>NC_071998.2:32909839-37909839 GCF_028885655.2 Pongo abelii
ATTATATATAATGTATAATATATAATATAATACATATAATATATACTATATATTATATATAACATCTCATTAAAAAGTTTAAAATTAAAAATATACATGTGATTCATTAAGATATGTTTCGGATTAAAAGAGCATTCTTATTACAGGAAGATTCATAGATGATGAGAGAATAACACATTGTATCATAATATGTAAATTATGTCAATTTTAGTTCAGAAAATTTTATTTCTAAGTTAAATCATTTAAAGAGATATTAGCAAGGAAAACAGTTGAGTTTATAAGAACCACAAAATCTAAATGTCAGTTATAATACATAAAATATTTATACAGTAGTTAAAGTTGAATTCAAAGACAGATTTCCAAAAGTAGATACCTCAGATACAGGGATAGTACTCTCTGTTTTATTATTATTTGCTTATTATTTTGTCATTGCTTTAGAATTTAAAATATCTCTCTATACATTGGCTATATCACAGTTTCTCTGAATATTATTTATTTAAATATAGCTTAACTTTAAAAACTATTTTCTTGTTGAAAAGAAGTTTGTATTTTAATGTGATATCAGCCTGTTCAAATGTTTATAATACCTGAGAACCTTCTGACAGCCAAATATTGAAGAATTCTTTTTTTTTTTTGGCCAGGATACGTTATTATTTAAGTAAACAAGCAATGAGCACCTTTTTTTTTAATAACACTTGATGTTTAATTTCTTATAATGTCACAGATTTACCTAAAAGGAACACACTCAACTTAGTTTCATAAATTAATCAGAAAAACACTAACATTTTTAGTACTAATTTTCACACATTTCGTATCTTATAACTAAAACTCTCAGAACTAAGGTGGTCCAAGGAACACTGCATCAAGTACTTTTTTTAGTTTCAAAGTAATTCTAACAGAGCATTTCTGTGTTCTAGTTTGTTGATAACTTAGTATGATATGATTTGAAAGTTCCGGGCTTAAATTCTGTTTGACAAACTTGTATGGATTTCTCTTCTGCAGGTTTTCTCAGACTCTTTCATAAATGAATGCATACCTATGCATTCAAAGAAAAGATTTTCAAATATATATACCTGTAGTATCCTTTCAAGTAAGTTCTTATGGGCCAAGATGTGCACACTATGCATTGGTAAAATTGAACTTATTTCAGGAGAAATCAATCATTTCTCTTATTATAAGACAATGTCATAAATTAAGGGTATTTTACCTATCACTTTTGGTGGTTTTCCTGATCTACTTTCTTTAATTTTTTTCTAACGTAATAATTTATTTTTTACAAAGGTTTTGGCTTTTTTGTTAGTATACTTCTTAACATTTTATATCATTTTGGTAACTGGGAATTATGAATGAAAGAACTGAATGGTGAGTATTTAGAATTAATATGGATGGAATGTGTATTTTACACTAGTTAAGACATCTATCACCTTCAATGTACTTGCTAGGACCAGATGATTAAGACTAAAATAGATAAGCTAGAATTTACATAGATATATCTTAGACAGTCAGCTATATGTTTCAAAGCAGGTATTCTAAGTCATAGATCCATGTCAGAGACATAGAACAGCTATAGAAGAGCCATATTTCGTGTTTTGCTATAGACATAAATTGTCTCATAGGGTTAATTATTTTTTTTAATTTTAAGATTATAACATTGGGTACTACAAAGAGAGAGAGGGTTTGTAAGATGGTTTAGCTCTTGAGAACATGTTTATTTGGCTTTATAAACTAGTGTATGTCCATTATGCATCAATTTACAGGATAATATTGAAATTTATTATGAGATATTCTGTGTAATCAATTTAAAATTATAGGACACTAATATAATTAGATTTTTAACACATAAAAATCATAGAGATTTTTACACACTTAATCAGAATTTTAAAAGCCAGTGATAACAAGTTAATAATTGTGACAACTAATAGAGTATCTAAATAAATGTCACTATTTTTATTAATTGATATTTAATTTGCTGTAGTCTGCCTCGGTAAATGTTAATTAAATGCCAGAAAATTCCTTATAATCTTATCATATTAATAATCTTATAATTATGCCTTTATTGCTTACATAATTATAAGTTAATTACACAGCTACTAGATTTACTGTACCTTTTATAGAGAGCTCAAGAATATCCATTTTTCTCCACAGTTCAATAAACTTGATTGCCTGGTAATCACTGTCGGTCATAGAACATCAAAAGCTGTTTTAACAAATATACATTTCCACACAAAAGAGTAAACATTACATATCAAAATAGAAAAATAAAATAATTGAAATATGCCATTATTCTTTTATTAATTTATTATCACTTACCTTAGAAAATATGTGACAATTTAGGAGAACATAGACAAATTGTTTCTCTTTCACAGACATTTGTAAAATGATGTGTATTAAGAGTGTTTTGTTTTTTTCAAAGTGCTTTTATATGTAAAGTCTAATTTTATATTTACGACGACCTTAGAAAATGCAATTATCCTCATTTTACTAAGGAGGAAATTGGTTTAAAGATGATGTAACTTTCCCAGTAGGATCCAATTTTGCTTTTCCTTACACACATACTGATCTTTTGTCTTATGTCTTGTATTTTCAC
Organism: Pongo abelii; assembly: GCF_028885655.2. Classification (NCBI taxonomy): domain Eukaryota; kingdom Metazoa; phylum Chordata; class Mammalia; order Primates; family Hominidae; genus Pongo; species Pongo abelii. The sequence goes on from NC_071998.2 coordinate 32,912,427, forward strand.
CCCACATCCTCCCAATTTACCTACCAAGGCTATGTAAATTGTTACTAACCTTTGTCTATATTTCTGGTAGATAATATTATACAATGAAAAAATGTAGATATTTTAATTTATTCTTCAACAAACACATTTTTTATTCAATTTTTCACTCATTGTGGTCCAGCATGTTGATGAATAAGCTGTGCCTTATTCACCTTTGTATTCATCTTTGTATGCCTTATTCATCATGTAATTCGTCACAAAACATGTAGTATTATACTAAAAATAATAATAGAATTCAGTAAGTTTTCTGGTTAAAAAATGTACATACATTTTTAATAGATATTCAAAATTCTATCTATTGATCAATGATCAATAGATAGCCTATATATCTGTTAAAAAATAAAATAAGAAAAATTACCAATCTCACTTATCAAATTATAAACTACATATGCTAGAGTGGTATTTAATATTAAAAGCTTATTTAATAAAATAAAAAATACTACAAAGGAAGATAAAATATAATTAATGGAGGAGAAACACCATGTGTCTGTTTAGGTACATAAATATCAAATTTTATGCAATTTCAAGGAAAGCTCGTTGGATGTTAATTATGAAAATTATAAGGATGCTAAATTGTATTTGGAAGAATAAATTTGAGACTAGATAATAAAAATTATGATTGGATTCATGCCGGTATGGCATATAAAATAGCCAAATAATACCATTTCTTTGGATTGATTCATAAATCCTTAGTGTTTGATAAATGTTAAAAGGAGTTATGTGAATGAAAATTTATGTTTTATGAGAAATGTAGATCTTAAATGCAGTCTTTTTTTAAATTCAAAGCATTGTGGATGGGGATGCGTATGGAGGTGGAGGGCAAGACCTATTTACTATGTTCTATCTAGAATTTTCCACAGCTAATAAGGGTTGTGTTACTATTTTTATGAAAAACGTTATACTATCCTGAAGAATTTTGGAATCTTGACTAATAGTTTGGACACGATGAAAAAAATAGGTAACAAAATAGTGTTAAAAAGTTGTCTGAGTAGATGGATAGTCAATGAAGTTAATATTTCTTTAAAAACACAATGACCTTAAGAATGCCATAATTCTAATGACCTTCTTTCATTTCATATATTTATTTTCATTTAGATTCTATTTCAGTTTTGTTAATGAACTTCCAAAATTATTCACTGACACTTTTTATTATTTTATTGTTTATTTAAATCACTGGTTTCTGGAACTCTTTTTCTATATCTCCCTACTCTCTGGAATTATTCTGCCCCCAAACTCCCAGGCATCTCATCCTCCCCACATTACCATCTACATCTCAGTTCACCATGCCAGCTCTGCTGTGTAAGTTCCCTCCCTGGGTCTACTGCCCAGAAGTAATCGGCTCCAGCCTGAAAACCTGGGCTGCTGAAGTATTCATTTTGTTTGTTTCCCTTCCACAAATACCATAGTCTTGTTTTGCTTGTCTGATGTCTGAAAACAGTTGTTTTATGTATTTTATCTGATTTTTCAAATGTTCACAATAGGTAATTAAGTTAAGGTCTTGTTACACCATTGTAGCCTGAGGAGCACTTTCTTTGTAATTATTTATATTAAATCTTGCCAGAAAGATGGCACTTTAAAATTTTATATAGCTGGTGTATGTAGATTTACTTAATCCACATGACTTGCAGCAATGTCCGTAGTTCCTAAGAATAAATATATTTTGAAGACAGCAATGCAAAACATTTATTAAAGCATATGTGCATTTTACATTTATTATGACTTTAAGTAATTTGATGTATTTTGATTCATAAAACATAGTATGGAGTATGGAGGTTTGAATAAATAAAAACAAAAAATTGTTAAAATTAACATAATAAATTATAGGAAAAAGGAATCAAACTAAAGCTTTCTGAGAATAAGAATGTATTGGATAAAATAAAATATAATACTTTCAAGATGAAATTTATTAACCCAAACAAATGATCATGTCCAAGAATTCACCCCAAATGGAAATATCATATCAGCTTTAACTTTTATATGATTTGGTATTTATTTACTATTAAGTGGTTTTAAAAATAAGAATATTTGTTGGTAGCCTAATATTGAGTTGCATTTTTTTTCTTACCTATGTATCTGCCATAGATATTACAGTTTACTTTTTCTTGACTGGTATTTTCAATAAGACTTTTTTTTCTTAAAGGGCCAAGATATTTTTCTTAAAGGGCCAAGATATTTCAGTCATTTAAGATAAGAAGTTCAATTTCTTCTTTTTATAAGATTTATCTCATATTTAAAATATAAATACTTATTTATAAGTCAATTAGAACAATAATGCCTTCAAATTTAAGAGTTTTTGTAATCTGAGTTATCAGTTCTTCCTGGATGTAAACAAAGACATAGCAATCTTTTCAGAAACATTTCACTCTCAAGACAAAATAATTGTAGCAAATTCACAGGAAAGTAATGAGACTTGGGCTTGCCTTTTTCTGAAGAGCATAGCCAATATTTCTGAACTTGACTATCAAAGAGTGTTCTTAGTCTTGGAAATTCTTCCTAATTTGATATGCGCCATTTTCTGTAGTACCTGAATTTGTCATATTTGAGTAAAGCTAGAAGCTCAGGTTCAATATTTAACAGAGTGTAATTGGTCCACTAAGCTTTTTCTCATTTCTGGACGTGACACCTTTTTGCATTTCTGTAGGGAGTCTCAACTTCTTGAGATAGAAATATTCAAATTGATGCACTCATCCTTTCAGATTTCTTGTGCAGTCATTCAGAAGTTATGGAGTACAAACTCAAGTCACCTAATATTTCCACACAAGTGTTATTACACAAGCCAAACAGCCTTTGTACTCTATAATTTAATCAATACTTGATTAACTTTTTACCTCTTTCTATACATTTCCTTTCCCTTGATGGTAGATCTGTGTGTTTTAATTAAACACGAGCATGATGTATATTGGCAAATACCTACAATCCATACATATCCAAAGGGCCTATGTGAAGGGCTACACTTAAAAACACATCATTATAAAATCTAATTATGTTTTGTCTGGTACAATAATGAGACTTCCTTCACTTACAGATATAGAGAAAATTAACGTCAGGTAACGTCAGGTAACATCAACTGCAAGTTAAAAGGAAACACCGACACAGGTACATATGAGAAAAACTACTGCAAGAATAACAGACTCAGATAAGACAATTGGATTATTCCTTTTACAGCCAAATGAAAATAGTATTAGTCATTAGAACTGTTTGCTTGATGACCTGGTTATGAGGAGGAAGTACTTAGTTGCTGAAAATTTTCCAGAATACGGTAAACATGCCAAGTTTTTTTTGTTGTTGTCATTTTTTTTTTTAGTCAAAGACAGGTACCATCACTCAACTTTTTTTTTTTTTTTTTTTGAGACGGAGTTTTGCTCTTGTCACCCAGGCTGGAGTGCAACGAATGGCGCGATCTCGGATCACCGCAACTTCCTCCTCCTGGGTTCGAGCAATTCTCCTGCCTCAGCCTCCCGAGTAGCTAGGATTACAGGCGCCCGCCACCACTCCTGGCTAATTTTTGTGTTTTTAGTGGAGATGGGGTTTCGCCATATTGGTCAGGCTGGTCTTAAACTCCCGACTTCAGGTGATTCGCCCACCTTGGCCTCCCAAAGTGCTGGGATTACAGGCATGAGCCACCATGCCCGGCCTCAGCTCTTTTACTAGTTAAGAAGACTAGGAGGCCGTTAAAACAGAATTAATACAGATTGGTCATGAAATACAGATAAATGAGAAACACAATCTGCAAAAGCAGTGATCCTTAATACTGAAGCCGAAGAAAATAGGCCTAAGTGTAGGGAGTCTTTGTGGCACAGTTCTCAGGCGACTAAGCATATTCAACCGAAATGTGTGATCCCTGTAGACCACATGGAGTTACCTCCATAATAATAATAATAATAATTTAAAAAAAAAGAAATTTGTGATTGCTGATTTTTTTTTCTTTTTCTTTGAATGAAGCATATTGATTAAATAGTAGTCAAACTTTTAGAATAACCAATTGGCTGAAATTTTATGGTAAATTTTTATTATGACAGTCAATCATTTTCATTGAATTATGTTTTGTAAATTTTGGTTAAAATTTTAATTATGATAAAACAATTAACGAAAGCAAATAATAACCCAAAACACACATGCATACATAAATACACAAAAATAAAGAAAAACCGAAAAACCCAAGCTCCTGGCTTGTCGTCTGATATCAACACAAAACTTAAATCTTCTGGTCATGTGTATAATCTGCTCCATGGAAGACTAGCAACTAGGTTAAAGTTAATTAAAGACTAAGTGTTAGTTTTACCTTTGTATTTCATAATGGCTTTGGGTAACCCATTTTGTTTTTGGATGTCTAAGTAAAACAGGGCTTTGATTAAGTTTTATTATAGTTTTCTATTTGTTGGTTTTAACACTGCAGATCTTATATATTTGACATACATGGCCGTGGAAGCTCAGGCTTAAAATATGATTTTTTTTCAGGAGAAATACCACTCACATCCTTGGTCCATGTACAGACAAGTATCAGTGTGTTCTAATTGTATTAGTAGGATGCTTTTCCTTTTTCTTTTTTTTTTATTATTATTATACTTTAAGTTTTAGGGTACATGTGCACAATGTGTTTCAAATTACTGCTGAGAGTGTATTACTCTAGGAACTCTAGTTTTATAAATCTGTCATGTTCCATCTTCTTAAGTCCAAGTCTGGTCTACATTCCCCAGATGGACATGAGTGTGAACAAATTTAGCTTACTAGGATTGAAACAATATCTGGTACAAGGGATTTCCTTTTATTTATCATATGTCAATGCAGAAAATGGAGGATTTATATTAGGTTAATGACATTTCATTTGTCAAGTTTAAGTATATGATTCAGAAGATGCTAGATTTAGGTAGGAATGGTTTGGGATTATGTGTTATAAATCTTTGTATTTACATTTGAATAGACATGAAAAATATCTAGGTTTCAACATAAGTAATAAAGTACTTCTTAAATGCTTTAAAATAGATAATGAACTGTTCATTGGAAGCTATCAGCAAGTTGACCACTTTTCTAATTGCTAACTTTTATAGTAATTTCACAGGTTCTTCTCTAGCAACATTTAATCCCTTTAGTATTGTAAAATAGGAGAATGATTAAGTGTTCAGGTTTCAAGGGACTTCTGTGTATGCAAAGTAAACCATGCAAGTATAGTTATAAATAAGTAAGTGTTGTTCTAGCTATCAATAAGGATGTTAAGGGAGGCATCAAATCCATAAAGCAGTGAAACTGCCAATAGATAGGAAAGTGATTTTTCTAGATTAAGCAGGGATTCATCATGAGATCAATAATGAACTAGGCTTCTGTTACTTTCCAGCTATTTCTAATATTTAGAAATTAATATTTATACCTTAGTCAACTGAGGTATTCACAATTTCTGAACTCCTTTTCATTAAAATCTCAACCTACTAATGCTACAATGATGTTCTTTTTTTTTCTTTTATTTTCACAAGGGCCTGTTAGTGTGGTTCTCGTTCTAGGTAAACACATAATTATTTTTAAAAATATTATGACTATCTGCAAAACTAGAATCATAAAACTATCAATGTTTCCTGCAATTGGATTGAGCTGGTGGGTGGGCCTTAGAAGTGGTAGTTATTCATCCACTGTGACCATTTAAAATTATACATTGTATTAAATACTTGTCATAACAATAGGTTTATTGATGTCTAATAATTTATTATGAATATATAACAGATGAATGTTTTCTACTATGAAAAAACTCCTTTACATTATCTATATCAATTATTCATTAAGATTTGGATATGATAGGTAATCACTAGGGAGAGAGCATTATTTGTTTAGCTTAACCCCATAAACCACAAACAACTTTCTGTTATTCTAGACGTGCCTCATTAGAGAAGTTTTAAAAAGAACTCTCTTACAATATATCAAAATCCTGTGACCTGTACCAGATAAACAACTGCTTTGATGCATAATGCAAATTGAAAACTAACACAAAAACTGACCTTTTCCAAATGGTTTGATAACCAACTAACTTGAAGTTGGTCTGAAAATCAATTGGTGTTCATTGTGTGCAAGCAGTGACTCCATCTCCTACATATTTAAGCATTCTTTCTAGGAGTTGGTCCAGAACGCACAACTTTTTTCATATTTTGATAATTTAGCCTGCATTTTGTCACAGAAGTGTATTCTTAAAAATGTGTCACATATACACCATGGGATACTATGCAGCCATAAAAAAGAATGAGTTCATGTCCTTTGCAGGGACATGAATGAAGCTGGAAGCTGTCATTCTCAGCAAACTAACAGAGGAAAAGAAAACCGAACACTGTATGTTCTCACTCATAAGCAGGAGTTGAACAATGGTAAAGTATGGACACAGGGAGGGGAATATCACACACTGGGGCTGATCAGGGGTTTGGGAGGAAGGGGAGGGAGAGCGTTAGAACAAATACCTAATGCAGGTGGGGGTTAAAACCTAGATGACAGGTTGATAGGTGCAGCAAACCACCATGGCACATATATACCTATTTAATAAACCTGCACGTTCTGCACATGTATCCCAGAATTTAAAGTACAATTAAAAAAATTACTAACAAGGACATATTAATTATTGTCAATATCTTGTCTGAAATTAAATTCTTACTTTAGGTATCGTGTGTTTTAACCTAATGCAAGAATAAACCTAATGCAAGAATAAGTTTAACCTAATGCAAGAATAAGTTGCTGTTTTTTTCATTCAGTAATGCTTTTATATTGGGGAGAGGTCCAGAGTGCTTTTATATCTTGGAGATCTTTCTTAAATAACCATATGTCAAGATGTCTCAGGATTTTTGTGTATTTTCTGCCCCACAATGAGAATCAGTTGTTGTTCCATGAAGCTCTGGTTTCTTCTAATAGGAAATGACATATCAGGTCCATTATTGGTGTTATGGAAGCCAACTGCTTCTGCACTGGTCATTGTTTCTAGGACATTTTTAATGAATGAAACTAGGCATATATACTAGCTAGGAAATCTCTCTCTCTCTCTCTCTGTGTGTGTGTGTGTGTGTTTGTGTATATATATATAATGGTAAAATACCTCATGTTTTCATGCTGCTATTTCTATTCCATATGTGGCAGTATCACAAGGATTTTACTTAATCTCTTCCATATTACAACTGAATCTTCTTAATTCCACACTGAGAATTCTGGTTTTCAATAAAAATAGGTGATGATAGGATTAATATAACTGATAATTACGTATTTTCAGTAACTTCTTTACATAAAACAGTTATAGATTAACAATATTAATACTTCTATTTATCACCAATTATTATTATTGAACATGCTTTAAAATGTTGATATATGCTAACCTCATTATCTTCTCATTTGGTAATAGTTGCAATATATCTGAATTATCAGATCAGATAGCCATTAAATACTATTTTCTCCCCTTTTTAATTCTCACTGAATTTCGAACCTATAGAAACAATTAGTGCTCACACCACCTCTTATGCCTAAATCTCTCTGGTTGTCTTCCTTTCCTGAAGACTGCTCTGAGTAAAATCTTTAGGAAGAACTCCTGGGAACTACATTTCCTGAGTTTTTGCCACTTGATAACAGTTTGACTCTATCCTTCACATTTGAAGCTCAAATTTCCTAAATCTAAAGTCCATGGTTCACATGTTCTTTCCTTGAATATCTTAGTTATATTACTCTATCTTCACATGAAAATTGCTGTTGAAAGTCTGATAAGATTCTAGTTTCATTTTCCTTCCAAGTCATATGTTTAATTTTTTATCTTCCTTGAAGTGCAATAGTTTCACTAGGATAGATTTTTACCATTATAGTCAATATTCTCAGATGCACAGTGCATCCAATAATGTGAAATTTAAACTTTTTAAAAGAAAATTTACCTTGAAAGGAACATATTAATAATTATTTTCTGTGCTACTTTCCTTAGGTTCTTCAGGAACTGTAGTGTCTATATGTTCAATCCTCTTTATCAATCCTCAATACTCATTACTTTCTCTCTAATATGTTTCATCCCATCCTTTGTTATTGTATATTTTTAAAATGTTCTTTTGTTCATCTGTATCTCTTAATAGATTTTTGTTGTGTGTATTAAACCATGTGTTTCTCCTAGTTTAGTCTTCATTAAAATAAATATTCCTTTCATATTATTTCCTTTCATATTAATTCATCTGTTTGAATTGTCCTCTATTTCTGAGTTTTTATAATACTGTTTATGTTGTTCTTTCAAATTTTTGTGTATAATAATGTTTTCCAACTTGTTTTGAAATAATATATTACGAATTGCTTCCTTTAGTATTATAATTATTATTTTCTTTTTAGTATGCTTAAAATGTTTATCAGGATGTTATAAGGCTCCTTATTCTTAATTGTTTTTAAAATAATTTTCTATGGAATTTAACTTCAATACTTGCCCCTTGTTTATTCCTATTTTAATTTGTTTTTACAAACATAAAGAAAAAAGTTTGACTCATAGCGTTTATAGCTTTCCAGAACTTCAACTTCTGTCATTTTAGGGTAGCGTTAAAAACTACGGTAGGTTGCCTTGTCAGATTTCCTGCTTCTGTTTCCCTCCTCCAATTTTAGAATTTTTTATGTTTTTTTTTTTTCTACTTTAAGTTCTGGTGTACATGTGCAGAAAGCGCAGGTTTGTTACATAGGTATACACGTGCCGTGGTGGTTTGCTGCACCCATCAACCGGTCACCTACATTAGGTATTTCTCCTAATGCTATCCCTCTCCTAGCTGCCCACCCCACGACAGGCCCCAGTGTGTGATGTTCCTCTCCCTGTGTCCATGTGTTCTCATTGTTCAACTCCCACTTACAAGTGAGAACATGTGGTGTTTGGTTTTCTGTTCTTGTGATAGTTTGCTGAGAATGACTTTTATGTGGAACTTGACTTGCCTGCCTCTGTAAGGTCTCTCTCTTGCTTAAATTTGGCACCAACCCCTAAAGTTGTTCTTCAGTGAGAAGGGAGTCCTCAGAAGTTCAGTGGGGCTAGATTGCTTCAGATCTTTTAGGCCTTATTGCTGGCCAAGATAGTTAAATTCTTTGTAACATAAAATGATTCTGTTGTTTGGGCAAGACTGAATCAGAACAATGTTGGCCATACTGGTAGTTTATTATTATTCTTTGACCAATTTTATAGGTTAAGAATAAAACGTTTATATATAAAAATGTACTTACAGGAAAAAGGTTGAGTTGTTTTGTTTTTTGGTTTTTTTCCTCTTGAATTAAAAGCAGAATGTGAAAGCCCAGATTTGTTTTATTTCACTATACATTGTTCTTTACTTCAGCTTTCACTTTTTTAGGGAAATTTTCTCGAAAGTAAACAAGAAATAAAACAAATATTACAGAAGATTATAAGCAAAGATCACAATGTTGATTTAGATATTTGATCCTATTCAAGGAGGTCAGAAGTAGATGAATTGGTACTGTTGCCTAATACTGGAATAGAAAGAAAAAAAACAATATCCAGAGATCATCTCTCATAATTATACACTAAGAAGTCTAAATTCCTAGAGAGCATGAAGTTAATTTCATATCAGTGGTTAGAATGTTTTTGAAATATATTCTTGTAGTTGTGACATTTGGAATAAAAATAAACAATTCAGCAGTGGTGAATGAAAGGACAGTACATCTGTATAGCATTTCTGCTGGAAAAAAAACATAATGTATATAAATATTATTATTGTAAATAAGCTTGTCAATTATAAAACTGATACTGTATTTCTCATATAGACATATAGCATATACATGTTATATTTCTCATGTATATGCACAAGGTTCCTAATGTATATATTATCCCCTAATGAACACTTTTTTTGTAACTTTATTTTTCAAGTTACAAATAAAAACACTATTTTTGAAACCACTGTGTTGATGTGTTATGTTTTATCTGAATATTTCATGCCATTTGATTATGCAGCATGTACATATTGCAAAATGTCAAAATGTGTATTGAAATGCAAATGCTTGGAGCAAAGTCTGAATAACATGGAAGTGAGATTATGACTGCAGTGCTTTAGGACAAATTTTCAATTAAGTAACCATTTGTTTACAAACCAGGGGAGCAAATTTTCATGTTTTATTCAAAATTGTTATCTCCTTAAGGAAATTCTTAAAGATTATGGAATTTTGCTCTTACTTGATACTGTCCTTTCCTATGGATTTGTCAGTCTTAGTGATAAAAATTCTGTAGTTGAAGTTTTTATTAGTAACCATAACCATCAGAAATATTCTGGAAGATTGTTCACTTAGCGGGCACTAATTCTACAATAAATTAGAAAGAATACATGTTATTCAGGAAATAGAATGTTCATTTATATAAAGATGAACAATTATTTCAGGATTCCAAATGTCATTCAAAGACATACATGCTGTACTTTTTACTTTCTCTCACAAATAAATATATGCATTTAAGTACTTTTACTCACACACATGAATATATAAATGTATTACTAATTATACATAAAATGTAATATGAAATAGATACTAATTTAATAACTGTATTATATAATTCAAATATATACAATTCACCTATTTGAAGTGTATAACTCTATGGGTTTTAGTATATTCACAGGGTTGTGCATTATCACCATCATCAATTTTAGAATATTTTCATCACTCCAGAAGGAAACCCCAAACACAATAGCAGTAACTCTCCATTTCTCCTTAACTCCTCCCTCTCTCACCTCCCCACTTCTCCCCAAGTGCTAGGCAACCAATAATATTCTTTCTATTTGCCTATTCTGTAGATTTAATATAAATAAAATAATGTGATGGGGATATTTGTGAATGGATTATTACACGTAGAAAAATGTTTTCAAATATTCTTTTTTTTTTTTTTTTTTTTCCTGAGACGGAGTCTCACTCTGTTGCCCAGGCTGGAGTGCAGTGGTGTGATTTCGGCTCACTGCAAGCTCCGCCTCCTGGGTTCATGCCATTCTCCGGCCTCAGCCTCCCGAGTAGCTGGGACTACAGGCGCCCGCCACCGTGTACGGCTAATTTTTTTTTTTTTTTAATGTATTTTTAGTGGAGACGGCGTTTCACTGTGTTAGCCACGATGGTCTCAATCTCCTGACCTCGTGATCCGCCTGTCTTGGCCTCCCAAAGTGCTAGGATTACAGGCGTGAGCCACCGCGCCCGGCCTATTATTCATTTTATAGCATCTATCAGTATTTGATTTGATTCCTTTATTTTATTTTAAATAGTAGTCTATTTAATGAATATACCTTGCTTTGTTTATCCATTTAATAATTCACGGACATTTTGGTTGTTTCTACTTTCTAGTTGTAAAGAATAACACTGCTATAAACATTCGTGTATATATTGTTGTGTGGACATATATTTTCACTTATTTTGGATATATATCTATGAGTAGAATTGCTGGGTCTTACGACAACTCTATGTTTTACCTTTTGAGGATCTTCCAAAATATTTCCCAAAGGGAGAAACCACTTACAGTCTCAACAGCCATGCTTAAGGGTTCTGATTTCTCCACATTCTTATCAACGGTCATCATGTCTTTTTTATTATATTCATCTGCATAAGTGTAAATCAATGCCTTGTGTTTGCCAAAAACGTTGAAGATAAAAATTTGTTTATCTTTTTTGAATACTGTTTGTCCATTTTTTTGTTGGGTTATTTGCCTTTTTATTACTACGTTGTAAGAATTCTTTACATATTCCAGATACAAGCCTTTTATCAGATATGTAACGTGAATACTTTCTCCCTCTTCCTGAGTTGTCTTTGTTCTTTATGGTATTAGTGGAAGTAAAAACGTTTTTACTTTGATCAAGTTTAATTTATACAGTTTTTCTTTCTGGTGCTTGTGATTTTGGTGTCAAGAAACCATTTTCTTTCACAAGTTTAGAACCTTTATCTCAGAGACTTATTCCATTTTGAGTTAATTTTTGATATGGTATAGAGATTATATTTAATTTTTTTGCATACAGCTATCCACTTGCTCCAGCATCATTTGTTAAAAAACAACAACTATCTTTTATCATTGAATTATTTTAACATCCTTGTTGAAAATCTATTGGCCATAATTATCAGGATTTATTTCTGTACTCTCAATTATATTCCATCGATTTATATGTCTCTCCTTATGATAGTACTACACTGTCTTAATTGCAGTATCAAGACAAAGATACTGCAATAAATTTTGAAATTGGGAAGCCTGAGTCTTCCAACTTTGTTATTTTTCAAGATTGCTTTGTCTATTCTGAGCACTTGAATTTCCATATGACTTTTAGTATCAGCTTGGAAATTCTTCAAATAAACCATATAGAATTCAGATACGAATTGGATATGGCATTTAATTTCTATATCAATTTACAGAATAGTGCCATCTTAGTGATACTGAGTCTTCCATTTCATGAATATGGGATATATTTCCATTTCCTTAGCTCTTCTTTTACTGTTTACAATGTTTTGTAATTTTGCAATGTAAGTTTCATGCTTCTTTCATTAAGTTTCTATTTTAAATTTTATTATTTTACTTTTATAACTAGTATTGTTTTTCTTACTATTTTTCTGGGTTATTGATTGCTAGCATACAGAGAAAATAATTTGCTTTAAAAATATATTTATTTGTATCCTGCAACTTATTGGAACTTGTTCATTAGTCCTCATAGTATAATTTAGTGGATTCTTAAAGGTTTTCTTATATAGATAATGCATCTACAAATACGATAGTTTTATTTCTTTTTTTAATCATCTAAAGGCCTTTTAATTTATTGCTAAATTGCCCTGACTAGAACTTCCAGTAAAATGTTAAAAAGAAATCGTGAAAAGTGACATATTTGTCATGTTCCTGATCTAAGGGACAAACAATTCACTCTTCCCCCATGTATTTTGATGTTAGCTGAGTTTTTTTGTAGATGTCTTTTTTCAAACTGAGGAAGTTCTTTTCTAAGTTTTTTGAATATTTTTGTAATGAAGGATCAGTATATTTTGTTAAATGGCACTTCTATATCTATTGAGATGATCAGATGGCTTTTATTCTTTATTGTATAATATATAGTGTATTATGTTAATTGATCTTCAGATGTAAAACAAACTTGCATTCCTATGCACAATGAAGAAATCTCACTTGTTCAAATCTCAGTTGTTCATGGTGCATAATTCTTTTTATATGTTGCTTAATTTAATTTTTTATACTTCATTGAGGATTTTTGTATCTATACCCATTTGAATAATTGGGCAGTAATTTCCTTGTTATGACTTTGTTGGCTTTAAAATTGAATTATACAAGCCTCATAAAACGAATTGAGTAATATTTCCTGCTCTTCTATGTTTTGAATAAGTTGTGAAAAAATGGTATTAAATATCCTTTAAATATTTGGTAGCGCTCACCAGTGAAGTCATTTCTTCCTGAACTTTTCTTTTGAGAAATTTTTGATTACTAAATCCATCTTTTTACTTGTTATAATCTTATTCTAATTTTCTAATTCTTCTTGAGTCAGTTTTATTCCTCTGTGATTTTCTAGGATTTGTCAGTTTCATCAAAGTTAACTAATTTATTTTGCAACTTTAATTGCATTCCGTAAGTTTAATGTGAATTTTCTGTTTAATTACAAAAACATATTTTCTAATTTATTTTGAAATCTCTTGTTTAACCTATTGGCTATTTAGGAATATGTTGTTTCTTTTTTGCATATTAATTACTCAAATTTCCTATTGGTGTATATTTTTAATTCCATTGTTATCAGAGAACATTGTTTATATAATTTTAATACTTTTAAATGTATTGATTCTTGGCTTATGGGCTAGCATATTATCTTTCACAGGGAATATTCTATGTGCACTTGAGAAAAATGTTTATTCTACTGTTGTTGAGTGGAGTGTGCTATAGATGTCTGTTAGTTCTATTTATTTTATAATGTTGTCCAAACCATCTATTTCTTTTTTCATCTTCTGCTTAGTAATTTTATACATTATTAAAAGTAGCATATTGAAGTGTGCAACTATTATTGTTGAGTTATTTATTTCTTTTCAATTTTTAAAGTTTGTGTTGTATGTAATTTAAGGCTCTGTTGTTAGGTGCATATGTGTTTAAAATTGTAATATCTTCCAGATGGGTTGACTCTTTTACCCTTATTAAATATTCAGTTTTAACTGTGGTAATCATTTTGTTGTTTTAAAATCTGTGTGTCTGATGTTAAATTTGAGATATGGACCCTCTCCCAAGAAATTTCTGTTACCTTATTTTTTCCTATACTGTCCTGTGTGTTTATGTCTCTTGTAATTTTCTGTGGAAAAGTAGACATTTAGACAATATAGTGTAGTAACTCTAAATACTGATTCCCACCCCACCTCAGGGCTTTTCTTATTTTCCCACTTATTTACATAGTGATTTGGCAGGTTTATTTTTGTAAAATCTATTTTTTCCCTCAGTGTGAAGCTTGATATTTTGCTTTTTAGAGGCACAGCCCTAGGCATATGCCATTACCTTCGGATGACAGTGGTTTTATCAAAGTTCTCTTTGTCTTTTCCCTTTATCTCTCTATTGAGCTGTCTTCCTATGCTGATGTCATATACAGCTGTTAGACTCGCTAATGACAGCGAACTAATCTATAATTTTCAATAATGCTTTGGAGCACACATTACTTCACCATTTGATCTCGTAAAATTTATACCTACCATAATTTAAATGTTTGCCCTCTCCAAAACTCAAGTTGAAATTTAATTGCCATTGTAATAGTATTAAGGGGTGGAGCCTTTAAGAGGTTATAAGGCCATGAGAATTATCTCATATATGAGATGAATACTGTTATAAAAGGGTGAGTTTGGCTTCCTTTTGCCTTTTGGCCTTTTTGCTTTCTGCCACGTGAGAATCCAAATTTTCCTGTCTAAAGTACACAGAATGCAAGATGCCATCTTGCACATTTTGAGTAGTTTTAGATTAATCAGTCTTTTACTTGTTATAGTTTTATTGTGATTTTCTATTTCTTCTTTAGTCAGTTTTGTTAGAGAAAGAAGAAAATCACCTATTGTCACCTTGACTTTAAACTTAAAGCCTTTGGAACTGTGAGCCAAAATGTTTCTGTTTATAAACTACCTAGTCTCAGGTATTGTATTATGGCATTGCTAAATAGATTCAGACAGGCCCCTTTGCAAGGATAGTTTTTGAGGGAATTCTGTAAGATTTGTTTTGGCATCAGGAGGGCCTTTCTTAGCTATAGATTTCTCTGAATAAATGTGACTTTTTTTTTTTTTTTTACTTAAACCCTTAAGACAATTTCAACAGGTATTATGTGATTTTTTAAAGCAATTTTCACCAGTTTCATTTGTTTTGCTGGGAAGTTATTCGATGAAGTTTGTCGCACTGAAAATTTGAAAGTGGAGGTTGGATATTAATTTTTATGAGTGCCTTCTCAATTTTTGGCTCTTTGGAAGGTATAAACAAGTTGGGCGTCAAGTCTATTTGATTTGTGGGTTCTTTTTGTATATTATTATGAACTTATATAGAAATATTCACACACATTAATGCCTAAAGTTTCCAGATACCTAAGTATCTAACAATTAAAGTTTTCTACTCCATGGTGTTAACTTTCCACAGAATGCCCCATTGTCAAACTCTATCTGTTTACTTCATCTCACTTGTCTTCACTTATGATCTTCCCCTAACCAACAACACATACTATTTTAAGTCCATACAAGGGATAAAAATTGTAAGGATTGAGGTAGAAAAACATTAACAAAGAGAGAGGTAGTGAGGCACTATGTCCTCTGATTTTTTTCCCCAGGCCATTGATTTGCTCTTCAAAAGTATGATATTGTAATGAAAATACTACATACAAACACCCAGCAACAGATTATACGACTGTTAGAACAATGTCAAATATAGAGAGATAACCAATGAGAAATTTCAACAAGTTTGACACTGTGAGAATCAATTTAAGGAGTGTTAAGTATAGGTACAGAAGGAGAAAGCCACAGTTTAAGTTGGATACAGGTAATGAGAGATTCAAAATGCCTTGGAGGATACCAGAAAGTCTACATAATATATGTATGAAACAGCAGAAAGAGATATATTGGTCCCAAGATCAGAGAATATTGGTCCAAAAAATGGGGTTGATTAAAATCCTGGATATGGAAAAATTACTTGCCAACCTCGCCTCTTATTTTTCTAGGCCACTAAATGTTCTAGGTCTCCCAAACAGTTCGTTCCATCTTTAGAGAAGAACACTTGGATTGTTTTCTGGGATAGAAACACCTAGTTTTACAATAAAAAACTAATAATATCTTTCTTTTTCACTTACTCAATATTGTTTTAAATTATTTTAAGTAGAAATGTTCCTTTCACTCTAGTAGGTAAACTTAGGCATTTGAGTCAAATTCTAGCCACAACCTGTGGATGATCCTCTCAAATTGTTTAGAGTTGTCTATCTTGGTATCTTTGTGCTTTAAGTAGAGATAACAGTAGCATATGATTATGGATAAATCTTATACTAAACATAAAGCATAACCATTATTAATTTCATTATTCTCACTGTAATTAATTTTTAAAATTGGGTTGCTATTTATTTACATATTTTGATGTATTTTCATAATAGAGTGTTAGAAATCAAGAAGCCCTTTTTTTATACATGTGTCTTTAAATTTATTATATACATTTAAGGTGTATAACATGATTTTTTATATACATGTACATATTAAAATAATTACTTCGGTCTAATATCTCCTCACATATTTACCTTTTCTCTGTCTCTCTCTCTCTCTATCTCCCCTTCACTCTGTGTGTATGTATGTTTGTTTGTATATGTGTGTGTGTGTGTATGTGTGTGTGTGTTTGGTAATAGCACCTGAAATATATTTCTCTTGACAAATTTTCAGTACGCAACACAATATTATAAACTATAGTCATCACACTTTACATTAGATTTTTAGACTTACTCATCCAACATAACTCCAAACTTGTACCCTTTGACCATCATCCCTTATCTGCTCCCCTGAACCTCTCATTCACAGTAACCACCTTTTGACTGTTTCTGAGTTAGACTTTTAAAAATTCCACACGTAAGTGAGATCATGCAATACGTTTCTTTCTGTGTCTGGCATGTTCACTTAGCATAACATCCTGCAGGCTCATCTATGTTGTCACAGGTGGCTGAATAGTGTGAGTATATACCTCACAATTTATTTAGCCATTCATCCATTGATGGATACTTAGGTTGTTTTCATATCTTGGCCTTTGTAAATAATGCTGCACTAAACAAGACAGAAATAACATGTCTAAGTGTTACTGATTTTGTTCCCATTTGCTATATACCCAGAAGTGAGATTGCTGGATTGTATGATAGTGCTATGTATTTTTATTTTTTTGTGAAACCTCCATACTGTTTTCCATAATGGCTGCATCAATTTAAATTCCCACTGAAAATGTATCAGGGTTCCCTTTTCACCACACCTTTGCCAACACTTATCTTTTGTCTCTTTGAGAATAGCAATGCTGATAGGCATGAGAAGATAGCTCATTGCACTATGATTTGTAATCCCCTGGTGACTAATAATGTTGAACAGCTTTTCATATACGTGTTGGCCATTTGTCTGTCTTCTTTGGAAAATGTCTATTCGGTTCATTTGCTCACTTCATAATCTAATCATTTATTTTTAATTTTTATTTTTTTGGCATTGAGTTGTGTAAGACCTTGTAAGTTTTGGAGATTAACTCTTTATCAGATGTGTGGTTTGCAAATATTTTATCCCAATCCATACATAACTTTTTCACTTTGTGGATTGTCTCTTCTGTTGTATAGAAGCTTTTACAAAATGTTTATTTTCGCTTTTGTTGCCGGAGCTTTTGGTGTTATAACCAAAACAACAACAATAACAAAAACTGCTGTTGTCAATGTCAAGGGGCTTTTTCCCTGTGCTTTCTTTTTATTTTTTTTATTATTATTATACTTTAAGTTTTAGCATACATGTACACAATGTGCAGGTTAGCTACATATGTATACATGTGCCATGCTGGTGTGTTGCACCCATTAACTCGCCATTTAGCATTAGGTATATCTCCTAATGCTATCCCTCCCCGTTCCCCCACCCCACAACAGTCCCCAGAGTGTGATGTTCACCTTCTTGTGTCCATGTGTTCTCATTGTTCAATTCCCATCTATGAGTGACAACATGTGGTGTTTGGTTTTTTGTCCTTGCGATAGTTTACTGAGAATGATGATTTCCAATTTCATCCATGTCCCTACAAAGGACATGAACTCATCATTTTTTATGGCTGCATAGTTTTCCATGGTGTATATGTGCCACATTTTCTTAATCCAGTCTATCTTTGTTGGACATTTGGGTTGATTCCAAGTCTTTGCTATTGTGAGTAGTGCCGCAATAAACATACATGTACACGTGTCTTTATAGCAGCATGATTTATAGTCCTTTGGGTATATACCCAGTAATGGGATGGCTGGGTCAAATGGTATTTCTAGTTCTAGATCCTTGAGGAATCGCCACACTGACTTCCACAATGGTTGAACTAGTTTACAGTCCCACCAACAGTGTAAAAGTGTTCCTATTTCTCCACATCCTCTCTAGCATCTGTTGTTTCCTGACTTTTTAATGATCGCCATTCTAACTGGTGTGAGATGGTATCTCATTGTGGTTTTGATTTGCATTTCTCTGATGGCCAGTGATGATGAGCATTTTTTCATGTGTCTTTTGGCTGCATAAATGTCTTCTTTTGAGAAGTGTCTGTTCATATCCTTCGCCCACTTTTTGATGGGGTTGGTTTTTTCTTGTAAATTTGTTTAAGTTCATTGTAGATTCTGGATATTAGCCCTTTGTCAGATGAGTAGATTGCGAAAATTTTCTCCCATTTTGTAGGTTGCCTGTTCACTCTGATGGTAGTTTCTTTTGCTGTGCAGAAGCTCTTTAGTTTAATTAGATCCCATTTGTCAATTTTGGCTTTTGCTGCCATTGCTTTTGGTGTTTTAGACATGAAGTCCTTGCCCATGCCTATGTCCTGAATGGTAATGCTTAGGTTTTCTTCTAGGGTTTTTATGGTTTTCAGTCGAATGTTTAAGTCTTTAATCCATCTTGAATTAATTTTTGTATAAGGTGTAAGGAAGGGATCCAGTTTCAGCTTTCTACATATGGCTAGCCAGTTTTCCCAGTACCATTTATTAAATAGGGAATCCTTTCCCCATTGCTTGTTTTTCTCAGTTTGTCAAAGATCAGATAATTGTAGATATGCGGCATTATTTCTGAGGGCTCTGTTCTGTTCCATTGATCTATATCTCTGTTTTGGTACCAGTACCATGCTGTTTTGGTTACTGTAGCCTTGTAGTATAGTTTGAAGTCAGGTAGCATGATGCCTCCAGCTTTGTTCTTTTGGCTTAGGATTGACTTGGTGATGCATATGAACTTTAAAGTAGTTTTTTCCAATTCTGTGAAGAAAGTTATTGGTGGCTTGATGGGGATGGCATTGAACCTATAAATTACCTTGGGCAGTATGGCCATTTTCACGATATTGATTCTTCCTACCCATGAGCATGGAATGTTCTTCCATTTGTTTGTATCCTCTTTTATTTCATTGAGCAGTGGTTTGTAGTTCTCCTTGAAGAGGTCCTTCACGTCCCTTGTAAGTTGGATTCCTAAGTATTTTATTCTCTTTGAAGCAATTGTGAATTGGAGTTCACTCATGATTTGGCTCTCTGTTTGTCTGTTATTGGTGTATAAGAATGCTTGTGATTTTTGTACATTGATTTTGTATCTTGAGACTTTGCTGAAGTTGCTTATCAGCTTAAGGAGATTTTGGGCTGAGACAAAGGGGTTTTCTAGACATATAATCATGTCGTCTGCAAACAGGGACAATTTGATTTCCTCTTTTCCTAATTGAATACCCTTTATTTCCTTCTCCTGCCTAATTGCCCTGGCCAGAATGTCCAACACTATGTTGAATAGGAGTGGTGAGAGAGGGCATCCCTGTCTTGTGCCAGTTTTCAAAGAGAATGCTTCCAGTTTTTGCCCATTCAGTATGATATTGGCTGTGGGTTTGTCATAGATAGCTCTTATTATTTTGAGATACGTCCCATCAATATCTAATTTATTGAGCGTTTTTAGCATGAAAGGTTGTTGAATTTTGTCAAAGGCCATTTCTGCATCTATTGAGATAATTATGTGGTTTTTGTCGTTGGTTCTGTTTATATGCTGCATTACATTTATTGATTTGCGTATATTGAACCAGCCTTGCATCCCAGGGATGAAGCCCACTTGATCATGGTGGATAAGCTTTTTGATGTGCTGCTGGATTCAGTTTGCCAGTATTTTATTGAGGATTTTTGCATCGATGTTCATCAAGGATATTGGTCTAAAATTCTCTTTTTTGGTTGTGTCTCTGCCAGGCTTTGGTATCAGGATGATGCTGGCCTCATAAAATGAGTTAGGGAGGATTCCCTCTTTTTCTATTGATTGGAATAGTTTCAGAAGGAATGGTACCAGTTCCTCCTTGTACCTCTGGTAGAATTTGGCTGTGAATCCATCTGGTCCTGGACTCTTTTTGGTTGGTAAGCTATTGATTATTGCCACAATTTCAGATCCTGTTATTGGTCTGTTCAGAGATTCAACTTCTTCCCGGTTTAGTCTTGGGAGAGTGTATGTGTCGAGGAATTTATCCATTTCTTCTAGATTTTCTAGTTTATTTGTGTAGAGGTGTTTGTAGTATTCTCTGATGGAGTTTGTATTTCTGTGGGATCAGTGGTGATATCCCCTTTATCATTTTTTATTGTGTCTATTGGATTCGTCTCTCTTTTTTTCTTTATTAGTCTTGCTAGCGGTCTATCAATTTTGTGGATCCTTTCGAAAAACCAACTCCTGGATTCATTAATTTTTTGAAGGGTTTTTTTGGTCTCTATTTCCTTCAGTTCTGCTCTGATTTTAGTTATTTCTTGCCTTCTGCTAGCTTTTGAATGTGTTTGCTCTTGCTTCTCTAGTTCTTCTATTTGTGATGTTAGGGTGTCAATTTTGGATCTTTCCTGCTTTCTCTTGTGGGCATTTAGTGCTATAAATTTCCCTCTACACACTGCTTTGAATGTGTCCCAGAGATTCTGGTACATTGTGTCTTTGTTCTCGTTGGTTTCAAAGAACACCTTTATTTCTGCCTTCATTTCGTTATGTACCCAGTAGTCATTCAGGAGCAGGTTGTTCAGTTTCCATGTAGTTGAGTGGTTTTGGGTGAGTTTCTTAATCCTGAGTTCTAGTTTGATTGCACTGTGGTCTGAGAGACAGTTTTTTATAATTTCTGTTCTTTTACATTTGCTGAGGAGTGTTTTACTTCCAACTATGTGGTCAATTGTGGAATAGGTGTGGTGTGGTGCTGAAAAAAATGTATATCTGTTGATTTGGGGTGGAGAGTTATGTAGATGTCTATTAGGTCCGCTTGGTGCAGAGCTGAGTTCAATTCCTGGGTATCCTTGTCAACTTTCTGTCTCGTTGATCTGTCTAATGTTGACAGTGGGGTGTTAAAGTCTCCCATTATTATTGTGTGGGAGTCTAAGTCTCTTTGTAGGTCACTCAGGACTTGCTTTACGAAGCTGGGTGCTCCTGTATTGGATGCATATATATTTAGGATAGTTAGCTCTTCTTGTTGAATTGATCCCTTTACCATTATGTAATGGCCTTCTTTGTCTCTTTTGATCTTTGTTGGTTGAAGGTCTGTTTTAGCAGAGACTAGGATTGCAACCCCTGCCTTGTTTTGTTTTCTGTTTGCTTGGTAGATCTTCCTCCATCCTTTTATTTTGAGCCTATGTGTGTCTCTGCATGTGAGATGGGTTTCCTGAATACAGCACACTGATGTGTCTTGACTCTTTATCCAATTTGCCAGTCTGTGTCTTTTAATTGGAGCATTTAGTCCATGTACATTTAAAGTTAATATTGTTATGTGTGAATTTGATCCTGTCATTATGATGTTAGCTGGTTATTTTGCTCGTTAGTTGATGCAGTGTCTTCCTACTCTCTATGGTCTTTACATTTTGGCATGATTTTGCAGTGGCTGGTACCGGTTGTGCCTTTCCATGTTTAGTGCTTCCTTCAGGAGCTCTTGCAGGGCAGGCCTGGTGGTGACAAAATCTCTCAGCATTTGCTTGTCTGTAAAGTATCTTATTTCTCCTTCACTTATGAAGCTTAGTTTGGCTGGATATGAAATTCTGGGTTGAAAATTCTTTTCTTTAAGAATGTTGAATATTGGCCCCCACTCTCTTCTGGCTTGTAGAGCTTCTGCCGAGAGATCCGCTGTTAGTCTGATGGGCTTCCCTTTAAGGGTAACATGACCTTTCTCTCTGGCTGTCCTTAACATTTTTTCCTTTATTTCAAATTTGGTGAATCTGACAATTATGTGTCTTGGAGTTGCTCTTCTCGAGGAGTATCTTTGTGGTGTTCTCTGTATTTCCTGAATCTGAATGTTGGCCTGCCTTGCTAGATTGGGGAAGTTCTCCTGGATGATATCCTACAGAGTGTTTTCCAACTTGGTTCCATTCTCCCCGTCACTTTCAGGTACACCAATCAGATGCAGATTTGGTCTTTTCACATAGTCCCATATTTCTTGGAGGCTTTGTTCATTTCTTTTTATTCTTTTTCTCTAAACTTCCCTTCTTGCTCCATTTCATTCATTTCATCTTCCATCACTGATACCCTTTCTTCCAGTTGATTGCATCGGCTCCTGAGGCTTCTGCATTCTTCACGTAGTTCTTGAGCCTTGGCTTTCAGCTCCATCAGCTCCTTTAAGCACTTCTCTGTATTGGTTATTCTAGTTATACATTTGTCTAAAGTTTTTTTCACAGTTTTCACCTTCTTGCCTGTGGTTTGAATTTCCTCCTGCAGCTCGGAGTAGTTTGATCGTCTGAAGCCTTCTTCTCTCAACTCGTCAAAGTCATTCTCCATCCAGCTTTGTTCCGTTGCTGGTGAGGAACTGCGTTCCTTTGGAGGAGAGGCGCTCTGCTTTTTAGAGTTTCCAGTTTTTCTGCTCTGTTTTTTCCCCATCTTTGTGGTTTTAACTACTTTTGGTGTTTGACGATGGTGTTGTACAGATGGGTTTTTGGTGTGGATGTCCTTTCTGTTTGTTAGTTTTCCTTCTAACAGACAGGACCCTCAGCTGCACATCTGTTGGAGTTTGCTAGAGGTCCACTCCAGACCCTGTTTGCCTGGGTCTCAGCAGCAGTGGCTGCAAAACCGCGGCTATTCGTGATCTGTGAATGCTGCTGTCTGATCGTTCCTCTGGAAGTTTTGTCTCAGAGGAGTACCCGGCCGTGTGAGGTGTCAGTCTGCCCCTACTGGGCGGTGCCTCCCAGTTAGGCTGCTCGGGGGTCAGGGGTCAGGGACCCACTTGAGGAGGCAGTCTGCCCGTTCTCAGATCTCCAGCTGTGTGCTGGGAGAACCACTGCTCTCCTCAAAGCTGTCAGACAGGGACATTTAAGTCTGCACAGGTTACTGCTGTCTTTTAGTTTGTCTGTGCCCTGCCCCCAGAGGTGGAGCCTACAGAGGCAGGAAGGCCTCCTTGAGCTGTGGTGGGCTCCACCCAGTTCGAGCTTCCTGGCTGCTTTGTTTATCTAAGGGAGCCTGGGTAATGGCGGGCGCCCCTCCCCCAGACTTGCTGCCGCCTAGCAGTTTGATCTCAGACTGCTGTGCTAGCAATCAGAGAGACTCTGTGGGCGTAGGACCCTCTGAGCCAGGTGCAGGATATAATCTCATGGTGCGCCGTTTCTTAGCCCATCGGAAAAGCGCAGTATTCAGTTGGGAGTGGCCCGATTTTCCAGGTGCCGTCTGTCACCCCTTTCCTTGACCAGGAAAGGGAACTCCCTGACCCCTTGCACTTCCTGAGTTAGGCAATGCCTCGCCCTGCTTCGGCTGGCACACCGTGCGCTGCACCCACTGTCCTGTGCCCACTGTCTGGCACTCCCTAGTGAGAATAACCCGGTACCTCAGATGGAAATGCGGAAATCACCCGTCTTCTGTGTCGCTCACGCTGGGAGCTGTAGACCGGAGCTGTTCCTATTCGGCCATCTTGGCTCCTCCTCCCTGTGCTTTCTTTTAGAAGTTTTATGGTTTTAGGACTTAGTTTAAGTCTTTAATAAATTTTTAGTTGACTCTTATGAATGGTGTACAATAATGTTCTAATTTCATTTTTTTGTATGAGAATATTCAGTTTTCCAACATCAGTCATTGAAGAGATATCCTTTCTTAATTATATATTCTTGATGTCCTTGTCAAAACTTAGTTGACCCTATTTGCTTGAGTTTTGTTTTCTGGTCTCTCTAGTCTGTTCCATTGTCCTACTTGTCTATTTTTATGCCAGTACTATAGTATTTTGATTACTATATTTTGTAATATAATTTGAAGCCAGGAAATATGGTCCTTCCAACTTCATTCTTCTTTCTCAAGGTTGCTTTGGCTATTCAGGGTCTTTTGTGGTTCCATGTGAATTTGAGAATTGTTTTTTGAAAAATGCTATTGGAATTTTGTTAGACATGTTGTTGAATTTGTATATTTGCATATCAGTTTGGTTAGTATAGATATTTTTCTTCCTTTTATTTTTAGTTGACTTTTAATAATTGCACATATTTATCAGATACAAAGTGATATTTTGGCACACGTATAGAATATGTAATGATCAAATCAGGGTAACAGGCATACACATCATCTCAAACATTTATTTTTGTGTGTATTGGGAACATTCAAAATCCTTTCTTCTGTTTAAAAATAGGTAGTTTATTATTATTAACTATAGTCACTCTGTAGTGTGATAGAACACTGGAACTTATTCATCCTATCTTGCTGTAAATTTGTATTTATTAACCAACATTTCTATCTTTCCATCTTCCCTCCCCTTCTCAGTCTCTAATAACTACAATTCTATTTTTAACTTCTATGAGCTCATCTTTTTTTTACCTTTCACATATTAGTGAAAACGTGGTATTTATCTTTCTGTGCCTGGCTTACTTCACTTAATATAATGTCCTCCAGGCTCATCCATATTACCACAGATGACAGGATTTCATAATTTTTATGGCTGAATAGTATTCCATTGTGTCTATATACCACATTTTCTTTATCCATTCATAGGTTGGTGAACATTTAGGTTGGTTCTATATCTTGGGTATTGTGAAAAGTGCTCTAATAAATATGAAGGTGGCTGGGTGTGTTGGCTCATGCCTGTAATCCCAGCATTTTGGGAGGCAGAGGTGGGTGGATCACTTGAGGTCAGTAGTTCAAGACCAGCCTGGTCAATATGGTGAAACCCCATCTGCACTAAAAATTAAAAAAATTAGCCAGGAATGGTGGCACACACCTGTAATCCCAGCTACTCAGAAGGCTGAGGCAGGAGAATTGTTTGAACCTGGGAGGCAGAGGTTGAAGTGAGCTGAGATCGTGTCTTTACGCTCCAGCCTGGGCGACAAGAGCGACTCTCTATCTCAAAAATAAATAAATAAATAAATAAATAAATAAATAAACAAACATGAAGATGTGGCTATTTCTTTGATATAGTACTTCTTTTCCTCTGGATAAATACCAAGTAGTGGGATAGCTACTTGCTGGGATCATATGAAAGTTTTATTTTCAGTTTTTTTGAGAAATGTCCATACTGTTTGCCATAAGGCCTTTAATAATTTGCATTTCCACCAACAGTGTATAAGAGTTCTTTTTCTCTACATCCTCACCAAATTTTGTTATTTCCTGTCTTTTTGATAACAGCCATTTTAAGTGGGGTGATAAAATATCTCATTGTGGTTTTGATTGCATTTCCTTGATGATTAGCAATGTTTAGCATTTTTTCATATACTTGTTGACCATTTGTATGCCTTCAGTAGAGAAATGTTTATTTAATTTTTTGCCTACTTTTAAATGGATTATTATTATTACTGTTTAGTTGTTTGAGTTCTTCGTAAATACTGGGTAATAGTTCCTGTTAGATGAACAGATTGTGAATATTTTCTTTCATTCTACCAGGTAATCTGTTCACCCTGTGGATTGTTTCCTTTGTTTTACAGAAGGTTTTTAGTTTGATATAGTTTGTTTTCCTGTTTTTGCTTTTGTTGCTATTGTTTGAAGTCTTACCCATAAAATCTTTCCCTAGACCAATATCCTGAAGCATTTTACCTATGTTTTCTTCTGAAGCATTTTACCTTGTTTTCTTCTAATAGTTTTATAGTTTTGGGCCTGACTTCTAAGTCTTTAATCCATTTTAAGTTGATTTTTGTGTATGGTGAGAGTTGGGGATCTAGATATTTTTTTCTGCATATAAGTATCCAGTTTTCCTTGCTTCATTTGTTGAAGGAGGGTGTCTTTTCCAGATGTATGATTTTAGTGCTCTTGTCAGAAATCAGTTGGCTGTAAATATATGGATTTATTTATTGGGTTTCTATTATGTTCCATTGACATAACTTTCGTTTTTATACCAATACCATGCTGTTTGGGTTACATAGCTTTGCCGTATATTTTGAAGCCAGATAGTGTGATGCATCCAGCTTTGTTCTTTTGGTCATTATTGCTTTGGCTATTCAAGATATTTTGTGGTTTCACATGAAATCTAGGGTTAGTTTTTTTTTTTAAATTTCTGTGAAGAATATCATTGGTATTTTGGTAGGGATTGTGTTAAATCTACAGATTTCTCTAGATACCTTGGTCATTTAAAAAATATTAATTTTTCCAATGCATGAGCATAAATTGCCTTTCCATTGTTTTGTCCTCTTTTATTTATTTTATCAATGTTTTATAGTTTGCATTGTAAACTGTAAAATATATTTTTTACCTTTTTGGTTAAATTTATTCCTAGACTTTTAAATTTTTTGTAGCTATTGTAAACAGGATGACTTTCTTGTTTTTCATTAGTTTTTAATTGATGTACAGAAATGCTACCTATTTGTGTATATTCATTTTGTATTCTATAACTTTACTGAATTTTTAAAACAGACCTAAGAGTGTTTTGGTAGTATCTTTAAGTTTTCTTATATAAAAATTATGTCACCTAGAGAGAAGTACAATTAAACTTCCTCTTTTCCAACTTTGATGCCCTTTATTTCTTTCTCTTGCTTAATTGTTGTGGCTATATTTACAGTACTATGTTGAATAAAAGTGGTGAAAGTTGGAATCTTTTCTGTGTTCAATGTGATGTTAGCTGTGGGTTTGTCTTACTGCCTTTGTTTTGTTGAGGTATGTTTCTTCCACATAAATTTGTTGAGATTTTTCATCATGAAGTGATGTTCAATTTTATCAAGTGCTTTATCTGTGTCAACACAATGATTATGGTTTTGTATTCTTCAATCTGTCGACATGATTCATTACATTTATTAATTTGCATATGCCAAGCCATTCTTACATCCCTGGGATAAATCTCATTTGAACATAGGGTATGATTTTATTTTTTTGATGTGCATTTGGATTTGGTTTGGTACTATTTTCTTAAAAATGTATCTGTCATTGTACATCAGTTATAGTTACCTGTAGTTCCTTTTTTGTTCTCATGTTCTTGATTGGTTTTGGTATTAGAATTATGCTGGATTTATAGAATAAGTTAGAAAAAATTTCTTCCTCTCAAAATTTTTGGAATAATTTGGGAAAATGATGTTAGTTCTTAAGTGTTTTGTAGAATTTAGTAGTGAAGACATTGATCCTGGAATTTACTCTGTTGGAAGACTTTTTATTACTGATTTAAATTTGTTAAATGTTATTGTTCTGCTTACATTTTCTGTTTCCTCCTGGTTCAATCTTGGTAGGTTATATGTGTCTAGGACTTAACCATTTTCTAAGTTTTCCAATTTGTTAGCGTATATTTGTTGATGATAATCTCAAATGATCCTTTGTATTTCTATGGTATTGTTTGTAAATATCTTCTTTTTTGTTTGTAATTTTATTTACTTGAGTGAGTTTTTTCTCTTTTTTTGGTTAGTGTAGCTAATGGTTTTTCAATTTTTTTATCTTTTCAGAAAAGTCAACTTTTCATTTTATTGATCTTTCGTATTTCTTGGTGGAGGGAGTCTCTACCTGTGTTTTCTTGTATCTCACTGAATTTCTTTAAGGCCATTATTTTAATTTTCTTTTAAGGTACTCCATAGATTTTCTTTTCTTTGGAGTCTGTTGCTGGAAAATTGTGTTTCTTTGGAAGTGTTATGTTTTTGCTTTTTCATGTTTTTTTGTGTCCTTACATTGATATATGTGCGTCTGGTATAACAGTCACTCCTTCCAATTTTATGGAGTAGTTTTCATGGAAAAAGATTTTTCCTTAGACGTGTCTATCATGTTGGGTAGGGTGGCAGTCTTTGCCTTTGGTTGTGGGTGTGTACAGTAGTTTATTTACACAAAGGGAAGTAATGAGATAGCACTAAAAGGAATAAGTAGGCATAAATAGAAACTTTTAGACATATAGACAAGTCCTCCTCAATATATGATGGGGTGATATCCCAACAAACCCGATGTAAATGGAAAATATTTTAAGTTGATAATGCCCTTAATACATCTACTTCCAAACATTATAGCTTAGCCTAGCCTACCTTAAACAGTCTCAGAACACATTCATTAGCCTATAGTTGAGCAAAATCAACTAACATAAAACTTATTTTATATTAAATTGTTGAATATGTCATTACTGACTACTGTACTGAAAGTGGAAAATATAATAGTTGTATGAGTAATTTAAGTACAGTTTCTACTGAATGTATATTGTTCTCACAACATCATAAAGTCAAAAAATCATAAGTCATGCCATCTTAAGTTTGGGACTGTCTGTATTAAATTTGCAAACAGTAATCAGAAAAAAATTTGTACTATTTATTAATAATTTGTGTTTCTGTTTACACAAATAGAATGTTTTTAAGCCAAAAAAAATGTGTTTCTATATTAAATGACAGTAGTAACAGGCATATTTTCCCATGTTATAAAACATTGAGGAAAATCAAAAATAACTGAACTAATTGCTGTAGAAAATACTTGTTCCTGGAAGACAGGATCATGAGCCAATTAAAACAGTGTACATATCAAGGCTAGCAGCTTGTTTATTGAGAATTCTTCAAAATTGTTGACTCTCTACACACACCTATCCTAAGCCATTATGTCAAATATTCTAACCACACTCAACCAGTACTCTATCTTGCAATATCCATCTTAAAACAATTAAGACCAGTTTTAAAGCTCTGTAAATATTTCCCTCTAATGCTCCCATTGTAAAAAACTGTTGAGACTCTTTTATGGTGGACTGTCCTTGAGTGACTAGGTCTAATAAATTTAACTTTTGGTCAATGGATTTTTTTGGGTGGTCTCATGAAGAGTAAAAACTTCATATCTTTTCCAAATACAACTGTGCACATTAGTGAAACTCAAGCTGATTAAAAAATATAGAAGAAAACTAATTCATTTGATAATTTGGTTTTAAAAATGTTATTTTCAAGCACTTTTAAGATTTTTAAAACTATCCATTTTCAAAATTGTTATTCACTTATGTAATTTAAAGTTAGGTATTATAACTCTTTAATAATGAAAAAGATAATTTTACTTTAGCAAAAGTAGAGTTTTATTAGCCACACAACCATATAAATTTATAACTGCAACATGGAATTTGCAATAAAATTTTAGCTACCTTTTAAAGATTTTTCTCATGACTACATGGGGAATCTGCTGAAGTTTAACACCCTACCTTCAACATATCTATGCCTACATATTTCTACCTGATAATTAGGGTTGTAAAAATATTTTTAATATACATTTCCAAGTGACAGTTGATAAATGTTGTCAAATATCACAGACATTTAAATTACCATCTTTCACTTTCATAAAATTCTTAATTTTCTATTTCAACGTTCATAAATGTTATGCTGCAGTTTTTTCTCCTTATAAGTTCTGTAGTTCTTCTCCCAAATAGTGTAACAATATTATATGATCTGAAATTTTGGTGCAGATTAATAATATATAACTGAAGAATTTATCTATTTTTTAAAAAACAGAACATTCAAGAATGCATTGTTAATGACCGATTAGAAGCAGAAATCACAATAAAGATATGGAAGAGAGACATTTTTACGTGTGGTTTCAATTAATATTAAGTTTATAAAAACATTGAAATTAAACTAATTATTGGCAGATAGAGATTCTTCATTAATTTTCTATTCTCTATAAAGCATGATTTGATCATTATATGTCATTGTGTGTATTATAATACAAATCTTATTATACAAATTTCTTAGCAGAATCTTTAGCCATAGAATACTAAGCAATCTTTAGTACTATGTATTTTATTAAAAATTCTAAATTATATGAGGTCCACATTAAAGAGATTTCTCTAAGTTTTATATAAATTGGAGCAATCAAGTTACTAGAACACAAAAAATAAACACAGTGATTTTCAAAGGTATTTTTCAAAATCAAAAGGTCTGCAACTTTGGTTTTATTTTCCTGCTATTGAAAAAATCATTAAACCAACAAATGAATAAGAGTTATTCTTTATTCTCTTTCTGGGATAACAATAAACTCCAACCTATACAAAGAGGTAATTTTTTAATTGTTACTTTATTCTTATTCTTCTTGGAAAGTGAGGTTAGTTTCTTTACATATCAATGTTGTCTCTGGTTTCATAAGCTTCTACCAAAAAGAGCATATCATAAGTTCTGAGGTTTGATATTAAGTGATTATTATAGCCGAATATATGTGGAAATGCTATTTCAAGGTTATTTTATTTCCTATTTGCCACACTTCATACCACAGAGTAGTACCTAAGAGTTAAATGCATTTTCTTGAAATAAGCCACATGATAAAACAGTGAATAAGAAAATGGCAATAGGGTGCAGTGCAAGTTTGCTGTGAAAATGAGTAAACCAGATGTCAGCAATGCTTGAGCTCAGTTGTGGATGTGTTAATTTTCCCCTAGATCTGCTCAGGAAGCTGGCAGGCAGAATCCCTTGCCTCACACATTAGGGAAATAGCTCAGAGAAGGTCAGAGGCAGAAAATGCAATTGACAGGGGAAATTCATTGAAGCTTATTTTTTAAAAGAAAGTGAGATTGAGATTGTTTTTAGTAGGTTTTTTGTTTGTTAAAAAGCAGACTTTACTAACTTTGAGATATAAAATGTAATGAAACAGAATAGAATAGGGTTTATTGAACTCCAGGATATCTGAGCGAGCTGATCAGTCTTTACTCTCTATTAGATAGATCAAAAAGAAGAATGAGAGGTTAAGTGACTGTGAGTCTATGGCCAAACAAATATTTTACTGTATATGTTCAGTTTTTACATACAGTGTATTTTCTTCTAAATTAAAAGTGAAGTATTTCAATGAATATTCAACATTCATTATTAAAATAGTTTGTTAAGAATGAAAAACAGCTATGGCTAGACCATCATCATCATATCTCCATATCATGAATATTTTGTTCTTGCATGAATTTGCTTTGCAATTCATGGAATCAAAACTGAAGTAAAAATTAGTTTTTTTTTAAACGTATTTTTACTGCAAATATTTACCGAGAAATATCCCAAGTCTACTAATTGTTCACCAATATTTATTTTTCTTATTTTCTGTAATAATATAACTGTAAAATTTTAGCCATATCTGCTCAGAATACTCTATTTTGCAAACTCCATGACAGTTCAGTTTGGTTGTA
Source organism: Pongo abelii (assembly GCF_028885655.2). NCBI lineage: Eukaryota > Metazoa > Chordata > Mammalia > Primates > Hominidae > Pongo > Pongo abelii. The sequence continues at coordinate 32,944,054 of NC_071998.2, forward strand.
TGACTAATTAATATTCAACATGATATACTGGAAGTAATGTGTGCAAATTTTGCAAAGTGTCCTTACATGGGGATGTGGGGGTGGCCTTCTTTTCTTTTCTTCTTTATGCTGGCTAGAATACAGATAGGGTGTCTGGAGGCCTGGAATTGAAGCTGACACATGAAAGTTGAGGCTTGAAATGAAGAAACCCACAATCCTGATAGTGGGAGCATGATGCCAGTCCTGGAAAACCTATAGGGAACTTTTACAAAAGAATGTAACAAACTTCTGTTTTGTTTAAGCCATTGTCACTTTGGATTTTATAATTGTTAGCCAAACCTCATTCTAACTCATTTAAGTCCCTGCCATGTGACTGTGATTGTTGTAGGCAGTTAAAAAAAAAATCCTTCCTCTCGTGGAATTTATATTCTGGTTTAGGCTAACTAAAAAGTGTTAAAGGATGGAAGGCGAAGGATGGAAGATTTCTTTTTCTTTTATATAATGGGGCCATCAATGTTCTCTAATAAGGTGATATTTGACTAGAAACCTTAAGGATGTGTAGAAATAAATCATTCAGAAACCTGGGGAACAAAAATTAAAAATCCTGAGGCAGGAGCTTACTTCCTTTGGAAGGTTGGAGGGTCAGAGAGCAGACCAGTGTGCCAGGAGCAGAATGAGTGGTGGAGAGAATGGTGGAGAATGCAAGGCCTGGGAGGGCATTAAAAGATGGGCTTTGTCTTTGACTGTAATGAAAAGCTATTGGAAAGGATCTTGTAAAGAGAAGTAACATGACTAGGTACATTTACAAGGCTGGGTCTGATAACTCTGTTAACCTGATCAAAAGGAAGTTACAGGCTTGCCAAATGTTGAAAGGAATTTTAAAAATATATGATCTTGTAAAACTTGTTCAAGACCAGAAAATGTGATGAAATTTTCTGAATATAATCCATGATTTATAGATATGAATTGTTACAATCCATATGCAGAGATTTTACACTCAACAATATGTGTGCCATTTACATCTAATCTTCACAGCAACCCTAAGATATTTTGAATCCTCATTTTACATATGAGAACAAAATGAATCAAAGTTTTTCCAGTCACATATGTAGTAATTAGTAGAGCCAGTTTTAAGACAGAAAATCTGTGTCCAGTCCCACCTGTCTTTTTGGGTACTCTCCTAACAGTTATGCAATAATGCCTTCCAATTAGATTATACTGAAGCAAATTTAGATTATACTGCATCAAGTTTGCAACAATCACCTGTGGAGTGACTCTTCAATCAAGGAAAGAAATTGTATCATGCAATAAATAGAACATATAAGAAAACCCCATGTTAATCACAAGTCTACACTAATATATTTTGTGTGACCAGAATAGATATAGGTATAAATTGCTATTTAATTTTATTTAAACTGGTGACAAGTAAATGGGGTAGTCCAAAAAGGGTTAAATTTTCTAAATAAAAGGTAATTAATAAAAACTCTTTTGAGTTTTATTTATTTCTAACTGGTAGAGAATTAATTTGTCATGCTCCAGAGGATGCCAAGCTCCAATTAACACCCTATGTGTGGTTAACACATTTGTAATGGATTGGCTGTACAGTATGCTAGAACCAAGAGGCTCAGGCCCCTGTACAAGCAAGTAATGGGTCCACAGTTTCCAGGCCTCAAGTTAAGCTAGGAGTAGATATAGAGAACCTAGCTAGCTCATTAGTTCTTTACTGAAAGCTGAAACACTACTTTGACCATTCTTTTATTTGTTAGATGCTCCAAAAAGTACATTGGTTTTTAGATGACCTCTAGGATGCTGCCCTGGTGATAGGTGGTAGGTAATACTTTTTTTTTTTTTTTTTTTTTCTGAAAACTTAAGGGACCTCAATTTCATAAGGAGCATAGTTAATGATATCAATACTTACACAAAATAGTATTGCTAATTTCATCCAACTACCCATCAGTTTACTAAATAAACAACCCAATTACAACCAGCTATTTTTCATGAGGCAGTCATAGTTGTTTTTTTTAATTATTATACTTTAAGTTTTAGGGTACATTTGCACAATGCGCAGGTTTGTTACATGTGTATACATGTGCCATCTTGGTGTGCTGCACTCATTAACTCGTCATTTACATTAGGTATATCTCCTAATGCTATCCCTCCCCTCTCCCCCCACTCCACAACAGGCCCCAGTATGTGATGTTCCCCTTCCTGTGTCCATGTGTTCTCATTGTTCGATTCCCACTTATGAGTGAGAACATGCAGTGTTTGGTTTTTTGTCCTTGCAATAGTTTGCTGAGAATGATGGTTTCCAGTTTCATCCATGTCCCTACAAAGGACATGAACTCATCATATTTTTATGTCTGCATGGTATTCCATGGTGTATATGTGCCACATTTTCTTAATCCAGTCTATCATTTTTGGACATTTGGGTTGGTTCCAAGTCTTTGCTATTGTGAATAGTGCCGCAATAAACATACGTGTGCATGTGTCTTTATAGCAGCATGATTTATAATCCTTTGGGTATATACCCAGTAATGGGATGGCTGGGTCAAATGGTATTTCTAGTTCTAGATCCCTGAGGAATCGCCACACTGACTTCTACAATGGTTGAACTAGTTTACAGTCCCACTAACAGTGTAAAGAGGCAGTCATAGTTTTTAAATCACTTTTTGATTTATTTAGCCTCTTTTTTAACCAGTATATATTCATATGCTGATCAAAGAAACATTTTGTTTCTCAAAAATAATTTTAAAATACATTCCAGTGTGGATTATTTTAATAATAATTTTGACTTATTCTGTGGAAGGATAGTTTTTCAGTTTTCAACCAGTGCCTTATTCATGCAATAGAAATCTTTGATAATTGCACAGGTATTTCAGTAAATTTTAAGGTCCCCTATCCTCCACATTTAATATCACAATGCTTGTAAGCTAGAGTAAATTTTCTTAAAATGATGGAGAAATAACTGTAAGTGTAGTAAAGTGAAGAATTAATAAGATAAAATAAAATGGTGAAAAAGAAGGGGGAAATGCAGTGATGTAATTAAAACATTAATAAAATGAAGTAGGACTCTGCCAAGTCTAAGAGTTACCAGTCATTTCATGACACAGTTCCCCTTTAATGTTAATTTCATTCCAGTTGATTTTCTTCAGGAATATGGGGATGGGAGTGGCAAACTAGTACAGTGCATTCATTTATAGAGGTTATATTTCATGTAATATATGAACATAAATGCGAACATATTTTCGAGAATTTGGAATTTTAGTGAATGTGCCAAAAGGTACCCTTAATAATTGAGAATAAATTCATATCTTAAAATATTGAGTTTTATTTTATTCATTACCTGATTCCACCAGTGTCTCAGATAGCCATACCTACTGACCCGCAGTTTTTTATTTTCTGTATCTCATGCTTCTTCCCATAAATGCCTATTCTGGCCCTATATTTACAATATAGCCTTTGAGTTATTGCCTTTCTCCTTGGATCCATTTTTTGAAAGGAATACCTGAAGGGAAACAATAAGAATAGGATCCCCTCTTCCTTGTCTGCTGAAGTACACAGTTCTATTTTTAGGAGCCTAGAAAAGACATTTATTGTTCCAGCTACCATGGTTCATTGTTTATGAAGAATATTGGTAAGTGGCAGGGCAGAAACAGAAAAGACTAAGAAAGCTGATGGAGAAACTGAAAGTAGGCAAGGGTTTTTCTCCATTCAGACCATTAAATGATGCTGCCTTACTTATGATGTCAGTGAAGCAAGTGGTCACCTTTGTTGTTCTTTTATCTTTGTGTCTTTTAAAAAGGTAAGGATACATATGGAAGTTTTTCTTCCTAAAAGCACACATTACAGAAAGCAATATCATGCTAACAGCAAGGCCTTAAATAAAACCTTTTATCGAATAATGAAAGAAGGATAATATCAATATGTTTTTTATTTGGCCAAGAAATTTCTCCATAACAGTCTTTGGGTGCCCAGAGTTATAATGGGTTTATGATTACTAATGGCTTTTTAATCTCATCGTCTGTAATGCTAGAGTTTTAAATCTATTTACTTCAATTTCCTGACATGCATCAGAGACAAAGAGGTTATTTACTGGCTTTGTGGGCTTTGTCTTACATTTTTTATTACATTAGATGCTGACTTTTGCATCAGCAACTTGACTAGATCATTTTGGGGAAAGGGAAAAGAAAAAGAATAAAGTCATCCATTATATAGTTTCAGAACCACCACCTCAAATGATATAAAGGTTTATGTTAGACTCACAGTGTATACATGGTTTTGTATTCCAAGCAAATCAAATTTTGCTGAAAGTTTGTTTTTCTTTTTTGAGACAGAGTCTCACTCTGTGACCCAGGCTGGAGTGCAGTAGTGCAATCTTGGCTCACTACAACCTCCACCTCCCAGGTTCAAGCGATTCTCCTGCCTCAGCCTTCTGAATAGCTGGGACTACAGGTGCCCAAAAACACGGCTGCTAATTTTTTTTATTTTTAGTAGAGATGGGGTTTCACCATGTTGGCCAAGCTGGTCTCAAACTCCTGACCGCAAGCGATCCACCCACCTCTGCCTCCCAAAGTGCTGGGATTGCAGGCGTCAGCCACCGCACCTGGCCAGCCTGTTAATTTTGAATAGGCCAGACAGAAACATGGTTCTTGTCTATGATATTTACATCAGACTATATTTACATTATCATCTGCTTTTCATAATCCTTCGTGGTTCAGGATCTGGTTTTTTTGTTTGTTTGTTTTTGGATTAGTTAATGTCCTATATCTATAGCTAATATATTTTTATTTTCTCCTAGTAGAGTAATGATAAGGCGAATCACTTGGGTCAACTTGAACAATTCACCTAGTTTCTCTTGTTCTGACTTTCCTCAGATGTTGAAAGGTAAAAATAAGTGTTTTTCTGGCCGGGCGGTGGCTCACACCTGTAATCCTAGCACTTTGGGAGACGGAGGCAGGCGGATCACGAGGTCAGGAGATTGAGACTATCTTGGCTAACGCAGTGAAACCCCGTCTCTACTGAAAAATACAAAAAATTAGCCGGGCGTGGTGGCACACACTTGTAGTCCCAGCTACTCAGGAGGCTGAAGCAGGAGAATGGCTTAAACCTGGGAGGCGGAGGTTGCAGTGAGCTGAGATTGCCACTGCACTCTAGCCTGGGCAACAGAGCGAGACTCCACTTAAAAAAAAAAAAGTGTTTTTATTCTCTCAAAACTTTTTAAAAAAGTAAAATATGTACCGCTTTATTAATTTCCACATTTTAGGTGGAAACAAAGCGTGGTCTACACTGGGGAAAAGACAAAGAAGGGAAATTAAAGCAAATAAAATAATTATAAATGCCAAATAATAGAATATTAATTTTCTAATCACTTAACTTTATTCACCACTATCTTCTCTTTCAAAATAATACCATAAAACAAATTCTTGAACATGTATAATTTATCTATAAAACATATTTTAAAAAGTCTACTTTTCATAGAGATGAACAAAACTAAACTCAAATGAGAGTTTTTCAAAATTTTTTAAATATTCAAATATTACTAAATTATTGTGACACAGCTAACAAATTTATCCTTCTCTACTCTTTCACTACACTATGTTTATGCTTCTCTTATGGTGCTTAATATGTTGTTGCATTTTTTTTTTTTTTTTTTTAAGATGGAGTTTCACTCTTGTTGCTCAGGCAGGAGTGCAATGGTGCGATCTCAGCTCACTGCAACCTTCTGGGTTCAAGAGATTCTCCTGCCCCAGCCTCCCAATTAGCTGGGATTACAGGCATGCACCACCATGCCCAGCTAATTTCTTGTATTTATTAGAGATGGGGTTTCACCATGTTAGTCAGGCCAGTCTGGAACTCCTGAGCTCAGGTGATCCGCCGGCCTTGGTCTCCCAAAGTGCTGGAATTACAGGCATGTGTCACCATGCCAGGCCATTATTGCTTTTTAAAAACAATTATTGTATAATGTAATCAAATCCTGTGACTTATTTTTTCAAGTCCAGCACTAAACAATAGTGCTTGGTATAAATTCGTGTCTCAGTTATTTTAATTAAACTGAGTCACTAAGCCATGAACTCAGTGCTATTTCAGCTCATAAATGATCAAATATAAAATGATATATTTTGTATTTAAATGAGACAGTAAATGTATTTGCATAAGCTTTCTTACATCAAGTACTGAAAACAAGTGACACTTCTCATTATTCTTTCATTAAACAAAAATGTATTTTTTTAACTTTTATTTTAAGTTCAGGGGTACAAGTGCAGGTTTGTTACATAGGTAGACTTGTGTCTTGTGGGTTTTTTGTTTTATCACCCAGGTATTAAGCCTAGTATCCATTAGTTATTTTTCCACATCCTCTCCCTCCTCCCATCCTCCCCGCTCTGAAAGGCCCCAGTGTATGTTCTTTCCTTCTATGTGTCCCGGTGTTCTCATCATTTAGCTCCCACTTATAAGTGAGAATATGCAGTATTTGGTTTTCTAAACAGAAATTTAATTATAATATCTAGCTCTATCAGTACCTTTGATAACTGAGATTCTTACTCCATTTTATTTAGAAGAAAAAAATATTGTGATGGTTAATACTGAGTTTCAACTTTATTGGATTGTAGGATAGAAAGTATTGATCTTGTGAGTTGTGTCTGTGAGGGTATTGCCAAAGAAGATTAACATTTGAGTCAGTGGACGTGGAAAGGCAGATCCACCCTTAATCAGGATGGGCACCATCTAATCAGCTGCCAGCATGCCTAAAATATAATCAGGCAGAAAAATGTGAAAGGAGAGACTGGCCTAGACTCCCAGCCTATATCATTTCCCTGTGCTGGATACTTCCTGCCCTCGAACGTTTGACTCCAAGTTCTTCAGTTTTGGAACTCAGACTTGCTCTCCTTGCTCCTCAGCCTGCAGATGGTCTATTGTGGGACCTTGTGATTTTGTGAGTTTATAGTTAATAAACTATTAGTTCTGTCCCTGTAGAGAATCCTGACTAATACATATTTTGGTACCAGGAGTGGTTCTAGAGGAACAGAATATTAAGGATGGAGTTCTTTCATTGGTTTTGGGGTTTCTGTGGTTGGCTGCTTAATATGATTAGACCCCAAAATGCTAAGACTCTACTTCTAATAGTATAGAGAACACTGATAGTCTTTGGTGTGAACTGTGTAGAGAGTTATGCAAAATAAATGCATTTGACACTCCTGATTCATTGCTCATGAGAGACAAGGAGTTTAGTAACTCTACACATAATACCGTTGACCATATGTAGAGAACCAAGGAACATAATGAAGCTGATTGGTTGCCCCTAAGTTCAGTGGATGTAGTGATGAAAGAAAATGATTAACTCAGGGAGTCTGCCTCCCAGCTTCAGAAGCAGATACTGAGCCTCAAATCTGCTAAGATTGCCTGAGTGAGAGTCTCATCTCCTGTTGAGAAAGACCTGAAATTGTGGAAAAACAGACAGAAGCTCCTATCACGCAAATGGCTGATGTGTAATGGAAATGTGCATGCCTCACGAGATGTCTATTGTTAAAGTGAGGGCATTGATTGGAAAAGAATGGGACCCTGAAACTTGGAATGGGAATGTGTGGGAGCACCCTGATGAAGACGGAGGCATCGAGTTTGTAAACTCTGATGAAACTTTTTTGCCAGAAAAAATAGCTTCCCCATTCCCAGGAGTGGCAACAACCCCTCGCTGACCCAGGCTGCCATCAGCCTTTCCACCTTTGTCTGAGGAGATAAACCCTACACTACTTGAGGCAACAGTGATGGCCTCCCCTCAGGCAGTTGCCAGGCAAGATAATGTTGATTCTTCTCAGGAGCCACTCCCAACACCCCTGTTTGCTTCTAGACCGATGACTAGACTAAAGTCCCAGCGGGCCCCTAGAGGTGAGGTTGAGAATGTGACCTATAAGTAAGTCCACTACACTCGGAAAGAATTGCTTGAGTTTTCTAATTTATATAAACAGAAATCTGGAGAACGGGCATGGGAATGGATATTAAGGGTGTGGGATAATGGTGGAAGTAATGTAGAGTTGGAGCACTCTGAATTTAGGAAAATGGCTTGAGCCCAGGAGATTGAGACTGCAGTTAGCCATGATCATACCATTGCACTCTAGCCTGGTCAACAAAGTGAGACTGTCAGTCAAAAAAGAAAAAAAGAAAAAAAAAAAACGAAAAACAAAAAAAAAATTGAAATTTGAAATTTACAGTTATTAGTGCCTGACATACAAAAAAAGTGTTTACAAAATAACTAAATTTTTTAAATGTTATTTGCATTAATTCTTGGCATATTCTAAATGGTTTTGATGAGAAATTTAAAAAATTAAGGGAATATGGGGCTATTATAAAAACAAACCAACAGATAAAATAATAAAGTATCAAAAAAAATTTTAATTGAAGGGCTGGCTGTCCTATCTGTTGAAGATCACAACAGTTTCAGTGGTGTTGGCTCAGGGTGTCCAAGACTCTCTTTTACCAGCTCACCCTCACCGACTCCTATTTTTAGAGGCCTTACATTTTTGTGCAAGTTGTAGACTCATATTCAACTGAACGTATTCAAAGTTGAGTCCTAAGTCAAAAGGAACTATGCATAGATACCAAAATTGTCTTAAAAGAAAAAAGAAAAAATACTAAACTAGCAAGCAGATGATAAATATGCAACAGATTAAGAATTTCAAAGCAATCATAACAGACTTAAGACAGATGTCTTGCTATTTCCTCAAAGAAAGTAAAGCAAAAAAAAAAATGCCTGGACAAAACAAAAAGGGAGATACAGTTATTTAAAAAAAGAAAGGATAAGACAACAGAACAAGTTGTAAAATTGGAAGAATTCGTGAAGTAAATAGGAGTTACATAGTAAATGTATTATAGAAGTGCAATAAAAGCGATAGAAAAAAATGCAGAAAACAGAGTAATAGGAAGAAAAATCTTTAGAAAAATCACCCTAAACAGAAAAAGGTAAAAGTGGTAGAAGAGAATATGATAGTTAGATAATACACAGGATATTGGATGCATAATTAGTACTCCTTAAAAGGAGAAAAAAACTCGAAGATGTTAATAGAAGACGCCTAAATTGAAGGAAAGGCCTGAATCTTTTAAAATATGTATTGTTATGACACATTGTCTAAATATTTTATTGTATTTGAAGACTTATCCGTTTTTAATCTTTATATCTTTTGTTTTGGCATAAATTGGATGACTGTGTGCAGGTATATTTATCTCAATTTTTAAGGTCCTTTCTGGGTTTAGTTGTTCAAATGCTTATTTGGATAAGCATAAATTATAAATAAGAATCTATTTCTAGCTTTTCCAAATTTTAGACACTATGTAAGCAACTAATTGGGAATGAGAAAGAAATTAGGACAAAATATACACTAAAACTGCCTCTGTAATGCAGAGATTTATAAAGATTAAAAATAAAATGATGAGCAAAAGAACAAAAGTACATAAGCAAAGCGAACAAAAATAGGATTGAGGAGTTAGTTTGTTATGAACCAGTCCCCCTGCAAATGATAGTTAGGAACTCTGGAAAAAAAAATCAAAAATATTTTTAAAATTAAATAAAGCAGGACATTTGAAGAAAAGGGTCAAAATTTATGGGAAGTTGGAAGTTATCTATCCTAGTGGCTTCTCCATTATTCAAAGTTCCACCCTGAAGAGCACAATAGTTTCAATAGTGGAGGCTCAGTGTGTTTAAAACTCCTATAATACACCATGCTGTCTTTGCAAAACCAGTGCAAAAAGCTCTGGATCACCAGAGATGCCAAAAGGTAAGTGGGGAACTCCAGAAAATACTGTGAAAATGGCCATACTGACCAAAGTAATTTATAAATTCAATGCTATATCCATCAAGCTACCATGGACTTTCTTCACAGATTTAGAAAAAACTACTTTAAATTTCATATGGAACCAAAAAAGAACCGGTATAGCCAAGACAATCCTAAGAAAAAAGAGCAAAGTGGGAGGCATCAAGCTACCTGACTTCAAACAATACTACAAGGCAACAGTAACCAAAACAACATGGTACCGGTACCAAGACAGATACATAGACCAATGTAATAGATCAGAGGCCTCATAAATAATACCAAACATCTACAACCATCTGATCTTTGAAAAACCTGACAAAAACAAGAAATGAGGAAAGGATTCCATAGTTAAATACCTAGTGTTGGGAAAACTGGCTAGCCATATGCAGAAAACGGAAACTGGACCCCTTCTTTACACCTCATACAAAAATTTACTCAAGATGAATTAAAGATTTAAACATAAGGCATAAAAACCATAAAAACCCTAGAAGAAAACCTAGGCAATACCATTCAGGCATAGTCATGGGCAAAGACTTCATGACTAAAACACCAAAAGCAAAGGCAACAAAAGCCATAATTGACAAATGGGATCTAATTAAACTAAAGAGCTTCTGCACAGCAAAAGAAGCTATCAGCAAAGTGAACAGGCAACTGACAAAATAGGAGAAAATTTTTGCAATGTATCCATCTGACAAAGGGCTAATATCCAGAATCTACAAAGAACTTCAACAATTTTACAAGAAAAAATCAAACAACCCCATCAAAAGTGGGTGAAGGGTATGAACAGACACTTCTCAAAAGAAGACGTTTATGTGGCCATCAAACATGAAAAAAAGCTCATCATCACTGGTCATAAGAGAAATGCAAATCAAAATCACAATCAGATACTATCTCATGCCAGTTAGAATGGCAATCATTAAAAAGTCAGGAAACAACAGATAGTGGAGAGGATGTAGAGAAATAGGAACACTTTTACACTGTTGGTGGGCGTGTAAATTAGTTCAAACATTGTGGAAGACAGTGTGGCAATTCCTCAAGGATCTAGAACCAGAAATACCATTTGATCCAGCAATCCCATTACTAGGTATATACCCAAAGGATTATAAATCATTCTGCTATAAAGACACAAGCACATTTATGTTTATTGCAGCACTATTCACAATAGCAAAGACTTGGAGCCAACCCAAATGCCCCTCAATGATAGACTGGATAAAGAAAATGTGGCACATATACACCATGGAATACTATGCAGCCATAAAAAAGGAGGAGTGAGTTCACGTCCTTTGCAGGGACATGGATGAAGCTGGAAACCATCATTGTCAGCAAATTAACACAGGAACAGAAAATCAAACACCACATATTCTCACTCACAAGTGGGAGTTGAGCAATGAGAACACATGGACACAGGGAGGGGAACATCACACACTGTGGTCTGTCAAGGTGGGGGACGAGGGGAGGTATAGGATTAGGAGAAATACCTAATGTAGATGATGGGTTGATGGGTGCAGCAAATCACCATGGCACGCGTATACCTATGTAACAAACCTGCATGTTCTGCACATGTATCCCAGAACTTAAAGTATAATAATTTAAAAAAAGACAGAAAAAAAAGTCACAGAAGGAAAACCCTAATTCTTTGTATATACCCAGCTGAATTGTTGGCTCATCCATGAACCATACCAGCAAAGGTTGGAACTAAAAGCAGTTAAAGGACTGAAGTGAGACAGCACTCAACTGCAGGCTTTGTAAAGACTGTGGTGTGAGTGTAACGTAGTTAATTGACTACTAAAATAAAAGCAGCAACGCATGTCTAAACAATGTAACTGAATCACAAATTTACATATTAGCATACACATTGTCTAGAATAAAGTGAAAATTATGAGAAAATGAACACATTGTAACTCATGGTGACTAGATGTAGGACAGACAATGACTATAAAGGAGCTATGAGAACAATACTCAGTGAAGCTGAAAAAGACACTCTTAATAATGAAAAGTTATAAATTCAGCATGGAAAAATAGAAAACATAAAAAGATCCAATGGATTTTCAGTATTTAAAAATATCTGAAATACTTCATTCACAAGCCATTCACTTGTTGCCTTACTAGCAAAATAGAGATGATTAAAGAGTGAATGAACTTGAAGATAGATTAACAGAAATTACCCAATAGAAAGGTGATGCATAAAAATTCACAAAATGAATTGAGCCTAAGGAAGCTATGGCATGCTATTAAAATGTCTGACATATGGATTATTAAAGTTCTATCAGATAAGAGAATAACAATTCAAAAACAAATAAATAAGCAAACAAACAGTTGCCCCAAACTTTTCAAATTTGATGAAATATGTAAATGTACAGTTTTCAGAAGCAAAAGGACTACAAACATGATACATTGAAATAGAACAATGCCTAGGAACATCATATTAAAATTAGTTAAAATTAAGGACAATAAATCCGAAGTAGCCAATGAAACATGTCATACTGCATACAGGGCAACGTAACGTGAACAGCAACGGGCTTCTCTTCTGAAACCATAAAGGCTAGAAGAAAGGGGAGCAATACTATTTAAATGCAGAAAGAAACAATATTTCAGAATTTAAAATAACTCTTACAATTCAATTAACAGAAAAAAAAAACCCACTGATTTAAAATTGTTCAGAAATTTTGGATAACCAAAGCAGTATGCTTATGGCAATAAACAGAAAAATCAGCTCAACACTATTACTTTTTGGGAAAATACGTGGAAAACACAATGGGATACCAGTGCTCACCCATTAAAGTAGCTCAAATTAAAGAGTGACCTTTAACAAGTTCCAGCCTGAAAGTGGAGAAACTGACTTTGATTTACTACTTCTTAACCCCTTTATTAAAAGACTGTAAGGTTTGAGAAGTAGGTCAGAAATCCGTTGTGGAAAATAACCTAAAATGGCATCAAAATACATAGACAAACCAGTAGAAAACATGATGGAAAAATTAATATGAATATGATAATATTGGGAAACTTTAACTTATCTCCTAGTAGACGAAAGAAGGAAGAAAATAGAATATTTGAGCATTTTATTTATAAAAGTGATCATATATGTACACATGTGTATATATATACATATGATCACTTTTATAAACAAATATATCACTTTTATAAACAAATAAGCAAACAAACAATTGCCCCAAACTTTTCAAATTTGATGAAATATGTAAATGTACAGTTTTCAGAAGCAAAAGAACTACAAACGTGATACATTGAAATAGAACAATGCCTAGGAACATCATATTAAAATTAGTTAAAATTAAAGACAAATAATAAATTCGTCTTTATTATTTTAAAGACGCACATATATATATCCTGGACAGTATACTCTGGAGCAGAAAATACTTTACTCTTTTCATTTAGCCATGAACCTCTTTTAAAAATATATTAAGCTATAAAATAAACTAACATTAATTTCAAACAAGCAGAACACGTTTTCAGGAAACAATGCAAAATTACTGTAAATGTGTGTGTGTGGGTGTATTCATTTATTTATCTTTAAAACATGTACATTTTAAAGTGTTATTTTGTGTAGGCCCTAGCCCAATGAAGTATGGACTACTTATTAAAATTGCTTTAAATTACAAGGTTTAATACTAAATAATACTATCTAAAATAAGAGAAAAGTAGTATATTCTACTAACACTCATTCTATTAATCCAGCCCTTCCATTTTCATATATTTCCCACATGTGATTCTTCACTGTGATTAACATAAATTCTCATCCCTCTCTTCCTCATTGCATTCCACTTCTGCCTAGGTCCTGGAGATTCAGTGAATAGCTCCTCTGGTCTTCATAAGGCAGCAGCTTATTAGAAGAGGGATAGTTAGTAATTAACATAGAAACATGATTATTAAGAAATTATAAGTACTACATTTGCTGGTTGTATATTAATAATAAGTTACATCCTCATTGCTATAACTTTGTAACATTCTTATAGATCTCATTTACATTAGAGAGAAATGGAATTTGGGGGAAGGTGACAATAATTTGTGTTTTATTCATTTTTTTTCAACTTTTATTTTGGATTCTGAGGGTACATGTGCAGATTTGTTACAAGGGTATAATGTGTCATGCTAACATTTGAGGTAATAATGAGCCCATCACCCAGGTAGTGAGCATAGCACCCAATAGATAAATTTTCAGCCCATGCCGCCCTTTCTTCCTCCTCCCTCTAGTAGTCCCCAGTTGATAATTTTTCTTTCATAATTTTTGACTTATTTTTTCATGATGACTGATTTTCCAGTGGAGATAAAAATAGTTTTCATTTTTAGCACTCTTATGTTAGTCTTCCATACTTATTTGGAGCACACTGTCAGAAATACTCAGTTTAGATTTGAGAGAGCTCAGCTTAGATTTGAGATTCATTCACATTGTAGCTTTGGGAGCTTGATAAAATAGCAGTTACCTTGAGTTTTATGTTTCTCATCTGTGGAATTAAAATCTTAGTACATACATTGGGTACATAGTAGAAGCTAAGTAAATAGTAGTCATTACTACGATTAACCACCATATGTCTAATATTCATAGGCAAAAATAATCACTTCCAGTCCCAGTCCATTTGTCAAATTTAAAATCAATAATTTTAATGCATGCAATAGCAATGGAAATGGTCTGTATTCTATCATTTGCATGCCTGCTGTTTGCCAACCTGCTAATAATAACTCTCATGGCTCAAAATGTTTGAACTTTAATGACTATTAAAATGTAAGTTATTTAGTCTTCTTGATTTTTGTCACAGTGTGTATGACTTTATTTCCAACATCTTAGTACAGTAATACATTGGGGCAAATTACCTAAACAAAAGAGATAGCAATTTTAAAGTGTCACAATAGAACTAATCAGAAAACTTTATATGAACCCTGGAAACTTGGCTTAGAGGCAAAGCCTTGGATTAGAGCCAGCCCTTAACGAAGCTGTCCCTAAAGAACAGTTGACATTGTTTTAAATGAATTTCATCAGTTTCTTCTTAAAATTCAATTAAAATTATAACAACAAAAGAAGTGTGCTCTTTTCACAAAGATAAGAAGCAGAAAAGTTTCTGATGAAAATGATCACCTGTTCATTTGTACATTGTTTTTACTGATTCTCATTTAACATGAAATATTTTTGTCTCTGTTAAATATTCAATAATAACAATCTGTTAATAATCAGCAGGATAGGGAAACTTAAAAACTCTGGGTGAATTGTAACAAAAGTGCATTGCTGTGGCTCTCTTTGCTTTGAAATACCTCGGAGGTAGTATATTTTTAAGCATTGCTATTTTTTTAACCAACCCTATAGTTAGATATTAAATACAATTCTCTAGATGGATATTACACATTTTCAGGGATTCCCGCACAATGCTTTTGATACAAATTCTTTAACTTCACACAACCATTTTTTGGAGGCCCGTTTGGCATATCACTAGATAGAAATGCCAAGGCTTAACTGATATGGCCTTGTAGTTCTCTGGCTGAGTGACAAGCTAACTTTCAGGCACTTTTGTGAGTTGTTCAATAAATTCTCCATCGAATGTTGAGGACAAGTATGTTAAAATCCTCTTGAAAATGATTTACCATATCCAGTTCACTTTGCCATAATTTGGAGTATCTGAATCAAAGACACTTCTATGGTTTGTAAAATAACACAGGGCTTTAAAATAAAATTTAAAACAGTAAAATAAATCATTTTCTTAGAAAAGAGTGAACAGAATAGTGATAAAATTAACAATGGAGTAGTGCAGTGAAGTATCTATATTCTTGAAATCTATTTGGATATTTTTGAGCATTTATCATGCATTAGACACTCTTCTATGTTCTTGCAGATACAATGGAAAACAAGAAATGAAACCTCGCTGTCAAGAAATTTTCACTCAAATTAATTAGTATGGGACTGGAATTAACATTTCATTCTGTACATAATTTTACAACAGTCCATTTTTAGTTCAGTGTTGTATTTAAAGAAATGGGAGTCAAAAGATTTACATTAATGGTGCTATCAACTGAAACAGTTATTTCTAAGGCTTTTCTACCATTAAGTCTTGAAAAATCCATATAATCCTTTTATCTCCTTACAGAAAAAAATGCATATTGTTGGTTTTGCCTTTATACACTGTATTCAAGTATTGTGGGGAACTTAAGAATGGGATTATTTTTCAGCTTATTGAGGACAAATAACAAGCCACCATTTAGCATTTGGAAGCCAAAAAAAGAAAGATGATTGAGGTCAGAACAGATTAACACAAACACTGAACAGTTTCCAGCTGATGGGGCGTATTGTGAAACACAGGCTAGTTTTATCACTAACATTTTTCTACTTCATTAGCTTTATTTAGCCAGGAGGCTGCAAAGAGGGACCACAGACCTCTTCACCATTACTTTGCTTCTGTCAAGCTGTGAGGAAAATGGCAATAAAACCTCATTGAGCCCTAAAGGGCAACCATGAATAGATCTACTTCCTTTCCCTGCCTTTACTTCCAGAACTCTCTGATGATGTTTAATGCACATTAATTAAAGCATGCACTTTAATTAATAGAAATATTCACTTGCTCTCCTATTACATCTCTAGGAATCATGCAAATTGCCTCTTGGAATCAAGTAGAAAAAAATTAGGGTTTGTGTCTAATCAGAGGCAACTAGATCAGGTTATTTTTAATATAGAGAATATCTAGTTTATATCACCTGGACCCTCAATGAATCCATAGATTCAGAGAATTTTTGATGCTTTAGACACAAAAATACTAACACAAACTTTACTTGATCTTCTTAGAACGATGTAGTAGAGGGAGGAATCATACGTGTCCAGCATAATTCTTTAACACCTTTTCACTACATAGGAATAGCCTGAGTTTCCCATGGTAACTTCAAAAACAAAAATAGTAGACACTTAATCCTTAGTTGCATCAACTCTTTTTTATACTTCCTGGTTGAGTCTGTCTTAATAGGTAGACTTATTTCTCAGTCTCTGGTGTACTTGCTTTACTTTTGTTAATTTCTGCCAAAGCTGCATTGTTAAAAAAAGTCATCATCATCGTCATCACTTTCATATTTAATTTTTCTTCTATCCTTACCACCCATTTCAAATAAGACATTACTTCCAAGGTTAACTCTAAAAATTAAAGAAATCTTCATGGGGTTGTCTGAGATTAGATCTTTACATAGAACCTGAAGTGGGCTCCTTATTATAGCATTGACCCACCTGCACTAAAAACACTTCAGTGAAGGTAAGTGAGAATAAGAAATCCCAATTGTCCAACTGCAATGCTGAGCACTGATATTAATAATTCATTGATGGTTGCCTAGTACTTCATCAGCCATTACACTTTTAAAAGAGTAATCATATCATTTTCCTTTTGCAGCCCTTCAGAAATGCTAAAATTCTCTGCTCAGTTCTTTTCCTAGAATGGCAATAGGCTAGAAAGTTCCCATGGTTGAAATCTTCCTTTTATTTTACGTAGTAGTGACAGCACTTTGGGAGAAGAAGGACATGTTTATGGTCTCTGTATCTTTTCAAACAATCTTGCCTGGCTTCCCCTGCTCCATAACTACGTAAAATCCTGAAAGGGCACTCAGTGAAATAAACTTGCAGTTTCAAATATTTTGGCTGTTTTCAAGTCGATTTTGTTTTATAAAGAACTTAAATATGGAACTTATCATTTGAAAAATGTAAGTTCTTCCATGACAAATAGCCCAAGAGTAGTCCCAGAATTTCTTGAGTGCTGAGAGAATGAGGCAGCCAGGTGTGCAGAGAACCTCAATGCAATGCAACTTTATTTTTTAAATTTGTATTCAACAAACTTTTATTAAGCATCTATTAAACACCAGGCATAATGAAAAAGTAAGTTAAATAAAATACTGAAGCCCATAATCCAGTGAAAATTATTACAAATATGCAAATAGGTGTAATACATTATAATTGCCGCAGTACGGTTGGATTAAATGGGTATTAGTAAAAAAAAAACTTTGATTTGCATGAAGGCTGGGGAAGCCTCCACAATATGAGTTTTTTTGTGTATGTGTCTTCGTTTTTTAATGAATTATTAATTTTTTAAACTTCTATTTTAGTTTCAGGGGTATGTGTGCATTTTTTCTTGGTTGGGTTTTTTTTCTTTTTCTTTTTTTGGAGACAGAGTCTCGCTCTGTCGCCCAGGCTGGAGTGCAGTGGCATGATCTTGGCTCACTGCAAGCTCAGCTCCGCCTCCCGGATTCACGCCATTCTCCTGCCTCAGCCTCCCGAGTAGCTGGGACTACAGGCGCCCACCACCACGCCTGGCTAATTTTTTTTGTATTTTTAGTAGAGACCGGGTTTCACTGTGTTGGCCAGGATGGTCTCGATCTCTTGACCTCGTGATCCACCCGCCTTGGCCTCCCAAAGTGCTGGGATTACAGGCATGAGGCACCACGCCTGGCCCATGTGCATTTTTATATAGGTAAATTGTGTGTCACGGGTTTATCACATGGATTATTTTGTCACTCAGTAATAAGCATAGTACCTAATAGATAGTTTTTCTATCCTCTCGCTCCTCCCATCCTTCACCCTCAAGTAGGCTCCAGTGTCCTTTATGTCCATGTGTAGTCAACATTTAGCTCCCACTTGTAAGTGAGAACATATGGTATTTTGTTTTCTGCATTAGTTCGCCTAGAATTACGGTGTCCAGTTTCATTCATATTGCTGAAAAGGACATGATCTTGTTTTTTTCTATGGCAATGTATTCTTGAGGGTTAGGACACTGTTATTCTAAAGCATTCTGCAAGTAACCAAGCATCAAAAGCTACTAGATCAGCTGTCTGCTTAATACAAAACAATGTGCATTACAGCATTTCACAAACAGCAGATCAGCCTTCAAATTTATCTTCCCACTTAAACAAGTTATTTTAAGAACCTTGTCAAAGGATATAGTTTAATAATGTTCAGACAACATCAAGGTATTAGCAATTGCTGGCAGAGACTGAGGGAAAATTAGGAGGAGGTGGAAGATAGAGGTTAGGAGGCCAAGAGGGCAAGAGTAAAGCAGCAAGGTGGGAGGACCAACCCAATGTGGAGATATTTCAAAGAAAGTGCATCCAAATAAAGTGGGTATATAAAAACTAAAAATAAATATTTCAGGTGATTCTTGAAATGTTTATTTTTGCCCACCCATTCAGTTATGATTTTAAGAAGCATTTACATATCACTTGCATCTGTAGATGTTGTACTGAATACTTAGGGAAAAGCGCAACAAAGAAATGTAATCACCCTCCCTCCAAGGCTCCTATAATAATGTGGAAGAGACAAATTCTCTCTCTCTCTCTTTGTCTCTGTCTCTCTCTCTGTCATCTGTCTATTTAGAAAAGGCTCGAAACTGCAATTTGCACAGACTGAGGAAGAACTGGTAGATTGTGAGGGAGGGTGCACTTAATTGAGGAGATGAGGTATTTATAGAGATTTTGAAGTAGTGTCTTAATAGAGAGGATGTGTGGGGAGAAGGACAATCCAATCAGAGAAAATAACCATAGTCACAAAATATAGCCATGTGGCAGGCAAAATGTATTCTGCAAATAGTATAAGGTAATAGTAATACAGTATGCACAGGAACTTGGTAGAAAAGAAAGGTTAAAAGGCAACATGAGATCAGATTGTGGCTATGTTTATTTGTTACATTAAATACATTTTTTTTACTATCTTAGTAATAACATGATATCAAAGATTTTTGATATAATGAGTGTATATAAAAAATTGACTATGTTGTGTATATTAGAAGAGGAGAGATTACAGTAAAAATTTAAAAAGTTAATTGACAACTACAATAACAGAAGAGAGAACCAATACAAAAGAAATGGAAAGGAAGTAACAGATCAGAGCATTGTCTCCTCAGATTTGCCAAATGTAAAACACTTGCTTGAAATGCTTTATTAAATATACATTATTTTATGAACCTATCATGAGATCTAGAGATTTTATGTAGTGGAACTGACATGGAGCTTGGGAATTTGTTTTCAGAAATACCTCAGGTAATTTTTATCCCCAGGAACATTTGGAAAAAAAACTAAGGTAGAGTATGTGTAATCAGGGTTGCTTATGAGGAAACTCATAGATAAAGGGCTGTGCTAAGGAGTTGCCAGGGCATGCTAAGTAGGCTTAATTATTTGGATGCAGATAAAAAGAGATGCTTGTATTAATAGCATATTGCATAATCAAAGTATAAAGAAGTCAAATCCAATAGTTGGATGCTGAGTGGATTGATTTCGTTGCCTGTAAACTTGGACAAATAAAGTAGTAAAGAGAGCAAAGGAGCAAGTAGACAATGGGTCTGGAGATAGAACTTAAAAATTGTAAAATCACGTAATATGGTTTTTCTAATGGCATTATTTCTTCTAATACAAAGATTATGTACAGTACTACCTTAATTTTTTAACCGTGTATAGCCTAGACAAAAGAATATGTTTCTGTCAAACAAAGACATTGAAGAATAATCACTTTTAATAATAATTTTAAACAAATCACTGTCAGATATGCTAATAGCATCCGCTTCTGCATATACAATGCCTTTCTTATGTTAGGGTTACAAATACAGAAGACAAGGTAATTATTTCAAAAATTTCCTATGAAAAAAAGTTAATGAAAGCCCCAGATTGAATATTTATATGTCAAGATACCTCTCTTTTCTTGACAGAAAACTTTAACATTAAAAATAAATACATTTTAGTTTGATGCAGATATTGCTTTCTTTCCTTGTCTAAATGACCCCTTTCCTCTGAATTAGCAAGATACACAGGAAATAGGATCTTATCCAATTTTTTAACTATCTTCTGGTGGTAGGAGGGGGGCAGTTATTTTATCTCATGCCGTTCCTTTATTTACCCTTGTATTTGAAGATTGAGTCTGGCCACTTACTTGATAAAATACCAACATTTTTTGATTAAAGCTAAAAATTACTTTAAAATTTAACATTACTACGTATTGTAGCTATCCTTGACCAGGGAAGAGGTGATTGCACATGCATATGAAGTCTTCTTTTGAAACCATATCCACTTTAAATTTTTTATTCTTCTTTATCCTTGGGTTTAAACCATAGTTTTGACTTGCTATGTGGGTTTTTTTTTGTTTGTTTGTTTGTTTGACAGAGTCTGTCTCTGTTGCCCAGGCTGGAGTGCAGTGGCGCGATCTTGGCTCACTGCAAGTTCCGCCTCCCGGGTTCACACCATTCCCCTGCCTCAGCCTCCCAAGTAGCTGGGACTACAGCCATCTGCTACCATGCCCGGCTATTTTTTTTTTTTTTTTGTATTTTTAGTAGAGATGGGGTTTCACCGTGTTAACCAGGATGGTATTGATCTCCTGACCTCGTGATCTGCCCTCCTCAGCCTCCCAAAGTGCTGGGATTACAGGCGTGAGCCACCGCGCCTTGCCTTTTTTTGTATTTTTACGTTTATTTATAAATGTATTCATTGGAAATAAATAGAAGTGGGTTTATTAATTTTTTACTGAGGTGGTGGTAACTTTGTAACAAAAAGCTCAATGTCCAAATGCTTTGTCATCTTTAGAGGAGTCCCATGGACCTATACCTCACAGCAATGTAAGGGTGAAGGAAAGGCAAGTGATTCAGCCACTGGATACTTTCACCCTCCCAACCCTCAATGGCCAAATGCCCTGCACTTCCAAAATATGTCACATGGGTACTTCAGGCAGCTGCTGAGGCAGGCACAGTCTTTCTTTGCAAGTCAAGTTCAGCCAGTGTTCAGGCATCCAAATAAGGGCATATGGACATTGTCTCCACAAATGAAGTAACACCCTTGTTCTTTAATAATCTCGTATTTAGTAATGCCTGATTAAATGATATAAAATTCATTCTCAAATATGACACAAGTTCGACCTTGGTCTCACCATCAGTTGGTCTAATCCTATCACTATGCTTATTGAACTTACATAAATAAACCATATTATGAAAATATTGTTACCTCAGCAAAAGTATTTGTTTCTGATTTTTGAGGAGTTAGTAAGAATTGAGTATCATTAACATGTTTTATTTAATTTTGGAAGAGTATAATTTATTAAATCAGGAGTTAGAGATAAATAAAAGTAATGGTTTACTCATATGTCTGTCAATCAATCAGAAAAGAGAACATTAAACAATGCCAACAATTTCAACAAAGAAAACACACTAAAATTTCCTTCATCAGTTTATTCAGTCCGGAATGACCAGTGTTGTTCCTCTAGATCTCAGGTTGGCAGTTTGCTTTCATTAATTATATTTGTTTCTGATCTAAAAAGAGTTCTGATAATCCTCAGTCCCCTGGTATTGTCTGAAAGTTTTCTAAGCAGTGCAATCCCAGTACAGATCCCAATACTCTAGTCTTTGAAGCATCAGCTTTTAAGAGTACCAGGTACAGAACTTTCCCTGAGGATCTGTGACGGATTTTTACTGGAGGTCAGTTTTCACTTCATAACTTATAAAGAACTTTCAGACAAACATGAGAGGAAAGCAGAAACTATTTTAATGGTAAAATTGAAAGGCTGTGATTATTATGGTAACGAATAATATCAGAATGGAAGACAGTAAAATTATTTACTGGGATACAATAAAAAGTCTTTTATAAAGACTTGATCAATTTTTCCCTTGAGGATATAAAATGTGTTAAAGAGTAAAACATTGATAAATCTCTAGTGCTGTTCTCTAAAGTGTACAACCTTTAAAATATATCTACATTAATAATAGTTTGCCTGAATATAAATAGATGTCACTTACTGTATCTATTGTTTCATTTCCAGATTGCCTGTAAACTTGAATGTGAGAAATACAGGAAGCTAATCTTTCCCAATGACTGAAAGTAATCACATCTTCACTGCTTCTCACAATGCTCTATAGGCTATGATAGGATTCATTACAAGGAATCACATCCATCCTCAGCCTTTACTATAGAATGTAATTCTTCTATTTCTTCAGGAGTGCATACAAACAATATCTAAATAAGCTCAAATGAATTTAGTTTATTGTATATTAATTGGAACTCATTTTTTCCTCACAATATTTCATTAGGATGAGCAAGACCGGTTAAATCGTGCTTATATTTCTCTACTATACCCTTTATTCTTTATAGTAGACATATCTTTGGATTGTCTACCTGGGACCTCAATCCCTTAGGACCTCCCTCTTTCCATCCCATTCACATAACCATCACGAAGAATGACATATTTTTGCATGTGCCTACCGCTTGTTGTGTTTTATTAGGCTAGACATTGGCACTTGGATTCAGCCAGACCAGTGATTCTCTTCTCTAGAATTTTTGAACTTGTATCAGTGTTGGGAACAGACTTTTCTAGTGGCAGATTATGTAGTGTGTAAAATTTGCTATTATGATCATCTATCCTGCCATGTGAATAAAGCCTATAAGCAATAAGATAAAATACAGTCTAGGTGGACAGAGAGACTAAAATGAAGCACTGACAAAAGCATAGGGTTCAAAATTTTTGTATCAGTGTTTGCTGAGGTAATGCAGGTGTTCTAGACATGGGCACACAGCTAGTAAGTAGAAGAAGCAGTTCTAAAACACAGACGTTCTCAGTCCTTTTTCCACTATTCCACGTGTAAAAATTCCAGGAGAGCAGAGATGTTCATCTTGTCTGATTATTACTCTATCTTCAGTGAGTGGAATATTATAAGCATCCAATAAATATTTTTAAGATAAACAAGTATCTATGGAACACCCTACTTGGATTATTAACCACACTTAAGTTTTCTCATCCAGACAAAGGGTTGGGAGTAGCAATAAAAGCTGGCACAGACACATGTGGGTTTTCTTTGCATAAAAATACAAAATCATCATGCTTAATATACTATACTTTTTATTAGTGAGTATATGGTGGCATTACTGGAAGCAAAATACATGTATAATTATTCCTTATGTAAAATGATTCATATATACTTTTTAAAACCCATTTTCATGTAATGGCCTACATCTAAGAATAATGACACTTAAACACTTGCTCTGACATTTAATGGGTGATGGAGAGATATGGTCTTATTACTACAGGTACACATGCACATTCAAAGATGTACTTTGCAAGAACTTACATTTTTATTCATTTATTGGTCTTATTATTACCATTTTCTATTTTAATATATATTAATTGTATGAAAGGTGGTGACTCAGTTGATGGTCTTTTCAGGAAATATCATATAATAAAAGCGGTAACCTAAAAACCTGCATCATTTGTGCATTCTATTGATATAAAAACACAATTGCTATATCTTAATACAATTTCTTCAAAATGTATAATATGTATCATGCCCTAACAACATATTTTGAAAATGTAGATTTAAAAAATGTCACAAAAAATAGCCAACACATTTTAAAATTTTTTTTAAAAAGATAGCCAACACATTTTAGAATCTGAAAAAAAGGCAGATTTTTTTTTCCTGTTTTGTTGCACTTATCGAAAGAAAAACTGACGTGAATGGCCTTATTAATTCCAGGAGAAGAAAACAGATGAAGATGAGTCAAGTAAGAAACTGGATCTGTCCACTGAAGGAAGAGGATGTGAATAACATGAAAAACTTATGGGAGCTGAAAGGAACCTTGCCCAGCCAGTAGATGACAATCTAAAATATGTGGCAGCATTATGAGAAGGTCCCCCAAAGGAATGGATGGTCCAAGAGAAAGTAAACAGAAGAGCAAGGCATTCACCAAGTTCATTAGCAAGAAACCTTGGTTCTATCCTAGTGATCACAACTCAGAGCAGGACTTAAGTTCCTCAGTTCCAATAAGCAAGAAAGAGGTCACTTCTCAGAACCGGGGATGCGATACCAAAATTAGAATCCAATAAGCAAAACTGGGGCATATGGTGATTATTAAAAATAAGGCAGAATCCCACTTAGAAGATCTAGGATACAAGGTTGGAGCAAGAATACAAGAAAGGGAGTTTGATGCTGACATGCAAAGAGGTAGTCTACAGCTCTTCAAACATTTCTACTTCTGGCCTGGGTGGTCCTACACAGGTATCAAATGGTGATAGATATGAGGGATAGGAGGAATGCAGGCCAGGGATTCAGAATCGGTATATTATACATTTTTCTTAAATAGAACAAGCAGGGGCAGGTTGGGAGGACAATCGAGGCAAAAATTAGGCAATTTAATATACTTTTTTATCATTGAGCAGATTAATTTTAATTTTGATCTTGCTTCTCATTAACTGTATTTGGCCTTTCCTAAAATAGGAATATGTCTGGAGTATATGAAGAATAGTAATCAAAGCAGTGTTTGTGGATCGGATTGAGTGGACGTTAAGTGGCAAGGTCAGAGAAGTAGAAGATGGAAGAAACATCATGTCACTCTAAACAGCCTGGTTTGTCTTTTCCTGAAATATTGGAATCTTTGGAAAATTTGAAATAGAGGAATTATATGCAACGACTTGCATTTCTAGAGGATAATGTGGGCTATTGTGTTGAAAATAAGATAGGAGATAATGATGGGAGATGGGTGAGCAGTTAGTGGTTATTGTACTTTATGGTGACTGGAATTGAGATGCTTACAGTAGAACTGGGAGAAGAAATTGCATTCCAGATTCTGGAATCAGATATACAAATACTTTGGCCTTTGAAAATAAGGAAACTAAAGCTCATTTCAAGGACAAAGCTATGAAAAGAATTCTTGATTCTACATCACTTATTATTAGTTCTCACTGATTCTTCTGATAAAAAGTGGTATAGTTGCATAGTACAGCAGATTAAATTGGCTATTAGCATATGATTTATTAGAAGTATGAAATTCTAAATTTTTTAGTAGAGAAGTTTCACTGTATGATTTGTTAATTTTGCAAAATGTGTACAATAGTTTGACTACTATGTACATTATCCTGCCAGTACACTGTCATAGTTAAGTATTAAAGTAATCAACACTATAAAAATAAATCTAATTTATTTGGGGTCATATTATTTGTTCATTTATATAATATAATACACTGTGCTGAATAGAAAGTCACTATGATACAGCAGATGAAAACTATGTTGAGAACTTTTTTTTATTATTATACTCTAAGTTCTAGGGTACATGTGCACAACACGCAGGTTTGTTACATATATATACATGTGCCATGTTGGTGTGCTGCACCCATTAACTCGTCATTTACATAGTGTATATCTCCTAATGCTATCCCTACCCCCTCCCCACACCCCACACGGTGTGGTGTGTGATGTTTCCCTTCCTGTGTCCCAGTGTTCTCATTGTTCAGTTCCCACCTATGAGTGAGAACATGCGGTGTCTGGTTTTTTGTCCTTGTGATAGTTTGCTGAGAATGATGGTTTCCAGCTTCATCCATGTCTCTACAAAGGACATGAACTCATCATTTGTTATGGCTGCATAGTATTCCATGGTGTATATGTGCCACATTTTCTTCATCCAGTCTATCATTGTTGGACATTTGGGTTAGTTCCAAGTCTTTGCTATTGTGAATAGTGCAGCAATAAACATACGTGTGCATGTGTCTTTATAGCAGCATGATTTATAATCCTTTGGGTATATACCCAGTAATGGGATGGCTGGGTCAAATGGTATTTCTAGTTCTAGATCCCTGAGGAATCGCCACACTGTCTTCCACAATGGTTGAACTAGTTTACAGTCCCCCAACGGTGTCAAAGTGTTCCTATTTCTCCACATCCTCTCCAGCACCTGTTGTTTCCTGACCTTTTTAATGATCGCCATGCTAACTGGTGTGAGATGGTATCTCCCTGTGGTTATGATTTACATTTCTCTGATGGCCAGTGATGATGAGCATTTTTTCATGTGTCTGTTGGCCGCATAAATGTCTTCTTTTGAGAAGAGTCTATTCATATCCTTTGCCCACTTGTTGATGGGGTTGTTTGTTTTTTTCTTGTAAATTTGTTTGAGTTCTTTGTAGATTCTGGATATTAGCCCTTTGTCAGATGAGTAGATTGCAAAAATTTTCTCCCATTCTGTAGGTTGCCTGTTCATTCTGATGGTAGTTTCTTTTGCTGTGCAGAAGCTCTTTAGTTTAATTAGATCCCATTTGTCAATTTTGGCTTTTGTTGTCATTGCTTTTGAAGTCCTTGCCCATGCCTATGTCCTGAATGGTATTGCTTAGGTTTTCCTCCAGGGTATTTATG
This sequence comes from Pongo abelii, assembly GCF_028885655.2. Classification (NCBI taxonomy): domain Eukaryota; kingdom Metazoa; phylum Chordata; class Mammalia; order Primates; family Hominidae; genus Pongo; species Pongo abelii. The sequence continues at coordinate 32,970,941 of NC_071998.2, forward strand.
GTTTTAGGTCTAACATTTAAGTCTTTAATCCATCTTGAGTTAATTTTTGTATAAGGTCTAAGGAAGGGATCCAGTTTCGACCTTCTACATATGGCTAGCCAGTTTTCCCAGCACCATTTCTTAAATAGGGAATCCTTTCCCCATTGCTTCTTTTTCTCAGGTTTGTCAAAGATCAGATAGTTGTAGATGTGTGACATTATTTCTGAGGGCTCTGTTCTGTTCCATTGGTCTATATCTCTGTTTTGGTACCAGTACCATGCTGTTTTGGTTACTGTAGCCTTGTAGTATAGGTTGAGGTCAGGTAGTGTGATGCCTCCAGCTTTGTTCTTTTGGCTTAGGATTGACTTGGCAATGTGGGCTCTTTTTTGCTTCCATATGAACTTTAAAGTAGTTTTTTCCAATTCTGTGAAGAAAGTCATTGGAAGTTTGATGGGGATGGCATTGAATCTATAAATTACCTTGGGCAGTATGGCCATTTTCATGATATTGATTCTTCCTATCCATGAGCATGGAATGTTCTTCCATTTGTTTGTGTTCTCTTTCATTTCATTGAGCAGTGGTTTGTAGTTCTCCTTGAAGAGGTCCTTCACATCCCTTGTAAGTTGGATTCCTAAGTATTTTATTCTCTTTGAAGCAATTGTGAATGGAAGTTCACTCATGATATGGGCCTCTGTTTGTCTGTTATTGGTGTATAAGAATGCTTGTGATTTTTGCACGTTGATTTTGTATCCTGAGACTTTGCTGAATTTGCTTATCAGCTTAAGGAGATTTTGGGCTGAGACAATGGGGTTTTCTAGATATATAATCATGTCATCTGCAAACAGGGACAATTTGACTTCCTCTTTTCCTATTTGAATACCCTTTATTTCTTTCTCCTGCCTGATTGCCCTGGCCAGAACTTCCAACACTATGTTGAATAGAAGCGGTGAGAGAGGGCATCCCTGTCTTGTGCCAGTTTTCAAAGGGAATGCTTCCAGTTTTTGCCCATTCAGTATGATATTGGCTGTGGGTTTGTCATAAATGGCTCTTATTATTTAGAGATATGTCCCATCAATACCTAATTTATTGAGAGTTTTTAGCATGAAGCGTGGTTGAATTTTGTCAAAGGCCTTTTCTGCATCTATTGAGATAATCATGAGGTTTTTGTCGCTGGTTCTGTTTATGTGCTGGATTATGTTTATTGATTTGTGTATGTTGAACCAGCCTTGCATCCCAGGGATGAAGCCCATTTGATCACGATGTATGAGCTTTTTGATATGTTGCTGTATTCGGTTTGCCATTATTTTTTTGAGGATTTTTGCATCGATGTTCATCAGGGATATTGGTCTAAAATTCTCTTTTTTGGTTGTGTCTCTGCCAGGCTTTGGTATCAGGATGATGCTGTCCTCATAAAATGAGTTAGGGAGGATTCCCTCTTTTTTATTGATTGGAAGAGTTTCAGAGGAATGGTACCAGCTCCTCCTTGTACCTCTGGTAGAATTCGGCTGAGAATCTATCTGGTCCTGGACTTTTTTTGGTTGGTAAGCTATTAATTATTGCCTCAATTTCAGAGCCTGTTATTGGTCTATTTGGAGATTCAACTTCTTCCTGGTTTACTCTTGGGAAGGTGTATGTGTCAAGGAATTTATCAGTTGTTTCTTCTAGATTTTCTAGTTTATTTGCATAGAGGTGTTTGTAGTATTCTCTGATGGAGTTTGTATTTCTGTGGGATCGGTGGTGATATCCCCTTTATCATTTTTTATTGCGTCTATTTAATTCTTCTCTCTTTTCTTTTTTTATCAGTCTTGCTAGCAGTCTATCAATTTTGTTGATCTTTTCAAAAAACCAGCTCCTGTATTCATTGGTTTTTTGAAGGGTTTTTTGTGTCTCCATCTCCTTCAGTTCTGCTCTGATCTTGGTTATTTCTTGCCTTCTGCTAAGTTTTGAATGTGTTTGCTCTTGCTTTTCTAGTTCTTTTAATTGTGATGTTAGGGTGTCAATTTTAAATCTTTCCTGCTTTCTCTTGTGGGCATTTAGTGCTGTAAATTATTTCCCTCTACACACTGCTTTGAATGTGTCCCAGAGATTCTGATACGTTGTGTCTTTGGTCTCATTGGTTTCAAAGAACATCTTTATTTCTGCCTTCATTTCGTTATGTACCATGTAGTTGAGTGGGTTTGAGTGAGTTTCTTAATCCTGAGTTCTAGTTTGATTGCACTGTGGTCTGAGAGACAGTTTGTTATAATTTCTCTTCTTTTACATTTGCTGAGGAGTGCTTTACTTCCAACTATGTGGTCAATTTTGGAATAAGTGTGGTGTGGTGCTCAGAAGAATGTCTATTCTGTTGATTTTGGGTGGAAAGTTCTGTAGATGTCTGTTAGGTCCACTTGGTGCAGAGCTGAGTTCAAGTCCTGGATTTCCTTGTTAACTTTCTGTCTCATTGATCAAAGTTGACAGTGGGGTGTTAAATTCTCCTATTATTATTGAGTGGGAGTCTAAGTCTCTTTGTAGGTCTCTAAGGACTTGCTTTATGAATCTGGGTGCTCCTGTATTGGGTGCATATATATTTAGGATAGTTAGCTCTTCTTGTTGAATTTATCCCTTTACCATTATGTAATGGCCTTCTTTGTCTCTTTTGATCTTTGTTGGTTGAAGGTCTGTTTTATCAGAGACTAGGATTGCAACCCCTGCCTTTTTTTGTTTTCCATTTGCTTGGTAGATCTTCCTCCATCCCTTTATTTTGAGCCTATGTGTGTCTCTGCACATGAGATAGGTTTCCTGAATACAGCACACTGATGGGTCTTGACTCTTTATCCAATTTGCCAGTCTGTGTCTTTTAACTGGAGCATTTAGCCCATTTACATTTAAGGTTAACATTGTTATGTGTGAATTTGATCCTGTCATTATGATGTTAGCTGGTTATTTTGCTCATTAGTTGATGCAGTTTCTTCTTAGCCTCAATGGTCTTTACAGTTTGGCATGTTTTTGCAGTGGCTGGTACCAGTTGTTCCTTTCCATGTTTAGTGGTTTAGTGATTCCCTCACCTTCAGGAGCTCTTTTACGGCAGGCCTGGTGGTGACAAAATCTCTCAGCATTTGCTTGTCTGTAAAGGATTTTATTTCTCCTTCACTAATGAAGCTTAGCTTGGCTGGATATGAAATTCTGGGTTGAAAATTCTTTTCTTTAAGAATGTTGAATATTGGCCCCCACTCTCTTCTGGCTTGTAGAGTTTCTGCTGAGAGATCCACTGTTAGTCTGATGGGCTTCCCTTTGTGGGTAACCCGACCTTTCTCTCTGGCTGTCCTTAACATTTTTTCCTTTATTTCAACTTTTCGAATCTGACAATTGTGTCTTGGAGTTGCTCTTCTCAAGGAGTATCTTTGTGGCATTTTCTGTATTTCCTGAATTTGAATGTTGGCCTGCCTTGCTAGAATGGGTAAGCTCTCCTGGATAATAACCTGCAGAGTGTTTTCCAACTTGGTTCCATTCTCACCGTCACTTTCAGGTACACCAATCAGATGTAGATTTGGTCTTTTCACATAGTCCCATATTTCTTGGAGGCTTTGTTTGTTTCTTTCTTTTTTCTCTAAACTTCTCGCTTCATTTCATTCATTTGATCTTCCATCACTGATACCCTTTCTTCCTGTTGATCGAATCAGCTAGTGAGGCTTGTGCATTTGTCACGTAGTTCTCGTGCCATGGTTTTCAGCTCCGTCAGGTCCTTTAAGGACTTCTCTGCATTGATTATTCTAGTTAGCTATTCGTCTAATCTTTTTTCAAGGTTTTTAACTTCTTTGCCATGGGTTCAAACTTCCTCCTTCAGCTCGGAGTAGTTTGATTGTCTGGAGCCTTCTTCTCTCAACTAGTCAAATTCATTCTCTGTCTGGCTTTGTTCTGTTGCTGGTGAGGAGCTGTGTTCCTTTGGAGGAGGTGAGGCACTCTGATTTTTAGAATTTTCAGTTTTTCTGCTCTGTTTATTCCCCATCTTGGTGGTTTTATCTACCTTTGGTCTTTGATGATGGTGACGTACAATAGGGTTTTGGAGTGGATGTCCTTTCTGTTTGTTAGTTTTCCTTCTAACAGTCAGGACCCTCAGCTGCAGGTCTGTTGGAGTTTGCTGGAGGTCCACTCCAGACCCTGTTTGCCTGGGTATCAGCAGCAGAGGCTGCAGAACAGCGAATATTGGTGTACAGCAGATGTTACTGCCTGATCATTCCTCTGGAAGTTTCGTCTCAGAGGGGTACCCGGCCATGTGAGGTGTCAGTCTGCCCCTACTGGGGGGGTGCCTCCCAGTTAGGCTACTTGGTGGTCAGGGACCCACTTGAAGAGGCAGTCTGTCTGTTCTCAGATCTCCAGTTCCGTGCTGGGAGAACCACTACCGTCTTCCAAGCTGTCAGACAGGGACATTTAAGTCTGCAGAGGTTTCTGCAGTCTTTTGTTTGGCTGTGCCCTGCCCCCAGAGGTGGAGTGTACAGAGACAGGCAGGCCTCCTTGAGCTGCGGTGGCCACCACCCAGTTGGAACTTCCCGGCTAGCCACTTTGTTTACCTACTCAAGCCTCAGCAATGGCGGGCACTCCTCCCCCAGCCTTGCCACCTCCTTGCAGTTCGATCTCAGATTGCTGTGCTAGCAATGAGTGAGGCTCCGTGGGCGTAGGACCCTCCAAGACAGGCACGGGATATAATCTCCTGGTGTGTCTTTTGCTAACACCGTTGGAAAAGCACTGTATTAGGGTGGGAGTGACCCGATTTTCCAGATGCCATCTGTCACCGCTTTCCTTGGCTAGGAAAAGGGAGTTCTCTGACCCCTTGTGCTTCCCAGGTGAGGCGATGCCTCGCCCTGCTTCGGCTCACGCTCAGTGCGCTGCACCCACTGTCGTGCACCCACTGTTTGACAATCCCCAGTGAGATGAACCTGGTACCTCAGTTGGAAATGCAGAAATCATCCGTCTTCTGCGTTGCTCACGCTGGGAGCTGTTCCTATTTGGCCATCTTTTATGTCCACAGTTTTTAACATTAAAAAGCACTAATTCTTCAGACAAAATAGTCATGTACAATTTTGCAAGAAAATTATTTTTAGTTGTTTTCATTATAAATACTGTGTTATGCATAATAATGCCCCCCCCCCCCGCATATGTTCATGTCCTAATCCCCAAACCTGTGAATATGTAAGGTCACTTGATTAAAAAGAATAAAGTGGGTAGATGGAATAAAGCTTACCTTAAAGGAATTAACCGAACTTGATACAAGATAGTATTCTGTCATATCCAGATGGGTCCAATGTAATCACAATAGTCCTTATACGAAGGAGGCAGGTGAGTCAACATCAGAGAGGTTGTGATGACAGAGCAAGACAGGGGTGATATGAAGACTCAACTTGCCATTCCTGGCTTTCAAGAGGGAAGAGCCGAAAGTTTGAAGGGCCCTAGGAGCTAGAAAGTATAACAACAATTATCCCCTAGAGCCTCCATACATGAATGCTTTCTTCCAGCACCTTGCTTTGAGACCAATGAAACCAGTTTCAGACTTCTGAATTCTAGAACTGTATGATAATAAATTCATGTTGTCTTAAGCCACTAGGTTTATGGTAGTTTGTTATAGCAGCCATAAAAACTACTTAAAATATAAATTTAATGTTTATCAGATTGATCTATACTTACTTACAGTTGTAACTATTTTAGCTAATACTTCTGCAAGATTTTATTCTTGGAAACCGGCTTGAGTAAAAGAAACCTGACATACCTTCTAGCAATGGGAGATTACAAAATATCCTATTAGACATTGTCTCAGCTCTGATTATTAAAAATACCCCCTCCTCCTAACACAAAAATATACCAATCTGAAAATGTGTAGTTATATTCTGTCTTTTTATAATAAATTTCAGGTTTAAATTTTATAATCTGTGTGGTCACTGAAACCATCATGTAAAAATTTAATCTAAAATTGCCTTTATTTGAAAGTTTCATGAGGCACCTCACCGAAACAAATGCAAATTCTTTCCCTAAAAGTATTTTTACCTGATACCCCTCAGAATGTCCACAGATTTAGACAAGATTACTAATGTAAGCACAAAAACTAATAAATAGATGTGGAAAGAGACGATCATGAAAAGGTAGTGGAAATAGCAAATAGAATTAAATTCCAACAACTTCAAATATGGAATTTACAACTACAGAATATAAAATGAATATACATAAATGTAGATATAATTTAAGGACTAAAAATTCAAACTTCAAAAGATTATAAAAGTGCTCTATGATATTTTTAAAGAACAAAATAGATGTTCAAAAAATGAACTCACAGTTATACAAAAATTCAGTACACAGATCTAATAGCATATTGAACAAGACTGGAGATGAAAAACAGCAAAATCAAGAAAAAAAACTTTAGAAAGATCAAAGAGAAAAAGCAGATTATCTGTCATTGAACCACAGTTATTTTGACAGTAAATTGCTCATGAACATTAAGAGAAACCTGAATATGGTAAGATTCTTTCTTTAAAGTTCTGAGAAATAATAACTATAAAGTTTTGGACTATGTATTAAAGTAAATGATCATTTGGGAATGAAGTAAAATTAAAGATATTTTCACCAACAGATGTGTAATTTATAAGAAAACAAAATGATCAATGATAAGTAAATTTAATATATTAGATAATAATTTCACATATTAGATAATCTAGGATTAAGAAGTAAATAGAGTATATGCAAAATAGCTTAAATTTGTATTTGTAATATTTTCCTAAACTAGTTACTGTATATCAGTTGTTACCTTGTAATACTCTACAGCTTTTTTAACTGACTTTATTATAATTTTAAAAAGTTATATAGAAATAATGTAATAGCAAATGCACAGTGTTATAAAGGACAATTTGGGAATACTCTCTTAGAATTCAAAGAAAAAATAAGAAAATGTAACAAGTTCAATTAGATGGTACAGTTTCAGTTGATAATCAGCATTTGGAATTTTGAAAATAAATAAATAGAAAACAAGCAAAGGCACAAGAGAATAATAAACTGAGCTGAAAACCATAGTCCCATTAAGAAATTCACATGCAGAGTTAATCTTCCATTGCTCTAGATCAAATTAATGCAAAGAAGACAGCAGATGGACGTAATGTGTGTATATATGTATATATATACACACACATATACACACATATACATATATACACACATATACACATATATACAAACATATATACACACATATATACACATATATACATCTATACACACATATATATGTATACATATATGTATATGTATAGATGTATATATGTATACATATATGTATATGTATAGATGTATATATGTATACATATATGTATATGTATAGATGTATATATGTTATATATGTGTATACATATATAACATACATATATAGATGTATACAAATGTATACATACGTGTATACATGTATACAAATGTATACATACGTGTATACATGTATACAAATGTATACATACGTGTATACATGTATACAAATGTATACATACGTGTATACATGTATACAAATGTATACATACGTGTATACATGTATACAAATGTATACATACGTGTATACATGTATACAAATGTATACATACGTGTATACATGTATACAAATGTATACATACGTGTATACATGTATACAAATGTATACATACGTGTATACATGTATATATGTATACATACGTGTATACATGTATATATGTATACATACGTGTATACATGTGCATATGTGTGTATATGTGTATATGTATCATATACACATATACACACTTATACACACACATATATACACATATATGTATACATATATGTCTAGATGTATGTATGTATATACGTATATATGTATGTTGTGTATGTATATACGTATACGTATATACATACATATGTATATACACATATAGACGTATATACATATATACACATATGTATACTTACGTATATACGTCTATACGTATGTATACAAGTATATGTATATACGTATACACGTATATACACGTGTATACGTATGTATATATGTATATACGTATGTATACGTATATACGTATGTATGCGTATACATGTATACGTATACTTGTATACATGTATAAGTGTGTATGTGTATATATGTATACATATGTGTATATGTGTATGTATATGTGTATACATGTATACACATATACACACATATATGCACATATACATATATACATATGTGTATATACATATGTGTGTATACACATATACACACATATATGCACATATACATATATACATATGTGTATATACATATGTGTGTATACATATGTGTATATACATATGTGTGTATACATATATACATATGTGTATATACATATGTGTGTATACATATATACATATGTGTATATACATATGTGTGTATACATATATACATATGTGTATATACATATGTGTGTATACATATATACACACATATATACACACACATATATACACACACATATATATATACACACACACATATATATGTATATATGTTCTGGTTACTATCCAACAAGAAAAGTCTGTTGCCTGTTTAACAACAGTAACAACAACAACAAAATCAGAGAATCATTTTTTCTTATATTATTAATTTTTAATATAATGAACACTTGTAATTCAATAGTACCATACATATCTGAATACCTGTATTAAAAAATTATAGGTTGTTTTGGGAGATATTTAAATACTTATCTCTTAAACATTAATAAAACTAGTAAGCAAAAGTATAAAAAAAGATTGGTGAATATAATTGGTGTGGTTGAAGTAACAGATATATTAGTATCAATTACATCAAGAGTATAAACTACACCTTATAGTCAAGGTTTTGTAAAACATGAACGTAACTCTTTATTAGCCATCCATCTATCTCTTCCTATCATCATTTTATATTCACAATTATATAAAGTATAGATAAATAAGTATATCTTTATATGTTATACAAATACATATAACATATATTTACTTATTTATTTATGACCATTGTATTGCCCACAAACTAAGGGAAATACTCAAGGACAAAATCAAGCTAAAACAAAAATTCATGGAGGCGGAGTTGAAGTTTATGACTAGCTGAAAATATATTTTATTCTCTGGCCTTTAGCTTTATTTTCTTGGTCATGCAGGACCCATTGAAACAGACACAAAATTAGGACCCACTCTAATAGAGTTACCCTACACAAAGCTAACTCCCTAATTTTGTTTGGCATGAACTAGGAATAAAACAATCCTCTATAATATAATAAGCAGCATGGAAACTTGTAGGTTTTAACATTGGGTAGAAGAAAGGAAAAAAAAACTATCAAGACAAAATTTTCACTACAAGTAGGCTCTCGTGCAGAATTGTGTTCCACAGTAAATCTAAAGCTGAAAATTACTCCTCAGTGCCCAGTAGAAGTAAATGCTAATCTATTCTAGAACATTCTCAACAAAGCTCTAAAAATTTTTAACAGAAAAAAATCCCAAGAAAAAATGAACCATCAAAAATTACAAGACAGCTCAGAAGACAAAGTACCACGTGTATGAGCCAGTAGAAATAATAGCCTTCCAAAGACTTCAGGGAAACAAAGTACCACGTGTATGAGCCAGTAGAAATAATAGCCTTCCAAAGACTTCAGGGAAAGAATCCAGGATAATAAAAGTAGGAGCACTTTTTAATCTATGGTAGAGTTTGCTTTCAGTATGGGAAAAGTGGAAAATTAATGAGGGTCCCATTATAAGTTTAAATACTGTCTATATTTTAACTTTTGATTCCATAAGAATACATGAAATTAAATGTTTTGATCCTTCTTAAATGTGTTTTATGCAGTGCATTGAAAAGTCCTAAAGATGACACAGGAGAATTTGAGAATGATCTCCCATGTGTAGTTCTCATTCCTTTGGCAGTTCAGTAGGTCTAGCCCCTGAACGACTTAATGTTGCCACTTTAGGACTTTCTATCTCCATTTCAAGATTAAGGATTTGAGCTGTTACTGTCTTGTTAGAGAAGGAGCTCTAAGGAATCCAGGAATATAACTCCGGAGTTATTAGATTTAATTACAAGATAAAGTATTACATGGGTTTATCCTAGTTCCCATTTCCTAGTTAGTGAACTTGCTATTAATAGATTATTTTACAACATGACAAACAATATTTTACAATTATTTTACAACATGACAAACAATAAAAGGATATAATTTTGATTAGTATGTCACCTTCCTAGGTAGCATTTGCATTTCCCCTTCCAAGGGCTGCTACCTGTACACACACACTGAAAAGGAAGACTGCATGGGTGTAGTAGACACTGCTGGTGCTCTACACAGATACCCTCTAATGGAGCAGTGTACCCTCAAGTATTGAGAGTGTTAGCTGCTAATGGCTCACAGTTTTCCCCTTCTGAGAATGACCCAGGACCCAGAGGAGCTTCTTTGCCAAGAAATGCCTAGGAATTTATGTTCTCTCACAAGAAGCAGCAACAGCTAATGGCTGATTGAGTTGGAAGTACAAACAGCTGACCTTTGTCTTAAGGTGTGACAACTTTGTGGTGGTATTTATTTCCCAGAGTTGTCTATGGCTTCAGTTGAACTCAAACTTCTGCTTGGCTTCATTCCTTTTCCCAATTCCTTCACCCTCTTACGGGTTTCATCTGGCATCACTCAACCACTAAATCCTTTGCATAAGAATCAATATCTATGGTTCTTTATGTAGGAAAGTCATGCTAAGAAAAAAATATGTGGAATTGTCATAGATTTTTTGTTATAGTAAGTCATACGCAGTTAAACCTTTGGGAGCTCCTCCTGTAGAACCCAGAAAATAAGCTATTGTTTGCTCCTCCTACTTATGACAGTCCATTGTGATAAGTGAATGTAGTTTATGGCATTTATAAGATGTATGTATGTGCATTTATAAAATCTGCATGTAGATATTTTTACATGTATGTATTAATATACCAAATGTATTCATTTTGTGTGAAACTTGAAATATTTTGAGACCTCTAGGTAATGTTACTTACTTTCAGCCAAAATACAATTTGAAATATTTATAGGGCAAAATTTAGTAAAAGTTGTGTGTGTGCATATGCGCATGTGTGCATGTGTGTGTGTTGTCTTCAGGTAAAGGTGAGTTATTTAGAGAAAAGGGTATCCAGGTTTGTTTCAGGATGTTGGTATTGGTTAGCCCATTATGTGATGAACTCACCTATTAGAAAAGACGTTATTGTGATAAAAAACAAAAAACAGATTAATTTTATAAGGTTGCAGTTATACCAGAGTGAACATTTTTTAAAAGGAAAGACTTCTAAGTAGAAAAATCCCTCAGTTATAATTAACCACAGCATAAAAGACTTTAAAAAGACTTTTTTCTTTTTTTTTTTAAAAAAAACCCCTATTTTGTTCCCTCGTTCTTCTTTCTGAAGTGCTTGCACATTGTTTATACAGCTTTTATAACTTTGCAAATGATACCACTAGTTTCTTTTAACCAGTACATCTGATTTTAATGCTCAAGAAAGAACTTTCCTGAATGAATTCCCCCAGTGCTTCCATCAAAGAGTAACATGGTTTCAGGCCTCATCCTTAGCACTGGCTTGGGCTCTAGGAAGACAGACAGTAGAGTGGAGAAATAAAGATGTCTTGGGCCAAATAGTTGCATTTACTAAGCTAATGGGACTTATATTCTAGCTAGTTAGCCTTTTATGCATACATTCATATACCTCCAATAAGCATTCCTTGAACATTTAATATGTGTGGAGAATGATATGAGAATCTCAGTATATTAGAACAGGTGAGGCACTTTTTATGTGCTAAAGGAATTTCAAGTATAGAATTGGAAGCCATGAATGCAATAATATATCACTAAGCGTCATTTACTAAGAGTCACAGAAGCAGTGTAAGCAAGGCCCAAGTACTCAAGAAGGAGGAACAAGACCAAAAAAAAAAAAAAGAGATTTTTTTAAAAAGGGGGATTCTTAATTGTCCATGCCCCAATTCATCATAAATGAGAAAATCTCTTACTTAAAAAATAGAGATGACACCATAAAATCATACACCGAGATAGACACACACATCAAAATATTAATTCACATATTTTCATAACCACAAATATGGAAAGGTAAATTCTGAGGGGAGGAAAAGCCAACTTTGTTCAGTTGAAAAGAAATAAAAAGACGTAGCTTAGCGATTTTTACAGGCCATCAAATTTCTATATCTTGTAATACTTTGAAGCAGCCATGTCAAATGTAGAACAAATGCTATTAGAATTCTCTTCAATTCCATTTCAAAGTTTTCAAAATGAATTTTTTTACTAGACTTGAAAGTATTTAATAATGTTCATCTAATGTGCTACTCTTCTGCCCTGGGACTAAGGGTCTAGGCTTCAGAAACCTGGGTGCAGCACACCAGCATGGCACATGTGTGTGTATGTAACTAACCTGCACATTGTGCACATGTACCCTAAAACTTAAAGTATAATAAAAAAAAATTCCAAAAAAAATTCCAAAAGATTCTGTTTGCAAAAGCCTAATTATTCCCTTCTAGCACATGCCCAATATATTCTTTGGATACCTGGTTTAGTATTTTTTTCCTTGAAAGTCAGGAATTTTTTCAATTGTAGGAAACACAGACTATATATATAGAAAGAGTATTTGCAAATGAGATGTTAATCTCAAAATATATTATTTATATGAATAAAATAGAGCATAGAATTCTCCAAGTGACTATTATTGGGGTTTCTATATTTTATAAGTGATTTTTGCCTACCTGATCTATCAATTATTAAAATATGTATGTAACATCTCTAAATAGGATGTTAGATTAGTCTCTTTTTTCTCTACAGCCCTATCAAGTTTTAATTTATTTTGTGGCAATATTGTTAGATTTCTACAAATTTAAAATTTATATCTTCCGAGTGGATTGAAATGTTTATAATCACAAATTGACCCTCTTTTCCTCAACAAAGTCTTATGTCTTCAAATATATTTTATGTTAAAATTAGCATAGCAATGCCAGCTCCCCTTTGCCTAATATCTCTCTGGTCTATACTTTTAATTTTTTATTTTATTAATTCTAATAATTTTAATTTTTTTTTTTTACTTTCAACACTTCTGCAGCCTTATGTTTACCTGTTGTGTCTCTTGTGTACAGCCCCTTTTAATTGTTTTATTCAACCCTTTGCCTTTTCCTTCTGGAAGGGTTCTGTTTGCTTCTGCCATGAAACTGAGGGCTTTACTCATGACTTGTTTAAATTCTGAGTTTCAGGTGTTTGGAACTACACAGGTAATATGAATTTTCTCTGCTAATCATTCTGAGGGCCAGATTAGGGTAACAGATTCTTAGGGATAATTTAACCTTTATATTCAGCATCAAGATTTCGGAGTGAAACTTTTTCTTGCATTTCCTGGAAAAGTTGGGTATCTTTTAACTTTACTCTCTGAGATCTCATTTTTATGTGGAGTCTCATTTTTATGTAGATGTTTGGGAGATGTTAAAAATAAAGAGATATATATCTCGTTGGTTTTTTCCAAAATCGAGAGTCCATATTATGCTGTTAGAATTAAAATTTTTTATTTTCAAACACTTATTCAGTACTTAATAGATTTCTGTGCAATGCAAGATAAATGTGCCAAACCCTCAACAGGCTTTCCATCTAGCTTACTGACTCAGTCATTTCACTGCAAATGCAAGTGATGTAAGTGATTCACAGCCTTGTCATTCATTCATGGCGTCCTCCTGCTACTTGCCTGTTTGTTTATAGAGCACAGTGAAGGGAATGAAATAATGGAAAGGACAATGTTGTCTTCTTGATGCCCGATAAAATCAAGACCTTCCCTCAATTCTTGGCACATGTATTCTAATCATATATCTGAAGGATCCAGCTATTCTGCTCACTTCCCTCATGTTCTGCACTCTTCTTACTGAGTTCAGTATTGGTTTACTGCTTTTACCAACTCCATAGTATCTCTCATCAAAATTTATTTCCCTAATAGCATGTCTCAGGTTTCAAATTGTATTCAGATTAGTCATCCTTGAATATACAAACATCCTTGAATATACAAAATTTAAAGTGAGTTCACTTTAAATTCAACATTTCTGAATCTTTATTTGTGATTTTCCCTCTAAATTCATCTGACTCATGATCACATGGTGCTCTGAAGATAGAAAGATTTCCTGCTGGAGTATATTAAGTGTACATTTTTACAAGGCACTGTATGCAGTAGACATTCACAAAATGGGGGAGACGAGGAAAACTGTCAATACTAAACCTCTTCAATGCTCTCAGTTCTTTTTTCTTTATAATTTTCCACTATCCTTTTAATCTTGGAGTATAAAATGATTGATATTAATCTTGAATTTTAACGGAGTTAATGTTATAAAATCCCCCTGCTCCCTCCTCACCAAATGTCAGAAAATACTCTGACATAATCCAATTACTGGTTATTCATGTAGTCTATTCCTAAAACTTCCCTTAATAAGAAAGTCATCTAATTAGGAGACAGTCACTCTCATTGCTACCTAGCTCTGTTACCATTTTAAAATTAAACAAAATGTAGGCTATATCTTCTTTCTCTCTCTCAATCTTAATTCTAGCCTGATACCCTGAAATTTCACTATGACTAGTGACATTTTACTCAAATTCTTCACAACTACCAGTTAAGGTTAGAATATAATTTTCATGAAACCACCCACTTACTCTACAAACAAGATTGGGTCTTCATGCATATTTGGTTACATTCCAGCTCTCATCCATTCAGGGTTATTATGTCAATTAATCCCAATTTATGATAGAATGTTCTCATCAGCCATTCTCAAACCAGTCTGCATTCTTTTGATTACTTAGGAGTCATTTCACAATATCCATCCTTGGACACAACCACAAAGAAGTTAAATTAGGATCTCAGCAAGGAGACTGGGATGGGCACTTTAGAAATTCCTTAGGTGATTCTACAATGCAGTCATGTTTGAAAATTCACAGTTAAGTTCTTATAAAGCCTTCAAGTTCCATCATAATTTCTCAAGTTTTTACTACTTTATAAGGCTACTTCTTATATTCTAGTCAACACAAATTTCCCCCTAAGGATAAAACTTAATATGTAATAATTTTATCAGAAAGAATCTTCCTTATTGGAAAATAATAAAGTACTTCTACAGCCTGCTGTGCCTTTACAAGACACAATTTTCTTTGTGCTCCCATTTTCCTCCCTCATCTTTTATCAAGTAGTGAAAGCTCTATTTTCTGATCTCTAGTTCCAATATAATAAAAATTATTAATTATCAATTTTTTCCCTCTTAATTAGCATTTTATTAAATCAATGTGTTTATGCCCTGAAATCTTTCATTATCCATTATGGATTGACTCTCTCTCTCTCTCTCTCTCTTCTCTCGTTGTCTCTCTTTCAATACATATTATTTTTCTGGTTCAACCCATGAGTAACTATACATAAGTTGGATAATACTAGGCGGTAGAAAGAATTTTTTTAAACCATTGGGATTCTTTTCATATGGAAATAGCTTTTAGTTGTCCTGTTAATATCTTTCACTGTCTCTAATTTTTATAGAGTTAATATCACACTTCATGTATTTTGCAACCTGCTTTGTTTACCTAGCAATGTTATATGAACAGTTTTCCATGCAAAGTATTGTAAATATACATTTTATTCTTCTATGGCATTCCATTTTATATTTTATTCATTCCCTTAGAGTTGTTTTTAAACTGTTTATTATGAATAACCTCACAATAAACATTTAAAGATTTTACTATAATTCTGAATATTTTTTCATTACGTTTTTTTTTCTTTTCTGCCTTCCAAATGAATTTTAAGCAGGAGCATATTATCAAATTGCAATATCAGTGCCTAATGCAACCTAGGTAGAAATAATTCTGGGAATTTTCCCCTATATACTATTTAAATTGACTCTAGTGTATGCTGCCTTGTATTTATCTTTTTGGATGCCTACTCCCATTTACATTTAATTTTTTGTATATATACAAATTTATTTCTGAAAAAAATTATGTAGCTTCTTTGAGAACAGCATATTTTATTACTTTGTTTTACAGACCTGAAAGTATAAAACAGATGTTTGTTTAATAAATTAAAATAAAGAGAAAACAAATATTTTCTTGATTTATCACTTTTCTTATGTTTTTAAAATTGTGACCATGTTTAACAGACAAAAAATTAGTATACATAACATGTCCCTTGTGAATATGCTTGTGGGCATATGGGATATGATTATTGAAACTAGAGATTTAGACTGTCACACAAAATTAGGGATGCTTATTTTATGTCAGCAACATCTCTCTTATCATTATATCTTCACTTACAAACAAGCATAGTAAAATAGCTAAATATAATATATTCACTCTTATCTTCACATTTGAACATCCCACATAAAAAGAAGAGCTTCTGCTTTACTGACCAAAATACTATTTCTCATAGTAATGTAACTCAAGCCTATACCCGAGTCAAAGATGCAATGCGGGATATTAAAGCCATGTATTTCCAAAGTTCGTATAAAATTAATTTACCTGGAAATGTGAAACCTCAGAGGAAATAGCATAAACTGAAACTTAAATCATAAACAAAAAATGTGCAAAAGGAGAATATATTTTCATTTCTGATTTGTAAATAACTCACTCACATGTTAATAATGCCTGTATTGCTGCCTTCCCCTGGATTATTTCCAGTGAAGATTTAGTCTGGTTTAAATTACATAGCCTAATGAGCACTGATAGTATAACTACACTTTTTTTTAATTTATTTGGAAAGTGTAAGAGAATGTAACTACTTTGGAAAAGTATGCTGGCAACTCTAACAGTAATAGATTCCTATAGCTCAGATAAGTTTTTTCCTCATAATTTAAGATTTTTACATTTTTTTCTGTATCAACATAACCTTAATCCTAGTAAATATTTAATTTTAAGATTTATCTCAAATATTGATCCTAAGCACCAATGGAACTGCCCCTAATTATCTCACCAATTATTAAGATAATCCAATCAGTTGATTTATGTGAATCTGTTTTCAGTTGTTACATCAGGCCAGATATAGGTTCAGTATTTTTTTTTCTTAAAAAAAGGCTATAACCTATAATAAGCAATCCAAAACAAGTGTTTAAAAATACTTACAATATACCCTATTTACTAGTCTATTTATTAGATAATCTGGTCCTAAATTCTAGCCAGTCCATAAATATGATAATTTTAACGTTTGCCATCTATTTCCTTCCCAGAAGTAATACTCTCAGCAGGCTCACCACTTCTGACATTTTCTTTCGTTTTACAGAGATAAGTGGCATCCTGGAAGCACCTTCTCTACTCCCCATTGCATTAGCATTCATAATATTAATTGCCAAAAATTACCAGCTGCAAGAAGTTTTATCTAACAAAGCTGCTCTATGGCTTTCTCAAGACAATTTAGTAGCATTCATGTCCCAAGCAAACACTTAGGTATGTAAATAGGAAGAAGCCCACAGTATAATTAATATTTAAAAGGTAAAATGTCAGACTCAGCTAAGCAATTTTTAACATTTCTCATCCCCTCCCCCTTTGCTTTAACCACATTTTCTTCCTAGAGATGAGCTCTGGGATTTTACTGAGAAAGCTACAGTTGATCTCAGCTAAGTGTTTTGCTATAAAGTGCCAACAATTACCCAGGCATGCAGTGCTGAATTCAGGTTTGGGAGTGAATATATTTAACTCTGAAACTTCTCTTGCTCATTTGAATACTTACTTCCACTGAAATAATGTATTTAACCAAAGAAAGTAAATTACTTGAATTAAGTTAGTACAACATGATATAAATCAGGGTCATGCAACTCAGAAGCTTTTGACAGGAAGAAACTCTTCACAATGTTATATATATTGATTAATCACCTGCCAATAAAAAGCCATATATTGCATTCATCTCAAAAGTACAACGAATTCAAATTACTTCTATTAACCAAGAGGTCTTCTTTATTCAGATGTGTTCATGATTTGTGAGAGACATATCAATTTCTGTCACTCTTAAGGGAACTCACTGGAGTTAAAGAATCTCTTCCTTTAAATTAAGAAGATAATTTATAACAAGAAATAAAACACGTAGATATCTGAAATATTTGCTAATTATAAAAGTGGGGGCATTGTGATTTATTTGGAATTCTAATTTCTAAATCAAAGTCCCAAGTTCCTTTTTGAAATACTATCTAGCTCTCTTACCAAGTTAGGAAATTAAACAAAAGGGGACAGTGTTATTATGTAAATGGAAACAGCAACTTGGAACCAGAAAAAAATACAGAAATAATAATTTGATAAAATCAACTCCTTCAAAAAAATACAACAAAAGTGTCTGTATTTTGGCAAACGGCAAAGAACTACACAGTGTGAGTAGGACTAAACTATGACTAACAAGAAAGCATTAATCACATATCCTAGGACTAGAATGTGAGATAACAGAGCATTCGAATGGGAGCACATCATAATTCCAAGACAAACAAATATATAATTGCAAATGATTTGCAAAAGTGAAGATGTGTGAGATATCTTGGCCATTTCCAAAATATATTTCTTCAAATCTCTGCTTATACATAAACCTGTGCTATTTTATTCCATAATAAGATATTTTTGCTGTGTTGTTGTTTTAACACATTTCTTTACTTCAAATTTAGTTTCTCAATTTTCTTAAACATCATTCTCTTATTGTAGCAGGAAAATTATTCCAATGCAGCAGAAAGGCTTTCTCCTATGTTACAATATAGTCATAGGCTCATCTGACATTGTCAGAAAAGTAGCTGTAACATATAAGGAATTTTTCCAGAAATGTGAACTATGACTTAGTTTCTTCTCATCACCACATGTTAACTATAAAACAATGTCTTGATTATGTGTAAATGTCTCCAAGATAATTTATACACACTATTAAACAGAATATTAAACCTAATGGTACTTTCAATTTTTAACTTTGATAATTTGCAAAATGTATTATTGGTCCACAGTATATTACTACTGAATATATCACATATTGATTTCTAAATGGACTCACTGCTTGCTTAAAAAAAAAAAAACACACACACAGAATTCTTGTATCTTCTACCTTATTTTCCTCTCTGAAAAACTATCAGTAATTTTTTCTTGTAACAAGCATTGAATCTGTCTTTAGCAGTCTCTAACTCAATTCAAACTTCTTGATTGTAAATTAAGAGTTAAAAACACAAATTGTTAGACGTATTTGTCAATTAAAGAGTAAATAACCCCTCACTGGATGTGAGGGCGATCTGGCTGTGACATCTGTCACCCCATTGATCGCCAGGGTTGATTCAGCTTATCTGGCTGGCTAGGCAGCTGTCTGCTTCCTCCTTCACCATTCCAGGTGTGTCCCTCCGGAAGTTGTGTTCTGGGTAAGGGGACGACCATCCCCCATAGAGGAGGACCAGTATTTCGTCAAGGGTATATCAATAGCTGTACTCCCCTGCTAGAACCTCCAAACAAGCTCTCAAGAGTAAATAACCCCTAACTGCTGGTCTGAGGGGATTATGGATTTAAATGTGCACATGTGTGTATGTATAATATATATACATAAAATGTGTCTGTGTGTACTTGTGTTGCCTTCTCAAGCACCTTTAAAATTAGTTAGTTGAAGCAAATTTCTGAAGTTCTAGTTAGCTGAGTTTGCTTCTTTATTAAGTACGGTGTGATTGGATTTACTATTTCTTTTAGATGTAGCCTTTTAAGAATTCTTAGATAGGCCGGGTGCGGTGGCTCACGCTGTAATCCCAGCACTTTGGGAGGCCGAGGTGGGCAGATCACAAGGTCAATAGATCAAGACCATCCTGGCCAACATGGTGAAACCCCATCTCTACTAAAAATACAAAAATTAACTGGGCGTGGTGGCACACGTCTGTAGTCCCAGCTACTCAGGAGGCTAAGGCAGGAGAATCACTTGAACCCAGGAGGCGGAGGTTGCAGTGAGCCAAGATGGTGCCACTGCACTCCAGCCTGGGCGACAGAGCAAGACTCCATCTCAAAAAAAAAAAAAAAAAAAAAAAAAAAAAAGGATTCTTAGGTAATCAATAATAAATGAATGAAATGAATGGTGGTGGTTTCATTACAATCTTCAGTCATGGCTAAGTCATCTATTTGGTCACCAATAGCCCAAATGAGGCATAAATAACCGTATAGAACCACCTTAAGTATAGTAAATCCAGAGAAATTAAGATTATGCTTAAAAAAGTAAATGATCAAGAATAAGAAAACAAGCAACCTAATTAAGAATTTGGGGGAAAAGACTTGAACAGACATTAAAGAAAGTAATGGATGACAAAAAGTCATCAACATGATTAGATATAATGAAAGGCTATTTAAAACCACACAGAATATTATTTGACCAAAGTATGTCATCGTCATCAAGTAATGCATCGAGATACAAATCAAGTCATGCAAATTAGCTGCAGTTGGCAGGAAGGAAATTCTTCATAATTTGATAATTATTCATTCATTACCTGCCACCCCCAGGTAATATATATTTTACTCATTTCAAATTTAAATTTTTATTATTGCTATTAACTGAAATATTTTATTCATAAAAATTAAAATGACAATATCAAGTGCTGTGGAGCATGTGGAGCAATTGTAACACACACATATTACAGTGGGAATGAAAAAAGCTATAGCCTCTTCAGAAAATAATATAGAAGTTTCTTATAAAGTTAATTCTTCACTTATCATATTACCAAATGACCCTACTCCTTTGTCCAAGAGAAATAAAAACCTTTATGCCACTGTTTATAGTATTACTCATAATTGCCAAAAATTGGAAACAATCCAAATGTCCTTCAGCTAGTGAATAGATAAACTGTGAAACATGCATATAATGGAATACTACTCAACACTCAAAAGGTAAGAAATAAAGATATATAGATATATATCACCCAGATGACAAACACAAAGTTATCAACATGATTAGATATTAGGAAAGGCTATTTAAAACCACACAGCATATCATATATATGTATATCATATACATACATATATATGATATATATATTACATATATATATCAACACAGATAAATTGCTAATGCATTCTTCTGAATGAAAAAAGTCAGAGCCAAAAGCTATACATTTATAATTCATTTTTATAATAGTCTATAAAATGCAAACCCTAGGAATGGAGTAAATCAATAGTTCTCGGGATTTAGAGAGGTGAGAGGAGTTGACCATGAACAGACAACAGAAAGGAATTTGATGGGGGTGATGGTGGAACTGTTCTGAATCTTGATTTTCGTAGTGAATGTATGACTGTATGTATTTTTCAACATGAAGAAAACTGTATACAACAAAGCGTAAATTTTATTGCTTGTAAATTTTTAAAAATTAAAAATGAAGAAATGAGAAATGCCTATGAATCCAAAATAACAGCTATATAAAATGATATCAGAATATTTTAATAGATATTAGGCCTATTAAAATAAAATTTGTTCTTTGTGTTTTATTAAAAAAAATAGAAAAGGAGTGATACAAGGAGGGAGGCAAGGTTGTGAGGGCAATTAAGAAAACAATAATTTTTCAAGGTCAAATATGTAATATTGAAACACACACATATTTTTGTGTATACACATGATTTCACGTGTAAACAGGAAAACAGAGAACCAAGTGTAGATACAGATAACATACAGGTTTTCTTCCATTTGCCAACCTCAATAGTATGCCAGTGTCCAGGCTAAGGCAGCATGTTGAGTAGAATTACTACAATGATTGATTGCTGGTGCAAAGGAGAAGTAACAGCATACATATTTGCTATTCCTGTCTAAGGAGATTAGAGGGGTAGGTGAAATAAATTAATCCATCAGGGCAGCACAAGGTAATAGAAGATTTGATTCAATAGCAGAATCTTCCTTCTCCTAATATAAATTTGGAGACATAACTTCTCTCTAGTGAACATGAATTCCACTCTAGTGGAATTAACAATTAAAATAGAGGAATGTTTGTAAAAATCTATTAAATACTACAGAAATAATATTCCAGAGAACGCAGTTTGGAAACTCTGCTGTAAAGTCATAAGTGTTCAAGATGATACTTACTCTCACCGACACTACTAGAGCAGAAACCAACAAAGAATAAATATAAACAAAACTGCTCTACATAGGTAACAGGAAGGAACAACATTTGTTGAAATATTAACTTTTAAAATTTCATGTGTTTCCAAATATATCTATAAATAAAAAGCATCACTATTTACAATGACAGTGAATTTATTTTTATAATACTAGTAAATGATTGTAAATTTTGCTCATAAGAATAAAAAGTTAGAATAGATGAGACCTTTTTGAAAAAAGGAATGTTCAGTAGGCAAACTGGAAAAATTAAGGAATTAAGAAAACATAATGAAAATACAGAGAAAAGACTTGTGTAGGTAAGTCTATAAATAGCTGTCTATAAAACTGTCTATTCCCTGTCTATAAATAACTGCTGTCCCCCAATCATGC
Source organism: Pongo abelii (assembly GCF_028885655.2). NCBI lineage: Eukaryota > Metazoa > Chordata > Mammalia > Primates > Hominidae > Pongo > Pongo abelii. The sequence continues at coordinate 32,993,337 of NC_071998.2, forward strand.
CATTTCTGCCTATTTCCTAACAATGCATTTTGCATATGCTATTTCCTGTGCACCATGCTCTCTTCTCATTTATAGCATTTTAGGCATCATGTATAAATTGTACATCATCAATTTGTCAGTTTTAATGGTGTTTGCTCATCATTCCACCCACAAAGCTACTGCAGAAACTATTATGTAATAGGTCTCTATTAAATATTTAATAAACTAATCAGTAAGCAAATTATATTTAAATCATTGATTCTATCATATTCCTACCAGAAAGTATTGCAAGAGATAAGGTTTCATGGTTTATAAATGTTCTGGAGATCATGATAGTTTGGGAGCAGATCAGAAGGATTAGAAAGCAGATTTGGCAATAGGCCAAACATACTAAAGCAAGTACACGCCTTTTAGGATAGCATCATCTTGAGCTTAAACATTTTCTTCTTCATAGGAATCATACATAATCCTCTGTTACACAAGGTATTGAAATGTATTTACTCTCTACTTATGAAACATGACTTTGCATTATGCATCACATTCGGATAGTTACTCATTTAAATAATAAATAGAAGGCTTTGGATGGTCTCTATGAATGGCTGCTGTATCTAAAAGGAAAGCACTTGTCAAGGGTTTGGTGTTATCCTCTTTGTGTTTGTCAGGATTTGACATTCCAGGCACCAAATCTACGTGCACTCTGCATTAGTCTACTCACCAACATTTTCACAAACTCCTGTGCGCAGACCTTTTTCTTTATCTCTGCATGCCATTTCCAAAATAATTAGTTTATCAATGGATTCAATGTTGGCATCAAACCTTTACTTCCCTAAAATTTTATTTATTGTATATGTATCCCTCAGGATGAATTCAAATAAACTAATAATCAGGATGTACCCCACCAATCCTTTATAAAAAGCTTTCCTAAAAATCTTCCTGGAAGAGATCCTCTTACCCTCTCCCAAAGAGAGAGTTCATTACTTCTCTATGTGCTGTCCTAGAGCTTTTAGAAAAAAACTGAAGGCTGCACATGTGTCACAGAACTTAAAGTATAATAATAATTATAATAATAATAGAAAAAAACTAAAGGCAAATCTATTATTCCTTCTACTTTTTCATGTTTCCTATATTTTTACAATTTATTTAGTGTAACTATATCACAATATAAAAATTAAATAAAAATTAGTGAAAACAAACCTACCACTTCATCACCCTTACAAATCAGCTATTTCATTCTGACTTATAATACTTGTTCGCATTTGAACATATTTTATGGTATTCAGTGACAAATTAAAGTGTTGTATTTCTTGATTTATTAAATCCTAAGAATATTTCTATGTCAAGATTTGACTCATAGTGTTATATTTTACCCCATATTTATCAATTTTCCTTAGAGAGAATCCCATTTCAACAAAGGCAGTTTTGATGTGATGTCTGTGCTTTAATTACTTTAGAACCTGTTTCCAGAGGTGATGATCTTAGGAAACTAATAGAATGTATTCTTAATCAATATTGATTTTTAAAAATTTGCATTTGTGTATTGAAATGAAGATTTTTAAGCACTAATATCGTAGGTCATTGATTATAATATGAAAATTTTATCGCATGTTATTATTTCTGGAATTGTAGTGCACCTTCGAATTGGCGACATCTATAATTGCTATTTTCTGCTGTTTATTATGATGTAGTTGCCATTGTCTGTACAAGAACAAATGAAACAGCAATAGCATTGGCATTACAGAGTTCATTTCTGTCCCTAGGAAGAACATCTTGGATACAATAATGAAGTTTATGTTTAACCTTTAGAAACTAAAGAGGTAAATGTTGGAGCGAATGGGAGTTTTGAATTACATGTGGTTACCTTTTCTCTTCAAGAAAAATAATATTATACCAATAGATGCAGAAGAAAATTAACACAATCCATCACTAATTTGTAATAAAAACTCTCAGAAAACTAAATAGAGATGGGAAAATTTTCAATCTAATAAGAGACAAATATGAAAATCCTATTGCTAAAACCACGACTAATGGTGAGAAATGAGATGCTTTCCATCTAGTAAGATTAGGAACAAGGCAAGGATATTCTCTCTCATTACTCCTATTTAGCATTGTAGTGGAATTCTTTGTTTACTCAATAAGATGAGAAAAGGAAATAAACAGGTGTACAGATTGGATACGAAGAAATAAAATTGTCTTTATTCACAAATTATGTGATTTTTCTATGTAAAAAATCCCAAAGAATAAATGACCAAAAATACCTCTTAGAAGTCTTAAGTAATTGTGCCAAGGTTGCAGGGTACAGAGTTAATATACAAAATTCCTTTGATTTTTTTAAATATAAAAGCAACAAACAATTGGAATTTGAAGTTAGAAATCTAAAACTATTTACATTAGCACAACAAATGAAATACTTAGTATAAATTGAACAAAATATGTACAACATCATATAAGAAGATCTCTGATGAAAGATGCATTTTCATGGATAGAAAACTCAATATTGTCAATATATCAGTTCAGTTTTCTTTCATCTTGATCTATAGATTCAATCCTAACAAAAATCCCAGCAAGTTATTTTGTGGATATCAACAAACTAATACTAAAATGCATATGAAAAGGTAAAAGACCAAGAATAACCAACACAATATTGAAGGAAAAGAATAAAGTTTGAGGACTGACATCACCTAAGTTTAAGACTTACTGTAAAAATGCAATTAAAACAGTGTGGCATTGCCAAAAGAACAAATAGATCAATGGAACAGGATAGAGAGCCCAGAAATAGTCCCAGAAATGACATAAATATAGCCAACTAATCTTTGACAAAGGAGCAAAGACAGTAAATGAGGCAAAGTGGCCTTTTTGACAAATGGCATTGTAACAACTGCACATCCACATGTAAAAAATGAATCTAGACACAGACATTACATCCTTCCTCAAGTTAACTCAAAATAAGTTATAGTCCTAAATGTAAAACATAAAACTATTAAACCATTAAAAGCTAATATAGGAGAAAACCTAGATGACCTAGAGTATAGCAATGGCATTTACACCAGAAGCATAATCCATAAAATTATTGATAAACTGACTTCATTATATTCAATAATTCTGCTCTGTGAAAGATATAATCAGGGTAATAAGACAAGTCACAGACTGGTAGAAAATATTTCCCGAAGATACATCTGATAAAGAACAGTTATTCAACATACAAAGAGCTCTTTAAACTCAACAATAAGAAAACAACCCAAGTTAAAAATAAGCAAAAGAACTGAACAGACATGTTGCCAAATGGCAATTTAGCACATGGCAAATAAAAAATTTAAAATATTCAACATCATATATTACCAGGGGAGTGCAATTAATATCTTTCATTAATTAAAACAAGATACCACTACACACCTATTGGAATGGCTAAAATATAAAACACTGACAACACCAAATTCTGGCAAGAATATGGAGCAATAAAAACTCTCATTCATTTCTGATGGAAATGCAAAGCAGTATAGCCACTTTGAAAGACAGTTTGACAGTTTCTTAGAAAGTTAAACATATACTTATCATAGGATTCTGCAATCATTTTCCTTGGTATTTACCCACTTTAGTTGAAAGTTTTGTATACAAAAATACCTGCACCTGGATGTTGAGAGCAGATTTATTCATTATTGCCAAGAGTTGCATGTGACCAAGATGTGCTTCAATAAGTTAATGGATAAACACACTGTGATATATTCATAACATGGAATCTCATATATTGACTAAAAAGAAATGTGATATCAATGTATGAAAAGACAGAGAGAAACCTTAAATGCATATTGCTATGTGAAAAAAAAGCCTATCTGAAAATGCTACATTCTTTATAATTCCCACTATTTGACATTCTGGAAAATTCACAACTATAGTGACCATAACAAAGATCAGTGGTTGACAAGGGTTTGGGTGAGGAGAGGAAAGGGTGAGTTGGTACAGCATAGGGAATTTTTAAGGCAATGGAACTATTCTGTATGGCACTGTAAGGTTGAATTCTTGTCTATATATATATATGTCAAAACCCATAGAAAGTACATTATGAAGAGTGAGCTCTGATGTAAATTTTGACTTTAGATAATAATAATTAAGTAATATCAATAATATCAATGTTGATCTATCAAATGTACATATTTGTATTAATAAAAGGAGAAAATATGAGTAGAGGAGTGAGAGTTTATGGCAACTTTCTATACTTTCTGCTTAATTTAGCTGTAAATCTAAACTGCTTTAAAACTGTAGTCTAATTTTTTTTAAAGACAGTGTTGCAAAATGGATAGAAAAACAGAGAAACAAACATACAAAAAACAAGTATAGTTGTGCTGTAGCAAGCCCAGTGGAGGTATGGTGCAAGATGATGTTTAGTAGTTGGGATTACAGTCGTGTATGTTTAACAACGGGGCTACATTCTGAGAAATGCATCCTTGGGCAATTTTCTTGTTGTGAGATCATCATACAGTGTACATACAGAAACCTAGATGTTACAGCCTACTATACATCTAGGCTATATGGTATAGCTTATTGCTCCTAGGCAACAAACTTGTACAACACGCTGCCCCACTGAATATTGTAGACAATTGTAACACAATGGTAAGTATTTGTGTATTTAAACATAGAAAAGTACAGTAAAATATGGTATAATTTTTTAAAGGTACACCTGTATAGGACCCTTAAAAATTAATGGATCTTGCAGGATTAGATGCTTTTCTGGGTGAGTCAGTGACTGAGTGATGAGGGAATGTAAAGGCACAGGACATTACTGTACACTGCTAGTATAATTTACAAACACTGTGTGCAATTAGGTTGCACTTAATTTATTTAAAAAGCTCTTCTTAGATAACAAATTAACTTTAGCTTACCGTAACTTCTTTTAACTTTATAAACTTTTTGTTTTATAAATATTTTTATTTTTTTTTTATTTTTTTTTTCTTTAAAAATGTCTTATTTTTTATTTTCATGGATTCAGGGGTACATGTGCAAGTTTGTTACATGAATGTATTGCATAGTGGTGGAATTTGGGCTGTTTTTTTCTTTGAGCTATCTTCAGTCTGATCATTCTTAACAGAAATAAACATGTAGTTTATTATTAAATGTTATTTTATTAAATTGAAATAAAATTATTAAATGTATAATCAATAAGAAAAATCTATCCATCTGGCAGTTTCACAGCTTTGATATTAAATATCTTAAATTTAAAGTGTAAGATTTAATACTAATGGGAGCCTTGCAGTGGTTTTTGAAATCTTTTCCCTGCATTGGAATGAATGGTGTGAAGATAGGAAAGGGAAACTGGAATAAATTGCCAACATTGAGGAGAATGGTAATCTAATGAGACCACCAAGCAGAGGCAGGAAGTGTCTTTCCAGCTTCACAATCAAGTTATTAAAAAGCACAGTACAGACTTACAATCACATTTCCAACCATCATCACTTGGAAATGCAAGCACTTGAAAGTCACCTTGTGTTCTACCTCTTGTTTTTCTTTTTTTTTTTTTTTTCTAGTGTGTTGCTTTTTAATTAATTTGTTTACAACATTTTTTGAAATGCAAAAAACTATTAATATGTATTTAATCATATCTAACATTATTTCCTTTATTTTTTTTCTTTTATTATTATTATTATTATTATTATTATACTTTAGGTTTTATGGTACATGTGCGCAATGTGCAGGTAAGTTACATATGTATACATGTGCCATGCTGGTGCGCTGCACCCACCAACTCGTCATCTAGCATTAGGTATATCTCCCAATGCTATCCCTCCCCCCTCCCCCCACCCCACAACAGTCCCCGAAGTGTGATGTTCCCCTTCCTGTGTCCATGTGTTCCCATTGTTCAATTCCCACCTATGAGTGAGAATATGCGGTGTTTGGTTTTTTGTTCTTGCGATAGTTTACTGAGAATGATGATTTCCAATTTCATCCATGTCCCTACAAAGGACATGAACTCATCATTTTTCATGGCTGCATAGTATTCCATGGTGTATATGTGCCACATTTTCTTAATCCAGTCTATCATTTTTGGACATTTGGGTTGGTTCCAAGTCTTTGCTATTGTGAATAATGCGGCAATAAACATACGTGTGCATGTGTCTTTATAGCAGCATGATTTATAGTCCTTTGGGTATATACCCAGTAATGGGATGGCTGGGTCGAATGGAATTTCCAGTTCTAGATCACTGAGGAATCGCCACACTGACTTCCACAAGGGTTGAACTAGTTTACAGTCCCACCAACAGTGTAAAAGTGTTCCTATTTCTCCACATCCTCTCCAGCACCTGTTGTTTCCTGACTTTTTAATGATTGCCATTCTAACTGGTGTGAGATGGTATCTCATTGTGGTTTTGATTTGCATTTCTCTGATGGCCAGTGATGGTGAGCATTTTTTCATGTGTTTTTTGGCTGCATAAATGTCTTCTTTTGAGAAGTGTCTGTTCATGTCCTTCGCTAAAGTTTTAGAAGTTTTTGAATTTTTATTTTTTTTACTTTTTAAACTTTTTTATTAAAAACTAAGACACAAACACAAATATCAGCCTAGACCTACACAGGATCAGCATAATCAATATCACTTTCTTTCACCTCCACATCTTATTCCACTGGAAGGTCTTCAGTGGCAATAACATGCACGGAGCTGTAACCTCCTATAATAATGGGAGGAATACTTTCTCAAGGATGTGCCTGAAACTGTTTTACATTTAACTTAAATGTAACATTAAGCTGTTTTACATTAACTTACATGTAAACATGAGGTGTTTTACACAAAAACTTCTTTTTATATAAGTAGAAGTACACTCTGCAATAATAATAAAAAGTATAGTGTATTAAATACATTAAGCAGTAACATAGTTTAATATCATTTCAAGTATTCTGTATTGTACATAATTGTATGTGCTATACTTTTGTATGACTGGTAGCAGAATACGTTTGTTTACACCAGCATCATCGCAAACATGTGAGTAATGCATTGCACTATGACATTATGACATCTAGGTCATCATTATGCTATATAAATTTTTCAGCTCCATTATTATAATCTTATAGGACCACCATCATATATGTGGCCATCATTGACCAAAACATTGTTATGCAGCCCATAACTATATATCTAATAAGCCTATGTACATGTCCAAAGAGTTTGTATTTTATCAAAATGTCAAGGGAAGTCATTAAAATACAAGTGATGACATGATGGAATCACCCTAAGACAGACAGTGCTTTGGAGGATAAATTAGGTGGGAAGAGATTGATGGCAAGGATGAGGATGGGCAAATACAGCATTAATGTAGCATAAAAAAGTTAAAACTAAGGCAAGGTAGAAAAGGTAGAGGAATTTTTATAGAAATTCAATGAAATGTAAGCTCTCTAAGCCATCTCATCTCTATCAATAAAATGAGAGTTCTATGTATTTCTTAAGGAGTAAGGAAGAACACCATGAACTGTTTTTAAGAACGAAGGTATAATCTCTGAAAAAAAAAAAGAAAAAAGAAATAGCAAGTTTGATCCCAGCCTATAGGGAAAAGGACTTGACAGTGCACCCTGGATTCTAGATAGAGATGCCTTAGCCTTTGGGCCTGTTCAGGGGCATAGAGAATAATAATAACGCAGAACATCAAAAAGAGAAAATAAAATCCTGTTACAATTACAGCAATAAATCAATAAAGCTACCACAAATGTGCAAGTGGGTAGTATTTAAGGGAGTACTTTTGCATAACTATCATTTGAAGGTTGACTTCAGCAGAAAAAGTTATTGAAAGCCAAATCATGGCAGACTTAGAAGACATGAGTTCTTGGCCTGAGGACTTCATGTTTTAGAGCCCTCAAATTGAGCCTTTATGTTAAAATCTGTTAACAGAGGGAGAAATCACTGTCAATTTTCATTTAAGATAAGTGGTCAAATTTATGTTATTTTTGTCCATAGCAATAATTTTCATTTTTAAGCCATCTTGCACTCAATGTTTATATTAGGTTGACTGTCCTTGACAATTTAAATAATACTGTAGAGAAGTTTCCAGGTTTAGAATGATGATTTTTGAATTCTTTACACATTTTGCAGGAGACTGCAGCAACCCTAATAGTGAGTGTTTTTCAATAAACTAGGAAGGCATCCAGGGAATTGGATTTTAGAATAATTGGAGCCCAAAGACCTCCAGTAAGGAACAGAAGGATGCATCTCAATGAACCTCATTTCCAGACAGAGACCTCGTAAGTCATATGAAGAACTGTCATCTCAAACAACAAAGAAACTGGGAGAAATGGAGAGAAGCTGGTGGGTGTAAGGGGAGATGAAGGGGGACATCGTATATGTCAAGGGTGAAAGAGTTAAAGTTTGGCAGAGGGCTGTCACTTACACCTGTAATCCCAGTGCTTTGGGAGGCTAAGGTGGGAGGATTGGGAGCCCAGGAGTTAAAAAGCAGCCTGGGCAATACAGCAAGACCTTGTCTTTACCAAATATGTATATATATATATATATATATATATATATATATATATATATATATATATCTGGGTGTTGTGTTTTATGCCTGTAATTCCAGCTACTTGGGAGGGTGAGGCAGGGGAATTGCTTGAGCCTAGGAGTTTAAGGCTTCAGTGAGCTATGATCTTGCCAATGCACTCCAGCCCCAACAACAAAGGAAGACACTGTCTCTTAACAAACAAACAAACAACAACAACAAAAATAGTTAAGGTTTACTTAGATAATCCTCATAAGAACTTGATGAAGGCATTATTTTGTTATTCCTGTTATATTTTGCTGAAGGGATAATTAAGGCATAGAGTTAAGGATTCTATCCAAAGTCAAACAGATAGTAAAAGATAAATCTGAGATAAAAACAATTTAAAAAACTAGTTAATTTATTAATTCATCAGATATTATAAACATTAGGTGTGTAAACAGTACACCTTTTTACTTTCAGAATATCAAAGGAAATGCCCATCGTTGCTGCATGCATGATGACAGCTATCGAAAGTTATTTCTCTGGTTGTGTCACTGAACAGTCGCTGCCTAGAGGAAATGGAATAACCTCTACTGGAGGCCATCCTGATGAAGGGTTTTGGAAATCAGAACTTTAGCCAAACTACTGAAGTGAGGATTGCAGATAGAAATGAATCTGTTCTGGTAGTTTGGTTTCACTCTTTGAATTAAGTTGATAACACATTTCTTTGACAGGAAACCTAAATGTTCATAAAGTATGAAGGCATGATTTCTTTTCAATTCAACTGCTTTCAGAGGCAATGGAGATATTGCAATTGAACTAAAATATGCTGTTAAAGTCAGTCTAATGATTCAATTTGTACAGCTTTTGATAATAGATTTTCAGGTCAAATGAAGATAGAATGAAGGAAGCAGTACACAGAAAAACTGTCTCAATTTAAGTTTAATATGACAGTGAACAGATGGAAAAACTGAATTATCATTAAAAACATAGAAAATATGGGGAACAAAATATACGGATGCAATACGTCTGTATATGTGAGTGTATAATATAGGCAGAAAGAACTTATGGTCTTTGTTAAAAGTATGATTTTCAAATTACAACCACATTGGTTTAGGAAAAATTAAAATTAACTCTTGAGTATCCATGAATTCAAATAAAATTATATAATAAAAGCTATAACACCAATTAATACAAATATGTATTTAAAATTAAAAATTGTCTGACATTAATCTACATATTTTACATACGTTATCACACTGAAGCAACAGCAAAATCCTATGAGGTCAATACTTATCAAGTTACTTTTCTTACTAGAGAAAATGTGTGACATAATGAATAAGAGTGAACTTCTGAATTTCAAATCCCCATTCCTCTGCTAATTAGTTATATAAACTTGGGCAAGTCACCATTTCTTTATCTACAAACGGACTCCCATTGTAGTCATACTTAGCACATCAGCTTGCTGGGACGTTTAAATGAGAAGTCATAGGAGCTCTTTAGGCTCTAGGGTCTGGTCTAAGTAAATGCCTGATGAAAACGGACTTTTTACTCAATGTCATCATTAATAGAGGAAGAAGTGACAAAAAAGAAACTTGTGTAATATCACAGCATTGGAAAGTAACAAAGCTGAGATACTGATGTCTAGAGAAACACCATATGATCTCTGAAGTGTCATATACAAACATTAAAATGTGTTTTTATCCCGTTGTGACTGTCATTCAAAAATCTTCTCAACATCAGTAACTACTTTAATAAACGAATAGTCAGTCTAGTAGATTAATATTAAGCAGTTTTTAAAAGAAGACATTTATGCAGCCAAAAAACACATGAAAAAATGCTCACCATCACTGGCCATCAGAGAAATGCAAATCAAAACCACAATGAGATACCATCTCACACCAGTTAGAATGGCAATCATTAAAAAGTCAGGAAACAACAGGTGCTGGAGAGGATGTGGAGAAATAGGAACACTTTTACACTGTTGGTGGGACTGTAAACTAGTTCAACCCTGGTGGAAGTCAGTGTGGCGATTCCTCAGGGATCTAGAACTAGAAATTCCATTTGACCCAGCCATCCCATTACTGGGTATATACCCAAAGGACTATAAATCATGCTGCTATAAAGACACATGCACACGTATGTTTATTGCAGCGTTATTCACAATAGCAAAGACTTGGAACCAACCCAAATGTCCAACAATGATAGACTGGATTAAGAAAATGTAGCACATATACACCATGGAATACTATGCAGCCATAAAAAATGATGAGTTCATGTCCTTTGTAGGGACATGGATGAAATTGGAAATCATCATTCTCAGTAAACTATCGCAAGAACAAAAAACCAAACACCGCATATTCTCACTCATAGGTGGGAATTGAACAATGAGAACACATGGACACAGGAAGGGGAACATCACACTTCAGGGACTGTTGTGGGATGGGGGGAGGGGGGAGGGATAGCATTGGGAGATATACCTAATGCTAGATGACGAGTTGGTGGGTGCAGTGCACCAGCATGGCACATGTATACATATGTAACTTACCTGCACGTTGCGCACATGTACCATAGAGTCTAAAGTATAATAATAATAATAATAATGATAATAGAAAAGAGAAAAATAAAATAAAATAAAATAAACATTAAGGATCAAATTAAGCCAATTTACCCCTTCCTCAAAATACTTTTCTCTTTTACATAGTCTATAAAACACACATAAAAAAACAAACCTGTTCTGACATCTGAAAACTATGATGAAATCATGTGGTTTATACAAAATTGATCTCCAAGTTACTGTCCAAACTCCTTCCTTTTCTTTAAAACTGAATTTCAAAAATGAGATAGTATTGACAATTCCAAATTCAATTTATTCCATAATTCATTTGCATCATCCACATCCATCACATCTTGGTCTCCCTTGTACGTAGTTTATTGGACTAGCTCAATTGTCAAATTTTCTTGTGTTTGTTTTCAGTTGTTTCTGTCCTTGTTTTCTCTTTCCATATTTTCTTCCAAAAGAATGGTATCTGAGCCCAAGGTTTCAAATGTTACTTATATGCTGATAAATTTAAATGTGTATTTCAAGACTCCAAAACTCCCAGCTCCAAACCTCACTTCTGACTGAACACTAAATTTTCCTAGCTTAAAGTTTTACATACATTCTAGATTAACTTATTAATAATTGACTTCTGAGTATTTCCAAAATTCTGCTTTTTTTTTCTATTTTGCCATACACCTGTTCATTCATGTTACAAACCTTTAGAGTTACATTTAACTCCTACATATCTCTCATTCTTCATATGTAATTAATCTCTAAATACCATTGATTCTTTTGTAGAATTATCACACAAATAAGGCTTTACTGGGTCATTTAAACTAAAGCTGCCCGCATTCAGATTCAAAATAATTGCTTATTATTTTAATATTTTAAAATCTCTGATATTAGTGTTCTCCAGAGAAACATAATTTACTGAATATACATTTGAGATTTTATATATAATATATTAATATAAATATATTTATATAAATATATGTAATATACATATATTTATATAAATATATGTAATATAAATATATTTATATAAATATATGTAATATACATATATTTATATAAATATATGTAATATAAATATATTTATATAAATATATGTATATAACATATATTTATATACATACATTTATATAATGTATGATATATGTAATATACATACATAAATGTATGATATATGTAATATACATACATAAATGTATGATATATGTAATATACATACATAAATGTATGATATATGTAATATACATACAGAAATGTATGATATATGTAATATACATACAGAAATGTATGATATATGTAATATACATACAGAAATGTATGATATATGTAATATACATACAGAAATGTATGATATATGTAATATACATACAGAAATGTATGATATATGTAATATACATATAGAAATGTATGATATATGTAATATACATATAGAAATGTATGGTATATGTAATATACATATAGAAATGTATGGTATATGTAATATACATATAGAAATGTATGGTATATGTAATATACATATATATGATAGAAATGTATGGTATATGTAATATACATATATATGATAGAAATGTATGGTATATGTAATATACATATATATGATATAAATGTATGATATATGTAATATACATATATATGATATAAATGTATGATATATGTAATATACATATATATGATATAAATGTATGATATATGTAATATACATATATATGATATAAATGTATGATATATGTAATATACATATATATGATATAAATGTATGATATATGTAATATACATATATATGATATAAATGTATGATATAAGTAATATACATATATATTATATAAATGTATGATATATGTAATATACATATATATTATATAAATGTATGATATATGTAATATACATATATATTATATAAATGTATGATATATGTAGTATACATATATATTATATAAATGTATGATATATGTAATATACATATATAAATGTATGATACATGTAATATACATATATTATATAAATGTATGATATATGTAATATACATATATTATATAAATGTATGATATATGTAATATAAATATGTTTTTATATAAATATATGATATATTAATATAAATATATATTTATATTAATATATAATATATGTAATATTTATAAATATATATAATTTTTATAAATATACAGATATATAATATATAAAAATATATAAATATATGGATATATAAAATATATGGATAAATGGGTAAATATATGGGTATATAAATATATGGGTATATAAAATATATATGGAGATTATATACATATATATATATAAAAATATGAAACTGTTAATATCTTCCAGGAACACCCTCATAGAAACATAAAGAAATAGTGTGCTTTACTAGATAGCTGGGAATTACTTGGCCTAGCCAAGTTGACGCAACAAATAATCATCACAAGTCTTTACTGTGATCAAATTTCAATGTGTGTGGCAGAGTTATCCATGAAGAAACTAAACGTGCCACACATCTACCTGGACACATATGTTGTATTGCCCCACTGACTGGAGTATTAACCACAAATACATCACCTTGTCATATTGAAAAGTATGCCATCAGAATTAGTCGTAGTTAATAACTGAAAATGAGAACTGTGTTCACATCCCAGTTTTGTCACTTACTAGCTATAGATTTATTCAATCTTTCAATTCTGATTTTTAATTTTAATTGGTCACCTATCCCGTAAAATTAAAGGTATAATGCAAGGTATAGGCAATTAAAATATACATTAATAAGTTAGAATTTCTATGACTTTTTTACTATATCACACATTAGAGGATTATTAGATTGTCACTAGATTTGGAAGTAAATGTTTGATTTAAAATATAGTCTACATTCTGGGTTTTAAATTTACTGAAGGCTTTGGGGAACACTCAAATAAAGTAAATAATTATTCAGAACAACTGAAACTGGATAAAATAAAATCCATGACACTGTTGATGGATAGAAACATGCTATTTGGTATAATGTTTTGGATGGAGAACAAACCGAAGCAAACCAAAACAATGCAAATAAGACTCTGACCTTCAGAAACTGATTCATAATAGAGTTACCTTTTACATAGGGAGCTATACATAGATGCCCTGGGATGAAGAGGAGCAGTTCTCCCTCACAATTTTAGGCCAGCTAATGCCCAATCAGTGCTAGAAATATGCTGTTTGATACTGTAAACTTTGGTCTCTGGGGACAGCCTGCCTAAGATGGCATCCTGACTCTGCACCTTACTAACTACGCAATCTTGGGCCTTTCTGTTTCTTCATCTGTAAGTGGAAATAATAATATCTCCCACTTCATAGAGACGTAAAAATTAAGTTAGCTTGTTTATGCAGGATTCTTGTAAAGGCAGGCAGATCACGAGGTCAGGAAATCAAGACCATCCTGGCTAACACGGTGAAACCCTGTCTCTACTAAAAAAATACAAAAAAATTAGCCAGGTGTGGTGGTGGGAGCCTGTAGTCCCAGCTACTCGGGAGGCTGAGGCAGGAGAATAGCGTGAACCTGGGAGGCAGAGCTTGCAGTGAGCCAAGATGGTGCCACTGCACTCCAGCCTGGGCAACAGAGCAAGACTCTGTCTCAAAAAAAAAAAAAAAAAAGAATATATATACAATATGTGTCAGCAGTTTTTATACCTATTTCATAATTTTACTTAAATTATTTCTCTTTCACTCCACATTATCTCATCATCATAACAGCAGTATCTATATCATGACTATGTGTGTTTCCCTTATAATGTCAGGACGTTCTGGTCTTCCTTCTACTAGAATTCTATCATCCATGTCTTCAACTGGGAAAAAAAAGTATTATTTAGTACTCAAATAATGCTAGAAAAGTCTCTTTTATAAAAAGATTTATATAGAACCCTGGAAAAGAGTTGATGCTTGTCATTAGTGTTTCCTCAAAAGTTTATTCATGAAAAGATAAAGTTTATAATGGGGCTTACGGAAGGCTGATGGGACATGGAATAGCCTTAATGGGAATAGGTGAGACCTACATGACAAGAAAAAAATTTTACTAAAACCACTAGAGGTAAATTGGTAAAGAAGGATCTGACTAGAGTTCTTTTTCCTTGTGTTTTCTTATCATGGTAGTAAAGTAATGAAAAACTTCAGAAAATAAATTATCTGGTGCAAAAGTTACCTACAGGAAGAGTGGTATTTTGGAGACGTATCTTGCATTGACTATTATGTAAATATATACCATTGTTTCTAATTTCTTCTAACACCATACTAAAAGGAGAAAAATTATTGTGCTAGTACATAACAGTAATTAAAAGCACAAGAACTGAAGATAAATTTTTGGATTCTATCATTGGCTTTGCCATCTACTAGCTATGTAATCTTTGGCAATTTGCTTCATTTCTTAGGTCATGTGAAAGGAGCTCAATAATTATTAGCTAGTCTTATAAAGTTGGGGTTATGTGAAATGTAACAGTAAAAATAGAATAAAGTTACAGGTAAAAGGAGCATACAAAATACACTTAATATGATCCTCATATTTGGGAAGGTAGACAAATTTATTCTTGGTCTGGCAGTCAACTCTAGACACTCTATATCTCATTCTCCTTTAGACTTATATCTTTATAATGTGTCAAATAGAATAAAAGATAATTGCTAAGTATTATTAAGTACAAGATCAACACCTGAATATGAAGCATACTTTTAAATACCAGCAGCAGAGAGTTAGGAAATGTAATGTAAAATAATGACATTTGCAATAGTACATGAGATACAAAGAATCTAAGCAAAAATCTAACAAAGTAAGTGAAATACCAAAATGAAGATAATAAAACCTTATTGAAAGATTTTAATACTTCATAGTCAGAGAAATATATCTGTCTGTGGTTAGAAAGCCTCTTTGCCATAAATATGCTAATTAAAAAAAATTAACCTGTGGGCCTGGCGTGGTGGCTCACATCTGTAATCCCAGCACTTTGGGAGGCCGAGGCAGGCAGATCACGAGGTCAAGAGATCGAGACCATCCTGGCCAACATGGTTCAAACCCCGTCTCTACTAAAAATACAAAAATTAGCTGGGCATGGGGGCATGTGAACTGTAGTCCCAGCTACTCAGGAGGCTGAGGCAGGAGAATCACTTGAACCTAGGAGGCGGAGGTTTCAGTGAGCCGAGATCACGCCACTGCACTCCAGCCTGGCAACAGAATGAGACTCCGTCTCAAAAAAAAAAAAAAAAAAAAAAAAAAAAATTTAACCCGTAAATTCCATATAATCCCAATATTTAATTTTATAGAAATCAATAACTTGATGACAACTTTGTAAGAAGATTAGTAAAGGTTATTTTGTAGTAAAAGAAGATCAGGAATTTATCCTTCCAGACACCAAAACATAATAAAAAGCTAGTGGCATTAAAGCAGAGGTATACAAATTAAACAAGGAAACAGGATATAGATTCTTCTAATAAACTGACTCTTACATGAAAATTTCATGTGTATGGATTTTTATGGCACATCACCAGAGAAAGAATGAAATATTAAGGAAAAGGCATAGAAAATTATGTAAGAAAGTTTGAGAAAAATTATGAAAGGATGGTGATATGGTTTGTCTTTGTGTCTCACCCAAATCTCATGTGGATTTGCAATTCCTGGTGTTGGAGGAGAGGTCTGATGGGAAGTGACTGAATCATGGGGGTGGTTTCTAATGGTTTAGCACCATACCCCTAGTGCTTTCTCATGATAAAGTTATCACAAGAGATCTGGTTGTTTGAAAATGTATAGCACTTCCTCCTTCACTCTCTCTCTCTTTCGCTCGTTCTCTCTCTCTCTCTCTCCTGCTGGCCTTTTGAAGATTTGCCTGCTTTCTCTTCACCTTCTGCCGTGATTGTAAGTCTCCTGAGGCCTCCCAGAAGCAGAAGCCTGTACAATCTGCAGAACTGATTAAATCTCTTTTTTTTTTTTCCTAATAAATTACCCAGGCTCTTGTAAGTCTTTAAAGCAGTGTGAGAATGGTGTAATACAGATAGTACTCACAGATTGGAAGAATTAAGACTATAAAGATATCAACTCTCCGCGAATTTATTTACAGATTTCCTATTCAATCAAATTCCTATCAACATACAAGCAACGTTTTATAGACATAGATATGCTTATTATGAAATGTATAGGGAAAGGCACAAGCCCAAGAATAACTGACAAACAATCCCTTTTTTTTAAAAAAAAAAAAAAAAGAGAGAGAGAGAACAAAGTGAGAAGAATCACTATACTTAACAATAAAGCTTTTTATCTAACTATAGTAATCAAAACTATCTGCCATTGGCAAGGAATAGACACAAAAATCAATAGAACTTAATAGAGAACCGAAAAATAACTGCACACAAGTACAGTTAACTGCTTCTTGACAGAGTGCAAAGCAGTTTAACGAAAGAAGGATAGTCTTTTCAGAACACAGTGCTGGAACAACTGGATATCCATAGGCAAAAAAAAAAAAAAAAAAAAATTGAACCTCAGTGTAAACCTCATACCTTCTATATTAATTAACTCAAAATGGGTCATAAATTTGTATATAAATCATAAGACACTAAGACATAGAAGTAAGCTTAGGGACCTAGGGCTCAGTCAAGAGTTCTTACACATTGCACCAAATCATGGACTATAAAATAATTTTTAAAAATAACTAATTCAGCTTTATCAAAATTAATAACTTTGCTCTGTTAAATGACCTGTAAATAAAGGGTTAAAAAACAACCTACAGAATAGGAAGACATACTTGCAAATCACATATCTGACAAAGGACTTGCATTTAGAGAATATAAAGAACTCTCAAAACTCAACTCAATATATATTTTTTATATAATATACACATATATTTTATTTATCTATCTATATGGCAAAATACATATAGAGACATTTTATTGAGGTAGATATAAAGATGAGAAGCATATAAAAAATGTTCAAATCACTAGCCATCAGAAAAATGCAAATTAAGATTATGATGTACTATCTCCATATAACTAGCAGAACATCTAAAAAGGAAATAGAAAAAAATATTAAAGTCTGTCAAAGATGTGGAGAAACTCAGTCTGGTACACTGCCAGTAGGAATGTAAAGTGGTGCAGTCACTCTGGAAATACAAAGAATGTAGACATAAACCTAACAAAGTAGATGAAATGCCTAGGAATACAGGTAACTATGGAGGTGAAAGGTCTCTACAAGGAGAACTACAAAACACTGCTCAAGAAAATCAGAGATGACACAACCAAATGGAAAACATTCCATACTCATGGATAGGAAAAATCAGTATTGTTAAAATGGCCATACCGCCCAAAGCAATTTACAGATTCAATGCTATGCCTATAAAACTACCATTGACATTCTTAACAGAACTACAAAAAACTATTTTAAAATTCATATGGAACAGAAAGGGAGCCCAAATAGCCAAGGCAATCTTAAGCAAAAAGAAAGCTGGAGGCATCAATCTACCCAACTTCAAACTGTGCTACACGGCTACAGTAACCAAACAGCATGGTTCTGGTAATAAATAAATAAATAAATAAAATTAAAAATAATAATCAGGGACATGGACCAATGAAACACAATAGAGAACCCAGAAATAAGATCACACAACTACAACTATCTGAACTTTGACAAACCTGAAAAAAAAAAAAAAAACAAGCAATGGGGACAGGGTCTTCTATTCAATAAATGGTGCTGGGATAGCTGGCTAGCCATATGCAGGAGATTAAAAATAGACCCGTTCCTTACACCATATAGAAAAATTAACTCAAGATAGACTGAGACTTAAATGTAAAACCAAAAACTATTAAAACCCTGAAAGACAACATAGGCTAGGCAATACCATTCTGGACACAGATGTGGGCAAAGATTTCATGATGAAGATGCCAAAAGCAATTGCAACAAAATCAAAAATAGACAAATGGGATCTAATCAAACTAAAGAGATTCTGCACAGCAAAATAAATTATCAACAGAGTACACAGACAACTTACACAATGGGAGAAAATTTCTGCATTATACAAGTTCTAATATCCAGCATCTATAAGGAAGTTAAACAAATTTACAAGAAAAAATAAACAACCCCATAAAAAAAAAGTAGGCCAAGGACATGAACAGACACTTTTCAAAAGAAGACATACATGCAGCCGACAATCACATATATAAAAAAGAAACCTCAACATCACTGATTATTAGAGAAATTCAAATCAAAACCACAATGAGATACCATCTTACACTGGTCAGAATGGCTATTACTAAAAAGTCAAAACATAACAGATGCCCGTTAGGTTGCAGAGGAAAAGGGATGCTAATACACTGTTGGTGGGAGTATAAATTAGTTCAATATCCGTTGTGGAAGACAGTGTAGCAATTCCTCAAAGAACTAAAGACAGAAATATCATTCAACAGCAATCCCATTACTGGGTATATACCAAAAGGAATATAAAGCAATCGTTCTATTATAAAGATATATGCACATGTATGTTCATTGTAGCACTAGTCACAATAGCAAAGACATAGAATCAACCTAAATGCCCATCAATGATAGACTGGATAAAGGAAATATGGTATATATACACCATGGAGTACTATGCGGCTATAAAAAGAATGATACTATGTCCTTTGCAGGGACATAGATGGAGCTGGAGGCCATTATCCTTAGCAAACTAATGCAGGAGCATGAAACCAAATACCGCAGGTTCTCACTTATAAGTGGGAGCTAACTGATGAGATCCCATGGACACGCAGAAGAGATGGACACATAGAGGAGAACAACACAAACTGGGGCCTATCAGAGGGTGAGAGGAGGGAGAAGATCAGGAAAAACACCTAATTGGTACTAGGCTTAATACCTGGGTGATGAAAGAACCTGGACAACAAACCCACATGACACAAATTTACCTATGTAACAAATCTGCTCATGTACCCCTGAAGTTAAAATGAAAGGTTTTGTAAAAGAAAAATTACTAGACATATGCCTGCTATAGGACCCAGTAATCAGTCACACTCCCTAGCACTTATAGAAATAAAAACATATTTTCAACATAAACTTCTACATGATCATTCACAGTTTTATTTCTAATGATGAAAAATACTGGAAACAGTCAAATTGCCCTAGAATTGGTGATGGTTAAACAAATTGCTACATTCATAGCCAGATACATATCTCAGCAATAAAAAGGAACAAATTATTGATAGATGCAACAAAGTCGATGGATTTATGTTGAGTGAGGAAAAACACAATTGGAGTCATCTCACATACCATAAGATTCTGTCTATATAGCATTCTCAATATGGCACAACTATACACATAGAGAACAAATTGGTGGTTTCCTGGAGTTAAGATGGTAGGGGAAAGGAAGTGGGTGTGACTATGAAGGTTCAACATGAGGGAGATTTGGTGTAAAAAAATATTCCTGTATCTTGATTTTATTGGTGGTTCCATGAATTTACACATGTGATAAAACAACAGAATATTCACACGCAGTGTACCATTGCTGATTTCCAGCTGTTGTTCTTGTATTATGGTTATGTAATAAGTGACCCATGGAGGAAATTGGATGAAGTAGGGGAAAGGTACTGGGGACTTCTCTGTACCATGTTTGCAACTTTCTATGAATTTATAATTATTTCAAAATAAAGAGTTTAAAAATTAAATGAAAATCAGGAAGAATGTCATTTCAGGGCAGAAAAGCCTTTTTAAAGAGAAACAAATAGTCCAAACTATAAAGGGAAAGATTGTGCAATAATTCTAAACTAAAACAATTTCGGTTAATGAAAATATAAGAAAGTAAAAAGCCAATCTATAGATTGAGAAGATACAGTTTTAAAAATAATCCTATATATGGCTCCCAGGCAAAATGACTGAATAGGAAGAGCTCCATTCTGTAGCTCCCAGTGAGACCAACGCAGAAGGCTGGTTATTTCTGCATTTCCAACTGAGGTACCTGGTTCATCTCACTGGGACTGGTTAGACAGTGGGTGCAGCCCAGGAGGGCGAGCTGAAGCAAGGTGGGCTGTCGCCTCACCTGGGAAGTGCAAGGGGTAGGGGAACTCCCTTCCCTAGCCAAGGCAAGCCTTGAGGGACTCTGCCAGGAGAGATGGTGCTATCTGGCCCAGATACTACGCTTTTCCCATGGTCTTCGCAACCCATAGACCAGGAGATTCCCTCTCGTCCCTGCACCACAAGGGCCCTGGGTTTCAAGCACAAAACTGGGCAGGGGTTTGGGCAGACAGCAAGCAAGCTACAGGAGTTTTTTTTTGTTGTTTTTTCTTTGGCACCCCAGTGATGGCTGGAATGTCAGTGAGATGGAACCGTTCACTCCCCTGGACAGGGGGCT
This sequence comes from Pongo abelii, assembly GCF_028885655.2. Taxonomy (NCBI): domain Eukaryota; kingdom Metazoa; phylum Chordata; class Mammalia; order Primates; family Hominidae; genus Pongo; species Pongo abelii. Next base: position 33,014,639 of record NC_071998.2, read on the forward strand.
GAAGCCAGGGAGCCAAGTGGTCTTACTCAGCAGATCCCACCCCCAAGGAGCCCAGCAAGCTAAGATCCACTTGCTTGAAATTCTTGCTGACAGCACAGCAGTCTGAAGTTGACCTGGGACACTCAAGCTTTGTGGAGGGAGGAGTGTCCACCATTACGGAGGCTTGAGTAGATGGTTTTCCCCTCACAGTGTAAGCAAAGCCACCTGGAAGTTCTGACTGGGTAGAGCCCACCTCAGTGGCACAGAGCCACTGTGGCCAGACTGCTTCTATAGATTCCTCCTCTCTGGGCAAGCCATCTCTGAAAGAAAGGCAGCAGCCCCAGTCAGAGGCTTATAGATAAAACTCTCATCTCCCTGTGACAGAGCACCTGGGGAAAGGGCGGCTGTGGGTGCAGCTTCAACAGATTTAAAGGTTTCTGCCTGCTGGCTCTGAACAGAGCAGCAGATCTCTGAGCACAGAGCTCAAGCTCTGATAAGGGACACACTGCCTTCTTAAGTAGGTCACTGACCCCCATGCCTCCTGATGGGAAGACACCTCCCAACAGGGGTTGACAGACACCTCATACAGGAGATCTCTAGCTGGCTTCTGGCAGGTGCCCCTCTGTGATGAAGTTTCCAAAGGAAGGAGCAGGCAGCAATCTTTGCTGTTCTACAGGCTCTGCTGGTGATACCCAGGCAAACAGGGTCTAGAGTAAAGAAAATTTCAGGCCAATATCCCTGATGAACATCAATGCAAAAATCCTCAATGAAATACTGGCAAACTGAATCCAGCAGCACATTAAAAAGCTTACCCACCACAATCAAGTTGGCTTCATCCCTGGGATGCAAGGCTGTTTCAACATACATAAATCAATAAACATAATCCATCACATAAACAGAACCAATGACAAAAACCACATGATTTTCTCAATAGATGCAGAAAAGGCCTTTGATAAAATTCAACACCACTTCATGCTAAAAACACTCAATAAACTAGGTATTGATGGAACATATAATAAAAGCTATTTATGACAAACTCACAGCTAATATAATACTGAATGGGCAAAAGCTGGAAGCATTCCCTTTGAAAACCGGCATAAGAAAAGGATGCCAACTCTCACCACTCCTATTCAACATAGTATTGGAAGTTCTGATCAAGGCAATAAGGCAAGAGAAAAAAATAAAGGGTATTTAGGAAGCAAGGAAGTCAAATTATCTCTGTTTGCAGACAACATGATTGTATATATAGAAAACCCCATTGTCTCAGCCCCAAAACTCTTGAAGTTGATAAGCAGCTTCAGCAATGTCTCAGGATACAAAATTAATGTGCCAAAATCACAAGCATTCCTATACACCAATAATAGACATAAACAGAACCAATGACAAAAACCACATGATTTTCTCAATAGATGCAGAAAAGGCCTTCGATAAAATTCAACACCCCTTCATGCTAAAAACACTCAATAAACTAGGTATTGATGGAACACATAATAAAAACTATTTATGACAAACCCACAGCTAATATCATACTGAATGGGCAAAAGCTGGAAGCATTCTCTTTGAAAACCGGCATAAGAAAAGGATGCCAACTCTCACTACTCCTATTCAACATAGTATTGGAAGTTCTGGCTAAGGCGATCAGGCAAGAGAAAAAAAAAGGGTATTTAGGAAGCAAGGAAGCCAAATTATCTCTGTTTGCAGATGACATGATCGTATATATATAGAAAACCCCATGGTCTCAGCCCCAAAATTCTTTAAAGTGATAAGCAACTTCAGCAAAGTCTCAGAATACAAAATTAATGTGCAAAAATCACAAGCATTCCTGTACACCAATAATAGACAATCAGAGATCCAAATCATGAGTGAACTCACATTCACAATTGCTACAAAGGGAATAAAATACCCAGGAATACAACTTAAAGGGATGTGAAGAACTTCTTCAAGGAGAAATACAAACCACTGCTCAAGGAAATAAGAGAGGACACAAACAAATGGAAAAACATTCCATGCTCATGAATGGGAAGAATAATTATCAAGAAAATGGCAATATTGCCCAAAGTAATTTATAAGTTCAATGCAATCCCCATCAAGCTACCATTGACTTTCTTCACAGAATTAGAAAAAAGCTACTGTAAATTTCATATGGAACCAAAAAGGAGCCCATATAGCCAAGACAATCCTAAGAAAAGGAACAAAACTGGAGGCATCATGCTACATGACTTCAAACTATACTACAAGGCTACGGTAACCAAAACAGCATGATAGTGTTACCAAAACAGGTATATAGGCCAATGGAACAGAACAGAGGCCTCAGAAATAACACCACACATCTACAACCATCTGATCTTTGACAAACCTGACAAAAACAATCAATGGGGAAAGGATTCCCTAGTTAATAAATGGTGCTGGGAAAACTGGTAGACATATGCAGAAAACTGAAACTGGACCCATTCTTTATACCTTATACAAAAATTAACTCTAGATGGGTTAAAAATTTAAACATAAGACATAAAACCATAAAAACTCTGGAAGAAAACCTAGGCAATACAATTCAGGACATAGGCATGGGCAAAGACTTCACGGCTAAAACACCAAAAGCAATTGCAACAAAAGCCAGAAGTGACAAATGGGATCTAATTAAACTAAAGAGCTTCTGCACGGCAAAAGAAACTATCATCAGAGTGAACAGGCAACCTACAGAATGGGAGAAAATTTTTGCAATCTATCCATCTGACAAAGGGCTAATATCCAGAATCTATAAGGTACTTCAACAAATTTACAAGAAAAAAACAAACAACTCCATCAAAAAGTGGGTGAAGGATATGAACAGACACTTTTCAAAAGAAGACATTTATGTGGCCAAGAAACATATGAAAAAAAAGTTCAACATCACTGGTCATTAGAGAAATGCAAATTAAAGCCACAATGAGATACCATCTCATGCTAGATAGAATGGCAATCATTAAAAAGTGAGGAAATAACAGATGGTGGAGAGGATGTGGAGAAATAGGAATGCTTTTACACTGTTGTTGGAAGTTTAAATTAGTTCAGCCATTGTGCAAGACAGTGTGGCAATTCCTCAAGGATATAGAAATAGAAGTACCATTTGACCCATCAATCCCATTACTGGGTATATACTCAAAAGATTATAAATCATTCTGCTATAAAGACACATGCACACGTATGTTTATTGCAGCACTATTTACAATAGCAAAGACTTGGAACCAACCAAAATGCCCATCAATGATAGACCAGGTAAAGAAAATGTGGCACATATACACCATGGAATACACTGCAGCCATAAAAAAGAATGAGTTCATGTCCTTTTCAGGGACATGGATGAAGCTGGAAACATCATTCTCAGCAAACAAACACAGGAACAGAAAACCAAACCCTGCATGTTCTCACTCATAAGTGGGAGTTGAACAATGAGTACATATGGGCACGGCAAGGTGAACATTACACACCGGGTCCTGTTGGGGGATGGAGGGCAAGGTGTGGGATAGCATTAGGAGAAATACTTAATGTAGATGACAGATTGATGGATGCAGCAAACCACCATGTCACGTGTATACCTATGTAACAAACCTGCACGTTCTGCACATGTATCCCAGAACTTAAAGTATAATAAGAAAAACTTAGGCATATATTTTTATATATATATATATATGTATGTATATGCCAACAATAAAGAGAAAATGGGTAAACTGAAGGAAAAATAGATCTAATATATTAAGAACCTAACAAAAAAGGGAAACAGAATGGTCGATAAATAAATAAAAAGTTTTTTCATCTTATTAGTAATCAAAGAAATGGCAATGAAAATATCAGATAAAATTCTATTTTTTTTTTGTCTCTGATCAGCAGTTTCTTTCTAGCAGTGAGGCTAGTTTGGTTTTCTCTTTCCTCTTCCTGGGTGCTTTAATTACATTTGCTTGAATGCTCATGGAATTCTCTGCCTTCAACATCTAGCTATTGTCGGTCTCTGTTTCAATGTTTCTCTCTGACTTTTATGAAATACGGTAGCCCCTTCCATGATATAAATTCTTGTAATTTTTAAGATATGTTTTGTATGACTTATTTTGTGATAATATTTTATATTTTTACATTTTTATCTGATACTTTTATTTAGTTCTCATTTGGGGGGATATAAATACAAATATTATTGATGAACTTTACATATGTTATGTTGTGATAATTTTCTTTCTAACGCTATTTGACGTTTCTCTCTTCTACTTTTGTTTATCTTGCTTTCACTTATTCCTATCTTTCATATAGCTTATTGTGTATTCAACTGTGTCTGCTCTCCTTTGTACTGTTTCCAACGTTTTCTATAATTCTTAGACAGTATTACCTTCAACTCCTTTCTATGGGCCCTGCCAGAGATGTTTTATCTCTTTCTTTATTTTCCCAGAGTTGTGGCATTTCAACTTGGAGTCAATTTATTTTGGCTGATTTTTTAAATTCTTTGATTTTTTGTAATATGTTTGGAAATGAATTTTATTTGCTCAATAGTGTCTCTTTGTTCCATCAAATGTCCATTTATAGCTTTTAAAAACTAATTCATTTCTTTTTTGTATATGTGTATCTTTTTATAGATTTCATACTCCTTTCTACTTTGAAAATGCTTATGTTGGGGAAGGTCATGCTAATGTTCTTTTCGGAAGACATTCTTTCTGACTCAGAAAATGTATGAAAATATGTTTTTGTTTGGGTTTTCTATGAATGTCCTTGTACTAGGGTATGTTCTTGTTTTCATTTTTGTGTCAGAATTATTTTAGCTTTTATCTTTCCCCAGCCAATAGAGATTCCCAGCTTCAGGGATGCTAGTGTGGAGTGAATCTCCACCCCACTGATTTCTCATTCAGTTGAAGCACAACCACTACTCTATGGTATCATAGTGCATCCCAGAATCTCTTATTATAAGACTAATGCAACTTTCTCTGCATGCTCAAACAAGAAAATTATAGTTTCCTTTGCAGAATGAGTGTCTCTTTTATAGAATAAAATCCGCTATATTTGCCACAAATCAAGTTCAAGCATCTTTCAGTATCTCCATTTAACATTTTGGGCATTTGCTAAATGTAGGCATTTAGGGTATTCTTTCATATACTGTTGTTCCAATATTTTACCTCAAAATAGCATGTGTTTTCCTTTTAATATAATTATTCATGATTTCTGAAATAAGAATAAAAAACACTGTCTTTTTCTGCTATTTTAAAGCCTTGTGTATCATCTATCATTATAATAATAGGAATAATTTTTCCTGTGTATTCAGATGATTTTCAATGGGCAAAAGGTTTTAAAATTTAAAACCAAAAATTTCTCATTTGTTTTACTGTAGTTTATACAAAGTTTCCACAGAACGGTATAATTTGTAGTATCACCTTTCTTGTGTATTTTAAACAATGACAAAATATGTTTTTATATTTTAAAAATTAACAAAATGGTGCTTGCTACTGTTTAGCTGTGTCCTCACCCAAATCTCATCTTGAATTGTAACTCCCACAATTCCCATATGTCATGGGAGAAACCTGGTGGAAGGTGACTGAATTATGGGGGTGGGTCTTTCCTGTGCTTTTCTTGTGATAGTGGATGAGTCCCACAAGACCTGATGGTTTTAAACACGAAAGTATCCCTGCATGAAAGTATCTGTGTTCTTTATTAAACCTCTCTCTTAGCATGCTGCCATCCATGTAAGACATGACTTGCTCCTCTTTGCCTTCCACCATGATTGTGAGGCATCCCCAGCCATGTGAAACTGTAAGTTCCTTAATCCTCTTTCTTTTGTAAATTGTCCAGTTTCAGGTATGTCTTTGCTAGCAGCATGAAAATGAACTAATACAATGCTCTACAGGACAAAGGGCAAAGGTGGTAAAATGGCTCTGTGATAGGACCTGTTAATCTCTGTCTTATAAAGCCACCATACAACAAAGATTGAAAAAATATATAACTTAATGTCTTCTTACATTATCTGGGAAGGGTAATAAATTATATAAAATTAGGAATCTTAGCCGTTTTGCAATTTTTCATGATCAGGGAGAGTGTATCAATCGAGTTTTTTCACCAGCAGGGACTACACTGTATGGGAAGACGGATGTAATCAGTATCATGCATTGTAATCAATTCAACAGTCAATACAGATTAAATATTGACAGAAATTCCTCTACCACTGCTAAATTGAACAATCCCTAGGAGGTCCAGGAAAAATTATCATTATATAGTAAAATTTGTGTGATAATTCTGATACACTGGTGTTATTTATTATACCTTATGAGGCTCTGAAGATAGGTTTTCAAGTGGAACATCTTGGTTTTAAAAAAGCCTAAGGTGAATAGGTGAAGACTTATATTGGATTTAGTAGCAGCATTAAACAGAGCTCCTTAATAAGCTGATTCATAGACTATTAACATATCTTACATCAAAAACATTACAGTAGATTGCGTATATCTAGAAAATAGAATCTTTCTTGGTTTTTGACTTAGGATTCTTGTGAAAAGTTTGGATCATCCACATTTTAATTTATTTTTAAAAAGAGAGGAGAAGGAATAATGAGAGAGAGAGATCTAGCTTTTGAGGACTTAGGACAGTGTTTGAGATTTTGTAACAGTCATTGCATTTTCATGATTATAAAAACATTCAGATTGAGTTTTACTTCATCAGAACAAATGGACATGTGATTGTAGCTCTTCCAGTAAATATATATATATATATATATATATACAGTAAATATATATATATATATATATACAGTAAATATATGTAAGTTTTCAGAATACACACACACACACACACCCATATATATATATATATATATATATATATATCTAACCATAGCCAAAAAATATATTTGGGGAATAGATAAATACCCTAATTCAATCCCCTTCACACTATCTTTAATCAGAATTTCACTTTACCTCTGTAGACATACAAATAAATTTTAAAACCCTGTACAAATTAAAACCAGATTTAATATTAAGTCCCATGTTCTCTGAAATGTAGACAAAATGGAGAAACTAATAGTAGCATTTAATCAGTTAGTAAATATGCATTATCCATTACTGCAAGCTAATTAATTCCATGACAGAGTCAGATCCTTGATTTTGTTCACTACTATTTTCTTGGAACTTCAGAATAATACCTGAGACTTAAAAGATAATAAATATTATTGGCTCAATGAATAATAGTAACAGACTTTAAAATAATCTGAAAGCATTAATTTAATTAATATAGAAATCATTTAAAAAACAAAAACAAAAAAGCGAGTCATTATTCTTAGTGTTATGGTAAATCTAGAACTTCTTTTTTTTTTCTTTTTATTATTATTATTATTATTATTATTATACTTTAGGCTCTATGGTACATGTGCGCAACGTGCAGGTAAATTACATATGTATACATGTGCCATGCTGGTGCGCTGCACCCACCAACTCGTCATCTAGCATTAGGTATATCTCCCAATGCTATCCCTCCCCCCTCACCCCACCCCACAACAGTCCCCGAAGTGTGATGTTCCCCTTCCTGTGTCCATGTGTTCTCATTGTTCAATTCCCACCTATGAGTGAGAATATGCGGTGTTTGGTTTTTTGTTCTTGCGATAGTTTACTGAGAATGATGATTTCCAATTTCATCCATGTCCCTACAAAGGACATGAACTCATCATTTTTTATGGCTGCATAGTATTCCATGGTGTATATGTGCCACATTTTCTTAATCCAGTCTATCATTGTTGGACATTTGGGTTGGTTCCAAGTCTTTGCTATTGTGAATAGTGCAGCAATAAACATATGTGTGCATGTGTCTTTATAGCAGCATGATTTATAGTCCTTTGGGTATATACCCAGTAATGGGATGGCTGGGTCAAATGGAATTTCTAGTTCTAGATCCCTGAGGAATCGCCACACTGACTTCCACAATGGTTGAACTAGTTTACAGTCCCACCAACAGTGTAAAAGTGTTCCTATTTCTCCACATCCTCTCCAGCACCTGTTGTTTCCTGACTTTTTAATGATTGCCATTCTAACTGGTGTGAGATGGTATCTCATTGCGGTTTTGATTTGCATTTCTCTGATGGCCAGTGATGGTGAGCATTTTTTCATGTGTTTTTTGGCTGCATAAATGTCTTCTTTTGAGAAGTGTCTGTTCATGTCCTTTGCCCACTTTTTGATGGGGTTGTTTGTTTTTTTCTTGTAAATTTGTTGGAGTTCATTGTAGATTCTGGATATTAGCCCTTTGTCAGATGAGTAGGTTGCGAAAATTTTCTCCCATTTTGTAGGTTGCCTGTTCACTCTGATGGTAGTTTCCTTTGCTGTGCAGAAGCTCTTTAGTTTAATTAGATCCCATTTGTCAATTTTGGCTTTTGTTGCCATTGCTTTTGGTGTTTTAGACATGAAGTCCTTGCCCATGCCTATGTCCTGAATGGTAATGCCTAGGTTTTCTTCTAGGGTTTTTATGGTTTTAGGTCTAACATTTAAGTCTTTAATCCATCTTGAATTGATTTTTGTATAAGGTGTAAGGAAAGGATCCAGTTTCAGCTTTCTACATATTGTTCTGAGCATATGTTGGAAATTATAATATGAGTAAATATATAAGACCTGTAACACACAGTTTTAGAGTCTATAGGAATGTGTACCCATAATGGACATGCTTGATAATTTTTACATGTTAAACCAGCAAATGCTTATCCCACACAATCATATATCTTTTGTATGTTGTCTTATTCTAAAGAGCTTAAAATTCAGGATGTGTGGTTTCCAGGTTGGTGCTCTATAAGTGTACCACTTATATTCTCTGAAAAAGTTTCTGGCACCTGAAGAAGAATGTCAATGCCTTCCCACATGGAATTGGAGCCACAGAAATTTCTCAGGCAGATTTATGGTGAAGGTGTGCCCTCTAGTTTTTCTTCCTTTTTTCTTCATATGGAGGAAAACAAATGCTTCTCTTCTTTGGATAAGTTCAAGCTGAGGGAGCAAAGGCTGCTACATCAGCAGTTCAAATGTAGCTAGGGAATGCTGTTTTGTGTAAATCTAATCTGATTTCCTGTGCTCCTTATCAGGAAAGGCTGTGCCTACCTATATACAATGGAGAGAGGACTTCAACTGCATGTACAGTTTTGTTAAACAATATAGAAAAACATGGTGTAAATTCAAATACAATGAGTCTATAGCACAAAACATCCAACAAATTTCCATATCCATAAAGTGTATTGGTGCCTATATTACTGAGCTGATTAGTTGCTTACTAAAACTGAGGAAAGAAGGGTTACACATTTATATGAGTTTTACTATTTTTCTTTTCTGAAGGGAGAAAGGGGAGAAAACCCACCTCTCTCCTCACCTAATTTGTCTACAGTTATTCCTAATTTCTCTAGAGGAATTTTCAGAGAATCTCTAAATTCCCAGACCCCTTTATTAAGCTCAATCTATTATTTGTTATTGAAGGAAATATGCATTTTATTTCCTGCTCAAAAAAGACATTTTCATACTTTTTTTTCTCCAAAAGGAGATATCACTAGTCTGTTCCCTAGAGAATAAGATGTTTTACCCTCATAGTATGCAGTGAATGGATTGTATCTAATAATAACATCAGCTGGGTTTTATTGCTCACAAAAACGATAGGTCCCCCTGGAATTAAGTTGACCTGAGAATTCAGAAATGGCAGAGCTTTAGGGTCCTTTATTTCACTGGATTGAGTTTTAGATGTCACCCTTTCTACAAGGCATAATATATTTGAATTTTTATTTGTGACTCCTTTCCAAACAGACAATATATTCAGTGTCTCATCAGTTATCACATACATCTGCTGCTCATGTTCCATTTCTCCCTGTGGTGACTAGTAAACATGATTTCAGCATAGAGAGATTTCTGTAAATAGAGTTATTCCTATTTTGTGTCTCAACTTATTCTTACCAATCTCTCCCACTCCAGACTTCCTTATTATTTTTTCATTGTTAATACTAGATGCCATAAAATATCGTAAGTTAGAACTTTTTAAGTGATACTTATTGGAAAATGTTCTCATATATAAAAGCTCTGTGAATCTAAAATTTGAATATTTAAATAGGATATTTTATCAAATTCAACATCAAACCGACAACATCCTCTATAACAACAATTTGCCAAATGGAGAAATGTCAAACTCTGAATGAGCATTATCCGTCATGCTGAGAGGTGAAATTAATGAATTAATTAAAAACCCATAAAAAGAAAATGAAGAGTGTCAGAAGACACCAACGAGATGGAAAACAAAATATTTTTGGCACGGTAATGTGATTGCCGAAAAAAAAAAAATACCTTTCACCATTCTCAAGAAGGAGAATGAAGCTTCATTCACAGAGCTGAAAAATTTTACATGTAGTTAGCTTATTTTCTTTAATATTCAACAGCCAATCATGTCACAATGGAATATTGTCCCCATGCTTTGTCAAGATAAAAAAGCTAACCAGGCACCACATATAATACATTGTTTTAAAAATGGATAATTTGGGCATATTTTCTATGAAGCATCCAATGATTTTGTGACATAGTTTAGAGACACCAGCAGATGAGGAAGCACAAGATACCTAGGATAGCAAATGTCATTGTAAGAAGTATTTCATTTTTTTGAACTAGAAAATTCTCATAAAAAGCATATTTGTTGGTTTATAGCATTTCCCCATTTGTTATGCTTAGATATTGTTTTCTCATCTTTTTCAGTGTTAGTGCCTATTAGAAAAATAAGAAATGGGGCCGGGCGCCATGGCTCATGCCTGTAATCCCAGCACTTTAGGCCGAGGTGGGCGGATCACAAGGTCAGGAGATTGAGACCATCCTGACTAACACGGTGAAACCCCGTCTCTACTAAAAATACAAAAAAGTTAGCTGGGCGTGGTGGTGGGTGCCTGTAGGCCCAGCTACTCAGGAGGCTGAGGCGGGAGAATGGCGTGAACCCGGGAGGCAGAGCTTGCAGTGAGCTGAGATCGCGCCACTGCACTCCAGCCTGGGCAACAGAGCAAGACTCTATCTCAAAAAAAAAAAAAAAAAGGAGAGAAAAATAAGAAATTAATATAAGGAATAACCAAATTTATGTGTTGTGATTCTTTAGAGACAGAAGATAGCACTATTAAGAAAACTTTCAACTGAACAGTCCACCCCAAAATGTAATACTTATGAATATTTGATTTGTTCAAAATTCAGACTAACTTATTCTGTCATGAACATGATATATAATGAGAAGAAACCTCTTTTATAATAAAGGACTCTTGTTTGTTTATGGTGTCTGATACCGTTTGGCTGTATCCCCACCCAGACCTCATCTTGAGTTGTAGCTCCCATAATTCCCACATGTTGTGGGAGGGACTTGGTGGGAGATAATTAAATCATGGGTGCGGTTTCCCCCATACTATTCTCATGGTAGTGAATAAGCCTCATGACATCTGATGGTTTTATAAGGGGAAACTCCTTTCTCTTGGCTCTCATTTCCTTTAGTCTGCTGCCAAGTAAGATGTGACCTTTTGCCTTCCACCTTGATTGTGAGGCATCCCCAGCCACGTGGAACTGTGAGTCCATTAAACCTCTTTTTCTTTATAAATTACCCAGTCTTAGGTATGTCTTTATCAGCAGCATAAAAATGGACTAATACTGTGTCCTCATGTAAATCTGAAGGAAGAATAGTAGTTCCTTGGCCTTTCAAACTGAAGACAAAGGAGAAAAAGTAATAGGAATCCTGTTATCCCAATTACACTCTTACATGCATTTGCCTTTTGCCAATCTTCTCTAGTTTACACCCTATTGAGACCCATTAGTGCTTTCCCCGATAGGTCACACAAATCACATCTATACAATGGAACACTTTTGTTTCCCCTATTTTAGGTTTAAATATTATTTTTGAGTCCATACTTGGAGCTTAATAAGTACAAAAAAGAGGGAATTATTAGATGCTGCAGGTGGCCAACATTTTAGGAGGGAATGTTGAAACACTAATGCCCACTAATTGCAATTATGACTGTTAGACAAAGAAGTAGCAGTTGTTACCAAGGATATAAATCTCCATTCTATTCCAATGTGGAATAGGAAATTATTGTTCTTTTCTATAGCAGTGGTGTGACTCAATCTGGGAAATAATATACAGTATACTAGATTTGAACTTTCTGTTATGATAAATAAAACAACCTCTTCTGCATCTACTGCCTTGGCAGCTTTACTCATCTTTAAAAAAAACTAAAGAAAAATTATTCTTATTTATTCTTTTTACACATAAATGCACACATACAGACACACACACACACATGCTTAGTTGACAGGTATGAGGATAGAGCAGCAAAATGTTCTTTGTTGTTTTGTTGAAGCATGAGTGTACTGAGGTATTTGAGCAAGGACTAACTCAGCATCTGTTGCAAAATGAAGAACTCTAAACATCTCTTGAGAAACAAGGCATATTGAAGCTCTGAGCAGACAGTAAATAAGAATGCTGAGGACTCCAGTACTTTTGAACTAATGAGCCAGCAAAAAATCAGCAGAATAAATGTGTGAAAGTCATTGTATACATATCTTGAGGGACTGAGAATGTTTAAAGCATCATACAGGAAAAACGTTCCAGAAAATCGACATGATTGGTGATTGATGTACCATACAGATCCCCTTTCAGTAATGAAGGACTTATTCTTCCCTGGTAGCTGACAAGACTGTTCTCCTTGTCAAGGATTCTGCATCCAATGACTGACCATTGCAGGCATGTAAATAAATAATCATGTGACCCCAACATAAGACAGGTAGATCTTTTTTTATAGGGTCAACTGATGCTTCCCATGAAAGAAGTTGCTGCTCAATCCACTGCCTGGTCTAGTCTCCTTCTCACCCTATTTCTTCCCCCACCCCTTCCCTTCCCCTTCATTCTCCTCTCTTTCCTTCATCTGCAATTGATTTTAAGAGACCCCATAATAAACTTCCTGCATGCTGATCTGCTTATTGGGAAGCCCAGCCTCATACTGCCAGGTAATTGGGGCCTCTATTGATTGATAGTCAAAAAGATGATGCTTCCAGGGCAAGGATTGCTTGCCCTTTTCATATTTTCCTACTACTTGTGGTGACCCTAATTCTGTGACTGTATGTTAAAGATCAAAGGAAGGTGAAGAAAAGGACAGACATAAATGCTCGTAATTGATCCAGGACAGAGATGCTTGAACTCTCCCAGTTTTCTCATACATTTTCAGCTGAGAATTATAACGGTTCTTTTTTTTTCATAGTTAAAAGGATAAGAATTATTCCAGCAATATATGTCAGTAACTCCTGCTTTCTCAGCCAACTGACAAAAAAATGTACTCTGTAATAAGTTACAACACTTATACAGCAGTCTTACGTGAACAGATCTGTAAACCTGGGTAATATATGAGATAAAGGGAGTAAATGTCATTTATTGGCTACCTACTGTATGTATGAAACAGTCCTAGGCATCTTACCAATGCCAGCACTGTTCTAACAAGAATACTGTGCAGTTGACATTCTATAATCTTTCTGCAAGTAAAGTAACTATTTACATGTTTGCTCAAGGTCAGGAAATTGGAAAAAGCATTTAAATAACCATCCAATACCTACGTCCATGTTCTTCACCTATGTTATACTTCCAAAGACTAAAAGAAAATGGGAAGGTTTTTAAATCATGTTACATTTTGAGAATGTATATTTTATAAATTAAAGAGTTTGGTTGAAACAAATCATAGTGTCTATCCCGGGCTAGATTGTGGAAAAAATAAATTACTCTTACCCATGTAATATATTCATGGATTTGCTAAGGAATATTCTGACTTTATTCACTTGTGCTCTCCCCACTGATATCAAGGCTTATTTAGTAAAAGATTTATCGTAGTCAAATCAAGCCTGAAAATATATAAAATTTTATGTGCAAAAGTTATTTCTTGCAAAAAGTACTTATGCATAACAAAGGTCATGTCTTGAAATGCAATCTGGACATTTGTATTATTATGAGCCAGAAAATCCTTTGCCCTGGTATTCCAAAATGTGAATTGCTTGCTCTTCAAATTACACTTTTACTCATCTCATAGTGCAGTGTTGTAATCTACTGACATTACCAAGTTTCTTGATAACAATTTTTCACTGAAGATGTGTTTTGTGTAATCAATTTATTTTAATAACCACCATACATGGAAAAGCATTAAACATTTGATAACTATATTTCTTATTTGAATTTTGTTTAAGATTATATAAAAAAACTAACATAATGAAAAGGAACTAAGAGCAGCTTTTCAGTTCACCTTATAATTTATCGAAAATCTCTAAATAACAGGTGTAATAATTAAGCCAAATTAAAGGAATGGAGTAATATTGTTTGCATACTTTTAACTAATCACATCAGCTGATTAGGTCAGCTTGCAATTCCTTGGACAGTGAATCAAAGTGCCAACTTGACGGCTGCCATGTGTCAAAGAGATCGCCTATAGTACCTAACTGGTCACTCAGACTAAGCAAAAGCAAGACATCATGCTTATTATTAGTAATGTGTAATTGATTATGGAGTGGGAAGAAGGGGACAATCTTAGAGCTATGATGAGCTTTTGCTTTTCTTAGGATCTGGAGCTCAGCCAAAGAAGAAACAAATAGGATGACTCATGAGCATTAGATTTTGTCCTTTGCTTCCACTATCCTTCCAGAGTCAAAAGTTATGAGTGATGAAAGCGGAAACTTATTTCTTTCTGGCTAATGGACAATGCACTATAATTGTCTCAGGAAGCTGTATTAGAATTATCTCTATGAACCTCTACTTTTATCATTATAATAAGACAATTAAACTTACACCGGACTGTATAATAGACCTAGAAGTCTATGAATAACTGTAATCGAATACAGCTCATTTTAATCTCAAGTAATTTAAAGCAGGGTTTGTTATTCTGCAGTAAAATTTAGGAGCTTGTTGTTTTTACCTAGCCTATTTATTATTTGAAACAAATCATAGATCAGTATTCTAAAAAGTATGATTTATTACACAGACATATTAATTTGAATCAATCAACCTATGCACATCTATCAAGCAAGTATTAAGTACAAGACAATACCTAGCTGGGAATATATAAATATATATATACATACATATATGTATATGCATACGCATATATATGTATATTTTATGACACTGTTTTCATAGAACTTAGAGTTGAGAAAAATATAACATAAAAAGCTAATGTTACAGAAGTTTATGAATGCAAAAACAATACCAACTGTACTAACAACAACAAAAAGAAAAACCCACAAGTAGCAATGAAAAAGTTTCCAATATATATTTATTTTTGTTTATTCACAATAGCATTCCTTTTTTGATAAAAGTCTAAGCAAAACAACGTCTATGTTGCTCTATAATGTGCTGACAAGAACCAAAATGTTTTAATCATATATATCATTTATTGGTATATTATACCAATGAACTCTTTGAATATGGAATCTTTGAGCCAGTTTATATTTTATTAATCCTATTATTGAATTTTCTAATTAGGTGTCCAATTATGATATGTTTTCAATGAGAGATAAGGAACACAATATCTAAAATGGTACACTTGGCATGTATGAATTATAGAATATGCTTCAAAGTTCATATAAAGTAAATAATTTTTCTGAATTTGAAGCTAAATTTAGAACATCTCACTTTACAATAAAAGTCCAGAGAGACTGTAAGTCTTGTCCATGGTACTTTAGCTGGTTGACAACAAAAGTTGTGCTACTGGTCAAGGTCTCTTTACTCAGAAGCCAGCATCTTTTTGGTCTTGCCATCTTTAAATAGAGCTTTACATAGCAACAGAGTGTTTATACACTTCACATTATTACATTTTTATCCAATCTATTATTACATTTGACCATCATAACACTCCCTTGAAGTACTCTGTGGTGTTGTGTTAGGGAAAGAGTTTGATATTAACGAGAGAATGCTGCAGGTATTTTTCTAGGCACTTAACTGTTCAGAAAATTTGCTTGACAAATACAGCATACAGGTATTTGAGTGTGGTTTCTTTCCCTTAGCATTATGCATTTGTATTGATCCATGTTTTCGTATGTATCAGTAGTTTGTTCTGTTTTATTGTCAAGTGATTTTTCCAGTGTTAAGAAGCTAATAAATACATGCATTATGCTTATGTAAAAATGATTAATAATAAGAATGGCTCAATGAGGCTTTAACAAAAGCACAAAGTAATTAATTAAAATCCTTTTTAAATCAAAACAAAGAAAAAGAATCTACCACACCTTGTTTATTCATTTACCAGTTTGCAGTTTGGGCCAATTATTAAAAAAACAACCACACATATCCACATATTTGTGTGTGTGAACATAAATTTTTATTTCTTCTAGTTAAAGATCTAGTTGTGCAAATGCTGGATTATGTAGTAAATGCATGTTTGTTTTACAAGAAATTTACAAACTATTTTTCCCCACTATTTTATAACCTGGTGAGCAGTGTATAAGAATTCTGATTGTTTTACGTCCTCATTAGCACGTAGTATTCTCATTTTCTTCTTCACTTCTACCATTCTAATTTTTGTTGTAATATCTCATTGTGCTTTTTGTGTTGTTATAAGGAATAATAATATTGAAGATTTTTTTATATGTTTTCATGCCATCCATATTTTTTTTTAGTGAAATGCCCCTTCACATCTTTTGCCCATTTTAAATTATTTTCATACTTATTTTTGAGGATTCTTTATATTTCCTGGATACAAATCTGTTATCATATACATGTTCAGCAATTACTTTCTCTGAGTGGATGAGTTTTTCATTTTCTTAATAATGTCTTTAAAATAACAGAAATTATACCTTTTCAAACATGTCTGTCTCTTTTTGTGTGTCTCTCTTGATAAGGAATTGGATTTGATGTTCTTCCATTGAATTAAGGAAGGAAGGAATATAACAAGCCTGGTTTGTCTCTTAAGAACCAATAATTGGAAGAGGTGGAGCCAAGATGGCCGAATAAGAACAGTTCCAGTCTACAGCTCCCAGCGTGAGTGACCCAGAAGATGAATGATTTCTGCATTTCCAACTGAGGTACCAGGTACATATCACTGGGGATTGTTGGACAGTGGGTGCAGTACACCAACCATGAGCTGAAGCAGGGTGAGGCATCGCCTCACCCAGCAAGCACAAGGGGTTGGGGAATTCCCTTTCCTAGCCAAGGAAAGGGGTGATGGATGGCATCTGGAAAATCGGGTCACTCCCACCCTAATACTGCGCTTTTCTGACGGTCTTAGCAAACGGCACACCAGGGGATTATATCCTGTGGCTAGCTCGGAGGATCCTACGCCTATGGAGCCTCGCTCATTGCTAGCACAGCAGTCTGAGATCAAACTGCAAGGCAGCAGCGAGGCTGGGAGAGGGGTGCCCGCCATTGCCTAGGCGTGAGTAGGTAAACAAAGTGGCTGGGAAGCTCCAACTGGGTGGAGCCCACCGCAGCTCAAGGAGGCCTGCCTGCCTCTGTAGACTCTACCTCTAGGGGCAGGGCATAGCCAAACAAAAGGCAGCAGAAACCTCTGCAGACTTAAGTGTCCCTGTCTGACAGCTTGGAAGAGAGCAGTGGTTCTCCCAGCATGCAGCTTGAGATCTGAGAATGGACAGACTGCCTCCTCAAGTAGCCTAACTGGGAGGCACCCCCCAGTAGGGGCAGACTGACACCTCACATGGCCGGGTACTCTCCTCTGAGACAAAACTTCCAGAGAAATGATCAGGCAGCAACATTTGCTGTTCACCAATATCCGCTGTTCTGCAGCCTCCGCTGATGATACCCAGGCAAACAGGGTCTGGAGTGGACCTCCAGCAAACTCCAACAGACCTGCAGCTGAGGGTCCTGACTGTTAGAAGGAAAACTAACAAACAGAAAGGACATCCACTCCAAAACCCCATCTGTACGTCACCATCATCAAAGACCAAAGGTACATAAAACCACAAAGATGGAGAAAAAAACAGAGCAGAAAAACGGAAAAATCTAAAAATCAGAGCGCCTCTCCTCTTCCAAAGGAACGCAACTCCTCACCAGTAACCGAACAAAGCTGGATGGAGAATGACTTTGACGAGTTGAGAGAAGAAGGCTTCAGACAATCAAACTACTCCGAGCTAAAGGAGGAAGTTCGAACCCATGGCAAAGAAGTTAAAAACCTTGAAAAAAGATTAGACAAATGGCTAACTAGAATAACCAATGCAGAGAAGTCCTTAAAGGAACTGATGGAGCTGAAAATCATGGAACGAGAACTACGTGACAAATGTGCAAGCTTCAGTAGCTGATTCGATCAACTGGAAGAAAGGGTATCAGTGATGGAAGATCAAATGAATGAAACGAAGCGAGAAGAGAAGTTTAGAGGAAAAAGAATAAAAAGAAACAAACAAAGCCTTCAAGAAATATGGGACTATGTGAAAAGACCAAATCTATGTCTGATTGGTGTACCTGAAAGTGACGGGGAGAATGGAACCAAGTTGGAAAACACTCTGCAGGTTATTATCCAGGAGAACTTCCCCAATCTAGCAAGGCAGGCCAACATTCAAATTCATGAAATACAGAGAATGCCACAAAGATACTCCTCGAGAAGAGCAACTCCAAGACACATAATTGTCAGATTCACCAAAGTTGAAATGAAGGAAAAAATGTTAAGGGCAGCCAGAGAGAAAGGTCGGGTTACCCACAAAGGGAAGCCCATCAGACTAACAGCTGATCTCTCCGCAGCGGGCTAATATTCAACATTCTTAAAGAAAAGAATTTTCAACCCAGAATTTCATATCCAGCCAAACTAAGCTTCATAAGTGAAGGAGAAATAAAATCCTTTACAGACAAGCAAATACTGAGAGATTTTGTCACCACCAGGCCTGCCCAACAAGAGCTCCTGAAGGAAGCACTAAACATGGAAAGGAATAACCAGTACCAGCCGCTGCAAAAACATGCCGGATTGTAAAGACCATCAAGGCTAGGAAGAAACTGCATCAACTAACGAGCAAAATAACTAGCTAACATCATAATGACAGGATGAAATTTACACATAAAATATTAACATTAAATGTAAAAAGGCTAAATGCTCCAGTTAAAAGACACGGACTGGCAAATTGGATAAAGACTCAAGACTCGTCAGTGGGCTGTATTCAGGAAACCCAACTCACGTGCAAAGACACACATAGGCTCAAAATAAATGGATGGAGGAAGATCTACCAAGCAAACGGAAAACAAAAAAAGGCAGGGGTTGCAATCCTAGTCTCGGATAAAACAGACTTTAAACCAACAAAGATCAAAAGAGACAAGCCCATTACATAATGGTAAAGGGGTCAATTCAACAAGAAGAGCTGACTATCCTAAATATATATGCACCCAATACAGGAACACCCAGATTCATAAAGCAAGTCCTTAGAGACCTACAAAGAGAATAAGACTCCCACACAATAATTATGGGAGACTTTAACACCCCACTATCAACATTAGACAGATCAACAAGACAGAAAGTTAACAAGGATATCCAGGAATTGAACTGAGCTCTGCACCAAGCAGACCTAACAGACATCTACAGAACTCTCCACCCCAAATCAACAGAATATACATTCTTTTCAGAACCACACCACACGTATTCCAAAATTGACCACATAGTTGGAAGTAAAGCCCCCCCTCAGCAAATGTAAAAGAACAGAAATTATAACAAACTGTCTCTCAGACCACAGTGCAATCAAACTAGAACTCAGGATTAAGAAATGCACTCAAAACCGATCAACTACATGGAAACTGAACAATCTGCTCCTGAATGACTACTGGGTACATAACGAAATGAAGGCAGAAATAAAGATGTTCTTTGAAACCAATGAGAACAAAGACACAACATACCAGAATCTCTGGGACACATTAAAAGCAGCATGTAGAGGGAAATTTATAGCACTAAATGCCCACAAGAGAAAGCAAGAAAGATCTAAAATTGACACCCTAACATCACAATTAAAAGAACTAGAGAAGCAAGAGCAAACACATTCAAAGCTAGCAGAAGGCAAGAAATAACCGAGATCAGAGCAGAACTGAAGGAGATGGAGACACAAAAAACCCTTCAAAAAAACCAATGAATCCAGGAGCTGGTTTTTTGAAAAGATCGACAAAATTGGTACACCGATAGCAAGACTAATAAAAAAGAAAACAGAGAAGAATCAAATAGACACAATAAAAAATGATAAAGGGGATATCACCACTGATCCCACAGATATACAAACTACCATCAGAGAATACTATAAACACCTTTATGCAAATAAACTAGAAAATCTGGAAGAAATGGATAAATTCCTTGACACATACACTCTCCCAAGACTAAACCAGGAAGAAGGTGAATCGCCGAATAGACCAATAACAGGCTCTGAAATTGAGGCAATAATTAATAGCTTACCAACCAAAAAAAGTCCAGGATCAGATGGATTCACAGCCGAATTCTACCAGAGGTACAAGGAGGAGCTGGTACCATTCCTTCTGAAACTATTCCAATAAAAAAAAAAAAAAAGAAGGAATCCTCACTAACTCATTTTATGAGGCCAGCATCATCCTGATACCAAAGCCTGGCAGAGACACAACAAAAAAAGAGAATTTTAGACCAATATCCTTGATGAACATCGATACAAAAATCCTCAAAAAAAATAATGGCAAACTGAATCCAGCAGCACATAAGAAAGCTTATCCACCATGATCAAGTGGGCTTCATCCCTGGGATGCAAGGCTGGTTCAACATATGCAAATCAATAAATGTAATCCAGCATATAAACGGAACCAACGACAAAAACCACATGATTATCTCAATAGATGCAGAAAAGGCCTTTGACAAAATTCAACAGCCCTTCATGCTAAAAACTCTCAATAAATTAGGTATTGATGGGATGTATCTCAAAATAATAAGAGACCTTTATGACAAACCCACAGCCAATATCATACTGAATGGGCAAAAACTGGAAGCTTTCCCTTTGAAAACTGGCACAAGACAGGGAAACCCTCTCTCATCATTCCTATTCAACGTAGTGTTGGAGGTTCTGGCCAGGGCAATCAGGCTGGAGAAAGAAATAAAGGGTATTCAAATAGGAAAAGAGGAAGTCAAATTGTCCCTGTTTGCAGATGACATGATAGTATATCTAGAAAACCCCATCGTCTCAGCCCCAAATCTCCTTAAGCTGATAAGCAACTTCAGCAAAGTCTCAGGATATAAAATCAATGTACAAAAATCACAAGCATTCTTATACACCAATAACAGAGAAACACAGAGCCAAAACGTGAGAGTACTCCCATTCACAATTGCTTCAAAGAGAATAAAATACCTAGGAATCCAACTTACAGGGGAAGTGAAGGACCTTTTCAAGGAGAACTACAAACCACTGCTCAATGAAATAAAAGAGGACACAAACAAATGGAAGAACATTCCATGCTCATGGGTAGGAAGAATCAATAGCCTCAAAATGGCCATGCTGTCCATGGTAATTTATAGATTAAATGCCATCCCCATCAAGCTACCAATGACTGTCTTCACAGAATTGGAAAAAACTACTTTAAAGTTCATATGGAACCAAAAAAGAGCCCACATTTCCAAGTCAATCCTAAGCCAAAAGAACAAAGCTGGAGGCATCACGCTACCTGACTTCAAACTGTACTACAAGGCTACAGTAACCAAAACAGCATGACACTGGTACCAAAACAGAGATATAGACCAATGGAACAGAACAGAGCCCTCAGAAATAATGCCACATATGTACAACTATCTGATCTTTGACAAACCTGACAAAAACAAGAAATGGGGAAAGGATTCCCTATTTAATAAATGGTGCTGGGAAAACTGGCTAGCCATATGTAGAAAGCTGAAACTGGATCTCTTTCTTACACCTTATACTAAAATTAATTCAAGACGGATTAAAGACTTAAATGTTAGACCTAAAACCATAAAAACCCTAGAAGAAAACCTAGGCAATACCATTCAGGGCGTAGGCATGGGCAAGGACTTTGTGTCTAAAACACTAAAAGCAATGGCAACAAAAGCCAAAATTGATAAATGGGATCTAATTAAACTAAAGAGCTTCTGCACAACAAAAGAAACTACCATCAGAGTGAACAGGCAACCTACAGAATGGGAGAAAATTTTTGCAATCTACTCATCTGACAAAGGGCTAACATCCAGAATCTGCGATGAACTCAAACAAATTTATAAGAAAAAATCAAACAACCCCATCAACAAGTGGACAAAGGATATGAACAGACACTTCTTAAAAGAAGACATTTATGCAGCCAAAAGACACATGAAAAAATGCTCATCATCACTGGCCATCAGAGAAATGCAAATCAAAACCACAATGAGATACCATCTCACACCCGTTAGAATGGCAATCATTAAAAAGTCAGGAAACAACAGGTGCTGGAGAGGATGTGGAGAAATAGGAACACTTTCACCCTGTTGGTGGGAATGTAAACTAGTTCAACCATTGTGGAAGTCAGTGTGGCGATTCCTCAGGGACCCAGAACTAGAAATACCATTTGACCCAGCCATCCCATTACTGGGTATATACCCAAAGGATTATAAGTCATGCTGCTATAAAGACACATGTACCTGTATGTTTATTGCAGCACTATTCACAATAGCAAAGACTTGGAACCAACCCAAATGTCCATCAATGATAGACTGGATTAAGAAAATATGGCACATATACACCATGGAATACTATGCAGCCATAACAAATGATGAGTTCATGTCCTTTGTAGGGACATGGATGAAGCTGGAAACCATCATTCTCAGCAAACTGTCACAAGGACAAAAAACCAAACACCGCATGTTCTCACTCATAGGTGCTTATTGAACAATGAGAACACATGGACACATGAAAGGGAACATCACACACTGTGGCCTGTTGTGGGGTGGGGGGAGGGGGGAGGGATAGCATTAGGAGATATACCTAATGTTAAATGAGGAGTTAATGGGTGCAGCACACCAACACAGCACATGTACATATGTAAAAAACCTGCACGTTGTGCACATGTACCCTAAAACTTACTTAAAGTATAATAAAAAACAAAACAAAACAAAAAAATCAGAAATGAAAAAAAAAGAACCAATAATATTTTCCATCCAGAATGGAAAAAAGTTTTAACTTGTGCTATTTCTGATACATGTGTTGTGGTTTAGGATATTGGGAAGTTTGAGGCTGGGTCCAGTCTTGGGAGAAAATAATTCTATGTTTGATTACCACATTCAGTTAAAAAATTGGAAGGGAAAAATACCACCAAGTTGACGGCATTGTCTTAAAGCTTAAGTTTATTTCTTGATCCCCAAAAGATCTATTGGATTATCATTGATTTCTCTGATTTGTACATTCTATTTAGCATAGTGATTCAGTGTTCCAATTATAACTGTTTTGCACATATAAAATTAAATTAAGTCAAATACATAATGATTATATTATATCTTTAAAAGTATTCACTTTTCCTCCAAAGCTACTCTGATTTGACCAATAATGTTCTATTTATAAATGTGTTTTTATTATATGTGTGTATATATAGACATACATACATATATACACACATAGATACATACACAGATATATGTGTGTATATAGACATAGATATATACACATAGATATATACACAGATATATAAGCAGGTTATTTTTATAACTCTTTGAAGTGCATATTAGTTAGCTGCTGTCACAATAATTCCAGGTAACAAATCATCCCCAAATGTAATGAGTTATTACAATAAGCCTGGCTTTTCATGCATGTGAGTTTTCAGGTCATTAAGCGAGGCCAACTCAGCTGGTCTGGTCTGCTTTAGGTTGGTGAGGCTAGACTCCTGACTAGAGTTTGGGATCAGCTTTGCTGTATGTGCCCCTCATGATTCTAGGATTGATACTCTTCCTAGCATATTCTTACAGTAATTAGAGAGTACGATAGAGCAAACAGAAGCATGCAATGATATTTTAGGCTGTGGCCTGGAACTGGCACCTTATCTTTCATGCCCGAATTACACTGGACAAAGAAAGTGATGCAGTCTAGTTCAATATTAACTTGAAGGGAATATACTGCTTTCACTATTATGAAGGAAGATAATAATTCACATAGCTCAGGAACAGAGTTTAATTCTAACATGTGGGGAGACTAAAGAATTGAGAAAAATGATTGAGGAAATTGAGATATAAAAAGACTAAATAACTCACATGCAAAGTCTTACTCATGGCTGTGTCTGCCCATACCAACTCCTTCTTAACCAAAGGAAAGGATCGTTAAGGTGATAGTTTATGCATTTTTAAAGTTCTGGGTGCATAGTATGTATATAATTAATATCTAATACAATGTAACATATATATAAAATTACACACACAACTTTAAAAATATATATATAATGTGTGTGTGTGTGTAGTCAGCTGTTTGGGGAAATAGTGGTGGCAGTGCTAGTAAATGATAGTAATGAAGAAATGAAAGATGTAGCTGGTGAACTGTATGGTCTTGAATAAGATGTCTGGACCTTCTCTTTCTTAACTCAGCAACATCTTACATATTGGAAGGAAATGAAAACAATACTTACAGAAATGTTCTCAAGACTTTGGAGAATAAAGTTTAGAATAAAATCTTAGGGATAAATATGTTCCAGAATTTCAAAACAGGAAAAATTTGGTTAGATTTTTAAAAATAAATATATTTGTTGTCCTGAATAGATGTAGCCTAAATTAAACCTCAGGATAGCACATTTTGTATATAGTGAGCATTTGGCAAATTATTTTCTCCCATTCTATAAACTTTTGGAAAAAATAAATGCTGAGTGCGTAATTAATGAGTTTTATACAGGCTTGTAAAATCTGCTGCACTGCCCTGCTCAGGGACTGGTTTATGGAACAAGGCTCTTTTGAGGCCTACCTATTATTCTTTTTCTCCATTTCACATTTCTCCTTCATCTTTCTACACTTTGGGGTTTTTTATCTTATTCTATGCTCTCACTTTTCATTTCTTGTCCCCTGTTTTTTGTTTATGTATACTATTTATGAGTTTTTTTTCTCTGACCTACTACATTATTAACTATTCAAGGACACAACATATATCTTAGTGTCTTATTCATTTTTATTTCCTCAGACCTGGTAAGTTTAAAGGAACTCCTGGAAGTAAGCAAGTTATCTGAAAACCACAGTGTAATAAGAGCACTTCTTTACCTAATTTTTTATAATGTTCAGATGCATATTCCCCTATTTTAAAGATTTTTTTTGTAGTATAGTGAGGGGGCACCCCACAAATTAGTGACACTGTCAGTGGCCCAAAGCATCTTGAAGAAACCAAGAATCTGTCAAAATACTTCAGTTGTTTCACCCAACTCTAAACTGTTTCTAAACTGTTTCTAAACAGTTTAGAGTTTTAATTTTCAAAAGACTAACTCTTAGACAAAGTGTTTTTATAATTTATAATTCTTTGCAAATTAAAACTGAGGAAAACATATTCCAATTAAAAAAAAACAAACAAACACAAACTTCCAGCCCAGACAAGATGGCATAGACTCATCTCTACCTGTTCCTTTCCACTAACCATGATGATATGGTTTGTATCTGTGTTCCCACTCGAATCACATGTTGAAATGTAATCTGCAATGCTGGAGGTGCAGCCTGGGGGTAGGTGATTGGATCATGGGGGCTGTTTCTGATGGTTTAGCACCATCACCCTAGTGCTGTCTTGTGATAGAGTTCTCACGTGATCTGGTTGTTTAAAAGTGTGTGGCACCTCCCTATTCTCTCTCAGTCCTGCTCCTGCTTTGCCTCCCATGATGAGTAAAAGTTCCCTGAGGCCTCCCCAGAAGCAGATGCTGCCATGCTTCCTGTACAGCCTGTGGAACTGTGAAAAAATTCAAATTAAACCTCTTTTCTTGTAAATTACTCTGTCTCAGGTATCTGTTTATAGCAATGCGAGAATGGACTAACATAGATGACTATAAATCCTGGAAATGTTCAAGTGGCCCACAGAGGAGAGTTCTGAAGATGGAAAAAAGGAAGCTGAGGATTGAGGTTTGGGATGAAGAACTGAAGGCACAGCATAATAACAGGGCACCTTACTATCCTCTTCCTTAACAGAAGGTGTTAATCCAGACCGTAAACCTCCTGACCCCCAAACTAACAACAGAAGTGGGAGCAGGTAGACACACTCTTCAATCTAACAGTGGCCCTACCCATAAAATGCCAGCCTGGCAAAACAGGCAAGAGGGGATCATGGGAACTCCAGCTGAAGATAAGCACCCAGGGAAAATCTAAACCTCTGCCATGGAGCCTGAGGCTTCACACCTACCCTAAGACACTACGTGACTGGGAGCACAGGTGACAGGGATCTCCCCACATCAAGCGAGCATCAGGGAAAGAGCTCTCCATTCCCCACAGGAAGGAGAATCTGCCACAAGTTCTCAAAACAGGAGGTACTCTTCCTCCCAACGGGACACCCCTTCCCAACAAAACGCAGCTTTCAGCCAGTGACTAGTGGAAGTTGGTGAAGCTCTCTGTATTAATTTGTCCTCACACTGCAATAAAGAACTAGCTGAGACTGGTTAATTTATGGAGAAAATTTGTTTAATTGACTCACAGTTCCACAGGCTCTAAAGAGACAAGATTGGGGAGGCCTCAGGAAACATACAATCATAGTGGCAAGCTAAAGGGAAACAGGAACAATCTTCACAGGGCAGAGCAGGAGAGAGAGAGAGAGCAAAAGGGGAAGTGCTAAACACTTAACCAGATCTTGAGAGAACTCACTCACTATCATGAGAACAACAAAAGGAAAATCCACCCCCATGATCCAATCACCTTCCACCAGGTCCTTCCCCCAACATTGGGGATTGGAATACAACATAAAATTTGGGTGGGAACACAGAGCCAAACCGTATCACTGACTCACTCCTTGGAAGAAAAATTTGGAGGCACATGTTTTCCACTGGCTCACAGAATTCCTCAGAAGGCATAAGCATCAGTTTCCCACAGGTAACATGCTTGATAATACACTCCTTATTGGCTGTCTTCCTTCTCCTTTCTTACCTCCCCACAACCTTACTGATATTTCCTAAAAAAGCTTTCTATCTCTTAATCAGATCATTATTTTAGAAATTTATTGAATAACTTTGTCTACACATTACCAGTTTCTTCAAGGGGCCTTCTTATAGCTTAGATGTTTCCTTTAAAATATTCCCTCTTTTCCCAATGTACATCCTATAGTAGTTTTTGTTGTCGTTGTTGTTGTTATTATTTTTTTTAATGAGAGTCTGGTGATCGTAAACAATGCCCTTGTTTGGGCAGGATTTTTGGGTTGCATTAAGTTTTAAAGTTTGTATTGTTAACATCATTTTTACATGACCAATCATAATTATATACATTTTGAGGGGTATATGTGGTGTTTTGATATATGTGTACAATGCAGAATGACTAAATCAAACTAATTAACATATCTATCACCTCACTTATCATTTTTTGCAGTGAGACATTTGAAATTTACTATTTTGAAATATAGAATATATTCTTAGTGACTACAGTCACCATTCTGTGCAATAGGTCTCAAAGCTTATTTATTCCTCCTATCTATCAGAAACATTGTACCCTTTGACTTTCTATTCCATCTCTATATGCCTGCCCATCTCACCCCTCAAGCCTCTGGCAACCATCTTTCTAATCTATATTTCTATGAGTTCAACTTTTTTAGAAACCAGTTCCAACAGATGTGAGGTGATATCTAACTGTGGTTTTAATTTGCATTTCCCTAATGATTACTGACGTGAAGCATTTTTTAACATCACTAACAAGGGATCTGTTAGTCCTTTTTATTTTTCTTTTGAGAAGTGTGTTTGTTTAAGTCCTTTGCCCATTTTTAAATTGGGTTATTTGTTTTCTTCCTGTTGAGCTCTTTGAGTTCCTTATATATCTTGGATATTAACCACTATCAAATCTATGGTTTGCAAATATATTTCCCATTTTATAAGTCACGTCTTCACTTTGTTAAGGATTTCTTTTGCTGTGTAGAAACTTTATAGTTTGATGCAGTTCCACTTGTCTATTTTTGCTTTTGTTGCCCATGCTTTTGGTATCATATCCAAAACATCATTACTCAGAACAATGTTGTAGAGCTTTTATCCTCTGTTATATTCTAGTAGTTTTACAATTTTAGGTCTTATGCTTAAGTCTTTGTTCCATTTTGAGTTGATTTTTATGTTGTAAGATAATCTAATTTCATCCTTCTGTATGTGGATAGCCAGTACCCTAACATCATCGATAAGACCACCCTTTCCCCATTGCGTGTCCTTGACAAAAATATAAATGTCATTTATATCATTGTCAAAAACATAAATGTATTGGTTTATTTCTGAAATTTCTGTTATGTTCAATTGGTTGATGTATCTGTTTTTATGTCAATACCATGTTGTTTTTATTCAAATTCTTTATATTTTGAAACCAAAAAGTGTGATACCTCCAGCTTTTTATTTCTCAAATTTGTTCAGGCTATTTGGGGTTATTTGTGGTTTCATACACATTTAAGAATTCTTTTATTCTGCTCCTGTGAAAAATATCATCGGCATTTCAATAGGTATTGCGTTGAATCTATAGATTGCTTTTGGGAGTGTGGATGTTTTAACAATTTCTTTTTTGTGTGTTTTATACATTTTAGTATACACGCCTTTCACCTCCTGGGTGAAATTTACACTTAAATATTTTATTCTTTTTGATATTATTGTAAATAGGATTGTTTTCTTAATTTCTATTTTTGATAATTTGTTATTAGCGTATTGAAACTGCTGATTTTTGCACTTTGATTTTGTGAACCACAACTTTTCTGAATTTGTTTATCAGTTCTAACAGTTTTAAGGTGGATTGTTCAGGGTTTTCTATATATAAGATTATGTTATCAAGAAACAGATAATTTTATTTTTTCCCTGTTAGGATTCCTTTTTTTATTGCCCTTACCTAACAGCACTGGCTTTGTACTGTCCCGGCTCTTAGAAGAAAAACTTTTCTATTTTTATGTTTGAGTATGATGTTAGCTCTGGGACTGTGATTTATGCCCTTTATTGTTTTGAAGTACATTCCCTCTATATCTAATCTGTTGAGAGTTTTTATCCTAAAACAGTGTTGAATTTTGTCAAATATTTCTTCTGCTTCTATTGAGATAATTATGTTTTGTTTATTCTTTATTTCTTTATTTTGTCAATGTGGTGTATTACGTTTCTTGCATATATTGAATCATCCTTGCATCCAGGGGGTAAATCTTCGTTTATCACGGTGAATGATTCCTCTATGTGTTTTTCAATTTGGTTTGCTGGTATATTGTTGAGGATTTCTGAATCTATGATCATCAGGGATATTGACCAGTAATTTTCTTTTCTTGTAGTGCTCATGTCTGGTTTTGGCATCAGAGTAATACTTGCCTTGGCACAATGAGTTTAGAAGTATTTCCTTTTGGAAGAGTTTGAGAAGGATTGTTATTAGTTCTTTAAATGTTGGTAGACTTCAGCTTTGAAGCCACCAGGTCCTGGGCTTTTGATAGGGGGCATGTTATTATTGATTCAGTATTCTTATTTCTTATTGATCTGTTCACATTTTCTATTTCTTCATGATTGTTTTGGTAGGCTGTATGTGTCTAAAAATTAATCAATTTTTTCTGGAATATCCAAAGTGCATTGTAGTTTCTTAAGACTCTTTGTATTTTTTGGTTTAAAAAAGTTCTTAAATTTTACCTCTTTCTCATTTCCCTGGATGTATATTCCTAGTTTTATGATTACCTTTTGCCCCTTGTTATTATAATTATTTAGAAGTCTGTTTCTTTCCAATTAATATTCCTGTGTTTAACAATCATTCTTTTCTTTCTGAGATCTTTTCTCTAACATCTTTTCATTGCTTTTGAGTCCCGCCTTTCATGATGATGTAAACAAGTTTTACATTTTTATCCTGTTTGGGACTCACTGTATTTCTGTGGTCTGAGGATATATGTCTTTCATAAATTCTAGAAAATGCTCAGTTATTATCCTTTGTCTATTGCTGTACTCTTTTCTTTTAGAATTGTTATTAGACAACTTATAGGTCTTCCTAATTTATCCTCAGCGTTTCTTAACCTCCTCTTCAGTTCTGTCTAATCTTCAGTTTGGCCCACACACTAAGTTTTTAAATTAAATGTTTTGGTTTGATCTTAAAAAGTTATTTTACCAATAGAGGTCTGCTATTAAACAGTTACACTTGAAGAATTAATACATTTACACTATTCCTATAATATTACAATTTTTAAAAATTATTTACAAAATATGCTTCCATGCCTGCAGAATGTTGGACACACTGTTTCACTTCTCTTTACCCAATGGCCAATAGAATCAATAGCTTATCATTTTGCTATACAATTAACTAGATTTTGTTAATTTAGGACATATTGGAAAAGAGAAGAAACAGTCAAATGTAATCCCAAATATGATTTTGTGTTTTTATAATTTCATTGAGCTATAGTTACAGCACATTGAATTCCACTTGTTGAAAGTACAAGTTGGTACTGCTTTGACATATATATGCTTTTGTGAAACTGATACCACAATCAAAATACAAGTATTTCCATCACCCTCCAAAAGTTTCCTTTATGCCACATCCTAAACCATCCCTTTTCAACTCCTGACTCCAAGAAACAGGAGTTTCTTGGTGTTGGTTTCTTGATTTAAACAGTTATATTGAGTTGTAGTTCACAAACCCATAAATTTAATATATCCACTAGTTATAAAGTGTATATTTCAAGGATTATTTGGAAAAATTCAGTAAGTTTATGGAGCTGTGCAATAATTACCATAACCTGTATTTAAGAACATATCTGCTACTCTAAAAACGTATCCTCATACCTAATTGTTGTCACTCTCAGCCTCAGAAAATTGCTGATCTGCATTATTCCTATATAGATTTCCCTTTTCTAAAAAAGGGAAATTATTTCATTTCAATATAAATGAAATAATACTCTACATTGTATGTACTCTACATTGTACATATTCTACATTATATATATACATATATAAGCATATATAGAGAGAGTGTGTGTTCAATATCTTTTCTTTTTATTGCTGATTAGTATTTAACTATATAATTATATCATGTTTAGCTTATACTTTCACCAGCTGATGACTATTTCAACACTTCCCTTTTAGGGGCTATCATAATAACACTGATATGAACATTTTGCACAGTCTTTGTGTATACATATGTTTTCATATATCCTAGGTTGTTACCTATCCCGTTGAATTTCTCAGTTGTACAGTAAATGTATGTTTAACGTTTTAATAAACTACTAAACTATTCTCCCAAGTACTTGATTTATTTTGCATTTTCCTCAACAATATATGAGGGTTCCAGTTTCTCCAAATACTCAATGATACTTACTAAATTTATTTAATGGTTATGATAGCTTTTTTGTAAATTCCTTGAAATCATCTATATGAATGGTCAAGTTATATGCAAATAAAAACAATTTGTTCATTATTTTTCTCTATATTATTTATTTAGTCTTATCAAAATGGCTAGAATGTCCAGAGTATGATTAAGTAGGAATGGTGAAAGCAGCCATCCTTAATATCCTGATTTTAAGGGTGAAGTATTGAAGTATTCAGTATTTTATCATTAAATACAACATTAGATGTAAGTTTTTTATAAATGCCTTTTATTAGGTTTAGGACTTTATTTTTTCTATTTGCTTTACACTGTGAATAATACACTGCTAACTGCCTAGATTTTGTTGTCTTTCTTTAAAAAAAATTAGTTGTTTTGAAGACTGTTAATTGTAGAGCAGCTTGAACCTTTTGAGGTTTGTTTTTAAGCATTGTTAGGGTCTGTCTTGAGTTTATAGGGTTAGCTTAGTTCTACTAAAAGTCATAACCTTCCCAGATCCTGTACTGAATGTTCAGGATACAACAAAGTCTACTGTAGCTAATTAGGATTGAGTATTTTCTAACATTTTGTATTTTTGAGCCATTTTATTTCATAACATTCTCAGTTCTTTGCTTTGTTTTGCTGTTTTATATGTGTGCTATTTAGCAACAGACTCAAATGGACACCTATGCAGATTTCTAAAGCTTTTATTTTGCAGAACTTCCTCCTCTACGTAATCTTCCCTACAAATTCCAGTGTCTCATACTTGATGAACTGTGAAGTCAGTATTCTCAACTCAGCACAACTACCAGGTTCTGCTTGTGTTTTCTCCTCTGTGTGGCAGGCTTCTGAAAGTGCTTCCAGGCAAAAAGCTAGGATAATAATAGGGATAATCTCTTTTACTTCCATTCCTCACCTGTTGTCCAATATCTGCATATAGCTGTTTCACATAATTTTTAAAAATATTGTAGTTGTTTTCACTGGGAGGACAAAGCCTTCACTAAGTCATGATGAATGAGAGCAAAAGTCCCTTTTGTCTTTTTTATAAAATGTAAAATTTTGCTAAATGATTCCTCTCCCACTTTCTTAAGTAGTTTTATTTTTCTACTACAATTTTTAAAAGCTCATTACATAAGTTAGCCATTATAATTATATAGACTGCCATCTTGAATGAAAAATCTTAATGTAATATTGTGCTAGAGTAATTATAAAACTATCTTTTGAGAAAAAGGCTACTATTTATGTTAATTGCAAAAGAAGTTGGTTAACAAGAAGTATCTGGGAAATTTCTGGATAGTATCTGGAATTATGAAGTGCATTCTCCTCCATAGCTCCTGGTGTAGTCATTTTCAAATAGCAGATAACAATATAGACCTAGATACTAACATCCTAGGCATATGATAAACATGACCCCATCCCATATGTGTGTAAAATAAACATTTGTATTTCAAATATTAGTCATATCATTGACTAATATTTTACAAATTCATTAGATTCATAGGACACAAAGAAAATTCAAAGAAGTGGTTGGCCCTCTTAAGCTCAACTTTTGCCTATAAATCCCAGACAAAAAATAGACCTGACTTGGTTTGCTCTGTTTCTATCATTAAGCCACAGAAAGATTTTATCAATCCATTTGTCAGTTTCTGAATATCACTGCTTATAAGTCACAGGAGAGTTCTATAAATGGAAGTATTCTAACATATTTAAGAGATTAATCCTACAGAATAGAATGTTTTGACAGGACTCTGATCTCCCGCAGGCAAAGCTCCAGAGACATTTTCTTTCAAAGTGGCAAACCATTATCTTGTCTCAGTATTCTAGTACTAATGACAATTTTTTTTTTGTCATTTCAAATCATTGAAAAGTAAATATGGCAAAGAAAGGAGCACTCTGGGCTGGCCAACTAGATGACTGTAATCACTAAGAGGCAACATCAGGGAAAAGGAAGAGATTCTGTGCTTTTGTTTCAAAGACTCTTAATTCCTGCAGAAAATTATGGGATTTCCTAAAAACAGATTACTCCCTCACAAAACTGAAATTACTTTTTTTCCAGACAGGAGGTTATCAGGTTCTGGATTCCATCACAATGTGTCTAATTTTATTGAGATATATTATAGATATTTATGAAACGTGGGGGCTTATGAGTCTGATCCATGTAACATTATTTCACTCACTGTTTAGGCGAGTATTCACATGGATATAAATGTGCAAATCCCATTGAAGAAACATATTCAATTTTCTCATTCAGAGGCATAGTTTGTTTCTGGGTTTTTCTGTACTGGAAATCTTCCAAAATGACAAATTGTATTAAATTCCACTGAGAAAAGTGAATATGTGAATATCTGGGAAACTTTCTTGAGGGTTCCCTTCCTACACTCCCTGCACCAATTCTCTATTGGTTTAGGTATGATGTTCTGACACTTACAGTGCCAAAGATTAGTGATAGTACCTGCATACACAAATATATTCTTGTACTTGATTTTAAGTTCTTTGGATACTGGGGCTACACCTTCACTGTTGTTTTATTCTAAATGCTTAGCAGAGTGTTTTGCACAGAGCTAAAAATACAAATATTAGTTAGATTATTTCATCCCTAAAAAAGGTCATAACTTCTATCTGGTGAACAAGTTCTCAGTGAATATTTCTAGCGTATATTACACTAGGTACCATATGAAGATTTAAAAGGCAACTAACAATGTATTTTAAAGAGCCTCTAGAAAAGAGTGTGAGGACATCATTAAGACTTGTTCAACAAAAATTGTCAGAAAGTCTTGGTAGAGACAGAGAAAAAGTTACTACTGCCTTGAGCTAATCAAGAATAGCAAATCTCCTCTTTCTTGAATAGTACATTTTTATTAGTATTATTATATATCACTTTGCTATTCATGTATTTAGGGAATAAAATAAGATTAAATACACAAGACATAATAAAACAATCACTATGCTATAAAATAGAACTTCATCATCCTCATTTTAATATCTGCTAAGATGAGTTTTCTTAACCTTTGTTGATTCTTTTTGCAAAAACCAAACATCAGACTTTGTTATTACTGAAAGATGATGAATATAATACAAAAGTGAAAAAAATAACTTTTTAAAAGGTGAATAACATCTAATTTACATCTAATTTGCTTGAAATTATTATTTTGTTGATTTTGTGAACATTACTGAAGTCCTAGAAGACTTGAAAGTCTCCAATAAATTATTTATATAACAAAAAGCGACAATTCAAACCATCCAAGTGAAATTTGACGTTGGGGGTTGAGAATCAAATGAAAAAACTGAGTCAAGTATTTTCAGGAAAATAGCTTCCTAATATACAATTCTTTTCTATATTAATACTGATAATGATAACCAATAGTCCTCAAGTTCTAATCATGTACCAGGAATTATGATAAGTGCTTCACATGCTTTAATGCATTGGAGAGTGACAGCCTTATGAAATAAGTTTCATTATTCTTCTTATTACAGAAATGAACAAACTTATGCTCAGAAAGATTTACGTTTTTGCCTATCTTCACACACTTAATAAATGACAGAGCTTACACATTAACTCAGTCTGTTTGAGTTTCATACCCACGACCTTAACTGTGATACAATCCTGCCTCATCTAAATTTCTTTTTGGAAAAAAAGATCATTTTGAACTTGAAATCAAAACAAAAATACGTTAGTAAACTACACATTGTATAATACATGCATTCAACGTTCATGGTGCATTTATGCACAGATAAAATGATTCTTAAAGTTAGAAATCCCTAGGCTTGCAAAAGATCATTGCTTTCAACTAATATAAGCTTTTCATTTTATAAACTGGGGAAGTAAAAATTAATTATTATAAGTAATT
The DNA here is from genome assembly GCF_028885655.2 of Pongo abelii. Lineage (NCBI taxonomy): Eukaryota > Metazoa > Chordata > Mammalia > Primates > Hominidae > Pongo > Pongo abelii. Next base: position 33,049,796 of record NC_071998.2, read on the forward strand.
CGAGGAAGTCAGCTAGAAACTAGGTGTTTGATTGTTAAGTTAACCAAGTCTACTTTTCATAAGTGAGCCCTACCGTTTGCCTGCAAATGTCCAGATAGAGGCTGCCTCACATTGCAAAACTACTTAGGTCTTGCAGAAAAAGTAACAATTAATAATTTAATAGGTAAGGCATGGTGGCTCATACCTGTAATCCCAGCACTTTGGGAGGCCAAGGCAGGCAGATCAAGAGGTCAGGAGTTTGAGACCAGTCTGGCCAACATAGTGAAACCCCGTCTCCACTAAAAATACAAAAATTAACTAGGTGTGGTGGTGTGCACTTGTAATCTCAGCTACTGGGGAGGCTGAGGCAGGAGAATCACATGAATCCGGGAGGCAGAGTTTGCAGTGAGCCGGGATCACACCATTACACTCCAGCACAGGTGGCAGTGTGAGACTCTATCTCAATAATAATAATAATCATAATAAATTTATTGAACATGGCCAATATCAGTAAATATGAGTGTGCTGAATAAAAGTTTTTTGTTCATTCATCCACCTATTCATTGCAACACATCTATTACTAATGGTTCATTATTTGCTAAATCCTCCAGTATGCTTTAGGGAAAAGGATGATGCCTGGCATCATAAAAAATTATCAGTGAATGTTAAATGATTGTAAAATGAATCAAAGAAAGGATTTCTGCCTTTAAGAATATCCAAGCAAATCTGTAAACTTATAACAGGAACACAATAAATTGTATGTGAATAAATGAAAATAAAAATGTTATTGAATTAGAGAAAAATAAAACTTGAATGTGAACAGGTTAGAATCAACAAAAGAGGGGAGGTTAGTAAAAAGAGTATTAACACCAAAGTAGAAATTGCTAGTAAAGGATTGTCATGCATTCAATAAAAATAGTATAGCATACACATTTTCCTTTTTTGCAAAAGCTACAAGGCATAAAACACTCAAGAAAAATAATCCCAATCTCTTTAGATGGCAGGATAACAATATAGACACAAAATGAAATAATGTGAAGTGATTTGTAATAAATGTTACCTTCAAAGGAATGAGAAATGTTTGGACTCACATGACTTAGAAAGGCTTCACTAAACAAAATTAAGCAGTAGCTTCATAGAAAGAGTGATCTTATGAATGAGTTTAGGAGATGGCTAATTCATGAGAAAGAGAAATGCATGACAAAGGCAAAGAGGGATGACATATCAAGACTTATTGAATGAAAAGTTGAGGATCTGGCAAGATGGCTGAATAGGAACAGCTCAGGTCAGCAGCTCCCAGCGAGACCAATGTAGAAGGCAAGTGATTTCTGAATTTCCAACTGAGATACCCAGTTCATCTCACTGGGACTGCTTAGGCAGTGGGTGCAGCCCACGGAGGGCGAGCAGAAGCAGGGTGGGGCATCACATGACCTGGGAAGGAGCCTGGGGACCTCCCTTCCCCAGCCAAAGGAAGCCATGAGGGACTGTGCTACCCAGCCTGGATACTACACTTTTCCCATGGGTTTTGCAATCCACAGATCAGAAGATTTCCTCATGTGCCTACACCAGCAGCGTCCTGGATTTCAAAGCACGAAACTTGGAGGCTGTTTTGGGCAGATGCTGAGTTAGCTGCATGAGCTTTTTCATACTCCAGTGGTGCCAGGAACCCCAGCAAGACAGATCCGTTCACTCCCCTGGAAAGGGGACTAAAGTAAGGGAGCCAAGCGGTCTCACTCTGCAGGTCCCATGCCCATGGAGCCCAACAAGCTAAGAACCACTGGCTTGAAATATTCACGGCCAGCACAGCAGTCTGAAGTCAACCCTGGATGATCAGGCTTGATGAGGGGAGGGGCATCCACTATTACTGAGGCTTTAGTAAGTGGTTTTCCCCTGACAGTGCTATGGAGGCCAGGAGGTTTGGACTGGGTACAATTCAACACAGCGTGGCAAAGCAGCTGTGGCCAGACTGCCTCTCTAGATTCCTCCTCACTGAGCAGGGCATCTCTGAAAGAAAGGCAGCAGCCCCAGACAGAGGCTTATAGATAAAATTCCCACCTCCCTGGGACAGAGCACCTGGGGGAAGGGGCATCTGTGGGCACAGTTTCAGTGGGCATAAAGTTTCCTGCCTGCAGGCTGTGAAGAGAGCAGTTGATCCTGACAAGGAGGATTCTCCTGGCACAGCATTCGAGCTCTGCTAAGAAACAGACTGCCTCCTCAAGTGAGTCCCCGACCCCCGTGCCTTCTGACTGGGAGAGACCTCCCAACAAGGGTCAACAGACACCTCATATAAGAGAGCTCTGACTGGCATCAGGCAGATGCCCCTCTGGGACGAAGCTTCTAGAGGAAAGAAGAGGAAGCAATCTTTGCTGTTCTGTAGCCTCTGCTACAACCAATGGCTGTGGGGTGGTCATAAATAGCTTTTAATATTTTGAGATATGTTCCATCAATACCTAGTTTATTGAGAGCTTTTAGCATGAAGGGGTGTTGAATTTTATTGAAGGCCTTTTCTGCATCTATTGAGATAATCAGGTGTTTTTTTTTTCATTGGTTCTGTTTATGTGATGGGTTGCATTTAGTGATTTTTGTATGTTGAACCAGGCTTTCATCCCAGGGATGAAGCCAACTTGATCATGGCTTCTTGAGGAAAGAGTAGAAGGCAGTCTTTGCTATTCTGCAGTCTCCACAGGTGATTCGCAGTTGAACAAGTTCTGGAGTGGATCCCCAGTGAACTGCAGCAGACCTGCAGAAGAGAGGCCTGACTGTTTGAAGAAAACTAGCAAACAGAAAGCAACAACATCAACATCAACAGAAAGGACCCCCACATAAAAACCCCATCCAAAGGTCATCAGACTCAAAGATCAAAGATAGGTAAATCCACAAAGATGAGGAAACACCAACGCAAAAGCCTAAAAATTCCAAAAACCAGAATGCCTCTTCTCTACCAAATGATCACAACTCCTCTCCAACAAGGGTACAAAACTGGACAGAGAATGAGATTGATGAAATGAAAGAAGTAGGCTTCAAAGGTGGGTAATAACAAACTCCTCTGTGCTAAAGGAGCATGTTCTAACGCAATGCATGGAAGCTAAGAACCTTGATAAAAGGTTACAGGAACTGCTAACTAGAATAACCAGTTTACAGAGGAAAATAAATGACTTGATGGAGCTGAAAAACACAGCACAAGAACTTCTGAAGCATACACAAGTATCAATAGCTGAATCGATCAAGCAGAAGAAGGGATAACAGAGATTGAAGATCAACTTACTGAAATAAGGTGTAAAGACAAGATTAGAAAAAAAAGAATGAAAAGGAATGAACAAGGCCTCCAAGAAATATGGCACTATGTGAAAAGACCAAACCTATGATGGCCTGGTGTATCTGAAATTGATGAGGAGAATGGAACCAAGTTGGAATGCACATTTCAGGATATTATCCAGGATAACTTTCCCAACCTAGCAAGACAGGCCAACATAGAAATTCAGGAAATACAGAGAACACCACTAAGATAATCCTTGAGAAGAGCAACACTAAGACACATAATCATCAGATTCTCCAAAGTTGAAATGAAGGAAGCAATGTTAAGGGCAGCCAGAGAGAAAGCTCAGGTTACCCACAAGGGGAAGCCCATCAAACTAACAGCGGATCTCTCTGCAGAAACCCTGTAAGTCAAAGAGAGTTGGGACCAATATTCAGCATTCTTAAAGAAAACAATTTTCAACCCAGATTTCATACCAGTCAAACTAAGCTTCATAAATGAAGGAGAAATAAAATCCTTTCAAGACAAGCAAATGCTGAGGGATTTTTATCACCACGAGGCTCCTGAAGGAAGAGCTGAAGGAAGCACTAAATATGGAAAGGAACAACCAGTACCAGCCACTGCAAAAACACAACAAAATATATAAGACCAATGACACTATGAAGAAACTGCTTCAACTAATGTGGAAAATAAGCAGCTAGCATAATGATGACAGGATCAAATTCAAATTCACACATAACAATATTAACCTTAAATATAAATGGCCTAAATGCCCCAATTAATAGACACAGACTGGCAAATTGGATAGAATCAAGACACATCGGTGTGCTGTATTCAGGAGACACATCTCACATGCAAAGACACACATAGGCTAAAAATAAAGAGATGGAGGAATATTTACCGAACAAATTGAAAGCAAAAAAATAAATAAATAAATAAAAGGAGGCATTGTGAAACTAGTCTGATAAAACAAACTTTAAACCAACAAAGATCAAAAAGATAAAGAAGGGCATTACTTAATGGTAAAGGGATCACTGCAACAAGAAGACCTAACAATCCTAAATAAATATTTATGCACCCAATACAGGAGAACCCAGATTCATAAAACAAATTCTTAGAGATCTACAAAGAGACTTAGGCTCCTACACAATAATAGTGGGAGACTTTAACACCCTCCTGTCAATATTAGATAGATCGAGACAGAAAATTAACAAGGATATTCAGAACTTGAACTCAGCTCTGAACCAAGCAGACCTAATAGACATCTACAGAACTCTCCACCCCAAATCAACAGAATATACATTCTTCTCAGCACCATACAGCACTTATTCTAAAATCGACCATGAAATTGGAAGTAAAACACTCCTCAGCAAATGCAAAAGAACAGAAGTCATCAGAAATAGTCTCTGAGACCACAGTGCAATCAAATTAGAACTCAGGATTAAGAAACTAACTCAAAACTGCACAATTACATAGAAACTGAACAACCTGCTGCTGAATGACTACTGGGTAAATAACGAAATTAAGGCAGAAATAAAGAAGCTCTTTGAAACCAATGAGAGCAAAGACACAATGTACTAGAATCTCTGGGACACAGCTAAAACAGTGTTAAGAGGGAAATTTACAGCACTAATTACCCACATCAAAAAGCTGGAAAGATCTACAATCAACACCTGAACACCACAATTAAAAGAACTAGAGAAGCAAGAGCAAACAAATTCAAAAGCTAGCAGAAGAAAAGTAATGACTAAGATGAGAGCAGAAGTGAAAGAGATAGACACACGAAAATCCCTTCAAAAAATCAATGAACCCAGGAGCTGGTTTTTCAAAAAGATTAACAAAATAGATAGACCACTAGCCAGACTAGTAGAGAAGAAAACAGAGAAGAATAAAATCGACACAATAAAAAATGATAAACGGGAGATCACCACTGATCACGCAAAAATACAAACTACCATCAGAGAATACTGTAAACACCTTTATGAAAATAACTAGAAAATCTAGAAGAAATGGATAAATTCCTGGACACATGTACCCTCCCAAGTCTAAACCAGGAAGAAGTCAAATTCCTGGACACATCTACCCTCCCAAGTCTAAACCAGGAAGAAGTCAAATCCCTGAGTCACAGCCGAATTCTACCAGAGGTACAAAGAGGAACTGGTACCATACCTTCTGAAACTATTCCAAACAATACAAAAAGAAAGACTCCTCCCTAACTCAGTTTATGAGGCCAGTATCAACCTGATATCAAAACCTAGCAGAGACACAACAAAAAAAGAAAACTTCAGGCAAAAATATCTGATGAACATCAATATGAAAATCCTAATTAAATACTGGCAAACCAAATCCAGCAGCACATCAAAAAGCTTATCCACCACGATCAAGTTGGCTTCATCCCTGGGATGAAAGCCTGGTTCAACATACAAAAATCACTAAATGTAATCCATCACATAAACAGAACCAATGAAAAAAAAAATCTGATTATCTTAACAGATGCAGAAAAGGCCTTCGATAAAATTCAACACCCTTTCATGCTAAAAGTACTCAATAAACTAGGTATTGATGGAACATATCTCAAAATATTAAAAGCTATTTATGACCACCCTACAGCCAATATCATACTGAAAGGGCAAAAGCTGGAAGCATTCCCTTTGAAAACTGGCACAAAATAAGGATGCACTGTCTCACTACTCCTATTCAACATAGTATGGGAAGTTCTGGCCAGGGCAATCGGGAAAGAGAAAGAAATAAAAGGTATTCAAATAGGAAGAAAGGAAGCCAAATTGTCTCTGTTTGCAGGTGACATGATTGTATATTTAGAAAACCCCATTGTCTCAGACCAAAAACTTTTTAAGCTAATGAGCAAATTCAGCCAAGTCTCAGGATACAAAATCAATGTGCAGAAGTCACAAGCATTCCTATATACCAACAATATATAAGACTAGAATCATCATGAGTTAACTCACATTCACAATTGCTACAAAGAGAATAAAATACCTAGGAACACAACTTACAAGGGATGTGAAGGACCTCTTCAAGGAGAACTACAAACCACTGCTCAAGGAAATAGGAGAGGACACAAACAAACGGAAAAACATTCCATGCTCATGGATAGAATGGAAAAACATTCCATGCTCATGGATAGGAAGGAAAAATATTCCATGCTCATGGATCGTGAAAATGGTCATAATACCCAAAGTAATGTACAGATTCAATGCTATTCCCATCAACCTATCATTGATTTTCTTCACAGAATTAGAAAAAAAAAACTACTTTAAATTTCATATGGAACCAAAAAAGAGCCCATACAGCCAAGATAATCCTAAGCAAAAAGAACGAAGCATGCTACCTGACTTCAAAATATACTAAAAGTCTACAGTAACCAAAACAGCATGGTACTGGTACCAAAACAGGTATATAGATGAATGGAACAGAACAAAGGCCTCAGAAAAATTACCACACATCTACAACCGTCTGATCTTTGACAAACCTGACAAAAACAATCAATGGGGAAAGGATTCCCTATTTAATAAATGGTGTTGAGAAAACTGGCTAGAAATATGCAGGAAACTGAAACTGGATCCTTCCTTATACCTTATATGAAAATTAAATGGAGATGGATTGAAGACTTAAATGTAAAACCTAAAACCATGAAAACACTAGAAGAAAACCTAGTCAATACCATTCAGGACATAGGCATGGGCAAAGACTTCATGACTAAAACACCAAAAGCAATGGCAACCAAAGCCAAAATTGACAAATGAGATCTAATTAAACTAAAGAGTTTCTACACAGCAAAGAAATTATCATCAGAATAAATGGGCAACCTACAAAATGGAAGAAAATTTTTGCAATCTATCCATCTGACAAAAGGGCTCATATGCAGAATCTACAAGGAACTTAAACAAATTTACTAGAAAAAAAAAACCATCAAAAGTGGGCAAAGTATATGAAGATAAACTTCTCAAAAGAAGACATTTATGCAGGTAACAAACAAAACATAAAAAATCTCATCATCACTGGTCATTAGAGAAATGCAAATCAAAACCACAATGAAATACCATCTCATGCCAGTCAGAATTGTGATCATTAAAAAGTCAGGAAACAACAGATGCTGGAGAGAATGTGGAGAAATAGGAATGTTTTTACACTGGTGGTGAAAATGTAAATTAGTTCAACCATTGTGGAAGACAGTGTGGTGATTCCTCAAGGATCTAGAACAAGAAATACCATTTAGCCCAGCAATCCCATTACTAGGTATATACCCAAAGGATTATGAATCATTCTACTATAAAGACACATGCACACATATGTTTACTGCAGCACTATTGACAAGAGCAAAGACTTGAAAGCAACTCAAATGCCCAGCAATGATAGACTGGATAAAGAAAATGTGGCACATATACACCATGGAATACTATGCAGCCATAAAAAATAATGAGTTCATGTCCTTTTCAGGGACATGGATACAGCTGGAAACCAACATTCTCAGCAAACACAGGAACAGAAAACCACACATCGCATCTTCTCACTCATAAATGGGAGTTGAACAGTGAGATCACATGGACACAGGGAGGGGAACATCACACACTGGGGCCTGTTGGGGGGTGGAGGGCAAGGGGAGGGAGAATGTTAGGAGAAATATCTAATGCATGCGGGGCGTAAAACCTAGATGATGGGTTGATAGGTTCAGCAAACCGCCATGGCACATGTATAACTATGTGACAAACCTGCACGTTCTGCACATGTTTCCCAGAACTTAGAGTAAAATTTTAAAAGTTAAAAAAATTAAAATTAAATACATAAATACATAAATAAATGAAAAGTTGAGACTATATCCATACAGTTATGTTGTTTAATTGGGATTTGGACCTGTTAATAACCTTGCCACACAATCATGTACCTCTATTTAAATATAGGTTTTTTTAGTAAAAGCAAATGTAAATTGGTACAAATTTACTTTTCTCAAAGGGGTAGATCAAAAGATGATCAATCTACGTAACATATAGGAACTATTTGCAATTTGCAAATGAATATATTTGAATTTTCTTAGTTTTCGTCTGTCCAAACTGACCATTTTTTATGTAAATTTTCTTTCATTAATACAAATAAAGTTCATTAATAATTAATATGTTTGAGTTTTAACTGCCTTCCATTCCATATAAGACCCTTAGGCTCAGTCAACACTTTCTCTTAATTAACATGCTTATTCTTTAATAACAGTGTAAACAAAATTTTGATTTGAAAATTTGATAAATTAATAGTGATGGTGTTTGATGATTTCATCAGTGTATACTTACTTCCAAACACATAAAATTGTGTACATTAAATATCTATAGTTTTTTGTCTGTTAATCATACTTTGATACAGTGGTTAAAAATAATTTGTTAATTTTTCTTCTCTGCTACATATATCAAATTTTATTTAGCTACTAGCCATAAATACATAATAGAAATTAAAAACATACATAAACAGCATGTTTATAAAAGAGCACATTAACTCGCACATATGTATACATGTATATATGTATACATGTATATATATGAATATATGTACATACGTATATTTTATATGTATATATGTATGCTTATATATGTATACGTATACATATATATTTATGTATATAAATACATACATGAATTTATGTATATATATTTTATGTATATATATGTATACACATATATTTTCCAAAACCCTCCTTAATAGTTATTTAAGCATTAAAATGTCAATCATGGAATCACTTCAAGGGGATCTTCTTGATGCTAATATGATGTTGATATAAGAATAGGTGCTTAACAAAGTCTCACTATTAACTTAAAGTTACAATTGGAAACTGAATAATGTTTATGTCAATTGACAAATTTCTGAAATTGAAAGTCCAAACTCCTGAAGACGAATTACACTATAAGGTGGAATTGCTGTACACATGAAACAGGTTGCCACAAACCCCACTGGGGAAGGCAAATCTCATTTCTACTCGTTGATGAAGTGTGAATGTTGTATAAAAGATTGAAACACTAGGGATCTAGTGCTATTAGGGATAAAATAGCAGTTGTTAACAAAAAATACATTCAGATCAGGGTATTCAACACTGGCTTGCAAGCACAATAGAAATAGATATTTATTTCCTGTTGAATTATTTTCCAGAATGTTGAATGGTTTCGTAAATGAAAAGAAAAGATATGGAATTAATGCCACATATGCTAGAGTAGACAAGTTTGAATAAGTTGAATGTGTTCAGCTGTATTCTGTAGAAGTTGGATATGAATTTTCTTAAGTTGAATATATTCATGTGTTTCTTATTACATTAATACTTATCACTGTGCCTCTTAAAGCAAAAAAAAAAAAAAAAGACCTGGCTCTAAGAGGTTGAATTTAATTTTCTCCGTAGATGTTTAAGCTCCTTGGCTTCCAGAATAGTTCTTTTAGTTTTACTCGCTAGTTTTATTTTTTATATGTTAGAGTTAACTATACTTTTTATTTGCTGATGTTAATGGGTGAGAATTATTGCATAGCTTCAGTTAATTGCATATCTTACGCACTTTATCCAGTGGTCTACAACTAAGTAAAAAGCAGAAGTTTTAATTTCTAATAAGTTTCCTGTTGCTGCTGCTGCTATTGTTCTGTGAAACAGAGAATAGTAAGTAGAAGTAAGAGTGAGCTTGTTGGATGTTTAAATTGTTGTATCTTCCAGTTTCCTGTGTGAAACCAGAAGCAAAAATTCATTCTTTTATTAAGACATCTTAATGGATTTTAAATGTTGACATTCCACAGAAAGAACCAGAGAGAGAAGGAAGGAAGGAAGGGAGGAAGGGAGGCACGGAGGGAGGGAGGGAGGGAAAAGAAAGGAAAGAAAACATTTGGAGGAAAAACAAAAGCTTAGCTGATTTGGCCTATAGGCTGTTAAGTTACTGACTTCTGAGTTATGAGCTCCAGACAAATGATTATATGCCATTCAGGTATCAGAAGTGGGAGGTGAAGGGCATTATAGTGTTCCATGTTATTTTATTATGATTTATCATTCATAATAAACAATTACTATTAATAGTGATAAAAATATTCATTGTTGCTGTGACAAAATAAGTAAAATTGTGTCTTGTCACCCAAATATCTTACTGGTCTTGATTTCTTGTTACAATGCCTCAGTTACCAATTTGACTTCAAAATCTTCTCTTTTACTAAATCATAAAGAACAATAAGTTTAATCTCATCATATTTCTTCAGATATTATCTTCTACCACCCATCACTGGGCGTTCCTCACTCCTTGGCATTCTTCATCTAAACTTAATTGAAAAGAAAAAACAAAATATTCTCTTTGCTTATTAATATGGCTCAAGCCTGAATTATATATAAATATACACACACATACACACACACACACACATATATCCCAATTATTTGTGTATTTAATCAGTCACTTATGTTATGAATTTGTGAATATTTATTTTAGACTTTGAGTTAAAATCCAAAACTACCTTATTCTGTCTCAGATTGTTTCAGTTTTGGCCATTGGGAGTGCTTTTGATTGTATCTTGTGTTCCTTTGACACTGGGGAGAGTGATTTGTTTGAAGTTTTATTGTGCGATTCCTTTTGATTAGGTAACGTTTCTTCGTCTCTTTCTCTCTCTCTCTCTCGTGTGTGTGTGTGTGGGTGTGTGTCTTAGATCATTCAAGATGCTATAACAAATATATTAATCTGGGAAATTTATGGACAGCAGAAATATACTCCTTAGAGTTCTGGAGGCTGGGAAATCCAAGATCAAGATGCTGACATATTCAGCATCCTGTATGAGCTTGCTCTCTACTTCAAAGAGACAACTTGTAGCTGTGTCCTTACCCTGTGGAAGGAGAGAACAGCTCATTTGCACCTCTTTTATAAGGCCACTAATCCCATTCCTGAGGGCTCTACCTTCATGACTTAATCACCCACTAAAGGCCCACCTCTTAATAGCAGCACATCAGCAATTAACTTTCAACATGAATTGGAGAGGATACACACAGGTCATAACAGTGTGTTTTATTAGCACTTTATTACTTTCTATTGTACAAGATGATTCAAGATTATCTTTTATATTTTCTCCTTCATTCCTAGAATAGTCTAGACAAGGAGCTCTAGTTCCTATTACTGGAGAATTATATTAGAAACTAAGATCTAGGTGCTAGGTTTGCTCATTGCTATGAGATGTCATTGAATCTAGAACTTGAACTGACAGTACAAGGAAATGCATGTGCATATACTAGCCTATATACTTACACCAATCTATAACACATACCTATAACACATATATAAATATCTGTAAGACTATATTTACATCAAGCTAAACATTAATTCTTACTGATGTCGCTGTATCGAAAATATTACTATTTCCCTTGATTAGATATATGATCTTAACACTTCAACAGTGAGAAACTTGGTTCCTGTCATCAAACATATATTTATTTAATTATTCAATTCTAGTACATGAATAAAAGTATTGGAATTGTTGAAGCCTAACCCTATGCAAAACAACATTATAAATTAGAGTGCAGTGTCTATGTTTATTTTGCTTTGCCTTTAGTCTTATAGACTCCTCTCATTTTCAAATTTAGTTGTTAGAAACTTGCTTCCCCAACCCCCTTAAGCGAGGTTGGTCATACATTTATAATGCAGTTAGATTCTCTTGTCATAGTCTGCATTCCATCATCACATCCCACACCCTCCTGTTTCCTTTTTATGAATAAATAATATACAGTTACATGGATATACCACAATACGTTTATCAGTTCTTCTACTGAAGGAAATTTTGTGTGCTTCCAGTTTTGGATGATTATGAATAAAGTTGCTGTAAACTTTCACATGCAGATTTGTATGTGGAAATAACTTTACTAATTAGTTGAGTAAATACTCAGAAGTGCAGTTGCTGGGTCATATGGTAAAACTATGTATATCATTGTAAACATCTGTCAAATAGTCTTCCAAGTGGCAGTATTATTTTGCATCCCTACCAGCAATGAATGAGTGTTATTACTGCTTGATATATCTCCCAGAAAATGACATTAACATTTCTTGCCATTCTCAAAGGAATGTTATCTCATTTTTTGTGTCAACTAATTTATAATAACAAATGACTGAACATCTTTTTTATATGCTTATTTGCCCTCTTTCTGTCTTTTTTGGTGAGGTGTCTGTTTTAAAATGTGTCCATATTTAATTGGCTGAGTGGTGTGTTTTCTTAAGAAGTGTTTAAAAGTTGTTTTTTTTTTCACTTTTTCGAAAATTTTAGATACAAGTCTTTTACCAAATATGTGTTTCACAAATATTCTCTTCCCGTGTGTGGCTTATTATTTCATTCTCTTTGTATTCTTTTAAACAGAGAGTTTTAAATTTAATAAACTCCTACTTATCCATTTTTTATGGATTGTGTTTTGATGTTGTATATAAAACTCATTATCAAAGCCAAATATGATATGTATTTTTCCTATGTTATCCTTAGAGAAGTTTTATGTCTTTGTTTTTTACTTTTAGATCTGTGATGATCTTGAGGATCTAAGTTTTGTGTCCAGGTTTATTTTTTTTTGCATTTGGTCAGTCTGATTGTTTCAACAGCATATGTGTAAAAGTTTATTCCTCCTTCACTGAATTGCTCTTGCTCCTTTGTTAGATTACCTGATGATATTTGTGCAAATCTATTTCTGGGCTCTCCTTTCTATTCCATTAATGTATATAAAATAATAACATTTATTACTATGATTTTATATTAAGTTTTAAAATTGGGTAGTGTGAGTTCTCCAGCTTTATTCTTCAATGTCATGTTGGCTATTCTAGGGCTTTTGCTTTTTCCTATAAACATTACAATCAAGTTGTCAGTATCTACAAAACAGCTTGCTAGAAGTTAATTGGGATTGTATTAAAACTATAAATCACATTGAGAAAATTTAACAGCTTAAAATATTGAGTTCTAAATACTATGAACATGGAATATCTTTCTATTTATTTGAATTTCATTGATTTTCTTAATCAGCTTTGTAGTTTTGCACACTTAGATTCTTTATATATTTTGTTAAATTTATACCTATTTATTTTTTAGGTGCTGTTGTAAATGGCATTTTTTAAATTCCAAGTTTCAGTACTTCATAGGAAAGCAAATGACTTTTGTCAAGTTTATTGATTGTCTTTATTGTTTACTTATTTTCAATTAAATTGACTTTTGCTTTATTGTTTTATTTTTTTCCCCTCCTTGTTTGGGAGTAAGCTACTCTTTTTTCTCAAGTGTCCTATGGTGGAAATTTAGGTTATTGATGTTAGATCATTCTTATTATCATGTTTTTTTTTTATTCTGCATGGCAGAGGAAGGGAGATACACAGTGAGAAAAGGGGAGAAAGATGGAGGGCTGTAGAGAGATAGAGAGAGCTTCTTTTATAATATATCCATCTAATGCTATAAATTTCCCTTTAAATTTAGTGTTGCTTTTGGTGCATCCCACAAATATTAATTTTCATTTTGTCGTAGTTTTTATTTTTTCTTGAGATGTTTTCCTTCACCCACATATTATTTAGAAGTATGTTGTTCATTTTCAATATTTGGGAGATTTCCAGCTTTCTTTTCTTTATGTATTTCTAATTTATGCCAATTTTGTTCTTAGAGCATACTTTCTATCATTTTTTGTTTGAATTTGTTAATGTGTGCTTTTTGGTACATAATGTGCTCTGTCTTGGTGAATATTTCATGTGAGCTTGAGAATAATATGTGTTCTGCTGTTTTATGATGTTAATTCTATAAATGTAAATTAAATTGATTAGATTGATTTTACTATTCAGTTCATTCACATCCTTCTTGAGTTTCTGGCTGCTTGATCTTTCAATTACTAAAAGAGGGTTATTGAGTTCTCCAATTGTAATAATGAATTTATGTATTGCTCCTTAAAGTTTTCTCAAGTTCTATGTCATTTTTAAGGTGATGTTGTTAGGCACATGCATGTTAAGTATTGTTAAGCCTTCTTGAAGAATTAACCCCTTCTTCATTATAAAAGCCTCGTTTATTCCTCATAATTTTCTTTGTCCTGAAGTTAGTTTTGTCTGAAATTAACACAGTTATTCTAGCTTTCTTTTCATTGAAGTTATCAGTCTATATTTCTCCATCTCTTTATTTTAACCTATCCAAGTCTTCATATTTAGAGTGGGTTTTTGTGTACACAGCATATTTCTAGGTGGTGGTGTTTATCCACTCAATCTTTGTCTTTAATTCGTGTATTTAACACATTTATACTCATTATAAATACAGCTGGATTAATATGTACTGTGTATTCACATTTTTATGTTTGTTGAATTTATTCTTTTATATCCCTACTTTTCTGACTCCTCTTTTTTTAAATGAGTACTTTATGATTTTGTTTTATAAATCTCTCTTAGAATATCAATAGCATTTTTTAAAACAGTGTTTTCCCTAGGGTTTACATAACACAATTTAACTTCACTTACAAATTGCACAATATTGTATAATGCATATTATGCACACATTATTAAAGAGTATTTCCAGTTCTACCTATTTAATTTATTCCTTACCCAATACTCTGCCTTTTTTTTATGTAGATACAAGTTTCTGACCTATATAATTCTACTTTGCCTGAATAACATCTAACATTTCTTTTGAAGCAGTTCTGCTGGTGATGAACTCTCTCAGTTTTTGTTTGTGTAAGAATATTTTTCATTTCTCCTTTACTTTTGAAGGATAACTTCTCTGCATATGGAATTTTGTGTTTTTTAAAAAGGTTTTTCTTTCAGCACTTCACATATTTTATTTCACTCTTATTTTTGCTTGGTTTTGATAAAAAGTCCACAGTAATTCTTATTATTTTTGTTCTATAATATGGTGGGTTTTTTTCCCTGGCTTCTTTTAAAATTTCATCTTTGCTTTTGGTTTTCTTCAGTTTGGATATGATATACATAGGTTTAGATATTTTGTTATTTATCCTGCTTTGTGCTTTGTGAGCTTCCTGAATTTGTAGTTAGATGTCTATCATTAATTTTGGAAAATTCTCGTCTATTATTATTTTTACTTCAAGTATTTTTTCTTCTCTTTTTGCTGTTTCTTCTCTTGATATTTTTCTAGTTATACATGTATTGTGCCTTTTGAAATTACTGCAAAGTTCTTAAACATTTTCTTTATAAAATTATTTTTTCTAAATTTGCACTTAAGTTTAGAAAGTTTCTGTTGATCTCTTTCAAGCTAACTGATTTTTTGTTTGCCGTGGCTAGTCTGATGATAAGCCAATCAGAAAGATTTTTTTATTTTCTTTACATTATCTTTAGCATTTCCTTTTGAGTATTTATTAGGGTTTTCTCTCTATGCTTATATTACTCATCTCTTCTAGCATATTATCTACTTTTTTTTTCTTTGGAGCCTTTAACATACTAATCATAATGGCTTTAAATCTCTCCTGGTAATTCCAACATATTTGATTTGGTTTATGATTCTTTCTTTGTCTCTTCAGATTTTATCTTTCTATTTTTATGTTTACAAAAAAGGATTTTGTCTTTTAACATGTCTCGTAAATTTTTGTTGAAAGCCTGGTATTTTGTACTAAGTAAATAGGTGTTAGTGTAAAGGCTTATGTTAACCTGGCTAAGAGGTCAGTTTATTGTTTTCTGTTACTGTAGGTATAAAAGGTTTCAAATTTCTTAATTTCATTTTGGTCTCCACTCTTGACTTTGTGTTTCCTTAAGTACTACACTTCAGAGAGAATCTCTGTCTGACAGCTCTTTCTTTTATAATCTTTTGTTACTATACTGAATCCCCATTGATATCACGGTAAATTGTGACTGAGAAAGAGTTTTCTATAATCTTATGATTAAATGCCACTCTTTTAGTGGGCCTGTCTCAAAGTTGTGCCCTAAACCAACATTCTCCAGTGGTTTAATTTTTGTTTGCCTTAGGTGAGACAAAATAATTTAATTAGTCTAATGTGAGAGGAATCCATCCTCCCGACATTCTATGACATAACTCTCTGTTCAAATATTTTACCATAGGCAATGGGAGCTATCTGTTCTCAGCTTGTCTCTATTTCTACCTCTGGGGAAAATCTCTGAACTACTGGTCGGGTTCTAGGAGGAAAACCGTGGTGCACTTCTTTGGAAGTGGCATTCCCACTTTATAAACTGAGCTCTTGGTGAATTTAAAGCATAAAAAACTCAGATCTCCCTGGTTTGCCTTTCTGTTATAGAAACCCCATTCTTTGAGCCCAAGCAAGGCAATCAGACCCCAATATATTCGGCATGCTATGCTCAAGGTAGAGCCTCTATCCCACAAATGGGAATAGGGTAGAAGAATAGAGCCCTCACCTCTTGGCTTTACTAACCTAGAACTTAGCCTCAGCAGCAGAAAGCTGGGAGGAAGTTGAAAAACGCTGACATGTTGCCTATATCAGGAAAATGTTCCTCTTACTTGGACTGGGGGGAAAAATAGTCTTGTGTCTTGGCTGTACTACCCTTGAATGAACTTTCTGTTTTGCTGAGGTGAGAAGGCAAAGGGAGAGCATGGATTATTGGTTCAGACACCACTGGGTCTCTCTCATCTTAAAAATGTTTAGATTTTTTTCCCATAAACTTCAATAAATCTTAAATGACTTATATTTTTAATAGTTTTTAGCAGTTTCATTGGGGAGGGGTTCCACAGAGGTCCTCATACACTCATACCAGAAGTAGGACTTCCTACAGAAGCTTTTCTAATTTAGTAATTCAACTTCTGAATTATCAGAAATAAAACAAGTCAGTACTCCACAGCACAATGCATCAGTTTTGCTTTCAAACAATGTGTAGCATACCGATATTCATAATCTAGAATCAATGATGTCATTGTTGAGACATTTACTATATGTGCTTAGTTTTGAGGAATTTCACAAACATTATTAACTTCATTGTATCTAATAAATTCAGTGGTAGTTGTAAATGCTAGTAAAAAACAGACATAAAATGATTATAAAAATGAAACTATATAATTAAAAAAGTAAAAGAAGTGAGAGAGAAGTGCATAAGGCATATTGGCATGTATAATGTATTCAGTATTAGCAACCTCTTTGAACAACAACCTATTAATCATACAATATGTAAAATGCTGTGGTGTTGCATGTCTATATAACTGTAATTCATCAAAGAAAAAGTAAAGGCAATGTTGCACTTTCAGTAACATGTAATGATGTCAGCCCATTTCAATTTTGTTACTTGAAAGGCTTAATATTATGACTAGAAAATCAACATCAGTGTTGTTTTTCTGAAGTTAATTCATGAGAAGGCCATCAATTTGCTGAAGAATATTAAAGTCCAAATATGGTAAGGGGGCCTCTGATAAAATGTTAGTAGCCAGGAACAGATAGGAAAGGATTAAGTTTTCATAATTTGAAAGTGTGTTTAATTGTACACAGCAGTGTGCTCACAGAATGTGAATGCTGATAGAGAAGTTTTATGGGATTATCAAGAAAAAATATAAACTGATTTACCAAGGGATTTTTAATTACAGTTATGTTTTATGTGGAAGATTAAAAACATTCCATATAAACTATAGTTGCTATTTCTGTAAAATTTTCCAGGAATGAGGTAAAAATGTTCACTCTCATCACTTCTAGTCCATATAGTACTGGAACTCCTAGTCAGAGCAATTGGGCAAGAGAAAGAAATAAATAGCGTCTAAATCAGAAAGTAAGAAATAAAATTATCCCTTTTTTGCAGATGACATGCTCATATATATAGAAACCATCCAAATACTGTTAGAACTAATAGATGAATTCAGTGAAGTTGCAGGACACAAAATTATCATACAGAAATCAGTTGCATTTCTTAATCAACAATGAACTATCTGAAAAGGAAATTTGAAAAACAACATCACTTCCAATAATACCAAAAGAGTAAAATACCTAGGAATAAGATTAACTAAGGAGGTAAAAACTTGTGTACTGAAAGCTACAAAGTATGGATGGATTAAAGTGGAAACAAATAAATTGAAATGCATCCTGTGTTCATGGATTAAAAATGTTAATATTGTTGAAAAGACCATACTACTCAATGCAATCTATAGATTTAATGAAATCCCTATCAAAATCCCAAGGACTGTACACACCATTAATGGAAGATATTTACAGAGGAATCATAATGAAACCACAATGAAATGGTTATTAACTTTAACAGGCCTATTGTGTAAGGGAAGGTTTATGAAGAGGTGAATCTTCAGTTAGTTTTGAAGACAGGTGGTGTTAGTATAACAAAAACAGAAGTAGAAGGGCATTTAAGAAATCAGAGTATCTTTTCAAAGCTCCCCAAAGATATGCCATCACCAATTCCATTCCAAAGACTTCAAAATTCTAAACAAAGAGAATTCTGTCTCATTGTAATGGGCTTATACATGGACAATGGATTGGAGAAAATTTATAGATATATCTTGATAAATTAACCAAAAAAGGTTATTTCTACGTTACCTGAAAATTCCATATGATACTTTTATTTAATATTCAATTTGTAATTGTTCAATACTCTAATTTTATGTGGGTAAATTCATATAATAACATGTCTGAAAATTTAGAATGTCAATGTATCTCTTCTGGAAAGAGAATGATACTTTTAAATTTCACTTGGAACTTCATGTTAAGAATGCCATAAATTAATTCAGATTAAAATAGATATGCTAACATCACTTTTTAATATCCATGATTAAAATAATAGACATATAATATTGTAAAAAGGAAAAATTTTAAAAATATATGTTCTAACATTTGAATCCTATGACAAACCATTTAAATTTACATAGGCACTGTGCAAGTGTCATTTCATCTAATATTTCTTCAAACACTTCAATATTTTTTTCTGCTAGTCTTAAATTTATGCATTTTTGATGGTCTTCACTTTATGATAATGGCCTTAAATTTCTTAACAAGTATATTATAGAAAACTTTCCTTTGAGAAGTTCATTTATTTTTCCCACTCTGGGGAGCAAAAACTTAGATCTTGGGCTCAGTGAATAGAGGCATAAGCAATAGTGCCTCACTAAAACAGTGAAGAACTGGTCCATTTACCCATCTACAGTTATTTATTTATTTTCTCACCTAAACGATGTGAGCACTCACTATATGCATGTCACCATGAAACTGAATAACTTAAGGACCTGCACAGGAGGGTGAAAACTTTGAAGCTGATTTTGTCCAGGTGACACTGTCTTTCTCCCTGAGAGTATGGAGTCCTTCTAGCCCATCTTACCGTCTTACTTTTCTTTCATTTCTGTCGACTTTATGCATAATCTTTAAACAATAAATCCCTGCATACAAAACAACCAGTCTTCATTTTTTTTGTTTTCTTCCCAATTTATCTTCCCACCTATTCATTATTCTATTTTTACCCTTCTGTTTTCTCTGCTGAGATTGTTGTAATGGTGGAGCAACTACTGTGTACCCTGAACATTCAATCCAAAGAGTCCCTAGAGATCTTCATCTTAGATAATATATTTTCTTCATTGGCAATCCAAGGCTCTGGAAGCCCTTATATAAAATATTTGTATTATTTTCTTTTATTTGTTCACCGACTCCCTATGAAACTTTGAGACACTCCCTTTACTATCACCCTCTAAGGTTCTGTATGAGTGTGTGTGTGTGTGTGTATTTATTTATGACTGATAATATTCACTTATTTTCTAGTTAATACAGACAAACAACTTATTAGACAACTTTACTTTTGAATCAGTTACCTTAACCCCCTCCCCAATCCCTTTTCCTTACTCCCTTATTTGCCATTTTAATCCACATCAAACTCATATTCATTGAACACCTTCTTGTCTTTAAATAATTTTGATCTTTATACATCACATGATCTTCTATTTCATTATAGGCAGACCTTAAATTTCAAGGACACTAATCTAAAATCGATGTACTAGAAATGGGTAAACAGCAAGACCAGCTAGTTAAGAAGCAATTACACTTGAAGTAAATAAGAGGTAATGTAATGCTGGACTATTGCATTCGTATAGCTTTTAGTGAAGGGATTTTGTTGTGGATAGATTTGAGAGAGAAAGGCACTGAGAATGAACAGAGGGAAGATACAGAAGCTGGGCTGAAGGGGGAAGAAGCTGAAAATTCTGCACAGGGTTACCATGTCCAAGGATTCCTTTCTGGCTCCCAACAGCTTCAGGGAAATGGGTTAGTTGAACTAGCAAGGAGCAACCTGCTCCAGCCACAAGTCTCTGGAACCCTGGCAGGAGGAGATCCCTCAACCACCACAGACAGAAAGGGCTGATTAGAGAAGTGGTAGGGGCAGTACTCCTGTAAGTGTGGAGCCCAGAGGGTTCATTGAAGGAGTGTCTGTAGTGAAGCATGGCCAGGGACACCCATCCCCCTAGGCTCAACTTGCTCCCATAGGAGACTTTAGTTTTAGGGGAACAGTGTGACCTGAACTCTGCAGGTGGTCTTCTCCATTGCACTGGGCCATTCGACCTAAGCTCCCCTTGGCCTAATGAACTCTCCTGGGATTCCCTTGAAGTGCAGCCTCGGGTGCTCTGGGGGTCCACATCATAGTTCCTACACTCTAGCTGACCATGCCTGACTGGCAGAGAGCTCCAGCTTAACAGGCCCCAGGGACAGGCACCAGTCTACTTGCTTCGTTCCCCCACTGCAGCTTCCTTCCAGGCCCACAGCCACTGCTCACATCACTTTTGGGGTGGGTGTGCCTGCAGATGGATATTGTTTTCCCTGCCTCACCAACGCACATGTAGGTGTGTACCCTGTCCTGCCACTGCTGCTGGAGTGAGTGAATTCCATCCCACCCCCAGCACACATCATAAAGCCATTGTAGTAGGAGCCTTGGCTGGCAAAGAGCCCACCAACCCCACCCTACCAGCGTCCAGCCCCTGAGTCAGCACTGCTTATGGAGTGAAACTCGGCATGGAAAACAATGGACCTTCCCCTACACAGAGCAGAGCGCACACACAGACCTGTGCCCGCCAGCGCCCCACCCCCGTGCTAACACAACCACCAGAGTGACCACACACATAGTCACCAGCAGGGGGCTCTGCCCCCGCTGCAGCTGAGGCGCGTGCATATCCCTGTGCTGCTGCTGCCTGTGGTCTAGGAGCCTCGGCACAGTGGATTCCTAACCTCAAAGAGTCAGAGAGCAAGATCCTGCCGGTTACTAGTCCCACAGTGTTAGAGCACATAGTCTAGGAGTTGGGAGCTGAGCTTTGGCCCTCTAAAATCTTCCAGAAATAAAGCCAGTTAACTGAACCAACCTTATACCACAACCACAATCAAACCCTCGAGTTCATCAAACAGAATAAAAAAAAAAAAAAAAAAATCCTAAGGACACCAACTTCAAAAATTGAAGAAACATCAGCCCACAAAGATAAAAAAGAACCAATGCAAGAACACTGACAACTCTAATAGCCAGCATGGCTTATTTCCTCCAAATTATTGTACTAGCTCTCCAGCAAGGGCTCTGAACCAGGCTGAGATGGCTGAAATGACAGAAATGGAATTCAAATATGGATAGAAATTAAGATCATTAAAATGCAAGAGTATGTTGAAACTCAATCCAAGGAAGCTAAGAATCACAATAAAATCATACAGGAGCTCACAGAAAAATGAGCCAGTATAGAAAATAACGTAACGACCTGATTAGAGCTGAAAGGCACACAAGAATTTCGTAATGTAATCACAAGTATTACAGACCAAGCTGAGTAAAGAATCTTAGAGCTCGAAGACTGGTTTTTTAATATGAGACAGTGAGAAAAGAATCAAGAAAAAAAGAATAAAAGGGAAGAAACAAAACCTCTCAGGCATATTGTATTATGTAAAGAAACCAAATTTACAACTCAATGGTGTCCCTGAAGGAGATAGGAAGAATGGAAGCAACTTGGAATATATATTTCACGATATCATCCGTGAAAACTTCCCCAACCTAGCTAGAGAGTCCATCATTCAAATTTAGGAAATGCAGAGAACCCCAGTAATATACTTCACAAGATCATCTCAAAGACATATAATTATCAGATTCTCCAAGGACAAAATGAAAGAAAGAAATGTTAAAGGCAGCTAGAGAGAAAGGTTAGGTCACCTACAAAGGGAACAGACTAACAACAGACCTCTCAGCAGAAACCTTACAAGCCAGAATAAATTGGGGGCCAATATTCAACATTCAACATTATTAAAGAAAAAAATTCCAGCCAAGAATTTCATATCTGATTAGACTAAGCTTCATAAGTGAAGGATAAAGAAGATCCTTTTCAGACAAGCAAATGCTGAGGGAATTCATTACAAACAGACCTGCCATACAAGAGCTCCCGAAGAAAACCCTAAACATGGAAAGAAAGACCATTACCAGCCACCACAAAAACACACCTAAGGACACAGATCAGTGACACTATAAAGAAACCATAAAAACAAGCTAACATCATGATGACAGGATCAAATCCACACATATCATACTAACCTTGAATGGAAATGGGCTAAATGCCCCAATTAAAAAGTATAGAGTGGCAATCCGGATAAAGAACCAAGACACATTGGTATGCTGTCTTCAAAGACATATCTAGCATACAATGACAAACGTAGGTTCAAAATATAGGGATGGAGAACACTCTACCAAGCAAGTGGAGAGCAAAAAAAAAGCAGGAGATGTAATCCTAATTTCAGACAAAATAGACTTGAAACCAAAAAAAGATCAAAAAAGAGAAAGGAGGGCATGACATATTGGAAAAAGGTTCAATTCAACAAGAAGACGTAACTATCCTAAATATATATGCACCCCACACAGGAGCACCCAGATTCATAAATCAAGTTATTAGAGACCTTCAAAGAGACTTAGACTCCCATGCATTAATAGTGGGAGACTTCCACATTTCACTCATACTATTGGGCAGATCATTGAGGCAGAAAATTAACAAAGGTATTCAGGAAGTTCACTTCATGTCATTCCCTTGAATCTGAAAACAAGCTCATTATTAGTTGTGAATCTTGAAAAGTAGCATGTATATCCTTATGCATTAGTGTAGAAGTTCTTCTACTTAACAAGAATTTATCAAAATAATGTTGAAACTTTTTTCTGAAATCAATGTAAATATTGTTACATAAAATATAAATAATAAGAACACATTTCATAAGATATTTCCTACATATGTGCAGATACAAGCAGGAATCGTTCATTATAATCAAAAGAAGTATAAATTGCTGTAATCTGAGTAATATTGGTTACTTGTAGATCATCACTATCTGAAATAGTTAATATTGTGTACCTGGTCAAACAGAGTATATTCTACTATAATAATAGAAATCAGTGTTTTCCATAAATCCAGTCAAGGAAACATGCTTTCTGTACAAGTCTAATCAAGGTATATTACTAGAAAACATAACTTAAATTCATTCACGTTCAATTTCCTAAATTAAGTGCAAATTAGTGTCTTTAAGATTTTGGTTTCATACATCTGCGTTCAAGCAACCCTAGATGAACAAAACCAAACAAAACACAGAATTAAACCTTAAAACTCTTCCTGGATCTTGCCTCCTGGAAAGGAACTATAAATCCTATTTTTCAATATATTTTCTTCCTTTCTCGACTCTAGAGTTCTTAATTGATTTAGTGTCTCCTACTAATCTTGCTCTACCCTGTTCCTGGGGTCTGTTACCATGGGCTAAATTGTTGTTAATCACCACGTTTAATCTCTACCCAGCTTCACACTGTAAAGGCTACTTGAGAGCATTGTCCTTTTTTTCTAAAGAAATGACTTGCCACATAAAAGCTTAGTGATAGAAACTATGATAAAGGAAAAATGTTAAATGTGTTAATTTCTGCCAGAACAGTTGACCCTCAAGCAACATGGATTTGAACTCTGCAGGTTCACTAATATGGGTATTTTCTTCTGCCTCTGACACCACTGAGACCACAAGGCTACCCTTCCTGTTCCTCCTCATTCTCAGCCTAGTCAAGGTGAAGATAACAAGGATGAAGACCTTTATGATGATCCACTCTGCTTAATGAATAGTAAATATATGATTTTTTCTCATGATTTTTTAAATAACATTTTCTTTTCTCTATTTCTTTTCTCTCTTACTTTATTGTAAGAATACAGTATATAATACATGCAAGATATAAAATATGTGTTATTTATGTTATTAGTAAGCCTTCCGATCAAGTAGGCTATTAGCAGTTAAGTTTTTGGGGAGTCAAAAGATGTACACAGATTTTCTACTGTGCAAGGGTCAGTGTCCCTAACCCCAGTGTTGTGCAAGGATTGACTGTATTATTCCAAAGAGATCTATTCAATTTCTAGCTGAATCAATTTGTAGTCAGTACAAAACATTTTACGATACCCCAGGTGAACCCTCCCTTGAGATCATTCACCCTCTTTTCTATTTGCAAAGTTACTATGTATTTACTCAACACACGTTTTCTACCTGTGTCTGATTTATACTCAGCACTAGAACAAAATTGGAAGAACAGAAATCAAAAATAAGAAGCAATTCGAGCCCTCATAATGAATATAATGCATCTTCATTATATATATCTTATACACACAATAATGAATGTTTGCAAAAGTCACAAAATTACCACAGCAAATAGAACTTATAGCCTTCATGGTCCATCTTTAATTTCTCAATATTTAGTAATGCATGGGTACAAAATATACTTTATTTTCTTCTAAGTTCTCCAGTAGAGCACAACAGTGCAAATATGATAAGTAGGAACAGACCAAAGTGCTTCGATATCGAGAACACAATAAGAAATCAGAAAGATTTGGATATAATACCATGTAGCAATAAAAGCTAAGTCGATAATCTGTCTAATGTTTTAAGGGAAGTCAGATATCACTATTTTTTAAAAATAAATGCCACTGGCTTTCAGATGTTGGTGACTAATTATTTTTAGTTCTTTTTTAAATTCTATGTTTTTAAAGCACAGATTGTGCCATCCTTTGCCAAATCTACAAATGATGAGGTCTCCTTGGTGGACAGGAGGCCTCTTTGTTAATAACAAAAGTAAATTTTGACAGCCAGATGAAATTTGCTAACTTTCTGGTGTCTATGTGACATGTGAGTCCCATTTCTCACACCGAAATTGAAAAACATTGCCAAACCTTCTTTGATTTATGCAGAGAATATTTTCTCCTATGGAGAATGAGGGCTGATGGGTAAAATCGTCTCAATCTCTTTTATAAACTTCAAAAAAATATATCCAGAGTTTTGGAGCTAGGTCTGCCCTAATTGAAATGGCAAATTTTCTTTAAGAACCAGAACACTTACAATATCTATTCTCATCCATGTACCCTCAACTATTTCTTTAATTGCTATTTGCAGACATGTTCTGCTACTCTTTCACAACTTCTAGATTGTCTGTCTTTCCTGCCCACAAGGCCTTCTAATCTATCTGAAATATCTAAGATGACAACCTTTGATATGTCAGTACCTGCTCTTGTCCACCCAAATACAGCAGGCATCAATGGGGTTAAAAAGCAAAGCTCTTTTACTATAATTGGTATACAATTAAAAGTATTTAAAATTAACATTGGGAATAACAGTTTTATTACATTTAGAAATACTTCCTAAAAATATTCGGGCAAAAAAATGTCCCTCACTTCCCTAAGGGCCTGAAACAAAGCAAAAGGCATTTTTACAAGGTGTTCACATGCAGAAGGCACATGGTTTTCAGCATCAGCTGGTGTGTGCACATTCATCAAGAGTCACACTTCCAACAGCACCTGCTATGCTCAGATTTCTACAACAGCAATTAACGGCAGAAATGGTAGAACGGTAAGGACAGGCTTATTGTTACCCTAAAATTATTATATATTGTCATATGTTATTTGTATTTGTTAACTATTTAATAAACATCTTATAGTTTGCCCTTTTAAAGTATAGGTTGTTTGTTGAAGTAAGGCACTGATGTTCAGTCTATACTGTGTTAATGATCAATTTTTATATTAATGCATGCTAATAAATGTGTAATGTTGTGAGACTTAAAAAAATACATACGTAAGTGCCAGCACCTAGCACAGTATTGTGTACATAATATGTGCTCAGTTAATTTTTCTAAATTCAATTTTAAGTCTCAGTGATAATCCCTATAAATTTTTCTTTTTCTTGGAAAGATTTGAGGAGAAAGTTTGCCACCTGCTTCCTGTCTTTCCAAGCTGCCATTTTCTGTAGTAGCTATTCAATAAATAATTCGTCTTAGAAAGTTGAGAATTTTTTTTTATGGCTGTTTGTAGTGAAGTAGCACTTAACTCAAATTTGATTTTAAGCTAGCTATTTAGAAAACCACTACATGAGCTATCATTGTATTACACAGGTAGCAGTCATGTTTTAACTCACCTATTATCTTTTTCTTACATTGTCTAAATAAACATCAGTAACTTGTAGTAAAGTAAATCTTGGAATGAAGGTTTTTTTTTTTAACCTAATTTTCTCTGAGGGACACACTATATGTCTTCTCAAAAGTTAAATAGAGAACTGTCTCATGGGGTATTATTTTGTTTATCACAGAGTTTAATATTTCTAAGCCCTTCACAGAGAAGCACGTTCATGCTGAGAGACTGATATTCCTTTGGGATTTGCTTAAGTTGCTCAATCCCAATATTTTACTATCCCCTTAAGAAAATCACTGTAGGATTCCATCTGTGTTGTGACATTTTTCTCAGTTGCCATCTCACTGGTTCCTGACAGTTCTTCAATACTACTGGGTCACAGAGTTCATTTCATCAAAGAGTCAAGAGATTTTGCATATCTGTATTTACCAGTGTTTCACAAATAGTATTTCATGTTTTAAAAAGTGTTGCTGTTACAGTACGTTGCACCTTTTACTCATAGTTTTTCAGTTCTAAAAAATTATTTTCTACCTTTCCACCATTAAAATCCTTGATTACTATATAATTTCTTGTGAAAAAATCAATAAATTCACTATGAGGATAGATTAGACTCTTCCTGGATGGTGAAAACTTTATTTCCTGTGTCTTCACAATAGGCTAGATTCATAGATAATAAATATAAGAATATTTTTACCCCATTTCTCCTCAGTTTTAGTAAGATATTTATCATAGACACAAAGTGTTTTTGTATGAGATATTATTAATATTCATTAAAGTTTAAGCAATCAGTTCATCAATTTTATGCAAGGAGAAACTAAAAATAATTTTCACTTAGACCTTCATTTTACTTTACTGAAAATAGGCCAGAACAATTGTTTAAAGTTTGATTAGGAATTACTTGTGCATGCTTGAATTAAGGATAGTTGATTTTGGCATGCAAAATTGCAGTTCACTTTATCTCCTTTCTACTGACTAAATAAAACCAATCACTAACATTAGAATGATGCAATATTATTAGGAAACAGCAAAATAATTTTCTAATTAAGTACAGAATAATAACTTCCTAATACAAATAAACACATACTTCTGAGCTTAGCTGTGAAAGAAGAATCATCTTGGTGGAAGATGAAGATGACACAGAAGCCTGACACTTGCCAGTGAATACATTCGACAAGAGTTGAGGTGCTGAAAAATCAACCTTTGGTTCAAAAACCGGCTATTTCATTTACATCTGCTTGGTTTTAGGTATATTATTTATATCTAATTATAAATTTTATTACCTGTAAAACAAAGATAGCAGTACCTTCTTTATAGGGTTGACTAAGGATTAAACGAGATTAATTCACATAATTCATTTAACATAGTACTTCACAAATAGTAGAAATTCAATAAATATTAATTGTTAAAGTTAGTGACTCTGGCATCTGTTAATTTTAATTCTCATTGCTCCCACTACAAAGGCTGGCAGGAGTAAACCTTAACAGATAGCATGTGTATAAATTACTTTCCTTGGGTCTTGTTTAGGACAAATGTAGTAGAATAAAACCTTTTAAAACATCTACTGAAGACTAATGTTAGCAACATAGGCATGGACCTAGAGAAGTCTGAAATATATACTTGCTAGTCACAAATACCTGGCACAAGTTTGCAGGATTTGTCTGGAACATTCCCTCCTATATTTGGCATAGCTGTATGTGGAGGGTATGAATTTAATAAAAACTATCCAAGATCCTCTTAATCTTTCTTGGCTGTTATTTTCAAACAACAAAGCTACTCTTCTGCTATAACAATTCGAAACATTGATTGAAAATTTTGGGAGGCTCGCCACATTTCAAGAAAAGTTCTTTAATAAAACTTGGGACATAGGCAGGAATTTAAGGAAAACTAAGTAGTCACATCTGTAGTAACCTCAACTTCTGCTGCAGAACATTAAATGCCATTGTTTTCACAGTCATAGATGCTACAAAACTAGGTGTTACTGCCACTGCTGCTGCCACCTGCTATCAGAATGGATTTTGCACAGCATCCACCATACTTAATCTGAAGTTTGGGATAGTGTGTTTGATGGTCAGAGTCTAGGAAAGACTAGAAATCTGATTTTTTTTCTTTTAAAGTATCATTATAAGATGTGGGGGACTTGTCTCCAAGATTACGCCAGATGATTGGCAAGCTTGCATAGGTTACTTACTAAGGTCCATCAGGATAATATGTCTTAGTTCAATTTAATAACATGTAACTTAAGGAATTACACATAAGCTCTACTGTAAAGCTGATAACCTATTTGTTGGCATGAGTGATCATAGGTAATGAGAGAGCATAGGTAATGAGAAAGAAACAACTGGATTTGGCAATACTGAAAAAATTTAAAACAGATCATTCTAAGATAGAGTAGTTTCTTTTCCCCCAGACTAAATCCTTTTTACTCTTAAGATACAGGCTCTCCAAATAATCATCTCTACAAATTTCCCGCTTCCCATCCTACACAGACATGTAAGCTGAGATAGATGCTCTTATTCTTTGCTATTCAAACATATTGTATATATTTCTTATAGTTGCTATTATATTTAAAATTTCTCTTTAAGCTTCTAATCTCATCTTCCCTGTCTAATATACCAGTTTCCACTGGTGGGATCTTAGAAGACAGAGTTACGCCTTAGTCATGCTGCCTTCCCAGTAACCGACATGGTGACTGACTCAAAATAGGTCATTGTTAAATATCTTTTTATTGTTATAGTTTGCAGATGCATGCAAATATTCAAAATACAAGTGGGTACACAGAAAATAAACACATTGAATTATAAATGACAGCATCTTGCAAAGTTCTTGATTTAGCTAATTTTGAAGTATAAACAGCTTCTACTTGCTTAAGCTGCGTGGTAGGAAAAAATATAGAATCTGTAGACCGCAAAATATTCTAGACAGGTGGAATCAGTACTGATAATATAAATGGGAAATTTTTTGTTCTTTCCTAGGGAATATCAAAGAGAGAATTATCATGTATTTACTTTGTAAGCATACTATGCTTGGTATTTACTTACTTCATTCATTTCTTGCAAAAGCCTTCGGAAGAAGGCTTTTATTCTAGAGTTAACAAAACTAAAGGAAATTAATAATAATATCAATGTTGAATTATTAATGATAAACAAGATATAACAGATCAGTCCTCTCTGCAATTCCCAGCTGACCATGGAATTTTTTATCTGAAGAATTGCTATTACATCATTTTTTAAAAGAATAATTTAAAATAAAATATCAGATGTCCCATGAACTACTGATCTGATTGTAAGATTTAAAATCTGTCACTTTTCCGTAGAAGAAGTTCACCTACACCCAGGAGCCTCCATCTTTCAGAAATTATTTTAAAGTTTCCAAATATTTCATCAACATATTGAACGTAAAATATATCTAATAGAAAAAAATTAACTATCCAAATAATAAAGAAAAATATAACTTTTAGAACTACAATGTAAGTCTATACAATGTCCCTTCCCATCTGTGTAGCTCTGTGTAAGTACTTACACATAAAATTATATGGGTTTTGAGCATCTTCCTGCTTTTTTTATTTTTAGTAAATTATGATAATATTTAAAAAAACAAGTCTTAGTAGACAATTACTTTTGATGCTTTACTCATTGGTATTATTTGAGTAATTGTCAGTTTCACTTAACATTATTCAATCATCATTTTTCAATCAGTAGTCATTAATTATTAATTTACAATTGCTATATAATTTTTTTTAGATTCACCCAAGCAATGCACAGGTACTAGGAAACCACACTCTGCATTGTCACCCCAATTTATCCAGGAGTCCCCCAGTGTTCCTTCTTTCTAAAAGCTATTTATGATTCGAGCAACTTCATGCTGAAGGTTGTCAGTGATACTCCTATTTTTAAGTGTTTGGGTTCTGTACTGAAAAGAAAGCCTATTCCCCTTGGAAAAGTGATTTGGGGGACTGAGCTTATTGTCTTTTTTAAAGTTTCCCTGATTCGTCATAGAGGGCCTCCAAATCTCAGAGAGACAGTCCAATCTCAACTCTTTTTATAACCCATTTATCAACCCTTCTTTGGTGAACATAGCAATTCTAGCATAATGGAAGACAGCTGAGGATTAGGTTGACTAATACTAAAGTGGCTCGTTGGCACTCACTGTTCCATTCTGCTAGTCTTGGATGCAGACTTATTTTTCACAATGAATCTCTTGATTAGAAGACATCAGCTAATTCCAGTGTTCTTAAAATTTTCTGCCAAATGTCCTTCTAAAACACAGAATAAACACACAACCTATAGTCTAAAACGTCTAAGAATATAACTTAAAGCAGCTTGTCATAATAATTAAATGTCTTCAGAGTTACCACCTTTATGTTTAAAACTCATATGAATTTTGTAATGTAATTGGTAACAATGTTTTCATTTAACATAAAATATTATAAAATAGCTGTCTAGTAAAATGCTCCAAGAAGTTGTGTCAGATGTACTCCCTATTCTCATAGTGTCCAATGCCAGCAACATAACGTCTAATATTCCTGAGGATACCCTTGTTTAAGATAAGCACAGTGCTAGAAAAAGAAATCTTCTATGATCTTAGTGTTCTATTTCAGGTCCCTCAAAAACTCATGCTTTTTGTTTCTCATCTTTGTCATACATCACTTACATTGTCTCACTGAATAGTTCAGGTTGTGAGGTGGTCAGATGGGCAATGGTAAGTAAGGGTAAACCTTCTGAACATATTAATTTAAATATTTCTAGCTGTCGTGTCCTCTATAATCTCAGTGGATTTTAAACTTTTATAGAATAAGAGGTTACACTTAAACCCTTTGTGCATCTTCCCACATCCTTCTCTACCTCCAAACTTCAAATACAATAAATTTCACAATATGGATGTTCAATAAATGTTGATTTCCATTTTAAGATCTTGTGAAATTCTTTCAATCAGAATACTTTTGAAATTTTAGCGGGGTGAAATTCTTCATTTTACAAGAGAGTTACCTGTAGTACAGGAAATGTATTATCCCCAGATCCTGGAATTGAAATACTAGTAACATTCCCAGATAGTCTGACAATCAGAAATTCTTCTGCACATTCTTCAATGTTATTTTAAGGTATTAGTACCACTCCTTGTAGAGGAACAATAAAAGTTCATTCATACGTAAATTTATATACAAACTCAAAAAATTCAACACTGAGAGGAAAGGAGAAAAAAAAAAGAAAAAAAGCAACTGAGTCAATTCCAATTAAAAAGGGACAACAAAGAAAAATAAATAAATACAATTTCAAGTAATGGAAACTATCATTATTCCAAGTCCCTGAAAAGTTGAAGATCCACTTGGGTAATTGGGTAAATTAGAGAAAATTCAGCTAAAATTAAAATGTTGACATCTTCCCACCTGTGATACATAGATGTCAGAATTACTAATAAATTTTTTAATATTCTCAAGAAAAATATGTAAATGACAAAATAAAAACTTAACTTAGTCAAAATTGTTTAACTCTCATCTTATGATGGTATTTTTGCCCTCCTATTTTATTCTTTTAAGTAAAGATTATTGAACGGCTACTCTTTGTCATACATTGAAATAGGTGATGAGGATGAAGTAGGCAAGGACATACATGTATTCAGATAAACATTATGATAGTGGTTTGTCCAGATGAAGTTGACACACAAATAAAGGAGAGGTCCTTTCTATGTGAAGTGTGGAGTGAGTAGCAGGTGTAATAAAGTAAAGAAAAACAAATAGCCTTTCCTGTCATTAAAAAAATCTTCACTAAAGTTGACCATCACTAACTTCACAAATATAGTTCAAAAATCTTTAAGTAAAGTTTTTCTCAAAAATTTTGCACCATTTTCTCTTAATGAGGATTGGCTATAATATAAGAACCATTAGGCTCAATAAGTATTGGCTCCACTTACTGTTGGATGGTGAGCCATGTTTGAGCAAGTCCAATATTCCAAACTAGATGATAAGAGCTTTACAAACAGGAGTGAAGACAACATTTAGTATAGATAGGATCTAAATGATAATCGCATTAATGATTGGAGAGTTACCCAAATGAGACTCCTTGGATAGCCAGGGAAAGAAACATTTGGAGACAGCTGCCTATATTAGGGAAGAGGTGGTAGGTATCCAAAAGGAGCTTGAGAACCCAATTGTGCTTCTTTTCATTACTGTCTTTCAGAATAGCTGTTCCTGCTAAAATACTAATACAAACTCCGCAATGCTTTCTAGATTTGCTGACCTCTATTTATTTTAACCCTTGCTGGGAAATAAAGGTGAAAGAGAAACAAGGGCATTTAGATCCAAATAAATTTAGAAAGAAAACCAAACTGAAAGGCTCTGAGGGCATGCAACGTAACCGCAGACCAAGGAGTAAAAAATGTACAGAGAAAGCTTGTGTAACTCTTGAATTCAATATAACTGGGCTTCCCATTCAATTCAGTTTCTTTTTTAAAAAAGATTTTATATTCATAGTTTTTTAAGGAACATGTGGTATTTGGTTACATGAGTAAGTTCTTTGGTGGTGATTTGTGAGATTTTGGTGCACCCATCTCCTGAACAGTAGGCTCTGAACCCAATGTGTGTGTTTTTTAGTTTTGTTGTTGTTGTTGTTGTTGTTTTGAGTCAGAGTCTCCCTCTGTCACCCAGGCTGGAGTACAGTGGCGCAATCTCGGCTCACTGCAACCTCTGCCTCCTGGGTTCAATCGATTCTCCTGCCTCAGCCTCCCGAGTAGCTGGGGCTACAGGTGCGTGCCACTACCCCGGCTAATTTTTGTATTTTTAGTAGAGATGGGGTTTCACCGTGTTAGCCAAGATGGTCTCAATCTCCTAGCCTCGTGATCCGCCCGCCTCAGCCTCCCAAAGTGCTGGGATTACAGGCCAATATGTGGTCTTTTATCCCTCACCCCCTTCCCACCATTTCCCCCTGATTTCCCAAAGTCTGTTGTGTCGTTGTTATGCCTTTGCATCCTCAGATTTTAGCTCCCACTTACGAGTGAGAACATACGATGTTTGGTTTTCCATTCCTGAGTTACTTCACTTAGAATAACAGTCTCCAGTCCCAGCAAGGTTGCTGTGAATGGCATTAGTTCATTCCTTTTTATGGCTGAGTAGTATTCCATCATATATATATATACATATATATGTATATGTATATATATATGTGTGTGTGTGTATATATGTGTGTGTGTGTATATATGTATATGTGTGTATATATATGTGTGTGTGTGTGTGTGTGTGTATATATATGCTTTAAAAACAGGAGTAGAGACAGCATTTAGTATAGATAGGATCAAAATGATAATTGCAATAATGATTGGATATATATATATCAGTTTATAGATTCATTGATTGATGGGCATTTGGGTTGGTTCCACATCTTTGCAATTGTGAACTGTGCTGCTATAAACATGTGTGAGCAAGTATTTTATTTTTCGTATAAAAACTTCTTTTCCTCTGGTTAGGTACCCAGTAGTGGGATTGCTGGATCAAATGGTAGTTCTACTTTTAGTTCTTTAAGAAATCTCCACACTGTTTTCCATAGTGGTTGCACTAGTTTACGTTCTCACCAGCAGTGTAGAAGTGTTCCCTTTTCACTGCATCCATGCCAACATCTATCTTTTTTTATTTATTTTTATTATAGCCATTCTTGCAGGAATAAGGTGATATCACATTGTGGTTTGGATTTGCATTTCCCTGATCCTTAGTGATGTTGAGCATTGTTTCATTTTTTTTTTTTTGGCCGTTTGTATATCTTCTTTTGAGAATTGTCTATTCATATCCTTAGCCCACTTTTTGATGGGATTATTTGTTTTTTTCTTGCTAATTTGTTTGAGTTCATTGTAGATTCTGGATATTAGTCCTTTGTCAGATGCATAGATTGTGAAGATTTTTCTCCCACTCTGTGGGTTTTCTGTTTAATCTGCTGACTGTTCCTTTTGCCATACAAAAGCTCTTTAGTTTAATTAAGTCCCAGATATTTATTTTTATTTTTATTGCATTTTCTTTTGGGTTCTTGGTCATGAAATCTTATCCTAAGCCAATGTCTAGAAGAGTTTTTCTGATGTTATCGTCTAGAAATTTTACCTTTATTTCTTTCTCTTGTTTGATTGCTCTGACTAGGACTTCCAGTACTATGCTGAATAGAAGTGGTGAGAGTGGATATCCTTACCTTGTTCTGCTTCTCAGAAGGAAGGCTTTTAACTTTTCCCCATTTAGTATTATGTTGGCTGTGGGTTTGTCATAGATGGCTTTTATTAAATTGAGATATGTCCCTTGTATGCCAATTTTACTGAGAGTTTTAATCATAAAGAGATGTTGGGTTTTATCAAATGATTTTTCTGCATCTATTGAGATGATCATGTGATTTTTGTTTTTAATTCTGTTTATGTGGTGTATCACATTTATTGACTTGCATATGTTAAACCATCTCTGCATCCCTGGCATGAAACCCACTTGATCACAGTGGATTATCTTTTTGATATGTTGTTGGATTTTGTTAGCTAGTATTTTGTTGAAAATTTTTGCATATATGTTCATCGGTGATATTGGTCTGTAGTTTTCTTTTATTGTTATATCCTTTTCTGGTTTTGGTGTTAGGGTTATACACATATTGGCTTCATAGAATGATTTAGGGAGGTTTCCCTCTTTCTCTGTCTAGTGGAATAGTGTCAATAGGACTGGTAGCAAGTCTTCTTTGAATATCTGGTAGAATTCAGCTGTGAATCTGTCTGGTCTAAAATTTTTTTTGTTAGTTATCTTTTTATTACCATTTCAATCTTACTACTTGTTATTGGTCTGTTCAGGATATCTAATTCTTCCTGATTTAAGCTAACAGGTTTGTATCTTTCCAGGAATTTATCCATCTCCTCCAGGTTTTTTAGTTTATGCATGTAAAGTTGTTCAGAACCTCTTTAAAGCATAAATTTCACATGACCTGTAAAACAAAATGCAATAAAAAACAAGGTATACAGGCAACAAACAGCATAGGAAATGGTCTAAATGTTCCACTTAAAAGACAGAATTGCAGAATAAATAAGAATTTACCAACCATCTGCTGCCTTCAAGAGACCCACATAACACGTAAGGACTCGCACAAACTTAAAATAAGGGGATGGAAAAAGACATTCCATGCAAATGGACAGACAAAACAACTTATAAAGCAATAGCAGTTAAAAAAGACAAAGAGGAACATTATATAATAATAAAAGGCCTTGTCCAAAAAGAAAATACCACAATGCTAAGTATATATGCACCTAACACTGAAGCTCCCAAATTTATAAAACAATTACTAATAGACCTAAAAAATGAGATAGACAGCAACACAGTAATAGTGGGGGACTTCAATACTCCACTGACAGCACTAGACAGGTCATCAAGACAGAAAGTCAACAAAGAAACAATGGATTTAAACTATACCCTGGAACAAATGGACTTAACAGATACTTACAGAACATTCTACCCAATAACCATAGAATATACATTCTATTCATCAGCACATGGACCTTTCTCCAAGGTAGACCGTATGATAGGCCACAAAACAAGTCTCAATAAATTTATGGAAATTGAAATTATAACAAGTACTCTATCAGACCACAGTGGAATAAAACTCAAAATCAGCTCTCAAAGGAATCCTCAAAACCTTCCAAACCATACAAATACATAGAAATTAAATAACCTGCTACTGAATGATCATTGGGTCAACAATGAAATCAAGATGGAAATTAGAAAAAATATTCAAACTGAACACTAATAGTGACACAACCTATCAAAATCTGTGGGCTACAGCAAAGGTAGTGCTAAGAGGAAAGTTCATAGCCCTAAATGCTTACCTAAAAGTCTGAAAGATCACAAATAGACAATTTCAGGTCACATTTCAAGGAACTAGTGAAATAACAGAAATCAACCCCAAACCCAATACTTTCTATTATTTATTATATTAAAATAACTGGATAAGGAGAAAGCTTAGTGTCATCTCATTTATTATTCTAAGGCTACATCTTTGAAATTTTTTTAACGTGCTGTATTTCAGCCAGTGTATTACATAAAATAAATAGAGTTACTATTAAAGGTTTCAGGGAGAGATTTCAGATGGCATTAAAACACT
The DNA here is from genome assembly GCF_028885655.2 of Pongo abelii. NCBI lineage: Eukaryota > Metazoa > Chordata > Mammalia > Primates > Hominidae > Pongo > Pongo abelii. Next base: position 33,086,432 of record NC_071998.2, read on the forward strand.
TCAGGAAACCTAATTTCAGATTCATTCTTAGCTTAGTAATTTATCTGATAAACCGATTCTTAAATAACACTGAAGGAAACAACAATCAACAGCAACAAAACTCAGACACAGATCGTTCTGAGGATTGGATAAAAGATTATCATCTCCCAAACTCTTGCTTTTGAAATTGTACATGTTTTTGAAGGAGATAATATTGTTCTATGAGGTGGAACTGCTTCTCCAAACATCATGCTTCAATGCTGTTATTTAAGAATAACACTATACATTTGGCATGTCTTCTAACAACTGCACTCTTCTTGAAAGATAACAAGTAATTTTATCTTATTTTCTCACAGTGCAAGTCTACTATGCAGGAATGACCATGATTCCCTCTTACAAAATTTATTTTGAGAAAATAGTGTTATGTACAGAACTGCCAAGCTTAGGCATTCCTTTTGAAAACTCACTGAAATCTAGACACAAGATTGTGTTTAAGAGAAACTTTTAATTCAGAGTAGATTATGGTGATTTAATATTAATATTTTCATCTCTAAAGACTCACTTGAAAACATTTCAAAAATTAAAGTTAAACAAGCTTAATGTCATAGTTAAAAATAAATTTATCATTTGTATACAACCTTGGAGAAGGCTTCTCATATTAGGAGCTACCTAAAATAAAGAGCTATGACCTCATATTTATTATAAACAATACTTGTTTTCTATTATTATTATTATTATATTTTTAAGTTTTAGGGTACATGTGCACAACGTGTATCTCCTAATGCTATCCCTCCCCCATCCCCCCACCCCACAACAGTCCCCGGTGTGTGGTGTTCCCCTTTCTGTGTCCATGTGTTCTCATTGTTCAATTCCCACCTATGAGTGAGAACATGCGGTGTTTGGTTTTTTGTCCTTGTGATAGTTTGCTGAGAATGATGGTTTCGAGCTTCATCCATGTCCCTACAAAGGACATGAACTGATCATTTTTTATGGCTGCATCCTTGTTTAAAAAATGGCATTTTTGTATTTGAAAGTTTTTATGAAAATAAATCCATTAAAAATCTAATATAAAAGAGTATTTTGTAATCACAAAGGATGTTTTATAGTCTATAATATTGTGAAGTTTTATCATTGATTACCTACCAAGTATATTACATTTAGACAATCCAGAAAGATATTAAGATAGTAATGAAAAACCAATAGTGTTATAAGGATTATTTCAGCAACAATATTGAAATGCTGAGCTAATTTAGAAGAATAGTTTGCTGTCCTTTACTCTAGAATTTCAGCATGTATTTGTTAGTAGTTTTTTGTTGTTGGACTTTATCTGTAGATTAATGTAGTTTAATTTAACAAGTGCTTTTTAATGTGTACCAAAAATTGTGCTAGTCGTGAAGAATACAAATAGAAAGCAGAAAATATTATGTGTTTTGTGCCTTTGAAAATCTAAGCATGAGTGTCATGATTTATTTATTGTAGAAGACACTTTCTGTCCCATGTTCCATAACCACTAAGCCTGCCTGTGATTTCAGCACAGCAGCCGTGGACAGTTCCACATTTACCGACAGCCTCTCCCAGAGGCTGCTCTATGTATTTCTGCCCATGACTTTCTTCAAATCCATAGTAATTTTATTGTTCTATAAATTCAAGTAAGTTAAATTCCATAGAGAAGGGAACATGTGCAATTACTTCCCTTTCTCCAGCTCTGCTTTTGGGGAAACCCAAACTAAGATATTCAATGAATAAAATTTATTTCAAAAAGGATAAATAGAGTGCCTACTAGAAGCCCAGCACTGTGAATATCTAATGTATGTACCAGATATTAAACACAATATCAAACATATGTACAAGATATTATTACAAATGGAGAAATGTACTACTCATTTTACTTACATCACCTCTAAAACCCACAATAATCTTGCAAGATAAATTTTACAAATGAAGAATAGAATGTTCAGGACATCAACCAACTTGCCTACGTTTATACACCTAATACATTACATTTCTGAAATTTGAAACCCATTTTTTAACTCAAATGTTTTTATTTATTTTAATAAACTATCTCAACTCACTTATAAATGAATAAGATACCTAATGGACATTATCCTCACGGAGTTTGTAGACTAATAATAGAGATCAACAAGTAGCGTATAACTAAAATCCAACATGAAACTATATACTTATGTAAAGATAAGAAGAGACTGATTCTAGTCAATTTGCCAATATTTTCTCCATTGTGTGTGTGTGTGTGTGTGTGTGTGTGATCATTTTTTGCTCTTTGGTCATAACCTTTCATATTAGCCTCTGTCCCTGAAAAATTTGACTAGATATCCCTGCTCTGAGATCATAGAAACTTATAAAAACTATTAACATCCACAATATAAGCAATTACTCTCATGTTGTATGCTCTTGAGATTATCTTCCAGACCTCTTCTCCAGTTTGATACCTTTGTCACTTTAAATTTTCTTACTTCAGGACTTCACTTTTGATGTCTAGGCTTCAAGATTCTGCTTAATTTTTGACTTTGCTAAATCAGTAGGTTTTCTCTCACATACAGAAGGACACAAACAAACACACTTTTGATTCCTTCATCATGAAACGTCTCTGCGATATTGTAACAAACACATTTTTCCTGTATGCCAAAAATCTAACATGTGTGTAATACTTACAACAATAAATTACCAATAAGTAATTTATATCACTGATTGCCAGCAGTTAATTTCTATCACTGTGTTCTACATAGATGTACCTTCTGTTAAAGAGAAACTTCTATTGAGCAAGAGAAGTAAAGAGGGTATCATTATTTTCACTACATATTCTCACCCATGCATTCTCAGTAAAATAGAACACTTTCATCAGTAGCGTAGAGGATATTCTCTCTTGCATCTTCTCTATTAGTTGTGTAAGGGAAGTATTAATACATTCCACAGTCAAATGAACCTTGGAGATAGTTCATTTACACAGCAAAATACTCCATCATTATCAATGTGGTTTAAGGTTGTAAATTCATCCTTATTTCATTCATTAACCATGAAATTACTTTGCTTACATATTGCTAATCATAAAAATGCAAAGTGAATATCGTCAAATTTACTTTTGTTATCCTATTTTCCTTTCTTCCTTTCTCCTTTCCCTTCTCCATGTCTCTCTCTTTTTTTCTCTCTCAGAGATAATGCCATAGATTTGCAGCCTGTTATCAAGAAAGAAGAAAGCAGTATCTATTTATGTCACAAAGTTATTTTGTCTGCTGTCTCCAATGCAGTCATTACTCGTTATTCTGGAACACTTTATTTAAAGCACAAGGAGAAAATGACCGCCAAATAATCTTGTATTAAAATGTCATTGTCTGACACACCCTAAAACAAAAGTCTTAGTCTATATCAAATTTTATTAATGTTATAACAATTACATGAACTTTTAGCAGGACTCCTGATGAATACTTTTTCATATTATGCTGGACAAAAATTTGCAAGGTGACAAAAGGGATTATAATATTAAATGTAAGGGGGAAAGTGAATACAAAGTAACTTGGAAGCAAGTAAAATTAGAGTGTATCATCCCTCTCTCTGAAACATCTGCTTGGGATCTCACAGTTGAAAGCTTCTCTGAAATAGTAATTCATCAATGGAAAAAGTAGACCTCCTGTCACAAAAGCTTAGCACCGTTTAGAATGTACTGGAGATTAGACATTTCTAATAGAAATCCCAAGGTTTACTTTCTTCTCTGAAGAACAACATTCAAGTGGATAGCCAAGATAATATTAACTCTATCTTTGTTGACCTGATAAAGTTAACAAAGCCGTTATTGGGCATGTTGGACTTACGATGTGAACAATGCAAAAAACATGAAATATGGTTAATGATCTTCTAAACAGGTCTTGATTAAACTCTAAATAAGGCATGTTTGGACAATGAATCAAAATCCTCTGTAGAATCTTAAATTACCTGCCATGTTTAGTGTAATATAGTAGGACGCCATTTAATAAGATTCACTTCCAGTTACATGGGAGTGGTAATTTTGTCTTTAATTGATAAATTTATTTAATAGTTCTTGATGACTACATTTAGAAGAAAATTACCCAATAGATTAGAAGCTCCATATCTCATGAACACATCTTTCCAGCAAAGCAGAGGACCTCTCTCTCTCTAAGCTGTGTAACAGCTCACTTACTCAAATCATTTAATTTACATTAAAAAAGGGAATTGCTATGGTATATATCTAAAAGAAATCATGGCAGAAATTCTTTTAGAGTGAGTCTTTTCTCTGGAGAAATTCAATGAGTTGCCACAATATAACTGTGTGATTTCTTGATTAAAAAAAAGAATCTGTCATTATGAAACAAAAAATTATAGATTTTATTTCAAAATGATTGAAGCGTCTGAAAACACTTTATTTACAAAAATTTTGATGCCAAAATCTACACAAACTGAATAAATTAGGAATTCAGGAATAAATAAAGGTGGTTACATTTAAAAAAAAAACCTGAATCAAGTATGAACAATGGTTAACCAGCCTTTCAACAAAATGGAGAAGGATGAGAGAAAAATTTGGATATAAACTTAAAACAACTTCATGTCCAAGTCAAATGAGTGAGAGTCTCTCTAGAAAACATCAGACAGGATAGCTATCTTGGGACTAACAAGAGGCACTTTAACTATAACCAGTTCAGTATCAGTAGATAAAATTTTCAGTCAAACGTTCATGAAGTAGCAGACCACCTAACTTAAATGGAACTTCTGAAAACACAAAATTTGTGCTGTCTTTGTCAGCTGAAGCAAGTAGTGTGCATTTTTTTTATTGTTCTATTCGAAGCATGTTCAACTATAACCATGAAATTTACTGTGGATTTCAATATAGTATTTTAAATCATCTTCTTCATATCATTTCAAACTTGTCCTTCTTTTAAAATTGTCCCAGGTGGGAAACGACTTGTACCACCAAAGCCAAGATATACTCTTGATATCTGTGCTGAGAGATTTTTGTCATCGTTTCCTGAAAATCACGCAATGGGCAAAAGTTGTTCTTAAGGGAAGGTCATGCAAAACTTCTTCAAGGATTGAGTTTCTTCTTGTGAATATGAAATAAGTGCCTCTTTCCCCATTTTATTTAGGTATGCAGAGGCTATTTCTCCCTGATGACCTGACACAGACCCAGCCAACGCCATCTATAATGAAAATCAATGGCACCAAGTCACTAAACAATTATTCCGTCTTCTTTAAAAATGCACAAGTCTTCAAAAAACAAGGATTTAGAGACTGATTAATTTGCCATTTGTCTAGAAGATTGCACTAGCTGCATTATTTAAGAAGTGCCTCATCTCTGTGCCCTCAAAAGCTGAACCGAGATCAAAGGTATGAGAATCCCCAGTTTCCATGAAGGGAATTTGGTGAAAGTATGAAAGGCAGCTAGAAGTTGTGCTATGGGTTTGCAGCACTTAGAATCTTTCAAACATTTAAGACCATGAATGTTTGCAGCTTTTCCATATAGGTAAAATAGAAATGAAATCATGGCTCAAAAATGACTGCATATTTGTTTACTCATAGAAATATTCATGGGAATATATGTCTTTCATGCATATTGTCTAAGAGAAGGAAAACCAATCCAACACATCCAACTGAACCTACCATACTCTAATCTTGATTCTATTTTCTTCTTCCTCCCTTCCTTTGCAATTTATCTGTAAGTGTTGATTCTATCATAAGAAAATGATTATCTCTTTCCTCTTTATTTTATCCTCTTTATAACATTTCTCAACATAAGCTCCCACTCTCAGCATTTCTACTCCAGAACACACAGTAGAAAAATTCACCAAGACATTATATTGTATGTATATTCTTTCCCCTCCTCCCACGGGCCCCATTCAGAGAGTGTAGCCAAGTATTTTTCAACTGTAAACTCATTAATTTAAATGTTTAACTCTTATGTGTTTTGTGATTAAGTTATTTTTTCAAAGCACAGAGAAGAAACTGCTAGAAGCTATGTTTTCTTTTCTTTATAAAATCTTCCAATTACTAAAATTATTTTATTAGAAGTGCCTTTATTGACAACAGAAAACTGTAGAAAGAAATTTCTCTGAGACTAAAGAAATGATATAGGAATTGAGAGACAGCAGAGCCCACATGTTTCCTTGGACAGTTCCCCAGGAAGTGGGAAAAGGTGGCCTCAAGCAGAAAATGAAGGTACCCCATGAAATGTCAGTGTGGTTGCGTCTATGAAAGGCAGACCTCAGGCAGATGACTGTGCACATCACTTCATAGATGACTCCAGTGGAGAGGTCAATGACTTTGATACGCTTTCTTTGATTTTGATTTTCTGAATATTACCCTGCATTATATAGCATTATATAGTTTGTTTATATTTGTTAATATGTCATTTAACTGTTCTTGCATGCTGCTTGTCACTCAGCAGGTGAAACTAATTTCTCTATATATATCTGCTCAGTGAATGATAAAGTTAGGAATAAGTAATGGTTGATGCCTAGCCTGAGATGAAGTAGTATCCTCAATTTTATTTAGGATAAGCTTATGTGAAAAGAGAATAAAGATGATATCCCAACAGCCTTCTTCTTCCATACCCATGACTCAGATAAGTAGTTTTGAAGATAATCAACAGATAGTCTTTAAGAGGATGGGGAGTGAAAACTTCTGAATGTTAGAAACTGTTTGGGGCAAATTGATTGTTGATGGCCTGAGAGTTTTCTAAATGTGTGCATTGTTGTACCACACAATGTTGAAAAGGGAATCATTCACTTCTCTGACATTTGTGTACACAGTATAATTTAAACACACATTACTTGTGTTATTCTTAAGTCAACACATTGTAACAGATGATGCCAAACAGATCTGATTGTCTTTAATTAGCAGATGAGCATACCAAAGTTCAGAGAAGTGAGGTGACTAACTTAAGCTACATGGCCCCTAAGTGGTAGAGCCTGACTTAAACTCATCTTTCGTATCTTCAATGCCACTTATATTACCTTATGTCACCTCTTAATTCTAAAAAATACATAATGAAAAAAGACAATCCACATGTCTGGCTTATTTTTTGTCACTTATTTATTCAATAAGCTATCAGAAGGAGTGTAAGTTCAATAAGATAAACAGAAGAGGAGGGGAAAACAAGTCTCCTCTACCTAAGGTCTGTGAGTGTGTATTGTCAACTCAACATTACTGTCACTACCTCCTAGAAGAAAAAACAAGAATTGCGTATTCAGACTGTCCTTCCACATATGGTTCCAGGTTAGAATTTGCCAATAAAGTACCCTCATGTGAGATTTAGAAGGCTATAAAATAGAGGAGTCCATTATTCCCCAATGGAGTAAGGCAGAGGTATGGGCATATGTCAGACTTTGAGTTCACAGCAGCTTCCTGGAACATTACCATCAATCACTCACCTTAGCTGCCCAGGCAATATCTCCTGGGGAATCACATGCTTAGTCATTGCATACTAAAATAGTCTTTGGTGGTTTATAATAATCAAAATAGCTTCTGTGTGAGTTGCCTGAATATTTCCTGTGATGTTCTTGAATTTCCAGCTACATAGGAGCACATTCCGGAGAGACCCACATTGCTTCTGGAGGTTGAGATTTTTGGCACAGACTTGCCTGTTCTATGTTCCCACAGAACTTCCTGTAGTTGTTTAACTTTAATTTCTTGTGTTAGAATCTTTCATTAGTGAGAAATATAAAAGGGCTTATCTGTTTCTCAAGTCATTCTTAGGAACTAACTCTGCCTGTTGCAGAGGACACCATTAGAAATGCTAACTTAATACAGATTGTGTCTGTGTGCCCTTGTAATAATGATTTTACATGGTTTAATAAATGTACTCATGCAATCAAAAGAATCATCTGGCCAAAAATAGTCCTTTCAGAAGTCACAATTGCTGCTAGGACTATCAAATAGGTATACTATCGGTCGAAATTTTTCCCCAAAGGACAAGGTAGACATGCTATTTACTATAAAGTAAAATGGTAATAGGTAAATCTTTCTCTGAATCAAATGACTCAAAGTTATCATACCTTAAATTACCATCAAAATAATTTATGAAATTCTAGTATATTTATGATTATGTGTTGGATTCTATACACATACTTCTAAAAGGCAGTCCTTGACTTTATTAAATCTTGTGTTCTATAAACTAGTTTTTGGCTCTATCATTAGTATTTTATATACTTCTAGAGCTAAAAAAAAAAGCTTATTTTCTCTTAAATGAGTATAAAGTAATCTTTTGGGCATGCAATATGATTCAGTGTGATTGTAGTATAGAGGCCAACGTTACTTTGAATGCCATTTGTTTATTTTAAACTAGAAAAAAAAATACAAGAACTGTTAATAGTTAGGTCTGATAATATCTTTTGATTATGTAAGAGAATACTCATATTTTAAAGATGCAAACTGAAGTAGTTACAGGCATGGCATAGGATATTCTCTTTTCAATGCTTCATCAAAGAAAAAAATAATAAATGGAAAAAAGTTACTATTAATTAAATATGGCAAATTCTTAATGTTAAAATCTGGCTTGTAGGTTATAGGAGCAAGGATTCTTTGTCTTACTCTTTACTTTTTGGTATGTTTCAAATCTTCATAATAATATGCAAATAAACACAGAAATATAAAGCCATAAATTTTTTTTAACTTTTATACCAACATGAAATTAGTTTATTATAAGATATGAAAAAATAACAGATCAGCAAAAATACTTATGAGAACAAAATAATTGGGCCTTAATTGAGTAAAAACCAATAGTAAAACAAACAAAAAAATTAAATGAAGTGTCAATTCCCTTCTTCTCTTGCTACATATATAAAATAATGTATTTGTGTATATATAATATACATGTATATATGTATATATTTGTACATATAATATACATGTATATATGTGTACATAGATTATAATAATATGTGTGTGTATATATACAACACACACACATATATAGGTAGAGAGTGTGTGTAAATATATGTATATATACACACATACACACACAAATACATACATACATTTATACATATATATATGTATTGAGTGAAAGAAATACCAGTGAACTATGTTTACATGGTCTGACCATTGCATACTGAATTTCTGAACGAATGAATACATTGCATTTCTTTTTTGTTTGTGTTTTTTTGTTTGTTTGTTTTGAGACAGAGTTTCGCTTTTGTTGCCCAAGTCGGAGTGCAATGGCGCGATCTCGGCTCACTCAACCTCCGCCTCCCAGATACAAGCGATTCTCCTGTCTCAGCCTCCCTCCCAAGTAGCTTGGATTACGGGCATGCGCTGCCATGCCTGGCTAATTTTTTTTTTTTTTTTAATTTAGTAGAGACGGAGTTTCACCATGTTAGTCAGGCTGGACGCAAACTCCAGACCTCAGGTGACCCACTCGCCTCAGCCTCCTAAAGTGCTGGGATTACAGGTGTGCGCCACTGCACCTGGCCAATACATTGCGTGTCTGAATCAATTTTCAACATATGTAAAATAAACCTTTCAATATATGTACAATATATGTAAATAAAGCTTTTGATATATGCAAAATATATGTTCAATATATGTAAAATAAACCTTTCGATATATGTAAAATACACTTTTTTCACTATAGTAGTATTTCCAAAACTATGTTTCTTAGATATCTAGAATTCTGAACTGCTTCAGTGGTCTCTGTACATTTAATGAGGGGAAGCTAACCGAGTGGGCATACTGGCCCCTTGGTTCGCTTCAACCAAAGGACTACTCTACTCTGATGGTTCTTTTATATATTGTAAATTCTATTGCCTAAAGTTTTAACAATACTGAACAACATAATCTCAAATGTTTTTCTCAAATATCAAGTTCTGTGGAGTGTTTAATATTCCTAAGATCAAGAAGAGAAAGAAAGCTATTCATATCGTGAATGAAAATGTACTTGCAATCATATTAATAATGACAGATGCACTGCCAACAACTCCTGTTACCATTCATTGAGAATCTGATGTATGCCATGCATTTTAAACATGTTTAATCCTGCGTACAGTCTCAAAAGCAAGGATCCTTATCTCCATTTCCACGATGAGAAAGCAGAGGCTCACAGAAGTTAAACCCTTTGCCCAAGGCCAAGAAGTTATAAAATGGTACAGGTATAGCAGGGCTAGCTACAAAGCTCACACATTTGCTAATACACTACACTGTCTTCCAAATTTTATGTATAATAAGGAGAACTAATGAATTAAAGAATTTCTGAAGCCTTTGAAACAAGTAAAAGGACTTGCCTAAAATGCGACATAGTATCAAGTGAAGTCTGAGATTCAAGCCCACATGCTCTGACTAAACCTATCCCATTTTTAACTTGTGCCATTTTGCTGCAGTTGAGAGTGAGGGGTCCTGCAAGACCATGATGATAGATATGGGGTGCCTTGGAGTTTGTAGGGGCCATCAATAAATCTGGCTCATTTCCATATTTAGCTAAGGTTAATTATGCCATTTTTAATAGAACGCATTTCTTGAACAAACAAAATCCATGGAAGAATATGTTTCCAAAGGCCTTATCTTTTACTAATTAATAATTTTAAAAAAGGTTTTGTTGATAATTCAATAATTTCTGACAGAGCATGTTTAAGAGATGTTTAACAAGAGAATTACGATCAATTATAAATAATCAAATAATCATGTTTGTAGATCCTCTAAAAATCCAGGTTTCTACTTTATAATTGTATTATACATTATTACCCTGGCACTGAAAAGAATACATGTTTTTACTTGCCACTTTCCAACATTTCTCAGTTAATGGTGCTGTACCTCTCATAACTCACCCAGCTTCTCTCTAACTTTGACTGTGAAAAAATACACTATCTTACTTTGTGGCCCAATATAGGCTAGAATTTGAATTTTCACCTCCCAACTTTGTCATCAGCTACAATATGTTCTCCATTTTTAAAAAATCTTCTACCATTTAATTGCCCTATTCTTTATATTTTTATCCTGTTATGATTTTCTTCTGAAAGCAGATACAGTTCTCTGACCTTAAATAAGATTAGGTCTAAATAATGAACAATGATAAACCAAATAAGCTACAGAAATGGTAAATTTCTGTTGATTTACTTATACTTCTTTTTCAATTCCTTTTTAAAATGAAGCCAGAGTATGCAAGGCATATACCATTAAACATTTAATGAAAGAAACCAAACAAATGTAAAAACTGGAATGTAGAAACTTTAATGGAGAAACCTGACACTAGTGACCATGAGCTAACCTTGATTTTCTAGAGAAATGGTCACCCAGAGCAGAAGATATACAAGATTTTCATGTAAACAGTAGCATTTAGATACCAGAAAAGTGGTTTCTTACTATTTGTCTTGTCTATATTAACATCCTAGGTGTCAAAAATAAACTTATAACTATTTTTAGAAGCTAATAGGATTACTGTAAGTTTATCTTAGTTCCACTGATATGTTGGTAAAGCCAAAAATAATCTACTTATCCAACAGGATGAGAGTCAGACTGCTGCTTTCAGCGTTTGGTATCTGTGTCCTCTGCTTGATCATATGCACCGGCAGATGCTCCATTGCTACCCAGATGGAAGTCACCTAACATCTTGTAAATCTTACATCACTGCAACTGACATCTCATAAATGCACAACTGTCATTCTGTGCCAATAACAGGATTGCTACTAAAATTAATAAATATATTGGTAGTGATAAATGTAACAACAAATATTTTTGACTTTTAGAGAAAATGCTACCTCTATATCATAACAATTTTACCGACTATACAGAATGCTCATATGGCACAAAAACTACACATAAAGTCTCCACAAATATTAGTATTTTCAAATGAAAGTATTGGAACATCTAGAACACTTCTGCTAATCTCTAGCACAAAAATTAAACAATAGTAAAATTTCTGATGGTTTTAGGTAAATAATCGGTTTCCTTAAAAATAAATTTATGGTCATATTACTTATAAGATTTTTCTGACATATTTCCATATAAATGTATCTTATGCCTCTGTGTCAATGAAAAATACAATTCAATCCCTAAAATAGATCATATAAAATTAAATGAAATATAGCATTTATTAGTTGATACATGATTTATAAGTCTATTAGTTATACTCACATGTTATCACCGCATAATTTCATACTATTAAATTCTTTATGGACAAATTTCACTCATTCACACTTAGTTTCTTAGTTTTTAGATAATATTCCTTCCTGATTGCATTAATCATGTTTTTATTTTCTATACTTTATGATGCTTTGACATCTTGGGGCCTTGTGGAACTAGGAAGGGACTGCTCCTCTCAAGGTTAGCTGATTCTCAGAGACAGCAAAACCCTTGCCTGTGAGCCTACTTTTAATAGGCAAACCAACCAATCCCTACTACATACTGCCATCCACCTGCTTTTATCAGGCTCTTGCAGTCTGAATTACCTTGCAATGCCAGGTTCCAGACAAATAGGGACCACCTTTATGGCTCAGTCCCTACTGAAATTATTTAGACGAATTGTAAACTGTTCATCTTGCCTACCCATTCCTTCCCACCAAACTGCTCATCTTGCCTGACCCATTCCTTCCCACCAAAACCTCAATAAAGGAACTGGCCTTGCTTTCCCCTCATTCCCTGTGCCTGTGGACTGTTGCTGGTGCTTCCACACATGGCCCTGAGTGGTGTAGTGTGCCCCTTCTTCTTGGGAACTGTGAGTAACAAGCTATCTTTTAACTGGCAATAATCCCTTTATTAGTGACCTCACCATGCATACCTGAATAAAAAACAGAATCTCAGTACATTTTAAAATCCTAATCAAACCCACTTTTTTTCAATAGACCCTAAGTCCATTTTGGTTCCATGAATTAAAAAGTTTGATACAACTGGTATGAATTTATGTCTTTGTAGAACAGAGTTGATAGAAACAATGCAGAAGACAAAAATTTCTTGAATGGAAAACAGTTATGTTGCAATCTTGGTTCTGAAGCACATTTGGTAATTAAATATTCAGCAATAGGTTTAACCACATAAATCTTCTCTTCTGAAAAATGATGACTTATACTAGAAAGAATAGTTTTTACTTTATAAATTGTCCAGCACACATTAAGTGCTCAAAAATGTGCATTTTTGTTCGCAAAGTAATTGAGTAAAAATTTCAGATTGGGAAGAAAGAGTTAATTTAAATGTTCCTCCATTTTTAATTACAATATTTATGTATGTTTAATTTAACATAAAACAATACAGACTTTTATAAAGAAAAAGTAAATGAACACCCAGTCCACATACACAAACCTCAGTTCATCTTGCACTAATGTTACTACCTGGTAACAAATTTTTCAACACCTTTTTTAAAGGAAGAGTTTAAAAGCTGAAATTTAAAAACCACAAAGTGTTGATCAGGGAAGGCTTCTCTTGATGGAGGAATTTCAGTTGATTAATATTAAAAATGATAGAATTATTTTATCAATTTGCATTTCCCATCATTACTTCAGGCTAAGTTGGTGAGTATGTTAAAAACCACTAGATTAAAATGTATTTTTTCAGGGGGAAATTACTCCCACAATGCCAAGGTATCACCCGAGAGATGATTTGCACTATTTGTAAGAAACAATCAGATATCTACAATGAGGAGTTCTACAGATTATCACTTTAAACAAGTGGTCCAAATTAACATTACTAATATTATGACAAGCTCATATATGCTCCTGTCATATGATCCAGTTAAGAAGTACCCCTTATGAAGAAAGTAGTTTTCAAAAACAATTAATTTAAATATAAGGAAGCCTTTAGAGTTAACTTTCTCTTTATAGAGAATAAGGTTGATAGGGTTACTTATTACATAACTAGCAATCAGACAATCCAGGACATGTAACATTCTATGACACTTTGGTTTCTTCAACAAGTCATGTCCTAAAGAAGATTTTTTTATAAAAAGGAATGGTATATTTTTGATGAAAGGAGATTAAGAGAAACTTTTTAAAAAATGTAACATGTTGGGAACTGCTATGGTCCAAATTCATCCCCCCAGATTCATGTATTGGAAGCTTAATCTCCAGTGCATACTTAATGGGAGGTGGAGCCTTTTGGGAGGTGTTTAGAGCATGAGCGGCCCACCCTCATAAATAGATTAATGCCATTATAAAAAGGGCTTGCAGGACTGAATTCTCTCCCTTCTACTATTCTACCGTGGGAGGAAATAGCATTAGTCCTCACCGCCTCTCCCCGCTTTTTTCACTTCTGAATATTACCTGATTGGACACCAGATGTCTGTGCCTTGATCTTTGACTTCCCAGCCTTCAGAATATGAGAAATTAATTTCCGTCTTTATAAGTTACCCAGTCTCAGGTATTTTGTTATAGCAGCACAACAGACTAAGACAGAAACTTTGTGTACTTTCTGCTCAATTTCACTGTGAACTTGAAACTGCTCTAAAAAGTTGGTGAAATATATATATATTATATACATATTTCATATATATAATATACATATTATATTTTATATACATATTTCATATATAATATACATATTATATATTATATACATATTTCATATATAATATACATATTATATATTATATACATATTTCATATATAATATACATATTTCATATATATATTGTATACATATTTCATATATATGAGATTCTACTGAAATCCAGTTTGGAAAGCAAATCTAAAGCAACTGAAAAAAGTTTAATATTGAATAAATATTCAGTTATATAATTGTTAATTTTCTTAGTTGTGATAAGTATATAATTGTTAATGTTCTTAGTTGTGATAAGTATATATCCTATATAGGATTAATTATATAGGAAAAAGTCTTTTTCCTTAAAAGATGCATGCTGAAGTACGTAGGAGTGAAGTGTAGTAATTCCTATGATTTCTTTTTAAATAGTTTAACACCAAAAACACCTATAGCCCTGTGTGTGTGTGTGTGTGTGTGTGTGTGTGTGTGTGTGTGTGTGTTGATACACACATAAGGATAGAAAAAATATGTAAACGTTCTAACTACTTTGGGACGTATAGGGATGTCTATTACTATTCCTTAGACTTTTTTAAATGTTTGAAAACTTTTTTAATGTAAAGAAAAAACACTGCCCTGTAGGTTTTCCTACATCAGTCTTGGATTGTGAGGACCATGTCCTTACAAATTCAGATTTTCATCATGGATCTACACTGCAAAATATAAGGAAATAGCTATTCTGACTTTTGTATATTTGGGGTCTGAATGCTACAAATGTTTTATTTATATTTTATTGGCCTACTAATTCTCTTTTTCATATTTATTGTTCTAAAGAAAATTGAGTTACACAACTGTGAGGATGATTGGATATTCTTACTAGTATCTGGATGTGGAACAGAAGCCGCTCTCTTGCTTTGTGATGTATTGCTATGTAGTTAAACTATAATAAAAGAAATGTCACCAAGATGAAACTGTAAGTACCTAAATCTGGAGAACACGCGTGTTTCCATTTTAACACGCTCAAGCACTGCTCCACTAAGTTTCTCATCTGCTTTAATGGCATGCCCAGTCTCCTATAAGAGCCTGAAACATTACTTTCTTTGAGTAGAATTTTATAAGATGAAAGTCTCTATGTTTACAGCCCTCAATTGTTGAAAAAATCTTTTTTAAATTTTTTATTTCTTCTATACAGTAGAACACTAATTGGTAGCTCTAACAACTACTAAAATTTTTTCCACTCTTATCAGAACATAGCTCAGTTGTAGGACAAGTTTGCATTCTTTGCTTCCTTTTATTTTGTTCCCCTTGGCTCTGGATTCTTCAAGCTTTAGGTCATTTGTCATTTTTGCCAATTAAAACAATGAACTTGGCCAAATTAAAAGGGCTGCTACCCCTTTAAGTACATATTTAATAATTCATGCACAAAATAGGACTTTTTGTTCTCTGCTGGAATGAACAAAATTTCCTAAGATATTGCTTTAGTATTCTATCTAGATAATGCTTTCAGATTAGAATCTAAATCATACTAGAATAACTGCATTAGAATTACTATGATACATCATTCTAATGTACAGACTTACAGTGTAATGTTACAGTTGGAGTAATCCAATAAAATCAGTGGGTCCCAGAACTAGAATTGTGTGAGAAAAGCCTTGAAGACTGCTGAAATATGTATCTTTACAGAAAGGAAAAGATCCTGTACATTTGTGTTCATACAGCTACATAGCCATTCCAAAGGATATATGGAAATAATGTTAGAACTAAAGAAAAAAGTAGACTGTAATTTTAAGTCCATGTCCAGAAAATGGCAAATTGTTCAAAAATCCTTGCATGCTAAAAGTCATTTTGGCATAATGCAACTGACACGCATTCACTTGAATTTTATATGATTAATGTGAAAGAGAAGTTTAGATATTATGTGATAAGTTTTGAGTATCTAACTTTTTTTGAAAATTTATGAGTTTTTTTTCACAATTGATTTTGGTATATGATATCCACTATATTGTCTTATTTAAAACATAAAATTTGATATCCCATTTTACTAGTTTCTGTAGAAAAGACTGAATGGCTTTGAGAAAATGAAGTTCAAACTTCTTATTTGATATACTTTTGGGGGGAATTTGTACATTGTTATGTGGGCAGAATATGTAAGGTATCTTGCAACCCCAGGAAATGGCTTAGGTCTTGGGAATGACTGAATTGAGAGACAGAGAAAAGTATGGCAAGAAAAATGTCTGTAGAGTGTAGGAATTAGTCAAGATGTCTCCTAACATCGACTTGTTATTTCAAAGTCCTTATATTGAAAAAAACAAACATACAAACAAAACCTAGAAAACTGAAGATCAAACTACCAATTCAATTTCTTTGTAGAATACTTGTAGAGATCTTCATTTATTTCAGATGAACTTAATATATTAAATGTATAATTATAGAATTTACAGGTAAGCAAATTGTGTCAGTACATAGTTTATTACCTACACTTTCTAATGTATTTTCATGGGCAAAACCTTAGCAAATAATCCAATTCCCCTTGTTCCTCTTAATAGGCATTATAAGTGCTGCTTTTGTTGTGTGTGTGTGTGTGTGTGTGTGTGTGTGTGTTTAAACAATTTATCCATGTTGCAAGGACTGTAGACTAATCTGCTCATTTCCAAACATCAGAGACATCTATCAGCCTTCAAGACTTAACTTTATAAACTGGGTTTCACTCATTTTAATTAATATGCTATATCCTTATAATTATATAATACAAATAAATGTTTTGGTGTTTAAAATTTCTGGTAATTAAAAATTTAATACTATTTTATATGTTGGTATTTGTTTTAGGGTTGAGAATTTTTTCCAGGAGCACCAAAAACCTTGTACTGAAAGCCTTTGAGAAATAAAGCTCCATATAACTTTCATCAGAATTTTTAACAATATTCTTTGTAGTAGAAACCTACTGTTTTGGCTATCAGTACAGCTGCCATTGGGAGCAACTGTCTCCCATTTTCTGGAAACAGCCTCTGCCTTTGCTTCCATGGTCATAGGCACACTCAGAATACTTGGCTTCACTTTTTTGGCCATAATTAGTTGGTCCAAAGTTGAGCAAATCAAGTAATTTATACCATCCAAAGTCTGGTTTGTGGATTTAAAATGTAGATTTAATAATTCTTTCCATCTGACTAATCAATTAAGAGGAAACAGACTTTTTAAACTAAAGTATTAATAGTACCCATCTGATTTCTATGAAGAAATAAGTATCTAGTCTGTATGAAGAGGATTGAAGGGTTTGTATTAAGGAAAAATGCAGATGAGAGAGAGAAAGAGATTGATTCCTGAGTCCCAGGCTAAAATTTATCTCTATGCCTAAGTTGTATTCTGTTCCTTGAATACTAAGAAATGTTCCTTCTATCATTATTTTAATAGTTATTATTGTTATTATTATTTTTGCTTAAACTCACTACACAATGTTCACTTTGTACCCAAAAGAACAAACAAAAACATTTCTAAGTGATATATACCTATGTTGGAAGGGAGGTTCAAAGGTCACTTAATAGGCTTGGCATTAACATGTGTTTGTTCTAAGTCTCAAACTTTCATTCCTGTTGTTTTGCATCAAGCATATCATATTGCCGAAAAGTGACAAATTCTAACTTGTTGATTCTGGAAAAATAGTAGAAAATGTGTATAATTTCCATGAAAATTTATAGATTTTTATGTAGGTCTCTCTTTATTTAAAAATTTGAGGCTAGGCATGGTGGTTCACGCCTGTAATCCCAGCACCTTGGGAGGCCGAGGTGGGCGGATCATCTGAGGTTAGAAGTTCAAGACCAGCCTGGCCAACATGATGAAACCCCGTCTCTATTAAAAATACAAAAATTAGCCGGGAGTGGTGGCGGATGCCTATAATCCCAGCTACTTGGGAGGCTGAGGCAAGGAGAACTGCTTGAACCTGGGAGGCAGAGGTTGCAGTGAGCTGAGATGGCGCCATTGCACTGCCATCTGGGCAACAGAGCAAGACTCTGTCTCAAAAAAAAAAAAAAAAAAAAAAAAGAGTTGACAAAATTAGGTGAGATGACACACATATTTCCTAATAATTTCCAGGCACACCTATGTGAATTGTGCCCCAAGACAAACATTTTATAATTCAAGGTACTCTTCATCACTTGAAAAAAATAGTAGTTACTCATTAATATGGTTTTCCAATCCTCAAACATCTACAATTCAGACTGTTTTATTAATACCTTTCATCTCCGTACTCAACATATTCTTTTCATTCTCAGGAAACACTCAGTTTTACATTCACAGCTTGTTCAATACCTTTCTTCTCATCATTTTTAAGTGTGGTTTTATTGTTGAAGGTATCTGTTGAGTATTCGATCCTCATCACTCAAACATGAACACTACTGCATGTATAATAAGTACCCACAGACTGCTAACATGTTTGATTTACAAACATCTTCAGTAGGCCTCCAGCTAATCACAGAAAGCACCCCCCGCCCCATGCTTCTGCCCTTTCATTCCTCATTACTTAATGGAGAAAACAGATTGATCTACTGTCTGACAATTTGTCATCCTCCACAGCCTGCTGGTGTCAATCAAGGCTAGGGGACAGACATTCATCAAAACAACCTGGACCCTGTCATTAAATGTGGATGTGCATTTCCTACAAAGTTGATCTGAAATCTGAGCACCCACAAAAAGGGCAACAAATAGGATACCCTGAAGGTGACTTGAAGGTAACTATTAGCTATTGAAAGATGGCAACAGCATTTTCTTCAAATTCATGGTCATGTTTCTTTTAGGTGACAGAAGAGGAGAGAAAGAAAACAGAGGCAAAGAAAAACAAGTGATGTGTGAGAATGCTAAGGGTTTCATGAGGGTTTAAATATGATTGTTAGAGTGAGATGCAGGGATATTTCTAAATTTAAAAAATCATTCTGGATGCCAGGCGCGGTGGCTCACGCCTGTAATCCCAGCACTTTGGGAGGCTGAGGCAGGTACATCACGAGGTCAGGAGTTCAAGACCAGCCTGGCCAACATGATGAAACCCTGTCTCTACTAAAAATACAAACATTAGCTGGGCGTGGTGGTACATGCCTGTAAATCCCACCTACTCAGGAGGCTGAAGCAGGAGAATTGCTTGAACCCGGGAGGTGGAGGTTGCAGTGTACGGAGATCACACCATTGCACTCCAGCCTGGGTGACAGAGCAAGACTCTGTCTTAGGGAGAAAAAAAAAGTCATTCTGAATACTCTAATAAATGCTGTATTTTATACGTTGCTATTGCTAAATTATACCATTTCATAACATTATTTAATAATGTTAAAGCCCCAGCAAAACTTCAGAGAAAATTTATTTCATGGTAAAAATAAATTACAATATTTAAAATTAAATTGTTTCAGAAAAGAGTTGATAGCAGTTATCATTAAAGACTTCTGACTGAAAAATATAAAATACATATAATTGTGCATTACTTAGATTTCAGAACAGCATTCATTAGCAATCATTTTTTATTGCAGTTACAATTACTTAGAAATTCTAATGTTCCTATAAAAATAATCATTTCTCTTACACTGTGTTTGAAAATGGTTATTAAATTGATTAAACATTTTTATTTTGTGTTAGGTTTTCTAATACCGAAACATTATCCTGATTTAGTTATCTGGCTTATGATGATAAGTCAATGATCAGAAAAATTTAAAAAGAATACTACCTTATCATTGAGTTGGAGGTTACTTGCTTAAATTGTGTTTCATCTGGGTGCTTATTAATTACATAATTTATTGACTATTCTAAACACAAATCCACACCTCTAACTACAATGGATCTTGAAGTATCATATAATTAGTCAAATGAATTTAAACTTTCATTTAGTAATTTATTTAAAAAGTAATACAATACTCTACTTCCTCTAGTTATTGATTTGCCCATTGATTCAGTAAATATTCACCTAGCTCTACTAATTTTTATGCACTGTACTTGGATATAAATGAACAGTGATGAATGAAAATGACAAGATCTCTCTTCCTTAATAGAGTAGCAAACCTAGGTGTCAAAACAGAGTATAAAGAAGTCATCACAGATATATTATCATGTTATATGAAGTGTGATGAATGAAGTGGAAATTCTCCATGAGAAAGAAAAGTAATTTGGAGAAAGGAACTACTTTAGATAACAAATGAAGTTCACCCTCTTTGAGATCTAGTTTAAGTAGAGAAACAAAGAATAAGAAAGGTCCATGATATGAGGAACAAGGGAGGGTATTCCAGGCAGAGAACATGCCAGGTATGAAGGTCCTGCAGCATGCTTAGCATTTAGTAAATGAGGAAAACAGTTGTGCAGGATGTTGTTGTTTTAAAAATTAGCAGGGAGAATAATTTGAATTATCATTTATCCGTAACAGAAATCAATGATGGTTGCTAAAGAGACAAAACCAAAATCTCTTTCATACACACATATACATATGTACATATATATACGCACACATACATACATACACACACATGCATACATTTCTAGTGGGTATGTTAATTAGCACAATCCTTAATCTGTTTTAAAATCTAATAAAAATGTACATTCATGCTAAGACAAAAATCCTATATCTGTTGGAAAACAATAACCATGAAACAAATATGTAAAAATGATGTCTAAAATGTCTGTTGCAGCATTATTTATGAAACCAACAATTGAAGAAAATCAAAATTGCCAACTATCATTAGAGTAAAAGGATGCACTTGAACAAACAATCAAATAAAACCTATATTGTTTATATAATTTATTTTTTGTATTTATAATCATATATATTATAAAGTCTATATGAATACCTCATATTAACGTTTATAAGACATGGCTAATGTACATGCTTATTCAAATATATAGACTTAAATTGTCGCATTCTTTATAACTACAAAAAAATGGGAAAGCCTAAATGTTATTCAGTAAGAGATTGACAAAATACTCTATTTATATATCCACTCTAAAAATATTGTGTGTGTATGTA
This sequence comes from Pongo abelii, assembly GCF_028885655.2. NCBI lineage: Eukaryota > Metazoa > Chordata > Mammalia > Primates > Hominidae > Pongo > Pongo abelii. The sequence goes on from NC_071998.2 coordinate 33,107,814, forward strand.
TGCACAATCCTTTACCTGTTTTAAAATTCAACAAAAACTACCCATATATACACAAACACAAAGGGGGAGTTAATACGATTTTCTGATAATTGCTGCTGCTTTAATCCTGTTGAATCTAAATACAATATCAACCTCAATAAATGAGGAAGAATGACATCTGAATAGCATGAAAACAGGGACTCAGTAGCCTACATGCAAATTAAAAATACAGTTGACTGGCCGGGCGCTGCGGCTCACGCCTGTAATCCCAACACTTTGGGAAGCCAAGGCGGGTGGATCACTTGAAGTCAGGAGTTAGAGACCAACCTTTCCAACATGGTGAAACCCCATTTCTACTAAAAATACAAAAATTCCCCGGGCACGGTGGCACATGTCTGTAATCCCAGCTACTCAGGAGGCTGAGGCAAGAGAATGGCTTGAACCCAGGAGTCGGAGGTTGCAGTGAGCCGAGATCGTTCCACTGCACTCCAGCCTGGGTGACAGAGCAAGACCCTGCCTCAAAATAAATAAATAAATAAATAAATAAATAAATAAATAAATAATAAATAAAAATACACACACACACACACACACACACACACACACATAGTTGTCCCTTGAACAATGCAAAGATTAGAGGTGCTGACCTCATGTAGTCAAAAATCCATGTATAACTTTTGACTCCCCTAAAAATTAACTAGTAGTAGCCTACTGTTGACCTGAAGCCTAACCAATAAATAGTAGATTAACACACATTTTCTTTATTATATGTTTTATATATTGCATTCTTAAAACAAAGTAAGCTAGAAAAAAATGTCATTTAAAAAATCAAAAGGAAAAGAAAATATATTTACTATTCATTACGTGGATTGGGTCATCATAAAAGTTGTCATCCTTGTCATTTTCAGGTTGTGTAGGCTGAAGAAGAGAGAGAAGAGAATAGGTTGTTGGTCTTGCTCTCTCAAGGCTGGCAGAGGCAGAAGAAAATCGTATATAAGTGGACCCATGTAGTTAAAATTCATATTGTTCAAAGATCAACTACAGCACCTCAAAGTGGCTGTCCCTTTTCCTCCCACAACTCTTGCTTTTGTTGCAGATCCTGGGTACTGTGATTCTATGGGTGTAATAGGGACCAAAAATGTTTCCTAAATGACAACGTGTCTTGCCATTGTATGTGGAGCTTCAATTCATGTAAAGTGTCTAATTAAAAGTTTCTGAATTATAATTGGCAATCCGTCCGTTGTGTGTAAAGCAGGAAACCTAGTCCTACATTACGTGTTCAGAAATGTGTAAGAATCAAAAAAAAAAAAGAAGAAAAAATACATGCCAAGACACTCAGTTTAATTCAATTAAATCTCCTTAAATTTAACCAATAATACATATGCAGAGATTAGATAAATAGTATGTCATATTATTTGAATATGGCAAATAGACCTAACTTCAAGTAACTTCAAATAATCAGAATTGTTTATGTGGCCTACGGCATGTTAATAGCAATGCCAGGAAACTACAATCCATCATCTTTTGTCACAGTCTTGATGAGCACATCGTAGAGAATACTGAGTTGCTTACTCTGTTTAAAAATATTTTTAAAGTATGACTATGTTGTATTTATCTTAATTTATAAGAAATGACCCCAAGCAAAATCACAAATTCATACATGTAATATGAAACGATTGTGCAACAATAACTTTGGGAGACACAGAGACAGTCATTTTATATGCCATTTATATGCAGGTTATTCTTAAATCTACATCTCCATCATTGAGGTTTTCCCTGGGTGAGTGCAAAAATATGTGGGTTTTTAGCATTGTTCAGTTTTTCCCTCTGATAATGGAATACTTAAATAAATGTGAATTATTCTTTAATAAATGTGGTTTTGTTATACATCATTTCAATGGGCATTTCTTGTTTTATTTTTTTGCTAATGACTTAGTGCTTGCTGTTTATGCTTATTTTACACTGTGGAAATTATGTTAGACAAAAAGCAAATTCGAGCGATTTTCTTATTCAAGTTCAAAATGGGTCATAAAGCAGCGGATACATCAATGCATCTGGCACGGGAACTGCTAACCAACGGACAGTGCAGTGATGGTTCAAGAAGTTTTACAAAGAAGAGGAGAGCCTTGAAGATGAGGAGCTTAGTGGCCGGCCATCGAAAGTTGGAAACAACCAATTAAGAGCAATCGTCGAAGCTGATTGTCTTACAACTACACAAGAAGTTGCGGAAGAACTCAAAGTTGACCCTCCTATGTTAGACATTTGAAGGAAATTGGAAAGGTGAGAAAGCTCGATACGTGGATGCCTCACGAGCTGACTGAAAAGCTAAAAAATCGTCCTTTTGAAGTGTTGTCTTTTCTTATTCTACCTAACAAGGAACCATTTCTTGGTCAGATTGTAACGTGCTATGAAAAGTGGTTTTTATACGCCAACTGGCAAATGACTAGCTCGGTGGTTGGACCGAGAAAAAGCTCCAAAGCCCTTCCCAAAGCCAAACTTACACCAAAAAAAAGTCGTGGTCACTGTTTGGTGGCCTGCTACCAGTCTGATCCACGACAGCTTTCTGAATCTGGGAGAAACCATTACATCCGAGAAGCATGATCAGCAAATCGGTGAGATGCACCCAAAACTGCAATGCCTGCAGCCCACCATTGGTCAAGAGAAAGGGCCCAATTCTTCTCCATAGCAATGCCCGACCACACATCGCACAACTAGCACTTCAAAGGTTGAACAAATTGGGCTACGAAGTTTTGCCTCATCCACCATATTCATCTGACCTCTCGCCAACCGACTACCACTTCTTTAAGCATCTCAGCAGCTTTTTACAGGGAAAACACTTTCACAACCAGCAGGATGCAGAAAACGCTTTCCAAAAGTTCGTCAAATCCCGAAACACGAATTTTTATACTACAGGAATAAACAAACTTATTTCTCATTGGGAACAATGTGTTGATTATAATCGTTCCTATTTTTATTAATAACAATGTGTTAAAATTCACAGTCCAAAGCAGCAATTAATTTTACACCAACTTAATATTCAATATTTCCAATTTCGGTCATAGATTCCTAATACCTGCCTTCAATTCATCCTGAACTGCCTCATACAATATATTCTAATTGTAAATTGTAAATTTTATTTCTGTAATTGTCTTTCACACTAGACTCTCACATTAGACTAGGAACTTCTTGAAGGTTGGTACCCTGGACATCAAGATCTGTCTTCTGAGTTTCTCTCTGTGACCACCCACTGCCATAATGTCTTACGGTTTATTTTCTTTAATCTCACCTTACATAATTTCATTGCAGTATTTTTATCTCTACCGAGGAAAGGAAATTGGGTATGTGTAATTTGGTGAATAATGCCAGGATGTAGCATAGTACCTGGACTGATTGCTTGTTCTATACACACCCTTACCCCAATACACTTACCATGTTTATATGCAGATTTATTGTGCAAATTGTTCAACTAAGATTTTACAGTTCTCTAAAAATAGATACAAACTAAAGTAACAGTAATATGTTTTAAGATATGTAATATAATTATAATAACCTATTCATTTGATTCACTTGTTTGATTAGTGTCCCAAGAAAAATGCATCCATTTGTCAGTCATCAGTATGCCCAGACATCTTAACATACAAAATATCTCAGCATATTGATGCTTCAAAATAAAATAGTGTTTAAATTTTTATAGTTTTGGGAGTACAGGTGGTTTGTGGTTACATGGATAAGCTCTTTAGTGGTGACTTCTGAGATTTAATGCACCTGTCACCTGAGCACTGTACACTCTATCCAATATCTTGTACTTTATCCCTCATCTCCTCCCACCCTTCCCCCTCCAAGTCCTCAAAGTCCATTATATGTCTTTCTGTCCTCATAGCTTAGTTCCCACTTATAAGTAAGAACATACATAATTTTTTTTTCCATTTCTGAGTTACTTCCCTTACAATAATGGCCTCCAGTTCCATTCAAATTGCTTCAAAATACATTATTTTGATACTTTTTATGGGTGAGTAGTATTACATGGTGTATATATACTATATTTTCTTTATCCATTTATTGGTTTATGGGCACTTAGGTTGGTTCCATTTATTTGCAATTGCAAATTGTACTGCTATAAATATGCGTGTACCCATGTCTTTTTCATGTAATGACGTCTTTTTATTTGGGTAGGTACCCAGTAGTTAGATTGCTGAATCAAATGGTAGTTCTACTTTTATTAAGTTCTTTAAGGAATCTCCATACTGTTTTCCATGTGGTTGTACTAATTTGAATTCCCAGCAGCAATACAAAAATGTTCCCTTTTCTTCACATTGACACCAATATTTATTTTACTCTTTGCAATTACGGTCATTCTTGAAGATTTAAGGTATTATCTTGTGGTTTTAATTTGAATTTCCATGATGGTTAGTGATGTGAGCATTTTTTGCATGTTTGTTGGCTGTTTGAATATCTTTTTTTGAGAAATTTCTATTTATGTATTTTGCCCACTTTTTGATGGGATTATCTGTTTTTGTTTTTTGTTTTTCTTGCTGATTTGTTTTAGTTCCTCATAGATTCTGGATACTAGTCCTTTGTCAGATGCATAGTTTGTGAATATTTTCTCGAACCCTGTGTGTTGCCTGTTTACTCTACTGATGATTTATTTTGCTGTGCAGAACCCTTTAAGTTAAATTAGGTCCCATTTATTTGTTTTTGTTGCATTTGCTTTTGGGGTCTTAGTCATGAATTATTTGCCTAGGCCAATGTCCAGAAGAGTTTTTCTGATGTTGTCCTCTAGAATTTTTATGTTTTCAGGTCTTAGATTTAAGTCTTTCATCCATCTTGAGTTGATTTTTGTATAAGGTGAGAGCTGGGGATCCAGTTTTATTTTCTACATGTGGCTTGCCCATTTTTCCCAGCACTTTTTATTGAATAGGGTGTCCTTTCCCCAATTTATATTTTTGTATACTTTGTTGAAGATCAGTTGACTGAAAGTATTTGGCTTTAGTTTTGAGTTCTCTATCCTGATCCATTGGTCTAGCGCCTACAAAAGAAAATTTTAAAAATTCAGGACTTAAATGGTGGGAAATAAGTCATCTACCTGTATAATGTTACAGGTGTCAGGTAGGTTCTTAAACAGTTTTCAGGACAGTTGAGTATTGCTTGTCTTCCTTTAACCAACCATGCACTGTTTAGGTTTAAGTCATTGTTATTTCACTTAATCATTTATTTCACCATTTAATAAACACTCATCAACATCTCGTGCAGAAGAGTTCACTTGATGATGAATTTACACAGATTTAATTATGCTTAGATTTATTCATTGTCATTAGGTATGTTGCTCCTTCTTCCTGATTTCTTACACTGACCTGCATGGCATATTCTGACACAGTCTCCAGCCCTCAATTTCAGAATTGCCTAGCTCCTTAACTCATGCAGACAGAATTGAGAATTTCTTTTCTGTGCCTTCATTGCACCCTATACAATTCCATTAATATTTAACACACTATATTGTAATTTTCATAGACATGTTTGTTTCAAAACTGTTAACTCAGGAAATGTATTTTAACCACTTTTTTATACCCAGGGTCTAACAATGCTTAAAAATGTGTTCTGAGTAAATGAATAAATCCATGCTTTGAAGTGACAAACGATTATCTAATCTACTAGCATACCTTTTCCACCCTCATTAGATAATAGGCTGCAAGAAATGAATGAACATGCATAATCTATCACTTTCATTAATCTGCTGATAAGTCAAAATGAATCCAAGCATTCAAGACTTGAAAAAAATCTTCAAATCAAATAAAATGTACACTGTGTAAGATAGTGCTTAAGTGAATAAAAAACAACCAAATTGTTGAGCAGCATCAAATGTAAATCATGCCAATTGGTGAAGAATTGTTAACTATAAAACAAACATACTTTAGTAAAATAATAGGGAAAATTCATAATTCAAAAGATAGGATCTTAACTTGTTAAAAAATGCATGGCTGCCATTGTATTAAGTATATATGATGAAAAAATATATTAGATCAAATTTTAGATAAATGTAAAGATGATATGCCTAAATATTTATAATTCTAAAGTGCATATAAAAGCTAAGATAACATTATAATCAAAGTGGTTTATAGCAGCAATAGTATACTCATGATTTATTCTTTCAAGTATCTCTGCCACTAAATGAAAATTATCAAGGGGAAATGAAAAAATTAGGTAGTATTAAAAACATATTTCTATTTGCTTAACAAGAACTACTTTAAAATGTTTTATTTCCAATTTGTCCTAGGTACATTTTAGCTTAGAAAACAAAATGCGTATATGCATGTGTACATATAAACATTTGACTTTAGCTGCTAAATAGGACTGCTATGTTTTTAAACAGTCTAACTCCTTTTTACCACGTAAAGGGACAGTTTTAAAACATATTTATATCTCATGGTTTAAACTATAGCATGATTTATTAGAAAATAGTTAATTCAATACCCTTGATTGAACTTGCAATTTGACAATAAATCAGGAAACTTTTGTGTTTCCTTAAAAAAAAAAGAAAATAGTTTAACACAACACATTGGAATGTTAAAATGCTTCAAGGAAGATTAATAACATCCAGATAATAGTTATTTTCTTGCTTTGCAAGAAAACACATTATCTATTCCATAACAATTTATTGCTTTCGTGTGCAATGTCCTTGATTTCAATAGTATTGTTCAGGCTTTTGATACTAATCTCTAAGATGTTGTTAGGAAAGAATCTCACCTCATCAGTTATTCTGCAGGAAATAAAAAATTCTGCACCTGATAAATAATCTATATTCTTAAAGGGACAATTTTCACTTGAAGAACTGGTCTCCTTTGAATGCTTTCAACATCAAAAATCAGAGGTATGTTGTAGAATAAAAAAAAAAATAAAATGAGTCTTCTTAAGAGAAGGGCTATAAAAGTAGAAAATCAACCTGCCCTTTTCAAACTTACTTTGCTACTTTGACTATGACTTTTTGAAATGTACTTTCTGTTTTTTACTGGCTTTAGAAACATCTGCTGATTTTTTTAAATGGACAATTCATTGCCCATCACAAAATCATTCAATTTTCTTAGCAAGCAATTTTGAAATTTTGGGAAAGTTTCTTCACTTAAAAATAGTTACCCAAAATTTGGCAGATACCTTTTGTGTTTCACATTTGTACAGTATCTTCCTGCTAGGCCATGCATCCTTAAAGAACCATAATGTAGACAGAAAGAAGTATAAACCTGTACTCAGAGATGGCTGGGGGCAATGGTGTCTGCCATTCCCTTAGTGGAGTGACCCATCACAGTCAGTCACTTTGTTAACTTTTCTGCCTCTCATTTTACTGATAAATAGGAACAGAGTCAATAAATCTTATTAAAATATTTATTATTGTGGTGTTTAAATGCGATGTATGTAAACATTGGGATATATAATATATTGATAAATATTGGTTTCTTCTATGGCTTGAATGTGCCTCTCAAATTTTATGAATTGGAAATATCCTCAAATTCATATGTTGATGGTGGGGCTTTCAGGAGGTAATTAGAATTAGATACATTCATCAAAATGGAACCCCCATGATAAGACTTGTAACTTTTTAAGAAGAGGAAGGGAGACTGAGTTGGCATGGTCTTGCCTCTTGCCATGTGATGCCCTTTGCCGTCTTATGAAACAGTAAGAAGGCCCTCACAAGATGCCAGCACCATGTTCCTGGACTTTCCAGCCTCTGAAAATGTGAGCTAAACGAACTTCTCTTCTCTATACATTACCCAGTCTGTGGTATTCTTTTATAGCAAGAGAAAACAAACTAAGACAGTTTCCATATTTTATGGCAGTTATTTTGGCTGTTTGAAAATTATATTTTACACAGTGATTAGCAAACTTTCCCTATAGAATTATCAATAAACTAATGAAAAAGTAAATTACTAATGTGGTTGATTAAAATAGAGGGGGAATATAATTTGAAGATACTCTAGGCCCTCTGGACAATTACAGAGAAGGCTGAAATGTTAATTTTCAGGAGTGTCAGACTAGCAACACAGCTCAGAAAATTGCAGTGAGGCAACTGCCATTTGTATTACGTACCTATTTATCCTGCAGTTTCAGGGTTACATATAAAACCAGAAGTTCTTTATCATCTCTGCAATAGCACAAAAATGCTATTGTCTCCTAAATTATTCTGTCCTAAATAATTGTTTCCTATGTAAGCTATTTTGTCCTAAGTAATTAAGCATTCAATATTTTAAAGATTTTAAAGTGTGCATAACATGCAATTTTATATATATATTTAAGTAATATATATATGCATATATGCATATAAAAAGCAATACAAAATATTCTTTTTATCTATAAATCTATGGAAAACTGGGACAGAATAGAATTACAGAGTACCCATAAAACACCTGATGGAAAATTGGTTACATTTCAAATCTCTCAACAATTAGTCCCTTCCTTCGACTTCAGGTCTTCTTTTAATCTATATTTCTTTCCTTCTTTCTTTAATATTTTATGTGGGTATGGACAGGAACCAAGTTGGAAAGAAGCTTCCCACAAGAGTAGAGCATTGAAGAGATCACAGACATTGATCATATTTGTAGTATTTCCAGAAAAGCATGTACAACATTACTAAGCTTAAAATAGTTAGGGTCCATTTTTTAAGGGAGATAAATGAGAAACTTGAAAAATAAAAAGAGTGAGATTCAAGAACTTGAAGTATAGGAATTCTGAATAAAAACTGGACCTTTGAGAATTTTACAAGTTCATGTGTTTGTGTATGTGTCTGTGTGTGCTAAACATTACAGTCTTTCATAAGTCAGAATGAATACCCTTAAGAGCTACTATATTCTCATCTTTATTTTTTTTTACTTTCCTCAACAACTTTTTCTCTAATCCTACATGTGCTTTCCCTCTCTTTGCCCAACTATTATATCTTTTGTCCCATCCCATTCTTCTAACAAGACTGATCTGAAATACCATTTTTTTGATAATAAGTTTTAGAATTGAAACATTAAAGAATATAAACAGAATTGCTGCTATTCATTTCTGCAAAACCCAAGTTTGCTGACCTTAATTTTATAGCATGAATCACAGCCATTCTGCTGATATTGGCAGTGATTGATAATAAGGGGGATGGGAGTAATTAAAGAGCATATGATGTGTTTGTTTGCATTTTGAGTGACTGCTATAGAGTATATGCAATCAAAGGCATGGTACATTAAATAAATCAGTTAGCCCCATAAATCAGCACAACCTGCCAAAAATGAGCAGAGGGAGCTTGCAATGCAGCAGGCCTGCATGTCAGGCCTTAGGCAAGCTGTTACCTCCAGGGTGAAGTCATCAAAAACAGAGCTCAAAGAACCAGAGAAGACTTGCTATTTGCAGGATTCAGAATCTCAGCAAGAGAGCCTAAATGTAGTGACTTTTTTTTAACATTTGTGCAGGAATGTGAAGTTTATGAGCTTTATTAAAATCTACTGTGTGCTCTATAAACATCTTCACTGGTTTGTACCAACACAGCTATGGGATAATTTCAGAATTGTTACCCAGTTTACATTCAATAGTTTCACTTTTTATCTACTAAAAGAAAATTCCTGAAAATTCTGCCAAAAGATAACATCAGTAAGAAAATATTTTACACGTTGATTCCAGTCACCAGTGATATTGTTACCAAGGTTCTGGAATTAAGAGAATAAAATAATTTTAATAGACGTTATTTTTAGAGCAGTTTCAGGCTCACAGTAACATTGAGAGACAGCTAGCAAGATTTTTAAGATACCCATCCCCACATATGCATAGCCTCCCCCGTTATCAACATCCTCCCCTAGAACAGTACATTTCATTCCATTGATGAACCTACATTGACGCATTATTATCACTCAAAGTCCATCGTTTACATTAGAGTTTACTCTTGGTTTTGGACATTCCATAGGTTTGGAAAAATGTATAATGATATGTACCTACCATTATATAGATTCTCTTTGACTTATGATAAACTCATCAAAATGTTGAAAAAGTGTAATTGAAATGTGGTAAGATGAGGACTATCTTTGGTGTTATTCAGATACTTCTCTGTTCTCCTACTCATCCCTCCCTCCCTACGAACTCCTGGCAACCACTGATCCTTTTCCCACCACCTTAGTTTTATGTTTTTCAAAATGTTATATAGCTGTAATCATACAGCATGTAGCCTTTTTATACTTATTTCACTTAGTAATATGTATTTCTGCTTTCTTCATGTGTTTTCATGGCTTGGTAGCTCATCTCTTTTTAATGCCGAATAATATTCCATTATCTGTATTTATCATGGTTTATTTATCCTTTCTCCCACTAAAGGACATGATGGTTGCTTTGAAGTTTTGGCAATTATGAAACAAGCCTCTATAAACATCCATGTGCAGGTTTTTTTGTGTGGACATAAATTTTCAACCTCTTAGGGTAAAATAATTTTTAAAACATGTAACTTTTGCTGTGGTTCATATTGATTTTGGGGTAATAAATACATGAAAATATGGAGAAATGTTTCTCTATCAGGGCAAACACACAGACTCATTCACAATTTCACTTTTGGCAGTTTCGGTAACCCTCAGTTAACTGCAGTTTGAAAATATCTGAGCACTGTAGTGCCATAAGCTAATTCTGAAAGAGAAAGACTTCAGTCACATCATTTTTATTATAGCATATTGTTACTGTTGTTCTAGTTTATCAGTTATTGTTGTTAAACTCCTACTGTGCCTAGGTTTTAAATTACAGTTTATCATAGGTATGTATGTGTAAGAAAAAAACACATATAGGGTTTAATACGACCCAAGTTCAGGCAACCAATGGGAGTCTTGGAACATATGCCGCAAGAATAAGGGACGACTAAAGTATTGCATAAAACTTTAGAACCTTGCTTGTTGACAGTCCTTAAGTTTGCAAGGACCCCTGTTTTAAAACCTTGAACCTTGAAACAATAGTTTTGTTCCTTCTTACATATGTGAGTTTACTTTTGTCCGTACATCAACATTAGGTTTCAACCTTATTAATCATACATTATATATTTTAGCAAGGACATTAGGTTTAAAACAGTAAGCATATTGTGAAAATGAAGCATATTTCTTTTTTCTTTCTTTCTTTCTTTTTTTTTTTTTTTTTTTCTGAGACGGAGTCTCACTGTGTTGCCCAGACTGGAGTGCAGTGGCGTGATCTCATCTCACTGCAACCTCTGCCTCCTGAATCCAAGTGATTCTCCTGCCTCAGCCTCCTGAGTAGCTGGGATTACAGATGTGAGCCACCACGCCTGGCTAATTTTTTGTATATTTAGTACAGATGAAGTTTCACCATGTTGGCTAGGCTGGTCTCAAACTCCTGACCTCAGGTGATCTGCCCACCTTGGCCTCCCAAAGTGCTGGGATTACAGGCATTAGCCACTATTCCCAGGCTGAAGCGTATTTCTTACTACTAACACTTTGCAAATTTTAATGGGACATATATTTGGGACAAACAAAAAATTAGTAAGATCTTTATTTAATGCCAAGGAACACTGACTTTGTGCAAATATACCCATATATAGATATATACCTATATATACACAGCTATATATAAAACATGTGGGTTAGGACAGTATATTAAATAAATTATAGTATGCATCTCAGGAACTTACATATTTATTTAAAATGTATTCCAATCAAAACAATCACTTATCATTTAGATTAAATAGTTGAAGCAGTTGGTTCCCAGTTTGACTAATCATCTGTCAGCAGACTTCTCCAAAACATTTGAAAAGCTAGTAAGGAGTGTGAGAATAGAAATTGTATTTTGTTCTAATATATTGCTCTGAAGCTGGCAAACTGTTGTTGTTAAAAGTCAACAATGGTTTTAAAAAGTCACAAAGCTTCTTTTTTTATTTTTAGCTGAAACTGAATTTATAGTGTAAACAAAATCACTTTTTGAAAATACAAAGAATTCACAGTGAATTCAAAGTAAAGTATTTGCAATGTTAATTACAATTGTGTGCTCTGTTGGAAATGTGTGTTTAGAAACCTGGATATTGGACATCTTTAATATATACACTTACACATGAGAAAACATGTCCATCCTGTGTTTGGGTCATTTCTGTGAGGACAGCTTGCAGGATTCTGTACTGGTGAGTCTAGTGACTCCACTAGTCACTAGTAGCAGATATTGCAACTGAGAGAAAACAAGCAACAATGGAGAAGTAGATAGTGTATCTCGCTAAGCTAAACTTGGAATAAACAACCTCCTAAAACCTGAAATCACAGAACATTATTCTTCTTTGTGTCTAAGAGGAAGGTTGGGGGAGGAAGGGAATGAAAGGGGGAGGGGAAGGCCAACATTTACTTCATGTAAATATAGAATAGTATATATTTTTTCATTCTGTCCAACTAAAACTTTATATTCTTTTCCCACAATATCAAATAGTGTATTTGAATTGCATGCTAGTGAAATTTCATGGGGAAAAAGCAACCTTCTACCTGCATCAAAACATTACGGTCATTGAGTTTAATCATTTATTTACTCATTCGAAAAATATTCATTGGGTGTTTCCAGTGCACCAGTTACAGTATTGGCCCTAAGAATAAAATGAAGACTAAGATTTAGTGCCTGCTGTACAAAATCTCAAAGTTTATTAGGAGACCAAAACATGTAATATGTGTTGGTGTGTGTGTATGTGCGTATGTGTGTATGTGTGTCTACATACATACATAAATAAAGGGCACGAAGAGTATTGCATATAATAGTAGCAAAAGAAGAAAGTAATTACCTGAACCTAGGGGACCATCTCAAGGACATCCTTCTTACCCAGATGACCACTGAAACAAGTCATAATAAATAAACAGGAGATTGGCAGACATGAATAGAAAGTCTGAATACCCGAAAGAAAAAGTAAGCACTTTAAGGGAGAGAGAGGAAGAAAATGACCTGATTTTGAAAACATTATACATTTCATTAGCTTGGAGAAATATGTATTAGGTATGCAGCATATCCACTGTAAATCTTCCTCGTGACATTACTGCTGTATCCAAAGAAGCACTGAACATTCTGAAGGGGAAGTGGGTTTTGTTCTGCATTTCAGCACAATGCCATTACAAGTAAAAAGCAACCCTAATATTTATTCATTTGAAGAAGGAATCAGGATATTTAAAAAGCTGCTCAATCTTTCTATGCCTTAGTTTCCCCAAATTCATAATAGAGGAAAATTAATAATACCACCTAACACTATTGTTGAGAAATAAATGAAATAATATTAAAAAAGAGGATAAGGGACATAGAAATTAGCAACAAATCTAGTTTTTACTATAGCCAATAGAGTTACTATATTTTTGAATAATTTGTTTCACTTTAAACAAGGTGATACTAAACACCCAGAGTATTATATGAACTAGAGCTAATTTTATTATTGAGGCCTTAAATGAAATATGAGGCATGAGCATGTCTAAGATCTACCTAATTAGAGTAGTTATATGCTTGATTTTCTAAAGAAGTCATACTCACACTTGTTTTCATTTTTCTGAAAATAACTGTTTCTGTGTCAGGGCATTTTAAGCATTAAATTCCTTCGTCACTTGACATGAGTGAAACCAAACTTTGTATCAACTTCTTTTTCTTAATTATCTTGTAATTTCAATGGGGTGGAGAAAAATAAGAGATCCTCAATCACTGGATATTTTTCATATCAGATGAAAAAATAATTTTGCAGTAATACAATGATATCATGCCACATTTTATCAAAGCTCTGTATAATGTGTAAGTGTGAAACACATTCTAGAAACAAGCAACACTGCAATTACTATTTTTAATAATATGAAATTCTCAATTCTTTATAGTCTTATTCAGGAAAGAGATCTGTTAATATCATTTAATATATTGGATTTCATTCTGTTGAGATGTACTGGTGATGGGAATGCAGAAAAAACAAAAGCAAATTCCATTAAGTCTACATCTTTCAAGCTGAGTAATTACAAGGGTCTACTAATTGAATATTTTCTGTTCCCTGAAGAGTTTTGAAATGTTATTATATGTAGAGGTTAAACGTGCTACCAATATGAAGAAACATATTTTCCATATATCAATTAGACTGTATTCTCAAGCATTATAACAAGTAAATGTGTTTGCACGTGCGTGTGCATGTGCAGGCACACATGTTATGCATTTAGGGAAGAGAAGGAAGGAAGTATTAGTGGTATTATTTTCCAAACATAAAATATTTGGTCACATGGGCGTTGCATATGCCAAAGTCAAATCTCATAGTTTTTCCTATTTTCACCATTAGTATCTGATTAACTTGCAAGTGCCAATAAGCTAGTTGATAAGCATCAGGAAAAGAGACCATTTTTATCAGCATGGTAAAACCACACAAAAAAATCACGCTTAAACATTAGGTATCTCAAAACTGTTATAATGTTTTTCTGCATTTTCTCCATATATTTCTATTTTCCAAAATTATGTAACAGCTTTAAATTACAAACACACTCTTGAAAATAAATGCCATTCAATTCCAGTGGATAGCTATAGTTATAATTTTGCATATTAGCTTTGACCTAAAGTCAGAGATATTGCTATTTTCTCTGACAGCAGCTCACCCAGAATGAAGCTTGGCAGGTCTAATTGTTGGTTACTTCAAAGTATAACACTGTATAACAGCAGTAATAATATAATATTCTGATCCACCTATGTTTCCTTTTACACACTAGGATTAAACTATGTACAGGGCTTGATGCTGCCTGTTAATAAAAGATGATGCTATTTGTAAATTATATTTGAACTTCAAAGTCCAGAAATATTGAGGGTGGGGTAGGGAATAGAAATTCAGACCTCAGCAGTTCTCTACCTGGACAACAATAAAGAAAATAGAAGACAGGAAAAGGCAAATGACAGCTCATGTATTGATATTGGGAGAACCATGTTCTAGATTAAGCATAACACATTCTAAATTCAATTAGATGCAATCTTAGGGTTTCACTAACATTTTAATCATTTGATCCCATAAGTGAAATGTGTTGATGCTTCTTTTCTGGAGCTATGATTCATACAGAGCATGAGGAGGTAAGTAAAGTGATATTTCGGGAATACTCTGGTGATTAATTGTCAACAGGGGAAATGCGGCTTCAAAGTCTGGGTTGACTTACCATTTGAACCACACAAAGTAAAAAAGCTGTAGAGAAAACTCACAGCAACTTATACCCTGTGAAGGCTATACAAATTCTGAATTACTCTATTTTATGAAATTTAAAAATCATTCTTCTTTCAAGGTTTGTTATTTTAAGAAAAACACGGTAATATTTTAGTCATGGGGCATTGCTATTGGTGAGGAGTCAAAATGAAAAGAAAAAAATTTATAAGGTAACTTTTATACATGAGTCTATTATGGTAATATACCTAAGGACCAATGAATTCTACATTATAAAATATAGAAAAGTGAATTATATAAGCTTACAGAAAAAATTAAAATTATAAAACATAAATCTTTAGAAAAAAAGTCTACAAGAGAGATATTCCATAGACAATATTTTCCATAAATTTTGGGAGAAACTTCATAAATTTTACAATTAAAAAACACAATATTTTTCATTTTTATTTATTTATTGAGACAGGATCTCACTCTGTTGCTCAAGCTGGAGTGCAGTGGCGCGATCTTGGCTCACTGCAGCCTCCACCCCCTGAGCTTAAGTGATTTTCTCACCTCAGCCCTCCAAGTAGCTGGGACTACTTGTGCATGCCATCATATCCAGCTAATTTTTGTTTTTGTGGGTTATTTATTTATTTTTGTAGAAATGGGTTTTGCCATATTGCCCAGGCTAGTCTCGAACTCCTGGGCACAAGTGATCCTCCCACCTCAGCCTCCCAAAGTGCTAAGACTGGCAGGTGAGCCACTGCTCACAGTCACGAATCCTTTCTCAGTAGAAAACTTTTGTACAGTGAAGAGTACGCAATAAGCTAACGATCAGCAGTATAATTAGCTTAGTTAGTTGGCTGAGGAGTTCAGATCCAGCTCAACTTACTTATGTTCTATGAAAATAACATAAACTCCCACCCTTATCCATCATTTTAAATAAATTTGAAAATTGTGTTTAACTGTTCAGCCTACGCCAACTATATTTGTGCAAATCATCCTTCTCCTACCTACTGAAACAGTGGTTTTAATATTTAAAACTCGGCCGGGCGTAGTGGCTCACGCCTGTAATCCCAGCACTTTAGGAGGCCGAGGCGGGCGGATCACGAGGTCAGGAGATCGAGACCATCCTGGCTAACATGGTGAAACCCCGTCTCTACTAAAAGTACAAAAAATTAGCTGGGCGTGTTGGCGGGTGTCTGTAGTCCCAGCTACTCGGGAGGCTGAGGCAGGAACAATGGCGTGAACCCGGGAGGCGGAGCTTGCAGTGAGCCGAGATCACGCCACTGCACTCCAGCCTGAGTGACAGAGCGAGACTCCGTCTCAAAAAAAAAAGAAGACTTAAAACTAATAGTAATCTTATCATTACCTTGCTTAGAAGAGCCCAAAGATTCCTCATTGTCCTAGACATCAAGCCAAACTCCTTCACAAGTTAACAATACTTTGATATACTCCTTGAAAAAAACTATCCAAAACATAGAAATAAAAGTTACTTCCTGCCCTTTCAATGATATAATAAACCATTGTCTAACAAACCCACCCAAACAGTTAACTATGAAACAGAACATGGAATTCGTTTGACTTACTATTCCCTGCTAATATTATGAATAAATATCCAGATTCTGGAAAGAGATGGAAACTATTAGAAAATTTCTAACTTGTCAGTAATTTTTATCCATAAAGACACAAATTATGTCTAGAAAAATATTATGCCTCTATTGCCGACATATGGCATTAAACAGTTTTATATTTAACTTTCCATTCTTATACTATTCTGCTACTTAGACAATAAATAGATTAAATAGATAATAGATAGATGGATAGATAGGGATATGTATTTAATTATTTGAAGACTTGATTTGGCACCCTCTATCTTCTTAAACATTTTACACATAGAAATACTCATAGTTTCCTATAAGTGAACTTTTCTTCACGGGTTTCCCATGAGTCTCTGTGCATCTTGTACCAGTTGCTTAGAATATTTATCTCCCATTCAGTTCATTTTCATTCTTAAATATATAACTCACTTCTACAAAACAGAGGTAGATGTATTAAGAAGCTTATTAAGATAAGTATTTATGTCTTGTCACATTCACAAAGCCTCTTCCAAGACCTTGGGAGACACTCTAGAAATACATTCTTATAGTCATATATATATATATATATGTACATACATATATATGTGTGTATATGTATATATGTATATATATGCATATATATGCATACACACACGTGTGTGTATACATAAATTCATATTTCAGATCTATAAATTTGAAAAGTAAGATATTTTATCCAGCACAGATAAACACTAGCTATTTTAATTGAATCAGATATGCCTTCACTTTTATTTTTTCTTTTCTTGAGACAGGCTCTCACTCTGTTGCCCAGGCTGGGAGTGCATTGGTGTAATCACAGCTCACTGCAGCCTCAAATTCCTGGGCTTAAGCGATCCTCCCAACTCAGCCTCCTGAGTAGCTGGGACTGCAGGTGCACATCACCACATCTGGCTAATTTCTTTAAAAAATGTTTGTAGAGACAGGGTCTCCCTATGTTGCCAGGCTGGTCTGGAACTCCTGGACTCAAGTTATTCTCTCACCTTGGCCTCCCGAAGTGCTTGGATTACAGGCGTGAGCCACTAGAACCAGCCTACATATCCTTGTTTGTTTGGTGATTCTGAAAATGATACTTTTAGGACTTAAATAAGAAAAATACAAATTTTATAAATATTTAATTTGATTTATAGGGATATTTTTATCTGATGTGCAGTTCCAGCCATGAATAGTAATGTTATTGCTAGCCAACCTGATGATAGATGGATGTCCAAGAATATTTGTACCCACCTGCTGGTCTGACTCAACCAACAATACAAAAAATATAGCAGGGCCAGTGCTGATAAGAACATATTTCAGTGTCCAGCAACTGGGTGGGTTGTTGAGGAAAGATAGGATTTGAAAATGTGAAGCTAGGTATTATCCTTGGAAAAATTTTCAAGGATCCAATGTGTAATACTGTGAAAGAAACATTTGGATTTCATTTGCTAGTTCAAAAATAGAGGTTCTCAATCTGTTGATAATGCAGATTACATAATCATAAGTATACCATATTTTCATTCCTTCAGAAATAGGAATTGTACAAAATAAAATTATCCAGATTTATATGATTTAAGTATGTCAACTTGTAACAGTACAAGAAATAACAAGCGTATCTATGTTTAAAATTGTACTGTTATGCCTGTCTATAACATGTGCCTCCTCATTAAGCATCAACACTGATAAAAATAAAGAAAACTCATAATACTTCAGTACAATATAATAAAAAAGATATAAAAACCCCATACTGGCTAAAAATTATTAATTGTAAGAGTATGTAAGTTAGTTACTAACAAAAAAAAAAATAAATGAGAATCCCTGAAATGTTACTGCTGTTAAACAAAAGAAACTTGATATAGTTTTCTCCAGTTGACAGCAGTACCAAAAATTTAGGTGGCATTAACAATGAGTTTTGAAATTAAAAGATAATTTTCTACACTGTCAGTAAAAATAATGATATTGAGAAAACTAGTGAGAAGACACAAATTTGTCTCTTTTTTCTGTATCGAAAATAATGCAATAATACTGTCAAAAAGATTTGTGCTCAAAAAATATGGTCAGACATGTATATCTAGATAAAGAATAAAGCAATGGAGAAGCAATAAATCAAGTTAAATAAAATATTTTGTTTTTATTTTAATAAATCTAAAAAATAACTCTTTAATATAATTTTAGTACCAATGTATTTGATGATTGTATATGGATGAGTGAAAAGAATGGCAACAATTTCGTGAGGGATGAGGTGAAGAATTGGGTGTACTGTATTATAAGGTACCTTCACTACATGTGAAGTGGTAGTGATAGTACTTTTTGAAGGATGTATTTACATGAATAAATGTATATTGTAAACTCCGAAGCAACAATTAAAAATAATTTTTAATGAAACATTAATGATATTTCTATCTAAGAAAAGAGATAAAGTAAGAGCAAATAAAATGTTTGATTAAAATCAGAGAAGGATAAAAATGACAGGAAATAACCCAGTAATTGAAATGAATAAAGAAAAGTAACAAAGATAGTATATATTAATTCAACTATGTGGATAATCATTTTATATAAATGCCTTTAACAAATCATTTAAAAGAAAAATCTTCAGAGTGAATTCAAAAGAAAAAAGACACAACATGTTGTCTACAAGAAATTCACTTTAAATATGAGGATTTGGTTATGTCAGAAGATAATTGATAGAGAAATATATAACACACTAACATCAAACGAAAGATAAAGTAGCTACCTAAATTTCAGATGAAGTAGACTTTAGAACAAGGAATATTATCATGCATAAAGAGTGAAATAACATAAAGATGAAACGGTCAATTCTCCAAGCAAAGTGACAATTCTTTCTATTCCAAGAAAAAAATAACATAAAAATTTCAAACATATATTTATGTAATAACAGAAGACCAAAATAATGAGGCAAAAACTTATAGAACTGCAAGGAAAAATAGAAAAAAATCATTATTATATCTGGATACTTCAACACTCTCTATCAGTAATTGATAGATCAAAGGCAAACACGTGAACAATATCAGTCAACATGATCTAACTGCCACTTATAAAATACTCAATTCAGTAACAAAGGAATACTTATTATTCTCAAGTTTGCATGGAACTTTCTCAAAAATAGACCATATTATGACCATAAACCGTAACTTCAAAAAATTAAAAAAATCATACAATGCATATTCTCAGTCCGCAGTAAAATGAAACAGAAATCAGTAACAAAAACGTAATTAGAAAATCTCCAAATATTTAGAAACCAATGACATATGTCTAAATAACACAAAGAAGGAATATTAAGAGAAATTATAGCCATATTCTGAATTAAGTGAAAATGTATACACACAGTATGGAAATTTGCATACAGCAAATGTAGTGCTCAGAAGAAAATTGATGACCTTACATTTTATCAAATAAAAAATTTAAGCTTCTCCCTTAACAAACTAGAAAAAGAAGAGAAAATTAAACCTGATAAATGAAAAAGAACAGTAATAACAAATATTGGACTAGAAATCAATGAAATTAAAAACAGGAAAATAATAGAGAATAACCAATAAACTTAAAAGCTGGCTCTAGCAAAATCAATAAAATTGATTAACATCTAGCCAGACTAACTAAGCAAAAATCAGAAATGAAAGATGGGCTATAACTACTGATCTCATGAACATTAAAATTATAGTAAGACAAGAATATAAATAGTTCTTTGCCCATAATCATAACTTAGGTGAAATGGACCAATTCCTTAAAAACACAAAATATCAAAATCCATACATGTATTGTAAGCTGATTTTACTAATGGTGCACAGACAAGTTAATAGAAAAGGATATTCCTTGCTTCAAATGACACCAAATAACTGGAAATCAACATACAAAAACTTGAACTAGATACTGACCTTATGTGTTACAGAAAAATTGACTCAAAATAGATCACAAGCCTAAATGTGAAATACCAACCACTAAAAACTTCTTGATAACGTAGGAATCTACATGACTGTACATTTGGTAACAGTTTGCATATGTAATACCAAAACATAACTCATGAAAGAAAAAAAATTGATGAAATAGACTTCTTTAAAATTAAAAACCTGCGCTACAAAGAACACTGTTATGAGAATGAATAGGCAAGCCAGAGACTGGGAGGAATTATTTGCAAAATGCATATCTGGTAAAGAACTTGCATCCAAAAATATACAAAGAATTCATAAAATTAACAATGAGAAAAACAACCCGATTAAAAATAGGCAAAATGCCTGAACAGAACTTTACCAAAGAAGATATACAGATGGAAAATAAGTATGTAAAAGATACCCCAAATCATTTGTCATAAGAGAAATGCAAATCAAAACAAGGAGACACCACTACACATCTATTAGACTTCATGAAATCCAAAAAACTAACAATACCAATTGATGGTGAGTATATGGAGCAATAAGAATGCTCGTTCATTGTCAGTGGATATATATTATGGTACAGCCACTTTGGAAGAGAGTTGTGCAATCTTTTACAGGCTAAACATACTCTTCCCTTACAAACCAGTAATAGTGCTACTCATTTTCTGTGGTCAGTCTTCTTTGCAGGTCTGAAATTAAAGTGGCAGCTACTGCCACTGAACTGGAATTTCTAAATGCAATGGGGGTAATTAGATGCCAGGGTGGCAAAAGCTAAAGACAAGGTAGTTGTTGTTACTATGATAAATAGGAGAATTAAAGCAGTAATCAGAGTAGTCTGACTGACAGAGACATATAGCATTGCCTAGTTGATATAGAGTTTCAAGGAGGGGAAAAAAAAACAGATGAGCAGTCTACTAAATTCTTACTCTATCTATATAAGTGAGAGAATTCCAGGTCTCATGAAAATAAATCTAATTTGAATCACCAAAACAGAGAGTCATGGCCTGGTTTGTAATGAATTATGTTGTAATTCTAATTCCCAAATGTGACTATATTTGCCGAGAAGGCCTATAAAGAGGCATAGGTTAGATGATGTTATGAAGGAGGGCCTTAATCCAATAGGACTGGTTTCCTTATAAGAAAAGGAAGAGACACAAGATCTCTCTCTCTGCACCTCCCACTTTCTCCATGTACTGTGTTTGTGCATGCACACACGTAGAGGAAAGACCATGTGAGGACACAGCAAGAAGGCAGCCATCTACAAGCCAGGAAGAGCGGTCTTACAGCAAACCAACTTGGGCATCACCTTGATCTTGGGCATCTAGGCTCCAAAGCTGTGAGAAAACAAATTTCTGCTATTTAAGCCACCTGTCTGTGGAACTTCATTGTGGCAGCCTTATCAAATTAATACCTGTATATTTATAGGTTAATATCCGTGCATATATTTCCTTGATTTGTCAGCCAAGAGGACCTAGAAACTATGACGCCCCATATCACTAAGCACATCTAGCACATAGGAATTAATTTCTAATACACTGCAACAACAGCAAAAAAAAAAAAAAAAAAAAATCAGAACTTTCTAAATGACTGATCCTAGAGCTATGGCAGGAAATAATTGAGATGAGCCTGAAACATTGTGTAGTTCCGTAAAGTAAAGATTATTCAAAAATATCACAGTGATGCTGCTATGTCAAAGAGATATTGGAGCCAATGGAAATTATACCTTATGGACAAATTTGGTCAACAAAAAAGTAAAGAAGCATTGAACTGTAAGATGGAGTAGAAAATAAATATTCACGAATTCATATTGATATAAACAAAATAGTAAATTTTAAAAAATTTAAAAAGCGACAAATATTCCATGCAGAAAAATTCAGATATCTATGTAGATATGCAGCCATCCACAGGTGAAGTACAAGTCTCATTCCTTACATGTGGGGTGTGCCTAGTGACTTTCTTCTAAAGAGTGCAATATGAGAAAAGGAGATAAAAAGAGTAAATATTCAGTGGAGCAATCAAGGTCAGCATAAACAGTGCTAAGTCATCTTAATAAAATGTACCCTTGGGAGGATGTGATTAAAAAAGCATTTTATCTCTGTAGTCTTCCTAAAACCCATAATCCCAATCTAATAATGAGAAAAACATAAGATAAAACCCAACTGAAGAACCTTTTAAAAAATATGTGACCATGGATCTTCAAAAGTATCAGGGCCATTAGAAATGGAAAAATGGGTGAGGAATAGAAGATTCAAGAACTTTAAAGAGACTTAATGACTAAATAGTATTGTGGCATCTTGGATGAGATCCTGAAACAGAAAAAGTGATCATTAGGTAAAAACTAAGGAAATATGAATAAAGAGTGGATATTAGTTAATAATGATGAATAGATATTGGTTTGTTAATTGTGAGAAAAGCACCATACTAATGTAAGATGTTAACAATAAAGGAAACTGGGTGTATGGTGTATGAAAATTCTCTGTAATATCTTTGAAACTTTTCTATAATTCTAAATGTATTCTAAAATTAAAATTTTATCAAAAATTATTTCTCAAATAATCTACAGCGAAAATGCATTGAAAAAATATATGATCATGTCAGCCATGAATTAATAAATATAAATTTTTATTTACACAAGTAGACCAAATCTTACCTGGAAAATTCCATCTTTATTCCTAATTTCTACTGATATGGTTGAGTGGATCAATAAGTTACATGCTTATTCTCTTAAAAAAAGTTTTTCTTTCTGTGAGAAAATACTTTAAACATTTTATACTTTAGACGCCTTAGGCAATGGTAGTCCAGCCACAACACTGACTTTATTGGCAGAACAGGCTTTTGTAACAGTGGATCTCCTGATTTTAGGATCTTTTACAAACTGGAAAGGCTGAGAATTTTCCAAATCATCAAGTCTTGGTGTCATTTGTTTAAAAGTCTTCCCTCAATTTATCTCTTTCTTCTCATATTTTACTATGAGCATCAAGGCAAAACCAACATGCACCTTCTAAACTTTGCCTAGAAATTTCCTTAGCTAAAGATATATAAATTCATTGCTCACAAATTCTGACTTCTGCACAACTGTGGGATACAATTTTGCTAAGTTTTCTGCCACTACAACACAAGGATTACCTTTCTTCCAGTTTTCAATAACGTGCTTCTCATTTCCTTCTGGGCCCTCACCAAATAACCGAATATTCCTATTTCTACTAATATGGTAGAAATATATGTACATATACACAGTCTTAGACAAAACAGGCTTTCTCTACCAAATTCCACCCTTCATTATGAGCCCTCACTAGTGCAGTCTTTAGCATCCATATTTCTACCAACAGTCTGTTAAAGTCAACAGACTTTTTCTGTCGTGCAATTCAAAATTCCTTCAACCTCTACTCACTACTGTTATTAAAGGCACTTCCACCTTTTTAGGTATTTGTTACAGCAGTATCTCACTTCTTGGTATCAAAATATTAGTTTAATTTTGCCACTGTAACAA
The DNA here is from genome assembly GCF_028885655.2 of Pongo abelii. NCBI lineage: Eukaryota > Metazoa > Chordata > Mammalia > Primates > Hominidae > Pongo > Pongo abelii. The sequence goes on from NC_071998.2 coordinate 33,131,865, forward strand.
ATTACTACAAATTTAGTAGCTTAAAGCACATAAATTTATATTTCACAGTTTCAATGAGACAAAATCAATGTGTGAACAAGGTCATACCTCCTCTAGAATTGCTAGGAGAATCTGTTTCTTGCCACTTCCAAATTTTGGTGGCTACCACCAGCCCTTTGCTTGTAGATGCATCACTTTAATCTTTGCTTCCGTTTTTACATCTTCTTTTACTCCCAAATTAACAATTTAATTTTCCCTTTTTAGTGTAGTGGACATTTATACACTTTCTAACTCTTCCGAGTGGCTGTAAACTTTCTTGTTAGTTACATAGTCAGTCTCTCAGGTGTAATCTTTTTTCCCATACCCCTAAAACACAAGTAGTATAAAGGGGTAGGTAGCTTGGAGTTATGGAAAGAACACTTAGCCAGAATCCACAGGCTTAAGCTTTGTCTATCATCTGTTACTTACTGGTGTATATGTGTGTTCTTAGGGAAGTGGCAGTGTCCTTTAGAAACAATTTTACCATCTGTAAAATGAAGATTATAATAGCTCTCTATATACCTCACAGGACATTTTGAGAAAAAAAATAAGACTCGTGTTTATAAAAATGATTTTTTAATGTAAAAGTGATAGGCAGAGTTAGCATTAAAAATATTAGTAATGTAAATTAAGCATTCATATATTAAAAGCTTCTGAGAGTGTAGTAAAATTTGGATTTTTTTGATCTTAGAAAGCAAAACATATGGGTCACGCAGCCTGAGAAAAGTTCTGCAGTGAAACAATCTGGCAAACCACCTTAAATTGTTCTTGAGCTTCAAGGAAGTTTCTTCTAATGTGTGTTATTAGAAAGCTGGATAATTGAGTTCATAACATCCAAGGGCATGACGATCAAGGAGAACAAATAATCCAACACATAAGAGTATATAAGATGATAGTCCATATAGGGAAATTCATTTCCCATTCAAACTTCTGCATCTCTTAAGTCTTATATAGGACAAAATCTATATTTGGTCAGACTAGGTCATACTATGTCTTATCTCAGATTCAATCCAAGTACGAATTATTTATCATGTTGTTAACATTCTCTCTGTTGTCTGCAAGACTTTCAAGTAAGCCCAAGTACTAAGTCCCACCTGTAACAATGTGAAGGGTGTTTTGAAAAATTTATCTATACCAGGATAGCCTTACAATACCCCCAAATCTACATTTTTTCCCACTTTGGGCATGGCTTTCAATTCCTTACTGTTCCAAGGATGTGTGAAAAGTTTAAATGTATGTTTATAAAATTTGTATTTGTGCAATACATATTCAGAGATTGGCCTGCACAAATTTATCTATTCTGAATGATACGTATATTTCAAATCTCATGACGGATTGTTGCTGAGATATTCAGATTAACACTCTAAATTGGACATGGTTTTAAAAAATTATGTCTTCACTATATAAATAAAATGTAAGAAAGAACAAATACTTTGGACTAAAATGATACCCCCCTCATACCCAGATTTTGTCATTTTATGCTCTGTAAATTATATGTCTAGCTATATCTTTTCTCAGGAAGTATTTCATTCAATGGATGACATTCATTGCTTCAATGAAAATGAGCCTTGATGAACACATATATAGATATCTTGGAAGAAGCCCAAGAAATATAATGAAAATAAGTTGACATTGATAGATTTGTGCAAAGGCATGGCTAATTGTGAGAACAAAGTTGATATTTTTCAAAAGAAACACTTTCTCAGGATACTATAAGCCTTTCTAAACACTTTCTAAAGATATGGCAAGATACATGCAAGATACTTTCATGAGATGAGAATGATAATATATTTCATCCTTAGTTTTTACTTATTGTTTACAACTGATCTGAAGTTTCCTGTAGAGCTCATCTCCTTTAGAAAGACTACTTACAAAGAAGGTTGTAACAACCCTGGTTTAGATATGTGCTTCTAGGTGAGTGTGAGATGCGAGTAGGAGCTTCTCAAAGACCTTGTTGGGATTGGGTTCCTTGAAGCCTAGTTAAAAATGGGAGGGGGTGGGATTGCCTAGTCAGTGGCTGAGAGCAGCTAGGGTAAAAAGTGAAATAAGTCTAAAAAGTTGGTATTTGGTTTCTTCATTGACTGACATTATTCAGACTTGATCTCTGCCTTCCTAAATTAGGACACTCAAGATATTTGGCTCAGAAGGCAGAACCTGGGAACTGTCTCTGAGGCAGAAATATACTAAAAAAGACTCGTAGATTAATGGAAAAAGTAGGAAGGATATGCAAAATGAAAGGGACTCCCTGTTGTTTTTGCTGTCTACCAGTCTTTTGAACATACCACAGCATGGAATCTGAAACATCTGGAAACAAATTAGAAAACTGTATCAATCATATGAATATTCATTTAAAAAATTTTAGTACTTTTCTCTGTAATTGGATGAATTTATGGAGCCTGCCTTCAGACATTTGACCCTGTTTGTGTTCAAATAATATTTAATTAGTCAGGTTTAGTCAGAAAGAAATGGGAAATCCCCTTAATAATCTGACATCAGGTATCATTTCAATGAGGCCATCTATTCCAATTCACACTGAATATTATGAATGCTCAATCCTATTGTACTTTCATTAGCTGATCATTATTTTATGTAGTCTCACTGACAAATGAAATCTTTACCTGTTTTATTTTACAGCCTCCAAATTTTCACTGTGCCAGATGGGTGCTTACCTAATTGCAAAGCAGATTGTGTCTGTGTGTACAAAAGCAAATTGAATTTGAGACTTGCACATTAATCTAGAGGCCATATGTGTGTGTTGTCCTAAGTAAATACGACAATAGCACCTAACCATCATTAAGTTCTACTCAACTAACTATAGAGCTCTACTTTCACTGATTCATCTATACATCAGTATTTTTCTAAGTGTAAAGTTAGAGTAGCTATATCGTAGTCATCAGTTGTCTATATTAAGTGCATTTTCCTGGGCTTTACTCAAGACCTACACTATTAGAATCTCTGAAATCCAACCATGGAAAATGTGTATTTCAACAAATACCCCCAGAGATCATCTTGAATGAGAAACCTGAAAATGAAGTAGTCTCTAAAACAGCGGTTCAAAGAAAGGCTAAACATTGATGATTGTTGAAGCTGAGCAATGGATACATGAGGATTTGCTATACTATCCTCCCTATTTTTGTATGTGTGAAATATTCCATTATATAGAAAAAGGAAATTTTAAAATACAGTGATTCAGTGATTTCTCCACCAACAGGATATTTGGCAATGTCTCTAGACTTGTTTGGTTGTCAAGACTTTGGCAGATGAGAAGGGATGGGTGCTGCCTATTGATTGAGGACAGATACAATGCTAAACATCCTACCATGAACAGTACAGCCTTCCACAACAATGAATTATCCAGTCCAAATGCCAATACTGGTTGAGAAATCCTGTTTGCCAGTGACCAGTATATGTAATTGAAACACCCACTGATATTTCTGACTCATGGCTATGGAACACAGACCATTTATCTGAATGCAACAGGGAAACAAATTTTGTCTTCCATTTTACATGATTTTTTCAAAATAACCACCTTCATATAAAGTCTTTTAACTTCTCCATTTTAATCATTATTCCATAGGTGATTGCATTGCCAGCTTCATGCTATGCAAACTGTGGAGCTTAGAAGGGCCCATGCTTCGCTTAATGGTGCACTACAGTTCTATCTGCCGTCTTAACAGTTATTTAACAAGGGGTCTTGCATGTCCATTTTGCAATGGGCCCTGTAGATTCTGTAGCTCGTTCCAGATGATGGTATATTTTTGCACAATTTTTTAAATTTGATTTTAAATCCACTGTTCCAAATAAGGTTCCAAGGAAGTTCTAGGGAATTATTTTGCTAAGGTAAACTTAAAAAATCTCTGAAATGAAATACAGGCTAAAATTCAGGGGATCCCCCCCAAAATAAGATTTACCAGTTGTTAAGGAATTTTAATTCATTTTACAGAAAACACAACAAAGACAGCTCAAAAATAAAATTAAATCAAAGCTAGATGGGGAGAGATGAGAATAGTTAAGGAGGGAAGAGTCTTTTTCACTCTTGTTCAGAAAGTAATATAAACTAGAAAGGAAATTTTGGACTAAAATGTTTAAAAGACTGTCATCTTTAGCTGTGTGTATATCTATTATCCAGCTATCTACCTGACTTACCATGCATAAAGAAAAGGCAAAAAAATGAGAATTTTGGCAGAAATTGTATCCAAAGAAAAAATGTATTGGCTTTTGTTTGGATTTGTCGCAGGCCCTTCTCTATCAGGTGATTGAGGGAGGCTATGAGTTACAATTTATAGCCCTCTCTTTGTAGGAAAATGTGAGCACTTGGACCAATAACTTGGTACTTTAAGATTCAAAGAGTTTTGATGCAGATTAAAGTGTATGACGCAAACATCATGGAATAAGCAGGAAGAAGAGATGAAGACTAGAGACAAATTTATCAAAATATAACTTTGCTTGCATATGTTAAATTAAAATTTACTCCATTATTTCATTATTTTTATACATATTTTATGGTAGCAATATTCAAGTGATGTCATACATTTTGTTTAAAAATATTTAAAATAAGTGAAAATAATTTTACAACTCAGAAATTTACTAGTTTTGTAGTTCCACGTGCAATCACTATTTCCGATTCTATATTCACCTTTCTCAAGGCTCAAAGTGTGTATCCCTCATTATTGAATTCCAATCTAATTAATATTACTCTTTGTTCTTTGTGTTGTTTATTTTTTTCTTGGAGGAATTCTGGCATATTTGTGAAACTGTCTTTGAGATACATTTAAAGGGACTCTTCTATTCCAATCTTGGCTTATCGCTGCTCTCCATTCTATTTTAACTTTAAACCTTTTGACTCACCACAACAGGCATAGACTATTTTCAGGGCATTGATATATTACAAACCCCCAGGCAATGAACCACAGCCACAGGAAAAAATCTTGATGGTTTTCTTTTTTTTTTTTAGGGTCCCAGATTATTGCTCAAGGTCTTACGCTCCTACTCAAAGGGATAACAGGTTGAACATTTTACTTAACATCTATAGGTAGCACTTAGACCAGGTTTATATGTTATCACCTAAAGGGAGATTGCATGCCATTAAAGCCTTCTTGGCTACAGCTGCATCTGGTGCTCCACACTGTATTCTCCTTGTAAGGCCCCCCAGAACCAGTCTGCTCTTCTTGAAACTCTTGCCAAATGCCTTGATAATTAGAGTCATTAGTAATACGCTAGTGAAATGAGATATTCAATGGGAAATTCCAACTCTTTAACTGAGGAGAATATTTTTGTTGGCTTTTTGAAACTCCTAGGTGCAAACTGAACGTTATATCGGTTTTAAAATACATTCTTTCCTCAGCAAACGCTCTGCCAAGATTCTTAGTATTTTGTCATCAGATACCTAAGAAACATCTACTTTGTGCAAAACACAAGGGTTGGCTGGCTATGTTTGTCGAACTACATATCAGAATAGATGGTCTGAAAAGTTCCACGTTACTTCATGTTAATGATGCAATAGAATAATAAAAGCAGTCAAACACTGCTAATGAAAATTTAATCTATATGATCTCTCTGAGCAAAAAAAAAAAAAACAATGATAGATATCAAATGCCTTAAAGCATGATTCTATTTTGATACAGTAAGTTTATTTCTAACTATATATTAATAAAATAATCACAAGTGTAGACAAAATTTGTTAGCTTTTGTGAATTTCAGCATTTTTAATACAATTCAAAATAGAATATTCTTAAGTGCCCAATATGGAGAATGGTTAAACACCCCCAAATTATTAAATAAAATTGTATGTAATCATTAAAACATTTAATGATAGTATATAATTTAATATTAATAAATGAAACCAGAGTATTAAAAATACACACACACACACCCACACATATATATATATACACACACACACACCAAATAACAGAAAAATGTATGCTCAGAATTTAATCAAGGAAACAGAAGGCACTCTATGAACTACAGGTGTGAGAGATTTCACTTTAGGGTTTACATTCTCCACAAGGAGCTGTTGCATTTCTCAATCTTGGAGAAATTCTAACCAATTATCTCATTCAACAGCAGCCAAATGGGTAGTTCCTCAATGCCCACTGGGAAAGCCATTTTCAATCTCCTGTGTGCTCCACAGTCTCTTTGCCACTTTCTCCAAGGAATAATGGCCTCTCATTTTCTTCTGCTGTTAAAAGCTCCTGTCAGTCCCTCTCACTTGTAAAACTCTAACCTGAATTCACAAAGAGGAAGGAATCTGGAGAAATGGATTCTTGGCTTCTCTAAGAAGAGTTAAGAAGGGGACAGACGAACTTCTGAATTCATAGCTAACAATCATGCACAGAAATAGAACATGAGGTTTACAGAGTTTTTTCTAGATGACGAAATTGCCGTGGAGGTAGCCGGCTTGGTGGCTCATTGCCTGAGCTCAAGAGGTTGAGACCAGCCTGGGCAACATGGCAAAACCCCATCTCTATCAAAAACACAAAAAATTAGCCGGGCGTGGTGGTGAGTGTCTGTAGTCCCAGCTACTTGGAAGGCCAGAGTAGGAGGATTGCTTGAGCCGGAAAGGTCGAGGCTGCAGTGAGCCAAAATTGTGCCACTGTACTCCAGCCTGGGTAACAGAGGGACACCCTGTTTCAAAACAAAAACAAAAACAAAAAACGAAAACAAACAAAAAACAGTAGTAGAGAAAGCTAAGGCTGTTATAGTTTTCTTAATATTACATTTCTCTTTCTATAGCTTCCACAGGTAGAGTTTGTTAATTTAGAATCAGAAAAAAAAAAGTGTTAAGTTTTAAACCAAATATAGACAATGGAAATGAATATTTGAAATTAGGGCTTTTGAAGAAAACCCTGAATTTTTTTTCTGGTTAGAGTAAAGCATGTCAGCATCTCAAAAGTTTACTGAATACTTCTTAAGAAATCTCATATATCCCTGCCTCAAAACTCAAGCCATACTGTTTCTTCAGTTATGAATGTCCTGCTTCTGTTCAAATATTAGTAGAAAATATTTTCTTTTGACCTGCAGAAATAAAGTCTCACCTACAAAATACAGCTCTGAGAGGTAAGCTTAGGCATCAGGTTTACATTTCATGTCCCCATGTTGAAAATTTACAGTCACAACCTTCACAGTCAGAATCCGAGAGGAAGTTAGTTTTCCAGACAGAACACAAGACTTTATCTTCATGTCAGGACTTGGGTTTGGGATTATGACCCCTGGAGAAATTTTTCTAAATGCTTTAACACCCAGTCATCTGGGCAGGGTTGCCTAGGAGCTTAGCGTCTCTGAATTCTTAAACTTTACTTCTGCTGTGAGATTGACTTTGGGCAGGAGTGGCTGGAGCAGGGACGATTGCCACTCTAGCTGCTTCCATGGAAAGAAACAAGAAAATTTAAGGAATTTCAATGTAGTGGTCGAAAGTAAAATTCAGTAAGTATATACATGAAATTACATATGAATAATTATGCAGCTTTACACATTGTGAAGTGCTAAGGCATTAGGTAAGTGCTGGTCCTCTGGGCTTCAAGAACTAATGATAAGAATCTAGCTGGGGGCACTTAGCGGAGCCATTTGCGGGCTCAGGTTATTCATCTGTAAGGTAAAGGTGTTTGATTACATGTTTTCGAAATTCTCTTCCAGCTCTGGCAGGCTGTGTTTCTGTGAATCCATCACAGCCAGGGCCTGGATGAGATGCCAAGCTTGGAAATGCGGTTCCCTCACCATGCATCTTACTCTCCTCTTTCTGCTCTATTGCCCTTAGGCGATATCCCAAAGCACCCTCTCTACTTGGGATTTTTCCAACCATCTTCTCTTAGTCAGAGTTCATCAGCTCAGTGTCTCTTCCATATCTAATATGATACATAATATGTCCTGCTGTGATGGTGAGAGCTAATGAGGTAAAAGCCTGCCAGATGGCGTATTTGCATTTTAACAGGGGCCTTCTGGAAACAATGCCTTCATACAAAGGAGTACTATAATTGGTGAAAATGTTATCAGACAAGGTAGTCCTTTTATGGAGAAAGACCATGTATAATGAAAGATAAGTCAATCAGAGCTTACCAAACTGAAACTACTCCTGTTTTGAGCACACAATACATTGACAGAGGTAAGATTTTTTAAATTGTTAAGGCATTTCAATTATACCTGAAATGAAAATGTTTTCTTTCTTTTGGTGGCAAATTTTCAGTTTTTAATGACACTAGTAGACACAGAGAACTAAGCGAATGTCACACTCTAATTAAACGGTAGGTAACCAGGATGCTAAACCACTAACATAAAGGACAGCCAGTGGACATTTCACCTTGTATAAAAAGGCTTTCAATACACATGATGTTTCATTTTGATTCACAGGTTGGGGTTTGAATATAATCTGAAATGTCACTTAAAGCTTCATGTCAAATTAACACAAGCACAAAGGAAATTTGTTTGGAATTCTGAGAGCATACAGTTAATTATATACTAAAATTAATTTTGTATGTACATAAAGACAATTTATTTAGTGGCAGATATCCTAATGTTTATCCTAAAGCTTACTTCTCTGTTATTTTAAGCAAAAATTCTTAAGATGTGATTCTTAAGGGTACAGGAGTATTATGAGTCATTGTAAAAAAGATAAGCAGAATAAATTTGAGGCAGAACATGAAGGTTCTAAATAGCCTTCTAATCCTCCATCACTGTTGTAATTTGCTTTCTGCAGGTCTTTATTTTCTCCCAGAAAGAATTTTTCTTACCCAAGTCAGGGAACTTTTTATTTATTACATATATGAACTAGTTATCCCTCCTGATATAGAATAACACTATCTTTATGGATTATTACAGTATGGGAAAGTCCATTCTGCTTACAGAGATCATCTCAATTAAATATAAGGACTGAGACGCTCATGAGAGAGCATGTCTGACTCAGAGTCTCAAATGCCCAAGCAGAAAATAGTACTGATGTAAGGATAATGATACTTCACTTCTAAGCCCTAATAAAGATGGTAGAGAATAGGTCATATCGACCTCCCCTGGCTTAAAATATATATCCTCAACCTTGCAAATTGCTTATTCCTTGTTACAATTTTTATGTCAGTTATTGACTATGCTTCTAAAAACGTTGAACAGCTTTTAGCAAGACTTAAAAAAATGGGTATGAGGCTCCCATCAAACTCATAGGCAGGGAATCAGGGAATCTTTTCAGATAATATTTGTACACCTTTCTTAATATGTAAATTCTGTTTATTCATATATTTATTCACTGAATCAAATCATATTAATTTTCTAATTCATTTTATAACGTGTTGCAAATGTCCTAAGCAGAGCCAGACAAGTGAGTCTTAACCTTTCTAGCAATTTGTTTCAAAATTTCTCATTTCTTTTTAAAAAATCATTTAAGAAAATTATAAAAGGATAAAAATTATATTTAATTTTAAAATAATAGTAACAACAATAATAGGATATAAAAAGTGTGTGTCTTAAATACTTTTAAAGTTAACTGGCTCAGTGGCTTTTCTACTTTTGCATTGCTAAATATCATTAAAGAAGTGAACAACTACTTTCAGAATTGCCGTATGTATTTTGTCACTTTTCTTTAGGTAGTTGCTAGTCTTTGTTTTGACATATAATGGTGATGATTTTCCTATTTCAAAGACAAACAGTATATTGTCCAATAAGGCAGAATATATTATTTTCCCTTCCTTCCCTCCTTCCTTCCTCCCTCCCTCCCTTTCTTTCCTTCTCTCTTTTCTTTCCTTTTTTTTTAAATGAGACAATGTCTTACTCTGTATCCCCAGGTTGGAGTGCAGTGGTGCCATCATAGTTCATTGAAACCTCGACCTCCTAGGCTCAAGTGATCCTCTCACCTTAGCCTCTCAAGTAGTTGGGACTACAGGCATACACCACCAAGCCCAGCTAATTTTTGTAATTTTTGTAGTGACAGGGTTTTGCTATGTTTCCCAGGCTGGTATCAAACCCCTAAGCTCAAGCAATCCTCCCACTTTGGCCTCACAAAGCTCTGGAATTACAGGCATGAGCCACCATTCCAAGCCATATTATTTTGTTTCTTAAGAAAATTATCAACTAGCAGATTTTAAATTTCCCTGAAAAGGAGAGGGTTGGCATGACTAAGGAGCCCAGAGGTCTTTTGATATGAAGTAATGTTCATCCCAATTGCTCATCCCAAATATTCTAAATTATTAATATTCATCAGATTGAACCAGGTGATCGAAAGAAACGGACAAAAAAAAAGGAAGCATGAAGAACGATCATAGAGTCAAAAAAGGAAATAACAATTAGTTGATCCTGCATCCAGACTGGTAATGAAGAGAGGACATTTTTGTGTTCATGAAATTGCAAACTATGAATCATGCCCATTCCTAGCCTACCTGAGAACATGCTTGCTCTCTCACTCTCTCTCTCTCCGCTTCTTTCTTTCTCTCACATTCTAGTAAATCTAATGAACTGTTAGGTAGGGAATCCAGGACAATTTTGTGATATAAGGCAGTTGACAAATAATGGGTTTAGAACAAATGTTCCTTCCCAGAACCTGAAGGATCCACAGAAGCCTGAGAAGGAAATCGTTAATCCTTAATGTATGCACGATTGAAGCAAGTGGCTCAGCCCTACTAGCAGTCCTGGGACATGAGCCTATGGCAGTGTGGTGAGATGAGCTCTTGAAAATTTTGGTATTTGGGCTGCTTCTCAATCAGGTAGATCTGTGTTACAACTCGTATAGCAAACGTGTCACAATCAGTACTACTCTTTGACACAATTAACAGTGCTGTGTTTCAGTAATAGTGAGATGAAAGTGGTGGCAGACACAACAAAGGCTTGGGTGAGCTGAAGGTTTGTATGAACAGTGTGGGTTTCAGTAGCAAATGGTACTTGCCCTTTGAATGTAAGAAGGCTCCTAGGCTTGACATCTTAGGAAACAGAAATACTGAACTGCTTGGACAGATGGGTGAAGAATGCTTTATTTTGAGGACAGTAATCTGTATGTACATACACTAAAATAGAGCATGCTGGCTTCCCATGTACATAGTTATTTTGCTAATTATGAAAATAGAGCTAATAAACCAAACACTTGAGCTTTATTAATTCAAAATTTATTCAGATTCCAGGATAGACTGGTATATCAATCACCGTCACTGAGCAATTAAAATGAAATGGATCCAACAAATACTGTCACATCAAATACAATGAACAGTGCTTCCTTTCCTAAAAGAAATGCTTTTTCAAGAAAAATAAAATCAAGCTAAAATATACTTTTGAAGTGCTTTATCAAAACAGATAATTCTTTTTAAAATATAGTTTCCAATTTCTTTTTGTTTCCTAGTCTCTTCTTCCCACTAATTTATATATATTTATTAACCTCACTTACAAAAAAAATTCATTTACCATATTTTCCAGCAGAATAATCCAGCTTTCCTTTTTGATAGGTCATAAACTAAAATTTAATTTTTATTTGTTTCAAAAAAATGTTAGTGATTATCTCACCACAGGAGAGCCACTCCACATTTGTTTTTCAAAGGATCATTTGTTTGGGTAACTGTTTCTTTGATAAAACCTCCAATGAGACAGTAATTCACAGTATACTTTAATATATATTGTTCCATGCACTATACAGTAGAAAATTCGTATTTTCAATTCCTTAGCAAGTCAAAATAGCATGTGCATGATGGTACAACACACATTTGTATGATCATGATACTTTCTTTCCCTAGACACAAAATATCCCAATTGCTTTTTGTAGCCAATTAAAAAGCAGCCTTGATTATCTAGGCTTCCTAGAGACATCCCTGACATAATTGAACACATTGACTCCTTTCAGATTAATCACATTTTTTCAAAGCAAAATAACTGCTCTGTGATCACTTTCTTCTTTACCTGCTTCACACATATTAGTAACTAGAGTCATCAACATCAGTTGACTCATCAAGCACATTTTATGAGGATAAACTTTGATAACATAGCATCTTGTTTCACCTTATATAAGGAATAGAGAAACAAAAGAACAAATAATCCCACTAATAAGAACAAGGAATTTTATTGAAGTGTCAGTTGTGCAACTGATGTCATTGAAATTTCTAATTGCATCAAGTTTCACTGATTTTGTTGTATAAGATTCTGTCACGTTAGCAAAATATATTCATTTTGTCATCTCTATGTTAAGAATTATTCAAGCAACACAAACACAAATGTCCATAAGATTCTACTACTACAAAAACACTTCTCTTAGACCACAGTAGCAAAGCCATGCCCAAGTGCGCTAAGGAGTTGTTTCTGGCCATTTTCTGGCATGTTTGATGGCTGGAGATGTATAATAACTGTCTGGTCATAGACTGGTATCAATATTTGATAAAGAAGTTCACAAGTAATGAACACAGCTATAATTTAATTTTAATTCTTTGATATGGTTTACAAAATATTCTGATGCTTTCCAGAAAGATTTCTGAATTTTGATGTGGAAGTACAATATAAGCAATGCTCTCATAGACGTTAACTCATTAACTATGTATAATTCAGAAAATATCCCAAAACATGCTGGTACCGATATGTACTGTGACAGAACAACTCAACTCCAGCAATTCCCCACTGTGTACAATTTGATGATGTGTTTAACTCATTGACTTACATTTTTAATCAGAAGGTTATACATGAGGGAAATGAGGCATGGGAAGATTAAGCTGTTTAAAAGAGTATGATTGGGATTCAGATACAGAAAGTTTAACTTCAGAACCACGAATTACACTGCCTCATAATTCACTGGCAACTTACGTACTGTCAGGCTGAGAATTAGGAATTTATTTTCTTTGAGTCACGTTAACATGGTTTTACTTTTATGTTTGAAGACTTGTCTTTTGCACAAGTCTAGAATAATTCACATCCCAGGTGAAATTTTGAGAATTGCTTTCAGTACACTAAGACCGATTCAAGGATGAGCAGATAAAGTCACTGTCTTTGCTGGATTAACATTTTAGCACAGATATAGACACATAAAGAAATAATTAACATACAATAAGAATCAGGAGGCACATATTTCTGAAGGCTTTTCTATAACAAGAAATAAATCTAGGCTGGAATACATTCCCGACATCCTTTAAACACTCCCTCCCGATAACTATTACTTTATTGTCCATATTGGCTTGTTTTTGTTTTTAATGAGCATAGAACCCTCCATATTGAGCACAGTTGTCCAATGTTCATCTGGAAAATCTCCCAATTTCTCCAGTCTACATTGTATTACCAGGGCTGTCCCAGGATTTGGTAAAGTAGAGCAATTCCTTCATCTTTAATGCTTTGGAGTGTCTAAAATTACCATTAACAACAGAAGAAGCTACGAAGAGTTTCAGTCATTGGAAGATGTTTAATCAAGTCAGGAATACATTGGGATAGAACTATAATTTGTCATTTTTCATTATAATAAAGGTTCTTGAAATTCTTCACACTGTATTATATGAGGATTAGCCTTGATTAATAGTTGTATCTTTTCTTTTGCTCCTTAGGATTCAGTTGTTTTATACATATTTGCTTCATATTCTTATGACTCTAAGGAGATAATAAATTAATTAATTAAAATTCTTAAAATTTAACCCATAAAATAAAATTATAACAGAATATTTGAAAAATATTCTTGAATTGAAATAGCATGTGTACACTCTCCCATTCCACATAAAATAGATGCTTTATTCAGTTTTTGCTGATTTAGTAAAGAATTGCTATCTTTCCACCTCCTCCCTTTCTCATATCCTCACAAAGTAAACAATTGTGACTGAATCAACAACCAAGAAGTGATGATTTAATGTATATTTTCTGAATTTAGTATGAATTTTATAGCCACATATCTACCTTCCAAATTAAATAAATAAAAACACATTTTCTCTTTCTCATCAACTTTGCATATGTTGAATTTATTGAGCCATACATTGTATCATAAACACTACAGAATAATCAAATGCTTTTGGTTTTACACTCCCTGGCTCATATAAATAAAATATGCTCAAAAGGTAAAAATAAATGATAAAAATAAACCTTTTCACAGCAGTTGTTCAGTAACAGATTATAAATATAACCACAAATAGTCCATAGATAGTTCACTTATTAATTTTTCTTCAAAGTTCAACTGAGTACAGAACCCTGGTTGCACCTAAGTGAAACCACTATAATCAAATGTGACCTCAAGAAGGAACTTAGAAACTGAAACTATTTTAGTTCTAGGTAAAAATAGCATACCATCTGCACTAATTTTTTATTGATTACCTCCATGTTTTTTTTTAAGGCAAAACAATTGTTATTTCAATAGAATAGTTGTCTTTGTGCAAGAGCATTTGAGGTATCAGGATAAAAATATATTTGGAAAAATTTTAAAAAGGTTTTTTCTTCTTTTCCTTCCTTCTTTTTTTTTCCTTCCTTGCGTCATTCCTTCAATTTCCTTTCATGAGGTTAAATTACAATTAGAAATCAATATGAATTCAAAGACACCAGAAATTGATGTCAACAAACTTATATTCATACTTGAAATCTTAATACTGGAAGTCATTCTTCTTTAAAATGGAGACAAATATACTTTCTAATCTTAAATATACTTTATAATATTAATGTAACTTTTAATCTGTAACATAAATTATATAAATACTCAAATTTCTTTTACATGCATACATTTTTGTGTGACATTTCTATCTTACCATTTCAACCTATAATTTGATTGTCCTCCAGTTCTTTGAGGAGAACAGTACTGTTTAGATTAACTACTGTTTATAGACAGATCATTGATTAGACAGGAATTAAATGTGTTATTTAACTAACATATGCTGCCTCTATCTCCCTTTGATTTATCTGTAAGTCTTAGATCAAGTTATTGCTGTTTTCTTTTGAAAGTCTTTTTCAGAACTTCCTTCATTATGGCAGAGGGTAATGAAGGTTATTAGCCTGCTGTTGTGAAGAGTCAAGTCCTTGATGTAAAGCAGGTTGGCGTACACATGCAGAATTGTTGGATGTATATTGCATGAGCTCTTGAAGCTTCTTTGAATCCATCCTATTTGACATTTTCAGTGCAGTTAACTCTGAAATGCTTGACACATCATAAGAGACGAAATAAGTTGTATGAGAACTAGCAGTGGAACGAGCAACAATAATGGAAAAGAAATGTAAGCATGTGACTAGCACATATTCTATTAATATACATTTTAGAGGCAAACATTTCTTGATCTTACCTTTATCCATTAAATTCTCTCTTTATTTATGTAAGAGATTTTGCAAAGCATCTTGAGACATTTTATGTTTTGGCTCTTGGTATGTGTATTCATTTTGTATTGCTGCTTAGAACATTATTAGAAACTTTATGGCTTAAATCATATCCCACTTATTATCTCACAGTTTTCAGGGGTCAGGGATGTGAGCACTGTTTACCTATGTTGTCTCCTCAGGGTCTCTGAGACTAAAATAATAATGATAATGATAATAATGAGGCCTGCAGACTCATCTGAGGCTCAAGATTCACTTTGAAGCTCACATCGTTGTTGCAAAAATAAATGTCCTTGCAACTGTAGAACTCATAGTGGCTTGCTTCTTCCAAGTCAGCAGGAGAGGGAGTTTCTGACCTCTAGGCCCTCTTTAAAAGGTTTGCCTGATTAGGCCAGGCCTACCAGTGATAACATCACTTTTGATTAACACAAAGCCACCTGACTTAGAACCTTAATTCAATCTGTAATATCCCTTAACATTTGTTACATAACATACCAATCATATAGTCATACATCATAGTCATAGGTCCTACCACATTTAAAGGGAGAGGGCTATACAAGATAGGGTGTCTTTCAGGGGTTATCATAGAATTCTGCCTACCACACTGTTATTTTCAAGTCCTACATTGTTTTATTCCAAGAAATATATATATATATATATTTAATAATATATATATATAATTTCTAATATATGGACTAGTTATCCTCAAGATCACTATATTTTATGCTTTCATTGAGGTTTTCTGGAAATTTTAAATTTCTTAAAACTTATTATGTAGCTCAGCATTTTAAAATAATAAAAAATAGTAGCCTTCTGTGTGCCATCACTGCTTCAAGAACTTTATATACATTAACTAATTTTATTCTTTCAAGAACCACATGACATATATATTATTATTATCCCATGTCGGACATGAAGAGACTGACATACAAAGAGTCTAATTAATTTGTAAAAGGAAATACTTTAAAATTAGAATACCAGAAACGTCAACAAAAATTTAATATATTTAACTTCATGAAAATCCAAATATTTCACTTTGAAAGATGCCTTATCAGTAGAATAAGAAGTTACATCTCAAATTGATATATATAAATGTGTATATACTTATATATCCAACTCATAAAACATGCTAATATTATTGATATGAGTCCTTAAATAAAAAACAAAAATTTCAACAGAAAAAGGGAAAAATATATAAAAAAGGGTTCTTAGAAAATAAATATAAATGACTACGTGAAAATGTGTTCAACCTTACTCATACCAAGAGAAATGCAAATTAAAGTTATATATTGTATCTTACATTTTAGATAATTATAACAAATTTAACAATATTTGTTATTATTGAAAATGTAGCAAAACAGGCACCTTGATATATTGCTGGTGACATTTTAAATAAGTCTAATGGAGGATAATTTTATAAAATTTTAAAATAAAAATTATGAACGAATATTAAGGCTTACAATAATCAAGCATGTCTTGGCAGGACAGACCACAAATAAGTGGAAGAAAATATATAATCCAGAAAATAGTCACAAGAAAATATAAAACTGAAACTAATTTTTGACAAACAGGTCAAGCAATCCAGTAGAAGAAAGATGGACTTTTCTACAAATGGTGCTGGAGCAACTGGATATCCATAGGCAGAATAATGAACCTTAATTTCAAAAACAAATGCCGGCAGGGATGTGGAATCTGTAAAATGGTACAACCACTATGGAAAGCAGTGTGGCTGTTTCTTAGAAAACTAACATGCAATTAGTATTCAAGCCAGTAATTGCACTCATGGGCATTTATTCTCGAAAAAAAAAATGGAAATGTATGTTGACACAAAATCCTGTACATGAATTTTCTTAAAGCATTTATTGTAGTAACCAAAAACTAAAAATAACCCAGAAGCCTGTCTACAGTTGAATCGTTGAATAAACTGGTACATGTATACCATCCAATACTACTCAGCAATAAAAAAGAAACAACTATTCGTCTGTACAACAACTCATATGAATCTCAAGATAATTTTGCTGATGAAAAATGTCAATTCCAATAGATTACATACTCCATGATTCCATTTATATACCAATCTTGAAATGACGAATGTATGCAGATGGAGAACAAGTGTAGTAGTTGCAATGTGTGAAGATGGAGTAAGGGAGAGAAGTGAGTATAGATATAAAAGGACAACTCAAGAAATCTTTGTGGTGAAGGAGCTATTTAGTATCTTGAAACTAATGTGTTGAATACATGAATCTATAATCATAATAAAACTGCATAGAACTATGTGTAACACCCCCACCACATACATACATACCCATATGCCTACATAGACACATACACATAAATAGTATAAGAAAAACTAGAGAAATATGAATAAGGTAGATGGACTTTATCAATGTCAATATCCCAGTTGCTTTATTTTACCTCAGTTTGGCAAGTTGTTACTATTAGTGGAAATGGGGCAAATTTCTCTGTATTATTTCTTATAACCACATGGGAATCTACTATTATACACAAATAACATGTTTGATTTTAAAATAAATGACCTGTGACCAGGTGATTCCACATCTAGGGACTTATCTTACAGATAGATTCGAATAGGTACAAAAACCATGAACAGATTCAAATTTATTGAACATTGTTCATAATAACAAAAGTTTGAAAAATAACTCAGAATTCATCAAAAGAAAAACGTCTTTTATACTTTATACAATGAAGTTATTCACAGCAAGTAAAAATAATGAAGCATATGTAATAAATTGATACAAAAATATCTATAAGATATGTTAAGGAACAAGAATCTTGGAACACAAGCACAAGAAAAAATTGTGAATACACCATCAGATACAGCAAGCTTTTTGTTTTTGCTTTTGGGGAAAAGATGACAAGTAAGATAATTAAGTGAATGTGGAACTGGGGAGAATTACATTCTTAGTTTTTCTTACTGTATAATGGTGGCAATCATGGAAATGTTTTGCTCAGATCTGCTTATACAGGGAGCAAAGTCAAATAACAGCCACCAGCACTGCCCTGAAGATCCACAACTACACTCATATAAAAACCATTTCTGAATTGCTCAGTCAATGATGGAGCACCACAGTGGTGCTAGTGCCATCCTCTCTAGCAGGTAATTATTTAGTAACTCTTTAACAATTTTGGCTTGAAGATTCCCGATCAGCCTAGCTAAAACTTTCTTGAAATTCCTCTGCAGCCAGAATCTTTCAATTATCCTTCTACTTTCATAGGTATGAGACCTGCATGGTGAACCAAAGGCGCTCATTGTTCACTCCTGCCCTTATCTCCTCTATCCTTCAGAGATGTTTCCCCTCATTCGCCTTTTCAATTATAGTCATCTTCTTTTTGAAGGAGCCCAACTAACAGATTTGTTTTGTACCATGGCCATGTATTAGACACAATGCAACATGAGATATGGCAAGCTTTTTTATTTTACTTTTTGGGAAAAGATGATATTAGATATAAGAATATTAAAGTTGCATATTTTAATTTAAAGTAAATGTACAGTTATTACAGTAACTTGGCTCATGTACTTTTTCTAACATACATGTAAAAATACTTGGAAAATTCTCCAATATTCTTTGAGTAACTGCATATTCTGTACCTCATATAAACTTAGTGGGATTGTTAGAGTGCCCCAATCATATCTGGAACTGAATGATTCAAAGATAGTACTTCAAAGAGGTTGACTTTTAGTTGCTACTACTCAGATCTCTAAAGCTCTCCTGGTTCCTGAGCTTCTGAGGGCTCAGCTTTAAAATTACTTTTTAAGTTTATTAAGCTGCACTCGGAACATTCCAAGGACTTTATTTTTTACTACTAAAAAAAACAGTTTGGAGAGTAAAGATTCCTGAATACTAAAATGACACTTTTCTAAAAGAGTAAGATATTTTCTATAGTTTGAATGTATCCCCTCCACATTTCAGGTGTTTCCAGTACAATAGTATCAAGCAGTGGGACCTGTAATGGGCGATTAGACAGTGAGATTTCCTTCTGCCTGAATTAGATTAACGCCCTTACAAAAGAAGCCTTTACATGTTAGTCTAGCTTGACTTCTGCCTGACTTGGGAGCAGAGAGCAGCCCTGACCAGACAACCAAAGCTGCAGGCACCTTGATATTGAACTTCCCTGCCTCCAGGACTGTGAGAAAATAAATTTCTCTTTTTTATAAATTACCCAGCTTGCGGTACTCTGTTACAGCAGCACAAATCAACTTAGACATTACTGATAATTTTCTAACCTACTTATCTCACCCATTATGCCTGTGTACATATTTATGGCCGCTAGGAATGTTCTCATAACAAAGAATATAGAGCATAATTTGTAGGGAATCCTGCTTTAAAACTAAATATACCCTTCCTCCTGTTTATCCTCTAATGGGGGAGTATTTTGCTGAACTTTATCTTATTTCTTCTGCTTTAAGAGGCCAAAAACACATAAAATGAGTTTTATTAAAATAAAATGCTTTATACCTCAAGATTCTTATATACTCCACCTCGATCCTACACCGTTCCCATAGTCAGTGGGGCGAATATCAATGCTGTTCTTCCCATATTGAGAAACACCTGGCTTAATCAATATTTCTCATAAGTTTTGACACTGAATAAGATGTTTCTGTTAGAGATTTATTCCTTTAACGATTTTTTTTTAAGTTAACAAGTGCCTACTACATGCAATGATTAAGGCTATTTGCCTACATTATTGTAATGCTAACACTATATTACTTGTAACATTGGAAGTGAGATAGTCTTAGTCCCATTTCAAATATTCAAACACTTTGGCCGATAGAAGTCAAAGAACTTAACAAAGGTCACTAGAAGGTAAGTAGAAATACTGAGATTCAAATTAATCTTTGATTTCAAATATCATTCTATTTCCACCCTGGTAGACTACCTTTCACAAAATGTAGATGTTCATGGGAAGGTTAACATTTTAATCCATTGAACTGACATTTATTGAGCACCAACACTATGGTCAGTTCTATACTGAGCACAGTGTAGGGACTCTATGAATCATTCCTCTTTTGATAGCACAGTCTCCAAAACCTACTAGGCACTCCAGAAAAGTGAACTGTAATGAATTGTAATTTAGTTAAGTAGATTGGAAGTCATAAATATTTTAAAAATAAATCAATTTTTATCTCATACTTTCTCCTCAATAATAGCTGTGAGAATTGGAGTATAACTGGGGAAGGGAAATGGAACACTGGTGTTACCAGTCAGGACTGTGGTGGATAACACAAAATCTCTAGGAACTCAAGTGAGTAAGGCACAGGGGAGAAGTTGCCTACCAAGTTCTTGATGGATGAGGAGAGAAATAGTAACACGAGGAAGGAGGTGGATGAAAATGGTATTTTGTTAAAATTCTAAAAACTAAAATCCCTTAAACTAACATATGTAAGACATCAAGCACGCTCAGCTGGCTTTCTAGCTATAAATATAGGAATTTGGTTGCAGGTAAATCTCTCAAATCCTTTATCTAGTTCTAAAACCTCAAAATTTGCAGACCAGATAACAAACTCCATGAGGGCAGAAACCATGCTGCTTCACAGTTGTATCCCTAGCATTTACCACAATGTTTAGCACACAGAAGTCACTCAATGAATACTTACAATAAATAATGAATTTGACTCTCCTTCGCAATTTGATAACATATTTCAAAAGCATTCTAATAACTTACTCTGGACATCTTAATCATATCTATGTAAATATTTATGAATTGTTGCCACTTTAAATTTTAAATCTTTCCATGTTTTTGATTGCTATTGCTAAATAATGTTGAGCATGAACATTATTGTATATATATGTATGCATATATATGCACCTGTATTTATACTTATATGTATACATATATGTATGTGTATTATATGTATATATGTATATGTATGTGTATTATATGTATATATGTATATGTATTTTAACTTACACGAATTATGTTTGTCTATTAAGTATTAGTAATGTATAACTTCTTATTTTTAGTTTATAGTTTTAAATTTGTCTTCCTGATCACCTACATACCCTCCGATTATCACAAAACTCCTGTTTTGGAACCACTTATGTAAATTCTGGACACTAAGGTATCCAGAACAGTTAATTTACATTTAGGATTAAACAAGTACACAACATCACTATGATGGTCCACTCAACACGACTATTTTGGTGCACTGTTTCGAGGGCACTGCTGCCAACATAAAAAAAAAAAAAAAAAAAAAAAAAAAAAAAACTCCTGTGTTCCAACTCTGCAATGTTATTCCATTTAGTGATTACTCCATTCCTGACAAACTGCACAGGGCAATTGAAAATATACTAGCCTGAGAATCGGGGGACTTGGACTTTAGTTATGGCTGATTAGTTGAGAAAACTTCAGCAAGGTCCTTATAATCCTGAGCTCTGGTTTGTAATTATATAAGAGAAAGGAGCAACTCTCAATCCTTATGTACCTTAAGGAAATAAAAAGTATAGCACCCCGCGACATGCCTGCTGACAAAAGAACATAACAACTATTTCAAGAGAGAACTTGGTACTGGAATATGTAATTCAGTCATTGTTAAGATAGCCAAATAAATATAACTCGTCTCCTGGTACAACCACTTGGTTCAACTCTGTCTAAAAGATAATGATAAATAAATGACTGATAATTATTGATTCACATACAGTAGTTCTCTAGAAAGAAAATTGATGGTTTGGACATATAATAATTAACCTTAAACATTAAAGCTTTACTGCCATAATTCAAGACTTCATAAAATTATAAGAATCTAGTCAATAGATTTCATACTTTCAATATATAGATTCATTCCAAATGAAGTTTTTGTATATTAAAATCTATTAGGCAAAAAGATTTATAGTACAATATATTCTAGAAACGTAATTGAACTACCTTTACTACTCTTCATGTCTTACTATGACCTTAACTAAAATTTACTTGCATTTATCATCATACAAAATTAATGCCTACTATAACAACTGCTTATATTTTTTCAAAGTAATTTCACACATTACGTTAGAGTTCTCCAGAGAGACAAACTAATATGATAGATGATAGACAGATAGATTAGATAGACAGATACATACATACATACACAGATACACAGATAAGTATAGTTACATAGATGTAAGAGAAGGGATTTATTCATGGATTTGGCTCACACAATTACGGAGGCTGAAAAGTACCATGATAGACCACCCGCAAGCTAGAGAACCATGAGGCCAACAGCGTGACTTCCAAGACCAAAGGCCTCATAACCAGGGAAGTTGAACTCTCACTCTGAGGCCCAAAAGCCTGAGAACCTGAGGGCATATTGGTGCAAGTTTGAGAGTCCAAAAGCCAGAGAATCTGAAGTTCTAATGTGCAAAGGCAGAAGATGGAGTGTGGCTCAGCTCTAGAACAGATACAAAATTTGTTTTCCTTCTGTCTTTTTGTTCTCTCCAGGCACTCAGGCAACTGGCTATTGCACACCCCCACTGAGTGAGGGCAAATCTTCTTTACTCAATGTACTGATTCAAATGCCAGTCTCTTCCAGAAACATCCTCACAGATATACCTGGAAAGAATGCTTTACCAGCTATCTGGGTATCTCTTAATCCAGTTAAGTTGACACCTAAGGTTTAATCATCACACATATGTTATACCAGTTTCAGTAATTTAAATAGAATCATATAGCTAGGGTATGGTGGAATAGCA
The DNA here is from genome assembly GCF_028885655.2 of Pongo abelii. Lineage (NCBI taxonomy): Eukaryota > Metazoa > Chordata > Mammalia > Primates > Hominidae > Pongo > Pongo abelii. Next base: position 33,154,787 of record NC_071998.2, read on the forward strand.
ACCAGAAACTGGGTGTTTACCCTCTGTAAAAACTCAGCTTTCTCCTTTGAGCCAATTTTCATCTTGAAATGGTATACCATATTTCACAAAACTGCTGGGGGTTGAGAAACATTTCTCTCATCTCATTGTTTAATTTGAACTAATGAATGGCCAAAACATAACTGAAAACACAATTTTGGAGATTTTCTTTTTGTGAATTCATATTTCCTATTTTGATTGCAGTGTTTTTCGTACTAAAATCTTGTTGTTGAATCAATACCTTCTGCTTTATAATTGTTTTCATCTAAAAATTTCTTATATCTAACTCTTTCCTTTCCATATGTACTTTATTTTTTCAAATCTTGGGTGACATATGCACTGTTATTCTTCTTTGCTTTGTACCTTAATATCTGTTTCTGTTATTAGTTTTTGTAACCAGCCATTTTCACTTTTTTTCAGCCACACCTCAATACTGGTGGCAATAACTTATACAGTAGTCCAGGCTGCATTATTTTATCATGGGGAGGCCTTTTGTATGGGTGTAATAAAGTAGAATACGATCATATTATATCTGCCACAAAAAGGTGATAATTTTAACTCTATAGAGAAAATGTTAAAAGTATAAATGAAATAAGACTCTCTAATTCAGAATTTTCACACTATATACTCAATTATATACTTAGTGAGTTCGTGCTGATTTTTCTCTGAGCTTCCTTTTTTATTACAATACTAGAATTTTTTTTTCAAAAATTTAACTTCCTGATTGGTGGAGGTAAGGTTTGTACACCTTTCAACCTACTAGAGCTGGACCAAGATCAATGAGAGAGAGGCTAGGAGAATAAAACAATTACTAGCAAACTGAGAAAACTTCAGATCATCTGAATTCTTTCCCTACACAGTAAATTTTAACTTACTGCAGTCCATAGATTTTAAACAGCTTCATAAAATCAGGAAATACTCACTGTCAGTTTTTATATAACTAGTATGAATTTTTTGAGTTATAAAATACTACATACTTATTGTTGAAATATACAGAAAACATGGTAAAGCTCAAATAAGAGAAGTCTCTAGTACAATCACCACTCAAAGAAAACATAGGCTGTCATGTAACTCTACTTCCTAATTCCACTGAATATAGGCCGTTAATAGGTATATTCTCTGCTTTCTCAGATACTTCCTCCATATTCAGCTCTTACCCTTCTAGAATTTTTCTAAAATTTAAGATTTCTTTTTAAACCTGTTTTCCTTGAGAACCCATTGCTTCCTTAGAGTCCCTGGCATGTATTAACATCCTCCACTAGTTCCTTATCCTGCTGATGTAGGTTTGCCTTACTTTTTACCTCCTTTTAATCATTTCAATGAATTTAGAAAGAAAGAGCCAGAAATATGCTCATGTGTCCACCATCGTCAGGAATATCTAAGGATTCTATGTTTTATAAAATAATAATTAAATAACTTCAGCATTAAAAAAATTGTGAACAAAATATGAACAGAAATATTCTAGTGAAAATAAGGATTGACATACTCAGTAATTTTATCAAAGAAATAAACATATTTAGTCAAAAAATTTAAAAGGTGGTAATCGTATTGTGGTTTTGATTTGCATTTCCCTGATAATTAGTGATATTGAGCATTTTCTTCATATGCTTGTTGGCCATTTGTATATCTTCTTTTGAGAATTGTCTATTCATGTCCTTAGCCCACTTTTTGATGGGATCGTTTGTTTTTTATTTACTGATTTGAGTTCGTTTAGACTCTGAATATGAATCCTTTGTTAAATGAATAGATCATGAAGATTTTCTCCCACTCTGTGGGTTGTCTGTTTACTCTGCTGACTGTTCCCTTTGCCAAGCAAAAGCTCTTCAGTTTAATTAGATCCCAGCCATTTATCTTTGTTTTTATTGCATTTGCTTTTGGGTTCTTGGTCATGAAATCCTTGCCTAAGCCAATGTCTAGAAGGGTTTTTCCAATGTTATTTTCGAGAATTTTTTATAGTTTCAGGTCTTAGGTTTAAGTCCTTAATCCATCTTCAGGTGATTTTTGTATAAGGTGAGAGATGAGGATCCAGTTTCATTCTCCTACATGTGGCTAGCCAATTATCCCAGCACCATTTGTTGAAAAGGGTGTCCTTTCCCTACTTTATGTTTCCGTTTGCTTTGTCAAAGATCAGTTGGCTGTAAATACTTGTAAATATTTGGGTTTATTTCTGGGTTCTCCATTCTGTTCCGTTCATCTGTGTGCCCATTTTTGTAGTAGTACCATGCTGTTTTGGTGACTATGGACTTATAGTATAATTTGAAATCAGGTAGTGTGATGTCTGCAAATTTGTCCTTTTTGGTTAATTTTGCTCTGGCTATGCAGGATCTTTTTTGGTTCCATATGATTTTTAGAATTGTTTTCTATAATTTTGTGAAGAATGATGATGGTATTGTGATGGGGATTGTGTTGAATTTGTAGATTGCTTTTGGCAGTATGGCCATTTTTACAATATTGTTTCTACCCATTGATGAGCATGGGATGTGTTTCCATTTATTTGTATCATCTATGATTTCTTTCAGCAGTGTTTTGTAGTTGTAGTTTTAGTTGTAGAGGTCTTTCTAGAGCTATATACCTATTATTAATATTTTAAAATATAGAACTAAAATTAATATCTGGAGCAATTTAAAATAATTTGAATTTTCCCTTCCATTCCTACCTCTCCTTAGACTGTTACACAACTAGGTACTACAGTATGCCTTAGCAAGTACATATTTGTTATTTTGCTTATGTAAAATCATATTTCTGCTTTTTTAGTAAATAAAAAGATTTACACATGAGGAAGGGAAAGGTACTGCCATTTATGTAAATAGTTGTTCAGAGGGACTGAAAGGGAGCTTAGAGAAGGTGGAGGGAAAGAGAGGAGGAGGAAAATGGAACAGAGAGGTAATAACAAAAGAGAAGAGGGAAGAACAGTTAGGGGAGAAAAGAGAAAGAATAAAAGGTAAGGAAGAAAAAAGTCAGAGAGAAAATGGACAAAGGAGAGCAAAGAAAGAAGGATGAGTGGGAAAAAAAGAGAAATGATATAACCACTCAAATAGAAAATATTTGTCACTATAAAAATTTTCAAAGAGGCGGATGGAGGAATGATTAAGCCCAAGATCAGCAAGTTAGGATCTTTATTATATATAATTTGGAGCAGACACCAGAAGCCAAGGAAATTGTAGTGCAGAGCTTAAGCTCTATAACCAATGAATATTAGATTCTTTATTCAACATTGAGTTGACTTTTTTTTTTTTTTTGGACATATCTCTACTCACAGTAAAAGAATGAACCTGAAAAACATTAAAACCAACTGTTTTTCAAAGTGTGGTTCCTAACATCTGAAGTATCAGCATCACCAGAGAACTTATAAAAAAATTCAAATGCTTAAGTCTCACAGGATACTCTGGGAGTTAAACCAAGGAATGTATATTTTGCCAAGTCCTCTAGGTGATTTTGACACGTGCTACAGTTTAGGAACCTCTGATTTAAACCTAGATAGAGTCAATTTGGGTTTCTTCAACATGAGATTTAAAAGGAGCTTTTGAGCTACTATTGAAACATTGTACTGATGTCTCTTTTGATCACAAATAAATACTAGTAGTTTGCTAAAACAGGGCCAACATTTTCCTGCAGAGCTGATTGGGAAATATTAAATTTCATAAGCCAGTTGTTAAACACACAGCCACTTATTAAAAATTAAGTTTATAAATACATTATTAGAAACAAAAGTAACAAATACTGAAATATCATTACTTCTTAAGTATTTTACCTTATGTTCCTATTATCTAAGATTTAATGTTATATTATCTACAATTGTATATATATATTGTAACACTATGTAATGGTGTGTTACTGAATATTTCTAATCAACTGTTCAGTGATGTCACATTTCTAGCCTTAAATCAGTCATGTAGGAGTATTTATACAATGATAATTGACAAACGTGAAAGTCAGTTGTTAAATATTTTCCTGCACATCACTGGATATGACTGAATATTTCTAGAAGTCCTGTTAAAAATTACACTTAAATAACTGAAGAAATCACAATGAAGAATAATAAACGCTATTCAGAAAGTCCTATGAAGCTGAGGAAATGTCTTGCAGTTTATAAAAGTCACTTATTCAATTAACAAATGTCTTATTTTACTGATGGTAAAACATAAAAATATTAGTATTGTTTCACTTAATAAAAAACATTGTGACAAAGAAAGGGTGAATGCCTAAAATGCAACTTTTAAAAAACTCTAGCATTTTTTCATATGTTTAATAAATCTCTAAACAGAATTATATTTGCTTCTCTTCACAGATTTTCACCTACTAGTTTTTCCCTTGCTATGATGACATTTTCATTCACTTTAATCTCTACCTCTGCTCCCTTTTTCTGAAAATATAAAATGTCCTTTTGAAAATCAACTTTTATTAGTGAGTATGAAGTAACTGGTTTCTTTTGTCAACCTTTTAAACAGGAAAAATAAGAAGATAGAGCATAGTGAATTTATTGAGGCAATTGAACCTGCATGTTTCATACTTCGAATTAGTACTGTTAGGTGACTCTGAAGATAAAATCTCTAGCTTTGAGAAATTTGTATTGTGAAATGGTTTCCTTATCAGTGAGGTTAATGAAGATGTCAGCAAATGGGATGAGGCTTTGCTAAATGGAATTACTTTCACCTCCAATCCAACTTAGAAAAGGTGTTAATCAGTATATTAATCTTATCAGCAGCTGAGAAGGAGGATTTAGATGTGGCCATTTTCTGCTCTTCATTAGAAAACCCTGAAAAGATAATTATTCTCAAAATCCATATTATCTATACTATAAAAAACTCTCTTTTGCTAAAGTAAAGACTTTTGTAAAGCAAAGACAAAGATGGATAGATGGGCCAAAAAAGAGTTTTGAAAGAAGAAATCAGAATGGAAGATATTTACAACAGGTTTAAAGTTTTTTGGAGTATTCAAGATGTAACAAAGGAAAGTATCTCAACCAAACATAATCACAGAAGCAGATCTACCGCAACAAAAAATGTCATTAATTAAATACAACTAACATCACAACTGAAAATGATATGCATGTTTGAAAATGTCAAGATTTAAAATAGAAGCAAAGTTTGTTGCTACAGAATTTATTACCCTGGTCATACAGTGTGAATACAAAAAGTAGATGAGAACCCCTACCTCACACTATTTACAAAAACAAATTTCATTAAGACTGGAGACCTCAATGTTAAAGGTGAAATGATGAAGTTTATAGAAAATAAAGTAATAGAACATTTTTCTGATATAAGGTAGTAAAAGATTTTAAATAACACACAGAATCATCCAAGAATAAAGAAAACAATTGATAATAGGAATTTTATCAAATTAAGAATCTTTGTTAAGAAATTTGACATGAAGAGAGTAAAAAAGCAAGTCACAGAGTGGAGAAGATTAGGAAATTCACATAATAAATTAAGAACTAATACCAGAATATACAGTTTCTATAAATCAATAATAAATGGCAAAAAACTCAAATTTTAAAAAATTGATCAAAGGCTTCAACAAAGTCTTTAGAATAAAAATTATTCTGGCGGGGGACAGTGGCTCACATCTGTAATTCCAGCACTTTGGGAAGCTGAGGCCAGGAGTTTGAAACCAGCTTGGGCAACATAGTGAGATCCTGTCTCTAAAAAAATAAAAAAATAGATATTATGGCATGCACCTGCAGTCCTATCCACTTGGGAGGCTGAGGTGGAACAATCTTTTGAACTCAGGTATTTCAGGTTACAGAGAACTATGAATGTGTCACTGCACTTCTGCCTGGGTGACACAACGAGACCCTGTCTTTACTATTAAAAATATATATGTACTTGATCTGCAATAAGTATGTGAAAGACACTCAACATGAGTACTTATTAAGGAAATGTAAATTAACACCATAATCAGATACTGATTATGCTGCAAGTCTACTCACAAATATATACTATAGAAATGTGTACAGATATCCTGAAAAGGCATACACAAGGATGCCATTGGCATCATTAATTACATCAGCCCTCAAATGGAAACAATTCAAATGCTGATAAACATTAGAATGATTTTTCTTAATGGTAGTATATCCACACAATTGAATATATAAAACAGAATAAAAGAATATACTGATAAATACAATATGTATATTTCATAAAAACCAGACAATAAAGATAGTTTTACAAGTCTTTTTAAATTTTACATATATCCAGTCAAGGAGAGGAAAAACTAATCTATGCTAAGTAAAGTCAAAATAGTGCTTATTTCTAGGGTGGAAGTTTGAAGCAATAACTGGAAGGTAGATTAGAGGATTGCTGGTAATGTTCTATATTTTTACCTGGGAGCTGCTTAAATAGGTATACTCACAGAAAATTTCATTGAGTTATACAGTTAAGATTTTTGCACTATATGTATGCTGTAATTCAACATGAAATTGTCAGTTGAATAGAAAAAGAGTAGCTAAATTGCAGATAAGTTGCAAGATAGGTATAATAGACAAATCTGAAGACAAAGTTAAGAAAAATTATAAGAACATTGATATTTTCCATCTGAAATATTAAAAACAGGAATGAAATGTCAAAAAAATCATAGAAATAAGTTAGTGTTTTAGTTTTCTTTAATATATATTGAAGTATAAAAACTGCAATATTTCTTTCTTTCAGAGGCTAAATCTAGAATGAATGTAAATAATATAAGCAACCAAGAGGAATTATTATCATCTCGGATAACAAGAAATCTTGAGGTAGGGATTTTTTAGTTACTTAATTTATTGGTCCAATAACATTATCAAGAGCTCAGTTTTATTTCTTCTTTTCACATTCATATGTTGCATTATAACTGGAATAATTAAAACACCTTGATGAGCTAAAAGCAATCAAGATTCACATTTGGGTTCTGGAGACATCCTTTCTCCTTTGGGGTTCATATTTCTCAGGGAAAGAGTGAACAAAATCAGAGGTCTCTTAACAGAAGAAACGTTTCCAGAAACACATTGGATACCACTTCCACACATAGAATGACCTGCAATATACTACAAATCTCCCCTGTTAACAGGGCATGAGTCTTCTGAGCATCATCTTAGGCCTTGATAAACCTCTGGGGATTTTTGTTTCTTTTAGTAAAGTGGTTTTCTTCTTTAGGGAGTTTGTCGCTTTGCTAGAGATTAATTTATGCTTATAAGATAAATTAGACAATATTAGAAGCTGCTAGATGCATTTACACATTTATTTTCACAAAACCTTATGAGGTAAGGTAGGTAAAAGTGAAAAGTTGCTCAGAAGGGTTAAATGCCTTACCCAATGTCACTTAGCTGAATATGGATAATCCAAAGCTTATTGTGTCAAAGATGAAATCCTCAAACCAGAGACCAGAAAACTTATCTATAAAGTCACAAGTAGTAAATGTTTTACATTTTGTGGACCATACAATCTCTGTCGTACCATGATAGAATCTCAATTATATCACGGTAGCATGAAAATAGCAACAGACAATATATAAATGAATAAGTGTAGCTGTGCCCAGTAAAACTCTATTTACAAAACAAGTGGCAGGTTTTACCCAAATCTATTAATGAGAAAACAATAAGACAAATGTAGTCTGCAGAACATTCTACAATAACACTGGCCTGGACTCTGACAAAAAAAAGGTGTGTTGGGCAGAAAGAGTGTTCTAAACTAAAGGACACTAAAGAGACATGATAACTAAAGGCAATGTGTAATCTCTGAATAATTTTTTTAACTTCTAAAATTTTGATTGAAGTTGTAATATTTTAACATGTTTAAAAATGTCAAAGAATACAAAATAAAACATAGCTAAAAATAAGTCTCCCTTCCACTATCAGACTCAAATTTCTCAGCTCTCCTGCTTCAGAGGTAGCCATCATGAACTAGTTTATTATGTTTGACTGAACTCTTCATGAAAGAATCTTTCTAAAAAATGCACCTACAAGGAACAGTATGTATAATTGGGGGATACCTAAATAGAAGCTGTATAAGAAATTATATGAGCTTCCTGATGTTAAAATTCTTAGGTGGGCTCATGGTATTATGACTATGTAGAATAATGCCCTTTTTCTTTTGAGATAGTATTTAGGACATAAAAGAAAAAAAAAAAGGTAGCAGGTCATGTTTGTCTTGTATCTGTAATTTGCTGATCCTCACTTTAAATTTCAATAATATACTTGGTTCCCACCACATATCTTAAAGGCAATACTGCTTACAAAAGTTTTATGTATTTATTATCTAGCACTCATATGTGATGATCAGAAGGAATCTAATCATGACCAACATTGCCTTAAAATTCCCCTCAGCTTCAATAAACTTTGGATAGATTTCTGACAGTAAGCCCCTGACCTCTGTTAGAGGATATACTTTAGAAAAATTGCAACTATAAATTCTTCCTCTGCCCCTTTGCAATGTACATCTACAATCTAGGAATGTTTTTCTCAAGGATCTGTGAATCATCCACTTGAAATGTAATCAACAGGAAAAATAGGGCTCCTATCTCCCAGTGGCTATGGGAGGGCAGCAGCCTAATTTCAGTAAATGGTAGTTCACAAAAGGCAATGGCCTAATAACATTAAACAATCTCCCCACTTTTAGACCTTTCCACTAGCTCATCTTAGCCCTTAAAAACTCTCTGGCCTTTTGTTTCTCTGAATTGTGTTCAGTCTTGCTCCCCTATTGCAACAGTTTTGAATGAAATATTTCTTGTCATTTTTAACAAGTTCTTAGTACAATTTATCATTTACTTTATATCCCAAACTATCTATGCCTACTGGGTCTCAAACTACAAACTAATCAAACTAGAATGATTAGTAACTGTAATTCAAAATCAATCTAATTCAATTTACAGCATGCATATATCTATATTTGATTTTTTTTCCATAAAACTAAGGTCTTAACACTGACATCAACAAAAGAAAAATAGATTCCAGTGAAGTCTATATATGCCCTGGATTTATGTCTATGCACCACAAAAGCTGAATTTTCTGAATAATTGTTTATTTATCAAAAATCATGTCGGTCACCTGCTTCCCAGATAAGGCATCTTCATTTTAAATAAGACCAACTTGAAAGTGACATCGCAGAAAATTCTGGTAAAACATGTTGAGACAATCAGGTTTTCCTTTGTCCTCCATGTCATATGACATGTAGTCTTTCCTGTTGGTGAGTCCAACCTTTGAAAATGAACCAGAAACAAGCCCTATTCTACTAGTAGGCCTTATGATCACCAAACATGATCTAAATTCAAGAAAATAGAGCTTTAAATCATTAACTTACTGAAATGCTTCAGTTTCAGCAAAAGTCAGACAACTGACTTTTCTGTCTTCACTTAACTCTTACACTAGCCCTGGAGTTGTTTTCCTTTCTCTGACATCTGAGAGATGTTTTTTTTTTAAAATAAGATGTCAAGGACAGGAAATGTATGGTAGAAGAGAACAAGCCCATCTGCTGCCTGTGCATTGCACAAAATGTCAGCAAAAGGGTCAACGGCAGCTGAAACCCACTACCCAAGCCTTGATCTTGGCCTATAGACCACATCTACCTGGTGGAAAATATGACTTCTTCTTCACACAAAGGCATCCTTCATTTTCCTAGCCATGTTCCCTGGAACTACAATTGTCTGGAAGATTGTTTCTACTTTGTCCTTTTTCTAGAGAAATCTCTCTCCTTCTCACTCTCCATTTTAAACAACAACACATGTTCAGTATAGCCCTGGATTTGGATGAATAGCTGGCATCTCTAGACCCAGCTATAGCCCAATTTATGCTACGGAATGCTTATGTACTATAAATGGGGGGAAAAAATCTGAGGTCAGAAGCCTGCATCCTTGTGCTTAGTTTTCCAGCAACTCTCCAAAGAACTTTATACTTGACTCTTAAACTTCTTCATGATAATGATGATGCCAGAGGTCTAACACAGTTTAAATTAGATAGAATGACAGATTTTAAAAAAGTACTTTGAAAATGTTGCCAAAAAAAATCATTATTGCTAGGTGAAGGAGATTTTGGTTTTGGTTTGGTTGGTTGGTTTTTTTGTGACATATTTTTTGATTCTCAACTATTTCTATGTGCTTTATATCGTATCACCCCCCTCTCAACTCAGCATCAAAGTCAGTAACTGTAGTCACTTTTCCCATTACTAGTCACAGTATGTTTAGGTTTGTTGTTGATTTTCTTTTTAATTTCATTAGAATTTTAACAAAATAATTGCAACTTTATATAGTTTGCATGGTGATTGAGAGGATTATGTTTACTTTGAGGATATTTTTTAGTCTGGGGATAACAGACAATAAACAAGAATAAATAAAACTATCACAACAACTTATTGAGAACAGTGAGAAGAAAAATGATTGGGAAATTTCAGTGAACCCCAATGTGTTGAGTTTCCTAAATATCCATATCAAAGCTATGCAGCCATTTATTCTCACAGCATAAGACAGGTAGGAAATCTCACGGTCCTGGCCATTTTGCTTTATCCACTCCATATTCCTCAAAACCACTGAGAAAAGTTGAGTGCAATCTCTCAGATACTGTTTTTCTTCCCTTTATGTTCTCTAATTCCCTTCTTTGGTTAGGGATTAATTAATTTTATGGTTGGTACATTTATTTGAATATTCTTTTGGGCTAGGAAGCATAAGTTAATTTAGTATATATAATGATGATGAAGGTCAACACAGGTTTTTTTATTTTTGTGGATTTTTAAAAAATAATAGATGCATGTACTGATCTCTCAATATCTGCCATGCACTGGGATGAGCCCTCTACCTACATTTAATTCTCACAACTATCCTCTAGGAAAAGAAGCGTATTCTTTACTATTTTGCGTCGAAATGAGGCCAAGTGATGATAAGGAACAGATCATTGGATGAAAATGTCTGTACTCTTTGGTACCACTCCACAGGGCAATTTGTACTGTCGCTTACCCCAGAATACAATACTGGAGGATAATCATTAGTCCCTAAGGTAGAAATTCACTGGAGCACTGAGTTTTAGCCCAAATCTCTTACTTTAATCCTAGTTCCTCAAGCTTACTTTGCCTTGCAGGGCTCCAATCCTCACATGTCAACTAAAGAAATGGATTTTCATGATCTTTAATGTTTTATTCAGCTAGAACAGTCCATGAATCAATGGGAAGTGTGACCTTAACTTTATTAACAATCATTTTAAAATGTTTTATTTTCCTTTTTTAAGTATTTTACAAACTATACACAGAAGGTTAATAAAAAAACAAAAAAAAAAACAAAAAAACTTGTGTATACATTTTGAGAAATCTCCACAGACTTTATTTCCAAAACAACAACAACACAAATCTGTATACGCATTTTAAGAAATCTCCACAGACTTTTCTTAGTTTTCATGGAAATTACAGTAGAAAGCAGCTCTTATTTGCAAGCTAGACTTCCAGTTACAGATTTTGTCACGGAAATTTAAAGTTCAATTCTGAAAAAGAAAAGTAAAAAAACGAAAACCAAGTCCTTTAAATAAAGGATTCCATCTGAATTCATGAATGTAATGGATTCTAGAAAGTAAAATGAGTAACAGCATCTTGATTTATCTTCACCTCCACTTATCTGAACCCCCTTTTTCTTTTTCTAACATGTTAAGGTTGGATGTAGAAAATTCATTTCTTTTGCACGTTTGGTTTCTAAGTAACATCAGGAAAAAAAAAAAAGAGTAATGATATTTTAGCTACTTGTTTTAAAAAGTTTATCTATGGCCAGGCACGGTGTCTCAAACCTGTAATCTCAGCATTTTGGGAGGCCAAGGCTGGTGGATCACCTAAGGTCAGGAGTTTGAGACCAGCCTGGTCAACATGGTGAAACCCCATCTCTACTAAAAAAAAAAAAAAAAAATTAGTCAGGCATGGTGGCACACGCCTGTAATCCCAGCTACTCAAGAGGCTGAAGCAGGAGAATTGCTTGAGGCCAGGAGGTGGAGGTTGCAGTGAGCCGAGATTGTGCCATTGCACTCCAGCCTGGCCAACAGAGCGAGACTCCATCTGAAAAAATAAATAAAATAAAATAAAATAAAATAAAATAAAAACTTTATATTATTTTTATGGATTAGCTATCTAAAGTGATTAACAGAGGATTAATAAAAATTGTTATGTATTAACCACTATGCTTTGTCAAAGACAAACTTACAGCAAATTTAGTTTACAGATCTCAATGGCTTTTGTTTGCAATTCTAGAATCAGGCAACGCTTCATTTTATAAAATACAATGAGTGTTCTGATCAGCTGTGCAGGGGAGACTGGCTTTATAGACAGAAAGGGCTGAGGAAAGCAGAAACAGAGAAAAAAAAGTAGGTTAATCATTTCAAAGTTATTTTTCTTATAAAGGTTAGAGCAGAAGGGACTTTCTCATCATATTGGCTAAAACTGGCTGCAAGGGGTTTTAGCTGTTCTCTGTCTCATCCTCTCTCTCTCTCTCCTCATTTCTCGGAAGGTCAGACAGACAACATAGTTTTGGCTTGGTGGCATGGAACTTAAGCATGAGTAATTTCATTTTGGTTTGGCCTGTTGGGCATAATGGAGGAGCTCAGTCCAAACGAATGGCCTCATATAAAATTTATTTAACAAAGTATAACAGTATTTAGAATGAGTGAAATCAATGCCCCTGGCTGTAAGACAGCAGGACACATTTCTGCCCTCTGCCTGTTTATTATTACTTCAGGTAGGACTTATGATTGACAGTTAGGAGGCAGTCTGTTCAGGCAAAAACACCTAACCCTTTCAACCCCACTACCCTCCATATCCAAGGCTACTTTCCAAAGGATCAGCTCTGGGAAAATTCTGAAATTAGGAAAAATAAGGCTCTGACATGTGGGCCTGCTTTCACTTCTTCCTTGCTGTCCTTAACTCCTTTTTGTCTGGTGTCAAGAATGCAGGTGAGGTGTCAGAGCCCCAGCATCAGAAAGTGGTCGGGTAGTATGGTAATAATAATTTACCAATAACAGTATAGGTTTGAAAAGGAAAGTTTTAGTAGATAGAACACTGCAGAAGAGTGCAGTGTGGTGCCTCAGCAAGGGAGGATGGAGCGTGGTGCAGTGGATTTGTTCTTAGGAATATTCAGGGACCTTAAAGCAGGAACTTAAAGTAAATTTAAACATATTAGTCACATAGGTTATAATAAATTGCTATATTTGTAGATATTTTGGTGCCTTAACAAGGGTTGCACAATGACTTGTGACATGCATGCACTCCAGAGATGTATAGCAATTCTGGATATACATATATATATATATATTTTTATACAAACACACACATACATATTTTTAAAGCCTGATACCAGATGCCAGCATTAGATAATAGGGAGTCTAATTAATTCTAAATTCCTCAGATAAAAATTTTTGCCTCTGGATGGTCTGCTTCATGGCAACCAGGTGATTTGTGCTGTCCTCAAAGAGCCTTCTCTAATTCCTAATATCAGAAAGAAAAAGTGAATTCTTCCTGTTTGCACTTCTTTACTTTGACAACTCCCATTTATCATCCAAAATGTTGCTTATGTATCACCTTTTCTTGGAAAAATTCCTGGAACCACCAACACAAAGTATTTTCTCTGCCTCCATGGCTTGCTTGTTCATGTTTCTATTATAGCAATAATGATCCTGTATTGTCATTTATCTGGTAAATATTTATTAAATGTACTAGGCACTGGGAATATAACTGAAGAAAAGAGAGAGTTCTTATCCTTGTGCTGCTTGAAACAAGCTCACAAAATATATATATGTACACATACACACACACACACACACACACACACATATACATACACATAACACAATGACTTAAGAGACCAAAATAGACACCACTTAATCAACTAAGGTGAAATCAAAGGTTAAGGAAACAAAATTACCTACCAGACTGGTGGCGGTTTCAGGCCTGGCTGGCATTGCAACTTTCTAAATTCCTACAACTAAACTCTAGTAGCTATCTGCTCCAGTCTATAACCCAGACAACTACAGCTCTGTTTGGATAGAGGATCTGCCTTATAAACCTTCTTTTCTGATAAACTGTTGCAAACCTTGTCAGTTTTAGCCAGCTTATGGCGTCTACACATAAATTGTCTTTGTGTCCTATAGTTCACCTTTTGACTTAAAGTCAAATTGCATCCATTTAATACTGAGAATACCCCTAAGTGAACATGGTATGTATGTTACATACATGTTTACCATTGAACATATGCTCTGCTGCCCTCACAAATATGTATAACTTTTTTTTTCCACCAAATCTGCTGACTATGTATGATATTGGCCCTGTGAGGCATAAAACCCAACCTGTCTTTCCCCTCTTTGAAGATAAAACACCTTTAATTCCCACTGGAAACTTTCTTTTCTTGGCTGCCTTACAATCTGGGCTAGCCTTTCTGCTAACTACCAAGCCTGGTAGCTATTATTTAACATCATGTTTCTGGAAACTGTGATACAAAGAACAATCTATAGCCAATCAACAGCTTATGTTATTTTAATGTAAATTCCTGGTAGACAACTTAGGAAGTACTTTTCCTTTTCCTTTAAAAGTTCACTTGTAATGGCTGCTAATCAATGTGTATATTCAAGGAAATTTGAATCTGTGCTCTCAGGTTGCAGTCTTCAACTTGGCCCAAATAAATCCTCTACTTAAGTTTGTCTCAGCGTCTTCCTTTTAAGTAGACTATATATATGAAAAATAACACAAAGTGGGTGAATGATCTGACACCAAGAAACAAGGCTCATGGGCAGAGAATCTTCTTTTGAAAGGAGAGTTCCTCTGAAGAGGTCAAGTGAGGAGGCAGGACTAGACTCTGAAGACGGGGCTCATACACCTGAACAAAATTGAGGACTTGCTAAAACAGGGACAGGGCAGAAGCAACTTTCCATAAGACAGGCCCACTAATGTGCCAGCTCAGTTTACCATTGCCATGGCAACACCTAGAAATTACCACCCCTTTCTATGGCAATGACCTGAAGCTACCACTGTTTTCTAGAAATTTCTGCATAATCCACCCCTTAATTTGCATGTAATTAAGAGTAGGTATAAATATGACGGCAGAAGTGACTTTGAGCTGCAACTATGGGCACACTGACCATGTGGTAGTCCTTCTCTGGAAGGAACAATACCTCTGCTGCTGTTGTACACTGCCACTTCAGTAAAAGTTGCTGTCTAACACTACTAGCTTGTCCTTGAATTCTTTTCTGGGTGAAGCCAAGAACCCTCTTGGTCTAAGCCCCAATTTGGGAGTTCACCTGCCCTTCATCAAAAATAATTCAGATAGTTTTTCATTCTCTCATTAGTCTCAGAAGATGGAGAAATATTTGTACTGCTCTATTTCTAACACTTTTCGTAACGCCCTAAATAAATATTGAATGATGAAATGACAGAGTGATCTATTCACACTTAATTATAAAACCTATGATGAATTATCTCTCCAACTAAATTATTTTTATTGGTATATGTGGAAGCTCAACTCAGTTATTTACCAGACAAAGAAACTTGCGGTAAGTGCTTTTCCTATCTGAGGCTCTTTCCCTTATTGTTCAAAGAGGAATTATAATACATATATTGAAGAAATTATTTTGGAAATGGCACAGCATGTTGAAAGTACTTGACAGCTATTACATAATTTATTTTATGATGATGATGATGATTAATTTTAAGCAGCCACACTGAGAACAAGCCCTGTGTGGCTGGTGCATGTGGGAAGGTGCACTGCCTGTGTAACTAGAAGAGCTGAAGGGGACGCCCCTTTTTCACCATGCTGCTCCTGCTATGCCTATTAGCTTCCTGTAGACTTTATATGGCAAATGGGAATGTCAATTTGTGTAGCCACATGGTACTCTCTGACGTAGGTCCGGGGACTTTCCCCTAGACAGAAGAGTAAGGAACAAGTCGCCAGTGTGTAGCTTAGAAAACAGACCCTCAGCACAAGCTTCTTATGTATTTTAAAAGTTATTGTTCCTCTGTAATGGAGTTTCTAGCACACAGTTCCTAGCAGCACAGATACTTTGTGAGGTAGCAGCGCCGGTGTGGTGTCTTGCCTTTCCCCCGACTACATTGCTCCTGGCGTCATTGTTCCTTTCTGTATAGCATCCAAGACTGATTTTTTAGCATTCCTGCAGATTCCATGAGATATGTAACATTTGCATGCAATTAAAAACCCTATTCATTTCTCTTTAATCATTTCAACACTCTGTGAATAAGTACTTTAATAGGTCTTCATTTTACAAATGAGGAAACAGGCTTAAAGATGTGAAGTAATATGACCAGGGCCCACAATATTGCAAAAACTGTATATTAATATCAGTCTCTTGACCTCAGACCTTACAGCCAGAACTTCCCACCATATAAACATACCATTCTTTTTTTCTCCATTCATCTTTTCCTACAGCTATGAATTATCATGAAAAGTGGAAGCATAACATATTAACCTATCACTAATAAAATTTTTGGTAGATATGAATTCACTCTTGCTGAAGCATTTCCAGTGACATGTTGCTCTTTTGCTCTCAGAGTGTCTTATCTATTTGTAGATAGATAGATAGATAGATAGATAGATAGATAGATAGATATTTACACACACAAACATAATATAAATTATATATACATACATATGCTCAAAGTTGTTAAATTCTATCTATTATTATATAGTAGTCCATTTAATATTATACTATACAATGTAAAAGTTACTATTATATAATAGTTTCTTATTTTAAAGCTAATAAAATTTATATTAAATATGAAGTTGACATTTTGAAAGCACCAAAGTTGATTCTCCCAACTGCATTCTGGGACAAAATGACGAAGAAATTCAGGTTAGAAGAACTCAAAAAACTTGAGAAATGCCTTTTAGCTAAGTATAAATAAACAAATAACATTTTTAGACCCAAAATCCAGTGTTATTTTCATGTTGCAATAAACAGTTCTGTTTTATATTGAGTGAAGATATTTCTCTTCATAATTCCTAACCTTTAATCCTAGTCCTCAACTTAAAAGCAATCTTCCATGTTTTTCTGCAATACAATAGGCCCTAGAAATATAAATATTGAATGAATATTGGCTACAAAGAAGCTGTTGGACAGACTAAAAATTCTCTGCTTCTTTATTTTTATATTCAGTTGAACATGGTATTTACAATGTCATCATTCAATGGTGTCTGAGCTGCTTCATAAGAGTGAAACTTGCAAAATATATGGGAGACAGAATTGACTTCAGGATATGAGTGGAACTTATTTTTTAACATATCTAACATCAATATATTTTCTAGCATATACCTCATATTACAAAATTGGTGAAGGTGGCAAGGAAAAAAATCCTAGTTACAAAGTACAACCTGCTTATATACCTAAGGAAAAAAAAAACTGCTTCCAAAAGAGTTTTCATTTGTGTCATCCTGGTTAAATCAAGTCTTCTTATGAATACAGAATAGAAGGGCATGCATCCCAAAGGAAAGGAACGGAGAGTCTTGTTCCGTTTCAGAAAACTCTACGTTAAAGGCTATGTGTCTGCTCAAAAAATTAAAATAAGGTTCCCCAGTCCTGTGCAGCACATAAACAGCTCTGGCCATTTGTTTCATGGATGGGAATTCTAGTGGGTAAGGACAACAAAATATCTGTGAATCTAGAAATTTCTCCTTGAATTTTCTGGGTTCAAGGAGTAAGTACTGTGTGAAGGTATATAAATGTACTCAGGTCTTGCCAATAGATAAAAGCCTTCCTTTCAAATTGCAGTTGCTTGTACAGCACTTACCCTTACAATATAGTAAATCAACCAGTCAATGAAATAAGTGGTAGTACCCCAAACAGCACAGCCCTCATGTTCAAATAAGTCTATTTCTCAGTTTTGTATCCTGGAGTTCCAATAGAGATTGTGACAACAGGATGATTTTGCTGACCTCACAGAAAACAAAATAACAAAAGGAAAATAATCAGACTCCTTGTGCAAGATGCTAGCAGATGCTGTGAATAAAGGCAGAATAGCAGCAGCCAGCCATGTTCTGCTACTGGCGAAGTTTAGCTAATCAATATAGGTTTGTATCAGGGAGTTCCTGAGTCCAGGCACGAATTTAGAAACCACATTAGGAAATGTTCTTCTTCATTATATTTGCCCTATTGCTGAAGCCAAAAAATAAAATATGGTCAAGAAGTAATACAATTAGGGGATTTTAAACATTTTCAACTTTATTTACTGCCTTACATAAAGTAAAACAGAAATAACCCTGATTTTCTTCCAAGTTTTTATTACAGAATATGAGTAGTAAAATTTTATATTCAACACTTACATTGTAAAACATGCAAAGAATATGTTTCAGCAAACAGTCTACATACTTCACTCCTCTAGGAAGAATGGAAATAATTTGATTTTCTCTAAATGTAATGTTAAATGCTTCTTAAAATACTTGAAAAACACTTAGAAGTTTAAACATATATATGTGGTGTTTTTTACCCATTGGCAGGAAGAAGAAAACATTATAATTTAAGGCTAAGAAATGTGATTTTAGAATTTATCTGCATAAATTGGCAATCGGTATTCCTCAGAAGCTTTTAAAAGTTATTTCTATTACCCGCTTTTTGGAGACTCCAGTTGAGTGCATCCAATATGCTCCCCTGCTAAATGATGTCAAGTTCCCCACCTCTACTATTAGTGAGTACATGAAGCAATAAGAATTCTCAAGCATTCCTGCAGTGAGTGTAAATTGGTAAAGCACCTTGAAAAACAGTTTGGCGTTAGCTAGTTAATTTGAAGATGCTCATTTTCTATGACCCAACAATTCAACTCCAGATATGTACCCTCAAGACATTAGTGATTATTGCACAAGGAGATGTGAGCAAAAATGCTCAGAGCAGTATTGTTCATATAGCTCCAACTTGGAAGCCATTCAAATGGTCATCACTAAAATGAATAAATAAATTGGGATATAGTCATTTAACGGAATACTACACAACAATGAACAGGAACAAACTACAACTATTATGTAACAAATGAATCCCAAAAACATGTTAAGCAAAAGATATAGGCACAACACAATACACACAGTGTAATTCCATTCACATAAGGTTCAACCTCAGAAAAAACCCATTGTCTATCTATCTATGTATCTATGTTTTACACATTTATATATGTATAAATGGCCATCTGTTTCTTAGATGGGAATTCTAGGGGCTAAAGACAACAAAATCTTTGTGAATCTGGAAATTTCTACTTATATCATCTTTACATATATATTTATATATGTAAAACATGTATATATTTAAAATGCATATGTTTATAAAGAAAATAAGTAAATTATTATCACAAACATAGAATATGGTTAAACCAAAGAAAGACAATCTATTGTTCACTGTTTGGTTTTACCTTCTTTCATTTTAAGGACTTTGTTTTCCTTCCTTTAGCTACTTGCAGCCCCCTCTTTGGTTCCTATTTTCCACTATGAACTATATTCAACTGGTCAAAATACTATGTGGTACCTACATACTGTTCAATAGTAATGCCTTCTTTTCTCTGTATTATTACACACAGTCCAATGCTTATTCACCTGCCAGGGAATGAAAAGTAATGTTGAATCCCACTTTATTTGGTGAAATCACTTGATTTGGTGAAATCACACCAAATAGTACTTTCAGATCAAATAAACAAAACACCCACAACTTCAGCTGGAATTTGTGCCAGCCTCCAAATAGCCTCTCTGAGTTTAGGTAGCTTCTCTCTATCTGATAAATGTTGCATCAATATAAAACATATCACATGTTTTGTTACTTTTCTGTTTTTAAGATCTCTATAAAGGTAGTAGGAAGAAGCCAGAGTAGTTTCCTTTATAAAGTGAGCAGGCATGGGGTATTTGATGTTATCTTCTTGCTGTGGCTGATTAACACACTGGGGAAGAAATGTGCAAAATGAGCAGTCAGGACTGTTTCCATGGTTGCCAAGCTCTTTGCATAGAACAAAAGTAAGGCAGCCTCAGAAGGTCCCTCAGTCCTGGAGTTCAGCATGATTGAGTGCTGGAAATGTACAAGGGGGTGTTCATTGCAAAAGACAGTTCACATATAATCTTATAACCTCATTAAAGCAAATCGGTTACAAAAATATTTTAAATGAAATATAACAATGTTAATGCAATGCTTTTGTGTAGCAAAATTTTATAGAGGACTTTATAAAGGGAGGAAACTAACCTTTACCATATGCATTCTACCTCCTTGGAACAAGCCAGACCATCTTTATACCAGGAGACATAATTATCCTTCCTCTTGTTTTAAGAGATATGAAACCGAGACTCAAAAAGATCAAAGCACCTTTCCCAAACAAACACCTGAGGCTTTTTCTCTCCAAACTCAAAGCCAGGGCTGCATCTATCACAGACTCAGATATGCAATTGGCCTCTGTGAGATAGTCCATGTGATATTCTGACAAAATGTGTTTCTGTACAGTATTATGATAAAGATGCTGTCCATAACATTTCTTATGTCCCCTCAATATTGATTCAACCTTGAAAGAAATTTTTGCATCAGTATCAGAAATAGTTGTGTATATTTAGAAAAATTAGTTGGTTTTCATGTTATAAATTGTGTAGATTTTATAAATGTCGTACACTTGTTTTTCAATGGCCTCAAGAAAGCTTAGAGCAAAATTTGGGACCTAGTTTAAGCTCTGAAGTTTATGGTTTACTCCCCAGCTCCCAACTAAAAACAACCCACCTTTACTTTCCTTTTATCTCATTTTTCTCATCTGTATACTTTATATTTCTTTTTGCTGAATTGTATATATTTACGTCAGCAGAGACAAGACAGTATAAATAATATTTTCTTTAAAGACAAGCTTCATGTTTCCTCTCTTTATAAATTTTACAATCAGGTGGTTATTCTTAGAGAATAACTTTTCTCCTCACATCTCTTATTTCTTCTTCCACACTTCTTTAAAAAGGGTCTAATATGTTGCACTACAGAGATATCTGCTAGGGACAACTAAAAATCCATTCTGTCTTGTTATATCTTTGTCAGAAGAATGAATTCTGTTCTGTCTCAATCTGACCTCTCAAATGTTATGCTTTGACAGACTCTCTCTGCTTCACCTGTCAGACAGTCCTGGAAATAAGAGGAGAAAAACACTCAGTAAATCACTCAGGATTCACCTATATTACAGAAGACAAATCAAATGCAAGATTGAAATATAATGATTCTGTTTCCTTCCCTGGGAAATCTACAGAGCAGGGATTCACAAAATCTTGTTCTTTATGTTTTGGGGGACACATGAAGCTATCATATTGGTTATGTTTAAATTCTAATCCTCAGCAAAAGAAACTCTGTCATCCTCTGGTTGCTCTCTTCTGTCACCCTCCTCATCATACACAATGGGTCATGCCGACAACAGGTAATATATATTACTGTGCCAACACATTTTTTTTGTGTGTGAGCAACCATAACCCTACAGGATCCAGAACATTTAGGACCAGTTTCATTATAAAATGTTGGGAAATTTTATCTATATCTTTCATATCAGTTTGCCTGAACCATTATATGGGTCAGACATACATGTCTTCTATGAAGAACAATGAAATACAGTCTATAGAAGATTTATGTGTCATCAAAATTCCTCCTTTTTAACATTTCACAGTTTTTTTTTTCCCCACTTGTAGCACCCGCTACTCCTGTTCCCTTTTTTGGAGCAGTATATAACCAAGGACAAAATCAGAGAGCTGTACCAAGAGAGACAGGAGGAGTCATATTTAGGCTCTGCTTTGGTCTTTGAGAGCTTATACTTTTTTCCACTTCTAAGTTCTCAGCACCCACTCAGTGCACTAAAAATGTTTCTACAGACTGGGTGCAGTGGCTCACGCCTGTAATCTCAGCACTTTGGGAGACTGAAGCAGGCAGATCACTTAAGGTCAGAAGTTCAAGAGCAGCCTACTATTTTTAGTAGAAACCCCGTCTCTACTAAAAATATAAAACTTAGCAGGACATGGTGGCACATGCCTGTAATCCCAGCTACTTGGGAGGCTGAGTCAGGAGAATTGGTTGAACCCAGGAGGTGGAGGCTGCAGCGAGCGGAGACTGCACCACTGCACTCCAGACTGGGCAACAAAGCAAGACTCTGTCTCAAAAAAAAATGAAAAAGTTTCTGCATAGAACTGAGTTTTACTCAATACCTTAACATCAGTGATAGCACTTGGAGTAATCCCTGTTTCAGCCCCAACATATGAGATGATTTCCAAAATCATGTAATTAGTGCATGTCAGCTCAGAGAGGACAAAACGAAGCATTTGAGGTCAAAGACAGAATGCAGGATGGTAGAAGCCTGCAAACATCTTGAATGCAGAAGATCAAGAAAGAACAAGTATGTAAATGTAACTTCTCCCATCTACTGTTTCTTGGGAATGCAAAACTCTTCAGACCCATATGGAGAATACTCCTAGCTTATGTCATTAGGATTTCTCAGGCTGTATCTAGAAAATGTCAGATTCAAAACACTGGGAATTCTGGAATTAGAAAAAAAAAATGTATTAGTGCATAAGCACACGAGGACAGATTTTTCACTTTAATTGAGCATCAACTATTTATTTCTCTCTATCTTTCTCAATCTTTCTCCCTCCTTCCTCCCACCCCTACCACATAGGAAGACACAGATTCTTAATTTGTAGATGAGGGAAAACTGAAGGGATTAAGGTTTTAATTAACTTATTCAAGGTCCCGTGACCTGAAAATTGTGGAACTGAGATTCAAATCACTCCAAAATAAGCTGCGTTTTTATAAATTTAACTATTGGGATTTTGGTCAAATCAAATTTAAGTGATCAGACCATTAAAACTCGTTCGCTGAATTGGATGCTTGAATCACCAGTGAAACCATCTTTACCCTAGATTACAATGAACCCACTCTTTTCTCCTTTCCTCTATTATTTTCAGAACATTTCCTCTCTTTCCTGGTGAAACCATATTTTTCTTATACTCCTAAAGTGTTCCCTCTATCCTTTTGAAGCAGGAAAGTTTCCCTTGTTCCCCTCACAGGGCATGGGATGGGGGTATGGCTCACTTCTTCAGTGCCCGGCTGCTCAAACCTCTAGGAGAGCATACAGGCAGGCAGGCTGTGGGGCTTGGCAGTGTCTAGAGGTGAATGTTGACAGCTCCTGAAGCCCCAGTGGGCATGTGTTACAGGGTGCTCTTTTAGTTTGCCTATAGGCAGCTTGTGTTATCCAGCTCAGTTAGACCCTCTACTTTGTTGCAAGGACAGAGGGCTTTCTGTATCCCAGGTTCTTGCCTTGGTGTACCGGAAGAATCGGATCACACGTTGGATTGGAGAATGAGGGCAAATTTTCATGGAGTGTAAGTATCTCTCAGCCAATGGAGGAGCCAGAAGGGAGATGATTTTCCCCTGGAGTTGGGCTGCCTGGTGGCACAGCTGTCCTATGACTGCCGGGTCAAACTCCGCTTCATCCTGCCCGTCGATGGCCTGCCGGTGTGCCTGTGCCTGCTGGTGTGCTCTTCTGCAGGTGTGCTCCCTCGGTGTCCTCTCGATATCCGACGGCTTGTGTCTTTCTTCTTCCACTGATGTGCTTCTCTTGACATCTGGCCACCTGTGTACCTGCCTGCTAGGGTCTCAGTGTTTTGTTGTTGTTGTTGTTCGTTTGTTTTTTTCAGTTGGAGTCTCACTCTGTCACCAGGCTGGAGTGCGGTGGCACAATCTTGGCTCACTGCAACCTCTGCCTCCCGGGTTCAAGTGATTCTCCTGCCTCAGCCTCCCAAGTAGCTGGGATTACAGGCACACGCTACCATGCCCAGCTGATTTTTGTATTTTTAGTAGAGACGGGGTTTCACCATATTGGCCAGGATGGTCTGATCTCTTGGCCTCATGATCTGCCCACCTTGGCTTCCCAAAGTGCTGGGATTACAGGCGTGTGCCACTGCGCCCGGCTGGGTCTCGGGTTTTTACAGGCCCAGAGAGGCGTGGTGGGCCAAGGTGATCTTGGAAAATGCAACATTTGGGCTGGAAAGCTCGAGTGCTTGACCTCATCTAGGTCTGGGGTGGGTGGAGCCCTAGTCATGGAGCACGCCGTTCTCTACTCAGCACTTCCATGTCCCCACTTCTGTATCATTTAAAGAGACCACGTTCTTCCCTTCCCAGCATTCCCATATCACTTTTATGGTGTTTTGTTTTGATTTTTTCCTTTTGATTCACCTGAGCTTTCTCACCGCTAAGCATCCCTCCAAAATGTTAATACAACTCAGATCCTCATCATTTAGCCTACCCGCCTCCAAGTTCTACACTGATATTCTTCTCTGCATGTTCAACCTGGATATCTCAGAGGCATTTGTTATGTGTTAATATTATTAGAGTGAAACATCAGTGTTACATGTGGCAATATTTGTCCTACCCTCTGGATGGTTAATTTTCTGAACTGAGGAAATGAATCTTACAGATCCAGTGCTTATTCATAATTGGTAGCCAGTATATGTTTGTTGAATGTGTTACTTAGGTAATGCATTAATAACCAACCTGCTGCTGCCTGATACTGAAAACATATGCCCTCTCCTCTTTTCAGTACTAGTCCCCCAAATCCTATTATCTGCTCCATAGAAGAGGTGTTAATAAAGTATCTAATAGTTATTTTTATTGCTAATTACCCATTCTCTATATAGTAAATATATATAAAATATGTAGGTATACCTACTATATGTATATGTCATACTTTAATATAAAATAAGTGTATATACTTTTTTTTTTTTTTAGATGGAGTATCACTCTGTCATCCAAGCTGGAGTGTAGTGGTGCAATCTCAGCTCACTGCAACCTCCACCTCCCAGGTTCAAGCAATTCTCTTGCCTCAGCCACCTGAGTAGCTGGGACTACAGGTGCATGCCACCACATCCAGCTAATTTTTGTATTTTTAGTAGAGATGGGGTTTCACCATGTTGGCCATGCTGGTCTGAAACTCCTGACATCAAGTGATCAGCCCGCCTTGGCTACCCAAAGTGCAGGGATTACAGGCATGAGCCACTGCGCCCAGCCTAAATAAGTGTATATGCTGTATGTAATATATACGACCGTTATGTTTAATATAAAATATTATATTTAATTTATAAGTATATGTTCTTCTGTATATCTAAATATAAATGCATATTAAATATAGACATATAAATATTTTAATATATAATCATATAATATAGATACCATAGTGCAAATAGATATAGTATAGAATGACAGATATATATTAAAACGATAATCATCTCCTGTTATCCGTGAGGATTGGTTCCAGGACTCCCTGTGAATATACTTAAGTCCCTTATATAAAATGGCATCGTATCTGCACATAACCTGTGTACATCTTCTCATATACTTTAAATCCTCTACAGGTTACTTTAATATCTAATGCAATGTAAATTCTATATAAATAATTGCTATACAGTGTGCTTTTTTTAAAAAAAATGTGTTTTTTATTGTTGTACTGATATATATTTTTTCTCAATATTTTCGTTGTAGGCTAAATCTCAAGGATATGGAGAGTCACCTGTGTTAATAAAGGGTTAGAGAGGTATAATATTTTGCCTGAGTCATTTAATTAGTTACACACAAAGTTATATATAAACACCCAAATTTATATTTTTGAGTTCAATGTTCTTATGTAAATTTATGCTAATCAGGTATGTGAGCAGGATTTACATTTTAAACATGTTTTGTAATTTTCTAAATAATTACTGGAGTATTATCATGCATAAAATAAGTGCTCAATAAGTATGTGATGAATGAATTATAAAGCTAACATTTATCCTGATACTTCAACATGCCTGAATGAATGAGATGTCTCATACTTGGGACATTTCAAGTAAATGACATCTTGAGTCAGCTTTAGCAACCCTATATGCTAAACCAATGGAAACAAGAAGAGTAGAAAGTATTTTTTAAAACAGGAGAAAATGGAGATAGATATTCCAGTAGAGTA
Source organism: Pongo abelii (assembly GCF_028885655.2). Classification (NCBI taxonomy): domain Eukaryota; kingdom Metazoa; phylum Chordata; class Mammalia; order Primates; family Hominidae; genus Pongo; species Pongo abelii. Next base: position 33,180,697 of record NC_071998.2, read on the forward strand.
AACATTTCATGTTTGAATCGCTCACTGATTGCTCTGGTGTACAGCATTTACGCTTTTTGAGTTTCAATATAGTCATCTGCATAACAGGTACAATACAGAGTTGTTTAGAGAATTAAGTGAGAATCTATATATAATAAATATCAAGTGTATTGCTAATTGAAAGTCACTATATAAATGTAAAATTTACTTTTGTAATATATTTATTTATGTAAGTACTAGTATGAAGATTTATATATTGACATAACTATCTGGTTAGGATAATTTTCAAAGTATATTACCAACAACAGAATCTTATTGCTAGTTGAATTTACATGCTTTGCTCTTAGGCCTCAGGTTATTTAGGCCACTATCATTGTTATTATTATTATTATTATTATTATTATATACTTTAAGTTCTGGGGTACATATGCAAAACGTGCAATTTGTTACATAGGTATTACACATGCCATGGTGGTTTGCTGCACCCATCAACCCATCACATACATTAGGTATTTCTCCTAATGCTATCCATCCCCTAGCCCCCCACCCCATGAAAGGCCCTGATGTGTGATGTTCCCCTACTTGTGTCCAAGTGTTTTCATTGTTCAACTTCCACTTATGAGTGAGAACATGCAGTGTTTGGTTTTCTGTTCTTGTGTTAGTTTGCTGAGAATGATGGTTTCCAGCTCCATCCATGTCCCTGCAAAGAACATGAACTCATTCTTTTTATAGCTGCATAGTATTCCATGGTGTATATGTGCCACATTTTCTTCATCCAGTCTATCATTGATGGACATTTGGGTTGGCTCCAAGTCTTTGCTATTGTGAATAGTGCCGCAATAAACATATGTGTGCATGTGTCTTTATAGTAGAATGATTTATAATCCTTTGGGTATATACCCAGTAATGGGATTGCTGGGTCAAATGGTATTTCTGGTTCTAGATCCTTGAGGAATTGCCACACTGTCTTCCACAATGGTTGAACTAATTTATGCTCCCATCAACAGTGTAAAAGCATTCCTATTTCTCCATATCCTCTCCAGCATCTGTTGCTTCCTGACCTTTTTTTTTTTTGTGAGATGGAGTCTAGCTTTGTTGCCCAGGCTGGAGTGCAGTGGCGCGATCTCGGCACACTGCAAGCTCCGCCTCCCAGGTTCACGCCATTCTCCTGCCTCAGCCTCCTGAGTAACTGGGACTACAGGTGCCCACCACCATGCCTGGCTATTTTTTTTTTGTATTTTTAGTAGAGACGGGATTTCACCGTGTTAGCCAGGATGGTCTTGATCTCCTGACCTCGTGATCTGCCTGCCTCGGCCTCCCAAAGTGTTGGGATTACAGGCGTAAGCCACCGTGCATGGCCTGTTTCCTGACTTTTAATGATCACCATTGTAACTGGCGTGAGAAGTTATCTCACTGTGATTTTGATTTGCATTTCTCTAATGACCGGTGATGATGAGCTTTTTTTCGTATGCTTTTTGGCTGCATAAATGTCATTTTGAGAAGTGTCTGTTTGTATCTTTTGCCCACTTTTTGATGGGGTTATTTTTCCCTTGTACATTTAAGTTCTTTGTAGATTATGGATAGTAGTCCTTTGTCAGATGGATAGAATGCAAAAATTTTCTCCCATTCTGGACGTTGCCTGTTCACTCTGGTGATAGTTTCTTTCACTGTGCAGAAGCTCTTTAGTTAAATTAGATCCCATTTGTCAATTTTGGCTTTTGTTGCCATTGCTTTTGGTGTTTTAGTCATGAAGTCTTTGCCCATGCCTGTGTCCTGAATAGTACTGCCTAGGTTTTCTTCTAGGATTTTTATGGTTTTAGGTCTTACATTTAAGTCTTTAATGCATCTTGAGTTAATTTTTGTATAAGGTGTAAGCAAGAGGTCGAGTTTCAATTTTCTGCATAAGTCTAGCCAGTTTTCCCAACACCATTTATTAAATAGGGAATCCTTTCCCCATTACTTGTTTGTGTCAGGTTTGTCAAAGATCAGATGGTTGTAGATGTGTGTTGTTATTTCTCAGACCTCTGTTCTGTTCCATTGGTCTATACATCTGTTTTGGTACCAGACTATGCTGTTTTGGTTACTGTTGCCTTGTAGTATAGTTTGAAGTCAGGTAGCATGATGCTTCCAACTTTGTTCTTTTTGCTTAGGATTGTCCTGGCTATGCGGGCTCTTTTCTGGTTCCATATAAAATTTAAAGTAGTTTATTCTAATTCCGTGAAGAAAGTCATTGGTAGCATGATGGGCATAGCATTGAATCTATAAATTACCTTGGGCAGTATGGTCATTTTCAAGATATTCATTCTTCCTATCCATGAGCATAGAATGATTTTCCATTTGTTTTTGTCCTCTCTTATTTCCTTGAGCAGTGGTTTGTAGTTCTCCTTGAAGAGGTCTTTAAATTCCCTTGTAAGTTGTATTCTAGGTATTTTGATCTCTTAGTAGCAATTGTGAGTGGGAGTTCATTCATGATTTGGCTCTCTGTGTATTATTGGTGTGTAGGAATGCTTGTAATTTTTGCACATTGATTTTGTATCCTGAGAACTTGCTGAAGTTGGTTATGAGCTTAAGGCGATTTGGGGCTGAGACAGTGGGGTTTTCTAAATGTACAATCATGTCATCTGCAAACAGAGACAATTTGATTTCTTCTTTTCCTATTTGAATATGCTTTATTTCTTTCTCTTGCCCTGGCCTGAACTTCCAATACTATGTTGAATAAGACTGGTGAGAGGGGGCATCCATGACTTGTGCCGGTTTTCAAAGGGAATGCTTCCAGTTTTGTCCATTTAGTATGATATTGGCTGTGGGCTTGTCATAAATAGCTGTTATTATTTTGAGATACCTTCCATCAATACCTAGTTTGAGAGTTTACAGCATGAACGGCTGTTGAATTTGGTCAAAGTCCTTTTCTGCATCTATTGAGATAATCATGTGTTTTTTTGTCATTGGTTCTGTTTATGTGATGGATTATGTTTATTGATTTGTATATGTTGAACCAGCCTTCCATCCCAAGGATGAAGCCAACTTGATCATGGTGGATGAGCTTTTTGATGTGCTGCTGGATTCTATCTGCCAGTATTTTATTGAGGATTTTTGCATCAATCTTCATTAGAGATATTGGACTGAAATTTTCTTTTTTGTTGTGTCTCTGCCAGGTTTCGGTATCAGGATGATGCTGGCCTCAGAAAATGAGTTAGGGAGGATTCCCTCTTTTTCTATTGTTTGGAATAGTTTCAGAAGGAATGGTACCAGCTCCTCTTTGTATCTCTGGTAAAATTCGGCTGTTTATCCGTCTGGTCCTGGACTTTTTTTTTGGTTGATAGGCTATTAATTACTGCCTCAATTTCAGAACTTGTCATTAGTCTATTCAGTGATTCAACTTCTTCCTAGTTTAGACTTGGGATGGTGTATGTGTCCAGGAATTTATCCATTTCTTCTGGACGTTCTGGTTTATTTGTGTAGAGGGGTTTATAGTATTATCTGATGGTAGTTTGCATTCCTGTGGGATCAGTGGTGATACCCCCTTTATCATTTTTGATTGTGTCTATTTCATTCTTCTTTCTTTTCTTATTAGTCTCACCTGTGGTCTTTCTATTTAGTTGTTCTTTTCAAAAACCCAGCTCCTGGATTCACTGATTTTTTAAGGGTTTTTCCTGTCTCTGTCTCCTTCAGTTCTGTTCTGATCTTAGTTATTTCTTGTCTTTTGCTAGCTTTTCAAGTTATTTGTTATTGCTTCTCTAGTTCCTTTAGTTTTGATGTTAGGGTGTGTATTTTAAATCTTTCCTGCTTTCTCTTGTGAGCATTTAGTGCTATAAATTTCCCTCTACACACTGCTTTAAACGTGTTCCAGAGATTCTGGTACATTGTGTCTTTGTTCTCATTGGTTTCAAAGAATATCTTTATTTCTGCCTTCATTTTGACATTTACCCAGTAGTCATTCAGGAGCAGGTCGTTCAGTTTCCATGCAGTTGTGCAGTTTTAAGTGAGTTTCTTAATCCTGAGTTCTAATTTGATCGCATTGTGGTCTGATAGACTGCTATGATTTCCATTTTTTTGCATTTGCTGAGGAGCGTTTTACTTCCAATTATGTGGTCAATTTTACAACAAGTGCCATGTGGTGTTGAGAAGAATGTACATTCTGTTGATTTGGGGTGGAGAGTTCTGTAGATGTCTGTTAGGTCCACTTGGTCCAGACCTGAGTTCAAGTTCTGAATATCCTTGTTAATTTTCTGTCTCGTTGATCTAATATTGACAGTGGGGTGTTAAAGTCTCCCACTATTATTGTGTGGGAGTGTAAGTCTCTTTGTAGCTCTCTAAGAACTTGCTTTATGAACCTGGGTGCTCCTGTATTGGGTGCATATATATTTAGGATAGTTGGCTCTTCTTGGTGCATTGATCCCTTCACCATTATGTAATGCCCTTCTTTGTCTCTTTTGATCTTTGTTGGTTTAAAGTCTGTTTTATCGAGACTAGGATTGCAACTGTTACTTTTTTTTTTGCTTTCCATTTGCTTGATAAATATTCCTCCATCCCTTTGTTTTGAGCTTTAGTGTCTTTGCATGTGAGATGGGTCTTCTGAATACGGCACACAATGGGTCTTGATGCTTTATCCATTTTGCCAGTCTGTGTCTTTTAATTGGGTACATTTAAAGTTAATATTGTTAAGTGTGAATTTGATCCTGTCATTATGATGCTAGCTGGTTATTTCGCCTGTTGGTTAATGCAGTTTCTTCATAGTGTCAAGGGTCTTTACAATTTGGTATGCTTTTGCAGTGGCCGGTACTGGTTGTTCCTTTCCATATTTAGTGCTTCCTTCAGGAGCTCTTGTAAGGCAGGTCTGGTGGTGACAAAATCAGCATTTGCTTGTCTGTGAAGGATTTTATTTCTCCTTCGCTTATGAAGCTTAGTTTGGCTGGATATGAAATTCTGGATTGAAAATTCTTTTCTTTGAGAATGTGGAATATTGGTCCCCACTGTCTTCTGGCTTGTACGGTTTCTGCAGAGATCCACTGTTAGTCTGATGGGCTTCCCTTTGTGGGTAACCCAACCTTTCTCTCTGACTGCCCTTAAAATGTTTTCCTTCATTTCAACCTTGGTGAATCTGACGATTATGTGTCTTGGGGTTGTTCTTCTCAAGGAGTATCTTTGTGGTGTTCTCTGTATATCCTGAATTTGAATGTTGGCCTGTCTTGCTAGGTTGCTGAAGTGCTCCTGGATAATATCCTGAAGAGTGTTTTCCAACTTGGTTCCATTCTTCCTGTCACTTTCAGGTACACCAATCAAATGTAGATTTGGTCTTTCACATAGTCCCGTATTTCCTGGAGGCTTTGTTCGTTCTTTTCATTCTTTTTTCTCTGATCTTGTCTTCTCACTTTATTTCATTGAGTTGTTCTTCAATCTCTGATATCCTTTCCTCTGCTTGATTGATTCGCCTATTGGTACTTGTGCATGCTTTATGAAATTATTGTGCCGTGTTTTTCAGCTCCATCAGGTCATTCATGTTCTTCTCTGAACTAGTTATTTTAGTTGGCAATTCCTCTAACCTTTTTTCGAGGTTCTTAGCTTCCTTGCATTGAGTTAGAAAATGCTCCTTTAGCTCGGAGGAGTTTGTTATTACCTACCTTCTGAAGCCTACTTCTGTCAATTCTTCAAGCTCATTGTCCACCCACTTTTGTTCCCTTGCTGGCGAGGAGTTGTGATCCTTCGGAGAAGAAAAGTCATTCTGGTTTTTGAAATTTTCAGCCTTTTTGTGCTGGTTTCTCCCCATCTTCGTGGATTTATCTACCTTTGGTCTTTTATGTTGGTGACATCTGGATGGGGTCTCTGAGTGAATGTGCTATTCCTTTCTGTTTGCTAGTTTTCCTTCTAACAGTCTGGCCCATCTGCTGCAGGTCTGCTGGAGTTTGCTTGAGGTTCACTCAAGACCTTGTTTGCCTGGATATCTCCAGCAGAGGCTACAGAACAGCAACAATTGCTTCCTCTTCTTTCCTCTGGAAGCTTCATCCCACAGGGGCACCTGCCTGATGCCAGCCAGAGCTCTCCTGTATGAGGTGTCTGTTGGCCCCTACTTGAAGGTGTCTCCCAGTCAGGATACATGGGGGTCAGGGACCCACTTGAGGAGGCAGTTTGATCCTTAGCAGAGCTCGAATGCTATTCTGTGTAGTCCGTTGCTCTCTTCAGAGCCATCAGGCAGGGACATTTAAGTTTGCTGAAGCTGCATCCACAGCTGCCCCTTCCCCCAGCTGCTCTGTCCCAGGGTGATGGGTGTTTTATCTATAAGTCGCTGAGTGGGGCTGCTGCCTTTCTTTCAGAGATACTCTGCCCAGAGAGGAGGAATCTAGAAAGGTAGTCTGGCCACAGTGGCCTTGCTGAGCTGTGTTGTACTCTGCCCAGTTTGAACTTCCAGGTGGCTTTGTTTACACTGTGAGGGTAAAGCCACCTAATCAAGTCTCAGCAATGGTGGACACCCCTCCCACAACCAAGCTCGAGCATCCCAGATGGATCTGAGACTGCTGCTGTGCTGGCAGTGAGAATTTCAAGCCAGTGGATCTCAGTTTGCTGACCTCATAGGGGTGGGACCTGCCAAGCTAGACCACTTGGCTCCCTGGCTTCAGCCCCCTTTCCAGGGGTGTGAATGGTTCTGTCTCACTTTTGTTCCAGGTGCCACTGGGGTGTGGGGAAAAAAAACAAAAAACAAAAAAACAAAAAACTCCTGCAGCTAGTTCGGTGGCTGCCCGAACAGCCGCTCAGTTTTGTGCTTGAATCCCAGGGTCTTGGTGGCTTAGGCACTGGAGGGAATTTCCTGGTCTGCGGGTTGCAAAAACCATGGGGAAAGAGCAGTTTCTGGGCTGGAGTGCACTGTTCCTCAGGCTCAGTCCTTAACGGCTTCCCTTGGGTAGGGGAGAGATTTCCCTGACCCCTGGAACTCCCTGGGTGAGGCGACACCACACCCTGCTTTGGCTTGCCTTCTTTGGGCTGCACCTACTGTCCAACCAGTCCCAATGAGATGAAACAAGTACCTCAGCTGGAAATGCAGAAATCACCTGCCTGCTGCGTCCATCTCTCTGGGAGCTGCAGACTGGAGCTGTTACTATTCAGCTATCTTGCCAGGAATCTCGACCACTATTGCTATTATTATCATTAGTCATTGATTGATTGACTGTGAGATGGAGTCTCCCTCTGTTGCCCAGGCTGGAGTGCAGTAGCACAATCTTGGCTCACTGCAACCTCCACCTCCTGGTTTCAAGTGATTCTCCTGCCTCAGCCTCCCCAAGTATCTGGGACTACAGGCGCATGTCACTACGCCCAGCTCACTTTTGTATTTTTAGTAGAGATCGGGTTTCACCATGTTGGCCAAGCTGGTCTCAAACTCTCGACCTCAGGTGATCCGCCCACTTTGGCCTCCCAAAGGCCACTATTATTTATTTGTTTTCTGCCATGAGTATGAAATCTCTCTTTCTTCCAATTATGTCCATCATTCCAACATTGTATGCATATTTAAACTTTTCTGTTAATTTTAAGCAATCTACATTAAAGCAATTTTTCCATCCTTCATCATTTCCATTTTGTTCTAAGATGTTAACACATTTAAGCTTTTTTTACTATAAACAGTCTAGATACAATTTACAAATATGTTGGCTTATAAACATTGGTTCATGAATCAAATTAGAATTCAGAGCATCCTTTATTTAGTTACAATGGCCTGGAAATGCATAGGCCTAAATTTCAATTTTGTTTTGTCTCTGTCTAGTTTTGTAACAGGTGGTAATCTATGTAACCTCTTTGAATTTCTAGTTTTGTATCTGGTAAAGTTAGTGCAGTGAACTTGGCTATCACTGCTATTTTTCTAATTTTATAAAATATATAAATCACAGGGTAATTTTTAAGGAAAATTATGGTTTGGAATATTAAGTAATTGTTACTTTTTAATACAAGTAAAAGATCAGTGTGGCTAGTTGTCAGTGGCAAAGTTCCTCTCACACACTCTTAATGTGATACTAAATTGGTATATTATTTGTGGAGCGATTTATCAATATATAAATCAAGAGCCCTAAAAATATTTATAGCCTTGATCTGCTAATTATTAATCTCAGAGACTATTAAAAATTACAATTTTCACACTGGATAAATGTTTGTATAAATAATATATTTCTAGTGAGATTATAGTAACAAAAATAAATAATTTGTTTATACAGCAATAGAAGCAATGGATTCATACAATGAACAATTATGTTGTCATTAAAATAATTTTTGCACAAGATAAAATCTTTAATATCATTAATATTAATAAAAACAATGATTTTAAGGTTATATGATATCTAAATGACAACAATGTGCATAGAAAAAATAATGGATAGAAACATGCCAAAATGTTAACAATGATATTCTTTAGAAGATGGGATTATAAATAAATGTTTCAAAAGTGGGTGTTATTTTGATATTCAGAAAAATATTTTTAAAATAAAAATAAACATAGGATGCCGCCTGCTAATAATTAGGACTTGTGCTATTTCTGTTTTAATATATGGAAGCGTGTTTTAATAGTATTCAAATCTGTCAAGAGTTTTAGGTATAAAGATATTATAGATAGCAGTTTTCTTTATTTTGGAAGGCTTCATACACAGGGTAGTTTTACTACTTTTTTGGAATATTTGAGGGGCTACTACAATTGCAAATGGCAGTTGTACTAGAACATTTTAGGGTACCTTCTAATTCTTAGAATCCAGGAACCTAGATAATTCTAAGAGCTCTTCTCATCTCAAAATTCCCTGTTTCCCACTGAAGTTAAGTTACCTGCCCAGTCCATTAAATTCTATTTAAAAAAAATCACCTAATTTATCTTGTCTACAATTGTAATAATACAGAGCTAAAACATTTATAAATTTTGTCCGATAATAATGGTTCAAATTTATTTGTCTGTGTGTGACATTTAATTCACTTTGCCAAGTACTTAGCATATCCTGACAACAACCTTGTCAGATAGGTTATATTATTCCATTATATAGGTGGAAAACTGAGGCTTAGGGTGGCTACATGATTTTTGCCCCCACTCACAGAAGGAGTACACAGAATGGCTCAGCTTTCAATCTCATTCTTAGACATAATTCAACGTAGGCTTCTGCCTGGAACTACTAGGAACACATCTGCTCATGCCGGGGATGGGGTAAAGGACTATTTTCAATATACTTTTTCAAGTGAAAAAAAAAATGAGTTCAGGAACCTGTAACATAGCTTCAGCAATTTTCTAGCAGTGAGAGGTAGTGCAATGTTTTTAGTGGGTAACTCTAGTAGGAAGGGTGACTACAACTCCTGTAGTTGTTTTCTTTGATGAAGCAGGGATTGTAACTCTGTGTATGAGGAAAAGGAAGGTATTTATATTGGTGTCATCAGGTGTGTTACTCAGTTTTCTATTTTTAGACAGTAAAATCTTTAAAAATTGTAATGTACAATCTAATTCAATTTCCTTTTGTACAACTAAAAAAAATTCATCAGGTCTGGAAGCAAAATTTTGGGTATGGTTACCCTAGAAACAATGTCCATATGACACCAATCTATCAAAGGAGGAGGATTTCTGGAGTAATAAACAAGAAGAAAAAACTAACAAGTTGATTTCTTGATTCTGCCACTAACTAGTTATGTGAAATCAGAGAAATTATCAAATTTTTTTTTGGAATTTCACAGTTTGAGAGATTCGTGACTTACAGTTCACACATAATTTCAGAGACCATATATATTTTTTCAGCTTTGTTATAAGGCATAGAAATTTGAATGATTGTCTTGATACTTTAGAAAAATCCAAACGTTTTATACTGCCTTGATAATATTTCTGAGTATTATGCTCACTATCGTTCTAATATTTGCAATTCAATATGGATGAGCACAGAACTAAAATGGCTTTGCTTATGGTGTTACATTTATAAACATCATACATCCTACAATCAGCAAACACATTCAGGACAAAGATACTTTACAAATCTATAAAAAGTATTTTATAAATATGTAAATGTGAAAGTGTCTTACTTTACAACCATCTCTCAGTGACAATTATTAACCTGTTTTCTGAAAATCTACATTTTACATGCTTATCAAGAAATGTGACACTCAAAATAAATATTACAGAATTGTTCACTTTCTTTACTTTGCTAGTATTCAGTTCTTCTGAGATATCATTTTAGCACATTAGTAATTTAGATGTATACTGTATAACTGATTGTTTTATAGATGAAGGTCATTATTGTCTCTGTTCCATGATAGCAAGGACCACGGAACAAAAATGTATTTTATTCACACTAAAATATTACAGTGTGCTCTATTTTAATTTTTTGCTATATGACAATGTGTACAAACTTATACATAGGAGAGTTTCAGAAGAATTGTAACTGTTGCAAGGATTCTTTTCTTTATTGGGGGATATTTTCAGTTATACCCTAAGCCAGGTGATCTCTCATTTGACTCTCTTCTCATACAACAATGGAGAAGGATGCTTAAGTCATCCATAAAAATGTAATAATGATCGGCTTGTTACCCTTTAAAGTCATGCCCTTGGGTTTTATTGAGGACTGATGCAAAGAACAGCCATATGCAGATGGCTTCTGCATCAGCTATAAAATCATTTTTGAAGGCATTATCCATTTACATTATTCAATGTTCCCTGTAAAGAAGACCTTGAGTTATATCCTTTGGAACATTACATCAAGAGAAAAATGTTTTCTGCGTAAAAATATTTTCATCCTCTTCCAATTAATAAAATCAAGTTTGTTTATTAATTTTTGCCCTGGGTGCCAGGGAGCTCCAAGTTGTATGTAATACTAAGTCACATAATTTAATACATTTTTATAACTATCATATTTGCCTCATAAATTTTATTTTAATTTATTCTTGTCTACTTTATTGTAGGTAGATTTATATCATAAAATGTCTTAAAACATTCTTGGAAATGAAAAGAATTTGGTAGAGTAGAAGATAACACTGACATATTTTAGTCACCCACTCTGTGAAGCATTGTGTTAAATGATTTGCAAATATTACTTAATCAGTATAATATTATTAGTGAGCTCATAACCCATATTTTATGGACTTTTAAATAATATAAGATATCTAAATATTAAGCTAGTTACTCATAGTGACTTAAACTTGTAAACCAAGTTTGCCTCTAGCTTTAAAATTGAACAGTGAGAACACATGGACACAGGAAGGGGAACATCACACACCGGGGCCTGTTGTGGGGTCGGGGGAGTGGGGAGGGACAGCATTTGGAGATATACCTAATGTTAAATGACGAGTTACTGGGTGCAGCACACCAACATGGCACATGTATACGTATGTAACGAACCTGCACGTTGTGCACGTGTACGCTAAGACTTAAAGTATAATAAAAAAATATATATATATAATTTTTAAAACAAATATTTATGCTTTTTCCTCTAAAATGTATATACCAATAATTATAAAGATGAAGAAAAGATACAAACTACCTCCCACACAGGACCGTGATGGAGATTATGTGGGCAAATCACTCAGGACATATCCATATACGCATATGATCATTTTGGTTTGAGATTTCTATAGCTTTTTCATTAACTGTATATGAAAACATAGACTTTATCACTCATCAGAACAACTTAACTGTTTCCTTCCATAATCTTTATGACCCACCTATGCTCTACCAAGTGGAAAGGAAAGATGTGTGATATGTCAAGTAAAAAAAAATCAGTTTATAGAAATATTTATTTATAATAGCAGCATATAGTTTCCTTTATTCATGATTCATCTGGATACCTACAGCAACCCTTCCCTTCCCTAGGCTCATGGCAATATATAACTAAAGGCAAGAAAATAAGGAGGCAGGATGTTCATTTTTAAGTCCTGCGCAATTTAGGGTCTACCCCAGTACTGGTTCTTTCTCCAAATGTCTCTAATTGCATATCACCATCACTCATAATGTATGATTTATCTATTTTTGCCTCAAATTAAAAATACCTGCTTTTTCAAAAATACCTCTATCTGCACTCTTGCTCAGAGATATTGATAAATTTGGTCTTGCATTAACCATTTTATAACTTCCCCAAGTGATTATCATATGCAACCAAGTTAGGAAAACAGTACTATAAAACTGGTTTTAAGGTGATTAATGAGGAATTAACTCTACGACCACTCAAGACTCAGCCCCCACACACTTACAGAAACACATACACACTCACTTCTCCTTCATATTACTTGGTAGCATTTTTCAAACTCTTGATTCTTGTCTCTCAGACCACTCTGATCCTGACTTTGGTCTCTAAATTTAGTATTCATTTAAAATCCCTTCCTGGGATTAGATCTCAGTTCTCATTAGTGGATTCTGTTACAGCTTACTTCTCTGGCAACTGTTTTCTCCTGGTGACTCAGATAGAAATATCTGCTGAAGGCTACATTAGAATTTAGTCATCTCCATTGGCCAGCTTCAGAACCCATTGTGGAGATGATGTAAGAAGGATGTTTAAGGCACTCAATGTTTCAATAAATATGACCATTTTTTTTACAAAATATATCTAACATATTAATGAGGAAGACAACAGACATCCAACTCCCTAGAAGAATTTTCTTATTTTAATGTTATGCAAATTCTGTCATAAAAATGGATTGAAGGATTGACTCAACCATACACAAAAGATCTCTATCAGGAAATACAAAGAATTTTACTTCATGCATTTATGCCACCATGTTATCATTAAAATTTAGTGCAAACAAATGTTTGGTTACTTTATTACAAACTATATATGTATATATAGTTTGGTTACTTTATTACAAACTATATATGTATAATATGTATAATATATATGTATAATATGTATAATATATATGTATTACAAACTATATAATGTATAAAAGGATTTTTGAAATCTAGTTAAATGTTTTTGGCAAATTATTATAAAGCAAATAATTCCAAAAGCATAATATTGTATTTTGGAACAGTTCACTGATCAAAAATTATACAATGATTCCACATAACATCTCTGAGTGTTTATGACAATTGCACTCAAAATAAATAGCTTCATATCAAAACTTGAACCACAGCTGGGAGCCAAATTAGTCTGAAAGACAGCTTGCAAGAATCTTTAAGGTATGTATTTTTCCCAATTTCCTACTAAAACTGCCTTTATCATTTAATCCACATAATAGTTTCCACCATTATAAATTTATCAACCAGATTACTATTCATATGCATAGCATGCATAATTATAATTAATTTGCTGAAGGCTCATTTTGCTGCTTCTATTAATTATAATCTTATGGCTTTAAATATATCAGTGAGAAAGGGGGAGAACCCAATCTACTGATATATACTAAACTAGTCCAATAAAGTGCATCACTCAAATGACACTCCCTGATAGTATCAGGGAGATAACTTACTGTTTGAACATCAGCACTGAATTTTAAATTGTAACTAGTGAATCTAATGCTGCATAATTTTGCCCTCCTCTCTCTTTCTTCCAAATCTATTTTCAGCAATAAATCACTAGATCACAAAAAGGAATACAGGGCTAAAATACGGCAATAAAAGCCACAATCAGCAGTGTAAATTATGATTCCTAGGGAACTTAATTAGGTTTTTTAATTAAAACAAAATGAATTTTTATTTCCAATTAAACAATCCCATCTCTTCTCTTCCCCCAAAACCCTGCCTTACAAAACAACAACAACAAAACATATCCCACGTTATTAAAATCCCATTCTGCTCATATGAAATGCAAAGATGTACAAGAAGAAAACTGAATAACTCACGCATTTTTGCTATCGCTTCTGCATGCTCTCTTTGAAATGTAAAACTCTCAACTAAAATAATCATGGTGGGAAAAAACCAATATATCCTAAAGAAACTGCAGGGGAGGTCTTTGATAATTTATTAAAGACACTTTTAACAGGCGGTAGTCTTTGGTCATAAAAACCAATTTTCAAAAAATTTCTACCATTTTTCAAGGGAAAAGAAAGTGAGGGCTGTTTGGGGATATTAAACAACACAGTGTTTTTGAACAACAATAGACTCTTTTGTTTCTCAACAGGAACCTCAGGAGAGAACACTGCATTATAGCCCTGAGCCATGCCTAAGTAGTATTCTTAGTGGTTGTTTGAATTGAAGAGTCACCTGTAAAAAATGTTTCCTGGCATTGAAAATCAAATATAAATGGTACACGCTCCAGGTTCCTTTGAAAGGTCTAGGAATCCTCAGATAAGCATTTTTTTGGTATGTATATTGTCATAACTGGTTCAGAATCTTGAACATTCTTCTTTCCAATACTATGAACAAATATTCTTTATAGTGGAGATACTATCAATCCCTGTGTTTTCCCACTGCCTCAGAGTAAATAATAATATTCCCTTTCACTATCAAAAGTGGCCTGGTTTAGAGAATAAATTGTATGGTGACCCTATTTACAGGGATGTCTAATTTTTAAAACAAACAAAAATAAACAAAACCACTTTTATCATACGTCTCTATGAGGCCAACATTTTCTTATTGCACAAAGTGGATTTTCACTTTTGGATCAGAAATTTCACTTTTGTTAGGACACAAAACACATCAATATTTCATTACTGATCAAAGTAGATTTTCACTTTGGGGCCAGGATATTCTGACAAATTTTCAAGTAATTATAAGCCACTCTAGTGATATCCTATGTACATTAGGGAAAGCTGACATTAAAGAAATAGGTAAAATAAAAAGTGAAAATTTGACCAGCATTTTGATGAGACACATTTGTATATATTTTACATTTCATAAAATAGATCCAACAATAGGTATAAAATATTTCCAACAAAATTAATACAGTACAAATAAATTGCACGTTAGCACATATTTATATCATCAAAATTGGCCAATTTTGCACATTTCTAGCTTCCTAAAGTTGTTACATGGTGAATTTCAACTCACTACTCCAACAAGTTCCAAGTAGAACTTTTCTGCACGATAGAGTAACAACAGGAACTGAGAGTTAATACAATCTCTACAGGATATCTACCATAAAGATCATATATGTGTAAATCCTTGAGAAAACATTACTATGAGTTCTGGAGAAAGACTTAGCTCTTGTCTACAATTTAATGTTTAAAAATTCAATATAGTAGATATCAGGTGAATTAAAATAAAAATTGAAGCAGGCATATAGAAAAATAATTTTTAAAAATATTATTCTATGTAATATGAAAAAGCTGTGCTCAGCCATGTCCATCAGTATGACACACTAGATACACTGCTGACCCTCCTCCTATTGAATTATATATGTAAAACATGTGTATGTTTACACACATACAAGCACACACAGACATGCACATACTGAAATATAGCAGAAACACACATATGTATTTTCTTAAATGAAATTCTGAGTCGGCAAGAATAAAAAGATGACTAAAACACACACACACACACACACACACCACTAAGCCAAGACGGGAATCCAGAAAGAAAAACTCTGTCATAAAGTTGGCCCTGTTCTTGAGATTATAGTTAAGCTTATCTTCAATTTTCAGCTTCTTATAGGACGTGGGAGATAAACAACAAGGTCTAGTTTCATTCAAGTGAGGCAGTTTAACAGAAGGACTTTTATTAAATAAGGGATATCTGCAGTGTAACCCCTTATTGTTTAGGTGTAGTAAGTTCCCTTTCTAATAACCATGGGGAAAAAGGTCATAGGGTAGGTTCTCAATTCTGATGGCTAATTTTATGTTTCAACTTGCCTGAGCCACAGTGTCAAATATTTGTTTAAACATTGTTTTCGGTGTGTCTGTAAGGTTGTTCCTAAATGACACTAACATTTGAATCAGTAGACTGAGTAAAATAGGTGTATCAACCAATGTAGATGGTGTAGGGCTCACCCAATCTGTTAGAGGTCTAAATAGAACAAAAGGCTTAGTAAGAAGGAATTTGTTCTCTCTGCCTATTTCCCAGATAGGACATCACTATTTTTCTGCTCTCAGACTGGAATTTATCATATCTCATGGTTCTCAGAGCCTAGTACTCAGGCTAGAACTGCATCATTGGCTCTCCTGGGTCGCTATATATAGATATGACATATATATATATATATGTATAGATATAGATATAGATAGAAACTATTCTGTGTTTTAGGAGAACACTGATTAATATACCAATAAATACAGAAATTAAGACTAAGAATAAAAAAATTAGGTGCAAATAGTTTAATTGGGAGATAATCTTGGAAGGACAAGTGATGAAATGAGAAAAAGGAAGCAGGGAAGAGAGAAAGCCAAAAAAAAAGGGGTCATTAACAAGCAACTGTGAGCAACTGGTGCTCAATTATAGTAGTAACCCAAGAAACTCTTTGGAACATGCTTCATTATTATCTTAATTGAAAAAAAGAATGGTGTGTAATTAATGCATTGACTCCCACCCCCACTGAGGACTGTTCTGGAATATTAACTTCCTCGCATTACTGGGTTTGCCTGCCTGAGGCCCAGCCAGCTCCTATGGTGTTGAAGAAAGGCTTCAGCCAGAGAAGAAGAGGTACTCAGGTACATTAGTTGGGAAACATCTAGCTGCTAGAAACTGTGTTTATGTGTAACTGTAGATGAACTTGGTTGGGACAAAGGGATATGTGGTAAATGATGAATACAATTTGTAAAGCACTTCCTACAAAATGAAACGGTTGCTATAAAAATTATCTCTAGAGAAACTGAAACCCTTCACAAATATCAAATATCCAAATATGCAGATTAAGTTAAAAGAAATTTGGTTTCCAATAAAAATGTCACAACAGAAGAACAGAGATACAATAAACAAGTGTCAGGAAAATAAAATATTTTTGTAGCCAGAATATAAAAGCAATTGTGTTTGATGTATTTTAAAAATAATGGAGAATGTCAAGCAGAACAAAATAATAATAGAGGAAATAAATTTCCAGAAAAATTTGAAAATTGACCAAATATTTCCAAGTATGAAAATAATAAAAATCACAATTAGAAGAACCTCACTTAGCTTCTGACCAGAATGGATTAACAGAAACTAACTTTACCCTCTCACTCAAATCAACCAAAAAACAAAATGTGTATGAAACAGTTGTTAACAAGGGATTGGACATGAGACAATAAAGTACGCTGATCCTTGAGTTAAGAGAAACAAACGAGGTATGCCTTAAAATTGCCCTAGATTGCTGTCTTAGGCTTCCAGTCATGGTGCATAGAGCGGTACATCAGGATAATCTTGGCATACTTGGAGGCAAAAATTAGTTTGAAGAGACAGAGTAAATATCAGAACCAGACGCAGATATGAAAGAAATGTTGGGATTATCAGTCTGGAACTTTAAAATTATAATTAATATGCTGATAACTTATGAATAAAGTTTACAGCATGGGAGAACATATGGGCAATACATACAGAGAGATGGAAATTCTAAGAAAGAACCAAAAAGTAAATGCTAGAAATCCAAAACACTGTAACAGAAATGAAGAATGCATTTGATGGGTTTATTGGGATACCTGTTAAGGCTAAGAAAAAAAATCTTTCTTTGAGATAAAAAATATTTCAATAGAAACTTCCAAATCCAGAAGGTAAGAGAAAAAAGACTGGAAAAAAAAACCCAGAACAGATTATTCAAGATGTGTGAACATCTACAAAGATGTAACTTAATGCCAATGGGAATACCAGAAGAAAAAGAAAAGCAAAAGGAACAGAAGAAATATTTGAAACGATAATGACTAAAAATGTCCCCAAATTAATGTCAGATATCAAACCACAGATCCAGAAAACTGAGAAAACTCCAAGCAGGGTAAATGTCAAGAAGCAAACCAAGACAAACTATCCCTAGGCACATTCTTTTCAAACTCTAGAAAATTATAGACAAAAAAATTCTGAAAGAAGCCAGATAAGAAATACACCTTACCCAGAACTAAAGCAACAATAAGAACTAAATCTGACTTCTGCTCAGAGGCCATGAAAACAAGAAGATAATGGAGTAAAAATAAATGCATTGAGAGTAACAACTACCAACTTGGAATTCTGTACCCTGTGAAATTGTCCTTCAAAAGTGAAACAGAAATAAAGACTTGCAGACAAACAAAGTGAGGGAGTTTATTGCCAGTAGAACCACCTTGCAAGAAAGTTTAAATGAGTTCTTTAAAGAGAAGGAAACGATATTGATTAGAAACTCAGATCTACAGAAAGAAATGAAGAGCATCAGAGAAGGGATAAGAGAAGGTAAAATAAAAAATATTAATTTTTTAAATTTTTGATTGATCTAAGACATACAAGTTTGTTCATAACAATAATAGTGACAGTGTATTTTATTATGTATACTTATCATACACACATATATGCTTATTTATAAGTGAAATGAATAACAGCAATAATGAAAAGAGGAAGAAATTAATATTATTTTGTTATTATAAATATCTTGCAGTACCCATAACGTGAGGTACAATGTTACTTGAAGGTAGGCTTAGATTAATTTTAATGGTATACTGCAAACTGTAGGGAAAATGCTAAAAATTTTTTAAAAACTGTATATGCTAATATGCAAAATAAATGATATGCTAAGAAAGCAGGGAAAACTGAATCATATAAAATGCTCAATTAAAATAACAAAAGCCAGAACACAGAATGGAAGAAAAAAATGGGAATAAAGAACAGAAGAGCAAGCAGAAAACAGAAACAAATATGTAAATATTAATCCAACTGTATCAATAATTACTTTGAATATCAAGGGTCTAAATGCACCAATTAAAAGTCAGACATTGTCAGAGTGGATCCAGAGCAAGATTCAACTGTATGTTGTCTATAAGAAACACACTTTAAATATAAAGAAACACAAAGATTAAAAGTAAAGTGATGGAGAAAGATACACTATGCTAACACTAATCTAAAGATATTAAATTAAAATAGACTTCAGAACAAGAAAGTGATTATGGATAAAGTGTTCCATCCTTCAAAAATATTTAACAATCCTTAACATGTATGCACCTAATAACAGAGCATCAAAATACATGAGATAAAAAGTGGTAGGATTGCAAGCAGAAATACATGAATCTACTATTATAGGTGAGGACTTCAACACTTCTCTATTGGAAATGGACAGATTCAACAAACAGAAACTAAGCAAAGATGCAGTGGAGTTCAAAAATATTATTGAATCAACTGGATATAAAGGACATCTATATATTACCTTATCTAAGGATAGCAGAATACACATTCTTCTCAAGCTTGAATGGAACATTCTCCAGAGGAAAACACACTCTGGACAATAAAACACAATTTAAATTTAAAAGATATCCAGAATATCCAACACAATATTGAAGGAGAAAAACAGAGTGAGAGGACTGACACTAGCAGCCTCAGGATTTATGACAAGGAATGGTAATCAAAACAGTGTAGTAACAGTGATAAAAGTACTCAAATAGATCAATGGAACAGAATGGAGATCTCAGAATTAGTCATACAAAAATGTAGTTAACTGAACTTTAACAGATACTCTATTTCATTGCTGGTGGGAATACAAAATGGTACAGTCACTTTGGAAGACCATTTGGCAATGGCAATAGAGAAAAAAATACAATGGAGAAAACAGTCTTTTCAACAAATCATGTTTGGACAACTCAACATCCACGTACAAAAAAAAAAAGGAATCTAGACTTTACACATTTCACAAAAATTAACTTGAAATGGATCACAGGCCTAAATGTAAAATGCAAAACTATAAAACTTCTGGAGGATAACACAGAAGATAATCTAGATAACCTTAGGTTTGGTGATTACCTTTTAGATATAACAGCAAAGCCACAAGCCATGAAGGAAAAGATTGAAAAACTGAACTTCGTTAAAATTAAAAATTTCTCAATGTGCAGGTAAGTTACATATGTATACATGTGCCATGCTGGTGCGCTGCACCCACCAACTCGTCATCTAGCATTAGGTATATCTCCCAATGCTATCCCTCCCCCCTCCCCCCACCCCACAACAGTCCCCGAAGTGTGATGTTCCCCTTCCTGTGTCCATGTGTTCTCATTGTTCAATTCCCACCTATGAGTGAGAATATGCGGTGTTTGGTTTTTTGTTCTTGCGATAGTTTACTACATTGGGCACATGTACCATAAAACCTAAAGTATAATAATAATAATAATAATAATAATAAAAGAAAAAAAAATTAAAAATTTCTCTTTTGTAAAATACTTGGTTGAGAAAATGAAAAGACAAGGTACAGATGGGAGAAGATATTCACAAAATAAATGTCTGACAAAGAAATGTTATCCAAAATATAAAAATAACTCCTAAAAGTCAGTAATAAGAAAAAGAACAACCCAATTAAAAAATATACAAAAGTCATGAACAGACACTTCACCAAACGAGTTATACAGATGGCAAATAAGCATATGCAAATATGTTCTACATCAAATATCATCAGGAAAAACAAATTAAAACAGTAAGGTAATACCACTGTATGCCATTAGTCAGGTTAAAGTCCAGAACACTTACAACACTAAATGCTGGCAAGGTTGTGAAGCAACAGGAGCTCTCATTCATTGCTGGTGGGAATGCAAAATAGAACAGCCACTTTGGAAGACAGTTTAGCAGTTTTTTACCTATATATATATACACACACATACAAACACACATATATACATATATATACATATATACATATATATCTTACATGATATAGTAATCACATTCCTTAATATATATCAAAATGAACTAAAAATGAATGTCCATATAAAAACTTGCACAAGTATGTTTATAGCAGCTTTATGTATAATTATCAAACTTGGAAGCAATAAAAGTGTCCTTCAGTAGGTGAATAGATAATAAAACTGTGGTATATCCAGACAACAGAATATTATTGACCACTAACTAAATAGAAATGAGCTGTCAAGCCATGAAAAGATATGGAAGAAATGCAAATGCATATTATAAGTGAAATAAGCCAATCTGAAAAGGCTACCTATTGTATGATTCCACCTATAGGACATTATAGAAAAGGCAAACCTATAGACACAATAAGAAAAAAATGAATTATTTTCCAGGCATTAGAGAGGAGGGATGGGGTGGATGAATATGAGGAGCACATAAAATATTTTAGGGCAGTGAGATTATTCTGTATGATACTATAATGGTGTATATATATATATAACTGTAAGATTTTCAAAACCCATAGAATGTGCATAAACAAGAGTGTACCCTAAGGAAAATTATGAACTTTGGGTGGTAATGATGTGTAAACGCAGATGTATCAATTATAACAAATGTATCATTCTGGTGGGGGATTTTAAAAATGTAGATGGCTATTCAAGTGAGGAGGCAGAATACACACGTAGGAAAACTCTGTACCTTCTGCTCAATTTTGCTGTGGACTGAAACTTCTTTAAAAATATAATCTATTTTTGAAAACTGAAAAGACCACAGCTAATATTCCACTCAATAAAGAAAATCTGAAATGGTTTCCCTTAAGATCAGAAACAATGTAAGAATGCTGACTCTCACCACTTCTATTCAACATAGTACTGGAAGCCCTAACCAGAGCAATTAAGCAAGAAAAAGAAATAAAAGGCATCTAAGTTAGAAAAAAGAAACAAAAATGTCCCTATTCACAGATGACGTGATCTTATACATAGAAAAATATAACAATTCCTTAAAATAACTGTTAGAACTAATAAATTAATTCAGTAAAATTAGAAGATAAAAATCAACATACCAAAATCAGTTGTTTTCCTATATGCTAACAATATGGTATCTGAAAAGAAAATCTGGAAACAATCCAAAAAACAATAGCAAAGAATAAAGTACTTGGAAATAAAATTAACCAAAGAGAGTAAAGATGTATGTGGAAAGCTATAAAACATTGATGAAAGAAATCAAGACACAAACAAATAAAAAGACATCTTATGTTCATGAGCTTGAAGACTTAATATTGTTAACATGTCCATAATACCCAATGTGATCTACAAATTCAATCGAATACCTAATCAAGTGCAATGGCATTCCTTACAAAATTAGAAAAACAATTTT
Organism: Pongo abelii; assembly: GCF_028885655.2. Classification (NCBI taxonomy): domain Eukaryota; kingdom Metazoa; phylum Chordata; class Mammalia; order Primates; family Hominidae; genus Pongo; species Pongo abelii. The sequence goes on from NC_071998.2 coordinate 33,202,670, forward strand.
ACAACTAATAAAGAGCAACAAAAGACCACGAATGTGAAATAAACCTTGAGAAAGATGAACAATGCTCCAGACATTACACTTCTAGGCTTCAAAATATATTTTAAAATAACAATAATCAATATAGTGGTACTAGCATAATGACAGACAGTCCTATAGCGTAATGGAACAGATCACAGGGCCCAGAAATAAACCCACATACATAGGTCAACTAATCTTTAACAAGCATGCCAAGAATATACAATGGGGATAGAACAGTCTCTTCAACAAATGGTTGGGAATACTGAATATACCCACGCAAAGGAATGAAATTGGACCCTTACCTTATATCATACAAAAAACTCAACTCAATGAATTAAAGACTTAAATGTAAGATCTGAAACTGTAAAATTCCTTAAGAAAACACAGGGGAAAATCTACAGGACATTGGTTTGGCAATGATTTCATGGATATGACAACAAAAGACCAAGTAAAGAAAACAAAAATAAACAAATCAGACTGCATTAAAGTAAAAAGCTTCTATACAGCAAAGGAAGCAATTAACAAAGTGATAAGGTAACCTAAAGAACGGGAGAAAATATTTGCAAACCATATACCTGGTAAGGTGTTAATATCCAAAATATATAATGAACTTTTCTACAACTCAATAACAACAAAGTAAATCACCTGATTAGAAAATTAGCCAATAACTTGAATAGACATTTCGGTAAAGAAGATACAGAAATGACCAACAGGTATATAAAAATTGTTTAAAGTAACTAGTTATGAGGGAAGTGAAAATCAAAACCAAAATAAAATGTTATCTCATACCTATCAGGATGGCTACTATCAAAAAAAACAGTATTGCTGAGACCACTGAAAATTGGAACCCTTGTACATTCTGGGTGAAAATGCCAAATGCAGCTGCTATGTAAAACAATGTGGAAGTGCCTCAGAAAAATTAAAAAGAGAACTATCATGTTATCTAGCAATCCCACTTCTGAGTATTTATCCTAAAGAACAAAAATCAGGATATTGATGAGATATTAGAAATCCCATGTTCATTGAAGCATGATTGAGAATAGCGGAAGTATGGAAGCAACCTAAATGTACAACAGATAAGTGAATAAAGAAAAAGTGGTGTGTATATATATATATATATATATACACACACATATATATAGACACACACACACACACACACACACACACACACAATGGAATACTAGGTAGCCTTTAAAAAGAAGGAAATTCTGCAATATGAGACGACATGGATGAACCTTGAGGACATTATGCTAAGTGAAATAAGACAGTCACATAAAGACAAAACTGTATGATCCCACATATATGAGGTATTTAACATACTCAAATGCATAAAATGAAAGAGTAGAATGATGGTTTCCAGGAGTTAGGGGGAGGGAAAAATAGGGATTTACTCATCAAAAAGCATAACATTTAAGAAAGATAAATAAGCTCTAGAGAGATCTGCTGGACAACATTGTACCTATAGTCTACAAAAATGTATTGTACACTTAAAATTTTGCACACAGTAGACCTTGTGTTAAGTGTTTTACTCTAATAAAATACAAAACTTAAAAAAAGATATACAGTTTTAGAATATTGAAGAAAAAACATTTACCTAAGCAATGATTTTTTAAAGACAGTAAAGATAATTCTTAATTTCCTCTTGCTGAGATAATATAGCAAGAAAGACTTCAGGTAGACATTTCAATGTAAGAATTATATAAATTATGGAAAGTTTGATCAGATATACCTAGGAGGCAACAGGTAAAGAGCAAACTTACTGAGCAGAAATATATGCCAGCATTTCTGGCTCCAGGGCCCTGCTCAGAGCTCACCATCATCAGTGTTCATTCATTCAACAAACCTCAGGAGAATAAAATAGCCTATCAGCTTTATGATGGTCTGATTGGTGTTTGCGTGAATCACTGACTAAGCCTCCTGTAGAGAGAAAAGAAGCAGGACTTTTTGGCTATTTGTCGTCATTCATTTGTCTTCACCTCTGGGTTTTCCTCCATCCAAGCCTTGGAAATGACTTAGCACAAAACATATCCAAATCTCAAGGCTGGGCCACAAGTCTTGGCATCATTATCTCAGTACTTGTGTCTCTCATTGATTTTTCTGTCTCCCTTGCTTCGACCTGACTCAAAGTTAGTGTGAATATAAAGAAGTTTCATCTTTCCATAAGTTTTTTTTTTTAACATTAAGCAAAGGAAAAGGCAAAATGTTAATGTAATCAAAGTTTTTCTTAGCAATCCCATAGTTTGCCCCTTTTAATGTAGTATACCTGCTCTCAAAAAATGCAGCAAAATATTTTTGCTCCAATGCTGGAATATACCATTTTTGTTTTTGAGTACCAGATATAATTGTTGACTTGTGTTTTGCTGCAATGTTGTACCAAAACAAACAAAAAACAAACTTCTCTTTCAACTGTAGACTCACTAAATCCTCATAGACTCACTAAACTCTCAACCAAAAACGTGTTTTTTAATACAAGTTTCATAGGGGAAAAAGGCTGATCCTGAAAACAGTAGATTTATGCACCATCTCTCAAATACTCTGAAACATAGACTCATTGTATGAACATGAATAGTTACAGAATGGCCTTGATTGTTCAAGCTGTTATTTTTTTTTTAATTTTTGTTTCCAATAGAGCTGGTAAGGTTTAATTTTCAAAAGTTAATATGCATGAGACACTGTTCCATTGTACCTGGTTCTTATGAGCCTGCTTGGACTTTTGCCACATACCTTCTCTCTGCAACCTGCCCCCTACTTCATTTTTCCTTTTTTTACTATGCCATTCACAGCTCACCACCAGGCCCTGACATACCATGTTCATTTTGGCATTACTTCATATTTGCTGGTCTCACTTCTCAGCCTCTATTTCACTCTGATATTCCATGTGTCAAATGTGGCAGATTCCTAATAGCCAATATCAAACACACAGCTGATCTAAATCAGTAGTTTCTGACCCCACTCATCACATAATTATCCTCCATCAAGTTAATCACACCTAATATTGTGGACTATGTTTTGGGTTTGTGTGTGTGTGTGCGTGTGTGTGTTGGCTATTGTATTTTGTTTTTGTTGTTGTTGTTGTTGTTGTTGTTCTAACTGTGCTTCTGGTCCTATGCCTGAATTCCATTGTGGGGACAAAATACTGTCCTTACATTGTCAGTGACCACACTGAGATTTATAATTACAGGCCAGGGTGGTATCAGCAGAAGACGGCATGACTAAGCTAAAAATGCCCGTGATTTACCAGTGATGGTGTGAATAGTAGTGATTAGACAAAAGGATGAAGATCACCGGTTAAATGTGCAATCCCAAAACCAAAGCCATCTTTACGAATATGACTCCAGAAAATACATCGAACTATAAAAGGGAACAGTCAAAAAAAACACACAAACATGCATTTCAGGCCTCTGGTTCCTCTGGTCCAATGTTCCCCTTGCCTCCCCTGGCCTCTTTGTTTTTTGGTAGACTTTCTCTCATCCTTCAAAACTCCCCTTAGTTGTCCCCACAATGATACCTTACAGAGTCTCAAAGAGTAATCTTTACTTTCCGTTTTCTATCGCCTTATGGAAATTTCTTCACTGTTCAGTTGAGGCACTTATTACATGAGGTAACATGGACTCTTCCTTTTCTCTGTATTGAGAACTTTATATGCTTAGAAAAATACTCTTGATTGTAATAGGTAATTTCTTTCATATATTTTTAAAATCACTATTCTTGTTTGCCCATTAGGATTTTCGCACACATGCACATAACAATCCAACTTATAATCATAAATGCAAAAATCTTAAAGAAACTCTAGTAAACAGAATGGTGAGCACAAGTTTATGTTTTAACTTTAAAAAATTTAATTTCCTCATTAATACATTTAAAATGAAAAATAATATATTTCAAATTATATACAAAACTGAAAAAATTAATAGCCATTCATTAAATAAGCTCTTAGCAAACAAAGAATTAAAAAAAATACTCATAACTGAAAAAAGCAAACATCATACTTCTTTGTGAAATAATGATCATAGCCATCAAAGTTAGCTTGGATTGAAAAAACAAAAGCCACATTATAATTTTTAACAGGTAATATGTTTGTCTATTAATAATATAAAAAATTACTTATTATTTTAGTTAACAGTTCATTTTTACAGATTTTCTCAATAGTAACTTTGCTTGCAAAATAATTTGAATGTCTATATACTAGCACGATAAATCTAAAATGTGTTTTTAAAATATAATATTTAAATAACGTCAAATGTTAAATACATTGGAATGCATCTAATAAATATGTAAATTATGCACAATATTAATGTTTTATTGGAAAAACATTAAAGAAGATCTAAATAAGGAGATATAACACTTTAAGAAATTACAAGATTCAGGATTATGATGTCAAGTATTGCCAAATTAATCAATAGAGTCAATGTAATATTAATAAAACTCTAATTTTGGTTTGTTAGTTTTGCTTTTAGAACTAGACAAGATTAAAGTACAAACTATTCCAAGATACTCTTGAAGAAGATCAAGGTGCATGAACTTGCCCTACAGTTTGGAAATTAAGATCTAAAGGTGTTAAAATAGAGATGAACAAAGAGACTAATAATGGAATAAAACAGAGAACACGGAAATAGATTTATGGAAACATGATTTACAACACAACTGGAATTACCCCAAATGGAGAATAGATGGGATGGTCATTTCTATTTTTTTTTTATTATTATTATTATACTTTAGGTTTTAGGGTACATGTGCACAATGTGCAGGTTAATCACATATGTATACATGTGCCATGCTGGTGCGCTGCACCCACTAACTCGTCATCTAGCATTAGGTATATCTCCCAATGCTATCCCTCCCCACTCCCCCCACCCCACAACAGTCCCCAGAGTGTGATGTTCCCCTTCCTGTGTCCATGTGTTCTCATTGTTCAATTCCCACCTATGAGTGAGAATATGCAGTGTTTGGTTTTTTGTTCTTGTGATAGTTTACTGATTTCCAATTTCATCCATGTCCCTACAAAGGACATGAACTCATCATTTTTTATGGCTGCATAGTATTCCATGGTATATTATATGGTGTTGAGAGAATTGCATATCCTTATGAAAGAAAAGATAAAATTGTATCCTTATGTCACATTAAGCATGTAATGCTACTCCAGGTGAATTAAAGACTTAAATAGTGATATAGTTTGAATATATGTCTCTGCCAAATCTCTCGTTGAATTGTAATCCCCAGTGCCGGAGGTGGGGTCTAGTAGGAGGTGTCTGGGTCATGGGGGCAGATCCCTCATGGCTTGGTGCTGATCTTGTGATAGTGACTGAGTTCTCCTTAGATCTTGTCTTTTAAAAGTGTGTGGCACTCCCCCAAAACACCCTTGCTTCTACATTTACCATGTGAGATACCTGCTCCTCCTCAGTTTTCCACCATTATTATAGACTTCTTGAGGCCTCACTGGAAGGCGATGCCAGCACTGTGCTTCCTGTACATCCTGCAGAACCATGAGGAAATTAAACCTCTATTTAAATAAAGTATCCAGTCTCAGGTATTTCTTTATAGCAATGCAAGAATGGCTCAACACAAATATGGAAAAAATAAAATTAAAGATGAAATCCAGTCTTCTTTTCTTCTTGTGAAGAACTCCAGAAATTGTCCATATCCTCTAGAAACAAACATATTGCCCACTTTTTTCCTAATATGAAAACTTTGTCTCATGTTTTGATGAGCCTATCAATCTCATCATGCTTTCTGAATCATTTCCTATAATGCTCTATTCTCTCCTGTTTTAAATCCAATCCAGAATTTAATTACTAATTCTTCAAAAAATGTTGCCCACTTCCTTACCAAGATTAACTTTTCCCTTCTCTAAATTTAATTTGTATTTAATGCCTACATCAACATTTACTAATACATGTTTCATAAAAATTTTTGAGAGAAAACAGGGTTCTGTAGTCAAACAAGTTTGGGAACCACTGCAAATTTATGCTTCCTATTAGACATTCTATGTGTATTACTGTAAAGTTCTGAAGAGCTCTACATTATTAAAATTTTTTTTAATACTGATTAACTTTGCTGAAGCAAATACTTGCCTAACTTATTCAGCCACAGAACCCTTTATTTGAAGACCGCCTAGACATCCTTCCTGGAATAAATTTAACAACATATATCTGTACATCTAGGGGACAAGTTCTGACAAAATTGCTCAGTATCTTTAATTTTATCAGGTAATTATCACGCTTTGTGTATATTTTGAAATTATATATAAATGTTTTATGATTTCCTCATCTTTGTTACAAATTTTCTTCATGGGACAAATATCACATAAAAAATTAAAATTTGAGACAGTTAAATAACATTTTCTAATTGAATCTTCACATCATGATTTATGCTATATTAAAAATCCATTTTACTGAAAAGGACATGAGGTTTGTAAATTTTTAGGAGTACCATCACCATGGCAATACTGGGTTCTAAAAATTATTATTGAATTGAATAGCGTATTTGGTCATTACTCATCAGGCCTGTGTAAGTTAATTTCTGTAGTTACCTTAGAATGAATAACACATATATAAACATGGAATCATAAATTGGTAGAATTCTATTACATTAATCATTACATAACTGTCTTTATTATTTGGCTGCTCTGGAATCTTCTGTCAAATATTTTTTAAGATAGGCAATTGGTGTGCTGAATACAGTAACCACATATCAAAAAATCTTTCCCTTTGTATTTACATGGAGAACTTTCTGAGAAGCAATATTTCCAGAAATGGAACTCAATATAGAAAGTTATTGAGATACACATAAATATCAAAGATAAACATGATAACATTAATATAATGTAGAAGTTAAAATTAAATCATAATAGCACAAATAAGTTTTGAATTGCATCTCTGAAGGTTGAAGTAATATCTATAATTGTCAGAAAACAAAGTTCTCTTTCATATTTCTCATTTCTATTCTAGGCAACACCTAAATATTGTAAATGTGGTTATATTCAGTGGGAATACCTGATGTCATTTTTCACAGTTTGCAACTAGCAGATATTATATGGTATACTACTGAAAAAAAAGACTATCTGAATAGAAATAAAAAAAGATAAAACTACTCTGCATATCTGGGCTTTTCTTCTGATTACTGTATAATTCATAAATGCATAGGGTTGTAGTTAAGCAAAGCTTTCATTATGGTGTAGAAATATTAAACTCATATCTCTCTCTCTATATATATATGTAGCAATATATAGAGATACATAAATGTGTAGTTACATACATTTATGTAGAATTGAGAAATATTCACTTGCATATAATTTATTGGGAAAAACTGGTCTTCTGGAACCACGGAAGGACATAAGCAAATGCATAATGACACTTTATATAGTACCACGTAAACAGTACATTCATTCATTCATTCATTCATTCATTTGAGACAGAGTCTTCCTGTGTCTCCTGGGCTGGAGGGAAGAGGCGTGATCTCGGCTCATGGCGACTTCTGCCTCCCAGGTTCAAGCGATTCTCCTGCCTCAGCCTCCTGAGTAGCTGGGATTACAGGCCTACACTACCACGCTGGACTAATTTTTGTTTTTTTAGTAGAGACGGTGTTTCACCATGTTGGCCAGACTGGTCTCAAACTCCTGATCTCAAGTCATCCACCTGCCTTGGCCTCCCAAAGTTCTGGGATTATAGGTGTGAGCCACTGTGCCCAGCCAAAACAGTATTTTTAATTATTAGAGTTGCAAATTACAGAGGTCTGAGTATCCCTTACTTTTATATAAGTCTTAACAATCTTAAGAATTTTATATACATTAACTAATTTGTTAGTTACAAATTATTTGTAAGAATTATTTGTAAGAATGTCAAATGTAGTAACTAATTAACTGGAAGAATTTAGTCAACCAGGTAGAAAAGATTTTCTCCTTTTAGTTTTAGTTTTGTGATGGAGAGGCACAGGAAGGTGAAATGGCTTGCACAAATGCACAGAGATACTTTGTGGTACATTTCATCCAAGCGTAGATTTAGTTCATAACAACTGAACTGCAAATCCTCTACATTCTGAAAGACACATCTTGAGGAACGGAAATAAATTAATAGTAGCCAATATTCTGAAGCACAATGATAAGTATCTTAGCTCTCTGACTCACAGATCAAACATATTTAGTAAATTTTAAAAATTCCATTTCACAGGTAAGAAAATTAAAGGCCAGATATAGAAACAATTGGTTATCAATAGAAAATAAAACGGATCTTTCAAGAGGCAAACATAAAGATTTGTTATGCAAGATATTTTCTGGGGGGGGAGATATTTGTGAGTGGGGAAAAGAGGGAACAAAGCTGAGGAAGTGGGGACACATATAAGACTGTGAGGCAGATCTGAACCTGGGAAGAAAGTAGAAAGAAGACAGAGCTTGGTAGAAAGAGTCTTAAACTGCAGTTCATGTTTTTGTTTGTTTGTTTGTTTAATTTTAGCTAAGTCAATGGTGTGTCCTTGAGCCAAAATCTCGTAATTAACCTTTTTATGCCAGGATATTTGAATAGGACATATTCATGGTCACCATATACCTTGGCCTCACACCATGCACTGAAACCGTTTTGCAGAAGAGTGAAAAATTAGGAAGAACTACAAAAATTTTAAAAGGTGATATAGAAATATATCTTTTTTGGAGTAGGTAAGATTTTTTTTAACAAGACACATTAAACACTAACACGGTAGGAAACACTTTAAATCTCACTACATTAAAATTAAGAATTTCTGACAGTAATAGATACTATAAATAAGTGAAATAACATGCCACAGGCTAAGCATGTTATTGATGTTACATAACGAATAAAGATCTGGGATCCAGAACTAACTGCATTGACAACAGCTAGGAGTATTGAATAGGAATTTCACAAAGGGGAGGCTTCTATGGCCACTAGGCGCATATGATCAATAACCACTTTAATAATAAGGAAAACCCAACTCAAAAGATGATATGATGAATTACAAACCCTACAGTTTGGCAAAAAAATAATAACTGACAATAAAAAAATGTGACATGGGAGAAATGAGAAGTCCTGCTGTGAGAGGGTATATTGGTACAATGGAATAAGGTAGGCATTAATTAGCTAATGAAATTATAGCTGCACACACTACATTGCCCAACATATTTACACCTAGTTATATATCTTCATGCCAAGAGACACACGTAGGAATGTTCAGAGTAGTTTTTTTTGTTTTGTTTTGTTTTTGTTTTTTGTTTTTTTTGTGTGTGTGAGACAGAGTCTCACTCTGTCTCCCAGGCTGGAGTGCAGTGGTGTGATCTCAGCTCACTGCAACCTCTGCCTCCCGGGTTCAAGCAATACTCATGCCTCAGCCTCCTGAATAGCTGGGATTACAGGCATGCGCCACCATGCCCGGCTAATTTTTGTATTTTTAGTAGAGACCATGTTGGTCAGGCTGGTCTCAAATGCCTGACCTCAAGTGATCCACCCGCCTCGGCCTCCCAAAGTGCTGGGATTACAAGCATGAGCCACTGCACCTGGCCAGAGTAGACACTTCTTAAGAGAGGCTCATACCGGGGATAAGGTAAAGGGAATTGCTCATGGACAGTAGATTAAATAATAAATAGTAGTATAATCATGCCAATGAATGCTGCACAACATTAAAAGTTGTAAATTCAGCGCCGACCAATCCACAAACTAATATTGAGCAAAAGAAACAAGTTGCAGAACAAGAAATCAACCTGATTTTTATAGAAGCAAGCAAACCTATACTGTATTGTTAAGGGAATTCATACATATCGGGTAAAATTATAAGGTAAAGCAAGGAAATTATCACAGAAACATAGCATTACCTCTGGGGAAAGGGGCTGGAAAGAGGGAGATGCGAAGTGGAGGGAAGGCATGCGGTTTTGTTTTAAAAGGTTAATGGACATATTTCACTGCTTGGTTAATTTTTTTCTTCTACATGTATATGTTTTATATTCCTATTTGTTTGTATATTTCACTCAATTAATAGACCATAAAAGAAAGTAAAACTCAAAGAAGATGAGTAACTTATTCAAGGTCACACTTGATAAGGAGTAATAAAATTAAAATTCTATGTGATCTGATTCTAAAACTTACACTCTTTCTTCACAAATTGTCAATGAATTAATGTTCTCATTTATCTACATAATTGTTGTCCTCTTCAAAAGTACAGCCTTCATTTGGAATGTATATTTTAGTCATGTTGAGTGGAACAAACTTGTTTTAAAATCATATTTATTTTTTCCCCATAGTCAGAAGGTATTTTGAATAGTCTTTCAGAGGACAGTCATTACTTTTCATATCTCCATCTCTACTTTCTTGTTTTCAATTTATAAACACACGTCCCTTCATCTCAGACAAATTATCAACTATTAATTTTTGGCTTAAGCCTCCTTTTTATAGACAAGCTTATGGAAAATTCAGGTACAGAGAAAGAAAGAGAGCATGCCAGACCTTCTGCCTGTAACATTCTCTCCCTACCAACTCCTCTCTTTCCGCCTTTCAAGTAGCCAACTCATAATTAACGTTCACTCATTTTCTAACATTTATTGAACATGGAATTCTGTTCCAAATACTTTAGGTTAACTTTTTCATTATACTCTCATGGAAACAGTATGAGGCGGGTACCTTTGTACCTACTTTATTGATAGGATATTGAGAATTAAAGTCACTGAGAAGCAGAAACATGCCCATGATGGTATGGTCAGTAAGTGGTGAAGTGTAGGCAGAAGACAGAAGACATACAGCCTGCCTCTGAAACCTTAAAACGTTTTCCCAATCACTTGATCCAGGCTCCATCTCTCTGGGTTAGAATTTCTACTCATGAGGTACCATACAACCCAGTGAATGTATCTGTCATAATGTCAAAGCATAAATGCTGACAGTGTGGACGTAGGATGTAGCAGTCAAACTACCTGCAATAAAATAGTTTCTTTACTATCTGCTTGATATAGTTACAAAGTTTTCAACTAAATTTATGAAATATCTGGAAAATGGTGGCAAAACTGTCTACCTCAGGGTTGTATTGAGTTTTAAATTAAATATGAGTGAAGTACTTAAGCTAGTGTTTAAAACACAGTGAATATTCAATAAAAGATATTTCTCCATTATGTTTGCAAATAGAAAAGACAAACATCTTTCTGCTTGTCATTTGTTACCTTTACAATGTATAAACAAACAAATATGGGTTACTTTAATAAGCGGGGGGATGTTTCTTTCATCAAGAATTTATTATTTGTTATTTCATCAGGTACTGAACTAGAGGGTAAATGGGGGCACTCAAGCTATCTCTGCTTTCTGGAGAATACAGGAGCTTGCAGGTCTACCATCTGCTTAAATTTCCAGAAGGAATGAGATAGTAAAGTATGTGAAAGGCAAGTTAATCAAGATTGCCATTTATGTGCCTAACCAACACCCATTTATTTATTTATTTTTATTTATTTATTATTACTTTTTATTATACTTTAATAACTCATCATTTACATTAGGTATTTCTCCTAATGCTATCCCTCCCACCTCCCTCCACCCCATGACAGGCCCCAACTAACACCCATTTATTAATATCTCTTTATCCTTGCAAATCCCACTGTTGAGACAGATGAAATTCTGACCCGTGGAGAAGTAATTCCCAGAAGTGTATTTAATGATCTGCTGTTCTTCAAGATTCTAGATAGTATATTTAAATTCTTCTCAGACTGAGTTAAAAATACAGTGGCTTATGCATGGTACAGCAGAGATTAATAATATAGAGAAACCCTAAAAAGATTGTAAAACGAAAAAATTATAAATGCAGTTAAATATAAAATATCCCAACACATCTCTGTAACTTAAGACAGAAGAAGTTAAGTTATTTCAGAATATTAATTCAGGATTACAATAGAAAAATATCTTTCTGGAAAGCCTTTGCTAATAGAATTCTTTAAATACTATTTGGTAAACTTTCCACTGTCTTAAAAACCAAACATTTTCCAAATTATTAATATGTAATGTTCTCCTACTTCAATCTTTCTTTCATCAGTATTATCATTTCATGCTTTTAAGCTCTGAACTTTGCTTAGAAGAGGAACAGCTTGTTTCCAACATATTTTACCACTTCTGAAGAATAATCCATGGTACCAGCTCCTCCTTGTACCTCTGGTAGAATTCGGCTGTAAATCTGTCTGGTCCTGGATTTCTTTTGGTTGGTAGGCTATTAATTATTTCTTCAATTTCAGAGCCTGTTATTGGTCTATTCAGGGATTCAAATTCTTCCTGGTTTAGTCTTGGGAGGGTGTATGTGTCCAGGAATTTATCCGTTTCTTCTAGATTTTCTAGTTTATTTGCAAAGAGTTGTTTACAGTATTCTCTGATGGTAGTTTGTATTTCTGTAGGATCGGTGGTGATATCCCCTTTATCATTTTTTATTGCATCTATTTGATTCTTCTCTCTTTTCTTCTTTATTAGTCTTGCTAGCGGTCTATCAATTTTGTTCATCTTTTCAAAAACCCAGCTCCTGGATTCATTGATTTTTTTTTAAGGGATTTTTGTGTCTCTGTCTCCTTCAGTTCTGCTCTGATCTTAGTTATTTCTCGCCTTCTGCTAGCTTTTGAATGTGTTTGCTCTTGCTTCTCTAGTTCTTTTAATTGTGATGTTAGGGTGTCAATTTTAGATCTTTCCTGCTTTCTCTTGTGGGCATTTAGTGCTATAAGTTTCCCTCTATACACTGCTTTAAATGTGTCCCAGAGATTCTGGTATGTTGTGTCTTTCTTCTCACTGGTTTCAAAGAAAATCTTTATTTTTGCCTTCATTTCGTTATGTACCCAGCAGTCATTCAGGAGCAGGTTGTTCAGTTTTCATGTAGTTGAGTAGTTTTGAGTGAGTTTCTTAATCCTGAGTTCTAGTTTGATTGCACTGTGGTCTGAGAGACAGTTTGTTATAATTTCTGTTCTTTTACATTTATTGAGGAGAGCTTTACTTCCAACTATGTGGTCAATTTTGGAATAAGCATGATGTGGTGCTGAGAAGAATGTACATTCTGTTGATTTGGGGTGGAGAGTTCTGTAGATGTCTATTAGGTCCACTTGGTGCAGAGCTGAGTTCAATTCCTGGATACCCTTGTTAACTTTCTGTCTCATTGATCTGTCTAATGTTGACAGTGGGGTGTTAAAGTCTCCCATTATTATTGTGTGGGAGTCTAATTCTCTTTGTAGGTCTCTAAGGACTTGCTTTATGAATCTGGGTGCTCCAGTATTGGTGCATATATATTTAGGAGAGTTAGCTCTTGTTGAATTGATCCCTTTACCATTATGTAATGGCCTTCTTTGTCTCTTTTGATCTTTGTTGGTTGAAAATCTGTTTTATCAGAGACTAGGATTGCAACCCCTGCCTTTTTTTGTTTTCCATTTGCTTGGTAGATCGTCCTCCATCCCTTTATTTTGAGCCTATGTGTGTCTCTGCACGTGAGATGGGTTTCCTGAATACAGCACACTGATGGGTCTTGACTCTTTATCCAATTTGCCAGTCTGTGTCTTTTAATTGGAGCATTTAGCCCATTTACATTTAAGGTTAATATTGTTATGCGTGAATTTGTTCTTGTAATTATAATGTTAGCTGGTTATGTTGCTCGTTAGTTGATGCAGTTTCTTCCTAGCATTGATAGTCTTTACAGTTTGTCATGTTTTTGCAGTGGCTGGTACCTGTTGTTTCTTTCCAGATTTAGTGCTTCCTTCAGGAGCTCTTGTAGGGCAGGCCTGGTGGTGACAAATCTCCCAGCATTTGCTTGTCTGTAAAGGATTTTATTTCTCCTTCACTTATGAAGCTTAGTTTGGCTGGATATGAAATTCTGGATTGAAAATTCTTTTCTTTAAGAATGTGAATATTGGCCCCCACTCTCTTCTGGCTTGTAGGGTTTCTGCCAAGAGATCTGCTGTTAGTCTGATGGGCTTCCCTTTGTGGATAACCCAACCTTTCTCTCTGGCTGCCCTTAACATTTTTTCCTTCAACTTTGGTGAATCTGACAATTACGTGTCTTGTAGTTGCTCTTCTCAAGGAGTGTCTTTGTGGCGTTCTCTGTATTTCCTGAATTTGAATGTTGGCCTGCCTTGCTAGGTTGGGGAAGTTCTCCTGGATAATATCTTGCAGAGTGTTTTCCAGCTTGGTTCCATTCTCCCCATCACTCAGGTACACCAATCAGACGTAGATTTGGTCTTTTCCCATAGTCCCATATTTCTTGGAGGCTTTGTTCGTTTCTTTTTATTCTTTTTTCTCTAAACTTCTCTTCTCACTTCGTTTCATTCATTTGATCTTCAATCACTGATACCCTTTCTTCCAGTTGATCAAATCAGCTACTGAAGCTTGTGCATTAGTCACATAGTTCTCGTTCCATGGTTTTCACCTCCATCAGGTCATTTAAGGACTTTTCTACACTGGTTATTCAGTTAGCCATTCGTCTAATCTTTTTTCAAGGTTTTTAGTTTCTTTGCGATGGGTTCGAACTTCCTCCTTTAGCTCGGTGAAGTCTGATCATCTGAAGCCTTCTCTCAACTTGTCAAAGTCATTCTCTGTCCAGCTTTGTTCTGTTGCTGGCGAGGAGCTGCATTCCTTTGGAGGGGGAGAGGTGCTCTGATTTTTAGAATTTTCAGCTTTTCTGCTCTGTTTATTCCCCATCTTTGTGGTTTTATCTACCTTTGGTCTTTGATGATGGTGACATACAGATGGGGTTTTGGTCTGGATGTCCTTTCTGTTTGTTAGTTTTCCTTCTAACAGTCAGGACCCTCAGCTGCAGGTCTGTTGGAGTTTGCTGGAAGTCCACTCCAGACCCTGTTTGCCTGGCTATTAGTGGCGGAGGCTGCAGAACAGCGAATATTGCTGAACAGCAAATATTGCTGCCTGATTGTTCCTCTGGAAGCTTTGTCTCAGAGGGGTACCTGGCCATGTGAGGTGTCAGTCTGCCCCTACTGGGGGGTGCCTCCCAGTTAGGCTACTCGGGGGTCAGGGACCCCCTTGATTTCAAAGAGAATAAAATACCTAGGAATCCAACTTACAAGGGATGTGAAGGACCTCTTCAATGAGAACTACAAACCACTGCTCAATGAAATAAAAGAGGACACAAACAAATGGAAGAACATTCCATGCTCATGGGTAGGAAGAATCAATATCATGAAAATGGCCATACTGCCCAAGGTAATTTAGAGATTCAATGCCATCCCCATCAAGCTACCAATGACTTTCTTCACAGAATTGGAAAAAAATACTTTAAAGTTCATGTGAAACCAAAAAAGAGCCTGCATTGCCAAGTCAATCCTAAGCCAAAAGAACAAAGCTAGAGGTATCTCGCTACCTGACTTCAAACTATACTACAAGGCTACAGTAACCAAAACAGCATGATACTGGTACCAAAACAGAGATGTAGACCAATGGAACAGAACAGTGCCCTCAGAAATAATACCACACATCTACAACTATCTGATCTTTGACAACCTGACAAAAACAAGAAATGGGGAAAGGATTCCCTATTTAATAAATGGTGCTGGGAAAACTGGCTAGCCATGTGGAGAAAGCTGAAACTGGATCCCTTCCTTACACTTATACAAAAATTAATTCAAGATGGATTAAAGACTTCAATGTTAGACCTAAAACCATAAAAACCCTAGAAGAAAACCTAGGCAATACCATTCAGGACATAGGCATGGGCAAGGACTTCATGCCTAAAACACCAAAAGCAAGGCAACAAAAGCTAAAATTGACAAATGGGATCTAATTAAACTAAAGAGCTTCTGCACAGCAAAAGAAACTACCATCAGAGTGAACAGGCAACCTAGAGAATAGGAGAAAATTTTTGCAATCTACTTATCTGACAAAGGGCTAGTATCCAGAATCTACAATGAACTCAAAGAAATTTACGAGAAAAAAAACGAACAACCTCATCAAAAAGTGGGTGAAGTATAAGAAGACATTTATGCAGCCAACAGACACATGAAAAAATGCTCATCATCACTGGCCATCAGAGAAATGCAAATCAAAACCACAATGAGATATCATCTCACACCAGTTTGAATGGCAATCATTAAAAAGTCAGGAAACAACAGGTGCTGGAGAGGATGTGGAGAAATAGGAACACTTTTACACTGTTGGAGGGACTGTAAAGTAGTTCAACCATTGTGGAAGACAGTGTGGTAATTCTCTGAGGATCCAGAACTAGAAATACCATTAGACCCAGCCATCCCATTACTGGGTATATACCCAAAGGATTATAAGTCATGCTGCTATTAAGATACATGCACACGTATGTTTATTGTGGCACTAGTTACAATAGCAAAGACTTGGAACCAACCCAAATATCCATCAATGATAGACCGGATTAAGAAAATGTGGCACATATACACCATGGAATACTATGCAGCCATAAAAAAGGATGAGCTCATGTCCTTTGTAGGGACATGGATGAAGCTGGAAACCATCATTCTCAGCAAACTATTGCAAGGACACAAAACCAAACACTGCGTGTTCTCACTCATAGGTGGGTACTGAACAATGAGAACACTTGGACTCAGGAAGGGGAACATCACACACTGGGGCGTGTTGTGGTGTGGGGGGAGGTGGGAGGGATCACATTAGGAGATATACCTAATGTAAATGATGAGTTAATGGGTGCGGCACACCAACATGGCACATGTACATATATGTAACAAACCTGCACATTGTGCACATGTACCCTAGAACTTAAAGTATAATTTAGAAATAAAAAATAAAAAAATAAAAATAATCCATTTATACTAATTTTGAAAGAAGATATTCAAAATTTATTAAATGCTAAATGTTTAAATAAAATAAACTCAAATTCACTTATGTAAAAAGACATTTCAAAGGAAATTTGCATACAAATTACTACAGGATGTAGCCACGTTTTTAAAACAGCTTAATGTGTGGGATCATAGTATTTATTAGTGGTGCAGCTTAATTAGTATAAAATTAGCTTTCTCAGCCTAAGATTTATCATTTATAAAATAGAAGTTATACTATATACCTTATGGATATAGAGTGGTGAATGAAACAATTGAGTGCATAAATCCACTAGCATATTTCTTAGGTTACAAAGGCACTCAATTCATATGGCATAAGAGCACGTTTTAACATTCTTCACATCCCCCCTGAATCCACACCCTTTAACATATAACTCTGTAGATCTGCCCCTTGACTTTGAGCTTGCCCACATAAACTTACTTCAAGCTATGGGATGTTACAACATATGATACAATCAGAGGCTTAAAATGTGTCTGTGCCATTGGGCTTGATATCGCCATAGGAAAAGCTACCATGTCCTGTCAGTCTGGGACCTACACATGAAGCACATGTGAGCCTGATTCCAAGTGAGGAGCCACAGCTTGGAGCAGGCCCACTTAGCCAAATGGCACAGGTGTATGATGGAGAATAAATAAATAATTGTTGGCCACTGTGTTAATCTACCATACGCTGGAATTCTGTGTTATGCAGCATTAATATGGCAATAGCTAATTGATACCATAGCTCCAAAATGTTTCCTATGTAGTTTTAAAATTAAACTTTTATTCTTTGAGAAATTAATAGTACTTTTATGTAGAGTTTTTATGAGAATTAATGAGTTGATATTTGTGAAGCACTTAGGATGGTTTAATATGCTTGTGCATAGGAGCATCATAAGTGCTACCTGTTGTTCTTTCATTGTTGTTAATAAGCCTTAACTCCTATATTTTAAGGTGTTATTGATGCAAGGGAGGTTCCTGGCTTTGTTCAGGAAATAACTGAAGAGTGAGCCAGCAGTTGAATAAAGCAGCTTTATTGGAGCCAGAGTGTTACAGCTTTGTGACTGCTCCTTGCAGAGCAGGGCTAGCCTAGCTCACAGGCAATGCACTCAGAGTACCAGCATATGGGCTGTTGGTTAGCTTTATTTATACCCACTTTAAATTACATGCAAATTAAGGGGTGCATTAATCATAAATCTCAAGAAAATGAGTGGTAACTTCCAGGTGTTGCCATGCCATTTGTAAGTTGTCATGGTGGCTGGTGGAAGCGTCTTATGCCAATGGGTAGTGCAAGCAACTAGGGTTGCTTTTGGTGCCAGTTGCTGGTTTTAACTTGTTTCCTATCTGGTCTGGGAAACAGGACCTGCTAGTTTCCTACCTCATTAGGTGCTTCCATCATTTAGTCCCTGTGCCTCCCCTCTCTGAAAAATCATTTAGATTAGGAAGTGTCCCTATCTAATTGGATATTTTCCAGTTACAAAATATGCCTCTGACTGGATCCAGCTGGGCACGGCCCCCAACATAACAAATATATTATTAATGTTGTTTTAGGTATAACTACAGTCAGACTGACTTTTATATATGTAACCATCAACAGGAATAATGATTGAAAGGAAGGCACAGAGAGTAGCTTAGGATCAGAGACCTCTATGCAAGGGAGAGTTCTTTCTCTGTTGTATGCAGTATGACAGCTATTCCTGTCCCTTGAATTTCAAAGGCTGACCATTAAATGTCTTTATTGCATGAATCAGTAAAAATCATACAGCTGGAAGAATAGAGCAACTTGTGATGATTAATTATATGTGTCAACTTTGCTAGACTATGGTGCCCAATTGTTTGGCCAAAATCAGTCTAGATGCTGCTGTGAAGATACACATTTAGATGTAACTCATATTTACATCAGTAGACTTTAAATATATTGTCTTCCATAATGTCGGTGGGCCTCATCCAATCATTTGAAGGCCTTAAGAGTAAAGACAGAAGTTTCCCGAAGAATTAATTCTGCTTTAATTCTGTACCATTAAAATTCTGCCTGAGTTTCCAGACTGCAGATTTTGGACTCTAGACTGCAATATTAATTCTTCCCTGAATTTGCAGCTTGCCAGCCTGCTGTACAGATTTCAGCCTACGCAGCCCCCACAATCATGTAAGTCAATTCCTTAAAATAAATATTTATGGTTTAGATATACATGTATATATAGGTATAGATATATAAATACAGAAATAGGTATAGATAGATAGAGATTTACTATTGCTTCTGTTTTGCTGGAGAACTCTAATAGAGAAACTTATGTAGAAATAATAGGGTAAATAGGCAATGGATGCTGTGCAGCAAATGGAAATGAATCTAAATTTTCAGGGGTATATCTCCATTTATTAATTCAGCAGTTCAATGAACATACAGTGATCCCTACCAAATAATAGAGATTAATGAGATTTAACCACACCCTCCTGGAATTTATAATTTAGGGGCAGAGTCAAACTGCTAATTACACAAAGGAGGGAAATCAGATGACAAGAATCATTGTAGCATAGAGAAGTCATGATCTAGAACCAGACAAATGTATTTCAAAAAGAAGTCAAATTGGAAATATACCAAAAGTAATAATTATTAGACAGAGTAATGGAAATAGGACAATTGACAGGGAAGAAACTAATATAACAAAACCTTGGAGATGAGAAGCTATATGTTATAGTCTGAAACTTCAGCTACTGCAGATTTGCTTTTGTAACAACAGCTGTGTTGTAGCAATCACTAGCTATAGAAAAAGAAGTCAGATGAAGTCTGTTAAGCAGAACACCATATACAGGTATCGATCTCCAGAAAGCAGAGCACCAGGCGCCAACCCCAGGGGAGGACACTAACCAACCCCAGGGGAGGACTCTAACCAACCCCAGGGAAGGACTCTAGCCAGCCACAGGAGAGGACTCTAAACACTCTGCCTATTGAATCTTGGTATTAGAATCACCAAAGGAAATACAAAATTGTCAAGCACAGGACGGACAAAATAATGCTTTATTTACACAGAGAAGAGACAGAGCAACATCAGCTAGAGTTTGAAATATTGAGACTTGTGGCAAGACCTGGGGGCAGGCCTCCATTAACATACAGTTTTAAGCACAGCAAAAGAACACTCACTGCATCTGAGACACAGAAAGGTATTTCAACACAAGATGGTAAGCCTGGTACAGGCTATGTGGTTCCCTGTCTCTTGGTAAGGAAATGTTCCAGGCTCAAGACCCATTCTTATGTGGCCAAGCAGCAGAGTCAAAAGACTGCACATGAAACTGTTTTTCCCAATAAAGTCTGCAGTTGAAGAGTTATTGCTGATCAATTACAGAACCAAAAGATTCTGCAGTTAAGACAAAGTACATTCTACTTGATTTTATTTGTCCTTCATCTTTGTTTCCTTGAAACCTAGCATAGATCCTAATGTAAATTCTCAATAAACCTTTATTTCAATGTGAATAAGTGAAATACGCAAAGGAACAAAACAGATTTTAGTGGAAGGATATCATAAAAATTGCCAAAATGTCACACCAAGAAAAATACATGTATTGATTCAACAAGTATTTGCTAAGCCCTCAAAATGGTCCAGATACCTGGTAAAGCACTCTTGGAGAGGCTGGTAAGAAGGGTAACATTACCTCTGTTCTAAATGAGTTTAATTTCTAATAACAAAGAGAAGGAGAAATGAAAACTCTTAGGGAAGCATACACTTAATATACAGTTTTCTACAGCCTCATCTGGGTAAGGATTTCCCAGTTCTCTTTCCTTAGAGAAAAGAGATTAGAGACATACATTATTTGTACAATGTGTTTAGCTATAGTTTGTTGTGCCTTTTACCTGCATGTTAAATTTTATACAGTTCATTCTCTATTGTGGTATAGCCAGGCCCAGATTGTCATTGTGTATAATTAGAGCTATCTGAAATGGATGACTTTCATATATTATATGGATAAATCAGACCAGGTTAACCTTAGTCGGCAATTTCAGTCAAAAATCTGGTGCTCGAGTAGAGAGGCTTGACCAGCCATACTCCTTGCGTAATAAAGACTGGATAAAACAACTTTCTATGTGAGCATGGCCCATATTTTGCACTATAGATTTTTCTTCTATCATGTCTTATATCATTATTAGCTGAACACCTAGCGTAGACTCATGTTTCCATACCCACGCTTGAAAGTGTATACTCTCTATGGTCAGCCTAGGTCAAAAGATATGTAAAAAACATAGCTATATTTGTGTTCTTACAGTAGTTACTTAATGCTTTTTTAAAAATATTAAGTGTATTTCTGAACAAGCCAAAAAAATGGTTCTGTATTATTTTACCCCACAAACCTATTTTCATATTGCAACTTGTATACAGAGAATGCTATAAGATATGATAAATAAACAAAATTATCCTCTTTCCCCACTAATTTAGTGAACAGATTCTCATCTTTATTTTCTATCATGGTTAAACAAACACCTCCCAATTTATCATCTCATTTTATCTCATAAACAGATGAAGAAACCGAGGTATACAGTAGCCAAATTACTTCTCAAGATCAAACAAAGTAGTGTACCAAATGAGAAGGAAGGGAATATAAGTCAAGAAAAGGATGCAAAAACAAACACAGTTTTGCCTCACACAGGCCTAGCAACTAGAATCAATGATATTACTAATCTAACTGGTGAACTCCATCCTGAGCCTTAAAAAAATGAAATGTAAGATTGGACAAGTTCTATGAAATATTAACTATTGCTTCAGAGTGCAATTGGGAAATTGTAGAAACAAGATTTCAGTCATTATGCATTAGTGTAAGAAGCCCCATGAAAGGTGACTTAAATAATCCATACATACATTTTCAATAATTAGAAAAAATTGAGGAACCCACAAGAAGAAAAGAGAATAACCAACACTTATTTAACCATCTCCTATTAAAAACAGAACACAAGTTTATATATAAAATTCAATTGCTCACAGCTTGTGAGAATTTAAAAAAAACAAAATTTAATTGTGCATATATAGCCTAATAAAAAATGAAAAATAAAATGTAAAAGTGCTTTAAAATATAATGCATATGAAATTTTAGAATAAATTTAATTAAAAATTTACAATTATACACTGAAAACTATAAAACAGTTTTAAGAAAAATGAAAGATGACCTAAATAAATAAAGAGATGTACTATGTACTTGATTTGGAAGATTCAATATTTTTAAGATGCTTTATCAACCAAAATTTCTGGTAGATTTAGGAAAATTCCAGTCAAATCTACAAATCCAATTCATGTAATTTGACAAGGTGATGGTAAAATTAATGTGGAAATGCCAGGAACCTAAAAGAGCCAAATGATTTTGGGCGGGTGGGGGTGGAACAGAACAAGATTAAGGGACCTTAACTACCAGATTTCAGGTTTAGCACAGAACCACAGTGATTGAGACATTGTGGAATTTAAGTAAGGTTTGATACATAAATAAATGGGCTAGAAAAGACAGCATAGAAATAAATTCATGCATATACTGTCGATTGATTTTTGACAACGTTTCAGAATATCTCAGTGGAGAAACAGGACTGAAAAACTTGATATGTATTTGGAAAAAAAAAAAACTCACCACTATTGCATGCGAAAATTTAACTCAAATTGCATCATAGACAAAAAAGTTGTTAATGACCTTGAAGTGGCCAAGATTTTCTAAATAAGACCAAAAAAAAAAAAAAAAACAAAACAAAAACAAAAAAACAAGTCATGAAGAAAAACTTACATACTGGATTTCATCAAAATGAAAAGTTTCTGTTTTTCAAAATGTTTCCTGAAGAACCTGAATGAAGCCACAGACTATAAGAAAATTACATATCTATATTTGGGAGCCAAGATGGCCGAATAGGAACAGCTCCCGTCTACAGCTCCCAGCGCGAGCGACGCAGAAGACGGGTGATTTCTGCATTTCCATCTGAGGTACTGTGTTCATCTCACTAGGGAGTGCCAGACAGTGGGCGCAGGTCAGTGGGTGAGCGCACCGTGCGCCAGCCGAAGCAGGGGCGAGGCATTGCCTCACTCGGGAAGCGCAAGGGGTCAGGGAGTTCCCTTTCCAGGGGTGACAGACGGCACCTGGAAAATCGGGCCACTCCCACCCGAATACTGCGCTTTTCCGACGGGCTTAGGAAACGGTGCCCCCAGGAGAGTATAGCCCGCACCTGGCTCAGAGGGTCCTATGCCCACGGAGTCTCGCTGATTGCTAGCACAGCAGTCTGAGATCAAACAGCAAGTCGGCAGCGAGGCTGGGGGAGGGGCGCCCGCCATTGCCCAGGCTCGCTTAGGTAAACAAAGCAGCCTGGAAGCTTGAACTCGGTGGAGCCCACCACAGCTCAAGGAGGCCTGCCTGCCTCTGTAAGCTCCACCTCTGGGGGCAGGGCACAGACAAACAAAAAGACAGCAGTAACCTCTGCAGACTTAAATGTCCCTGTCTGACAGCTTTGAGGAGAGCAGTGGTTCTCCCAGCACGCAGCTGGAGATCTGAGAATGGGCTGACTGCCTCCTCAAGTGGGTCCCTGACCCCTGACCCCCGAGCAGCCTAACTGGGAGGCACCCCCCAGCAGGGGCAGACTGATACTTCACACGGCCGGCCAGGTACTCCAACAGACCTGCAGCTGAGGGTCCTGTCTGTTAGAAGGAAAACTAACAGAAAGGACATCCACACCAAAAACCCATCTGTACATCACCATCATCAAAGACCAAAAGTAGATAAAACCACAAAGATGGGGAAAAAACAGAGCAGAAAAACTGGAAACTCTAAAAAGCAGAGTACCTCTCCTCCTCCAAAGGAACACAGTTCCTCACCAGCAACGGAACAAAGCTGGACGGAGAATGACTTTGACGAGCTGAGAGAAGAAGGCTTCAGACGATCAAATTACTCCGAGCTACGGGAGGATATTCAAACCAAAGGCAAATAAGTTGAAAACTTTGAAAAAAATTTAGAAGAATGTATAACTAGAATAACCAATACAGAGAAGTGCTTAAAGGAGCTGATGGAGCTGAAAACCAAGGCTCGAGAACTACGTGAAGAATGCAGAAGCCTCAGGAGCCGATGCGATCAAATGGAAGAAAGGGTGTCAGCCCTGGAAGATGAAATGAATGAAATGAAGCGAGAAGGGAAGTTTAGAGAAAAAAGAATAAAAACAAACGAGCAAAGCCTCCAAGAAATGTGGGACTATGTGAAAAGACCAAATCTATGTCTGATTGGTGTACCTGAAAGTGACAGGGAGAATGGAAACAAGTTGGAAAACACTCTGCAGGATATTATCCAGGAGAACTTCCCCAATCTAGCAAGGCAGGCCAACATTCAGATTCAGGAAATACAGAGAATGCCACAAAGATACTCCTCGAGAAGAGCAACTCCAAGACACATAATTGTCAGATTCACCAAAGTTGAAATGAAGGAAAAAATGTTAAGGGCAGCCAGAGAGAAAGGTCAGGTTACCATCAAAGGGAAGCCCATCAGACTAACAGCGGATCTCTCGGCAGAAACCCTACAAGCCAGAAGAGAGTGGGGGCCAATATTCAACATTCTTAAAGAAAAGAATTTTCAACCCAGAATTTCATATCCTGCCAAACTAAGCTTCATAAGTGAAGGAGAAATAAAATACTTTACAGACAAGCAAATGCTGAGAGATTTGGTCACCACCAGGCCTGCCCTAAAAGAGCTCCTGAAGGAAGTGCTAAACATGGAAAGGCACAACCGGTACCAGCCACTGCAAAATCATACCGAAATGTAAAGACCATCGAGACTAGGAAGAGACTGCATCAACTAACGAGCAAAATAACCAGCTAACATCATAATGACAGCATCAGATTCACACATAACAATATTAACTTTAAATGTAAATGGACTAAATGCTCCAATTAAAACACACAGACTGGCAAATTGGATAAAGACTCAAGACCCATCAGTGTGCTGTATTCAGGAAACCCATCTCACGTGCAGAGACACACATAGGCTCAGAATAAAAGGATGGAGGAAGATCTACCAAGCAAATGGAAAACAAAAAAAGGCAGGGGTTGCAATCCTAGTCTCTGATAAAACAGACTTTCAACCAACAAAGATCAAAAGAGACAAAGAAGGCCACTACATAATGGTAAAGGGATTAATTCAACAAGAAGAGCTAACTATCCTAAATATATATGCACCCAATACAGGAGCACCCAGATTCATAAAGCAAGTCCTGAGTGACCTACAAAGAGACTCAGACTCCCACACATTAATAATGGGAGACTTTAACACCCCACTGTCAACATTAGACAGATCAACCAGACAGAAAGTCAACAAGGATACCCAGGAATTGAACTCAGCTCTGCACCAAGTGGACCTAATAGACATCTACAGAACTCTCCACCACAAATCAACAGAATATACATTTTTTTCAGCACCACACCACACCTATTCCAAAATTGACCATATACTTGGAAGTAAAGCTCTCCTCAATAAATGTAAAAGAACAGAAATTATAACAAACTATCTCTCAGATCACAGTGCAATCAAGCTAGAACTCAGGATTAAGAATCTCACTCAAAACCGCTCAACTACGTGGAAACTGAACAACCTGCTCCTGAATGACTACTGGGTACATAACGAAATGAAGGCAGAAATAAAGATGTTCTTTGAAACCAACAAGAACCAAGACACAACATACCAGAATCTCTGGGATGCATTCAAAGCAGTGTGTAGAGGGAAATTTATAGCACTAAATGCCCACAAAAGAAAGCAGGAAAGATCCAAAATTGACACCCTAACATCACAATTAAAAGAACTAGAAAAGCAAGAGCAAACACATTCAAAAGCTAGCAGAAGGCAAGAAATAACTAAAATCAGAGCAGAACTCAAGGAAATAGAGACACAAAAAACCCTTCAAAAAATCAATGAATCCAGGAGCTGGTTTTTTGAAAGGATCAACAAAATTGATAGACCGCTAGCAAGATTAATAAAGAAAAAAAGAGAGAAGAATCAAATAGATGCAATAAAAAATGATGAAGGGGATATCACCACCAATCCCACAGAAATACAAACTACCATCAGAGAATATTACAAACACCTCTATGCAAATAAACTAGAAAATCTAGAAGAAATGGATAAATTCCTCAACACATACACCCTCCCAAGACTAAACCAGGAAGAAGTTGAATCTCTGAATAGACCAATAACAGGAGCTGAAATTGTGGCAATAATCAATAGCTTACCAACCAAAAAAAGTCCAGGACCAGATGGGTTCACAGCCGAATTCTACCAGAGGTACAAGGAGGAGCTGGTACCATTCCTTCTGAAACTATTCCAATCAATAGAAAAAGAGGGAATCCTCCCTAACTCATTTTATGAGGCCAGCATCATCCTGATACCAAAGCCTGGCAGAGACACAACAAAAAAAGAGAATTTTAGACCAATATCCTTGATGAACATTGATGCAAAAATCCTCAATAAAATAGTGGCAAACCGAATCCAGCAGCACATCAAAAAGCTTATCCACCATGATCAAGTGGGCTTCATCCCTGGGATGCAAGGCTGTTTCAATATATGCAAATCAATAAATGTAATCCAGCATATAAATAGAACCAAAGACAAATACCACGATTATCTCAATAGATGCAGAAAAGGTCTTTGACAAAATTCAACAACCCTTCATGCTAAAAACTCTCAATAAATTAGGTATTGATGGGACGTATCTCAAAATAATAAGAGCTATTTATGACAAACCCACAGCCAATATCATACTGAATGGGCAAAAACTGGAAGCATTCCCTTTGAAAACTGGCACAAGACAGGGATGCCCTCTCTCACCACTTCTATTCAACATAGTGTTGGAAGTTCTGGCCAGGGCAATTAGGCAAGAGAAGGAAATCAAGGGTATTCAATTAGGAAAAGAGGAAGTCAAATTGTCCCTGTTTGCAGATGACATGATTGTATATCTAGAAAACCCCATTGTCTCAGCCCAAAATCTCCTTAAGCTGATAAGCAACTTCAGCAAAGTCTCAGGATACAAAATCAATGTACAAAAATCACAAGCATTCTTATACATCAATAACAGACAAACAGAGAGCCAAATCATGAGTGAACTCCCATTCACAATTGCTTCAAAGAGAATAAAATACCTAGGAATCCAACTTACAAGGGATGTGAAAGACCTCTTCAAGGAGAACTACAAACCACTGCTCAAGGAAATAAAAGAGGATACAAACTAATGGAAGAACATTCCATGCTCATGGGTAGGAAGAATCAATATCATGAAAATGGCCATCCTTCCCAAGGTAATTTACAGATTCAATGCCATCCCCATCAAGTTACCAATGACTTCCTTCACAGAATTGGAAAAAAACTACTTTAAAGTTCATATGGAACCAAAAAAGAGCCCGCATCGCCAAGTCAATCCTAAGCCAAAAGAACAAAGCTGGAGGCATCACACTACCTGACTTCAAACTATACTACAAGGCTACAGTAACCAAAACAGCATGGTACTGGTACCAAAACAGAGATATAGATCAATGGAACAGAACAGAGCCGTCAGAAATAATGCCACATATCTACAACTATCTGATCTTTGACAAACCTGACAAAAACAAGAAATGGGGAAAGGATTCCCTATTTAAGAAATGGTGCTGGGAAAACTGGCTAGCCATATGGAGAAAGCTGAAACTGGATCCCTTCCTTACACCTTATACAAAAATCAATTCAAGATGGATTAAAGACTTAAATGTTAGACCTAAAACCATAAAAACCCTGGAAGAAAACCTAGGCATTACCATTCAGGACATAGGCATGGGCAAGGACTTCATGTCTAAAACACCAAAAGCAATGGCAACAAAAGCCAAAATTGACAAATGGGATCTCATTAAACTAAAGAGCTTCTGCACAGCAAAGGAAACTACCATCAGAGTGAACAGGCAACCTACAAAATGGGAGAAAATTTTCGCAACCTACTCATCTGACAAAGGGCTAATATCCAGAATCTACAATGAACTCCAACAAATTTACAAGAAAAAAACAAACAACCCCATCAAAAAGTGGGCGAAGGACATGAACAGACACTTCTCAAAAGAAGACATTTATGCAGCCAAAAAACACATGAAAACATGCTCACCATCACTGGCCATCAGAGAAATGCAAATCAAAACCACAATGAGATACCATCTCACACCAGTTAGAATGGCGATCATTAAAAAGTCAGGAAACAACAGGTGCTGGAGAGGATGTGGAGAAATAGGAACACTTTTACACTGTTGGTGGGACTGTAAACTAGTTCAACCCTTGTGGAAGTCAGTGTGGCGATTCCTCAGGGATCTAGAACTAGAAATTCCATTTGACCCAGCCATCCTATTACTGGGTATATACCCAAAGGACTATAAATCATGCTGCTATAAAGACACATGCACACGTATGTTTATTGTGGCCCTATTCACAATAGCGAAGACTTGGAACCAACCCAAATATCCAACAATGATAGACTGGATTAAGAAAATGTGGCACATATACACCGTGGAATACTATGCAGCCATAAAAAATGATGAGTTCATGTCCTTTGTAGGGACATGGATGAAACTGGAAATCATCATTCTCAGTAAACTATCGCAAGAACAAAAAACCAAACACCGCATATTCTCACTCATAGGTGGGAAATGAACAATGAGAACACATGGACACAGGAAGGGGAACTTCACACTTCGGGGACTGTTGTGGGGTGGGGGGAGGGGGAAGGGATGGCATTGGGAGATATACCTAATGCTAGATGACGAGCTGGTGGGTGCAGTGCACCAGCATGGCACATGTATACATATGTAACTTACCTGCACGTTGCACACATGTACCATAGAGCCTAAAGTATAATAATAATAATAATAATAATAATAATAAAAGAAGAAAAAAAAGAAAATACATATCTGTAGTATGTATACTACATATAACTTATCTAGAATATTTACATAAATAGAATATATTTAAAAACTTCTACAACCCCAAAATAAGACAATTTTAAAATGAATAAATAATTTGAACAAAAATATAAAATATACAAATTGCTGGGAAACACATGAAAAGTACTCATAGTCATTAGTTACATGGGAATGTAAATTAAAACCAAAGTGACATATCATATACCCATTAGGATGACTAAAATTAAAAATAATGTCAGTCCCAAGTGTCAGTGAAGAGCAGCTGGAATTTCATATATCAACGATGAGAATATAAAATGTGTATAACAACTTCAGGAAACATATTGGCAGACTGTTATAGAGTTAAACATGAACTTATCGTAAGATGAGTCGTTTTTATTCCTAGGTATTTACACAAGAGAAATTAAAATATGTGTCCATAAAAAGACTTGTACATAAGTTTTTATAAAATCTTTATTTATAATAGCTCTAAATTAGAAAAAATCCAAATCTCCTTAAAATTTAAAAGTGAACCATTTGTGGCATATACAGATAATGGAATACTATGTGGGAATAAAAAGGAATGTACTGCAGAATTTCACAGCAACATTGATGAATCTCAAAATAATTATGCTTGTGGAAATGTGCCAGACACATGAGCATATCTTGAATATCTCTTTACGTGCAATTCCAGAACAGGAAACATTAAAGTGACATGAAGAGGATTTGTTGTTGCTAAGGTCCTGGTAAAGATGGAAGAATTCATCAGAAAAACTTTAAAGGTGATTAAAATTAGTATGCCCAGTGCATTTTATGATATACAAATTATTCTTCAATAAAGATTATTTACAAAAGAAATACCAGTTGGTTAATTTTTACCCTTTACTTTGTGAAAAATGGTTTCCTCTCCACAGGAAAGACAGCATGAGGGAAGATAAAGTAATGGAATACATTTATATAGATAATTTCTAAAGAGATGGTGCTTAAAATTTTCCTCAGTGGTATTAGAGACTAAAATGACAACATTCTACAGTATTTAAGAATGGAAACATATGACCGGGGTTAATCACAGTTATGAGTTTTAGAAGAATGGTGATGCATCGATATCTCTGGCCATGGTTGTATTCTCAGCACAAGAAAGAAGTAGTTTTTCTTCTGTTGGAATATCGCAAAGTGACTGTGTTTAATGAAGCCAGAGCAAGTTTATTACATCTCCTTGCATTAACATAAATGGGCTATTTAAGAATTATAATTGTATTTCCCATCATTAGGAATCACCAAATATTTGACTTTTTCAAGAGAAAATTTCCACTTTGCAATGCTTTGGGTAAGCTTTGCAAAACTGAAAACACGAATGCCTTGAGAAAAACCCACGAATGGACATTTTTCATTATTCCTAGGAAAACATCCAGAGAGGAGATTGTTGGGTATACAAAGGGTTATCACTAAGAATTAGGGAACAATCTTTCTTGATATCATGAGCAATTAATAAAGAGAAATCATTTAAACTTCAGCAGAAGAGTCACCCAAATTTAAAAAGAAAATCTACAATAGATGGTTTTTTTTTTTTAATTAGGAAATACCTCACATACATGCCATTCTCATATCTTCAAGATTAAGTAAATTCTCAAGAAATTAAAATATTATGAATAATGTACTTAAATAGATCAACCTAGTAAATCCATCGTTAAAAGAGCTTGTTAAAAAATTACAAAAAAATGGAATTTGTGTAAAGTATTTCTGATCTCTTCAAAAAGACATATATCCACAAGAAAAAGAATAGTTTGAGCCTTCACTTCAACTTTGAGAGTCAGCTCTGACTAAAATCCTTTAATATGTTTGAAGAAAACTCAGTGTCCTAGACTGCATCTCTAAATAGAACCCTGAAAGAAAATATGGTCATGAAAAAGATGTTGAATTCAACAGCATCATGGAAATAGCCTTCTCAATTCCCCTGTTTTGGAGAGGAATAAGGTGAATAAAATAAGATGAATTTCCGTGGTATAGAACCATGCATGAATCTAATGCCATAGAATTTGATAAGTTACTGCATCACAGCATTGCCCAAAGTTGCAGTCAGTCCAGGGTGTACACAATATGTAAGGGACATAGATTTTTTTCAAGTTTCCAGTAGAGAGGGGACAGTCATTTATATTTTTTAAGGGGACTGGGCATCACAGATTTCATTTCTTTGTGGGTAAAAATCATAGGTATAGTTGCTAATTAATCTGTCAGTAGGTGTAACTAATGCTCATCATGGCTGTTAGATGCTGATTACCTTCTGAGCCTCCCCTCAATGTCATGTCAAGTAAAATTACAGTGGCAATGTAGCAAAACTAATTAGACCACACTGACCTTAGCAGTGGGCAGTTCTCATCGATCTCAGCCCAAGCTTGCTAGAATTTTGTAAAATGAAAACAAAGTAGAAAAATATTTCTATTTACTGCTAGACCTTTCTAACCACCTATTTACTCCAAGTGACAAGAAATTAATGAATCGTCTATCAGAGGGAGCAACAATCAGAAAAGAAAGGGAAATCCTTTGAGATGCACTTCTAATTACATGTTGATCCTCCATTTAAATGTGCATGCTGCATTATTTTTGTTAATGTTTTATTCATTTAAGTGAAATAATTTTAATGTAAATACTCATTTTAAAGGAGCAACAGAAAATATATCACAATAAAATGACATAGAACCTCAATTCAAAATAGTGTGAAATTACATGCTTTTTTCAAGATTCATTATTTCCTGAGGTCCGCCTGTTAAGAGAGGAAGAAATTCAAGATTTTGCTTCAGAACAAGCATTGTCCTACGGATATACTGATGACAAAGAGTGTCATTCACCACCTTATGATTTCTGAGAGACATTCAAGTGACAGTTCTCTCAGTAACATTTGGGCAAGTAAATTAGCACTGTCATTTCTTTGCTTTTTGAAATGTGCTTTTCTTTACTTATATCATCACTAAAGCCAGATTCTGGAGCTCCTATGGTATTTGTTGACTTTCTTAAGTAAAGTGAACTCTCTAATTAATTCACATTTAACCCAATGGTGATTGTACATATATGGGAATTCTAATAGAAATATAAGAAATAAGATACTAAAAATGGCAATCAACATATTATTTATCATATGAATGTGTGTATGCAAGTATATGTGTGAATCTATATATCTATATATAGATCTATATATATTATAAAACTATATATAGATTTATATATCTATATATAGTGTATCCATATATATATCTAAATCTATATATAGATATATAGATACACATATCTGTATATATATATATCTACAGAAAGACAGATAGATAGATAGATAGATAGATAGATAGAATGACTGCTTCAAATGTAATCATCCAAATAATATCCTGCAGTAGTGGAGTTTATCAGATTATATACTCTGAAGTTTTTGAACTATATAATATCAAAATAAAAACAAGATGCCATCAATAATACCGTAACACAGATCATTAAAATTCTATTATACTGAGGGCAGAAAGAGTATTTGTTTTTGGTTGTTGATTAACAGTATTAGATTCTGAGAGAAACTCATTAAGTTATGTACTGCTGAATTCTAATCTCAAATACTAAGAGAGTAAATTCCCTCCATGGAATGCCTAATGGTGCTTAACCAAAGAATGTATTCCTACCAAATGAATGTAATTCATTAGGAGCGGCCATACACTGCATATCAACAATTTTAAGAAGCAATCAACATGGGAGCAGTTAGGGAGAAAACCTGTTGCATGAACATGTATTTCATAAGTATCCCACACATAAAGAGTCACAACTTTTGCTACATAACGATCATAAAAGAACAGAAGAATGATAAGGCTATTAGGGAGTATTTGAAGCTTCATGCAGCCACTAAGAGACGTAATTATGGGCCAGGCACCGTGGCTCACGTCTGTAATCCCAGCACTTTGGGAGGCTGAGGCGGGCGGATCCCGAGGTCAAGAGACTGAGAACATCCTGGCCAACGAAGTGAAATTCTGCCTCTACTAAAAATACAAAAATTAGCTGGGTGTGGTGGTATGTGCCTGTAGTCCCACCTACTCGGAAGGCTGAGGCAGGAGAATCGCTTGAACCCAGGAAGTGGAGGTTGCAATGAGCCGAGATTGTGCCACTGCACTCCAGCCTGGAGACAGAGCACAGGTTCATCTAAAACCTGAACAAAATTATGTCAAGTGAAATGTAGAATTCAAAATTATAGCTCTACTACCACAAATTATTAAAACTTATGTAGCTTTGTGTTTCCCACAGCTCTAACATTGGTCACAAAGACCTGAAGGTTGAGTTCTTAAAGTATCTTTTCCCTCTGACTCCTGTTCTCATTTTTACTAACCGTATAACTTCCTTAATTTGGGAGCTCTTTTTCTTTTTTCTTAGTTACCAAAAGATCTTTCTACACCTTCCACTGGACAACTCCCCACATCTCACTGCACTGTCATTTTGCAGCAACTCCCACCAAAAGGTGGAGTCTGTTTCCCCAACATTTATTTTGGCCTTATGATTTATTTTATCATAAAGAAAAGAATAAAATTGATGTTTTCTAGCAGTTTCTAGCCTCAGGTACCCTTGCAGTTTTCTGCCCTCTTGGAGCCCTGCCCAGCCACCATAAGAAGACATACATGCAAGCCTGATTGATGAAGAGAGCCATGGAGACCAATTGCCACCCTCAACCTGTTATCCCTAGCAAAATTCCACCAGCTCCCAAAAACAGATTCCATGCTGAACCTGCAACTGATCACACAGGCAGATATGATGTTCCACAAATCCAGAAGTACCATCAACATGGGCCAACCCACAGATACGTAAACTAAGTAACTAGATTTAAAACTAGGTGTTTGTTTGTTTTGAGACAGTCTCACTCTGTTGTCCAGACTGGAGTGCAGTGATGTGATCTCGACTCACTGCAACCTCGGCCTCTGGGGTTCAAGCGATTCTCCTTCCTCAGCCTCCTGAGTAGCTGGGATTACAGGTGCATGCCACCATGCCCGACTAACTTTTGTGCTTTTAGTAGAGACGGGTTTCACCATGTTGGTCAGGCTGGTCTCGAACTCCTGACCTCGTGATCCGCCCATCTTGGCCTCCTACAGTGCTGGGATTACAGGTGTGAGCCACCATGCCTGGCCTTAATACTAGTTTTATGCTATTCAGTTGTGTTATCAACAGCTAACTTGTACAGTTATATTTTTCAACTTCAAAATTCTGTAATAAATGCCGATCACTTAATACAATTAAATGCAAACTTCTGTTCACTGGACAAAATTATTCCTTCCCTCTTGAGCCTATTCAGCCTCATGGCCCTCTCTTTTATCCCATATTTAAGTGACAAAGAGAATAATACTTTAACATGTAAAAGCCCAAAACTTAAAGACTTACCCTTAAAACATCCCAAAATGCTTATGCAACTTATGAGATTCCAACATTTATTACACAATGGGAATAATAGAGACTGAAGTCAAAAATGCTTTCCTCCAGAAAAAGAACACTATATTCAAGTTGCTGAGTCAATACATAGTGGAGCTGGGTCTGGGGTTGGTGGAAAGATTTTTTTGGATACAGATTACCACCAGGTTTGGGTGATTTGAGGGGAGCATGAAACTTTTTCTTGAGCAGAAATTGGAGTCTGCAGCTTAAGACTGTTGAGTTTCAAGTAATCTCTTTTGCTTGATGAGCAACTCTCTAGCTTTTCAAACTGCTTTGATGCCTAGCTGTCAGCTTTCTGGGGGTTCCTGGGGATTACTCTTTTCTCTCCAGACCTACCCCAGGTTTCTAAGCTTTTGGGAGATAGCTACCTTACTTGCTGCAAAGTCCTGGAATACCTCAGAGAATTTCTTTCAGCTCTCCTGCCCCACCTCTGCAATTGGAGGGTCCTGCTTTCCTCTTGAAGAAAGACTTGAATATGCAAAAAAAAAAAATCACAAATTTTCCTGTATCCTCCAAGTCTTCAGCATAATAAATACTACATTACACTAGATGGAAGCCTATGGGAAAGAATAAGCCGGTGGATATTGACTCATGCTATGACTGGTCTCTTCAGATATAATATTTTATAAAGGTTCTGCTAGTTCCTTATTTCTACAGACCATGGTAAATTTCTCCTCTTCCTACTTCTTGGTCAGGTATGAGAAGTTGTCATGGGTCTCTGCACTCCAGTTAAGGGTTCACGACTTTGTATAATTCAGTTCATTACCGGTTTTTTTTTCTTTCATTCTCATCTCTCATATAGATTACAGGCACCTATAATTTCTGCAGTCATCCAGATTCTTATTTTAAGGCAAAAGTGATAGATCTTGCAACTTTCCAAATCCAAAGATAAACTGGAGTCAGCCTTTACAGATCTTTGCATCACCATCGATGTTCACTTAGCAGCTATATACTTGAAAATATACATATGAATATCACCCTTTGACAATTTTTTCCTTAGCCTGGTATGTAAACACGTCATGCAAGCTCCTAAAGTCAGTGTTTTATACATGTCAAGTTAAAAGCTATCCATCTATACATTCAGGCACGTAGGAGCTAGAAGTACTACGCTCAAATGTTTAGTCAACATTTTTTATCCCAATTATTCAATATATTGACAAACATATTAATATGTTAATGCACTCATAGTCAAACTGCATAAGCTGAGGTTTCAGTATAACCAAGCAGAGTCAAGCTGAGCCTAGCAATGTGAGAAGATTTCTCACAGTTATATTAAGAGAATCAGTGTGTGGTCTTAAAATACTTAGTGGGAGAATAAACAGAAACACTATGGAATATTGCTGAAATTGGGACTAAGTCTCATAAGAAGCTTTGAAAATTCCCAGTAGATGAAGATGATCCATTAAGAATCGTCTCATGAATCCAGGCCTAAAAAATGTTGTACAACATCTATATCCTTATTATTCCTGTGATTGATTTCATTCCTACTATTCTCATCTTCATTCATTCTGTTCCAGTCATACAAGCATTCTTTTTTCCGTGTCTTAATCCAATTGTCCTACTACCTTACGGAATTTTCACTGGCTCTTTGCTTTACCTAGAGTGCATTTCCTTCAGTTATAAGAACGACTCAACTGCTAGCCTTTTTAGGTGTTTGCTGAAATGACATCTGGTTTGTGGAGGCATTCTCTAATGACCATATTTAAAACTGGAATTGCCATACCTGTATTTTTTATTATCTTGCTTTGTTTTTCTCCAGAGGACTTATCTAATATATTAGATAGATAGTATATTAGATATTAGATAGATGTTATATTAGAGGACACTATTATTTAATTTTCTGATTTATTTCCTTTGTGTGTGATCCTCCCCCACCCCGACCCTCCCACACAAACCACAGTTGCTTATATGCTGCAAAAGGGCTGTCTAAAAAATTAATTTTTTTTTCACTGCTGCCCCCTAGGGCTTAAAATAATGTCTGACCAATAGGTAATTGGAAAGGATGTCAGGCATAGTGGCTCACGCCTGTAATCCCAGCACTTTGGGAGACCAAGGTGGGCAGATCACCGGAGGTCAGGAGTTAGAGACCAGCCTGGCCAACATGGGGAAACCCCATCTCTACTAAAAATACAAAATTTAGCAGGGCATGGTGGCAGGCACCTGTAATCTCAGCTACTCGGGAGGCTGAGGCAGGAGAATAGCTTGAACCTGGGAGGCAGAGGTTGCAGTGAGCCAAGATCATGCCACTGCAGTCCAGCCTGGGTGACAAGAGTGAGATTCCATCTCAAAAAGAAAAAAAAAAAGGAAAGAAAGAGGGAAGACATAAAGGAATGAAGAAGAGAATGAAGGAAGGGAGAAAAGGTAAAATAAAAGAAGAGAGAAATGTAAGAGCTGATGAAAATCTCAGCTCTTCTGCTTCCTCTAAATTTTCTTGACCCCTATGAATTATGAGTGTTAATTCCAGAGTCTTTAATTTAAAAGGTTTTAACATCTACCTCATATTTTAAAATAATATTCAAATGAGATAAAGCATATATTAGAGTTGCTGGTAAATGGGAAACTTGTTTTTATTACATACATAATATTAATTGCGGTTTTTGCCATTACCTTTATTGCAAAAACTGCAATTACTTTTGCACCAACCTAAAAACTTAGACCGACATAATATTCAAGGACACGAACAAAGCTGAAGGACTGATACTACCCAACTTCAAGACTTACTTTAAAGCTACAGTAATCTAGACAGTGGTATTGGTGGAAGAATAGATGAATAGATCAATGGAAAAGAAGAAAAAGCTCAGAAATAGTTCAGTGCAAAATAGTTAACTGATCTTTGACAAAAGAGTAAATGCAATACAATGAAGAAAAGAAAAGACTTTTCAACAAATGGCGCTAGAACTAAAGGCCATCCACATGCAAAAAAAAGAAGAAAAAGAAAAATGAATCTAGACACGGAATTTACACCATCACAATAATAAACTTAAAATGGATCATATACCTAAATGTAAAACACCAAACTATATAACTCCTAGACAATAACATAGAACACCCAGAAGACTTTGGATATAAAGATGGCATTTTAAATACAACAACATAGCCCTTATCCCTGAAATAAATGACTTATAAGCTGGACTTCATTAAATTAAAAACTTCTGCTCTGCGAAAGACACAATTAAGAGAATGAGAAGACAAGCCACAGATTTGGAGGAAATATTTTCAAACAACATATATCATAAGAGACTGTTATCCAATATACACAATCAACAAACAACCTTATTAAAAACCAAGCAAAATATATGAACAAACACCTCAACAAAGCAGATATACACATGGCAAGTAAGCATCTAAAAAGATGTTCAACATTATACACTAAGGAACTGAAAATTAAAACCACGAAAGGATACCACTTCACACCTATTAGAATGGCCAAAATTCAGAACACTAACACAAAAGCTGACTAAATGCCGACAAACTGGTAGAACAACAAGATCTCTGATTCATTGCTAGTGGGAATGCAAAATGGTACAGCCACTTTGGAAAACAGTTTGGGTTTCTTACAAAATTATACATATTCTTATCATGATACAGCAGTCACACTCTTTGGCATTTATCCAAATGATCTAAAAACTTGTGTTCACACAAAACCCTGCTCATTCATGTTTACGGCAGCTTTATGTGTAATTGCCAAAACTTGGAAGCAACCAAGATACCCTTCAGTACGTAAATGAATAAATAAACAGTTATACATTCAGACAATGGAATATTATTCCACACTAAAAATAAATTATTAAAACACAAAAAGACATGGAAGAAACTTAAATACATATTGCTAACTGAAAGACACCAACCTGAAAAAGTTACCTACTTGTATGATTCTAACTGTACCATGCTCTGGGAGAAGCAGAATTATCAGCTATAGAGATAATCAAAAGATCAGTGGTTGCCAGAGGTTAAGGGGAGAAAAGGATGAATAGGTAGAACACATAATATTTTTATAACAGTGAAAGTATTATTTATGATACTAAATTGGTAGATACACATCATTATACTTTGTTCATATCCATAGAATGTACAACAACAAGAGGGAATTCAAATGTAAACTACTATGGAATTTGGGTGAAAATGATGTGTCAAGTAGGTTCTCTGTAACAAATGTGTCACTTTGGCCCAGGATGTGGATAATGGGAGAGGCCGTGTAATATGGGGGCAGGAGATATATGGCAAATCTCTGTACCTTCTGATTAATTTCTCTGTTAACTTCAAACTGCTCTAAAAAATAACATCTGTTAAAAATGGACATTATTTTTTTAAAGAAACTGAAGACTTCCGCTACTGGTAATGACAGACAAGATAATTTGAATTAACCTACACACCAAGGACAACCAAAAAAGCTAAAAAAATAAAATATTTTTCTGTGTGAAGGCAGTGGAGATCAAACTCTAGAGTCAGGAATTATGGGGCCAAGTGTCTAGGGTAAAAGGGCACCCAATGTGAAAAGCAACACAGATAGGGTAATTTTCTTCCCAAGGGCAATTTTAGAAGAGAAACTGAGAAGGTGTGCATCATTATTGACAGCCCAATGTCTTGGGACAACAAATTTTAGGTTAAGTGTGAAAAATTACAAGTAGACCTTATAGGGATGAAAAAGCCCAATTTTGAAACTTAATCCTTGAAATTGAACTAAGTGAGCTTATATTGCTAATGCCCCTAGAATCCTACCAGAACCAGATTCTCTTTATTGAGAAATAATATGATCCTAGCTCACAAGTTCATGTTTAATATTTTTCCATTAATTATATTTGTCCAATGCCCCCCAAATTTTCAAGCATATAAATGAACTAGACTACATAATTAAAAACTAGGAACAAATATAGATAGCAGAAATAGACCCATGGAGGCTCCTGATAATAGAGTTATAGCCACTAGTTTTCCAGTAACTATGCTTGCTTAATATTCACTAGGAGATTAAAACTGAATATTATTTTTGAAAAAAGAGACAAAAATTCTAGAAATTAAAACATATAGAAGTTTTAAAATGTGAAAATTAATAGATGGCATCTGTGAAGATTTGCCATAGCTGAAACAAAACAGAGTGGGAGCAATATGTAAATAAAATATATACAATGAAATAGACAGAATGGAAATTAGCCATTTAGAATGATGAACAACAGCATAGAGCAGGGGTCAGTAGGCAAACATTAGCCCATAGGCCAAAACTGACCCATGGTCTGTTTTTGACAAACACCTGTGTGAACCACAAACCTAAAATTCTCTGGTCATTTATAGAAAATATTTTCCAACCCATAGAATAAAAAAAGTAAAGTCCGCCAAATTTGTAATTGGAATCCCAGAGAAGAACAATTAAGATAATAGGGAAGACACGATTTTTAGGAGATAATTGGTGAGAATTTTTGGAATATTGGTCAAATCACTACCAAGATACTGAAAAAGCAAGTCACCCTGTTGGAAAAGAGACTTGTAATACCTGCATTCATATTCAGAGAAATATAAATAACTTTTGCATTAATAAGAAAAATACTGAAAATTGGATAGAAAAAAATGCAATAGATTTAATTTTTTAAAACAAGATATCCAAATTAACTCATAAAAATTTGAAAAAGAAATCAAACTATTTAGTAACCAGGATATGTACAATCCCCTTACTGATCTGTCTAAAATCAAAATGACTAAAAATATTTTGTGGTCGAGAGGGTGTAGAGCAATTGGATTTCACAAACACTGCTGTTGGAGTGTAGGCTGGTTAAAATCTTTTGCAAAACTCTTTGTTATTATCTAGTAAGTGGAAAATATGCTGATCCAACAAGTATGTTAATAGGTATGCACACATTCAAATACATACTTTCAATAGACCGGTCTAAGAAGGTTCACTGAAGTTTTAATCATAACAGTAGCAACTTAAATGTTCATCAGCAGAACAGATAAAGGCAAAATTAAATCAATTAAAATCAGTGAATTACAGGTACACACAATCATTGGTTTTGATTCTGTTATGTTTCTCTCGATGCTTTTGTTGAATAAGATAAGTTAAATACATTGCAATTAAAGATTAGTCAAAGCTAAATCATAGGGTTAGAAGTTGGGATAGTGTTTACTCTTAGGGAAGAAGGGCACAATGGTAGAGGTGTAGCAAGAGGGAGCTTCTGTACTACTGTTTACATGAGTTTAACATATGATAATCGAGTTGTACAATTACGGTTTTGCACTGTGGTGTGTTATACTACAGTTTTTGTTGTTGTTGTTGTTGTTGTTGTTGTTGAGACAGAGTCTCACTCTGTCACCCAGGCTGGAGTGCAGTGGCGCAGTCTCGGCTCACTGGAAGCTCCAACCTCCCGGGTTGACGCCTTTCTCCTGCCTCAACCTCCCAAGTAGCTGGGACTACAGGTGCCCACCACCACGCCCGGCTAATTTTGTTCTGTATTTTTAGTAGAGACAGGGTTTCACCATGTTAGCCAGGATGGTCTCGATCCCCTGGCTTCATGATCCACCTGCCTTGGCCTCCCAAAATGCTGGGATTACAGGCATGAGCCACCACACACAGCCTTCAGTTTTTTTAATGTCAAAAGGAATGAGAAACTTAAAAAGATTAATGAGTAAAAATAACAGAGACCTCCTTTCCCTATTTTGCTTGGTAAAATGTGTTGAACTTGATCAAGAAGGGAAAAAATTTTGCTAGCATCCATAACAGATATCAGAAATAACACACTTTAAAGTATTGATAAGAAGGTAGGACAATTGAAACTCATATATTAAAGCAAGAATTGTAAAATCATACAACTACTTAGGCAAAATTAAACATATACCTACCTTTTGATCTAGTCATTTCACTTTAATATATAAAAATACATGCCTGCCCAAAAAATTTGTTTTAAAATGTCCATAGCAGCTTTATTCAAAATAATCCCAAATGAGAAACAACCCTAGTGCATCAACAGAAACAATGGATCAACAATGGATTGCAACTAAGCAATAAATATAAAGCAAACCATCGATATATACAACATGGATAAATCTCACAGCATTAAACAAAAAAACGCCAGCACAGAGGAATACACACAGTGTGAATCTAATTATATAAAGTTCTAGAATAGGCGAATTTAGCCATATTGATAGGAATGAGAACAGTGTTAGCTTCTTCAGGGTGGTAACAAAATGGAAAGTGAAAGAAGGAACATTTGATAGAAAGTGGGAAAGTTCTATATGTTTGTTAAGGTGCTAGTTACACATAGATATTGTCAGAACTCACTGAACTTTGTATTTTCACTGTATAAGGTGTACATAAATTTAGAACGAGATATTAAAAAATATAATGGCTGACCACTCTCCTAGTCCCATATTTAAAACCTGGCAACTGAGATGTTAAATAAGAAAATGCAGGGTCCAAAGAGAACTATAACCAAAGTCTGCATCATAATCCTAACTTTTTATTTTGTAAAAGATAGCTGAAATAGAATATAGAGTAAGGAATTTCAAACCATAAATAATTCAGTACCAAAAAGTATGACCAAAGTCCACCTCATGATCCAACTTTTTTATTTTGTAAAAGATAGCAGAAATAGAAAATAGAGTAAGAGATTTCAAACCATAAATAATTCAGTACCAAAAACATGAGGAAATATAAGTGGGGTATATCATGGTTCAGTAAATGATTCTTGGTGATAACGGATGGAAAAATGTGTTAAATAGTATATTAATCACAAATAATGTTAAAATAATGGTCTCATTAAAAATCTTATAAAAGTTGAAAGAAATAACATACAATTTGCATTATTCAAAAGCATATTTGAAAAGGGAAACTCATTAATTTTATCTGAAAACAAATAAGATGACAGTCCAACAGTAGTTTGTATAATAATTATGGCCTAAATTTACTAATGAACAAGAACATTAGCAAAGACAATTGAAAACTGACAAAAAGTGTTAAAAAAATCATAATAACATGTAACTAATAATACAGCCACCGAATATCATAAAAATACAAAAAGACTAAATGAGAAATGATGAGCAGACTAACGTACAAAATTAACCAAAAATTAAATAGATTTAGCACTAATTTATGCTAAACGAAGTAAAATACCTATAATGTTACTTATGAAAAGCAGATTTTTTTTAAAAAGCTTAGATAATAAGCCTAAATGTGCCAATTAACTCCATAAAAATCATGAAGCCAAAACTAACAGTCACAGAAGAGGAAATTTTCAGAAAAAAAAACTTAAAGGAAGATTTTATCCAAGTATTAATTTGTAAAACTCATAATCAATAGAAATTGAATAAGGATATGGATGAAAATATAACTTACGATGAAATTAGATGTTTACTAAACTCTTCCCCCTAAACAATGTACCATTGCTTAAAGGGTGTATGGCTTTTTCCTGAACATACCTTGTAATAGATCTCAATTTTAAAAAATGATAAGAAACAACCAATTTATCAGCTTTGGTTCTTTACCTTTTACCTGATGAAGATACCTCCAAATACTCAATTTCCAAGATAAGTTTTGGTTAACACGTAATGAGAATTCCAAAACCATAAGTTCAAAAGCATTACTTACATAGCTATTATCTGAGATGATTTCTCAATAATAAGAGAGGAATTGTCAAGGTAAATTCTATGCCATAACACCATGCACCATGATGAACTCCATATAAGATCAAACATTTGTTAGATATACTTAAAAATACTCTTAAAATATAAGAAATATTAGCTATGTGGAGAAATAATAAATATTTTAGCTTTGAAATAACAGAATAAATCACAAAACACACACCTTACAAATTTAAACATGGAAACTTTTCAACTTTTGTTTTATGAAATTAAAATTGAATGATGCTAAGTATTATAATTAATGTAATAGTTCAAACATTTATCCAAAAAATGCAGATTCCAATAGAAGTATATCCAAGATTATGAAGGAATTTATATGAAAAGAAGTAAAATTAAGAGAGTAAATTGTATGACAATATTCTTTCTTGCATATCAAAGAATCGTTAATGAAAGCACCCTGAAATAAACAGCACAAAAAATTTTAACAAAATATAAATGGTCATAATGAATAAAAATGGTTCTTATGAAATGGTCATCTTTATTCAGAGCTAGGGACATTATAATTTTGTACAGACCTTTGGAAATTATTATGAAAACTTATAGAAAAAGTCTTATAATCATACATTCTTATTCTAAGTCATTCTGATTGTACGCTTTTACCTCAAGAAAATAATTCAACAGAATTTCAAACTGTATGCATAAAAATATGATTTCATTATTATAAGCAATAGTAAAAAAAGTCTAATCTTTGAAGGCACATTGTAGCCTGATATATCAAATTAGTAACACTACCTGTAGCCATTAAAATAGTAATTATGACCACTATTCATAATTATTAAGGGTGAAATTTTAATAGCAAAAAGAAATATATAACATGGTATCTATACTATGATTGTGATTATATTAAAAATATTATACATGTGTAAGAGAATATACAAAAATAAAAATAGTGATAGAATTACGGCTGATGTTTTAAAGTTGTTACCCTTTAAGAA
Organism: Pongo abelii; assembly: GCF_028885655.2. NCBI lineage: Eukaryota > Metazoa > Chordata > Mammalia > Primates > Hominidae > Pongo > Pongo abelii. The sequence continues at coordinate 33,246,337 of NC_071998.2, forward strand.
TTTGTCTTTAATACAATGTCTTTACATAAGAAAAAACCTAATGAGCCACTTTTTATTATTCTATATTACTGCAAGCTTACAAAGTGCATAATAATGAATAGGAAGGAAATCATTAGAATAGAGAACATCATTGACCTCCTGCTTATAGAAGAAACTGACCTTCAAGATAAAGAGGAATACAAAGAAAACTATCAGGTGTTAACCAAGTAACTTTGCTCACATCTGCTAGAGAAATGAAATAGGAAACAGGCACAGTCCTCACTGACCTTCCAGGTGCCTATGACACAGTATAACTTTGAGACCTCAAATAAAAAATGCAGCCTATTGTACCTGACAGGAAGCTTTGCACTTTCATTATGCATATAATAACTAATAGATCTTTTGAAATCATTACCTGTCAAGAGAGAAGAAAAAAAGACAGAGGAAAATCCTTGAAGAATAGAGTTTGTCAAGGGTCAAAGTAAATGGCAATATACTTTAATAAGCAGTAAGCTCTACATTATTTTTGGGTGGCCTATACACCCAGTGGACTGTGGTACCACATACTGAATTGCAGAATAACTTCTTAGTGGCCCAGAATACCCTTCCAGGATGTCTCTCTATTCATCAGTTTATATGTAGCTTAAATAATATAAAGTTAATGTTATTACCTATGTAACACATAACAGGGAAGGTACATTTTTGGGCTATCCAAACCTTAAAATGTATTACATGTTTATTATTGTTGTTGTTTTATGTTATCTACATAACTGTTCCCCCATATTAGTAACATTGAAAAAACTTAGTGTTTTTCAGTTTTACAGCATTTAATATCTAAATAATGCATGCATGTCAATAATATATGTAGACATGATAATATATAAATTTTATTTGTTGACAATGGGGGGAAAACCCTTATTTTTCAGGTAAATTGCTCTTTTCCACTGCATGCCAGTGAAACAACAGAAACCACCTTTTCACAAATAATCTTGGATCTAAGAACATGAAAGAGAGGCATTCCATACACTACCCAAATATCCCATGCATCGCAACCTACTGACAGAGTGATTGACACAGAAACAAATGAGTGGGAGTTAAATTATTCAGTTGCTAGTTTGTGCTCTATTGTAAAATAGCTTGTCATCCTCTCTGAGTCTTTGGTCCTCAATTTTCTCATTTTACAATAAGTAGCTAATTCTCAATGCATACATGAGATGTTCTCTACAGTTTCTGCCAGCTGTAGGTCCCTATTTCTATTGGGAATATAGAGTAATTTTTCTCCTTCTTTTCAATGAGGCATTTAAGAAAGAAGCAAAATCAAGGCCTTGGTATCTATTCCAATATGCTTAAACAGTTTGGCAGATTGCTGAAGTCATATATTTACCAAAGTCTCAATGCTATTTACTACAGGAAAATAGTGTGCTTCTTCCCTTCACTATACCTCCCAAAGTCTAATGTGCAAAGCGTCCTTGCTGTTAGCTTGCAATAGGCCTAAGGAAAAAAAGTATGGAATTCACTACTACAAATATTCTTTAGCCTTAAAGAAGGTTAAAGTGACTTCCAGGATTTCACTGGGATTGTGTAGTTTTGCAAAACACTTCAAATTTCAGAGCACAGGGTGTGGCTATAGCAAGTTAGTTGTTTTCCTTTTGCTGAACTTTGTATAACTAAAGGTACTACCTTTGCTAGATGAATTCAGCTGTATTTCTCAAGATCCTAAGCAAAACATACTAGCCTCAGAAACAAAGAATCCTAATGTTCCTGAGAATTCAAAAGAATTTTATAGGAAAAAGGAGTTTCTGAGATACTTTAAAGATCTAAGCTTCATATATAACATTTTTATTTTCAGGTTTCAAAGATAAACTTTAAAAACACAGGTTTTACTTAAGAAGGGAAACATTATAGTCTATTGAATTCAGGTGACAATTTTAGGTGGTGCTACAAATGTCCTGTAATTCACCTCGGCATGATATGCACCAACTCAAATGCATATCAACACTCTAAGTACTCCTACAATTGTCTGTCTGCATCTTTAACTTTATTTTATCATAAAAATGAATAAATATGCAACTGCCAATTCTAAATTTAAGTACTCTTAGACCTACCTTTTAGATAAAGGTACTTGTTCAATACAGTATGAAGCTGATAGTTGTTTGACGTTCCATTACAAAGATATTCAATGGGATTTGGTAAATATTTTCTTATCTTTGTGTTTCTTTCTATCATAGATGTTCTAGCTTTCTATAGTCTCTTCCAGGGAGATTCTGAAACATTGCCATTTTCGCTTTTTCACTTATTAGTTTACTTATTAATTCAATATTAATGTAATTCATTTAACTTTATTAAATCAATATAATCAAACTAATATTTACTCTCAAACTAACTTAATAGGTAAGTAGCGCTTAAAGGATGTAGAAGGAATTCTACTCATTAGGAATATATAGGCTGACAGATTCCCTCTGTAATCTTTGTGTAAATGAAACATGGAATGGCAAGATAAATAAAACACATATTTTCATCATTCCGCATTATGCAATTTTGGAAACACTACAGAAATTGCCTATAATTATTTGGAACTGCCATCTTACCAATATCCCTTACATTCAAATGTCTCCGGTTGTTTTCCAAAGATACTACACTTTGTTCTAGATTGTATGTTAGAGTACCACTATCTATCATTAGGCAGTGACTCATATGTAATGTTATGCTCTGAGCTGACTCCCTATCTATTCATCTCAGCAAATTGCAAATAATAGCAAATAATTTAATCAGGAAAATCAATATTAATTGTAAACACAATACACTAAAAACTGGAACATTCCTGGAAATGGATTTATCTTAATGGTTATCTAACCCTAGAAAAAAAATGTTATCTGCATATTATAGAAAGATATAGATGATAGATGATTGATAGATAGATGTGTGTGGGTATATATGTGTGTGTGTAAGTTTATGTGTGTAAGGTTTTGCAAAAAAGAATATTATTGCCTTTTTTAAAATTTACACATGGAAAAAATTAACTCATTTGTGATGATGATTAAGCACGAACTTGTTTAAAGGTTAATTTTATGTGTCACAAAATGTTATGTGGTGTAGGTATTTCTCTCATTGATTTCACATAGTTCAAATAAAACATTTTATGAGAATACATTTTTAAGAAAAAAATCCAGTGTGAATTTGCACCTGAGAACTACTTACAATTGGTCTTCATTCATAAAATAAATAAGCAGACAATTCTCTCAAAGTAGTATCTTTCAAAATCATAAATATCTAAAATATTCAATACAATCTTTATAAAATATTATTTAGATGATAGATAATTTAGATTATTGAGATGATAGAATATTGCTGAATATTAATGTTGTGACATTGAGCTTCTGTTGGCTTTACCTTGGGAATATTTTATTTTGTTTAAGTAAGCACAGCTTCTTCTCATGGTCTACCATTCAAAGATCAGGGTGCATCCCCAGTTGCAGAAACATGTAGAAAGCACAAAGTCATGATCAGCCACCAGGTGGAGTTTTGAATATTGACAAAACTTTTTTATTTTACTGGCCACCAGCTGACAAACTCCATCTTCATTCATATATTATTAGAGCAGAGCAGAAAATATAAGACAGTCCTGAAAACTAACGCAGTGGACTATCTACCAGGAAATTATAAATTCTAAGGAGGTGATAGTTTATTCAACGGGTATTCATTTTTTTCCCCTTAATTAACCATATCTTAGAGTTGTTGCAGTTGCTGTGTTTCTTGTTATTTGGCACAAGGTTGAGAACAGTTAAACTCGGGTTGGGTAAACTAGGGTTTTTCTATCTTAGAAGAGTTGATTATTAGTCTTCTGAGGAAATTGCTAAAATGACTTTGGCCCAGTTATTTATTACTATAACCTTTTATTCACTCATATGTAAAACTATGATTTAAAATATTTTACTTGCACAAGTGTTGTAAGGACTTGAAATCATATATTAAAAGCACCACAGTGCTTAAGCACATAGTGGGTTTACAATTTAATGGAAGCTACTCATATTATTGCCATATTAATAAATTGTAGATCATTCCTTAACACGAAAACCTGAGAGAAATTGAAAAACTTTTTGTAAAATGCAACATAGTAAGGAATTTAAGCCTCATGGGTTAAGAGGCAAAAATAAAAATACATAAATAAATAAATAAAATTACATAGGTACTTGTATAACCATTGCAAATATAATCTTTTTAAAAAGTAAAAATCATTCTTAGCTCATTGACTATAAGTAAAGAAATAAGTAAGGCAGAACAAATCAGAGTCACAGACTATGAGTAATTCACCCCTGAGTCAGAAGATTAAAGGTAAGGAATGAAGTGAAACAACTAGCTCATTCTCTAGTATTTTGGTAGAAGAGTAGTTAGACTTAACTACAATGAGAAATGATCTGAGAATTAACCTTTACTGTTATTATTCCTGTGAATGTAATTTTGTTTTATGGAGCTAACATCAATGGTCTATACCTTCTGTCATTCAACAAACCCAAAGAGATAAAGTGTGCAGGCATCCATGGTAAAACTTCATAACAAGGACATGAATGAAAACATCTTACAGAGAAAAACATGCCAAGAAAATTTTCTTCACCATTGAAAATCAAACTATGGCCTGGTAAATGGCAAAATCCTCAAGACTAACATATTCATTTCTAGATATGCAAAAGCTAATACTGACTTGGTTATTTGTTTATTAAAGTGCCACCTAATGTGAATGTTCTACATGCCATACACTGTTCTAGGACCAGTGGATATACAGACAAAACAAATATTCTCATCATTTTGAAAAAGACATTTGGGGCCAGGCACGGTGGCTCACGCCTGTAATCTCAACACTTTGGGAGGCTGAGACAGGCGGATCATCTGAGGTCGGGAGTTCAAGACTAGTCTGACCAACAGGGAAAAACCCCCTCTGTACTAAAAATACAAAAATTAGCTGGGAGTGGTGGTGCATGCCTGTAATCCCAGGTATTCGGGAGGCTGAGGCAGGAGAATTGCTTGAACCCTGGAGGCGGAAATTGTGGTGAGCCGAGATCACGCCACTGCACTCCAGCCTGGGCAACAAGAGTGAAACTCTGCCAAAAAAAAAAAAAAAAAGAAAAGAAAAGAAAGAAAAATACATTTGGATGGAGGAATACAGAGAATAAATAACAAATATGGTACTTTAGAGGGTAATGAGCATTATGAAGTATTATGTTTTATGTACTATGAAAAATACGCATGTTTGTGGTATGTAGGATAGGGCAGTTGCAATTTTACATAGGTTAGTTAAGGAAGATCTCACTGATAAGGGAAGAAGCTGCAAGGAGTAAAGAAGCTAGCCCTGCAATTTTCTGGAGAAAGAATATTTTAGGAAGAGGTAAAAGAAAAGGCCCTGAGGCTGGAAGATGCCTGACATCAAGGAGAAAGTATAGTGAAATTGTGACTGAAGCAGACTAAGAGATATCGAGGAAAGGGAGAATGTTGTATAAGGTGATGCTTTGGTAGCCATTGTAAAGAAAGGAAACACTTTTATCCCTGTCAGGGAATTGGGACACTATTGGAGAGGTTATAACAGTAGAGCAATGTAATCTAATTTTCATTTTAACAAAATTCCTTAATAATGATTTGTTTCTGTGATTATTTTTCATATTTAATTTGACAATGATTGTAAGTAAAACATCACCATGGTGGGAGATTTTCTTCAGCCTATTATCATTTATTTATATCAATTTATTTTGTTTTATGGTCTTTTTTTCTTTCAAAACAAGAGTTTTCAAGCGCCAAATTAAACATTTATTCATTTATTACAAAGATCAGCAAAGAAATATTTAATATATGTTAGGTGTCAGATTCTGTATGAGACACCTACAATATAAAGATGGTCCACATGTACTGCAAAGGCCTGTAGTCCATTGGGGAAGTATAATACAATATTGAAGAATATAGTAATAAAACAGTAGCAATGCAGAGAAATCCAATACATTTTCAATCTACAGTACCTCTTATATTTTATTATCACTAATTCTACTACTAAGAATGCTACTCATAAACATAATAAACTCTCAACCAAAGAGAAAATGGGTGGTTTCTTGGAAGAGTCATTGCTACCAACGATACATGTAATGCAATAGATTTCATCTTTCTATTTCTGTAAAATTAGAAAGCTATCTTCTACCTGTACTTTGCACATGGCTTTAGGTATTTGTAACTGTTACTGTTGGTTCCATTTCACAAGTGTCTACCTTCCTACAGGTTTGACAGTCTTCATCCTGAAATTATAAATAATTCAAGGTCTTTAAGTTATTTAACTATTTTTCTATGTTTACCTTTTTTTTCAACTTGTATTTTAGATTCAGGGTTTACATGTTCAGGATTGTTACCTGGATATATTCCGTGATGCTGAGGTTTTGGGGATGTATGATCCCATCCTCCAGGTACTAAGTATTAGTTAACAATTATTAATATAGTTAATATAGTTAACATATAACATAGTTGTATATATATATATGTATATCATTACATATAATATAGTTAACAATCGTTATTCAACCCTTGACCCTGCTCCCATTCTCCCTGCTTTAATAGTCCTCAGTTTCTATTGAAGCTATATTTATGATCCTGAGTACCCAATGTTTAGCTCCCACTTATAAATGAGAACATGTAGTATTTGGTTTTCTGTTTCTGCATTAATTCAGTTAGGATAACAACCTCCAGCTGCCTCCAAAGTGCTGCAAATGATACTATATCATTCTTTTTATGTCTACATACTATTCCGTGGTGTTTATGTACCATGTTTTCTTTATCTAGTAAACTGTTGATAAGCAACTAGGTTGACTCCATGTCTTTGCTATTGTGAATAATAGGGATGCTGTGATGAACATGTGACTACAAGTGTCTCTCTGGTAGAACAACGTGTTTTCTTTTGGATATATCCCCAGTAATGGGATTGCTGGGTTAAAAGGTAGTTCTGTTTTAAGTTATTTGTTAAATCTCCAATCTGCCTTCCACAGTGACTGAACCAATTTACATTCCCACCAACAGTGTATAAACATTCCTTCTTCTCTGCAGCCTTTCCAGCATCTGCTGTTTTTTGACTTTTTGATAATAGCCATTCTCACTGGTGTGAGATGGTATCTCACTGTGTTTTTAATTTGCATTTATCTGATGATGAGTGATGTGGAACATTTTTTCATGTTTCTTGGCCACATGTATTGTGTTATTTTAAGAAGTGTCTATTCATGTATTCTGTCCACTTTTAAATAGGGCTATTTGGTTTTTGCTTCTTCAACTGTTTAAGTTCCTCCCAGAGTTTGGATATTAGATCTTTGTTGGATGTGTAGCTTGTGAATATTTTCCACCATTCTGTAGGTTGTCTGTTTATTCTGTTGATAGTTTCTTTTGCTGTGAAGAAGGTCTTTAATTGAATTACATCTCACTTGTCAATTTTTTTTTTGGTTGCAATTGCTTTTGAGGGCTTAGTCATGAATTATTTCCCAAGGTGTCCTGAATTGTGTTTCCTAGGTTGTCTTATCATTTGAGGTCTTACATTTAAATCTTTAATCCAGCCAGGTGAGGTGTGTCATGACTGTAATCTCAGCACTTTGAGCCAGTGAGGCAGGCAGATCATCTGAGGTCGGGAGTTTGAGACCAGCCTAACCAATATGGTGAAACCCCATCCCTACTAAAAATACAAAAATTAGCCGGGCTGTGATGGTGGACATCTGTAATACCAGATAGTCAGGAGGCTGACATGGGAGAATCACTGGAAACTGGAAGGTGGAGGTTGCAGTAAGCTGAGATCATGCCACTGCACTCCAGCCTGGGCGACAGAAGAAGACCGTGCCAAAAGAAAAGAAAAGAAGAGAGAGCAGAGTGGAGCAGAGCGGAGTGGAGGGGAGGGGAAGGGAAAGGAGAGAAAACTTTAATTCTAAGGAAATCTTTAATCCTAATCGATCTTAATTTTGTATATCAGGAAAGGTAGGAGTTCAGTTTCATTCTGCATACGGGAAGCCCCGATCCCAGCATCTACTGAAGAGGAAGTCTTTTCCCCTTTGCTTGTTTTAGTTGGCTTTGTCGAAGATCAGATGGCTGTAGATGAGTGGCTTTATTTCTGGGTTTGCTATTCTGTTCTATTGGTCTATGTGTCTGTTTTTATCTCCCTGCCATGTTTTGGTAACTGGGGCCTTATATGATAGTTTGAAGTCAAATACTGTGATGCCTCCAGCTTTATTCTTTTTGCTTAGGATTGCTTTGGCTCTTTGGGCTCTTTTTGGTTCCACATGAATTTTAGAATAGTTTTTTTTTTTTTCTAGTTCTGTGAAAAACGACATTGGTAATTTGATATCAATAGTATTGAATCTGTAGACTACTTTGGGCAGTGTAACCAGTTTAAAGACATTGATTCTTCCTATTCATGTGCATGGAATGTTTTTCCATTTGTTTGTGTTATTTATTATTTATTTCAGCAATGTTTTGCATTTCTCTTTGTAGAGATCTTCCACCTCCTTTTTTCCAGACAACAAAATCTTTATCTGTTTTGATAAAAAGTTTAGGGTAATACATATGAAAGCATGAAGTAAAAAATTGAAGAGCAAACTATCTAAGAATATAGTCTCTCTTTATATGAATATTCAATACATTATTTGACACATTGGTTTGAGTGAAGCTCCACAAGTACAATTTTAAGCATCTTGACTTGGGCTGAGGTCCAGTAAATTATACATTCCCAGCAATTATAAGAGCTCTCTCACTAAAAATACATGTTCATGATGTACTTAGATTTATTCCTAGGTATTTTATGTTTTGTGTTCCTATTGTAAATGGATTGCATTTTTGATTTGGCTCTTAGCTTTAATGTTATCAGTGTAGAAATGCTACTGCTGTTTGCGCAATGATTTTGTATCCCGAAACTTTAATGAAGCTTATCAGTTCCAAGAGCCTTTTGGTGGAGTCTTCAAAGTTTTCCAGATATAGAATCAGATCATCTACAAAGAGATAGTTTGTCTCTTCCTTTTCTATTTGGATGCCTTTTCAGTTTTTCTGTTACCTGATTGCTCTGGCTAGCACTGCCAGTACTGTGTTGAGTAAGAGTGGTGAGAATAAGCATCCTTGTCGTGTTCCAGTTCTCAAGGAGAATGCTTCTGGTTTTTCCCCGTTCAGTAAGATGTTGGCTGTGGATTTGTCATAGATGGCGCTCTCATTACATTGAGGTATATTCCTTAAGTGTCTAGTTTCTTGAAGGTTTTTTATCATGAAGGGATGTTGGATTTTAACAAAAGCTTATTCTACATTTATTGAGATGACCACATGATTTTGTTTTTAATTCTGTTTATGTTGTTAATCACATTTATTAATTTGTGTGTTGAACCAACCTTGCATCCTACACATGAAGCCTACTTGATCGTTGTGAATTAATTTTTTGATGTGCTGTTGGATTCAGTTTGCTAGTATTTTGTTGAAGATATTTTTGTGTATGTTCATCAAGGAGATTTGGTTATAGTTTTCTTTTTTTTCATTGTATCTCTCCCAGACTTGGTATCAAGATGATGATAGCTTAGTAGAATCTACTGGGGAGGAGTTCCCCTCCTCGATTTTTTTGGAATACTTTCAGTAGACTTGTTACTAGGTCTTCTTTGAATGTCACAGAGAATTTGGCTTTAAATCCATCTGGTCTGGGGCATTTTGCTTGGCAGTTTTTTATTACTGACAATTATGTAACTTCATATTTTTCTGTTCAGCATTTCCCTTTCTTCCTGATTTAATCTTGGGATATTATGTGTTTCCAGGAATTTATCCATTTCCTCTAGATTTTCTAGTGTGTGTGCATGGTGTTGTTCATAATAGCCTCTGAGGATCTTTGGTATTTCTGTGGAATAAGTTGTAATGTCACCTTTGTCATTACTGATTGTACTTACTAGGATTTCCTCTCTTTTCTTCTTTCTTAATCTAGCTAGTGGTCTACTGATCTTATTTTGGTCTAAGTTATCTTTTTAAAGAGCAACTTTTCTTTGTGTTTATTCTTTGTATGGATTTTTACATCTCAACTTTCTTTAGTTCTGCTCTGATTTTAATTATTTCTATTCTTCTAGTTTGGGGATTAGCTTGTTTATGTTTTTCTACTTTGTCTAGGTGTGATGTTAGATCCTTAATTTGAGATATTTCCAACTTTTTGAGGTAGGTATTTAGCACTATAAATGATCCTCTTCATACTGCTTTTGTTGCACTCCAGCAACTCTATGTTTTCATTTATTTCAAATAATTTTGTGATTTCTGCCTTGATTTCATTGTTTACACAAAAGGCACACAAGAATACGTTGTTTAATTTTAATTTCCATGTAATTGTGTGGTTTTGAGAGATCTTCTTGGTATTTATTTCAATTTTTATTCCACTGTGGTCTGAAAGTATGTTTGGTAAGATTTTAATTTTTCTGAATTTATTGAGGCCTATTTTATGGCCTTATTGGTTGATCTTGGAGGATGTCCCATGTGCCATTCTAGAAATGTTTTTTTCTTGTCTACAGTTGCAGCCCACCTTCCCTACCTGTCATTCTGCTATTGGCGCTGCTTTCCCTTCCTGGATGCTATATTCTTCACCATTGCAATTACCACCATATAATATATTATATAATTTCCTTTTTATTTTTTATTATACTTTAAGTTCTAGAGTACATGTGCACAATGTGCAGGTTTGTTACATAGGTATACATGTGCTATGTTTTTTTTTTTTTTAATTATGATGGCCGCAAATCACTGCTAGAAACTAGAAATAATCAGGGTGCCACAAAATTAGAACTGATAATCAATAACATACCTCTCATGAGGTATATAGGAAAGGACACAGGATTAGAAGTAAGGAAGGGCTTATTTCAAATTGAACTGACCATAAAGGAAGTCAGACTAACTGGGGCTTTGAACAGTCAAGGAAATACTTGTAGCATTGGGTGATGTTTAACAATTTCAGCTCAGAAGCACATACCATGAGTATTGGTTGATGAAAAATCAGAAAAGTGGTATAAGTAAGTGGTGAAGACAACCTGGGAACTGACAAGACATAGAAATCATAATTAGAGGGAGTGACAAGTTCAAACTTCATGCAAGAATTTGCACATGTACAAAAAAATTATTTGAAGGAAAGATGTGGTTTCAAGTAACAGCAAGAGAAAGGACATTCCACACCAAAGGAATGCAATGACTAGTGATCCTCATTGATAAGGTATGGGCGTGCATGCACACAGCAGGGCAAGATGTTTGCTTCTAGCTACAGTAGAGGATTTTTTGTGTATAAAAATAAAATAGGCATAGAGAATGTATATATTCTCTATGTGTATTTTTATTTTGAAGCACTGTCCTTGAATATTTACTAACCTTGTGATTTACATTTTTTCACAGAACCCAAAGATGAGGCTGGTAGACAATATTTTTCTGTTGTAGTTGGCTTAACTTCAACTATTTAGATTGATTGTGAGAATTTTCTTTAAATCTATCTTAGTGAATTACATGTCACAGAAATACAGTATTTTTGATCTGTAAAATCAATCTATTCCTCTCATTTTACACATTAGGAAACAGTCATAAAAATTAAATGACTTAGGATTAAATAGTTGGAATATTTCTAAGTGATTCAACCTTGGGAGAGTATATAGAGTCCGTGTATATAGTCATTGAATTGTAACTCAAAAATTTTGCCCAAATTAGTCTTAAAGGTTGATTGCAAGTTCATAATAAGAAAAAAAATACAGCATATTTAGAAATGGGAACTCTCTTCCAAATGGATTCCTCGAGCTCCAAGGTCATAAGTATTGTATTATATAAAATACTGGTGATTTAGTAGAAAGTTTGTAAACAAAAAAATTAAGCATGTCAGGAGAATCTCTTGAGGCTGGGAGGCAGAGGTTGCAGAGGGCCAAGATTGCACCACTGCACTCCAGCCTGGGCGACAGACTTCATCTCAAAAAATAATAATAATAATAATAAAAATAAAATAAAAATTTAAAAAATTAAGCCTGTTATAATTCCTGGTTACCTTTTTATCTAATATATATAGATAAAATAAATACTTGGTGTAGTATATATTATACCAAGTGTATGTCATGAATTGAGCTTAGATTAAGATCAGAAAACCTGAACAGATATAACAGAATGAAAATATGTTTTTAAAAATCACAAAACAATGTTACTTCTATGGCACTAATAATGGTTCATATTTGCCTTTCTTTTCTCTTTATACAGTCAAGACAACTTTCTGAAAATAGGATCTTTGTTTTCTAAAAGCCCATCTGCTGTTGATGTTTATATATCACTTAATGAATTGACTGTTTAACTTTCATCATACACTCCAGACTTACTGCAAGATGAAAGTTTCAGCTTCATTCTCACAAGGTGGTCAAACTTGCCTGACCATCTCTAAACATAGTTAGCACCTATTAGAAAGCAAGATCATTTTTCTCTGCACATTCCCTAGACTCAGTGAGCAACAAAATAAAAAGTCCTTTAGCCAACTTTATATCAAAAAGGGAAAAGGTGAAATCAATGGAACAATAAAAACTGCAATCTCTTTTTGTCACATTTTATGACCTCATCACCAACAGACTCCACAAGGTCATCATTCCTTGTATTAGTCTGTTAATGGTCTGGGCACAATCACTGCTACCTTTTGAACTTTTTTTTTTTTTTTTAACAATATTGCTTTTTGTTTGTTTGTTTTTTATTGTACGTTTCTATTGGTCCCCCCACCCCCCAGCTTTTGGTTAAAATGCTCCTCCAAGAAGAATGCTACCTTAGAATTCAACAAACCCATGCAAGAAATATTCATGTGGTCCTATGATATCATCATTTCTGATAGCTTCTGTTGCTGTCACGTTGATTCTTTAGTTAGCAGTTTATTTAGATATCAAACCAAACCCTAGAAAAATAAATGTGCTCTCTATATAGCTGACTGCAATTTCTACTATGACTTCTTGAGATACAAATGAAAAAAAGAATGCTTCTCTATGTATAGAAAATACATGGTATAAAATATGAATAACATAGCATGGAAATAGACAACCTTACTTTCAATAAGTTATATAATTTTGAATGAATACTCGAAATATTCAGCATTTTGGCTAGCATTGTTGGTTGATCACAATCCCTGGTTCCTTTTTAATGTATCATAGCCAAGAAGGTTTTATATTAATCCAGGATTAACAAATTGCCTGTAATTTTTTTTTAATACTTAGAAGATTTACTGTGAGACTGAGTTTGACAGAGTCTTTAGGAATTTGTTTTCATGAAATATTTGAAAGTTAGGCAAGGACTCTTAGCTATTCAGAACTATGAAGTTTTTTTACCCACAAATGCCTCTTTAGATTTGGGGTCAAGATATTTTCAGTACTTTCAATATTTTCCATGGGACTTTGCACTCCTTGTCCCTTAGTCTCTCTTCTATTTCTGATCAGAATAGTGACTCCTACCATCATGTTGTTAAGGGTATCTATATCCTCAGCCTTTTTACAGAAATCTATTTCCCCTTTGATATAACAGGATCCTGCCTCTCAAACCTAGTTTTTTTCTTTTAGACAATCTTGAAATTCACTTCTAGACTTCATTTTTAAATTAAGACATGGTTTTAAACAACTCGGACAATACCCTTGTAACAAGGCTTTGGCTCTTATTGTATGAGAATAAGCTTCCTTTTTTCCCCACTTAGCTATTAGCTTTGAAGTCCAAAATGGATTCCATCAAAATTTGTAAACTCTACCCTTTGTGCACAGTTTACCTCCTCCTTTCTGCCATACTGCCTTTGAGAAACAATCAGAAATTTCAAAAAACAATGCAATCTTAATACTGCAGTGAGAGGAATGAAGGAAAATACCACAATGTCACATAGGACTAGTTAAGGGGTAGGTTTTGTTAGAGAAGCCTGAAAGTCAAAGCCCAGCAAAAGAATACCCATGATTCACTATTTTACCATCATCACAGGAAGACATTTGCAGTGGGATAATGTCCTCAAGGAGAAACACAGTGCCCGCACACTTTACCATTTTATAGTATAAATAAGGGAACATACTTTGGCAAGGATAGGCAGGGAGGAATTAGGCAGCAGGTAATCACCATGTCCATTTTTGGGGCAAAAAGAATTCTCTGAATATTCTGAAGTTAACACTCTAGTTCCTTATGAAAATTCAGATTCAAGATTTTAGAGAGGAGCCACACCCTGGCTCTGTAGGAAACTGGGTTTCAGGCATTCCTGCTGTGGAAGAGGAAGCCTTCTCTCCTGTCGCCCACTGCAGCATGGCAACTTGATATTCTGGAGCACGTCAGACTACAATACTTCTTACCACTTTACAAAAGGATGTTTGGTGTATATTGTTTATAAGCAAAATAAATTGGAATTAGTCTTCATTTGAGTAATAGTTTAAATTACATTTGCTTAATAGAAAATTACAGAGCCACTAAAAAAACAAGTTTTCTACAGAAAATCTAAATTTTAAAAAATAAATTTAAAAATTCAGATTACTATCTTCACAAATAGTTTATAAAATATGACAAATATAAGAATCTGGTAGACAATGAAAATTTTGTAGAAATCAATGATTTTGCTTCAAAAGAAAGAGGAATAAAATACATAATTTTAAATTGACAGAAAAATAATAAACTGTAAGAATCATATAAATTAATGTTATGTAATTAATTTTATTTTATATTTATGTTGGTTAATATTATATAATCAATTAAGAGTATACAAAGTCTTCCTAAAGAGAATGTAAGTATCCATGATCAGTATCAGTTCTAACTCAAAAAAGTTTTAATAAGTTTATGCTTATTAAAACTGAAATTTAGAGAAAAACTAGAAATATAATAATAAGGAGTCTAATTCCACTGTCAATCTTACAGACAGTATAAGGCTTTGTGGCATTTTATTGAGTCATATGTGCATTATTCTATAATATTTCTGTTCTTAAAGCCAATCTCAAAAACCAGCACTACTAAGAGAACCACACATACCTAAACCAAGCATACGTAGGAGTGGTAGCAGCAACAACAATAAAAGTAGGGAAGAAAAAGCCATAAACATTAATTTAGTTCACTGGAAGCCCCATTAACATCACTGTAATCTTCAAAGTTGGATCACTCTGTGGTAGCTTCAGATTTAATGTCAGAATATTTTGCAACTAAGTTGAAAAAATCAGTTGTTGTCATCTTCTGAGCAGGGAAATTTATTCTGTGTAATTTAATGTAAAAGAGCCTTTTATACTTGTGACCATTATGCCCTCCCACATTAGAGCAATAACAAGACACGTTGAAAAATAAAGGCAAGTTTTACTAGATTGCCTTATTGACGCTACAAAGAAATAGAGAAACTTGCAACCCAGAACACTGTATGCTGATAATACTTGCAAAGACATTTTTTTTCCCTGGTTTGTATATTGCTTTAAAGTTAGATTTTTATACATTGAACGTGAACTAATGATTATGCTGATAAGGGTCAATTTTAATGATAGATTAAACTGTCTCCTTACTGTTTGTACTTTGAGTCTGATCTTGAGTGATTTTGACTCAAATCATCTACCATTCTTAAAGAAGTTTCAGAATACTTGTAATCCCTGCATTAAAGTTTAAAGGGTAGAATCCAGTATCCCTTTAAGCCTTATCTGCCATTCATCATGTTGAATGAGTCCTAATGTTAAGTTGTATTCATATTAGGATAAAATCAACATATGGTAAAACATGGCCTATAAAATCTTGTAAAATCAGGTCGCTGTTCACATTAATCTGGGAGAAAAAAATGAATATTATCTAGCTGGTATTACCCTGTCATTTTGCATATGTTCTCTCAATCCAAACACTTTTACAGAACAGGCTCTCCTTAATAATCCCTGCCTCTTAAACAAACAGTGTTCATAATCCACCATGGTTTCTCCCAGGGCAATATAAACTAAAAGTCTTTCAGCTTCCTAATAGCACTCAAATTCAGGCCTACAGACCCACCAACAGTTGATATGCTTTATTTTATGATCACTCTGTGGCCCTGTATTAGTTCTCACAGTTCTCACACTGCTATAAAGGTACTACATGAGACTGGGTAATTTATAAAGAAAGGAGGTTTAATTGACTCACAGTTCCGCATGGCTGGGGAGGCCTCAGAAAACTTACAATCATGGCAGAAGGCAAAGGGGAAGCAAAGCACGTCTTACATGGCAGCAAAAGAGACAGAG
The DNA here is from genome assembly GCF_028885655.2 of Pongo abelii. Lineage (NCBI taxonomy): Eukaryota > Metazoa > Chordata > Mammalia > Primates > Hominidae > Pongo > Pongo abelii. The sequence goes on from NC_071998.2 coordinate 33,262,515, forward strand.
AGAGACAGAGAGCAAAGGAAGACATGCCACTTTTAAACCATCAGATCTCGGGAGAACTCACTTACTACCACAAGAACAGCATGGGGGAAACCATCCCCATGATCCAATCACCTCCTACCAGGTCCTTCCCTTGATATATGGGAATTGGAATTCCAGATGAGATTTGGGTGAGGTCACAGAACCAAACCATATCAGGCTCCATGTTACTTATATATTAATAAATCAAGCCTGCCCAAGGAACAGCTCTGCATCTTAGGTTCCTAAAGAGTCAAAACCAACTATTTCTACTAATATGCTTGGTATCTTCAGAATGGGATGAAGCAGTGGCCTTATCAATATCCTTTCACCTTAGGCTTGAAAAAAAAATTATTTTTCTCTACTCATATTCAAGAGACATAAGCAACTAAACTACATTATAGGTATACTACAATAAAAAATGAATTGCAACAGTTTTTATAATATGCTATGTTCTATAGTGACTCAATAGTACATTAATGACATTAAAAATGATCCATTATTTCAGACAAACATTTAGCTAACATACTTGCTACACTAGGCACTTATGCCTTTTAATTAAAAAGGGCATATATTTTATAATTTAAAAGACAAAATAGCTGAATTCAAGGCTGATAATATAAGGAAAGCTCTAGAATTTTAAATTTCAAAAGTACAATTTGGTCATTTCTTGTACCATAAATCAATGTCTTGTGTAATCAAAAAAGGAAAAATGAAAGTCTGTCTAAATTAATAATAGTGGAGGAGCCCATGTATATTAATCTAATCTAACGAGTTCTATTACTCTGCAGAAATTTTCTCAAGGCTTAATATTTCTCATATAAAAAAGAAAGGATGATTGGGAGTGATTAAAAATATAATTGAGGAAAATATTCATTTCAACTCTAAATGAAAACTTGTAATTAATGAGCAATGAATGTCCATGGGTTATGTCATTGCTCAGTAATAGTATTTAACAGATAAATATAGTTTAGATTAAAATATGCTGAAATAGAGCTGGAGAAAAGATTTTTTTTAAAAAAAAAAGCACCTACGTATTTTAATTTCTAATGAGGTATCCTGAAGCAGTGAGCAATTTCACTAAGACTAAATCACCCTTGCAACATAAAGCCTTATAGCCAGTTGACATGTCCTGAAATCCCTAACACTTTCACAATTGAAATGCATATATTTTCATATGCTTTAAAATATTAGAAAAAAACCTTAAGTACATAATAATTGGTCATTATAAAAAGAGATTATGTATGTTAAGAAAGATATCAAAATATTGTCATATTTATATAAACGTAGACATGTATTTGGTATATACGTAAAGTATAAAAATAATACAACAAAACAAGTTAAACGTTGAATAAGAAGGAAAAATTCAGCAAAGAGAAAAATGTTTGTAATAAAGGAACAGGAATTTTAAGTTTAAACCATGTAATATTATACCAATTGTTAAAAAAGGATCTCCAAATACATTGAATTTCTGTCTCTTAGTCAATAAGAAAAACATATTGTGTGATTAAAAGTGTGTCAAAATTAATACTAGATATTTGGAAGAATAGGAAAGATTTATATTACTCATTTGAGAAAATTTCCTCCAATTAGTTTTCATAGATAAGCACTGTCAAACAATGAACAATAACTTATAATGAATATGACACAGTTGAATTGATCAGATATGTATTAAATACTCTGGGCTTGGCAACCTACTGGATGATAAGTATTTTAAAAGGTGAGCAAAATAAAAAAATCCTGCACTCACTAGATTTTTCATTCCAACTGTGAATGGCATAAAACAAATTTTAATTCATTTTAGGAAAGTGTTACATTGGGGAAGTCCCTGTTTGCTATTGAAATATGGTTAACGTGATGCATTTCATGGAGTCTTTGCTCATAAAGGTATAAATGTACTTGGTCTAAGTCAATGGCGTCATAACAGAATACATTTCAGTAGAAGCAAGTCTTGCCTGATTTAAAATGAAAGCATACTGTATCTGTGCATAGTTTTCTAACACTCTAATATAACCAAGGCATGCCAATCACAAAAATGACAATTGGCATAACCTTCAGCCTATCGTTCATGTTTTAGCCATGATAGGTCATCCTATAATGTGACAATAAGATGTCTCCACGTTTTAATATTTTAAACAGAAATCATTGTTTAATCCACAATAGAATGAGACTTTGATGGTGTGGTGTACTCTACTATCTAGATGATTGCCATGGAAGGTAGAAGGGAACATGGTAGTTCATGTGTTAGCTCCTAAGTGCTGCTGCCTTGAAATAACATATGCTGCACATTTCTTTGACCAAAACAAGTAACAATCACCACTAACTTCAAGGAAATGGAAGGTATCAATTCTATCCTGGAAGGAAAACCAAAAATATTGATGAATGATGCTAGTGATGACCATACCCCATAAATGATGTCTCCAAGGTCTGGACCATGCTGAGAGAAGCTGTGAATGAGATTCTGATTCCCAATAAAGACTTGGAATATAACTAGGAACAGAACTGACATCTTTATGTATAATTTAAGGAGAAAAAAAAGTCATCTGAAAGAAGAAAGTTTCTGTCAAGTCAGACATATTCTTTATAAATTTTGGAATGATGATGATGATAGTAATAATGATAGGCCCCAAAAATCTGAGCCATATTATATAGCGGCACTCCTTTTAGCCAATAATTTTTGTTTAGTAGGTGATAAAAAAAAAACCACTTGATCAATAGAAAACTCTCAATAAAGCATATCTATGGAACTTTTGGGATGCTTGTGAAGATGAACTAGTTACAAAATCTATGCTGATAAAACTAAATGAAGAATCTCATTATATGGGTTTATTAGACACAGTTCATTTAAAAGTTTGGGAATATGTACTCCAAGTAATTTTAATTTGAGAACAGATTAAAAGTATTCTATAAAGTCCTTCTTTATGGCAATAGATAGCATGGCCAGAATCACCTCAAAATCAACACAGACAAATGACGTTTAGCCGATAAGTTAATAAGTAGCATTTCTTTGACATGTTTTTCACAAATCCAAGTGTATATGTATTATGCATACACATTGAAAACATGAACACACCAATTAAGATTAAAGAGGATATACTTGCCATGCATAAATAAGTTGGTTAAAATATTTGTAGCAAAAATGACTGATTAATTAAAAACTAGAGAGATTTTAGGGAGTAATCTCAATTTTCCAGTCTTACCTCTCAAGAAGAGGCATATTTTCATGGAGCACAAGCTAGCTATCAGATACTAGTCAACCACATGCTATGTGGGGCTATGATTCTCACTTCACAGTATGTCACCTGATGATTTACTCAAGGGCATGAAGAACATGAAGTTCACACTGGAGTTTCAACCTGAGCCTAACTTTAAATCCTCCATTTATTCTATTATACCTAGGTTAGAACTTGGCATATTATCCCATTCTGGGAACAACCATTAGCAAATTCATTAATTAAGGTCATGTTGACACTTCTATTTTCAACTAAAACATCTGTTAATTTATACAGAGGTCTCCTTCGTTTAAACCAACTTGTCATTACTGCCTCTCAATGAGGGATAATGTGCTTGGGTTTTACAAGTAGTATAAGTGTGAATTGAAAAGATTAACAGTTCTTGCCAATGGGCTGTCTCTGTCCATATTTTTACATAATAATAGTTCTTAAGAAGACACTGGGTCTTAGGATAATAAATGATCATTCCTCACAACAGATCTATAAACAGGATCAGGATTAATGAATTTGCTGGCAGCTATTGGTGTTAATTAGTTCAAATTCAACTGCAACAGAATCATATCTATCCATAAGATTTGGATTGTGCTAATACAGCTCCAAAACAACTATTTCTATAATTTTTAAGTAAATCAATTGGTCAGATTCTTATTTGAAAACCAGCTGCACAAGTAACTTGACAAAAAAAAATCTTCAAATTCTTCACCTTTCTTCCTTACTTTACCCAGCTGCTGTTTACATCTTTAATTAAATCTCTTACATCTCTGCCTAACTTTTTAACTACTTTCCATACTATCTCATTTATCTTGTACCTTTAATTTTATACATGGTTTTGTCTTGTGTGTTTACTTCTAGATGTGACTAGAATTTATTTCCCCTCTTTCTGATCCTGGTCAATTATAATCGATTCTGAGTTTTCTTTTTCATCATGAATGTCACCTCCAAGAAGCCCTCTCTCAACGCCACACCAGATTCTAACCTCCAATTATGTTTCTGGAATAGTGTTTTAGAAACCTCCTCACACTGCGCTGGAGTTGTCTAACTGCTCACAGTGTTTTTTCTAAATGGACTGTGACCCTCATGAGAGATAAATGGAACTTGCAAGAGAAGTACATTTCATAGCCCACTTGATGAAGCAGTCATAGCTTGGCTATCAAGTTAAAAATCCTTTTATCCTTTGGCAGTTACATGCTCCTCAATTGAGGCACAGAATACCTGAATGAATGAAAAAGTGTCCTCTGCTACTTGTGTACTGTTTTAAAATAGCTAGTGTGTGCTAACTTGATTTACTTACAATAACTTTCCCCAATCTCAAACGTTGCTCCTTAATCTGAATAATAAAATATATAGAAAAATATTTGACAGACATTTCAGAAAATGTTCCTGAAGAAACACATTGCACCCTTGGAGGTGGAGACCCAAACATTTTTTAAATGAGGTGAGGGAATAAAAATGCATTCTGAGGACTAGAGTTTTCATATACTAGATCAGATATGAATACCAGATAATCCAAAGTGCTGGGTCAGGGTTGAGTACCATACAGACTAGCAGAACTGCACCAGATGGAAAACCTCTCGACAGTAGGCAATTAGAAGTATGCCAAAATAATCTTTCGTTTAGTTGTAGACATGAGAAAAGGTTATAACTGGAAACTTTTTGGGGATTAGAATGGGAAGTTTCAGAAGGTAACAGAATAAGGGTGGGGAAAGAGTTGGTTTATATTTGGGCAATAATTGAGACCAGTTACTTGGAAAAGATGATTGGAAGTAGACAATGAGGCCTATCACACCACTTCAGAGATACTGAGATCTAACTCTTTACTTGCTCCTCAAACCCCATCCCCAGCCATTGCAATAAAAGGCCAGCACTACCTAAAATGGGATCCCAACACATTCTTTCCTGGATTGCTGGGCCTTATTAATATTATGCTCATCATACCAATGAGCTTTAATCCTCTAAGCAATTTATCACATTACTAAAGTTCTTATCCATGTTGCCGAAGACTTGATGCTTATTCCTGCCATTCCAGCTATAACATTAATTCCCCTTGACCACTATTTGGATGTCCCATCTCACTATATTGCCTAAACAATACTGCTCAGAGGAATCCCTGTGGGAAGTAGCTTTGCTTGAGAGACCTTGGTAATGAAAGTCTAGCTATGTTCCTTTGTTGTCGTTTTCTTTTTGTTTTTTTTTTTGTTTGTTTTTAAGAGATTAAGACTTCTAGCAAATGTTAAGCAAATTGGCATACATCCTCATTAGAATCTATTGACTCCAGGTCAAATCTGGAATTCATAATAGGCATGAAAATACGGAACAGGCAAATTAATTTGTGAAAGATCTTAACCTGATTTGTATATTTCTGATACCAACTCTTCTATCCTTTCACCAGGCTGTTTTCTCCCCCTCCTTACCATGCAAGGTCATTAGAATTCAAATTTCCTTGACCCTTCATTTAAAATGTAATTGTCAACCCATGTGTTAGTCCCAGTTAATTGTTATACCCCTCAAATTAATTTTATTATGGTTATTTGATTAATTTAATCAAATATTATCTGGGTTATCAATGAGTCCATTAATTATTTTGTGCATACCCCTATTTTCTTCTGGGTTTTTCTCCTTCCTTTAAATGTGAGTCCATGGAAAGTAATATTTTGATTACAGATTTCTAAAATGACAATTATTTTCCATCATCACTTTGATGCTATTATTTCAAATTCTTCCAGCCTCCATTATTGCCAATGAGAAATCAGTTGCCTTTGTGGGTAATCACTCATTGCATATGGTTTCTTGCTTTCCTGAGACCTTCTCTGTTCAGTTGGACTCACTCGTGTGTAGGTGTGACTCTATTGTTATCAAGCCAATGCACATCTCCTTTTGCTTTATCAATGTGCATATGTATGCATTTCTTTTATTCTGAAAAATTCTCAGTCACAAACTCTTAAACATTTCTTCTTCCCACCTCTAAATATTCTTCAGTGACAATCCTATTCAACATATATGTTGGAGGGTCTCATTTAATTGTCTTAAATAAGAGAATTCTCAAATTTTAAAGTTTTAAAAATGTTTTTATATATTAATAAACATATATAGTTACACATCTATAAATACGTATACACATTTTAATATTTATGTATATTCTATTGCTTTCTGAGGACTTATTCTCAAATTAATTTTTTTAGTGATCCTTGCTTTAGAGCTATAATGTACAGTTTAGCACACGTATTAAGTTTTTAACTATTCTCATTTTATATTTTTTCCTTAAACTGGATTTTTCTTTTATCATATCTTTTTCTTCCACAAACGTTTTATATGTAATTATGCAGATACAATTTCATACCATAAAACTTATCTTTTTAAGTGTACAATTCAGTGATTTTTAGTGTATTCAGAGTTGTGCAACGTAACCATTATCTAAGTTTAGGATATTTCATTACTCAAAACAAAACAAAACAACTCTGTACCCATTAGCAGTATCTTTCTATTTTTTCCGACACTTGACCCCTGGCAGCCACTGATCTACTTTCCATCCCTATGGTTTTTCCTATTCTATACATTTTATATCACTGGAATCATGCAAAATATGGTCTTTTGTGACTGACTTCTTTCACTTAGCATGTTTGCAAGGATCATCCATATTGTAGCACATGTCATTACTGTAACCTTTACTGTCAAATAATATACCATCAAATTAATATACCACATTTTGTTTATTCTTTCATGTCAATGGACATTTGGGTTGTTTCTACTTTTTGGCTACTATGAATAATGCTGTTAGGAATATTCATAGATTCATTTTATGTGGACAGATGTTCCCACTTCTTATGGATATAGATTTAAGAGTAGAATTGCTGCTTCATATGGTATCTCTATGTTTAACAGTTAGAGGAACTACCAAACTGTGTGCCAAAGCACTTGCACAATTTCTCATATGTATCAGCAATGAATGACAGTTACAAGTCTTCCACATTCTTGTCAACATTTGTTATTTTCTGACATTTTTATCAATATCCATTCTAGTTGTGCCTCATGCTTTAATTGTATTTCTCTAATGACTAATTAATTACATTTCCCTAATAACTAATGATGTGGATCACCTTTCATATGCTTATTAGTTATTTGTATAGCTTCTTCAGGAAAATATCTATTCAAATCCTTTGCTCAATTTTTAATTATTTGTCTTTTCATTGTCAAGCTGCAGTTCTCTATATATCTGGATGCTAATTCCTTATCAGATATATGATTTGTGGGTACCTTCCATCACTTTCTTCAGAGTATTCTTTGATATACAATGGTTTTAACTTGGAACAAGTCCAATATATCTATATGTTTTATTGTATTGATCAGTTTTGGTGTCATAGCTGATAATCCACTGCCAAATCTAGGTCAAGGAGAACGCACTTCATGTTTTTTTCCAAATTTTTTATAGTTTTAGCTTATATTTAATTTGTTAATCCATTTGACTTAATTTATATATATGGTATGAGGTAAATGTCTAAATTTATTCTATTGCATGTGAATATCCATTTGCTGAAGAGTTTGTATTTCCTCCATTGAATTGTCTTGAAACTGTCATCAAATACCAATGTATCTTAAATGTAAGAATTTATTCAAGAGCACTATATTTCATTACATTGATCTATACCTAGGCCAGTACCACATTGTCTTGATTACTGGTTATTTCTGGTAAGCTTTGAAGCTGGGAAGTGTAAGTCCTCCAACATTTTTCCTTAAGATTGTTTTAGCTATACTTGGCCCATTGTGTTTTTACATAATTTTTAAAAACACCTTGCAAAATGCTTGTACTGAATATCTACATAAATTTTGAGAGTACTGACTTCTAAATAATATTACATCTTTGAATCCATGAATATGAAAGGTGGCTCCATTTATTTAGGTCTTTTTAAATTGTATTCAAGAAAGTTTATAGTTTTCAGTGTACAAGTGTTTAACTTCTTTGTTAAATTATACCTAAATATTTTATTCTTTTTGATGCTATTACAAATGGAATAGTTTTTCTAATTTCATTTTTGAATTTTCTCTTGCCAGTGCATAGAAATATATTTGATATTTAATATTGATCTTGTATCCTGCCACTTTGCTTATTCATTAGTTCTAATAATTTTATGCATCCCTTAGGCTTTTCTAAAAACCATATTATGTCATATGTAAATATAAAATACTTTGACATCTTATTAAATCTGAATGCCTTTTATTTCATCTTCTTGCTCAATCATTCTGATTAGAACTTCCTGTATAATGTAGAATAGACATGGCAAAAGTGGACAGCCAAGTCTTGTTCCTGATGTTAGAAGAAAGTCATTATAGTTTTATTTTCTTCTTTTATGTAATTATCCAATTTAATCTTACTTATACAACAGTATTTGTAAAATTACTCTATCATCTGGACATCTTGGTGTGATAACATTTCTGTGTATTGCCTGCTGACTCACTAATGTTTGACGATTTGCTGTATGTTTTTTAGGTTTAAAATGTGAGTTCACATTCAGTAGGCTTTTATCTGTGATAGTTTTATGTGTTTTAGGCTAAAGTTTTGCATTTCCAGATTTTTTTTTCTTTGTGTCCACTAAGTTCCCCTAGAATGTCATCAACTTGCCATCAGTTTACACTTTATTTCTCTGTTTGAAGTTCACAAACTATGCAAATAATGTAAATTCAAACCTGCAAAACATTCATGATGAAGAACCATGGTTATAAATTCTCAGAGGAGACATTTTCCCTAGAACCCAGTCAGGATAAGACAAATCGGCATATTGTCTTCTAATAGGTGTAACTTCTAAAATCTATTCTCTACTAAGATTTAGCCCTTTTAATGTCCTAGCTGTAATTAAACGTTTTGATTCCAACACTCGTTTTTATGAGGGAGTAAAACTTTGTTAGACCTGCATTTGATCTAAAAAACATCTAGACCAGGTAGAAGGAGTTGTCCTTGGGGTTAAAATCAAACCAGAAATTACTCAGATTAGGAATCTCCACACCCATTGTGTCTTCAAATAACTTGTTTATGTATTTATCATTCTCAATATTTTAAAGATATTCTTTGAGCTCAGTGGTTCTGACACTTATCCTGTATTTATAGGTGCATACATTGAGTGTTTTCATATTATTTAGTCCATTTCTGTCCGATAGAAACTCTGCGATAGTAGAAATTTCCTTCGGTACTCTCAATGGGGTTAGCCAGTACTTGCATGGAGCTTTGGAGCACCTAAAACACAGATAGTGTGAATAAATAACTGATTTAAAATATTAAGTATAATGAATTTAAAAGTGAACAGCAAAATGGCTGATGGTTACTGTATTGGATAGCTCAGAATCCAATTCATCCTATTGAAAGAAATGAGAGCTTTACATTCAAAAGTTTTGAACCAAAACAATTAAAAATAAGTTATTAAGATATATAATATAATTAGATTAATAATCCAAAATTGGTATGTTTGACTTTCAGAGAATTTAATTGAACATTGCAGTATTTACATGCTTAAATAAATCCTCACACTTAATCTCACTGAAAATAAAAAACATTTCTGTGAATTGGCCAAATCTGAACCTATGTAATTGGGTTATAATTCCAGGGGCTGAGACTTCCACATTGCCCAAACAATAAAAGGAAGTAGGTCTTTTATATGTAGGGGTCTCTGTCTCTCTCTCTCTCTCTCTCTCTTCCCCTGCCCCATCTCTGTCCTCTTATTTCTATATTACTGTTGATATAAAACCAATTGGAGGCTGTTCCCACTGCCCTACTGCTGTAGTTTTAGAATACATACAATTATTTGCCTCCAATAATGGAGAAAATTATTCTGGTTTTGTGATCTCTTACTTCTTCTGGGCTGGCATGCGCTGGGGTCTAGACACATCTTTTCACACCTCTGAGTGCAAGTTGAGTGAGTAAAAATCAGAGTGAGGTATGTTAGCTGAGAAATATTCAGCCCTACTAGGAGTTCTCCTTGGGTTGAAGTTCTGTTCGCTGAATTTAATATCATTATTTGGTGCCAAAGTTCAGTTGTCATCATGAAAGTTCATTTATCATTCTTTGTTTTCTTTTGAAAAAATATTCCTTCTGAGAAGAAGTGATTATGATAGGTGTGGATTCCTAATTTCTGTCACTTGTTTATATATTTAGCTCTATCGCTAAATCTATTTCTACCCATTTTTTAATGGCAATACTCAATATTTGTCCTTTGATATAAATATTAATCTGTCCACCCTTGACTGTCTTTTGAACACAGTCCTTCCCCTACTTTTATTTCACGCTATTCCAGCAGAGCCGTTCAACCTGCTCCAGGAGAGGGCATAGCACACAGACCAGAAGCAAACTCAATCATATCAAAACTCAATTTCGAAATTTTAGTTAGAAACTCATTTTCTTTTAGATTTCTGGTTGTAAATACTATGTAAGTTGGAATTTTTGAGGGACATAGACAAAAGAGAATAAAGCTGAGCCAAGAGATAAGAGAAATACTGAATTTCTGATGTCCCTGGATCCAGTCATTCCTAAATCCACTATAGCCATAGACTTTTCACTTATATAAAGTGACAAATTTCCTTTTACGCTTTAAGAAAGTTAGGTTTTTGACACCTAGGGAAAGATTTGAAACTAACAGAACTGCAGATACTTTAAAGCCAACAAATAAGCACCATAGTAGGAAATTTGTCCAATATTACTACTTTTTCTTCAGAGTCACATTTCATTCTCAACAAACTTATTCATTTTGACTAGTTCCTCTCAAAGTTACTGGGTTGTTTTCCTTTTTAAATTAATATTTGTCAATTATGAAACTGAACTAGAGCATAAATATGAATCTCATAATTTCTTTTTTACTTCATTCTATAGAAAGATCAATTTTCACATGTTATTTACGGAAAAGTCATTCTCTTAGTCTGGAGAATAAACATAGAATGAAACATTTATTCTACAGAGTATTTCAACAATCCTCTTGATATTTCTTCTTTCTTGTTGGTCTAATATAGTCTTTAGGGTTTCCCTATGGATGCATCTTACAAATTCTCATGACACAGAGACTCTTTATTTTTTATTTTTTATTTTTTAGAGACTCTTTAAAGTGCCTATTCACCAAGCATCTTTTAAGAAAATTACAGGAAGCATCCTTTCCTTTCATTTTACTACTCAAACTCTTTCCTTCCGCTTCTGTTTTTAGTATGAGCTGTTAGGAATTGAACAAAATAATTAATACTCTCAAAGAGACACCTCATCCCTTTAGTAAACACATGGTGTTATCTGTATTAATAGGCCTTTAATATATAACAAACCATTTCAAAATATTAAACCAAAAAATTAGAACTTCTGATAATTCTTTAGATTTTCTGGTTTGGGACAGCTTTGAGGGCACTAGATGGTCTAGGATGGGCTCACTCATGTTATGGAAGTTGTCAGGCTGGTTGGTCTAGGCTCGACTAGGTTGGCTTGTCTCTGCTCTTCATGGCTTCTCACCGTACAGAAGGCTACTCTAGGCTTCTTTGCCAAGCAGTCTCAGCATTTAATCAGTGCATAAGAAAGCAGATACCTATGTGCTAATATCCATTATCAAAACAAGTAACAAGACCAAACCCAGATTTAAGACTTAGAGAAATAGATTCCTTATCTTTTTTAAAAATTGTGCAAACGTATGGGCACATGAAAAAATATTTATATGTATATAATGTCTAGTGATCAATCCAGCTTTTGAGTGGGTCCATAACCTGAATATGCTACATTTTTTAAATGTAGTCATCCTACTCTATCAAACTTTGAACCACCCCAACCTTCTTTTTTTTTTTTTTTTTTTTTAAGATGGAGTCTTGCTCTGTCACCCAGGCTGGAATGCTGTGGTACAGTCTCGGCTCACTGCAACCTCAGGCTCCCAGGTTCAAGCAATCCTCCTTGCCTCAGCCTACTGAGTAGCTGGGATTACAGGCACTCACCACATGTCTACCTTATTTTTGTATTTTCAGCAGAGATGGGGTTTCATTATGTTGACCAGGCTGTCCTTGAACTCCTGACCTCACGTGATCCACCTGCCTCTTCCTCCCCAAATGCTGGGATTACAGGCGTTAGCTACCACGCCTGACCTGAACATATTCCTTCCATTTTACCATATGTTTGTTACCCTTTTACTCATTTCTTTTTGTCCTCTCCCCATCCCAATCTCTGTTATCTATTTTCACTACTTCCAAGCGTTTAACTTTTTTAGCTCCCTCATTTAAGTAGGAACATATGATACTTGCCTTTTTGTGCCTTGCTTATTTCACTTAAAAGAATTACTTCCAGTTTCATCTATATTGCTACAAATGACATGATTTTCTTTTTTTATGGTGGAATAGTATTCTTTTATATATACATACCACCTTTTCTTTATTCATCTGTTGATGGATACTTAGGTTGATTCCATATCTTTGCTATGATGAACAGTGCTCCAATAAACATGCAAGTGCAAATACCTCTTTGATATATTGATTTATTTGCTTTTAGGTAGACACCTAGTAGGTTTTGTAGCAAAATCTCAGTTAAATGGGATGTGATTGCAGGGATTGCAGAAATTTGTGACCTTTGAAAATTTTTAATCATAGCATTTCAAAATGCCATAGCCTGTATAATAACCCATAATAACTTACTAACTTTTCTTCCTTTTTTTTCCTGAGCTTTTCATTTCAGGTCTCCTGGTAGCAATAGAAAGCATTATGGAAGGCAAAAGAAAAGTTTTTAATAGGCATAATGGAATAAACATAATTTGGAAAACTGAAATGGTGAGTAGTGAAATCCCAGTCTACCAAATTGCTATGATATGTTTAAAATCAAATATACACATAAAAATTCACTACTTGCATTTTAGTAGAAAACAAGAGGAACTCTTTGCATTTGTATAAAGTCTTTTATAGTCTGCAGCATGTTTTCAACAGCCATCATTTCATATTAGATAGAAAAATCTTATAAAAATATGGGAAAATCAATAGAAAAATCAATGACTGATTAGAAAAGCCTATGCATATACCATCCTATGGCAATATTTTGATTCACTATAAGTGATTTAAAGATAAGAATATTTTGACAATAATAAGCAAATCAATCATTGACTATGAAATATATACCCATTATCCTGTTAGAAGGGAGGTACTCTCACATGTTATCAATAATTAATGCAAGGCTCAGATTAACCAGTTGATAACTAATTAACCTTGTGATCAGAAACAATGTAAGCTACATTTTTCACTATTATTTCTAGCTGAGAATACATTTATATCACGTGGTTCTAATGGCTCTGTCTACATTTTAAAATCAGAATCACAGCATTACCAAAATAAAAGTTGAAAATTACATGTTATGTTCTTCAACATGTAATACTGTCCCAAATTATAAAGGCTGAACTGTAAAATTTTTCTTAAGTTATAGGTTATGTAAATAATTAGTAGTTTCACCATTGGTCATAGGTTGAAACACAAAACTAACATGCATACAGAAATATGAGCTATCAGAGACACCTACCTATGCTGTGTTCTAGGCAATGGTACAACAGACTCCTCTCCAAAACCCTTCTAATTCCTAGGGAGAAAAATTTGGGAAGATCTATGTTTCTAGACATCAATGGGACTGTTGTAGCCTGAATTAAGTAGTCTACAAAGCAGACAGTAGAATTTCCATGTTGTCTTGCTCTTGTCCAGGTTTTAAAAGCTATGAGGACTGCAGATATGGACAAGTCCCTCTTAATCACTTTGTTTTTTTCTCAAAGTATTCTTTTAGATTCCACTTGCACTCATAATAACAGAAAGAACATTCACTTTATACCTAAAGTATAATAATAATAATTAAAAAAAAAAAAGCAGTCCTGCCGGTAATGAGACTCTTCATCATACTTGCATCAGAATGCACCCATTTCCATCACTTCCTGTTATATTGCTACTAATCTCTCTCGGCTTCATTTACAAAATTTACAAATTATCTTGTATTCTTCACTTTGTTCCTTCTATAAACTATCCTAACACCTGATATTTGATTGTGCCTTTATTCTTTCTTATGTTAACTGACAGTTTTCCAAGATTAATGGTTGTCACTTCAGCTATCAGAGCCCATCTAACCTTGTCTTACTTGGGATTTACAACACCTGGTCTATGTGACATTCTGTTTCTCCTGCTCACTGACTTTTCTGTAGTCACCCTTTTTGTATCCAACAAAGATTTTTATTTTTCCTTGATACATTGTTGAGCAGTTTCAAACATATTTGGCCCCAAAATAACACATGTTTGGAAAATATCCTAAAGGGTTTTTTGTTGTTGTTTTGTTTATTACAAGCTACAAAGCATAGAAACCAAAACCAAACCAAACAGAAAACCACAGAGGCAAACACTTGTGTCTTGTTTCATGTAGTCTTTGCGGGAAGAACAAGAAAAAATTTGGAAAATAGAAGGAACTGAACTTTATAGACTGCTTGGGCAAGGTACTATATTTAGCCCTTTGCTTACATTATTTTAGTTGATGCCACAATAGACCAGTGAGTTAGATATTATTATTATTATTATTCCTATCTTAAAGATAAGAGAACAGATTTTAAAAGGTTAAATCTTTTTACTAGGATTGTATAATTTGTGAGCCTATATCTCATCCCAGATTTTTCTGACTTCAAGACAATACTTCTTGCGTTGCACTATGTTTCACCACGCATTAGTTTCACCCAGACATTTTACAGCTTCTTAGACAATACAGTATAGGAAACAAAACAAAACAAAGGATTGTATCAACAGAAATGTAGAAAAAGCAAGTAAGATTAAAAAAAAATAGATAGCTATGCTTCAAAGTGTATTAGACCATCTAACATAGAAATCATGAAGATGAAATGCCAAAATATATTATATAATATAACATCTTTTCCAAGGATGATTGACTTGAGTTTCTGAAAAGCCCTAGAGGTTCATATTATAATAACAACCTATTATTTTAAAAAACAATAACTTTTTCAAGTCACATGTTGTATAAACCAGAGAAATCTGAATGAAATAGGATTTTTGGCAAATTACAAGTATACTACAAATATTATGGGTAGGCACTCTCACTGATTTTAACTTACCTAGAAATGTATGGTGGAATAGTCCAGACCTTTAAAATCAAAGTCAACAATTTAAAGTTTTCTCAAAATAAGAGAGTTTGTACTACAGACAAATGAAGTTTAGTGATAGATATTTTCTCTCTGTTTTTCTCTCTCTCTTTACATATATATATATTCAAATATATACATATATTTGAATGTTATATACATATATATGTATATAACATTCAAAAACTGAGACTTACTTAACTAGTATATTTGTCCCTGAAGAAAAAAAGACTTGAATTTACACCTATAATGGGGACATACCTATCAAATATTAATTATGATCTCTGCTTTATTGTCAAATACATTTGTTTAAATAAGTTATTCATTATTACAGCCTGTTATTATTTCTCTCAGTAAGAGGGCTTGTGCTTATATTTTTAAAGTATGAAGTGTTAGATATTAGATAATAACAGTTTATGAATAAGGATCCAAAGCAGGCAATATTTTCATAAAAGTGAATTTTGACAGAGGTCTTACCTAAGTTTACACATGATTATTATTTGCTATAAACTTATAAATCTGATTCAAGTGAATAATTGTACAAATACATATTAGCAAAGGGTTGGTACTTGAAAGACTGACATGAAGTTGATAATGCCTCAGTAGGCTTTATATACACCACCCCAGATATGAGAGAGAAAACATACTGAAAAATTAATAAAGAAGTACAAAGGCAAAGACATAAGACACATCCATATTTCAATAAATTACCCTTTTTAAAGTTACTTTGGAATACATTCACTGCCTTAATCAGAACCCAATTTAACATAAATGGTGTTTGTAATAGACGGAGACTGGAAGAAATCAGCTACCATGTCTGGTAAGTTTATATCGGTGTCCTTTGTATGACCTAACAAGAATTTGTCATTATCAGATATCATTTTAAATCAAGATATTTGGAAAGGACATATGTCTCCTTGGATGAAGCATATGTCCAAACCTACAAGTTGAATATAAAATACATTTTGCAAGTGAGTATGAAATGTTTGTGACCTTCCTCTTGATGTCTTTAATGCATGTGAATGCAGTGAGATCCCAAGGTGAAAAAAGACCCTGCCTAATTTGAATAAGAACCTTTCTGCAGTGAAGGCAGAAATGTATTCTCTAATCCTGTTTAGGGTAGAAAATTCCATTCATCTCTGACTTTAATAGATTGTGGACCTCTCAGAGGGAAATCTACCCAACACAATATCATTTTAGGGAAGGTATGCATTAATTTAAGAAAGTGCAAAATGAATTACAGTGTTTTCAGGAGGAAAAAAAATAGAACTTGGTTTAACAACTGCCCTTGAATAACTAAAAATGCATTCCCAACAAAATCCCTTTGATAATACCCATGAAAATAGCAATTTAAACTCTGATTTTCATCAAATTCATGCAGATCAATTCTAGATTGGACAAACTCTTGGTCCACTGACAATTCAAGCAGAAAAATTTTCTTAACTTGACGTCGAGTTGGAGAACTACAAATGTTACTGCAAAAGCGTACATCCCTTATTTATTACAAATGTTGTCAAATTCTGATTCTCTTCTCAAACATATCAAAGTAAATGCATAGATAACTCAAGCCAATGGATAATTCCACCAATAAATTATATTTGGCTGTGAAATGCATTCTATGTTTTTATCTGTAGCATATATTTTTTAGTATACTTCACTTAGACAACTGCCTGTAGAATTCAGGTTCCACTCATAACTTTGTCACTAAGAAGCTTTATTATATTTAATTCATATAGCTTTGGTTACAAATAATAAGACTTCCTCACACTAGATCAAGTACAGTATTATTATAAAAATTGAGTCACGTATCTTGTGGGATTTTAATAAGGTCTACTGTATAAAATCACCTCAAGGACACTAAGACTGGTTCCAAGGACCCTACAGAGTTCTCAGAAATTCCTTTCATTTTATTAGCATGACTCACAAAACTCTGAGATTTTATTTATTCACATTTTTCTTTCACACTATTTTACTAAGTGTCTATCATGCCACATATAGTGGCTAGAGGTACAATAGGTGTGCATGTATGCATGTGTGTGTGCATACATGTAGTAATAAGTACTATAAAGAAAATAAATATAAGTAAGGGGGATAGAAAGTGGTGCATTGGTGGTAAGGGTGGTAGTGGTGGGCTCTTATTTAACTTAAGGTATTCAAATATGGGCTATAGAAAAAATGTGGTATATGAGCAGATAGTGCTGAAGGAAATAAGGGGATAAACTATGATGATATCTGGAGAAAGAGCATTCTTAGCAGAGGGAATAGCAAGAGTAAATTCTTTCATGTGTGAACATGTTTGTTGTCTCCTTCTATACCTACTGACAACCAGATTTCTCACTTTCTGTGTGTTCCCTCTTCTACGTGATCTGCTCATTTTAATTGTTTTTCTCTCATTACTTTTGCCTGTTCATAATGGGATATGACCTCTTCTTTACCCCATAATCTCCTTTCTCGTTTCATCCTTTTAGCTTCAACCTCATTGCTTCAATTATGTGATCTTTTTTTGTCTATACTTCCTGATTCAAATTGTAACAAGTAAATATATCTCATTAGCATAGCTTATTTTGCATTTTTTGATACTTGACCAGTGTTCAGAGTAGATGGGAGAGTTGATGGTTGAGTCATTGTATTAGTCCATTTTCACACTGTGATAAAGAACTACATGAGACTGGGTAATTTATAAAGAAAAGAGGTTTAATTGACTCACAGTTCTGCATGGCTGGGGAGGCCTCGGGAAACTTACAGTCATGGCAGAAGGTGAAGGGGAAGCAAGGCACATCTTACATGGCTGGAAAGAGAGAGAGAGTGAGGGGGAAAATGTTAAACACATTTAAACCATCAAATGTCATGAGAACTCTCTTTCACAAGAACAGCAAGGGGAACCACACTCATGATTCAATCACCTCTAACAGGTTCCTCCCTCAATACATGGGGATTACAATTCGAGATGAGATTTGGGTGGGAAGCCAAACAATATGAGTCATGTAATACCAAATATGATCGTCAAGGATATAATTCACCAGCAAGAAGTATGGGTGAGCATTTATCCTTAAAAGAGGTTAAGTACATAGCAGAACTCAATCAGTAAAGTGGTCTTTTTTCTTTTCTTGCCTCATATTCAACATCAATCAAGTCAGTGAATTGAGATTTCAGGTTTTAAAATATGTAATTATTTCATGTTCCCTACATACCTACATGTTATTAAAAGACAGATGCATTTAGATTTTTGTCCAGTTGCCTCACATGATGGAAATTCTAATGTAATGTGTTGAAGAGTACTCCTCAAAAGATTTGCCCACCCAGATCCTCAGAAAGTGACCTATTTTGGAAAAAGGGTCTTTGCAGATATAATCTAAAGATACTGATCACGCTGTATTCAGAGTGGACCCTGAATCGAAAGACTGGTGATGTTGTAAGAGAAAGCAGGGAGAGAGCTGAAACAGACAGACACAAAGGGAAAATAATAAGAAGACAGAAGTAGGGATTGAAGTGATGCATTTATAAATCAAGAAATGTCAACGACTGCCAAGCATCACCAGAGCCACCAGAAGCTAGGAGAGAGGCATGGAACAGCTTCTCCCTCAGAGCCTCAAGAAGGAATCAAACTTGACAACATCTTGATTTCAGACTTGTAGCCTTCTGAGCTATGAGAAAATAAATTTGTGTTGTATTAAGCCTCTAGCTTTGTGGTAATTTGTTAAAGCAGGCCTAGGAAACTAATGCGTGTATCCATATCCTTGGATACCGGAATCAATGTAGATACAAAAAACTAACATCTTCAGAAAATAATAGAAGAAACCTACACACAGCAAGAATATGTTTTTAAACTTTCACTGCATACCTTGATTACTGCTTTCAAGTAACAATTCTTCATCTTTTTGTTTGCTTGCTTGCTTTTTTATTTTTTGTTAAGCATACGAGGCTCTATGCTTTCACAGTTGTATATATAAGCACACATGCCTTATTTTAAAACTTTCTTTTTTCTAAATAATTTAAGGTAGCTGAGATAACTATATAAGATATAACTATACTATAAAATTAAAAGTGGAGTTAAATTATAAGAAAAAAGTCAAGGGAGTAGGAAAAGTGAAGACAAAAATGTAGCTAAAGATGAATATAATAAGGATTTACATATTTTTATACCTGTAATTATGATCTATCTACTCTGTCATTTTGTCCACTTGCATAAATAAATTATTTGTATCAGAAAAGAATTCTTCTGTGGATACACATAAAGACAATAATACATAAAATGGGCTAAATGATTTTCAATATTGTTTCAGTGGATATAGCATTTCATATTTTTAAATAAAACCTCAAAAAAAAGGAAAGCAGAGTAAAGACAACTGTCTGAAGGGATATGTCAGAGAAATAGAAGGTGGTCTAAGAATTCAGTTATCCAGTGATCTGAATTAATATGATAAATTTAGATTAAGAAAAATGGACTACATGCCTTTCTAGCAAACATCCTTAAGTGACACTATCTCAACTAAGCTTTTCATAAATTTTGGGTAACAGTGCATTCAAAATTATGTCCCTGAATTATAACTGTATTTCTGATTTTTAATCCCAGTTGGAACAAAGGCTACACATCCTAGTAAATAAGTGTGCTGTGGGTTAATACTTTTTTTGTGAAAAGTATGTTAATCAAACATAATGCCATTCTACCTCTGCTCTGAGTTGTACCTGATGGAAACAGGGTTCTTTTCTGACAACTCGTTTGGATCTGTTTTAAACACAAATGAGTACACGATCAACATACTAAAATTGTGCGCTATATTTAATGGTTGATATAAAGTTCGATGAAAGAAAAAAGAGGCAAATACAATCAAATATGTACTTTGAACCAATTTAATAATGTACTATTAAAATTGCATAGCTTTGAAGTGTGATATTTCCAGAGTGGTATAGGGCATCCATTCTTTTTTTTTTTTTTTTTTTTTGAGACAGGGTCTCAGTCTGTTGCCCAGGTTGTAGTATAGAGGTGTAATCACCACAGCCTGGACATGCTGGGTGCAGGTAATCCTCCTACGTCACCTCCCTGAATAGCTGGACCAGAGTTGCACACCACCACACCTGGCTAATTTTGTATTTTTGGTAGAGATAGGATTTTGCCATGTTTCACAGGCTGATCTCAAACTCCTGGGCTAAAGCTATCCTCCTGCCCCAGCCTCCCAAAGTGCTGGGATTATAGGGGCGACCCACTCTGCCAGGCCTAAGATACGTATTCTTTATTAAGAGTAAATCAATGTAATTGAGATATCTTGTTTTATGAAATTGTTACTTTAGTAGTAATTTTAAAATGGATGATGGTGATAAGTCTACCAAAATTAATAACATCAGTTTTAGAAAAGTTTATTTTTAGTGCTTTGTGACATTAGTTACCTTGTATGGTCAGTTGACTACTCAAATTATAAAAACATGCTATTCATATAAATAATATTTATTTTTCTGAACTTTAATGAGGAGAAGGTACACATCTACTTCAAAAAACGTAAAATCATGTTATACAGAAAAAATAGAATTTAAAAGAAGGATTCCTGTAGCAGTCATTGCCAATGGTTCACCTACGTCTCTCTTCCATTCACTTCTACCCATCAAAGGCCACTTCTTGTAAACACTTGTAACACTGCTTGAGAAATTTTTTTCCAAGATCATACTAAGCCTGTGAGCAAGGAAAGCCATAAATGCCACTGACTGCAATGCCTCTAGAAATGATTCTCAATAATAAAATTATTGAGTAAGATACACACACACAAGAAAGTGCAAAAAAAGCAAAGTAACAATCAGTTATTGGCCCATGTACTATGTTGAACAGTGTCCCCCCAAAATTCATGACCAGTTGGAACTTCAGACTGTGACTTTGTATGAAAATAAGGTCTTTGCAGATGTAATTAGTTAAGATGACGTCATACTTGATTAGACTGAACAATAAATCCAGAGACTGATGTCTTTATAAAAAGGCAATGTGAAGACATACAAGGAATAAAGTCATGTAACAACAGAGACAGAAATTGGAGAAACAAAGCTATAATCAATGAATGCCCCAGAGTCATCAGAACTTAGGAAGAGGCAAGGAAGAATTCTTCCCTAGAGCCTTTGGAGGGAGCATAGGTCTGGTGATATCTTAATTTCAGACTTCTAGCATCCACAATGAATGAAAGAATAAATTTCTGTTGTTTTAAATAATCCAGTTTATGATATACATTGTTACAGCAGCCCTAGGAAACTAAGACACTGGGCTAATCCAGAGAAGTGTGACTGTAGCCTGCAGCTTCTGATGTAACCTAAAAAGTCCCCTCACCTGTCAGCCCCATGAAATACCCCTACCCCTAATCCCTTCCCTGCTCAAATTTGAACCTAAGCACCTTCATCTGCATGGAAGGAGGTACTAAGGACAAGGGCAGGCTCTTGAGAAAGATGTCCTGAACTGGCCTGAGTAGCAGATCCTGGGTCTGCTTATTTTAATTAAAAAAAAAAAGGAGAGAAACTACATTCTCTTTAGACTTTGAATGCATATTGTTGTTATTTATAAGTGCATTCTTCTACTCAGTGTTTTGGAATTTAACTGGCTAAATTAATAACTTCTTCAAAGAAAGGGAGAAGAAGAAAAGAGAAAAGTAAAAGATAGGTATTTCCTGAGAAAGTTCTTTTCTCTGAGAGGACTATTGTTCCCTATTTTGCTCTCTTTAATGGAAACTTGAGTTTCCTATTCAAGACTTTGTTTAATCAGAGCACAACCAGACTATACAACCCAAGGGGAAAAACTAGAGATACCAAAGCCCTACCAATCCTACTTTGACTATGTTCACCATTTTCTACAATGCGTACTTCCCAATAAGGGACTATTGGACTATTGGAGGAGAGTCAGTATAATATTGTTCCCAAACTCTTTAAAAATGGGTTATGATAATGTATTCTTTACTTGAATTTCAGAGTTACACTAACTAAGAAATCCCACCTATTTAGTTTCTGGAACAAATTATACAAAACTGCTGTTAATGGGTTACAAACTCATTGCAGGTTCTTAATTGATTTGTGAAAAATAAATTGGCCCAGTCATTAAGGAGATAATTTTATTCAGACTACAGGAATAGAGAGAATGTTTGCTAAAGAAGAATGTGTCAAAGAAGTGGGAGAAAACCTGAGATTTTATAGATGCAAGTATACAAGACAGTCACGAGGACAGGGAGACAACTAGTCCCAAATAAAATATATCCCATGGAAAAAAAAAAACAATATTCGAATTTTCAAATTAAAATAATAGTAACTATGATCCCCTGTTATTATCAAAACAATTTCCTTTTCTTTTGTTCTCAAGTAATAGGGAAAAATACAGCCAATTTAAAAGTCTTAAAACATAAAAATTAAAGACTAAATATTCTCCCCTCCAGACTAAATATTCTCCTCTCCAGACTAAATTCCTTCTTTTCTGGCCTAATTTGAGAGCAACCGACAATGTTGAACTTTATCTAAGCTGTGTGTTCCCCAAAAACAGCAAAGATTGTTATGAAATCTACCATCACTCTGTAAATACCTTTTTTTTTATTCCAAGTAATAGCTAACCAAAAAATACTTCTTTGATCTTGTATATCCCAAAATAATCCCTTCACCCTTCTGAGTGGAGACTTGCTGTCCACCCTTTCAAGCGACCTCCTTATTTATCTGTCTCTATAAAGCCCCACATCTTCTCCCTCTTCTTTGACATGTTCCCTATGAATGTCATCCCTATTGCAGTGACCTGAATAAAAGTATCTCCTTATTGAGGGCATTTTATCCTTTACAAAATTAATTAAGAGTCTACACTGAATTTGGATCCCACTAACAGCAGCTGTAGCTTGAGTCATCTCCACAGTCTGCTGTGCCTGATTCAACACTTTGAAAGCTGGATTCATCATGAAGTTATTAACGGGTTCCTTCATGGGTTTCTCTTTCCTCTTTCTAAATTTCCAATTGGTCACTGGGATACATAAAAATATCAGAGAATCAATTTCATAGACACAAAGTACAAGAAACAGAGGCAAGTCTACAAGCAATGAAATAGTTTATACCCTAAGCACCAACTCCCTTAAGAAATTCACAAAAAGTATGTTTTCTGAACATAATATGTGTCTCAATCTGTACCCATATAGTTCCAAAGCAACTCGGAAAATGATTAGAAAATTTCATGGAGTCAAAAAAATTCTGTAAACTGTGTTTTTTCTTTTTAAATAAAATTAACACCTCTAGGTAAAACTGATAAACAAATAAAATACTGATATTTAACGTATACAATTTGATGAGTTTGAACATATGCATGTGCCTGTGAAATCATCACCACAATCAAGGTAAGCGTATCCATCACCTCCAAAAGTTTCCTTATATCTCTTTGGAGTTTTTAGTGTGTGAGTGTGGTTTGTGGTTAAAAAAATAATAACAAAATAAAAAATTTAAAAAACCTTAATATCCGGTATACCCTATTAACAAGTGTTTTAAGTGCACAAACAGTATTGTTAGTCAGGTATGTTGCACATCAGATATCTAGAACTTATTTATCTTTCACACTGAAATTTTATATCCATTGAACACAACTCCCCATTTCTCCCTTCACCCAGCCCCTGGCAACCAGCATTCTATTTTCTGCTTGTATGAATTTGACTATTTTAGGTACTTCATGTAAGTGGAATCATGCAGTATTTGTCCTTTTATGACTGGCTTATTTCATTTAGCATAGTATCCTCCAAGTTCATCCATTTCCTTGCATATGGCAGGATTCTCTTATTTTCTAAGGCTGAGTAGTATTTTGTTGTATGTGTATGTCTTTTTCCTTTATCGATTTATCATCTGATGGGCATTTGTGTTGTTTTCATGTCTTAGCTATTATGAATAATGTTTCAATGAACATGGGCATGCAGGTATCCCAAGATTCTGATTCTTTTGGATATGAACTCAGAAGTAAGACTTCTGGATAAGACGGTAGTTCTATTTTAAATTTTTGAGGGACCTCCACAATGACTACATCAATTTATATTCTCAGAAACAGTGTAAAAAGTTTCCAATTTCTTTACATCCTTGCCAATACTTGTTCTCTTTTGATAATAGCTATCCTGACAGGTAAGAAGTAATATCTCATTGTGGTTTTGATTTGCATTTCCCTGATCATTAGTGGTGTTGAACAACTTTTCAAATGCCTTCTGGTCATTTGTATGTCTGCTTTGGGAAAAAGTCGATATAAGGCCTTTGTCATTTTTTAATCTGATTATTTGGGGGATTTTTTTGCTACAAAGTTGTAGGAATTCCTTATATATTTTTTATGTTAACCTCTTATTCAATATATGGTGTGTAAATATATTTTCTCCCATTTCACAGGTTGTCTTTCTATTATTGATTGCTTCCTTTGCTGTGCAAAAGCTTTTTAGTTTGATGGGGTTCCACTTGTCTCTTTTTGCTTTTGTTTCTGTGCTTTTGGTGTCATACACAAGATCAATGCCAAGACCAATATCATGAAACTTTTCCCCCATGTTTTCTTATAGGAGTTTTACAGTTTGAGGTCTCACATTAAAGTCTATAATTCATTTTTAGTTAATGTTGTGTATGGTGTAAGATAAGGGCCCAATATTATCTCATTATTTTGCATGTGCTCTTCAAGTTTTTAGGAGCTGAAATGTGTCAACTGCTATCCAAGTCTTCAAAATCTTTCTTAGCAGGTTCAAGCCTCTAATGACTCTTTCTTAGAACCTATTCTCATGGCTATATTTAATGATCAGGAGGAGTTTGTCTTATAAGACTTTTATTTTGGTCAACTCTTTCTCGAGGCAATAAAAGTTATAATTACCTTTGTATTTTATTTGATCTTGAGAAGCCACTTCCTCTTTTTATATGGAAAAACTATAACCTTAGTAAAGTTTTATTATTTACCTGTTAATTTATTGGCTATGTAGTCATACTCATCAAATTTAACATTAAAGATGGATTTAGTCTGCTTTGTGCTTCTGTAGCAGAATAACTGAGACTGGGTAATTGATAAACAATAGATTTATTTCTTGCAGTTCTAGAAGCTGAGAAGTCCAAGGTCTTTGAACCTGCATCAGGTGAGGGCATTCTTGCTGTGTCATCCCAAGGCAGAAGGGCAAGAGAGGGTAAGAGCAAGAGCAAGATAGAAAGGTTCAAACTCATTCTTTTATCAGGAACCCACTCCTGTGTTAACTAGCCCACCTCCATGATAACACCATTAGTCCCCCTTTTAAAGGTACCACCAATCAACACTGTTGCATTGGGTATTGAATTACTAACACATGAACTTTAGGGGACATGGTGAACCCAAAACAGGAATACAGTACATTTCTTTGGACATTTAAAGTTAAAGCTGATTTTAAGTTAAGCAAACTATGTGTATGAAAAGATAAAAAAGTTTGAGTCACTCCTCAAGTAATAAAAAGCAGATGAAATCAATCCAATTCATCTTATTTTCTTTGCCCTTTGACTTACTACATAAATAATGTATATAAAAAAGTCCCTTGAGTAATTTGGTACTTGGCTAAAACAAGAGGGAAACTATACTTTCTAATACAAGTATTCCTAGGAAGAGGGTTGACAAGTAAAAATACATTTTTAAAAAATGCAGTGTATAGTACTGACTCCAAAGAACAATGAGTCAAATTTCCCCAAGGATTACTCCACATTACTAGTAAATACCGACTAGTTTAGTTCATAAATGAATGTATACAAGAAACTTATAAATAATATATCTACCTCTAAAATATGTTCTCTAGAAAAGACATCATAATATTTTTCCATTGATTGTGCCACCAAGCCTGGCATTCAAGTTGAAAAACTTGCCAAAGTATACTATAAATTATAACTCAAGGTAAATTGAAGGTTTATTTCTCTTTACAGATTAATACATTTAAGTTAAGAAGCAAATAATGAGAGTAAAATAAGTATTTATGCTCATATTAATTTCCTCTGATATATTTTGAATTGAACATCAGTCAGTTCCAGCCAGAAAAATATATCTTTAATACTTACTACTCCCTAGAAATTTGATTATTTAACATTATCAATGACATATTAATTATGGGAACATACAGAGAAATATGGTGGATTCCTTGTTCCAATATTATGTCTTGTCCTCGTGATTATAGGATTCTGCAATAAGTCATTCTTTTTACAAGTATTCTATTCAAATATCAATATTCTTGTGTCTTTGTGAAAGTTATCTAACATGTTCTCAAAAATAAACTTCAATAAAGTGAAAAAACCATCACTAAGAGATGGAACAGAGATACAGACTGTAAACATTAGTTATTCCACAAGCAATTTAATTTTTTTATTATAAATTAAGTTCTGGGGTACATGTGTATAGTGTGGAGGTTTGTTACATAGGTATATACATGACCCATCAACCTGTCATCTACATTAGGTATGTCTCCTAATGCTATCCCTCCCTTAGCCCCCCAACCCCTGCAAGGCCAGGGTGTGTGATGTTCCCCTCCCTGTGTCCATGTGTTCTCATTGTTCAGCTCTCAATTATGGGTCAGAACATGTCATGTATGGTTTTCTCTTCTTGTGTTAGTTTGCTGAGAATGATGGTTTCCAGCTTCATCCATTTCCCTGCAAAGGACATGATCTCATTCCTTTTTATGGTTGCATAGCATTCCATGGTGTATATGTGCCACATCTTTTTTTATCCAGTCTATCATTGATGGGCATTTGGGTTGGTTCCAAGTCTTCGCTACTGTGAACAGTGCCACAGTAAACATACGTGTGCATGTGTCTTTCTAGTAGAATGATTTATAATCCTTTGGGTATATACCCAGTAACGGGATTGCTGGGCAAAATGGTATTTCTGGTTCTAGATCCTTGAGAAAGAGCCACACACTCTTCCACAATGGTTGAACTAATTTACACTCCCACCAACAGTGTAAAAGAATTCCTATTTCTCCACATCCTGTCCAGCATCTGTTGTTTCCTGACTTTTTAATGATCACCTTTCTAACTAGTGTGAGATGGTATCTCATTGTGGTTTTGATTTGCATTTCTCTAATGACCAGGGATGATGAGCTTCTATTCATGTTTGTTGGCCACATAAATGTCTTCTTTTGAAAAGTGGCTGTTCATATCCTTCACCCACTTTTTGATGGGGTTGTTTTCTCATAAATTTGTTGAAGATCTTTGTAGATTCTGGATATTAGCCTTTGTCAGATAGATAGATTGCAAAAATTTTCTCCTATTCTGTAGGTTGCCTGTTCACTCTGATGATAGTTTCTTTTGCTGTGCAGAAGCTCTTTAGTTTGATTAGATCCCATTTGTCAATTTTGGCTTTTGTTGCCATTGCTTTTGGTATTTTAGTCATGAAAACTTTGACCATGCCTATGTCCTGAATGGTATTGCCTAGGTTTCCTTCTAGGGTCTTTATGGTTTTAGGTCTTACATTTGAGTCTTTAATCCATCTTGAGTTAATTTTTGTATAAGGTGTAAGGAAGTGGTCCAATTTGAGTTTTCTGCATATGGCTAGCCAGTTTTCCCAGCACCATTTATTAAATAGGGAATCCTTTCCCCATTGCTTGTTTTTGTCAGGTTTGTCAAATATCAGATGGTTGTAGATGTATGGTGTTATTTCTGAGGCCTCTGCTCTGTTCCATTGGTCTATATATCTGTTTTGGTACCAGTATCATGCTGTTTTGGTTACTGTAGTCTTGAGTATAGTTTGAAGCCAGGTAGCGTGATACCTCCAGCTTTGTTCTTTTTGCTTAGGATTGTCTTGGCTATATGGGTTCTTCTTTTTTTCCACATGAAATTTAAAGTAGTTTTTTTTTAGTTCTGTGAAGAAAGTCAGTGATAACTTGTTGGGGATAGCATTGAATCTCTAAATTACCTTGGGCAGTATGGCCATTTTCACAATATTGATTCCTCCTATACATGAGCATGGAATATTTTTTCTTTTGTGTCCTCTTTTATTTCCTCGAGCAGTGGTTTGTAGTTCCCCTTAAACAGGTCTTTTACATCCCTTGTTAGCTGTATTCTTAGATATTTTATTCTCTTTGTAGCCATTGTGAATTGGAGTTTATTCATGATTTGGCTCTCTGTTTGTCTATTATTGGCATAGGAACGCTTGTGATTTCTGCACCTTGATTTTGTATCCTGAGACTTTGCTGAAGTTGCTTACCAGCCTAAGGAGATTTTGGACTGAGACTATGGGGTTGTCTAAATATACAATCATGTCATCTGCATGAAGACAATTTGACTTCCTTTCTTCCTATTGGAATACCCTTTATTTCTT
This sequence comes from Pongo abelii, assembly GCF_028885655.2. NCBI lineage: Eukaryota > Metazoa > Chordata > Mammalia > Primates > Hominidae > Pongo > Pongo abelii. The sequence continues at coordinate 33,291,122 of NC_071998.2, forward strand.
TCTCTTCCCTGATTGCCCTGGCCAGAACTTCCAATACTATGTTGAATAGGAATGGTGAGAGGGTGTCCTTGTGTTGTGGCAGATTTCAAAGGGAATGCTTCCAGTTTTTGCCCATTCAGTATGATATTGGCTGAGGGTTTGTCATAAAAAGCTCTTATTGTATTGAGATACGTTCCATCAATACATAGTTTATTGAGAGTTTTTAGTATGAAGGGATGCTGAACTGTGTCAAAGACCTTTTTCTGCACCTCTTGAGATAATCAATTGGTTTTTGTCATTGGTTCTGTTTCTGTGATGGATTACATTTATTGATTTGTGTATGTTGAACCAGCCTTGCATCTCAGGGATGAAGCCAACTTGATCGTGGTGGCTAAGCTTTTTGATGTGCTGCTGGATTCCGTTTGCCAGTATTTTATTAAGAATTTTTGCATCAAAGTTCATCGGGGATATTGGACTGAAATTTTCTTTTTTTTGTTGTTGTGTCTCTGCCAGGTTTTGATGTCAGGATGACGCTGGCATCATAAAATGAATTAGAGAGGATTCCCTCTTTCTCTATTGTTTGGAATAGTTTCAGAAGGAATGATACCAGCTCCTTTTTGTACTTCTGGTAGAATTTGGCTGTGAATCTGTCTGTTCCTGGGCTTTTTTTGGTTGGTAGGCTATTAATTACTGCCGCAATTTCAGAACTTATTATTGGTCTATTCAGGGATTCAACTTCTTCCTGGTTTGGACTTGGGAGGGTGTATGTGTCCAGGAATTAATCCATTTCTTCTAGATTTTCTAGTTTATTTGCATAGAGGTGTTTATAGCATTCTCTGATGGTAGTTTGTATTTCTGTGGGATTAGTGGTGATATCCCCTTTATCATTTTTTATTGCATCTATTTAATTCGTCTCTCTTCTTTATTAGTCTGGCTAGTGGTCTATTTTGTTGATCTTTTCAAGAAACCAGCTTCTGGATTCATTGAATTTTGAAAGGTTTTTTGTGTCTCTACCTCTTTCAGTTCTGCTCTGATCTTAGGCATTACTTGTCTTCTTCTAGCTTTTGAATTTGTTTGCTCTTGCTTCTTTACTTATTTTAATTGTGATGTTAGGTTGTCGATTTTTAGATCTTTCCTGATTTCTCTTGTGGTCATTCAGTGCTATAAATTTTGCTGTAACCACTGCTTTAGCTGTGTCCCAGAGATTCTGGTACATTGTAACTTTGTTCTCATTGGTTTCAAAGAACATCTTTATTTCTGCCTTCATTATTTACCCAGTAGTCATTCAGGAGCAGGTTGTTCAGTTTCCATGTAGTTGTGCAGTTTTGAGTGAGTTTCTTAATCCTGAGTTCTAGTTTGATTTCATTGTGGACTGAGAGAGTGTTTGTTATGATTTCTGTTCTTTTGCATTTGCTGTGGAGTGCTTTACTTCCAATTAATTATGTGGTCAATTTTAAAATGAGTGTGATGTGTTGCTGAGAAGACTGTATATTCTGTTGATTTGGGGTGAAGAGTTCTGTAGATACTATTAGGTCTCCTTGGTCCAGAGCTGAGTTCAAGTTCTGAATATGCTTGTTAATTTTCTGTCTCATTGATCTGTCTAATATTGACAGTGGGGTGTTAAAGTCTCCCGCTGTTATTGTGTGGGAGTCTAAGTCTCTTTGTAGGTCTCTAAGAACTTACTCTGTGATTCTGGGTGCTCCTGTATTGGGTGCATATCTATTTAGGATAGTTAGCTCTTCTTGTTGCATTGATCCCTTTACCATTATGTAATGCCCTTTTTTGTCTCTTTTGGTCTTTGTTGGTTTAAAGTCTTTTTTATCAGAGACTCAGATTGCAACCCTTGCTTTTTTTTTTCTTTCCATTTGCTTGGTTAATATTCCTCCATCCCTTTATTTTGAGCCTATGTGTGTCTTTAATGAAGATTAAAATAAGTAATTATGGCTGTATTAATTTCCTCTGATATATTTTGAATTGAATATCAGTCAATTCCAGCCAGAAAATGTATCTTTAGTACTTACTACTCCCTAGGAATTTGATTATTTAACATCATCACTGACATTAATTATGGGAACATACAGAGAAATATGGTGGCTTCCTTGTTCCAATATTATGTCTTGTCCTCATGATTATAGGTTTGTGAAATAAGTCATTCTTTTCACAAATATTCTATTCAAATATCAATATTCTTGTGTCTTTGTGAAAATTATCTAGCATGTTTTCAAGAATAAACTGCAATAAAGTGAAAAAAAAACCCTCACTAAGAGATGGAACAAAGATACAGACTGCAAAGATTAGTTATTCCATAAACAATTTATTTTCTTAGGATGACTCTCTGATCATATGTAATTGCTTCCATTTTTAAAAAATTTCTCTCTTTTTTTCTGATCTGTGTGCAACACAAATTAGAGAATAAGTAAAAACAGAAGTGGAGAAAAATAATTCCCTTTCAAACATCAGAAATGAGAATATTGGAATCTTTGCTTTCTTACTGATTTTCTTTCAAGTACAGATTTAAGCAGGATGGATATGGGAGCATAGATCAGAATTAGAAGTCTAGCAAAGTCAAGTGATATTACTGCACAATAGACAAGAGATTAAGGGTCAGCATTTAGTGAATACAGGGAGAATCAAATAGAGCTCGGGGGAAGCAAAGCATGCATTAAATGATCAGTCAAGTCTGGAAGGTGCACATTACTAGTAGAAATGCAGTAGCACAACATGGAAGAATGCATTTCTTTTTCCAAGTGTAGATATACTCTTTACACTCTTTATATTCTACTGTTTTGTTTTTGTTTTTCTTTTTTGTTTTTTTATGTCCCCTGATGGTGGTAGAGAGAACGTTTAGGTCCACAGCTATTGATTATAGCAGAAAAAATAGCATAAAGACATAAGAAGTCAACATGGAAATCCTGGTGATATCATCAGCATCAGCATCATTACCATCATCATTATCATCATGGTTATCATATCATCATCACTATCATTATTTATAAATTTTTACCATGGATATTGTGCTGAATACTTCACATCCAATTCTTTCAATTTTTTACTTACGATAATTATTCAATCATTCCATAGTATTATCTTCATTTGATAGCTAAGAAAATTTCAATAACACCATAGTTTTTATATACCTAACAAACGGCAGAACCAGGATGAGTTAAGTTTGAATTCAAGAGCTCAGCTCTTAAACTTTTCTGTCCTATCCTCTCTTACTTGACTTTCATACAAGTATAGTTAAGCAACATCTGTAGGCACATGATAAAGCTGATTGCTCCACCAGGTCAAAATATTAAGGTAAAGACGCTATACACAGGACCCATGAAAGAGGTTCACCCTGATGTCTTATACCTGTAAAGGCCCACCAAATTGCACTGCGGTTTGGAAGTGATTTTCTACATTTTGCAAATCCTCAAAGTATACCTTCATTCAAATTAACATGGCACAGACTAAAATGCCAAATTTGGCTTTCAGTTGAAGTTTGATCAACTACATATAATAATACTATTTTGCTCATAGTGATCAGAAATAATAATGGAAATTTCTAAGACTTTACTATCTCCTTGGTTTTATATGTTTTGATTAATAAAATTTGAAAACAATCTTGCCTCAACCCTTTTTATATTTTTTAGATGTTAAGTATCTATCCTCCAACCTAAGCTTATAGAAAAAAGTATAACATTTTCCAGTAACAACTTATTTTCAAAGTATCATACATCCAAAGCAAAGCAAACTCTCAAATTATGGGTCACTTGCTATGATAACATATGAATTCAACCCTAACAATACTAGGATATGAAAAAATATGGCACATTTCAAGAAATTTACAGCAAAGTATGTTGAACTAATAAAATCTCCACTCATGAAAATAATAAAGAGGAAAATGCTGAAATGAAAAAAAAAAAAAAAAAAAACATTTGAAATATTATTATTTAAATAATATTATTTCCAGGGAAATAATCAAAAGACACCCTGTTTTTTACTGACTCATTCATTCATTTATTCATTCAACAAAAATATACTGAGTGTTATCTATGTGTCATGCACTGGTCTATTCTCTGACAGCAAAGCAGTGAATGCAACAAAGTCTTCATGAAGCTTGTAAAAAACTAAATACAGTTATATACATTATATAATGTCAGGTTTGTGTGTTACTGAAAAAATCAGGGAAAGTGATAGGGAGAAGCAGAACTTATGATTTCCTTAGATGGCCAGTGAAGGATTCTTTGAAGAGGAGACATGTGAAAAGAGACCCAAAGAAAGTGCTGAGAAAGCCCTATAGGTATCTGAATCAGAGTATTTTAGGCAGAGAGAAAGCAAATACAAAGCCACTGAAGCAAGAGTGTCCTTGAAAGTCTGGAAGAAAATTAAGGACACCAGGTTAGTTTGAGCTCAGTAAAGGAGGGGACTAATAAAAGAGATGAAAGAAAAGAGATAGCAGAAACATTCACACCAGGCTTTATGTCATGAAAGAAACTCAGTGGATAATCTTGAGCAGAAAAAAATGACATGATTAGGCTTACATTTTAAAGAATCACTATCTTCTGTGTTGAGCACCAGGTGTGGAAGTGGGAAGGCCACTAAAAAGCTATTGCAGTAGTTCAATAAACATATTAACATAGATGTATAAGTTTTGAAGATGATAACTGTCACAGTGGTAATAAGAGTGTAGATTTGTCATGTATTTTAAAGATACAATCTACAGGACTTGCTGTTACTTGGGGTATAGTGTATGAGAGAAGGACAAGTAAAGAATAATGCCAAGCTTTCTGACAGGAGAAACTGAAGGAATAGAGGTAATTTTTCCTGGAATACTAGAGACAGAGGAAGAACTAGTATTGAAAAGTTTGGAGAAGACAACAAAGCTACTATGCTGATTTTTTTTTTTTTTTTTTTGACATGTCTCAAGGATAGTGACCTCCTCAGAAAGATGATGGTTTTGAAAAATGTTATCAAGCCATAACACAAGAACAAAAAAAAGATGATAATAATAATAGTATTATTGGCTGACTACTTAAAATGAGCAAGTCATGCTAACTTATTTATATGCATTTTATCATAATTAATTGTATGTGCGCAAGTCTTCACTTTTGATTTGGAGCTTGCATATAAGTTAGTATACTATTTGGCCTTCATCACAGTTTGCTGAAATAGACACATATTGTCGTTATCCCTATTTTTCAAATGAGTAAACCAAGACTCAATGATATTTGTTCACTTTGTAAATATAGCAAAAAGTGCATCCTCTAATTTCTGAACCAAGCTTCTTTCATCATATCACATTGGCTCACATACTTGGGCAGATGAATCTCCTTGTACTCAGGACATTCCTTATTTTTTTTAATACAATGGGGGTAGGTTCCCTGTATTCCCATAAGCTTCCATTGTTTGAGCGACCGAAGACTCTTCACTATGGGCTAGTGAGGTTGTTAGCTGTGGAAAGTTAAGGGGCTAAACTTCTACATTTCAAATATTCCTGCAAGTAGCCTATGTTATACTGGTATCATAAAGATGTAGAGGAAGAACTTAAAGAAAAGATTAAAGGAGGAAGAAAGGGGGAAAAATAGAATTATGGGGAATATTATAATAACGTATAATGACCACATAAAGCAATAAGAGGAGGATGCATTGATCTATTTGTATCCTTCAAATTTCATATCTGTACATGAATCAATAAAATTAAATTCACATTTTTGGTAGATCTTCTACATGCTGTTATGCTGAATGTAGTACTCTCATTTGTTTTCATCACAACAAAATGTTTAATTAGTTTTCATCTTTTGTTCTGGCATAGGATACTCATTTGAGGACAAGCTATGGTATGTGAAACTGTTGCTTCTTTTCGAATCAATATAAAAATGACCTGATAGTGATGATGACGACAACGGAGTACCAAAGAGGAGTAAATCAAACTCTTCCTAGTAGATTGAAAAAAGTCACCGAACAGGAAAATGTACAGCTATTTTCAGAGAAACGTTAAAGAGCCATTAATATGCTTAATTGCAAATAAAAGGAAAAGAAATCTGGTTACCAAAGCAGAAAGGTTATTTTGTAAGGATATTGGAGAGTTCAGTAAATCAAAGGTAAGCTGGAAGACTAAGCTCAGCATTCAGGCAGGAACCAATATAGTCTAGGAAGCTATGAACATAATTATGAGTAGAGTTTGGTTGTGAGAAAGACATTTCAGGTCCTGCCACCATGAGACATTATTGCCTAATGGATGCTGCTGGAGTTGTAACTCCAATAGCAATTCCACCATTCCCAGCGGGCACTGGACTCTGGATACTAAGATTAAAGTATATTCTAAAGGCCCCACAAGTTGCATCCAATTGACCAGGCCTTAATTATCTGCTTTCATTTAACCAAGGCAACCTTAATATTCTCAAGTTGACTAAACTTCAGACATGTTTCTTCCTGACGTGGCTTCTGAAGTTCCTTTTCTTCAAATATTTACTTTAGAAAACATGATTGTAAATTATTTCTTTGCCCTTTTGAGATATTCTCCTAGCCACTTGTCAGTTTTACAATGCAGAAATATTTTTTTTTCCAGTGACCTGGGAACTGTTCTTTTGAAATATAATCATCAAAAAAGATTATACCAGCCTCTGTGGAAAGGTAGGATTTTAACTTTGATAAAGTAAGTGACAATTAGTAAACACAGATTGTGTAATTTCATTTGTTAGTTGGTTCACCTCTCTCCAAACATCCTCTAGTACTTTCCCACAAGTTCACTCTAGCACTTAACAATTTTTCCATTTTTTATTTGAAGGAAGTTGAGTTAAATCTCTCTCTCCTATTGCGATAGGCCTGAATAAAGTCTTTCTTGCCTGTTTAACTTGTCAACTGCAATTTTTTCTTTGACACACTCCAATTTCTATGGGTTGTAAAGTACAAATATTTGAACCTTTTAAATTTTCCTAAGTGGAGGCAGAATCACCTCTCACCAAGACTCAAGCTTCAAAAAGAAAAAAAATTCCCAAACACAAGGAGAAAGTTTTCAGGCCGAATGGCTAAAAGCAGACTAATGCCCACTATTTACCTGCAACATAATGTCTAAGAGACTATTATTCTTTCTTGCTCACGCTGAAGACCAATACTCTCATAATAATGGTATTTTTCTGTTACAATGAATTTCACTGAAGATCCTTAGGCTAGGTTATTGGACAGTAAGCAGCTTCCGAACTATCATGACTAGCTTCATCGGATCTGTATGGTTGGAAATGGTGACTCCCATCATTATGATAGCTAGTATATGCTGAATAGCTTGCCAGGAACATTTTTTGCCAATTCATTTAAAAAATGAACCGTTTTAAAGGTTAGAAACTTTTTAAATGTTATTTATTGGAGCTCCAAAAATAACCATGAAAGAAAGGATCCATCACTTACCACCACTTCGCAAGTTGCAAATTGACTCTAGGTCTACACACATAGCCAGTAATCTATAGAAATAATTTAAAAATCTAAACTCAAATTAGAATATACATCAAAATAAAGTAAACATTTGAACTTTGGTACTCCCAACTCCAAAACTTTTACTCTTGCTGCAATAATTATAACCCTATTGAAAATATTAACACTAAAACAGTGAACTGTAATAATTACAATGTGTTCATTTCTTAGGAAAAGGGTCTTGTGGCCATGCTTTTGTATTCAAAAGAAAATAGCATAATGTACTCCTGTATGAGCACTTTCACTAATTTTAATACAGTTTAATATATAGAACTTATTAAAAAATGCTTTGGATGACAAACATACTGAAAGCTATCTTTTTTCCAAAAAATAAATATAGTTTTCCCTTAGCTCTACAACTTGACTCCATTTCTCTCTTGCTTTTTATTTGTATTTTGTTTTTACAGCTAAATTTTTCATAATAGTTGCATATATTCCATGTATCTTCCATTCTTCCAATCCACTTTTGAACTCACTCCAGCTGTTAGGATTTGTTTCCACCACTTCAACCAAAATTGCTCTTTAACCTGATGACTCTTAGCTCTCAATTATTTGGTCTTTTGGCAGCATTTGGTAAACCTTTATTTTCATTAGCGTTTGTGACAACTTTTCTCTTGGTTCTTATTTGAATTTATTGGCTCCTCCTTGGGTTTCTTTGCTGGTTACTCTTCACCTTTCTTTATTATAAATTAATTGTATTGTCTCAGGGTTTAGTCCTTTGATATCTTTTAACCTCTGTTTATATTAAATTGACTTCATAGGAGTTCTCATCTCACCCGTGTCTTTAAATATTTTCTAAATACTGATAATACTTAAATATTTATTTATAGCTCAGATTTCTCCTCTGAACTCTAAGTCTGTGTATCCTCTTCTTTATTCAACATACCCACTTCAAAAGGGAGTTACGGTTGGATGTAATTATAGACACTATTTTCAAAAAGACATAAAATTGTATACTATGTTGACTTCGAAATTTATGAATGAATTATCTCTTGCCTGCTCTACCAATAATCATCGCTACTCACAATTAGGGTCGGTCTTCTGTCTGTCCTGTTGCACTGTGCTAAACACAGTTATGTTCACTGGCTGAGAAGAGGTTACAGGTTAAAGCAGGATGCTTTCACAGTGACCCACTTGTTATGAGCCTCCAAGTGACAAATTTATAATTTTTTTCATTGTTTTCTAAAGAAGGACATCTGAGGAGTATTTTTTAGGGTTAAAATAATGACCTGTGAAACACACTAGTGGTATATAATTGTAGTCAATATTTTTCACTACAAAAATTAACTTACCAATTTAAGGAGTTGATGTTAAAACAATTTGTGACTAGACCTAAAGTAAATTTGATTTATCTACTTCACTTATTTTTTCTTCAGATTGCACAGGCCAGGAATTATTTTAAGTACTCCTAATACCATGGTTGTCTTCCATTTCTGGTCCCTTAAGAAATATCAATAGTCAATTCACATGTAGGTTTAACTAGAGTTTTATCTTTATTGAAAATCACATATGAGGAGACCTGAATTAGTATCCTGTTTTAACAATTTTGGTGCACCCTATTTTCACTCTTGTAATAATTTTTAAAATGTTATTAATATTTGGAGCTCTAACTCTGCTTTTGAAAGTCACAAACAAGCTGAAATGTGGATTATTATATGTATAAATATTAAAAGACAAGAATACCCAAACATAAGTATTTTATGTTAATTATTCAGTTTTGGCATAAGTTAGTGGAGTTTACTAGGTATCAAAACACTATGGAAAAGAATTATATAACCTTTACTTTATGAGTTAAACGATTCTTATTCAGTGGGGCATTTGGCTCTCAGCTCTCAAAATCTTACATATTCATGTTCCCAGATTCTGTTTTCCCAGAGCTGAGACCCTGGACTCGGAGCTTTGGACTAAGCATTCCCCAAGAATGTAGAAGCCACTTCTTGTTAGTCAGGAGGGTTACAAGAACCTTCAACATCTATAGATGTTGATTCCCAAACTCCTGTGTACTGAGTTGAAATGAGGAATGCTGTGGAATGATTGGTCTAAAGCTCGGAGTCCAGGGTCTCAGCTCTGGGAAATATATATATATTTATATAAAATTATATATTTATATATTATATATTATCACATATATTTGATTATATAATTATATATAATTATATAATGTAATTTATATGTGTGTGTGTGTGTGTGTGTGTGTGTGTGTGTATATATATATATATATATATATATAAAACACCACAGGAAATAGATATTCCAGATCTGAGGGCAGAAGACTTTTCTTCCATGCTTCTGTGACTAGGTCTAAGTCTCCACATATTACTTCATTTCTGGTAACTAAATTTCTACTTTGTTCCCTTATGCTTGAGTTCAGTTTTAATAACCTATTTGCTAGCTTGGGCTTTCTCTTATTGGAGCTCTTTAATGTTCTTTACAGTGTCTCTATTCTCACCAAGAAATTAAGCCCTAATCCCTTATACAGGTAAAAACCTACTTATCTGTGGTAGATTTCCCATATCCCAACTGCCTTTTTGCCTTCCTGACCTAGTCTTGATCAATTAATCTGATTAAAAATAATGGCTTTATTTTTACAATGACTGTGTCAGGGGTTTTTGTGACTGAGCTGGGCTGATCCTGTGCTCCAAGAATCTTTATGAAAGTGATTCAATATTGGATCAGAATTCTTAAAGAGGTTAACTGCACTCACCTTGTACAATAATAAGCGATTATCAGAAAGCTTCATAGAATAATGAATAGGCCAGGAATATAGCATAGGAATTCAAACCTAGCTGTCATATTAGAATTTGTCTTGGTATTTCATTGCTCTTGTGAGGGATACTTTTAAAAGAGATTTGTTTTTAATTTAAAATTAAAATTTATTTGACATGCTTCCTTATTAAAAAGTGTTAAGCCACTATATAGCTGAATATTTTTAAATGTCTTCATAGGGATTCCCAACTAAAGTTTTTAGACAACCATCCTATGTCCATAACATTTTTTTTTTTTTTTTGAGATGGAGTCTCACTCTGTTGCCCAGCCTGGTGTGCAATGGCACTATCTTGGCTCACCTCAACCTCTGCCTCCTGGGTTCAGGCGATTCTCCTGCTTCAGCCTCCCGAGTAGCTGCGATTACAGGTATGCACCACCACGCCTGGCTAATTTTGTATTTTTAGTAGAGACAGGGTTTCTCCATATTGGTCAGGCTGGTCTCGAGCTCCCAACCTCAGGTGATCTGCCCACCTCTGCCTGCCAAAGTGCTGGGATTAGAGGCGTGAGCCACCATGCCAGGCCACTCCATAACATTTTTACACACACACACACACACACACACACACACACACAATCATTTAAAAATATTTTTGTTAGGTCCACAGCACAAAGTATTAATTGAATTTCAGTAGAAGCCATACATCTTAATAACGTATCTTAAGAATTCATGGTAAAAAGTCACTGTTAAAATCAAACTTTGGAGAAGTCTATGGCAATAAGTGTTATACTCTCAAAAATTAGCAGGAAGTGAGTACTTCCTCCTTTGAACATTTTTCTCATAATTTTTACCTACAAATGAAAAAGATAGGAACTTTTCTATGAGAGGCTCTTTGTCATCGAGGCTGCCTTCATGGCATGGTTCTATTAGCTAAGAGATGTCAACTAGCTGTAATTGGTACTCACCAACCAGCTGATTTTAAAATAATCATATATATATAAATCTGCTTTCTTGCCCACAATATCTCTCTTCTTCAGTCTTTCTTCATTTTCAAATTTTCCCATAATTTATCAAGTCATTCTATCCACTCTCATCTTTCACTCCTCCCTTTCCCTCATTTCCACACCTTTAATCGAGTTTTTTCCCCATTATATCATTAAATGGATTGCATAGAGAATTTAACTGTGAAGAAAGAGTAAAATCCTCTCCAAACAATTCCAGAAATTCACCAACATCTTACTTTCCAAGGTGCCAAGAAGTTTCCAGAGATATCTAACCACACCCAATGGATATTATTCCTGAGAAACAATCTAAGGGTCAAATAAGAAAATCTGAATCAATGGGTTGTTGCTACAGAGTTAAACATATGGAAGAAGGAGCAACATTCTGGAGATGAATTGAATTATAGAGTCTGAAGAAACAAGTAGTGAAGGCACGTTGGAGAACAAGTATGTGGGAAGCCAGTAAGCTTATACTGGGGTTGAAATAAATCACAAAGAAAAGATGGAAAGAGCCACAGATGCAAAGCTGAGTTTTGGTCATCTCTCATCTCTACGTGTCACCTTATATGTTTCTTTTATACCTGGACTAAAGTCATGAGTAAAAACTCAAAACAGAATTTGCTAAAATCAAAAGCCATAATAACCTTGCGATCAAATAACTTACTTGCTAATCCAAATTAATAACAATATTTCTTATCCATCATTTTGCCTGCCATTCTATATCCTCTACCTTATACTCCTCTAAATATTCCTAGTTCTATTTTAAGTAGTTAAAATAGTATGAAGAGGTAAAACTATATATTAGCTGTGCCTGTGTTAGGCAAGAGTAGGGGAAAATAAACAGCTATTAAACCTTCACAGAAATTATCCTCTAAGGTAATGACTATTTATTAGTGAATATGACCTCAGTATATCTTTCTCTGATCACGCTGTTGTTGACTTCCAAATGTTAACATGAGATTTTTATCTTACCTGACCCAAACTAAGAGGTTTTGGTCTTCTTGATCTCCCCCATTTAAGCCTGATATTAGTCTAGTAATTGAACTCAGGAGCTCTTATATTTTGCATAGTAGTGTTGATTTTTTTCTCAAACTATGATTAATCCTATAATAGTTCTTCAATATTGAATTATAGAGATGCCTAGTGAGAACACTGAGCAGAATGTTTTTAGTGACCTCAGACCAAGGTAATAGTTGTACATATCTTAATAGAAGAAACTGTTTTACTTCTGACCAATGTGCCAGAGCTAATACAGAAAGTCTAGGACATGGACGTTACTTTAATAGATATGGATATAGATTAGATAAAATGACATATGTTTTCTATATTTTAACTTCCTTATAGCCAATTATTTTATCATCCATGTGAAGTGAAACGGAGAATAACTCAGATTTTATTTTTCACATGTGAGATTTCTATTGAGTAAATATTTGAATAGGCAGTTCACGACTTAAGGAAAAAAGCTGTATTTTGCTAAAAAACTTTATTCTCTCATTAAACAAAATTTTCATGGAAAGAGAGCTATGATGTTGAGAACTGGCCAGTTAATTTACATTCAGAATTTCAGGGTTTGATTCTCTGCTATGTCCCTTCATCTCCCTGAACTTGAATTTGCCTAAGGTACTTCAAAGAGTTCATGTCAGGGTAAAATGAGGTAACACTTCCAAAACTTGAGCAAATATTAGGTTCATATAAATATTTTGACTGTAGACAGAATGGTTTAGGTAGTGATGCTAATATTACATGTTCTTTAAAATTATTTTACCCCATTTATTTCATTTATTTACACGCAGACATTTTATATATCCAAGTAGGATACAGGCTTTACCTATATCGTGAGTAAATATCCTACACTCTCATTTTTTTCGAAGTAAAAACTATAATTACATCTTAGTCTTTATCGTAGTGCATTTTTAATTAGAGAGTGGCATTTACTAACATTAAGATGGTTCATTTTCCCACAATATTACATGCACTTCTAGAAGTATGAGAATCACTGGTAAACTGCATCAACTTATTTGGGATATTTTGAAACTGAAGCTAATGGACACATGTTGTTTTAGTGTCATTTCCTTGATAAAATTTATTGCTAAATGTTTCTGTACTGCTTCTTTATTTGATCAAATTATTGGGACTTTTCCTTTTAGCCACCTGGAAGAATTTCCCTTTGTAGGATTTTTCTATCAATATCCATTGAAAGTGCCACATCTGTCTGGCTTTATATTTGCTATTCCACAGGGGTGTCAAAAGCAATCTGAGGGCCGGCTAGCAATGAAGTCCACTGTGTGTAGTTATGAGTTCTTCATTTTCCATCCTGCCAAGTCTCTGTTTAGTTGGTTTTGCATTCTCTTATTTTTTCTCCTGATATTTCCAGCTTTCAGTTTATCCCTCCATGAATCGTTTTAAAAGAACTAGACATCAAATTAAGTGTTTTATATTTCATTGCATATAGAGTTTCTCTCATTCTTTTAGCTATCTTTTCATATTTTAATTTTTATTGATATATATATCCCCAGAACTAGTTCAGCAATTTAAAACATTATTTTTAAATTTTTTAAAATTTTATTACCTTTGTATTGTTTTTAAGAAAAAAATTTTTCACTCTTTCTATAACATACAAAGAGTGAGTTTGTAATGTGTATGCCTTTTGTATTATGTAACCTGTATTTTACATATCTCACCACTATGGAGACAAAATTAAATTTATATTAACACTAGCAAAGATTTTTATTCAGCTCATTCTCATTCCTACTTACTCTTTAAAAGCATCCTCTTTTTAATAAATCTTCCACAATGTTTCAGTCTTCTTGGGTTGAATTGAGAAGAGGTCCTTTTAGCTGTCATCTGACAGCCAACATTTTTCTCTCCTACTTCTCATTCTACATTTAAGATAATTATGCCTGGGGTGGTTACAAATGCTTATCTGGTCCAAGACAGAAGCCTCATATTGTTTCTGACCTTTTATTCCACGAGTAGTCAAGAATACTACTGAACCACAGTGATATTCCAGAAATAATATGATACCAATGGAAGACTCTACTAAAGTTTTCAACTTGAGGCCACTTGGCAATAACAAAGAAATGGAAAAATCTGTGTACTTTTCCAGAGAGACCCATTCCCAGCATTATGTTTAACACTGCCTCCATTAGAATGGTGGTAAACTATCTTCCCAAAGAAGCAATATACTTATGACCCTGTCTCTAAAAGACAAATATTTTATAAAATAACTTCTACTAATTTAACTGGGAATATTTCTATTAGTGCAAACATCAAGTGAGGTTGCAAATGATAGTTTGAACCTTCATTTAATGGAGATAAGTATATATATATATATATATATATATATATATATATATATATATATAAAATATATCTACTAACTAATGAGCCAAAGTGCAGGCCAGTCAAATCACCAAGGCATTCAAAATAAGATCATGCAAGCAGATTCATCCTAAATTGTGCATAAAATTATTCAATTTTAGGAATATTAGATACTGCTAAAGTCTCCTTTGGGAGTGAAAGTAGGCACCAAGAACCAAAACACATATGTTGGTGGTTATTTTGTTTTTATTTTTAGAATCCTGATGTTCAGCTCAATTTATTTCTTCACATTATATAAGACCTGATTTCCCAAGGGAACAGACAGTCACTAGCATGCCAAAAAATAATATTCCATAATGAGTACTTGGTATTGTTTCTAAATATGAACTACATAAACAAATGTTCAGCATTTAAAGAAAAACCTGTAATTCTTTTAAAAAGTTCAGACTCTCATTTTTAAATGTAGAACAGTCTTTGTTTCCTATGTACAATAAAAGGAGGACCTTAACCTAATTGTGTAGTGGACTTCACATCCTTGAAATCATCTGATATCGTACTGACAATGCAGAAATGGGTATTCTCTCTTCTTCAAATCTTCCTAAAAAAGATGATCATAAAATTTTCCTCTATACTGGGGCTATAGTTGAAACTAAATGGCCTATATATATTGTTGTCCTAGTTTTATGGAAGTTTAGGCTATACAGAAAGAATGGCCAAATTACAGATTCTTAAATTGGAAGGGATAGCTTAAATTTCCTTTGACACATGAGGAACCTGAGATTCTAAACTGCCAATGTACCTCTGTTGGGACTTCGGCAGGGCAACTTAAAGAAGTGAGCTTAAGTCTTGTCTTCATTAAATTTTATTAGATTTTGGAAGACTATATATTAATATTTGTTAGCCTCAGGTTTTATTCTCATATGAAATTACGATGGTCATTAGAAATGCTTCCCAATTATTTCTGGCCCATCTCCTCCTAGTCACATGGTAGGAATATCCTCCTCAGCCCAATTTGAAGTTACCTGAGGCCACATGACTTCCTTTAGTCAATATGGTGGGAGCATAAGTGGCAAGTGCTACTTCCAAGAATAAAGTTTGAAATCTAGTGAGTGCCTTGTTAGCTTTCTTTTACCCTTACTCAACGACTGTCAACATTTGGATGATGGCTTTTCCATAGGCCTACCGTGACTAGAAGTTTGAGAGTGAAACATTTATTGTTTTGAGATATGGAGACTAGAAGGTTGTTTCTGCAACATAAGCTAGCTAATACTGAGTAATCCACTGCCTAACAGGATCAACATAAAAACTATATTACATCTGGTAAATTCTGGAACATCTTCTGTGCAGAAGAAATATTAGATTAAATCTTATCACCAAAAATTAATTTTGTCAGCTGGACTCGGTGGCTCATGACTATAATCCCAGCACTTTGAGAGGCCGAGGAAGGCGGATAACCTGAGCTCAGGAGTTCTAGACCAGCCTGGCCAACATGGTGAAACCCCATCTCTACTAAAAATACAAAATTAGCTGGGCATGGTGACATGCTCCTGTAATCACAGCTACCCTGGAGGGTGAGGTATGAGAATCGCTTGAACCTGGGAGGCAGTGGTTGTAATGAGCCGAGATCATACCACTGCACTCCAGCCGTGGTGACAAGAGCAAAACTTCTTCTCCAATAAAAAAAGAAAAAGAAATTTGAAATTTGTATTTCCAGATGGCCAACATGCCTATATAGCAATCAATATTTGCCAATATTCCCTGTTGTGGCAAGTCAGGGACCCTGAACAGAGGGACTGGCTGAAGCCATGGCAGAAGAAGATAAATTGTGAAGATTTCATGGACATTTATCAGTTCCCCAAATTAATACTTTTATAATTTCTTACGCCTGTCTTTACTGCAGTCTCTGAACATAAATTGTGAAGATTTCATGGACATTTTTCACTCCCCAAATCAATAATCTTATAATTTCCTGTGCCTACCTTTAATCTCTTAATTCCGTAATCTCCGTAAACTGAGGATGTATGTCGCCTCAGGACCCTGTGATGATTGCGTTATATGCGCAAATTGTTTGTAAAGCATGTGTGTTTGAACAATTTGAAATCTGGGCACCTTGAAAAGAACAGGATAACAGCAATTTTCACAGAACAAGGGAGATAACCATAAGGTCTGACTGCCTGCGGGGCCAGGCAGAACAAAGTCATATTTCTCTTACAGAAAGCGAATAGGAGAAATAATGCTGAATTACTTTCTCAGCAAAGAATAGCCCTGGGAAAGGAATGCATTCCCGAGGGGAGGTCTCTAAAATGGCTGCTCTGGGAGTGTCTGTCTTATGCAGTCAAAGATAAGGAATGAAATACACCCTGGTCTCCTGCAGCACCCTCAGGCTTGCTAGGATTAGGAAATTCCAGCCTGGCGAATTCTAGTCAGACCGGTTTTCTGCTCTTGAACTCTGTTTCCTGTTAAGATGTTTATCAAGACAATACGTGCCCAGTGGGACATGGACCCTTATCAGTAATTCTAATTTTGCCCTGGCCTTGTGATCTCGATCTGCCCTTCTGCCCTTGTAATCTTTTATTGCCCCTTGAAACATGTGATCTCTGTGATTTACTCCCTGTTCGCACCCTCCTCCCCTTTTGAAATCCCTAATACAAACTTGCTGGTTTTGCGGTTCAGGGGGCATCATAGAACCTGCCGACATGTGATGTCACCCCCGGAGGCTCAGCTGTAAAATCTCTCTTTTTACTCTTTCTCTTTTTTTCTCAGATGGGCCGACACTTAGGGAAAATAGAAAAGAACCTATGTAGAAATATTGGGAGCTGGTTCCCCTGATAATTCCCAGTATAAGTATACTGCCTCTTCTTCAGGGACATTTTGATGTAATTTAAGTTAGGGCTCAAATAAGCAATTCAATATGCAATAAATTTTAAAACCCTATTGTTTGTTTCTGTGTTTCAAGTATAGGCACTATGAAAATTGAGTGACAAAATTATTTTCTCTCTAGATTTTCAGATCTAAATATGCAACTACACATTCATCATCTGAATGCAGATGCCCTGTAAGAACTTCAACCACAACGTGAAGAAAAACACATAGATTTTCCTTTAGTGGGACAACATAGCTCCCAATCATGTAACATAAATTTTAATTAAAAAACAACTCTCAATTTCTTCAGTTAGAAACTATAGCAAAGTGATGTTGAGTTGACCTCCCTAATATCTCCAAAATTGGTACCATTTTTCTCTCTTCACAACCATTATCCAGTCTACATCCCCTGCATTTCTCAATTTAGTTATCTCAAAATAAAAAGGTCTATCTCTAATCATGCCCATTATTAACCCTATCTATAAAATGTAACCTGTGTGAGGTTTTAAAAATGCAAATATAATTCTCTCTCTGTATTTTCCTTGGGTAGCATCTGAACTCCAATAGAATTTACATACTGTTATAAACTTAATGTTTGTGTCCATCCCCCAATTCATATGTTGAATCCTGAGTCCTCATTCTTATGGTATTAGGTGGTAGAGCTTTTAGGAGGCAATTAGGTTTAGATAAGGTGGTAAGATTGGAGTCCTCATAATAAAATTAGAGGAAAAGACAGCAGAGCTGTGTCTCTCTTTTATGTGAGGACACAGCAAGAAGTTAGCTATGTGAAAGCCAAGAGGAGTGCCCTTACCAGGAATCAAATCTGTCAAAACCTTCGTCTTGACTTCCCAGCCTCCAAAACTTTGAGAAATAAATGTCTTTTGTTTAAGTGGCACAGTCTATGTTATGATGTTATAGCAGACTGAGCTAAGATAGGTATTTTATCATGTATGATCTGACTCCAAGTTATCTTTCCAGTCTACTATCTCACCACTATCCATCGTACTATATCAACTTGGCTAAGATAGAACTACATTCCCAGTATCCACTTCCCACCCAAACACAGGTCAATAACTTTCATAGACTTCTCCACTAGCTCTACTTTGTGGACACACCGGCAGCTTGACACACCCTGCTTCATAAAGGTTGGTTAGTAACATTTTTTCCTGATTTTCCAACTCATCTTTTCTTACTCCTTCAGTTTTTTCACAATTGCATAATGTCTTGTTTAATAAATCCCTCATTCCTCTATATTCATAATGGTCCTTTCCCTAATTGCACAGGAACTTATACAGTCAATGGAAGTCATTCCAGGGCAATAAAACTCTGAGTATAGAAATGGGAGATTTATTCCTTGTTCTGATTAGATTTAAAGATATTAATGACTCCATTGCCTGTAGAAATAGGAACATTGGTAGCCCATGGCATGCGATGGCAAAACAATTACTGAAGTGTTACTTGTAGTCAATTTCAATCAAATATATATCAAGGGCAACATTGTTGTGACCATGTAGTTGCCACTATCAAACTTTATATTGGAAACAATGAGTATTAAGGGGCTGGTTGTTTCTGATCGCACTGAAGGACTTGGAGAAAGAAAATGATGACTTCAGCTACTGGAATTCTGAGCTCAAGTTTTTAGTAGGAAAACAATTAGCTTTATGACTTATCTAAAAAATTGTCTATTTTCTGTATTATCGGGGAAGATATATCTAGAAACCAAAGTCAAAGACAAATCGTGACAAGGTTGAATTATAATACAAATTGAATTTGCAACTCCACAGTGTCTATTATATTAAAGTATCAAGTGAAAACAAATGAGAACCTAAAATTCAGGAAGGATATATATGGGCAGATTTCAAGTGAACAACGTATTGAACCCCTAAATTTGGCCAAATTTCTTTGCCAGTAGGAACAGTCCATTCTCCTTTCATGAAAGAATCTGGGCTCCTTTTGACTAATGAAATTGTAATGGCCTTCACAAGATAATACTTTTCACGAAAATGATGATACATGTTAGGACCTAACCCCAACACTACTCATGACTTTAACACCTACAGATAGACTCAAGTCCTGGCAGATTACAGAGGTTGAGTTCCAAAGAGGAAGTAACGTAGGACGAAGTATCAAGTACATGAAAAGTCTAATGAAGTTTTTCCAATTTGTATTAGAAAACTGGCTCCTAACAATATTGGATCAAGGTGAAAGAAACAGTTGTTAGATCATATTGAATTTACTTATTTCAATGCTGCAAACAAAGTTTTCTAAATTCAGTATTCCAACAAATTTAAGTTAGCTTGTGTGTCTGGAAATGGTTCTGATCATTTTGTCAGTTGCTGACAGAAAGCTGGGACCAAAGGTGGCCTACACTAAATAAGACTGAGGTATACAACTTTGGGATATGGATATTTAAAGAGGTAATGAGGTCTGAATGCTAGATTTGGTATGTAAGACTTGCTCACTTACTTTCTAACTCATATCACTCAAAGCTTGAGAAATATATTGATGAGAGGAGTGTGGCATCTTTGCCAAGGTTGCAGTGGCTTTCTCTGTAGGCAGGATTAACAGTAAGACTGCTATATTCAGAATGGGCTCCCTGAGTTCAGTGGGGATGATGGGATCCCAGAGTGGCATGGCCAAATGCTGGCACTTATAGAGAAATTTCTAGGGATAAAGTGGTTGGGTATGTTGAAATATTCTTTTCAGCATGAAGGGCAAGTTGATGCATTTGTACCTTCCTACTATTGTGAAAAAATGCAGAATATATATTGGCTTCATTAAATCATGGAGACACGTAGTATCTCATTTGGTTATGCTCTTTTGACCCACCCAGTAACTTGAAAGGCTTCCAGCTTTGAATGGAGCCCAAAACAAGAGACAGCTCTGAAGCAAGTCCGTGCTGCCATACAACTTGCTCTACCACACGACCAGAAGATTTCATAGTTCTTCAAATGTTTATGGTAGATTGAAATACTATGTGGAGTCTTTTGAAATCCTCTGTAGCTAAGCCACAGAAATTTAGGAAGTGAAGAAAAACTGTGCCATTCTCTGCAGAAAATACTGTTCTTTTGAGAAACTGCTTCTGGCTTACTACTGCACACTAGTAGAATTGGAATGTTTGACTGCAAGCCACAAACTATAATGTGACCCAAACTGTTCACTAAGGCTTGGGTGTTATCTGAACATCCCCCCAACTCCCAACCAGCCAACAACAAGGCATAAATTTGTGCATGTAGATGAGTATTCTAATACATTAGAATGTTAGACATCAGGCTCAAACTAGCCCTGAAGGCACAAATAAATTACAGGAGTCAATGGATCAGATTTGCATGGCACCTACTCCCTCTATATGGACTCTTTTCTCTCAACTTCTACCTATGGCCTCATGGAGAGCTTCTTACATATAGTTGACTAAAAAAGATGTATTTTTGGCTCGGTTTTATAGATGAAACTGCTTAATATGTCGGAACCCTGGACAGGTGCAGCACAACAGCCTCAGTTTGGGGTAGCCCAGGGGTATAATAGAGAAAGAAAATGCTCCCAAAAGACAGAACTTTGAACAGAGTACCTAGCTGTTCATTTTTATCTGAAAGGAGAAATTACCAAAGGCACAGATCTACAATGATTTATGGCTGGTGGTTAAGGTTAGGCTGGATATTCAGGAATTTGGAATGAACATTATTGGAAAATTGGTGACAAAGAGGTCTTGCATTGCCCACACAGATTACTAACACAACCTTCTAAGTGGTCTTCCTATTTCTAGTTTTGCCCTTTTCTAACCCATTCCCTAAAATGTAGCCTGAGGGAGCTTTTTAAATGTCTATCTGATTATTTCACTTCCCCGCTTGGAATCCTAAAAAGGCTATTTCTCATTGATAAAATGCAAACTCTTAACATAGCTTACAT
Organism: Pongo abelii; assembly: GCF_028885655.2. NCBI lineage: Eukaryota > Metazoa > Chordata > Mammalia > Primates > Hominidae > Pongo > Pongo abelii. The sequence goes on from NC_071998.2 coordinate 33,312,347, forward strand.
ATTGTAGACATTTATTACCTGACTCTAGTTTCTCTCTCTAGTCTATGTCCCATTATTCCCAATGAAGAAAACTATATTTTAATCTCTATGTATTCATGTTATCCTTCTTCCTTGAATTCTCTTCACGTACATCATCTTTAAATCACTTAAACAAAAGTTTAGACATTATTGTCTGTGGAAAAATTTTTGACCCACCCTCTCCCCATCTTCAGATAGAAGATCCTATTACATATAGTTGTAGTTGGCCATATTTCTAGGTAAAACTTTCAGGACTGGCTCATTCCTAAACCCAGAACCATTTAAAGTTTATTCATTTTACAGATTCCAGACTTAATTCTTCAGGCAATAGAGAAGAAGGAAAATATGTGTTCCTACAGTTACTTCTTTTTGTTTTTTCCTGCCTGGGATTAACTTCTTTCAAGGATAATTCAGAACACTATTGATAATTTCTTTCAGTGGAAACTTCATTTTAAAGTAAGACTCCATCATTTATTTCTAACAAGTAAATAATTAAGTAGGGTCCATCACTGAACATGTCACAAAATTAGATAAACCTTGGTTATCCATAGTCACCTCATTACACATGTATACTACCTTTATAAGTATATCGTGCATGTAAATTTATATTATAAATGTCATAAAATTTCAAAGCAGAAATGAATATCAAAAGGCACCCAGGTCTACTCTAGTGTCATTGAAATGCTTTCCAAGTGGTTATGCATTTATTCTTTAACATCTGCAACCACTTACAATACACAATCTCACTAAGAGAATTCAATCCAACATAAGATATTTTTAACATACAAGTATCAGCGATTTATGAATTCAGAATTTTTCTCCCTGTAGTTTTAACCTAGTACTGTTCATTAAAGGCCATATGACAAAGTTTAATTCCTCTTAAAATTAATAGTCCTTTCAGTATTTAAAGTCTGTGACTGAGATTCCCAAAAAATTATTGAGATAATTTGGATGTTCATTCTCTCCAAATCTCATGTTGACATGTGAACCCGAGTGTTGGAGGTGGGCATAGTCGGGGGTGTTTGGGTCCTGACATTGGATCTTTCATGAACGATTTCATTCTGTGCTGGCAGTAATCAGTGAGTTCTCATTCTAATAGTTCCCAGGAGACCTGATTATTAAAAAGAGCCCAGCACCTTTGTCTTCCCTCTTGCTTCTCTCTCACCATGTGATCTGCACACACCAGCTCCTTTCTCCTTCTGTCATGAGTGGAAGCTTCCTGAGGCCTTCACCAGAAGTGGATCCCAGCATCATGCTTTGTATACAGCCTACAAGACTGTGAGCCAAAGAAATTTCCGAACTGAAGGTATTCTTTTACAGCAACACAGACTAAGACAATCACCACTTAAATTCTATATGTCTTCATATTATATATAAAAAAAAATTCTAAGTGTGTGTGAGAGACAGAAAAAGAGAGAATACAGGAGAGTTGGGATATTTATTTGAAAGAGAAGATTAAAGTGTTTATTTCTGAAAAGAACAGTTTAAGGACTATTAGTTTTAATCATCACAAAGACACTATGGCCTATGTAATTAAAGATGCAAAAAAGTTCCTTAAGAAGTTAAATAAATAGCTACATATAAACCTTGTATAAGAAACCATTGCCTTATATAGAAACAGAAAAAAAATCATTATCAACTGAACAAATTTATTTACATAATTAATTTTTTGTCACTGTTTTTGGTTTTCTTTTATAATTTCCCTCATAAGCAATTACTATTAAACACCCTTAACATGCAACACTAGTAAATTTTAGAAAAGCAAAATCCAACAGCCTTTGGATTATTTCACCTATCATTTTTGGATTTTGTTTGGGCGACTAAGGCAAACAGATGCTTCTTTGCATCATGTGAAGACTCAAGCAGATTCAAAGCTCAGTGCAAATGGACCTGCATATTCATCATACTCTCCAGTTATAAATGGCAAAGGCAACAGTGGCCATGTTGATCAGCACCAGGCATCTGGTACTCATGATTATTGTGCGGTTCTGAAAATGTTCTGGTTGTCCTTGAGTCTAGAAAAATAAAAGATGGTGAAAACAGACACAAACAGCCCACAAACAAAAAAACATGGTAAATTTTAATACCAGCATCCATATTTATAGTAATTTTATTTCACATACATCCATTACAGGTGACATAAAATAATACATTTACTAAGCTAATGTATAACTGTTAATGTATTTTGGCACTATTATTATAAAACAATGTTCTTCTATTACAGGATCAACCAAAAGAGCCTTGTTATGATTTGTAAGAATTGCTGTGCTATTGATTGCAATATCAAATGGTGATGTCTAAAGAGCAATCAGTGAAGTTAACCATTACCAAAACATACTTTTGTCATCAGAATCAGACAGTGAGACTGTAAAGATTGTACAACTTTTGTACATTATAACTAGGCAAGGAAGAAAGAATTGATACCATTGTTGTTTTTAGTAGGAGACCCATACAACATCAAGAAGTCTCTGTTTTTCCACTGATTGGTGTATATAGCAAAGATAATCAGATTGATTATGTATCTGAACAAGAAATTGAATATTCCTCAAATCCTCACTATTCTAGACACTGAAATGACAATAAGCATTTGCAATTCAGTCTTTCAGAGAGAAGAAAATATAAGCCCTCATTGTATTAGAATGTTATACATTATCAATTTCTCTGCGTTTGATAATGAAATAGAAAGAGATAAGATCGTTTCTTTGTGATTAATTCAACTAAAGATAGCGTAGAAACATAGAATGGGTGAGCAGCCCTCTAAGCTGAGGTCAGCGCTTTACAGAGACGCTGAGGCCTGATCATGATGTCAATAGGCCAGCAGCTCTGTTCTGTCTCCATCCATACTCATTTTTGGTGACTAACTTAAGCACCTAATTCTGGCCTCATCCCCAAGCTCTATTCATCCTCATGTTATCAGTACCCTAAAGATATCCATTGTCACTAAATTGCATAATACTGTGGAAAACTATAAGTTATTGCATATGCTAAACACTGCATTTACATGATTTATATAATCCTCACAACATCTTTGTGATGTAAGTTTCATTAGCCCATTTTCCACAGGAGGAAATAGAATATCATAGATGTCAAATAACTTAATAAAGATCTCACAAATTGTAAACAGCAGGTCCTGGATCTAAATATGGAACTATATGACTCCCAGTTTCCATGATTTATCCACTAGAGATCAAAGCCAGCAATGCAACTTAAGAGTTTTACTGGGCCCAAGATATACGTTTTATATCATGAGTTAGCAAGTTTTTCTATGAAAGGAAAGATACTAAATATTTTTAAGTTTTGGGGGCCAGATGGTCTTTGTTACAACCACTGAAACTTCCATTATAGAATGAAAGCAGCTATAAGAAAATGAGCATAGTTGTGTTCCAATAAAACTTTATCTTAAAAAAAACAAGGCTAGATTTCACCCTTGGGATGTAGTTTGCTACATCTCATCTCACACCATTTCACGTAATGGTCAGCTTTATAAACAATCAATGGACTAAAAATTATTTCGTTCATTAGGATATTAATTCAGAATATTGTATAACATGGTTCAGCAGCATGGGTCTACGTGAAGGTCACAATGACTTCAATGCCATTTGAAAAACCAGTTCTAAAACTGAGGTCAGAAACCTGCACTCTCAGCTTGGGTAGGAGAATAGGGCAGAGGCCATCCTCAGTATATCTGAGGGTAGTCTGGGAATCACAATCAGGCTTTCTATTAGTATAGTCATGTTTTCTTATACATTTTGCATGGTATACTGAAATCAAACTTCTATGTTTTCAAATTTCAATATTTTAGTAACATGCTAGAATTGACTTTGTGCTAAGAAAAAAATAGAGAGATACATATATAATACATATATGGATGGATAGCAGACATATCACATGTGACTACTGAACTATAAACTGGATAAAAAATTGATTTGAAAATTTTTAGCAATGGTTATTTTTGTCAAATAAAAGAGAGATTTTCATTTGATGACACTGTTCCGAAGCTTTACCTTCAGAGCTGAAGCATTTTGTGGAAGAAACAAGTTAACAGGCAAAGCAAGTGTTCAACTGAAAGGGAACTGACAGAATAGGGGGCTGGCAAGATGGCTGAATAGGAACATCTCTGGTCTGCAGCTCCCACAGAGACTGACGCAGAAGGCAGGTGATTTCTGGATTTCCAACAGAGGTACATGGTTCATCTCATTGGGACTCGTTGGACAGTGGGTGCAGCCAAGAGAGGGTGAGCCAAAGCAGGGTGGGGTGTCACCTCACCCAGGAAGCACAAGCGGTTGGGGGATCTCCCTCCCCCAGCCAAGGGAAGCCATGAGAGACTGTACCGGGAGGAATGCTGCACTCTGGCTCAGATACTGTGCTTCTCCCACAGGCTTCACAATCGGCAGACCAGGAGATTCCCTCCAGTGCCTACGCCACCAGGGCCCTGGGTTTCAAGCACAAAACAGGGTAGCCATTTGGGCAGACACAAAGCAAGCTGCCGGAGTTTTGTTTTGTTTTCATACCCCAATGGCACCTGGAACACCAATGAGAAAGAACTGTTCACTCCCCTGGACAGGGGGCTGAAGCCAGGAAGCCAAGTGGTCTGGCTCAGCAGTTTCCTTCCTCATGTAGCCCAGCAAGCTAAGATCCACTGGCTTGAAATTCTCACTGCTAGCACAGCAGTCTGAGTTCGACCTGGGATGCTAGAGCTTGGTGGGGGGAGGGGCATCTGCCACTGCTGAGGCTTGAGTAGGCAGTTTTACCCTCACAGTGTAAACAAAGGAAGTTCAAACTGGGAAGAGCCCACCGCAACTCAGCAAGGCCTCTGTGGCCAGTCTGCCTCTCTAGATTACTCCTCTTTGGGCAGAGCATCTCTGAAAAATAAGGTAGCAGCTCCAGTCAGAGGCTTATAGATAAAGCCCCATCTCCCTGGGACAGAGCACCTGGGGGAAGGAGTGGTTGTAGGTGTGTCTTCAGCAGACTTAAATGTCCCTGCCTGGAAACACTGAAGAGAGCAGCAGTTCTCCTAGCACAGTGTTTGAGCTTGATAAGGGACAGACTGCCTCCTCAAGTGTGTCCCTGACCCCTGTGTATCTTGACTTGGAGATACCACCCAGTAGGGGTCGATAGACACTTCATAGGGGAGAGCTCTGGATGGCATCTGGCGAGTGACCCTCTGGGACAAAGATTCCAGAGGAAGGAATAGGCAGCAATCTTTGCTGTTCTGCAGCCTCTGCTGGTGATACCCAGGCAAAGAGAGTCTGGAGTGGACCTCCAGCAAACTCCAGCAGACCTGCAGCAGAGGGGCCTGACTGTTGGAAGGAAAACTAACAAACAGAAAGGAATAGTATCAACATCAATCAAAAGGATGTCCACTCAGAGATCCCATTTGAAGGTCACCGACATCAAAGACCAAAGGTAGATAAATCCACGAAGATGGGGCAAAACCAGTATAAAAAGGCTGAAAATTACAAAAACCAGAATGCTTCTTTTCCTCCAAAGGATCACAACTCCTTGCCATCAAGGGAACAAAACTGGACAGATAAAGAGTTTGATGAACTGACAGAAATAGGCTTCAGAAGGTGGGTAATAACAAACTTCTCCAAGCTAAAAGAGCATGTTCTAACACAATATAAGGAAGCGAAGAACCTTGAAAAAAGGTTAGAGGAATTGCTAACTAGAATAACCAGTTTAGAGAACAACATAAATGACCTGATGGAGCTGAAAAGCATAGCATGAGAATTTTGTGAAGCATACACAAGTATCAATAGCCAAATCGATCAAGTGAAAGAAAGGATACCAAAGACTGAAGATCAACTCAATTAAATAAAGCAAGAAGACAAGATAAGAGAAAAAAGAGTGGAAATACATGAACAAAGCCTCCAAGAAACATGGAACTATGTGAAAAGACCAAATCTACGTCTGATTGGTGTACCTGAAAGTGATGGGGAGAATGGAACCAAGTTGGAAAACACTCTTCAGGATATTATCCAGGAGAACTTCACCAACCTAGCAAAACAAGCCAACATTCAAATTCAACAAATTCAGAGAACACCACAAAGATACTCCTCGAGAACAGCAAACCCAAGACACATAATCATCAGATTCACCAAGGTTGAAATGAAGAAAAAAATGTTAAGGGCAGCCAGAGACAAAGGTCGGGTTACCCACAAAGGGAAGCCCATCAGACTAACAGTGGCTCTCTCAGCAGAAACCCTACAAGCCAGAAGAGAGTGGGGGCCAATATTCAACATTCTTAAGAAAAGAATATGTGGGCCAGGGTTGTGGCTCATGCCTGTAATCCCAGCACTCTGGGAGGGCCAAGGCAGTGGATCACCTGAGGTCAGGAGTTCGAAACAAGCCTGGCCAGCATGGTGAAACCACATCTCTATTAAAAATACAAAAATTAGTCATGTTTGGCAGCGGGCACTTGTAATCCCAGCTACTTGGGAGGCTGAGGCAAGAAAATTGCTTGAATCCAGGAGGTGGAGGTTGCAGTGAGCCAAGATCATGCCACTGTGCTCCAGCCTGGGCGCCAAGAGTGAAACTCTGTCTCAAAAGAAAAAAAAAAGAAAAGAAAAAAATTTCAACCCAGAATTTCATATCCAGCCAAACTAAGCTTCATAAGTGAAGGAGAAATAAAATCCTTTACAGACAAGCAAACGCTGAGAGATTTTGTAACCACCAGGCCTGCATTACAAGAGCTCCTGAAGGAAGCACTAAACACGGAAAGGAACAACTGATATCAGCCAGTGCAAAAACATAACAAATTGTAAAGACCATCTACACTATGAAAAAACTGTATCAACTAACAGGGAAAATAACCAGCTAGCATCATAATGACAGGATCAAATTCACACGTAACAACACTAACATTAAATGTAAATGGGATAAATGCCCCAATTAAAAGGCACAGACTGGCAAATTGGATAAAGAGTCAAGACCCATTGGTGTGCAGCATTCAAGAGACCCATCTCATGTGCAAAGACACACACAGGCTCAAAATAAAGGGATGGGGAATATTTATGAAGTAAATGGACAGCAAAAAAAGCAGGGGTTGCAAACCTAGCCTCTAATAAAACAGACATTAAACCAGCAAAGAACAAAAGAGACAAAGAAGGGCATTACATAATGGTAAAGTGATCAATGCAACAAGAACAGCTAACTATCTTAAATATATATGCACCCAAGACAGAAGCACCCAGATTCATACAGCAAGTTCTCATGGACCTACAAGGAGACATAGACTCTCACACAATAATAGTGGGAGACTTTGACACCCCACTGTCAATATTAGACAGATCAACGAGTTAGAAAATTAACATGGATATCCAGACTTGAACTCAACTCTGGACCAAGTGGACCTAAGAGAAATCTACAGAACTCTCCACCCCAAATCAACAGAATATACATTCTTCTCAGCACCACAAAGTACTTATTTTAAAATTGACCACATAATTGGAAGTAAAACACTCCTCAGCAAATGCAAAAAAAAAAAAAAAAACAGAAATAATAACAGTATCTCAGACCACAGTGCAATAAAAATAGAACTCAGGATTAAGAAACTCATTCAAAACCACACAACTGTAAGGAAACTGAACAACGTGCTCCTCAATGACTATTGGGTAAATAACGAAATGAAGGTAGAAATAAAGATGTTCTTTGAAATCAATGAGAACAAAGACACAATATACCAGAATCTCTGGGATACATTTAAAGCAGTGTGTAGACAGAAATTTGTAGCACTAAATGCTCACAAGAGAAAGCAGGGAAGATCTAAAATTGACACCCTAACATCACAATTAAAAGAACTAGAGAAGCAAGAGCAAACAAATTCAAAAGCTAGCAGAATACAAGTAATACTTAAGATCAGAGCAGAACTGAAGGAGATAGAGACACAAAAAAAGCTACAAAAAAATCTATGAATCCAGAAACTGGTTTTTTGAAAAGATAAACAAAATAGACAACTAGCAGACTAAGAATGAAGAAAAGAGAGAAAAATCAAATAGATGCAATAAAAAATGTTAAAGGGGATATCACCATTGATCCCACAGGAATACAAACTACCATCAGAGAATACTATACACAACTCAATGCAAATAAACTAGAAAATCTAGAAGAAATGGATAAATTCCTGGGCAAATACACCCTCCCAAGGCTAAACCAGGAAGAAGACAAATCCCAGAATAGACCAATAACAAGTTCTGAAATTAAAGAAGCAATTAATAGCCTACCAACCAAAAAAAGTCCAGGGCAAGACAGATTCACAGCCAAATGCTAACAGAGGTACAAAGAGAAGCTGGTACCATTCCTTCTGAAACTCTTCCAAACAAAAGAAAAAGAGGGAATCCTCCCTAACTCCTTTTAAGAGGCCAGCATCATCCTGATAACCAAAACCTAGCACTGGCAAACAAAAAAAAAATAAAATTTCAGGCCAATATCCCTGATTAACATTGTTGTGAAAATCCTCAATAACATAATGGCAAAGCAAATAGATCAGAACATCAAAAACCTTATGCATCACGATCCAGTCAGCTTCATCCCTGGGATGCAAGGTTGGTTTAACATATGCAAATCAATAAATGTAATCTATCACATAAACAGAACCAATGACAAAACCACATGATTTTCTCAATAGATGCAGAGAAGGCCTTTGACAAAATTCAACACCACTTCATGTTAAAAAAACTCTGAATAAGTTAGGTATTTGATGGAACATATCTCAATACAATAAGAGCTATTTATGACAAACCCACAGCCAACATAATACTGAATGGGCAGAAACTGGAAACATTCCTTTTGAAAACTGCCACAAGACAAGGATGCCCTCTCTCACCACTCCTATTCAACACAGTATTGCAAGTTCTGGCCAGGGCAATCAGGGAAGAGAAAGAAATAAAGGGTATTCAAATAGGAAAAGAGGAAATTAAATTTCTCTATTTGCAGATGGCATGATTGTGTATTTAGAAAACCCCATCGTCTCAGCCCAAAATCTCCTTAAACTGATAGCAAATTCAGCAAAATCTCAGGATACAAAATCAATTTGCAAAAATCACAAGCATTCTCATACACCAATAACAGACAAAGAACCAAACTATGAATGAACTCCCATTCACAAGTGTTACTAAGAAAAGTAAATACCTAGGAATACAACTTACAAGGGATGTGAAGGACCTCTTCAAGGAGAACTACAAACCACTGCTCAAGGAAATGAGAGGACACAAACAAATGGAAAAACATTCTATGCTCATGGATAGGAAGAATTAATATCATGAAAATGGTCATACTGTCCAAAGTAAATTATAGATTCAATGCTATCCCCATGAAGCTACTATTGACTTTCTTCACAGAATTGGAAAAAAACTACTTTAAATTTCATATGGAACCAAAAATGAGCCCGCAGAGCCAAGACAATCCTAAGCAAAAAGAACAAAGCTGGAGGCATCACTCCACTTTACTTCAAACTATACTACAATGCTGCAGTAACCAAAACAGCACGGCACTGTTACCAAAACAGATGTATAGACCAATGCAACAGAATAGATGCCTAAAAAATAACAACATAAATCTACAACCATCTGCTTTTTGACAAATATGACAAAAACAAGCAATGGGGAAAAGATTCCCTATTTAATAAATGCTGTTGGGAAAACTGGCTAGCCATATGCAGAAAGCTGAAAATGGATCCCTTCCTTATACCTTATATAAAAATTAACTCAGGATGGATTAAAGATTTGAAGGTAAGACCTAAAACCATAAGAACACTAGAAGAAAACTTAGGCAATACCATCCTAGGACACAGGAATGGGCAAAGTCTTCATGAGTAAAACACAAAAAGCAATGGCAACAAAAGCCAAAATTGACAAATGGCATCTAACTAAACAGCTCCTGCACAGCAAAAGAAACTATCATCAGAGTGTACCGGCAACCTAGAGAATGGGAGAAAATTTTTGCAATCTATCCATCTGACAAAGGCCTAATATGCAGAATCTAGAAAGAACTTAAATTTCCAAGAATAAAAAAAAACAAACAACCCCAACAAAAAGTGGACAAAGGATATGAACAGGCACTTCTCAAAAGAAGACATTTATGTGGCCAACAAACATATGTAAAAAAGCTCATCATCACTATTCATTAGAGAAATCCAAATCAAAACCATAATGAGATATCATCTTACAACAGTCAGAATGGCAATCATTAAAAAGTCAGGAAACAGATGCTGGAGAGGATGTGGAGAAATAGGAACACTTTTACACTGTTGGTGGGAGTGTAAATTAGTTCAACCATTGTGGAAGACACTGTGACAACTCCTCAAGGAGCTAGAACTGGAAATACCATTTGACCCAGCAATCCCATTACTGGGTATATACCTAAAGGATTTTAAATCATTCTACTATAAAGACACATGTACACGTATGTTTATTGTGGCACTGTTCACAATAGCAAAGACTTTGAGCCAACCCAATTGCCCATCAATGATAGACTGGATAAGGAAAATGTGGCACATATACACCATGGAATATCATGCAGCCATAAAAATGGATGAGTTCATGTCTTTTGCAAGGACAGGGATGAAGCTGGAAACCAACACAAGAACAGAAAACCAAACACCGCATGTTCTCACTCATAGGTGGAAGTTGAACAATGAGAAAACATGGACAAGGGGGTAGGGGGGCAACACACACCGGGGCCTGTTGGGGGATGGCAGGCTGGGAGAGGGAAAGCTTTAGGAGAAATACCTAATGTAGATGAGGGGTTGATGGGTGCAGCAACACCATGGCACATGTATACCTATGTAACAAACCTACATATTCTGCATATGCACCCCAGAACTTAAAGTAAAATTAAAAAAAAAAATGAAACTGACCACAAGAAGGCAAGAAGACCCCTTTTGCTCTCTAACTCTGTGACTTTATTTTCAACTCTGTCCATGTATCACCTGAGATTGAGATATATATAGTTGATGCAAAAGTAATTGTGGTTTTTGCCATTACTTTTAATGGCAAAAAATGCAATTACTTTTGCACCAACTACATATATATAATATAGATACAAATATACTACATATATATTTGTATATATTTTATATGTGTGAATTATATATATGAGATATATATGAGCAATATATATGAAATCTACAAAGAACTTAAACAAATTTACAAGAAAAAAATCAAACAACCCCATCAAAAAGTGGGCCAAGGATATGAACAGACACTTCTCAAAAGAAGACATTTATGCAGCCAATAGACACATGAAAAAATGCTCATCATCACTGGCCATCAGAGAAATGCAAATCAAAACCACAATGAGATACCATCTCACACCAGTTAGAATGGCGATCATTAAGAAGTCAGGAAACAACAGGTGCTGGAGAGGATGTGGAGAAATAGGAAAACTTTTACACTGTTGGTGGGACTGTAAACTAGTTCAACCATTGTGGAAGTCGGTGTGGCGATTCCTCAGGGATCTAGAACTAGAAATACCATTTGACCCAGCCATCCCATTACTGGGTATATACCCAAAGGATTATAAATCATGCTGCTATAAAGACACATGCACACGTATGTTTATAGCGGCACTATTCACAATAGCAAAGACTTGGAACCAACACAAATGTCCAACAAGGATAAACTGGATTAAGAAAATGTGGCACATATACACCATGGAATACTATGCAGCCAGAAAAGATGATGAGTTCATGTCCTTTGTAGGGACATGGATGAAATTGGAAACCATCATTCTCAGCAAACTATCGCAAGGACAAAAATCCAAACATCGCATGTTCTCACTCATAGGTGGGAATTGAACAAGGAGAACACATGGACACAGGAAGGAGAACATCACATACTGGGGACTGTTGTGGGGTAGGGGGAGAGAGGAGGGATAGCATTAGGAGATACACCTAATGCTAAATGACGAGTTAATGGGTGCAGCACACCAACATGGCACATATATACATAAGTAACAAACCAGCACATTGTGCACATGTACCCTAAAACTTAAAGTATAATAATAATAAAATAAAATAAAAAAAGATACTTCCCAGGAATACACATCAAGCGAGGATCAGAGCTATGTGTTTTCAAATGCAGCTCTGTATTTCTAATGACTACATTATGCTGCCTGATTGCACATATAGAATGTCAATGTCCAATTTCTGCTAAAGAAATTCGAGTACCAAGAACAGAACTAATCTTCAAGAAAGTCTAGACATTTATTTACATGTACAATGGAACCTTTTCTGGTTCAGCCTAAGGACACAATACACTAGGTTTGCACTCCACTCAGCTATATTACAGAGGACTCACACTGACTAATTCCATGAGATATTCTGCTGTTAAGTCGCTAACAGTGTCACCGGTTTCACACAGCTTAAAGTCTCAAATACATTCCTCAGCATATTCTAAGCAGTATTTTCAGTGGCAGATATCTATGTTTGTAGGAAAGTCCTCGTATTAACCATTTAACTTCTAGGGATAGGGATGAATCAATCCCTACTATCCAGTCCAAAATGATCAGACTTCTCATTTCATTAAAAAAAAATTATCTCATATTAAGCCAGACAGTAGCATTTCTATTTTCTTCCCCCTAGCATCTGGAATATCCATGATCTAGGATATATTTCTGTGGATTTAGAGTCTAAAGTGTCACCACATGCTGCTGCTAATAATAACACATAATAATAACTGCTGTGAAAGTGCTTTAGCTGTCAACTCTATTTTTATTTCATTTAAAAAATAATAATTTTGGTACCCATTGCTGTGCCTCTGAATGCATTTACAAATCAAAACCATATTTTGCATTAAAAAAGCAAAAGAGTAACATCTAATTCATTCAGATCTTAAGCCTTAGGCAAGATAATTGCCCTGAATGCTATCAAAAAAAAAAAAAAGACTGATTTTTCAGTGGTCAAAAATTGAAGCAGGATGTCAACAGAGGATAGATTCAAAGAAGTCAGTAACCTTTGAACTTATGTGGCTCAACTTTCATCTGTTGTATTAACATTTCCTCTTTCACAATTACAAAAAACATAAAATACCTTCCATGAAAAGATTGTATGCTCTGGTATTTTTGTCTATCAATGAAATGAGATTATTACTCTAAGTCAGATTCACTTTAAGAGTCTTTAAGTCAATGGCAAGGTATTTTTGTTTGCTTATTTTCTGCATTATTGTCATTTTTTTATGTTAGAAGTAAATCCTACTCCTGGAAGCTTTAATTCAGCAGCGCCGTTTCTGAGCTCTGTAACCAATAAACTCTATGACAGATAATCTTTTGCTTATTTAAAAATGACAAGGATCTCTTTAAGTCTATGTTCATAAATAGGCAGAATTCTACATGAAGTTTGAGGACAGACATCACTGAAATGAAAGGGGCAGTTGTAGGTCCTTGACTTTTCAATGAAGCCCTTCCATGCAGAATGATTTGAGGATAGTCTGAGTACCTTCATTACCACTCATCATATAAACGCTGTATCCTCTCTAAAGTGTGTTCCACTTTTGACCCTAACCTTTCCTCCTCCCTTTGCATCTCCTTTGTGGGGCTGCCATCAGTAGATTACTGCTTCAAATAACAAATCATTCACTACTTCTTTGACCCCTTAAGTCAAATTTTAATTATATAATCTTAAAATACCATTGATTGCCTCATCCACGACTTGTAAAACACATCAGCCATTTTAATTTTGCCCTTATTCAGTAACCATTTGTCTACTTATCTATGATAAATTCAATAAGAAAAATAGATTGGTTTTATTTTGCTTATGTATCCATAAAAATGAGCTCAAATCTTGATTAATAGTGAATGATCAGTAAATGTTTGTTGAAGTTAAGATTGAGTGGATGGTATGGTTTTGCTGTGTCCCTACCCAAATCTCATCGTGAATTCCCATGTGTTGTGGGAGGGACCTACGGGAAGGTAACTGAATCATAGGGGCAGGTCTTTCTCCTGCTGTTCTCTTGATAGTGAATAAGTCTCAAGAGATCTGACTGTTTTATAAGGAGGAGTTTCCCTACACAAGCTCCCTTATCTGCTGCCATGTGAGACATGCCTTTCACCTTCCACCATAATTGTGAGGCCTCCACAGCCATGTGGAACTTTAAGTCCATTAAAACCTCTTTCTTTTGTAAATAGCCCGGTCTCGGGTATGTCTTCATTAGCAGTGTGAAAATGTACTAATACAGTAAATTAATACAGTGAATGACTAAAAACATAAATGAAATAAATATAATTTTCAGGGAGAGAAACTGGGTGAATTGGCAATAGATTTAGTAGAATGAATACAGCCAATAGAATGAGCTGAAACCTAACCTCCTCTGTGTATGTGTGCATGTACATTTGCACATGCACACATGTGCACACATATTTATGTATGTTTATAAATTAAGAGGAGGTGGTTGAATGGGGATAGAGAAGAGCATTAGATATAAGCTGAATCTCAGTACATAAGGCAGTGTATAGGACAGATCAATCAGTAGTATCTCTAAATTATATACTTTTAGATTCTTGGTCCTCTCTTGGCTCACATGGTGAAGCTACTTTCCTTTTCTCATTATTGTAGGCAACTGGAAATTTTACTTTTTGAATAGCTGAACCAGGGAGATACACACTTAAGAGACACAAGACAGTGCTGAGTGTGAAGGCAAGGGTGGCTGAAAGATGAAATGAGTCACCTTTCCTAGAGTATAGGCTGTCAGACTTTTGCTATTCAGGTTGGGAACTAAAAGATTTCCAAGTTCATGCTGTTTTGGTTACTGTAGCCTTGTAGTATAGTTTGAAGTCAGGTAGTGTGATGCCTCCAGCTTTGTTCTTTTGGCTTAGGATTGACTTGGCGATGCGGGCTCTTTTTTGGTTCCATATGAACTTTAAAGTAGTTTTTTCCAATTCTGAGAAGAAAGTCATTGGTACCAAAACAGAGATATAGATCAATGGAACAGAACAGAGCCGTCAGAAATAATGCCACATATCTACAAGTATCTGATCTTTGACAAACCTGACAAAAACAAGAAATGGGGAAAGGATTCCCTATTTAATAAATGGTGCTGGGAAAACTGGCTAGCCATATGTAGAAAGCTGAAACTGGATCCCTTCCTTACACCTTATACAAAAATCAATTCAAGATGGATTAAAGACTTAAATGTTAGACCTAAAACCATAAAAACCCTAGAAGAAAACCTAGGCATTACCATTCAGGACATAGGCATGGGCAAGGACTTCATGTCTAAAACACCAAAAGCAATGGCAACAAAAGCCAAAATTGACAAATGGGATCTAATTAAACTCAAGAGCTTCTGCACAGCAAAAGAAACCACCATCAGAGTGAACAGGCAACCTACAAAATGGGAGAAAATTTTCGCAACCTACTCATCTGACAAAGGGCTAATATCCAGAATCTACAATGAACTCCAACAAATTTACAAGAAAAAAACAAACAACCCCATCAAAAAGTGGGCGAAGGACATGAACAGACACTTCTCAAAAGAAGACATTTATGCAGCCAAAAAACACATGAAAAAATGCTCACCATCACTGGCCATCAGAGAAATGCAAATCAAAACCACAATGAGATACCATCTCACACCAGTTAGAATGGCAATCATTAAAAAGTCAGGAAACAACAGGTGCTGGAGAGGATGTGGAGAAATAGGAACACTTTTACACTGTTGGTGGGACTGTAAACTAGTTCAACCCTTGTGGAAGTCAGTGTGGCGATTCCTCAGGGATCTAGAACTAGAAATTCCATTCGACCCAGCCATCCCATTACTGGGTATATACCCAAAGGACTATAAATCATGCTGCTATAAAGACACATGCACACGTATGTTTATTGCGGCATTATTCACAATAGCAAAGACTTGGAACCAACCCAAATGTCCAACAATGATAGACTGGATTAAGAAAATGTGGCACATATACACCATGGAATACTATGCAGCCATAAAAAATGATGAGTTCACGTCCTTTGTAGGGACATGGATGAAATTGGAAATCATCATTCTCAGTAAACTATCGCAAGAACAAAAAACCAAACACCGCATATTCTCACTCATAGGTGGGAATTGAACAATGAGAACACATGGACACAGGAAGGGGAACATCACACTCTGGGGACTGTTGTGGGGTGGGGGGAGGGGGGAGGGATAGCATTGGGAGATATACCTAATGCTAGATGACGAGTTGGTGGGTGCAGCGCACCAGCATGGCACATGTATACATATGTAACTTACCTGCACATTGCGCACATGTACCATAAAACCTAAAGTATAATAATAATAATAATAATAATAATAATAATAAAAGAAAAAAAAAATCTGTAATAAAAAAAAAAAAAAAAAAAAAAAAAGATTTCCAAGTTCAAGTTCTCAGAGATGCAGATGTCAAGACAGGATTAGATTGGTACAATGAGATTCAAATTTGATTTTTTGTTTCTTTTTTTTTTTTTTGAGTTAAAGAGAAAATGGATCTTGAGCTACATAATTATTGTACCATTAAAATATAAGACTAAAAGTCTTGCCACTACACAGGAGGAAGCAACCAGAAAATGAAGTTACCACAAAGGAGAGTTAAGCCCAGAAAAAAAGAAAATCTGGCGCCTGATGGTACTGCCTACATCTATTATACATCTAGGAGTGCCTGGACTTAAAGACTTGAAGCAATAAGCCAGGAACAGTTGACCCATCTCTTTCTGAAATTAAAATAGCTTCAGAAAATAATTTACCAATGTTTTCAGTTACTAAATAGAAAGGAAATATTTTGAATCCTGTGTTGAAAAGACAGGATTAATTAATGTTAGTAGGGGAAGAAAAGTGTATTTATATTAATTTATTTATATTTTAATACAAAGGATTGAGTTAAAATTTAAAATAGGTTAATCAAGTAATAGAAGTATAAGCATATTTGAAGACATAAACATGAATGTAAGATAAATAATATAATATGGTAGAAGTGGAAGAAGAAGGAAGTAGAAATAGAACAAGTTAATCAATATTATTTTAAAAATAGAGATGCAAAAGTAAATATAGTAGATTGATTTATTATAGATGGGACTGGTTATAGCATTTATGGGGGCAATTTAGAATTTTTTTATCTACTGAAATTAAAAATGTGTATATTCTTAGGTTCAGAAATTCTATTCCTTAAAGTTCACTCTATGAATATAATGGAAGAAGTACATATTGAAATTTAAAAAATATATCTAATGAAGCACTCATGTAGGTAAAAAGAAAAGCAATCTAAATATAAATCTATGGGAAATTTAATAAATTATACTGTGAGGTAATTACAAAGGACGAGCTAGTTATAATGGAACTGGTAGGCAATAATATCCCAAATATATATTCTAAGTAAAAAAAAATCAAGGAAAAAAATGGGACACACAATATACTACAATTAGTAGGAAAAAAATTAAATATAGATAATTTTAAATTTATAAAGCCTCTCTGCAATGAATAGCAAAAAACTGTTAATCATGGTTGCTCTGTCAAGACAGATTAGATTACTACAAGACAGAGAATGAAGGGAGATTTATTTTACTAATTTATTCTTTTACCCTTTAAATTTTGTTTTTTATATATAGATATATGTATGTATATAGATATATATGTATGTATTACCTATTCCAAAAATAAATAATTTTACAAAATGAGTAAAGTAGAAGTAGAGTCAAAGGACTCCATGAGTGTGACTGAAAAGGAGCAATCAACTGGATGAGGTAGAACCAGTAGAAAACACTGCTGCAGAAGCCAGGAGAATTTTAAGGAAGAAGGCATGATAAACAATTGCAAAGAGGTCAAGTAAGACTTGAAATGGTTTTTTTAGTATTTCTTTTTTTACAATTGCCATTGTAAACAATGTCTAATAACACAAAATGGTTTTAGAATAAATTACAGTACACGAACAGGTAACAGAAAAGAGGTTGCATTACCAAAGCTTACACTGTGGATCTATGTCCATAAGGCAGGAATATAACATGTGACCAGATTCTCAGGAGTATGATGAGAAGGGAGGATTTTTGAATGTTTGCACTGAATAGAGTTCAGCTTAGGTCTAAGCCTGGCCAGCAATTAAATTTGATCTATACAAAAAAAATAATAATAATTTGGCCTTAGAACTAAATTGAATACTGTTTACATAATTTTACTGATATAAATACTGCCATGTAAAAGGCTTACAGTGAACTCAGAAAATGTCATTGTTTCATCTCTTCATTCTGAAATTTGGGAAATCCATAGATTTTCAAATTAAATCTATTATTTTTCATTTCCATCCTCTGAAATCAGGTTCTGTTTCACGTCTCACTCACTCATTACTAGGTTTTCTACATAAGCATTTATCAAATCCCTGACACCCAGATAACTCAGTAACAGCTTGTTCAAAAAAAAAAAAAAAGGTCTAGAAAAGACCTATTTTAGATCATGGCTAAAAGAGTTGTGCTGCAAATGTGCATGTGCCTGTGGGGTACAAAAAGGTGAGTAAGCTCTCTGTCAGTCCGTTCCTAAGCACGAGAGGAATCTTCCAGTTATGTAGAGGATGTAAATTTTTTTAATCTAAATTTATTCCTAATGCATTCTCTCAGGGTAACAGTAGTTATTAAATCTCTAGTTACATTTTGCAATTGAGCAAGATTTGAAGTGAATGAGCACAAGAATCGGGAATTATAATTCCTTTCTTTCTGAAAACGTAATTGCCTCCAGTGTGCTATGCTGTTCACACTTGAACCGTGGGTGAAGAATTATGGGATGTGTGTCAAACTTTCAGCTTAATATTGTTTTATTGGTTTTTACTATTAATGCATGTTCCTGGTTCTTAGTCATTTGCCAAAGTTTAAATTATAGATATAATAAATCTTTCACATCAAACATTCCATGAAAGTTTATTTTTCAAGACATCACGAAAGACACAAAGTGGCAGAGTGTGGGAGGACCAGGGGTTTATGTGTATGTTAGAAAATTATTTCTTCTATGCTTTCTGTTCATAAACTTTATTACAAGTATTTTTTTTTCTTTTTTACTTTAAGTTCTGAGATACATGTGCAGAATGAGCAGGTTTTTACATAGGTATACCTGTGCCATGGTGATTTGCTGCACCTATTCACCCATCATCGAGGTTTTAAGCCCCACATGCATTAGGTATTTGTCCTAATGCTCTCCCTCTCCCTGCTCCCCAGCCCCCCAAACAGGCTCCAGTGTGTGATGTTTCCCTCCCTGTGTCCATGTGTTCTCACTGATCAACTCCCACTTATGAGTGAGAACATGCAGTGTTTGCTTGTCTTTTCCCATGTTAGTTTGCTGAGAATGATGGCTTCCAGCTTCATCCATGTCCCTGCAAAAGACATGAACTCATTCTTTTTTTAGGGCTACATATTACAAGTATTTTAAAGGTATCAAAATATTTAAAAGACTGGTTTTATATTCTTCCCTATTCCCTTTTTGTTTGACTAACTCTAGAACACAAGACACATACATCAAAATCCATGTCCCACATATAAGGAAAAAAATTGCTGTTGAGAAAATATGATAGATTATTTCAAAAAAGAATATATCTTAAAATATTTATGGATTATAGGCAATGATTTTTAGGCAATGATTTTTACAAAGATGTTGAGCTTATTAAATTGGAATAACTGATAATGAAATGCACTGCTACCCAAGCCAAACATGCGGTGTTTGGTTCTCTGTTCCTGTGTTAGTTTACTGAGAATGATGGCTTCCAGCTTCTTCCATGTCCCTGCAAAGGATATGAACCCATTCTTTTTTAGGGTTGCATATCACAAGTATTTTAAAGGTATCCAAATATTTAAAAGACTGGTTTTAAATTCCTCCCTATTCCCTTTTTGTTTGACTAAATCCAGAACGCAAGGCACATACATCAAAATCCATGTCCCACATGTAGGGGAAAAAAAAATGCTGTTGAGAAAATATGATAAATTATTTCAAAAAAAGAATATATCTTAAAATATTTATGGAGTGTAGGCAATGATTTTTAGGCGATGATTTTTACAAAGATTTTGAGCTTATCGAATGGGAATATCTGACAGTGAAAGACACTGGCCCATAATTTGTCCTTCTGTTTTCTCCTCCATGGTCCAGTCCAGAGCTGCATTACCTATTTGAATTCTTCATCATTTTTCCACCTGCCAGTTCCTGTTATCCTCTCAGCTATTGAGTGAAAAGGAAGAGCTGTTGTATCTTATTCTCTTTCTCAGCCACCTGGAAATACTAAAATCCTGTCATACACACCCTTTCTTTGTTGATAAAAATATACAGCAGACTCTGTTAGGGTGGCAGGATCCTTCAGGAGATTTGAGAGAAAAAAAAATTATGTGTCACTGCCTAAATAGAATGACCCCATAGTGTGTATGCTACTGGAGAGAAAATAAATTGGATGGGTTACTTAAAATGCATAATAGGTAAGTTTCCCGTTCCTCCCTCCATGACTCAAAAGACGATTTGAAGAAAAGACACTTAATACACATCTCAGACTAAAACAATGATAGTTTGTATGAGTACAGACTCATCCAAATACTGGTATCTAGATAGCAGACATCAATAAAGGAGACTGAAAAAATTTTAGCTTTGTAATATTCACACGTGTTAAATACTCTGAATTTCTAAATAAATATTTATGTGAGACCATAATGTTTAAGCTTACTTGTTTTTATTATTGTTAAGAGCTTAGAATTTTTGATAAAATTAAATAAAATCCCAAAGTTATTATATTATAACGTGGTGCCAACCAATGAAAAAGGAAGGCAATTAAGAACAGAAAAGTCAATGTAATTCTAGGCAATGAATTGACATGATATTTAAACATACTTCTGCCCAAAACAAGATGTAGTTGAGACAATTTTCATTTAAAATAAGAAATGGTTTTCCCTCACAATTCTTTGGTTCTAAATAACATTTAACCCATTCAACAAGTATTTTCAAGCCCCTATATGTTACCAAGAAACAAGAGTCAAATATTTCTACTGATAAAAATTCACGTGCAAGTCCTGGCTAGCCAGTTTGAATTAAATTTAAAAAATGACCTTTTCTTTGGTTCAGCATATATTCTAATCAAAAGAGTTATTTACCTTCAAGATCTCAATGTGCTGTACTTTATTCTGAATGTTTTTCTTCACTTGTTGTGATGTGGAGGGTCATTAAAAGTTTCACTTTCTCCAAAATTGGCTTCTTTTAGCTCCTGTGAGACTATTTAAAAAATAAAAATAAAAAGTATAATGACAAAGGACTCAAAATTTAATCTTGATATTTCCCATCTTAGTCATCTGCTTACAAGCTTGATCAGAGAGAGAAAGGTACCCTGCTACCCTGAATAGTGGGAAAATATTATCTAAGTTAACTCTTGGTTTACACAGTAGTGGATCAATTTTCAGCCATATTCCACTCGAGCAATTAAATTTGTTATGAAAATTTATCTAAAACTTGGAAATAGGCAAAGAGATAATTGGGAGTATTTTTAAGATAGTGTTGGGAATGGCCCATTCTTTGAAGGGATTATCTGATTTTCTAGGATATGTTCTTTGGACTGCAAATTTACTATTTATTAGGATATTTTATAATTAATATTAGAAATTAATATATAGAAAACTGATAGAAATACATACAGTTCTAAGCACATTACAAATAATCTGTCTATGAACACTGCAAATGATTCTTTATAATAATGCAAATGATTTCTGGTCAGGAGGAAAAGTAAACCAAAGATTACCATTTCCACTAATTAGTTACACATCTGTTAGCAAATTTATTTTTGCACTTTTATGGAGGGGAAACTATAAAAATCCAAATTCCTCAAATTCTTTTTTGAACCAGGTTTAACATCTTATTCCTACATTACAGTTAAATTAAAACATTGGCCTGTTAATTTTACAGTTATGAGTGTCATGTTTTTAACTTTTTGAAAATTATATTTTATTTTAGTACTCCTTCTAACAAAAGTCTTCAATTAGTAAAATAGCCCTCCAGTGATGAGAGCAGAAACAAAAGGCAGATCACAGGAACACAGTATATGTTGGCAGGCGATACTCAAATTATCACAGAAAGCAAGAAGAAAGTTACAGAATTAAACAAAAACGGGAGAGTTTAGTTGTAAGTTATAAATGGTAAGAACTTTGCAGCTTTAAAAGAGACAGTAACACCTATGGGAGATAATTGTTGATAAGTACCTAAAGTCAAAGTTGAGTTTGAACAAGTAAATAAGCAGAAAGGAAGAACTTTCTTCTGCTCGGTTCACTTAAATAAATATCAGCTGAATACTCAATATATTTCAAGTATGGTACTCTTTCCAGGGAATTCTATAATGTAAGATCTCTAATTTCAAGAGGTTAAAAATGGACTAAATCGGTAGAAGTATAATTTCAATACAATTAATGTAGCAAGAGTTCCCGCTGAATCTAAACTGAATTTTAGAGTTATCTGAACATGTGAGTTTGACAGAAATAAGCATTTATTTACAAAGCTATAAGGGAACAAAGTTTATAAGAGGGTATTCTAATTCACTAACACCTGAAGCCAGAAATAGAAATAATGGTGAGTAGTTTGTGGTATCTTTTGCACAAATTGCACCCATAAGTGTAGTAAAACTATTTCTGTGAGAATCAAGGCATTATTTTTTAAAAGTGAGGTTTCCAAAGTATAATGATCAATTTTTTTAAACTCTAATCATTAAGCACATGCCAAAATTTTATTTAACTTGTTAATGAGGAGAAAAACAGATGAGAAAGCTAGTTGAGAGATGATGGTAGAAACCGATATATACGTCCTCAATAAAAGAGAAAAAAATGTCAAACAATAAACTGAGTGAATGTCTGAAGATACACGTTGTTTTAATTTCTTTTCTTAACAGAAGAATAAAGGGGATCTAGTATCTTAGGGCAACACAAGAGTCTTGGAGCTCTACGGCAACAAGATGGTGAACAAGGCAGGCTTCTCAGTAAGGGCCCCGATACAATGTAGCAAGTGGCTTACCATCTAACCTCAAGTGATTCTTCAAAAACAGACATAAAAAAGAAGAGTACCAAAGAGAAACAAGAAAGGGCTATTTGTAAGTAAATATGAAACATTTCCAGGAAATAGTATATTAAGAGTTTAAGAGCGCAAGCTTTAGTTTATAAAGAACTAGATTCAAATTCTAACGTCTCATTTAATAGAATTTTTATAAACTTAAACTATTGCTTAAATTTTCTTTGCTCTTGCTTTCTTATTTCTAAACAGAGGATAATTACACTGCCTACTTTTTAAACTTGTGAAAAACATTAAATTTGAAAATGTACATAACATGACAGGCATATAAGTTAATAAATGCTAGTCATTATTCTTAATGACATGAAAAAATTTCTCTCAAGATTTTGAAAGATGACAGAGAATCTACAGTGAATTGTGAAGGCAAGAAACCATCAAAGTATGAATATTAATATTGTGATATTATTTGCTGGTAAAGGCTGTTAGATCCTGGGATTTCTGAGTTGTACTAATGCTAAAATAGATATGGACACTGGATGCTAACTCTACCCTGAATAAGGGCATTTAACAAAGAGTAATTATGGCCCAAATATAAAGATGTAGCAC
The DNA here is from genome assembly GCF_028885655.2 of Pongo abelii. Lineage (NCBI taxonomy): Eukaryota > Metazoa > Chordata > Mammalia > Primates > Hominidae > Pongo > Pongo abelii. The sequence continues at coordinate 33,335,923 of NC_071998.2, forward strand.
TCCAGTGTACTCCAGATTGGATAAAAATAGTGTGAGACATATTGGAACAGATCCAGAAAAAAAAAATCTAAGAAGTAAAATTGAGTAAGACGAGAGTGAGACATTCAAGTTGACTAAGGATATTACTTCTACCCCTAATGGAAATTTATATCTATTTTTTTCTAAATGTTATTTAACATATTTACTATAATTGTGCTTATGTTCTCTGCATAGAAAGAATACATCATAATGAAGTGTGAAAAGTTCCCTTCTCCCACTTCAATGGGGAAGTGGCTTGCTTCTTCAGTGCCCACTGCTCAAATCTCTAGGGGAGCATACAGATGGAGCTCTGACCCCATGGCAGTGTCGAATGGTGAATGTTTATAGCTCCTGAAGCCCCAGTGGGCGTGTATGACAGGTTGCTCTTTTAGTTTATCTGTATGTAGATGGCTTGTGTTAACCAGCTCAATTAGACCCTTTGCCTCGTCACAAGTGTGTCCAGAATTGGTGGGTTCTTGTTCTCACTGACTTCAAGAATGAAGCTGCGGACCGTCACAGTGAGTGTTACAGTTCTTAAAGATGGTGTGTCTGGAATTTGTTCCTTCTGATGTTTGGATGTGTCTGGAGTTTCTTCCTTCTGGTGGGTTTGTGGTCTCGCTGGCTTCAGGAGTGAAGCTGCAGACTTTCGCGGTGAGTGTTACAGCTCATAAAGGCAGCACGTCCGGAGTTGTTCGTCCCTTCCATCCAGAGTTATTCGTCCCTCCCAGTGGGTTAGTGGTCTCCCTGGCTTCAGGAGTGAAGCTGCAGACCTTCAAGGTGAGTGTTGCAGCTCTTAAATGGGGTGTGGACCCAAACAGTGAGCAGCAGCAAAATTTATTGCAAAGAGCAAAAGAACAAAACTTCCACAGCATGGAAGGGGACCCTAGCAGGTTGCCTTGGCTGGCTCAGGCAGCCTGCTTTCATTCCCTTATCTGACCCCACCCACATACTGCTGATTGGCCCATTTTACAGAGAGCTGATTGGTCCATTTTGACAGGGTGCTGATTGGTGCCGTTAGAATCCCTGAGCTAGACACAGAGTGCTAATTGGTCTATTTACAATCCTCTAGCTAGATGTAAAAGTTCTCCAAGTCCCCCACTAGATTAGCGAGACACAGAGCACTGATTGGTGCATTTACAAACCTTGAGCTAGACACAGAGTGCTGATTGGTGCATTTACAATCCTTTAGCTAGACATAAAAGTTCTCCAAGTCCCCACCAGTTTAGCTAGATACAGAGGACTGACTGGTGCATTCAGGAACCCTGAGCTAGACACAGAGTGCTGGTTGGTGCATATACAATCCTCCAGCTAGACATAAAAGTTCTCCAAGTTCCCAAGCGACTCAGGAGCCCAGCTGGTTTCACCTAGTGGATCCCGTGCCAGGGCCAGGGGTGGAGCTGCCCACCAGTCCCACGCCACGTGCCTGCATTCCTCAGCCCTTGGGCGGTCGATGGGACTGGGCACTGTGGAGCAGAGGGCAGTGCCCGTCAGGGAGGCTCGGGCCATGCGGGAGCCCAGGGGGGGTGGGTGGGGCTCGGGCATGATGGGCTGCGGGTCCGGAGCACTGCCCCGCGGGGAGGTGGCTGAGGCCTGGTGAGAATTCAAGCCTGGCGCAGGTAGGCCGGCAGCACTGGGGGACCTGGAGCACCCTTGGCAGCTGCTGGCCCGGGTGCTAAGCCCCTCATTGCCTGGGGCCAGCAGGGCTGGCGGCACCTGCGGGCAGCTCCAAGTGTGGGACCCTTGGAGCTTGTGCCCACCCAGAACTCGAGCGCCACGTGCAGCCCTGGTTCCCGCCGGCTTCCCGCCAGTGTCTTTCCCTCCACACCTCCCTGCAAGCAGAGGGAGCTGGCTCCATCCTTGACCAGCCCAGAGAGGGGCTCCCATAGTGCAGCGGCGGGCTGAAGGGCTCCTCAAGTGTGGCCGGAGCGGACGCGGAGGTCGAGGAGGCACTGAGAGTGAGTCAGGGCTGCTAACACATTGTCACCTCTCACAAGGACAGAGGATTTTCTGTATCCTGAGGATCTTGCCTTAGTGTACTGGAAGAATCGGATCACACATTGGCTTGGAAAATTAGTGCAAGGTTTTGTTGAGTGGATTTAGCTCTCAGCAGATGGGAGAGCCAGAAGGAAATGGTTTTCCCCTGGAGACAGGCCATTCAGTGGCCTGGGCTCTCCTCCAACTGCACCAGCCAGACTCCACGTCATTCGCTGGTCGTTGGCCTGCTGATGTGCAGGTACCTGTTGGTGCGTCCCTCTCCACATCCAGCCGCCTATGTGTTCCTCCACTGATATGGTCAATGTCCAGCCACCTGTGTGTCTGCCTGCTGAGGTCTCCGGTTTTTACAGGCACAGCATGAGGGTGTGGCAGGCCAGGGTGGTCTTGAGTAATGCAACATTTGGGCAGGAAAAGCCTTTCCTTGCCAAGGTCTGTGGGGGTGGAGCCCTAGCCAGGGGACCACCCCCTCCTCTCCCTTTCCGTATAATTTAGAGGGACCACACTCTTCCCTTCCCAGCACTCCTGTATCAATATCAAGTCACTATAAATTCAGTCACTTATTTCTAATACTTGTTATTGTGTTCAAAAATACCCATTCTGAACATTATCTGCTATCTCAGTAGTCAGACCAGTAGAACAAACTCATTACAGAAAAGCAAGAGAATATTTGGGCATTATGGAACTTGGGAACTAGCAAGATTACAGAATATAAATTCCTATCTTCACCATGTATTCCATCTTTTTATAAATTACCAAATGAGAATTTTGGAAGCACCCCAATTTATTCTGTATTCTCAGTTGAAATCTGATGTCAAGAAAAACAGATGAAGATCAGCTGTTTATTTCACTTGAATAAGAGTTAGGATGAAAGAAATAGTAAAATACTCTGAAGATTCTCCCTGTTGGCCTGGCATAACCAGGATTTTCACAGCCTCTACTGTGCCAAAAATATCCATACAATACGCATATTTGAGCACAATGCTCCAAAGAGGTAAAACATATAACTTCCTGTCATTCTTAAGTATTCTGTTGATAACCAATGGAAGCACCAAAAATATTAGATCAGATTCTCTTCCCAATCTCTTATCTTGCTTCAGATAAAGAAGAACACTTGTTAATATTGGAGATACTTAGTACATTAAAAAACAAAAAGATGTGTTACCCATTTTGGACAATGGGCTGAAGCTATAATCATCTATTTTCCTGAAAGCTAAGTGGCATAATTGTATTGCCATGGAATATGAGGAGATTCCTAGGAAACATATTAAGAGATTTCTTTCGAAAGTCTTTCAGCATAAAACAGAAAGAAAATAGTGTCCTTGTCTAATTTTTTATTTATTATCTTTAAATATTTGGGTGTTTCTTTGACATTTTTATATTTTCTTTTATATATAATTTTACAGTGTTCTATTCTTCTGATATTTTAAATATTTTAATGATAAAAGAGGAATTAAAAAAGGTCTCTGAGGTAGAGTTAATGAAAAGATATGGTAAGATAGTAAAACAGACATTTCTTTCTTAATAACAGAAACCCTCATAAGAAATAATAAAAGTCATATTATATAATCCAAGCTAGGTAGCATGTTTACAAAATCAACAATTCTGATCTCAGTAAAATGGAAAGAAAATATGTAAAAAATAAAGACGTTTAAAGGGAAGCAAATTAATAACCATAAAATTACACTGGTATGATACATTATATTAAATTTGCTATTTTAAAATATTTCTTCACTTTATTGAAATATGAGCTTTCCCTTTCATCATGACAATTCTTGTAGAAGAAGGACTAAAACAACTCAATTAATAATGTTTTTATTCTGCAAGAGTTGACTTTGGAGTAGCTTTGAGAGTAAATTTTTAAAAAGACAAATAGAAAAACACACTATTTACAATAGGCCAGGAAAAGAAACACATGATACGCTTTCTTGCCATTTTACTACATTTTAAACTGTCAGGTCATTTTAAACTACCTGCTGATAATTTCAGCAGATTTTAAACTATCTGGTGAAACTATCAGCAGTAACACAGTTGAGTAAAAATATTTAAGTATATTGTTCATGCACAGCCACTTTTACCCATTATTTATGCAGCAGCATCCTGTGATGTTAGTAGGTGAGGTTTCCTTTTGCTCTCTTAATGTATCTATTGAGCTCTTTACAGGATAAGAAGAAAAAAAAATCAAGTATTTAAGAGGGAGAAAAAAAACAAATACTAATATCCAGACAGCAGCTGCAGAAGATAATGGATGGACTAACTTTGTTCATTTTTAATCACATGGACTAGATAAATAATTTAAAAAGTTTAAATATATAATGCTTTCAAAGAAGGGAAATGGACCAGGTTTCCAAAGATATTGACTTCCAAAGTGGTATATGGAGTGGCAAAGTATTAAATTTTTAAATATTCTGATTCTAATCTTTACATTATGGACTATCTGTGTATTGATTGGAACAGTGTGTTTTCTTTCTTCTGCTGAAGGCCATTTAGAGATATCACTAGCTGTCATTCTGGGAAATGCATTATTGCACTATCATTATCACCCCACATAGTCAGAATCTTCCAGAGTTTGTTTTATAAACTATTTTTAATACCTAAAGTTTGAAATGTGGTTCTAATTTCATAAAGAAAAGTTCTTTGTGTATTTATTTTTCAGTGGGTTAAGTATTATGATGACTATTCAATTCTAAATTAGAATATTAAAATTGGAAATCTGCTGTTGCCAAAATTTCTTTAAAAGTACAATATAATATGTGTTAACTTTTATAAGGACAGAACAGTGACACTAAATCATTAGGTTAGCCTCCAAATGAAAAAGAGATTAGCAAATTCATTACAAGCTCTCTTTCTCTCTATGGTGTTATTAGAAGATGATGATATACTAAGAAAGGTTTTATTCATAAAATAAACATTACATACACATATACCTTCAATTACTCAGCAACTTCATTCTTTAAGAAGGGTTCCAATTAATGCATCTCCCAGCTATTTATAGTGTTGATGACCATATCAGGTATAAGCCTGCTTGACCAGAAAGTATGCCTACAAGAACGGTCAATGGTTCAATTTTTTCCTTTGACTGAAATACAAGCAACACAGAAAGTATCACTATAAGGCTGACATATTGCACAATAATCAATTAAAAATAGTATCACTACTTGTCCTGGACTAGTACTAAAAAAAAGTGGTGTTTCAATGAGCATCAACCCTTCAACATGCTAAAAAAAAATTATCTATAATAAATACATAAAACACAAAGGAGAAGGGCAATTTTTTAACCTATAGGAACACTGAAATATTTTCATAAACCATATTTGGGACAAGTAATATCACAAGGAGTCTATAGTTGAGATTATACATTTGTTAATTTAGTCTTTTTAAAAATTGTATCGTTAACCCAGATTTTGCTTTTCCCTATTCCAGTCCTGACTCTGGCCTTCTCAAGTTATTAACTCTGCCTCTGTTCTCAGGTCTTAAATCTCAGTTCTGTCATGAGAACCTTCAGGGGAGCTTTCCTTGTTCTTAACCAGATCAGATGCACTCATCTAATCCTTCATTTTTATACTTCTCACAGTTGCAAGACCATATTAAATTGTCATTCTTTTATAATTGTCGGCCAAATGCAAACAAGACTGTAAGCTAAATGAGAGCCTGAAAATATCTCCTCCATCTTTTCCTGCCCTATCTCTCTTGACATTGAATCTTCAGAGCTAAGGAACAGTGCTTGACAGCAATCAAGCAAACTTTACGGGATAAATGAACAAATGAATACACAAAGCAATGAAATTGGGAGTCTCAAAGACAGAAAATGAAAAATTAAGTCTTTCTACAGGCTTTATAAAAGTAGATTAACATAACAGGTAAGATGAAAGCAGTACCTCTTGGCCAACCTTTGATATTACTGATAGGGAAATTGAAACCTAGAAAGTTTAACAAAATGGCTAGTGGCAAAGATTTTTGCACATTGACCTATGCACTGATTCTACTTTTTTCTTCAAAGATTTGAGATATCATACAAGGATTTATTAATTCCAGTCACTAACACTACATAAATGTATGCCCTCAATTACTCAAAAAGACTTCAGGCTTTCAGAAGTACTCCAATGAACCTATCTCCCAAATGTTTATTTAATGTTGATGACAGCGCATGTAAGCACATTCTGCCATAAAGTGTGCAGACAAAGTAGTGGTAAAGATACTTTTAATACTGCCCTACCTATTGATGCTAATTTGTATAAAATGCAAATGAGGATGTATATTCATCAAAGCCCTAAATGTTTGAAAGTTGTATTATCTTTGCAACCTTCTTTCCTTTATGCTGCTGTGACACTTCAGAACAGCTGAATACTAGCCTGAACAGGTCTACAATTGCATGTAGTTAAATATGTGCTGCTACCTGACGCTGTGCCATCTAATACATTTTAAATAAATGTTTCATCTGCTCTTTGTGCTAGGAGGTGATTTTACTCTGAAGGGCATTATTTTATGAATTCAATAGCAAATACTACAGTAGGCCTAGAAGGGGCCTCTTGGGATTTTCTTGATCTATTCTTGAATCTTCAAACAGTTAGAATATTTTAACCATTATGTAAACAAGTATTGGCCCACGTGCTGACAACTTAATGAATTCAGGACAGGATGATAAGAATTAAGCACTAAGACATTAAAGTTTAATCATCTCTAACTCTGGTTTTTTCCCACCTAAGTTTTCTGTGGATGCTGAGTGTGGCAGAATGCTAAAGCAATCTTTGGAGACACTAGAGAATATAAAGAAACAGGAAAAGTTGTGATAGGAGCTTGGCAGTTCAGCAACCTCCCTTTGCCTTGGGAAGAGCAGAAAGTTTGCAGGCCTACAGGAGCCATTGCTACCTAGAGTGTTCTAGTTTCCAAACTTAAAAAAAAAAAAAAGGGAGGAAATATTACATCCTTTCCAAAATACCAATGATGCACAGACATAAGCCGCATGCCTAATAAGAATCTTATATTGCACTTTAAGATCATTTTCCTCTGTCTGGTCTTCATCTGCATTTCCTGACTAACTTCTGCATTGATTTTTCTAATTTATATGATTTTGTGTCAAACTATGACAATGCATTTTAGATTGTATCTTCACTTTGCTTAGCTTTTAAATATATTACAATTCTTATTTATAAGTATACAAATTCTATCTTGGTGAAAGTGCTCTTAATTACAGTTCAGTATTATATATATGTTATATGTTTTATATATATATATTATTTAAAGAAATAGTTTTCTTTTTAAAAAATGTCTTTTGTGACTGAATCTTTGTCCAAAGGTCAGTCCAGTTCACTCTCTACACATTTAAATATAGACACTGGAATATGAAAGAATGACTTTATCATCCACACAAACAGAAAAGTCTTCACACCCCTGTACCTGGGGTAAGTTAGCTGCATGAGCTAGTGCATGCTATTATAGCTACTTGGAAGATAAATTAGAGTAGAAATAAAATCACACATGCATCATAAAATATAACCAGGACTGGCTAAATAATCTATGAGGTCCAGTGCAAAATGAAAACAGGGCTCCTTGTTCAAAAATTAAGAATTTCAATATGGGAACAACCAAATATTAAATCATGTGTGGGGCTCATTTAAGCTTGGGTCGTGTGACTGAACAGGTCCCATACTCATGTAACTGGCCCTGATTTCCATTATTTTATCTTAATTTCTATAGATGATTTTCTTAATACATTTTTTTGGAAGTGGTACAGCAATAACTCTAAAGGATGTTTTCTTCCTTGGTGAAACTTGGCCCTTGATATTAAAACTGTTTGAATGATACTGACTAATTTAAGATAAAATCACTAGACTGGTTGATTGAAATATAAACTAGTGATATAAAAAAAAACCTTCATAAATAAGAAGTTGAAGACTGTTCTCAGAGAAAGTAATAGAAATGCCAGAGAAGTTTTGGGCTTTACTGTGTTTAGAAATGTTTTACACTGAGAGATTAAAAACACCTGAAGAATGAACGAACAAAAATAGTGTAAATAAAATTTTTATCTGAACCTAAATAATTAATTTGGTGAGAGCTGAGATGTTGATTTGAAAAAGATTTGTGGTTAGCTGACAGTGGAAATAAGGGGGTGAGGCAAGGTGAGTTTAAGAAAGTTTTTTTAAGTACAAATAAAAGTTAAAAGCATTGTGTCAATGTGTGCTTGCAAGTGACTTTTCTGTTGTTCTTGCTGGAGTATTTTGTGCTTTACACTTAAATATGAAAGCTTTATAGCTAATAGACTTGCTGCTTAAACAAACGTCATAGTGATGTGAGGATATTGAATGATACAGCCCAGCTTAATCTCCTGTTTAATGGTGATGCTAATGGATCTACGTTAATATGCTCCTCCAGTGAGTCACCACAAATCATACTGTGGCTGACTTCAGAAGAGAACACATATTATTTCCAAAGTTAAAACAGTGCCAGGGTCCTTTCCTGAAAGCAGCATTTTATGCAGAGTCACAGCAATATCTCAAAGATAAAGCTTACTGTGGGATTTAGAATAACAATTCATTTAGGAATGAAGCCTCTTAGACCTCTAGAAAGTCTGGCCTTAAAGCCTGTTGCCATTCATTTAGGATTTAAAAAAATAATTTTACATAATAGATTTGGCTTTAAATCAGCAGCATTTCAGAATTTATTAAAAAGGAAGTTACCTAATTTGCTTTAACATAGTCTCTGTAGGTGGAACAAGTACAGAACATGTTCAGGAGGAGGTGATAGAGGCAGGAGGCAGAGAAATTCTAGGCAGATAGGGGTGGGTCCCCAGTGAAACCCCATCTTCCAGCAAAAAGCCGGAAATCTGCAGCCCAAAGTGAGAACTTTTTTTTTTTCTTTCTTTCAGACAGAGTCTTGCTCTGTGGCCCAGGCTGGAGTACAGAGTTGCCATCTCGGCTTACCGCAACCTCTGCCTCCTGGTTTCAAGCAATTCTCTGCCTCAGCCTCCGAAGTAGCTGAGATTACAGGCGCCTGTCACCACGCCTGGCTAATTTTTTGTATTTTTAGTTGAGATGGGGGCTCACCATCTTGGCCAGGCTGGTCTTGAACTCCTGACCTCGTGATCCACCCGCTTTGGCTTCCCCAAGTGCTGGGATTAAAGGCATGAGCCATCATGCCCGGCCCAAAGTGAGAACTTCCATCCCTGTGTGCCTGCTGCCTTCTGATTTGTTCTTTCTGAATAATGTATTTTTACCAATGAAATGTTGCCTTTTCCAAAACTACCCATGGTCTGCCCGGCCCCTCATCCAGTGCCTAAAAAGACCACAGACTCAGTTAGTAGAGAGAGAAGTGGCTTGATTTGAGAGGTGACTTGACTTCAGAGGGACGGCAGGACTTCGGAGAAGAGACTGCTTAACTTGGGAGAGACGGCTTGACTTCAGAGAAGAGCTGGCCAGAGGCGGCCAGACTTCAGGGAAGATTACCTGCCCTCCCGTCCCCTCAGCAGCCACCCCTGCTCCACTGAGAGCCATTTCCATCGCTTAATAAAATTCTCTGCCTTCACCACCATTCAAGTGTTGCGTGACCTCATTTTTCTTGGATGCCTGACAAGAGCTCAGGACCCACTGAGTGCAAGTAATCAAAAAAAGGTGTCACATTGGCCCTTTGCTCTCGCTGGTGGAAGGCAGCCGCCTCTTGTGACGAGGCAAGGAGCTCACTGAGCTGATAACACACTGCTATCCATGGATGGCAGAGGTAAGAAAGCATTGTAACACGCCCAGTGGGGCTTCAGGGGTCACAGGCACCCCAACCTGGGTGCTGACACGGGGCCCACCAGAGGCTTGCTCCTGCTGGGGCCCAAAACGACTGTCTAGTTCCTGCCCTCGCTCACTCACTGGCTCCCTCCCACAAGGGATAAATCACAACAGGCCAAGTAAATGGGACCACCCCCATCACAAGTCCAACGAAGGGGTGGAGAAAAGTCCTGCATCAGAATGAATCAATATATTTCATCAATTTCTGGGAAGACTATCCTTGAAGGTATGGGAGGAAGAAAGAAGTCTTACAAATTGTAACTGACTCCTTGAAATCATTGAAAGTAACCAGTAATAACTATATAATGGAGGTAAGGAAAAAAATATGTCAGGACCCCAGATGACTATCCTCATCAACTTAGTTATCTGACCTTAAAATTTATCAATAATATGTACCTAATAAATCCAAACTTACTGTACTTGGAAAGAAGCATTTTAATTTAGAGAACTAGTCAATATAAAAAATAATTTTACTTAAATTATAAAAAACATCAGACATTCAAGATGAAAATTGTTGATTACCTTTCATCAAATAATTACTAGATTCTTCAATGAAGGTTCTCTTTGAATATAGCTTTGAATAAAACTTTCCTGAAACACTGAGTTTTGTTTGTTACAAGAGCAACTATGTGTTAAGAGTAATTCTCCAATGGATTCTCACACTTTTATACATCTTGCAAGTAGAGATCTTGATTGCCCTTGTTCCAGACTCTCTTTTGAAGAATGTGTGTATAGTGGTAAATGGCCTTGGAAGATATAGTCTTTCCCTCCAAAAAAACAGAACTGGTTTAATTACAGCATCCAGGGCAAAGGTAATGCATTCTTATTCCATTATAAGATTCTGTTTCTCCTAGCTCAAGGTTCCTCTGCTATAATGCAACTCATGTATGTAACAGAAATTTCTTGGCCCTCCTTGTCTCATTCTTTGGAAAATGGGTTCAGAGAACCAGGGCAAAAAAATATATACTAACAGTATTTCTACTGTTATTTTTGTTAATGATAAAGGCCTTTCTCTGATCCAAGGATCTTTTGGCTTCTACCATTATCCATAGAACAGTGTGTATTTGGTAACTTGTGTTGGCAAAAAGAGCCGAACTCTGTACAAATATTTTTAGAGATTTATTCTGAGCCAAATAAGAAGTGATCATGGTCCGTGACACAGCTCTCAGGAGGTCCTGAGAACATGTGCCCAAGGTGGTCGGGGTACAGCTTGGTTTTACATATTTTAGGGAGGCATGAGATATCAATCAAATACATATAAGAAATACATTAGTTTGGTTCAGAAAGGCGGGACAACTCAAAGCAGGGGCTTCCAGCCTACGGGTAAATTTAAACATTTTTCTGGTTGACAGTTGCTTGAGTTTATCTGAAGACCTGAGATCAACAGAAAGGAAATGTTCAGGTTAAGATAAAAGATTGTGGAGACCAGGTTTTATTGTGCAGAGGGAGCTCTCAGATAGCTGACCTAAAAGGGTGCCTGGCTCTTAGTTGATTATCTCCTTCAACTGGAAAGGAAGGAAGAAAAACAAAGAGAAAAAGTAATTCATTATGGAATGTGGATTTTTCCCACAAGAGATTTTGCAGGGCAATTTCAAGGCATGGCAAAGAAATATATTTTGGGGTTAAATATTTTGATATTTCTCCTTGTCTCATAATGTTATGCCAGAGTCAGACTGAAAAGTCAGTCATGATACATAGGGTCAAATAAAACCCATCTGATGAAAATTTACAGTTTGTAGGGCATGATGCCCTAGACCCCTTAGATACTAATTTGGGCAAGATACAAAAATCAGAGCTTAGTCCTCACTTGTTAGCCTGAAAATAGGGTGTATTATTCCACTAGGGTTGCCAAAATAAAATAGTAACAACAGAATGTTCAATAATGGAAATGTGTCTTCTCACAGTTCTGGAGGATAGAGGTACAAGATTAAGGTGTTGTTAGGGTTGGTTTCTGGTGAGGCCTTTCTCCTTGGCTTAGAGATAGCTGTCTTTTCCATTTGTCCTCATGTGGCCTTTTATCTGTATGTGGGCAATTCTGAGGTCTCATCTTATTTTTATAAGAACAACACTTCTAACAGATTGGGGCTATACCCTGATGACCTCATTTAACCTTAATTACTGCCTTAAAGACCTTATGTCAATAAACAGGCACATTGGGAGTTAGGGATTTGACATATAAATTGGGGGAACACAATTCAGTCTGTAGCGTAGGGTTAAATCTCAGATCCTTCAATAGTCCTTGACACTGTGAATATCTCAAAACATTCTAATAATTGTGTGATACCTCTCTGTTTTCATTAGGAGTTTTTTTTTGTGTTATTATAGATACTTTACACATTAATATTGACTCTACCACACTAGGAATTGTAGCATATTGGAATGTGGCAAATATAAATTACAAATTAAACAAATAATTAAACTGTTAAGGTATTCTTAACTTTCAGAACAATTGAAATTAACTACAAACTAGCAAATATTTACATTGATGGTCACACCTCACAACATATCCTTGTTATCTGATATGATATGCATTGCATCTATCTATACAGGATTAATTAGTTATAATGTCTCCAACATAAATAATCAGAAGAGCCTTATGAAAATCGTCAGGCATAAATGTAAGGAATCACCGATATTGAGGCTGAGATTATATAATTTTCAGAAGTTCATATCAGAAGTCAGCTGTAAGTTTGTGAATTAAAACTCAATATACTGCAGCTAGTCTAGCAATTTACTCATTAAACTACTACTAAATTCAATAATATCCTGCCAACATTAGATCAATTCTCCAATACAATTGTAATAGAAGTAGTTTTAGAGCTTCAACGAATAGCATAACATTTCAATAGGTACTGTTATTGTATGCTGATTAAAACCTTCATCTGAGACCACATTCTACCTTTCACAAAATGCTCTAGCCATTTTTACTCTCCATACTCAGCTTACTTGCATTCTAGTGCCTTTGCATTTGCTGTTCATTTTGCCTAAAATACTCTTCTCCAGGCTTTTTAATAGCTGGCTTCTCACTAGCCACGTTTAAACCAAAATGTCAACTCAGAAAAGGTTCATTTGGAATTCATCTAAGACACATTCCTTCTCTAAAGCAGGGAGACTTTATCATATCACCTTAGATCTATCACTCATCATATTTTTATCAATACAATCTGTAATTATGTTATGTGTTTGTTAACTTATTATCTGTCTTCTCCTTCTTAAGGGTAGGGAACTTCTATTTTGTACACTGCTATGCAACTAGGACATACAACAATTTTAGATAGATAGTTGTTGAATAAATAAATACATATTTTCATTAAATCCTAACAACAGCCTTCAAGTAGTTAATAATCTTTATTTTTACATGAGGAAATTGAGGTTCAAAGAAGTTGAGTAAGCTGCTCAAGTTCACACAAACAGTAAACGCTAGAGCTACAGTTAAAAGCCGTATACGGTTAAACCCATATGCTTTCAAAATCTATTCTCCTTCTGTAAATCAGATATCAGCTTCCCATATGCAGTTGCTTTACTTCCTTGTTTACTCTGAGACTCTGAATCAGAACTCAGTTCCTTTACTCATTCATTCTCCAGCTTGGATCCATTCTCATTTCATACCAGTTTTAAGAAATGTATGGGAATGGAAACAGAAGAGACTTTCTCTTACACATCCTGCAGCAAACTGGTGAAAAATCCTCACAAGCTATTGTCTTTGTCTTCTGCACTTGATGCAATTTTATCACCTTATTATTATTAGTGATATTCACATTAATTCAAGTCTTTCCAGCTTCTCCCTCCAAACTGATATAAATACCCACTGTGGCAATCAGCTAAGATTCCTCATGGAATCAGTATTTATTCCACCAATGCAAGTCCTTGTGAGGATTATCAGGTCTGTCTTGCTTTGGCACCTGAATAAGTAAATCAACTAAACCTTTTCAGATTATCATTTCCATTCCAGAAAGTGTCACTAAAAGAAGAAAAGAGAAAATTATAAAGGAGCCCTATCTATAAAAATAGTCCCATAATATAGAAGTTTGGTGTGATAATATTTATTCAATATACAAATTCTAGATATATTGAGAGGTTTTATGCTGAATATGTCCTAAAGTATACATCTTTTGGCTTTTAATTACTTTTCATGAAATATTTCAGTATAAGCCCCTGGAGAAGTCATGGTAGTTGGTAAGTACAATATAGGTGACTTCAAAAACTTTTCTCTTGAATTGTATCATATTTCACATGTTGTTTCCTTGTTCTCCAAAAGCCCAAAAAGAGAGTTCCAATTACGTGGCTGAAGGTATTAGAATTAATAGTCATAGTTCTGAATCTTGCCTCCACATATAAACACTACAGAATAAGATCCCTTTTAGAGAAAATGAAACTCAATAAGAAAAAAAAAGATCAACAAAATGGTACATATATTTATAACTGCACAACCAGTCCTATGGTATAATGCATTGCAGTTTCACAAACAATCAATACAAATTATTGGATATAAAATTACTTTTTGATGACCACTGTGAAAATACAAGCTGTTGAAGTCATTCTTCACACTATTATTGATTTTACTCTATTTTTTTCTATTGCATTTTTAAAGCACTTGATGTCAATTCCTAAGTCTCTAGTCTATAGTAAAATACTAAGCAAATTCATGTAGACTGGAATCATCTAAGGGAAATCAAGAAAGAAGGGGATGTTCAGAAAACTCTTCGTTTAAATTTTTTATTCCAATGAACATTTCTTTATTAAAGATACAAAAATGTCTTTAAAGGAACATTTCAAACAACCATTTGATGTTGTATCAGCTTTTTAAGTCTTATAGTGATTTTATTTCTGGAGTTCTTTTGTTTTACTATAGTATAACATTACTGGACAATTGGTTCTCAAAATAATGGTCACACAAGAAATCATACACAATTGTCATGTTAAATGCAGAAATTTCATTATAACTATTTTTGATTACTTATTTAAGATTCATTTGGTCTCATTAGAATTAGATGTAGTGACTCACCCTGATAATAATAGTTTTTTTCCCAACATGTTTTAGGTAGGGTTTCCCAGGAAACACTAGAGAATGGAGATTTGCATGCACAAATTTTATCGGGGAGGGCCGTTGTCTAAAACATCTGGAAAGGCACAAAAGAAACAGGATTGGACAAATTCAAAATTTGGACTGTTATGAAGTTGAAACCGAGGCCTCAATTGATCTCAGTGGGGGTTCTGACCCTTCAGACATGGCTCAAATGAAAGAAAGAGCTTGCATTAATCTGTTTTTTCATGCTCCTGATAAAGACATGCCTGAAACTGGGTAATTTATACAGGAAAAGGGTTTAATGGACTTACAGGTCCATGTGGCTGGGGAGGCCTCTCAATCATGGTGGAAGTCAAGGAGGAGCAAGCCACATCTTACATGGATGATAGAAGGCAAAGAGAAGAGAGAACTCATGCAGGAAAACTCCTCTTCACATATACACCATGGAATACTATGCAGCCATAAAAAATGATGAGTTCATGTCCTTTGTAGGGACATGGATGAAATTGGAAATCATCATTCTCAGTAAACTATCGCAAGAACAAAAAACCAAACACCGCATATTCTCACTCATAGGTGGGAATTGAACAATGAGAACACATGGACACAGGAAGGGGATCATCACACTCTGGGGACTGTTGTGGGGTGGGGGGACGGGGGAGGGATAGCATTGGGAGATATACCTAATGCTAGATGACGAGTTAGTGGGTGCAGTGCACCAGCATGGCACATGTATACATATGTAACTAACCTGCACATTGCGCACATGTACCCTAAAACCTAAAGTATAATAATAATAAATAAATAAAATAAATAAATTAATTAAAAAAAAATAAAACTTTAGGCTTGAACTTAAAAAAAAAAAAAGAAAAGAAAATTTCTAGGAAGAAAAAAAAAAAACCAATCCGATCTCGTGAGACTTACTGTCACAAGAACAGCAGGGGAAAGACTTGCCCCCATGATTCAATTATCTCCCACCAGGTCCCTCTCACATCACATGGGAATCAAGATGAGATTTGGGTGGGGACGCAGCCAAACCATATCAGAAGGGGGCATGCCTTTGTATCATTTCATCAATCAATCTTTCCCTACCCAGGGAACAAGGGGGTATGACCTCAGGCAATGCCGCGATGCCGTTTCCCTTCAGTCAAAGGCAATTTCCTAGAATGAGAGATGGTGGAATGAGTTCCTCTATCCTGAAAGGGTGACCTGCATGCTGTACCACAGCCTCCTAAGTTTCTGTTTTGGTATGAACTTCTGTCTGCTTTTCTACATATTTCACACCCATCTCAGCATTATAATTTGATTCTCACAGACTCAGTAAAACTAAAGAAAATGGAAGGCAAAAGAGCGGTCTTCAAACTTTTTGTATGGTTAAATGCAAAGAGAATTTTCAAAATAACCATGTGCCCTTCACACATTTTTAAGGTGGCTTTCATAATTTTTATCACCAATTTAAATTGTGTGAAGAATATAATGTCTGATGAGTTTTAAATATTTACAATTTAAAAAATTCCCTTTCTAAAGGAATTAAAGGTATTACGCAGCAAATAATACAGACCTGGATATCTACCTCTTAATAATCGAAATTATACATTGTTCTTTTTGAACAATGGGCTCTTTGAATTCATTTATTTAACTTACTCTATAGAATACTATCTTGATGTAAGATACTGTTATGTTTTAAATTTTTCTTACACTATAATGCTTACCTGCCCCTAAAATATGTATATCAATTTAAGATAAATTTTTCTTTGTTTTCTGTTCTAAAATTTTTTGTCAAAAAAATCCTTTGATGTGAATTATTATTGCTATTAGTAGTGCACAGTTGATCAAAATGACATGAAATTATATTTAGGTTTTTTTTTTTTTTTTTTGAGACAGAGTCTCGCTCTGTCGCTCAGGCTGGAGTGCAGTGGCGCAATCTCGGCTCACTGCTAGCTCCACCTCTCGGGTTCACACCATTCTCCTGCCTCAGCCTCCCAAGTAGCTGGGACTACAGGCGCCCACCACCTCACCCGGCTAATTTTTTGTATTTTTAGTAGACACGGGGTTTCACCGTGTTAGCCAGGATGGTGTCGATCTCCTGACCTCGTGATCCGCCCGCCTCAGCCTCCCAAAGTGCTGGGATTAGAGGCATGAGCCACCGCGCCCGGCCTATATTTAGTTTTATACTTGTGAAACAAATGTAAAATTCTATTGAAAATGCATTTTAATGAAATGGTGTTGGGTATTTTTTCAATTTTTTTCAACTACAAATGGAAATGGATTAAAATTACTAATTGCTACAAGAAAACATGGTTCATTACCAACTATATCAATAATAGAGATATAAGTCCCAAGAAATAGTGCTCACAAAATTAGGTGTTCAAAGTGGAAATGGAATGTGCTTTGTTATAATAGCAAAGAAATATTTAGAATATCAGACCACATAATTTTTAACCAATTCAAGGAAAATAGTGCTGTGAAGAAATGTGAATATGCAGTATCATAGATATAAAACATACGATGATTTATGTATTCAACTTTTCTTCCAATAACTTATACAATATTTATACTCATCTGATATGATTACATTAAACTTACAAAATTTTGTGGTTCAGATCATGCCATTTCACCATTTGATCACCTGACTAGAGATTGGAAAATAAAAAATCTGAGGTTCTCCCCAAAGGACCAAGTCTATAGTGTGAGAGAGTGTGTGTCTGTGTGTGTGTGTATGTATATATATATCTGCGAGTGACAGTGTAATAGTTATTGTATATTTATGCCTTCTCTATAGCTGCTGATACAGGTGAGCATCTTGCATACTAATTTTTAATATGGTTCTGGCATGTAGTAAATGCTCTAAAATATTTTTAAGTTTTCTCTTTTTACATATTATTTTCATACTTCTTGATGCTTTTTAACAATCAAAAAACATTCCAGGAAGGGAAAAAAAAAACCCGAAAGTTTTTTTTTCACGTTTGGCATTAAGTTTTTATGAATAATAAAATGACTCCCTATTCTTATATTTTCTTTAATACACAGGAATAATTATTCTCCCCATATCATTTTCACCTTGGCCCTTTTCCATGTTGAAAGCTAAATTTTCTATACTCTGATAAGTCTTGTTAAGGTTTCTCCATTCGTTAGTCATTTTTGGAAAATAATCTCCATAACTATATGGTTTCACTGATTAGTCACTTCAGATATAAAGTGACTTCACATATAAGGTTGGCAGATATAAAACTTTTATATCTACAGGGGCTATAAGACTACAAGAATTGTTTTTTATTTTTGTCTATTCAAGGTGTTTTGGAGTAAAAAGAAATACGAGGCATAGTTTTGGTCTACGGAACTCTAAATATTCTCGGATAATTGACATATATACTTGAAAAATAACTTACAATGTAAGAAAGAATATGATGCTGAAAAAAATGGATTAGTGTGATTGTTCCCTCTATTGTAGGATGAGAAAGCCATTCTACTGCCTAAAGCCTGTCAGCTGCTTTCCCAGTGTCCTTAGTATAATTTTGTAACTTTTCAGCCACACGTACTGTACTCACTCTCTAACTTTTGCTCTTTTCTCCAGTATATTTCCTTACTATTCTAATAATAATATCTTTAGCTTCATTTGGCTTCTCAACATTAAGTTTGGGTTTTCAAAGTCATTTTCAGCCCCAGCTGCCATTTTTTTTTCTTGAGTCTTTTTTTGACATGACTTTATCCAAGACACTCAAAGCTATAAGATACCTCTCCTCTCATTCGTCAGTACCCCATATGCGCTCCTCTTTTGTGGTTCTTATCACACACTGTGAAATTCTCTCTGTGAAATTAGACTGTATTACATGTCTAATGCTAAGATTTATGAAGCCAGAGCCATCTAACCTACTTACTGTTTTACATCCAACAACCAGCACACTGCCTCATAAGAAGTTCAAGTATAATACATAACTACTTAATGAATTGAAGAATAAAGTTAAGAAAGGTGGCCTATTAGAGGGGCCACTGTTACCCTTTAAAGAGTGGATGGGAATTGAAATAGAAAAGGAAAAAAGTATTCCTCACTTCATTGTTTAAAAAGTGATTGTATGGCTATTTCTCTAGAAACACATCCTGAATTCAACCACAATATTATCAGAACAATAACAAGTTATGCCTCTGACAAATTTAAATAATTTACTGACAAAATATAAATATTACATCTATATTCCCCATTTTCTTTTATTCCTCCCAGCCAAGAACTTCAAAATGAGAAAAATAAGTTTGGCATCGGAAAGTACAAATTCAAAACAAATGCATAATAGGTTCAAAGTAGCACTAAGCAAATACCATATTAACTGAATACCCTCTACATCGAAACACAGCTTGTTTCAGACCTTTATAGCATTAATTCTGTGAGGTTAAAAGTATATATAAGATTATAAATTTGCTACATTGTTTGGACTTTGTCTATAAAAAGTTAATATATCTGGTTGATTGAAGTGTCCAGATGTTTTGGTGTGACCTAATAACATCCTTAGACTACCAAGTACTTCACAGTAATAACTGTACTTTAAATAGCTGATAGAATCATTTTATTATTGACAGCTCTTAAGCCTAATTTGGGTGGAATATCGTTCTCCTGAAATAAAACTACCTACAGATTTTTTTTTTGGCAGAATATAATAAAAATGCACTCATGCCTCCAGCTGCTTCTTGTTGAAACTCTGTAATGTCTGCAGATATAAAAGTTTCATATCTACACTGGCAATAAGACTACCTGAATTCTTTTTTATCTTTGCCACTGACCAGTTAAGTGACCCCGAACCAACCATACCATGACTCTTGCCTCAGTTATTTCATCTGTGAAATTCCGACATTTTCTAGGTGATTATCAAGGATCTTTATAGTTCTACTATTTGATGACCTTATAATTTGAAACCAAACCTAAAAACAATATCATTGTCATAAACACTGTAGTGTATAATGGTATTCTTAGCTGAGCAAAACACTGATTTGTACATAGATTTTGATTCTCTCGACATGAAAGAAGGAATGACTGGCCTGATTCAAATCTTTTCTGGGCCTTTGTAGTACAAAATAATCTGTACTAGTGCACCCAGACATTGCCTATCATCTTCAGTAGCTTCTTAAATTTCATTAAGTTAAAAGTAAAGAGAGAGTGGGTCACTCATATTGTTTACTTCTTTTCTGTACACCTTTCCTTACCCATTTTCATTCCAGGATATTACCATTTTCTTACAAACATGTTTGGTAAGCAAGAATGTAGTCACTAGACACATCTCTAGGCCATAATGTTGTAATAATAATAATAATATGGTAATTGCTGGCATTGGTGAAGCAATGATTACGTGTCACATACTTTGTCATATAGAAATAATACTGGAGTATGAATACGAATTGTTCATTTCTACTGATAAACAATCTACATTCCCGAGGGATTTGTAAACACTGGAAAATAAACAAGGTCATTAGTAGCAATTATTTGGAGCCGTATAATGTCTCCGGAATACTGCTTCTCAAAGGAACCAAGAACCTAAGATTGACGAGCAAGGACGTTTCTGTGCAAACTTTAATCTGGCTCCACAGAAGTCAGGAGAGCAGAATCTAACAAGAGACAAAATCCTCCTTCAAGTGAACAATTTCTTTGTTATTGTCTACAGAACCTTTTACGACCTTTTACCATAGCTTTGCCTCTGGTACTGAAAACACATCTGGTATTTATGTTGTAACGCTTTTTTTTTTTTTTTCCAGTTGGAATGGTAAGAAAAAAAATATAGAGTAGGGTCAGAGAATTGGGAATTCCATCAACAAAATCATTACAATAGCAATAAAATTTCACCTCAAATCTCTACCAATCAACCTAATGTATTTTAATTTTCTAAAGCAAAACGTACAAAGATATCAAAAAAAGTACTACCAGTTCTACTTCCTCACGGCAGTTTTACTTAAGAATGATGCCCAACTATAAGAAATGATTGTATAGGATCATTTGATAGGAATCACAAAGGAGGAATCTGCATTTGATAGGAATCACAAAGAAGAAAGAACGGGAGTAGACAGATTCTAGAATAGGGCAGACTTTTAAAACTATCACTAACACAAATAATAGCAAAACACCAGACATAAGTTAAACCAAGCAACCACCTTATACTCGAGTACTATTTGTCAGAAACCCAGAAAACAAGGTGAAACATATCAATGGGTGGAAGAGAAACTGTTTTCGTGAGACTATGGTATTCAAAAAGAATCATGGCAGGACACAGTTTGACATATTGATAGCCCATTACGTGAGTGGATATAGTGAAAAAGATTTGTCATAACATTAGAGGGAGGCTTGAGGGATACTATTTTTTTTTCCAGACTCTTTCATCAGATGTTACTTTCCTTCAAAGTATCCTTTTCCCTTGGCATAGTTCTCAAGATTTCCTATATTTTAAAAATCTGGTTTGAAATTAAGTTCTGAATAGAATCTTTGATATCTTCATTGATGGTTGTTTTGACTAAAAAACACAGCTTAGTGAAGACAGTCAAAAGTCACACAAATTACTTGACCACAGATTGAGTCTGTTGATAAAACAACCGGTCCTTAATATACAAGATTCTGGTGGCATAGTATACAAAACACAATTTTCTAAGGTAATCTTGAAGTCATGGATAAAACAGTTGGGAAAAGCAGGTATTACATAGTAATTGATGTACACAGTACACTTTGGCCTGATGCTTTTACACCACGTTTTAAGACCAACATTGGTTTTATTACCACAAATAAGCTGATGTGCCATAGACACCAAGACAGCATGGTACATTTATAAAATAGGAATATAGGCCAAATGGAACAAAATAGCCCAGAAATAAAGCCAAACACAGGCAACTGATCTTCAAAAAAGCAAACAAAAACATAAAGTGGGGATAGGACACCTTATTCAACAAATGGTGCTGGGATAATTGGCAAGCCACAAGTAGGAGAATGAAACCAGATCTTCATCTCTCAACTTACACAAAAATCAACTTAAGATGGATCAAGACTTAAATCTAAGACCTGAAACCATAAAAAAATCTAGAAGATAATGTTGAAAAAAACCCTTCTACACATTGCTTTAGGCAAAGATTTCATGACCAAGAACCCCAAAGGAAATGCAATAAAAACAAACATAAGTAGGTGAGACTTAATTAAACTAAAAAGCTTTTACATGGTGAAAGGAACAGTTAGCAGAGTAAACAGATGACACACAGAGTGGGAGAAAAATTTCATAATCTATACATCTGACAAAGGACTAATATCCAGAATCTACAAGGAACTCAAATCAGGAAGCAAAAAACAAACAATCCCATCAAATAGTGGGCAAAGGAGAGGAACAGACAATTCTCAAAAGAAGATATACAAATGGCCAGCAAACATACGAAAAAAATGCTTGACATTACTAATTATCAGGGAAATGCAAATCGAAACAATGCAACACCTTACTACTACATGAATAGCCATAATCAAAAAATCAAAAAATAATCAATGTTGGCATGGATGTGTTGAAAAGGGAAACTTTTACACTGTTGCTGGAAATGTAAACTAGTATAACCGCTATGGAAAACAGTGTGCAGATTCCTTAAAGAACTGAAAGGAGATCTACCATTTGATCCAGCAATCTCTCTGGGTATCTACCCAGAGGAAAAGAAGTCATTATACAAAAAAGACACTTGCACATGCATGTTTATAGCAGCACAATTTGCAATTGCAAAAATATGAAACCATGCCAAATACCCATCAACCAACAAGTAGATAACGAAAATACGGTGTGTGTATGTGTGTGTGTATACATGTATACATGTATATATACATACACACATATTTACATATATATATACACACACACACACATATATATACACACACACACACACACACACACCATGGAATACTACTCATCCATAAAAAGGAATGAAGTAATGGCATTTGCAGCAACCTGGATGAAATTAGAGATATTATTCTAAGTGAAGTAACTCAGGAATGGAAAACCAAACATCATATATTCTCACTCATAGGTGGCAGCTAAGCTATGAGGATGCAAAGGCATAAGAATTATATAACGAACTTTGGGGACTTGGGGAAAACGGTGGGAGGGGGTGAGGGATAAAAGAGTACCCATTGGGTACAGTGTACACTGCTTGGGTGATAGATGCATCAAAATAACAGAAATCACCACTAAAGCTCTTATTCCTGTAACCAAACACCACCTGTTTCTCAAAATCTATTGAAATAGATTGTTCTATTCAATCTGTTTCTGAACAATCTATAATAGATTGTTCTCCAATCTACTGAAACAGATTGTTCCCCACCACTAAAGATCTTATTCCTGTAAGCAAACATCACCTGTTCCCCAAAATCTATTGAAATAGATTGTTCTATTCAATCTATTTCTGAACAATCTATAATAGGTTTTTCCCCAATCTATTGAAATAGATTTCTCCCCAAAATCTATTGAAATTATTCCTGTAACCAAACATCGCCTGTTCCCCAAAAATCTATTGAAATAAAATTTTAAAAATTAAAAAAGTTGAAATCCAAAAAACCATTGAATTTTTATCTTGTTTTATTACTCAATAATGTGCAAAATAGATAAAAGGTAAGGAATAGTGTAGGTGTCAGAAGTTTGTGATGTTAAGAGATGCGAGAAGGTTAATAATTGAGTGAGAGTGAAAGTTCAGCCTAGGGCTAAATGAGATGGCCTTGGATGGACAACAGGTATCTGCTAAGCACATTACTAGGTCATGAAAAATAATAACATGGGGGATTAAGCACTTAATAATTTATAACTAACCACATGAACTGTGTCAAACAAGTTCCAACAAAACACACCAATTCAGGATAAAGAATATCACTGGAATCAGAAAAAAAAATATTTAAATCCTAGCTCTACTGGTTTCAATATGTGTGACTTTTCACAAACCACTTAATCACTCTGAGCCTCAGGTTCCTATCTGCAAAATAGAGATAATCATATCTGAAATGGAAGGGAAGCTTATTCTAAGGATTAAACATGATATTTGTAAATAACATAGTGTAATGTCTGACACCAAGTAAATCCCAAATTTGTGGTATATACTTAGTGGGTGATGTTTAATAGCTTCAGTGATGTGATTATCTTGAATAACTGGGCAAAGAAATGTGAAGCTATGAAGAAATTTCCTCCTAAGATTACTGTACAACTGATGAGAATCAAGACAGACAAACATTTGGTCAGCTTCACTGTTACAAAATGATATCACATTAATTAATATGTCTGCTTAGCTTACATTGAAAATTTTTGTCCTCATGGAATCTGGAAAATTCATTTAGGGCCAAGCAAAATCTACAGTTTAAGCCACAGAATAATTTATACAAGGATGGTGGTGCTGGTGGTGGCAGTGGGGGTGGTGGTGGTAAAGACTATGTGCAAGATAAAATTATCCAGTTTATTAATTTCTCATTATTTCCCAATTTCTAAGTGTTAAGTATACTATATCATTAATTTTCATAAGAACCATAAGTGTTAGGTATTAAAATTGTTCCTTATCTACATATAAATAAAGCAAAGCATCAGGTAGTAACTTGTACAGTCTCGTAGCTAGTATGCGTTAAAAGTTGTGATTAAAACCCATTAGTTTAGCACCAGAATCTTCATTCTTAACAATTATATAGGGAATCCTAGAATTCTACCAAAGTTACCTGTTATTTATCCTTTTCCCTCATCTACGTATTTAACCATAAGCAAGTCCTGATAATTTTAACTGTCATTTTTTATCTAAATCCAAATTTATCATCTCCTACAAAGACTCCTGAAATTGCCTTCTATTGATATTCTTACCTCTTCTCTTGCTACCTATAAAAAGGACTATAACAAGGATAATAACTAGAAATGAAATTCAGCTAAGGGAAGAGGAATCTCTTCTTTCCAGGAAACCTGGTGAGAGAAATTTCACTATAAATTTAGACATGAAGTCCATTAAAATTATATTGGGACACGATGGGGTTGCTAAAGTTGAATTAAATGAAGTGAATTATTTTTTTGAAGGCATTGTTTTGTTCGAGCATCATCACCATCATTTTCACTCTGCTATTTTATTTACTTCTTCTTCACTGACTCTTCCAGGGTTAAACCCAGGGAAGAAAGGCATTAGGAATTAAGAAGTAAAGTGCCTCATGGTTGGTACAGTTCTAATCTGTTATTGGATTCTTCTGGATATCACTAGTACTATTGTCAGCACTTACTTTAGTCAAGTGTTTTTTTTTTTTTTTGCCTTCACTAAAAACTTACTACTGAATTACCCTCAATGTACACCACAGTGTCTCCTCTGAATGGCCACAAATGACTACTTTTTAGGCTCTGGATCATATGTCCTACCAGTCTTCGGAGGATTCTTTATCCTTTCAGGCAGTCATCTTTAGCAAAATTCATTTTAGGATAACCTAAAGCCAGATCCCTTTTGTGTGGTATAAATTTGCTGTAAGTGGAACTTTCCCTTGATAAAGTCACTACAGTATGTCTTTAGCCCACCAGACAGGAGTAGCCCTTTCTATTTAAATCATGATGTCCTAAATACCAATGACTATGTCTTTCAAGGTTAGAGACATTTGAATAGTTCTCAAAATTATCACCTTGAATCCCCACTAGTATAGCTTGGCATTAAAGGGGAAGAAACCTCTTTTACCTAAATTATTGTGAGAGGTAGGAGGAGAAGAAGTATACAAAAAAAATCTCCTAAAGACTATCCTCACTTGTCTTCTTCAGCTTCCTCCTTATATAAACTTTAGTTATCCACACGTGTAATGAACTAATGGTAAACAGTTAAAGAGCAGAAATTGTGTATTTGTACATTGTGGACAAGGTGTAGAAGAAACCAGCTATAAATATAAGGAAGACGTATTATTTCAGAGGGTGAAAGCCTCAAGCCTTGGCATCTTCCAAGATGTGATGTTGAACTTGTGGGTACACAGAAGTCAAGAATTGAGGTTTGGGAACCTCTTCTGCCTAGATTTCAAAGGATGCATACGAATGTCTGGATGTCCAGGCAGACGTTTGCTGCAGGGGTGGAAGCCTTACAGAGAACCTCTGCTAGGGCAGTGCAGAAGGGAAATGTGGGTTTGAATTCCGCACACAGAGTCCCCACTGGGGCACTGCCTAGTAGAGCTGGGAGAAGTGGGCCATTGTTCTCCAGACCCCAGAATGGTAGATCCACTGACAGCTTGCACCATGCTCCTGGAAAAGCCACCGACACTTAATGCCTGCCCATGAAAGCATGTTGGAGGGGGACTGTACCCTGCAAAGCCACAGGGGCAGAGCTGCCCAAAACCATGGGATTCTACCTCTTCCATCAGCAAGACCTGGGTGTGAGATGTGGAGTCAAAGGAGATCTTTTGGAACTTAAAATTTTAATGATGGCGCTATTGGATTCTGGACTTGTATGGGGCCTGTAGCCGCTTTGTTTTGGCCAATATCTCCCATTTGTAACAGGTGTATTTACCCATGTCTGTATCCCCCGTGTATCTAGGAAGTAGCTAACTTACTTTTGATTTTACAGGCTCATAGGTAGAAGGGACTTGCTTTGTCTCAGATGGGACTTTGGACTTGGACTTTTGGGTTAATGCTGGGATGAGTTAAGACTTTAGGGGACTCTTGGAAAGGGATGATTTTATTTTGAAATGTGAAGATATTAGGTTTGGGAGGGTCAGTGGTGGAATGATATGGCTTGCCTGTGTCCCAATCCAAAATCTCATCTTATATTATAATCTCCATAATCCCTACATGCCAAAGGTGGGACCAGGTGGAGGTAACTGGAACGCAGGGGTGGTTTGTCCCATGCTGTTCTCATGATAGGGAGTGAGTTCTCATGAGATCTGATGGTTGTATGAGCATCTGACATTTTCCCTGCTTGCACTCACTCCATCCTGCTGCTCTGTGAAGAAAGTGCCTGCTAGTTCTTTGCCTTCTACCATGCTTGTAAGTAAGGTGTAAAGGTGCAACTGTGATCACATTGCTATTTTACATGGATCTAGCTCTGCCTATAAACTTTTATCTTTAACAACTACCCTAAATGCATCCTTTTTCAAGTCCTTATCACATGGTTTATGTTTTTGACCTCTTTTATTCCTTACTAAATTTTCACTAAGATAACTTCTGTTTTTCCTGCTTTTATGATTCAGAAAAAAAAATTCTGAAAATAAAATGGATTCCAATTAAAAAATTTTCTTATATTGTACTTTCTTTGAAAAAGTCATTTTAGTTCTGTTACTTCAGGTTCTCCACGAATCAACACCTACGATATTAATGGCATCTTTCCAGAGTCCAGTTGTCCTGTATCTTACTCCATTCCAGTCACTTTTCCAAGTCAAAATCAATAGAATATTACAGGCTACCAACACAATACTTTTTAAATGCCTAAATCTGTGGCAGGAATTGCAATGTTAAGAAACTGAGAAAGAGGCAGACAGTGAAAGCTTTTTGAGATGATAGGATATATGTCATTTCTCCAAAAATATGACAAAATTGCTCATGGCCAGAAACAATAACAGAGAGTAGACTTGGGGAACAAGCAAAACGATTAAAAACAAAATGATTTTAGCTAACTACATCATTGTTATTTAACTTCTTGACTGAAACTCTCCTTTCAAAATGTCAACAGATAATTTCTATGTGACTGTTTTATTAGCATTACATTGAAATGTACAATACCATTTTATTCCAAGTTGACTTTTTTAATGGTTTAGATAAATGGTTTGCATAGAAGCATTGGGGACGTTAAATTTTACTTCAAAGTATATACTCCAAAAATTTTAAATATGACTTTTTGTAAATAAAGCAATATGTAATAGGAGTTGGGACTCCATTCTGTATTACCAACAATCATATATCTCTCTGAAATTTAATTAGTGTTACTTACCTTATAGTCACAGATGACTGAAGCAAGCAAATAACTAGAAAGCATATCTTTTTATTTAGCTAGCTAAAGTATTTACTTTAAAATAAGCCCACCTCTCCTACTTGTGTAAAGTGCACAGAGATATCTTTCTTGTTTTTGCTACCTATTCCATTTCATAAAGAGTTTTGATGTTTGCATCCTAATTTTCTAACCTTGAATGCTGGGGTCTTCCATATATTTAATGAAGTCTGGTAACAAATCTTCAGTTCTCCCCGAGTAAGCAATCCTACTGCAGACTTAGCTCTCTCTCCCTTGACATTCCTGAAGCCCAAATAAGATTTGTGCTCTGACAGGGTGAACATTTACTTTATCAGAAAGCATATTAGGGTGGGCATGTCTCAGGATAATGTGCACCAGAATCAGAGAGGATGACTAATTTGTTCTGCTATTAAGCGAATAATAAAATGATTTAGGCATGTAGATATGAAACAGCCAGCACTTTACAAATTATATGTAGCATATTTCATTTTAAATCTGGCCAAGTCCAAGAACCTTTTATGCATTAAGTGACATTTACAAGAAAGACAAGACTTTATCCAGAACTTAGAAATATTTACCTAAGATGAGGAAACATGATAGCAACTAAGAATTATTTGAAGGTACTGTAAGTTATGTACATTTTGTAAATTGTGTTTTATAGTAGTCAAGCTTTGCCAATTTCTTTCATACTTAGAGGTTTGTTTTAAATAGTAAAATGTCATGGAACACATATAAGACAAAGCAATATAGGAATATTTGTTACAATTTTATTCTAAATAACTTGATCACCAAGATTATTTTTCATGTGTATGCATGCATGTGGGTGTATGTCTATTCCAGAAAACACTAATTATCTTTAAAACTGGCTAATGCTTATGAGACAGATGCTCTTTGCTAGGATTGTACATTGGTGCACTATTTCTTGAAATAATTAGAAAATATATATCAAGAATCTTAAAAAATGCCAACATTCTTTGAAGGGACAAATCCACTTTGGATGTCCAAGCAAATATCTTGAAAAGTCATCAATGATCTTTAAACTAAAATGTTTATCACAATATGGCATTTATATTTAGAATAATTCTGGAAATATTCAATTTTAAACAAAGAAGTGATTAAATCTTAATACTATCACACAATAAAACATTATGCTATCATTAAAAATCATATTTTCAAAGTTTTAGTTGCATGGAGAGAAATACGTATACTAAAATTTTAAATGAAAAAGCGAGATAAAAAGTTATGTATGTCTTATAGGAGTAGCATAGAAGTCAATCATTTTAAATAATTACTTCATTTTCCGTGCTTCAGAAATCATTTTCTTCTTAAAGACTTTAGATTTTTCACATTTTACGATGCAAATGTCTCTCTCTTGCAATCAGAAAAGTAGTATGCTAAAGATAATCATGATATAAGTTGATATAAGTGGACAATAACACTTTACTGATCATATATCCTTAAATCAAAATACATATTAAAATTTCTAAAGGTCTTTTGAAAACTGATTAATCACGCAGACTATGGGAGCCATAACTCTAAAAAATTTTTTTGAAAATTGCAGGTAATTTTGCAGACCTACTTAAAATCTCCTTCACTTTAGATCTTTCTCTACCTATGCTGTTTATAAAAATGTTTTATAAGGAATTACCATTTAATAGTTCAAGGATGAAATATTTATACTTTTAAATTTTCCCAGCAAATTTTTTTATCTCTAGTTTCCATATGGTTATTCATCACTGCAAAGGTACTAGTTGTGTATATATATATATTTTAGATGGAGTCTCACTCTGTCACCCAGGCTGGAGTGCAGTGGCGCGATCTCAGCTCACTGCAAGCTCCGCTTTCCGGGTTCAGGCGATTCTCCTGCCTCAGCCTCCTGAGTAGCTGGGACTATAGGCGCCCGCCACCATGCCTGGCTAATTTTTTTTGTATTTTTTTTTAGTAGAGATGGGGTTTCACCGTGCTAGTTGTCTTTTTGTATGATAAAGTACTTTCAAAGCAGTCTAAAGGGCTAAAATGCGTAAGAATCAAACTTCATTGTAGGCCTTCTGAATTATGATTTTGGAAAAGGTAAAATCATGTCTCTTATACAAACATAAAATGAACTACGTTAAACATTTCCTTCAATTTATTAATTAATGAGATTAATAAGCTGGCAACACTGGTTAAAATGAGAATTTGACTTGCAGAGTTAATATTCTTTACTAGACAAAATTTATTTTTATTGCTAGAGGCAAGAAACATTTGCATTGCCCTCGGTTTTCCACAGCTTACCCTCTACTCCAAAATAGTTTCAAAAAACTAGGCAATAAAAAGTCATTCAAAGATGCACACCACTGGAATCAGCCAATCCCATGTAATATCCTTTGCCTATCTCCAAGATCCAATTTTTTTTGACAGCTTCGTGTATCATTTCTCATGGATTTAGGTGGGACATTAAAAATTATCAGACAAGAAAAAATGTTCTTTATACCAGAACAGAAAATTTTCTCTCTTACAAAAGTATTTGAGCTTCATCTTTCACAGATTATACACCTATTGGTTACCCAGTCTTTGTCTCTTGGTTGCTGTCTTCAACTTTCTTTCCCTTCTTTCTATAATTTAAGAGTACATAGGGCCTGATTTAAATAAGTGCCTACCTAATATGGAGAAATCTTTCATAGGAAAGTAGAATACGAGTTCAGGTTGTTGTTTCGAGGGTGTATGCTTTGTTTCCTGATGTTACTGTCTGCTCCAGTAAGTGTCATGTAGTACACACCAAATAAACATTTGTGGAATGAAAATGGGAGACCAAAAAATCCTCTTTTTGTTAGGATACTTTGATCCTTAAGGAGATATAATGGAGAGTATACTACACTTCCTGGAAATTGAGAATAAATCTTTTAATCTAAATTGATGATTAAAATATTTTTTTCTGAAAGATTATCCAATTACAGGGAAAGGTGCCACTAAGAAAACAGAAATTCTACTCCGAGGTAGAGAAAAATGAAAGAATGACTGAGATTTTTGTTAAAGAATAATTCCTGTTACAGGGAACATTTACCCCAAATTCTCCTTCCTTCCTATCCACATTTTAGGCTGTGAGAAATTCGGAGCAATTTTCTCAAACTGGGGACCCTTAAATAACATTATTTGGAAGACTGATGAGAGAAGTGCTTAAAAGTATATAATCACTTGAAGGCAACAATAGAATGACAGAAAGTGACAGAGGGAATAGCTTCCTTTCCACTGGGAGCAAAAGCAGCTGTGGTACTCAGGGAATAAATGGTGCACAATGCATGATCTTGTGGCCACTGTGGAACAAAAACAGGATTCATTAATGTAACATCAAACATGTGGCACTAGTGTAACAACAATAGTAAGTAGTAGGAACATTAGTAATATTAGCATGGGATAAGAGATAGTAACAGCAAACCCAGCAGTACTGGTAACCAGAAACCATGGGTGGGTAACATCTTTATCCCTTTAAACATTCTAAACAGAAAGGTAATTACAAAACCAGACATATGGTGGATACTGGTTCAAAGAAAAGTGGCTACTCCAATTTTAAAAATAATGGTTGGATTAAACACATATGTCTCTATCATGACACCAAAATTTTTTATTTTCCCTATGAATAGAAATATAAAAGCTACATGCATCTTCTTAGATGCTCTCCTTGGCCTCTTCAGTTGAAATGACTGAGCGTGAGGATTTATACTGACAAGAGCAAAAATGCACAGAACATCAGTGTAGCTGGGTCACAGATGCTACATGAAGGCTCTAAGTGCTTGTGGTTACTTCTATTACAAAACCTAAAACTAGAGAGCCATAACCGCAGGGTCACTAAGCCTCCTATGCAGTGATAGAAGACAATCAGAAACTGAGAATCTGAGAAACTGCTAATAATAATCATGTGGAAAGTGCATTAAAAACTGCATATGTTGATTGTTAAGTGCTTTACATGTCAATTCACATTCTTTGTGTTCCGTCAGTTTCATGAATTATTTTGAATTTCCATTGAATTTGGGTTACGTACTTTCTCCACATTAAGTCCTTCATATTGGCTTATTTTTTCTTACATTTAAAAAACATGCTCTGGTAAAGAACTGTAAACCAGGATCATTTGTATTATCCACAAGCACACTAATATCTGGCTAAAACACTTGCTAATATGACAAGCTTTGTTCTCCATCAAGCATACATAAGCTGCTTCTCTATAGAATAAAATTGCTGCTAAAGCAAAGACTTCTTAACGTTTAAGATTTTCACAAATTCCTAATAAATTAAGAATTACAAAGTTGTCTTTCACTGGAATTATGAAGCAATTTCCCAAACATATATGCACAAAGTCTATCAAATAAATCCTGGAATGTTTGGGCCAATATTTAAAAAATCTTCTCAACTGGCCTTTTTTTTTTCATTATTAATCTGCAGTTGAGCAGTTTTATTCTAATAATGCTACCTGCCTTGGGATCTCAGCAGAAAACTCCCAACAAAGTATCTATTTCACGACTTGCCTCATGCTTCTAACCCTATTTATTATTTTATCTCAGTGTGGCTTTATATTACTTCTTTCGTATCTTTAAAAAGTTGGATTTGCATATCACATAAGAAACCTGCAATGACTAACCCCATTCCACTCTGATATATGATCTGTTTACTCATTATTGCTCCATAAAGGTAAATTATATAATACCATACTTTTGCTTGTAGATTGCCTTACAATTATTCCCTAGACACTTCACTCAATCATAATTCTAGGTTTTCAATAACTATATATTTGGGGTTTTGAATAAGTCCTAAGGATAAAAGAGAGGAAGCAAGAGAGGGAGAAATGGAAAAGAGAAAATAATGAAAAACTCGTTTGCTCTTTTCATGTCTGCAAAAGTCAAAGCACTGGTGATAAATTTCTTTCCCCCAAAATTCACAAAAGACAGCACAGATGCGATGACAAGGGCACACCCTCACATCAGTGTTATTTCTGCCAATAAAAGGCATAATCTAAGCCTAACTGTGAAGAATCATCAGAAAAAAACAAATTGAGAGGCATTCTCCAACATATTTGGCTTGTCTTTTTCATAAACTTCAAGGTTGAGAAATACAAAGTAAGGATGAGGAACTGATTTTGATTTAAAGAAACTAAAGGAATCCAACAAGTAAATGTAATGTGTTACAACCATTACACAGTGTTACGATGTAATGTAATGTTACAATACATTCATTTGGACTAGGTCCTGGACTAGGAAAAATAAATCATAAAAATATTAGAATAACAAAATTTGAGTATTAACTATGAGTAAGATAATATTATATACGTTCTAATTGTTCTAATTTTGTTAACTGTACTGTGATTATATAGGCTAACATCTGTGTTTCTATGAAATAAATACCAATATTCAGGGATAAAAATGCAGGGTATCTTGAGCATAACCTCAAATGATTCAAAAAATAAAATAATACAAAATGATAAGTAGGACCATATATAAATTCTAAATCTGGATATTGGGAGTTGCTTTCACCATGTTTCATGTTCTGTGAATTTAAAATTATGTCAAAATTGAAAGTTTTAAAAAGTTGTCCTTCACAAATATGGTAAGAATTTTGGTTTAGTATAAACTGGAGGGAAAAACTTTTCTAATTTGCAAGTACATCATCATGAAGAAATAATTTTGACAAGGCAAAAAAAAATAAGTAAAACCTTTCTTATTGGAAAGAACTGGTAATTTACCAAAATGAATACAGTAAGAATAAATGAATATGAAGATAATTTAAATATATATAAATTGGATAATTCAAAATAAGTAGGCCTTTTCAAAAATAGAAAAGGGCCAAACCCACAGTAGAGTTTTCAGTTAATTTAATGTCAAAGGAGGTTAGCATAATCCTCATTGAATCTCATTCTTTGCTCTTTATTTTATTCCATGTGAAAATTTTCATAATATCAAGAACATTTTCATATCAAGAAAATTTTCATAATTTCTTTCAAATACAATAAAATTATACTTTATGCTAAGAAAAAGTGTCAAAAAATTCTTACTGCAACAAAAAATAATTACATCCATATAATGAAATGTAGTAATTTAAAATGATGCTTTCAAAAAGAGATTATTTCTTAAGAATATGCTCATGAAATAATATTTTTTCTAAAGCAGTTATACAACTATATAAAAGTATATATAAACTATGACTAGTCAGTACCTTACATGTGAGTAAATGCATGGGATTTGTGATGTGATGACTAAACATGAGTTTAAACACTTGTTTTCTCACACGTATATCCATTAACTTCGAGTAAGTAGCATAATTTCTTAGGACTTTAGGTTTCTCATCTATAAAATGGAAATATTAATAGTATCTAGCCCAAACAGCATTGTAATGATCAAATAAAACAATTCATTTGAATCCCTTAGCATGGATCCTGGCAAATAGGTAGACTAAATGAAAGAAAGAAAGCAATAGTTGTCTGAGTTGTATGTACATGTGAGACGTGAGATTATAGGATTTGTATCAGCACACTTTTGTCATGTAAGAAGCCACTTAAAGAGTGACAAAAATAATTATCTCAGGATTTGGTAGATAAGTATTTTGGATTGCAGTCTGCTAGAAGGTTCATCTGGTCTTTTTCTTGAAACAGAGTTCACTCTGTCGCCCAGACTGGAGTGCAGTGGTGAGATCTCGGCTCACTGGAACCTCCACCTCCCATGTTCAAGGGTTCAAGGGATTCTCCTGCCTCAGCCTCCAGATTAGCTGGGACTACAGGCACCTGCCACCACACCCGGCTGATTTTTTGTATTTTAAGTAGGGATGGGGTTTCACCATGTTAGCCAGGATGGTCTCCATCTCCTGACCTTGTGATCTACCCGACTTGGCCTCCCAAAGTCTTGGGATTACAGGTGTGAGCCACCACGCCTGGCCTCATCTGGTCTTTGATAGCCTCACTCGTGAATCTGTGGTCAGCTACGTGGTCTCTGATATAATGAAAAATATAATACAAGTTTATATTCATTTTATGTGCATTTTTATAACACCTTTATTGAAACACAATTCATATAACATTCACTTTATCCATTTAAAGTAACATTTAATGGACTGTAGCATAATTGATTGTAGTGCAATCACCAGCATAATTTTTAAAAATTTTCATAATTTCAAAAAGAAGCCCCATATAAATTTGGTAGTATCTTCCCATTTCCCCCCAATTCTCCAGCCAAAGCAACTATTTATCTATTCTTTATTTCAATAGATTTTTCTCTTTTGGATAATCTTTGTAAATGGGAATTATACAAGCAAATGCTGAGAGATTTTGTCACCACCAGGCCTGCCCTAAAAGAGCTCCTGAAGGAAGCATGAAACATGGAAAGGAACAACTGGTACCAGCCACTACAAAAACATGGCAAATTGTAAAGACCATCAAGGCTAGGAAGAAACTGCATCAACTAACCAGCAAAATAACCAGCTAACGTCATAATGACAGGATCAATTTCACACATAACAATATTAACCTTAAATGTAAATGGGTCAAATGCTCCAATTAAAAGACACAGACTGGCAAATTGGATAAAGAGTCAAGACCCATCAGTGTGCTGTATTCAGGAAACCCATCTCATGTGCAGAGACACACATAGGCTCAAAATAAAGGGATGGAGGAAGATCCACCAAGCAAATGGAAAACAAAAAAAGGCAGGGGTTGCAATCCTAGTCTCTGATAAAACAAACTTTAAACCAACAAACATCAAAAAAGACAAAGAAGCCCATTACATAATGGTAAAGGGATCAATTCAACAAGAAGAGCTAACTATCCTAAATATATATGTACCCAATATATATTTTATGTGTGATCAGCTTCTTTCACTTAGCATAATGTTTTCAAGGTTCAGCCACGTTGAAGAATGAATTACTACTTTATATTTTTATTGCTGAATAAAATTTTACTATAATTATGTACCATATTTTGTTCACCCATTCATCTGTTGATAGATATTTGGGTTTAATGTTACAATTAACATTCATGTACAAGTTTTTGTATAAATACATGTTTGCATTTCTTTGGGGTATATATCTAGAAATGAAATTACTGGGTGATATAATAAGTTTAGGTTTAAATTTTTGATGAACAGCTGGACTAATTTTAAAAATGGCTGCATAATTTTACATGCTGATCAGAAAAGCCCGAGGCTTCCAATTTCTTCAAATTCTCGCCAACACTTATTTTTTTTATTATTATTATAGCTACTTTAGTGGGTGTGAAGTTGTATCTTATGGTGGTTTTGATTTGCATTTTCCTGATGGATAAGGTTATTGATCCTCTTTTCATGGGCTTATTGGACACTTGTATGTCTTATTTGGAGAAACAGCTATTAAGACATTTTTCCATTATATCAACGAGCAATGTGTCTTTTTATTATTTAGAAATATTATTGATGTGTTCCAGATGCAATTTTTGTATTAGATATGTGACTTGCAAATTTTTTTTTCTATTCTGTGGATTGTCTTTTTACTTTCTTGTGCTCTTTGAAGCACAAAGTTTTCTAAATTTTGTGAGGTTCAATTTATGTTTTTTTTTTTCCTTACTTGTGCTTTAGGAGTCATATCCAAGAAGTCTTTGCCTAAACCCAGATTAAGATTTATCCTTTCTCTTCTATGAGTTTTATAATTTTAGGTATTGAACTATATGATCCATTTTGAATTAATTTTTGTATACAGTGTAAGGAAATGGTCCAACTTCATTTTTTGCATGTGAATATGCAGTTATCTCAGTATTATTTGTTGAAGATACTATTTTTCCTCATTGAATCATCTTGGCAACCATGTCAATAATCGATTGACTTTGACACAAAAATAGTAGAGTGGAAAATTCCAAAATTCGTTTATCTGCAAAAGCAATAAGCTCACAAAAACTATAAGAATCGTTTTTTGTTGTTGTTGTTGTTGTTGGAAGTCTGAAATTATGTCCAAATCCTTGAACATGTATAAAGTGACCTTGTGATGACAGTGATTTTAGCAGGTCAGGTCTCAATTTGACTATCTCTTTCCCTGATTTCTCTGTTAAACTGTTTGCTTCTTGGTATTACAGGAAGCTGTTAGCCTTCACTAACTGCTTGCTAATCACTGTATTGTTTTTTGACAATTCCCCAATAAATTGCTCCACAGTCTGATCCAATTAAATTTTAGTCCCTTTACAGACATAGTATTTGAAGCCAGTCTTAGAGATATGTTCTGTTGCCAGGAGGGCTCTTCTTAGCCTCTTTTATCCCTGGTTCTCTGTGGTAAGCTTCTAGCTCAGCCTGGGTTTAGTTTGCTGTATTCATTGAGAAACTTTCCTCTAACTGTTCACATATTTCCTCTTAGTTGCTTATCTTGAAATCTCCAATTTTTTCTTTCCAGGAATCCCTTAAGCTTGCACTTTCTCATACTCTGTTCCAAATAAAGTCAGTTGCCTTGGGAAAAGCTTCAGAAATCTCTATTGTTAATCTCTGTTAATCTCTGCCTCTCCTCCTGGGCAAAATCTCTGCCACTGCTCTTGAGGTTGGGGTAGGAAGAGTGGGCTACTTCTTTTGGAGTGGCATATATGCTTTACAAGCATGGCACTGGTTGGAGCGGAAGCCTTGAGTCTTCTCAGCTTGATTCTCCAGATGTGAAACATCCTCCCTACAAATAAGCTGGAGATCAGGTGATTGGGCCACTGGTCATTGTGGCCTATTGCACCTGGGGTAGTAGAACTTTCACCCTACAAAACGGAGCTGAGTGGATCAAGGAAGAGAACCCCAGACCTCTCAGTAGTTCTTGTCTAGAATAGAGATTCTGCTACATGGAGCTGGGATGAAATGAGAAATGCTAGTTACCTGCTCTTCACAAGGAGATACCATAGCCCTCAACTTGAAATTTGGAAGAGAGGAGTACTATGTTCTTGGCTGCACCCACCCAGGATGGTGCTTCAGTCATGCTGAGCTTGGCAGGAGTGGGGTGAAGGTTGATGAGGAGAGTGGGTCCTGGCTCAAAAGCTCAGACTGTCACTGCTATTATCAATATATATTACATTTTCTTGAATAAATGTTTCTTATTTACTGTATGGCATTTAGAAAATTTCCAGAAACCTAAATTTTAAAAAAAAAATCATGTTCACCTGTATGGTAGTTCCACTGAGGAGAGGGTCCATGAAGCTACTCAGGCTTCCACTCAAGAAGTTATGTCTATACAAACATAAAATAACTGGCTTATAATAAGTTGGGTAGTGATTAATGAATCATGTTAATTAAGCCATAATGTGAGGAATCAAAGTCAATGTGAAAAACTATGCTTTCCCCACCGAATAGTGAGATCTTTTTGGAGTTAGATCTATGATCCCTGTTTGTAACAAACCCATTCATCTTATCGTTTATTTAGAAATATCATGTATACTAAAGAACAATGGAATTTGCACTCTAAAAGAGCTAAAGATGAATAAAATCTTGCTGAGAAAAGCAGCTTTGGTAGTCTGATTTTCTTTTCTTCCTGTAATTGTGTCATTTATGTTTGAAATTCACTGTTTTTCTTCATCCATTTATTTTCTATTATCTTACATTATAGCCATTGCTTCTTTTACCTTTACGAATGCATTATTTCACATTAATAATAATTTTGTCCCAAAAGACTCCACTAAACTTCCTCCATTCTCCAAATCTTCCTATTTCATGTATTTTTTACAAACCCATTTTGGTGGCAATGGTCAATTGTATTTTTAGGTTATTTATTACTTAAGAAAACAATACAAAATAAAAATATTTTTCCAAAATATACTTTCTCTTCAGAAATAAGCTTCATTTCTCACAGTAGTCAAATTAATTTCATATGTGACTAGCTTTTTAAGGCTAATGCAAAATATATATTACAATAATAATACCAAACCATAAACAAAGTCAACAACAAATTGCATTATTCCAAAAACTTTCCTACCAGGAAGTTGAGCTCTCTGTGAAGTTAATAGTTCTACATTTGTAAATATACACAATTATATAGAATGAGCTATCATATTTTCATTAGCATCACTAGTCAACTGAATGAGTTTGTTTTGGATCTACCTTGTTAACTTCCAAGATTGCTGATAAGTCACAGAAACTGGCAAAAGATGCAGGTATTTAGGCTCTATCATTTATGCATTTGGGCTCTAGGAAATAGCTCAGCCATGTGACTTTTCACATTTGCAAATCTAGCCATTATTACCATCAAACAATTAAAAAATTAGTAGACATTCATATCCCCCAAGAAAATAAATTATGTATACATATAAAAACATGCATGCACACATATATCCTCTAACGAGAAACAGTCGTTCTTCCAAAAAGCGAGTACCACTCTGTCTAAAGTAAATAAAATAGTTTTAAACTGAGCATCTAAATAACTAATGAACTAATGCCTGTGGCCAGTGGCTAGATTTTTATGTATGTAGGCATATTATCAGCTAAAAACTTAATTTGCTTCTAAACCGCTCAAAGAAAATAAGCTAAAATTTAAACTATTTTCTGTATAATACTAGACAAATAATGATTTTTAATTTTTGTATTATGCTTTGCTTTGTTTTTTAAGTTGTCTATAATAATATATTACATTTTTACCATAAAACTATTAATGTAATAATTTAAATAAAACATTTTATTTTTCTATCATATAAATTATATTAATAGGAATACAGGGAATAAAAAAGATATTGTGCCTAATCACAAACAAGCTATCATATATGTTAATATATGTTATACATAATTTTCATTTAGAATTTCTTTTTCATTTAGAATTTCTTTTCCTTGGTTTATCTTTTTAGGAATACAAATACAAATATGCCCCCATATAAAGCTGAGATATTTAAATTAATTCTAGGTTAAATTTTAGTAATATTCACAAGGTCACTTCATTTATTTCAAATATAATTTTAGTCAACAGTCAATGATTAATGAGAATCAGTTATGAAGATGAGTCTAAAGAATAGATTAGTGAAATAATTCTTAGTCATTTTTATAACTATAAAATCTTTTTAAAAATTCCATTTTGTAACTTATTTACAAATGAGAAGCAAAATCCTTAGCTAACCAAGAGAGCTGAGTCAAAACAAAAATATATTAAATTTTTTTAAATCCTAGAATATGTGATTTTATCATCTGTTTTTAAGTAATCAAAATTTTCATAATATTATGCTAACTATTTAGGGTATATATACTATTTTTTCCTGCATAGTATCTGACTTCTGAGTGATTATAGTTCACTCTGTGAAGACATGGAGGAAAGCGTGCGGTCTGTAATGACAACTGTGGGGACAAATTACATACACAAATTTAATTTCATACATATTGCAACAATCTGGTCATGTAATTTCATTTCAGCTTCAAAGAAATATATGGTTCTGGACACCATGGTCTCTAGTCTTGATTTCATAATCGTGATATTCTTCTGAACAGTGGCTATTTGTTAGTGATCAGACTATTGATCAGAATGCTTTGGTGAACAATATAATGGTATTTCAGTGAGTAAAGATACTCAGTCTAATAATTTACATTTGCTTTCTATTTTCTGTCTGCTTTATATTGTATTGCTCTAATTTATTTCAAATACAGATAAAACTAAAATTACTACTGATGTCTTCAAAAGTGTAGTTTTTCTATCCAATAATGAATACAGTGATCTAATTTATAATACATATATCAACTTATCTTAAGCAATTATTCAGTTATAAAAATATGATTGTATTTTCACATATAGTTAAATTACTAAATGTTTTATTGCGCATTCTCATACTTATTTATATTGATTCTTAGGCATAAGATCATAAAGAAAAAATTTAAATGAGAAAAAAATTTAGACATGATATAAATTGTTTAAAGGATTCACGTTAGACCTCCCATATGGTGGAATATCAAAAGCCTTAATGATTTATTTTCTTAGGACATACAATATATATAGTCATAAATCATCTGGAAATTGAATCCATGTATATGTAGATCAACATTTGCATGAATATTTTCAGCAAGAGTTACCAATTTATTTTCAAAATATCATAAATAAATGTAAAAAATGATCTTACATGGGTTTACAGCATATGCTTGCTACACTGAATAAAGAAAGCAGAAATGATTATGTGTATTAATGGAATATAAAGAATATTCACTTTAGTCAGAATATATAACCATCTTTCCTTGAGCAATTATGATATTATGGATACTAAAAATTATAAAATATAATTATTTTGTGATTGATTTCTTTTTAATTGTAAGGAAGAGAAAATAAAAATAATATGAAAATTAAACCATTTGATCCTTCAAAATGCATTGTATTCTACATAAAAGAAAATCTATTCTGGACTTTTATACACAAGAAAAAATAGTTTGGGTCATGGAACTGAAGAGTCAAGGAGCAGCTTTGCTTCGGTAGTTTTTAAATTCTGTGTGAAACACTGTCAATAGGATCTTTTCATGACTTGTTTATTCTAGGTGTCACCTCGAGCCACAAGCTGATTAACTCTATGATAGCTAGATGGCAGCAGAAATGTTGAGGCTCACATTATCACAGCACTAAACACATTTAAAGTAAAAAGTTTCAAGTTTATTTGGTTTTGAGTAGTTTAACAAGCTTGAATAAGTCATTACTTCTAATGACTATTTTTGGCTAGGGTTAGGTCCTCTTTCCAGAATCAATCACAGAGTCAAGAAACACACAGGCTATGCTTCTAAACAATACAATTAGCCATGAGGACCAATCAAAATGATGGGATATGTTTTCTTGCCACATAACAAAAACTGAAAGTGAAAGGTAAAACCATGGGTTTATTTTTATTCCTATAAGGCTGTCTTCCCCTCACCCCACCCAAGTGCTGTAGAATTTATTATCCTTGAAATTCTAAAATGCCACCAGTATAAGTCTAGATGTGTATCTTTTTTTCATTATTTTTCCTTGTCATTTTGATCTGAGAAGTCTAATCTTGTCAGTTTAGGAAATTGCAGTTTATTATTTCACCTTCTCCATCTGCTCTGTTGTCAGGTTTCATACAGCTATCACTGTCCATTTATCTTTTTTTATTATACTTATCTCTTTATCATTTCTTATGAGTTCTGAGTAATATTTGGGGCCACTTTTCTGTTTTAATCAATTACTGTTTTTGGTAATCCATGGGTACTAGAACAACTATTTGAGGTAACTAATTGAGGTAACTACCTCATTTAACAAATTTAGCAAATTAATTTTGTTAACTGAAGGTAATCTTTAAAGGTTTCATTATGTCTCCTTTATTTGTACTTAACATCCTTATACATCTTATGCAGACTATAAAATAATTATGCATGCACATGTATGTGTAATTTTTTAAAAATGTCACATAATCAAATTCACTTTTTAAAATTTTGTGTATAGAATTATATAATTTTGAACTTTTAAGTTCAGGGGTACATATGCAGGTTAATTACATAGGTTAACTTGTGTCATGGGGGTTTGTTGTAGAGATTATTTCATCACCCAGGTATTAAGCCTAGTATTTATTAGTTATTTTTCCTATCCTCTCCCTCTTCCCACCCTTCACTCTCCAATAGGCTCCAGTGTGTGTTGTTCCCTTCGATGTATCCGTGTGTTCTCATCATTTAGCTCCTTCTTATGAGTGAGAACATGTGGTACTTTTAGTTCCTGCATTAGTTTGCTAAGACCAATGGTCTCCAGCAACATCCATGTTCCTGCAAAGGACATGATCTCTTTTTTATGGCTGCATAGTATTCCATGATGTATATGTACCATGTTTTTGTTACCCAGTCTATCACTGATGGGCATTTAGGTTGATTCCAAGTCTTTGCTATTGTGAATAGTGCTGCAATGAACATATGCATGCATGTTTCTTTATTATCGAACAATTTATATTTCTTTGGGTATATCTCAGTAGTGAAATTGCCAGGTCAAGTTGTATTTGTCTTTAAGTCTTAGAGGAATCTCCACACTGCCTTCCACAATGGTTGAACTAATTTACACTCCCACCTACAGTGTATAAGCATTCCTTTTCCTCTGCAAACTCGCCAGCATCTGTTATTTTTTGACTTTTTCATAATAGCCATTCTGACTGCTGTGAGAGATGGTATCTCATTGTGGTTTTGATTTGCATTTCTCTAATGATCAGTGATATTGAGCTTCTTTTCATATGATTGTTGGCCGCATGTATGTCTTCCTTTGAAAAGTGTCCTTTGCCCATTTTTAAATGGAGTCGTTTGTTTCTTGTAAATTTGCTTAAGTTCCTTATAGATTCTGGATATTAGACCTTTGTCAGATGCATAGTTTCCAAAAGTTTTCTCCTACTCTGTAGGTTGTCTGTTTACTCTGCTGGTGGTTTCTTTTGCTGTGCAAAAGCTCTGTCATTTAATTACATCCCATTTGTCCATTTTATTGCTTTTGTTGCAATTGCTTTTGGTATCTTTGTCATGAAATCTTTGCCAATTCCTATGTCCTAAGTGATATTGCCTAGGTTGTCTTCAAGGGTTTTTATAGTTTTGGGTTTTACATTTCAATCTTTATCCCATCTTGACTTAATTTTTGTACATGGTATAAGGGTCCAGTTTTAATCTTCTGCATGTCACTAGTCAGTTATCCCAGCACCATTTATGGAATAGGGAATCCTTTCCCCATTGCTTGTGTTTGTTAGGTTTGTTAATGACCAGATAGTTAGTTGGAGTTAGAGAGATTCATGTTGCCACCACAAGTCAAGATACAAAACTATTTCATCAACTGAAAACACTCCCTTTTACAATCCTTTAATAGTCACTTCCTCCCCAGGATCCCTATGTCGGGTGCCATTCATCTGTTTGTCATCACTACAATTTTGTATTTTCTAGAATGAATGTATTAAACATGTAAACTTTTGGTGTTTTTCACTCTGAAGAAAGATCTTAATGTCATAAAAATTGTTGTGT
This sequence comes from Pongo abelii, assembly GCF_028885655.2. Classification (NCBI taxonomy): domain Eukaryota; kingdom Metazoa; phylum Chordata; class Mammalia; order Primates; family Hominidae; genus Pongo; species Pongo abelii. Next base: position 33,379,536 of record NC_071998.2, read on the forward strand.
GTATCATTAGTTTCTTCCTTTGTGCTGTACGGATGTACCACAGTTTATCTATTCACCTGTTGAAGAACATCTGGATGAGTTCTATTTGGCATAATTTGGCATACAGTTGCTAGTAATATAAACATTAATGTGTAGCTTTTGTGTGATCAAAAGTTTCATTTCTCTTCGAAGAATACCAAGGTTTTAATTTGCATTTTTCTAATGGCTAATTATATTTTACCTTTTTAATGTACTTCCTTTCCATTCTTATATCTACTTTTTTGTGAAGTGTAGGTTCAAGTCCTTTAACCCATTTTTAAGTGTTATGTATGTTTTTATTGTTGAGATTTGATCATTTCTTATTTAGTCCGGACTTAAGTCCCTTGTTGAATTCATAAAATGGAAATATTGTATCCAAGTTCATAGATTGTCTCTTAATTCCCTCAATAGTGTTTTTCAGAGAGCGAAAGTTTTAATTCTGATGCTATTCAGTTACGACTTTTTTCTTTTCTTATGAATTGTGCTTTCAATGTCACACCTAAAAGCTCTACCTAACACAAGATTTCTTGTATATTCTCTTTGAAGTTTTACAGTTTTATGTTTTTCATTTATATTTGTGATCCATTTTAAGTAAATTTTTGTATTAGAAGAAATGTTTAGGTTGAGTTTTTTTCTTTTCCTTTTTATTTTAAACATAATTATCTTGACCCCATCTTCCAATTTTCCATTAAATTTATTCAGCAACTTTGTCAAAGATCAAAGGCCATGTTTGTGTGGGTCTATTTCTAGATTCCATTTTCTTCTGTTATGTATGCATCTAACCCTTTGTTAAAACTCACTTTTAATTACTGTAGCTTTATAGTAATACTTAAGTAGTTATTGCTCCAAATGTATTCTTTTTAAAAGTTTTTTATATTTATTTTCATTTATTTGACCTTCTATATGCATTTTAGAATCAGTTCGTCTATATCTACCAAAGTTCCCTTGGGGTTTTTATGGGCTTTACATTAAATCTGTAGATCAGTTTCAGGAGAATTAACATCTTTTTCATGTTGAGTCTCCAATTCATGAGAATGATAGGATGTTCCTTTTAATTAGATCTCTTTTGATGTCCATGATCAGAACTGTGTACCTTTTACCATGTTTTAGTAGACATATTTTATTAGGTATATAAGTATTTCATTTTGGTTGCAGTAAACAGTATTCTACTTTTTTTTGTTGTACATTGCTGACATATAGAAATATGATTGTGTGTTGACTTATATCCTATAACTTTGCTAAACTCACTTATCAGTTCATATAGGATTTTTTTTAATTTCTTAAGATTTTCTTCATAGACATTTTGTTGTCTGTAAATAGGTACAGTTTTATTTCTTCCTTTTCAATATGTCTGACTCTAAAAATATTTTCTTCCTTCCTTCATTGCACTGACTAAAACTTTCAGTGTAGGAGTAGTGAGAGTTGATATTCTTGCCTTTTATCTAATCTTAGGAGGAAATATCATCTATATTTTTAACAATTTTAGTATCCTGTTTTTGTTATAGGTCCACTTACCTTGAAGGTGTTTTTGGATAGTGATTGCTATGACTTTTCATGTGTGCCTTCTTCTTTTATACAATTGAATGAATGTATCTATTTGTTATAATTAGAGAACCAGTTCATTAGCAGAATTCTAATGGAGGTATGTTAAAAGGTTTTAGCATCACACAAATGGTAGAAGGAAAAATGTGTGATTTCCTGTGGAATTTGTACTGCTGCTTAATGCTATGGCAGGCAAAAATTACCAAAAGTCAACCCCAATTATCTGAGTCCATTGACGTACATAAATAATAACTACTTGATCCCAGTAACAGAAAACAAGACAGCCACTTGGAAGACAGAAGGAACTATGCCAAATTTGCCTTATATCTATTTATCACGAGACTATTTTAGAATGTGTATGAAAGCTATTATCTGAAAGTTTTTTTGATATTTGATTAGATATAGGGATTGAAGGAAAGTGAGAATAATGTCATTTTTGTATGAACATAGATTGGATATACACCATCTATCTGCCTGTAGAAATAAAACAGATTTTCCCCACCAAAGGCTCTTCATATTGAAAAAGAAAAAAATAAGTATATCTTCTAGACACAGATGGAGAGACTTATTTTTCCTCCTCATTTGGTTGCACATGAACTTTTTTTTACCAGCTCAAGGAAGTAAGTGGGTTGAAAATTAGACACTAACTAGAGACACCTACAAATCATATGTTCAATATGTGTAGAAGATAACTACATAATTCATAGGTACTCAAGGCCATAGAGCAGTCATTAGTTTGTGTTACTTTTCATCAGTGGTCAGCTCATCACTGTTAAATTAATTTTTACAGAGCTCCTAAAAGAAATAAAAAAGATATACTAATTAATTTTAAATACTTCTTGGCCATAGAGATTCTTTCTCTCTCTTTCTCTATCTCTCTGTCACTTTCACTTTTTCCCCCTTTTGACAGATCGATAGATGAATGGATGGATGGATGGATAAATAGACAGAAACTATATTTTTATTACATATATTTATTAAAATATGCATGACTTGGAAGAACGGCCAAGTGCCAATTAATTGTCATGCCTGTGTGTTATGTACATAAAGCTTAATATTCTATTCTCTTTACTTTTGTGCATATTTGATAATTTTCAGAATGAATTTAAAATATACTAATCTCCATGAAATCCCACTGTTCTTATACAATTTTTCTATAGTTACATATGAGTAGATTTTTTGATAATTCTAATATGTTTGTATTAGTGAACTAATAAAATTTTACCTAAGAAATAACTAAGACTTGATAGAAACCAGAATTGAAATTAAGAAACGGACTCACAGCCTGAGAGACTGGGCTCAAAAATGGGGCAGATGGAAAATTAACCACCAGAAGATTAAGATAAATTAAAAATAAGATTGATGTAAAAGACAAAAAGTCAGTATTAAAATAGTGAAGGAAAAATGTTTTAATAATATAAGGAATATTTGAGTTATTGCAATATTTTCAAGTCAGGTGTTTTATTGTTCTATTGCATTCACTTGTCTTATAAAATTGCTTTGTGTACGAGTAGTAGAGCCTAAATGAATTCACTCAAAATGGTTAGATTTCATTTTTAAGTCATAAAAGTGCTAATTACTGAATAATCTATCAATGATTTATTTGTTAAATTTCAATTTTAACCAACTGCTTTATTGGCATAATTCAATGTAATGACCAAATCAATTTGTTTATAAGGGGATCTGACATGCTAATTGATGATCAACCTTCAAATAGCCAGTCTAATAGACCTTACATATTATTGTCTATTATTACAGTCAATGTCTAGCAGTAATAGTAATAAGAACAAAAATGCATTGAATACTTGCCCTGAACCAGGAATTCTATGTGGCAGGGACTAGAATTTCATTTAATCCTCACCACAAAACTGTAATTTTAGTACTATAATTATCTTTATTACATAAATGAGAAAACCAAGGTACACATATTTTGCCTTGCATATTAGTTTCAAAAGCTTACCTGTGTTTAAATATGGAAATCAAAGTACAGAAGACTGACAAAAGAATGTAATAATAGTTTTACACTCACTGGCAAAAATTTTAACATTTTCTCCTTCCTAAATTATACTGTAATCTTTGAAACCATCATAGTAAAAATGAAAACCCTAAGGAAGTTATTAAAAAATTTAGCACTCTCTGCTCATGTGGGAGTATAGATTCCACTTTCTGAAGACATTATTATAGACACACCCAGAATAAAATGCAAATATCACACAGAGTGGGTTGGATATCTCAGTTGGGTTTCCCTAAAACTTATTACCTCAACATTTTAAATATAAGAGTAGGTGTATATTCAGTCAAATGCACCAGTCTAAAGGAATATCTTAATGCAAGTTAGCAGAATTATGAAACAAAATAGCTGTATATGGAAAACCAAACTAAGATGAGTGCGAGGTGGCGTGAAAGATAAATATGAAAGAATGGAAGAAGGCTAACTCATAAAGTTGGGAAAGGTCAATGTTGAGTACAAGATTAATCTGAAAAATGCTAACGTCTTTCATTCTGCAGGAAACATATTCATTCCGTTTAAATTTATATTTTAAATGCAAAAGTAGATCATTCCTAATTTCTTTCGACCCCAAACCCTACTTTCATTCAAGACCTACATTAATCTTTTAAATTCCATTGAGTGTCATACCTGTTATTTTTTTAAACATTTTTTAATTTCTAATTCAGAAAATAATTTCAAAGATAAAAGTTAATGACACACATAAGTGACCTAAGAACAGCAATAATAACAATAATTTATACTTATAATACTATCATTTTTATTAAAATGTTTTCATTTTCATGATTGTACTTCCAATAGTTACCTATAGTTCAGAAAATATTAAATCATGTAAACCTTCCAGTATTAATCACACTAAAATGTAAGTTCCTCTGACATCTTGAAATGTGCATTTTAGCTCTGTATCTCCTTTTCTAGTACAGTTCCTGGCAGCAGAACTGCCCTGAGACATAGCAAAAGGGAACCTGGCCCCGGGTCTGGAGCTTCTGAGGAATGAACTCAGTTTCCTCCTTCCTCACCTCCCCAGCTGCACTTCTTTCTCTCCACAGGATGAAGATTACTGAGACCCAAGGGAACTTGCTCACTCAGAGCCCACATCCTCCAGCTGTTGGTTGGGGTTTCTTGAATCCTAGATTTCTTTGGCGAAAAGGGCCTAAAAACCCCAAACAATGCTCAACCTTTCCTGGAGTTTTTGTTGTTGTTGTTGTTTTTCCAGAGAGAACTACACAGGTGATGCAAGCCACTCTATGTCTCAGGGGTGTACAAAATGCCTCACCATGTGTGTAAGAACCAGGGTGGAGCAGAAAAAGCCTGACGAGCTGCAGATAGGGGCTGGCAGCTGTCAAATACTAGTGCGGAATTTAAAGATATCCCAAAGCTCTAAATTTGTACTGAGCTTTCTGGGAAGTTCAGAGAATATACAGTGTGGTCATTCATAAAGATATCAATACATCAATTAAAATAGCAACCATGGTCATCATTTTAATCAGAATGGGCTATATAAAGAGTCCTCAAATCTCAGAGGCTTAATACAATAAATGTTTCTTTTGCTGCTACTATTGTTGTTGATGATTTCTTATGCATGGTACAAGTCCAACATGGGTCATCGGGGCACCCCATGCCTATCATTTGCAGGACCCCAGACAAGAGTATAAATGGAGACTTACATACCCTGTGTAGCTAGGGGATGAGGGGAGGAGACAATAGGGAGATGCTGGCCAAAGTGCAAATTTAGTTATACGAGATGAAGAGGCTTTGGAGATGTGAGGTACAGCAAGGTGAATACAGTTAACAATACTGTATTGTATACTCGAAATTTGCAAACAGAATAGATCTTAAGTGTTTTCACCACAAAAATAAGGAAAATAATAGCTATTTGAGGTGATGGGCTTCTTAATTAGCATGAACTGTGGTGATTATTTCACAATATATGTGTATATCAAAAGCTGTGCACCTTATATACAATTTTATTTATCAAATATACTTCAATAAACATAAACAATACATAACAATAAAATTGAAAACCATGCTCACAATGTACTACAACTAAAATATTATTAATTTAAAAAGAAAAGTACAGGTAGAGATATGGTTTTATTTGATATGATTGATAAATATCTAAGAATAAATTTATTTACTATGACTCCCATCTGGAAGATCTGCTGATAAGTCTGTGATGTTTATATGAATACAATTAAAATATAAATAATATTTTGTTTTTTTAAATAAAAGTACTTGCATTACAGCAAAATCATTAATATTAACATATAACCAAGATTTTCACAAAATTTGACACATTTTTACCTAGACAATACTTTTGAATATTATGTGATATTACACATAAACTGTTATTTTCATAAACTATTTTAAAATATTTTAATGTTATCAGTATAAGAATCACTATAACCTATTTCAATATATTTACTGTCTCCTGAAGAAACATCTAGTGTATGCTGACAATATTAATTAATATCTCTCTCCAAGTTTTCAAAGTGAAAATTATAAAGAAAATTAAAGATAGTGCTATACTGCAAGAATTATTTAGATGTCTTCTCAATTGAAAGTATACCTGTGATCTTCAATGGACAAAAAATATGTTATCATAGATTTATTTTTAACATTTATACCTGAATATCCCTCTTAATTATACAAACATTTTTGCTTTTGTTATAATTTCCTTATATAAATTGAATTTTATATTTTATATTTCATATAAAATTTGTTTTGATTCAACAGGTCTCGCTAAAATTTGTGCATTTAATCCTTTTTAAAAAGTGAAATTAAAATAAACTATTTTTGTTACCGTTATTGTAAGGGTTTTTTCTAACAGCATTAATTGCAACAACAGTTCGTACCAAAGACTGTGGATATTGCAAATTTGAAATAATTCAATTTTTCTGTCAAATAACATAATTTGCTTCTTTTTCGAGGATTTTCTTTTAATTCTTTTGGTACAGCATTTTATAAAGTGCTTAATATAAAACTAAATTATTTGATAGTATTCATTTGAATTTCCTTAGTGTGCCCAAGAGTAGTTGTAAGGTCAAATCTGATGTTTCATCAATATGTTTCATCTCTGGGAAGATATAGAAATTACTGAATATTATCTTTAAGTTGTTCCAAAGGATATAATTGCTATCGGCAGAGTTGACACCAGGATATCTCTTAGTAAAACTTCAATTTATTTTCTATGGAGGGCATAAAATTCTTATGGATTTTTTTGACAAAATTCTGTCTTGTACGCTTTTTCTTTCTCAGCCTTCCACTATATTTAAAAGTTTGAAAAATTTTGCTCTTACTGCCATCAATGCAACAATATGTTTGGTGAAATACTGAGCACATAATATGATTTTTTAAAGAATGTATTACCAAAGTCCCATATCAGTACTCATGTCTTCATCGTATTGTGTATTGCTTACCATTTATTCAACCTTTTTTCCAGACCCTATAGTTAATGGTATGAATCCTATTTCCTGTGCAAGTAAAAACTAGTATTACACTTTGCACATTGCCTTTATGCCAATAAGTGTACAAATTAATAATGTAAAGTTTTTCAGATTGCAAAATGTTCTTTAGCTCTCAATAAACACTATTACAAATATTATGCTAATTCACAAGTAGCTTTAGAACCAAGAGCAAATAGAAATATGGAAAGAAGCAGGAACATGGACACAAGGCAATACTGGAAAATGATACTTTATATTATAATCTTAGAAGAAAGTGCACTTTGTAATGTTCTTCCACAACGTAAACTACAGCAGCACAAACTGATATTTTAATGAAGCTGTCTTCGTGATACTTTAGTGAAGTTGTCTTTTGTTTTGAGGGCATTGAGCAAATGAGGTTGGGGAACTGTTTTACTAGTACCTGGACAATTGCTATCTTTAACAGAAAATTTGAGGTCATGAGAGGAGTTCTGACAGTGCTGACTGCAAGATGTTGAGTGATGGAGGTGCCTAGGTATAATTTACTAAACAAATAAAAAATTAAATTTGTTTTGTATTTTCGATATACAGGGCACTCTAGTGCTTCTTCCGTGATGCATGTATTGTTTAGAATTGTGCTATTATGTTTACAAATATTTGGAAGATTTTCTTTCAAATAATGACTTCTATTTTGAGTCCACCATGGTCAAAGAACATACTTGGGAACTGAATCATTTCTAATTCATTGATACTTGTTGTATAACCCAAAATGTATCTTCCCTTGGCAAACGTGCTCTTCAAAATAATGTATATTCTGCTGTATTTGGTTGCAGTGTTCTATAAATGTCGATTAGCTGATAGCATTCTTCAAATATTCTATATTCTAATTTTCTAGTTGTTTTCTCAATTATTGAGAGCAAAGAATTAAAGTCTTGAACTAAAATTGTAGCTTTGTCTACTTTTTCCTGAAATTTTATTGATTTTGTTTCATGCACTTAAAGTTCATAAATGTTTATGATAATGTCTTATTGATAAATTAAACTTTTTATCATTCTAAAATAGACTTCTCTATCCTTAGTAATATATTTGTTCCAAACTTTACTTTGTATAGTGTGTCAATTTTTTTATTAGTATTAGCATTGTATTTGGCTTTTATTATCATTTTAGTTTTAACTCAGTTCTCATTTACAGACTGTTTCTTGTGGGAAGCATATAATTCAGTCTTACTTCTTATCTATTTACAAAATTTGACTTTTTATTTACTTCTATATTTAATGTGAAAATTGACATTTTGGTTTATCTCATTACGTTTTATATTTTCCATTTGTTTTTTTGTTTCCTTTTTTGTTTTATTCTTTTTTTGTTATTTTTACAATTCCATTATATCCTCTTGTTAGCAAATTGGCTATAATTTTTTATTGCTTGCTGTTTTATTGTTTGTTTTTGATGTATACTTTTTATTTATCACTATGCTTAAGTGATATTATACCGCTAAACATATCGTATGAGAAACTTACAATAGTACACTTATATTTCTCCCCACCCAATCTTTATGCTTATTATTGTTCAGCATACTATTGCATGTTATAAAATAATATATTGTTACTAAGTTTAAGTAGTTATCTCTTAAGGAAATTTAAATTAGAAAAAGTCACACATTAACCAGTGTAACTACTACTTATTTCTTTCGTTTGTGTAGATCCTTATTTCTATTGGGTATTTCCATTTTTATCTTCCCTGAAAGATTTAACACTTCTTTCAGTGTATATAGGCAGAAGAAAGATGTTTTAGACTGAAAATTAAATCCAGTTCAATTACTTCATCTTGGATGAAAATGAAAGTAACTGAATTTAATTTTAATAACTATATAATTTTCCACACTATTACCTGTTTTTAAAAATTATTTTACCATCATGAGGCATATAGATTATATAAAAGCTACTATAAATGCTACAAAAGCAATTACCTCCCTTTATATATAGTACAAAAATACATTTGGATATATATTAAGAATCTATTAAAATCTGTTACTAGCATACCTTTTTTTTTTTTTTTTTTTTGAGACGGAGTCTCGCTCTGTAGCCCAGGCTGAAGCGCAGTGGCACGCTCTCTGCTCACTGCAAGCTCCGCCTTCTGGGTTCCCGCCATTCTCCTGCCTCAGCCTCCGGAGTAGCTGGAATTACAGGCGCCAGCCACCATGCCCAGCTAATTTTTGTATTTTTAGTAGAGACGGGGTTTCACCATCTTGGCCAGGCCGGTGTTGAACTCCTGACCTCATGATCCACCCACCTTGGCCTCCCAAAGTGCTGGAATTACAGGCGTGAGCCACCGTGCTGGGCCACTAGAATACATTTTTATTATCAGAACGAGTAGATATAAGCTGTTTACTGCATTGCATGATTAAAACTTAATATTGCCATATTGCTTTCTGGTGGTTTTTTACCAATTTTTAATACCACCAACTCTAAGTGAGACATATTTATTATTGAATCTATTTTATTTTTCACTTGATCATTCAGTTCCTTTTTACTTTTACTTTGACTGAGGTTTTATATATTCCATAACATTTAGGTGCAAATATATTTCTTGCTTACTCTTCTTTTGATTGTTTTCTTACCTTTTATTCTAAAAAACATTTTAAGTATATATTCACAATAATATTCTTTTTCATTATAGAAAATATGAGGATATTGTCATGGCTCCACAGATCTGATAAGTCTTCAACACTTTTCATTAGAAAACAAAAATGTAAAATTACAAACTACACATAAATTATTTAAAAGTCTATTTGTATTTCTTTATCTATTTTTCTAATTGTTATCCAGTTATTCCAACAAAATATTGATTAAATATATTTTCTCTGTATGTGATTTTTGTTTTTGGCTTGGTGAAATTTTTCTCCCTCCAATCTATCAACCACCTAGCATTTTACCTAGGTTTTTTAAACCTTTCTTCCTATTTGTTCACGGCCTTCTGACATACTTTTTGCAAATTTTAATAAAGTTCACTACCATACTTATTAGTTACTTGTACATAAAACGTGGAATGATTGATATAGTTTGGAGAGTAATTCAAACCTTAAAACCGATTCATAGATAATTCAAAATTTGGCTTTGTTGTGGTTTTGCAACACAAAAAGGGGAAAAGTGAACCTAGCCATCTATAGGTATGGCAGCTTTGACTGCTCACAGAGTAAGTCTATTAAGGAAACCCAGGAAAATTTTAATTATTAAAACGTGGCTGTTAGTCTTGCTCCCTGAAATTAGAATCCCTGCATATTAGTATAAAAACTTGTATTTTTATTTCTGATTTTCAATAGCTTATCCCAAATTTTATGCTTTTATTTTCAAGTTGTCAAATGGTTCACACTTCCAAATTTAATATTCAGTTTTATTCAATGGCTTTTCTGAAGTTGACAAGTATGCAAACTGAAAAAGAGGAATACATCCATATGCTCTAATTACAATTGCCATAATAGATACCTTTTCATTCATTTATTTTGTTGGTCCTTGCCAAACTCTCAATAATTCTGAATAAATCATTAACCCATCCAATCAAGAATATAATACAGGATAATCCACTCATTTTCAAAACTCTATGATAAAAAGTTGTTGTCAGCTTACCAGGTATTAATTTCATTTTTTAAAAGGCTACAATACTGTAAGAATTTTAACTTGAGAAAAGTGTCAATTATAGTTATAACTTTGAAAAGATCATAAAACCTTCAGATTTCAAGAGAAAATGCCTCTTAAGCAATATAAAAATTTATCTGGTTTACTAAATAGATTATGGTCAAATTATTCTATATTTTGAAGCCAAGCCTCTATAAGAAAATGCAAAAATGTTAAACTACATAGATAGTATATTAATATGACTTATTTCATAAAATAAAAATGAAATAACAACAAAAATATATAAAGTATGAAAGCCAAGGCCAGATGTGGTGGCTCACACCTGTACTCCCAGCACTTTGGGATGCCAAGGCAGGCGAATCACTTGAGGTCAGGAGTTCAAGACCAGCCTGGCCAACATGACGAAACCCTGTCTCCACTAAAAACACAAGAATTAGGCAGGAGTGGTGGCAGGCACCTGTAGTTCCAGCTACTCAGGAGGCTGAGGCACGAGAATCACTAGAACCCAGGAGGTGGAGGCTGTAGTGAGCCGAGATTGTGCCACTGCACTCCAGCAGCCTGGGTGACAGAGTGAGACTCCATCTTAAAAAAAAAAAAAAAAAAAAAAAGAAAGCAAATGTGGCAAAATATTAAAATCTATTAAATGTTGGTGGTTGGTGATATATACCTCTCTCCATTATATTGTTTCTAAAATTTTGTGTAGATAAGTATTTAAAATATAAAAACAAAAGAAACCTGTATTATGAAAAGAAAACTACTATTCAGAATCCTGAAAACACAAATTACTATAAAGCTCTTTGCCTTTTTAAAGACTTTTTATAGTGAGACTGGAGATGTTTGTTTTGGAAATTAACTTTACACCCATGAAACTATTTTGTTATGGTGGATGTGGTATTAATTTTTCTGGTCTTATAATAAAACTACCAATTAAAAATGATCAAATGATCAAATGATCAACAGCAGCAAAATAACTGACAAATTAGGAGCTACCAGATAGGGGAAGGTATATAATAATAATTGGGGCAAAGGAAGAGAAGTGATGATTCTTCTATTAGGCCTCTGGGTCCTAGAATGTAAAATTACACTCTGCCCTAGAAACATGTGTGGAATGTGCTCATCTCTCAATGTGTTTCCATAGACAGTGAACATGGTCATCTGTCAGTTCTCAGAAATGCTCTTTCAGTCAAATTATTATTTACACTGAAATTCTGGGGTCCTGTCTTGTTCCTTGATCCCATGTCATATTTTAAGTATCTTGATCTACAGTGTTTTAAGTATTATATTCTATAATGGCTAGAAGGAAAATCATGTTTGTTCTGGATGCAAGTTTGTAACAGTGAATTCTTGCAAACAGGCAGTTACGGTAAAAGAAAATGTGATTTTTCCAACATTTTAAGACAGGATATTTTGAGGTACTAGCAGTATAATGTGAAGATTGAATGGTTTTGTAAAAAGGAATAAAAAACAATGCTATATTTGTTTAAAACTGCAATATTATGAAATACATCACACATTTTAATTCATTCATTTTGTCCTGGAATCAAGATTATGAGATTGAAAGAAAACATTTTACTTTTATTTTACCAAAGAGAAGCCTATAGCATAGAAAGGTTAAAGGACTTAATCTTAGATTAGCAACATTCATAAATGAGAAAAAAACTTGAATATGAAAATTCTGGCTCACTGATAGGGATGGAAATGATAGAATTGAGAAAATACAGAGGCGAGGTGGTGTTGCTTAGCTCTGATAAGCAAAGTGGACCCAAATGTAATGAGCAGCAAGTTTTGAATGATATTCAGGAAAGCCTAACCCACAAACACCTATGGAGATGTTAAGAGAACGTAGTGTTCTTAGGGTCAAGATTGACGGGCAGGAAATAGGGTGCTGCTCAATCTGTACAGTTAAAAGAAATCAAGGACAGACAATCAGAAGAATACAGTAGTAATCCCAAAAGAAATACAATCCTTGCCAAGTTTCTATAATGGAGCCAGAACTCATTGACTGAAGGAAAAAATAATCTCAACAGGAGCAACACTGCAATTCAGCAGGGGTTGTTGATAATGACTCCCCATTTCTTTTCCAAAAGAACCTGTGGCCATTTACTTGGTTAAATATGAACTGAGTAAAGAGGAATATACAAACACTTTTGAGTATCTGCATGCCTTAATTCAAGAAAACTCAGAAAGACCATGCTAGCTCCTAAGTACTCTGCAGAACTATCTCATAACTGCATTTGTCAACCGCATCGAGTTTCTACAACCTCTACCCAGACCAACCCAATCTCCTACAGTTGTTGCTGCAGGCACTTCCCAATTAACTTCCTACTCTCAAATCTGCATTTCAGGGTCTGTTTCGCACGGAACCCAACCTAAGATAGATGTTAATTTTGGGTATTATTTGAATAATTTCACTAAAATACAAAATGGCTACCGTTTGTATTTACTCTATTCACGAGGTTACAAGAATAAGTTCTAGTATTGTTAAGGATGAGAAAACACAGCCATGCAGAAACTGTTCAGTGTAATTTTAACTGGTAAGAATATTTTAGGGAAGGCATTTAGAAAAAATATATCTAAATATATTGGATATATAATAGATATATATTCACTGATTCCAGCAATTCTTCTTTTAGGAATATGTATGGAAAATTATGAATAATAGTGCAGATATATGCATAAGTTTTTATTTCAGCATTGTTCATAATAATAACCGATTACAACTCTATAGGAAAAGGAAGTTTGTTATATCTGTATAGTTAATTATGCAGCAAGTATTGCACAGCTACATGATGTGTGTGCATATACAATATTTAAATAGCATAAACATCTTAAATGACTGATTATATATGTTTGGATAAATTATATACCCAATGTAATACATAAAACAATCATTTTATGCATATCATTTGTAGTATGATTTCAGGAGATTTACATGTTTTTTATAGTTTATGCATTTCCTGTTTCCTTAGTAAAAATTAAGATTAAAGTTATTTTATTTAAAAAAGCAAATGACAAATTTCGTTTTAAAAAGTGAATGACAGTATTTGATTTTAGGCTTCTTGACATAAGGGGCCAATTTAGAAGTTCATTCCCCAAAGTTTTTACATGATATCTCTTAGCCTTGATGGAGCATATGAGAAAACGGAGGCATATAAAAGTGGATAATGCTGACAGAGAACAAGAAATTAAAAATTTTTTACTATGTTCTTATCCAGAATTTTATCTCCAGATGAAGTTTTATAAACTACAAGTAACACATCAGTACCCAAAGGGAATTATTTCTCTCTTTCACAATTTTTCTCTGGTCCAATCCTTTCTTCTCCTCCTAATTTCTTTCCTTCAACTGGGCCTGTTGCCTATTACTATCAGATCAAAGTTTTTACATTGTTAAAATGAAAAATTAGCATAGCACAGTAGTTGCTGCATCGTAAAGTTGTAATGTGTAGTATTTATGTGAATTATCAGCAATCACTGGCATTGTTCAACTTGCCTGTAAGAAAATAGGGTGGGTTTTTTTCTGTAACATTTCCATGCACTGTCCAATAATACCCCCTGAAATAGAAGTGCAATACAGGGCTTGATGTTCTCAGGATAATGCTGTCTTAAATCTTCCTGGCACTAACGGCATAAATACTTACTATAAAAGTCCCAGTCACTGCCCACAGCAGTCCAGCAAGAAAATTGCTTATTGCAAAGATCCTTTGTGTATGTTGCTTGCCATGACAGACGGGAACAAGAAAGGGAGTTTCAAGTACATCAAATTATGGCAGATATTGATACAGTAGAATACACACACATAGTTGGGGTGATGGAGGAAAAAAATGCCTCAGTAGTTTCGAAGGAAATCTATCCTAAGTCAGAGAAGTAATCAGAGAACGGGAGCTCCCAGAGGTTACAAGGCATGAGAAGAGATGGATAGCCTGAAGAGAAAAGTAAAGTGACATTAGAAATCAAAGAATATTTTACCCACAGAAAGGAAATCAATGAAAATGATGAACAGCTATTCAAAGGAAATAAATGGATTATTCCAGTTTCCACAAGAGAGGTGCTGCATAAAACCCATCAGATGAATAGGATGTTCAAAGGTGAGGGAGGAAGCCCAGATGTGATCATCTAAGTATCATTCTTATTCTAGTCCAAAAAATTTTTAATTCTAGCCCAAAAAATTTTTAAAGTATTATTTTGATGTTTGTAACATAATTTAAAATTAATTTATTTCCTGCAGTAAAACTCACTGGCATATTTATAAATTCCAGGGCATTCATTTGTGCTGTACAAATGATATATTCCAAAAATATTAAGAACACAATAATGTATTTGCACATTTTAAAGAATAACAAAACATACCACCCATAAACCTACCAAACATCTTAAGAATTAGAATTCTATCCATATCTTCAGAGCTCCTGGGTTCCCTGTCCTGATGTTAGTCTCTTTTATCCCAATAGGAACTTACAAATCTTCTGATTTCTGATTTAATAATGTAATTTATTTAAATCTCTGTCGACTTAGAATATGTAAATAACCTGCAGGTCATTCCATTTGTTTTATTTTTAATGTTTTTATACATGTATCAAACTGTGATCATTGATACACGCCAATTCACCTGTTGTGCATAGATTTGGGATGCGGTAGGAAACCAAAGTTTCAACTCAGACATGTCTTACTCCAAAGACTGTGCTGTTTCCATTTTCCACACTGATATTTTGGAAAGATCTGTAAAAGTAAGAGAGTAACTGGCATTTTTGAAAGTACTATTGAATATTCACAACCACTCTTGCAAGAAACTTCTGTTAAAGCGATGAGAAAACAGATTCTGTAAGTTTTCCAAGTGTATGTCAATGCCAAGCTTTTAATCACTCATTGCCTGGCTTTATATTCTGTACATGTACTCCCTAGATACCTGCAAAAAATCGGGCAAGGTAATGTATTGAGATATTCACCTTTTTTTTTTTCCTTTTCATAGAACATTCACCTCACCACACACCCTCTTTATAGTTGAGAACTTTTTCTTCCGTTCTCTTACGATGGCATTTCTCAAAGTGAGGACACCAGACCAGTTGCATCAGCTACACCTGACCACTTGTTAGAAATGTAAATTCTCCATCCCCGCCAATACCCTACACTTACAGAATCAGAAACTCTAGTGATTGAGCCCAGCAATGTGTGCTTTATCCAGCTCTCAGGTGATTCTGATACACACTAAAGATTATGAGCCACTAATTTAGAAAGGGGCTCATTATGTACTGGATCAAAGAGAAGTAGCCTATGGACAAATTGCATTCCTGGTTTTTCAGTTCCAGAAGTCTGGACTCTGTTAGAATGGAAATGTAATAGTTTAACTTTGCTTCCAAGGCTGTACAAAGATTACCAAATGTGGAAGAAAATTAGAAGAGCTACTAGGCTTTATAGCCATACAGGCTTGGCCAATGATAGCTGTTATCCTGAAGTATCTCTCCAAATGTACAGATCACAATATTGCAAGTAGGGGAATGGGGAAGATTTTTAAGGACAGAAATTCAATGAAATTGAATGTGAAGGTGGGATTCAGTTGGAATTAAATAAAGTAATATTATGTGGGAAAAGTTTGCATCTATTGTAAAATGAATTCTAAAAAGTACCCTGAAAGAAATAAAAGCTCAACTCATAATAATGAGAGCATTTTGAAATACCCTCTGCATCTTTCCTCTCACACTCACATGCACTTTTGCAGTAATAAGAAGGAACACAATGCTTCCTCCTTTCTTTGCTAAAAATACAAAAATTAGCAAGTTACTTCTATTTGAGTTATGAATATAGACAATAACATCTACAGAGAGAAAAGCAGAGGTTTAATCTTTTAGCTGCAAACATAATAATTTAGGAGGCATACAAATCTTTAAAAGATATTTCAAGTTAAAAAGCTATATATTAGTTGCTGCTTTTTGAAAGAAGGCACAAAGATTTAGATTATGTCTAACATATGTTTTAGATTGGAAGGTACCCTGCATTTGCAGAATTAAAGAACCTAATTCATCCATAGTATTTACCACCTATGAGATACACTTTGGACACATATTTTCAAGGGCAGGTATCTTGGGTAAAGTGTATCTCTGAGGTTTGCCAACTATAACTCTGGTAAAAATAAGGCTTGCTGTTCATTCCATTTAATCCCTCAAGTAATAATGATGACAGTAACAGCAGCAATAATTATAATAGCTAACAATCTTTGAGTAATTTCTATGTTTCTATATGTGTTGCTTTAAGTGCTTTACATTTATTAATTTGCTTAATCTTTACAACTAAAGGCTATTATATAGCAGAGTATGTTCTTTCTTATTGAAATCAAACACAAATGTTTCTGAGTTAAAAACATACCTAAATGATATTTAAGAATAACTGTTTCCATGTTCCTGAGTCAATTATTTACTTATTTCCTCAGCCTATAACCCATATAAATGGAAACTAAAAATTCAAAAATAGGACAATAAACCTCTATCTCTGTGTGCATATATGTAAGTTGTGTGTGTATATGTATATATATGCAACTCTAGAAATTAGTATTAAACTGCTTTGAGCAAAGTTTAAAATATCTATAAAAATATTCACAGTTTAAGCCAAGATTAGAGTCAGGAGAGAGCTGGCAAACAGTTAAACATTTCAGGGCTGGGCGTGGTGGCTCACACCCATAATCCCAGCACTTTGGGAGGCCAAGGCGGGCAGATCACAAGGTCAGGCGATCAAGACCACCCTGGCTAACAAGGTGAAACCCCATCTCCACTAAAAATACAAAAAGTTAGCCAGGTCTGGCGGCACACGCCTGTAATCCCAGCTACTCAGGAGGCTGAGGCAGGAGAATCGCTTGAACCGGGGAGGCAGAGATTGCAGTGAGCTGAGATTGTGCCACTGCACTCTAGCCTGGGCGACAAGAGCAAAAATCCTTCTTAAAAAAAAAAAAAAAGAGAAAAGAAAAAAAGAAAAAAAAAGTATAAGTGGGAAAATTTACAATATATTTGTTGATTAGCTATTCACAACCAGCTACGGCAGGTATTATTAGCCTCTCATGTTAGATACAAATTTTAAATCAATAAAATACAACATTAAATTTGACCAACCTAATGTAACTAATAAGTATGAGAATTTATATGCAAACATAAGTTTAGGGGAATCCAAGCACTTTTTCTTATGCTAGAGTACTTAGCAAAATATCACACTGAATGCAATTTTTGCCAGACCAACTAAGGCTTATATTGAGTGGGTGCTCCAAAAGAAAATAATGAGTATCACCTAGTTGAAAACTCAATGAACTTCAAATATCATTGATCTTACTGACACTAATTATAAATCTCGTAAAGTTAATATCTATCAAGAGCTTAAATAATAAGCATCTTCCCTTCATTCTTAAGGTTAGCAATTTAATTCAGGTAATCCTAGTAAGAATATATTCCACACCAAGAGATAGGAGATACATTATCACAAATTCAAACCATCACTTTAGTGGTTGACGGTAACTGAGATGATAGGTTCAAAAGCAAAAATGAGTCTTCTCAGGGAAGACTGGTTTCACCTCTATATAAGTACATACAACATTGTAAATAGCCCAGAAAACTGTGATAAATTTTACAATGAAATATAAATGGACGAAAAATATCCGGCAGAAATTATATACATATCCTAATACCAAGTTCCCTTTATAGCTGAGTCAAAGCCCAGAAAGAGCAATGATTAGAACAACTGCCATTGTTTAATGTTTTCCTAAAAGAAAAAAAATAAAATAGAAACAAAACAAACAAATGAAAAAACCAAACCTCAAACCACAAGGAACAGAATGGCAACTTTGGGTTGAGGTAAAAGTGCATTCAACAAGAAGCCAGTTTTTATCCTGTCTCAGAATGGAACTAAAGACGTAGACATGTGAATAATGAATGGAGAGTTAACTTACTCCTGGAACACTGGGGAGCTGCGAAGAATGTTCCTAAAACAGAGACTCCCACTTGTGCTGTGCTTGAGAGTAGCACAAAGCTCAGCACTTGGGCTGAGCTTTGAGAGCAGTAGTATTCAGCTGGGTAACATTGTTTCTGGAATGAATGCCACTAGTCACTGGTTACAAATAACATTGTTTGTTTGCAAATTGCCTTATTATTAAAAAGTGTTTAGAGCAGATGGAAAGTTATTTGAATAATAACACGTAAGCATCTTACTTAAAGAGTAAAGATGGATTTTCAGCTGGTGAGCTGAGTGTGGGATGTGGGCATGGTACGTCCATGAGAGAGGAGAATGCATATGAACCTGAAAGATGAATATCCTCAAACTTATAGCCAAGATTTTCTAGGAGAATAATCTAGAAATTGCCACACCCCAGATTTTCTCACATTTGAGTGCAAAAAGAACTTGATAACAATAAAGTATCACTCTGTAAAAAAGCTTTTTGGATTAGGAATAAAGCTACTCTAGCCACGGAGTTATGAGTGATTTCTATTTGAGATGCAGTGTGTGTGTGTGTGTGTGTGTGTGTGTGTGTCTGTAAACACATGTATTTTTTTCTACTGGTTTGGAGTATTAATTTTAAGTACTATTATAGTAGCTTCAACCTTATCAGATTAACATGTAAGTATCTGCATCAACAGTTTTTTTTTTAATACTTTAAGTTTTGGGATACATGTGGAGAGTGTGCAGGTTTGTTACATAGGTATATACGTGCCATAGTGGTTTCCTGCACCCATCAACCTGTCATCTACATTAGGTATTTCTCCTAATGCTTTCCCTCCACTAACCCCCCAACCCGACAGGCCCCAGTGTGTGATGTTCCCCTCCCTGTGTCCATGTGATCTCATTGTTCAACTCCCACTTATGAGTGATAACATGCAGTGCTTGGTTTTCTGCTCCTGTGTTAGTTTGTAGAGAATGATGGTTTCCAGCTTCATCCATGTCCCTGCAAAGGACATTAACTCATCCTTTTTTATGGCTGCATACAGGGTCTGTCTTTGTCAACCAGGCTGGAGTGCAGTGCTACGATCATAGCTCATTGCTCACTGCTACCTTGACCTCCTGGGCTCAAGCAATCCTCCCACTTAAGTCCCCAAGTAGCTAGGACTACAGGTGTGAGCCACCATACCTGGCTAATTTATTTAATTGTTTGTTGAGATGGAGTCTTGCTATGCTGTCCAGGCCAGTCTCAAACTCCTGGCTTCAAGCAATCCTCCTGCCTTGGCCTCCAAAAGCTCTGAAATTACAGGTATGATTCACCATGCCCAGCCTGCATCAACAGTATTTTGATGTACAGTTTTAATAATTATTTTTGAGATATATCTATATAGATGTAGATAGTTAATCTATTAATGAGAAACTTTATATCCATATATGAAGATTTATATTTTTCTAAATTTTCTACATACACACATACATTCAGACACACTATCCCATTCCTAAATGTATGGTTTTCTTTAGAACAGATAAATACATATATGTATATATCTCAAAAATAATTATTAAAACTGTGTATCAAAATAATGTTGGTGCAGGCTGGGCATGGTGTATCACACCTGTAATCTCAGAGCTTTGGGAGGCCAAGGCTTGGACCTGAAGGAGCTAGGAAGGAGCAGTTACCAGGAACCATCTGTAGCTGTAGGTATGGGAGAGTGAACACCCAAAAACAGTTGTAGATATTGGTAGAGAAAAATATTACTAGCAGAAACCGTCAATGGCAAACTGCAACCTAGCAAAGAGGAAGCCAGTAGAAAACATGCCTTGAGTTCTCCATCCTCCCTCCTTCCCACTTTCCGTTAGTGCTTCTCCCTGTCCAACTGAGAGCTAGGGGACAGGGAAGTCTTCTTTAAGCATAGGCTCAGTCCCTGGGGCACAGAGCAGGTTGAAGAAAGGCAGATTTTGAATCTTGAGCAGCAAAAGAATGTCCAGCACATTTGTGTGGTGCTTTTAGATCCTCAGCCAATACACAAATCCATTTAACCCAAACAGCCTTGAAAGAAAAGTAGCAATAAAGAAATTTGAAATTCAAGATTTTTAGAGTTTCTCAACATGGCCCATTTAATATTGTGATGGTTAATACTGAGTGTCAACTTGATTGTATTGAAAGATACAAAGTATTACTCTCCAGTGTATCTGTGAGGGTGTTGCCAAAGGGATTAACATTTGAGTCAGTGGGTTGGGGAAAGCAGACCCTCCCTTAATCTGGTGGGCACCATCTAATAATCTTCCAGTGAACTTAAAGCAGGCAGAAAAATGTGAAAAGGCAAGACTGGCCTAGTCTCCCAGCCTACATCTTTCTCCTGTGCTGGATGCTTCCTGCCCTCAAATATTGGACTCCAAGTTCTTCAGTTTTGAAACTTGGACCAGCTCTCCTTGCTTCTCAGCTTGCAGTCAGCCTATTGTGGGACCCTGTGATTGTATATATTAACACTTAATAAACTCCCCATCTTATATATATTCTATTAGTTGTGTCCCTCTAGAGAACCCTAATACAAACATGTAATGGAGTCAGGAATTAAATTGTTCTCTAATTCCAAACACAGTATTTTTTAGGCTATTTGCAGAAATCTGGGTTTAATAAAGTCTACATAAATCGTATAGTAAGATGCTGCTTCAGAACTCTTTTCTTCCATGCTGAGTCTTCAAAATACTAACACAACTGGAGTGTGTAAATGAGATACAGAGTTCAAACAAAACTCATCTGGTTGTGGGTACATCTTTCAAAGGCCTTGCAGAATCAAACAGATTCCAGGACTTTCTGTGTCAATCTTTTAAGAGATAATTTAGTATAGTGCACAATGGAGCACATGATAAAGAATATAGCAAGAAATCTAATACAAGATCCTCCGACAAGGAAATAAGCAAAGCTGCACTGCAAAAGTAAAACTCACGTGTTGTGTTAATGACAGGTAACTGAAGAAACCTATGAAAGATTTCAAAACCAGAAGCCCTCTTTTTATGTACAGTGAGAATTGTGGTTAGCCCCTTGTACAACCATGTGGCCTCACATGGTTTGAAAAGCTGTTTGATTCAAAAGAAGTCCCACTGCCTAAGAAAGAAGAGAAAATTTTCCAGATGAATGTGAATCAAAATCATAGGTACCATTAAATTAGGCTACATTGTGTTTGTTTTTAGCATAGTATTAAGAGGAAGAAAGGATAATCCCAGAAAGACAACAGAGTTAAAATTTCAAAAGCCCTTCAAAAAGTTGTGATTTGTTGTGATAGAGCATGTTGTGTGTGATGAACAATGTTTCGAGCTATACATTTGAAGCACAAAGTGTGAGGAGTTTGAGGCACACTGACGGAGTTAGAGAGCTTGAATGATAAGTCAAGGATAGTTCACAAATAATAGGAAATGAGAATTACCCCTTCCTCATTTATTCTAGAACTGAATCCTAATAGTAAATCTCTTCGGGGACAGCTCTGCAGGCATTTTGCAATCCTAGAAACACTGAGTAGCATATACATTGCATTAGCTGAGGTAGAGACTTGCTGTTCTTTAACTGTACAAACTGTATGCCATAAAGGTGCTGTATCATTCATATGATTTGTAACAAATCTTTTGTATTTTTTTCTCACAACAATTTATCTGAAATAGAAGCCAACACCTTCCAGGTTACTATGCCTAGCTATTGAATTAATTCTGAACTGGACTAATATAATGGGCCATTTTTCATGACCAGGATTGTGAATATTTCAGTTCTGAATAAAGATAAGAATAAAGTTAAAGCAACTCAACTTTGTGGAGATGTCACCAGGAGGAAAACAGAATTAGATGCTCATATTAGCACTTTAATTCATTTTATTATAACATAATTGAAATTACAGCTAAAAAAATACAGATTGTTACAGGTAAAAACAAATACTAATATTAACACCCATTACGGTTATTTCATGGAAAAATTGGAGAATTACCATCCTTTCATAATATTGGCCATCCTAAAGAGAAATGAAGTCTACTTATTAAGATCTGCATGACTACACTATTGAAGCATGCCATCTGTACTGATAAACCAAGAATTCTGTCAATACAAGAACAAAAATACATTCAGAGCAATTCCCCAGAATGGAGTTGACTTCTTTAGTGTACAAAACCAGGACTGGTTACTTGAAGGAAAATATAAATAATCCCAGATAAAACGGTGACTTTTTGTAGGTTCTGAGCCTCTGCCAACCATAACAATTTGACAACTCAAAAAGGAAACTGGATGGTAGTTGACATAGTTTTTCTCTATTCTCCAATAACTTTTTCATTTTTACCAAAATCAGAAAACATATTTTCCCCTTGAAAAAAAAACACAGAAGGCTGATGAGAAAGATGTATATATGAAAATGTGTGCCAGATTTTAAGAAATTAATGCTTACCTCATTATTTTCCTCTATCAATGAAATTAATGGGAAATGGTATCCAACTCAGTTTAAACACATTAGTAGACACTCCTCATTTCTGACAAACAGTATCAACAAATCTCCACCACCACCACCACTACCACTGGAAACTCAGTGATTAAGCTGATCTTTGAATTCTGTGGTTCGCAATGTTAGTTGCATATTAGAATTACCTGGGGGACATTAAATGAGTATTTCTGTGGGTGAGAACTAGTCATCAGCATTTTTTAAAGCTTCCAAATAATTCTAATATCTAGTTAAGATTCAGGACCAGTATTATCCTTGGAAAAGCTGTAGAAATGTGTATGTGAAATGTTTATTTGGTATACTTTCATGACTTGAAAATCATTGCAGGTAACCAAATTTCTCCTACCTCCTTTTATCATTAGAACAAATAATATTGTTCTTACACTTACAGGTCTATAGGGAGAATTACTTAGCTAAAACCAAACATTAAATGAAAACTTTACCATGTTAAGATATCTTAGTTGTATTCCTATGGGCTCTTAAGCAAACTAATTCTTAGAGCTTACTCATTTGTAAAATGGGATGACTGTATCTACTTTACAGGGCTATCATGAAACAAAATGAGTCAGCCCATGAGAAAGTACCTAGTAAAATGCTTGCATGTAATAGACATTCATATGGTAGCCAAATAATTATAGACTGTAATTACAAATATGCTATTGTGGTCATAATTGCAATAAGTTAAGAGGCTTAATTGTTAATAATTTTTGCTTAAGATGTCTGCAAACAAATATTTATTAAACACTTACCATGGTGAGGCACTGTTCTATATGCTGAAAATATAGCAGCACAAAGCAAATGAAAATTCCTGCTCTTCATTAAATTTTAATTTTCCAGGAGACCCTGACAACATATTATGTGAGATGATGATAAGGAACAAGGAGGAAAAAAACCATGGAGGTGGGCAGACACTCACTATTTTTCAGTGTCCATAAAGTTTTATTGGGATACAGTCATGATAATTTGTTTACACATCTGCAGAGACATTCATTTTAGATAAAATAACAAGGGTAGTTCCCCTTGAAACAGTCACTTTTGAGTAAAGATCAGGGAGCAGGGAGGGAGTTAACCGTGGAGATATCTAAAATAAGGCATTTTAGGCAACAGTAAGAACATGCATGGGGTGTTCACGTAGCAGCAAGGAAGCTATTGTGGCAGAATTGAAATCAAGTAAGGGTGAGAGTAATAGGAGACGAGATCTCAGAGGTAACATGGGCGGAGGCTGATGTGATCACATAAGGCCCCATGGGTACCTTTTCAAGTACCATTTCAGGTATATTTCTATTTCCTGCCCCCATGTTTCAGTGCAGTTATGTAAAAGGGCTCTGGACAAAGATTTATGAGCAAAACATGACATGTCATTCTTGTAGGCCAGAGTCCAGAGTATATACTTGCCTCAGCATGATGTCAAGCATACTTGAGATATTGCCTGCTCTATCAGTCTTTGTCCCTGGATACCTATGAAGGACAGAACTCACAACCTCCACAATGAAAACATAGCAGAAGGCAGAAGTAAACTTGGGTTGTATCTGAAACCACTAAGACTCTGGGGCTGCTTGTTACTGCTTATAAAGTATCCTGACTCATACATGGTTCATAATAAGTAATTTTGTTTTCATTCTGAGCCAAAAGGGAAACCAGTGGAGATTTTTAAGACAGGTTTGAGATGATTTAACTTAACTTTAGACAATGTCACTCTGTCTACATTGTTGAGAATAGGCTGCACGGATTGAGACGAGGCTCTTGATAAAAAGAGATACTACTGAGAATGTGCATGCTTAGGCAGGGTCAGTTAGCTCAGACATCTCTTTAATCAAAATGGTGGTGAAGGGAACAAACATGTCTAGCCTCTGTACCTGCGTTGTTTCCACCAGCGTACTATTTTCTCTTTTGTCCATCATCTTTAATTAAGACATTTTCTTTTCACTTTTTTCTTCTGTTCAGCTGCTTATGGTTGAATTCTTATGCAGAAACATTAATTATAATAACCATATATAAGTAACAGATTTAAAATGAAATCACACATATTCAGGTTCTACTATGTAATAGGTAATAGATACTGAACAAATTCAAATACTTTTCTTTTACCCTTGAAGTCTTTCAGTCTAGCTGGAGTCTCAAGACAAATACAAGAGTGCATACAATAGCAACAGTGCCCATTGTATGTTTGTCAGAGCAGCTTAGGAAAGAGGTAAGTCAGATAATTAGTATCAAATGCATGGAGCAGGTAACATGTGAGCTTTGGGGGTAATATGGAACTTCTATGGGTGAAGACTTGGCAAGGTATTTCAATAAAAATAAATGCATAGGCTGGGCATGGCGGCTCACGCCTGTAATCCCAGCACTTTGGGAGGCCGAGGCGGGCAGATCACCTGAGGTCTGGAGTTCAAGACCCGCCTGGTCAACATGATGAAACCCTGTCTTTACTAAACATACAAAAATTAGCTGGGCGTGGTGGTACATGCCTCTAATCCCAGCTACTTGGGAGGCTGAGGCAGAAGAATCGCTTGAACCCGGGAGGCAGAGGTTGCAGTGAGCTGAGATTGTACCACTGCACTCTAGCCTGGGTGACAGAGTGAGACTCCTTCTCAAAAAAACTAAAAATTAAATTAATAAATAAATGCATAATATCAGTGAGGAAGTAATATTATATGGTAATCATCTTCAGACAAAGTGGTTAGACTTATTCTGAAAGAACATAATATTTACTAAAAAGGAAGTAAAGAAAAAAAGTAATTTGGAAAAGTACTGAAGCAACAAGTTATAAAGGTCCTTGAATAACAGACTGGAAGATGAAGAACAGCCAAAGAGAACGTTTTAGTATTATTGTAGTTTCAGCGTAATCAAAGGTTGTTTACAATTTCTTATGCAAAGATGAAATAGGCGATTTAAAACATGGTTTTGAAAACATACCTGATGTAATCATATACACAATTTTGTCCCGACTTTAATAAACAACACTAGTTTGACTTTTTTATTATACACTATTTTATCCTAAATCTAAATGCAGGAATTATAGTGAATGCCTAAGGTAATAAAAGAAGATAAAAATAAGTTATTATATATTTGCTAGCTGGTGAGATAAAATTAAAGTAAAAATAAACAATTGCATCAAGGGTTAATAAAAATACTTTTAAAAAATCTCAGAAACAATGCTTAATAATATTGCATTATTCATTTTGCTAAAAATATTTCTGTGTAAGAAAAGAGCTTTTGAATATTTACTAACACTACTATCTTCAAGCAAATTTCTGAAGCATTAGAACAAATCTTATCATTTCCATTGGCATAATGTTCAGTTATAAGTCCAGTCTTCTGTAAAGGTCAAAGGGATTTCTAGAGAAAAAAATACATTTTATCCATTAAACAATTATTCAAAGAAAAACTAAATTAGGGGATACTCTAGAAAGGAACTTATATGACCTAGCAATGCACAAAAGGATGTTGATAAAAAAGTTTCATGTGTCCTTTGGGATAAGTTACATTGCCATTCTGAAATACAAAATATTATAATTGTGTTAGCATAATCAGCAATGATAAACTATATGGAACATTGTGATTCTTAGGCATATTTCAGCCTGATGAAAGATATTGTCTGAATTTTTAAACTGTTTATGTTTGAGGGTACCTCATTCTGATGAAAAAAGAATGGATTTAATTTCTTTTAAGCATAAAAAATCAAGTTACTAATGATAAAATTGCTAGCTGAAATACAAATAGCACTAACTAAAGCCTTTTTTAGAGATACGTGGTGATTGGCCAGGTGCAGTGGCTCACGCCTGTAATCCTAGCACTTTGGGAGACCGAGGTGGGCAGCTTGCCTGAGCTCAGGAGTTCAAAACCAGCCTGGGAAACATACTGAAACTACATCTCTACTAAAATACAAAAATATTAGTCGGGTGTGGCCGCATGCAACTTTTGTCCCAGCTACTCAGGAGGCTAAGACTGGAGAATCGCTTAAACCCAGGAGGTGGAGGATACAGTGAGCTGAGATCGTGCCACTGCACTCCTGCCTGGGTGACAGAGTGAGACTCTTTCCAAAAAAAAACAAAAGAAAAACAGGGGGGTGGAGCAAAGATGGCCGAACAGGAACAGCTCCAGTGTACAGCTCCCAGTGTGAGCAACGCAGAAGACAAATGACATCTGCATTTCCAACTGAGGTACCAGGTGCATCTCACTAGGGAGTGTTGGACAGTGAGGGCAGGACAGTGGGTGCAGTTCACCAAACCTGAGCCAAAGCAGGGAGAGGCACTGCCTCATGTGGGAAGCACAAGAGGCCGGGGAATTCCCTTTCCTGGCCAAGGAAAGGGGTGACAGATAGCACCTGGAAAATTGGGTCACTCCCACCCTAATACTGTGCTTTTCCTATGGTCTTAGCAAACGGCACACCAGGAGATTATATCCCGCGCCTGGCTCGGAGGGTCCTATGCCCATGGAGCCTCGCTCATTCTAGCACAGGAGTCTGAGAACAAACTGCAAGGTGGCAGCGAGGTTGGGGGAGGGGCGCCCGCCATTGCCAAGGCTTGAGTAGGTAAACAAAGCGGCTGGGAAGCTCCAACTGGGTGGAGCCTACCACAGCTCAAGGCAGCCTGTCTGCCTCTGTAGACTCCACCTCTGGGGGCAGGGCATAGCCAAACAAAAGGCAGCAGAAACCTCTGCAGACTTAAATGTCCCTGTCTGACAGCTTTGAAGAGTGTAGTGGATCTCCCAGCATGCAGCTTGAGATCTGAGAATGGACAGACTGCCTCCTCAAGTTGGTCCCTGACCTCCGAGTAGCCTTACTGGGAGGCACCCCCCAGTAGGGGAAGACTGAAAACTCACACTGCTGGGTACTCCTCTGAGACAAAACTTCCAGAGGAACGATCAGGCAGCAACATTTGCTGTTCACCAATATCCGCTATTCTGCAGCCTCTGCTGCTGATACCCAGGAAAACAGGGTCTGGGGTGGACCTCCAACAAACTCCAACAGACCTGCAGCTGAGGGTCCTGACTGTTAGAAAGAAAACTAACAGAAAGGACATCCACAACAAAACCCCATCTGTACGTCACCATAATCAAAGACCAAAGGTAGATAAAACCACAAAGATGGGGAAAAACAGAGCAGAAAATGTGTTATTCTACACACATTTAAAAAACAGAGCAGAAAATGTGAAAATTCTAAAAATCAGAGCGCCTCTCCTCCTACAAAGGAACGCAGCTCCTCACCAGCAATGGAACAAAGCTGGAAGGAGAAGGACTTTGAAGAGTTGAGAGAAGAAGGCTTCAGACAATCAAAATACCCCAAGCTAAAGGAGGAAGTTCAAACCCATGGCAAAGAAGTTAAAAAGCTTGAAAAAAGATTAGACGAATGGCTAACTAGAATAACCAATGCAGAGAAGTCCTTAAAGGACCTGATGGAGCTCAAAACCACGGCACGAGAACTACATGACAAATGCACAAGCCTCGTAGCCGATTGGATCAACTGGAACAAAGAGTGTCAGTGATGGAAGATCAAATGAATGAAATGAAGTGAGAAGAGAAGTTTAGAGAAAAAAGAATAAAAAGAAAATGAATAAAGCCTCCAAGAAATATGGGACTATGGGAAAAGACCAACTATACAACTCACTGGTGTACCTGAAAGTGACGGGGAGAATGGAACCAAGTTGGAAAATATTCTGCAAGATATTATCCAGGAGAACTTCCCCAATCTAGCAAGGCAGGCCAACATTCAAATTTAGGAAATACAGAGAACGCCACAAAGATACTCCTCGAGAAGAGCAACTCCAAGACACATAATTGTCAGAGGCACCAAAGTTGAAATGAAGGAAAAAATGTTAAGGACAGCCAGAGAGAAAGGTTGGGTTACCCACAAAGAGAAGCCCATCAGACTAACAGCTGATCTCGTGGCAGAAACTCTACAAGCCAGAAGAGAGTAGGGGCCAATATTCAACATTCTTAAAGAAAAGAATTTTCAATCCAGAATTTCATATCCAGCCAAACTAAGCTTCACAAGTGAAGGAGAAATAAAATCCCTTACAGACAAACAAATCCTGAGAGATTTTGTCACCACCAGGACTGCCCTAAAAGAGCTCCTGAAGAAAGCATGAAATATGGAAAGGAACAACCGGTACCAGCCACTGCAAAAACATGTTAAATTGTAAAGACCATTGATGCTAGGAAGAAACTGCATCAACTAATGAGCAAAACAACCAGCTAACATCATAATAAACGGATCAAATTCACACATAACCATATTAAACTTAAATGTAAATGGGCTAAATGCTCCAATTAAAAGACACAGACTGGCAAATTGGATAAAGAGTCAAGACCCATCAGTGTGCTATATTCAGGAAACCCATCTCACATGCAGAGACACACATAGGCTCCAAATAAAGGGATGGAAGATCTACCAAGCAGAAGGAAAACAAAAAAAGGCAGGGGTTGCAATCCTAGTCTCTGATAAAACAGACTTTAAACCAACAAAGATCAAAAGAGACAAAGAAGGCCATTACATAATGGTAAAGCGATAAATTCAACAAGAAGAGCTAACTATCCTAAATATATGTGCACCCAATACAGGAGCACCCAGATTCATATAGCAAGTCCTTAGAGACCTACAAAGAGACTTAAACTCCCACACACAATAATAATCAGAGACTTTAACACCCCACTGTCAACATTAGAGAGATCAACGAGATGGAAAGTTAACAAGGACATCCAGGAGTTGAAATGAGCTTTGCACCAAGCGGACCTAATAGACATCTACAGAACTCTTCACCCCAAATCAACAGAATATACATTATTTTCAGAACCACACCACACCTATTGCAAAATTGACCACATAGTTGGAACTAAAGCACTCCTCAGCAAATGGAAAAGAACAGAAATTATAACAAACTGTCTCTCAGACCACAGTGCAATCAAACTAGAAGGCAGGATTAAGAAACTCATTCAAAACCTCTCAACTACATAGAAACTGAACAACCTGCTCCTGAATGACTACTGGGTACATAATGAAATGAAGGCAGAAATAAAGATGTTATTTGAAACCAACGAGAACAAAGACACAACATACCAGAATCTCTGGGACACATTCAAAGCAGTGTTTAGAGGGAAATTTATAGCACTAAATGCCCACAAGAGAAAGCAGGAAAGATGTAAAACTGACACCCTAACATCACAATTAAAAGAACTAGAGAAGCAAGAGCAAACACTTTCAAAAGCTAGCAGCAGGCAAGAAATAACTAAGATCAGAGCAGAACTGAAGGAAATAGAGACACAAAAAACCCTTCAAAAAATCAATGAATCCCGGAGCTGGTTTTTTGAAAAGATCAACAAAATTGATAGACCACTAGCAAGACTAATAAAGAAGAAAAGAGAGAAGAATCAAATTGACGCAATAAAAAATGATAAAGGGGATATCACCACTGATCCCACAGAAATACAAACTACCATCAGAGAATACTATAAACACCTCTACACAAATAAACTAGAAAATCTGGAAGAAATGGATAAATTCCTCAACACATACATCCTCCCAAGACTAAACCAGGAAGAAGTTGAATCTCTGAATAGACCAATAACAGGCTGTGAAATTGAGGCAACAATTAATAGCTTACCGAACAAAAAAAGTCCAGGACCAGATGGATTCACAGACGAATTCTACCAGAGGTACAAGGAGGAGCTGGTACCACTCCTTCTGAAACTATTCCAATCAACAGAACAAGAGAGAATCCTCCCTAACTCATTTTATGAGGCCAGCATCATCCTGATACCAAAGCCTGGCAGAAACACACCGAAAAAAGAGAATTTTAGACAAATATCCCTGATGAACACTGATGCAAAAACCCTCAATAAAATACTGGCAAACAGAATCCAGCAGTATATCAAAAAGCTTATGCACCATGATCAAGTGGGCTTCATCCCTGTGATGCAAGGCTGGTCCAACCTACTCAAATCAATAAATATAATCCAGCATATAAAAAGAACCAATGACAAAAACCACATGATTATCTCAATAGATGCAGAAAAGGCCTTTGACAAAATTCAACAATGCTTCATACTAAAAACTCTCAATAAATTAGGTATTGATGGGATATATCTCAAAATAATAAGAGCTATTTATGATAAACCCACAGCCAATATCATACTGAATGGGCAAAAACTGGAAGCATTCCCTTTGAAAACTGGCACAAGACAGGGATGCCCTTTCTCACCACTCCTATTCAACATAGTGTTGGAAGTTCTGGCCAGTGCAATCAGGCAGGAGAAAGAAATAAATGGTATTCAATTAGGAGAAGCGGAAGTCAAATTGTCCTTGTTTGCAGATGACATGATTGTATATCTAGAAAACCCCATCATCTCAGCCCAAAATCTCCTTAAGCTGATAAGCAACTTCAGCAAAGTCTCAGGATACAAAATCAATGTGCAAAAATCACAAGCATTCTTATATGCCAATAACAGACAAACAGAGAGCCAAATCATGACTGAACTCCCATTCACAGTAGCTTCAAAGAGAATAAAATACCTAAGAATCCAACTTACAAGGGATGTAAAGGACCTCTTCAAGGAGAACTACAAACCACTGCTCAATGAAATAAAAGAGGACACAAACAAATGGGAGAACATTTCATGCTCATGGGTAGGAAGAATCAATATCGTGAAAATGGCCATACTGCCCAAGGTAATTTATAGATTCAATGCCATCCCCATCAAGCTACCAATGACTTTCTTCACAGAATTGGGAAAAACTACTTTAAAGTTCATATGGAACCAAAAAAGAGCCCACAGTGCCAAGTCAATCCCAAGCCAAAAGAACAAAGCTGGAGGCATCACGTTACCTGACTTCAAACTATACTACAAGGCTACAGTAACCAAAACAGCATGGTGCTGGTACCAAAACAGAGATATAGACCAATGAAACAGAACAGAGCCCACAGAAATAATGCCACATATCTACAACTATCTGATCTTTGACAAACCTGACAAAAACAAGAAATGGGGAAAGGATTCCCTATTTAATAAATGGTGCTGGGAAAACTGGCTAGCCATATGTAGAAAGCTGAAACTGGATCCCTTCCTTACACCTTATACTAAAATTAATTCAAGATGGATTAAAGACTTACATGTTAGACCTAAAACCATAAAAACCCTAGAATAAAACATAGACAATACTATTCAGGACATAGGCATGGCCAAGGACTTCATGTCTGAAACACCAAAAGCAATGGCAACAAAAGCCAAAATTGACAAATGGGATCTAATTAAACTAAACAGCTTCTGCACAGCAAAAGAAACTACCATCAGAGTGAACAGGCAACCTACAGAATGGGAGAAAATTTTTGCAATCTACTCATCTGACAAAGGGCTGATATCCAGAATCTACAATGAACTCCAACAAATTTACAAGAAAAAAACAAACAACCCCATCAACAAGTGGGTGAAGGATATGAACAGACACTTCTCAAAAGAAGACATTTATGCAGCCAAAAGACACATGAAAAAATGCTCATCATCACTGGCCATCAGAGAAATGTAAACAAAATCACAATGAGATACCATCTCACACCAGTTAGAATGCTGATCATTAAAAAGTCAGGAAACAACAGGTGTTGGGGAGGATGTGGAGAAATAGGAACACTTTTACACTGTTGGTGGGACTGTAAACTAGTTCAACCATTATGGAAGTCAGTGTGGTGATTCCTCAGGGATCTAGAACTAGAAATACCATTTGACCCAGCCATCCCGTTACTGGGTATATACCCAAAGTATTATAAATCATGCTGCTATAAAGACACATGCACATGTATGTTTATTGCAGCACTATTCACAATAGCAAAGACCTGGAACCAACCCAAATGTCCATCAATGATAGACTGGATTAAGAAAATGTGGCACATATAGACCATGAAATACTATGCAGCCGTAAAAAAGGATGGGTTCATGTCCTTTGTAGGGACATGGATGAAGCTGGAAACCATCATTCTCAGCAAACTATCACAAGGACAAAAAAATCAAACACCGCATGTTCTCATTAGTAGGTGGGAATTGAACAATAAGAACACATGGACACAGGAAGGGGAACATCACACACTGGGGCCTGTTGTGGGGTCGGGGGAGGGGAGAGGGATAGCATTAGAGGATATACCTAATGGTAAATGACGAGTTAATGGCTGCAGCACACCAACATGGCACATGTATACATATGTAACAAACCAGCACGTTGTACACATGTACCCTAAAACTTAAAGTGTAATTTAAAAAAAAGTGGTGATTCTAGTTTCATATGCAAATTCTTTATAAGAAGATTTACAATATAAAGTAAATAATGTCGCTCTGAGAATGCAAAATTTATAGTTTTGAATGCGAGTTTTAATTGGCAGTTATTTAGAAAAATCCTGACATTTAATAACAGGAGAGAAAAATTGTAAAAATACCATGTGTACAAGCCCGTGTTTATTATTGAGTGATTGATAAAGAACTATGTAGGTGGTTTTTGGTTTCTTTAATGATGGATGTTGGAGATCGGCAGGAAGGGTAGGTAAGGTGGAGAGTATAAAATATGGCCAATGTCAGAAGTTTAGGACTCCATGTCTATTCATTTGCATCTCTGGATGGTATACAGGTGACACGAAATAGGCCACCTCAAAGCTAATTGAGTACCTAGATTTGTGAATGTTACTGTGTCAATATTGAGAGTTAGCACTTGGTGTACAATGTCAGAGTGTGTGTTACCATTGTAAAGTTCATCCAACTCTCATATTCCACTCATATAATTTATTCCTCCAGATTGGTGATTTAATTTTCTAATATAAATTCTTAACCTAAATTAGCCTGTCTTCCAACATCATGTGCAATCAAGAGACTTTGTTATCCTTCTGAGTTAGTGTATCTAATCCAAAACAATTAAGCCCCCTTAGATATTATGAAAGAGTAAGGGCATGCACAAATCCCCAACTTTCCATGGCACTGATTTTATTTAGGTTTTGTCCAGCTATAGTCAATTTTCTCTTTCCTCATGTATTTTGAAGGGATAATTGCTCAAATTTCTTCCAATCTCCCATGGCAAACCATAGGTTTTATATTATGCACAGAATACTCAACATGTTTTGTCTTTTCTAAAAATATATATATGTGCTTGTTTTACTTTGTTTTCTCCTGCTCTTTTACTAGATCAGATAAACTGAAGGACATATATGTCTACTACAATATTGTCAGCTGTAAAACTCACATTCCAGAATTGGATGAAGCTGGTTTTTAACCACATGTGTGACAAAAGTTGGAGGTCAGCAAAGATTTTCTATAAAGGGCCATAGGTAGCCCTTTAAATAAAGCTTAAATATTTTAAGCTTTCCAGGCTACACAGGTCTCTTTAACATATTCTTTGTTTTCTTTAGTAACACTGTAGTATGTAAAAAATATTCTTAGCATGCAGGCATTGTGAACATAGACCATGAGATGGATTTCACCTCTGGGTAGTAGTTTGACAACTCCTATTACAAGTTACTGAAACTCATTTACCATAATTTTCTTCATCTATGAGAGTATGTGAGGATTGAATACAGTACGTAAAAAGACTAGATCTCCTCAAGTGCTTAAAATGTTGGCTGTTATTGATGGCAATTTATTTATTAGGTTTCCCAGAAGTAATAAGAGCAGTCAGCAAACAATAATTGATTTATTGCTATTTGATGCGTTTAAATTCTGATAGACACATAAAAACAGATGCTATGAGAAGGGATTACTGACACTATAAAAGCATCATTTTCCATAAGTGAAATGCAAATTAAAACCACAATGAGATACCACTTTACACCCACTAGGGTTGCTTTAATCAAAAAGAGTAATGATTACAAGTGTTGACAAAGACATGGATCAATTGCAATCCTCATAAACTGCTTATGTGAATGAAAAATTGAAAAAAACACTGTGCACTTCCTCAAAAGGTTAAACATTTAGTTACCATTTTCTCCAGCGCTTTCAATTCTAGCTATATACTCAAGAGAACTGAAAACATATTTTCATACAGTAACATGTACACAGATGTTCATAGGAGCATTATTCATAATAACCAAAATGTAGAAACAACCCAAATGTCCATTAAATAATGGAAAGGTAAATAAAATGGTGGCATAACTATAGAGTTGAATATTATTGAGGAATAAAGTTCTGATACATACTGCAACACAGAAGAACCTTGAATATAAGATTGGCTAAGTACAATAAGCCAATCACAAAAACCACATATTTTAGGATTCTATTTATACTAAAGGTCCAGAATAGGCATATCTATAGAGACACAAAGTAGGCTAACCATTACTTAGGCCTAAAGAGATTGGGGAGAAAATAGCACAGTGAAGGCTAAAAAGGCATAGGGTTTGTTTTTTGGTTGATAAAAAATTTCTAAAATTGGTCATGGTGATTGTCGCATAACTTTGTAAATATATTCAAATCATTGATTTCTATACTTTAAATGGATACATTGCATGGTATGTGAATTGTATTTCTCAATATACTTGTTACAAAAATAATGAATCTATAAAATTATTAAAAAATCTATCTTCTTAATTTACTAATTTTTTTAATAATCTCAACCGAATGTCATTGAAATATTTTCCAAATGGACTTTTCAGTATTCAACTAACACTTATTTTTAGAAAAGAAATTTAAATAGCTTAGGAAACATTGGCATCTGACCAAGATAAAGTAACAAAGACCCGAAATACTATTTTACATGAAACAACTAAAAACTGAACAAAATATGAGTCAATAGTTTTCAAGCCATTGAGCATTAGGAAACACAACACAATGATCTAGTCATCCCTATGAGATGAGATAGAAACCAGGGACCCCTAAGATTACCTCGGCTTACTGCCTGATGAGAGTTTCCAGGCTATGGCACTGGGAAAGTGTAGGAGACGGGTCAGGATGATGGGAAAAGTTGTAAGAAAAGTTATAGGGAAAGACACAAACCTTCTTGGAAGGCCGGGAGGTTTTTCAAAGCTTCAGGAGAGAATAAAAACTGAAGGCAGCTAATTCTCTTACCCTGAGGCAGAGGGTGAGAAGTAGGTGCAAAGGAACGTACAGAGGCTTATCTAGATAAGTTTATTTACTTATGTTGTCCAGAAACCGACCTCTGATCATCTACACGCAAGACTGCTCCTTGCAAGGGGTGGGGGGTGGTGGGGGGGCTACAATGTTAATTATCCACAGGTTGTGTTGGCTCCAGGCCTTTGTCATTAAATCTGTACTGAATAAATACAAGTGGCTCTGGCTTATCAGACTGCTAACTCTCTTTGGCCCCTAGTGTCATCAATCCCCAAGCCCACTTTTTCACTGCATGCCTACGTATGAGTACTCCTTTCATCTGTCGCTTGGCCAGGGTCTGTGGGACAGACCTGCCAGAAAAGAAGCCAGTTGCCCCCACACAGCCTCCCTGAGTTGAAATGTTACAGTTGGAAGCTTGGAAAGACCAAAGTAAGAGTTCACAGGACAGACTGTCAGAGAGGAGAAAGTTGTACAATGAGAGAGCTCCAAATATATGTAGAGGATACTCTTGGTCTTAAACTGGAATACTGTCCAGAATATGTATGTGAGAAAACCACTGAAAGACAGAGGACGAAAAGAAACCACCCAAATGCATTAGAGGGAATACCGTCTGGAGTGCACAAGCCAAAGTATGAAGTTTTAAAATATACTCATCATTTTATAGAGTACTTATATGTTTTTCTTTCAGTGGTGGGGGACTAAAAAAAAGCCTTAGAAAAACAATATTTTGTTCAAGTCAAAGAAACATAAAAAGATCACACTATTTCCAAGGAAGTGAACCACATTCCACAAGGAAGCTCAGGAATATATGCAGCAACATAAAAATAAGGTCCTAAATAAACTAAAATCACAATATCTGGCAACCAGTCAAAAATTGAGACATGCACAGGAGGAGGAGAAGGTGCAGAATGAAGATGAAAAGAAATCAATTTAACCCAATATAGAATAGATACAGATGATAACATTAATAAACAGAATACTAAAAGCATTTTTACAACAATTTAACATGTTAAAGAAACTAGAGAAAAAGATGAGGAACAACAGGAAACAAATAAATTATGGAAGTTAAAAATATCCAATTTGCCAAGATGAAAAAAATACAATGCCTGAAATGAAAATTATACTAAATGGAATTAAAAGCGGATTAGATATTGCTAAAAAATGTAATGGACTTCAAGACTTAACAGAAACCATTCAAAATGAAATCGAAAGAGAGAGAAAAGATGGAGTAACTGTGGGGCAAATTCAAGTGGTCTAAGACATATGTAAGTGCAATCTAAAAGGAGAAGAGAAACAGCAGAAAACAGAAAAAAAGTTGAAGAAATAATGGCTGAATATTTTAAAAATTTGATAAAAACAGTAATCCACAGATACAAAAAGTTCAATGAAAACCAACATAAAATGAATTCAAAAAATGAAAAAGGCACATTATGAGTAATAATGAGCGTTAAAAAGAAAATACTCCTAAAAACAGCCAGATTAAGAAGACACGTTACATACACAGAAACAAAAATAACATATTTCTCATTGGAGACAATGTAAGCTAGAAAATAGTGGAGACAGTTTTTAAAGTACTGAAATAAAAACTCTCTGAACTAGAGTTCTGTATCTCAAAAAAAGTATTTCAAATATGAAGCTGACATAAAGACATTTCGGAGCACATAAAGCTGAAAGAATTTATCACTAGGTGAACTAATACAGGAAATACTAACGTTATTATTTCAGGTAGAAGTTAATGGTATCAGAAGAAAATCCAGCTCTAAATGAAATACTGAAGAGCTCTGAAAATGGTAACTACATGGTTAAATATAGAATACTTCTTTTATTGTTAAATATCTTTGTTAAGACAATTGACATTGAAAACAAAACAAATAAGAATATTAATAAAAATGTATTATGAGATTCGTAACAAATATAAAAGTAAATTTTTTTGGGGGGCGGGGAACAGAGTCTCACTCTGTCACCAGACTGGAGTGCAGTGGCACAATCTCAGCTCACTGCAACCTCCGCCTCCCGGGTTCAAGTGATTCTCCTGCCTCAGCCTCCTGGGTATCTGGGATCACAGGTGCACACCACCACGGCCGGCTAATTTTTGTATTTTTAGTAGAGACGAGGTTTCACCATGTTGGTCAGCTGGTCTCGAACTCCTGACCTCATGATCTGCCTGCCTCGGCCTCCCAAAGTGCTGGGAGTACAGGTATGAGCCACCACACCCGGCCATAAAAGTAAAATTTTAAAAAGCAGAACAGAGCCTCACAGGGAATAAGTGCAGTATATTATTATAAAGTTACTTTAACATATAAAAAGTGGCATAATATCATTTCAAGATAGATTGATAAGTTAAATGTGTATACTATAAATCCAAACCAACAACTAAATTAACAAAAGAAAGATATATAAATGTTAAGCCAAAAGGAAAATAAAATGCAACGTGGGGAAGAAAAGACGTGACTCATCAAAATAGGGCAGAAAAAGAGAAAAAAGAAGAAATACAAAAAGCATAAAATAAAAAAGAAGTACCAGATATAACCCAATCATATTAACAAATAAATAACAAGTGTAGATTGTTGGACTGGATAAATAAAGCAAGACTCAACTACATACTTTCTATTATAAACTCACTTTAAAAATAAAGGTATAAACAGTTAAGAGAAAAAGAATGGGAACAATAAACTATGTTAACAGTGATTTCTTTTTAAAAATTTGGAGATGCTACATTAATATCAGACAAAGAAGATTTTAAAGCAAAAATACTTATTGTACATATGAAGGTCATTTAATCATTGCTATGGTTTGAATGTTTGTCTCTTCTAAAACTCATGTTGAAATTTAGTTGCCACTGTAACAGTGTTGGGAGGTGGGACCTTTAGGAGATGACTTGGCTGTGCTGGGTCTACCCTCATAGGCAGGATTGCTGTCATAAAAAGGTGAATTCAGCTCCCTTTTGTTCCTTGCTCCTTCTGTCTTTTACCATGGGATGACAGAGCAATAAGGCCTTCACCAGTTGTCAGCATCTTAATATTGGGCTTTCTAGTATCTATAATTCTGAAACTAAATAAATTTCTGCTCATTATAAATTACCTACTTTTAGGTATTAAGTTATAGCAGCACAAATGAACCAGGACAATCATGAAAGACAATTCCTCTGAAGAGCATAATCATCATAACGTTTATGCACATGGTAACAGTTCAAAGAAATGTGAAACAAATGTTACAGAGCAACAAGAAAAAATAGATAAAGTCTTACTTGTATTTGGAAATTTCTTCATCTGCCATGATCTGAATGTGTAGTGTCCTCCAAATTCATATATGGAAATCTTGCCCAACAAAGTGACAGGAGGTGGGGAATTCAGGAGCTGATTAGGTCACAGGGATAGAGCCCTCACAAATTGGTGTCCTTGCTTTGATAAAAGAGACCTGAGAGAAACCCTTTATCTCTTCCACTGTGTGAGGACACAGCAAAAAATGTCATCCGTGAATTAGAAAATGCTCCCTTACCAGAGATGAAATATTCCATGATCTTGGACTTTCTAGCCACCAGAATTGTAAAAAATAAATTTCTGCTATTTATAAACTACACAGGTAAGGGTTTTTTGGTATAGCAGCCCAAACAGACTAAGACAGCATCCTTCTCTTAGTAACCAAGAGAATAAATAAACAAAATATTTGTAAGTAGAAAGAAATCTCAAACATTATCATCAACTAAATTGGCCTAGTTCTTATTCATGTGACACTCTACCCAGCGAAGTTGCGTACATTGTTTTCTTTTTTCTTTTTTTTTAATTATACTTTAAGTTTTAGGGTACATGTGCACAACGTGCAGGTTTATTACATATGTATACATGTGCCATGTTTGTGTGCTGCACCCATTGACTCGTCATTTAACATTAGGTATATCTCCTAATACTATCCCTCCCCATTCCCCCCACCCCACAACAGGCCCCAGTGTGTGATGTTCCCCTTCCTGTGTCCATGTGTTCTTATTGTTCAGTTCCCACCTATGAGTGAGAATATGCGGTGTTTGGTTTTTTGTCCTTGCAATAGTTTGCTGAGAATGACAGTTTCCAGCTTCATCCATGTCCCTACAAAGGACATGAACTCATTGTGTTTTATGGCTGCATAGTATTCCATGGTGTATATGTGCCACATTTTCTTAATCCAGTCTATCATTGTTGGACATTTGGGTTGGTTCCAAGTCTTTGCTATTGTGAATAGTGTCGCAGTAAACATATGTGTGCATGTGTCTTTATAGCAGCATGATTTATAATCCTTTGGGTATATACCCAGTAACGGGATGGCTGGGTCAAATGGTATTTCTAGTTCTAGATCCCTGAAGAATTGCCACACTGACTTCCACAATGGCTGAACTAGTTTACAGTCCCACCAACAGTGTAAAAGCGTTCCTATTTCTCCACATCCTCTCCAGCACCTGTTGTTTCCTGACTTTTTAATGGTCCAAACTCATTCTATGAAACAAAACTTATCCTGATACCAAAAGCAGAAAAAAGCCATTACAAGTTAAGAAAATTACACACTAATATTCTTCATGAACAAAGATGCAAATATTCTAAATAAAATTTTAGCAAATAGAAACCAAGAATATATAACTTACAAATTGTCATATTAAAATTAAAAAAATTGTATTACACTCTCAGTAGATGGAGCAAAATAAAATGACATTCAACATCCATTTCTGAATAAATTTTAAAAGCACTCAGGAAATAATAACTGAAAAAGAACTGCATCAATCTAACTTTTAAAAAACAAGTATGAAAACTACTGATCTAATGTTGTACTAAACATAGAAAACTGAATTGTTTTCTCTTTAATATCAGGAATAATACAAAGATGCCCGCTATCATCAATACTATGCAACATCATACTGAACATCATAACCAGCATAAGGCAAGAAAGAGAAATTTTAAAACATTCAGTTTGTAAAGGAATTATTAAAATCATATTTATTCACATAAAACATGATTGTCTATGTACACAATCCTGTAGAATCTATTTAAAAAGCCCCAGAACTAATCGGCAAATTTTATAAAGTCGATTGTATTCCTGTACAATAGTAATGAACAAATACAACTGATATTTTAAGAAATGCAATTGATGAGAATACACAAATATGTAATATTTAGAAATAAATCTACCAGATCTGAAAATTACAGAACACTTGCTAGAGAAATTCTAAAAGATTTAAATAAAAATAGAATATTAAGCATTCATGGGTTGGAAGATTTAATGTTATGTAGATGTCAATTCTTCCCACACTGACCTATATAGCTTTAATATAATTTCACCTTATATACCGACAGTTGTGGTAGAAATAAACTAGTTCATTATAAAATTTATATGAAAATGCAATAGATCTAAAATAGCCAATACAACTTTTAAAACAGAATTAGGGAGCTAAACAACCTGATTTCAAGATTTATTTTACTTTTATTTTTTATTTTATTATTATTATACTTTAAGTTTTAGGGTACATGTGCACAATGTGCAGGTTAGTTACATATGTATACATGTGCCATGCTGGTGTGCTGCACCCATTAACTCGTCAAGATTTATTTTAAAGCTATAGGGGTCAAGATAATGTCGTCAGCATTAATACAGACAAATAGATCAATGGAACATAATAGACTCTAGAAATAAACCTGCATGTATATGGCCAATTTATTTTTGCCAAAGCTGGATATCAATACATAAAATAACTTTGATCTAGTATTCATAAAATATGGAAAAATTACCTCAAAATGAGTAAATCTAAAATGTAAAATCTCAATTTTAAACAATTCTAGAAGAAAACAGAAGAAAATCTTTGTGATCTTGAGTTAGTCAAAGATTTCTTAAACGTAAAAATACCTAAAGAATAATCCATAAAAATGACAAATTGTACCTCAGAAAATGCAGTAAGTTTGGCTCTTGCAAATACACAATTCAAAGAATAAAAAGACAAAACACAAACAGTGAGATATTTATAAATCATGTACCTGATAA
The DNA here is from genome assembly GCF_028885655.2 of Pongo abelii. Lineage (NCBI taxonomy): Eukaryota > Metazoa > Chordata > Mammalia > Primates > Hominidae > Pongo > Pongo abelii. The sequence continues at coordinate 33,421,570 of NC_071998.2, forward strand.
ATGGCTTATATCCAGAATATATAAATCTGTATGTACCAGGATATAAAAACACATTTCAAAAAATTAATAAGAAAACAAACTACTCAATCTTTAAAATTATCCACAGATATTTTAGTCTGGGAATCTCAGATTAACTTTGGAGCTAAATTTGGATATAAAACTCGTGTGACTGGTAAAGTTATTTTTTACACTTGCCTTAAAACATGTTACTAGTTGTTCTTTTTCCCTGCCCACTCCACTACAAACCTTGTGGCAGAATAAAATGGAAATTGAAGCCAAATAGTAAAACATTATGACATATTTCTTAATTTCATTATATATGCACATGCACTTACTCATATTTTCCATTCTTACTGTATTACACTTGGATTTACCACAATGAAAGAAGATAAAACATTTTTGTGCCTCGTATTTGGAATATGAAAATCAGAGGTTTATAATGCTTGAAGAATTTAAGAGAGAAGTAAATTTTGAGTGGAAAATTGATAGATTTTTAAAGAACATACAAGGAATAATAACAGATAGAAGATTATTACCTTGGAGGAGGTTAAATTTTTTTCCAGATTTTACTGAGTATATACTGAAGAGTATAGGTTATTCATTGAAAAAAATGTGTGCATGTATGGGTATGTATATATACACTTAATGCATTACTTCTTTCTGATTTCTTGGATTTTTTTTTTCATAGCAAAGGAAGTAGCAGAAAGAACATATTTAGAACAATCATATCTAGGGTTGTAACTGAGATTTAAATGTTTTTAATCATGGGTAAGTTTGTTTTTTGTTTTTTGTGTTTTCTTTTTTGAGACAGACTATCTCAAAAAGTCTCGGCTTACTTCAACCTCTCCCGGGTGCAAGAGATTCTCCTGCCCCAGCCTCCCAAGTAGCTGGAATTACAGGTGCCCACCACCATGCCCAGCTAACTTTTGTATTTTTTAGTAGAGGCAGGGTTTCACCATGTTGGCCAGGCTGGTCTTGAACTCCTGACCTCAGGTGATCTGCCCACCTTGGCCTCCCAAAGTGCTGGGATTATAGATGTGAACCACTGTCCCCAGCCAGTTTCTTCATCTGTAAAAGTTTTCTCTGATTGTAGCATGGGAATATTAATTCCTAAGGTGTTTATAAAAATTAAATTAGGACATATAAAGCATCTAACACATGCTTGATGCTCAGTAAATGTCAATCATATCCCTTTTTTGACTCCTTAAGTGGTTGAGTTCTATGTCACATGTGTGAGAAACAACATAAAATAAGTGAATGCACAGTAATATTTATGAAATAAAGTACTTTATGAAAATGTTCTTTTTGTGCCTTGACAATTAATCTAAAATTATTAGTTGATATAAGGACATTTAATATTGTTCCCACGGTATTTATCTCTTAAGAGCATATATTAAAAAACAGACAAAGGACCATTCTAAAAGTTTTTCTGGTAGAGGTAAAAAACAGAACAGTTGCTTTTACATCAAATATTTGGAAAAAATAGAAAATCAAATGTTCAAGGTAATTAATAAAGATCCAATTTGTTTTTAAGACAATGAATGGGAGCACTATTAATTAAAAATTACTTTCTAGTCTGCCAAGTGACTTTTATCCATGTCATTTTACTCATCCCACTGATCTCTTACCTCTATGCTGATTCAAGCAAAGTAAAATAAATATAAAATAAAGTAACCAGGTTTTAGAGCAAGAAGATAGAATAGGAGATTCTGTTCATATCCTCTCACAGAAGCAACAGTTTGGCAGCCATCCATGGGGAAAAAAAGTGCCTTTGTGGGAGCTTTGAAATTTAGGTCAGAGGTTGTGAAACCTTAGTATGGCCCAAGACTAAGGAGGACTGTTTTGAAAGAACAAGTCCACACCCAGTTGGCAGGTTCACCACCTGTGGTCATGGTTATAAACCTGGAAACAGCCTCAACTCCCTGTAGATTAGCTCCAGTTCCAATTGTCCTTGGTTCTGCCACCAGAACCATCAGCCAAGGGACGAGGGAAGAGTCATGACCACCTGTGCCTTCAGTGACAGGCCCACCAACCTCAGTCCCAGACATGAGCCTGCAAAGGCTCCATCCCCTCTCAGCTACAGTCTGATAGCAGTCCTACATGCTCAGGAACCCACAGGAAAACACAGATTCATGTCCCTGAGATGAGGCTGCTGAGCTTTGGTCCCACAGCAGATTCTGAAACAGCTTGGTAACTCAGTTCCAGCCCCTTTTAGCTCTAGTCATAGATTAGTGCTGCTCTCACATGGACCTGCCAGGAGACATACCATTCCATGCTTCTCTTAGAGGCAGGCCCACCAACCTGAATCTCACATCAGATCCTGAAGCATCCTGTGGCCTGACTCTATTCAGCCACAGTCTAGGGGCAATTCTGTCCCCCAGGACCTATATAAGCATATAGGCCTGTGCCCCTAGAGAGAGGCTTGCAGACCTCAGTCTAAACTGTGAAGCCTAAAACACCCCTATGACTAGTTTTAGCCCCTCTCAGCTATGTTTTAGGGCCAGTCCTTCCTGTCCAGGAATTCATTCAGTGACCCAGTAGGAGCTCACTCAGGGACCCAGAAGGAAGGACATCTGCCTAGGCACCTATTGTAGACACAACTGCAGATCCTGAAAAGTGCCCATTTCCTAGTGCCAGCCTATTGACCAAAGACTTAGAGTCAGTCCAGTTTTCCCAGGAAGCAGACAAGATTGATGTCCGTTTCAGACTCTGGTAATAGATTCATCATCCACAGCCCCCGCTGTAGATTCTGCAGCACCCATGTGACCTAGCACCAATCCTACCCAACTGTGATTCTTGGGGCAATCTCATTAGGCCAGAGACCCAAAGGAAGAGGTCTTTACTTGCCTAAATCCGTCTGTAAAAACAGGAAGAAGTGTTTGCTTCTTCAAATGCACAAATAGCAAAGCAGAGCTGCACTAATAATGAACAAGTAGGCAAATATAACATCAAAAGAGACTAATAACGTTCCAATAACCAACCCCAGAGAAATGGAGATCTATGAATTGTATGACAAATAATTCACAATTATCTTAAAGAAGATCAACATGATGCAAGAGAACCCAAATAAACAACAGTATTTGAAGGATAAAAGTGTATAAACAATATAAAAAGTTTAATAAAGAAATAGAAACCATAAAAATAGAACCAAACACAAATATTGGAGATGAGGAATACAATGACAGAATGGAAAATCTAATAGAACATTTCAACAGTAGACTCAAAAATGCAGAAAAAAGAATCAAGGAACTTGAAGAAAGGTTAGTCAAAATTAGGCTATTAGAAGAGCCAAACAAAAGGATTGTAAAATGCTGAAAAACGCAAAAGGACTTATGGGCCACGATCAAGAAAATGAATATATAAATTAAGAGAGTCTAAAAAGTAAAGAGAAAGGAGCAGAAAAATGTATTTAAATAACTGATGACTGAAAATTTGCCTAATCTTGGAGGAAAAATGGCATTCAAATTCAAATATAAGAGAGGATCTGGAAAGTAGCAAAAGAGACTAATCACATACAAGCGAAAACTCCTAAGGCTATCAGTGGATTTCTCTACAGAAACTGTGAAGGTCACAAGTGAGTTGGATTCTATGTTCAAAGTGTTGTTAAGAAAAAAATGTCAACTAATAATATTATACATGGCAAAGTTATCCTTCAGAAATAAAAGAGAGATGCAAACATTCTCAGAAAAGTAAAAGTTGAAGGACTATTATAAATATAGGATGTCCTAAAAAAAATGCTAAAAAGAGCTTTCAAATTGAAGTAAAGGGTATTATGTAATAATATGAAAACATATGAAAGTATAAAACTCACTGGTAAGGTTAAATACATAGCAAATTTCAGAATTCTGTAATAAAGTAATTGTGGTGTGTACAGTAATCCCTTCTTATCTGCAGTTTTGCTATCCATAGTTTCAATTACCCATGGTATAGTACAATAATATATTTTAAGAGAGAGGGAAGCCATATTTATAGAGAGTTTCTTAGAGTAAACTGGTTATAAACGTTCTCTTTTATTATTATTTTTGTTAATCTTTTATTGTGCCTTATTTATAAATTAAACTTTATCATAGGTATGTACGCTTAATTTTAAAAGGTATTGTCACAGTGTCCTTAGGGCTTCACTTGGCCAGCCAGAAACCTCTGTCACCGGTGGCATCTTTGCTTGGATTTTGCTCACATCTACTGGGCTCCTTCTACCGACTCGGCCTGGCAGGCTGCACTCAGCTCTTGCTACTGGCCTGAATCCCACATTTGCCAAGGGCAAACTAGGCACAGAGCAGTGACTTGTGTGTGAGCACAAGTTCAGCCACTGCACACAGCCAGGCACACAGCTGTGGCAGGGCAGGCAGCTCCAGGCACCAACACTGGTGGTGGCTTCATGTAAGGCTGTGGCTGGACCAGGTGTACTGCAAGTGGCTTCTGCTGTGGGCACTGGGGAATGTGGTGGTGCCCAAAAGCTTGGAGATACCAGGATCCACAGAGCCCCAAAGAGGGTTTCACAGTCCTGACTCAGGTATCCCATAGGTCTGAACTCCTTGAAGGGCCGCAGCTCTTTTCTCCTTCTTGTCACCCACAATGTGGTGAGCAGGGGGGCATGTTTCAGCACTGTTTGTGTTACAGCTCTTTTAGTCCTAACATTTGGCAAGTCCCAAGTTCTTGTCCCATGTCCAGGAAGAATGAGGTACGTGGACAACTGAAGGATGAGCAAGGTGGACAGGAGCTTAACTGAGTAGCAGAACAGTTCTCAGGAGACCCAAAGTGAGTAGCTACTTTCCTCAGGCAGGTCATCCCTCTTAGTGTCCACCTCTCAGCAAAGGGGAGACCAATAGTGGGTAGCACGTTTCTACACACAGGTCATCCCGATGAGTTGAGGAGATACAAAATGGGTAGCTCCTTCCTGTAGCTGGTAGTCCTGATGTCTTTGTGAGTCTGGCTGAGTCAAGGGTTTTTATGGGCTCAAAATGGAGGAGGTGTGTGCTGATTGGTCAATGGGCGGCCATGGGCAGGCCTGGGAGAAGACCATAAGTTCTTACTCATGGTCAGCAACTCTACTTGAAATTGGCAGCCTGGCCTCCAGGCTTCAGGCCATCTCTGGCTTGAAGGTGGGGTTTTACTGGAGACCTGCCTCTTTCCATGCAGGAACCTGTCTGCCTCCCACCATCAACATGCTATCAATGATGCCCAGGTCGTTTGTGCTGAGGGGAACCTGCAGGCCTCCCTCCTGTGCTCCTGGGCACCCAAAGTCCAGAGGAAGCTGAGGTGGCAGGGAGTTGGCATGTCAATGCCATTTCAAGTACTCAAACACCCAGTTGGGTCACAACAGTGCCCAGGCTCCATCACAACTTTGCTCCACACCAGAGCAGGTGCCAAGAGTGGGGAGAGGTGAGACAGTGGAAGCAGGCACTTCCAAGCCTTCAAGGGCAGGGGCTTCCTGGGCCCCTGAAAGCAGAGGGGTACCCAGATCCATAGTCATGGCTAGGTTGCTGCAGCTGCACCTGGAGAGGGCATGGGGCTCTAGCCCCTCCAACTCCACAGTGGATGGGGCTTTCCCCATTCCTGACTCTTGCTGGCCCTTTCGAGCACGCAACCCCAGCCACACCTACACTGCTGCAGTCAGTGTCTTCACAGCAGCTGCTACAGATGAGCTGCATACTAAACATGTCAAATAATCCTGTTTACCTCTCTTTTGGATGCTCCAGGGGCTCTCTGTAGCATCCCAAAGTTAGGGGTCAGAAAAGACATTTTTGAAGCTGAAGTTTGGTTTTGGGAAGCCTAAAAAATATGTTAATGGTTTAAAACAACTGATATTATCAAATACAATTCCAAGTTACCATAAGTCATTTATTTAGGCAAAATGACTCAAAAAATTTTTAAAAAGCAAAAACCTTTACTTATTAAGAGGGAAGACTTGGCCTTCCAAACAATCTTTCTCTGTATATATATAGTTTAGCACTCTCTACCGCTTTAGACATCCACTGGAGATATTGAAATATGTCTCCCACAGGTAGGAAAAACTACTGGATATTACTTTCTAACTGTGGTACAAAAACTAAAAGCAGAAATTTGAAAGTAACCATAATAACATGAATTTTTAATGGACACACAATATAAAAAGATGTAAAGAGTGACATTAATAGTATATAATTTGTAAGGGGGAGAAGTAAAATTATAGAGTTTAAATGGATAACTTGTTATCAGTTTAAAATAGAATGTTATAACTATAACATGTTTCATTTAAGCCTCATGGTAACTACACACGCACACAAAAAACCTTCAGTGGATAGAAAAAACTGTAGATAAAAAGGAGTCAAAGCATAACACTAGAATAAAAACAACAAATTTCAAAGGAATACAACAAAAGATAAAGAATCAAAGGAAAAACAAAACAATGAGAAGAAATTAACAAAATGATAAAAAGTCTCTACCTATCAATAATTACTTTAAATGCAAATAAATTAAATTCTCTAATCAAAAGACACAGAGTAGCTGAATAGATTAAAAAACAAGATCCAAAATGGTGCTGCTATGAGCAACTCAGATTCACCTTTAGGGGCATACATATACTGAAAGTGGAAGGGATGAGAAATATCTGCCACGTAAATGGTAACCAAAAGAGAGAGAGTGGTGATATTTATATCAGCCAAAATAGATTTTCAGGAAAAATCTGTTAAAAAAAGAAAAATAAGGCCAATCTACACTAAAAATGTGTTAAGAGATTATAACAAATATGTGTGTGTATATATATATGTATATATGCACACAATATCAGAGAACATAAATATATAAGGCAAATATTAACTGAGCTGAAGGGAGACATGGCAATAAAATATAGCATAGGACCTTAATAGTCTACTTTCAACAATGGGTAGTTCATGCAGATAGAAAATAAATGCAAAAGAAAGCAGACTTAAATACCACTATGAACCTAACAGGCATATAGAGAACATTTCATTCAACAGCAGCAGAGGACATATTCTTCTCAAGCACACACCTACCTTTCTCCAGGAGAAATCATATGTTGGGCCAGGAAAGAAGTTTTTACAAATTTAAGAAAATTAAAATCATATCAAGTATCTTTTCTGAGCACAATGGTATGAAACTAGAAATCAATAACAGGGAGTGGGGTGGGGCCAAGATGGACAACTAGAAGCAGTGGCAATCAGAGGCTCCCACTGAAAAGATCCAAAACAGCATGCAAATCCTGCACTGGCAACCAAGCTATCCAGGTTCTGTCATTAGGACAGACTAGGCAGCTGGCATGACTTACAGAAAGGAAGGAAGGGCACTGTGGTGTGGCAGCCCACCTGAGAGCAATACAGGGCACCCAACTGAGGAGGTGAGTGAGTGTGCTACTCAGCCTGGGAAACTGTGCTTTTACCAAGGGACTGTGCAACCCATGGATTGGAAGATCCCACTCATGATCCTATGCCACCAGAGCCTTGGGTTGCAACTATGGAGCTGCACAGATTCTCAACAGACACTCAGCTAGAATCAGCCTAAGCCTGCAAATTACTTGTGGGGAGGGGCAGCCATCACCACTGCTGCAGCTGCCTGCTGTCTAAGCCCTCTGAGCTCCTTGAAGGGAGGCAGTAGCCAACACTGTGGATGTAGGGCCTCTCTGCTGGAACTCCATCTCTAGCCAGGGGCTCAGGGAATGAACTCTGATCTCCCTGGGCCTGAGCCCCTAGGAGCAAGGGTGGGCATAGTCTCCTTGGACCAGCAGATTTAGTCTTTCCTCTTGCTAGCTCTGAGGAATCCCAGCAGACCACACAAGTGGGTTTCCACATCTTCCACCAAGGAACAGCCAAAGTGCCTCATTAAATGGGTCTTGCTTCCCATGCTACCCAACTGGGTGAGGGCGCCCCAAACAGGGGTTCTCACACACCCTATACAGGAGTGTTCCTACTGGCACAGGGTGGTGCCCTTCAAGGTCAGAGAACCAAGAGGAAGGAGCAGGAACCCATCTTTCCTGTTATCCAGCCTCCTCAAGTGATATCTCCAGGAGCAGGAGTGAACCAGATGAATAGTGCCTGAAGTGAACCCCAGCAAACCACAGCAGCCCTACAGAAGAGAGAACTGACTATTGAAAGAATGACAAACAAACAGAAAGCAACAACAACAGCATCAAACAAACAAACAAAAAGTTCCCACAAAAACCTCATCCAACAATCAGGAGCCTCAAAGATACAAACTAGACAAACTCATGAAGATTAGAAGGAATCAACAAAAAAATACACTGAAAGCCTGAAAGGCCAGAGTGCCTCTTCTCCTTCAAATGATTGCAACATCTCTCCAACAAGGGCACAGAACAGGACAGAGGATGAGATGGATGAATTGACAGAAGTAGGCTTCAGAAGGTGGGTAATATCTAACTTCACTGAGGTAACGGAGCAAGTTCTAATGCAATGCAAAGAAGCTAAGAGCCTTTATAAAAGGTTAGAGGAACTGTTAACTAGAGCAACCAGTTTAGAGAGGAACATAAATGACCATCAGGAGCTAAAATGCAGCATGAGAACTTTGTGAAGCATACACAAGTATCAATAGCTGAATCAATCAAACAGAAAAGAGTATCAGAGACGGAAGACTATCTTGTTGAAATAAGGCAGGCAGTCAACATAACAGAAAAAAAGAATGAAAAGGAATGTACAAAAACTCTGAGAAACATGTTATTATGTAAAAAGGCTAAACTAAAACTGACTGGAGTACCTGAAAAAGACACGGAGAATGGAATCAAGGTGGAAAACACACTTCAGGATAATATCCAGGAAAACTTCCCCAACCTAGCAAGACAGGCCAACATGAAAATTCAGGAAATACAGAGAATCCAGCAAAGATACTCCATGATAAGATCAACACCAAGACACATAATCATCAAATTCTACAAGGCTGACATGAAGGAAAAAATGTTAAGGGAACCCAGAAAGAAAGGCCAAGTCTCCTACAAAGGGAAGCCCATCAGACTAACAGTGGCTCTATCTGCAAAACCCTACAGTCCAGAAGAGAATGGGAGCCAGTATTTAACAATCTTAAAGAAAAGAATTTTCAACCTGCAATTCATATCTGGCCAAACTAAGCTTCGTAAATGAAGGACAAATTAAATCAATTTCAGACATGCAAATGCTAAGGGAATTTGTCACCACCAGGCATGCCTTGCAAGAGCTCCTGAAGGAAGCATAAGTATACAAAGGGAAAACTGGTACCAGCCACTGCAAAACACATGACACTATAAAGACCAATGACACTATGAAGAAACAGCATCGGGGGGTGGAGCCAAGATGGCCGAATAGGAACAGCTCCAGTCTACAGCTCCCAGCATGAGCTACACAGAAGACAGGTGATTTCTGCATTTCCAACTGAGGTACCAGGTTCATCTCAGTGGGGAGTATTGGACAGTGGGTGCAAGACAGTGGGTGCAGCGCACAGAGCATGAGCCGAAGCAGGGCGAGGCATCTCCTCACCCGGGAAGCACAAGGGGTCAGGGAACTCTGTTTCCTAGTCAAAGAAAGGGGTGACAGATGGCACCTGGAAAATCTGGTCACTCCTACCCTAATACTGCACTTCTCCAATGGTCTTAGCAAACGGCTCACCAGGAGATTATATCCCGCGCCTGGCTCAGAGGGTCCTACACCCACAGATCCTCGCTCACTGCTAGCACAGGAGTCTGAAATCAAACTGCAAGGCAGCAGAGTGGCTGGGGGAGGGGGGCCTGCCATTACTGAGGCTTGAGTAGGTAAACAAAGTGGCCAGGAAGCTCCAACTGGGTGGAGCCCACCACAGCTCAAGGAGGCTTGCCTGCCTCTGTAGACTCCACCTCTGGGGGCAGGGCATAGCCAAACAAAAGGCAGCAGAAACCTTTGCAGACTTAAATGTCCCTGTCTGACAGCTTTGAAGAGAGCAGTCGTTCTCCCAGCATGCAGCTTGAGATCTGAGAACGGACAGACTGCCTCCTCAAGTGGGTCCCTGACCCCCAAGTAGACTAACTGGGAGGCACACCCCAGTAGGGGCAGACTGACAACTCACACTGCTGGGTACTCCTCTGAGACAAAACTTCCAGAGGAACTATCAGGCAGCAACATTTGCTGTTCACCAATATCCACTGTTCTGCAGCCTCCACTGCTGATACCCAGGAAAACAGGGTCTGCAGTGGACCTCCAGCGAACTCCAACAGACCTGCAGCTGAGGGTCCTGACTGTTAGAAGGAAAACTAACAAACAGAAAGGACATCCACAACAAAACCCCATCTGTACATCAGCATCATCAAAGACCAAAGGTAGATAAAACCACAAAGATGGGGAAAAAACAGAGCAGAAAATGTGTTATTCTACACACATTTAAAAAACAGAGCAGAAAATGTGAAAATTCTAAAAATCAGAGAGCCTCTCCTCCTACAAAGGAATGCAGCTCCTCACCAGCAATGGAACAAAGCTGGAAGGAGAATGACTTTGAAGAGTTGAGAGAAGAAGGCTTCAGACAATCAAAATACTCTGAGCTAAAGGAGGAAGTTTGAACCTATGGCAAAGAAGTTAAAAACCGTGAAAAAAGATTAGACAAATGGCTAACTAGAATAACCAATGCAGAGAAGTCCTTAAAGGACCTGATGGAGCTCAAAACCATGGCACGAGAACTATGTGACGAATGCACAAGCTTCAGGAGCTGATTAGATCAACTGGAGGAAAGGGTATCAGTGACAGAAGATCAAATGAATGAAATGAAGTGAGAAGTTCAGAGAAAAAATAATAAAAAGAAATGAACAAAGCCTCGAAGAAATATGGGACTAGGTGAAAAAACCAAATCTGCATCTGACTGGTGTACCTGAAAGTGACGGGGAGAATGGAACCAAGTTGGAAAACACTCTGCAGGATATTATCCAGGAGAACGTCCCCAATCTAGCAAGGCAGGCCAACATTCAAATTCAGGAAATACAGAGAATGCCACAAAGATACTCCTCGAGAAGAGCAACTCCAAGACACATAATTGTCAGATGCACCAAAGTTGAAATGAAGGAAAAAATGTTAAGGGCAGCCAGAGAGAAAAGTCAGGTTACCCACAAAGGGAAGCCCATCAGACTAACAGCTGATCTCTTGGCAGAAACTCTACAAGCCAGAAGAGAGTGGGGGCCAATTTTCAATATTCTTAAAGAAAAGAATTTTCAACCCAGAATTTCATATCCAGCCAAACTAAGCTTCATAAGTGAAGGAGAAATAAAATCCTTTACACACAAGCAAATCCTGAGAGATTTTGTCACCACCAGGCCTGCCCTACAAGAACTCCTGAAGAAAGGAGGAAACATGGAAAGGAACAACTGGTACCAGCCACTGCAAAAACATGCCAAATTGTAAAGACCATCAAGGCTACGAAGAAACTGCGTCAACTAACGAGCAAAATAACCAGTTAACACTATAATGACAGGATCAAATTCACACATAACAATATTAACCTTAAATGTAAATGGGCTAAATGTTCCAATTAAAAGACACAGACTGGCAAATTGGATAAAGAGTCAAGACCCATCAGTGTGCTGTATTCAGGAACCCATCTCACATGCAAAGACACACATAGGCTCAAAATAAAGGGATGGAGGAAGATCTGTCAAGCAAATAAACAAAACAAAACAAATAAATAAAGCAAATAAACAAATAAAACAAAAAAAGGCAAGGGTTGCAATCCTAGCCTCTGATGAAACAGATTTTAAACCAACAAAGATCAAAAGTGACAAAGAAGGCCATTACATAATGGTAAAGGGATCAATTCAACAAGAAGAGCTAACTATCCTAAATATATGTGCACCCAATACAGGAGCACCCAGATTCATAAAGCAAGTCCTTAGAGACCTACAAAGAGACTTAGACTCCCACACAATAATAATGGGAGACTTTAACACCTCACTGTCAACATTAGACAGATCAACGAGATAAAAAGTTAACAAGGATATCCAGCAATTGAACTCAGCTCTGTACCAAGTGGACCTAAAAGACATCTACAGAACTCTCTACCCCAAATCAACAGAATATACATTCTTCTCAGGAGAACTGACCACATAGTTGGAAGTAAAGCATTCCTCAGCAAATGTAAGAGAAAAGAAATTATAACAAACTGTATCTCAGACCACAGTGCAATCAAACTACAACTCAGGATTAAGAAACTCACTCAAAACCACTCAGCTACATGGAAACTGAACAACCTGCTCCTGAATGACTACTGGGTACATAAAGAAATGAAGGCAGAAATAAAGATGTTCTTTGAAACCAATGAGAACAAAGACAAAACATACCAGAATCTCTGGGACACATTCAAAGTAGTGTGTAGAGGGATATTTATAGCACTAAATGCCCACAAGAGAAAGCAGGAAAGATCTAAAATTGACACCCTAACATCACAATTAAAAGAACTAGAGAAGCAAGAGCAAACACATTCAAAAGCTAGCAGAAGGCAAGAAATAACTAAGATCAGAGCAGAACTGAAGGAAATAGAGACACAAAAAACCCTTCAAAAAATCATTGAATCCAGGAGCTGCTGTTTTGAAAAGATCAACAAAACTGATCAACTGCTAGCAAGACTAATAAAGAAGAAAAGAGAGAAGAATCAAATAGATGCAATCAAAAATGATAAAGGGGATATCACCACCGATCCCACAGAAATACAAACTACCATCAGAGAATATTACAAACACCTCTACGCAAATAAACTAGAAAATCTAGAAGAAACGGATAAATTCCTCGACACATACACCTTCCCAACACTAAACCATGAAGAAGTCAAATCAGGCTCTGAAATTGAGGCAATAATTAATAGCTTACCAACCAAAAAAAGCCCAGGACCACATGGATTCACAGCCAAATTCTACCAGAGGTACAAGGAGGAGTTGGTACCATTCCTTCTGAAACTATTCCAATCAATAGAAAAAGAGGGAATCTTCCCTAACTCATTTTATGAGGTCAGCATCATCCTGATACCAAAGCCGGGCAGAGACACAACAAAAAAAGAGAATTTTAGAGCAATATCTCTGATGAACATCAATGCAAAAATCCTCAATAAAATACTGGCAAACCGAATCCAGCAGCACATCAAAAAGTTTATCAACCATGATTAACTGGGCTTCATCCCTGGGATGCAAGGCTGGTTCAACATACGCAAATCAATAAACATAATCCAGCATATAAACGGAACCAAAGACAAAAACCACATTATTATCTCAATAGATGCAGAAAATGCCTTTGACAAAATTCAACAACCCTTCATACTAAAAACTCTAAATAAATTAGGTATTGATGGGACATATCTCAAAATAATAAGAGCTATCTATGACAAACCCACAGCCAATATCATACTGAGTGGGCAAAAACTGGAAGTATTCCCTTTGAAAACGGGCACAAGACAGGGAAACCCTCTCTCATCACTCCTTTTCAACATAGTGTTGGAAGTTCTGGCCAGGGCAATCAGGCAGGAGAAATAAATAAAGGATATTCAATTAGGAAAAGAGGAAGTCAAATTGTCCCTGTTTGCAGATGACATGATTGTATATCTAGAAAACCCCATTGTCTCAGCCCAAAATCTCCTTAAGCTGATAGGCAACTTCAGCAAAGTCTCAGCATACAAAATCAATATACAAAAATCACAAGCATTCTTATACACCAATAACAGACAAACAGAGAGCCAAATCATGAGTGAACTCTCATTCACAATTGCTTCAAAGAGAATAAAATACCTAGGAATCCAACTTACAAGGGATGTGAAGGACCTCTTCAAGGAGAACTACAAACCACTGCTCAATGAAATAAAAGAGGATACAAAGAAATGGAAGAACATTCCATGCTCATGGGTAGGAAGAATCAATATCGTGAAAATGGTCATACTGCCCAAGGTAATTTATAGATTCAATGCCATCCCCATCAAGCTACCAATGACTTTCTTCACAGAATTGGAAAAAACTACTTTAAAGTTCATATGGAACCAAAAAAGAGCCCACATCACCACATCAAACCTAAGCCAAAAGAACAAAGCTGGAGGCATCACGCTACCTGACTTCAAACTACACTACAAGGCTACAGTAACCAAAACAGCATGGTGCTGGTACCAAAACAGAGATATAGACCAATGAAACAGAACAGAGCCCTCAAAAATAATGCCTCATATCTACAACTATCTGATCTTTGACAAACCTGACAAAAACAAGAAATGGGGAAAGGATTCCCTATTTAATAAATGGTGCTGGGAAAACTGGCTAGCCATATGTAGAAAGCTGAAACTGGATCCCTTCCTTACACCTTATACAAAAATTAATTCAACATGGATTGAAGACTTAAATATTAGACCTAAAACCATAAAAACCCTAGAAGAAAACCTAGGCAATACCATTCAGGACATAGGCATGGGCAAGGACTTCATGTCTAAAACACCAAAAGCAACGGCAACAAAAGCCAAAATTGACAAATGGGATCTAATGAAACTAAAGAGCTTCTGCACAGCAAAAGAAACTACTATCAGATTGAACAGGCAACCTACAGAATGGGAGAAAATTTTTGCAATCTACTCATCTGACAAAGGGCTAATATCCAGAATCTACAATGAACTCAAACTAATTTACAAGAAAAAAACAAACAACCCCATCAACAAGTGGGCGAAGGATATGAACAGACAGTTCTCAAAAGAAGACATTTATGCAGCCAAAAGACACATGAAAAAATGCTCATCATCACTGGCCATCAGAGAAATGCAAATCAAAACCACAATGAGATACCATCTCACACCAGTTAGAATGGCGATCATTAAAGAGTCAGGAAACAACAGGTGCTGGGGAGGATGTGGAGAAATAGGAACACTTTTACACAGTTGGTGGGACTATAAACTAATTCAACCATTGTGGAAGTCAGTGTGGTGATTCCTCAGGGATCTAGAACTAGAAATACCATTTGACCCAGTCATCCCATTACTGGGTATATACCCAGAGGATTATAAATCATGCTGCTATAAAGACACATGCACACGTATGTTTATTGCAGCACTATTCACAATAGCAAAGACTTGGAACCAACACAAATGTCCAACAATGATAGACTGGATTAAGAAAATGTGGCACATATACACTGTGGAATACTATGTAGCCATAAAAGAGGATGAGTTCATGTCCTTTGTAGGAACATGGATGAGGCTGGAAACCATCATTCTCAGCAAACTATCACAAGGACAAAAAAACCAAACACCACATGTTCTCACTCATAGGTGGGAATTGAACAATGAGAACACATGGACATAGGAAGGGGAACATCACACACCAGGGCCTGTTGTGGGGTAGGGGGACGGGGGAGGGATAGCATTAGGAGATATACCTAATGTTAAATGACGAGTTAATGGGTACAGCACACCAACAGGGCACATGTATACATATGTAACAAACCCGCACGTTGTACACATGTACCCTAAAACTTAAAGTATAATAAAAAAAAAAGAAGAAACAGCATCAACCAGTGTGCAAAATAACCAGCTAGCATCATGATGAGAGATCATATTCACCCATTAAAAATACTAACCTTAAATGTAAATGGTCTAAATGCCTCAATTAAAAGACACAGACTGGCAAATTGAATGAAGAGTTAAGTTTCAAGCTGTGCCCTATTCAAGAGGCCTATCTCATGTGCAAAGACAAACACAGGCTCAAAATAACGTGATGGAGGAAAATTTACTAATCAAGTTTAAAGCAGAAGACTCCCACAGAATAGCAGCGGGAGAATTTAACGCCCCACTGTCAACATTGGATATATCAACAAGACAGAAAATTAAAAATGTTATTCAGGACATGAACTCAACTTTGGATCATGTGGACCTAAGAGATATCTATAGAATGCTTTACACCAAAACAACAGAATATACTTTCTGGTGAGTGCCACATGGCATTTACTCTAAAATTGACCACATAATTGGAAGTAAAACACTCCTCAGCAAATGCAAAATTACTGAAATTGTAAGTCTTTCATACCACACTGCAATCAAATTAGAACTCAAGATTAAGAAACTCAAAACTACTCAACCACATGGAAATTGAACAACCTGCTCCTGAATGAACTCCTGAGTAAATAATGAAATTATGGCAGAGATCTAGAAGTTCTTTGAAACCAGTGAGAACAAAGAGGCAACGTACCAGAATCTCTGGGATATAGCTAAAGCTGTGTTAAGAGGGAAATGGCCACATTAAATGTCCACATCAGAAATCTAGAAAGACCTTAAATCACAATGAAAAGAACTACAGTAGCAAAAGCAAGTCCAAAAGCTAGCAGAAGACAAGAAATAACTAAGGTCAGTGTAGAAATGAAGGAGACAGAGACATGAAAATCCCTTCAAAAAATTAATGAATCCAGGAGCTGTCTTTTTGAAAATAAAATAAATAAAATAGATCACTAACTAGACTAATAAAGAAGAAAAGAGAGAAGAATTGACTGGGTGCGATGGCTCACACCTGTCATACCAGCACTCTGGGAGGCAGAGGTGGGTGGATCATGAGGTCAGGAGTTTAAGATGGTAAAACTCTGTCTCTACTAAAAACACAAAAACTAGCTGGGCATGGTGGTAGGTGCCTGTAATCCTAACTACTCGGGAGGCTGAGGCAAGAGAATTGCTTGAACTCGGTGGGGGGAGGTCCCAGTGAGCTGAGATCACACCACTGCACTCCAGCCTTGGTGACAGAGTGGGACTCCATCTCGAAAAAAATACCTAAAAATAAAAAAGAGAGAAGAATCAAATAGACACTATAAAAAATGATAAAGGGGATATTAACACTGACCCCACAGAAATACAAACTAGCATCAGAGGATACTATGAACACCTCTATGCAAATAAACTAGAAAATCTAGAAAAATGAATAAATTCCTGGACACATCCACCATCCCAAGACTAAACCAGAAAGAAGTGGAATCCCTGAATAGACCAATAACAAGTTCTGAAAGTAAGGCAGTAATAAATAGCCTACCAATCAAAAAAAAAAAAAAAAAAAAGGCCAAGACCAGATGCACTCATAGCGAAATTTTACTAGAGGTACAAAGAGGAGCTGGTACCATTCCTGCTGAAACTATTCCAAACAATTGAAAAGTAGGGACTTCTCTCTAACTCATTTTATGAGGCTAGCATCATCGTGATACCAAAACCTGGCAGAGACCCAACAAAAAAGAAAGCTTAAGGCCAATAGCCCTGATGAACATCAATGCAAAAACCCTTAATAAAATACTGGCGTATCAAATCAAGCAGCGTATCAAAAAGCTTATCCATTACAATCAAGTCGACTGCATCCCTGGGATGCAAGGCTGGTTCCACATAGGCAAATCAATAAATGTAATCCATTACATAATCAGAACCATGACAAAAACCACATGATTATCTCAACAGATGCAGAAAAAGTCTTCAGTAAAATTCAACATCCTTTCATGTTAAAAAGTCTCAAACTAGGTATTGATGGAACATAGCTAAAAAAAAAAAATAAGATTTATTTATGACAAACCCACAGCCAAAATTATACTGAATGATCAAAAGCTGGAATCATTCCACTTGAAAACTGGCACAAGACAAAGATGTCCTCTCTCACCACTCCTATTCAACATTGTATTGAAAGTTCTGGTCATGGCAATCAGGCAAGAGAGAGAAATAAAAGATATTCAAATAAGTAGAGAGGAAGTCAAATTTTCTCTGTTTGCAGACAACATGATCCTACATGTAGAAAACCCCTCGTCTTAGCCCCAAACCTCCTTAATCTGATAAGCAACTTCAGCAGTCTCAAGATACAAAATCAATGTGCAAAAATCTCAAGCATTCCTTTACAACCACAATAGACAAGCAGAGAGATAAATCATGAATGAACTCCCATTCACAATTTCTACAGAGAATAAAATACGTAGGAATACAGCTAACAAGAGATGTGAAGGACCCCTTCAAAAAGAACTACAAACCACTGCTCGAGGAAATAAGAGAGGACACAAACAAATGGAAAAACATTCCATGCTCATGGAGAAGAAGAATCAATATTATGAAAATGGCCATACTGTCCAAAGTAATTTACAGATTCAATGCTATTCCCATTAAACCACCATTTACATTCTTCACAGAATTAGAAAAAATTACTTTAAAATTCATATGGAACCAAAAAAGAACCCACATAGCCAAGACAATCATAAGAAAAAAGAACAAAGCTGGAGGCATCACACTACCAGACTTCAAACTATACTACAACGCTACAGTAACCAAAACACCATGGTACTGGTACCAAAACAGACATATAAACCAATGGAACATAATAGAGACCTCAAAAATAGGACCAAACGTCTACAACCATCTGATCTTCAACGAATCTGAGAAAAACAAGCAATGGGGAAAGAATTCCCTATTTAATAAATGGTACTGGGAAAACTGGCTAGTGATATGCAGAAAACTGAAACTGGACCCCTTCCTTACACCTTATATAAAAATTATCTCCTGATGGATTAAAGACTTAAAAGTAAAATCCAAAACCATAAAAATCCTAGAAGAAAACCTAGGCAATGCCATTCAGAACATAGGTATGGACAAAGATTTGATGATGAAATCACCAAAAGCAACTGCAACAAAAGTTGAAATTGACAAATGGTATCTAATTAAAGAGCTTCTGCACAGCTAAATAAACTATCATCAGAGTGAACTGGCAATCTACAGAACTGGAGAAAATTTTTGTAATCTATCCATCTGACAAAGGACTAATATCCAGAATTTACATCAGAAAGTGGGCAAAGGATATAAACAGGAACTTCTCAGAAGAACACATTTATGCGGCCAAAAACATGAAAAAAAACTCAACATCGCTGGTCATTAGAGAAATGCCAATCAAAACCACAATGAGATACCATCTCACACCAGTCAGAATGGCATTTATTAAAAAGTCAAAAAACAACAGATGGTGGCGAGGCTGTGGAGAAATAGGAACACTTTTATATTGTTGGTGGAAATGTAAATTAGTTCAACCATTGTGGAGGACAGTGTGGCAATTCCTCAAGGATCTAGAACCAGAAATACCAATTGACCCAGCAATCCCATTTTGGGTATATACCTAAAGGAATATAAATAATTATACTATAAAGATACATGCACACATACGTTTATGCAGCACTACTCACAATAGCAAAGACATGGAACCAACCCAAATGCCCATCAGTGATAGACTGGATAAAGAAAATGTAGTTCATATACACCATGGAATATTATGCAGCCACAAAAAGGAATGAGAACATGTCCTTTGCAGGCACATGGATGAAGCTGGAAGCCATCATCCTCAGCAAACTAATACAGGAACAGAAAACCAAACACCATATATTCTCACTTATAGGTGGGAGTCAAACAATGAGAACACATAGACACAGGGAGGGTAACAACACACACCAGGGCCTGTTGGGGTGTGGAGCCAGGGAGGGAGAGCATAAGGACAAATAGCTAATGCATGCAGGGCTTAAAACCTAGGTGATGGGTTGATAGGTGCAGCAAACCACTCTGCACTTGTGTCCCGGAACTTAAAGTTTAAAAAAAAAAAAAAGAAAAAAGAAATAACAAGAAGAAAATTAAAGAATTCAAAAATATGTGTAAAGAAAACATTAATGCTCCTGAACAACCAATGGGCTAAGGAAAAAATCAATAGAGAAATAAAAAAGCATCTTAAGAGAAACAAAAATGGAAAAGGAACATATCAAAATGTATGGGATGCATTAAAAGCCATGTAAAGAGGGAAGCTTATAATGATAAATGCATACATTAAATAAAGAAAGATCTCAAGCCAAATTGACACCTCAAGGAACTAGAAAAAGAAGAACTAAGACTGAAGTCAGCACAAGGAAGAAAATAACAATCAGAGCAGAAATAAGTGAAATAGAGATGAGAAGTACAATAGAAAAGAGCAAGAAAACTAAGAATTGGTTTTTTGACAAGAACAAAATTGGCAAACATTAGCTAGACTAATGGAATGAAATAAATAAAATAATAAGTAAAAGGGGAAACATTACAACCGATACTATAGAAATACAAAAAATCTTAAGAGACTACCATGAACAATTATATGCTAATAGGATAACTTAGAAAAAATGTGTAAGTTCATAGAAATTTACAATTTACCAAGATTGAATCATGAAAAAATAGAAAATCTAAACAGACTAAAAACAAGTAAGGAGGAGATTGACTCAGTAATTTACAACTTTCCAACACCAAAAAGTTCAGGATCTGATGGCTTCACAGGTAAACTCTACCAAGCATTCAAAAAAGAATTAACACCAATCCTTCCAAAGCTCTTACAAAAAAAATTTAAGAGGAGGGAAAACTTCCAAACTATAAGGCCAGCATTACCCTGATATCTAAGCCATATAAAAAATGATATAGAAAAGAAAACTAGAGGCTATATTCCTGATGAACATAGATACAAACATTTTTAACAAAACACTGTCAAACAAAATTCAACAGCATGTGAAAAGGATCACACACCATGACCAAGTGAGATTTTTATTTTTTTTACTGGAAGGCAGGAATTGTTCCTCTAAGATCAGGAACAAGACAACGGTAACTACCCTTGCCACTTCTACTCAACAGGGAGCTAGAAGTCCTATTCAGAAATTGGGTAAGAAAAGGAATAAAGGGCATGCAAATCAGAAAATTTGTTAAATTGTGTCTGTTGGCAGATGACATGATCTTATATACAGAAAATCCTAGTCTCTCCCAGAAAACTGTTAGAATAAATATATTCAGTAAATTTGCAGGATGCAAAATTTATATACAAAATCAGTAGCATTTCTAACACTAATAACTATTTGAAAAAATAAGAGAATAATCTCATTTGCAATAGCATGAAAAAGTATTTAGGAATACATTTAACCAATGAGGTGAATAATCTATATACCGAAAAATAGGAAACATTGATAAAAAAAATTAAAGAAGATACAAGTAAATGGAAAGATACTCCATGCTTATGGACAGGAAGAAATGATATTATAAAATGACCACACTCTCTAAAGTAATCTGTAAGTCCAACAAAATTCCTATCACATTTCCAATGGCAATTTTCACAGAAATAGAAAGGAAGATCCTAAAATGTACATGGAACCATAAAAGATACTGAATAGCCAAAGCAATTTTGAAAAACATAAGAAGAAAGCTGAAGGCATCACTCTTCCTGATTTCAAACTATAGCATAAAGTTATTGTAATCATAACAGTATGGTACTGGTATAATAAGTGACAAATAGACCAGTGACACAAAGTAGACAGCCAAGAAGTAAACCCAACTACATTCAGTTAACTAATCTTTGATGACAGCACCAAGAATAAACAAAGGGCAGAGGACAATCTCTTCCATAAATGGTATTGGGACAAGTGAATATTCACAGGCAAAATAATAAAATTTGACCTTTATTTTACACCACATATTTTAAAAATAAGCTCAAAATGGATTAAAGGCTTAAATATCAGATCTGAAACTATAAAACTTCCAGAAGAAAACATAGGGAAAAAAATCTAATTGACATGGCTCTTGGCCATATTTATTTGGATATGACATAAAAAACACAGGGAGCAAATGCAAAAATAGACAAGTGGCATTATCTCAAACTGAAAACCTTCTACACAGCTAATGGAACAATCAACAGAGTGAAGAGACAAGCTATGTAATAGGATAATATATTTGTACATCATATCTAATAAACCAATTTTTCAAAAATGAGCAAGACTTGAATAGACATTTTTCCAGAGAAGACATAAAAATGCCCAACAACTTTATGAACATGTACTCAACATCACTAATCATTAGAGAAAAACACATCAAACCCATAATGAGATATCAACTCACACTTGTTGGCATGGCTATTATCAAAAAGATGAAGTATGTGTTGGTGGGTATGTGGAGAAGAGGGAATCCTTGCACACTCTTGGTGGGTATGAAGGGTATGAAGTATGAAGGGCATGAAGTGTGAAGGTTCCTCAAAAAATTAAAAATAGAACTACCATATGATCCAGCATTTCCACTTCTATATGCATATACAAAAGAAATAAAATCAGTATTTTGAAGAGATGTCAGTGTTCCCATATTCACTGCAGGATTATGTATAATAATCAAGATATAGAAATAATCTAAGTCCGTCAATAGCTGAATAAAGAAAATGTGATGTGTGTATACATGTGTATACACAATAGAATATTATTAAGCCATTAAAAAGAAGAAAGTCCTGCCATTTGAGACAACATGGATGAACCTAGAGGACACTATTTTTAGTGAAGTAAGTCAGATACAGAAAGATGAATACTGTAAAATCTCACTTATATGTGGAATCTAAAAAAGTAAAACTCATAGAAGCAGAAAGTAGAACAGTGGCTGCCAGTGGCCTGGAGTAGGGGAAATGAAGAGATATTGGTTAAAGGGTACATAAAAACTTTCACTTATAAGATGAATACTTCTGAGGATCTAATATACAGCATGGTGACTATAATAATACTGTCATATTTCTAGGAAGATCATTCCTTATTACACTTGCACGCACACACACACACAAATGGCATCTATGTGAGGCGATGAATATACCAATTAATTTGTGATAATTTACAAAGTATACATATATCAAATCATCACATTGCGCATGTTGAATATATCTATTTTGTCAATTAAACCTTGATAAAGCTGGGGATTAAAAAAATTAACAGGTTTTGATTAGAAAAGTTTTGAGGGCAAAGGTCAAGGTAATAAAGAAATCTAATGAGAAAAAATCAGTGTTTCTAAATTCTCAGTGCCATATCTGAGATGTATAACAAATCCCTAAGTATTATTTATATAAGATAACCCTATACCTCATATTGTGAGACTCAAGCATTTGTATTTTTAGTAGTTACAAAAATTATTCAAAACTGGGTTAAACCAGGTAACACTTCAGATGTGCATCCAGGGTAAAGATGCTTTTTAAAAACACCTCTGGAAGGTGGTAATAGCCCCCATTCTCCTCTGTTTAGTAATAAGTTTGGATTAGTAGGCTGCAGAGTACAGCCTAATTCCAGCTAACACTGAAGCATTGTAAGTAAGTAACACTTACCGACAGGATAGCAATTACAGCCCACACAATTCATTACTCCTGTTAACAGAGTTCTTTTGTTTTGTTGCATATAAGGAAAAAGAAACCATGAATTGATATCCAGTCTTGTATCACTAAAGCTGTAAATTCAGCAGAGTTTTATACCGAACTACCATTTGGTGCTACTACTGTTTATTTGTTTGCTGCTCTGTTTTGACTAAGCGAATAAGGAGTCTTCCAGAGAAACAGCTTGCTTGTTTCATTCTAAAGCGTACATTATTCTTTGAAACTACAAACTTATTTTTGTTTGGTCATGTTTTTAAAACCATGTCAATTCCGACTTTAAATTTGGAACTAAACATGAATTTCAGGCTTTTTTTTCTTTTTATTCTTGGTGAAATAAAATGTTCCCTCTCTAAGAAAAATATAAATACAAGAGGCTTTCCCAATATCTAATTTTTGAAACATTTAAATAAATCAATACCATATGGATTTTCTTTCCCTTACAATATATGTTTTAAGAAATCTCTAAAAGAAAATGCCTCACATTTTTACCTAAAACAAAATCTGTCAAGAAATGTTCTCAGCTGCTCAATACATTGCACTTAACTTCACTCTCCAGGTGTCCAATAGCACTTTTTGCCTTGCTATAAATCACCTGTTAAGGATGGTTGACTATCTACTCCAGATTAGAGAAGTTTGGCAGCTGTGAGAATAAAGAGGCTGGGACTACCAATTACTTTTTTTGAATAAAGTTTCTGAAATACTAAAGAGAGGATACTTGGATAAAAATCAATGGTCCAAACATTGTGTTTTGATGTTTTAAAGAATGGAGAAAGTGCTTTAATATATCATGCTTCTCTTAGGTGTTCATCATAAAATTAAGCACGATGCAAAGTCAGGGAGATAGCTCTATAATTGACCTTTTAGACAGTGTTTTTAGATAGACTAGCAATAGGGGATCTTGATAAAGTTAATCTACCTTCCATTTCTTTATTAGATGTATAGAAAAAGATAAAGTGGATTGTGTTGACGGCATCTTTCTGGTTGTGCAAGAAGAAAAGCCATCTTACCTAACTGCTTCAATTTATGAATATGCATTTAAAATCACAGACTGTAATTATGTATTGCAATTACATTTCTTCCTTATTTCTGTTTTATTCATTGCATTTTCCATTATAAGACAGGTAGGAAAGCATCTCTCTATGGCAGAAAAAGGCAGTGTTTGCAATCAGGCAGGGGAATGATAAAAATTTCAAAAGGATTCAGGAGCTCTGAGTTCTAATTCTAACCCTCCCAGCCATGATCTTTAAGACCATGTTCTCTACAATTTATTATGAGAACTAAATGAACCCTAACAATATTTAAGATTTAAATCAAACAATTCATAAACTTTTTTTAACTTTTTAGTTTTGGGGGTAAACGTGAAGGTTTATTTCATAGGTAAATATGTGTCACAGGTGTTTGTTGTACAGATTATTAATTATCCAGGTATTAAGCCCAGTACCCAATAGTTATCTTTTCTGTTCCACTCCCTCCGCCATCCCTCCCCCTTCAAGTAGACCCCAGTGTCTGTTGTTTCCTTTTTTTGTTTTCATAAGTTCTTATCATTTAGCTCCCACTTATAAGTGAGAACATGTGGTATTTGGTTTTCTATTCCTGCATTAGTTTGCAAAGGATAGTGGCCTCTAGCTCCATCCATGTTCCCACAAAATACAGGATCCCATTCTTTTTTATGTCCGCCTAGTTTTCCACGGTGTATATGTACCACATTTTCTTTATCCAGTCTGTCATTGATGGGCATTTAGGTTAATTCCATGTCTTTGCTTTTGTGAATAATACTGCAATGAACATTCACGTGAATGCATCTTTATAGTAAAATGATTTCTATTCCTCTGGATATATACCCAGTAATGGGATTGCTGGGTTGAACGCAGTTCTGTTTTTAGCTCTTTAAGGAATCACTATACTGCTTTCCACAATGGTTGAACTAATTTATGCTCCCATCAACAGTGAATAAGAATTCTGTTTTTTCTACAACCTTGCCAACATATTATTTTTGGACTTCTTAATAATAGCCATTCTGACTGGTGTGAGATGGTATCTCATTGTGGTTTTGATTTGCATTTCTCTAGTGATGAGTGACACCAAGCTTTTTTTATTTGCTTGTTGGCCGCATATATGTCTTCTTTGGAGAAGTGTGCCTGTTCATGTCCTTTGCCCACTTTTTAGTGGAGTTCTTTTTCTCTTGTAAATTTAAGTTTCATATAAATGCCGGATATAAAACCTTTGTCAGATGCATAGTTTGCAAAAGTTTTCTACCATTCTTTATGTTGTCTGTGTACTCTGTTGATAGTTTCTTTTGCTGTGCAGAAGCTCTTAAGTTTAATTTGATCTCACTTGTCAATTTTTGCTTTTGCTGTGACTACTTTTGGTGTCTTTGCCATGAAATTTTTGCTCATTTCCATTAATATGTCCAGGATGGTATTGCCTTGGTTGTCTTCCAGGGTTTTTATAGTTTGGAGTTTTACATTTAACTCTTTAATCCACCTTGAATTGCTTTTTGTGTAGGGTATAAGGAAGGGGTTCAGCTTCAATATTCTGCATATGACTAGCTGTCCCAGCACCATTTATTGAATAGGGAGTCTTCTCTTCATTGCCTTTTTTTGTCAGCTTTGTTGAAGATCAGATGATCATAGATGTGTGGCCTTATTTGTGGGCTATGTGCCTGTTTGTGTACCATTACCATGCTGGTTTGGTTATTGTAGCCTTGTAGTATAGTTTGAAGTCAGGTAATGTGATGCCTCCAGCCTTGTTCTTCATGCTTAGAATTGCTTTGGCTTTTCAGGCTCTTTTTGGCTTCCATGTGAATTTTAAAATAGTTTTTTCTAGTTCTGTGAAGAATGTCATTGGTAGTTTGATAAGAACAGCATTGAATCTGTAAATTGCTTTGGGCACTGTAGCCATTTTAATGATACTGATTCTTTCTATTCATGACCATGGGATGTTTTTCCATTTGTTTGTGTCTTCTCTGATGTCTTTAAACACTGCTCAAAGAAATCTCAGAAGATACATGATAATCCTTAGCATGACTACTGGCACATAGTAACCACTTATTATTAAATAGTTGCTATTTGTTATTGTTATTAGTAATTTGTAGCTGAAGTTTTTATTATTTCACTTACAAAACTACTCTCTGGTGAATCAAAATATGTAGAGGACATATAATATTCCAGTAGAGGACATGTAATATTCCACTAAAAGTATCAGTATATAGTGTAATAGAATATTATGGTTGGAAAAAATCACAATTCACAGCATCTGGTGCAATTCTGCCATTTTACAGGTTAGGTAGCTGAGAATCAGAGTGATATAGTGTGTTGCCTGATGTCCCTCACACGTGGTACAAAACAGGGACACTCTAAATGGAATGAATGCTGGTGTGCACATTTGCATGTATTTCTCCTGTGCATCGTTCCATCTAAGGCTGCAGAATGCTAGGAGTCAGAAAGCTTTACTGGCTCACCTGATAGAGAACACATGGTTTTATAAGCATGCTAGTCCAAAAGAGCTCCAACAGTGTATTTTCCTAAATGTTCCCATATATGTACACAATAACATCAACACTAACAATATTATGTTTCCACCTTAATTCTGAACTTTCTATAGTTCAGAATTAAGCAGTATTTTGCTTGAGAATATTACCTGCTGCCATAGATACATTTTACAGGAGACCAGGCAGGAGAAGCAGGGCAATTACAGTTTTAAACCAAATCACAGAATTCCTGAAGTCCTTCAGGCCCTATTTCTGCCTTGCTTTTGTTCCTATGCATAACTATATTTTCAACCTTACAACAGCCTGGGGCAAAATATAAACATGAAAATAAAAATTATGAATAGTATTATAAATAGACCCCAAATATCATCAATGCTAAAACTTACCTGAAATATTTAAGGAATCCTTAAATACTTAATACTTAAATACTTTAAGGAATCCTTAAGTCTTTTAATATACGTTAGTCTTCTAAGACACTTTTTTTTTGCTTTTAAGAGATAGTGTCTCACTTTGTCACCCAGGCTGGAGTACAGTGGCACCATCATAACTCACTGCAGCCTTGAAATCCCAGGCTCAAGTGATCCTCCTGCCTCAGTCTCCCCAGTAGCTGTGATTACAGGAATGAGCCACTCCACACAACCTTAGGGCACTTCTTGAAATTTATTTTCCTTCTGTCTTCTTCCAGCTGCTAACTCTTACTAGAAGTTTCAATGTTCAGCAGAAATGAGCACTGCATTTGCTGCTCACCAGCAGTTCCTGATGTCTGAACTGAAGCTGGGAGGGTCTCTTGTGAGTAGAAATGAGTACCTGGAGAAGCAGGATAGCTATTACCTTGCAACTTCAAAGTTCTTATACCAAACAGCACATTAGTCCAGCCATGAGAAATTACCAATATCTGACCATTTATGGCCGATTATATAAGATTTGACCTAACAGATTTAACGAATACTGTGAAAAATTTATACTGGGATTCAGAAATAAATCCATGGAGGCTGGGGCAGACTATAACCTGAAAGATGTCTTGAGGTCAGAACCAACTCTCCTTCTAACTTTGACGTATTGTCTAAATGCTGCCCTCAAAATCCCTTCCCACAGGAAGAATTTGCTTCACTTGCTTCCTCATGTGAACCATCGCTATCTAATACCACTGGACATACGTAAATGTAGATTTAATTATAGTTTGGAAATAAGATTTGTCCCTTACTACACATAGTGTCCAACATGATGTGTTCTTGCATAAAATGACACCAGTTGAGCCACTCTTGACACAGATTAGTCAGAAATCAAAGTAAAATATCTTCATCAACATTATCAATGCTAACATCATCATCAAATGAATATTAACAGCATAAAGAACTGTTTAAATATGTCTCAAATATTTCAATCTGAATTCTTTTTTTTATAGATGGAACTCTAATTCATTTATCTCCACTTTGACACCTCTATGTCCTTCTGCATTTTTTTTTCTTCCTTGGTATCATTGATACTTCTTAATTTAGTAAACCAGTGAATTTAATTAATGAGATTTTCACCATTTCTTCCAGATCATTAGCAAAGGCATTAAATAAAAACAGTCCCAACATTTATCACAGTATTTTCCCACTGGCTACCCCTTTCCAACTGTATACACTGTTGGACCTTATCACTATTAATTTAAAATTCTTTAGCCAAAAACAATCACAACTGAGATCATTTGTGGTCATTTACTTGAAGGAGATAATACATTGGCAAATTTTCATCATGTTGAGCTATCATCCTAGGATAGAATATAAAACCGCAGGAAATATATCTTATACATAACATCTACATTTCTTCTCCTCAGTACTTTCATACTGGCATACCCTTATGTCTTCCCATTAAAAATCCAACCTTAAGAAAAGATTTTCAAAACTCATTCATATTTATAAATTCAACAAATGTTTGACTACTATTATATGCTAGCACTGTTCTAGGCATTGGACACACAAAAGTGAACAAGAGTCAAACAAAAGGGAAAAAATGTCAAAATACCTCTGCCAAAAGAAATTGTCTTCTAGAAACAAAATAAGCTAGTAAACAAATATGTAGTATTTCAGATGGTAATATATTACACACTGAAAATTAAAGCAGGTTAAGAAGTACATGGAGTGTCAGGTTGGGAAGGGGGACTGTTATCAAATATTTTAGGGAAAAAAGTTCTTCATTGCTAAGATGACTCCTGAATAGAGCCAAACGAAGTTAGAGGATAAACCCTATGGCTTTTGGGGAAAGAGCATTTTAGACTGAGGGAACAAGGCAGTGACAAAGCCCTGAGTCAGAACATGGTTGAGTTCAAGGAAGAGCAAGTTGACCAATGGGGTAGGGGAACAGAGAATCGGCAGATGAATGGTAGGAGGGGAAATCAGAGGGTTTTGCAGGAAGCCCAGGTTATGCAAGACATTCTAAGCCATGGTAAGGATTTAGGGTTTTACCCAGATTGAGAAGGAAATCTATTTTGAGTAAAGGAAGAACATAATGTGAATTGAAGTGTAAAAGAAGAAGATTTCTCTTCACTATAAAGATGAATACACTTTTTTTAATCTGTGTTTCTGAGACTGTCATGTTTAGAAAGATCACCTGGAAATCATGTTAATATTCAGATTCTGATTCAGTGGGTTTGAAGTGGGGCCTAAAATTCTACGTTTCTGAAAAGCTCAAGTCATGCTGATATGTTTGGTCAGTGGACCATACCATCAGTAGTGAAGCCCTACATGACCGATTCTCAATGGGTGGTCCCCAGAGTACTGACATTCAAATCACTCAGTAACTTTTTTGAATTGCCAATTCTGTAGCCCATTTACTGAATCACAGACTCTGAGGGTAGAGCCCAACAATCTGTTTTAACAAACTTCTGGGTAATTCTGATTCATGCTGACATTTGAGTACCACAGACCTATATCATATATTGAGAATAATCTCTGTAATAGCAAGGGTGGAAGTAAGAATAACAATCTGGAACTGCTGGGATGGGATGGGATGAACACATAGTAGTTTTAGCTAGGATGTGCTTGGTTGATGTGATGAGAGGTGGCTGAATTGCGGATATATTTTGAAAACAGAGCCAATAGGAGATGTGGAGCATATGTGACTGAGAGAAATCAAGAGGGATTATGGGGCCTTTGTTTCAGTAACTGGAAGAGTGGAGTTGCCATTTACTGACTGCAAAGAGGAAAATTGTAGGAGGAATGGAGTGAACAAAGGAGAGACTCAGGAATATTACTTAAACCTCTTAAGTTTGAGATGCATATGAGATGTATCCAAGCTGAAATGATGAATAGTATTAGAAACATGATTCTGGAGATCATGGGAGAAGTGTATGTAAGAGATATAAAATTGATTATTGTATTTGAGTGTTTACAGCATTGCAGTCACAGCAATGACTATGAGCACCAAGGTAGTCAACGTAGACAGGAAAAGGGCCTCAGTACTATGAGTTCTGGAGCTTCTCAATTTTAGAGGTCTAACAGATAAGGAATAACCAATATAGGCACTTCAGAAGGAGTAATTCACAAGGAAAGAGGAAAAACCAAAAGATAAATGAAGAAGGAAATGCCTAAGCTAGAAGCCATTCTACTCTAAAGAGGACAAAATATTTTTAACTAAGGCAATACCTCTCAAAAGGTACATTTCAAGTGAAAATGGAAGTGGCTCATGCCAGTGGACAGAGGTACTGAAGTGATACCACATATATCACTGCAGAACACTATACTCTGAAATCTTTATTTTGATGAATTTTAACTTGTTACAGTTAAACATGATGAAAATGATGAGACCCATATATTTCTCCCTATTAATAAATAAGATCATCCATTCAGAGGGAATATCAGTCCCATGCTTTCTTCTTTGAATGGAAAAATTAAGAAAAATTCTGGGATATGCCGGCCACAATGTACTCATAATGAATATCTACATCTTATCTAGCTTCACCATATACAACTCATTCACTCCATACATGCTCTTCATATGTCAACTGTGTGTGCTCTCTGTAATACTAGACACTCAATAAATACATTTGTAAAATGCTGAATCAATAAACTAAAATGCAATCTCCTACAATCTCTATTTCTGTCCATAGGAGTATATTTTATGTTAGTTGTCTATAAATTTATAAAAATATATCAATTATATTGAAAAATGCTTTAAGGTAATAAAATGTTTTCACATACATTTTTGCATGAACCATCAAACATCCCCGTGATAAATGCCAGGCAGGTAACATTATCACTACCTTGTAGCTGAGAAAAATAAGTTTCAAGATCAGAACAGGTAGTTAATAAAAAAACTAAGGCTAGAATCTAGGGTCCCTCAGGTCCTGGACTGATCATGCTCCACAACTTCAAATATGCTCCCCTCCACAAAAGGGAAAATCCAAAGCTAAAGTCTGTATGGAATTTCTCCTAAAGGATTACCAAACACGATTTGGAATCTGTTTTCATTTTACAACATTATTTTTTAACTAAATGAATGTGAGATGATTTATATTATTTGAAGCTACAAACAAATTTACTTTAAGAAGTAAAATACTGTGATTTTAATATACATGCACATAATAATATCAGTATGGGAAAAACAGATCTAGCCAATTTGCCACCTCTCAGGGGTGTTGTAAAGATTAGATTTAATTAAGTGAATTATTTGAAGACAAAAAGCATTACAAAAGTGCTAAGCATTGTTATTTTTTCCCTTCAAAATGAGCTTTGAGTTAAAATAACAATCATTGATCAGTAATATATTCCTGAAAATAATTTACTCTATAGATGCTTACATTTCTGATTTTTACTCAAAGAAGATTGTAAACAGTTATCTCTTTGGTTATAACCATCTACAGTGAATGGATACAAACTTGGTAAGACATTAATAAAAGTATAAAAGATGACAATTTTATTTAATTGAAGGATGTATTTGCATACTATGTGTTTCATTATTCTCCTCTACCTCTAAAATGCATACATTTAATTCATACTATAATTCTTAGTATTAATTTTTTCATAACATACTAACAATGTCATTTGATAAAAATCTCTATCTGTAAGAGAAACAATATATTCACCACATTAGGCATCATTTAAAATGTTTAAGCATCTTTCTTGAATGTGGTTTTTGTTAAAATAACTTTCATTTCAAAATGTCAAAACTTATCAAAAAACATTTAGAATGACTGTGGATATTCCACCTAGAGATAAGGAAAGTTTCTTTTATATAACACATTTCTTAATGCGTGTCAGTACCATTTCAGGCAACCTCATGTAAATATTTTCACATATCTTCTTTCCTTTGGCTAAATTTGTTTTCAATTCTACTTACCTTACTTATCTGTGAGAATTCATTTTAAACATGTATTTGAAGAAAAGTAGATCAATGTTAGTGACTGTAAGATACTGACAACAACAAATTTTTAGGTAAATGTTTACGAATATCGGGGCTCTAAGATAATATTCAATTACTTTAAATATAAATTTGAAAAGTTAACCCCATACCATACTGACATGGAAGGCATAATAAATTTCACGGGGTAAAGCAAATTAAAAGAACTAGAATAAAGAACTTTTCATGGGAAAAGAGCTGTGCATTTCTCTGATATCCAGATCCTCTCTTTAGTTCAACAACTCATCATATATGAGAAAGCAATCGATGCTCACTTAATTTGTTTAAAATATTTTGAATAAATGATCTAATAACTGATGCCTTCCTTCTCTGATTATTTCTAAAATCAAAGCAGAGCAGTTTTATGGAATATTAAATGTATTCTCAACTTTCCTTATTAAAAAAAAAAATACTAGGATCAGATTTTTCTGGAAAAGGCAGCACCAATGTTTCCCTATAGAGATCAAAATCAGTTCCTAAGTTGGAACAATTGTCTGGCATTCCTTATACATTTTTTGTTATCAATTCCTTCCCTAACTTCCATACTATAGGCCCACCATTACTGAAGTGTTTTTTCTGGAAGAAAGTGAAGCTCAAAAACAACAATCTTACTCACGTGTGTTAGTTTCTGTTAATTGCTATTACAAAAATAAAGGAAAAATAGAGTATGAAGGTTTACGTGTAAACCTCTCTATGGGATGTAATTAGTTGATGTGGAAAGGGATAATTCCTCTTTCAATGTTTTGTTTTCTAATCTTCCATATGTAGAAAGGACGAGGCAATGGAAAAATTACAGCCTGTAGAATCGTTCAACCCCATAATCAAAATTGAGCTCTCTTACTGATTTTGTAGCTTTAAACATTAACTCCCACAGCTTCAGTTCCTAGGTATTTAAAGGACAATAAAAAAAAAAAAAACAACTTATGTTACAAGGATGATTTGACAGATTCTACGTGCTAAGTTTCTACTAAAGTATGGCACAGAGTAGGTGCTTAGCCCACATTACCCAGTACTGTTATTATCCTCTTGAAATGAGAAAGGATACCAACTCAAGGTTCAGTTAGCTTGACAGCACACAAACCTTTTCAAGCATGCCATTAATCAGTGGGCATCACTGAGTATTAAATTCCATATAAACACACAAATTTGAGACAAAAGTGAATTGTTAAGAAGGAATACGGAATTACTGTAAATGAACTGAGCAAACGTTTAACAGGAAACACATTTACCACTTCCTATAATGGTGTCAGGCTGCTTCAAATAGATCACAGGATTATTTAAGTTCTGAGTGAATCATTACTCAACACCTCTTTTCTTGATTAATGTATTCATAAGCTTAATGTAGTATTTGTTGGCATGAACCCACAGAGAAGATTAAAAACATCTTCATCAGCTAACTTTCTTAAATTCTGCCTATTTCTCTGTGGGAGACTGTAGTTTCAGCATCATGGGCCTCTTGCCACAGGTAATATTGAAAACATTTAATATGTTGGTAATTTTATTTTTATTTACTTTTAGCTTTTTCAAAAATAGAATTTATACTAGCAAAATATAGTGTACATTTTCAACATCTTGCTCTACTTAGTACACTTAACAAAGTAACTGGATCCCTACCAGTTGAAGAGTAAGTCACCAACAGTCTCATCCATATCCTGGGAGCTTTTTATCACACAGTGACTTTGATATTTATATCTTTGCTGAGGCTTTTATTCTTTATTTCTTATGCTCTAAACCTCTATTTCTAGCTCCTATTGGAAAAAGTGACCTAGAAGAATCCCAAATATTTCGAAGCCAACAGTTCAAAAGTGAACTCACATTCTTACTCTAACAATTTTTCTTCCAGACCTCTATTTGGCAAGTTATAATACCACCGTTTAACCAATCACTCAAGCCAGATTTGATATATGTGACTCCTTCTTTTTCATTGAATAGTCACTCAATCAGATCAATTCTAAGCCCTATCATGGGCATTTCTTGAATCTATCCCATTTTGTGGCCTTAATTCCAACCCTCATCATTGCTTGCCTACACTATTTCAAGTTCCTCTAACCTAATCTATTGTTATTCTCATTGTCCTTCCAAATTGGGTACAGTAAATCTTTCTTTTGGCTTTGAATATATATTTAGAATAGTTTCCCTATGTGAATTTTGAGTTCTATTTCTAGATGTTATTAGTAGGTATAAAATGAAAGATGGGATTTTTGGCCAAATAAATTTGGGGAGACCCTTGGTAATAAAAAAGATTATTTACTCTTAGGCTTGACATGGCATTTAACAGGTTAATGTGAAATTTTAGAATTCAGATATACCAGGAGTTTACAAGATAATTTTTAAGCAAAAAGGTTTGTGTGTGTGTGTGTGTGTGTGTGTGTTTGTGTGTAATTTGAAGATTTCAGGACAGCTCAAAGAATATTCCATAAAACATACCTTTAAAATTTTGAAAAATATAGCCTTAGACCACACTAATTACATATTATAATAGCACTAGCATGATGTTTTTATTTTTTACTTTCATCACTTCACCATCACATTATTCCTAAATTGGCTTCTCTATCCTTAGGCTAAAAGTAAGTAAATACATAAGAGTTTTTCTTTATAGGTTCAAAGAAAGGTATCTTCCATAGAAGAATATAACTGTGTCCACAGAAATCTTAGAAACACATAAATGGCTGGGGAAAGAGAAATCAGGTAAGAATATTGGCATTAAAAAAGAATTTACAATATTTTTTACAAAAAATTATTTGTAACTTAAAAAAAAATTGTTTACACTGATACAGACAGGAGGCAGGAAAAAATACTGGGTAGAAGAGAGCAGTTCCCCAGCAAACGCCCTACCCTAAAGCCTGGAAACCCATGGCCCTAAATGGGAACAGGCATTCCTGTTTTCAAGCCCAAATGTTCCCTTTTGGCCCACCAAACCCCCATCCTGTACCCATATAAACCCCAAACCCCAGGCTCCATGAGCAGAAGAGTAGAGGAGCAGAGGAGCAGAGGAGCAGAGGAGCAGAGGAGCAGAAGAGCAGAAGAGCACAGGAGCAGAGGAGCAGAAGAGCAGCATGGCAGAGGAGGAGAGAAGAGGAGTATCTGAACATCAAGAGGAGTTTGGCTTGGATGGATGGAAAGAAGATTGGCTGCAGGATGGGTGAACTCCAGGTGAAGGTCATCTTCCCACTCCATCCCCTTTGCAGCTCCCCATCCATTCCGCTGAGAATCACCTCCATCCGGCAATAAAATCCCTTGCATTTACCATTCTTCACTTTGTTCAGGTGACCTGATTCTTCCTAGATGCCAGACAAGAATCCAGGTACCAAGAGGGCACTGATCTGGTTAACTCTTAAGCTGTCTGCAGTTGGGAGAGCTAAAGGAGCACTGTAACATGCCCATTGGGGCTGCAGGAGTTAACAGACATCCACCCCTAGACGCTACTGTGGGGCCAGAGCCCAAAAGCTCTAGTCCTGGCTCCTGCACCTGCCCATCTGCGTGCTCCTTCTTCCATAAAGGGTTTGTAGTTCTCAAGATGAGCCACACTCCTGTTGCATGTCCTGTGACTGAGGTCAGGGAACTCTCCCGTTTCAACACTACTGATATCAAAATTGACTCAAGGTAAAAAAGAGAATTAAACTTACAAATATGCAATCTTTTTATAGCATGTTAGCTATTGAATTTGCATATTAACTAATAAAGTCTAAAGTGTACATAATTACTATTTCTCCAACTTTTAAATTTCTCTTTTATATTATTGAAACATATGCTTTGTGAGCCCCAGAAAAGGAAAACTGATGAAGTCCGGGATCCATTTTGCATCTCCACAAACACCCTGGAGTAATGAGAAAATGAAACTTCTAAAGCCAGGGTTCTAGGTTTAAATATCTGTTCTACCATTTCCTAAATGTATGTTTTAGGTATGTCAGTGGATCTCTTTAGGCTCAGTTTCCTTAGTGCTAGGGAGAAAATAATGCTGATTTTGTCTGAGCTTAAATAAAGCAATAGATGAAAAACACCTGGCACATTCACTAGCACATGGTAAGTACTCAACAATGTTACTTCCCTTGTAAATGTTCTCATATTTTCACTTTTTAGAAAAAGAAAAATAAATGAAGAAGAGCAGAGAGCACAGGATAGCAGGAATCTTAACACATCTCTCAGAACCCTTCCTAAATTCCATTCCACCAAGAATCAAGTTAGCCTCTTCCTTGGTGTTGGACATTTTTTTTTTAATTCTCATTTTTAAATAAATGTAATAACCAAAAACTCTTCTTTAATTACTAGGCTGTTTATGGGCAATGTGATTATATTTATATCCTGTAAATAATATTATTCCAGCAAGTCTAATCTTGAAGAAAAATCTTTTATTTGAACTTATTAGCTTCATGACATAATATTTATTCCAACAGAAACATTACATTTGTCTGATTTGGCAAAAAATAATTTTTTTTCATTCTTGAAACCAATTGATCAGAGTGTGAATCGGATTAAAGTCTCTTGGTTGTTTTGCTGATCAAAGAAAAAAATCTAATTTTACATAATTAACTTTCAACCTATTAACATTAGTGAAAAATTAAAGTTTCAAACATATTAAACAAGTACAAAACAACACAGAGTAGTGGCTTAAAATATGTAAAATGATGAAGCTCATATTAGTTTGGTAGAAAAAGTGTGGACTTAAGTAGCAGAGAGAACTGTTTTAATTTCTGGCTATACCATATACTAGCTATGACAGCTAAAAATTTCATCAGCCTTTGTGAGCCTCAGCTTTCTCTGTTATAAATTGTAGATGAGATTTACCTCATTTTTTTGTGAGAATTAAGTGTGATGATGTACCTAAAGTTCCAATCACATTGCCACTTAATCACAAAGCCATTTAGTTACTATTCCACAAAAAATAAGGGAGGACCAAATATGAAATATACTTCTCAGTATTTTAGGTAAAATAAATAAAAGCGATTCTTTATCATGCATTGAAATTGCTTTACACTTACTTTCCAAGTCCACCTTACTGTTAAATACTTTAGTTTTGAAATATAGTATTTCAGTTCTGGTCTTCCAGTGTCCCAAATCCGAGATATGGCTGCCATTGAGATACAAGACTCTGGCTTCATGTCCCTAGGACAGATTTGACAAGTGGCTTGTTTTAACTCAGCTGTTTAAGTTCAACACTTGACCTTTCTGGCCAGAAATATAATTGATTCATGTTTTGACATTCCTTGTGCATGTGGACTCTGTGTCTCCAGGCCTGTGGGAGGCACCGCTATATCACTTTACAGATTGAATAAGGGTAGGAGAGTACCCCTTTCCAGTGAGCACAATGGCTGATGGTTCAGTTACACATTAGTGCCCTTTGCAAGCACAGCTGATGCATCCTCTACCAATTAACATGACTGAATACAGCATTTTGTTTTGTAAACATATGGTGAAATGTTTTCCTTTTTTCTCCTGGCTTTTATCTTTCTCCTCTTACATATTTCTCTTTCAAGGAGAGAAACAACCTTTTAATATATGATTTAATATTTGTTTTTGTAATATAGTATATGGCAGCTGCCTTATATAAACGATTTTTGAATTTTTATTATATTGTTTTTTGTTTTAATTTTAAAAGGTTGGTAAGTGTTTTGGTATGCAAGTTACATATGTATTGTATGTGTGTTAACTAACTTTTGTAGGCAAATATTTACCCCAGAAATCCTGAGAATATATGAACTTCAGAATAAGTGGTTCCTCCCTGAAAACACTGCATACTCTGAGTACTTGAATTTGTGATAAATCTTCTGTGGGTGAAGTAATACAAGTCTTGACCTCCTGCCATGGGACCAAAAAAAAAAAAGAAAGACAATTACATTTCTTTCTGAAAAAGTCAGAGCCTTGGTCAATTGAGGCAACAACCTCCCTTAAAATATAAAGTTATGGATTTTCTTTTTGGCTAAAATCTTGCTTTTCTATATTATTAGGAAGTGTTTAAAATTGTGTTTCTAGTTTTCTTGTTTGTTTTCTGTGTTTTGTTGCCAAATGCCAGATAGGAAGTATTTGACTGGAAAAATCAGGGTGAACTTCATAGCATTTGTTTTGAAACAATGAGAAGGAACATTTATATAAAAATTATGTATGTGTAATGTTTAGTTGTGTGGAACTTAATACAAAATATCTAATCTACTGAAATGTTTTCATCAACCAACTTTCCAAATCAACTTTTTTTCTGTTTTTTATTTAGCTTGACCATCTGTCTCCCTTGCCTCGGAAGGCATTGGAGGCCATTTCTCTTCCTGGTTTACCCAAGTTAGCCCATTCTCAGGGAGGCATAAATCTTCTAGGAATCCCAATGCTTTTCATTCCCTCTGCCAAGGCCCTAATATGCCTCTTTTTCTCATGAAGGAAGGAGGGAGATTGGATGCCAAAGGGAGCAGTAAATAGCTACACAAGCTGATTTTTATTGTAAGTCAATGCGGCTTGCATCATTTACTAAAAGCACCAGGTCTCCCTCAGGGTTTCCTCAAGTTTTCATTACAAACTGTAGGATGACATTTACACAAGAGAAAGTGGGTCCTTTTAAATGAAGAGAGACAACTTGGATTTTCCACTTCCTTAGGCAACCACTCTCCCGTTCTGCATCATGGCAAGTTTTGTTCATTCATTCCAAGAAGTCAGCTTTGTTTTGTAGAACCATCGGGTCTAAGTTAGCCATGTTTAGAAAAGTATTCAATATGCTTCCAACTGTATTAACACTTTTGTGTCATGTCAACTTGGTTCATATAACTTGAAGGCTCTTAAATTTATATTGTCTATTGTATACAGTATGAGTGAATAGTTTACCCATATATTTCAAATGGGAGATAAAATGTTCAGAAAATAGGAAAAATATTTAATAGCTGTTTAAATGTTTTCCTTCATATATAATGATCTCTGTTAATAATAGATTTTGAAACTCTTAATATGTCTCTTCTAAATATGGAATTTCCATTGTTTAATAATCTCCTTTCTAATTATTTTTCCTTTTACATGCTATCATAAAACCTCATTTCCCCTGAAGCATTCCTTAAGAGTAATAAAATTTCTTTGGTAAGTTCTTTATATCCCCTAAATTTCAATATAATATTCTTTATTTTCACATATTTTACATTGAAATTAATACATTTATAATAGGTTTACTTCTACAAGTCAATTCAGGGTCTACAATATGTTTAGATTTTAGATTTATAATGCATTCGATTTATTTAACCCATTAGAAGTTGTTCAAAACTTGGTTCCTAGCTCTGATCACAAACACAACACTTTACACCCATCCCTTATTAAACAGAAACACAGAGAAGAGCAGAGATGGGTTTTCAGTTCCTGGTATTTTAAGGAAGAGGTCTGTTGTTGACTTCCACAGTGCAGTTTTAAACAAACAGATGAATTAGGTATCTAGCAGGTGACAGTTCATCTCTCCTCCTCGTTGCTAGTTCAGTAGACTGATGACAGATAAATAACCAAGTGCTACAATTTCCACTGGGATGTCGTCTTGCTATCCACTTGAATTCATATTTGTTATAATAAGAGATATGGTTACCAGAACATGACAGTACTTGGCTCAAAGACACTGCCAACACATTGATTCCCCAGCTCTAAATCTCATCAGAGGAAGAGGGAGACATCCAACTGACTGATTGCAGAAATGAAAGGTCAAGAAATTGTCTAGTCTGTGTGGTGTTTTTTTTTTTTTGGCAAGATTATTACCCTATTGAAGTTACATAATATTTTCCTTGTGTATTTGTTCTCACAAAAATAAATTTTGTTTTTCCTTTTTAAAAAAATAAAAAAGGTTTCTTCATGCAAACCAATGAATTATCTTCAGGAAGAGATATGAAAATATTTTTTACTGACTTTGTGGAGTCATTTTCTTCCTAAATAAATTCTGGATATCTGAAAGCAACTTTTAAACAGATTCTACTAACTTCCCAAGGGTAATTGTTCAAGTTTACCTTGTCCGTTTTCTGTTGAACTGTAGCTGAAGCTAGAATTCTTCTCTCTCTTGCCCTCTAGTGCAGCTTGTCAATATGACATTGCTAATCCCTCTTGCCTCCTCCAGAGAATTTGCCTGTTTGATCCAACTATTTTGTCTTTTGTTGAGGCTTGTTATTTATACTCCACCCATAGCAGACAAGGGCCCTAAAGGTAGTAAAGTGAAGTAGGTAAAGAAAGGAGATTGTACAGATTGTACTGAGGGCTCATGGGGAAAGTGCTGATTGAAATGTGTGTGCCATCCTTTGTTTCTAAAAATACTGCTACCTATTTTGGAAAAAAAAAAAAGTTGTAAATCAAGAACATTCTGTTTGGGGCCCCATGTAGGTCTGTGGGCAACCAGAACCTTGTCTATCCTTGTTGGTATATATCCCATCACATCTACAACACACAAGTTTCAATTATAAAATGTTATGTTTTTTCTCTATGGGAAAAAATAGTTCTGTTTATATAATACATGAATATTTTGAAGAGTGTTGAGTTTTGAATAAAGTTGAATAAGTAAATGATTTTCACAGATTCTTCTGTTTTTTTTTTTTTCATGTCTGTTATCTCTGCTTTCTTGTATTTAAAGTCTGCAATCTTTGGGGGCATTGACAAGGTACAGAAACTCAATGGCAACATAAAGACAGTTTTTATCAGTCTATTAAAAAAAGAACAAAACCATCTTGCCAAGTAAGATGATATTCGATCTTTGTATCATCTGCATACCAACCTAAATTAATCATTTATATTACCCTTGACTGCATTCCAAGTTGCATTGGTATGAATAAAATCTTTGAGTTTATATAGTAAATAGCATAAACTTAAAACTAATGTTAGTAAAGAAAGTTGTGCTAAGCTAAAGTAATTATGCTTTTAGTCATCCACTACAGCATTGATTCTCCATAATCCCTCTCATTTCCTGAAAATAGCAAAGTCAAAAGGTAGCACAAAACACAGACCACAGAATAACTAATTCAGGTCAATGAGAGCTTCAGTTCTTAAGTACTTAGCCAATTTGATCAGGAGGTAATTAAAATTCAGATACAATATGTCTTGAATAACTGAAAAATTTCAGATATTTCTAAGTTATATTAAGGGCAGAAGCCATTTCCTGTAGCCTAAGACCAAGTTAAACATAATGGATAGGATATTGCAGCCATTCAGTATAGATGCTTCCTAGCTTCAATTCTTGGAATCTGAAGCAGATAATTTGAATTACAACTTAAAATACATTTTTTTTTTTGTTTCAAGAGAGTGGTTTGATTCAAAATAATTTATATCAGTGTTTCTCAATCTAAGCACTATTGAAACTTTAAGCCAAATGTTTCTTTGTTGTGGGAGACTGGGCTGTGTGTTACAGGTTGTTCAGCAGCATCCCTGGATTCTACACACTATATTCCTGTAGTAACCTCCCCCCAATTCATGACAACCAAAAATATCTCTAAACATCAACAAATGTCTCTGGGAACTAGGGACCAGCAAAATCCCTCTCCTCTGCTAGAGAACGCTGATCTAAACCAATATTTTCCCTTTGTTAATAAGAAGTGGTATAATAATAATAACAAAAGAGGAAGTTTTGAATGAATACAGTCAGGTACTGTACTACACACTCTGTTTTTATTATGTCTAATCATCTAAACGATCCAATGAGTTCATTGTGGTATTTTACAGATAAGCAATCTAGAGTATGAGAAACAGTTTCAAAATCATATAGTAACTGGAAAATCCAAGAATTGAATCCAGTTCAGATAAATTTCAAAGCTAGCGTATTTCCACTTACCAATTCCCTGCTGCCAAACATTATGATGATTTCCAACTCTAAATGATAGATTAGTACTTGCTATTGTCACTGTTATTTTAAAAGAGAACAAGGATCTAAGGAATTTCAAATAAATTACCTGAAATCATATGTAAATACAAAATGTAATACTCAATCCTGAATATATTCTAATATATCAGCAATTCCCGAGGGTTTGAAGAATAACATTAAACAGGAAAGATGGAATGCTTGCTATGTAATGATCCCATTCATTGCACTAATATCCAAATTCAGAAGCTAATGTAGGACATACACTGAGAATAAAATGATCACTATAGGAGGCATAAAATAAAACATGATCCCAATATCCCAACATTTTTTTGTAAAAATATTCCATCACCTCTGCTTCATGACCTAGAATTTGTGGTGTAAATAATTTACAATAATATAAGTGAGATATCACCTGGTGTGTGTGGACTTGAGATAAATTTGGGTTCAAAATGAGTGGCAAAACTCACAATGAGTTGCAGAGAAGAAAAGTTAATATAACCATAGTAGAGCACATTTGATTTCTGAATCCTTTTCTCTCACTTTGTTTTCTGCCCATCCCCTTTAAATGATGGTATCTGATTAATATTCGTACAAGGAAAGCAATCCGCCATGTTTGTAAGCATCAGCTTTTTTTTTTTTCAGTTGTTACAATCACATAAGGTAATATATAAATAAGCAGTATATGCTGGTTTATTGATTTTTATTACGTTTCTTATAAACAATTCAGAGAATATAAACTCATCATTACACAGCATTTACCTTATCTTATGAACTGGCCCAAGTACAGAATTATGTATATTATTGTTTATTCATCAATTTACTTATGTATTCATCAAATATTGACAAAGCATAGACTATAAATTAGAAAACATGTTAAGTGACGAGGCTTCAAAGATGAATAAGAGATGGTTCCCACCCATGAGGATACTACTGCATTTATTCAAGGCTTTATATTTTTCAAATGCATTCACTTGTTCTAATCCTCACAGCAACCAAAAGTGAGAAAGTCAGAAACTGGATAAGTTATTGGGCAGCAATATATGAAAATGAGTATATTTTCTATCACATTAGCCTTTTTTTCTCTGTATACAAGATAAACATCTTTATTGGACTACTGAACCAGAAAGAAGAATCTGCTCCTAGAAAATATCTGATTCTTGTAGGAACACAAATGAGATAAACATCAAATATCACTCTAATTAATACTTTTATCTTATTCGTTGTTCTAAAAGTGGTAAACCTATCTTCATGTTTCTACCAAGCAACCTTCTATCTGCATTGACCTCAAGATAGTAAACTATAAATATATGGGGATGAAGAGACAGCCATGAAATAAAACAAACAAACATAAGATCCATATTTACTTGAGCTTTAGAGATTCTGCTTGCTGTAAAAATAACTGTTAGTCTTTAAAATCTAGAAACATAAAGTAATGTATATTTTAAATATTTAATCACAAATATACATTTAATGCAAAGGAGTTTACTTATGTTTATCCATGTATCGTACAGTATTTAAATCAACGGCAAAACAAGTAGAAAGAGCAGAGTAATTGGTTCTAAATGCCAGGTTTCATTCATTAAGAACATTAGATCATATTAATTAGGAGGCATGCTGGTACATATATCATAGAATTTCTAGCTGAAAGGAACCTTAGCAATTATGCAATCTAATTATTTTTGAATGATTTTACCCAAGAAGACATACATTCACAAGATCGCTCCAAGTAAATCGTATATGAAACATATAAACGCAACAAATGATACCAAAATGCCTCTGAGAATAGTGGCTTGTAGCACTATACTCTCATCCTTTGACCTCTCCCCATTCTACAGTGGGAGTCTGTAGAACTCCTAGTCTTCAAGGCAGTACTATTAGAATATGACTCATTCTAGTTCTGATTCCTCACTTTGTAAAGGAAGATAATGATGCTCAGAAAAGTAGTAGGACTTACTAAGGTCATTCATCAGCTAAATGCAGATTGTGACGTAAGCACTTTTGAAATTCATAATACTACTACTAATGTTAACTTTCTTTCATCTGTCACAAACCCACTATTGGGGTCTATATAATTAACACATAACTCTTAACAATGCTTCTTGTGTCACCGGAGCCCAAATAAGCATGTTCAGAATCATGAGAATTTTTCACTTTCCATTATACCCAATTTCAGGTATGTCCCAGGTCCTGAACTGCCCTAGGAGTTTTTGCCCAACTTATTCATCAGTAGGAGATTTAGGAATATAATACCATGAAGATCTCAATACATGGCTGCTTTTAAATTATATCATTTCTTGAATGAGCTATTCTTTGTCTTATTTTAGCATTGGTTCATCCAACTGACATAAACACTAAGGTTACTCTCACCAATGAAGATAAATCACTGGAAAGAAATAGACATCTATAGAGCTAAGGAAAGAATGTGTCAGTGTGCACACACGCACACCCACAAACATCCACGAGTGCACGCATACACACACACAAACAGAGCTAGCCAGCCAAGGCACAATTTCTACACATACTTCATGATTTTGATGTATTTGTTTTTAACTCCAAATGTAATTTAAATTACTTTTTGTTTGCTCATTTATAGGCAAACCACCAAAAATGAAAATAGATGTGTAGGAACTTACTGTGAAATTCATGCTACTCACTATAGCATTTTCTTAAAGGAAAGAAAAAGATAATTGCTAGGTGGTTACATTTCTGGCATATCATAATACTTTTA
This sequence comes from Pongo abelii, assembly GCF_028885655.2. Classification (NCBI taxonomy): domain Eukaryota; kingdom Metazoa; phylum Chordata; class Mammalia; order Primates; family Hominidae; genus Pongo; species Pongo abelii. The sequence goes on from NC_071998.2 coordinate 33,466,064, forward strand.
CTTTAGAAATTGTTAATAATACCAAGTTATGAAATGGAAGAAAATGCAATCGTTTTCAATGCTACAGAATATGGTGAATTATTGCCATTGTGCAAAACAAGAAAAAAGTCCTGTGCATGTGTGTGAATGGATGTTTGTTTACATACGTACGTGTGTTATTGTTTATGTCCATCAGAAGCTCACATGAGTTCACACTTAATGAGAGCCCTTTTTTTTTTTTTAACAGATTTATTAAATTACATCAGCATTAGACAGGCACTTTCTTTCTCAACACAAATGTTAAGAAAAGTGTTTTAAAGCCCTTTAAAAGAGGCCGGGCACGGTGACTCATGCCTGTAATCCCAGCACTTTAGGAGGCCGAGGCAGGTGGATTATGAGGTCAAGAGATCGAGACCATCCTGGCCAACATGGTGAAATCCCGTCTCTACTAAATATACAAAAATTAGCTGGGCGTGGTGGCACGTGCCTGTCACCCCAGCTACTTGGGAGGCTGAGGCAGGAGAATCACTTGAACCCGGGAGGCGGAAGTTGCAGTGAGTCGAGATCACGCCACTTCACTCCAGCCTGACGACAGAGTGAGATTCCGTCAAAAAACAAAACAAAACAAAAAAACTCTTTGTGCTACCAGATCAAATCCTGACAAGATTCTATACAAGCTAGGAAATACAGCCGTATTAGACGCAGCACTAAATTAGGTAGAAAAACAAATGTCAAATTGCTTCCTCATACCTAGAGGGAAAAAATATGAGACAACAAGAAAGAGACAGTGAGAGGGTGAGAAAAACGGGGAGACAGAGAAGGAGAGAAAGAGAAAGGGAGGGTAGAAGGGGGAGGGAGATGGAAAAAAGGCAATTAAGCTAATGCAAGTTGAGTGTCACAAGGTTATAGATATTTCAAGAGCTGAGCAATTTACCGTCTGGAAAAGGAGAAGAGCTCTTGCATAAAATGTCCCCCAGTTCAGATTTATTATGCTTTTAGTTGTGTTATATGTGATACAATTAGCAGGAGGTGCCAATAAGGCGTTCTCTCAAGGACGTGGTCATCCCGTGCCATCTGTTATTAATTGCATTGTCCTTTCCACATCCAGCTAGAGGGGAAAAAGTTCTCTGAGAAGCACCTACAAATTCTCACTACACAATGACTAGAATTTTTAAAAATACATATGCAAAGACAGAAGAATGGGTCAGCTCTCTAAACTGCCCACCATAAGCTCAAAAAGAAAAAAAATATAAATAATAGATACCGATGCAATAGAATTCTCAGTTACTGGGATTGTCTTTTCTAACATATTCTGCTAGATTAGAAAGGAGCTTTTCAAGCAACAAGAAATACTATATAAATGAAAAATACGTAATTAGAACACTTGCCTAGAAATACAGCCATTCTCTATAGGGTTTAGTGAAGAGTCAGATGTTTCAATAGTTTTTTAAATATATAAAATCAGAAAACAAAGATAATAAATATTGGGAAACTTGTTTTTTTCTTCCAGATTTTTGCATTTACGATTACTGTTATCAGTCTTAAAGATTGAGTTCTGAAAATTAATATTCATATATATATATATACACACACAAATGCTTTCTTACTTTGGGACTTACTTTCATAGACATCATCTGAAAATATAAATTGTTAAATTATGCTGTTAAAATACAAATAGCCATTAAAACAACTTGAACTAATTTCAGAAATTACTTTTAACCATCTGTTCTGCCTGTTCTTTTCTCTGATTTCCTCTGCACTTGAATCCTTGAAGCTGGCAACTGCTATAGCCAGTCCTCTTTTCTGTTCTCTTGTTCAAATAAGAATGAATACTCCTGACACTACTGGGTGAAGCTCTAAAGCACTTCACAGGAATGTTTTCGAACTCCTTTATAACCAGTAATTCAAAATATTTTCAAAAATAGCATTGAAATTCTTTTGAGGGGCTGAGGTGAGGGAGTATTTTGAAGGAAATGAATGCTATTTAACTGACACTTGCTTGGAAGAAAAACAAAAACCGTTGCGTACCTTAACTAACTATAGTTCATCTGACAGTTAAGTTACCTACCTCATCTTACGCATCTAGTTGTATTAAATTCAACTAAATTATATTTACTGAAACTTAGCAAGGGAAAATAAAATCTTCCTCAAAAGAAGGTTTTCATGGCCAATATAAGAAAAAAACAAAAACAGAGAAACATTTTTTACACAAGCTTTCAATTACTAAATTAGGAAAAGTGCTCTATGACTATAACATATTGTTATATTAAAATCTGCAGTAAAAATAATTTCATGTATCAAAAAATCAAACAGTAAGAGATTATTTCATAATTTGGTTACAATTGATTCATTTTATTGAAAGAGGTAATTCCCTTGCACCAGAAACCTCAGAAACTGCTCACTGCTGTGTACTAAGCATACTTTTCTGTCTGAGTATATTGATTATCTTTATCTTCTCTCATTTGTTGGTTCTTTTCATACACGCTTCATTTTGCCCTCAGTTTTAAATATATCCATTTGCTGCCATAATTCCAGTAATTTCTTTTTTAAATTTAAAACGTTACTAAATTACTATCTTTGCTAGATAATTATATTACTAGATTAAATAAAAGATCTAGAATAACCTTTTGACAATGAATATAGCAGATGTGAAATCTCCCATTCTCATTACATATTTTAGATATATTTACTCAAACTGCATGTCAAAACTCTTTTATCTTGTTATTTTCTTTCAGAGAAAGAGTATGTCCATTGTTTATTATTTTTAAAATGGTAAAAACCAAAATAAAATATTGCATGCATGAACATATTGCTTGAGTCAATAACTACATTAATGCTATCTAAATAATAATTTTTATCGGCATAGACCCTGCAACTATCAATCAAAATATCAAACGGCTGAATTTCCTTCTTTCTCTTTATTTTGCTTTCTTGCTTGTATCATATTATTATTTGATACTACTTTTTTCTCACAGCAGAGCCAAGCAACTAACTTTAGGGTCCCAGAAGTGAATTACTATAGACTGAGTATGAATCTCTCTTAAGGGAAGATTTACACAAGAGCAGTGATCTAATAAATTATTCTCTTAAGAATCTAGCCTTTAGGTCCTTAATCACATAGGTTCCAGATATTAGAGTGTTCACTGAATAGCGCATCTGGAACCGATGTGTTTTTATTAGCAATAGCTGAATTAAAGGTAATACTATGTCGTGACTACCAAAAATCCTAACCCAATCTTAAATAGCATTCATAAAGTTGGAGTAGTACTTTTGACATATGCAAATTCAATTTATATGAATTAACAAGTCAATTCATGTGTGACTAGGAAGGTATATGATATGTATTAATTTAAATGGCAATAATAACTCCTACCTCATAATTGAGGATTAAATAAAATGTTATATTTAATGCCTCTAATCTGAATTGGAATTCTATTTAGTATACAGGAGCCTAATTAACCACAATAATTTTACTTCTTAAGGAGTGTTTTTTTAAACTTTTGGTGAATTTCTAAGGTCTTATACATAGTTTTAAGAATACAAGTGTTTACACTATGGTGTCCAGAATAAAGCAGAAGATAATAGCAACTAAATGGAAATGTGAAAGGTCATTTTTTTCAGAAATATCAGAAAAAACAAAGGTTTGAGAGCTGACTGTCTTTGTGACTAGATCCAAATAAAGTGATATAACCAAGGTAGATCTGAGTTTCTTTGATGAAGAAATGACAATAATGAAATCTGCCTTATAAGGGTCCTCGACAAAAGGAGAACTAAACAATCTACAACTTACCATAGTGCCTGTAGTGGTTATTAATGTTCGCATCAGGAGTAAGTCAGACCTTCCTGGAGTCTCTATTATGTCTTGGCCATGAGATATACAAGAAAACATTTACAAATCAGAATGACTGAATCATTACTTCCCAAGAAAACCAAGTAAATTGAGAACAAATGTTTTACTTAGACAGTAGTAGTCTATGTAAGAGGGTGATAATTCTTACAATCCAATGTTTAGTGTTATTATATGAGGAAAGCATTGACCAACTCTATGGGAAAATGTGAACCCACTCTTGACATTCCTGGGGCTGAAGTGAGCACCAATGAGTAAATGCTAAATTCATTCAATTTCATTTTAATTTAAGAAAAATATTTTGCAAGACAAAAACGTTAATCTCTTCTAAGAAATCCAGAAAAAAAGTGTGAATCCATTTAATCCCTTGTCATAAATTACGGTACTCTCATATTTGGTAAAAGTGTGAACTAAATAACTTCTAAGTTTAAGTTTCTATAATGTCCCTGAATCTTATTATTGTGAAGAAAATATATATTTTTTCTTTATTCATTCATTAATTTGAGCACAAAAAAGGTCCAGGGCTAGCTGGGTATCATGCTAGATAATATTAGTACCCTTACTATTAAATAATATGTATTGTGTACTTACTATGTATCAGGTATGTCTAAATGTGTTACGAAATGCAATATTTTGTTGATTATCCCTATTTTACTAAACCCATTTTAAAGATATGGAGTCTTAGGCACAAAAAATTTAAGCAGCACTTTTCTCAATCTACAAGTTGGCAAACTGGGATATCATTTTGAAACGAAAAAAACTCTGTCTAAAAATCAATAGTAATAAAAGAATATTCCACCCTAGCCCCCACTTACATTTAATAAGGAATATACATAGATAATTTCAATTTTCTTCTCATTTAGTTTTGCTTCCCCCCAACAGACAGGAAATGTGTACTAAATAAAAGCTTTTTGATGTTGACTGAAACTTTTACATAAAAAACTATTTTTTAAAGTGTTTAACGAAAATCTTACAAGAGTGTGTAAAGGTTTCATTTTTCATTTACTGAACAAAATGTCTTGAAGCCATTAACATAATGGCTTAAAGAACTTCATTAAAAATATCAAACAAGCAATGTACATCAATATAGTAAGATCCTCGAATGTTCTTTAAAAGTTTTCTTGAATTTTCAAGGTTTTCATGATTTTCCACTTGATGTTTCAGTTAAAGGAAAATGGAAATAAAAGGAAAACAGACTTTAATTGGGCATTAATTCAATATACTGAGCGGTCCTAGTGTTCTTTCCTTTTCAGGTTGATTGATTTTCTGAGTCTCTGTTGGTTACCTCACTTTAGTAGTCTTTTGTTATAATAAATGTTCATTTCTTCCCTTTGCATAAGTTATAGGAAAACTATTTTTACCTCCACTATACACTGATTAATACCAAAGCCCACTAGAGAAAAAATAAAACAAATAGCTGTGTTAGAAAAAAATTAAAGGACTACGACTTTTTTGGCTTACAATTTTTCATTTATTAAAATTTTAATTTTGGGAGACAAATCCATATATCAATAGCTTTCCCTCCCAAAACCAAAACACAGTTCCCTTTGATATGGTTTCAGTATTAAGATTAAGGTTAAGGTGGCACTGGAAAAGGATGAGGTAAAAATTAATTTCCCACCTTACATCAGTTAAAGTGTCCACCTGTGACTCAAATGAACAATTGGAACAAAAAGAATGTTTCTATCCCAAAAGAAGAGATTCTTTAAGGACAAAGTAAGGACTAACACAGGTAAGAAAATGAGATCAATCAGTCCATTAACACAGAATGGAGCACGTGAAATAATGTGCCACAGTGAATGTGCCACAAGGGAACAGAGGGGAAGACCTCTCTGTTAACACAGAATAGAGCAAGCAACTTGACACCAGAAATATATTGAGATGAACAGAAATGAGATAGAACATGTCCCTATTTCTAACCTTAACCATACACAAAACCCTAATCATAATTCCTTACACACTAACCCCTCATTCTAACCTCTACAGAAATGCCAGCTTCCTGAATGGGAACAAAGATTTCCCAAACAGATGTCAGACATTAGCCACTGGCCTTAGCTGCCATCAATATTAATCAGCTAATCTTAACATTAGCAAAACATATGCATCTTAAGGATGAACTTGTACTACAATTGTGTAGAGGACAATTATTAGCAAATTCAAATATTTAGGATGATGTCAGCACATCTATTTTAACTACAATCTTTTTTTTTTAATAATAGGTATCTCTCATTGGTTTAACGGGAATATTATTGTCACTTAGAGTTTATAAGCTTGAATTTTCTAAATACGTGGTAATGACACATGAAGCATGAACAAAGACTTTCTTAAGCTATTAACTATCTTTTATTATCAAGAGGATCTCAGAAATTTACTAATGGTTATTACTTAGGTATAGGCATTTCTAAAAACTGTACGTATGCATGAACAAGAGTATGTTTGTGTGCATGAAATGTGTTGATCACCTGTATGTTATTTGGATTTTTCTATTCTTTTGTTAACGAAAAATTAACTACACATAAAAACTTCTGATTTTTTTCATAAAATTAGCTATTTAAAAAAAATCATTTGAGACACAAAAATAGGAAATCTTATTTTTCTTCATTTTACATCAAAATGGCCTGAATTCTGCCTTTCTTATGTTCTATCATGTCTGAGTCTACTGAGGTGCCTGTCAAACTCCGAAAATTTGGGGCTTTTCCTTTTATCATACATTACCACATATATCTCTATGGACAATTAGGCATTTATAAGCACTTTTGTGGTTATTGCAGTTAAGGGAAACAATAATCATAGTAAATTATTTCCTCTCATGATGGAACATGACTCAGATCCTGATGCAATTCTCAGACAAATGCCTTAGTATCTGGACTAAAGGAATAGACCTTGGCATGTGGAAGTTCAAAATGTAATAGAATCAGAAACAATTGCATTTATTCACACAACAAATATGAAATGAATGCCTACTATGTTCTACACACTACATTAGGTTCTGAGGATACATCATTTAGAGGATACACAGAGCTCCTGCAATTACAGGACTTAGAGTCTACAGGCAGAGTACAAGGAAAACAAAGTGTGCCCTGATATTTATCATATTGAATGGCAGGTCTACATACTTGAGCATCGGTATCCATTAGGAATGATATCTTGAAAAGGCTGCTGCAGGAGGAGTGTGAATAAAGGTCGTATCATGGAAAACTAGAAAGGAGAAAGGGGCTAATAGTCCAGAATGGAAGGAAAGATACACAGAAGATGATGGTAAATTGATGTACATTAATGGCAACTTCTCCAGGCACAGAGGAATTTGCTCAAATCAGAACAAGTTTTTGGAATCAAATGAAGGTCAAGTTATAACAGAAAGGACAGAGTGAGAAGGCTTTAGGGTTCTGTGCCACAGTGAAGTTCTGGGCCTCCCATGGTGTTCGCTTATGCTAAAAATGCAGCCCCAACTACTAAAGTGATAATGGAGAATCGGTTTTATCTATAAGCATTGCAAGAGTCATTAAGAATGGCCATAGTCACAGGGTGTTAGCCATACTAATTTTGGTTCTCTGTATACAGCAAAAGCTAATGGGCAAACTGACTGTAGTGTGTCTTCTACGTCCTTGCTCCTAAGTAGAATTTTTAGAAGCAAAATAGACACATCATGACTTTGGCATTGCTTTCTCATAAAAATAGGACTTCTGTTCTCTTTCTTTTATACATGGGATTTGATTTCAAGCTGAATTGTACAGATGGAAATAGAAAGGGAATATTTGGATTTCCCACGTAATAAGAAAGCATGGGCTTTTGTGACACTGTAGCAATTTATTATATATATGTAAATATATTTTCTATAGCCAAGGAATTTTCATTTTAAACCTATATGTTATACACACACACACACACACACACACACACACATATGTACTTTTACTCTCAAACTAGTGACCTTCTCTGGAGGGAAATAGGAAGGGTATGATTTATCTGAAGAATATTTGCCTGCTCATATAAATGTTTTGATATACAAACACATACTAATAAACACATGCCTATAATCACAGATTTTATAAGTCATGCTGGGTTATACGGACATTAGTTTAAAGGCCTAAACCAAATTAGGATTTAGAATTTCCTTAAAAACAATAGAGAGTTAAGTAATGTAACTTACCTTTTCTGATACATGCGCATTCATCACAGCAATATTCTCATATAAGTGCCAGATTAAACATGCTGAGAAATTCTAATCTTACTAAAAGAATATTTAGATCTGTCTCTGCTTTATGTATTCTTTACCAAAGTATTTCACAATCACACGTGTGTTTTTCAAGAACGCAAGGTACAAGGCTACTGGACAGTATATTTGTTCAAATAGAAGATAACTATCTTCTAAGAATTAAGCAGATCATATTTTACACACCAGGTGATACGGAGCCTAACCTCTCAATTTACCGTGACAAAACACCACAAATATTTGAAAAAGAAAAATTATTTGTTTGACCTTCCATTTTTTTTCAAAATAAAGAAAAGAATCACTTCATAATACTTAGCAATGGCCCAGGAATGTGATCCATATATCCTTGAAGTAGAGAAGGGTGTTTTCCCTGGAAAAATTTAAGTGTAAAGAGTGCCTGCAAAATATGTTAACTAAGAGCAAGGCTAATGGAACTGAATTTTTAAATAGTAATTGTCTGTCTGTCCATGCCACTGTGCTGGGTCAAAATAATGGTCTTGCCTGCTTTCCGCGACATCTCTGCATTTTCTCCTTTGAATTGGAAATCCATGGACTCTGTCAAACAGATATCTAAATATTACATATTTCTTTTTGAAGTATTCATTCAACACATATTAAATGAGTGCTAACTATGTGCCTGGCACTGTGCTAGATCATGGGTATAGAACTGTGAATAAAGTGGCTACACATCCTCTCTTCATGAAGATTACAGTTCAGTTAACACAGTTAACAAATTATACCTCTACCTGAACATGGATGCTCATTTACCCCTCCCTATTCCTCTCAACTCCCACCCCTGAATTCACTAAAGTGATGATAAATTATTATAAACCCAAGGATAGAAAACAAGAGAACAGAAAACAGCAAGCAAGTTATTTCTGGTTATTAGAAGGCAGAAAGCATGTGGGGAGACATGATTACAGGCTTAACAATCAAGGAAATAATAATATAAATACCTTGGAGGGCAAAGGACAGCTAAGGCACTCTCCTCCTCCTCTTTGAGAAAATTGAGCTGGGGAGGCCCCAGACTCATGCTCAGTTGATGGCAGAATTGAGGAATAGAGCTTAAAATAGAGAAAGAAATTGAACAACTACATGTTGAACTGAAACGTGTTAACTGATCTTTCTCTAACCTATTCCCAGAATCCTGGCAGCCAGGCATAAATTCCCCTCAATAATACCTGATCTGTATTATTAGGAATACCTAATTCCAGGCCAACACATACCCAGGAGTTGGCCTGGAAGATTCCTTGACAAGAAACTAAGTGACACTAGGGAATTAAAAAAAAAAAAAAAAGAAAAAGAAAAAGAAAAAAATAGACTCCTATTAATTTTGAGTGTTCTCAAACAAAACCCTAAGTTAACAACCTGCTTTCCTATAGCAAAGCTTCACTGCTACAAAGACCGTATCGTCCAAGTAAGCCCTCCAGTAGGAAAAATAACCAACTTATGAAAAAGGAGATCCCAAAATAAATAAGCAAAATATGGTGTAAAGAAATCCTCAAAACAAAAAGTAGAAAAAAAGTAGATATATAGATACTGTAGATAGATCCTCATTATTCTTAGAAAGAAGAGATAAAATGCAGTTGTGAGATGAAATGCAGTTGTAAAATGAAAATATGACTTTATAAGAAACGTTCAAAGAAGAGCCAGGAGTGCTGAGAATTTAGGGATAAAACTGTCTATTATTTTTAATTAATTGGCAAGTTTAGAAGATAAAGTCAAGGGAATATTCCAGAAATAAATACAAAAATATGAAAGAAAAGATAACTCAATCCAGAATGTTTAACATCTAGATTATAGGAGTTCTAGGAAGAGCAAATAAAACATAATTGGGTGATTATGAAGAAAATATAATAGCAATATATGAAAATTCTGGGAGATTAAGAATTTGTATCTCTAGAATAAAAGGGCCAATCATGAAGTCAGCACAATAAATGAGAAAAGATCCTTCACAGTGTTCATCATTGCAAAACTCAGAGAAATAATTTGAAGGGAATTCTCTAAAATGTTCCATAAGGGGAAAAAATGTAAGCTCTTAAACAAATGAATACTCTGAGAGAAAACTATTCTTTCCCAGGCTATCTATTATTTAGCTACTTTCACAGTAATGCCCTGTTACACTACACCATAATTCAGTGGCTTATATAAACAAGCATATATTTTTCACCCATGCTTCTGCAGATTATCTGTGGTTAAGCTTGTATATGTTAGGCTCAGCTGGGTTTGCCTCAGATGTCTCTCATTTTTGAGATGACAACACTACCTAAGGCTTTTTTCTTTCTTACTTTCATTGTTGTTGTTGTTGTCGTTGAAGGGGAAAACATAAGAGGAACTCATCCTGCAAGCAAGTATAAATCATTTGCTTGAGTTCCATCTATTAAAACACCATTGGCCCAAGCAAAGAACATTACCAAACCCCTCACCAGTAAAACAGGGAAGTGAACTCCACTTCTAGTGGAAAGAATTGCAGTTACACGACAAGCAAACAACAAACAAACAAACAAAAACCCCAAAAGGCTTGGATACAAGTAGGCATGGGGGGTTTTAGGCAATAGTGCAATTTATCATACTAGCTAAACTAGAAAGACATGGAAGCTCTCAAAATTTTATGTCCCTTGTGCCCTGGAATAGTTTTTAAAGTGAATTTCCCAAATCAGCAGCAGCACCTGAGAATTTGTTGAAAAGGTAAATTCACTCTCCTCACCCCAGATACACTGAATCAGAAACTGGGGTTAAAACCTAGCAAACTGTGTTTTAAAAAGATATCCATGTGATTCTGACACACGCTAAAGTTTCAGAAACACTATATTAGAAGATGTGTATGCAGAAAACCTTAAAAGGAAGAGATGAGATCCAGAAAGTGGGATTACAACAAATAAGAGAGGTGAGGGAAATACACAAATAACATCTTTGTTTCAAGCCTAGACTTCAACGATATAGACTGGGAAATAGGAAGGAATAGGAATCCTTCCTATTGACAGATCAATGCGTTTGGAGAAAAATGTTCATATACGTATAGGAAACTAATGTAAATTAAGCAATTATTAAGTCCAGCATATAGTGATGAAGGGAGGCAATGGGAAAAGAAAGGTAATCATAGCACAATACATCCTTTGGAAGTGAATTGTATTTACATAGTCATCACCATGAAAGTATCTTCTATTAACCTATTAATGAGTTTAAAGAAACCTTAGTCAAAAGGCTGAGAAAAGGGAAAGCAGGAATGTGAGGATGAGTGGAAAGCTAAATCTTCAACTACCATAACAGGAAATCAAGAGTTACTAAAATGAGTAAATGAAATATAATTTCATTATTTTAAAGAATGTAATGTTTTAACATTTTTAAATGTAATTTTTAAAATATCCAAAAAAAAATACCTTAAAAACAGTAGAAAAACTGATACCATCTGGGGAGTAATCTTGTGGGATGAAGAGACAAAATGCTGGTGATTGACCTTTCTGACAAAGTCATGTAATATCATTTTCATTTAAAAATAAGAAAAGATGTGCCTTTAATAAAATTACAACTTATTTTAAGAGAGTGATAAGCAATAAAAAAACACTGTGATATATGCAAAGAAATAAAGTTTGGCACGTAATAACAAAGAAATTCCAACCTAGCACGTGCCCAAAACCTCAGAGTCATCCTAGACTTTCTCTTAGAGTCTTATATTCCTTACTGTATCCATCAGCAAATTCTGCTGACTCAAGTTTAAAATAGATCCAAAATCTGACCATTTTTCAATAACTTCACTGCAGCCAGCAATCAATTCTCATCTGGAATTTTTTTCAATAGCCTTGGAACAACCCTAACTCTATCTCTGCTTTGCAGGTTCTCTCCTCTATGTACATGCTCTTCTCTCTCTTGTAATCCCCCCCTTTATTCCCCTCTGAGGATAGCAAAAAAGCACTGGGCATATGTAGTTTTACTCCCTCCCTCTGGGGTTTACTCTTTGGGCTGCTCTTCTTGCCATTCTCCATTTCCCACTAACCCGGTTCTTCCTCAGGACTCAGGGTCTGGTTTGCAGAGTCAAATCAATGTTTTATTTCTCTGCCACTGCTCTTCAAGCTTAAAAATATGAGTTAAAAGTCCCACTGATACCTGAAGGGATGTTTCTGCTGCAAGTCCTATGTTTTCTCTTAGCTGGATTTTTCCAATGTACATACTCAGTGAGGGTGGGGAAGGAAGCCTATCTGGCCACAGTGCAAACTGACTTAGCAGTGTGCATAACGTCACCCACATTTTAATTTCCATTTTTTTCTAACTCCATCAATCTCTGTTTTAAACCTGTGTGTGATGATCACCTTTAAACTCCAGTAGATATTGTGATATTCAACGTTAAAATATAATTTTAAATATTCTAAATAAGGTAGAAGCAACACAATTAACAAAGAAAATGTTAACAGAGACAATTAACAAAGACAATTAACAAAGACCTCATAAACCTGCAACTTTATGCAAGAGTTTCTGTGGTAATTTTTTCTATTCAATAACCATTAACCATATGTTTTGAAATAGGATATATATAATACATTTTATCCTATGCCAAAAATGAGGTAAAGGTATATAAGCATAAAAACTAGTTATTTTATGAATAAATAACATTAGCTAAATAATCATAAATACTCCTAAAACACAAGAACAGTCGAAAATGTAGTGCAGGAAGAAGCCCGATACTTATCTCTTCTTAGTGCTTTACATTTGCTAATGGAAATTTCTTAAACTTTAACCATGTATCACACTCCACTGTTATCTTTCGAAATTCTTACAACTCAATGAAGGATACATGTTACTTCCTTGAACTGATGAAAAACCTCTATTCAAAGAGAATGAATGATGTGTTTAAAGTCTTAAAGCAGCTAATAAGTCTTAGTCACTATAATATTTAGGAAAGAATAAGAGAATGCATAGAGGCTTTGGGTCCTCAAGTGGAAGGCATATTTGAGAAGACCTGGTGGGGGAAAAATATCTAGAAAAGAAAACCAAGTGCTAGAGAAAGATTTTACCCTCATTACATTTTCTATTTGGCCAGCCCTAGCTGCTATTTCCTGTGTAAGTAATTATTGGAGGTCGGGGACAAAGGGACAGTGGGAAGAAAATATTTGTATAGAGGAGATTGCCCAATAATTAATGTGGAAGAAAAGGCAGAATTTTAAAATCACCACTTTGTAACCACTAATGTACTGATGGCTTAAATACATCATCAGCAAGGGCTTTAAAAGCATTTTATGAAATATTGTGGGGGTGGAGAGGATCAGGACAAGATACTCACATTTCTTTAGGTGAGACAGTTGAAGAGATTTGGTAATTATTGCACTAACCAAGTGACTTAACATCATGTCTAATAAACACGACATTATTAATGACTAATAAGAAGCAATCAGAACTATACAACATGGTTCATGTAGTATTCTTATAGAGAAAACAATTTAATTAGAAATCAAAAGACCTAAACAAAATTTGGAACATTTTATGTCAACTAATCCATATCCCTCAAAAAGTAGAGATCAGGAGGAGAGACAAAGAGGCGGAGGGGGGGACTCTCTTGGTTAGAACAAACTACAGACAAAGAATTTGAAGCAACATGTGAACCTTGGCTAGACTCTGGAATAAAAAAAAAAGGGGGAGCGCATTTAGAAAGAGATGCATGCTAAATTAGGGAGGAAAGATTCTCAGTATCTGTAACTCAAAATATACGAAGATGGAGATAGAGAAATCAAAAGTGCCAAAATGTTAACAATTTGTAGTTCTGCATATTCAGGTTTTATATGAATTATTTTTAAAAGTTTAGGTTTTAAAAGGTATTAAAAGTTAGGAAAATAATTTAGAAATCAGGTGATTAATCAACACAAATTTATTGACAACTTACTATTATAAAATCACCATTCTAAAAACATAGTTGAAGAAATTTCATGAAAATGCAGGCGATTCCACACTGAACATTTCACTCAATTTCCAGGGTCATAGGAACTTTCCACAGTAAGAATTAGAAGAAGAAAAAAAAAGTATTTAAGAAGTTATTCGGCCATGTGCGGTGGCTCACGCCTGTAATCCCAGCACTTTGGGGGGCCAAGGCTCGTGAATCACGAGGTCAGGAGTTCAAGAGCAGCCTGGCCAATATGGTGAAACCACTTCTCTACTGAAAATACAAAATTTAGCCAGGCATGGTGGCAGGCGCCTGTAGTCCCAGCTACTCAGGAGGCTGAGGCAGAAGAATTGCTTCAACCAGGGAAGCAAAGTTTGCAGTGAGCCGAGATCAGGCCAGTGCACTCCAGCCTGGGCAACAGAGTGAGAGCGAGACTGTCTCAAAAAACAAACAAACAAACAAACATTTTTTACTATCTTATCACCCCTCAAAAAAAAAAAAAGAAAACTCAGTTGTTTAGGTGAGGCTATCTTCTGCATTTTCAAAATTATTCAACTCAAAACTTCCTAAGGGTGATGAGGTAACTGAGTCTTGGTTTAAAAGCCTATTCCTGGAGCAAGAGAAGATTTTGGCTGAGTTCCATTTTGGATTTTGATACACTTAAGAGACTTTGCTAGTGATTTTAACTCTGAATATTGCATAGAACTAGAACTAATCAATTATTTTAATATTGAAGACTTAAGTCATAGAACAAATACAAATACTTTAAGAAGCATCAAGGTCAGTTGTGTCTCTATTTTAACCCTACGCTGGTCCCCAAGTCTCCACAACCTTACTCTTCTCAATGCCGCCCGTGGCCGGGCTCCGCTTGGCTTTCCATTTTGTGATCCAGAGCTGTCATGCAGATTTTTCCTTTAATATAGTATTTCTGATGACACTTCCAGGCACATAGGTCAGTGGTTCAACACAAGTCCAGGCTAACTTCCTCAGCATTGATACCCTGTCTACAATCGACTGTACCCTGTACCCTATTACTCCTCACTTTATGGCAATTTGGCTTTTACTGTCTGAGTTCATAAAATATTGCTTTCCATAAATTCAAAAATACCTTTCAAGTTGCCAAAACTAATAGAAGTTTTTAACTCATAGTTTACTGTACTTTTCAAGTTGCCTAGTTCACTGGATCACACCCTTCTCATTGAGACTATCTAGTCTTTTAACTCCTATGGCACCACACTCTTCTGTCTTTGATGAAAATAGTTCAAAGCACTGCCGAAAATTTCCTGGCAATGAAGTGATAGTCAAGGGGCCCAAGCTGCAATACTAGATATAATCTTAAAGGACATGGTACACAAATAAGAGGCTGGATTTTTTTCTCCTATCCTTATATTTTATAAGTGCATATCGTAATTATATTTACAACTGATCTGCACCATTATATTTGAGATGGTGAGAATTTCTATTTGTGGTGGATCATGCAAGAACTGAATGTGACAGGTTTGTAACAAATTATTTTAATCAAACCATAAGAAACCTCACAAATAAATAAAAACTTGGAATTGAAGCTAACAATATTTTCCTAAATAGACTAAAATGCATCATTTTTATATATATAGTGACATAAAATCAGAAAAAGTCTCCTTAGTTAGGACTGACATGCCTCTAACAATATAAAGTTTCAGGTTGATTTTCACCTAGGCTATGTATAGGCAAACATTTGTATAAAATATGAATAATTGGTGTTTGAATTACTATTTTTGTAGGTCTTAGTAGAGCTCATCAAGGAACGTGTTCCTTGTCAGCATAGGATTTGGTTAGAACTTAATCTTAGTATCGTAAAACATAATGCACAAGTGTTTTACTTTGAGCCACTAAATACGACTATTAAGCAATTAACCAATGGGCATTTATGAATGGTAATTATCTCTGTTCAAATAAAACACTTGTGTAAATATATATATGTGTATATATACACACATGCACACACAAACATGTATATGTGCAGAATGCTTACTGCATTGTGTGATATATTACAAACCACTGCATTAAATTGTAAGCTAGAGAAGATAAGAAGTTTGCCTGATTAAGGTTAATATCCCTAAACAGAAGTAATTCAATAAACATTAACTTTTGTGTTATTAATTTAGGAAGAAAACCTCTACCAAAGTGATGGATATTTTCTTGACTAGAATTATTATTCTTAGTAATGAGCAGTGTTCTATAAAAACGAGGATTTAATATGTAATCAATTAGTAAAAAAATTAAGTCAATTACCAAACACAATTTTCCATGTTAAACATTAATTAAATACTGGAGTATTTTTAATAAATTTAATATAGAAAAAGTTAATTACAGGAAAAGGTCAATTTAACCAATTAATCAAAATAGTGTTTATCATTTTATAGAGATATATCTTTATCAGAAAAGTTTTATACATGATAAATTATTTATGCATTATTTTAAGGGCTAATTTACTATTTGGATTTCTAATCACATTTTATACACCAGAAACATAATTTTAAAAAAAATTAGCATTTAGTTGACACATGACAATATTATATGGAGTACTATGGTGGAATGAAGATTACTTAAGGCTGGAGGAACATGAACACTAAATCAAAATTGTTTATTCAGGCTAGTGAAAGATATTGTAGAATTGTTGAAATTGAGGTAAGGGCCAAAGATTATGCTTTTGGAGTAATATACATGAATGTGGCCACAGTCTATAAGTACATAATAGGAACATACATACAAATTCACATATATGCAACCAGAATATAGATGGCCTATGGAAATAGGTATAAAATAACTATAATCTGGATCAATGGCTCTGAATCCCAACCATGAGAAACAAGTGGGGAGTTACAGTGTAGTCCTTACCCTGTGATTCCTGCTTTAACTGACCTCTAGAAGGGCCTGATGAGTTGGTATGTTTTAGAAGTCCCCATCTCACATTTTCTAATTCACACCATAGAGACTGTGACTGATTAATTTTGACTCAGCTGCTCAACTCTAGTCCAATAAACTGGAGCCTAGGGCAGCCTCACACTTTCTACTGCCCACTCAGTTATGTTGTTGGAGAAAGAATGGATGAGGCAGACATAAGGAGATCTGCTACATTACCCAAAAAAGCAGTTATTTAACCTAGATGTGAGAGAAGCAAATATACAAGAGAAAACAAGGAAAAACAAAGAGCTGATTGGAAATTGCACAGATTAGCTAGAATAAACCTTTATATCATTCCTGCTTTTAAAGTAACTAGACAGTGGACCTCAAGTCAATTCTTATATGAATCTCAATGCCTTTATGCACAAAACAGTGCTCACTCATTGCTAAGGTAATCTCCATCTTGATAATCCCATTGATTCTAAGATCCTAGGGCAGAAAAAGATGCATCTGTTACTACACTGATGACTTTTGCCTGAAAGGAAACTGAAGATCTGTGGTATGAAAATGAAACTACAAGATAAAGTGATTCCTATCAACTTGCTTTTCTACCACTTAAGAACTGTGACATAATGGGAAAACAACAAAAACAACAATATTTTTTGAAGGAGAGGCTTTGGTTTGGGGAGCATACAATTTTTATTTTATGGCCCACTGATTTAAATCTTCTCAGCAAACTTAATGTCGTATGTCTGTGGGTCAATTTTAATTTAATTCCTAGTAGTGAGTTGGCTTTCAGTACATTTGAACCACTTTAGAAATATGTAACTTCTATAGGGAGATGAATGACAATTTTGTTGTTCTCACTGAGACCAAATTAGTATGGAAAAATGGCTGGTTTCTGTAAAATAAGAAAAGAATAATCTATCAAAATTTGGATTGATTTAATACACACTGGGAATGTTATTGGATATAGTCTCTTAGATGCTAATCAGCAGCACTCAAATACCATGCAATACTCTGCTAATTAGAAATTTTGGGCAAAGAATTAAAATGTGATAAGATCTACCCATAGTTGGCAAAAAGGCACCTTAGAAATGGGTGGGGGGTGGCTAGAAGACCTTTTAAATCAATTAAGATTGAATATTTAAATCTTACTGAAGTGCTAATATTTTCACTTTGTTGATTTGCTTATTGAATAACAAAGATTTGTTTATTGAATAACAAATAATGAATGCATTTACAAAAGAATGACTTGGTTACTTAATTTTCAGAATTTAAGAAGTGAAACAAAGGTAAAAGAGAAAATGGTACACTGCAAAGATCATGTTGGTAATTTTCTGAAGGTTATTAAATGTAAGATAAATATGGAATTACTAGAATTTATTGAATACTTCAATATGAAGACAAAATAGGAATATGATTAATTCTGACTAATGGCTTCATATTTTAATGCTTCTGTAACTGGAAACTTCAGACCATGTTATCATTTTTCATTTTTCAAATGTGTATGGTATATTACCTAAGGCATTTGTATTAAACACCCCCAGTTTATTGTGAGGTTAATTATTCCATTGTTTTATCTTTCATTTCTTTGTGTTGAATTTTCTGGTTTAACTATTTTTAGACATCTGAACCTGTAATATTTATATTTTTAAAAATAAGAAAGCAATTAAAATTTCTATTTGAATTCCATACATATTTTTAATGATCAGACATATTTTAACTTAGGTAAACCTTTCTGCTACAATTAGAAACGAAATATAGATTTTGGTATTCAAATGTAATTAAGATTGAGTCTAAACAAAATTGATATAAATCCTACCAAAAGAATTACAGCATTATGCCAATTTACACTTTAGAAATTTTGAAGCATCTATATATGGAACATGAGTAGAAAAACAACTTTTAAATTGAAACAGATTAAATTTTCTTTCCAGAAATTAATTAATGGAGTATAATTAGGAGCAAACCACTTGCTAACTGACATATTCTTAGAGTTAAATTTCAAAAAACTAAGAGAAAAAAATAACCAAATATTGAAGAGCAGACTCTAAAAACCTGTGGCCAGCCTGTAGCTTATGGAGTAGCTATTGTTTATATAAATACTTTGCCTCATCAAGATATGGCCAAGACAGGTTAAGACAGGTTAAACCAGGGGGAAAATTAAGTATTACAGGGAAATCAGTTACATGTCTTAGGTGTCAGATTTCATTGTTTTTGTACAGAAATGCCAATGTACTGACACCATTTCTATAAAAGACTCATGTTTTTATATTGTTTTGCAATGCCAACTCTATAATCAATATTGTCCACAAAAATATGGGTCTTACCTGGATTTTTAATTCATTGCTTCTGAACTATTTTTCAATATTGATGACAAACTCGGTGTCTTAATTAGAGTAATAATATAATAAATCAATAGCTGGTAGAACAAGTCCTTCCTACCTGTTCTTCAAGTGTCTTTGCTATTTTTGAACCTTTTGTTTCTACATAAATTTTATAAATAATTTCCACAAGGGAAAAACAAAAACTGTTAGAATTGGATTGGGATAATTTAGACCTTCAATATTTAATCTTCCAATTCATGAACATGACATTTATTACATTTACTAAGTCATATTTTACTTTCTTTCAACATATTTTTTTACAATTTTCTTTGTAGAGGTCTTGCATATATTTCATTGAATTTATTCCAATACATTTAATATTATTTATACTATTAAAACATATCCTTTTTATTTCCTTTTCCAATTTCTTGTTGTTGCTATGTGAAAATATATGTGTATGTAAAAACATATGTGTAAAAATATATGTGTAAAGTGTATGTGGAAAGGTTAATTATATATTCAATTTCATTGTTATAGAATTATTTTGATTTTCTGTTTTTATGTAAGTTTCCACAGTTTTAGTCTATTAAGAATTTTTTTCATTTCTGCAACACTTTCAAGAAATGGTCATAAAGTTGTCCATAATATCTTTTGGCTATCTTTTTTGAGTCTTCAGTTGCCTAGTAGTGTTATCTTTTAATGCTTAGGCTTTTTGTATTTTCTTTTCTCTTTTTCTTAATTTACCTTGCCAGCAATTTACCAATTATATTAATATTTTAAAATATATTTTTCTCTGCTGATCTTCTCCATTGTTTATGATTCTACTTTTTGTTCTATGTCCTCTATTCAACTTTCTTTAGATATACTATACTTTACTATTATTTTTCTAATTTCTTGAAGATGTTTAGTTACTAAAATTTTCAGCCTTTGTGTTCTTTAATTTGTATACTTAAGCCTATAAGAAACTTTCTAAGCATGATTTTTCCTTTACCATGGAAATTTTTATTTATGGAATTTTTATCATTCTTTAGTAAAAAATATCTTCTCCTATCCATTATGATTTGGTTTTTAACCTATGGGCTGCAAAGAATGGGGTTTATAAGACCATTTGAATGTATGGCTGAATGATTTCAAAAGTATGAGAAAATTTCCAAACATTACTTCTGTATATAGAATTTTCCCCCATTCTTTTTCTTCTCTATGTTCGAGGTTTCAATTACTCATATATATATACAATTGAGAACTTTATACTCAATTATATTCATTTATATTCTGATGATATTTACTCATTTATATTCTAAAAACATCATATCTATTTTTATATTTTTAATCTATGTTTGACTTGGCGTCATTGTGGATAACTCATTTATTTTTTAGCAAACATCTACTTGTTAAACTATGTTTAATATTATAAACTATATTTTACATTTTCATGTTCTTTTCATAGCTTTTAGTTATCGAAATTATTTATCTTGTTCTTTTTAATCTCCTTGAATATAATCTCCATGTACAGTCATTACAGGAATGCATTCTGAGAAATGCATCACCATGCAATTCTGTTTTGGAGCAAACATCATGGAGTGTGCTTACACAAACCTAAATGGAATATACTATACCCCTAGCTTTATTGTATGGACTATATTTTATAGACTATATTGCAAATTACTGTACTGAATAGTGTAAGCAATTGTAACACAATGGTATGATTTTGTGACTCTAAACATAGAAAAGCTACACTAAAAATATAGCATAACAGATTTAAAAAGTAGTACCCTTGTACAGTGCACTTAACATGAATGGAGCTTGCAGGACCAGAAGTTGCTCTGGGTAAGTCAGTGAATGAGAGGTGAGTGAATATGAAGGCCTAGGGCATGACTGTACACTTCTGTACACTCTATAAACACCATACACTTAGGCTACACTAAATTGAAAAAGTACTTTTCTTTCTTCAATAAATTAACCTTAGTAACTGTAATTTTTTTACTTTATAAACTTTTAATTTTTTTAAACGTTTGACTCTTACAGTAACACAAAACACAAACATGTTGTACAGCTGTACAAAATATTTTCTTTCCATATATCTTATTCTGTAAACCTTTTTCCTATTTTTAATTTTTTAAAAATTTTATTCTTTTAAAAATGTTTTCTAAAAACTAAGACACAAACACACACATTGGCCTATGCCTACACAGGGCTAGAACCATCAATATCACTGAATTCTACCTCCATATCTTGCCTCACTGGAAGGTCTACATCACTAAGCAATAGAAATATTTTAGCTCTGTTATAATCTTATGGGACCACCATTGTATATGTGATCCACTGTTGACCAAAATGTCTTTATGTAGTACATGACTATATAGAATTTTTATGCTTATGTCAGCATATCCACTGTCTGAAGCCCTATTTTCTCTCTTGCTTCCTCATTAGTCAAGTTGTTTTATCTACTTATATTTCTTGTCATATTTTATTGGATCTCAGAAATTATGCTTAAAAAATTATTTGCTGAAATAGTTTGAGGACCATGAGGATATCTTCTTCCTCTACACATGACTTACATTTGCAGTTGCCAGGCTTCTGAGGACAACAAGAGTCTGAGCTCACTTTAGTTGAATTTCAGTCACAGAATCATTGGACTCTGTGAGGACTTGCCTTCTTGTCACTGAGACTTATTTCTGTGGAAAAACTCTTTGGAATTCCTCCTCAAAGCACAGATGTGTTAGGAGAACTACACTAGGCCCTGAATTCCAACTCTGTGCTTATATACTCATGGGTCTGTCAAAAGTACTGTTCAGACTCTCAAACAGCACAACTTTTTGCGACAATATGAATGCATTTCCAAGACACGTTCCAGGCTCATCTCCCTGGATTTTTGTCTTCTCCCAAGGAAGGCTCAGTAATTCTTTAATATGTTGTTATCTCTCTGAGGTTCTCAAACATATATACCTTATATGTTGTCCAGGCACCCTAGATATGCTCTATGGGAAGGATCTTCTAAATTTTTAGAAGCATAAATTACCAGACAATTTTTGAACTGTCTTCTGTACTGGACTGCAGAAATTAAAGCTAATCCTCCAAGCAATGAAAAGCCACAGTAAGTCTTATAGTTTGGGGAAATGTTTCTATGGATAAGTTATGTGGAAAGGATGTTTTTAGTGAAAGTCCAGAAGTAGCAAGTATATGTTATAATCATCAACAACCATGTAGGCACTGAGTATAAAACAGAGGCCTGAAATCAACATTCCAGAAAGAGATACTCTGGATTTTGGAAATAGAGTGAAATGAAACAAATTTTAGAAGAAATCTGTAACCAACAGAATAGGAAATGAGTATACAGAACAACAATGAGATGGGGTGGAGGGTACATTGACAGAATGTTTAATACATAGGTTTACCTTGTTCATTGAGCTTCACTATATTGCACTTTACAGATATTGAGGGCTTGTAACAACACTGCATGGAACAAGTCTATTGGGGGCATTTTTTCCAACATCATATGCCCACTTTATGTCTTTATGTCATATTTTGTTAATACTCACAATATTCCTAACTTTTTTATTACTACTAAATCTGTTATGGTGATCTGTAATCAGTGATTTTTTATTTATTTTAATTGTTTTTAGGGCACCAGTAACCGTGCCCATATAAGACAAAAAACTTAATTGATAAATATGTGTGTTCTTACTGCTCCACCAACCAAACAGTCCCCCATCTATTCTTCTCCTTGAGCCTCCCTATTCTGTGAGAAAAAACAATGTTGAAATTATGCCAATTTATAACCCTACAATGGTCTCTAATTTTTCAAGTGAAAAGAAGACTGTTACTTACATATCTTTCACTTTAAATCAAAATCTAGAAATGATTAGCTTACTGAGGAAAGCCTGTCAAAGCTGAGATAGGCTGAAATCTAAGCTTCCAACATGAAAAATTAGCAATGCTCTGGATGCAATAAAGTTCTTGAATAAAACTAAAAGTGATGCTCCAGTGAATACACAGATGATAAAAAATATGAAACAGCCCTATTGCTCATGTTGAGAAAGTTTTTATTGTCCGGATTGAAGATCAAACCAGCCACAACATCCCCTTAAGCCAAAGCCTAATTCAGAGAAGGCCTTCACTTTTTAATTCTATGAAGGCTGATAGAGATGACAAAGCTGCATAAGACAATTTGAAGCTAGCAGAGTTTAGTTCATGAAGTTTAAGGAAAGATGCTCTCTTCATAACATAAAAGTTCAAGGTGAAGCAGCAAGTGCTGATGCAGAAGCTGCAGCAAGTTATCCGGAAGATCTAGATCATTGACAAAGGTGGCTACACTAAATAACAGATTTTTAATGTAGACAAAACAACCTTCTATTGGAAGATGATGCCGTATAAAGCTTTCATAGCTAGAGAGAGGGAATCAATGCTTGGCTTCAAAAGACTCTCTTGTTAGGAGCTAATGTATCTGCTGACTTAAAATTGAAGCCAGCGCTCACTTACCGTTCTGAAAATCATAGAGCCCTAAATAATTATGCTAAATCTACTCTGCCTGTGCTCTATAGGTGAAACAACAAAGCCGGATTAGCACATCTATTTACTGCATGGTTTACTAAATATTTTAAGCCTACTTTTGGGACCTACTGCTGAGGAAATAATATATATTCCTTTCAAAATATCACTGCTCATTGACAAGGCACCTGGTTACTCAAGAGCTCTGATGAAAATGTACACAGAGAGTAATGTTTTTATGTGCTAACACAATATCCATTCTGTAGTTCATGGATCCAGGAGTAATTTTGAATTTCAAGTCTTATTATTTATGAGGTAAGTTTCATAAGGCTAGAGCTGCCACAGGTAATCATTCCTCTGAAAAATCTGGGCAAACTAATTTGAAAACCTCCTGGAAAGGATTCACCATTCTAGACTCCATTAAGAGCATTAGTGATTTATGGGAGGAAGTCAAAATATAAACATTAAGATAGTTATCTCATGACAAAACTTTAACAAAGGAGGAGTTGCTCCTTACAGATGAGAAAATAAGTGGTTTCTTGAAACAGAATCAAGTCCTGATAAAGATGCTATGAACATTGTTGAAATGACAACAAAGGATTTAGAATATTACATGAACTTAATTGACAAAGCAGTGGCAGGATTTGAGAGAACTGATTCCAATTTTGAAAGAATTTCTGTGAGTCAAGTGCTCTCAAAAAGCATCACGTGCTACAGACAAATATTTTGTGAAAGAGTCATAAATGCAGAAAACTTCATTGCTGTCTTATTTTAAGAAATTGTCACAGCCACACCAGCTTTCAACAACCACTCTATTCAGTCAGCAGCTATTAATGTCGTGGTAAGACCCTCCACTGGCAAAAAGATTACAGCTCGGTGAAGGCTCAAATGATTGATAACATTTTCATAGTAATTAAGTATTTTCAAGTTTAGGTATGTACATTGTTTTTTATACATAATACTATGGCACACTTAATAGAGCAGAGGGTAAACATAACTTTTATATGCACTGAGAAACCCAAAAATGTGTGTGACTTGCCTTATTGTGATAATTGTTTTAGCACAATTGTCTGGAAGTGAACCTGCAATATCTCCAAGATATGCCTGTATTGTGTTTAGCAGAAAAATCTCTGTAAAGATATCAGCAAGCAATTGGAAAATAGATCCTAAAATTTGCAAGAGAATTTGAAACTGGATTCTTAAATCTGAAAAGTATTACCTTAAATGAAATAGTTTAAGACATGGAAATGGACAGGAACCTAGTTTCCACTTCAGCTCTGCCACTGAACAACCATGAAACAAGATATTCATAATAATGAGAATTTTCTAATTTCCATTCCACACAAAACAGAATTTGAAACTCTAATTCATATATATTGGCATGCCTAACATAAGAAAACTTAATATCCTTTTTATGCAGATCTTCATCAATAAGAAACATCTTCCACTTCAAGACACATCATTATTAATTCTGTGCTGTGTTGTGAGATTAAGCAGATTTGGCATCATGGATTCTATCATGACTTACAACATCTTTTCCATCTACATTTGGCTGTATAATTTTAACAGCATATATCAAACAAGAAATTTCCCTCTCCTCCAAAGAGCTTTTATTTCTCTTTAATAGAATGGCAGCTACTATTTCAACAAAATTACTCATACTTTTAAATGAGGTAACTGAGTTTAACAGTGGTTAAGAGGCTTGTTCAATGCCATTAATTGACGGAAATTTCAGCCCCTTGACCTATAAATTAGTGTGCTTGCCAGAGTGTTAATTAAAGGTGATGAGAAGATAGTAAACATTTAATCAGATAATTAAAATTTGCTAGAGACTTTGAGGATCTATTTTACCTTTCGAAATTAAAAAAAAAAAGAGGTAGGCGTTATTAACTTTTAATCTCTAGACAAATAAAATAAAACTTTAAAAAGTTTACCAAAAGTAATATACGTAAGTTTTTATATTAT
The DNA here is from genome assembly GCF_028885655.2 of Pongo abelii. Taxonomy (NCBI): domain Eukaryota; kingdom Metazoa; phylum Chordata; class Mammalia; order Primates; family Hominidae; genus Pongo; species Pongo abelii. Next base: position 33,491,641 of record NC_071998.2, read on the forward strand.
AAAAGAGAAAAATCAGCATTTAAACTATGGTTTGAGTGAATAAAAAGTTTAATTTCCTCTAATGATTTATGTCAATGAAAATGTAAACTAATTTTAAAAAGGAAGAGAGTCTATACATTTCAAAAACTGTATAAATGGGTGTGAATTTTTGAGAATATACTATTTACATGTATTAATATTTTAAACTTATACACACATCACATAAACTATATAAAGAGTGCCACAATGCACACTCCGTGGTACGCATGCATATCCCTATACCAGTCAATTGCTACAGTTAAAAGAGCAAATACCCAAGATTTTACCCTAAAACAATGCTATTTACTGGCTACAAAAATATGAATTTTCATTAAAATTTTAATCTAATTTGACTAGCAACTACCAAAATTTTTTCCTTGCACTAGACATTCTACTAAGCCATGGGGAAATAAAGATGAATAGGAATTACAGGTAAGCAGAGGTGTATAAGCAGTGGGATAAGTACAACTTAAAGTACTCTGGGAGTACAATAGTACTAGGCTCCCGAGAGGAGGGGAAATCCAAGACACACTTTAAAGCTGATAACAGATTTTCCATATCGAGTGGATGGAGTGGTCCTCTCAACAGAGGAGACCACGTGAGCAAAGATGTGGATGCCTGCAGGGGCACAGTATGCTCTCGGTGATGCTCAAGTGTCCAGGCTCATCAAACATGCAAGAAGGGAGCCTGTAAGACTTCCTCTCACTGCCTGCCTTAAACTGTGGTCTGAAATATATGCTAATAAAAGTCAAGAAAATAAGTTTATGAAAGCAGAATATGGGCTTTAACTATATGCCTCATTCTTTTCAATTATATTAAACTTACATTTCAAATTCAACCTTTACTTATATGCCCAATCAAAAGCAAGAATGGGAGAAATTACTTATCTTCTTTAATTAACAGTTTTCATCCCATAGCAGACTGTTTTTCATAATTCCTAAATTCTCCTCTCTTCCTGACATTTGATAGTCACTTATTGTTCTTAGAAGTTGGTGATCAGTTACAGTGGTCGTCTATTTACTTCCATCCTCCATCTCTTAAATTGCACAATGACGCTGAGTAAATAAACTTTTCCTCAGCTTCTATTCTGATAGTTTCAGCTCTCCTCTCTTCTGTTTTTGATAGACCTGAAGTCATTTTGAGTCCTATGCAGTTCTCTTTCCTTTATCCTCTTTTGAGTTTACTTTGGAGAATAAATCACAGTTTCTCATGCCTTATGGCACCGTGTCATTATAAAATATTTCATACCTGATGACCTTTGAGCATTTCTTATTCAAAGATTCATGAAAGCTTAGCATGAGGTATGTCTAATGATCCCTGTGTAAACATACTGAAAGCTCCCTCCTACAAAGGCACAGGCAGGTGGAAGACATATTTTCGACACTCTGTCTTCAATCTAAGCATCACTGGCAGTGCCTGACAGGTCTCATTTGCTAAATAAATTACAATGTGTCAATCGGAAATAAATGTAAATTATCACCTTTCTTCCTTGTTAATTAAGGTCTGATTAATGCAATACAAGCAGTTGTTGAGAGTACAGTAAAAGAATCGCTTTTGTTGTAAAAACAAAACAAAATTCCTCAAATATAAATCATGGTCTGCCTCATCCATTGAACTTTGGGTTAGAAAGGTTATTTGGAATGATTTGTTCTGTTGGAACATGGACAGATGTTCACATCTCAGCCTCTTAATAAATGAATCCCAAGGAGCAGATAGCAAAAGGCACTGATGCTTTAAAGGTAAGAATTAGCACTGGAATGACCTAGACTTATTATAAATCATAAAAGGCGAAATTCTAGGCTTAGTTTTATTTAAAAAAATCCAAGAGGTGTAACTCAAAAATTATGCATATTATTTATGTATAGGATAAAGTTGAGGAATATTTTATTAAGCTAAATCATGAGTTTTTACCTGGGCCCCCTTTTTCTAGAACTTTAAGAAATGATCTTTGGGTGAATATGAAAGGGCTACTGAATAGAAATTAATAGAAGCAAATTTTAGAATTAATATCACTAACTGAGAAAATCTAATTCATTATACTTTCAAACTCCATTTGGTTAGTTGTATAATCCAAAGTAGCTCACAGAGAAAGTGTTCTCTGAGTCATGGAAATTTTAGAAACTAAATACGAATGCAAAAAATTACCTAACTCAATTTTCTGAGACTGCAAAAGATAACAATTATGTTCATAAAAAGTACAGATAGTTAATGGCATAGTCAGTTATGTGATATGTGCTTACAGGCTCACAAGCATAGTTTTCTAATTTATTTGTAATTTTGCTGTCCTTTTTTTCATAGATTTTCTTATACACGTTAATTGTCTAAAATAACACTGTTGGAAAACTATGGGACCCTTCTCACATTTCAGCAAAATATGTTAATATATTAATAGATCATTTCTTTAAACAAGAAGTTTTAAATGCAGTGGTTAATAGGTTTCTTCATTTGTTAATATTGTTTTCTGGGCTAAAAATCTAAATTTTTACACCAAAATACTTTTATTTATAATTTCACATAGACATAATTCCTGGGAACTATGATAATATAATTATGATTATGTAAATAGCAGAGTCAGATCTATATTAACTCAAAACTGGTAGAACAAGTAGTCTCTCCTCAATTACAATGTATCATGCTTTTGCAGAATGAGAAGCTATGTAATTTATTCACTCATTCCTTCGTTCAACAAATAGGGCTGTAATATTAGAATAATGAAAAAGATTCTAAAGTTCTAGAAAAAAATCAGTTGCAATGTTAGACATTCTTTAAGGTACAAATGTTATTACACTCCATAGCAATATTGAACTGACCTTTAACACGTTCCTTGTGTGCTTTCGCTTAAAACAGTCAGAGGTAGTGAACACAAGAAATAGTTATCATAGGTTACATGGAAATACAAGTATACAATGACAGTGACCTTATAATAAATCCTCCATTTAATTTGGTTGCCTTTTGTTAGGAGCATAGATATAAGATATAAATAGTGGTCACAGATTCAAAATTTGTTAAACTTTGAAACTTACTCTTCTTTCATAATGGCATCAGGCTCGATGTGTTAAAAAGTTGTTAAGTGTCTTTAAAGTGTCTATTAATAAGGGTGTTTGGAATTATAGTGATTTTACCCAATGAAACTGAAAAGCCCTTAACCCAACTGGAGTGACTACCAAAATATGTTTTGAATGACTCAGAGAATGATAGCTAAGAAAATTAATCCTATGCTTACACTTACGAATTACCTGAAAAATACCAGCCATCTCATTACTGGGTATATACCCAAAGGATTATAAATCATGCTGCTATAAAGACACATGCACAGGTATGTTTATTGCAGCACTATTCACAATAGCAAAGACTTGGAACCAACCCAAATGTCCAACAATGATAGACTGGATTAAGAAAATGTGGCACATATACACCATGGAATATTATGTAGCCATAAAATTGGATGAGTTCATGTCCTTTGTAGGGACGCGGATGAAGCTGGAAACCATCATTCTCAGCAAACTATCGCAACGACAAAAAACCAAACACCACATGTTCTCACTGATAGGTGGGAATTGAACAATGAGAACACTTGGACAGAGGAAGGGGAACATCACACACTGGGGTCTGTCGTGGGGTAGGGGGAGGGGGGAGGGATAGCATTAGGAGATATACCTAATGTAAATGACGAGTTAATGGGTGCAGCACACAAACATGGCACATGTGTACATATGTAACAAACCTGCACGTTGTGCACATGCACCCTAGAACTTAAAATATAATAATAATAAAAAAAAGAATTACCTGAAGAAAAATTTTTTAAATGATACCTTGCAAAGAGTGCAGGCTATAAAGTAAGAGGCACTGATGAAATACTGATTCAAATCTCTAACTATGCATAAACTGGGCACTCAAGACAATTTTCTAGAGAGGAGGAAACTAATCAAATATGTGACTGAAACTTTGCACTTATTATAATGTTTAATGTTCTAAAACGCCCTGTGAGGCTGGTAGTATTATTTATATTTTAAAAATAACATTACTAAGGTTCAGATGAAATTAAATAAATTCAGTTGAGGGGGTTGGGGAAGATAGGTTCTAACAGTTCAATATCTATATCCCAGGAAAATTATTTATTGTGATTGTCTTTGCAAAAGAGGAACAATACAACCTAACTCTCTATATTGTTATAGGACTAACAAAAAACACAAGGGATAAATGTTAATATTCTTATTCTCTCTGGTAATCCCCACTAAAACGTATTTACCCTGAAAAAATGTACATTTCAGTAATCACTTGATATGCCAAGTGAAGAGTGGGTCTGTCCCTCTGGTGAGACGTGTGGACTAAAGAGGCAAGCAAGAATATTATCCTAGAAATTGTCAAGATATTAAGGCAAGAGAGAACGAAACGAAGAAGTGTTTTATAGTAGACAAGACTCCTAAATGTGGTTTAAAAATCTGTATTGAGAAGCTAAAGCTCACGGGTTTGAGACAGTCTCTTGGACAAAGGACAGCAAAAGTTGTTTGACTTTTGTTTAATATGCTGGCCTTTTATTAAGCGCCTACTGTTTGAAAAATATTTTTTACATATATCTAAAATACATGCCCACTTGGTAAAAAGTTTATATTATAACTATGAAGCCAAAAGTAAATCACGATAAAACTGTAAGAAACCACGAATGAACAATTCTAGCTATGATGAAATAACTTATATTGGATGTACACACCCACTAACTGTAAACATGAACACAGTGTATAAGACCACTCTTTTTTAGGTATTTCACATCAGACAGTACCGACTGTCTGACTCTTGAGAGACACAAAAGCAGTCATTCTAGTTTTCTGACATCCTGCTTTTCTACAACAGAAGAGGAATAGAGCCCCCCCAAACAATCACAATCTTCTTAAGCAAAGGAAATTAATATTGAACTTACTGGAATTTGTACACAAGGTATTAGAGAAGGGAAAGCTGCTAGGAGTAAACAGCATGGAAGACTTCACAGGAGTTAGTGACATGTCTTTTGCCAATGTCTGGGTTTCAAATATGTAAGTCAATACTATGAAAATTAGCAGAGTAATACTCAGAGATGAAGACTGAAAAAGACACCAGAGGTCTCACAGTGTTGGAAAATACTGGAGTTTCAGTTCTGCAAGAGTAAAGAGACCCTAATGAGCACCTTGTGCATTTAGTTGGGACATGAAAAGGTTAGAATTTAGAAGTAAGGGTCATTTCCTAGGTCACAGGACACATTAGTAACAAAGACAAAAGAAAAATATACTTTCTCTTATAAAAAGTAAAACCAAGTTTGCTAGAATGAAAAAAAAAAAACAAAAAACAAAAAAAAAAGCTCCTGGGATGTTCATTTCTTTTTCAGAACAAAGTTCAAAAACTTTTAAAAGAAGATGACATGATTCAGACTACTTACAACATAGCTTTGGCAATGGCCATTATATAATAGTTACTGCATGTGAGAAAAAGCAGGGAAAAGCAATGCCAAATCAAGAAGGAAAACAATAAATAAAAACAGAATATAGAAAAGAACTTTGAAACAGTTAACGTGAATATTTTCAAGGACTTAATACAAAATACTAATTATGTGTAGCCTCATAGAATTGGTTCATTTTATGCATTTTTAGGCTTATATATTTATAAATAAGTGAAAGTTAGAAAGTCGTTGCCAGCCGGCCTGCATTAAAAAATACAACAGCTCCTCAGTTCCTTTTAAAATAAAACTCAGAAAAAAATTTGAATTTATAGAGAAAAAGAAATGATAAATATGTGAGCATATATTCTCTTAATTGAAAGATTTGTTTAAAGCACAAAATAACTGCTGTGGTCTGCATGTCTGTTTTCCCAACCCCCCAAAAAATTATATGTTGAAACCTAATCCCAACTGTAATAGCATTAAGAGGTGGGGCTTTTAGTAGGTGATTAGGTCATGAGGGTGGGGCCACTATTAACAGTATTAGTGTTTTACAAAAGAGGCCAGAGAGCTTGTTTGCCCTTTCCACCGTGTGAGACACAATGAGAAAACTGTCATATAGGAGAAGCAGGCCCTCACCAGACAGAAAATCTGCCAGTGCCTTGATCTTTGACTTCCTATCCCCCAGAAGAGAGAGAAATAAATTTCTGTTATTTAATAGCTACCTAGTTTAAGGTATTTTGTTATAGAAGTCCAGACTAAGACAATAACATGTTATGGAAATTTATAACACACATGGTAATATGACAATAGCATAAACGATAGTTAAATAATGGTATTACACTGTAGTAACACACACTGGGGCCTGTCTGGGTTGGGGTAGGGAGAGAGAGAGCATCAGGAAGAATAGCTAATGGATGCTGGCCTTAATACTAAGGTGATGGGATTATCTGTGCAGCAAACCACCATGGCACATGTTTACTTATGTAATAAACCTGCATATCCTGCACATGTACCCCTGAACTAAGTTGAAAAAAAAAATACATAAAAAACAACTATTGGCTGGGCGCAGTGGCTCACGCCTGTAATCCCAGCACTTTGGGAGGCCGAGGCGGGTGGATCACGAGGTCAAGAGATCGAGACCATCCTGGCCAACATGGTGAAACCCCTTCTCTACTAAAAATACAAAAAATTCGCGGGGCGTCGTAGCGGGCGCCTGTAGTCCTAGCTACTCGGGAGGCTGAAGCAGGAGAATGGCGTGAACCCGGGAGGCGTAGCTTGCAGTTAGCTGAGACCGTGCCACTACACTCCAGCGTGGGCAACAGAGCCAGACTCCGTCTGAAAAAACAACAACAACAACAAAAAAAACAAGTAATATATAAATAAAGTCTACTAACACATGAAATGAGCTTTCTCAGATATGTAAAGTTGGAGCAACATTCAAAAATCAGCCAATTTATTTTACAACTTTAATAAAAACTTTAAAAACAATTAAATACATTTAAAAAGGGAATTTGACAACATTTTTGCACTTTTATTTTTAAATTTTTAACAAACTAGGAATAAAGGAAACCCTCAACGTGAAAAAGCACAGCAATAAATAAACCCAGGGCTAACATCAGACTTAATAGTGAGAAATTAAGAATCAAACAATTCAAGAATTTCTGCTCTTGCCACTTCTAATAAACACTGTCTTGGAAATCCTAACCAGGAAAGTAAAGCAAGATAAATAAATAAAAGACAAGTAGATATGAAAGAAAATTAAAATAGTCTCCATAGCAGATTACGTAATAAGCTACTTAGAACATCCTAAGAAATCTACAGAACAACTACCAAAACTAAAAAGTAAACTTAACAAAACTGTAATCTATAAATTCACAATTTTAAAATATATTTTTACATATAATTAGCAAACAACTGGATAAGTTTTTAAATGTTATTTCCAATAATATCAAAAAACAGCCATTTATGAATAACTTATCAGGATTTCTGTCCAAAACCTACAAAGTAACTCATAATTTTTTAAAAACTAAATAAATGGAAAGGCATACTTTATATTCATTGATTGGAAGACTCAACATTGTTAAAATGTCAATTCTCTCTCAATTTATTCATATATTCAATATATTCCAAATAAAACTTATAAAAGATGTTTTGTAGAAACAGACATGCATGATCTACAAATACTTTCAATATGTACATGTGACAAAGGAGTTTTATCCAGATAATATAAGGAACTCTTATAATTCACTAAGAGAAAGACAAACAACTCAATAAGAAGACAGATGAAGATAAATAGAAGAAAACAGATGGCTTGTATAGACACTTCACAAAAGAAAATATGTGAAAGGCCAATGAGTACTAGAAAAGGTGCTCAACATCATTAATTCCAGTGAAATGAAAAATTAAAGCCACAATGAGACTCTACTTTACTAGAATGGTTAATATTTAAAAGATGATTAATGCCAATATCAGAGCTATTAAGAAACTGATACAAATAGGATATTTTCCTGATAGACGTGCACAATTATACAAAAACTCTAGAATAAAGTTTGCAGCTGGGGTCATGAATGTATCCCATGACCCAGAAATTTGCTAGTTTAGATACTGATCCAACGTAAGTAAAAATATATGTCCAGAAAAATACATATACAAAAATATTTATATCAGCTTCATTCATAATGGCTATAAACTATAAATCATCCAAATGCCCATCAATAGTATGAATATTCAACTTGTGGTACATTCATGCCATTAAATACTACTCAGAATTTTTAAAAAATAAACAGGCCAAAAAATAAACAACTGACATATGCAATAACATGTATGAATCTCAAAAATATTTTGATCCACAAAAGAAACTAGGCATAGAAGAGCATGTAATCCATGATTGCATTTAAATAAAGATCAGTTAACAGGCAAAACCAACCTATGGTGATGGAAATCAGACCAGTGCTGCCTTGGTGTGGGAATGACAATTGGAAGGGGTGCAAAGAAAATTTCCAAGTAGATAAATGCAAATGTTCTATATCTTCATTGAGGCATAGTTACAAATCTATACACATTTGTCAAAAATCATAGAATTGCACACTTAAGATCTGTGCATTTCTATGTAAATTTTACCTCAATATTTTAAAAAGACACTGAAATACCAAAATATGTGATATGTACTATAAGAGAAATAGGAATTCAATAGTAAGTGCTAATACAATTAGGAAAGATTCAATGAGAGAAAGGAACTATGTTTTTTCAGGCATAGTTATAAGACCTAGAAGTTTTAAAAAGCCGCACTAGAGTATGGTATGGACACAAATCTATTTTTACTGCACAAACAGTAAAAATAGATGTCCAACACTCACTTTAACTATGGTAGGTTACTTTATCAGTTTGTTTGTTGAAAAATACATTATTTATATGAAGATTCAATATAAAACCTAGTGGAATAAAAATGAATTGAAAATTGCTAGGTGAACATCTGTCTTTTGCGGAGGCGGTTGTGGCATCAGGGGGGCACACCTACAGCCATATCTTCACCTAACTGTTGACCTGCTCCTTTAATAAAATGTTTTGCATCTGAACCCTGAACCAGACCATCTAGAATAGAGTCAGCAATAAGCTTAATCTAAATATTCCTGTGATTTAGGCATATGTAAACAGCTACAACACAGCTTATGTCCACACAGCTGAGCTTTTATCTAAATGCCCATACCGAGCCATCTTGTCAGTTTTTGGAATTTAATCTGCTAAACTAGATCTCTGTTACACATTGCAATTCTTCTGTGGTAGATCAAATTAGTAGCCCTGATTCTTAACCCCCATCATCATATGCACCCTTTCCATGGCACATTATTGGGCTTGGCCATGTAACTTGTCAATGGAGTAGAGTAGAAGGGACAGCATGACACCTTTGAGACACTGCCTTAAGAAACCTTGCAGGTTTCTACTTAACTTTATGTGCCTTTCTCATCACCCTAAAACTATGCCCCAACAATGCAGCAAATTCCATGTGAGGATTAAGAAACACATGGAGCAAAGTTGCCAAGCCGAGACCAGCCAGGTGAGCTATCCTCCAGCCTCCACAGCCTAAAGCAGACCCATGATAATAAATTATTGTCATTTAAAATCACTTAGTTTTAGAGTGGTCTGTTATGCAGAAATATTGCTGCAATAGTTAATTGAAATATTCTTCCTCAGAATAATGCATACAGCACTTATGCCCATCTGCTGGAAAAATGGAAATATACATCATCTTTCCCCTATTCTATAAGCTTAATTCAAATACAGAGGGATGATATATGAACCAGAAAACTGAGCACCTAAAACTCTGAGCTTTGTTGGTTTAAACGGACCAGAGTATGGATATACATGGGTCCCATTTTTGATGTGCTATCTGTAAAGTTTTTGTGAAGTGACCTCCATTTCCATCACACAATTATCTATTTTTATTCTAAAATCACCTACTTCCTGGATTCTCACTTGGAAGATCTTATCTTCCCCAATAAATACTTTTGCAAGAAACCCTGTCCCAACTGAATTTTTCAAACTCTTTAGGAATGCTGTATTTGATTTTTCATAACTTCCTGGGAGGCATCACTATGAGTTTTTTGTCCTAACCTCAGCAGTACAATCTTCTATTTTCTCACCAGCTTTATGAGTGGAGTGCCAGGAACTTTATTCGTGAATACATCTCCATTATGGCAAACTGAGCCTGGAAAAATTGAGTCTTTTCCAGCTATCTTTTGCTTTGGAACGAACCATGTCAAATGTAGTGAAATAAAACAACAATCATTTTATTAAGTTCGTGAATTCTATGGTTCAGGAATCCAAAACAGGGTACAGGAGAGATTTTCCATTTCTGCTCTACAAATGTCTGTGGCCTTAGCTAGGAAAATTCCTGTCTGGAAGTGATTCATAAAGAGCTCTGTGTTACATCTATCTGGTGTCTTCTTCACTCATGTGCCTGAAACTTTCCCTGTGGTTGGGGGTTGAGAGTGAGGGACTCATCTAGGATTACCAACCAGAGTTTCTATATCTGGCCATTCCGTGTAAGGAGGACTTCTTCACAACATGACAATCTCAGGGTAGTCAGACTTCTCATATGATTCTCAGCTTTGCGAGAATGCAGCAGAGGGCAGGACTTCAGTCCAGGTCTTTTATGACCTGGACTCAGAAGTCACATATTGTCACTTCCACTGAACTCTACTGGTCATTTTCAAAGTAGTCACAAGCATGTCCTGATTCCAACACATAATCTACCACTTCATGACAGCAGTTCAGAGCATTTGTGGCCGTGTATTAAAAACCCCATAGACACTAGGAAAATTGATAGAAGAAAGAGGAAAGAAAATCCATGTAATAAGTCCATAATGGACAAATCACATGACCTGGAGAGGTAGTCCTATTGTTTTACACGTTCACAGGAAGTCCCTTCCCATCCTCAACCATCACTGCCCAGATCTGAGAACAGCACATTAGATTTCCAAGGAAGCTATTTTATATAAAATGATTATACTACCCTAGTATATTTATTTTGTTAAGATAGGAAACCTTGACTAAAATTTGGTCAATTTATCTTTTGCCCAAGATCCAGTGGTGTGCTAGCTCAGAGTGTTGATACAGGCTTGTGAGAGTGTATGGCATAAAATTTTCCCAGCTCCGTGTTCTGTGCTGTCATTCTGGTAGCCTGAAAATTGGCCCTGTTAGAAGTATTTACACATGGAAATTTAGAAATGCCAAAAATCAGGCTTTTTTTTTTTTTTCATCAACACACCACTGCCAAGATCCATCTCACTTGAGGTGACTGATGTTATAATGAGTCTGAGGCTACTGGAATGCAGCTACCACATAGGCTAAGCAGAAGAAAAATTCTATCTGCAGTATGCGAGAGAAGATAAAAGAAGCAGAGGCTGAAAGAGAGTTAAGAATAAGAGACTGAACAAAAAACAACACTGAGAGAAGGATAGTATCACCTATAGAAAGGGAACAATTAATGAATTCCAGTTTGATGACCTTAACTAGTTTCTGTCTTTCAGCTCACTAAAATATCTCTGAAGACTCACTAAAGACTAATTTCAGAAGACTATACTGGAAGAAGAAACAAGTTACAAAATGTCACTGACTATAAGACCAAAGTAGTTTATTTTATTCTAGTCATTTTATTTATAGCATCTATTATTACCTGACATAATATTATTTGCATATTTTTTCATTTTATTGCTGTCCCTCATTAGAATAAGGGAAAAATGTTGTCAGACATATTCTCTAAAATAGCATCAGCACCTAGACCATATCTAGCACACTGCAGTTGCACAATAAATATTACTGGAATTAATGCATAAATGAGAAAAAAATGATTTTTTAGATGGAAGTTAGGGTAAATGTTCTGGTATCCAATAGGTCAGATCCTACAAGAGGAGGAAGTTTGGTCATTGATAAGGGTTTCAATTTTGATCCTGCTGACTTTGAGATATAGAGAGGATAAGCGCTGGTGGAGATGTCACACAGAAGACAATCAACTCTGTGGCTTAGATTTTCTGGGGAATACCCAGAAACAGACACACAGATTTGTAGTGTAAGTGATGACAGTCGTTGACCGAAAATGAATTTGCCCAACTATTTTGTTCTTTGTTATTTTATTTATTCTTTTATCCTTAAAGAGAAACTTTGGAGAGCCATATCCTATCAAGCCTAGGTTTTTTATCTTGTTTAATTAATACAGAAAAAATATTTTGAGTGTACATTAATTTTAAAAAGTAGTTACCAAGTGATTCACTGAAGGAAACTTTTAAAAACAAGAGAAGCAAACACACAGATTCATGGAATTACTTGTTTTCAGTGAATTCTGGAGGAAAAAGACTACAATAGAATGCCACTTATGCCAAAAGTGATAAAATCCTGTTTTGAAATAGGCTGGTAATAATAGATGCTTTCTTTAGCCTCAACTGATATTGTTAACATTCATTCCAGACATAACTTCACTTCTTGACAAAGAGATAATCAAAATCTGAGAAAAAGGTAAAGTCCCCAGATTTCCCAACATTGTAGAATAAGCAATAGCTATTGCTTATTGAACTTACTGAACTCAGCCTCTCCTGTTCCTTGCTTCCAACATAATCACCTCCATTGTGTATCCCGCAAGAAAAAAATATTCTACCAAAAAAATTAACCTTATTGACCCCAATATATGTTTTTGTTGTTATTTGCTTTCAGTAAAGAGATATTTATTTCTCCCTGAATAAAACTATCTAAAAAAAAAAAAAAGACCTTAGAATGGGACCTTTTCATCTTGAAAAAATAAACTGTTATCTTAGAACTAAAATACCAAGATTTTTAGTTGGGAATGTGTGTTTTATTATTTATTGATGGGCTTGTGCTTTTCATATAAATCCAATGAAGATGGTGTAAAAAAGTATATCTGGGCATTCATTTTTCCTCTGTATTCACAATGGTTAAAAAAGAAAGGGAAACCCTCAATCTCTGTTTATTCTTTCCCTTTATCTTTCTCAATGTGCTACATCAGAATGAATGCACATTACCAACCATATCCAAGACAATCTTCTAGGCCATTTCAAATATGGTAACTCATCCATACCTCACAATAAGCACTGAGGTAATCATTTAGAGATCAAGTCAAAATGGTGGTGTCCACTGTTACATTAGGTTGGTGCAGCAATTACTTCTTCTGCACCAACCTAATATTTGATAAGGAGACAGATGGTAGAGACACAGGAGCCCTGAAGCAGGGGCCCTGAAACAGAGCCCCAAGCAGCTTCCCCTGCTGCTGCCACAGGAAAAACATAGCATACAGTTAAATGGACAATAAAAGAACATGATATTTCTATCTACACTTTAGCTCCACACTCCAGAATATTCCCTGGGGTGAGCTAAACTAGATCCATGGAGGAAGACCTTTTGCTTAGAGTGGGTGCAGGGAAAGAGCAAGCCAGAAGGAAAGCTCTATACACATGGGTCATAACTGGATTCCCCCCCACTCCCACATTTTTGGAGCAGCACCAGGTGCCTTACCTACATATTTAGAAAGGCATGAAAAGATACAAAGACAGATAAAGATGGCTGGGCTAAAGAAGTGAACAAGAATTTCTTGTCCACTTCTCAAGCAAGATCTTGCTCACTTCTCTACCTTCACAGAATTAAGTAGAGCATCAATGAAGAGGGTAATGATTGTGCCATTTCTAAGAGAGAGACATCTCTTACCTCCAGCTTCATTAAAAAAAAAAAAAAAAAAAAAAAGCATTGTATACCAAAGACATGGAATCAACCTAAATGTCCATTGATGGAAGACTATATAAAGAATATGTGGCACATATACACCATGGAATAATCGGCCATAATAAAGCATGAGATCATGTCCTTTGCAGGAACATTGAGTGAGCTAGAGGCCATTATCCTCAGCAAACTAACGCAGCAACTAAATACTGCATACTCTCACTTATACGTGGGAGCTAAATGATGACAACCCATAGACAAAAAGAGAGGAACAAGAGGCACTGGAGCCTAACAGAGGATGGAGAGTGGGAGGAGGAAGAGGAGCAGAAAAAATAACCATTGAGTACAAGGCTTCGTACTTGGGTGAGAAAATAATTCGTACATCAAACCCCTGTGACATGAGTTTACCTATATAACAAACCTGCACATGTAGCCCCGAACCTAAAATCCAGGCCTTAAAACGAAAGCATTAGAAAAGCTAGACTTATATATGAGCTGAATTATAACTCTTTTCATTAACACCATGATATATATATATATAATGATTTCAAACTTATTTCAGTTAAATATTTTGAGTTGTTTTTATTTTTACTACAAAGCAGCATAATCACTGGATTGTTGAAATTAGGAACGGAACATATTAATTCATTGGAAGGACACTGGGGTTTCACACAAAACTAAGATCCATGAAAAGAAGAAATTCGAATTGCTTTTTAGTACCCTAAGACACGCAAGGCCCTTCACAGTCTTACTTTTCCACAGTCACACTTTTTCTCCAGATACCTGGAATTTCTTGAAGCCTGCAAATGCTCATTATGTACTTCCAGCCTTTGCACTAAACTTTGTCCTTTCCTCCTCTGCCTTTTCTGCCTTTCCTAATCCATATTCATCTTTCAAGTATCAAGACATGTCCTGTTAATATTTCAGAAAGTCTTCTGGGATGTTTCACCTCCAGCGCTCTTTCCCTTGTCCAGTATCACTACGTGTATGCCATTCTTATACAAAAATAAACACGAATATCAACAAAAATGCAGGCTGACCTATTATATGCCAGGTACTGTGATTAAACAGCTGAGTCATTTTATCTAATATTTACAGTATCTTTAGGTCTCAATTACTATTGATATCCCACAGATGTTAAATGACTACCCAAGGCTAGTCAAAAGTGATGGAATTTAGACTCCCAGCCTAGCTGTGTTGAACTCCAGAGCTTAGACTGCCAACTATTATGCTACATTCTCATTTATCACTATGTATTAAAACCTTTTATTTTCCTGTATGTACTAAATTGTAATAAACTTGAATACATGAAATGTGCCTTCGATATATGAATTCCAAATACCATGAAAATTACACCTTGCCCAATAGATGACCATTAAAATGTGTGAAATGAAAGGGTAGACGAATAAATCATAGTCTATTTCTTGAGATACCTATGGCTTCAACTATCCCATTACTAAGTGCTAGAGGGAGGTGGTGAGAACAAATGAGAAGAACTTAGGTAAAAGGCAGCAAGATCCAGCATCAAAACTCATATGTAGAAAATAAATATTTAGTGTTTCCTTTGTGTTCATCACTCTGTAATTATACGTTGATAGACTGGTACACTCAAGCAGCTCACACACTGGATTTATGCTTACACAGTTATCACCCCCAATCTCTTCCCATTCTCCACTCACAATGGTTTAAAGATGCTGAAGATCTAAAAATACATTATCAGTCCTAGTAGCATGAGATGGACTCCACTATACACTGGCTTCAGGGTAATACATGACTTAAAACAGAAACTTACCAATTACTATTTACAGAGTAGCAGCAGACAAAAACTATTAAAAATATTTTTTCAGGATTTATCATTATCTTATGACCATCTCAAAGCTGATTAACCCAAGACTGGTAAGAGGTCAGACTACCTGAATGGCCCTTGGGGAATGGCATATAGTCCTGGGGAAAGACACATAGTCCTGGAAGTATAACAAATGATACAAATCAATCATAAGTATATTCCAAACACCATGCAAGATGCTCCAATGTCACCTGTAAAATTAGGTAAGTATCACTCGACTGTAAACATTTGATAATTTGCTATGTAATTTGAGGAATTTAACACATTCATATTCAAAATATAGCATAATTGCTGCTAGGCAAATTCTGGAGAAAATTCTTCTAAAGTTCCTATATAGAGTGACATAGAATCACTCATAAAAGTGTACAAATTTGACCTACTGTGTGATCTTTAATTATTTATTCAAGCACTTAGATACACATACATACATTTATCTTTCTGACTCACCAAGAAGTAAGTTTCTTGAGGGCTTGGATTTTGTTTTGCTATTGTTGTTGTTGTTGTTCACTGCTGTATCCTAGTGCCTAGAAGACATTGGGTACACAGTAGGCACTCTGTAAATATGTAACAATAGATTGTCCATCTTTCAGGAAATGCCAAAGTATGAAACAGAAATAAATTACTAAAGGACCGGAGGTCCTGAAGGCCAAAAGAAATGAAGACTGAGTCAGTGTTAACAAAGGGGTATGAGGTCAAGATTAACCAATAAAGGAAGGGGTAGAAGAAAGTGGAAATTTATGAAGAAAGCAAGGAATCACGGTTGTCATGTATACTTTTGTGTAAGGAATAAGGGTAGTCTAATGTATTTCTGGTGACTGGGACCTTGACCTATGAAGATGTTGGAATGTGATAGATGTGTGTATCTTGTCCTACTGTATACTATCCAAAGGGATCACCACCTGACCAAATTGATAATGTAAGATCACTATTTAGATTCTGTCTTTTCGATATGGACACTCTGATGACTATTTCACTCCTTTGTAACTGTCAATCCTTAATTTGTCTAATTGGAATTATATGTGGCCCGTTAACCAAATTGAATCAATTTGAGGTTTTTCCCATCGTCTTAAAAGAAACTATCAGTTTTTTTCATTAGTAAAGTTCTTCAATCCCACCTAAATAACCATTCTACTTCCCTCCTCTTCCTTCAATTAAACTTAAAAGAGCGATATCTTTTTGTTTTCATTTATTTACCACCATATTATTTTTCAGTTTCCTATGTTCTGGCATCTGATCCTATAACTCCATATAAACAACCATTGCTAAGGTCATTATTGGCCTTAAATGATGATTGTCAAGTAACTAAAATCAATAGTCATATTTTGATGTTTGTCTTACATGATCTTACACCGGACAGTAGTAACTATTTCTCTTTTATTCACAATCTTCTTTCTCTTAGTGCGCATGATACAAGCTTCTTTGGTTTTCTTACTTTCCATCTGGCCACTTTTTCTCAATCTTCTTAAAAGGCTCACCTTCTCCTACCCAGGTATTAAACAATAGTGTTCTTCAAAGCGGTTTTATTTCCTTTTCTGTTTTCACTACGTTTTCTCAGGGAGTCAATCTCTTTTAGTCCCATTTCAATTACCGTCTAAACACTATTGACTACTCAATTTATCTGCAGTCCAGACCTTTCCTCTGAACTCAGATGTATATATCTAAAAATTTACTCACCATGCCTTTTTGGATAATTAAAATGACCTAAAATTCAACATATCCAGAAACGGCTTATAATAGCAACTTATTAATTTCTTGCCATGGGCTATATAATGTTTCAGGTAAGTAGTTACCATCATAATCTTCTCCATTTTATAGATGAGAGAAACGGGGAACAACAGGTATAAATAAATTGTCCACGTTCATACAGCTAATACATCTCAGACCTAGTAGTTAAACCCAGGCATGCTGGGTCCAAAGACCCGTTTATCAACCACTATATTACAGTGCTGCTGAGTCTGCCTTCCTAAACCTGGTCCTGTTTCAGTGTTATTTATCTCTGTGCATGGCCCTTTACTAGTCACCTGTCATAGAGTACAATGAGAAGCAGCTTCCTTCTTTCTCCATCCCATTTGACTGCCAGTCAAATATACACAGTAGAGGCATTTTTTTTCCTTGCTTTCCTGGAAAAATCTTCAGTGTAATCCACACTTCATCAACTCACTTCAGACACAGAAGAGCCTAATTTCACCAGTTAAAATACAAAGGCCCATGTGATAGTTCAAAATCCAAATTTTATTCATCTAGTCTCATGGCCACCACTTCCATACCTTGGGTCCCATATGCCATTCTCTAGCCTTGATTACTGCTCAAAAGCCTACTGATTTTTCTGTATACACTCTGGTACCCTTAAATGTCTTGTAGCCTGAAACTTGAGCAAATTTTTCAAACCTACATCTGATAATATCAGCTGCTGCAAAAACTCTTTAAATCAACTCTCTCTATTCTTAGGCCAAAGATCAAAATCTTTAACCTCTCCTGTGTAGTCTAGCGTTATTTTTTGTTCTCTGCCTCCACTCAATCAAGTTTCTTTCAGTTTCTTGAATTAACTGTATTCCCTCTGGGCCTTTGCACATACTTCCTCCTTTATCTGGAATGTTCTGTCACAATTGTTTACCTTAGTTATGCCTAATTTTTCAAATCTCAGCTGAAATTTATTTCTATTATGAGAAACTTCCTTCTGTTTCCAGTATAAATGAAGTTCTTGTGCTGTTCTAAACAATCTTCTTGTAACTTAGGGCCTTTCTCTCAGTTATAATAATTCATTTTCTTGTGTAATTAGACTCTGAGCTCTGCCAGAACAGGGTCTTTGTTTCATTAACTGATATACCCCACCTAACTCAATGCTTACCATATTACAGAAACTAAATGAATATGTTCGTCCAGTGTGTGAATTAACTATGCTAATATGCTTTTTATGCTATAAAGCCTATTTGTATGCTAATATTCTATATATGAAAAACCTGTCTTTAAAATGATCCTAGTATTATCTCAGCATGCTAATTATAAAGATAAAAAATTATATTTTCATAAATGCATTTAAGAAAAATATCTGAGTATACAAGTTATATCTTATTATGCTCATAAAATTTGTTAAACATAGACTGATTTTTCTTTTAGGTCATAACATCTTGATAATCCCCACATGAATCAATCAGTATTATTCTTCAACGACCTCAGTTCACACCATCTGTCCCACCAACACGTGGTGTGGGCCATGGGGAAGATGGAGTGAGTCACTTTAAATGGATTAGCACAAAATTAACTTCCATAAGTTGAAAATCACTGGTTAGTGTTAAATCACATTGCATTATACAGAACCTTATAATAATGTTGCTTCACTCTGTAGAGAGGGAATAGGATGAGCATAGGAAAGTGGAAAGAACGCAGGCTTGGGGCTCAGACAGATCTGGGTTTATATTTCACTTCTGCTGCTGACCAACACTGTGACATGAGCAAACATTGTAACATTCATAAACCTGGCTTTTTATCTTCATATACGAGAATTAGAAATACTATCTTCACA
The DNA here is from genome assembly GCF_028885655.2 of Pongo abelii. Lineage (NCBI taxonomy): Eukaryota > Metazoa > Chordata > Mammalia > Primates > Hominidae > Pongo > Pongo abelii. The sequence continues at coordinate 33,510,661 of NC_071998.2, forward strand.
GAATTATGAAGATTAAATTAAATATAAGACCAAATGTTATAACTAAGGTTTTCAGCAACCAAAAAATTACACATGGAAATTTTATTGATTCCAAATCAACTAACAATTAGCTATGACCTTGGTTTTATCTCTTATCCTCAATTTTTCCCCATACTAATAATTTCCCAGTCTCCCATGCTTATTCCTTAAGCAATAAAGCTTATTTTCTATCTTTAATTTCCCTAGGTTTTTTGTTCATATTTTTTTTCAGTGGGTTCTTTTTAAAAAATAACCGATTTCTCTTTCTTTGCAGTATATTACCCATTGCTAACAGAAATTACAAGCAGTTTCAATGTCATATTCATATCGAAAATATAGAAATTCCACGTTTGTATTTTCTCAAGAATTAGTGAGCATTCTCGCTCATTTGGAATTCATAATTTGAATAAATCAGGTTGTTTGGTTTCTGTGAAGTGATTTCTATTGTCTTTTCTGTCTGGGGAGTTTTACAGCCTAAAATGAGGAATGTTTTTCTTATTTGTAAACCATCTTTTAATTCCTTAAATACATAAAATACTTATCTAGTGTATCAGAAAACAAAGACTGGCCAGTTATTTGTGTATCAGTCTAATTTTTCTGCATTTATTATCTTACATAAAACTACCAGTTTCTAAGTAGAAAGGAATTAACTCCCAAAGAAGAATTATTTTCCAATTTAAAAGAAAATCTGTTCTTCAATTCAGGTTTATATATAATTTCCACCTGATGGAGTTAATTTTTTCTTTTTTCTTTCAGATTGATTTAAAATTAGAAGCAAGATTATCAAATGGAATACTTACAAAGGGACTCAGTTTTCTAGTGTAATTCTCACTATAGTAAACCTCAAATTTAAAGCTAGTTCAAGGAACAGTTTCAATAATCTTCTTCATGCCCTATTATCATTTCTCCTCTTTCTTTATAAAAAATCTTAGTATTCTGGACATAATTAGTGCTAAATAAATGCTTTTTGAAGAAGCAAATTAATGAGGAAGAGAAAGATGGTATAAATTCCAGAATAATCTCTATCATAACTTAATTGGGCTGGATTTGCTTAGTTTGTCCTTAGAGGCTACTTATTTCTTACCAGAAGCCTTCAGCCAAGAATGGTGATAAACACTCATTTTAATGTTATCTGATATTGCAGCTCAATTACTTCTATATCAATATCTAGCGGAATAATAGTGTTTCATATAGCTTTATAAAGTTTATCCAATATACTTTGAAGATCACTAATCATTTTGTCATTGTCAAGCCCCATTTGGGAAAACTCATTTTAAGATTAGAATAGTTGTAGGTCTAGGTTGGCTATAGATAGGGATTTAGATGTTAAAGTCATAGGAGTAGTTAAGATTCAGTAGAATGAGAATAGAAGGGGATTAAGGGGAGCCCTGTGGAACATTTAACAATTTTGAGGTCAAAAGAGAAATTGCATTCTGTAAAGAAAATGAAAAAGAGCTGGTTAGACAGGAACAGAGAGAAGTGCAGAAATGTCATTGAGAAAAAAGTGAATGATACTATTTTGCAAAAGGTAGTCTTCCTCTCTAATGCTACAGAGGCTAATGAGATGTGGAGTGAGAAGACCCAGTGGATTTTTCTAGTGAGGATGTTAATATATCACTTCTTTTAATTTATTATATTTTCTAAAATACAGTAAGTCCTCACTTAACTTTGTTGATAGGTTTTTAGAAACTGACTTTAAGCAAAAGAAGCATAATAAAACCAGTATTTTTTCCGCTCAAGTTTAGAATGAAACAATTTTGAAAAAAATATTATTATTCAAGGATTTTAAAGTCAGTTTCTAAGAACTTCTTGACAATATCAAGTGAGGACTTATTGTACTTTTATATGCATTTTACAGTTTAACCCTCAAAGAAACGTTAAAAGATTAACATGATACTATACGAGAGCCATCTTTATAAATAAACTAAGGCTTAAAGAGATCCAGTGAATTGTGCAATGCTTTACAATTACTAAATGATAAAGGAAGAACACTTTTATTTGTTAAAAAAAAATAGCATCAATAACAACTAACATTTAATGAATGCTTACATTTAATAAATATAAGGTACTTTTTGGTAACATATTATCATCTCATTTAACCCTCACAAGAACCTTATAATGTGTATGTGTATGTATTTTTTCCCATGTCTCAGTTGCAAAACCTTAGGTTTCTAAAGGGTAACTAACTTCCCCAAGGTTACACAGTTATTACTTTAAAAGACTAGCTATTTTGATGGGACTGACAAAGCTGTTTTTCCAAATTCTTTTGTCTCTCTAAGTCATCTGTTTGATGCTGTGAAATAGACATTGGTTATTTCACCTTAATAAAAAACTCAATTTTCCCACACCTGAAAGACTGGATGAGCCTGGACACATATTTAGGCCTTTGCTCTAGCTTGCTAATATTTTCTAAGCACCTATTCAGGTCAGAGAAATATCTTCCAGATTTGTGCTAACTATTGTCATCAAATGCTATTTTAGAACTCAACTTCAATATGTGTGGGAGTTAGTTCAACTGTCCCATGGCTTGCCCACTGTTTCATGTTTTCTTTTATCTAAACAAAACTTAAAATATGTTTTTTCTTTAATTTTTATCTCACTGAACTAAAAATATGTTTTTTCTTTAATTTTTATCTCACTTTGATTTGATTGGGCTAAGATGAAATATGCATCAAAATGTCTAATTGATGTGATCTAATTCAGCAAAGTATGGACATTAGAGTTGGACCCAAACTCTTGCCCTCATAGGACACATAAGCTTGAAAAAGTAACATTTCCTTTTGGAAGTGCAGCTTCTTATTTAATAAATGGTGTAGCTCATACCCTTGTCCATGGAGATTCCATGAAAATTAGAAAGCATAGTACTTACAAAGGTGCTCAAAACATGTCAGGAGTTTATTAAATTATTAAGATCAAGCTTTCTCAATATTGTCAGTAAATTTGTATAAAAATTAGCTTTAAAATGTGGACCAATGTTTCTCCATTAATAATTTATTGTTGTGTCACAATTTAAGTATAATGCCTTTCCTTTTGACATTGAATACATTAGACAAAATATTGTAGAATTTATTTCTTTAGTGTTAAGACCCACCACATTTTTATTTCTGCCTTAATAAAATTATATGCCTCCACTACTTCCCCATTATATTAAAACAGAAATTCTAATTTGACCACACTGTTATTTTGGAATTTTATTCTGTTTTGTCTCCGTTCATAAGCTCAGTGGCTAGTTAGCTAGTTATTCCTGTAGAATGGCATATGTGGATTTACAAATTTTACTGGGGCAACACTTAATTTTACTGGAATGTACATTGGAAATTTGACTGGAGTAAATTTTATAATTGGAATCAGTGCACAGGTCAATACCACATTTTAACAACTTAAGCTTTACCACTGTAGGCAACACATGCCTTCAACAATTAAACTGCTTTTTCCAAATTATCAATCCCCTAAGTGCCTGTCCACCAGATGTACCTTGAGAGGCAGATTTACATTTTCAAAACTGTCAATCGTTCTCTTCAGATTCCCAGTACACATACTGTCTTTTTCTGTAACCTCAATTTGCTTTTAAGAATTCTCTTGAAGTAATGCTAATTTTAGTATTCTACCTTCAAAAAATAATGTACATTGTTCATGAAACTGTTATTTTGTGAAGAAGTTATATGCTCACATTAAATGAAAACTCCAGAGCTACGGCAGGTTTTTACTAAAGCTTGATCTGGTAGTTCAATTTACGGTATCAAGACCTAATTTCTCATGACTCTCTGCTGGTCTCACAGTAAGTTTCCATATGTCTCCACACTATGGACTCATAGTAAGCTGGCTATCAGGACCTCCCTTAAAAAAAGGACAGAAAAAACGTAAAGACCTTTTATTTGTATCATCTGCGATTTCAGAGATGTAAATTCTTCCACCATGGTCAGTTTCAAGCTCACGTGCAGAATTGATTGTAAAATCAACTCTCATAAACCACAGACAAGGGGAGCCCCAACACGCCTCTGGCAGTTGCAGCTTTAGTGTTCACATTTTCACATCAGGAGGTTCGGGAAAACGGTCAGAGTTTTCTCTGGTAACTCCTACAAAGGAGACAGTGTGGATTTCTGTTTGTTTTCCTGAAAGCTTCCATTAATATTTGCCAGTATTTCATGGGCTATGATTGGTTTACATACCCATTCTTGATACAGTTTCTGGATGAATAGAATGTGTTAACTGATTTAAGTCACCCTTTGATCTATGGACCAACTCAGCCAAAACTTTCCCAATTTGTTTGGAATGGAGCAAAATTCCCATTCAGAAACATGAAGACTGTTAATTTTTTAAAATAAATATATACATATATGCATATACATAACCTGTGTCTGTGTCTGTGCATGTGTGTGTGTGTGTGTGTATGTATATGTGTGTAACAAAAATGAATGCTTGGGGAAAAAAGCCACCTCAACACATTAAAAAGATGTTTAGATTAAAATATCAGCCTTCCACTTGATTGCATGCTGCAGCAGAGGTATTTCTCTCCCGTCTTCTTTCTATTGTTGCTACTTAGCATGGTTTCTGACAAATAATAAGTGCTCAATAAATACTTGTTGGATGTAAGTTAAATGTAGGCACTTACATACTTTTGACTGGATAAAGTCATACATTTTTAAAAATAAGATATTGACTTCTCATTATTAAAATAATCCTTGGATTTTGATACGTGGGCTAGTATCAGTGTTAATAGTTTTGTAAACAGCTCTGCTACTTAGGGTAATTCACTCCCCTAAAAATAATTCAGTGCCATCATATTAAATTCTAACCTATAGGAGGTTATACTGAAGTAGTGGTATATTTTTCTGGTTTTTACTATGAGAATTGTTCCATTATCATTGTACTCAACAATGCTGTTGTTGTATAAGAATTTATTTTAGCATTTTAATAGGCATTTTTACTCACTCTCACATCCAACCAATGTCTCATGCAGTTGGATTGTGCAGTTGTCAGCCATACATGTTGGAGAAAACAAAGATCAACCAGATAAAGACTCATTTCTGTGTCTATCACAGAGATGCTTCAACATCAGCAGGTCATTATTAAGAGTTTTTCTATCTTTGGGAGATTTGAAATAATAAAGGAGTATTGCAATCAGACAGGCATCTTCTTTTTATTTCCGCTCCACATAGCATTTTGCAAATGTTAAAATAGCAACGTGATTGTTTCTCCCTAGTGTCCTGTGTATTTTGTGAACTATGTGGAGATTAATAGCAGCCTACAATAATCTGTTGTCCCTTGCAGAAAAAACTATGTTGCTGTTTCTGGAAAGAAATAATTGGTACGTAGCTTATAGAGTCAACGTCTGAATTTAATGGAGCATAAAGGGGTGGTATTTCTCATGAAGGAAGCATATTATCCGTTTAAACAGCTTTCAGTCTTGCACATAAATTAGACCTTCGACAAGCTTTGGAAAAAGAGAAACCACACAGTAATGAATTAACATGCTTGCATATTCCTAACAAAGAAACCTTCTCATTTGAAAAGAAGAGAAAGCTCCCTTGTCTCCGTTACATTTCGAAACCTGAAATTAATTATTGACTTTTCCATATTGTTTGCAGCCACTTTGTTTGCTCATTTATTGTAAAATGTGTATATGGTAATTGTTTTATGGGAGTTCATAAAACTCAGACTGCAAATGAGATAATGTATGACCAATTTATCACATCTGCCCTTCAGACATAGAGCTAAACTTGGCAAAAATAAAAAGTGGTCAATGTATACTTTGTCAAGGTCTTTTCTTAAGGCTTCACAGAGCAAAAGAATTTGATGAAGTAATTATGGTGAAATTCTTAAATAGCTACAATTGGAAACCATTTTATATTTTTCTAGAAAATATACTTCTTACCACTTAAAAAAACTGATTTGTAGTGTTTTTTAGAATCCGTCTTGGTGAATATGTTTAGGAAAAAATGACTTAATAATGTGTAGAACTAGACAAATTCCTTTTTCATCTAGTATATGTAATAACAGAATTTTCATTTTTCAAAAAAATTATACATATATATCTGCTGTTATACTTGCATTAAATTTAAAAAATAATATAAATCAGAAACTTTTCATGGTATCATTCTCTAAATACTCTAAATATTGTAACAGCTATGTCACCTAAGAGGATCTCCAATTCAGTAAAGCCTAAACCTTGAGGGAGGACTGCCCAACACTGACTGTGGATTGAAGGAATGGAGATTCCACACCTTTTATAGCTTATTCCAAATATGGAAGTTAATGACATTTCATCAAGATTTTCTTTTCTCCACTGAACTGAAACCTTCCTGCCTCACCGTTGACCTTTTTGGTTTCCTCATTTATGTTAGTAAATAGGTAGATAGCAAATTTTGTTGAGGTCGTTTCTCAGAAGATACTGCAAGATATAATGGAATTTGATTAAATTTCCGGTGATCTTATAGATAAGACAACACCTACAGATGTAGTTTGAAGACAGGTTATATTACACAGAAAATACTTAGCATATTAGAAAGAATCAAGAGAAAAGTATCCTAATTAATACTGCAAAACAAGATGACAAATACAAGTCTGCAAATAAACAAAGATCCAAATGCAAAATTTTATACTAAAGAAAAGTTGTATAATGTAAAAAAAAAAAAAAAGTTAACAATAAAATTAGTTTTTGAAGGGTAGTAACCATTAAGTTCAAATTCCACTAAGAGTTCACCCCCTTGACTGCACATTGCAAAGAGATCTGTTCTTACGAGGATCAGAACTAAAATTGAATCTAGTGCCATATATTAGTCCACAATGTCTCACCTGCTAAGTATAAGTTTATCAGAAATAAGCCAGTTCATTACGTACAGGGAAAGGGTACTTTTTTTCCTCTTGGCTACCAAAAACTGAGAATTTGGTGGTTTAAAGAAAATAAATAGGGAATGATTCAAAACCGTACAAATCCATGCTCTACTGCCAGAGAGCTCTATGGTCTGGTTGAAAATACTTAACCATTCAGTCTCAGTTCTCTCATCTCTAAATGGGTATAATAGGACAATCCTTTTAGAATAGGGATTTTATAAGATCATGCATGTAAGAATATAAAACACTATTTCACATAGACTTTTTGCTCAATGAAATTACTTCTTATTGGCTACTGGGTTCTCATTATTGGTTTTATTATTGTATTTTTATTCCTTTTGAAGGTAGGAAAGGAGAAATGCTGCATGTACCTGGTATTTATTTATGGTAAACTGGGTTAACATTTGTATCTTTTATATGTATTATTAAAAAAATTATGTACTTTAATCAACAGGCAATTCCTCTATAGAAATAATTGGGAGGAGTGGAAAAAAGAATTGGCTGTGGGGAGAAAACTAAAAGATGGTTGAATTACAGACTCCATAATTTTTAAATAATTGAATGAAAAGAACACAACATCTATTTTTTCCAAATATAATTTCATAAGAATAGCTATTCTTGCTACTCTGAGGCAATGATGATGTGACCTTGGATTAACTCTCTTCAGAAAAAAATTTTGGTGTTTTAGAAAGAACATGGATTTGAAGGCAGACAAATTTGTGTTATAACCCCCAAATCTTTATCCTACTAAGTGTGTGACCTTGGACAAGTCCTTTAATGGCTCCAAACATCAGGTTTGTATTTTATAAAATGGAAATAGTCATGCAAGCTTGTCTTGAGAATAAAATATTATGACATTTATGTTGCAAGGTCACACATTTTTTCACACTGCTCTCAGATACAGAAAAGAGACATAGCTTCCTCATAGTCTATTGGTCTTAGCTTTCTCTGAACATCTTTTCACCTCTTTGGATAAAAAATAAAAAGCAATAGTAGCATAATATAATAAGCCTAATCTCACTAAATAATTTAAACACTTTTTTTAGATAACTACATTTCTTTTGGAAGAATCATTCTTTCACATTTTTCCTCTTGTTTCTTTCCAAACAGGATGTAAGAATGGGGAGGTAGGAGCTGATATTACCTCATGGACTGTGTGGTTGAGGGGTCATTGCCTTGGACGTGTCGCACGTAGAAGAAAGTTTTTCACTTACGGTAGCGTTTACCCACAACATATCAAAACTGTTATGTTTCATGCCAACTAGCTCTAACCTCCTGAAATTGGTAAGAAACTATGAAGTCTGAGTAACTCTGGGATCCTAGACCTTCTTGAGCCAGGTTAAAACAATTTCATAATCACCAAAATCCAGGCTTGTTTTAACCAACTACAAGTCCAGTCATGGACTCAACTCTTCCTATGTAGCGTGTTAAAATGTAGTAAATATAGCCACCATGGACTCCCTCTCCTTCTAGAGAGGGGTTTAAAAACTCCTGATTTTTTTTCCTCTCAGTAAATTGTGTAGTAAATTTCTCCACTAACGTGTGTTTTAGTTTTTGACAGTGTGTTGGTATCTTCCAAGGTGAAGATATAACCTTACCTAATACCATTCCTGAATCTATTTATAGTGTTTGTTGAGAAACTCTGCACATGGGGCACTTTGGACCTGTTTTCTCTCAGTTGCATCAGTAACTAGTGGTCTTTCCTAACGATTTGGCCCATCAAGGCCCTGAAGCTTACTGCAGACTCCATTTCCTTTCCTGACCCTGGTACCAGGTCCGCTCTCCAGCTGTTACACAGGGTCCCTTTACCTGAAGCCTTGGTGATATGCCAGCAAAGGTGCCAGTCAGATACTGAGTTGAGTTGTACATCCTTCCCCAGCAGCCAGTGAAAGCATCTTAGACATTCCACACCACATAGGAACTGACATCGTCTCAGGAGCACTTTCTATTAACCTATCCTGTAAAAGCCCTTAAAGGGAACAGGGCAAAAGCTCATGGAATATGAGGATTTTACTCAACATTTAAAGTATAGAGAGAAAATAAGCTGTGACACATATCTTCTGCTTCCACTACCCTTCTCCCCTCATTCTTCCCACAATCACCTTGATGTGATTAGTTTTTAGTTCATTTCCTGTTAAAGATTCATTGTAAATCTTCTAGTCTACCTATAATTTACCCACCATTATGACTGTTTCTAAAGGATAAGTGAAATATGTGGAGATAAATTAGCTTAATGACAATGGAATATAAATGGGGAGGTATATAGAAAATTAAACTTATTCTACATGTGGAATGTCTGGTATATAGTAATTATTTCAAATACGATTATTACACTACCTAGAAATACAGCTTATAACATGGCCAAATGTCAAGTAATGGCTTCTTGATCTCAGATTACAGTCAGGAATGTAGTTAACTGCATGTGACTATAAAAGGTATCTAGATTATTTGCCAAATTTTTAAGGAATCCTGTGAAGTGATAGGTAGGGATGGGAAATAGAGCAGAGCTCAATGGCATAAATAATCCATCAGAAAAATGGCTGTAAGAAACTTGAGGATAAGGATTCATTATTTTTGTTAATAAATCTGAGAAATCAGATCTACCATGGGATGAGGGAGAATTTCTGTAAAAATCTTACTCTTTATGAAACTCGTTCTTCAAATTTCAAACATCAGTACCTTACGTGATTTGTAACAAAGGCCAAATGGTACCAAACAACTGATTCTAGCCCTTAAAGGAGGGACTCTCTAATTGCTAGTGTTTTAGTATAAAAACAACTACCCATGAATATCTATGTTAGAACCACAAATGAGTCATTATGTAGTTGGTAAAAATATTATGAATGTATGTGCCATTATTTGTCTCATACTATTTTAAACAGAGTTTAGCTAGCTAGTCTGCAGATTTCTGCTGACTATAAATCATAGCTCTTCCTGCCAAGCCAAACCATATACTAACTTAATTATTCTCGGATTTGGGTGTCAGCCTTTTGCCTTCCAGACACAGGTATTATTATTTTAATTAAGTAATGTGATCATTATATTATTAATCAATTTCCAGACAGCTCTTCTTTCCCAAAGCTCAAATATTTTACATTTATGAAATTCAAAGTGCTATCCCATGATAATTGTGGTTATTTTCTTATGTTATACTTTTCACCATCAGTACTTTTAGAGTGTTCCCCCTAAAGGTTCCTGAACACTATTGGATTCTCACTCATCATGATATATTAATTACTGTCTCTAGTCTCCTGGATCCAGCCTTTCTATAAAAATTTCTCTAAACTTAGCTAGTACTGTTCTGTTTTCTCATAAACCTCGATGTGTACCTCTGCCTTTACCATTAGCACATTGTGTTATCTTTCTACTGTTTACTCCATGAGACTGAGATTTCCTTCCTTGTTTTTCCTTTTACATGGGATATATGTATTCTTTCAATTACAAGTTCTATCTGTCTTAATAAGTGACTTGCCTTTTTCCAGCATTTCTAAGACTATCCAAAAGCCAATTTTTTTCTCTCGTTCTAAAAACCTGATTGAAATTTACACTGGAAGGGTGAGATAATGATAAAAATGATAGATGGACCTCTAGGTCTGGGTTAAAGTAATGTGCCATTGAATTATTCAGTAATGTGTCAGAGAACACTCTTTGAACTGTCCAAGTGAAGGTATGGATCATTGACTGGAAAATATCTATAATGCATATCTTTTCTTGAAGCACAGTTTGTTCTCATACCTTGCCACTTCTCTGCCAAATTTTTTAGCCCCTTTAGTTTTCAACTTTAGTATCTGGAGTTAATTTAATCCCATTAGCTCACTTGCCTTCAGACCTCAGCATGTGAAAATCTTTTGGGAAATCCTCTAAAAATGAGATCATCTAGCCAAGAGAATAAAAAATCTGAGCAGAGAGATGCTAATTTAAACCATAAATCAAGAAATCTGTATTGGCCTTCATATTTTGACTTATCAAATTCCAAGAGATAATTTTCTGTGTTATCCCAGCAAGTCGTTGTTGAGAGGCAGTAAAGTGTATAGGGTTTGGAATCAGACAGACATGAACTTGAACCCTTGCAGCGAGGATCCTTTTACATCTCTGAGCCTCAATTTCTTACCAGTAACATAGAAATGACAATCTCCAAAGGATTGCTGTGCCATGAGAATTCGTGACTACCTGAAATGTTTAGCACCATGTCTGTCACATGGGCTTGGTAGACATAAAAGTAATGGTAATTCTTTTAACTTCCCGCACAACATTCCACTGTGATCACCCCATATCTTAAATATAAATTCTACCACTAACCCTGTAGATTGCCAATGTTTCCTGGTTTCCAGGAGGTCACAGCCATACAGGCAATATATTAGAAAAGAGGTAACCAGTGCTGTTAAGAGTCTGAAAAGCAACCTTAATTTATTCATATAACACAGAATATTTTTATTCAAAGGGCCACTGAAGGGAGAACATGTTTATTTGGACATCTTCCTTGTAGGTGGTCTGAGAGGGAAGCCCATGATAACCATTATGTTCTTGTATGTTACATACTTTGTCAGTATTTTAGAAAGCACTTGTTAAGGGATCTGAACTTTATCGGATTCATCAATCTATATTCCTCAACTATTGTTTCTAGTATGTGACTCCATACTCTCTATAAGAAGAATGCTATAAAAAGACTAGAAATCACCGGGCGCAGTGGCTCACGCCTGTAATCCCAGCACTTTGGGAGGCCGAGGTGGGTGAATCACCTGAGGTTGGGAGTTCGACACCAGCCTGACCAACATGGAGAAATCTCATCTCTACTAAAAATACAAAATTAGCCAGGCATGATGGCACATGCCTGTAATCCCAGCTATTCAGGAGGCTGATGCAGGAGAATCACTTGAACCTGGGAGTGGAGGTTGAAGTGAGCCGAGATCATGCCATTGCACTCCAGCCTGGGCAACAAGAGTGAAATTCCATCTCGAAGACAAGACAAGACAAGACAAGACAAGACAAGACAAGACAAGACAAGACAAGACAAGACAAGACAAGACAAGACAAGACAAGACAAGACAAGACAAGACAAGACAAGACAAGACAAGACAAGACAAGACAAGACAAGACAAGACAAGACAAGACAAGACAAGACAAGACAAGACAAGACAAGACAAGACAGAAAAGAAAAGAAAAGAAAAGAAAAGAAAAGAAAAGAAAAGAAAAGAAAAGAAAAGAAAAGAAAAGAAAAGAAAAGAAAGAAAAGAAAGAAAAGAAAGAAAGAAAGAGAAAGAAAAGAGAGAAGAGAAGGAAAAGATTACAAATCATGTCTAGAAAATCATCCTAGTGACAAATGTAGCCTGAAATATAAGTTATTGTCTATTAAAATTGCCAAATATTATTCTAGATAAATGCTCATTCCTTTATTCTCAACAATACCGCCACCAGTATTTGTCAACAATACTGCCCCAGTAGGGACTGGGACCCGCAAGAAACTCAATATTCTTGGCTTTTCTTACCTCTAATGTAGAAGTAGAGTTTGAGTTAAGCAATCCCTCAGGTTCTATAGGATCACTTTCATAACCCATCTCTGGTGATAAACATCTCTGAAGGTCAGGAGGGGGTTTAAGAGTTTCATGAGGATGCAAGTCAGGGAGAGGGCTAAAGAAACACTTTTTCTGAGACATCTCCCTGCACAGAACTCTGCTTGTGTGAGCTCAAGGCTTCTCTATCTCTTGGTGTTCTACACTCAGAACTCAGGTATCTGCTCCCCAGCTGGCAGTTCCCCCTCCTAGAATGAAGGATAACAGTCAGTAAAAAACTAAAGATCCTTAAGGAAATTAGATTGCCTGATAGTGGGATGGAAACAGGAGGAAAAGTGGAGTCAGACTATCCAGGACCAGACTCTCAGCCCTGGATTTTTGAAGGAAAAGGAACTAAGTGAACTAGTTGCCAGGACAACCTGCTGTTGGGGAGCGGGGGTGAAGAAAGAAATGGGTGACCTGTGGTTATTCCTGCTCCTGCCCTTGTCAGCCTTCCATGGAGTCAAAGGCTGTTTAGAGTGTGACCCCAAATTTATAGAGGATGTTGGCTCCTTGCTGGAAAATCTGATACCCTCAGAAGTCCCTGGCCGAACTCAGCTGCTTGAACGGCAGATTAAGGAGATGATTCATTTAAGCTTCAAGGTCTCCCACAGTGACAAGAGGCTTCGGGTGTTGGGTGAGGGAAGCTTGAGTTTCTGAGAGTCCAGGGGCTTAAACGGAGAAGGGAGGCAAGGAAGAGAACACCTGGGTCTACATAACTTCCTGCATAGATATAATTATTCCCCTGCATGTACCTTTACTCTCCCTCTCTAGCTGTTCAGCAGGTTGTTAAGTTGAGAACATGGTTGAAGAATGAATTTTATAAACTGGGCAATGAAACATGGAAAGGTGAGGTACTGTTTCAATGTTAAAAGTTTGTACTGCTCAAGCAAGCCTCAGAAAATTTGGCTGGGGAAAACAAAGATAAAAACAGACAGAATTAACTTCTCAAGGGAAGAGCTACTTCTATTTTTTGACACCCCTTCCACTCCCTCTTAGGTGTCTTTATCTATCAAGGCAAGCTTCTCGAGGTCTGCCAAAACTTGGAATCCAAACTGAAAGAATTACTAAAGAACTTCTCTGAAGTTGGTAATTAAAACTTTCTATTTAATAGCACTGAAGTTATATGAAGGGAATAGAAAATGCGGGATGAGGGAAGAAATGCAAGTTCATAATAGAGTTATTTAGAATGGGTGGAGAGGTAACTGGAACTTAAAGGGTAAACAAAGACTACTTGGGTATAAATATGGCAAACTGTAGCTGGTTTTAAACTCATTAGAACTTTCTGATTCTCTTCTAGCTTGTTCTGAAGATTGCAGTGAGTACAGTACATGTGACGCCTTGAGGTTTCAGTCCATATTTTCCCATCTCCTTTGCTCTATATGGCCCCATCTCTCCCACCTGTTACACTGGGAAAGCAATTCCTCGAGCTGTGGTTACAAGGGGTAACGTCAACAGTACCTGATAACGAAACCTAGCTCATGAAATCTCAGACACCCCACATATTTTTGAGGTACTAGGAGGCCTTCTAACATATAGTTTACAATCCACTGTCCCAGTATAAGCCAAGGCATCCTTTTCCCGCTTTTTCCTGGAGATCAGACTTACAGATTTTGATCCATCAAGAAACTTGATTTCTAGGAGAAGAAGAAATTCACAGCAATGCAAACTTGAGAGTCCTGGGAATGCTTGAGATCAAATCCTCCACACTTGATGTATGACTAAGGAACCCTCGTGCCATGCCCTCTTTCTGATTATCTTTCTTCTCCTCTTTATCAGTTGTGGTTGAAGGTCCCATTCTTGATTGTTGGACGTGTCTTCGCATGACCGACAGGTGCTTCAAAGGAGAATATTGTGGAGGTAACAAAGATTGTGTTATGGAATTTTGAAGGGACAGGGATCAAGGAGCAGGGTTGCTCACTGATTTATTCAACACATATTTGTTGAGCATCTTTAATGGAGGTCATGATAGTGTTACAAAATGGAGCTAGGGTGTTGGGCAAAATTTTCACCAGTATAAATAATTTGTCACTGAACCAACTGAAAGGCTGAGAAATGAAGAGGCTAGGCTTGGAATGAAGGAATTAGGCTGGGAAGAATTTTGCTGACAGCTATCAGGAACAGTTTTGTAGAACCTAGGAGACTAAAAGTAATAAAGGTCAAAATAACTATGGAACAGTGATGAAGGTAGTAAACAGGGCAAACTGAGGTTAAAAGAGTTTTCTATTCTGAATAAACGTCCCAAGCTATTTCTCTTCTCCAAAACTCACTTTCATATTTCCCTGTTTCTCCTTCCAGACGAGGATCCAAGAAAGGCTGAGAATCGAGAGATTGCTCTATTTCTCATATTGCTGGCAACAGCTGTAATACTGGGAAGTGCTATGTTACTGTGAGTTTCTTCTCTCCAAATAAACACTGGCTCAAATATTCCTTTTGCCAAGAGACTGCCCAAATTGCCTCTTCCTCCAAATGGAAATAAGGCCAATGAAGTCATTTTAAATTCTGGAATACTGACAGGAATAAAATGCAGAATTTGATGGGATAATAGTTGGAACAAAAGGAAGTGGAGAAGTATCCAGAAAAGGAAAAAAAAACACTGCATAATTGGCTTAAAGAATGGGGCTACTGATATTGAAGTTGGAATTATTTTCTTTTCCTACTCTAGATTCCATTTTTGCATCTTTCATCGGAGGAAAATAAAGGCAATACGAAGGTCACTAAAGGAATATATGGAGAAGAAACTTGAAGAATTAATGGGGAAGATAGATGAGAATGAGGAGAAAGACTTTAGACTCAGAAAATAAACACATCAACATGGACAAGAGGTCTTTCATGATTCTCTTAAGTGTTGACTCTAAGTACAAAACTGGGAGGTAAACCCTTTCTTGGTCATAAAGTCATAGTATTTTAAAACTGAAATAGAACTTAGAGTTTCTCTAACGAAAATGCTTATTGATATCCTGAGACAATGGAAGTAATGAGAGAGCAAATAATTTGGCCAGAGTTGTACAGAAAGTAATGCTGGTATGTTGCAATGCACAGGAAAGATAATATGCTGGATAGTAATAAACAATGCATCGTTAGTAACTCTCATTAATGGCTGTAACTAGGATAACTTTCACATTTCTAAGGCTGCTTTTTATTGTTTTGTTACTGTTTTCATATTTATCATTAGGTTCAAGGTGGACAATTTTCCTTGATAATACACAACATTTAATCTTCATTATTACACACACACACACGCAGAAAAAAAAAAAAAAGGCCCAAAGTATTAGTCCTGAGTAGCTGAGGTTTGCCCCAATTAATTCCCCCTGGATCTATGTTCCAAGGCCACGTTGGATATGATATTTTTTAAATTATTTTTGGTTGTTTCCACTGAATACTTTTTTAGTATGTGTAGCACTCTAAATAGTGCTTTACATGTGTTATCCATCTGAATTCTCACAACAGCCCTATGGGTAACATTGCTATTATATCTGCTTTGGGGATGAATAAACACAAGTATCTCCAACTCAAGGTCAAACAGGTAACTAATCTAAGCTACGACAAACTCCTCTCCTCTAGTGGCTGACCTCTGATCATCCAAACCATTTGATTGGTATTGACAGCTATCATCATATAGTTATGACACATTAATGGAGAGATAATTGTGGCTTTATTGTCTTTATACACTCTTCATTACACAGTTGGTATGTGGCAAAGCCTGAAATAAAGCTGATGCCTGGTGAACTGTAAAATTCATGACCTTTTCGCCCTACGTTGTTTCCTTTTATTCCGGAACTTATTTTAGAAGATAAAAACCATCATTTAGCAGCAGGAAATAGTTTCGAGAGTCCTCCTTCAGGGATGGGTACAGGTATTTGTAAATCTTTCACACATAGATCTCTGAGTGCTTGCTTATAGTTGCAGTTATAATAATGAGATAAATGAAAACGCATTTGATGAGGACCTGAACCCAAATATCTCTCAAGTGCTAAATTTAAAATTCATGTAAAATTCCCAGATAAGAGTGTTTGTCAGGCATCTACCATTTCCCAGTGATTTAACGTTCACCTCCTCAAGTATCTTGTTGAGATATATTAACTTCATTCAGTCTTAATTATTGTCTTTATATTGTTTTTTTCATTATAACTATATGTAAACGGAGTAACATACTTTCTAGATTTTTAAGATATTTTTGTTCTGTGGATTTTTACTTATATACTTTATTTTATATCTAATTTTGTTACTTTGTTATACATGTATTTTATTTTATATACTTAAGGTATTAACGTATTGCTTGTTCTTCTTTTTCCCCTCTGTTGCTACTCCACACTCCTCACTCCTTTCTAGCAAATATTGGATAACAATTTAGGATAGATCTTTCATGGTTTTTGTTAAAGCCTAAATAATTAAAAGTAAATAGACATACATACATATGAAAACATTTATGGATGATTTTTTTGCAATTAAAACAATTATAAACAGTTTTTCGTATGTTGATTTTCATACTTAAGTACTTTGTGGAAATTATTTAAGTGATATAAGTCTAATTCACTATTTTGGTAGTTATGTACAACACCATAGTGTGGGGGCACCACAATTATTCCAATATTCTTCTACTGATAGGAAATCTCTTAATGTTCCTTTTTATTACTATGAATAATGCTGCAGTAAATATCTGTGTACATATATCTCTACTTACTAATACTTTTATTTATAAGAAATAATGTTACAGAATTGGGATATCAAAATGAAAGTTATATGTACTTTAAAATGTGATGACTGTGACGGAAATGATGTAATAATTTGCAAGTATATCAGTAACAACCAATTGTTCATGTTTGCCACATCCCCACCAGCAACAGGTAATACAGCTCTTTTAAATTTTGCAGTCTGATAAATATGATAATCAATTTACTTATATTCTCTAGTGTGTCAGCATCTTTACATAGGATTCAGTGCCATTAGAATCAGTCCCACAGTGAGTTACCTATTCATACACTCTGCTAATTTTAATCTGAAAATGTTTTGTCAATTTAAAAGAGGTTCTTCCATAACATAAATATTAACTCTACCATCTCTTTTGCAGATGTATTTTTCCCCAAAGCTATCATTGGACAGTTGAATATTTAAGGTGTTATTTTATCTATCTATACATCTAACCACTCTAGGTCTTTTTACCCATATCACGTCAAATAAAAACCCATTTATTTTCACATATTCACTCTATAACCAACTACTTACATTTGTTTTTAAATTTTATTTTAAAGTCTCTTGCATTTTTTTGATATTCAGTCATATTTCTATCCAAAACAAATGTTTTCTATTTTCTTTTCTATTAGTACCAATCATTTTGCTTTTTTAATTATAGTGTATTTGTAAGAATCTTAAGTCAGTCCTGAATAATAACATAGTTATTATTTTAAAAAGAATGAGAACTCAATCATTATATAACTGTAAGTCTGTAAACAGCAAATGCAGAGAAAGTTAAAACATTAACTCTTAAGCAAACTGCAAATTGTTATATTGGGATTATTTCATAACACCTGAAGTTGTATTAGAACACCCATTATGTTACTTTGAGGTTAAAAAATTCTAGTCCTATGGAGAAGAATTTTAATGTTCAAGTTCCTTTACATAATATCACTGCCTTGAGATAGTTGAATCTTAAAACCCTTCATGAACTGGTTATATTTTATAATAAATTAGTTCAGTCCTTATCAGTAATATCATTTCTTTGTATTCTTCTTCTCTGAATATACAAAAGATTTTCCAGGAACCACAAAAAGAAATACCTTAGAAAAGAAGAAAGTACCTAGAAAACTGTCACAAGGAAGAAAAATGTTCTCTCCCTCAATCTTGCTTAGCTCTGTTAATAATTTCGTTATTTCTTTTTGTGACATGCGATTTTATGTAAAAGAACAGAAAGAGAAGCAAAATTACCAAAATAAAACAAACCATATTAATATTATGATCAAATATTGACTATAAAATCAAACAAGTTTTGTGTCCAAAAATCAGGGGGAAACAATTACATGCCTTAAGAAAAAGGAAACTAAAAGTGGATGAAAGATAAGTAAGGGAGTTTAAACAAAAGCAGTAGATGCCAAGGTCCTCGTTATACATACATGTACATGCATACATATGATACTTTTATTCTTTGTTATGAAATATTGGAGTGTGACTCTTTAGGGATGAAAATACAATATATGACATCCACAATTTCAAGAAGAAAAAGGGGATAAATTCTATTGATTCAATAAAAACAAGAAAGAAGAAACAAATAAACAGGGCAAAATCTAACACAATAAGCATAATAAATATGTAAATGAAGTAAATATATTAATCAGAAGATCAACTATTAGATTGGATATTTTAAAATCTAATTATAGGCTACTTGTAAGATAGCAACCTAAAACAACATGAGAAGCTAAATATGAAATGAAAGAATACCTAGCAAAACTTACCCAAAATAAAGCAGGTGTTTATTGATATTAGCCAGGAGAGAATTTAAGCCAAAGAACATTAACAAGAATAATGTGATAATATAATATGAAATCATATGAGCCTAACAATATAGTCTTCTGATTTTAAAAAAGGAAAAAGATTTTCACAATCATGATGGGAAAGTGTAGTCCTCTCATTTAGAATCTGATAAATAGAAAGAAAAAATGTTAATAAGACTATAATTTGTAGAACACAATGAACAACTTTAAATGACATGATGCATTAAACCCCATGCTCAACTAGTAAATAGATTTTCTTCTTTCTAGTGAAGAAGGAGTATATATAAAAATTAACAACATGTATGGCTTCAAAGACACCAGCTTGTTTTCTCCTAACTACATCCCTTTCCTCTTGGACACATGGTTAAACTATATTTCTCAGTCATCCCTACTGTTCGATGGGCTATGAAGCTAAATTCTGGCCAATGGAATGTGGGTAAAAGTGTATTAAACATTTTCAGGAGCATCTAAATTTAAGGAACAATCCTTCAGCCTCTTTCTTCCCTGATTAGTGGTAGGATGTCAATATACAGGAATATCTTAGAATCCTGAAGATGCCTCTTAGTTGGAGCATGTTTTAGGTTTCACGAGTGAAAAATATTTATTTGATTAAGCTTCTGATATTTTTAGAACTAGCATTAACTGATCTAATACGTAGGCCAAAAAGGAAATTTTAACAAATTCCAAAGGACTCATAAAGAACAATCATTCAGACCATGAGCAACAAAATTAAAACCACAAAGGATATTCCCTTATTATATATATTGGAAACTGAAAAATTCTCTCTCTAAATAATTCATGAATTAAAAATGAATCTGTAAAGCAAAATTATAAAATGCTTACAGCTAAATAACAATAAAAATATTACCTATCAAATCTTATGAAATGTGCTAACTATGCATTTCACAATATAACATTCTAATCATATATATCAAAAAGATTTTAAAATACATACATATTTATGTATTTATATATATATGTATATGTATTGAACAGGGTATTTAAATTAAGCAGATAGAATGGCTGGGTGCAATGGCTCACGTTTGTAATCCCAGCACTTTGGGAGGCCGAGGTGGGTGGATCACTTGTGGTCAGGAGTTCGAGACCAGCCTGACCAACATGGTGAAAACCTGTCTCTACTAAAAATACAAAATTAGTTGGGGGTGGTGGCGCACACCTGTAACCCCAGCTACTTGGGACACTGAGGCAGGAGAATTGCTTGAACCCAGACGGAGGAGGCTGCAGTGAGCCGAGGTTGCACCATTGCACTCCAGCCTGGGCAACAAGAGCAAAACTCCGACAAAAAAAAAATAAATAAATAATAATAATAATTAAGCAGATAGAAAAAGAACAAACTAAACTCAAAGCATGTACAAAAAGGGAACATTAGACTCTATCATAAATGAAATATTAAGCATAAAAAGGTAACTAACACTGCTAATAAAAAAGTTTTCATCCACACTGAACAAAATTTTTAAAATAAAAGATATTTTTTATAAAACAGAAATTTGAAAGTAGCAAAACTTCAGATAGATTTGTTTTTATATCTTAACAGACTCTTTTAAGCTAAATTGCAAAAATATTTAAAACTTGGGCGAAAGGGCTATTGAAAATAAAAGTATAAATTACCAATATCGACATTGGAAGATAAAAGAACCCCCCCCCCCCACCAAAAAAATGTCAATATTCTTTAAATAAATTTTAAAATGAGTCAGGCACAGTGGCTCACACCTGCAGTCCTAGCACTTTGGGAGACTGAGATGGAAGGATTGCTTGAGTTCAGGAGTTCAAGACAAGCCCAGGCAACACAGTGAGACCCCATATCTACAAAAATAAATAATAAAAATAAAAATTTAAAAATTTTATGAACACAATTGAAAACAAATGCCATGCTTAGAGAAAAGCCCAGAGTAAAATAAAACATGTTGACTGATTTTACCTTGATGGTGGAACTATGGTTTTCTTCCAGTTTAAGTCTTTTTATTTGGTTGTGTCCTTCAATAGGAAATACAGGAGGACAAGTAAGTTTCACAGATCAGTTTTGAAATATTAAGTATGAATCCTGCTGGGATATTTAAAAAGACATGCCTTCAGTGTTTGAACTTACATACCTGAACATAGCTAGTGAAACACATTTCAAAGGCACTAGAACACAATAAATAGCAAAGCTGACAATATGACTGAGGTCACCTAGCTAGAGGCTGGCGAAGAAGAGATACAGACCAAGGACAGAATATTAAAGATCATTACAATATGGTAAAATAAAAATAAAACTCTAAGTGAACTGTAAGGCAAAGCCAGCAAGATAATAACTATTAAGATACTTATAATATTAAGATACCCCAAAATCCAACCTGTTCTATGCAAACTCATTCCTTTCAATGACTTTGAGATGATACTAACTTTGAGTAAGAATAATGAAGAATTCCAATCAGCTTTGGACAATGCAGATTTTAAAAATTTTTCATTTCCATAAGTTTGGGGGAAACAGGTGGTATTTGGTTACATTAGTAAGTTCTTCAGTGGTGATTTGTCAGGTTTTGGTGTACCCATCACCCAAGCAGAATATACTAAACCCAATTTGTAGTCTTTTATCCCTCACCCCCCTCCCACTCTTTACCCCAAGTCCCCAAAGTCCATTATATCATTAGTATGCCTTTGCATCTTCATAGTTTAGCTCCCACTTATGAGTGGGAACATATAGTGTCTGGTTTTTCTATTCCCGAGTTACTTCACTTAGAATAATAATCTCAAGTTCCATCCAAGTTGTTATGAATGCCATTAATTTATTCCTTTTAATGGCTGAGCGGTGTTCTTTCATATATATATATCACATTTTCTTTATCCACTCTGATGGAGATTGGTGCTGGTTTCATATTTTTGCAATTGTGAATTGTGCTGCTATAAATATGCATGTACAAATTATCTTTTTCACATAAGGACTTCTTTTCCTCTGAGTAGATATCCAGTAGTGGGATTCCTGGATCAAATTGTAGTTCTACTTTTAGTTATTTAAGTAATCTTCACACTGTTTTCCATAGTGGTTTTATTAGTTTACATTCCCACCAGCAGTGTAGAAGTGTTCCCTTTACACCACATCCATGCCAACAGGATATGATGCTATACTTAGAAAACCCTAAAGACTCTTCCAAAAAGCTTTAGAACTGATGAGTGAATTCAGCCAAGTTTCAGTATAGAAAATTAATGTACACAAGTCAGTATCTCTGCTATACACCAACAGTGACCAACCTGAGAATCAAATAAAAACTCAACCCCTTTTACAATAGCTGCCAAAATTTAAAAATAAAATACTTTTGGAATATACCAAACCAAGGAGGTGAAATACCTCTACCAGGAAAACTACAAAACACTGCTGAAAGAAATAATGGACAACAAAAACACATGGAAATACATCCCATGCTCATGGATGGGTAGAATATTGTGAAAATGACCATATTGCCAAAAGCAAACACAAATTCAAGGCAATTCTCATCCAAATACCACCATCATTCTTTAAAGAACTAGACAAAGCAATCCTACAATTAATATGGAAACCCCAGAGAAGAGCCTGCATAGCCAAAGCAAGACTAAGCAAAAACAATTCTGGAGGCATCACATTACCTGACTTCAAACTGTAATATAAGGTCACAGTCACCAAAACAGCATGGGACTGATATAAAAGTAGGCACATAGAACAATGGAACAGAAGAGAGAACCCAGAACTGATCTTTGACAAAGCAAACAAAAACAAAGTGGAGAAAGTACACCCTATTCAACAAATGGTGCTGGGATAATTGGCAGGCCACAGGTAGGAGAATGAAACTGGATCCTCTTCTCTCCGATTATACAAAAGTCAATTCAAAATGGATCAAGAACTTAAATCTAAGACCTGAAACTATAAAAATTCCAGAGGTTAACATCAGAAAAACCCTTCTAGACATTGGCTTAGGCAATGACTTCATGACCAACAATCCAAAGTCAAATACAACAAAAGCAAACATAAATAGGTGGGAATTAATTAAACTAAAGAGCTTCTGCAGAGCCAAAGTAACAGTCAGCTGAATAAACCAACGATCCACAGAGTGGGAGAAATTCTTCACAATCTATACATCCAACAAAGGACTAATATCCACAATCTAGAAGGAACTCAAACAAATTAGAAAGAAAAAAAACAAATAATCCCATCAAAAAGTGGCCTAGGGACATGGATAGACAATTATTACAAGAAGACATACAAATGGTCAACAAACATGAAAAAATGTCCAACATCACTAATAATCAGTGAAATGCAAATCAAAACTACAATGCAATTACCACCTTACTCCTGCAAGAATGGCCATAATCAAAAACTCAAAAAATAATGGACTCTTTTTTTCAAATGTGTGCTCTTCTATCTGCACAATCTACCGCAATTGCTTCATCATATAAATCCAGAATCTGGACTTTATTATTTCAAAAATCACCAGAATTAGAAGAAGCCTTTTATGTTTATATGCTTATCATACAATAAAATGAAGATGATCTAATTAAACTATGTATTCATTCACTAGGAAAGGTCTTGTGGTACTTCTGTTTTTTAAATGTAAACATGATACAAAATTAATTGCTTACAATTCTAATTTAAGCTTGAGCTGACAGTTAACATAACAAAGCATGGCTATGTAAAAACATCCTTCCAAAAAGCAAATGCTCAAGCAAAACCTCATTTATATCAATAAATAATACAAATCATTTTATTCTGAAACAACTATATTTTAAAAGCTAACACATACTCCAATGTCCTGATGTCAGTCCTTCATGAAGCTTAGTTCTAAGGTTTCCTGAAGAGCTACAAATCATTAGCGAAAGATATTTATCTGATAACATTCAACCCTAGCACTGATGGTATAGTTTCTGTGATCCTATTTTTCTTGGGGCTACTTTATTAACAAGCAGTATTTTCCGTGTGTGTGTGTGTGTGTGTGTGTGTGTGTGTGTGTGTGTGTGTAGGAGACAGCAGACAGAGATGAGGTTTCACTTAGCTTTTATTGGGTGATAACATAATAATTTATCTAAAGATAACATTAAAACATGATAGCAATTAAAGTACTCATATGTTATTAGATAAAATATAAACACATTAAGTATTAGATAAAATATAAAAATAAAAGTGAATAGTATCAAACAACAGCTGAATTAATACTGGAAGCTTCTTAATTTCCATTTACTAATATTCTTTCTAACCTTGCTCCCTTACATTTTGACTCAAAGGAAGGTTTCACCTTCTTCCATCTTAGATTAATGCTTCCTGTTTTGTTTATTTGTTTATTTGTTTTTAGACGGAGTCTCGCTCTGTCTCCCAGGCTGGAGTGCAGTGGTAAGGTCTCAGCTCACTGCAACCTCCGCCTCCCGGGTTCAAGCGATTCTCCTGCTTCAGCCTCCTGAATAGCTGGGAATACAAGCGCCTGCCACCACACCCAGCTAATTTTTTGTGTTTTTTGTGGAGACGGGGTTTCACCATGTTGGCCAGGCTGGTCTCAAACTCCTAACCTCGTGATCCGCCCACCTCTTCCTCCCAAAGTGTTGAGATTACAAGCGTGAGCCACCGCGCCCTGCCCCCTTACGTGTTTTTTACATCCTGAACTGCAGTCACTTCTAGAGCATTCCTTCATCATTTATCTCCAATCATTACCCCCTTTTCTCAACCCCAGGTCCTTATTATCTATTACTAGGAATTCAAGCCTCTTTATCCTGTACCCAGTCCTCTATGACAAACTTCGTACAGGAACACTCTATTTCTCATGACTGTTTCTATATTTCCGTTCTCCCCTCAAATCACCCCAATCTGCATTCTTCTCCTAACCATCATATGGAGATTTCTGTCTCCAAGGCTGCCAGTGATCTCTTTGTTGTTATATTCAGAGTTCTCTTTATTCCTCGAGCTACTTGTCAGCTATAAGATTTGCCAGAGTGCTAATGGTTGCTTCTTAAAATACCCTTTGTGGTATACTAGGCACATGTTCTTACTTTTGTTCTTGTTTTTTAGATTTTTCTATGTTTAAACCATGTTTTAGTTGATTTTTTGAGCTCTTCCTCTTCTTCTGCATACTTATTAGATACTGCAAGAAGAGAACTCATTTCAAACCTTTTCCTGCGTTTTACCTGGAGAAATCTCATCCACTGATGTGATTTCAAAGACCACATAATAATAATATCTCCAAATTCTTAGGCTTCTGTTTGCACCCCTTTCTCAAGTCCTCAGTCCTTATTTCTGAATACCTACTGGATATATCCATCCAGAAAGACAATGCTAATTTAAAAATTGGCATGCCTAACACTGAACTTACCTCAAACCATTCCTGATTCTATATAATTTATCCTAATTGAGGGTTCTTGAAGGATTTTTAGTTATCTTCCCAAGAATATCTCAAAAAAACTGAGGCTTGTCACATTTAAGTAACTCCTTCCAAGCCCCATAATTCACAAGTTGTGGAGGCAGGATTCAAACCCCAAATCTTAACCTTTTCACTAGCTAGCAGAGGTCCCATGGATAATATAAATTATCCAGAAGGTAGAAATCTCAGTATTTTCTAGAGTCCTCTCTCTCCTTCATCTGTCCTAGCCAGTCACTCTTCAATTAGCATTGATTTTTCACTCCTAAATATCTCTTGAATCTCCCCAGCTACTGTCAAAGTTGAGGTCCTTCATTCTTCTCTGATGGCTACTACAGTGGTCTCCTACTCAGTTTCCCTGAGCCCAGCCTATCTAGGAGCCAAATTCATCGTTCCTTTTGCACTCAGAAATATCAATCTTAAATCACAAATCAACGTCAAATCCTTGATTAAAATACTCCATTGCCTCTTCTACTTCAAAAAGAGAAGTGTAAACTCTTTCATACAACATTTCACATGTTTTATATTTTACCAACATGCTTTACATATAATTTCACCTTTGGTCAATTGCCTTCCCAAACCTTAATCTCTACTTAGAGTTTGCCAAACATATTAGGCATTTTTTTTTTTTTAAGCTCATAGACAATACTTGCTATGTCCTTCCTTGTCTTGATTGCCTGGTAATCTTTCTCAGCCTTCAACATTACTGTCTTTCAAAACTCACATTTAAAGTAATCTCTTTTCATAAGTCCTTTTCTGAGATGTTTAGAATTGATCACCCACAACCTTTGAAATCCACTACAGTTCACATGCTTTTGTAGAGCCTTTTTAATAAATGACTGTGATTGGTTTTCAAGTCTCTTTCCTAGACATGAAATTCTCAGGGACAGGGACTATGTTATGCTTATCTTTATAGTCACAGAGTCTAGCAATGTATCAGGGAACATTTCATCAGCTCAAATGTCACTTACTCAAGGAAGATTTTTCCTGAATCTTCATATTATGCTAGCACTTCCAATTACACTGTGTCATTGCTTACTTTTTTCGCTCTGTAGGAATTAAGGAATATTATATAACTATAAATTAATGTCTTACTTCAAGAGGTCAGAAATCACATCTGCTGTTTGTTCATAGATGTACCTATCCTCAGAGCTCATTAAAATGCCTGGCACAGAAAAGATGAATATTGGATGAATAAAAGTATGAATATACAAATAAAATATTGATGAATTCTATCACTTGAAATTGAGTATAACCCAAATATTCTTAACAGCATCATAAATATTTTGTCTGCCACATTGTCCACTGTAGCAGTCCCACAGTAGACAATGTGGCGGTATTTCATTTTATGTCCTTTATTTAAAGGATGTTAAAAATCCTTTGCAGCTTGATGGCCAACATTGCCATGAAATAAAGGCTATATGTACCAAATTCACAAATCAAGCACATGGATTTCTAGTGTTTAACCTAGTCCAGGGGCACGTAAATGAAGTTTTCAGCACCTCCACTTGCTTCTCAAGGAAGCTTGGTTGACTCTTCCTCTTCAGCCTGCCTTCCTGCCAAAGGGACCAGAAACTCAAAGTAGCTGAGAACTTCCTAGGAGTTCTAAGAACTTTTGGCACTGATCTACACCTGGAGATTAACTTGGAGATAAAGAATCTGCAGCATATTCCCCAAAGTCACCCTTATTATAGGGATAGGGTGGGAGTTGGGTAAGGGACAGTAGAGATGTTGGTATTTATGTAACAAATTATCTCAAAATCAATAAACACAGAAGATTCTGGAACAGGACACCAAGCCATTGTTTTTCCTAACTTCAACATACATGTTTTTGTTGTTCAACTGTCCTAAAAATAGTTGAATATCAAGACTGAGTGAAAGGACAATAGAGAGAATGAAAATCAGAGACAATGGAAGAAACTATCTGAAGAATTGACGAAGGACACTTTGCACTCCACTTCCTCTCAAGTGGTCTGCCGAACTTTAGGTCCTCGGGTTTGCATTCCCAGATGCAGCACTGCTAAATTTTCTGTGTAGTTTCACACTTGGGTGTGCATCTTCCTCTTAAAGAGGAAACAAAAACTCTCACCAATCAAAGGTCAACATGGGCAGGTAGGCATGTTTGTCTAGCATTTGCTTAGGATGGTTATAAGGCTTTCTGTGAGGGATTACTCTTGAAACATTTAAAGCCTTTACCTAATGAGGCTTTATGAATCTGCTGATGAGGTGACCCTTCGTGATTTCTGCTGAAAGTACTAATAAGCACAGGCTCTTCAAGATTCAGAATTCTTCATTCTTCTTTCATCTTCACTCTCTCCATTTTACTAATAATGTCAGAAAATGTTCAACAAGATTTTCTAGTGAATAAAGCACTTCCTGGCTTTATGTTTGGTGCTTTGGAAATCTATATGAAGAATACTTTCAAGCCAACAAGACATCATTTATTAAGTTGTTGTTCTACAACAGATAACCTCAGTCTGGGCTATGAAAACAGCTCAAAGAGAGTTCAAAGAAAAGGGTGAAAAGTATTAAATACAGAGTTTGTGATGCAGTGCTTATTAAGGCATACCAAACCCTGGCTAAAAACCAACTATGTTTCCTTGAAGAAAATGCAAGGAAAAATTACAGTCATTATCTCTGGGTGGTATGGGTTACAAGTGATTATTGTTTTCCTCTTTTTGCTTGTTAGTATTCTGATTTCTCTGCAGTGAGCTTGTATTTCACTTATGTAGAGAGAAAGGCTATTTTAATTCAACATGAGGGCAAAAAGACTTCCATGGCAAACACAATGTAATACAATTTGTTCCAAACTGTCCAAAGGATTAATTTAATCCAGTTCTTAGCTATGGACTAGATTTGATATAACAAAGTGCCCCAAGTTAATGTTCCATTAGATTTCTACCCTGGGAAATGAAATTTGTTTTAACATTCTTTTTTCTGTCCTATAATTCTAGGAAATCGCTTTTGTTTTAAAGGTTATTATGGTAAAATCCTTTATATGTCTCCATGTAAGGCATTTAATACCATATTGTAGGCTGAAAGAAGACTGAAATACAGTAATACTTTTAAAAAATAATTAAATTTATTATTACTGGGCAGACTCAGTGGCTCAGGCCTATAATCCCAGAACTTTGGGAGGCTGAGGTAGGAAGATTACTTAAGCCCAGGAGTTTGAGACAAATTTGGGCAGCGCAGAAAGACTCCATCTCTATATATTAAAAAATGAATAAAAAATTAATTAAATTATAAAAATAATTGTGTTATTATTAAAGCAACATAATAATGTATTTGTCTGTCATTGATCATAAGACACTAAATGCTAAAAAGTCACGTTCTTGATCCTGAGCCCTATGACAGTTCAAGAATCATAAGCTACTGACCTGCCAATACAGCAAGGAGCTGCTTCTCTTTTGGTCCATTTGCTACCCACTCTCACTCTGCTGGCACTAGTTCCTCATTCTGGTCACTATATCCCATCTATAACCTTGTTACCTCAAATATATTTCCATGTATTTTCCTCTTCTGTTTCCACAGAAATTTAACTTAAACCACATATATAATTTTAAACTTTCTAGTAGCTATATTAAGAAAATAAAAAGAAACAGGTAAAATTAATTTTAATATATTTTAACCCAAATATTCAAACCATTTCAACATCCAATCTACGTAAAATGACTAAGGAGTTATTTTGTTTATTTATTTTAGCACTAAGTCTTCAAAATCTGCTTTGTGCTTTATACTTTCAGCACATCTCAATTTGAAATTTTTGGCTGCAAATACTCAATCTGTATTTAGATATCATAAAATGTATTCCTGATAAAGTAAGTCCAAAGTTGTTCCAAATATACTTAAAAGTTTTTCAAACACTGAATCCAGTGTTGGTTTTTAAATTTACCTTAATTAATGTTAAATAAAATTTAAAACTTAGTTTCTCACGTTAGCTACAGTCCAAGTGATCTACACCCACATGTGGCTAGTGGCTACTGTATTGGACAGCAGAGGTTTAGAATTCACAGGCTAGTTTCTGCTTCAGACCTTCATATGTAGGATACTTATTTTTAACAGGAATTAACCTTCAGATCTGGCCCCCACACACAAGCCCAGCAGTGGCTTTTACAGACTTACAGATGACTTCTACGAAGGACATATATGTGAGAATAACCACATCCAACACATATGCATGTGAAAAACGTTTCAGAATACATTCCCTTCTGACAGTGATTCCTGGTATATAATGGCTCCATTTCTGGGGGAACAACAATTGTACTTTGAATTTATATGGAATAATTCCTGGAAGAACACAGTATTTTAAAAATATAAATGAAGAATCTTAGAAAATGTAAATGAAAACATATATTACCTACTTGGAGATATGTATGCATTCTATCAGGTGTTAAAGATTTATTTATTATGAACCCAAAGATAGTCTATTGTAGTACTCCAAAGCAATAAATCCTGAGAGTCACTTATTGTATTTTTCTTGCTTGTGACTGCACTGGGGGATTTTTCTGTCTTTAACTCATTCGTTCTTTGAAAAACACACCTAAGAAAAGAAAACGGAAGGAGAGAAAAGGAGATGTTCTATATAGTCTTTGTTGGAAGGGATAGAGTACTGTTTTGTTTTGAGTTTGCAGGGATAGACTTGGGCAAAGATTCTTGCATAATTGATTTGTATTGATTTCTGCATTTAAAATTCATCAGTGAGAAGACAAATTTCCACAAACTTTCAAACCATATAGGGGGAAGAGTTTCCTTTATAATCACAATGTCTCTATTAATATAATAGAAGAATAATGCAGCAATTATAGGTGGAACATATGCTTTATATAAGAACATGAATATATATGTTTCACCTAACAAATGGATATTCTGCATTTCAGATTTTGCACTGTTATCTATCCACACATTTATGATTTTATATCATTTTTCTTATCATTTTTAAAATGCATAATATATTTTGAATTATATGGTTTCTTTACAATGATTTATACATAAACTAAAACAAACATGCTTTATGGCCACGATGTGAGTAATTTTAATGTGTTTCTGAGGAGATCAAGATTATTTGTTCAGAATATTACTTCCATCATCAGTGACTTTATTCATGTACCACAAAAAAACAGGACTGTTTGATAGAAACATGACAAATCACAAATGGAAGCCACATGAGTATAAATATTTTCCTCTCTCTGTTAAAAAGTTAAAAAGAAACCAGTGAAATTGACACATTTCATTAAAACTTATATATCCGAGTAAAATATTTTACCTTTTTTTAAAGAAGATAAAGCATAAAAATAATACAGAAATATGGCCTGTATTTTACACTTATAGCCTAAATCAATTCAGATTAACCACATTTCAAGTACTTAGTAGCCACACATGGCTAGTGGCTGCCATATTGGACAGCAGAAGCAGAAACAATATTTACAGTGAAACTGGTCCAGTTTTCTGAATATGTTACTTTGTCAAGCAAACTGAACACAAGGCTAGGTCAAAATTAATTTTCAACAATCTCTTACATGTTAAAATTGCACATTTATGAAAACAAAATTTAAAGAAATCTTAATTCTTTTCTTAAAAAAAAAATGTGTTCCCTGGTCTACAGAACATAACACTTTTCTATTCTTTTCCACTTCTGTTATCAGCAAATTTTCAGGTCTGGCTCACTAGATCCATATAGAACAGACAGTTAAATATCCTTGATCACAGTTTAAATTAGTCCTTGAAATTAGTTCACATAATTACCCGTCAGTGGACTATGTCATTAGTTTCTTTTTTCTTCCAAAACATTTTTTAAAA
The DNA here is from genome assembly GCF_028885655.2 of Pongo abelii. NCBI lineage: Eukaryota > Metazoa > Chordata > Mammalia > Primates > Hominidae > Pongo > Pongo abelii. The sequence goes on from NC_071998.2 coordinate 33,541,720, forward strand.
ACTAACATCTTCAAAGCTCCCTTAGAAAACTGAATGAAATATTAGAATGACATACTCTGAGTGAAAAATGTTAATTTCTATCTCACGTTTTCTTCTATTCAAATGCATGATTTTTTCCAGTGTTGAAAAATCTTCAGCATTAATCTCTGTGACTTAAAGAATAACCATATTTTACAGCACAATTCAGTAAGACATAAGATATGCAGCAGACATATTTACAAAAAGAATATATCCACAAGCTATTACACTGTCATACACTAGAGCACTTGTCTGCCTATGTGATATTTTTTCTCCATGTTCAATGGTGCATATCAAGTTAACAACCACAATTTATTATCTAATGTATTGTGTGATTAATGAGATAGCTCATATTTTAATCAGCAATAGATTTCTTCTCAATGAGATCTACTTGCCTTAAGCACAATATAGTCATAGATTCTAAACTTTTTACAATAGCTTTTTGTCTACTTTCCTATTTGTTTTTAACAAAAGAGATTTCATGTAAATGCTGTTAATAGATTTAATAAATCATTTTGTGATATCCCTGTATTTTAAGAGACCTATTTGTTTAGCTCTACTAGGGTGCTTTGTATTTGGAATTAGCAATAATAATGGTAAAAATAATAACTACAGTTTATTGATTATCTTCCACTAAGTCGAAAGGTATCTCTCTTTTCTTCTTACCACTAGAGAATTTTTTCCTACTTGATTTTACCTATCACAATTATAACTTATATTGCATTCACTTGTGTATAATCAGTGTAACTCCTGCTTGATGATAAGCTACTTAATAAAAAGAATGATGTTATACCTATTTTTAATATTTTATAAAAACTAGCAGAGTAACTTACATAGTAGATGCTTCATAAAATATGTGGGCTTTGTATATGAATCACTGTAAGTAATCCAAACCAAAACACAGAGTTATAATAGCTATCTCAGCTATTATATATTATACTACAACAGGAATATTCAGTGATTACTCTGTTCTAGATATTTTACACATTTGCTGCAGTGTTTCACTTAATTCTCCTGTAAAGAGAATTAAATGCCATTAGCTAAGCACTGTGAATAGCCCTGCTGCATAAATGAAGAAACTGAGGTTCCAACAGAAAAAGATACTTGTTTCAGAGAAAAGAGTGATAAGTAAGAGTTCAGAAATTAGTCTATCTGATAGCAAAACTGGAGTTTTGAACTACTGTACAGCACTGCATTCTGAGGCCTCCGGTTCTGGAAATCTCAGAAGAGAATGCCTTTGACAATGGAGCTCCTAATTTGGGGGATGCTTCCACTAAATGATATGCATTAGACATGCTAAGCAAATAAAACAATAACATATATCATTCATAAGTGTAAGAACATTAATATCAAATGTCTGAAATCTTATCTTCAGCAATAACTTTGTTACTCATTTTTAGTAACACTGTCATTTTTTCTGAGTAGATATTATGTATCTACTGTGAAACATTCTATTTCTCTTTGAGGTTTTAACTCATTTATTATTTTCCAGATTCTCACACATTTGCTTTTGATTGAAATAACTTTAAAAAAATTTTTTTATTGTACTTTAAGTTCAAGGGTACATGTGCACAATGTACAAGTTTGTTACATATGTATACATGTGCCATGTTGGTGTGCTGTACCCATTAACTCCTCATTTACATTAGGTATATCTCCTAATGCTATCCCTCCCCTGTCTCCCCACTCCACAACAGTCCCTGGTGTGTGATGTTCCCCTTCCTGTGTCCAAGTGTTCTCATTGTTCAATTCCCACCTACGAGTGAGAACATGCGGTGTTTGGTTTTTTGTCCTTGCGATAGTTTGCAGAGAAAGATGTTTCCAGCTTCATCCATGTCCCTACAAAGGACATGAACTCATCCTTTTTTATGGATGCATAGTGTTCCATGGTGTATATGTGCCATATTTTCTTAATCCAGTCTATCATTGATGGACATTTGGGTTGGTTCCAAGTCTTTGCTATTGTGAATAGTGCCACAAATAAACATACGTGTGCATACGTCTTTATAGCAGCATGACTTATAATCCTTTGGGTATATACCCTGTAATGGGATGGCTGGGTCAAATGGTATTTCTAGTTCTAGATCCCTGAGGAATCACCACACTGTCTTCTACAATGGTTGAACTAGTTTACAGTCCCACCAAGAGCATAAAAGTGTTCCTATTTCTCCACATCCTCTCCAGCACCTGTTGTTTCCTGACTTTTTAATGATCAGCATTCTAACTGGTGTGAGATGGTATCTCATTGTGGTTTCGATCTGCATTTCTCTGATGGCCAGTGATGACAAGTATTTTTTCATGTGTCTTTTAGCTGCATAAATGTCTTCTTTTTAGAAGTATCTGTTCATATCTTTCACCCACTTGTTGATGGGGTTGTTTTCTTCTTGTAAATTTGTTTGAGTTCTTAGTAGATTCTGGATATTAGCCCTTTGTCAGATGAGTAGATTGCAAAAATTTTCTCCCATTCTGTAGGTTGCCTGTTCACTCTGATGGTAGTTTCTTTTGCTGTGCAGAAGCTCTTTAGTTTAATTAGATCCCATTTGTCAATTTTGCCTTTTGTTGCCATTGCTTTTGGTGTTTTAGACATGAAGACCTTGCCCATGCCTATGTCCTGAATGGTATTGCCTAGGTTTTCTTCTAGGGTTTTTACGGTTTTAGGTCTAACGTTTAAGTCTTTAATCCATCTTGAATTAATTTTAGTATAAGGTGTAAGGAAAGGATCCAGTTTCAGCTTTCTACATATGGCTAGCCAGTTTTCCCAGCAACATTTGTTAAATAGGGAATCGTTTCCCCATTTCTTGGTTTTGTCAGGTTTGTCAAAGATCAGATGGTTGTAGATGTGTGGTATTATTTCTGAGGGCTCTCTTCCGTTCCAAGGGTCAATATCTCTGTTTTGGTACCAGTACCATGTTCTTTTGGTTACTATAACCTTGTAGTATAGTTTGAAGTCAGGTAGCATGATGCCTCCAGCTTTGTTCTTTTGGCTTAGGATTGTCTTGGCAATGCAGGCTCTTTTTCAGTTTCTTATTAACTTTAAAGTAGTTTTTTCCTGTTCTGTGAAGAAAGTCATTGGTAGCTTGATGGGGATGGCATTGAATCTATAAATTACCTTGGGCAGTATGGCCATTTTCATGATATTCCTTCTTCCTATCCATGAGCATGGAATGTTCTTCCATTTGTTTGTAGCCTCTTTTATTTCATTCAGCAGTGGTTTGTAGTTTTCCTTGAAGAGGTCCTTCACATCCCTTGTAAGTTGGATTCCTAGGTATTTTATTCTCTTTGAAGCAATTGTGAGTGGGTGTTCACTCATAATTTGGCTCTCTGTTTGTCTGTTACTGGTATATAAGAATGCTTGTGATTTTTGCACATTGATTTTGTATCCTGAGACTTTGCTGAAGTTGCCTATCAGCTTAAGGAGATTTTGGGCTGAGACAATGGGGTTTTCTAGATATACAATAATATCATCTGCAAACAGGGACAATTCAGATTCACCAAAGTTGAAACGAAGGAAAAAATATTAAGGGCAGCCAGAGAGAAAAGTCAGGTTACCCACAAAGGGAAGCCCATCAGACTAACAGCTGATCTCTTGGCAGAAACTCTACAAGTCAGAAGAGAGTGGGGGCCAATATTCAACATTCTTAAAGAAAAGAATTTTCAACCCAGAATTTCATATCCAGCCAAGCTAAGCTTCATAAGTGAAGGAGAAATAAAATCCTTTACAGACAAGCAAACGCTGAGAGATTTTGTCACCACCAGGCCTACCCTAAAAGAGCTCCTGAAGGAAGCACTAAACATGGAAAGGAAAAACCTGTACCAGCCACTGCAAAGACATGTCAAATTGTAAAGACCACCGAGGCTAGGAAGAAACTTCATCAACTAATGAGCAAAATAACCAGCTAACATCATAATGACAGGATCAAATTCACACATAACAATATTAACCTTAAATGTAAATGGGCTAAATGCTCCAAATAAAAGACAGTGTGCTGTATTCAGGAAACCCATCTCATGTGCAGAGATACATATAGGCTCAAAATAAAGGGATGGAGGAAGATCTACCAAGCAAATGGAAAACAAAAAAAGGCAGGGGTTGCAATCCTAGTCTCTGATAAAACAGACTTTCAACCAACAAAGATCAAAAGAGACAAAGAAGAACATTATATAATGGTAAAGGGATCAATTCAACAAGAAGAGCTAACTATCCTATGTGCACCAAATACAGTAGCACCCAGATTCACAAAGCAAGTCCTTAGAGACCTACAAAGAGACTTAGACTCCCACACAATAACAACGGGAGACTTTAACACCCCATTATCAACATTAGACAGATCAACGAGACAGAAAGTTAACAAGGATATCCAGGAATTGAACTCAGCTCTGCACCAAGCGGACCTAATAAACATCTACAGAACTCTCCACCTCAAATCAACAGAATATACACCCTTCTCAGCATATCGCACTTATTCCAAAATTGACCACATAGTTGGAAGTAAAGCTCTCCTCAGCAGATATAAAAGAACAGAAATTATGACAAACTGTCTCTCAAACCGCAGTGCAATCAAACTAGAACTCAGGACTAAGAAACTCACTCAAAACCGCTCAACTATATGGAAACTGAACAACCTGCTCCTGAATGACTACTGGGTATATAACGAAATGAAGACAGAAATAAAGATGTTCTTTGAAACCAACAAGAACAAAGACACAACATACCAGAATCTCTGGGACACATTTAAATCAGTGTGTAGAGGGAAATTTATAGCACTAAATGCCCACAAGAGAAAGCAGGAAAGATCTAAAATTGACACCCTAACGTCACAATTAAAAGAGCTAGAGAAGCAAGAGCAAACACATTCAATAGCTAGCAGAAGGCAAGAAATACCTAATATCAGAGCAGAACTGAAGGAGATAGAGACATAAAAAACCTTTCAAAAAGAATCAAGTCATCCAGGAGCTGGTATTTTGAAAAGATCAACAAAATTGATAGACCGCTAGCAAGACTAATAAAGAGGAAAAGAGAAGAATCAAATAGATGCAATAAAAAATGATAAAGGAGATATCACCACCGATCCCACAGAAATACAAACTACCATCAGAGAATACCATAAACACCTCTACGCAAATAAACTAGAAAATCTAGAAGAAATGGATAAATTCCTCGACACATACACCCTCCCAAGACTAAATAAGGAAGAAGTCGAATCTCTGAATAGACCAATAACAGGCTCTGAAATTGAGGCAATAATTAATAGCTTACCAACCAAAAAAAGTCCAGGACCAGATGGATTCACAGCCGAATTCTACCAGAGGTACAAGGAGGAACTGGTACCATTCCTTCTGAAACTATTCCAATCAACAGAAAAAGTGGGAATCCTCCCTAACTCATTTTATGAGGCCAGCATCATCCTGATACCAAAGCCAGGCAGAGACACAACAACAAAAGAGAATTTTAGACCAATATCACTGATGAACATCGATGCAAAAATGCTCAATAAAATATTGGCAAAACGAATCCAGCAGCACATCAAAAAGCTTATCCACCACGATCAAGTGGGCTTCATCCCTGGGATGCAAGTCTGGTTCAACATACACAAATCAATAAACGTAACCCAGCATATAAACAGAACCAAAGACAAAAACCACATGATTATCTCAATAGATGCAGAAAAGGCCTTTGACAAAATTCAACAGTGCTTCATGCTAAAAACTCTCAATAAATTAGGTATTGATGGAATGTATCTCAAAATAATAAGAGCTATTTATGACAAACCCACAGCCAATATCATACTGAATGGGCAAAAACTGGAAGCATTCCCTTTGAAAACTGGCACAAGACAGGGATGCCCTCTCTCCCTACTCCTATTCAACATAGTGTTGTAAGTTCTGTCCAGGGCAATCAGGCAGGAGAAAGAAATAAAAGGTATTCAATTAGGAAAAAAGGAAGTCAGATTGAAATAACTTCTGATCTTTGGGAATGTGGTCAAGTTTGTTGGTTTCTAACTATAGTTGAATTTTGAGTGGCCACTATTGATTTTTTGAACTTGACTAGACAATTCATGTCTCACTGACCAGAGGCTATTAAGAGTTTATTTGGTCAGGGTTACTTGCATTCACTTTTGCTCTGGTTTGAAAGATCACTTACTATCAACCTGGTACAACATCTGTTGAAATACATTCCTAAGGGAAACAACAAACTAAATTAAACAATAATAAAAACATCCATATAGAAAGTAATTCTCCTATACTTTCCTTTTCACATATTTCTCAAACTTGTTTCCTTGGGAAATTGCAAAATGTGCTTCTTTTTCTACAATCATGTGTGTTTGTATATGTAATTTGAATTGCTGAACACCAGGCGAGTAATATTATAAAACTATCAGAACATAGGTTAAAAGTTAAAGATCACAGCAAAAGCATTCCCTACGTATTATACAGTAATGCCTGGTCTTCATATTATAAGCTCCGCTGGTTTGTTTCAGAGATCCTAAAAGCATGACTCTTTTAAATGCCTCCATCTGGACTAAAAGGAAAACTACAACATCCATTTTCTGCTTTGCCTCTTGCCAGTTCCCAATTGAACAATGCTCTTGAATTCTGTATTCAGAGAGGTTTTTTGTTCCCAAGTACTTTGGTTTCCTTTCCATAATGTAGAGAAAGAATTGAATATGGAAACGTATTGGCAGCTCTTTGGTATAATCCCCTTAACAAGTGATTGTAAGCAAATAAGTACTTTCAAGTGAATTTATAAAGTGGTTTGCTTGCCAAAGTTCACATTTGTGTCAAATTGGGCTATTATATCAATTATTACCCATACTCTTGAATTGGTCGTCAAAAAATGAAGGAAGGAACAAGGGAAGGAAAAAAGGAGAGAAGGAATTAAGGAAGGAGGGAGAAAGGGAGAGAGGGAGGGAAAGACGAAGGGAGGGGAGGGAGGAAGGGAGGCAGGAAGAAAAAGAAGCGAGGAAGGGAGGCAGGAAGAAAAGGAAGGAAGGAAGGAAAGAAGGAAGGGCAGACAGGCAATTTGCATTTCTGATTAGAAAACTCCAATCTCTCCTTAAATAACGGCATCTTTAGAATGAAAGTGAAATGAGAAATGAAGGATGGAAGAACCAGTGTTTCCTGAGAAGAATTATTTTACCAGAAATGTCATCCTCTCATTCTCAGAAGTCTTTCAGCCAGGTCCATGAATTAGTCCAGTTGCATGTCCCTCTTATTTCCTATTTAACGCTAAGCGATCTCAGTTTGACTACATTGCTCAGCACAAGGAAGCAAGTTCAAGAAATATGTGAAAAGGAAAATATAGGAGAAATACTTTCTATTTTTGTGTGTGTGTACGTATTTTTACTGATTTAATTTAGTTTGCTGTTTTCCTTGGGAACATGTTTCAACAAATGTTCTGGCAAGTTGATAGTAAGTGATCTTTCAACCCAGAACAAAAATGAATGCAAGTAAATCTAATAAAAAAATCTAATTGTTTCCTGTACATTCATTTTCCTTTCCCACTGTTAATCCTTTCATAAGACATCATCAGCAACTCCTTAGCATGTAGAAGTATAATGAAGTCTTTAGAGAAACATGTTCCATATGTATTTATTTCAGCCCTCTACTGGGAAGAATTTCTTCTCTGCCATTCTTTTATTACACTGCCACTTGGAAGTGCACTGCGACAATGCTCTTGGCTAGATATCTTATATGTATTGTCTTGAATATCCACCAAAAATCTGTACCATCGAGTTTATTACTCCAATTCTACATGTGAGAACTAAGTCTCATCCAATTTAACTAGCTAAATATCATGAAGCTCATAAATGAGCATTATACCCAAGTGAGATGTGCCACTAAAATTTAGTAGAAGTACATCTTTTACCCCCTTTTGTAATCAGTAGAGAAAATAAATGGAATGTACTAGTCTCTAGATGCTCTTCATTGTTTTATACTGAGCCCCCTGCATAGGAGGGTTGGAATTTAACACAATTTGAGACACACTCCAGAATCACTGCAGTTGCTGACTTCAAAAGGTATCTCAGAAACACAAAACCCACCCTAAGTTACAGTTTATACTACCCCATTTCCCATGCCAGCTGATACAACAAACCACCAATGATGTGTCCCGTTTCCTAAAGGTGAGTTTAATTTGAATAGAGTAAAAAGGAATCCTGAAGGGGAAAAATAATAACCACCACAAAAAAACCACGCCACTTAATCTGAATCAGAGGTGCAGGCTAGTTCAAACAACTAATAAAGAAAATGAGAAGAATACAATTTGCAGCAATTTTGCAAAAGGGGAAAAACCTTACTTTACAAATAGCTTTGGCTTCATATCTAGCCAAGCAAGCAGCAAGGCAGAGGCAGATAACAATGTGATTACTTTGGTAATGATATGCATTAGATCCATTATGGGAAACAATAATGCTCCCTACTGAACGCACTCAATCCAGTTATTGATTTTTCTTAATGTTAAAAGCGCTACTCTAAAACTGAAAAGAGATATCCTTTATTTATTCTCTTTCCCTTTCATTCTCCAAGTCCATAGATCCTTTGATGCAGAGTAGTATACCAAGATAATGGAGTAATGTATATCTAATCTGACACCTACTGGGCCAGGCTAATGTTTCAGATAAAAACATCTAGGTTACTGCTGCTCATGGAAAAAAGCAATGTATGATAAGAAAAAATATCTGAACTTTCATTTTTGTTTGGCTTTGTTTTCTAAAGAATCCTTGCAGACCACGCATATTTTCCTTTTATATCAGAATAACATATTGATTAGTCCACAGATGAAGCTCAGATGTACATTAAATTGGTCTTCTTCTGAGAATATGTTTCCTTTATTTAAGCTTTTACTACATTATTATTAGAAACAAAACAGATGCATTACATATGCACCTGGATATAGTTCATTTCTTCTATCTTCTACACCTACTGTTCAAATCACATTTTTCTACATACACCTACCTCTGCCCCCCACCCCCCACACACACACCTGTCCTATCTTGCCCCGTTCTATACTTTATACTTCCTCTTAATTACAGCTTGGCAGTAGCTGGAACCATGTATTTCTAATGAGCATCAGAAAAAAAAGATTTCAATAAATATGAGGCAATTTGGTAAATCCTAACTTTTTTTTCACTTCACACAATAGAGAAGTTTTTCAGAAATCTTTACTAAATATTATTTCATGCTATATTTGTCAAGTAAATAAGCAACATACACTGATGTCAAAAATCTTTCATATGACTCATCAGTTCCATCAGAAAAAAATCAGACAATGTATTTGTACCAACCTTTTGTCTGATGTCTGATACTCATTTCCCTCATTCATACCTTATGTCCCCACTAAATTACTTTTTCTTTTTTTTTTTTTTTAAACTCTATAGGAGAATAAAAAGCATTTCTTCTTGTCATATTTACTTGGCCAATTTCATTTAAACTGCCCCCAGTGGATTTGAAACAGCATGTGCAAGGTAACAGACCTATAATCAGCTATGCAGAATCAGTAACACAGAAACTAAAAAGCATTTCAATATCTTCCTCTATTTAATCAGATGAAATTATTTGTGCATTTCTAATGAAGCATTTGATATTTTTTAAAGTTGCATGAGCTGACTAAACCTTATTTAAAAAAAGAGAGAAAAGCTAAAAAGTAATTCAATTTTATCAATGTACTTAAGATGAGATCTCTGTGTATCTTAAAATTAATTATTAAGAATGAGAAAATTGCTTAATTTTTGAAGATCTTTCCACATAACAAACTTTTCATTTGGCATATTGCCTGCTTGGCCTAAAGTCTTTAGGTGAATAAAATATGTTCAGCTGGTAAAGGAAAATAAACAGCAACAGGAATTAATTATCAGTTTTTCTAAATGGCCCTAGGCCCACTTAAGGTAATTTCTCCCAAATTTTAATAAGGAGATGCAAAGTATAAAACAGCTAGGATAAAAAATAGTTTCTTTTTTCCCCAGTCCACTAACACCATTATTTTTCCCTTTCCAACTCTGAAAGTTGACAATATGAATTGGGTTATCCTTGTCATACCCAACTAAAACAGAGTCAATAAATCAGGGACAAAAAGCACTTAGGATGTATAATATTGCTCCACAAAGGTAGTTCTCTGAAGTCTAGCTGGTAAAAGTGCCCACTGTAACATAAAACCAGTTGTATCCAATGGCCTCTGAAATAACCTGCAGAATCTTTAAGATTGTTTTTACCCACTGTCTTCACTCACCAATCAAAGATTGCCAGCTCGGCAAACTTTACTAGTGCCAATAAACTTTTTTCAAACAGCAATATACACAACCTCCAACCCTTCTGTGTTCTTCATATAAACCAAAGACCACCAGGTCTGTGTGTATGCTCCAAATTGTAATTCTGCCTTTCCAAATAAAATATTAAATTTAGATATCCATCTCTATATATTTTATTTGACTTTGACACACCTATAAGCCTTTGTGAATGAAAGACTACCTCAGCTATCTAGTCATTCATTTAAATGGTTTTCTATGAAGACTTCATGTTTTGTCTCTTATTTTCATATGAAAATTCTCTACATAACAGATTTTGGGATCTCTTCTTTGAAAAAACAATGTTGAGACCTCTTATTTATGTACTTAAATTAGCCAAAAAGTCTTGGTTGTGAGAATCATTCTCCATCTTGTTTCTTGAACACTTGTCAAACCTTGTGCTACAAACATTGGAAGACCTTTGAGTTACTATAATAGGTCCATCAGTCAATATGTTTAGCAAGTGTACAAAGTAGAAATAAATTTGAAAGCACAGTCAAAATAGTGCAAACTGGTCCTAATAACTCTTTTGCTAAAAAAAAATTAAATTAAGTGGATCTGCAAAAAGTTGTATTACAAAAAGCTTTAAATATTTAGGGAATTGTTGCTCTCAAGTTATAACAGATCTCTATAGAAAGTGGACACTATAAACTTTTCAGCAATCAGATAGTACCAATGGTAATGTACCCAAATGAATTGTTTTACTTAACTCTTATCCATGTCTAAAGTTATCATAAAAATAAACAGTGACCGAACTATACATTATTTCCACCTACCAAATTATAGACTGGCTTATAGCTACTTATTTATTGCTAGTTTATTATAAAAAATATAGTACCTTATAGTTTAAAGAGTTTTATATTTCTAATATTTGTTACAATTTCATAGCACCGAGTTTTATGAGTCACAATTTTTTTTTAAATTTTGAATTTTACATATTTGTGGAGTACAAAGGTTAATTTTATTACATGCATAAACTGGAGAGTGGTAAAGTCAGGGCTTTTAGGATATACATCACCTAAATATCATATACTTTACTCATTAAATAATTTATCATTATCCACCTGCCTCTCCTCCTTCTGAGTCTCCATGATTTATCATTCTGCACTTTATACTCATGTGTACACATTATTTAGCTACCACTTATAACTGAGAACATATATATTTGACTTTCTGAGTTGTTTCACTTAAGATAATAATCTCCAGCTCTATTCATGTCACTGCAAAAAATCCATATTATTTCACTCTTCTTTATGGCTGGATAGTATTTTATTTTGTATATATACCACATTCTCTTTATCCAGTCATCTGTTGATGGATACTTAGGTTGATTCCGTACCTTTGCTATGGTGAATATTGCTGCAGTAAACATTTAGGTGTTCACATCTTTTTGATACAATGACTTCTTTTCCTTTGGGTAGACACCAAACAGTGAGATTGCTGAATCAAACGATAGTTGTATTTTTAGCTTTTTGAGGTAACTCCATTATGTTTTTAATAGAGGTTGTGCTAACTTACATTCCCACCAACAATGTATAAGAGTTTCCTTTTTTTCCTTGCCTGTGCCAAAATCTATTGTTTTTTGTCTTTTTAAAAAGAGCCATCTGGCAAACTCTTTAAACCATGGTTTCTTAATCTGTAAAAATGGGAGGACCAATCGCCATCTCATCTTTTACTTACATGTAACAAACATGAAATGCAAAAATGATTGACTGACTTGTCCATTTTAATATAGTGAGGAAAAACTGTAACCCAAGTATTCTGCTCCTAGCACAATTTGCTCTCTCATTTAATCCATAGAACATAACTCTTGAGGATGTAGCAACAAACAAAGAAACAAAATTCCTGTTCTCATGAAGCTTGTGTTTTGGTGGGAAGACCATAAACGATTCAATGCATCTTATGGTAGTAATGCAAAATAAAGCAAGGTAAAGGGATAAAAATTAATGTGACTGAGAACAGCAGGGCATTTTATATAGAATTACGGGGGCGAGCCTCTGTGATGAAGTCATATTTACTCAGAGATATGAAGGAAATAGGGGAATGAAGCATTCTGGTATCTGGTAGATCATTCCAAGTATGACCAGTGTGTTCTAGAGAGAGCAAGGAGGCCAGTGGTCATACCTTTATAGGGTAAGGTATGAAGATGAGATCATAATAGTGGAGTTGGGGGTCAGAGTTTTTAACGTCCCCCAGTCCCTTGTTCTTAACATATTGCTATCCTGCTCCTCAGAGAAGCAGTGTAGTTTGCCTTTTTCGTTAATATGAACTCTTCTAGTACCCTCCTTTTCACCCATTCATCAGTAGGTTTTATCAGTGTTCCAATTCTAATTATATAAATTACGAAGTTTATCATATTCTTCCAAATACATTACTTGTCCATCATCACAGTGAAGGTGTTGTCATTAACATTTGACAGATGAGAAAATAGAGATGCTGAAGCACAGGATGCTTTATCCAGAGCCATGATACCAGGAAACAACAGTTAGATTTGAAAACCCAGTACTGTTACACCATGCAGCCTTCGCTACACCTCTTACCTCTCAGCATGTTCTTTGAATAAAAGCTCCAATTAGAGTCTTCTGTTAAAGTGAGAAGCCTTGGTTTATAAAGATGTCACACCACAATGTCACTAAGTGCAATTAAATATAAGGCTTATGAAGTACTATTTATCAGGATGCTAAGAATAGGATTTTCTCAGAGGAGAAAACAAACTTTACTAGAGACAGATTTTTAGAAATCATTCCAGTGTTACTATCTTAACAAAAATCCACCTCGTTATATTGACTGAATATGGTTCTTTTTCACATGTTCTTTAGAGAATATGATATCTAATTTTGGACACATAAATGTGCACAAACAGAAAGAGAAAAACAGACAGAGAAATACATTTAAAAAAATAAAACCCCATACAATTTTTATATATCAAGCCTGCTTAAAAATGAAATATCTGTAAAAGTACATTTTATAATACATCTCCAGTAACCCTGACTATGCTGTACTACCACATCTGATTATTGTTAATAGACATGCAACATAACAGCAAGACAACACACATAATTTGTTCCTCAACTCTCATACCTAAAAGTTAGAAAAGTTACCTGAGTGACATAAATTGGCATGGACTTCCAAAAATATTTTGTCCACAGTGAGACAAAAACATTTAAATTTTGCCTATAGCAGGAATTATCTACATGCTGGCCAGCCATCACACTTAATTAAATTTGTACGGGTCACATCAGAGGTAAAAAAAAATATTATCCACATAGGTAATGCTATAGGAATACTAATTCACTCAAAGGGGTCTCAGTTGCCCTTTCAGCTTCACCCTTATAGAAATTCTTATTATTTGTCAGAATAAAAATACCAAGCTAAGCAGATCTACTAAGTCATAACTCTTGTCTAAGCTTAATTTGAAAGTCTTATAAAAGCATCCTTTGCTATGGGCCGTAAGTATATTGAGGCTTCATCCATCTGTTCTCATTCAAATAGAGGAGGACACTGTTTGTATGCAGGGAAAAAATTGTATCCCAAAGAAATGTGTTTTTCAATTTGCTCACCACAATTAACACTCCAAGTACAATAGTTTTGGTGTGCTTTGTAGTTACCAGGCAGGAGCTACATATTTAAATATTACAGTTAGCAACTGTCAAAACTCTTATCAAAATTCACCACCATACTCTGGTAATTCCTTAAGGCAGGTTGTCCTTTAAGGATACCTTTTTTCTTGTCAAGTTGCAACTACAGACAAGCTAGTTCTTCATGTATACAGCTTAGGTTCTACCACGGACTAAGGCTGATCATAATTTTCAAATGAATAAATTAAGATCATTTATATTTTGAAACTGTCAACATTTGCCAAAAGATAATGAATGTACTAGAACTCCTCTTTACTGTTCGATTTCTTCAGCAGAGAGTCAATGAGAAAGAGTATGGAGCTCTGGAAATGTGCAGATTTCAGTTAAATTTTGGATTCTAATATTTGTGTGAAATACATCCAACTTTCTTAATCTCATTGAGCCTCAATTTCTCTAATGTTAACATGTTAATATTCCCTCCCTAATGGAGCTGTTGTCTCAAATGAGACAATGTCTATAACATGATTGATACTTATAAATATTATATATTTATATATGTATATATTAACTTCTATTTCCCTAAGTTACATACAACCTGTAAAATTACAAAAAAATAAGTCCATAAATACCAAATGAATTACTATAATCCAAAAATCATTAACCATAAGTCAAACAGTGAGTAGAAAAAGTTATTGCATCCATCAGCTATGTGGACATTAAGTAACACATGCATTAGAAAATGTAGTTTTAAGTTTGACTCTTTGTTTTTAACCTATATCACTTTAATCTATATCATAGTATAAGTGATTTTCATCCATACTTTGCCATCCAAAAAAAAATTTCTAAATCTGATTTAATTTTACTCAGTAAATGTAAAACGGGAATCAGTTTTACACAACACAGTACTAACTGCTGAAGAATGAAGAAAAAATAGGAAAACATTTTCTGCTTAACTACAAGTAACTGTCCTTTAGAATTGTACAGTCACCCTACTATTTCACATCACAAATATGAAAGGATTATGCATATAGACAAATACTTATCTAAATTCATCACCCAAACCCCTTCACACTGATTTTAAAACACTGCTTCAAGAATGAAACAATAAATATTACAATCAGTCTGATGAACTGTATGTTGACACAAAAGAATTTAGGCTCCATCAGTTTACTGCTCTGGATCTCAATTCAACCATTTGGAAAATGATGAGTTTGGAACATCCAAGTTAGCTTCTTAGATTTTTAACTAAAATTATAACTGTTTTTCTCAAGGTGTTAAATATTTTGCCAATGAAAATGTAAATTTGTTACTTTTATCTAGTTAAATGGGAGAGTATTTCAATCAAATATGTTGACTAATTGTGATGTTTTGGGACTGAAAATATTTTTTCTGGTAGTAATCACATAAAAATTTTATTATAAAATTAGTGAATACTCATTAAAAATACAAGAAGAGCAATTAAAACTGGAAACTACAGCACTATAAGATTTTTTTTCCAGATAATTATTCAATTTACCTATGTTGAAGTATTTTCTAACCAAATGTAATAGGAAACCTTTTTCTAATTGATTATAATCATAGATGCTTTATATAAAAGATTTCTTAAAATTTGCTTTGTGATTATCTAACATTGAAAGTTAGAATCGAAAATGTATGCTGAAAATTTTTCTACTTAAAATATGTGCAGGACTACAAAATGAACACATTTTAAGTGTAAGTAAATAAATTTACCAGAATTTGATTTGCATTGCTATTCAGATCAGATGTTCTAGAATTTCTCTCTCAGCACTCACAGCTCATTTTTAGAAAGACAATACAAAATCCTAGTACAAAGTTAAAAGTGAAACTGCCAAGATTGACTTCTATTTAAAGTTACATTCTTCCCCAACTGCTAAATGTACCATACACAATAAAAAATTGTGAGTGGGATTGTGTGTGTGTTGTGGGAGTGGTTGGGTGTGTGTGTGTGTGTGTGTGTCTGACTGGTGGCTGATATTTAAAAAAAAAGATAAACCTGCCAGGAAAAAAGTATTTACTCATAAGATATGGGTAAAGAGAGTGACTATTTCATTATATTTGCAACTGTCATTTCAAAGCCCTGTCTCTAGTTTCTTAAGGCTCTGCTAGCTCTGTGATATAACTAGATGGAGATCATTCTGCTGTGACCAAGTTACATCTCAATATATAACCCTCATTTTTCATGTCTCCTGCTTAAAAACAAACAGTGTGTTTCAGAGAAAGACATGCAGTTAGCTGATATGAATCTAAACTAGAATAATGGAATGCTGAGAAATGAAATAAACAATTCTGAAAGGATTTACACCTTAAATATTTTTTCTGCAAAGAGCTTTCTAAAATCTAGCTCTTTGAGGTACAAACAGTTATTATCTTCCAGAACAGGTCAACACTAAGCTGTTTGTGATCCTGGTTTAAATGGCAATCTGAAGGGCAACAATTATTTTCTTCTGAATTCCTCATCTATTAGCAAATTTTTTTTTTTTTTTTTTTGCTTTTCACGTGAACATCTGTGAACATCGAAACCAATGCATTATGTGAGCTAATAATTCACATGTACTCAGAACTTGCACAAGAATGACACCTGGGATGCAATCAAATTGAAACTTAAATTTTAAAAGGACATTGGGAAGCAAAAACTATCTAGTGGGAAAAGCAATTCCCTTTACATTTTGATAATAAATAGTTATACAATAACTTTATGTTACAAAGCCCTGTCTTGATTCGGTAATTTGCTACATCCCATCAAAGTTATTAATTCATCACTTTAATCCCTTTGCTCTTATTTTCTTCCTCTGGAGCAAATCCTGTACTTGGTAACCTGCTGGTCTTCAGGGAGTGGATGTAGTAAACTCCTACTCTCTTTCTCTGCTCAGCTTTTTCACCTTTTCCTCAAATTATCTGCCACTGTTTAAATCTCACCAAGGTCAAAGAGTACAAGAAAGAGATATGAGGACAGGAAAGTACTTGCTTGTTCTCTGGGTGAGGAAGATGTTTAGGCACCTTCCGGGAGCTCCACAGTAGTCTCTTGCTCAGCCTCTCGCACTGCAGCCTCCTGGCCACTCTTCCATCCTCAGCCCTAGTTCTCTAGTTGTCTACAACTCACACTGGCTATTGGAGTCCTCTGACCCTCCAGAGGGTCCCTATTGACTAGATTAAACTCCAGTGCAAATTACTATGTATTGCATTCAGTGTAAGTGTGTTTACTTCTTCAGTGCAGCTTCCTAATTTCACATCTTTCTTCACCAAATTCAGCTTTAGTTTTCATTGGTACATTCAGGAATCACAGCAGAGTTCCTCAACTGCGAGGAATGCATAGCAAGCATTCTAGTAAGTCCAGTTGAAGCTCTCTATGTTTCAAGATGAAACAATGGTGTTCTATCAATGCTTCATTCACAGAAAACTCTACACAAGAGCCATGAAAGCCATTCTCATATATCCCATTTCATGATATCCCATTCCAAGATATGCACACACTCTTAAGGATCTGACAATTTTGTTGTCTCAGTGACTGAGATGAACTTTAAATTTATCTTGTTACAATTACACATATAAAATACATTTAGCACATAGAATGTGATACAGTCTGATACAGCAAAAGCTTACTTAATGACAGTTACCATTATTATCATCATCATCAATATAATGCTTACTGGATTAGTCCACTCTCACACTGCTATAAAGGACTGCCCAAGACTGGGTAATTTACAAACAAAAGACGTTCATTGACTGACACTTCTGCATGGCTAGGGAGACCTCAGGACACTTACAATCATGGCAGAAGGGGAAACAAACACATCCTTCTTCACATAATGGCAGGAAGAAGTGTCAAGCAAAAGTGGAAAACCTCCTTATGAAACCATCAGATTTCATAACTCACTCACTATCATGAGAAGAGTAGCACGGGGGTATTCTTCCCTCATGATTCAATTACCTCCCACTAGGTCCCTTTCATGACATATGGGGATTACGGGCACTAAAATTCACGATTAGCCAAAGCCAAGCCATATCATCACACACCTGGCCCCTCCAAAATCTCATGCCCTCACATTTCACAGCACAATCATGCCTTTCCAATAATCCATCAAAGTCTTAACTCATTCCAGCATTAACTCAAAAGTCCAAGTCCAAAGGTTCATCTGAGACAAGGCAAGTCCCTTCTGCCTGTAAGCCTGTAAAACTGAAAACAAGTTAGTTACTTCCTAGATAAAATGAAGGTACAGGTATTAGGTAAACACACTCATTCTAAATTGGAGAAATTGGCCAAAACAAGGGACTACAGGCCCCATGCAAGTCTGAAATACAATAGGGCAGTCATTAAACTTTAAAGTTACAAAATGATTTTCTTTGACTCCATGTCTCACATCCAGGGCACACTGATGCAAGAAGTGAGTTCTCATGGCTGTGGGCAGCTCCACCCCTGTGGCTTTGCAGCATACAGTCCTCCTCCCAGCTGCTTTCATGGCCTGGCGTTTAGTGTCTACAACTTCTCCAAGCACACAGTACAAGCTGTTAGTGAATCTACCATTTTGGAGCCTGGACGACAGTGGCCTTCTTCTCACAGCTCCACTAGGCAGTGCCCCAGTGAAGACTCTGTGTGGGGGCTCCAACCCCGCATTTCCCTTCTACACTGCCCTATCAGAGGTTCGCCATGAGGGCTCCACCCCCACAGCAAACTTCTGCTTGGACATCCAGGCATTTCCATACGCTTTCTGAAATCTAGATGGAAGATCCCAAACCTCAGTTCTTGACTTCTGTGCACCCACAGGGCCAACACTACATGTATGCTGACAAGGTTTGGGGCCTGCACCCTCCCAAGCAATGGCTCGAGCTGTACCTTGGCCCCTCTTAGCCATGGCTGGAGCTGAAGCTGCTGGGATGCAGGACACCAAGTCTGAGGATGCACACAGCAAAAAGGCCCTGACCAAGCCAAGGAAACCAATTTTCCCTCCTAAGTCTTTGAGCCTGTGACGGGAGGAGCTGCCTATAAGGTCTCTGACATGCACTGGAGTCATCTTCCCCATTGTCTTGGTAATTAGCATTTGGCTCCTGGTTACTTATGTAAATGTCTGCAGCCAGCTTTCATTTCTCCCTTGAAAATGAGTTTTTTCTTTTCTACCACATCATAAGGCTGCAAATTTTTCAAATTTTTATGCTCTGCTTCCTTTTGAATACTGTGCTGCTTAGAAATTTCTCCTCCCAGATACCCTAAATCATCTCTCTCAAGTTTAAAGTTCCATAGAACTCTAGGGCAGGGACAAAATGCTACCAGTCTCTTTGCATAGCAAGAGTGACCTTTACTTTAGTTCCCAACAATTTCCTCATCTCCATCGGAGACCATCTCAGCCTGGACTTCACTGTCCATATCACTGTCAGCATTTTGGTCACAGTCATTCAACAAGTCTCTAGGAAGTTCCAAACTTTCCCACATTTTCCTGTCTTCTTTTGAGCCCTCCAAACTGTTCCGACCTCTTCCTGTTATCTTGTTCCAAAGTCAATTCCATATTTTTGGAAATCTTTACAGCAGCTCCCTACTCTCTGCAGTACCAATTTACTGTATTAGTCTATTCTTATGCTGCCCAAAGCTGGGTAATTTATAAAGGAAAGAGGTTTAATTGACTCACAGTTCCACCTGGCTCCAGAGGCCTCAGGAAACCTACACTCATGGCAGAAGTGGAAGCAAACTTGTCCTTCTTTACATAATGGCAGGAAGAAGTGTTGAGCAAAAGGGAAAAAAGCCCTTTATAAAACCATCAGATCTCATGAGAATTCACTCACTATCATGAGAAGAGCAGCATGGGGATAACCACCCCCATGATTAAATTACCTGTCACCAGGTCCTTCCCATGACATGTGTGGATTATGGGAACCACAATTCAAGATGAGATTTGGGTGGGAACACAGCCAAACCATATCACTTACCACCTAGGGAGGAGTATATCCGATTCATGCCTTAACTTCTTATACATGAGTGTTCATTGATGTTTATTTGTAATAGCCAAGAACTGGAAACAATCCAGTGGCCATTAGGTAACTGGATAAACAAATTGTGGCATATTTCCACAATGGAATACCAATCAACAATTTTAAAAATGACTGTTTATATACACTACATAGACTAATCTAAAAACAATTATGAATAGTGATAAGAGCTATATTCTTCTATTCTTCTTTTTCTTGAGATGGAGTCTCACTGTGATACCCAGATTGGAGTGCAATGGCATGATCTTGGCTCACTACAACCTCTGCTTCCTAGGTTCAAGTGATTCTCCTGCCTTAGCCTCCCGAGTAGCTGGGACTACAGGAGAACACCTTCATGCCCAGCTAATTTTTGTATTTTTAGTAGAAACGGGGTTTTGCCATATTGGCCAGGCTGGTCTCAAACTCCTAACTTCAAGTGATCCACTCACCTTGACCTCCAAAACTGCTGGGATTACAGGTGTGAGCCAACATGCTCGGCAAAAGCCATATCAAAAAAGAGTTAATAGCATATGATTCCATTTAAATAAAATTCTAGAAAAGGAAAACTAATCTGTAGTGACAGAAAACAAATGAGAAGGTGCTTAAGAAAGTAGAAGCAGTCAAGGAGGGAATGGTTGGTAGTATTTCAAAAGGCATGGGGAAATTTTTAGGGATAAATGTGTTTATCTTGACTCTAGTAATAGCATTATTGTTATATACTGGAAAAAAATAGTACATATTAAACATACCAATTTATTCATATCAATTATATACTAAGAAAGCTGTTTTTTAAAAAGTTAAGCTACAAGAACATACAAGAGTAGGGAACCCAGTGAAAAATACCAAAATACTATGGTGATTTCATTAGTCTTCTCAGACTGGCTTATGATCATTGTATTTATAATACTTAATATCAGTGACTTGTCTGTTTCTCCACTAATCCAGAAAGTCAAGTTTCATATCATGTGCAAAGTTTTACTTTTTTATTTAGTATATTTCTGAGCATTTTTATATATTTTATTGCTAATTTGAATACAATAATTTTCTTACGACAGTTTCCATCTGATTATATAAACTGACAATGTTTAAATTTGCCATTTTGCTGGAATTTTACATAAATTCTGATATTTTTTCAGCAGACTCTCTTGGTTTTCAGGGACAGCTATTTAAAATGTTTACATTCTAATAGTTTAATCGGTATTTTTATTAAAATATGAATAGAGGTGTTTCAGTCATTGCTGTTCTTCCAAAGTTTGGCTAAAATTTCTTTGCTGTTTTTCACATCATATTAACCTATTGAAAGCTATAAGAAAGAAAATATATTTGCCCCACATGATAAATATTTATGATATTCTACATTATTTTTTAAGATCAAGTCTCTTGCATTCCTACATATACCTGTGTTAGATGAAAATTGTAACATAAATTTCCTTGCATTAAAGCTGTGAAATTTTCAATGCTACTTTTAAAAAGCAATGCATTGATTTTTAAAAGTTTTTAAACAACTTTATCTGTTTCTCGTTTACTTTTTAAATTACAGTCTACTGTGTCCAACAAAAATGTTTGGATAGAAATTGTTTTTTAAGGAAATAATAAATGAAACTACGTCTATTTAGCTAGTATGAACATTTTCAAGGTGCTTTTGCACATATTTGTCTATTTTTTTTCTTAAAGAATACTCCTGTTTTGTGAGTCAAAGTAACAAGATCTAAAACTATCATGCTGTTAAAATGAGGAACTTCCAATTCTGAATTTCATGTTTTCTCCACTAATCTCTAGAAATGGCATAAGTTTGGTGTCTGTTCTCAAGTCAACTGCCTAATCTTAAATCAACCTCTGGTTATGCAACTTTGGGCAAGTTTTCCCAACTGATCAACCATGTGTTTATTTTCTCTCTAATAGGCATTATCATAGGATCTTCCTCATAGGAGTGCAATGAGGAGGAAATGAGATAAGGAACACAAAGCTTTTAGCCTACGGCCTAGGATATGGTGTGTGTTAGTAATTATTACGTATTTTACTATCATATTTTAAATGTATGGACAGTAATAATCATTGTGTAAGTTCTGAGTAAAATATGAGAAGAATGCAATGATAAATGTGTTCTTCATATGCCCAGCTACAATTTGTTATTTTTTTTCTGGTAATCTTAGCAAGCATGTGAATAATTTAAATGTCTGATAAATCTACTACAAGATTAAGATTAATAGATAGTATGAAATATAAATTTTATTTGTTGTCGCACAAAGCTTTTTTAAAAAACTATTCAGCATTTTATTGATTTTAGTAAACATCATTAAAATAGCAAAATCCTATCAGTTCAATGAGAACTTAAAATAGAATTGAAGGATATTATAATGTATTGAGAGATATTACTGCAAAAGCCAGTAAAATCTGTTATATAATTATGACACACATACCTACAACTACACTACCCTACCCCCTACACATACACACTAAAAACACAAAAAGGTAAAATTATGTGTTTGATGTTTGAATTTTAGTAACTCAGATAATCTTTCAGAACCCTGCACTGAGAGGCAGACTGACCAACTGAGCCTCAATTGCTTCATCGGGGAGCTAAGGGAAATATTTCCTCTCATAAGAGTTTTAAATCGGGCTTAAAAAATAATTGCTGATGCACATATACATGTCCCTAGACTTCTTCCTTACCTTTTTGAAGGCTTTAGCCCCACGCCTGCCTATTCACCAAGTACAAGCAACTGGTGCAAGACTACCCAGCATATTCCAACTGAAGATTAAATTACCACAAAACTTTTAACTATTTGCATGGAAGATTGTGTATTTCTTTATAGGTAGATACAGCAAGGAACCCTAGGATTTGGTGGTAGGGAAACTAGAGAAAACCCTTGGAAAAAATGTGCAGAATGCTAATTAGGGAGTTCCACAATTAGACATAGAATTCAAAACAATAATCAACACAGTGACTTGACAGATTTCAGGTTTTAACTCGAAGAGAAGCACGCCATGATGAATTCTGCAGACTGATGACTGCATCCACCTTGGAGAGTAAGGGGTGGGGGGTGGAGAGGAGGAGAAGAAAGCATAGGGAACAGGCAAAGAAGTAGAGATTGAAATATCTCAAGGACTCTGAAGTCAATATTGTTCCTGAGCTCAATAAAGTGATGGCAAAATTCTTCCCAGCTTTCTTTAATGCGGTGAAATATTCTGAATCTCTATCTTCCCAATTGTTGCCTGTAACTGATATGACAAGGAACTGGTGACAGATTTCTTTGCTCAAGGCTCCATCTCTCAAAATTATGCCATATTAGAGAGAGAAAAATGTCAGATTATGCCACTTTGTAAAATGTCATTCTCTAAAACGAATAGAGGTTACCCATTTTGATATTCCTCTAGGTCTGGCTTTCCAAATAAGCCAATAGTAAACATTTAGCATCAAGCTCCTTACCTCTAACACCATCTAAGCTCTCATCACCACATATAAAATAGCAGCCCTCTTATCCACAAGTCTATCTCCATTGTGCTGCTTGGTATTCCTTCCTGGCACTTATCACTAGACATGTTATGCAATAATTTGGTTCAATTTATGTCTTCCCACAATAAAAGGCGAGTCCCAGTCCCCAGATGAACATCTGATGGACAGTAAAAGTAGGCATTCAATAGACATCTAGACATTAATGAACACTTTCATGAAATAGGAGAAAATGAACCCAATCTTTGTCTCTGTAAGAAAGCAATTCTTTTATCAACTCAATGTTTCCTCTAAAGTGAGATAATTCTACTAAGGAATCACTGTAGTATAAAGTAGAATAAAGCCAAGAGCAATGATAATACTTAGGAAAAGTTGTTAAATAATCCAAACCTCACAGTTCAAATATATAACTCCCTATCAGTATCCACATTCAAATCATGAAAAGAATTTATAATTTCAGAAGAAAAGATTGAAAAAAATCTAGTCATCCTGTCTCCTTTTTTATAGGATCTGGAATACCCAAATATTTATTAATAGAAACATCTGGAGAACTTACTGGCTCCATCATTTTTACCTGAATAAATGAGATGATGCAGAGACAATGACTAGAACTATTCGAAGAATATTTTTGTATTTTAAAAACTGCATTTTCTAAAATTGGTCATACTGGTAAAGCACCACCAAGAAGAACAGTTATATATTTCCTCCATTTTTCCTTTCCCAGCAAATAACAGAGAGAAAAAAAGGTCAATTTGTCTTGTAAAAAGCTATAGATTTGCAAGAAGGAAGAGTTATTTTAGTGAGACCAGTCCCATCTTGCTTTTCACAGAAGTCTCACATTCAACACCAGAATCTGTCCTTTGTCAGGGCAGTGGGATTTAACATGTGTTGCTCCATTAGCAATAGTGGCTGTTCTGCACGCATCAATCCCCCAGCTGTCAATGACAGAGCCGACCAATAGTAGACACTTGTTGAGCAGCCAACAGGATTGTGCCGAAGTTGTCTGCTACGGAATAACTGATACCCTTTCCTTTTTCTCCTTTGTACTCAGAAAGTCAAGGATTGGAATCGAGTCGTATTGCAAAATACATGGAGCAGTAGAATCTGAACCGACCTGATCTCTCCCAAGACACATTATCCAGAACATTTGGCAGAGTTCTGTCAGCACTTCTATAAACATTAAGTTCCCAAATCTTATAAGTTTCTGGCTACATGGAGCTTAGTAATGAGCTTTTGCAAAGAGTCTCTAAGGCTTGCCCTTGATGCCTTCTTTGAGTATATAAATATTAAATATTTCTGTTTCAGATTTTTCTTGAGCTCTTTTGTTCAAACAAACATACAAAAAAATGCCACCTGTCATTACAGAGAGCTACATCATAAGAAGGTACTATATGGAAAAGAGATAAATTCTATTTTCAGAAGCTACTAACAATAAGAAAACCAAAACCTGGCATTAAAATTATGTTTCTGATATTAATCTTTTGAGACTAAGCTTACAAAAAAAAAAACCATAAATATGATCCATATATAGAAGAACAACTTTAGGCGACGTATGCCACTAAAGGAAACAAAGATATATATGATCTCTACCTTGTTTACAAAAACTGGTTTGTAATTAACGATCCCTACATTAGATGTCTACCAGAAAAAACGTATTCATCCAAGAAATGTTAAACATGCAAATTTTTTAGCACATGTATATGTAATATTCACTTTACTACATATTGCAATGTACTTTAAGCTTTTATATTAACATATATATTAACGAGAAAAGGTACATGTCAGATTAAAAGATTTAAGACCTAAGTTAAAATTCCTGACTCTGTAATGTATGAGCTGTGTGACCCTGGGAAATTACCAAACCTTACTGAGTCAGCTTTTTCACTTATAAAATGGGAATAATAGTACTATCAAAACTTCATATTTCAATGTCTATCATGAAAAATCCTTCATATAGGAAAGGTATTAGCATTCATTATTAACTCTTCATTTAACACATTAGAAATAAATTATTTAATGTTTCGGAGGGAATATTACGTAGTGTGTTTTGCATATGTGTATATATATGTGTGTGTCTATATATATGTATATATAGATACATACATACACAGCAAAAAGATATGTGTATGTGTATGCATCTATACTCATACATACATAAACATGTACATAAGCAAGTAGCATGAAAACAACTTTTTTAAATATTTTAGGATTCCATTATATAATAGGACCAGGAATATCAAATATATTAAAAAATTATAGATACGTAAGTAATAATCACAATTACTCTTTTGACAGCTAAATTACACAGCCAAAATATTGAAAGTAGAAAAAGACTTGTTTTTTTTACAATAATTTTAAATAGAGTTTTTCATTCCACAACTAAGAAACATCACTGAGAATCATTAAAGATATATCTTATCCTCACTTATTTTCTTCTATTCATTCTAGAAGACTTCAACATCGCTTTCTAGCAGCAACTTTCAAGGAGAAAAATTTCTACTAAAACACCACTCCAAGTAATTTCTCACATTGTAAATCAGACACTGAGCTCTTCGTAATTCTTCACCCTAAAAGTATTTTCTGTTTTCAACCCCCATCCTGGTAGGCATTTCATTCAAAGCCAATAGGCTCCCAGCACTGATGTCCTAGGGAGCAAAATCATGAAAACCATGACTTCCCAAGATGGTTTGAACTATGAGTACCAAAGTGCAAAATATGCTTGTGCACTTAAACCTCAAGACTGAAGTCTGCAATCCTGATTATAGAACTGGCCACTCTGTAATTAACTCAGTGTTGGTTGATTTCCTGTATTTGTCTTTCAACAGAAGGGGATATAATGCAATAGCTTGAAAAATGAAAAGACCTTCTCATTTACACATGAAAAACCATCTTATGTGGTAGCTCCACGGGGCTGTCTGCAGAGCTCTGTGTATACATTACATTCAATGGCTTAGATCTCTCTGCACCTGCTGCGTCACTACAGACCCCTACTAGCTTGAAGCCTGTTAGAGCAGGAGACTTTTCAGGCTGTGTCTACAGGACGCCAATACAGCTGGTCAATTCAATTCATTTGATGAAGGGAAAAATAAAAAGATTCACACTAGTAAGGAGAATACTCATCAAGCCATTTCTTTAGTGTTGTGTAGACAAATAAACAGGTTACCTTCACTTTCCATTTTGCCACCTGTTCTGTGGGGTGTATAGACCCAGCTCCAGGCTCACCATTTGTTTTAATCACACTAAATGCAGCATTGAATCAAGTTTCCAGTCAGGGAGCTGCCATCTGTTCAACTCTGGAGAAGAGATTAGAAGATGCTACCAGTTGCAGCCCCACAGGAGCCTGAGGCAGCTTTTCCCAATGAAAAATATAGTGCTAGTTACTGTTTGTGAGACTGCCCTTAAGAGACAAAGCATTTTGTGTATTACTACATAAAGAGATTTACGTTACTGACCAATTGTTTATAATGGGGATGTAGTGTTACTGAGCTGATAAAAGGACAGTAACCATTATCCAGTTAATAGAGTTATTAACCAGAGCTAAATTGGTTCAATGATCTGAAAGCAAGAGGGAGTAGCTTAGAAATTCTTTGACCACCCACACACTGCCAAAGACTTTAAAGGTAGTCACCTAAATGGTCTAAAGAAAAGCAGAAATCACCAATGATACAACACGCAGCCTATTTACATTTTATGCATTGATTTGTCTGTGATCTACTTAGAGAATGAATCTCTCTTGGAAGATGTCTTCTCAGTAGCATCATTATCAGCTACTGCTAGCAGGAAAGTTATCCTTGAAGGCTAACACATTAACAAAAATGTTTCGTTATTTAATATAAAGGGTAAATATATATTATCTATGCTTCATAAATTGCTTGTATTATAGACAGTTATTTAATATTTGTGTAATATAAGTATGTATTTTACTATATATTTAAATTTTATGTTAATAATATTTTCTACAAGAACCTGTGTTCAAAAGTTAACCATTTTTTTTCAGGAAATCAGGTCTTTAAAGTCTTTCTTTATATGCTTTTGTTTCTACTTACATAGGAGAGAAAATAAATCAACAGTGAATATTAAAATCATTTACATTAAACTTACAGTTTGATTGAGTGAGTGGTTAACAATATAGTCCCATAGACATGGCAATGACAACAGAATAGGAAGTTCCAGGAAGGTAGTTCATTCCAAGGGATAGAAAGCTAAATTAAATTAGTAAGACTTTTAAATGTCAGTAAATAACCAAATTTTCTTCATATTTACAATATTCAGAGAAACATTATGCTACAGAATTATGCATCAGAGGACTACAATTGGTGAAAGCCATGAGTTGCCCTAAGTTAGCTTTCAGAGTATAGTCTCCTTCGTTTTGTTTTAAAGATACCATGTCAAAACAAAAAATTTTCACTTTGAATTTGAAGCAAGCTTGATTAGAAAGGGAGAGAGAAACAGAGACAGGCAGAGACACAGAGAGAGAGAGCACACACATGCAGGCATTGGTTAGTTGGTATCCATAACAAAGCACCAAAATGGAAAAAAATAATAAATGCACTTAAGTAGCAATTTAAGAGATTTAACTGAGACATAAAGAAATTCTTAGCAGTGGGAAATTGTTAAGTGTTAGAATGGGTCATATAGGGAAAAAGGAATTTTCTTGTAAAAAGCAGATTTTAATTTGTCTAGAACATTTAAATGCAATTCTGCCAGAGTTAAGAGGCTGAATTCTCAGGGTCTTGCTGGCTGGCGAATTAACAATTTGAACTGACAAGTAACTCAGCACTATTAACACCCAGTATCTATTAAATATGAGGTATCCTGGGCTTTTAAAATGGGCAATCTATAAACCAACCCTCTGATTTCAATAAGCAGTTATTCTTTCAAATACAGGTGGTAGAAGATGATGTTATGCCACTAATATTTTGTGATAGTAGCTTTCTAAGAAGGGGTGCATGGAAAGTAACTGTTTATCATCACGTATGTCTGCAAATGTCTTTATTCTGTCCTCAAATTAGTTGAAAGTTTGGCTGCATATAGAACTATTCATGGAAAATGTTTTACTCCAAATTTTGAAGAACAATCTTCTAGCTTCGAGTATTGCTGTAGGGAAGTTCTATGCTTACATCATGATCCATATCAGGATCTATATGCTCTGTAGCATGATCCATCATGTGTAACACATTTTTAACTCTGAAAACATCTAAAACTCATTAGTTTTGACATTTGACCATGTTATGTTGCCTTGAAGTGGGTTTTTATTACCCATTTTTCTGAGAGCTTATCAGGCTCTTTCATTATAGGAACTTCGAACATCCACTTCCTGAAAAATTCTTCTCATTTCTTTGATGTTGGCATCACCTGATTTTTTTTCCTTGTTTTTCTCTTTCTGAAACTCTTATTAGTTGAGTACTGAACTTCATCTCTTTGTCTCTTTGTTCTACAGTCTAGAAGATTACATTAACTTTTTAACACTTTGATTTTTTAACTATTATATTTTCAATTTCAAATGAATCCTCCTTATTCCCTGAGAATTTCTTTGATTAATAGCATACTGTTTCTGTTTGATGAGCGCGACATTTTCCCTTATCTCTCTGAGAATATTAATCGTGGCTTTATGATGTTTTCTCCCTTTCATAGTGTGGACTGTTTTCACTGAGCTTCTTTTTGTTTTTGTCTCTATTTTCCACATTGTAATTTTTACCCAGATTTCTAGTGGTCTTTATTCACTCAGAGTGAGTAATTTAAAAATTGATCTTGAATTTTGTACATGTGCTGGGTTCAAGAATTCATGTGCTACCCTGTAAGTTAATAGAGTCCCTAGCTAGATTTTTATAGGGAGACTCACGAATGTCTGATTCTGACAATAATAATTTACCATTATAGGAGACAAAGTTAAAAGATGGGTATTCTTACCATTAGCTATGCAGACATTTGGGGAAGCTCCTGGCTTTTACGAAGAAAGATAATCTCACCTCTGCTTTGCCTGGAATTCCAGTTCAAAGTCTCTTCCAGGTCAATTTATCCAAAAAATGGATTTAATTTCTCTTTCAGGTTTGAGAAGGAAGTAGTTGTCTTGCTGTGAGAAGTGGGAAAAGGCATCTGACATTTCTAATCACTTCTTTTACAAAAATAAACCAATTCTAATTTTTTTATCCTCCAAATTTTGCCTTTCACGGAATCTGGTTCCTGTAATTCCTTAGAGCCTGAGGGACTTTCCAAGACCCAGGGGGGACAAAGTGACCTTCTCCTCTCTGGTGTCCTTCTCTATAGGCACCCAGGGTTCCACTCTGCTCTGCCAATTCACTCATTACTCACCCATCTGCTTTCATCTGAAGTTTTGTGTCATTTCTCAGCTGCTGTTGTCTTCACTACTGTTTGTTCCTGCAGACTTTTAGCTATTTTTTTCTATTATTTTAGTCAGGTTTCTGGCAGAATAGCATGCTTTCAATGCACCAAATTTAACCAGAAACTTCAACTCTTTCTTCATCTGTGAAATGAAGAGAGATAATGTCTATAGACTTTCAGATGCCAAAGTCTAAATCTCAGAGGTAAGAGAATGCTGTATGTAAGAGAAGCTCGAATAGTGTTTATAGATGGAGACAGAGGAAGGAAATCTATAAAAATGATCACTGTTGTCCGACCCCAAATAAAGGAGCAGCCAAAGTCAAAGAAGTTTGACCTCCAGGAATGTAAACTACTCAGACAGAGGCAGAGTGCCAGCAGGGAGAAAGCAAGGGGAAAGATTCAAGGAAAGACAGAGAGACAACTCTGAATTCATTAGCATTTACAGTGTTCTCTTTAGCCCAGCTTAAAGGACAAGAGAAGATCCAGGTGCAGAGGAAGTGTATGATATGACTAAAGAAAATTATAAAAAATAATAGAAATAGAAAGGGTCAAGAGCAGAAAGGGCCTGCAGAAATAATTGCGGCAGGGCACTGGGATTCTAGAAAAACTATAAAAACAAAACTGAAGGAGATATCCATAAAGATTAGGAAAAATCAATTCTAACAATGTTAAAGGTTAGAGAGGTAGCCATTCATTTTTGAGAAAAGTCACAGGATTTTTTTTATTTTAGAATGTAAACGTATAGTAGGAAGGAGATTTGAAAATACTCCAAGGGTCTGCATTTGGAAGAGTTCCATGTGCCTATTTTAAGGATACTATTTATTCTTTTATATTACATGGCATGGTCACTTTTTGAAACTCTGGTTGAAAGCATAAAATATTCTATCTGGTCCATTTCTTTGTCAAAACACATGTAATAATTAACAAAGCTTTGGAGATGCAGAATTGTGTTATAAAAGAATTTTTGCTGCAGATTGGGGATTTTTTTTTGCTAATTTATTCATCCTACCATACAACTAATATTTTTGAGTGTCTACTACATGCTAGGCAGTAGAGACTAAAACATTAACAAAAAAAATTCAAGTTTCAAAATAAGTCACCATTATTTTATTTTGACAGTAGTAAGAAAAACATCTCAAAAGTAAAGCATTCTATAAAATGAGTAGTTATCTACAAGGAAACATACCAGTTGGAATACTTCTTATAAGTAAAAATCAGCAACTGCTATAAAATTCCTTATAACACAACTACAGTAGGTCCTTTGTAAAGACGTATCCTGAAGAAAATTCTTTGCAAACATTCTGAAAATGCAAATACAGGGCACCTTTGCATTTGAAAACAGCCAAGATTTTAGCAGCTCCAGTATGAAAACAACTATATACACTAGCAAATTGAAAGAGAAACAGCCAGAGAAAAACAACAAACTCAGAAGATGAAACTGTGTGTGGCAAATGACAAACCTGTGGGCTTCAAAAATTAAATATTTGATAATTGCAAACAGGCAGAATGACTCTCTTTAATAGTAATTTATGTCTGATACAAAATAATGACCAACATTTAGCTGAGCGAAGAACTAGATTAAATATTTGTTGGATGAATAAATGAATTAAACAACAATTCAGTAGGAATTTGCGGAGACCAATAGGGGTTTAAGGAGTGCATAGGCCAGGCATGGTGGCTCACACCTGTAATCCCAGCACTTTGGGAGGCTGAGGCAGGCGGACTGCCTGAGGTCAGGAGTTTGAGACTAGTCTGGCAAACATGGTGAAACCCCATGTCTACTAAAAATACAAAAAAATTAGCTAGGCATGGTGGCAGTGTCTGTAATCCCAGCTACTCAGGAGGCTGAGGCAGGGTAATTGCTTGAACCAGGAAATTGGAGATTGCAGTGAGCTGAGATTATGCCACTGCACTCCAGCCTGGGTGATAGAGCAAGACTCCATCTCAAATTAAAAAAAAAAAAAAAAAAAGTGCATCAAGGAATCATGCAAAGCTGCACACGGTGATTCACATCTGTAATCCTACCACTTTGGGAGGCTTACGTGGGAAGATGGCTTGAGCCTAGGAGATCGAATCAAGCCTGGGAAACACAGTATGACTCCATCTCTACAAAATAAATACAAAACAACTAGCTGGACACAATGGTGCATGCCTATAGTTCCAGCTGAGGCAGGAGGATTGATTAAGAACAGGAGGTGGAGGCTGAAGATGAAGAGAGCCATAGTTTTGCCAGTGCATTTCAGCCTGGTTAACAGAGCAAGACCGTCTCAAAAAAAAAAAAAAAAAAAAGAAAATGAAAAATTAATAATGAAAATTCAAAAATATATATTACAGAGCTACCACTGCCCCTTTTCTCTAAATTATTGTCACCAGGACCTGGTGGCTAACATTAAACACACATTATTTCTGGTTCCTGCATACATACTTATGCTTAACCTTATCTAAATAATATATATTTAATAATATATTTGTTCCATAGTATGGGACCTCTTTTTAATAAATTCTCACATCACCTTTATAAATATACAAGACAAAATTATTCCATAGGTTATTATTAAAGTACATGAGAATGGGTAAGCTTGTAGACATTTGCTGTAAAAATTGGGTGAACCAGAAATTTTGATCTAGTCTGATTGCAAAGGGAAGGGGGAATTTGCCCCACACCAGCAAAACGGTCTGAGGACTAACTTTGAATAACCTGCTTAATAGCAATGGCAATCCATTTAGATATCTCCCCTTTTAAACTTACAGACTCCTCAAATATTATTATTTAGCCAAAATACAAGTAAAATTGTTTAAAGATGAATTTAATTTCAAGTTTTTGTCATGCTAACATGAAGGTACAATTGGTCAATAAAGCAAATACCAGTATGAAAATCACATTGTTTTGGTGAGAAATTTACGTTCTTCTTTCATCTCTCATTGTGATGTCATTCCTACCAGTTTGTATGATGAGATACGAGGCACTCCTGGTGAGAAGGCACAGAAAGGAAGTACTGGGTAGTTAGAACATAATATTTAAGATCGTTTTATTCTGGTAGGCTTGAGTTGCAGTTTGGTCATTCCAAGCTTTGTAATTTAATATTTCTTCTTTGTAAAAGAGGTATAGCATTAATTAAAAGAGGAAGAATGTAAAATATTTATCAAAGTACTAATATAGGTTAGCTAAAAATACATTCTCCATCCACTATGTACCACAATTAGTAGTAATAATAAGGCTTCTTATTCTATATAAATCATTGTGGCAGTTAATTTGTAACGAAGAGAGAGATGAATGCTACCTATAAACTTCTATTCATAAAAAGGCAATGATGATCATGGAATGTAAAGTAGGCTTTTCTGAACTCAAAATTTAAGAAGAGATTAACATTAAATGCAGAAAAGAGGATTTGGCTGGACAATAAAGATTTAGTATGTTTTTAGTAAAAAAAAAAAAAAATTGAAATAGCCAGTGTCAAGAATCTTCTAAGTCTCACTTCAGGAATTCCACAGGGTACAGTCAATTTTTTTAAAAAGTATGAGCTTATCAAACTAACCTGAAGTGCCTCATTCCCATGCAATGATACCTCACCACCCACCTCATCCTTGCAACCATTATATCAGGCTTTATTTATTGAGTTTTTTTGAAACACAATAAATATTGAATACTTACAATTTCCAAATACTCTGCTGTTAACTGGGGATACAACAGAGAAACACGTCTCTGCCTTTGTGTGAGCCTGTCTAGTAAGCAAGTATACAAAGCATTATCAAAATACTACAAATAATGACAAGTAGAAATATAAGCATTTAGGTTGGTGAGACAAGAATGGATGGGATTGGAAGAGAGCAAGGGACTATATAAGATGACTAAAGAAGTCCTGAAAAAATTCTGTCTACTTTCACGTTGAGAACTCAGAGAGAATAATCTAGCAAAGAAAATAAGATCAAGGAGAATAGAGCATTCCAGGGTAAGGTCTGCAGTTACGAAAGGGCAAGGGCAAAAGAAAAGATAATCATACAAGTATCAATACAAGTAGGCAGATTCAAGATACATGCTAGAGACAGAACCCATAGAATTTAAGTTTTACTGGGAGAGTTAGGAAAAAATGAGCAAGGATACTTCGTATAATTTTGATTTGATTAATGAGTAAACTGTAGCGGCACTACCAATATGAGAAACAGTGAGAGGGATCGTTTCGGGGAGGTAAAAGTTTAGCACTCATTTTGGACCCATACAATTTTATACGCTTGTTAGTGGAGATATCAGGTTGGAAGTTGACTATGAGTCTGGAACTCATGGGAAAGCTCTGGGCTACTGGTATACAATTGAGGTTTATCATCATATAAATAGTATTTAAAACCATGTGATGGATGAAAGCTCCTAATGAACAAGACTAAACAGAAATGAAGATCTGGGACTGAAGCCTAGAACAAGCCAACCATTAAAGAATGTGCAGAGGAGGAACAGCCAACAAAGAAGAGGAAGAAATGCTTGGTGTAAGCAAAAATCCAGGAGAGAAGATAATTCACTGGTGACTAAGAATCCTCTCTAGGACTTTTACTTTGTTTCCATGGTTTAGATTTTCAGGTTCATTTTTCCATTCCACAGAATTCCAAAATAGACTTAGTCTCTTTTGTTATTGCTATCCTTTGGCAGTCTATTTAAGTTCTCTGAATTCTAAGTTCTTCATCTATAAAGTGGGAGGCAAATTTGGGTGGCTGTGAAGATTAAAATATATTAATATACGAAAAGTACTTAACACTGGAGTGTCTGGAATATAAGCACTCAGTAAATTATAGACGTGGTTATTTAAATGTGTGTTATTTCTCAAAACTTCTACCAACTAGTCCAAACTTGAGCACTGTCACAGAAAAAAAAAATGCTAATCTTATGACAATATAAAATAATCTACTCAAAGGATCAAGAAGTTATACATAAAAGAGTTATATAAAAAAGAATATTGATTATATAAAGAGTTATATATAAAAGAATATTGGTTATATAAAGAATATTGTGGGGCAGTTACTTATGGCTCATGCATAAACCTATTAAAACGTTTCCTAAACAAAGGACAGACAAAAAAAGGAGGAGGTGGAATAGCAGAAGCACAAGAACAAATAATTTTACATCAATTTTGCTAGGAAACTAGGACTTTGTCTCAAAATTATAAGTGAAAATCTTTCTCTAATTTTTTGTGCAACAAAAAAGTACTAATTCGGAAAAGATATAAAAGTTTTACCTTTGAAACTCTATATAAAATAATTTTTAAAAGGTATGGCATAAGTGGCAATATAATAGAGACTGTAGAAAGACAGTACTCAAAGATTATGACTATTACTGGCACAAATGAATTTATCACAGAATTTCAGGTTTTAAAGGAAGACTTTGGCAAGAGTTATCAATGTAATTCTATTAAAAAATGTGACTTTGTGACACAGGGCTTATTGATTATTGTGTTTAAGAAGGAGCAGGGCAAGACTTCAGAAATTGAAAGCTCTTAACACTATTGAATTCAGACCATAAAATATTTGTGGGGATTTTATTGCAAAGACAAACGGTTGTATCCACCAGAATGGTATGTGGAATCTAAATTCTGTGCAATAAGAGAATAATAGCTGACTGCCTAATCTCCTGTATAGAATTAGTAGGACACACTAGAAGGGTAAGATGGTTCAGTTTCCTCTTAAGTCTACATTAGGAAAATGCTTTTGACTATAGACAACATTCTATATGTTCAGTGATGATGTACACAAAGGAACATCCATTCTAATGTGTTAGATATATGAGAATAATATGATTAGCAAATAAAAATAGGTGAAGTTGACAGGACAAGAAATAAATAGCATGCCTGTGACAGATGCAAGTGCATGGCTGTGAGTTTCCACTGTTTACATTGGCAATAGATGGAGACAGATAAATTTTAACTATGGATAATCCTTAAATGATTATGGAATACCACTAGTAAAGACATTAAATTCTTGAAATTCTTGATGGGCATTTGGTGGCCAGTATTCTCATTGTGTTGTAGAAACTTTTTTTTTTTTTTTTTTTTTTGAGACGCAATTTCACTCTTATTGCCCAAACTGGAGTGAAATGGTGCAATCTCAGCTCACTGCAACCTCTGTCTCCTGGGTTCCAGCAATTCTCCTGCCTCAGCCTCCCAAGTAGCTGGGATGACAGGGGCTCGTCACCATGCCTGGCTAATTTTTTGTATTTTTAGTAGAGATGGTTTATTTATTTATTTATTTTATTTTTGAGATGGAATCCCACTCTGTGCCCAGGCTGGAGTGCAGTGGTGCGATCTCGGCTCACTGCAAGCTTCGCCTCCTGGGTTCATGCCATTCTCCTGCCTCAGCCTCCTTAGTAGCTGGGACTATAAGCACCCGACACCACACCCGACTTATTTTTGTGTTTTTAGTAGAGACAGGGTTTCACCATGTTGGCCAGGCTGGTCTCGAACTCCTGACCTCAAGTGATCCACCAACCTCGGCCTTCCAAAGTGCTGGGATTACAGGTGTGAGCCACCACACCCAGCCTTAGAAGTTCTTTATAAGCTCAGTTGCCTACCGAGAGGTAGGTTATCAATCATTAATAGTATTTTTCTAAATGCTAGATGACTGACAGTCTAGAGAACAATGGTGAACACTGGCCTATAGTGGAAATTCCAATGTTTTTCTATATTTACAAGGGTCTTGGAAATTACAGTGTCCTCGCTCCATCTCTGGATTTTGGTCAGAGGTCCTAAAAGAGGACATACCTCACAGATTGCTTTTAAGTAAGAACTTTTATAGTTGCATTAAGGAATCCCAGATCTAGATCCCAGCATGGAACACAGCAAAGTATTACCAGGGTCCAGGATTCGGAGACACACCTGAACCCAGAGAAGAAAACTTGGGCAAGAATAGTCTCTTAGTCCAACTCATTCCAACTTTAAACCACGAATCCACTTAATGAATGTTTACTAAACATCTAATATATGTCATGTGCTTTGCTAAAAACTCAAGACAAAATGGTGAACAATACAGTTGTTATCTATAGCTTAATTCTAGTATCGTGAACGACACTGACACATAATGAGAAATGCTGAGTACAATGTAACATGTTCAATGGTAGAGGTGATCAGAGTGTTTTGGATGCACATGGGTAGAGGTATTAGCCTAGTTTTGTTGGTCAGAGAAGATGTTTCTCATGTACAAAATATCTAGGCTGAAAGCAAAAGGTTAAGGAGTGATCAGACAAGACAAGGGAAGCAGAGAGAAGAATATTCCAGGCAGAGAAGGTAGCATGTGCAAAAACCTGAAAGTGAGGAAGAGCAGGCATATAAAGAGAATTTGAGTTAGTTAAGTATGGCTTAAGCATAGCTCCTGAAAAGCCAAGAAACACCTCCGAATTCAAGTGAGAGATAACTGATTTATATATATTTATATACATATATATGTATATGATAATTTGAGAGGCCAAGGTTCTTATATGCATTTACAATACTTAAAAATAGGTGCTGTCAATATTTTCCTATATGTCACCACAGGGTTTACGTCCTAACAATATATTCCAAAGTCAATTAAAACACAGGTCAGCCAGCATAGCTGTATATTTCTGGAAAAATGCAAAGCCATCACTCTGATTCACTCACAATGCACTAAAATGGTCATTTTTTAAAAGAAATTCTTACCATCAATTATCCTACTTTCTTGCATCATATTTGCACAGTTCAGAGTATATACAGAGGGGAAGAATTGAGAAGGGGCCAGAGATGGTATGACAAATGATAACAGGAACAGCTTAGATCAACCTAGGTATAAGATGTAAATGTTGCTCAATAAACCTCTGTGAACCACATCTAATCACTAGAATCAGCAGGTTTATGTTCTTTGACGGATTCTTGGAATTAAAAATTTACATTCAAGGTGGTCTTTTCTGTATAGCATTTTCTATTTCAAGGTTTATTGAAAATGTACATTTTAATCAGATGAGTGAACAGACATCAATTTATAAATGACACTGCCAAATTATTTTCACTAGATACTTTCTAAATACTACATTTTCTAAGCAACATAATGTACTGGGCCTATCAACTAGCAGACTGTGGATAATCAATTATAAGTTACTAAGCTTAGAGCATTAGCTTTCTTGCTTGGGCTTTTCAATCAGATATCATATACAGCTGAACTTAACTTTCCTTTGTTTTTTGTATGTAGAAACATCACTCTCTAGTTGATATTTGTACCCTAATTTTACTATACAAACTGTAACTTGAGTAGGAATCATAAGAGCTAACATTACTTAAGAGCATATTATATATAGCAGGAGCTCTTAGCAGAGATCTGCATGTAATAACTTATTGAAATCTTAATTTTGCAGATAACAATTATTATCTGAAAGAGTCTGAAAGATCATCAAATCTCTGACATCCCTTATTTTTTTTCAATACTACTTTGGATCTGTTCAGTAGATTTAGCCAAGCAGTTTGAGATCAGAGGTATGGCATTTGCTCAACAGTTTCTTGCTAGCAATATAAATGTTGTGCTGTTTCTATGTTAATCAGTTGAAACCCATGGAGCATACATGTGGCCAGATCAGCCACATCAAGTCATCAATTTCACTTTTCCAGTCTTGCTTGATTCAGGGGAAACATTTGTACCTCTTAAGGAAATGGAAAAATACCTCAAAATAGGCAAGTGAATGAAGAAAACGAATAGAATTTAGTTTTGTTCTAACCTCTTTTCAGTTAATTGTGTTATTGAGTGTTGTTAGGTTTTACAGATCTCTACAAGGCAAAGGAACTCGGAGAGATAGAGTATGAGATTTATTAATAAATATACCTAACGCTGATGCAGGTGGAGTTTTCAAACTATTAGCTAAGCATCCATCACAACTTTCAAACACTTCTAAAAATTTATTGTTTGCATTTTTTCATTGTAACTAATCTCTACCACAACCCTTCTTTATGTTCCTTTTTCTTGCTCAGAGTGAGCTTTATTACCTCTGTTCTCCAATCAGATAGTGTGTATACCACAGACACATTTCCTTTGCTTCTGTATGCACATATATCAAAACCTGTAGTTGAGAGAAACAAACGTTTGAAAAAAATCACTGATCCTAAAATAAAATGCCGTTGATTTC
Source organism: Pongo abelii (assembly GCF_028885655.2). Lineage (NCBI taxonomy): Eukaryota > Metazoa > Chordata > Mammalia > Primates > Hominidae > Pongo > Pongo abelii. The sequence goes on from NC_071998.2 coordinate 33,580,474, forward strand.
TGCCCCTATCTGACCCCTTAAAACTGTGATCTATCATTTCCCAGGTGCCAGTAACAGACTAAATAAATAAAAACAAGTAATCGCATTTAAATGATGCCTTTTCAGATTTAATTAATTCACAGTGGCACGTAAAAACAAATGTACAGTTAAAAGATCAGTTTCCATTGATACAACACTTTGCTTTTCAACCATAGTAAAGATACAAAAACAAAAACAAATGGCATATGTATAATAAATGCAGTTCTGATTTTTCTAGATACTAAGCTGTCAGGGATATTCAATTCACTCCATAAATTATAACACAGCATATAATACCTATAACTTTTGGTTTCCTTTACAGATTAAAACAAGAGAAACCAACATTAAAATATTGGGTGCTACACTAGAGGTGTTTACATACATTAGCTCACTTAATGCTCATATAAACCTTAGAAGATTGACATTATAATCTCCATTTTATAAATGAGGAGAGTGAGATTCAAAGAAGTGACTTGTTCAACACCATAAAGAAAGTTGGTAAGTGTTATAAACAGAATTTGTACCAAAATCTTCTGACTACATCTTTCCCCTTAGCCATTCTGTTAAAAAATAACTGTCTGTACCGCGCTTGCATGTGTAAAGAGAGGATAGAAGAGGGAAGAGTTAGCAGAGAGACTGAGATGCAGAGAACAGTAAAAGAAAAGGGGGAATTGTACCCATGAACAAACAATGTATTCATTTTCCATTTTCTGCACTATTTAAGTACAAACTAGTCTCACTGGTGTCATGGGTAAAATTTAGTTTGGTTGATTACAAAAATGTTTCTGTGGGGACTTAGTAGGACAGCTGCTTTAATTCTAAACTGTTTTCTACTGTTTTCACTGGGTGGCAGATATTAGAAAAGCTAAGTATACAGCAGTCACTGACTTCAAATTAAGCAGTAATGAATGCAGATTTCCATGAAGATTCCACGAGTTAGTAATTACAGTTTTATTGCTATTCCAAATGGTGAAATAAACTCAGTCTCCACTGTCCCATACATGTAATTGATGAGTTAATTTGTCTTCAGCACTCTCGCTGTTCTAATATTTCTCCATCTATGCCATGAAAATTAATAGGATGCAAAATGTATAAAATTATATCCACTAAAAAAAAATCACTGTACAGTACCAGGGAGGCATATTTATTTCATCTGTAGATAGTATGGGGTCATCATCTTTTTTCTCCTTTCCCAGCGACATTTTCAGATTTGACATTTTGTGACATTTTCAGTTTAATATTGCTAATACCCTGGCTGCAGAATTAAAAGCACACCCCAAGGAAGGGTTGAATGCAGACATATCAGGAGAATATAACTGTTTCTTACCCTTCTAACAACTGTTTTTATGTAAACAATGCACACATTAAGAAGAAAGAAACAACTCTTTTTGTCCTTTATTTTTTTCTTGTGAGTGGGGGAATTTGTTCCAGGCTCCCAGAGGGGTAACTCTTCATTAGAACCTTGATGTACAAAGAACCAATGTGAGATCTGACCAGTGTGTTACTAAGGGACCACATGACAAATGTCTAAAGTAGAGATTTGGTGAAAGGTACTTGAAATGCAGCAGGTGAAGCATCCTCACCTAGCTAAAAACAGCTGAAGAGAGGTCTCTGCAATTACGATTCAGGAGCAACAGGAGTCCCTACACTATATATCCCTAACTGATGAATAAGCCACAATGTTAATTGAATGTTGATGCTCACTGACATTTATATAGGGTTCTGTTTGATGAATGAAAGGTTAGGTTCATTTTTCTTTAAGTGTAGTTGATAAGTTTCATCTGACTGTCCCTTGTGATACCTGTGGACTCCCATTGCATTCCAAGGCTGCCACGCATCACCTCCCTAGCCCCCACTCACTGCTTACTTCAATTCGTCTGTGAGCAGTGCAATTTCTCACTAGGAAGGAGAATATCCTTACTAGATTCCATCATTACTATTGCATAAGAGATATATGGGTAATATCAAAGCTATGATTCTTGGCATTTTTTTCAAGGCCAAATTAAATATCCACCCACAATTATTCAATTCTTCCTGTTCCCACTGTCACTACCCTACAATCTATTTGAAGAATTAAGCCCCTCTCCAACTTCCAAATACAGGCATTTATAGGAGTGATATTTGGACTTGAGATAGAGACAAAGGACCTGAGGTGAACTCACACAGAGGACAACTAGAATGTACCAAATCAAGTGAAAAAATGAGACAGATTTTAGAAAAAAAAAAAAAAAAGCTTGTACCTAATCCATTTTGATGTTAGTTCTAGGAGCCGCTGGCTCATGTGAGTGTTCTCCTTTAGGCTCCTCAGTTTATACCTTGGTGCAGATACAAAGTCCTCTCAAGCAAAGTTAACATTTGCCAAATGCTAAGCACTATCTCACAGAACTTCTAGAGGCAAACAATACCATAGAAAAACTGTGGCCCTGGAGGGACCTGAGCCTGCTGTGGGATTCATTCTGTTGAAATTTCAGATTATAAAAGTCATATAAACAAAGCAATGACCTTTCAGTCTGCTAGATACTGTGCCCTATTGGCCATAATGTTGCAACCAAAGATTTATGGAGAACAGCTGTAATGGTGCAGATGAGAATGTGCAGCTACTTGCCACTGTCGGTAAGCTTGAGTTTAGCATTACTAATGTTTCTTTATAAATAATATCAGGCATAAGCTCACTATGATTTTCCTTTGCTGCATAGTTTTTGTTTGTTTGTTGTTGTCATTGGTGGTGGCATTTCTAATGGTTAAGCTATGTGCTTTGCAGAGACTAGGTTTGAAAAACTCCCGTTTTGTTGTGATTTTACTAAACATCTGAATGTAAATGATAGCAGGATTTTTTTTCCCTTCAGCATCAGTCTTTTGTTTACCTTACTTTTTATGTGTGGTTAGTATAATCAAACAATGCATATGCTTCCATCTATTTTCATTATTTGGCAATAGTTTCTCTATTACACTTATTTAAGATGTACTCGATGTTAAGTTATATTGAAAATACATTTCTTAAAGATAGACATTTTATAAAAAAATAATTTTGAGGCTTCCGTTTTTTCAAGTACTCTGATATGAAAGATAATTGGAGGATTCATATGTAAGAGTGAGGAGTGACCATGTTAGGCCATAATAGCCTTCTTTTTTTTTCCTACTCTGTGACAAAGAGATGATTGCTATGATTATTTATTCCAATCACACTGTAGTCATATATCACTACTTTGTAGCCACAGACTTATAAGAAGGAAATACATATTTATTAAAACATAAGCACAATATTATCATTGATATAGTGGATATTGGAACTAACAGTTATATAATCCAGGGAAGGATGTCCTATCAAATTAGTAAATCAGTAATATTTTTATAAGCTATTCAAAAAAGAAGGTTCTTTTTGTTTACAGTACAGAGAAAAGTTATGAAGACAAGAATAATACTTGTTTGAAAGGGATTAACTAGCCATGGCATCCATAGACAGATATTGGATACATAGATATTGAAGAAGGTAAATGAAGGAAACAGTTAATTTCACCAGTGCCTTGTGTGTAGCAAAGTACTGTTATTTGGCTCTGAAATATAAGTTATGTGAACAAATGAAATGTTTATTTTCTTTTCCTTAAGCAGGTTAATATGCTGAAGACAATGATGTATTTGCACAAAGCAAATATGTAGGAATGAATAACTTTGTCCCTAGATAGGAAAAATAAATTTGTAACTTAATAATACGTATGTGACTACACACACAAATACGTCTTTTATAAACATACTATATACATGAGAGAAACATGGCTCAGATATTAGAAATAATTAAGTGGACATGGACATCTGGATTTCTATAAACTCCACTTTCAATATTTTTTCCTTTTCTTCCTTTGTGTTCCTGGGTCCTAGTTAAGCATTTTGGATGTTTTTGAATGGGGTTGCTATTATGAGACACTGGGGAATAAAAGATACATAAAATATGATTCTTCACCTCAAGAAATTTCTAGAATGAACATCTAAAATAAAACAACATACAGTGTGCAGAAAGTTAACACAGAAGCACAAATGCAGGGCTAGGAAATTATGATTCAGAATGAAATTGGTGTACAATCTGTGTGATAAGTAAGATTTATATAAGTAAAAGGGAAGTCAAGAGAAAATAAAAGCCATGAGGGCAAAAAATTTCCAATGTTTATAGCTTGGTAAGATAGATAACTGCTTTGTAAGCTGCCTGTAAATCTTTTTTGTATAGTTATCATATAAATTGAAAAAAGAAAATGGAAATAAAAACTACAAACAAAATTTGGCCATTGTCTTAGGAAACAAGATAGTGATATCAAAGTTATCTTGAGACAAGAACAAAAACTTAAGAAGTAGGTGACAAGAAAGCACAAACAGAAAGAAATCCATAAAGGTAGAAGTTGAAAGGTAGATAATAAAAGATAAAAGACAATATAGAATATGGTAGGTGTTAGGAAAATTTAAATTTTTGATCCTTTCTTTTTATGCTTTAGAAATAATTGAGTTTAAAAATGTATTCTCTCAGCAAAACCTATTACTAAATTTTTTTAAAAGAAAGAGATATAGAAGTAATGAAATTGAGTGGATATCTAAGTCATAGGGAGAAAATGAATTGTCAAAAGATAAAAATTATCATTAGGGTACACTGGTTCAAGAAGGCATAATAAACATTTAAAAATAGTTATTAAACTACATTTTAACATTCTACATATCAAAACTTGTGAGATGTATATATGCTGATTTTATAGAGAATTTTTGTAATTTAAATGCATATTTTTAGAGAGAAGTTTAAAAATTAATTATCTAAACATTCGTCTTAAGAAAAGGAACAAAATTAATCCCAAAGATAGTAAAAAGAAGAAAATGATAAAGAAATGCACAGAAATTAACTAAATAGAAAAATACATACAATAGAAAGGATAGTCAAACACTTGTTTAATTGCTTGTTTAAAAAAAAGAATAAACTTTATAAACCACGGTGAAACTGATGAAGAAAAATGAAAAAGAAAAAAAAACACACACACAAATACCAAGAATACAAAAAGGGAGACCATTATACATCCCACAAATATTAAAATAACCGTAATGGGACATTACATACTAAAATTTGGAAACTAGATGAAATGCACAAAGACTGAAAAAAGGACAATGTAATAAAACAAACACAAAACAGACAAGATAAACAGTTCAGTATTTTAACAATATATTCAATCTAAAATTAAGAATCAGCTTATACAACAACAACAAAAAATCTCTGCCTAATGGCTTCCGCAGCACATTCTGCCAAACATTTAAGGAAGAAGTCACATCAATCTTTCACACAATCTCCCACTAAATAATAAAAAAGATTACCCCAATTATTTTATGAGTACAGCATGACTTTGATACCAAAAATTAGAAAGAAAAATTGATAAATCTTTCATAAACATAAATGCAAAAATTTTAAACAAGTATTGGAAATTCAAGCCAATAATATATAAACAGGCCAAAATATCAGGAACAATTTGTGTTAATTCCAGGAATGCAAAGTGGATTCTTTTTTAAAATCAATCAGTGTAATTCACCACATAAATAGAACAAAGAAAAGAAATAACATATTATCACCATAATAAAGGCTGTAAGGCTTTTGATAAAATTCAACCTCAATTCTCAACATTTAAAAAGCATCCTTGCTTAGAAGCAAGGTTGTGAAGAAATTTAAACCCTTGTGCACCGTTTTGCTGAGAATGTAAAATCTTGCTACCTCTCTGGAAAACAGTGTGGCAGTTCCTCAAAACAATATAAAGAGAATTCCCACTACCAGAAGCAGATCCACTTCTGGATATAGACCTGAAATAACTGAAAGCATGAAAACAGATATTTTTCCACTCGTTTTCAAGGAAATATTATTTACAATGGCCAAAAGTTAGAAGCAACTCAAAGGTCTATCAACGATGAATGCATAAACAAAATGTCATGCACACCTACAACGGAATATTTTTCAGCCTTGAAGGAAATTCTGATACATGCTACCACATGGATGGACATTGAGGGCATGTGAAGTGAAATAGACACAAAAGGGCAAATGTGTGATTCAACTTATATGAGGTTAAATTCACAGACGCAGAAGGGGGGTGGTTGACAGGGGTTGTAAAAAGGGGTGAATGAAAAGTTATTGTTTAATCAGTACAGAATGTCAGTTTTGTTAAGAAGAAAAGAGTTCTTGAGATGGATGGTAGCAATGGTTGTACAACAATGAATATACTTAATGCCACTAAACTGTACACTCAAAATTCCTTAAGATAATACATTTCATGCTACGTGTATTTTACCACACTCAAAAATAATTAATGAATGAAAAACAATTTTGCAAACTGTGAATGAAAATTTCTCCTTAATTAAAGGTTTTTTTTTTTAAAAAAAAAAACCATATAAGCATTTTATTTAATTTTAAAGTATTGGAACCATCATGAACAAAAACAAACAAATCAAAGGTATAAGAATTGGAAAAAAATAAAACTGTCAATATGCAAATATGTTATCCGTGTTTTAAAAAAAAAAAAAAAAACCTAAAAATTTTACAACTAAATTACTGCCTAAATCATGGGTTTAATAAAGTTGCTTATACAATGTCAATATATAAAAATTAATTGCATTTCCATGTATCAGCAAAAGTATTCAGAAGTAAAATATAAAAGGTGCCATTTATAATGTCCTAAACATACCAAATAATTAGGAATTAATCTATTAAAAAGATATGTACACCTCTTCTAGATAATTATAAAACATTATGGAGGAATAAAATCTAATCAACAAAATAATGAATCATGTTTATTGATAGAAGATTTAATATTGTAATGACATAAATTCTACTACTCATTTATAGATTCAATCTCAATCAAAATCTCAATAACTATGTGAATGTTTACATATTGACAAGTGAATTCCTAAATATATTTGGGAATACCAAGGCAAAGATAGCCACAACACTCCTTAAGATGTCTAATGGACTTACTATACCAGATGTTGCCATTTATTTTATAGCTACTGCAAATTTAAGTTTCTTTTCTTTTTGCATTAGTTCTTATAACACGTTTACATAAACACATTTAAAAGATAGATCTAAGCATGCTTTAAGAATTGATTATGTGCTATTTTCTTTCAGTGAATGGAACTATTTAACAAAGAAAGAAATTTAAAAGCAAGCACTAAAAAAAAAAAAAAAAAACCATAGTAATTGGGAAGAGATAGACAAATAGAAAAACAGACTGGAACAGAAAATTCAGAAACAAATCCATAAAAGCGTAGAAATCCATTGTTGATGGGTGTGAAATTCCAGAAATAGCACTTTGGATAAATGATTCCATCAAATAAAGTTCAAGTTATGCACACTCTTTCACTCAGCAGTTACACACCTGGTTATATATATATAATGAATAGAAATGTGGGCAATTGTGCACTACGAGATACAAACAAGAATTTTAATCATTGCATTGCTTGCAAGAACCCAAAACAGGCCACAACCCAAACATTAATCAACATTATAAATAATTTTTAATTTACTATAATCATATGAAGGGATATTATATATCAATGACAATAAACAGTTACATGCAACATTATGGACAATTTCACAAAGATAACATGTAGCAAACTAAGCTAAACTTAAAAGAATACATGCTGTATGGTTCCATTTAAATTAAGCCCTAAAAATAATAAAGCTGAACTCTAGTGTTTAGCAGTACATGATTAGGTGAAGAAATTATAAACAAAAGGAAGCAATTATTAGTGAGGTGGGACATGTACTAATGATTGATTAGAGGTGTGAGGGGTATTCTGCTATCTTACCAGTGTCTAATTACATGATACCGTTGGTGGTGACGGATTTGTCACAAACAAGGAGCTATTCATTTTGTTTAATTTGTAGTATTTCATAATAAAATGGTTAAAAAATAATTGTAAAAAAATGGGCTACTCAAATTACAGATGTTAAAAGAATGCCTAAAAAGAATCTTAATGATATGAGGAAATGTTACTTCTTTTACTAAAACCTTTTATTGTACTTTATTACTGGTCCTCCTGGCTATTAGAAAAACTGAGAGACACTAGCAGGGATTTATTGATACCTGGAAAACACTAAAGTCCTAAATGCCATCAATTTTCGCTCCAGGAATGGAGTTAGATTTCATAGTAAATGACTGGGAAAGAAGATTTAAATGTCTTCAGCTGCTGCTGCTGCTTCTTTTAAATCTCTTAATTATGAACAAGCATTTCTATTTCAAGGTCCAAACAGTGATTCTAAAACCACCTGACTCCTCTTCAGTATGATATAAATTTCATCTCTAAAACAACTTTGAGGTGGGCAACTCTTGTTCTTGGTTAGCAAATGAGTTCACAGGCTTGGAAGTACCCAGTGTAGGGAACTTAGCTTGCAGAGTAGTATGCAATGTTTCAGTGTCTATACACAACTGACAGAGATGGTACAAGCCATGAATAGCGGAGACATAGAGAAATGGAGCATCATGCTGCCACTTAACAAATTCACTTGATCACATCCCTCCCCACAATGTTTAGATTACAAAGCAGATATCCTGCCCCACTGACACTTCTCAGGTCTCATCCCTTCTGAGATTGCTTGTATGAGTTGTACTATCGGTCCGACCTCACATTGCTATAAGGAAATACCCAAGACTGGGTAATTTGTAAAGGAAAGAGGTTTAGTTGACTCACATTTCAGCATGGCTGGGGAGGCCTCAGGAAACTTACAATCATGGCAGCAGATAAAGAGGAAGCAAGACACCTTCCTCCCAAGATGGCAGGAAGGAGAATTGCTGAGCAAAGGTGAAAGAACCACTTATAAAACCTCAGATCTCGTTAGAACTCACTCACTATCACGAGAACAGCATGGGGGAACCCACCCCAATGATTCAATTACCTGCACCTGGTCTCTCCCTTCACATAGGGAGATGATGAGGATTATGTAGATTACAATTCAAGATGAGATTCAGGTGGGGAGAGAAAACCTAACAATATCAAGTCATGCTCCGTTTAGTACAACGCTTAGCATTACCCCTCTTTTGCATCACAGATCTGTTCAAATGGATATTTGCATATCGTCATGCTCCTGCCCAGATGAAGACAGGCCAAAGACTTTTGTTCACAAACCATTGAATAGCCTCCAATGCAGAAAGATTCACTGATGATATCTTTAGCTATGAAGAGAAGTATGAAGAGAAAACCACAGCCTTTTGTTAAAAAGAACAAATGTATAAAAACAAAAGACATCCATTATATGCAAAAGATGCTTGCAAACCTATGTTTAGAGCAGCACAATTTGCAATTGCAAAAATATGGAACCAGACTAAATGCCCACCAACCACCTAGTGGGTAAAAAAAATTGGCATATATACACCATAGAATGCTATTCAGCCACAAAAAGGGGCAAAATAATGACATTCGCAGCAACCTGGATGGAGTTGGACATCATTATTCTAAGTGAAGTAACTCAGGAATAGAAAACCAAATATCGTATTTTCTCACTTATAAGTGGGAACTAAGCTATGAGGACACAAAGGTATAAGAATGATATAATGGACTTTGGGATAAGGGGGAAGAGTGGGGAGGGAGGTGAGGGATAACTGACTATATATTGGGTACAGCGTACACTGCTCAAGTGACAGGTGCACCAAAATCTCAGAAATTACCAGTAAGGAAATTACCCATGTAACAAAACACCACCTGTTCCCCAAAAACTATTGAAATAAAAATTTTTAAAAAGGACATCTCTTGTGTGCATATATGTTTTGATGTGTGGAAGGAAGCACAAAATCTGAAGTTGATCATGGGCAATTGATCATACAGAAGCTGGTGGGATATAAAAAAATAGAAATAATATTAGCCAAAGTGGAATGATGCGTGGCTTAAATTTGCAAACCCCCAGGTCCACACTGTATTCTGAAACAATAGGAGGGTAAAGTCAAGTTAAAAGTGCCTTCATTTTTTTAACAACCAAGAGATATGTTCCTTTCTTCAGGGCAACCCTATGGAGGGTTAAGCTGATCTGCTGTGCTGAGCAAACAGAGGGCTGCTCACCGACAGCATCTGCTGGGGACTTGGGAAAGCTGTTTTCTCTTAATAGACACCATTTTCCATTTTTATTTCTTCTGGCATGTAAACTCTTAAAGAAATGATGCATTGCATGGAAATTCATCCACAGCTGAGAGTGCAAATAAGGGAAGAAAAACAAAATCATAAAAGACATTAAAAGGTACATTTCAGAAAGCAAGTTTACTCAGTTTCTTAGGCAATGAAGCATTCACGTTTTCAATTTTAACAGAGAGGCAGAAAATATGAAAACAATGTGATTCCTAGGGAAAAGACATGGCTGAAAAAAGTTGGTTATTTTTAAACTTTTCCCCTTAAGAGAAAGGAAAATAATGCAGCTGTGGATTTTAGTGGTCTCCTGAGAGTGTTGGCATTCTTGCCGTTTGTGTGTAGGAGGCAAACGTTTGCTAAACTATTTGGGGAAGAATGTGCATATACGATAAAGCAGCAGGAAGCGTGTATCGTATATACCATCCCATAAGTGACAGTTCTTTGTTACACTGCAGTACATCAACTGTGATGTACTGGTCGATAATGGTGAACTATATTTTGGGAAACCAGTGGCTGGTTCAAAACTAATTCTCTGAAAACCAGAATATATTGTTGAAAATGCACACCTTTTTGATATTTACATATATTTAGATGTCTGATATGTAATTTTATCATGTTGGTCTCAAGAACACTCATTTAAGCAATTCCTTTTGTGACACAGAAATGAGATTGATGAAATTTCCAGACATTAAAGCATTTTCTCCGCACCTACTAACTGATGCATGATTTGGAATTCATTGATCTTAGCAAAGCTTAGACATAAAGTGAAGAATAGTAAAATATCTCCTTCAATCTTTGGTTGCAGTCTTTCAGATACGTAGGTGACCTTTTTCCTTTTCAGCTGAAAGCTCTTTAAACACACACACATTTATGGCATGTAGTGCTAATGAGACATCATTGATTTTCAAATTGGTTTTACTTATATTAGATATGAATACCTAGAAACATATACCAAGTCACACATTCACTGTAGGCAGCTTTTTAAAAAGCTGTATTTTCTAGGTAAATAAAGTTCTCTGTTATAAGAAAGTATATAGCTTTATTTATTTGAATAATCAGTAATGTCTTAAGCACTTTGTTGGATCCACTTGGATAAACTGGGTTAATGTGGTCCTTTGTTTCACACAAAAGAAAGGTGTATTTAATAATAGCGATTAATAAATGAAATCCGATACTTAAAACTTGCTATATGGCAGCTACTATACTAGGAATTTTACATGCCTTATCTCAACAAATCTGCACATTAACCCAATAAGTATATTATCCCCACTTTAAAGTTTAGTTTTCCAAGGTCAGCATATAGGCAGTGGTAGAGCTGAAATTAGAACCAAGAATGCTTTGAATCTAGAGCTTGTGTTCTTATACTACACTCTCTATGAATAACTAAGTTAAAAGAATACGGCTCTTAGCAGGGCAAAAACTTGACCTGTCATGAGAAGAAACGGCACTGGGAGCTGAGTGGCCCCAAGTGCCAGTGTTACTAAAGCCATTGTCATTCAGACAACCCAAGTTCACCAAAGGTACCCTCCGCTCTAGGGAAGAAGAGTCAGTGGTATTTATCATGTGAGTGAATATGTGTCTTGAGTGATCAACTATTTATTTGAGAAACATAGAATTTTTATTGTTGTAGCAACTAAGGCCAAGTGCCAAAGATAAGATATCGTACTAAGGGATTTGGCGAGGTGTCTCAAAAATGTCAAGTCTTGGCGCAAATTGTGAAACACTTGACACTTCAAAATTATTCCTAATTTCTTATGTGCCACATATAAAATCTCAACAAAATCAAATCCAAATTACCAGAGTGATTTGATATCCTCCTACTTTAGAAAAGACAATAGTAGGAGATCAAATGCATACCAAAGATACATGTTTGGCTCAATGCTTCATACATTGTGCATATTTTACTTTTATCATCTTTTTAAAATAAAAATTTCAAATCTTTAAAGTAACACTATATTACTTTTGTATTTTGTATTTAGACACAAGAAAGTGAAATCATTCATTTTAGAAAAAAAATACAAAGCCATTACAAAACTATAGATTTTGTATCTTGTGGCAGCTATTCATATTAACCCTCTCATTATCAAGAGTATTTAGTTAACCAGAAAGTCTCCTTTCTCACAAATAGTAGTTACTATATTTAACTTTTTATTGAAGTAAAAATACGGACAGTGAAGTAGACAATTCATAGGTGCACAACTCATTAAATAATCGCAAGGGAATATATGCCTGTAATTACCACACAGGCCAAGAAGCTGTTCATGTTTAACACTCTGGAGCCACTCTTAGACCACCGTTATTTTGACTATTAAGTCATAGATCATTCTGGCTTATTTTAAAAAATTTTTAGAAATGAACTCCTACAATATGTATTATTTGCTATGTCTGGCTTCCTTGGCTTAATACTGTGCAATAATTCAACATGGTATTACATTTTCCTCATTCATTTTTATTGCCATATGTTATTTTACTTTCATGAATATAACAAAACTATCTTATTTCTTCTGACGCTGACTGAAATTTGAAAAATTTGAGTGGCGTCCAGTTTGGGGTTATTATGTGTAATACTGACATAAATGTTATTGCACACATCTTTGGTACGTAAGTACACTCATTTAAGGCATGTATACAAAGAAGCAAAACTACTGTGCCATAGGAAAATTGTTTTTCCAACTTTAGTAGATAATACCACACAGTTTTCCAAAATGTTTGTACTAATTTACACTCCCGATGTTTATGAAAATTCCAGTTGTTTCATATTCTCACTTAGCATCATTAGTCTTTTCAATGATGTTTAAAGTGTATGCTATCTTATTTTTAATGAGTATAAATAAAAAGATACATTTAGGATTTGCTCTTTAAATATTAATTTAGAGAGACAATCACTATAATAAAGGAGCTAATCTTAGATCTTAGAAGTACAGATTTAAGGATCCAATGCCTTTGAGCCTCTTTCTGCTGCTGACTGTCTTCATGGTCATTAGCACGTTTTTGCCTTTCTAAGTCTCACTTTCCTTATCTTAAAAATGAGACTAATACCTAAAAGGGTTGTTGTGGATTAAAATAGTCAATGCTCTAGGCTGGGCGTGGTGGCTCACGCCTGTAATCCCAGCACTTTGGGAGGCCGAGGCAGGTGGATCACAAGGTCAAGAGATCGAGACCATCCTGGCCAACATGGTGAAACCCCATCCCACTAAAAATACAAAAATTAGCTGGGCATGGTGGCGTGTGCCTGTAGTCCCAGCTACTCAGGAGGCTGAGGCAGGAGAATTGCTTGAACCTGGGAGGAGGAGGTTGCAGTGAGCCGAGATTGTGCCACTGCACTCCAGCCTGGTGACAGAGTGAGACTACATCATATATATAAACACACACACACACACACACACACACACACACACACATATATATAGTAAAATAAAATAGTCAATGCTCATTAACTGCTTGGCATAGTAGCAAGAAAATAGAAATCATTCCAATCTCATTATTACTACTGAAAAGCATTCTGATATTGGCTGAAACCTCCAAGTGACCAATAGGAATCCAAATATTATTCTAATAAGTCCTCTATTATCCTAATTTATAAAAATCAAGATAAGAAAGAATTGTAATCATTTTCTCATGCTAAGAAGTAACATTTATTAGCCACAGATTTAATCACATGTTCATAAATACACAATGGTATTCCACAAAGGTTAAGAGCAGACTCTGGAGCCAGAGCGCAATTGTTAGGTCCTAACTTTAGCAGCGCCTATAAACTGGGTGACCTTACACTCACATTTGACCTCTCTTTGCTTCTGGTTCTCATCTACAGAATGAGATAAAAGTAGAGTTTCTCTTATAGGGGCTAAGTGGGTTATATGCTATAAATATTGGTAAAACACTTGAATTCTAAAACATAGTAAGCACTAGCAATAGAGCTAATGCTATATGTCAGTAGCTTACTCATTTTTAACCACCTAATGCTGATACTCAAGTACAATCAATGGAGTCTGATTCAATAACAGCTGACATCTCAAAACTCTCTTACACCTCTTAGGTGTCAAGACAAAATTTTCTACTCTGCCAATATGATTTTCATAGATTATTGTTTAGGAGATTGTGTACGATTTAAAATGGTACTAGGATGGTGTGGTATACAATAAGACCCCCTCAAGAACGGCTAAAAATTGGCATAAATAAGTGGTTCCAACTTTTTGGCATAATGAGAAGATAGGTAAGGAAAGTCACACTTCTTACATTATGGTATCAAAAGTGTTTATGTCTTCCTTTTGCATCCTATACATGATGATTTTAGAACAAAATTAGAATTCAAACTTCTTTTGTCTTCCTCTATTTTAAAATTTATAATGTCAGAGCTCCATAGAATCTAAACAGACCTCAAGATTTCTGGCCCATCTCCTTGCCTTTGAATAGACAAATATCTGTATCACACAAGATAGATAATAGTTTAATTCCCTTATAACATTGTCTCTAAATATACCTATTGTCTTTACTAGACCATAATTTTATTGTTGATATTTCTCCCCCTACACAACATAGACACTTTGAAGGATCTTCCACATAACAAGCAATCAGGAAGTTAACTGAATTGCATTCATTTATTCATATCACAAATGCCCAAGACCCCAGAATATAACAACCGCAATACATACACATTACTTTGAAGCACACGGCAAATACAGAATTTTCTATAAATGCCAGTAAGAAGTATAGTAGTAACAGCAGCAATCAAAATAAAAACTTTTAAGAACCACTAGACTGCTAAGTCTTTTACAAGTCTCTCAGTTTTCCAAACTCCTTTATTTTCCTAAAAGCTGGGAAATTGTGTTTTGCCTAAGATCAGCCAACATATTTGGGTCTGTTTCATAATTCTGAACACATGAATTCTAAGCAGCTCAAAACTGGCAGAACACATCCTTCTGTGTCTGATGCATCACTCCTGTTCAATGAATGAAGATCCAAATAATCAGTGGAGGTACTTGTGCTTTGCATAAAAGTAGAATGGGGAAGAAGTAAACCAACATGAAGAAGTTCCTCTTTCTTCGGTTTTATCTCTACCTACCTTTCTAAAATGAATACTTTTTAATATAACTATTAAATTATTCATGCACTCAAGTATTTACTTATTGAGTATTTACTCTGTCCAAGGTAGTGATCCAGGTAAGTTCTGTGGAGATGGATCAAATGTAGTCTACGCAGTCAAAACAACAACAACAACAAAAAAACCCCTCACATTGTAGAGGGAAGATAAGACATGCATCTAAATAAATTGAATTCAAGAAATATACATGAGAGAGAATGAAAGATATTATGCTATGAAAAATCAAAAAGATCACCTTTCACTGAGGGAGCAGGAGAAATTATCTAGGGAAACTGTTCAACCTGTGCCAAGAAATAATGAGAAAAGCTTTTATATCCACCTTATACTCTTTCTCTAACAATGTAGATTACTCTAGGCTTTCCCATTCAAGTAAATAAGTCAGCATTTTGCTTTTCCAGCAATTATCATAAGTGATGCTATGATTCGTGTGGGAATTTCGTTTGACCCTAATACCCACTTTTCCAGGAAAAGTATATTTTGCTTGGTAACTAGGCTTGTGTTTGGTGAATCTGGTCACGCACAGTAAATGCACAAATGAATGTATAAAACAAGACTATACTTGTAGAAAAATTACTCACTTAGCAATTAATGAGCCTATTTTCATTGATGCCTGAGGCACTTGAAAACAATGATGGAAATAAATTGAGGCAATTTATTCAGAAAATGCAAAATTGTTCACATGGATGGTATTTATTACCCATTGCCTTTTACAATGAGACTTTCTCAATATACTTTAGAATATAGTGAATTGGACAATATTTATAGAATAAAAACGTAAGAAAAAAACAGGAAGAATTATGAAAAAAGTTGACCTAATATTCAAGATCCAGAAGCTATAATGTAATAAGTATGAAAAAGAAGAGACCTGCCTGTGATGATGCAATAGAGAAAAGACTCTGAAGAAACGGGAGAATTTCTAGGGAGAGATTTTCTACACAAATTAAAATGTGCAAGAATATACAGTATGGTGAAAAAGAATAAATAGTATATAACAATAATATGATTAATTGTAGCTTAGAAATCTTCATGGATATTGGTGAGATGGGTAAAAGAAAAATTGAGATAATGGAACGAAGCCCATTGCTTTGCAAATTTCTTAACTTTTTATATACATTTTAAAAATAAAATAATTTTAAGAGCATTATTCCTAGTATCTAATCTAAAATAGAATTTATATATTGTTCCTCTTACATAGAGCATATTCTTCCCAAAAGTCATCCTGAGATAGGTAAATTACATAATCCAGTCCCACTCCACAGCAGCCTGAAACAGATGTTGTAGAATGCTTTTTAGGAGTGAGTCATGGCTTTTCATGTTTATGTTTCTGTTTTGATGTTTTGGGTAATGGGAAAAAAGTCTTGACATATTACTTAATCTGGAGGTTGACATCTCCTTGCCAAATTCAAGGTATTGACAAAACCTACCTGACTGCAACAGCACAAATAGAACCCATTTCCGAATATTAGCCAAATATTTCACAGAGTATGTGTCAAAGAATTATTTACCTCCTGAAAATTATATTTCTTAATTATTAGCATTGCATCAAATGGGCTCTAAGAAATCTGAACAAAAATAACTAAAGCTCCAAAGACAGAGTAGAAAAAGTCTTTGAAATTTGAGACTACAAAGAGAGCACCTAGGAGTTCTCCTGGTCTTGATTCAAGAAAGTCTGTCCCAACATGGATTACCAAAAAACATGGATAAATTTGAAACACAGAAGTCAATAAACAAACTCCAAATGATGATGCTAAAAGCAGAAAATTAAGATAAGAATATTGAACCCGCTCGGACAGACACAGTACTCTTTGTTACTTCTCGATAAGAGTTTACCAATTTCTAAGACGTATCAGTGAAATAATGTCAGTACCACACTACTACAATATTTATATATGCATTATAGTTTATTTAGTATGCACGTACAAATATAAAGATACATCTGAGAGACAATGGTTTAGAAAGGTAATATTTTTTGTCCATTGACAATGCTCTCAAACACTATGATGCTGCAGATCTGTCGGGAGGAAAATGCAATCCGTGGGTGCAAGGTTTACATGCAAAAAAATCTTGAGGAAAACTAAAGGGTTTTCCTCCCATATATGCAAATATCTTTTCCACTTCGCCATCTCATTTGGTTAATGTTAAAATATTAAATCTGTATTTTGTGATAACTAAAGTAAATATTACTGTGTATGAACAAGCCAACTGAAAGATCCACAATTCCTAGAAATTTTTCCTTTCTCCAGGCACAATTACAAATCAAACACACTACTCTCATCTATGCAAAAATGAGTTAATTAACTAAAGACAGAGTCTAGGCAAGTAATCGCTGTCTATATTGCAGTGTTGCTTTGCTGCTATTGATTTATCATCACTGGACACAGTAGCAGGCATAGAGACAATGTCAAAAATTTAGTTATATTTTATTGTAACGTTGTAGGAGTCATATTCCATGGTGATATTTACAGATTTGTGTATTTGCAAATGCTTAAATGAAATATTGTTCAAAAATGTCAAGAATATTTGGAGTGGTATAAAGGTTATAAGTGTATAAAATGCAAAATTATATTTGTAGTCAAGATTCTGGTGCCTAAATCTGTCTGGCTAGGTGAACAGCAAGCTTTACAGGGATTTGGCTAAACCAGGATCACTTTTTAAATCTTCCTCTTTATGTTATACTCAGATTCTAAAACAGCCTGGAATACACATGCCACTCACTCAGGACTCAAAACAAAGAGTATATGACAATTGTACCCTTACTATGCTTTGTGCCTAAAAATTCTGTCACATATAATTTATCCTGTGCTATTTCTAGAAAATAATCAAATAACATAATAAGTATAAAAACTGAAAGTGTATTAAAGTACATTTAACATCAATAGTTTGGGTTCTTAGATCCAGAAACAAATGATATAGTAGAGGCACCAGGGCCGGACGTTTTCACTCTCCAACAGCTTGAGCATTTGAGGGTGCGTTTGAGTTTTCCCCACAAGATTTTCATCCATACTTTCATTATTAAGGAGGCTGAGCAAAACTGCATCCATACTTTGCCACAACTATGCCAAAAAGGAAAAATAATTAGCTAAGTTCTACACAATTTAGAAGGATTAGTTTTAAAATAGGGGTGATAATTACTGTGGGTGCTGGCTAGTACTTCCTGCTTTTTCTTCGATAACTCTTCATTTCTTTTACCCACTTGATATGCTAGGAAAAAGAGGATACCTGGTGGTGGTGGTGGTGGTTTTGTGTGTGTGTGTGTTCTTCTTCATAAAGCGTTGCTCATGTGCTATTTAATGGTCACAGAAGTGGGTCTTGGCAGGGCTACTTAGAGGCATATATATATATATATATATATATTTTTTTTTTTTTTTTGAGACACAATCTCGCTCTGTTGCCCAGGCTGGAGTGCAGCTGGAGTGCAGTGGCACGATCTCAGCTCACTGCAAGCTCTGCCTCCCGGGTTCACGCCATTCTCCTGCCTCAGCCTCTTGAGTAGCTGGGGCTAGAGGTGGGTGCCACCATGTCCGGCTAATTTTTTTTTGTATTTTTAGTGGAGATGGGGCTTCACCATGTTAGCCAGGATGGTCTCGATCTCCTGACCTGGTGATTTGCCCGCCTTGGCCTCTGAAAGTGCTGGGATTACAGGAGTGAGCCGCCGCGCCTGGCCAAGGCATATCTTATTTGTACCACTTCCTCTCCACTAATGGTGACTGGAACCGTAGAAACTGTCTGGTTTATTACTCAGATTATTTCTCATAACAAGTAAACTAAATAGAATTCCAACAGATAGTACAAATAAGCAACCATCGAAATAGAAAGTTTTAACTAATAAGAGTCCTTTTCATATATCTCCAGTAAGATGAAAAAATAGGAAAAGACATGGAACTTTCATATAATAGCAATTTTATTTCAATATTTATCCAAAAATATTTCAAAATTACAGATCAAAATCATCATAATTCATTTGGCATGGCTCAGAAAATAATATCTGCATATTTATGAAAAACTCAACTCCATTTTCACATTGTCAATTGATTTTTTTCATATAAAGCATACAATTTTATCATGTTCAATATAAGGACAACTATTGCAATATTTAAGCAAGATATTAACTAAATCAATATTATATTGTAAAAATTATATTACTCTATTATCTAGGTTACTTAACATTTTACAAGCTGTGATAAAGAATTCTAATTCTTTATGAACATATTCTTGCAAGACAGTTTTTTATATATATGGCAAAACCTCAATTTGCTAGTATTCCCAATTAAATATCACTGGTATCAAAAAAGGTTATAAATAAAAGACTTGCTTCACTTCCATGTTAATCCATCTTTCCATGTTTAACAGCATATTTATGTAGGGTCAAAATATCTATTTTCCATCATCTGAGAAGACTTACAAATAATTCTAGCTTGAATTTTAGTCCATAACCAAAATCCTATATTAGTTTACTTTATTAAAATTATTAAGACAGAGCTGAATAATTTGTCAATTCTTAGAGCATTTATATGTAACAGGTAATAAAAAACTTAACTTTTTACGTTCTAATTGACAGAGATATTTCAGAAATGCACACACGAAGATGTCCACATACGCTATGGTTGCAGGTAAACTTTCCCTTTAAGCACAATTTTAAAGTGTGGTGAAAAACAAAATCTAGTAATTTTTCTGGCAATGTAGTAGACTATACACAAAGAAACCACCTCTCCTAGTATATAACAAATGATTCTGGATAAAATACAGAAAATATTTTTCTAAAGTATGGGCTTAATGTGAATAAAGAAAGGAAAAATTTAAGGCCAGAAATTACATAGAAGTTTGATTCTATATAAATAAGCAATCGCTGAATATAGTATTTGCCCTACGGACACTGGTCAATTTCTTGTGGCTGGGACATGATTTTTAACTAGCCACAGGCATAAAGGGTTAGGAAACAAGGCTAAGTTTACTGTTAGTCTGTAAGATGGGACACACACATACACATACACACTCACACACACCCCCCTCAGATACACACATGCACACATACAAACTAAGTGAACTAGAGGGGGAAAGAAGTCCTCTCTTAACTTTGGCTCTGCCTAGAATAGCAAAAACGAACACAGTCTTCCATAAGATTTTTTTAGAACCACAAGGAACATACTAATAAGAGTTTTTGGATCAGAACTTATACTTCTGATCCATTTTGACTGATAAACTCTCAGCTGAGGTGTTAAGTTACTCCTAGGTTGATACTGCACCCATTTGCCTGTCAAAAGTGAACACATGTCCTTGCTTAAATATGACACTTTTAAACACAGACCTCTAGAATCCCTACAGAAATGGTTCCAAACAATGGGACTTCAAGTTTTTAAAACTCACAAAACTACTCCTCTACAATCATCAATTAATAGAAGCAACATATTACAAAATCAGACCCAGGAAAAATAATAAATAATAAAAATGCCAGGTAAACGAATATAAAATAATTAATTTAAAAAATAAAGGAAGTTATTCAAATTATTGTAGAATGATAAATGTCTTTAGAAATTGACCAGGAATATTGAGAATAAATAAATAGCAGTGAAAATATAATAACTGAAAATAAAATCTTAATCTGTGAGTTAAAATCAAAATTAGAAACAATTGAAAAGAGAAGTAGTGACTAGAAAGATAGGTCTGAAAAAGTTATCCAAAATGGAGAATGAATCCATAGGGGGAAAGCAATGAAAAATACGGAAAACGGGTTAGGGCACCTGGAACAGTGTGAGGTGATCCCACATACATTTACCCAGAGTTTTAAAAAAATGAATATTTTATATCTAAGAAATTGGCAGAATTGTTGAAAGATCCCAATCCTCTGATTCAGGACAACCAACAAATTTTAATCAGGAGATAATTTTTAAACAAACGTAGACATATTACAGTTAAACTACTAGAAAGCAAATATAAAAATAAAATTTGTAAGAGCAGCCGGGGTTGGGGGGAAACTGCCTATTACAAGGGAATGATAATTTGACTTTTGCTGGCTTCTTAACATCAGAAATGGAATATGGGTGAGAGTAAAATATATTCAAAATACTGGAGAAAATTTCTGTACTTAGGGTTGCTGTTTTCCAATACAAAGGTCTAATTAACAATTTCTAAATTTCTAAAAACAAGCCAAATCTTGTTTCAAGAAACAAGCCAAATTCTAAAAACAAGCCAAAACTAAATAATTTTATAATTGTTTTTTAAAAATTTTATAATTAATAATTTCATAAATAAAAGACACATGTAAAGCAACCTGCCCTACCTGATATCAAAACTTATGAATACACTACATAATTTGGAGTATAATAATGGCACAGGGTTAAGCACGCAAATGGAACAAAGATGACACAATGAAACCCATTTATGAAACAAGGATATTCCATTTTTGAAAATGTAATTCACCACTACTTTGGGAAAAAGTGAAGAGTATCATAATACTGTCTTTTGAAGAGGTTTTGAAGCAAGAGGAATTCCTATACACTGCTAGTGAAGAAGCCAGTTGGTTCAATTGCAGTTGGCATTATTTAGTGAAGTTGCATATAATCAAGACCAAGCAATTCTACTCCTAGATATATTCTTAGAGAAATTTGTGTACACATTCATTTAGATATGTGCAAAAATTTCAAAGATGCATTGGTCATGATAGTAACACCTCGAAAGAACCTAAATATCCTGTCACATACAGCACAGGATATTCATAAATAAAATATTATCCATCCAGGGAGTGAAAATGAATGCACTATAGCTATAAGCATCAATGTGGAAAAATCTTAAATGTTGAATGAAAAAAGCAAATTGCAGAAAAATACAAGCATTATGAGATTAAGTAAAATTTTTAAAACAGAAAATTAAATAACATACTGCTTAAGAATACATGCATATATGGTTAATTACAACGGAAAACAAATCATTATCATAAAATTAAGGAAGTTATTGTTTCTGCTGGGAAAATGGGGACTATGATTAGGAAATTCACAAAGGATATCAAATTTTCTCATATTGTTTTGTGTCTTTAGGTAGGAGATGCACAGAGGTTTAGTTTATTGTTACACATTAAATTGTATGTGTAGTATTTATAATTTATATGTTAGTATTCTAAAAGAATATTTTAAAGAGTTTACTATTTGGTTTGAGTTGCCCATGTATTTTCTATTTCTTCTGTGCTTTGAAATTGCAAAGCATGATACAGCATATAAAAATAGATTAATTGTGTATTACTTCTCAAATATATGAGTGTTATACATTTCCACTTAAAATCAAGATTCAATATTTAGAAGGCATTTAAAATACAAACTTCTTAAAATTTTACTGACCCTTGAGCTGCATTGCATTATTAATGATGAAATATGCAGATACCTGTAATTCTATATTTCTAATTCTGAAACTTTGTCAGTTACATATAGTAATGTACCATGTAGCTTGCTAAGACTATTGTCTTAGCTCTACACATTACAATATATTTTTGTTCCTGAAATTAAAGATGAGGAGGATTTATTTGTAAAAATGATTATAGAATTAATATACCCTAAGGCAATTTAACAAAACTAGCAATTCTAAACTCTTCCCTCATAGTCCAGACTTTTCTGTTTTTCTTACCCATTACCTTGGAAAAATTGACAACCCTGACTTCACTGGGTGGTTGTAGCCCAAAGAACTGTTCCCAAAAAGAGAATTTTAGTAATAATAGAGGATCCACTCACCACCAATCAGTATTTACATATTCATGTCTCAATTCATGAAAATTATTATTGAAGCAACATTCTGTGTGTGTGCATGTGACTATGTGTATGAGTACACTTTATATTAAACCACAAGGATGTTGATCAGGACATGACTTTTACTGTGAAAAGGCAGCTGGTAAATATTGTAGGCTTTGGATCCATGGAGTCTCTTTCATTACTACTCAACTCTGCTGTTCTAAAACAAAAGCAACTATCAATAATCCATAAGTGAATAAGTATGGCTGTATTTTAATAAAACTTTATTTACAAAACTAGACAATGGGCTAGAATGTAACCTATTACCCTAATCTAGATAATTATCTAAATTTATCACTTTGCTAAAAATGTAAATGGATTACATGTGAATTATGAATTGATTGGTTACTAAATAATTTCAACTAAACACTCTTGGGTTAATTGAGCCTTTCACTCACCCTATTCCAAAAATGATGAAATCTTTTAATTCCTCTGACACAGCTAGTTCTTTCCTAATTCCTGGCCGTCACTCATGACACTAAGTGTTCTTTCTAATGAAATGTTCTTTCCTAATTACTTTCTTAAATCTGGATACTCATTATTAAGCTTTTGGTTTGAATATTACCAACGACGGCTTCATAGTATCCTCTCATTCTTTAAAACACATATGCATGAGTTTTTAATCGTCTAATCTTTTCCCCTACTAGACTATAAGCTCCATGAAAACTGCTTACAAGATCCAGATCTCCAAACATTTTGCAATGCAGAACACTTAATTTATGCTTTTTTAGCTCCTCTAAAAGATAAGGTCTTGGTTCCACGTTCCACTTCCCTACACTTTCCTTCTATCCCCCTGACAAAAACTTACTTATCTGTCAGAATTTAACTCCAAGAAGGGTTCTTTCATGTAGCTGACCTACTACCCAGAACCCTCTATTCAATTTCTTACTCTCTCCTTTGGAATCACTCCTGATGCCAACACAGGCTGTCTTTTACTGCTCTGACATACTTGCTTTTCTGTTAATTCAGACGATTTTCTAAATTCTTCCAGGGGCTCAGATCTTGATCCACTCATCTATGCAGCCCTAGCACTTGGCATATTGTCTGTCACATGAACAAAAGAAAAATGGTCTCAAACCTCTCTCAAGGAAGAAGTAGGCATTCCTCATAACATGCTTAAGCAATTTTATAATAAACTTCGACAGAATTATAAATTATTTAACAGAATTAGCTTTCTGGGAGACTAATTACACAACCCAGCCAATCAGCTCTCAGACAAAAGCCTAATCTTTGACCAAACGTATGCTGGTTTTCGTATTTAGTGTAAATATTACTACGTAGTCATTCTACTTTCTTTGAAAATGTTCCTACTTAGAATGAGTCTTTGAATTGGCCCACTAGGGGCCTTTACCATTACAGTAAAATTGCAAAGATGTGATTTTAACGTATCTTAACTAAATGTTCTGAAGAATTTCTCAGCAGAAATTCTTGGTGGGATCTCAATAAATATTTGTTGAAAAAATTAGTAACATCCTTCTCATAAATACAAGTATTCTGAATGTACATATGTTCTCTCTTTAAAAAAACTAGGAAACACTTACAAAAAAATGAGAAAAATCTGCTAAACTTGCAGAGCTATGTACTGCATACTCTATGGCCATGATAATTGATTATTCTTCATTATAGATAGAAGCATTAATTTACAAATGACCCATGCTCAGTAGCATAAAACCTCATGCCAGTGCTTACAGAAAACTTCAGATGTTCAACTTAAAATTCAAAAAGCATACCAACTCCAATTCCTCTATTAACTTTACCACCTTGTGAAATTATTCTTATCAATATTTTAATTTCACTGTGTTTGAATGCGAGAGAAATGTGACTGCCTCAGCAGATGGTTGTCACAGACTGCATACCACAATTAAGAATTAGTATACAAGCGGAAGCATTCAGATACCCTGTAAACAGCTCGTGAATACCAGTGCCACCTAAGCTTAGCCTTAGAGAATACACTAGGCCAGTTAGAGAAATAATAGATAAGCCATTTCGATGGTCACCTGAAAACTTTCTATAAGTAAATCAATGTGTAGATTCCAGATAAGGGGGAAAGGTTTGCTCTCTCTGATTTCATGTTTTGCCCGTCTGTGCTGCCTGTGTTGTCACTGGCTGTACAACAATGTGGGGGCCCCCAACGGTTGCCAAATGTTCCAGCATATGCAGCAATTGGTATATCCAAGGAAGGGCCTTCCATTGACACAGCATGGGCTCCAATCAATACAGACGAATTCTCCATAGGATACCCCTGAGCTAAACTGTAATCTAAGTAAAGTCCATTTTGTATATCACCTGAGTCACTATTCTTCACTCTTAGCCCCCCTTTAAAGGGCAGAACTACTGCTTTGCACACATCCCGTCTCCCTCTTCAATTAACATGCTTACAGGAAAAGATCTGAGTCAGGGCTTCCCAGAAATCTCAGGCATTGTGTCATCTCCATCAGAGGACTTTGTTTTGAAGCCTTTTCTCTAATTGGGGATGAAAGAAGAGAAAATCCCTTCATGAACATATGGCATGATAATTAAGGAGGAGCAGAAGACATTTTTTCTCCTGCCCCTGAAATTATATCATTCTGCCTAAACTGTTCAGAATAAATTGTAACAATTATTCTGAAATTTATTATATTTAAAATTAAAGTTTAAAAGACTCTCAGAAACTTCATTTTTCTTTAGAATTAGATTCAGAAATAAATCTATTCAAACTTGTATACATAATAAAAATGTGTTTATGTTAGAAGGCTTAAACTCTAGCACTTTTCTGGTTACCAAAAAAAACCTGAAAGCTTTGAACATTCAATTGTTTCTTTCTGGGGTCCTATTTTACCCATTTGTAAAATGGGAAGAAAAGTACCCATTTAATTACTTCATTGGGTTGTGTGGTAATCCTCAAACACACATAATTCACAGGAGTAGATTTTGAAATGAATAAATTACTAAGTGCACACGAGATGCAATTACCATAGTGTCTCCTTTAAGAAAGAAAAAAAATTCACATTTGAAATTAAGTGGTCATGCCTCTGCTCTCATCTCCATCTTTCTAGAAAGTATGATTTTATTAAAAACCAAAGTAAAGAGATTTTTTCTCTTATTTTCTAGTGAGATCTATGCTTTTGGGGGGAAGGTGCATTTTTCTTGCTGTGACCTTATGCCATTATACTCACATCAGAACATAGCAACATGCCATTAGGAACATCTCAAGAAACCGAGAGGTGGTAACAGTCTCTTGGCCCTTAAGAAAATGCTTGTGTCTGTATTACAGAGGTGGCGATTAGAGATATTTCCTTCTGGCTGTACCATTTTTAACCCTGCTAAGAATCTGAGCAAGCGAGGTGGGTTTAGAAGACAGAAAGATAGTAAAACACAAGGTTACTAAGGAAGTAACATTCTCTACAAATTGGAAAGAAAGGAGATCTTGACATTACAGGTTTAATAAATTGATAACCTTCAGACATGATCTGCTCTATAAGCTTGCGTATCTCCACTGAAAATTGCAATAAGGCTTAATGGCTAAATTTGGAATTCTTGAAAGAAAATTATAACTTAAAGAACTAGAGGACCTGGCAGAAATGACTTTCCCAGGACATGCTGTTCATTTCCTCCTCCTAGACAGAATGATTTTGTATTTAATTCCAAAAAAAAAAAATTTAATAGGTGATCTGTGGGGGGAAAGGGGAAGGATTTGAGATGACGTAATCTTATTCTGTTATAAAACATGAGTCATATGGACCAGGTGATCATTTGCTAAGGTCTCTCTCTGCAGGAAATGCAATCACAAAACTTCTTAGGCCCTCCTATCCAAATATTCACTCTAATAGACTGCATTATCATCATTAGTTAGCATGTACAATGCTCATCACAATTACATATTGCCTAATCTTAGCAACACATCCCCAGTGAGCGTTTTCATCTCTACTTGCAGATGAGAAGAACACACCACAGAAAGGTTAAGTGACTTACCCATCATGAAGCAACCATTCAGTGCTAAGCAAGAAACAGAGCTTAGGACTGTACTGTAAAACAACAGGCACTCCATGTACTAAATTGTAAACATAAGGCTCACTTATTAAACACGTGAAGACAAACTCAAGTTCACTTTTTAAAATGGTTTGTCTCAAGGATTTAAATCGTTAAATCTTGACTTATCCTTTCCTCTTTTTCAAGATACCTCTTTGTATCCTGAGGAGAAGTGGAGTAGAATGCTTTCAAATCTGCCAACATGGTCACCTGTCAGTTAAGATCAGACCTGTTTCTAAAAGCAGAGTGTTTGTACATCCCCTGCAAAACCCATCACTCATTTGCCCCTTGCAAGGCACATTCTTCTCTCAGTCCTTGCTCCACTAAGCTGTAAATATCAGTCATCTCAAATTGCTTCTTTCAGGTTCCCATGAATATACTTCCATTTGTGTGTGTGTACGTGTGTGTGTTATCTGTTCCTTGGGGATAGAGGATAAGGAGTCCTTTTGCTCTTACTTACCTCTCCCATAAGACTATAGAATAACGACATAATAATTTTATTTCTAATTCATGTTTAAAACCCTTGTGATTTTTAAAGGCAGACTATGAATATGTAAATGAATAAACTTTTTCCATTTCTATTCAAGCCATTTTAGGGCTTAGTTTAGGCTTCCCATTGAATAATCATTAATGGTGTCATTGACTAAGAGATATATTTGAATTCTACAATTAAGGCCACCACATATGATGGTTTTGAATTGATCAAATATATTTTGATAAGCTCTAATATTTAGCAGTTTATTTTGTTTAGAAAAGTGATTTTCTGGAATCATAAGGTTAAAAGGAAATTCAGGGTCATCTAGGCTATCTAATAGGATTAAGGCAATACAAAGTTTGAATTAGACTACCTTTAGTTTATCTGTAAACTAGCATAAATTTTAATCTGGAAACAGATAGTCTCCAGTCTCCCAAATAATCTGTCTAAAAGGAAATAGTTCCTTGAGTATGTCTAGACAATATATAGGTCAATATATTTTACAATATGTATTTGTAGTTTGTTATTTTTAAAATTCTACCAACAGTTGCCATGATATTTTATATTATCTAAGTGGTTTCCCACAAATATATGGCTTTGTGATTTTCCATCAAACAATCCCAATGATACAGGTGTCCTTTTGACAAAAAGCCTTATTCCAAATCTCAGACTCCATATATATGCTTTTAAATGGACCCATTAGATGGATAAGTATTAATCCCCATGAGAAATGGCCGTGTCAATACCTATCTCTGAATTTCAGGTAACAGGAAGATAATGCTAAATTGGAAAAAGATACATTGCTCTTTGTTTTTTCATCAAGTGAAAGGCTCTTGAATTTTCAGTAGCCATACACAGTACTATACCTCTGATAACATCAAAGAAAAAGTTTTAGTTTGTAACTATTGATGGATTCAAAAATTAAGAGAAAAGCAAAATAAATACTTTAGGACTTATTATTATTATAACAAGGCCACATTTTGTGCATCTGGGTGATAAAAACCTCTACTGTGAGAAAAACAAACAAACAAAAAACTTGAGTCTTCTTGCCTCAGTCCCTCATATTTAACAAGAGCTGATTTACCTGATTTCAACATTTCAATTGCATCTTGATTTTTGGAGTTTTGGAGTTTTGGAGCTGGTTTTGTGAAAGGCTGTTTTTCCTTTAGAAAAAAATAGACATACACAAATGGAGATTGGCCAGCAGACACAAATGATCTGTTAAGTCTTACTGGCAATGCTCTCCCCGCTCCTTAATTTCATAAAGGTCAGAGACACTACTTTAAACATGGGCAATTAAAATTCTGCAGGATAGCGCTTGCTCATCTCAAATACCTAGATGCTGGGTAAAGAAGGGGAAAGAAGAAAAAAAAAATCTCACCACTTTGTACAAGGTTAGATTAGGCCCTGTGTACATATAGCTATCTGAGGGGAGGATCAAGCCCTAAAGATTTTAATTCCAGTGAAGTCACACAGAGCTAATGGAGCCACTGGCGATCAATAGCTCCCACTCTCCTGTGAGAGCGAGAGATTTATTGAGCTCTCCCCACTGATCCTGCATCAAGTACAGCCAGCAATGCTGATCGCTGTGGCTCCAAATTCCTGCAGTGTGCAAATGACTGACTCCATTCACGGTAGCAGCTCAGCTTTCATAGCCAGTATAGAGTTCCCTGATAATCTTTTAATATGTCCATTGGAATCATATCTTTATGACTTAGGCTGAGGGATAAGGGAACCAATAAATCACTTACCTTTCTTTCTTCCAGTTCACACACAACTCAGGGGAAGATACAGGAGTCGAGATCAAGGCGATCAAAGTAGCAGGTTTATTGCGAGTTCCCTAAACCTGTAATTTCAGGTAGGCTCCCTGCCCCTTCTCTAGTCCTTTGGACTCAACTGATGATAAGATTTGGTCTATAACACACTTATCCAGCTAGCTGCCTCATGCTCAAAAACAAAAGGTGGAACAACAGGTGCCAGACCCTCACTGTGCCAATCAGATAAAACAATTTTTGCGAGTAAGAGTGGAAAGAGAAATGGAAATATTTCTTAAGTGCTGCCTTTCCTAATAATGGAAAATTTCGCATAGAACAGTATTCTGCCAAATACTGAAATCAAACCTGTATATTTGGTCTTATTAGATACTTTTGAGACATTTATATTTGGAGTTATGTATTTATTAAATGATAAATATAATAGCTGATAAGCACTAGAGACAATAGTAAAGCTGGTTCCTAGCCAGTTCATTCAATGGTGATTATTTCTGCTGGCAGCATGCACAACTGCTGTTTTATCCATTGGCTTCCAAAATCAGGAATTCTCAGAGATAAGCATTAAATGATGGCAGATATTCAAGTGGTAGTTAGCAAGTGTTACACACAGTTCATAAGTAACTGGGTAGTTTTCTACTCTTTGCACATGAAGAAGTCAGCTTGGGTGTTTGCCACCCAAACTAAATCAGATAAAATTTTTCAAGATCGAAGCTGAAATTTGACAGCCCCTGGCCTGACTTAAAACACTATTGAAACTAGTGTTCATTGAATCACCAGAGAAGGGCAACTAAATGTACAACAACAATCAGACAGCTTCCAGATCCAAATATGTTTGTTTTTATCTGTGTCCTTTCCTTTCATATACTCTTTCCCACTGCTTCTGAATTCATATACTCATGCTGTGTAATCAATTAAATCAAACTTTCTAAGTAACTTCTATTTATTAACAAATTTCATTCCAGCTATTGTCCACCTAAAATGCTTTCTTAACTTGAACTTAACTAATGAGCTTACTAAAATTGGTGTTTCTAATTTACTGAGCCACAGATCTCTGAAACAAATGAAATAAGCACATTTTTAACTTGTATTCAAAATAAGTATTTTGATTTCCCTATACTTTTGCATGTATTAAATTTGTAAATTAAAATTGACATTCTGAAAGATCTAAGAAAGATTAGTCACTTGTGCTATTGCCAGCAATTAAAAATATTGAATCAATGTGGTATCTATTCCTGAAATGAAATCTTCAGGTCAAGGACATGTTCACTTGGCAGAGGACTCATCACATCCCAGGTGTGACAATGATGTTGCAACCAGGTACCTGAACAATGTCTTTCATTGTTTCATTTACAGACAAATATATGACACACAAACATGAACTTGTTAGTAAAGCAGAAAGATACAAAACAGACTTAATTCTCAACACTCTAAGAAAACAACTTTGTGTCTAATTTTTTCAAGTTTTCAGATTCTAAATCATTGAGAAATGCTTCATAATCCTGAATCTCATTTGTACATGTCTTAGCACAATGAAGAAAAAAAACTCTAAAAAAGATGAGCTTGTTATTTTCTAAAAAACTACACTCCATTTAATGTGCCTCCTAGATGAAACTCTAGTAAAGTATTTTCTCTCTTGCTTAGAAGAGACTTCCTTCCATTATGTAAAGTACTTTGGGTCATTATTTGAAAAGCCAAAGTAGAAAGTTTCAATAAAAAATTATTATTTAATGCATGTTTGTATTGTGTATTGGGCACTGAGATAGGTATTATTATCCTTATTTTGTAGTTTAGGACATCAAAATCCAAAGAGGTCACATAACCTGTCAATCTAGCAAGGAAGTGGTAGAGCCACAGTTGCTTCTGCATTCTTTGATTTCAAAGCCCGGGTTATACTGACCATCACACAAGGTTAGCCATTATGAAGCTGTTGCACAGTTCATTAATAAGTCAGATTCTCTCTATTTAAATTACTCCAAAGGAGGAATAAATATACTCACTCTTAGAAGTGGCATAAACTTTGAGAATTAAGATATATTTTAAATATAGATCGATGCATATTAATATATAAAGTTATATATATTAAAGAAAGTAATTTCTAGAAACAAATTTCATGTTTGATAAAGACATATTAATTATTTAATTTTCAATAAAGGAGAAAAAATTCTATGGATGTAAATTATCATTTATTGAAAACTCACTTTGTGCCAAAAGCGTAAAGTCCATTATCATATTTAATCCTCACAGAAATTTATGATAGAATGCATTATAATTCTTATTTAATAAAAGATAAAAATGAGACTCAGAATTATTAAATTGAATAAACAACACACGGCAAAGGGGTGGGGTAATGATACTCAGATCCATCTCTGTTGACTCCATTGCCTAAGCATTTTTTGTGACAACACTCAATAAGCACCAAATGAAACATACACAAGCATACATGCACAAAGTACTCTTCATCAGCTCAAAGGTTAAAAAAAATGTAACAAACAGGTAGCTTTAAACTTGCCAACAATAACAAAAATATAATAGTTAAGACTTTTTACTGAGTGAAATTTTTAGTGTTACAAATGAGATACAAAGAACTATAATGTAATGTCTCTGCCATTTCAAAGAAAAGAAATAAGACAGATAATTGCATCTAATTTCAAAATTGTAAATAGCAGCCAAAGCAATATAACAAGGCTAGACAATACATGATTAATTATTAATAACTGGTATAGATCTGAATTTCCCAAAGTATGGAAGATATACATTTTATGGCAGCAAAAATTACTCTAGGTGGCACAATATTAACAAAGTTTTTGTTTAAATTATGTTTTCATTTCATGGTAAATTTTCTCATTATGGTCTAGACACTAGTTTTCCTTTATGAAAGTATTTGTTTCCTTTCTAAAGAAATTTCTTTTTGATTAACCACCTTGGAATACTATTTAACAGGGTCACTAAACCTGAACATATGCATGAACATTTTATGACCTACCAGTTCTATTCTATAAATGTATGCACATGTATACCAAAACATAAGCATAAGAATATATTCACTGCAACATTATTTTTAATAGACTGAACCTGAAAAGTAACCAAATGGTTATCAACAGTTGAATGGATAAACAAATCCTGGTATATACATACAATAAAATATAATAAAGCACTGCAAATGACTATACAAAACATGGATGATTTTCGTAGATATTGAAACAACAAAGCCAGACATGGAAGAATGTATACTGTGTTATGCCAAAAGTACAAAAACAAGTAAACTAATCAATGTTTTCAAAGTCAGGGCAGTAACAAGAGCATAATGCCTAGAAGAACATAAAAAGGAGGCTTCTGGGTGCTGAAAAGGTTTGTTTCTTAATCTAGTTGTGCTTGTTTTATGAAAATTCATCAAGCTGTATATTTAAGAGTTTTATGTTGTTGGTATGTCAATAAAAATTTAACAATATTGAAATATAATTGAGTTGATGTAATGGAAATATTTAAATAAAGAGGCTTTGATATCCAGAAGAGCTGGACTTCAATCTTAATTCCTCCACTTATGAATTCTGACCTTCACCAAATTATTTAACCCTTTAAAGCCTTCATCATCTGTAAACTGGGAAAATAATACCTAAGAAAATGTAAAGCTCCAGGATAATTGTAAGCATTTAATGCATGTTAGTTTGGTTTTTTGAGTAGTACTTGTAATGTTGTTACTGTTATTATTTTATCCCTCGGTGCTCACAGACAATCCCTTCCTTTACTTAGAGGAAGTATACTATTATCCTATTGTGACGCTATACTTCACTACAAATAGGGCTGCTGCTGTGTTGATAATCGATAGCTTTATGTCAAACATTCTGTTGAGAGGAATGACTAAATTAACTTAGCATGTATGCTGCAATTGCCTTTTTCAAAAGAGCCTATCAGATGGCAAAATGGGCAGACAGACCTCTCCCTTTCTCTATTGTATCCTCTTCTACATCCCTTAAATTTGGGAAGTAAAAATCCAAGCTGCACATGGAAATTATGAAATATAAAATAGATAAATCCAGAGTAACTAGAAAAAAATAAAGAGCATAAAACTGGCAAGCAAACAGAAAAAATTAACACAGCCAAACATTGGTTCTTGAAAAGATTAAAAAGATTTCATAACCCATAGAAAGGCAGGTCAAAAAAAGAGGAAACAAAATTTACCAAATTTGTAATGTTATAGAACATATCGTTACAAAACATACAGATACTTAAAAGGATAATATGGCAATATTATAAACAAATTTATGCAAAAATTCAAAAAATAGACAAAATGGACTAATGCCATAAAAATCACATTTCAAAATTAATAAAATAAATTTAAAAATTGTTTAGCCCTATATTTATTAAAGGAATTGCATTTGTTATTGAAATTGTGTATAAGGAAAACACCAAGAACACATAGTTTCAAGGATGAAAACAAACACTTAAGGAAGAAATAATATAAATTCTGTACAAATCCAGAAAATTAAAGGGAAGGAAGTACTTCCAAATTAATTGTATAAAACCATAGAAACCCTGACACAAAAACCTGACAAGTATATTGGAAAAATAAAATTATAGACCAGTACTCTTCATGCACATAGATTCAATGATACTTAACAAATAGCAAATTGAATACAGCAATGTATAAATTGTATAGTACATCATAATCAAGAGATTTTTATCCTGAAATTCAAGGTTGGTTTAATATCCAAAAGAAACTAAATCAGTATGATTTAAATTATTCTAGCAATAGAATAATGTAAAAGAAAACTTTGTAGTGACTTTAATGAATAAAAGCATTTGATAAAACTTAACTCATATGCACAACAAAAACTCAGAAAATAAAAATAGAAGAATATTTCCACAATTTGATAAAGTATATCTACCAAATATAGCAAAAAACTGGATGTTTTCCACCTACAATTTGGAACAAGGCAAAAAATACACTCTCTACTTTTGTTCAATACAATATTACAATTCCTATTCAGTGCATTAAACAATTTTTAAAACGTGGCCGAACGTGGTATTTCATGCCTGTAATCCCAGCGCTTTGGGAGGCCAAGGTGGGAGGATCACGAGGTCAAGAGATTGAGACCATCCTGGCCAACGTGGTGAAACCCCATCTCTATTAAAAATACAAAAAAAAAATTAGCTGGGCATGGTGGCGTGTGCCTGTAGTTCCAGCTACTTGGGAGACTGAGGCAGGAGAATCACTTCAACCTGGGAGGCGGAGGTTACAGTGAGCTAAGATTGCGCCACTGCCTTCCAGCCTGGCAACAGAGTGAGACTCCATCTCAACAACAACAACAACAAAAGGCATAAATGTTGGAAAGGAAGATGTAAAACTACTATTTTAAAGTAAAAGGTATAATAGTTTGCATAGAAATTCCTAAATAAAATACAAAGCAATTACTAGAGTTAAAAAGATAATGAAGGCTATAGAATACAAGGCATATATACCAAAAGCAATTATATTTCAGTATAGCAGTAACAATTGAAACAAAGATTTTTTAACATTTCATTTATAAGAGTGTTTAAGTCTTCTTAATAGTTTTAAGAATACTTAAAAGTAAGTTTAAAAGCACAGATGAAAGCCTTCAATGGTAAAAACTGCACATTACTAAAATAAATTCAAGAAAACATAAATAAATAAATAAAGAGATGTATCATGATTATAAATTAGAAGACTTCATATTATAAATATGTTCATGTTCCCCAAATGTGTCTATAGGTGTGTCTACTAGTCTGTTCACATGCTGCTAATAAAGACATACTCGAGACTGGGTAATTTATAAAGGAAAGAGGTTTAATGGATGCACAGTTCCACAAGCCTTGGGAAGCCTCACAATCATGGTGGAAGGTGAAGGAGTAGCAAAGGCATGTCTTACATGGCAGCAGGCAAGAGAGCTTGTGCAAGGGAACTCCTATTTATAAAACCATCTAATCTCATGAGACTTATTCAATATCACAAGAACAACAAGGGGGAAACCACCCTCCATGGTTCAGTTATCTCCACTTGGCCTTGCCCTTGACATGTGGTGGTTATTACAATTCAAGGTGACATTTGGATAGGGAAACAAAGCCAAACCATATTAATGTGTTACAGTCTAAACCAAAATCAATAGGCTTTTTTCAGAAATGGGCAAGTTGCTTCTAAATTGTATATGGAGTAGCAAGAATCTGTATTTGCCCAAATAAATTTACTCAAAAAGAAATAATGTTGGAAAATTCACTGCTTGATTACACTATTCACTATAACATTACAGTAATCAAGACAATATGTTAGTGACATAAAAATAGACACATGGATCAATAAAATGCAGAGTCCAGAGAAAAACACTTGCAAGAATATTCAACTAATATTCAACAAATGCACTGAGGCTATACAAAGAGGAAAAAAAGAGAGTCTTTTTCATGGTTCTTGAAAAACTTGATAAATACCTAGAAGAAAAATGAACCTTGATGCCTATCTCAGACCACACACAAATATTAATTCAAGATCAATTATAGTGCTAAATTAAAAAGGCAAAATTATAAATCTTCTAAATTAAGATATAGGAGATGATTTTTGCACTGCGTGATAGGCAGAGATTTCTTGAGAGAATACTAAAAAAGCCAGTAAGTATGAAAAAGAGAAGGGTTAAACTGGACTCCATCAAAATCGAAAATTTCTAGTCTTCAAAATACACCATTAAGGCAAGCTATAGATTAGAATGAAATACTTAAATATTTCTAAGAAAAGAATTGAATCCAGAATATATAAATTTCCACAAAAACTGTTGTAAAAACACAAAACCCAATTAAAAAAAAAAACTTGGACTAAAGTTTAAACAGACATTTTAGCAAATACTTGCTTGGGCAATAAGCTTATTAAAAGACATTCAATGTAATTTTTACCATAAATTTCAAAACCACAAAATGGTATTATTTTACGCCCATAAGAACGATTAAATTACAAAAACGAAGAAAGCCAAATGTTGACAAAGACTTGTAGCAGCTAGAACATTTTTTTCTTTTGAGACAGAGACTCATTCTGTCACCCAGGCTGGTGTGCAATGGCATGATATCAGCTCACTGCAACCTCTGCCTCCTGGGTTCAAACAATTCTCATGCCTCAGACTCCGAATTTGCTGGGATTACAGGCGCCCACCACCATGCCCCACTAACTTTTGCATTTTTAGTAGAGACGGAGTTTCACTATGTTGGCCAGGCTGGTGTTGAACTCCTGGCCTCAAGTGATCTGCCCACCTTGGAATCCCAAAGTGCTAGAATTACAGGTGTGAGCCACTGCACCTGGCCAAGAACTTTCTAATATTGCTAATGAAGTTGGAAAATTGGTCAACTAAACAGAATTGTTTGGCAGTTTCTTATAAAGTTAAACTATACCTACCTTATGACCAAGCAATTTTTCCCTCAATATTTACACCAGAGAAACCAAAATGCATGTCTTCAAAAAGACTTGTATTGTAATTTTTATGGCAACTTTACTCATTATATTATAATCTCAAACTTTTAGCAACCCAAATGTTCATCAACATAGAATGGAAAAACAAATTGCAGTACAATTCATGCAACAGAATTTTACTCTGAAAAAGCAAAGAATGTCTACTGACCCATGCAACAACAGATGAATCTCAAAAACATTAGGTTGAGAAAAGAAGCCAGACACAGCAATATCATTCCTTTCTTATAAAGATTCAAGAACACTCAGAAATGACCTAGAATGATAGAAATCAACAGTGGTTATCTGGGGTGCAGAATGAGAGGAACGGGCACAAGACAACTCTGAGGTGATGGAAAGTTGGTATATCTTAATTAAAGTTGTGATATGCAAATGTATACACTTGTCATTCTCTTTGAAGTGTGTGCCTAATATATGCATTTTCCTTCAATATTTTTAATTTAATGAGAAAAATATTAACCTGATTCTGATACATTACTCAAGGAACTGAAAACTGGTACTTGGACTCTGAAAAATAATTTGTTGGTCTCTATTGAATCTGACTCTACTCCTGTACTAAAATCTGGCAATTCCAATCCCAGATATATAACCTATTAAAATGAGTAAAAATGTTCACCAAATATACATACAAAAATTTTCTCAACATGATTTATAAGGTAGAAGTAATCTACCAAAAGTAGAAGTAATCCCTACGTCCATCAGTAGAATGGATAAACTATGGTGTATTCACATAATGGTATTCTAGACATCAATGACAATAAATAAACTATTATGGATGGGTCTCCCAAACAGCATTGAATGAAAGAAGTCAGACATAAAAGAATACACATTGTATGATTCCCTTTCAAAAACAGACAAAAACCAATATCCAGTGTTACGAATCAAGATAGTGGTCATCTTTGAAAGAAATTAGTGACTAGAAGGGCCACAGACAGTTTCTTGATGCCAGCAATACTCTGTTTCCTCATCTGGATCCTGGTTACATAGATACACTTGCTTGTGAAAATTAATTGAGCTATACACTGGGGCTTCATGCATTTTATATATGCTATACTTCAATAAAAACTTTATGTTAAAAAATCTGTGGTAAATCAGACAAATGCTTTCTATGCTTTGGTCATGAGATGTCATCCACAGCTGTCATGAAACAAGGTAGCATGAATTCATCGGCCTAATAGTGAGTAAAGGTTATACCAGAGAGGTGTGATTTTTAAAATCTTGTTTGCTGTGTACTTCAGAAATGTTTATTTTTGTTTGAGCATCTGGCCATTTCAGGTACCCCTGGGGCAAGACCAAAATTTATAGTTCTGTGGTTATATAGGCCACTTGTTTATATAGAGAATTTTATGGCTTAGTTCCCCAGGCTTATGTCAGTAATGCTGTTGGAGTTTTCTCTGTTAATTATCCTCCAGGACTTCAGTATGCACACAGATGTCAATTCAGATGGGCCAGCATGTATCTTTCTGGAAGCGATGGACTCTGAGTTTGAACCAGATGGTTGAGGCAAGTTCCCTTAAGTCGAAGCTCGTTCTGAACTTTGTCTATGGATTTAATTTGTAAAGTGGGTTCCATTTTCAATATCTACTCTGATATACCCAGTTGCTAGCTCCTTAAAATTCTTCCTTATAATGTTTCTTTTTAATTTTCTGATAAATGCCTAGATATAAGAGTGGGCCTTTTTTAAGGAATTTACTGTGTGTCAACCATTGTCATAAATCTTTTACATGTAATTAATTTATCTAAACACTACAAATAATCTACATGATAGAAACTATTAGAATTTTCCCCATTTAAAATAAGGAAAATAAAGCCTAAAGAAGTAAAAATCTTAGTCAAGGTCACATAGAAAATTAAAGATTTCATTCCAGGTAGGTAGGTTCTTAACTATGCCCTTAACTATTAATCTATTAATACACTGTTCTCAAGGTAAGAATTAGGCATTTGGGAATATGCCAAAAAAATGCTCACAAACAACATTGCCACAAATCTGTGTTCCATCTTGATCAATTTACTTATTACCTGTAACTCTCAGATTCCTTATAGTGTGTATTATAAGAGTACCTAAGTAATAGTGTCAGCTTGAAGATTAAATAATGTAATGCATGTAAAGCACTTCATAGAGACCTGGCATATATTAAAAATTAATAAACATTAACCAGCATTATCATTATTCTCATTTATGGTATTAAATTAATGTCTTAGAACTAATACCTGTGCAAAATTATTGACAAAAGGGACAGCTAAAAAAATTGACTAGAACCCCAGTGAAATTTCCTGATTTATTAAACATAAATATAATGGTAGAGTTTCTCCTTTTGAAGTTCACCAATTGCCAGATCATGGGCTGCCAATAGGACCCCTGGAGTCTTTAGCTCTGTTCATCCAATTCCAACAGCCATGAATACCTGACACCATCACTGTGCCTACATGTCAGCAAACGTAAAAAATCTCAGGGAGGGTTCAAGAGTTCACACATTTTTTTTTGCTTTTGTACTTTGGATTATTTTCAACATCACCAGAAATTAAAACTAATGAACATTTTTTGTCAACATGTAAATTCTACCTTCTGCAAAGAGATAATTCAACACGTAAATTTATGTATAAACAAGATATCCTGAATCTTCTCTCCTGCTCACTTTTACTTCTTGAAAAATAAATATACATGCAATCTTTTTTCTTTGGATTAAAAATAGGTTGACACTGAAGACTCATAACTATAAATTATGTGCTCTGGAAACTTCACAGATAATACAAATAGGACTATTAATAGTGCTTGTGTATTTCTAGACAGACCATGAAATGTACCTTGCTCAAAAGTCTACTGGAGTTAAGATATGTGTATCAGCCACCAAGGTACACTGACAATGATATAGGTCATTTCCATGTTTCTCTGGCTGCCTTTCCCTTCTTGCTATCTTAAGTTTGACTGACAAAGATAATAATGCAAATGCATTTATTTTCTTTTAAGTATCTTCTTCAAGTAGATTCATGAATGGTGTCAAAATTTGTATCCTTTCTCTTCCTAAATGTTTGGGTATTAATGAAATACCTCACTGTTATTGCTGTTGTAATTATTACTAATGCCAGTTGTTGGGTATATATGATACCCCATAAATCATGTCATAGGTCTATGTTTTACACTTTTGTAATGTGATGTTCATAATAATCTTAATAAGTTCTGCATTAAATGTTTGAAATAACTAATACTCAGAAAAGATGTGTGATTTTCTCAGATTACATAGCAGCAACTGGAAGAGATGGGATATGAACCTAGATCTGCTTGATTTCAA
Source organism: Pongo abelii (assembly GCF_028885655.2). Lineage (NCBI taxonomy): Eukaryota > Metazoa > Chordata > Mammalia > Primates > Hominidae > Pongo > Pongo abelii. The sequence continues at coordinate 33,620,494 of NC_071998.2, forward strand.
AGAGAATGTTTACTTTTCCAACTAACCATCTTGCCTAAGTTCCTTAAAACTAAATTCTGGATGAGTATCAGTGATTTTGTTCACATTAGAATAAAGGGCTCCTAATTTTGACCAATCAGGTAAGAAATAGATTGCTTTTTTTTTCTCTCCTGCTCCATTTGTCATTGTCCTTTGTTCAAAATGCCACTAGTGCAATCCTCTTTCTTTCCACTATGGCCATAAAAGAGGGTTAGCATTCTTAGGATACCAAGGCAGTACTGTATGCAGTCATAATGTGGGGAATCTCTTTTCTCTGACAATCTTTTTCCTGGCAATTTTTTTTTTTTTTGCCATAGGACTTAATGTGTTGTTATTCTATCCTTATCCCATACCTTGTGTTTTACAGAGCTCTTCATGAAAACCCACCCTGCACCTCTAACCACTTATGATTAACTTTATCTCCTGTAGCTGCAGGGCTGAAGTTGCTGAAGATCAAATGCAGAACCTCATCTTATTACTAGCTAAATTAAAACACAAGCTGTATTCCACAGCTCACAGGGTGTCTACTGTTAAAGTGAGGACATTAATTGGGAATAGAATCCTATAAACTGGAACGAGGATATGTGGGATCATCATGATTAAGCTGGGGACAATAAACCCGTAAATCTGATGAGTGTTTTTTCTTTTTTTACCAATGGAAGAGGAGGTCTCCCTACACTCAGAGGAACTGGTCTCCTCAACTCAAGCAAAAGCAGCATCCCCATCCTCAGTGGAAGTGACATACTCACCTCCAGTGGTATCATCCTCTTCATTCACAGTGGCATTGTCCTTTCCATCTCTGTTTGAGGGTATTAGCACTCCAATGTCCGAGGAAACAGTAATGACCTTCCCTGAGGCAGTTGCCATGCAAGGCAATGCTGATTCTCCTCAGGACCCACCCCCATCATGCCTCTTTGCTTCTAGATGTACAACTAGATTCAAATCCCAGCAGGCACCTCCAAGTGAGGTACAATGTGTGACTCATGAAGAGGTGAGCCATACTTCAAAGGAACTACTTCAGTTTCCTGATTTATACAGAAAGAAATCCAGGGAATGTGTGGGGGAATGGATGCTAAGGGTGTGGGATGTTACTGGACGGAACATAAAGTTGGATCAGTCCCAATTCATTGACATGGGCACACTAAGTGAAGATTTTCCATTTAATGTTGCAGCTCAGGGAATTAGAAAGGGCTCTAACTGTTTGGTTGGTTAGTTGGCTGAAACATGGACCAAAAGATGGCTCAGCATAAGCAAATTTGCCATATTTATGTGGATTTGTCACTTAAACCCTACTCACCCACATTGGAAGGATCCAGAAGACATATATTTCAACAATAAGAGCTCTGTGAGTACTCTTCTCTGTATGCCATTCCTCCTAGTATGAATTACTGTCACTGAATTGGGAAACCTAAAAGAGTAACTGGATCCCAGGATGGCAGGGGCCAGGTGGCAGAACTCAACCACGAAGTCACAATGGGCATGGTTACCAATGACAAAAAGCAGAGTCAAAGCAGCAGTCAGACTAGTTTAACTTATGTAGAATTATGGCATTAGTTAATTGATCATGATGTTTCTAAAAGTGAAACAGATAGAAAGTATACTAAATTATTTGATATGTATGAGCAGAACATTTCCAGGTAAAAGTCTGATGTAAATTTTTAAAAAATACAGTCATGGCCCCACAATCAATTCCAAATTTTAAACCAGTTTACAGATGTAGCATCCCTTGAATGAAGGTGAGGACAGGACTCCTTGAGAAGAACATTGTCAAAGATATCACCAGTCTTTCTCCCAGCTTTCCTCAAAGGCATCTACAGCCTTTTACTAGAGTAAATGTACATTAGGGTAAATGAAATAATTAGATCATTTGGGAACTACTGGATACTGGTTCTGAACTGACACTAATTCAAGGAGACCCAAAACATCACTGTGGCCCACTAGTCAGTGTAAAGGCGCATAGAGGTCAGATGATCAACGGAGTTTTAGATCAGGTTCTTCTCACAATAGGTCTAGTGGTTCCCCAACCCTATTCTGTGGCATCTTTCCAGTTCCAGAATGCATAACTACAATACACATATTTAGCTTCTGGAAGAATCTGCACACTAGTTCTCTGACCTCTGGAATGAGGGCTATTATGGTGGGAGAAGCTAATTGGGATCCATTGGAACTATCTCTATCAGGAAAATACTATGCTAAAAGCCACACTACATTCCTGGAGGGGACTGCCGAGATTAGTGCCATCGTCAAGGATGTGAAAGATGCAGGGGTGGTGAGTCCCACCACATTCCCATTTAACTCTCCTATTTGTCCTATACAGAAGACAGATGGATTTTGATGAATGGTAGTGGATTATTATATACTCTACCAGGTGGTGACATCAATTGCAGCTGCTGTGCCAGATGTGGTTTTATTGCTTGAGAAAATTAACACACCCCCTTGTATCTGTTACACAGCTATTGATTTGGCAAATATCTTTTTCTCCATACCTGTCCATAAGGCCCTCCAAAGTAGCTTGCTTTCAGCTGGCAAGGCTAGTAATATGCCTTCACTGTCCTACATCAGGGATATAACCACTCTCCAGCCCCAGGTAATAATTTAGTTTGCAAGGATCTTAATTGCCTTCTCTTTCCATAAGACATCACACTAATCCATCACATTGATGTCATTATACTAATTTGTCCTAGTGAGCAAGGAGTAGCTCCTACTGTAGACTTATTAATAAGACAATTGGATGTCAGAGAGTGGGAAATAAATCTAACTAAAATCAGAAGTCTTCTTCAGTAAAATTTCCAGGATATGGAGAATGTTGAGATATCCTAAGGTGAAGGATAAGTTTGGGCATTTGCCCCATCCTACAAGCAAGAAAGAGGCACAATGTCCAGTGGCCCTCTTTAGATTTTAGACACACGTATGTCTTATGTGAGGGTGTTAACTCTGGCCCATTTACTGAACGACCCCAAAAGCTGCTAGTTTTAAATGGGACTTGGAACAAGAGAAGGCTCTGCAATTGGCCCAGCCTGCTGCACAAACTGCTCTGCCACTTGGGCCATATGATCTAGCAGATCCAATGGTCCCTGAATCATCACTGCCAAATAGGAATGTTGTTTGAAGGATTGGGAAGACACCTATAAGTAAAATTAAACACAGTCCTTTATTATTTTTGAGTAACACCCTGCCATCACCTGCAGAAAAAGAAGAGAGATAGCTCTTGGCCTGCTACTAGGCCTTAGTAAAGACTAAACACCTGACCACGGGCTACCATGTTACCATGCAACCTGATCTGCCTCTCATCAGCTGAGTTTTATTCGACCCAAAAAGCCATAAAGTTGGATGTGCACAGCAACACTCCATCATCAAATAGAAGCAGTACATATGTGATCAGGCTGAAGCAGGCCCTGAAGGCCAAGTAAGTTACAAGAAGAATTAGCCCAAATACCCAGAGTCCCCACTCCTGCTACACTGCCTTCTCCCTCCCAGACGGTGCCTATGACCTCATGGGAAGTTCCTAACAATTAGATGACAGAAGAAGAGAAGACTCAGACCTAGTTTACAGATGGTTCTCTGTAAGACGCAAGCACCACCCAAAAGTGGAAAGCTGAAGCATTACAGCCCCTCTCTGAGAAATCCGTGAAGGAGAGTGATAAAGGGAAGTCTTCCAAGTGGACAGAATTTTGAGCGGTACACTTGGTTGTTCACTTTGCTTGAAAGGAAAAATGGTCAGACATGAAATTGCATACCAATTCATGGCCAGTAAAGCATAGTTTGACTGCATGGTCAGGTAATCGGAAGGAATATGATTAAAAAATTGGTGACAAAGAAATTTGGGGAAGAGATATATGGACAGGTCTCTCTGAATGGGCAAAAAAGAAACCTCTGAACATATTTGTGTTCTATAGGAATGCTTACCACAAGATGGCTTCTCCAGAGGAGGATTGTAATAATCAAGAGGATAGGATGACTCATTCTGTGTATACCAGCCAGCTTCTTTCCCCTGCCACCCCTGTCATTGCCTAATGGGCTCATAAACAAAATAGCCATGGTGGCAGGAATGGAGACAATGCATGGACTCAAAAACGTGGATTTCCACTCACCATGGCCAATCTGGCTATGGCCACCACTGAATGCCCATCTGCCAACAACCAAGACCAACACTGAGTCTTTGGATTACATGAGAAACTTTAACCATGATGCCATTAAACAAGATTGGGAATTCAGGAAAATGATCAAGTGTGTTAAGCTTTAAATCATAGGATAGTGAGGTTAATTTTGAATATGCTGATTTTTGAGATACGTATGGAGTATTTAGGGTAGAAAGTCCAGAAGCCTAGGATATAAGTCAAGTCTAGAGAAATGAATTGGGAATCATTATCCCTTAGATGCTATTGGAAGTCCAGGGAATGGATAATATGGGAAGAAAAAATTTAAAAAAAAAAGTCAAAGGCAGCCTGAGTGAAACTAATATCTAGATTTCTCATCTTCTATTACAGTATGCTTTCCACCAAGCCCTTCAAAGGGAACCTTTGTTCAAGACTGAGGTAAAATAATATATAAGCATAAAATAATTAATGGTAGAATTTTAGACATCAGTATTCGCTGCCAGTCTTCAAAACACACTTCTCCTCTGTGTTAGTCCATTTTCATACTGCTATGAATAATTACCCGAGACTGAGGAATTTATAAAGAAAAAGAGGTTTAATGAACTCACAGTTCCACCTACCTGAGGAGGCCTTCCAATCATGGCAGAAGGTGAAGGAGGAACAAAGGCACATCTTGCATGGCAGCAGTCGAGAGAGCCTTTGTACAGGAATTGCCCTTTATAAAACCACCAGGTCTCGTGAAACTTACTCACTATCATGAGAACAGCACAGGAAACAATTTCCCCCATGATTCAACTACCTCTCACTGGGTCCCTCGAAGAACACATGGGGATTATGGGAGTAACAATTCAAGATGAGATTTGGGTGGAGACACAGCGGAACCATTTCACCTCCGAGTCAAGTATTCTACTGAATTACAAGCCAGCTAATTATCCTTTCTGCTTCAGTTTCCTTCATAATACTATCACTATACAATGTACTACATATTTTACTTAATGCTAGTGTACTCTATATCTCTCTATTAGAATAAAATCATGAGAGAATAAAATTTGGTCTACTTTGTTTACTGCTTATAACAGTGCCTGAAACATTGTAGGTACTCATCAAATATTTGAATTTTTAAAAAGAGAATCAAAGGAAAACAATAAAAATTGCTCTTTACCATTAAGTAGCAGGTAGCACTAAAATGTTACATAAAATGTAACAAAACTAGTTTGTCCTGTCTCATTTCAACAAAGTGTTAGAAGAGAGATAAACTTGTAGAAGCAGTTAAACCGCATCTTATTAACATTGAAACATACAGTCAAAAGTCATTCTATTACACAGTTTCTTTATTCTACTAGAGAAGCTATCAGAACATAGATAAAGAGAATTAGCTAGCCTGTAATTAGACTTCTGGGACACTAAAGGATAACCGTTTTAGTTGCAATAGCCTATAATGAATGCATTAAATATGCTGTATTACATTGACAAAATGAAAAAAGTGGCATTAGCATGCACTTAAGCAGTACACGTTTGTTAAGAATTTCCCTGTTCCGTGATGGTACAAGCTGTTTACATTAGCACTTCTACAAAATATCCCATCATAATGCATAGCTCGGATGGAAGACATTCCTTGAAGAAACTGGCTAGAATGAGGCAATGTTTCTAATTGGTGATTATCCACAGTATTGACCCATGCCCTGAAATGATTAGAAGCTGTTTCAGGTAATTCTAATACACTGATTTGTTGCTGATGATGTTGTCTTTTAGCTCAATATGTTTTTCTTTGAAAGGGGCTGGGTGTGAGGATGATCAAACCATATTCTCTGACATCTTGTCACTCCCCGGAGTTCATTCACTAATCTCGACAGCCAGCCTCAAAGAACCGAGACCATTATTCCAGAAGTTTTAGCTATGTAGCTGATGGCATTTCCAGATACAGAGCCATTTTTCAAACAGTCAAGAAGAGCTCAGGACACTAAATTCCTCTCAGCTAACAAGGAAAGTACAGTCATCTCTCATATCCCTGGGAGACTGGATATAGGACCTACCTTGGATAACAAAATCTGTGGAAACCATGTTCAAATAAGGCAGACACTGAGCTGTAACCAACTCAGCTGTTTCTGTACCCCATTTCCATTTCCAGACTCTACACATCACTTTTTCTTTCTGTCCATAAATTTCTTCCCACCATGTAGCAGTGATAGAGTCTCTCTGAATCTATTCTGGTTTGGGTGGTGGGGGGTGCTTTCTGATTCTCAAATCATTCTTTTATCAATTAGCCTCTGTTAAATTTATTTTTTCTAAAATTTTGCTATTAAAAACTTCAAAATCTCCTGTTTTCTTATGAAATTTGTTATGAGTCCAGATAAGTCTAACTCAGATATATATCCTTAAGGATATATATCTCTGTCTCTGACATATATAGATACATATCTATGTCTCTGGGAGACATAGCCCAACTTAGGAAGGACCTACAGATCTAGTTGCTAGGACAAAAGTCACAAAAATGTGCCATTCTTTACTCTCTCATAACTTTGATTTTACAATGCATTTTAGTGCCTTTTTAGGTTTTTATTTATATCAAAGTAATATACATATATAGTTTCAAAAATCAAATACTACTTCATAGCTTATAATGAAAACCAACAGTCCCATTCTATGGATTGCTTACTCTGTTGATGGTTTATTTTGCTGTTCAGAAGGTCTTTAGTTTAATTAGGTCCCACTGGTCAATATTTGTTTTTGTTGCAATTGCCTTTGGAGACTTTGTCATAAAATCTTTGCCAAGTCCTGTGTCCAGAATGGTATTTCCTAGATTTTCTTCTAGGGATTTTACAGTTTTGGGTTTTACATTTAAGTCTTTAATCCATCTTGAGTTGATTTTTTTAATATGGTGAAAGGTAGGGATCCAGTTTCAATCTTTGGCATATAGCTAGTCAGTTATCCCAGCACAATTTATTAAATAGGAAATCCTTTCCCCATTGCTTGTTATTGTCAACTTTGTTGATGATCCGATAGTTGTAGGTGTGCAGCCTTATTTCTGGGTTCCCTGACCTGTTCCATTGGTCTATGTGTCTGTTTTAGTACACATAGACTATGTGTATGGTACCATGCTATTTTGGTTATGGTAGCCTTGTAGTATAGTTTGAAGTCAAGTAGTGTGTTGCCTCTGGCCTTGTTCTTTTTACTTGGGATTGCTTTGGCTATTTGGTTGTTTTTCTTTTGTTTTGTTTTTAGTTCCATATGAATTTTAGAATAATTTTTCTAATTCCATGAAAAATTACATTGGTAGTTTAATTGTAAATTGCCTTGGGCAGTATGGCCTCTTTAACAATATTAAGTCTTCCTATCCTGAGCATAGAATGTTTTTCCACTTGTTTGTGTCATCTTTGATTTTTTCAGCAGTGCTTTGTAATTTTTGCTGTAGAGATCTTTAACCTCCTTGGTTATCTGTATTCCTAGGTTTTTTATGCTTTTTATGGTTTTTGTGAATGGGATTGCACTCTTGATTTGACTCTCAGCTTTGAGATTATTGGTGTACACAGATGCTACTGATTTTTGTACATTGATTTTGTAGCCTGAAACTTTACTTATTTGCAAGTTCTAGGAGTGTTTGGGCAGAGACTATGAAGCTTTCTAAATATGGAATCATATCACCAGCAAAGAAACATAGTTTGACTTCCTCTCTTCCTATTGGATGCCTTTTATTTCTTTCTCTTGCCTCTGGCTAAAGAGTAATTGGCTTCCATTTACTAAGTTGAATAGGAGTGGTGAGAGTGGGCACGCTTGTCTTGTTGGAAAGAGGAATTTTTTCACCTTTTGCCCGTTTAACATGATGTTAGGTATGGGATTGTAAACTATGCATCCAATAAAGATCTAACATCCAGAATGCATAAGGAACTTAAATCAACAAGCCAAAAAAACCAACAACCCTATTAAAAATGAGCAAAGGGCCAGGCACGGTGACTCACACCTGTAATCCCAGCACTTTGGGAGGCTGAGGTGGACAGATCACCTGAGGTCAGGAGTTCAAGACCAGCCTAACAAACATGGAGAAACCCCGTCTTTACAAAAAATACAAAATTAGCCAGGCATGGTAGTGCATGCCTGTAATCCCAGCTACTCGGGAGGCTAAGGCAGGAGAATTGCTTGAACTCGGGAGGCAGATGTTTGCAGTGAGCTAAGATCGTGCCATTGCACTCCAGCCTGGGCAACAAGAGCAAAACTCTGTTTCAAAAAAAAAAAAAAAATGAGCAAAGGACATGAACATGAACAGACACTTCTGAAAAGAAGACACAGATGTGGCCAACAAGCATATGAAAAAAGAAAAACACTCAACATCACTAATCATTAGAGAAATGCAAATCAAAACCACAGTGAGATACCATCTTACACCGGTCAGAATGGCTATTATTAAAACGTGAAAAAATAATAGATGTTGTCAAGGTTGCAGAGAAAAGGGAACACCTATACACTGCTAGTGGGAATGTACATTAGTTTGGTCACTGTGGAAAGCAGTTTGGAAATTTCTCAGAGAATTTAAAACAGAGCTACCATTTGACCCAGCAATCCCATTATGGGGTATATACCCAAAGGAATCCTACCATAAAGACAAATGCACACATCTGTTCATCACAGCACTATTCACAATAGCAAAGACATGGAATCAACCCAGATACCCGTCAATGGTGGACTGCATAAAGAAAATGTGGTACATACACCATGGAACACTACGCAGCCACAAAAAAAAAAAAAAAGAAATTTGTTCTTTGCAGCAACATGAACGCAGCTGGAGATCATTAACCACAGCTAATTAATTCAGAAATAGAACACCAAATACTGCATGTTCTCATTTCCGAGTGGGAGCCAAACAGTGAGTACACATGGATACACAAATGGGAACAATAGACACCAGGGCCTACTTGAGTGTAGACTGTAGAGCGGAGTGGAGTGGGGAGGACTGAAAAACTACCTATTGGGTACTATGCTCACTACCTGCATGACAAAATCATTTGTATCCCAAACCCCAGTGACAACCAATCTATCCATGTAATATACCTGCACATGTACACCCTAAGCCTAAAATAAAAGTTGAGAAAAGAAAAAATAAAAAAACACCCTCATTGATAACTTCCAAGGTGTCTCCTTTTCTTCCAGCCTACCTCCTACCCCCCACCCACATCTCCCTGCCCACTTTGCCCACCAGGCCAATGGACAAGCTGGCTTCACAAGGTGGGAGTGATGTCATGATCTCTTTGCATTTATGCCCAGGTATCCTTGACAGGATAAAATGTATTTCCCACCTACTTAGGTTCTTAACCTTTTCCCTAGGTTATTTACCAAGGAGACGAACTGTGTGTTCTGGTAATCTAAAACTTTTAAGTACAGAAAAAGACATATAAAACAATGTATACAAATTATACCACTTTTGTGCAAGATAAAAGTATATGAATGTATGATGCGAAAAAAAAAAACCCACAATCGTCACTCCTGTACCCTACTTACCCTTAAATCTCATTCTACAGGGAGAATAGCCTTCAACACTTTTAACAGGTTTGTGTATTTTTGTGCGTGTGTGTGAGAGAGAGAGAGAAATCAATATTTTCATATTTTTAAAATTAAAAATAATTATGTATTAACTCATGCATTAAAATGTTAAGATTTAACTCATATACCTCCTCTAGCATACACACTTTTCATCCCCTACCTTCTCAATATACTTGTAGAGCATTGCTTTTTTATTTTTTTTGCTTCTTTTGGTAAAAATTTTTTAAAGGTTTTATTTTTCATTAACAAATAATTGTATTTATATATGGGTACAATGTAATGTTTCAATTAGCATATCTATCACCTCAAATATTATTTTAAATCAGAGTTTGGTATCTATATTTATGTAACTAGGTGACTGAAAACTATTATGAGGCAAAACGTATGCTAGATTTATATTTATGCTCTTAAAAAATTTCTCCCTATTTTTCTTGGATATAATAATTATCTCATTTTCTGTTTCCTTAGTTTTCTATGTATTTAGCTTCAATTTATCCCCAAACTCTCATACAGAACACTAAGACTTATTTCCATTTGGCCAAACAACTGGAGATTTTTTTCCTTTTGAAACATCCACCCTGGAGTCCTCCAATATCCTGTTGGAATAGCTCTCACTCTAGCCTTCCAAATAATCACTATCCTGGGAGTTCCCTTTAACATCATGCTGTAAATTCCCTTCCCTTCTCTCCTTTCTTAACCTCCCATTTTTTGGATGAGCTTCCAGAGAAAATCCATTAAAATTATAGATTTTCAAAATGTTGCTTCATTGTCTTCCATTCTCCAGTTTTGCCAATGAGAAATTCAATGCCATTGTGACCTTCATCCTTTACATAAAATCCAATTTGGTTTGTCTGATTGCTTGATTGACTTTTCTCCAGAATTCTTTAGAATCTTGTCTTTATTGCTGGTATTCTAAGAATTCACAAGAGTGAACATTTTTCTTCATTTTGCTAGGCATTTGGCTGGCTCTTATAATTCCAGAAATGCAAATCTTTTAGTTCTAGGAAATGTTAAAATTTTTGCTTGTGTATTTATTTTATGATATTTTATTCTAAACCAAATTCTTTTTATACACAATGCTGGAAAATTAATTCCTACTCTTTTCATAATTTGCCCTAATGAGAAGAAACAATGTGCTCCAACCTGAAGAACTTCATGGTTCCTGGCTTCTTTTTCAGTCCTCACAGCTTGAGATGCTTTCCATTTCGTGTCATCAATACAACACACAAGGCTTCGTGCTAATGGACAGCAAATGGATATTCAGTTCAGTGCTCAGAGTTTTCCCTAATAACCTGCTTTCAGATGTTCTTAACCTCAGCCTTACAAGCCACCAAGCATTGTTGGGAAAGGTGCAGAAACAGCTTCACATATCACCCGACAATGTTACATTTGCTGACCTGAGCCTCTCCTTCCTGGGTCCCTTATTTTACATTTTTTTTGTTAATACTTCTTTTCTTCATCTTAGTTATACTTAGTTTGTATTTTAAGGTACTGATCTAACTGCATATTGATGGCACTTAAATTCATATACAAAATAGTCTGATTTTAAAAACTTGTACTATGCTGCTTTTAATTAATATGACACACTTTTTATTTTAGTAGAATGTATTATTAAACATTTTCCTGAAATTCTTAGTTCTGCCACACTTTATGGTCCATCCAGATAAACTAATCTAGAAAGCCTTTATTCAATTTCCAAAATAAATTTTATTTAAATATGTTAACCCCATAATTCATTTGGGGATTTTTGAGATTTTTCAAGACTCAGGTTTTTTTAATCCAAAGTATGATATAATTTTTCTATGTCTTATTAGATGTCACTCAATAATAATTTTTTATAAATTTCCTCATATCAGTAACAAATATTTTAAGGTCTCTATGCTATTATGAATGGAATTTTATTTTTTATTTTTAGAATATTTGCAAATTTTGTTCACTTTGGTTACTTGTGTTCTAATAGCTTCTCAGTTCGCTGTTTTTTGTTTTCTATTGTGCAATTTTATTATCTACCTTGAGAAACAGGGCAGTGCAAACCTTCCTAATAGTTTAGGTCTTCTTTCCACATGAATCAAAAATTTTCAGAGTGACATTTAATGAAAAGTATAATGATGGGAATCCATAGCTTGTTCCTGATTTGTGTCCCCCAAAATTCATATGTTGAAATGCTTGTCCTCAAGGTGAGGGTGTTAGGAGGTGATTAGTTCATGAGATTAGAGGCATCATAAATAGGGTTAGTGTCCTTATAGAAGAGGCCCAGAGAGCTTCCTCACCCCTTCCATTATGTGAGGACACAGCTAGGTGTGATTTATGAACCAGAAAGTAAGCCCTCACAAGACACCAAATCTGCCTCAATTTGGACTTCCCAGAGTCCAGAACTATGAAATATAAATTTCTGTAAGTTGTAAGTCACCCAGTTTATGGTATTTTGTTATAGCAGCCTGAATGGACTAGTATAATTTCTTTTACCATTTAATATTGTTAAAGTTTAATAGATTGAAGGATCTAGGATGTTACTGCATTTCTAACATACTCAAATGTCAATATACCATTAAGTGTTATCTACAAATGTATAACTTGGTAGTTTATGCCTTTTCAATCTGTAAAATTATTCCCTCCCTTCGCGAATGTTTAATTTATTGTTCCTTTTAATGATAGTAATAAGCTATTGAAAGTAGTAATAAGCTATTGAAAGTAGTAATAAGCTATTGAAAGTTGTAATAAGCTATTGAAAGCTATCAGACATGAATCCATGTCTGATACAAAACTTTTAGATTTAACTAATATTTATATAAAAGATCTGTTTTGCCTTGAATACTTTATCATTTATATTAACAAATCCTTATTTTGCCTTGTGTTTAATCAAAATTTTGCCCACTCTTTTATTTTGAAGCTATCTTTGTCAGTTGGTTTTAGAACTGTCTCTCCCAGACAGTGTGAAATTTGATCCAATCTGAATATCTTCTTTCCAGTTAGAGAATTTCAATTATTGTCAAAATAAATTTAATTTCATCTTATTTTCCTTTTTAAAATGCTTTCTTGATTTCTATATTCTATTTTCTATGTTTTAGTTTAGATTCCCCCAAGGTACCCTTGAGTTGTTTGTTTGGGAGGTGATCACAGAAAGTACAAGGAAAGAAGGAACAAAGTGGGGCTGGGAACAGTCAGATGAAAGCAGGAAGTACCTGTGTGAGCATCTGAAGCTCAATCCTCATTAAAATTCTCTGAGGAAGATAATGACTATATCTCAGAATTGTTTCACTGAGGGACAAGGAAGTTGAGGACTTTATCCACTGATTTCTGTTTCTCATTGAATAAGGATTGTCTCTGAGAGTGTTACATTGCTGGCACGCTCAGGATACCTTATGTGTAGACTCAGAAAGTTCCCATGGCTCCAGAGAAAACCATGGAGCAAGGGGGGCAAACATGAGAGACAAGGGTGTTGGGGGTGAAAAGTTATCAGCATGTGTGGAGGATGTCCTTTCATTTTACTGTACTAATGTACAATGTGATTATCTTATTTTTAATTCTCCAGGTATTTACTATTAAATTTTAAAATACTTGACTGTATAAATTTTCCAATTGTCATCAACAATAGTACCACCAATGTTGGATTTAAAGGAATATAACCAGGCTAGGCATGGCAGCTCAAGCCTATAATCCTAGCACTTTGGGAGGCCAAGGGAGAAGGATTCCTTCAAGCCGGGTGTTCTAGTCTTGTCTGGGGAACATGGTAAGAATCCATCTCTACAAAAAATTTCAAAATAGCCCTATGTAGTGGCACGCACCTGTAGCCCCAGCTACTCGGAACACTGAGATGGGCGGATCTCTTGAGTCCAGGAGTTCCAGGCTGCAGTAAGCTATGATGGTGCCACCGCACTCCAGCCTGGGTAACAAAGCAAGACCCTGTCTCTAAAGATAGATAGATAGATAGATAGATAGATAGATAGATAGATAGATGATTGATAGATAGATAGATTATAGAATAAAATAGTAGAACCGAAATACAAAGGGAGTATATCTGAACTTTGTCTACCTTGCTTTCTGCTACTTCTTGTGGTACTGATAGTACATGGTTTACAATTCCAGGTTATACTCTCTCCTATCTCCAAAAAGAAAAATGTCCTTATATGCTTGCACATATAAGGACACTTTAATTATATATTGTGGTGTTGTTCACAGCATTATTCTTTCAAGTATGTATGTATTACTTGATACCTCTCATATTTCCAAATAGTTATTAGACCAAACTTACAACTCCAATTTTTCTTCATTGTTTTTTTCTGCATAAATATTATACAATTTTTAAAACCCAGAAATAAAAAAAAATTAGTAAAATAGTTCAAGGCATAGGTAGCCTTTTAAAAAAAATCAATATTTACTACCATATGATGAACTGCTTTCAAATTCACGATCTGGGTTTTTTTGTTTATCATTTTATTTTACTTTATTTTTTGTGAGTACATAGTAGGTAAATATATTTATGGGTTAGATGAGATATTTTGATACAGGCATGTAATGCATAATAATCACATCAGGGTAAGTGGGGTAAGCATCACTTTAAGCATTTGTGTTTAATAAAAATCTAATTATTCTCTTTATTTCTTTTTAAATGGACAATGAAATTATTTTTGACAGCCAGGCACTGTAGCTCACATCTGTAATCCCAGCACTTTGGGAGGCCGAGGTGGGTGGATCATGAGGTCAGGAGATCAAGACCATCCTGGCTAATATAGTGAAACCCCATCTCTACTAAAAATACAAAAAATTAGCCAGCCATGGTGGCACATACCTGTAGTCCCAGCTACTTGGGAGGCTTTGGCAGGACAATTGCTTGAACCTGGGAGGCGGAGGTTGCAGTGAGCCAAGACCATGCCACTTCACTCCAGCCTGGGCGACAGAGCAAGACTTCCCCTCAAAAAAAAAAAAAAAAAAAAAGCAGAAATTATTTTTGACTGTAGTCACCTTGTTGTGCTAGTGAATAGCAGGTCTTATTCATTATTTCTAAGTATTTTTTTTGTACACATTAACCATTCCCATTTCCCCATAACTCCCTCCCCCATTACCTTTCCCAGCCTCTAGAAACCATCCTTCTCCTCTCTAAGTTTGTTTTTTGTTTGTTTTAACCTCTGGAAATTTTTCTTTTAGTACTTCTTCCTATATTATTTCTGTTCTTTTTACTTTGGCCTTTTCTTCAGAATGAAACAATTATTCATATTTTAGATCTTTATTCTCTGCTTCTTCCTCAGCCTCTCCTGTGTTTATTTCATCTCTTTATTTCTTTCCTTATACATTCTATGAAAGCCTCCTAAGCTTTTTCCATCCACATATAACTTGTCTGATTTTCTTACCATTATTGTTTCTGTTTCAGTCTTTAATTCTGCTATTACAATTTTGTGGCTGTTTTTATTCCTTCCTGTAAAGAGCTATCTACTAGTGTATTTTTTCTTTTTCTTGATCTGAACCTGAGTTATTTCAGAGTCCATATTTTTTAAATTACTTTAAGAACACAACATGAAATTTCTTTTAAAATATTTAACTCTCGTAATTTTTTTCTCAAAGCTACTCTGTCCTTACCTCAGATGTTACATTTATCTTTCATATAAAAGATTCTGTTCAGTGTTGTTTTGTTTACACATAATTGAAGAGAAGGCACATTCTAGAGTAGCAGTTACAAAGATGAATTCTACTTTGATCCTCTTAGTGTTTTCTTAGAAGCTATTTAAAGCTCTTTTCAGATTTCTAGCTGAGAACTGGCTTAATGCAAGTTTATTCCTTTTGTGAGATAACTGCCTGCCTCATTTAGAGCCATCATAGGCATATTGTCCTTTCTGATGGGTAAATTTTCTGTGATAGGAGCTAGCTTTTAAAATTATTTTACTCTGCTCTATTCTCCATTTTCCACATGGGGTGTCTGTCCAACTTCCTGGGTCTCTGTCTCCTGCTCCTATTGCTTCCATGTCTGGAAATACCCTGTAATCACTCTGCTTGAAACAGTCATGCTTGCTCTTGTTTTCTCTGAGTAACCTTATTCTGAATACTGCTATTCTATAGTCATAAATAATTTATATATTTCTCTCATGTTTAACAACGTGTCTTCAACTACAGTCTTAATATAACTGATTAGGAAAATATTAATTCATTTCTGCCATGACCATCTTTGCTTAGTTCTTATCATCCCATATTACCTTCCCTAGAAAAGGCTTATAAGGGTCTCCCCATTGTCTTCATTTAATATAGCCCCATCCTTGATGTTTCTGGCATATAGATGGCATCCTCCCATGTTTTCCATTAAAAATGCTGAATTTTCCTTCTATTTTTGTATTCTTTTGTTCATTCAATGGTGAATTTAAAATGACAGGGAAGATTTATTCTCTGATGCTCAAGTTAATTCTCCTCCATGATTTATGTCTACTCCATGTTTTAGATCTTCCCCCAAGCAGATGTCTCCTCAAGTCTCCATCTACTTCTCATAAAAAGTCATTTTTCAGATATTTGGGGTTTTGTCTTCAGGGAAATGTTGTTTTTCTCTCTTGTTAGCATAACCCCCCCCCCTTTTAAAGGTTTTATTTCCATCTCTTTGAGTGGGCAAAATCTGTATCAGCTTAGAGTCTGAGGACAAAAGTGTGAGTGAAGTGTCATTTATTCACTTACTCTTCATATAGGAGACATTCTGACAGTTTCTGGATCTTATAATCTAACCTGAATGTCAAGTTGCTCTGTATAGCATCTAGTGCAGTTTATGAGACCTAACAAACGTTCAACAACTCTTGGTCCACAAAACTCAAGTGGATCTTTTTTTTTTTTTTTTTTTTGGCTCAGAATGGCAGTTTATCTAATGAAGCTAGAGAATAAAATGCAGTTGCTCTATCTCCTAGCCACGTAAAACATTCAAGACATTTCCTGGCATATGTAATCCCAACACCTTGTGTTCTATCCCTGTTTCTGAAGCTTTTTTCTTCTAATTCTTTTAAAAAAGCATCCAAGTATACAGGCTCTCACTCATTCCCTTCTTTATCTTTTTTGTACTGGGAGGTTAGTCTTTAAATGAATACAGACAGAAATAAGCTGTTGCTAATAATGGACCAGAAATCTTGGTTCAAACCAAAGATAGTTTCCAGTGAATTGAAAGCTTGCTTAGTTTATCAGGTTATGGTTTCTTTGCATCTTGGGGTTTTTTATTTAGACCTCAGACCGGAGTGAAGAATCAACAGTTTCCCCATGTTCTTTCTAGATAGTTATTTGAATTTACTTTAAAATGCTGTGATCATTTTTGCATCTTTATATACTTTAATGGAAAGTCAGTGCTAATTGTGTCAGTCACATCTAGTCTGCTCTATGCAACCCAGAATTGTTAAACTTATTCTTTATTTTCTTTATTATTTCATTGTTTTCTCATTCAGCCATTATATCAGTCACCTGAAGACTTAACTAAATAACTACACCATATCTGCATGTGCTGTGTTCTGGACATATTATGACAACAAAGATATTGCAACTTCCTTCAAGATATTTAGTCTAGTTGGGAAAAAGAAATAAGCTATATGCACTCACTATTATATAGTTAATTATGTGAAGTTTCCAAAGGAAAGAATTATCACTTTTCCCAGGTAGAAGTCAGGAAAAAAAAAGGAAACACTTAAATTTAAAAGACAAATAAGTGCTAACAAATAGACACAATGGGGGCAATTGTAGGTAAAATCAGAAAGGTTATTTGGAATAGTAAGAACAATGTCTGGCACAAAACCACCAGGTCTACTGGAGGAAGTGAGAGCAACTGGGCCTGGCTGAACTATGCAATGTAAGAGGCAGCAGCCATTGCTAAGGTTGGAAAAGAAATGGCTCATTAAAAATGTGAACTATGGATGGGCGCAGTGGCTCACTCCTGTAATTCCAGCAGTTTGGGAGGCCGAGGCGGGTGGATCACCTGAGGTCAGGGGTTCAAGACCAGACTAGCCAACATGGTGAAACCCCGTCTCTACTAAAAATACAAAAACATTAGCTGGGTGAGGTGGCAAGCACCTGTAATCCCAGTTATTCAGGAGGCTGAGGCAGGAGAATCACTTGAAACCGGGAGGCGGAGGTCGCAGTGAGCAGAGATTGCACCGCTGCACTCCAGCCTGGTGACAGAGCGAGACTGTCTAAAAAAAAAAAGAACTGTAAGAATAGTCCAACATAGAATGATTAGAGTCTGTGTATGGTGCTATCAGAGTTTTTTTCTACTTTCCCTCCAGAGATTAATCAAGCCTAATGTTCACTTTCATTTTAATAATCATTACCACTTAGAAAATATTTGTCATATAATTCATATTTCCGAAATAATTAAAATATTCCCAATTTGTCATTTTAGTTTCAATTACTAAAATTTCCTGTTTTACAATGTTCTTCTCTTGCTCTCCAAAAGTTTAGAAATATTAAAATACACTAAGTGGTTTTGCTCTAGGTAAAATAGGTCATAGATATTTAACTTAAATATATAGCTATATATTTTCTAGATTTAAAATAATGCAGAATTATAATTTTCTCTCTGCATTGAGAGACAAATGTTATTCATTTACTGAGGTGGCAAAGCACAAATGTATGGCATATGGCATGTGGTTGAGAACATTAAACGTGCTTACATGGAGAGGAGGTCATAACCTAGTGGGCATAACCAGAACCTCGAGGGTTCATTCCATTATTGGAGTGTTAACAAAGAGAATGGCAGGAGAGTGTATTATATATCAAAAGTATTTACAATATCAGAGAGATACAATTTGACAATGAATAGTGGTATGGTAAAGCACTTCAGCTAATAATGTAAGGAATAAAAAAATACAGAAAAACTATGACGGCTATTGGCCAGCCATATGAAAGGAACATCAGTATG
Organism: Pongo abelii; assembly: GCF_028885655.2. Lineage (NCBI taxonomy): Eukaryota > Metazoa > Chordata > Mammalia > Primates > Hominidae > Pongo > Pongo abelii. The sequence continues at coordinate 33,639,007 of NC_071998.2, forward strand.
AAAGGTGAGTAACAATGAAAACCTGTAAGTCAACATTTTCTACATTCTAAATTGTTCTGTCTCATATTCAAAGAAGATTTCCAACTCTCCTGTATTTTGTCAGGGTGAGGATAATAGTGACAAACAAGCAATATCAAAGCATTCCTAAATTACATAGAAGACAACTTCATAAATCAAGAAGCAAAAGATACAGAAAATAGAGATTGCATTATATCTCTTACATACCAAGAAAAATAGTATTAGAGCTAATATCCAAAGGCTGCTGTATTTAAGACTGGCTTTAACAAAAATCTGGTGGCACACCGTTGTTGAGTACCTATTTGGAGCCAGACACCATCGTAGGCACTTGGCACATATCAATGACCAAGATAGATTAAGAATCTATCCAAATATAATTTAATATTTAGCTGAGATAGGCAGAAAATTAGAAAGTATAATGAGTAAGTAAATTAAATCTTGTATTAGCAGTGATAAATGCTATATAAAAAAAAATTGACTAGTTGAAAGGGACATTCAAGTGTCAGCATTGGGACAGGGTACGTAGCATTAGGTTTGTCAGAAAAGGTGTTATTAAGAAAATCAGATTTCTGTAAAAGTGTAAAAGAGGTGGGGAAGTTAAACAAATAGATATTTTAAGAGAAATGAATATCAATTGAATCAAAAGCCATAAGGTAGCATGATTGAGGAATGGTAAAGAAGGAAATGACGTTGTAGCACAGAAGTAGGAGATGAGGGCAAAGAGATAAGTGAGGAAGCCTCACTATATGTAGGATCTTGTGGGCCATTGTAAGACTTTTAGGTTTATTTTAACAAAAAATGGAGAGCAGTTGAGTTTTTAGTATGGGAATGAGTGATGTATCTTACGTTTTTAAAGGTGAGTATGGCTGTTGTGCTTATGATAAACTGCAGATAGACAAATTTGTAAGAATTGTCAGAATTCTGACAAGAGCCTACTAAAGAAACCTCAGGTGAAAAGATGGTGACTCCACCAAGAGCAGTGGTAGAGTGTGTATTTGAATTCTAGACATATTTTTAAGGTTGAGTCAACACAATTTTCTAGCCATTTCAGATGTGAGAGAAAGGGAATAGTTAGGATGACTTATCTAGAGTTTTTGAATATAATGACAGAGAGGATAGCGCTTCCATCAAACAAAATGGAGAAGGCTGCAGATAGATCTGAGTTTGGAAAAATAGTCCAAATAGGGGTTTGGGATATGTTGATTTTGAGTTGATTGTTAGATATCCAAGTGGAGATGTTGAGTATGTAGTCTATATTTAGAGATATTCTGGGTTGGATATAAAATTTGGGGCATCATCTGTAAGTAGACAGGAAGGAAACAGAATTAGATCACTAAAGGAGTGAACCTTCACAGAGAAGATAAGAGGACCAAGGATTGGTCCCTGAGGCACTCAACTATTAAGAGAGTGTGGAGAACAAAAGAAACCAGGAAAAAAGACTGAGGAATAGTCAAGGTAAGAGAAAAACCAAAAAAGTACAGTATTCTAGAAGACAAGTAAAGAAAGTATGCTAAGGAGGATGGAGTAATCAACTTTATCAAATGCTGCTGATAGTTCAAGTAACAGAAGGCAGAAAATTGACCATTTGATTTAGAAATGTGGATATCATAATTGACCTTGATGCAATTATTTATGTGATATGATAGAAATAAAACATGAATCCGAATGGGTTAGAAGAGAATAAGAGATATGGAGAAGGCAAGTATAAAAACAATTTTAAGGAATTTTGACCCAAGGAAAAGTAATGAAAGGTGGTGATAACTGGCAGAGGAATTCAGCTTTCTCTCCATTAATACTAGAGCAACATAATTATATACTTCATCAATTGAGATTCACTCAGGGAAAGAAAACTACTAAGAATATTATATAATAAATTATTCTAGGAATAAAACTTTACATATTTATGAAGAATCTGAGGAAGTAGGCATCCAAAAGGGGAGTTGGAGGGTAACATGAAAGTAACTAAATAACTAACCAGCCTTCCAAATACTGGAGTGGTTGGACACTGAGAATTTGAGAGGAAATCTGGAAAGCCAGGCACATCCAGCTGTTTGAGTGGGACCACAAGAGAGAGCTAATGGAGAAGATTATGAAATCTACAGCTTTTGCACATGGTTTTGGGCCTGAGGCTACTCGTGGTCAACAGGGCCGGTAGACAGAAAGAAGTGCTTAGAAGAGAAGAGGTAGTCAAGCTGAAACCTACCAGAACCTCTGCTCTGTTTCACATAACAAGGAAGAGAAGAGGAAATCTGAAACCTACTGGTACCTATGCACATGTCTTTCACCACATTTATTCCCACTGACCTTCAGGTAATAACATCTTATGCATCACTTCAACCTTCCAAATCTCAAGCAAATTTCTCTTGGTCAACAATGACCTGCAAACTTATTTACAGCTTTTAGCCAAATCAATCCAGTGCAAAACCACACATATGCTGATCTAGTAGAGAGGAAAAAAAAATGATAATGTAGGCAAAAAAAAAGAACAGATCCGTAATGATGTCCTTGAGTAGGCAAGAGGGCATCATAGATAGTACATACATAGAGAAATTAGATTTAAAACAGAGCAAAGGTGTTTGAGTGTATGAAAACTTATTTCCAGGAACTGGCAATCATCTCTGCTGAATGCACTGATAACAAGTATTAAAATCAAACATTAAAATCACCAGGTTAGAAACATTTTGGTGTATTTTAGGAGATAATTACCACTTAGCTGAATACAAATCTTTATAGGAGAAGGTTAGTCACTAATAGCAAGAAATTTGGTGTTTGTTAGTGTAGCTCAATAATCTCATGGCATGTGAAAAGAAAATGAAGTTAAAAAATAAATAAAATTATTGATGTGTTTATTTTTAAATATTAAATAATCTCACACATGGTCCTGACTTAAATTGCCATCTATATTCTAATGAATTCACTTGTTTTCATTTTTTTCTCTATTGAGAAAAACAATGGTCAATATATCTGATTGTCTATTTAATAACTTTACCCCTGAATTCTTAAAGTCAACTCCGATTCAACTTGGTCAAAAATTAAAGCACAGTTTTCTGCATGCCATACCTCCTCCAATCCCAGTATTTCTCTAATTCGAATCAACGCTTTTTCAAGCTAGAAATACAGTAGCACCCCACCTTTATCTTTCTCACTATTACTCTATATTTAATTCCTTCACCCTGTTTCTTTTACCTCATATACATCTCTAAAATCTATTCACTTATTTCAATTTATATCACCTACACCTTATTCCACACAACCTGAAACTTCCTCCTGGATTATTAAAATAGCCTCATTTTTGACCTTCTTCATTTTTTTTCCCTTAGTTTTCACACCAGACCATTCTCCTCACTGCATCTAATAACTTCTGCTTGGCATTTTGTTTGCTTTATTTTAATAATTGAATTATGCTCTTGTTAAAAATGGCAATTTTTAATGAATATTTATTGCTGTCAGAATAGTTACCTAATTCTTAATAAGAACTACCAGTTTACCATGTGCAGTGTTGGTACAAATGTCAATTAGTACAACTACTATGGAGACCAGTTTGGAGGTTCCTCAAAAAACTAAAAATAGATTTGCCATATGATCTAGCAATCCCACTGCTGGGTATATACCCTAAAGAAAGGAAATCAGTACATCAAAGAGATATCAGCACTCTTATGTTTATTGCAGCAATGTTCATAACAGCTAAGATTTGGAAGCAACCAAAATGTCCAAAACAGATGAATGGATAAAGAAATTGTGGTACATTTATGCAATGGAGTATTATTCAGCCATAAAAATAATGAAATCCTTCATTTGCAATAACATGGATAGAACTGGAGGTCATTATGTTAAGTGAAAATAAGTCAGTCACAGAAAGACAAACATTGCACATTCTCATTTATTTGTAGGATCTAAAAATCAAAACAATTGGATTCATGGAGACAGAGAGTAGAAGCATGGTTACCTGAGGCTGAGAAGGGTAATGAGGACAGAAGGTGGGTATGGTTAATAGTTTTTTTAAAAAAAAGTTAGAAAAAATAAATAAGACTTACTACTTGATAGCACAACAGAGTGAGTATCATCAATAATAACTGAACATTTTAAAATAACTAAAAGGATAATTGAATTGTTTGTAACTTAAAAGATAAATCCTTGAAGAGATGGATACCCCATTATCCATGAAGTGGTTATTTCATATAGCGTGCCTGTATCAAAACATCTCATATACCCCATAAATATATACACCTACTATGTACCAACAGAAATTTAAAATTTAAAATTTAATTAAAAAGAACTACCAGTTTAGGTGTGATCTGCCAGAGGAGAAGACAACTCTACCTACTCATTGAGAGAAAAGTAGAGTTGCTATGTTTATAACTATTTGGTAAAAGAGTTTGGTAAAAATCAAGTTGTAAGAAGAAAAGTCTTTTTTATATTAAAATAATGTGAAAGACATTAACTTTTAACATAGATATGTGAAATAATCAATCTGATAATTAAGAAAAGTTTTCTTTATCACGCTCAAAATTAGCATATACCAAAGTCTACATAAGACATTATCAGATGCTTTAGAAAAAGAAAGATTAAAAAAAAACATCAAATGAAGATTGTTACAAAGTTAAGTTAGACTGATTTGTTGCAGGATGTTTCAGATCTTATGCTAATATTTGTTATAAATGTCAAAGAAACATATAAAGTATATACCATTTGTCAAATTTAGCCTTGAAACTGTTTGCTACAAGACTGTATTATAGAACAACTATTCTATAGAACACTTTAAGGAATGCTGTCCTAAACATTTACGGGGGAAATACAAGACTGAATAAGTTAAGGTTGAGGTGATACAAACAGTATACCAAGCAAAAGTGAAATTGCTATGTGGATGTTAAGAGGAAGAATTCCATATGAACTGGGTGGTGAAGAAAAATGCATTGAACAGGGATAGAATACGAAAAAGGAGAGAGTAAAACCTAAGAGGTGTAATATCACTGCTCCAGTCATGTAAAGGAAAAAGAGTTAGAGGAGATCACTAATTACCAGCTTAGTCCGCATGAAAAGAAAATGAAGAGCTTTGTTTCCTAGCTATTTAAGTTTGACACTTGGTTTTATGACTTGCTCATCTGTGTAAGTTCTAGCGCTTATGTTCATTACTTTACAACTTATGGGATTGAGATAAACTCAGATTATCTCAAACTACCTGAAATATATAAATGTGTGTGTATAAATATATATAGTGTGTGTGTGTGTAAATATATAGTGTTTATAAATATATATATATAAAATAGCAATGAATACATTTTTAAAGCAGACAAGCTCTGCAAAGAGCAAATTATAACAGAGATAAAATAGAAAAATAAAAAGAGAACTTAAATATTTGAGGAACTTGTTTTAATATATTAGAAAGGAAAAGATAAGAGGAACAAAGCTACTGTTTAAGCAGAACATATCAAAATATTGTTAAAAAATAATTTGACACCATCCACTTACATTTCCATGTATCTGGGAAAACAGAAATATAAGTAGCATTTCCAAAGAGAAGTATAAACCTTGTAAAATCCTAGTGACTCTTCTCAGGAAGTGAGTTGCATGGATTTTTGGAATATTTTCTGTTCATTTTCCTAACATTTTCAATAAGGATGTGGTGCAACATTTTAGAATATTCAATTATGAAAAATGAACTTTACAACACAGCAGTGATTTCATAATTCAGAATCCAAACATGAAGAAAATAAATTTGCCCCACATTTTTGTTTCCCACGTGATTTACAGAGAAAAAGGTAGTCACTGCTTTATTCACTATTTCTTCTTAAATTATCTCATGAATCATAAACTACACCTACCATTCATGTTCAACTCCCCTTTTTGCTAAATATAAAGGTCACCTCAATGATCATTTACATCAAACTATGAGAAAGAGACACAGGAATTTCCTCTCTCCAGTCAGAAGACAAAATGAATGAAGGCATATGGATTTAATTATTATTTAAGCACATTCTTTATTTGTGTCCAAAATCAAAATTCACAACGTATTTTATCCATGCTAATTGCAGGAAGACATGAAAACTAAGTTATTATTGGGACTTTCAGAAGATGAAACATAGTTCCTTGGAGCAAAAGATAGCTTCTTTGGATAAAAATGTCAAGAATGTCAGCTCTGCTCAGTTCACCATGCTCTAACCAAATATTCCAAAGTACAATAGAAAGTATGGGTTCTAGGATGGTCCTACCTATCACAAATATGGTATTTTTAAATGTATTAAATAGCACAAACTTAGTGTCACACATATTAAAGAACACACATCTATAGTGTGTCATTAAATTATTTTATGAAAAAAATAGGAGACAGATTTTGTGTCTTTAAACAACTTTTACTATAGGCAAATTCTAAATATTCTAAGCTAATTGACGATGTAAGATTGAAATATGACCCACATATAGAGGGCACAGTCCAGACTGTATCCCACTACTTTTCACTAACCACATTTCCCACAAAACCCTTTTATCAGGGCTACTAACAAGTACAAAATGACCAACCTGTATTTCACCTTCCTTGCCTTCTTAAGTGTTTTTTTTTTTTTTTCTCCACACACTCTAATGAGCAGTGAAATGGTGCAAAGGTAGACATCAAGAAGAGGGGAAGAGGTAATGGCCTGTATAACCTGAAAACTACAGAATCAGTTCCGGGGTAATTGAGTATTGGTGGCACTTGGGAAAAAAAGAGCCACTGGTGATAATTCATTCCAACTTTAAAGAAACTCTTTTTCCACTATCAAAGCATAATGAACAACTGAGTGCAAAATGCATTACCTATTTATGATTATAGCATTCAGTGATCCATCCAAGGACTAGTGTTGTCCAATAATGAATATTAGAGAAGGACATATAATGGGTACAAAGAACTATTGTAAAGGCAGGTCTACAAGACACAATCAATTACAGTCATATTTTATGGATTGGCACCAAACCCGCTTTGGCTTTTTTTTTTTTTAATGATGAATCAATTCAGTAGAATCTGTCCTATTAAAGAGGGGTTGTGCTTTGGGGGTTCAAAGACACATTACTACCCTTGAGATTTTAAAATTTATGGGATATATGGACATACACTTAAATAACTTTGGCAAAGAGAACATTGCAAAATTTCATAAGAGTGAGTGATTAATTTGGAAAGCCCCGTACTAGTAGTGATAACTTCGTATATATTTTTCAGATGAGCTTGAAGGCCCAAATGGCATAATATAGGTAAAGAGCCTTGTATGAAGCAGGATAAGAACATGAATAGAAAAATTATTAATCCTTTTATTTAAAAGTCATTTTAGTTGGGTATCTACTGTGTGCCATGAATTCTGCTAGATATTGGGATAAAAAAAGAACAAGATAGTACACCTCATATCAAAGTAGTTTGTATATAATAGAAAAAGTAAGACAGGTAGATATATATATATACTGCCACACCAATAAAAAGATCATAAATCCTATAGAACATCCCTTATAAAGTTTGTGATATTTAGTTGAATTTAAGTTTGTGATATTTTGTTGAATTTTCTATACAGATTTTTAGATATAGAATTCTCTTTTCTATAGATTGAGAGTTATATAAACTTATAATTCCTAAACTGTACAGACTAAGTGACCTGTGCAAAAACTTCAGACATTTCTCAACTGGGGCTCAGAAATTTAGTCTGCAGTATGCAGAGAAGAGACTGTATGGTCAACGGTGCCCAAAAGTGGCTACAAATCAGGACTCTTTAGGAAACTCTTAAAAATTACGCATACCTGCCACGGTCACTCTGTGAAACGCTTTGCAAGCTACTGCCCTAGGCCATGTGGGAAGTCTAAATATCAGCATGAACGAAGAGTCACTACTGATATGGGGATGGGTTTATGGACTAGAGAGGGTCAAGAAACAGGAGAAGGAAGAATGTCACAGCACATCATCATCTAGTTGCTAAACTCTCTTACTACTGCTTCTAGTCCATTTCCTTCATCTCTCATATTTTTTTTCTCTTCTCTTTCTGTGGGAAATCTGAGAGCCACACTTCACCTGGAATTAAATGAACAAAATGGCAGTCCAGGTTAACATAATTTCTATACACTAGGAAATCTCCCTTAGGGATCACTGAGTATAAAAATTTGCTGGGGTAAAAACAGATATAAGAGATTATTTTATACCTTCCAACTAACATACTTGGAAAAAATCACAGACTTAATAAACATGAGAGAAAGAGATAAGTTAAAGAAAAAAAAACACAAATGTGATTCAAGAGTTTTAGATTTTAAAATTCAGCAATTGAGTTTGACATTTTTTAGTAACTCTCTATGCCAAAAGAAATGTTATTCAGCGTTACAAAAATAGAAAGACATCTCAATGTTAGCATGATTCTGTTAATCATTCTGTATTTGAATTAATAATTAATTTCATTTAATTTTGTTTCATGAAACAAATAACGGGTAAGTATTGATCATGTGCCAGTATTGTGCCGGGGGTAAAATATTCAACGATTCAGGCCTATTCCTTGCTCCCTTAGATAATACTGTTTGGTGTGGTACAAAGACAAATACAGAAACTATAATATAGTGTGCTAAGAGTAGAGACTGCTATGGAGAATCATTGCAAGGACACACAAACCCAACTTCATGAAGGTGAGGGTGGCGGGATAATCCATGAAGAATTTCTGGAATTTTAACATAGAAACAGATTTGAAGTACATACAGCATCTACCTAGTTAAAAAGAAAACAAATGCTCAAGAAAACACACACACACATTTTGAGATGCAAGGTACTGTAATACAATATATTCAGACAATTGCTAAGTAGTTCATAGCAAAGTAGATTGCGGATGGCAGAGAAAGATGCAAACTAGAAGGGCCAGATTTTAAGTCATGTTAAGAAGATGAATTTTAACTTATGAGAGAAGGTTTTAATCATGAAGAGAGTAAATTAGGTTTTTCTTTCAGTAAGTTCACTCAGCTTTCAAGGTTGAGAATAAGTTGTAGAGAATCATGAGCAGCATTAGGGAAGCTAGCCAGTTAGGAGACTAGTCTAGTCATTCAGGTGAGTGATGACATTCAGGGTATGACTTGGCATACTGAAGACGGAGATGGAGGAAAGTGGTTGAAATTGAGTGATGTTAGAGACAGTACTAAAGGGAGTTGGTGACATTTTGGATGCCAGTTTCAAAGAAGGAAAAGTGCTGGTTTTTGATAAAAGCATAAGAGGAAGAAGAGATTAGATAAAATATTCTAAACATGTTGACTTTTCAGTGACCAAATATCCAAGTTAAGATATCAAATAATCAGTGGAATTTGTGGGTCTAGGCTAATGTTCAGGAGAGACAACACACTCTAAGTAAAAGCTTGGGGAACATTAATTTTTAGATAGCAATTGAAGCCATGGGAAGGGACAACATTGCCCAGTTTTTGTTTGTAAAGGGTGTAAAATAGAAACAAATAAAAAATCCATCAAAGGGAGAAGATCTTCAAAATAACTAAGAAACAATAGCAATAGAGAATGGATAAAATTCAAGAATTTTGTGTAGGGGAAGCCAAGGAAAGTTATAAAGAAAGAGGAAGTATTCAACTGTGCCATATACTGCTGAAAGGTCAAATGGAAAGATAAACTCATATTCATCTGCTTAGCTTAACACTCTCCTTTTTCCTGATACCTTAAAATGCATACTTATGCCTCCTCAGGACAGAAAATATTTTCTTGTTGTTGTTTTGTTTTGTTGTAAACTGTAAAAGTGAGTTATTTGTATGTGATCTGGGTTGGCTGTGTCCTCACCCAAATCTTATCTTGATTTATACCTCTCATAACTTCCATGTGTTGTATGAGGGACCCAGTGGGAGGTAACGGAATCATGGGGGTGGTTTCTCCCATATTGTTATCATGGTAGTGAACAAGTCTCATGAGATCTGATGGTTTCATAAGGGGAAACCCCTTTCACTTGGTTCTCATTCTTCTCTTTGCCTGCTGCCATGTAAGATGTCCCTTTGCTCTTCCTTCATCTTCTGCCATGATTGTGAGGCCTCTCCAACCATTAAACTTCTTTTTCTTTATAAATTACCCAGTCTCGGGTATGTCTTTATTAGCAGCATAAGAACAGATGAATACAGCATGTTTTCTTCTCCATAATGGAGGCATTCCTTTAAACCAATTTGAAATTGGGCTTTACTCACGCCTATTCTACAACTGACTTAAGAGGAGAGACTATAGCCATAGGGACTCGGCAATTACTTCTAAAAAAAAAGTACATTTGTCATCAGTTATGTAAAATCATGCTAAAACCCTGATATAAACTAAATGACACTAGACTATATGTTCCGTAAGGACAGGAAATAAATTTCAGTTCTCCACCATTGTATGTCCCAGTACTAATATGATTAGCCCAAATTAGATGCTTGAAATATATTTCTGATTGAATGAATGAATAAAGCATCTGTGGCAAAAACTAGAATTATCAGATATTTTTATTATAGTTCATAAAATGGAGATTTGAAATGCTGGAGAGAAAGTCATCTGAGATGCAAAAATAAATATTAACTGATCTGAGAAAAAAATGAAGTAAAGTTTTACACTAATTAGCAAAAATTAAAATTCTTCTGTCCAACTCTGAGATGTGTTCATGCATATATTATCCAACAAAAGTATTTAGCTGACTAAACTCTATTAGGGATTATTAGAAAATTTAAGAGAACCAAAAATAACTGAACAAGTGACTAATGTGACAACAAACAAAATCAGCACCGACAAGGGCAAAGTAGTGCAATGTGGAAACAACAACTTAAATGACTCATTCATGATAATACGCTGTGAATTAATGGTAGGTCTTCAGTAAATCATTTTAGTCACTTTCTTTAAAGCACTGGTTACTAATCACAGAGAATGTCGTCTCTCCTTTTCTCTGCTACAAAATATTACAGATAATAACACTATTGCTACAATTGTAATCATTGAGCTTTAGTTTTTGTTTCTTTTATAGTATATCCAAATAAATGTTCTTAGTACAGGTATATGCACGTTCAGAGTGGCCAAAACCACTATTTCAGGCTACAACAGGGAGTAAAACTTGGAACTAAAAGGCCATCTCCACCTCCAACAAGTCACCCAGTTCTCCCAACCTAAAACAATCTTAGAGGAGTAAATATTGGATGTGCTCCATGGGAAAAAGTCGAACGATACCCAGAGTGAGCAAGTAGCTAGAGATAGAAGAATTAAACCCCTTTTAGCTGCAAGCAGCACAATAGTCAACTAGAATAGCTTAAATAATAACTAAAATTATCTCCCACAACACAAAGCCAAAGGCAGGTCGTTCAGGGATTACTTCAATGGTCCAGGGATCCAGGCTTCTTATCTTCCTGCTCTGCCATTCCATTGGATTACTGTCTTAGTTCTTTGTTTTGTCTACTTATGCTGCAAGATGATTGCCACAATTTCAGAAATCTCATGTAGATAAAACATATCTTAAGAGAATTGTGTATCTGTTTCTCTCCCCCTCTCCCCTTCATTCTCTTCTTTCTCCTCCTTTCCTTCTCTCTTTTGAGGAGATAAATATTTCCCAAAAGCCCCCAGAAGACTTTCTCAAGTTTTGTTATCAAAGGGGTGAGCTATTCACTAGCTGCATACTGCAGTCAAGCTCCACCAACAAGGAGAGAGGGCAGTGAGAAGAGGTAGCCTGCAACAGTGCCAGTCTCATCTATTGAATAGACTGCTCACAGCTAACACACTTGGGATTTTCTTTCCTTAACCTCATTTCTCCCTTTCAGTCTTTCTCATCTGGCTTCATTGTATTTTACATAAGCCTAAAGGTAGTGTTTTTGTCTTACATTTATGTTTGACAAGTATTGAAATTTCCCTTGGTAAAGTATTCCGTCCCTTGGATTTTAGGCTTTATATTGATTACATTCACAAATAATGTATGAAAGTAAGAAGGTTCAATTTCACAAGCAAGATAGTCAGAGAAAAGCTATTCTTGTACATACAAAACTGATTTCTTTTGTTGGCTAAATGAATCGTGAAAATTTACAGTGTATTTAATAATATTTTATTTGTAAAGTATTAAATATTTTTGGTAACGAAGTAAAAGCTTCATGTGTTTGAAGTATATAAAATACAAAATCTTATTTAGAGTCTTGCTATTTAAAACTAATGACAAGAAAATTTACTCCACACTTTTGGCACACTAGCATTGCTCTAGCTGCTAAAAACTGAAGGCTCCCTCATTCCTGTTCTTTAAAGGATACAGTCTCTATAAAGCAGTGAGATTCAGTAACATAAGAAAAAAGATGATAAAAGTGGAGCACTTTTATCCAGAGTCTTATAATTTTAGAATTTGGAAGTAACTTTAATCCTTCATTTCATAGACAAGAAAATAGAGACCTGAAGATAGGATATTACTTGCCCAGAATCACTTGACAACTAAGACACAGAACTGAAATTTTAAGAAGTTGTCTTACGGAAATTTCTACTATTGTTCTACTTCAGCACTGTCTTTTACACTAACATTTAAGCAAATGTTAAACCAACTAACATTTAAGTAAATTCTTAAATTGCAATATAAAAACAAAAATGCTCGTAAACCAAGGAATCTAGTTAACTAGCAGTTAATCAGAATATCCTTTTTGTTTTAACCCTGACTACAAAATCTTAGTGAAATATATTCACTTCCTTACTCTTCTTGTTAAAGTTGGACCGAACATTATTTAACATTTTTGTGGATGATTTCTGATGTGGTAGCACCTGGATACATTCATAATGAGCATTATAATGGTTTTAGAACCACAAGAAATGGTTCTGGGCTGGGTGCAGTGGCTCACGCCTGTAATTGCAGCACTTTGGGAGGCCAAGGTGGGCAGATCACCTGAGGTCAGGAGTTCGAGACCAGTGTGACCAATGGTGAAACCCTCTCTCTACTAAAAATACAAAAATTAGCTGAGCCTGGTGGCACGTGCCTGTAATCCCAGCTACTCAGGAGGCTGAGGCAGAAGAATCGCTTGAACCTGGGAGGTGGAAGTTGCAGTGAGTGGAGATCGTGCCACTGCACTCTAGCCTGGGGGACAGAGCAAGATTGCCTCAAAAAAAAAAAAAAAAAAAGTTCTAAAACAAATTTTAAGTTTATAAATTAAAGCTGAATTTTCTTATTATTGGCCCTAGATAATTTCTTAGACAATGTTGACTTCATGAGTTTCATGTTTATATGATTATTTCATTTCCAAAACCAAGATTTAAGCTATTTTTTTCCATATGTGCATCTTTGTGTTAAATAAGATGTCAAGTACAAGACAAGAACTTCTGACTAAAATCTTTGTATCTTTTTATTTTTACCTTTTTGTAATGTATAATATTTTAATTTATAATATCTGTTTATAAGAAATGGCAGGTCAGTGATTAATAATTTGAGGATATGAAAGATTTAGTCAGCATTATAGCTCTCTCATCTGATGATCCAAGACCTGCATTAAGAAAGGCATCAGGGAGCATTCCAAGGGTTTGTTGAGGGTAAAAAGACAGCCAAGATTACAAGCAGACATTTAATTCTTCTGCCTTCAAAATTAAGCCACTTAGATGAAACGTTTGGGCCTTCTTCTAAAAATGGAACAATTGTTCTCTTACATGCGCACCATCATTTTCTATGGTTCTTAGTGAGTCATTTGTGGAAATATTTAGCTGATCGCTTCCAGGGCAGTGTGCAGATTCAGAAATAATTTTCCTTTCTAATTCAACTCAGGGTTGTGTAGAGTCAGGTTAAGTGGGACAGGGTAAGATAGGACAGGACACACCAGAATATAAGAATATCTACATAGAGAAGCATTCCAAAAGCTATGTTTACCAAAAGCTTTAAAAAAATTTTTCTCAAAATACAAATTTTTTTCAACAAATATTCAAAATTAGCATGAATATACTTATTTTAAAATATTAATTCCTTGTTAAAATTTTGTCCTCCATAATTTTGCTATAGAACTAACCTATAAAAAAAGACTGCCTTAAAATTAATGATGTCCTCTTCTTACTTTGGTTTCAATACATAAATAAAGTATAAGATGTACTGGTTTTGCACTAACTCTAGCATAAGATGAATCATGTTTCATTAACTATTCAGCATATCCCATCCTTTAGCCAAAAGGAAGGATGATCATGCCTTCATTTTCAATCTAGAGGTAATGTGACTAAACACCAATGTGACTAAAACATCAACATCAACTTAGGTGATTGAATATCTACTGAGCCCTTGATATTATTCAAGTTATAAGTTCTGCAAACTATGACGTTCCTTCTAAGATGGTGCCTCAGGTAAACTCGACAGGATTCATTGATGTAGAACTTCCATTCATTCTATTTTTTGGAAGTTTTGTTTTACTTCATAGTTTTAATTTTTGATTTCCAAAAATGTACAAACCTAGTAGTTTGCTCTGTGTATAGTGGTGCATTACATATATTGTCTAGTTGTATAGTTATATATTTCTCTATCTATGCATATATTTGTGCCCTGTATTTCCTGGGTGCTAAGACATCATTGATTACTAGATGTACTATTAATAGCAACCTTAGTCAAAAAATAAATACTATCCTTAATTTTAAGATACTTCCCTTTTAAGAACCTATAAAATTCATTTTTAAAGTGAATCTTAGTAAAAGGCCATATGCATGACTGTGTCTCCCCATTTCATCTCCCTCCCTGAAATAACTTACTTCTGAAACAACACTGGAAGCACCTGGCAAAGTAAATAAAAATGAGTCTCATTTGAAAATTCGAGTAACAACTCATTCCCTAGAAAAGAAAAAGTTCTTCTCTCATTAAAAAAAAAAAAAAAAAAAAAAAAAAATTGATAGCTCTGAAGACCAAGATTGATAACAAGCTAGGTTAATAATACTTTTATGAACAATTTGATGAGATTAGAAGGTTTTGAAGCCAGTACTATGGGCATCTTAGGGTTGGTTTTCCATCTTTGTACTTGCTCTGAATTGACAACTAATTGGTAGTTGTCTTAACTACTCTTTTACAGTGTTGGTAGGAGAATAAAAGAGAAAATAAAATCTCAGAAGCAGGAAAGTTTTATTTGCTACTGTCAATAATGTTCCCTCAGGCTTTTTTCCCCTCAAAAGGGAAAAGTCAGCCATATTGTTCATGTAATCTGATGTAACTGTGTTCTTACTGTTTCAATCCATTGCTTCAAATGCATTTCCTCTGTGCTCTGTTGATCTAACAACATAGTACAAGAAAGTGTTGTAATTGTTGATATGGACCTAGTAAGGTGCTCATGTATATAAATACTTTTAGTTTATGCAGATAATATTTAATATTCTATTTTATATCATAAACATTTTCAGTAGTATTAGAGCTAGAATGAACTTCCAAAACCAAGAAGCCCAATCACTTCTAATTTCAGTGGAAGCCAAGTTCTGACAAGCTCAGTGACTTTTACAAGGCTAAATTCAATCAATTCTTGGAACCACAACTTTCTCACCAAAATACTATCTTTGGACATTATTCCAGTTAGGGATTTTAATTGAAAGCAACAGAAACCAACTTTGCTTAAATGACCCACCCCCAACCACCAAAAAAAAAAAAAAAAAGGAGTTTTTTGGAAGAATATGGTATAGCAAACAGAAACAATGGAAGTCACTGAACTAGACACAAAAAGGAAAGGAACAAGCGCAGTTCTGGTGATCTGGATCAGATGCTCCCCTGGAGATATAAAAACATCTATCGGTTTTTTGTCTTGGTGCCTCAGTTCAAGTTTATAATTCCAGGCATACATTTCTTGAAATTTTTTAAAAATTAACAGTGTACTTTTTTTGACAATTGGCATTACAACAGTTATCTCCAAGTATAGGTGTTAACCACCACCCCCTCACCACCAAAAAAAAAAAAAAAAACACCACCACCAGATGCTGATAGCAGAAGGAGGAAGGTAGGCTGGTTAAGCCAAAACTTTTGTCTAAAAGTTAATCAGAAGCACAACAGTTAATCTTACATTATCCTCACAAAATATTTCAGATAGTTATTATAACCAAACTTAAGGATAAGGGCTCTGAGAAAAAAGGGGTTAAGAAGCTAGAAAAATTATCAGGAACAAAACAGTTATTCCAACTTTTTCCACAGATATTTACGGGGTACAAGTGCAGATTTCTTCCATGCATGTACTGAGTAGTGGTGAAGTTTTGGCCTTCAGTGTACCCATCACCCCAATAATGAACATTATACCTAATAGGTAATTTTCCAATTTTCATTTCGATGCTCTTTCCGGCATACAATTGGGGTTATAAAACACAAAAATTATGGCACAATTAGTAAATGTAATTCAGATTTTTCCCATAAGAACAGTAACAGAGGGACAAATTTTTCATTAATCCAAGAAAATCTATATTAGTGAAATGCCTATTTTAGAATATTTATTTATATCACTGTAAATTGTATAAATTTGACTCACACCATTATAATTAATAGTGGTATAACTAAAACTTTTCTCTGATGGTTGAACAAGGCCCAGAAAAAATGTCTTACATTACTAACAAAGAGTAATGAGCACCTTGCTAATAATAACTTTTTAAAACAGCTAAACTTTTGGAAGAATTGTATATTCTAGGTACTAAAGCACTTTATGTATATTAACCCATTAACACACATAATAATTATACGATGCAGACTCTGTCAGTACCACAATTTCATGAATGAAGGTGTTGAAATACCAAGAAATTGATATAATCATTATCACTGTTTTACAGAAAAGGAAATTAAGATCACCCAGCCAATAATTTAAAAGGTACAGGTAATGGTATTGATGATAATAATTTTCAGCCAGATGTTTTAAGTGCCAGCATATTTTCTTTCTCAATCAAAATCTTTCCAAAACTCTTACTAAGACTGTTATTTTGTGCAGCAATCCATTTCTTTGAGTGATAAGTGTAAGTAAACTTCAGTTAATTTCTTTTGGAAATTGTCCCAAATCAAGAATTAGTAAGGCCTGAGCTAATAAATTATCATTGCATTTGTAAACACCACCTAAAGGACCAGCAGCACCAGAGCATACAAAGGAATTGGTCACAGATAATATGTTGTTGGCCAGTGTTACAAAACAGTTCAAAGAAGAAGTACTCTTGCCAACAAAACTGTTTCTGGTTAACATAACGAAATTTCTTTAAATACCACTGAGTCATCTCTTAAGAGATTGTATCATATGAGTCATCCTGAATAATAAATCACAACATCCTTAACAAAATTTTGAATCTAGTCTAAGGGCAATGTTGTGCTCTCCTGAAAACTTCTGTCTAAGTAGGACAGAGAAAAAACAGCTCTGAACTGTCATTCACTGGGGCTGACAAGGGTTGAATTAGAAGAATATCATATTTTTTGGAAAACATTCAGGAAACAAACTGCCTTTGCATAATGTCTGTTTTCTGTTTGTTTATTGTTGTTTGTTTGTTTTTTGTTTGTTTTGGTTTTTTTTTGGTAATGGGGAAAGTTGTAGAATTTAATGATCCCCAAGCTATGCTCTTGGAACAGTACCCTTTTAGTAGGATCTTCATGGTCAATAGTCTTGATTTGCAAATCATTAGCCAGCAAATAAAGGACTGAATGCAAATGATTTATTTATCATGGGGCTGGCGCTACTAGTGATGCAAAGAACATGATTGCTTGCCACAAATAGTTCTTTTCACTCATCAAAAGTTTCCAAGTATGTAACTGAGAAGGCTGAATTTCACTTAGTATCACTACTGAAGACAATTTCCTGCCTTTCCTTCTGAAGGACCTGGGCCACTTTTCACACATAGGATTTCAAAATTCAACCTGGTTGTCTTCTCTGTATTTAAGACTGCTAGCTAGCATTAAGAGACAGGTGGAAGACATCAATAAATAATATAAAATATTTGCTCATTTGGGCAATTTAGTTTCTCACTCCTAACAGCTCCTGAAATTTCACAGTAGAAAATATAAAGAGTTAAAAAATAATATGATTAAAGGAATGAATATCATTATTTCCATGATATTATAACAAAGCACTTTTTTCTTTTTTTAATAAGCTTTCTTTTTTATTATTATTATTATACTTTAAGTTCTAGGGTACATGTGCACAACATGCAGCTTTGTTACGTATATATACATGTGACATGTTGATGTGCTGCACCCATTAACTCGTCATTTACATTAGGTATATCTCCTAATGCTATCCCTGCCCCCACTCCCCTCCCCCCACCCCCCAACAGGCCCTAGTGTGTGATGTTCCCCACCCTGTGTCCAAGTGTTCTCAGTATTCAATTCCCACATATGAGTGAGAACATGCGGTGTTTGGTTTTCTGTCCTTGCAACAGTTTGCTCAGAATGATGGTTTCCAGCTTCATCCATGTCCCTACAAAGGACATGAACTCATCATTTTTTATGGCTGCATAGTATTCCATGGTGTATATGTGCCACATTTTCTTCATCCAGTCTATCATTGTTGGACATTTGGGTGGGTTCCAAGTCTTTGCTATTGTGAATAGTGCTGCAATAAACATACATGTGCGTGTGTTTTATAGCAGCATGGTTTATAATCCTTTGGTATATACCCAGTAATGGGATGGCTGGGTCAAATGGTATATCTAGTTCTAGATCCTTGAGGAATCACCACACTGTCTTCCAGAATGGTTGAGCTAGTTTACAGTCCCACCAACACTGTAAAATTGTTCCTGTTTCTCCACATCCTCTCCAGCACCTGTTGTTTCCTGACTTTTTAATGATCGCCATTCTAACTGGTGTGAGATGGTATCTCATTGTGGTTTTGATTTGCATTTCTCTGACAGCCGGTGATGATGAGCATTTTTTCATGTGTTGAAAAATGTTGGCTGCATAAATGTCTTCTTTTGAGAAGTGTCTGTTCATATCCTTTGCCAACGTTTTGATGGGGTGGTTTGATTTTGTCTTGTAAACTTCTTTAAGTTCTTTGTAGATTCTGGATATTAGCCCTTTGTCAGGTGGGTAGACTGTAAAACTTTCTCCCATTCTGTAGGTTGCCTGTTCACTCTGATGGTAGTTTCTTTTGCTGTGCAGAAGCTCTTGAGTTTAATTAGATCCCATTTGTCAATTTTGGCTTTTGTTGCCATTGCTTTTGATGTTTTAGTCATGATGTCCTTGCCCATGCCTATGTCCTGAATGGTATTGCCTAGGTTTTCTTCTAGGGTTTTTATGGTTTTAGGTCTAACATTTAAGTCTTTAATCCATCTTGAATTAATTTTACTATAAGGTGTAAGGAAGGGATCCAGTTTCAGCTTTCTACATATGGCTAGCCAGTTTTCCCAGCACCATTTATTAAATAGGGAATCCATTCTCCATTTCTTGTTTTTGTCAGGTTTGTCAAAGATCAGATAGTTGTAGTTGTATGGTATTATTTCTGAGGGCTCTGTTCTGTTCCATTGGTCTAAATCTCTGTTTTGGTACCAGTACCATGCTGTTTTGGTTACTGTAGCCTTGTAGTGTAGTTTGAAGTCAGGTAGCGTGATGCCTCCAGCTTTGTTCTTTTGGCTTAGGATTGTCTTGGCAATGCAGGCTGTTTTTTGGTTCCATATGAACTTTAAAGTAGTTTTTTCCAATTCTGTGGAGAAAGTCATCGGTAGCTTGATGGGGATGGCATTGAATCTATAAATTACCTTGGGCGGTATGGTCATTTTCACGATATTGATTCTTCCTATCCATGAGCATGGAATGTTCTTCCATTTGTTTGTGTCCTCTTTCATTTTGTTGAGCAGTGGTTTGTAGTTCTCCTTGAAGAGGTCCTTCACATCCCATGTAAGTTGGATTCCTAGGTATTTTATTCTCTTTGAAGCAATTGTCAATGGGAGTTCACTCATGATTTTGCTCTCTGTTTGTCTATTATTGGTGTATAGGAATGCTTGTGATTTTTGCACATTGATTCTGTATCCTGAGACTTTGCTGAAGTTGCTTATCAGCTTAAGGAGATTTCTGGCTGAGACGATGGGGTTTTCTAAATATACAATCATGTCATCTGCAAACAGGGACAATTTGACTTCCTCTTTTCCTAATTGAATACCCTTTATTTCTTTCTCCTGCCTGATTACCCTGGCCAGAACTTCCAACACTATGTGGAATAGGAGTGGTGAGAGAGTTCATCCATGTCTTGTGCCAGTGTTCAAAGGGAAGGCTTCCAGTTTTTGCCTATTCACTGTTATATTGGCTGTGGATTTGTCATAAATAGCTGTTATTATTTTGAGATACGTCCCATCAATACCTAGTTTATTGAGAGTTTTAACATGAAGGGCTGTTGAATAGTGTCGAAGGCCTTTTCTGCATCTATTGAGATAATCATGTGGTTTTTGTCTTTGGTTCTGTTTATATGATGGATTACATTCATTGATTTGCATATGTTGAACCAGCCTTGCATCCCAGGGATGAAGCCAACTTGATCATGGTGGATAAGCTTTTTGATGTGCTGCTGGATTTGGTTTCCCAGTATTTTATTGGAGATTTTTGCATTGATGTTCAACAGGGATATTGGTCTAAAATTCTCTTTTTCTGTTGTGTCTCAGCCAGGCTTGGGTATCAGGATGATGCTGGCCTCATAAAATGAGTTAGGGAGGATTACCTCTTTTTCTATTGATTGAAATCTTTTCAGAAAGAATGGTACCAGCTCCTCTTTGAACCTCTGATAGAATTAGGCCGTGAATTCGTCTGGTCCTGGACATTTTTTGGTTGGTAAGCTATTAATTATTGCCTCAATTTCAGAGCCTGTTATTGGTCTATTCAGAGATTCACAACTTCTACCTTGTTTAGTCTTGGGAGGGTGTATGTGTCGAGGAATTTACCCATTTCTTCTAGATTTTCTAGTTTATTTGTGTATAGGTGTTTATAGTATTCTCTGATGGTAGTTTGTATTTCTATGGGATTGGGATTGATGGTCATATCCCCTTTATCATTTTTTATTGTGTCTATTTTATTCTTCTCTTTTCTTAGTCTGGCTAGCAGTCTATGAATTTTGTTGATCTTTTCAAAAAACCAGCTCCTGGATTCATTGATTTCTTCAAGGGTTTTCTGTGTCTCTATCTCCTTCAGTTCTGCTCTGATCTTAGTTATTTCTTGTCTTCTGCTAGCTTTTGAATGTGTTTTCTCTTGCTTCTCTAGTTGTTTTAATTGTGACGTTAAGGTGTCAATTTCAGGTTTTTCCTACTTTCTCTTGTGGGCCTTTAATGCTATAAATTTCTGTCTACACACTGCTTTAAATGTGTCCCAGAGATTCTGGTATGTTGTGTCTTTGTTCTCATTGGTTTCAAAGAACATCTTTATTTCTGCCTTCATTTTGTCACACAACCAGTAGTCATTCAGGAGCAGGTTGTTCAGTTTCCATGTAGTTGAGCTGTTTTGAGTGAGTTTCTCAATCCTGAGTTCTAGTTTGATTGCACTGTGGTCTGAGAGACAGTTTGTTATAATTTCTGTTCTTTTACATTTGCTGAGGAGTGCTTTACTTCCAACTATGTGGTCAATTTTGGAATAAGTGCAATGTGGTGCTGAGAAGAATGTATATTCTGTTGATTTGGAGTGTAGAGTTCTGTAAACATCTATTAGGTCCTCTTGGTGCAGAGCTGAGTTCAATACCTGGATATCCTTGTTGACTTTCTGTCTCATTGATCTAATGTTGACAGTGGGCTGTTAAAGTCTCCCAGTAGTACTTTGTGGGAATCTAAGTCTTGTTTTAGGTCTCTAAGGGCTTGCTTTATGAATCTGTGTGCTCCTGTATTGGGTGCATATAGATTTAGGATAGTTAGCTCTTCTTGTTGAATTGATCCCTTTACCATTATGTAATGGCCTTCTTTTTCTCTTTTGATCTCTGTTGGTTTAACTTCTGTTTTATCAGAGACTAGGATTGTAACGCCTGCTTTTTTTTGTTTTCCATTTGCTTGGTAGATCTTCCTCCATCCCTTTATTTTGAGCCCATGTGTGTATCTACACGTGAGATGGGTCTCCTGAATACAGCACACTGAAGGGTCTTGACTCTTTATCCAATTTGCCAGTTTGTGTCTTTTAATTGGAGCATTTAGTCCATTTACATTTAAGGTTAATATTGTTGTGTGTGAATTTGATCCTGTCATTATGATGTTAGCTGGTTATTTTACTCGTTAGTTGATGCAGTTTCTTCCTAGTATCGATGGTCTTTACAATTTGGCATGTTTTTGCAGTGGCTGGTACCTGTTGTTCCTCTCCATGTTTAGTGCTTCCTTCAGGAGCTCTTGTAAGGCAGGCCTGGTGGTGACAAAATCTCTCAGCATTTGCTTGTCTGTAAAGGATTTTATTTCTCCTTCATTTATGAAGCTTAGTTTGGCTGGATATGAAATTTGGGGTTGAAAATTCTTTTCTTTAAGATTGTTGAGTATTGGCCCCCACTCTCTTCTGGCTTGTAGAGTTTCTGCCAAGAGATCTGCTGTTAGTCTGATGGGCTTCCCTTTGTGGATAACCTAACCTTTCTCTCTGGCTGCCCTTAACATTTTTTCCTTCATTTCAACTTTGGTGAATCTGAAAATTATGTGTCTTGGAGTTGCTCTTCTAGAGGAGTATCTCTGTGGCATTCTCTGTATTTCCTGAATTTGAATGTTGGCCTACCTTGCTAGGTAGGGGAAGTTCTCTTGGATAATATCCTGAAGTGTGTTTTCCAACTAGGTTCCATTCTCCCCGTCACTTTCAGGTACACCAGTCAGACATAGATTTGGTCTTCTCACATAGTCCCATATTTCTTGGAGGCTTTGTTCATTTCTTTTTACTCTTTTTTCTCTAAACTTCTCTTCTTGCTTCATTTCATTCATTTGATCTTCAATCATTGAAACCCTTTCTTCTACTTCATCAAATCAAGCACTGAAGCTTGTGCTTGCATCATGTAGTTCTCATGCCATGGTTTTCAGCTCCATCAGGTCATTTAAGGTCTTCTCTACACTGTTTATTCTAGTTAGTCGTTCATCTAATCTTTTTTCAAGGTTTTTAGCTTCTTTGTGATGGGTTCAAACATCCTCCTTTAGCTCAGAGAAGTTTTTTTATTACCGATTGTCTGAAGCCTTCTTCTCTCACCTTGTCAAAGTCATTCTCTGTCCAGCTTTGTTCCATTGCTGCCAAGGAGCTGTGTTCCTTTGCAGGAGAAGAAGCACTCTGATTTTTAGAATTTTCAGGCTTTCTGCTCTGGTTTCTCCTCAACCTTGTGGTTTTATCTACCTTTAGTCTTTGATGATGGTGAAATAAAGATGGGGTTTTGGTGTGGATGCCCTTTCTGTTTGTTAGTTTTCCTTCTAACAGTCAGGACCCTCAGCTGCAGGTCTGCTGGAGTTTGCTGGAGGTCCACTCCAGACCCTGTTTGCCTGGATATCACCAGTGGAGGCTGCAGAACGTGTTGCTGCCTGATCCTTCCTCTGGAAGCTTCATCTCAGAGGGGCACCTGGCTGTATGAAATGTCAGTCGGCCCCTACTGGGAGGTGCCTCCCAGTTAGGCTACTCAGGATTCAGGGATCCACTTGAGGAGGCAGTCTGTCTGCTCTCAGATCTTAAACTCCATGCTGGGAGAACCACTACTCTCTTGAATGCTGTCAGACAGGTACATTTAAGTCTGCAGAAGTTTCTGCTGCCCTTTGTTCAGCTATGCCCTGCCCCCAGAGGTGGAGTCTACAGAGGCAGGCAAGCCTCCTTGAGATGCGGTGGGTTCCACTGAGTTTAAGCTTTCCATCCACTTTGTTTACCTACTCAAGCCTCAGCAATGGTGGAGGCCCCTCTCCCAGCCTCACTGCCACCTTGCAGTTCGATCTCAGACTGCTGTGCTAGAAGTGAGCGAGGCTCCATGGGCGTGAGACCCTCTGAGCCAGGCGCAGGATATAATCTCCTGGTATTCCGTTTGCTAAGACCATAGGAAAACACAGTATTAGGGTGGGAGTATCCCGATTTTCCAGGTACTATCTGTCATGGCTTCCCTTGGCTAGGAAAGGGGAATTCCCTGACCCCTTGTGCTTCCCGGATGAGGCAATGCCCCACCCTGCTTCGGCTGACACTCCATGGGCTGCATCCACTGTTCGACAAACCCCAGTGAGATGAACCCAGTACCTCAGTTGGACATGCAGAAATCACCTGTCTTCTGCATCGCTCATGCTGGGAGCTGTAGACTGGAGCTATTCCTATTCAACCATCTTGGAACCTCCTCCCCCAAAGCACTTTTTTCTAATAATTCTAGCCAACTTGAAAATAATGACTTTCTCTGCCAAAAGATACTTTTCCTTCATAATTATAAATATTTTAATGTAAAATACATTGTGTAATTTCTCTAAGTGCCAAAAGCCTAGAAACTTATCTCTTTCTCTTTTTTTATTTAATCTTTAAGCCCTCATACTGGTCTCAATATACGGTATGTTTTTATAAATATATGTATGCTGAATCAATGAATAAAGATACGATATGTGGACAAAACTAATTACACATAAGTAAAATATTTCAGCATTGCAAAATTGTTATGCCTAGGCAAGTATCTAGTGCAGGGAGGGAATGATTACTTTTTAACTCTCACCTACTCCATCTCAAGTAAATCTACTCTCTAATGGAGATTGTTGAATGGCTAGAAAGCTGCACATGTTACTGAAATCCTTCATTATACCACTTAAATATCCCTGTCTTTTTCCTCAATAACCAAAATTTATAGTAGGTAATAACACATTCATCTTGGATAGTAAACTCATGCTATGGAGAAAGAATTGATGGAGACCACAACCATCTTTTCTTCTTTATCTGCAAGTTAAAGTTACAGAAATCAGGTATTTAAATTCATAGTTTTCAAATGACATTCCATGGACCCCTGGGGGCTGCCCTTAGTAAGTAAGGGAAAACCTGAGTAGATGGCAGTGGGTGTTTCACCATTAGCATCCCTCTCCACCAAATTAAAAAAAATAATAAAATAAAATCTGTTTTTAATCTTTTATATATAACAGTCTAGGTAAAATTGACTTTGGGGAAAAAAGTAAAAATTTGGATCACCTATCTAAATGAGTACTGTTTCCTTTAAGGTAGCAAAGTTCAATAATTATACATACGTTGCACTATTGAAGCTTCTCCAAATATTTTGGACACTTCTCTGGAAACTGATGTTAGACAGGTTGGTCCAAACTTTTGAGTTTCTTCTTTGGTGGAAAACCTTCAACTCTTAAAGTTGACAGACTTACAAAGCAGTCAATTTATTCAGACTCATTCTGAAGTTCATGACAGGAGATTAAGACACATAATTAATATCCTGTTTGGTCAAATGTGACTACAAAGCAATGAGATGTGCACTGTCCATGTGGACAAGGGCAAAGGAAGTGTTGGAAAATGGAATGGGTGTCTTTCAGCTCCCTCATATATTTATGCAAATCAAAATCCTGAAAGCACTGGAGAGTTTGGTTATAATGTTTATATGTCCAAATTATTTTAAGTCTTCTGCTAATTTAACATGTTAGAGAGAAAAACAAAGATGGAGAGAAAGTTCTCTATTTTTTTTTCTAGAATCAGAAAGTACTTAGCTAGCCTTTGTTAGTCATCCTCTCACTATAAAGTTCATAAATTCATACACTTTCTTAAATGGCCCTTAAGATCCACCACTTCCTGCCAATTGAATTTTTTAACTTTACTGTCCATACTTAAGACTGTGACTAATGACCTTCCAATATAAAAACAAAATGAATAAGAAGGTTTATTACTTGTTTACTGCCAATCTTTCTGGAATTTCCAACAAATTAGAAATAATTTTTAATAACAGGAAAGTTAGTTGATATGTACAAAAAGCATTTCAATTATTAGTTTTGATTTATTAATAATGTGTATTATTAATAGCTCTGACTTCTTGACTTCTTACTCAGTGTCACGCAATGTGTCTTTACAAACAATGTCCCATTCAATCCACATGCAAACCTTGCCCACAGTCTCGTGGCTTATAAATGGTAGAGACTGAGTGAACCCACTCACATACTCTCCTCATTCAGGTCTCTGCTCAAATCTTGCCTTCCTAGCCTCTGAGATTCTCTATAATATACTTGCTTTGTTTTCCTTAATACCACTTATCACTCCTAATAAATTATACATAGATTCCTCTACCCACACCTCCAAACTTTAAAAGCAGTTTTAAAGAAAATGCTTCCTACCAAATTTATAGTGCAATGTAACAGTGCCTGGCCCACAATAAGTCCTCAGTAAATATCTATTAAATAAATGAACAGATGCTTGAATTAATGTTTGATAAATAAATGAATAAAAGAAGAAATAGGCATAGATTCCTCTCTTCTTTAATCTCAGGTGTTTTTACTACATCATACCACTTCACAATATCAGACATCTTATTGCTAAAGGCAACAAATTCCTTCCATCTACTATCCTGAAATCTCTATTCCCAAGTAATTGCCCATTTTATTAGTAACAGAGGGCAGGAAACCTGGATCTCTAACTGGAGGCTGCAGGATAGGATTGAGGGCAGTAGTGAGGCTCCGTTGGTGTAGAAAGACAAAACAAGGATTGGGGAGCCAGCTGTCCCCTGAGGAACCCTCATATATCCTAGAAATGGAGAAATGCCAAGGAAGGTTGCCATCCCAGATCAAGAGCAGTAGTCTGGGTAGAAAGACTAGAAAGTACTCCATAATAGGGAAGAAAGGCAATGGTGAACACAATCCTCAACTCACCGTTAAGATTTAAATCCACCCAATAGATGGCAGGCCAGGTTATCCATTGTCTACTTTATTTCCAAGAAACAGAGATAGGCATATAAGGAAAAATTAAGAAACATTTAAATAGCACAGGAACTATTCTAGAAGACAACAAAGGGAAATACTTTTAATTGAGGAAAAATAACTAAAAGGTAGAAACAGTAAAGAAATTTAAAAAATTTTTAAAAAGTAAAATATACTTACACAGTAAAAGGAACATATTTATAGCATGCGGCAAGATGATCAGATAATATTTCTAAAATGGAAGTAAGATTTCAAAACAAATAACTCAGTGCAGCAAGACAATCAGATTATTTCTAAAATTGAGGTAAGATTTTTGAAACAAATAATTCAATAGAGTAGCAGAATAAATATATCCAAAATTACATTACTTAACTGGAATACGGGGTTATGGAACTCTCCCAGAAGGCACTAGAAAAAGATAAAGTAGAAGAAAAACATAAAGAAAAAAAGAAGACAACAATTTTTGAAAACAGAAGTGTTGAAATCTATTCAATTGGAAAACGAAAAGAGAAAATAAAGAGTAAACAAAAAGGATTAAAAAGTTGGTGAAATTATAACCAAGAATCTTTCCAAAACTAAAGGAGGATTTACCCTCACTTTGAAAGGGCTCTGTGGCAGAGGAAATTTTCTGCTTGTACCAAACTCTTTCACTGACTACCTAGGCATACAGGAAGAGTACATTTTTCATTGTTTCTTTGCATCAAGGTGGAGTTAAATGACTAATTCTAGACCTGAGGTGCCTAATTACCTGAATTATCATGTGAACAACTATAACACATCACTCTCAAATTGCTAGAATTAGAAGAAATTTTTTCAAAAATAGAAAATATTTAAATATCACAACCAACAAGCATATTCTTGTGAGCTTGTGTATGTGGAGACAGCATGAAGGGAGAGGGATAAAGAAATGTAAAGCAAAAGAAAAAACAGGCCCGCTCTCACCATGTGAGACAGCTGTTCCTCCCTTGCCTTATGCCATAATTTTAAGTTTCCTGAGGTCCTAACTGGAAGCAGTTGTCAATGCTATGCTTCCTATAGAGTGTGCAGAACTGTCAGCCTTAAACTTCTTTTCTTAATTTTTTTTTAAAAAAGAAAAATCTGGACCAATATTCCCTGAATAAAGTTTATTCTTATGCATACAAGAAACATTCTTAAAAATCCATATATAACGTGCACAAATAATGTGCCCAAAGAATCCACATCTTAAAGGTTATATATACTCAAACCATAGTGCAAAAACACTGGAGATAAGTTAAAAAAGAATATCTTTAAAGCAATCAAATGCATAGAAATTTCTAAAATAGATACACCACTAACGTACTGAGAAAAGAATCTAATTGTTTCTTGACAATGAAGTATTACATTTCAAAATATGTGAGATACAACTAAAAAAAGAAAAAACTTTTGCTGTAAATACATTTATCACAAAACAACAAAGACTGAAAATAAATGAGCAAAACAACAAACCCATGATGCAAGAGAAATTAAATCAAACTCATGAAGTTGGAAAAAGGCAAAATAGTAAATGTAAGAAATTCAAGAAAAAGAACACAGTAAACTCAAACAAACCAAAAAGAAGGAAATAATAATAACAAAATATCGTGAATCAATAAAACAAAGAAAAAATAGAAATAATAAGGAGAAGCTTGGTCTGTGAAGATGTCTGACAGGTCAGATCAAAAATACATTGTAAAACTAGAGAAAAGTACACAAAGCTAATGTAAATCATATTTTTAAATTGAAGAATATTGTGAAAAACTATGCAACAAATTTGAAAATCAGTAAAAGGGAAAGTTTGTGGAAAAAAATGAAACATCAATATAGTACTCAATTATTAATAGAAAACTTAAAAAAAGTAACATAATTTAAGAAAATGAATTAGTGCTTCCCATTCAAGCCACCACCACCCCTAGCAAAAAGCCTGTACTCAGCAATTGAAAAGTAAATTCCACAAACATTTGAAGAACAATATCTCCTAATGTATATAAATTCTTTTATAAAATAATAAAAAAAACTTTTGAAACTAATATTATCTTCATTTTTCAACTTTTATTTTAGATTCAGGGGGTACATTTACAGATTTGTTATATGAGTATATTGTGTGACTCTGAGGTTTGCAGTGTGAATGATCCCATCACTCAGATAATAAGCATAGTACATTGCCCCTGATATGGTTTGGCTCTGTTTTCCCATCCAAATCTCATCTCAAGTTGTAGTTTTTATAATCCCCATGTGTCGGATCAGGTGGGAAGTGATTGGATCACGGGGGCAGTTTTCCCCATGCTGCTGTTCTCGTGATAGTGAGTTCTCATGAGATCTGATGGTTTTATAAGGCAGTTTTCCCTGTTCTTGCTAGCTCTCTCTCTGACCTGCCACCATGTAAGATGTGCCTGCTTCCTCTTCCACCATCATTGTAAGTTTCCTGAGGCCTCCCCAGCCATGAGAGTCAATTAACTCTCTTTCTTTATAAATTACCCAGTTAACTGTGAGTAAATTAATCCTCTGTCTTTATAAATTACCCAGTCTCAGGGAAGTTTGAAATAGACTAATACAGTACCCAATAAGTGGTTTTTCAGCCCTGCTCTCCTCCCTCCTGCCCCCTTATTGTCCCCAGTGTCTATAGTTCCCATCTTCATATCCATGAGTACCAAATGCTTAGCTCTCACATGTAAGTCAGAACATGTGGTATTTGGTGTTCTGCTCCTGCATTAATTTGCTTATGATAATGGTCTCCAGCTGCATACATGTTGCTGCAAGGGACATAATTTCACTTTTTAATGGCTGCATAGTATTTCATAGTGTATATGTACCATGTTTTCTTTATCCAATCCACCATTGATGGGCATCTAGGTTGATTCTAGGTCTTTGCAATTATGAATAGTGCTACAATAAACATACAAGTGCATGGGTCTTCTTGGTGTAACAATGTATATTTGTTTGGATGTAAATACAGTAATGGGATTCCTGGATCAAACGGTAATTCTGTTTTAAGTTCTTGGAGAAATCTCTAAACTGTTTTTCACAGGGGCTGAAGTAATTTACATTCCCATAAACAGCATATAAGTGTTCCCTCTTCTCCACAGCCTCATCTGTTGTACTTTGGCTTTTTAATAATGTAATTCTGACATGTGAGATGATATCTTACTGTGGTTTTGATTTGCATTTAGCCAATTATTAGTGACATTGGACATTTTTTTGTGTTTGTGGATTGCTTGTATGACTTCTTTTGCAAAGTGTCTGTTCATGTCTTTTGCCAATTTTTTAAATAAAATTTGGTATTTTTGTTTGTGGAATTAAATTTCATATAGATTCTGGATATTAGATCTTTAATAGATATATAGTTTTCAAATATTTTCACCTATTCCATTGGTTATCTGTTTACTCTATTGATAATTTATTTTCTATGTAGAAGCTCTTTAGTTTAATTAGATTCCACTTGTCATTTTTTCTTGTTTTTCTTTTTTTTTTTCTAATCGCTTTTGAGGACTTAGTCATAAATTCTTTGACAAAGCTAATGTCCAGAATGATATTTTCTAGATTTTCTTCTAGGGTTCTTATAGTTTGAGGTCTTACATTTAAATCTTTAATTCATCTTGAGTTGATTTTTGTATATCATGGGAGGTAGAGGGTCCAGTTTTCTTCTTCTGCATGTGGCTAGCCAGTTATACCAGCACCATTTATTGAATAGGGAGTCCTTTCCCCATTGCTTATTTTTGTAAACTTCATCAAAGATCATATAACTGTAGGTGTGCGACCTTAGTGCTGGGTTCTCTAACCTATTCCATTGGTCTATATGTCTGTTTTTGTATCAGTACCATGCTGTGAAACTAATATAATCTTGATACAAAAAATCAAAGATATTAAAAGAATATTACATATCATTTCCACTTATGAAATAAGACCAAAAATAATACTAACTAAAATACTAGTTAACTGAATTCAACAGTATATTAGAAAAACAAGGAGGCATGTCAAGGAATACCTGGCCCAAAATAGATTTCTCAAATATCTAAAAATGTTATTCATAATATTAATAGAGTATAGGAGAGGAAAAAGTTCATGGTAATCTTAGTAGATAGAGAAATCATATATTAATTTTATGTATTCATAACCAAAGCTCTCAGAAAATTTGGAGAAAAATGAAATTTGCAAAACCTGATTTAAGTAATCTACAAAGAAATCTCTAATAATTATCATATTTAATGGAAAAATTTATAATAATTTCCATTAAAATCAAGAAAAAAATCATTGCACCACTGAAAGTCCCATCCAATGCATAAGAATAATATTCAAGACAGAAAGTGAAGAAACAATTTTGACATTATTTGTGTACAATATGATTATTCACATAGAACATCTATCATGACCAAAAGAAAAATTATAAAAGTGGGACATGGCTCATGCCTGTAATTCCAGCATTTTAGGAGACTGAGGTGGGCAGATCACTTGAGCTCGGGAGTTCAAGACCAACCTGGGCAACATAGTGAAACCCTGTCTCTACAAAAAATACAAAAATTAATCAGGTGTGGTGGTGCATGCCTGCAGTCCCAGCTATGCAGGAGGCTGAGGTGAAATGTTCCCTTAAGTCTGGGAGGCAAAGGTTGCAGTGAGCCAAGATTGCACCACTGCCCTCCATGCTGGGTGACAGATAGAGATCCTGTTTCAAAAAAAAAAAGTCATAAACATTTATAATGAGTTAGCAAGGATGCAAGATCCAAAATTAAAAAATCAGTAGCATTATTCTATAGCAGAAATTACCAATTATAAAATGTAATTTTTAATGTTTTTAATAATAAAATCTATAATAATATAATAATAAAATAGTTTTAATAATAAAAAACTATAATAACATAATAATAATAAATAATAATATAATAATTTAACACTATCTTTTATAGGAAATATTTAAGGTATAGGATGACCTTCACTAAAGAATCCTTTTAAAAATAACTAAAGAGACCTAAGCAAATATACCATGTTCATTGATAACAGAGCATTACATCATAAAGAGGTTAATTCTCCCCAAATTATACAATTTGTATAAGTGTAATAAACTTTAAATAAGTATGATATAATTTTAAGAATATCTCAGCAATAATTCTCCCTAGAATTTAGGGAAGTATGAGGTCTGATAATACATAGGATAACATTTTTCAAGGACAAAGAGAGGTGAATCTCCCTGTTTAAAACATTTGAAAAGACAGTAACTGAAACAAATAAACTGAGACAAGAACAGATAAAGAGAACAATGTTAAAACTTAATAAATGGTACAGATGGCACAACAAATACATTGAGAAAGAGTATTAAATGATGTTGGGGATATTTTAACACTTTTCATTATGAAGAGGACGAAGAAAGATCCCCAGCTCCTACCATATAAAAAGTAAATTCTTATAAATAATGGTCTAAGTGTGAAAGGTAAAACTGTATAAGAAAACATAAGAACATTTGTATGACTTTCATAATGGGAATTTTTTTCTTTTTTTCTTTTTTTTTTAATGCAGTTTTGCTCTGTCGCCCATGCTAGAGTGCAGTGGTGCCATCTCGGCTCACTGTAACCTCCACCTCCTGGGTTCGAGTGGTTAACCTGCCTCAGCTTCCTGAGTAGCTGGGATTACAGGCCCACGTCACCATGCCCAGCTAATTTTTGTATTTTTAGTAGAGAGGGGGTTTCACCATGTTGGCCAGGCTGGTTTTGACTCCTGACCTCAAGTGATCTGCCCACCTCGGCCTCCCAAAGTGCTAGGATTACTGGCGTGAGCCACCGCGCCAGGGACTAACAGGAAGGCAGAGCAAGATGGCAAAATAGAACTCTCCAGCGATCATCCCCTCACAGAAACATTAATTTGAACATCCATCCATGCACGAAAATGCCTTCATAAGAGCTAATGAATTCAGGTGGACATCATAGTACCTGGTTATAGCAAAATAATAAAAGATAAATTGAAGAGTGTAAGAAGGACAATGTTACATTCCCACATCTAAAAGTCTGAAAATAGAACTACCACATGATCCAGAAATCCCACTACTGGATTTATACACTAAGGAAATGAAATCGATATGTCAAAGAGATAACTGCAACCCCGTCTTTATTGCAGCACTATTCACAATAGCCAAGATATGGAACCAAACTAAGTGTCCATGAACAGATGAATAGATAAAGAAAATGTGGTATAAATATACAATGGAATACTACTTGACCATAAAATGAAGGAAATCCTGTCTTTTGCAACAACATGGATGAACCTGGAGGACATTATGTTAAGTGAAATAAATCAGACAAATAAGGACAAATACCATATAATCTAACTCATATATAAAATAATAAAAAATTGATCTCATAGGAATATAGAGTAGAATGATAATTATCAGAGGCTAGAAAGGTTGGGGGTGGGAGGGAGGCATTTGCAAATATGTGAAAGGATACAAAATTATAGTTAGGAAGAATAAATTCACCAGTGCTACTGTATGGCATGGTGACTATAGTTTATGATGACATGTTGTATTATTGAAAAATGCTTCCCAGGCATGGTGGCTCACTGCTGTGATTCCAGCACTTTTGAAGGCCAACATGGGAAAATTACTTGAGGCCAGGAGATAGAGATCAGCCTGGGCTACATACCAAGACCCTATCTCTACAAAAAAATTAAACAATTAGCTGAGAGTGGTAGTATGTGCCTGTAGTCCCAGCTACTCAGGAGGCTGAAGCGAGAGAATAGCTTGAGCCCAGGAGTTCACGGCTGCAGTGAGCTATGATCACA
The DNA here is from genome assembly GCF_028885655.2 of Pongo abelii. Classification (NCBI taxonomy): domain Eukaryota; kingdom Metazoa; phylum Chordata; class Mammalia; order Primates; family Hominidae; genus Pongo; species Pongo abelii. Next base: position 33,672,467 of record NC_071998.2, read on the forward strand.
CCACTGCACTCCAGCCTGGGTGACAGAATGAGACCCCACCTTCCCCTGCAAAAAAGAATTAAAACAAAAAAAAAAAAAGAAAAACGCTAAGAGAGGCATACCTTAAGTGTTCATACCAGGAAAATAACTATATGAGGTGATGCGTATGTTAATGATCTAGATGTAACCAGTCCACAATATAGATACTTCAAAACATCATGTTGTACAAAATAAATACACATGATTTCATCTAGCGATTTCAAAAATAAATCTAAAATATATCAAAAGAAAAAAATAAAAGGAACTAATAATAACACCTCCCTATAAAGTGCTTATCTCAGTGCCTAGTTTATAAAATACTTATATTAATTTTTAGTATTATTCTTCCCAATAGTTTTTATACTTATTTTCAAATGTTCTTTATAATCTACCAACTATGCTGTCATTTTCTGAGTTCTATAATGTTTTAAGTTTTTCAAATAGCCAGAAAGCTGACCATATTAGTTGGGGTTCTCTGGAGAGACAGAACTAATAGGATATATGTATATATGAAAGGAAGTTTATTAAGGAGGATTGACTCACACAGTCACAAGCTAAAGTCCCACGGTAGACCACCTGCAAGTTGAGGAGCAAGGAAGCCAGTGGTAAATAAGTCCAAGTCCCAAAACCTCACAAGGAGGGAAGAAGACAGTGCAGCCTTCAGTCCGTGGCCAAAGGCCTGGGAGCACCTGGCAAACCACTGGTATACGTCCAAGAGTCCAAAAGCTGAAAAACCTGGAGTCTGATGTTCAAGGGCAGGAAGCATCCAGCATGAGAGAAAGATGAAGGCCAAAGAATCAGCAAGTTGGCTCTTCCATCTTCTCCTGCCTGCTTTATTCTAGCTGCCCTGGCAGCTGATTAGATGGTGCCCACCCAGACGGAGGGTGGGTCTGCCTTGCCCAGTCCACTGACTCAAATGTTAATCTCCTTTGGCAACACCGTCTTAGACATACCCAGGAACAATACTTTGCATCCTTCAATCCAATCAAGCTAACACTCACTTTTTTTGTTTTCGTTTTGTTATAGAGTCTTGCTCTGTCACCCAGGCTGGAGTGTAGTGGTGCGATCTTGTTTCACTGTAACCTCCGCCTCCTGGGTTCAAGAGATTCTGTGCTTCAGCCTACCAAGTAGCTGGGATTGCAGGCATGGGCCACTGTGCAGGGCTAACTTTTGTATTTTTAGTAGAGACAGGGTTTCACCATGTTGGCCAGGCTGGTCTTGAACTCCTGGCCTCAAGTGATCTGCCTGCCTTGGCCTCCTAAAGTGCTGGGATTACAGGCATGAGCCACCACACCTAGCCAAGTTGAAACTCAACCATCACACTGATCAACCAATAAATTCAAATGTTCTAGGTGACTGAGATGTTGGTTTTCAGCCCTAAACTTCAAAATCCTCTTATATCTCTCAATAAAATAAGAAACTATATAATTATCTTAAACTTCAAGTTGTCTGTTCTCTAAAATATATTTAATAACATGAATAAGAAATTGTAAAACTATATAAATAAAGCGCTATACTACCCATATATCACTAAGGTGACCATTTTATAATTTGGAGGATTATATAAATACTTTAGCCTATGGCCTTTTAAAGCATTACTGCAGTGAGTTATATATGTATTTATTCCAGATGTACATTCACGAATATTTTTATTCTTAGAATGATATCTTCTACATAACACTTGGAAAAAACTGAAATTACAGGATGCAGAATTGGGTTTGAGAAAGAAATTTTGGTGATTTGCACAATTGGCAAGTCGAGCCATCTTTAACTTAAACCCTGGCTCAAACTAAAGTTTATTTCTTCTATGTATAATATCTAGCATTGCACAGAGAAGAAAATATGGTGTGATTTTCATCAGACAATGCCAATCTATTGTTTGGGGAGAAATTAAAATTAACCAAAATTTTAATTAAAAATTTCCAGACATCCAAAGTTCAAAATACCTTTCTCCAACATTTAACTTCCTAAGCAAGCAACATTTCTCCAAAAGTTCTTGTTTGTGTGCCAATAGAACAAAGGTCATAGATACACCAGCTGAAAGAAGACTAAAACCAGATAAAGATAGATGGCACTCTGTGTGAACACCAAGTTTCATTTATTGTGATACTCCTGGTGCAATTTTGAGGAAACATGCCCTAATTAAATTCCAACACATTCCTGGTAATAATAGTGGCAGAAACAAGTTTTACAGGGCTTGTTTTAGAGCTGGTCCTCTCAAAAGCCGATCTAAGACAAGGGTTTATGTGTGAGTACTTTATTCATGAATGTAATCCCAGAAAGCAGGACTGAGGAACAAGAATAAAAGAGTGAAGTAAAAAAATCAAGCCAATAAATGTATGTAGTTGTTCTCTGCTACGGGAAACTGGTTGCTCCATCCCTCAATGATCACCTGAGAGGGTTAAGAAAAGTATCTAGCCACCATCTGTCCACTGGAAAAAAAAAAAAAAAAACAGAGGGCATTTACCAATCAGCTCCCATCCCCAAATTTTTAGTTTACACACACACACAAATAACAAATAGAACGTAGTCACCATAGGTCACCCATGATGTCGTATCAGATAATTCCTAGACCAGGAATGGAAGCACTCAGCTCAAATCCAACCAATGCGCCAAGATGCAGTGGGGTAGGATGCTGTCAGATTCATGTGCATGAAAGTGCTGGAAGCCTATGCAGAACTGGTTGGTGCAGTAGTGGTTGGAATAGAGAGTATAATTTTACTTTCAGATTTCAGATGAGGCACAAAAGGTGTCCCTTACTCATAATCCATAGAGAAAATAGATGACTTTTCCATAAGAGATAATTACTTTCCTGATCTCTAAGTTTGCCAGTAGAATAGCTGCCAGGAAAATAGTGTTATAGATAGATTGGAGATTCTGTACCCGAGGCAGAGGAGACCTGGTTAGGATGTAATCTATTGCTCTTACAACTTTATTATTATTACTGCATTGAGAGATTATCAACAAAATGAACTTAGTTTCCCAGTCATTAATTCAACAAAACAAACTTCAAGAAACTTTGTTAAATTAGATTTTAGTCCGAGGTTTTTTTTCCCATGTTAATTTATTAAATGACATTACGTTTTCATTTAAACACTCTTCTGTGTTGTTAATTCAAATCAACATATCTGATACTAAGGAGTCTGTGTCAATTTCATTTCTGAGCAACTCAGCAGCTTGGAGCAAAGTAATAATCAAATCTTACCAAGAATAAAAATTAAATATATAAAAAGTAAAACAAAACCAAATAGCAATCCCCAATGCTAGAGTTTCATAATTAATATAAACAAAAACATATTTAATCTGCTCTCAAATGTAAATAACACCAACAGCATATTCATAGCTCACAAATGCAATTTGTGAAATAATTTTAAAACAAAGAAAGAAGAAAGCAAGTTTACCACTTTATATATTTCAGAAAGAATAACTTGCTCTATCTTTAAGAAAGGAAATCTAGAAGACTTAAGTTACAATGGAAGAAATGCAATCAATTCAGCTTCCAAGAAAAATTATAACAGTAACACTACTATGTTTCATGATATCATTTAAAAATAGTTTCTTTTTTTATTATACTTTAAGTTCTGGGTTACATGATCAAAATGTGCAAGTCTGTTACATGCGTATACAAATGCCATGGTGGTTTACTGTACCCATCAACCCATCAGCTACATTAGGTATTTCTCCTAATGCTATCCCTCCCCTAGCTCCCCTGAGCCCCCAACAGGCCTCGGTGTACGATGTTCCCTTCCCTGTGTCCATGTGTTCTCATTGTTCAACTCCTACTTATGAGTGAGAACATGCAGTGTTTGGTTTTCTGTTCCTGTGTTAAGTTTGCTGAGAATGATGGTTTCCAGCTTCATCCATATCCCTGTAAAGGACATGAACTCATCCTTTTTTAAGGCTGCATAGTATTCTATGGTGTATATGTGCCACATTTTCTTTATCCAGTCTATCATTGATGGGCATTTGGGTTGGTTCCAAGTCTTTGCTATTGTGAATAGTGCTGCAATAAATATATGTGTTCATGTGTCTTTATAGCAGCACGATTTATAATCCTTTGGATATATACCCAGTAATGGGATTGCTGGGTCAAATGGTATTTCTGATTCTAGATCCTTGAGGAATCACCACACTGTCTTCCACTATGGTTGAACTAATTTACGCTCCCACCAACAGTGTAAAAACCATTCCTATTTGTCCACATCCTTTCCAGCATCTATTGTTTTCTGACTTTTAATGATCGCCATTCTAACTGGTTTGTGATGGTATCTCACTGTGGTTTTGATTCGCATTTCTGTAATGACCAGTGATGATGAGGTTTTTTTCGTATGTTTGTTGGCTGTATAAATGTCTTTTATTTTATTTTATTTTATTTTATTTTATTTTATTTTGTTTTATTTATTTTTTAAGACAGGATCTCACTCTGTTGCTCAGGCTGGAGTGCAGTGGCATGATCTCGGCTCACTGCAACCTTCACCTCTGGGTTCAAGCAATTCTCCTGTCTCACCCTCCCAAGTAGCTGGGACTACAGGCACCCGCCACCATGCCCGGCTAATTTTTTCTTTCTTTCTTTTTTTTTTTTTTTTTTGTATTTTTAGTAGAGAGGGGGTTTCACCATGTTAGCCAGGATGGTCTCAATCTCCTGACCTTGTGATCTGCCTGCCTTGGCCTCCCAAAGTGCTAGGATTACAGGTGTGAGCCACCATGCCAGGCTCAAATGTCTTCTTCTGAGAAATGTCTGTTCATATCCTTCACCCACTTTTTGATGGGTTGATTATTTCTTGTAAATTTGTTGAAGATCCTTGCAGATTCTGCATACCAGCCCTTTGTCAGACAGATAGATTGCAAAAATTTTCAACCACACTGTAGGTTGCCTGTTCACTCTGATGATAGTTTCTTTTGCTGTGAAGAAGCTCTTTAGTTTAATTACATCTCATTTGTCAATTTTGGCTTTTGTTGCCATTGCTTTCGGAGTTTTAGTCATGAAGTCTTTGCCCATACCTAGGTATTGCCTAGGTTTTCTCCTAGGATTTTTATGGTTTTAGGTCTTACATTTAAGTCTTTAATCCGTCTTCAGTTAATTTTTTATAAGGTGTAAGGAAGGGTTCCAGTTAGAGTTTTCTGCATATGGTTGGCCAGTTTTCCGAACACCATTTATTAAATAGGGAATCCTTTCCCCATTGCTTATTTTTGTCAGGTTTGTCAAAGATCAGATGGTTGTAGATGTGTGGTATTATTTCTGAGGCCTCTGTTCTGTTCCATTCGTCTATATAACTGTTTTGGTACCAGTACTATCCTGTTTTGGTTATGGTAGTCTTGTAGTATAGTTTGAAGTCAGGTGGTGTGATGCCTCCAGCTTTGTCATTTTGCTTACGACTGTCTTGGCTATAAAGGGTCTTTTTTGGCTCCATATAAAATTTAAAGTAGTTTTTTCTAATTCTGTGAAGAAAGTCAATGGTAGCTTGATGGGGATAGCATGGAATATATAAATTACTTTGGGCAGTATGGCCATTTTCATGAATGGCAAGATGGCCAAATAGGAATAGCTCTGGTCTGTAGTTCCCAGCGAGATCAATGCAGAAGGCAGGTGATTTCTGCATTTCCAACGGAGGTACGCAGTTCATCTTATTGGGACTGGTTAGGCAGTAGGTGGAGCCCACAGAGGGCGAGCAGAAGCAGGGTGGGGTATTCCCTCACCTGGGAAGTGCAAGGGGTCAGGGAACTCCCTCCCCTAGTTAAGGGAAGCTGTGAGGGACCGTGCTGTGAGGGACAATGCATTCTGGCCCAGATACTATGCTTTTCCCATGGTCTTCACAACCTGCAGACCAGGAGATTCCCTCAGGCGCCTACACCACTAGGGCCCTGGGTTTCAAGCATGAAGCTGGGCAGCAGTTTGGGCAGACATCAGGATAGCTGCAGGAGTTTTTTTTCATACCCCAGTGGTGCCTGGAACATCAGCGAGATAGAACTGTTCACTCCCCTGGAAAGGGGACTGAAGCCAGGGAGCCAAGTGGTCTAGCTTAGCGGATCCCACCCCCATGGAGTCCCGCAAGCTAAGTTCCACTGACTTGAAATTCTCACTGCCAGCACAGCAGTCGGAAGCCAACCTAGGATGCTTGAGCTCGGTGCGGGGGAAGGGCGTCTGCCATTACTGAGGCATGAATAGGTGGTTTTCCCCTCACGGTGTAAACAAAGCCACCAGGAAGTTTGAACTGGGTGGAGCACACCTCAAAGCCATTGTAGCCAGACTACCTCTGTAAATTCCTCCTCTCTGGGCAGGGCATCACTGAAAGAAAGGCAGTAGCTCAAGTCATGGGCTTACAGATAAAACCCCCATCTCCCAGGGACAGAGCACTTGGTGGAAGGGTCAGCTGTGGGAGCAGCTTCAGTAGACTTAAACGTTCCTGCCTGCTGGCTCTAAAGAGATCAGCAGGTCTCCCAACACATGGCTCATGCTCTGCTAAGGGACAGACTGCCTCCTCAAGTGGGTCCTTGACGCCCATGCCCTGACTGGGAGACGACTCCCAGCAGGGTTCAACAGATACCTCATACAGGAGAGCTCCAGCTGGCATCTGGCAGGTACCCCTCTGGGATGAAGCTTCTAGCGGAAGGAACAGGCAGCAAACTTTGCTGTTCTGTAGCCTCCGCTGGTGATACCCAGGCAAATGGGGTCTGGAGTAGACCTCCAGCAAACTCCAGAAGACGTACAGCAGAGGGGCCTGACTGTTAGAAGGAAAACTAACAAACAGAAAGGAATAACATCAACATCAACAAAAAGGATGTCCACACACAAAAAAACCCATCCAAAGGTCATCAACATCAAAGACCAAAGGTAGATAAATCCACAAAGATGAGGAAAAACCAGAGCAAAAGGACTGAAAACTCCAAAAATGAGAACGCCTCTTCTCCTCCAAAGAATCACAACTCCTCACCAGCAAGGGAACAAAACTGGACGGAGAATGAATTTGACAAATTAACAGCAGTAGGCTTCAGAAGGTGGGCAATAACATACTCCTCTGAGCTAAAGGAGCATGTTGTAACCCATGCAAGGAAGCTAAGAACCTTGAAATAAGGTTAGAGGAATTGCTAACTAGAATAACCAGTTTAGAGAAGAACATAAATGACCTGATGGAGCTGAAAAACACAGCACGAGAACTTTGTGAAGCATGCACAAATATCAACAGCTAAATTGATCAAGCATAAGAAAGGATATCAGAGATTGAAGATCAACTTAATGAAATAAGGCATGAAGATAAGATTAGAGGAAAAAAGAATGAAAAGGAAGGAACAAAGCCTCCAAGAAAAATGGGAACACGTGAAAAGACCAAATATATGTTTGATTGGTGTACCTGAAAGTGATGGGGAGAATGGAACCAAGTGGGAAAACATTCTTCAGGATATTATCCAGGAGAACTTCCTCAACCTAGCAAGACAGGCCAACATTCAAATTCAGAAAATACAGAGAACACCACAGTGCTATTCCTTGAGAAGAGCAACCACAAGACACAAGATTGTCAGATTCGCCAAGGTTGAAATGAAGGGAAAAATGTTAAGAGCAGCCAGAGAGAAAAGTCTGGTTACCCACAAAGGGAAGCCCCTCAGACTAATAGCAGATATCTCTGCAGAAACCCTACAAGCCAGAAGAGAGTGGGAGCCAATATTCAACAATCCTAAAGAAAATAATTTTCAACCCAAAATTTCATAACCAGCCAAACTAAGATTCATAAGTGAATGAGAACTAAAATCCTTACAGACAAGCAAATGCTAAGAGATATTGTCAACACCAGGCCCGCCTTACAAGAACTCCTGAAGGAAGCACTAAATATGGAAAGGAAAAACTGGTTCCAGTCACTGCAAAAACATACCAAATTGTAAAGACCATCAACACTATGAAGAAACTGCATCAACTAACGGGCAAAATAATGAGCTAGCATCATAATAACAGGATCAAATTCACACATAACAATATTAACTTTAAATGTTAATGGGCAAAATGCCCCAACTAAAAGACACAGACTGGCAAATTGGATAAAGAGTCAAGTCCCATTGGTGTGCTGTATTCAGGACACCCATCTCATGTGCAAAGACACACATTGGCTCAAAATAAAGGGATGGAGGAATATTCACCAAGCAAATGGAAAGCAAAAAATAAAAAGTAGAGGTTGCCAACCTGTCACTGATAAAACAGACATTAAACCAACAAAGATCAAAAAAGACAAAGAAGGGCATTACATAATGGTAAAGGGATCAATGCAACAAGAAGAGCTAACTATCCTAAATATATATGCACCCAATACAGGAGCACACAGATTCATAAAGCAAGTTCTTAGAGACCTACAAAGAGACTTAGACTCCCACACAATAATAGTGGGAGACTTTAACACCCCACTTTCAATATTAGTCAGATCAACAAGACGGAAAATTAACAAGGATATTCAGGACTTGAACTCAGCTCTGGACCAAGTGGACCTAATAAACATGTACAGAACTCTCCACCCCAAATCAACAGAATATACATTCTTCTCAGCAACTCATCAGACTTAATCTAAAATCTACCACATAATTGAAAGTAAAACACTCCTCAGTAAATGCAAAAGAATGGAAATCATAACAAACAGTCTTTTAGACCACAGTGCAATCAAATTAAAATTCAGGATTAAGAAACTCATTCAAAACTGCACAACTACATGGAAACTGAACAACCTGCTCCTGAATGACTACTGGGTAAATAACAAAATTAAGGCAGAAATAAATAAGTTCTTTGAAACCAATGAGAACAAAGACACAATGTACCAGCTAAAGCTCTGTCTGGGACACAGCTAAAGCAGTGTTTAGAGGGAAATTTATAACACTAAATGCCCATAGGAGAAAGTGGGAAAGATCTAAAATCAACACCCTAACATCACAATTAAAAGAACTAGAGAAGTAAGAGCAAAGAAATTCAAAAGCTAGCAAAAGACAAGAAATAACTAAAATCAGAGCAGAACCAAAGGAGATAGAGACATGAAAAACCCTTTAAAAAAATCAATGAATCCAGGAGGTGGTTTTTTTGAAAAGGTCAACAAAATAGATACTGCTAACCAGGTAAATAAAGAAGAAAAGACAGAACAATCAAATAGGAACAATAAAAAATGTTAAAGGGATATCACCACTGATCCCACAGAAATACAAACTACCATCAGAGAATACTATAAACACCTCTACACAAATAAACTAGAAAATCTAGAAGAAATTGATAAATTCCTGGACACTTACAGCCTTCCAAGTCTAAACCAGAAAGAAGGTGAATCCCTGAATAGACCAATAACAAGTTATAAAATCGAGGCAGTGATTAATGGCCTACCAACCAAGAAATCCTAGAACCAGATGGATTCACAGCTGAATTCTACCAGAGGTACAAAAAGGAGCTGGTACCATTCCTTCTGAAACTATTCCAATCAATAGAAAAAGAGGGAATCCTCCCAAACTCATTTTATGAGGCCAGCATCATCCTGATACCTTAACCTGGCAGAGAAACAACAAAAAAAGAACATTTCAGGCCAATATCCTGATGAACATTAATGTGAAAATCCTCAATAAAATACTGGCAAACTGAAGCAGCAACACATCAAAAAGCTTATCCACCACGATCAAGTTGGCTTCAGCCCTGGGATGCAACGCTGGTTCAACATATGGAAATCAATAAACGTAATCCATCACATAAACAGAACCAATGACAAAAACCATGATTATCTCAGTAGATGCAGAAAAGTCCTTCGATAAAAATTCAACATGCTTTCATGCTAAAAACTCTCAATAAACTAGGTACTGATGGAACATATCTCAAAATAATAAGAGTCATTTATGACAAACCCACAGCCAATATCACACTGAATGGACAAAAGCTGGAAGCATTCCCTGTCAAAACTGGCACAAGACAACAATGCCCTCTCTCACCACTCCTATTCAACATAGTATTAGAAGTTCTGGCCAGGGCAATTAGGCAAGAGAAAGAAATAAAGTGTATTCAGATAGGAAGAGAGGAAGTCAAATTGTCTCTGTTTGCAGATGACATGACTGTATATTTAGAAAACCCCATCATCTCAGTCCAAAATCCCCTGAGAAGCAACTCCGGCAAAATCTCAGGATACAAAATCAATGTGCAAAAATCACAAGCATGTCTATACACCAATAATAGACAAACAGAGAGCCAAATCATGACTGAACTCCCATTCACAAGTGCTACAAAGAGAATAAAATACCTAGGAATACAAATTACAAGGGATGTGAAGGATGTCTTCAAGGAGAACTACAAACCACTGCTAAAGGAAATAAGAGAGTACACAAACAAATTCAAAAACTTTCCATGCTCCTGGATAGGAAGAATCAATATCGTGATAACTTTTAAAAATCTAAAGGAATTTTTTTTTTTTTTTTTTTTGCGAGATAGGATCTCACTCTGTCACCCAGGCTAGAGTGCTGTAGCACAATTATAGCTCACTGCATCACTCTAGCCTTAAACTGCTGGGCCCTAGAGATCCTCCTCCCTCATCCTCCTGAGTAGCTAGGACTACAGGCGCATATTACCACACTCAGCTAGTTTCTTATTTTTTGAAGAAATATGGTCTCACCATGTTGCACAGGCTGGTCTAGAACATCTAGCCTCAATTAATCCTCCAACTTAACCTCCCCAAAGTGCTGGGATTCCAGACATGAGCCACCATGCCTGGCCTAAAAGACTGTTAATTAAACATTTCTCCTTTCTTTCCTTCTCAGTTAAAGATGTAGAATATTTCAATGGAAAGAATGCATATATTCATATTAACTTGAAAAAAATGTCAGTTGAATTTATTAGTATAATTGTTGCTATCATGATTACTCGTGGTTGATAGCATTTACTTTCATACCTTTGGTGACAATTTAGCAAAGAATACCCACTTCCAATTCACAAATAACCTACAGACTCAAATTCTTTGCCATAGTATCCCAGTGGGCTATTACAATTAGAAAAGTCATAAATAATACTCTGCCTACGGTAAAATTACCCCTGGTGCACTTCCTTCTGTTTGTGTTTCCTTCATCATCCTATGCATCTTTTTCTAACAGAAAACACACCAGACATCACTTTGCCTAGCAGTGCCCTGGCTGGCTGGCTGTCTTCTTATGACTTCCAGATCTTGTAATTGTCCTTCTTATATGCCATTCTCTCAGGATTTAAAGACATAATTTACAATACTTTAAGATGTCATAGTAATGGATTAAAGATGGCCACAAATTCTTTAACTCTTCTCTCATTGAAAGATGGGGCTTATTTTCCCTCCCATCAAATCTGGGCTGCACTTTAACAGCTTTAACCAGTAGAGAGCACTGAAAATGTTACATACCAGATTCAAGCCTACACTTTAAGAGGATTGTTAACATGTGAGTGTCCTTAGCCACCACAAGACGCCAAGCAACCACATAAGATGTTCAACTCCCCTGCTGGCAAAACTACAAGCAGATGTTCAGAAACTATATAGAGCGGAAGAGCAGCTCAGCTGTCCCCACCAAGACACCAGGCATATGAGTGAAGCTATCTTGTATGCTCCAGATGAAACTAGCATCTAGTTAAATATCACCCTACTCCATGCCAGATGGCACAGAAGAATCACTCAGCAGAAACCTGCTTGAATTCATGACACAGAAAGTCATGAGATATAATAAAAATTGTGAGACACTGAGTGTTAGGATAGTTTGTCACTCAGCAATTGATAGCCAGAATAGCCATATAGTCCTTTTCCTTCCACGTCTGGTTGATCGACTTCAGCATTACCTAGAGGAGAGAGTTGTTCTTATTGTTATTACTGCTATTTTTAATGTATATGACTTGAACCCATTCTTAGGATATCCTTATTCATTGGGTCTAGAGCAAAGCCCAGAAATACATACACATCCTATATTCTAACCTGAAAGCTTTCATTGAAGAAATTCCCTCCAAAACAAAGTTGACAGCTATCAATTATCTGCTTGAACATTCAAATGACAAGGATATATCTATCTTGCAAAATAAACCAAGTCTTAATTATGAAAATGCTTTTGCTGAGGGTAAAAGAGAGTGATTCATAGGTCAAGTGTCTCTGAAAAACTCCATGGCAATAATTCATGAGCTACTAATGCTCTGCCATTAATCTGATTCAGCAGCATTGTATGCTTCTTTTGGTCCAGCTTTGAACTGGGACTCTTGGTTCAAAAATCTCTGAAAAAGAATCCTTTTGGCTCAGTGGCTCAGCTCATCTATCTTTGGGCAGAGCACTTTATGTTAAACATTGTCAAAGGCAATTGATCAGCCTGGAATCTGTTGTCCCTAAGTAATGTGCCCACTGTGGTCCAGTCAGCTGTGGCCATGATCACACGTTCCAGAATATGACTATTAATGGTAGTAAAATATAAGGGCAGAGACTCTTCAAGAAGGAAATATAAAGAAGACAGCACAGTGAAATATATTGAATTTATTTTGTTTCACATTCAAGTGTTAGTATCTGAAAAGACCTATCAACTACCCATACACTATAGTCTACTCCTCTGTGATTGTAATCATCAGAGTCTAATCAGAAGACAGAAGATATTCAAGTGATTTTAATAGAGTGAATTTAACAAAAAGAACTGTTACCTGGGTATTTAAAAACTGAAAAGAAAAAAGAGAACACAAAGATATCACAGAAGCAGTAACTGCAGCTACCACCCTAAGATTGGGGAAACAAAGGAGAATAATGGAATTATCAATATTTAGAAGCTTCTGAGAAGAACTTTACAAAGCTGGGACTTAGACCAAAGGGACACAGCTTTTCTGGTACTGATGCCTCAGATACTCAGAGGAGAGAACTTACAGTTCTTCTGAGAAGGAGACACTCTGGGTATTGCCAGATTAGTGCAGCAAACAGAACTAAATAGAACTGAAACAAATAGAACTAAATAAATAAAGAAAGAAATCTAAATAGAAGTTAAACAATTGAACCATTACTTCATTTGTTCAGACAGCTGTAGTCCTATCATAGACATGGTAATAATCCTATGATAGACATGATAATAACCATGCCACACCATAAGTATAAAGTGACCATTCAGTGAATAAATTTTGTGATGTCCTTACCATATTGTCCATGCCTCACTTCCATCCTGTAAATGTGTTTTACTGGATTGTACTCTCCTTTAGCCTTTACCCTTGACTAGACATCCTTACACTGATGTATCCTCTATTTATTATTGAAAACTGATTGTTTGTCTTAATATCACTCCAGAAAGGGTACAAGGACACTTATAACCAAGAAGGTAAGGGCTGGTTAATTTCAGCAAAGCTCTAAGGGTGGTGCGGTCAAGGGTTGGGAATTCAAAAAAGAGATATTTAACCAAAGGAATTAGATGAATGATCTGAGGTGTTTTTATTTTGTAGATTTGTCTACCAAATGTGTTCAGGAACACCACTGAAGACCCTTGTATAATTGATAAGGCTCTGGGTTATGTATTTTTGGAAATTTTAGAGTGTCTCAAATCAATCTTTATAGAAAATGATTATCTCCATATCTAATCTTAGAATCCCTTTACCTTAATAATCTATAAAAAAATTGATCTGTGCAAATACTTCTAAATAAACCTTTCTACCTAAATATTTAATAAGGCTTGTCACTAAGAATAATTTCCTATTACATAAAGTATTAAAATAGAAACATCTTTTTTTAATCAAAGTGACTACATATTCTTGCTTATTTCTTTGGTTTAATAGTTGAAAAAATTAGTGAGTGCTCATTGCTCATCTATCCTAGGAACTCGGTGTTCGGTGATTTGAGTATTAGTTTTGTTCATCTGTAATAAAGAGAATAAAAAGTATTTCTTGGCCAGGTGCAGTGTTTCACACCTGTAATCCCAACACTTCAGGGGGCCAAGGTGGGATGATTGCTTGAGGCCAAGAGTTATAGACCAACCTGGTTAACATAGTGAGACCCTGTCTCTACAAAAAAAAAAAAAAAAAAAAAAAAAATCCTAGCTGAGCGTGGCAGCATGTACATGTAATCCTAGCTGCTAGTCTGGAGGCTAAGGAGGGAGGGCTTTAACTCAGGAGTTTGAGGCTGCAGTGAGCTATGATCACATCACTGCACTCCAATGTGGATGATGGGGCAAAACCCTGTCTCTAAAACTTAAAATGAAAATTAAAAAATAAAAAAGTACTTTGAATAGGTTGGATATTAGATGAGAAATATTTAAGACAAAGATAAATGTTTAGTAAAAAGTAATTTCCTGCGTTCTAAATATGTATAGATAAACTGAAATGAAATATATTTCTAATAGGTATAGAATTTCCTATTTTGATTATGTAATACTATATCCGTATTACTATGTCCATGTGTACTTCTATACAGTAACAGGCTAAGATGTAATTCTTGCCCCTAAGAATGCAGTCTCATATGAAATAGAGACAGTGAAGGACAAGCTCCTACTCTGAGTCATGTGCTCATGAACTTCTCGGTAGTTCTCAATTCTGTCATTGTAATTAGTATTGTCCTACCTGTAAATTAGCACAAATCACCCTCCATCTCTGGAACAAACGGAATAAATTTTCTTCCCAGTCATTTCTTTAGTCAGACTGACCACAACTGCTCTCTGATCCACATGTGTGAAATCATTGGCATGTTCCTGAGAGATGACTGGCCAAGGTTAGGATTGTTACAATGCAAGTAGCTAACTGGAGAGCTAATCTGAACATACCAGATTCACATCTGTTCTTTGCCTCACTAGAGCCTTAATAACAAAACATGAGCTCATAAGCCACAAACATTAAGTCTAGGAATTACCTAAAGAAACCCTCAAGATGACTGGGAGATTTGTTAAAATGCGCACGCGTGCACACACACACACACGTATATGCACACACACACACACATGCTGCTTGCTTTCTGGGAGAAGCTAGACAAAACAAGATAATAAGAATAACTATGGATAGTGCTTAAGCATTTATTTATTCCTCTGACTATTAACTCAAATCTTTTAGTTCTCATAAAATGCTCGTTGGTGGGAATTTAAAATGGTAAAGTCACTTTGGAAAACAGTTTGGCAGTTTCCCAAAATGTTAAACATAGAGTTACCATACGAATGCAAAATTATCATGTGAAGCAATTTCACTCCTACGATTCCACTCCAGAGAAATGAAAACATATGTCCACATAAAAATCTATACACAACTGTTTAGAGTTGCATTATTCATTAGAGTTGAAAAATGGAAACAATCCAAATGTCCATCAACTGATGAACAAATTGTATCATATCCATACAATGAATATTAGTTGGCTATAAAATGAATTACTGATGCATGCTATAACATGGAGTAACTTTGAAAACATTAGGCTATGTAAAAGAAACCAGTTAGAAAAGAACAAAAATTACATGATTTTATCTAGTCTGAAATGCACACAACAGACAAATATATTTCAAAAGATAGCAGATTGGTATTTACCTAGCACTGAGGATAAGGTGGGGTGGGGAAGGAAGCTGGGGGTGGTGAGTAGTGACTGCTAATGGCTACAGTGTTTCTTGTAGGGGTAATGAAAATTTTCTAAAATTAGATTATGGTGTTCTTTGCACAACACTAATAAATGATCCATGGTTGGTTGAATCTGTGGATACAGAGAACCTGGGAACATGGAGAGCCAACTGTGTACTAAAAAACATTGAACTGTATACTTTGAAATGTTGCACCTTATAATACACCAATAAGCCTGTTTTAAAAGGAATACCTTGTGCTGGCTTATGTGACATTTTCATCTACAAATGAATAAAAGAGATGCAGAGACTAAGTGTCCTGTTCAGGTTTCAAATCCTGGAATTTGTCAAAACAAAACTCAATCTCAGCTAAAATTTGCTGCTATTTTTATTTCATGAGAGCTTCCCTAAGACTCAGAACTAAAGCTTATTCACAGAGGCTGCCTGGATATTGAAAGAGTTTGCAAACCATTTATCTTCAAGGAAAACTCAAGGTAGTTAAAGATGATATTCATCAGAAAGACAAATATGGTATTACAGTACGTACCTGGCTGACAGACAAAATGGACTCCCCATGGCTAACTGAGGTGCTCAAATTTAAGGTACAATCAGACAGCCCTACCTGGGTGAAGGGTGGTCATGTACTCTGTGTTCTCAGTAAGATGTTATAAAAGTGTCACAGGACTTTTCTTTCTACAATCAAGCCAAACCAGTTCCTCTTGTGAGTGCTGAGATAGACTACAGCTGGAAATTTCCCCCAGCATATCACCAACAGACCACTTGGAGCCAACCAACCAACTACTTGGAACCAGCTGATTAAGAAAGACATGACTTGGGGTTTAAAGGTCATCCAATCAAGGCTGTGTCCCTCACTCCCCTGACTCCTCTTCTCTTCCCTGCAGTTTTTGCCTTTATAATCTCTAACTTTCCAAAACTCTTCTGAAAGCCCACTTTTATTTTGCACTGAAGGCTGCATCTCCCCAATCTGCAGATTGCTTTTTGAAAATAAAGTTCTCCTTTTGCCTCTGCAGGTCTCACTCATCTTTTGTTAACATTTGTTGATGAGGAGGATGGGATCTGAAGTGGCCCCAAAGCTGTTTCCCAATGCCATTTGGACCAATGCATAGGTGCCTACATGAGCCCCTTATGTTCAGTATTTCCTGGCTGCATCAGGGAGGAATTGGGCAAGGCTTTTTGAATCGAAGGTCTCCCATTTTTTGGCTGAAGTTTTGGAGACTTTATTTTCTTTAGCAAGTCTGCCCATCCAGCTCTATGGGGTAGCCATTAATAGGGTATGCCCATACTTCGGGGATATGCTTGCACTTTGTAGGGTACACTCACAATTCCTTTTTGTGAGGACACTTACACTTCAGCTGTATTCAAAGGGGCACTTTCATAAGGTAAGTGTTATGGGTGACCCAGATTCTAAAGGAACAGTCTGTGACTGGCCACCATCATGCACTCTGGTGGTTTTTCAAACTTAAAACAAAGATTGGATAACAATTGACCTGAGAAATCCATCTAAATTGTAGTATCTACAGACAAAACTAAAACAAAGAGAAGTCTGACTTCTCAAAAATGAGTCTTTTCTTTAATTTGAATATTTGAAAGCTCCAAACACAATTGGAACATCTCTCTAAATTGTAAAAGGAGACTAATCTGAAGACTTAACCAACATCTGTGAAAATATGAAAGGCTCTCAGACCTTAAAACAAAGCACCTTGTGTCTCCCTGCTCCCCTACTTGCATCTCACCCCCCCCCCATCACTTTCCCCTTCTCACCACCACCTTCTTTTTCTGGAACATTATGAGGACTCACAGTGGCTCCTCCACACTTAGAGGTGGCTGGGTGAGTCTTTCCTGAGTCATGGTCCTCCCAGTTGGTTGACAGTCCTGAGTTATATCCAGCTAGTTGTTCTACTTGACAGAAGGGTTTTTCCCTGAGACTTTTCATTTATCAAGAGGTAGGTAATAACTCTGAGGTTATTCCCTGTGATCAAGTTAATAAATTTGTATGCTACTTCTCCTATGGATTCCCTTTGTGAGTTGATTATTGCTTGGACCTTCAGTGGGCAAAGGGGAAGCTTTCCCTCTACTCCTACAGTTTTGACACTATGAGCAGGATCACCAAAGCCCCTCTGCTCTTCTGGGAGCTGCGGCAAAGGTAACCTGAGACCTGATAAGCCAGCAGAAATGTAAGAATTGCTTACCAGTAGGGCTTCTGACTTCTCTTTCTGTGAAATTCAGTCAAGCAGGCAGACAGTAAAAATCACTGTCTCCTCCACAAAATCTTTTTTAATTGGAGAAAATGATTTGTATGACTAGTCTTGGATGTAGTGACTCTGATGTGCTTTATGCTACTTTTTGATATGAATATTCATATTATTTAAAATCTTTTTTCTCCCAGATGGTCTTTTCTTTTGTCTTTGTGTTTTTGTGTTGTTCTGTAATAAAGCGGAGAACCATAGGGTACAACATGAGCCTAAAACTCCTGAAAGAGCATTTGTTCAAGCCAGCCCTGCAGACTCTTCAGTTTGCAGTTCTTATTAACACATTCTCGTTTTTTTGCTTTTTTTTTTATTATTATACTTTAAGTTTTAGGGTACATGTGCACAATGTGTAGGTTAGTTACATAGGTATACATGTGCCATGCTGGTGTGCTGCACCCATTAACTCGTCATTTAACATTAGGTATATCTCCTAAAGCTATCCCTCCCAATCCCCCCAGCCCACAACAGTCCCCAGAGTGTGATGTTCCCCTTCCTGTGTCTATGTGTTCTCATTGTTCAATTCCCACCTATGAGTGAGAATATGCGGTGTTTGGTTTTTTGTTCTTGCAATAGTTTACTGAGAATGATGATTTCCAATTTCATCCATGTCCCTACAAAGGACATGAACTCATCCTTTTTTATGGCTGCATAGTATTCCATGGTGTATATGTGCCACATTTTCTTAATCCAGTCTATCATTGTTGGACATTTGGGTTGGTTCCAAGTCTTTGCTATTGTGAATAGTGCTGCAATAAACATACGTGTTCATGTGTCTTTAAAGCAGCATGATTTACAGTCCTTTGGGTATATACCCAGTAATGGGATGGCTGGGTCAAATGGAATTTCTAGTTCTAGAACACTGAGGAATCGCCACACTGACTTCCCCAGTGGTTGAAGTAGTTTACAGTCCCACCAACAGTGTAAAAGTGTTCCTATTTCTCCACATCCTCTCCAGCACCTGTTGTTTCTTGACTTTGTAATGATTGCCATTCTAACTGGTGTGAGACGGTACCTCATTGTGCTTTTGATTTGCATTTCTCTGATAGCCAGTGATGGTGAGCATTTTTTCATGTGTCTTTTGGCTGCATAAATGTCTTCTTTTGAGAAGTGTCTGTTCATGTCCTTTGCCCACTTTTTGATGGGGTTGTTTGTTTTTTTCTTGTAAATTTGTTGGAGTTCATTGCAGATTCTGGATATTAG
The DNA here is from genome assembly GCF_028885655.2 of Pongo abelii. Taxonomy (NCBI): domain Eukaryota; kingdom Metazoa; phylum Chordata; class Mammalia; order Primates; family Hominidae; genus Pongo; species Pongo abelii. The sequence continues at coordinate 33,691,444 of NC_071998.2, forward strand.
TCCTTTGCCAGATGAGTAGGTTGTGAAAATTTTCTCCCATTTTGTAGGTTGCCTGTTCACTCTGATGGTAGTCTCCTTTGCTGTGCAGAAGCTCTTTAGTTTAATTAGATCCCATTTGTCAATTTTGGCTTTTGTTGCCATTGCTTTTGGTGTTTTAGACATGAAGTTCTTGCCCATGCCTATGTCCTGAATGGTAATGCCTAGGTTTTCTTCCAGGGTTTTTACAGTTTTAGGTCTAATGTTTAAGTCTTTAATCCATCTTGAATTGATTTTTGTATAAGGTGTAAGGAAGGGATCCAGTTTCAGCTTTCTACATATGGCTAGCCAGTTTTCCCAGCACCATTTATTAAATAGGGAAATATTTCCCCATTGCTTGTTTTTCTCAGGTTTGTCAAAGATAAGATAGTTGTAGATATGCGGCGTTATTTCTGAGGGCTCTGTTCTGTTCCATTGATCTGTATCTCTGTTTTGGTACCAGTACCATACTGTTTTGGTTACTGTAGCCTTGCAGTATAGTTTGAAGTCAGGTAGCGTGATGCCTCCAGCTTTGTTCTTTTCGCTTAGGATTGACTTGGCGATACAGGCTCTTTTTTGGTGCCATATGAACTTTAAAGTAGTTTTTTCCAATTCTGTGAAGAAAGTCATTGGTAGCTTGATGGGGATGGCATTGAATCTATAAATTACCATGGGCAGTATGGCCATTTTCATGATATTGATTCTTCCTACCCATGAGTATGGAATGTTCTTCCATTTGCTGTCTCTCAGACCACAGTGCAATCAAACTAGAACTCAGGATTAAGAAACTCACTCAAAACTGCTCAACTACATGGAAACTGAACAACCTGCTCCTGGATGACTACTGGGTACATAACGAAATGAAGGCAGAAATAAAGACGTTCTTTGAAACCAATGAGAACAAAGACACAACATACCAGAATCTCTGGGACGCATTCAAAGCAGTGTGTAGAGGGAAATTTATAGCACTAAATGCCCACAAGAGAAAGCAGGAAAGATCCAAATTTGACACCCTAACATCACAATTAAAAGAACTAGAAAAGCAAGAGCAAACACATTCAAAAGCTAGCAGAAGGCAAGAAACAACTAAAATCAGAGCAGAACTGAAGGAAATAGAGACACAAAACAACCCTTCAAAAAATTAAAGAATCCAGGAGCTGGTTGTTTGAAAGGATCAACAAAATTGGTAGACCGCTAGCAAGACTAATAAAGAAGAAAAGAGAGAAGAATCAAATAGATGCAATAAAAAATGATAAAGGGGATATCACCACTGATCCCACAGAAATACAAACTACCATCAGAGAATACTACAAACATCTCTATGCAAAAAAACTAGAAAATCTAGAAGAAACTGATAAATTTCTCGACACATACACCCTCCCAAGACTAAACCAGGAAGAAGTTGAATCTCTGAATAGACCAATAACAGGCTCTGAAATTGTGGCAATAATCAATAGCTTACCAACCAAAAAGAGTCCAGGACCAGATGGATTCACAGCCGAATTCTACCAGAGGTCCAATAAGGAGCTGGTACCATTCCTTCTGAAACGATTCCAATCAATAGAAAAAGAGGGGATCCTCCTTAACTCATTTTATGAGGCCAGCATCATCCTGATACCAAAGCCGGGCAGAGACACAACCAAAAAAGAGAATTTTAGACCAATATCCTTGATGAACATGGATGCAAAAATCCTCAATAAAATACTGGCAAACTGAATCCAGCAGCACATCAAAAAGCTTATCCACCATGATCAAGTGGGCTTCATCCCTGGGATGCAAGGCTGGTTCAATATATGCAATTCAATAAATGTAATCCAGCATATAAACAGAACCAAAGACAAAAACCACATGATTATCTCAATAGATGCAGAAAAGCCCTTTGACAAAATTCAACAATGCTTCATGCTAAAAACTCTCAATAAATTAGGTATTCATGGGACGTATCTCAAAATAATAAGAGCTATCTATGACAAACCCACAGCCAATATCATACTGAATGGGCAAAAACTGGAAGCATTCCCTTTGAAAACTGGCACAAGACAGGGATGCCCTCTCTCACCACTCCTATTCAATATAGTGTTGGAAGTTCTGGCCAGGGCAATTAGGCAGGAGAAGGAAATAAAGGGTATTCAATTAGGAAAAGAGGAAGTCAAATTGTCCCTGTTTGCAGATGACATGACTGTATATTTAGAAAACCCCATCGTTTCAGCCCAAAATCTCCTTAAGCTGATAAGCAACTTCAGCAAAGTCTCAGGATACACAATCAATGTACAAAAATCACAAGCATTCTTATACACCAATAACAGACAAACAGAGAGCTAAATCATGAGTGAACTCCCATTCACAATTGCTTCAAAGAGAATAAAATACCTAGGAATCCAACTTACAAGGGATGTGAAGGACCTCTTCAAGGAGAACTACAAACCACTGCTCAACGAAATTAACACACTTTTTAAAAAAATTTTCTGAACGTGTCAAGCTCTCAGGAATGCCCATCCCTATTGGGCTTTAGTCATCGAAACCCTTGTTGCCTGATTGGTACTGGGAAAGTCCAATCCCAGGAGGGCCTACCAAGTGTCACGGATTCATGGGTCTGTGACTTGTGGACCCAAAAAAATTGTGGGTTACCAGAGGCAACATACACACAACTATCTTTGAGATTGTCTCTTCTATGCCTGTTCCAGCAAACACCTCTTTCTTAACTGGGAAAGGTGTATCCTAAACCTGGAAAACCACATCCTGAAATTTCCACGAAAAGCCTATTGGGTTGAGTTGATATTGGAGTAAGCACACCATTAGGAATTCTAACTGTGAATGGCCAGAAGATGAATCTTTTAAACTAGACTCCTAAATTTAAAAATAGAAAAAAAGTAGAAATATCTCATTTTAAACAACTGCCTTACTTGCATTTATGAAAATATTATTTTTTTAAAAGACACACATAATAGTGTCAGAGTTGACTTAGAAATTCTCTTGACAAACCTAAAGAGCAAAAATATTACCTAAAGCAAAGTTAAAATTTTTTGTACACTCACACTGCCTGCTTTGGATCCCCAGCAGGATTTACAAAAAGCATTTCACACTATAGTCTAATGGCTAAGATTCTGTGATTTATGGCTATGGTCCAGGTTTGAGGCCCAGTTAGGAAACCAGTTCCATTTGTTTTAAATTATATACATGACTCTTGGCCTTTCAGGGTGCCCATTTTTATTGATCCTTTTCTCTCTCATGGACAGAATTTTATTTTGTCTTTTTCTGTCTGTGGGGCACACAGGGTTTATGGGCCTTTTTGCACAGGCACTCAGCTAAGAAACTGTGAACCTAGAAAATATGGCCAGACAGAAATATGAGCTGTATTTTATTTGTGGCTAATGAGACTTACCTTTGAGCTACCTTTGGGATGGTTTTGGATCTTGTGAGAACTGCTTTTTATCTCTTTGGAGATCCCTAGATCATCTTCATTTCAGTCATAACCTTGGTTAAAACTTACTGGTTTTGTTGAGTTACCAGAAAACGTACCTTTGGTTTAAAAGAAAGAAAGAAATACTAGATAATGTATTTATAAACAATAGGTCATCAGATAGAACTGCTTTGTTTTTAGAGCTATCCATGCTAAGACCAGGCATGGAAAATGTTTTGTTGTTGTTGTTGTTGTTTTGTATTTTGCCTTATTAAAGGGCTCTACCCTGAGGTCAGCTATCCAATCAAGAAATAAACTAAGGTTAAAAACAGACAAACAAACAAACAAACAAAAAACCGCACACCTATTTGACTAGACTGGTCTCAAAAATACTTTCAGACATTTAGCTGGCTAGTTTGTGAGAGTCTTTGTAAAAGAAATCTGTTCTATAAATAATTAACATTTATAAGGGCATCTTCCTTCCTACACTTAAACAACTAGAAACTTTTACAATGGCGAAGACATTGGCTTAAATTTGTATAACAACCCTTACTTTTGTTTAAGATACTTTTCCTGGCAATCTTGTCTTGACCAGGCCTTACCTATTTCTTTGTCTCAGCAAATAATTGTGTTTAGATCTAAGCCTTTGAGATTTAAATTTTCATATAAGAAGTTACATCTTTGGAAGTATAAATTTCAAGTTGCCTTGCTAACAATCATTTAGGATATAATATTCTATAAGAAGGAGAAAAACTATTTGAATACTAGGAAATGAAGTCTCTTATAAATCTATAAGGTCTGCTTCTATCTGTATGTCTGTGTGTCTATATGTTTATATGTGTTATGCGTATGTGATATTTTGCTACCAAAATATATGAAAGAGCTCTAATTAATATTTTAAAGTATCTAAAAATATTTTATCAGAAAAATAGAAACTAAAATACATTTAGTTCATATGACTTTAGTAATATTTTGTAAACAAAACTAGTTTAAAATTATTGTCAAAATAAAATTAGAATATCTTCAGAATTATCAGTATTAAATATAATTCAGACATTTTTCCTGGGTGTACTGGTCAGACAGGTTTTGGCCGTTGCTGCTACATGTTTAAAGGTCATAAAACTCTCACTTCTCTAGTATTTTTTATACTTCATTGCTTTGTCTGTGAGCTAAAGCTATAAGGGTTGGCTTCTGGCCTCGCCCAAAGCATTGCACCCATTTTGCTGTGAGCTTGTAAAGACAGTCTCTGGATTCTGGAGAATCCAGAGGACAGGTGGCCATGATGAGGGCTGAAGACATGTCCTCAGTGCCTGGACCACCAGCTGCAAGGCAGAGCCAAGCCAAATATGGCCGCATTCTCCCTGGCCCAACTTCTCCTCCTAGACCATGCTGAAAAAGTCGAATTTTCCAGGCAATATCTCCACAGTTTTGTACTCTGTCCTGAGCTCTACTCCTGGTTTGTAAATTCAGGACTTAGATGGGCCCTGCCCTTCATATCTATCTTTCAGTGCCACATAGGTAGTTGGGACCCAGGCCAACTGGGGAAGACATTAGAAAGGGTACCTGTGTCACAGTTTCAAAATTATTTTTAATAACTTAAAAGCTTAAGGTCATGTTATATTAAAATAAGTAATATAAAATGGATGAGTCATATCTAAGTTAAAATTCAGAAACATTAATTATTAAACATATTTGAGTTTATATACTTTGACAAGCTAAATATTTGTAGATGTGTTAATAAACAAAAAAATTTGAGAAAATATTTCATTCTAAAAGTTATGCAATTATTTTCATCCACAAATTCTAATATAAAACAGTTCAAAATTACTTACTCCTTAGGTTTTTCTCTGAAAACTAGGTTTACTAAGAGTTAAAATTGTAGTTAATATATGTAATTAAAACTACTAGATAGAAGAGATATTTAAAAATATACAGAGTATATTTTCAAAAATATGTTTTTGGTAAAAAAAAAAGTTCAAAAGCAAAAGTAATTTTCTTTTCTTTTTTTTTACATGAGAAAGAACTGTGTCATCAAAATAATGAGGAGGAAGGAAGGTAAATTTTTATCCTAAGATAGAATGCCAAAAATAAAAACAAAAACAAAAAAGATAGGACAAACTAAAAGGATTAAACAAATTGCAGAAAGTTTATTCATGATTAATCTCATGGAAGGAATTTTGTGTGATCAAATTGGTTAAAACTAGAAGACAGTTATGAATATAAAAGCACACTGATGCTAGGCCAGAGTTGGGCTATAATGTCAGAAAAACAGGCTATTCCTAGGGGATTCATCTGTTCTTTAGTAGAAAATTATAAAACAGGTTTTTCTTTACTTTTTACATAAATGACCTAGGAAAGAGATTCCAGTTAATGTTTTATCCAAATAATTTCTTGTGCTTTGTGCCTTTAAACTCTTTTGCTATATTTCCTAGTGATCTGTAATTCTACTTTGATCAACAATTTTAAACCTTTGATATTTAACAAACTTTCCAAAATTAAATGGAAAATTCTAAAATCAAGTTTTTTGTCCCGAACTAACATGGACATAACAGGAACCCCAGGAAGACCAAGAGAGACATATTAGGCTTATTTGATATGTTAAAATCATATAAGACACAATGACAACTTTTTAAAATTGGTATTTAACTTTGATTTATATTTGTATAAATGTGTTACTGGTATGTGTTCCAAAATTGTATAATATTCCTAAATTCTTATATTTATTGGTATATGTTATTAGTCATAATTATGGTTTTTATGTTAAATTGTTGCATGTCACAGAAGTAACCATATTTTCTTATCTATTGTATCTTTAACTATGGTACTCTAAGTTCTTGTCATCCACAGTTCTGTCTTAAATCCTTCTCCTATGAAGCCTAGGCAGCTAGTTTCTTTTAAAAATTGTTCTTGTCTGTTTTACAAATGTTTTGCCAATTCTCCAACATGGATTTTGATCACATGACACTTCTAGGTTTTATTCATAGACTTAACTGATACCACCAAACATCCATAAGAGACACTGATAAAGAGCTAACAGATGCCTATCTGCCTTCTTGCCTTACTTGGCCCAACTTCTTCAAATTGGCCATAAGTTCCTCAGCCACATGGGTCCCAGGGAGGGACTACATGGACTCCAATCAGCTAGCTACACCACTCTGGCAATAATATGTAACAAGAACATAAGTTGGTCATCAATGCTGCCTATGGCCAGTTTCAACCAAAAGGGGGAAATCATAAAGTATGTCCCCAGGTGAGAGACAAAATGGATTCCTCATGTCTGAGGTGCTCAAAGTTAAAACAGAAGCAAGCAATCATAGCTGACTGAGAAGCAGTCATGTACTGTGTAAAAGTGTCACAGGCCCTTCCTTTCTACAATCAAGTCAAACCAGTTCCTCTTATGAGTTCTGAGATAGACTACTGCTGGAAAATTCCCCAGTGTACCTCCAAATGACCACCTGGAGCCAACCAACCAATCGCCTGGAACCAGCCAATTAAGAGAGATTGGTGATTTGGGCTTGATGGTCATCCGATCAAGACTCTGTTCCTCATTCTTCTGATTCTCCTCTCCTGCCCTGAAGTTTGCACTTTTATAATCTCAACTTTCCAACCCCCTCCTCAGAGCCCACTTTCATTTTGCACCAAAGGCTGCATCTTCCCAATCTGCAAATTGCTTTTAGAAAATTAAGTTCTCTTTCTGCCTCTGCAGATCTCATTAATCTTTGCCAACGATAAGATTCAGTTGTTTGTGGTAGTGCTCTGTGGAAGGACAAATAGAATTATTTTGTTTTACTGCAAAAGACAGAACTATAGTTAAATAGCATAAAGCCTGGGACTAGACAAGGGTGTTAGGTCAATTCCATGAGAATAAAAACTTGAACTTTGGAGAGTCAAAGAACGTTTGAGGCATAACCTCACTTAAAATTGGGAAATGGTGGGAAATGTACTTAACCTCTCTAATTCTCCATGTATTCATCTGATACAATCCAATTTTTAAATATAATTCTTGCATAAATAGAAATGTTCCTTCAGTGACACTTTAGCAAGCACCTACGTAGGTATGACGAGTGTGCAGTACAGGACACCAAACATGCCCTTCCAGGACTCTTCATAAAGAATACAGATTGGAGATACTGCTGATCCCAAATATTGATTTTTTTTCTTCAGGTAATATGCTCAGAGAGCACACAGGTGACTTTGACCAAAATAACAGCATGATTGTTAGCACTTACAGGAATCTATACAGCCCCCTCAATAAAAAGAAAAGAGGCAGAGGGTCGAAATAGCAGAAACTAATGATAACACTTCAGTTGGTAAAGCTTCATTGGAAGACAGACACAAACTGTGTTTAGAAATACCTCAAGAAATTCACAGAACCTAGAGATTCTTCAAAATACTTATTATTTATTTTACTACTATGAAAGAAAATAAATCTTGGGATCCCCAAATCACTAAGCCAAAGGGAAAAGTGAAGCTGGGAACTGTCGTTGGGCAACCTGCCTCCCATTCTATTCGTAAATAAGATAGCTATAAAATAAAACAGCTACAGATCTCCCACAAAATTTGCCCATAGGAAATTCCTTGTGGACCAAGGACAGACAGGGCTCAAAGTCATCCCTCTGCTCACATGAGACAAATGTATATCTGAGTGGTTCCTTCGACCTACTGTTTCCCTAAGCCAGACTAAAGCATATATGACTATTCCTGTAAATTGTATATTCATTGGAAGGCTAACCGGAAACTCAAAGGAATGCAACCATTTGTCTCTCTCTTTTTTTTTTTTTTTTTTTCTGAGGTGGAGTCTCACTCTGTCGCCCAGGCTGGACTGCAGTGGCGCAATCTCTGCTCACTGCAAGCTCTGCCTCCTGGGTTCACGCCATTCTCCTGCCTCAGCCTCCTGAGTAGCTGGGACTACAGGCGCCCACCACCACTCCTGGCTAATTTTTTGTATTTTTAGTAGAGACAGGGTTTCACCATGTTAGCCAGGATGGTCTCGATCTCCCGACCTCATGATCCGCCTGCCTCGGGCTCCCAAAGTGCTGGGATTACAGGTATGAGCCACCATGCCCAGCCACAACCTTATCTTATCTACCTATGACCTGGAAGCCCCCTTCTCATGTTTAGTTGTCCTGATTTTCTGGACCGAACCAACATACATCTTACACATATTGATTGATGTCGCATGTCTACCTAAAATGTATAAAACCACGCTGTGCCTGTCACTGGCGTGTACTTAACCTTGGCAAAATAAACTTTCTAAATTGATTGGGACTTATCTTAAATCCTTTTTGTTTACACAACATAATTTCTAGAAGGAGTTAGATAAAACATAATAGTGATGGAAAAAGAATAAACCTTTAATACTCATGAAGATAACCTCACCTTCTACTTTACGAATAGAAACCATCAGATATGAACACAGTAAAATTTGTATTCCAGACACACACAATCTATCTCCATGTACCCCATTCTTTTCTCCCATGAACATAAATAGGACACTCTCCTCTTGTTAAAAATTTATCCTTTTGTTCTGGTTCTACACAATTTTCATCTGAAAGGAATTATTTATTATATCATCTTTTTTAAATATCTGTCTTCTTCTGGTGACTCATTTTTCTTAGCATATAAAAGTACTAAAGTCTATCCTAAAGAGGAGGGAAAAAACCTCATTTGTATGCCCCTTCATAGTCAAGCTACTTGACAATAGTTTTCACTAATCTTCATTTTGTTCCCCTTACTTAATTCTTCTTAACTTTGGAATATATGCACTGAGATCACAAATTACCTTCTAATTTTAACAAATCTTTTATTTTTTATATATTTTTAATTTTTGTGGCTACATAGAAGGTGTACATGTTTATGGGGTACATGAGATATTTTGATACAAGTATACAATGTATAATAACCACATCCGGTTAAATTGGGTGTCCATCCTCTCAAACATTTGTACTTTGTGCTAAAAACAATATAATTATACTTTTTTTAAGATATTTTTAAATATACAATAAGCTATTGTTGACTGTAGTCATCCTGTTGGCTGTCAGATACTAGATTTTATTCTTCCTAACTGTATTTTTGTACCTATTAACCAACTCCATTCCCTGCTCTCACATTCACTACCATTTCCAGCCTCTGGTAACCATCCTTCTACTCTCTACCTTCCTGAGTTCAATTGTTTTAATTTTTAGCTCCCACAAATAAGTGAGAATGTGCAAAGTTTGCCTTTCTTTGTCTGGGTTATTTCACTTAACATAATGTCCTCCAGTTGTTGCAGGTGATAGTATCTCATTTTTTTAATACCTGAATAGTACTCCATTGTGTATATGTACCACAATTTTCTTCATTTATTCATCTGTTTGTAGAAATTTAAGTTGCTTTCACATCTTGACTATTGTGCATAGTGCTGCAATAAACATGAGAGTGCAGTTATCATCTCATCGATGTACTGATTTCCTTTGTTTTCTGTATATATCCAGCAGTGAGATTGTTCGATCATATGGTAGCTCTATTTTTAGATTTTTGAGGAACCTCCAAACTGTTCTCCATAGTGGTTGTACTAATTTACATTCCCATCAACAGGGTTTGAGAGTTTCCTTTTCTTCACATCCTCACAAGCATTTGTCATTGACTGTTTTTTTGGGGAAAAAAGCCATTTTAACTGGGATGAGATGATATCTCATTGCAGTTTTGATTTAAGCACCTTTTCATATATGTGTTTGCCATTTGCATGTCTTCTTCTGAGGAAAGCCTATTTAGAACTTTTGCCCAGTTTTTAATTAGATAATTAGGTGTTTTCCAATACTATTAGAAAACATCTAATAGTCTGGAAACTATCCATTGGAAAACATCTAATAATCTAATCTAGTTGTTTGAGCTCCTTAAATATTCTGGTTAATAATCCCTTGTCAGATGAATTGTTTGCAAATATTTTCTCCCATTCTATGGGTTGTTTCTTTAGTTTATTAGTTATTTTTTTGCCATACAGAAGTTTTTTAACTTGATGTGATATTGTCTGTTCCTTTTTTCTTTGGTTGCCTGTGCTTGTGGTGTATTAGTCAAGAAATCTTTGCCTAGTCCAATGTCCTGGGGCATTTCCTCAATGTTTTCTTTTAAGTCATTTCATAGTTTAAGGTCTTAGATTTAAGTCATTAAAACATTTTGATTTGATGTTTGTATATTGTGAGAGATAGTTTTTTTTTTTTTTACCTCTGATATAATTCCTTTGGGTCTTCTCTCTTTTTTAATTAGTCTAAAGATTTGTCAATTTTATCTTTTAAAAAAACCAACTTTTTGTTTAATTGATCATTTTAATTGTTTTTTCATTTCAATTTTATTTATTTATGCCTGATCTTTATTACTTCTTTCTTTGACTAGTTTGGGGCTTAGTTTGCTCTTGCTTTTCTAGTTCCTTAGGATGTATAATTAGGTTGTTTATTTGAAGTTTTTCTACTCTTTTGAGCTATGGGCTTATTGCTATAAACTTTCCTCTTAGGACTGCTTTCACTATATCTCATAGGTTTTGGTATGTTGTGTTTCCATTATCATTTTTTTCGAGAATTTTTTCAATTTTATTCACAATTTCTTCATTGAAACCTTGGGCCAAGATGGATGACTAGAGGCAGCTAGTCATGGAGTGGAACAGAAGGGACAAGTAAATACACACCTTAAACTGAAACATGCAGGTACACACATTGCGACTAATCAAGGCAACAACTTGAACCACAGAAAATGGAGAAAAGCAAGGCAGAATGACAGCCCACCACGGAGTGACATGAAGCCAGGAGAACCTCCTCAACACAAGGAAGTGGTGAATAAATGTGTGGCCCCACGAATGCATGCTTCTCCCATGGATCTTTGCAACCCTTGGGTCAGGATATCGCCAGGTGAACCCACTCCACCAGGGCTTTCACATAGCTGACACACATAGCTATGTGGAGTCTCAGCAGAACAGCCACTCGTGCACATAGAGAGACCCAGGGGCCTTAGATATCCAGGCTTTCTGGGCCTCCCAGAAAAAGTAGCTGCAACTAAGGTAAAGTGGGATGTTAGACCCCCACACATACCCCTAGGAAAGGGGTGGAATCCAGGAGACTGAAAAGCAGTAGTCTGCAGGCCCCACTTTCATGGCACCTCACAGGATAAGACTCAATGGCTTGGAATTCTGGCCAGCCACTGGTAGCAGCATTGCACCTCCCTGAGACAGCTTCCAAGGGGAGGGACAGGCCACTATCTTTGCTGTTTTAGCAACTTAGCTGTCCAGTCTTTGGGCTATGAAAAGTACAAACCAACCAGGAACAGAAGTGGTCCCCTAGCACAGTATAGTTGCTCTATGAAAATGCGACCAGATTGCTTTTTTAAATGGGTACCCAATTCCATTCCTCCTCACTTGTCAGGACCTCCCAGCTGGGGTCTCTAGCCTTCCCCCTGGTGTTTTCCGGCCAACAGAGATTTGAAACCTCCCTGTATCAGAGCTCCCAGAGGGAGGGATGGGCTGATATCTTTGATGTTCTGGCAACTTAGGCATTAAGACTTTGGGCTTTGAACAGTCCAAACCAGCCAGGGGTGGAAGCGGTATTCCATACAACACAGCTTCTCTGCAAAAACGTGGCCAGACTGCTTTTTAAAGGTACCTTATCTCATTCTTCCTCACTGGGTAGGGCTTCCCAACTGGAGTCTCCAGCCACCTTCCACAGTGTTTGGACCAGCAACAAGTCCATAACTCTCTAGGACAGAGCTCCCAGAGATGTTCGTGGGCCAACATCTTCACTGTTTCTCAGCTTTCACTCTTAATACCTTCAGGTACTGAAATAATTGCAATGACTAGGAACTGGAGTGGGCCCCCAGCATGCAACAGCAGTCTTATGGAAAAATGGCCAGAATGTTACGTAGGTGCCCATTCCCATATCTCCTCACTGGGCAGGTTCTCTAGGCCTGGGGCCCTAGCCACCCCCTGCCAGAGCTATCAAGTCAATAACAGTTCTGCAACCCCCTGGAAAGAACCCCCAGAGAAAATGAAAGCTTCTCTGCCACTACCTTAGCAGTGGAACTCTCCTTGCTACCTTTGGACTAACAAAGAAACAAAGACCCCAAGTGCCTTATTCATACCTCCAAGCTACAGTCAGCCAGAGGAGAGGAGTCCATCCCCCATCAGTCCCACCTAGCCCCCCACCAACTGTTCATCACCAGACAGGAAACCCCTGGCTTGGGCCCATAGCACAGAACCTCCATCCTGGTCTGATTGCACTGGGCAATTGCTGACCTGCATCTCTCTGGGGTGGATCCCCCCAGAAGATGAGCAAAGACCCTTGGCTACAAACACTACTAAGATCTCATCCTCTGCTACCTCCAAGATGGGGAAGGAACATAAACAATGAGATCACCCCAGAGCTGCAGTGGGCAGCTGAGGAGTGCCAAGTTGCAATCTACAGCCAGCATTCAAGAGGAAGAGAAACTCAACACTTTCAGAGCACTGAGAGGGAACATGGCTTCAGCTGTGAGGAAACATAGGGGAGCCACACAACCAAGCAAGAGTCAACCAACTGACCAATACACCTAAGTGCCATCTACTAGATCACACCCTAAAGCTTCAACACCAAAAATGCCTCACTAACATGTCCCACTCTGAAACCAAAGATAAGAAGTCAGCTTCAAATAAAGATCCTACACAAAGCCTTGGCCCTGTGAAAACATCCAGAAAAGAAGTCGTTGACTGTACTCAATCTACATTGCAGTTAAAGGATTATGCAGAGATGAGAAAGAACCAAAGCAAGAACTCCAGTAACTCAAATGGCCAGAGTGTTTAATGTCATCCAAATCCTGCACCAGTTCTCCAAGAAGAGTTTTTAACCAGGCTGAGCTGGCTGGAATGACAGAGAGAGAATTCAGAATATGGATAGGAACAAAGATCATTGAGATTCTGGAGAACAGCAAACCCAATCCAAGGAAACTGAGAACCACAAGAAAATAATACAATAGCTGAAGGATGAAATAGCTGGTACAAAAAAGAACCTAATGGATCTAACAGAGTTGAATAACACAACACAAAAAATTTCACAATGCAATCACAAATATTAAAAGTAGAATAAACCAAGCTGAGGAAAGAATCTCAGAACTTGAAGACTAGCTTTTTGAAATAAGACAGTCACACAAAAATAAAGAGAAAAGAATAAAAAGGAATAAACAAAACCTCTGATAAGTGTGGCATTGTGTAAAGAGGCCAAATCCACAAATCACTGGCATCCCTGAAAGGGATGGGGAGAAAGCAGGATATTATTCCTGAAAACTTCCCCAGCCTTGCTAGAGAGGCCAAGAGTAAAATACAGAAAATACAGAGAACTCCTGCAAGAATCTACACAAGAAAATTTTCCCCAATACATATACTTGTCAGATTTTCCAAAGTTGAAATATAAGAAAGAATATTAATGACAGTTAGAGAGAAAGGGCAGGTCATCTACAAAAGGAACTCTATCAGGATAACAGCAGACCTCTCAGTTGAAACCCTATAAGCCAAAAGAGACTGGAGGCCTATATTCAACATTCTTTAAGAAAAAAAAAATCTTCAATCAAAAATTTTATATCCAGCCAAACTAAGCTTCCTAAGAGAAGGAGAAATAAGATTATTTTCAGATAAGCAAATATTGAGGGAGTTTGTTACCACCAGATCTGCCTTACAAGAGATCTTAAAAGGAGCATTAAATATAGAAAGGAAAGACTGCTTCCAGCTCATATGAAAACATAATTAAATACACAAACCAATGATACTATAAAGCAACCACACAAACAAGCCAACATAATAACCAGCTAATAAAACAATGACAGGATCCAATCCAAACATATTGATACTAACCTTAAATGTAAATGGACTAACTGCCCCACTTAAAAGTGCAGAGTGGCAAGCTGGATAAAAAAGCAAGACCTAATAATATGTTGTCTTCAGGAGATGCATCTCACAGGTAATGACACTCATGGGTTCAAAATAAAGGAATGGAGGAAAATATACCAAGCAGATGGAAAACAAAAAAAGCAGGGTTGCAATCCCAGTTTCAGACAAAACAGACTTTAAACCAACAACGATCAAAAAAGACAAATGGCATTACATAATGGTAAAGGGTACAGCACAATAAGAACACCTAATTATCCTAAATATATATGCACCCAAAACAGGAGCATCCAGATTTATAAAGCAAGTTCTTAGAGACCTAAAAAGAGACATAAACTCCCACACAACAGTGGGAGACTTCAACATTCCACTGACAGTATTAGACAGATCATTGTAACAGAAAATTGACAAAGATATTCAAGACCTGAACTTAACATTTGACCAAATGAATCCAATAGACCTCTACAGAATACTCCACCCCAAAACAACAGAATGTACATTCTTCTCATTGCCACATGGCACGTATTCAAAATCAGGCACATAACTGGACAAAAAACAACCTTTAGCAAATGCAAAAGAACTGAAATCATACCAACCACTCTCTTAGACCACAGCACAATAAACATAGAAGTCAAGACTAAGAAAAATCACTCAAAACTATGCAATTACATGAAAATTGAACATGTTTCTGAATGACTTTTGAATAAGTAATGAAATTAAGGCAGAAATCAGGAAGTTCTTTGAAACTAATGAAAATGAAGATACAACATAATAGAACCTATGGGAAACAGATAAGGCAGAGTTAAGAGGAAAATTCATACCACTAAATGTCCACATCAAAAAGTTAGAAAGATCTCAAATTAAGAACCTAACATCAAAACTAAAAGAATTAAAGACGCAAAAACAAATCAACCCCAAAGCTAGAAGAAGACAAGAAATAACCAAAGTCAGAGCTGAACTAAAGGAAATTAAGACACCAATGATTATAAAGATCAATGAATACTGCGGTTGGTTTTTTGAAAAAAATTAATAAGATAGATGGGCTGCAAGCTAGATTAAAAAAGAAGAAAAGAGAAAAAATCCAAATTAACACAATTAGATATGACAAAGGGGATGTTATCACTGACCCCACAGAAATAAAAATAGCCACCAGAAACCACTATGAACACCTGTAGGCACACAAACTAGAAAACCTAGAAGAGATGGATAAATTCCTGGACACATACACCCTCTCAAGACTGAACTAGGAAGAACATAATTTCCTAAACAGGCCAATAATGAATCCTGAAATTGAATCAGTAATAAATAGCCTACCAACCAAAGAAAAGCCAAGACCTGAGGGAGTCACAGCCAAATTCTACTATATGTACAAAGAAGATCTGGTACCATGCCTTCTGAAACTACTTCAAAAAATTGAGGAGAAGGCATTCCTCCCCAACTTGTTCTACGAGGCCAGCATCATCCTGATACCAAAACCTGGCAGAGACACAAGAACAAAAACACTTCAGGCCAGTAACCCTGATGAACAATGATGCAAAAATCCTCAACAATATACTTGCAATTCAAATCCAGCAGCACATCAAAAAGCTAATCCACCACGATCAACTATGCTTCATCCATGGTATGCAAGGTTGGTTCTACATATGCAAGTCAATAAATGTGATTCATAACATAAACAGAACTAAAGACAAAAATACATGATTGAGACATGATTATCTCAATAGATGCAGAAAAGACTTGACATAATTCAACATCCATTCATGTTTGAAACTCTCCATAAACTAGGTATTGAAGGGATATATCTCAAAATAATAGGAGCCATCCATGACAAACCCACCACAATTATACTGAATGGGCAAAAGATAGACGCATTCCCCATGAAAATTGGCACAAGATAAGGATGCCCTCTCTCACCATTCCTATTCAACATAGTATTGGAAGTCTTAGCCAGAGCAATCAGGCAAGATTAAAAAAAAATTAAGGTCATCCAAATAGGAAGAGAGAAAGTCAAAGTATTCCTGCTTGCAGATGACATGATTCTATATCTTGAAAAACCCATAGTCTTGGCCGAAAAGCTCCTTCAGCTGGCAAACAACTTCAGCAAAGTTTCCGGATACAAAATCAATGTACAAAAATTACTACCATTCCTATACACCAACAACAGCCAAGCCAAGAGCCAAATCAGGAAGACAATCCCATTCACAATTGCCACCGAAAGGAATAAATACCTAGAAATACAGTGAAATCAGGGGGTGAAAGAACTCTATAATAAGATTAAAAAACACTGTTCATATAAATAAGAAAACACACAAACGAATGAAAAAACTCTTCACAGTCATGGATAGGAAGAATTAGTATTACTAAAATGGCCATACTGCCCAAAGTAATCTACAGATTCAATGCTATTTCCATCAAACTACCAATGACATTATTCACAGAACTAGAAAAAAACTCTTAAAATTTATATGGAACAAAAAAATGAGTCCAAATAGCCAAGGCAATCCTAAGCAAAAGGAATAAAGAAGAAGGCATTATGTTATCTAACTGCAAACTGCACTTCAGGGCTACAGTAACTAAAACACCATGGTACTAGTACAAAAACAGGAACATAGATTAATGGGACATAATCATAATAGAGTCCAGAAATAAGACCATGCACCTACAACTCACTGATCTTTGACAAAGCTGGCAAAAATAAGCAATGGGGGAAAGCTCTGCATTCAATACATTGTGCTGGGATAACTGGCTAGTCACATGCAGAAGATTGAAGCTGGACCCCTTTCTTACACCATATATTTACAAACATCAACCTTAATTGAATTAAAGACTTAAATATAAAATCCAAAACTATAAAAACCCTGGAAGACAACCTAGGCAATACCATCGTGAACATAGAAATAGGCAAAGATTTCATGACAAAAGATGCCAAAAGTGATAGCAACAAAAGTAAAATTTGACAAATGTGATTTAACTAAAATTAAGAGCCTCTGCACAGCAAAGAAAACTACCAACAGAGTAAACAGACCACCTGCAGAATGGGAGAAAATATTTGCAAACTGTGTATCTGACAAAATTCTAATATCCAGCATCTATAAGGAACTCAAACAAATTTGTAAGAGAAAAACAATCACATTATAAAAGGGAAAAAAGGACATAAACAGACACTTTTTAAAGAAGACATACATATGGCCAACAATTATATTTCAAAAAGTTCAATATCACTGCTTACTAGAGAATTACAAATCAAAACCACAATGAGATACCATCTCACACCCGTCAGAATAGCTATTCTGTGTTCATTGTGTATTCAGAATGGCTATTCTGTTTGTCTGGGATAGTCTTTATTTCTCCTTCATGTTTGAAGTATATTTTTGCTGAATATATTACTCTAAGGATAAAAGTTTTTGTTTGTTTTTTCCTTCAGCACCTTACCTATGTCATGCCACTCTCTCCTGGCCTGTAAGAGTATCCACTGAGAAGGCTACTGCCAGAAGTATTGGATCTCCATTGTATGTTATTTATTTATTTTCTCTTGCTGCTTTTATGATCCTTTCTTTGTCCTTGATCTTTGGGGTCTGATTATTAAATGTCTTGACACAATGTACTTTGGGTTAACTCTGCTTGGTCTTCTATAACCTTCTTTACTTAAATATTGCTATCTGTCTCTGGAGTTGGGAAGTTTTCCGTTATGATCCCTTTAAATAGACTTTCTAGCCATATTGCTTGCCCTACCTATTCAAGGCCGAATAACTCCTAGATTTGCTCTTTTGAGGCTATTTCTTAGATCTCACATGTATGCTTCATTCTTTATTATTTTTTTCTTTTGTCTCCTCTGACTGTATTTTCTAATAGCCTGTCTTCAAGTTCAATAGTTCTTTCTTCTGTCTGATCAATTCTGCTGTCACGAAACTCTGATGTATTCTTCAGTATGTCAATTGCATTTTTCAGCTCCAAATTTTCTGCCTGATTCTTTTCAATTATTTCAATCTCTTGGTTGAGTTTATCTGATAGAATCCTAAATTCCTTCTCTGTGTAATCTTGTACTTCATTGGGCTTCCTCAAAATAGTTATTTCGAATTATCTGAAAGGTCGCATATCTCTGTCTCTTCAGGATTGGTTACTGGTACATTATTTAGTTATTTTGGTGAGGCCATGTTTTCCTGGATTGTCTTTAGGCTTCTAGATGTTTGTCACTGTCTGGTCATTGAAGAGTTAGGTATTTATCGTAGTCATTGCAGTCTGGGTTTGTTTGCACCCATTCTTTTTTGGAAGGCTTTCCAGGCATTCAAAGGGACTTGGGTGTTATTATCTACGTCTTTTGTCAATACAGCTATATCTGCATTAGGGCACATCCCAATTCCAGTAATATTTTGGCTGTTACAGACTCGAAGAGGTACTGCCTTGGTGGTCTTGGGTAAGATCTAAGAGAATTTTCTAGATTACCGAGCAGATATTGTTTTTCTCTTTTTTACTTTCCCCTAAACAAAGTCTCTGTGCTGGGCTACGTGGAGTTGGGAGACTGGTGACACAAGCATCCCTGTGGCCCCCACCACTCAGACCACACTGGATCAGACCTGAAGCCAGAGCAGCACTGGGTGTCTCCTAAGGGTCATGGTGACCCTTGCATGGTTACTGCTTATGTTCACTCAAGGCCCAAGGGCTCTACATTGAGCAGGTAACAAATCTAGACAGGCTTGTTTCTTTCCTTTCAGGGTGGTGAGTTCCCCTTGTCCCTGTGCAGGTCCAGAGATGCCATCCAGGAGGCAGGGCCTGGAATTGGAAACATTAGGAATCCATTTGGTGCTTTATTCTACTGCAACTGAGTTGATACTCAAGCAGCAACACAAAGTCCTTCCCACTCTTCCTTTCTCTTTGCTCAAGCAGAGGAGTCTCTCCTCATACCCACCATCACCCCAGATTCATAACAAGTACTGCCTGGCTACTACCAAAGTTCACTCAGATCCCAGGGCTCTTCTGTCATCTTGTGGTGAATGCTGCCAGGCCTTGGTCTCCTCCTTCAGTGAAATGGGCTCCCATCTGGCCCAGGGCAGGTCCAAAAATGCCATCTAGGAGCCAAGTCCTGGAATCAGGGACCACAGGTACTCATTTTGTGTTCTACCCCACTGTGGCTAAGCTAGTACCAAAGCTGCAAGACAAACTCCTTTTTTCTCTTTCCTCTTCTTTCCTCAAGCAGAAGGAGTGTCTCCCCTTAGCTATCATGGTTGGAAATGTGCTGGGTCACACCTGAATCCAGCATGGCTCTGAATGTTGCTTAAGGCCTACAGCAAGTACCGCTTGGCTATCACTGCTGATTATTCAGTATCTGAGGGTTCGCTAGTCAGCAGGTGATGAATGTTGCCAGGACTAGATTCCTAGATCCCTCTCTTCCAGGCAGTGGGTTCCTTTCTGGCCCAGTGTGTGTCTAGAGATGTTGTCTAGGGGCTAGGGCCTATGCATCACTGCCTGGGTTTGGGGGAGGGGGCGATGATGATGAAAGCACTCATTTGGCCATCCCAGCTGGTGCCTCACTGGGTTGCATGCACTCCAAGTCCACCAGGTCTGAGGCCAGCACAGCATCAGAACTTGCCTAGGAATTCCAGTTCTTGTGGCCTAGACTGCCTTTCAAGTTTATTTACAACCCTAGAGCACTGTAGGCCACAGTGGCAAGGCTTGCTGGAACTCACCTCTGGCTAGAGTTGGTCTAAGTGGTCCCTTCATGGGTAACAGTTGAGTTCTGCCCTATGTTGCTTTCTCTGTGATAGGACAGCACTAAGTTCCAATACAAAGCCCCACAATCACTGTGCTCTCCCTCTCCCAAGAGCACGAATTCTCTCTCTGTACTACATGGCCACTGCTGGAGAATGGGGGAGGGGTGTTGTAGGTGATTCAAGACTGTTTCTCCTACCCTCCTCATTGCCTCTTTCTTTAATGTGATGTTAAATTCGGGTATTATGATCACTCACCTGATTTTTGGTTGTTTTGAATATGCTTTTTTGTGTGTGGATAGTTGTTCAATTTGGTGTTCCTGTTGGGGGGGACAATTGCTGTAGGCTTCTACTTAGCCACCTTGCTCCATCTTTGTAACAAATATTTTTTAACATTTATTTCTCCCTTAGATTCTGTAACACTTGGTTCTTCTCTTACTTGTACATTTATTACATGTCTTCTTTTCTGTTCCTTCTTTCTCCACCAGCCCTTGAATTGGTGATTGTCCAGAATTTCATCCCCAGCCAACCACCCTTCTGCCTCTGGCCTGCTTTCAAATCTGTGTTTTATTCCTGTCAAAAGTACTGTCATCCACCCAATTGTTCAAAACATCAACTTGAGCATCATTTTAGATGCCCCTCTTCTTCTATGTTCCCTTTTCATCCAAATGATCCTCCGGTACTGTCCATTCAGCTTCTCAAATGTGTCTTAAATGCATCCCAACTTTTCCATTTCTGTTGACAGAGTCTTATTTGACAACCTGATCAGCTCTCACACCACCAATCATAACAGCCTTCTATCTTCAAGTCTTACCTTCCTCCAGCTAGTGTTCTTTCTGATCCATCCTCCGTAATGGAGATAGGATCATCTGTCTATAATGTAAATCTGATTATATTAGTTCCATTTTTTAAAAAATCCTTTCGTGGCTTCCAATGTCAACATGATGAAGTCCTAAATTCTTAGTATATCACCCAGAACTTTTTGTGACCTTACCCTTTGCTCTATGCTCTACTCCCCAATTATACACATGACCTCAGTAATATTTTGCTTAGTGGGACATGCTTTCTCAAGACTTCCTGACTCTTCAAATGCTATTTCTGCTGCCTAGAGTGTTATAACTTTCCTCATATGACTAGTGAAAATACGGTCTTCTTCAACAACTTATTTGTTTAATCTCTCCTAGGAGAGCTTACAAAGGAGTTTTGTATTTTAACCTCTTGAACACATTTCTATCTTATACTCATTATACAGTATTATAATCTTTAGCTGCTTGTTTCTTACATCACAATAATAGTACTAATGTCAATAATAATTATAATATCCAGGATTTGTTGGGACGTATGTGCCTGGTGTCATTGTAAATGCCATATATTTATTAACTCATTTAATCCTCACATAAGCCTTAAGATGATATTTATTATTACCTCAATTTTACAGATGATATCATTGAGAAATTGCATGTCCAGCACCTAACAAGTGGTAAAAAGAAGATTCAAACTGAGGCCTAAAGGTAGAAAAATCTATGCAGTATTTCATGTTGTTTCTACAGATTTATGAAGACTGTGAGCTCTGGAAAGGTAGGGTCCATATCCTACTCATTTTTGAAACCAGTGCCTAGAATATTGTCTGCCACATAGACAGTGCACTATTAATATATGTTTACTCAAAGGCCATGCCCAAAGGGAATTACACTAAATTCCAAATATTTTTTCCAGTGAAATTGATATATATATATATATATATCTCCAATGAAATCAAGGAAAATATGTTTTATATAAATAGATGTAAGCACCTGTAGAAATATTTTTTAAATAATTTAGAGTTGCAGGAGACAAAAAATATATACATGTAGATATTAGTCACTATACATCAACACAGTAAAAGTGTACCACAAGATGGATGGCAACTAGGAAACGTCATGGAGATTATTGATCAGATAGGCACTGAAACAGAAATTCTGTTACGCCATTGGCCTTCAAGGACATGAAATAGGAGTTTGTGCCATGAAGCATTTCTGCAAATACACTATGAAATATGGTGTTCCTCTAAGTGGCAAGATGCTTCAGTTCAGAATCATAGTCTTAAATCACTACTGGGTCTTTCCTCTCCTCTTTTTTTTCATCCCATAAGGCAACAAAATTTCAAAAATGAGAAACTGCTTCAATGGACACAACATGAGCATAGTGTTGCTCCTTATAGGAAGGAACAAATAATGTTAAAGAAAATAATGTTATGCCTTCAAAGACCAGTCAGTAAGAATTAAAGCAACTGTCATCCCTGGAAAGCCTTTATTTGAAAAATAAAATGGTATAAATTCTGTTATGTCTGTAAAAATGATACAAGAGAAGAATGCATCAATTGTGTAAATTGCAACTTATAAAATTTCAAGTCATTCTAGGGAGGCCACGTGTGGAGTGAACAACCTGGCAACACTGGTTTTCGGGCACTGCAGCAAAAACTATGCATTCAGCCTTGGTTAAAAAAAATGTACATATACATAGAAAGATTGATAAGCTTGCACGCATGCACTTTCTCTCTCTCATACGCACACATTTATAAACACGTATAGTGTACAAATAAAGGCAGCATATGATGGTGGAAAAGGACATATGGATTCTCGTCTGCTTCTACCATTTGCTAAATTACATGGTAAGTTATTTTCTCCTTCTGTTTCAGATTTTTTCACTTTTAACATGAAAAAAATTTTCCCTACAGAATTATTGTGAGAATTAGAGATGTTTTTAAAATGGTTACTTCTTACTTGCATCTTACACTTCAATCATCAGTGTGTCATTATTAATAAAGAATATGAGGCTGGGTATGGTGGCTCACACCTGTAACCAGCACTTTGGAAGGCTGAGGCAGGCAGATCACTTGAGCTCAGGAGTTCAAGGCCAGCTGGGGCAATATGACAAAACTCCATCTCTACAAAAGAATACAAATTAGCTGGGTGTGGTGATGTGCACCTGTGGTCCCAGCTACTCGATATGTTGAGGTAGGAGGATTGTTTAAGCCTAGAAGGTTGAAGATGTAGTGAGTCATGACTGTGCCACTGCACTTCAGCCTAGGTGACAAAGCAAGGCCCTATCTCAGTTTAAAAAATTAAAAATCAACATTAAAAAGAATACTCCATAGGACAGAGAATAAAAAAAAGAAAGAAGGACAGCCAAAAAAATGAGGGCAGAGGTAGAGTGAGAATGTCTGATGGTTTTAGGCCCCTTGGCAAAGGGGTAAAGTAGGAAAGCTGGGCTTATATCCCAACCCAGCCCTTTTCAGGGAGGACAGCTTTTTCCTACTTTCCACTATCCTTTATTTAGCACACTTCATGTACACAGAGATGTAAATAACTGATAAAGAGAACTTGCCTGCTCTTTGGTCTTCACATTTTATTGTGCATTAGAGCCTTGGAGCCTTGAGCTACCAAACTAAAGGTCCTTTGAGTTGGCAGCAAAAAAACAGGTAATATGGTTCATTCTGTGTCCCCACCCAAATCTCATCTTGAATTGTACTCCCATAATTCCCATGTGTTGTGGGAGGGACCCAGTGGGAGATAACTGAATCACTGCATCATGGGGACAGTTTCCCCCATACTGTTCTTGTGGCAGTGAATAAGTCTCACGAGATTTGATGGTCTGAAACGAGGAAACTTCTTTCATTTGGCTTTCATTCTCTCTTGCCACCGACATGGGAGATGTGCCTTTCACCTTCTGCCATGATTGTGAGGCTTCCCCACCCATGTGGAACTGTAAGTCCAATAAACCTCTTCATTTTGTAAATTGCTCATTCTCAGTAGTCTTTATCAGCAGCATAAAAATGGACTAATACAGTAAATTGGTACCAGGAGAGTGGGGCACTGCTGAGAAGATACCTAAAAATGTGGAAGTGACTTTGGAACTAGGTAACAGGCAGGGCTTGAAACAGTTTGGAGGGCTCAGAAGAAGATAGGAAAATATGGGAAGTTTGGCACTCTTTAGAGACTTGTTGAATGGCTTTGACCAAAATGCTGATAACGATATGGACACTGAAATCCAGGCTGAGGTGGTCTCAGATGGAGATGAGGAACTTTTTGGGAACTGGAGCAAAGGTGATCTTTGTTATGTTTTAGCAGAGACTGATGCCATTTTGCCCCTGCCCTAGAGATCTGTGGAACTTTGAACTTGAGAGAGATGATTTAGGGTATCTGGAAGAAGAAATTTCTAAGCAGCAAAGCATTCAAGAGGTGACTTGGGTGCTGTTAAAGGCATTCAATTTTAAAGGGGAAACAGAGCATAAAAGTTTGGAAAATGCACAGCCTGATAATGCAATAGAAAAGAAAATCCAATTTTCTGAGGAGAAATTCAAGCCTTCTGCAGAAATTTGCATAAGTATTAAGGAGCTGAATGTTAATAACCAAGACAATGTATAAAATGTCTCCAGGGCATATCTGAGGTCTCCATAACAGCCCCTCCCATCATAGGCCCGGTAGCCTAGGAGGAAAAGATGGTTTCATGGCCCGGGTTCAGGGTCCCCCTGCTCTGTGCAGCCTAGGGACTTAGTACCCTGTGTTTCAGTGGCTTCAGGGGCCAAGGTACAGCTCAGGCTGTTGTTTCAGAGGGTGCAGGCCCCAAGCCTTGGGAGTTTCCATGTGGTGTTGAGTCTGAGAGTGCACAGAAGTCAAGAATTGAGGTTTGGGAACTTACACCTAGATTTCAGAGGATGTATGGAAACTCCTGGATGTCCAGACAGAAGTTTCTTGTAGGCATCTGGCCCTTATGGGGAACCTTTGCTAGTGTAGCAGAGAAGGGAATTGTGGCATCAGAGCCCCTACACAGAGTCCCTACTGGGGCACCACCTACTGGAGCTGTGAGAAGAGGGCTCCATCCTCTAAACTCCAGAATGGTAGATCCACCAACAGCTTGCACTGTGTACCTGGAAAAGCCATAGACACTCAATGCCAGTTTGCAAAAGCAGCCAGGAGGGGGGCCATACCTTGCAAAACCACAGGGGTGGAGCTGCCCAAGACCATGGCAACCCACCTCTTGCATCAGCATGACCTGGATGTGAGACATGGAGTCAAAAGAGATAATTTTGGAGCTTTAAGATTAGACTGCCCTGCTGGTTTTCAAACTTGCATGGGGCCTGTAGCCCCTTTGTTTTGGCCAATTCCTCCCATTTGGAATGGCTGTATTTACCCAATGCCTATACCCCCATTGTAGCTAGGAAGCAACTAACTTGCTTTTGATTTTACAGGCTCATGGGTGGAAGGAACTTGCCTTGTCTCAGATGAGACTTTGGACTGGACTTTTGAGTTAATGCTGAAATGAGTTAAGACTTTAGGAGACCGTTGGGAAGGCATGAGTGGTTTTGAAATGTGAGGACATGAGATCTGGGAGGGGTCGGGTGGAATGATATGGTTTGTCTCTGTGTCCCCACCCAAATCTCATCTCAAATTGTACTCTCCTAATTCCCATGCGTTGTGGGAGGGACCCAGTGGGAGATAATTGAATCATGGGAGTGGTTTCCCCCATACTGTTCTCATGGTAGGGAATAAGCCTCACAAGATCTGATGGTTTGATAAGGGGAAACCCATTTCATTTGGCTCTCTTTCTCTCTTTTGCTGCCACCATGTGAGACGTGCCTTTCATCATCCACCCTGATTGAGAGGCCTCCCCAGCCATGTGGAACTGCAAGTTCAATTAACCTCTTTCTCTTGTAAATTGCCTAGTCTCAGGTACGGCTTTATCAGCAGCATGAAAATGGACTAATACAACAGGCAAGGAGTGCATTACTATTATGACATTAAAAACACTGCTGAGCTCACTCCAACTACAAAACTTATATGTGCAACTGTAAGGACACGAAATCTTGATCAGGTATTTCTAAGGAAACAATATCTTAACCGCCAAAACCTACTGGAAACATTATACAGAATGACCTGAGTTCTAGACACAGCCCTATGACATGTTTTGGAAAAATAAAATAACAAAATAGTCATTAAGTAACCCAAGAAACCTTGGAACTACCTGTTCCAAGAAACAGGTAGAGTCACATACAGAGCTTATGTGAAAAAAAAAAAAAAAGATAGAGAAAGTAAATCTTGATATTCAAGATACATAAAAGATGAAATGAATTACAATGTGTAAAAGCAAAAAAGGTATAGTCAAGGTAAGTGTTACACTGCAACTAAGTCAATAATCATGTATAATCACAACTGCCCTTGAGAATCCCTTAGAAAGGTGCCATATTGGAGAGAAACACACCATTTCTCGGTAAGTCTAACAAAGCCAGTTTTTCCTCCAGTGCTGGAACAGATCAGTGTTTCTTTGAGTGATTTTGAGTTTGGGGCCATGTAGTATAAAAAACATATGTCTTTAAAAACAATAGGAGCAAACTCAGCATGGATAATCAGTTTTGCCAATTAAATTCTTTAAACAACTCATTTATTCTCTCTCTCCCTTTCTCCATACCATTGTGTATTTGTGGTTGTATGGTAGAGACTCCCATGATAGGAACTTATTACATCTAAGACAAAACCTGGAAACAGAAAAGGAATCAGGCAATCCACAATTCATCAAACCCTCCAAGAAATCAAAACATTTTGTTTGTCCCTGCATTAATGGGACTTATTTTAGCCTGCATTTCAGTATTATTACAGTTTTTGCTCATTTACAAATGCATTAGATTGTAGGATCCTAGAAGAGGTGCTAAAAACAATCATTTATTGAGGGAGTCCTATAAGGTGTTGCCACTCTCTGGAAACTCATTTAACCACACTGTGAGGCAGGTATTCTCCTTTTACATAAGAGGAAACTCTCTCAGAATCAGAGGTAGCTTGCCCCAGTTAGAGCTTTCAAGGAGCAGAGTCAAAATCAGAATCCACATCTGCCTGACCCCCTGGTGGGCACTTTTCCCACTCCCTGAGCTGGCACGGCAATGGGCCTTGAAACCCTGCTCATAGTGGACACACATAATTGAGATCATTCTTTCCTTTCATCATAGATGTTTCCTAAAGAAATATCCAAGCATCCTCTAATAGTGCACTTAAAAAGACATTCAAGATGAAACCTGTGGGCCATGCTGATTACCATGCGGGGATGGTATCATTCTTTTTGGTGCCTCATCATGCTAGGGATGCCACAAATATTTGTTGAAAGAATGAATAAAGTGCTAATACTGAAAAAGAGAAAAACAAGTTTGGGAATAAAAATGGAATAGAAAACTAACAATGCACATGAATAGAAATGAAGTCTTTTGTTCATTTCATGCACATTGAGATTTGCATAAAATGAATAAGCTGAATAAACCAGCAAACTGAATTTTAGTAGAGTTTTGGCTATTCAAAACAGAAGCATGATGAATATTTCAAACTAAAAGTTCACCACATTTGCTTGGAAGATGGCTTCTCTTAGATCACCTCGCTTTCATGGTAAAAAATAGAAAGGTCAGAATATTTCTAGAAATATTTTCCACTAGGGATACAACATTTTTTAAAATGACAGCCCAGCAAAACTACATAGCATCCCAAAAGTTTGGTGGCACCTGTAAGTCCCTGTTGGGCAATACATCATTATAATTTGCTTCTAAACTATCTATAAATTTGCTTACTGAGTCAGGATAAATCTCCTTGAAAACCACATAGTGCTTACACCCTCTCTAACCGTTGCAATTCATGCCAGAGATTCTGGGGAAGGCAGTAGTCAGGGAGAGGTTGAGATAAAGGGTTAAGAATAGGTTAAATAGATATTTTGCATAACGAAATTTATATAATAATAAATTGTCAGGGCCGCCATGGAAGGATAATTACTTATCATGTAGCTGGTATGGTAAATGTTAATATTCATGATTTCCAGGCTCAAGGTACATAATGCATATCACAGCACAGGGAGTATACAGTAAAGTTTCTTCTTTCTTTTGTTAAGCATTCTCTATTAAATAATTCCGGGAAAAATATGCATAGCTCAACCTTTTCTTTAGACCAGTTGTCTAATTATATAAATTAGGTGTTGATATATGTAATGATCAATTATATCTATCAGTTGTTATAATAATCATGAAAGATTAATACATACTCTAAAGAGCTTACTTTTCTCCAAGTCGTGGTCAGATACAGAGGAAACACAAAATGCATGCCATTTTGTGACCACATGGTGGGGTTTTAATGTGTTTGAAGCTGTAGTAAACATATCATTGAATGCAACGAAATAAGAAAATATTATTCTCTGTGGTTACCTTCCCAAGATATAGGGGGGAAGAACAGGACACAGTAAGGTATAATCTGCTGGCCCCCTCTCTCTGTTTGTAACCCACTTCTTCTCCACTCACCCTGCTCAATTAGCCACAATAACACCTGTAACACAACATTGTGCTTGCTTGCTAATAGAGCTTTCTTCCTCTGTTGTAAGCATTGCAAAGTCAAAAGCTTGTCTTAGACATCATTTTATTCCTGGCAGAGTCACTGGTTTATAATATATTCTCAAAAAGCATCCCTAAGTCACTTGTGAATGAAAAGACAATACAAAATACTTTTAGTCCCTGGGTATTAGATATTAATATTGTACCAAGACCCCTAGGTTCTACTATTTTATCTCAGCATAATCCCCTCAAAGCTCACTTCTGCTCTAGAACTTCATGAAGGTGGAAGAAGAGCCCAGAAACAGTGACGTGTAGGGTTCCTTTGGTGTCTGACTTGAGACAGAAAAGTCAGGGAAAAGGGAAGGAGCAAGCTGAGGGCTGCCTCAGGGATTGCCACTCATCCACACTATCAGGTCTTAACATTGACACCCTCCAATGATAGACAACTGTAACAGAAATAGTAAACATATTACTAAAGTCCTCTGTCCCCTGTCTCTACCTAAGAGCTGAACAATGACTTCTACTCTGCTATTTATCTCTTTCTATGTGCCCATCGTATGCACACAGAGAGCAAAAAAATTCAAAGGTCTCACAAATTATCATCCTATTTCCTTACTGCAGAATATTTTAACTGTGAAAGAGACAACATAGCCTGACTCTTACCCTATTCACTGAAAAAAAAAAATATTCTGTCATTAAATTTTCTTAAAACCCAAAGCATGCTATTTCCAGGGATCCATTCTGACTCGTAAATATCCCACATTCATTCTATTACAAATATCATATTTATATTCCTGTATGCAGTGGTATTTTTTTGAGTGTAAAGAAATGCTTCTGCCTTTATGGTTTTGTTGTTTTTCTACAAGATGATTAGAAAACCAAAGTATGAGCTTTATAGATGTCTGAGGCAATCCTGTTCTGTCATTTTTTTATGCAAATACTGACTCAATGTCATAGAATAACTGTGTTGCTTTCTGCTTTCCCTGACAGTCCAAAGCAAGAGTAATGCATACAAATCATTTTACTGTTTAAAACTTTTGAATAAAACATGCTAACCTTGTCATGCTAAGTGACAGACAGAAATGTCACCATTGTTTGCCAGGGACAAATAATCCATATACTTCATGTATAATTCATCTGATCTTTAAGAATGTTTAACAATATTGAATTTAGATAAATTTCAGTGTTATGATGCATCAAACTTCCTTTATCAATTTACACATGTGCCTCGTCAATTTAAGTCTTCATTTGTATTACTCTATTTTTTTATTAACTATGACATATCTAAAAGAGATTCTTATTTTCAGAAAAAAATTTATAGGTGCATTGTCCATCTTAGAGCTGCCTCTCTATGTTCTTCTCTCCATCAGATCTTAATTTGGAAACCCTGAAATAACCCAATAGTTATAAATCTGCCATAGAAACCCCAGTTGCAAGTACAGGTATCTATAATCCTTTTGACATAGAGCCTTTGGTCTCCAAACAGAGATTAAAGAATTCATTGAGATAAGATTTCAATCCTTTCTAAATAAGATTTCAATGGTTTCCAAAGCCTATCTGTCAATCAAAGGTAACCAAGGGCAGGTCTGAAAATGAGTCAGTTTGGAGGTAAAATAGAAAGACAGGAATATTTTGAACAGATTTCAGAAAGAGCTGGAATTCCCCATGCTGTGAATGAGGAGAAATGACGTTCACAGTCTATTGCAAAGTCTGCTCTCCAGAGCAGCTGCCAGTGCAGCCCATCTTGTGGATTCTCTGAGCATAAAGTTTGAAAAGACTTGTGGTCATCATCATGTGAAACCAGTCCCTCAAAGAGGAGAGAAAACCTTTCGATTGATAGTGTCTTCGATACAGTTAGGAAACAA
Organism: Pongo abelii; assembly: GCF_028885655.2. Taxonomy (NCBI): domain Eukaryota; kingdom Metazoa; phylum Chordata; class Mammalia; order Primates; family Hominidae; genus Pongo; species Pongo abelii. The sequence goes on from NC_071998.2 coordinate 33,721,637, forward strand.
GGCACTACAGAAACTTAGGAAATATTCACTGAGCTTACTATCAAATTGAGCATTTACAAGTTGTTAACCCTTTAAACAAATTGAAATTCCCCAAAGCATCTTCAGAAAGCTAATTTGCTGTTTTAGGGAATAGTAACTAATTGTTTCCATATATTTTAATTTTATCAATGGCCAGCTCCTTGTCCTTTTCTTATCTAGCTCAGAATTTTTCCTCCTCTGTGAACCTTCATGAGTTCTTGCTACCCTTGGAGATCATTTTACTTCAATTAAGAATATCTGATAAAATAAATTTTTTTTTATGATTCAGAGGATAAGAGTTTTGGGGTTTTATCTTCCTGACAAGGAGCTAGGAGGCAAGAGCTAACATACACATACATATTTACATTTTATAAATCAAAAATTCATATATTAAAACCATCTTTTCTTCTCTCAAGCTTATAATCATATCTACATTATGCACATACCAACTCATTTCTCCGAATTATAGGTAGGTATGCACATGGGCGCATACAAATACTTAAAATATATATATATATGTACGCACACACACACACACACTCACATATATATAAATAATTTTGATTTTTTTTCTTGGTACATGGGAAAAGGCAAACCATTTTTACTAGTTGAGCTATCTCCTTTGTGGCCCATTCACCGGGTAGTAAAAAATTATATGAGAAATTTGTTTAAATCTTCAAAGTGGAAAATGCCAGTATATACAGTTGAGTAAACGAACCTATGGGAAATTATTTACATTTACCATTTACATGTTGAGCTTAAAAAAGAGCTTCCTTTTGAGAAATGTTAAATATATTTTTAAGGGACTCCATAAAATCCCTCTTTCAAAAATCTTTTTGGAATAGTGTTTTTTTAAATCTAACTGCTGAAGTTGCTTCTATTTTTTTATATAGCATCTTTTTTCTGGGTTAAAAATCTATACTTTTCATTTGTTCTTCCAAGGGATTAATGACACTCATCAAACATATTTAAGAATCACTATTTGATTACATGGGGCATCCTATTTTCTGGAATGGTTTGAATAACTTCTACCTGGAGTTAGGAAATTGCATGAACTCTAATATAGAACTCAAGCTTTACTGACCTACAGGAGTTAACGGTGGCACTTAAATAAGTAATTTATATCAGATATCACTGACAAATTTTCACATCTCAGTAACAGTATACACATGTCCCTAGATTTCCATTATTTTCCAACAGTTCTAATTTCATTGTGGAACATTTACCAGATGGAAAAGGGCCATTTTATGGGCTTTTGGCAGATAGAGTAAAGTTGGCTCTGCTAAATGAAAATCTCATGTTTGAGAAGCCTGTAAAATTGGCAATAATTGACTTTTGAACACAGACAGAATTTTAAACCTGCTTTTATTTGCAACAAAAAAGAGATTCCTTTGAAGAGATTTTTGTTAACCCTTTAATCATTTATTTCTGTTAAGTCTGAGCCTTGAACTGGTATCAATTAGAATAGATTTACCAAATGATTTCCACTATTAATTCTCATCATTAATATTAATATTGTATTCATTATTTTATTTATACTATTATATAACTACTTAAAGATGGAAACTAATTCATTGAAAGATACTTTAGAATAGTTGCATGCTCCTCTAGTCCCCTACTTTACAGAGAAAACTTTAAAGAAATACTTGCTAAAGTTATTTATCCCTAATTAATAGGTAGAGCTATTATTTCTCCTAACTACAATTGCTTTCCTTCCTTCAGGTTTTGGAGTCTCTTAAAAATTCATTTTCAACTTACCTTTTTAACTATTATTATTTCATTTTGGTGATTCAAAAACATATCTGGCATTTCTTTAGGACAGATTGGATTTAATATTAAGATTGGTGTATTGCTCTTATGGAATTCACAAATTTTCTTATGAAAATTTCACAATTTTCTACCTAACACACTTCTGTTTTATTTGTCTGTTTCACTTAGAATTAACTAGCTGGTCACCAAAAAGTAAGTCAAAAAAGAAATGTTTAACCCTAAATGGCAAAAAAAAAAAAAAAAATTACCAGGCCAAAACCAACAGTTCAGCCAGAAGTTGGGTAATTTTGATTAAGTCTTTTTAGCCAGTACTGTGTGTAATCGTCAAGGCAGTTTACACAAAAATGTATTGAAGTTATGATTCTGACAACTATAAACAAACAATAATTTTTAGGACATCAAACTCGATAAAAAGTGATATCAGATGCTTCATAACATCCCATTTGTCATCTTAATGGTAAAATAAAGAAAATAGGGAAACCCCTCCTTTCATCTGAAGGAATATTTCTTTTTAACCAAATTCTAAGAGAAATGTTCACAAGAGTGGTTATATCAAGAGCATGTTTTTGTCTACTATGATTAAAATATTTTTCAAAGCCATAAGCTTCATACACCTCAATAATTTTTCCATATTAATGTTTCATTATTTAAACTCTATCATTGTTTATTCTTTCCCAACAGTGGTGTGAAATCAATTCATTTAATGTATTTCACAAAATAATGTAGGTTGGTCAAGAAATTGAGCATGAAGCAGGCACCTTTGGTGTCTTCCTCAATTCCATTTTGGAAGCCCAAATGTTCAAGCTACATTGTCTCTACTCACATTTTTTGGGAGGTGGGGAAGTGGGGGAATAGGTTCAGCCAATGCCTCTCAAAATACTCTGAAGACTTCTGATCTTTCAGATGAAAACGCTTAAATAGGGTAGGAAAGTGCTTTAAAAAATGGCTACCAAAAGAAGAATGAGGAATGTAGCAAAAAGAAGGCTCAGGAGGGAGACTGCAATTTCGAATGTAAATGCGCAGTGCAGTGTATCATGACTCTGTAACACGGAGGGGTAAAAGAGTTATTTATATTATAGAAAGTAGGCATAGAATGAATCAAATGGTGAGAGGTGTTTTTTGTTTCACTAAACCTCTTGATGAATGATTTTGAAGTGAAAAGACTAGCACAGAGAAAGGACTGGGAAGTAAGGAAGAAATAAGGGAGCTCTGAATTACTTTGCAAATGAAAGCTGGACTTGGACTTTGGGGCTTGGGGCAAGTTTTAGAAAGCTTTAGACAAATATCAGTGAAGATTTCTTGCCAAAGCCATAGATAATTAGTTGATTCTTTTCTTGAGGCATTCAGTAAAAGATTTAGAACTCCAACACATAAATACCAGTCAAAAAGGTTTTTCAATAGTCTCATTTCTTTTTTAAAAAATTATTATTATACTTTAAGCTCTGAGATACATGTGCAGAACATGCAGGTTTGTTACATAGGTATACACGTGCCATGGTGGTTTGCTGCACCCATCAACCTGTCATCTACATTAAGTATTTCTCCTAATGCTATCCCTCCCCTAGCTCCCCAGCCCCCAACAGGCCTCGGTGTAGGATGTTCCCTTCCCTGTGTCCATGTGTTCTCATTGTTCAGCTCCCACTTATGAGTGAGAACATTCAGTGTTTGGTTTTCTGTTCCTGTGTTAGTTTGCTGAGAATGATGGTTTCCAGCTTCATCCACATCCCTGCAAAGGACATGAACTCATCCTTTTTTATGGCTGCATAGTATCCCATTGTGTATATGTGCCATATTTTCTTTATCCAGTCTATCATTGATGGGCATTTGGGTTGGTTCCAAGTCTTTGCTATTGTGAACAGTGCTGCAATAAACATACGTGTGCATGTGTCTTTATGGGAGAATGATTTATAATCATTTGTGTGTATACCCAGTAATGGGATTGCTGGGTCAAATGATATTTCTGGTTCTAGATCCTTGAGGAATCACCACACTGTCTTTCACAATGGTTGAACTAATTTACACTTCCACCAACATTGTAAAAGCGTTCCTATTTCTCCACATCATTTCCAGCATCTGTTGTTTCCTGACTTTTTAATGATTGCCATTCTGACTGGCATGAGATGATATCTCATTGTGGTTTTCATTTGCATTTCTGTAATGACCAGTGATGAACTTTTTTTCATATGTTTGTTGACCGCATAAAAGTCTTCTTTTGAGAAGTGTCTGTTCATATCCTTCACCCACTTTTTGATGGGGTTGTTTTTTTTCTTGTGAATTTGTTTAAGTTCCTTGTAGATTCTGGATTAAAGAATAATCAGATATTACCTGTAAAGCTGCCCCAGCAATCTGCTGGTAAGATTTCTTTTTTTGCTTACAAAACTCAGAACAGCGAAGACCTTTGCCCTCTGGATTGAGTTGACTAGGCAAAGGGAGGTTACTTTATAGTCAAAAATCTGCAAACATAACCTTCCCCGGTAGGGAGGTGACTCAGTACTTTCTTTTATAACCAGGATAATTGTGCAGAGTAACTTCCAATTATAACTTCTTATTTCTCATGTGGGCCACTGAGAGACTTGCTTCCTCTATTCTCTAAAAGAAATAATTCAAAATAGCAAGCCTGCATATTTCCCATATCCTAGAGGAAGATGTCAACATTTTCCAGGACACTTCATGTTATCATTTTCTCATCTGTTGGAACTTATGTACATGATCTTTTGGAAATGGAATAGTCCAGGCCATGAGATCTCTGTTCTAAGAGTACTGATAATACTTCAAGTCCATCTCTTTGCAGATGAAGGAAAGGTTGTCATGTGGCAAATCCCCACAGCCTACTTTTCCAAGAATTCACAAATAAGATATGAAAAAATGACAGGAAAAATGAGAATTTGGGTAGCTGTGACACACTCTAAGAAGAGAAGCTGCCTGTCAAGAAAGCAGGAGGATGAAGCCCCTGAGAAAAAGATGGTTATTGTGAAATACCTTAGCGGTCATGCCTAGGGGCTTTAAAAACAGGGACATCTAAAATGTAAACATTGTCCATTTGCAGTACTAGGAGGCAACATAACCTGCTTCTGATGCTCCTAAACCCTTGGTAAAATCATGAGGTACAGAAATGCCTTTTCTAATATTGCTTTGGGGAAAATGCAAGAATAGGTTCAGTGCACAAAAAATGAAAGGTTAGGAAATGAGATACACAGGAGAGATTTTAAAAATTTGAAAGAAAACAGGAAATCAGGATAAAGGTGACTAAGAGAAACTTAAGCCATCTAAAAATTCTCAGGTCATGGGTGAAAGGTGGGATTTCCACCCAAGTGTGCACATTGGTTAGTTGCTGATGAAGATGGCAGGATTTTTGTTTGTTGGCTTGAATTGCTTACTTGTGTGTTCATACCATAAAAGATATAGGGTATCTAGCCAGCTGATGCATGTAAAACAAGTCTACCTCTTACTCTTTGATGATCACAGCAAGCCCACAATGACACAGATAGATGACCAAATTGGAGATAGTGAAAATGAATGTATTATGTGCCATAAAAGAATAAATAAAGATGGATCTCTTCTGTTACATTGTTTTGACTTTACTGGATATCACACAGGGTGTTTAATTTTTGGTTTGACCTTTTGTATTTGTGCCTGAGGTGATAGGTAGAAAAATAGCACATGGAAAGGAAAAATTAAACTAAACAAGAGTCAAATGTCTAGAAAGGAGATTTGTATGTGTGCTAAGAATGAAGGATATAGGAAAATAAATCACGTCACTGATAAATTTAAGAGACTGGCCTCACAATTAAATAATGCTCTTACAATCTATCCATAATGACTGCTTTCTTGGCCTGTGGCTTTGGTTTGTTTGACTTCAAACTATACTACAAGGCTACAGTAACCAAAACAGCATGGTACTGGTACCAAAACAGAGATATAGATCAATGGAACAGAACAGAGCCGTCAGAAATAATGCCACATATCTACAAGTATCTGATCTTTGACAAACCTGACAAAAACAAGAAATGGGGAAAGGATTCCCTATTTAATAAATGGTGCTGGGAAAACTGGCTAGCCATATGTAGAAAGCTGAAACTGGATCCCTTCCTTACACCTTATACAAAAATCAATTCAAGATGGATTAATGACTTAAATGTTAGACCTGAAACCATAAAAACCCTAGAAGAAAACCTAGGCATTACCATTCAGGACATAGGCATGGGCAAGGACTTCATGTCTAAGACACCAAAAGCAATGGCAACAAAAGCCAAAATTGACAAATGGGATCTAATTAAACTCAAGAGCTTCTGCACAGCAAAAGAAACTACCATCAGAGTGAACAGGCAACCTACAAAATGGGAGAAAATTTTCGCAACCTACTCATCTGACAAAGGGCTAATATCCAGAATCTACAATGAACTCCAACAAATTTACAAGAAAAAAAACAAACAACCCCATCAAAAAGTGGGCTAAGGACATGAACAGACACTTCTCAAAAGAAGACATTTATGCAGCCAAAAAAGACATGAAAAAATGCTCACCATCACTGGCCATCAGAGAAATGCAAATCAAAACCACAATGAGATACCATCTCACACCAGTTAGAATGGCAATCATTAAAAAGTCAGGAAACAACAGGTGCTGGAGAGGATGTGGAGAAATAGGAACACTTTTACACTGTTGGTGGGATTGTAAACTAGTTCAACCCTTGTGGAAGTCAGTGTGGCGATTCCTCAGGGATCTAGAACTAGAAATTCCATTCGACCCAGCCATCCCATTACTGGGTATATACCCAAAGGACTATAAATCATGCTGCTATAAAGACACATGCACACGTATGTTTATTGCCGCATTATTCACAATAGCAAAGACTTGGAACCAACCCAAATGTCCAACAATGATAGACTGGATTAAGAAAATGTGGCACATATACACCATGGAATACTATGCAGCCATAAAAAATGATGAGTTCATGTCCTTTGTAGGGACATGGATGAAATTGGAAATCATCATTCTCAGTAAACTATCACAAGAACAAAAAACCAAACACCACATATTCTCACTCATAGGTGGGAATTGAACAATGAGAACACATGGACACAGGAAGGGGAACATCACACTTCGGGGACTGTTGTGGGGTGGGGGGAGGGGGGAGGGATAGCATTGAGAGATATACCTAATGCCAGATGACGAGTTGGTGGGTGCAGCGCACTAGCATGGCACATGTATACATATGTAACTTACCTGCACATTGCGCACATGTACCATAAAACCTAAAGTATAAGAATAATAATAATAATAATAATAAAAAGAAAAGAGCTTAGTTCAGAGGCACACTAATGAGTCATGTGATCACCATCAGTGTCCAGCCCTCCCATCAGCCAGAATTCTGTGTATTCCTCAGAAAGCGGTTCAATCTTTCTTTCATCCACCTATACACAAATTGTAGAGTCATCAACTAAGTCCACTTAATGAAAGTGGTTAAAAGCAGAGACTCAGGATCTGGTCTGCCACTACTTGAATCTAAACTCTGCTACTATATAGCTCTGTGATGTTAGAGCAAGTTACATAACCTATTTGTGCTTTAGTTGCCTCATCTTTAAATAGGTAAACATAATGGTTTCTACTTTGTAAAGCTTTGTAAGTATTCAATTAGTACAGATAAAGTACTTAAGAACAGTGTCTGGCACATAAGCACCATAAAAGTGTTAGTTATTACTATGATTTTCATCAGTAGTAGTACTTTATCAAGTAGCAAAATACTTGGAACATAGCAGCTACTCGGTAAAAGGGAGTTTCATCCTTTATCCCCCACAACCTCCACCCTCCCTGGTTTTGGACAAATATGGGAATCCCTTTGCCTTCTCTTTCATCTCCAAAATGTCTGGCATATTCCCCATCTCTGACAACCACGCCGATATAGATATATAGCTTGATGGACACCAGTGATAAATGAAATGTTTTGTAGGATTATTGATCTTAATGCTACTTAAAGCCTTAGAGATTTAAAGATGAAGGGGCTTTATACATTGCTGACTCCAAATCTGTTACCTTCTCTCTCTGGTCTTTAGATATCTCTATTTAGTTCAGTCCAATACTCGTATTAGTCCACACTTTATCCCTACATTTAACTTTCCAACTCCTAAAACAGCAGCTCTCATTCCTAGCTGCACAGCAGGATCATGTGACACTTTAAAAATACTAAGCTCATAACTGCAATGGTTTTAAATGTGCGTGATCATTAAAATCACCAGAAGAGCTTTCAAACTGTATATTGCACCCATGACCAACAGAATTAGTATATTTGGGATGAGGCCCTAGGATTTTTTTTCAGAAGCACCTAATGTAATTCTAATATTCATCTTAGTGTAGACATCACTGCTCTATTGAACCACGTTATGCTCAATGTGTCTTACCTCATCAAGTCATACCTAACACTTGAACTTGGATTTAGGAAAATGAGGAGCAAAAATCATAAAGCACATGATTTTTTTTGATGTGGCATTTTCTGATGTCTTAAATATAAAGAAGATATACTTTTCTTTTTTTTGAAACAGAGCCTTGCTCTGTCACATAGGCTAAAGTGCAGTGGTGCAATCATAGGTCACCACAGCCTCAAACTCCTGGCCTCAAGTGATCCTCCCACTTCAGCCTCCCTAGTATCTACGACTACAGGTGCACACCACATGCCTGACTAATTTTTTATTTTTTGTTAACATGAAGTCTTTCTATGTTACCCAGGCTGGTCTTGAATTCTTGGTCTCAAGTGATCTTCCTGCCTCTGCCTCTCAAAGTGCTTGAATTATAGATGTGAACCACCACTCCTGGCAAGAAGACATACTTAAATAGAGATATTACACTCTTGTAAAGGGTTTCCACTCCTCCTGGGATAGCTTTTGGAGTAATTCTGACTTGTTGAGACCTCTACTCCTGGAATATCACAAATGCTCAATCTATAACTGATTATGAGAAACCCATTAAACAGCAAGTAGAACTCCCCTCACTGTGACAGGGTACCTACCTATATACTGAGAGGAATGTAAAAGGCTGAGTGTGAAAACTGCAAATCAATATGTAGGAACCATGATAAATATGCAAACTGGTGATATAAAAACAAAGCACATATGGCAAGCATCAAGAGATGGACAGGTTCCTATACTAAACAAGACCTTTTTTCTTCATTCTCTTCCCCATCTCACATTTTTCTTCAAGGTTTATTTCTGTACATATCATATTCTGAAAGAAAATGAGCTACCCTGACAAAACAGGTACTCTGTGGTTGGCTGGTTGCCAGATAATATTCTCTTTCTATATAAAAGATTTTACTTTTAATTAGCCTGGATAATTACTATTGAAATATATACCTATTTGTGTGTATTTGCTTCCTGATATCTTTCAGATATTTGATGAGGATAGAGTGGTGAAAAAAATAATCATAATATGAACCATTTTTGACATTAAATCCTGTTGCACAGAGCCTCATAGCTACATGGCTATTTCTCTTACCTCGTTTGATATTCTATTTTAACACAAGCTCAAAAAGCCAGATGTGTTCATCCACTATCTTGTTTCAGACATAGCACTTTCCTTACTAGAGCCTGAATAGAAAAATATCAAAACTGCCTCCCCTCCAGTTTCATTTGATCTACAGATGACAGTTCATTAAGTAGCCCGTCTGATTTGAAAAAGTCAAAGAGCTAAATAACACAGAGAAGGATAAAAATACAAAGCTTTGGAAATCGTAGACTATTTAGCACCTGGAGTCCTAAACCTCATATCAAGACTGCTCTAAATCACTTCATTTATGTGGCCTCAGAAACAGAGAGAAGAAAGTCTTCTTTAAAAGTAAAAACACTCTGAAAAGAAAAACCTTGGTGACTAGGAGATATGTCTGTTTTCTCATAGCACATTGTACATACTGCTGCCACAGGATTTGTCACACTGTTTACCTGCCCACTTCCCCCATGATTCTGAGAGCTTGTTAGGGGCAGAGACCATATTCTACCTGGGTCACTGACATTCATTACAAGCACTTGATAAATGAGCCCCTTTCAATTTATTTTTAGATAAAAACTATTCTTATAAAGAAGGAAAGTAGACTACTAAGATGGAATGCTGAAACACGTGCTTTCTATAGCCTGACTTCTTGAATTCAAATCTTATTTCTTTCACTTACTATCAGTCCATTTTGTGCTCCTACACCAAAATACGTGAGAGTGTATAATTTATGAATAACAGAAACATATTTCTCACAATTCTGAAGGCTGGGAAATCCAAGATCAAGGTGCTGGCATTTGGTCTGCTGAGGGCCTTTTTGCTGTGTCCTCCGATGGCAGAAAGCAGAACAGCAAGCTGGCTGAATTTTTCAGGAAGCCTTTTTAGAAAAGGGCATATTCCCATTAACAAGGAAACCAGCCTTCTTGGCCTAATCATCTTATAAAGGCCCAGCTGCTTAGCACTATCACAGTTACAACACCTGAATTTTGGAAGGGACACATTCAAACTACAGCAGTTACTTTGGGCAAGATACTTAATATCTCTCCACCTCAGTTTGTTCATTCTAAAGATAAGCTTATAATAGTATTTACTTCATAAGGCTATAACGAGAATTAAATGAATCAACACGCAAAGTGCTTAGAACAGGGCCTACCATACATCACATGCTATAGTGTTCTCTACTATTATATGCTGTTGTATATACTACCTCAATCTTACCAGTCATCATCTGAGATAGACACTACTGTCCCCATTTACAGATATAAAAGCAAAGGCCTAACTAAGCTCTTAAGTGGCAGATATATTATTACTTTTGAGAGAGAGAGAGAGAGAGAGAATGAGAGACAGGGTCTCACTCCATTGCCCAGGCTGGAGTGCAGTGGTATGATCACGGCTCACTGCCGCCTTGACCTGCCCAGGCTCAGGTGATCCTCCCACCTCAGTCTCTCAAGTAGCTGGACTACATGCATGTGCCACCATACTCAGATAATTTTTGTATTTTTTGTAGAGACAGTGTTTTGCCATGTTGCCCAGGCTGGTCTCAAACTCCTGGATTCAACCAATCTGCCCACCTCAGCCTTCCAAAGTGCTAGGATTATAGTCATGAGCCAGGGCATCTGGCATCTGCCAAAGCTTTTGCTCTTTTCCCTTTTCCAGAATGTCTCCTCTTTGAGCATCCATTTACTTAAATTCCATTTATTAAGATTATGCTAGATGTATGGTATTGTTCATAGTCCTGCAAAAAATTAAAAAGATGAACAAGACATGATGTCTATCTTCAAGGGAGATAAACTTAACACTAGAGGAATATGTAGACATAACCAATTTTAGTATAAGAAAAACATTGTAAATAATGTAATAGAATTTCAAAGTTCTATGAATGGAAGTTAGAAGAAAGATTATGGCTAAGGACAGGAGAGGTTTCATGAAATAATTAGTTTCCAACTGGCTTTTTAAAACTTATGGTTAGAAATGACAGGCGACATCAGGACTAGGGAGTGAAAGGGAAGACAGATCAGATGAAAATAATAGTGTGAGAAATATTAGAGAAGCACACTCAGACATATGCACACACCTCCACTCTTTGTTCAAGGAGAGTGAGAGTAGTTTAGTTTGCTGTTATGAATATAACTAAGCTTGGAACAGTCGTGCCTGGTCACTTTTGGGAGGGCTCTAAAAGTGATGCTAAGACATTAAAGCTTTCTTTGTAAGTAATAGGGAGTTAGTCTAGGTTTCTGAAAAGCCTTAAGAGAAGGAGGATGTGGAGGTAGTCATATGGCCATAGCTATATATTAGAATATGGAGGATAACTTAGTAGAGGGAAAATGAAGGAAAGCTAGGAAGTAGGGCCACAAAAAATAATTCAAGGAAAAAGCAATATCCAGAATAAGGAAAACAATGAGAAATATAAGAGGAAAACAATGCTAAAAGAGACATGAAAAGCAGAAATTAGTAAATGACTAGAAGTAGAATGAAGAAGGTTAAACAGGATACCAATATTTGCAGGTATTTGGTAAGTGCCTGGAAATATACTACATTATCTTACTAAATTCTCATAACATGCTTCCAAGATAAAGGAATCTGATAATTGACAGAAAGGAATATAGAAGGCTGAGTTTGAATATTGACTCTGGCATTTACTGCATGAAAATAAAAGAATTACATAGTTTCCTGAGACTCAATTTCCTTAGATACAATATACAGATGACAATACCTGCCTCATAGTGGTGTTATGAAAATTAATTGAGATGTTTATAATTTTCTAGAAAAGACCTACCGTGTATTTTTTCCTCATTAAATGATAGCAATAAGGATGAGAGAAAAATTTTACTGAACAAGAATTGGTAAATTAACCAATATTACATCTCTGGTAAGAATCAAAGGCAAAATTGAACCTTATTTTCTTATAATTCCAAAGTCTATCTTTATTCTAACATTCCATGTTTTACCTATCAATGTAAGGAAACAACTGTAATGTCTTTGGAATAAAGAACTAGAATCAAAATAACGGATAGGAAAATGGGATTATAGGAGTCCTCCACTGAGTCCAAAATTAGTGTTGAATTAGAGGATAGTTTGATCTTTTGATTCTATCATGGCAGACGGGAGGCAAGACTAGATTGCAGCTCTGACTCAGATGAACAGAGCAGCATGTGGAGTCTCACATCACGAATTTTAGCTCCAGAATTACTGACTGCAGGAATAAATCAGGAAACCTGAGAGGACCCACAAACCCTCTGAAGGAAGCAGATTGCTCCTGCAGGACCCGAGAGACACCCCAAATACTGTGCTGGCATCCAAGGCTGAGAGACCCATAAATGGTTCACATCACAGGACTCTGTGCAGACAACCCTCGGTACCAGCAAGCCTACTTGCTGGATGGCTAGACCCAAAAGAGAGATAGCAATAACTACAGCTCAGTTCTCAGGAAGCCACATCCACAGGAAAAGGGGGAGAGTACCACATTAAGGAAACACCCCAGCAGAGTAAACAGACAACCCACAGAGTGGGAAAAAATCTTCATAATCTCTGCATCTGACAAAGGACTAATATCCAGCATCTACAATAAACTCAAACAAATCAGCAAGAAAAAAACAAACAATCCCATAAAAAAGTGGGCTAAGGACATGAACAGACAATTCTCAAAGGAAGATATACAAATGTCCAAAGACTTATGAAAAAATGCTCATCACTAATGATCAGGGAAATGCAAATAAAAACCACAATGCAATACCACCTTACTCCGGCAAGGATGGCCATAAGAAAAAAACAGTAAATGTTGGCACGGATGCAGTGAAAAGGGAATACTTCTACACTGCTGGTGGGAATGTACACTAGTACAACCACTATGGAAAACAGTGTGGAGATTCCTTAAAGAACTAAAAGTAGAACTACCATTTGATCCAGCAATCCCACTACTTGGTTTCTACCCAGAGGAAAAGGAGTCTTCATATGAAAAATAAAATACTTGCTCACACATGTTTATAGCAGCACAATTCACAATTGCAAAAATGTGGAACCAACCCAAATGCCCATCAATCAACGAGTCTATAAAGAAACTGTGGTATATATATATATACACAATCAATATTGCAATTATCATTTTGATCCTACCTGTACTAAATGTTGTCTCTACTCCTGTTTTTAAAGCATATATGTGTATATATATATATATGTATACACACACACATATATATATATGATGGAATACTACTCAGCCATAAAAAGGAATGAATTAATGACATTTACAAGGGCCTGGATGAGATTGAAGACTATTATGCTAAGTGAAGTAACTCAGGAATGGAAAAACAAACATCTTATGTTCTCACTGATATGTGGGAACTAAGCTGTGAGGACTCAAAGGCATAAGAATGATACAATAGACTTTGGGGACTTGGGGGGAAGGGTAGGAGGGGGCGAGAGACAAAAAAGACTGCAAAATGGTGCAGTGTATACTGCTCTGATGATGAGTGCACCAAAGTCTCACAAATCACCACTAAAGAACTTACTCATGCAACAAAATACCGCCTGTACCCCAATAACCTATGGAAAAAAAAAGAATTAGAGGATAGTTTGTTATAAATCTCAGCCTAAACACTATTTACTAGACTCTTTATAAATTATAAAATATTCCATATATGAAAATTATAATTCAAATACTATATTTGAAAATTAGGATTCACTGCTTAATATATAACTTGCCAATGAAAGTTTCATGAAACATAGAGTCCTTTGGGGAAATCTTTTTAATTGGCAATATCCATTTATTAGAGGTGGACTTGTTTTTCAATGCCATTAGCTGAATGCAGTTATGTGGAAATACTTGACAACATTTTTAACTTTTTATCCCAAGACATTATCAAAGTGTTATCAAAATATTAAATCTGGTACTCACTGTGTATGGCAAGACTTGGGAAAGGAACAACTGTCCCTTACTGGCTAAAACGGCATCTAAAATTTTCTTTATTGTAGATATGCAGTATTCAATCAGATTAATTTTTAATTTTGTAATTTCTTAAACAGCAAATCTTAAAAATGAATTTTCACGCTCACAATAGTGAACATGTAAAAATGTCAGAATCATTGATCAAACAGCCATAATTATAGACAAGTATAACTTCTCCTTTAAGTCTAAATAATTTCAGGTTAAGTAATTAATGTTTGGATAATAGAAAACCCCCTAACGACTCAGACACCAGAAAGTAAGGGCAACCATAGTTTTAGAAAATTTTGATTAAAAGATGTAATTTTTCCGCTTCACCTTATTTGGCCTCATTTCCATCGTAATGCTCAAAAATACAAAACGAAGCAAAAGTATAGCTGCTTGGAGTCACAAATTAGGCTTTTTCTCAACAGCGTACCAAAGATTGCTATGTAGCAGAAAGGGTTCTACAAGCAACTTACCATATGTTCTGCATTGTCACAGCTGAGCTTCCTTCCTCCATATAGGCACTAGGAATGAGGAAGATGTGTGTATATCTTCAAGTGGAAAATTGTTACTTCTTATCAGATAAAGCAAAACACCAAATATGAATAAGAACAAAAAATATTCCTCTCCCACAAACATATCATCCAATTGATAAATCTGCCATCAGTGGATAAGAAAGTACAACAAATGAAGAAGAACCAACCCAGGAGGGTGGTTTAATTAAGAATAATTAAAGCATATGTATATCAAAACATCATGTTGTACATCATAAATACATACAATTTTAATCTGTCAATTTCAAAATAAAATTTTTTAAAAAGGAATTAAGATCTTTTCTTCATACAGAGATGGTGTTAATGATGTTCTGTCAGAAGTGCTAGTCATATAAGGATTCTAAGTCAATGCAGTCCTACTCTCTAGTCTCTGCTTCCCACTGAGATCCACAGTACACATTTATAGGACGACAGGCCTGAGTCACAACCAGAGTCTCCAATTTCAGAAAAAGAAAAGAAAAGAAAAATGCCACAGCCAACATCAGTAACTAGCTAGTTGGATATGGAGCATGGGAGGAAGCATCTCCTATTAGGAGAGAGAGAAACCAATGCTGAGGTCAAGAGTAGCCATAGAGAGGAAAAACAATCATTGAAGGAGATTTCTTAAAGTTTAAGCCAAAATAGAAAACGTTTTTGAAAGAAATATGTCCCCATTTTTAAATCTGTAAAATTATCTCCCATTTATAAGTTATATATTTTGGTAATGAAGCACCATACCTATTCCCAAACAAGATAAATAATTTATTTTCATTCTGACTACATTTTCCTGAAACCAAAGATTTCTGTGCAGAATATAAATGAAAAAATTGGGTGGGGTAGTCTTTATGTCAAATATTGCTTAATTATTATTTACCCATAGCCTTCTGCTTCTCACATATTTCAACTATATAGTAGTACTCTTTGTTTCAGAACCAGGATTTTGTCAACAACACAAATGACCAGTCTCAAGAAGACCTGACACAGATGTTAGGATGCCCCCACCAGGGCAGACAGGACAGAGGAGAGGCTGTTAGGAAAGGCTAGTAACAAACTAAAGGAAGAATAGTGTGGGAGTGGGGGGAAGCTGAGGCAGACAGGTGTCAAGTATTCAAGATGTCCAGAAGTAGGTGACAGGGAGATAGCCCTGCAGTTGAATAGAGTCTATTATCTGGTGACTCTGATGGCAGACAATAAGCAGAGATCAAATCAATCAGACAGACAGCTGGAGAACCAGGAACAAGCCCCCAAGCAGAGCTGACTCAAGGCTGTCTGTGAACTCTGGACCCAGATAGGCTAACATTTCCACCAATACAGCAAACTTTTCCAAAAGCTAAGGATTGGAATCAACATGATATCAGAATAAGGAGTTTCTAAATATCCAGATTGGAAAAATGTGTCATCAAGGAATCAGAAGAATACTGTATTTGAGAGAGTGACACAATGAACTCTAGCTAGTCTGTCTTCACATGTAAAATTCCTATCAATCTGAAACTTCATCAAACCATAAAAAGCAGTATCAAATATTACTTGGAAGCAAAAGCATCAAAATATCAGTGGTATTATTAAATAGCCAACATATTTATTTTTCTATCAAGATTAATAATATATTAATTCAGGAGGTAGATTTAACATTTCTATAGTTTGAGAGTTGTTTGGTTGAGAAATAAGTGACTATCCTGTAATTTTCTCAGACAGTAGGAAAATTGTTTCAACAAGCTGAACAGTTGTGGGGAAGTGCAAAATCAACAAAGATGCATGACCCAAATGACTTTTCCAGTCACCTTAAACTTAACTCATCAAATGTTTCTTGGAAAAGTCCTAATAGTTACACATAGTACAGACATGACTGTCTTATCCTGAGTTTTGCTAAAAGCAAAGTCTGAAACAAATGCTAATATGTGAGAAGTTATTTTGGGAATATGATTTGAGAGAGCAGAAATGAGTGGCAGATAAATGGAAGGGAGGAAAGCCAATACAAAGATGACTTACTAAGTTGGGTCGTTTGGTCCTAAAGGGCCTTTTGAGGAGCTTTATGAAATGTGTGTTCAAACCATCTGTGCAGGGTAAGAAAGGAGAAGCATTTGTCTACAAGCTCCTCTTCCTGATTGGCCCAGAACCCCCAACATGTGGTTTCTACATGTTTCAGTACCAGGAAGTTTCCAGCAGGTGTCCTATATAGCATCATAGAAGCCCCAAACAGAAAGCAAGAGAGGTGCTTCTTGGTGAACTGTGTGAAGCTTGAGAAGTCTGCCTGACATTGGTTGCTACAATAACTGAAGTAAGAGGTAAGAGTGAGATTATGAGAAATGGTGCACATGAGGTGTCTAATACAATGTTTCTAAAGGTTAATCTCTAAGCAGAAAATAGTTTCAGGAAACTTAGATGCAGGTACATACTTGCTCAAATAAGAGAAAAAAAGGAAAAGTCTATACTAGGTTATAAGTAGGATTAACTGGAAGTGTAGGCCCATATTTTTCCTTTAGGCTCACCAACCACTAATCTTCAACCAGCAGCAGCAAGACAGATTTACTAGAATCAGGCCTTCAACAGCCAGAGGAATGAGTGTAGGACTAATGAGTTTTTATTCAAACCAAATGGCAGTGATATGTAGTGTGTGACTTTGGCAGTCCTGGGAACTCTTAATATTGAAGGCATCACCCCACATCATTTGAAACTACAACAACAAAAAACATACACCTACTTACCACAATAAAATGTATCTATAATATTTTAAGAGTTGAGTGGAATTGCATTTGACTATACAGTGCTGTTACACTTTATATATCAATTTAAATTTTCATTTTGATTCTACAGGATTTAAAATTTTTAAGCTTTTTTTTCTATTTGCAAGTACATGTATAGGCTCTAGGACTGGTAACTTTTTTGTTTTCCTATTAGCTTTGTTTTGTTTTTCTAAGTGACATATTTTGTAATCTGCAATAAGGTATTTTAATTTAATATGAGAAAGGAGATTTAACAGATAAACAAGGACTCTGAGGAACTTACAAGTACTGTAATGGATTTATTGAATAAAAAAGGACTCTGAGAAATTTACTTGGTCAAGGCACAGTAAACAGATCAGATGCTATGAGTGAATAAATTGCTCGGAAAGAATTGGTTAGCATTTAGAGTTCAACACACAATAAATATCCAGTCTGTGTTAACTCATTCAACACACAATAAATATCCAGTCTGTGTTAATACTGTGCTTGAAATCAGTAATGTAGCAATGAATGCAAAAGAAATGGTCTTTTTATCACAAATTTTTCAATGTAGCCACGCAGATACTGAGAAATATATAATCTATTACTTAATTGCATCCAATATTCCTTGCTAAGATTACTGTATCTCCAGTGTTCTTACTCACCTGATGAAATAGCACTTACTAACTTCGACAAACAGTGGGATTAGCACTTGAAATATAAAGAGCGTGAAGCTTTCATACTTCTTATCAATATTGTGAAAAAGTATGTCCATTACATGCATAATCAGTGAAGTGTATTACCAGACTAGGGTTTGATCCTAGTTCAGGAGCATTTACCTGGTATAACGTTAGAAAGTTATCTAGCCATCTTGAATTTTCCTTTCTTCATCTGTAAAGTAGGTGTAATAATAATACCTATTCAGGTAATTTTTTGTAAGAACATATAACGTATTGTAAATGAAGGGCTTTGTGTATTGGCATAAGTACTCAGTGTGTAGTTGCTGCTGCTGTTGTTTCTGTTTCTACAGATGAAGATAATTCAGCAGGTTCCAAGAAAGGTGAAATACAAAAGATTGCTTAAAGGGCATTTGAAACTATCCAATTGAATAAAGCTTCTATATAATTATCACAGAAACTCACAATTCTCTCTTTCTGGGATGCCATGACACTTCAAGTAGAAGAGGAATGTTATTAATCTCAACCATTCAAAAGCCAAGCAGTGATAATACCACTTTGTCAATCTCTTTTAGGAAAATAAAGCAAAATATTTGCACAAAATTAGTTATTATAATGTTATTTAGAATATCGAAGAGTTGCAAGCAGCCAAGATATCCAACAACAGGACATATTTAGGCAAATTATGCCATATCTATTTGTTAGACAATCTAATTTGGTACTTTAAAAATTCTAAGTTGTAATGTGGAAGAATTTCTGAAATATCAAGGGAAAATAAATATGTAATAGTGTGATTACCACTATGTAAAAATACACAGGAAGAAAAACCTAAGAAGGGTCCACATCAAAATGATACTGGATGTGTTAGAGCAATGTTATAATATAATTTTTTTCCTTGTTTTCTGCCATTCTCTAATGTCTCTCTGTTATTTCTGTACTTAATAAAATGAAAATTTACAAAAAAAGATAGCACCTGCACATCTTCATCCTAACATTAAAGTTCAGCAGCCTACAAGAGGGCTGAAGAACCTTCTGAATATTTGAGAAACTAAAGAGGATGGTAATTATCTCTGACATCACTTTATCATAGTTATTGTGACTTCATTGTGTGGATTATACTAATGCCAATAAGTAGACTGGGCTGGAAAAAATCAGGTTAACTATACAATGTAGAGATGTACTCGGTCTCCAATAAGATTTCCATGCACACTGAGTCTTTATTAGCAGAAGTGCAACGGATTTTCCAGTACTCTGAAGATTAATTTGACTCCAGTTCACATTTTATTAATTATTAATTGACTGATAATATTCCTGCCAAATTTGTCTAATGAAATTCACCCTCAAAGAGAAAAGTAGAGATCTCTGAACTGGTCTCTTTCTACTCTGCTGGAAATTCATTTTTTCTCTGAGTTAAGTAGGGTGGCAAGAAGAGGATGAGGGAAGCAAGCTCAGAGCAATTTGGAGCTGAAGGTGCCCAGCTGAGCAGATTTGAAAACCAAATGCATTTGTTAATTTCCAAAGTGATTTCAAGAGCAGGATCTTGGAAGGACTGCCAAATAAAATTAATCCTTTAAAATGATAATGCAAATTTTAAAATCACAATGGAGAGCTGTAAGTTCAAAGAGAACATTTTAATATCACATGTATCTTAACTTGAAGCTCGACACTTCACCTATGGATGGCTTCTCCCATCATTTCTTATGGTTACAGGTTCAGATCAAGGGGTATATGTTTGTGTGTCAAGGAATGGGGCGGAACATGGAAAGGGAGAGACAGGGAGAGAGAAAGGGTAGAGAGAGAAGAAAAAGAAGAGAAGAAAGATTGAGATAATCCATAGTTAATATCATCCTAAAAAAGGAAGTTTTCATCTTTGTGTGTGTGTGCATATGAATCAATATGTAAACTTATAATGCTTTGTCAAAAGTTTAATTATAAATACCAGTAATTTGTAATAAACAATGCAGACAACAGAAATTAGTAATAATTAATTTCTAATTTTGATCAATGAAGGCAACTAGAAAATGCAAATATGAAATTGTTCTGTAGCTATAACATAATTAAGAATAGATTACAGCATATTTGCTGTCCTTTGCAGATATAAAATCCTTAAAAGTAAAAATAAGTTCTAAAGGTCAGTAGGGTACTACAGACAATATGAATTCTTAGTGCTCATGAAAAATTACCTATTCAGTTAGCCAAAAAATATGTATTAAGTTACTTTATGCCAAGCATGCTGTTGATGTCAAGAATTTTTGTCCTTACAGATATGGTTCCTACCCTCCTAGAGCTTTCAGTCTGGTGGGAGACAGATATTATATACACATTTAAAAGATCACTTCAAACTACAATGGGTGGGTGGAGAAATACAGAGAAATATAAAATATATAACAGGTGGATTTTTCATCACCTGGTGCATCAGAGAAGGATTATCTGAGTCAGTTTGATTTGAGATATGAAGGACTAGCAGAAGTCAATGAGGCAAAGAAAGAGAAAAGAACATGGAGATGGTAGATGCAGAGATTCTGTGCCTAGATGGAACTCAGCTGTAAAAGATGCCTAACAAAAGTAGGTGACGTGAGAGTTGAGTTTGTGTTCAAATGAGCTGTTTTTAAGGAAAAAATAAAACACAGCTTATTTCTTCCCATCCTGATACAAGGAAAGGATGGCCGAGAGTGTTCATCCAAAGGGGTAAGTAGTCATTTTATCTCCACCTCCTTTCCCCTTCCTAACGCCCCACTATTCCACCCCTCTTCTCATCCCCTACCCTCCAACATTCACCCAAGCAGGTCATTTATGTGGTATTAGACTGGCTTGTTCCAGAAAAGGAGAGGAGGAGGGAAATTCTTGCCATGAAGAGGCAGATGCAGTCTGATCCAATCCAGGAAGGCAGGCATACCTGAGACTAAGAGAAGGGATGAGGTTAGAGGTAGAGCTGAGGGGTGGGAAGGGGTGCACTGCGTAGTAGAATCCCAGGTCTCAATTGTTCAGAGTAGGATGCCTATGGAAGGGGGACTATATGAACCTTGAGCTGGAGAACCAATGTCAGAGTTCCTGTAGGTATGACCAAGCATGAATGTTATAGGGTTGGGAGCAGACAGCGAAGGCTGCCCATGCAGCCCTGAGAATGGTCTTCACTACATCATGCCCAGCACTGCAGTAAAAGCTTTATTGGAATCATCTTAATTGATACTTACAAGTACCAGTAAATTAAGACTATTTTATGAAATAAGTAATTTGCTTGATAACCCATAGCTTGTAAAGTCAGTATTTGAGCTCTGACAGTCTGACCTAACTCCACTGAGACTGAATTTCTCATACCCAAAGTTGCTGGGTCTTGTGGCAGAGTCAATTTGTTCATAGAAATAAAGTGTTCTTATACTCAAGTGTTGTGGCAAAGAATCCACACCAGCTTCATTTGCAAAGCTTATTCTGTAGAATGAATAGGAAAGGAGAAAGGATACTTGTTGGAAAATCAGAACAAAACTAAAAGTCCAGGAGAGATCAGTAGCTTGGTCTAAACTTAGTAAACCTAAGGAAACTAACTCTGCAGCCCAGGTGATATGGTCAGATTTTAGAAACATTAAGGAAGGAAAATCATAAAATGTGGGTGATGTTTGGTTATAGGGTGTCAAGGAGAAGCAAGTGTCAGAGATGATATCCATCTTTCTGACTTTCTCTACTCCAAATTTCCTTCTGTATTAAGATATATGCTCTGGGACTTAAAGGAACTGTCTGGGCAGGAGATACAAATTTGGAAGCCAACAATACAGTGATGGATTCTACTTCATACTTTAAAGGTTCTTCCCAACTATAAAAATGTAATAGAGCAATTTTTATAAAAATATCATTGCAAAAAACCTTCTGATGAAAGTAACAAAATAACAGATCATATAGCTCTAAACCTAATTTTCAGGCAAGAGTATGGAAATATCTTCTTTTATACTAGAAATATCTATGTATTTTTCAATGCCAAGATTGGCAGTGGAACTGAATGACTCATCACCAAAGTGGTCCAATTGTCTGCAGACTGATGGGAAAATATCAGTATGGTCATGCACCCAGATATAGTCAGCATCAGAAATCATTTTAACTGTATGAGTCATATTATTTTCTTAAAAGCAAAAAAGACCTATCTTCTGATATGTCTCTTAAGATAGGATACTTCCTGTGGTTGACAGAACTAAATTATTTATCATAATATTAATGCTCTTCCAAAATAATTTATCCAGCAATCAATGCTGTCTACCAATATTAAGAACAGGCTGTCACCTCCCTGATAGAATATCTGGAAACTCAGAAGATTCTCTGCCACATTACTTCTATTTCATGTTATCTCTCTTTCTTTCTCCTTCATTTTACCAATAAGTTTTTAGAAAGAAGTTTGTTACTCACTGCCTCTATATTTTGATTTTATACTCATATCAACTATTTTAAATGGAGTTCAACTAACCCAGACACCCAGCATGAAAACCAGCATGAGTTTTTAAAGGAGTTTTAAATGAAAGTTTTTAAAGTTTTTAAAGGAGTTTTAAATGAAAAATCCAGCATGAGTTTTTAAATGTGGAAGAGTTTTTGTGATAAGTAAATAAATAAATATAAGAGACTGAGAAAAGGATCAAAGACGTGTATAGTCATATGATAATCATCTGCCAACTTTCCAAATCAGAAATCAAGATAAAAGAGTAGTTCCATGAAATTCTTCCAGATCAAGTGACTATGTTTTGTATATCATAGCTAATTAGCAGATCCACTACTCACTCCTGGTACAAATTGTTCAGAGATACCTATTTTACTTGAATACTACAGAGGCAAACGCATTATTCAAAACACTTAAATGTCCAACAATGATAGACTGGATTAAGAAAATGTGGCACATATACACCATGGAATACTATGCAGCCATAAAAAATGATGAGTTCATGTCCTTTGTAGGGACATGGATGAAATTGGAAATCATCATTCTCAGTAAACTATCGCAAGAACAAAAAACCAAACACCGCATATTCTCACTCATAGGTGGGAATTGAACAATGAGAACACATGGACACAGGAAGGGGAACATCACACTTCGGGGACTGTTGTGGGGTGGGGGGAGGGGGGAGGGATAGCATCGGGAGATATACCTAATGCTAGATGACGAGTTGGTGGGTGCAGCGCACCAGCATGGCACATGTATACATATGTAACTTACCTGCACATTGCGCACATGTACCATAAAACCTAAAGTATAATAATAATAATAATAAAAGAAAAAAAAAAAAAGAAAAAAAAATAATAATAATAAAAAATAAAATTAAAAAAAAAAAACACACATTATGGTGTACATTTAGGAATTGGAAGATATGTATTACTCGTGACCCTATCTCTGCCCAAATACAGAGTGGCTATCACTAATCAATTCCTGCACCTTTTCCCTCAGATACTGGATATAGATTAAACATCCTGAGCACACCACTGTAGAGAGCTGCCACTCACTGATAAGATATGGAATGTGTGAGTAAACTCACTTGCCATCTCTGGAAATGTGGAAAACCACTGAAGATGTTTGCTCTAAACTACATACTGCCACTTAACAGTAGGATATTTTTTGACAAGTTACACAACCTTTCCGAGATTTTTCTGCCTCATAAGATTGTTGTGAGAAACAAATTAAATAATCTTTGTGAAAATGTCTTGTAAACAGTTTAAAGTGTGGTATAAAATTATTTCTTGTTATCACTTTCATCTAAAGCTATACAACAAAGAGGTATATAAGGCAGTCAAATTTAAATAACAAAAAGGCTGAAATGCTATTGTCACTCATTTCTGGGTGGTACTTATCTGTCTCTTTTTTTATATAAACATACCAACAAACACACACAATGAAAACAGCTCATATTCCGTATTTTATTTAATGTACCTGGGATACATTCTTTTTATTTGAAAATACATATTCTAAAATGTGGTTCCACCTGAGATGTCAGAGTTTCTGAGAGCCATCTGGGGGCTTGATGTGTTATGAACGTTCCTTTCACACTGTTTTGTTTTGTTTTTTTCATATTTCCATTTATGTGATTGACCATGTGTGCACTTAAGTAAACAAATCTTTTTGCAAGTGTGTTTCTTGATTGGTGTATGCGAGCTCAAAAGGAAAAGGTACTG
Source organism: Pongo abelii (assembly GCF_028885655.2). NCBI lineage: Eukaryota > Metazoa > Chordata > Mammalia > Primates > Hominidae > Pongo > Pongo abelii. Next base: position 33,745,884 of record NC_071998.2, read on the forward strand.
AGTAAATAGGCATCTTAGCTTCTGCAACGAACACACAGGAAGGAATCAAGAAGAAAAATCTGTGCTTTGAAGAGATAAAGAAAGCCTATAATCAGAGTTATCCAGGCAAAGGCATTACCTATGGGAGGCTGCTCTACTTTGTACTCACATAGTACCTTTCATCCAGAAAGCTTAAATCACATACTATTTATTAAGCCCCTTCATGTACATGAACCTCATTGATCCTCTCGGTAGGGTTATAAAAGCACATTATGGACCGCACTATGTGGATATGAAAACTAAGGCACTTGGAAGTGAAGTTCTTCATCAAAATACGAAAATGTAAACAAATGAAAGAAGTTAAGAATATAAGGATAATTATGGGTGTCATTGACTTTCTTGAGTGTGAGCCCTGATTTTTAGCTATTTATTTCCATTAAACTGCAAATACTTGCTGCAGCAGCCAAACATGCAACAGAGAATCTCCATGGGTAGGACATACCTTTTATTAAAACAATGTATTACCTAAAATACTCCTTCCCCTTCTTTTCATCCAAATGAGAGCACATAAAATGCCTAAAACACTCACGGAGAAAAGTCTTCCAGACCCTTCACAAAAATCCCAAGTTTACATTTATTTGTTTATATGAGCATGGAGGTAAAACAAGGACAAATGCCCATAAAACACACTTTAGTCAAATCGCAATTCACTCTTCTGGCATAATAAGTTTAAAAACCCAGTGGGTGCATTAAATCAAAACACAAACCCAGCAAGCACTGTCGTGGCTACATGTCAAACCTTTCCCACCTCAGAACTCTGCTTCTGTTGTTTCCCAAAACATTTCTGACACCTTCAATCAAATTGATATAGTTATCCTTCTTTCATAGCAAACAAGATCTATAACACTACATACTCCTATTCTTAAGCAAGAAGGAGACAAAAACACGTCTTCCTTCCTCTGGAAACTGATAACAGAAGATAAATATAACCCCCTCAGTAATTCTTATCTCTCTTGGTCAAAGGCTAAAGGTCTCAGTGCTGCAAGCTGGATGATAATAAACTTTTGAGAAGAAAAGGGAATTCAAAATTAAGGTTATTTCATCTCAACACTGTTGGCTTGAAGAGAAATTCATGTTTTCCACCCATTTAGACTCCTATTGTGATCAATAACCTGAATGACAAATCCCTGAGCTAATTGTCTGTTCCTTGCCCTTTAAAATCAGGGTGTACTAGAGTTTCTCATAAACATTTAATAAATCATTCTTTTTTTTTCTCTTTCTACATACATGATTTATAAAATAAAGAACAAAAAAGCACATTTATAAAACAGACCACAAAGCCTGTTGATCCACACCAGGCAATTTTTCTTGTGATACCATTCCCAATTCTGCTGAAATGCTTTTGGACAAGATTTATAAAGTTTTCATAAATAATATATATGCAAAATAAAATTAAATATCAACAACAACAACAAAAACCCTGAAGTGCTATTGTCACTCATTTCTGGGTGGTACTTATCCGTCTCTTTTTTTATATAAACTTACCAACAAACACACAATGAAAACAGCTCATATCCCAGAGAGCAGCCTCCACCAAATGAAAAATAACACTACAATCACACACACACACACAAACACACACACACACACGCCCCTGGGAAAAAAATATACAAGTTAAAAAAATATATAAAGTACATCTTTGGAACAAAATCTACTTATGTGAAAATGCTTTTCAAATTAAGTTAATGTATTTTAACAATAAGATGGGATGTTTGGCTTTAAGAATGTTGCTTCCAGAAATTAATAAAAGCCAGAAAGTTGATTTTGGATTAGAAGATTCACCTGAATGAGCAAATAAAACTGTAGCAAACAGCTTTTTCCACTCAAATTTCCGATCTTAATTTTATAGACATAGCTGAAAGAAAGGCAAAAGTGGAAGGAAAAAGACTCAACTCAATCTATTTCTAGCAATTCCTATAGGTTGCTTTATTTCTTCGCCTAGATTTATCCACTCTTACTTGTTTCTACCTAGTTATGACTCAGCACCCTGTACTCTCCATACCTTAGCACCAAGGGAATGAAAAGTTTAGTTATTTAAATATCAAAACTAGAAATTATGTGCTTTAGCATGAATATGTTTTTGTACACTTGCACAGCCTTCTGTTTGGGAGACAGGTACATAGGTCAAGATTGGAGATCATAGGTTATTATCCAACTGGAAGTAGCAGGACTACTTAGAAATATACAAGTAAAGCCACCCATGCTCAAATGAAAGTTATGTGATGGATAAACCAAGGTCTCCTTAACCCTCTAGGATTATAAGGATAAAGCTTGCACATATATAAATGTTAAACCATTTCCCCACTTTAGAAAAAAAAAATGGAAATCACATAGCTTGAGTTTCTTTAAAAAGTGAAAATATGTCAAGTCCTGTAGTCCAATTTCAGGGTATCAAGTCAACCTGTCTGAAAAGGAAGTATTCAGGAGACAGTGATCTCTTTGTGGATTTCTGAAAACTTTTATTCTTTACACTGTCTCCATTTACCTTTTAATGTTTAATGCTTATTACCCACCCTATACAAAGGGTAAAATCCTATTTTCTCTATTGTTACAAGTTTTTAAATAAAATATTACATTAGTGAAGATAATGGAATGAAGACACAAAAATTAAACTTTAGAGTTGTACAGGAATTTATTTACTTGGTGTATGTATTATTTGCTGGTACATGTTTTCTTTAAAATTGTTTCGTTTTCCACTAAATACCTACGCATCCATTATCAGACTTTCAACACCTAAATTCACTCTCACTCTCTGCTGTGGAACTTGCTTTCTGTTTTGTTGAAGGAATTAAGGCAATTTAAAAAGACCTTCCACAAGGTTTCACCACTGGATTTCAAACATACACATACTTAGACCTTTACCTGTTTTTCTTTACTTCCTGTTTTCACATAAACTTTCTACACATAACTTCTCTTCTTATGCACTAGATACCACTCCCCCTCTGTTATTCAAAAATATTGTACCAGCAATGGTTTCTCCCCCGATCATGTATTAACCCTCTCCAGTAGAGAATTCCAATTAACACACACACCAAAAAAAAAAAAAAAAAAAAAAAAACCCTCTGTTCTATCTCTGTTTGTCAGGATTCTCCAGAGAAACAGAACCAAAGGGGGTGGGGGAGAGAGAGAGAGAGACATAGACAGACAGAAGAATTAGCTCACATAATTATGGAGGCTGAGAAGTCCCATCTTCAGTCAGCAAGCTGGAGACCTAAGAGAACTGATGACTGGTGATATAGTTCAGTCTGAGACTGAAGGCCTGAGAAGCAGAACCAATGGGTATGCTCTGGCCCAAGTCCTAAGGCAGAAAAAGACCATGTTCCAGCTCAAAGATAGTCAGTCAGGCAGAGAGAAAACAAATTTTCTATTACTTAGCCTTTTTGTTCTATTTAGGCCTTCAACAGATTGAATGAGGCCCACACACATCAGGGAGGGCAATCTGCTTTTCTCAGTCCACCAATTCCAATGTTAATTTCATCCAGAAAAAACCCTCACAGACACACCCAGAATAATGTTGAAACAAGTATCTGGGCACCCCATGGCCCAGTCAGGCGGACACATAAAATTAACTATCATGGTGTCCCATCTGAAATAAAATAAAATAAAGTCACCCGTGACCTCCGCATCCCCTGCAACTACTTTTACATTTCACTCTATCATTTTTAGCAAAATTTCTGTAAAGATTTGTGGATCTCTTTTATGTCCAATCTTTCTCCTCCTATTCTTCTCTAAAGCCCGTCCATTCAGCAGGCCAATATAAAATGCCAAACTCCCTCAAATCCCTTACTCTGTTTAATTTACCTTCATAGAAATTATCCCTATCTGACATATTTACCAGTTTTTTGCCACCATGCCAGAATTTAATACACATTATGAATGTTCAATGTTTTCAATGAATAAATGAATATTAAAACCATATAGAGGTGCTCATGAATATATTAGAGCACATAGTTAATTTATAGCACATGGTAGGTGCTCAATGTTTTAAATGAATGAAAATAGAAACTCTTGAACAAGCACTCATTTTTTACCTGTATGTTTACTCCTAAAATAAGCCAAAGAAGACTAGAGTGCTGCTACAGGTTCAAAAATGACAGGTATGAGATATCTCTGATTGATAGTGCTTGAAGCAGTATGAAGGTTTAAAGCTATTCCAATTCACCAAGAAATTCAAGGGATCATTAGAATCCAGAGAAAGCAACATTTTTTTCCTCTCTGAAACTCAGGCATGGGAAAAAACATACTAAAGTTGAAACAGAAGATGTGTGGAAATTGCTTTAAACTTTATCTCCCTCTCAATTCTCCAACAATCTAACTGTTCACAATGTAATCAACCGATGATGTCACATCAAACGTTGTAGAGAATATAGATGCAAACAGAGAATCTACCTCACCTTCCCATTGCTACATTCACAATTTGCAAAGGTATCTATCCAGCTGTTTCCCGTCTGTCTGTTCCTAAGAACAACATGAACACACGAGCTTTGGATTTCATTTTCTCTTGCCTTCTTAAGAACTTTACTCCTTGTCTTCTCTGCATCATCAATTCAGTACTCTCTTTTCAATTATTTGCATCAACATACCAGCATTTTCTTATAACTCATCTTAAACAACATATCAAAGAAAACAAAACAATGACAATGCAACAACAGTGATAATGAAAAATTTTTCATTGTGTCAATATATCACAATTTATTTCTTCATTTTGGTGTCAATGAACATTTTGGGCCATTTCTAGATTTTGTTTCTTTTTTTTTTATTTTTTAAAATCTGCCTGGTAAAATTTGGATTTTCCCTCCAAATCTCATGTTGAGATGTGGTCCCCAGTGTTGGACATGGGGCTTTGTGGGAGATATTTGGATTATGGGGGCAGATCCCTCATGGCTTGGTGATGTTGTGACAATTGTGAGTGAGTTATCATAAGATCTGGTTGTTTAAGGGTACATGGCACCTTCCCCACCGACTTTCTCTCTCTCTCTCTCTGGCTCCCACTGTCACTATCTAATATATCAGGACCACTTTGTCTTCTGCCGTGATTGTAAGCTTCCTGAGGCCTCACTAGAAGCCAAGCAGATGCTGGTGCCATGCTTTGGTGAGCCAATTAAACCTCTCTTCTTATAATTTATCCAGCCTTATGTGTTTCTTTATAGCATGCAAGAATGGCTTCATACAGAAAATTGGTATGGAAGAGTAGAGCATTGCTATAAAAATACCTGAAAATGTGGAAGCAACTTTGGAACAGAGTAACAGGGAGATGGTTTGAACTATTTGGAGGGCTTAGTGGAAGATAGAAAAACGAGGAAAAGTTTGAAATTTTTTAGAGACTAGTTAAATGGTTGTTACCAAAGTGCTGATAGTGATATGGACAGCGAAGTCCAGGATGATGAAGTCTCAGATGGAAATGAGGAACTTACTGAGAACTGAAGCAAAGGTTATGCATGTTATGCCTTAGCAAAGAGCTTGGCTGCATTCTATCTGTGCCCTAGGTATCTTTGGAAAATTGAACTCAAGAGTAATGACTTGGGGTACTTGGTGGAACAAATTTCTAAGCAGCAAAGCATCCAAGAGGTGGCCGATTGCTTCTAACAACATAAGCTCAAATGTGGGAGCAATGAGATGACTTGAATTTGGAAGTTACATTTAAAGGAGAAGCAGAGCATAAAAGTTTAATAAATTTGCTGCCTAGCCATGTGGCAGAGAAAGAAACATCATTTTCAGGAGACGAATACAAGCAGGCTGTGGAGAAACCACTTACTAGAGAGATGTGCATGACTAAAAAAAGAGCTAGGTGCTGATCACCAAGATAATGGGAAAAAGGTCTCAAAGACATTTCAAAGATTTCTGAGGCAGCCCCTTCCATCACAAGCCCAGAGGCCTAGGGGGAAAAATGGTTTCATGGGCCAGGCCTGAGTACCAAAGCCCTGTGGCACCTTGGGAGGTTCCAGCTCCAGCTGTGGCTCAAAGGGCTCTGTTCAGGCCACTGCTCCACAGGGTGCAAGTCATAAGCCTGGGCAGTTTATGTGTGGTGTTAAGACTATGGATGCACAAAATGTAAGAGTGAAGGAGGCTTGGCAACCTCTGCCTAGATTTCAGAGAATGTATGAGGAAGCCTGGGTGCTCAGACAAAAGCCTGCTGCAGTGGTGGAGCCATCACAGAAAACCTCTACTAGGGTATTTCTAATGGGAAATACGGGGTTGGACACCCCACTCTCCTCCAGACTCCCAGAATGCTAGATCCAATGGCAGCTTGCACCATGCAACTGGAAAACCCACAGTCACTCAATTCCAACCCATGATAAGAGTAGCTATAGGAGATAAATCCTGCAAAGCAACAGTGACAGAACTGCTCGAGGCTTTGGGAGCCCACCCCTTGCACTGGATTCAGGACAGGTGAATATGTATCCTGATTTCAGTGTGCCCTGGATTTAGAACAGAAAGTCAAAGGATATTATTTTGGAGTTTTAAGATTTGATGACTTCCCTGCAGGGTTTCAGACTCGCATGGGCCCTATAGCCCCTTTCTTTTGTCCAATTTCTCCCTTTTGGAATGGGAATGTTTATCCGATGCCTGTACTCACACTGTATCTTGGGAGTAAATAACTTGTTTTGATTTTACAGGCTCATAGGTGGAAATGACTCATCTCCAGATGAGACTTTGTACTTGGACTTGGTCTTTGGGACTCTTGAGTTCATGTTGGAATGAGTTAAGACTTTGGAGGACTATTGGGAAGGCATGGTTGTACTTTGTAATGTGAGAAGGACATGAGATGTGGTGGGCTGGAGTGAAACGATATAGTTTGGTTGTCCCCTCCAAATCCCATGTTGAGATGGGGTCTCCAGTGTTGGCGGTGAGGCCTGGTGGAAAGTGTTCAGATCATGGGGGCAGATCCCTCATGTCTTGGTGCTGTCCTTGCGATAGTGAGCTCTGGTGAGATCTGGTTGTTTCAGGGTGTGTGGCACACCCCCACTCTCTCTTTCTCTTGCTCCTGCTCCAGCCATGTGATATGTCAGCTGCCCCTTTGTCTTCTGCCATGATTGTAAGCTTCCTGAGGCCTCACCACAAGCCAAGCAGATGCTGGTGCCATGCTTTCTGTAGAGCCTGCAAAACCATTAGCCAATTAAATCTCTTTTCTTAAAAATTGCACAGTCTCAGGTATTTTTTCACAGCCATACAAGAATGACCAAACACACTGCTATAAACATGTTATACATGTCTTCTGGTAAACGTGCACAAGAGTTTTTCTAGATCAATTACTTAGCAGTGATATTCCTGAGGCCTTGGTTGTACACATCTTCAATTTTACAAGATAATACTAAAATATTTTCCTAAGTAATTATGCCAGCTTGCCTTCCATAAGCAATGTGAATTGTTTCATATTCTCACCAAAGTTTATGATTGTCTGATATTCTAACATTTGCCAATCTGCTGAGTACCAAAGGATTACTTATTATTTTAACTGACATTTTTATAATCATTGAGTATGTTTTAATAAGTTGATAAACAACTTACGTTTATTTGTGAAATACACCTGATCATGTCTTTGGCTCTTTATTTTTCTGGATAATTCTTTGTCTTTTACTACTTTTTTTTTTTTTTTTTTTTTGAGACGGAGTTTCACTCTTGCGGCCCAGGCTGGAGTCTAATGGTGCAATCTCAGCTCACCGCAACCTCCGTCTCCTGGGTTCAAGCGATTCTCCTGCCTCAGCCTCCTGAGTAGCTGGGATTACAGGCATGTGCTACAACACCCAGCTAAATTTGTATTTTTAGTAAAGATGGGGTTTATCCATGTTGGTCAGACTGGTCTCAAACTCCCAGCCTCAGGTGATCCACCTGCTTTGGCCTCGCAAAGTGCTGGGATTACAGGCATGAGCCACTGTGCCTTGCTGTCTTTTACTTATTAATCCTTTTAAGAGTTCTATATTTATTCTAGATACTAGTCATTTGTTGTTTATATGTGTTATTATACTTCCAGTTTGTGATTTGTCTCTTTTTTCCTATGATAACTCTTGATGAAGAAAGTTTAATTAAATGTACTCAAGTCAATTAATATTTTGCTTTATGGACTGTACATTTGTATCATGTTTAAGAGACTTGGTAAATTATGCTGGCTAAGAGCATAGTTTCTACTGTCAGACTGCTGGGGTTGGGTCCCAACTCTGCCTCTCACCAACTGTACAACCTTGAGTACTTAGCACTATATGCTTCAGTTGCCTCATCTGTACAGTAGGAATAACTTGATGTATCAGGGTTTTGTAAAAATTAAATGTACTCAGATATTTAGCTTATTAGTACTGTACTTAATATTTTAAATACATAATAATTATTGGCTATATTTACTTAATAAATTGCATTATTTTTAATTGAATGTATACGCAGCCAAACAGGTGCTTTTACAACATTTGATACATTAATCTTTTATTTATTAACTTTAATGGAGGTGGAGCCTGGTGGGAGGTCATTAACTGGAATAACTTTTCTAGGCGTATACAACTCATCCTCACTTAGACTCTCTCACACCTCATTGACTGTCCCTTCTTAGTTATCTCACAGACTCTAGCTCCTGTGACATGACTTCAAAATGTTAAATTGCATTAGAGCTGAATTCTAGTCCCTCTTTTTCCTTTTTACTCCAGGGACTGTAAATTGGGATCAGATTACCTAGGCTCAAATTTTGACTTTTTTATCAACTAAGTATGTAACTGAGCAAGTTATTTAACGTCTCTGTACCTCTGTTCTCCATCAGTAAAATCAAAATAACATTTTCTATCTTCCATGGTGGTTATAAGCCATGCAAGATAAATTTAAAATGCAGTATTAAATTTAAAAATGTTTAATAATTCATGTATTAAAAATTTTAAAACTATGTATATCACTGGGAACACCTGATTTTCTATAGGTGCTAAAAATAATATTTTTCCTAAAGGAGTTCCACTAACCTATGACTTTGAAAGTAATCTAATTGAAGAATATACAGTCAGCCTTTCATATATATAGGTTCCACAGCCACAGATTTAGCCACCTACAGATAGAAAATATTTAGGAAAAAACATTATACGACAATAAAAAATACAGGTTTTAAAAAACAATACAGTAATAACTATTTACATCACCCTTATGTTCCAGTAGGTATTATAACTATATGTAATCTAAAGTATATGGAAGAATGTGCATAGGTTATATGCAAATACTATGCCATTTTATAAAGTACCTTGAGCATTGGCAGATTGTGGTTTTTGCAGGAGGTCCTGGAACCAATTCCCTGTGGATACTGAGGCATGGCTATACATTCAGTCCTCAAATCTCCCTAAGTGAATTAGTCAACTGTTTAGTTGGCTGCTTCATGTTTTGATGTGTAACAAGTATCTTATCCTAAGCATGACCAAAGCATAACTGTTGGCCCAATCCAAGTTTTTTTCTCCTCAGAAAAAATGGCACCACCATATATTCATTTTGCTCAAGCCAAAACTCATGTCACCCTTCACATATTTTCCTCCCACATCTAGCCTAATAAATTCTACCACAAAAAGTACATCAGATTTAACCATTACACCCTGCCTTACTCCAATAAGAAACATCTTCTCTTATCTTGACCACCATTGCAAATGCTCAGCTGTTCTCTCTGATTCCATTCTTAACTCTGTTATGGGCTGTCCTTGATATGAATTGGCTCTGTGTCCCCACCCAAATCTCATCTCAAATTGTAATCTCCACATGTCGAGGGAAGGTTCTGGTGGGAGGTGATTGGATCATGGGGGCAGTTTCCCTCATGCTGTTCTCACGATAGTAAGTTCTCATGAGATCTGATGGTTTAAAAGTGTTTGGCAGTTCCTTCTTCACTCCCTTTCTCTACTGCTGCCACGAGAAGACGTGCTTTGCTTCCCCTTTGCCTTCCACCATGATTGTAAGTTTCCTGAAGCCTCCCCAGCCATGCAGAACTGTGAGTCAAATAAATCTCTTTCCTTCATAAATTACCCAGTCTCAGGTAGTTATTTATACCAGTGTGAAAATGGACTAATACAGTCCTCCATTCAGAAATTAGGGCTATGCAATCCAATCCAATATAAATCCAATTACTAATTCCCAACTTGCTTAAAAGCATTATGTGGCTCTGCACAGCAGTTACAATAAAATTCAAACTCCCTCCCATTGAGTACAAGGCCTTAGGTGATCTAGTCCCACCAGTTTCCCTATGCTTTTTCTAAACTCGGTCCACCCTCATTCCACACCTTCAGTCTACATGCCTTCTTTCTGGGTCTTAAACAGGTCAGTGTATCCTTTCCTCAGGGCATTTGCACTGCTGGCTTGGAATGACTTAACCCCAGGTTTTTGCATGGCTTCCTCCTGGTCTTCAGGTCTCAACTTGAGAAGTCACCTCATCCTTGACCACTCCAGTTAAAATTGCCCCACCTCTAATCAACTATCTTTTCTTTTCATTTTTTATCAGTATTTCAAATTTTTATATCTGTTTCTGTATTAGATCTGTCTCCTACTAGAAGTAAGCTTTTTGAGGGCAGTAACACAGTATAATCTTAATTATCCCTGGGACAGTGCCTGATAATCACATAACCAGTTCCTAACAGTAATAATTGACTGACTGTAAAATACTGTTCTAAGGGCCTTGTATGCAGTGTTTTACTGAGGTAGAAGAAACACAATGTCCATATATTACCCTTGAGATGGGGATATATAATTCATACTTTATAGATAAAAAACCTAGACAAAAAGAGTGGCAAAAGTAGAATTCAAAACTATTTCCCGTTTGGCATTTTATCCCCTATTGCTTAGTACATCATTAGATGAATAAATATTTGTTTTCATTTGGAGAGATGTATACAAACATCAAAGGAAAACATTCAAAAAATGCAAAAAAGAAAAAAGTCTAAAGATAACTGTTTTTGGAGCCTCCCACACCATTAAATGAACTTCAGAAGGTCAGAATTGGGTATCAAAATTCACACCCTAATAGAATCTATAGAAAAAGTTGTTAATTCCTGTGAAGTGCGTCAGGATTCAATGGTTGTGAAAAATGCTGTAGAAATGTAAAGTTGCTCTTCACACCTTTGCTTAGCACTATTGTCTCTGTTTGTCAAGTTGCAGCTTACACAAGACCACAAATCTTTACATAATTCAAGCTTAGAGGAAAATAAATCTGATTTGTCAGAGAAAAATAAGGGAGACTTTCAGGTAGAAAACCAAAATTCAGAGATCTCATCTGTTGTGACCTGTGCATGCATATGGCAGAATTCCACAGGGTACCTGGTCCTTATTGGCTGTAGGTCACTTACCTTTCCAGGACTCGCTTCTATCAGGAGCACAAGTAACCCAGGTAGCAGCTGCTATGCAGTAAAATCCTGGAAAAGTAGGCCTCCAAGGTGCACACAGGGGCATTACTGCCCTGAAGGACAGAGATCTGGGTAGTTTCTTAAGGAATTACTTTCATTTTTATACTGTGTTGAATGTTTTTAATAAAGTTTTATAAAAGTTTTAAAATCGTATAAATTATAACATGTAAAAACCACTTTCTTTTTTTTTTTTTTTTGAGATGGAGTCTCTCTCTGTTGCCCAGGCTGGAGTGCAGTAGTGCAATCTCAGCTCACCACTACATGCGCCTCCCTGGTTCAAGCAATTCTCCTGCCTCAGCCTCCCGAGTAGCTGGGACTACAGGTGTGCACCACCATACCCAGCTAATTTTTTTGTATTTTTAGTAGAGATGGGGTTTCACAATGTCGGCCAGGCTGGTCTCGAACTCCTGACCTTGTGATCCGCCCACCTTGGCCTCCCAAAGTGCTGGGATTACAGGAGTGAGCCACTGCGCCTGGCCCAAAATCACTTTCTTAAACCCCTAGCTCTGATTCTAAATCTAGAAGGCTACTAGACCTTCCAGGAAATGGAGCTGAGTGTATTGATTCTCTCACTGCTTTAAGTGACATTGGTTCCCAAGCTGTAGGGTAACTTAACCCTTAGGTCTGTGGGTGCCAATGCCAAGAGCAGTGGGAGGCAGACTAGTGCAAAGGAAACAGGAGGCAAAATAGGGTAATGGAAAAAGTACATGGGTGTTGGCATCAGAGGGATCTCTATCTGAAGCATACCCTTCATAGCACCACGGCTCTGCCCCATTCTCTCAGATCCATTTGCTGTTTTGGTACACCTCTCCCCAGTGCCGATGTTTGCCTCCAACTTGCCCATACATATGACTCTTCTTCAGGCTTCCCTCAGGTCATTGGAGACCCTTGCCTCCAAGCACATAGCTTCCTGAGTGTTTGGGAGTTTACATTCCCCCTTCCCAATCCCTGAGACAACCTTTTGTTATCAAACAAATAGCTATAATTTCTCATGCTTACTTTACCTTATGTAAAATGTAGATTTACCGAGTACCAAATGAATGCATAATTGACTGTTCCTCTATCCCCTCCTTTCACATGTCAGATGTGGCTTTAGAGGGCCCTAATCAAAGCTTCACAAGACTGTAACCTCTTGCCTCATTGCCTATCCTTACCACCTCCACCCTTTCCCCCTCTTTCCTCTCCTGTTCACTTTTTCCCCTTAGTGCAGTCCTCAAAAACCTGCTCAGAACAAAGCACAGGTCACAGAACCCACTGTAACTTGTGTTTTTCTTCTTCCTGGGTGCATCCTCAACCTTGGCAAAATAAACCTCAAAACCAATGCTTACCCTTTCTAAGTCTTAGGTTCTTCTTCTTTAAAATGGAGAGAAAAAAATCCCACTGGCTTTGCCAGGTAGTGACAATTATGTGATGTTTGTCAAATCAGAGACAGCTTACTGTATTAGTTAAGGGCAAGAATGCTAGAGTCAGATGGCCTGGACTCCAAGCTCTACCTCTTACTAGTTGTATTAGTTGGGGCTCTCCAGAGAAACAGAAGAGAGAAAGGAAGAGAACATGATTATAAGAAATTTGGCTGATAAAATTATGCAGGCTAAGTCCAAACCCAGGAGAGCCAATGGCATAAGTTGCAGTCCAAATCTAAGTCCAAGAATTAGGAGAGCCAGTGATATAAGTTCCAGTCTAAGGCCAACTCTGAAACCAGCAGAACATCTATGTTCCAGCTCATTCAGGTAGAGAGAACAAATATATCCTTACTCAGCCTTTTATTCTATTCAGGCCTTTGCTGGATTAGATGAGGTCCATCTATATTAGGGAGGGCAATTTTCTTTACTCAGTCCACCTATTAAAATATCGATCTCATCTACCAACATCCCTATAAACACTCAGAAATAATATCTCACCAAATATCTGGGCATCCCATGGCCCAGTCAAGTTGACACAAAACTGTGTAAACGTGGGGAATCAACCCAACCTCTGTGATTTTTATTAAAAAACTACAGACAGAAGGTAGTTCAGGAAACCGAACAAATTCAAACATATAAAATGCCCGTAATAGCCCTTGGCACTGACAAAAAATGTTAGTAAAGTTGTATATCTGGCAGAGAGTAGGAATTCAGAAAATATTAGGTCCCTTCCCCTTGGAAGTGGAAATGAACATGGTAAATACAAATTTTAAAACTACTCTCTTATAGACACTTTGAAGAGAATATAACCAGAAATTTTGTTTTCTTTGATTACAAAATGAGAACAGAGTTTTTAATCTTAAAGTTGCACGTAGTATTGAACTTAAGAGACACAGAATTTCAGCCAGTAAGCATAACTAGATATTGAAATGGAATATTGAGCAAGTTCTCAAATCTCCTATTTCTAGAAGTCTTTAAACTAAGAAATAACATTATGTGTCTGGAATAGCTTGAGTCTGATTTTGCCTAAAGGTAGGAAAGAGAAGCAAATTACAACCCTGCCTTCCTGCATGTTTCCTTCTGTTAATTTCATCTCTTCAGCTTCCTGAGAATCTGAGTAAAAATATTAGAATTCTATTTTTCTAACCATGCTATTTCTTCTTCCTGGAATTAATATTTGTTAAAACAAGTAAGAAAATGTCTTTTACCATTATTTTTTTAATCAGAGGTTTATCCCTGCCTACCACTTATGAATACAGCAAATAACACTTCAGGTTGCTTCTCCACCACTCACTATCACAGACACCTCCTGCAGGTACTGCATCCTCTGCAACAATGTCCTTCAGGAGTTATAGAATAGTTTGGGTTCTTGCCAACCACTCTCTGGGTATCTATCCTGAGATATCTGAAAATGTCCTTAACTAAACCATACTTTTCCTTGATGTGCATATACTGATAACAATTTAAATACTTTTAAATTTTGAAAATGTAGTATTGCAAGGATATTAAGAAACTGGGCTTTCAATTTAAAGGGGCTTCTACTAGCAAATATGGGACAATTTGAACATCAAAGTGGTGTATAATGAGAAAAACAAGTTACGGACCATGAAATAAAATAGAAAATCATGAGTTTATAATTGACTTATAATCGATCCTTTAAAATAACCTTAAGTATTAATATCATCAGTTTACACATAGGACACTGGAATGATTCTTCTCTATCTCCCCACCCAAATTTTATGTTGAATTGTAATCCTCAGTGTTGGGGGAGGGGCCTGGTGAGAGGTGATTGAATCATGGGGGTGGACTTCCCCCTTGCTGTTTTTGTGATAGAGTTCTAGTGAGATCTGGTTGTTTGCATATGTGTAGCATCTCCCCTTTGCTGTCTTCCTCCTGCTTCTGCCATGGAGATGTGCTTGCTTCCCCTTCATCTTCCACCATGATTGTACCTTTCCTGGGCTTCCCTAGAAGCAGAAGCCTATACAGCCACAGAACTACAAGCCAATGAAATCTCTTTTCTTTATAAATCACCCAGTCTCAGCTATGCCTTTATAGCAGTGCAAGAAAGAACTAATGCAGACACCAAGCTCAGAAAGTTGAAGTGATTTGTCCAACTCAGCTACCACCTAACAGTCTTTTTTCTCTTCTATTTTTTATTTTTATTTTTTTTATTTATTTATTTTGAAATGGAGTCTTGTTCTGTCGCCAGGCTAGAGTGCGATGGCACGATCTTGGCTCCCTGCAACCTCCGACTCCCAGGTTCATGCGATTATCCTGTCTCAGCCTCCGGAATAGCTGGGACTACAGGTGCGTGCCACCACGTCCGGCTAATTTTTTGTATTTTTAGTAGAGACAGAGTTTCACCATGTTGGCCAGGATGTTCTTGGTCTCCTGATCTCCTGATCTGTCCACCTCGGCCTCCCGGAGTGCTGGGATTACAGGCGTGAGCCACCGTGCCCAGTCTCTTCTGTTTTTTAACCATTTCAAATTCACAGAAAAAAATATAAATGTAGTACAAAAAACTAATTACTTTCTGAGCTTTCTGAGAGTCAGTAGATATCCT
Organism: Pongo abelii; assembly: GCF_028885655.2. Lineage (NCBI taxonomy): Eukaryota > Metazoa > Chordata > Mammalia > Primates > Hominidae > Pongo > Pongo abelii. Next base: position 33,761,231 of record NC_071998.2, read on the forward strand.
ATCACATTCAAATATTTTACAAGGACCCTTTCTTACATAACGACAATAAAACATCAAAATCCGTGGTTCTATTAAGTAAGAAAAAGAAGCACCTTGCATATAACAAAAACTCAGCTAATATTTTCAAATTTCACCTAAACAAAAAATAGATTAAATGTAAATATATTTATCCCAAAGCTTAGGTATTATGAGTAATTATCCTAGAAAAAAATGATGAAACAGTATCCTGCAAAGACTTGTTCATTAATACAGAAACATATATAAATGTAAGTATTTGTAGTAAATTTACATATATTTTATTTATGAACCCTCAACATTAATTTCTAATTTGACAAATATAAAAATAAGTAAAGATTATAATCATGAGATAATGTTTCCATTTACTTTATAAACTATTATTAGCATATATGCACATATATTGATAGTTTAAACATAAATAATTATGAATTGGGACTATAATTTTGTATAAAATACATAAGTAGAGGGTAAGAATCTTAACATTCCTGGACATTTAACAGACTCTTCCATGTTTACAAATCAACTAATAGCTTACATTTTTGGGGTTAGCAATATGATTTGCATTTTATATGTTTTCTAAAAATAAATGCATGAAAATTATTTTGTAATAATGTGAAGATTTTAATCCATAGAAAAAGTAAATGAAACATCAAAAAATTATCACCCAATCACACAACTGTCAGTTAAGCTTTTATAATGTTTAAAATAAATAGTTGCAAAATTTCATGCTGATGAAAATTCCTACTGTGCATGAGGAAAAGCAATTTTTCAGACACTTACAACTTCATTAAACTTTAATATTTAAATTTGTAGTCAGTGAGTTTTTGTATCAAAGTGTCAGCTTCATTCATGTCAATAGTGTTAGATGCTGCTTTATTTCAAACATAACAGGATTCTTGGCTGATATTTAACACAATCCCTACAGTATCTATCTGATAACTTATTCCTTAGTAAAGCTAATGGATTTTGGAGTTTTGTCTGGAGTTATTTTTTGATAACTGAGGTTTGTTTTCATTCTTAAATGTCATACATTCTGAAACTCCACAAAATCCAAAGTACACATACACATAAACTACAACACAGAGGGAGAGGAGGTAGGCAGTGAAAGAATTGTACTGCCCAAGGGATGACAATAAATAGAAAACAACTTAGCGCTAGGAAACAGAGATCCAACTATAGAATTATATTTTCTCAATAGATCCTCAGGATCTATCATATATAGTGTTATATATGAGGTCATTCTCAAACCCTTGAAACATGTCAGAGAGGTAGGTAATAAAATAAAAGTAAGGAGGAATGTTCTATTTTTTCAAATTTATAAGCCCAATTTAGTAGAAAAGATGAGCAAAAAAAAAAACACAATAAATGTGAGAAAATTTGTAAGAAATAAGATTCTACAGAGAACTCACAAATAAGAATGCACACTACAGCCATCTTATCTTTGACAAACCTGACAAAGACAAGCAATGGAGAAAGGATTGCTATTTAATAAACAGTCCTGAGAAAACTGGCTAGCCATATGCAGAAAACTGAAACTGGAACCCTTCATTACACCTTACACAAAAATTAACTCAAAATGGATTAAAGACTTAAATGTAAAACCCACAACTATAAAAACCCTAGAAGAAAATCTAGGCAATACCATTCAGGACATAGGTGTGCGCAAACATTTCACGACCAAAACATCAAAAGCAATTGCAACAAAAGCAAAAATTGACAAATGGGATCTAATTAAACTAAAGAGCTTTGCACAGCAAAAGAAACTATCATCAGAATGAACAGACAACCTACAGAATTGGAGAAAAATTTTTGCAATCTGTCTATTTGACAGAGATCTAATATCCAGAATCTACAAGGAACTTAAACAAATTTACAAGAAAAAAAAAGTGGGCAAAGGACATGAACAGACACTTTTATGTGGCCAACAAACATATGAAAAAAAGCTCAACATCACTAATCACTAGAGAAATGCAAATCAAAACCACAATGAGGTAGCATCTCATGCCAGTCAGAATGGCTATTTTTAAAAAGTCAGGAAACAACAGATGCTAGCAAGGCTGTGGAGAAATAGGAACATTTTTACACTGTTGGTGGGAATATAAATTAGTTCAAACCATTGTGGAAGACACTGTGGCAATTCCACAAAGACCTAGAACCAAAAATACCATTTAACCCAGCAATCCCATTACAGGGTATATGCCCAAAGGAATATAAATCATTCTGTTATAAAGATACATGCACGCATATGTTCATTGAAGCACTATTCAGAATAGCAAACACATGGAATCAACTCAAATGCCGATCAATGATAAACTGGATAAAGAAAATGTGTACATATACACCATGGAGTACTATGCAGCCATAAAAAGAAATGAGATCATACCTTTGCAGGACATGAGTGCAGCTGGAAGCTATTAACCTCAGCAAACTAATGCAGAAACAGAAAACCCAACACCGCATGTTCTCACACATAAGGGGAAGCTGAACAGTGAGAACACATGGACACAGGGAGCGGAATAACACACACTGGGACCTGTTGGGGGAAGAGGGGAGGGAGAACATCAGGATGAATAGCTAATACACATGGGGCTTAACACTTAGATGATGGGTTGATAGATGCAGCAAACCACCACGGCACACATTTACCTATGTAACAAATCTGCACGTCCTGCGCATGTATCCCAGGACTTTAAATATTTTAAAAAAGAAGATTCTATGTCAGAATTTTATATTACATTTATAATATATTATAAACTGTAGATTATAAAGTAAAATTGCTAGTAACCACATTAAAATAGTGATTTTAAATATAATATAAAATCATGTATTACACATATAAATTATAATATTAAAGATAATTCTGTAATATCTATGTGTATTTTAATTTCCTATATTAATTCTGATAATTATTATTTTGGGGGCAGAAGAGTGTAAAGCACTTCTGTCCAATGGCAATATAATCTGAGCTGCATTCGTAACTTTTTTCTAGTAGAAAGATAAATGTTTTGATTAGCTTCAATTTTTTAGATAGACCAAAAGCTGATATAATTAATGTATACAACTTGGTAAGTTTGAAAATGAGTATACACCCATGAAATCATCTCTGTAATTTATGCCATAAATCCAAGTATCACCTCCAAAACTTTCTCCTGCCTTCTTATTTATGATGATGACAATGATGATGATGATGATGATGATGATGACACTGAATATGAGATCTACTCTCTTAGGAAAGGTTTAACTGTACAATACAGTATAATTAACCATAGGCACTATGTTGTACAGTAGATCTCTAGGATTTATCTCGTATGACAGAAACTTTGTATCCTTTAACTAATAACTACCCACTTCTTTCAGTCCCCAGCTCTTGGCAACCACTAGTTCACTCTCCGCTTCTATGAGTTTGGCTGTTTTACATTCATCATATAAATGTATAACACAGTATTTGTCATTCTGTTCTGGCTTATTTTACTTAACATAATATGATTTCATGAACATTATATAATAACATAACATAATATGAACCTCCAGGTTCATCAATATTGTCACAAATGCAGGATATCATTCTTTTTAAGGCCGAATAATAGTCCATCGTGTGTATGTACATTTTCTTTTTCCACCCATTCACTAATGGACATTTAGATTACTTCCAAATCTTGTCTATTGTGAATAACATTGCCATGAACATGGGAGTGCACATATCTCTTCAAGGTCCTGATTTTAATTTCTTTAGATATATATCCAGAAGTAGGATTGCTGGATCATATGGTAGTTCTATTGTTAGTTTTCAGGGTCACCTCCACACTGTTTTCATAGCAGCTACACAAATTTAATTTCCCACCAACAGGTTATAGGGTTCACTTTTCTCTGCATCCTTGCCAACCTTTGTTATATTTTGGGTTTTAACAAAAGCCATGCTAACAGGTGTGAGGTGATATCTCATTATGGTTTTGATTTGCATTTCCCTGATAAATAGTGAAGTTCAGCATGTTTTCATATATCTCTTGACTATTTGTATGTTTTCTTGGAAGAAATGCTTCTACAGTTTCTTTGCCCAATTTTTTAAGTGTTTTTTTTTTAATTGAGTTGTGGGAGTCCCTTATAGGTTTTGAAAATTAACCCCTTATGAAATATTTGGTTGCAAGTATTTTCTCCCACTATGTAGGTATTTTGTTGTTGTTGTTGTTGTTGTTTTCTGTTTCTTTGTTTGTTTTTGGTTTTTTGTTGTATTTTTTTTAGAAAGGATGTCTATCACCCAGGCTGGAGTACAATGGTACGGTAGTGTGTTTACAGCTCAATGCAGCCTTGACCTCCTGGGCGCAAGTGATCCAAGCTGAAGTGGGGAAGATCCTAAGTAACTAGGACTACAGGCATGCACTGCCATGCCTGGCTAATTTTTTTAATTTTTAGTAGAGATGACGTCTCACTATGTAGCCTAGGCTGGTCTCAAACTTCTGGCCTCAAGTCTCAAGCAATCCTCCCCCCTCAGCCTCCCAAAATGCTGGGATTATACGCATAAGCCACCATGCCTAGCCTAGTTTGCCTTTTCATTTTGTTGTTTCCTTGGCTGTGCAGTAGCTTTTTATTTTGATATAATCCCACTGCCTATTTATGCTTTTATTGCCTGTACTTTTAGTAACATATTCAAAAAATTATTCCCAAGGCCAATTTCTGGAATCTTTTTCCCTGTGTTTTCTTCCAGGATCTTTACAGTTTCAGGTATTATATGTAAGTTTTTAATCCATTTTGAGTCGATTTATATGTATGGTGTGAGATAACCATCCAACATTATTCTTTTGCATGCAGATATCCGATTTTCCCAATATTATTTAATGAAGAGACCATTATTTTCCCATTGTGTATTCTTGGCACCCTTGTTGTAGATTAGTTGACCATATATGCACAGGTTTGCTTCTGGGCTGTCTTACTCTATTCCATTGGTTATGTGTGTTATTGCATTTGAAAGTTTAAACTGCTAGTAACCACAGTAAAAGAAAGCAGGAGAAACCAGTAAAATTAGTTTTAATAATACATTTTATTTAATGCTATATATCCAGAATACCATTTCAACATGTAATCAACATAAATGTTAATGATATTTCACATTTTTATTATTATGAAGACTTCTAAATCCTGTGTGTTTTTTACACTTAGCACATCTCAATTCACACTAGCCATATATCAAGTAGAAGAGAGGTAAGATAGATTTTTGTTGTGAAGGACAAAAATCTTTTTTTTTCAAGTGGTAGAATTAATTGTTATTACTATTCACATATGGAGCTGACCCTAAAAGAAAAGACATAAAACCAGATAGTTATTTCACCACCTTTTTTTCAAAATTTGGACAATTTTTCCTCAGTGCTCTCATCTAAACATGATTTAAAAATTGATGGATAAATGAGTAAATGAATGACTAAATCAATGCATGAATATCAAAAAGACTGATGTTTCTTAAAGCAGGCCAACACTTTCCATTTTATGGCTACCATTCTGTATTAGGCAGCCCTGAGCTTTGGTGTATTATTTGCAATTTCATCTTGTTTCTAATCATTAAGAGATCTTCCTTTTTTTTCCTGATCACAGTTACCAACCCACATGACAATATCATATGCTTTATTTTCCCACTGCCATTCATTGTAAATACATTTTTCTCCCTTTCTCTCTTATTCTCTTTCCTTACTGCTACTGTAACTTTACCCACACCAGTGTAAACATTTAACTAAATGTTTATGTTTGAATTATAATTGCAGCAAACCACAATTACATTATTATTATAACCACAATTAAGTCTTATTTTTAATAAAGTGGTGTCATAAAAATTCACTATTACAATTAATTAATTTAAATAAATGCTGGAGTTCAAATTAAACCAATTGTACAAACAAATCTATTGGGAAACTTTCAAGATGAATTTTCTTGCACCAAATGCCAATTTTTAATACATTGAGGCAATATGCTTCAGAAAATAAGCCAATAGAGAGGCAGAAATGCAGTCCATAATGCAAATTTAGGCCGTTGTACTACCTAATAGTAATATACATTTTAATAATTTATTTTTATATTTTGAAAAATAATATAGGTAGAAAGTACACATGTTCCCTAGGTATCTACCCATGATCTAAGTATAATAACACTATATGATCACTTATAACAAAAGTCTATGTCTTCTGGGGATATAATTTAAAATATACTAAACTGGGACTTCTATTTTATTTTAGTCATGTTCCAGACAAAATATATATGTGGAATTTAAAATTATTCTGCAAGTTCCTTCCTTAGATTGTAACTCAACTTGAAGATTTTTTTGGAGACCTATGAGAACTGCCATTTAAAGTTACAGTGATTATCTATCATTGGAAGGAGAGACCTCAATTCCCTTTTGTTGTTGTTGTCATTGGGGAAACATCTTGAATAAGCCATAATTCTACAAATAGAAAGCTATGACACATATTTGTGTGCAAAAAAAATGTAAAATATTCACTGCCATGGTTTCAATTTGTCAATGTAAATTGCCCGGCATAAAAACTGTATTTCACCAAACTGTATTCCTGGACTGGGAGTGGATTAAGAAAATACTGTTGCTCATTGAAATTATTTGTGTTCTTAAGCAGCTGAGATGGTGTGTAAAGAGCTGTGATGGAGAGATCTATAGAAAGAATATACAGATATGTTTCTCACCTCAAGGTACTGTAGTGACAAAAAGTATACAATCAGACTGTGACATTGATAATAATCCAAAATTTACTGATTATTATCATCTCAATCAGACATTGAGCAAGACTACATTCATTCTGCTTAAGACAGACTTTCTTCAAAGGTGAATGGGTGAGAGGATTTTGGGAAGATGGGAGAGTGGGGAGCACCAGGAACCTATCTCTTCACCAAGGCAATAAAAGCACTGTCAGAAGTTGCCTGATGTAACTATTTTGAAACTCTGGAATCAATTGAAGGCTTGAAACATCCATGAGAAAGCTAGGACGATAAATTGTAGTTAAATTTAGTTCATTTTAGCTCTTAGCATATTAGCTATTACCAATCCCCCATCCCTCAGCCCTGTGGCAGGCAGCTGTGCATGTGTTCCTAGAGCAGCAAGCACGTGACCTAGGGGAGCCAGGCCAGACACAAAGCATCCTTTCCTCCAAATGTCAGAAATCTCTGATCACTGATTGCCACTTTTCATCACAGAGGTGGAGACAGACAGGTGGGTGGCCATTGCTGCTGCTACTCTTTCCATTGTTGCAAGTGCTTCCCCACTGCCCCCAACTTCCGGTTGAAGTAAATTCCAGGAGATTTAAAATACTGGTCCCTTTTCTGTTCCCCTTCCATCGTTCTCCTTTTTTACCATTTGGGATCCATATGCTAAACATGGGGACATTTCAAAACCAATGGCACATTTAAAGAAAATTAGAAAGTGACCATGCATGCCAGGGAAAAATTCAGGCTCAGAAAAGACCTCAGAAAACCTTAAATTTTCACCTTAAGATGATTATTCACACAGAGACAACCTACAACAATCTGGAAAACAAACAAACAAAAAATGAAACTCAGCAAACCTTGGGAAGAGAGGGAATCTGATTTCCAGAGTTACCACATTACCACTCATATGTCCAGTTTTTAACAAAAAATTACAGGGCATAAAAATACACAGGAAAATATGACCTATTCAAAGAAAAAAATAAGTCAAAGAAACTATCCCTGATGCTCTAGTAGGTCTGATAGCAGATCTACCAGACAAAGACTTTAAAACAACAGTCTTACGTATACTCAAAAACTACAGAAAGATGTGGATAAAGTCAAGAAAACAATGTATCAACAAAACAGAGATATCAATAAAGATATATAAAAAAAAAACTCTAAAATTAAATCTGTAAGAAATCCTGGAGCTAAAAATACAATAACTGAAATAAAAATTTCACTTGAGGGGTTCAAAAGCAGCTTTGAGTAGACACAAGAAAGAATCGACAAACTTGAAGATAGAACAATACAAATTACTGAGTATGAGAAACAGAAAAAAAAAAGAGTTTTAGAGGGTGAAGAGTCTAAGAGACTTGTGGGATTTGATCAAGCCTACCAACATATACATTGTGGAAGTCCTAGAAGGAGAAAAATGAGAAAGGGTAAAGTCAAGAAAACAATGTATCAACAAAACAGAGATATATATAAAGATATATTAAAAAACTCTAAAATCTATATGAAATTCTGGAGCCCAAAAATACAATAACTGAAATAAAAATTTCACTTGAGGAGTTCAAAGACAGATTTTGGGCAGTCACAAGAAAGAATTGACAATCTTGAAAAAAGAACAATAGAAATTACTGAGTATGAGAAACAGAAAAAAAAATTTTTAAAGAGTGAAGAGTATACGACACTTGTGGGATTCGATCAGGCCTACCAACATATACATTGTGGAAGTCCCAGAAGGAGAAAAATGAGAAAGGGTAGAAAGAATATGAGAAATAGAGCCTGAAACTTGAAAACACCAAATCTGATGAAAGACATGAATATAAACATACAAGAAACTCAATAAACTTAAAATGAATGCAAAGAGCCCCACACTGACACACATTATAATCAAACTTGAGATAGCCAGAGACAAAGAAGGAATATTGAAAGCAGCCAGTGAAATTATTTATCACGTACAAGGGATTCTCAGTGAAATTATCAGCAGATTTGTCATCAGAAACTTTGGAAGCCAGAAGGCAATGAGCCAATATAGACACATTGCTAAAAATAAATAAATAAATAAATAAAATATCTGTCAATTAAGAATTCTACATCTAGCAAAAACTGTCCTTCAAAAAGCAAGGCATTCCCAGATCAACAAAAGTTGAAACAGTCTGTTACCACTAGACCCGACCTGCAAGAAACGCTCAAGGGGGCCTTGCTTTGTGAAATGAAAGAATACTAGACTGTAACTCAAAGTAATATGAATAAATAAAAATCTAAATAAAAGTAAGTACATGGAAAATAATAAAAGCTAGTATTATTTTAATCATGGTTTATAACTTCACTTTTGTTTTCTACATTATTTAGGAGAGTGACACATTTTTTAAAACTAATTATTACTCTTAAAATTAGTATCATTATAACAATGGTTTATTATTCCACACTTTGTTTTCTATATAATTTAAGAGATTAATGCATTTAAAAGAATTACTAGGTTATATTTTAGGGTACACAATGTATAGGGATATATTTTTTTGACATGAACAATAGGAATGGGGAAAAAGTCATAAAAGAGCAGAGTTTTATGTTATTGAAGTTAATCTGATATTAATTCAAATTAGAGTATAACTTTTGAATATTACATGTACTCATGATAACCACAGAGAAACTACATATAGAAGATACACCAAAGGAAATGAGAAAGGAATTTAAACATTTCACCACTAAAAATCAACTAAACACTAAAAACAAAATGCAGAAAATGAAGGATAAAAAAGCAATAATATAAAAAACAATAGCAAAATGATAGAAATAAATCCCTTCTTATCAGTGATTACTCTAAATACAAACGAATTTAACTTTCCAATCAAAAGACAGAGATTAGAATGGGTGAAATAACATGATCCAACTGTACACTGTCTACAAGAGGCTCATTTTAAATCCAAATACCCAAATAGATTGAAAGTGCTGACGTAAACTACATCAATGAATCTTGAGGACATTATGCTAAGCAAAATAAGCTGGTCACAAAAAGAAAATACAGTATGATTTTGCTTATATTAGACACTTACAGCAGTCAAAATGATAGAAACAGAAAATAGAATGATAGTTGTCAGGGAATGGAGGAATAGAAAATGAGCTGTTATTGTTTAATGAATACAGGCTTAGCTTTACAACATGAAAAGAATCATGGATACGAATGGAGGTAATGTTTATACAACATTATGAATGTATTTAATTCCACTGGACAGTATGCTAAAAATGGTAAAGGTGGTAAATTTTAAGTTAAGTGTATTTTACCACAATAGAAGTACATTAGAAATAAAAACACACCCATGAAAAGCAAATTACTACTATGAGTCAACTTGCAAGGAGGGAGATCCTAGAGACAGAAAATTGGGAGTTAGAAGACAAATCATAGACATAGATGAGAATGGAGTAACTTCATCTTCATGGATCTTTGGCATAGTTGCTGCTTGGACATAGAGCAGTCACTTTCAAGGACATTCTCTGGGGAAGTAAATTGGCCCTTGCTACCATATGGCATCCGGTTGATTTATAGGCATGAAAAAATGCTCCATTAAATTCCAAGAGTAGTTACATAAAATAATTTTGTATATTTACATTACCATTATCTTCTTCTACCATATCTAAAGCATCGGTAAATTTTGTTTAAAGTTGCAGCCTGTTCTTGCCCCGTGAGTGGCTTAATAAAGTGCTTGTTTTATTCTTGGAATGAAGCAGCAAAGGGTATAGTCTTCTCATGGCTGGAGCAGGAGCAGCAGCAGCAGCAGGAGCAGCAGCAGCAGCAATTATCAGCAAAGCCTTTGTTAATGAGCAGTGTTTTCAGGAGGTCTTGCAGCAATAGGGGCAGAGGCCTCCCACCTCACCAGCAGGTCTCACTTTAAATTCATTTTCTTTTCAAAATATACTAGCTTGGAAAGACTGGTGTATTTCCTTATAAGTTCAAATTCCCTCTCCCCTCAGTGACTTTCACATTTTCTCTTCTCTCCATAACCCCCCAAAACCTCTTTTTCTCTATGATTCCTCTTACATAATAACCTTACCTCGTACTCCACTGAGACAGCGGAAATAATCAGATGAAATTGTCTTTAATTTCCCAAAAGATGCTCTGCTTTCTTTTCTGCTACAATAGGATATTAGTCCCTTTTTCATCAAATGCCAGGCAAAGCACCTGTGTTCTAGAGACATTGTCTCAAACCCTCTTAAAGATTTCACTCTGGCAATGATTCCCTCCTTCTCTTGAATCATAAATGTATACTTTTGCAAGGGTTATTAACATTGACATATACACAGTCTCTAGTATCTGCCATTAAAAAACAAATTTTACTGGACCTATCATATTCTTTTAGAGAGTCTTTTCTTTATTTTCCTCAACAGCCAAATATCTAAAAAAAAAGTTGTCTATATCCTCTTCTGCAACACCTATCCTATCTTCAATTCATTTCAACTGAGTTTTCACCCTCTAGACTCTAATGAAACAGCTCTTATCAAGACCTTGTCAATAATCTCCATATTGCCAAATTTACAATCTCTTCTGTCTGTCTTTTTGCTTCACTTCTCAGTCATGTGTTACATAGTCAAACACTCTTGACTTTCTGAAACACTTTTTTTCTGAATTTCAGAAAATCATACATTCATAAATCATTTTCAAAAAATATGTGGATTACCTGTTTAAAACATGTCAACATCTTCCAGTCTGATTGTCCTTTGAAGCTCTACAAGGCCAAACATGATAAGGTCCTTCCACAACTCTCAGACTACACTTGTACACCTTATTCCTTTCTCACTATATTTCAGCTATACTCTCCTTTCCTCGGTTGCTCTAAGTTAGTAAATATTTCTCAGAATTTTGCACTTGCTGCTCCTTCAATCTGAAATGTTCTTCATCCACCTCAGGTCTTCACTTAGTGAGTTCCATCTCCACCACCTAGGTATTAACTCAAATGTTACCTCCTCAGAGAACACTTTCCAGACTACTATCTCTAATGTTGCTAGTCAATTTCTACAGGATTGCTGTTTTATTTTCTTCAGAGTATTTGTCCTTCCACATAATTATTTATCTATCTTACTCAACTATCACACTCCCACTTGCCACCATCTATAAGTTTGATGAAAACAGGGACCTCGTCTATCCTATTTATTACACAACCCACATGCTAGAAAAGATATTGGCACAAATTAGGCATTCAATAAAAATAGTTGCAACTAAAATATTTTGGGAGATTGTCAAAAGAGAACAGAATGAAGAAACTAAATGAGTCTGTTCTTAATGCATGTAAGAGAGAATGTAGTGTCATTTCCAGAAATAATTGGGGCACAGTTTAGGGGAATCTATCATGGCAGTATTAATTCACACCATCATAACATGGGTATTAAAGGATACGGATCTTATTTTATATTTACTGATAGTCAAAACCTAGCCATACTAGTTATATTGTAACAAGTCAGGCAGGTGAATGCCATTATCTGCACTTTCAAATAGTAATATCAGGCCCAGAGAGATATAATAATTTGCCCAAATCCATGTAGCAAATAAATGGTGAAGCTGGGATTCTAACCACTGCGTGTTTGATTTCAAGTTCCATGCTCCTCACTGTATTCCAGAAATAATAGACTGCTGAGCATAATAGTGAAGCATCTTTTCTCCTGAAAGCATGTATTGTTATTCATGAGTCCAAATAGGAGTTAAAGATGTGAATATGGGAGTTGGCCCCCAGGGTTAAAGGGAGGAGGAAAAGAAGAAAACTCTGTTTATAAAAGATGCAGCTGATGGATGTCTTTTTCAAATACTATGGTGTTTCAATAGGGCCTGTTGAATCACATACACATAATCAGTGTAATTCCAGGAGCAAGCCCGCTTGGCTCAGCAGTTTTAATATACAGATCAATTTTGCATTACCTCCTTCTGGCTGTGAGTGCTCATAGAGGGAGGTCATAAAACATTTATTGGGCCAAGGATGCAAATTGAGCAAAGAGTGAATCTTCAATGTGCGGACAGGCCCTTGAAAGAGACTTGTCAGATGAGTCTGTGATGAGCGTTTGCTCTGCCCTACACCCTATGAAATTTTTATTTTCATTTCCTTTAAAGAATTCACCTCTTTGTGGGGTATAAAATTTATATATATATACACACATACATATATATACATATATATGAATGAACGTATGTGTGTGTATGACTATAGCATAATTCATGTGCCATCCATATTTTAAAAATAAAAAGGCATGTGACAAAGACTATTAGAAAATTAAACTTGAAATATTATTATAGAATTATGACATAAATTCTCCCAATTATATCTTTCAGGTAAAACAACATTTGGGGACATCAAGAAAAAGTGGAGCATGAGTGTAGATTTCCACCATGAACTAAGCATCAGGCCGAAAGTACATCTTGTGGCACAATATCCAAATGATTAGTTAGTTAATCATTGGTATAGGGCAAGTTCAAGGCCTGAATCAAAGCTCAGAGACTTGAAGCAACCAGGATAATTTTTATACTTGCTGTGTTACATTTAATTACTCTCAGGGTGGCATGGCTGCTGGTGCCCATCTTAATCCATCTTAACTCTTATCCTAATGCAACTAATGAGGAATGAGCAATGGTTCACTATAATGCAGTCACCATGACATAAAGAAGACAAGAAATGAAAGAAAATGAGCAACACTGAAGAAAAGGGAAAAAGGGCATTTTATAAACTTGGCTGGTCTAATTCAATCCTTAAAAATTTTGTACACATATAGGGCTTTATTTCTCAGCGTAGTCTGAAGCTTACCTCCATAAAGCTTTGCCTGCCAGTTCCAGTATAAATGATTGTCTGCTCTCTTAACCTGCTGAAGAATTTAAATCTGTAACATTCTTTGGAACTAAGGCCACCTTGCATCACTGTTTTCTTATTTAGGACAATACCCTTGGTGACAAGCTAGAAAAGGGATACGGTATGCCTTAAAGTATTTCTATTTGCCTAATGGCTGGCAAATGTGCAACAGAGAGCAAAAACTTAAGCAATATTTGTTAGTGAAGATAAAAATGTATGCTTGTATTTTCTTTTTAGCAGATAATGACAAGCTAATGACAATGGTCATATTACCCATAACTAGATGCATTTTTTCATGTCAGATAAAATAGAATAAAAATTGAAGGAAGAGAAAGAGCTAAGAAAAACTACTAGGTTATGTGTAAGATCACCACCACCCATGCCATAACCTTCTTGAAGGCAAGAGCAGAGTCTTATTTACTCAGTATCCCCAGTAATTAACATAGTGGTACACAAGTAGGTACTCGATATTTATTTGCTTAATGAATGTCATCCTGCCAGCTCAAACACACTCAGACACAAACACATACAGCATCTTCAGAACATCTATACAGATTTTTTTATTTGAAGAAGGTACAGAATATATATAAGAATGTTTCTTTAGTGACCAACCCAAATTTCCTTGGGGATTTTAATAGCTTTATATATTTTTAAGTTGATCCTTGTTGTTTCACTTTATTCTGCGGCATCCAAAATGATTTTTGACTTCTCTCTTATTTATAAGTCTCACCTAAATTCCTACTGCTTTCCTATTCACTATAGTTTTGCCTGAAGTCAGAAACCTTGCTCTACAGCCCCAGGGGAGGCAGAGTACCAGGAGTAGTTGCCCAAGCCCACTTTTTCTCAGCAAAGGTTTCAGCAAAAGATGTAAGATTTGGGTTACCTTAATCTGTCCTCTTATTTTGGTGTTCCAAAAATGCAAAGAGCTTCTATATGAAAACACAAGTTTTGCTCTTGATGGTCACTCTTTCAAGTCATTTTATCATGGTACACCTAAAAAATAATGTAATTGTCAACCAAGAAGTAATTGTCATAGGTTATTTTGAAAGGAGCAGAGCTGAGTCTAACATATAACGGATAACACTCTCCCATACATCCTTTATGCTCTTGGCAAAAATATCTCCCAGATCACCTGTAATCACAAAGTCTGGGTCCTGTGGCTCACACCTGTAATCTCAGCACTTTGGAAAGCCAAGGCAGGAGGATTGCTTGAGCCCAGGAGTTCAAGGCCAGACTGGGAAAAATAGGGAGACCCCATCTTTATAAAAAATTAGCTAAGTATAGTGGTACACATCTGTAGTCCCAACTATTTGGGCAGCTGAGGTGGGAGGATCACTTGTGCCCAGGAGGCAGAGGTTGCAGTGAACCAACCTCACCTGTCAGAACAAGACCCTGTCTCAGAAAAATAAATAAATAAAAGAATCATAGAAATAGCAAAATCTGAATAAAGCATTGAGTTTAGTTAATAGTAATGTACCAAACTGGTTCCTTAGTTGTGACAAATGTACTATAGCAATATGAGATTTTAACAATAGGGAAACTGGGTGAGAAGTGTAAGAGAACTATGTACTATATTTTGCAACTTTTAGTAAATCTAAAACTATTCTAAACTAAAACACTTTTAAAGATTTTTTTTAAATCTATCACAGAATCCTGAAATAAATTTAATCAGACAACTAGATATCTCCTAAAGTTTTCCTAAGACACAAAGTTCTTATGGGAAAGTCCCAAGTCCTACTCACAATTATAGATCAAATGGAGACAGGACTGATAGCCTGACTGAGAAAGGATACCAGTAACAGTCAGTCAAGTTCAGGGAGGCAACACAGCACCTGAAGCGGCAGCAACTGAGAGGTAAGGAATGAGACTCACCAGGTCTTAGCAGGGCTTTGAGCCAGAAGCCAGGTAAAATTATACTTGAAGTTAAAACAAACTTGTTTCCCTGTCCTCTCTTCAGCTGCTGATATATCTTTGACATGTGACAGCCACACTATAGAAACAATTGTATTTGAAAAAAACTGAGTAACAAAATTAAATCAACTGCATTATTAAGAGCTCATAGATCCTGTGAAATGAGCTAAAGGGAAATATTTTCCAAGCAGCTTAAAAGGATAGATAAATAATGGTGATCCTAAGATCAGTGGAGAGAGTGCCAAAGCAGGGCAGTGATACAAATGCATGATCCACTCTGAAGGAAAGTAGAGTGTGGGAGCAAGTAAGAATCTCAGGTGTGAGAGGAAGCTGAAGAGGGCATGATACTAGAACTGTGGAGTCACGGGAAATGGTAGGCAGGGACAGTGTAGGGTGTCAGGAACAAACATCATTATGGTTACAGAGCACAAGGGTTGCTATTAGTCTTGATGAGAAGCTGCTAAAGAGGCCTTACCTAGAATTCTATTGCCAATGGGCCCTAGAGGATGTTGTGATTATTTTTTCATATTTCATGAGGGGGTTCTGAAACTCAGAGAACCACAGCAGTGGAGGCAGCATTTGTCAGAAGTCATGGAATTTTATAAATAATGCTTATGGACATGTTGCCTCCACATACATTGACATTGGGCTATTCAAGCTCCAATATCTATCCAGATGAAGGTTTACCACAGCAGAACCACATCCTTCCCATCAGCCTCAGGGAGTATTGAACTTTTACAGGCCTGCTGTAGCCCCAGTTCACCTGTAATAGAAGGATAAAATGACTAATAATTTCTGATGAATTACAGAATTAATTTCTATCACAGTAACATTCTACAATAACAGAAGTGTTGGGTCCACTGAGATTAAGCTGAGCTATTCATGAATTTGACTTCAGGGACAAAAGAGATTCCACAAGGAAACATAAGTGGATGAATTTTCCCCAAGTGATACATGGAGAAAATGGCATCCTATTATGAGGATACCCTATCCTGTCACATAGTTAGAGGCTGAAACCCAAAATGAAGTATTGAGGCCAATTTCCCTTTCAGAAATTGCCATAAATTGTCAAACTATAAAGTACATTTTTAAAAGACTATCTTTGTATTCTCCTAAAAAATATAAGCTCTTTTATCCCAGGTTTACAATTAAGGCTTTTCCACAATACTATTCTAATCTACATATTAGAATTTCCAGCTTGGGATTCAGACAAAAACAGGTTCCAAACAGTAGAGAGCTGGCTAGCTGTGAAGCCCTGATGTAGCTCCAATTGCACAATTTAATAATATAGACTTTTAAAATGCCTACATTTTCTCACTTTCCAATGAATGCATCTTTCCTTTTGGATAGACATCTACATTCTTGAAATACAAACCAAGCTTTGGGAAGTTTGGGATCACCGACTCCATCCATGTTCGTGCCACTCACCATGACATCACCCATCAGGCAGTAAGTTACAAGGTCCCCCAACCCATTCAGGTCAAACTGAAGTGGAGTTTTGGTTTGTCTGAAACTAACACTTTGGGAAAACAAGAGACAAAAGTAGAAATCTCCCATGTAGAAGTAACAATAGAATCCCACTTCAAGTTGTTTTGTATTTTGCTTTTTTCATGTTAGTTGCCAAGAATTTGCTATCACCAGATCTGATTTTTTATTTTGACAGATTAATCAGCAGGCCATTGGAAGATTGGTTGCCATTTACTATTACAATAAGGTCTTATGGCTTCATGTTTTTGATTCATACTTCCTTCATGCCTCATCTTCCTTCCCTTCTCAGAAGAAGAAAAATAATTTCATATGACATTTATCTCTATGAGGAAGCAGCAGGGTGAATTAGAAAAAAACACAGAGTCTTTGAAGACAGGCTTAAATATAAATATCAGTGCCTTTACTTATAGGTAGTTGATATTGGGCAAGTTATTAAATTCTCCAGGTCTCAGTTACTTTACTGGCAAATTGCAAGATTGTTAAAGAAAGAGAACTGTAGACCTATTGATACTTAATGTTTATGATCCAACATGAGATTTTTTATTATGAGGCAATAATTACAACCAAGATAAATATGGTGAAATCATCCTAGAAGAGCAATCTTTAGCTGGCCCATGAAACATAAAATTCAGTGTAGTTTTTATATCACAAACACCCAGCTCTATAATATCTTTTAAAATTCATGGATACTCCCAGAAAGCAGAGGGAGACTTTAGAGAATTTGTGAGAACATTTTTTTACAATCTAGTGTTAAGATATAAACTTTTCTCACCTAAGAACAACTGGAAATATAGATTATCTTATTAGAAATCTGTTCTATTTGTAAATTCACACAATTAAAAAAGTAATAAAACTTCTTTTAACTACATCTAACACATTTTTCCTCCATCAACCTGAGCAAGAACAAACAATGCTAACACAGTATCTGTTCTCTGTTTAATAATGGATTCAGCAAAGGAAGAATACATCCTAAAAGATTAATAAGAAGCAAATATTCAGGACAGTGAAACGATAAACAGCAGAGTGGCTGGTTTGCTTAACAGCCTGTCAGTAAACATTCATGCCTGGCTTTGGTCTTTCAGTGGGCCCACGCTGCTATGCTTGGCCTCAGTCTCAAATTTCAATAGCCTAAAAGCTATATTCAAACAAACAATCAAATGCACATTACTCTAGCTCATTCAGACATACTGACACAATGGATTTCCATTTTAATTAGGGCAGTTTCTAAAATAGTGTACATCAGAACTGTGCAGGGCTCTGTAGCAATTGACAAAGATGGGGATTTCTTTATATATTGACGTTAATTCTTAAGTTGTGATGCAGCACGGTTTGAGGGAGTCAAAAAGAAAAGTCAGAACATATAATTCTTAAAGTATTATGAATATCACCTAAAAACCCCAAAGTATTAAATACAGACCAATCATCCAAAAGGTGAGGTTTTTTAAATCTATATCTTTCAAATCTATCAGATTCATTAAATTCCTCAATTGTTGAACTTCTTCCAAGAGTGAAAAAAACAAAGAGATTGTCTTTAATCAAAGGTGATATTTTTGGAATTCTTGAGTATCACTCCTTCTCAGATTGCTATGATCTATTTCAACAAGTTTTGCAGTCCATAGCTGTCCTATTTTCAATCCATTTTCTCAGGGTTTTCAGAGTAATCTTACCAAATAACAGATATTTTCTCTGACATGCACATTCACATATACATTGCAGTGGCTCCCTTAGTCCCTACCAATTCGATTCTTAGCCAGTGTTAGGGCTCAGAGAACAATACCTCAAAGTATAGTGCTTTGGCATGCTGAGCACTTTTGAATTTTAAAAAGTTGGAAGACCTTAGAGGCTGCCTCAGAACCAAGGACTTTCTAACTTTCTCTTGCTTCTCCCCACCACCCACAAGCACTGCGAAGTTCTTCTTCAGGAAGTTACCTTATCTGACTGAGGATAACTTCTTCCAAAAGTAATACAATTGTCTTAAAGTTATCCAACTAGGAATCTCATTAAGTAGCCAGGAATGGTTAACCACCAAGGAAGAGAAGGAATGAGGCTAAAAGTCATCACCATGCCCAGACAGACATAATCTACTCTGAAGACAGCTCTGAGAGATTTCCTAAGAGTCCTTACGTGCATAAAGAGGCAGCTTTTGTCTGCAGTGCAGTTCTCCCCGTAACATTTCTGTAACTTTTCAGTCCCATTCAGTTTCCAAAGAAAATTATTTGCAAACAATTGCTTGTCCTTTGAGCGTGTTCAATTCCCCTGAAAATAATTTACTACTCCTCAAAATTGGCTACATTCCCCTATGTGTCTCTCCTTTAATAAAGAGGGTGCTATTTAAGCTTCAGCCCTCTGGCTTTTCTTTGAGTCTCATTGATATGGTTTGGCTGTGTTCCTACCCAAATCTCATCTTGAATAATCTCCCATAATTCCCACGTGTCATGAGTGGGATCTGGTGGGAGGTAATTGAATCATGGGCATGGGTCTGTCCCATGCTATTCTCATGATAGTGAATAAGTCTTATGAGATCTGATGATTTTATAAAGAGGAGTCCCCCTACACAACCTCTCTTGCCTGTCGCCATGTAAGAGGTGCCTTTGCTCCTCCTTTGCCTTCCACCATGATTGTGAGGCCTCCCCAGTCACGTGGAACTGTGAGTCAATTAAACCTCTTTCCTTTATAAATTACCCAGTCTCAGGTATGTCTTTATTAGCAGTGTAAAAGCAGACTAACACAGTAAATTGGTACAGGTAGAGTGGGGTGCTGCTGTAAAGATACCCAAAAATGTGGAAGCAACTTTGCAAATGGATAACAGGCAGAGGTTGGAACAGTTTGGAGAGCTCATAAGAAGACAGGAAGAAGTGGGAAAATTTGGAACTGCCTAGATATTTGTCGAATGGCTTTGACCAAATGTTGCACATCTCAGATGGAGATGAGGAACTTGTTTGGAACTGGAATAAAGGTGACTCTTGCTAAGTTTTAGCAAAGGGACTGGTGGCATTTTGCCCTTGCCCTAGAGACTTGTGGATCTTTGAACTTGAGCAAGATGATTTAGGGCACCTGGAGGAAAAAATTTATAAGCAGCAAAGAATTCAAGAAGTGACTTGGGTACTGTTAAAAGCATTCAATTTTATGTATTCACAAAGATATGGTTTGGAATTGGAACTTATATTTAGAAGAGAAGCAGAGCATAAAAGTTCAGAAAATTTGCACGCTGAAAATATGATAGAAAATAAAAACCCATTTTCTGAGGAGGAATTCAAGCCAGCTGCAGAAATAGGCATAAGTAATGAGGATCCAAATGTTAATCACCAAGACAATGGGGAAAATGTCTCTAAGGCATGTCAGAGGTCTTCACAGCAGCCCCTCCCATCACAAGCCTAGAAACCTGGGAGAAAAATAATGGTTTCGTCATCCTGGCCCAAAGCCTTGATGCTTTGTGCAGTCTCGGGACTTGGTAGCCTGCATCCTAGCCATGGCTAAAAGGGTCCATTGTAGAGCTCAGACCATTGCTTCAGAGGGCACAAGCCCCAACCCTTGATGGTTTACACGTGGCGCTGGGCCTGCAGCTGCACAGAAGTCAAGAATTGAGGTTTAGGAACCTCTGCCTAGATTTCAGAGGATGGATGGAAACACCTGGATGTCCAGGCAGAGGTGGGCTGCAGGGGCGGAGCCCTCATGGAGAATCTCTGCTAAGGCAATATGAAAGCCCCCACACAGAGTCCCCACTGGAGCACTGCCTAGTGGAGCTGTGAGAAGAGGGCCACCATCCTTCAGACCCCAGAATGGTAGATCTACTGACAGCTTGCACCATGCACCTGGAAAAGCCACAGACACTCAATGCCAGCCCATGAAATCAGCCAGGAGAGGGGCTGTACCCTGCAAAGCCACATGGGGAAGCTGCCCAAGGTGATGGGAGCCCAACTCTTGCATCAGCATGACCTGAATGTGAGACATGGAGTCAAGGAGATCATTTTGGAACCTCAAGATTTCATGGCCCTGCTGGATTTCAGACTTTCATGGGGTCTTTAGCCCCTTTATTTTGGCCAATTTCTCCAATTTGAAACAGGTGTATCTGCCCAATGCCTATACCCCCATTGTACCTAGGAAATAACTAACTTGCTTTTGATTTTACAGACTCACAGGCCAAAGGGAATTGCCTTGCGTCACATGATACTTTGGGCTGTGGGCCTGTGAGTTAATGCTGAAATGAGTTAAGACTTTGGGGGTTGTTGGGAAGGCATGATTGGTTTTGAAATGTGAGTACATGATATTTGAGAGGGGCCAGAGATGGGATGATATGGTTTAGCTGTGTCCCCATCCAAATCTCATCTTGAATTTTAGTTCCTATAAATCCCACATGTTGTGGGAGGGACCCAGTGGGAGGTTATTGAATCATGGGGGCAGGTCTTTCTCATGCTGTTCTCATGATAGTCTTATGAGAGCTGAATAAGTCTTATGAGAGCTGATGGTTTTATAAAGAGGAGTTCCCATACACAAGCTCTCTTGCCTCCTGCCATGTAAGACATGCCTTTGCTCCTCTATTGCCCTCCACCATAATTGCGAGGTCTCCCCAGCCATGTGGAACTGTGAGTCCATTAAACATATTTTTCTTTTTAAATTACCCAGTCACAGGTATGTCTTTATCAGCAGCGTAAGAACAGACTAATGCACTCATATTTTGTGTGGCTCCTGTGCTTATGCACAATAAATGTGTACCTTTTCTCTTGCTAATCTCTCTGTTGTTTGTTCATTTTAGCAAACCTTCAGAGGGTAGAAGGGGGGGCTTTCCCTTTGATCTAACATCAGACATCCTTCAATGTATGATGTGGGTATAATCAATTTTTTCCAACCCATTCTACATTTCTCTGTATTTTGTTGTGTTTGTCATTCGCCAAGAATACTATACACATTTATGCCTCCATCCCCTTGTTTATATTGTTCCCTTAGCAAGGCTGCAATAACAAAATTAGAAACACTTTGTGTGACAAACGTGTTTGGCTGCTACTCTCTTCTGAGGTATTCAATCTTCATCAGTTTTGCACATATATTGAACTTTATGCCCAAGTACTAGAAGTGTGATCTGTTCTATAAATACTAGCACATCCATCCTTTCACCTATCAGCACCAAATTGGAGCATTAATGAAATTTTACAATAGTACACTGAACATCTAAATGTACTTAGTATTATATAAAAAATAACTCTCTTTTTCTTTATCCCTACACTACCCACATGTGCCGTTAAATAGAATAATACTTAAAATAAAGGGCATCCTATCCATACCACATGTAGGTGTGTGGGATGCCTGCTATGCACTGGAATTTTATTAATGTCATGGTCTTGTGGTGATTAGAAATTCTGTACCACATTTGAAACAAATCTTTAATTCAGCTGTGACTGAAAATCATCTACCTTGCTGATTATTCAGGGAAATGGCAGACAATATGTGTAATCTTTGATAAAATTTTAATAACACAACATGAAGGTTTCATTTAGCAATGCCTGGCCAATATTGGCTTTCTGAATACATGCTTTTATAGAGGCTTCCCATTTACTTTTAAATAGTTTGTATTTTTATATCATTTTATTAATATCTAGTCTTCCCACAGAACTGTAGGTTTCATGAGGACAGGGACCCACTGTATTTTGCTCACCACAGTATGCTTAGCACTTAGCACAATGTCTGGCACTGAGTTATCACTCAATAAATATCTGCTGAATGAGTGAACAGCATATATACATTAAAATTCAGCTTAAATGATAAGTTCTTAAAGTGAATCCAGAGGACTGGGCTAAAAAGAAATAAAATGGAAGAATTTTTAGGCTTATGAGGGCAATATTCATAGTACCAATGCTTCATTTGCAATTTAATTTTGAAATTAAAAAATATATTTATATACTTATATGTATGTGTGTATATATATATATATATATATATATATATATATATATATATATATAGTAACACTTAAAGGGCATCCTATCCACACATGTAGACATAGTTAGATAGATAGATAGATAGATAGATAGATAGATAGATAGATAGATAGACAGATAGACAATAGGTCTACAGATGGTCCTCACATTCAATGATTCAACTTACAATTTTTCAACTTTTTGACGGTGTGACAGTGATATACATTCAGTAGGAACTGTACTTCAAATAGCCATACAATCATTCTGTTTTTCACTTACAGTACAGTATTAAATGAACTCCATGAAATATTCAACACTTTATTATAAAAATAGGCTTTATGTTAGATGATTTTGTTCAACTGTAAGCTAATAAGTGTTCTGAGCACATTTAAGGTAGACTAGACTAAAATATCATATGTGGTAGGTGAGATATATTAAATGCATTTTATTTACAATATTTTCAACTTATAATGAGTTTATCAGAGCATAACTCCATCATAAGTCAATGAGTATATCCTTAGAGTTTAAGAAGCTTCAAGGAAACTTTAAAGTTTTAAACATTTTTTAAGATCTTAAAACATACTGGAATATATAAAATATTACTCTTCAAATTGACAGCAAGATAAATACAAAAATACACTTTGGTTAAAAACTTCGACTTCCTTCTGTGAATCTACTTCAATTTCTCTTTGGAATTACGCATTATGTATATAAAAACTGATATATACACTTATAGAAATTGGATGCAAGTAGTGGGAGAAATTTTTCTTAGCAACTAGATTAGAATTTCTCTTAAAAAGGGAACTGTCTGCACTTGGAAAATTAAGAGCTTGGAGTGTTAAGCAGATCCTGCCAGTTAGGATGACAACAGAGTTCAAACCTTCAAAAAAAAGAGCAACAGTACTCCTCATAAGGCAAGCAGAGAAATTTGTTATTGCCAAAGGATGAGAAAAATGACAAAATACAAAAAATAGAAGAGAGAAGGAAAGGAGGAGGCAAAAGATGGAAACAAGTTGAGACTAGATACCAACTAAGACCAATAAACTTCTAGACATGGAATAGTCAAAATAGTAGTTTAAGAATAATTATGACTTCATTGCACCTGTAGTATGATTGACAATCATGCATCAGATTAACCTTCCCTCTAAAATCAACAATAAAAGCTGATTTTACATTGAATAGATACAAAAAAATCTGCTTGAAGATATCAAATCGAACAAAGAGTATAGAACTTAAAAGATCAATATCACAGACAGAAAGTAAGCTCACTGTGGTTAAACTTTAATTTACCTCTGCTTTTTCCATGGAGCATTTGCCAATTTGCAGCATAAGGAACAGAGGAAGAAAGCAGTACTGGGATACGGAGGCAGTTTAACTAGGTTGGGGAGGCGGAAGTTACAGTTTCGAGATGCCAAGGCTTGCAGGGCCAAGATCTCAGAGAGAAAGGAACTAAATAGAAGTAAGTTAGAAATTGTACGTAAAATGTTCCCATGAGACATTAGCTGACACTTAAGCTGCATATGCAAGACACCAAGAACACAAGTAGAAAGGAAGACTAGAAATTTGAAAAGCTGACCAGGTATGTCAAGTCTTGTGGTGCTAGGAAGACGAGGTGAGGTCAGGGTCTGCCAAGG
Source organism: Pongo abelii (assembly GCF_028885655.2). Taxonomy (NCBI): domain Eukaryota; kingdom Metazoa; phylum Chordata; class Mammalia; order Primates; family Hominidae; genus Pongo; species Pongo abelii. Next base: position 33,785,702 of record NC_071998.2, read on the forward strand.
TGAAGGTTTCTAGTAAACAATGCAGGATTTTAAACCAGTCCTTAAAGGGCTACCCCATAAAAATAAGGACAGGCTGGGCATGGTTATCCACACCTCTAATCCCAACATTTTGGGAGGCCACAACAAGCAGATTGCTTGAGCTCGGGAGTTCAAGACCAGCCTGGGCAACAAAGTGAGACCCACCTTTACAAAAAATGCAAAAAATAGCTGGGTGTGGTAGTGTGTACCTGTAGTCCCAGCTACTCAGGAGGCTGAGGTGGGAGGATGGCTTGAGCCTGGGAGGCAGAGGTTGCAGTCAGCCAAGGTCACATTACTGCACTCCAGCCTGGGTGACAGAGCCAGAGCCTGTCCCAAAAAAAAAAAAAAAAAACCAGAAAGAAAGAAAAGAGAAAAGGGAAGGGAAGGGAAGGGAGGGGAAGGGGAAGGGAGGGGAGGGGAGGGGAGAGGAGAGGAAGGGAGGGGAAGGGAGGGAAGGGGAGGGGAAGGGACAGGAAGGGAGGGGAGGGGAGGGAAGGGGAGGTGAAGGGAGGGGAGGGAAGGGGAGTTGAAGGGAGGGGAGGGGAGGGGAGGGGAGGGGAAGGCAGGGGAAGGGAAGGAAAGACTGCCCTAACAAAGGCTGTTACCAAGATTTGACTCTTGTAAGATAATTGGCCCTTGCTCTGTCTGTGAGATAAAATGTAATCTTTTTTGGATAAAGATAACATCATCTAAGTACTCAGATACAATGTCCAGTATGCAATCAAAAGACATACCAAGACCGAAGATCATATGATCTTCAAAACAAAACAAACAAAACAACAAAAACAAACAAAACAAAAACAAACAAACAAAAACAAACAATAGAAATAGAGCAATGGGTAACACAGACTGAAGATATGAGACAGAGACTTAAAAATAACGATCATTAAAATATCAAGAAAATGGATGTAAGGTGGTAAATTCACCTGAGAATGAGAACCAATAAAAGGAATCAAATAAATACATGTTCTAGAACTGAACAATAATAACTAAGATTAAGATTCAATAGATGGATTTAATAAGCAAATCTACATAAAATGTGGATTTCAGTTAATAGTAATGTATCAATATAGGTTCACAAATTGTAAGCTATGTGCCATACTAATATAAAATGTTCATAGTAAGTGAAACTTGGTGCAGGATATGTAGAAATTATCTGTTTAAGTTTTCAATGTTTTGTAAATCTAAAAACACTCTAAAATAAAAATTGTTTAGAAAAGCATCTAGAAGTGAAAATAAAATGGAACAAAAAATAAGATTACCTTCAAAGGACAAATAATAAAACCAAGAGCTAACTTTTCATCAGAAATGATGACAGCAAAAAACAAAACAAAACCAAATTTTTGAAAAAAATTTGAAACTATTTTTTAAAACATTGCCAATCTACAATTCAATATCTAACAAAAATATCCTTCATAAATGATGGCAACATAAAGATATTTTTAGACAGGTAAATCTGAGAATAGCCAGAATAAAATAGCCAGAGTACATACAGTAAACAAAAACTAACAGGAGCTATTTAGACAGAAGGAATTTTATCCTAGATGAAATCCTGGTGATGTACACAGTTATAAAGAACATTACAAAGGCCAAGAGTAGTGAAGAAATATTTAAGAAAAAAAATAGCCCTCTCCGTCTCCCTCTCCCTCCCCCTCCCCCTCCCCCTCCTTCGGTCTCCCTCTCCCTCTCCCTCTTTCTTCGGTCTCCCTCTCCCTCTCCCTTCTTCGGTCTCCCTCTACTTCTTTCTTCGGTCTCCCTCTGTTGCCAAGGCTGGACTGTACTGCTGTGATCTCAGCTCGCTGCAACCTCCCTGCCTCGGGCTCCTGTGATTCTCTTGCCTCGGCCTGCCAAGTGCCTGGGATTGCAGGCGCGCGCCGCCACACCTGACTGGTTTTTGTATTTTTGGTGGAGAGGGGGTTTGGCCGTGTTGACTGGGCTGGTCTCCAGCTCCTGGCCTGGAGTGATCTGCCCGCCTCGGCCTCCCGAGGTGCTGGGATTGCAGACGGAGTCTCGCTCACTCAATGCTCAATGTTACCCAGGCTGGAGTGCAGTGGCGTGATCTTGGCTGGCTACAACCTCCACCTCCCAGCCGCCTGCATTGGCCTCCCAAAGTGCTAAGATTATAGCCTCTGCCCGGCCGCCACCCCGTCTAGGAAGTGAGGAGCATCTCTGCCTGGCCACCCATCCTCTGGGATATGAGGAGCCCCTCTGCCCGGCCGGCCCATCTGGGAAGTGAGGCGCGCCTCTGCCCTGCTGCCATCCCGTATAGGAAGTGAGGAGCGTCTCTGCATGGCCGCCCATCGTCTGGGATGTGAGAAGAGCCTCTGCCCAGCTGCTCCATCTGGGATGTGAGGAGCGCCTCTGCCCAGCTGCCTTCTGGGAAGTGAGGAGCACCTCTGCCCGGCCGCCCCCTCTGGGAGGTGAGGAGCGCCTCTGCCTGGCCGCCACCCCTTCTGGGAGGAAGTGAGGAGCGCCTCTGCCCGGCCACCCCGTCTGGGAAGTGAGGAGCGCCTCTACCTGGAAGCCCCATCTGGGAAGTGAGGAAAGCCTCTACCTGGACGCCCCATCTGGGAAGTGAGGAGCGCCTCTGCCTGGCCGCCACCTCGTCTGGGAGAAAGTGAGGAGCGCCTCTGCCCGGCTGCCTGGTCTGGGAAGTGAGGAGCACCTCTGCCGGGCCGCCCGGTCTGGGAGGAGAAATTCTCCTGCCTTGGGATGCTGTTGATCTATGGCCTTGCCCTCAGCCCCCTGCTCTCTGAAACATGTGCTGTGTCAACTCAGGGTTAAATGGATTAAGGGCGGGCGGTGCAAGATGTGCTTTGTTAAACAGATGCTTGAAGGCAGCATGCTCCTTAAGAGTCATCACCACTCCCTAATCTCAAGTACCCAGGGACACAAACAATGCAGAAGGCCGCAGGGACCTCTGCCTAGGAAAACCAGAGACCTTTGTTCATGTGTTTATCTGCTGACCTTCTCTCCACTATTATCCTATGACCCTGCCACATCCCCCTCTCCAAGAAATACCCAAGAATGATCAATAAACACTTAAAAAAAATAAAAATAAAAAATAAATAAATTTGGAGGGCATACACTCCTAAGAATTAAGACTTCTTATGTAGCTATAGTAAGTAAAACATTATGGTACTGGCATAAGTTTTTTTTTTTTTTTAAAAAGGTCTATTGTAACAAAAAAGAGATTCTAAAATCATACTTACACTTATACAATCACTTGCATTTCTATACATATGCCAAAATAATGCTGCCAGGGAAAGAATATTTTTTTTCAGTAAATGATGCTGAAACAACAAAAATAATTAAAATAATAAAACATCTAGAACAAAACAAAACAGAATATATGCATACCCTTGGGTTAAACAAAGATTATTCAAGTAGTAAAAAGTACTAACAATAAAGAAAAATGTTGATAAATTAGATTTCATTGAAATTGAAAAGTTTTGTGACTCAAAGACATCATTAAGAGAATGAAAAAGGAAGCCTTGCACAAGTTATAGATATGTGCAATACAAACAAAAGTCTAGACTAAGGATGTATCCTGAGAACTTCTACAAACCAATAAGGAAAATATTTCTACAAATCAGTTAGAAAAAGACTTACTTTCTCTATTGGAAAAAATTATATTGAGTAGACTCAGAAATTGAAAAATGACTTGAACATGTACTTCATCAACAAGGGTATCAAGATGACAAGCAAATGGAAATGTATTCTACATCATTATTCACCAGGAAAAAGTGAATGAAACCCACAATTAAGTACCACTAAATCTATCAGCAGAGCTATTTTTTTTTAATAATGATCATGACCTCACCAAATGTTGACAAAGTTGTGGAGAATTAGTACTCTCATGTTACCGAGAATACGACTTGATACAAACCCCCAGATAAATGCCAGCATCTACTACATGTGAACATGTACATTATGTCTAATCAAGTAACTCTAACCTAGGTATAAGGCCAACACGAATCAGATCACATGTGCACCAAAAGATATACCCAAGAATGTTAAGAGTAGCATTACTCATAACAGACAAAAATAAGACAACCCAACAGTACTGCCCTTAGACCCTGGCAAATAGGGCTTTACCTAGCAATGCCTCAAAAAGCGCCATGCTATAGAGCGTCTCCCTTGAAATTTTCTATCACCTTTCCATAAGTGGGATCAACTGGCAGTGGCAGTGTCACCAGTGTGGGGCACCTGAGCCAAGACTAGGACTTACATGGGCTCTGCTTCCTGTTTCCCTCCTTCCAGGTGCTTTCCAACCCTCTACACCACTCATGAGGATCAACCAGATACCCCAAGAAGGTCTATGTCACCTTGTCTGGCAAAATGATTTTTCCACAGTATCATATAAGATTAAGTCACCAGCATGGTGCTAATACACTGATTTTAGGTGACACAAGATAGACACAGGGAGCTAGGTTACTAAAAAATCACTGCCAACCCTTGAAGTTGAACTAACTTTGTAGGCCCTTATACCCACTCTCATACATCCATGCTCTTACCTTAGTGCCACCTCCAGTCTATAGTACCTAAGAATGGTGGAGTTGGCAGCAAATACTCTGCATGAGCACCCAGTGCAATCCCTCACCCTCTCCACAGACTGTACCTCCCATGTTAGCCAGTTCTTTGGGGCTGGCCATTCCTATCTCCTCCACATTGATACACTGCAATGCCAATGGGTCCTCTTGATCTATGCTTTTTCCTGCTTCTGAGAGATGGAGCAACATAATGCTCCCTGGGGATGGCTTTAAGATTTGCTGACCAAGGCAGGGACTTTCCTTGTGGGAGTGGAACCACCTCTTGTTCTGCTGATGGATATTGGCCTATCATTTCTACCGGTGAGAGATGGAAGGCAAGCGTATTATCAACACTGAAAGGTATCACGTTTTACTATTGCACTGATTATAGTCAAAAGAGTTCAAGAGCAGACATGGTTAGAAGATGCATTGTTTTTTTTTATTATTTTTATTATATTTTAAGTTCTAGGGTACATGAGCACAACGTGCAGGTTTGTTACATATGTATACATGTGCCATGTTGGTGCGCTGCACCCATTAACTCATCATTTACATTAGGTATATCTCCTAATGCTATCCCTCCCCCCTCCCCCCCACCCCACAAAAGGCCCTGGTGTGTGATGTTCCCCACCCTGTGTACAAGTGTTCTCATTGTTCAGTTCCCATCTATGAGTGAGAACATGCAGTGTTTGGTTTTCTGTCCTTGAGATAGTTTGCTCAGAATGATGGTTTCCAGCTTCATCCATGTCCCTACAAAGGACATGAACTCATCATTTTTTATGGCTGCATAGTATTCCATGGTGTATATGTGCCACATTTTCTTAATCCAGTCTATCATTGATGGACATTTGGGTTGGTTCCAAGTCTTTGCTATTGAGAATAGTGCCACAATAAACATACGTGTGCATGTGTCTTTATACCAGTGATTTATAATCGTTTGGGTATATACCCAGTAATGGGATGACTGGGTCAAATGGTATTTCTAGTTCTAGATCCTTGAGGAATCACCACACTGTCTTCCACAATGGTTGAACTAGTTTACAGTCCCACCAACAGTGTAGAAGTGTTCCTATTTCTCCACATCCTCTCCAGCACCTGTTGTTTCCTGACTTTTTAATGATCGCTATTCCAACTGGCGATCAATGAGATGGTATCTCATCGTGGTTTTGATTTGCATTTCTCTGATGGCCAGCGATGATGAGCATTTTTTCATGTCTCTGTTGGCTGCATAAATGTCTTCTTTTGAGAAGAGTCTGTTCATATCCTTCACCTACTTTTTGATGGGGTTGTTTTTCTCTTGTACATTTGTTTGAGTTCATTGTAGATTCTGGATATTAGCCCTTTGTCAGATGAGTAGGTTGCAAAAATTTCCTCCCATTCTGTAGGTTGCCTGTTCACTCTGATGGTAGTTTCTTTTGCTGTGCAGAAGCTCTTGAGTTTAATTAGATCTCATTTGTCAATTTTGGCTTCTGTTGCCACTGCTTTTGATGTTTTAGACATGAAGTCCTTGCCCATGCCTATGTCCTGAATGGTATTGCCTAGGTTTTCTTCTAGGGTTTTTATGGTTTTAGGTCTAAAATTTAAGTCTTTAATCCACCTTGAATTAATTTTTATATAAGGTGTAAGGAAGGGATCCAGTTTCAGCTTTCTACATGTGGCTAGCCAGTTTTCCCAGCACCATTTATTAAATAGGGAATCCTTTCCCCATTGCTTGTTTTTGTCAGGTTTGTCAAAGATCAGATGGTTGTAGATGTGTGGTATTATTTCTGAGGGTTCTATTCTGTTCCATTGGTCTAAATCTCTGTTTTGGTACCAGTACCATGCTGTTTCGGTTACTGTAGCCTTGTAGAATAGTTTGAAGTCAGGTAGCATGAGGCATCCAGCTTTTTTCTTTTGGCTTAGGATTGACTTGACAATGCAGGCTCTTTTTTGGTTCCATACGAACTTCAAAGGAGTTTTTTCCAATTCTGTGAAAAAAGTCATTGGTAGCTTGATGGGGATGGCATCAATCTATAAATTACCTTGGGCAGTATGGCCATTTTCACGATATTGATTCTTCCTACCCATGAACATGGAATGTTCTTCCATTTGTTTGTGTCCTCTTTTATTTCGTTGAGCAGTGGTTTGTAGTTCTCGTTGAAGAGGTCCTTCACATCCCTTGTAAGTTGGATTCCTAGGTATTTTATTGTCTTTGAAGCCATTTTGAATGGGAGTTCACTCATGATTTGGCTCTCTGTTTGTCTATTATTGGTGTATAAGAATGCTTGTGATTTTTGCACATTGATTTTGTATCCTGAGACTTTGCTGAAGTTGCTTATCAGCTTAAGGAGATTTTGGGCTGAGATGATGGGGTTTTCTAAATATACGATCATGTCATCTGCAAACAGTGACATTTTGACTTCCTCTTTTCCTAGTTGAATACCCTTTATTTCCTTCTCCTGCCTGATTGCCCTGGCCAGAACTTCCAACACTATGTTGAATAGGAGTGGTGAGAGAAGGCATCCCTGTCTTGTGTCAGTTTTCAAAGGGAATGCTTCCAGTTTTTGCCCATTCAGTATGATATTGGCTGTGGGTTTGTCATAAATAGCTCTTATTATTTTGAGATACATCCCATCATTACCTAATTTATTGAGAGTTTTTAGCATGAAGGGCTGTTGAATTTTGTTAAAGGCCTTTTCTGCATCTATTGAGATAATCATGTGGTTTTTGTCTTTGGTTCCATTTTTATGCTGGATTACTTTTATTGATATGCATATGTTGAACCAGCATCCCAGGGATGAAGCCCACTTGATCATGGTGGATAAGCTTTTTGATGTGCTGCTGGATTCGTTTTCCCAGTATTTTATTGAGGATTTTTGTGTTGATGTTCATCAGGGATATTGGTCTAAAATTCTCTTTTTCTGTTGTGTCTCTGCCAGGCTTTAGTATCAGGATGATGCTGGCCTCATAAAATGAGTTAGGGAGGATTCCCTCTTTTTCTGTTGATTGGAATAGTTTCAGAAGGAATGGTACAAGCTCCTACTTGTACCTCTAGTAGAATTCGGCTGTGAATCCATCTGGTCCTGGACTTTTCTTGGTTGGTAGGCTATTAATTATTGCCTCAATTTCAGAGCCTGTTATTGGTCTATTCAGGGATTCAACTTCTTCCTGGTTTAGTCTTGGGAGGGTGTATGTGTCGAGGAATTTATCCATTTCTTCTAGATTCTCTAGTTTATTTGCGTAGATGTGTTTATGGTATTCTCTGATGGTAGTTTGTATTTCCATGGGATCGGTGGTGATATCCCCTTTATCATTTTTTATTGCGTCTATTTGATTTTTCTCTCTTTTCTTCTTTATTAGTCTTGCTAGCGGTCTATCAATTTTGTTGATCTTTTCAAAACACCAGCTCCTGGATTCATTGATTTTTTGAAGGGTTTTTTGTGTCTCTATCTCCTTCAGTTCTGCTCTGATCTTAGTTGTTTCTTGCCTTCTGCTAGCTTTTTGAATGTGTTTGCTCTTGCTTCTCTAGTTCTTTTAATTGTGATGTTAGAGTGTCAATTTTAGATCTTTCCTGCTTTTTCTTGTGGGCATTTAGTGCAATAAATTTCCCTCTACACACTGCTTTAAATGTGTCCCAGAGATTCTGGTATGTTGTGTCTTTGTTCTCATGGGTTTCAAAGAACATCTTTATTTCTGCTTTCATTTCGTTACGTACCCAGTAGTCATTCAGGAGGAAGTTGTTCAGTTTCCATGTAGTTGAGCGGTTTTGAGTGAGTTTCTTAATCCTGAGTTCTAGCAAATGGAAACAAAAAAAGCAGGGGTCGCAATCCTAATCTCTGATAAAACAGAGTTTAAACCAACAAAGATCAGAAGAAACAAAGAAGACCACTACCTAATGGTAAAGGGATCCATTCAACAAGAAGAGCTAACTATCCTAAATATATATGCACCCAATACAAGAGCACCCAGATTCATAAAGCAAGTCCTTAGAGACCTACAAAGAGACTTAGACTCCCACACAATAATAATGGGAGACTTTAACACCCCACTGTCAACATTAGAGAGATCAACAAGACAGAAAGTTAACAAGGATATCCAGGAACTGAACTCAGCTCTGCACCAAGCAGACCTAATAGACATCTACAGAACTCTCCACCCCAAATCAACAGAATATACATTCTTCTCAGCACCACATCGCACTTATTCCAAAATTGACCACATAGTTGGAAGTAAAGCACTACTCAGCAAATGTAAAAGAACAGAAATTATAACAAACTGTCTTTCCGACCACAGTACAATCAAACTAGAACTCAGGATTAAGAAACTCACTCAGAAGATGCATTGTTATATGTTTATTCAATAAAATTCTGAATAGTAAATTTAGCATGAATAGAAAATAAATTATTGTTGGCATTTTCCTGCATACTATGGGTAAGACTGGCCTATGTGGCCATACTCAATGAAGTAAAGTCACAATCTTTGAGAGAGTCATTAGAAGCCATTATTCACAGATGTACAACAGATGATGCTATATCATGCATAATGAGCATGCAATAAAAGGTATTAGGGAAATGCAAAGGTAAGATGATCTATATTGTTTCAATACCAATAGCTTGTGCAGAATGATGGCATGGTGAACAATAACAGTGTCGTTACCTTGTCCTAGGAGTAGAAACAAGGAAATTAGCCAGGAGCAGGGCTTTTGACAATAAAGAGGTGTTTCCTTGACCTGAACAGAAAGATACCTGGACATTATGAAGAATCTCTATGACTACTGATTGGATAGTAAACAAATAGATAAGCACTTCTTTTCTACTTACTACTCTAAATAGTTATTGATACATTTCTATATTGGTATGGGTCTATAAATTTTAATAATATATTTCAATCAAATTGTTTATACAAACAGGGACCCTGCCAAAATACAAATAACAAAAAAAAGTTTTCTCAGGATTCCACATATCCTAGGGATGGCCCTAGAAACCAAATGCCCTTCAACAGTAAAATTAATACTGTATAGTATAGGCACACAATAAATATTACAAGTACATGAGAATGAATGTACTAAAAATATGATGACATGGATGAATCTCATGGAAGCAGACACAAAAGAGTTGATACATGCTGTGTGATTCCATGTGTATACTTTTCCAAAGTAAGCAAAACTAATACATGACGATGGAATTGTCAGGATAGTAGCTACCCTTGGTTAGTGGTATCTGTGTGTGCTAGGGTAGTTATTAACTGGAAGAGGATTTGAAACTGAACAGATTATTGTAAACAAAGTTAAGTGTCCTAATGTTCTTTGTTCCAATTTTTTTCTCCACCCTTAAGAACATGTAAGACAATTTCATTGCCATATCAAAAATACTCTAGAAGTCTCCTTGTTTTATATTTGTCCTGCAGAAGAGATGTGAAAACAACCCACTAAAAATATTTTTCTATTTTTAAGCTTGTTAGACAATACTTTTATGCACATTAGTCCTTCCAGAGACAGTACATTTACTCTGTTTGTTAAAAGACACATTATTAAAAACAGAGGTCAACCTCTCCTGCTACATGATGTTGAGATTACATCTTTGAATCTCCAAATGAATTGATTACCCAGTGATGATTTGATAGTTTCCCTTGTTAAAAAAGTAAACTTTTCCTTTGTTTAAGAGATATTTCTGCTTTTTCTATACTCTCCTTCCCTATATTTCTATATTTTCATGACTAATATATTGAGAAGTAGAAACCTGGGATGGTGGAGCAGAAAATGAGGAAAGAAAGATGAAATACTGTAACCTTGGAAGTATTCTAGTGGTTGGTAACCCACTCGGCTTATTTTTCACTTCAGACAAATTACAGTGTATACACATACCTACTGATACAACATTACTTAGAATTTAATTATGTATCTTTTACTTAATTACTTTTAAAAGCAAAAATATTTTAAATCTATTGCAATACTTACAGCTGCTAAAGTTAAGCCTGTAAGACTTCTGCAACAACCCCGTTTTCTATCACTTACCATTCAGTCAAAATGAAGTCCTCCTTCTGGGGCTAAATAAGTTCCCACTTGGTCTCAGACTCTGGGCAAATCTTTGTCAAATTAGATAAGTCCTAAGCACAAATATCTTGCTTGGAAAGCAACTGAGGACGTTAGAAAGGAATACAAACCTAAAAATCAATTGAATTTTAAGAGATAAAAAACTTCCCAGTTGTTAAATTCAGGGTAAGGAATAAATAGCCTCCTAGAAATTTAGAAAAAAAAAGTTTTATAAAGAATACACATAAAATACCACTTTTAAAAATGCAACTAGATGGTCCCAGAGCTTATCTGTAGTTTGTTTGAAGCCTCCGGACTTGTCCTCCACTCCTTTGATATTCATGAACATAATAAATACATAACAGAGTCATAATATACCTCAAAGACTTGCAATGATTCTGAAACATAGCAAAGGATTCATGCAGCAGGTGCAAGCTGAATGCAGCGCTCTAGGCCAGGCTTAAACACTTCAGTCAGAAAGGCAATTTCAGCTGGCTACTGTTGAGTTGTCAGTATCCCTTAGTCCAAATCAATCAGATTCCTCCTACTGTTTCTTAGAAGGAAATATTTCTGCCTGTGCCATTTGATTTTTTTTTTCCTAGTATACAACTGAAACAAAAATTCAGTAATGGAATTGTTACTATACGTGAACAAAATCTATCAGTGCTACATAGCCAAGTTGTCTAAGGCCTCTTCCTGTCCTTCTGATGCTTTTAATCTAAAGTCTACCCAAATCCCAAGGCTGCTACCTGCAAGCTCAAGATCACACTCAAGTCGCTTAAACTTTCTGGAAGTCAGTCTACCCATCTGTAAAATGAGAAGGATTATAACAAACTCAACGAAGACTGGAATTTGATTAGGATGATGCACTTAAAAATTCCTATCACAGTATCAGCCACATAGTAGGTGCTAGATGTTATCAAAATAGTATTTAAATGGTTATGAGCCTATATTTATTTGTGTGCACATTTAATTAAGTCACTTAATCAGATTTTTAATCACTTTAAAGTTATAGTTTTACATTTATCTCTATCAGTGGCAGTTTGATTAGTTTTTTTTTTCCAGTAACCTAGATTACTTCTCTCTACTTACTTTTCTTCCAATTAACTTCAGTTTGAACACTGAACATCTCATTAATATCACCATGATTAGATAGATCTGTAATAATAAGGAAAAAAAATTCAACCCAGTCAAGTTTACCACTAAAATTTAATTAGCTATTACAGATGAAGATGCTTCACATGAGTAAATTATATATATCTTAAATTGTCTTGTAGGAGGGACAGCTGGCTTCTAATAATGGTGGGTATGTATACCAGGATTCAGCAAACTTTTTCCACAAAGGGCTAGATAATAAATATTAAGACTGTGGACAAGACCATCTCTGTCACAACGACTCAACCTTGTGGTTGTTCATGAATGTAGCCATAGACGGTATGTTAATAAATAGGTGTGTTTTTTTTCAGTAACACTTTATTTATAAAAACTTTGGGCTAGATTTGGTCCATGGGCTATCATTTGCCAATCCCTGTTCAATCCTCCTGCTGCAGACAGAATCATTAGATCCCTCTGTAAAATCCTAGTAAAAGCAAAGAGAATGAGTAATCCCCAAGTGGAGATCAGAGAACATTAGAGATGAGCACTGCTTCTGCCCTGGAAATTTTACAGATTGACTGGAGGCAGCTGAAAGGTCAGGCTTTGCTTTCAGTGGACTCAGTAAGCAGCAGGTGAAGTACAGTGCCCACCAAGATGGCACACTCTGGTGAGACACCACCTCTCTGGGTCCTGAGCTAGAGGGCTCCACCCAGACAATGAGTTGTTGGACTATATCCCAATGGGTTACTTAGGCGTCCCAGAGAAACTCAAGCCTTGGCCTTAGCAAGGAGCTTAGAAGAAAAACATATCCACTGTACTTACTCTATATATTTCTGCCCTTCTCTTCTCTGTTCTTTGCTTTAGGTTCACTGACCCCTAATTGACTACATCATCCAGACTCCCTTGTACTCTGGCTTCTGGTTGGTTTTGGACACAGGGAAGCATGATGAGGAGATCTGAGGGTGGCAGGATAAAGAAATTGGGGTATTTGTGCCACACCCCATTCCTGCTTTCATGCTACAGTTCTGGCAGTAGGTTGTATCTGTCTATAACTAAAGCTTCAAAGGTGGGTAGCCTCTCCACTTGAGTGGGCGATTCAACTGCCCTTGTTTATTTCTTACCCAACAACAGTTTGTAAATAGTCCCTTAACCCAATTAATCCCTTTCGAGTGAATTCTGTTGCTGCTTTGGCTCCTATTACATCTTCCAAACAAAAAACAACACAATTTTAGGCCTTAAATTATTTCTAGAAGTAATTTTTTAATACAACATCCAACAAAGAAAGAAGATGAGATGCAAAACAAGACAAGCCAAACCAGGAGGAACAACAGACAACAGAAAGAGTCACAATGGGAACCCAGTTATTGGAATTATCAGGTATAGACAATAAAATAACCATTCTTACTACTTTCGTGGAGATTTAAGCTCAGAAATGCAGGAAGGCTTGATGAGCAAAGAAAATACACATTTTGTAAATATAAATAAACTTTCAGTATAGAAAACAAAAGCAAAAGTGTCCTGTGAGGCTTCACATAAAGAGAGAATTAAAACACAGAATAATAGCATATATATCAAAATGGGTAATTGAGTCAAAAGTGTTCTAAGATTCTGGCATTTTTGGAAAGAATAACTCAGATAAAGATAATTATTTATTTTTTGTAAATCAAGGGTGCCTATATTATCTCTAGAGTAACACTCATGAATAGGGAAAAAGTTTGTAACTTGAAACTCTTTTTTATTTATTTATTTATTTATTTATTTATTATTATTATACTTTAGGTTTTAGGGTACATGTGCGCAATGTGCAGGTTAGTTACATATGTATACATGTGCCATGCTGGTGCGCTGCACCCACTAACTCGTCATCTAGCATTAGATATATCTCCCAATGCTATCCCTCCCCCCTTCCCCCACCCCACAACAGTCCCCAGAGTGTGATGTGGGTGAAGGACATGAAGAGACACTTCTCAAAAGAAGACATTTATGCAGCCAAAAAACACATGAAAACATGCTCACCATCACTGGCCATCAGGGAAATGCAAATCAAAACCACAATGAGATACCATCTCACACCAGTTAGAATGGTAATCATTAAAAAGTCAGGAAACAACAGGTGCTGGAGAGGTTGTGGAGAAATAGGAACACTTTTACACTGTTGGTGGGACTGTAAACTAGTTCAACCATTGTGGAAGTCAGTGTGGCAGTTCCTCAGTGATCTAGAACTAGAAATACCATTTGACCCAGCCATCCCATTACTGGGTATATACCCAAAGGACTATAAATCATGCTGCTATAAAGACACATGCACACGTAGGTTTATTGTGGCACTATTCACAATAGCAAAGACTTGGAACCAACCCAAATGTCCAACAATGATAGACTGGATTAAGAAAATGTGGCACATATACACCATGGAATACTATGCAGCCATAAAAAATGATGAGTTCATGTCCTTTGTAGGGACATGGATGAAACTGGAAATCATCATTCTCAGTAAACTATCACAAGAACAAAGAACCAAACACCGCATATTCTCACTCATAGGTGGGAATTGAACAATGAAACTCTTAAATATATGTCTCTGTGTGATTATATGTGTGTATGTTTGTATGTGTGTGTGTTTGTATGTAGCAACAAGAAAAACATAATATAGAACAGGCAAAATAATTACTAATCACATAAGTGATTATAATCATATAATCAATTTACATCATCATATAATCAATTTAAACCCAAATATTTCAGTAATAGTATTAAATGTAAATCAACCAAATGTTCCAGTTAAAAAGCAATGATTCATATACTGATTTTAAAAAATAATAACTAGCTACAAATCTCTTACACAATTGTCACTCTGTATACAGGGGATTTGTTCCAGGACCACCTACTTATACATAAATATGTGCATAATCAAGTTTTATAGTCAGCCCTGCATAACCCACATATGTGAAAAGTTAGCCCTCCAGGTACATGGGTTTCACATTGGGTGAATACCGTATTTTTATCTATATTTGGTTGAAAAAAAAATCTACGTATAAGTGGAGTTTTGTAATTCAAACCTGTGTTGTTCATAGGTCAACTGTACACATTTGAAACTGGAGTTTACATAAATCTTGGATGTAAAATGATACAAAATAAAAGATAAGGTAAACACCAGAAAAAGCTAACATAAGTACAGTAATATTAAACAAAATATATATTAAGGCAAAGAGAATTATTACAGAAATATTCATTGCATGAGAAAAAACTGTTAAGTTCACCAGAAATACAAATATACTACTATATTAACTACTGTAAGTATTAAAATGAAGCTGAACTAAGATCGTGGGATAGAATGGCAGAGAAAGAAGAGTAGACAAATCATCAGACTAAAGAACCAAGAAACGACCTCACATATAAATGGCACCTGACTATGACAGAGAAAATACTTTTCAATAAATGATGTTGAGGCAATGAAGTATGTATATAAACAAAAAGAAACTGATTCTCAATTTTATAACACATGCAGATATCAATTTTAGGTGGATCATGGTTCATAATGTGAAAGAAAAAGTTTAGATATACTAAAATTAAGGATTACTCTTTTTGAAAATATGCCACTAAGTGTGAAAAAGCAAGCCATAAAATGGATACTCAGCCTTTTTATAATCATGGAGATATGAATTTAAATCACTGTGATATCAATACAATTTTACTAGATTTAAAATTTAGGAATTTGAAAATTAGTGCTGGCCACGACATGGAGCAACAGGAATTTTTGTATGTTGCTGTAGGTATACACAATGTGGTATAACTCTAACTCTGGCAAATTGTAGGTATTAACTACTAAACTGAACATATGCAGACTCTTGAGCTAACAATTTCACAACTAGGAATATACTCTACAGTAGTGTTTCTCCCAGGTGAGGACCCCAGACCAGCAGCATCAGTATCACCTAAGAAGATGTTAGAATGCAAATCCCATAACAGACATTCTGGGACAGAAACCCCAGAATTGGGTCTCAGAAATCTAGGTTTTAACAAGCCCATCAAGTGATTTTTATGCTTGCTAAACTTTAAGAAGCACTGCCTCATACAAAAGTGAGGTTATGTGCATCAGGATAAAAACATAATTATCTTCATAATAGTATAGTTTTCAATCGCAAAACAAATGGAAACAATCAAAACCAACAAGATGCTCAAAAATGGAATGAAAAAATAATTCATTGGTTTTTATTACACAGAAATAAAAATGAATAAATTGCAACCACCTGCAGCAATGCAGACAAATCTTAAAAATACAATAGTGATATTTAGAAAATCGGGTATGCACATGAAAAAGAATGACAGGAGAAAAAACAGACAAAATAAACACATAGTGTATGATCTCAAATATATAAAATTCAATACGTATTCAATAGGCAAAACTAGTCTGAATTGGCTAAGGATGTGTGATGGACAGATTTTTAAGGTAGCTCCCCAAATCCCTATCTCCTATGTTGACAATCTTGTGTGATCTTAGAATCAGAGCCTGAGATGGGTTCTTGCTCAATTGATTCATTTCTTGGAGGAGTGGTACCAAGAGAGGAGCAATAAAGCCTGCAACAGTAAGGTCTCATTTAAAAAACAGCTTTGTTTCAATTCCAAGGGGAAACATTGGAGCATCACACAGTCATCCCACCTTGAGTTAAGAG
The DNA here is from genome assembly GCF_028885655.2 of Pongo abelii. NCBI lineage: Eukaryota > Metazoa > Chordata > Mammalia > Primates > Hominidae > Pongo > Pongo abelii. Next base: position 33,802,030 of record NC_071998.2, read on the forward strand.
ACTGGCCTTTTGTGCTACAGTCAATAGTGAGGCTGCAGGGAGAGAGGAGGCATGACATGCCTGGTAGTGATTCCCATTTGGCCAAGGGCAATTCTCCAGATAAGTGGGCAACTGTGAGTTTTTGCCATGCAAACCCCACAGCATTTAGTAAAGCAGATGTGAAGAGGCAAAATAGAAGACTGACAGCATTTACTACGGACTACACAAGTGAGGTAAAGTTTAAAGGAATGCTAGGATGTGGATAACATAAAAATCAGCAGAGCTGGGATGGGTTATGCAGAGATTTTCCGGGATTCCTGCAACGTTCTATTTCTTCACCTAGGTAGTGGTCACATAAATGTACTTTATATACCAATATTATTTATTTTGTGCATTTCTTCATATGTCCATTATATTCACAATAAAATTGATTTTAAAAATTCTGCCTAGGGAGAAATGGAATCTCTAAGCTAGAGAAATGTAGAGTATCTGAGGATTTCATTTACTTCCTTGATACTTTATTATATTTCACTGCACTATGGTATGTCTAATAAATTTTAATTTTACCATCCTCACTAGTATACTCTGATTCTTTGCAGACCAAGAATTCAGAAAATTCTGTCACACTGACTATTAAGGAAACAAAATCAAGGCCACATCCATGAGGATCTAAATGAAGAATTGGTTTTGGGGTGGAGAGGTGGAAAAAATGCACAAAGTATAAATATGTTAACTAGAAAACAAAAGATAATTTGTGATCATGCAAACTATGAACAAGGACAGAAGAATGAAATTGCTGGTATTCATCAAAAAGGTCTTCTGGAGAAAGAGATTCTTTGCATTCTAATTATTATAACTCTCTAATAAAAAAGGGGAAAGCATAACAATAAAGAATAGGCAAAATAAAGCTTATATTTTCTGCAGAGAGATTTTTACTATATAAAATTTAAATCACAAATCCCAGTCTTCATATTAAAAATGAAAAATATCAGACAGGATCTATAGTAAGCCACTTGGGTCATTTTACATTGAAATTCTTAATAGTTTCTTACTATTTCTCACAGGTTTTTCAAATAGCACGATGGAATCCCATGAGACAGATTTTAATGTGATGACCAGCCATAATCCACATACTCCCTGGAAAATTCCAAGCAGTTACCATCAATTACAAGCAGATAATTATCTCTCAGTGACTTTCATACACTGCAATTTTTCTCTAAACACAGAAAAGAAATTTAAAAGGTGAAATATAATCAATCTACAGAAATGAACCTATAAGAAAGCTTTAACATATGTAGAAAACAATTAAGAAAGTTTGCCTTCCTTATAATTATTTTCAATTTGATTATCAAGTCAAGATGGGTAGGTAAAATACATAGGGGCAGAAAAATATTTTAGATGAAAGAAGTAATGTAAGTGTCAGAGGCAACGAATTCTCACAGAAAGGGTCTAAAACGTGGACTCAGAGAGCTCAGCTTGGTACACTGAAGAGCCGAGCCAATGAAGACAAGTCACTTCTTAAGGTCTGAGTTTTCTCATCTGTAATTTAGAAGCCATGCCATTGGCTGGTTCTCTTTCATGGGACCTCCATCCTATCAAATAAGATAGCATACATGAAAGCATTTTGCAAAATATTCTATTCTATAAAAGTCAAAGGCATTTGTTATTATTATTATTATTATTATTATTATTATTTTGTAGAGACGGAGTCCCGCTGTCACCCAGGCTGGAGTGCTGGAGTGCAGTGGTGCGATCTCGGCTCACTGCAACCTCCACCTCCCGAGTTCAAGCAATTCTCCTGCCTCAGCTTCCTGAGTAGCTGGGACTACAGGCCCACGCCGCCAAGCCCGGCTAATTTCTTTTGTATTTTAACAGAGACGGGGGTTTCACCATGTTGTCCAGGCTGGTCTCGAACTCCCGAGCTCAGGCAGTCCGCCTGCCTCGGTCTCCCCAAGTGCTAGGATTACAGGTGTGAGCCACTGCACCGGGCCATCAAAGGCATTTTTGTAGACTTCTTAAATTCACTTTTAGGTCAATAACTTGGAGAAAAGGGAGAGATTTTTCCGGACTTACAAGCCATATTTCAGAGCATTTTAAATAAGGGTTAACAGAAAACAAAGAATGAAGTTGTTATGATAAACTAAAACTTAACAGTTTATCTGTGGCACTACCTTTTCACACAAAGACATCACCCACTATCCTGGAAACATGAGAAAAATGCTTCCACCTGGGAATGTTTTGTGAAATTATTTCAAGCCACATCCCAGGACAAATTGTTAGAGGAAATGATAATTCCCCCAGGTAAAAACTTTTTCCTTCTCCACTAAGTGGATCATGAATCAGTTTTAGCCTATGATGTTCTACTCCATTGAGCCCAGAACATCCAGCAGCTTCTGGAATCGGCCAAACCATCAAGCACAGCACAAAATTCCCTTTAAGCCGATTCAAGTGCCGAAAAGCAGTGGGCTAGAACTTTTCCCCAAAATCTGGAACTCAATGATGTGTGGGCTTCATTCTTCTCAAGAAAAATAACTCAAACTCCATAATACTTCTGCAGGATTATACTCAGTACTCATTATACTTCTGCAGCGTTTCTAATTTGGATACTTTTTTCTTTGCTTTTGTTTTCTTTCTGGGTGAACATAAAATATACTGTTGGAATTCTGATGGTGATATTTGTTTCTGAGCTTTGTAAATACCTTTCAACTATATATTGGCAAACTAATTTCTGTGTTTTACTTGAACAGAGTAGCAGAAAATAGAAGAGAATTAAAAAGGTAATAGTGGAAAGGGTTCAACTGGGAAACTATGTCAAACTGGATGTCGTCTTGCTCAGTAATCAAACACCCAGTAATTACACTAGTGGCATGCTATTTACATTCTGTCTCCCTCTCTTTATATATATAAAATGTGTGTGTGTGTGTGTGTGTGTGTGTATGTGTGTCTGTGTAGACATGGTCTACATATATGGTCTCTATATATGGTCTCTCTATATAAGGTCTATATTTTTATATATATATATATTATATAATATGTGGTCTTTATGGGGTCCATATATAGAGAGAATGCACACTCAATATATATTTATTGAAAGAGAGAATTTAATAAAATTCAAATAATACAGGAATATAAATGTAGCATAGCTATAATAGAAAATTATACCATAGAAAGAGATGGTCATTAGAGAGCTAAATGAAAAGAGTAATCCTAAGGGGGATTAGAACTTATTCTATAGCTAGCTAAGTAAACAAAATGTTAGTGGACACACATGGGGTAACCAACTTTTTATTTTGCTGGTACACGATAATTACTATTATCCACAATCACCACTATTTATTTTTATAATGGATATTTAAACATCAGAAATGATAAGACATCTCAAATTTTTATAAAAATTAACTATGGAAAATATACCACATTATTTTTATTTTTCCAGTTTCTTAGCCAACAAGAGAAGTTTGTCAGATTCTTATACTCGGATTATAATTTTACTTTTGAAACCATCATAGACAATATGAGATATAAGTTCTTGAAAGATAACAGATAAGCATCCTAGCTGAGATTCAAGTGCTGACTAATGACATAGTCCTGACCTTCCAAATACATGGTTGAGTTGAAGGGACTCAACATATTGACAATTTGAAGGCAGAGAGTTTGGAGTTGCCTATGAAAAGATTGATTTCATGTTCGTCATGTGCAATATAAACTCAATTATAATAAGTTTAGAATCTCGTGTAGAATGCTCATTTTATTTGATATATTCCCAGTTGTTTAGAAAGGTGAGGTAGGTTAAAGTCCATGAAAGAAATTATTTAGGAAATTTAAGGATGCATCACCATGGGTAATATATACATGAGTTTCAAGGCAGTTTTATATGAAATCCATCCCACAATGTAGCTTCTTCACATACTAATGATATGGCTACAAAGTAGTAGCTGCTTTTTAAATTTTAAAATTAATTTTTAAATTTTTGTGGGTGCATAGTACATGTATATATTTTAGGGGCACATGAGCTGTTTTGATACATGCATGCAATGTGAAATAAGCATGTCATGGAGAATTCAGTATCCATCCCCTCAAGCATTTGTCCTTTGAGTTACAAATAATCCAATTACATTCTTAATATATTAACACTCAAAGTTTCCATTTTGGCAACCAATATTAACTAAAATCCTAGAGAAATCTGTAAAAGCAAATGAAATTTTTCTGGTCTTATATCTAAAGAAAATTTTTGCTAACAAGCACTGAAATATTCAATAAAATATTATTTCCCCATTATACTATGAGTCAAAGCATTAATGAAATTTATAAAATTATTGCCTTCATTATAAGGAAAATCATCATAACAATTAATGTTTATTGAGCATTTACTATGTCCTTGGCATGGTACAAAGTTATACAAAGTATACTATTACTTGGCCCAGTACAAAGTTGTATTGCCTGCATTGTCCAATATAATCCTCACAATAATCTTCTAAGATAAGTCCTATAGCTGTTCCTTAACTTACAATGGAGTTATGATTCAATAAACCCATCATAAACCGAAAATATCATGATTCAAAAATTCATTTAATACACCCAACCTGCTGAACATCAGTTCAGCCTAACCTAGCTTAAACGTTCTTAGAGTACTTACCTTAGCCTACAGTTGGACAAAATCATCTAACACAAGGCTTATTTTATAATAAAGTGTTGTATAGCTCATGTAATTTATTAAATACTATATAATATTCCCCCCTTATCTATGATTTCCCCTTCCATGATTTCAGGTACCCATTGTTAACCACAGTCCAAACATATTAAATGGAAAATTCCAGAAATAAACAATTTATAAGTTTAAATTGCACACTGTTCTGAGCATGATCAAATTTCAAACTGTGCTGCTCAGTTCCCCTCAAGATGTGAATAATCCCTTAGTTCAGTACATCCACGCTGTATACACTACCTTCCCGTTAGTTACTTAGTAGACATCCCAGTTGTCAGATTAAAAAAGAAAAAAACATACTGGCCGGGCATGGTGGCTCATGCCTGTAATCCCAGCACTTTGGGAGGCTGAGGCAGGTGGATCATCTGAGGTCAGGAGTTTGAAACCAGCCTGGCCAACATGGCGAAACCCTGTCTCTACTAAAAATAAAAAATTAGCCGGGTGTGGTGTCATGTGCCTGTAGTCCCAGCTACTTGGGAGGCTGAGGCAGGAGAATTGCTTGAACCCTGGAGTTGGAGGTTACAGTGAGCAGAGATTGCACCACTGCATTCCAGCCTGGATGACAGAGCAAGACTCTGTCTCTGAAAAAAAAAAAAAAAAAAGTACGTATAGGGTGTGGTACTATGCACAGTTTCAGGCATTCACTGAGGGTCTTAGAACATAAGACTACTGCACTAAAAGTGAAAAACAAAGTGGTTGTATGGATACTTAAAGTACTGTTTCTACTGAAGGCATATCACTTTGACACCGTCATAAAGTCAACAAATCTAAGTGGAACCATCTTAAGTCAGAGACCGTATTATTATCTCCCTTTTATGCATGATAACACTGAGAACCAGAGCAGTTAAGCAGCTTGTCCAAAGCACTCCATATGTCTTTATTTTGTTTTGCTTTATTTAGTTCTTTCATATATAACAAATATGTATTGACCACATCATATATATAAAGCTTTACAGTGCTATAGACATCTGTAATAATTTTTTATTTATTTATTTTATTTTTTATTGAGACAGAGTCTTGCTCTGTGGCCCCAGGCTGGAGTGCAGTGGTGCAATCTCGGCTCACTGCAAGCTCCGCCTCCTGTGTTCACGCCATTCTCCTGCCTCAGCCTCCAGAGTAGCTGGGACTACAGGCATCCGCCACCACGCCCGGCTAATTTTTTGTATTTTTTAGTAGAGATGGGGTTTCACTGTGTTAGCCAGGATGTTCTCGATCTCCTGACCTCATGATCCACCCACCTCGGCCTCCCAAAGTGCTGGGATTACAGGCGTGAACCACTGCGCCTGACCTGTAATAATTTTTAAGGAAGAATCTGCCTGACCTAAAAAACTTTATCTTATGTAGACCACCCGCCCCCTCATCCTGTTAACATTAATTGAAGCATAAGTACTCTTTTAAATTTTCAAAGAAATGGCATTCTCTTTCTGAAATTTTGCTCCCAAATCAAAGCCATATTGCAGAAGTGAATTTTGAGGGATTCTAGAAGTCTCTTCCTAACAGAAACAAATTCTCCTGACCTTGACATTGAGAAGCCATGAATGCCACAAAGCAATGAAAGAACTTTTGTGCAGCATTTCCGCTGAATGTACTTTTTTAAATATACGGTTACTGCCACGTTGGTGGGCTGCACCCAGTAACTCGTCATTTAACATTAGGTATATCTCCAAATGCTATCCCTCCCCCTCCCCCCACCCCAAAACAGGCCCTGGTGTATGATGTTCCCCTTCCTGTGTCCATGTGTTCTCATTGTTCAATTCCCGCCTGTGAGTGACAACATGCAGTGTTTGTTTTTTTGTCCTTGAGATAGTTTGCTGAGAATGATGATTTCCAGCTTCATCCATGTCCCTAGAAAGGACATGAACTCATCATTTTTTATGGCTGCATAGTATTCCATGGTGTATATGTGCCACATTTTCTTAATCCAGTCTAACCTGCACATTGTGCACATGTACCCTAAAGCTTAAAGTAATAATAAAAAATAAATAAATAAATATATGGTCACTATCTTTTTAAATACAATCTTCAATTTTTAAAACATTTAAAATATTTTTAGATATTTGAATTAGAAAGACATCTATTTCCACCTAAATCTATTCAATATTTACTTATGCCAACATGAATCATCAACGTATGTTCATTTTGTTTACCCAAAAATGCATCTTTCGTGTGTGTGTATGTGTGTGTGTGTGATGTGAAATAAGGCATTCTGAATATTCTTGATGATATAAATGATAAAGACAGAATAATTTGGCATTTGCAAATATGCCGAGAAAAGAATAGAAGAAACACTTAGCCTGGGAGTAACAACTGTATAAATTTACTTCTTTGTTGATTACTAGCAACTTTTGCAGTAACCTCTTTGTAACTGCAGATAATCAGGCTTCCTTTCAAGAGCACAGTTTTGACACTTCAAATTTATGTTAGGTTGCTATTTATTTGAAATAGTCCTTAAGGTTGTTTTACTATAAAAATAGTAATGAGTAGTAATAAAAATACTAGCTTAATCTGAGAATGGGTATGGAAAGATTGGGTTAAAAATTGTATTGTTATTGATGAGGTTGTAGAGAAACTCAAAAGAGCTTGAAATTATACCAAAAATCACTGCAAGAAAAAGTAGAGAGGGTAAATATAGATAATATACATTAAGAATTTCAAATTTCTATAAAGTACTCTATTTTTATGGATAGTATTTAGTAACAAATATTACTAATATGACATATTTTAATAAATTTTGCTCTTTATAATGTAAAATAAGGAAAATAGATCTGGGATTCTATGAGTTAATGAGAATATGCAGTTTTAAAAATCAAAAATACTAGGAATAGAACAGTAGGTATATTAGCACATTACCAAGGACAATTTAGAACTTCATATTCTTGCACCACTTTAAAACTAACAGACATATGAGCTGATAAAGCACTGCATTAGAGCTTAATTTGAACTTAGCGTGGATTTGTTTCCCTTAGCATTGATCATTTTCTTTTGCCTTGAATGAAAAACTCTTCTTTGTAGATTGGAAATCAAAAATAAGATACTTTACTCTCATAACCAATTCTCCACTTGGTTCAATGAACAACAGAAAACTTTTCTTGCTCTTGGTAGAAATCTGGACCTGAAGCTAAACGTAGTCACGATATACAATCATTCTATCAGAGAATCAATTCTGTTTTTACAAAAGTAGTAGGTACATAATTCTGTGAGATAAATGGGTTCTTTTTTGCCATCTGGGGATTAGAAACCCTGTCTATTTAAAGACTAGGTGATACATATTAATAGAAAAGAGGTTAACTGGGGCAAAGATCAAGACAGGGTACGGTTTACTGCCATACAAAACTACAAAACCACTATTTGCTATATTCTTCTGTTACACAATTCAGAACATTAATTGTGAAAAATAAAAGATGAACTTAAATGCCTATATTTGCCAAAAAATGAAAACACAACTTTATTACAAAAAAAAAAAATTCAAGTTTAGAGGTGATAGCATTGATCACATGACTGACTTTTTTAAAGGCCCTGCAAAAAACTGTAGAATTTAGTTAGGAGGGCAGCCTATTTTCCCAGTAAATCCAAGAATCATGAACTAGAGTAAGACCATTTTAGAAAGGCACCCAAGTTAGGACCTATGACCAATACCAAGCCTTGGGGAAAAAAGCAAAAGAAAAGAAAACCCAATACTTGCAAATTAGCAATTAGCTTAAAGCCGCTAATAATGGAAAAATATTTGGACTCATTTATTCACTGAGCACCTTCTATACAGTGGGGGCCTGAAAAAACTAGGGCAAAGGGATGGAAAAAATAATGACGAATTCAGGCAAAGTAAGAGTTAGGCTGGGAGGGAATTGATAATGGCATGGAATATTTGGAAGAAGGATGATTTCTCTTCATGACTGGCTAGGCAAGTAGCTGGCTGCTGGTCCCATTTACTGAGAGAAGAAAGAAACCCAACAGAGAGAGTTCACCGGAAGACGATCACGGTAAGATGGTGAGTACGGTTTCATACACATTAAGATTGGGTTCCGGCATCATTCTCAGTAAACTATCGCAAGAACAAAAAACCAAACACCGCATATTCTCACTCATAGGTGGGAATTGAACAGTGAGAACACATGGACACGGGAAGGGGAACATCACACTTCGGGGACTGTTGGGGGGTGGGGGGAGGGGGGAGGGATAGCATTGGGAGATATACCTAATGCTAGATGACGAGTTGGTGGGTGCAGCGCACCAGCATGGCACATGTATACATATGTAACTTACCTGCACGTTGCGCACATGTACCATAGAGCCTAAAGTATAATAATAATAATAATAATAATAAAAGAAAAAAAATTATCATAATTACCACCATAAAAAAAAAGAAATATGTCATCTTCCAGAACATTTGTAAGTTTTCTCCAAAAGATGGATATGCATCTTTGCAATTTGATTTGCCTCTATATAATCTATACTTAAATATTCCATTATTTAACATCGTCATACTCCTTACCATCTAGTGACAAAAGTTCTCAGAGCCAACATGAAACTGCCACTGTATCAGTCCTTCCTTGACTGCAAATTCCATGGACAATGATTTGGTTGAGATTAAGCTGTATGAGTTTAATGCAAATCTCCATATACTTTTGAGAGTCGGGATCTGCAAAATAAGATTTCAGGTAACCTAGAAAATAATGGTAAAGTGGCAAATTAAAGATGTATAAAAAATGGTTTTTTATGTTGTTAAATTGAACATTAAAGATTTTTTCAACCTTTAAAAAAAAAAAAAAAAAAGAGATTGGGTTCCGGTAGTATAGCTAGGTGGAAATATCAAGAAAATAGATATTAAGAGTCTGATGCTAGAGAGACACCTAGGTGCCAATGTTATCTGGGAGTCATCTTTATTGGGTGGTAATTAAAATTATGAAAACAGGTAAGATTACTTGAAAAGTATGCTTACAGAGAGGAAAAGGCCTAAGGCATAGTCATTATCTTCTCTTGCCAACATGCGTGGTCTTTAGTATGCACTACTGGGCTAAGGGTCATTTAATCAGGGTTTGAGTCAATTAGAGGAATCCTTTGTACAAAATCATATACCTCTGTGAAGCAGCAACAGACAGCTATATTGTTTTCAACAAGAGAGGTAACCGGTTGCAGAAGGGAAACTTAAATTGCTCTCAGCGCTCAAGGTTAAATTACGGAAGGGCTTTTTCCAGTGTACCTTCTCTAGGAGGTGAAATTGAAAGATTTAACCTGAATAATTCACATGAAAATAAAACCATTTGGGGCTTGTCATTGCTTAATGTAGAAATCCATCATTATTTTAAACAACTGGATACACTCACTTCTTCAGTTTTACCACAGAAACTCAGGAGGCGTGTAACTACGTATTCATTCTCAGTAAAACTCTTTGTTGCCAAGATGAAATATAAAAGCTGAGAGGTCAGAAAAGGAGTCTGCATTCTCTCAGAGTGCTTCAGTTTTGAGATGATTCAACTAGATTGCAGAATATTTAACCCTGCTCAAACCTGGCCTTCTTCACAACAGCGAAGTGCAAGACTTTCGATACATTAAAATGATTTCCCACAAGTATTCCCTAGTCCTCTGGGATTTGAAAGAAACCCAACTCTTGAATCAAATGAAACATCCTTGACCAGAAAATTAGCATTGTCATCAGGGGTGGCACTACACGAAAATGCAGTTTAAGAACCAGACTAAAGGGTACATTCAGTCCAGCTGGAAATGAAGATATGACATTTTATTGGTAGCTGTTTCTGGGAAAATTCCCCTTCAAGATCAGAAAATGTTACTTTAAGGGGATTTTTGCTTTGTTCACCAGATGGTACCCTAATCCATAATAATTGAAGCCTACTGAGTGTACACATTAATGGAATAAAAACTATTGAATTAGAGTAAAGTAATTTGAATTTAGGCACAAATGATATGCTTCATTCATAAGAAGTTTAGATAGATGATTGATAGATGATAGATAGATAGATGATAGATTATAGATATAGATACATAGAGAGAGATATAGATATATATTAACAGAATCCCTGGTTTACCTACATGCACATGTGGCCCATCTCTGAAATCCTTCTCTGATTCCAGTAAGAGTCACAATTATACTCAGTCCCAGAGAGGAAAGAGCCCTCTGCCTACAGCAACTTAACATAGTGTGACACACAGTTATGTCATTGCTATTGCTGTTGTACCTGCAAGAATATGCTAGTAGAAGAGCTGTCCCTGTCTTGCCTGAATAGCACTCTGTTCAATATCAGCATGTACTCTTCCTTTCCTCTGCATGTAGGGAGATAGGAGGTGGAAGTAGCTTGCTGTTTTGCTCTCATGGTTTGGGTCTCTGTTCTTTCTCTCTTCAATTAAAGGAAAAGACCTGCTCCTAGTTGCACCCTCAGACTCAGGAAATTCTTCTTCAACCCGACCAAAGTAATAGTGCTATCACAGAAGCATGTATGAGGTTTTTTGTAGTAGAGAAGAGACAGATAACCTTTCTGCCTGGGAGTAGCACAGTAGAGTTCATCATGGAGCAGGTATACTTCATAGAGTAGGTGTACTTCATAGAATACACCTTCATGGAGTAGGTGACTCTTGAACTTTCCCCTGAAAAAAACAAGTATTTTCCATGAGGGCAAAGCAGCAAGAGTGCATCCAGCAAAGAAAAGAACATGTGCTAAGGCATAAATGAAATGGCAACACTTTCTTAGAGAACTATAAAAAATGATTAATGAAGCCTAAGATGTAAAAAGCAGGAGGTAAGCCTCGTAGGTGAAGATTCTAATTGTGAGCAGCATGCAATGTAAATAATGCGATTTTTTTCTCTAAAGGTGATGATTTCTAATGAAAGGTTTTAAGCAGGAAAAGGCACAATCAGTTAACATTGTAGATTGGCCATGAAGATTGTCTCCATCAAAAGGCTTAGGAAGCAGCTTTCTCAGATCCTGGGGCCAAGAGTGTTAAACTATTTCCTGCTTTGTTACCTACTTTATACAGAAAAGTACAATGATTATACAACACTAAAAATATCAAAAATAGTCTAAACTTACATATATATACATATATATGTATATATATACACACATATATATGTGTATATATATATATACATGCATATGTATATATATATGTCCTTTGGTCTCACTTCAGCAGCTAGAAAAAGAAGCAATTTACAAGAAATGCCAGCAAGCATATTTTTTGGATGGAGAGGGGTGACATTTGTGCACAAGAAAATGCCAAGGTAAATAAATTAGCACTCTCTCCCCTTCTCAGCAAAAAAGCACAGAATATGTATGCATTCTACAGGGATTGAGAGTCGCAAGGCTTTAATTTTACACTAAGCACTATTCTCCTTAGTTAATAACAATATCGTCACATATTTCTTAGATCTTTATATGTAATAAATTATTCTCAAATTTAATATCTCATAGAATCAACATGACATCTCAGTAAGGACCTAGAAAGGTAGGCAGAAACTACCTTTTCATCTCCCCATTTTATATATTATCTATCAGAGCTAAAGCCACACAACTCGGAAGTAGCAGGATCTGAGTAGCAGTTCTAGAATCCACATCTTTCAACTTTGGGTTTATTGCTTTTTCTACTATTCAATACTACATGTGTAGAAAAATAACGGACTCATGCACATCCTTTACTATAGCAACTAAGGATTTCAAAAAGCCAGGCTAACTAGTTTTCAATTGATTGGGCAAACCCATCTTAAGGTCTTCATTCTATTCCTGCTATCGTCAACTGAGGAAAGTCAACAAAAATAGTGTCTCTTAAAATAAATCTACTGGACACTCCCTATTATTCCAGTAATATTTTTCCCAACATTCCTATTTCCATCCCATCATCTTCCATGGAATCACTACCCTTTCAACAGGCTAACTACACTACAGTATACCTCCATGGTAATAACAAGAACCATGGATTTATATAGTACTTTTTTCTAGGCACTCAAAGTACTTTTGTAATTGCTTCAGGGGATTGGTAGGGAGTTTTTGTAGTCATCCTGTGTTTCCCTTCATGCAAAGTTGTTTGACTCCATGATATTTTCCATTTCTGACTCCCTCACTTTACCAAAAGATGGAAGTTGAAATGCAAGAAAAAGAAAATGGCATACAATTAACACATAATTTAAATCCCCATGGCTTTCTTCTATCATACATGGTTTATGAGGGAGGAATGCCTAAAGAGCTGTATATTAACTCAAAAATTTAGCAAAAGCAAAGCACTGGGCAGTTCAGCTTTCTGAGTTTGCCTGTGGGGTGGTAACCATCATTCTTCTGTCTGCCATGGTCTTAGTGACCATTATGTAGTATAAAAGAGCTGCAATAGCTAGGGTTTGAATTACACAGTAGTCAAGCTAGATAATTAAATTTCCCTTTCAGAAAGAATATGTCCCTGCTGAGGAAACCTTATTGCGTACTGCTGTTCATGGTGACCATTATTAAATTTGTAGGACATGTCCCTGTATTATAACGATTCATTTAAAAGTTATCATTACACAATCCAATATAGTTAGAAAAGGAAGCAAAAATTCCAGCATAGTTTGAAAAAGGATCTGAAATCCTCCCAAGATTTACTCAACAAAGCCGGTCTTAGCTTGCATCAACAGCAAAGAAAGCAGTTGCCCAAAGAGTTCTTGCCTTTTCTTGCTGGATGGTAAATGTGGAACTTTCTGTTTCAGAAAAATTGCATCCAATCCCCTAGAAGCTTCTTTCCAACTGTTCCTTTGGGATATTTCAATGAATTGAGTTGACTTGGTAGAGGAAGAAGGTATAATGGCAACATACCAACATAAAAAAATCCATCCCATTTATTTTGAAGATAATCAAATTCTTACAGAATTTCCAATTTGGGGCATATATTATTATAAATTCTTTCCTCAAATATTAAGTGGGCACACTGATGTGCTGTATTTTTAAATGAAATGTAAGCATGCAATGCATACGGCATAAATAAAATTTCACTGGGTTCACAATGATCTCTCAAAAATATTTGCTGTTGTGAATATTTCTCATATTTTCTTTATAGAGAAAAGAGAGACAGATATTACTACTATGCTATGTGACCTTAGAGTACATATGCCTCTCTGAGTTCTACTCCATTTGGGAGAAGTTTAACACCTAAGAGGCAGTGGTTATATTGTATATCATTTTCAGCCCTCCATAGCATCTAGTTCACAGTTAGTGCTAAAAAAAATCACAAATAAAGAAGAATTTGTCAATCACCAAGTAATTACAGAATATCTTCTGCGTATCATGCCCAATGCTACACACAGTGAGGGATAAACGTATACAAGAACATGGCCTTACCTCTAAGAATCCTACAATCTTGTTGGAGGGACAAGATAAATATGGAAAAATAAGATTTTCAAATGTTCAGCTACTTTAATTTTCTCAGAACTCTTCATTGTAAGCCATAAACATATATGTAATATGGATCTATAAGAGTCTTTACTTCTTCCTTTCTCATGTCAAATTTTTTATTTCTCACTCATCCTCCCCATATTCCTTAACACCCTTCTAAAAAGCAGATATTTTTCCATCAGTGAGAGTGAACTAAATAGATGTAGAATAAAGTGAAAGATGAAAAGTTACTTTGTTTACTTAATACAAGACCTCGATAAGATTTGTTGTCCCATGTATTCTTCTGCTCTGCATTCAAATATTATTTATTGATGAAAGAAAGTGTATAATATGGTTTAAATGGTAATATATTCATTCTGCTGACAAATTGGAGGATGGGATTCCGGATACAATGTATTTTCAATCACTGAGGAATCCTCAATTGACTACTTCAAATAGCTGTTTTCTGGTTTTATCAGTATAATTTTTTACTCCAACAAGAAATGAATTATATCACTCCCCTCTTAAAACCTTCTTCTGGCTCCCTGTCATGTAGAAAAGGATCCAAGCATTGTATCTTGGCAAAACAAGGCCTTTCATAAATGAGCTCTTATCTACCCTTCCAGTCTCATTTTGGGTGCCAGGTAGATGGCAATTTTCTAGGTTGACTTTGGGAAAGCAGCCAAAGAAGGTCACTCCTATTTTGGCTGTGAATGAAATCTCAATATTTTGGAAAATTTCTCTTTAAGAAGAGCTTATATCCTTCTTGATTCAATAGAGAGTAGTTTAACAGCATAATGATAAGCAAGAAAACTTAGGTGTTATCAGGGAATCCAGAGCACAGAAATGAGCAAATTCTGCAGCTGATTGCTTTTTATTAGAATACAGCGTATATCAAAGAAGTGGAAGTTCCAGACAGCTCATTATTAAACAGGAAGATGAATAAAAGCAGATTGCATTTTTTCTAAGTTATCCAGCTGATCAATCAATTCAAATAAGACTTTCTATTATAGGGATATCAGCCAAACTGGCACTCTGATCACTGATTGATCGAGGAGAGTAGGATTAATTTGGGGTCATAAGAAAGAATGAAACAATCATTCCCTTTTTTATTTATAAATGTCTTAAAGATATGATACGTTCTTAGACAGTTAGATAAATAAGCAAGCATATCTAGGACACTGTTTTTGAAAACTGAATACAAAGCAATCACATAATTCCCTTTAGTCACTCATATGAGTTTACATTCCCAATGACCAACTCCAACCTCAGGATTTATAACCCATGACTAGAAAAAAAGTTTGAATGTCTCAAGTATTTGCCTTCACCTATCATACTTAATACTCACAAACTACTTAATGGTCTTTGGACTACTCATAGTTTTGGCTAGCTTTGTGCTTCCTTTTAAGTTCTTCTGCCCCTCTGACTAGCTTGAAGGTCCCAAGGATGTTATGTTGCTCTTAAATGGGCAGTCTGAAATGTGCTGCAAGTGACAGATTATGGTCAGGAGCCAGCTGTTCACATATTTGGTCAGCCAGCAGGAAATCTTTCAGCAGCTCTTAAATAAAAAATACAGGATGATGTCAGTGTTTGGTGACACTGTTTTTAATCTTCACATTTCTCATTGACAGGAGGTAATGGTTATCCATGGGAGACCTGTCACATGACAGCAGCTTCTTTACCACCAGGGGAGTCGCAATATGGCCTACCAAACTACTTTAACAGTCATAGCATTTGGGGCTATTTTTTTCTGAAAATGCTATCTCAGGCCAGGAAGAAAAAAAAAGAGTGATTTGTATTGGTTCTAAAATTTCTTTTTTATTTCTAAATAATTACAAGATGACTTCCCTAACGTTGCTGTTACTATCATCACATAACTTGAAGCAGAACATAAGGTTGCATTTCTATTCTAATACATTTAAAATTAGACCATAAAAATGAATAGACTTATTGGTAGGTAAAACTGATCAAATAATTAATAGCACTAGACTAACATCTACAATTCCAGTAATGATTCATGTAAAGAAAAACCTTACTTGTGCTGTTGATCAAGATGGAAGAATGAGTTTCATTAGAAGGTCTTATTCTAGAGAATGTCTTTTTCTCTAATTCCAAAACTGTTTCAAGAATATTTATTGCCAATTTATAGAAGATCCCGAGATGGCGTCATTGTATTCTGCAGTCAATCACTAAAATTCAACATGTATAATAATAACACAAACCATCCAAGCTTAATGCAATATAAAGATATAACTTGATAAGTGATTTTTTAAAAGTAAGCTTCAAAACAAAGCAAATCATTAACTTCAGACAACACCATAAAGGAATGATAGCTCTTTTCTTTGTGACCACAACCTTAACTTGAGCTTTGCTGGGTGTTTTGCACATAACAATGAGGGACTATTAGACATAACGTAATTTTCATAGGTCATTGCCCTGTCAATGATAGAGAAGATAATTGCAAGAGAGTTTATTTCTAGTGTGTGTATATGTGCACAAATGTGCAGGGCCTCTACTTTGCAACTGGAATTGACAGACTAATGATAAAATATATCCCTTTAAATATACAAATGACAGTTGACTTCAAACTTTCCCAAGCTCGCGTAGGAATCCCCTGAAAACATATAAAATGTTGAGTTCTTCAACCTCAGCACTACTGACATTTTGGACCAGATAGTTCTGTATTGTGAAAGGCTGTCTTTGCACTGTAGAATGTTTAGCAATATTCCAGGCCTCTATCCACCTGATACCAGGCCTCTATCCCCCTGATACTGGTAGTCCTTTTTTCCCCATCCCAAATTGTGACAACCAGAAATATCTCTTATACCTTTCCAGATGTTTTCTGGGGGACAAAAAGCACTCCCATTGAGAATCACTGGTCCAAATGGTTAAAAATTGGTTCCTTCCATTCTTTTACCAGGTATGGGCCAAGCCCCTTCCTTAATTTTCCTCAGAATGACTGAAACCAAACTGTAACTCTTAACGAAATATTGAAGGCTTGAAGCTTTAAAAAAAAAAAAAAAAAAAAAAGTACAGCTTGGCTGGGTGCAGTGGCTCACGCCTGTAATCCTAGCACTTTGGGAGGCCAAGGTGGGCAGATTGCCTGAGCTCAGGTGTTCGACACCAGCCTGGACAACATGGTGAAACTCTGTCTGTACTAAAATACAAAAAGTTAGCCTGGCATGGTGGCATGTGCCTGTAGTCCCAGCTACTCGGGAGGCTGAGGCAGGAGAATTGCTTGAACCCAGGAGACAGAGGTTGCAGTGAGCCAAGATTGCCACTGCACTCCAGCCTGAGCAACAGAGCAAGACTCTGTCAAAAAAAAAAAAAAAAAAAAAAGTACAGCTCAAGAATAACTTAGAGATCAGTATGTTATATGTAGCAGTTCACAGTCCTCTGATTCCTTTAGTGAGAGTCATCCTGCCTACCTCTTGTGTTTCTCATATTGAAACCAACTAATCCACCACCATTAACAGTGTTTTGGTTACATTTAACCTCAGAAAACAAGCCTTCAAAATACACAAAGAGAGGAGGAATTTCTTAACACACCGTTTGACCTCAACACAATTCAAGAGCTACCCTTTCTTATTGCGCCAGCCAGTGGTCACTAATGAGCATCAGGAATGACTGCTAAAGACAGGAATCCTGGCTGGCAATACTCAAACCCTTTCATTAGCCTTTAATGGAATCCTGAGTTTGGAGCATAGGATATGAGGAATCTGACTTCTGATAAATTCATGATTAAAGATAAATATACTATTCACCTTCTACCAACCCATTACTTAGTTATAGGTGTAGTTTATGTCTTCAAAATCATAATATCCAAACCATAGTCCATCATCACTCTGCTCTAAAATATTTATTATTCACTATTATAATCTGTATGTAGCCCATTGATAGTCCAGTTCCTTTACTATAGTTTTCACTGTAGCATGAGTGAGTTGAACCTTCAGTTCTCATCATCTTCCACTAAAAATGACATACTCATTATCTGTACTCATCTTCCACTAATTTGGGACAAATGAAAATCATCCACAACTCTATTTGGACAAGCATGGTTTGCATACGGGAGAGTGCACTCTAAATACCTAAAAAGCTAACAAGCCTTTTTTTTCCACTCCACCAAAAAAAAAAAAAAAAGAAAGAAAGAAAGAAAGAAAGAATCCTGAGAATTAAACTCATAAATACCACATTTGCACTGTCAACCTCATAGCTCAACCTCTGAAATGGAGGTATTGGCTTATGGTACTTTCCACTCAGGATCAATTGCAGGCTTCAGTGCTGAAAGCTCCAAACTGCTTGTAGCTTTGAAAAGGCAGCTTTTAGACCCCCAACGTCTTAAGATTTCAAAAATCATAGAGGCCATTCTTTGCCAGGGATTCCACGTGTGTTTCAGTAGGACACCAGTCAGGCTTCACTCAAAGTATTTATCAAATATTCATCTACACCGTGAAGCAGCAAAAAAACTTTCAGAGTTTTAGTAATTGAGCAAATACCTTTGTTTTGGAGCAATAAAAAAAAGAACACATAAAAATGGCATGCAATGAAGAGAACAAAAGCAATGAGCTTTTTAGAATATTACTATAAATAGATGCGATGAGAATGACAGTTTACCTTTCTGATCTTCCACCTCAAAACACATAATCCTAGTCTAACTATTAGAAAAACCCCAGTTGAGAGACATTCTATAAAATATTTTACCAGTACTCTTCAAAACTGTCAAGGTCATCAGAAATAAGGAAGTTCTGAGAAACTGTCACAATCAAGAGGAGTATAAGGAAACATGATGACTAAATATAATGGGTTCTCCCAGAAGGAATCCTGGAACAGAAAAAGGACATGCAATAAAAACTAAGAATATCTGAATAATGGACTTTATTTAATAATAGTATATTAACATTGGTTCATCAATTGTAGCAAATGTACCATAGGAATATGAGATGTCAATAACAGGGGCACCTAAGTACTATCTGTACTATTCTTGCAATTTTTCTGTAAGTCTAAAACTGTTATGAAATAAAATGTCTGGGTGAATGACATCAGCAAGATGGCAGAGTAGAAAGCCCTAACTCTTCTTCCTCTACAGAAATACCAATACAACAATGATATTGCTAAAAAACACCTTGAAGTCCAATTCAGAATCCAGGTAAGTAGAAGTACCTCAGAGGAACATAATTGGAAAACAGTCACATTTATAGATAAGAAGAACAATTTCATTTTACCTGCATCAACCCTCCCCTAAACTGGCTTATCTCAGTGCCAAGAATATTGCCTCAGCTCATGATTTTTCCCACATGGGGAAAGTGGAATTAGAATGTGCACCTGGACAACTGGTATCTCAAAGTATACTCCACGTCCTCCAAAGTCCTCCTGGTATCTCAAAGTACACTCCATGGGGCTAGTTTCTAGCTCACTTCATATCAAGTATTGAACAACTGGCAAAGCTTGGTAATCTGGGACAGCTTGGAACAAATAAAGAGGAAAGCATTTCCTTATAGCTGGAGCTGCACTGTAAGAATTAGAATAGGTCCAAAACTGAGTTTTTTCCTCCAGGAGGAAAGGAACAAAGTGAAGGGGGATTAGCCCCAACATTTCAGAGCACCCTCTGTAGAGCTGGTTACTATCTTGCCTCATATTGATCACAAAATAGCCAACAGAGCTTGATTCCCTGGGATAGCTAGGAACAAAGAAAAGGGATGGACATCCTTTCATAGCTAGCACTTCTCTGTGAGATTGGCACTAAGGCTTTTCCTCCAGGAGTGGGGAAAGATTGTGGAAGGGACTCTGTCCCCGGTCTTACAGTGTACTCCTCAAGGAGTTAGTCTCCATCATGACTCATATAAAGTACTCCTGAAAAGTGAAAGTCTCTCACAGTCAAGACCAGTTCATAAAGACTGGGAGAGGTAGCTGCTTTGCCAAATGTGCAAACAACAAAGCAAACATGCAAAGAACATGAATCTATAAAGTAAAACATAATGAAAAATTAAGACAAATTTCCAATAAACAACCCAAAAGAGATGGATATCCGTGAATTTCCCGACTAAGAATTCCAATTAATCATCTTTAAGAAGCTTAGTGAGTTACAAGAGAACAGAGATGTAAAACTATGTGAAACCAGGAAAATAGTATGTGAACAAAATGAGTGCAAAAACATATAGAAAAGATTTTAAAAAAAACTAACCAGATATACCAAAGAATACAAAACTTGCACTGAGAAATTTACTGGAGGAATTCAATAGTACTCTTGATCACCGATATGAGAAAATCAGTGATTGTGAAGACAGATCATTTGGAATTATCCAGAGAAGAAAAAAGAATGAAAAATAGTGAAAATCTAAGGGACTCATGTGACTCCATCAAGCAACCCATATACACATCTTTGGAGTCTCAGAAGGAGAAGAGAAAGGGAAATAAGGAGAAAGCTTATTTAAGAGAATAATGGCTAAAAATTTCCAAATCTTGGGAGCAAAATAGACATCCACATTCATGAAGCCAAGTGAACCTCAAATAGGTTGAATTTAAAGAGATCTACAGTGAGACATATTATACTCAAATTGCCAAAGTCAAAAAAAAATTTTAAGGAATTTTGAAAGCAGCAACAGAAAAGTGACTCATTACATACAAATGAGACCTTCCTGAGATCTCAGTGAATTTCCCAGCAGAAACTCTGTAGGTGGCGAGCAATGACACATTCAAAGTCCTACAGGAGAAAAACTAACAACTAAGAGTACTATACAAGGCAGAGCTGTCCTTCAGAAATAAAGAAAAGATAAATACTTCCCAACAAACAATGAAGTACTTCATTGATGTTCATCACCACTTGCTATGGTCTAATGTTCATATGGCTTGAAAATTTGTATGTTGAAAACTAATCTCCAATGGGGTGTTATTAAAAATTAGGGACTTTGGGAAGCCATTAGGTCATGAGATCAGAGCCCTGAAGGATGACATTAGTTCTTTTATACTAATAAAAAAGGCCCAAGGGAGCTTGTTTGCCCCTTCCACCGAGTAAGAACATAGCAAGAAGATGCCTTCAGTGAAGTGGAAAGCAAGGCCTCACTAAATGACAAATGTGCTGTCAACTTGATCTTGGGCTTCCTCACTTCTAAATCTATAAGAAATAAAATTCTGTGGTTTATAAGCCACCTGGTTTATGGTAGTCTTGTTATAACAGCCTGAATGAACTGACACCACTAAACCTGCCCTACAAAACATGCTAAAAGAAGTTCTTCAACCTGAAATGAAAAGACACGAATAGGCAGCATGAACAGATATGAAATATAAAACTCGCAAAAATGTAAGTATACAAATACAGAATACTCCACTACTGTAATAATGATGCATAAATTAATTTTAACTACATTATGACAGTTGAAAGACAAAAGTAGTAAACGTAACTATAACTACAATAATTTGTTAATAGATCCAGAATATAAAAAGTTGTAAGTTGTGATATCAATGACATAAATTGGGCAGGGGGAAAAAGTAAAAATGAAGAGTTTTTATATGCAAGCAAAATTAAGATATCAGCTTAAAATTGATTGTTCTAATTTTTTAAATGTTCCATGTAAACCCCATGGTAACCAAAATTTAAAAACCTATACAAATATCCACAATATAAAGAGAAATGAATCAAAGCACACCACTACAAAAAAATGGTCAAATCACAAAATTGAACAGGAAGAGAGGAAGAAAGCAAAAAAAGTACTACAAAACAGTCATGAAACAATTTTAAAAACAGCAAGAGTAACTTCTTACCTACCAATAATTATTTTAAATGTAAGTGGATTAAATTCTACAATCAGAAAATATGGAGTTGTTGAATACATTAAAAAATATGATCCAAAAATATGCTTCCTAGAAGAGATTCACTTTAGCTTTAAGGACACACATAGAATATAAGTGAAGTGTTGGAAAAAGACATGCAACTCAAATGATAACTGAAGAAGAGCAGGAGTGGCTATTCTGATATCAGACAATACACACTTTACGTAAAAAAATTGCCACTAGAGACAAAAAAAGATTATACGATAATAAAAGGGTTAATGTGTCGAGAGGACATAGCAAGTATAAATATATATGCATCTAATATCAAAACTCTAAAATACATAAAGAAAATATTAAATCACATGAAGGAATAAATTTGACTTGATTATGATATACAGTACTTTTAATGTGCCGCTGAATTCCATTTGCTAGTATTTCCTTCAGGATTTTTTCATCCATGATTATCATGCAAGGATGGTTTAATATATGTAAATCAATAAATGTGAAACACCACATTAACACAATGAAAGATAAAAACATATGACCATCTCAACAGAGGATGAAAAAGAATTTGACATAATACAACATCCTTTCAAAGTAAAAACTCCCAAAAAGTTAACAGTAGAAAGAATGTACCTTAACATCATTAGTACTCTGTATGTCAGGTACATAGCCAACAACTGTACTCAGTGGTAAAGGACTGAATTTTTTTTCTTTAAAATCAGAAATAAGACAAAGAGGTCAACTCTCACCACTTGTATTCAACACAGTACTAGAAATCCCAGCCAGATAAATTGGTCAACAACAACAAAATGGGCATCCAAATTGGAAAATAATATTTAAAAATAGGAAAAGAGCCTCAGTAGACTTTTTCTAAAGAAGACATACAAATGGCAAAGGTATATAAAAAGCTGCTCAACATCATTAATCATCAGGGAAATGCAAATTAAAACCACATTGAGATATCACCTCACACCTGTTAGATTGGCTATTATTAAAAAGACAAAAGATAACATGTGAGGTAATAGATATGTTAATTAGCTTGATTGAGGTAATCACTTCACAATATTTACGTATATCAAAACATGATGTTGTGCACCTTAAACAAATACAATATTTAGCTGTCAATACCTCAGTAAAGCTGGGAAAATATAAATACAATAAAACAAAAATTTATTTTTTATAAAAAAAATACACATAATTTCAATTCCTTGTTATTTTCCTAATACTCTATAGCAGAATGCTAAGCAAAACTACAATACTAGTTTTGAATACACCTCAAAAATCATCTTGCCATGTTTTGTTTGTCAAAGTAATTAGTGGGACTGGTAGAAGGTAACTGCCCATTGAATTAACACACTTATATGATTAGGTTTTGTTTCCCCACCCAAATCTCATCTGAATTCTAATCCCCATAATTCTCCTGGGTCAAGGGAGAAACCAGGTGGAGATAACTGAATCATAGGGGTGGTTTCCCAAATGCTGTTCTTGTGATAGTGATTGAGTTCTCACAAGATCTGATGGTTTTATAAGGGGCTCTTCCCTTTTGCTCAGCACTTCTCCTTCCTGCCACCTTGTGAAGAAGGTACCTTGCTTCCCCTTCACCTTCCACCATGAGTATAAGTTTCCTGAGGCCTCCCCAGCCATGCTGAACTGAGTCAATTAAACCTCTTTCCCTTACAGATTACCCTGTCTCGGGCAGTTTTCTATAGCAGTATGAAAACGGATTAATAAGCACACCACCTCACTGAGATCACATTAAGGGGAGACTAGTTCTTCTCAAAATATGTTTCCATATTTTTGGTTAATGCTTTACTACCAAGGCCAAACAAAAGCTAATGGTAAGCAATAGTGTCTGGAAAAGTCCCTTGGCAGCTGACTTATCAAAATTAAAAGAGACTAGATTGGAAACCTATACATTACAGGTGGAATTTTTTCAAAATCCAGTCTAACACTTGGACAACTCAGCTGCTTTTGCCCACCAAATTTACAAAATAATCTGTTTGTTTCATTACTGTTTATATTACACACACACACACATGTAAATAAAACCAGTCATTCATGTAGATTGTCTCTCTAACTGCTCCAGTAAGCCATTTCTGAGAAAATATCATTCTCTCCTCTTTTCTCATGCTTTGAAAGCCTCATAAATTGTATTTTTCTCAAGCTATTCTATATATGGCTGCCAAAGTAATCCTTAAAGTGAAATTCTAATCTTTGTCTCAGTCCACTCTTTTCCCTCTTTCATATCACACAATTGAATGCACATTCACAAATACATACAAACCTACATACATACAAGGGCCACACAGATTTCTGGCTTCTCATTGCCCACAATTTCAGTCCAAATTCTTCACATAGTATTCAAAGTCCTCCACATTTTAGTTCAACATTCACTTCCCAACAGATTCTGTCTGCTACAGCTGGGGCCTCCTCAAAGACAGTCAATTCTCTCCTCTGTAACTTTCTTTGAAATTGTCCCCTCTGCTCAGAATGTCCTTCCTTGTCCTCTCCATGCTTAAAAATTCTGCCCTTTCTTTTCAGTTTCTGCCATCTCTGCTGTGCTACTTAGTCTTTTGACCTCTGAATTTCCTCACAAATAACAGAAAATATAATACTTGCTTCCAGGGTTGTTTTAAAAAGTAAAATAAATTAAATGAGATTCATGTTTACTGGTTATCAAAACTTACCTAGACGAGTCTTGTAACACAAAAGCGACTGAATCAAGTCTAAGGGCATATGCATCCACTGGGGACCCAGGATAGCTGGAAATTGCATATGAACTACACTCAGGAGTG
Organism: Pongo abelii; assembly: GCF_028885655.2. NCBI lineage: Eukaryota > Metazoa > Chordata > Mammalia > Primates > Hominidae > Pongo > Pongo abelii. The sequence continues at coordinate 33,826,623 of NC_071998.2, forward strand.
GACAGACCAACACCAAGCTTCTGCCAATTGTTGCAGAATTTCTGGCCCAATAGTATTGTGTATTATTTCAAGAGTAGCTGCATTTATGAACCATATCCAGCCCTCTGTCTTTCAGTTTATAAATACTGATACATCTGGCAGTACATCAGACAGGAAATACTCTCGGCTAATGTCAATCTAAACATTTTAATGTACTGAGGCTTCATTTTCTACCTTAAAGGTTGTTGATTTTTAGCCCACGGAGTACAATCAGGAATTCTATTTTCTCTCATGCTTAAGGATTTTATATCCCATTTTTTCAGTTCACAGTTCTCTGTACCTCTCAGATAAACATCCATATTGTGGGTTTAAAACCCCTTTGGTCTTTGTAATAGTTTCCTAGGGATGTCATGGCAAAGTACCACAAATTCAGTACCTTGAAACAACAGAAATTTATTCTCTCATATTATAGAGGCTGGAAGTCTGGAATCAAACTGTCAGCAGGGTTGATTCCTCTCAGAGGCTCTAAGGGAAAATCCATTCCATGCCTCTCTCCTAGCTTCTGATAGTCACCAACAATCCTGGGTGGTCCTTGGCTTGTAGATGCATCACTAAAATCTTTCTCCATCTTCACTTGGTGTTCTCCTCTGGGTGCCTTTGTGTCTCTGTGTATTTATATGGTCTTCTTATAAAAACATCAGTTATTGGATTCAGGGCCCACCCTGATCCAGCATGACCTTATCTTTACTACATGTGCAAAGATCCCATTTGCAAGTAAGGTCAGATTCACGTGTTCCGGGGGCTATGACCTCAACATACTTATTCTGGGGTTGTGGGGTGGTGCACAAGCCAATCCACAACAGTCCTATCTCTGCTCGAGTATCTATAAGAGGACTGAAGAGAATAGTTAGTCCTCCTGGGTGCCATTGTTTGGCAGTTTCTCCCAGATAAAACACACAAGACCACCACGGATGGATATGAGTTTCTTGGCTGAGTGCTCAGAATTGTAGTCCATCCTGGGAGGAAGCTTAGTATTTAACATAACCCCCTGAATCACACAAGTGAGGGCCCTTCTACACTTAGATCTTGAAAAGAAAGGTGTCCTCTATAGGCACCCTGTTTCCTTTTCTCTTTAATTTTTTTTTTTTTTTTTGAGACAGAGTCTTGCTCTGTCACCCAGGATGGAGTGCAGTAGCACAATCTCAGCTTACTGCTGCCTCAGCCTCCCGAGTAGCTGGGACTACAGGTGTGTGCCACCACACCTGGCTAACTGTTGTATTTTTAATAGAGACAGAGTTTCATCATATTTGCCAGGCTGGTCTCAAACTCCTGACCTCAAGTGAACCACCCACCTCAGCCTCCCAAAGTGCTGGGATTACATGCATGAGCCACAATGCCCAGCCCTTTTCATTTTCTTCTCTACATGCAGCCTTATCTTCTGAGTCTCTTAGTCCAACATCCTATCCCTCTTTAAGGGTAAACTCCAATGAGGCTCACAATTCAACCCCTTATGAGCTGTGTCTGGCTCTAGAGATGGAAGAGATGAAATGTGGTGGTGCCAATGGGCAAGAAGGTGAACGCTCCAACTCCCAATTTTCCACCAGCAAGAAGATAGAGTAGGTCTCTTGTTGGGAATCTGAGAAGTAAGCACATCTCCCTAAAACAGATGTGAAATTCTCTTCAAGGAACAAAATCTGATTCTCATATCAAGAAAAGGGTAAATTTCTGCTGAGCAGGATCTCATTTCATTTTGCAAAAAAATCAAAGCCTGAACTCCAAGACCAAATATGAACTCTCCTCCTGGTATCCTCAACTTCCTCTCCTTTCAGTCAGCCCCTCCCTAACCCTACCACAGCCACATAGGCCTCTTTTACTTAAATAATCTAGGCACATTCCAACCTCGGGGACTTTGCACTTGCTGTCCCTTCTTTGTGGACACTCTACCTCAAAATGTCCAGAGGGTCTGTTTCTTTATCACCTTGAAGTTTTTGTTACATGGAATCTAATATCCACTCAAAATATCAACATTCCTATACCTCTACTATCCATAATTATCCCCTTTATGTGCTTTTTTTCCCTCAGCACTTAAGTCTGTGTGGCATATTATACATTTTATTTGTCATTTTCTGTCTCCCCTCACTGGGAAACTTCATAATGATAGGAGTTTTCATACACTTTTTTACTGTTGAATCTTCAGTAGAACAGAGCCTCACCATAATAGGTGCTCAATCTATAATTGTTGAATAGATAAATGGATGTATTGTGCAAAAAAAGTTGACTTTTTTCTAAACCTGGCTTACATTAAAAAGAGCTAACTCAAGAGCTATCAATGACTCTTTGTTCTTTAGGAGGGAAGAAACCAAATTCTATAGCAGAATTAATTCTAAATTTTCTCCTGAAAAAATAGTTGATGTGAATGTGCATGTACCTATGTCAGTGAGGGACAGAAGCAGAGAGAGGAGAGGTGCAGTTCATCATCCCATTGTCATCTCAATACTTTTTTCATTTAAATTATTCATGTACCATTCGATTATATACTTTCTTTATATATAATAGTATTACCTTATATCACCCTTTAAATTTCAGTATGTTATAATCTGTTATTGAATATGATGCTACATATAAATGTATAGCACAGGTTCCAGGCATTAATAATTTCTCAATAAATGTTAGTTATAAGTATGTACCCAGGGAGCATGTATCTGCTATTTCTGTAAATAGTCACCAGATGGCAATCTGACTCACTTTGAGTGCCTTCACAATTCATGATTCTTCCCCAGAAGATGTAGAAAATTAAGAAATCCTTACCACCATCTTTTTCTAGGCAAGTTCTCTGTTACCAAACATTAAACATCAAAAATAACATAAGTAATCCTTTACATATGCTAGAAACAAAATCCATGACCATCACAACTGCCTCAAATGGGCACATAAAAATCCTACATTGTTCAACACCAATCAATTCACTCTGAGTCTTAAAGTTATCTAACTTGGTGAACTTATCTATCCCTACTTTTTCAAGCCAAACATCTAGAAATCATACTTGATCTCATACTTGACATCTCTCTCTCTCTCTCTCTTTCTGGTGATAAATCTTATCATCAAATTCTATTACATTTTTTTTTAATATTTCTCAAACCCATTCACTTCTTTTCCCACTCTGTTGCTCTTGCCATAGCAAACTAGCATCAACTTTCCCATGGACTAAATCTGATCACAAATCTGATCATATTAGGCCCCTGATGAAAACCTTTCTCTTGAATGTCATTATTCTTATAATACGAACAATAATTTTTAACCAGGCAATCAAGACTCTCCATACTAACTCTCTGCTCTTTCCCAGCTCTCAGTATCTAGGCACACTGGAATACTGCACCACGCTGCCCTTGTGCATTCTAGGGCTTCTGACGTGCTGTTTCCTCTCCCTGAAATGTCTTCTGTCAACCACGTGTATCCCTTCCACTCACATAATGTGTTTTCTAAACAATAAATATAGAAAAAAAGTAAATTTTACTACTTCCCAATTTTTGCCTGTTTTAGATTCTATTGTTATTTATTATCATAGAACTACATTCCATTTTTTTATTTATATCAGTTTATAGTTTTAATTTTATGAGTGTTTTATTACCGTTTTCCCCTCTAGTAACCTATAAATTCCTTGAGAACATAGATTATGTCTACTTTTACTGTCATTTAATTCCCAGGCCCTGCTTGGTGCCTGGAACACACAAGGTGTTTAATATATATTGTTGAGTGAATGAATACAGGTGATCTTCCCATTGACTGTCATTAATATGACTCAGCTCCAAAAATTCCCAGTCTCTCTGTCTCTTTCCCATATTTCCACGTCTTGGAAGATTAAATCTGATTAATCTCTGCTTGGATCCACAAGCTATGGCCAGAAATTTAAAGTTCAACTTAGAAATGTAGTCATCGAGATCTCGCAAGTTTTTTTTACCAGAAAAGGGGAGACTACTTGGAGCCAGCAGCTCACCAAAAAAGTACTACAAATACCTACTGCACTAGATTTTTATGATGAGTAAATTAGATGTCATATGTATCATATAGTGTTTTATACAATGTGGAGCATATGTTTAGTATTTTGTAGATACCTGCTTTTTTATCACAGTTACCTACATTTTCTAGTATTTTACATACACACAGAGTGATTGTGTACCTACCTGAAAATGTTTCAACATGGACCTTTTTTCACTGCCCTATTCTAAGGCTATAAATTCTTTAAGTTGGAAAATGATGTACAGCATGTAACCTTACTGCTTAATTATCTGGCATAGATTATAAAATGACATCCATTTATTAAAAATTATATATTAAAAAACAAGAATCCACAAAGCACTGGCTTAATAAATAGTGAATCGACCCAAGGAGCTCATAACAAGGGTGGTAGAAGATATTCAAACAATCACGATGCCATGAAAAGCCTTAGAGCTATATAGCAAATACCACAGAGGGACAAAGTGGGAAGATGCTATAAGGTATATGCAAGCAGATTTTTGCATGGATATTAACATGTATATATGAAATATTCTCCAGCCTAAACAGCTACTGATCTTGTGTTTTATTCATTCACAGGATAAATATGGAAGCTGTTCTTCTTTTCATTTGAAGAGCCTTACAGACGTCTTTCAAATTTGCATTGCTGGCTGTCATTAGGCACAAAAAACCCAAACTCCAATGAACATCTCTCTTTCCCCTAAAAAGTCTATTTTCCTACACTTTAATGGTGAAAAGAGCTTCACTGGCAGTTTAAATCCTATAATAATTAGAAATAGGAGGCATATACTGACCAGTGCAAGTGACACAGTGTTTCAAGTGTCTACTCTGTCTTGGATTCCTTGATTCCTGGGACTCCATAATGAAAATTAAGTTTTTTCTTCCAAGCGACTAATATTCTGATTTCCTCAGTTTAGAAGAATCAAACTAACAAAACAGTTCAAATATTTAAAACTCAACAACTTAAAAGCAATTGTTAAAATCACAGGGTGGAGGGAGAATATGAATCTTAGAATGATAGGTTTCCAAATCAGTTGATTGGACATAAAATATTTTATGCAATTACAGGATTCCTAGGGTTAGACTTTTTTATACATTATCTTTTCTTCCACCAATTATGAGTTGGATCAAAACCTTAGAAAAGCTATAGCTAGTTCCTCTGAGAGAATATCTCCAATTCCCAAGCAAGAGAATTTCTTCTATCTTTTAGTAAGTTGAAGCTCCCTCGTGTTCTCTGTTATTTTAAGTTACGCGAGAATCAGTTGCAAATGTTAAATGGTTACTTCTGAGGCTAATATTGTGTATACCATTATCAAGCCAAGTCCTATTTGTTTTTTATTATCCGTACCCTTCCATGTTTTTCCTCATCTTTTATTTATTTATTCTTTAAACCACTGCTTAATTAGCTTTTTTTCAAGCAATCAGTTTGTTTTAGAATAAACTTCTTTTGCTTTCTTTGTTAATCCATCACTCAAGTGTAGGAAAGATAAAGTGTATTCTTCTTCAAAATGTTGTTGACAATAGAAATACACTAAACTGAGAAAAAAAATAAACCTCTCATCCAGTAGACTATATTAAAACAAATATGAAGAGCACATAGTAAAAATCAAGCCTATAAGTGAACATACTATCTTCACATAATCAAAAGCACACACTCTTGTTCTGTTCTCTGACTGAATGCACACATGTTGAGAGCAAACACTCATAAATTTGCATTCACTTCTGTTGCACCATTGATCTGGCTTTCGGAAAATGCTTGCATCAGAGACAAAGCAACTCGACCATATTCAGAATCGGCAAGAAGAAATAAATGAACCACAATTATGCATTCCTGGGAGAAAAAAAAAAAAAGATCTGATACGATTAAAACAATGAAGTGGACAAAGAAGTGTACATAGAAAGACCCAGAATAACACACAAGACAAAGTCTAACACTGAATGCACAAGTGACACCAATAACAGGAGCAAAGGAGATGTTCTGACAACTACATCTGTTACTAAAATAGATACCGTGACAAATAAAAATAGCAAGAACAAACCCTGTAATGGGATTAAGACAGAGCATAAGAAACTAATGACTGAGGATAAAGATAAACGTGGTGACAATGGCAGGTAGTGTGACAAATGAAATGCTTAGATAAGCAAAATCCCAGAAACCAGACAGCTGAAAGACCTAAGACCAAGACTGAGACAGATCTGTCAGCAATACAGATCGCATCACACTGTGCCAGAAGACAATGCTAAATTATAAATGTTAATGATAGATGGATTCAGCAAAGCCACAAGCAGAACAAAAGAAATGAAATGGAAAAGTACCCCTGCTACAGTGTTTGATGTAGGTCTTCATTTTAAGGAAGATTAACAGTCATGCTCTCTTATGAAGGGGATCTTTGATTTCAGCTAGAACGGCAGCATGCTATTAAATGCCACCAACTCCTTTCTATCATCATCCTTTAGTCATTAGGAAATGTTCACTTCCATATGGAATCTCAAATTCAGTGGTAAAAGAGTCTTCAGAAAGTAAGATAAAAGAAGAAAGAAATGAGGAAGAAAGAAAGAGAACAGAGAGAAAAAAAGAAAAGAGAAATAAAAGGTAAAAGTAACGCAGGAAAAAAAGTGAGGTCATTTTTTGTAATCAACTATTGAAATATGTACTGAGCAACTACTGTGTGACAGATATGATACAAGTTCTTAGAGATAATGTGGTGGAAAAAATACTCATGGTTTCTAGCCTTGTGCTTCTTATAATTTGGCAGCAGGAAAAGACATTAATTAAATAACCACATAAAGAAAAGCAATGTTGAAATGTTGATAAGTTTCATGAAGAAAGGGTGCATGATACCATGAGTGCATCTAACAGAGATTACAGGAAGGCCATGGAAGTCTTCTCTAACGAACTGGTAATGAAGCTGAGATGCAAAGGAGCAAAGGTTGGGAGTGTAGGTGAAGAGTTCTCCAGGCAGTGGGACTGGCACGTAAAGACCCTGTGGTGACAAGAATAGTAAAAGAGAAGAACCAAAAGAAGCCACAGGAGAATGTGGGGGCTGGAACAGAGAACTTCGGAGAGTACAGCATGCCTGATGAGGCTTGAGAATTAAGTAGAGGTCAGGCCATGCAAGCTTTTGCATCTTCATCCTAAGAGCAATAAAAGCCACTGAAATTGTAAAACAGAAGAGTATCATGATTTTTACTGAGCAGCCACTTATAGGTACAGGCTAGCCTCCTGTCTGAACTCATCCCCTCACTCACCTCACTTACTTCATCTGCCACATAAGCCTCCTGCTTTTCATCCAGCATTCCAGAATCATTCTCAACCCAGGGGTTTTGCACTTGCTGCTCCCCATGTCTGGAACCTTTTCTTCCAGTGCCCATATGTCTCACCCCTTACTTCACCTCAGGTGTCTGCTCGAATGTCTTCTTAAACAAGCCTTTCCTAAAAGCCAAAATTTAAGGCCCAAACTATTCCTTCTCCCCTTTATCCTCCTAACCTGCTTCCTGTAGTTTCACTATTTTTATCACTAATAGGAACTATGTTCTAAATTTAATTGTTAACTTTATAAAACACACATGTGCATATACACATGCACACACGCATGCACAAATAGAATTTGACTCCAGGAAGGAAGGGATGCTACTGCTAACTATGCCTGGCACATAGTGGTGCTCAATAAGTATTGAGCAGGAATAAAAGATTTATAAAGAATGAATGCTGTGTTTCACGTAGATTAGAAGCACACAAAAGATCTCTATTCTGGCCTGGCAATTTTATTATCCACATCCTCCCCATGACTTCATTCAAAGAAGAGGCTCAAATTTAGAAGGAATTATCAATCAGAACCACCTACTCATTTTTCCTAGTTGCATCCAAACACAATGCACAAATGAGAAAAAGCAGGTGCATAAGATTATTCTACATGAGGCATGCCAAGGAGATGATATTTGCAACTTCACATGTAGGACTTGTAGGATTCAGGGGGTATTATTTGCATGGGAATAAAAGTGTTGCTGTCCTAATTGAAAAGTACTTAAATATATAAATAACAGAGAATACCTGCATCAGTAGCATCTAGGAGGGGCAAACAAATAACCCACAGGTATTTTCCGTGTGTCATTGAAAACCAGCATGGGGAAGAGTTGCCCTAAAGAACCAAGTCAATTAAATACCGTGAACATTTATTGTGTATTCATTTACTGAGACTTATTTGTGCATATTAATATACAAAGCACCATAATAGATGTCGGGGCAAAATTAAGCCACACTGGTAGGCACATTCTAAAACATTGGAGGAAGGAGAAAAGTGCTGAATCTGGTTTTGAAAACACAATTACAGAGAAAAAAGAAAAATAAAGTACAAGATATGTGTTAGAAGAGTATATTGCCATGGGGGCTAGAGGGATAAAGAGAAAGAAAACTAATCTCCTCCGAAACTAAAATTAGAACCCACTGTTCCTACCAACTAAGAAATAATGAACGTTCAATAAATATTTCTAAAGTTTTTCCTTTGGAAGGCAGATAAAACAAATCCAGAATCTTGTACATGGGAAACTCTAAAAATGTATTTGTAAAGGAAGGAGGAAGAGAGGAAAGTACTAGAAGAGTGAGAATAAATCATCTGCTTATGGTTGAAATTTGTCATCAGTAAAGAAAAATTTGTCCAATCTTCTGTAATCTTCCATATAATGAGCTCAAAAGGGCTTTCCCAAATGGATCTTATACAGAGAAATAATAAACACCTGACTATATGTAATGATACACAGGTTGTCAAAAACACTTCTGCTTGAAATTCTCATGTTGTCATTTTTAGTTCAAAATATTGATGCCCTCTTTTGAAATGCAAGTATTTTAACTATTATAGCAATTGCCTTATTGTCCAGAGTATGGTCAATGTACCAAGAGCATCAGCATCACCTGAGAAATAACTTAGAAATGCAGAATCCCAGAGCCCACCCAGACTTGCTGAATCACAATCTGCATTTTAATAAGTGTTGCGGGAAGTCAGGAACCCCGAACGGAGGGACCGGCTGAAGCCATGGCAGAAGAACATAAATTGTGAAGATTTCATGGACATTTATTAGTTCCCCAAATTAATACTTTTATAATTTCTTACACCTGTCTTTACTGCAGTCTCTGAACATAAATTGTGAAGATTTCATGGACACTTATCACCTCCCCAATCAATATCCTTGTGATTTACTATGCCTGTCTTTACTTTAATCTCTTAATCCCGTCATCTTCGTAAGCTGAGGAGGATGTATGTGGCCTCAGGACCCTGTGATGATTGCATTAACTGCACAAATTGTTTGTAGAGCATGTGTGTTTGAACAATATGAAATCTGGGCACCTTGAAAAAATAACAGGATAACAGTAATGTTCAGGGAACAAGAGAGATAACCTTAACTCTGACTGCTGGTGAGCCGGGCAGAACAGAGCCATATTTCTCTTCTTTCAAAAGCAAATGGGTGAAATATCACGGAATTCTTTTTCTCAGCAAGGAACATCCCTGAGAAAGAGAATGCATCCCTGAGGGTAGGCCTCTAAAATGGCCACTTCAGGGAGTGGCCATCTTTTATGGTTAAAGCTGTAGTGATGAAATAAGCCCCAGTCTCCCATAGCGCTCCCAGGCTTATTAGGACGAGGAAATTCCCACCTAATAAATTTTGGTCAGACCAGTTGTCCGCTCTCAAACCCTGTCTCCTGATAAGATGTTATCAATGACAATGAGCGCCTGAAACCTCATTAGCAATTTTAATTTCGCCCCGGTCCTGTGGTCCTGTGATCTCGCCCTGCCTCCATTTGCCTTGTGATATTCTATTACCTTGTGAAGCACGTGATCTCTGTGACCCATACCCTATTCATACACTCCCTCCCCTTTGAAAATCACTAATGAAAACTTGCTGGTTTTACGGCTCGGGGGGCATCACGGAACCTGCCGACATGTGATGTCTGCCCCGGACACCCAGCTTTAAAATTTCTCTCTTTCGTACTCTTTCCCTTTATTTCTCAAACCAGCTGACACTTAGGGAAAATAGAAAAGAAACTGTGTGACTACCGGGGGCAGGTTCCCCCAATAAATAAGGTCTTTGAGTGACTTACATGCAGATTAAGTTTAAGACACACTGGTATATTATAACACTGTGCCCCTGGAAGGTAATTCATTACATATTTGCTTGTCTTTAATGACTTAGACATTTTCACACTATCTTGAGAAGAGTACAGAATGCCAGAATACATTTACAAAAAACAAATACAGTATTTTTGGATCAAGAGCAACGGGAAAGTTATGATCTTAAGATAGAGCCAAAACAGTAAGCTTGAGTCTAAGACACTAGTCAGAGTATGTATAGAACGGGGGCCTGAAAGTGAGCATAGGCTCCTGTACCACAAGGGTTGAGATAAAATGTGAAAGAAGGGAAGGAAGAGGAATGAAAGAGAAATCAAAGAACATTATTTTATTATTTTCTTTATGGATATCCCTGGGTTTTATGCTATTTACCAACAGGTTCTGCTTTGGTGTACCATTTTACAATAAATCAACAATGCCCAAATTTGCTCACACATTTTAAAGAGGGTGAGAAAGGCATCAATAACCCTGACTTAGTGGTTCTCAGGCTTCTAGTCCTCTTTGGGCTACTAACTATCTCAGTTGTCTAAAATAGGGCATGTAGCTTTCTATGCCTCTGTTTTCTCATCCATATAGAGAAAGTTTGCACTGCAAACCCTCTACAATGGTTTCCAGCCACAGTATTCCACAATTCTACTGGCATCTTACCAATATATGCCAAATCATGTTAAAAACACACATTTCTATCCAAACAATGTCTTCAACTGCCACTGAGGAAACCATTCTCTTTCAAAAAACAGTGTGACTATGTACCTTAAAGAAATGCTAGTCTGTGGGAGCGGCTGCTTTTAAATAGTGCAATTCTTTTTGTTTTGTAGCCATCTGTCCCTCTCTCTTCTCCCCTTCAGAGTGTTATCCTTATTACCAACATGGATTCCCTCAGAGCAGGTATCTGGGTGGAAGAATGACATAAAGCAGCTGAAACTGAAATACTAGAGGAGAAATGAAGTATGTATGTACACATCCACAAACTCAACATACACACACACACACGTAGATATATATTATATAGAAGCTGTAACACTTTTCTTATGTTATCCCTAATATTTCATTAACCTTTTACTTAAATTTCAGCTTCATATCAGCTATCACTGAAAGAAATTAATGGAAAGTATGTTTCTACATGTGAATAATATACTAGCCTAAGGGAAATCTCTTACCAGAAATTGTACAAGAAGACTTGTAGAAGAGGTTTGGTTCATGAGTAGAATTGAACATTATACCAAGAACAGATTTGTATAGTGCATAAGCATCCTCTAAGAAGTCCCCAAATTTTGGGGAGACGATCCTGTCAAAAACTAAATCCTCCTGTACCCTGACATGATGGAGGCTTCAAACGATTGAATTTGTAGGGTTAATTATAGAAGGCTTTATTTTATTATTTTAATTTTTTTCATCGACTTTTAAGTTCCAGGATACATGTGCAGGATGTGCAGTCTGTTACATAGGTAAACATGTGCCACAGTGGTTTGCTGCACAGGTCAACCCATCACCTAGGTATTAAGCCCAGCTTCCATTAGCTATTATTCCTGATGCTCTTCGTTGCCCCACCCCCACAACAGTCCCCACTGTGTATTGTTTCCCACTACATGTCTATGTGTTCTCATCATTCAATCGTTCAGCTCCCACTTATAAGTGAAAACATGCGGTGTTTGGTTTTTGCTTCTTGCATTAGCTTCCTGAGGATAACGGTAATGCTGGTGAGGTTGGGGAGAAAAAAGAACAGTTTTACACTGTTGGTGGTTATGTAAAGTAGTTCAACCATTGTAAAAGACAGTGTGGTGATTCCTCAAAGATCTAGAAACAGAAATACTATTTGACCCATCAATCCCATTACTGGGTATATATCCAAAGGAATATAAATCATTCTATTATAAAGATACATGCATGTGTATGTTCACTGCAGTATTATTCACAATAGCAAAGACATGGAATCAACCCACGTACCTATCAGTGAGAGACTGGATAAAGAAAATGTGGTACCTATACACCATGGAATACTACACAGCCATAAAAAGGAACAAGATCATGTCCTTTGCAGCAACATGGATAGAGCAGAAAGCTTATTTTTTAAAGTGCAGTTGTTTTTTTAATACTCTAAAGAAGTAGTTTTTGTTTAATTAATTTCATGTTTTATGGGTGTAAGATTACCAACAATTTTATAAATGATATGCAACACTGATAAAATGGGAGAGGATAATGATGCCCATATTGTAAGTGAATCTGTTGAATTGGAACCCATTTTTAACTAATGATATCTGGTTATACTTGCAATAGATACAGAGATTAATAAGACCCAGATAAAGCCAGTCTCAGTCCTTTCTGTAAGGACCTGCTCATGCTGGAAGGAGTGAATGAAACAAAGGTACAGCCTACAAGAATTCTCCTTTGGGAAATAGTTTTCATTTCTCTCCAAGCAGTATTCCTAAAGTTCTAAAGTTTATTTAGTATTCAGTATTCTAAAGTTCTCAGCTGTGACTTCTGAAAATCTCTTGTCCTACCATTTGACCATCTGGAGAAAACCTGCTTGAATAAGTATTCCACTGTATTCTTTCCACATTTCCATTCTTTCATTAATGTATTTATTAAAATAGCCACTGATGAGTCTTCTCTTATTCATTTATTATTGGCAGAAACATCGAGCTCCTGATCCACATATTTGCACTTGGTGAACCAATCATGTTATTTCATAAGCTATGCTCTCTTTTTCTTTGCTGCTCAGCCCAATTCTACAAGAACAAACAGCTGGGTAGTTGCAGAACCTGCTGATCTGAGCACAAGTCTGGCAGTCAGTAACTTTGAGTTCAAATCCCAACTCCACCACACGTTTGTTCTAAAGATGTGAGGCTGCCTTATAAAAGCGCTCACCATGGCATTCAAATAAGCCCAGAAGCTACTGTGCTAATGTGCAAACACAAAGAAATCTTTCTTGCAGCTGTGCTTATGGCATTTTTCAATAGTCTTCTAATGGAGGTTTGGTCTGCCACAAAAAGTGTAATAAAAGGCAAAGAGCAAACGGCCCAGCTTGCCCTTCAGTCAGAATGACTTTGACTGCTCAGAGTCCAGTAGGCGGCAAAGGGAAGATTTCAAGGTCAATTTCCTCACCTTTCAAACCTGTGATTTCATATTAGAAGATCAGGCTGTCAGCTTTCCTGTGTCGACAATTCTCTCTGGGAAGGTTAATGTCACTTCTAAGCTTAATAATGGCCCCAAAGTTAGGAAAGTACTGTAAACATCCTGAATGTGATGAATAAGTCAAAATAAACAAGGATGATAAATGCAAACTGTGCCTGAAATGTTTTAAAGCTAATACTGGTTACAAAAAAGAGGAAAACATAAGCTATGATTGTATCCTTTGAGGGTCAAGTTTTTGTATAAAAAGGAAAGCATTCTAATGCTATGAAATTGAATATATCATCTTCGTGTTATGAAATGCAAATCTCCCAGTCCAGTGTTTAGCAACACATATGTTGCTGATAAATAATAAATAAATCTTCAGAAAATTACTTAAGTACCTAATTAAATTTACAAAATTAATATAAATTCTCAGCCTTCTTTTCTGTGAAATGAATACACTATCATCTCCCTTGCTCATGTCACAAGATCAGGGTGGGTTTAAATATTTTTATATTTAAAAGATGAAGTGAATTGTAAATCACTATAGAATAATCAGATTTGGCTGCTGGACTTAAAAACTTGTCAAAATGTGTTTGTTCAGTTATTCCAAGTTACTGTGAATTTTGTTTTTCTCTCGTGCAGTCATCCTCAAGCTGGTTGCACATTAAAACCACCTAGAAAGCTTTTTCAGTTTAATTTCTAGTCCACTACTGTGGTCTGAATGTTTGTGTCCCTCCAAAATTTATAATCACCAATGTGATAGTATTACAAGTTGGAGCCATTGGTAGGTAATTAGGTCATGAGGTCAAGACCTTCATGAACCTGACTAGCACCCTTATAAAAGAGGTCCCAGAGAGCTACCTTGTCCCTTTCACCGTGTGAGAATACAGCAAGAAGGTGTGATCTATGAATCAGGAAGTGGGCCTTCATCAGGTAGAGAATCTGCTGGCACCTCAATCTTGGACTTCCCAGCTATTAGAACTGTGAGGAATTTCTGCTGTTTATAAGCTACTCAGTCTCTGGTATTTTATCACTTTGATAGCAGCACAAACGGACTACGACACACATCCTAGACAAATATCTGGAGGTGGGAGTGAGAAATTACTATTTTCAAAGGATGCTTTTAATGTGCAGTTAAGATAAGGAACCACTGATGGAGTTTAAATCTACTTACATAATCAACTGGAAAGACAAGAGCTAAAAAATGAAAGGTAGACATGCTCCAAGTTGTGATGCAAACATCTTAACTTTTACACTTCTTCTTGTGTGAACATTTTTTCACTAAACTTCTAATTATTATCTCAACTAACAAAGCTTGGAGGACTGAAGGATTAGTGAAGAAAGAAAAGCTTCCACAATTTGGATTAATTGAAAAAATCAGTATAAATTAGTGAAAATTTATAATGTTAAAATACTTTTAAAAGAAATGTAAAAAGTAAATGAAATGTAAAACGTGCCTTTATCAAAACAAAAGCTTACAAGTTCAAGCAATTCATCTTTCATTCGTGGAGTAAGATACTTGTAGAGGCCCTAGAGTGATTTTTTAAACGAATAAATTTTTAAAATATGTGTAATTAGCAAGTGAGCTGTATTACTATATCATTAGTATATCATAAGCGCAGAAGATTTTCATACATTTTTGCTAATTATCAGATGACTATGACCTTATAAAGAACAAATATAATATTGCAGCAACCCCGACTTTTTCTAATTCTTCCCAGGTTGTTTCTGATACTTTCTTCTACCTATAGATTCAGCTGTACACTTCTACTTCTTTTTCTAGCTTTCTCTCTGTTCCCCCTAACAATTCTTACACACATACACACACACTCTTTCAGAAAATGTAGGTGTTACTGGGTTCCATCCTAGAGTTTTTGATTTAGTATGCCTTTGGCAAGTCTCAAGAATATGCACATCCAACAAGATCTCAAGAGACATTGATGTTGCAGGTCTGAGTATCTCACTTTGAGACCCACTTATCTAATTTTCTAAAGAAAATCGATTCATCAGCTCAATTTCCTAACCAACAAAGCGTAAAATCAGTCTTGTTTTCTATGCCTGCAATATCCTTTGGGCTGGGGATGAGAACTGGCATCTTTGTTACCACTGGAACTCTGTATTTTCCAATTCATTCTACATCATGTGACTAAACTCAGTATTGGATTGAGGAACTAGCTAATCAAGGACAATAAAATATCACTAGGATCATAATTGTTCTGAATATTTAATTGAATACTGATGAATGAGAATTCTTTTCAAGAAGAGTACTGCATGCCACCAGTAGGAATAAGCCACCCAAGGAACAAGGAATAATACCATCAAGGAAACAAAGCTGTCTTCCAAAGAGTAAGGGTCTGGCTAACTGCAGAACCTTTGAGACAGTACATTTGGGGCTATAGCTGACTTGCTCACAACCATATTAGGGAAGTTGGACACAGCTATCATTAGCAACGGGCATCAAAAACAAGGGGCAGTCTCCACCATCCCTGCCTGCTCCTTGCTTTTTCCGTAAATAAGTGGTTCTCAAATTGAGACATTCAGATCTGCAGCACCAACATCTTTGGAGATTTTCTTAGACATACATTATTCTCAAGCCTTGACACAGACATACTGAATCAAAAACTCTGGGATGGAAACCAGTAATGTCTTTTAACAAGTCCAGGTGATGCTGATGCATAAACCTCAGAACCACTGTTTTCAGGGTTGGACAAAAATTAAAGTGTGAAACTATTGAAATAAAAATATTAAAGTGTGATAAACAATATTAATGGGTATTAAGTTATTAATCTTACCAAGACACCATTCTCCAGATAATATTACATCCCTGGCTAATATTCTTCACGATATCCCTATCTATATTTCCAATTCCTCATTAGGAATGGAACCCTGTCCTCATCTCTAACCTATGTGGCTTAAGTCTTGTGATTATCTAGCCATTACCTTGCCTCCATTTTCAGGAATGTGAACCCTAGGCCTTTGTTCATTCAATTACCAACTGGAAAAGATTCAAGAATGTACTGGCTTTCTCTAATAATGGCTACCAATCATTCTTTTCCTCCTTCCTATCTCATGACTATTTGAATTTCCTTCTACAATGCAGATTCTCCTGGTTGGTTCACCTTCCATAATTTCCTTTACCATGACTGGCTAAATAAAATCCCTGACCTTCATACAGGAAAGTACATGGCTATAGCCTGCAGTTGAATGGGTTAGTTATCCACAATATCAAATCACATTCCTCATCTTTCTACACATTATCCAACAACCAAAGGTGTTTTAAATGTGTTAAAACCCAGTCTCTCAGAAAGTAATCCCCAATGTGTAGTGTTTTTCAATTTCTGAGGTGTAAATACTCTCATGATGGCTGATTTCAAGCTACCAACATAATGTTCCTCAATGAAGAGTTGGTAGCAATGGACCTTAAGAGAAATGGTCAGATTCTGAACATATTTTGAAAATAGGGGCAACGGATTTGCTAATGAATTGGACGTGAGTATAAAAGAAACAATGATGACTCCAATGTCTTCGGTTTGAGCAATTGGAGAAATTCAGGCGGTATTAAATAAGGTGGGGAAACTGTTAGGAGCAAACTAAAGAATTTCATTTGGATGTATTATGTTTGAAGTAACTATTAAATACTAACAAAAGATGTCATTTAAGTAGTGTATACAGGAGTTTGGAGTCCAAGGGAGAGTTACAGGCTAGAACTGTACAGTTGTAAATAGTCATCATATAGATGATATTTAAAGCCATGAGACTGGATGAGACTACCAATAGTTAGTTAGTTCAGGTATAGAATGGAATAGTTAGTTCAGGTATAGAATGGAATAGTTAGTTCAGGTATAGAATGGAAGTCCAAAGACAGAGGCCTAGCGGGAAAAAAAGGAAAGGTGATCAAGGCAGGAACCAGAAACGTAGAAGCTCTTGGTTTATAGATTACTGTGACTATAACTTGATATACAGTCAGTCGAATAATAAATATTAACCCCTTACAACATGTCATGCGCTATTCCGTATAAAGTGTGAAAGTCTTATAATACTAAATTGCATTAATAATGAAGGTGACATTCGATAAAGAAATCCTACCTTTGCTAAGGAAGAATAATTTTATTTGAATTAACCCAGTTTTCAAATAAAAGAATCAAAATTAAAGAAGAGTCAGTATTCTCATTGCAATTTGTAGAAAGGATAGCAAAAAAAGAAATCTGATGTTATTTTAAACTGTTGTTATACTTACCTCGAGTGTCAATTCCTCTATGAAATATGTCTTGATTGTAATCCTTCAAAATGCATCTTACATTTGATCTGCTATTCTCATAAATTCTCCTGTTATTTCTCCCAACTATGTGTTAGCTCACTTTCTTCTTATCCTTCAACAAGTGTAGGATTGGCCTACTCTTAAGTGTTCCATTTAGTTCAACTTGTAACAGTTATTTATAATTTTTTTCTATCTGTAATTCATTCATTTATTCATTCATTCATATAATTACCATTCATTCCATCAGCAAATAAGTACATACAAGGTATTGTCCTCAGGATATGGTAAACTTCACACTTCATTTATATCTCTAACCTGACAGGGAACGTTGCAAATTTCAGATATCAATAAACATCAGGTAACTTAAACAATAAATTTCCCAACAATTATTATTTAATGTGTTTTCCTTGTCTTCTCTCTCAAGTTAAATATCCGTAACCAATCCATAAGCAGAACCTAAGTAATAGAACAATAAGACAGAGTTTGGTAGTGTGGAAAGAACACCTGGACCAAGGCTTAGTAGCTGCTGGGCTTCTCATTTCAATACTGATCTGTTAAAGAGAAAGATAAAGAGTTGATGTGGGTCTCAAAACAGCATGCACAAATGCAGTCCTAGAAATACAACCAGAATTCAATCTGTATATAAATTTTATCAGCTTGCTTCTGTCATCAAAAATCAGAGTTTAACATCTTTCTCCATGCTGCATTTTCAAAAGCAGAAGTTCATTCCCAATAGGCTGATTTACTTCTAAGACTAATTCATTAGAACTATATCGGCCTTTTGGTTTCTTTTTTCCTTTTTTTCTGTTCTCTTTTTAAAATAAACTAAACCTTAATTATTCTACAACAAAAGAAACAAACATCTATTGTTGTGTTATGATCAAAAGATTACATTCCGAGTCAAACCTTTTTTAACTTATTTATGGGCTTTACTTTCCCCTTTTTACAAGGAGAATTAATTTTAAAAAATTGGGGGAAAACCTTCTATAGTCTCATGTTCCAATGACTATAAATCAGTATTTTATTTACAGGTAGAATTACATTTTGCAAAAATACCCTATCAGATGGGAAATAAAATAAGTATATATAGTATATTGTCTTCGCACTGGATATTACAAATAATGTAATGATGTTATTATGGGTTTTTAAATTTCATCATTTAAAATATTAGTTTTTCTACAAAATATACTCTGTTCATATTTGAATTTGAAATCCATGAATATCTATACCCATAAAGCAATAAATCCATAATTAAATTAGGGAGTGGTGGGGAGAGGCATGCTTTTTCTTTTCTGTTGGCAGAATGACCTAAACAAAATTATATTCTGTTGACAAATATGTGATAAACATATCTGTTCTAAAGGATAAAAGAGCAAAAGTTTATCCAAGGTATGTTTTATCTACTAGAGGCTATATTAAGCTTTTAATTACATACCTCCATGTGTAATCTACAGACAATAGAAAAAAAGTACTTGAAAGTATTTGAAAGTACCTTGTCCTTTAGAAATTTTACTAAAATTGACTTGATTACTTATGCCAGAAAAGTCAAAAAATAAAACAGGCATTCTTAATGTTCTTTATATAAATCAATGCATGTCTAATAAAAAATAAATTTTAAGTGGAATAAATCACTTATATGCATTGTCTATTAGAGGCTTATTCATAAATAAATTGGAACATAAATAGAAAGTTCCATACTCTGAAACTTTTATAAATTTCTGAGAATCAGAAATAATGGTATATACAAATGTTTCATTAAATTTAAATCCATTGTAGATGGAAACATATGGACTATATAACTTTGCTTTTAATTTTTTTAATTTTTATTAAATATGTATGCAGATCAGTACATGAAACACACAGTTATATGGATTATAATTAGTATAATTGCTAGTAATTATAAAGCTAATTCCTGTGTAACCACCACACAGGTGAAGAACAGGGCATTGCCAGACACACCAACAAGTAGAGAATTGCTGAGTCATGGAAGGAGGACAGGAAAACAGAAGAAAAGAAAGAAGGGGCCGGGCACGGTGGCTGACGCCTGTAATCCCAGCACTTCGGGAGGCCGAGGCGGGCAGATCACGAGGTCAGGAGATCGAGACCATCCTGGCAAACACGGTGAAACCCCGTCTTTACTAAAAATACAAAAAAATTAGCCGGGCGTGGTGGCGGGCGCCTGTAGTCCCAGCTACTCTGGAGGCTGAGGCGGGAGAATGGCTTGAACCTGGCAGGCGGAGCTCGCAGTGAGCCGAGATCGCGCCACTGCACTCCAGCCTGGGGGACAGAGCAAGACTCCCACTCAAAAAAAAAAAAAAAAAAAAAAAAGAAAAAGAAAGAAGGGAGAGTGAAAAAAATTTAAACACAATTCAGTCTACCAAAAACAATTACTTTTTACTACTAAAGTATAAGAGAATATAAAATTAATCCCTTTAAAATAAAAATATAACTACCTGAGCAAAATATTAGTACACAAATAAAATTTATAAAGCTTTACAACCAAAAATAATTCATAAGAATACTATGAATTGATTTCTTGAATTAGTATTGCAATTATTTTATTCATCTAAAAGAAGAATGTTACTAAATTTCTATGTAATAGATTTTAAAAAGTGAAGTTTCATGTTTATAAGATTTATTCAATGTACTAAAATGTGAGAAAAAAATCTCAGACAATTCAAAAACTACAATGTCAACAGGTTACAAACAATATTAAAACAAGGATTCACCATTAGACAGAACTTATCTTAGTCCTGGCATATAATTAGTCTAAAATTACAAATGCCTTTTTAGTAAACATGTGCAATTACATCAGATAAAAGACACAGAGGTATGTTTTGCTGGTTTCAGAATTAGGATACAGGATTCTGTTTCTAGTCTATCTATGAGTTCGTTATAACACTTTTTGGTAAACCACTTAACCTCACCTGACTCAATTTCTTTCCCTTAAAATGAAGATGTGTTTATTTATTAATACCCTGAGACATTCATATAGCAAACATTTATTGAAAATCTACTATGTGCCCAGCACTATTTTAGCCCAGCAATGCAACAATAAACATGTATCCTACCTTCCTGTGAATAAGCAGAGGGGATGGGAATAGATATAAGCAAGTGGCAAATAAGAAAAATGTGAGAGGTGCCATAAAGAGAACCGGCCTAATAATCCAATTTCTAAGTAAGTAGAATGTTTCACTTTAAGATTTCAAAGTTTTACACTAGGGTGAGATTTGTTTCTGACTATGATGTTCATGAAGTTGATGTTCACCCATTACCAGAGAAACATGATATCTCATACATGATGTGTCATTCACTTACCAATGATCTACATAATCCTCAGGACAAGAAGTGATGAGCTGAACTGTATTTGTTTAGAAAACTGTACAGTGCCTGAGTTTTCCAGGATAAAAAGCTCACTCTGCTAGAACATGAACAGTAAAAGTCAGTAACCAAACTCAAGAGGGGTTGCTTTTAAGAGCTCTTGCATCTTTCCTTGCAAAGGCTGAGTTAGAAAATCCAATCTTCTCTTCCCCTATTGCTCTCCTTCAAATTTTGTATCAGGATATTTATCAATAATTCTCAAAGTATAATTTCCACAAATTAGGAATATATAGTAAACATTTCTTGTGGAAACTAGCCAGTTTTCAGACAGAGCAATCTACTTTCAATAGCTAAATCATCATAGACCACATGCAAAAATCCTTTTAGGAAATTGAAAACGGTAAATGGGGAAAGGCAAGTGAATAAGGCAATGCCACTTGATCTTGGAAAAACAAGCAAACATATAAAGAGACTTTCACTACCACAACCACAATGTAACTGGTCCTTGGGCAAAGAAAGGCCCTGCCAGAGAACTACTAGCACTCTACAAATAGATCACAGAATTCAATAATCCCATTGGTGTTCCATAATTAGCTATCTGATTCATAAAGATGACTTCATAAAAGACAAAGAGAAAGCAATCAAAGTATGAAAAAGTATAGAGAAGCATAAGAATGAGGGAAAAAGGGAAGGGAAAGGAAGGGAAGTGAAAGGAAGGGAAGGGAAGGGAAGGGAAGGGAAGGGAAGGGAAGGGAAGGGAACTAATTTGAGAACCATTAATATAACTCCAACTGCTCCTTCATTTTCAAATTTCTTATTCATGAAGATAGCCAGTGTTTCCGTATAGCCAGTCCTCCATTCCAAAGTTCACGTTCACATGTGTAACCATCTTTTGAATATTTCTGTGTCTGAAACCAAATATTTATATATTTCTTTAAAATGTACTCATTTTGGGCATTCAACTTTTCATGACTGCTCTGTTTGGAAAGTCCACCCTTATTTCTTAAAAGTCTTCTCTCTTTTCATCGAAACTGGGAATAGGTTTTTCTTCCATTCTCTATTGTTTCTTAATGATATAAGCCTTAGTATTTAATAAGTGGGCCCTATTTTTGATAATATAGCCTTTCATTAAAAGCTTCAGAACTTCTCTAAATTTTAGTCAAACCAGAGTCTCATTCAAAGAAGAGGGGCTCAATCCAAGCCACAGCTCACTCTTTAACTAAAAACAGATACTATATATTTTTTTAACCTGGAAGGCAATACTCAGCAGAATGGGAGAAAGAAGTTTAAAGTTCAAATTCTGACATGGTAGTTTTCATGTTGTGTGACTTTGAGAGGCTTATCACCTTTCTTCATATCATTTTACCCTCTGCAAAAGATAATCCCGATCTTATAGATGGAAAAATTAATTTGTGGATTTAAGCCAGGGAAGGGCACAAGTTCCACCTAAATTCAGTCATTAGAGCCATGAGTACTAACGGCAGGAGCCATGAGGTGCCTACAGGCCACCTGTCAGCTAGTCTCATAGCAAGGTCAATAATAGCTTTATCAAACAAAAGGGCTAGATCAGTGTTTCCCAAAGTTTGCTCCTTGGACCTGAGTCCCAAAAGAGGATAAGTCTCAACAAACAAACAAAAATTTCCATAGCCAAGTAAATTTGAGAAACACTATAGAATGATTTGAAAAACACATTAGTATAATAAAGACTCAGTAAAAAGATTTGTTATTGTTTGACCCCAATTTATTTGACCTAGAACCCTTTTTGTCAGAAACTATATAGTTTTCTGAAATCAATAGTTTCTGTCAGAAATTAATAGGTTCTGGCTTAATTTAAGTATTAACAATGTATTTTTTTCAATTTCCCCAAACCAGTGACATTATCTTGCTCATCTTTGCTTTTATCCTATGGCAGCTTGAAATTAACTTGAGTTGTTTTTTTCCTCCACTAATAAGTACAGTTTCACTTTTACATTTTAATCATTTTCTGTTTAAATATTTTAAGAAGCGCTTTCATTTACCTTCTTGCTTTTTCAATTTCTTACCTTTTTACCCAGATTACATATTAGAAACATCTAAGGACTTTTGAAGTGTTTTATTTTATAACACGCGGGTATTTGGAAGAAATATTTCCTTCTTCCTATGAGTTTATTTTGCTTTGCTAACACTATCTGACAGAACTTTACCTTTGCATTTGATGAGGCTTCTTTCAAGGTGTGTTGACATGTCAGTTGATGGTCTAGCAACTCTATTAAAGATTTGTAGCTGTTAAAGTGCTGCTTTTCTAAAAATGTATACAGCACTTGAAAAATCAATCTAGAGAGTTCTATAGTTCAACCCTCACATCTGTGCTCTAATATCAGTTTTGCTGTCAAAATGAAGTAATTGGAGACTTGGTTGACCAGAATACACCATTCCCCAATGAGACTGGGATACAAAGGTGTTACCTCACTCTCCAAAGCTGTGAATTTTCTGTTCTACTCAGACCTAAATCTCTCAATTATTTTATACTCATGATTACACCCTCCTCTACTCTTATTTAAAATTGCAAGAGAGTTAAACAATACAACTAAAGGCAAATTTAAATAATCATAAAATTAAATATGTGTATTTCCAACACTTTGTTATGCTTCTCCTGGAAACTCTGATAAACAACCTGGAACCATATAGGAGGGATAGAGCTATTCATAATAATTGACCTATATTATCTATAATAGTCCTTAATTGCTGCTAATCCCTTTTTCTCTGATCTTATCTCTTACAATTCTTCTTCACACCATTCATTCCTTAGAGTGTTTAAGGCCATCATTTATGTTCCTGTATACTTAATAATTTCAAAAAGTGTATATAAATGAAAGAAAAAAATAAAGTAAGCTCTTTGAATTTTGCCAATTACTAATATTTACTTATTACTACTTGGCTAATTATGAACATTTTCTAATTACTACTCTATCTAGATCAATAAGCATTTTCTAAACCGGTAGTACAAGACATTAGATATTAAAAAGCATATTCTCTAGAGTGTGGTATGGTCATATGATCTGGGTATGGTCAAAAGAGTTCAGAAACACTGAATTAAACAGAGTCAAACAGATTTCCTTATACTAGGACTTCTCAGATTACCAGATATGCTAATGTTAATTATGACTCTCTAAGAAGAGCATTTAAAATATGTTTCCCAATTTTTTGACCATGGAATTCTTTTATTTTATCATGTATATTAACATATCCCAGAAGAGAGTCCAGTGGAAAAGTGACTCAAGCCAAGAACAATGCCTTCAAGAAACCTGGGCTACATCCAGTCTCCATGGCGATTGCCTCAGGCACAATGAAAGTAAAAAGCAGAACACTATAGGAATTTATATTTACTGGAAACGAAAAAGGAACTAAAAGTAACATTGAGATACTTTTCAAATGGGCTCACAATATGCTAAAATGAGTCACTGAATTTATCATTTAGTGATTTCAAACTTTGAAAGGGTAGAGAACGTAAAGTAAATTAGGAGTTTCTTAGATTAAGTTAAATATAGCATTATATATTTCTCATAAATGGCAAATACAAAACTTATTGTATTATAGTTTTTAAAATAAAATATACTCTTCAGGATACAAAATTTATTCCATTTACTCTTTTCTGTAAAAAATTACACCAAAACTTAGAGGCATAAAACAAACATTTTTATTATGCTCACAGAGACTGTGGGTCAGGAATTCAGACAAAGCATAGCTTACTTCTTCTCCTTGATGTTTAGGGGGTGACTCAAATAGCTGGGAGCTAGAAGAGCTGGGGCTTAGGACCCACTTACCAAGACGGTTCTTCACAGCTGGACTTTGATGGGATGATCAGCCAAGCACGTACACACTCTGCCTCAACAGCATGAAGGCCTAAGGATAATCAGACTTCCCAGGTCACCATTCAGTGTTTCAGCAAACAAATCAGAAAACCCATGGCCTTTCATGACCTGGTCTCAGAAGTCACCAAGTATAACTTCTGTCATATTTTCCTGGTGTTAGAAACAGACCCTACATCTCCATGGGAGAATTTCAAATAATTTCTTTAAACTAGCACAGAAATACTTTAAAAGAGGTTCCTAACATTTTCTTCACCAAAAGAACTTCTGGATTTCATTGCTCAGATCCTTCTGAGATAAAGTCTAGTGGCCTGTTGGGATGTTTTTGGGCAACTCATAATAAACTCTCAAAGAAAACTAACAGTGCTTAGGTGTTGGAGCTTGACAGAAATTGAGTATGTTGGGCTGGGTGATTATGTTCATTTTTGCATAAGAGAGAAAATAAACAAATATAAAATATAAGATTTGGTTGAAAAATTAAGGATAGATTTCATAATTTGTATGAGATTTTTATCTAAATCTCCTCTATTGTTGACATTAATCAGACTGGTTACCACAATATATTAGTAAAAAGCACATATTGTACTGGATTAAAAATTCATATCTGGATCTAACAAATGAATCGTTCATGAGATATGAATGAATCAACTCTGCAGGTGGATATATGCATTTGGGTCTTAATTCCATACTAGTCTACTCATCTATTCATGCAGTACTTGTTGACAATCAAGTATTGAGCACTTCCTAGTTGCCTGAACTGTGCTGTGCTGAAAACACATGGATAAAATGGTATTGTTAGTTCCTGCCCTTAGACAACTCACTCTAGAGGAATATTCGTATATTCACTTACTCAACATTTTTTCAGGCAATTCCTACCACGGTAGAAGTTTAAAATTTAGATCTGTTAGTAAAGTATATGAGTTTTATGATAGGAGACAACCAAAGAAATGTCTCATAGAAGTATATTAATGAGCCACAAAATAAGTGGTGTAGATAGTAAGTAATTTAAGTTGACAATAGAGATCTCTATGTAAATGGTAAACTAAGAAGACTTCACAGAAGCATTTTAGATATTTTTCATTAAAAAGAAATAACTCACCAGTGACCAAATATTGGGCGTTATTTGTACCAATTTTATATTTTTAAAAGTGTGTGACAACTAAGAATTGTGCCACAACACAGAAAGTATAGAAAAATGTTAAATGCCTTTAATTTATCTAAACCAAATTATATTTAGTTCCCAGTCTCTACTGGCCAAATTTGGTGAAAATACCACATCAATCATTTTCTGTTTCACTACTACATTCTATTCCCCCATTCCCCCCACTTCCCATATCGCGTGTGCTCGCTCTTGCTCTCACTCTGTCTCTCTCCCTCTACCCGCCTTTTCTTACACACTCTATTTCCCTCTCCTCACCTGCCCCATTCTCCTTACTCACTTTATATTGTACCAGGACATCAGAATCTACAGTCTGGAAAAAAAGAAGGAAGTTGGGATGTTCTCAACCAGCAGTCACTCATGATCATTGGTAAAAGAACTCATTGTCCTTGTTACCATGGGTCATTGAGAAGTGGTCAATGCTGCTGCTGCCTCCATTCTACATTGTCAAAATTGTCTCTATAGTCTTTCACCTAGCCTGTCAATGTTGGGGCATATTACCTAACCCCTCAGGACACTTCCACATGAAAAGGCTAGTGTGAATTTTTCTCTAGGGTAAGGAGACCAGAATACAAAAACACAAAAGACTGACTGACCTTTCTGTCCAGAAAATGAGTAAATATTTTTTTGTTCCATTGTTGGTAAATCTATTCCAGAAAAAAAAGCCTAAAGAATAGGTAGTAAAATTGTTAATATATTGTCCTGCCTCAAGTGATAACGGCACTTTTTCTTTTATTTAAATGTTACCAACTTTCAGAAAAGAACTACCCTGTTAAAAAGTGGAGATTAAAGCACATGAATGTTGAATACTCATTAGCTGCACAAATATGAGAAAAAATATGTAAGTGGCCTTTGTAATAAAATGAAAAGTCATTTCTGTTTAGTTATGCATCTAAAATACCTAATATCAATCATTTTATTCTAACTGTGTTATCATTTTTAAACTATTTAGCATTCACCATAATTTATCCAATCATAATAAATTCATTTGACATTTGCAGATTGTTGCACGAATATTGTCATCCAATTTTTATATGTTCCAAGATCAATCGCTTACCAATGCTGTAAATTTTTGTTTCCTAATTTGAAAACTGTGAAACAATAGTTTTTAATAATGGACAATATGCACACTGCAGTAATTCTGGGTTTTGTTTGTTTTTAACCTTTTTGATGCAGGGACTTTTAACTTACACTATATAAGTATCAGAGATTTTCAATGTTATCAACATGTTACTTCAATATGCCTAAAATCTATACCATCAACTAAGGAATATTAACCATATCTTATATTTCCGTAGTCAACCTGCCTTTTCTATTTGTTTTATGAATGAAATATTTAGGCATAATTCTTGGCTAATTATATTAACAAATGATATTATTGGTATAAAAATAACATGGCATTTAAATATAATTTCCCATTTGAGAACTTCATTTTACAGGAAGTTAAAATCATTCCCATCAGGGATATAACAAAGTGTTTGCTCAAAACACAGAGCTACTAGGATTTAAAAAAAAAACTAGTTTCCAGATTCCATCTTTATGTCTACCTTCATCCCTCATCCTCACTTTATACTAGACTCTGTGCACATGTTAACGACATCTAGCAAAACATGCTGCACAGACTCACTGACTTGGGGAACATTATTGCTCACAAATTCTTTAGTGGTTTTAAAACCTGGTTGCATATTTGAATCACCTAGAGGGGTTTTAAAAAATACTGCTGCCTGGGTCATGCCCCAGAGATTCTAATTTAATTCGTATAGAGTGAGGCCTAAGCATCAGGATTTTTAAAAAACTCCCCAGGTGATTCTAATACGCAGCCCAAATTGAGAACCATTGTTCTAAACCACTTGTTTTGCAGATGAAACAATTAACCCTATCAGTGACACATACAAATTTGATGGTAGAACTAATGCTAAAAATAAAGTCTCTAGAATTCCAGTTCTTTTTTCACCAACATGGAGGTTTTAAAATGCATTTCCTGAAACCTGTAGTTCCTTGGAGGTACTGCAGAAGCTGTGGAGATGATAGGGATGAAAAATCAGAGCTCTGGATCTACCTCTTCCTCAAAAATAGCAGCAATGATTTCTATTTGTTTTTAATTATACTTTAAGTTTTAGGGTACATGTGCACAACGTGCAGGTTTGTTACACATGTATACATGTGCCATGTTGGTGTGCTGCACCCATTAACTCTTCATTTAACATTAGGTATATCTCACAATGCTATCCCCCCCACCTCCCCCCACCACACAAAAGGCCCCAGTGTGTGATGTTCCCCTTCCTGTGTCCATGTGTTCTCATTCTTCAATTCCCACCTATGAGTGAGAACATGCAGTGTTTGGTTTTTTGTCCTAGTGATAGTTTGCTGAGAATGATGGTTTCCAGCTTCATCCATGTCCCTACAAAGGACATGATCTCATCCTTTTTTATGCCTGCATAGTATTCCATGGTGTATATGTGCCATATTTTCTTAATCCAGTCTATCATTAATGGACATGTGGGT
The DNA here is from genome assembly GCF_028885655.2 of Pongo abelii. Taxonomy (NCBI): domain Eukaryota; kingdom Metazoa; phylum Chordata; class Mammalia; order Primates; family Hominidae; genus Pongo; species Pongo abelii. The sequence continues at coordinate 33,854,946 of NC_071998.2, forward strand.
TGGTTCCAAGTCTTTGCTATTGTGAATAGTGCCGCAATAAACATACGTGTGCATGTGTCTTTATAGCAGCATGTTTTATAATCCTTTGGGTATATACCCAGTAATGGGCTGGGTCAAATGGTATTTCTAGTTCTAGATCCCTGAGGAATCGCATCATGCTACCTGACTTCAAACTATACTACAAGGCTACAGTAACCAAAATAGCATGGTACTGGTACCAAAACAGAGATTTAGGCCAATGGAACAGAACAGAGCCATCAGAAATAATGCCGCATATCTACAACTATCTGATCTTTGACAAACCTGACAAAAACAAGAAATAGGGAAAGGATTCCCTATTTAATAAATGGTGCTGGGAAAACTGGCTAGCCATATGTAGAAAGCTGAAACTGGATCCCTTCCTTACACCTTATACAAAAATTAATTCAAGATGGATTAAAGACTTAAATGTTAGATCTAAAACCATGAAAACTCTAGAAGAAAACCTAGGCAATACCACTCAGGACATAGGCATGGGCAAGGACTTCATGACTAAAACACCAAAAGCAATGGCAACAAAAGCCAAAATTGACAAATGGGATCTAATTAAACTCAAGAGCTTCTGCACAGCAAAAGAAACCACTATCAGAGTGAACAGTCCACCTACAGAACAGGAGAAAATTTTTGCAATCTACTTATCTGACAAAGGGCTAATATCCAGAATCTATAATGAACTCAAACAAATTTACAAGGAAAAATTCAAAGAACCCCATCGAAAAGTGGGCGAAGGATATGAACAGACACTCCTCAAAAGAAGACATTTATGCAGCCAAAAGACACATGAAAAAATGCTCATCATCACTGGCCATCAGAGAAATGCAAATCAAAACCACAATGAGACACCATCTCACACCAGTTAGAATGGCAATCATTAAAAAGTCAGGAAACAACAGGTGCTGGAGAGGATGTGGAGAAATAGGAACACTTTGACACTGTTGGTGGGACTGTAAACTAGATTTATATTTTTTACATGCCAGACTGCTTTGAAAAGTTTCTTATGAGAAAAAAAGTAAAAAAAAAAAAAAAAAGAATAAAATAGAAAAGAAGGAATATCTGACTAAAGTTAAAAAGAAGTTTCAAATTCTTGTAAATAAACCATTTATATAGTAATCTTTTTCTCAAAAAGGAAGGAAAAGAGACAAAGAAAAAAAAAAAACATTGTGACCTTCTAAGGATAATCTTGGACCAATGGGTAAACTCATATATGCTAAAATCTAAATCTGGGGATTTGATCAGTTTAAATCTAAACGAATAAAAAGTCCTTAAAACCAGTAAGTAACTACTTTTAACATCCCAATATGTATTTCGCAGCTCTTAAGGAAGGCTGCATCCTTCCGTGGTGTGAAGTAGATTGAGAATGCCCCTGAGGAACCTAGTTTTGTGAAGGTAAAGAAGCTTTTCAGTAAACTAACAAGAAAGGACTACTGGGCAGAGTCAGGAGAGGAAGCCAGAAAATATTGTAGAAACAAGGACAAGAAAGTTGAATACAGAATGCTAAGACTGAGAATGCTGGTTCCTGGTAGAAGCTAGACTAATGCTTCCTTTACATGCTAAATTAAAAGGGCATATAACCTGAGAAGAAGAGAAAGCATAGAACACTGGCTTCATTGTCATAATCCCTGTCTGGTCAACATTGATCCATGTATCACTGGACCAGGCGGGGGGAATGAAATTATTAAGCCACAGTGCTGAACACGACTATTCATTAGTGATGACATCAGCTAAGACTCGATCAGTATTTATCAAAATCTTGCAAGTTGCTACTTAACATTTTGTGTCAACAGTTTTATTTATTCATATTTATCTATCTTAGATCTCCTAGCATATGCCAAAATAATTTATCATTCTGTAAATATTATCTTTAATCCTCACAAGACACTATAATTGTTATCTTCTTTCTACTCACAGGGAAACTTGAGCCCAAAAAGGTTAATTTGTCCAAGGTCACATAGCTTTAATCTGTTTGTATGTTCTTTCCTCTACTATACCATCCTGTTTTGTTTTCTCCATAAGACACCTGAATCAAGTGGAAGTGCCCCCATGCTTCTGAAATGTGTAGACCAGCAGTATTAAACATATATGAAGCTACTTTATGTCTATTAATGGGATTTCATTTTCCTTTGTATCCAGAGACCCAAAGGAAACTACCATTTTACCATGAGGTAAGAATTAAAGTTAGGAAAAAACATAATTACAAAAAGCATTTTATGACATAGAAAGGCATTTATTCCTGAATGAGTCTTTATAAAATTCTATCAAATTTTATGATCTTTAAGTATTGTAAAGACTCAAGAAGTCCTTTTCCATCTAGCTATATAATAATCTTCTGCATATCTACCTCCTAGCAGACAATTAAATGTACTTTTTCAATCCACTTTTTTCCTCATGCAGAATATCTAATAAAATCCAACACTATAGTTATCACTCAAAGTTTTTAAATGCTAAGTCCTTTCTTGTTAAAAATTTTTTAAGTATAATGTAGAGGTCTTTTTTTTCCCTCCTGTTTACCAAAGATTCAAGTCTTAACTAATCTCTAAAATAAACCTATCATTGTATAAATCTAACCTGTGCAACACTAAACTTTTGCTGGATTATATTGTATGTTAAACTATGTTTGTGGGCATTTTTTTGATAGTTGGTGTTGATTTACAATACAATAAATATTCAGATACCCAGGGTGACTTTGCTTCCAATTCTCTTTTCCTTAATATTTAAATCATGTTCTGCCCATCTTTGCTTCCTGAAATAAAAATAGCCAATAGTTATTGAGCACTTAACATATCCTAGGCATCTAACTCACTTTAAATGTTCCTCACAGAACATCTATCAAGAACATAACAATAGTATACCTTTGTTACATATAAGGAACCTGGGTTTAAGTAATGTATCCAAGATCAAACAGTTCACAAGAATAGAGCACTGATTCAAACCCAGGTAGTCTAACTCTAGTGCCCTTTCATGGCTTAGCTATTTTTCAAAGTACAATTTTCACTTCCTTTAGCCCCTTCTCTTAATCTACCTTACATTTTTGTTATACCTCAAAGCTTGTATAACATCGTCAACCAGAGGACAAAGTCTCTTATTCTTTTTATTATGTTACTGTCTCCTAAGATAGGACTTCACACAAAACAGGGGCCCAATAAATTGCACTAGTTAGATTATTTGTTCATTCATGAATATTTATTAAACATGTTGTAGTAATTTCTTAAAATTATATCCTGTCTTGGCATTCATTCTGGATCTAGGTTTAACTTGCTCATACCAGAAACAGGGTTTATTCGCCCTTGACACAGTTTCTAGTTCTCTGTCTCCTCCCATCTTCTCAATACGGTTTATCTGGATATCTGCCTTATCCGACCATCTCCTGGTGACCATCACCCTATACTATATACAGATACAAAATACTTAGCTTCCCCTACTGAGCCCCACAACCTGCATAAACTGTGCAGATATGCTTCAGTGATCACTGTCAGTCACAGCATAGTTCCATGAAACTTGTACCTGCTTACCCTAACCTCACCAACTAATTAGCACTCCCCACAGGAAACCTAGTTAGGTAATGTCCTAGACCCCAGTAAATGCCTCAGCCTGTAGATTCATCTCTCTCTGGCTCCCAACCTGCTGGTTGAGCTTATTTCTTCAGGAACATTCCCATTACCTTCATCAGTACCCCTTTTCTCTCATGGATCTGCGAGTAATAAACCACTTGTGTTATTAATATTTCTTGTGTTTTTATTGTGTTGCCTCCTCTGTGTCTCCTCAGACCGACACACCCAGACCTAACTTGCCTCCTAGTCAAGGCTCTCCTAGATAGTGGCTGTTTTGGCAGAAATAAACTAGACACAGCTCAGACAAGAACCACAAGGACATTTGCCAGTTTACCCCCATAAATTGTTTTATTTGCCCTCATAAACAAGTTTACTATGAGAGGGGCGTGGGGTCATGGGTTGGACACTTAGGCATTAGGCTGTTTGCTAAGATAAAGGAGAATCCCATGAAAGACACATTGTAAAAACCCACAACCACAGTCCCTGGAGCCTTGTAAGGGTAGGGCTAGAGCTTATAGCCACTCTGTAGAGAGAGACCTCAAGATCAAACTGGGGAGTAATATGATATATGTCTATGTGCAGTCACCATGATATATGATAGCAATACAACGGTGAGCAATATAGAAATGGCCCTTTCTTACCCTCCTAAATGAATATTTTTATTTTATGACATTATATATAGATCTAGACATAGATGTAGATAGATATCTATATAGACATAGATATAGACAGATGACTATATCTATAGATGCATATTAATATATATATAATCTAGGTAGTCTACTGGTTTAGTTGGGGCACTTTTAGTAGTATGTGAAAGAAACTCAAGCAAAACTAGCTGAAATTATGATGTAACTTAATGAATTACTTTTCTGAGAAATCCGATAGGTGACTAACTTCAGACACAACTAGATACAGGGCTTCAAAAATGCCATCAAGAAATTTTCTTTCTATCTCTCCCTTTTGGAGCTGTTTTCCTCATTCTGTTTGTTTGTTTGTTTGTTTTGTTTTGTTTCAATAGTTTTTGGGGAACAGGTGGTTTTTGGTTACATGGATACATTCTTTAGTGGTGATTTCTGAGATTTTGGTAGACCCATCATCTGAGCAGTGTATACTGTACCCATTATGTAGTCTTTTATCCCTCACCTGCCTCCCACACTTCCCCCTGTTTTGTCCTTAGAAAGGGGATCACTGGGTGATGGTAGCAAGAACTTCCAGCAGCTCCCCAACTGACATGATCCCTACCGCAACTCTAGAGGGGGTCGGGGGTATGACAGGGAAAGTAATTTTCTCTCGAAACTTCAGGCATCATGGTAACTCTAATAGGCCATGCCTGGATCATACATTTCTCTATAAAACAATCAAAATGGCCAAACTAATTGGCCATACCTTGGTAACGTGCTTATCACCCATCCCTGTGGTGGTGGGGAGGGGCAGTTCCCAGAACACTGGAGACAGGAAAGCTTACATACCTATTACTGTCAAGAATACAAAAGTGTTAATTACTCCACAGATTTACTAAGCAAGAAACAGTTCTCCATCCATATCCTTCAAGGAGAGTATTCATTATACAATGATAATTGCCAACAAAAATGTTTGTTTTTTAAATATATTCCCTCCTACCTCAAAAGTAAAAGTTTGGATTTTATTGCACTGGTAACTCTAATAAGCTCACCCATATTAACCCATTAGCTAAAAAAGAGACTATCCCATCAGAAATAGCAACAGACTAGTAGCTAGCCTCTAAACTAATCTATTTATTAAAATTGCTGCATTTGAAAAATATTTTATATCAATCCAAATTTGAATAAAACATTTTATTGTTTTTCCTAGATTATTTGAATTATACTCTCCTCAAACCATACTACAGTTATAGAAAACCCTTCCTGAACTCAGTTTATACAAACTTAATTTATTATACAAATGAAGGAGTAGCATTGCTGATTCCAAAATTTCTTTATAACGACTGTCACATGACCAAAAAAAAAGATGAATTCAAAGACTGATTCACATATTAAAATGCTGAAAAGTAAAGTTGTACAAAATACAACTATAATGTGTATAGACTAAAATTAACAGGAAGGTCAGGGAATGGGAAGCAAACAGAAGGAACTGAATTACTCATTAACTTTTTTCACTTTAAGGGACTAAATGTATAAGCAGTAAAAAATAACCATCCAGCTGATTATAGAAACACGAGGAGCAATCAAAGTTTAAAAAAAACAGTGATAAGTCAAGGTAGCTAAAGGGAATAACTTGAAAACCAATATGAAATAAAAATAAAGAAAGTAGCTGACAAGCTGGAAATGATGAGTAGGGAATCCTAAGGGAACAATGAAGAAAAATGGGGTTTCACAAAATGTAGGGACAGATTTTCTGCTACAGTCAACAAGCTCCAGAAACATTGACCTAACATTGATCCTAGTGGTTAAAATCAGAATTAAAAGCATCTAGTATCACGTTAGAGTACAGTAGATAAGCTCAACCCATGAGAAGAAAATTCCTCAAGTATTATTAGTAAAAATTTTTTAAATACTAAATTATATATGCATATTGTATGAACTTGGCTAATTATAGATGCAATAAACAGGGCAGTACATGTCACCAAAATAAACAGAAAATGAAACAAAAAAAAACATAATTAATAGGAACCTCTTCTCCTTTAAGGGTTGGGATTATCGCCTCAGACAGGAAGGCCTACGTAAGATGAAAAACTCATGTACAAGAAAAAAAAGTTTACTAAAATTCCAGTAAAATAAAGTATAATTCAGATCAGGCTTTTATTTTACAAATCAACCTAGTATTTTTTTTTAAGTGTGGCAGAAATAATTCTATATGTTCATCAAAGGGTATTTCATTTCACTTCTCTTGCAGTTAAGTGGGGACGCATGAATGAGTTCTGGACAGTGAAATGTAAGAGGATATGATAAATGATACTTTCAGGCTCGGTCCAGTAATTTCCTGGGCTACCCTTCAAGTATTTTTGTGCCTTTGTTCAGGCACCCTGAATGACTCATGAAACAAAGCCTTTCTGTGAACTCACAGCAAACTATAAATATTAAATGTTTATTTTATTAAACCAATGATATCAGCCTACTCTGGCTAACACACAAACATGGGCCCAGAATTTATTGAAGAAAATGGAATTGTTCTACATAAGAAACCCAGATAATTTTTGAAGAACTAAAGAGAAACAGAAGGAAGAGTCCTGAAGTAAAATTGAAGTCCAGGGACTGATGAGGTGACCCAATCAGTGAGAAGTTAACATTGTTTGAAATGGCAAAGGGGCATTTAACAAAAAGGATATCTAACATAAATTTGAGTTGTATGCTCTGCTGTGTTGCATTGCATGTTAATCCCTCTCTTGGGTATCAGATAATCTTCAGTAAAGTATATCCAGTGGAAAGACTTTTAAAAATATTAACTTGGGAGTGAAGGAATCTAATCAGGGTGGTGTCTAACAGGCAATATAAGGAAATAAAGGAGCAGTGTGCACAGGAGGTGAAATGTATAATAAAGATTAAGAATTTAGTAACAGCAGGAATCTACCACCTGGGGAAATGAAGAAAAATCTTACTTTTCACTTAGTTCATTATATTATAATTGTACATTTAGAAGTCTTTAATATATTTTAGATGTGATATACTCTTTATTTCTATCCCCTAATCCTTAAACAATACTTGGCTTATAGTAGGAAATCAATACATGTTTGATGAATGAATGAAAGATTTATTTCAATAGACAATGTTTAAGGAGATATCTGAATGATAATACGTTTGTCCTGATAATGGCGACATTAAATTAACAAAAACATCTCTGCTGGGCAATCCAAATGTAGATAATCTTTAAAACAAGGTATATCATGTCCATATAAAATTATATTCATTACTCTTCTTAATCATCTTAGCTTCTACCAGTTCTTAATATATAATTATTCCTGGAATATTCCTACATGACATTTAAAATATTGATTATAATGGTTAAATTATTTTGACATAATTTGAAATTACCTTCCAAGTAAAGACAAATGATTAAAAATGAACATCAACTTTCACTACTTTCCTAAACCCCATTAAAATTACAATAAAGGGACTTTTAAGATATAAACCCAGAGGACTTGGGGAGAATAGGAAAGGAGACAATAGAAACAATGTGTTAGAAGCTAAAAAGCAGACGGCTCAGAAAGAACTGAGAAAACTGAGTGCTAAGCAAGTGTTGGAGGGCAAAATCAATAATCAACCTGATTCACCCTGGAAAATTACCAATCAAGTGTTGGGGGCATCAAGAATCTATAGAAATTGAAGTGAAGAGATAGTGACTAAAGTAAGAAAACCTAGTTTAATATCTGTTTAAAAGAGAGAACAGTCTTGCTGAATTGAGAAAGTTAACTATCTCTACCCACATATCATGGCAAACACTGATACATTATCTGGAAATGGCAATTCAAAGGGCTCTCTGGACAGGAAGATGCAATTCCACTTGATGAGAAAGCAGGGTAGTTAAGTGAAAAATGAACACTGTATTCCAGGATCCTTCAGTCCATTTTCGTCACTCAGCTCCCAAAATATTGGGATACAGGCTTTTAGTCTCCATGCTGGACGTTGGAAGAGTCTTCTCTGGAAAATATGAATAGATTAAAAAATACTAGTAAGGCCTCCAGTTTCTTATCTGGCATGTCAGGAACATAGAAGTCAGCATTCTATCCTAACAAGAAAAAAAATTCAGAACAAATGGAAAAATCAACAATTCTTCTTAGGTGTGTTAGAAAAGTGAAGTCACAGGTCACACCATTGCCCCCAAAATTGGAGAGACAAGTTGATGAATACAGAGAATCACAACTTACCAGAGCAGAAACCCACCTTCACAGGAACGAGTACCAATGCAGGAAAAGCTGGACTGTAGTTCACAAATTGCTGGAGGCTCAGAATAGACAAGTATGAGAGATGAAAACTCCAGGTGGACCCATTTATAGGACAACCCTAACATTTTTGTGAGTTCTACCTCCAAGACCTCTACCAGGTTCTCACAATGAAGATCAGAGAAAAATCTACTTTGGCTTCCTGCAAGAGCAGGAGGAAAGAAGTCATTTTGAAATGCACCATAGCAACCTGTTCTTGTTAACAAAGCCTGCCTTCAAAAAAAATATTTTACCAGAGCCCAACCTATTGGGTTTTTATCAGAGCCTGATTCACCTGAAAGAAGAAAAATATTCAACTGCAGCTGTTCTAGCTTTTCCTGTGGAGGCAGAGATTTACCCCACTCCAGTCCCCTATAGCCATTCTGTACCATCTAATGAGGTGAAAAAAGAACAAACTGAGAAGCATTTGTGAAGTTCACAGCCTATTAGCACAGACTCTATAAAAATCTGAAACCTAATCATAAGACTGCAGAGCAATTCCCCTACCTCACACGTTACTACCACATCACTAAAGGCCTACTGACTGCAGTTCCTTTTATCCAGTACATCATGTCCACCTTTCAAGGAAAAGTTACAAGGCATACTAAAATGCAAAAACACAGTTTGAAGAGACAGAGCAACATAAGAACCAGACACAAATACAGCAGCAATGTTGGAATTATCACATCATGGACTTAAAAGAAGTATGATTAACATGCAAAGAAATCTAGTAGAAGAAGTAGACAACATACAAAATCTAATAGATGATGTAAACAGAGAGATGAGAATTATAAAAAAGAATATTAAAAATGCTAGAGTGTACAAAAAAACCATTGTAACAGAAATGAAAAATACCTTTGATGGCCTTATTAGTAGAAGACATAACTGAGGAAAGAGTATCTGAGTTTCACTTGGAAATACATAGATAGAAACTTCCAAAACTATGAAACAAAGAGAAAAGTCTTAAAAGAAATGGAACAGACTATCCAAGAACTGTGCAACAACTACAAAAGATATAACTTACATGTTATGGGAATGCCAGAATGATAAGAAACAGTGAAGGTAATAGAAGCAATATTTGAAGCACTAATAAATGAGCATTTCCCCCAATATGGCATCAAACTGTAAACCACAGATCCAAGAACTTGAGAGAAAAAAAAAACTAAGCAAGATAAATAACAACAAAAAACTACATCCACTCATATCATATTCAAACTTTGGAAACTCAAACATGAATAAAAATATTAAAAGAATCCTGAAGAAATAAATAACTTACCCGTAGAGTAACAAAGATAAGAATTACACCCAACTTCTTCTTTGAAAACATGCAAGCTAGAGGAGAGTGGAATGAAATGTTTAAATTGTTGAGAGAAAAAAGCAACAAACTTAGAATTCTGTATTCTCAAAAAAAATTCTTCAAATGTAAAAAAGAAATAAAGACTTTCTCAGAAAAGTAAAAATTGGGGAATCCAGAGTGACATCAACAGAATAGCAGAGTAGGAGTCTCTATCTTCTTCCCCCTTTAAAAACATCAATATTGATAACAATCCACAGATGGTAGTATCTTTGTGGGAGCCTAAACATCTAGAGAGATATCCCAGCAACCTGTTAAAGCAAATTTTCAAGAATGAATACATTTAATAGAGTAAGAAGAATAGTTTCAGTTTGCTTGCATTACTCCTTCCCCCAGGCATCACAGCTCAGTGCCAAGAGAGAACTTGTATTAATCCATTTTCACACTGCTGATGAAGACATACCTGAGACTGGGCAATTTATAAAAGTAAGAGGTTTAATTGGACTTATAGTTCTAGCTGGCTGGGAAAGCCGCACAATCATGGCAGAATGCAAGGAGAAGCAAATCACATCTTACATGGATGGCAGCAGGCAGAGAGAAAACTTGTTTTTCTTATTTTTAAAGCCATCAGATCTCATGAGACTCATTCACTATCACAAGACCAGCATAGAAAATACTTGCCCCCATAATTCAATCACCTCCCACCAGATTTCTCCCCCTGACATGTGGGAATTGTGGGAGTTATAATTCAAGAAGAAATTTGGGTGGGACAAAACCAAACCATATCATTGTGCCCCTGGCCCCTCCAGAATATCATGTCCTCACATTTCAAAACCAATCATGCCTTCCCAACAGTCCCCCAAAGTCTTAACTCATTTCACTGTTAACTCAAAAGTCCACAGTCCACAGTCCAAAATCTCATCCGAGACAAGTCAAGTCCCTTCTGCCTATGAGGCTGTAAAACCAAAAGCAAGTTAGTTACTTCCTAGATACAATGGAGATACAGGCATTGGGTCAATACAGCCATTCCAAACGGGAGAAATTGGCCAAAATGAAGAGGCTGCAGGCCCCATGCAAGTCCGAAATCCAATGGGCAATCAAATATTAGAGCTTCAAAGCAATCTCCTTTTACTCTGTGTCTCACATCCAGGTCACACTGATGCAAGAGGTAGGTTCCCATGGTCTTGGACAGCTCTGTCCCTGTGGCTTTGCAGGGTATAGTTCCTCTCCTGGCTGCTTTCATGGGCTGGCATTGAGTATCTGCACCTTTTCCAGTGCAGGCTGCCAGTGGATCTACCATTCTGAGGTCCTGAGGATGGTGGCCCTCTTCACATCTCCACTAGGTAGTGACCCAAGGGGGCACTCTGTGTGGGGGCTCCCACCCCACATTTCCGTTCTGTACTGCCCTAGCAGAGGTTTTCCATGAGAGCCCCACTCCTGTAGCAAACTTCTGCCTGGACATCCAGGTGTTTCCATACATCCTCTGAAATCTAGGTGGAGGTTCCCAAACCTCAATTCTTACTTCTGTGCACCTGCAGGCTCAACACCATGTGGAAGCTGCCAAGGCCTGGGGTTGCACCCTCTGAAGCCACAGCTTGAGCTGTATCTTGGCCCCTTTTAGTCACAGCTGGAGTGGCTGGGACAAAGGGCACAAAGTCCCTAGACTGCACACAGCATGAGGATCCTGAGCCTGGCCCATGAAACTATTTTTTCCTCTTAGGCCTCTGGGACTGTGATGGGTGGGACTGCTGTGAAGATTTCTAACAGGCTCTGGAGACATTTTCCCCATTGTCTTGTGGATTAACATTACTCATCATTTATGCAAATTTCCGCAGCTGGCTTGAATTTCTCCTCAGAAAATGGGATTTTCTTTTCTACTGGATTGTCAGGCTGCAAATTTTCTGAATATTTATGCTCTGCTTCCCTTATAAAACTGAATGCTTTTAACAGCACCCAAGTCACCTCTTGAATGCTTTGCTGCTTAGAAATTTCTTCCATCAGATACCCTAAATCATCTCTCAAGTTCAAAGTTCCACAAATCTTTAGGGCAGGGGCAAAGTGACACCAGTCTCTTTGCTAAAACATAACAAGAATCACCTTGCTCCAGTTCCCAACAAGTTTCTCATCTCCATCTGAGACCACCTCAGCCTGGATTTCATTGTCCATATCATTATCAGTGTTTCATTCAAAGCCATTCAACAAGTCTCTAGGGAGTTCCAAACTTCCCCACATTTTCCTGCCTTCTTCTTATCCCTCCAAACTGTTCCAATCTCTGCCTGTTACCCAGTTCCAAAGTCACTTCCACATTTTCAAGTATCTTTTCAGCAGCACCCCACTCTGACAGTACCAAATTACTGTATTAATCTGTTTTCATGCTGTTGATAAAGACATACCCAAGACTGAGCAATTTACAAAAGAAAGAAGTTTAATTGGACTTATAGTTTTACATGGCTCAGGAAGCCTCATATTCATGGTAGAAGGCAAGGAGGAGCTATCCACATCTTACATGGATGGCAGCAGGCAAAGAGAGCTTGTGAAGGCAAATTCTTGTTTTTAAAGCCATCAGATCTCATGAGACTCATTCACTCACAAGAACAGTGCAGGAAAGACCTGCCCTCATAACTCAATCACCCCCTACCGGGTTCCTCCCACAACATGTGGGAATTGTGGGAGTTACAATTCAAGATGAGATTTGGGTGGGGACACAGGCAAATCATATCAGAATTCGTTGGCCCATTTTTCCCACAGAAGAAAGTGAGAGCATGGTGAGGACTCACTTGCCTTCCTCAACCATGAGGAACAGTACCCAAAAGGTCCACTTCTTGCTTGACCCACTCTGAAGACTGAGGAGATCATAATGACTGAATACTCTGGGACAGTTAGTAGCAGGAAAAGGGACAAAGACTCAAAACAATCAGGGTGTGGATCTTAACAAAGGCCTGAGTTTTTTATTAGCTAATTGTGGACTCTACCAAGACACTTGCCCACAGTCCTCATAGAACACATCACCTGAGGTCTCCCCAGCAAGCCTAAGTATATCTCCAGTTGCAGTCACATCCTCCCCTTCTCTCCCATAGTCAACACATTGTGTATGTCTTCATGGACAGCATGTGAAAGAGTGCACGTCATGCTTGAGCACACACAGACAGCTGACTCAATTCTGCTGGATTGGTATAAGTGCTTAACCTTCAACACTTGGGATTGCACTATGGAAAATAAATGAGAGCCTCTCGGCACCTGGCCTGGCTTTGTGGGATCAAGAAAAGGCGCAGAATCGTAAGACTTCCTCCAAAAGAGGGAACAAAAAGAGTGAAATGGGTTCATCTATGGCAAATGTCCAAGAGACAAAAAAGAAAACAGGAGATATAAGAGATAAAAAAGAAAACTGTCTTTAAAAACTATTGCTGCAATAATTTCTTTATGAATGCAAACTATAAAATGATGTAAATTATGGTATCAATAACATAAAACATGAAAGGCAGGAGAAGTAAAAGGGTAGAGCTTTTGTATTTCATTACAGTTAAATTGTGACTAGCTTATAATAAACTGTTAAAATTACAAAATGTCTTATGTAAACCTTATAATAAAAACAAAAATACTCCAGTGGATACGTAAAACAGGAATAAAACCATGCTAATAAAAAATTATCAAATCACCAGAGAAGATAGCAAGAAACAAAGAAAGAAACAAAGAAATTATAAAATGGTAAGAAAACCGTTGTAGTGGCAATAGTAGGTTCTAATCAATTAATAATCATTTTAAATATAAATAGATTAAATTATCCAATTAAAAGACATAGAGTAGCTAAACGAATTTTTAAAAGAAGGCACAACTATCTGTTGCCAACAAGAGACTCACTTTACCTGTAAAAAGACACATAGGCTAAAAATAAAGGGATGGAAAGAGATACAAATGAAAGAGCAGGGGAGGCTAAACTTATGTAACAAAATAGACTGGGTCAAAAGGTTTCACGAGACAAAAGGTCACAAAAGGTCATGATAAAGAGTGTAAATTCATCAAGAGGATCTAACAGTTGTAAATATATAGGGACTAAACATTGGAACATATATATATGTTATATATATATATATAAAGCAACAATAAATAGAATTGAAACGAGCAATAGGCAGCAATATGATAACTGTCAAATTCCACCAAATATTTAAAGAAAAGTTAATACCATTCCTTCTCAATCTCTTTGAAGAGGATGAAATACTTCAAGGCTCATTTTATGAAGCCAGCTGTGATGGTTAATACTGAGTGTCAACTTGATTGGACTGAAGGATGCAAAGTATTGATCCTGGCTGTTTCTCTGAAGAGAAAATTTGCCAAAGTAATCAACATTTGAGTCAGTGGGCTGGGAAAGGCAGACCTGCCCTTAATCTGGGTGGGTACCATCTAATCAGCTGCCAGTGTGGCCAGGATATAAAGCAGGCAGAAAAACATGAAAAGGCTAGACTGGCTTAGCCTCCCAGCCTACATTTTTCTCCCATGCTGGATTCTTCCTGCCCTCAAACATCAAACTCCAAGTTCTTCAGTTTTGAAACTCAAACTGGCTTCCTTCTCCCCAGCTTGCAAATGGCCTATTGTGAGACCTTGTGATCATGTGAGTTCCTTAATAAACTTATATATATCCTATTAGCTCTGTCCCTCTAGAGAACCCTGACTAATATACCAACATTACCTTGATACCAAAGCCAGACAAGGACACTACGAGAAAAGAAAAGGACAGGCCAATCCCTGATGAACACAGATTTAAAAGTCTTCAACAAAATACTAGCAAACTGAATTCATCAGCCCATTAAAGTTTATATGACATGATCAAGTGGGATTTATCCCTGAGGTAAAAGAATGTTTTATAAATATGCAAATCTATAAACATGATACACCACGTTAACAGAATAAAGGGTAAAATGCATATGACATTATAATAAATGCAGAAAAAGCATGTTTAAAAATTCAACATCATTTCATGATAAAAAAATTCTCAACAAATTAGTATACAAGTATTTTATCTCAATATAAAAAGACCAAATATGACATGCCAACAGTTAACATAACACTCAATGATGAAGGGCTGAAAGCTTTTTCCCTAAAATCATGAACAAGACAAGGATACCCACTTTCACCACTTATATTTAACATAGTACTGGAATGGCCAGCCAGAGCAATTAGTCAAGAAATAATTAAAAGGCATCCAAATAAAAAAGGAAGAAGTAAAATTTTCTCTGTTTGCAGATTACATGATCTTATATATTAAGAAAAGCTAAAGACTCGACCAAAAAAACTGTTAGAACTAAAAAGTAATACAGTAAAATTGCAGGATACAGAATCAATGTATAAAAATCAATGTATTTCTATACACTAACGAAGTTTCTGAAAAATAAATTAAGAAAACTTGTCAATCTAAAATAGCATTAAAGTGTAGAGTCGTAACCTCAAATCAAAAAACAAACAACAAATATATGTATTTTTTTCTTACCTATGTATAGGCAAGGAAAAAATGATATCCACATGCAGAAGAATAAAACTAGACTCCTATCTCTCTCTCTCTCGCCATATACAAACATCAAATCAAAATAGATTAAAGACTTAAATCTAAGACCTCAAACTTGAAACTACTAAAAGAAGACATTGGGGAAACTCTCCAGGACATTGGTCTGTGGAATGATTTCTTGGTTAATATCCCACAAACACAGGCAACCAAAGGAAAAATGGACAAATGGGATCACATCAACCTAAAAAGCTTCCGTACAGCAAAGGAAACAACAAAGTGAATAGACAGCCGACAGAATAAGAGAAAATATTGGCCAGGTGCAGTGACTCACACCTGTAATCCCAGCACTTCGGAGGCTGAAGTGGGCAGATCACGAGGTCAGGAGATCGAGACCATCCTGGCTAACATGGTGAATCCCCGTCTCTACTAAAACAAATACAAAAAATTAGCCAGGCTCGGTGGCAGGCACCTGTAGTCCCAGCTACTGGGGAGGCTGAGGCAGGAGAATGGTGTGAACCCAGGAGGCGGAGCTTGTAGTGAGCTGAGATCATGCCACTGCACTCCAGCCTCGGTGACAGAGCGAGACTCCGTCTCAAAAAAAAAAAAAAAAAAGAAAATATTTGCAAACTATCCATCTGATGAGGGATTAATAGACAGAATACTTCAGGAGCTCAAACAACTCAATAGCAAAAAAAAATCTAATTAAATGATGAGCAAAAGATCTGCCATTTCTCAAAAAAAGACAAATGGCAAACAGGTATTTGAAAAGGTGCTCAAGATTATTGACCACCAGACAAATGTAGATCAAAACTACAATAGATATCATCTCACCCCAGTTAAAATGGCTTTTATACAAAAGACAGACAATAACAAATGCTAACAAGGATGTGGAGGAAAAGGAACTCTGGTCCTCTGTTGGTGGGAATGTAAATTAATATAACTGCTATGGAGAACAGTTTGGAGGTTCCTCAAAAAAACTAAAAATAGAAGTACCATATGATCCAGCAATCCCACTATTAAGTATATACCTACAAGAAAGGAAATTGCTATATTGAAATAATGTCAGCACTCCCATGTTTACTCTAGCCTTATTCACCACAGCCAATAGTATTAGTCTGTTCTCATACTGCTAATAAAGACATACTCAAAACTGGGTAATTTATTAAAGAAAAAGAGGTTTATTGGACTCACAGTTCCACATGGCTGGGGAGGCCTCACAATCATGGTGGAAGGCATATGAGGAGAAAAGGCACATCTTACATGGCAGCAGGCAAGAGAGCTTGTGTAGGGGAACTCCCCTTCACAAAATCATCAGATCTCGTGAGACTTATTCACTTTCATGAGAACAGCAGAGGAAAGCCCCACCCCATGATTAAATTACCTCCCACGACATATGGAAATTATGGGAGCTACAATTAAAGATGAGATTTGGGTGGGGACACAGACAAACCATATCACCAAGATTTGAAAACAACTTAAGTGTCTATCAATAAATGAATGGATAGAGAAAATATGCTACATATTTAATAGAGTACTATTCACTTATTAAAAAAAAAATGAGATTCTGTCATTTGCAACATAATAGATGCAGGACACTATGTTAACTGAAATAAGCCAGGCACAGAAAGACAAACTTCACATATTCTCCTTTATTTGTGGGAGCTAAAAAATAAAACAATTTGGTGGGGAGGAGCCAAGATGGCCGAATAGGAACAGCTCCGGTCTACAGCTCCCAGCGCGAGCGACGCAGAAGACGGGTGATTTCTGCATTTCCATCTGAGGTACCGTGTTCATCTCACTAGGGAGTGCCAGAGAGTGGGCGCAGGTCAGTGGGTGAGTGCACCCTGTGCCAGCCGAAGCAGGGGCGAGGCATTGCCTTACTCGGGAAGCGCAAGGGGTCAGGGAGTTCCCTTTCCTAGTCAAAGAAAGGGGTGACAGATGGCACCTGGAAAATCGGGCCACTCCCACCCGAATACTGTGCTTTTCCGATGGGCTTAGGAAACGGTGCCCCAGGAGAGCATAGCCCGCACCTGGCTCAGAGGGTCCTACGCCCACAGAGTCTCATTGATTGCTAGCACAGCAGTCTGAGATCAAACAGCTAGTCGGCAGCGAGGCTGGGGGAGGGGCGCCCGCCATTGCCCAGGCTCGCTTAGGTAAACAAAGCAGCCTGGAAGCTTGAACTGGGTGGAGCCCACCACAGCTCAAGGAGGCCTGCCTGCCTCTGTAGGCTCCACCTCTGGGGGCAGGGCACAGACAAACAAAAAGACAGCAGTAACCTCTGCAGACTTAAATGTCCCTGTCTGACAGCTTTGAGGAGAGCAGTGGTTCTCCCAGCACACAACTGGAGATCTGAGAATGGGCTGACTGCCTCCTCAAGTGGGTCTCTGACCCCTGACCCCTTAGCAGCCTAACTGGGAGGCACCCCCCAGCAGGGGCAGACTGACACCTCACATGGCCGGCCAGGTACTCCAACAGACCTGCAGCTGAGGGTCCTGTCTGTTAGAAGGAAAACTAACAGAAAGGACATCCACACCAAAAACCCATCTGTATATCACCATCATCAAAGACCAAAAGTAGATAAAACCACAAAGATGGGGAAAAAACAGAGCAGAAAAACTGGAAACTCTAAAAAGCAGAGTACCTCTCTTCCTCCAAAGGAACGCAGTTCCTCACCAGCAACGGAACAAAGCTGGACAGAGAATGACTTTGACGAGCTGAGAGAAGAAGGCTTCAGACGATCAAATTACTCCGAGCTACGGGAGGATATTCAAACCAAAGGCAAAAAAGTTGAAAACTTTCAAAAAAAATTTAGAAGAATGTATAACTAGAATAACCAATACAGAGAAGTGCTTAAAGGAGCTTTTGGAGCTGAAAACCAAGGCTCAAGAACTACGTGAAGAATGCAGAAGCCTCAGGAGCAGATGCGATCAAATGGAAGAAAGGGTATCAGCCCTGGAAGATGAAATGAATGAACTGAAGCAAGAAGGGAAGTTTAGAGAAAAAAGAATAAAAAGAAACGAGCAAAACCTCCAAGAAATGTGGGACTATGTGAAAAGACCAAATCTACATCTGATTGGTGTACCTGAAAGTGACGGGGAGAATGGAAACAAGTTGGAAAACACTCTGCAGGATATTATCCAGGAGAACTTCCCCAATCTAGCAAGGCAGGCCAACATTCAGATTCAGGAAATACAGAGAACGCCACAAAGATACTCCTCGAGAAGAGCAACTCCAAGACACATAATTGTCAGATTCACCAAAGTTGAAATGAAGGAAAAAATGTTAAGGGCAGCCAGAGAGAAAGGTCGGGTTACCATCAAAAGGAAGCCCATCAGACTAACAGCGGATCTCTCAGCAGAAACCCTACAAGCCAGAAGAAAGTGGGGGCCAATATTCAACACTCTTAAAGAAAAGAATTTTCAACCCAGAATTTCATATCCTGCCAAACTAAGCTTCATAAGTGAAGGAGAAATAAAATACTTTACAGACAAGCAAATGCTGAGAGATTTTGTCACCACCAGGCCTGCCCTAAAAGAGCTCCTGAAGGAAGCGCTAAACATGGAAAGGCACAACTGGTACCAGCCACTGCAAAATCATACCGAAATGTAAAGACCATCGAGACTAGGAAGAGACTGCATCAACTAACGAGCAAAATAACCAGCTAACATCATAATGACAGGATCAGATTCACACATAACAATATTAACTTTAAATGTAAATGGACTAAATGCTCCAATTAAAACACACAGACTGGCAAATTGGATAAAGACTCAAGACCCATCAGTGTGCTGTATTCAGGAAACCCATCTCACGTGCAGAGACACACATAGGCTCAAAATAAAAGGATGGAGGAAGATCTACCAAACAAATGGAAAACAAAAAAAGGTAGGGGTTGCAATCCTAGTCTCTGATAAAACAGACTTTAAACCAACAAAGATCAAAAGAGACAAAGAAGGCCATTACATAATGGTAAAGGGATTAATTCAACAAGAAGAGCTAACTATCCTAAATATATATGCACCCAATACAGGAGCACCCAGATTCATAAAGCAAGTCCTGAGTGACCTACAAAGAGACTTAGACTCCCACACATTAATAATGGGAGACTTTAACACCCCACTGTCAACATTAGACAGATCAACGAAACAGAAAATCAGCAAGGATACCCAGGAATTGAACTCAGCTCTGCACCAAGCAGACCTAATAGACATCTACAGAACTCTCCACCCCAAATCAACAGAATATACTTTTTTTCAGCACCACACCACACCTATTCCAAAATTGACCATATACTTGGAAGTACAGCTCTCCTCAATAAATGTAAAAGAACAGAAATTATAACAAACTATCTCTCAGATCACAGTGCAATCAAGCTAGAACTCAGGATTAAGAATCTCACTCAAAACCGCTCAACTACGTGGAAACTGAACAACCTGCTCCTGAATGACTACTGGGTACATAACGAAATGAAGGCAGAAATAAAGATGTTCTTTGAAACCAACGAGAACCAAGACACAACATACCAGAATCTCTGGGATGCATTCAAAGCAGTGTGTAGAGGGAAATTTATAGCACTAAATGCCCACAAGAGAAAGCAGGAAAGATCCAAAATTGACACCCTAACATCACAATTAAAAGAACTAGAAAAGCAAGAGCAAACACATTCAAAAGCTAGCAGAAGGCAAGAAATAACTAAAATCAGAGCAGAACTGAAGGAAATAGAGACACAAAAAACCCTTCAAAAAATAAATGAATCCAGGAGCTGGTTTTTTGAAAGGATCAACAAAATTGATAGACCACTAGCAAGATTAATAAAGAAAAAAAGAGAGAAGAATCAAATAGATGCAGTGAAAAATGATAAAGGGGATATCACCACCGATCCCACAGAAATACAAACTACCATCAGAGAATATTACAAACACCTCTACGCAAATAAACTAGAAAATCTAGAAGAAATGGATAAATTCCTCAACACATACACCCTCCCAAGACTAAACCAGGAAGAAGTTGAATCTCTGAATAGACCATAACAGGAGCTGAAATTGTGGCAATAATCAATAGCTTACCAACCAAAAAAAGTCCAGGACCAGATGGGTTCACAGCCGAATTCTACCAGAGATACAAGGAGGAGCTGGTACCATTCCTTCTGAAACTGTTCCAATCAATAGAAAAAGAGGGAATCCTCCCTAACTCATTTTATGAGGCCAGCATCATCCTGATACCAAAGCCTGGCAGAGACACAACCAAAAAAGAGAATTTTAGACCAATATCCTTGATGAACATTGATGCAAAAATCCTCAATAAAATACTGGCAAACAGAATCCAGCAGCACATCAAAAAGCTTATCCACCATGATCAAGTGGGCTTCATCCCTGGGATGCAAGGCTGGTTCAATATACGCAAATCAATAAATGTAATTCAGCATATAAACAGAACCAAAGTCAAAAACCACATGATTATCTCAATAGATGCAGAAAAGGCCTTTGACAAAATTCAACAACCCTTCATGCTAAAAACTCTCAATAAATTAGGTATTGATGGGTCGTATCTCAAAATAATAAGAGCTATTTATGAAAAACCCACAGCCAATATCATACTGAATGGGCAAAAACTGGAAGCATTCCGTTTGAAAATGGGCACAAGACAGGAATGCCCTCTCTCACCACTTCTATTCAACATAGTGTTGGAAGTTCTGGCCAGGGCAATTAGGCAAGAGAAGGAAATCAAGGGTATTCAATTAGGAAAAGAGGAAGTCAAATTGTCCCTGTTTGCAGATGACATGATAGTATATCTAGAAAATCCCATTGTCTCAGCCCAAAATCTCCTTAAGCTGATAAGCAACTTCAGCAAAGTCTCAGGATACAAAATCAATGTACAAAAATCACAAGCATTCTTATACATCAATAACAGACAAACAGAGAGGCAAATCATGAGTGAACTCCCATTCACAATTGCTTCAAAGAGAATAAAATACCTAGGAATCCAACTTACAAGGGACGTGAAGGACCTCTTCAAGGAGAACTACAAACCACTGCTCAAGGAAATAAAAGAGGATACAAACAAATGGAAGAACATTCCATGCTCATGGGTAGGAAGAATCAATATCATGAAAATGGCCATCCTTCCCAAGGTAATTTACAGATTCAATGCCATCCCCATCAAGTTACCAATGACTTTCTTCACAGAATTGGAAAAAACTACTTTAAAGTTCATATGGAACCAAAAAAGAGCCCGCATCGCCAAGTCAATCCTAAGCCAAAAGAACAAAGCTGGAGGCATCACGCTACCTGACTTCAAACTATACTACAAGGCTACAGTAACCAAAACAGCATGGTACTGGTACCAAAACAGAGATATAGATCAATGGAACAGAACAGAGCCGTCAGAAATAATGCCACATATCTACAACTATCTGATCTTTGACAAACCTGACAAAAACAAGAAATGGGGAAAGGATTCCCTATTTAATAAATGGTGCTGGGAAAACTGGCTAGCCATATGTAGAATGCTGAAACTGGATCCCTTCCTTACACCTTATACAAAAATCAATTCAAGATGGATTAAAGACTTAAATGTTAGACCTAAAACCATAAAAACCCTAGAAGAAAACCTAGGCAATACCATTCAGGACATAGGCATGGGCAAGGACTTCATGTCTAAAACACCAAAAGCAATGGCAACAAAAGCCAAAATTGACAAATGGGATCTAATTAAACTAAAGAGCTTCTGCACAGCAAAGGAAACTACCATCAGAGTAAACAGGCAACCTACAAAATGGGAGAAAATTTTCGCAACCTACTCATCTGACAAAGGGCTAATATCCAGAATCTACAATGAACTCTAACAAATTTACAAGAAAAAGACAAACAACCCCATCAAAAAGTGGGCGAAGGACATGAACAGACACTTCTCAAAAGAAGACATTTATGCAGCCAAAAAAGACATGAAAAAATGCTCACCATCACTGGCCATCAGAGAAATGCAAATCAAAAGCACAATGAGATACCATCTCACACCAGTTAGAATGGCAATCATTACAAAGTCAGGAAACAACAGGTGCTGGAGAGGATGTGGAGAAATAGGAACACTTTTACACTGTTGGTGGGACTGTAAACTAGTTCAACCCTTGTGGAAGTCAGTGTGGCGATTCCTCAGGGATCTAGAACTAGAAATTCCATTTGACCCAGCCATCCCATTACTGGGTATATACCCAAAGGACTATAAATCATGCTGCTATAAAGACACATGCACACGTATGTTTATTGCCACATTATTCACAATAGCAAAGACTTAGAACCAACCCAAATGTCCAACAATGATAGACTGGATTAAGAAAATGTGGCACATATACACCATGGAATACTATGCAGCCATAAAAAATGATGAGTTCATGTCCTTTGTAGGGACATGGATGAAATTGGAAATCATCATTCTCAGTAAACTATCGCAAGAACAAAAAACCAAACACCGCATATTCTCACTCATAGGTGGGAATTGAACAATGAGAACACATGGACACAGGAAGGGGAACATCACACTTCGGGGACTGTTGTGGGGTGGGGGGAGGGGGGAGGGATAGCATTGGGAGATATACCTAATGCTGGATGACGAGTTGGTGGGTGCACTGCACCAGCATGGCACATGTATACATATGTAACTTACCTGCACGTTGCGCACATGTACCATAGAGCCTAAAGTATAATAATAATAAGAAGAAGAAGAAGAAGAAGAAGAAAAAGAAAAAAAATAAAAAAATAAAATAAAATAAAACAATTTAACACATGGAGATAGAAAGCAGAATGATGGTTACCAGAGGTGGAGAAGGGTAGTTGGGCTGAGGGATGCACATGGGGATGGTTAATGGATACAAAAATATAGTTACATTGAATGAATAAAATCTAGTATTTGATAACACAACAGGGTGACTACAGTGAACAGTAATTTATTGTGCACATTAAAATAACTAAAAGAGTTTTATTAGAGTATTTGTAACACATAGAAAGGATACATGCTTCAGATGATGGATACCTCATTCACCTTTATGTGATTATTATGAATTGTATGCCTGTATCAAAATATCTCATGTACATCATGAATTTATATACCTACTACATACCTACCAAAATTAAAAATAAAAAATTAAGAAATAAAAAATAAAATGATACAGCATCAAAAATATTTTGAAATGAATTTAAACAAGGAGGTAAAAGCTTTGTACATTGAAAGCTATAAAATATTGATGAAGAAAACTTTAAGAGCCCCAAACACATGAAAAAAAATCCTGTGTTCATAGATTGGAAAATTAATATTGTGAAAATATCTATATGACCTTCTGCAGATTCAATGTAATTTCTATAAAATTCTAATGACATTTTTACAGAAATAGAAATATCCTAAAATCCATATGAAACCATAAAAGACTTTGAATACCCAAAACAATTTTGAGAAAAATAACTGAAAGCATTAATCTACCTGATTTCAAAATATAATATAATGTTATTATAATCCAAACAGTATGGTACTGGCATAAAAACAGATACATAAACTTATGAAACAAAACAGAGAGCCCAGAAATAAATCCACACTTTTACGGCCAATTGAACTTTGATAAAAATGGCAAGAACACACAAAGGGGAAAGAAGACAGTCTCTTCAATACATTATGTGGAGAAAACTGGATATCCACAAGCAAAAGAATAAAATTAGATGCTTATCTCACAGCATATACAAAAATAAATTCAAAATGGACTAAACACTTAAATGTAAGACGTGAAACTGTAAAGCTACTAGAAGAAAACATAAGGTAAAAGCGTCCTGACATTGGTCTGAGCAACGAGTTTTTGGATATGATCCCAAAAGCACAGGCAACAAAAACAAAGTAGACCAAGGGAGTGCATCAAACTAAAAAGATTCTGTACAACAAAGGAAACAATCCACAGAGTAAAGAGAACCTATGGAATGGGAGAATATATTTGCAAACCATATACCAGATAAGGGGTTAATATTTATATTTAAAATATATAAAGAACTCAAACAACTTAATAGCAAGAAAACAAATGACCTGATGTTAAAATGAGCAGAAGAAATTGTAGAGACATTCCTCAAAAGAACATATACAAATGGCCAACAGGTAGATGAGAAGGTACTCAACATCACTAATCACCAGGGAAATGCAAATCAAAAACACAATAAAATATCACTGCATATCTGTTAGAATGGCTATTACTAGAAATAGAAAAGAGAACAAGTACTGGCAAGGATGTGCAGAAGAGTGAATTCTTGTACATTGTTGGTAGGAATGTAAATCAGTATAGCCATTTTGGAAAACAGTATTGAAGTTCCTCAGAAAATTAGAGATAGAACTGCCATATGATCCAGTGATTTCACTTCTGGTTATACAGCTAAAGGAAATGAAATCAGGACCTCAAAGAGATACATGCATTTCTATGCTCATTGTCATGTTATTCACAATAACCAAGACATAGAAACAACCTAAGTTTTTATTGCCTGATGAATTGATAAAGAAAATATAATAAATACATTTACATATATACATACACACACGCATACATACATAAATATACACACAGAAACACAGAGGCTAGAACATTATTCAATCTTTAAAAAGAAGGAAATCCTGCCATTTAACACAACATTCATAATTTTGTTTGGAAAGTATTATGCTAAGTAAATTAGCCACACACAGAAACAGGAATATTGTATGTACTTTTATATGAAATCTCAAAAACTTCAATCTGTAAAAGCAGAGACTATAACGGTGATTACCAGGGCCTTGGAGGTGTGGGAAACACATATGTTGTTTGTTCAAAGAATTCAAAGTTTCAATTACAAAGGATGAGTAAATTCTGGGGATATAATGTACATCATGGTGACTCTAGTTAATAATGATATATTGTATACTCAAAATTTGCTGAGAGTAAATTTCAAGTATTCTCACTGAACACATACACACATACACAGTAACTATGTGAGATGATGAATATATGTGAATTAGTGTGATAGTGGTAGTCATTTCACAATCTGTATGTATAACCAAACATCATGTTGCACACCTTAAATACGTATAATTTATATTTGCCAAAAAAGGAAAAGTTTGTTAAATAAATAGATGAGAAATACTTAGCAGATAATGACATATTCCTAACTGCCTTCTTTAAGATGCAGAAAACTTGCCACTATGCTTAACAAAGTGTGGCATTCTGAAGTATCCATATATGATCTTTCTAGGGACATCTGAAACATTAAAGATAGACTAAACTATTTTCAGTAGTGTTTCAGTGTTAGTTTCATCAGATGAAAAAGTTCCTGGATTTTGAGTCAGAAGACTCAGGTTCAGGCCTAGATTTTAATGTTTTTGATCATCTGATCTTAAACAAGTTATGGAGTTTTTTCTGAGACTCAGTTTTTCTAATCTATGAATGAAGATAATATTAGCCTGTTGGGTTGTTGGAATATAATGTAATGTGTAGAATGTTTCCAAAACTTATTTTAATTAATTGGAAATAATGTTGTTAATCATTGATCTCACTATAGGGTAAATATCCTTAGAAACAAATGTGATTAGCCTAAATTCTCATTCTACATATATAAGAAAATTCCTAGTTTATTCTGGTTTTAGTTTTGATGAAGACATTTTATGAAACTAGAAATATAAAATGCATATTTTTTCTGTTAATGGAGAATAACAAATGGACTTTTTCATTTTTGTCAAATTTTTCTATCTTTCCCTAATCAAAAAACTCCTGAAGAATATCTTCATATTTTAGCTTCAGACACTTTGCACTTGCAGGTTCTCTGCCTGGAATGCTCTTGTACACATCGTAACTTGAGCCTTCCCCATCATATTTTAGCTTTCACAGGCAACTTACTACTTACTTCCCTGACCACCTAAAAACTACCCCTGCATGTATGTCTCTATCTCATTAGCCTTTCTTACCTTTACTTTATAATTCTTATCACTACCAAACTTTTCATCACAAATATCATTTGTGAGGTGAAACAAAGATCACATTGTAGGGATATTAGTAAGTTGGTGCAATACTTTATAATTCTGAATTTTAACAAAATTTCTTTTGAACAAATTTTTATTTGCTCATATAGTTTTCTACATCCATGATTTTAGCACTTCAAAACTAATAAAGCTGCTAAAGATATATTAATAGTCATACCCTTGTAAAATTCTCTTACAGAATTTGTATCAAAATACACGTGTTCTTGCTACCCTTTCCATAGGGCTATCTCTTCACCCACATCAGGGAAACTAAGGTTAAAATGTTGTAAATTTTCACTAGCCAGTAATATTAATCAAATAAACAATGAGAAAATCTTTCTCTCAAAAGGTTGAGTAGGTAGCAATAGGAAATAATAAAACTCCTTATTTGAAAATTATATCAACAACTTCATTAAAATATTTGGTGGTAGAAATCAGACTCTTTATGTATTAGCATCCACTCAAATTATAATAACTAATAGTGTAAAGTTAGTAATATTTGAAGATGTAGAAAATTTTGTTTTGCACTGTATCTATTAAAATGCTTGGGAATTTTTCAATTTCTGTTTTATTTGTGGGGGGGTCAGTGATACTTGTATACCATGCAGATTATCATTTTGTTTATCAGTAATTTTTTAATATTTTAGGTAAAACAAAGAAAGTCTTCTTTTAAAGAGGTTAGAGTTAACATTAAGATTTTGTAAGATAAAACATGATTTAACTTTATGTAGCTTTATGACATAGACTTCTGCAATAATTTCAAAACATATTCATATTTTTTTCAGTTAAAAGAGCTGTCTGGAAAGAGTTTTAGAGTTTTCTTAGGTTTATCATGATATTCAAATTTTCTTTTCTGTTGAGATACTTTTATCTTCCTCTGGAAGTTCTCTTTGAGCTGCTGTAAACAATTCCTTTCTAAAACTACACATACTTCATCTGCTCACCATTTTGCCCACAACTTCCAGTTTAGTTCCAGTTTAGTTCCAGGAATGCGACTGGATCAGGTGGCTTATAGACAATTCCAAGGGCATAATTTCTTGGTGGATTTTTGCTGATTACAGCTGCTACTACCAAGTTTATCTCTTGGAGAAATGGGTGCTGATATCACTTTAACACATTAATCTAAGAATAGATAGCACATGCTGTAATGGAGACAAGGTTGTCATGTATAAAGGTGTCTTTACTGAATACCGCAGAGTAATAAAGGGAGGAAAACACAGAGTGTAATTATGAATCATTACTTTAGGTAATTTTCACTTTAAAGCTACAGCATCTTCATTTTAATAGTTGGAACTACTGTGGCTTGCTTATGAGTGGCTCTTTTCATTGAAAAAGAGGTTTCCCCATGTAAGCATACATAGCCTCCGGGCTAACAAATTATAAAGAGGTGCCCCTTCTAGGCACATCAGTTTCCGAAAGTTGCTATGCTTCTTTCTACAGAATGAATCACACCCAAGCTAGAGTGCATGGTTCTAGGGTACAATTTCATCTCCAATTCGTGTTCACAACCTGGGCACTTTTGTGCAGGGTAGGCATGTCTTGTGGCCCTGCATTGAGGTTATCTGTCTAAGTTTCTCTCTAGCTCTCTTCTTATCTTCACAACGCATAGACCACCTTCAAACCCGCCAACTGAGATTCCTCTTAGGAGATTCCTCATCTCCTCAAACAGAAGAGATATGCTGAAGGTCTCCTCTCCACTTTTATTTCAGGGGCTCACCTTTGTGGTATATGTTATGGTTTAAATGTTTATCATGTCCAAAATTCATGTTGAAATTTAACTGCCATTGGTTGTGGTATTGGGAGATGGGATCTTTAAGATGTGTTTAAGTCATAAGGACTCTGTCCTCGTGAATGGACTAACACAAGAGTGGATCCATTATCAAGATAATGGGTTTGCCCTCTCTTTGCCCTTCCACTATGTTATGACACAGCAAGAAGGACCTCACAAAATGGTGGCCCGTCAATCTTGGACTTCACAGTCTCCCGAGCCACAAGCCAATAAATTTACATTTAGAATAAACTACCTAGCCTCAGGAATTCACATCTGAATTCCTCTCTTTGAGAAACAGCACCAGGAATGAGATCATTCTTCTGCTAAGACTGTTTTTCATCCATATTAGAATAGAATTTAACAACCTCCAACATCATGCAAGAGCCTGCTAAAACTGTTTTCTATCCATATTGGAAGGCAATTTAACAACCTCCAACATCATCCAAGAGCTGCATACGCCAGTCTCAGTGGAGGTTGTATCCTATAGCAGGCCTCAATGTTTTGAAGACAAATGTTGGTCCCCATTTCATATTTGTGTTTGCAAAAATATTTTGTTTAAAAGAATTCTGGAGGTAAGTGGTGGTGATGGTTGCCCAACAATGTGAACGTAATTGCCATCAGTATCATTTTAAGTACACTTAAAAATTTAAGACAGTAAATTTTATGTCATATGGATTTTACAAGAAGAAAGAAATGGAAAAATCTTTTTAAAAATCAGGAAATTT
The DNA here is from genome assembly GCF_028885655.2 of Pongo abelii. Classification (NCBI taxonomy): domain Eukaryota; kingdom Metazoa; phylum Chordata; class Mammalia; order Primates; family Hominidae; genus Pongo; species Pongo abelii. Next base: position 33,883,727 of record NC_071998.2, read on the forward strand.
GTTGACCTATCTTGCAAGAAATGTTAAAAAGAATTGTGTCAGAGAGAAAGAAAATGATATAGGTTATAAAGTCAGATCTATGTGAAGTTCATATCAGAAGGATGAATATTAGAGAAGAAATAAGCAAAGGTAAAATAAAATATTTTTTCCTGTTTTTAATTGATCTAATAGATAATAGTTGGTTCAAAATAATAATAGCAACAGGTGTAGGTATAATCAAAGAAGATATACAGACATCAAGTCATGATATCAAAAGATATTCAACATCATATGGCATTAGGGGATTGCAAACTAAAACAACGAGATACCACTATATACCTATGAATATTAGAATGGTCAAGATCCAGAACTTTGACAACACTAAGTACTGGTGAGGATGTGAAGCAACAGGAATTCTTATTCATTGATGATAGGAAAGCAAAAATGATACAATCACTTACAAAGATAGTCTGGCAGTTTATTACAAAATTAAACATATTTGTAGCAAATAAACAAGTAATTATACTTATTGGTATTTATTTAAATAAATTGAAAAGTACAACTCCAAAAAAATCTACTCATGGATGTGTATATAGCTTTACTCATATTTGCCACAACTTGGAAGCAACCAAGATGTCTTTCAGTAAGTTAATGCATAAATAAAATGTGTGCATGCAGAAAATGGGATCTTATTTATTGCTTTTTTAAAAAGTATGCTGTCAAGCCATGAAATACATGGAGGAAATAAATGCATACATCTAAGTTAAAAATGCCAACGTATAAAGGTTTCATACTGTATGATTCTAACTATATGGCATATTGGAAAAGTTTAAACCATGGAGACACTAAAAATTCAGTGGTTTCCAGGAGTTAGAGGAAAGGGAGAGATGAATAGGTCGAGCGCAGAGGATTTTTAAGTCAGTGAAACTTTCCATATACTTTAATAGTGGATACATGTGATTACATGTTTATCAAAACTCAGAATGAACAACGCTAAGAGTGAATCCTAAATGTAAATGATCAACTTTGGGTGATAATGATGTGTCAACGTGTTTGTTCACTGTGACAAAAGTAGCACACTTGTACAAGATGCTCATAGCAGGTGAGTTGTATGGGTGGGTATACGGGAATTCTCCATATTTTCTCTCTGTTTTGCTGGGAGCCTAAAACTGCTCTTAAAAATAAAGTCTATTTTTAAATGTATTAAGTGACAAAAGGCTTATGGTGGTGGTTCTACACACTATACCAGCAGCTGTAGCACCAGAAATACCTGAGTGAAGATATTAGCATTCAAGTGTCTCTCTTCTTTGCCAATCAAGAAAAACTGCAAATCTGAAATTCCATTTTTGGTAGCTTCATAAAAATTGGAGATAAAAGTCAAAGCCCACTGAAATCAGACAGTCTGAAAATCACCTTTACACACAAATAATAAGCCCAGATTTCAAAAGGTAAAAATAAATCAAAGGTAAATCAGATATAAATAGTCCATATTTCTAAATCTGATGATCCATGGAACCTCAAACATTGAACTTGGTCTCAGAATGGCAATATCCCCAGGTTCCTAGCAGAAGAATGTGAAATTCTCTTTGCAGAAAAATACTATCATCCTAGCCTTCAAATATTACATACAAACAATTTTTTAAATTCAAGGATCAGCACATAGTCAAAAACATCAGCCCTTCTATTTTAATCGTAAAACTTTTGCTCTCCCTACATAAAAACAAACAAGATATTTTGGGATCTCACGTGCCTAGCATAGTTAACATACCCACCAGCCAGAATGAAGAGTCTCACAATACTTGAAGCATTTGGTAGAGTCATTCAAAAGTGAGTCATTACTTAGTGAGAAAGAGGGGACTAAATTAGTACTACAATAAAGCTTGCTCAACACTCATGTTAATAAAGCTTAAGAGGAAACCTCAAGAGTATCAAACTGATCTACAAGTATCTTAACTGACTGCCAGAAAAAATACCAACTCTTTAAATTAACACATTCAAATCCAGCACTGAACAACATAAAATTCACATTGGTTGGCTTCCAATACAAATTATCAGGTATGCAAGGAAGCAGAAATACATGACCAATAACCTGGAGAAAAATCAATGATAGACTCGAAAATAAGAGATGCTAGAATTAGCAGACAAAAACCTCAAAAAAGGTTTTGCAAATACTATAAATACAAATGTGCCTTAACTTATGATGGGATTACATCCAAAACAAACCCTTTGTAATTTGAATGTATGATAAGTCAAAATGCATTTAATACATCTGAGCTACCAAACATTGCTTGGCCTAGCCTACCAGAAACATGCTTAGAACACTCACATTAGCCTACAGTGGGCAAAATAACCTACCACGAAGCCAATATTATAATAAAGTGTTGAGTCATGTAATTCATGTGATTTAATGAGATACTACTGAATTCATATCACTTTCATGTGATTGTGAAGTTGAAAAATCATAAGTTGAACCATCATAGTCAGAGACTGCCTGTGCCTTCAAGGCTATAAAGAAAAAAAAAATAAACATAAAGAAGAAACAAATTTAAGAGATAAAACAACCCAAATGAAATTTCTAAAAATGAGAAAAAAAATTGTCTAAATTTAAAAAATGCTCCAGAAAGGATTACATCAAATTAGACACTGCGGAAGTAAAGATCATTGAAATTGAAGACATGACAATTGAAACTATTCAAAATGAAATACAAAAAGAAAACAGGAATTTTAAAAATAAGTAGTGTAATCAACTTTTAGGACAATATCAAATTATCCAACAAAAGTATTATTGGATAACAGAATGGGGGAGGAGAAAAATATTTGAGGAAATAATGAGATGAAATTTTTCACATTTGATAGAATTATAATTCCACTAAACATCAAAAAAAGCAGAATAAATATCAAGGCACACCAAGACATAATCTAAATACTGAAAAATGGTGTTTTATAAAGCTGCCAATAAAAAGACATTATTATTTATTATTTATTTTCTTTTTTGAGACAGAGTCTCACTCTGTCACCTAGGCTGGAGGGCAGTGGCACTGTGTTGGCTCACTGCAACCTCTGCCTCCTGGGTTAAAGCAATTCTCCTGCCTCAGCCTCCCAAGTAGCTGGAATTACAGACGCCCACCACCACTCCTGGCTAATTTTTAAGTTTTTAGTAGAGATGGGATTTCACCATATTGGCCAGGCTGGTCTCGAACTCCTGACCTCAGATGATGACCCGCCTTGGCCTCCCAAAGTGCTGGGATTACAGGCATGAGCCACCGCATCTGGCCGAAAAAAGACATTATTTTAAGCAACTATGAAGGGTCTGAGATTTTATCCTTTTTATAACCTAAGAAGTTATCCTTCCACAGTTTCCTAGATGTTGAAAGAAGACACATACTTCTGTGTCATAAAACACTTTCTTACCACACTGCAGGCAGCATGACCTTCCTGTTTACATAACTTCTCTTTGACCCCAAGTCCCAAAAGATGATTCAAAGGTAAGCTCTGGTAGATGTTGCACATACAGTAGGTTTTATGTCACAGCTAAGGAACCATGATTTCAGGAAATCCCATCTCATAAGGAGGTTGCTAACAAAACTACTCCACTTTTGTATCAAAGGGGAACATTACATTTATTATTTTGGATAACAAACAAATCTGCCTTCCACCCAGATAGGTACTATTTTTCAAATCTGTATTCCAAGATAGTTTGAAACAAAAACTGTTATATATGTGCAGAAATAGAAACACGAGAGACCCAAGGAAAATTATCTCCCAACTATATCCCCCACAACTCCACATTTCTCACTGTTTTGATTTTAGAGAATTTCTTCATAAATATGCCACTCATGAAAAGCAGCAGTCTACAGATTCAAGGACCCCAAAGGATCTGAAACACACAAATGAATGAATAAACAATTAATACTTATATACATACATACATACACTAAAAATCCATATCCGGGAACATCAAAGCAAGACTGCCAAAAACCAAAGTCAAAGGCATAGTCTTTTTTTTAAATAAATATTTTTTATTATACTTTAAGTTCTAGGGTACATGTGCACAACGTGCAGCTTTGTTACATATGTATACATGTGCCATGTTGGTATGAGGCACCCATTAACTCGTCATTTACATTAGGTATATCTCCTAATGCTATCCCTTCCCCATGCCCCTCCCATCCCACGACAGGCCCCAGCATGTGATGTTCCCCACCCCATGTCCAAGTCTTCTCATTGTTCAATTCGCACCTATGAGTGAGAACATACAGTGTTTGGTTTTCTGTCCTTGAGATAGTTTGCTGAGAATGATGGTTTCCATCTTCATCCATGTCCCTACAAAGGACAGAAACTCATCCTTTTTTATGGCTGCATAGTGTTCCATGGTGTATATGTGCCATATTTTCTTAATCCACTCTATCATTGATGGACATTTGGGTTGGTTCCAAGTCTTTGCTATTGTGAATAGTGCCGCAATAAACATACATGTGTATGTTTCTTCATAGCAGCATGATTTATACTCCTTTGGGTATATACTCAGTAATGGGATGGCTGGGTCAAATGGTATTTCTAGTTCTAGATCCTTGAGGAATTTCCACACTGTCTTCCACAATGGTTGAACTAGTTTACAGTCCCACCAACAGTGTCAAAGTGTTCCTATTTCTCCACATCCTCTCCAGCACCCGTTGTTTCTTAACTTCTTAATGATCGCCATTCTAACTGGTGTGAGATGGTATCTCATTGTGGTTTTGATTTGCATTTCTCTGATGGCCAGTGATGATGAGCATTTTTCCATGTGTCTATTGGCTGCATAAATGTCTTCTTTTGAGAAGTGTCTGTTCATATCCTTGGCCCACTTTTTGAAGGGGTTGTTTGATTTTTTTCTTGTAAATTTGTTTAAGTTCTTTGTAGATTCTGGATATTAGCCCTTTGTCAGATGGGTAGATTGTAAAAATTTTCTTCCATTCTGTAGGTTGCCTGTTCACTCTGATGGTAGTTTCTTTTGCTGTGCAGAAGCTCTTTAGTTTAATTAGATCCCATTTGTCAGTTTTGGCTTTTGTTGCCATTGCTTTTGGTGTTTTAGTCATGAAGTCCTTGCCCATGCCTATGTCCTGAATGGTATTGCCTAGGTTTTCTTCTAGGGTTTTTATAGTTTTAGGTCTAGCATTGAAGTCTTTAATCCATCTTGAATTAATTTTTGTATAAGGTGTAAGGAAGATCAGGCAGGAGAAAGAAATAAAGGCATAGTCTTAAAAGAAGCCAGAAAAAATAAAATCATCCAAAGAGTTTCCAATTAACAGTTAATTTCTCAATCACAACAATGGAGAACAGGAGGTAGTTGAACGATATCATCAGTATTCTAAAAGACGTATCTGACAAGCTTGTATTCTATACACAGAAAAAATAGTAGTCAAGAATGCAAATGAAATACAAACAATTTTGGACAAAAATGAGGGTTTTCAACCAGCATATCAATATTTAAAGGTGTACTCCAATCAGAAGAAAATGATACCAGGTAGAAGTTAGGAGATATAAGAAAAAATAAAAATGAACATAAATATTAAACATTTAGGTAAATCTAAATAAACATTAATTCATTGTTATGTTGAATTGTGTTCTCTCAAAACGGATGTTGGAGAACTAACCCCTCAGTACTTCAGAATGTTACCTTATTTGGAAATAAGGTCATGACCAATGTAATTAATTGAGATTAGGTAATGCTGGAGAAGAGTGGGCCCCTAATCCAATATGACTGAAATCCTTATAGGAAAAGAGGAGACACAAAAAGATAGATTCACACAAACAGAAGAAAGACAGCTATGTGAAGGCGGAGACAAATATTGGAGCTCTGCCACCACAAGCCAAGAAATGCCTGGGGATACCAGAAGCTACAAGAGGCAAGAAAAAATCCTCCCATAGAGGCTTCAGAGAGAACATGGCCCTAACAACATCTTAATTTCAGATTTCTAGCCTCTAGAACTATGAAATAATAAATTTCTTTCGTCTTCAGCCATCCAGTTTGTGGTACTTTGTTACAGCAGCCCTAAGAACTAATATATTTATTAAAGCAAATCCAAAGAAAAGTACCTTGTGGTGTTAGGAAAACAATGGCATAAAAACTGAAAGAGGAAAGGGTGAATGGACTTACATTTCTATGTATTTTTATTATCCAGTAGAAGAAAAATGTTATTATTTTATAAGGTTTATTAACCACTAAATGAATAAAAATAGAATTATAAATGCCATACTTGAAAAGATATAAATAGTATACACACTCAATACAAAAAAAGGCATGAAAAAACTAAAAAACAAACACTATACAGGCAGGACAATTAGAAAAGATAAAATAAGACAATCTCAACCCAAATGTATCTGCACATACATTAATTGTAATGGATTAAACGTTCAGGTTAATGAACAAAAGATGTCAGACTAGATTTTTTAAACTCGATTACATGCAGTTTAAAAGAAGCACTTCTAAAATATAGTGATAAAGAAAGGTTGAAAGGCAAAGCATGAGAAAATATATAACTTGAAAATACTAATCCAATAAAACAAGCCCTTTATACACGATTAGAGAGAGCAGAGAACTTTCATATCTAGAGGTTTGTGCCTGAGCTGTGTAGAGGTATACCATGGAGCAGGACTTCAAACAGTCTTTGGAGAGACAATGAGAAATCAGGCAAGCTTTAGAAAAAAACAGTGGGTTCCTGAAACAAACCACTGTTAGGAATTAGGAAGAGGCTCAAACAGAAAAACACATTATTCAGGTTGAAAGTTCTCTCTCCAACTGCAATGTTGATCTTATCTAGACATAATACAAGAATGTGACATTAGAAATTGATTAAAATTGAGAGAGAATTTACTTTATAATGCAAAAATTTTGTGGTGCTTGACTTTTAAGATGTTGCTAGAGTTGACTACAAATATGAACCCAAACACTTGAAACTACATCCCAACATATTTGAGCTAAATATTGACAAGAGTAAAAAGACAGGGACAGGAATTTGGGATTTGGGCCAATTGTAACTGAAGTAAATCTAATTGAAATTACACCTCAGGTCCAAATCAATTTAACTCTAAAAGAAATATGAGTGATCAGCCCCTTATCCTAATCACACAACAGAAAAGAGGTTTTGTACTCTCTGAGAAATAAACAGAACAAAATTCATACTTTAATATCTGCATTCATTTGTACATAGTATCAAGACTAGCATATTAAGAAAATGAAGAATAGCCCAGATATGACCTATAATCAAGAGAAAAGAGAGTCAATAAAAGCAAACACAGAGATGACACAGTTATGAAAATTAGTAATCAAAGGCTCTAAACAAAACTATTATAAGTATGTTTATAAGAAAAGACATATATAATGAATGAGGCCATGGCATATTTCAGGAGAGTAATAAATATTCTTAAAGAGCAAATGGAAATTATAGAACTGAAAATTACAATGCATGATGTAAAAAATTCACTGGAGGATCTTAACAAAATCTAATCTGTAAAAGTAATAACAAATGACAAGAAGAAATTAATAGGACTTACTCAAATTGAAGAAGATATAGTAAAAAAATTAGCATCAGTGATCTAAGAGAAGATATTAAGTAGATGAGATTCCTTGGATACAACTTCTCAACTGCTGTTTCTCCTAATCCATTGTATCTCTTACATAGAACGGCTAAACTTAAAATAGCCAACAATGCCAAAGATGTGATAAAAGTGGAACAACTAGAACTCAAGGAAGTGGACCAACTAGAACTCTTATACATTGCTGATGAAAATAGAAATTGGTACAGCCACTTTGAGAAAGCATTTTGATCTACTGAAAATATGTAGTGTTTATTAATATAGAGCATACACAACAATTAAAATGAAAAAGCTGTTATTACATGCAACAATAAAGACAGCTCTTTAAAACATAATGTTTAATGAAAAAGCAAGCTACAAAAGAATACATATTACATTTTTCAATTTATATGAAGTTCAAATACGCATATATGATCAATCATGAATTGTAGAGAAATTAAGTTAAAATAGTGGTTAGTTACATATAGGAGTATTGATTGGAATGAGGCATGAGAGAGCATTATGGGGCAATGGAAATGTTCTATTATACTAATCTGAATAGTAGTTACATAGATGTTTATCCATATAAAATATCTTAATAATTTTTACTTATTTATATTTTTTATATTTAACTTGTACCTCAGTAAAAAGATATATTAAAGAAAATTAATGCATGCTATTAGAAATGCTAGATTAAAGTCAAGAGAAAGTGTTGTAAACATATTTTAAAAGCAATTGCATTTTTGCATACTTTGTAAAAAATTTACAAAAGCCACAAAGATTAGAGAAGCCCGATAAGCAACCACCCATAATTCCAGCTCTCAGAGAACCCCTTCTAACATTTTTACAATACAATGTAATGTTAATAGCTGAGACTACCCTTGATAGCCTTAGTTTTTAATACCTAACTTTTTATCAACAGCATAATCCCACACCATAAAATCTCCTTGTAAGCATTATTTTAAGACAAATGTTCCATACCTGTAAATACTATGTTATATAACAATTCCCCTAAATGGGAGCATTTCGGTTATTTTCAATTTAGTTAATTCTTAAGTAGTATGACAATAAAAATTGCACATATACATTTTTTTCTATAGTTTGCATTATTTCCTTGGAATAAATTCCCAAAGATAAATTAAGTCGGGGTGAATCATATGAACTAAAGGCAGAAAGCATATACGTACTCTAGATGCTTACTTTACAGAGATATTTTTTCTAGCCGTAGTTACAGCACTTTTTGAAAAGCTATAGAAATACTGCTAAAAATTAGCAATGGACCGAAAATATTGTCATATCACAAATTAGATTGGAGTTATTTCTTGAATTCAGGAAAAGGAATCAGAAATGTTAATGATTTATCTTGTCAAATAGATTTTTTGAGCCCCTCTAGTATTTGAAATAATCTATTTTGAGTACCTGGCACAATACACCTACACACACAAAGTTGGCATCTCATTCCAAATGTCTAAGATGGCACAATCACTAGGTTTTTCTATTTGAGAAAACGGCATATTTCTCAATCCAAAGAGATACTGGGAAGATGTCTCAGCAAAACATAAAGAACAAAGATATATGTTTCTCCTAAATGCCTTGTGCTACCCTGCTTGCCTATGATAATCAGTTTTTTATAGTGAAGTTGCCAGTCCGATTATTCCTTCTTGAAATACAACTGCATCGTAGATTGCTAATAGTTGAGACACCAATTGAATCATAGGCTTGCCTAAATGTCATTTCAAGAGGCACCCTTCCAAAATAGCAAAAGCTATGATATTGATTTAAAAAAACTAAAGTTATTGCAATAAAAAATGATAAATCTATGTGTGATCTCTCCAACAGAGCACCAGCTCCTGAGTTCACTTTCATGCTGTATTATGGGAACAAAGAGATGGTATTTTACTAACCATATTTTAAAATACATAATATAGCAACCTAATTTTAAAATATGGTGCTCTCTGAAAAAATAAATAGAATCTTGACACAAATTAGAAGCCAAGAAATAAATGCAAATGCATGTAGAAACTTAGAATATGATAAAGATGAGGCAATCACGGATTATTCCATAAATGGTATTATAAGACTGGAGAGTCATCTGGGGGAAAATAATTTCTCACACCTCATCCTTTGCACCAGTAAACATTCTAAAATATAAATTTTTAAATGTAAAAATAAAACCACAATAGCTCAGAAGAAAACATGCAGACAAACTTTTATAACCTGGAAGTTGAGGCCTTTTTCAGTATAAAAAACAAAGAAGTTCAAAGAAAAGATAAATAAATTGAACCTAATTTTAAAAATAAAGTCTCTATTTCCAAAAATGTTCTATCAAGACTATCAACAAAATCAAGAAGTGAGAAGATATTTGTAATTCACATTACAGAAAATAAAGTAATTTTTCTAACATACAAAAAGCTTTTACATGTTGACAACAATGTCAAAAAATAGAAAATATAGGCAAAGACAATGAACATATATTTGACAGAATCGTAACTACAGATGGCTTTTAAACATGTGAAAACACACTGATGAAGGAAAAGATACTAGAACTTTTCACCTTACCTCCAGGGCTTATCATTATTCACAAATAATGGAAAAGATGGGGTTTTAGGGTCACATATAATACTTGTAATTTGCCCTTCCATTGATGTTCAAGGCATGAAGTGAGTCTGTTGGATCACTCATACTGAATGTAACTGAAAAGAAGACATTAGAAAACTTTGTCAGAATTAGAAAAGAAGAAACTTTTGGCTAGGTTAAGTTAGGCTTTTGTTTGTGCCCATTTTTAGTTTTTGGGTTTTGTTTTTTGGCAGGGGGAGAGGGGGTTGAGTTTTTAAAAAACACATTATTAATAAATTCTAAAATGTACAAAAAAACATGACAATAATAATCACCTGAAATCATACCCAAAAGTGATTACAGTGAATATTTTAATATAATTTTTCCTTTCCAATTCCTGAATAACTTTTGGGTAAATAATGAAATTAAGACAGAAAACAATAAGTTCTTTCAAACTAATGAATATTAGTTTCATACCAGAATCTCTGGTATGAACATACCAGAATCTCTGGAATACAGACAAAGCAGTGATAGCATTTGGCTGTGTCTCCATCCAAATCTCATTTTGAATTATAGAATGTGGGAATGTTTGGAATTTGAGGTTTGTTGAATGGTTTTGACCAAAATGCTGATATGGACAATGAAGTCCATGTTGAGGTAGTCTCAGATGGAGATTCAAAATTTGTTAGGAACTAGAGCAAAGGTGACTTTTGCTATGTTTCAGCAAAGGGACTTGCAGCATTTTTCCCCTGCCCTAGATATTTATAGAACTTTGAACTTGAGAGAAATGATTTAGGCCATCTGGTGGAAGAAATTTCTAAGCAGCAAAATGTTCAAGAGGTGACTTGGGTATTATTAAAAGCATCTAGTTTTATTCATTCACAAAGATATAGTTTGGAATTAGAACTTAAGTTTAAACGGGAAGCAGAACATAAAGGTTCAAAAAATTTGCTGCCTGACAATGTGACAAAAAGGAAAAAACTATTTTCTGAGGAGAAATTCAAGCCAGTTCCTTATTACTGATATAAGTATCAAGGAGCCAAATGTTAATCACCAAGACAATGGGGAAAATATCTCCAGGGCATGTCAAAGACCTTCACTGCAGTTCCACCCATCACAGGCCTGGAGGCCTAGGATGAAAAAATGGTTTCTTGGGCCACGCCCAGGCCCCCCTGATGTGTGAAGCTTAGGGGCTTGATGCCCCGCATCTGAGATGCTGTAGCCATGACTAAAATGGACCAAAGTACAGCTCAGGCCATGGCTTCAGAGGGTGCAAGCCCCAAGCCTTGGCAGCTTCCATGTGGTGTTGAATATGCAGGTGCACAGAAGTCAACAACTGAGGTTTGGGAACCTTTGCCTTGATTTCAGAGGATGTATGAAAATGCCTAGATGTCCAGGCCAGAGTTTGCTGTAGGGGCAGGGCCTCATGGAGAATCTCTTTTAGGGCAGTGCAGAATAGAAATGTGCAGTTGAAGCCCCTACACAGAGTTCCCACTGGGGCACTGCCTAATGAAGTTGTGAGAAGAGGGCCATCATCCTCCAGACCCTAGAATGGTAAATCCACTGACAGCTTTCACCGTGTGCCTGGAAAAGCCATGGACACTCAACACCAGCCTGTGAAAGTAGCCAGGAGAGGGGCTATACCCTACAAAGCCACAGGGGCAGAGCAGCCCAAGACCATGGGAACCCACCTCTTGCATCTGCATAACCTGAATGTGAGACATGGGGTAAAAGAAGATTATTTTGGAGCTTTAAGATTTGATTGCCCTGCTGGATTTTGGAATTGCATAGGGCCTGTGGCCCCTTAGTTTTGGCCAGTTTCTCCCATTTGGAATGGCTGTATTTACCCAATGCCTGTACTCCAATTATATCTAGGAAGTAACTAACTTGCTTTTGATTTTAAAGGCTCATAGGCCGAAGGGATTTGCCTTGTCTCAGATGAGACTTTGGACAGTGAACTTTTGAGTTAATGCTGAAATGAGCTAAGACTTTGGGGGACTGTTGAGAAGGCATGATTGGTTTTGAAATGTGAGGACATGAGATTTAAGAGGAATCAGGGAAAGAATGATATGGTTTGACTCTGTCTCCACCCAAATCTCATCTTGAATTGTAGCTCCTATAATTCTCAAGTGTTGTGAGAGGGAACTGGCAGGAGATAATTGAATCACAGGGGCAGTTCCCCCATACTATTCTCATGGTAGTGAATAAGTCTCACAAGATCTGAAGGTTTTATAAGGGGAAACCCCTTTCACTTGGTTCTCATTCTCTCTTGTCCGCCACCATGTAAGACATGCCTTTCACCTTCCACCATGATTGTGAAGCCTCCCCAGCCACATAGAACTGTGAGTCCCTTAAACCTCTTTTTCTTTATAAATTACCCAGTCTTAGGTATGTCTTTCTCAGCAACATGAAAATGGACTAATACAGGCAGTGTTAAGAGGGAAATTTATGGCACTAAATGCCCACATCAAAAAGTTAGAAAGATCTCAAATTAACAACCTAACATTATAACCAAAAGAACTAGAGAACCAAGAACAAACAAATCCCAAAGTTAGCAGAAGACAAGAAATAACCAAAATCAGAGCTGAACTAAAGGAAATTGAGACACAAAAAAAAACACTTAAAAGATCAACGAATCCAGGAGCTAGTTTCTTGAAAAAATTAATAAGATGGATAGACTGCTACCTATACTAATAAAGAAGAAAAAAGAGAAGATTCAGAAGAACACAGTCAGAAATAAGAAGGATATTGCTACTGACGCCACAGAAATACAAACAACCATCAGAGAATATTATAAATATCTGTATGCATATAAACTACAAAATCTAAAAGAAATAGATAAATTACTGGACACGTACACCCTCCTAAGACTAAACTAGGAAGAAATTGAATCCCTGAATAGACCAGTAATGAGCTCTGAAATTGAGGTAATAATAAATAGCCTACCGACCAAAAAAAAGCCCAGGACCAGACAGATTCACAGCTGAATTTTATCAGATGTACAAAGAAAAGCTGATACCATTCTTACTGAAACTATTCCAAAAAACTGAGGAGGAGGGACTTCTCCCTAACTTATTCTATGAGGTCAGCATCATCCTGATACAAAAACCTGGCATAGATACAGCCAAAGAAAAGAAAACTTTAGGCCAATATCCTAGATGAACATAGATGCAAAAATCCTCAACAAAATACTGGCAAACCAAATCTAGCAGCACATCAAAAAGTTTATCCACCATGATCGAGTAGGCTTCATCCCGGGGATGCAAGGTTGGTTCAACATATGCAAATCAATTAATGTGAATCATCACATAAACAGAACTAAAGGGAAAAACCACATGACTATCTCAATAGATGCAGAAAAGGCTTTCAATAAAATTCAACATCCATTTGTGTTAAAAACATTCAATAACCTAGGTATTGAATGATCATCCTTCAAAACAATAAGAGCTATCTACAACAAACGCACAGCCAACATCATACTGAATGGACAAAAGCTGGAAGCCTTCCCCTTGAAAACTGGCACAAGACAAGGCTGCTTTCTCTCACCACTCCTGTTCTAATACTATTGTAAGTTCTATCCAGGGCAATCAAGCAAGTGAAAGAAATAAAAGGCATCCAAATAGAAAGACAAGAAGTGAAACTATCCTTGTTTGCAGCCGACATGATCCTGTATGTAGAAAACCCTACAGTCCTAGCCCAAAAGCTTCTTAAGCTGATAAACAACTTCAGCAATGTCTCAGGATACAAAATCAATGTGCAAAAATCACTAGCAGTCCTATACACCAACAACAGTCAAGCCAAGAGCCAAATCAGGATCAAACTCCCATTAACAATTGCTGCAAAAAGAATAAAATACCTAGAAATATAGCTAACTAGGGAGGTGAAAGATCTCTACAAGAAGAATTACAAACCACTGCTCAAAGAAATCAGAGATGACACAAACAAATGTAAAAACATTCCATGCTCATGGATAGGAAGAATCAACATCATTAAAATGTCCATACTGTCCAAAGCAATTTATAGTTTCAATGCTATGTTTATAAAACTACCATTGAGATTCTTCACAGAACTAGAAAAAAAAATTTTTTAATTCACATGGAACAAAAAAAAGCACCAGAATAGCCAATCCTAAGCATAAAGAACAAAGCTAAAGGCATCATGCTACCCAACTTCAAACCATACTACAGGACTACAGTAACCAAAACAGCATGGTATTGATACAAAAAAATAGAAACATAGGTCAACGGAACAGAATAGAGAACCAAAGAATAAGATTGAACACCCATAACTATCTGAGCTTTGACAAACCTCACAAAAACCAGCAATGTGGAAAGGATTCCTTATTCAATAAATGGTGCTGGGATAACTGGCCAGCCAAATGCAGAAGATTAAAACTGGACCCCTTTCTTACACTATATATACAAGTTAACTCAAGGTGAATTAAAGACTTAAATGTAAAACCCAAAACTATAAAAACCCTGGAAGACAACCTAGGCAATACCATTCAGGACACAAGCACAAGAGAAGATTTCATGACAAAGATACTGAAAGCAATTGCAACAAAAGCAAAAACTGACAAATGGGGGCTAGGCATGGTGGTTCACACCTGTAATCCCAGCACTTTGGCAGGCCAAAGTGGGTGGATCACAAGGTCAAGAGATGAAGACCATCCTAGCCAACATGGTGAAACCCCATCTCTACTAAAAATACAAAAATTAGCTGGGTATGGTGCCGTGCGCCTGTAGTTCTACCTACTCAGGAGGCTAAGGCAGGAGAATTGCTTGAACACGGGAGGCGGAGGTTGCAGTGAGCCAAGATCATGACACTGCTCTCCAGCCTGATGACAGAGCGAGACTCTGTCTCAAAAAAAAAAAAAAAAAAAATTGACAAATGGGATCTAATTAAAGAGCTTCTGCACAGCAAAAGAAATTATCAACAAAGTAAACAGACAACCTACAAAATTTTTGCAAACTATGCATTCGATGGTCTAATATCCAGCATCTATAAGGAACTTAAAAAAAAAGTTATAAGGAAAAAAAATAACACCATTAAAAAGTGGGCAAAGGACATAAACAGACACTTTTCAAAAGAAGACATGCATGCAGCCAACAATCATATGAAAAAAAGCTCAATATCACTGAGAGAAATGCAAATGAAAACCACAATGAGATATACTATCTCACACCAGTCAGAGTGGGCACTATCAAAAAGTCAAAAAATAACATGCTGGCAAGGTTGTGGAGAAAAAAAAGAACACTTACACATTGTTGGTGGGAATGTAAATTAGTTCAACCATTGTGGAAGACAGTGTGGTGATTCTTCAAAGACCTAAAGACAGAACTACCATTCAACCCAGCAATCCCATTACTGGGTATATACCCAAAGGAATATAATTGTTCTCTTATGAGGATTCATGCACAAGTATGTTAATTGCAGCAGTATTCACAATAGCAAAGACATGGAATCAACCTAAATATCCATCAATGATAGACTCAATAAAGAAAATGTGGTAAATGCACACAGTGGAATACTATGCAGCCATTAAAAAGAATGAGATCATGTCCTTTGCAGGGACATTAATGGAACTGGAGTCTCCTTAGCAAATTAATACAAGAACAGAAAACCAAATATCACATGTTCTCACTTATAATTGACAACTAAATGATGAGAGCACATGGACACATAGAGGGGAACAACACACACTGAGGATTATCAGAGGGTGGAAGGTGGGAGGAGGGAGAGGATCAGGAAAAATAACTAATGGGTGCTAGGCCTTATACATGAGTGATGAAATTATCTGTACAATAAATCTCCATAACACAAGTTTTCCTATGTAACAAACCTGCACATGTACCCCTGAACTTAAAATAAAAGTTAAAAAAAAAGAATGAGAAGTTGGAGGAGGGAGGCTGATTTGAGGTTTTTTCAAAGGAATATGTATGTATCTGTTGGAGAAACATATATTTTTCTGGCCTTCTATTTCCTTTCCATGCAGAGAAGTTTTCAAAAATTAGCATTTGCAGTTTATCTTCCATATGAGGTCAAGCAATTTATTTGACAGGTGAGTTTGAAAACAGAATTGCCCATGGGTAGCTCTACCCCTTCACAGCTTCTCCACTTCCCTGCAGGAAACATTTATTCTCTTTGCTCTCTGCCTTGCAATAAATTACCTGTTCCAGTGGGTAAAACTTGTAGCTATTCCAGTATGCCTGTGCCTGAGCAGGGAAGTTGCATTCTAAAGTAAAGGATTGGGAAGCACATCAAAATCAACTTCTAAACCAGCTTTTATCAGTAATTAAATTGCTACTTTGATCCTGAGGTGTATGCCTCTTCTCATTAGAATTGAACTTGAAAGATGAGGAAAGTTGTAGACCCTCTAAAACTCCAACTTCATCTGTAACTATAACACATGCTTCCAATTCACAAAACAATTTTATATCCATTATCTTACTTGATTTTCACAATAATCCTTAGAAGTTAGAGGGAAGATATTAACATTTATTGAGCGAATGCCTGCTGTTTGTCAGAAATGTGCCAGAAGATTTACATTTTTATACCTTAATTAATTCTCAGGACTTTAAAAAATTGAATTTACCCTTATTTTAAAGATCAGAGAATGGGGTATCAGAGAGGCAAAATGATTTGTCTGAGATATACAAGTGATAAGTTGCAAGATTCAAGTCCAAATAGACTGTAAAAGCCAGGATGACATGCTTGACTCACTTTTGTATTCTTAGGTCCTGGTCACATTCTTGGCATAGAGAAGGCATTCAATAAATATACTTGAGTGAATTACTCCAATTCTATGCTCTTTCCACTGCATCATGGAGGGAGAAGAGAGATTGTTTCAGACTACCAAACTCAGGAAACCTTCATGCTACGATATCATGTAGGGGCTGACAGGGAGAGGTTGACATAAGGCTCATTTCTGAAGATGGTTATTGAAATGTTATGAGGCTGTGTGTGGTACAGCAGAAAAATGGAATGGGCCATGAAATTCTACACCTAGTATTTCATAGGGGTCTTGTCACTACTAAAGCAGTGGGATCTTTAACAAATCATTTACTTGCTATCATCCCAAATTCTCTGATCTGTAAAAGCAAAGTGCTACACAAATTATCTTGGAAGTCATTACAACTCTAATATTCTATCAAAATGTGAGGCTCAAAGTTCAACCTGCAAAAGAACAATTGCTGTTGTTTTCTAAAGAACAAAGATTATAATTATTGTACAGTTGTATGCAGGAATAAAAACTGAACACATAGATAGAAGCACCTGTGGTTTTGCATATAACAGTTTCCACGTGTCCAAAAGTCTACAAGCCCAGAAACTCCTGAAGACAGAAAGACAGAAGACATTAGTCCATAAAATCAGAACAGTGTAACAGGATGTTCTAGCATACATTCTGATTGAAAATGTGTTCCAAAGGAAGGCATGACTTAGAGCTGGCAGTTAGCACTAAGCCGAACTAAGACCAAATAGAAAAACAATTTTTGCCTGAGGAAAGTAAACGACATATTATCTACTTTTTGACTTTATCTCTTCTTTGTGCCTCTTATACATGCCTCCCCACTCCCCTCCCCCTGCCACACACACACACACACACACACACCGCAAAAAGCATTTTGTCCTGGACACACACCAGTCAGTCAAAACATTTAAAAAGATAGGAAAAAATTAAAAGAAGCAATCATTTTCTCTTTCACATTTGACAATGCCCAAGCAACAGGTGACAATGAAGGAAATCTGCAATGACATGCATTTTGCTAGATCTTTGGTGACCTGAATCTTTCACAGTCAAAAAGAAAATAGGTAATGTCCTCCATTCACAGAAAACAAGCTTTAAAAATTGCTTCAGGTTACCACTATCATTATTATGCTATATCATTTTTTAAGATGTAGATTTAAGATCCAAAATGACAGCAGAACTTACATGTCAAAAAATATTCTATTTACTGGTCTGACTTTTTAGAAAATAAAGAAGCCTGAGAATTAACTTGGTCTATCTGCAATAGGTTTAAAACCACAATATTCTAGAAAAAATGATCCACTTAAATGCATTATTTAAGCTCATTATTACCCACACTCCATGGTATATAAATAAGTGTTTGTTTACTGGATACCAATTTTGGCCACATCATTTCAAAAATGTAGCAGCAAGGGAGTATTTCTTACTAGGTAGGAGCCAACTATATAGCCTTACTAATATTCAAAAGGAAATTGGGAGGAAAGGTTCAACGTATTATAATTGTTAGATACAGGTGCTAAATATATCTTAAAAGTATTATGCAAGCACTTATAGAACAAACTGAAAACTCAGGGGATGCGGGTGGCCCATGTAATATTGATATGTAATAATTATCATTTAGTCCAGGAGAATTTATAGTCCATACTCTGTCTACTCCCTATTGAAAAATCTAAGCCTGCCACCAGTTATCTGGCAATAATATCAAAAATGTCTTACTTCTGCTTTAGCAGCTTTACAATTATGTAACCAGGATTTTAAAAATAATTTCTTACATTTGTACTGTTCAACCTTCAAAGCACTTTTACATATATTACCTAGAATTACAGAATATATAACTAAAAGAGACATTAGGTATAATCTTCTAAAATCCCCTTATTTGGCAAAGCATTTAATTCAATAAATACCATTTGCATACTTACTATATAGGTGCTATTCTGTGGATAGAGAGAAAAACAAAATATATGCAGATGCTCTCTTCATGATATTTACCAACTTGTCCAAGCTCTAGTTTATAAGGGTGAGATCCAGGACTTGTAATCAGGATCCTTTACTCATAACTCTCTTCATTATTTAGCATGCCCTTCTACTCTTATTTGGTTCTTGCTATGGTCTGAAAGTTCGTGTCCCCGCAAAATTCATACATTGAAACCTAATCACCACTGCAATGAATTAACAGGTGGGTCCTTTAGGAGGTGATTAGGTCATGATGGCAGAATCCTCATGAATGTGATTTGTGCCCTTATAAAGGAGCCTTAAGAGAGCTTGTTTGCCCCTTCCATCGTGAGAGGAAACAACAAAAATGCACCATCGATAAAGTAGGGAATAAAACCTCAGCAGACACCGATTCTGATGGCACCTTGACTTCTCAGCCTCCAGAAATGTGAGAAGTAAATTTCTGTTGTTTATAAGCCACCCAATCTAAAGTATTTGCTATAGCAGCCCCAATAGATTAAGACAGTTTTCTAAACCACATAGCCACTATTATTTTCATTCTACAGGTGAGGAAACAAAGGTCTACAAAATTTACGTAATAAGTTCAAAATTTATGATCTGTCAAAGCCTTATTTTATCCCATGTTTTTAGATACCTAGTTCAGTGGGCTTTTTTTTTTTTTAGCTACACTGGAGTGGCAAGTAATACTCTATGACAAGGCAAACTCAAATAGTTTGGCAGTAGCTGCATGAACTGTATAAAGAAGCAATTGGCAGCTATATCCAATGTTATCAAATTAGGATAAAAAGGGAACATGATGAAAAATTGTTAATAAATAAGAAAATATAATAAAAAACATCACGCAAATAAATGTGAAAATTGGATGAAATGGAAGAACTCCTTGAAACTTATAAAATAGCAGCTGACATAAGGAAAACATCTCTGAATAGTCATTTATCAACTAAATTTAATGTGTTACATGAAAATTAAACAACATAATCCAGACCAACCAATGGGTCAAAGAAAAAAATAAAAAATATCTTGATATAAGTGAAAATGGATACACAATATAATGAAACTTATAGAATGCAGAAAAAGTAGTTCTGAGAGGAAAGTTTATAGCAATAAACATCTACATTAAAAAAGAAGAAAGACTGAATAAATCACCCAAGATTACACTTCAAACAACTAGAAAAAGAACAAACTAAAAGAAAAAATTAGTAGAAAGAAAGAAATAATAAAGATCAGAAAGAAATATATGAGGTAGAGACTAGAAAAACAATAGAAAAGATTAATAAAACTAAGAGTTGGATTTTTGAAAAGATAAAACTGACAAGCCTTTAACTAGACTAAGAAAGAGAGAAGACTCAAATAAATGTAATCAGAAATGAAAGAAGAGACATTTCAACCAATACCACAGAGATACAAAAGATTATAAAAGAATATTATGAATAATTATACACCAAGAATTGAATAACATAGAAGAAATACATAAATTTCTAGACACACACCACCTATAAAGACTGAATTATGAATAAATAAAAATCTGAACAGACCAATAATGGGTAAGAAGATTGAACCAACAAGAAAAGTCACTCATAAAGAAAAGCTCAGGGACTGAAAGCTTCTTTACAAAAATCCACCAACATTGAAAGAAGAACTAATACCAGTCTTTCTCACTCTTTCAAAATATTCAAGAAGACTGGGCACGATGGCTCACGCCTGTAATCCCAGCACTTTGGGAGGCCGAGAATGGCGGATCACCTGAGGACATGAGTTCAAAACCAGCCTGGCCAACATGATGAAACCCCATCTCTACTAAAAATACAAAAATTAGCTGGGCGAGGTGGTGCACACCTGTAATCCTAGCTACTCAGGAGGCTGAGGAAGGAGAATCACTTGAACCCAGAAGGTGGAGGTTGTAGTGAGTCAAGATCACACCACTGCACTCCAGCCTCGGTGGCAGAGTGAAACTCCGTCTCAAACAACAACAACAAAAAAAAATTCAAGAAAAGGGAACACTTCCAAACTCATTTTAAAAGGCCAGCATTACCCTGATATCAAAGCCAGGTAAAAATGCAAGAAAAGAAAATTACAGGCCAATACCCTTAATTAACATATATGTAAAACTTCTCAACAAAATGTTAGCAAACCAAGTTCAACAGCATATTAAAAGTACCATTCACCATGATCAATGGAGATATATCCCCTGGGATATGAGGATGGATGAAAATACCCAGTCCTATAAATGTAACACACCATGTTGACAGAATGAAAGATAAAAATCATATGATCATCTCAACAGATGCAGAAAAGGCATTTGATGAAATTCAACATGCTTTCATGATAAAAACTCTCAACAAAGTAGGTATAGAAAAAAAGTACCTAAACACAATAAAAGCCATATATGACAAACCCATGGCAAACATAATATTCAACATAGTTGAAAAATTGTCCTCTAAGATCAGGAACAATACAACAATGACCACTCTTGCCACTTTTATTCAATATAATACTGAAAGTTCTAGCCAGAGCAATTAGGCAAAAGAAAATAAAAAGCATTCAAATTGGAAAGAAAGAAGTTAAATTAGCTCTGTTTACAAACAGCATGATCTTATATATGGAAAACTCAAAAAGTCCACCAAAAAACTGTTAGAACTATTAAAGAAATTCAGTGAAGTTTCAGCATAAAAAATCCACATACAAAAATTAGTAGCATTTCTATATGCTAACAGAGAACAACCTGAAAAAGAAATTAAGAAAACAATGCCATTTATACTAGCTATAAAAAAGTACTTAGAAATAAGTTTAATCAAGGACATGAAAGATTTGTGCACTGGAAACTATAAAATACTGACGAAATAAATTGAAAACAAACACAAATAAATTGAAATCTAGGGTTAATAAATTGAAATCTAGGGTTTATAAATTGAAATAATTAATATTGCTAAAATTTTTATTCTGGCCCAAAGTGACCTACAGATTTAATATAATCTTTATCAAAATTTCAGTGACATTTTCCACAGAAATAGAAAAAAATTATCTAAAATTCATATGGAACTACAAAAGATCCCAAATAGGCAAAACAATGTTGAGCAGAAAGAAAAAAGCTGTAGACATCACACTACCTGACCTCGAAATATACCACAAAGCTATTACAATCAAAAGAGCATAAAGAGTGCTGGAATCAGAACAGACACATAGATCAATGGAACGGAATAGAAAGCCCAGACACATTTACAGTCAACTGATTTTCAAAAAAAGGTGTCAAGAACAAACAATGGAGAAAAGACAATCTCTTCAATAAATGGTGTTGGGACAACTGGATATTCACATGCAGAAAAATGAAACTGCACCCGTACCCCACACCATATACAAAAATCAACTCAAAATAGATTAAAGATTTTAAGACCTGAAACTAGAACTACTAGAAGAAAATATAAGGGAAAACATCCATGACACTGGTCTAAGCAATGATTTTTTGGAAATGACCCTAAAAGCACAGGCAACAAAAGCAAAATAGACAAATAGGATTGCATCAAACTTAAAAGCTTCTGCACAGCAAAGGAAACAGAGTAAGGAGACGACCTAGAATGGGAGAAAAAAAATTTCAAACCATACATCTGATAAGGGGTTAACAACTAAGATACATAAGGAACATAATTCAATAGCAAGAAAATAGATAACCTGATTTAATAATGGGTGAATAAATTTTATAGACATTTCTCAAAAGGAAACATATGACCAAGCAATATACACTCAACATCACTAATCGTCAGGGAAATGCAAATCAAAACCACAATGAGATATCATCTCACATCTGTTAGAATGGCTGTTATCAAAAAGACAAATAATAAGAGTTGACAAGGATGTGGATAAAGGAGAACCCTTGCACACTGTTGGTGGGAATATAAGAGACATTATGTGTAGTATGGTGGTTCTTCAAAAAGTTAAAAATAAAACTATCATGTGATCCAACAATCAGCTTCTGGGTATACATCTAAAGAAAATGAAATCAATATGTAAAACAGATATCTGCATTCCCATGTTCATTGCAGCATTATTCACAATAGCCAAGACACAGAAGCAACCTAAATGTTCATTGACTGATGAATAGATAAATAAAATGTGGTATGTACACACAATGGAATATTATTCAGCCATTAAAAAGAGGGAAATCCTGTCAGTTGTGACAACATGGATAACCTGGAAGGCATTATGTTAAGCCAAATAAGCCAGGCACAGAAAGACAAATACCACATGATCTCACTTACATGTGGAATTTTTAAAAGTTGAATTCAAAAAAGCGAGAGTAGAATGATGGTTAACAGGGACAGAGAGTGGGGGTAGGGGGTTGGGTAGATGATGGTCAAAGGGCAAAAAATTTCAGCTAAATCAAAGGAATAATTTCAAGTAATCTACTGTACCATATGGTGACTACCATTAATAACAATGTATTGTATTCTTGAAAATCATTAAGAGTAAATATGAAGTGTTTTCACCACAAAAAGTATAGAAAGTAATGCATGTTAATTACTTCAATTTAGCCATTTTACAATGTATACACATACTTCAAAACATCATATGGTACACGATAAATATGTATAATTTTTGTCAATTAAAATTAATTTTCAAAAATAAAAATAAATATTTTTAAAACTAAGACAAACTAAATTTAGCTTGTAATTAAAACCTTTTTCACAGATGACCATTACCTACTCTATTAGTCTGTTTTCACACTGCTATAAAGAACTGCCCAAGACTGGGCAATTTATAAAGGAAAGAGATGTAATTGACTCAAAGTTCAGCATGGCTGGGTAGGGGGTGGCTCAGGAAACTTACAATCATGATGGAAGGCGAAGGGGAAGCAAGGCACCTTCTTCACTAGGCTACAGGAAGGAGAATGAACACAGGAAGAACTACCAAACACTTATAAAATCATCAGATCTTGTGAGAACGCACTCACTATCACGAGAACAGCATGGGGGGAAACCACTCCATGATTCAATTACCTCCACCTGATCTCTGTCGACTCGTGGAGATTATAAAGATTACAACTCAAGATGAGATTTTGGGTGGGGACACAGCCAAACCATATCACTTACCTTCCACTTTAATCAACCAATAAAATAACATAATATTTGGAACAAGAGTTTTATTCAAAAATGAAACTTGACATGAGGCCTGACATCAAAACATTTGTTTTGTACTGGGAGATACAAAGCAAATGGGATGAGCCCCACTCTTGCCCCAGCTTACTACCTTTAGAGAGTTTCCAGGCAGCAGTGCAGAGAGGGGAAATCCTGGCAGAGCCCAGGGGACTCCTTGAGTTGAGGAGACAGTGCTGAAAGTCTGGGGACACCAAAGCAACTAGAGTTTTCTAGAAAGAGTACCAGAGTGTGGAAAGCAACAGAGAAAGAAATTCAGAGAACTTCAGAGTACTCAGCTGAGTCTGATCAGGAAATTGCTTGAAGAAATTGCCTGAGGCCAAGGAGAAAAGCTAAAAGGATTAGAGATAACAATGCCTAATGCTTACATAGGACCAGGAATAGTGTCTCTTTTCTCCAACAAAACTGAAAAAAATCATGATTCATGGGCAATGAGTAGAGTACACTCACGTGTTTTATCTCAGTAGTCAGAAATAATTAACCCTAAATGAGTATGGTTCTGGTCCAAACTAACAAACTTGAAAGTAATAGCCAAAAGAATCAAACTGTTTCCAGGTAATTTAACTGCATCTGGGACAAAAGCTCAAGAATATTTATAATAGAAAAATAGTACCAATAAAGGTAAAATTTGCAATATCTGACATCCAATGAAAGACAACCAGTTATGCAAAAAAGCAGGGTAATATAATCCATAACAAAGAACAAAGCAATCAATGGAAACCAAAAAACAATCAATTGAAACCAAACTAAAACTGAAATAGATGTTAAAATTAACAGATGAAATTAAAACATTAAGGATAACGGTATTCCATATATTCAAAAAGTTAATTAGCGATATAGAACATATAAAAAAGAATCAAATTGAAACTTCCAGAGATGAAAACCATAATTTTATAGAATTAAAAAATGCAATAGATGAAATTATGGGCAGGTTTTAAAGTATAGCAATAGAAAATATCAAAAACGAAACAGAAAGAATAGAGGATTTTTAAGAAAATGAACAGAGAGAATCACCAAACTCCTTTACAACTTCCAGCAGCACAATATACGTACAATGAGCAGAAAAGTCACAGACTAGCCAGAAAAAAATAGCAAATTAAATAGATAGACAGATACATACACACATAAGTATGACAAAGGTTACAGAGCACATGACAAGATTCTTAACATCATTAGATATCGGGGAAACACAAAATCAGGATGAGATACTATAATATAACTATTAGAAGGGCTAAAATTTAAAAGACTTATCATACCAGGTGTTGATAAGGATGTGGAAGAACTGGAACGCTTATATACAGCTGGTAAGAATATAAAATGGCACAACATTTTCAGAAAACACTTTACACTTTCTTAAAATTTATATATACACCAACCATTTGATCTAGTCATTCTCACCCAAGAAAAAATGAAAGCAAATGACCACACAAATACTTGTACATGAATATTCATAGCAGATTTATTTGTAATAGGCAAAAACTGCAGTCAACCAAAAAGAGGTAAATAGGTAACAGTGTTTAAAGAAATAATGCAAAGCAGGTAAATAGATAAACAGTGTTATACCTATACAATGGAATACTACTCACTGACAAGAAGGAAAAAACTACTGATACTGATACACACAACCTGAATGAATATTTAAATGGTTATGTTGGGTGAAAGGAGCCAGGAATAAAGAGTCTGTACTGTGTAATTTCACTTACAAAAAATTATAAAGATGCATATTAATATATAGTGACAGAATAAATGTCTTTACTGGGATCAGAGAAGTGGAGGGAGGAATTTTAAAGATGATGAGTATGTTCATTATCTGGATTGTAGTGATAGCTCCACGAGTATGTATGTATCTCAAAACTTAAAAAATTGTTTAGCAATTTCTGTAATGTATTAAATGTCAATTATAGCTCAATAAAGCTTTTTAAAAATTCTCACAAAGAATACTCCAGGCCCAGATGGCTTCCATAGTAAATTCTATCAAACATTTAAGGAAAAAAATACAAATTTCACACACACTCTTCCAAAGAATATAAAAATAGAAAACACTTCCCACTGCCCATAATATCAATATATCTGTGATATCAAACTCTGGAAACAACATTACATAAAAGGAAAATCAGAAGCCAATTCCTCTTAAAACCATAGATGTAAAACCCTAAACAGATATATTTATGAGTTGAATTCAACAATACATAAAGTATATATCATTACCAAGAAGGAGTGCAAGATTGAATTAACATGTGAAAATCAATCAGTGTAATTCATTATTTTAACAGAATTTTTAAGTTTATCATCTCGATATATGCACAAAATCATTTCAGAAAATCTAAAATCTGCTCATGATAAAAGCTCTTAGCATACTAGTAATGGAAAGGAACTATCTAAATCTAATAAAGTTTAGCCACAAAAATTTTACAATTAGCACCTTACTGATAAAAAGAAAATATTCTATTTTATCAGTAATTTATGTTTATAAATTACATCTATGTTTTTAAGATGTATTGGCTTGTGATCTTCCTTTTAGGTTTGAAAACAGAAAAGAAAGAAATATGATGGTATATGTAAAAAATCTTTAAAAACCTACAAAAAGGATTAAAAGTAAATTAATAGACACTGAATTAATGGTTTATGGATACTAACTAAACATACAAAAATATTTTTATCCACTAGCAAGAAAAAAATGGAAACTATAATTTTAAAAAGAATGGTAATTACCTAGCATCAAAAATATCAAATATAAGAGTAAATCTAATAAAATCTATATGAAGCCTCTACAAAGGAAGGCAATAAAATATTATTGAAAGAAATTTTAAGAGATTTAAGTAAATGCAGATATATGCAATATTTGTGGACAAAAATATTGGATGTTGTTAAAATGTCAATTCTCTTCAAACTGATCTACAGTGTCAATGCAATCCTAATCAAAATATCAGCATGTTTATTGTATGACAGTAAAATGACAAGTTGATTCTAAAATTGATATAAAAATGTAAAGGACTTAAAATAGCCAAGGTAATCCTGAAAGAATAGAAACTGAGATCTTACATTAGCAGAATTCAAGACTTATATTAAGTGACTGTTATTAAGATAATATGGTATTTTCAAAAAGATAGACAAATACACCGATTACACAGATTAAAGTCTAGAAACAGATTCGCATATAACTGGTTACCTGATTTTCTTTAAAGATACCTGTATGTTTTAATAAAGAAAGGACAGTCTTTTCAATAAATGGTTTCAGAACAATTGGATATATAAATTGAAAAGCATGTACCATTGCTACTTCACACCATACACAGAAATTAATTTTATATGGATCATAGACCTAAATGTTTAATAATAAATTTTCTAAAAGAAAACAGGAAACTATCTTCATGACTATGGGAATGATTAAAAGGCTGGTGTGGTGGCTCACACCTATAATCCCAGCAGTTTGTGAGGCCAAGGCAGGTGAGTCACCTGAGCTCAAGAGTTTGAGACCAGCCTGACTAACATGACAAAACCCTTATATGTACTAAAATACAGTTTGATTTAGTAATCATCTTGCTTTCTGTTTACAAAAGCTAGAAACAGCACTACCTTCTTCATACATGACAATGATATATCTTATGTGGTTAAACATTGCCAAGTAGCTGCCTTAATCTTAGAAAGGAATAAAGGTAATTAAAAAATTAATAAAGCTATCAAATTTTTGTAATGAGAACCTCTATTTTTTAATGTCTCCTGTATTATTACGAGATGATCATATATTTTATTGGGGACATTATTATATATATATAATATATATCATTCTATTATATACAATTATATATATAATTCTATTATATATAATTATATATTATATATGTATAATATATAATGTATAATACATAATATATAATATATAATACATAATATATAATCCATAATATATAATACATAATACATAATACATAATATATAATACATAATATATAATACATATAATATATAATATATAATACATAATATATAATACATAATATTTTATGTATTATATATTATATAATATATGATATATATAATATATAATACATCATATATAATATATATAATATATTATACATAATATATAACATATAATATATATCATTACATGTATTATATAATATAATATATATTATAATAAATAATATATAATATATAATATCTATATATATTCTAATGTAATGGAAAGGAACTATCTAAATCTATATATATAATATATAATGTATAATATAATGATATATAATATGTAATATAATGATATATAATATGTAATATAATAATATATAATATATATTATATAATGATACATAATATCTTATATAATAATATATAATACATTTTATAATAATGTATGATATCTTATAGAATAATATATAATATCTTATATAACAACATATTATATATTATATAACAATATATATGTTATATAATAATATATTATATATTATATAATAATATACTATATATTATATGTATTATATAACAATATATAATATAATAATATATAATATATTACATAATAATATATTATATCTTATATGTATTATATAACAATATATAATATAATAATATATAATATATATTATATAATGATATATAATATATATTATATAATAAATTATATATATTATATAATAATATATTATATATTATGTATAATTATTATGTATCATTATTATGTATATATAATATATATTATATTATATATAATTATTATATATAATTATTATGTATATATAATATATAATATCTTTAAAATATATATTTTATTATATAATATATGAATATATGTAATAACTATATATATTATATATATTACATATATGTAATAATATATATAATTACATATATAATATATGTATGTATATTATGTATATGCATATTATACATTTACATCTTATATATACGTATGTATATGCATATGTGTATATATACATATGTATTATGCATATGCATATGTGTATATACACATGTATGTGTCTACATAACATATACATGTATATATACACATGTATGTGTCTACATAACATATACATGTATATATACACATGTATGTGTCTACATAACATATACATGTATATATACACATGTATGTGTCTACATAACATATACATGTATATATACACATGTATGTGTCTACATAACATATACATGTATATATACACATGTATGTGTCTACATAACATATACATGTATATATACACATGTATGTGTCTACATAACATATACATGTATATATACACATGTATGTGTCTACATAACATATACATGTATATATACACGTGTATACATAACATATACATGTATATATACACATGTATGTGTATACATAACATATACATGTATATATACACGTGTATACATAACATATACATGTATATATACACGTGTATACATAACATATACATGTATATATACACGTGTATACATAACATATACATGTATATATACACATGTATGTGTATACATAACATATACATGTATATATACACGTGTATACATAACATATACATGTATATATACACGTGTATACATAACATATACATGTATATATACATATGTGTATATATACACATATACATGTATGTGTATATATACATATATACATGTATGTGTATATACATATATACATGTATGTGTATACATACATATATACATGTATGTGTGTATATATACATATGTATATGTATACATAACATATACATGTTATGTATATTATACATATACATAACATGTATACGTATATTATAATATATGTATGTATATTATGTATATGTATATTATATATAATTACATATATAATATATGTATATATAAAATAATATATAATATATTTTTATATAATATATAAATATATGTAATAACTATATATAATTATATATAACATATAATTATGTATAATATACAATATATTATTTAATATAGATATATAACATATTATACATAATCTATTTATATATGATATATATTAGATATAATATATTATATATTATATATAAATATATATATAATATATATATATTCATCCATGTCCCTACAAAGGACATGAACTCATCATTTTTTGTGGCTGCATAGTATTCCATGGTGTATATGTTCCACATTTTCTTAATCCAGTCTATCATTGTTGGACATTTGGGTTGGTTCCAAGGCTTTGCTATTGTGAATAGTGCCACAATAAACATACATGTGCATGTGTCTTTATAGCAGCATGATTTATAGTCCTTTGGGTATATACCCAGTAATGGGATGGCTGGGTCAAATGGTATGTCTAGTTCTAGATCCCTGAGGAATTGCCACACTGACTTCCACAATGGTTGAACTAGTTTACAGTCCCACCAACAGTGTAAAAGTGTTCCTATTTCTCCACAACCTCTCCAGCACCTGTTGTTTCCTGACTTTTTAATGATCGCCATTCTAACTGGTGTGAGATGGTATCTCATTGTGGTTTTGATTTGCATTTCTCTGATGGCCAGTGATGATGAGCATTTTTTCATGTGTTTTTTGGCTGCATAAATGTCTTCTTTTGAGAAGTGTCTGTTCATATCCTTTGCCCACTTTTTGATGGGGTTGTTTTTTTCTTGTAAATTTGTTGGAGTTCATTGTAGATTCTGGATATTAGCCCTTTGTCAGATGAGTAAGTTGCGAAAATTTTCTCCCGTTTTGTAGGTTGACTGTTCACTCTGATGGTAGTTTCTTTTGCTGTGCAGAAGCTCTTTAGTTTAATTAGATCCTGTTTGTCAATTTTGGCTTCTGTTGCCATTGCTTTTGGTGTTTTAGACATGAAGTCCTTGCCCATGCCTATGTCCTGAATGGTAATTCCTAGGTTTTCTTCTAGGGTTTTTATGGTTTTAGGTCTAACGTTTAAGTCTTTAATCCATCTTGAATTAATTTTTGTATAAGGTGTAAGGAAGGGATCCAGTTTCAGCTTTCTACATATGGCTACTGCTCAGTGAAATACAAGATGACACAAACAAATGGAAGAACATTCCATGCTCATGGGTAGGAAGAATCAATATTGTGAAAATGGCCATATTGCCCAAGGTAATTTATAGATTCATTGCCATCCCCGTCAAGCTACCAATGACTTTCTTCACAGAATTGGAAAAAACTAGTTTAAAGTTCATATGGAACCAAAAAAGAGCTCTTATCACCAAGTCAATCC
The DNA here is from genome assembly GCF_028885655.2 of Pongo abelii. Taxonomy (NCBI): domain Eukaryota; kingdom Metazoa; phylum Chordata; class Mammalia; order Primates; family Hominidae; genus Pongo; species Pongo abelii. The sequence goes on from NC_071998.2 coordinate 33,914,829, forward strand.
TAAGCCAAAAGAACAAAGCTGGAGGCATCATGTTACCTGACTTCAAACTATACTACAAGGCTACAGTAACCAAAACAGCATGGTACTGGTACCAAAACAGAGATATAGATCAATGGAACAGAACAGAGCCCTCAGAAATAACGCCGCATATCTACAACTATCTGATCTTTGACAAACCTGAGAAAAACAAGCAATGGAGAAAGGATTCCCTATTTAATAAATGGTGCTGGGAAAACTGGCTAGCCATATGTGGAAAGCTGAAACAGGAATTTTCACTGAATAAAAGAAGCAGTCGTCTTAATTTCATGTTAGAGCACTTACCAAATAATGTTTCTCAACTATCTTCTTTAAAATTACTGTCCCCATTCTCCAACATACTATGAGTAAAATTAGGAAAATACTAAGAGTGGTCTTTCCAAGTTTCCCTCTTCTCATTGTCTATAATACAGAACAAAATCTTCTCTCCTTCAGTAAAAAGAAAGTCATGAGATTTCATTGTATCCTTTTTCCTCATTCGAAAAAATTTCCTGTGTCCTCAACAGGATCAGATAAAGAACCCGCTGAGTATTATAATATGAAGGCTCAGAGATACATATTCATAGCAAAAGGCAAAGGTTAAGAGATGAATACTGAGAGACTGAAAAAAATGCCAGATGTCAAGCAAATGTTTAAGGTTAACAGGGTCCACAAGAGTACACTGAGATGAAAACATAAATAAACTTATCCTAAAAGCAATTTAAAATACATTTGGTTACATGAAAGATAATTATGGAGGAAACTGCCAATTGTTCACAACCCAAAATTTATTGAAAATTATTCAAGTAGAACACTTGGATGACAGAGAGTTGAAGGAAGAAAAACAAAGTGGTATTGGAAATATAAAGCATTATGGGAAATAAAGCATAACCAGAAATTAGATGTTAGTGCCTAAGCAATATGTGGTGGACCATTAGCTGTATTTGGTTTTCACAAAGACAAGAGCTCATTGTTGTTTTACATCTATTTTAAAATTTTCCTCAGACTGTTCCATAAAATTAATGTCATGTAGAACAAATTCAACATTTAATTCTGATTGTGTGTTAGCATTAGCCATCTTCATGTGATTTGGACTATTGTGGGAGACTTGTGAATGCATTCTCAATAATCTATCCATCTATCTCTTCCTTTGCCCTCTGTGTTCACCCCTTCCTCTCTAGTAACTTTGTAATTGCTTCTTCCCAGCCCCAACCTCATGTCTGAAACCAGGTCTTATAATGACATTGAACAACATCCTTCTGTCCCTGGTGAGCTGAGAATATCACAGATTCAGTCATCCACCATTGGAATTGTTTTTAGTTTCTCATTTTGAAGTGGTATGTACATAAATCCTCCCTACCGGAAAAACAGCTTGCTAAATGCTGTAGCTGCAAGCAATGATCTGACATGAGCTTTGCTTTGTTTTAGTTTCCTTTACCTGAAAGAAATTCCCATCCTAGGCCTTAATTTCAAGCAGTCAACTTATTTCTCATGTGCCTCTTTTCTTCCTTCCTTCCTGTGTAGAGAACTTTTAGTCCCCTTTACTCTAAATGTATCACACTCTCTACTGCCACTGTCTATATGGGATCAAGAGACCAGAATCTCTATGGCTTTCGCCCTATTCATGTTGTAACTCTTCTATTTTTTTTTCTTGTTCTCAGCAATATTTATCTTAAGTTTGAAATCTTCTAGGTCCACTTGCTTTTCCATTGTTATTCATTATTTTCATGGCTACAGTTTTGAGCAGGAAGGAATGTATGATAACTTGAATTTATGCATCTATTTGATTTTCACACACAAAAATTCTAGTAAAAGTTCTCCGTGTTCTCATTATATAAAAGCGTTCAAGAATTAAATATAAAACATAAAAGATCTCGTTATCCTGTGTAAAATAAAACCAATAAGATTTTTTCCTTAAGAAAAAATAATCCATTTAAATCAGTGGTTTTTAAAATTTCTGAGTTTTTTTATATACTGAGGATCATGTTAAAAATCCTGGGACCTAATTTTCAAGGATTCTGATTTTGTAAGTCTAGCATTAAGCCATTGAGGGGGGGAACAATGGAAGTGCACTTTAGCTGATATAGCCTATAAAGGTGATTTTAAAATGACTATAAGTTGAACTTCATCTGTAACAACTGCTTTTTAAAAACCAACCTGTTCCAAACCTAAATGTCTTATGGCAACATGAGAGCAAAAGACCATTTCTATTGGAAGAATCTTTTTTTTTTTTCTTTCCTCTCAGAGTTTTCATTTTTTCTTTTAGTTTATTTGACCATCCCCCCAAGAAACTTTGGTTAAATAATAAATTATATCTAACTAAATGTATAAAAATGGGTTTTTTACTATCGCCTTGATCATAAATGTCACATTTGATTTCTTAAGTTAAATAAGGCACACATTTTATCATAATGACTACTTCTTGACGTTTCAGTAAAGTTAAAAACAGCCCCTCTTCCATGGATGGGTGTCTTCCATACTTTGAGTACTTAATTTAAAAAAAATTATGTATAATAATCATAGAAAGGGTAGGGCTTATACCAGACTCAATGAAATATATTTCATTTTAAAGGTCATTGATTTAGGTCAGAGCAATGAGAGAAACAGTAATAAATGCTAAGCTATGTGAAAAAAAGTCAAAGTGACTAATTACTGCATATCCTTCTCATTCCAGCCTCACATTTAGTGAAGCTATGTAGTTTAGTATCTTAGTACCACAAAAGTCAATTACCAAAGCTAATTTCATGCATGGACAGCACTGAGTTTTACCCTCTTTTCTTCTTCCTCCCTGTTTAAGCCAGAGAAAATATATTCCTAATTTAAATTTATAAAGGAGTATAAATACTAGGCTCCATTTTTAGTGAGTTTTGCTATAACTGTGACTCATGTTTCATGAAGCCAACATGGAAATAAGGTATGTTTGCTTACTGTGGGCATCTCACATTGAGGACAGAGAGATTTTATAAAGGAAATTTAAAATTTCCCCCTCCCTAATAAAAAAGCCTGTATTAGGAAAAAAGATGCTATAATAATGCAAATGTCAAAAAGCATTTGTAACTAAGATAACTTTATAAAAAAGAAACTGGGAGAACCTCCTTTAACGTATTTATTACATCACGATTACATACAACCATGCAGGATTAATAAGGCAGAAAATAATTATTTCTCTAATCCCCAGTAAAATATATGATCATCTTGTAATAATACAGGAGACATTAAAAAATAGAGAGGTTCTCATTACAAAGATTTGATAGCTTTATTAATTTTTTAATTACCTTTATTCCTTTCCAAGATTAAGGCAACTACTTGGCAATGTTTAACCACATAAGATATATCATTGCCATCTGTAAAGAAGGTAGTGATGTTTCTAGCTTTTCTAAAGAGAAAGCAAGATGATTACTAAATCAAACTTAGAAATAAAGGTTTTTACAATGTTTTTTAAGACACTACACTATACTCACAGTTTATAGGTTCTTCCTTCTAAAGATTCTCATTGATTTTAGATGTAAAGAAATAATGTGGAACGATAGAATTAAATGATGGTGATTTAAGACGTGTTCTTAAAATCTGAGTCAAATAATGACTCCCAGCTGGTTAATGAAACCAAGACTTTGGCAAGGCATCTTTCTGATTCTGAAGCATATCCTTTATTATTCCACCATGTTGTCTAGAATGTCCTTCCTTCCATCCCTCGTATCCAATTTTTAAATTTTTCAACACAAGGTAAAATGCTGCTTTTCTGATAAAAGTCATCTCTGATGCATATAGCTGGAAGTAATCTCTCCTTCATGTAAAAGGCAACAGCAGCTTTTCTATATCTTTATGTCTTTTCATAGACTCAAAACTTATTAATCTGCTATTACATGTATTTTGAGTGAGGTATAGTAGCTCCTGCTAGAAAGTAATTTTGTTTAGGATAGGCTGTTTTTCATATCTTTAAAACATTCAAGGACTTAAAGACTTTATTTTGTCCCTACCAGGTGCCTAATTAATATTTTTGAAAAACTGAAGAAATTAATGAGATTCAAATTATCTATAAAATAATGGAATTAATAATGCACTGATCTGAACACTATAAAGTTGACTACATATATTGAGAAATGGACTCACAATTCTGGCCCTTACATTAAACAATTTTGTAAGCTGATAAAATTTTCATAATTTTTTAGGTAAAATGTTGCCATGCTAATTCTTGTGAAAAATCAGGATTATGTTTATTGCCATTACATTTGAGGCTGCTATTTTCATCCAATCATCACAAACCATTGCTATATTTCTTTATCTTGATTCAAAGATTCAGTGCATTAAGTAACTTCCTTGTTTGAGCAATCTGTATCTGGTAAAATTTTATATATAAGTGACCTTAAACACCCCTCCCTGAGAAATGGATGGATCCAGCAGGAAGGATATCAGTAAGAACATAGCTGAAATTAACAACATTATAAATCAACTGCGTATAATTGACACCTATAGACTACTTCATACAACAATAGAATATATATTTTTCTGAAGCTTACATGGAACATTCACCAAAATAAACCATGTTCTGGGCCTTAAAATACACTTTAAGAAATTAAGAAGAATAAATAAAATCATACAATGCCTGCTCTCAGATCACAATGGAATTAACTAGAAATCAATAACAGAAAGACAGCTGAAAAATCCCAAAATACTCAGAGATTAAACAACATGCTTCTAAGTAACATATGGACCAAAGGAGAAATAACAAGTGAGAATTTTAAATGCACCTAACTGAAAACCAGAAAAAACAAAACAAATACAGCTTATCAAAATTTCTAGCATACAAGAAAAGCAGTGATTAGATGAAATCTTTTTTTTTTTTCTTGAGATGGTCTCACTCTGTCAGCCAAGGTAGGTTGCAGTGGCCTGATCATAACTCACTGCAGCATCAATCTCCTGGGTTTAAGGGATCCTCCAATCTCACTCTCCTCAGTAACAGGAACACTACAGATGTGCACCACCATGCCATGACTGGCTAATTTTTATTAGTATTATTATTTTCTTTGTAGAGATGGTGTGTTGCTTTGTTACCAAGGCTGCTCTTGAATTCCTGTCTTCAAGTAATCCTCCTGCCTCAGCCTCTCAAAATGGTAGGATTACAGGCATGAGCCACCAGTACCTGGTTAGAGAGAAATGTATGGCACCAAATGCATATAATAGGAAGACTATAAAACCAGTCATCTGAGCTTCCACTTTAGAAACTAGAAAAAGAAGAGCAAATTAAATCCAAAGCAAATGGAATAAGAGAAATAATGAAAATTAGAACAGAAATAAATATAATTAAAAACAGAAAATCAAAAAAATCAACAAACTCAAAAAGTTCAGTCTTTTCAAAAAAACAGTAAAATGGATAAGCCTCTACCTAGACTAACTAACAAAAGAAAAAGAGAGGACAAAAATTACTATTATAATAATGTCAGAAATGAAAGAAGAGACATCATTACACATCCCATGGACATCAAAAGGATAATAACGGAAAACTATGAAAAATTCTACACCCACAAATTTGATAACCTAGATGAAATGAATCAATTTATTGAAAGAGACAATCTGCCAAAATTCCCACAAGAAGAGATAGGCAATCTGAATAGGTCTATCTTTATAAAGAAAACTCAGCCAGGCACAGTGGCTCACACTTGTAATCCCAGCATTTTGAGAGACCGAGGCAGGCAGATCACTTGAGGCCAGGAGTTCTAGACCAGCCTGGTCATCATGGTGAAACCCCATCTCTACTAAAAAAAAATTACAAAAATTAGCCAGGCATGGTGGCGGGCACCTGTAGTCCCAGCTACTCTGGAGGCTAAGGCAGGAGAATCGCTTAAACTCGGGAGGTGGAAGTTGAGGTGAGCAGAGATTGCACCATTGCACTCCAGTCTGGGCTACAAGAGTGAAACTCCAGGAATGAAAAAGGAAAGAAAGAAAAAGAAAGAAAGAAAGGAAGGAAGGAAGGAAGGAAGGAAGGAAGGAAGGAAGGAAGGAAGGAAGGAAGGAAGGAAGGAAGGAAGGAAGGAAGGAAGGAAGGAAGGAAGGAAGGAAGGAAGGAAGGAAGGAAGGAAGGAAGGAAGGAAGGAAGGAAGGAAGGAAGGAAGGAAGGAAGGAAGGAAGGGAAAGAAATTAAATCAGTAATTAATATCCTTCCAGTAGATAGCCGCCGACCCAGATGGGTTCATGGTGAATTCAGCCAAGCATTTAAGGAAAAACTTATGTCAGTTCTCTACAATCTCTTTCAGAAGCTAGAACCAGAGAGAATACTTTCTAACTCATTCCATTAAGCCAATATTACCCTAATACCAGATGAAGACAGTACAAGAAAACTATAGACCAAGATCTTTCATGAAAATAGAAGCAAAAATTCTCAACAAAATATTACCAAATGTAATCCAACAATGTATAAAAATAATTACACACTACCACCACTTTGTGAGTATTCAAGACTGCTTACATTTGGAAATCAATTAATATAATCTGTCATATCAACAGTTTAAAAAAGAAAAATCACCAGATCAAATTAATAGATACAGAAAAAGCATCTGACACCTATTTCTACATTACACACAAACATCACATTTAACAGTGAGAAACTCCTTTCTCACCAACATCAGAGATAAGGCAAGGATTTCCCCTCTCATCACCACTTTTCAGCAAGGTACTGGAAGTCCTATCTAATGCAATAAGACAGGAAGAGGAAAAAAAGGTATACAGATTGAAAAAAAGAAATAAAACTGTCTTTGTTCATAGATAACATAACCATCTATGAAGGAAAATTGAAAGAATCCAGAAAAAAAATACTGGAACTGATAAAGTGACTATAACAAGGTTGCAGGATAAACAGGTTAATACATAAAGGCCAAGCATTTTTCTATATACTAGCAATGAGCAAGTGGAATTTGAAATAAAAAACTGAATACTACTTACACTATCATCCCAGAAAATAAAATACTTAGGAATAAATCAACAAAATATTTATAAGATCTATATGAGGAAAACCACAAATTCTTATTAAAGAAATCAAAGAATTAAATAAATGAAGAGATATTCCATGTCCATTGACAGAAAGACTCAATATTGTGAAGCTATCAACTCAATCTTATCTATAGATTCAATACAATTCAAATAAAATTCACAGAAAGTCATTTCTGTATATTGACAAACTGGTTCTATAGTTTCTATGGAAAGACAAAATGCCCAGAATGGCCAATACAATATTGAAGGAAAATAACAAAGTTGAAAGACTAACACTACCTGACTTTGAGATGTACTAGAAAGTTTCAACAATCAAAAAAGTATGGCAATGGCAAAAGAATAGATAAATAGATCCACAGAACAGTATAGAGAGTCCAGAAATAAATCCACATAAACATAGTCAAATGATCTTTGACAAAGGAGGAAAGGCAATACAATGGATTATCTTTTCAACAAATGGTGCTGGACTGGACATCCACATGTAAAAACAATAAAACTAGACAGAAACTTTACACCTTTCACGGAAATTAAGTCAAAATAGATCACTGACCTACATGTAAACTGAAAAACTATAAAACTTCCAGAACATAAGAGAAAATGTAGATGACCTTGGGTTTGGCATTGATTTTTTAGTTGCAACACTAAAGGCATGATCTATGAAAAAAAACTGATAAGCTGAACGTCACTGAAGTATAAATTTGTGAAAGACACTGTCAAGAGAATGGAAAGATAAGCCATTAACTGGGAGAAATATTTGCAAAACACTTATCAAACAAAGGATTGTTATCCAAAATATACGAATAATCTTAACACTCAACAATAAGAACACAAACAACCTGATTTTAAAATGTGCCAAAAACCTTAGGAGACACCTCACTAAAATAAGATATACAGATAACAAATAAGCATATAAAAGGATGCTCCACATCATATGTCATCAGGAAAATGAAAATTAAAACAACAATGAATGCTCAGATACTTTTAATTTCTTTATAGATTGGTGAACATTGCTATATTTCTGGATTATGATAGCTGAAGAAACACTTTTACTAGAAGCAGAGAGGCAATCAGAGTTTTAAAAGTTTGAATTAAATATAGAGATAATCTGAATTTTTGTATACTTTAAATCAAATTACAGAATATACATTCTGAGGAATTTCTATAAGCATAAATTTTTGGAAAGATTTGGTTTCATTTAAAACAGAAAAAGTGGACTTTTGAGAATAATAAAGATCTATGACATGGAAAATAATTATGACTTTAGCGATAAACCACGGCAAATGCTTTGTTGTAATCTGAAGAAAAAGGTGAGGCAATTACATAAAGTAATGTGACTACACAGGATGCCCTCTCAGATAGCTCATATTATTGAAGGACATGAAGGAAAGCACGACAAATAAGTGAGAATGAACTTGAGAGAATAGCACCATGGCCAAGTAGTATTTCATCATAGATAAAAAATGGTTTAATACCAAAATGTCTGACAATACAATAAGCATTCCAGTATACCTAAAGTTCCACTTAGTTTGGTATATCTATTTGATTACATTAATGTAGAAATTGCATCAGCATCATAATCAGATAGTTCAGTCATAACAATTAGAGAATACCCTACTTATAATTATTATATCAGGAAAAATGAAAAGAAACATGTATCTGATAACATATTGAATTCACTCATGGATTCAAATTAAATTATTTTTATAATTTCTAAAGTATAAATGCTAATTTTTATAATTATATATAAAAAATTTATTTATAGAATCTAGCCTAATCTTCTACTATCATGAATCTCTGGAAAGGACTAGTCTTAACTTAATCTTTCAAAGCACTACCCATAACTAGAATAAAGAATCATCCAACGTTTATACTGCACTAAAACTCACATAATAACTCATACCTTTTCTCTGTGAATCCTTTCTTTTTTGTCCGCCTGATGCACTATAAAGAATAATTCTACAAGCCTCAAATATCCACTGGCAGTAGCTTTTCAGTCAATTTGAGCAGAGAGTAAGCTTTCTCATATTTTATAGAAAATAGACTCCATGGTTACACACTCTGGTAGTAAGTGACCTAATGTGTTCTGTTGAAAAGCAATACTACTGAAAAAAATCATCCACATGGCATTGAACACAAAGTAGATCCTCAAATATTTACTGTTTTATATTTATTATTAGCACCTGTTATTTTTAGTAATGAAATTTCAAAAACATCTTTCTCAGACATTGCTAAGATAATTGCTTTTTTTATCTGAACTACTCAGATCCAAAGATAATAGCCATCATGTACTGTCAGGCATTTCTACTGTACTAGGATAGTTTATGGGAAAATACAAGCCACTCCTGACAGTCCCAACATTACTTGCAAATGACTGGGCAACGTTCACTCTAACCAGTACTTTACCATGAATAAAAGAAGCAAAACCTTATTAGCCCATCTTAGCATCTTGTTATCCGTGAGATTTGGTTGTAATTATAGATCTTGAATTGAGTAATAAAATCATCAGAGAGAAATTCATAGGTGATAAAAACTTTAGAATGTAATATTGTAAAAAAGAAAACACATAAAATAAGTTCAGTCGTTGGAAGTAACCAGTAAAGTGACCCCAGCAAGAAAGAAATGAGCTGAGTCAATTTTAGATGTGTGTTTATACCCAAGAGGCAGAATTTTAAGTAAGCCAAAGCTGGCATAGGATATTGTCAGCTGAGGTTAATATAATACAATCATAACTCAGGGCAAATGCATGGGTTTGTATAATTTTTCTCATCACTTGGATAAAAAAATAGTGATCTGGATAGAAATTCATATTTTTTCTTTTTATTATTTTTAATCACAGTCTCTTCTGAGACCTCAATGTTAACAGAATTTTCTAAAGCTTTTTCACATATTTCCATGGGGAAAGCCAAATATTGTTTTCTTCTAAATGAAATCTAATTTTCTTCTCTGCTTTAGTAGCTTGTTAACTAGCCATATGCAATTTATTGGACCATCTCTATGAATATAAATTATTTTAATGCACATTACAGAGCAAAAAAAAAATGTGAGAGTAAGCAGTCCAACTTCTGACACCTTGGAGGCTCAGGGGAGTAAGCATTCATTAAGCATCTCACCCTAGGTCACTAATTTGCATCACAAGCAAGTTAGGTTCATAACTTCAGAAGTTCTTTGCCATCTGGAGATGGTTTGATGACCTGGAAGAGCTGAATTTCTCTGTCCTGTTTCTAGGCACAGGTGCCCAATCAGCCCTGATTGACACTTGGCTGGCTCTTTAGGGCAGGGCAAAGGTTAAATGGACGCAGAAAGCAGAGTAGCCTTTCACACTTCAACAGTGGCTTCTTCCAACCGGGTAGAAATCTTTGATCCCTGAAGAGCTGAATGAAAGGGAGAAGAATGACTGTAAATTCGTAAATTCAACAGAGGGAAATTAGAGTTCATGTTAAATGGGCGTATAGGTCTCATCACTTTCACCACTTTTAAAGTAACCTCTTTCAATTAGTCAATTTAGATCTTCATGTGAAATTGCAAAATGCTTATCTAGTATAATTATGAGCTTACAGGAATTCCTCAAACAGTGCAATTTGCTCTAGAGAAAGTAGAATGATAGCCTATGGTCACATACCAAACTCATCTAATCCTTAGATTTAGTCAAAGAGACTATTATTATAAACTCATCATTCCTTCTTCCAGACAATGCTTTACATAGGCTATTCTTTCATTGCGTGGCTAAACATACACAGGACACATAAATATATTGAAATTGAGATACACAGTCCAGGATATATATTTTTTCCCAGAAAGTTCTAATGATATTCCATAAACAAATGATGAAAACTTAATACGAGTATATAGTTCCTGTATAAACTGAGAGAGAACTATATGGCGTCACTTTAAAAATGTACTTAATTTTCTAAAATTTTATTCCAAAATAATCAGAATAGGCTTTTAAGAGCTTTCACTAAGTAAACAGAAAGATCCAAATCAAATGAAATTAATGTAATATTTTTTGCTGTCCAGAAAGAATATTTTTATTGGGTTTTCAAACTTAATTTTCAAATAACAAAGGACTTTAGGCTCTAGCCCAGATGTCCCTGAATTTCAGAAGGGCAGCAGGAGGAATCCTGTTGGTTACTTAAAGTATACACACAGACTAGGACCTTTATTCTAATATCGATGTTACGAGACAAGGTAACAACTGTATTATAGAGTTTCTAGCTTAGAAACATGTATTAAAAATCACAGTACATAAGGTGGATGTAACTGGTCCTCAAAACAGCCAATTCATTCATACAATAGGGTGTATTACCAGACGATTTTATTTTGTAGATATAGATCCACAATACGAATCCAAAATCACTGATTTTTTTTCTGTTTTACAAAATTTCCACTGTCTAATCAAAAGGTGATTTTATAAAATTCTACTAACAGTACCTTTGTCCAATATGGACTCATATGGATTGAATCTTCTATTTAGTTTTACATTTTTCTCCCTAAAATATATAAACCCGATTACAAATCACTGCTGAGTGACATTAAGAAGATATTGCAAGGGCGTCTACTCTACCTCTCTTGTCAAGTGTGTTTCAGTGGAAGGATTATTGATGGAAGCCTGAGACACAGATGAAGAAAAATTAGAGCTGTGAGGTATAGAATTGCAGAAATTGCATCTATACAAACAGCTGAAAGCAAGATGATATTCTGTTCAAATGTTTCCTATTTCAAAGAACTCTCTAGAGTCCCATTTACTCCTGACAAGTACTAACAGTGCTTACAAGTTTTCTTCAACCTGGCGAATTGCTCAAATTAAGAAAATGGTTTTACTTAAGAAGAAAGCTGCATCAGGACTTGGAAACTGTAGAACAAAACTTGAAAAGGATTTCGTCAGACAGTAAGATTTATCTCCTGTGCCTTAATGTGCAAAATAAAACTATGAAATAACTGGTTCTTGCTTAATGTGATAGTACAAAAATTTTTTTTCAGCTAGTCGTAAGCTAGAACCAAAAGATTCCACTGCGTTCTTCACAGCATAAGGTGTACATTTTAGGAGATACAAAATTATAAATGTTCATCTCCCCAAAACAGCTCACTGTATATAACCATATGTATAATTCTATATTTTTTTCCTGGTTGCCAAATTCAGGATTTTTCAAAGTGTGCTTTCTAGGTCACTAGCTCAAAAGGATGTTTGTAAAACTTTCTTGATAAAGGGATACAGTGTTACAATTAGGAAACCATCAAATTATTTGTTAAAGGCTAGGCCCAATGGCTCACACTTGTAATACCAGCATTTTGGGAGGCTAAGGTGGAAGGATTGCTCGAGGCCAGAAGTTCAAGACCAGCCAGCCTGGGCAATATGGTAAGATCCCCATCTCTACAAATAAAAAATTATCCATGTATGGTGGTGTGCACCTGTAATCTTGACTACTCAGGAGGCTGAGGTGGGAGGATTACTTTAGACCGGGAGGTCAAGGCTGCAGTGAGCCATGATCATGCCACGATACACCAGCCAGGGCAACAGAGCTAGACCCTGTCTCAGAAGAAAAAAAATGAAAAACTATTCGCTAATAGTTCCTTTCTATGGCAGGACTTCTCAGAGTGTTTAATATGCCAACATGTAGTGTGTTGAGAAATAATATTCAGCATTTCCGTACTTATTGGCAATGGGAGCCCCTTTTATTCATGGAATGACTTTGACGGCTGTTCCAAGGATGACACACAATTTTGTAAGCCTGAGGTTGGGATTGTTGGCTTAGAAAGTCACTGGTTCTTTTTCCAGAGTCCAATATCACCAGTTATTTGACCTTGTGGAAATGTACAGCAGGATAAAAACATGTTGTCTCGGAGGCCTCAGTTTCATCACCCACCTCTCCACACCAGCACTCTCCACTTCCATCAACTGCATTAGCAGGCTTACTATCAGTCAGGTAATCACAGGATACTCATATAATCACAGATATTCAAGCGGAACACTCACACCAACATGTTCCCCTAAAAACATGCCCTAGACATGAAAAGTAACATCTTTTTCCATTTTTGTAATGGCTTCTCTTATTTGTGTTTGTAACATACTATTACTGTTCTGAAAGATTATAAATCTTCACTGCCTTCTCTTAGTAGTTACCTTTCATATAACAACCAAAAACTTTTGCCACATTCTGTTTTACTGAAAAAAAAATCCTTTCACAGATATTTTTCTTAAAAAGTCAAGTTTTGCTCTACTTTTACTGTCAATTTAACACACAGTATTGAGAGTTGAAATGCCACCCATTTGGAAATGAGAATTTGACTCCCCAGAAAGTATACTACATTCATTTGCTTGGGAAACACAACCTTCACTGATGTGACTGGAACTTTGTGTGTGACATTTTGCTCCCACTTTTTTATTTTTATGATAGCCTCCATTTAATGCGCACCTATTTTGTGCAACAGATATTGTTCAGCTGTTTACACACACATATTATTTCAATGTATCTTCACAACATCCTGCCCTGAGGTTATTATTAGTCTCATCTTACAGATGGGAAAACCAAGTATCAGAGAAAGTAATCTTTTTTTCTTTTTTTTTTTTTTTTTTTTGAGACGGAGTCTCCCTCTGTCGTCCAGGCTGGAGTGCAGTGGCGTTATCTCAGCTCACTGCAAGCTCCGTCTCCCGGGTTCACGCCATTCTCCTGCCTCAGCCTCCCGAGTAGCTGGGATTACAAGCGCCCGCCACCAGGCCCGGCTAATTTTTGTATTTTTAGTAGAGACGAGGTTTCACCGTGTTCACCAGGATGGTCTCGATCTCCTGACCTTGTGATCTGCCTGCCTCGGCCTCCCAAAGTGCTAGGATTACAGGCGTGAGCCACTGTGCCAGGCCCAGAGAAAGTAATCTTATCACCCAAAGTCACAGCTATTGAGTGACAAGCTGAGCTTTAAATCCATATCTGTCCAATTTTTAATTTCCCAATCTTCCTAGGATATCAGTCAGACATCTATATCATCATTTCTAACAATCCCTTAATAAAGTAATAATCATATGTCATCAAATAAAATGGAAGGGTCCTTCCGCATGCCAGCCAGAGGTGCCCTTTCTTGTATCTTTTACTGAAAAGTGAAGGATTTTAAGCTTTCGTGAAACTGACCCTGAATTGATGGATAAAGAGAATGAAACAAAAGCAGAAAACCCCTAGGATGTACTGAGTATGGTGGAGCAACATATATCTTAGATCATACAGACTCTGCACTCAGCTTATTTTAGAGCCACCTGAGCTGTACTGCCTTTTGTAATATTATTTATAGTACTTTTTTTTTATAAATGTAGTACAGTATGTCCTTATAAAAGCATTGAAGTCTTCATATGAGACTCCTCCCTAAAGACCCTGTTTAATAAATCTTGGGCTGTGAAGTGAAATGCAAAAAAAAAAAAAAAAAATACGTAACAAATGCTCCTTTATCAGCAAATGTGCTGACTAGTCAGGTAGCACTGTGTCAGTGCTAATAATTAGGCACAATTGAAAGGTCATGAAAGAGAGAAAAGCAGCTGAGGCTAAAACCTGAGATTTTTAAATGACTTCTCTTTGAAAAAAATACACTGCTATATCAAATATCAAGTATCTTGGCTATGTGATACCTTAATCCATTTCTCTACTTTGCTTGATCTAGTACGCGTTTGCCATGGTATGGATGAAACAATGTGTGCACCTGAAAATAATTAGTGAATAAGTAACTGTATTAAAATAGCCAAGATTAGTATCTTGTGCATACGAGTCTATCCATCACCATGGAAGAGTGTATTCAATGTTCTTCCCTTTGTCTAAACTTGACCACACCCTAAAACTCAGCACATTTTTGGTCATCTTTCAAAATCCTATTTGTGTATAATTTCTAACTTCTTTCAGGAAACATTTGTTGAGATGCCCTTCACCATAGTGCCCTGTATGGTAGACACACCTGATAGCAATAACTAAATTTAAGCATACCCTGAGAATGACCCTGTATGGGAGATATACCTGAATGTGTGTTCAGAGTTCCTAGTTAAGCAGTTCAGGAGTGGCCAACCCAAAACCCATTCCTTATCTATGAGGAACACCTGAACCCCTGAACCATCTTATGGAACACAGGCTATATAGGAGAGAGAGGCCTTTTGTTTTGGGTTAAATGAAGGTTGCTAAATGGAGGTTGTCAGGTGGAGGATGCTAAGTGAAAACGCTGTATAAACTGCATGCCTTTTCCAAGCAGCTGTGGTTCTCCTGCCCAGCACCTGCCACTGGACCGTTTCTGGATGCAATGCAGTTCTTCTGTCTAGCCTGCCATCACTGGTTACCATTTTGTATATAATTTCACTTCAACTCTATGTCCCATATGCTTCAACTCTATGTCCCATATTCAACTCTATGTCCCATAGGTCTCTTCTTCAGCTTCTTGAACCTGGTGTCATCCCTACTAAAGTTAATGGAGGTCCACCATGACATTTTTCCCCCTTAGAAAAATTAATCACTTCATACGCTGGTTACTTTAGCATTGTGTAGATAATTCTATTATTCTACTTATTAAACCACATTCAATTTATTTTGTTTGCTTACGCTGCTTGTTACATTGCAGACATCAAATGTATTTTATTTGTCTCAGTATACTGAGAACATAACACAGTATTTGGCCATGTAGGTGCGCAATAGGTGTGTATTGAATTGAGTTTAATTGAACCAAATTGGCCTGACTTGAACTGAACTGCATTTATTTAAATTTAACTGGCAGCTGGTACTCTCCGATCAACCAGGTTACATGGCCAGCATTCCAGGCACTTCAAGTCTTGCTAAGTTAATACAACACTTAGAATTAAGTTTTCAGAATTACTTTACTGAGAAAACATTTATCGACTTCTGTTTACAATGTCAGGAATGCATGGGTGAACGGTAGGATGACCGTGACTGGCACAGAGGGTCCTCATACAGCTGCAAGTTGGCTTACTCAGGACAGAATGTTTTCTCCACACTTGGGCCTGACACTTTAGCTGGATTACGATAAGCACTAGAAGAACAGTGAGGCATGGAAGCAGAAAATTAGACATGCCACACATCTAATTATAGCACAGGAGAGAAAAACCTCAGGTTCCCAAGAAAGTAATGTGGAGGAATTCTTTACTTCAGTCTCTCCCAAAGTATACTGTCAAACATTCTTGTCAAATATCTTCATGGAACTCTTCTAAAATCTCTTTTAATAAATTTTAATGATTCCTATTTCAATATGTAGTACTTTTAAAATATATCTTTTTTGATAAAAATATATACGTTGTTCAGCTAAACCACAGGCAAGTGTTGTCAGTTTCTGGTGAAACTCCATGGCAAAAGGGACTTATTTTATGTAGATGAAAAGCAAATACCTCATGGAGAGATGCCAGTGTGACATACTACATAAGGAAATAGAATACATAATCAACCATACCGAGGTAGGGAGGACCCATGTAATTAGGCAAAAATAAGTCCAGAGTCTTGAATGCTTACAGTATAGAAATGGCAATGGAGATGATTTCCTTTCTATAGCTGTAGAAGAAGAAATGCACATCTAGATTATCTAAGGCTAAAAAGACAAACTCAGCTCCTCCCTTTGCCACCATTGCTAACGTGGTAAGGAAGAATTGATAGCCATGGTGGAGAAAAGCACTTTGTAAATGAGAAAGGCCCTCCAGAAGGACATTATTCCCTGCAGAAGTAAAGTTTCAACACCAGGGATCATATACCTTTCAAATATTTTTATAACATAGATGGGTGTAAATTAAATATATATATATTTCAAACTCATTTCAAATCTAGGATTTGGGCAGGTAAAGGAAATATCTCAGTAAGACTTGATATAAAACCAGAATGACTAAGTTGCAGTTTATAAATGTTAAGAATTTCGGAGACATATATACATAAATATTTAAGAAATTCAGAAACATATAAATAATGCCTACCTATACTTGATCAAAAACATACTTCTTGGATATAAACTTCAAGTGTATTATGGAAAAGTCTTAGTAAGTAACTACTCTTTCACATTTTAAAATAATTTTTTCAGTTGCAATAAACTCTCTGTCTTAAATCTGACTGTAGGAACCATATGATTACGAAGATGAGGATGCAAAGTTCCTGATGTTAGTACAAGCTATTTTCAGAGTCGAATTCAAGGAGAGAATAAATCTCTTCAATTTGACTCTGCAGTCTCAACATTAAAGTGATGTACATGCCACACTGACTCAGTGCTTTTATTTAGGAAATAAAAAAGAAAGCCAGCAAGTTGCTCTGACACTCCCTACTTCTAAAAAAAAAAAAAAAAAAGTTTGATCTTTTGCAACACATCTGCTAAGAAGAAAAATATAAAAGTCCAGTTCATAAAGTTTAATAATTTACTTTTTGAGAAAAAAATGAAATATTGTATATAATTTTGACTCTTTTAAAGTCTGCACCTATACGTCAAAATAGGCAATATATAAAAATAAAAATTGTTTAGTTGGAATGCAGGATAGTGATGACAAGGGCTGAGGAAGATGTGACTTGAAATACAGATTTGGGAAGATACCTGCATAGAGGTAATAGTTCAAGGCATGAGTAAGGATGAGAGCTCCAAGGGTGAGACCTAACAGAAATGTCCTTTGATTCCCAAACCAAGGTAGGGTGAGAAACGAAGCACACAGATTCATAATGAAATACTGTAGCCTCTATTTTTCACAAGGGCAGGGGGTAAAGAAAGAGCCTCATTAGGCAGCTGATTTCCTTTTTATCCCTCTTGAGTCAGAATGCCGGGCTGGTTCCCATTCTGATTATTGTACTTGCATAGCTTTTCAGCTATCTCAGGCTCCTAAGTTACATAAAGCATGCACCAAACTCAGACGTGCACAGAAATGTTGTGATAATTACCTGAGAGGAAGGTCATTGCTAAGCTACCCTCTAGAAGAACCATGTCTGAGGCAACTCATACTGAGGATAATTCTGTTGTCTTCAATTCTTATTTTCCATATGGCTAAAATTTACAATATAACCTTTTGAAATCAAGCTTTTTAAAAGAATGGCTAGAAATTTCAGCATTTTAAATTTTGGCTTTTTTTTCTCATAAACATTCTCGCTATAACTTGACCAAGAAAATAATGAGACACACAGAGTTCTTGTTTTTTGAAAAAAAAATGGAAATTATAGTGTATCTCTCTTGATGTATTATAAATATGCATATATACATCACTCCCTTCCTTCCAGGCTACCCTTCCCCCTTACTAGCAAAAAGTGAGCCAGACATTATTTTATCTTTCTGTGGTTATAAATGTTACCATTCATACATTAAACAAATATCTTTTAGTATCATTATTGCTAGGCGATGTCCTAGGTGTATTCAAAAGACAGCCAGTGCCTCTGCCTTCATAGAGTTTACACTCAGAGAATACATATTTTCCCTAGCAACAGTAGAGTTGGGTAAAAATAAGAGAAGGAAACAGAAGATATGAAGGAAGAAATTGAAAGACAAGACAGTTTTCTGGTTTTCTATATGAGAGGAACACCACAAAAGATTCTTTAAAATGTTGCTGATGTTTCAGATCATTTAGTTTAGTTTAGCAGCAACATGTGATCATGTTTCTCTAATTCTCTAGCTCTCTAGTGAAATATAATTGACTAGACAGATGTAAACATGGCCCTTAAAAATATGGGAAATTACACCACAATAGATCATAACAATCCAAAAAGCACTGGAAATGTTAATCTGTTCCTTTACCCAACAAATGTATTGGATGTCTTCTGTGTTGCAAGTACTCTTCTAGTCCTGAAGATTCAGCAGGAAATAGAACTCCCACCATTTGAAGGATAGGTTTGGTGTTCAAACTCATAAGTTAGTCACTTCCCCTTCTGCAGCGATTGTCATTAAGGGGCTAGCAGAATCTGTGTGACAAGTAGCCTCCCTAAGTGGCATTGCATCTGCTGTCCTCTTTTATTCATAACCTGGGATACAATAAAACTATAAAATACTAGAGTTAGAAGGTATGTTGAAGATTATTTAATATCTTTTATTTATAGATGTGTGAATAAGATTCTGAGGTTGTAATTAACATTCAAAGGTTATTCAGCAAGTTATGATAATGAGACATTAGAAAAATATTCCTTGTATATATGCATGTATATGTACCTGCATTGCTGGAAGGATATACAAACAATATTTCTGCTCAGAAAGAAGTAGCCCTCTCACTTATTTAAGCACTATTTTCTGCATTTTTCTCAGTAATAAACTTGATAACCTACTGTTCAGAGCATTTCTCATTTATGCTAACTTTGCCTTTGAGCTTTAGGCTTGGCAAATGTTGAAAATCTTGCAAAATTTTTTCATCTCTTGATGTCCCTTCCATAAATTAATTAAGATAACTCAGTTTTTCCCACATTTCCCACAATTCAAAAAATGAGAATCAAATGCAATTTTTAAAACTCAGTTAAAAAACCTTTGACTTTGTCTTTTTATGATTGCCTATTTTTGATCCTCTGAAAAATATAAGACAAACTTCCAACACAGACAAGTTAATCTTGTATCCTGACTACATTTAAAATAACTCAATCACAGTCATTAATACAAAGATATTGAGAAGCCCCAACATTTAGTCTCAGACAACATGAGGTCATCAGCATATGAGGGAATCATACATTCCTGGTCATTAATCTTAATTTTAGAAATTACATTTACAGATTTAATTATCTCTACCTATGCCTGTACAGGCAATAAGGAATAATATTTTCAGCTCTAAATGAATTTACTCCTATGACTTCATAAAAAGCACAACTCTACTCACTTTTTGCAAAAGGAAAAAAAAAAAGATTACTGATAATCCTCATTATCACATTATAGTTGCCAATAACCTCAATAGCTAGGTCTCCATGGGAGAACTCAAAGAAATATAAAACAAAGTTTCCATGCTTAATAAAAATCACAGTTTTTCCAGGAAATTATTGATCATTTGCTATCATTACAAATGAGTATAATGCAGTATTTTCCTTTAAGCAGTATAACTTTTATCTAAAGATGAAAGGTGTATTAGTTTGCCTGGGCTGCCATTACAAAAATACCATGAACTGGGTGGCTTAAACACCAAAACTTTATTTTTTGGCTCTGAAGGCTGGAAGCCAAGATAAGGGTGTCAGTAGGTCTAGTTTCTCCTGAGGAATCTCTTTTTGGACCCCTTCTGTCTGTGTTCTCCTATAGTCTCTGTTCTGTGCATACTACCTGGTATCTCTCCATGTGACCAAATTTTCTCTTTTTATAAGGGCACCAGTTAGAATGTATTAGTGCCCACCCTAATGCCTTCATTTTAACCTAATCACCTTTTATTTTATTTTTTAATATTTTATTTTATTTTTGAGACGAAGTCTCACTCTGGAGCTCAGTGGCGCAATCTCAGTTCACTGCAACCTCCACCTCCCCAGTTCAAGGGATTCTTGTGCCTCAGCCTCCCGAGTAGCTGGGACTACAGAGGTGCACCGCCATGCCTGGCTAATTTCATATTTTTAGTAGAGACAGGACTTCACCATGTTGGCAAGACTGGTCTCAAACTCTTGCTTCAAGAGATCCGCCCACTTCAGCCTACCAAAGTGCAGGGGTTACAGGCATGAGCCACCATGCCAGGCCCCTCAATACCTTTTAAAGTCCTTACCTCCAATGTCACATTCTGAGGTACTCGGGGTTAGGGCTTGAATATACAAATTTTGGGTGGATACAATTTAGCCCATAACAGAAGACATTGTATATAAGTTTAATAAAGCAGAGTAATTACAGTGACTCAAGAGGGGATTCTTGCTGGTATGCTGGTAAGGCTCTGCACCAGGAATTAATACAACCAGGAGGGAATGGAAATAGTATGTATCCATTACCCATTATGTGACAGAATTGGTGCTAAACACTTTACATGTGCTATACCATGGGTAAACCACACAGAAACCACAACCTAACCAGTTAGCCTCATTTCGTAAATGAGAAAACTGAGGTGCGGAAAGGAAAAAAGAGTTCTCTATGTAATAAAGCTAGAAAATGGTGGAGCTGTTTTAAGAATTTAGGTTTTGTCATCAACACTTACCTTGGATACCTCATTTAATTGACCTGGAATTCAACTTCCTTATCAATAAAAAAAAAAGAAGAAGTTTTTTCATTCTCTAAGTTTCCATAATTTCCTATTGCATGTTTTTCTTTGACGTGAAAGTAATATAAAACATAAATACACTTTGGAAATTAGGGAAAAATGGAAAAATGAAATGCAATTTGCTATCTAATAAAAGTACTATAAATATTCTGGTAAGATTCGTTTCTGATCCCACCCCTACTAAATATGGGAACATGGGGCTTCCTTCTTATCTCATTAGTTTTTGTAGAAATGCAAGTGTCCATAAAGACCCCAACCACGTTAGCAAAATAGAAGCAAAACAAAGAGAACAATGACATTCTAAGAAGTTGATTATCTTGGTATTTAAAAGTGTGTTTGTCTTATGGATGCTTGTCCATAAGGCAGGACTGAGATGTGTCTTTGAGATACACACACACACACACACACACACGTGCACCAGCTTTTAGAAAAATGGCAAACTAAACAGCACTCCAGTGAGCCAAGAGGAACAAGAATTTTAACCCTGAATAGCCAAAGAGTAAAGATAATGGGACATTAAGGGAACAGGAAAACAGAGCAGCCCAAGACAGAAAAGACTTCTTGATCTCCATCCAAATGGACTCATAATGGGCCTAAAAGTGATTTGAGGTGAAAAGCTAGGAACTGTATTGTGTCATTCTCTACATTCTGTGTGCATTTGATCAATCCAGGACTTTCCAGTAATGGACTTCCAAAAATTAAAAATATGTCAAAGTGGTTACACTATGTATCTTGGAATAGATAGTGAAATACATACAGATTTGTGACTTAACCTCTGCTTCTATCACTTAGTAACTCATAGCGTTTTTAATATCATTATAAAGTCTTCATAACCTTAATTTTAATGCCGGCATAATATCAAATTGAATAAGTGTACCAATCACTTCACATGCTTAAGATCGTATTTTTGGACCTTTGAATTGTTTCCATTTTGTATACTAGTGTAACAGTGTCCCCAGTGAGGCTACCTATAACATTTAAGTGAGGGAAATATTGTGTAAAAGTTGTTAGTAGTTTCCTGGTAAAGATATCAGTTACTTTGGAAAGAACCTTGGTTTGCAGAGGGTAAAATGAATGATGCTTCAGTTTACAACATAAAGCAGCATGCATCTATCTAAGACTATTGCAGATTTTTTTTTAATATGTAAGTGTCTAGGACCAAAAATACAGGTAGTTGATGGAATTAAGCAACACTCCTCTCCCACAAAGCCAGCTGTACTAAAAATTATGTACAGTCAAGGAAATTTCTAAAAGAAGAAGAGCCTTTTCCTTAGAATGCTTAACTCTATCAGAATCTATGTGAAGCCAGATCAAGGGAAAGAAACAGGCGCCCCTAAGAGAAAACTCATTTGAAAAAATATGTAAACTTTGGACCAACCTCAAGCTCTAGAATGTTGTAAGAAAGAGCTGTTTATGCAACATTTGGCTGAGGCTGAAGCCCCTCAGTATGCAGCCACTATGGTGTGCCTTGGGAAAAAGAGCCAGGTACATGCACTGAGTGAGCAAGTCACTAACAATTGTAACATTCGGGAGCCCATGTATATTTTGGTATGAAGCAAGCATACAGTAATGTCACCTGGAAAGGAAAAGTATCTTCTGTCCCTGCACTCAAAGAAACAATTGCCAAGTTGGTAACAGCTGGGTTCCTTGTTTACCATGGTGATTCCAGCAATGGTCAAGGCCTTAATTTTGAACTTCATATTTTCAGAAGTAACTCCATATCATGGTGACAACACTAACAGCTACAGAGAACTAGTCTTTTGATGAAGTGATAGATTTTAACAGATCTTTTTCCATGAAGTTATAATAACAAATTTTATGGGCTCAATAAATATGCCTGGACACCTTGTCCTCAACTTAGAAGAGGAGCTCTGGGAAGAGAAAGCAGGATAGCAGCACAGATGCGTTGGATGTGAAGTTAAAAGATTTTATCTGACTTTGTGCTCTTAAGCTATTGAAGCAAGGTGTAGCAGCTTCACTCTTAAAAATAACAATGCAATAAACATCTTTCAAAAGAGCTTGTCCAGTATTTTAAAATTTGCCTTAACGATAAATTCCCAGAAGCAGAAAAGGTAAATCACTGTCATTTCTAGATGCCAATAAAACATGTAAAAAAGATAGTTTACACAAAGGTCCAAGGGAAGGAGAACCACTGTGTTAAAGAATGAGATGAGGTGAGCCTTCATAGGAAATAAGGAACTTAAATATAAATAATAAGTCAGGATTTAGAGTATAGGGAATGGAAATAATGAAAGTATCTACTCTCACCAGAGCATTCATTCATTTATGCAAGCAATTAGCACTATTACATGCAAGCAATTGTTCAAGATACTTAGAGGACAAGGAGTCATACTAATTTCAATTAATTAAAAAGTTGGCAAACAAAGAGAACTCCAATTAGTGATTGTTTTCATTGGTCTTTTCTGCTGAAGGGGGTAAAAAAAGCTAATCTTATTTATATAGGGAATTTAGAGGGGCTTAGATCAAATCAGGCTTCATTCATTCATTCATTTATTCTTTCTTTCATACTTTTATCATACATTTACTGAGCACTGCTATGGGCCAGGCACTTCGCCAAGCACTGGAGATAAAGAGATATATGATGAAGTTCCCATCCTTCTCATTTTATTTCCTTTTTTTTTTTTTTTTTTTTTTGAAATGGAGTATCACTCTGGTACCTAGGCTGGAGTGCAGTGGTGCAATCTTGGCTCACCGCAACCTCCACCTCCCAGGTTCAAGCAATTCTCCTGTCTCAGCCTCCCGAGAAGCTGGGATTAGAGGCACCTGCCACCATGCCCGTCTAATTTTTGTATTTTTAGTAGAGATGAGGTTTCACCATGTTGGCTAAGCTGGTCTCAAACTCCTGACCTTAGGAGACCCACCAGCCTAGGCCTCCCAAAGTGCTGGGATTATAGGCGTTAGCCACCGCGCCCAGCCCCTTCTCATTTTTATACTCAGGTGGTTACAGATGTTTAACCTTGTTTAATGTAGTTATCCAAAGCATAAGAAGAACAAAATTCAAAAGATTAAGCAAATTGGGTAGTTTCAGTTGATCAGTCAACTTCTTCCTCTAGAAATTGTGAAAGCAAACACCTTTGCATCTGGGTTTCCTACGAAGCATTTCTCTATCTCCACGTTCAGTCACAGTGGCAGGATTTAGTATGCTGTTTCCTGTTGCCAAGCTATGTTGGCCCCAGAGAAAAGTTGACAATGGTTTGAAAAAGATGAAATCATCACATCAAGCTAAAGGACCTCTCTGTGTAACATTGCTAACTATTGGACTCATCAGAATGTGCTCCCCAGTATTTTGGAGATATATGTTAGCCCACTCAAACCCAACTAACCTATCATAGGAACATTGAGCAAAATCTCCATTTACTATCCTCCTCTCTGGCATCCAGAAAGCCAGTCATACTCCATTTATTTGAAAAAAAAAAAAAAAAGGCTTTCCTAGAATCCTCTCCTTGAAGTAAGATTTATCCAGCTTGTTTACTTAAACAATAATGCCTAAGATCAGACACCAAGTTTTCTTTATTTTGATTACCTTCAGTATGCCTGGTTCACAGCAATGCTCAATTATTGCTCTTTGAACTGATTCACATAGCTAAAAATCTGTTATTAGTGATTAAATTTTCCCATTATATGCAGATTTTTTTATCACAGCAAGGTAGAAATGTGATTTAAAGTGATTGATTTCTGAAGGTCACCTGAACTAATTCAGATTTTAATACAAGTTGCTTCATTTTTTAATGTTTTTTAGCACCTTTTAAATAACCTATGAGTGACAGCAAAGAAAATGTCCTAGAATTGGTTGTGACATATCTTTTACTCTAAATTAATAAGCTGCTCATCTAAGACAAATTCATCTATGCATTCCACTTTCTTCCCACTGGAAAGGTTGACCAATGCTATAATCCTTACTAAACATGTTAATTGAGGAATAGAAAGGTCATGAGGCCAAGAATTCACTGAGATAAACATAACTTAGAAACAAGATCAAAACAATTGGGGTCTCCTTATGCATAAATTATTGCTTTTCAATAATGAACCCAAATTTTTTCCCTACTGCCCACATCATTCTCAAGGAGTATTTTCTTTTTTTATTTTTTGTGTTTAACTTTTATTTTAGGTTCAGGGGTACATGTGCAGGTTTGTTACACAGGTAAGTTGCATGTCGCAGTGGTTTGAGGTAAAGATTATTTCATCACCCAGGTAATAAACCCAGTAACTGATAAGGCAGTTTTTCAGTGCTCATCCTCTTTCCACCCTCCACCACCAGGTAGGCCTTGATGTCTCTTGTTCCCATCTTTGCATGCATATGTACTCAATGTTTAGCTCCCACATACGAGTGAGGACATGCAGTAGTTGGTTTTCTTTTTCAGTGTTAGTTCACTTAGGATAATGACTTCAAGCTCTATCCACATTCCTGCAAAGAACATGATCTTGTTCATTTTTTATGGCTGCATAGTGTTCCACGGTGTATGTGTACCATATTTTCTTTATCCAGTCTATCAAGTATGGGCATTTAAGTTGATCCATGTCTTTGCTATTGTGGATAGTGCTGCAGTGAACACATGCATGCATGTGTCTTTAAGGTAGAACGTTTTATATTTCTTTGGGTATATACTTAGTAATGGGATAACTGGATCCAATGGTAATTCTGTTTTAAGTTCTTTCAAAAATTGCCAAACTGCTTTCCACAAGGGCTGAACTAACTTATATTCTTACCAGCAGTGTATAAGCATTCCATTTTCTCTGTAACTGCACCAGCATCCGCTATTTTCTGACTTTTCAGTAATAGCCGTTTTGACTGGTGTGAGATGATATCTCACTGTGGTTTTGGTTTGCATTTATCTAATACTTAGTGATGTTGAGCATTATTGCATATGCTTATTGACCATGTGTATGTCTTCTTCTGAAAAGTGTCTGTTCATGTCATTTGCCCAGTTTTTAATTGGGTTGTTTACATTTTGCTTGTGAATTTGTTTAAATTCCTTATAGATTCTGGATATTAGACGTTTGTTGTATGCACAATTTGCAAATATTTTCTCCCATTTTGTAGACTGTTTACTCCGTTGATAGTTTCTTTCGCTGTGCAGAAGTCCCTTCGTTTAATTAGGTCCCATTTGTCAAGTTTTGTTTTTGTGTTTGTCATGAAATTTTTGCCCAGTCCTACAGCTAAGGCAGTGTTAAGAGGGAAGTTTATAACACTAAACCCCCACATCAAAAAGTTAGAAAGATCTCAAATTACCACCCTAACATCACAACTACAGGAATTAGAGAAACAAGAGCAAACCAACCCCAAAGCTAGCAGAAGACAAGAAGTAACCAAAATCAAAGCTGAACTGAAGGAAATTGAGAAGTGAAAACCATACAAAAGATCAGCAAATCCTGGAGTTTGTTTTCTGAAAAAAATTATTAAGATAGATAGACCACTAGCTATACTAATAAAGAAAACAGAAGATCCAAAATAAACGCAATCAAAAATGACAAACAGATGTTACCACTGACCCCACAAGAATAAAAAAACCCTCAGAAACTACTATGAACACCAATATGGACACAAGCTAGAAACCTAGAAGAATTGATTACTTCCTGGACACATATAACCTCCCAAGACTGAACCAGGAAGCAATTGAATCCCTGAACTGGCCAATAATGAGTTCTGAAATTGAATCAGTAATAAAAAGCCTGCCAAACAAAATAAAGCCTGGGACCAGATGGATTCAGAACTTAATTTTATCATCTATATAAAGAGCTAGTACCATTCCTACTGAAACCACTGCAAAAAAATTGAGGAGAAACTCCTCCCTAACTCATTCTAAGAGGCCAGCATCATCTTGATACCAAAACTTGGCAGAGACACAACAACAACAACAACAGCAACAAAAAAAAAAAAAAAGAAAGAAAAGAAAAGAAAAAGAAAAGTTCAGGGAGTATTTTAAAACTTAGGGATTCACCACAAGTATAGCGTTAAGAGGACTGCTACTGGGTTCTGGAGAACGGTACTCTGTTACTCCCTAAACACATTTTCACTGCCATAATAGAATGAAGTAAGAAGTAAACCCTCTGGAAGAATTACAATTATTAACAACATTTTTGTTCTACCATTGTTGTAAATTAGTATCACTACTGGAAGCTTTATTGCATATTAATTTATCTGTATTGCATTAAATAACAGGCACTCTGAAATGCTGCAGAATAGTGAAACAGCCTTGTATATATGCCTTGGAGGCTCCTGTCACTCTGCTTAGGAAGATTACTGACTCAGATCTTCAAATACATTATTTAGCATGAAAGCAGAACTATAAGTATTAGAGAAAAAATTGTTTATAATCATATTATAAACAGTTCCATGGCTTGCGCTTCCTTTTAAGACAATATCTTTGATTCTAAAAGCACTGATGTTCTCAAAGCCATAACTAGAAGAAAGTGACTTATGAAGATACACTTTTAGATATTCACAGTGAAAGAACAATAGTAATAACAGGAAGGTCTTATTCTGCTGTCCAGTCATCTCCCATCTCACATGCTGTTTCCATGGTTTCAAAGAAGTTTCCAATATTTTGAGAGTACATAATTTCAACTTCGAGACACCATGTGACTAAAACTGTGTAAAAACTTTGAAAAGGTCACTGCTAGTTTTACTTTAGGGTACCATCCAATCCTTTCCACCCCAGTACACACAGATGTATGAAAAATGTATTTACTTATGCTCCTGATACTTTAGAATAAGTTAGCTGAGGAATTTACAACCCAAAATTGGTAGATCCTCAGGGATCCAAGCCCAGATGATTGCCTCCTTTTAGAATGCATCTAATATCAATGTGAGGGTAAATTAATTATCTTCCCCCTCCACGTTCCTCCTCCACTTGACACAGGCCAATTTGTACTGGAAGGTGAAAGTGGCAAAGCAGAAGTGGTGATCAATAGCATGTTACACTGGGCTACGGGAAATCTGATCTCCACGGGACTCAGATAGCCAAAGAGGGCAAGAAGTTAATGGGGGCAAGATAGCAAATATACACTATAATTTAATTTGCAAGTTAAAAAACTAACTGTTTTGCCAAGAAGTCTTTTATTCCATTTTCTTCAATAGCAGAAATCCATGATTATCAGTCTTTCATCCAATTTGAATTAAATACACATAGAGAACAGAGAACTAAAACCCAAGAGGGATTTTATTTTAATTTGACAAATATTTTAGTGGATTTAATAAAATAAACTATTGTTCCAGAAATGTTGTGGCTTTGCATAGGAATCAAAGTGTCACTTTGTTTTAAAATGATCATATAAAATCTATGTCTATAAATTAGATCAAAATAGACTAAACCAACATTCATTCAAATATTTGGAGTATAACTACATGTACTGATCACTATTCTTAAGGCCAGGGATAAAAAGATACAAGATAAAAGATGTACTGAAGGCCTCAATGAACTTACTGTTGAGAGAGGAAGATGAGTCGAAAAGATTATAAACAGTATGCAATGTGTATCTCTAAATCAGGAATACTTATAATATCTACTTCATTGTAAAAATTAAATGAGATAACTCATATAAATTATTTAGCCAAATACCTGGTACATAGTAATTTGAATAAATATCAGCCTCAAATGGTGATCACAACTGTGATGATGATGATGATGATGATGATGATGATGATGATGATATGGTGATGCCACCAGCCCAAGAATTTATAGGAACACTGAGGACATAGACTGCAGATTGAGAAAGAATTTGTAAAATAAAAGATTAAGTGATATAAACATAAGCTAAATTTTTAAAGATGAATAACAGAGATAATTCAATAAGATAAGGAGTTGAGGGGAGTGATATAAATGACCTAGACAGATAAAACAGAAGCTTTGATGGCATCCCCCTTCGCCTGAGAAGTTTAGAATCCCTTCTGAATCTCTGAGCAGTCCTGTACTAGACACCTAGTACCTGAAGCCTCTCTGGAGCTGATACTGGGGGAAGTGCCCAGACACCTTGAGGAACCCTTGTATATGGACATGAAATCCAATTAACATGTGTCCCCTTTTACATTCTGGTAAGAATCTTTTATATGATGTATTTAATAATATCAAGTGAATCAGTAAACACTTTGTTTGGTCCTTCCTATTTACATGAGAGCCATTCATCCTGTTATTTGTGTGTATAAATCTATCTTTATTTAAGTAAACGTCATGTAATGTCTTCAAATCTTAACTGTAGTATACATTGCTTTATTCTACTATTTTTGAACATATATACTTCAATATATTCTTAAATAAATGTATATTCATTTATTCAGCCATACTTTACTGTTTACCTATGCCTATAACACACTAGATACAATGCTCCACATATTTGTAAAAGTATAACACACAGTACAGAAACAAGTTATTTTTTCCATATAGTTTGAAAACACTTAATCATCTAGATCTATACTAAATGCTAAAAGAAACTCTTAAATCAAGAAAAAAATATAGGAAAGTCTTATCCAATCAAATAAGCATTTTATAAAACTACTATGAAACAGTGAAAAACATATCCCAGACCACATACTCCAGAACATACTCTATTATGCATAATAATTTAGAAGGGGTTCAGAAAGTAATATGGAAAGTCAAGCTCAACAGATAGTGTTGGAAGTATTGGTTTGGAACTTGGAAATATGTGAAATTAATCTTCATCCTATATGAATCCTAAAAAATAAATTCAAGATACATCAGAGTGTGCAGGATATTTTCTTTTCTCCCTCCAAATTTTCTCTATCCTTAGTTACCCAGCTTTGAACCTCAAGAGCTTAACAGCCCTTATTAATGCAGCTACCTTCCCTTTTAGCTTCCAGTTGGGTTTGACCAACAGAAGACTCCAGCAGAAGACCATAGAGTAGAAAGAGAACAGGAGCAAGGATTGATTCCTATGGCTCTCTCTGCCATGTCAGCGCAGGTTTGTTAAGCTCCTATACTAAAGGGATGGTCCCTGTCAGGTGGCCTGGTCTTCAACTTCCAGTAACTTCTCTCTCTCCTGATTCTCTCAGGTTTGGGGCCGGTAACAGGACCCCATTAGTACCAACTCTGGAGCACTGCACCATCTCTTATTCGTTTCTTTTTCCCCTCCTCACACCATTGTCTGTCATCTCATATAAAACACTCTTCAGTTACACTATTTGAGGTACTATTTGTAGCCAGAACCTTGACTTATACAGCAATATATAGGAGCTTGAGACAGACAGTACCCCTAGGTGGAAAAGGTCTATAATTTTATGTAAAACTTGCATACAGTGTTATTTTTGCTCTTGAACAGGCCTATAGTTAATGCAATAAGATTAAACTTCGAAATTATTTGTTAATTATTTGTAAACCATACACTTAAAGGTTCCATTAAATTTCATACTTGTACCACACACAACATAGTGTACAATCAATGTCTCCAGGGTTACTAAAGAAAACTTTGATATTCATCATTTTTTATTTACATGATGAGAAACATGTGATGCCAGTGGAGAACTGATTCATCTATGGGTCAGATACGGAAAAAAACTCAAAATTCTCCAAGTCAAGTTCTTCCTTTCCATGTGACCTCACATGTCTTTAAGTTATTTATACTTAAGAATGTCTTCCTGACTAAATGTAATCAGTAATGACTTCTCTCTCTTTACATAACAGATCAAAGTCATATGGGAGCAAGAGTACACTCAACTCTTTCAGGCAAATGGAAAAATATTTGTGAAACTTTCATTTGTGAAGGTCCAGAGGTCCTAAGATACTTTACATTTTCAGAAAATTAAAGCAGCTGAGAAGAAGAGAAGGAGGGATACATCTAGAAAGAGACAGTGGCTAAATCATGCAGGGCTTTAGAGATCATGTTAGAGATTTTCTATTGTAATCTAAGAGTCACAGAAAGACTTTAAAAGAACAAGACAGACCTCAATTTTAAAAGCTAATTCTGCTACCAGATACCAGGAAAAATTACAAAGCCATAGTAGTTAAAATATCATGGCATTGTTGCAGGAATAAATGAGTAGCTCAATAAAACAAAACAGAATCTAGAATCACTCCTAAAATTATGGAAATACAGAATATGCTAAAAGTAGAATTTCAAATTACAGAGTAAATAGCAAGCTATTAAATAAAGTGTGTAAGGACAATTGACCTTACAGTTGGAAAAAGTTAAGTCACAATCTTACTCTGTGTATTAATTATGTAACTGCTATGAAAGATAAACCCTAAAATCTCAGTGGCTTAAAGCTATTGAAAGAAGTTTCTCGCTTGCTCACATAGAGTCAAAAATGGATGTTCCTGATTCGTGTATGACTCTCCTTTAAGTGGTAATTCTGGGATTTAAACTCTTTCAAATTTGACTCTATCATCTTCAACACCTGGCCTCCAAGATCATTTGGGAAGAGGATAGACATAGAGGGTCTCTCTTGGAAGATTTTTATGAGCCGAGACTGGAAGTGGTATACATTACTTCTATTCTCATTCCATGGTACAGTTTAGTCACAGGGCCTCACCCAACTGCACAGAAGACTAGGAAATAAAATCTAACTATGCACATACAAAGAAAATGAGATAGATGTGGTGATTACCTAGATCTCAGCCATATCATATGTTATATACAAATTTAAATTAAATTCCATGCAAATTAAAACCTAAAGTAAAAAAAAAAAAAAAAAAGAAACCTATGAAAATAGAAAAAAAATTTAAGAATATTTTTATAATATTGATCTGAAAAAGTCCTTCTTAGGCAAGAGATATAAAAGAAATAATATAGAAAAAACTAAGGAAAAAACTGACAGATTTGACTACATCAAAATTAAAAATTTTTCTACCACAAAAGACAAATTTCGAAAATAAACCTTTCTTAAAGGACATATTTGCAAAACATATAGCAGAAAAATATTATAATAGCCAAACTGAATAAAGATGTTCTAAAAATCATTTTTAAAATAATTCAGTACAAAAATCAACAAGAAATTTTAAGGAAATTCACTTGGCCAAAATACATGTGAAAAGATGTTCAAATTCAAATTCACCATTTTAGGAAAAACAACAAAATGATTTCAATACTATTTATCATTTTTTCCCATCGAATAGGCAAAGATATCCATGATTAATGATGAAATTAACCCGAC
Organism: Pongo abelii; assembly: GCF_028885655.2. Classification (NCBI taxonomy): domain Eukaryota; kingdom Metazoa; phylum Chordata; class Mammalia; order Primates; family Hominidae; genus Pongo; species Pongo abelii. The sequence goes on from NC_071998.2 coordinate 33,947,069, forward strand.
CAAATTTTGATGGAAGTGTAAGCTGGTACAGAGTTTTTGGAAGAGAAATTCAGGAATACATATCAATATTTAAATTGTTCTAGCAATTCCACTTCCAGATCTATTCTACAGAAATACAAATGTGCACAAAGGTATTGTTTAGATAAATGTGAGAGGGTGATGGAGAGAGTTAGTGAAGATAGAGAAGGAAAAAAAGAGGGAAAGGAAGAAACTAGAGGAATAAATTAGGAGAAAATTATGGATATAGAAGTTCATTGCAGAATTATTTGTAATATAGAAAAAGAGTTGTCCTATTTCATTCAAGCTGCTATAACAAAATACCATAAATGACATAGCTTATAAGCAGCATAAATTTATTTCTCACAGTATGGAAAGGTAATTCCAGGATTAAGGCACTCGCAGATTCACTATCTGGTGAGGGCCCCCTTCCTGGTTCATAGATAGCTTTCTTTTCACAGTGTCCTCACATGACAGAAGGGGCAAATGACTCCCTTGGTCCTCTTTATTTTTTATTTTATTATTATTATACTTTAAGTTTTAGGGTACATGTGCACAACGTGCAGGTTAGTTACATATGTATACATGTGCCATGTTGGTGTGCTGCACCCATTAAGTCGTCATTTACATTAGGTATATCTCTTAATGCTATCCCTCCCCCTCCCCCCACCCCACAACAGGCCCCAGTGTGTGATGTTCCCCTTCCTGTGTTCATCTGTTCTCATTGTTCAATTCCCACCTATAAGTGAGAACATGCGGTGTTTGGTTTTTTGTCCTTGCGATAGTTTGCTGAGAATGATGGTTTCCAGCTTCATCCATGTCTGTACAAAGGACATGAACTCATCATTCTTTATGGCTGCATAGTATTCCATGGTGTATATGTGCCACATTTTCTTAATCCAGTCTATCACTGTTGGACATTTGGGTTGGTTCCAAGACTTTGCTATTGTGAATAGTGCCACAATAAACATACATGTGCATGTGTCTTTATAGCAGCATCATTTATAGTCCTTTGGGTATATACCCAGTAATGGGATGGCTGGGTCAAATGGTATTTCTAGTTCTAGATCCCTGAGGAATCGCCACACTGACTTCCCCAATGGTTGAAGTAGTTTACAGTCCCACCAACAGTGTAAAAGTGTTCCTATTTCTCCACATCCTCCCCAGCACCTGTTGTTTCCTGACTCTTTAATGATTGCCATTCTAACTGGTGTGAGATGTTATCTCATTGTGGTTATGATTTGCATTTCTCTGATGGCCAGTGATGATGAGCATTTTTTCATATGTTTTTTGGCTGCATAAATGTCTTCTTTTAAGAAGTGTGTGTTCATATCCTTCACCCACTTTTTGATAAGGGCACTGATGCCATTCAGCAGGGCTCCACTTTCATGACCTCATCTCCTCCCAAAGGTCCCACCTCCTAATACTATCACCCTGGGGGTAAAGATTTCAACATAAAAATTACAGACGGGGTGATTTTCAGTCCATAGCAATTGTAAACACCTTATATATGGCTATGGTTAAATAAATTATGATATATTTATACTATGTTGATAGGTAGTTCTTAAAATGTACAGAGTAGACTGAAATGCACTAAAAGGAAAGGGTCGATAAGGCATATTGAGTGACGCAAGTTACATAACAATGAAACTAATTACATACACACATGCATGCACACACACAGATATGTAAACGAGTAAACTCATAGGAAAAGCTCTCGGAGAATTGACACTAAACATGTGGAGAGAGGCATGAATAGAGGCTGGGGATACGGAGGGCAACAACATAAAGTAGATATTTCCTCTTTACATTACATATGTCTGTATTGTTTCAGTTTGTTAAAGTGTGTGTATTTCTTTTAGAACTAAAATTAAAATTTACTCTAACTAAAAAAGTTATAATATGAATTAATGCCTCTAAATTTTTGTTCCAGCCTTTTTCTATCTTCTGTGGTAGGTAAATTCCTATTTATCTTTCAGGGCTCAATTCATTTATCACAATATTTCTTGATATTTGAGTCATAGCTGCTCCAAAATTCAAATGTGAATATTAAGCTTCCTTAAATATGGGGCACCTGGACACCTGGAAACCTCCCACCCATTCTACAAATACCCAGTATTAGCATCTCATCTCTGCTTCTATACTACTATGACATCACAGCACCTAACACTGTATTGCAGACATTCCTTAGACCCATCAATGAACTTATTTTCTAGTCCTCTTAATAAAGAGAAATTTTCCTGCAGAAATGCAACTAAGAACAAAATGCAACTAAGAGAAGTCATCTCTGGCTTTCACCTTCTCTTTACCCAATAAGTGCCCCAGGAATGTGAGCCATTTCCATAATTCATAGGCACCTTGTGACATGTAAGGTTATTTTTAAATTTGTTTTCTCCTGTAAGAAAAGATTTTCTTCCTAAAATTAGATTATGAATCTACTTCTAAAACCACTAATCAAACATAAGTTAAAGCTACTTAAATAAGGGAGAGAAAATGTTAGAGCTCTAAAATCGTTAGAAATAGGTCACCCAGAGCTTCAATAAAACTTCAGAAAAGGTTTCAGTAAAAAAAAGGTACTCTCATTAAGAAGCTGTAAAGTAATCTTGCTATCAAACAGGGGAAAAGATCACATGTGCAAAAGCAGCAAAATATAGTCCATAAAGTCATTTAATGAAGCAGAAATTGTATCTATGCCATATCTAATGCATTTCTTGAAAAAGCTCGGCATATTCACTAATTATGAGCCATATATTATACACAGTTATTATGGGTATTATTCAGCAACAGAAGATTTAAAGTTGGTTGTCTTCTCTACCATAGTTAGCAAAGAAATATTGGTACATATATGATCTGCTTAAATAGGTTAGAAAATACGAGGGAATTTATTAACTAACCTTTTAATTATGCAAACAGAGTTTCCATAATTTTAAACTGAATTCCATGACACCCACAGATTTCCCTATAATCTAGCTGTAAATAGTAATTATAGTGTTCATGGTAGATAATACTATATTTTAGGTTGCAAAACAGTCTCTATTATTATCTCCTATATTAAGTCATTTGATGACAGTCTAAAACTTTCATAGTGGGGAAATTTTTATATTCGTTGGTAGTCATATCTTTCTTCACTTTCATAAAAACTGTAAGAAAAATTTGTCAGCCATTTTCAAATCAAAGGACAATGGAGAAGGAAATTTGCTGCTGAACTTTAAAACATTATATTTAGCAGGTCCTCCGTGGGTTGCATAATCAGTTGAAGACTACGGATTAACAATCAAAGGGAGTGCAGACACTGACCTACATTAGAGAGAAACCCTACACATACAACCAAAAATTCATCCTCCCCAGAGAACTAAAAGCCTTCAGGGTAACCTGCTAGCAAAGCAGCACATGTCCCAGTATTATAGTGCAACATGACCAGGAAAAAAAATCATCCTGAAAGGCACGACAATAAGGGTGAGAAAAACAGTAAGAGTCCTACATAACCCAGCATTAGTTTTCAGACCTAGGCAATAGGGCTTCAAGGCAATAATCATTTAACTATGGATTATGCAAATTTAAATCTACACCTACTTTGGGAGCCACATTTGATGGGGCATTACATTCATCCTCAGAATGCTGAACACCCAAGTTGCCAAAATTAATTGAGCCTCATCAGAAGTAGGATAATTTCACTATCTTGAGCTTCACACCTAAATATTTCACAATCACTTCTACTTTGCCTGGGTGCCAAATTTCACTTCCCATATTGCCACCAAAATCTACTCTGCCTCCTGTGTTTCCTGTCTCAATGAACAGACCCTTCATCTAGCCAATTGATTGCACAAGCCAGAAAACTAAGTATGGTCCTTGATAGTTCTCTCCCCTCACCTTGCACATCCAATCACCAAGCTCCTTTTCAAATTTCCTCATTCATTCATCTTTCTTCATTCCTACTGCCCCCACCGTAGTTCAGATCACCAAAATTACTTTACTGGACCTAAAGGTGGATCTAGAATAAAACTCATGAGTCTTAAGGCCCCTTCTAGAGCTTCACATCTAATTTTGCATTCAAAATTTTGTATTTTTTTAAAGGACCCCAAAATATGTAACCTATGAAACATACAAAATCTGTATCCTTTGCTGTCTAAATTATTGCAACAGCCCCTATCTCCCAGCTTCCAATCTTGCCTGATGTTCATCTCTGTTCTGAACTATAGACAAAGTGCTCCATCTAAAACACAAATATGACCATGTCCTCCTCTTGCTTAAAAACTTATAATAGCGCCGTATTTGTCCTAGGATTTAGTCTCAACTCTTTATTATTGTTTACTTTTCTTGTAGTCAACACACACTTTATGATCTACACACAACTTGAAGCCGCCATTACAAACTTGTAACTGACGCAGTGAAAGAGATCTGACCTAACCAATTCCATCTTGCCTCTAACCTCCAAGCTGTCCTGGGCGTAGGCTGAACTAACTTTGGGAGGAACTTACTTTATAGTTTACAGTATAAAACAAAGATGATAATAGCCCTTTCCTAAAATAAACCTCCTTCTTGCCTGGGGATTAGACTGCCTTTGCAGGACTAACAAATTCTCCACAAGATTAGAAATTATGGTGCAGGAGTCATACAGCTGGAGGCTACAAGATTCTGACCCTCCCTAAACTGCTCGTAAGATAAGTGTGTGAGACATTTTGCAGACCCTGCACTTGAGGGATCAGCTGGTGCCACCCAGATCCATAAACTGGCTCATCTGCTCTTAGGAACTGACTCAGCACAGAAAGACAGCTTCCACTCCCTATGATTTCATCTCTAACCCGACCAATCAGCACTCCTGGCACTCCAGCACTCACTGGGACTTCCTGCCCACCAAGTTGTCCTTAAAAACTGATCCGTCCGGGCCAGGCGGCTCATACCTGTAATCCTAGCACTTTGGGAGGCAGAGGCGGGCGGATTGCCTGAGCTCAGGAGATCGAGATCAGCCTGGGCAACCTGGTGACACCCCGTCTCTACTAAAATACAAAAAAATTAGTCAGGCGTGGCAGCGTGCACCCGTAGTCCCAGCTACTCGGGAGGATGACGCAAGAGAATTGCTTGAACCCGGGAGGCAAAGGTTGCAGTGAGCCGAGATTGCATCACTGCACTCCAGCCTGTGAGACAGAGCAAGACTCCGTCTCCCAAAAAAAAATAAAATAAAATAAAATAAACTCTGATCCCCGAATGTTCAGGAGACTGATTTGAGTAATAATAAAACTCTGGTTTCCTGCACAGCCAGCTCTGCGTGAATTACTCTTTCTCTATTGTATTTCCCCTGTCTTGATAGCTTGTCTCTGTCTAGGCAGCAGGTAATGTGAACCCATTTGGGCAGTTACAAATTTAGCCAGCTACTCTACAGACCCTACATCATATTCTTTGGACACGCAAATTTGTGTCCCCGCCTTCTCCAATCCTTCCCATTCTCTTAGCTCAAGATATTAGAAGCCATGTGCTGTTTCCTGTTAAATCGGCAGCCATACCACCACCATGTTGTCACTGAGTAGGCATTTCACAAATATTTATTGAAGAAATAAGTGAATGAATAATGAATGCACTCTGCATCACTGGTCCAAATCCAGGAATAGTGATCAGCAGCCCACAAGGGATTGATCTAGCAAGAAAACGCACTGATTGATTCCTGGGAGTAAATTGCAGTTGATTTCCCATATTTATGAGTAATTATACTGGAAAGAATTTTAATAAATCATATATCAGAGAGAACAGTCATTAAGTCCCACTCTAAGTTTCTCTCTTCCTTAGAAATATGCATGTCTTCCCAATATCCTATTGCTTTCAATTTAATACCTGATATGCCAGATGTTTCTAAGCTGACATTGCCCTATCTATCAAACAAAGAGTATCTAATTCAGGGCCTAAATATAGGCGATTTCTTCTCTTTCTCCAACATACTATTTTTGGATAAGTATTTTTCTACTCATCCTGTTTCACCATGTAATCTGGCAAACTTCAAAGTTTTTTTCTGTTCCTGTTAATTCTGATGGTTAATTTTGTGTCAATTTGACTGTGACATGGGGTGCCAGAATAACCATTACTTCTGGGTGTGTCTGTAAGGGTGTTTCCAGATGAGATTAGCATTTGAATTAGTGGACTCAGTAAAGCACCCTGCACTCAATCATCCAATCTACTGAGGGCCAAACAGAATAAAAAGGTGGAGAAGTGTGGAATTCAGTCTCTGCCTAACTGAGTCTTCTCCTGCCCTCAACTGAGACTTATACTACAAGCACTCTGTTTCTCAGAACTACATCCCCAGCTCTCCTGGATCTTCCTCTTGCCGACACCCAATTCTGGGACTTCTTAGCCTCCCTAATCACATAAGCCACTTCCTTATGATAAACCATATATTACACACACACACACACACACACACACACACCCTATTGATTCTGTTTCTCTGGAAACTCCCAACTAATATACCTACCTCCTTCATATATATTCTTATCATGTACCTAGGACAATATGTTTTTTTCCAAATTATCCTGACAATTACTTTCTGTGTATCAACACTTACTTAGATTTTATTTCATGCTGAAATAAGTCTTCCAATAATTACAAAACAACACAAACTTTTTTATATTCATTCATTTAAGAAATAGTCATTGAATACTTACTTTATGTACTGAACAGTATACTACAGGGTATATAAGATAATTTATGTTGTACATTTATATTATCCTATATGCTTTTTTAATCTAGGGACATAATAAAATAATTTTATATCACTCAATAAATGCTATAGATCTTTTTATATGGTTCTTGCATACTTCCTTGTTAAATGTTCTAAATATACATAGATGAAAGATAGACTTTCAGATAGATATTTGAATACTAGGATTTAGTTAGATTTGAATAGTTTTTCATATACATGTTATTGAGATTTCACATACCTATACATACATTAAATTGACAGTTAAAATACAGTTTTTGATCACTGAATTGTTCTAGTTTTTAATAGTTCATAGGACAAGCCTTCCATCCATTACTTTTTTGTCAATATTTTCTTAGCTCTTCGTGCTTTTTCCCTCTTCTAGGTGAATTTTAATAAGATTTCCTCAAGTTCCAGATAATCATATAAGGGTTTTGTGCAAAATTGCATCAAGCCCATAAGTTAATTTGTGAAGAACTGACATCCTGACCTTACATAGTAATTCATGATGATTATATTAATAATGATGATCTGGGACAATCTGCTGTTGTCTATGCTTATTCTTAATTTATAGAAATATCTAGATATTACAAAATATTAACATGAGTAATCTATCCATTTGATCATTGCTCAGTCAAAAACAAAGAAAAAAATTATACTTTGTCAAAATTATTAATTATTAATTTTATATTCCTACCTCAAAAAACCATACCAGATATGCAATGGTGTCAAAATTTAATATAGTTCACTAGCTGGACAAAGACATCCTTATACAAAATTCAACAGAAACAAGAACTTTCTGCTTTGCATTCTTTTCATGAAAGAGTGACTATCTTTTAGTACTCCACTCCCTAACCTAGTAAAGGTCATCTACTTCCTCAATACCAGAATACAAAATATTTAAAGTTATGGATACAATAGTGTTTTAATTCAGAGAAATTATGAAAGAAAAGAATAAGCTTTGGACACAGAAAGGGGAACAACACACACTGGGGGCCTGTCCGGGGATGGGGGTCAAGGGGAGGGAGAGCTTTAGGACAAATATCTAATGCATGTGGGGCTTAAAACCTAGATGATGGCTGGGTACGGTGGCTTATGCCTGTAATCCCAGCACTTTGGGAGGCCAAGGCAGGTGGATCACCTGAGGTCAGAAGTTCAAGACCAGCCTGATTAACACGGTGAAACCCCGTCTCTACTAAATATACAAAACTTAGCTGGGCATGGTGGCAGGTGCCTGTAATCCCAGCTACTCGGGAGGCTGAGGCAGGAGAATCGCTTGAACCCAGGAGGCGGAGGCTGCAGTGAGTCAAGATCACACCATTGCACTCCAGCCTGGGCAACAAGAGTGAAACTTCGTCTCAAAAAAAAAAAAAAAAAAAAACCTAGAAGACGGTTTGATAGGTGCAGCAAACAACCATGGCACATGTATACCTAGGTAACAAACCTGCACATTCTGCACATGTATCCCGGAACTTAAAATAAAATAAAATAAAACAAAATAAAAACAGAATAAGCCATCCGGTGAGATTAAGCAAAACCAGATAACAATAAAAATGTCTGGACTGCTGTAGTAGCTTCCTGATTTTGAATCTATGCAAAGTGAGAAAGTGTAGCATATTGGTTTGTAAGTACCTTCACAGCAGAGATTTTCTCTTTATTTACATCTTCTCTTTGTTTACATCTAGCACATGGCCAACAGTCAGAACCGGGGAATTTTTCAAAATAGGCTAGCTATAATTTTTGGGTCCTAAGTGGTATTTTTCTGAATATTCAAAGTGAAAAATATTGTAGTCGATAGCTTAATTTTTGATCAGTATACATATTCTACCGTAAGAATCTCTTTAAGGTCAGAAGCTGTATCTTATTTATCTTTTTACCATCAACATTTAACACTGACCAAGCTTGCACACATTAAATTAAAATAGTGAGAACAATGGCATCATCTCTGAGAATGAAAGTAATAAGTAAATGTGTGTGTGTGTGTTTGTGTCTGTGTATGTGTGTTTTATTGTATCCCAATACAGAGACACATATGACCAGTGTGATTTCATGCTTTGAAAAGTGTGAAAATAATTGGCTTGGAATTAACAAAGTTACTGACATTTTAAAAGGCCATGTGCTAGAGAAAAAGCGCAAAATTTTTCCTAAGTTGTAGGATAAGCCCTCAACAATTATACCTACGCAAATCATCACAGAGCTGTAGAAGCCAGAAGTTTTTTAAAACTACTTGAGAAGCACTAGCTGACCTTTCCTATCTTCCTTAGAAGTGTGCCTTTATTAGTGTGTCCTTCAAAAACTGCAAACTGCACAGAGACCCTTGGAAACCTCTTCATTTTTTGCAGTCAACTCTAGAAAGCAGACAAAGAAAAAGATATTTGTAATTTTGACCTACACTTAAAAAATATGCTTAACAAACAGAAAGATGCTACAGTTCAGAGGAGCATAAAAATGTTAGCTTTGTAATCACCATAGCAGAGGCACATGAGATTGCGTAAAGCCAATTTTGTCCATGAGAAACGTATGCAAGACCTTGCTGCAAGCCACCATCTGTATGTTCCTTACTGCAGCCTTTTCATGCTAAACCAATGATCTGTGTTTGTAACAGTGTTTGGTATGGAAAGTAAAATAGCAGGACAAAAGAAACATGAAGGATGCCTGTTCCATGATGGAGCATCTGTCAACTTTAGTCATGGTTATATGTTAGCTAGCCATGTACAAGCTTTTCACAAAACTAATTATGCCAACAGGCACTGAAGTAGCCATGCTTTTCCATACAGACTAGAATCATTCTTCTGTTTTCGCAATGCCCATCAAGCCCTGCTATAAAATGAGGAAGCCTCTCTTCCTGGAAGCCTCCTTTCTTCATTCATATCACTCACTATCAATTGGAAGAGATGTCATTGTTGATTAAGTGCAGGTATTGAGAGTGATGCTAGTATAGAACCTTCTAGTCCACGGCATGGCAGAGAATGGTGGGAAGAACTTTGAAAAGTAAGAATAACCTGCATCTCTCTGAATGAACCGCTTGATGTATCTGCATTAACTTCTTTGTTTTCATCAAGGGTGTTTCATAATGTTTTTGTCCTAATCTCCTTAAGAAACAAGAGTACTAAAATATTATTTAAGAAATTCATTCTATGTCTCAAATATGCTTAATAAAGTGGGGGAGAGGGAGTTATGTTCATGAAATGTGACAATGTATAAAAAGATAGTCGTAAAGAGCACAGATATATAGAAAAAGACTCACATCTTCCTCAGGCCATAGTCTCATTTTTTTCCATAAAGCAAAGAGGACACAGGTGAATGAAAATGTAGAAAAAAATGTAGTAGCCAGACTACCATCTCCTGTCCAAGAGGATTGTAGCTCTAAATGTGAAAATAAAAACAACAAAGTTTCTGAAAGACCATGCAAGTGAGTATCTTCTAAATGACTTTGAGGTTAAGAAATATTTTCCAAACAGAGAACAAAAAGCACTAGTCAAAGGAGAAACTAATAAATTAGACTACATTAAAATTAAGAAGTTCCTTTCATTAAAAAAACACTTAAGAGAGTGAAAAGGCAAGCCACAGTATTTACAACACATATAATCAACAAAGGACTAACATAGAATAAAGTACTTCAAACTATCAATAAGAAAAATCCAGAACTCATTTGCAAAAAGTGGCAAGAGACTGAAAAGGGATTTTACAAAACAGGATATCCAAATTTCCAACAAATATATTAAAAGGGGTTAAACTGGCTGGACACAGTACCTCACATCTGTAATCCCAGCACTTTGGGAGGCCAAGGCAAGTGGATCACTTGAGGCCAGGAGTTCAAGACCAGCTTGGCCTAAATGGCAAAACCCCGTCTCTACTAAAAATACAAAAATTAACCAGGCATGGTTGCTCACACCTGTAATCCCAGCTACTCAGGAGGCTGAGGCAGGAGAATCGCTTAAATTCGGGAGGTGGAGGTTGCAGTGAGCCGAGATTGCACCACCGCACTCCAGCCTTGGTGACAAAGCAAGAGTCCATCTCAAAAAAAAAAAAAAGTGGTGTGATTAAACCTCATTAGTAGCTGAGGAAAGATAAAGACATACCTCTGCAAACCCATCAGAATTCAAATAACTGAAAATACTAAGATTTGGCTAGCCTTAGGAACAACAAGCAGTCACACACTATTGACAGAATGGAAAACTATTTGGGATATCTGCTTTGTATTGTCTCCTCAAGTTAAAGATACCACATCTAGTGACCCAGCAACTTCATACCTAGATATAGACTAAACATGTATACATACTTACCAAAAGACATGGTCAAGAATATTCATAGAAACATTATTAGTAATAGGTGAAAACTGGAAGCAATTCAAATGTCCATCAACTGTAAAATAAATAAATTGTGGTACATTCATATAATGAAACACACTACTGCCATTAATATGAACAAACTACACCCATGTGCAATAACATCCCTGAATCTCACAAACACAATTTCGCAAAAGAAGCCAGGCACAAGGGAATACATTTCATATAACTCCATTTACATAAAGCTTTAAAAAGTAGGCAAAACAGATCTATAGTGTTAGAAATCCAAACAGTGGTTACTTCTGGGGAAAAAGGAGGGTTCAGTGATTAGGCGTGGACATAAATGGCTTCCGGGTGCTGGCCCCATGTTCTATTTCTTGAGTAAGAAAGTGGTTTCACAAGTGAGTTTATTTTGAGATAGTTAATTCAGTTGAACACTTATTTCTGCACTTTTCTGTGTGTATTACACTTCAATTGAGAGGTTTTCTCTTTTTTTACGCAGCCAGATATAGTCTTTTTTTGGAGAATTAAAAACGAAAAAACAAACAAAAAAATGTCACTAGTATACTCAATTTCTATCAAATGCCAAGCCCTTTATCAAAATAAGCTAATCTTTTTTTAAAAGATTAAATCCGTGTGATTGTCCTTTTAAAATTAAGATTGACCCAGTTATTAAGATGAGTAAAGTAAGAAATTGAGTGATGTGTCCAAAATTTAAAGGTCAATAAATTCCAGGCCTAGGGTACAAGTACTAGGTCCTACTATTACAAGCCCAGTACCATTTCTGTCATTACACAAGTGCTTTGAAGTTTAAAGCACAGTTTTGCTTCACATCTTCAATCCACCAAGAAATTGTATGTAATAGGATAGATATGCTAGCCTCATTGTGCTGCCAGGAAATTATCTGTGCTAGAAGGCATCTGTTGCTGAAATCACCCCTCCTGAAAAGCCTCGGGGCATCTACCATGCCTACAGGCCCCTTCTGAGGGCAACCATGTTCAAAGGACTCTGGGCTTTGGATAACATGACCCTGTGACCTGGCCTCTGCCATATTACAGTGGTTAAAGGCAAGAGATTTGAAGTTAAACAGAGCTGAGTTTGAGTCCCAGCTCTGTCAGTATTTAGTTTCTCTGAGTCTTGTTTCCGCATCTGTAAAACAGGGATAAGAATAATACCTGCTTCCCAGGGCTGAGATGAGCAGTAATCTGAATTCTTGATATTGAGTTAAACGACAAATACCGTTCTTGGTAGAGTTTTTGGTTTTTGTCATTGTTCTAACGCACATACACAACAGTGGCCTCTGAGGTAAGCCTGACATGGGATTGCAGTGGTACTCTCTCCTACCTGAAGACCCATCAGTGCAACCACACATTCTCTGTGGCAGAGGTGATAGTGAGATGTGGAGAGTGCTGGAAGTCTGTGATAGTATAAATTGAAAATCTACATTAAGGAGGAAGAGTCCCTAAAGTGATAGGAGCCAAGTAGGCAGAGGCCAAGGTCAATAGAGGACAGTTTGCTGGCAGCATGAGCAAGAAACTGAGAGACTTAGGTAACAGGCAGGGTGCAAAAATAGTGAGCAATGGACAGTGTTTCTGAAGGAGACATTTTCAGACTCACTGTAATCAGAGCTGCTGGGTGGAAAGTGTAGCTTACTAACGGACAGGGAATGAAGTTGAGGTTCTCTTTGAAGCCTCTTCTGTAGCTACTGAAAGCAACCTCAGCCCTCTTCCCATAACATGACCAAGTGGAGCACATCACTGTTCCCTGTGCCCAAAAGCTCTTTAACATCTGAAATACCCATTAGGAGAGAAAGTTAAAGGGTCTGTCCCAAAGCCAAATAAGTAGACCAGAGCTAGATTAAGCCAATGGATAAAGGTTCAAGCTGATTCAAGAAAACGCTTAACTTTTACTTAATGAGTGTTATTTGTAATCTTCTTAAACTTGTCCATCACAGACTGATTATTCAGTGAACAAATTATTGCTAAATCTAAAGAATAGTTAATAGTATCTTCTTAGTGATTCACGCAGAGAAAACGTCTGGAATTGATCCACTCCACCAGAAACCAAGGCATTGCTAACAAGTCCCCAAATGGAAAACACAACCACAAGAGGAAATAGTCTTCAAAGTCTACTCAAACACAAACCAATTTGAAAAGTGGCAATATGTATCCCACATGCTAAAAGATCTAGACTTAGACCACGAATTTAGCTTCAAGCATAATAGAATTACCACATTAATTATTTGTTTTGTTTATACTAGAAAAACTCATGAAAAATAGAGATAAACAGTTTTATACATAAGGAAAACACCAGAATATCTAGAAGCCATTACTACCACTTAAGGTAATGTTTGACTCTTAGGGCCTAAAGTTTTGAATAGATATTTCCCTAGGCTCTTATTTAAATTAGTATGTAAACTATTTGAGTTCCTTTGGCTTTCTTCCTCATCAAATAGAAGCTGAGGACATCTAATAGGTAGACATCCAGAAAAAGATGATCTGCAAGGTTATTTGAATAACGAGGTTAAATGTATATTGTGTTATTATTTTCAAAGTGAATATTATAAATTTCTTTCTAGGTGTTTTCTTAGAAGCATTTTACCATTATGAACACTATTTGACTACTAATAATTTGAAGTTCATATGAAAAAAATTATATCTGCTATGATTCAAAAAGAAATAGCAACTAGGTTGTGAACAAGAGCCATGTTCATCTTGCTGCATTTAGAATAATGTAGCAGTGCCTATAACAAGTAAACAGTGGACAGGCTTGGTTCTGCTGGATTTAGATTAACCTTTACAAGCAATACAGAATTAGATTATGAAAATAAATTGAAAATGGCATCTCCTTAGACTCACTTTGTACTCTGCATTTTCTTAAGCTTTTATGTGACTGTCAAATATTAGTTCAGGGCTCCATTCATATTTATAACATTTTATCTTTTTTTTTTTTCCTGAAAACATAAGCACCAGTCTTCAGAGAAATATTCTCACTACTGGATACAGAAAAAAACTCTTTCTTGAATGGTTAATGTTTCAAATATGAGCACAGATACCAGATGGCAAAAGGGGGAAAAAAGAATTCAAGTTGTTTCATTGTTCAATGATAAGGATTCTTCCATCTGCTGACTCAATACTAACTTGGTTTGCACTCTCTTAGAGCCAATACAATTAAAATTCTATTGGAAGTGAAGTTTCAGAAAAAAATTAGAAACCTGAGAAATCTTTTTACAGGTTATACCCATCCCTTAAATAGCTAAGCTTTTATGTGTACAAATTCAAGTGCATGATAACATTAAGATAGAAAATACCTTTTGAAAAATTCTAAAGACACATTTATTTAAGTAATAATGAAGACTATTTTATGTGATTAAAATGTAAGTGAACATCTGCAAGAAGTTAGAGTCATGGTGAAATAAAATGTATCTAAAGTAATGATATACTGGGGTAACCATCACAAAGGATGAAATGGGAGACTACTGGTAAGTGAAAAATATGGCAGCCATTGACAAAGGAAAAAGTTTAAATGGCTAATACACTGAGATCAAATGGCAAGTAATGAAGAGAATGGAAGAGCAATGACTAGCAACCATAGCTCAGAGGACAGCAGAAGGCTTATACACTAAAGTAGGCCTAAAGAGGAGAAGTAGCTAGAAACAAATAGAATTCATGAGAACAAGACTCAAGTAAGAATCATGAACAAGAGAGTCCTAGGATCCCTCCAAGCAAGTTGATGCCTAATACAACATTTTCCCCATGATCCTTTCACAGAAAGAGTTCCTATTCAAAATAAAATATTCATAATATTAAGAAGGAATTTTCCAGGGTTACCTTCCCCTTTTTGTTTTTAAAACACTACCCAGTTTAGGGCATCTTTTTAATATTTAAACTTCCTCAAAAGATCATGACTCCTGTTTTCCTGATGCCTACTACCTAGTATATGATTAACGTTCTACAAATATTTCTGGGTTTTTTCCCCAGCTTTATTGAAGTATAATTGGCAAATTAAAATTATCTCTGTATATATATACGTAAGGTAATATGATGTTTTGATAGACATATGCAATTTGTGATATGCATTACCACAATCAAGCTAAAGAACATATCCGTCACCTCACATAATTACTGTTTTTTGTTTTGTTTTGTTTTGTGTGTGTGTGTGTGTTGAGAACATTTAAGACCTACTGTCTTAACAGGGTAAAAGATAAAGGCAGCCAGGAGTGGTGGCTCACGCCTGCAATCCCAGCACTTTGGGAGACCGAGGTGGGTGGATCACCTGAGGTCAGGAGTTTGAGACCAACCTGGCAAACATGGTGAAACCCCATCTCTACTAAAATACAAAAATTAGCCAGGCATGGTGGCGGGCACCTGAAATCCAAGCTACTCAGGAGGCTGAGGCACGAGAATCACTTGAACCCCGGGGGCGGACGTTGCAGTGAGCCAAGATCGCACCACTGCACTCCAGCCTTGGCGACAGAGCGAGACTCTGTCTCAAAAAAAAAAAACAGATAAAGACAAGGTAAAGCGATAAAGGGATATTTACTGAGTACTTTTTAGGTGGTCAGGAAAGTGGAAAGTTGACTATAAAAGCTGAAATATGATGGAAGGCAAGCAGCAAGTCACTATATGTGGACGAACATCTCACAGGGTCCAGCAAGGGAAGAGGCTCTGAGGCTAACGCGTGAAGATACTCTTCAGGAGTCTTTTGATTAGGAAAAAATAGAAAGATTTTAAATAAGATGAATTTTTAATGTCTATCCATTATTCTTCATTAACAGGAAAAATATACACATTTATATATTCATACTTTAATAAAAAGAGTGTCTGTCTCAAAATAAACTAAAGTAAAATAAGAGTTCTCTCTTTCCCTCTCTCTCTCTCTCAATCTCCCTCCCTCTCTCCCCCTCTGACAGACATTTTGATTTTCAGTCTGGATGATCTGTTAATTGTTGAATGTGTGTGTGTGTATACATATATACATATATAGAGAGAAAGATACACACACACACACACACACACACATATATAATTTAGGTTAATCACATTTGTTTTTTAATAGAGGTTTACCTCCCATGCTTGGGATCTATAATATATGCCTTAACAACATTATTTCTAGTCAAGTAAAATAAGTTTCTGATACATTTCATATATTAGATTATATTCCAACAATGCAACAAAGTAATATTATCTTCATTCATAGATGAGAAAAACTGAAACTCAGAGGAAATTTGTAACTTGCTTAAGATCACATGATGGGAAATGATAGAATTCAGGTCTGAACCTGGGTGTCTTGACCCAAAATCTTAGGCTTTTCTCCATTGACACACTTAATACTAAAATGGTACTATCTTTGATGCTTAGGGTATTGCCACCCAAAATTATTTTCTATATTTAAATAAATCAATTAAAATAAAGTTATTAAAATAATTTTATATATTTAAAATATATAGGTTTTCAATGTTCTTTTGATTTTATCTTTGACCCATTGATTGTTCAGGAATGTATTATTTAATTTACACATATTTGTGAATTTTTCCATTTCCTCCCACTATTGATTTTAAATTGCACACTATTGTGGTCAGAAAAGATATTTGATATGATTTCAATCTTCTTAAATTTATTAAGACTTGTTTTATAGCCTCACATATGATCTATCCTGGAAAATGATCTCTGTACACTTGAAAAAAATGGGTATTCTGCTGCTATTGGATGGTGTGTTCTATAAATACTTGTTAGGTCCATTTGGTCTATAGTGTTGTTCAAGTCTGTTGTTTCCTTACTGATTTTCAGTCTAGGCAACCTGTACATTGTTGAAAGTGGTATATTAAAGTCTCCTACTATTATTTTATTGTCTATCTCTCCCTTCAGATCTATTAATATTTGTTTTATATATTTAGGTGCTCTGATGTTGGGTGAATATATATTTATAATTGTTATATCCTCTTGTTTAATTGACTCTTTTATTATTAAATAATAACCTTCTTTGTTTATTTTGACAGTTTTGACTTACAGTCCATTTTGTTCAACATAAGTGTAGCCACTCCTGCTCTTTTTTGGTTACTATTTGCCTAGAATATCTTTTCTCATCTCTTCACTTTAATTCTGTATGTGTCCCTAAAGTAAAACTGACTCCATTCTAGGCAGTAGAGAATTACATCAAGGTTTATTTTTTTAAGCTGTTCAACCACTTTATGTCATTTACTGGAAAACTTAATGCATTTACATTTTAAGTGATTATTGATAATAAGGACTTATTATTGCCATTTTATCCATTGTTTCCTGACTGTTTTGTAATTTCTTTATTCCTTTCTTCCTCTCATAGTCTTCCTTTGTAACTTGATGATTTTTTGGTAGTGGTATGCTTTGATTCCTTTTTCTTTATCTTTTCTGGACCTGTAACAAGTAATTTTCTTTGTGATTACCACAGGGCTTACATAAAATATCTTTTTTAGTTATAATAGTCTATTTAATCTAACCACTTCAATTACATACAAAAATTCTACACTTTTACTTTTCCTCTCCTCACTTTTTATGGTATTAAGATCACAGGTTATCTTTTTTATATTGTGCTTTCTTTAACAAATTGTTATGGCTAAAGTTATTTTTGATAATTTTGTATTTTAATTTTTATGCTAGTGTTAAAAGTAATTTATATGCCACCATAATAGTACTAGAGTCTGACCCTTTGATGATATTCTTACCTTTACAGTGAGCTCTATACTTTCATATGTTTTTATGTTCTTAGCTAGTGTACTGTTTTTCAATTGAAGGAACTCCCTTTACCATTTCTTGTAAGGCTCATTTAGTGACGATGAACTCCGTTAGCTTTTGTTTGTCTGGGAAGATCTTTAGAATTCCCACATTTCTGAAGGATAGCTTTGCCAGGTATAATATTCTTGGTTGAAAGGTTTTTTGTTGTTTTCTTTCCAACACTTTGTATGTTATGTCCCACTCCCCCTTGGTCTGCAAGGTTTCTGCAAAAAAAAGTCTGCTGATAGTCTTATAAGGGAAGGTAGGTTCCCTTGTATGTGATAAAAGGCTTTTTTCTTGCTGCTTTCAAAATTCTCATTGACTTTTTTCTTTTTTTATTTTATTGAATATTGATAAATTACAATTGTAGGTATTTATGGGCTCCAATGTGATGCTATGATATATGTATGAAATGTGGAATGATTAAATCAAGTTAATTAACATATCCAACACCTTAAATATTTATCATTTATTCATCCTGTCTAACTGAAACATTATGCCTTTTGACCAATATCTCCCCAATCCCCCTTCCTTGGCCTCTGAAAACCACAATTCTGCTTCTTCCATTAGTCTGGTTGTTTAAGATTTCATATAGAAGTGAGAATATATGGTATTGGTTTTCTGTGCCCAGCTTGTTTCACTTAGATGAATGCCCTCCAGATTTATCCATGTTGCTGCAAACATACATACAAATGGCCAAGAGATATATGAAAATATATTCAAACATCACTAATCATTAGAGTAGTGCAAATTAAAATCAGAATTAGATATCACTGCATACCTTGTAGAATGACATTATAAAAGAGATGAAAGATAACCAGTGTTTGCAAAGATAGACAGAAAAAGGAATCCCTTGTATATTGTTGGTGGAAATGTAAATTAGTAAAGCCATTATGGGAAACTGTATGAAGGCTCCTCAAAAACTAAAAATAGAATTACCGTATGATCCAGCAGTCCCACTTCCGGGATTTCCAAAGGATCTGAAATCAGTATGTCAAAGAGGTATCTGCACTCTCAGATTGCAGATATCTCATATTACAGCAGTATTCACAACAGTCAAGTTATGGAATCAATGTAAATGTGCATCAACAAATAAAGAAAATGTGGTGTATATATATATATATATATATATATATATATACACAATAGAAACTATTCTGCCTTTTAAAAAAGATTCTGTCTTTAATTTAATAATTTGATTATAATGTGTTTAAGTGAAGATCTTTTTATGTCTAATCTAAATATACGTTTATGTTCCATGTTTAATTTTGGGCTTCATGGATCTGGATGTTCATTTTCCTCTCCAGATTTGGAAAGTTTTCTATCATTATTTCCTTAAATAAGCTTTCCTCTCTTTCATCCTTGTCTTCTCCTTCTGGAAATTTCATAATGTATATATTTGTTTGCTTAATGGTGTCCCATAAGTCCCATAGTCTTTCTTGTTTTAAAATTGTTCCTCTGGCTAGATATTCTCAAATGACCTATCTTTGAGCTCACCAGTTCTTTCTTCTGCTTGATCAACTCTGCTGTTTAGGCTCTCTGTAGAAATTTGCAGTTCAATTATGTGTTCTTCAACCCTAGTATTTCTGTTTGGTTCTTTTCTATGGTTTCTATTTTTCTATTGAACTTCCCATTTTGTTCATATATTTTTAATCTGATTTTTGTTTAGTTGCCTATCTGTGTTATCTTGTAGTTCACTGAGCTTCTCCAAGATAATCATTTTGAATTCTTTATCTAGAAGTTCATATACTTCTGTTTCTTTAGGGTCAGTTACTGGCAATTTATTTTGTGCCTTTGGTGGTGTCATGTTTCCCTGATTATTCATGATCCTTTTGGCCTTGTGTTGGTGTCTATGCAGTTAAAGAAATAGGCACTTTGTCTAGTCTTTACGGACTGGCTTTAAAAGGAAAAACACTTCACCAGTTGGTTCAACCAGAAATTTTGGGCAGCTCTGCTCTGAGGGTCCACAGACAGGCTGGCTACTGAAGTCACCAGAACAGCTGGCTTGATGCTTCAGTCAGAGGACAGACAGGTGTGGCACCTGGGTTTGTGATGTTTGGCCTGGAATCTGGGATGACAGGGGCTGGTCTGGCACTGGGGCAGGGCTGGCGCTTAGATTTGCAGGAGGCAGGCTGGCACTTAGATTTGCAGGAGCCAGCCTGAAGCCTAGGTCCATGGGTACTGGTCCAGTGCCTGGAGCCATGGTGGCTATCATACAGCATGAGTCCATAGGGGCAGGCCTGAAGACTGAGGCTTTGAGAGCCAGCTTAGCACTGGGACAAGCCTAAAACCTGGGTCTGTGGGGGCAAGTCTGGGGCTGAGGTTCACTGGGGCAGACCTGGTGCTGTATAGCCTATGATGAAGTCTTGTGCTTATGTAACTCTTTTCCCAACCTGAAGATTCTCTCTCTCTCTCTCTCTCTCTCTCTCTCTCTCTCTCTCTCTCTATATATATATATATATATATATATACTGTGCTGTGTGGGCTTGGGAGAGGACTGATGCAAGCAATATGCAACAATCCTTTCTACCTTCTTCAAAGTGCCTTTTCTTATTTCTGTGTTCCACCCAGGTACTGTAATTCTCACTGTGATTCCTTAGCTCTTGCAAAGGTATTTGTGCATGAATGGTTATTAAAATTGATGTTTCTGTGAATGAGCAAGCACTGGAGACTCCTATCCCACCATTTTCAATGAGTCTCTTCTTCAATCAGCATTTCTCTGTTATTATATATTTCCTTCAATCAGGATAAGCTTATTAAGATCAAAAAATTATTTCTTTATCCTTTTTTGTGAACAGTTTACAATAGTGTCAAACCTCAATTTTCTCCATAATAAGTGATGACAAATATGATGAATGAAAGACAATATTTCCTCCAAGTATATAGCAGTTATCTCTGTTTCCTTCTTTGCTTCTTTACTACTAGTACAATGGTCTCCAAAGAGAGAAGTATGTGGCCCAGAGGTTGGCAAGGTGACTCATCAAAGCCCAGGAAGAAAATATTAGAATTGCTATTTCTATTTATTTTTTCATCTAATCCCTTTGAACATCTAAATTTTGCACATGCTTACATTATATATTAACCCATTAATACATAAATACAATTTATAAGTAAATAAGTATATTTGCCCTGTGAAGAACTGAGGACACTATTTAGAAAGTTTGGAAACCATTGTACTAAACAGCTAACATACTAAATCCTTGCCACAAAATAAGAATTAAAAAATCATTTCCTAAGTTTACCATGTTACTATACTTTTTAAGTTCAAATTACTTTCTACATATTAAATTATAATGTGTTAAATAATATGGTTTGAAGTGCCAAGTGCCACTCAGACACAAAGCACTCAATCAATAAATGCTGTAAGCCAATAATATTTTTTTAATAAATGAATGAACATTCTACCAAGATTGGAAAACACTGTGGTAAACTGAGCTCTCAATAACTTGGTATGTTGAGGAGCTCCATGGAAAAGGGATTCAAGTTCAATCAGTTATTTTGTAAATGCTGCATACTATCTTACACTCTTTCAGATTCATGGTAAAGATGAGTATGCTAAAGGCTCTGGGAAATCCTGCAAGTTACAAGTAACTTTAACTTTGTTTATTCCAACATTTCCCATTTCCACATTGTTTTTTTTTTGTTTGTTTTATTTTGTTTTGTTTTGTCCACAGCACTTCTTCCTCATTCATAATGTCGACTAACTACTTACAGGGAATAGTGTTCCTAAGAATGCACTTGGTGAAATTCTGTTTCAATGAGATTTCATCTAAAAACTGAAGGTTCAGCTGAACATAGAAGCATTCTCATTGGTTGCATATGAAGCTAAGGAATAACTGAAGCCATTGTACATAGAATTCTGTATTATGCAATGTCATTAGTAATGACCTAGATTGTGGGTATAGCAAGGATGCACCTTAAGCTTCCTACTGAAATCTAAGTCTGAACTTTACAAACATGTTATTTGGTTGGGTATATTTTTATCTCAGATATTTAGCTAATTTATGTATACAGAGTCTACCTGATTTGAAGGGAGGAGTTAGCATTTTTAGAAAAAGGGGACAAGAAAAGGCGAAAAGGCCTATTTAACTAAACTCTTTGCTTTGTGTCAGGCTTCATGCTAAAAATTTTAACTTTTTAAAATATTTAAATCTCCCAACAATTGTATTGGCTATATATTTTGTCCCCTCTTACCAAGGAGGAAGCTGAGATTCAGAGAAGCACAAACTCATAATTTCAAGAGCCTAAAGTGACAATGCAGGTTATCATCCAAATTAGGATACTTTTGAGAATGTCCCATAATTATTCTGGGACTTTTTTAGCTTAAATTGCTCTCTTCCAACCTTTCTTAAAGAGACATGGTTTGAACTCGGGTCTCCCAAGCATCTCCTCATTTCATTATACCTTGTTGCTTGAGATATGAATGGAAGTTAAGATGTCAAGAGAAATCATCCATCAATGATAAGAAAAAGCTTTACAAGACTGCTTTTAAAATGTTTTTAACTGCACAAATAGAAAAGAAAAAAGAATGGTCAAAACATAAATTGTATCTTTCACCAATGCAGAGCTGCCTTTAAAAAATTCTAACATAATACTAGGTATATCCTAATAGGTGTATGATAAGAAATGGCTGGGAATAATCCTTTATCTTAGATCTAACATCACCCAGAATCTTTTTAAAATATTATACTGCTTATTGCTTATTTTACCACTTACAATAAATATATCAAGAAACTGGGGGAAAAATCCAGAAAATAGCAACTGAAATGGTTTAAAGCATTGTAACATAGAAGTTATGAAAAAAATGAGATAGGATTATTTAGTCCAAAATGAAAAGTCAAAGAAGTAACTTTAAAATTGCCTTCAAGTGAATTAAAAATTGCCAAAAGAGGTCTTCATGTCCCTAAGGATAAAACAAGAGTCTAAGATTTAATTACACACTGTGAGATTCAGCATGTGGAATTAAGTCTTGTTGATAAAAACTATTCAATAACAAAACAAGTAACAAAGGGGCATCCCCCAGACTCTTTTACATAAAAGAACAAGTCACCTGCAAACATGCCTGGACAATTGCTTTTCTTGAAGGCAGAGAAATAGAAATAGTAATCACCTCATGTCATACAAGTCCTATGATTCATTGCTCTGATTTTCCTGTTCTTAATATTTATGCCTGATATAAATAATTGATCATTCAACATTCCCCACTAATAAAGTTCAAACTTCTTATGATGTCATAGAAATGTTTTTATCATATCTCTATCTACTCTACCAGCATAATAACTTGCCACTCCCTCAGCATATCATGCCTTCTGTCATACTAGAGAAAAAAAAACCACAAGGAGCACTCCAAAACCACAATGTCCTAACAGTTCTTTGTCTTTACACGTGCTATTTCCTCTAAACAGGATGCATGTCTTTCCTCCTGACCACTCAGTCCATCCTCCCACCTCTTCCCAAGCCCTCAATTCATTCTACAAACCATTATCATTCTTGAAAATAAAACTCAAATGTCTCCTCAGCTGTTTAAACAGGTGAGTCTTTCCTGTCTGTCATTAGTCTCAACAGACAAATTTAGCTTCCTTCTGTGCTTTCAAAGTACATTTTTCCCACCTTCATTATGGCACATATCACATTATTATTAAAAGTCTTTATTTGCCTGGCCTCCTGAGTAGACTGTGAACTCTCTACTGCCTACGGGATGGGAGAGAAGGGGCAAAAACAAGATGCCATTTGGCTTTATTCTTTTTGCTTCTCAGTTACCTAGCACATAGTAGGTTGCAAAATTTTTGCACTGAATTAATGAAGCAATTAATTACCTTTTGAGTGCAAAGAAATATTAAACATTCAAATTGTTGCTGTGGAAACCATATCTAGGGATTTCTATTGGTCTTTAAATTCAGTTGATTTAGATTTGTTTTCCAAGTTTCTTCTGAAAGCATTTTTACCTTCAAACGATAGAATCAATAATGTATGTTTAAACTCTCTGGAGCAAACATGTGTGTCTGATCCACTTTATCAAACCCAGCAAAATACCTAGGACTCCAAAGGTAAAAATAGTGAAGAGCATATCTGTATAAAAGGGTGATTAGAAAGTGTAAATCATCTCATCAAATCAGTTCCAGAAAAAGCTTCTGGGAGGTACACAGGCATCCAGATCCCCCTTCAGCTTGATTTGTATATGAATAAGGACAGCAGGGTTTTCCATGAGGAAAAATAGTACAGTGAAATATTTTATTATTAATATATACATAAAGCAATATCAGACATCTTAAATATAACTGCTCTCTTGTTGCCATTTGTGAGATGTTTGCTCTCTGATGTAAAGTTAATTTATTTCTCTACATTTGCAACATTTGTTAAAGCATTTACATCTTGAAGAAAATGAATAAATATGTCAAATGCAAGGATGCGTATTTTAAATATACTATTTACTTTCATAAGACAATATACTTTCAAAATATTTCCTCTTACTTTAAACATTTTTACTTTTAAATGGATTCATTTTAGATTAAGTCATTCTTAATTGGGCACTTCAAAAAGCAAAGTGAAATTACATATTTATACATTTTAATGGATTTTACTCCTTTTGATTCCAAGTAAATTGTCTTTTTAGAAAACTAAAATGAATGAAAATAATAGCTTAAGGTAACAAAATCTTGTTCTGCACAGTTAAACTGATTTTAATTTCTGCTAAACCAAGAAACTAGAACTCATTTCCTTAATATTTGTTTCTCAAATACCTTCAACCTTTCCCTTTTTGTCTCCACCTTCCTCTCAGCATTTTGACTGGTCCAAATTCCTCCTGTATATACAAACTAACAAACTAAAATAGAAACATGTCAAATTCTGGCTATTTCCCCAGTTCTCTCTGCCCTTTTACAGGCAACGTTCTCTCTCCCTGTGCTTCCTTCCTTCAACCTTCTGCAATCTGGCTTCAGCTCCTTCTGCTCCACTGAATCTCTTCCTGTCGAAGTCACCAATAACTGCTTGTTATTAAATCTGAAGGTGTGTTTCATTATTGTGTTCTTACTTTGGCAGTAACAAACCGTTCTATTTTTCTAGAAGTGGAATTTTTAATTGCTATAATACCGTTCTTACTTGCTTTTCCTCCTGTATCTCTGGCCACCCTTCAGTCACATAATGGGCTTCTTTTTCTATACTCATTCTTTAGATGTCGTGCACTTCTGAACATTAGATTATTCTCATTCCCACATCCTTTGTGACTGATGGTTAGATAACAGCCATAGTGAATCACTGAATTCACATTCAATTCCCCTCCCACCACTCACTGGGCTGGCCTTTTGCTTGAACCAATAGAATGAAGGGAAATGACACTGTGCAAATTCTGAGCTGGGCTTTAAGATATCTCCTTTCATCTTTTTGCCACCCAGAGATGCCACGTAAGAAAGTTTGGGGTATCCTTCTTGAAGATACAGGTCTATGTATAGAGAGAGACCCTGGAAGATGAGAGACCATGAGGAAGAGAAAGATCTGACCAGCTCCCATCCATTCCAACAATCCTATCTCAGGTGACAGACATGTGGATAAGGCCACATTGCATCCTCCAGTTCCAGTTGTGCCATCAACCGACTGCAAATGCATGAACGAGCTCAGCCAATACCATGTGGAACAGGGACAAGCTACCCCACCGAGCCCAACTCAGGTTTCAGAATTATGAATAAATATTTATTAGTGTTGTTTTAAACCACTAAGTTTTGAGATGGCTTGTGATGTGGCAATAGTTAACTGATACACTCTCCTTAGGCAATCACAATCACTCCCATAGTTTCAATTTTCATCATTGCTTGATGACCTTTAAATCCAGACCTCCACTTTAGCCTCTTCCTGAGAGGCAAGTCCATATACATAATTGCCAAGTAAATGTTCATGCTTGGATGTCAATAGGACTTCCAAACCCTGGCACCTGAGTTGGGAGACTGGAAATCTAGAACTACTTTTAGGGTGCTTATTATATGTGGCCTTTCCATGTGGCTTGGTACATGCATTCTGGTATGGTAGTCTTAGGACACCCAAATTTCTTATACGGCAGTTCATGGCACCGAACGTGAATGTTCTGGAAAACAAGGTGGAGGCTGCATTGCTTTTCCATATTCAGCCTCATCAGTCATGCCGCATCACTTTTGTTGCATTCTATTGGTTACAAGCAAGTCACAAGCCCACCCAGAGTCAAGTGTTGTGGGGAGAGCCTCACGGCTTGATGAGAGGAATGTCAAGGTCACATAAGCAAAAATCATGTAGAATGAAGATATTTTTATGGCCATCTTTAGAATACGGAATCTGTCACACTGACACATTCATACATGGCAAACAGCATTGTAAATTGTTACAGCCATTCTGGAAAACAACACAACTTCTTTCATTTTAACTCAGTAATCCACTCCAGGAACTTCATAATGAGGGAAAAGTCAAGAAAAGCAAAAAGATCATCATTAAATGCTGATAATCCATTAGCAAAAATAAATAAATAAATAGAAATAAAAAATTGAAGCAACTATCCAAAGAACGACAACAAGCAAATGACTAAGAGGTACTTTCACAAAAGAGAAAATAGTCACAAAGGCAACATAAAATATGGGAATTATGTGATATAGCAATGAATAAAATTAAAAATGCAATAAAAATAGATTAGAATGATTGGCAGAAACCATTTTAAAACATAACTGACTGTGCACTAGTGCTATTTTCTTTGATGAGTTTGGGTGGTGACCTCAGGTCTCAAGCTGCCCACATGTTTCTGCCCTTCCATACAAGACTGATACCAAAGGTGTGGCTTCCTAGTGTTCTGGGAAGATTTTCTTTTTGTTTGTTTGAGTAATGCAGCTGCACAAAGAGAGAGCACTAGGGTGGCAGAAAATAGAGACATCTCCTTCAACCATTTAGCCTGCATGTAATAAGGCCTGTGTGTCTATCCTTAGCAAAGCCACTTCAATTAATTTATTAACCTGAGTGAGATTGAGGCCTAAGTTAATATAAACCTGGGGAATTTGCATCCAGGAGTCTATCTAGAAAAAAGGGCTTCCTGTTGCGCATGTGCCCTCAAAATGGGATTTCTTTCCTACTTATTGCCACTTTTCCAAGTTTGGAGAACAGTGCACAGCTGGCCCAGCAATATTCTCTCTCTAGACAGAATCTGGCCAGATTCAAGAGTCAAGTCATCTTCAACTGGAGTTAATTCCAGGCCAGATTTATTTCATCCTGCTTGAGTTGTTACCTCACCCATGAGTGCCGCTTAGTAGGCAGTATGTTATACACTGTTTAATTATATAATAATCTGCATTCTGTAACTTGTATGTATTTGTGGTTTTGTGTGTCATGGATATATGTCTCCTGCGTAGATGCAACGCTCCATGTGGATTTATATTATGCCTTACAAATTTCTCATACCCCCCTCCATACCACACACTTTTGTGTTAAGGATATAGCAGGTATGTAATAATTCCTCTATTATTAAAATACTTAGTGGGTTTTTAAAAAAATTTTTTTGTACAGACAGGGTCTTGCTACATTGTCCAGACTGGTCTCAAATTCCTGAGCTCAAGCAATTCTCCCACCTCAGCCTCCCAAAGTGCTGGGATTACAGGCGTGAGCCACCACACCCGGCCGTATTATTAGAATACTTAGTTTTACGTCAAGATCAGCTCTATTCAGAATGTATCACTCTATTAAAATTACTTGATTATTTATATCAGGTCCTACATGATTCCCCAATCATACAAAGGTAAAATATGATTAGGAATAGGCAAGTCAAAACAAAACAAAACAAAACAAAACAACACAAAACAAAAAAACAGCCACGTCACAGCAGAAAGATTCCAGAATAACTTAACAAATGCACAAAAGCCCTCAAAAATGCTAGGAAGAAACTCACATTTTCTGACAAGGAAACAGATTCATGAAAACATTAGCCAATATTAATCTGCAGACTGACAGACTGATATTTAGGCATCAAGTGGTAGTCACAATGACTGGCATATACTGCCACCTTTCAACTTCATTAAATATGACCCTACATGGATAGGTATACTCCTTAAAGGGTCACATTCTACAGGAGATGCAGTTTGGGTACCCACATCTGTTCTAAGCTTTAGAATTTGACTTCAATTTTCAGCTAAGACTTGTGCATCCACCTTGGCTACTTTCGTCAGAATTCTCTTGTAAAATATTAGTAAATGAGTTTTTCCTGTACTAATACTTTCCACAGTGACTCTCTCCCATTCTTGTCATGAAGGAACCCAAGAATAAAGATAGCAAATTCTAGACTTTCATACCTGCCAGATGCCAAATAAAAAATTCGGGGATAAATACTTATAGACCGGGCTGTGGAAGCAGTTGTTTTTTGTTTACCCAGTCTAGATAAAAATCCCACAAAAATCCCAAGTTTGAGAGGATATGGATATGAAAGGTGTGATAAGTAAAGAAGGGGAAGGTTTAGCAAAAAGAGCAGCAGGAAAACATACTGCTATGGGACTCGTGTAGAGACTGCCCTATGCCCACACCCATAAGAGAGCTCTAAGTCATAAGAGTATAGGACCCCCAGAAGGGTTTCAGGATCAAAGAACAGAAAGTACCGAAGCCTGGTCTCTGTCTTGTTGTCCTGGAAGCTGGCAAGCACTACAGGCAGTATCCAAGCTACCCTGGCCCCTGAGTAAAGCAGAGTTTTTAAGTGCTCTAGCAGATGGGCAGTTTGACAGGACACTGGAAATGGCCATTTTCCCAAGTGATCCAGAATGGAGTGGATGCTGCTGTAAATGCAATTGGAACACTAGGCTAAGAGGACACTCTAGAAGTAGCTTGAGTTTGGATGCTGTATTAGTTTCCTAGGGCTGCTATAACAAGGTACTACAATCTTCATGGCTTAATACAACAGAAATTTATTATTTCACTGTTCTGGAGGCTATGGGACTTGTGTAGAGACTGCCCTGTGCCCACACCCATAAGAGAGCTCCAAGTCCAAAATCCAGATGTCAGCAGGGCCAGGTTCTTTCAAAGGCTCTGGGAGATAATCTGTTCCATGCTTTTCTCTTGGCTTCTGATGTCACCAGCAATCCCTGGCACTCCTGGGCTTACATGCCTCTCTCAGAGCATGGCCTTCTCCTCTCGTACATTCATATATTGTCTTCTTATAAGAAGATACTATTCTTATTGTCTAGAGGCCCACCACGCTCCAGTATGACCTCATTTTAACTAATTACATCTGCAAAGACCCTATTTCCAAATAAGGTCACATTCTGAGATATGGGGGGGGTACTTTCACATTTATCTTCAATATACAATTGATAAACTTCAATACATATTTTTGAGGAAGACAAATCAATCCAAAACAGATGCCTCATAAGATTCCATGAGAAGTATGGTCATGTCCAAGGACCAGAAAGGATTGTATCATCTTGTGGATACTCACTTGGAAGAAAAATGGCCCTTAGCCAGATCACCTTCCCAACTCCCATGGTCCAAAGCTCCTAGAAAATTATTGGAAAAAGGAAAGAATAAGTAAGAGAATTAAATGAGCTTAAAACAGACGCCTGAGTTTATCTTAAGCTGACTAAGACATTTTATTTTTTATTTTCGCAATCAGGCAACATCAGGGTTCCAAAATTGAAACTAAACAGAGGTATTGAGAAAAATATAAGTTGTGTTTCTGGAACATCCAAAGTTTTTAAAATAAATATCATAACAGTTATAAATCCATCTGTTCTGTAGCAATCCTTGGGGAAAAGGAAGGGCCAGATGTCAGTTTTCTTTAATGGAGAACTTTATAAAGACCACAAAGGGATTAATTAAGAATAGCTAAAGGAATGAAAACTACATACAATTTACTTAAACTACAAATAACAAAGAAGGTAGTACTGACGTTATTTTTGCAGTCTCCCTGCGTTAAAGAATTTATGACCTCCAATGCATCATGCGACTAAGTTTTCCCCTCTGCTCCTTTGCTTTCATTGTTCAGTTTCTGCTTCATCGGCTTTCGCAATGTCCCCCACAGTTCACTTTTAACAACAATCTACAGTGTCAAGAATCCACTTCGAAATGGTATGTTTTGTATTTTTTCTTAAGAGAAGTATCATTCTTATGAGACTTTAGACATAAATATTTGTCTTCCAATATGCTCTGAAATATGCTTGCCATGGCTCCTCTGCACCCAGCAATGGTATATCTCTTTGTTCTCAGTACACACGCCAAATCTTCCCTTCCAGCTGATCAGAATATAGCGCAGGGGTTAGGACATGAGCTTACATCCCGACAGCCTCAGTTTGAACACCAGCTCTGCCACTTACTAGCGGTATGATCTTGGGCATATTATTTAACCTTTCTCTGCCTTAGTTTCCTTACCTATAAAATTGTATCTACCTCATAAGGCTGTTGTGAGGATTAATTAAACGTGTTCATTCTTATAAAGTACTGAGAGTCAGGGTCAGGTTAAACAGTAAGCACTCATTGCTTATTATTTCTAATAAAGAGTTCTTTCACATCAATTAGAAAAAGACAGTCTAAAGTGAGTCAAAGATAAGAGCTGGCAGTTCACTAAAGAGGAAATACAAACGATCAATAAAAAATGAAAATATACCATGATCAGTAAACATAAAAATGCAAATTAAAACAACACAATGATTTTTTTGCCTATTACGTGACCATGTAAAAGTCTGAGAACATTCAGTGCTAATGAAAACCTACAGAAAATGGCAGTCTTATTTATTATTGATGAATGTACATTTTTATAATATTTTGGAAAATAAAACTAGCAATATTAAATTTATAGTATGCATACTCCCTCACTGAGTAACTTCATTTTTAGGATTCTGTCGGGAGAAAGAAAAAAGAAAAATCAGCAATATCTGATACTGTCAAAAGTCTTACCCAAAAACATATCTAAAAGATTTATAATAACAATATCTGTAAATAACTAGACTATCCATTGCTATCATCTGCATATTTGTGTTCCCTCAAAATTTATATGTTGAATCTTAATCCTCAGTGCAATAGTAGTAAGAGATGGGGCCTTTAGAGAATGAAAGGGATTTGTGCCCTTATAAAAGAGGCCCAAAGGAGTTTGTCTGCCCTTTCTGCCATGTGAGGATACAGCAAGAAGACACTGTCTATGAGGAACAAGCCCTCACCAGACATCAAACCTGGTGGTACCTTAATCTTGGAATTCCCAGACCCATAACTGTGAGAAATAAATTTCTGTTATTTATAAGATACCCAGTTTATGATATTTTGTTACTGCAGCTGGAATAGACTTAGATATCCATATATAGGGAAATGGTTTCCTAAACCATGATATATTGTCTATGAAACAATAAGCAGCTATTTAAAAATTTGGATCATTATGCATTGACTTCAAAATAGGTCCACAACAGACCATTAGGGAAGAATAGCAGCTCCAAGTTAGGTCCTCATGTTTGTTTGTTTTTTAATCTTCAGTGGGTATATATGTATATATGTGCGTATGTGTGTGTGGCATTTGTTTCTATTAGCAAAGGAAATCATAGTTTACAGTAGTTACATTAGAAAATGGGATTAGAAAGAGAAAGTGAGAGACTATCAATTTTGCTTTTGACTATATATTGTTTGGATTGGTAGACGATGCAGTTATTATCATTACATTTCAATGGAAAAATTGTGAAGAATGGAGAAAAAAATAAATTTTCAATAAAAGTCAAAAATCAGCTACTGCATACTTTCCTCAGGGCACAACAAAGTTTTCAAAGTTATATATGAAAATGCTTCCAAAGGACACGTTTAATAATAGAAAATAATTCTTCTGTAACTTTTATCTTAGATTCAGAAGTACATGTGAAGGTTTGTTACATCAGTAAACTCGTGTCACGGGGATTTGTTGTACAGATTATTTTATCACCCAGGAATTAAGCCCATATCCAATAGTTATCTTTTCTGTTCCTCTCCCTCCTCCCACCCTCCACCCTCAAGTAGACCCCAGTGTCTGTTGTTTCTTTCTTTGTGTTCATAAGTTCTTATCATTTAGCTCCCACTTGTAAGTGAGAACATGTGGTATTTGGTTTTCCTTTCCTCGGCTATTATCCATGCTCCAGCTCCATCCATGTTCCTATAAAAGACATGATCTCATTCTTTTCATGGCTGCATAGTATTCCATGGTGTACATGTATCACATTTGCTTTATCCAATCTGTCATTACTGGGCATTTATGTTGATGCTATGTCTTTGCTATTGTGACTACTGCTGTAATGAGCATTCATGTACGTATGTCTTTACAGTAAAATGATCTATTTTCCTCTGGGTATATGTCCAGTAATGGGATTGCTGGATTGAATGGTAGTTCTGCTTCTAACTCTTTGAAGAATTGCCATACTGCTTTCTGCAATTGTTGAACTAAATTACACTCACACCAACAGTGTGTAAGTGTTCCATTTCGTCTGCAATATCGCTGGCATTTGTTATTTTTTGACTTTTTAATAATGGCCATTCTGACTAGGTGTGAGATGGTTTCTCACTGTGGTTTTTATTTACATTTCTCTAATGATCAGTGATATTGAGCTTTCTTTCATATGCTTGTTGACTGCATATATGTCTTCTTTTGAAAAGTGTCTGTTCATGCCCTTTGCCCACTTTTTAATGGAGTTGTTGTTTTCTTGTTAATTTGTTTAAGTTCATTATAGATGCTGGATATTAGACCGTTGTCAGATGCATGGTTTGCAAATACTTGGATACAGAATCAATGTACAAAAAGTACTAGCATTCCTATGCACCAACAACAGCCAAGCCAAAAGCCAAACTAGAAAAGCAATCTCATTCACATTTGCCAAAAAAAAAGAATAAAATACCTAGGAATACAGCTAACCAGGGAGGTGAAAGATCTCTACAATGAGAATTGCAAAACACTTTTCAAAGAAATCAGAGAAGACACAAACGATTCAAAACACATCCCATGCCCATGGATAGGAAGAATTCATATCATTGAGAGGGCCATGCTGCCCAAAGCAATTTACAGATTCAATGCTATTCCTATCAAACTACCAATGACATTCTTCACAGAACTAGAAAAAAAGTATTTTAAAATTCCTATTGAACCAATAAAGAACCTGAATAGCCAAGGCAATACTAAGCAAAGAGTACAAAGCTGTAGGCATCACATTACCCAACTTCAAACTACTATAGGGCTACAGTAAACAAAACAGCATGGTACTGGCACAAAAACAGATAAATGGACCACCCAATGGAACAGAATAGAGAGCCCAGAAATAAGGCTGCACACCTATGACCACCTAATCTTTGACAAAGCTAACAAAAGCAAGCAATGGGGAAAAGTCCGTATATAATAAATGGCGCTGGGATAACTGGCTAGCCATATACAGAAAACTGAAGCTAGGTCCCTTCCTTACCTCATAAACAAAAATCAATTCAAGATGGATTAAAAACTTATATGTAAAACCCAAATCTATAAAAATCCTGGAAGACAACCTAGACAAGATGATTCTGGACATAGGAATGGGCAAAGATTTCATGATGAAGATACCAAATGCAATCACAAAAAAAGCAAAAATTGTTAAGTGGGATCTAATTAAACTTTAGAGCCTCTACACAGCAAAATAAACTATCAACAGAGTAAACAGACAACTTACAGAAAATAATTCTTATATACAAACTATCGAGTTGTTTAAAAAGTTTAGTGACAAGTTCAATCAAGCAGTGAAAATTAAATCCCTTTACACTCACCCTGTCTATCAGCAAAGGGCTACACATGACCATGATACAATGAAAACGTGGAACATACACTGTTATAAGTTGGAAATATAGTTAGGTTTTCTCTCCCTAAGGGGAAAAAGAAAAATTTAATTTTCTGTCCATTTATAACAGGCCTTGGGGTAAATGCTAAAATGCAGTCTAGAGTAGATAAAGAAACCTTTCTTGCTGGAAAGAGGCACAGCGTACAGCAGTATTTCTCTGCAGGATGAGAGGTATAGGGGACAGGGGTGCTTCGAGAATAGAAGAGCTGGGACCCAATCAGAATCTGAAATGCAGAAAAGAGAGGCCATCAAAAAGCATATTTAATATTTACTTATTTCATTGATTCTAAGAAGTACAGTTTTTTACATTTTAATACCTCTGAAATTAGGAAGAGTCTTAGATTTAATGACATATTATAATCACTGCTAGCCAGGTGGCAGTTTTGATGTGGTTGTCATTGCTTTCAGTATAAATATTCACATTGTTGTCACTTCCATTGAGTTTTGAATATTCTTGGTGCTACAAGTGTTGAGTTTAATTGCCATTTAAAGTGTCTTCTAAAGATTGCAACATGATTCGGCTTTGAGGCAGAAGTCATTATATACACAAAAATATACAGAAATAGAGCAGTGGGGAATGTGTTTGCTTTTAGTGAAGCAAATATTCATCATTTTAGGAATGACTAGAGCCCCTTATTTCCTCACAAAACAATAATGTGTTTTACAGAACCTAAGAAAAAAATACCCAGAAGTAGATGAAGCTGTGTTAGGTTTTGTTATTAAATGCATACAAGAGGGATTGCCTATCACCTGCCATGCAGAGGAACTAAACACAAAAGAAATTGCTAAATCTCTTGTAATTGATGAAAGACAATGAGTGGTGATGTGACTGATTCATGCATCATGCAGGACTGTTTTATAAGGCATTATGTCATAGTTTTGTTGATAGCATTTGTTTTTCTTAGTAGAACATACATAATCCCATGGTATGTCTTTCAATCAATGGCATTACAGATCAATAAAATATGGGTAAAATATATTTTTCAATATTGAAAATTTTTTTAGAAGCACATTGGCTTTCTGATTTAAAACTTAAGAAAGAAAAAAGCCAGGAATAATATTTTAGGTTGGTAGAAATAACAAGCAACATTTCACAACTAGGCAGGGAAAGAAAAGTGAGCCCGTGGCCACTGCACTCTCTCGGGTTTCAAAAACAAAAAAAAAAAAAGAAAGAAAAAGTTTGAGAGGCATTGGTTTACGACCATCCGCATCCCATTTATGGCTCTTCTATTTATGTTTTACAGCTCCCTAGACAAGGTAGCGAATTTCAGCCTTAGTTTTTTCCTCTGCAAAATAGGTATAACAATACCTCCTCAACGACTTGTGACGATTTAAAAAGTAGCACAAACACATATTTCATCAGGCACTTGGCTTGCAAATGCTCATTAAAATACCAGCCCCTGTGTTTTTCCAAAGGAGGGTGCCATCTTTAGGTGAAATTCTGGTTTGTAGAGGTTATGTCATCGATCTATAAGGAGCATAAGTTGTTAAAACTCTAAGCTTTAAAACATACATATTTAACATTTAAAACAGGATATGGGTTGATTTGAACAATACCTTGATTTGATGAGATGCATCTTTTCTAATGTGCTTTAATCTCAAATATTTTCCCAAATATAATTCTTCTCTTGGAAGCTGCTACTAGCTGAGAAATAGCCACCTTCCCCTGCTATTTCCTCTAAAGAAAGGAATTCAGAAACAGCCTGGGAAAAATACTTTCCCTGTCAAAAGTAATAAATCAGAGTTTTTTTTCATTGCTATCTTAATTTTCATCTCTAATTATAGCTTGGAAAAAATATTGGGGTGCAAAATCAAAACAATAAAAAGTTTACTTTTGTAGATTTAAGATGGAGATTAATCTCCAGGAAAATTAAAAGACATCTTTGTTATGCCTGAGTCCTCTTAGTCTATGTGTAATTTCAGCCATCACCAAAGGTGCTCATCACAGAAATGTCAAGGGGGAGAACAAATAAAAGTCACAACGATACAATAAACTGGTTACTTTAAAGAATATGAGGTCGTAAAGTTTCTAGCAGTTTTCTAACTGTTCTGATGAATTACTGAATTCTTCTTTCCAAACTCATATTGCAGAAGGATATCTATACAGCATTATAGGCAAGGATTATGACTCTCTCTACGGACTATAACAGAGTATTGCTTCCATTGCCCTGTGATTCATCTTCCTTTTCCCATCAGGATTATTACAACCAGGAAACAGGTATATAACAATGTGCTTCTTTCACCTTTATGCACTGGACTAAGAAGCAAGAAGAGCTCTAGAGATCCCATATTTTGGTTCCACTTAGAAACATTAATAGATGCTAAAATTTGAAGAAACTTTACATTTGGAAAACAAAATGGAAATAAACTTAGAGTCAAAGAGGGATGAAGTGCAACTCCTTTCTCTTTAGTTTTATAGGCATATATTGAAAATCTACTACATACTACACTTTGCCAAGAGCACAGAGCCCACTGGGAGAAGCAGATATATTAGTAGAGTTTTAGTGTCTAATATTGTTAGTGCTAAAACAGATGTGTGAAGATGGCTATACTCTTCTACAAGCATGTTTTCAAGGTTTTCTGGCATGACTCCATTCCATATTCTTACTTGAAACCTAGGTTTTAATCCACAACACTGCAAAGCTTGCGGGGTACTTGCCTAAATCCATCACTTTCTGAATCCCTGTCCACCTCCACATAGTTAGTATCATTTCATGTGCAACATTAGCAATCCCACTCTTAGACACTTATTTCTTTGCAGCCAACACTAAGGCCCTATTTCTATTCCAGTTCCTTACTTCATGGAGAAGTGATACTGTATACTTCGTGTATTTGTCCATTTTCAGGCTGCTGATAAAGACATACCCCAGACTGAGAAGAAAAGGAGAGTGAATTTGACGTATAGTTCCACATGGCTGGGGAGGTCTCACAATCATGGCAGAAGGCTAAAGGCACTTCTTTCATGGCAGCTGCAAGACAGAATGAGAAAAGAGCAAAAGTGGAAACCCCTGATAAACCCATAAGATCTCATGAGACTTACTCACTATCACAAGAATAGCACAGGAAAGACCGGCCCCCATGATTCCACTACTTCCCACTGGGTCCCTTCCACAACATGTGGGAATTCTGGGAGATACAATTCAAGTTGAAATTTGAGTGGGGACACAGCCAAACCATATCATTCCACCCCTGGCCCCTCTCAAATTTCATGTCCTCACATTTCAGAACAAATCATGCCTTCCCAACAGTCTCCCAAAGTTTGAACTCATTTCAGCATTAATTCAAAAGTCCACTGTCCGAAGTCTCATCTGAGACAAGGCAAGTCCCTTCTGCCTATGAGCATGAAATATCAAAAGCAAGTTAGTTACTTCCTGGATATAATTGGGGTATAGGCATTGGGTAAATACAGCCATTCCAAATGGGAGAAATTGGCCAAAACAAAGGGGCCAACAGGCCCTATGCAAGTCAGAAATCTAGCAGAGCAGCCAAATCTTAAAGCTCCAAAATGATCTCCTTTGACTCCATGTCTCACATTCAGGTCACTCTGATGCAAGAGGTGGGTTCCCATGGTCTTGGGCTGCTCTGCGCCTGTGACTTTGCAGGGTACAGCCTTGTCTCCCAGCTGCTCTCACAGACTGGCATTGAGTGTCTGTGGCTTTTCAGGCACACAGTGCAAGCTGTTGGTGGATCTACCATTCTGGGGTCTGAAAGACAGTGGTCCTCTTCTCACATCTCCACTAAGTGGTACCCCAGTAGGGAATCTGTGCAGGGGTTCTGACCCCATATTTCCCTTCCACCTTCCCTAGCAGAGGTTCTCCATGAGAGCCTTGCCCCTGCAGCAAACTTCTGCCTGGACATCCAGGCATTTCCACACATCTTCTGAAATTTAGGCAAAGGTTCCCTAACCTCAATTCTTGACTTCTGTGCACCCACAGGCTCAACACCACACGGAAGCTGCCAAGGCTTGGGGCTTGCACCCTCTGAAGCCACAGCCTAAGCTGTACCTTGCCCCCTTGTAGTCATGACTATAGCAGCTGGGACACAGGACACCAACTCCCTAGACTGCACACAGCACCAGGACCCTGCACTGGGCCCATGAAACCATTTTTGTCTCCAGGCCTGTGATGAGAGGGACTGCCGAGAAGACTTCTGACATGCCCTAGAGACATTTTCCCCATTGTCTTGGGAATACATTCGGCTTCTCGTTACTTATGCAAATTTCTGCAGCTGACTTAAATTTCTCCTCAGAAAATAGGATGTTCTTTTTCATCGCATTGACAGGTTGCAAATTTTCCAAACTTTTATGCTCTGCTTTCCTTATAAAATGGAGTGCCTTTAACAGCATGCAAGTCACCTCTTGAATGCTTAGCTGCTTACAAATTTCTTCCACCAGATACCCTAAATCATCTCTCTCAACTTTAAAGTTCCACAAATCTCTAGAGCAGGGGCAAAATGTCACCAGTCTCTTTGCTAAAACATAGCAAAAGTCGCCTTTACTCCAGTTCCCAACTAGTTCTTTTCCATCTGAGACCGCCTCAGCCTGGACTTTATTGTCCATATTGCTATCAGCATTTTGGGCAAAGCCATTCAACAATTCTCTAGGGAGTTCCAAACTTTCCCACATTTTCCTGTCTTTTTCTAAGCCCTTCACACTGTTCCAGCCTCTGCCTGTTACCCAGTTCCAAGTCATGTCCACATTTTTGGGTAACTTTTCAGCAGTGCCCCACTCTACTGGTACCAATTTACTGTATTAGTTCATTTTCACACTGCTGCTAAAGACATACCCAAGACTGTGAAGAAAAGGAGGTCTAATTTGACTTAGAGTTCCACATGGCTGGGGAGGTCTCACAATCATGGCAGAGGGCAAAAGGCACTTCTTGCATGGAAGCTGCAAGAGAGAATGAGGAAGGAGCAAAAGTTGAAACCTTGATAAACCCATCAGATCTCATAAGACTTACTCTCTGTCAGGAGAATATCTTGGGAAAGACTAGGCCCCATGATTCAATTACCTCCCACTGGGTCCCTCCCACAACATGTTGGAATTCTGGGAGATACAATTCAACTTGAGATTTCGGTGGGGACACAGCCAAACCCTATCACCTCATGAAGAGGTGATACATTCTAGCTCATGAAGAGGTGATACAA
The DNA here is from genome assembly GCF_028885655.2 of Pongo abelii. NCBI lineage: Eukaryota > Metazoa > Chordata > Mammalia > Primates > Hominidae > Pongo > Pongo abelii. Next base: position 33,985,719 of record NC_071998.2, read on the forward strand.
TACATCTCATGAAGAGGAGGAAGAGCACAGTTCTAGAACTGAATTCAGGTTTCATTAATTAACAATGTGACCTTAGGCAAATTACATCACTTCTCTGAACTTCAATTTTATCCTTCATAAATGGGGCAAATAATACTCTCTTCAGATTTATTTGTGAGGATTAAACAAGATCATGGGTAAAAATAATTTATTGAGTTCAGTACATGAGAAGCTATCAATAAGAGTTTGCAATTATTATGTTACTTTGTCCAAGTCAATTAATATAAAAGCAACCTTATCATACATGTAAGATCTTGTTCTTCCTTCTTAGAGAAGGAAATTGTCTGTAGTCTTGTATAATAGAACCAAATAGTAATCATATCATTCACTTAATGAGAGCTACACAACCACCTTTTCAAGGTTGTTACTGAACACACAGAACATATACCAAGCATTCACTAAAAATATTCACTATATTTCAGAGGGAACCAGTTTACTTGCAGACACTTAAACTCATATAATGATAATAATAGCAAGCACTTATTGAAAAACTCCTGTGTGTCACTTTTACATGGTCTTTTATAGCCTTGCTATCTCCCATCAAGAGGTGGAGGTCTTATTTTCCCTTCCCTTAAAACTAGCTGTGCTTTTGTGACTGATTCAACAAACAGAATGAGTGAAAAAGACATCATATGATTCTCAAGGCCAGGTTGTACAAGGCAATGTGGTTTTCATCTGTCTACCTCTCTTGGACTCTTACTTTTAGAATCCAGCCAGCATACAGTAATAAAACCAAGCAGCCGCATGTAAAGAATCTGTATAAGTGTTCTCTCCACAGCCTCACTGAAGGTTCTAGTAACATCCAATATCAATCCCCAAACATGTAAGTTAACCCTCAGTTGATTCCAGTCAGAGCTTGTAAGCCAACTCAGCTGATGCCATACTAGCAGAGATGCACTGTCCCCACTGTCCTCCCTTTCTCCTGTCTTCCCTTCCCATGCTGGCCACTTCTGTCCTAACTCTGGTCCCTTATTACTTCATACATACTGCATTTCAAGAAGCTCCTAGGTCTCATCTCTGCTCCCCTCTACTCCCTTAAAACCACTCAGCATATAACTAATAAAAGGCCTATCTTCCTAAAACATTAATTCTATCCTGTCATTCCTCTATTAAAAGTACTCAAGACCCTCCCACATTCTAAAGAATAAACCCCAAGTGCACAGCAAAAACCTCCAAATTCTGTCCCAAATTAACTCTTACATCTTGCCATCATTTCCCAATATGAACCTCCAGATGCAGACAGTCAGGACTGTTTTCTGTTCCTTAGTGGGACCTCACAAATCTGAACTCTTGCTCATAGTATCACATTCTTATAAAGACTTCATCCAGTGGTATGCTAAACCCAGCTCAAACAGGCTCAGGACAGCTAATTTTTAAATATTCAGGAACTTTGCAAGCACGTGGTTAAATTACTGATAGCTTCAAATTGGCCATAGCAGAAGTATTTACACCATGGAAACAAACCGGCAAACACTGCAAAGCGGGGCTTTGCAGAAGTGGAAGGGGAAACCAGTTTACCAGTACGCCATTACACTCATTTGTGTGCTTCATGTACTCAAATCTATACACAGTTTGAATCCCAGATCAAGCGAAATCTTCTCCACAAAGCCTTCCCTCATTACTCAATTTGTACATTTCCTAGCCTCCTATAGTTTGTTTCAACTTCTCAATTGTCCTTAAAAACCTACTACTTTGTAGAAGATTGTGCCCCAGCAATAAAGCAGCAGAACTGAGGAAAGGGGCTATGTTTTTGTTTGTTTTGGTTTGTGCATGACGTATAGCATCTAGTGGCATGCCATGTACATTGTAAGTATTCAAAGAGTTAGAATGAGACTTATATTATGAAATATTTCAAGGATGTAGGTCTCTAAGGACTTTATCACATCTTTCCCAAGCAAAAAAGAGGATTGTTCAGGGAAAGTATTAAAAGTCAATACAGTATCTTGACTCTAAAAAGTAAATTTGAGATTATTGTTACTATGGTTTGGATATTTTTTTTATTTTGTTTTGTTTTGTTTTGTTTTTATCTCTATCAAAACTCATTTTGGAATTTGAACCTCAGAAGGGTGGTATTGGGAGGTGGGGCCCATTGGGAGGTGTTTGGGACATGGGGGTACATCTCTTATGAATAGCTTGGTGCCAATCTCCTGACAATGAGTGAGTTCTTGCTGTAGCAAGACTGGATTAGCTTTTTAGGGAATGGATTCGTTCCCTTGTGAATGGGTTGTTATAAAGCCAGGATGCTCCTCGGGTTCTCTCTCTTTGTATGTTTTCACTTCCCTTTTGACCTTCTCTACCTTGTTATGACATAGCACAGAAGAACTCACCAGAAGCCAGGGCCATGCCCTTGAACTTTTCATCCTGCATAACCATGAGCTAAATAAACCTCTTTTCTTTATAAATTACCCAGTCTCAAATATTCTGTTACAGAAACACAAAACAGACTAAGACTATGGGCATACAAACAAACAAAAAAAAACCTAATAAGATATAAATATAAAACCTAGACAAAGGGAAAATGCATTTGTACTAACTAGAATGTCAAATGCTACATTTAACCATTACATTTTGTTCTGAGCTTCCTGGCAACTGGAGCAAAATAAATGGGAATGTAATGAGTTACATTGTTAGCCATGTAAATTTATTATTATTAAAAGGAGAAAGCATAGGTGGGAAGAGATAGTATTTTCCCCTGTTAAATACTAAAAGGCATGTTTCTGAAGGTTTATATATAACATAGTATGTGATATGGTGGACAATATCCTCAATAATCTGTTTACAAAACAAGTCCAATATAGGCTGTTTCTTCTAGTGAACCTCGAGAAAAACTGACTGCATAATCTCAAAGCATAACTCATTCAAGATAACTATATAGACAAGTGTATACTCCAAGTATATAAATATCTAGTATTCTAATAATATAAGAGAAATAAAAGTAAACCATATATAGTATTATAGTAGACAATAGTATAATCTTTATACAACATTCCTATATATCACGCCTTTCAAGAAGGTATCTAGTAAGAAATGAAGTATTCTCAAGCCAGTAGTGATGGCATTTTGTAACAGATTCTGCAACAGATTGAGGTTCTATCTTTCAAATTCCTTTCTCTGGAAAGCGCAGTAAGTAGGCATGTCCTTTATAAGTGATTCCATTACAGAGAACCAAAAGTCAAACAGCAGAACGATCTCAGAGACAAAGAGCTAAAGCAGAAACTTGTTCAAAAGGCGATACAAGAAAAATGAGACCTGAGGCAAGAAAGATATGAATTCTGTATTCTGAAAGACCAGAATATAGAAAGGAGGAGAGTAAGCAGAAGAAGTTTGTCAAAACTTACACGAGAAAATAGAAATGAACATCAGAGAGTGGAGGCTGCAAATTGCTGGAATTTTGCATGCCACTGACATTTGTTTGAGTAGACAAGGCAAAAGCATTTAAAGATATTGGATATGATGAAAAATGCACATGCTTTGGAAAATAAGAAGGTAGTGTGGTTGATATCTTCTCTGTTTAAAAAGTTTAGTCATTTAATCAGTATTTCCTCTAGAACAAAAGGCCATCCACTTCTCAGAGCAGATAGAAAGAGCATATGTTTAAGCATTTTGTGAAAATTTTTCTCATCTTTGGACTGTTGAAGCCAAGCATTTGAACAAGTGCTTGATACAGTCTCAAGAATACCCACCACAGACCATGAGATAGATGGACTTTCTTTTGGAGGAGAGTGGAGTTCAGTTGAGGAGGAGTATAAAATACTTTCTTATGGGGGTTACCAGCCACCTACTGTGGCCATAAAAAATGCTTCAGTTATGCTCCAACAAAACAGCTGGCTCTAAACAAAATGCACCACCACGGCACCTGCCAGGATAAGTTAACTGAAAAAGTCATCCCCTGATGACTGAAGGACTTGACTTGTTATTTAATATTGACCAAGCAAATTGGTGAATGTCTGCCAAAGACAAGGATTTTAACCTAGTGAATATGGAGCTGTATTTTCTGAGGCAGATACCAGAACCAGTTTCCTTTTAAGGCCACTCCCAGTATTTACAATGAAATTATGCCATCTGTGCTTAGAATAATATTCATCCTTCTAGGTACTATGGCAGAAGAAAGTATCATTTTATGTCCCTCTCAGCCATGAGATTCCATGGCTCAGCTATATCACAGTTAGTGATAAATATCATAAAGATTAATCAAAAGAAATTGATTTGGCTCAAAATAAAGCAGAATAGATAGAGATGTCCAAAGACAGAATGAACAAAGTAAGATAATACATAGTGAGGGCTGGGCCTCTGAGAAAAAGGTAGATACTACACAGAGCTGATATTGTAGAGTGACAATATTGAAGACATGATACAAATAATGAATGTATGTTTAGACTTGATGACATACAGGATATCTTACAATCTTAAAGTTCTGTGCCCCTGTATGCCTTTTATCCAAATTTCTTCCCTGGATTTCTGACCTATATTTTCTTGCTTGGATTACTGATATCTACAACCTATTTTATTTCCATACTTATTCTCATTGTATCCTTCCGACACACAGAGACATCTTCATTCCTTGCTTCTGCTTTCAAACCCTCACTGCTAGTACTAATCTTGCTGCTTACCTGGATGTAAAGAGGCTGTGGCCTCCTGGCTTCCATCTTACACTTAACATCCTGTCACTGCCCTCATCCCACCATGATCATTGTTCAAACATAAGCATATTTAATGTTTCCAATGATGACTCTAAGTAACATAAAGTGACTTACTGTTCTTTAGTAAGCAGAAGTGAAATTTTCAAAGATTAATATATTTGTAGTAGAGCTAAGATTTCTCCTCACTCTCAAATTCTATGTGTTGAGCTAAGTTCACCCAATAAACACGTCCCTCTTCTCCACCTGCATTCTGAAACAAATACAAAATACAACAAAACAAAAGAGTAAGACAGTTGGAATAGCAACATATCACCTTTTATATCGATAAATCTAATCCTGGAAAATGTGGTTTGTATATTTGACAAATTTGAATCCCTATTATTGAGCATCAGAAGTAGAGTGCCCTCCTCATCCAGTCATAGGCAACACTAGACTTCCCTGTGTGAGGGCCTGTTCTGTAAAATTTAAGACATGGGGTAGCAGAGCAGAATGCATTCTGTGTGTAGCTAAGCTCCAAGAGAAAAAGGAGGGTAAAGAGATACACGATGCATCCTTAAGTCAATTCCCAAACTAACCAGTCATCTTTCTCACTCCAAGGCGAATTGTAAAGGATGAGGCAAAAAAAAAAAAAAAAAAGAAAAGAAAAGAAGAGAAAAAAAGCCCAGGAATAATCAGAAGAAATTTCCCTCTTCGAAATCAGAGAAAGAAGGAAGAAGGTCCCTCCTCTCCCAACACTAAAGATTATAACTGATTCAAGAAGGTGGAATACAAAGATTTATATGATTTAACCCAGGTCAATTTCAAGTGATCATGTCAGGATTGGTGTAGGTGAGGGATGAGAGAGGCTCAGGGAGGAGAGTTTTGAGAATGAATGTATGTCACCAACCATCTCCTAAATGAACGCTCTCTTTTACTGACCAACTACCAGGACTACTGTCTGTCACGTACTATTCTACTCTAAAATTCATGATATTTTGTTAGTTAATTTAAGAAACTCTTATTTTGTAACTACTCTTTGCCTAGCTCTGGTATACAAAACAAAATATAATGGTCTCTCACCTCAAGGAGCTTATGTTCTGGAAGGCAGGAGTTGTCAAGAGACAATTGTAATAAATCAGGAAAAGAACTATAACCAAAACAAGCACATGGTACTATGACAGCCCAAAGGAGGACTTTTAAATCAGACTTGTAAAGGCTTCCAGGGAGGAGATGATACATATCTGTAGGATTTAAATATAGGAAATGGAGAGAGAGAGTTATGTAGAATGACAGGAGGGGAAAGACATGGTGTGTGTGAAAATAGCACGCAGGTCAGAAAGGCATGGCAGATTTGCATTATTTTCAAAATTACACAGAAGAAGGGACTGGAAAGGCAGCTTCCAATAATCTGGCAATTAATCTAGGCAAGAAGTGAGAGGACCTAAGACCATGAAAAAGCAGATGGAGCAGAAACAATTGATCTGGGGGATGTTTACATTTTGAATGAATAGAGGCTATGTGGAGGTAGGGGAGTCAAGAATGGCTTCTCAACTGCTAAATTCAGATGCCAGACTGGAAACATTTCATCTCCTACTGCAAGGTCTTTCTGCCAAAGCTGCCTCACTCTGTTTGGAATACGTATTCCCTGCAATTCAAAACCTTCATGATGATGAGGCATTCCAGACAGAGATCAGCATATGCAGAGCTGCATCCAGGCCTGTGTGATGCTGAAGAGTTGCAGCCTTGAGCTTCCATGAACATCAAGAGTTAACTTTATTTACAAGGTTGGTATGTACCATATCCATCCTCCTCCCTCTTTGTGTCATAATCACTCAGCTCTTGATAATTAACATGACAACTGACCCTTTGACAGTCACATTAAACTGCACAGCTCTTTTCACCTTCGGTACTACATGGCAATCACATGCATGATAGGGACTGGGAGACTTTCTCCTTTAATACACTGGCTAGGGTTAAAATATTCAGGGTGTCAAAACAGATGGTAGCAGGCACTATATTCTATATACAGCTCAACCTATTCCATATCAGCAGTGCAAAGAATGGCTGACAGAAAATCTATGGCTCAGGCTCCAGCATAGAAAACATTAATGCAAACATTCTCTGCCCAAAGGACTTGGCATTTACCACACTTTCTACTGGAAGCACAAGGTTCCTGTGCCAAAGGTCAGGGGCAGAGGGATTAACTTTTCCCATATATTTAAGCAAACTGTCCATCACACCAAAAGTGCAGGCACACACACATACACACACACTCCATTTATTGTAGTTGATTATGAAAAAGGTCAGCTGAGTGATTTGCTGCCAGACACACACACACACACACACACACACACAAATACACGTGAAACACCTGCTAACATCAGCAAACTAGAAAAAGAATGACCAGCTCTACAATTTCAAACAACAAAGAAAATCTGTTCATTCCTGTCGACAGAATCTATTGCTTTCAAAGATTGAAACCCAATGATGTTCACTTTTCAGTTCAACAGGTCATTTATTCCCTAAAGATTTTTGCAAAGCAAGAAAATAAAACAAACAACTGTGTGTGCCAAAATGTCAATAAGCATACATTTGATGGGTGTCCCACCTTAATAAATAAATAATTTCCTAAATAACGCTGAAAGAACACTTCACCTCTTCAAATGTAACATTACAATATATTTTTTAAAAAATCAAGTATAACATTATAATACATTTATAAAAAGTCAAATAATGAATGTGTAGTTATACTACTTAGGTAATCTGAATATACCACTTAGCAAAAAATATGTCACTTATCAAAAATAAAATATTTTGTCCTAGTTTTTTGATTTTCATGGGGATCTAGAACACTACACATACATGATATACAGTGAACATATATATTGCAAATTGCATATATTTTACAAATTACACGTCACATACATTTACATATTTTCTGTTATATATTAGAAAGCATACAAAATATAATATGACAAATATATGCATATTTTTGTTTGTATTCCCTCAAAACTAAAACTTAAGGCTTTTATATCAATATGCTCTCATTTTTTACACTCATATTCTCTCCTGAAATCTATCTAGAGTAGTAAAAATATGCACCCAGGTGGAATGTATAAGAATGTTCTCAGCATCACCGACTCCTTCTTCCCATTTTCTTCTGAACATATCTTGTGAGTCCCAGGGAAGTATTTAATTGTGAGCCATGAGTGATGTCATCCACTTATGTGTCATCTTGCACATCTGTCTCAAGACAACGTTGGGAATGGACAGCATCTCCCATGGGGTCAGATAAAAAGGAAAAACTTCTTTCCTCCACAAATAGGTTTGAATGATGCAAAGTAGGTCAGGGTTTTTTTGTTTTTTTTTTTTTTTTTTTTAGGCTGCTCTGTAAAATTCAAAGCCAAAAAAGAGTTCAGATTGAATCTTTGACAGACACTGCTTTTAAAGAGACCTTCTATCAGTAAAAAGGGCTGTTCTCCAGGTGATTTCGCATATATTTTTAATGCCAATTCGTGTCAGTATTGACTCTATGTTTTGACGGTAAGAGGAATTAAAATGATTCTGAGTACCTGAGGTGACTCTATTGACACATCAGATTACGCTTAATGTTTCAACAGCAAAGCAAAGTAGAGCAAAGCAGTCACCCTACCATGCCTGGCTTATTAAAGCCTTTTTCCAGCCAGGACTATGCACCTCGCAAGGAAGAGCTATTTCAAATAGAATCAGTTGGCTTTGAATATATTTTTTTAATCATAGAATAAGAGATTCTCTATCCTTTAAAGGTTATGTTCAGTTTTTCAGTGGGAATATACAAAAACTGGCTCTTTGTTGAAGACTCAGAATTTCCTCCCTTGGGAATTCCCTGATTCCGGAAGCCTAGGCGGGAGGAGTATAAGCACAGCAGCTGCAGCAAGGCCTGGGCTCCAGGTCTGAAGGCGCCCACAGTCCACCCAGAGAAGGCAGCAAGGATTTGGGGTCTATCTTTCAACAACTTATATTATTAGAGCAAGGAGTCTAAGGTGTCTAGGGCTTCGTAAATCATCACATTCTTATGCAACACTAAATCTTTTAATCATACAGGAGGAGCTGGCTTATAGACGGTCAACTACAATTTGTTAAGAATTACTCCCATAGCTGAAGTCTGCATGGAGAAAGTGCAAAGGACACTAAAGATTAAGCCCTCATCAGGCCAAGGGAGGTGCCAATTCAAACATCTTCTTTCTTCAAAGAGAAAAATATCATCCAAGTAGACCCTACAAAGAGGGGCTAGGTATGCTTTTAGTCAGTTTTGTTTTTGTTTATTTATTTCAATTGATGATAAAAACTATATCATTTATCATGTAAGGCATGATGTTTTGAAATATGTACACAATGTGGAGTGCCATTTTTTTTAAGCTAGAAAGAGCTATTAGCCCTTTCCTTCTTATTTTCTCAAGGTCTTAAAAAATATTTGTCTCACTGGTAGGGACCACCTGATATTTCATACCAATGGAATTACATCTTGGGATTCCTAGTCTTAACAACAGTTACCATAAGGCAGAAATTTGTCACCAGGGGTAGGTTTGGGGATTTTGTTTATTTACAACTGAATATTTCCTTTTTTGCTTTTCAGTGTTTACTTGCTTTTTTCACCTGATTCATTGCAACTGGAATAGAAACTATCTGCTCGCCAGACACAGTGGCTTATGCCTGTAAACCCAGCACTTTGGGAGGCCAAGGTGGACTGATCACAAGGTCAGGAGTTCGAGACCAGCCTGGCCAATGTGGTGAAACCATGTATCTACTAAAAATGCACAAATTAGCTGGGCGTGGTGGCAGGTGCCTATAATCCCAGCTACTCAGGAGGTTGAGATAGAAGAGTTGCTTGAACCCAGGAGTCGAAGGTTGCAGTGAGCCGAGATCGCGCCACTGCACTCCAGCCTGGGTCACAGAGCGAGACTCCATCTCAAAAAAAAAAAAAAAAGAAAAAGAAAAAGAAAAAAAAAGAAAGCAACTGTCTGCTCATACCTAGGACTATGGGAATCCAAAACATATTTCTTCATCGGTGTGTTTGTATATGAATCTAAGTGGAAGAAAGCAGATAATTCTCCCTAAAAGACATATTTTGCAGCTATCTGTGAAAAACAGGCAAGCCATTGCTCGGCTAGTGCTGGTAATCACAAAGCATTTTCCTGAAAGCTTTGTAAATGCTTTTCGCCTTACAGATAAGAGATTTAAAGTAGACAGAAATAAATGACAGAGCTCACAGGGACTTACCTCTATGGCACCGCCGCTTGCCTAGCAGGCTGAAAACTCCAGGCTTTTCACGGTCCCTGTCAGGTTTGACTCTCCTGCTGCCAGCCAAGATGTGACGGCAAATAGGCAGAGTGGAGAAAAGAATGTGAACAGGATTCAACTCAGCCAGACCCAGGGTTGAACCCAGCTCTGCCACTGACTATCTGCGAAGTCCAGCTTCTCCTATTGTAAAATCAGGATGATAAACTAATACCAGAGTGCAGTTAGGAGGAGTAAATTCAAGTGCCTGGGCTAGTGGTTACAAATAGGAATTGGTTGTTTTTCCTGCCTGAAGCACATACATTACTTTTTAGCCACATCTTGAAAGCAATCTTAATGTAACAACTTCCTTTTACACACCAAAGTAAGAAGCACCCTACAAATGATATCCTACTCAGCCCTGTACCCAGTCCATACATGCTTTCAAATCCCTAGCAGTGTCAGTTGGGTTTTCATGAACCCGGCATCACAGAAGGCATTGGATACATTTTCTTCCCTAGATGCATTCTCTCCAATTTAAGAGAGCACCCAAGAAGCTGAGTTTACAAGAGAAGGGATATCTAGCATGTTGACCGCTCATTCTCAGTGCTACCAGAGCTCTAGAGTATCAGCAGAGCATAGGTGAGATAGAAAAAGCTTATGGGAATTCTTATGTTAATAATTAGTTTGGTATGGCTAAAAAGACATTCCCCATGTGTACCCAATGGTAGTTTTTTTCACAGTGTTCCCTAATCCACAAAGGAAGCCGGCCTTAGCTCTGTCCATGGTATCCCCAGGCTGAACACATAGGAACTCTGTGTACCACTCAGCCCTGGCTCTTTCTGCCGTTGCACTAACCAAATCCCCCTTGACAGGCAGAGGAATGAAGTTCTATGGCCCTATGCATTCTGCCTCCCGCATGCACTTTACCTCTGCTTCATCCACTTCCCCTAAGACTGACTCTCAAAATACATATTCTGGCTTTGCCATTACGTGACTTCCTTGCTCCCTCTCCAGTCCCAGACTCCTTTTCTGATCCTTACCAACATCAGCATACAATTATACGTAATTAAAAAGAATTACAATATATTCTGATTTTTTAAAATTGTATATATATACATACATATTAACAGAGTCATCTTAAGACTAAATATGTATTTATTCATATATTTATATATAAATAATTTAAAAATAAACCTATATGTTCTAATACAACTATTTTATACTTCTTTTGGAAGAAGCTATAGAGGGTAGGAGAGAGGGAAGAAGGTAAAAAGGAAAAGACAGACGGAAATTTAAGTGTATCAATACATCAAAGACTGAAAGGACAAAATAAAATCTCTCTTCAGTTTTTCAAGTGAGTGTTACTTTTTCTATATTCCCTTACGGTAGTCACCAATTGCTGTGGGCTTCGTCAAGATCAATATGCCCCAGAAGCGCAAATCAAATGTGAATTAAGATCAAATCTTCTTTCAGCTCTTAAGTCTATGCATTGCCAAATGCCCCCAAACAATAGACATGTTTTCTCCAAACTGGGAGTTCTTCATCCATTATCACAATTAACCTGTGCTTTTATCATTGCATTTGTATATTCATTCAATAAATATACATTGAGTATTCATCATATACCAGAAACTATACTGCACCAGAGCCTCAAAAATGTTAAAAGCACTGTTCTGGACCCTAAAGAGCTTAGAATAAATGAGGGACACAGAAAAACCAGCAATTAAACTAACATGGATGGACACAATGTTAGGATTATGTACATGATACTAGGAGGAGTAGAGTAAGAGCATAACTTAAACTAATAAGTCCAGGAGGGGCTTCGCAGATGAAGAAATGTGAGTTCACTATGGATAACTGTGCAATACCCAACCAAGTACCAAACACAAAACACAAAAAGGTGTTCCCAACAATGAAAATCAAATATGCAATGACATGGAAATATGAAACAGCACCATATTTTTTGAAAACTGCTTTTCGTATAATAAATAGACCCCAGATTGTACTGTTAGGAAATAAGATTAGAGAAGCATGTACAGCTAGATCATAAAGATTTTGGGTGATAAATGTATCCTGTGGGCTGAAAGGACTATTAAAGAATTTTAATCAGTGAAGTGATGAAATCAAATTTGAATTTAAAAAGCTATGGCTGCAGGGTAAAGGCTAAATTAAAGTAGTGGGGTGGTGGAGTCAGCAAGTCCATTCACCTAGTAATCTAGTGAGAACTGCTAAGGCAGGAAACTTCGCTATAAAAGTGCAGGGAATTTTGGAGATGAACTCTACAACTGCTTATAACTATTAAGTGAGAAAGAAGGTGGGTAAAGTCATCTGAGATGACTCCTGGGTAGAATGGTAGTGCCATTCCTCAAGACAGGAACTATGTAGGGACGACATATTTGGAGGAAAATGAATAGTTCAGTCTGGACATTGAATTTGAGGCACCTGTGGAACATACTACAAGACTAGTCCATGGACAATTAGATGTTAAGTTCTAGAGATCAGGAGAAAATCTGGGCAGGAGAAAAGAAGGCCACTAAAAAGGTAGTTGATATTGAATTACCTGGATACTTGCCTACTAACACACATCTTCTCCCTTTTATTTTCCTTTCTCTCTTCTCTTCCACCACAATATTTCCTATTCTCTTGAACTCACAGTCACTTTCAATCACAATTAATCGAATATGTTTTCTATGGGTCCTACTATATACTAAGGAAAAGAAAATATGAAAGTAAACTAATGATATCAACCAAGTTTAATATAATCAATTCTGTAAAATTTTATTGTATATAAAATAGCAGGTGCTACACACAAGTGAAAGAAACACTGAATTTTAAGTTCTGAAGAACAAAATTGGTTTTATGCCTTCTACCTTGCAGCATTACTACTAGAGAGGATACTGTACTATTTTACAATTGTTTGCCAAATGCCCACACATAATTATAAAATAAGACTGCATGTCTTACCAGCTACTTCTTATCTTTCCCAGGTAACTATCAAGAATAGTCACTTATATTTACAATACAGAAACAGTGAGGATGGGACATTTGGGGTCCCTGACACATCAGTTTGGGGCTTTACATAACACCTATCTTTAGAAAAAAATATGCATAGCTCTTTCCAGTCTTTCAGTTTCAGAGCTGACGGTGTGGAGAATCTACTCCAAACTGCAAATTATTTTGAATTGGACACACATGCCACGCATCTGTGGCAGCCTAGCATTTGGCACCAATCACATGTCCAGTCAACAAATGCAGGAGAAAACGATTTTCCCCCCCTCAGGCACTACGCTACAGAAAAACCATGATGACAGTCCTTCTCTGATATTATGTTTTGTGGGAGGGGAGAAGTTCATTTCAAATTAATATATGATCTGTGAAAAGTGCTAGAAACACGCTTCACTGCACCTAGAAGCGTAATATGCACCACTCCCTTGTAAAATCCATTTGAGGGGCTCTCAGGGCAGGACAACGCTCCCTGCTCCTGGGTCAAACTGCCAGCATTAGCTACTGGTATTCAGAATCGTGGAATCAATTTAAGGAGTCAAAGAGGCCTGTCACTTGGAGAGACTTGGAAAGATTGCACTAAATGCCGCTGTAGTATCTGAAGGCTGAGCTTAGAGGAATTTCAGTCCACCAGAGGTATCACCTGGGCCAGTACACATATGTTTTTAGAAAACAAACCAAGTCCCTTTCCGTACAAGAAACTTATTTCTTATTACTGGAGACTGTGCAGGGCAACAGCCAGTTTTTCATCCAGTTTTGCACTAATGGAACACTTGTCAATAGCCAATTGGTGCCATTTGATCCAGGGCTTACACATACCAAGAGACTTCGTTACAATCACCAAATGTGTCAGGCCCTGATTAAAGTTGTTTTTCCTGTGGGGCTTATGGATCCATATCTATTTTGCTGCTCCCCAGCTGTCTCATAACTCAACTATGAAGCTTTCTTTCAAAGCTAGGCTTTTTGGTTGGCACCTGTTTTTCTGCAGCAATATCACTACTATACAAAATTATAACACAGTTTTTTTCAGAGATTTATCAGCTTTTTCTCAGACTCAGCACAGTTCCCACACACAATGTCTGAAGCAAAGTTTTATTAATTAGAAGAAACAAAATAGAAGACTGTAGCATCAAACCCAAACATTTACCCTTTGGGACTTATCTTTTATAATAAATATAATTGTATTGACAGTCAGACTTCGACCATCTATAAGACAAAGAAATATTTGTTCAAGGCTTCTTGATAAGGAGGAAAGCAGTGTTCTTATGGAACCCAGAAGTCCTTTCCATACATATTCATAAATGTTTGTTCTGAAACTCTAGGAGGCAAATAGAACTCAGAGAGAAGATAACGAACAGAGACCAAGTAACATATGGTAAGAGCTAGAGCTTGAGACAGAATATCAGAGCGGAATAATACCTGGAAGTTATTAGTTAAGGTAGAACCCAGGCACTCAAGAGCTAGGTATGTTATATATGGAGAGAAAAATAAAGTATCGAAAAACCACATCAGGAATCAGGACACAAATGTATCAGAGTTTAAGGTAAGGTTGTGGAATAAAACAGATAAGCAGTATTAATGGAGAAGCAAGCACCCAGGCTAGAGATACACATCAGCCTGGTAACCAAGTATACAGAGCAGCATTCCAAAATCCAAAGATAAGGAAAGCAGGTTAGAAAAGAAATCATTGTGGTAGCCACAGACTGCTACCAATAGAGACCTTGTAGAGAGGATATCATTTGCCTCACCCAAAAATCTTAGCATTTCTACAAGAACACTGACCATGTCCATAGCAGAATAATCTGTGAGAAATAAATAACTGCATGTGGACCAACTGAGGGAAATACTTGATGACCAGCAAATCCAAACAAACGTGTCTCACATGCCAAGACCTATCCCTTCTCGGCTTAACCCTTTCCTTTTTGGAGCTGAACTGACTTTAAATAAAAATTGTCCTCTAATTTTTTCATCCATTCTATGGGCTCCATATAAGATGTCTGCACGTTTCTTCCCCAACTTGACCATTTTTCCTGTCTTCCCTAAGATTTGAGGGAAATTAGGAATGTGACACAACCAAGTAAATTAGAATAGACAAGGAAAAGAATAGAGATTAAGGAGTCCATATTCTATTCTCTGTCACACAATCCATTCAGAGTTTGAATCTGGAGAAGTTCTTAATTCAGAGTTGATACAGAATTTTCATTTTAAAGGGAAGTCTTTGTTCATGACACTGAACTATGAAGATTTTTTGTTTAATCAGGATATTAATACTCAAAAGAAGACTATTGAACAAAATCTGTTACTTTCTTAGGAGCCAAATACTTTTTAAAATAATAAATATGCTAAAAGGTCTTAAAAAAACATAGTGCCAAGGGTGAGAAATCAATTTTTACTAGTATTTTATATAATACATATCTTCCATGTGAAAAGCCCTAAGGAGCCCCAACAAAATATTCCATGACGTGGTCCTTCTATTCTTCTCTTTGATTATAAACAATTTCAACTATTACTACTGCAGTGAATCAGGCTGATGATAATGCTACAATAATAACACTTGACTTCTAAGAGCTTCCTGTTGGCTTTGAACTTTTTTTCCTATCATTTCTTTTCCAATCTTGATAGCCAAAGCAAAATTTGATTTGAGGAACTCTTGATGATTTTCTGTGTTGTATCTTTGGTGCTAAGAAATAGATTTAGTGTCTCATAGCTTTGTTTATGGTCAGATTAATATCAAGGAAAGCAGTATTCTAAGGAGAAGAAAGGGAAATTTGCTTTTAATCATATGCATTTTCTAGAAGAAAATAATGGTGGTAGAAAAAGCATTATTGGTATTCTAACTTTGGGTTTTTAGTAATAAATACAAATTAAAAACATCTTTACAAGAGTATCTTGAAGACATATAAAAATAATTTTCTATTTGTTTTTAACCAGCCAGACATGTTCATGACAAATAGGATGTTGTTGTCATTTCAAAACTCTGAAAGGAAACTTATTTTCCAGTTATTTTATTGATAAACACGTTTTAAAAGAAACCCTATTCTTTGACTCACTGGAGATTTCTGTTCAGAGCCATAGTAGGCTTATACAAATGTAAATGCCACACAATGCTAAGATGTAAGATAATTCCCTTGAAAACTTCCCAGAAATTTTTTTAGAATCTTGTTTAGAAAATTAAAGATGGAACAAATTGCATTTTAAAAAACACAACTCTACTGTGATCAAAACAACGATGTGCTACACTTTATTGTGGAATCTATGCCTCACGATGAAAACCTCCAAATATCACTTTAAAACATGAGATGAGAAATAAGAGTACATCTCCATGCTGAGAAAAATGGTCTCCAATCCTCCGATTGTGCTTATTATTTTGGACATCAGTGAGTGCTTGGAATTTCTAGGATGAGAGCCCACTGTTTATAAAGAGAACTAGAAAGTATTTTATCATTAGAACAATCTCACAATTTATCAAATGTAGCGGCAGTGATTCCTGGTGTTCTCATTTAACTAAATAAAATTTTAATTTTGCCCCACTGGAAGAGGGAACTGTTTTGTGAATGGCAGTGTTCATTAATGAAATCTACTGCTGATATTATATTCAAAGGAGATCAAACAGCAGATCTCTAAAAATAGCAAGAATTTCATAAAATTTGTTTGATTCTATAGATTTATATATCAGTGGCCAGGATTCTCAAATGTTCTAAGAGATATAAGTAAGAAACAAATGTCATGGATTAAAAATATTTTTTCAAGCAAGAAAATCCTCTTTCAGACCAAAAGTAAGACAAAGATCTTATGACTTGACCACATATTCTGACATAAATTCCCTTTTCACCTGCTTTTCTCTTTACTTAACTTTTCTTTTGCCTTTCATTTTTCCCTTATATATTTTTCCAGTTTTTGCATCATTTTCTTTCTAAAGCTGCTCCTTTTATTCCCTCCTCATTTCTTGACATTTTAAAGTCTTATCTCTTTGTCTTTTTCTTATCTTTGTTCACACCTCCTGTGGTTCTTCTCTTCCTATAGCACCAGGCTAGGTTCAATATCTTCATGCTTTAATTTAGAAATAGTATCAAGAAAGATATATCTCAGTTTAAGAATATGTGATAGATTTTTTTAATGAGTTCTCAACCAGAGAGACCTAGCTTCCAAAAAGAAAATAATATAAAAATTTTGAATCCTAACCAAGTTATGAAATGTTTTTCAGTGGAGCTATGATCAAGAAATATGACTAACTAAAATATCAACATGTCCTACAGAAAGAATTCAAAGAGGATTTTATAGAGAAATGAACTGTTGTCCTTTTGCAAAATAGTTAATAGTTCAGTAGCTTCATGTCTTGATCATTCCACCAACTTTTGATTTCAGGGTTTGTTTTTGTATCTCCCACTGCAAGGACAATGATTTTCCCATAATTGGCACTTTAAAAACATGTATTGTGTTGCATTCAAGTAAGAGTTAACTTGAGCCATGTTGTCAACCACCATTAAAACTGTATGTTTTGTCAGATGCCTATATTTCTTGTAGTAAGTTTCTTCTACTCATGTATGGGCAAGAATAACGAAAAGCAATCATCTTAACATTGGCTAATTATAATACCTAATGATTATTGATCATCTACTACATTCAAGTTCCTCCTGTGATAATCATTAGATTGTCTCCAAATTTTCCAACAACCCTTTAAAGTAGGTATTATGATGCCCATTTAATAGATGATGAAACAATCCCAAGAGGTTTTGACAAGTTCATGTAAACCCAGGTAGTAAGTAAAGTGAGGATTTGAATGTAAATCAGTCTGGTGCCAAAGCCCATGCTTTTTCCTTAACCCGCCCTGCAACTGGAGCCTTAGAGGCAATAGATATGACTGGGATGATACTACAAAGGGAGGCTCTGAGAGTTAAAATGATTAATACAAACTTTACAAATACTTTTATTGATTTTCATCCACAAGTTAGGTATTCTTGTCATTTAATTTTTCATATTTGAGACTGCATTCAATAGGAGGTATGTTTCCAGTGTGCCTTCCTGCTGTCATTGCACATGATTACAGAAAAACTATTTCCATGCAGCCAAGTATGCAAGCTTACCAAGATGAGTTACAGCTTTTTCCTTATTTACTGCTTAAAACTATGTCCTTTTCTTTGGCAAACAATATATTCATTTAAGAATAACTCCATGATCCTTCTCTAAACAAGACTACTGCAGAGGTGACACTCAATTTCTGCAGCAGATGGTTCTTCATGGCTCCCCACTGGCCAGGCCACAGAGTGACTTTGATAGCAGCCAGTTGCCTGCCCTCTCAGGATGAGACACACAAATACAGCTGCTTTTTGGGGAGAAAGTTGGGCAAGAAGGGCAGAAAAATGACTGTCTAAGAGGGGAAGAAGCAAAAAGGATGAGGCCAAGATCAGAGGCTCACTTAGAATTGGCTCATTTTACCAAATAATTACTGCAGAGTAATAAAGACCATCAACATACACTTTCAGTTATGTCATGGGACAAAGCAAACACTATCTGACATCTGGGCTTCTTGCCCATAATAAAATGTATCATATAAATAAGACTGATTTCCTGCATTTACAAAAAGGTGAATAATCTTCATTTCCAGTGTAAATCATTACCATTAGTTCACAAAACATTTTCCTTGTTCAGGAATTATAGGAAAGAAGTGAAGTCAAAAGAGAATGTAAAGGAGAAGCAAATTAAGTGTATTACTTGATGATTTTTTATGGAATACGCTATGGTTTAGGTATGATGTGTTTGTTTCCATCAAAACGCATGTTAAAATTTTATCCTCAATGTGGTGATGTTGGAAGGAAAGGCCTAGTGGAAGTTTTTTCGATAATGAGGACAGGTTTCTTATAAATAACTCAGTGCCATTCTAGCAGTAGTGAGTGAGTTATTGCAAAACTGGACTAGTTCCTGCAAGAGCAGTTTGTTATAAAGCCAGGACTCCACTTGGGTCTTCACGTGTGTTCCTGTCCCCTTTGACCTTCTCCATCATGCTTTGACCCAGCATGTGGCTGTCACCAGAAGCCTAGCAGATGCCAGCACTTTCCCCCAGCAGAATCATGAGATAAATAAACCTCTTTTCTTTATATATTATCCAGTCTCAGGTATTCTGTCATAGCAACACAAAATGGACTAAGAGAGAATCCTATATTTTACCCAACCCTTTTTACCATTATTTGACAAAACTGGACCAAAACCAAACCTTAAAAGACAGGGTTCACTATCCCCTTGTTACAAATGAGAAATCTGAAACCAGTTGGTTTCACTGGTAGAAAGCAAAGAAGCTGGGATTTTAACTGAGATTTTAAATCTAAACCACAGAAACACACTTTCCACAAGACTACACAGCTTCTGACCACACATTTTACCTTTGAAGAAGCATGTATGTAAATCCAGATTTTTCTTTCTTATGTTTCTACAGCCAAGGCATGTGGCCTGTGCAGTTGCACAGAGCTCTGAGATGAGAACGATCCTACATTTGGTTTAATACCCTGATGTCACCATCTTGACATCTCAACAAGATACCCCACATTTTTATTTTGCACTGAGCCCTACAAATTAGGTAGCCAGTCCTGTCCACAACACACTGCACAGCCCTACTAGCATATAAGACACTGAGCCTTGATTGTGGGTTTAGGAATCTATTGTCTCCAGCAGATTGTTACCCCTTCCTAGCAGGCCTCTACGACTTTCCATGATGATCACCAGTTACCCCTCTGGTCTCATCTCTGTCCTGACGCTTTCCTCTTCAGCCATATCAGCCTCTAGGCTCTTTTCTACTACACTGAACACCATGCCCTCTGCCTAAAACATTTTTCCCCCAAATATTCCCATTCTTCTTTCCTTCTATTCATTTCTCTGTTCAAATGCTATTTCAATAGACACAACTTTCTTGACCGTCCTGTTTAAAACAATTTCCCCAGCATACTACCCAATCATTTACCCTGCCTTACTTTTATTTACAGTTTTGGGGTACCAGCTTAAGTGATACATACTCACTGGTTTAATTTACATTATTAAGAGATTAATTATGCCCTCCCACAGAGATGTATACGTTGAAGCACTAACTTTCAGTACCTCAGAATGTGACACTGGAGGTGGGGCCTTTAAAGAGGTGATTAAGTAAAAATGAAGCCACTAAGGTGAGCACTAATCCATTCTAACTGATATCCTTATAAGAGGAAATTTGGACATACAGAGAGAGAGCAGTGAACGTGCACACAGGCCGTGTGAGGACGCAGTGAGAAGGTGGCCATCTGCATGTCAAGGAAAGAGGCCTCGGGAGAACAAACCCTGTCAACACCTTGAATTTGAATTTCTAGCTTCCTGAACTGTGAGAAACAAATTTCTATTGTTTCATCCACCCAGTCTGCGGCATTTTGTTGTGGCAGTCTCAGTAAACTAATCCAATTATCTTTGCCATCCTACAGAATATTATGTCTCTAAGAGAAGAGATGTTTTGGCATTGCCATGAACCCCAGTGCCAAGCAGTAGAGACAGTAGATATTTTAAATTATTGAATAAGCAATGAATGATTTCATAATTACTTAAGAGCAATTCAAAGAGAATATCCAAACCATTTACGATACCAAAATGCTTTATTTCATGCTGCCTGAATTAATTCTGCCACAAAAGGACTTGGGAACCATTTTGTTAAACAAAAGTTTTTATTGTAATGGGACTTGACATGCTCTGTGTTTTTATCCAGGCTTGTGATGCAGCCTTGGATTATGTCAGGACCGAGAAACTAAAGATCACAATACATGCTTGAAGAAAAGCTATTGTCACCCAGTGTTTGCTATTAGAAAAATTACAAAAAACAACCTACAGCAAAAATCAATCAGGAATTAAAACGATACCACACCACACAACCAGCATCCCATGCATTTCTTTGATAGTCAAGGTCAGTTACAACTAATTGCTTTTAGCACTTGTAAGGCTACATAGCTATGGCTTCATTCCGATGAACGACACATTGAAATTGCTGTGCGTTCCTCAGGTTGTATCGATATTACCACAGCTTTTGTCCTCACATTAACAGGACAAAACAGGAGAGTAGCAGATTACTAATCAACACATTGATTGATAGTCCCACAGTCCTCTTGACTTTTATGCCTGGGATGGCGAATATTCTGTAGGAGGTAACAGGTATTGAGCACCTTCGGGCATTTCTATCCCTGATGACAGTTAGGTTTAGACATCTTCTACCAGGAAGGTAAATGGAGTTATTTGACTGTTCCTAACAGACTACAAGAGCTGAATTATCTACCTTATCCCCAGGTTATATTTGCTTGCTGCATTAAAGTAGCCTAGACCTATAGGAAATATTATACAGATTTTCATGATTTCCATGTATAAATGTATGAGATCAAAAGGAAAGTGATACTGTGGTAGGAATTTCAGAGCAGCTCCTATTTTACACTCGGCTTCCTCACGAAATCTTATTTCCATGCTACTGAAAGCAAGGAAAGATGTAATAAGGGTACCTACCAGCTGGGTATATGCCAGAAACTCTAGGACACTCTCTAATACCTTAGGCCATTGAATTATCAACCTAAACCTCTGGAGTAACTCTTCCTATCAATAGGAAGTGATGAAGCTAAAGCTGAAGAAAGATTGATAACTTGTCCAAGATCATGCACTCAGGAAGTCAGAGATATGAGTATCTTCCCAGCATTCTAATTTCTTGTGCCAGAAGCTAACTTCTCCTTTTGCAAGGCCGGCCCTTACTCTGTTCTAAGTCTTTGAAATTTGGTTGGGGCAGGCCTACCAACTGGTTTTGAGGAATGGACATGTGAACCAGGTCTCCTTGTCCATAGCAGTAGGAGGATGAGGATGATAACCAGGGACTTTTGTAGGAATTGCTAGACAGGTGGGATGTTATCCTGGACTTACCACACGTCATTATAGGAAGAAAACCTAGCTAAGAATAAAGCTACTACAGAGAAAAGCCAAGCAGTAAATAGAAAGCCAAGCAAAGAAATGAAAAAGGAAAGGAGAAAAAGAGAGAAAGATGACAAAAGTGCTGTTTGACCCCTGTATCTAACCATGCCACAGAGCCCTCACAGACCTATACCCTAGGTGTTTTTTAGCTTATCTGCCATTGAATTTTTTTTCTAAAACCAAGTTTAGTATTTTTGTTTGTTTGTTTTTTGTCATATGCAATCAAGAGTCTTCTATTATACCTGGTGTAGTGACATGTGCTATTTTTGATCAATCACGTATTCATTTTATAATGTTCTTTTCCTGTGATAGACTCAATAGTTTAGGCTTTGAAAACAAATACAAAAAAAAAACTAATTGACTCCACCTTTCTCAATCTAACAGTTAAAATCATCAAAACCTCTATGTGTGCTATATATCATAAGTATAGTGTCAAAACCATTATGAAACGAGATAATAAGTGTTTACTAAGAAACCAGTATCTTCTGATCCTCGCACCACCTGCTAAGGTATTGCGATAAGAAACAAAGGATTGGAGAGTTGAAGGGACTTCACCAAGATCCCTCAGCAGTTCGTGGTAGGGATAACTTGACTACTTATCACTCCTCTATTACAAATACCTTTTGGTATTTTAAGAGTAGATAACCAGAATGATAGGTGCCTTTTTCTTAAGTAAATTGTGAAGCATTTCAATAGGTTGATACAAAAAAAAAAAAAAAAAAAACTCCAGCACTAAACAAAGATCTTAAGAGGGCCTCATTTTTTATTCTTTTATACTTTAAGTTCTGGCATACATGTGCAGAACATGCGGGTTTGTTACATAGGTATACACGTGCCATGATGGTTTGCTGCACCCATCAGCCTATCATCTACATTAGGTATTCCTCCTAATGCTATCCCTCCCCTAGCCCCCCACACCCTAACAGGCCCCAGTATGTGATGTTCCCCTCCCTGTGCCCAAGTGTTCTCATTGTTCAACTCCCGCTTATGAGTGAGAATATGTGGTGTTTTGTTTTCTGTTCATGTGTTAGTGTGCTGAGAATAATGGTTTCCAGCTTCATCCATGTCCCTGCAAAGGACATGAACTCATCATTTTTTATGGCTGCATCGTATTCCATGGTGTATATGTGCCACATTTTTTTGTGCAGTGTATCACTGTTGGGCATTTGGGTTGGTTCTGAGTCTTCGCTATTGTAAATAGTGCTGCAGTAAACATACGTGTGCATGTGTCTTTATAGTACAATGATTTATGATCCTTTGGGTGTATACCCAGCAATGGAATTGCTAGGTCAAATGGTATTTCTAGTTCTAGATCCTTAAGTGATCGCCACACTGTCTTCCACAATGTTTGAACTAATATACACGTTCAGCAACAGTGTAAAAGTGTTCCTATTTCTCCACATCCTCTCTACCATCTGTAGTTTCCTGGATTTTTAACGATCACCATTCTAACTGGCATGACATGATATCTCATTGTGGTTTTGATTTGCATTTCTCTAATGACCAGTGATGATGAGCTTTTTTTCAAATGTTTGTTGGCCACATAAATGTCCTCTTTTGAGAAGTATCTGTTCATATCCTTTGTCCACTTTTTGATGGGGTTGTTTGTTTTTTCCTTGTAAATGTGTTGAAGTTCCTTGTAGATTCTGCATATTATCCCTTTGTCAGATGGATAGATTGCAAAATTTTCTCCCGTTCTGTAGGTTGCCTGTTCACTCTGATGGTAGTTTCTTTTGCTGTGCAGAAGCTCTTTAGTTTAACTAGATCCCATTTGTCAATTTTGGCTTTTGTTGCCATAGCTTTTCATGTTTTAGTCATGAAGTCTTTGCCCATGTTTATGTCCTGAATGATATTGCCTAGGTTTTCTTCTAGGGTTTCTATGGTTTTAGATCTTATGTTTAAGTCTTTAATCCACCTTGAGTTAATTTTTATATAAGGTATAAGGAAGGGGTCCAGTTTCAGTTTTCTGCATATGTCTAGCAAGTTTTCCCAACACCATTTATTAAATAGGGAATCCTTTCCCCATTGCTTGTTTTTGTCAGGTTTGTCAGAGATCAGATTGTTGTAGATGTGTGGTGTTATTTTTTAGGCCTCTGTTCTGTTCCGTTGGTCTATATATCTGTTTTGGTACCAATATCATGCTGTTTTGCTTAATGTGACCTTGTAGTTTAGTTGGAACTCAGCTAGCGTGATGCCTCCAGCTTTGTTCTTTTTGCTTAGGATTGTCTTGGCTATATGGGCTCTTTTTTGGTTCCATATGAACTTTAAAGTAGTTTTTCTAATTTTGTGAAGAAAGTCAGTGGTAACTTGATGGGAATAGCATTGAATCTATAAATTACTTTGGGCAGTAGGGCCCTTTTCATGATATTGATTCTTCCTATCCATGAGCATGGAAAGTTTTTCCATTTGTTTGTGTCCTCTCTTATTTCTTTGAGCAGTGATTTGTAGTTCTCCTTGAAGAGGTCTTTCATATGAGGGCCTCATTTCAAAGTTAAAGATTTCAAAGTTAAATAGGCAGCTAAAATATTTCTACATCCATGGTTTTCAACTGTGTTCTGAGGAATGGAATTCATTTCAATTTTTTTCGAATAAAATATTGCTTGGTGTCCTATAATGTAAAATAGATGACTATTTTAAAGTGTATATACAAGTTCATGTATGTAATATTTCCTTATAAAATACTCATTATAATGTTATGCATTATAACCACTTTTATAATGAATGGAGAAAATGAAAGTATTTTGGTGAACATTCATTTTGAAATCAGAAGTACATATGACAGGTGCAGCCCTAGATAAGCTTTACATACAATTTCTTTCTAATTTTTTTTGGTTTGGTTTTATGGTATAAATAAAAGTCCCAATTCCCACAGATGAATGTCTGCAAAGTGGGAACAGAATTTTTTGTTTATTATAAACTATTTTTCTCACCATCTCAGGATACTCTTCAAATAAGAGGAGACGGTAGAAGATTTATCTAGAACTGGGAAAAAGAAAGTTACTCCATTGCACGTGTGTTTTTTACTGGAACAATAGTTAATATTTATTAAAATTTTTCAATGTATCCATTATGATGCTTTCAATCTCAAGCAGAAGAAAATATAATAAACATTGATTTAAGCAAGGAGTCCACAACTCTTTCTGTAAAAGGCCAAATTGTATATATTTTAAGCATTGTGGGCTATGCAGTCTGTGTTGCCGTTAAACAACTCTGCCATTGTAGC
This sequence comes from Pongo abelii, assembly GCF_028885655.2. NCBI lineage: Eukaryota > Metazoa > Chordata > Mammalia > Primates > Hominidae > Pongo > Pongo abelii. Next base: position 34,010,814 of record NC_071998.2, read on the forward strand.
ATGAAAGCTTCCATAGAGAACATGTAAATGAATAGGCATGGCTGCATTGCAATAAAATGTTATTAAAAAAAAAAAGAGAGAGAGCCAGATTTGGCCCACAGGTTGTAGTTTGCCAATGCCTGGTTTAGGCTATAACAACTTTTGTAAATTTAACTAAAAGTCCACAATTTGGATGTCTTTAATTGGCTCAGTGGATCAACAATGTCATCACAGAGAAAGGCTTTTCCCATCCTTCTACTATCCTCAACACATTGATGTTCATTCTCCATCTTAGTGCTTCAGGGTTGCAAGATGGATGCTGCAGCTCTACTTGGCAAGTTTTCCAATGACAGAATCTGAAGCAGAAAGATAGAGGGCAGAGCAAAATTAGGAAGTCTTTCCTCCTCACATTTTATTAGTGAGTAATACTTTTCCCCAAAACCCCTGAAAAGAAGACTTTTCCTTATGTTCATTGTTCATACACTCAACCCTAGACCCCCCACTGAAGAAGTGAAGTGGCATCATATCTTAGCTCAATCAAATCCTGACTTAACTCCTGGGGCTGTTGCAGCCAGAACAACATTGGGTTCTCTTTGTCAGGAAAAAGTAAGAGTGGCTATTAGGAGGGAAATAACAAAATTTGTGACACAATGTTACAAGCACTGTGATGAATTCTTCACATAAATAATCTTATTTTACCCCACAATAAATTATTTAATTACAACAACTTCACAGATTAGGAAACTAAAATAATGAAAAGTTAATCAACTTCTGTAAAGCCACTCAAGTGAGTGATGTTGGAGCTGGGACTTAAACCCTGGAAGCTTGACTTCAGAATCCGTGCCTTATTGCCATAGGGTTGACACTTTGGGGTGGGCTCACAATAATTAAAAATATAGTTAAGTAAAATTTTATTAAATATAAACATAGACTACTTGAACCATTTCCACAGATTTTGGGGAAAATTGAAAACCATTATTTTAGCATAAATATAGGAGATTGTAGTCTGTTAGGGTTTGAAATCAGAGAACAGTCTGCAAATGGACAGAACAAGTCAAAAGAGACCAGCCATAAGATCCAGCTACCAGTATAGAATAGACGTGAGTCTCCCAGTAAACAGTGTACAGAGTAGGGTGACACCTGGAGGCTGCTGATGCAAGGACAAAGGTAGTTGGATTGTCTGAGAGTTGTAGTAACAGATAGCATGGCCCCAGAGTTTGAGGACTTCAGTTCTAGACAGACATAAAGTATGAGTTATAATCTCAAGTAGCAGGAATACTAGATGAATTATCAAAGCAGGGCTAAGACATAAGACAAAAATTAAAACATGTCACTGAAACTGAGACACAAGTTAGAGTTTGGTATCAGGATTCCAATTCATAAATCAAGAACATTAGATCAGATTATACATGTCCAAAGACACTTAATATAGGTCTGCCCAAGCTATCTTCCTAAGGTTTCTTAACTTTCTCCAACCAGAAACAGGACTGTCTCCAGAATCTAAGTTTGAACTAAACATTCAATTGAAGAACTTGATTGATCTGAGAGTGGAAATATTACAGAAATAGAGCTAAGACGCTCACAATACTGTCATAGTTTGGCTTTCTCATATAATATGTCAATTATTCCAAAATTTTTTAAGTGAATATTTATATTTTAAATCACATTTTGACATTGAAAATGTTTTCCCTAGTTGTATAATAAAACAACCTTAAGAATCTCAATGCTTACATAAATTCTGACAAAGGGCAGCCTATTTGAACGCTTTCATTCATTCTCTTAAAATATCAGATTGTCCAGGAAACAACAGGTGCTGGAGAGGATGTGGAGAAATAGGAACACTTTTACACTGTTGGTGGGACTGTAAACTAGTTCAGCCATTGTGGAAGAGAGTGTGGCAATTCCTCAAGGATCTAGAACTAGAAATACCATTTGACCCAGCCATCCCATTACTGGGTATATACCCAAAGAAGTATAAATCATGCTGCTATAAAGACACATGCACAAGTATGTTTATTGTGGCACTATTCACAACAGCAAAGACTTGGAACCAACCCAAATGTCCATCAATGATAGACTGGATTAAGAAAATGTGGCACATGTACACCATGGAATACTATGCAGCCATAAAAAAGGATGAGTTCATGTCCTTTGTAGGGACATGGATGAAGCTGGAAACCATCATTCTGTGCAAACTGTCTCAAGGACAGAAAACCAAACACCGCATGTTCTCACTCATAGGTGGGAACTGAACAATGAGAACACTTGGACACAGGATGGGAAACATCACACACCAGGGCCTGTCATGGGGTGGTGGGAGGGGGGAGGAATAGCATTAGGAGATATACCTAATGTAAATGATGAGTTAATGGGTGCAGCACACCAACATGGTACATGTATACATATGTAACAAACCTGCACGTTGTGCACATGTACCCTAGAACTTAAAGTATAATAAATAAATAAATAAATAAATCAGACTGTCAATTACTCTGTATCTTCTTGGCATATTCAAATAAAAACCATGCTATATTAAAATACAGTAGACTACTGATTTCCTTTTTCACAATTCATTTTCTCTCCCTTCATATAATTTGAAATAAACTCAGCGCAAACCCCAACAGAAAGTATTGCTATTTGATGAATATTTAGCCACCACCTACTAAGACAATTTGAGTCCTTTGCTATAACGCATCCAACCATCTAAAGTATAAAACTATGTTAAAGTACATATAATAAAAATTAGGTAAATAGAGGTATACAGTGTCTTATCTGATTTATGAATACACAATTCATCAGTCTTTCTCAAAAATGCACCACTTCCTCTCAGCTCCCCATCACTGACCAAATCAAAGTCTTCATCATTTCTTGCTTGGAGTTTGACCTTGCTAGCCTTGCTTATGAATGACAGGCTTAACTAGTCTTTTCTCCTCTTCTCTGTCTCCAGATCTCCAAAATTATGTCAAAGCAATCTTTCTGAGACAAAGATCAAATTATGTCATTCTTCAATTTAAATCATTTTGTGACCCCTAATGTCTAACAAGATAAAATTTAAACTCATAAGCAAGATATAAAAGATTACACATTGTTCCAAACATGGGATTATTGATGTGTTTGCATTTCTGTTTCCTCTACCTTGGATGGTCTTTCCTCATTATCTCTGATATCTAGTCAACTTCAAATCATCTTTCAAAGACAAATTCAAATGTCTTCCTCTGTGAACTTGCCTATTTCCATTTATTCCTCTATGTTACACTTTAAGCATACTTTTATTACAGCCTGCTATTCTGTAATCTCAACATTTTATTATTTTATGTCTTCTGGCCTACCACAATGCTAATTAAGCTCCCTTAGTTCCTTAATGTATTTGAAAATAGAGCAGTTCAGAGAGAAGTGCATTTGATCATCTTCTGTGTGGGATCCTTTACAAGGCCAGACATCTCTGACATAGCATCCCAAAAATCCATTAGATAATTATGGTCATCTTCTTTTAAATTGCAGATTATGTAATCAGTATATTTGAGAAATAATGGTGTCTACTTCCAACATGTCCCTGGATGTTATTACAGTTTTTAATGCATCAGTCTAAAAATCAGACGTTTTAAGGTTAAACCTTCTTAAGTCCAGTCCACTCCACAGCCCGTTGTATTAATAAAGGACAAATAAGATATTCCAATAGTACTGGAAATTACTGAACAATACCAAACTATATGTAACTCAAATGCCCCTCTTATTTATAAAAACCTACATTTTATAGTACTGACCATCACTTTCCCATTCTAAAAAAGAAATGGTTCCACATGTTCTCGAGGGAACCCAAAGAATATCATCCACAACCTCATAAATAAATACTCTCTCTCTACCCTAAACTTATACCTGTTAGGAGTTTACTGAAAGCTATTGTTTCCCACCATATCCCAGACACTGTAGTTCTCAAGATATCAAAGCCATCCAACTATTCATCAGCAAAGAGAAACTCCTTTGGGTTTCTCTCTGCAGAAGGAGGTTGCAATGCAGTGTTACCACTTGCCTTACAGCTCCTTCAATACTGACTTCTAATCCCACTGCCTTCCCTGGTGTTCATACACAAATCAAGGCTAACTGGGCTAGGGAATTGATCTGAATGGGAGACACCATGCTGCACTTGCCTCTCTCTTCCAACTTCAAAGACTTTCACCTTCCCTCAAATGTACCTCCCAAGAGGCTCTGAGGTCCTCAAACAATTGTTTTTTACTAACTCACACCACACCTCTGCCAGACCTGCCCAGACAATTCTAATTCTCACTTAAACTAAAATTACAATCCTAGCTAAACAAGTAAAATTCCATTCCCGGCACATATTAGATGTTTAACAACTAAGTGTCAAATAAATACATAAGACTGAAGTCAGATTGATATATAACTTATTAAATCAATCAACAAGCATAGGCTCTCAATTTCTTCCTTGTAGCATTGATCCTTGGGGATTTCAGTCTTTTCTGGGTGACCTCCAAAGTCATCCTGTCTATCATAGCCAGAAAGTGCTCTTTCATCCGGGACCCAGTGCCCACATCAATGCATCAGTATTGTATTTCCACAGTTTCTGTGAAAGGCATTCTCTGCATATACCAATTATACACATCATGCCTCTTGATTCGTGAGAGTAGATGAGGCCAACCCCAACCTCCAGCCCTCTGGATGTTACATGGTTCAAGCTTTACTAATCAAAGTTATAAACACTCAAAGATTGGTATAATCATAATCACCTTTTCAGAGTCCAGCCAGTCTCAATACTCCAAATAATTGCTGGAATTATTGAAAAAGAGACAATTTTTTAATGGGAGTTGCTAAGCTGGTAAAATATAAACCTAGAATTGCTGCTGGCTTCTTTTTTCAAGATTGAGAAAAGCCTGCCTAAGCAACAAAAACTGAAAAGCAAAGCTAAGATACGGAGAGATACTGATTCCTGCTGCCAACATCATTTGAGGCCTTTATCCACTTACACTCTCAGCTAGCATTGTCCCCCAAATTTTCAGTTATACAGGTTAATAAATTCACTCTTTTTGATTGAACCAATTTGAGTTCAATTTTTGTCACTAGCAATAAAACATGCCACGAATATAACAAAACATTTTGCTTATATTTTCTGAATTATCTGAAAGATATTTTAATTAATACCATCCCCCTGGAGTCAATATCCTTGGCTATGTTCAGTACTACCAATCATATTCATTATTCAGACCACAAATCAAAAATTTCGTATAATTATTTTTTGAAACCCTAGCAAGGTTTCATGATCACACACAATGTGATCATGATTACTTCTGCTCCATGGGTGCAGATTATATTTTCCAAAACTGGCGATAATATTTCTGATTCCATATGCATTTCCAGCACTTTGTCACTCTTCGTCAAGAAACTGATTCTACTTCCTCATCCCCAGAACTGAGCTGGCCTTTATGAATGCCTACATGGTTAGAATGCAGCAGAAGTGATAATGCATGACTTCCAAAGCTAAGTCATAAATAACAATACAGCTTCTCTCTCTCTCACACACACACACACACACACACACACTTTATCTCTCTCTCTTTCTCTTTGTCCTTGAAATCCAACTACCATTTTGTGAGAAAGCCCAGGCCACAGGAAGAGGCTGTGTAGAGTGTAGGGGTGTTCTCACCAACAAGCCCAAAGAGATCCTCTGGCATCAACCACGTGAATGAATAAGACTTCAGATATTCCCAGCCCCCACTCTTAATTCTTTCAGCTGAGGCTCCAGCCACTATAGAGCACTATAGAGTCATCCCATGATGCTTTGTCTAAATACCTGACACACAAAAATCATGTAAGATAATAAATGATTATTGTTGTTTTAAGTCACTAAATTTTGGGATAATATTTTTTAAACAATAGTAGATTATAAGTACACCCGTCCCCATTATAACTATCTTAATTGCATAATTCTCATAAGACCTACTACTTACAACCATATTGACCACCCAGATGTTAAGGCACTTAATACAGACTTTAGTCTCTCAGCTTTCACCAGTAAACTCCTCTTACTATTTCTTTCCATGGAGCTCATGCTTCCCAAGAGTTGATCTACTTAATAAGCTACAATATATACACATCAACCTGCTTTTCTTTTTCTCATTAATCAGATATTCCATAACTTTGATCAGGATGAAACAATCCAAATTGACACACTGTAATTCTAGTTAATAAAATTCTAGTCAAACACAAAGAAGTTGGGAATGTTGGATTGTCTATGCAGCCTTATCAAAAATATTTTTTGATTACCTCCCCAACTCTGAGAACAAAATATTTTAAATATTTACATACTCTTAATTTGAAAACTACTGCCACAGATGATAAAACATACATAAAACTAGATTGAATGCTGAAAGTAAAAGTGTTTTTTTTACATACTCTTAATATTTACATACTCTTAATTTGAAATATTTTCATACTCTTAATTTGAAAATATTTACATACTCTTAATTTGAAAACTACTGCCACAGATGATAAAACATACATAAAACTAGATTGAATACTAAAAGTAAAAGTGTTACTGACACTAACAACTTAACGCTTATTGCTTGACTCACTAATCCATTGGTAACAATGAGGAATTTAACCACCCAATACACTTTTGGAACCTATCAACAATAATCTTAAAAAAAAAATTATCTTACCATGGGCAACTTGACTTTGGTGAACTACAGGCAAAGTTGGCAACAGGAGCAGTCCCATGATTATTGAACAAGAGACATCACAGCTGTGCTTTATCAAGCATCTAATGTGAACCAGCAATATGAACGTGTGATGTTGATTGGCATACTATACTTGTATTTTGTCTACATACCCACAATTTATCCAATCTTTTTGACCAAACAGGTAGTGAGTTGAGGCAAACAACTAATAATGTAATTTTTAAAAATCAAATGGTTTAGTATGCTTGGATTGAGGCTTTGTTTAAATAACTAAACCAGTTGAAAATTGTCAACACAGCATGAGTCTTTCCATTTTATTTTCTACTTGTCTTTTCCACAATCTCTTTCCCTGAAAGTGTTTTTACATTCATTTCAATTCAACAAATATTTATGTAACAGTGGGAAAAGTACTAAATATATAGAAAAATATAAATCAGCCATGGCCCTTGCCTCAGGGAGCTTATAGCTTAGAGGGTGATACAAATAAAAAAAGGTTACCCAAATGCTCAGAGGAAAGCTATTTGGGCAGACTGTTTGCACAGATGGCCATAATAATTCTTCCCATCCCGTATCTGTCTCTTTTGCAATGTGACTTTGCCAATGCTCCCATCAGGAAGTGACATCAATTTCTCAGTCTCTTGACTCTGGGTTTGCCCATGTGACTTCCCTTAGCCAATGGAATATTTGCTAGCATAATACAAGCAGAGAATTGAAATGTGTTTACACTCTGGGGCTTGCCTCTTCCAGATGCGATTGCAACTCTAAGACCACTATGAGAATGAGCTCCAGCTCGCCTGCTGGAGAGGCCACATAATAAAGAATCAAGGAGCTGACAACCTGCCAAACACCAGATATATGAGTGAGGTCATCTTAGATCATCTAGCTCCATCCGAACTGTCAGATGACTTGGGTTATATGATTGACCCCAGGCAAGACAGATGGTCACAGTACCACTCAACTTAGCCCAGCACAAATCGCTGACCCACATGATTATAAGCAGACAAGCAATTGTGGTTTTAAACCACTAAGGTTTGGTGTGGTTTGTTCTGCAGCAACAAATAATTAATGCAGTCATCAAATCCAGACTCAGAGTGAAGAGATGAAAAGGAGCTAAAAAGACTTCTAAAAACCTATGCATTCAAGAAAGAGAAAATAAGTGACACAACATAGACACTGAAGGAACTGAAATTCTGAAAGAGAAGACAGACAGCTATCATTACAATAACAGATTTTGATCATTGCCATGATCCCAGGTGGACAAAGTAGGGGTTTGTGGTAGCCAGGTTCTAAGACAGTCCCTCCTGATCCTTGCTCCTTTTGATCCTAGGTGACCAATAGAATATGCTAGAAATGGTGGTGCATAACTTCTCTGGCTAGATCAATGTATTGCAACTTCTACACTGGATTCTTGAATATAAGCCAGCTGTAACACCATGAGGACACTCAAGCAGCCCTTTAGAAAGGCCCAGGTAGAGAGCAACTGAAGCCTCCCACCCACAATCAGCACCACCAGCCAGTTACATGAGAAAACCACCTTGGAAGTAGATCTCCCAGTCCCAGTCAATGCTTCAAATGACTCACCCCAGTCAACATCTGACAGCAATCTCATGAGGGACCCTAAGCCAGAATAGCTCAGCCAAGCCACAACCAAATTCTTGAACCACAGAAACCAGGAAAGACAGTAAATAAATATTGTTGTTATAAGCCACTAAGTTGGGGTGATTTGTTACACAGCCATAGTAACTAATTACAAGGAACCTGGACATTATATAAACAAATCCTGAGAAAAGAGCATATCTGTATATATAGCAATTATTCTCTTGTTCAGCATTATACCACTTTAATTCTCAAGAAAATATGATCACGAATCATTCTCTGGAAATTCTCCGGGAGAGCTGGTATTTCTGTTAATTCAACAGATAGAAACAGGTTAAATAAATTATTTCTAACGTGATGTTAATAACCAAGTCTAAAACACAATGTATTTTTTCAGTTATGAGTAATTCAGAAAGTGTCAAGTAAGTAGCTAGGGGAGACAGCATGAAGTTAGAGAAGTTCTGGGATTTATATCTTCAGCAATGTTGTCATGTCATTAAAAGTCATTTCTGTTCTTTCCCATTGCTTAAAAGCTCTGCATCTTAGCAGGAGTGTATATTGGTAGAGTCTCTAAGGAAAATAAAATTCTTATAACAATGATAATCATAATATGATGTGATGAAATATCTTTCCCTAGAGTTTTTGAAAATCAAACAGGTTAATCCCTGACTGAGAAAAAGGAAGGTTTTTCTGAGGGCAGGAATGGAGTAGGGGGAGTTTTGAAGTTCGTGTGGGCACAACAGTTTTCCATGGGGTTTCCTGGCACACGATTCCTAACCCTCAAATGTATCACATTGATGAGGCAGTAAAAGACAAATCATAAACTGTGGAGAACTATAGAGTTAAATAGAGCCATGGAGTTAAATCCTGTTTCTTGCTCTGCCACTTTGTCTTAGCTCTGCCACTGTACTAGATGGCAGGATCTAAGTTAGTGAGTTAATCAGCTTGCACCTCAGTTTTGTCCACTGTAAACAGACAAGAAACCCCCTTATCAGGAATCATCAGGCAATCATAAAATTATAAGTATATAACTTAAATATTTTATTTTGAGCTAACATGTATATCCATTCATTGGCCGATAGTTCGATTTAGAACCAAGGTCTTTTATTCAAGAACTTGGGATTCTTTTAAGTGGAATCAAAATTTAAATAAAATTGGGAAGCAGTTGTGAATGAAGAATTTGTCTCAGATTTTATTATTTTCTCTCAATCTTTTACAATTGCATCACTCATACTTAATTTGGCTGAATATCTTTGTACCTTCCTTTATTGTCTTTTCATCCAGTTTAGGTTTCATGGAAATAACAGTTCTATTTCCACATTTATATTTAACATTGCCTTATGTAACAATTAACATAATTATATAACAACAGTAACATGTTCAATTGGTATAAAGAGGTTTGGAAACTACACAACTCTAAACACAAAACTCAGTGATTAGGAGCAGAAGTGTGCAAGCATAACAGATAGTAGCCCACTAGCCATGAATACTGATGATGCAGTGAGTAACAATTTGTACCTTTTACAGAAACAATGCAGAACATCAGTTACTTTTCTAGGGTGTTTGAATGTAGCTCTATTGAGAGAGCAACTGCCATATCTAGTGTGGGCTTTAAAGTCAAAAAAAAAAAGACCTGAGTTTGGATGTGCCCTCTGCCTCCTGCTAGTAGTGTGACTTTGGGCAGATGCAACATCTCTGAATTTCTGTTTATTACTAATATAGTAGAGATAATAATACCTAGAATAGTGTAAGAACTTGTGCCTGGGTTTCAATCTATGTCTGCCATTTATCAAGTGTATGATCTTGAAGTAAACAACTTGTTCAATCTCTCTAAACCTCAGTTTTCTCACTTATAAAAGGACACTAATGACTGTACCTAATTTCCAGGGTTGTTTTGAGGACTTAATGAGATAACATATATAAACCAATAAACCCAGCAATTGGTAATTTGTAAACTCTAAATAAATATTAGTTGCTGTCGTTTTGGCTAAAGTTGGAAAAATTAAATTAGGCATGGATATAAAGTGTCTCATAAAGTAGCTCATAAAGTTTCTCGTGCGTAGTTGACACCCAATAACTGGAGGTTATTATTAATATTATTAAATGTTAATTTGGTAATTCTTGAAAAGTAACTATTACTGCCAATCTCTTCACAGATGATCTATCACAGAATCTTGGTAACTTATTAAGGATACACATTCAGCCCTATAAATAACCTCTCCCTTATGAATTCCAATTTAACTCTATTTTATACCACATCCCAGCTAGAGAATTCACTTTACCACACACAAAAAAATAAGTTCTTATGCTTGGCAATTAGGAGAAATACTTTATCTTGAAAGTCAAATATGATAGTACTTAACCCAGAAAGAGTTTTAGGAACATGGATATGTTTCAACACACTGAATAGGAAAAATTCAAAAATTTTTCCCTCTTTAAATTATTTTAAAAATATATTAGGATACTGTGTATAAATCCAGTGCATTTTATAGACATGTTATGCCATCATGATCTGAAAGAGAGGTAATAGTGCCTACCTATGCCAGATTATCTGCAAGGAGTAACTACTATTTCTAATGTTCTTTCTAAAATACACAGCCTGTAAAATAGCTAATAAACATTTTCTTAAATTACTTTTGAAAACAGCAACATTAAAAAGACACATCCTCGTGCTTAAGATATTTACAATAACTCCACAAATGCTCATATATCTGGATTTACGCAGCACCATACTAGACAAGGAAAAAAATGGAAGATCTCATCTAAAAGCTTCCTTGGAGGTTACTAGAGCCTTGTTAGGGTTCTAGTGTATTTTAGACAATGGCATCCTTTAGGCCTCAACTTTCAACAATAGCCCCTAAAAAAGATAAGGAATCTAAATTGCCTATGTAATTTTCAGGCCAGAGCTTAGAATACTCATCCACACACAAACTATTTACCTTGCTGCTCTTTGCTGAGTACAAGAGTGATCCATCTGTCCTCTTTGTTTTCTTATCATTTCTCATAAATTGCTTACGTTCAAATTAGCCAATAGACACTGTACCTAAAACCATTAGGCCCTGAAAGCAAAATATGTAATTAAGGTCTACCTTTCCCACCTCCATTTCCACTGTGAAAGCACTCCAGAGCATTTGGTAAAATTGTTGCTTTTAAGTTTGCTTTGTGAAGAAGGATTTGGTGACTCCTGACCCTTGAGCGTTGTTCTTTGACCCATCACTTTTCTCCACCATCTGGCATGTTTACTTGAAGTAAACGCCTTGGGTCAGAGGGCAGAGCAGACATGTGGAGGGACAGCTTTGTCATAAAAGCAATAAAGAATGAGTGGGCACTTCAGAATATAGCACTGTGCATTTTGTTCAGCTGCTGAGCACAATGAGGTAGAGTTAGTCATATGGCTAAAAACAAAATAAATAAAAAGTCAGTTACCGCACAGCCCAGCAGACGGGTAAAATGCAAGATACTCAAGTTCAAAATCTGAGTGCCGTTTCCTTTTCTATTCCTGGGAGTTACTTTTTCTGCTTTACTGGGCACATTACTAAACAATATGTTACACCAGACACAAGGGGAAAAGTGGTTTATAGGCTAAATTAACCAGACTGATTATTCAGGAAGAGTGTTGATAGACCAATAATCCCCAAGCAACAAAATTAGAGATAGATAGAATGGAGTTAGGAACTAAAGATCAGGTAATCAATTTTTTTCATATCCAGGGCCCATATTGTAATGAGATAATAATGATGATTTTATTTTTTAATAAATTAAGCTTTTTTGAAAGTAACAATTCAAAAGCAAACCTTGGCATCAATGTGTGCACCCATATTAGACCCCCAGACAGGAAGCTATGTGCAGTAAACCTCCGCCCCTTATTTTGGCATTTGTCCTAAAAACTAGGACACATCGAATGAAGCTGTGCAATCTCTAGCACATAAGCCCCTTACCAAAAACCTCGAGTTTCATTTATAAATAACTACTTCTGGTTCCATTTATAGAACTTCCCTGGAATCTAAAGATCGCTCAAGCCTATTTCTTCTCTCCAGTTTATAAAAATTATAAATGATCTTTGATTGATTCAAACTGCTTTCCTGTTGCCACAAGAAACATTTTTCTCCATAACTCTGGCATGCACAGAGAAAAGAGGGAAGACGGAAACTTCTGATCCTGCTGAAGTCTTGGTGCTGTGCTCACTCCAACTTTCTGTTGCTTACCTCTGAACATTTGAGGAGAGAAACAAGGCCCTGAAATAGAAACTCAAACGTGATTTGTGTTCGTATTCATTCTTAATGTAAAGAGGGAAAATTGCCATGAGTCGTGCGATGAAAATGACTAAAGAGAAGAGTTAGTCAGCAAGAGAAAATAAAAAAGAGAATTTTTCCCCTCAGAAAAAAAAAAGTAATAAAACAAAGGGAAAAGATTAAAGGATACCTCCTTCTTCCAGCCTGATTGTCAGGGGATAGTTCTTCGCATTGCAAATACGCTTTGATCCTGGATGCTCTGCATTTTTAGTCTTTGCCAAGTTGGTAAAAGGTATGTCCCTCGTGGAAGATTTTCTCATACGGAGCTTTTCAAAACAAAATTCTTATCTATCAAGATTTCTATCCCTTGCAACATTTCTCTTGAAAACTTCATGGCACAGAGCATAGTCATTCTCTTTCCAATTCTAGACATTCTGTAAAGAGCAGCTATTTGCCCAAGTTTGTCCTTGCCAGTTTCAGAATTGAGCATACTATAGATAATTTATAGATGGATATGGAGATCATACTAATGTGTCCACTTACAAGCAGAGAGGGGATTGCTAGGCTTCTTTTGAGGAAAAAGCCTTCTAGTGAACTTCCCCCATTCATATTTAATAAACTAGTTCATGCAAGAAAGAGCAAAAAGAGCAGAGGCTTTGGAAAGAGACAAACTAGAGCATGAGTCTTACCAGTGCCTGCACTTACTAGTACCTGACCCTGGGCAAAGTATTCAACCTCTTTGAGCCCCAGTTTTCTTTTTGTAAAAGCAAGGATAATAATATTCATCTTTTAGTATTATTGTGAAGATGAATTGAGGTAATGTGGGTCAAAACATCAAGTACAGTGCACTCAACAAATGTTGCTTTCATCGTATATTAGTTTTATGTAAGAATCTGTACCTGTTCCAAATGATGACTAAACTCAAGTCGTCCCTTGAGAAAATGGCCTTTTCCACAAGAAAGACAACCATAAGCACAAGACAATTCATTCTGCAAACTGGTCTCATACTCTGATGCCCTTTTAAGCCAATTCTCTGTACTCTCAGAGCAGATGCATTACCAAACTTTCCCCTAAACCATGTGTAATCCTTTCTACATATTATGCTTCCTCAGACAATACTGCATTGCTTTCGAGTTTGAGGGTGAAAAAAAAGTACAGGGATACATTGCTTTCAAAGTTGAGGGTGAGAGGAGGACAGGGATAGAAGAGACTAATGGGGTCTGAGAATGCTGATAGTGGTGCAGGGAGACATGACCTCAAACATCTAATTAGAGGAAGTGGAAAAATAAAACACAACCATAGCATTCTGAAGCATGAGAACCTGATCACAAGGTATGTGATTCTATGTTAAAAAACAAAAAAAGTATTTTAAAAATCTCAACCTTAGTTCAAAAAGAAAAATCGATAGAAAAACACTCTTCTTAAATAAACAAAAACAAAAACAAAAAAACAACAACAAAAAGAAATTAGCACCCTCATGTCAGCTTTCAAGACATTATTTCTACAACCTGTGTAAGATTCTGTACTGCTTGGTTCAAGGCATCATTCTGCTGTCATTTAGTGACCTCCTTGACACTGGCCCACTCTTACAGAAGGATCTGAGTCCATGCTCGTTACCCCAGGTCCTGTCATAATTATCAGAGTCATGTCTTGAGAGAGCATGAACTTCAGATGTGGTTTGAAATGCGGTGCCTGCCTTTCTTCTTGCCAGCTGTGTGATCCTGTGCAAGTTGCTGAAACTCTATAAGCCTCAGTGTTCACATCACAAAATGGGAAAAATAATGCCTGCCTGACAGCGTCCTGTGAGGATGAGATGAAGTAACATAAGCAAAGCTCAGGCTTGGGTCCATGGGGGCTGGGTTAGGGGACTATTGGAATGACCAGCACTCAGTGTACCCAAAGTCACCTCTCTTCTTTAACCTCAGCCCACTGACCTTAAACCAAATTTCTGCACCATGGCTTCCTTCTATTTTGTTTTACAAAACAACTTCTCAGTATTTTTTGTACATATTAACCCATTTAAACCTAACAAAAACCCATGAGGAAGGAAAAAGTATGCCTGTGTTATAACTGAAGGTACTGAGACATGGATTAGTGAAGTCACTTGCCCAAGGTTTCACACAAAGACAGTGAAGGTTAGAAAAGTATCTGGGACTATCTGTTAAGAGTCATAGAAAATCAATTTAGAAACACTTCTTTCTATGCCCAAGTATGTAACAAACTGAGAAATATATATCAGAGTTAGACATATGGATTATTGGCAAAGGGCTAAACAGAGAGAGATAAGTACAAAGAAATAGTGACATGCCTCCCTGAATCGAATTTACCCTCCTCTCCAAAACACTATTGGTCAGATCCACACAGCCTGCACTGCCAAGGAGCAGCTGAGAATGCACCTTCTCTTCACACAGGCAGACCTCAAATAAAGAGAAGAGCAGAAAGGGCTAAGGCAATGGCATCCAGTTTAAACCTCCTTACTCACAAATGGGATGTCAACCTTCTTGACATGAAGAGAAGAGAATGAAAGCACAGAAAGTGACTGGATATGAAAGTCCCTCCACATGAAAACACACATGAAGAGTGGAGAATAAGCATCACCCACAACATATCTCATTCCAAAATCTGGGCTGCTACCACCATACTAAAGAGAAGCAGAATATCCCAGTGTACATTACGGAATCAAATACTCCTAATTTTTAATTCAATCACAGCTGTACCATGTATTAACCATGGGCCCTCGGGCATATTCCTTAATATCAAATGTTCTGATTTTCACATTTGTAAATAATGGTGCCAAATACATGAAGTTGTTGTGAGTTTCATACCAATTAATATATATGAAGCCTTAATGTAGCAACTGGTACATAGTAATTACTCAAAAAATGTTAGTGATTATTAATAATAATATTGAAGAAAAATATTCATAGTGATTGTGAGGTCAGAAACTGTGATTACAAACCATGCTTTGGATAAATCTATTACTCAATTTAACTTTTATGAGAGCAGAAAAGCTTTTAATAAATTAATCTTATTACTGGTGCTTTCTCAATGTGGTGACATGTATAGACATAAGATCTATACTAGTGTTATGTCTCTGGGTTTTAAATTATAAATTATTTTTCTATTCTTCCTTATGTTTTATGTATTTCCAAATTTTCTACAATGAATGAATACTATTTTTAGATCAAAAAAGGGAAGAAAACAAAATATGAGATAGCCAGCAGTCAATAAATATCTACATTAGGCAATGGGTTGAATGATATTCAATTCAATAAGACTCTGTTCCTGGTACCTGTTATAAATGGTTCTGGGAAAGGCATCTTTACAATAACATAAACAGGCTATAGACATTTTATTTATAATTATGTTAACTGCCCCTTTTATTTTTGAGGCTTTCTTACTCATGAACACGGGCACACTCTACATTTTTAATTTTTTATGAATGGATGTTTATTTCAAAATGAGAATTTTTATAAATAAGAAAATGCATTAACATTGACTAAGCATTACAGTATTTGAGGGGCTTATAATATTTTCAACTGATACTATCCCTAATTTTCACAACAGACCTGAACAGTAGATTAATAATGTAGGCATTACTATTCCCATTTCAGAGAGGAGGAAACTAAGGCCCAGAGAGGTTATTAACTCTCTCAGGATTTTTGTAATGTCAAGCACCCCAGGTGCATTTTAAAGTATATTTCAACTTACACAAACGTTAAGGTACCCACTGATTTCTTAAAGCAAGGTACACCTATAAAACCATACATGCTGTTTTGTAGACCACAAGGTTTTTTAACAGCATCCCATATTTCTGTTTTGAGTCTCTTGCCGCTTGGGTAAACATTGTACTTTTCATTGGATATACTGTAAGTCATTAAAGTCAGTAAATAGCAGAAATGAATAAAACAGCAACTTAGATATTTTTAACACCTCTGAGTTAAAACCACTTTGCAGTGGGGAAGAAGAACAGATGCCCGCTTCTAAATGTGAGAGCCACCAACTGGGAATTTGCTAGTTGTAACTGCTGCCATCTGTTTTCCACTGTTCTTTTTACCTGCCTCTCTTAGATTTCGTATTTGAATTCTGGGCCATGGATTCTTAGTATAGGCAGGGGAAGTGTGGGAGGGACTCCAACTTGAAATTTTCCCAGGTGCTCTCTCCTGCATTAAATCAAAGGCAACTTCTTGGGGGAAAAATATTATGAGGGTGATTATTTAACAACTGCATTTTATTCTTCTATGCATTCTTTGTACTCCTATTTTCATGTGCATTTTTTCCTATTTAATCAACTTCCTGCTTTTCCTAAGGGCTTTACGGAAACCCCTCTCTGATGCCAATTAGGGCACTGCTGTGTGAATTAGTTTCTTCCCCGACTGCATAAATAATTTTAGTCAAGCCATATATACATTCAGAACTCACTAAATCAGCACTTAACTAGTTTTGGGCACTAGCTTAGTGGCTTTTTCTCCTAGAATAATCAAGTTGAGTGAGATACTATTTGTGCCAAAAAGAAGCAGATAAAATAGACAGGTTAGTAAGACAATAAAGGATAATTAGAGATTGTTCCAGTTCATCCTTCTGCCTTCAAGTAGAACTGCTTTTAAACCATACTAGAAAGAGAAAATCCGCCCTTTTCTTTTAGGAACATCTGTAGCGGAGGCTTCTCAACATTTGAGTATAATTCTGAGTGACATATGTGTGCATGTGCAAATAACTTCTGGCTAAAGGCCAACAAAGAACAAGAATAATCACCCAACCTGTAAATGAGCTTTCTCTTTAAATCTACATGTGAAAGGTGGATTTCTCCTTTTTACAGAAGGAAAACAAGTTCAGAGAAGTTACATATTTTGGTCAGAATAACACAGCTAGTTTGTAACATAACAAGATTTAGTGCCAAATCTGCCTAATTATGTCTTTTGCCCAAATTAAGAGAGGAGTGCTTCAGAAGACAGGGCCCTGACTTCTATTAGTAATTTCTTCTGCTGCTTTCTTTTCAGATTCTGAGTCATTCAGAATGGTGTAAGAAATACAAAAGGTTATAGCCAACTGTTCAAAGCGCATGTTCAAATGAGACAAACACCAGGCTGTGTCTAATCCAGCTGCTTCCGTACCTCACTTTGATTTTCTGTACATCAATTTCCTTTTTTCTGTCCATAAATCTTCCACTAAGAAAAGGAAGAAGAAAGAAATAGAGAAGTGGCCAAGCACGGTGGCTTGTTCCTGTAATCCTGGCTACTTGGGAGGCTGAGTCAGGAACATTGTCCTGTCACCCAGGCTGCAGTGCAGTGGTGCAATCATAACTCACTATAGTCTTAAACTCCTGGACTTAAATTTAAGACTATAGCTAGCTATGATTGCACTACTGCACTGCAGTCTGGGTAACAGGACAAGATCCCATCTCTCAAGAAAAAGAAAGAAGGTGGAAAGATCTCTCAAGTTGTATACTCAACTGAAATGCCAAGTCAAAAGTCAAATCTAACCAGGTCTCTCCAAACGAAACCAGGACACTAATCCCTATAGTGTTGTTTTATTGCAGACAGAGAACACTTCTTAGGAAAAGTGACTCTTTTTAAAGAGCAAAATACAATCAGTAACACGACCTTGATGTATTTGAAAGTCATCTTCAAAACACCTGTAGAAAAATGAGGGATTTCAACGATGATACAAGTTAGAGGAGATCACGACCCCCTTGAGATAGTTTGATGGGCCACCTGATTCCCAACCAGGGCAACAGTATATGTCTGCATTTAGAAGCTCTTCGTTTAAGGTACAAATATCACTAGGAGACTTAGGTGAGTGTTCCAGGGTAATTATTTTCACCAAATATGCATTGTTCAACATTGGTGCTAATGTGTTCAGCCAACCTCCAGAATTGAATTGTCAAATCAGGTCTACACAAATCAGAGATCCCCTTTGGAATTAAGTTTTATTAATGATTGTGAGGATGCAGGCAATCAAGGAGACACAGAATAGTGAGAGATGCAGGCCCTCCAGAGTGGTTCCTCCAACCTTTCCTCCCTCCCTGGACATGGGTTTCTGCCCAGAACAATAGTTGAGTTCTCCAAGTGAAGCTTTACAATTATAATTACCCCACAGAGCAGGTGGATTTAAGTTCTGAAGCATCTCTATTTTATACCTTAGATCAGGGGTTGGTAAACTATGACCCACAAGCCAACCACCATTTTTATTTCACTGGAACACTGACAGGTTTACTTGTTATGTTTTGTCTATGTCTGTTTTTTCACTCCAATCCGAGTTGAATAGTTGCAATCGAAGCCATGTGGCTCACATGCCTAAAATATTTATTCTCTGACCTTTTAAGAAAAAAAATGAATCAATCCCTGCCCTTGAATGTTATATAGCCCAGATGACATTCTCCAGGGAGCTAAGTTTCATTTTGCGGGTCCTATTTACTATAGGTCTTGGCCAGGGACATCCTACTAAGGACTATGTGCAAATAAGATCTCTTTCTCCCAGAAAATATCATTATCCTGGAAATGAGACCAAGTCACCTGCCTCATCTTTTTTCCAGGGGAATCTCTTACCCCTGCCCTCAGTAAAGGGAGTAAGAAATTGGATCTCAGGTCAGATGCTGTAATTCCTTCCTCCCCAGTGCTGAATTGCCAGTAAAACCCAGTTACTCTCAAGGAAGGGAGGAAGAGAAACAGGCAAATTATACATGATGATAACATAGAGTAAATGTTGTATCACAGACAGGTACTGAATGCTTCAGAATAAAGAAGGAATCAATAATCCAAAAATGGGAGAGGGAAGGTAATAGAGAAGAGAAAGTAGGGGTTAGGAAAGTAAAAGTGAGCTTAAAGAATAAATAGGATTTTACAGCAGGAACTAAGAAAGGAACAGCGAAGGGAAAAGCAAATTGAAAACATATATATGCATTTAGTGGGTAGGGAAGATTGAGCCTGAAAAGCCATTTTCAGAACACAGGGTTCCTGAGCTCTGAAGGATGGGAAGCAGGACCAAGAAGGCAAAAACAAAAAGCACCTCAGGTCATGAGTTCTGAGTTCAAGTTGAGAAGAAAATTTCTGGTGGCAAACTTAGCTTGAGAAGTTTTTGCCTTTTTAAAAAACTTTTTATGTCTTACATTCGCTTACTCTTGGTCACTGCATGACTCCAGTGAAAAGTGACATAATACTTACAGGTTAAGTGCCACAAACAAATTTGCCTCATGATGAGAGAAATGTCAGGAAAAGAAATTAATTAAAAGAGAAAACGATGTCCCTCAGTAACCAAAGTCTTCATCTGCAGTTAAATCAAAATCGTACCATTCTAAAATGTCAAATTTATCTCTTTTGACTCACTACATTTTTTAGGCATTATAACCTTGATATAAATTAATAACAAATTTTCTATAACAAGTGATCTTTACCTTTTTAAGTCAAAAAAGGAGTTTCTACCACAAGCTGAATATCACAGGGGATAGTTGGATTCATTTATTTATACATATATAAAGCAAAAACTTAACTCCCAAAGCTTATGTCTATGAACAGAAACCAAACAACATCATTTTTTTTTATTTTTAGCTCTACAGCATCTTTCAAGTGGGGGGAGGGGGGAGGGATAGCATTGGGAGATATACCTAATGCTAGATGACGAGTTGGTGGGTGCAGCGCACCAGCATGGCACATGTATACATATGTAACTTACCTGCACATTGCGCACATGTACCATAAAACCTAAAGTATAATAATAATAATAAAAGAAAAAATAAAAAAATAAAAAAATAAAAAATAAAAATAAAAATAAATAAATAAATAAATAAATAAAAATAAAAAAAAAAAGAAAAGTTTTGTTTTGTTTTGTTTTTAAGTCCAAATTCAGTTAGTGTGTTTGGCTTAAAAATGACCAGCTTTATGTCACTGAGTTCAAATCAAATTTTTTTATCCAAACTAATTTGACTCTAAAGCAGCAAAAAGTAAAATATTTAAATGAACAAAGAAAATGTATTCCAAGGACACCAATTCTATTGTCAGAAATAACTGTTAAGGAATTTCCTTTCTAACAAACAGTGTCTTTCTCTAATCAAGACTCTACCGACTCCAGGTCTCTAGTCCCTTCTCTCTCCACTGTGAGCGTTCAGGTGCCTCAGGGGTGGAGAACACATCAGGGCATCCCTCCTTATTCTGTTTCCAAGACGACTTCTGTTAAGACAAAGTTTTAATCCCACAGTTTATTAATCAAGTCTCCCCTTGATCCTTATTTCAACGAGAAAAAGTTATGTCAAAGGCCAAAGGCAAACCAGAATTCCCCATTAAGATTCTTCAACAACCATTTCAATGCACATCAAACAAATACCACATTTAGAGGGAAAATCTGTTAGTTGATAAAAGCAAATTATAGGATATGTTATTGCCATAATAGTGCATGTCATTTGAAGCTTAGGGAGCTAAATCAAAAATTATCTGCCCCATCCACTGAAATTCCAGCTGGGATGCAAAGGAACAAGATGACAACATCAGAAGCAGTAGAATTTCTGTGACCTTTTATATGGTGGCCAGAAAACCATAAAGAGACTCTTGACAAATTCCTTCTGAACTTAGAGAAAAAACAGATTTCCAAACTCTCCCCCTGGAAGAACTTTAGGGCAAAGGATAGCACAAAGTTTTTGCTAATGGCTTTTCTTTATTCCAAGGTGACCCAAAGCAAACTTTTATTTGTAATAGAAGACAGTTTAGCAATACGAACAAAGCTAGTAAATACAGGGACTCCAGCTATATCATTTGGGACCCAAGAAATGCTATCTTTGGCATAAATATTACAGGTCTGTCATTTCTTACCATGGCAGCAAGATTTTCTGTAGGTGGCAGAAAGTTGTTCTTGTTCACTGATTTGGAAGGTCCCTGTTTTAATCTTCAAGGTAGAAGGTGGTTATATAACCCCAAAAGATCTGAATACATTAATATAGATCTCTTTATAAAACATGGAAAATGAATATTTAAGAGAATAATTTAACTATGAGAAAATATTACATCAACATAACATGACATCTTTTTTTAGGCATTGTCCTATGCTTGCTGTTTTGTAATTGTTTTGGATTTTGTTTATTTGTTTTACTTTGTATGGTCTTTTTTTCCAGAAGCAGTCATGATGAACTTGGCAGTCCCACTTCTGCCACATTCCTGTCACGAGTAAATCTCTAAAAGGGGACTCCCAAGACCGTAAGATGAGTTGGTGGGAAGATACTGAGGGAGCCCTAGTTTCACACTTCAGATGATTCTTTAAAGAACTAAATTTATTCCCCATTCTAGTGATTGCTTCATTTCCAAGACCTGGTGTGCAACTTACTCCCCAGTAAGACCGAATTATGTCTCTTTTTTTTCTTGTTGTCATATCTTATTATTCATTCATCAAATACTGGGTTTCTCCTCTATGCCAGGCAATAGGTTAAACAATGGAGGTCACAGTGATAAAGGAGAAAGATTCTGCCAGGTAGAAATTTACTAATGAGTAGTTCCATTCAATCAACTACTTTCCACAACCCTTATTCTTTGGGGACTAGAATGTGACTTCTTAACAGAGCCTTCCTCAAGCAGCTTGAATCTAATCCCTAAACCCAAGCACTTTAGCAAAACGCTTTCTAATTCCTCTTTAAATTGCTTCTAAGATGAGATTTAGACCCAGAATCCAGAAAAGAATTGATCTTCTTGAGCATCAAGTGGTTCTCAGGAAAGACCGAGAAGTAGTGCACCCACAGAGTTGCATAGATCACTATGTTCAGGAGTAACCCTGGATGCTAACTTAGATCCCACTGAGATCCCTGGTCCCCTAGTCAACCAGGATCCTTTCAATTCTGTTTCCCATATGAACTCAGCTCTCTAGCAGCAAACAAGTGAAAAATAATGTAGGGAACCAGAAGCATTGCCCACTCAGGGACATCTGTCTTTCCAAGGCAGGCGAGACACATTTGAGCCATCCCTAGTATTCTGGGAAGGCTAATCATCTCCAACGGGCCTTACACCTCTAAAATGCTACAATACTAGATTTCAGGTACAAAGTCTTTTTCACTTACAATGTAAAAATTTACTTCACAAAATTATTTTGATGTAAAGAAGAATGTACTTTTAATTGATGATAGCTGTTCTTAATTTAATTCAAGAACAGAGCTAAATAGTTCATTGTAGACTATTTAACTCTGAAAAAGTACCAAGAGACTGAAAAAAAAACAGATAATTCACATTAGCTGTATTATTTTAAACCCAAGAATAGGCTCGTGGTGGATAAAATGAATTTGAGTCATACCTATCAATGTGTTTCTGATTTTTCTTCAGGAGAGCACATTTCTGAAAACAAACAAACAAAAAAAAAAAACAAAAAAAAAACAGTAAAAGGGTGTAGAATATTATGTTTTCCAAAGTTTGCTTATAAAACCCAGACAGCTAGTGCAATCCTGGCCTCCTGGCCTCAAATCCTCCTACTAGGACCTGGGTGACATAGAAGTTGAGCCCTATAGCAGCTGCTTAAGGCATAGAGTTTGATTTGAAAGAAGATCCTAGAAAATGAAATAGTTTTAATACTGTAAGGAACTACAGGAATTTAGAAGAAGTAATTTTCTGCATTTATGCATTGATTTATAATGGTAAAAATTAAATCAGAAAGATCAGGTTGTTTTAGGTAAGTCCTCTCAAACGCTAAGTTTTTTAATTGGAAAATATATATATGTGTGTGTATGTGTGTGCAAACATGTGTAGTACAGATGTATAATATAATATATACATTTTGTAATTTTAAATAAGTATGATCCAATCTGGTCTGCTATTCTGTCTCACTCTCTCTGTCCATCTATGCTTCTATTGGTGCATTACAGGGATATATATATTCTGAAATAATTATGTAAACAAAATGCTGCTTTGTGATAGTCTCAAAAAATAAAAAACAAATGATGCAACCAGGTTCTAACACACGTATAACATCAGCTTATTTATTAACACAGAATAATAGCTACAGAATCCCCTGAAAAAATATGTCATTATTTCAAATATACTTACAAAATATCTTAAAAATTGTTTTGAGGTTTGAAATGGAAGTATTTAGCAAGTCAGATCTGAAACAGTCAACAAATGCATCAGAACTAGAAAGTTTTCTGTAAAATACTATTGTTTAAATAACTTGCCCTCCATAGTTTAAAATGTGCTGACTTCGAATTTATGAACTAAGAGGGCCAAGAAGATTAAAAATTTTCTGATGGTTAATTCTCCTCTCCCAACTTACACCCACTTCTAGCTCCATTTCCAGGGATGACTTTCAACTGTTTCTTTTCTTCATTTCTTGGTAGTTTTCTCCATATACTACCATTTATGATTAACAGTAAGAAATTGACCACATTAGCACTACTGCCCAACCCCCAAAGGCAACCCTTGTTATTATCATCTGGAGACTGTCACTCCAGGAGCCACTCCCACTTATACACAGAGATGAGCAGAGAGTAACACATAAAGAACAGCAATTCAAATGAGATCATACTTATTTTCAATTTCTAAATTACTTAAATTCATTTGAATTTCAACATAAGAAAATAAAACAAAATGAAGAAACTGTAGTTTGGACACCTATTCATAATATTGGTACCTAAAAGAATTCTTTAAAGTTAAGAAAATAATTTTAAACATTAAAAGATAGGAATTGTTATTTCAGAGGGGAAAAAAACCCTCATGATTTAAATTTAGAGCATGATTTTGAACCTCTACTATAAAAGATAAGAAAATTAAATAGGAATAATACACCTTTCTCTTCTCTCCCCATCTTGTAATATCTAATTGTTCATTATAAGGTTTATAGCATGTATATTCTGTTCTGCAAACAAAATTCCCACAGTAATTTAATATTTCTATACTTAAGTATATTCAGTGAAGAGTATGGGTCCTCTATCCTGTGTTTTTTTAATTTGCTTTGTGTCTTTTTTGGCTGGATGTTATTGTCCAATTTTTAGGTTATTTTCAACTAAGGTGCATGGCTACAGTATTGCTTGACTTCTTATTTACTTGAGAATATCTATTCATTGCCTTGGTATTTGAAGGAAATGTTGGTTGGGTGTCAAAATTATTGGGACACATTTGATTTTCTCATAGTTTTGGAGCTATTGATCCTCTGTGTTCTCACTGATCATTATTATAGAGAAGACAGAGGCCAACATTATTTTCCATCCACACAAATAAATTGCATTCATTGACTAAACATCCATAAAATTCTTTATCTTGATGTTTAATAACTTCATGAGAGTATGTCTTCTTGACGTTTCATTTAAATTTTTCCCAGAACATGGTATAAGTATTAGTCCTATAAAATATAAATTCCATGAGAACAGTCAATCTTTTCTTTTTCAATATTCTGTTCCCAAGGCTTAAAATAGCACCTGAAAAAAACTAGCCACGTAATGAATATTTTTGAATAAAACAATAATACAAGCTTTTATTTCAGAAAAGTTTTCTTCTAGTATATCACTAATCAGTATTAATATTTTATATATCCTTTTTTCTTCAGAACCAATTATGCATACATATAAACTTTCTAGTATGTCTTTCATACTTATTATAATTTTAATATTTATACTTAAGTTTTACATATGCTTACCTATCACATTCTTGATTGTATATATTTTCAGTTGTATTATTCTTTTTGTGTGGATTTTAATGTGGTTCTTAAAATATTTCTGAGTTGTTTTCCTCCTATTTCTTTTCTGAATGCTGCTACCTGTTTAATTGCCTATTCAATCATTCTACCTAGATACCTAAAAGGAACTTAAAACTCCACATACTCTAAACATAACTCATAATCTACTCCAGAATCATAGTCTTCCTTCAGTCATTCCTGTCTCAGCAAATAACATCACCATGTACCCAACTCTATGAGGCTGAAAATGTAAAGTTATTTTAGTATAACCTTTTTTCATCACTTCATCCGAATCACCAAGTTAATGCCCACTCTGTAAATCCTTCCTATAAAACATGTCTTAAATACATCTGCTTCCTTCCATCTGTTCTGCCACCAAATAATCTTTACCATCAATATTGCTTGCCTGGAGGTAGGAAGCAGCCAGATGGTATAGAGTATTATAGCATTATGATAAGGAGATTAAATTTTACTAAAATAAAACAATTGGGAATCTTAATGGCTAAGCCTTTTACATACCTTATCCCATTTAACTCTTCTAACCCTCTGAGGTAAGCAGGGGTAAATCAATTTGGTACATGTATAAACTAAGTAGTTTTTCAAAACCACAGAAATGTTGGAGCTAGGATTCAAACTCAATTTAATATGAATCCAGAGGCCATGGTTTTAACCCCTGTACCATATTGCTTCTCACCTAGATGGAGGTGATAATTGAAATCATAAACACTAAATGGAAGATACAATATGCCAATAGAAGAGGTGAAAGTCAAGGATGTATCTTTAGTATACATATACAACTCTACTTGAAAGATAGGAAAAGTATACAATGAAGGTAACAAAGGAGAGGAAAGAACAACTTTCGGTATCATGGAAACAAAGAGATGAACTTTTCTTAAAATATGTAATATGTTTAGGAGAGATGGTGAACAATGATATCTGAAACCTGTGATCTGTGATAATGCCAGTGGATGCTGCAGTGACAAGGATTTCTGGTGAACTGTGATAGCACTGCCCTTTTGTAGTGATGAAAACAGACCAGATTGCAAAACATTCACAAGTGGTGGTTACATAATTTGAAAATGAGTGGAGCAAATTAGGTTTTTTTCTGGAGAAATTTGCCTCTGAAGGGGAGAACAAAACATTTTATCTCAGAAGGGTGGCAATAGAGAAGAAATTGCTCAAGGAGGAGAAAACATTAATATGCTCATGTCAGTGTAGTAAAAGAGCATTGGTGTATTAGTTCATTCTCACACTGCAATGAAGAAATACCCAATACTGGGTAACTTATACAGAAAAGACGTTTAATTGACTCACAGTTCCGCAGGGCTGGGGAGGCATCTGGAAACTTAACAATCATGGCAGAAGGGGAAGCAAACACTTCTTTCTTCACATGGTGGCATCAAGGAGAACTGCCAAGCAAAAGGGGGAAAGCCCCTTATAAAAACATCACATGTCATGAGAATTCACTCACTATCAAATGAGGGAAACTGCCCCCAGGATTAAATTACCCCCAACCAGGTCCCTCTCATGATACGTGGGGATTAGGGAAACTACAATTCAAGATGAGATTTGGGTGGGGACACAGCCTAACCATATCAATTGGTCAGATAGACTCTTACCTCAGTCATCTGAACAAATCACTTAGCCTGATACTCTATTTACTTGTCTAGAAAATGAAATTAATAACACCACCTCAGTTATCTCACAATTATGATAAAAATTATATGAGATAATATTTGTGAAAACTCATCAGTGCTATACAAATATAAAATATTTTATTACTAAATATATATAAATATCAAAGTTGTTTCACATACATAAAAGTAGCAATTTAATATACAGTTTTTCTACTTTGTAAAAGCTTTCTAATATAAGACTACATCTGTATGTGCCCGGAAAAGAAAGGAATTTTCAGATGAATTTTTTAACTAAATTAACAGTCAATCTCTTCTCAGTAGACAAGATCAGTCATGTCATGTAGCTAGTACAATTAGCTTGGAAATACATTTAAAACTACAAAACAATCTGTATTTTGATCTTGTCTTTTATTATGTCACAAATTATAGATGGAATGCCAATTAATGTCTACAATAGTGACAAACAATTAATTGGAATTTCACTAGCACATCAGTGATTGGTTCTAACAAAAAATCAACCTTTATTAATGTCAGTTAGTAAGTAGACTTGAATTTCCTCACATGAAATTAATTTTCACATTTCTTCATTTGCATCAGAGATAAAAATACAATATCCAACATCTAAATACAGTACTCTGTTTATAACTTAAAAATAATAATAATTTTTAACCCCCCCAAAAAATTATGTCTTCTCACAATATAAATATAGAGCAAAATTTAATTTTCAAAATATGCCCACTGGTCTTCACTGACAAAAACATTAAGTTGTACTCTATCCCAAAATGCCCTTTCAGGCATTCAATACATGTCCTCAAGATGCAGGAGGTAGTGTAATTTAGTCATTAAAAGCATCATCTCTGGACTGTAGCAGACATAGTTTCAAATCTTGGCTTTACAATCTAGTAGCTGTAGAATTTGGATAAATTATATAATTCCTCTAAGGTGAGTTTACTCATTTGTAAAATAGAGATTTTAATAATCATTTTCACCTCATATTGGTGTGAGGTTTAAATGACTTAATGAATCTGAAGTTCTTAGCACAATGCCTGAGAAATAGTAATAGCTGTTTAAATATTAGCCATTTTTGCATTTTTTTCATTGTTACACAGTAAATGTCAGGACTGGGAAGGTAAGGATTATACATCAAGATTACATATGCAGCAATTTTATTTAGGAGTGCCCTCACGAGCAATACCTATGGGGTTGTAAAGGAAGTAGGTAAGCAAAGGAAAAAGTTGAGCTGCAGCGATGTCATGACAAAGGCCTGAGCCAATCCTTTGGTGAGCTGTGGAACTGGGATAGCATATCAGAGTTGTTTCAATCAAGGCAAGAAAATAAGGTCTTTATAATTCCACCAAAGTAGGCACTGGGTGCAGACTGTTCTCAAAGATAGGATATGACTTTGGTTGATATGACACTCTTTAGTTGAGGGCTATCCTCAGTGAGGGACTCACCTGACACTCTTCAGCCACCATTTCTAACAGTGTGGGAATGAGTGCCTTGGTCCTAAAGGAAAAACTGGGAATCATCTACAGTAAGTTATCTAAAGTTTTCACTAGTGAATAAATACAGTATAATAAAGCACTTTTCAAATCAAAGGAAGTTCCTTTTAAATTGCACAAAATATGCTGAAACTGTCTTTTATATATTTGATTATTTTAATAGATGTTGTTATTTAAATTAGAAACCAGAGTTCATAATCTTAACTTTTTAAAATTTGGGGTATGTTTGTGTATATGTTCTACCGTCTTAATTATGCTTCTTTCTCTGTTAAACCTCTTTTTAAAGATAGCATATTCAAACTTCTACTCAGTGTAGACAAAATTAATACAAACTCAGCCTCACTAGAATCCATTTCAAAAAGTTTTATTGTTTTCTCATTATAGACAAAGTGCAAGTACTTTGTCTGCAATGATAAAAGAAAAGAGGACATTTTATCCCCAGTTAGTAGGAAAAAATTTCCTGAAGAAGGTTACATTTTAACAATGGAAAAAGTGGAACTTGTAGAGATGCAGAAGTTTTTAACATAGATGCAAATTGAGTGAATTTCAAAAATTCTGAGAGAGATAATCAGGCACATGGGAGAGTGAGTCAGTTTGCCTCAGTGACTATTCTGAGGAAGCCTGATTAAGAGATTTAAACTAAGAGTTTTGTTCTTGTGCCTAAGGTAATTAGAGTTTCCCAAAGAAATGTAAAAAATCTTATTATGGTGAAAATAGTGTTCAGACAAAATAAATGTGACTATAGCATTCAATACTGACTATGGGAAAGTATGCTGGGACTTACAAATTGATGAGGATAGGGATAGAAACAGTACTTAAGAAATGATCAATACATAGGCAATGGATACACACTAAAGAAAATCAAGAAAGACAGGATATAAGAAATGATATTGTATATTTAAATTCAATCTAACTCTGAAGGATAATAAATAATGAGAAGTCACATATTTTTAACCTCTCTCTTTAAAAATGTAGTTGAGACTAAAGCATTTGTAATTCAAAAGAGAAGCCTAAGATAAGGAATTAAAGGAAGAAACAGCTCTCTTTTTGTTACTTTTCATCTAAATAAGTGAGTTTATTTTTGCATTGACTGTAGAAGGGGAAAAACGTAGGAGCCATATTTGGAGTTCGAATACTGAAAAATCTAGCAATTTGGAAGCATGTACAAAATCATAAGAAAACTTTAGAACTAGGAGTGACTTTAGATCTACCTAAGGAAAGAGATTTTAAACTACTTTTAATAGCAGAACCTTATTTTCCCCAAATGGAATAACCTTCAGTACTTCTGATACAAAAAAGATAAAAGTGCAGCTGTCTTGCTTGAAGTAGGGACAGGAATTTCAAAGCACCACCCACTGGGTTCATTTTCCCATCCTTGGAATAAAATTTAATAACCCTTGTTCTAGTTCAACATCTTTAGTTCATGTATAAAGCTACAAAGAATGAGGAAGGCAAGCTAACTCATGAAAGTCAAAAAGCAAATACAGGGCAAATCTGAAACTAGGACCTAGGTAATAAGTATAGTATTTTCTGCACAATTTGCCTTCTTAGACAATGTTCCATATGAACAAGATTTTACTGCCATCAAAGGGTAAATGTTGATCATTAGGAAATAATATATCATAATTTATAAAACAGGTTAAGTATTATTAAATACAAAAGTCTAGAAATATTTTTATATTTTCTAGCAACATTTAAATTTGTCTGAAAATACGTATCAAAAACTCTCAAAATGCCTTTAACTCAGCAATTCCACTTTCAGAAGTGTATTCTACAAGTACATGTTGATACAAGTTTATGAAAATTCAAGCACAATTATGCTCACTGCCTGTCACATGAAATAGCTAATAACTGTGAATAGTCTTTATGCCTATAGACAGGGGTATCATTCTCAAAATGTTACATCCTTAAAATCTAATACTATGCAAACATTGGAAAGGTGGAGGTATAGCTATGTAAGTGGAATGGAAAGACATTACGAAAATTTATTGTCAGACACTTCTGATTTTTGAGATTTGATGGACTAAATATTCTGGAAGGTTCACATATTACCAAAGAACTAGATCCTGCATCAAACTAATTACATTAATGGTCCCCCAAGAAGTAAGAGAAATCTCCAAAGGGAAGAAATAACCATGTGAGCTGAAATCTGATTGCTGATTGGTAAAGACACATAATAGGCAGGCATACCTGATAGATACATGCCATTATTAAAGCCACAATCAGGAGAGAAATACCTTAACCAGTGGGTTATAGGTACGAACTAGAGACTGTTAGATTAATCTGTGATCCTGGAAAGGAAAGGGCTAAGGTAAAACTACTTTGGTAGTAGCACTTGGCTTCTAAAAGAAATATATGCAAATCATTTACGAAGCATAGCATTTGTCAATTCAACCTCGAGATTATCCACAAGTTAAAAGCAATTAAATATGATTTCACAAAGATCACAAACACATTTTAAAGGTATTATAAATAATGATCAGGCAGATTTGAATAAGAAAATAGTAGAACTTTTTAGTAAGAAAATAGATAAAAGAACTTTTTTGTAAAAGTTCTATTCATTTTCAGGCCCTCTACATTTGGGCAAAGGGCAAAAAAACACCTAGGCCCTACTATGCTCAATTAGCTTGGGGTTGTGTCCTCTGTTATAAGCTTATTTGTGTGTCTCTTTCCCCTCCATCCCAATTCATATGTTGAAGCTCTAAACCCCACTGCCTCAAAATGTTTATTAAAAGATAGAGCATTTACAGAAGTAATCAAGTTAAAATGGGGCCATTGGTGTCCTTATAAAGAGAGGAAATTTGGACACACATAGAGACACCAGGAATATGGACATACAAAGAAAAGACCGTGAGAGGGCACAATAATAAGATGACCATCTGCAAGCCAAGAAAATAGGTTTAAGGATAAACCAAACCTGCTGAAAACTTGGTCATGGGTTTCTAGCCTCCAGAATTGTGAGAAAATAAAATTCTGTTGTTTACACCATCCAACCTGTGGTATTTTTGTTATAACAGCCCTAGCAAACTAACACATTCTCAAGAAAAGACATGCTGAAGTCCTAATTCCTGGTACCCGTGAATGTGATCTTAATTAGAAATAGGTTCTTGGCAGATGTAATCAAGTTAAGATGAGATCATAGTGGATTAGGGTAGGCATTAAATATCATCACAGATGTCCTTGAAATAAGACCATGTGAAGACACAGAAACACAAAGAAAAGAACACTATATGAAGATGGAGGCAGAGATTGGAGTGATTTATCTACAACCCAAGGAAGACCAAGGACTCTGGGAACCACCAGTAGCCAAGAGAGAGGCATAGAACATATCCTTCTTCAGCATCTCCAAAAGGAATCAACACTGCTAACAGCTTTATTTCTAATTTATGGTCTTCAGGATTTTGAGAGAATAAATTTCTGTTGTTTAAGCCAGTGAGTGGTAATTTGTTTCAGCAGCCCTAGAAAACTGAGGCTTCCCTGCCTCAGTTAAGCTGCTCAGAAGCAAGCTTACTAAGACTACACAGTCAAGACCCAGGAACACAACATGTGCCTAGGACTCAAACTAAAACAGAATCTCAGAAAGCACTCTGTCATCTCCCCCGCCAACCAGGAAAGCAAGTACCAAGTAAATAATAACAGTAATCTACTACTAGAAAAAAGGAGAGAATAGAGAACTTCTCTAAGGTACAAGTTTAACAGAGAATGTCAAAAGCTAGGTATAAAGTAAGTATATTGAGAAAAACTCTCCATTAACTCAAATCCCATCCTAAGCACAAAGTAATGCTAGAGGAATTTGAAAACTTTGGAGCATTATATAAATTATAGCAAGAAGAAAACACAGACTTGGTTCACCTCCCAAATGGATTGGTTTACAACCTAGAAAAGAATGAGGCATGCCTATTTACAAGCATTACTGCTATGAACCTCAGTCCTATACAATGTGTCCAACTTGCAGCTAAAATTACAAAATACACAAAGAAGAACGTATAAAGAAAAAGGAAAGGCCAGGCACGATGGCTCACACCTGTAATCCCAGCACTTTGGGAGGCCGAGGCGAGTGGATCTCCTGAAGTCAGGAGTTCAAGACCAGCCTGACCAACGTGGAGGAACCCCATCTCTACTAAAAATACAAAATTAGCCAGGCATGGTAGTGCATGCCTGTAATCCCAGCAACTAGAGAGGCTGAGGCAGGAGAATTGCTCAAACCCAGGAGGCAGAGGTTGCGCTGAGCCAAGATCACGCCATTGCACTCCAGCCTGGGCAACAAGAGTGAAACTCTATCAAAAAAAAAAAAAAGAAAAAAGAAAAGAAAAAGGAAAAAACAATGTGAAGAGGAAAAACAATTAAGAGTACCAGACTCAAATATAATAGATGTTGCAATTATCAGACAAGAAATTTGATATAACTATTATTTATATTTTAAAATCCCTGCTAGGAAAAGTTGACAAATGCATAAACAGATAAAAATTTTTAGCAAAGACGTAAAAAATAATAGAATAAATGTTCAAATTCTAATGGTAGAAATGAAAAATAGTAGTAGAGACGAAGAATTCTTTGATAGGCTCATCAATAGACTTGAACAAGCTAAGGAAAAAGAATCGGTGATCTTGACTAAAAGTCAATAGAACTGGAATCCAAAAAAATAAGAAGAAAGAAAGAAAGTGAAAGGGAGAACAAAACACTGAAGAGCTGTGGACCAACAAAAAATGGTCTAATATGTCTGTAATTGGAATACCAAGAGAAACGATAAAAAGTAAATGGAAATTCTAACATTAAGGAAGAGCAGCAAATTCCAGATCTAAGAAACTCAAGTAATGCCATGGAGAATAAATGCCAAAAAAACCCATGCTTATATTATAATATTATATTATATTATATTTATTATATTATATTATATTATATTATATTATATTAAAATTTTAAAACCAAAAGAGATGAAAAATTTTGAAGGAAGCCAGGGGAAAAACAAGTTACATACAAAGGAACAAAGATTTAAAAGTTACAGCAGACTTCTGTCAGAAATTATACATGCCTGAAAGCAATGGAAGAATATCATTAAATTACTGAAGAAAAAAATTTAAATACAGAATTCTATATCCAGTGAAAACAACTTTCAAAATGAAGGTAAAATATAGACTTTTTTGGACTAACAAAACTTGAGAGAATTGATTACTAGCACACTTGCACTACAAGATATGTTAAAGGAAATTCCCTAGTTAGAAAGAATATGACATCAGACAGAAATTTAGATCTATACAAAGAAATGAATAGTCCTGGAAATAATATTTATGAACAAATATATAATGTTGCTCTAAAAGATAGTGGATTATCAAAGCAAAAAATAGTACCAATTTATTGTGTATTTATAGCACATGTGAAGATAAAATTATAAAAAGATCCCAAAAGAAGGGAGGGAGGAATTGGGATAATAACATTATAAGGATCTATGAAGCACTATATGTGATGTGAACAAAAATATATGACTAATTAAAATATGAACCCAAGAACAACTATAAAAATATATACGAAGTAAAAATAATAAGTGAATGGTATAGATAAAATGGAATCATCATAAAATAAATAATACAAAAGAAAACAACAAAAGAATCATAAAATAGATGAGTGCATACAAAAAATAATTGACAAGATGGTAGAATAATCCAAAAATGTCAGTACTTACATAAAATGCCAAAATACACACTGATTTAAAACTAAGACTGTTAGATTAATTAGAAAAGCAACACCCAGTTGCATTATGTATTCAAGAAACTTACATTAGACATAAATATGCAAATTAAAAATAAAAGGACAAGAGTGTATATATCATGCAAACAACAACAAAAAAAAAGCTGTAGTGGCTATCTAAATAGTAGACAAAGTAGACTTCAGGAAAATTAATATAATAAATACAAAGAGAAGCAGCTTAGTAGAATGACAATAATTCTAAACATGCATTCATCTAATAGTACATCAAAATATACAAAGAAGAAAACTAATGAAATTGAAGGGAAAAATAGACAAACCACTTATTGTTAGAGACTTAAATATCCTTCTCTCATTAATCAATAAAATAACTGGACATAAATTCAGTAAGAATATAAAAGACTTCAACAACACAATCAATCCTCTTAACCTAATTGACATTTATAAAACAGTGACTGACTATACATTCTTTTCAAAAGTATGTGGAACATACACTAAAATAGATCACATTCTGGATCATAAAACAAAGAGGAAGTCAAATTTTCCCTGTTTGCAGATGACATTATTGTATATTTAGAAAACCCCATCATCTCAGCCCAAAACCTCCTTAAGCTGATAAGCAACTTTAGGAAAGTCTCAGGATATAAAATCAATGTGCAAAAATCACAAGCAATCCTATACAACAATAACAGACAAACAGAGAGCAAAATCATGAGTGAACTCCCATTCACAATTGCCACAAAGAGAATAAAATATCTAGGAATCCAACTTACAAGGGATGTGAAGGACCTCTTCAAGGAGAACTACAAACCACTCCTCGATGAAATAAAAGAGGACACAAACAAATGGAAGAACATTCCATGCACATGGATAAGAAGAATCAATATCGTGAAAATGGCTATACTGCCCAAGGTAGTTTATAGATTCAATGCCATCCCCATCAAGCTACCAATGACTCTCTTCACAGAATTGAAAAAAACTACTTTAAAGTTCATATGGAACCAAAAAAGAGCCAGCATTGCCAAGACAATCCTAAGCAAAAAGAACAAAGCGGGAGGCATTGTGCTGACTTCAACGTATACTACAAGCCTACAGTAACCAAAAGGGCATGGTACTGGTAACAAAACAGATATATAGACCAATGGAACAGAACGTAAGCCTCAAAAGTAACACCACACATCTACAACCATCTGATCTTTGACAAACCTGACAAACACAAGAAATGGGGAAAGGATTCCCTATTTAATAAGTGGTGCTGCGAAAACTGGCTAGCCACATATAGAAAGCTGAAACTGGATCCCTTCCTTCCATCTTATACAAAAATTGATTCAAGATGGATAAAAGACTTAAATGTTAGGCCTAAAACCATAAAAACCCTAGAAGAAAACCTAGGCAATACCCTTTGGGACATAAGCATGGGCAAAGACTTCATGACTAAAACACCAAAAGCAATGGCAAAAAAAGCCAAAATAGACAAATGGGATCTAATTAAACTAAAGAGCTTCTCCATGGCAAAAGCAACTACCATCAGAGTGAAAAGGCAACCTACAGAATGGGAGAAAATTTTTGCTATCTACCCATCTGACAAAGGGCTAATTTCCAGAATCTACAAAGAACTTAAGCAAATTTACAAGAAAAAAAAAAACCATCAAAAAGTGGGCAAAGGATATGAACAGATACTTTTCAAAAGAAGACAGTTATGCAGGCAATAGGCCCATGAAAAAATGCTCATAATCACTGTTCAACAGAGAAATGCAAATCAAAACCACAATGAGATACCATCTCACGCCAGTTAGAATGGCGATCATTAAAAAGTCAGGAAACAACAGATGCTGGAGAGGATGTGGCAAAATAGGAATGCTTTTACACTGTTGGTAGGAGTGGAAATTAGTTCAACCATTGTGGAAGACAGTGTGGCAATTCCTCAAGGATCTAGAACTAGAAATACCATTTTACCCAGTGATCCCGTTACTGGGGTATATACCCAAAGGATTATAAATCTTGCTACCATAAAGACACATGCACATGTATGTTTATTGCGGCACTATTCACAATAGCAAAGACTTGGAACCAACCCAAATGTCCAGCAGTGATAGACTGGACAAATGTCCAGCAGTGATAGACTGGACAAAGAAAATGTGGCACATATACACCATGGAATACCATGCAGCCACAAAAAAGGATAAGTTCATGTCCTTTGTAGGGACATGGATGAAGCTGGAAACCATGATTCTCAGCAAACTATCACAAGGACAGAAAACCAAATACCACATGTTCTCACTCATAGATGAGAATTGAACACTTGGACACAGGGAGGGGAACATCACACACTGGGGGCCTGTTGGGGGATTGGGGACTGGGGGAGGGATAGCATTAGGAGAAATACCTAATGTAAATGATGAGTTAATGGGTGCAGCAAACCAACATGGCACATGTATACCTATGTAACAAACCTGTATGTTGTGCACATGTACCCTAGTACTTAAAGTATAACAAAAAAATAAAAATTTAAAAAAACATTTAAAATTTGTAGAAATTTAAATCATACAAAGTATGTTCTGTAACCATAATGGAATTAAACTAGAAATTAGTAAGAGAAATATACTTGGAAAATCCCAAAATAATTGGTTAGCAAACAAAACATTTCTAAATAACCCAAAGATGAAAGTGAAAGTCACAGAGGAAATTAGAAAATATTTTAGTTGAATGAAAATGAAAACATAACCTGTCAAAATATGTGAGATGCAGCCAGAACGATACTTGAAAAGCAATCTTCTAAGAATCCACCTTAAAAACTGGAAAAATAAAATTATATTATACCCAAACAGAATGAATAAAACATATAGAAATTAAACTGAAAACAAAAAAAGAGAAAAGTAATAAAACTACAGCTATTTTTTGAAAAAAAAATATTGTACTCATCCAGCCAAATTGACCAACAAAGTAAGAGAGAAGATATGGAAGTACAAACGTTAAGAATTTTTACAGGGAGACATCACTATAAATACTACAGACATTTAAAGGATACTAATAATATTACAAACAACTCTATGCCCAGAAATGAACAACTTAGGTAAAATGGGCAAATGCTTCAAAAGACCCAGACTATGAAATCTCAATCATGTAACAGATAATCCAAATAATTCTATATCTATTAATTAAAGTGTATTTCTGGATTAAAGTTTCTAGCCAAAAACTCTTCAAGCCAGAGGGCCACACTGGCAAACTCTCCGAAACATTTGAAAAAGAAATAATACAAATTTGACACAATCTTTTCCAGAATAGAAAAGAGGGGCCAGTTCCCAACTCATTTGGTAAAGCCAAAAATACTCTAATACCAAAACCAGAAAAAAACAACACAAGACGGAGGTGGGGGGCAGGTGGAGAGAAAAAATTACACAGCAACATTCCTTATGAATAAAGAGACAAAAATCCTCAACAAAATACCAGTAAATTTCGTGAGGTTTTTTTTTGTTTGTTTTTTTGTCTTTTGTTTTTTGTTTTTGAGAGGGAGTTTCACTCTATTGCCCGAGCTAAAGTGCAGTGGTGTGATCTCGGCTCACTGCAACCTCGGCCTCCCAGCTCAAACAATTCTCCTGCCTCAGCCTCTCTAGTAGCTTGGATTACAGGCACACGCCACCATGCCTGGCTAATTTTTTGTATTTTAGTGGAGACAGGGTTTCACCATGTTGCCTAGGGTGATCTCAAACTCCTGAGCTCAGGCAATCCGCCTGCCTTGGCCTCTCAAAGTGCTGGGATCACAGGCATGAGCCACCGCGCTTGTCCAAAATACCAGTAAATTTGAACACAACAATATGTAAAAAAACAATAATAATACATCACGACCAAGGGTTTTTTGTTTTTTGTTTTTTGACGGAGTCTTGCTCTGTCGCCCAGGCTGGAGTGCAGTGGCGCGATCTCGGCTCACTGCAAGCTCCGCCTCCCAGGTTCACGCCATTCTCCTGCCTCAGCCTCCCTAGTAGCTGGGACTACAGGCACCCGTCACCACGCCCGGCTAATTTTTTTTTTTTTTTTTTTGTATTTTCAGTAGAGACGAGGTTTCACCGTGTTAGCCAGGATGGTCTCGATCTCCTGACCTTGCGATCCGCCCACCTCGGCCTCCCAAAGTGCTGGGACTGCAGGCATGAACCACCACACCCAGCCACCGTGGGGTTTATTTTTAAAATGCTAAGTTTGTTCAACATTTGAAAAGCAATCAATGTATCCACTATATCAATGTAATAGAGAAGAAAAAAATCACCATCTTGAAAGATAGAGAAAAATTTGAGAGATTTGAACACTGATTTGTAGTTTATAGAAAATGTTCGGCAAATTAGAAATAGGAACTTCCCAAACCTGATAAAGAAGACATACCAAAAAAGCCTACACCTTACATCATATTTATTGATGAAAGATTGAATGCTTTCCCCATACAATGAGAATAAGGTAAAGATGTCTGCTTTCCTGTTTATCATACCAGATGTCCAAGACAGTGCAGTAAGGCAATCACAAGAAATACAAGAAATACAGATTGAAAAGGAAGAAATAGAACTGTCTCTATTCTTGGGTAACAAGATTGTATAAAATCCTGAAATCTATTTTTAGAAAGCTAAAAGAACTAATAAGTGATTTAAGGTTTCAGATAGAAGTTCTATATTTAAAACTCTCTAATATTTCTATACAATAAGGATGAACAATTGAAAATTGAAATTTTTAAAGTACTATTATAACAGTACCAAAACATTAAATACTTAGTTATAAATCTAACAAAATATGTACAAGATCTGTGTGCTGAAAACTATATAATATTGACTTTAAACATCAAAAAAGTGACTTTTATGAACTGGAAGAGTTGGTGTGGTTAAGATACCATTTCTCCACATTCTATCTATAGATTTAATATAATTTCATCAAAATCTCAGCAAGTTTTACATAGAAATGGACAAGCTGATTCAAAAATTTATATGGACAGTTAAAAGAATTAAGTAGTCCAAAATAATCTTTTTTTAAAAGTATCTGATTTTACGATAACTGATTGAAGATTTACATTAAAGCTCCAGTCATCAAGACAATATGGCACTGGTAAAATAACAGACACCTAAATCAATTTTTTTAAGTAGACAATCCAGAAGTAGATCACACATGTTTACTTGATTTTAACAAAGATGCAAAGTCTGTTCAATTGAGAATAATCTTTCTAACAAATTATGCTGAAGCAATTAGCTATTCATATGCAGAAAAATGTATAAATGTTGATCCCTATCTCACATAATATACTAAAAGTAACTGAAAGTGAGTAACTAATCTAAATGTAAAACATACAACTATGAACTGCTAGGAGAAATCAGAGATACTCTCTGTGACTTTGGGTTAGGTGAAAAATTCTTAGGTACCAAAAGCATAATGCATAAAACAAATTGATAAATTATGTGTTAACAAAATTAAGAACTTCTGATCCTCAAAAACTGTTAAAGGAATGAAAAGACAAAGCACAGACTGGAAGAAAATATTTGTTAATCACACGTCTAATTAAAACAAATTTTTTGCATAAAAATTCTCACAACTCAATAAGAAAATAGACAACATATGTTTTAAAATTGGCAAAAA
Source organism: Pongo abelii (assembly GCF_028885655.2). Classification (NCBI taxonomy): domain Eukaryota; kingdom Metazoa; phylum Chordata; class Mammalia; order Primates; family Hominidae; genus Pongo; species Pongo abelii. The sequence continues at coordinate 34,050,392 of NC_071998.2, forward strand.
TTGAACACTTCACTAAACAAGCCATATAGATCATAAACAAGCACATAAAGTTGCTCAAAGTAATTAGTCATTCAGAAAGTTTAAATTATAACTCAGTGAGATACCATTAATTTAAAATGGCTAAATTTGGAAAAAAAATAGGCAACTGGCAATATTAAATGCTAATAAGGGTGCAGAGCAACTGAAACTTTGACAAATTGCTTGTGAGAATGCAAAATGATACAGTCCCTTTGGAAATGTGTGCTACATCTTATAGTTTTTTATGAAGTTTAACATACATTTGTCATATGACCCAGAAATTTCACTTCTACGTAGGTACCCAGATGAAATGAAAATTTATATTTATACAAAAATGTGTATACAAATATTGATAGCCGATACATTTACAATTGCGAAAAACTGGAAACAAATTGCTCTTCAGCTAGTCAATCAATAAACAAGCTGTAATACATTCCTATAATAGAATACTATTACTCATAAAAGGAAATAAACTACTGATATGTACAAAAACATGAATGAATCTCAAATGCATTATGCAGAAGGAAAGAAGGCTCAAAAGGGCATATAATGTATGATTCCATCTAAAGGACACTCTGGAAAAGGCTAAACTCTTGGGGCAGAAAACAAATTAGAGGTTGCCAAGGGTGGAGAAAAAGGGGAGGGACTGATTTACAAAGTGGCATGGGATGATTTTGAGAGGTAATAGAACTGCTCTATATCTTAATTTTGATTGTGTAGGTGTTTGTAAAAAGCCAAAGAATTGTAAATCACAATGAGTAAAATTTACCATATGTAAATTATATCTTAATTTTGAAAAATGAGGTTATGAAAATATATACTTATATGATAAAACCATTTTGGAAAAAGAAATGATAAAATTCAGTTTACTGAGTATCTATAGGAAGTAGAAAATAGGATGAAATAGGAGTGTAACACAATTATATAAATAATGTTCCAGATCCTAATTGCATGGTAGATTCACTAGTGTTCAGTAATTATCATGCTTCCTTGCTTACGTATCAATTACATGTATTCTTTTGTATTTTTCAAACACACAATTTTTACACAGAACTAAAAGAAGTGCCCTTCAATTGCAAAAACAAACAACAAAGAAGATACATTATTTAAGTGAAAAGGTCAGGTGAAGAATACCTATTCCTTGATGTGGAAATCTGAGATATAAGAGTATGCACATTTTAAGTGGATATATACTAGCAGATATACATGTGTATGTGTCTGTGTATGTGTGTATACATATATATATACACACAAATGTGTATATATAAACTGGTTTCCTTTCTATATAAAGTAATGTATTTACACATTTTACTATCTTTAGTGACATAATACTTTATTCTAACCCACTAATTTAGAAAGCTTTAATCCCTGAAAACAAAACATTCTCTTTCCAGTTCTTTTTTTTTTTTCAATTTCATTACCTCCATTTTGAATTTTAACAAACCCATCCCAATTTCAGTGTCATGTACTACTATTGCAATTCTAAAACTTGACAGTCTTCCTCTGAGGTATATATGTGAATTGCATATGTAATGTTCAATATCTTTACACAGGCACACCAATGCAAGAATTATCATAATTCACTGATCAAGTGTATATTTTAAAAGAACCCTGCTCAGTCATGCAAAAATACATAATGGGATCTCTAAACCCTCCAACTCCTTGACTAAATATTTCACACACTCTTTAATAAGGGTAATACAAATGTGAAACACTTTCTCTTTAATTGTCAATATATGACTGCCAAATGTGCACATGCAATTGACATGCTGCTCTGCCACTTGCTGCCCAGAGGGTTGGAAAAGCAGCTGTCACCCCGATACTAGTGATCAGATCAGGGGAGCAATCAGGCCGGGCACACACAGATTCCATTATCTTATCAGCCTTAACCCTGATCCTGCCATCCCACTGAGAAGGGCTGTTAGAGGCGAATCCAGCAAGGGCCCCAGCTGCAAGTCTTTCATTCGTTTTCTGTTAGTTGCCATCAGCGACAATCCACCATGGAGTCTCATGGGAAGTACTGATCCACAGCTTCCATCTACAGACATTAAATCAAGCAGTTTTTTTTTTTAAGTGTTTGCAAATTTTTTCTTTCTCCCTTTTCCACTCGTATATCCCTAATGTAATTTATTTATATTTATTACATCTTTGCAGATACTCTTTCCAGATTTTATCATGGACTAAAGTTCATCTGAGTTAAAATAGTTCAAGACTATGCGCAACGGGGAAAAGGAAATGTGAAAATTAATGTATTTGTTCCAGATTGCATTTAGCTAACATCTTTCTTGAGTTTAACAGCTCAAGGGATTGCAAAATTATTGCATCAGCTTGACGGTGATGCTTTCTTCATTTTTTAAAAAATAAATCTTTAGGCTCCAGTACTACCCTACCTTAAAATGCTATTATAGTTTCCTAGTGTCTACAGAGTCAAAGGAACTGTGTAGTCTCCTTTAATCTCTTTGACTCTTCAGAGATCTGCATACCTGACCCGTCTCTATTACCTCAAGAATTATGATCGGATTTAACCTTCTGCTCATTGAATTAGTGTCAGCTATCATTCTTAGTGTACATTTGTTAAATTCAATCTCTCCTATAGGGGAATGCCAGGCAGAGAAACGATAAGTGTATTAAATAGTCAGAGAGGGAAGACGGCAGAAATTGAGACTTAGAATCACTGTGCAGATAAAGGGAACTAAGTTCATGTTGCTGCTTCATTTCTTTCAAGGAGGATACAATCACAGCAGGAAGTGTAAGCCTTTATAGTCAGCCTTCCCGAGTGTAAGGAATACTAAGTGACTCAGGACTTTTCTTTTCCTTGAAGTGAAGAGGTGGATTTTTTTTTTTAAGTCAATGTTAGTCCTACTAGGAAAGCAACCATATGGAAAACTCTAAAAATTCAGGTCTTCTGTTAATCCTCAAAAAAAAAAAAAAAAATTACAACACAGGCAGTAGCTGTGAACACTTCCCTCCAGCAAAGCACAGCATCTTTGACTGCTGGGTCAGAAACGAGGCAATCATATCCTGCTTAGCCACATGGCTCACAATATGGAAGCACCCCTAATCTGCAAAGGTCCACAAGTGGGTTAGAGTGTGTTTTCATCAGGCTTCCCTAGGAAATCTAATGTCTCTTCCAAGGCTGTACTAAAAATAAATAAATAAATAATAAACAAAATTACTCAGAAAATATGGCAAAACAATCCGAGTACAAATGAATAATCAAAACTTTAAAAATTGATCAGCAGAAGCAAGACATCACATTATTAAACTCACAAAGAAGAAAGCCAATAGGTTTAATGGAAAAAAAATATAAACCAACATGCCTGCTAAAACATATCGCACTCCACCTACCAACTCTCCCAAAAAGAGAGCCGACTGATTTCAGAAGCCTCCAGAACAGAAATATCCATAAGGCCCAAAGGTAGGATAAAATATGAAGGAGTGACCAAACACACAGAAAGAGTATCTTGCATGCCTAGGGCCTAAAAGGAATCGAGCAGCCCAGAACATAAATTAAACAATAGGACTAAATGAAATTTAATGTAGGCTGCCTTTCATTTCATTTCCCTTTTAGCTCAGTTTTCTAAAGAATTGCTTCCTTAGGGTGAAACTGTATGTGTTTTAGCTTGAGGGAGAGAAAAAGATTTTGGCATCCTAAAATAATGTTTCTCTAACATGTTTCTCCCCAGCATTCCTTAATACAGCAAAACATCCTGAACCTTTAAAAATAAAAAATCTGAGAGGGGCTCTGGGATCAGACTGCTAGAGAGATGCAAAACCATATTCATAACATGTAAATGTGGAAAACAAGTGGCCCGGACTACAGAAAGAGGACTAAACAATAGGACTAACTGGAATTTAATGCAGGGAAAAGGCATTAGCGTTCTATGAGGAAACAAGCTAAGGAGAGGGGCAGGGATAAGCCAGTTCTGCTCATTCCACTATGGTAATAATAAGAAAATGAAATTTTTAAAAAAATTTTAAAAAGAAAAGTATCTGGGGGGATTTACATAAAACTGAGAGCAATGTTTCCCTCCCATGAGAGGATAAAGACTGGGAATGACAAGCAGATATAGTCCAGCCCAGGGTCTCTCCAACAACACTGCACAACTAACTGTGTAAGGTGGTCTGTAGATTCTTTTTTTTTTTTTTTTTTTTGGAGACAGGATTTCACTCTGTCACCTAAGCGGGAGTGCAGTGGTATGATTGGGGCTCACTGCACCCTTGAACTCTCAGGTTCAGGTGATCCTCCCACCTCAGCCTCCTAAGTAGCTGGGCCTACAGACATGTGCCACCAGGCCTGGCTACTTTTTGTATTTTTTGTAGAGATGGGGTTTTGCCATGTTGTCCAGGCTGGTCACAAACAGTCTGTGAATTTGTGCAACATTGTGGTCTTGGTCAAGGGATGCTTTAGCTTTATTTGCAATGTTTAGTTTATGCAATATAAGCATATTATTTTGCAAGAAAAATAAGCTTTGAAAAAAAGAGGTATCAGCTTTTTTCTGATTTTCTCCCAATTTTTATAAGGGAGGGTGGCTAGGGAAGCAGAGACATTAGAAATGATACAACCTCTGTAGAAATGTTTCAGTGTTTTCTTCTGCCATACTTTTGCCAGGAGGTCATGCCTGTAAGAGTGAGTGGTCTACAAAAGGACATGAAGGAGATACCACACTTCACGATGGAGGAATTAGAATTAGAAAATAAACACATATAAAAATGCCCATCACCATTAATAACAGTAATCTACATTTAACGAAGTACAAGCATTGTGGTAAATCCCTAGCAGGAGTAAAAATTGGTATGACTCCTTCGAAAGCAATTTGTCAACAAGAATCAAGAGACTTAAAATGTCTGAGATGCTTTTACCCAGTAATGTTCTTCGGGGAGTCTATCCTAAGGACATAACCTTGAAAAATGAGAAAAGATTTATTCAAAAAGATGTTCATCACAGTATTTACTATAAATGAAATTGTGTCCAAAAATGGAGTAATTGGTAAATAAATCCATGTAGTAATATACTCTGCAGCCATAAAAATGTCCAGGCAGAATGTAACATGAAAAAAATGTTTGCAATATAATATTACATAAAAAGCAAGATGTAAAATTTTATATATGGTAGGAATCTGCCAGTATTTTTTAAAGTTGTACATTTAGAAAAGACCAGAAAAGAAGTGGAAAACTATTTACATTGACTATCCTCAATGTGTATAATTCTTTCTTCATTTTATTGTTTCTGTATTTTCAATTTCCTCTAGTAAAGAAAAATACTATATTTTTAAAATTGAGCAGAGTAAGAGCAATGTAATCGTAAAAATTTAACTAAGAAGTTGTAAATGTGAGCCACACCAGTGTATATTTTTCTGCCTGATATTTAAATTTGTACAGCTTATGCATAAAATCTGACGGCAGAAAAAGGTAAATGGCTGTTTCTTATGTCAGCATTTTACGGTGAAACAAGCAGGCATCCAACTTTCTACACAAAATCCACGCAGCCCACCTAAGATGGAAACTTTTAGGATGGCAGACAAGTAAAGGAAATAAGATTAAATAAGTGATTGAGTCAGGCCTAGTGGTGTGCTCCTGTAGTCCCAGCTATTCAAGAAGCTGAGATGGGAGGATCGCTTGGGCACAGGAGGTCGAGGCTGCAGTGAGCTATGATGGTGCCACTGCACTCCAACTGGAGTGACAGAGCAAGACTGTCTCAAAAAAAAAAAGTGATCATGGGAATAATAAGTAAACTTTCTAAGCTTACATAAAGATTGAGTGCTAAAATGAAAAGTTTGAATGCTTTGAGTGCGGAGTGTAGTGAAAATAAGGATATAGGGATTTATCTACTACATTAACGTCTTCTCAGAAAGAATTTAGTAGAGCACAAGTGATAGGACTACTGTCTGTGAGGCAATTTTATTACCTCATTAAATCTTTAAATAATATCTACAAGATAGGCACTGTCCGCTTTTAACAGATAAAAAAATTAAACCTCAGACACATTTAAAAATCTGCCCAAGGTGACAATAAATTCATAAGTTAGAGAAACATTGTCATTTTCTCTGAAACCGAAGCCAGAGAGATAACAGTAGATAGGAGCAGGGACTGAATGTAATCTCCTGTACCTGAGGTACAAACAGGTGTGCATTTGTGTGGGTGTGTGTGTGTGTGTGTAGATCGATCGATAGAGCAATAGATCAATGACTGATTGATTGATTGATACATAGATAGAAGGATACAGCTGACCTGTGAACAACATAGGTTTGGGCTGTGAGGATTCACTTATATGCAGATCTCAGAGAGCAAGACCAATCCCTCCTTTTCCTCCTCCTCACCCTACTCAATGTGAAGAGAATGAAAATGAAGAACTTTATGATGATCCACTTCTAGTTACTGGACATTAAATATATTTTCTCATCCTTACGATTTTCTTACCATTTGCTCTTCTCTAGCTTATTTTCTTGCAAGAATATGGTATATAACATATATAACATACAGAATATATGTTAATCTACTGTATATGTTATTGGTAAGACTTCCAGTAAACAGTAGAGTATTAGGAACATTATACAAGGATAACTTAGTAAAGTTATACAGGGATACATAGGGAGAAAAAGTTATACATAGATTTATGACTGCATGGGCATCAGTGGCCCTAACCCCTGTGTACTAGGTGTATAAATATTTATATAATATCAGATATATCTAAGTATTTATATATTATATATACTATAGATATCAATATATATCTATAATATATAATATAATGTAGTTATATATTATATATAATTACATCTATTATATGTTATATACTCTATATAATAATGTATTATATATAATTATCTATAATATATGTTACATAATATATTATATATAATATTATATAACTTATCTATATATAATATAAAATTCATCTATTATAATTTATCTATAGTAGATAATATATTTTATCTATAGTAGATAATATTATATATTATCTATATTATTATTGTCTATATGTTTATATATCTATATTATCTATATAATTATATATAATTATATATAGATAATTAGATATTATATATAGATAATATATATCTCTATATTATATAGAGAGATAAATATATATATTTATATCTGTATAATTATCTATATATTATCTATATAATATAGACATAATAATATATATCTATATTATAATATAGATTTATATTTTACCTATATATTAGATATAGTAATAATACTATATTATCTATATTATATATATAATAATATATAATGATATATATAATATACTACTATATATGATATATTATATATATTATATATAATATATACAATATATTATATGGATATTATATATAGTAATATATAATATATGTTATATATAGTAATAATACTTTATTGTATATTATATATAATTGTATATATAACATATTATATATAATTGTATATATAACATATTATATATAATTGTATATATAACATATTATATATAATTGTATATATAGCATATTATATATAATTGTATATATAACATATTATATATAATTGTATATATAACATATTATATATAATTGTATATATAGCATATTATATATAATTGTATATATAGCATATTATATATAATTGTATATATAACATATTATATATAATTGTATATATAACATATTATATATAATTGTATATATAACATATTATATATAATTGTATATATAACATATTATATATAATTGTATATATAACATATTATATATAATTGTATATATAATTATATATACTATATATATACTATGTATATATAATTATATATATACTATATATAATTATATATATAATATATATGCAATTACATATATACTATATATATACATACATGTATATATACATATATACATATATACTATATATACAATTATATATACTATATATAATTATATATACTATATATAACAATATATATATAATTGTATATATAACATGTTATATATAATTGTATATGTAACATGTTATACATAATTGTATATATAACATGTTATATAAAACTGTATATATATATAACTGTATGTATAACATGTAATATATAACATATTATATATCTATGTATATATAATATATAACATGTTACATATAACATATATAATTTAATATATAGTTATATATAATATTATATGACATATAATATATGTTACATATAATATTATATGTTATATATACATACTGTATATTATATATAACTGTATGTATAAGATGTTATATATAACATATTATATATCTATGTATATATTATATATAACATGTTACATATAACATATATAATTTAATATATATTGTTATATATATAATTTTTATATATATCAATTATATATATTTATAAATATATATATTTATAAATTTATATATAAATATATATAATAGTTATATAATATATATAAATATCTATAATAGTTATATATATATTTATAAATATATATATTTATATATATTATTCATATATATAAATATATATATTAATATATATAATTCAATATATATTGTTATATATATAACATTGTATATAACATGTTATATATAATATATATTGTATATAACATGTTATATATAACATATATATTATAGATAATTATATGTCATATATTATATAACATATATGTCATATATTATATAACATATAATATATGTCATGTATTATATAAAATTATATATAATATACTATATAACAGATGTCACATATTATATATGATATATATTATATCATATATAATATCATATTATATATCATATAATATTATATAATATATTATATAATATTATATGATATATAATATATAGTTATATATAATACATAATATAACATATCATATTATATATAATTATATATTATATGTCCTATAATGTATAATATTATATGTTATATAATATATTACATATAATTATGTATATTATATGTTATATTATATATAACATATAATTATATATAATATGTTATATAGTATATATAATTATGTATAATATTTATATATTATATATAATCATGTATATTTATATATTCTATATATAATATAGAATTATATATTCTATATGATGTATTGTATACATAATTATATATAATATATTATCTATGATACATTGCATATATAATTATATATAATACATTATATATGATATATTATATATCATATATATTATCTGTTACATACAATATACAACGTATATATTGTCTGTTACATACAATATACAACGTATATATTGTCTGTTACATACAATATACAACGTATATATTGTCTGTTACATACAATATACAACGTATATATTGTCTGTTACATACAATATACAACGTATATATTGTCTGTTACATACAATATACAACGTATATATTGTCTGTTACATACAATATACAACGTATATATTGTCTGTTACATACAATATACAACGTATATATTGTCTGTTACATACAATATACAACGTATATATTGTCTGTTACATACAATATACAACGTATATATTGTCTGTTATATACAATATATAACATATATTGTCTGTTATATATAATATATAACATACAATATTTATATATAATATATAACATATGTTATACATTATATATGATATATTATATTTTATAGATATTATATTATATATTATATTTATATCTTCTATACATTATATATAAGATTATAATTATATATATTATAATATATAATATATTAACATATATTATATAACATATTTATTATATATGAATATTATAATGATATATAATATTGTAATATATTAACATATAATATTATATATAACATATATTATATGTCATATAATATTATATATAACATATATGTTATATAATAGATTATATATAATTTTATACAATATTATATGACATATATGTCATATAATATATTATGTATAATTATATATATTATGTTATATATTATATGTAATATATAATATTATATGTTATATAATGTATTATTAATTATCTATAAGATATAATTAATTATATAATATATTATATGTTACACAATATTATATATAATTATATATCTTATATAGCATATATTATAACATATTATATAACATATATAATATATAATTATATATGTTATATATAACATATATAATTTATGTTATATATAACATATATAATTTATGTTATATATAACATATAATTTATGTTATATAATATAATTATATGTAATCTCATATATTATAAATAAGTATATATAATATAATAATATATAATATATATTAGTGGCATGGACTTCTTGTCCCAACTATTCAGAAAATACATATATAATATGTGTATAGATATATATCTCAACATGTATTTTCTGGCTTAACCTGAGAATTCTGCTTTGTAGCTGCACATTTAAATATTGGAGCTGTCAAAGTAGTCATTTATCTTAGCAATCTCTTTTCCAGCCTAGTCAAGGAAGTTCTTGCCTTCTGGCAACAGAGGTAAAACAAACCCAGACTCTTACAGGAAGATGAAAACAGCTGTCTTTTGTGGGATAAGATCAGACAAAGAGGACTACAAATATGGACCATGGCAGGCAGAGAAAATTTATGGAGATCCTACACAAAGGTCAGTTTTCTGGGGGTGTAGTCTGTGCAGTTGCATTAAAACCCATGCTCAGAAGTAGCCCTCTGCTTTTTCAATTCTGTCACCCTCTTAATATTCTTAATAATTGTATCCCTGAATTTATGTATTGTAAGTGAAATCCACTGGGACCATCAAGCATGAGTGTGACAGAGGAGATACATGCAATATGGGTGCCTGCCATTCCTTGCCACCCATTAACAGATAGAGTTCAGAGGCCCTATGAGCAAAGAAATTTAATGGACCCACAATATGTAAGAGCTGATGAAGATTCAAAGTGAGCATGAAGTAGAAGTGTGACAGTAAACAGAGGCACTGACAACCCCAACAAGCCATGTTCTCCATTCAGAAAAGAATTTGATTCAGATGTAGAGAAAAGGGAATGGTGTTCTTAAAAAAGGCAAATATTCAAGGAACCCTATTTATCCTTTCTTACCATAACACTATAACGAGTCAATTACTTCCCCATATTAACCATCCTCTTATACAGAAAATGATAGAGTCACCCATGGATCCTTTTCCTTTCAATTCTTCTTTACTGATCAGTAAGCCCAAGATTGAAGTACTGGTAGAATGTGGGCATATCAAGAAATGAAATAAAAATCACAAAATTAGTTTTGTACACTGTTTCTACTCTTCTGGGAAGAATGAAATATACATGCATGTATGAGTGTATTAGTCCATTTTCATGCTGCTGATAAAGACATACCCAAGACTGGGCAATTTACAAAAGAAAGAGGTTTAATGGACTTACAGTTCCATGTGGCTGGGGAGGCTTTGCAGTTTTGGTGGAAGGTAAAAGCCACGTCTCACATGGTGGCAGATGAGAAGAAAGCTTATGCAGGGAAACCACCCTTTTTAAAACCATAAGACATCATGAGACTTATTCACTATCACAATAACAGCACAGTAAAGACCTGCTCCCATGATTCAGTTACCTCCCACTGGGTCCCTTCCACAACATGTGAAAATTGAAGATGAGATTTGGATGGGGACACAGCCAAATCACATCCTCCCACCCTGGCCCCTCTCAAATCTCATGTCCTCACATTTCAAAACAAATCCTGCCTTCCCAACAGTCCCCCAAAATCTTAACTCATTTCAGCATTAACTCAAAAGTCTACAGTACAAAGTACCATCTGAGACAAGGCAATCCCTTCTGCCTATGAGCCTGTAAAATCAAAAGCAAGTTAGTTACATCCTGGATACAATGGGGGTATAGGCTTTGGGTAAATACAGCCATTCCAAATGAGAGAAATTGGCCAAAACAAAGGGGCTACAGTTCTCATGCAAGTCTAAAATCCAGCAGGGCAGTCAAATCTTAAATCTCCAAAATAATCTCCTTTGACTCCATGTCTCACATCCAGGGCATGCTGATGCAAGAAATGGGCTCTCATGCCCTTGGGCTGCTCCACCCTGTGGCTTTGCAGAGTATAGCCCTCCTCCTGGCTGCTTTCATGGGCTGACATTGTGTCTGCAGCTTTTCCAAGCTGTTGGTGGATCTACCATTCAGAGTCTGGAGACTGGTGGCCCTCTTCTCACAGTCCCACTAGGCAGTGCCCCAGTAGGGACTTTGTAGGGGGGGCTCTGACTGTCCATTTCCTTTCTGCACTGCTCTGGCAGAGGTTCTCCATGAGGGTGCTGCTCCTGCAGCAAACTTCTACTTGGGCATCCAGGCATTTCCATACATCCTCTGAAATCTAGGTGGAGGTTCCCAAACCTCAATCTTGACTTCTGTGCACCTGCAGGCTCAACACCACGGGGAAGCTGCCAAGGCTTGGGGCTTCTACCCTCTGAAGCCTCAGCTCAAGCTGTACCTTGGCCCCTTTTAGTCACAGCTGGTGTGACTGGATGCAGGGCACCAAGTCCCTAGACTACACAAGGCAGAAGAACTCTGGGCCCAGCCCATGAAACCATTTTTTCCTCCCAAACATCCAGGCCTGTGATGGGAGTGGCTGCTGCAGAGGTCTCTGACATACCCCGGAGACATTTTCTCCATTGTCTTGGTGACTAACATTCAGCTCCTTGTTACTTATGCAAATTTCTGCAGCTGGCTTGAATTTCTCTTCTGAAAATGGGATTTTCTTTTCTATCGCATTGTCAGGCTGTGAATTTTCCAGGCTTCTATACGCTTTCATTTTTAAAACTGAATGCCTTTAAAAGCATTTAAGTCACCTCTTGAATGTTTTGCTGCTTACAGATTTCTGCCAGATACCCTAAATCATCTCTCTCAAGTTCAAAGTTGCACAAATCTCGAGAGCAGAGCCAAAATGCTGCCAGTCTCTTTGCTAAAACATAACAAGAGTCACCTTTGCTCCAGTTCCCAACGAGTTTCTTATTTCCATATGAGACCACCTCAGCCTGGACTTTATTATCCATATTGGTATTAGCATTTTGGGCAAAGCCATTCAACAAGTCTCTAGGGAGTTCCAAAGTTTCCAACATTTTCTTGTCTTCTTCTGAGCCCTCCAAACTTTTCCAACCTCTGTCTGTTACCCAGTTCCAAAGTCGCTTCCACATTTTCGAGTATCTTTTTAGCAGCACCCCCACTCAACTGGTACCAATTTACTATGAGCTACCAAATATGAATTGCATAATTTTGGTGATTTCATATATGAGTAAAATGTTCCCCTGAGTGCATTTAAAACTGACAATACACAATATAAAGATGATTATTAATTTATGCTAATAATTTAAATTTTTAATTTTTTTCTTACACTGATATTAAATAGTAAATAAAAACACCATAACAAGTTAATAGAGCAACAATGAAGAAATGAAAAAAGCTTTATATATTAGTAGCTTTAGTGGTTGTTTCTACTTTTTGAACAAAGAGTGCTTTTTTTTTCTTTTCTTCACAGTGGGTTCTTCAAGTTATGTATCTGACCCTGCCTTACACCATTGCCTTGAAATTCTGGGAAAGAGTTACATATAGGGAAATGAGGGAAATCATTTGGGGCTGCAGCTATAAAAAATGGATGGTTCTATTTAATGTAAAGCTGTTCCAGTCCTAGTGCCCTGTGCTTTAGCAAATAGAACACAGAGATTCACAGTAGCAAGAGTTCACTTATTTGTTTTCTTAGCCATGCCTGCAGGGATGAACACAAATAGCCTTTAAAATTTTGAATGCAAAGGACAAGTGTTTTATCATGGTAAAGGCCATTTAAAATTCATACACTGCCCTACAATGTGCAGGCTATCCTTGCAGTATAATGTCTTTCATAATGTTAATTAACGGACCTGCTGTATCTCTTCCATTATCTTGGTCATTGATGAAGATGTTAAATAGATTCATTCTTGTACTGACCCCTTGAAAATGAGCATCTCCAATGTCAACCCAAGCTAATGCAGCTTAGAAGTCCTTTTTAAGCACAACACACTAATAATCTGAGCAATTACTTAACTGGAGTGTCTCTCCATTTGTTGAGCAGTATGTCATGCAAAAAGGAAAAGTCTTACTAAGTCAAGATAAATTACAACTGATGTCTTCCCACAGTTACCATTTCTCCTCTTTGCCCACCCCCATACTGTCTATTAAGCCCACCTGCCTTGACTCAGAATGAAATTAGTTCTGTTTGCTTTCACTCGGAAAGAAAACAAATGAGTCTTAATGGTCTGACTTGTTTCGGTCTTGATTACAATTTGAAAGATAAAGCTGAGGCAAGAAGACATTCACCTTTGCAGAAGGGAGAGCAGTGAGGAAAGGAGAAAAAGCCACATCACCTGCTTCCATCCATTCTCTACTCTCGGGTTCTTTAAGGTTTCCCTCTAGGGCCCTTCTGCTCTTATTCTTTCCTCACTTATCCTCACCCATGAAAAATGTGAACATTTCCACAGGCACCTGGGATTAAGGGATTCCATTCCCAAGATGGTATGGAATATCATTATCTTTTATTCATATAAGAAAATACTCTGGGTACAAAAATAAAATATAATAAATAAATAACACCTATTATTTGATAGCACAACATGGTGACTATAGTTAATAATAACTTAATTGTACATTTAAAAATAACTAAAGGACTGTTATTGGATTGTTTGTAACACAAAGGATAAACGCTTGAGGGGATGAATATCCCATTCTCCATGATGTGTTTATTTCACATTGCATGCCTGTATCACAACATCTCATGTATCCCATAAATATATACACCTACTATGTATCTACAAAAATTAAAAATTTTTTTAAAACTCATTCTCTCATATGGTCAATATCTAAAATAGCAGACACTTAGGATGAGAAAATAATCTGTTCATCTTCTCTCAGGTTACTGTACCATATTTTTCAGAGAAACTTGAATTTATTGTAAATAAATTCTTGTGTTATCTCCTGTGATGTGGGTATCAGGGGGTGAAATTCTCTAGAGAAAGTAGAAGTAAAAATTGTTTATAAACATCCAGAATTAGTATTTTCACTAAAGTTAAAACAGGACACCAAAGCTGCTGCATTTCAATCACTTTTTTAAGCCATTATTAGACTAATTTAAGACTCCGAAGGATCCACTTTATTAAAAGTTCCAATGCTCAGTATACTTGAGCAATCTAACTGTATATTTGAACGGGAAATTTTATTAATTTATCTTTGACCAATATGTTGAAGAATTTCCCTGGTTGTATTCCTATAAATATGATTGTTAACATTACAGCAACATTATTCTTTAACTTTTCGCAAAATCTTACCTGCTTCCCTGATACCCCTTTTCCTACAAACCTTCTACTTTAAATAGATCTGACTTGCATTGGAAGAATTGTCCAGGTAAATACAAGGAATTGTTGTTTCATTACAAAATTGATAGGCAAGAACAGGGACCCACTGCTTCTCGAATTCTTTTAAAATGTTTCATTTTTCCATATCACTCATAGATGATCTTGGTGTACACGGTAACAATAACTAGTCATTTCTAGACCTGACAGATGAACCCTGCACAAGAATTTAATAAAAGATTTGCTTTCTGACTTCCAAAGCTTTTCACTATAAGCATAGAGATAACATCTTTCTTTTGACTGTTATGAATAAGCTGAAAAATTGGCAGATTCTAAGATAGTATACACATATCCCCTGTGATAATGGCTTAAAATGAAATTAAACTTGTCAACAGTTGCTCTTTTCCCATCCACCAACATTCTGAAACTTTTTCTTTAGTTAGTTCATCATTTATAAAATAATGTAGAGGACAATATTTTAGACAGAAATGTTCCCAAATAGGAATAGCCTCTCTCAGTTCTAATATCTGACATGCAGGTGAACTTCACCTCTGGGATATTAGAGAAGTATTGGTATGTCCTCATCTTCTAAATAGGTTTATGGTTTTGTGCTTGTGCAGGCAAACATATCATTCATTGAAAAAGAAAAAATAAGGCCGAGGGATTCCAGTACCCTCTAATTGATATATTTCTTCCTATTAACTAAATTTAAGGTATAAAAATAACACCAAATTATTATTATTATTTATTTTATTATTATTTTGAGACAGGGTCTCATTCTGTCACCTATGCTGGGGTACAGTGTCACAGTTACCACTTACTGCAACCTCCACCTCCTGGGCTCAAGCAATCCTCCCACCACTTCAGCCTTCTGAGTAGCTGGGATTACAGGCGCACAACAACATGCCCAGCCAATTTTTTACTTTTCTTTAGAGACAGGGGCTCACCATGTTGCCCAGGGTGGTCTTGAATGCCTGGCCTCAAGCGATCCTCCCACCTCAGCCTTTTAAAGTGCTGGGATTACAGGAGTGAGCCACCAGGGCCAGCCTATAACAAATTATTAATATCATCTTCTTTGCAAAGAAAAAAGAAGGCATCAAGTTCTTGTCTCTCTTGAAAATCAAAATCTTCAAGTATCTTAAATTGAAAAAATGAAAAATGCATTCATTCAATATAATAATTAGTGGGATATTATTATAGATCATGCATTATATAAGCTTCCGACTCTAATGCATTTTTTCATTGTTTTCTTTTTCCTTAGATTTCACTATTACTTTCCAATTATTTCTTTTGATTTTTATTATTACATAAAATATCATATTTTAATATAAAAACATTAAGCATAGGGATGAAAAGGTGGTCTGGGCCCTACTGTTCAATAGAACTTACTGAGATGATAAAAATGTTCAAATAACTTAGATACTATCCACATGTGGGTACAGAACAACTGAAATGTGGCTAGTGCAACTTAGGAACTTAATTTCTAATTTTTTTAAGTGAACACTAATTTAATTTAAATAGCCTCATTTTTCTAGCGGCTACCATACTAGATAGCACAGATCCTGACTGATCAAACCTCAGATGGTTGGAAACACTCTGCAACATCCTTCCTATGCTTCTGTCTTCAAAAGATCATTAGTAACATTTTAGATTTTAATAAATAATTCCAAAACCAAACAAAGCTCAGATTTAATTAAATGAAAACATTAATGGTACAAGTGTGTGTGTGTGTGTGCACACACATGTGTCTATGTGCATATTCGAAGTTTTTCATTTGCTCAGACTTGTGTTTCCTGTAATGAGTGCTGTAAGAAAAATAAACATGTGCCTATTTCTTCCCAAACAACTTAAGGCAAACACATGCAAAAACAACCCTGAATAAAACAGAGTAATACGTAATTATGTGTCTGTGTCTGTAGAAACTAAAAGACTTGGAAGAAGGAAGATTGAGAAGCCTTCTTTCACTAACTCTAGCCACCATGGCTTCCTAAAGAAGATAATAACGACATGTGTAGTGACAACTCTCTGCTAAGGAAACACCATTTCCAGGCATTTATCATCTTTTTGATGCCCTAATCTAAAGGCCTCAGGTAAAATTATTAAAATTTTACTAAAGAGAAACAAATAATAAGTGCATGTCTTTTCTGAATTAAATACCTTTGCTATATAAACCATAAGTAAAGGTTTTTGATGATATGTCTTAACTGCATTTTGATTTACTCTACTCTGGATGACTCTCTCTTTTCTCTTCATTATTCTCCCTCCCCTTTTCTTCCCTAGCCTTACTTTTCATAGGCATATCTGCAATGTACTGTGTCTTTTTCCATTAAAAACTCCTTACTTGAATATGGTAGTCATAGCATGGAAGGAACACAAATCTTGGTTAAATTTTTCATTCTCTAGGTTGTTGCCAATTACTGTCAAAAGCAGTGGTGACTTTTGGTAAGGTGGATGCTTGCTCATTAGAAAGTGGCCTGAAACAATGAATTTCCTTCACATAAACCATTGAACTATCATGAGATGGTAACGACTTTCTGTCACTCCCAACCTAGGTCTAAGCCAAACTCCTGACCTAGAGGTGTAAAGGCTTTGTAGCTTATTAGTGATTCCCCTGCAGCCATCAAGTGCCAAGTCTCTAGTCACAGGGCACCTAAAGTGAAAAAGTATTGTGCACCTTTTAGCATTACTGGAAAACATGATAGGATTTACTAAGCTAAAATACTTAACATTTTCTAAAAATTAAACATTCTCTGTATTTTCAATGTGAGGCTAAGTTAATCATATTAATATGATTTAAAATACTTTATTGTAATTGCATTTTTATTGAAACTGTTTCATGAACTCCTAGTGAGGACACTAATCCAATGCAATAGGGCAGAAATAAATTTTTTCATTTATTCTGGTATATAAAATGATCTTTCCTGAACTAAGAACCAGATTGAGGGAAAAAGGGTGGTTCTAAATGCTAATCTCAAAGTAGTTTTGCTTACGTGATCAGGACAATTGAGTTTCCTTATCCTTTTTCTGAATTACTATTTTAAAAAAATATTTTAAAATCATATATATATATGATTTAAAGGAAAATAAAGAATAAAATCTTTGAACCCAGTTTTTCTGGTACAAAATTAGCAAAAGTTTATAGTCTAAGAGGACTCTTTCAGCTAAGTAAGCCTGGTCAAATTTTCAAGCCAATGTAAGCTTTGGATTTCAGGTTACAATGCAATGCTTTGTAGCCCCATTGAAAATAATTTGATTAGTTTTTTTTTCTTTCTGTTCACTGGTAAGCTTGAAACGAAACTATGTAAAACAATAGTTTAGTTATCCCAAATGACTGTAATTTCCATTTCAGTTTTGGGGTCTATCAAACCAAGGCATTATCTATTTCATGCTTTCAAACATATTATTTGTGGAACTATGTAATTCTGAAATACATATTCCTTTGGAAAATGATTTGCTTTAAGACAGGAAAGATCAATTGAACTATTCACTGAATACAATAACATTGACATATTTAACTCGAATGCTACATAATATACATAATGGAAGCATTAATCATTTTATCTGGAAGTAAGGATCTATTAATTATTCTATTACAGCACCCAATTTTAAGTATTTATTTGTTGCAAATATTTCATCTGAAAAATAAATTTGATGGCAAAATGTGATTGAATATGAATAATTTCTTATCTTCTTTATTTTCCTTGAAAATTGGTGATTTTAGGCTCTAGGGACTTATATGTTTATAATTATTCAATTTTAATTGAATTTAATGACAGTATGTTCAAACATATTAATATATTATACATTTATAGTTAACAGCCAATAAATAGCTCATGTTGACATGCAATTGCTGTAGCAATTTAAAATTCCTATTAGCTTCTAGAGACAAATCTTTTTTAAAGTGGCAGACTTCTTAACAATGATCTCCAGTTATCACATCTCCATCATAGCTAGCACTTTGTAAATTGATATTCTCTTTGCTAAACTGACCAAAGTCAATATATACTCCAATTTTAGCTGGATGAACCTGACAGCTTGTATCTTCTTTCTGAAGGTTGTCTGCCTCGTTGAGTAGCCTGCACAGACAAGTTGCCAGAACTTCATTAATACCTAGGTTGCTTTTTTACTGTTTAGGGGAAGTGACGTTTGTCTGTTAGGTCATTCAAAGTGTTGTATACTTTCTTGTGCAGGGTAACTTTTTTATTTTGAGTTACATTTCTTTTCCTCTAGAATTCTGAAAATTTAGTCAGTAGCCAAACATTTTTGCTTTGTAGTTTGTTGTATTATTTTCTCCCTAGGTTGTAATCCCTAAAACAGTACACTGTGCTTACATTACACATTTAACATCGGAAATATTTACAGATATGTTTACCCTCATAATAAACTTGAAGTTAAATTAAAAAGATGATATTATTATAATCATTTAACCAATACAACATCTGAAATGCTATACTCGGAAGTTAATAATTTGCTGAATATCCACCTGATTATTGCTGAATATTTTTATAATATTCTGTATTTAAAATAGCCAAGCTATTTTTTAATATAGAAGCTGGGCCCTCTTCAGAGGAAAAATGGCTAATTTTGCCCAGAGTGTAACATAAGTGTCTTGTCATCTTCTTTAGGAAGCCACTCTAACAGTGGCTAGAGTTAGTGAAAGAAGTACTCTCAGTCTTTATCCTTCTGTCTCTTAGCTTTTAAAGACAGATACGTAATTATATATTGCTCTGTATTTCTCAGGTTTGTTTTTGTATGTGTTTATCTTAAGTTGTTTGGCAATGAATATGTACATGCTTATCTTCTTATAGCACCAATTACAGGAAATAGAAATGTGAGCAAATTGAAAACTTTGAATACACACATACACACACACACACACACACACCTGTGCAACTGACACTTTGGTCTAATTAAATCAGAGCTTCATTTGGTTTTGGAATAACTTACTGAAATCCAAAACAGAATTCAACAGAGTTATTAGTGATCATTTGAAGATGAAGCTTAGGAGGGATGGTACAGATTGCTCCCAACCATCTGAAGTTTGGTCGGTCTAGATCTGTACTATCCAGTATGGTAGCCACTAGACATATGAAGCTATTTAACTTTTAATTAATAAAAATTAAATAGGGCCAGAGCAATTAGGGAAGAGAAATAAATAAAGGGCACCTAATTTGGAAACAAAGAAGTCAAATTAGCCTTGTTTACAGATAACATAATCTTATACTTAGAAAAATGTAAAGACACCACCAAAAAAAAAACTGTTAGAATTGGTAAACAAATTTAGTAAAGTTGAAGGATAGAAAATCAATAGACAAAAATCAGCACTTATAAATACCAAGAGCAAACAATCTGAAAAAGAAATCAAGAAAGCCATACCATTTACAATACCTACAAAGAATATAAAATACCTAGCAATCAATTTAACTGAAGAACTATAAGGCCTATACAAGGAAAACTATAAAACACTGATGAATGAAATTGAAGAGGACACAAAAAAATTGAAAAATATCACATGCTAATAGATTGGAAGAAATAATATTGTTAAAATGACAATTCTACCTAAAGCAATTTACAGATTCAATGCAATCTCTATTAAAACACCAATATAGGCCGGGCACAGTGGCTCACATCTGTAATCCCAGCACTTTGGGAGGCCGAGGTGGGCAGATCACCTGAGGTTGGGAGTTTGAGACCAGCCTGACCAACATAGAGAAACCCTGTCTCTACTAAAAATACAAAATTAGCCAGGTGTGGTGGTGCATGCCTGTAATCCAAGCTACTTGGGAGGCTGAGCCAGGAGAATCACTTGAACCTGGGAGGCAGAGGTTGTGGTGAGCCAAAATCATACCATTGCACTCCAGCCTTGGCAACAAGAGTGAAACTCCATTTCAAAAATAAAACAAAACAAAAAAAAAACAAAACAATAACAACAACAAAAATAAGTCACCACAAAAGTAGAAAAAATAATGCCAAGGTGTATATGAAACCACAAAGACTCCAAATAGCCAAAACAATCATAAGCAAAAGGAACAGAGCTGGAGATATCACACTGCTTGACTTCACAATATACTACAAAGCTATAGTAACCACATCAGCAGGGTACTGGCATAAAAACAGACACAGAGACCAATGGAAGAGAACAGAGGACACAGAAATAAATTTACACACATACAGCCAACTCATTTTCTTTTTTTCTTTTTCTTATTTTTAATTTTTATGGGTATATAGTAGGTGTATATATTTATGGGGTATATGAGATGTTTTAATACAGGCATGGAAAGTAAAATAAGCACACCATGGAGAATTGGGTATCCATCTTCTCAAGCATTTATCCTCTGAGTTACAAACAACCCAGTTACACCCTTTAAGTTATTTTAAAATGTACGATTAAGCTATTATTAACTATAGTCACTCTATTAGGCTATTAAATAGTAGGTCTTACTCATTCTTTCTAACTACCTTTTGCACCAATTAACTATCCCCACCTCCCCCACCACCACTACTATCCTTCCCAGGCTCTAGTAGCTGTCCTTCTATTCTCTATGTCCATGAGTTCAATTGTTTTGATTTTTTGATCCCACAAATAAGTGAGAACATGAGATGTTTGTCCTTTGTCTCCCTTATTTCACTAAATACGTTGATCTCCAGTTCCATCCATGTTGTTGCAAATGACTGGATCTCATTCTTTTTATGGCTGAATAGTACTCCATTGTGTATATGTACCACATTTTCTTTATCCATTCATCTGTTGATGGACACTTAGGTTGCTTCCAAATCTTAGCTATTGTAAACAGTGTTGCAACAAACACAGGAGTGCAGCTATCTCATCGATATACTAACTTTCTTTGGTATATACCCAGCAGTGGGATTGCTGAATCATAATAGCTCAATTTTTAGTTTTTTGAGGAACCTCTAAACTGTTCTCTATCATAGTTGTACTAATTTACGTTTTCACCAACAATGAGTTGTGGAAAAAGGGTTCCCTTTTCTCCACATCCTCGCCAGCATTTATTATTGCCTGCGTTTTGGATATAAGCCATTTTAACTGGGGTGAGATGATATCTCATTGTAGTTTTGATTTGCATTTCTCTGATGATCAACGATATTGAGCACCTTTTAATGTGCCTGTTTGCCATTTGCATGTCTTCTTTTAAGAAATATCCATTCAAATCTTTTTCCCATTTTTGACTGGATTATTAGATTTTTCCTATAGAGTTGTTTAAGCTCCTTATATATGGGGCTATATATTAAGCCCTTGTCAGATGGATAGTTTGCAAATATTTTCTCCCATTCTGTGGGTTGTCTCTTCAAATTGTTGATTGTGTCCTTTGCTGTGCAGAAGCTTTTTAATGTGATGTGATCCTGTTTTCCATTTTTGCTTTGGTTGCATGTGCTTGTGGGGTATTCCTCCAGAAATATTTGCCCAGACCAATGTCCTTTAGATTTTCCCTTATGTTTTCATGTAGTAGTTTCATAGTTAGAGATCTTAGATTTAAGTCTTTAAACTATTTTCATTTGATTTTGTTGTACATGATGAGAGATAGGGATCTAGTTTCATTCTTCTGCAAATGGATATCCAGTTTTCCCAGCACCAGTTTCATTCTTCTGCAAATGGATATCCAGTTTTCTCTTATTAAAGAGACTGTCTTGTCCCCACTGTATGTTCTTGGCACATTTGTCAAAAATAAGTGCACTATAGGTGTGTGGATTCTATTCCACTGGTTGGTCTATGTGTCTGTTTTTATGCTGGTACCATGTTGTTTGGGTACTGTGCATAATTTGAAGTCAAGTAGTGTGATAACTCCAGTTTTGTTCTTTTTGCTTAGGACAGCTTATGCTATTCTAGGTATTCTGTGATTCTCTATAAACTGTAGGATTTTTTTCTCTATTTCTGTGAGGAATTTCATTGGTGTTTTGACAGAATTGAAATCTATAGATTCGATGCAATCTGCTTTGGGTAGTATGGATATTTTATTTATTCTTACAATTCATAAACATGGAATACTTTTCATTTTGGGGTGTCCTCTTCAATTTCTTTCATTAGTGTTTTATAGTATTCATTATAGAAATCTTTCACTTCTCTGGTTGAGTTAATTCCTAGGTATTTAATTTCATGTGTGGCTATTATAAATGGGATTGCTTTTTTATTTCTTTTTTAGATTTTTCATTATTGGCATACAGAAATACTACTTTTTTTTAATACTTTAAGTCCTAGGGTACATATGCACAACATGCAGGTTTGTTACATAGGTATACATGTGCCATGTTAGTTTGCTGCACCCATCAACTCATCATTTACATTAGGTATTTCTCCTAATTCTCCTAATGCTATCCATACCCTAGCCCCCGACCCTCCGACAGACCCTGGTGTGTGATGTTCCCCGCCTTGTTCTCATTGTTCAGTTCCCACCTATGAATGAGAATGTGCAGTATTTGGTTTTCTGTCTTTCTGATAGTTTGCTGAGAATGATGGTTTCCAGCTTCAACCATGTCCATGCAAAGGACATGAACTCATCCTTTTTTATGGCTGCACAGTATTCCATAGTATATATGTGCCACATTTTCTTAATCCAGTATATCATTGATGGAGATTTGGGTTGGTTCCAAGTCTTTGCTATTGTGAATAGTGCCCAACATACACGTGCATGTGTCTTAATAGTAGCAGGATTTATAATCCTTTGGGTATATACTCAGTAAAGGGATCGCAGGGTCAAATGGTATTTCTAGTTCTAGATTCTTCAGGAATCGCCACACTGTCTTCCACAATGGTTAAACTAATTTACTCCCCCACCAACAGTGTAAAAGCATTCCTATTTCTCCACATCCTCTCCAGCATCTGTTGTTTCCTGACTTTTTAATGATTTCCACTCTAACTGGCATGAGATGGTATCTCATTGTGGTTTTGATTTGCATTTCTCTTATGAACAGTGATGATGAGCATTTTTTCATGTGTCTGTTGGCTGCATAAATGTCTTCTTTTGAGAAGTGTCTGTTCATATCTTTTGCCCACTTTTTGATGGGGTTTTTTTTCTTGTAAATTTGTTTAAGTTCTTTGTGGATTCTAGATATTAGCCCTTTGTCAGATGGGTAGATTACAAACATTTTCTCCCATTCTGTAAGTTGCCTGTTCACTCTGATGGTAGTTTCTTTTGCTGTGCAGAAGCTCTTTAGTTTAATTAGATCCCATTTGTCAATTTTGGCTTTTGTTGCCATTGCTTTTGGTGTTTTAGTCATGAAGTCCTTGCCCATGCCTATGTCCTGAATGGTATTGCCTAGGTTTTCTTCTAGGGTTTCTATGGTTTTAGGTCTAACATTTAAGTATTTAATCCATCTTGAATTAATTTTTGTATAAGGTGTAAGAAAGAGATCCAGTTTCAGTTTTCTACATATGGCTAGCCTGTTTTCCCAACAACATAAATAGGGAATCCTTTCCCCATATCTTATTTTTGTCAGGTTTGTCAAAGATCAGATATTTGTAAATGTGTGGTGTTATTTCTGAGGCCACTGTTCTGTTCCCTTGGTCTATATATATATCTGTTTTGGTACCACTACCATGCTGTTTTGGTTACTGTAGCCCTGTAGTATACGTTGAAGTCAGATAGCATGATGCCTCTAGCTTTGTTCTTTTGGCTTAGGCTTGTCTTGGCAATGCAGGCTCTTTTTTGGTTCCATATGAACTTTAAAGTAGTTTTTTCCAATTCTGAGAAGAAACTCACTGGTAGCATGATGGGGATGGCATTGAATCTATAAATTACCTTGGGAAGTATGGCCATTTTCATGATATTCATTCTTCCTATCCATGAGCATGGAATGTTCTTCCATTTGTTTGTGTCCTCTTTTATTTCATTGAGCAGAGGTTTGTAGCTCTCCTTGAAGAGGACCTTCACATCCCTTGTAAGTTGGATTCCTGGGTATTTTATTCCCTTTGTAGCAACTGTGAATGGGAGTTCACTCATGATTTTGCTCTCTGTTTGTCTGCTATTGGTGTATAGGGATGCTTGTCATTTTTGCACATTGATTTTGTATCCTAAGTCTTTGCTGAAGTTGTTTATCAGCTTAAGGAGATTTTGGGCTGAGATGATGGAGCTTTCTAAATATACAATCATGTCATCTGCAAACAGGGACAATTTGACTTTCTGTTTTCCTAATTGAATACTCTTTATTTCTTTCTCTTGCCTGATTGTCCTGGCCAGAACTTCCAACACTATGTTAAATAGGAGTGGTGAGAGAGGACATCCTTGTCTTGTGCTGGAATGTTTCCAGTTTTTGCCCATTCAGTGTGATATTGGCTGTGAGTTTGTCATAAATAGCTCTTATTATTTTGAGATATGGTCCATCAATACTTAGTTTATTGAGAGTTTTTAGCATAAAGCGCTGTTGAATTTTGTCGAAGGTCTTTTGTGCATCTATTGAGATAGTCATGGGGTTTTTGTCATTGGTTCCGTTTATGTGATGGATTATATTTATTGATTTGGGTATGTTGAACCAGCCTTGCTTCCTAGGTATGAAGCCAAATTGATCATGGTGGATAGGCTTTTTGATGTGTTGCTGGGTTTGGTTTACCAGTATTTTATTGAGGATTTTCACATCAATGTTCATCACGGATATTGGTCTAAAATTCTCTTTTTTGTTGTGTCTCTGCCAGGCTTTGGTATCAGGATGATGCTGGCCTCATAAAATGAATTAGGGAGGATTCCCTCTTTTTCTATTGATTGGAATAGTTTCAGAAGGAATTGCACCAGCTCCTCTTTGTACCTCTAGTAGAATTTGGCTGTGAATCCATCTGGTTCTGGACTTTTTTTGTTGATAGGCTATTAATTATTGCCTCAATTTCAGAGCCTGTTATTGGTCTATTCAGAGATTCAGCTTCTTCCTGGTTTAGTCTTGGGAGGGTGGACATGTCCAGGAATTTATCCATTTCTTCTAGATTTTCTAGCTTATTTGCATAGAGGTGTTTATAGTTTTCTCTGATGGTAGTTTGTATTTCTGTGGGATTGGTGGTGATATGCCCTTTGTCATTTTTTATTGCGTCTATTTGATTCTTCTCTCCTTTCTTCTTTATTAGTCTTGCTAGTGGTCTATCAATTTTGTTGATCTTTTCAAAAAACCAGCTCCTGGATTCATTGATTTTTTGAAGGGTTGTCTCTGTCTCCTTCAGTTCTGTTCTGATCTTAGTTATTTCTTGCCTTCTGCTAGCTTTTGAGTTTGTTTGCCCTTGCTTCTCTAGTTCTTTTAACTGTGATGTTAGGACATCAATTTTAGATCTTTCCTGCTTTCTCTGGCGGGCATTTAGTGCTATGAATTTCCCTCTACACACTGCTTTAAATGTGTCCCAGAGATTCTGGTATGTTGTGTCTTTGTTCTCGTTGGTTACAAAGAACATCTTTACTTCTGCCTTCATTTCGTGATTTACCCAGTAGTCACTCTGGAGCAGGTTGCTCAGTTTCCAGGTAGTTGTGTGGTTTTGAATGAGTTTCTTAATCCTGAGTTATAATTTGATTGCACTGTGGTCTGAGAGACAGTTTGTTGTGATTTCTGTTCTTTACATTTGCTGAGGAGTGCTTTACTTCCAATTATGTGGTCAATTTTAGAATAAGTGTGATGTGGTGCTGAGAAGAATGTATATTTTGTTGATTTGGGGTGGAGAGTTCTGTAGATGTCTATTAGGTCCGCTTGGTGCAGAGCTGAGTTCAAGTACTGGATATCCTTGTTAAACTTATGTCTCGTTTATCTGTCTAATATTGACAGTGGGGTGTTAAAGTCTCCCATTATTATTGTGTGGGAGTCTAAGCCTCTTTGTAGGTTTCTAAGGACTTGCTTTATGAATCTGGGTGCTCCTGTATTGGGTGCATATATATTTAAGATAGTTAGCTCTTCTTGTTGAATTGATCCCTTTACCATTAAGTAATGGCCTTCTTTGTCTCTTGATCTTTGTTGGTTTAAAGTCTGTTTTATCAGAGACAAGGATTGCAACCCCTGCTTTTTTTCACTTTCCATTTGCTTGATAGATCTTCCTCCATCCTTTATTTTGAGCCTATGTGTGTCTCTGCAAGTGAGATGGATGTCCTGAATACAGCACACCAATGGGTCTTGACTCTTTATGCAATTTTCCAGTCTGTGTCTTTTAAATGGGGCATTTAGCCCATTTGCATTTAAGGTTAATATTATTATGTGTGAATTGTACCATCCTATCATTATGATGTTAGCTGGTTATCTTGTCCGTTAATTGATGCAGTTTCTTCCTAGCATCAATAGTCTTTACAATTTGGCATGTTTTTGCAGTGGCTGGTACCGGTTGTTCCTTTCCATGTTTAGTGCTTCTTTCAGGAGCTCTTGTAAGGCAGGCCTGGTGGTGACAAAATGTCTCAGCATTTGCTTGTCTGTAAAGGATTTTATTTCTCCTTCACTTATGAAGCTTAGTTTGGCTGGATATGAAATTCTGGGTTGAAAATTCTTTTCTTTAAGAATGGTGAATATTGGCCCCCACTCTCCTCTGGCTTGTAGGGTTTCTGCTGAAAGATCTGCTGTTAGTCTGATGGGCTTCCCTTTGTGGGTAACCCAACCTTCCTCTCCGGCTGCACTTAATATTTTTTTCCTTCATTTCAACCTTGGTGAATCTGACAGTTATGTTCTTGGGGTTGCTCTTCTCGAAGAGTATCTTTGTGGAGTTCTCTGTATTTCCTGAATTTGAATGTTGGCCTGCCTTGCTACATTGGGGAAGTTCTCCTGGATAATATCTTGAAGAGTGTTTCCCAACTTGGTTCCATTCTCCCTATCACTTTCAGATACACCAATCAAATGTAGATTTGGTCTTTTCACATAGTGCCATATTTCTTGAAGGCTTTGTTCATTTCTTTTTACTCTTTTTTCTCTAAACTTGTCTTCTCACTTTATTTCATTAATTTGAACTTCAATCACTGATACCCTTTCTTCCACTTCATCAAATCGGCTATTGAAACTTCTGCATGTGTCCCAAAGTTCTTGTGCCATGGTTTTCAGCTCCATCAGGTCATTTAAGGTCTTCTTTACTCTGTTTATTCTATTTAGCCATTCGGCTAACCTTTTTGCAAAGTTTTAAGCTTCCTTGCAGTGGGTTAGAACATGCTCCTTTAGCTCGCAGAAGTTTGTTATTACTGACCTTCTGAAGCCTACTTTTGTCAACTCATCAAAGTCATTCTCTGTCCAGCTTTGTTCTGTTGCTGGAGAGGAGCTGCAATCCTTTGGAGGAGAAGAGGCACTCTGTTTTTTAGAATTTCCAGCTTTTCTGCCCTGGTTTCTCCATCTTTGTGATACTGTCTACCTTTTGTTTTTGATGTTGGTGACCTACAGATGGGGTTTTGGTGTAGATGTCCTTTTTGTTGACGATGATGCTGTTCCTTTCTATTTGTTAGTTTCTCTTCTAACAGTGAGGTCCCTCAGCTGCAGGTCTTTTGGAGTGTGCTGGAGGTCCATTCTGGACCCTGTTTGCCTGGGTATCACCAGCAGAGGGTGCAGAACAGCAAATATTGCAAAACAGCAAATATTGCTGCCTGATCCTTCCTCTGGAAGCTTTGTCCCTGAGGGGCACCCACCTGTATGAGGTGTCTGTTGGCCCCTACTGGGAAGTGTCTCCCAGTTAGGCTAGACAGGGGTCAGGGACCCACTTGAGGAGGCTGTCTGTCTGTTCTCAGAGCTCAAACACTGTGCTGGGAGAAACACTGATCTCTTCAGAGCTGTCAGACAGGTATATTTAAGTCTGCAGAAGTTTCTGCTGCCTTTTGTTCAGCTATGCCCTGCCCACAGAGGTGGACTCTATAGAAGCAGTAGGCCTTGCTGAGCTGCAGTGGGCTTTGCCCAGTTCGAGCTTCCTGGCCATTTTGTTTGCCTACTTAAGCATCGGCAATGGCGGATGCCCCTCCCCCAGCCAGGCTGCAGCCTGACAAGTTGATCTCAGACTGCTGCGCTAGCAGTGAGCAAGGCTCTGTGGGCATGGGACCCACCGAGCCAGGCATGGGAGAAAATCTCCTGGTCTGCTGGTTGCTAAGACCATGGGAAAAGCACAGTATTTGGGCACAAGTGTCCCATTTTTCCAGGTACAGTCTGTCGTGGCTTCCTTGGCTAGGAAAGGGAAATCTCCTGACCCCTTGCATTTCCCAGGTGAGGTGATGCCCTGCCCTGCTTCAGCTCACCCTTGTGGGCTGCTCCCACTGTCCAACCAGTCCCAATGAGATGAACCAGGTACCTCAGTTGGAAATGCCAAAATCACCCATCTTCTGCATTGATCATGCTGGGAGCTGCAGACCGGAGCTGTTTGTATTCAGCCATCTTGGAACGGAAACTGCTACTGATTTTTGTGTATTGAGTTTGCATCCTGCAACTTTACTGAGTTTATCATTTCTAATAGTTTTATTGTGCAGCCTTTAAGTTTTTCCAAATATAAGATCATATCATCAGCAAACAAGGATAATTTGACTCCTTCCTTTCTAATTTGGATGCACTTTATGTATTTCTGTTGTCTGACTGCTCTACCTATGACTTCCAATACAGTGTTAAGCAACAGTGGTGATGGTGGGCATCCATCAAGGCCTTCAGTTTTTCCTCATTCAGTACGGTACTAGCTGTGGGTCTGTCATGTATGGCTTTTATTATGTTGAGGTATGTTTCTTCATTGCCCAATTTTTTAGGGTTTTTATCATGAAGAGATATTGAAATTTATCAAATGCTTTTCCAGTATCAATAGAAACGATCATATGTTTTTTATCCTTCATTCTGTTGATAGGATGTATTACATTGATTGATTTGCATATGTTGAACCTTTCTTGCATCCCAGGGATAAATCCCACTTGGTCATGATGAATGATCTTCCTTATGTATGGCTGAATTTGATGCGCTAGTATTTTGTTGAAGATGTTTGCATCAATATTCATCAGAGATTCTGGCATGTAGTTTTCTTTTTTCTTTCTTTTTTTTCTGTCTGTCTTGTTTTGCTATCAGGGTAATAATGACCTTGTAGAATGAGTTTGGAAGTATCCCCTCCTCCTATATTTTTCAGAAGAGTTTGAGTAGGATTGGTAGTAGTTCTTCTTTAAATGTTTGGTAGAATTCATCAGTGAAGCTATTGGGTCCCAGGCGTGTCTTTACTGGAAGACTTTATTATGGCTTCAATCTCATTAATAGTTATTGGCCTGTTTAGGTTTTGGATTTCTTCCTGGTTCAATCTTGGTAGGTTTTATGTGTCTAAAAATTTGTCCATTTCTTCTAGATTTTCCAGTTTATTGGCATATAGTTGCTCATAGTAGCCACTAATGATCTCTTGAATTTCTGCAGTATCAGTTTGTAATGTCTCCTTTTTGATTTCTGATTTTATATATTTGGATCTTCTCTCTTTTGTCCATGTTAGTCTGGCAAAAGGTTTGTCAATTTTGTTTAACATTTCAAAAAACTGATGTTTTGTTTAATTGATCTTTTGTATTGTTTCTTTCATTTCAATTTCATCGATTTCTGCTCGGATCTTTATTATTTATTTTCTTCTACTAAATTGCAGTTTGGTTTGGGTTGCTCTTGCTTTTCTAGTTCTTTAAGTTTCACTGATAGACTATTTGTTTAAAATGTTTCCTCTTTTTTGATATAGGTACTTATAGCCATAAACTTCCCTTTTAGTACTGCTTTTGCTATATCCCATAGGTTTGGGTATGTTGAGTTTCCATTATCATTTGTTTAAAAAATTTTTCAATTTGCTTCTTAATTCCTTCATTGTCCCACTGGTCATCCAGGAGCATATTGTTGAATGTCCATGTATTTGTATAGTTTCCAAAATTCCTCTTGTTATTAATTTCTAGTTACTTTCCATTGTGGTCAGAGAAGACGCTTGATATTACTTCAGTTTTGTTGAATGTTTTAAGATTTGTTTTGTGACCTAACATATGGTCTATCCTTGAGAATGAGCCATGTGCTGTGGAAAAGAATTTGTATTTTGCAGCCATCAGATAAAATATTCTGTAAATATCGATTAGATCCATTTGATCTACAGTGCAGAATAAGTTTGATATTTCTTGATGATTTTCTGTCTGGAAGATCTGTCCAATGCTGAAAGTGGGGAATCGAAGTCTCCAGCTATTATTGTATTGGGGCCTATTTCTCTCTTTAGATTTAATAATATTTGCTTCCTATATCTGGGTGCTTGTGTTGGGTGCATATATATTTTAAATTGTTATATCCTCTTGCTGAATTGACCCCTTAATCATTGTATAGTGACCTTCTCCTTTTTATAGTCCTCTTTTTATAGTTTTGGTCTTGAAATCTATTTTGTCTAATATAAGTATAGTGACTCCTGCTCTTTTTTGGTTTTCATTGAAATGGAATATCTTTTTCCATACCTTTATTTTCAGTCAGTGTGTGTTTTTATAGGTGAAGTGTGTTTCTCATAGGGAACAGATCAATGGGTCTTATTTTTTCAATCATTCAGCTATTCTATGTCTTTTGATTGAAACCTTTAGTCCATTTACATTCAATGTTATTATTAATAAGTAGGGACTTACTCCTGCCATTTTATGATTTTTTTCTGGTTGTTTTGTGATCTTCTCTTCTTTCTTTCCTTCCTGTTTTCCTTTAGTAAAGGTGATTTTCTGTGGTGATATAATTTAGTTTCTTGCCTTTTATTTTTTGTGTCTTCATTGTGTTTTTTGGTTTGAGGTGATTATGAGGCTTGCTAATACTATCTTATAACCTACTATTTTAAACTGATAACAGCACTATTTACATAAACAAACAAGCAAAAAGAAAACTAGTAAAACTTTTATGCCTTAATTTCATTCCTCTGCTTTTAATCTTTTTGGTTTTTTAATTTATACCTTTTTGTACTATGTCTTGAAAAGTTGTTCGTTATTATTTTTATTGGTTCATCACTTAGTCTTTCTACACAGTCACAGTGTTATAATATTCTGTTTTTCTCTGTACTTACTATTCCCAGTGAGTTTTGTACCTTCAAGTGATTACTTATCGCTCATTAATGTTCTTCTTTTTGTCTGATTAAAGTACTCCCTTAGGCATTTCTTGTAGGACAGGTCTGGTGTTGATGTAATCCCTCAGCTTTTGTTTGTCTGGAAATGTCTTTATTTCTCTTTCATGTGTGAAGGATTTTTTTATCGAATATACTATTCTAGGGTGAAAGTCTTGTTTCTTTGAGCACTTTAAATATGTCATAACTTTCCCTCCTGGCATGTAAATGTTCCACTGAAAAGTCTGCTGCCAGACTTACTGGAGCTCCATTTTATGTTATTTGTTTCTTTTCACTTGCTGCTTTAAGTATCCTTTCTTTATCCTTGACCTTTGAGAGTTTGATTATTAAATGCCTTGAGGTAGACTTTTTTGAGGTTGAACTTTGATATTGATATCTTTCTCTAGGTTTGGGAAGTTCTCTGCTATTATCCCTCTGAATAAACTTTCTACCCCTATCTCTTTCTCTACCTCCTCTTTAAGGCCAGTAACTCAGATTTGCCCTTTTGAGGCTATTTTCTAGATCCTGTAGGAGTGCATTATGGATTTTTATTATTTTACCTTTTGTCTCCTCTGACTGTATTTTCCAATAGCTTATCTTCAAGCTCACTAATTGTCTCTCCTGCTTGATCCATTCTACTATTAAAGGACTCTGAAGCATTATTCAGTATGCCAATTGCATTGTTTAGCTCCAGAATTTCTGCTTAATTCTGTTTAACTATTTCAATCTCTTTGTTACATTTATCTAATAGAATTCTGAATTCCTTCTCTGTGTTATCTTGAATTTATCTTTGAGATTCATCCATAACACTATCTTGAATTTTTTGTCTGAAAATTCACATATCTGTTTCTCCAAGATTGGTCCCTAGTCTCTTATTTAGTTCATCTCATAAGGTCATGTTTTCCTGGATGGTGTTGATGCTTGTAAATATTCTTTGGTGTCTGGGCATTGAAGAGTTAGGTATTTATTATAGTCTTCGCTGTCTGGGTTTATTTGTATCCATCCTTCTTGGGATGGCTCAGATATTTGAAATGACTTAGGTGTTGTGATCCAAACTATAATTGCTCTAGGGGATACCCCAAGCCCAGTAGCACTGTGGTTCTTGCAGACTAGTAGAGGTGCCACCTTGATAGTCTTGGACAAGATCCAGAAGAACTATCTTGATAATCAGGCAGAAACTCTTGTTTTCTTCCCTTACTTTCCCCCAAACATAGAGTCAGTCTCTCTCTGTTTTGAGGCACCTAAATCTGGGGGTGGAGTAACAAGCATCCCTGTGGCCAACACCACTATGATTCCACTGGGTAAGACCTGAAGCCAGCACAGTGCTGGGTCTTACCCAAGGCTTGCTGTAACCACTCCCTTGCTACTTTCCATGTTTGCTCAAGGCCCTGTGGCCCCACAATCAGCTGGTGGCAAAGCCAGGCAGGCCTGTGTCTTTCCCTTCAGGATGGTGAGGTCTCCCAGGCCCCAGGGGGGTCCAGAGGTGCCATCCAGGAGTTGGGGACTAGAGTCAAAAACCTTAGAACTCTACCTGCTGTTCTGTTCTACTACCACTGAGCTGACACTCACGCTAAAAGATGTAGTCCTTCCCATTCTTCCCTCCCCTTTCCAAAGGCAAAGGAGCTTCATTCCATAGCGAACACCACCTTAGGCCACAGGAGGACTGCCAGACTACCTCCCTCTGATGTTCCTTAAGGCCCAAAGACTCTTAAGTCAGCTTGTGGTAAATGCTGCCTGGCCTGGGACTCACCCTTCAGGGCAGTGGGCTTCCCCCTGGCCCAGGGCAAGTCCAGAACTGCCATCCAAGAGTCAAGTCCTGGGGTTGGGGACCCCAAGAGCCCACTTGGTGCTCTACCTCTCTGTGCCCATGATGGTATCTAAGATGCAAGACAAAGTCCCTTTTACTTTTCCCTCCACTTTTCCAAAGCAGGAGTTTTGCCCCATAGCCACCATAGCTGGTAATGTGCTGAGTCTCACCTGAAGCCAGCAAGTCTCAGAGGCTCACCCAAGGCCCTTGATGTAGTACCTGGGTATTGATGCTTGTTATACAGGGCACACAGATTCTTTAGCAAGCAGGTGATGAATGTTGCCATGACTGGGTCCTTTCCTGCAAGACAGCATGTTCCCTTCTGGCCTAGGGTGTGTCTACAAATGTCATCCAAGAGCAAGGACTTGGAACACAGGCCTCACAACTCTAACTAGTACCCTATCCAGCTGTGGCTGAGCTGGTATCCAAGATACAAGACAAAGTCCTCCCCAGTATTCTCACTCCTCTCCTCAAGCAAAAAGAAAGGGTCGCTTTTGGAGCCCTGAACTGTGCAGCCTGAGGTTAGGGGAGGTGACAACAGCAGCCCCTTAACCGCCTCAGCTACTGTCTCAGTATGTCGCTGTCCACTGGCTCTGGGCCTAGTTCAGGACTAGGACTCACCTAAGTTTTGCAGATTTAATGTCCTAGACTGCCTTTCAAATTCATTTACAGACAGAGAGGACTGTATCCCTCAGTGGCAAGGTTTGCTGGAATTCAAGTTCCATCTGCTGGGATTCCCCTCTGGCTAGGAATGGTTACAATGCTCCCTCCATGGGCAGATGTCAGCTGAGTTTGGTCCAGGTTTTTCTTTCTGCTCTAACAGGATAGCACTGAGTTCACGGCCTCACAATTTCTGTGCTCTCTGCACCATACTGCTGCTGCAGGGGTCGGGGAGGGGTGGCAGTTCAGGTCTATTTTTCCTATCTCTTCAGTGCCTCTTTCAGTGATACAAAGATAAAACTAGCTACTATGAGGGCTCATCGAACTTCTGGTTCTTCTAAAGGTGTTTTTTTGTTTGTCTGTTTGTTTTGTTTTGTTTTTCGTGTAGATAAATTGTTGTCCTTTTGTAGGGAACGATCAGTGGAGCATTCTATTCCTCCATCTTGCTCTGCCTCTCTCCACTACAGCTAACTCATTTTCAACAAAAGTGCCAAGAACATACAATGGGGAAAGGACAGTCTCTTCACTAAATGTACCAGGAAAACTGCATAACAATATGTAGAAGAATGAAACTAAATCCTTATCTCTCACCATACATAAAAATAAAATCAAAATGGATTAAAGACTTAAATCCAAGACCTAAAACTATAAAACTACTAGGAGAAAACATTAAGAAGTGCTCCAGGACATTGATATAGGCAAAGATTGTTTGGGCAAGATCTCAAAGCACAGGCAACCAAAGCAAACATAGATGAATGGGATCATATCAAGGCTAAAGGCTTCTGCACAGCAATGGACACAATCAGCAAAGTGAAGAAACAACCACAGTATGCAAGAAAACATTTTCAAACTATTCATATGACAAGGGATTAATAACCAGAATGCATAAGGAACCCCAACAACTCAATAGCAAAAGATAATAAAAATTATATATATATATTTATATATATATATATATATATATATATAGTTTCTTTGTTTGATTGTTTGAGACTCTGTCACCAGGCTGGAGGGCAGTGGCATGATCTCAGCTCACTGCAACCTCCGCCTCCTGGGTTCAAGCAATTCTCCTGCCTCAACCTCCTGAGTAGCTGGGAGTACAGGCACATGCCACCACGCCCAGCTAATTTTTTGTATTTTTAGTAGAGACAGAGTTTCACCGTGTTGGCTAGGATGGTCTCGATCTCTTGACCTCACCATCTGCCCACCTGAGCCTCCCTAAGTGTTGGGACTACAGGCGTGAGCCACTGAGCCTGTCCAATCTATTTTAAAAATAAGCAAAAGGTCTGAATAGATATTTCTCAAGAGAAGACATGAAAAATACTCAACATCACTAATCATCAGTGAAATGAAAATCAAAACCATTATGAGATATTATCTCAACCAGTTAAAATAGTATGTATCAAAAAGACAGGGAATAACAGATGCTGGTGAGAATGTGGAGAAAAGGGAACCCTTGTACACTGTTGGTGGGAATGTAAATTACTACAACTATGAAGAATAGTACAGAGGTTTCTCAAAAACCTAAAAATTGATCTACATATGATCTAGCAATTCCACTACCACTTATATATCTAAAAGAAAGGAAATCAGTATATCTAAGAGGTATCTGCACTCCCACAGTTAATGCAGAATTATTCACAACAGCCACAATATAGAATCAACCTAAGTGTCCATTGATGGACTAATGGATAAAGAATATGTGGTATATATACACAACGGAATATTATTTAGCCATAAAAAGTATGGAATTCTGTCATTGACAGTGACATGGATGGAAATGGCGGTTGTAAAGTCAAATAAGCCAGGCACAGAAAGACAAATATTGCACATTCCCAATGATACAGGAAAGCTAAAATATCAAATCTCGTGAAGATAGGAGTAGATTGGTGGTTATCAGAGGTTAGAAAGGGTAGAGGAGAGGAGGGGTGAAGAGAGGTTGATTAATAGGTACAAACATATAGTTTGATAGAAGAAATAAGACTTAGTATTTGATAGATCAGTTGGATGAGCATAGTTTACAGTAATCGATTGTATATTTCAAAACAGCTAGAAGAGAGTAATTGAAATGTTTCTAGCATAAAGACAAATATTTAAGGTGATACTATCCAATTACACTGACTTGGTCTTTACAAACTACACGAATGTATTAAATATTCACATGTACCCAAAAATATGTACATCTATTATGTATCAATAAAAAATAAAAATAATAAAATGGGAAGAACTAAATAAAATTAGAAATTTAGTTCCTGAATTGTACTAGCCACTTTTTAATTGTTCTATAGCTACATTTGAATAGTGTCTACACTTATATGGAACATTTATATCATCTCAGAAAGTAATATTGGATAGTACTGATCTAGATCACATTTTTATCTCTAGGGAAAAACCTCAGTTTTAAAATTGTATATCATGTTAAGAAGCTTTTAGATGCATATACTACAAACCCTGACTCAAACTGACTTAAGTAACAAGCCACGAGGCAGGTTAGGCCTCAGCTTAGGTTGAACCCAGTATTTCAGTTTTATTTCTCTGGATTCCCCTTCACTATCCCCTCATCTGAGTTGGTTCAAAATAGCTTCCTTGGTGACAGAAAAAAATGGCTATGACATTTTTCAGCTTTATTTCATACAACTTGAAATCTAAAAGAAGACCCAGATCTCTTCTGGGTCAGAAAACTAATTCCTTAAAGTTCCAAACAACCCTGCTCCCTTGCATTCACCAACCCCATATATATCCCATATCCCTGCCTGACAGAGGAACTAATTCAGGCTGCCTGGCTAAGCCTATATTCCTGAACAATTCTTTTTAAAAGGGTGAGCTTGACGAGCCTTAGACCAAACACAGCCTTCTCTGACGAGTCTTGTTGTAGTACCCTGTCTCAAGCACTTGGACAACATGATATGATATGGTTTGGCTGTGTCCCCACCCAAATGTCATCTTAAATTGTAGCTCCCATAATTCCCATGTGTCGTGGGAGGGACCCAGTGGGAGGTAATTGAATCATAGGGGTGGGTCTTTTCCATGCTGTTCTTGTGATAGTGAATAAGTCTCTCTCACGAGATCTGATGGTTTTATACAGCAGAGTTCCCCTGCACATACTCTCTCTTGCCTGCTGCCATGTAAGATGCCCTTTTGCTGTTTATTTGTCTTCTGCCATGATGTGAGGCCTCGCCAGCCATGTGGAACCATGAGTCCATTAAACCTCTTTCCTTTATAAATTACCCAGTCTCGGGAATGTCTTTATTAGCAGCATGAGAACAGACTAATATGTGATGGAAGGGCAGCTACCTGAAAATTTGAGGGTATCCTTATGGAAAAGGAAAGGGGATAATGAATGCTGGATAGGCAATCATAGTGTCCACTATAGGAAAATAAAAACTTTGTTTTATTTTACAACTTTTATACATTCACTAAGACTTTCTTTGAAATGTGACAATTTAGGATGCAGTGTTCCCACCCACTTGCCCCTAAAACACGCAAGCATAAAAATAAACAGCTCAAACATCTCTATTTTTAAATTGTGTGAGGTGCTGACACTTGAGTGTGTAGAAAAAAATGAGGCAAGTGACAAGGGTTAGGCTACCACGGAAGAAAATTAAAATATAATATAAAAAGAAAGATCTACTCTGGGGAGGAGGTTACAGACAGGAATCCAAATTAACATATGTAAGAAAATACTCTGTCCCAAGGCAGATCTTTAACAGTTCTCTCAACCATAATCTAATTTGTGTCCTCTGGAGTTAAAAAAAAAAATCTGCGCTATTAAGCAAGTCCCCAGAGATGGTCAATGTCAGTGCCAGAACTCAAACCAGACTGAACTTTCAAGTTCATTCCAAGTCCCTCATGACAGCCAGTATATCCAAGCCAAAGTCTATGGACCATATATTTTCTGTTGAATCCCAATATCAACATGCGGTAAGGAGCAAAGCATCATGAGCAACATACTGTGTTAAGGGCTGGTTGGGGAGAAAAGATACATACTTAAACATATACATCTGTGCATGGAAACATATACAGAATGCTCAAGCAGAATTCAGACAAGGAGCTCCACCGGGGTGCCGAGGTGGGGAGAAAAGAAGAGGAGAAGTCAGTAACTACAGTTCCAAAATAAATGAAAGAAAAGGGGACAAGATTATGAATCTTGGTAAATGCCAAGCAGTTTGGTGCTTCAGGCATATGAATCTGAGAAGAATCGAGATGGAAAGTTTTCAAAAGGAGAGTCTTAACTCCTCACTTATAAAGCACTTGGTAAATTATAAAATACTTTCACATTCATAAATTCCAATAGTAGCTACCATACCATGTGTCATATATTCTGCATGCACTGTTAATCCTCACTGTAGATGGTATCACAATCTGCCCTTTGCAGATGAGGAAACTGAGGCTCAGATGGGTCATAGGATTTTACCACAGTCATACAGTGAACAAGAGAGGTAACTCAGACCCAGATCTGTCTGACCCTAAAGCCTGTGCTTTTTTCACTACATTGTGATTCCTTTCATTATTTTCCTTTACCCTCAAATTGATATTTAGAGGTAGTTAGAGTGTGAAACTCTGTAATATTTCAACTGAATTGAGTTGAGCGTTACACAGTAAGGAGATCAATGCTTTGAAATAGCATAACCAATAAAATGTTATTTGTAGGAAATGGGGGACAAAACTTTGTTTTTATTTTTGTAAATCACTGGCAAACACAGGCTATACATTCCTGGGTGATGAAGATGCCAAAGAAGTAGCATTGATCCTCTATGGAAAATCCAGAATCCCTCTGGAAAAAATGAAGGACATTTGATTTTATGTTTATGATTGCCTGGGATTGCCCTTCCTCTATCCAGAGTGACGTTCATCCACGTGAATGGATAGACTACTGCAAAAGAACATATTGAGAAACAAATACAGGAGGAATTATACTAGGATTCCAAAGGCATAGGATTGAGTCTTAAAAGTGAAAAGAAAGAGGAAAATAATATTCAGAGAAATAAAGTGCATCTGTATGTCTTAGGTTACCTAAACTAGCCTATCAGTTCTTATCAATGGACAGACAGCAAGGGTTTGAGTTTCTGAGGAAAGAAACTTACTATGAACACAGAACTTTCTCCATTGAATTGTGGTAGTAGCATACATCTGCCCTAGTATTATATTATGGTTTGCATTTACCCTATATACATGTGCTAAGTGACCACATCCCTGTAAACATAAATAAAACCAAGGGGAGACATTAATGGCAAACTTCTTTCAAATGAAGTTCTGTGGTTTTAAAAGCTGATAGCTCTTCCCCTCAAATCCCAAACTTAATACTAACCTAAGTACATATTTGCAAAGGAGTTGAAAGTAGGAGACACAAAGAAGATAGGTCAAATCTAACATCAGTGCTCCAAAGATAGGAGCACCTGAAATCGAAATCCTCAAAAGTAAACATCCTAACACCAGAGCATAGCAAAATACTATTCTAGGTGCCATTTTAAATACTTTTCTTGTTTCAGTGATTAAAATTGTTTTGCTCATTAAAAAACAGAAAATATATGCTAATAACCACTGTTAATAATTTATTATATACTCTTCCCAAATATTTGGAATACATTTTAAACAAAAATGTCATACTAGTATATAATACCTACAAACTGCTTTCTTGTGCCACATTATGTTGTGATTATAATTAAAGTTTTATATTAAAACATAACAATTTAAATACAAGTTTGGGAACAACTGGAGTAAATGGTCATAACTAAAATTAAAGTCGAGAAGTTCCATCTGTCGTAAACATTTTAAAATACCATTTGAATATTAAGAAAATTTAAAAGAATTTTTTTGAAAAAGAAACTGACGTCAGGAAGGACAGAAATCAAATATCTACTAGAAACAAGAATTGGTGAAAATGCGTTTATGTTTGTATTTACAAACTAAACTTTTAAATTTTTATTGGCAATCTGATCAAAATCTTTTTAATATGGTAGCATATGTCAATCTTTAACCCTTTCAAAATAATGTTTTAATTTTCAAGATATTTGTATTCAGAGTATTAATAAAATCTATTTTCTTTTAAAATGGAAAGTATAATGGTACATTAGCATTGGGAGTTCAAATACAAACGCAGAGGTCATGATTTTTTTCCCTCTTCTGGACTCCAATGTCCTTATTTTCTGTCTGGTCAGTTTTCAATTAATCACTGACTAATGATTATCTCCAATAGCTAAATTGACATTTTAAGAAAAGTACCACTTATAAATTTTGTTCATCTTCCTTAAGTGTCAATTTTACTCAAGGACTTTTAGTAGGAATAGTAGGAATTCCTTACCTTTAATACTATTACAGCAAGAATTTAAGATTGTGTTTACATAGTTTAAAGTTCAATGAAAAATCACATGTAAGATAAAGCAAAAAACTTCAAATAATGTTATGTCTGTGGGTTGTTTGGGAGTTCTATCCCCAAAACCTTGAGGGTAAGAGGTCTTATTCTCTGCATTTGGGATTTTTAGGTAAAAAAGTTTTGAGAAGTAAAGTCTTAAAATTGACATAATGGGTCTTGCATATAAGGGAAATTCAGTAAATAATTATGTTGAATTGATTAGAGTTGCCATTATATGTAACTTGAAAATCTTGGAAAGTTTGCTTTTGACACAGTAGATAGCACATCAGTGGGGAAAAAAAAAGTAGGGGAGAAAAAAACAAGAGAAAAAAATATAAATTTTGTTAAATGACCTCTTAACACCTCTCACAAGACTACTGAAATTCTTTGTGGTACACTGAGTTTTCCAGTGGCTGCATTAGTGCCAATTGATTTCTCAACTGCCTGTGGAATAAAAGCCAAATTCCTTAGCCTGTCCACACTCCATCCAGAATTTCAACACATCCCGAGTGTCCCACTTTATTTTCCCATTTTATTATCCTGTTTCAAGCCAAATCACACTACTCCCCATTCTC
Organism: Pongo abelii; assembly: GCF_028885655.2. NCBI lineage: Eukaryota > Metazoa > Chordata > Mammalia > Primates > Hominidae > Pongo > Pongo abelii. Next base: position 34,092,047 of record NC_071998.2, read on the forward strand.
CATACACACCCAAAAGCTTTCCTATCTACGTTGTCAGTCAGTCTGTTCCCTCCTACTTGAATACCCTTCCCTGTTCCACCATTATCATCTGTTAGGCATAGTCCAAAAGCGACTTCTTCCAGAAAGCCTTCCATGGTTTCCACCCTGAGAAGTTATGCTTCTTTCTGACTTAACAAATGTATGGATGCCTCTTTCACTGAACTATTCTTCTGCCTTTTATTTTCATTTATGTCTTACTTCCACCATTAAATTATAAACTCTTTGAAGGAAGATAAAATATGTGTGCGAATGCTTAATAATGAATGAATGAATGAATGAATATATTCAAACTCTTCCAAATAGCCAGAAGTGTCACTAATTTATTTTTGAGACTATCCTTCAAACATATTTAACCTTAGGTGTAATCAGAAGCCCATAAATGAAAGGACTACTTAGGTAGTCCGTGGATCAATCTCCATCTCTCCTGTAACAATTATTTCATTGACTGGAGAAAGAAAGAAGGGAGGGAAGTGCCCTTTAATAAAATCTGCCAAGATTATATCTTCCTGCCAAGTTCCTTTTGGATTCTGTCAGCAGGCTTTCAACCACTTTAAATGATCATCCAAAAAATCTATGGCATTTAATACACCCACTTCTCAGTGATATGAAATTCAGTTTTTCTTTATGTAATTTAGTTGATAGTGCCAGATAACATCAAAAATATTCTGATTAATAGATGTTTCTGGTTTTGCAGAAATAACCAAAATAGGTTGGGTGCTGTGGTTCATGCCTATAATTCCAGCACTTTGAGAGGCAGAGATGGGAAGATCACTTGAGCCCAGAAGTTGGGACCAACCTGGGCAACATGGCAAAACCCCACCTTTACAAAAAAATACAAAAATTGGTCAGGGGTGGTGGCACATACCTGTAGTCTCAGCTACCTGGGAAGCTGAGGTAGGAGGATCACCTCAGTCTGGGAGGTGGAGGCTGCAGTGAGCAGAGATCATGCCACTGCACTTCAACCTGGGCAACAGAGTGAGACCCTCTCTCAAAAGACAAACAAGAAAAAAAAGAAAGAAAGAACCAAAACAAAAGTTGGATACATTATTTTTCATAGAAATATTTGGTGTAAATGTAGAACTAGACTCAGTAAGTAATAGTTATAGGACCAGATCAGACTACCTATAACCATCACAGACTAGAAAAGGCAATTCAAACTGATATAAGTGGGAATATGACTACAGCAAAATACATATTTGTAATTTCCCTGATCATACACAAGCATAACAACATGTTTGCTATTGTTTCAAAAAGGCTGGAAGCATATAAGAAAACAACATAAAAATCAAAAATAAAAATTACAACACCTTTTTGGACACAGAGATTACCAACAGGAAAATCTTGTTTTAATTCAGCTGCAACTTTGAAACTAATTACCTGCTAAAAAATCTCCAGAACTTCTTACTTTATGAAACGTTGTTTCTTCTATCCATTAAAGTGGGTATGATATAAGGTAAAAACAAATGAGTACGAAGGTATGTGATTTCAATTTCTTTTAAAAATTTTTATGGAATCCTGGAAGAGTAACAACCCAGGAAACTTAAATTTTATATAGTCTTCTTTTTACTTTGAAAATTTCCCTTTTTCTTTTCTATTTTCTATGGGACATAGTTGAAAATGCCTTGTGTTTAAAGTCTGATAGGGGTGGGTTCAACGTTACCTCTGTTCCTAAGTTATGTAAATTTGGGCTAGTCACTTTACATGCCAACCTTAGATTTCTCTACCTATCTCATATAATTTTGAGGAAGATCAAGAAATAGAGGGGAAGTGCCAATAAGTGACCAACAGTAGGCATTCAAAACACAGGAGTTCTCTTTCATAAAATGTAATCTTCATTTGCATATGAAACACTAATGCTTAGAACTTCTAAAATAATGCTAGCATTTGAAAAGCAAGAGTACTATCACATTTGACTGTGGGGATATTTTTTAGATCGCAACCAACTACTCTTGACTGAGAAAACTGGCTCCTTAAAATCTCCTTGAATCCCCAGGGAGACACTACCCCTTTTTGGAGCACACAGAGTTGACACAAAATTTAAGAACATTTGTTTTTATGCCACCACAGAGAGAACCCACAGATAGCGTACATGGAGTATAAAAATAAGATAATTTAATATTTCTAAGAAATGAGATCAGACACCAAAACACTCATTATGCATTTGAAACAAATGTATAACTCACTAGCCACAAAACAAACAGCCTGGAAGACAATAAAATAAAAGCAACAAATTTATGCAAGAAGTACCAAGTCAGATAACGAGGGGGGAAATGACAATCTTTAAGTAAAACACTGAAGTAAAATATAAAAATGAACTATTCAGGATTGATTTTAGGTAGTAATAAGGACACAATGGCATTGTGAAACGTCAGGAATGCAGAAAGGTTATCTTTTTAAAATTGTAGTGTTTCTTTTCTTCAAAATTTCCACTGTTTAAAAAATATCCTTTGAAGGATTTCTTTGATATTTTGATATGAATTCCTCCACCACCATTAAGAAAAAAAAGTAGTTTTAGTTACCTCTGATTGTATGGAGTATGGAGGACAAATACAAATTTAATCTGGTCATTGTGAGGGTGCCTTCCGAGCCCTTCCAGGTAACTCCGAAAGGAACGCTTAAGTCTGATTAGCCTAAATTTACGCAAAATGGTCTTTGTTGGATATAGTTCTTTGAATTGCTTATTTTTCTTAATTGGAAATTACCATTTTCAAGGACCCTTGACTCTCAGTCTTTGGTCCTCTCTTAGAATTTCTCTACTTCATCTTAATCCATCATTCATAATATACACAGGTATTTTCATTGCATAAGAGCAAATCAGTAAGGTTTTTAGCAAAAGAAATAAACTCTATTCACATACTCTACTTTTCCAATAACATACCATTTAGAGTGTAAATAATCTTATCTCCCTCAGTGCTTCAAATTTCAAATAAGCTGAATTGCACTGAAATATGCCCAATATCAAAATATACCATCAACAACTTCAGAGAGGAACTGAATACTTACCTATTATTATAAACTGCCTAACTTTCTACCTTTTTTTGGTCAGGTTTATTGAGGTATAATTACATACAATAAGGCCCACTATTTTAAATGTACAGTTTGATGAGTTTTGATAAATATATACAGTCATGTAACCACCATCATCAAGAATCAGAACATCTTTATCATCTAGAAAAGTTCCTTTAGTTTCCTTTGTGGTCAATACCTGCTCCCCCAAGTCCCCAGCCTCTGGTAATCACTAATTTGTTTGCTTTCCCTATAAGTTTGCCTTTATAGAATGTGATATAAATGGAATCATACAGTATGTGATGTCTTATACATGACTTTATTCACTTAGCATCATACTTTTGAAATTTATCCATGTTGTCTCCAGTATCTGTAGTACACTCCTTTTTATTGCTGGGTAGCATTCCATTATATGAATATTAAAGTATTTATCCATTCGTTATTTGATGAACATTACGTTTGTTTCCAGGTTCGGGTTGTTATGAATAAAGCTCCTCCGAACATTGGAGTTCAGGTCTTTGTGTAAACCTGTTTGTATTTATTTTGGTAAATACTTAGAAGTGGAATTGTTAAATCATACGATAAATGTGTTTATGAGAAAAAAAACTGCCAATGCTGTTTTTCAAAGTGGCTGTATCATTTTGGCATTCTTGGACACCAACATAAGAGGCTTTCCGTTGTATCACAACCTACGATCACTTGTTATTCTCAATCTTTTTAATTTTACCCATTCTAGCAGGTCTATGGTGGTATCTCAATATGGCTTTAATTTGCATTTTTCTAATAACCAATGATGCTGAGCGTCCTTTCATGTCCCTGTTTGCATTGGTACATCTTTGGCAAACTACTTAACTTGTTGTCTATGTTTTAAATTGGATTGTATGTCTTATTATTATTTTAAAATTCTTTATAAACTCGGAGTTCAAGTGCTTTTTTAGATTTGAGCTGTGACTTTGTCAAATATTGTAATGCATATCCCATTTAATATTCATCCAATGACTTTACAGGTCAAATTAGACAAGAACTGTACCACTCAGGGTCAAATTCCCGAAGAATGCACCACCCAAAGGTTAAATTCTATAAAGGCTGTATCACCCAGAATTTAACTTCTAAAGCAGAGTACCACTCAAAGGTCAAGGTCCATGAAAGCTATATCACCCAAATAGCAAATTCCGTGAGTATCATATCACTCAGTATCTTAGGGAGAGAAATAACTCCCATGTATTATACTCTAAGAGCAATTACTGAATGCTTATATCAAAGATGATCCAATTCCGTCATTCTTATCAGGGAATGTCTTATATCTTGAGAACCAAATTGCTTAGAATGTATACTGAGGGCAATATTTCGTTGTTGTTGTTGTTGTTTTCGAGACAGAGTCTCGCTCTGTCGCCCAGGCTGGAGTGCAGTGGTGCAATCTCGGTTCACCGCAAGCTCTGCCTCCCGGGTTCACACCATTCTCCTGCCTCAGCCTCCCGAGTAGCTGGGACTACAGGTGCCCGCCACCACGCCCAGCTGATTTTTTTGCATTTTGAGTAGAGATGGGTTTCACCGTGTTAGCCAGGATGGTCTCAATCTCCTGACCTCGTGATCCGCCCACCTCGGCCTCCCAAACTGCTGGGATTACAGGCGTGAGCCACTGCGCCTGGCCAATATTTTTTAATATTTAGCTTTACTCTACCAATATTTAGCTTTACTCTACCAAACGTGTACTTTTGAAGACTCAATAAATCTTACTAACTCCAGTTTTTCTTTTTTCCATCTCCACACTCAATTATTGGAACTGTTGGCCATGTTAATTTGTATGGTATGTTTCATTGCGTATGCCTGGTATCTGTTCTTTGCTTTTTAGTAATGTCTCTCCCCTAAGAATTCTCCCTCTGTTCTGTCTAGAGTACAGAGGCTAATACATTTTTCAGTATGTAGGTGTGTACCAGTCAGGCTTCTGGTAGGAAACAGATTGTGCACTCAAATGGGATAATAAAGGGACAATTTACAAAAGTATGGACAGTTGTAAGGGAAACCTACAAGTTATAATTGCTATTATGCAATTATGCATAAAAAGGGGGAGGGAGAAGTTTCTGGAACCTTAATAGAGTAACTATAGCTATAGGAGCAGTGGTCTGTTATAGACAAGATTCAAGCAACCCTGTGGAGCCATGACAAAAATCAAATCAAAGAAAAAAATACCCCAATCTTACTGTTCTCTAGGCCTCCATTCTCCTGACAGTGGCTGCCACTGGGAAACTCCCACAAGAAGCCAGAGAGCAGGAGATCCTACTGATGCACTTTATAAAAAGGTTAGCCTCCCAGGACACAGAACAAGAGAGAGAAGAGTGTAGAGTGGATCTGGATGAGACAAATAAATTATCAAGCATAAGCAGATACTTGATTAATGTATTATACTTGTTCAATAGTTACTCCAAGAGAACTCTGGATCTGTAGGGGAAATGAACTGTAAAATCATGAGAATTATAAATGTCCTCATGAAGAAAAAAAATTCTTCTTATTAAGTTAGTTGTTCAATAGACTCTTTACATTTGGAAACATAGCCATTCTATATAGCAGAAATAGAACATATATTTAGGGATTTTTGTTTTATAACCAACTAAATATTACATCAAATTCTTTACATTTGAAGACTAGAGGAAGTAGAATTAGGGAAAAGCAGCACTGTTTGAATTTTATTTCCTTACCTATGAACATTCGGTAAAAATATCAGTCACTATCTGAACCACATACTTCTACGCTAAAAACTGCGTAAATGTTCTTAACATTTTTCATTTTATAAAAGTGTTAATTTACCTCCTTAATCTGACATTAATTACACTACTCTCAAGAAAATATATCAAAAATGGGCTGGGCGCAGTGGCTCACACCTGTATTCCCAGCACTTTGGGAGGTTGAGGCAAGTGGATCATCTGAGGTCTGGAGTTCAAGACCAGCCTGGCCAACATGGTGAAACCCCATCTCTACTAAAAATACAAAAATTAGCCAGGTATAGTAGCCTGCCTGTAGTCCCAGCTACTCAGGAGGCCGAGGCAGGAAAATTGCTTGAATTCAGGAGGCAGAGGTTGCAGTGGGCCAAGATTGTGCCACTGCACTCCAGCCTGGGCGACAGACCAAGACTCCATATCAAAGAAAGAAAAGAAAGAAAGAAAGAAAGAAAGAAAGAAAGAAAGAAAGAAAGAAAGAAAGAAAGAAAGAAAGAAAGAAAGAAAGAAAGAAAGAAAGAAAGAAAGAAAGAAAGAAAGAAAGAAAGAAAGAAAGAAAGGAAAGAAAGAAGGAAGGAAGGAAGGAAGGAAGGAAGGAAGGAAGGAAGGAAGGAAGGAAGGAAGGAAGGGAAAGAGAAAGAAAGGAAGGAAGGAAGGAAGAAGGAAGGAAGGAAGGAAGAAAAGAAAATATATCAAAAATGACATGGAATTAGGTATTTGGTAGACCTAGGTTGGCTCTATCTTTGCTAGTGATATGACTTATGAGAAAATATTTAACCTCTCTAAGAAAAAAAAGTTCTCATCTGAAAAAAAAAAGAAAAATAGTAATGACTGACTCTCAGGAGTGGAGTAAAACTTAAGTAATATGTGAAGAACTTTTCATCAATATATCTGAATTATTGTAGTCCCTATACAAATATTACCCTCACTCCCATTTACATTTAGGAGTAAAATCTCTTTGGTTCCTAGTGAAAGCACTGTAGATGCCACTTGCCAAATAATTACAGACCCAGATATGTGAGCATTCTGGCCTATGATATTTGAGCCTGGTGCTCTACTCCAATTAGCTTCTTTTCTACACATATTCTGGGCTCACATTCTAATTTCTTCAGCCTTGGGGAAAAAACAGTAACATTTTGGATCTTTTAAAATTCTTCAAATCGCCAATAAAAAATATGCTAGAAAATAACTCTTTCCTTAAATCACTAACTAAATGGAGATGGGAAGTAAAGTAAGAACACAGGGAAATCGATAACTTCTAAAAATGGCCACCGGACCAAGGAAGCAAATCACACACATATATATAACATGAATGATCATCACCAGAACCCACAGGGCTAGACTAAGGAGATGCCCTCATCCTTGGGAAGAACAGTAACATTTAGACTAACAAAATCCACACACTTTCTTTAAAAATAGATATTCTCTATGTATCCTACTCCACCCAAATTTTGCATGTGGCAATTTAAGTTAAAGATTAGTAGCAAAGATTGTGATTTTATCATAAATATTTGCTCAAGTACACAGATAGGATTTCAAAAATAGCTAAGTAAAATATCCGAGCATTTATTTATTGTGAATCCCAAAGCAAGATCACGTGAAATGTTTTAAATTCTATTTGTGAAAATGATTTAAATGTTTGCATGTACATTTTGCTAAATTTAATTTTTGTTATTCATTATTTCTGTAAGCACCCCTTGAAATATAACACCAATATCTTTTTCATTTTATCTACCAGATAAATTTAACACCAATTACTAAGTAACTGCACAATCTGATGTTCGGGAATAAAAAAGCAATTAATATTTTGACATTTGATGTTATTGCTATCTATTAGTGGTTACAGAAACTTAGGTAAAGATAGATAACATTCTGTGAAACACCTGTGTTTATCCCTGACACACAACGTAAATTTGCAAAATTGATATGTTACACGAAGTAGTAAGCCCACTACTGCTCAAGTTGGATTAAGAAGTAACCTACCCAGGGCTTCCTGGCCCTAGGAAAGAAGTAGACTGTGCAACTGATTGAAGATGCTATCAACAGGATCTTTTCCTGTGCTTTGGAACTGAAATATATAAATAAATGGTGCCCCCTCAAAAGAATCACAGCAGAAGACGAAGTATGGAAAATTTCAAAGTAACCAACTGAAAGAGGTGGGAGGATGTTAAATTTCTGACATGAATAAACCATCTCACCTGCTAATTTCCTCCAACTGAAATTATATCTAAACTACTGCTTCAATTTTAAATAATAATAGGCACTATGTATTGAATAAAGAGCATTGCATACATTGTGTCATTTAATCTTCAACATAACCCTATGAGGTGTATGTTATGGTTGCTATTTTATAAATTAGCAGATTGAAAGTCAGGGACAGTAAAAACATGTAGCTGGGATTACAGGTGCACGCCACCACGCCAGGCTAGTTTTTGTATTTTTAGTAAAGACAGGGTTTCGCCATCTTGGCCAGGCTGATCTTGAACTCCCGACCTCGTGATCTACCCGCCTCAGACTCCCAAAGTGTTCAGATTACAGGCATGAGCCACCGTGCCTGGTCCAAGTGCTTCTTAAGATAGGTAACTTTTTAGGACAGAAACAACCAAATAATTGAATCACGACAACCTTGTATTATTAGTAGATTTCAAAAGAGTACAACAATAATAAAAAGATTAACATTGGTTAATTATAAAAGCTAGGTATATTGATGTCTCTCATATTTATTTATGTCAATCTCTATTATCTTCATCGTAAATTGTTTTCAAAATTAAAAGTATAACAAAAAACAACAAATTTAAAAATAGATCAACATTTAGTATATCAGATACTCTGTCATCAGAATGACAGAGTAAGGAACTCTGAAAATCCATCTCTTCATAAAAGCAATGAGAAAGAACGCTTGCAAAAATCATCAAAATCAACTTTTTCAAAATGCTGTAAATTAAAAACCGCAGCAATTCAATGAATGTTCATTCAACGAAAGCAGCTAAAATTCAGTAAGAAGAGCAAATTTTGTGGCATTTTAACTTGCCCTAATCCTATCTCCTTTTTCTAGCATTGCAGTAGCCTTAAAAACCAACAGCCTCACAATGATGGTAACTGTGAAAACCTTGAGCCTATTAGCCATTAGAGAAGGGAGAATGGGTTTGGAGTTCCCTAAAGATCTAACCCTACAGAATATATCTGACCTGACTAGCAGCATTTGAAAAGCACCATTTTCAGGGTTTATCATTATTTCACCTAACTCAGAGGTCAGTCTTTGCAAACTGACCTATCCCAGGGTATTTGTCAAAAAAAAAAAAAAAATCACTGGCAATTATTCAACTTCATGGCTAACTAAGGCAGGGTTACCAGTTGGGCTAACAAGAGGATGACCCAAAAAATTGAAAAGGAATAAAAAATGGAAAACAAAGTGTTCATAGGGAGCTTTAAAAGTTCAGACATATTACTGGGATCTAGAAAACCACATACATTTGAAGGGTTCTGTACATGCCCAAGAAAGACCTAAGAACATGTAATTTCTCACCTCTGGCTCACCTTGAGTCCCTGCACAAGAAGAAAGTTAAAGTTAAGCCAGAATTATAGACTGCCAGTCGGAGCATTCAAGACATTTTGCGACACACACACACAAACACAAACACACACACACACACACAGCCCCTCAGCAAAGGCTGGGAGACTTATGATACAGGACATTTTAGGAAATCTCTATTCAATCATGAGCTGACCATCAGGCTTACCAGGCAGAGACATCAGTGGTCAGTTAAAACAAAAAACACAGGCTACAGAATTAGTGCAGGAATGTCACTAAACTAACAGCAACAAATACCAATAACAACAAACCCTGGAGGTGGGGGGCTATCATTTCCAGAGTTACCACATTATTTATTTTAAATGTTCAGTTTCACCAAAAAAATTTAAGGCACCCAAAGAAGCAGGAAATTATGAGCAATACACAGGGGGGAAAATAATTAACAGAAACTATTTCTACAAAAGCCCAGATTGTAGACATATTAGAAACAGATTTTAAATCAGCTATTATGTTAAAATAATTTTTTAAAATTTATCTAAAGAGTTAAAGTATGATAAAAATTGTTCCTACCTCACACCAGATATAAAAATTAACTCAGTATAAATATAGAACTTTATATTTATTATAAATATAAGAAATAAAGCTATAAAACTCTTAGAAGAAAGCATAGGAGTAAATCTGTGTGATCTTGGCTTAGGCAATAGTATGTTTGATATGATACCAAAAGTACAAACAACCTAAAAAAAATAGACAAGTGGACTCCATCAATATTAAAATTTTTATACTACAAAGAATGTGATCAAGAAAGTAAAAAAAAAAAAGCCATAAAATGGGAGAAAACATTTGCAAATTGTATATATATGTCCATATGTGTGCATCTATGTGTTATATATAACTATATATTATAGCTGTTATATATCTATAGAGATATATATATTATGTATATCTATATGTAGATATGTTATATATATCTACATATACATATAGATGTTCTATATACATCTACATATACATATAGATGTTATATATATCTATATGTACCTATAGATGTTATATCTATATCTATATATACATATAGATGTTATATCTATATCTATATATACATATAGATGTTATATCTATATCTATACATACAGATGTTATATATATCTATACATACAGATGTTATATATCTATCTATCTATACATACAGATGTTATATATCTATCTATACATACATATGTTATATATCTATCTATCTATACATACATAGAGATGTTATACATACATCTATACATACATAGAGATGTTATACATACATCTATACATACATAGAGATGTTATACATACATCTATACATACATAGAGATGTTATACATACATCTATACATACATAGAGATGTTATACATACATCTATACATACATAGAGATGTTATACATACATCTATACATACATAGAGATGTTATACATACATCTATACATACATAGAGATGTTATACATACATCTATACATACATAGAGATGTTATACATACATCTATACATACATAGAGATGTTATACATACATCTATACATACATAGAGATGTTATACATACATCTATACATACATAGAGATGTTATACATACATCTATACATACATAGAGATGTTATACATACATCTATACATACATAGAGATGTTATACATACATCTATACATACATAGAGATGTATATATTACATCTATACATACATAGAGATGTTATATATACATCTATACATACATAGAGATGTATATATACATCTATACATACATAGAGATGTCATATATGTATATCTATACATACATAGAGATGTCATATATATCTATACATACATAGAGATGTCATATATATATCTATACATACATAGAGATGTCATATATATATCTATACATACATAGAGATGTCATATATATCTATACATACATAGAGATGTCATATATATATCTAGACATACATAGAGATGTCATATATATATCTAGACATACATAGAGATGTCATATATATCTAGATATACATAGAGATGTCATATATATCTAGATATACATAGAGATGTCATATATATCTAGATATACATAGGGATGTCATATATATCTAGATATACATAGGGATGTCATATATATCTAGATATACATAGGGATGTTATATCTATATCTAGATATACATAGGGATGTTATATCTATATCTAGATATACATAGGGATGTTATATCTATATCTAGATATACATAGGGATGTTATATCTATATCTAGATATACATAGGGATGTTATATCTATATCTAGATATACATAGGGATGTTATATCTATATCTAGATATACATAGGGATGTTATATCTATATCTAGATATACATAGGGATGTTATATCTATATCTAGATATACATAGGGATGTTATATCTATATCTAGATATACATAGGGATGTTATATCTATATCTAGATATACATAGGGATGTTATATCTATATCTAGATATACATAGGGATGTTATATCTATATCTAGATATACATAGGGATGTTATATCTATATCTAGATATACATAGGGATGTTATATCTATATCTAGATATACATAGGGATGTTATATCTATATCTAGATATACATAGGGATGTTATATCTATATCTAGATATACATAGGGATGTTATATCTATATCTAGATATACATAGGGATGTTATATCTATATCTAGATATACATAGGGATGTTATATCTATATCTAGATATACATAGGGATGTTATATCTATATCTAGATATACATAGGGATGTTATATCTATATCTAGATATACATAGGGATGTTATATATCTATCTAGATATACCTATAGATGTTATATATCTATCTAGATATACCTATAGATGTTATATATCTAGACATACCTATAGATGTTATATATCTAGACATACCTATAGATGTTATATATCTAGACATACCTATAGATGTTATATATATCTAGACATACCTATAGATGTTATATATATCTAGACATACCTATAGATGTTATATATATATCTAGACATACCTATAGATGTTATATATATATCTAGACATACCTATAGATGTTATATATATATCTAGACATACCTATAGATGTTATATATATATCTAGACATACCTATAGGTGTTATATATATATCTAGACATACCTATAGGTGTTATATATATATCTAGACATACCTATAGGTGTTATATATATATCTAGACATACCTATAGGTGTTATATATATATCTAGACATACCTATAGGTGTTATATATATATCTAGACATACCTATAGGTGTTATATATATATCTAGACATACCTATAGGTGTTATATATATATCTAGACATACCTATAGGTGTTATATATATATCTAGACATACCTATAGGTGTTATATATATATCTAGACATACCTATAGGTGTTATATATATATCTAGACATCCTATAGGTGTTATATATATATCTAGACATACCTATAGGTGTTATATATATATCTAGATATACCTATAGGTGTTATATATATCTAGATATACCTATAGGTGTTATATATATATCTAGATATACCTATAGGTGTTATATATATATCTAGATATACCTATAGGTGTTATATATATATATCTAGATATACCTATAGGTGTTATATATATATCTAGATATACCTATAGGTGTTATATATATATCTAGATATACCTATAGATGTTATATATATCTAGATATACCTATAGATGTTATATATATATATCTAGATATACCTATAGATGTTATATATATATCTAGATATACCTATAGATGTTATATATATATCTATATATACCTATAGATGTTATATATATATCTATATATACACATAGATTCATATATATATCTATATATACATATAGACGTTATATATATATCCATATATCCATATAGACGTTATATATATATCCATATATACATATAGGCGTTATACATATCTGTATATACATATAGACGTTATACATATCTGTATATACATATAGACGTTATACATATCTGTATATACATATAGACGTTATACATATCTGTATATACATATAGACGTTATACATATCTGTATATACATATAGACGTTATACATATCTGTATATACATATAGACGTTATACATATCTGTATATACATATAGACGTTATACATATCTGTATATACATATAGACGTTATACATATCTGTATATACATATAGACGTTATATATATCTGTATATACATATAGATGTTATATATATATCTATATATACCCAAAAGATACTCAAAATTAGTCATCAAGTAAACACAAATTAAAACCACAGTGATGTACCACTTCCCACTCACTAGAATGACTATTATCTAAAAGAAGATAACAATAAGTGTTGACAACCATGTGGAGAAATTAAAAGCCTCATACATAGCTGGTAGGAGTGCAAAATGGTGCAGCTGCTTAGGAAACAGTTCGGTGGTTTCTCAAAGTTAAACATAGTTAAGCCATATGAACCAGCAATTTCTTACCTATGTATATTCCCAAGAGAACTGGACACATGTGTCTGCACAAAAACTTGTATGTGAAGGTCTACAGCAGTTATTATTAATATTTTATACCGACCATTTTAATTAAATATTACCTAAATAGAGATATCATATTCTATAGTAGGATAGCATGACTCAGTGTCATAAAGATGTCAATTCTCTACAGAGTTGTGTATTGATTCAATGTAATTTCAATCAAGTTCCAGGAAGATTTTTTAAATTTTTAAAGGAATTTGAAAAGCTCTTGAAATAGAGTTTAAAAATTTACATGAAAATATTAAAACCTAAGAATAACCAAAAAAAAACTGAAAAGCAGGACAAGAAAGAGGACAAGGACAAAGAGTGAAGGAAAAAGAAGGAAGCAGAGAGTGTTGACCTAGTATATATTAGAACTTATATTGAAACTAGAATAATTAATACAGAGTGGCATAGGAACTCTGATGGGCAAATAGTCTAATAGAATACATTGTCCAGAAGCAGATCCTCAAAAAATGAAAACTTGATATTTGACAGAAGTGTCTTTGCAGTCACCTGGAAAAACTAACTGTTCAAAAAGTGGTACTGAAAAAATGATTGTCCATATCAAAAAATAAATGAAATAGGATTAAACAATTTGCAAAAATTAATTATCAATATTTGAAACCCACATAAATAGGTTAAAATAAAGCAGAATATTTTTATGATCTTGAGGTAGGGAATGATTACTGAAATAAGACTTTAAAAAGTAAATTATAAAGAATGAATAAATTAATGAAAAAACAAAGTGCAAATCACAAACTGGGAAAGAGATTTGCCACACTTGAGAGAAACAAAATATTAAATATGGAGAGCAGCTGTGAACAGCGGCTCACTCCTATATTCCAGCACTTTGGGAGGCCATGGTGGGAGTATTGCTTGAGCCCAACTGTTCGAGACTAGCCTAGGCAACATAGCAAGACCCCATCTCTACAAAAATAAAATTAAAAAATTAGCCACGTGTCATGGCACGTTCCTGTAGTCCCAGCTACTTAGGAGGTTGAAGCAAGAGGATGGCTTCAACCCAGGAGATCAAGGCTGCAGGGAGCCATGATCACGCCACTGTACTCCAGCCTGGGCAACAGAGCAAAAAAATACATATATAGAGAAAAAAATACATAAATAATACCTTAAATTCTGTAAGAAAATAACGTATACATAATGCAGTACTATTCAGTCACAAAAAAGAATGAATTATGACTTCAGCAGCAACGTGGACGAAACTGGAGGCCATTATCTTAAGTGAAACAACTCAGAAATGAAAAGTCAAATACCGTGTGTCTCTTAGAAGTGGCAGCTAAATAATGAGTACACATGGCCATAGAGTGTTGAATAATAGACACTGGAGACTCAGAGGATGGGAGGTTGGGGTGGTGGGTAATGAGAGATTACTTAATGAGTACAATATACATTATTCCACTAATAGAAACACTCAAAGCCCGGAATTAAACACTATGCAATATATCCATATAACAAAACTGCAATTGTACCCTTTAAATTTATATAAACTAAAAAAAATAAAGACAATAACCAAAATCCCAATAGGAAATTGGAAAAAATGCCTGAAACACATTTCACAGAAAGGAAATATCAATGGCCAATAAACAAGAAAAGATTCTCAGCTCATTAATAATCAAGAAAATAAAGAGCTGGGCATGGTGGCTCACGCCTGTAATCCCAGCACTTTGGGAGGCTGAGGTGGGCGGATCATGAGGTCAGGAGTTCAAGACCAGCCTGGCCAACATGGTGAAAACCCATCTCTACTAAAAATACAAAAAATTAGCTGGGCGTGGTGGTACATGCCTGTAGTCCCAGCTACTTGGGAGGCTGAGGCAGGAGAATCGCTTGAACCCCGGAGGCGGAGGTTGCAGTGAGCTGAGATCGTGCCATAGCACCCCAGCCTGGGCAACAGGGCAAGACTCTATCTTAAGAAAAAAAAAAAAAGAAGGAAAAGAAAAAGCAAGAAAATAATAAGACGGGGTGGCTGGCAAGATGGCCAAATAGGAAGAGCTCCAGTCTGTAGCTCCCAGCGAGACCAATGCAGAAGGCGGATGATTTCTGCATTTCCAACTGAGGTACCCAGCTCATCTCACTAGGACTGGTTAGACAGTGGGTGCAACCCACAGAGGGCAAGCCAAAGCAGACTAAGGCATCACCTGACCTGGGAAGCGCAAGGGGTCAGGAAATTCCCTCCCCTAGCCAAGGGAATCCCTGACGGACTGTACCATGAGGAACAGTGCATTCCAGCCAAGATACTATTCTTTCCTCATGGTCTTTGCACCCTGCAGACCAGGAGATTCCCTCAGGTGCTTACACCACCAGGGCTCTGGGTTTCAAGCACAAAACTGGTCAGCCAACTGAGCAGATACCGAGCTAGCTGCAGTTTTTTTTTTTTTCATACCCCAGTGGCACTTGGAGTGCCAGTGAGAGAACCGTTCACTCTCCTATAAAGGGGGCTGAAGCAAGGGAGCCTAGTGGTCTAGCTCAGCAGATCCCACCCCTACAGAGCTCAACAAGCCAAGATCTACTGGCCTGAAATTCTCGCTGCCAGCTCAGCAATCTGAAGTCAACCTGGGATGCTCAAGCTTGGTGGGGGGAGGGGCATCTGCCATTACTGAGGCATGAGTAGGCGGTTTTCCCCTCACAGTGTAAACAAAGCCACATAGAAGTTCAAACTGGGCAGCAAACCACAGCTCAGCAAAGCTGCTGTAGCCAGACTAATTCTCTAGATTCCTCCTCTTGGGCAGGGCATCTCTGAAAGAAAGGCAGCAGCCCCAGTCAGGGGCTTATAGATAAAACTCCCATCTCCCTGGGACAGAGCACCTCGGGGAAGGGGAGGCTGTGGGTGAAGTTTGAGCAGACTTAAACGTTCGTGCCTGCCTGCTCTGAAGAGATCTCCCAGCACAGCATTTGAGCTTTGCTAAGGGAAAGACTGACTCCTCAAGTGGGTCGCCGACCCCCACGCCACCTGACTGGGAGACTTTTCCCAGCAGAAGTCAACAGGCACCTCATATAAGAGAGCTCCAGCTGGCATGTGGCGGGTGCCCCTCTGGGACAAAGCTCCCACAGGAAGGAACAGGTAGCAATCTTGCTGTTCTGCAGCCTCCCATGGTAATACCAGACAGACAGGGTCTGGATTGGACCGCCAGCAGACTTCAGCAGATCTACAGCAGAGGGGCCTGACTGTTAGAAGGAAAACTAACAAACAGAAAGGAATAGCATCAACATCAACAAAAAGATTGTCCACACAAAAACCCATCTGAAGGTCACCAACATCAAAGAACAAAGGTAGATAAGTCCACAAAGGTGAGGAAAAACCAGTGGAAAAAAGGATGAAAATTCTAAAAACCAGAACACCTCTTCTCCTCCAAATTATCACAACTCCTCCCAGCAAGGGAACAAAACTGGATGGAGAACCAGTTTGATGAACTGACAGAAGTAGGCTTCAGAAGGTAGGTAATAACAAACTCCTCCGAGCTAAAGGAGCATGTTCTAACCCAATGTAAAGAAGCTAAGAACTTTGAAAAAAGGTTAGAGGAATTGCTAACTAGAATAACCAGTTTAGAGAAGAACATAAATGACCTGATGGAGCTGAAAAACACAGCACGAGAAGTTCATAAACCATACACAGTATCAATAGCCCTGGAAGAAAGGATATCAGAGATTGAAGATCAACTTAATGAAATAAAGCATGAAGAAAAGATGAGAGGAGAAAGAATAAAAAGGAACAAAGTCTCCAAGAAATAGGGAACTATGTTAAAAGACCAAACCTATATTTGATTGGTGTTCTTGAAAATGAGGAGGAGAATGGAAACAAATTGGAAAACACTCTTCAGGATGTTATCCAGGAGAAATTCCCCAACCTAGCAAGGCAGGCCAATGTTCAAATTCAGGAGATACAGAGAACACCACAAAGATACTCCTTGAGAACAGCAACCCCAAGAACATAACTGTCAGATTCACCAAGGTTGAAATGAAGGAAAAAAATATTAAGTGCAGCCGGAGAGGAAGGTTGGGTTACCCACAAAGGGAAGCCCATCAGACTAACAGCAGATCTCTCGGCAGAAACCCTACAAGCCAGAGGAGAGTGGGGGCCAATATTCACCATTCTTAAAGAAAAGAATTTTCAACCCAGAATTTCATATCCAGCCAAACTAAGCTTCATAAGTGAAGGAGAAATAAAATCCTTTACAGACAAGCAAATGCTGAGACATTTTGTCACCACCAGGCCTGCCTTACAAGAGCTCGTGAAGGAAGCACTAAACATGGAAAGGAACAACCATTACCTGTCACTGCAAAAATATACCAAATTATAAAGACTATTGACACTATGAAGAAAATACATCAACTAACAGGCAAAATAACCAGCTAACATCATAATGACAGGATCAAATTCACACATAACAATATTAACCTTAAATATAAATGGGCTAAATGCCCCATTTAAAAGACACAGACTGGAAAATTGGATAGAGTCAAGACCCATTGGTGTGGTATTCAGGAGACCCGTCTCACATATAAGGATATATATAGGCTCAAAATAAAAGAATGGAGGAATATTTACCAAGCAAATGGAAAGCCAAATAAAGCAGGGGTTGCAATCCTTATCTCTGATAAAACAGACTTTAAATCAACAAAGATCAAAAAAGACAAAGAAGGCCATTATATAATGGCAAAGGGATTGATGCAACAAGAAGAGCTAACTATCCTAAATATTTATGCACCCAATACAGGAGCACCCAGATTCTTAAAGCAAGTTCATGGAGACCCACAAAGAGACATAGACTCCCACACAATAACACTGAGAGACTTTAACAAACCACTGTCAATATTAGACAGATCGATGAGAGAAAATTAACAAGAATATTCAGGACCTGAACTCAGCTCTGGACCTAGTGGACATAGTAGGTATCTACAGACCTCTCCACCCCAATCAACAAAATATACATTCTTCTCAGCACCACATTGCACTTATTTTAAAATTGACCACATAACTGGAAGTAAAATACTCCTCAGCAAATGCAAAAGAACAGAAATGATAACAAACAGTCTCTCAGGCCCCAGTGCAATCAAGTTAGAATTCAGGATTAAGAAACTCACTCAAAACCCCACAACTACACAGAAACTGAACAACCCGCTCCTGAATGACTACTGGGTAAATAAAGAAATTAAGGCAGAAATAAATATGTTCTTTGAAACCAATGAGAACAAAGATACAACATATGAAAATCTCTTGGATACAGCTAAAGCAGTGTTTAGGGGGAAATTTATAGCACTGAATGCCCACAGGAGAAAGCAGAAAAGACCTAAAATTGACACCCTAACATCACAATTAAAAGAACTAGAGAAGCAAGAGCAAACAAACTCAAAAGCTAGCAGAAGACAATAAATAACTAAGATCAGAGCAGAACTGAAGGAGCTAGAGACACTACAACGCTTCTAAAAATCAATAAATCCAGGAGCTGGTTTTTTGAAAAGATCAATAAAATAGATTGCTAGCCGGACTAATAAAGAGAAAAGAATCAAATAGACACAATAAAAAATGATAAAGGGGATATCACCACTGATCCCACAGAAATACAAACTACCATCAGAGAATATTATAAACACCTCTATGCAAGTAAACTAGAAAATCTAGAAGAAATGGATAAATTCCTCGACACATACACCCTCCCAAGACTAAACCAGGAAGAAGGTGAATCCCTGAATAGAACAATAACAAGTTCTTAAATTGAGGCAGTAATTAATAGACTACCAACCAAAAAGAAGCCCAGGACCAGATGGATCACAGCTGAATTCTACCAGAGGCACAAAGAGGAGCTGGTACAATTCCTTCTGAAACTATTCCAAACAATGGAAAAAGAGGAACTCCTCACTAACTCATTGATGAGGCCAGCATCATCCTGATACAAAAACCTGGCAAAGACACAACAAAAAAAGAAAATTTCAGGCCAATATCCCTGATGAAAATTGATGTGAAAATCTTCAATAAAATACTGGCAAACCAAATCTAGCAGCACATCAAAAAGGTTATCCACCACAATCAAGTCAGCTTCATCCCGGTGATGCAAGGCTGGTTCAACATACAACAGTCAATAAACATAATCCATCACATAAACAGAACCAATGACAAAAGCCACATGATCATCTCAATAGATGCAGAAAAGACCTTTGATAAAATGCAATGCCCCTTCATGCTAAAAAGTCTCAATAAACTAGGTATTGATGGAACGTATCTCAAAATAATAACAGCTATTTTTAACAAACCCACAGCCAATATCATACTAAATGGGCAAAAGCTGGAAGCATTTCCTTTGAAAACTGGCACAAGACAAGGAGGCCCTTTCTCACCACTATCGGGGGAACCAGCCGTCAATATTTCAACGTAGGTTCTTTTCTATTTTCCCTAAGTGTCGGCCAGTCTGAGAAATAAAGAGAAAGAGTACAAAAGAGAGAAATTTTACAGCTGGGCCTCTGGGGGTGACATCACCTATTTGTAGGTTCTGTGATGCCCCTTGAGCTGCAAAACCAGCAAGTTTTTATTAGGGATTTCAAAAGGGGAGGGGAGTATGAACAGGGAGTAAGTCACAAAGATCACATGCTTGAAAGGGCAATAAAAGACCACAAGGGCAGAGAGACAGAGCGAGATCACAAGACCAGGGCAAAATTAGAATTACTGATGAGGTTCCATGTCCTGCTGGGCATGCATTGTCATTGATAAACATCTTAACAGGAAACAGTGTTCGAGAGCAGACAACCGGTCTGACTAGAATTCACCAGGCTGGAATTTCCCAATCCTAGTAAGCCTGAGAGTGCTGCAGGAGACCAGAGAGTATTTCATCCCTAATCCTCAACCACATAAGATAGACACTCCCAGAGCAGGCATCCATAGACCCAACCCTGGGAATGCATTCCTTTCCTGGGATTATTCCTTGATGGGAAAAGAATTCAGCGATATTTCTCCTATTCGTTTTCTGCAAAAAGAGAAATATGACTCTGTTCTGCCTGGCCCCACAGGCAGTCAGACCTTATGGTTATCTCCCTTATTCCCTGAAAATCACTGTTATCCTGCTCTGTTTTAGGATTCCCAGATTTCATATTGTTCAAACACACATTTTACAAACAATTTGTACAGATAACACAATCATCACATGGTCCTGAAGCGACATACATCCTCAGCTTACGAAGATGACAGGATTAAGAGAATAAAGACAGGCATAGGGAATTACGAGAGTATTGATTGGGGAAGTAATAAATGTCCATGAAATCTTCATAATTTATGTTCAGAGACTGCAGTAAAGACAGGCATAAGAAATTATAAAAGTATTAATTTGGGGAACTAATAAATGTCCATGAAATCTTCACAATTTATGAACTTCTGCCATGGCTTCAGCCGGTCCCTCTGTTTGGGGTCCCTGACTTCCCACAACACACCACTCCTATTCAACATAGTGTTTGAAGTTCTGGCCAGGGCAATCCAGCAAGAGAAAGAAATAAAGTGTATGCAAATAGGAAAAGAAGAAGTCAAATTGTCTCTGTTTGCCAATGACTGATTGTATATTTATAAAACTCCATTGTCTCAGCCCAAAATCCCCTTAAGCTGATAAGCAACTTCAGAAAAGTCTCAGGATATAAAATCAATGTGCAAAAAACACAAGCATTCCTATACACCAATAACAGACAAAAAGAGAGCCAAATCATGAGTGAACTCCCATTCACAATTGCTGCAAAGAGAATAAAATACCTAGGAAGCAACTTAAAAGGGATGTGACGGACCTCTTCAAGGAGAATTACAAACCACTGCTCAAAAAATAAGAGAGGACACAAACAAATGAAAAAACAGGTGGGAGGAGCCAAGATGGCCGAATAGGAACAGCTCCGGTCTACAGCTCCCAGCGCGAGCCACGCAGAAGACGGGTGATTTCTGCATTTCCATCTGAGGTACCGTGTTCATCTCACTAGGGAGTGCCAGACAGTGGGCGCAGGTCAGTGGGTGAGCGCACCATGCGCCAGCCGAAGCAGGGGTGAGGCATTGCCTCACTCGGGAAGCGCAAGGGGTCAGGGAGTTCCCCTTCCAGGGGTGACAGACGGCACCTGGAAAATCGAGCCACTCCCACCCGAATACTGTGCTTTTCCGACGGGCTTAGGAAACGGTGCCCCAGGAGAGTATAGCCCGCACCTGGCTCAGAGGGTCCTACGCCCACAGAGTCTCGCTGATTGCTAGCACAGCAGTCTGAGATCAAACAGCAAGTCGGCAGGGAGGCTGGGGGAGGGGCGCCCGCCATTGCCCAGGCTCCCTTAGGCAAACAAAGCAGCCTGGAAGCTTGAACTGGGTGGAGCCCACCACAGCTCAAGGAGGCCTGCCTGCCTCTATAGGCTCCACCTCTGGGGGCAGGGCACAGACAAACAAAAAGACAGCAGTAACCTCTGCAGACTTAAATGTCCCTGTCTGACAGCTGTGAGGAGAGCAGTGGTTCTCCCAGCACACAGCTGGAGATCTGAGAATGGGCTGACTGCCTCCTCAAGTGGTTCCCTGACCCCTGAACCCTGAGCAGCCTAACTGGGAGGCACCCCCAGCAGGGGCAGACTGACACCTCACACGGCCGGCCAGGTAATCCAACAGACCTGCAGCTGAGGGTTCTGTCTGTTAGAAGGAAAACTAACAGAAAGGACATCCACACCAAAAACCCATCTGTACATCACCATCATCAAAGACCAAAAGTAGATAAAACCACAAAGATGGGGAAAAAACAGAGCAGAAAAACTGGAAACTCTAAAAACCAGAGTACCTCTCCTCCTCCAAAGGAACGCAGTTCCTCACCAGCAACGGAACAAAGCTGGAGGGAGAATGACTTTGACGAGCTGAGAGAAGAAGGCTTCAGACGATCAAATTACTCCGAGCTACAGGAGGATATTCAAACCAAAGGCAAAGAAGTTGAAAACTTTGAAAAAAATTTAGAAGAATGTATAACTAGACTAACCAATACAGAGAAGTGCTTAAAGGAGCTGATGGAGCTGAAAACCAAGGCTCGAGAACTACGTGAAGAATGCAGAAGCCTCAGGAGCCGATGCGATCAAATGGAAGAAAGGGTATTAGCCCTGGAAGATGAAATGAATGAAATGAAGCGAGAAGGGAAGTTTACAGAAAAAAGAATAAAAAGAAACGAGCAAAGCCTCCAAGAAATGTGGGACTATGTGAAAAGACCAAATCTACATCTGATTGGTGTACCTGAAAGTGATGGGGAGAATGGAAACAAGTTGGAAAACACTCTGCAAGATATTATCCAGGAGAACTTCCCCAATCTAGCAAGGCAGGCCAACATTCAGATTCAGGAAATACAGAGAACGCCACAAAGATACTCCTCAAGAAGAGCAACTCCAAGACACATAATTGTCAGATTCACCAAAGTTGAAATGAAGGAAAAAATGTTAAGGGCAGCCAGAGAGAAAGGACGGGTTACCATCAAAGGGAAGCCCATCAGACTAACGGCGGATCTCTCGGCAGAAACTCTTCAAGCCAGAAGAGAGTGGGGGCCAATATTCAACATTCTTAAAGAAAAGAATTTTCAACCCAGAATTTCATATCCTGCCAAACTAAGCTTCATAAGTGAAGGAGAAATAAAATACTTTACAGACAAGCAAATGCTGAGAGATTTTGTCACCACCAGGCCTGCCCTAAAAGAGCTCTTGAAGGAAGCGCTAAACATGGAAAGGCACAACCGGTACCAGCCACTGCAAAATCATACCGAAATGTAAAGACCATTGAGACTAGGAAGAGACTGCATCAACTAACGAGCAAAATATCCAGCTAACATCATAATGACAGGATCAAATTCACACATAACAATATTAACTTTAAATGTAAATGGACTAAATGCTCCAATTAAAAGACACAGACTGGCAAATTGGATAAAGACTCAAGACCCATCAGTGTGCTGTATTCAGGAAACCCATCTCACGTGCAGAGACACACATAGGCTCAAAATAAAGGGATGGAGGAAGATCTACCAAGCAAATGGAAAACAAAAAAAGGCAGGGGTTGCAATCCTAGTCTCTGATAAAACAGACTTTAAACCAACAAAGATCAAAAGAGACAAAGAAGGCCATTACATAATGGTAAAGGGATTAATTCAACAAGAAGAGCTAACTATCCTAAATATATATGCACCCAATACAGGAGCACCCAGATTCATAAAGCAAGTCCTGAGTGACCTACAAAGAGACTTAGACTCCCACACATTAATAATGGGAGACTTTAACACCCCACTGTCAACATTAGACAGATCAACGAGACAGAAAGTCAACAAGGATACCCAGGAATTGAACTCAGCTCTGCACCAAGCGGACGTAATAGACATTTACAGAACTCTCCACCCCAAATCAACAGAATATACATTTTTTTCAGCATCACACCACACCTATTCCAAAATTGACCATATACTTGGAAGTAAAACTCTCCTCAATAAATGTAAAAGAACAGAAATTGTAACAAACTGTCTCTCAGATCACAGTGCAATCAAGCTAGAACTCAGGATTAAGAATCTCACTCAAAACCGCTCAACTACGTGGAAACTGAACAACCTGCTCCTGAATGACTACTGGGTACATAACGAAATGAAGGCAGAAATAAAGACGTTCTTTGAAACCAACGAGAACCAAGACACAACATACCAGAATCTCTGGGATGCATTCAAAGCAGTGTGTAGAGGGAAATTTATAGCACTAAATGCCCACAAGAGAAAGCAGGAAAGATCCAAAATTGACACCCTAACATCACAATTAAAAGAACTAGAAAAGCAAGAGCAAACACATTCAAAAGCTAGCAGAAGGCAAGAAATAACTAAAATCAGAGCAGAACTGAAGGAAATAGAGACACAAAAAACCCGTCAAAAAATAAATGAATCCAGGAGCTGGTTTTTTGAAAGGATCAACAAAATTGATAGACCGCTAGCAAGATTAATAAAGAAAAAAAGAGAGAAGAATCAAATAGATGCAATAAAAAATGATAAAGGGGATATCACCACCGATCCCACAGAAATACAAACTACCATCAGAGAATATTACAAACACCTCTATGCAAATAAACTAGAAAATCTAGAAGAAATGGATAAATTCCTCAACACATATACCCTCCCAAGACTAAACCAAGAAGAAGTTGAATCTCTGAATAGACCAATAACAGGAGCTGAAATTGTGGCAATAATCAATAGCTTACCAACCAAAAAAAGTCCAGGACCAGATGGGTTCACAGCCAAATTCTACCAGAGGTACAAGGAGGAGCTGGTACCATTCCTTCTGAAACTATTCCAATCAATAGAAAAAGAGGGAATCCTCCCTAACTCATTTTATGAGGCCAGCATCATCCTGATACCAAAGCCTGGCAGAGACACAACAAAAAAAGAGAATTTTAGACCAATATCCTTGATGAACATTGATGCAAAAATCCTCAATAAAATACTGGCAAACCGAATCCAGCAGCACATCAAAAAGCTTATCCACCATGATCAAGTGGGCTTCATCCCTGGGATGCAAGGCTGGTTCCATATACGCAAATCAATAAATGTAATCCAGCATATAAACAGAACCAAAGACAAAAACCACATGATTATCTCAATAGATGCAGAAAAGCCCTTTGACAAAATTCAACAACGCTTCATGCTAAAAACTCTCAATAAATTAGGAATTGATGGGACGTATCTCAAAATAATAAGAGCTATTTATGACAAACCCACAGCCAATATCATACTGAATGGGCAAAAACTGGAAGCATTCCCTTTGAAAACTGGCACAAGACAGGGATGCCCTCTCTCGCCACTTCTATTCAACATAGTGTTGGAAGTTCTGGCCAGGGCAATTAGGCAGGAGAAGGAAATCAAGGGTATTCAATTAGGAAAAGAGGAAGTCAAATTGTCCCTCTTTGCAGATGACATGATAGTATATCTAGAAAACCCCATTGTCTCAGCCCAAAATCTCCTTAAGCTGATAAGCAACTTCAGCAAAGTCTCAGGATACAAAATCAATGTGCAAAAATCACAAGCATTCTTATACATCAATAACAGACAAACAGAGAGCCAAATCATGAGTGAACTCCCATTCACAATTGCTTCAAAGAGAATAAAATACCTAGGAATCCAACTTACAAGGGATGTGAAAGACCTCTTCAAGGAGAACTACAAACCACTGCTCAAGGAAATAAAACAGGATACAAACAAATGGAAGAACATTCCATGCTCACGGGTAGGAAGAATCAATATCATGAAAATGGCCATCCTTCCCAAGGTAATTTACAGATTCAATGCCATCCCCATCAAGCTACCAATGACTTTCTTCACAGAATTGGAAAAAACTACTTTAAAGTTCATATGGAACCAAAAAAGAGCCCGCATCGCCAAGTCAATCCTAAGCCAAAAGAACAAAGCTGGAGGCATCACGCTACCTGACTTCAAACTATACTACAAGGCTACAGTAACCAAAACAGCATGGTACTGGTACCAAAACAGAGATATAGATCAATGGAACAGAACAGAGCCGTCAGAAATAATGCCACATATCTACAACTATCTGATCTTTGACAAACCTGAGAAAAACAAGAAATGGGGAAAGGATTCCCTATTTAATAAATGGTGCTGGGAAAACTGGCTAGCCGTATGTAGAAAGCTGAAACTGGATCCCTTCCTTACACCTTATACAAAAATCAATTCAAGATGGATTAAAGACTTAAATGTTAGACCTAAAACCATAAAAACCCTAGAAGAAAACCTAGGCAATACCATTCAGGACATAGGCATGGGCAAGGACTTCATGTCTAAAACACCAAAAGCAATGGCAACAAAAGCCAAAATTGACAAATGGGATCTAATTAAACTAAAGAGCTTCTGCACAGCAAAGGAAACTACCATCAGAGTGAACAGGCAACCTACAAAATGGGAGAAAATTTTCGCAACCTACTCATCTGACAAAGGGCTAATATCCAGAATCTACAATGAACTCCAACAAATTTACAAGAAAAAAACAAACAACCCCATCAAAAAGTGGGCGAAGGACATGAACAGACACTTCTCAGAAGAAGACATTTATGCAGCCAAAAAACACATGAAAAAATGCTCACCATCACTGGCCATCAGAGAAATGCAAATCAAAACCACAATGAGATACCATCTCACACCAGTTAGAATGGCAATCATTAAAAAGTCAGGAAACAACAGGTGCTGGAGAGGATGTGGAGAAATAGGAACACTTTTACACTGTTGGTGGGACTGTAAACTAGTTCAACCCTTGTGGAAGTCAGTGTGGCGATTCCTCAGGGATCTAGAACTAGAAATTCCATTCGACCCAGCCATCCCATTACTGGGTATATACCCAAAGGACTATAAATCATGCTGCTATAAAGACACATGCACACGTATGTTTATTGCGGCATTATTGACAATAGCAAAGACTTGGAACCAACCCAAATGTCCAACAATGATAGACTGGATTAAGAAAATGTGGCACATATACACCATGGAATACTATGCAGCCATAAAAAATGATGAGTTCATGTCCTTTGTAGGGACATGGATGAAATTGGAAATCATCATTCTCAGTAAACTATCGCAAGAACAAAAAACCAAACACCGCATATTCTCACTCATAGGTGGGAATTGAACAATGAGAACACATGGACACAGGAAGGGGAACATCACACTTCGGGGACTGTTGTGGGGTGGGGGGAGGGGGGAGGGATAGCATTGGGAGATATACCTAATGCTAGATGACGAGTTGGTGGGTGCAGCGCACCAGCATGGCACATGTACACATATGTAACTTACCTGCACATTGGGCACATGTACCATAAAACCTAAAGTATAATAATAATAATAATAATAAAAGAAAAACAAAAACAAAAACAAAAAAAAACAAATGAAAAAACATTCCATGCTCATGGGTAGGAAAAATCAGTATTGTGAAAATGGCCATATTGCCCAAGGTAATTTATAGATTCAATGCTATCCCCATCAAGCTACCATTGACTTTCTTCACAGAATTGGAAAAATTTACTTTAAAGTTCATATAGAACCAAAAAAGAGCCCGCATAGCCAAGATAATCCTAAGCAAAAAGAACAAAGCTGGAGGCATCATGCTACCTGACTTCAAAGTATACTACAAGGCTACCGTATGGTACTGGTACCAAAAACAGATATATAGGCCAATGGAACAGAACAGAGGCCTCAGAAATAACACCACACATCTACAACCATCTGACCTTCGACAAACCTGACAAAAACAACGAATGGGGAAAGGATTCCATATTTAATAAATGGTGTTTGGAAAACTGGCTAGCCATATGCAGAAAACTGAAACTGGACCCCTTCCTTACACCTTATACAAAAATTAACTCAAGATGGATTAAAGACTTAAATGTAAGACCTAAAACCATAAGAACCCTAGAAGAAAGCCTCAGCAATACCATTCAGGACACTGAATGTTAAGAAAGTGAACTGACAGAAATATATTGTTAGACAACTGCTGTTAAAGAGGTAAATTACAAACACTTCAGAAACAACTGAACAACAGGTTTGAACTGTGCAGGTCCCCTCCTCCTCCTTAGCTTTCCTCCTTAGCTTTCTCCTCCTCCTCCTTAGCTTTCTCAATGTGAAGATGATAAGAATGAAGAAAAATACAACAATCCACTTCCACTTAATGAATAGTCAATACATATTCTCTTCTTATAATTTTCTTAATAACACTTTCTTTTCTCCAGCTTACTTTGTAATAAGATATAATATATAATACATATAACATACATAACATATGTTCATTGACTGTCTATGTTATCAGTAAGGCTCTGATAAATGTTAGGCTATTAGTAGTCAATTTTTTTTTTATTTTGGAGGGGGAGTCTCACTCTGTTGCCCATGCTGGAGTTCAGTGGCACAATCTCAGCTCACTGTAACCTCTGCCTCCCAGGTTCAAGAGATTCCCCTGCCTCAGCTTTCCAAGTAGCTGGGACTACAGGCACGTGCCACCATGCCCAGCTAATTTTTTGTATTTTTAGTAGAGACGGGGTTTCACCATGTTAGCCAGGATGGTCTCAATCTCCTGACCTTGTGATCTGCCCGCCTCAGCCTCCCAAAGTGCTGGGATTACAGGCATGAGCCACTGCGCCTAGCCCAAATTTTTGAAAGTCAAAAGTTACATGTGGATTTTCAACTGCATATATGTGGCTTCTTCAAGGGTCAACTGTATATCCTATTGGTTCTGTTTTTCTGGAGAAACGACTATACAACAGTTTTTAAAGCTCAAAGGCAAACAAAACTTAAGTAATATATTGCTTAGGAACAGAAATGCATATATGATAGAATTTTTTTTAAGCAAGGAAATGATGAAAACTAAATTCAGAATAGTTGATTAACTCTTAGGGAAAGAAGAGGAATAAGATACAGGAAGTCACAGAAGTGTTGCAAAATGTTGGTATATTAGTCCGTTTTCATGCTGCTGATAAAGACATACCTGAGACTGGGCAATTTACAAAAGAATGAGCTTTATAGATTTACAGCTACACGTGGCTGAGGAGGGCTCACAATCATGTTGCAAGGTGAAAGGCATGACTCACATGGCAACAGACAAGAGAAGAGAGTTTGTGCAGGGAAACTCCCTTTTTTAAAACCATGGGATCTTGTGAGACTTGTTCACTATCATGAGAACAGCAAGGGAAAGACCTGCCCCCGTGATTCAATTACCTCCCACTTGGTCCCTCCCACAAGACATGGGAATTCAAGACGAGATTTGGGTGGGAACACAGCCAAAGCCTATCAGTTGGTAATGTTCTAGTTCATAAGATCAACCAACAGTCATAGCTATTCATTTATATGCTTTGAAATTTTCATTAGCATCAAATATTTCATCATTTCAATTAGAAAAAACACAACAATAAATTTTCAAATTTGCAATCATTATAGAAGAATTTAGAAAATCTTTCAGAATTTAAGAGATCAGGTGATTGAAAAAAATTAAGTAAAAATATAAAGGATTTAAATAAACAAAGTTTTATTTAATAGTTCCACATAGCAACATTGCATTTTATACCCGACAAATGGTGAATGTGTATTATTTTCAAATAAAAATTGAGATATTTACATACACTAGAATGTTAATCAGGGTCCTGTCAGGAGATAAAAACTACATTAGCATATTAGGCCCCAAAGGAAATATTGATAAAATTTAAAAATAAAAACAAACAGATCACATTTTCTAATCACAATTCAGTAACACTATAAATAAAAAATTAAATGCTCCAATTTACTTCTTATCTTGGAAAGAAAATTAAAGCATCAATGTATTCATTTTTCATTGCTACCATAACAAATCATCACATTTTAGTAGTTTACAACAACACAAATTTATTACCTTACAGTTCTGTAGATCAGAAGTCTGAAATGGGTCTCAATATACTCTCAAGATGATGGCAGGCTGCCTTCCTTTCTGGAGGCTCTAGGGAAGCATGTTTCCTGTTTATTCTAGGGAAGCATGTTTTGTGTTTATTCAGGTTGTTGGCAGATTTCAGTTTCTCGTAGTTATAGGACTGGGTTCTTGATTTTCTCACTCATTGTAAGCCAGGGGTCATTCCCAGCTTCTAGAAGCCAGCACATTCCTTGGCTCATAGCCTCTTTCTTCCATCTTTAAAACCAGCAATTGTGGGTCAGGTCTTCTTATGCCGTATTTCTCTCACACCTTCTTCTGACTCTCTCTTCTGCTTCTAAGAGCTTGTGTGATTATTTTGGGCCCTACTGGAAAGGATAATGAGGATAATCTCCCATCTAAAGGTCCATATCTTAATCATATCTACAAAGCCCCATTTGCCATGTTCCCAGAACTACGGCATGGACATCTTTGGGGACCATTATTCTCCGTAACATAATTTGATTGGCACAAAGAAAATTAAAAGTTTGACCACACCTACTTATGATGAGGATGAAAGGAAACAGTATTGTTGATGGTACCTATGTAAGTCTTTGAAACCCAATTGAATGGTATCTATCTAATGTAAAATATACATAAGTTTTGACCTTATGATTTCAATTCTGGGGTGCTCTCCTGAAGAAATACCTGTACATATGTGTTGATAAAAATATTTTGTAGCAATCTTTGTACAAGCTAAAATTCTAAAGGCTCTAAATCTCTACCTATATGATACTGGTTTAATAAATTATGATGCATCTATAAAACTTAATGCAATGCAACTTTTAAGAAAATAAGGCAGAACTTAATGTACTGACTGGGGAGAAAAATAGAATCATATTATAAATCGAATAACAAGTTGCTCAATACATCAAATGAAAGTCTGTCTCTATAAAGATTAAAAATACCCTCCTAAATTACTTACATTAAAGAGGAAATCAAAAAGGAAATTAGAACTATTAAAAATTACTGAAAAAGTCTATGTGATGAGCAAAGAAGCACTTAGCAAAAAAATCAACTTAAATACAGGTATTAACTGAAAAGAAAGAGTTGAAAACAAATAAACCAAACATTTAATACAAGAAGCCTGTGATGCTGTTTGATAGCATTTCACTCATAGAACTTTTTTTCAAATTTGTAGTCAATTCTCTCAAACACTGCCACTGAATTATCAAATAAGTTAGGTAACCTTCTAAGCTCTTTGTCATCATTTCAACCATGTTCATAATATCTTCACCAGCTTCAGATTCTATCACAAGAAACTACTTTATTTGGTCATCCATAAGAAGCAACTCCTCATTCATGAAAGCTTTATAATGAAATTGTAGCAATTCAGTCACATCTCCAGGCTTCAACTTTGAATTCTAGTTCTCTTGTTATTTCCAGAACATCTGCATTTACTTCCTCCACTGAAGTATTGAGCCACTCAGAGTTATCCATGAGAGCTGGAATCAACCTATTCCAAACTCCTATTAATGTGCATATTTTTACCTCTTCCCATGAATCACTAGTGTTCTTTTTTTTTGAAAATTGATCACAACTCTTTATTAGCAAAGAAAATTGAATAAACATCTTTTACAGCCAAAAAATAATTTTTCCCATTTAAATGGTAGGATATATATATCATACATGTAATATATATAATTATATATATAAATCATATCTATAAATATATAATTATATATAATATATAATATACATTATATATATAATGGGTAAGTAATAACTAAAACTTGACACATAAAACTACTAAGAAAATTCAAACAATTAACAAGAACTCATTTTTCCATGGCCCATTAATTACAGAACAATTAAACAACTATGTGAAAATTAAAACTACCTACATATTACAAATGCTTTTCAACTCACCTAGGGGTCTAACACACTTTTAAGTGGATACACAAACATTTTATTAACTGATGAGAATAAAACCACTGCCTATTAAATTCATGTACTATGGCTTACAGAGTATCTACACAATTCTCACCTCCATGATTCCTTGCAAAACAAGTTAAAATCAAAAGTATAGAGTCCCTCTTTAACAATGAACCACTGACAAATACTATACATTTGTGACGAGTATAAAATTTATGTGCATTTTTAGCATTATGCAATAATTACTTTGCATCACAAGTTCCAATTAACCTATATTTATAAGATTCCATTCCAGTGGGAGTTTTCACTAATTTTTAAAGTAATTGTTACAATTGAAAACTTCCCTGTATTTTCCAAACTACTGGGGTTTTATCTCAGCATGCTTTTATTTATAAGGTCAATCTCCAGTATATGTTATCATGTATCTTTGAATAAATATCAGAGAAATAAAAGCATTCCCACACTGTATACATTTATAGGGTTAGTCTCAGAAATGAGTTCTTTCATATCTTCAAATGGAACGGGAACAACTAAAGGGCTTACCAAATGTTTACATTTATACGGCTTTTCCCCACTGAGTCCTTCCATGATTTCAAGAAAAATAAAAAAACTAAAGGCTTTACCACATTTCTGAAAATTACAAGGTATATCTCTATTGTGAATTATTTTATGTATCTGAAAGCAACTGCGAAAATGGAATGCTTTACCACTTTTGTGCATTTATGAGGTTTTCTTCATAGTATAGGTTCTTCTGTTTTTGAAGGGAACTAGGGAAATTGCATACATTCTCATATTCCTTATATTTGTTGGGTTTTTCTCCAGTGTGAGTTTTTTCATGTGTTCTAGTGAAACTAGAACATCTGAAAGCTTTAACACATTTCTTACATTCATAGGGTTTTTTAAAACCACATATAAGAAATTTCATGCTTTCAAAGGGAATTGGAACAACCAAAGGTTTTACCACATTTCTTATATTCCTCAGGTTCTTCAGTATGAGTCCTTTCATGGCTTTAAGGATACTGGGAGAAGTAAATGACTTGCCACATTCCTAACACAAATGTTCTTAATAGAATCTAGAATGATGAATCCCTTCCAGAAGGTTTCCAATTTACTTTGCCCAGATCCAACAGAGGAATCACTATCTATGGCAGCTATAGCCTTATGAAATGTATTTCTTAAATCATAAGACTTAAAAGTTGAAATTACTCCTTAATTCACGGGCTGCAAAATGGATGTTGTGTCATCAGGAAGGAAAACATCAGTCTCCTTATACATTTTCATCAGAGTACCTGGGTGACCAAGCACATTCAAATGAGCAGTAACATTTTAAAAGGAATCCTATTTTCTGAGCATTAGGCCTCAACAGTGGACTTTATTAAATAAACAACCCATGGTAAACAGATGTGCTGTCATCCAGGCTTTGTTGTTCCATTTATAGGGCACAGTAGAGTAGATTTAGCATAATTCTTAAGGGCTTCAAGATTTTCAGAATGGTCAATTAGCACTGGCTTCAACTTGATGTCACCAGCTGCATTATCCCCTAACAAGAGAGTCAGCCTGACCTTTGAGGCTTTGAAGCCACGCATTGACTTCTCCTCTCTAGCTATCAAAGTGCTGGATAGCATCTTCTTCCAATAGAAGGCTGTTTTGTCTACTTTGAAACTCTGTTGTTTAGTGTATGCAGCCACCTTCATCATTGATCTTATCTAAATCTTCTGGATAACTTATGGCAGCTTCTACAAAAGAGCACTTGCTGTTTCTCCTTGCACTTTTATGTTATGGACATGGCTTCTTTCCTTAAACCTCATAAGCCAACCTCTGCTAACTTCAAACTTTTCCTCTACAGCTTCCTTACCTCTCTCAGTCTTCACAGAATTGAAAAGAATTAGGTTCCTGCTCTGGATTAGGCTTTGGCTTAAGTGAATGCTGTGCTGATTTGATCTTCTATCCAGACCACTAAAACTTTCTCCATATTAGCAACAAGGTTGTTTCACTTTCTTATCATTCATCTGTTCATTAGACTAGCACTTTTAATTTTCATCTAAGAATTTTCCTTTGCATTTACAACTTAGCTAACTGTTTGGCATGAGTGACCTAGCTTTCAGCCTATCTCAGCCTTTTAACATGCCTTCCTCACCAAGGTTCATTATTTCCAGCTTTCGATTTCAAGGGAGAAATGTATAACTCTTCCTTTCTCTTGAACACCGAGAGGCCATTGTAGGGTTATTAATTGGTCTAATTTCAATATTATTGTGTCTCAGGGAATAGAAAGGCCCAAGGGGAGGAAGAGAAACAGAGAAACAGCCAGTTAGTGGAGCAGTCAGAACACACACATTTATTAATTAAGTTCACCATATTATATGGGAATGGTTCATGGCACCCCAAAACAATTGCAATAATAACATCGAAGATCACTGATCACAGATCACCATAGCATACATAATAATAATGAAAAAGCTTGACATATTGAGAGAATTACCAAAATGTGACACAGAGACACAAGTGAGTACATGCTGTTGGAGAAATGATGCCAACAGACTTGCTAGATGCAGAAGTGCCTCAATCCTTCACTGTATAAAAAACACAACATCCACGAAATTCAACAAAATAAAGCATGCCTGTAAAAACAATTTCTTAAACTAGTTCTTTAGAAACAGAAACTTTGGAAAGTCTTTTCATACAAAAGCTATTAATAATAAACTCAGAACAAGAAAGGGAATATTGGGTCATATTTTTTAAAGTTAAAGACAATAACATAAAAATTTATTCTAGTGGCTCACGCCTGTAATCCCAGCACTTTGGGAGGCCAAGGTTGGCGGATCACCAGGTCAGGAGATCAAGACCATCCTGTCTAACACGGTGAAACCCTGTCTCTACTAAAAATACAAAAAACTAGCCGGGCGTGGTGGTGAGCACCTATAGTCCCAGCTACTTGGGAGGCTGAGGCAGGAGAATGGCGTGAACCCGGGAGGCGGAGCTTGCAGTGAGCCGAGATCGTGCCACTGCACTCCAACCTGGGTGACTGAATGAGATTCCTTCTCAAAAAAAAAAAATTAATTAATTAAAAAAATATTATTCTAATGGGTTGGGGGAAGGGGAAATTAGATGAAATGGATAATTATAGAAAATTTCCCAGAAAAGCTTAAACTACTCATTTTAGTTTAAAAATAGATAGGAAGCCTCAGACAACAGTGAAAAAATGTATTGAAAGCATATCAATATCTACCCTCTCTACAAAATGCACATGCCCAGTTTTACTAGTCAGTTTTACTAAATTCAAAAAGAACAGATAACTCCTTGTTATTTAAATTGGTTCAGAGCACAGAAATAAAGATGAAAAGCCTTGCCAAAATTGTGTCAAAATTATTTACAAAAAAAAACTATAAAGTCCTCCTACTCATTAATAGAGATTTTTATAATGATAAATAAATACTGGTGAATCAGACCAGCATTAGATCATGTTAGCGTTTATCACAAGAAAGAAAAGTTAACCAGTAATATATCTATTCATATAATTCAATTCATTAACAAATTGGCTTTAAAATATGATAATCATGACAGATGCTATTCATGTTCCCAGCTGGTGGTTCTAACCTGAGTGAGCACCATCTCTACGCACAAAGTATCGGATGAATTCTACAATGTTACACCTATTGAAGAATACACTTTTTGGGAAAGGGGGAATTTATAAATGCCAGGAACCAGAAATGAAGAGACGGCATAAGTGGAAACCCCTAATCCTATCAACACGACACAGGAAGACAAACCAAAGCCAGTAGACCCAGAGGTCTACTGCCAACCTCTACTATCACCTCCACACCCTCATCTCTCCTCCTGATAATTCAATCATGAGAGTCAATCTTGTGGGTGGGGAGAGCACTCAGGTTGCCTAGCATCAGGTTTTCTGGATTTGAAGCAAAAGCAGTTTAGAGGAATTGCCTGAGTAGGTCAGCTACCTGTCTTAATAAAGATATTAGTGAGGTGAGATGCTTTAGTTTCTCCTTCAAAGGTGGGGCAGAGAGAGGGTGAAAGCTGAATTTCAGTGAATTTTCTCCTAGGAGAAATGTTGTTGTCCCAGCTAGCCTGATGTTCAAGCAAGCCAGCCTGAGCCTATAAGGTCACCTTCAGACAATTCTGATTGTTGCCTTACAAAATTCAGTTCCTATGCATGTTTTTTTACCTTTATAAATTTGGAATACAAAAACATTTTTCTGTACTTTATTGGGGAGAATCTACCAAGAACCTACAGCAAATCTCATGTTTAATAATAAAAGATCAAAAGCATTGCCCATTTAAAGCAGGAACAAGAGAAACAGGTCCTTGTATATTTCTGGAGACCTTCCTAACATAGTAGGAGCAAAATTAAAACATATTTCTAAAAGACAGAATTATCAATATTTGAAGATATAATTGACTACCTACAGAATACAGGTTTCTGAGATAGTAATAATTTCATTCCTTGACATAGCTGATAGTTACCTGGTGTGTTTGCTTTGTAAATTAATCAAGTTTTCATTCACAATTTGTGCACTTTTGTATTTATTCTGTTCTTTAATTTTAAATTTTTTACTTAAAAAAATAAATAATATAATCAAGAAATAACTGCATATGTTTTTGGATGTTAACATTTCAAATAAGTAGTTTTTAAAAAATGGCAACTCAGTAAATAATATTGAGGCAGATAACTATTAAGGGAAAATTTAATTTAGATTGGTTACATCAGGCAAAATTGGATAGATGAAAGAGCTGAACATTAAAAATTTATAAAATTACTAGAAGAAAATATAGAGAAATATTTTTATAATTTTTGATTGAAGAAGTTCTTCAAGGCTTAAAATCTAACAGCCACAAAGAAAAAGCTGATAGATTTGGCTACAAGATACCAGAAGCAAAATTCAAAGATAATTAATAGACAAATGGGAAATATTTAAAACTTACATAAGATTAAAAAGAAATAATGTCAACATTTTTTAAAGAACTCATAGAAATCAATTTTAACAAAGGACAATTCAACATTTTTGAGGAGTAATGATATGAATGGTAATTTACAGAATAAAGGAATACAAATGGCCACCACACCTAAGCAAATATGTCCAGTCATATATATTCAATGAAAAAATTAAAATAGTAATGCAGTATCACATTTTACATACCAGATTGGCCTGAAATGAAAAATTTTTACAATATCCAGTGTTAGTTAAGATATGGGAAAGAAGTGCTGTTAAGGAGCATAAAAATTCATACAACTCTTTAGAAAGCAATTCTTCAATATCTATAAACTTTAAAACAGGCATATTCCTTGAGATAATATTTACATCTAATACTATTCTACAGAAATACTTGCACAAATGAACAAAATAACAAAATACTCATTGTATCACTATTTGTAATAATAAATTATTACAAATTTCCATCCAAATGATAATAGTTAAACTAATTTTATGTATATATTGGAGTTACTAAAATAATAGGAAGTTCCAGCCTGCATAACATGGTGAAACCCTGTCTCTACAAAAAATACAAAAATTAGTGGGGAACAGTGGCACATACCTGTAATCCTGCTACTGGAGAGGCTAAGGTGGGAGGATCACTTGAGCCAAGAGGTTGAGGCTATAATGAATTGTGATTGTGCCTCTGCACTCCAGCCTGAGTGACAGAGTGAGAATCTGTTTTAAAAAAAAAAAAAAAAAAAAAAAGAATAGGGAGTTATATGTACAAACAAGGTAAAATAAAGAGAGAAAATAAAGTCAAATAAGATCTAGAGTATAGTCCCATTCTTCAAAAGAAACAATCTGTACGTGTTTCTGGAGATTTTGAGCAGAATCTATCAACAACACTTCTTTACCATTCAGAGTTCATAGGAAACTGAGAAATAAGACCAAAGACAAATAGGCAAAACATAAATATATCCTAAAACTCTAACTGACAAGATGTCAGATGGATTTTTTACACAAGCAGAATATTTCATCAAGTGGGAAGGAAACTGATAAACAAGCACAAAATAAATAGGATAATTTCAGACACTAGTGAGTGCATTGATGAAAATAAAACATAGCAATGGAGAGAAGTTAAAACGTGAGATTGGGATGGAAGGAACTACTTTAGATTAGGTGGTATGGGCAGACCTCTTTGCAGACTTGAAAGGGCAAGACATATGCAAGACATATACACTGTTGATGTGATGTAAACTAGTACAACCACTATGAAGAACCATATGGAGATTTCTTAAGAAACTACAAGTTGAACTACCATATGATCTAACAATCCCACTACTGGGCATGTATCTGAAAGAAAGGTGATCAGTATATCCAAGAGATATATGCAATCCCATGTTTATTCCAGCACTATTCACAATAATCAAGATATGGAATAAATCTTGAGGTAGGTGTCCAACCACAGATGAATGGACAAAGAAAAGGTGGTATATAAACACAATGGAATTATATTTAGCCATAAAAAAGAATGAAATCCTGTCATTTGTGGCAACTTGTATGGTACTGGGAGGCATTTTGTTAAGTAAAATAAGCCAGGAACAGAAATTTAAACATTATATGTTCTCATTCATATGTGGGAGCTAAAAAAAAAAGTTGATCTCGAAGGGTAAAAAGTGGAACAAAGGATACTAGAGGCTGGGAAGGGTGGTGGGAGTTGGGGGTAGGAAGAGATTTGTTGAAGAATACAAATTTACAGTCAAGTAGGAGGAACAATTTATAGTGTTCTATAGCACTATAGGACGATTATAGTTAACAATAATATATAGTTTTAAATAGCTAGAAGGAGGATATTGAATGATCCCAACACAAAGAAACAATAAATGTTTGAGATGATGGATATGCCAATCACCCTGATCTGATCACTGTACGTGGTACATATCACAACATAACTAGGTACCCCCCAAATACGTAAAATTATTATATGCTTATTAAAAATAAAATAATATAAAAATAAATGAAATAAGAAACAAGACACAACTTGGGCAGCAAAGTTGAGCACTTCTATCCAGAGTAGGGATCAGTAAAATTTTTCTGTAAAGGGTCAGTTAGCAAATTTTCAGCTTTGCCGGCTATATGGTCTCTGTTATAACTCCTCAATTTTGCTGTTGTAGCATAAAACAGCTTTAGACAAACATAAATGAATGAGAATGACTGTGTTCCAATAAAACTTTATTTATGGACAATGATATTTGAAGTCCACATAATGTTCTTTTGGTTTTTCCAACCATTTAAAATGTAAAAACCATTCTTAGCTCACATATTTTACAAAAACGGACAGCAGACTGGCTATGGCCTGAGGGCAATACTTTGCTGACCCCGATCTAGAGTCAAGGCTTGTCAGACGCATGTGCCAAATATTAATTTGATTTATACAGATCATCTTACAATTGTCACAACTCTATGGGGTCACTATTACTATTATCCCCATCTTAATAATTAGGTGGCTGAGGCTTAGAGAAAGTAAGCAACTTTGTCAAGACCTGTTGCTGAACTAATAATATTTGACTTGGATTAAATATAACACCCCTCTCTACTAGGCAGGTAACTTCAACTCCCTTGCCCTCTTTAAACTGTAGTTTCCACAAGATTAAGAATGATAATAATATTTATCTAGCTTCCTACAGTTGTTGTAGAACTCAAATAAAATAATATACTTTGTAATGCATTTTATAAATTGTAATTTACATTTTCCCCAATGTAGCCACCTCATTGCATTTTGGTGTTTGCTTAATTTTCACCAAATTAAAGAGATTTTTCCTGATCATCCTGTCTAAAATAGCAACCCCAGTACTATCTACCAACTCTGTCTTTTTTCTCCAAAACTCTCTTCACACTCTGACACATATTCACTCTTTTTTATTATTATTATTGTCTGTCTTCCCACACCAGAACACCATGAGAAAAGTTACTATCCATTTAGGTTACTTCTATATCTTCAATGCCTAGAACAGTGCCTGGAAGAAATAGTTATTTAATAAATCATTGTTGAAGAAATGAATATATACATATAATTCTTAACTTGTATAATATTTTTCTATTTTTCACCTTTGGCATTTGTAGCACAAAATCTAACTCACTGCACACATTCTTTCAAAAGACAGTAGACATAGCAGGAATGCAGTTGTGGAAATAAGCACTAGATCTCTCCTGCTTCCTTAAAGAATACATCTATAATCTACTTTATTTTTAAGAAGAAACCTGTTGACTGTATTTTGAAGAGTGTTTAAAAAAAACCTCTTAGGGTAGATGTGGTGGCTCACACCTCTAATCTCAGCATTTTGGGAGGCCGAGGTGGGAGGATCACTTGAGGTCAGGAGTTTGGGACCAGGCTGGCCAAAATAGCAAAACCCAGTCTCTAATAAAAATACAAAAATTAGGCTGGCATGGTGGTGCATGCCTGTAATCCCAGCTACTCAGGAGGCTGGGGCACAAGAAGTGCTTGAACCCAGGAGGTGGAGATTGCAGTGAGCTGAGATCATGCCACTGCACTCCAGTCTGGGCGACAGAGTGAGACTCTGTCTCAAAAACAAACAAATGAAAAAAAAAAAATCTTGAGTTCTACAGAACTGTGTCAGATTTATTCATAATAACACAAGACATTCAGTAGATAACCAAGGACCTTTATAGTATTTAAAAAAAAAAAAAGCTATTGGTTGAATTGGAAGATATCTCTAGAGGTTAATTACTCCATACCTTGACATCTTGTCAGTTATTAGTTGCAGCTACCTTCTTATTTTGACTTTCTGAGATTAATTCTTTCAAGTCATCCTGCTTTGGTATAATTCTTATACATGTCTCATTTTTCAAGGTTTTAAAATTTTGATTCAACTAGCAGTACCCCTGAATGTCTCCTATGCAACCTCATATATTTGTGTATGTGTGTGATTTTCTAAATGTTCCTTGAAACTCTTTTTACCTAAGATTTTCTATTACTTCCCATTTCTTGACTAACATTTTATTGAAATTTTTATTTTCATTATTTGTTATTCTTTCCATCTCTTGGAATTCCAAATTCCAACATTTAATTATTTTATTTATAAATCTTTTTGAAATTTTACATTTTATTCATGAATACAGTCTCATTCACTTGCTCTTGAGATAAAGATCATTTTTTAAAATCATAAAGATGCTTTCTCTTACTTTCATTTTTCAACTGAACCTCAGAGATTCATTACATAATTATTTCTCTTTGCTTCAATATTCCTGGAAAAACTTATTACTTGAAAATATAAATACACAAACAGTATAAATATATAAACATATAATTAGATATTTGAGAATAGATCTTGATCTGTAAACTAGTGCTGTCTAAAAGAGGCCAGGTGCAGTGGCTAACGCCTGTAATCCCAGCACTTTGGGAGGCCAAGGTAGGCAGATCATGAGATCAAGAGATAGACACCATCCTGGCCAACATGGTGAAACCCCGTCTCTACTAAAAACACAAAAATTAGCTGGGTATGGTAGCACATGCCTGTAATCCCAGCTACTTGGGAGGCTGAGGCAGGAGAATCACTTGACCCAGGGAGTCAGAAGTTGTAGTGAGCCAAGATCGTGCCACTGCACTCCAGCCTAGCAACAGAGCAAGACTTTGTCTCAAAAAAAAAAAAAAAAAAAAGACAGAGAAAATAAATAGCAGTAAATTTATCACAGTCCTGTTTAAAATTCTTGAGTGGTACCCACTCAATGATAGTAATATAACAAAAATGTTATATTTTGAAACATTAGTTGATAAGCTGCATTATATAACATTTACTGAAAACAGCATTCTGTAAAAATATTAACCAAGATAGAACATTCATTAAAAACATTATGCTCAAAACTGAAATGCATGAAAGGCCATAATGGCTGAAATAAAATTAAGAAAACTCCCCCCAATTAAGGAAATAAAGAGCAACAGAAGTGTGAACATGGCCCAGATTAATAATTTTTATTTTTTTAATATCCATTCCTTGAATATATGCATCATCTCAAATCATCATGTGTGCTTGCGAGAGAGACAGGAGACAGCCAAATGCCAACCAGGTCACTGTGCACAAGAGGCTTGCTTAAACATGCCCAGGGTCAAAAATTTCATTTCCTAACACATGTGCAGTAAGAGAAATAAAACAATGTGGAATGGCTCAGACTAAGGACCCACCCGTATGTACACTGGGAGAACAGGGTGGAGACACTGGGAATTCACACTTTATGCAGGGAGAAGCCTGTCTTCTTCAGCTCCTGTGTGGTGGTCTGATATTCAATATGTGAGGTGAGAGCCTGTTGGAAGGACCCCCTTTCTTTGCTGAGAGCTTTCTTTTAATAAATTCTACTCTCCTCAACTTTCAATGTGTCTGTGTGCCTAATTTTTCCTGGTCATGAGACAGGAACCCAGATTTTAGCTGAGCTAAGAAGCAAAAAAAAAATCCAGCATCATTTTGGTGGCCTGTTTGGGGAATGAGGAAAGGTGAATAAAATGCAGAACAAAAAATCTTTATCCCTCTTGTTTCGGAGCCTTCCTGTCCTCAGACTTCTTCCGAGGGTAGAGGAAACTGCACCCCACCCCACCAACCCCCTACTGTCGCTCTTCGGATTCAGGAATGTCGGCCTCAATCCAACCCAGTCTTTTCTATGTCATTTTCCATCTTTCTTGTCAGGACTGTAATGGCACCTATTTTTTCCTTTACAACATTGGGGGTGTTCTACCCCTACCCCAATGGCTGCAGTCACATGCACTGGATAGACAGGTGAGTGGTGACTCCCACCCCCCTACCCTCCTAGCTGGGGCTGCGGCACGTGGCCCAAGTCCCTGCTTGGCTGGCTGGCCAGCATTCCCTGCCACACATGCATGGTGTCTTCCCCTCCCCCAGCCGAGGAGTCCATCTCCATCCAATAGCAATTAAAAGTTTCTCTCCCTGTTGGAAAAACCCATTTGCATAAGAATAAGAGGTTCTTCCCCAAGGTATCTTTCTAGCCCTGCATTTAAGCTGTTTTTCTTTTCCTTTTCTCCATTAGGTCAGGAGCTAACTTTTTTTTTTATTATTACTTCAATAATTTTATTTTTTTTTATTATTATTATACTTTAAGTTTTAGGGTACATGTGCACAATGTGCAGGTTAGTTACATATGTATACATGTGCCATGCTGGTGCACTGTACCCACTAACTCATCATCTAGCATTAGGTATATCTCCCAATGCTATCCCTGCCCCCTCCCCCCACCCCACAACAGTCCCCAGAGTGTGATGTTCCCCTTCCTGTGTCCAAGGAGCTAACTTTTATGCAAGAGGCTATTCTTTCCTTTTCAAGGACGTTTTACTAGGCCAGGAACCCAACTATCACTGTTTACATTCTTTGTAAAGTTTTACTTATGAAAATGGATTTGTGAGATTGGTCTTAATCTGTAGCCAATCTGGTGATGCTTTGGATGGCTTTAGTATGGTTCTGTCAGAAAGACGGGTATCTTAGGATGGGATGTGGGCCTAGGACTCCATAGGCCCACTGTTCAAGCCAGCCTGGCTAACTGGTCAGTAGCAAACTTTGCTGCAAGCTTCTATCTTCTTTTATGTCCTTGGGAGAACCATGTGGCAATGCTTTGTTTTAGCCTCCACTATTTTACAATGGTGGCCTGGGTTCAATCCTGGCTTAGGGAATGAGTCCTTTCTGGTTTGATATCTGTGTGACCTTTGCCATTTGTTGATTCTCTTCCACTCCACAAACTGCCTTGAATTTTCCTTTCTCTGAGCACCTGGGTGGTTACCTTCAGTAAAGTTTGAAAGCCAGAAATACTGGCTGCTTGGTGCAGCTAAAGTCATGTAACAAGGGATTTAAAAGAATTTTCTTAAAAAGTGTTCAGCTTAATTAAAAGTGGATATCCAAGTTATAGGTATATTTAAAAGGCCTTTATGTTTTCCCTTCTTGGATCTTGTTTTGCTGGAAGAAGGATTTTTTTCTCAGTCAACTGAATTATTTTTCTCCATTTCATCTTGTCACTCTAAATGCAAGCATCAGGGGCCCTAAGATAATTTCTGATGGCTTGGGACTCCTTGGAAAAAAACAGAAAAGGCACCACAGAATCCATTTTGAGAGAGACCTCTGTTTTCCTCAGGGAGTCCCAGGAATTGGAGGCAGATGGATCCCTCTCAAAATCTGTTTTTGTGTTTCAGCTATACCTGTTTAGCAGGCCCTAGAAAGTGCATGCTTTTCTAGCCTTGCTCTTAAATGTCTCCACCCAGATGCCAATCGTCCATTTAGGAGATTGGCAAATAAAAAAATCTCTTATAGCTATTA
The DNA here is from genome assembly GCF_028885655.2 of Pongo abelii. Lineage (NCBI taxonomy): Eukaryota > Metazoa > Chordata > Mammalia > Primates > Hominidae > Pongo > Pongo abelii. The sequence goes on from NC_071998.2 coordinate 34,136,427, forward strand.
GATCTTCTTCTGTGAGTCTGTGTAGTTATATATGCGTTGCGTGTGGTGTCTACAAAAAAGAGCTCTAATTAATTGGCTTGAAAGAAAAATAAATGCTTAAATCAAATATTTTTTAAAGAGAACATAAAAGCTGTGATATCTTTTGGTTCACAAGATTTTAATCTTTGAGAAATAAAAAGCCTTAAAGATTATTAGTAAAATGCAGGTGCAGTCAAAATGTAAATTTTTGCGTAGAGTTAAAGGATTGTTTTGAATTAGATAAGATAAAGCCAAACGCTCAAAGTTGTGGAAGGTTTCTAAATAATTAATCTTGCCAAAAAAATTCTGTGTGTGAACACTGACTAAATTCAAAAGTGTTATAAAGGTTTTTGCTTTTTTAAATTTTTGAGTTATCATTTTGGCAAAATAACTTATGGTAATCTGGGATTTTATTTCGTAACATCAAGTGTTTTAAACCTCTAACATTTAACAGGCTTCCCAAAATTATATTTCAGCTCTGAGGTTGTCTTTCCTGAACCCTAGCTTTTGGATGCTGCAGAGGGCCTCTGCAGCATCCAGAAGAGAGGTAAACAGGGTGGTCTGACAGGCTTAGGTACATGGGATTGCCAAAATGATGTTTAATCTTCATCAGGTTGTATTTTAGGGAATAACATATGTTCCAAAATTGTATCGGATTTCTAAAATTATTATGGCTGAATGTATGCTATCAATCACAATTAGGGTTGTTATGTTATTGTAAACCATACAGATAACCAAACTTCTTTGTCAATCATGTGTCTGATTGTAACTACCCCAGACATTTTGTTATTCACAATTGTATTGTTTTGATCCTCTTCAAAAGATGGTTTACAACCAGCTATAGAACTTTGACAAGTGCTCTCAAATGCAGGTTTCTGATAACTTTGGAGATTGTGACATTGGAATAGAGAAAAAAATGTACAGGACTCATGAAGAGCTGATAGGTTCATAAATACTAAGCAAAACAAGAGTTAACTAAACAGACTGAACTAATAGAAAGCTGAAGTAATTTTTTCACTTTTGTTTGGAACATTGCTGATCCTTGTTTTGCTTTTCAGAGTCAAGGAAATTTATTTTGAGCTATTTATAGCCTTTAATAATTAAGATATACTCCTGTGAACAAAATTTAGATCATGTTTTTTTTTCTGTCTCTCCCTGGCTTCTGCAGAATTTAGAAACTAGTTGAGTATTCTTAACTTATGGCAATATAGTTGCTTGCATCAGTGTAATAACAACCCATTTTCTTTTGCAAAAGGATGCAATTGGAAAAACTGGCTGTTTTACCAAGGCTTTGACTGAAAGGGTATGCTTCCCTTTAAGGAGTCAAGCTCAACTTGCAGAGACAATAAAAGTCCCTTGGGAAAACTGGCCTCATACCTTGTCTACACAGTCTTCATACTGGGTTCCTAACCTGTGGTAAGTAAAGAATGTCACTTTCTAACAGGCCCAAGAACCCCATGCTCTTGGGACCTCAAGAAAAGAGTTTACCCACTCACAGGTGTTTGACGGTACAAACCCATGGGTGGGCTCTGCTTTAGAAAGTCCTATCTGAGATTCCTTGTGGAACAGAGTTCCATCAAAGCCAATCTAAAAGGCCTATGTAAAAATAATTATTCTTGCTGCACTTTATGTAAATAATCAGGCTAAGTATAAGACTAAAGTCTATTTTGCAAGCAACTCAGTCCTATCATGATTTTTTTAACAAAAATGAAGACTAGAGAAATTATGTTTCAAAACTTATTATCACTAAATTCTAGACTTATTAGTTGTTTTTAAGTTTTTGCCTACATTTTAGACTAACCCTGCTTATTCCTATGAACCAACCTGCAATCTCTGACCACAGCTCAGAAGGAACAAAAGGGAGGGCTGGGCACAGTGGTTCATGCCTGTAATCCAAACACTTTGGGAGGCCAAGGCAGGTGGATCACCTGAGGTCAAGAGATAGAGACCATCCTGGCCAACATGGTGAAACCCCATCTCTACTAAAAATACAAAAATTAGATGGGTGTGGAGGCGCATGTCTGTAACCCCAGCTACTTGGGAGGCTAAGACATGAGAATTGCTTGAACTCGGGAGGCAGAGGTTGCAGTGAGCTGAGATCGTGCCACTGCACTCCAGCCTGGGTGACAGAGTGAGAATTCATCTAAAAAAAAAAAAAAGAATAATAGGGGATGGATAATGAAAAACTCTGGATCAATATTCTAGTTCTGGGCAATTATCCTGCAAATCCTGCTGGGTGATGGAAATAAATAGGATGCCCAAATGTTTCCTTTTTGAGTCCCTTGTTGGAGGAGGACTCATTCCACAGCTTCACTTTAGCATTCAGCTTATGATAAGGAGTCCATGAAACCTCCCCAAGACAGATTTTTGGTCCCAAACTCAATTCCAAGCTTTTGGTTGAAGCCCTAGGAAAGAAAACTGGATCTGAAGGATACAGAGGCAGACAATAGTGAAGTTAAAAGGCACAGTGCAGGTGAGCATCACTAATTCCTGCCAATTAAGCCAAGCCTCTCATTTCATGGATAAAGGTCATGCTAGTATCCATGGTAAAAATGAGTTCTAGGGAACTCAAAGGCTACTGACAGCAGGAGAGATAGGGCATAAATGAGTAAGAGTGGATATTCCCACCCCCTATGCCCCCTTGTTAACATGGGTGAAAGCCGCTTTGACACCCATGGGTGGTATCCTGTTGTGGTTGCTGGTACTCAGGGATATAAGGACGGTAGAAAGAAAGAGGGATGCCTCACTTTCTCTCCCTCATGTACCTTGGGTATTTGCTAGGAAGAGAAGGGAACCTGGGATGCCCCGCTGCCACCTTTCTAGATGAGTAGCCATTCATCTTCAGTCTGTACCCCTTTTGAATGCATCCTGAACCCCTGTGATGCCTTTGAAAATAATGCCTTCTTTTTTCCTTTTTCCTCCTCTTTCCTCTCTTCACAGATAGGTAGTTGTGTCTCTGTACTACAGGACCCTCCCATCAGATGCATCCTCCAAACTGGGAAAAGTTAATTTCCCAAACCTTAAACTGGTTGTCTTAGTATTGGGCTCAGGGGCCAGAAGCCCAACATGCTGTCAAAAGGGCAAAGTTTTTGTTGTTGTTGTTTTTTGTTTGTTTGTTTGTTTTTACCAGTCAGGCTTTTGGACTCCCCCTCTCCATGCAAACTAGTAAAAGGCTTTAGGAGTTTTGACACATGTTTTCTAATAACCCAATTTATCTCTTCTTGCCTTCAGACCATGAAACTCCAAACGGTCATGCAACCAGAGCCTCAGATGGTAGCTCCTTTTGCTGAGAACCTTTAAATAGGCTTCTGAAGGAGATCTGACTACTGTTTTCACAAAACAGCATCCCTGTCAGCAGGAATCAGTTAAGATTGGTATTTGCCCTTATCCTTATCCTTGTTCTAATGGCAGTTAGAAGTACTTATTTAGAGAGGGGAATGATAGAGGCAGGAGACAGCCAAATGCCACACGGGGTCATTCTGCACGGGGGGCTTGCCTAAACATGCCCACGGTGAAAAATTCCAACCCTTAACACATGTGCAGTAAGAGAAGTAAATCAATGTGGAGTGACTCAGACTAAGGGCCTGCCTGCACACTGGGAGAATGGAGCGAAGCCACAGGGAATTTGTGCCTTATGTAGCAGGAGGATCCTGGCCACTTCAGCTCATGTGTGGTGGTCTGGTATTCTATCTGTGAGGTGGGAGCTTGCTGGCAGTATGCCGTTTTTTTCACAGACAGCTTTATTTTAATAAATTCTGCTCTCCTCACCCTTCAATGCGTCCATGTGCCTAACTTTTCCTGGTCATGAGACAAGAACCCAGATTTTAGCTGAACTAAGGAGCAAAAAATCCTTTGTATGTGTTCCTATGTGTTTGTTTTACTATAAAACAACAGTTACAAAATGAACATATTCTAATAACTTCACAATGAAAGAAACATAGCAAATGTATTAACCTTCGTTCCACTTATAGCTGCATTGGAAAAAGTAATAATATACTGATTTCAGCAAATTCTTACAGCTTTATTTCTATTATCAAGATGGACAATAACAGCAAACAATGGGTGCTTGCCAGAATTACAAGTTTTATCATTTTGAGGATTTTATCATTTGCTGAGAGGGTACCAGCATGACAAAAGACATGAACTTCAACAGCATGCTACAGGACATCAACATTTGTTTCTTGTCCACTTTTGATTCTTCTCAGCAACGTGAAAACTCTTCCTTCATTATACTTGTCTCTAGGCTCACTTCACTCAGTTACCTGGGGCCATCATTGGTTAATATAGCTCTTTTAAAAAATGAAAATGAGATAATACTGGTTGTTTCAGCAATAGCTAATCTATGTCAGTACCTTTTTTTAATCTTATGAGCTCAAATATTTTATTTTAATTCTTGCTTATGTAATTTTGTGACTGTTCTTTCTGGTCCAATTAAAATTATTCATTCATTCACACGTGTAGTCAAAAAAATACTTATTGGGAGGTGACTATATGCTAAGTTCCAAAAATATACAAATGAATTTTACCATTGCTGACCACAAGCATTTTAAAGTGAGAGTTACAAATATTTTTATGTGTGTGTGCATTATAATAGCAATACAGTATGGCAAATGCCATAACAGCAGTAGAGAACAAAATATATTTTTAGCTACCTTGACAGAATTGTGAAAGCCTCTTCATGGAGAAGGAAGCATTTCATATTGCCAGGCAAATAATATTTTGGAAATTGCACGGGAGGAAAGAAGTCCAGACAGGAGAAACAGTAGGCCAAAGGCATAGAAATGTGTCGGCAATAGAGAAATTCAATGGGTTTCATGGCTGGAGGTGGCAAAAAAAACATAGCTGATAGCAAAAATATTAAATGACTGTTTATCAAGGATGTTGGATAAAGAATTCAAAAATTGGAAGAAAGGTTGAATTCAAAGATCCCTTTGCATTCAATAATAATATCAGTCTATATTTTTCACTGGCAATCATGTATGTGGCAATAATATATTCTTTCTCCCCAATTAGCTATTTGTAAAGTGACTCATCAACTTCTAATTTACTATTAGTAATTCACAAGTTCACATAAAGAATTTGCTTATACTTTATATGCATTTATACTCCCAATAATAATTGAAAACCCAAAACTATCTATTGATGAATCATTCTTGCAAACTTTTGTAAGCCATTTCATTTTATGTTTTCAGAAGGATCAGTACATAGCTTGTTTCTCATTTGCCTTAACAAAGTGTCTCATGGATAATTGTGTTGAAAATCTCTATAATGGCTATATTAACAGCAGATTCTCCTAGAAAAAAAAGTGTAATCATGATTGTAAGAAGCCAAATATTTTACTTGTGCACTTTCAATTTTAAATTATTTTATACACAAAAAGTGTTTCCATGCAAACACCCAAATATTTACAAACCTATGAATTAATGGTATAGAATTCTACATCTCTAATTTTAAGTATTAGTGTTTGTAATATTCAATAACCATATTGCGAAAGTAACTTCCTTATATTCTACTTAGTTCATGCAAAAATTATATTTATGGCATTATATATTATTTTGGTAAATTTAATTGCTTAGTATCTGATCCTAGTATCTTGGAAGAAGAAACTATGAGTAACAGTGGTCCTGCCAGAGCTTTGCCAGTCTGGCCAGATCTCCAAGACCTGCCAAGTTCTAAGTGTAGTTGAATAAACACAGACACACTTTCATGGAGAGAGTGTGCCAGTTTTTAATCATCCCTTTAATCACCGCCAACATCTGCCAGCTTTTCTCTTTCTGAAAGTGCTCCCACTTTTAGCATGCCACCCAAGAGACAGGTGCAATATACAAAAAGCATGGTGCACTGCTTTCCAATTGTGCCCCTCTTGGCTTTCAGTTGAATGATGTCCCATCCTGATTTGGCTGAGATCAGATGGGTAACACCACCGCCCCCGCCCTGAAAATTCAATATGACAACACCACAGGGGTACTGGAGTCCTGAAGGAATTCTAGCAGTTTCTGAAATAAAATAATATAAAGAAGAAACATCTCAAGAGAAGGATCAGAAGTCAAAACGAAAAAGAGTAATGGGACATAGGTAGACATTGACACATATATGAACAAAAATAAATAAATTACAGGAACTATATAACATTCACCAACACATTAGATGCCCTAGTTTAAAACAGCAATTCTGATTGCAAATTAACTATATAGGAAAAAGTATTGGAGACAGTTTACAAATCGGATAGATTCAAAGAGTGTTCCTACTGGGGCTTGGCTTAGAATAAATCCTCCCTGAGTACCCTGAAATTCCGAGTTTAAATAATCAATTGCTATTGATTTTTCACTTTTGTTCTGCCAACACTTGGTTATTCCCTGAGTCACATAGCCTTGCCAGTTGAGCCAAAGTCAATAAAGAATTTATTCATTCATTAGAATCTGTAGAGGTAGAATATAATGCTGAAAAATTACATTTAAGATTTTCCATTGTAAGTATCAAACATTTTGTGTGGGATTTTAATGTCCATGACAAAACCGTATTAAGAACACCAGCAAGATAAACTTAGATCTTGTGAGGGACTGTTTTGGATGACCTGAATTACATTAGGGAAATACTTCTTAAAAACTCAATATTTGGGTTTGCAGGATTGTGAATATTAATTTGCCCACATAATTAACAATCATAAAGTATTGTTTTCATTTTCTTAATAATTTTTGGAAGCACCAGATGCCAAGTCTAGTATTGTGATCTGAGCTCCATTGGACAAGCTCATTAAAATGATAAACTGTTGGTAAGCACATAGAAGGGCAGATTTCTGTAGCAATATCAAGGTATATAGTTCTCAGGACGTCTAATCATTGCAATTAGTGTTTGTGCAAACATCTCAATTAATTAGAAAAACTTAATTCATATCTTACTTGTTACATTTGCTCTAAGTATTCTATTTAATTTTTATGCAAAAACACCAAAATGCCTTGCAGTGCTTTTCAGTGAGCAGAAAGTTTTATTGATCACTTCTGCTAGTAATATCAAATTAACTTTTTAAAAGTGTTTAAAAATGGTAAATGCTGCTCAGAATAATTAAGTTCTATTTCATCATATAATTTAACAATTATTTTCTAAGACATTAGAAAATTTTAGAGTCATTTGTTTATTTCTATCTCTTTGAGAGTAACCATTGGTGTACAATCTTATAGTCCTTCTTATTTATTTCCATGATTCAGTAGGTGAATCTCCCAAATTTGTGAATATAGGACCTTCCTGGATCTTCTATATCTATCCTAATATTATAGGGCCTTAGTGTAGCGCTTTTATATTTGCAGGAATTTTCTTATTAGTTTTCTATTCTATTCTCACATCAGACATTTCCCCTGTTTTACTCTTGAGGAAATAGATACAAAAAGATTAAATGAAACCAAGATGTAAAATTTACTTGTAGGATCAAGATTAGAACCCAATTCTTTCTTCATTAGATCAGTCTCCATTTGTCCTGCTTGAGTTAGCATTTAAGGATAATTACCTCTATAAACTCATTAGTTTCAAACAATGAACTGTAAGTTAAATGAAGTTTTAGCTAATGAATTTCAACTTGGGAAAATTAAAATGGGTGCCATTATATCCAATTTTTTTAAATTAATATATGAATATTAATTTATAAAATTAACAAAATGCTGGCTCATATAAATATGATTTCCTTCTCACAAATAAACTGATACATTAATGTAAAATTGCATTTTCTAAACATAACCATATAGCTCATATTTCTATAGTAATATATTTTATGGAATTTTAAGTTGTGAGGGGGAAGGACAAGCCTTTAAGAAAATAAATAAAATAATTATATTCATTTTAAGTTTCTTTTCATTAGCAACCATTAGAAACTAACACATGGATTTTCTATTTCCACATCCCACATCATCCAAAGCACTTATTTTGAAACAAGTCTTTAGATTCTTATGGATTTTTGTTCTTTTTATACCAAGTAATTCATTTCTATATTAAGACTGACATTTTGAATCATTAGATATTTTTACCAAATAAAAAATTAAATGATTGACTATCTCAACATTTTAATCTTACAAATACAAAATGCAGATTTCAAAGATAGATTCAACAGTGTTTTTTGTGACTCTAAATGGTATTTTCTTTCTGCTTTTTCAAAACAGGCAAAAAAAAATTAAGTGAGGGTTTGTGTGGCATACAAGTGAACACAATTAAGGAAACCCTCATTGTTGTCTTCTGAATAGACTTGTCACATTACTATTCACAGCTTTGTCTAGTGACAGTGGAATATCAAAAAGATACTGAATAATATAGCAAAAATCTATTGTGCCACTGAGATCTAATCTTTGTCTGAATGTAATTGCCTTATTAAAAGATTTGCAAGCTTACTCTTTCTGTGATTCTAAAATAAGCCAAGAAAAACCATGCTGTAAAACTGCAACTGTAGTCTCCATGATATGACAACAGCATGTAAGTCAAACTGAAAATTAAAACCCCGTTCTCTGTTTCCCCAGCAATGGCATGGATGCTTCTTTCTAGTCCTGCAATTATCCCTGGTGGTATGAATGGCATTTGGAAAACTTTCTTCCCATGAACTTAGCTTAGAGTGCCTAAGGAACTGCTTATGTAAATACGGATATCTCATTTAGATTGTAATTTATGTTATGTGGCACTGTCCGCTTCTTAGTACCTGTTCATTATAGCTAATAGATTCAGGATAAGCTCTTTTGTCTTTTTTTCTCCACTTCCACCCCCCTACCCTGAAATACCTTCCTCTAAACCTTCCTGTCGGGGGAATAGTTTCAGTTTGGTGGAAGTAAAGAAGTAATTGCACATACTAATGCCAATACCCATTACAAATTGTCAGCTTTAGTAAGTCATATAAATGAATGAATCTTTGTGATTTTTTTTTTGGTTTGCCATTCAGCCTATTCTTTTTTTACATATAGTCACATTTTACTTTTATGATTTTGTGAAAGGCATTGCTTCCCACTTTCCTCACTCAGACATAGCAATAAGAAGTAATGCAAGCTCCACAATAATAACAGCATTAATTCACTTCAGTTGTGGCCTCAAGTTACTTTTCTCAATAGAGAAATGAACAACAACCAATTTCATTTCTTTGCAATATACCTTTCTCTTTAGGAAACAGAAGCCAGTTTAATATAATCCCTTCAATACCCCTTTTATTGAAGGGGTAGAGGAAGAATATGGAAGCGGCTGATAAATTTATGTATATTTTAACAAAGTGTAAGTCAGAAGAATTTTTTGATACTTATCCAGCCTTGATGGGTTTTTTATATATATTAGATATGTATAAAATATTACATATATAAATTAGGCAAAGATTTTCTTCAAGTATTACTCCCTTTGCAATTAGCATGGGAACAATCTATTCACATAACTGTGAATCTATAACCATGTGTTTGCCAAAATGAAAGTAAAAGTTAAGTCTACTCAGATACTATGACTCATTACTATGACCACCATGAAACACCAATTTAACACCAAAAATTGCATTGAGTTTATCATCAAAACACAAACATTTCACATATCAACTACATAAGATGCGACTTGTTTAGTGCAAGGTTTAGCAAAATCCCAAGTGTGGAAGCTTGTTTATAATGCTAAGTTTCTCCTTACAGAATCCAAATTTTGGTTTGCTGTTACAGAACATTAGGACTACATAATTGTCTTTAAAAGAACGCTTTAATTCAAATTATGGGACCATACATTGAGAAGACCAAATGTGTTTGCATATAATTTGCATGTGCCAATTTATTTGTGCCTCCCCTTCTAAATAGTAACTTAAACACAGTAATTTAAATTATTGCTTCCCAGCAGAAAGTCATTTCTTGATTTTTTTTTTTACTTCTTTTTTCCTCAATGCCTCACCAGATCTTCTAAGTTCATAGCTTATAATGGAAAGAAGATAGAAGCAAAAGACTAAAATACATTAACAGTCTCAGAATAAGCACATGTCCAATTATTAGTGTTCTTGAGCAGGAAAGCCAAACACTGGCTTACAAGATCAACCCAATCCTAGGAAACATAGTGAGACCTTGTTGCTAAAAAAAAAATTTCTTTTAATTAGCCAGGCACAGTGGTGCTCGCCTGTAGTCCTAGCTACTTAAGAGGCTGAGGCAAGAGGATTGCTTGAGCCATGATGGTGCCACTGCACTGCACTCCAACCTGAGCAATGGAATGAGACCTTAACCCAAGTCTGTCAAGTATGCAGTATAATACACAATTGTTCAATTGAAATAAAAATTAATGTGATAAAACATTGGGCTTCTAACTTTATGCAATCCTGGGAAAGCTGTTCAATCATTCTCTTTCCAAATGTCTCTTGGAGCTCACTGCAGAGGCACACACCTATAATCAGCTGTGGAGGCTGAAGCAAGAGGATTGCTTGAGACCAGGAGTTGGAGGCTGCAGTGAGCTCCTGCAGTGAGGACCTGCCACAGCTCTCCAGCCTGGGTGACCCAATGAGACCCTGTCTGTAAAAAATTTCTTGGATTAGCTGGAAGAATGTAAGCAAAAGAAAACAGTCACTCCACTTTTCCCATTTCTGCTCCACTTTACCCCATCAGCAGAGTTTAACCAAATTAAAAACTCAATACACCCAATACCTTGGGGTGTCCAAACCAAGATTGATAGATTTGAGTATGAAAGAGAGAGCTGTTAATAATTACACCAAGATAATAGGTATAAAAAGAAGTGTCTCATAAAAACTAGGAAGTATGGATACCATATCCTTTTCTCCTAATCATCCACTGTTTTCTCTTAGGAAAGAGAATCTGGGTAATAGATACAATGTTAACGAGGTACCTTTGATAAAGATTTGACTGTTCATGGAGACACCCCTTTGTAGTCAAAGGGGTGCCCTGTAAAACATTAATCTTTTGGGATCTCAAATTTTCATGCAGAGAATGAAGATGTTGGGATAGATAATTTCAACAGTACAACTTTATGAACATCCATGCTAGGTTTTCTATTTATTGATATCAGTTGGTTACATTCTTTACCTTTTGTTTTTACCTTTATGGTATGTAATAAAAATTAGCCTAAATCTACTTAGAATTTGTGCAGAAGATATAAAATACCTAGTAGCTCTATAAAATATTTAAAACTATTTTCTGAATCTCTCCATGATTCTTGGCTACAAAGAATTAGAAAATGTATTATACTTGTGGGATTAATTTTAATGTAAATATTTTTTGGAAAAGATATTTTCATTTCTGCGTTATGTTCATTATGATACTTAGTCTTGATTTCAAATTGGAAGATATTTCACTCAACATTTGCATTATTGTAATAGCCAATATCATTATCCCATTGAGAAATACCAGTTCAGATGTAATGTATTTAATGTATCTATAACAACTGTAGGTTTTTTAAGTTCAAATTTCTTTTAAAATGTAATTTACTAACTTTTACATCTAAAAATGTATATTCTTTAAAATTCTGGGAACATGATCTTTTTTATACCACCTTTTTCTACTACATTTATACTATACCATAATTTACATTTACTTTGTTTTTGTTTTATCAGAAACAAGTCTTTCAAATTATATGTTTATATTGATTATAGTACAGTGCAGATAAAAACAGAGCAAATCTACTATTTAAGCTTATCTAGGCATCAAATATTCTCAGACCAATTATTATAATGTACATTGCTGTTGTTATAAAAATATAGTAATTTTTTGTCTTCAGAAATCAATTAGGATTAAATATAAACACCAACTACGCATTTCTTAATTAACCTGCTGATACTTTTAAAAATGTTTTCAACTTTATGGTATTTTAAATAAAAACTATGTCTAGACTTCCACTAAAATCATTTCTACTATAGCTTTTCCTTTTTAAATGTTTACTTTGGGAGGCCAAGGTGGGTGGATCACTTGAGGTCAGTTCGAGACCAGCCTGGCCAACATTGTGAAACCCCGTCTCTACCAAAAATATTAAAAAAAAAAAAAATTAGCTGGGTGCGGTGGCATGCGCCTGTAATCCCAGCTACTTGGGAGGCTGAGGCAGGAGAATCGCTTGAACCCAGGGGGCGGAGGTTGCAGTGAGCCGAGATCATGCCACTGCACTCCAACCTGGACGACAGAGTGAGACTCCATCTCAAAAAAAAAAATTTTTTTATTTTATTATATTTTAGTATAAAATTAGCACATAACTATTACGTAAAATGTTACATTTAACACCCTGAAATGTTTTTCATAATAAAATAAACTGTTAATGAATGTCAATTTGAAGACTGTTACAAGAACTACATGAGATAGGCTTGAAAAGGACATAGTATAGCTCGTGATACACAGTAACTATATGTCAGCATATGGCAGCTACCATCTTCATCATTATATTTACTATTATATAATACCCAATCATAAGGCTCTACTATAATAGATTATGATTACTGAAAGATAATGAGGTTCCTTACATATTTCAGCTTTATAAATAATGCTAGATTTGACATGTTTTGTACAGGAAGCTATTTTATGTTATTTCTTTAGAAGATTTCCAGATAAATGAAATGAATATGAAATAAATGAAATGAATCAAATAAAATGAAATTAACATTGTCAAAGAATTTCAATATACATCATCAAATGTTTTGCAAAGGGTTGTCCCAACTTCTACTTCTACTAGCAGTATGTAACATTGACTCTTCCACAGCATCCTCACTGATAGTCAATACTTTCTATTTTTTTCTTAGCACTTACTCATTGACTTTAATCATTTTCTTAACTATATATATCTCTAATACCATACAATCTTTTTCTTATTTTTGGAGAATGTATTTACTGACATAATGTAAGAGTAACATGAAAGAAACAAGAATAACACAAAGAATTCGCCCAATACCCTTCACCCGATTCCCTGAATGTTAGCATTTTATTACATTTGCCTTCACTTTATCTCTTTTTCTGTCTCTGTGAATATAGATATAATTTTTTTCTGAAATGTTTAAGAGTACATTACATAAATTACACTATATGTATTGTATTTCATGGCATTAACATTTTAAAACCTCCTTTATTCAGAATCTCAGATAATTTGGTACAGGAAAAAATAGTATTTTGTTCTAATTTGAATTTCTCTGTCGATGAAAGTTTAAGATGTTTTCATAAATTAACTAACTATATTTGTTCTTTGGTTACTCATCTGTTGATGATGTTGGCCCATTATGTATTACTTTTACTTATGTATTTACTTGCCTCCCATGTGAAAGCAAGATACTAATCACTTCTCAAGAGTAGAGAAGTTCTCTCTGCTCACAGTAAATTTACAACCTACTTTGACAGCAAGGGTGTAAGAAGGCAGCTTTTTAAAAAAATGATGTTTAGCCACGGAAACTGTCTTCAAACACAATTTTACAAGCAAGTACAATGAAAGAAAATAGATAAAAGCGCAGCTTCTCTGGTTGAAGTAAAGATAGAAGACTTGGATCCTCCTGGATTCCCTCCCCTTTTCCTCTCAGCCTCTCTAAGTAACAAAGACCTCCAACTCATGCCCACTAGGAGCTCTTAAAAACTATAGACAGATAGGGTTTCTTTCCAACATAGGCAAGAATTTTTATATCCTTTGTATCTCAATCACTATACTGTACTTATTTTTATCAAAAAGTAATTACATAAGATATCTTTCCAAATGTATATCTGTCTTCTTCTCCCCCTTCTTTCTTTTTAATCTCTTTTGCTCACAATCCTTCTATGGATGAAGCTTATGGTAAATGTTGACAGTTTTGAGAGATTCATTATACAACATTCTGCCCACCAAAAGATCAGAAGCATTTCCTTTTTTTTGATGTTCTTCCATCATAAATATCTATGGCATCACCTGAAGTGAATTTATTAGTATGCAAATCTCCACACTTTACTATTCTCTCAGCTCATCTTCCAAAGTTAATGAAGCATAAGTAAATGTGTTTGATTAAATAATCCAGACTTCTTCCCAAGGCTGCTAAGATTGGGCATTCACCCCAAGGTTGGGAAAGTGGGGAAGGGGGACATTCAAGTCTCCCTCAAGCAAAGGCAGACCAGTTAAAAAATATTATATTGACATGTAAAGTAGTTGTGGTCCCCTTTTGGGCCCTGACACACTATAATTTGTACCTTCTCCCTATCCTTTTTCTCATCATTATTCCTTCCTAAAATAATTTTGCCTTCCTAATAAGATTGTTTATTCAAGAGAACCTTACTAGTATGTTTTCAGATTGTGCATGGGATATATATCTAAGAGAATATAGTATTAAGAAATTTCCTTTCAGTTAGTATATTTGTCTCTCCTAATACCACGTACACACTTTTTCTGGGGCCACATAGGTTTCTCTTAAAAGTTTTCTTGTAACAAATTGTCCTCCAGTTCCATACATGTTGTTGCAAATGACAGGATCTCATTATTTGTTATGACTGAATCGTACTCCACTGTGCATGTGTACCACATTTTCTTAAGTGAAATAAGGCACTTTGTCCTTTCTTCTTGTATTCTTACCAATTTGTAGGAAAAACAAACTTCACATGTTCTCACTCATTAATGCAGGCTAAAAATAAAAGCAACTGAACTCATGGTGATAGATGGTAGAATGATGACTATCAGAGGCTGGGAAGGGTAGTCAGGGAAGGGGAGAGTGGGCAGGGTTAAAGAGTAAAAAATATAGTTAGAATGAATAGAATGAGTAAGATCTAGTATTTGATAGCACAATATGGTGACTACAGTCAACTATAATTTTGTTGGGTATATTTTAAAATAACTAAAAGAGTATAACTGGAATGTTTATAACACAAAGAAAGGATAAATGCTTGAGGTGATAGATACCCCATTTACCCAATTATGATTATTGAGCATTGTATGCCTGTATCAAAGTATCTCATGCACCCCATAAATATATACACATAATATGTACCTATAAAAATAAAAAATAAAATAAATAAAAGATAAAATAAAGTTCTCTTGTAACAGACCTAGAAATCACCCATAGTATTTTCCTGCCTGATCTGCCTGACATTTTTTATGTACTTTCTTCTTTGTCAGGTCTGTATCCAAGTAGCACATAAAAGTAGCCTCTTTTATATTTATTTTAATTTTATTAAATTAAACTTTGAAATTAAATTTAATTTTTGCCCTTCTTTGGGTTTGAAATATATTAATATCTCATTGCGCCAGGTGCAGTGGCTCAGGCCTATTAATCCCAGCACTTTGGGAGGCTGAGGCAGGTGGATTGCTTGAGGTCAGGAGTTCAAGAACAGCCTGACCAACATGGCAAAACCCCATCTCTACTAAAAATAGAAAAAATAGCCAGGCATGGTAGGGCATGCCTGTAGTCTCAGCTTCTCAGAAGCCTGAGGCACAAGAATTGCTTGAACCTGGGAGGCAGAGGTTGCAGTGAGCTGAGATTACACCACTGCACTTTAGCCTAGGCAATAGAGTGAGACGCCATCTCAAAAAAAAAAAAAAAAAAAAAAAAAAAAAAAGAAAGAAAAAAAAACTTATTGCAATTTTAATTTGCATTTCCCTAATGACTAATAATATTTGATGTTATTGGCCATTCATTTATGTATCTTATTTTATGAAATGCCTGTTCAAGTCTTCTGCCCATTTTTATGTTGGATTTTGTGTTTTTTGGTTTGTATACATTTTTGTAAATTCTTACTGTAATACCTTTATCAGATATATTTTTTGAACATTTTCTTTCCATCTGTAACTTGCCTTTTCATTTTTTAAGAGTGTCTTTTGATGAACAAAACTTTTAATTTTTATTATTTCAACTTATTTTATTTTATGATTAGTAAATTTTTATCCTTTTTAAGAAGCTTTGCCTTCCCCAAGTTCACAAAGATATTTTCCCACATTACATTCTAGAAGCTTTATATGCTTATCTTTTACATTTCCATCTATGATCTATCTGAAATTCATTTTGGGGAACAGTGTAGACTTAGGCAGTAAAGTTTATTTTTTCCACTTGTTTATCTAGTTGTTCCAGGATCATTTGTTGAGAAGGCTTTTCTCTTTCCCATTTAATTGCCTGGTACATGTCATGCAGGAAATTACCTTGATGTAATGATAGCCTCCAGATACCCTACCAGCGAAGCCACCTTCCAGGTCAGAAAAACAGAAATGTCCACAGACTAAATTGAGGTTGTACTCAAAACACATGGCTTAAGGAATAAGTGTAAAACAAAGACACAAAAAGAAAGAGGTGAGTATATTAATACACTTAGAATACCTGAATCTTAGGTTATACTGTATTTATATGTCCTATAGCTCAATCTCTCTGCCACATCAGAGTTTTCAGCTGATGGTTTGTTTGAGATTTGAAAAACAGGACTCAGCAGATGGAAGGTGCCTAGAGCCAGCTACATACACAGCTACGCTAGAGAGACTTTGGGGAAAGTACAACTGACCACAGTCATGGTTCAACAGTTAAGGTGATGAGCAGCTATAAATTTAACTTGTGTTATTGGGTAAGAACATTGAGTCTAGAGGAGGCATCATCAATAAATGACCTATTTAAATCCTCATGAATATTGGGAGACTCATGTGGCTCATGTTTATTTAGTGTGTTACTAAGAGGTGAAGCTGGCTGGGCTTCTGGGTTGGGTAGAGGACTTGGAGAACGTTTCTGGCTAGCTAAAGGATTGTAAATGCACCAGTCAGTGCTCTGTGTCTGGCTAAAGGTTTGTAAATGCACCAATCAGCACTCTGTGTCTAGATAATTGGGTAGTGGACTTGGAGAACTTTTCTGGCTAGCTAAAGGATTGTAAATGCACCAATCAGCGCTTTGTGTCTAGCTAAAGGTTTGTAAATGCACCCATCAGCACTCCGTAAAAACGGACCAATCAGCACCCCATAAAACGGACCAGTGAGCACTCTGTAAAATGGACCATCAGCTTTCTGTAAAATGGACCAATCAGCAGGATGTGGGCGGGGCCAAATAAGGGAATAAAAGCAGGCCACCCGAGCCAGCAGTGGCAATGCTCTGGGGTCCCCTTCCATGCTGTGGAAGCTTTGTTCTTTTGCTCTTTGCAATAAGTCTTGCTGCTGCTCACTCTTTGGGTCCACACTACCTTTATGAGCTGTAACACTCACTGTGAAGTTCTGCAGCTTCACTCCTGAAGTCAGTGAGACCACAAACCCACTGGCGCAACCCTGGATGCACCACCTTTAAGAGCTGTAACACTCACTGAGAAGGCCTGCAGCTTCACTCCTGAAGTCAGCAAGACCACAAACCCACCAGGAGGAACAAATAACTCTGGACATGCCACTTTTAAGAGTTGTAACACTCACTGTGAAGGTCTGCAGCTTCACTCCTGAAGTCAGTGAGACTACGAACATCTGAAGGAACAAATTCTGAACACACCATCTTTAAGAACTGTAACACTTACTGCGAGTGTCCATGGCTTCATTCTTGAAGTCAGCAAGACCAAGAACCCACTGGAAGGAACCAATTCCGGACAGATTTCAGTGCCCCAGATGGGACACTTGATTGTCACCAAGTGGTGAGTACCATTGGACCCCTTTCGCTTGCTATTCTGTCCTATTTTTCCTTAGAATTCAGGGGCCAAATACCAGGCACCTGTCAGCCAGTTAAAAGCAACTAGCACAGCCACCAGACTAAAGACACGGGTGTCAGGCTTTCTGGGAAAGGGCTCTCTAACAACCCCCGACTCATTGGAGTTGGGAGCGTTGGTTTGCCTGGAACCAGCTTCTGCTTTTCCTGTAATTCCAGGCTGAGCTGAGGGTCGACAGAGAGGAAAGCCGTTCAGCTACAGGGTCCCGACAACAAGTTGGTTGACCCTGTGGCCATGAGCAGAACTCTCAAAGTCATGTTACCCAAGCAAGACTCACCCATCTATCCTAACTATCCTGACCCTTGCCTCCTGGGTTCAAATGCCTGTCATACAAACTTCCTCTCAACTCTCTTCTCCAAGGCTAGTCCCGCTTCTAAAAACCACTCCTTGTCTCTGGTGCTTTTCTGGTTTCTCCTCTAAGAATGATTTCTAGTATAAACTCTAGGACTCTGTTACCTTCTTTAGGCACCCGGGCTCACCAATCAGAAAGACATAATTTTTGCCCAAAGCCCCGTTGTAGGGGGGTATATCTGGAATTTTAGGATCCCTCCTCAGACAAGCAGGCCTAACAAAAGCTATTCCTGAAGCTAGGATATGGGGAGCCTCAGAAATTGTATCCTTCCTATTCACATAAGTGAGGACAAAAGACATCACTCTTCCAACTCTGGAGATCCCTTCCCTCCCTCAGGGTATGGCCCTGTACTTCATTTTTGAGGCATAACATCTGTATAGGACAGGGGTAATGTCCCAATATTAACAGGAGAACACTTAGGACTCTAATAGTTTTTTGAGAATGCATCGGTAAGGGCCACTGAATCCAATTTTTCTCGGTCCTCTTTGTGGTCTAGGAGGACAGGCAAGGGTGCAGGTTTTCTAGAATGTGTCAGTAAGGGCCACTAAATCCCACCTTCCTTGGTCCTCCTTGTGGTCTAGGAGGAAAATTAGTGTTTCTGCTGCATCAGCGAGCGCAACTATTCCAATCAGCAGGGTCCAGGGACAATTGTGGGTTCTTGGGCAGGGGGTGTTTCTGCTGCTGCATCAATGAGCGCAACTATTCTGATCAGCAGGGTCCAGGGACTGTTGCAGTTTCTTGGGCAGGGGTAGAAACAAACAAACCAAAACCACGGGCTGTTTTGTCTTTCAGATGGGAAACACTTGGGCATCAACAGGCTCACCCTTGAGAAATGCATCCTAAGGCACTGAGACCAATTTGACCCACAAACCCTGAAAAAGAGGCAGCTCATTTTTTTCTGCACTATGGCTTGGCCCCAATATTCTCTCTCTGATGGGGAAAAATGGCCACCTGAGGGAAGTATAAATTATAATACTATCCTGCATCTTGACCTTTTCTGTAAGAGGAAAGGCAAATGGAGTGAAATACCTTATGTACAAGCTTTCTTTTCATTAAAGGAGAATACACAACTATGCAAACTTGCAATTTACATCCCACAGGAGGATATTTCAGCTTACCCCCATATCCTAGCCTCTCTATAGGTCCCCTTCCTATTAATCATAAGCCTCCTCTAATCTCCCTTGCCCAGAAGGAAGTAAGCAAAGAAATCTCCAAAGGACCACAAAAACCCCAAGGCTATTAGTTATGTCCCCTTGAAGCTTTAGGGGGAGGGGAATTTGGTTCAACCCAGGTACATGTCCCTTTCTCCTTCTCTGATTTAAAGCAGAACAAGGCAGACCTGGGGAAGTTTTCAGGTGATCTTGTTAGGCACGTAGATGTCCAACAGAGTCTAGGGCAAACCTTCTATCTCACTTGGAGAGATGTCATGCTATTGGTAGATCAAACCCTGGCCTTTAATGAAAAGAATGTGGCTTTAGCTGCAGCCTGAGAGTTTGGAGATACCTGGTATCTTAGTCAAGTAAATGATAGAATGACAGCTGAAATAAGGGACAAATTCCCTTCCAGTCAGCAAGCCGTCCCCAGTATGAATCCCCATTGAGACCTTGACTCAGATCATGAGGACTGGAGTCATAAACATCTGTTGACCTGTGTTCTAGAAAGACTAAGGAGAATTAGGAAAAAGCCCATGAATTATTCAATGATGTCCACCATAACTCAGGGAAAGGAAGAAAATCCTTCTGCCTTCCTTGAGTAGCTATGGGAGGCCTTAAGAAAATATACTCTCCTGTCACCCAAATCACTCAAGGGTCAATTGATTTTAAAGATAAGTTTATTATCCAATCAGCTGCAGATATCAGGAGAAAGTTCCAAAAGCAAGCCCTAGGCCCTGAACAAAATCTGGAGGCATTACTAAACCTAGCAACCTTGGTGTTCTATAATAGGGACCAAGAGGAGCAGGCCCAAAAGGAAAAGCGAGATCAGAGAAAAGCTGCAGCCTTAGTCATGGCCCTCAGACAAACAAACTTTGGTCGTTCAGAGAGGACAGAAAATGGAGCAGGCCAATCACCTGGTAGGGTTTTTTATCAGTGTGGTTTACAAGGACACTTTAAAAAAGATTGTCCAACAAGAAACAAGCCGCCCTCTCGTCCATGTCTGCTATGCCGAGGCAATCACTGGAAGGTGCACTGCCCCAGAGGACAAAGGTTCTCTGGGTCAGAAGCCCCCGACCAGATGATCCAACAACAGGACTGAGGGTGCCCGGGGCAAGCACCAGCTCATGTCATCACCCTCACTGAGCCCTGGGTACATTTAACCATTGAGGGCCAGGAAATTGACTTCCTACTGGGCACTGGTGCAGCCTTCTCAGTGTTAATCTCCTGTCCTGGATGAGGTCTTCAAGGTCCCTGACCATCCGAGGAATCCTGGGACAGCCTGTAACCAGGTATTTCTCCCACCTCCTCAGTTGTAACTGGGAGACTTTGCTCTTTTCACATGCTTTTCTTGTTATGCCTGAAAGTCTCACACCCTTCTTAGGGAGAGATATATTAGCCAAAGCTGGAGCTATTATCTACATGAATATGGGGAACAAGTTACCCATTTGTTGTCCCCTACTTACAGAGGGAACCAACCCTGAAGTCTGGGCATTGGAAGGACAATTTGGAAGGGCAAAAAATGCCTGCCCGGTCCAAATCAGGCTAAAAGATCCCTCCACATTTCCTTATCAAAGGCAATATCCCTTAAGGCCTGAAGCTCATAAAGGATTACAGGACATTGTTAAACATTTCAAACCTCAAGGCTTAGTAAGGAAATGCAGCAGTCCCTGCAACACCCCAATTCTAGGAGTACAAAAACCAAACAGGCAGTGGAGACTAGTGCAAGATCTTAGACTCCTCAATCAGGCAGTAATTCCTCTATATCCAGTTGTACCCAACTGCTATACCCTGCTCTCTCAAATACCAGAGAAAGAGTAATAGTTCACTGTTCTGGACCCAAGGATGCCTTCTTCTGTATTCCCCTCCACTCTGGCTCCCAGTTTCTCTTTGACTTTGAGGATCCCACAGACCACACGTCCCAACTTACATGGACCATCTTGCCCCAAGAGTGTAGGGATAGCCCTCATCTCTTTGTTCAGGCACTGGCCCAAGATCTAGGCCACTTCTCAAGTCAAGGCACTCTGGTCCTTCAGTATGTGGATGATTTACTTTTGGCTACCAGTTCAGAAGCGTCATGCCAGCAGGCTACTCTAGATCTCTTGAACTTTCTAGCTAATCAAGGGTACAAGCCGTCTAGATCGAAGGCCCAGCTTTGCCTATAGCAGGTCAAATATCTAGGCCTAATCTTAGCCAGAGGGACCAGGGCCCTTATCAAGGAAAGAATACAGCCTATACTGGCTTATCCTCACTCTAAGACATTAAAACAGTTGCAAGCATTCCTTGGAATCACCGGCTTTTGCCAACTACAGATCCCCAGATACAGTGAGATAGCCAGGCCCCTCTCTACTCTAATCAAGGAGACTCAGAGGGCAAATACTCATCAAGTAGAATGGGAACCAGAGGCAGAAACAGCCTTCAAACCCTTAAAGCAGGCCCTAGTACAAGCTCCAGCTTTAAGTCTTCCCACAGGACAAAACTTCTCTTTATACATCACAGAGAGAGCAGGGATCACTCTTGGAGTCCTTAACTCAGACTCATGGGACAACCCCACAACTAGTGGCATACCTAAGTAAGGAAATTGATGTACTAGCAAAAGGCTGGCCTCACTGTTTAAGGGTAGTTGTGGTGGCAGCTGTCTTGGTGTCAGAGGCTATCAAAATAATACAAGGAAAGAATCTCACTGTCTGGACTACTCATGATGTAAATGGCATACTAAGTGCCAAAGGAAGTTTATCAGTTTATGGCTATCAGACAACCACCTACTTAGATACCAGGAGCTACTCCTTGAGGGACTGGTGTTTCAAATACGTATGTGTGTGGCCCTCAACCCTGCCACTTTTCTCCCAGAGGATGGGGAACCAATCGAGCATGACTGCCAACAGATTATAGTCCTGACTTATGCTGCCCGAGATGATCTCTTAGAAGTCCCTTTAGCTAATCCTGATCTTAATCTATATACCGATGGAAGTTCATTTGTGGAGGATGGGATACAAAGGGCAGGTTATGCCATAGTTACTGACATAACCATACTTGAAACTAAGCCTCTTCCCCCAGGGACCAGCATCCAGCTAGCAGAACTAGTGGCACTTACCCGAGCCTTAGAACTGGGAAAGGGAAAAAGAATAAATGTGTATACAGATAGCAAGTATGCTTATCTAATCCTACATGCCCATGCTGCAATATGGAAAGAAAGGGAGTTCCTAACCTCTGGGGGAACCCCCATTAAATACCACAAGGAAATCATGGAGTTATTGCATGCAGCGCAAAAACCCAAGGAGGTGGCAGTCTTACACTGCCAAAGCCATCAGAAAGGTGAAGGAGAAGAGGCAGAAGGAAACCAATGGGCAGAAGCTGAGGCCAAAATTGCTGCCAGGCAGGACCTCTCATTAGAAATACCTGTGGAAGGGCCCTTGGTATGGAACAACCCCCTCCAAGAGATTAAGCCCCAGTATTCCCCAACTAAAACAGAATGGGGAGTTTCACAGGGGCAGAGTTTTCTCTCCTCAGGGTGGTTAATGACAGAAGAAGGAAAGGTGCTTATACTTGAAGCCAGCCAGCGGAAAATACTTAAAACCCTCCACCAAACTTTTCATATGGGTATTGAAAACACTCATCAAATGGCCAAATCCCTATTTACAGGGCCAAATCTCCTCCAGACCGTCCAACAGGCAGTCAAAGCCTATGAGGCGTGGCAAAGGAATGTTCCCTTGGTCCATCATAAGGCCTCTTTGGGGGAACAAAGAATAGGTCACTATCCTGGTAAGGACTGGCAGTTAGACTTCACCCATATGCCTAAGTCAAAGGGATTTCAATACTTGTTGGTCTGTGTTGATACCTTTACAAATTGGTTAGAAGCTTTCCCCTGCAAGACAGAGAAGGCTCAGGAAGTGATTAAAGCCCTAATTCATGAAATAATTCCTAGATTTGGGCTTCCTCAAAGCTTACACAGTGACAATGGTCCAGCTTTTAAAGCCACAATAACTCAGGGAATTTCCAGGGCTCTAGGGATACAATATCACCTTCATGCACCTGGAGGCCACAATCCGCAGGGAAGGTTGAGCCGGCAAATGAAACACTCAAGAAGGACTTAAGGAAACTAACACAAGAAACTCGTCTCCCATGGCCTACTCTTTTGCCCATGGCCTTGTTGAGAATCTGAAATTCTCCTCACAAAACAGAGCTCAGTCCATATGAAATGATGTATGGATGACCTTTCCTCACAAATGACCTCCTACTTGATCAGGAAACAGGCAACTTGGTGAAAGATATAACTTCTTTGGCAAAATATCAACTAAACCTTAAAAACCTACCTGAAAGATGTCACAGAGAAAAGGGAACAGAGTTGTTTCAACCAGGAGATCTAGTGTTGGTCAAATCTCTCCCCTCTACCTCCCCATCTATGGACTCTTTGTGGGAAGGGCCATACTCAGTATTCCTCTCTACCCCCACTGCAGTTAAGGTGGCAGGAGTAGAATCTTGGATTCACCACACCTGAGTTAAATTTTGGACATTCCCCTAAGGAACCTGCAGGACCATCAGTTCAGGAGTCCCAAGATCAGCCAGAACAGCCTCGATACTCCTGTGAACCATTGGAGAACTTGCGTCTCCTATTTTGGAAGGAAACATCCCAGACTAAAAAGCCTCCTACCACTGATCCTGAAGAAAAACCCCTGACTCCTTAAAAAAGATAAGTGAAAACCTACATAATCTTTATCTTTAACACCTTTCCTTGCCCCTTTAATGGAATCCTTCTGCTATTTCATCGTATTATTAAACAGCATACTAACCATACTCTTTGTGATAGGACTATACACTGTAGTTCCTGCTGGGACAAAAATCCTAATCACGTCACCCTTCTTTCTATCTTCCTTGCTTCTGACAGCAATTTACTCCTACCTTTAACTCAGCCTGGATAAAATGATCTCATCTTCCAGAGTACCCTCTTTACCTTCCTATTTACTCTTTGCCTATCTACCCCTCCTGCTTCCTTGAATACTTCATACAATCACCCCTTCCCTTCCCCTAGCTCCTTATTACCTCTACAAGACTCTCAACTTAACCCACTCTCTGTTAAACCAGTCCAATCCTTCCCTGGCAAATGACTGTTGGCTTTGCATCTCTCTATCAACCTCTGCTTACGTTGCCACTCCCATTCCCACAAAAAACTGGATCTTTACAAATTTAACCTACCATCCTCGTTAGGAAGGAAAAGACCCTTTCTGACTTCTAAATATGCAATCATTAGCTGACTTTCCCGTCTCTGATAGGACCAAAATTACCCTAACAAGATGTGCAATCCAACTTTTATGTTCTTACATTTCCAATCTCACCTATTACACAAGCAATGAAAAGCCCATACACAGCCCTGTAACTATGAATACCATCTTAACTTTCCAAGCCCCTTTACGCATCCAATGCAACCTGTTATCAGGCCTGCCCCTGGGGCACCTACTACCCCATCAGTGTAACTACACCCTACAACTTCAAACCCCAACTGATCATAGTAACTTCCGAGTCACCCAAACAGCTCCATTCAGATGGCTTGTCTGCTTCTCAGGGTCCCCAAAAATCATCATCTCCTCCCTGCTTAACAAACAGTCCAGGTTTTGTAATGGCAAACATAATCCCTGCATGACCATTCACCCCTGGACCCCCTGCAGCAGCACCCCCACCACTAGTGAATGCCTTCTCATCCCCTCCTTCAATCACTCTCTCAAATGGTTCCTAGTAGGCACAAAACAGTTTTTTCTCCAATGGGAAAATAGAATACAGGGAGCCACTCAATTCACTCCCAATACCCCTTTCCAGCCATTCACTGGAACTACCTTGGCAAGTACTCTAAGAGTATGGGAAAATGAAAACAACAAATTCACACACCTTTTCACCTTTTTAACATACACAACCAGTTCTGTCTACTCAGCCAAGGTATAGTCTTCTTATGTGGAACATCGACCTATATATGCCTCCCCACTAACTGGACAGGCACTTGCACCTTAGTCTTTCTAAGTGCCAACATTAACATTGCCCCAGGAAGTCAGACCTTATCAGTACCCCTCAAAGCTCAAGTCCGTCAGCACAGAGCCATACAACTAATACCTCTACTTACAGGGTTAGGAATGGCTACTGCTACAGGAACCAGAATAACCAGTTTATATACTTCATTATCCTACTACCACACACTCTCAAAGGATTTCTCAGACAGTTTGTAAGAAATAACGAAATCTATCCTTACTTTACAATCCCAAATAGACTCTTCATCAGCAGTGATGCTCCAAAACCGCTGAGGCCTAGACCTCCTCACTGCTGAGAAAGGAGGACTGTGCACCTTCTTAGGGGAAGAGTGTTGTTTCTACACTAACTAGACAGGGATAGTAAGAGATGCCAGCTGACATTTACAGGAAAAGGCTTCTGAAATCAGACAATGCCTTTCAAACTATTATACCAACCTCTGGAGTTGGGCAACATGGCTTCTCCCCTTCCTAGTTCCCGTGGCAGCCATCTTGCTATTACTCACCTTTGGGCCCTTTATTTTTAACCTTGTTGTCAAATTTGTTTCCTCTAGAATCAAGGCCATCAAGCTACAGATGGTCTTACAAATGGAACTCCAAATGAGTTCAACTAATAACTTCTGCCAAAGACCCCTGGACTGACCCACTAGCCCTTCCACTGGCCTAAAGAGTTCCCCTCTGGAGGACACTACAACTGCAGGGCCCCTTCTTTGCCCCTATCCAGGAGGAAGTAGCTAGAGCAGTCATTGGCCAAATTCCCAGCAGCAGTTGGGGTGTCCTGTTTAGAGGCGGGATTGAGAGGTGAAGCCGGCTGGGCTTCTGCGTCAGGTAGGGGACTTGGAGAACTTTTCTGGCTAGCTATGTAGGATTGTAAATGCACCATTCAGTGCTCTGTGTCTATCTAATAAGGTAGGAGACATGGAGAACTTTTCTGTCTAGCTAAAGGATTGTAAATGCACCACAGTGTTCTGTGTCTAGCTAAAGGTTTGTAAATGTACCAATCAGCACTCTGTAAAAATGGACCAATCAGCACTCTGTAAAACGGACCAATCAGCACTCTGTAAAATGGACCAATAAGCAGGATGTGGGTGGGGCCAAATAAGGGAATAAAAGCATGCCACCCGAACCAGCAGCAGCAACCCTCTCGGGTCCCCTTCCATGCTCTGGAAGCTTTGTTCTTTTGGTCTTTGCAATAAATCTTGCTGCTGCTCACTCTTTAGGTCTGCACTAACTTTATGCACTGTAACACTCACCACAAAGGTCTGCAGCTTCACTCCTGAACTCGGCAAAACTACGAACCCACTAGGAGGAATGAACAACTCCGGACATGCCACCTTTAAGAGCTGTAACACTCACTGTGAAGGTCTGCAGCTTAACTCCTGAAGTCAGCAAGACTACAAACCTCTGAAGGAACAAACTCTGGACACACCATCTTTAATAACTGTAACACTCACTGGGAGGGTCCACGGCTTCATTCTTGAAATCAGCGAGACCAAGAACCCATCAGAAGGAACCAATTCCAGACACATTACGAATATTCAGTACCCATGTGGTCCTTCTGAGCTCTTCTATCCTTTTATGTGTAAACAAAACACAGATATTCCAGTCCACTTACTTTATTTGTGTTAACATGTCTCACAAGCCACTTGCTTTGTCATCCCTCAATACCTGTGGAAGACTGGATCTAAGAAACTCCTGCCAATACCAAAACCCAAAGATGCTCAAGTCCTAGATATAAAATGGCATAGTACTTGCATATAACCTATGCACTTCCTCCCCTGTACTTTAAATCATCTCTAGATTACTTATGTAAATAGTTGTTATGCTATATTGTTTAGGGAATAATAACAGGGAAAAATGTCTGAACATGTTCAGTACAGACGCAGTATTTTTCTTAATATTTTCAATCCAAAGTTGATTGAACCCATGGACACATAGGGCTATTACCATATTTAGCTTCATTTATCCACTGTATGTGTTTTTCCCATGTTCTATAGCAGAGATGAGCAAACTATGACCTTCAGGCTCACTATCTGTTTTTATAAATAATGTTTTGTTGTAACACACCTGTAACCATTCATGGACATATTATCTATAGCTAAATTCCTGCTACAAAGGCTGAGCTGAGTATAGTAGTTGCAGCACAGACAGTATAGCCAGCAAGTCTTGAATATTTACTCTGTGGCCCTTTAACAAAAACATTCCCATTCCCTGTTCTATAGAAGATTTAATATTCTTGAATGAGTAAGCACACATTACTGAATCTTTGTTGAAAATCAACTAACTGTACATATGTGGATCTATTTTTAGACTATTTTGATTTATAATGTCTATTACTATGCTAATACTATATTGGTTTGACTACTATAGTTTTAAAGTAGATTATTAAACCAAGTAATGTAAATTCCCTACCTGTTTTACTTTTTTACAAAATTGTTTTGGCCATTCCAGATCTTTTGAATTTGTATGTCAATTTTAGAATCAATTTGTCAGTGTCTCAAAATAGACAGGATTTTTATTGGGAAGGCATTAAATCTATAGATAATTTGTGTAGAATTGTAATTTTAACAATAGTGAGTCTTTAAACTATTTATTTAGGTCTTTATTTTTCCCAGCACTGTTTCCTAAGTTGTCAGCATAGAGGTCTTACATATATTTGATTAAATTTGTTCCTAAGTATATTGTTTTCTGGTGCTTTTGTAAACTGATTTTTTTTTTTTTTTTTAAGACAGAGTCTTGCTCTTTCACCCAGGCTGGAGTGCAGTGGCGCGATCTCGGCTCACTGCAGGCTCTGCCCCCCGGGGGTTCATGCCATTCTCCTGCCTCAGCCTCCTGCGTAGCTGGGACTGCAGATGTCTGCCACTTTGCCCGGCTAATTTTTTGTATTTTTACTAGAGACAGCGTTTCACCGTGTTAGCCAGGATGGTCTCGATCTCCTGACCTCATGATCCGCCCGCCTCAGACTCCCAAAGTGCTGGAATTACAGGCGTGAGCCACTGTGCCCAGCCGAATTTTTTTTTTTAATGGTTTATATTAATAGAGAAATACAATTAATTTTTGTATATTGAACTTATCCCTTGTGACTGCTCTATTCATTTATTACTTCTACCAGTTGCTGTGTAGATGGTGTTGAGAGGTGACAGCGTGCTGGCAGCCCTCGCATCCCTCGGCACCTCCTCTGCCTGGGCTCCCACTATGGCAGCACTTGAGGAGCACTTCAGCCTGCCGCTGCACTGTGGGAGGCCCTTCTTGGGCTGGCCGAGGCCGGAGCTGGCTCCCTCAGCTTGTGGGGAGCTGTAGACAGAGAGGCACAAGCAGGTACCAGGGCTACACACGGTGCTTGTGGGCCAGCACGAGTTCTGGGTGGGCGTGGGCTTGGTAGGCCTGCACTCGGAGTGGCCAGCCGGCCCGGCTGGCCCCGGGCAGTGAGGGACTTAGCACCTGGGCCAGCAGCTGCTGTGCTCGACTTCTCGCTGGGCTTTAGCTGCCTCCCCGTGGGGCAGGGCTCGAGACCTGCAGCCCACCATGCCTGACCCTCCCCCCCACCATGGGCTCCTGTGCAGCCCAAGCCTCCCCAATGAGCGCTGCCCCCTGCTCCATGGCGCCTTGTCCCATCGACCACCCAAGGGCTGAGGAGTGCAGGTGCATGGTGCAGGACTTGCAGGCAGCTCCACCTGTGGCCCCAGTGCAGGATCCACTGGGTGAAGCCAGCTGGGCTCCTCAGTCTGGTGGGGACTTGGAGAACCTTTACATCTAGCTAAGGGATTGTAAATACACCAATCGGCACTCTGTATCTAGCTCAAGGTTTGTAAACACACCAATCAGCACCCTGTGTCTAGCTCAGGGTATGTGAATGCACCAATCAACACTCTGTATCTAGCTACTCTGGTGGGGACCTGGAGAACCTTTGTGTCGACACTCTGCATCTAGCTAATCTAGTAGGGACATGGAGAACTTTTGTGTCTAGCTCAGGGATTGTAAATGCACCAATCAGCACCCTGTCAAAATGGACCAATCAGCTCTCTGTAAAATGGACCAATCGGCTCTCTGTAAAATGGACCAAACGGCTCTCTGTAAAATGGACCAATCAGCAGGATGTGGGTGGGGCCAGATAAGAGAATAAAAGCAGGCTGCCTAAGCCAGCAGTGGCAACCCGCTGGGGTCCCCTTCCACACTGTGGAAGCTTTGTTCTTTAGCTTTTTGCAATAAATCTTGCTACTGCTCACTCTTTGGGTCCACACTGCCTTTGTGAGCTGTAACACTCATCACGAAGGTCTGCAGCTGCACTCCTGAAGCCGGCGAGACCACGAACCCACCAGGAGGAAAGAACAACTCCAGACGTGCTGCCTTAAGAGCTGTAACACTCACCGCCAAGGTCTGCAGCTTCACTCCTGAGCCAGCGAGACCAGAAATCCACCAGAAGGAAGAAACTCCAAACACATCAAACATCAGAAGGAAAAAACTCTGGACACACTGCCTTTAAGAACTGTAACACTCACTGTGAGGGTCTGCAACTTCATTCTTGAAGTCAGTGAGACCAAGAACCCACCAATTCCAGACACAGTGTCATTTGGATCTTCTGGATTCTTACTGATTTTGTATTTGTTCTATCAATTTCTGAGAGTTCTATATTAAAATCTCTATCTATGTTTGTGATATTGCCTATTTCTATCTTGGCTTTGATTTTGTTTCATTTATCTTGAGTCTCTGTTTTAAGTATATATATTCGTGATTATATCTTAGGTTGAATTGACCTTTTATCTAGAAATTTTTGTTTATCTCTAATAATTACTTTTTTGATGTTTTCTTTGTCTGACATTAACCTAGCTATGCCAATATTTCTTATATTTATTGTTTGCATTGTATACCTTTTTCCAGTTTTTTACTTTTTTTCTTTTTTAAAATTCTGTTTATTTATTTTTGAGATAGGATCCTACTCTGTCACCCAGGCAGGAATGCAGTGGCTGGATCTTGAATCACTGTAGCCTCAGCCTCCCAGGTTCAAGTGATTCTTCCACCTCAGTCTCCTGAGTAACTAGGACTACAGGCTCACACCACAACACCTGGCTTATTTTTGTTTATTTTTTGTAGAGATGGGAGTCTCATTATGTTGCACAGGCTTGTCTCAAACTCCTGGGCTCAAGTGATCCACCCACCTTGGCCTCCCAAAGTGCTTGGATTACAGGCATGAGCCACTGCACCTAGCCACAGTTTCTTACCTTCAAT
The DNA here is from genome assembly GCF_028885655.2 of Pongo abelii. Taxonomy (NCBI): domain Eukaryota; kingdom Metazoa; phylum Chordata; class Mammalia; order Primates; family Hominidae; genus Pongo; species Pongo abelii. The sequence goes on from NC_071998.2 coordinate 34,166,749, forward strand.
TTATGCCTTTATATTTAAAGTGCATCTATTGTTGACTGAATGTAGTTGTGATTTTTATTCAATCTGAGAACCTCTGTCTTTTAATTAAAGCATGAAAAGCTTTGTACTATCTCAGGTTTGGTTTTCATTTGTTACTTTTTTTTTCCCCCCGAATTATAAAGTCACATTTTCCCGTTTTTGTTTTTGTTTGTTTGTTTTGTTTGTTTTGCATGATTAGAAAAAATAGTACTGTATATTGGACATTGTGAGTGACAAATTTTAGACACGGAATTTTGTTACCTTCCTCTGAAGAGTTTTGAGTTTGTTGTTCTAGCATAAAGTAGCTTGGTAGGACCCAAACTCCAAACTGTCTCTCTCCCTCCCTTGTGATGGGCAGCAGCTGAAATCTCTGCTCATCTTTTTTCAGGTTTCCAACTTGATATCCACTTAACTGTTTACAGCCTTTCTCAGGCATGCTCAGTTCAAAGGCTAGCCAAGGATTTGAGGAGAGATTATATATAAACTTGGGGGCTCTCCACACTGTGGCACTGCAGTTTATGAGATTTTTGCCTATTATTTTCAAGCTGTTCTGGTAGCCCCGATCTCCATCCTCTGACATCTCAAGCCAATAGTTCTGTGGCTCTTTATTCAAGTCTAGCTGCCCTGCACTGCACCAACTTAGGAAATGTACCCGGGGAAAAGTCTGTATCAAGGTGAATCTCACTCAAGGCAGTCTCTCCTTTCAAGAATCAAGTTTTTTTCAGGTGCTGTTGTTGTTCTTACTGTTATTTTCCCTGCTTTTGATTAAACTCCATGACTTCAAGTGTGTGGATTTTTAACCTAATCCACAGTTTACAATTGTTATATGCAGGATGATTATTCTAATACAAGATCCTTGGGAATTACTAAACTAGAATTTAAAGATTTTGTAGTCCACATCAAAGCCTAACAAATTTAAAGCAGCATTTACCAACATGTGTTCTGGAGAACACAAGTAGTAGCATCTTAAAATGAACAAACAAAAGGGATTGTTATACAGTCAAATATTTATAAAAGACACTTATCACTTCAGAGATTCCAAGGATTTTAGGAGCCCTCATTCCTCTTAAGACATGACCCAGTACTGGCCAGGGGCCCCTCTGCCATACACTATGTGTCAATGCACTCACTGTCCAAACCAGATTTGAAATGTTAACATAAGACCATGAAATCTGTGGAGGAAAATGGGAGAGTTTTATTTTCTATTTTTTAAAAAACCTATAGATGGGAAGACACAGCCTCCAATGTATGGTCAAAGAAGGAGAGAGGAAAAGAGGCATTTACATCCTTCAGTCTGTCTAAGGTGCACATTTAGCAGGCTTGGGGAAAGTTTGTGAATATTTACAAGGAAAGTCAAGCATGTGTGCAATGAGTAAACATATATGTAACATATTTTAGGCTCATTTTAGGGGGAAATTTTAATGTTAAAATAAGGTAAAATTTGACTCTTTACATCAAAAGGTGAACTGAAGGGCATAAAAATGTTCTGTGGGGCACAAAAACATTCTGTGCACAGGCTCTGTAAACCTGGTGAAACTGGCTTAAGGTCTGTGGGTGTTTATCAGGAAACATTGTTCGCACAGTAGGTCTATTGTCAACTCAGAGCTGCTTGTGGGAGGTGGGAGGGGACAGAGGGGCTGTGTAGTGAGTCCAGTTGCCAGTGACTGGTGTTAGGCAATCCAGCAGGATCGGGCAACTGGGAAACTCCCAGTAGCTGTTTTAACAATGTTTTTTTAAGGGTTAGTTTCTGTTCAATTACAGGAAAGAAGATGTTATGGCAGCTAGTAATATAGGGGTATATGCTCAACCCTTATCCCTGATATGGCCACTTGATTCTATTTCTGGTGTGCCTCATTTTGGCCACAGGAGTTCATTTCATCTATCAGCTTGGGGCATATTTTAACTAAGACAGGAGGAGCTAGACCCCACACTTCATGGGAGAAATATCAAGAAATGTACGGTCATCTATTTTTTTTTGTAAGAGATGGGGTCTGTCAGCTCCCCAGGCTAGAATGCAGTGGCTATTCACAAGGATGATGGTAGGACAATGCAGCCTTGAACTCACGGGCTCAAGCAAGCCTCCTGTCTCAGCCTTCCAAGTAGCTGGGACTACAGGCACATGTCATTGCACCTGGCAATATGTTCATCTTTAATCCACCATGCCATTCTCAGGGTAAAAGGCAGTAGACGTTTTACAGAGTGGTATGAAAGAAAGAAAGGGAATTATGTTCCCTTTTTTTTATGACTTTTTTTTAATATATATACCTTAAGTTGTAGGGTACATGTGCACAACGTGCAGGTTTGTTACATATGTATACATCTGCCATGTTGGTGTGCTGCACCCATTAACTCATCATTACATTAGGTATATCTCCTAATGCTAACCCTCCCCCCTCCTCCCACCCCATGACAGGCCCCAGTGTGTGATGTTTCCCATCCTGTGTCCAACTCTTCTCATTGTTCAATTCCCACCTAGGAGTGAGAACATGCGGTGTTTGGTTTCCTGTCCTTGTGACAGTTTGCTGAGAATGATGGTTTCCAGCTTCATCCATGTCCCTACAAAGGACATGAACTCATCATTTTTTATGGCTGCATAGTATTCCATGGTGTACATGTGCCACATTTCCTTAATCCAGTCTATCATTGATGGACATTTGGGTTGGTTCCAAGTCTTTGCTATTGTGAATAGTGCCACAATAAACATATGTGTATGTGTGCATGTGTCTTTATAACAGCATGATTTATAATCCTTTGGGTATATACCCAGTAATGGGATGGCTGGGTCAAATGGTATTTCTAGTTCTAGATTCTTGAGGAATCGCCACACTGTCTTCCACAATGGTTGAACTAGTTTACAGTCCCACCAATGGTGTAAAAGTGTTTCTATTTCTCCACATCCTCTGCAGCACCTGTTGTTTCCTGACTTTTTAATGATCGCCATTCTAACTGGTGTGAGATGGTATCTCATTGTGTTTTTGATTTGCCTTTCTCTGATGGCCAGTGATGATGAGCATTTTTTCATGTGTCTTTTGGCTGCATAAATGTCTTCTTTTGAGAAGTGTCTGTTCATATCCTTCACCCACTTTTTGATAGGATTATATTTTTTCTTGTAAATTTGTTTGAGTTCACTGTAGATTCTGGATATTAGCCCTTTGTCAGATGAGTAGATTGCAAAAATGTTCTCCATTCTGTAGGTTGCCTGTTCACTCTGATGGGAGTTTCTTTTGCTGTGCAGAAACTCTTGAGTTTAATTAGATCCCATTTGTCAATTTTGGCTTTTGTTGCCATTGCTTTTGGTGTTTTAGACATGAAGTCCTTGCCCATGCCTTTGTCCTGAATGGTATTGCCTAGGTTTTCTTCTAGGGTTTTTATGGTGTTAGGTCTAACATTAGAGTCTTTAATCCATCTTGAATTAATTTTTGTATAAGGTGTAAGGAAGGGATCCAGTTTCAGCTTTCTACATATGGCTAGCCAGTTTTCCCAGCACCGTTTATTAAATAGGGAATCCTTTCCTCATTTCTTGTTTTTGTCAGATTTGTCAAAGATCAGATGGTTGTAGATGTGTGGTATTACTTCTGAGGGCTCTGTTCTGTTCCATTGGTCTATATCTCTGTTTTGGTACCAGTACCATGCTGTTTTGGTTACTGTAGCCTTGTAGTATAGTTTGAAGTCAGGTAGCGTGATGCCTCCAGCAAAAACCGGAAGCATTCCCTTTGAAAACTGGCACAAGATGGGAATGCCCTCTCTCACTACTCCTATTCAACACAGTGTTGGAAGTTCTGGCCAGGGCAATCAGTCAGGAGAAAGAAATAAAGGGTATTCAGTTAGGAATAGAGGAAGTCAAATTGTCCCTGTTTGCAGATGGCATGATTGTATGTTTAGAAAACACCATCATCTCAGCCCAAAATCTCCTTAAGCTGATAAGCAATTCAGCAGTCTCAGGATACAAAATCGATGTGCAAAAATCACAAACATTCTTATACACCAATAATAGACAAAGAGAGAGTCAAATCCTGAGTGAATTCCCATTCACAATTGCTTCAAAGAGAATAAAATACCTAGGAATCCAACTTACAAGGGATGTGACAGACCTCTTCAAGGAGAACTACAAACCACTGCTCAACAAAATAAAAGAGGACACAAACAAATGGAAGAACATTCCATGCTCATGGATAGGAAGAATCAATATTGTGAAAATGGCCATACTGCCCAAGGTAATTTATAGATTCAATGCCATCCCCATCAAGCTACCAATTACTTTCTTCACAGAATGGGAAAAAACTACTTTAAAGTTCATATGGAACCAAAAAAGAGCCCGCAATGCCAAGCCAATCCTAAGCCAAAAGAACAAAGCTGGAGGCATCACGCTACCTGAATTCTGTTCCCTTTCTATTCCAGAATTAAATAGGAACAATAAACTAGTAGAAATTGCTACTGATAAGACAGGTAGTTAAGGAAATTATTAAAGATAATGCAGATTCCAAAAACATATGAGTATATTCTAAACAACTTCATGCCAAAACATTTGAAAATTTAGATGAGTATGAAAATTTTCTAGAAAGTACAAATTATAAGACTGATTTAGGCAAAAATAAAATGATCTGTGTAGTCTTATGCTATGAAAGAAATTAAATCTGAAATGAAACATCTTGCCACGTGGAAAACTCCAGACCCAAATAACATCACTAATGAAGACTTCCAGTCATTCAAGGAATAAATCATTCCAATCATATCCAAGTCTTCCAGAGAATAGAAATAGAGGTTATAATCCTTATACTATTTAATGAGGCTATCATAATCTCATATATGATATATGTGTATTAGAGAAATTGTCTTGTAATTGCTTTTTCTTATGCCGCCCTTCTTAGCATATTAATGGCCCAATTTTGTTAGTATCCTTTAAGATTTTAGTATCTTAAAATATGGCTTACATTATGTATTTAATGTTAACGTACTATCAAACAATGATTAACATTAATCCATGTTAATGCATGAAGCTCAGACCCTCTCAAGAAATTTAAAAGACATAGGTGATTAGATTCCAGGTGATTCTCTTTCTTTTACATTTTTTGATATGACCAGGAAAAAAAGGGTTTTTTATGTGAGAGTGTATTCTGTTTTTCTCTCCTTTTCTCTTTTCCTACTAAAGATAGTTTTCTCATTGCCCATTTGGATTCTCCCTTCCTACTTTGTCATGAGGATTCCTTCCTTGCTGGACCTGTTCTTTTGTCATGCAAAATGTAAGAATGAGAGAATGGAGAGTGTCCTTAGCTATAGAGGCTATGCGACTTACTTGCCATTGAAAGTAATGACAAAAACCACAATTACTTTTGCACCAACCTAACATATAACAAAGACCTGGGAGGGGGAGATAAGTGATCCAAAGATCTGGGTTTCTGGGAAGGTTTTGGGAGTTTCCTAAGAGTCTTCAGAGAAATAACAAGGTCAATAAGAGGTGCAGCAAACGACCACAGCACATGTATACCTATTTGGCACGTTCTGCACATGTATCCCAGAACTTAAAGTATAATTTAAAAAAAGAGGTATTTTAGAGAGTATAGTTTAGGAATATAAATTTGATCCTCATTTTTGGTCTATAGATGCAAGTAAATATTAAAATTACTTTTTAGTGACTGTTGCAGTAGTAGCTAACCTTATAGTGCTAGTCTTTGCTAATTTATGACACCCTTCAAAGACTAATATGGAGCACTACAAGGAGCATGTCCTATTTTTACAATAACAATTTTAAAAATACGAATTTAACCACGATATTAGCTGGGGATCCCCTGTCCTGAACTGAGCAAACTTGGCTTGATCTTGTTACCTGAAAAGAACCGAGGTTCCTTCTCCTGGTAACAAGTGACTTGTCACAAGAACATGGGTTTTGATGAATAGTTTTATTAGTTGTCCAAAGTAAGGAGAGCACTGGGACTATTCTCCAAAGCAGTGTCTCTCTGAGCGGAAGTGACAGGAGGGTTTTATGGGACAAGGGAGAGGGGAAGAGGGTGCATCACTGCATAGAGAGGAGGGGTCCCACTTGCACAGGAACATTGAGTCATCATGCCAGCACATAAGTCACATGTTATGGTAATGAAGCCACAGCTGTTCCTGGGATGGAAACTTCAGCATGGCAATGAGGAAAGTTCACTCAGGTTCATGTATAAATGGAACTGTCAGGAACTGGTTTCAACTGACTAGGAGGCCGCATACCACACAGGGCTTGAAAACCAACAGCCTGTAGGATAGGATGCTATAAAGCAGGTAGATTGCTCAAGGTGGATGAATTCCTATAGTCACCTGAAGACCCTCTGTATCTGTTTACAGTCTGATTTCTAACCTATAAAAACACTTCCAAAATCACAACAAATTCTTGAAGTTTATGTTCACAGAACCACTTTTGCCATCCTGGTTGCACTGCCATGTATACAATATTACACAAAGCTTGAATCTAGATATGTAAGTCAACACTCTCTTCAATGTACACATACACACGCACAGACGGCATAAAGCATTCACGAGTTTAGTAGACTTTGAAGGAGGAGATAGGAAATAGCTTCTATCTCAGCTATTCAATTTCCCAAAGAATATTAAGCCTGAACTATTTTTGAATGCTCTTTTGCCACTTTACTATTGTAATATACTTACAGGTTTTCCCCAACTCTCCAGAATCCCTGCCTTCTTCTCCCCTTCTCTTCTCTGTCTTGTGCGGAGAAACTTTCCCTCTTCTGATGATGAGAAAAATAATAGCTAACATTTATTGAGTACTTCATGTGCTTCAGACACTGTGTTGTTTTACAAGTATTATCATATTTATTTTTCACAACAACCCTAGGAAGTAACTGTTAATATTATTGTCTTTATTATTGATGAGGAAACTAGAAGATCTAGTGATTCTTCCACATTCACACAGCTAATTAGTGGCAGAGCTGAGATTTGAACCCATCAGTCTGATTCTAGAGCCCGTCCTTTGAGCCACTATGTAATGCTGCCTACAACTATAACATATGGTTTTGGCAACTGCCACTCCCTTGCCACAAAGTACAATTTATCACAAATGAGCTTTTTACCCTGAAACTCCTCACTGTGAGAAGAATTCTGAGGCCAATAATTGTTAAGATAAAATGTTTTCTCATCTCACTATCTAATCTCATTAAGTGTAAATAAAAAATTACGCTTAATTTTTTTTTTTAATTTGAGACATAAATTTGACATGGAACAAGGTAAAAATAAACATACAAATAAATAATAAAAATATAATTATTTGATCACACTAAGGATATTTATATTGATAAATCAGTGCTGAGAGTCAAGGCATAATGATCTGCTTGGGAAAATCAGAGAAGACAAGGGAAAAGGGTGGGGAGCAGAGAGGATCTGAAATAGCCGTATTCTAAAATAACTAATGTTCTGGGGATACTACCTTCATTATAAAGGTAGAGTCAAGTGAATAATGCCATTTCCTACATGTACAGCTTCAGTGGTCTCAGTCTATTAAACGGAGATCAGAATGAAGAAGTACAGGTAGGAAACAATAATTAGGAATTAGATGAACTGGAAGGAATTGATTGTTCTCTATAAGGCTTTGTGTTAGAGACTAGCTGAGGGGAGGCAACCAATAGTATAAGATTCAAGGCAGAAGATAGATCTATTGATTATATAAACACATAGTGAGGGACCTGCAAAGGAGTTCTTGAGGATATGAGCTCCTAAATATGAGTGTCACATGGGCAACTGAAAGTATTTGTACCAACCAAGGTTTTCTAGTGAAAGAAAGAAAGAGAGATTGAGCTTAAGGAATTGCCTTACAGATGGGTGCAATGGCTTACCTGTAATCCCAGCACTTTGGGAGGCCAAGGAGGGAGGATCACTTGTAGCCAGGAGTTCAAGACCACCCTGGGCAACATAGAAAGGGAATTCGAGACCAGCCTGGGCAACATAGAAAGACCCAATCTCCATTTTAAAAAAATAAAAAGGAATTGCTTCACCTTATGTGACTGACTGGCAAGTCAGAAATTTGAAATCCATAGGGCAGGCTAGAAACCCAGCCAAGATTTCTATGTCCATCGTGAGGCAGAATTTCTTCTTCTCTGGGAAACCTCAGGTTTTGCTTTCAAGGCAACTGATTGGATGAGGCACACTCACATTATCTAGGTCAATCTACTCAAAGTCACCTGATTATAGATCTTCAGCACATCTACAAAATACTTCCATAGACTAATATCTAGACTAATGTTTGAGCAAACAATTGGGTGCCATAGCCTAGCCAAGTTGATCAATAATTGTAACCATCAAAGTATTCTTTTGAGACATTAGATTCAAGACCTGGCGACTAGGAGGAAAGATTTATGGTGCAACAAGGGGACTTGCCTCAGTAAGGAAAACCTGTGACTGAGGGAAGGGAGCCAGGCTGATGTAAAAGTAGTGGACCTTTCTTTGAGAAACTAGTGAAATGGGAGAATATATGTAATAAGTTAGAAGAACAAGGTTTTAAATGTTAGGTTAAATAAGAATTACCTGAGAAATTTGTTAAAAATCAAGATCTCTGCATTTTTTATTCCATACGTCTGTTTTGAAATCTATATTATAACAATGATCCCAGGTGATGCTGATGAAGGTCACACAAATATGAAAATTGAGGAAAAACTGATGTTAATGAAAGACATTCATCCCACAGCTAAAGAGAAAATGAGTTCCTAAACATAATACAATCTCAATGAGGAAAAGCTTCACCAACTAAAATGATAGAGTGACCAACTAGACCTGAATTATATCATCCCACAGAATGAAGATAAGCTCCATAAAACAAAAGAAAATGATAGCCTAGATATGCCAAGCAAATTTAATTTCAGAATAGCCATTCTTGAATGTACGAATGGATTCAGAACAAGTCACAATTGAAAGCCAATTCAGGATATGGCCTGTACTCCACTTTCTATCCCTACGCCTATCATTTGTTTATGGTAATCAAATTAGAGCATATCACAGAGAAATAGAACAAAGTAACTGCAATGCTAAGTGAACAGTTTGTTCTCTGTACCCAGTTTTCCAAACTGCTGTTTATGAAAAACACAACTGCATTCTTTTTGCCAAATGAGATGCTCACCAGTTTGAATGACTTATATAGGATATATTAGAATGCAAGCATACCAAAGACAAAGCTCTGATAGAAGATGAGCTTGAAATAAAATTTTAATTGAATTACTCTTGATAATAGAGAATGGAGAGTAGAATCAAACTTTCATCTTATAAGACAAAGCACTGTTATTATCATGTGTTTGAAACTGCTCTTGTAGCCATGCAAGAAGAAAAATAAAAACCTCTCCCTCTTTGAACTTAATCTAATTCATAATTGCCAGCCAAAGACCTCTAAGTATTTTCCTATCATTTAGAATCATGAATTCCTAGACTCTTACATGTATAAGTGGCCTTGATATTAAATCCAAATATCCAAATCCCCTACACAATATATTGAGCAAAGGTCTTCAGGCTTTCAAGTTTCTGACGGTGGGAAAGTATTACCTCAGAAGAAGTACCTCTGTACACTTAGCAACACTAATTTGAAAGTTGCTGTCTTTGATGTATTCTGTTTTCCTCTCACTTCTTTCCCACAAAAACACTCTGTATTAGTCAGGGTTCTCCAGAGGGACAGAACCAATATGATATATGTTTAAATAAATAGATAGATGATAGATAGGTAGAGGATTTATTAGGGGAATTGGCTCACACAGCTATGGAGATTGAGAAGTCCCACAACAGGCTGTCTGCAAGCTGGAGACCCTGGGGTGCTGGGTACGTGGCTCAGCCCAAGTTCTAAAGCACCACAATCAGGGAAGACAAGAGTATATTTCTCAGCCTGAGACCAAAGATCTGAGAACCCAGTGGGTGCTGGTGTTAAGGCCTGAAGTCCCAGTGCTGGAGTCTGGAGCTTCAATGTCCAGAGGTAGGAGGGGGAGAGTGTTTAAGCTCCAGGAGAGAGAGAGAGGCAGAAAGGGAGAGGAAATTCTTTCTCATCCCATTTGTTCTGTCCAGGCCCCCAGCCAATTGGATGGTATCTGCTCACATTGAGGGCAGATTTTCCTGACTTGGTCCACTGATTCATGTGCCAATCTCCTCTGGAAACACCCTCACAGACACACCCAGAAGTAATGCTTCATCAGTTCTCTAGATATTTCTTAATGCAGTCAAGTTAAAATTAACAGCCACTTAAAATTATCACACTCTCACCCCCACTCCATCCTACCCCTTACCTCCCACAAACAAAAATAGTCACACTCACATCCCTCACACCATACACACAACACACACAGTCCAACCTCTTGGGGACCTTTGAAAGCACTGACCATGGCAAGGAAGCAGACAAGCAGGGCTAGAAAACATTAATTGTTCCTCCAATAAATAATATGGATTTCACATGGTAATCTTTATTAAGTTTAGAATATTAATATTCTAAACTTTCTAAGCAGAAAGTTTGACTAGTCTTTCTGTAGTTTTGCTATTCTTTTGATTTTCAAAATTGTAGCTATTAAAGTATCATACTAAGAATTCTTATGCTGACAAGCCTGGGCAACATGGTGAAACCCTGCATCTCAAAAAAAAAAAATTGTTTAAACTAGCCAGGCGTAGTGCCTGTAGTCACAGCTACTCTGGAGGCTGAGGTGGGAGGATTCTTTGGCTATGATTTTGCCACCGCACTCCAGCCTGGGTGACATAGGGAGACCACCTAAAAAAAAAAAAAAAGAAGAAAGAAAAAAGAATTCTTATACATATTGTAAGCCTCTAGAAGAACCTTCTCAATACATAGTACAACATTTATAAATAAATATGCAAAAAACAGAGGAAGGAATTATCACCATATGATTTAGATAAGGAAATGGGGCTTAGAGAAGTTGCTGCTTGATCTTGATCACAGAGCCAGTGCGCTGGAAAATCAGAACTTAAGGCCAGGTCTGTGAGACAAGTTTCAGTGTTTGGAATAAAAAATTACATAGAAAATTGGAGCCACAAAAACTGTTTTCTATTAACAAAAGTTTTCTATGGTCCCATCTGAGAACATAAACCAAGAGTACACAAGCAAAGATATTTCAAATTATTCGATTCGTCATAGATCCCAAGCGAAAAAAGTCACCTCTTACAATTGACATTATGTTCGTAAAATAAAATCAAATGCAGGATCTGCATAAGAAAATCCCTTAAATGTTTTCATTATTAATTAATTATTTAATTATAATAACATATTAACTTTAATTTATACTTAAATTATAAATATTAATATTGTTATATTTATATAACATATATCTTATGTAATATAATATCTAATTATTCTAAATATTTGCCAAGAATCATATAGCTATAACATTCACTACAGGAAAAATGTCACTTAAGTCACTCTTCATTAAAGTCACTCTTTATTAAAATATGCTCCACAGTCCATTTTCTTTATGAGTTGAATTATTGTTTTGTAGTACCTAATATAAAAAATTATATGACTAACAATTTATCAAAAGGAATGGTTTTCTCCCCTTAAATTCCAGTTGGTCTGTCAGTGTATTGAGGAGTGTGAATAGAGCTAAGAACATGACTTAGTTGATCCACCAAAAAGGAGCTCAATAAATACTTGTTCATTATTTGACTGACCTGTCTATCAAAGCTAAAGAAAACTACTATCAGCTTAGGAGTATTTCAACTTCAATATTTTCAGCTTGCTATATTCAAAAATTATCCTGAAGAAAAGAGATTTCCCCATTTAATAATGCATTTTAATTAATAAAGGACAAGGCATCAGATGGTAACAAGCAATTATGGTTATGTGAGAAAATGTCATACTTCTTGGATGCATACTAAAATATGCTCATGTGTAAAAATAAAATAACAATGTCTAGAACTTGCTGTAAGATACTTTAGCAAATGAATACAGACCAGAAATGCATACATATTTTCACCAAAGACACGTACAGGAATGTTAATGGAAGCACTATTTCTAATACCAAAGACAGGAAATAACCCAAATGTTCAACAGATTTAAAACGGATAAACGGTGGTCTATACATTCAATTGAATACTATACTACAACAGAATGAACAAACTACAGCTGAGTGAGTCTCCTAAACATAATGTTGAGCAAATCAAGACAGATGCAAAATTATATACTATATAATTTAATTTATATAAAATTTCCAAAACAAGTAAAACTAATCTGCTTCGATAGAGGTCATAATACTGGTTACTCCGGAAGTTGGGAATACTGATGGAGGTATCTGGATGGAGTAAAATAGTGAGGGGATGTAAGGATGGAGAGAAAGCTTCTTCTCCACCCACTGAAGATCTGTTACAATTACTGACAATAGACAGATTTTAAAAAGAAAAAGGCATACAAATTTATTAACATACATATGGACATGGAGTCCTGCAAAGATGAGACTCCAAGAAGGGCCATATGGTTGAGGCTTACATACACTCTTCGTAGGGGAGACAGAAATGGAGAGTTTAGGCAACTGGGAGAGGTAGTAAATGATTTTCAGGGGAAATGAACGAGCCCAATGCTCAAACAATTTTAAGTAAGTGATTCTCTTTGAAAACTGAATGGGACTAGGGAACAGATAATAGTTTGGGACAAAGTTTGTGTGAGCCCTGGGTGTGCTGTTTAATGCTTAGTCTCTTCCTCTGAAATATGAGTTTTATTCTTCTCCATCTAATGAAATTTCAGGGAGGGGATCGAAGGCAAATGCGTTGCTATTTGGTGGGTCCAGTTTTTAGGTAGATAAGGGAATTTCAGAGAACGGTTTCGTCCTGTGGTTTGGGAACGAGAAAATTGAGAGACAGAAGGTCGGCGCAAGGTCATAGACACATTGAGGCTGCCACTTTAGTACAGCATGTAAAAGTGCCATGTTTTTATGTATTGTTTTCTGAGCCCTGTTAAATTAAGTTTAACATAAAACTGTCTCTTTCATTTAAAGGTTTCTATAACCTAACTGCACGTGTAAACAGACTGTAACCTACTCTTGTGCCAATCACCGAGTTTCAGCCAATCAAAGGTAGCCAACTCTTCAAGCTAGGTTCAAATAAGGCAAACTCTGATCTGTAACCAATCTGTTTCTGTACCTTACTTCTATTTTCTGCATGTCTCTTTCCTTTTTCTAGCCATAAATCTTCTTTGACCACACATGATAGCACTGGAATCTCTCTGAAGCGAAAACAGGTTCCGGGGGCTGCCCAATTCACAAATCATTCTTTGTTCAATGAAGGTCTGTTAAATTTAGTTTGTCTAAGGTGTTTTTTTGTTTTTTTTTTTTTTGAGATGGAATCTCGCTCTGTTGCCCAGGCTGGAGTGCAGTGGTGCGATCTCTGCTCACTGCAAACTCCGCCTCCCTGTTCTCCTTCCTCAGCCTCCCGAGTAGCTGGGACCACAGGCACCCGCCACCACGCCCGGCAATTTTTTTTTTTTTTTTTTTTTTTTTAGTAGAGATGGGGTTTCACCGTGTTAGCCAGGATAGTCTCGATATCCTGCCTTGTGATCCATCCACCTTGGCCTCCCAAAGTGCTGGTATTACAGGCGTGAGCCTCTGTGCCCGGCGTCTGTCTAAGGTTTTTAACAGTCCCAAAAGGGGCATTAGAAATCCTGGGGTTTTGCTGATGTTCTGCTTCTTGATGTAGATGCTTATACTGGTATGTTCTTATGGTATATGGGACTTCTCCTATATTTGTTATTCTTCAAAAAAAAAACAAGAAAAGTTTATGTAAAATACTTCTACCAAGTAAAATGTTGAAGCAATCTCGGGAAAGTCTCAGTAACTGTTAAAATTGGGTGATAAATATGTGGGGATTTATTTTATCACCCAATTTTAACAGTTACTGAGACTTTCCCGAGAAATTTTTCATATTAAAAACTTAAATATAATCTGAAAAATACTATATCATTAGGTGGGGATCTGAGAATGTAAAATTTATGAATCCTTCAGATATACAAATTTAAGAATTTGTTATAGGTTTATAAATATATATTACATTGACTTCTGTGAAAAATCATCAAGAGTCTGTCCCAAATGCCCTTCCCCTATACACACAAAAATTTATTGTTAAATTAAATTAAGCCACACACCTTAGAGAGATTACCAGGCTAACACAAGTATAATCACATTCAATTCCAACATTTCCTTATTGAAGAGGCTGAAGAAGTTAGACGAAATTGTCAACACTATAACAAAGGTGGACACCTTTCCTGACACCTGAATAAAATAGCTATGCCTAAGTGAGTTTTATTAATGTTTATGGTGTGTATTCTAAAAACTAATTATAAAAGATTTGGATGAGGGTGTGATGAGAAGGAAAAGGAAAAGGTTAGTGGCTTCAGAACAGCACATCTACAATTTTCAGCAAAGTAATTTCAAATTTAGTTGCAGGTACAGTTGAACAAAATATTATTAGGCTATTTATTTTAAAAGGTAAAGAAAAATTTAGCCTACAAGGAACAGTACAATATTTCATTATGTTAACATGAAACCTCAAGAGTTTGCTGAATACCTGGGTATGCATGCCAGACACACTGTCTTTGAAATTAGGCCATTTTTATACCCATTATGAAGAATGCTCTTTCTGAGTGTGTCATTAGTTAAGTTGGCAAGCTTAAAAAGGTATTTTCATGGTATATGAAGAAATAATTGATTTCCCCCTCCTCTTTGTTTTATTTCTATGAATATGCTTTTTGCATTACATATAATCAGAAAACTTGATGTCTGAGGTGAGGCTGAACATTAACAGCTCTAAGTATTGGTTTTTTTTTCCCTTTTGAAACCATTTGCTAGATTATTCCTACTTTTTTTTGCCTAACCAGAAAAAAAAAAATGTTTTACAGCAGCGAGTTACAACAGAAGTCAGTTTCTTTTCAAGCAAACTAGCACTGCTTGTTGCTTTTTTTATGTCAAAGCTCAAAAGGAAATCACACCTAGTCTCAGGGTATATGAATTGTAGTTAATAAACCATTACTCTCTGTGAACATTATGATTCTGGGCTCCTACTATTACATATTCCTTAAATTAAAATTTTTTTAAATCTCTCTCCATTCAGTACAAGTAGAATAGGCTTAACAGTAAGTAATTGCTGATCATTTTTGCCAGATATTTTTATTAGAATTACATAGTAACTGTTAAAATTGGTTTGCATTTTCTTCAGGAACATTAATTTTTGGATTAAATAAAATACATGGTCTTATTTTAAATCGGGTTCATTTTATACAAGACACCAATTTTTAAATGAGCTACCCTACACTTAATGTCATTAGTAAACAATGCACTTAGTGACACTGGAATACCAGGCTCATGCATTTAAAACACTTCAGCATCTTGTTATGCCAGCCAAACCCCTGCACAGTGATGTAAACTAACAATAGCTACTTACATAACTGAATGGATATAGAAAAACAGGTTTTCTAAAACAGACACTGCCTCTTACCTAGCCTCTCTAGGACAATGTCAAAATAGTAAACATTATCTTTACATGTTTAATCTATTTGGCATTTTCCTGGGAAAAGTGAGAAACTGATTGTTACCCACATGTTTTTACAGAATTCCATGGAAAGTCTATCGAATGAGATTTTCCAGATGGTTCTTAGCTCTAGACCTTTATTAAGGTATGTCATATGACTTATCATAGGTCACATCTGTTATGGATGTCACTGACTGTCTACAATGTTGACATCATCCTATTATTAATAGCCAATGATAATTAAGCATTTACAAGGCAATGTGGTAAATCCTTCACATGCTTAATCTCATTAAATATTCATAAAAGCCCTTCAGTAGATTCTACTTCTACTTCATTTCTTCCTTTTACAGAAAAAGAACCTGAGACTGAAAAAAGGATAAACAACGTGCTAACAGTAATACAACTGGAAAATAGCAAACTTGGGATTCAAACTAGGTTTAACAAACTCTAAACAGAAAATCACCCTAGCTAATTTTCTAGCTTTTTAAAATACTGACTTTTTCTTTTTTATTTTGTGCCTTCTGTTTACAAGTAGAGCACACGTCTTCAAGGAGAACTACAAACCACTGCTCAATGAAATAAAAGAAGACACAAACAAATGGAAGAACATTTCATGCTCATGGACAGGAAGAATCAATATCGTGAAAATGGCCATATTGCCTAAGGTAATTTATAGATTCAATGCCATCCCCATCAAGCTACCAATGACTTTCTTCACAGAATTGGAAAAAACTACTTTAAAGTTCATATGGAACCAAAAAAGAGCCCACATTGCCAAAACAATTCTAAAGCAAAAGAACAAAGCTGGAGGCATCATGCTACCTGACCTCGAACTATACTACAAGGCTACAGTAACCAAAACAGCATGGTACTGGTACCAAAACAGAGATATAGACCAATGGAACAGAACAGAGCCCTCAGAAGTAATACCACACATCTACAACCATCTGACCTTTGACAAACCTGAAAAAAACAAGAAATGGGGAAACGATTCCCTATTTAATAAATGGTGCTGGGAAAACTGGCTAGCCATATGTAGAAAGCTGAAACTGGATCCCTTCCTTACACCTTATACAAAAATTAATTCAAGATGGATTAAAGACTTAAATGTTAGACCTAAAACCATAAAAGCCCTAGAAGAAAACCTAGGCAACACCATTCAGGACAAAGGCATGGGCAAGGACTTCATGTCTAAAACACCAAAAGCAATGGCAACAAAACCCAACATGGACAAATGGGATCTAATTAAACTAAAGAGCTTCTGCACAGCAAAAGAAACTCCCATCAGAGTGAACAGGCAACCTACAGAATGGAGAAAATTTTTGCAATCTACTCATCTGACAAAGAGCTAATATCCAGAATCTACAAAGAACTCAAACAAATTTACAAGAAAAAATCAAACAACCCCATCAAAAAGTGGGTGAAGGATATGAACAGACACTTCTCAAAAGAAGACATTTATGCAGCCAAAAGACACATGAAAAAACACTCATCATCACTGGCCATCAGAGAAAGGCAAATCAAAACCACAATGTGATACCATCTCACACCAGTTAGAATGGCGATCATTA
This sequence comes from Pongo abelii, assembly GCF_028885655.2. Classification (NCBI taxonomy): domain Eukaryota; kingdom Metazoa; phylum Chordata; class Mammalia; order Primates; family Hominidae; genus Pongo; species Pongo abelii. Next base: position 34,183,815 of record NC_071998.2, read on the forward strand.
AAAAGTCAGGAAACAACAGGTGCTGGAGGGGATGTGGAGAAATAGAAACACTTTTACACTGTTGGTGGGACTGTAAACTAGTTCAACCATTGTGGAAGACAGTGTGGCGATTCCTCAGGGATCTAGAACTAGAAATAACATTTGATCCAGCCATCCCATTACTGGGTATATACCCAAAGAATTATAAATCATACTGCTATAAAGACACATGCACATGTATGTTTATTGTGGCACTATTCACAACAGCAAAGACTTGGAACCAACCCAAGTGTCCATCAATGATAGATTGGATTAAGAAAATGTGGCACATATACACCATGGAATACTATGCAGCCATAAAAAATGATAAGTTCATGTCCTTTATAGGGACATGGATGAAACTGGAAACCATCATTCTCAGCAAACTGTCACAAGGACAAAAAACCAAACACTGCATGTTCTCACTCCTAGGTGGGAATTGAACAATGAGAACACATGGACACAGGAAGGGGAGCATCACACACTGGGGCCTGTTGTGGGGTGAGGGCAGGGAGGGATAGCATTAGAGATATACCTAATGTAAATGACGAGTTAATGGGTGCAGCACACCAACATGGCACATGTATACATATGTAACAAACCTGCACGTTGTGCACATGTACCCTAGAACTTAAAGTATAATAAAAAAATTGCAAAAAATAAAAGTACAGCACAAGCATTTGCTAGTAAACTGCAAGTTGCAGCACTAAATCCAACACAATTCAAGTACCTATGTAAGTTATTTGAAAGTGTCTTGTTTTCATTTGAAACAATCATCAAATTGTACTGCTTCTATAAGAGACAAAATAATAAATAAAAAATAGTTACTCAAAATTTTTCTTAAATTTAATTTCCTAGTTGCTATCAATTATCATAAAGATGATAGTTCAGATTTTTAAAATAATAACAACATAGAATACACTAGGTTTGTAAATAAGAAAGGGATTGTAAAGTTTTTGAATCACAGATACTCAATGGGATAGAAATGTACAAGATCATCTGGTCCCTCAAAACCCTCAGCTCCAATCCATGCTCCATAACATACCCATACAAACACAAATACTAATCGAATGCCCTGTAAACAGCATTTCCATAAGTGAAGATTCCATCTCTGATTAATTGCTGAGGAACAAAGGGAAAAGGAAACTCTTGTCTTAGGTGGAAGCTTATTCAATTTTGCAGGTAGTTCCAACTGCTTAAATTCATCCAAAAATAATGCTTGTCTCCCAGTCTCACCAAGTATGGCAACTCTAAATTTAAAACAAAAATGCCCAAAATAACAATTGCAACATTAATAAATAAGTTGTCTCCCTCTCATTCTATTTTTCCTTGTGAATTTTTATCTCTAACTTCTTGTCTATGATTTTAATGTAATCTTAGGAGAGTACACAGACAAATATGCTTTCAATGGGTTTATTTAAATGAAAGCTTCTCAAAATTTCTCACCTCAATAGCTGTCTTAAGAAAGGCCTCTTGTGGCAGAGCTTGCAGTGAGCCAAGATTGTGCCACTGCACTGCAGACTGGGCGATAGAGCAAGATTCCACCTCAAAAAAAAAAAAAAAAAAGAAAGAAAAAAAGAAAGGCCTCTTGTGATTTATCCACTCCAAAGAGATTTAACTAGAATATGTATAGTGTTTAATTTTTGCACATGAAACATTTCACAGCCAGTTTTCTTACGAAATACTTACATTTACATATATGTATTTGCATAAAAGCATAGATTTATACACACAATTAAAACACTTACTTTAGTGCACACTGAAAAATTATTTTGTTTTATGATAATGAGCAAAAGGAAAAATAACCTTTTATAATTTTTAAGTTAATAATTTAAATTATATATATATTTTTAAAGAATTAATTTAGTTTATAGATTTATGTTGTGACTCATGAAAGAAATTTTCAAGTTATTTTATCTGTGTTGTAACATCAAAATAAATCAACCAATAGTAGTGACATCTAAATGACTAATTTAGGCTGGGCACTGTGGCTCACGCCTATAATCCCAGCACTTTGGGAGGCCATGGGGGGGCGGATCACCTGAGGTCACGAGTTCAAGATCAGCCTGGCCAACATGGTGAAACCCTGTCTCTGCTAAAAATATAAACCTTAGCCAGGCGTGGTGGTGGGTGCCTATAATCCCAGCTAGGAAAGCTAAGGCAGGAAAGTCGAATGAACCTGAGAGGCGGAGGTTGCAGTGAGCTGAGATCGCACCACTGCTCTCCAGCCTGAGCGACAGAACAAAACTCCGACTCAAAAACTTAAAATAAAATAAAAATAAATAAAAGACTGATTTGGTTCATAGGTATAAGAGTACATTTACACAGATAGATTAGGTTCTAGTATTCAGTAGAACAGTAGGGAATTTATATTTAACAATAATTTATTGTATATTTCAAAATAGCTAGAAGAGAAGAATTGTAATATGTTCAACACAAAGAATAAACGTTTGAGGTGATGGATACCCCAATTACCCTAATCTAGTCATTTTACATTGTATACATGTGTCAAAATATCACATGTACCCAAAAAATACGTACAACTATTATGTATAAGAAAAAATACCAACAAAACAAAGCAAAATGAAGAAATAAAATATTACAGAATTAAAAAAAAATCAAAGATCAACTCTCCTTCCTGAAAAGCAGTTTGTTTTCTCATTTCAAAATATAGTATTATAAAAAATATTGCTTTGTCATTTACTTTTGAATATTCTTCAGGTGTTCAGATGGCGAATAACTTTGTTTTTATTTGTTTCTGAAACACACTTTATAACTAAGTTGTAGATTAATGTAAATGCTATTGCTCTGAGAGTCCATTTGCTATTTAAGAGAGGACTGATTTTCTTATCTTTGTTTATTTGAGATACTAGAGAATCTTCCCTGCATATTATCGACAGGTTAAACTTAAGAACAAGCCCAATTAAATTACTTCAAAACCTGGCACCAACCAAATAGGGCTAGCAGTTTTCTATCCATTTACTACAGAAAATTACTCCAACAAATTTTTGTCAGAGAGAACTCTCATTTTTAAAGCAAAATTGAGTGATGCTATTAGTAGAATAAGTAGGTTAATTAAAATATTTGTTGTAGATAAGTATTGTTAATATCTAAATTTAGATTAACACTTCAAGTTATTCCTGCTGCTAAAAGATAGCAATACTAAAATTGATCAGAAAATTTGAGATAATATTTGAAGTTAGTGCCACTTACATAGTAACAAATGTATTTTGAGTTATTTATTTTCAGTTTAAGCATCAATGAAAAAATAAGGTATGCCCCTAGAGGAATAACTTATGTGACTCGCAGCTTTAAATATCTGATTATACATATCTAAGTAAGATAGTTTTACTTTCTAAATTGCTTTTAATTCTCCTAAATCATCAAAAATATTTTTATTAAAAACTTTGGTGGGGGCCGGGCACAGTGGCTCAGATCTGTAATCCCAGAACTTTGGGAGGCTGAGGCAGGATAAAACTTGAGGCCAGGAGTTCAAGACCAGCCTGGCCAACATAGAGAAACCCCATCTCTACTGAAAAATACAAAAATTAGCCAGGCATAGTGGCGCACACCTGTAATCCCAGCTACTCGGGAGGCGGAGGCAGGAGACTTGCTTGAACCCAGAAGGCGGAGGTTGCAATGAGATGAGATTGCACCACTGCACTCCATTATGCCAAAAGAGTGAGACTGCTCAAAAAAAAAACCAAAAACACAACTTTGGTGGGCAAACTTAGAAGAATGAAGCTAAAAAGTGCTAACCCATGTCACTCAAAAATAAAGTCATAGAAAAAGAAACACCATTTTAAATCTAAGATATTCCTGTGAAAAAATTCTCAGTAAATTAAAAAATGAAAATTAACAGTTTATTTATATACTACTTTAGATTGTGATTGCTGTGATTTCTCCTTCTTCATAATATTATGTGTTCAATTTTTCTGAGTGAGGTGGCGGGATTTGTGGAGAAGAAAATGGAGCAAGGACAGGGTGATTAAGAGAAGAAAGGCTAAGGATATTTTAAACGGGCCTTGAAAAGTTAATAATAAAAGAAAAGTAAGAGGCAATAATTAGAGTGAACAGGGGGAAAAAGCCAGAAAACTCTGTAAGGGGAAAGAAAAAAGGAGCTAACGGCAAATAAGAATTATCCCTGTTGAAGGTGTAGGGAGAGGGGTTTGGTAATTCTGGAAGTAGCCTATTCCCATTATGCAATATCATAATACAGCAATAAAAATGAAGAAACTAGAGCAATAAGTAAAAACATGAATAAATTTTATAAAGAATTGTATCATCTTGAGTAAAAGAACACAGTGCAAAAATACATATTATATGGTTTTATTTCTATAAAGTTCTAAAACAAATATAACTAAATTACAGCATTGGAAATCAAGATAGTGTGCAGAGGCAGTAATGATTGGGAAGGGATATAATCCATACTGGTAGCATTTTGGCAGTGTTCTATTTTTTTTGACCTAGACAGTTTTTTATGAGTTTTGTTTTGTGTTCAGTCGTTGAGCTATACATTTATACCTTGTGCACTTCTCTTTATATGTGTTACATTCAAAATGGAGCAAAACAAAAAAGCATTGATAAAAAAGGTCAAGCTCAAAAAGCAATGATATACTAGTAAGACTCAAAGCCAAACCATAAACTTCAATTATCAAATTTTTAAGGTTCACATACTAATATCAATCTGTGAACGTGGGTAAGTGGGACTAAATGCCAGGAAAAAAAAAGTTGAATTAAAAAAATAAACCAGTGAATTTAAAATGAAGGTCAATTCTGAGAATTTTTTAGTGAGATTAAAGAAAATATGTTTTATATAAACATTAAATGTGAACTACTAGCATTGGACTTAATAGAGAAACAACAGACACACTCCCATTAAATCAGAAATAAGTAAAAGATATTCTTTACCACTATTATTGTTTAACACTCATGCATTCATTCAACAAATATTTATTTAGAACCAACTGGTGCTAACCACCATTTTAGAAAGAGAGGACAAATCTTTGTATAAAAACAAATACCCCACTTTCATAGAGACTACAGTATTAAGAAAAATCCAATAAATACATAAACAAATACTAGATGGGAAAAACAGCTATCGACGAAAAATAAAGCAGGGTAATAGAGATGGAATGTGATAAACTGGAGTAAAGGGTGTAACATTGTTATTTTATATACAGTGATCGGGAGTATCGTCTCTGTTAAGATAACATTTGGGTAGAGACTTAAAGCAAGTAAGAGAGCAAGTCATGGCAACATATGGAGAGGAATCATTATTGTGAAGACATTAGCCAATGCAAACACATATCAGAAAGAGTAAGCACTATAAAAATTGGAATGGAAAAAATAGATTATCATTATTAGTAGATACTAAAATTGTTTATCTAGAAAATTCAAGAGAATCAGCTAAAAAGCTATTTCAAACACCAGCAAGACAACCAGTATAATACTAATATACAAATAAATAGGCTTTATATATTCAAACAACAATTTAGAAGATGTAATGAAAAAATACCCGTTTTAAAATAACAACAATTTAAAATAATAACAAACATCAGGAATAAATATAATAAGAAATATATTAGCTTGATATGAGTAAAACCTTAAAATGCCACTGATGGATACAAAACAGGAGGCAATTATGTAGAAAGACATATCATGTCCCTGGAAAGAAAAATTTAAGTTTATAAATAGTTTAATATTCTTTAATTTTTAAATTTTAACTTTATCCCAATAAAAATAGTTAGACAATATTTTTTGAATTTCAGAAGCTGCTTCTAAATTTCATATAAAAATAATCAAAAAAGAATAGCCCGGAAATTCTGAAAAATAAAGGTACTGAAGTGGGAGTAGAGAATGTTTCCAATTCCAGGTATTATGTCATTGAAAAACTACAATAGTTAAATTAGAATGAGAGAGAGAGAGAGAGACATCATCAAGGTGGCAGAATAGGTGGCTTCATACTTTCCCTTGACTTACAGACATAGTGAATAAACAGTACACATGGATCAATTTCCTCTGTGAAATATACAGAAACTAATTGAGAGACTCCTGCACATGGGGTGACTGAGAGGATACTGATATCAAAACAGATAGGAAAAGCTGAGTCACTCTTGCCATAAACCCCATCCATAGCACAGTGCCATACAATTAGGAGGGAACTACTAAATTCCAACTGAAGAGGAATGAGTTTGCAAGTCACATCTTGTGGCCCAACTTTTCCAGCTGAGGCCTGAGCAACTGGCTCCTAACTCACCTGTCTCTGTGAGCTAGCAGCCTAGCATTCATTAATCCCCTCGACCAACAAAGAAAAAAGAGGTAGTTTAGAATGGATGCAAGGACACTTCTTGTAGCACTTCCTCCTGGCTCAATGCAGAGCAAATAGATAATAAATTCCAGCCCCCAACTTCTTCCTCAAAGAAATTAGACTACACATCTAATGTATTAACTTTTCTGGCTGCTGCCCAAAGGTTGGTTTCTAACTAGGCTGTCTTTAGGAGCTATAGGGAAGGCAATCGCTAATCCTCTTAAGAGTGTGAATGAGTATGTAAGCACTCTGTGGCTCATCCCCCTGGATTGCTCCAGCAATAAAACAGAAGTCTTCAGCTTCTACTTGGAAAGAGTTGAAATACTACTCATTTGGCCTCTCCCCACCTTAACTTTTCCAACTGCTGCCTGACAGTGTGGCTTGCAACTCATCTGTTTAGCCACTGACAGGACATAGCATGCTCTAGTTTCCTGGTGGTTGATAAGAACAAATATGGTGGGTTTGGGAGAGCAAAAAGCTTAAGTAAGTACTGAGCATCTCTGGTCAGGCTGATGAGGGTCATCTCCCCTATAAGGCCAGTATGTGAAGATGCAGTGATATGGTTTGGATATGTGTCCCCAAAAAAATCTCCTGTCCAATTGTAGTCTCCAACATTGGAGGTGGGAACTGGTGGGAGGTGGTTGCATTGTTGGGGTGGATTTCTCATGAATGGTTAAGCACCATCCCCTTGACGCTATTCTCATGATAGTGAGTTCTCATGAGAGCAGGCTGTTTAAAAGTATGCAGCACCTCCCCCTTCAATTACTCTTGCTCCTGCTCCTGATATATGAGACACCTTGCTCTCCCTTTGCTTTCCCCCATGATTGGAAACTTCTTGAGGTCTCTCCAGAAACAGAAACTGCTAATTTTTCTCTACAGTTGGTAGAACCATGAGCCAATTAAACCTCTTTTCTTTATAAATTACCCAGTCTCCGGAACTTCTTTACAGCAGTGAAAGAATGGACTAACACACTGAGAAAGGTGACTGATTTATCTAATACACAGAAGCCAACATGAGCGTCAAAGAAAATGAAAAAAACAAGGAAACATGCTTCAAATAAAAGTTAAGATAAATCTCCAGAAACCAACTCTAATGAAATAGAGGTGTATGATTAATTTGATGGAGAATTTTTTTAAATTCTCATAAAGAGGCTTGCCAAGGCTAGGAGAGCAAGGGTTTAACACACTGAGAATGTCAACAAAGAGATAGAAAATAATTTAAAGTACCAAACAAAAATCATACAGCTGAAGGATACAATAACCAAACTGAAAAATTCAATACAGAAGTTTCAAAAGAACATTAGAGGATGCAGAAGGAAGGATCAGCAAACTAAAAGACACGTTATTGGAAATCACTGACTGAGAGAAGCAAAAAGAGAAAAGAATGAAAAGGAGTGAAGATAGCTTAAGGAACTTAAAGGATACAAGAAAGCAGGCGACAGTACATAGTATGGGAGTTCCAGAAAGAGAAGACAAAGAGGAAGGGGAAAACAATTATTCAAAGAAATATTGGCTGAAAACATCCCAAACCCAGAGAAAGAAATAGACATCCAAATCCAGGAAACATAAAGAACATCAAGTAAGATGAACCCAAACTGACCCAACCAGAGACAAATTATAATCAAATTGTCAAAAATTAAAGACAAAGAAAATTTTGAAAGCATCAAGAGAAAAATGACATGTATAGGAGAATCTTCATGAAACTATTAGCAGAATTTTCAGCAGAAAACTTGAAGAACAGAAGGGAGTAAGATGATATACTTAAGTGCTGAAAGAAAAAAAAATCTGCCAACTAAAAATGCCATACTTAGCAAAACTCTCTTTAGAAACGAAGGAGACATAAAGATTTTTCCAGGCAAACAAAAGATGGGGGAGTTCATCACAAGACCTGCCTTACAAGAAATGCTAAAAGAAGTTCTTCAAATTAAAGTGAAAGGACACTAAGTGGCAGCATGAGATCATAGGATAGTATAAAACTCATTGGTAAAGATAAATCTATAGGCAAAATCAGAATATTATATCATCGTAACGGTGATGGGAAAAACACTTTTAATAATAGCATAAAAATTAAAAAATATATTAAAAATAACTATAACTAAATTATATTAATGGATACACAATATAAATAGATGTAAATTGTGACATTAATAGTACATAATGAGCCATCAAGGTGAAGAGGCAAAAATGTACAGTTTTTATACACAAATGATACTGAGTTCTTAATGTCTTAAAATATACAGTTAAACCATTATATATACAAATATATATATATATGTATATATATTTTTGGGGGGGTAGGGGAGATGGAGTTTTGCTGTGTTGCCCAGTCTAGAGTGCAGTGGCACGATCTTGGCTCACTGCGACCTCTGCCTCCCAGGTTCAAGCAAGTCTCCTACTTTAGCCTCCTGAGTAGCTGGGATCACAGGCGAGTACCACCATGCCTGGCTGATTTTTGTATTATTAGTAGAGACCGGGTTTCACCATGTTGGCCAGGCTGTTCTCAAACTCCTGGCCACAAGTGATCCACCCACCTTGGCCTCCCAAAGCGCTGGGATTATAGGCATGAGCCACGGCACCCGGCCTATATAAATATTTTAATAGAGATGGGTTCTTGCTGTGTCACCCAGGCTGTAGTACAATAGCATCAATGGCATCATCATAGGTCACTGCAGCCTCAAATTCCTGGAGTCAAGCAATTCTTCCTCAGCCTCCCAAGCAGCTAAGACAACAGCCACACATGATCATGATCAGATATTTTTAAAATATATAGATATATTTAATATATATACATTTGTGGAGACAAGGTCTCAGTACATTGCACTGGCTTACTTTTCTTTTCTGTACAGATGGGTGTATCAAACTCTTAGCCTCATGCACTCCTCCCACTTTGGCCTCCCAAAATGCTGAGATTACAGGTGTAAAGCACCATGGCCAGCCAAAACTATAACATATTTTGTGTAAGCATACCAAAGAAAATATCTATAAAAGTTACACAAAAGAAAAGAGAGACACGAATCAAAGACTATCAATTAAGAGAAAAATAAAACAACAGCTGGGCACAGTGGCTCACACCTGTAATCCCACCACTTTGGGAAACAAAGGTGGGAGGAACACTTGAAGCCAGGAGTTTGAGACCAGCCTGCAAAACATGGTGATACTCTGTCTCTATAAAAATTAAAATTAAAAATTAGCCAGGTGTGGTGGCACGTGCCTGTTGTCCTAGCTGCCTTGGAGGCTGAGGCAAGATAATCACTTGAGCCCAGATCTTCAAGGCTGCAGTGAGCATGATCATGCCATTGCTGCACTCCAGCCAGGATGACAGAGTGAGACCCTCTCTCAAAAAAAAAAAAAAAAGGCAGAACATACACTGTAACAGCAAGAGAGAAAAAGAGGGATAAAAGAATTACAAGAAAAACAAAACAGTCAACAAATTAGTAAATCTGTCCTTATCAATAATAATTAGTTAAATGTAAATGGAATAAACTCCTGCATTAATCAAAATTCTCTAAAGAAACAGAACCTATAGGATATATAGAGAGAAATGGAAAGAGATTTATTATGAGGGATTGGTTCATGCAATTATGGAAGCTAAAAAATTCCATAATCTGCTGTCTGTAGACTGGAGGCTAAGGAAAGCTGGTAGTATAATCCAGTTAAATCACAGAGACCTGAGACACAGAGAAGCCAATAGTGTAAGACCCAGTATACAAGGACAAAGCTTTCAAAATCAGAAATGTTGATGGTTTAGGGCAGGAGAAAATGGATGTCTTAGCTATAGAAGAGATAAAAAGTTTGCCCTTCCTCCACCTTTTGATCTATATGGGCTTTCAATAAAATGGATGATGCCCACCCATGTTTGTGAAGTCGATCTTACTCACTTCAATTTAAATGCTAATTTCTTCTGAAAACACCCACACATACACACAGAAATAATGTTTTCAAGCTACCTGGACATCCCTTGGGACAGTCAAGTTGACACATCAAATGTGAGACAACATTAAGCAAACTAACATCTGCATAATGGTAAATTTCAAAGGACAGGAGAGAGAAAAATATTTAAGAAAATAATGGCTGAAAATTTCCCAAATCTGGAAAACAACACCACCATTCAGGTATAGGAAGCTTGGATATCATCAATCAAATTCAATCCAAAGAAGAAATCTTCAAGAAAAAAAATAATCAAATTAGCAAAAATCAAATACAAAGAAGGATTACTCAAGCAGTAGAAAAAGAAATATATCACATTCAATGACACCCAAATATGGCTTTCAGCAGGTTTCTCAGCAGAAACCCTGCAGGCCAGGAAACAGTGGGATGCTATATTCAAAGCCAATGGGAAAAAAGAAAGAACTACTCACCAAGAATACTACACCTAGCAAAGCTAAACTTTAAACATGAAAAAGAAATAAAGAGTCCCCAAGACACACAAAAGCTGAGGAAATTCCCGAATACCAGGCTTGTCTTACAAAAAAATTATAAGGGCATTCTTAAAACTTAAAGAAATGGACACTAAAATGTAACAAGGAAACATCTGAAGATATTAAACTCATTGGTTTAAAAAAAAGGAAAAAGAAAACCTCTTTTTCTTTATAAATTACCCAGCCTTGGGTATGTCTTTATCAGCACTGTGAGAACAAACTAATACAGTAAATTGGTACTGGGTAGTGGGGTGCTGCTGTAAAGATACCCAAAAATGTGGAAGCGACTTTGGAACTGGGTAACAGGCAGAGATTGGAACAGTTTGGATGGCTCAGAAGATTAAAATGTGGGAAAGTTTGGAACTTCCTAGAGACTTGGAGGGCTGAGAAGACAGGAAGATGTAGGAAAGTTTGGAACTTCCTAGGGTCCTGCTGAATGGCTTTGATTAATATGCATATAGTGATATGGACAATAAGATCCAGGCTGAGGTTGTCTCAGATAAAGATAAGAAACTTGTTGGGAACTGCAGTAAAGGTCACTCTTGCTATGCAAAGAGACTGGTAGCATTTTGCCCCTGCACTAGAGATCTGTGAAACTTTGAACTTGAGAGTGATGATTTAGGGTATTTGGCAGAAGAAATTCCTAAGCATCAAAGCATTCAAGAGGAAGTAGAGCATAAAAGTTCAGAAAATTTGCAACCTGACAATGCAATAGAAAATAAAAACCCGTTTTGTGGGAAGAAATTCAAGCCTGCTGCAGAAATTTTCATAAGTAACAAGGAGTTGAATATTAATCACCAAGACAATGGGGAAAATGTCTCCAGGACGTGTCAGAGACCTTCATGGAAGCCCCTCCCATCATAAGCCCAGAGGCCTAGAAGGGAAAAAACGGTTTCCTGGACCAGGTCCAGGGCCCCCCTGCTATGTGCAGCCTGGGGACTTGGTGCCCTGCATCCCAGCTGCTTCAGCCATGGCTAAAAGGTGGCAAGGTACAGCTCAGGCCATGGCTTCAGAGGATGCAAGCCCCAAACCTTGGCAGCTTCAATGTGATATTGAGCCTGCAGGTGCACAGAAGTCATGAATTGAGGTTTGGGAACTTCTGGCTAGATTTCAGAGGATGTATAGAAATGCCTAGATGTCCAGGCAGAAGTTTGCTGCAGGGGTGGGGCCCTCATAGAGAACTTCTGCTAGGGCAGTGCAGAAGGGAAATGTGGGGTTGGAGCTGCCACACAGAGTCCCCACTGGGACACTTCCTTAGTGGAGCTGTGAGAAGAGAGCCATCATCTTCCAGACCCCAGAATGTTAGATCCATCAACATCTTGCACTGTGCACCTGGAAAAGCTGCAAACACTCAACATCAACCCATGAAAGCAGCTAGGATGGGGGATATACCATGCAAAGCCACAGGGACAGAGCTGCCCAAGGCCATGGGAGCCCACTTCTTGCATCATCGTGACCTGGACGTGAGACATGGAGTCAAAGGAGATCATTTTGGAAGTTTAAGGTTTAATAACTGCCCTATTGCATTTCAGACTTGCATGGATCCTGTAGCCCCTTTTTTGGCCAGTCTCTCCCATTTGGAATGGCTGTATTTACCCAATGCCTGCACCCCCATTGTATCTAGGAAGTAACTAACTTGCTTTTGATTTTACAGGCTCGTGGGTGGAAGGGGCTTGCCTTGTCTCAGATGAGACTTTGGACTGTGGACTTTTGAGTTAATGCTGAAATGAGTTAAGACTTTAGGGAACTGCAGGAAGGCATGATTGGTTTTGAAATGTGAGGACAAAAATGATTTGGGAGGAGCCAGGAGTGGAATGATATGGATTGGCCGTGTCCCCACCCAAATCTCAACTTGAACTGTATACAGCTCCCATAATTCCCAAGTGTCATCACAGGGACCCAATGGGAGGTAATTAAATCATGGGGTGGGCTTTTCCTGTGCTGTTCTCACGTTAGTGAATAAATCTCATCAGACTTGATGGTCTTATAAAGAGCAGTTCCCTGCACATGCTCTCTTGCCTGCTGCCATGTAAGACATGCCCTGCTCCTCCTTTGCCTTCTGCAATTATTGTGAGGCCTCCCCAGCCATATGGAAATGTGAGTTCATTAAACCTCTTTTTCTTTGTCAATTACCCCATCTGTGGTATGTCTTTATTAGAAGTGTGAGAATGGACTAATACACACATGTATACACATACACAAAAACAAACAAACAAAGCAAACAAGAAACAGACCTCAAAACAATAAAGGCCATATACAACAAAACCACAACTAACAGAATACTAAATGGAAAAATAATTGAAAGTCTTTTGTCTAAGATCTGGAACAAGACAAGGATGCCCACATTCACCACTTTTATTCAACAAAAACCTGGAAGTCCCAGCCAGAGCAGTCAGACAAGACAAGGAAATAAAGGGCATGCAAATTGGAAAGATAGGAGTCAAATTAGCCTTGCTCACAGATGATATGATCTTATATTTAGAAAAACTTAAAGACTCTACCAAAAAACTCTTAGAATTGATCAATGAATTTGGTAAATTTACAGGATACAAAAATCAACAAAAAAATCAGTAGCATTTCTATATGCTAACAGTAAAAAATCTGAAAAATAAATCAAGAAATCAATCCCTTTTATTACAAGAGCTATAAAAAATAAAGTAAAAACCTAGGAATCAATTTAGCCAATAAAGTAAAAGATCTCTATGAGGAAAACTATAAAACACTGATGAAAGAAATTGAAGAGGACACACAAAAATTGGAAAGATATTTCATTCTCATGGATTGGAAGAATTAATATTTTTTAAATATCCATAAAATCCAAAGAGATATACAGGTTCAATGTAATTCCTATCAAAATACCAACAACATTCTTTATAGAAATAGAAAAAAAAATCCCAAGATTTGTATGGAATCACAGAAGACTCCAAAGAACCAAAGCAATCCTGAGCAAAAAGAAGAAAGCTGCAGATATCACACTACCAAACTTCAAAATATACTCCAAAACTATAGTAGCCAAAATAGTATTGTAATAGCATAAAACCAGACACAGAGACCAATGGAACAGAAAAGGGAACCCAGAAATGAATCTACACATATACAGCCAACCCATTTTGAACAAAGGTGCCAAGACATATATTGGGTGAAGAACAGTCTCTTTAATAAACGGTGGTGGAAAAATGGGATATCTACATGCAAAAGAATGCACCTAGACCACTATCTCTTGCTGTATACAAAGCCAAATCAAAATGGACTAAAGATTTAAATGTAAGACCTGAAATTATGAAACTACCAGAAAAATTCTTTGAGGAAATGCTTCAGGACATTGTTCTGGGCAAATTTTTTGTGTAAGACCGCAAAAGGACAGGCCACAGCAGCAAAAATAGACAAATGGGATTACATCAAGCTGAAAAGCTTCTGCACAGCAAAGGAAACAATCAACAGAGGGAAGACACAATTTACAGAATGGGAGAAAATATTTGCAAATTATCTGTCTGACAAGGGATTAATAACTAGAAGATATAAGGAACTCAAACACCTCAATAGCAAAAAAAAAAAAAAAAAAAAAAGATCTGACTTTAAGCGGGCAAATTAGCTTAATAGACATTTCATAAAAGAAGACATAAAAAATGGCCAACAAATATATGAAAAAGTGCTCAACATCACTAATCATCAGAGAAATGCAACAAATATATGAAAAAATACTCAACATCACTAATCATCAGAAAAATGCAAATGAAAACCACGAGATATCATCTCACCCCAATTAAAGGGTTATTATCAAAAAGACAAAAAATAACAAATGCTGGTGAGAATGCAGAGAAAGGAGAATGTTAGTACACTGTCGGTTGGAATGTAAATTAGTACAGCCATTATGGGAAACAGTATGGAGTTTCCTCAGAAAAACTACAAATAGAATTACCATATGATCTAGCAATCCACTGCTGGGCATTTATCCAAAGGAAAGGAAATCAGTATCTCGAAGATACATCTGCACCCTCATGTTTATTGCAGCACTATTCACAATAGCCAAGATATGAAATCACCCTTGGTGTCCCACAGCAGATGAATGAATAAAGAAAATATGGTATATATACACAATGAAATACTATTCCGCCATAAAAAAGAACAAAATCCTGTCATTTATAGCAACATGAATGGAACTGGGAGACATTATGTTGAGTAAAATAAACTAGGCACAGAAAATTAAACACTGTATATTTTCATTCATATGTGAAAGCTTAAAAAAGTTTATCTTAAAGAAGTAAAAAGTAGAACAAAGGATACTAGAGGGTAGGAAGGTCAGGGAAAGGAGGGAACAGGGATAGATTTGTTAAAGGATACAAAATTCTATCCAGATACAGGAATAAGTTCTTGTTTTCTATAGCACAGTAGGATAATTATAGTTAACAATAATATAGTGTATAGTTTCAAATAACTAAAAGAAGGATATTGAATGTTCCCAATACAAATAAATTATAAATGTTTGAGATGATAGATGTAGTAATTATCTTGATCTGATCACTATACATTATAGGTATTGAAACTTCACTATGTACCACATAAATATGTACAAATAATATATGTCAACTTTTTTAAAGTATACTATACTAAATATAAAGAAGAAATTATATACCTTCAATATATACAATTCTTATTTATCAATTATACTTCAATAAGATAAAAAGAATTTTTAGAGAGTATAGAATTTTGATGTATGAACATGTGTGTGCATATGGGTGTGTACATATGTATATAATTCAAAAATGTATATACCAATGAAATATTAATAGACCAAAATATATATGGAAACACAACAAATGATAAAGAAAGCATTAAACATTGGGGTAGGGGGGTGGTGAAGATTGGCTTCTTTCATAAGTAGTGTGCAAATACATACCTGGACAATACAGCTTTGGATCTGTGTTGCATACTTCATACTGAAGTAAATACTAGTTGGATAAAAAATGTATTGTGAAAACAGAAGGTCATAAAAGATCTTAGAGTGAGGAAAGCATTTCTATGTATGATTTTTACAAAGAGGTTCATTAAGAATATGTAAATTAACTAACAAACTCACAATTTTCTAAATAATTATCAATAGCCTAGAACAAATCAAAGATAAACACATTTAGAAAACATCATTACCACTCATGCTACAATCAGTTGATTTCTTTAATACAGAAAAAACAATATTTTTTAAATTATTTAGAAAGCTAATTTCCCAAAACAGAAAAAAGACATATAAGCACTTTATAGGAAAAAAAATGGCCCTCAAATTATGAAATGATTTCACTTTCCCTTCGAATGTGAGAAATGCAATTGAAAAGGAAAATGAGATACAATTCCAACAATATGATACAATTTTTTATTTACCAGGTTGGCAAATCAGGATGTTTGCTTACACACTGTATTATATTTTTCTGTGTGTCAGAAAATAAGAATTTTCATAATTTGTCAGTAGGAATATAAATTGACATATGATGTCAACATTTTAAAAATACAAATCATTTTATTAAGCAATTCTACCTCTAGGTATTTTTCCTACATATGTTGTCATACATGTAGGAAACATATGTTTACATACATGTAAAGAGAAGTACTGAAATGTTGGTGATAGCAAAATATTAGAAAATCTTAAATGCCTATCAGTAAGGAACCAACTATATATATATATTACAGGGCATTAAGTTAGAAGTTTCTCCTGAGACATACATGAAGGTCCAAAGATAGACTGTTATACATAGAATTTACAGAGCACATTTTAAAAATAATCACTATATCAAACTTTAAAACTTCTGTTCAACAAAAAAAAATCAACAAAGTGAAAAAAATCCCATATAATGGGAGAAAGTATTTGCAAATCATATATCAGTTATTACATAAGTTCTTAATATCCAGAATTCATATAGAACTACAATGCAGCAATAAGAAATCAAATAACCTAATTGTAAAATGGGCAAATCGGAGCAATCAGACAAGAGAAAGAAATAAAGGACATCCAAACTGGAAAAGAGGAAGTATAATAATAAAATTGTTGTTGTTTGCCAATGATATGGTCATATACCTAGAAAACTCTAAAGACTCATCCAAAAAGCTCCTAGAGCTGATAAACAAATTCAATAAAGTCTCAGGATACAAAATCAACGTACACAAATCAGGAGCACTGCTATACACCAACAACAACCAAGCTGAGAATCAAATCAAGAACTCAATCCTTTTTACTACAGCTGCAAAAAAATAATAATAAATAAAAACACATCTGATGCTCATGGAGGGGAAGAATCAACATTGTGAAGATAACCATACTGTCAAAAGCAGTCTATAAATCCAATGCAATTCCCATCAAAATACCATTATCATTCTTCACAGAACTGGAAAAAAGAAACCTAAAATTAATATGGAACCCAAAAAGAACATGCATAGACAAAGCAATAGTAAGCATAATGAAAAAAATCTGGAGTCATCACGTTACCTGACTTGAAATTATACTACAAGGTTATAGTTACCAAAACAGCAAGGTACTACTATAAAGATAGGCACACAGACCAATAAAACATAATGAACACAGAAATAAACCCAAATACTTACAGCCAACTGATCTTCAACAAAGCATAACATAAATAACAAAGCAAAACACAAATTGGGGAAAGGACACCCTATTCAATAAACAGTGCTGGGAAAACTGGCAAGCCACACGGAGGAGAATGTACCTGGATCCTCATCTTTCACATTATACAAAAATCAACTCAAGATGGATCAAAGACTTAAATCTAAGACCCGAATCCATAAAATTTCTAGAATATTGGAAAAACTCTTCTAGACATGGGCTAAGGCAAAGAATTAATGACCAAAAACCCAAAAGTAAATGCAACAAAACCAGAAATAAATGGACCTAATTAAACTAAAAAGCTTCTGCACAGAAAAATAATCAGGACAATAAACAGATAACAAGAAAATATTGGCAAACTATGCATCAGGCAAAGACTAAGACTCAGAATCTGCAAGAAACTCAAATCAGCAAGAAACAATCACATCAAAAAATGGTCTAAGGGCATAAATAGACAATTACCATAAGAAGCTACACAAGCAGCCAACAAACTTAGGAAAAAATGCTCAACATCACTAATTGTCATGGAAATGCAAATCAAAACCACAATGCGATACCACTTACTCCTGCAAGAATGGCCATAATTTAAAAGCCAAAAAACAATAGATGTTGGCATAGATGTGCTGAAAAGGGAACACTTTTACACTGCTGGTAGGAATGTAAACCAGTACAACCACTATGGAAAACAGTATGGAGATTCCTTAAAGAACTAAAAGTACAACTACCATTCAATCCAGCAATCCCACTACTGAGTATCTACCCAAACAAAAAGAAGTCATTATATGAAACAGACACATGCAAATGCATGTTTATAACAACACAATTCACAATTGCAAGGATATGAAAACAACCTAAGTGCCCATCACCCAATGAGTGGATAAAGAAATTGTGATTATATATATATAATTTATATATATATATATATAATTTATATATATATATATATATAATTTATATATATATATATATATATACACACACACACCCTGGAATACTACTCAGCCATAAAAAGGAACAAAATAATGTTTTTTGCAGCAACTTGGATGGAACTGGAGGCCATTATTCTAAGTGAAGTAACTCAGGAATGGAAAACCAAATATTGTATGCTCTCACTTGTAAGTGGGAGCTAAACTATGAGGACACAGAGGTATAAGAATGGTACAATTGTCTTTGGGGAATGTAGTGAGGGAAGCTTGGGAGGTGGTGAGACATAAAAGACTACATATTCGGTACAGTGTACACTGTATAGGTGATGGGTGCACTAAAATCTCAGAAATCACCACTAAAGAACTTACCCATGTAACGAAAAACCACTTGTACCCCAAAAAGTATTGAAATAAAATTTAAAAATAAAAAATAAAAATGGGCAAAAGACTTAAGTAGACATTTCTCCAAAGATGATGTACAAATGGCCAATAAGAATATGAAAAGATGCTCAACATCACTAATCAAAAGAGAAATGCAAATCAAACCACACCTCATACCCATTAGGGTGACTACAATTTAAAAACAGAAAATAGCCGGTGTTAGCAGAGATGTAGAGAAGGTGGAACCCTCGTACAATGTTGGTGAGATTGTAACATGGTGCAACATCTATGGAAAAAAGCATGATTCTTAAAAAACTTACAAATAGAACAACAATATGATGATCTAGCAATCCCACTTCTGGGTATGTATTCCAAAAATTTGAAAGCAAGGACTTTAAGAGGTATTTGCACAACCATGTTTGTAGCAGCACTATTTACAATAGCTAAGAGGTGAAAATAACCCGTATGTCCATTGACAGTTTAATGGATAAACAGAACGTGGTATAAAGATACAATGGAATTCTATGCAGACTTTAAAAGGCAGGAAATCCTGTTACATGGTACAATATGGATAAATCTTAAGAACATTATGCTAAATTAAATAAGGCAGCCACAAAAGGACAAATATGATTACATTTATATGAAGTATCCAAAGTAGTCAAATTCCTAGATGTCAAAAGTAAAATGGTGATTATCAGGGGCTGAGAAAAGGGGACTATGGGGTTATAGTTGTTTTAAGAAGTTTCAGTTCTGAGAGACAAAAAAGTTCTAGATTTATATTGCAACAGCATAAATGTAAACACTACTGAACTGTACATGTAAAAATGGTTAAGATGGTAACTGTTATGTGCTTTTTACACAATACAAAAATTAAAAATAAAAAATCACTAACACATTTTACTTTTTGAATATTTGGTATCACTACAAGCACTTTACATGAATTGATTCATTTAAATGTTACAAATCTATGAGAACATTATGCTATTATCTCAATTTTACAGAAGAGAAAACTGAATTTCAGAAAGCTTAAGTAATTTCTCTTGTAACTGGCAAAGGTGGAGTATTAGTCTATTCTCACATCGTTATAAAGAACTGCCTGAGACTGGGTGATTTATAAAGAAAAGAGGTTTAATTGACTCACAGTTCTGCATAGCTGGGAAGACCTCAGGAAACTTACAATCGTGGTAAAAGGGGAAGCAAGCACATTTTCACAAGGCAGCAGGAGAGAGAGAAGGGAACAAGAGCAGGGAAAACTGCATTATAAAACCACCAGATTTTGTAAGAACTCACTCACTAACATGAGAACAACATGCAGGAAACTGCCCCCATGATCCAATCACCTCCCACCTTTGACACATGGGGAGTACAATTCAAGATGAGATTTGGGTGGGGACAACAAAGTCTAACCATATCAGGCAGAATGTGAATGGGCTCATTTATTTCTTGAATCTGTGTCTCAAAATGCTAACCTATACTACCTTTTCTTTGCCTATTTGGAACCAGTTTCAAGACTAGTGAATGTCTCAGCTGGATCAAGGATACAAAAATAGCTCAGAGTATGGAAAGAGGGAGGATTTTGTGAAGCAATTTCCTTGGAGAGAAATGCTGCACTGATATAAAGAGAAAAGAATGAGGGATGTTCCTTCTTGAAGCTCAAGGAAGAAACAGGTACAAAGGCAAAATTTAAGGAGACTATCTTTGATTATTATGTACAGTGCTGCTATAAACATTCATGTAGAAATTTTTCTTGGGTATATCAATAGTGACAGAAAATAGAGTACAGGTTGCCTAGACTGGGGGTGAGATAAGAAAAAAGGGGAGTGGCTGCTGATATGCTTTTTAATGGGGTGATTAAAATGTTCTAAAATTCTGATGGCTGAAAACTCTTAAAAAATACTAAAACTATTCAACCGTATTCTTTTATTAAATGAATTACCTTTTTTTGGCTTTTACCACAAATTGCTTTATAAAAGAATAAAACATTGTCGATACTATCAGCAGTACATATATGGTATGCCAGTTCCTCTCTGCAATCTTGCTAGTTTGGGATGGGCATTCTTTCTTTTTTTTTTATTTCAATAGTTTTTGGGGGAACAGATGGTGTTTGGTTACATTAATAAGTTATTCAGTGGTGATCTCTGATATCTTGGTACACCCATCACTCAAGCAATGTACACTGAACACAATATGTAGTCTTTTATCCCTCACCATCTCACAATCTTCCCCCTGAGTCCCCAGAGTCCATTATATACTTATTATGCCTTTGTGTATCTTAGCTTCCACTGATAAGTGAGAACATATGATGTTTGGTTATCCATTCCTGAGTTACTTCACTTAAAATAATCATCTCCAACTCCATCCAGGTTGATGCAAAAAACATTATTTTGTTCCTTTTTATGGCTTAGTATTCCAGGGTGTGTGTGTGTGTGTGTGTATCACATTTTCTTTATCCACTCATTGGGTGATGGGCACTTAGGCTGGTTCCATATATTCAATTGCAAATTATGCTGCTATAAACATGTGTGTGCATGTGTCTTTTTCATATAATGACTTCTTTTTCTCTAAGTAGATACCCAGGAGTGGAATTGCTGGATTCAATGGTAGTTGTACTTTCAGTTCTTTAAGGAATCTCTATACTATTTTCCATAGCAGTTATACTAGTTTACGTTCCCACCAGCAGTGTAAAAGTGTTCCCTTTTCACCACATCCATGCCAACATCTATTACTTTTTGATTTTTAAACTATGGCCATTCTTGCAGGAGTAAGGTGGTATTGCATTCTGGTTTTGATTTGCATTTCCCTGATAATTAGTGATGTTGAACATTTTTTCATAGGTCTATTGGCCATTTGTATATCTTCTTATGAGAATTACCTATTCGTGTCTTTAGACCACTTTTTGATGGGATTATTCTAATTTTTCTTGCTGATTTGTTTTAGTTCCCTGTAGATTCCGGATATTAGTCTTTTGTTGAATGCATAGTTTGCAAAGATTTGCTCCCACTTTGTGGGCTGTCTGTTTACTCCACTGATTATTTATTTTGCAGTGCATACGTTTTTCAGTTTAAGTCCCATCTATTTATCTTTGTTTTTGTTGCATTTGCTTTCAGCTGCTTGGTCATGAAATCTTTGCCTAAGCCAATGCCTAGAAGAGTTTTTCCAATGTTATCTTCTATAATTTTTATGGACTCAGGTCTTAGATTTAAGTCTTTGATCCATCTTGAGTTGATTTTTGTATAAGGTGAGAGATGAGTATCCAGTTTCATTCTTCTACATGTGACTTCCCAGCACTATTTATTGAATAGGGTGTCCTTTCCCTAATTTATGTTTTTGTATGCTTTGTTGAAGATCAGTTGGCTGTAAGTATTTAGGTTTATTTCTGGGTTCTCTATTGTGTTCCATTGTTGTATGTACCTGTTTTTATACCGGTATCATGTTGTTTACTCTAGTCTTGTAGTATATTTGAAGTCAGGTAATGTGATACTCTAGGTTTTTTTTGTTTTTTTTTTTTGTTTTTTGTTTTGCTTAGTATTGCTTTATCTATGCATGCTCTTTTTGGGATCCATATGAATTTTAGGATTGTTATTTCTAGTTCTATGAAGAACGATGGTCATATTTTGATGGGAATTGTACTGAATTTGTAGATTGCTTTTGACATTTTCACAATGTTAATTCTTCATTAACGCAATTTTACAATATTAATTCTATTTATGAGCATGAGATGTGTTTCCATTTATTTGTGTCATCTGTAATTTCTTTCAGCAGTTATCTAGTTTTCTTTGTAGAGATCTTTCACCTTCTTGATTAGGTATATTTCTAAGTTTTTGGTTTTTGTAGCTCTCATAAAAATTGAGTTCTTTATTTGATTCTCAGTTTGGTCGCTGTTGGTGTATAGCAGTGCTCCTCATTTGTGTACATTGATTTCATATCCTGAAACTTTAATGAATTCATTTATCCAACCTAGAAGCTTTTTGAATGAGTCTTTATGGTTTTCTAGGTAAACAATCATATCATTGGTGAACAGTGATAGACAGATTACCAATTTGGATGCCCTTTATTTCTTTCTTTTGTCTGATTGCTCTGGCTCGGACTTCCAGTACTATGTTGAATAGAAGTGGTAAAAGGGAACATCCTTGTCTTCTTTCAATTCTCAGGGGACTGCTTTCAAATTTTCCCTCTTCAGCATAATGTTGGCTGTGGGTTTGTCATAGATGGCTTTTATTACCTTAAAGTATGTCCCTTCTATGCCAATTTTGCTGAGGGTTTTAATCAAAAAGGGATGCTGGATTTTGTCAAATGCTTTTTCAGTGTCTCGAGACGATTATATGATTTTCATTTTTAATTCTGTTTATGTGGTGCATCATATTTATGGACTTGCCCATGTTAAACCAACCCTGCATCCCTGGTATGAAACCCACTTGAACATGTATATTATCTTTTTGATATGCTGTTTGATTCAGTTAACTAGTATTTTATTGAGTATTTTTGTATCTCTCTTAATCAGGAATATTGTTCTTTAGTTTTCATTTTGTTATGTTCTTTCCTGATTTTGGTATTAGGATAATAATGGCTTCATAGAATGATTTAGGGAGAATTCCTTCTTTATCTTATCATTTCAGTAGGGTTGGTACCAATTCTTCTTTGAATGTCTAATAAAATTAAGTTGTGAATCTATCTGGTCCTGGAGTTTTTTTGTTGTTGGCAATATTTTATTACTGTTTCAACCGCACTTCTTGTTATCAGTCCATTCAGAATTTCTATTTCTTCCTGGTTTAATCTAGGAGGTTTGTATATTTCCAGGAATTTATCCATCTCCTCTAGGTTTTCTAGTTTGTGTGCATAAAGGTGCTCATAGTGGCCTTAAATGATCTTTTATATTTCTGTGGTATTGGCTGTAATATCTTCCATTTCTTTTCTAATTGAGCTTTGGATGTTCTATCTTCTTTTCTTAGTTAATCTTGCTAATGGTCTATCAATTTGGTTTTTCTTTTCAAAGAACAAGGTTTGTTTCATTTGTTTTTTGTATTTTTTTGTTTCAATTTCATTTACTTCTGCTCTTTTTTGTTTCTTTTCTTCTGCTGGGTTTCATTTTGGTTTGTTCTCATTTCTCTAGTTCCCCGAGGTATGAGCTTCAATTGTCTATTTGTGTTCTTTCAGACTTTTTCATGTAGGCATTTAATGTTATGAACTTTCTTTTTAGCACTGCTTTTGCTGTAGCACAGAGATTTTGATAGGTTTTGTCACTATTATCATGCAGTTTAAATAATTTTTAAATTTCCATCTTGATTTCATTGTTGACCCAACATCATTCAGGAGCAGATTATTTAATTTCCACGTATTTGTATAGTTTTGATGATTCTTTGGAGTTGATTTCCAATTTTATTCCACTGTGGTCTGACAGAGTACTTGATATAATTTCGATTTCCTTAAAATTTGTTGACATTTGTTTTGTGGCTTATCATATAGTCTATCTTGAAGGATGTTCCATAATTTAAAAATCAAAAAAATAATAGAATGTATTTTCTGTAGCTGTTGGGTAGAATGTTCTGTAAATATCTGTTAAGTCAATTTGTTTTATAGTATAGTATAAGTCCATTGTTTTGATCTTGATGACCTGTCTAGTTCTGTCAGTATACTGAAGTCCCCCACTATTATCATGTTGCCATCTATCTCATTTCGTAGGTCCAGTGGTAAATGTTTTATAAATTTGGGAACTCCAGTGTTAGGTGCATATATACTTAGGACTATGATACTTTCCTGTTGGACTACTCCTTTTGTCATTATATAATGTCCCTCTTTGTCTTTTTAAACTGTTGTTGCTTTAAAGTCTGTTTTGTCTGATATAAGAATAGCTACTCATGATCACTTTTGGTTTCCATTTGATTGGAATATCTTTTTCTACCCCATTACCATAAGTTTATGTGAGCCCATGTGTGTTAGGTGACTGTCTTGAAGACTGCAGATACTTGGTTGGTAGATATTTATCCACTCTGCCTTTCTGTATCTTTTAAGTGGAACACTTAGGCCATTTACATTCAACATCAGTATTGAGGTGTGAGGTAATGTTGTATTCATTTGGCTAGTTGTTGCCTGAATACCTTGTTTTATTTTTCCATTGTGTTATTGTTTTATACATCTTGTGAGATTTCTATTTTAAGGAGGTTCTATTTTGGTGTATTTTGAGGTTTTGTTTCAAGATTTAGAACTCCCTTTAGTATTTCTTGTCATGCTGGCTTGGTAGTGGCAAATTCTCTCAGCATTTGTTTGTCTGAAAAAGACTTTAACTCTCCTCCATTTACAAAGCTTAACGAATTTAAAAACAGAAGAATGGAGAAAAGAGGGATTGCAAACTTAAGGAAATATGAGATGGAAACAATATCATTAAAGAACTAATAATAAATTTCAAAAGCAGGGAAGAATTGAGATAGTAATAGCAAATACAGATTTTTTTAAAAAAAAGGATGAAATTAAACAACCAGCAAAAAGCTCACACAACTGGAGAACTGACAAATTCTGTGCAACACAGCAATGTATCTTAGGTTAAAAAAACACACACACACACAGAGGAACAAATCAATGTATCCAAAGATATAATTTTAAAAAAAAAAACTAATGAACAAACTTTCTCTGAAATGAAGCAAAAATTTAATCTTCAGATTGAAAAGGAACATATATTCCAAGGAAACCTGAAACAAACACTCAACCCTGAGATAAGACATTAATTGGTTTCATATCATTCCACAGTAACATTCATAACAGTAGCCACTGGAAAATATCTAAGAAATTTTGAAGGAAAAGAAATATAATGCAACATCACAAACCTTCAAGGTATACAAAATATCCATGTATAGAAGATATAAAACTGCAATAGATAGAGCTTATAGATGTCTGCAAACATGCACCCTTCTCCACTAAAACCAACCAAACTAAAAACCAGGTAAGTACACATTACTTGATGATGAAATCCAGCTACTTAAGAAATGACTGAAAGGTAAGAAAATGTCGAAATGCATAAAAGGTCTTGAGTGAACATCAAATCCATTGAAAATATATTTAAATAATTATAGAACATAATATAAATGTGTAAACCTTGGCAATATATACATAAATATTATAAATAACAAGATCAAGAGGTGGAAGAGGGGAAAAGGAAAAGGCCAATGTCTTTTTTCTTTCACAACAGGAAAACAATTGATGCCATAGCAATTAACATATGTAAATTTTAGAGCTATAATTTCAATATTTTAATGTTTTCAATAATCTCTTCTTAACTTTTAGAGGGATCTCTTAAAAAATACTACATTCTGTACTAAATAAAACATTTATTTGAAGTACAGAATTCCATTCCAATTCATTTCAGCTTCATTGGGCTTCTTTCTACTTCAATACTTATTTATAAAAATAGCATGTATTATATGTTAATAATGGTAAAAAACAGGATTTGGAGTGATTTTTTTTAAACCTCTTTTTACTTTTCTGCATGACTTGAACTCATTATAATGAGCAAGTGTTATATTTACAAAATCAATAGTAATTTTTCTTTTAAAAATGAACAAGAAAGACAAAATCAGAGAGACATTTTTCAACAAACTGATTGTGAGCTCAATAAAAACAGTGCTGTAATTTAATTATTTCTCAGACTTAAGATTTTTCTCTGCACTTGGATAGATCTCATCTCCAAATTCCAGATAAGCCCTTCCATTTGAAATCCTTTGATTCTGTAAACATAATTTAGCATGCAGAATAAGTCCTAGTACTTAAATTACTGATTTGGCTGCTAAATCAGCAGCATAGATGTTATCCAGGGTTGGAGCCATAGGAAATGATGAAGGTTTGAGACTAAATATTATTACATGATAATAAGAATGCAAAAACCTGCTTTTACTTTTCATAAAGGCATCTTTTGATCAGTTCCTTTTGTTTATACCTGTACCCATTTCATTTGAGTTGATCACCATTTCTTCATTTGGGGTATGGAGGTCGGGTTTTTATTAATGCTTTCCTCATACACATTAAGCGTGAAAACCAATACATACAGAACATGAACTACAGAACTACATATGCTTTTTAAAAGGTACGTTCATACAGGCTACTGCATAGTAATTCCCTCCTCAATCTACTTAGAATTTTCGCTACATTATATGAATTCCCTAAGGTCAAAGAGCCTGACACATTTTTATTTGTATTTTGTCTTTGTGAATCCTAGAGAATAGATATTTTTACAAATACATGTTTACCATGAGAATTTGTTTCCTCACTACATAGATGTGGAAGGAAGAATAACGCCCCCTACCCAAGATGTCCACATTCTAATCCTCAGAATTTGTAAATTTTTATATGGCACAGGAGAATTAAGGTTGTAGATGGAATTATTGTAGTTAATCAGATCAGCTAGACATAGGGAGATTATCCTGAATTATCTGTGCAGACTCAAGGTAACCATGAGGGTCCTTATAAGTGCAAGAGGAAGGCAGAAGAGTCAGTGTCAGAGTGATGCAATATAAGAAAGATTCAACCTGCCACTTCTGGTATTGAAGATGAAAAGGGGCCAGAGGCCAAGGAATGCGATTGCCCTCTAGAAGCTGGAAAAGACAAGGAAACAGATTCTTCTCTATTGTTAACAGAAGACTCTTAGCCCAGTAAGACCCAATTTGAATTTCTGGCCTTCAAAACTTTGTGTTGCTGAACTGTATTGTTTTAAGCCAGAAAGTTTATGGTAGTTTGTTAGATCAGCAATAGACAATACAGTAAAGGTTAAAATGAGGCACAGTGTTCTTCCCTGGACCATGTTTCTGGATGTGCATAAATACAGGGTATCCCTTAGGAAAAACTTAAAGTTGCTGTCTTGGGCCACTTGTTCCCTGTCAACACCTTACTGCTCCTTCTGGGTAGCTCTGCTTCATAGAAACCACAGAATTCCAGGGCAAGATGGCCGAATAGGAAGAGTTCTAGTCTGCAGCTCCCAGCCATATCAACGCAGAAGACAGGTGATTTCTGCAGTTCCAACTGAGGAACCAGGCTCATCTCATTGGGATTGGTTAGACAGTGAGTGTAGCCCACAGAGGGTGAGCTAAAGCAGGGTGGGGCATTGCCTCATCTGCGAAGCACAAGGGGTCAGGGAACTCCCTCCCCTAGCCAAGGGAAGCCATGAGGCACTGTGCCCTGAGGAATGGTGCATGCCAGCCCACATACTACACTTTCCCCATGGCCTTCACAACCCACAGACCAGGAGATTCCCTCAGGTACCTACACCAACAGGGTACTGGGTTTCAAGCACAAAATTGGGCGGCTGTTTGGGCAGACACTGAGGTAGCTGCAGGAGTTTTTTTTTTTTTTTCATACCCCAGTGGTGCCTGGAATGCCAATGACAGAGAACCCTTCACTCACGTGGAGAGGGGGCTGAATACAGGGAACCAAGTGGTCTAGTTCAGCGGATCCCACCCCCATGGAGCCCAGCAAGCTAAGATCCACTGGCTTAAAATTCTTTCAGCCAGCACAGCAGTCTAAAATTGACTGGAGACGCTGGAGCTTGATGGGGGTAAGGGCGTCCACCATTACTAAGGCTTGAGTAAGCGGTTTTCCCCTCACAGCGTAAACAAAGTCACTGGGAAGTTCAAACTGGGCTGAGCCCACCACCGCTCTGCAAAGCTGCTATAGTCAGACTGCCTCTCTAGATTCCTCCTCTCTGGGCAGGGCATCTCTGACAGAAATGCAGCAGCCTCAGTCAGAGGCTTACAGATAAAACTCCCACCTCCCTGGGACAGAGCACCTGGGGGAATGGGCGGCTGCGGATGCAGCTTTAGCAGACTTAAATGTTCCTGCCTGCAGCTCTGAAGAGAGCAGTGGCTCTAAGCACTGTACTTGAGCTCTGCTAAGGGAGAGACTGCCCCCTCAAGTGGGTCCCTGACTCCCATGCCCCCTGACTGGGAGACACCTTCCAGCAGTGGTTCACAGACAACTCATATAGGACAACTCTGACTGGCATCTGGCAGGTGCCCCTCTGGAACGGAGCTTCCCGAGGAAGGAACACGCAGCAATCTTTGCTGTTCTGCAGCCTCCGCTGGTGATATCCAGGCAAACGGGGTCTGAAGTGGACCTCCAGCAAACTCCAGCAGACCTACAGCAGAGGGGCCTGACTGTTAGAAGGAAAACACACAGAAAGCGATACCATCAACATCAACGAAAAGGACGTCCACACCAAAACCCCATCCAAAGGTCACCAACATCAAAGACCAAAGGTAGATAAATTCACGAAGATGAGGAAAAAATAGTGCAAAAAGGCTGAGAATTCCAAAAACCAGAACACCTCTTCTCCAAAGGATCACAATTTCTTGCCAGGAAGGGAACAAAACTGGATGGAGAATGAGTTTGATGAATTGACAGAAATAGGCTTCAGAAGGTGGGTAATAACAAACTCCTTTGAGCTAAAGGAGCATGTTCTAACCCAATGTAAGGAAGCTAAGAACCTTGAAAAAAGGTTAGACTAATTGCTAACTAGAATAACCAGTTTAGAGAAGAACATAAATGACCTAATGTAGCTGAAAAAGAAAGCATGAGAACTTTGTGAAGCATACCCAAGTATCAATAGCCAAATCGATCAAGTGGAAGAAAGGATATCAGAGACTGTAGATCAACTTAATGAAATAAAGCGTGAAGACAAGATTAGAGAAAAAAGAATAAAAAGAATGAACAAAACCTCCAAGAAATATGGGACTATGTGAAAAGACCAAACCTACGTTTGATTGGTGTACCTGAAAGTGATGGGGAGAATGGAACCAAGGTGGAAAACACTCTTCAGGATATTATCGAGAACTTCCCCAACCCAGAAAAACAGGCCAACATTCAAATTCAGGAAATACAGAGAACACCACAAAGATACTCCTTGAGAAGAGCAACCCCAGGACACATAATTGTCAGATTCACCAAGGTTGAAATGAAAGAAAAAATGTTAAGGGCAGCCAGAAAGAAAGGTCGGGTTACCCACAAAATGAAGCCCATCAGACTAACGGCGGATCTCTCTGCAGAAACCCTACAAGCCAGAAAAGGGTGGAGGCCAATATTCAACAATCTTAAAAAAATGAATTTTCAACCCAAAATTTCATATCCAGCCAAACTAAGCTTCATAAGCAAAGGAGAAATAAAATCCTTTACAGACAAGCAAATGCTGAGAGATTTTGTCACCACTAGGCCTGCCTTACAAGAGCTCCTAAAGGAAGCACTAAATACGGAAAGGAAAAACCTGTTCCAGCCACTGCAAAAACACGACAAATTGTAAAGACCATCGACACTATTAAAAAACTGCATCAACTAACAGGCAAAGTAACCAGCGAGCATCATAATGACAGGATCAAATTCACACATAACAATGTTAACCTTAAATATAAATGTGCTAAATGCCCTAATTAAAACACACAGACTGGAAAACTGGATAAAGAGTCAGGACCCAATATGCTGTATTCAGGAGACCTATCTCATGTGCAAAGACACATATAGGCTTAAAATAAAAGGATGGAGCAGTATTTATCAAGCAAATGTAAAGGAAATAAAAAGCAGGGGTTGCAATCCTAGTCTCTGATAAAACAGACTTTAAATTAACAAAGATCAAAAAAGACAAAGGAGGGCATTACATAATGGTAAAGAAATCAATGCAACAAGAAGAGCTAACTATCCTAAATATATATAAACCAAATACAGGAGCAACCAGATTCATAAAGCAAGTTCTTAGAGACCTACAAAGAGACTTAGACTCACACACAATAATAGTGGGAAACCTTAACACCCTACTGTCAATATTAGAAAGATCAACGAGACAGAAAATTAACAAGGATATTCAGGAGTTGAACTCAGCTCTGGACAAAGTAGACCTAACAGACATCTACAGAACTCTCTACCCCAAATAAACAGAATATACGTTCTTCTCAGTACCACATCGCACTTATTCTAAAATTGACTGCATAATTGGAAGTAAAACACTCCTCAGCAAATGCCAAACAACGGAAATCATAACAAACAGTCTCTCAGACTACATTGCAATCGAATTAGCACTCAGGATTATGAAACTCACTCAAAACTTCACAACTATGTGGAAACAGAACAACCTGCTCCTAAACGACTACTGGATAAATAAAGAAATTAAGGCAGAAATAATAAGTTCTTTGAAACCAATGACAACAAAGACAAAATGTACCAGAATCTCTGGGACACAGCTAAGGCAGTGTTTAGAGGGAAATTTATAGCATTAAATGCCCAGAGGAGAAAGTGGGAAAGATCTAAAACTGACACCCTAACGTCACAATTGAAAGAACTAGAAAAGCAAGAGCAAACAAATTCAAAAGCTTGCAGAAGACAAGAAGTAACCAGGATCAGAGCAGAACTGGAGGAGGTAGAGACATGAAAAATGTCTCTAATGAAGAAAGGAGAGACGAATCAAATAGACACAATAAAAAAATGATAAACGGGATATCACCACTGATTCCACAGAAATTCAAACTACTATCAGAGAACACTGTAAACACCTCTATGCAAATAAACTACAAAAATCTAGAAGAAATGGATAAATTCTTGGACACATACACCCTCCCAAGACTAAACCAGGAAGAAGTCGAATCCCTGAATAGAACAATAACAAGTTCTGAAATTGAGGCAGTAATTAATAGCCTACCAACTAAAAAAAGCCCAGGACCAGACGGACTCACAGCTGAATTCTATCAGAGGTACAAAGAGGAGCTGGTACCATTCCTTCTGAAACTATTCCAAACAATAGAAAAAGAGGTACTCTCCCTAACTCATTTTATGAGGCCAGCATCATTCTGATACCAAAGTCTGGCAGAGACACAACAAAAAAAGAAAATTTCAGGCCAATATCCCTGATGAATATTGATGCAAAAATCCTCAAAAAATACTGACAAACCAAATCCAGCAGCATATCAAAAAGGTTATCCACCACGATCAAGTTGGCTTCATCCCTGGGATGCAAGGCTGGTTCAAATCAATAAACATAATCCATCACATAAACAGAACCAATGACAAAACCACATGATTATCTCAATAGATGCAGAAAAGGCCTTCGATAAAATTCAACAACCCTTCATGCTAAAAACTCTCAATAAACTAGGTACTGATGCAACGTATCTCAAAATAATAAGAGCTATTTATGACAAACCCACAGCCAATATCTTACTGAATGGGCAAAAACTG
Source organism: Pongo abelii (assembly GCF_028885655.2). Taxonomy (NCBI): domain Eukaryota; kingdom Metazoa; phylum Chordata; class Mammalia; order Primates; family Hominidae; genus Pongo; species Pongo abelii. The sequence continues at coordinate 34,215,669 of NC_071998.2, forward strand.
GAAGAATTCCCTTTGAAAACCGGCACAAGACAAGGATGTCCTCTCTCACCACTTCTAGTCAACATAGTATAGGAAGTTCTAGCCAGGGCAATCAGGCAAGAGAAAGAAATAAAGCATATTCATATAGGAAGAGAGGAAGTCAAATTGTCTCTGTATGCAGATGACATGATTGTATATTTAGAAAGCCCCATCATCTCAGCCAAAAATCTCCTTAAGCTGATAAGCAACTTCAGCAAAGTCTCAGGACACAAAATCAATGTGCAAAAATCACAAGCATTCCTATACACCAATAATACACAAACAGAGAGCCAAATCATGAGTGAACTCCCATTCACAATTGCTACAAAGAGAATACAATACCTAGGAATAAAACTTACAAGGAATGTGACAGACCTCTTCAAGGAGAACTACAAACCACTGCTCAAGCAAATAAGAAAGGACACAAAGCAATGAAAAAACATTCCATGCTCATGGATGGGAAGAATCAATATCGTGAAAATGGCCATACTGCCCAAAATAATTTATAGATTCAATGCTATCCCCATCAAGCTACCAATGACTTTCTCCCCAGAATTAGAAAAAACTACTTCAAATTTCAAATGGAACCAAAAAAGAGCCCGTATAGCCATGACAATTCTAAGCAAAAAGAACAAAACTGGAGGCATCATGCTACCTGACTTCAAACTACACTATAAGGCTACAGTAACCAAAACAGCATGATACTGGTACCAAAACAGCTATATACACCAGTGGAACAGAACAGAGTCCTCAGAAATAACACCACACATCTACAACCATTTGATCTTTGACAAACCTGACAAAAATAACCAATGGGGAAAGGATTCCATATTTAATAAATGGTGTCGGGAAAACTGGCTAGTCATATGCAGAAAACAAAAACTGAACTCCTTTCTTACACCTTATAGACAAATTAACTCAAGATGGATTAAAGACTTAAACCTAAGACCTAAAACCATAAAAACCCTAGAAGAAAACCTAGGCAATAGCGTTCACAACATAGGCATGGGCAAAGACTTCATGACTGAAACACCAAAAGCAATGAGAACAAAAGCCAGAATTGACAAATGAGATCTAATTAAACCAAAGAGCTTCCACACAGCAAAAGCAACTATCATCAGAGTGAACAGGCAACCTACAGAATGGGAGAAAATTTTTGCAATCTCTCCATCTGACAAAGGGCTAATATCCAGAATGTACAAGGGACTTCAACAAATTCACAAGAAAAAAACAACCCCATCAAAAAGTGGGCAAAGGATATGAACAGACACTCCTCAAAAGACATTTATGTGGCCAATAAACACATAAATAACAATAAACAATAAAACACATAATAAACAATAAAGAGCTCATTATCACTGGTCATTAGAGAAATGCAAATCAAAACCACAATGAGATACCATCTCATGCCAGTTAGATGGCAATCATTAAAAAGTCAGGAAACAACAGATGCTAGAGAGGATGTGGAGAAATAGGAACGCTTTTACAGTGTTGGTGGGAGTGTAAATTAGTTCAACCATGTGGACAACAGTGTGTCAATTCCTCAAGGATCTAGAACCAGAAATACCATTTGACCCAGCAATCCCATTACTGGGTATATGCCCAAAGGATTATAAATCATTCTACTAGAAAGACACATGCACGCAAATTTTTATTGCAGCACTATTCGCAATAGCAAAGACTTGGAACCCACCCAAATGCCTATCATTGATAGACTGGATAAAGAAAATGTGGCACATACACACCATGGAATACTATGCAGCCATAAAAAAAGGATGAGTTCATGTCCTTTGTAGGGACATGGATGAAGCTGGAAACCATCATTCTCAGCAAACTAACACAGGAACAGAAAACCAAGCAATGCATGTTCTCACTCATAAGTGGGAGTTGAACAATGAGAACACATGGACACAGGGAGGGGAACATCACACACCAGGGCCTGTCAGGGGTTGGGAGGCCAGGGGAGGGATAGCATTAGGAGAAATACCTAATGTAGATGACGGGTTGATGGGTGCAGCAAGCCACCATGGCACGTGTATACCTATGTAACAAACCTGTATGTTCTGCACATGTATCCCAGAAATTAAAGTGTAATTTTAAAAAAGAAAAAAAAACCCATGGCATTCCAAAACTGAAAAAGCCGCTGCCCTCAGGATACCTGCATTGCCCTGTCTTCCAAGGACCATGCACATGCCCCATGTTTCCATCATTTCCCATCTGTTGCCATTCATTTCTGAGGCCTCAGTGGTGTGGGTGACAGCCACAATGAGACAGCCTACAGTATACAATAAAGACAGGATGTCTGAACATAGAAACCATGCAAGAGGTTCATTATCCAAAGGATAGAACATTCCAGGGAAGGTTTCAATCTTTTTTCCTCGTGAGTGGGAAGGATGTTGGGGGAAAGGAAAAGGAGCAGACTAGATACAAACACAGTTGGCAAGTAAATCCTGTAGCAAAAAATTAGCAGATATCCAGACATATAGATGGTGGTTTAATATCAGAGAAACTGAAAGGCAGTATTGAGCTGTAGGACAGGTGATGAATAATATCTGTGCATGGGGATACCAGTAGGTTAATGTACACGAATCAAATACTCATTAGCAAAGCAAAAGGAGAAAAAGGCAGGAGACTGCATACCAGAAAATTATGGTCAAAGTAGAAAAACCTTTAGGCTGAATCAATGCTAAGCTGAAAACTTCCAACATAAAGATTCATACATTGTTATTACCCAGAGATAGGTGTCATCTAAATGTAGTGTTGCAGTTAAATGCCCCATTAGGGAATGGTATAAAGCTATATGAGCAGGATCCAAGCTAGTCATTATATAATTACTGTTGTCAAAACATAATACTTCTGAGTCCCATTCTCACTGAAGCCTTTATTTATTAGATAATACTGGGTGAGAGTAAATTTAACCAGATAAACAAATTGAGGCAGCACCACTCAGTACAGAAGTAACTTCTCAACCTTCCTCGGGCTGCTTTTGGTTTTTTGTTTGTTTGTTTGAGACGGAATCTCACTGTGTCGCCCAGGCTGGAGTGCAGTGGCGTGATCTCCACTTACTGCAAGCTCTGCCTCCCGGGCTCACGCCATTCTCTTGCCTCAGCCTCCCAAGTAGCTGGGACTATAGGGGCCCGCCACCACAGCCGGCTAATTTTTTGTATTTTTAGTAGAGATGGGGTTTCACCGTGTTAGACAGGATGGTCTCGATCTCCTGACCTCGTGATCTGCCTGCCTCCGCTTCGCAAAGTGCTGGGATTACAGGCGTGAGCCACCGCACCTGGCCGGACTGCTCTTGTTTTTAACACCTGAATACCTGAAGGCTGGAGAAGATAACATAAACCCATCAGTAATAGTAATTTACCATAGCAAGGGTTCCCATTTGAGGGGACTTTGAAAGGGGTTCTCAGACCATGAAGGGGTGGTTTGAAAAAGCTCCTTAGAGTGATTCTGTTATATGCCACCTCCTGCCAATCCTGCATCACCAGAGGGAAGCCATCTACCTACCTTATGAAATCACTGGTGTAGTTTAAAGCTGGCCTCACTGGGAATCAGAAGACCAGATTTTGAGTTCTGCTCCACAACTAATTTGACTTAGACATTCCGGGATAATTTATGACCCATCTGCAGCAGAATCACCTATTACACTCATTTAAAAATGAAAATTATCTACCCAGGTCAAAACAACTCTGACATTGTTGCTCAGGGTCTCCATTTTCATAATCAGAGGTGAGAATTTGGCATTATAAAGATTGAAAACTTCACATTGTAAATGAGTTTAGACAAGTTATTACTACACTTCTTTGGTTTCATTACCTGAGAAATAAGAGGTTTACACTGGAAGGTATTTATAGTCCTCCCAGTTCCTCAGTGTGGGAGAGTAGTAACAGGGACTTTGGAACCAAAAGGATATAGGTTCCAATATCAACTGCACTAGTGGCTTAAAACAGTAAACATTTACTATTGCTCATGGGCCTATCGGTCAGCTCTCCTGATCTTGGCTGGGCTGTCTCACATGTTTAGGAATTGGCTGGCTCTAGGCTGGTTTGGATGGCCGCAGCTAGGACAACTGGACTCGTCTCCATACGATCTCTCATGTTTTACCAGGCTACTTTAGGACCATTTACATGGTGGTACAAGGGTACCAAGGGAGAGGAAAAGTGAAGGACTCTTGAGGCCAAGGTTCCAAACTGGCATGTCGTTACCACTACCACATTCTGTTGGTCAAAGCACTTTACAAAACTAGGCCAGATTCCAGGAATGCAGATAGAGACTCCTTCTCTGGATGGGAGAAACTGCAATCTCAATTACAAAAGACGTACTCCTTTGCTGAAGCCTACAGCAGTGGTTTTCAAATCTTAGCTTGCATCAGTATAACCTGAAGGTCTTGCTATTAATAAAACATAGGTTGATGAGTCCACCTGAGTTTCTTATTCAGTAAGTCTTGGATGAAGCCCAGTAATGTGCATTTCTAACAATTTCCCAGGTGACAATGGTGCCGGCTGTGGATCACACTTTGAGAACCATTGCTCTACAATAGACTCTTCTACTCTATGTAAAAAGATTAAATTAAACTTTAACATACAAGGCTGTGTTCCATGGCTCACACCTGTAATCCGAGAACTTTGGGAGGACGAAGCAGAAGGCTGAGGCAGGAGGATGAGCACTTTTGTATTTCTCTACAAAAAAATTAAAAACAATTATCCAGGTATGGTCATGCTACTTGGGAGGCTGAGGTGGGAGGATTAGCTGAGCCCAGGAGGTCAAAGCTATAGTGGGCTGTGATTTCACCAGTGCACTCCAGCCTGGGCAACAGAGACCCTGTCTACATAACATACATAATTTTATTTCTAGGTTAACTTTATTTCTGGCATAGCTTAACATATATGATTCATGATATATTTCTCTCCTAGTAAAATATGGAATTTTAAAAATCTAGATACTTTTTAGAGGACTTTGACTTTCCCTTTTTCCTGAAAAAAATATTCTTTTTAATATTCTACCTTAAACACATAATCAACTCTAATCAATCAGAAACCACTGAATGATTTTATTTCATCTCTCCCCATGCCTACATTCTATCCCCCTCCATGATTAATACAATTAGGCCAGTAAGGGGAAGGTCTTGTTGAATCAAATGAGAAAATCATCTTTTATATTTTGTTAAAATTAACTGGAAACAAATTAACTAGAAATAATTGAACAACTGAAAGCTACATTCATAGTCTACTTACTCATTGCATAGATGAAGTAACAGGCTCAGAGGAGTTGAGTAACTTGCACCAAAATACTAATTTTTTGTTTAATCATCTGGTTGATATGTCATAAACATATATGACCTAAATCAATAGTAATCTACCTTCTACTCTGATCTTAGTTCTCCAAGTAATGGAATTTCTCTGGAGATCTTTTGTAAACTCAAAGTTAATTGTGATTTCCTGGTTCTTAGAAAATACATCCGGGTTTCTATTCTTTATTAGCAAGAGAGAGAGAGAAGTAATTACCAGGTTCTTACCTATTTTTTAAGAACATTTCCCTGGGAAAACGGTCATTAGTTACATTATACTGTGGAAAATGAGACTTAGATAGGCAGAGATTTACCTATTATCACACACTGGAACTAGGCCTATTTATTTTAAAGGACCAGATTTTTTCTACTGCATCAAACAAAATGATAGATAAATATCCGGATCAGCCTATGTTAACTATCCATGATTAACTCATAATTAGCTGAATTATTTTTAGACTTGCAGTTACTGGTAGCAACGCCTATAAATGGTCTAATATTCTTTACATTTTAAGTATTTCAAAGACCTTGCTATTTGCCTAACATGGTTTTATGATAAGTAATGCTTATTAATCACTTACTATATGCACAGCATTATACACAAACCCCATATTTATTATCCTATTTAATATTCATGACAACTCTCTAAGAGACATACTATTTTTATCTTCATTTTACAGATAAAAAACAGACTGAAATGATTAAATAACCACTCAAATCACACAGCTAGTAAGAAGTAAGGTTGGAGCTCAAATAAAATTCAGTTTGCTTCAAAGTCTTACTATCGTATTCGTGGCACTATTCTGTCTTGCTACTTGTACATTTTTTTTAATCAACTAAAGTGATGGTATTACAAAAATAGCTTTGAATCAATTGAACACTGAGTCTGTTTCAGAATAAGAAATTTATGACAGAATGGAAGGGGAAAGGTGAAAAGGAAACATCTGGCTTATTCAAAGAAATTACAACTGAAAATAGCTATGAGACTGACGTGTTTAGCTAACACATGTGACCAAGTGTGTGGGCCTCCAAAGCTGTCCCTTAGGAAGATATATGCTTATGTGAAGGATGACTTCCTTGCTATAATACATTTTAGACATGTTTTAGATCTTATTATTTTGTGTATATACCTAGTTTTTTTGTAACAGCAATGAAAAATCCTGTATTATCCAGTTTTTAAGTGATTCCTCACTTAATTAACTTGATGTGATTCTGAACAAGGTTTTAGGTATTTTCCTAGATTAAATCCAACCTTCAGAGAACATACTATTGTCACATTGCTGACATTCTCCTAAATTGTGATTCACATTGTAAACATGACTCCTAAAGAGGACATTTTAAATTATGTAGAAACCAGTCATGGTGGTTCATGCCTATAATCCCAGCACTTTGGGAGGCTCAGAATGGACGATAGATTGAGGCTAGGAGTCTGGGGTTACAGTGAGCTATGATCGCACCATTGCACTCTAGTTTGAGCAACAGAGCAAGACCTTGTATTAAAAAAAAAAATGTGTGGAGCTATGGCAGCAAACTAGGATCATCAATTAAATAAGTATTTATCGTTTTCCAAGGTCAATATTCTGAATATTTCAATATAAATATATTCAAAAATAAACACATCCCAGTATGTTTATTTGAAAACAAAAGCAACAATACATTATGAAAGGAAAGAGAAAAGATATTTAGACAATATAAATGTTAGATTCTGTCTCTTTTAGTACAATTATGGGGCTTCCTCAAAAAGAATTGTCAGTTGTGGGACTTTAAAAAAAAAAAAAAGGTCCTTACAAACCCACTCCAGGTTCAATACTTTGAGCAGATCATCCAAACCCAAAACGGTGACCTAGTCATAGGTGCATGGGTGGAGTCTCAGAAAAGTTTTTTACCTGAAATTCTTCAAAATGGCTGACATTCAGAGTCATATAATCAAGGCAGATTTTATTTAAAAGCAGAAAACCACAACAATCGTGGCAGATATTTCAGTATCATAATATTCAGAACATTCAGCTAAATATGGCTTAACTAAAGGGCAGTTTATTTTTTCGTATACAACAAGATGTCTAAAAGTCAACAGTCCAGGACTAATTGAGCAAGTCAAGTTTGCGATCAGAAACCCGGGTTCTTCCTATCTTCCTTCACCATCTTTCAGAGATCGGTCTTCAACTGGTTCATAACTGCAAGATGGTTGCTCTAGCTCCAGAAATCACATATACCACATAGGAAGAAGCAGGTAGGACAAATGGGGCAAAAAGTCATGGCAGTGGTCGCTATTAGTCTTTCATCAGGAAAACAAAAGCATGTTCAGAAGGTTCCTCAGCAAATATGTATTTACATTTTTTCTTTCTTTGAGACAGAGTCTCACTCTGTCGTCCAGGCTGGGGTGCAGAGGCGTGATCTTGGCTCACTACAACCTCTGCCTCCTGGGTTCAAGTGATTCTCCTGTCTCAGCCTCCTGAGTAGTTGAGATTACAGGTACGTGCCACTGTGCCTGGTTAATTTTTGTATTTTTTAGTAGAGATGGGTTTTTGCCATGTTGGCCAGGGTGCTCTTGAACTCCTGACCTCAGGTGATCTGCTTGCCTCAGCCTCCCAAAATGCTGGGATTACAGGCGTGAGCCACCACGCCCAGCCACATTTACATTTAGTTCGCCATAACTATGTCAAACAGCCACTACTAGATGCAAAGAAAACTGGGAAATGAAATATTGAAATTCCCAGTCTCTAAGTTAGGGTAAGACAAGGAGGGTGGAGGTTAAGAATTCATGTTGAGTGAGGCAAATTACGATGTCTGTCTCAATAGGACTGACATTTTACTAGGCAGTGTGTTTTTACACTTTGTATCATTAAATCATCACAACTGTAGGAGTTGGTCCTTGTTCTTTTAATTTTACTAAAGAAGGAAGTGTGATCCAGAGTAATTAAGAGAATTATACAAGTCACCCAGTTTATAAGCATTGGAATCAATTTCTATATGACTCTAGAAACTCCACTGTCTAACTTGGGTAAAGAAATCTTAACAGCATGCAAACAAATGCTTTCTGAAAAACTGAGTATTGAACTTGCTTTTCAAAGGTAGCATGCAAAAAATCTTTAAAATCCTTACTGGATTCTTAGACACGATCTTGTTCTTACACGCAGCAGAACTTGTTGAGAAGTTTCTAAAAGGATAGCCAAGGTCGCTTGGGATGAGCAACTGTATTCCATTAGTCACTGAAGCCCTTATATGACTCTCAACATTCACCCACTGGTAGGAGATTTATAGACAGCGAATTACTTATTTAATACCTAGCTTATATATTTTCCAGACTTGGTTTGCTTGTATTGATTACAATGTAGTCCTTGATGTATGCCAAAGAAACTCTTTTGCCCTCAATTTTTTCCTGCCATAGATAACGCAGAGCCTGAAATACATCACATCTATAATCCCATTAACAAAAATAGGAAATAGAACATATTACCTTGTTCAGATATTAAACATCTTTTCCAAGTCGTACTGTCATACAGGTTATTATGGAATAGGCTAGAAACTTTTGGTAGGACAAACATTTTTGCAGGACAGTTTTTAAAAATATATCTAAAGTGTTTTGGGGGCTTAATAGCTTTACCTCCCAGAAAAAAATGTATTTACATTTAAGTGTATAATTCTTGCCAATTTGGTACAACTGTGTTCCACACTTGGCTCAAGTTCTCCTTATTAAAGCTGAATGAGTTGGTAAGTCTTAATAATCTCCAATGATGTTAACTTTTCCCAGGTGCAATCTTATATACCACAAGGTTAATACATTTGGTGCATATACTTATGGGAGCTGTTTTTATACATCTTAAAATTTTCATTTGTTAAAAGCCCGGTTTCTAAATTTATGGTTCAATTACTTAAGTCTGTTTTTCAAAGTTCAAAGAAAATATCTTTCTTCCATTAGTTAGCATTCCCATTCCTTCCATTTTCCCTGACTAAATAAAGTTCAAGGTTAGAGGAGCAGCCAAGAACAGAGAAAAACGAACTTCGTAAAGTGGCTATCTTCCAGGATGCCTACCACCATCGTTGAAAAGTCCATTGTAAACAAACAAACTTACCCAGCCAGCTAAATGAGCTATTTTTTCAAAAATATCTCGGTAGTTTTCAATCAAGATGATGTAGTCCAAGAAAAGTATTTGGTATCTTGCCCATCTAGGTCTTAAAGAAATGGAGAACTTTAATCATAAACTTTTGTTATGATTACAATTAATAACATATTACAAAATCAAATAACTATCTCCACTCCCAACTATTTTATACTTATCTTTTTCATTATGCAAGTTTATTACTAAAACAATGTAAGAGGAAATGTCTGAACAGTTTTCAGATGCCCTTACAAAGAACTATTTACATAAAAACAATTATTTTGCTAATTTTATACAATTATACATCATATATAATTATCTATAATTTTTATTTTTACTCATTAAGTTATATCACTAAGGACTTCTTTTAGGCAAGCTTAAGTTGGTGTTACTGTTAGTAAATTAATTAGTTAGTCAATTAATTTAGATTTCTCACTAATTCCAACTGGCCTTCTCTTGCCCCCTACCCTTGCCTTTATATTTAATTCTAGGAAATATGTGAACAGAAGTCTGGTACTACCTTCAAAACATACAATTGTAAAAAGGTGGGAAAAGCGGCCCGGTGCGGTGGCTCACGCCTGTAATTCCAGCACTTTGGGAGGCCGAGGCGGGTAGATCACAACGGTCAGGAGATTGAGACCATCCTGCCTAACACAGTGAAACCCCGTCTCCACTAAAAATACATAAAAAATTAGCCGCGCATGGTGGCAGGCACCTGTAATCTCAGCTACTCGGGAAGCTGAGTCAGGAGAATGGTGTGAACCCGGGAGGTGGAGCTTGCAGTGAGCCGAGATCGGTCCACTGCACTCCAGCCTGGGCAACAGAGTGAGACTCCGTCTCAAAAAAAAAACAAAAAAAGGTGGGAAAAGCAATCGCTTTAACAAAAAAAAAAAAAAAAAAAAAAAAAGGAGGGGATACTTCTGAGGCCTGGCAGGTTTATGACCTGAAAGAACCACTGAGGTCAACACCATAGTGTTCCTTTACTTTGCTGAAAGCTTTCTGACAAGGTCTCTCCTTCCCACCTGTTAAAAGTGGTTTCTTGTTAGAAGCAATTAAGAGCTGAAGGTTATTTTGCCTTCCCCGTGGATCAGAAGCTCTTTGAGGAGTGGCATAAAATCTTTAGTGCTATCCCATGGCGTACAGCAGGCTGCACAACCTACACAAATTTTAACTGATCAATACATAAATGGCTGACATAAAAATGGAGAGATGCTTCATTGTCATAAATACCGTTTTCTCTATGCTTCTTGCTTTCTCTTAGCTGCTATAAGACATCAATGATAAAAACATGTAAGTCTATTACACAGAGTCAGAGAAGTGGTGCTCCATAAACTCTAATAAATATAAATAAATAGCATCCGCACGGTTCTGGAGAAATCGCTCAGGATGTCTGGAAGGTGCTTTGTAGCCACATGAAGAGTGTACAGCATCACAGTTAAGTTGGAAACGGGAGGCCGAGTGTAAAATAAGTGTACTTGTCCACACAGGGAAGTAAAAATCACTCTGTAAGGCTTTCCTATAGAAGAAAAACCAGCGCCTGTGAACTAGGTTCTTGGGACCGTTAACAAAACTGAAAGGGGGGAAAAATGTCAATGGGATGGTGTCAGTGGGGTGGCAGTGAAACAAAGATCCAAGGCTCCCCTTACAGGGGGAGAAAGAAGAGATATTTTCTTTTCTTTTTTTGCCTCCCTGGGGCAGCCTGGCCAGCACAGGCAAGACTCAGAGTGGAGTGAGAAGTGAAAAGGATGTCGGGTCGGGAGAGAAAAGGAAGAGAGAGAGGCGGGGGCTAGTCCCCAACGTGGTGACTTCGCTGCGCACCTGTGGGGCCGACGCTCTGAAGCGGGACGGGGGTGTTGGTCCGAGGGGGGGACCCAATGGCCAGGGGAAGGAGCCCTCGCCCGCCTTGGGAGTCTCGGACCCTGACTGACACTCGCTTCAGCATCCTGGCAGCCCTCCCGGGTGGGTCGGACTTTCTTTCGGTCAGGTTGCAGAGTTCTTCCCGGACTGACTGCGCGCTGCCTGGGTGCAGAAGTTACTCCTGCAGTCTCCACCCCAGCCAGGGCCTCTCGGGCTGGTTTTATTTTGCTCTTCTCGCCGTGCAGCCCGCCCCCGACACCGTCCCGGGCACTGGGACGAGCGCGGCGCACGTGGAGGCGGCGTCCAGCGCCTGCCGAGCAGCGCTGAGTAGGCTGCGCGCGTTGACCGGCAGTTGCAAACTATTGGCCAGTTAACGTCCCCCTCGCTCCTCCACCCAACTCCACCCCGTTCTTCTCGCCCCTTCCGCCTTCGTTTTTCGATTTTAGGATCCTCTCCTTCCTTAAGTGTTTGGATAAATTCGCCGTCCGTAATCGGTTCAGTTGGAAATTACCCGATGGTTTTCCTACTTTTTTTGAACGCTGACTACAGAAAATGGCATAGGGAGGTGGGGGAAGAGGGAGGAAAGTGTGTGTGCGTGTGTGTGTGCGCGCGAGTGACAGGGGACAGAGACGAGAGATAGGAGAGAGGGAGAGGAAGAGAGGGAGAGAGAGAGAGAGAGAGAGAGCGAGCCCAAGACCTGAGGGGAGGGCAGGGGGCTTCCCTCTCCTAGAGGACGGACAGAATGATACATACTGTCATTAACAGTGTTGACCCACCCAGACCCCACCCTTCGGTTGCATCCATCATACAGTCATTACAAAGAGGTAGCGCTGTCACACTGCTTGCCCTGCTCCTGGGGCTCTCAGCTGGCTTAATGAGGTGCACCCAGCCGGGGCTATTGTGCAGCTCGAAAGAGGCAGGAACGAGACGGCAAGGATCCTAGCAGCTGCTCGCAGCAGCCTCGCAGCAGCAGCCAACCCCAGACCTCAAGTGGATGAATGCCTCTGGAAGTGTTTTCCTGAAGGAACCCATCAGGCAGTGGAAGACTGTGGCAGGGCTAGTGAACTTAGATGGGGCTTTCCTCTGCTGCCGTTGAGCTGGCTGGAGGCAAGTGCAGTCACTCGGGTAATCGCGGGGGTGCTGGGGGCGGGGGTGGTGGTGGTGGTGGTTTTAAGCCAGTCCACGGTCAAAAGGCGGCTTGGATCAATTTCCCCTCCAACCACTCAACTCTCCCCTTTACCTTTTGTTTTGTTAGTTTGGCTTTTTCCACCCCCACCCCCTCCCCGGTATGTTCTGAACAGTGCGTCTTGCTCTGGGGTTTGATTGTATATTTAAATGTAATTCTGATTGGTGAATGTTCTCTCCTTTTTGTTGTGATTACTAGAGATACTTTAGCCCTGCCTTCCCAGTTCTGCGCCCAGCACAAGCAGTTTTGAAAATTTAAGTGCAAAAAGCATGACAAAGCAATATGAGGTTGCCGTGGTAAGTGAACTTTTAAACCGAAAATTACCATTTCTTCTCGTCTGCTCGGTCTGTGGGTGGTTTGAAGGGGAATCCTCACACACAAAGGGTTGGGGGCTGGGAGGAGGGGTGGTTAAACAACAACAAAAAGAAACCCGTACAAACCAGTAGTGCTAATTTTGTTTTTCTCTCTACTATGGTCAGTGGACAAGTTCTGTATTTATATGTTTGATACTCTTGGGATGGTAATAGGCTTGATGCATTTAAAGTGAGTGAGAGTTGGCAGTAAGCAGGGCAGAGGTGCAGGGAAGGGAAGCGAAGGGAACTAGGTTATTGTCTGGTTTCAAAAGAACCTTGCAGCTCTGACTTCCTGAACTCGGCACATTAGCCGGGTCATTCCTGATCAAAATCCTGAAGAAGAAAAGAAACAATGGGGTCATCCTCAGCTACTACAACTATCTCTGTGTCCTCTCCTGCAGTTAGACCATTCTTCCTCACACTTCCTCAGGTAGCAACATTTGAAGCCATCATTCTTAGACAAATTTTAAATACTAAATGATGATGAAATAATATATTTGCAAAGTTGTGGTCTTAAAAGGTTTGAGGCTGGAGAAAGGAATTGCTTATTAACCCTCCTTCCCACTGCCCTCTCCTCTCCTCCCTCTTCCCATTCATTCCACTTTTTAAAGTGTACAGATTCATTCATTTAAGAGTCCTTCTTCAGCATCCTTTCCTAATCCCTTTTGTTTTTAAATAGGAGGTATATTCCAGGGATGGACTTCCGGATTTTGACCCTTTATCTCATTCATTTATCAAGAATAGGTATCCAACACAGTATTTGTGACAATGTAAACAGTTCTAAGTTTGGTAAAAGACAGCCTTTGCTCTGGAGAATTCTACATTGTTTGGCCTGTTTTGCACTTTTAAAAAAAGGATTAATAGTGCTCAGTAGTCTTAAAAACTTTCAGTTGCCTTTTAACTTATCCAGGGCTGTTGCCATGGAGAGAACTGGGATGCCCTATATTGGAATGGACCTGCCCATTTTCTGATGAGGCAAGGCCAGCTAAGTTTTCTCATTTGAAGGATGGGATGGAAACAGAAATACCCACTGAAAGGAATTGTTTTGTTGAGTCCATTCTTAATTTTCATTTACGTGTGTGTAGATATAATTGCATGTGCCTACATTTCTCAAGACCTATTCTGAAATAAAGATTTTTAAATTATAAACTTCCTGTGATCATAGGAAACACAGAAAATAACTTAAAAAATGATGGTATTGCAATAAAGCTTAATGTATTTTAGCGGGCATATATTTTAATAACTTATTTTAACAACTGACTTATTTTTTGCCTATTCTACATGAAGTTACTGTAGTTCAACAGTAACTACCACAGGAAAGTGATACCTTATGCAGTTAGCTTCCAAAGTCATCAATATTGATTTTAATCTAGCTGTTTGCAATAACCATCCTTAAAACAGTTTTCATTTGAGAGCTAAAATACCAAAATGGTTAAACTACTAATTTGTTGGTACAAGAGGAATCAATTCAGTAAAATTTGTGAAAAAAGAGTTTAGATTAGAATATAGTATTTTATGTCTTTGTATTAGCAAGAATTTCAGTTGAGAAATTTGCTTCTTCTACCCACTAATATCCATAGACCACAGGTAGTCAGCTAGCAATGTTCTTAACTGTATAATTAATTTTAGGTCATATTACTCAACTATCATAGGATTTAATTTTACAATTAGTCCTGAACTATACTAACACTACCTGGGGTTTTAAAATAAACACTTTGAACTATATGTATGCAGTGCTAAACAAAGAAATAATTCATTATCTACTACTGATGTATAGATATTTATAAATAAATATATGTCCTATATATGTAAAATTAAATTACTTTGACATGTGGAGAAAAACAACTTTATTTGGAGTTATTTTAATCATACTCATAATTTCAAACAAGCCATCAGATTTACTTAGTTTTTACCTAAACACTGAAAATACTGTTTTAGTTGAAGTAATTCATTAAAAATTATTATTTAAAATAAGCTGGGTAATTGAAAATTATCTTCTAAATGATAATAATGCACGTAGTTTAACTGCCTTTAAAATATTTAGACTCTTTAATGTTATATATTTAATGCTATATATTCCTCATACTTTCCCTCACCATAATTCTGTGCCCATTTTAGGTTTGCTAAATATTCTTAATATGGAAATTTAAAATGTAAAAGTACACTTACCAATTTTTTTCTACAAAATACGAACATTTTTATTTTCAGTATAATTGCTTTTATACCAAAATTATAAGTGTTCTATTTATGTTATTGGCACATTGGAAATACAGTGGTCATGTTCCGATATTTTTCTTGAACCTCAGTTTATTAGAATAAGTTTTACAAATAGCAGAAAGCTTATAATGTTCACAAGCACAAAATTCTTAAGTGTTTTCAACTAAGCAATACTCTCATAGAAAGTCATTGATTCCAATGACAGTGACTCACTTTAAGTGAAAAAGTATTCATGCATAAAAAAGTGAGATGTAGGAAGTGGCAGTGGATGGCAGCCAGGTTATCTAATGGTACATTGCAGGTTTTGCCCTTTGTACCATATCCAGGGCATGCAATGTACCTGCAAGCATAAAGGCAAAAAAGAATGGCTGAAGTGACATTAGAGTTTCAAAAATGCAAAAATCTTCATTTATTGTTTCTAATTGGTATGAAATGTAGTATGTATCCTATGTCAAATATACAATCTAAAATCTCGAAGAAGTTAACTTTTAATAGTTAACATGTGTTGTCTACCTGCTATGACTCAGTCATGGATTTAATCATATATGTAAGTGCCTTATATGCAGTATCTCAGTTAATCTTCAAAACACTTTAGGTGGTAGTTTTTATTTCACCTAGAAACTGAGTACCTAAGGTAAGACAGCTCATGAACCATAAAGTAAGGATGTGAATCAAAAATCTATCTGACTCCAAAATTGGATCCAAAATCAAACAAAATGACAATCAAATAATAGAAAGATATTAGATTTTAAAAGGCCTTCATATAAAGCTCATGTAATTTCCACAAATTCTGAGGGTAGGGATTGCCTGTCAATCTTGGCACTTTTGCAATACAACATTTTTGAAGAAAAAAGTTTCACTGAAATATTTTTAACTGTACCCACATTGGGTTTGGATACATTAGCCTGGTTTGTCTGGTTATTTCTCTTTTGGGACATTAATTATGGAGAATTTATTATATTCTCGATTCTATTCCAAAAGCAAAAGGAGAGAAAGATTAACTCAGTTATAGTGACAAAAGTATTTTAAAATAAAAAGCAAAAATACCTACTAAATAAAAGGAAGACCTAACTGTACCCAATTTCCCTTAAAAGGGAACTTAAATAAGCAGAGTGATTTTAAAAATTTTAATGACTAAAATGGAATTTAATTTTTCATTTTCAAGACTTTTAAAATTTTGATTACACTTACATTTGGTAATGTCATAAAATGTTATATGATTTTTATAGGTAGCAAATCATTTGATATTTTTAATGATAATATGTATTTTCTAAGCTAGAGTTTACTTTGATATACTTAATCAATTAACTTCTAATCACAGTGATTAAGGGGGATTTTTTAGAAACATGTCAGTGATATAGAAAATAAAAAGTTTTAAATAGGGCCCTACTATATGATTCCTTTTTAAATATTAAAGATGATAGACTCTAATAAATACAGAGAAAACATCCTTTCCCATCAAAGTGCTCTAATTTTGATCTTTTTTGTTTATAAAATCTTTGGACTTGAGAGATTGGGACATAAATATTGCCTATTCTTGGGTTTGTTTATTAGCTTAGATGTGGAGTAGAGATGTTAAGATTTTATCAAGGTAATTCATTCAAGCCTCTTTAACAATGAAAAAATGTTTAAGGACATCATTGACATTCAACAGAAAACTGCTCAATATTTCACTTTTCACCTGAGAAGAAATGAAAGCACTCAGAATAACTCTATCTGCACTTTATGCAATAAATGGGCTCCTGAGTTGTTTTGTGTAAATCTTTTTTTAAAAAATCGCCTTACTTTTTTTTTAAATGCAGAGAGCTCACACGTTAAAATACTATTTGAATTAATGATCTTGTTAAGTGAATAACTTAAAAAAATTGATACATCCATTTTGTAAGTTTCAATTTTTTATAAAGTGAAACTATCGAAATTAATCATGTTTAAACCTCATTACTATGAGAGTACTAGTAGATTTTTTTTTAAGTCAGATAATTTTGGAATTTTAAGAACCAGTTTACTAAGGGGAGAATTATAAGGCTTGAGCATTTCAACCCACAGTATTCTAGCATTCAACCACTCAACTCTATTTCACTTTGATTTTGGAAAAACCCCTGAATTTTTACCCCTCTCAAAACTAATTTTAGTTACTGGTCTAATTTTAAATAAAATTCAGGCCAAGTTTTTTTAATAGCTAATAAAATGTTCATATAATTTTCTGTTTCATCCCTTGATGTGGAAATTTATATTACATGATTATGTACTAAAATCATACAACCGTCTATACAATTTTTCTTTCCATTCAAATTCATTGAAGTGCACAAATCTGTCTATATAAATAATGAACATATGTAATTATACATATAAAAGTTATGGTTATAGCAATATGAAGTTAAAAGGGAAAGTTATTAGTTGTTCAGTATTAAATTTATGGTATAATTAACTCCTCAAAACATAATTTTATCTAATAATAATATTAACTATTACTAACTAAAAATCCAGGAGTATTTTAGGATAAATTCTGGAGTCTATTTTCTTCTACCTCTCCATTATTGTTTTGTCATAACTGTACAAAATGATCATTTCACTTGGAAAACTGGTAGGAAAAATGTGAACTATGTTTAAAGTAAGAAAAAAACAAAGGATCTTAAGAAAGTTCCTGCATAGGTCCTGGAATCCTTCAAGCTATGCACCACAATTATCCCTGTAAATCCTTTTGAATATAAAATCATCACATTTTGTGTTCAAAGTAAAGTTATTTGTTGTACATTTTCAAAGCCTCTCAGAGCATTACAGAAAGGGCAGAGTAATACAAGCTAGACACAGCCTCGCTTGACAGACATTGACAAAGGCTGAGAAGGCAATGTTAATGCTTTTAATTTTTAAAAAATAGAGATTATAAAGTTAATAAAACCTGAGGTCATTACCATTAAGAACTAAGAACTCAGCTTTTCAAGTGTTTTCAGTAAAAATAATTAACTATGGGATAGGTAGTTTAAAGAGCTGATTAACATTATAAATATTTAACAAAATCTAAAATACTACCACGGTCCTTTGTTAAAGATAATTAGAGCTAAGATTGCTACAGAAATCTAGACTTTTGAATTTCTAATTTCTTAGTGCTTAATTTACCATTAAATCTGATATTGTTGCAGAGATGATATTAATATATAAGTTTGATTCCTACCATGAATACTGCCACATTTTGATGTCTTAGAATGCAGTGAATGATACACTTCACTCAACAGACATTATTACATGCTTACTGGGTTAGGCACGGTGCTAGAACCTGATAATACTTGGCTGGCAAAAATGGCTGTGCTGTCAAGTAATGCATACTCTGTGCAAGAGATAGAGATGTCAACAGATGGTTATAACGTAGTGAGATAATTGGTATCAGAGATATGTAAAAAGTACTTTTAGGAGCACAGAGGAAGCTATCGCTAATATGCCTGTGATTGACTTTAGTGTGGTATTCAGGAAGGCTTCTCAGTGGAGATGGAATTTTGCTTACTGACTTTTTTTCCATTTTAAAGAAATGTAACAGTGGCTTTTCAAATAATATATAGAAAGATGAAGTATATATTTTTCTTGTCTTTACCTATTGATATGTACTTATGATGAGAGAGAAAAAGTTTTCTGTGTAGGATGCTGAGTTGTTCAAGATTCATTAGTGTAATTTCTCAGATACACTGCCTTTGACAAATGTGCACAGCCGGGAAAGCCTTTAATATATTGATTATGTTAGTGTTTTGTTGCTAGTAGCATAATGGATAAAGCAAAGGCCCCATTTTCATTCTTCTATGCTCTACCAAAAAAGAAAAAAAAGTATCTTGTAAACTGTGAAAGGCACACGAAAGCAGAAGTAATTAAATAATGTAAATGATGAGGGAGATTGCCTGTGATCTGGGCTACATTTAGAAAGGGGGGTGTAAGAAAGAGATTGTTTGAGAGGAAATGATATGAAAATATTTTAAAATAGGAAACAGAGTTCTGTTTTATAACAATAGATTGTCAGCTTAAGCAATTTCACTTTCCTTTGTATTACTTTCACATTTGCAATGGAGGAGAAGGGAAGTACTATTAATCTGAAATTTTCCTTATTAGTAAGTAGTACCAGTAATCAGAACAAAATTTGTTTCTTAAACTCCTAAATGTGTGTAGTTTTACTGTAAAAAACCTTCACTTCAGAGTGATTAGTACTTTGTGTGAATATCATTATGCATTTTGCTGTCTGATATCTTGACAATACAGTTTAGCTTATTCCCTCTGGGATTCTCTCCTGGCAACAATTTTTTATTTCCCTGTGTTCATTTTTAGGAAAATCCTCTCAACATTGTTATAAGTATTATTTTATAGGAAGGAAGTATGTAAAATACTCTTGAACTCATTTTACTTGTGAGTTTGAATAGCATTCAGATTAGAATGATTTCCCCAGAATTTTGTAGGCTTGCCCAATCCAGCTGTATATTTTATATGCTAATGTAAATTCTATTTTTGTTCCCCTTGGGGGTTTAAGTGATTATAATTGTTGCTCTTCAAAAGCCAAACAGATGATGATTGCTGCTTCAGGAGTATACCAAAAGAAACTGGCTTTCATTAAACCTGCTCATCCACTTCCTAATTATCTCCATTTTATCTAGCTAAGAAGCAGGAAAAAATGGCAAGTACAGTTCATTGAAGCCAGTTCAGTTATTTAAACATCGCTTTATTGAACTAGCAGGAGGTGTTAAAGTAGGGAGAATGTTTTCATTCTAACACTGATATGTAGCCAGTGGCCCAACTCAAGAGTCAGTTGAGCATCAAATGCCAGAGGCCATAGAGAATGAGAAGGGAGAGATTTTGAGTTATTCTGAGAGGAGTCCTCTAGTGGATACAATAAATAGTGCTGCAGTGACAGCTATTCTGAAATATTCTTTTTGTTTGTTTTTCTTCCTATAAAATCAAAATGGAGTTAGCTATTTAGTATCCACTAAGAAGCACCCAGAAATACACTCTGAGTGAAAAGGAAATTTCCTATATATATGAAAAAAAGAGATATATATTGATAAATTCTAAAAGGACACCAAATTCCTGAGACTGGCCAATATCAAGGGTGCTTCAGGTCACATAAGCCTTGGGATCTGCCCATCACTCAGAAAGTAGATTCTCAGGGAGGCTGGTTTTCCTCAACAGGGGGACTATCTCTACCATTTGGGCAACAGTGGCTCTGAGTTATCCGTTCTCCAGTCCTCTAGGGTGGCCTTGGAGTTGAGTTGCACTGGAACATGTTTCTGACCCCTTTACTGGCTGTCCTTCTGATGGCACAGAGAGGGTCCTTGAATTCTCACTCAGGGGAACAGAAAAATGTCAGTCAACAGCTGTTCAGCTTCCAGCTGTGAGAATGTAATTCTCTGCTGGTTAAACGAGAAACCCTGAAGGGGCTCTCTCCTCTCTGAAATTTCAAAGAGCCACGTTTTGGAAACCAATTGTCTAAGGTGAGACTTAGATAAAACATTATATTCATAAACAAAAAATGAAATGGAAGGTTCTGCATTTTCTATAGATTTTCATTTTCATGTTCCATGATATTTCAACAAGTGTCAGGCAATTTCACTTTTTGAAGTTTTAACATAGAGTTGTTATCTGATGAGCTGATTTTGAAACTTTCGAGAATCATATTGAAAAAGAAAAAGTTTACTTAATTTTTAAAAAGGAAATATGTTCCTGACAGGCATTTGTATAATTTACTAGAAAGTTATATACGTTAAAAATTATTTTCCTCTAATTTCTTATGCCAATAAAAAAACTTTCCAGTGTTCATAGATTTACTTTTCTTTTAGCTTTACAATAACCCTACAAAGTAAAACAAGCAAACACTATCGTTTGCTTTATATATAGATACATAGTGATTCTCAAAAAGTTTAAAAACTAGAATCTGGGCATTCCAACTCTCTCATTGACATCTTGATCAACATCTCCTTGATCTACCAACAGCTTGCCAATACATGATGTTGAATTATATTTAGATTGCAGAGTCATTTCTAAACCCCGAGGGTAGGGAGTCCTCAGAGAATAAGTATTGTCCCAATGAGCCCTTAGGTAATCTATGCAGTTTGCATTCTTAAACCTAGAGAGAGGGTATAACAATAGTCTTGTTCTCTAGAAACTCTAAATTAAAAATTCTGTCTGGTGGGGTAGCAGCACTGGAATTTCTCTGAATTCCTATATAGAGATATGGCAGGGTATAAATCACTCTGGTTTCCTACCAAGAAGGCCTATAAAAGCTGTAAGTCTGAGAATGTACCAGCTGCACCCAGACTTGCCCTAGGCACAAATGGTGGAAACTATCTGATTGGTTTCCTCACCTCCTCATCATCTTCTCTTGATACTTTTAGGACCTGGCTGTCCTTTGTTCCCCTAGGCTTACGCTGCCACCTTTACTGACATTGCTAATACCCAAGATCTACTAGGACATATCTCTTTCCCTTCCAAGGTAACAGGTTGTTCATCTAATAAATTAATCTCCACTAATGGGAAGATATTAAGGAGAGTACTGATTTCTGTTAATATTTAAAATTGGCTCTCAGGGAAAATGCACGTGTTTCTGTTATACAATCATGGTGAGTAACTTGTGGGATGGTCATGTCAGTCCAACATGTATATTTTTCTGGTAGTTTTTTTTCTTAACAGCATGGCACCACCTGATCTGTATCATTGAGGAGAGTGCATACTTGAAGTAGGACAGTTAGAAATGAACTAACTCAGAAGGAAAATATAACTCTGAAAAAACTGATTAAGTAATTTTGGCTTATTTGCCTATGTTTATTAAATAGAAGTAACAAACATAACAAACACTAAAATATATCTATGCCAGTGGAATGACTGCAATTTCCCAGGGTTATCTCACATGTTCTTTCATTTTACTAACAGAAAGTTGTAGAAAATCACACTTATTCTGTGACCTCATAGCAATATGAATGTAAATAAAATCTTTTAAAGGTATCCTAGTTAAATCTTTTTCAGTATAACACAAAATATAAAATTGGCAATTATTCCAGTTAATCTGCTCAGCAGAGATAACTGAACCAAAATAGTTCAAGCCACTGTTTAACTCCATGTTAACTGCACAACTGAAAAACCTGTTCTGATTTTTGCTCTAAATCAGTTGTTCATCAGAATCACCTGTGGAGCTTTTCATACACATATGTGCTTAGATTACACCTCAGAATTACAGTGAAATCTCTTGAGGTAAAGGGGAGGCATCTGTACTTGAACAGAAAAAAACCTCACAGGTAGATTGTGTTGCACAGCCGAGTGTGAGAATCCCTGGGTTTTCCTTTATCCAGTTCTGTCATCTAATGAAGATTGACTCTGTGCCAGGCACTTGCCGAATACTTTAGTCACTTAATGCTCACAACAGCCCTAAAAGGTAGGTTATTTTTAATGCCCATTTTAAGAATGAGAAAGTTGAGGCTTAGAGAGGTTGGGCAACTTGCCCAAGTCATATACCAAGGACACATGAGAGGCAGAACCAGAATTCAGGTCTGCGTGAATACTTTTAACCAAGACAACCCTGAACTTGAAAGGCCTTTTTAATATACAGATTGAAAATGTATGGCTGTATTTTATAGCTGTAATTTCCAACCTAGAAGCTTCAGTTTTGCTGCTTTGATTACCCTAGGAATATCTGGAGCATACAGGGATTGTTTCATTTTATGGCCTTAAAAGGGCCACTATATTCATTTGAAAGAAGACATGGTCTGATAGGTGAAAGATACTTTAAAATTATAGGTAAAATGTTTTGCTTTCCTTATATAAACATCACAGATGACTTTCTACCTCAGTTCTTAATTCAGAAACTCAAGGAGCTGCTATAAACTACCTATTAATTTCATTGCAAAAATTATTCAGATATGAGACAGAAGAGCATGATTTTCCTTTCAGGTCAATTTCTTATAAAAAATTAATAATTGTGTAAAATCATTGCTGATAAATGCAGTTTCCAGTGTGGACTGTGCAATTTTAGGATTTGTTCTTTTTGATTTGGGATTGACACCAATATTTAGAATAGTGATGACTCATGTCTAGGACTGAAATTTGTTTTTCATGGGTTTATACAGTTTTCCTCTTGAATTGCACCAAAAATGGTTTTTTAATTGGCTTTAACTCATGCCCAATAAATTGGACGAAAATTGATTGCCGCAGTCATGTTTGGTTTAAAATTATTCAGGACTGCGCCATGAGTCAAATGAGTGCATGAGTGAGGGCAGCGGCACTTTATGTCCTCTGTATATGACAAATACGTTTTTTTTTCCAAAACAGTCGTCATTCATATCTGAAAATTAATATATGTCTGTGGTTTATAAAACTTAAAAGATAACAGAACACATTAAAATACATCATATTAAAAAATAAGTTTCTGTTATTTTGGTATTTTTTCTTAGTTAGTACCTTCTTTTCCAGTTCTACCAATGTCATAAATCTAATAAGATAAATAATACCTGTTAGATAGCTCTTGTTAGATTCTTGGTCATGGTATTAGAATATTTCTAAATAGCAAAACAAAATAAGTAAGAATGTTCAGAGACTGTGCCATCAGTCACAGTTGAGACATTGAGCCAGTTTTCCATTCTCTGAATAGTGATTTTAAAGACAAAAATTAAATAATATGAAAATTGAATTAACTCAGGTGACTGTTTAGGACATTGAAATAGCAATTCACTAATGGTACCTGTCCGGAAGCCAGTTTTTGTTCAATCTCATTATAATTATTTACTGTGTTATGGTTTTCACTTACTTATATGCCATAGAAATATAAGCAAATCACTTTAAGGGTTTTGCTGGCTGGGAATGAAGGTTCATTTTATGAGATTCTTGAGCAATTTGAGAAAGGATTTAATAGGGAAAAAGAAATGATTAATTCATTGAAAAGAAGAACATTCCTTGGCCATAATACAGATAGTCAGTAAGTGAAGGAAACACTTTATGTTATTCTATATAATTAATATTAGGCAATTTTAATTGGACAGGATAGTTATACCTGATATTGTTGTCTAAGAAAATGGTGGAGCAATTTCTGAGATTTTTGTCATATCTATTTTTCATGTGTATTAAATCTCAATTTGTTTTTATAAGTGAATATTATTTTGTTTATAAACTGTAAAGCTCAAGGGGTATTATTCTGACCTCTCTCTTTATCTAAGTTGTCTTTTAAGAGGTCACTGGTCCTTACCATCCAGCATCTAGCACCTTTACCCACCTGGTGGCTATAGGCCCTCAAGCTTGAGCTGTAGAGTTTTTTCTTTCTGAAACAATAAACTATCTGTTTTTCTGACTTATGAAAAAGAATGCATGCTCAAAATTTTTACAAACCCAATAATGCAGAAAATGTAAAAAAAAAAAAAAGTAACTATAAATCCAACTCCCATTACCTCAAAATAGCCATTGTTTAATGTTCTAGTAAACATCCTTTATGTGATGTTTAATATGCTTAATAATATTTCATAAATATCTTCACATTTCATTAAATAATAAACACTACCTTTCTAATGGCTTTATAACTGTTTACTACATGTTTATGGAGTAGACTGCTTAAAATATGTAAAAGCTAAATAATTAAACTGCAAAACAATTTTACCCGCTGGTTAGAACAGCCAAGGACATCTTATATAAAATATTTCTCAAAATCCTATTATATTTGACCTGAATCTTTTTAAAGGAACAAATCATCCAACTATAAATTTTCTCTCTCTTCTATTTGTCAGCAGTAGAGAGCACAGCCAGGTATAAGAGTATGATTATTTCTGAAATGAAAAGTAGAGCTTTATCCGTTTATGTTCATCGTAATATCTGTTTTCTGGAGGCTTTTGTTCTCTTGCAAGTGTTATGTCATCTGTAATTTCTGTTGTATTTCTTTAAAATTACAAAATTGTACATCTGGAAGTACCTTAAAGGTAGTCTAATAAATAGTGGCTAAGGACTTGGGCTCTAGAAACAGCCTATTTAGGGCGAAATCCCAGCTCTTTTGATTTCTAGCTGTGTTATCTTGGGCAAATTACTTAACTTCCTCAGTTTCCTTATCTGTAAAATGATGAGATTCTTGTGAGGGTTAACTGATTTAATGCATGTAGAGGATTAGAATGCCACCTAGCATACACTATTATTACTAATCTAGTCTTCTCCTGGGAATCATGAAGTTTAGTCAGAGTGACTTTCTGAAGAGAATCAGCTAGTTAGCGGGATAAATAATACTAGGACTCATGCCTCCTTTCTCTACATCTGGAGATATTTGCTTAGTGCCACAGTGCGTACTTTCCCAGCAGTGTTTTTAAAGCCCTCCCTTAGGCACAAAGGTATCTTAGAGGCATCCAGGGCTACGCAGAGCAGCAGCCTGACAGGCTCTTGTCCCTGGTTTCTCTCCCTCACAGCTTCCGTGGGCTCATTGGCTCAGAAACATTATATGCTGAGAGCCCTATCTCTTTCCCAGTGCTGGTGGAAATATTTTGGCCATCAAAACACTTTCATTACTGTCAGTGTCATGAACTCTTCTATACCTGTCAGTCTTTTCCTCATATATATTATAGTCTGACCCTGCCTCCTCTTGCAAGGAGTCTTGAATTTTCGACGAAAGCTTCTTAACCCTGCTTATGTGTTGGTTCTAATTCCTCTACCTTTGGGTATCCTTCTATTTGACATTTTCTAAAATTCACAGTTGTCAATAGGTGTATCCTGTTTCTAATAGTTGTATATCTGTACTTCCCTCTACTGGCTTTCAAAGCCAGCATAATGTGACACCACAATACCCAACCAACCTGATTTCCTATGCTTTGTAGCCCACTTCCTCTATTATAGACAGGCTGGTATACTCCAACAAATTCCTGTAATTTTCACTCTCAACCTCTTTTTATTTGCTCTAAACCACACACACACACACACACACACACACACACACGCATGCAAACACACCCAATTGAGATTTATATAAAGATCTTTTAAAACCGAGGACTGAACACTGTAATATATATGAATATTTTCCTCTTTTATACAAACCTTACAAAGAGGCTCAAACTTTCATGTATCCTTTTGATATGACTAATACGGAGACACATGTATCTTTTCATATTCATTTTATATCTAGAAATATTAGTATTCTAGAACACATCAGTACTCTGTAAGTTAAATAATAAGCACTCACATAAAAGAAGGTTTTTTATTGTTTGCACAAGGAATCTAGAAATATCATCTAGAGGAAAAAATTCACAGTAAATTGTGTGAAAATAATTCAAGGAAATGTCTATTTGTTACTCATACAGCTTAAAGAGTCTGTAACACCATTCATTTATGTGACATCTTCCAACTCATGTTTACAAAAACTGACATTTCAAGCAACCATATTCTCTAATTTCTCATACTAGAATGACAATGACCAAAGGTATAAAATATTATTTCTATTACAACGGTATCTTCAGCCTTAAAATGCACATACATAATGCTCCATCAGAGAAATGGATTTTTTATTTAATCACATCAACATGAAGAGTTAAGAGGGGTTAGTGTGAAATGGCAATAAACAGCAGCACTGGCTGTTCTGTGTTTATGCATATGTGTTTCTTCTTGGTGCTAATTACACTTGCTCGTAGAAGTCTGGCAGTCAGATGACTGGGCTTGACCTTGCGTGGGTCAATTTTATCAAATTATATGATACATTTAAGATGCACACAGATGCCTATTGAAGCTTAAAATAAAAACATTAAGTCTGTTTTCTATTGTTACCTACAATGAATTTAGATCTCTAAAAGTTTAAGGTTCATTCTTTTATCAGGCTGCAAAATGTTGTTTCCTTCCATTTCACTTACTCACTCAAAGTCCACAGCTATAGCTCCATCTATATCAATTCATAGCAATGTAAGCCCAGGAGGGAACTGCAAAACTATAAACCATAAGCAAGTTTTAGTATTCTTCTGATATTTTATGTTTTATAATGTCAAGTAGACATTAGTTATACATTTTGTTTTATTCAAAACATTACATTGTAAAAAGCCCTTTATATAGTCTACCTCTATATACCTTTAGATATTTATTTTGATAGATTTTTCAAGCACAATCTAAATAGAAAACTAGAGCAGAAAACACTGTTAGCCTATGTAAATGGAATAAAGATAATAGCCTATAAAAATATATGTGGAGATGGAAGAATGAGCCTAGGGAGAGGTGAGTGATAAGTAGATTGGAACTGGTTCCTTTCAAGGCCATAAATGAGTAATAACCTTTAAAATCTTCCCTTAGAAATTAACACAGAATGGTAAATAAGAATAATGTATGCATATATAAAATTGAATAATAAAAGTGTCTCAACATAAAATCAAAATACTTTAATTTGATTAGACTGTGATGGTATATATTTGACTCAACTTGATTTCATCAAGTGATTAACTGAATTATAAGCTATACTTAATGCCAAACACTAATGTTTGAGCCTAACTAAAGTAACAATAGCCATAATTAATGCCAGAGAGAGTAACAGATTGCAGAAAGACTGACATCCGGGAAAACTATCTCTATTAACCTTAGAAATGTTACCTAAATTCCTAATGCCTCTGTTATGCCCCCTGAAAATGAGAAATAATTTATGTCCTTCTATACCTCCTGGGATTACAATGATAAATATGTAAAAGTACACTGAGCTTTTTGTGATAAAAGGTACTATAAAAATCTAAGGTGTTTTTATATTTTATCAGTCAAATGGGATCTCAGACTCAGTTCCATTTTGAAGACCCACAACTTTTTATGGGTGAATCATGAAATTGTATTGGGAAATATATTGAAGTCACATAACAGGGCAGATAGATGATTTTATGCCTTTTGGCGCCTTTTAAACTTGGTTGCAATTAGAAATGTGAGAGAATATTTATCATGAAATATATCAATTGGGACATTAATGAGAGCTAATGAAAATATTTAAGAGACAGTATGCAAAGGCAGGAATTCTAATTCTGGCTCCATCAAATAAATGTGATAAGTTACCATTTTTGTTCTCATAATTGTAGTTACCATATATCGGCTGCTTCCTCCATGTCAGGAAGTTTTGAGTATTTTATACTTATGATTACATCTAACCTCACAGTGATTCTAAATTAGGCATTATTATTACGATTTTATAGATTAGAAAATCAAGGTTTAGAAGCAATAAAGTAACTTGTCCAAGGACCCGTGAAATCAGGTTCAAATCCACGTGTCTGAAGTCAAAACCCAAGCCGTTAACAATTTGCAAAACTGTAGCTCCTAGAGGGATAATATCCCTTCTATGATATTCCTATATAAAGGAGTAATTTTTTGACAAGTTATATTATTTTAAAAAGTGATATTGTACAAAAATTTATAAGGATAAATAATAACAACATAAACCAGACACATTGTGAATATGTATTATAAAACATATTAACTGAGTTATTTAAACCTCTCAAGTTTTCCATTTACTATCATTTCCTAAAATATAATCTGATTTCCTTCAAGCATTTATTGTCTCTAATCTAATTTTCTTATTCTGGCACATGCTAGGTACTCAAAGGATGCTGAACCAAATTGAAATGGGCCTTTTGTCAAAGATTAGGAAAAATATTTAGAAATAGGAAGTGATTATGAATCGCTCATTTGACTCTTAGCTGATGATAAATGTTATATCTGGAAGGACATAATTAGTTATGTGTGGTATTTTTGGTAATAGATTATAATCAGTCATTAAACAAAAACATGAAGACTTTTGGATATTTCAAAAGCTTCCAACATTTTTGCCTTAATACATCATAGGAAGATTGTTTGCTTTAAAAATATAATATGCCATTTCTCACAGAGGGGGATTAATAATTGAAAATCATTTAAAAAACTAACTTTACATTTTTGGTTATTTTTTATTTTTCATCATTTATAATGAATTGCTATGCCTTTAGAAATCATATGTAGCATTCATTTTGTGACAAAAATTTATATAAAAACAAGATTATTTTTATACTAATTTTATGCTAAAAGATTTTATGTTCATAATGAAAATGTCCCTTCTTAAAATTATCTTAGTTTTGAAATGCTATAATTTAAATTTATAAAATATCTTTTTTCACATGTCAAACTTGGTGACAGTGTATCTTTTCATCTGTATGCAAATTCACATCTTAAAAAAGTCTTATCTGTATTAAAGAATAGTTGAAGCTGTCCATTGTGTGCATATTTTCAATTTAAGAAAATAATAAAAATCATAGCTTAAGGGGCTTATTAAAGCTGGTAATTCAAACTTGTTTTCTAACAAGCAGAAAAATATCTTGTTATCGGATTATTGGAGATAATATAATACTGCCCAAAATGCTGGAATTCATTAAAATAATATTTCTTAATATACATATATAGTAGCCATTATTTAAACCAATATAACTTTATGGAAAATGATGGTATGGAAAGGAAAAGTTAGCTTACATAAACATAAATTTCTCTCTCATTAAAGGATACACAAAGCACTAATTCATCCATACACTTAAATTTAAAAGAATAAAAAAACCCCAAACACCTCTTTTTTGTTAGATATGAAGGATTTTTGCATATAACAATTCAACAGAAATGTCTTTGAGATTTCATGACCTATATTTATTTGCTTACTATCCTATGAATAATCAAATAACAATTTCAAAGTTTATAATTGTTTTTAATTCAAGTAGTTTAATAGTTGCTAAAATTTATGATAGCATGTTAAAATTTTTCTCACTTTTTCCAACAAGTTCATTTTTTATTTTTCCTTATCCTAACTGATATAAGCCTTTATATTGTCAGTTAAATGCATTCTGAGATTGATCACATTTTTGAAGTTAAACAAAATAAAAATTGATTCATTTTCTAAAGCTGTATTAACTATGTGTTGTCGGCTGAAGGTAACTTTTTATAAATGTTTCTAAGACTTAAAATGTAAATGCCCTTGTGGAAAATGCCATGTATCTTCTCATACTTGCTATCCACCTCATAAATGGACACCAACGAACTTGCAATTCACTTAAGACCCAAAGAACAAGGTACAACACTAAGACATTAGTGAATCAAGATGACAGTGTCACTGGCTATATGCTGGTCATTACACATATTAAATATTTGTGAAAAAAATCTATTTAAATAATGCTTAAAATTTCAAACCTCATATCCAAAAGAGCAGACAGAAAAATGCAGATATAAAGTGTGCGGTAAGGATCAGGTATGTGTTAGAGTACATACCTGGGATTTTTTTTGTTTCCTGTATTATCCTATAGTAATTACCTGGGTAAAGGGAGGAGGGAGTTGAAAAATAACTGTTATTCCTGTAAGTAGCTAAGCAGATCCTTTCTTGTAGATGACAACTTCTTAGGCTATTGTAAAAATCATTCTGGAATCTCTCCCGTGGCCCTATCACTTCAACCAAAAGGCCAGGTTAATTTCAATTTATGGTAACTCCTCTGTATCCGGTTGATCTGCTTTTCTTACAATGAAAGGAAAACTTTAGAGTCCATTTGATATCCACTTCCTCTCACCCCTGCTCAGATAAAGACGGAATTCCCTTTTATACCAGATTGGTTTAAATTGTCCCTTGATCTCTTAGCACACCAAACTTTACACAACTCCATACTGTACTTTTCAAATTGTTCATTCATAGTAGCTATGATTAGGAATCATGGCCAGATGCTGTGTCCCTTTTCCACTTCTCCTCACAGCTTCCCTTCCCCAAATAATTTTTAAGCCCCGTGGGCTTTTTCTTCTCTCTCACTGCTCCCTCCCACTACATTTTTTTTTTTTTAAACAATATTCCATTCCAGGCGCCCCCTCTGCCTGCCGAAAGCATTTTTAATGACAGTTTACTTTAGCGGTCTATCAGCAGACTGCTGCCTCTGCCACCTGAATTTCAATTTCTTAATTTACAGCCCAGATAAAACAGAATGGAGCAGGATCTGGGCTTCTCTCTACATTGGGTTGGCCTTATCAAGCGTGAAGTTTGGCGCATTGCAAACCTATTCAAGTGATTATCTGTTGAGGACCTCTCGAGCCATCTCCATCTCTGCAGCGGGCTGATAAGACAGCTGTTTCTCTAGCCGCTGTGTCTCCCCGGGCCTCAGTCTTCTTCTGATACAAACTCCGCCTTTGTCACCGTGGCCCGGTGCCGGCACTTGCTCTGTGGGACAAGGGTTTGATCTGAGCACACGTGGGGGTAAAAGTGTGAGCGCGTGTGAGAGCCGAGGAGGGGGGAAGGAGGAGGGGGAGGGCCAGGAGAGTGAAAGGGGGAGGAGGGAAAGAGTTAGAGACCGGAGGGAGGTGGGGGGCAGGGCGGCGTGCGGAGCGCCCTGGATGGCTCTGATTGACTGGTTGCTCAGCCCGGCTTTATTATTTCAAATTAGACGTGCATCGCACACAAGTGGAAACATAAATCTTCAATATAAGAAAGAGCCTCCGAGCATCGGAAGCAGAAAAACCGTTTCTTCTCAGGTCCCGGTAAAGGGGCCGGAGAAAAGACTGATTACTACCAGCTGAGACAGATGGTTTCCTTTAACTTTGGAAACTGCTATTTTTAATTGCTTGTATTAATTTTGCATGAGATGTATCGGCTCCAGGGGGAAGCTTAAAGAAGGCTGTTAGTATCCCTGAAAGAAACGGACATAAGGCTCTGATTTGCCCTTTTTCACCTCCGGGTTTTTTGGTTTTTTTTCCTTCACCCTCGCCTAGTCGCCTATATTTTCCCTTTGTATGCTCAGGAAAGACGTGAGTTTATCTTCCTAAAAGTTACTATTGAGTAAAAGAGGGGAAGGAAATCTGGGGACATTTGTGGGAGCGTCTACATAAAATAGTCGTCGATCTGAGGCTGCAAATATATTTTCCTAGACACTCTGGGACATGTGCAACAGATCTTAGTCTGAATATCTGCAGGCAAATCATCTAAAGGAGAATGAACCTCATACATTGGTCCGGAAAAAAAAAAAAAAAAAAGGTGTGTGTGTGTAAGTGGGGGGCTGAGAAGGGAGAACTAACCTAGGCTGGTCTCAAAGATTTACCGCGACACTAGTTACATTTTTTAAAAGAACATTTAAATGAACAATTCATGTGTCTTTAAGTGTAAACAGCAACCTCAGGATTCGGGGGGAATATTCCTTGAGTGTGCTCTCTTACTTTACAGTCTTTCCCCCTTGAACAGGAGTTTAAAGACACAATGTAAAGAGAAAGTAAAGGATGTTTGAGATCCCGCTCACTGCCGCCCCTGGCACTGTCCCTAACGAAAGTGTTTGCAATGTAAAGAATCTTTCGCAAAATAGTCTTGGGAGTCACTCACCTTCGAGTAGGCTTTACCCCTTTGCTAGGGGGTGGAGGGAGCAGGGAGAAGAACGGGGGGAGGGAGCAAGGGTGAGCAGTTAGGCATTTTTGCTGCAATTCCAGCTGGGAAATTCGAGGATTAAAAACTCTGGAACAGGTTTACCAGACTTTTCGAAGACTACCTGGATTTGCATTTACTTTGCATGAACACTCTGAAGAAAGGCGAGCTCACGCCGGCAAGGGAGTGTATGTAAAACAGGACAGTGGAAGGTGCACAGCGAGTTCGGGGCTCTAACTCTCCTGACAGTTTGTCACGATGGCTGAGTCCTAAGAAATGCCAGTCTAATTCAAAATAAATGAGTTTCTGTGGAGTAGGACAGTCTTTTCCGCAAAGTCCCGTGGAATAAAACATTCCCAAGACGCGCAGTTTCCGTGTCTCACAGAAAGGGACAGAAAACACCGTGTCAAGCTTTGCAAATCTTAATTTGAGGGCTGCTCGTCTCTGTCCATGGTGCTAATTCCTGCCTCTTTCTCTTGCGTGGTTGCCACGGTATAAATTCACACTGGTGTCAATTTTCACAACTTTCCCCCCTTTCGGTGAAAGGCAAGTCCACATACTATTTTAAGAAGAATAAATAAAAGAGTAATCAGCAAGATATATGATATCTGTATTTCTCATGCAGACATTAAACTATCATATTTCCAATAGTATGAACCACAACCCCCTACTCCACCAAACTAACACGTAATATTTTTATTCATCTAAGAAGGTTTACTGTTGGAAATTATTGCCTTAAGCCAAACATTGTAAACTAATTTTAATAGTTTAACTTCTTTATTTACTTAAAAAACGTTACAAGTAGTTTACAGCAACTTTTATTATAAAATGTAAAATCACTCCTTCCCTTGCCCCCAAGACCTGTAGTGTAAAGGAGTTATTTATCCTAAAAGACATTTTCCACAACAGTTTTGCATATTCTTGAGAATAAATGTTCTCTTATATAGAAACTTCAGTAAAATAATCAATTACATTCATTACTTTTTCGGTTTTGAGAACTATTCTTTTGCAACTTTATCCACCTCACACTTTTGCTGCAAGTTCGCAGTCATTCTCTTCATCTCTCTCTTTTCTGCTGCAATTCAAAATAATGTCAGGAACTTGGAAGATATGTCAGAGTTCATATAACTTAATCATATTCAAATGTCTTTTAAATACTTTCTAATGCAAATTCAGATGTTGTGGATAATTCTTTTACCAAACTGTGAGTGAAAAGGGGTTGATTGCATTTTTTGCTTATTCTTAAGTGAGATGTTTGCACATAGCCTTTATTAATTAATCATAGGATGGTATGTAGTTGTTAATGTTTCAAGCTATGAGACATGAATTTCAAAGTGAAATCTACATCCAGATATCACTTGTTTTAAAGAGGCTATAATCAATATTTTTTATTTTTAAAAGTTGAAAAAGTACATGTTGCTTATAATACGTCTATCCATTTAAAAGTTTTAAAATGTAAAAACATCTGTTTTAATGAGGAAGTAAAATAGTATTTTAAGATACTTTCACTTTTTAAATAATTTAAGTCCATTTTGCCTACATAAAAAGACAACATGTTAGGGATGACAATATTTTGAATAATATTTTTTCACTCTGCCCAAGCTGAAAAAAACCATAAATACTGAATCTACAGAATTTAGCATTTTTCATTTGAATGAACAAGTTTACTATTTTCCATGTAATTTATTTACCTAATACACATGCTAGATTTTTATTACTCCATATCACTCCCAGCTTTTCACACCTGTCCCTATCATTTTGGGTTACCTACAGATAGATATCACAGTTATCTACAAATCTTTTTTGTGGATATAAACATGCACCAAAAAAAAAAGTATTAGTTTCCACCTAGTTAGAAGGCACTTATATAATTATAATGGTAAAGATTTACTTCAATGTACTGAAATTATATGGGCATATGCAACTAATTCAATATTAACCTAAGAGCATGGTAACAAGGAGGAAAGACAATTCACTTCATAGGTAAGTCTGATGAAATCAAACAGTATTATACTTTCCCCAAATTGTATTCATTTAAAGGTTATTTCTCTGTATGGAGCTGGGGACAAGGGGAGGAGTTGAAGGAAGATGACTACAAACCCAATCTTCTGTTATTCATACATCTAGTCTAGATGGGGTGGAGTCTTTCTGTCTTTTCTCCCTTGACTCCATTTCTTCAAAGTGCTTTTCTTTCTTCTTGCTATGAGTTTCACCCAGATCTAGAGAATAGTTTTAAGTTGAAATTAAGACTCCAGAGGTTGTTATATAAAAAGTGGGGGTAGAGGTTAAGGCGTGATTTTATAAACACTAATTATAAGATAACATAGATTCAGGCCTTCTTTCTCAACCCCCAGTTATTGTCATGCAAAGTAATAGAACTCGTATATTGTTATACAGGCTACATGGGAGATAAACAGGTCTGTTTTTCACCATTAATCATTTATCAACACTCAAGGACACTCTCAAAGAACACTGATTTACTGTATTCCTCACTTCCAAGTCATTTTGCTTTGGGATCATCTGTCCCATTCCCCTCCATGACACCCTACCCTTTTGCAATCTCTAACTCTTACCTGTCTCTTCTTTTTCCGGCATTCTCAAAGATAGCGACTAGTTGTGAATATGTAAAGGAATCCCTTTCAAAAAGGCATGTGCCTCTGGTTAAGATACATTACATTGTGTAAGAATGGTAAAAACTGTCTAGGAAGTTGGTGCTATCTTTCAAGATTGAAAAGAGAAATTCTGGCTGGAAAAGAACGTAGGTCAAATGAATATTGTGTCTACTTATACATCCAGACGATCCTGAGGACCTCACTTTCACTTAGAGGAAGAAACAATTATCATGCATAAAACTGTATTTTGGTCTCCTGAATGCTGTTAAAATATGGGGTTGTAATAAAGTAGTCTTCCTCTGTGAAGCAGAAACATTGATAGCACTTGGTCTTCTGGTTAAACTTAAATCCTCACAGAAAGAGCCCTGATAAAGGTTCAACTATCTTTGCTGTCAGCAATACATGTGTGGTCCAAGGACTGTACCTGTCTGCAAATGCAGAGGAGTGGCTTGTTCCAGTTTTATATACAGCTGCTCTTTTTGAGAGCCATTAGACACCTCGAAGTGAAGGACCTTAGCTCTACTCAATACCTCTTTTTCTGGATAGGATATTTATCCTACACTTTTCTATTCTAACATGAAGTGAAAGCCAATTCAAACCGTGCAGCTTTATTTGAGAGCATTTCTGACTTTATCTTTATCTTAAAAAGATGCTTTAAAAAGGGGTTCGTGGGGACACATAAATCTGAAATATGCGTATATTGAAATA
The DNA here is from genome assembly GCF_028885655.2 of Pongo abelii. Taxonomy (NCBI): domain Eukaryota; kingdom Metazoa; phylum Chordata; class Mammalia; order Primates; family Hominidae; genus Pongo; species Pongo abelii. Next base: position 34,251,339 of record NC_071998.2, read on the forward strand.
AAGACATACAATTACCTAACATCTAATACAAAACACAATACTGAACACAAATCGAAAAAAGGCATGCGGGCAAATAATGGATGTACATTCATCCCTTTCACTCGGATCAAAGAGAGGGAGCTCTCAATGACTCATACATACCGGACAGAGAGTTAAATGTTATAAAGAAATATGCCATAGATGCAGCAGTGATGGCAAAGGAAATGAATCTTTCTGAAGCAGAAAGATTTAAGAGGAAAGGAGATCGTGCCATATCGCAAACTCTGATAGTACAGTTCCAACCCTCCCACGTTGCTCTCTCCACATTTCTTTTTGCTTCTTGCATTTCCCTTCGCCGCCAGTGTTAAGAGTGTACCTCCCCGCACAACTTACCTTGAAACGGGACTCCATTGAGCTCTCGAGAGTGACACAAGCCCATAGCCAATCGTCTCACGCGGCACCGCCTGGGCGGACTCAATGGAAGCGTCTGGACCAATCAGGATCCTGGGGCGATGAGCAAGTTACGTTGTGGCGCGATTCGGCGTATACTTCCGCGCGTGCTGCCCGGGATAGGAGCCTGGCAGAGCAGCTGCACACACGGCAGTGCGGAGGCAGAGAAGGGGTTGGTGATACGGTGCTATAAATCTGTGGTCCAGTCCACCTCCCTTTTAAGACGTCCTCCCCCCTATTTCTGTTCTCAGTTAGAGATGCAGCAGCTTACTCCTGTAGCGACCTACTAAAAAGCAACAAGGAGAAAGACATCGTCTTTTTGAAAAAACGTTCTTTCGTCTCTTTTCTTTGTTCCTTGGTTTGTTTTTCTTGCCCCTTTTTGTTTAGTTGAACGGCAATAGGAGGGTAGTCTCTCCGTCTTTTTAAACTCTTTTTTAAGTTTCCCCTCCCCTTTCATATTTTTTTTTTCGCCATTTCTTTTAGCATTGGACTTTGGGGTCGAAAGCGTTTCTTTTTATTTGCTTCTTTTAAGCCGAGCACAGTTTAGGTTTCGTGCTGTCTTAAGAGAACTATCCAGCAGCTTCTTGCTCATCCTTATTGGGAGAACTGCACCGTTACTTTAAAAACACACATACACAAAAACCTTAAGGGAGAAAGGTAAGTTTCGGTTTGGTTTCTTTAATCATTAGTTGCAGCGATGCGCTGGCAAACCCAGAAAACCTGTAAGTGAGCGGAATACAGAATATGAAGTTAATTGCACATGTTTGTCTCATTTCAAAGCTACTGTTCTGCTTTTTTAATTTTAAAGAGCTAGACTAAAAGACGGTGGACGCATGCTTAGCGTACTGAATATTCGTAAATGTCCATGGCAGAAACTTAAGTGGTAAATGTGGCCAGGGGGAGTAGGGGTACAATGGGAGGTTAGATGTGGAGTGAGCTTCAAGATTGAGATCGGAAGTTCATTTCGTGGGGAGAGAGGGATAACTTGGGTGTTGGGGATGCATGCCTCTACTTTCGCTCAGCAACCGAAGGACGGGAGAGGCTTTACAATCATTAAGGGGAATCAGAAGCCTGGACTGGCAGATTAGACTAGCGAAAACCACAGGCTTAATTGCATTAACCAGATAGCATGTGCTGGGGAGATGGGATTGCCAGATGGAATTTAGATGCTGCACCAGGCAGCGAGTTGTAGTTGACTGAAAAAAGTACATGCCGCCTGAGGGCTGGGGCTGGGGCTGGGCTAGGGTTGTTAGAAGCTGTCAGAACTCATCATTGTATGCGGGCTCTGATTCACGGACTCCAATTATCATAATTCAGTTTTAAAAGAAGATAGCCAATTTAGGGCTGAATTCTTAAGCCTGTACCGGATATGAGATTCCCTTTGTTCAGAAAAGCGTAAATAAGATCCTTGGAGCTGTGTCTATGAAGTGCCGGCTGCTTGGGAGCCTCGCTGTGCTGGGCGCTGGGAAGTGGATTCCAAGCCCTGTCCTTGGTCCTACGCGGCTGACTTCGCCTTCGGGAAAAGGGGGAACCCCTTTGCAGCCGCGAGGCTTCGCAGCCACCCCAGGAGCCAACTCGGCTACGTAGCCCTCACCCCCTCCTTACCGCCCCCCCTTCCTCGAATAGCTATTGTTAAATTGACGCCAGGAGAAAGATGGTTGGGGATGACAAGCTGGGCAGATAGGCACACGCTTCATTTTAACTTTTGTGATTTCTCAGGGTTTAGGAGAAATCATTTGGCTTTCTACTGCCAAAGAGAGGATCCAGGGTAGATGTGGGAAAGGGGGAGGATGTTCGCGGGGCGGGGAGGGCGGAAGGGGTGGTGGTGGTGGAACGAGCTGCTGGCTTTCCTAAGAGAAGTTTAAATTATTGGCACGAGGGGGGTGTGGGTGAGTGTGTGCGTGAGAGCGCTCATGTGGTGCTCGAGAGGCAGAGGATGGGGAAAAGCTACAAAGCCGGCTGGGGTTAACGTCTCGTTGCTCCTCACCCCACCCACTCTCCCGGCTGGGAAAGCCAGCGCACCGTCAGCCTCCCGGACTCGACTCTGCGAAGGGCGGTGGGGACTAGGGATGGCAAGGTGGCAGTGCCCACCACTGGAGCTCCGCGGCGGACGAGACCTCGCGTGGCCATTGTTGCTTAATTTATGCCCAGCACGTTGCTACGCACCCACCTATTTCACGTCTGTACAGAATTAATACGAGAGCTATACAACTGTGACAAATTGGAGGTTGGATACGTTCCCCGTTTCCCATTTTCAAGTACCAGTTAGCAAAACTGATGGCGAGACTGGGTATTTTCTCTCGTAATTACCAGCTGCAGGTCTGGTTTTATTATGGCGAGGGTGAGAGAAATAGCCAACCATTTAGTATTTACTCTTAACACTGCTGGACAGGGATGGAGGTCTCTGTACTTTCTCCCCGAAATGCACGGATTCTGTCCCTTCCTCCTCTCATGTACAAACACTCCAGTTGGTTAAGATTCTAAACCTTCAGCCGTTCTCCGCACCCCTATTTATTATACCCATCCTCTGGGGATGGGAGGGAGATTAATGTTTTATTTCCCAGGCCTACACTATTAACTGCAACCTATAAAACGTAGACCTAAAATGAAAATTTTTAGAAAGTACACAGCAGACAATAGTAACTAAAGAAATTATTTTCCAAATTGAAAATCAGTTTCTAAAGGTCAGAAAAAGGGTGTTCGTGTTTTGGGGAACAGAAGGGTAGGAAATGTGTTTGGGCCTTAAGACTTCCTTGTAAAATGGCTTCTTAAATGGGACATCTGAAAGATTTGTCAGAATATGAACAGATAAGTCCGCAAAAAAATATGTTGAGAGTTTCGAAGTTGTTATGGGGTTAAAATTTTATTTTTTAACTCTCGCCCTTACTTATTGCTGTCATTGCCTGAGAGTGTCTTACAGCAGGCACTTCTTCCCCTTTCCCTCTTTTAACCAAGTGCTTGGGCACCCCGCTTCATAAAGCTAACCTGTTCTGGAGCTCTTCACAAAAAACGCTACGGTTGTAGGCAGAAGTGGTTTGGAAGACTTGGGGAACTCTTTTGAGAGCTCTCCCATAATTTAGTCAGCGTCAGGAAGTAGGACGTAGGGCATTCTAAGAGTTTTAGGTTTGGATTGATAAATTAAGTAGGCCCATTTTCGCCTAACGTTTTGGAAATAGGCATTTTTAGCAATCCCCCGTGTCTGGGATGAGAATATTATAATTAACTATTTACTGAGAGGTCAAAGAGGCGCAGGCGCTTTGAGCAGTTTTCCCAGGAACCCACACAAAGTCAATTAAGGTCATTTAATTGCAAATCGGATTTCGGGTGACACAGAAATGGTGATATAGAATCAATTAGCTGTATCCGGTGTCCCCAGACTGGGTCCCACAAATTGAGGGATGGCCTGTCTCACTTTTGACCTTGGTTGAGCCCCCTACTTCACTATGCTGATTAGACTTCGCCTAAGAGGGCAAATTTGCCTCTCCCACCCCCGCCCTGGGTTAAACGAGTCCCCTCCCTTCCCCCCCACACCGCTCCGCCCGTCGCATGGGGGCGGGGAGCGCTGGACGCCCTTAGCGGACCTTGCTGCATCAAACCCGCATCATGCCCTTGAAGCTGTAACCTCGGTCACGTTCTTGCGGCGACTGGGTCGCCCACTGCTCTGTTCCTTTCTCTTACCTCCTCCAATTTCAGGTAGGTATGACAGGTGATTTTTTAAATGTAGTATTTTAGGAGAAGGGCTAAAACCGATGCCTTTGCAATGAAAAAAATCCCAACTACAGGTGCTCTCGTAATTAAGGGGCCCAGCAGGTGTAAAAACGTGCTCCAGCCGCGTGGCTCCGGGGTCGGTTTTGACTTCCAGCCGTGGGGCCGGGTCTGAGGACAGGCACAGGTTTTTCTGGGGAAAAGGGATTGAGCTTGGCGAGGGGGCGGGCCAAGGCAAGGCAGCGATGGGACGCCCCCTCGGTGAAGAGTTGGCCATTTCGGGTCTTGCGTGGGGGGGCGATAGAAGGATGCGGCTAGCGGCAAGCCTTTGCATAGTGGAGTGCAGGATTTCCTACTTTGCGATTGAAGCAGAGTATAGCACCCCGCACAGGTACTCTGGGCTTATTTAAACGTCAGGTTCTCTCTAGAGAGGCAGGGAGGGGGCAGCAGGGGCTAAGCCTTTATTTTCCGTCCAGGGACAGGACCCCTTGGCTGCGAAGTAGGGGGAAAAAGAGAATTTTTGAAAGAGACACACATATGTGTGTATACTTATATATATTTATAAATACATTTATGAACACATAAAGTAACCCCCACGTTAGCTGCTATGACTCCCCGTTAGCGCCCCGGGCCTCGGGATTTGCAAACTTGCACCTGGAATCGGCCTCCTCTGGGCGCTCAACGCTCTCCACCGAGTCCCGGGAAACCTTGTCGGGGAAGCCTGGTGAGACTCGGAAGCCCGGAGGGACGGAGCTGAGCTGCTGAAGCCCGGCGTCTCCCTGCAGGCACGGTCCCGCGGGGCGGTCGGGCAGGGCACGCGCCGGCGGCGGCCGCGGCGCCGCGAACTCGCCGCCGGCCCCGCCTCCTGGCGCTCTTCCAAGCAAGCCCCTCCTTCCCGCCCCGCTACAAACGGCGGGACCGCGGCGCCGGGGCGTCACTGAGGCAGCAGCCGGCCGGGTGAGGAGGGCGGTCGCCGGCGCGGCGCGGGTGGGGCGGGGGTTCCGCCGGCTTCCAGTCCCCCTTCCCGCCGCCGCCACCGCCTCTCCGCGGAGCTCGCCCCGAGCGACTCCTCCGCGGCAGTGCTGACGGCCAGCGGCACGAGCCGTAGTAGCTGCAGCTTCGAGTCACAGCAGGCAAGTGCGGGGGGCGTGGGGGCGGGGACGGCGCCCGCGCCTTGCCCCTAGTCCGTTTTGGACGCCGAGGCTAAGGTCTGTGCGCGCCCCCGCTGTGTCTAGCGGGGTAGGGGGTGGTGCGCCCTAGTCCGAGCTCTGGGCGGGAACACTGGTGGGGGCGGCGGAGGTTGTGCCCGCGAAGTTCCTAGAGCTCAGCCCGTTGCGGCGGGAGTAGAGAGAATTGGGCGCCTCGGGAGGTGGCACCGCCCCTCCCGTGGGCACAAGCAGGTTGGGGGCGGCGGGAGCCGAGCGGGGCCAGTCGCGCCTGGTAGCGTGCACGGGCGTGGACGTGCCCGGGTGCGGCCGCGTGTAGCGCAAGAAGGAAACTGCTGAGACGCAGGTGAGTGTATTGGAGGGAAAGTGGGGGAGGGGGCTTTTCTAGAAAAAGGGCAGGATTCCTGTGTTGGACTGGCAACCCCGCCTTGCGGGAGAATGTGTGCACTGGCTTCTCCTGCGGAACACGCCGGGGTGGTGTCTGGTGTGTGCCCACTTGCTACGGCGCCTCCGCGCGCGCGGTCCTTGGAGCTCTCGGGGCGTTTGGAGACTTACACCGGCCGCGTTGTGTGCGGAGGTGGTGTAGGGCCGCGGGCGCCCAGGGCAGGGGCAATGATGATCCCCTTGTGCGTGTTAGGTGAGGCCCGTCGCAGCCGCGCGAGGTCGTAGCTCGCGGTCACATCTCGGGTTTGCGCGCGAGGCGTGCGCTGCGCGGGAAGCGCGGGCGCTCTGCCGGGCGAGGCCGGCTCTGGGATTTCAGTTCGCTTGCCGTGGTTACGGCAGCTGCTCCAGCTTGGCCGGGAGGGCCCGCCAGCGGCGGCCCGGGTGGCGCGGACCAGTGTGCGTGCGCTGGTGAGACTGGGGGAGCCAGCGTCGGTTCACTGGCAGGTGCTCCTCCAGTGGCCGTGACAATGCTCAGCCAGCAGTCTTTCTCACGGCATTTCCTTAAAAGCCTCCTTGTTATCCTTGAGGGCCAGAGCGTAAAACCATGCCTCTAGATGCGAGCTATGAGCATGCAGTTGTAGCTGTCCAGATGGTCATTTAGAATTGTGTGCATTTTTAAAGACCATCTTTATGACAAAGATTTTCAAGTCCTATCGTCTCTACATTTTCTGAAAACGTGGGAAAAGGAGGATTTGCTACGAGTTGTCCACTCTCCTTTATTCCCTCCCTCAAAGAACGGTTCTTAGAAGTGCCGAAATGTAATAACCTTCGGCAAGGACCAAAGCGCTTTTAAAACTTAATTTTCTAGTGGCCCTATTCCTAATAATTCTGAATAAAAATTTAGCCCAGCCTCAAAACTTACGGCAAATCAGTCCATTTAAAACCATTCGAATATCAATTGGTGTGTAATGTCCCCATTCCCTCAAGTAAAATCTGTTTGTTTGAAATATTGTTTTGTTGCCCTTGAAGAGTTTTCTCAAGAATCGTTTCGCCAGAGTCACTTGAATTGCCCATTTCTTGTGGAAGCTGACCTGGAGTCTCCATTTTGGTGAGCGGGTGGAAAAGCTGTCCTGCATCTGCCTTGTCTTAGTAACCTTTGGGTACATGTAAATGGTGACTGTATTGCTGAGTGGACCCGAATGTTACTGCATTTGTGGTAGGGCCCTTGTTTATAGGGGGTTTGTTGGGATGCTAAGGTAACACTGTGAAGGTTGTGGGGAGGATATACTTAGGGGAAGTTCGCTTGCAAACTATGGGGAGAGAAGGAAGAGGAAGGAAACATCTGGAAAATAAAGGCCAGAATGGGGTAGGAAAAATTAGAATATGAAGAAACACGTTACATTAAATTTTGTGGGATTCCTCTTTTGTAATTTTCCTTTTTGAGAGAGTATTTTTATTTTTGTGTGATTAAAACTAGCCCCTTGTTGCCTGTTATTTGGGTAACTTTGTGCTGCCATCTTTCAGGGAGTTAGTTGTTTTTTTCTTCCCTTGAAAGACAACTTTAGGTGTGTAAGCCCCTCCCTCTTCCTTATCTTTAGGTGTTTTCTTCATTGTGTAGTGTCTTCTTTCAGGAACAATCAAGTCAGCTATGTTCAGTGCTCACATTCTTTCCCTGTGGTTCAAGATAATTTTAGTTATAGGGTATGCTTCTTGTTTAGAACAAGTACCCAGTGCTGGTCAGTGTCCACCACTCTACCTATTACTTACTATGGAACCTTTTTTCTTTTCTAGGCCTAAGATGTGTTTTTATAGATCCCCTCTGATTTAGTTTTTTTGGTTGATTTGTTCTGGTTACCGCCTCTTCACAAGAGAAAAACAAAGCCCTTCTGTCCCAGTTTCAGTGGTTTTAGTTAAGACTCAGCTCCTGGTAGGTTAAGGAGAATGATGCTGTGAGTGTCATATACCATCATTCCTTGAACCAACCTTTTGATTATTTGTACACAGACAGATGCTGCTGGCTGAATCCTTGTAACCAACCGCTCTTGGCTCTTCCAGCCTTCCCTGCTTATCTTTTAAAAATAATGTGCCTCCCCTCCTGCCACCCCACTTCTATTCTAGAAGCAAGTCTTAGGTTCTCTTTAAGGACACAGCAAAGCCTTCCAGAATATCCTGACTTTTAAGCTGGGATCAACCTTTTCCTCTTTCTTTGCTGAAAGACATTTTTTTAAAAAACCTGTGACGCTTTTCAGGCATTATTAGCATTGCACAAGAGCACCACAGTGGCAAATTAGCCTTCATGTTCTTTTTCCCCAAAGGACTAGATACTCTGAAATAGCTTCTTAAGCTTCTTATCAAGACTGACTTTACCATTCGCCTTTTTGATGACTTGTCTGCATGGTAGCATCAGTATTTTGGCTCCCATTTGATGTCTTATTCAATCTATCACATCGTCACATTCTTATTGCCACTTTTATCACTCATAATGTTTATCTGGAATTGAGAGAGGCTAGAATCTGTGGTACTTAGCTTGGTTTGGTTACTTTTTTGTTGACATTTTAAGGGGGCTAGATGGTGTGCCACTGTGGAAAACCTGCCCATTGCAGTCTACCCCCAGCTCTTTGTTTCTTGGCTACTCAGCTGGACAGGTCAAAAATTATAGTAAGCTACCACATTTGAGTGTGTGTGGGGGGAGGTTAATTTTTTTTTTTGGCGTGAGTACTTAGTTACAGGTAGGACTGCTTTTCCAGCTTGTAACCGGTACGGTTGCATATCCTGCCCAGTCTTGAAATTCTTAAGAATTTTTGGACAAGGTTACCCTGCATTTTCATCTTGCACTGGGACCCACAGATTACGTAGCTTTTCCTGGTTAGATGCCTTCCCACTTGTTAGTATTTAGCTGTCAGTATTGCTGCTTTGTTGATATATTATGGAACTGTTTGAAGGCTTTATGTCTGGTGATGCCACACCTGACTATCAAATTCACTATGGAGGACATAAAATGCATAAAATTTTTTCTTGCTTTGGCCATTTGCATTTTACAGGTGTAGAAGTCTTCACCGGTTCTGGTTATGCACGGAGCCCACATATTGTAGTTCAGTGCCAAATCCACAGTTTTGTGTGTTCTAATTTGGGAAGAACATTTATTGTATATTTATTTGGTTCAAGATACTAGACGGTTTATAGTGCTAGTTAATTATTTAAGGATTTCACATAACGTAAATTTGCCAAGTGGAAACAGAAGACACTTAAGCTTGAAAGGCAGTGCTTATTTTAAGTCTTTTACATATTAAAAGATAAATGTTTTATTATGATTTAAATGATAACTTTTGGAGCCTGAATTAAAAGTCGAAGTTTGCGTAACAAAATCTTAGATTTTTGTGGAGTACTTAGGACATTTTTCACTAGTAAATTTAACAGATTTGGCTTTCAGCTTGTGTGATGTGTATCATAAATTTCATTTTAGTAAGGTCGCTAGAAGAATTTTTTATTTCAAGGGAAGTTTTTTTATATCTCTAGGCTTGTATTCCATTGTGTAAAACAAAACAAAAGGTAACTCTTGTGTGAGCAACACTGTGCTAAATGCATTATCATAGACATCTTCCCCTTTAATATCAATGTTAAGTTTCTAGAGATTGGTCTTAATAAAAATAACTATTTTTGCAGCGAGCATTATTTTCTCAGAGCTTTGAGTTACGCTCTCAATGCATCAGTTGAATTGATATTCTTAATGACATGGTACCTTTTTGAATATTGCTGAATAGTTTTGTGTGATAACAGATACAGGTTTTCATTGTGAGAAATCTTTATGAAGAGAAGGATGGGGGCTTTGAGGAGTAAAATAGGTAAAATAACCCAGAAACTCATAAGAGTAGGTGGAATGGGGATAAAACTAAACCAGTTTATAGAATGCCTTACAGTGTCTTTTTTTTTAAATAAACTTGCAGTTTCTTAGTATATATTTATATTACTGATATCTATTACATCAGTTTCTGACTGTAAATGAATAGCAGATAAGGTCTGACATGCAAAATCCCCTTTCCCACTTTTAAAAATGTATTTTAAAAAACTTGACAAATTTAAAATTATACTTATTGTAAGGCAGTGACAGTAAAATGATGGTTTTTTTTTTTTTTTTTAAGAAACAATGAAGGTTTTGCTTTAGCACTGGTATATTTTGAACCAGGTATGTTATCTACAGTTTGATGTACATGTATATTTTTCCCTTGGCCAATCTAATACAGATGCTCCTGATAAACCCATGGCAAGTTGAAAATGGCATTAAGTTAAAAATGTGTTTAATACGCCTAACCTACTGAATATCAGAGCTTAGTCTAGCCTACCTTAAACGTGCTCAGAACATTTATGTTATAGTTGAGCAAAATCATCTGGCAACACAGCCTATCCGTTTTTTATTCTCATGATCCATTGGCTGAGTGGGAGCTGTGGCTTGCTACCATTGCCCTATATCGAGAGAGTCTCTTACCACAGACTGCTAGCCCGGGAAAGGATCAAAATTCAAAATATAGTTTCTCCTAAACGTGTGTTACTTTTATATCATCATACAGTTGAAAAATCGTAAGTTTGAACCATCATAAATTGGGGACTATCTGTAGTGATAGATTTAATACTCGGGTTTTTCCTTTGACTTAAAAAAGTTTATCATGAAAAGGAAATTTATATTATAAATGTTCTTTTCTTCCAGAATTTTGTTTTTGTGGGTTGTTCATTATTGGAGATTATTTCAGCAACTTTAAAGACTATGTTAATAGGATATCGCAAAAATCTTTTATAAATATCAAAGCAATAAACTATTCCTTCAAGATGGGTTTTTATTCTTTTTTTTTTTCACTGAAAGCTTTAGTACACACTTTCTTGACTAATTTCATCTCTTTATGGGACTAGGGAATGATAGTTGTTTTGAGATTCTTAGCTTTCCTGCATTTCTTTAGAGTCATTGTAAAATTGGAAGTTCTTGTTAATATTGAGGGGCTACAGTCTCTTAAAGCATTTGAAGAAAGCTGTAGCTGTCTCTTCCTAGAGAAATATATACAAATGATTAAGAAATTTCCATACAGTTTTTAGTATTTTGCACTTTGGAAGAAAGCGTGTTAAAATGAGGTTCCATTTGGGAAATAGGACTTTGGCAATTAGAGTTGTCTTCCTATACTTAGTGAGAACGGGATGCAGTCATTCAGAGGTTCTTGTCTGCTGTTGAGTTAGTGATGTGGGGCCTTTAGCATTCTTTGAAGGATGACTGACTCTTAGCTTTCCTGTCTCACAGTTTGCTTTAAAATCCATTCTGTTTTTGTAAACAAATAGTCACACACATAAGGTCTTGTGCTTACCGTGCAGCCAGTTTATTTGCTGAGTTGTCTCAGTAGGTTTTGTCACTTAGGTTGCAATTCTTCATTTAGCACAGCCAGGTAGAAAATACTAGGCTAGAATCTGAAGTTTTCAGCATCTGATTTGGTTTAATTACTTATATCCTTGGTTTCTTAACCTTTGATTGTGTATAAAGTCTTACCCTCCCCATCTCAAGGACCACGTAAAGATGAGCATATTGAAGTACAAGATTTTTTGACAATGAAATGACATTGACTGAATTGGAAAGGTGGTAATAGGTGGTTACTTCTTGATTAGTTTTATATTTTTGGCTTTCAGTGTGTTATTATGAACCATTTTTAGTGATTTTGTTTTTTTATAATACACCATCATATGTTTATTTCTGCCATGAAGTAAAAGAAAAATCCCAGACTGCAGGGATGATTTGAGAGAGTTGTGACTTTGGACATTTCAGTATGGAAATAGACACATTTATACCTATGATGATGGAACTTGGAAAGTTTAAAATGCATTTTCCTTGAAAATATAAATAATGCTAAAAGATTACGTATGAGACTGAGAATTTAGCCAGCTAACATTCCAGGAATATAAATTTCTTAATTTAAATTTCTCATATTTTTTTCAGTGAAAAATCAAAATTTTAAATTTAACCATTTATATTAAAATAGTCCGCATTTTCTCTGATTTGAATTTTATTTAACCTCTTGTCAAGAATCCATTCCTATACATCACAAAATGGAGTTTACACAGAAATACATTTTTTCGCCTCATTGCTGATGGTGTGAACATCATTGATGGATGCCCTGTCAAGTAAGTTATTGGAAATTGCTCACTTGTTCAGTTTTTAAAGGATGTTTAGCACTTTTTTTATTCTTTAGGCATCATTTGTGTATATCAGAAGTACAAGAGCTATTTCTCAAAGCAAATCACAGTGTATCTGAAAATAAATTCAGTGAATTGGGTAAGGATGGGAAAATATTTCTGGAGCACTTGATCTTGTTTTCTCTGAGCTGCTTTTCAAAAGTAAGAATTTCCTAGTATACTGATGTTGCTTTATTGGAGGTGACATGGCAGGTGAGGGGGTCATCCACCTTTATTAAGGTATCCAGAATGTGTTAAATATACAACATTTATTATAGAGTGAGCAAGTTTTTATAACCTGTTCCCAGGTAAGGCCTATTTCTATTTGAGTTTATTCAACACCACTTTTGATCGCCCCAGGTGCTATTTACTGATTGCTGGCTTATTTTGTTTAAAAACCCTTGAGGTCTTTTTTTGTCCTGTGACTCTGAATGACCCATGGACTTTTCCCAAATACGAGGTCATCAGTGCTTTTGACTTTCATCTCTTCCCTTCTCCATAGTCTCCGCAAGGAATTTGAACTACCCACAGCCTTCCTCCCCTCTTTGGGATGAGTCTGTACTTGCCCTCTGTCCCTTGTTTATCCTTTTAGCCTTGTGCTTAGTTCCAGGGCCTGGTAATTTGGGGTCAGGAGCAAACTGCTCACTTGTCCCTTTATTTTCTTACCGTGCTTGTGCTTTTGCATTGGCTCTTAGGCACTTTGTTACATTTTACTTACTGAAGAATATCTTCTGTGACCAAGTGAATCACTGATACCAGAAGGAGCAGTTGGTATCAGTGGACAAATTATTTGTGCCACAGGTTCTGAAGGGTGACCCATGAGCTTCATATGGTCTATAGGTGTTTTGATTGCCCTGAACTGTGTTTTAAATAGTTGTGAGTTGTTGATTTAGGGTTTGGTAATATATAAAGATCTGGAGCCAAATGTATTGCTTCTTGAAAACTTGGAAGGATGGAGCAACAACAATGGAGTCCACATTTATCGACTGCGCCTTAAGGATGAAGCATGGCTTGTTTCACTTTGACCTTGGTTTGTTTGCCTGGCCTTGGTGTCTCTAATGCTGTACTTCCTAAAGCCACGTGAATTAAAAAGTTAAGTGCAAAGACGAAGGTAGTAGTTCTAAAGATTTTATATTCTTTTGATCTCTTGTATTTACAGATAATGTTTGGATCATGTTAAATTGCTCCTTACATATTTAGATTTTATAGTCTCCTTTACTTTAGAGAAGATTTGTCTTGGGTCTCTCCTTCCTTAACCCCTGGTTGAAAAACAGTTTCTCCTTTTATCAAATGAGCTTCTCTCAGCTTAACTTTTCTCTCCTTCCCCCCTGGGATTTTAGACCTGTCCCCAGTGGGAGTAGGGATTTCTCCCTGCCAGTTGCCTGCTTCTATTTGTTCAGATGCTTTGGGATCAACATTGCTACTTGGTGCTGTAAAAACTGATAGGATGTTATGAGCTGTTTAAAAGAGGCCTGTGGCCCATCTGCTAACCTCATTGCTGATGTTGTGAGCTTATAAATGACGTTCTCCCCTCAGATTGTTAAAAAAAAAAAAAAAAGCCGTTATGAGACTACCAGGTGTGTGGTTTATGTGTGTGTTATTTCTCTCCCTTTCCCCTTTATTTTTTTCAGTCTTCAGCCTTTTCTCCCCCACTCCTGAAGCAGCAGGGCAGCCTTAGCAAGGCCCTCTCCCATGTGTGCTGTAGAGCAGGCTGATGCATCAGCAGAAGTAGAAAGAGGCTCCACATGTCATGTTTGGACCAATGCTGTAATTTTATTTTACAGTAAAGAAGGTGGATAATATTAATCTACTCCTGAGCATAATAGCACAATTTGAATAGCAGAGAGCAACTTTGGTGTGTGTTAATGTCTAGTGAGATTAATACAGTTGAATGCTAAGTAGGTAGAAAATGTCAGTGTGGAGCCTTCCTTTTGGTGACTTTAAGCACTTACATTTCTAGTTAACTTTTGTTCAGCCTGGTAAATAGATAAGAAGATCTGTTTTATCAACCCAGCATTAATGTAGCTTGTTAGGATGGAACAATGCCCATAAAACCCTGCTCTCCTGGCAGCCACTTGAGCTAGGCCAGTTATAACGATGAATCAGAATGTGCCCCTGTATTGAACATCTTAGCAAAACCCTTCAGAATAATAGCTTAATGTTGGCAGTTTTAAGCATTGGCTTACTCTACAACCCAGACATTTTTTTTTTTTTTTATATTTGGGGTGTGAGTACGAGTGTATGCTTACTTAAAAACTTAATTTTGAATTAACTGTGTATGATTTTAAAAAATCATTGTAGGTACATTTGGAACTTATTTTTCAGAGGCACTTAGAAATTCTTGGTACCAAGCATCTTCTATTCTATGATTACATGATTCTTTTAGGTGAATGTGTTGCTTGTTTTTGATGCTCCGTGCAGCATCTCATTGCGGCACCTCAGGGTGGCTTAGTTACTGGGTTGGGGTAGGGAATTGAAATCAGTAAAAACAAGCATGTTTTATCCCCCTAAAGATTGGGAGTCATTCCTGTGGCGCTTCTACTGTGCAATAAGAATGACTTTTGATATATGTGAGCTGCTAGTTAACTTGAAGTTTAGGGCTTTTCCAAATTAATCTAATTTTGTTTTTAAGTTTGTTGAAGGATCAATAAAAATATTCTTCTAGGTTTTGTGTTGAGATTATGTTCAGAAGCCAGGAAGATTGTGTAATACTTATTGTTTCATCACACATTACTGAGTGCTGGATACTGAGAACGTTGAGATTTGTATAAAGTGCCCTTTACCTCATATTCCTTGGTCTCTGCCTAAGGAGATGAGGCAGAAAATGATAACTTAAAAAAAAATTACACACTCCCCACTCTTGGATTTAATAGTAGAAACTGAGTGCTTGAGGAATTACGCAAAGAGACATATCCCTGTTGACTGGGAATCAAGGGGTCAGGCCAGGTTGTTGCTTATTGCTTTAGGGACAGGACTGTGTTTTTTCTTGGTCCATTTTGTCTATTTTTTTGCTTTTGTGTCTTATTTCCCTCTCCCATTCCTCCCATATTGTCTTTGTTACCTTTGATTTTCTTTTGTGGTATGAGTAACTATTTCCTAGTTTGCCAGGAGCTCAGTCACAGGTGAAAAGTATTTCTGCAAAACCTACTCAAGTTTTAGGGTGTGGCTGGAGAGAGACAAGCTGTGACTGTCTTAATTCCACTGTTGTCCCAGAAGAGTAGATCCGAGGCACGTGTGTTTCAAACTACATGAAGCTGGGAGTTTCCCCCAGAGTTTTATTCTGTTGACAACATTATGTGCCAGCAGCCTCCTCTGGGTATAACATTTATTTTTCAAAACACCTAGGAAAAAGTCAAAATAATTATAACTTTTTTGACTTCTTCCCTTTTGGGAATATAGTTGCAGGAGCAAGAAGCAAGTAACAGGACAGAAGCTGGGGTGCTTTTCAGAGCATTGATCTATGCCTTCTCCTTGCGTCATCTTCATGGCTAAGGCCATGTCTTCCAGGAGCATGTGTTGTCTAGGTTACTGACTATAGCTTTCTCATGCCAGTGCTTGGTGTTCTGAGGCCCGGCCACTGCTTTTCTCCCTTAATGGCATTTACATTACTGTTCTGTGCGTTTTTTTTTTTTTTTTCCCTTGAAAGGTGATTGAACAGCCTGTACGCTGCATTACCTTTTTGGTTTAGTGGAGAGGCTCATTCCTTCAGTTGGAACTGGCTGTTTGGGGAATAATTTGTGTTCTTGTTTCTTGGACTTTCTGAAAAAAAATTTTCTCAAATAGTTTGGCTGACTTATAAACATTGTTTTGTGGACAGTAGGGTGAAATCTTTGGTTTTATAGTGCATAATAGTTTGTGATCTAGACAGGAAGAGTGAAGACATCTGTTTTGGTTTTCCTTTTGTACAACTTCTATGGGAACTTCCAAATGACTCTCTCTTGAGAATGCAAGAGTAAGAAATTTTGTGTTGGACAGTCAAGTTAGCAGTGGATTGGGATGGGGCAGCAGGGATCTGCCACTTTTTAGTTGCTGACTTACCATTAGGAAGATAGAAAAATACGTGGAGTTGGCAATTGAAGATGGTGAACTACCGCAAGGTGACGGAACCAGGAGACGGAGCATTTCCTCTAGTAATGGTGATTAACACCTAGTCTTTCTGTCCTTACAGAAACTTGCCACAGCTCCCTGGGAATGATGTTTTATAGGTGAGGAAAATGAAGCTCAGAGGTCAGGTGGTTTGCCCAAGGATAAAACCAAGTGGGGAAGTAGGATCAGGTCAGACTCCTAGTTCTGTACCTCTTTCCATGGATCCCAGAATGATGTTCTTTCTACTTTTGGTAGTTCTGCTGGCTGTAGTTTAAGGTGGCTGAAATCAGATCCAAGAAGCAACTCAGTTTTCATGTTTGAGAATGTATGGCTTCTCTTAGGGGTGTTTTGTAATAAAATGGTGTGACTTCAGCAGCAACTGTATCTCACCTCCATATTAAATTGCTTTAGAGGCTGTTTGGTTCCCCAGTGGTGGGGTTGTTGTACCAGGATTATTTTTTATTTTCATAATTTTTTTAAAGCTTCACTGTGGTCCCTGTAGCACTCCTAGCAGTATGCTCACAACTTGTTTCTCAGGGCCAGGATTCTGACCTTGGATTATTTTAGGTCCATGACTGGGTGACTTCTGGAGGCATTTCCATCACAGTCTGGTGACTTTCTGATGCCAGCTGGCAACCTTGACTTGCAGGATTACTTTTTGGAACCATACAAAGTATAGATTGGTTATTTTCTGTAAGCAAGGAAATGAAGACACTGTCTTCATGCTTTTTTTAGGATGCTGTTAAAATCAAGAAAAAGGTGAAAGTGACATTGAGATAACTCTGGCTCATTGTAGTAGATAATCTGTAAGGGCTGTTTTTTGAACTTGTTAAATTTATGGAAAAAAATGTGTTCCCAATCAGGCGGGATTTTAGAAATACCACTTTTTGTTCCGAGAAAAAAATGGCAGGTCAAGTGTTCAATAGGATGTTTGATATCCAAATTGGAATAAACAAAATATTCACCCAGTAAAGATTGTTCTTGATTCACCTTTCTCCAGTAAATTTTCAGTATTTCTCCAACTTTACTGTCAGAAAAATTGGTTGGGAGTGGGTGACAAAGAATTACAGATTCAAAATGACCTTTTTGATCTTCCCTAGAAAGAGGCCATCTGCCCTTGTTCATTACTTGATCTCCCACATAGTGTGTTTTTAGGAGAAATTCAGGAAAATTTGTGAAGGTCACTGGAACAGTAGAACTCAAAAGTCTGGAATAGAGATAATAATTTAAAGAAAGAATATAGTACATGAGACTGATAATCAATTGAAAGTTATTTGCATCTGTAAGTAAATCATGAATGATAGGTAATCTCACTAGAATTTCAATCTCTACAGGGAAATTTTTGCAAAAACTGCCTTAACTAACCCCATGTTTTCTCATGTCTTAGATATGCAATTTTTATATTACTTTTGAGTCTCTTAAGTTTACTTAATGTCCTGATTCCATGTCCCCCAAAGCTGTGAGGTTAGTAGGTGCATCTTTCAATCCAGATGTCTTAGAATTGAGAAGCTGAAATAGCTGCATGCCAACATGTTCTCTGATTTATTATCTCTGCAAATATTTTACTCTTTCTAGAGTATAAATATTATCCTTGTGCTATGCAAAGCTGGTGTAAACCTGAGAAAATAAGGTCATCAGATTGTCTCTACATATTTCAAGCAGGTGCCTCTGGTATAAAATTGGCCAACAGGCTATGCACAAAGCAGTCAGGTGGGATCCTGCCAAGGCTGCTCCGTACTGTTTAGCTGTAATTTAGAATATCACAGGATGAAGCAGAAGTTAATTGTTGAGGGTGAAAGCTCAATAGCATTTTACTCATCATCACATTTTATAGGACATAGTAACTTTAAACTTTGACCTTAATACGTATCATTTCTCTTTAATTTTTGTTGTGTTTCCTTAAATTTGGCGAAGACTACCAGAGATTTCGTTGGGTAAAATGCTTTGTAGTTCCCCAGTTCCCTGTGGAATTCAGAAGCATTAAGAGATCCAGGGACTTCGTTAAGTTTTGGGTGTTATAGTTCAATCTCCTTAAGGAATTTTCTGGAACTTTACCCATAAGGGATTTTTTCATTACGGCTAACATTTCTTTCTCTCTCTCATTCCCTGTGATTATTCTCTGTTATCGTCCCAAAGAAATGAGGCAATTTGATGACAGTTTATTAAATAGCCTATGAATATTTGAAATGGTTTACATCTAAAGTTTTTATTAGTAGCCACTTTAAAACTTTAAACTTATCTCTCTTTTCCTATCATTTAACATTTTATTATTTTATTGTGTCTGGCCTCCTGACATGAATGGCATTTTGTTCTTTTTGATTGTCCTTCTATTCAGTTTTTGATTTGTTGATCCAGCCTTTTCTGCCCCCCAGTACTTTAAAAACAATTATTTTGCCAGTTTACATGTGAACATTTCTTGGCTTCCTGTGCAGCTTTTCATTTGTTTAGTAAATATTTGTGATCTTGCTGTATGCCACATATACTACCTTAGGTATTAAGACTATAGTAGTGAATACAGTATACTCCCTGCTGATATGGAACTTAGAGTTTATTGGAGGAGATATTATGTTAAAGTTCTACAAATTATTACGTATAATTGTGATTTGTGCTGTGAAGGAAAATAACCTTTAGGGCTTATAACACAGTGTGGGAAGTGGTTAGTGAAGATCATTTGCTGATTGCCTTCCTAGCTACCTTATTTTTACTGTACATAAAAACAGACTAGTTTTTAATTTCATAGGCATAAGAGTAGACAGAGTTCCTAAAATTAAACTCTATTCTCCTTGATAAATTCATGGTGAACTTTGAGTCCTAGAGCTGATTTCTGCCACCCAGCTTCTATCCCACCATAGATCTGGCTTTTTATATTTTTTACGAGAAACCAATTTTAATGTTCTTTGCAGGACAACATAATTTGGCAACTTTTACTCTGAAAGCTATGTGGTGAATGCAAAGCCCAGCAGTGAGATCCGCATTGTCTAAATCCTTTATTCTCTTTACCCATGGCTTTGAAAATGTGTTGGATTTTGAAACATTATCAGTATTTTTTTAAATAACACTTTCTAATGTATTAATTGATGCAATAAGAACTTAAGAATATTAGGCGTTTTGCTTGGCGTAAATTAGAATTTCACTAATTCATCCACAGTTGTATTTTGTCATTGATTGGATTATTTGGTTTGTTTATGAATGACCTTTTAGATAATCCCTCTGACAAATCACCCCATTGCTTTACCATATTGTATTCCTTCCAGTATTCATTTAAATTATAACTAAAAGGAAGTAACATATTAATTGGAATTGTTTTTAAAATATTTGTTGGAGTGGAAGAGACTTAGGCAGTTTTTTTGTGTAGAAACATGGGAAGACAGTTGTTGTTTAAGAGTGTCGAAAAATACTTTTTAAAAAAATGTCAGTGGCTTCTGTGGAGTTCCTTAATGGTAAAGGGCTAGGTATGTTCATAAGAGATGGGTAGAATATGGGAAATTACTCTAAGAAATTGGAAAAGACACGGAAAAAAGGTTAAGGAAAATGAGGAAGTGAATTTTCCATCTGGCTAGTTTCCTCATTCACACAGATCACCAGACCTAAACAGTACAGTGAATGCATGGCAAGAATATGATATTTTAAAATAGTGTCTTTCTGACCACCTTATTAGATTATTAAGCTTACTTGACTATGCTCTTAGTTTCCTCAGAGAGGTGGACTCTGGCAAACAGTTTTATTTTTAATATAAGCTGGTCTTTAGGAAGATAATAAAAACTTTGCATGCCTTTTAGCTTATACCATTTATAATTGTTTGATTTAACATGGATATAGCATTTTTTTTGTAGGTGGATATTATTTCATCACAGCTTTTAGATTTCAGCCCCTTTTCCTTAGGCGCAGAAGGAAGCTACTGAAAATATAGACAGTAACCTCTACTCTTGATGGAATTTGGAGAGAAGTAAACCAAGTTTTAGTTCAGGAGAGGAGAATTTTAATTTTACTTCTGGCATTACAGGGACAGCAGGTATGAGAGTTAAGGAGCTGGTCAGGGAATGGGCACTTGGGGTAACAACTTCCCATTGCCTTTGGTGTCAGGTCTCTTCTTAATAGCTTTTTAAATTGGTTTAAATTTTTAGGGCACAACTTAAATGTTACTTTCAACTACACTGGAAGCTCTTTGATGTCAGTGATTCTTATAACTTTGTTTTCTGAATATAGTGGGTCTTATTGTTTTATTACTGATTTTTTTTTAAAGAGATTTAGTCTCACTGCAGTAGCATGATCATAGTTAACTGTAACTTCGAATTCCTGGGCTTTAGGGATCCTCCAGCATCAGCCTCCTGAGTAGTTGGGTCTGTAGGCATGCTTTACTGCAACTGGCTAATTTTTAAATTTTTTTGTAGAGATGGGGTCTCACCATCTTACCCAGGCTTGTCTTGAACTCCTGGGCTCAAGGGATCCTTCTGCTTTGGACTTCCAAAGTGCTGGGATTACAGACCTGAGCCACCTCACCTGGCTAGTCTGATTTCTTGAATCTAATAGGTCCTATGTCTTTAAAATGAAGATTGAAATTATATATGCTGAAGGTAAATATTACATGCAGGTTTTTTTTTCTTTTAATTGTGTATTTGGCCTTGGTATTTTGGTTGCTATGAAGTTGTCTTGTATAACTTACATATTTAACCAATTGGAGTTAATAAAAATTGTTAATATTTAAACTATATCAAACATTTCTATGTTTTTTAGATATCACTACTATATGATGGTAATTAAGTGCTGGATACTGAATAATATTTTAAGATGATTTTATTACAGTGCTGTTTCTTTTCATCCATACCTGTGAATAATTAAGAATTTATGGTATCTGTTTGCAGTCTAGTTGGTGAGTTTAATTTACTTGGACCACCCAGAAAAAAATATACAATGATGCTTCTATAACCACTTTGACTAAGCTGAAAGTATGCTTTTTACATGTATTTATGACCTGTTAATACAGCTTCAAAGTGTGGTGTATTGAAAAGATATTGGCTGCTTCAAGGTTGGGCTGAAATGGCTGTGTTTGCCAGGAATAAGGAGGGGTCTCCATGGATGACCACTGGGCCAGTCATTTAATAGCCGTGTGGAACCCCCTTCGGCTATCAGAAGAATGTTTTCTGCTCTGCACTGAGTATCTTTGGAAGCAGATAGAAAAGTTGAGGTCTAAGGTAGATGCTCTAATCATGGATGGCTAACTTTAAGAAGCATTATTGGGCCAGGTTCTCTTGTGGTATATGCCAAGCTCATGCTCGTGCGTGGGTACACACACAAACCCAAGGTACAGTAGCAGCACCATGTGTTTTGTATGTTGTAGGCCTGCCTTGACATAGAACTGTTTGTTCTAAAGCAACTCATTTTAAAGCTGCAGTATGTTAAATGGGCAACCCTTCATTGAAGACCTTGGATATGTTGGCAGTTTATCAGCAGCAGGGTTGTGATCCTGTCACTTCTTGTTAATGAGGGCTTTTATTTAGCTTAGCAAATCATATCTCTTGTTAATATCCACTCTCTCAAATGGTAGACTTGAAAGGGATGTTTGTACCGTTTTGTTTATTAGTAGCCATAAGGGTGCTTTGGCCCTTGCTTGTTATAGCCATTTAGCCATATTTCTTTTACGGAGATGTGGTTTGTTTTAAACTAGGGAAATCCCCAAATGATTAATGTCTTTCTTTTGTATATCATTTTTGAAATGGCTTTTTATATTTCCTATTAGGTGGTCTTTTCCTTCAGTCTAAATTTCACTTCCATTTTGAAATTCCTAGCAGGGGTTTGTCAGAGCATTTATGTTCCCAGTGTTGCAGTTGACTTTCCCAGCATTTATTTGTTGTTCTTGGGTAGTCCAAGAGAATAAGCATTCTGTCTTCATATTTAATGTACATTTCTTATATATAACAAGTTCAAGGACATCAGAGAATGTTAGAGCTGGAAAGGCCCTACCCATAGTGTTGAACAGCAGTCTCATTTCATATACACTCAGGACTGATGCTAAGATGTGTTGTCTAAAGTCTTAGGTATAGTGATTGCGGTTGGTGACTGACCTTGTGGCTGGTTCCCGACTTGCCTTTACTTCCCCCAGTGCCCTCTCTACAGTGCTGCATTATTTCCTTTTTAAAAATGTACGTTATGCTTTGGTGGGACTGCAAACTGATAAGTTTTTAGAAGTTTTTTTTGGCAGTGACTAGTGTAATTAAAAATGCAAATAAACTACAAACCAGCAATTTCTATCTTTAAATTTACATTTTTGCTTTACTGTAAAAGGTATCTATCGTAAGCACTGTTTGAAATAGCAAAACCTTGGAATGTTCATCAGTAGTGGATTGGTTAAATTAATGAGGGTATATATCTCTATTATATAGTATCTATAAATAAAGAGTATGTGCTGATCTTGAAATGTAAAAAGCAAGGTTCAGAGAACATGCAAAAAGATCTATGTATTAAGTATTTACTTTTCCTCACCTGTGCCTTAACATGTTTGTATTTTCTTTGAAAGTGTTCAAAATGTTCATGAAATTGTTAACCTCTCAGGTGTAGGTTTGAAGAAATTAAATATTTCTATCTTTTATTGCTTGAACCCGGGAGGTGGAGGTTGCTGTGAGCCGAGATCATGCCATTGCACTCCTGCCTGGGCGACAGAGCGAGACTGTCTCAAAAAAATAAATTAAATAAATAAATAAATAATAAATAAATGCATCTTTTAAACAGTTCTGTGGTTATCTTTTTGCATCAAATATATATTTTTTAATTTGCACAAATTATTATAGTAGAATTACTAATTACTTCAAAAGCTGATCCCCCTTGGGCTTTTCAGAGCATTTTAATAGATTTCCACTTTCCCTACATATGAGCTATTTGTTAGCATTCAGTGCCTGCCTTGAGCTGAGCGTTGTGCATGGTCCCTGGGTGCTCAGAAACACTAGGATGTGGATGCCACTCTTAAGTTCTCCAAGTCTGGTTGACAGTCCAGAGGAAGAAAACGTGAGTTTATGGGAGGGGAGTTTGGTGAGGTCTGCTGCAAACATTGGGAAACGGTTCCTGAAACCAAGTAGATGTAGTAGCACTTGTGAAGCTCTTTTATACAAATAGGGGGAGTTGTCCCCCCACCCCACCCCCTCCCCCCCAGGAGAAGAGGATTAAGTGTGATGTACTCCTAGCATGTAAGGAAAAAGTTTTGATTATTGGAACATGGGTGGGTTTCTAGAGGACACCAAAATCATACAGGAACATTTATTTTGTTTGAGAGAGCCAGACTTGGGACAATTTTATAGGATGGCTTAGTGTGAGGACAACTGAAGCAAAAGACATGGGCTGATGTGGCTAAAGGGGCCTTGAGGAGGAAGGCACCAGGGCTTTGAGAGGAAGATGGAGCATGCATGGCTTCCTGACTAGGGTGTAAACCCCCAAATGAAAGTGAAAAACTGCTTCTGGCATGCTTTGTATTCTGTAGGAGAGACTCATAAGATACTCAAGCATTTTTCTAAACCAGTGTAAGTATGCAACATGAAACATGTAATAGCTTGTTATGCGTTATAAAGCATCTTTTCTGAGAACCAGAATATACAGTTATATTCATGTTTCTCCGACAATGTTTATGTACAAATTTTAACGTTAAAGGCAGTTGAGATGATTAACGTTTTTTTCTTATAAATTAGGGTAGTAGTGGGCATAAGAAATAGTTTACATAGTCCCAGAGCTGGAGGAACATCCCTTTGAAGGTAAGGAGAGTAGTTAGAAGCTGTTCTAAGGTTTATCTATATGGGCTAAAGGGATTCACCATAAAGGCATGCTTATGTAGCAATGAATTAGACCAGTAATTCTCAAAGTTCTTGATCAGAGGATCCCTTTATACACTTAAATTATTGAGGACCCCAGGACCTTTTGTTTGTTATGTGTATAAATATTTACTGTATAAGAAATTAAGATGAGAAAATTTAAAAACATGTTTAAATAGCAAACCCATTACATATTAAAAAATACTTTTAAAGTGAGAAATATGTGTATTTTTAAAAAGTAAAGGTGGCATAGTTTTACATTTTACATTTCTTTAATGTCTGGCTTAATAGATCTAGTCAACTGTATTCTCATTGCAACAGACTGAATGCAGAAGCAAGTGTCACATATAACCTTTAGAAAGCTCTACTGTACATTTATGAGAGAAAAAGGCATTCTCTTGACTTCCCGGTTGTATGAGGAAGTCTCAGAGGACTCTTAGGTTCCCAGGCTATACTTTCAGAACCACTGGATTAGACTAATGGATTCTTGGAAGACAGGGCTAGGCCCATCTGAGTCTTAAAACTTGGAATCTGTATTGTAGGGAGGAGTGGACAGTCATCTTTCTAGGGGAGGGGTAAATTTAAGAATAAAGCTGTGGAATTGGAGTACTTTGGAGGTAAGATTGTCTTTGGGAGTTGAAAACTTGAATGCTGTGACCAGCTTCTATCACTAGCAAATGCCATCACTAGAAAGTTTGGCCAAGTCTTGGGGCTTGCTTTCTCTGTCTAAAAATTGAGGCTGTGGGCTAGCGTTTGGAAGTCCCTTGTAGCACTAACATTCTATGATTTATTAATGTATTTTTTATAGCGCTCTTGACCCTTTCTATAAATACATGCCCACACATCTACATACAACATACTTGGAGCACTTTGGAAGGTCACATGAGTTAAAAATGCACCTTGGAGTAGTTCACCTACTCCATGCATTTTCTTCTTCCTGTATTGGTTTCATTGTCCTACTTTGTTGCTCAAGTAGACATTGACTAAATGGTACCCAGGATGTGTATAGAATCTTAACTTCTTTCTTCAATTGTGGGACACATCTGCACTTAAAAAAACAAAACGAAACAGATAAACAATCTTCCACTGTATTTATTTCAGCTTCCCACATTAGTCGTGGGATTAGGTGGGTAAGGAGGAGGGAGGTGAGATGTCATCTAAAACCACCATTATCAATCAGGGCTCCACCTGTCAATTCCTATTTGCAGTGCTTGTTAGAAGAAAACTCTGTGGGAGTCCCTTCCCCCTTTAAAATGCAAAATGGGGTGTTGGTGGTGAAGGGTGCCAATTTATTTTTCTGTGTATGATTCCATATTTAATATTCTAATAGAATTAATTTCTTTCTAGTTTCAAATGTGCTGATTTAGACATTTTCTGCATTTTAGTTTGGATAACTAATTCCTGAACATTCTGTTGTCAGATGTTGACCTTTATATGCCCTAACTAGATCAAGAAATGTCAGTAACAGTGACATCTAGCATTCTTAATGATGTTGATTTCTGTTTAAAACTAAAGTCCCTTAGCTAGGACACTTCTGTTGGTGAGATCATTGATACTCTGGGATTTCTGCTTGCAAGAAATTTACTTGTCTGAAAACTGAGTAGCCCTTGAAGGCAAAGACACACTTTATATTCTGATAGTTCCTGTACATAGAGCTTAATATTTATTGAATGAATGACAGTATAACTTTTCCTTTCAAGCACAACATTCAAGAGAAGAAGTATTAGTTTTTCATTTTGAAATGCCTTGTAGCTTTAAAAAATCAACCTGAGAAAATTTCTTCGACTTTAAAAGAAATAAAGCAGCAGTTAAGTTTTAAATGTTATTTTAAAACATATTAAACTTGAGCCTATTTCCAGTAATGTTTTTGTATTTTTTCTAGGCTCTTAATATTTATTTCATACTTCAGCTATTCCTAGGTAAGTGTACCTACTTCTAAACAGAAAGTTTTGAGAAATAGTCTGGAGGGCTTCTGTGTCTGTTAGGTAGCTCCAAATTGAAATAAAATGTAAAAATGGAAGACGGGGGGCAGTTGTTATACAGTTCACAATTAGCCTTGATTTATAGATCTCTGCTGGGCCCAGCTGTAAAGTTTATTGGTATAAAATGTGTTCTTGATCTGGAAAGCCCTCAAATAAGGTGCCTTTCTTTCCAACAAGTAGGAAGGAAATGTTAATGCCAGTTTTCCTGTGGCTTCTGTTTAATGTGAATGGGATCCTCTGAGGAGATTTAAAAAGCGGCTCATTGCCCTTGAAGGCACCCATATCGGATGAAGATAGATCTAAATTAGTATTTGAATAAAAAATTTCATACGTCATCTGCTTTCCCAAACTAAATTTAAAGTTTAGTTTTAAACTTTTACTGTAAGTTATTTTAAGTAAGTCGAATTTTCTAATTTTGTAGATTCATTTGCTTGAGAAGCATTCTATACTAATTCTCTACTCCCCGAAACCAAGTAATCTGAAGTAGCTTTCCAAAGTTGGGATTAATGACCTATGTTCTTTGAAAGAATTCTTAAAATTTCCATCTGATCTTAAGCATATAGGGCTGTAGTGCATTTCACTTCATCCTTGAATGAGAGGGAAGGGTGCTAGGCTGGACATGTTCTGCAGCTTGTGAGGTCCCTCTCCTCATGTAAGCATGGTGCCATTTGCTCATTCTGGCTTAGTAGAGCTGCTCTTGGGCACTACCATCCTGGGTTGTGAAGGGTGCACTTAGGCCCCTGCATGAGCAGATACCCTGGGTTACACATTTGGTGTTAAAATAAGCTGAGAAGAGGAATAGGAACTCTACTGTTTTAGGCCTTGATGGTTACACCTCCGGTTCAGAATTTGGGGTCCGTATTCAAAGTTACTCCACCTTTCCAAGCCTTTGATGTCTGACCTACAGAATGGGAATAATGAAAGGTTGATTGTGACGCTTTATGGTGAAGCTCTCATTATTAGCTACTTTCTTTCCTCATTTTTGAACTGGAATTCTTTGGAAGACTGAAGAAAACTTGCCTTAATGAGGCTATTTTAGGAGAAATATTGGACTTTAAGGCTTTTGTTTCTTTAATGCTTTGTTTCTCTAATACTCTTCAAATCTTGCATAGGGAAAGATTAGGTCTGTCCCCTGCACCCACCCACAGAGTCCTTGGACAGCTATGTTTAAAAGTGAGGGCTTGGTTTAGATTTGCTGGAAGACCTCTTAAAACTTTTGGGAAAGGAAAGAGAATGGGAAACTACAAAGGGCTTAAGATTTCTCTTTTCAGTGATAAATAGAGCCGTTTCGGGGTTTTCTAATTCTTAATGATTTCTTGCCCAACTTGTGTGTCTCTTGTTTGGTGTGTTAGGTCTGTAAAGAAGCTTAGTCTACCCGGAAGCACCTTGGGTGTGGTAAGGCAATGAGGGGCTCTCAACAGAAGATGCACTAGTGACCTGCGTGTCTTTCAAACTAGGGTGTTGGCTGCTGGGAGTAGCAAGAGTTACTATTGAGCATCAGTGACTAAGAATTAATCTTAATTAAGTTGGAAATGGGGCTGGATATTGTAATTAGATGTGAGAGACCCAGTGATCAGACTTGAAGATGGTAGGCCCTCAAAATTCTGCTTTTCCCCACTCGCGTGGTGGGGTGAAGTAAGAGTACAAAATCTTGTTTTCTATGGAGGGACATCTAGGTTCTAGTCCAGGTTTCACCCTGAGTGCCTTAGGAAAATACTCACTTTTCAGGTCCTGGGTTTCTTATCTCTTAAAATGCGGGATGGGAAACAAGGTAACAAATAGGATTGCTTTTCTCCTGTAAAGATCTAAGGTGATGTTAGAACCAGGGGAAGGTTTGGTGCTACTCCCGACTTTATTTGCTTGTTTAGAAGTCATAGGTGAGAGGTCTTCCTTTGTATTTTGGGTTTTTTTGTAGGTAGTTTGGAGATAGAGATGGAAAAAAATTTTAAAAAGCTTCTGTGAGATTGCATTAGATTTTCTTAGGCTTTCTAGTTATGTCTGTCTTAATTGTGTAATAATTAGCACTTTAGGAAGGCCATTATGATAAGGGTTTTAATAGTTCTTCCATCCTTCACTTTACATGACCACCACCTGGGAGAAAATTTTGTACACATATCAAGGAAGAAAATGATCAAGTTTTGGATTTAAGAACGTAATTGTTAAGTTTTGATTACATGATGCCTATTAGGTTGTAATTATATCTATCTTTAAAAAACGGATGGTAGCAGATTTGATTGCTGCATTTCCTGAAGCAGTTTTTTAAGATAATGAATTTAATTACACGTGTGCCTGGGAACCATTTTAAACCATCGAGAAGGGAAAAATGGACAAGGCCTATTGGAAATGGAAAGTGTTCACCTAGGTGTATAGCTTTTAGCTTGTGGTTTTGAAGGATAGGAACAGAAAAGTCGGACTCCTCCCTTGTCTCCATTCCCACACACACACACCCCCTACAAAGGCAGAATCCATATTCTGTTACTTTATATGAAGTGTTACAATAACATTTATCAGATGTCAAAGGGTATGGCATAGAAGTGGTTGTGTCAGCATGATTTGAAGGCTGCTACTTTGTGCCAGGCACTGTTCTCAGCAGTCTACATGGATTCACTCACTTGAGTTCTTACAAAACTCTGAGAAGTAGGTGGTATAATTATCTCCCCACCCCCGCCATTTTATAGGTAAGGAAATGGCACGTAGAGTGATTTAAGTTACTGGCCCAAAGATGCAGTAAATGACAGAGCTGGAATTAGAACTCAGGCAGTCTGGCTTCAGAGTGCACAGTAACATCTATACTAGAATTCCCTCTGCCCAGGTATTAGAACTAAATTATTTAATCAAATAAAGAGTCCTGTTTTGCTGTTGTGACCTTTTTGCACTAATGTTATGAACTGTCTCCTCAGATAAATAACCTTGCAGAATTTAGGCAAATTTGGTTTAGAATCTTGTAAGAGACAGATAAAGGACAGCTTTGGCTCTGTCATCCTGCCTGAAGGTTTCAGTGGCTCCCTATTGCTTACAGAACAGATTTCAAACACTTTCAGGCATTCAGAGTTCTCCCTTCTTTGCCAGATGCAATGTTTACTTTATGAACTAGCCAAATAACTTTCTCTTGATCATGACCCATGAATTCTTATCCCATACTTTTTTTTTTCTTTTTTTTTTTCTTTTGAGACAGAGTTTCACTCTTGTTGCCCAAGCTGGAGTGCAATGGCGTGATTTCAGCTTACTGCAACCTCCACTCCCAGGTTCAAGAGATTCTCCTGCCTCAGCCACCCGAGTAGCTCGAATTACAGGCATGCACCACCACGCCCACCTAATTTTGTATTTTTAGCAGAGACGGGGTTTTTCCATGTTGGTCAGATTGGTCTCAAACTCCAGACCTCAGGTGATTCACCTGCCTCAGCCTCCCAAAGTACTGGGATTACAGGCGTAAGCCACCACGCCCGCATCCCATACTTTTTATTCACTCAAGTATATCATAATGGCAACCCTAAATCCTACACCTGGTGCCCTTTAAAAAATCTCGTCTCAGTCCCTACCTTTAATTATTTCTGTCATTATCTACCACCCATTCCTCTCCTGCTACCAAGCACCCTTTCTGTTTTAAATTCCCAATACCTGGCCTTTGGGATTTTATTGAAGTGTATCATACATGAGATTTACCAGATAACATGAAGATGACTTACACATTTCTTCATTTAGTTTGTGTTTATATTTACACTGTTACTGTGATGTGCTAGGGACTTAGCATGCATTACGATTTAAGATCAGTTTAATGATATTTAGAAATTCGTTCTGTTTTTGTAGTGCCTTTACTGGTTGTATTTTTTTGGAAACGCCTGTGTTTTTCTTTTAAACAGAGGATAGAGGTTCACTTTTGGGCTTAAGTAGAATTAGTAGGATTCATTCTGGATTTTGGTTCATTTTTGTCTCGAATCTTAAACTCTTCAAATCCTATTGTTAGCTGCTCAGGACTCAGCTGGGCAGATGGTAGCTATTGTACAAATTAGGACATTCAAGCATAAAGGTCAGGTTAATTCAACCTGTGTCCATTTAGCTAAATTGGCTACCATGTCATGCTTGTGAGTTGGACTCTGCATCAACCAGCTTTGCAGTCCATTGTCCCTGTCCTCATTCTTTATAGTTAGCTATCTCTCAAATGCATCCTTACTATTTGGAATGAGGAAAACGGGGTTAAAATGAAGAGATAAGCAAGTCCGAATCTATTTTCTCTAGTATATTCCATGACTGATATTGAATCAGTAGAATAACCTATACAAAGGATGTAGGGCAAGGGCAGTTGTTCTCAGAATATCTTTTACATATTTGGGATATTACTCTTTGTTTTGAAAAAAATTATAGAGCTATGATTAAATATCTGCTTGTGCAGGGAACTAACTCTACATATAGATTTGGCAATAATAGTGTCAAGGCTCTCTGTAAGGATGGTGTAAACCCTGGATATCTTACTTATAGACAGCCGTTGCCCTCGTGAGGCAAATCATGCATCTTTGGATCATAATGACTAAGCAGCAGAATTATAATCTGGCAATTTTGTGGGTTTACCGTTAGAGTGTGAAGCTGTTTTTGCCTTTTGGTAGTATTGTGCTTTCCTCGAGATGATCTCAGCTTTCATTAAGATTTCATCTGACTGAAAAGATTGATTTTTGAGTAGGTGAGAGTCCTTTTATGTGATGTCTCAAAGGACAGAGTGTGGGTCAAATCGCTCTTCAAATGGATGGTAATTGTGAGGAAGAGGCTTTTTAAATGGAGATTGCAAGTTACCCAAAGCTTATTAGAACTAAGAGCTTTTATATGTAATAAGCTTCCACATTTGTAAATAACAGGAACTGTAATAACCCAGTGAAAGCCCCATAACCAGGGCTTGAACCAGAGTTATATGTTAACAATGATCACCCTTCTAACTCCAGTGTTTTATAGTAGGACCTAGAAAGTTCATCATTTGTCTTTTGGTTTAATTCTTCTTTGGATTGCAGAAGTATGTTACTGTTCAAATTTTTGTTTCTCATAAAAATTAAGAAACAATCGAAGGACCAAGGACCAAAATGGGTACACTTCGTTTTCATAATATTCCAAAATCTGGTGGGAAACAGTATTGATCAAGAAAGTAATTTAAACATCCACTTATGTGTTTTTCAACCAGTTTGTAAGAAGGTGGTGGTGCTGCAGAGCAGGCTGTGAAGAGGAGTCAGTATTAAAAATGATTGTTTAGCTCTTGGAAATTATTTCCTGGAAATGCTAAATAGCAATAAAATCAGCTTTCAGGGAGGAGACACATTGCCATTAAATGTCTTGTTTTTGTCTCAGCTTTGTGATGAACAAAGGAATATTCGTTCTTAAATATGTGGAATCTTGAGATTTTAAATTCCATTTTAATAGTGGCAACTTAAAATTTCTTCCCTGTAAGAGGTTCTGTATTTTATGACAGTCCTATTTTTTGAGACATTTTATATATCAGTGACTATGGACGTAGTATTTTCCAGTACTTACAATGTTGTTTTCCCCATTTTTTATTTTTATTTTTTTGAGATGGAGTCTTGCTCTGTCTCGCTCAGGCTGGACGGCAGTGGCGTGGTCTCGGCTCACTGCAGCCTCCGCCTCCCAGGTTCAAGCGATTCTCCTGTCATAGCCTCCTGAGTAGCTGGGACTACAGCCATGTACCAGCACATGAAGCTAATTTTGTATTTTTAGTAGAGATGGGATTTTACCATTTTGACCACGCTGTTCTGGAACTCCTGACCTCAGGTGACCCACCCATCTCAGCCTCCCAAAGTGCTGGGATTACAGGCATGAGCCACCACGCCCAACATTTTCTCCATTTCTTAAATGGACACTGGCAGGATCTTAGGTTCTTGGGGAATCTTATATAAAATATAAACAAATTACCCACTTAATTATAACGAGCCTGTGGTCTATAAAGATAGGGACTTAATTTTTCAAAGTTGTTGACTTTGAAAATATTGCTTAGAAATGTGTTTTTTAATGTCTGAAGAGCAGTAATATTATTTTACTCCTTTAGTTTGTTTTGATAGCAGTCGATCAAAAGCTATTATAAGGCATGTATACAGATGTTTTGTAGGTGTGCATAAGATAAAATAAGGTGAGAAATTTGGTTAAAGAAGTGTTCATCTTCTTTAGCTTTAGTTAAATTTTATTTTTCTAGGAGCTGTATATATCTAATTTATATGGTCCTGGCTCTCTACTTATTATTAAAACAAGAGAAGATGGAAGGATTAATGCATACTCTGCCATATTTTATCTGTATTCCATTGGTCAGGAAATCTTCCCAGATTGTAGGGAGCATTGCCAAGTGGTTGGTGTACTGGATCTGAAAAGATTAGACTGGTTTACCCCCACAAATTTTTTCATGATTTTCCTAAACATTAAGGATTGATTTGTACAAGCTTTGTGTAATTTTAATAATTAGTCTGGTTTGACTAATGTAGTTATTTGATGTAAAAATGGTTGATACTTTGGAATTCTCAAATTCTAGGAATGTTTAAAACTGAATGTATCTTATTCAGCCTTGAATTTGAAAAATGGGGGCTGTCTATCCAGTATGGATTAGGATATATATTTTCACTCCCTAAGAAAAATTGTTGTCCTCAGAAGCTTTTAGGAACTCTGGCAGGACAGCTTGCCTTTTCTCCTGCAAGAGGCCTGCTGTACGTGTGTTTAACAGTCAATCTGTTGTAGAAAGTGGGTGGTTCTTCTCCCCTTTTTAGGGGAAGCTGATGGCCCAGCCCTTTTGGGCACTCAGTGTTCCAGGAAAGTGTCACTGAAGTCCCTGAATGTTACACTATCAGTTTGCTTTTGATTCCAGGCCCTGATTGTAGAGTCATTGGTGTCATTTCTCTGCCCTACCACCCCTGAAGTTAGAAGGGGAAAGATAAGCTCATGAAGCAGCTTGAATGCTGTTGAGTATCTCTGGGTGCTGCTGACTGCAGTGCCTTTTGATTGAGATCAGAGTGATGAAAGAACTAAAGCTCTTCTGGATTTTTACATCTCCATTCTGGTTGGGTTTCTATATAAAGATGACCAGATACAGGTGGAGTCATTGATGGGGCCTTACAAATGGCTGTATGATATAGTGCATGCTAAGTTACCAGGAAAGAGCTCTTGGAGGACTGTTTTTAAAGGGGTAAGCAAAATTTATTAGAGAAGATCAGCAAAGCTTATAATGAAGAGCATGTGTGTAAATTGGAACCAGTAGGGAGAAGCTCATGAGTGGAGAAAATAGTTATAAAAGTTTGGAGGTGGAAAGTCCACTGAGTGGGACAGAGGCTATTTTGGGGGCGTATAAAAATCAAGAGCCAGGTATTCAGTTTGTTGGAAATCTTAGTATATTACTGTGTTTTGTCACTCACATGATGAAAATCAATAAGGATCCAGTATAGGTTACGAAGCTCAGTTAGGCTCTCATAAAGAGTGTTGAAGAGGCTTGTTATGATGTTCTTTGGAGGAATGATAGGGGAGGGGATCGTTGAAAATTGGGAAAATCTGAGACTCTATTAGTTTTGTTGCTGGGATTTAGGTGGTAGCTTTAGAAAAAAAGTTGAGGCTTTGAGAGAAGAACTGATTGAGCTCAGATCAAATCTATATATATGTCTCATGGTCTCTAGACCTTACTTAGGATGATAGTATTTAGGGGGAGATGAGAGCCTCTGAAAACTCTGAATTTCATTTGTGTCAGATCTTCCCATTTTCTATATATATGGAGCTGAAATTGGTACCATCTTTCAGATACTGTGTAAGTACCTGGCATGATTTGGTGGAGGTAAAAGCCTATTTGAATAAAATCAGTATGTGGCAGAGCAGCAGTTGAGGGTAGAAGGTTTTTCCATAACAAGCCCCTTGTGATTGTGTAATGTTCTTCAGAACTTCTTTCTTCAGCTGCCATTTAGAAAGGAAGCAGAGAGGACATTCCAAATTGTCACAACAATAAGAATAAAAGCAAGGAAACAGGCCAGGCAGTGGTGCCTCAGTCCTGTAATCCCAGCACTTTGGGAGGCCTTGGGGGGAGGGATTGCTTGAGGCCAGGAGTTCAAGACCAGTCTCGACAACATAGTGAGACCCTGTTTCTACAAAAAGTAAAAAATAAAAAATAACTGAGTGTAGTGATGCATGCCTGTAGTCCCAGATACTTGGAAGGCCGACAGGGGAGGATTGCATGATTCTAGGAGTTGGAGGCCACCGTGAGCTGTGACCACACCGCTGTACTCCATCCTGGGCGACAGAGTAAGAACTTGTGTCTAAAAAATAAATAAAAATATGAAAAAAGGAAGTAAATAAAAGAATGTAACAGATTCAGAGGATGATTATGGGTCATTTTGACCTTATGCAGGGTTTTGGCTTGAGAAGTTGGGAGAAAACATTAGGGATGGATTAGAAAGTTGAAAAGGCCCTTAATGAAGGTCTGTATGTATACAATTGATGGTATTTGAGCAGGTGATAGCATGAGATGTTTTTGGGAAGTTGAAGCTAGCCATTACATAAAGATGAGCATGTTGGAGGAGGAGACAGATTTGAAGCAGTGTATATGATGATAAAGGCTTGCCCTGGTGTCATGGGAATTGGAGGAGTAGGGGTAGATACTGGTAGACACTCATTTTAGTGAAGGTAAATTAGCAGTTATGGATAGATGACAGTGTTGATTCAAAAGTGAGGGGGCATGGTTCAGTGGCTACAAGAAGGCTCTCTGACTTATGATGAGGCTTATGTCCTGATAAACCTATCTTTAAGTTAAGTTGAAGATAAGTAGAAAATACATTTAACATACTTAACCTGCTGAACATCATAGCTTTCGCCTAGCCTGCCTTAAATCTGCTTAGAACACTTGCATTAGCCTATAATTGGGCAAAACCGTCTAACACAAAGCCTGTTTTATAATAAAAGTGTTGAATATTTCATGTAATTTACTGAATACTGAAAGTGAAAAATAGAATGGTTGTGTAGTTACTTGGAGTACTGTTTCTACTGAATGTCTATCGATCTTGCACCATTACAAAGTTTAGAAACTGTTAAGTCAAACCATGTAAGTTGGGGACTGTTTGCATATCTAAGGTTCAGATTCCAGGAAAAGATTGGGTGGCAGCAATCAGAAGAAAAGACAACTGAGAGATTAAGAATTTGTGTGGGGGTTGTATTAGTTTGCTTGGGCTGCCATAGCAGAATACCGTAGCCTGGGTAGCAAAAACAATAGAAATTTATTTTCTCATGGTTCTGGAGGCTGGAAGACCAAGATCAAGGTGCTGGTAGTGTTGGTTTCTGGCGAGACCTCTGTTTCAGGCTTGCAGAAGGCCACCTTCTCACTGTGTCCTCACTTAGCTTTTACTCTGGGTATGTAAAGAAGGAGAAATCATTGGTGTCTCTTCCTTTTCTTATATGGACACCAATCCTATTGGATTAGGGCCCCATACTTGTGACCTCATTTATTCTCAATTATTTACACTTATGACCTCATTTAGCCTTAATTATTTCCTGAAATAATTAAGGAAATACTGAGAGTGAAAAACAGAGTGGTTGTGTAGTTACTTGAAGTACTGTTTCTACTGAAACTACTGAACTACACAACCCTGTTTTCAAATATAGTCACGTTGGAGATTATGGTTTCAACATGTTAATTTTGGGAGATACAGTTCAGTTCTCTAACGGGGTAAGGGTATTTAATTTCTCCAGGCATGAACAGAAATGATTCTTTTCCCCTGAATTTCTGATCTACAGTTTTAGTTTTTCATTGCAGAAGGGAAATGCTTTCTCATCTTTACAACTGGTCAAGACTCCTTGCTCCCACCCCTGCGATTAGCATTTGCCGTTTTCAACCTGGAGATTTCTTTTCCATTTACCCTGTCTGTACAGTAGTTTCTGACCACCTCTGCCTTTTAAAGTTGAGTTTTGACAATTGATATACAATTGATTTCTTCTCTAACCTCTTCAGTTTTATAGTTTGACCTCTTGTTACAAACTGCTTTTAAAGGCACCATGCTTATGGTTTAAAAGCCACTTAAACAGAACATATATTTAGAAGACACGATGCTTTTGCCACAGATGTCAAGAGGGTCTTGGCAGTGTTTTCACAGAATGTCTGCTGGTGTCTGTGCAGCTCTGAGACTCTAGGCACTCTCTACTTAGAGAACATGTAGAGGTTAAGTGTTCATCAGAAGACCTGCGATGTTCGTGTTGGAAATACTAAGAGATGTGATGTTTAGGATGTTTTGTGTTGTATTGCTCTGTGTACTTATCCAGAGCAGACATCCTCAAGTCAGAACTTAATGAGGTATGCGGAAAATCACCAGGGGAACCCTAATATATAAAACGTAAAATTAAAGCTCTGGGATGAATGGCTAATGCCTAGTTATATTAGCTAGTCAGTTTATAGTTACTTGCTCCAGCCTAATTTTGCTGTCTATTCAAGGTACTATTCAGAGAGTCAAACCTTTAACTTTTTCTTGAGGGACTGCAGTGAGCCTTTTAGCTTTCTTTACGTTGAGGTTTATGGGTGACGGATGAGATGAAGGATATTATTT
Organism: Pongo abelii; assembly: GCF_028885655.2. Classification (NCBI taxonomy): domain Eukaryota; kingdom Metazoa; phylum Chordata; class Mammalia; order Primates; family Hominidae; genus Pongo; species Pongo abelii. The sequence goes on from NC_071998.2 coordinate 34,287,635, forward strand.
CAGTTCCTTCAAGTTTTTAGTGTGGCCTCATTTTATTTGAAAGTGAATTCCCAGAGCAGCCGATAGGCCTGTAACTAATCCTAAGTAGAAAATCTATTCCAAAGTAGAAAATATATTTTGGCTTTACCTGTGCAGTCACAGACTGGGAAAAGGGGGTATGGGGGTCTCTGATCATGTGGATTTAAATGGTTCGGTTAGAATATCTACCATCCTTTCATCCAACCACGTATTTCCGTATATTTTTGTATTCCCTCTCTTTTTTTCAACCACAGAAGTTTAATTTCAAGATTTTCTGTCTCATCTTTCTCTGGTATTCATTACACCTGTTATATCTGTTTTGTTTCCAGTACAAAACAGCACTCAGACCTGCCTCTTTTACAGTGGTCCTCTAACCAAAGAATGATTTAGGAGAAAATTTGTCATTTGTTGAAAGGTTGTTTTTTTTTTTTTTTTTTCCTTTTTTACCATCAACCTGTCATTTTGTGTATCTTAATGGATTATTCAAGCATTTATAGCCCTTTGAAAACTTTGGTTTCAGGCATTAGAAATTAATGTAATTTAGGAACATGGTTACCCCTTACCTTACCTCTGAGTGTCCTACCTCTATACATTCAGGAAAGGGTTTAAAAAGCATAGAACACTTAAAAACTTCAAATATGTTTTCTCGTTTATAAGTGACATTTAGTAAAGGCTTGAAAGATGTAAGAAACTGTTTTGCAACCATACTGTTTTCCTCTGGGCTCTCTTTAAGAATGTTTATTTACTTTTCTGGGGTAGGGAGACGTGATAGCTTGTATAATATGATACATTATTTAGGAAGCAATTTCTTGCCATTCAGATGGTGGGTTTTGGATCTTTTAGCTAAAAGATTACCCTCTACTGAGTGTGTGGAAATCATCTTAAGACAAAATAAGGTTTGTGAAAATGAAAGTTGAATAGGAAGTTGTGCAGATGACCAAGCTTTATCATTCAGCAGGTGTCAGATTTTAAGTTGTGTGGATTCCTTTGAGAAATAATTAAAAGTTTTACCGAATTCTATTACTATTTTGAACTGTTTCCTCAATACTATGCCCCAAGAATTCAGTTGAGGACACATATGCATTTTAATACATAATTTTGTATATAACATAAATTTAATAAATCACTTAATATATAAATTCACTGTTGGTGAAATGACAGTCACTGCAGTAGGGATAGGGGGCATACATTCCACCTTACCATTTAGGAAAACTTCCATTTCTTGTGGCTGCATCTAGTATCTGGGCACTGGCCTACACTGATATAAAGGGTTACTGATAATAGGAACTGAATAAGCAGGGCAAACTTCTATTCCCCATTTACTGAGTCTTTAACAAGGCCATCTAAAGTTTTAATGGTAAGAAGGAAAAAATTGGGGGACTATATTCTTACACTGCCCTCTATAAGAATACAGAGCTCTTGGTCTCTTTTCTTTTGCTTGGATGACAGTAGTCCCTCCAGTTTCGCTTTCCATGATTTCCGTTACCTGCAGTCAACTGTGGTTCACAAATATTAAATGGAAAATTCCAGGCATAAACAATTCACAAGTTTTACACTGTGTGTACTTCTGAGTAGCGTGATGTACCCTCATGCTGACCGGTCAGGATGTGAATCCTCCCTTTGTCTAGTGTATCCATGCTGTTAGTCCCTTAGTATAGCCATCTCAGTTATCAGATTGACTTGAGGTACTGCACTGCTTGTGTTCAAGTAACCCTTCTTTTACTTTCAGCGGCCCCAAAGCGCAAGAGTAGTGATGCTGGCAATTCTGACATGCCAAAGAGAGGATGTTAAAGTGCTCCATGTTCCCCTGAAGTAAAAAGGTGAAAGTTCTCAACTTAAAACTAAATATGCTGAGAGATCACATATACATAACTTTTATTACAGTGTACTGTTATAACGGTTCTTAGTTATTGTTAATGTCTTACTGGGCCCAATTTACAAATTAAATTTTATCATAGGTATGTGTAGGGAAAAACATGGTAGGGGTCAGTACTATCTGAAGTTTCAGGCATCTATTGGGGCTTTTGGATGCCTGGAAAAAAGGGGACTGCCATATCTCATATATTTATTCCAATAACTGAATGAGATGATATGATTATTTTCTCCATTTCCTAAATGAGGAAATCAAGACTTAGGATGGCAAATGCTAGAAGGGATCACCGTAGAGTTAACAGTTGTAACTACCAGGCTATATCCGATTGCTCAGCAAGCTCTGCTTATTGTCACTCACTTCTTATATTTTGTACCCTGGTCCATTGGCTTTAGGTTAGTCGACTGTTATTTTTTCCTTATTTTCCTAAAATTCATATCCATTGGTTACATTAGCTGTAAAAGTCATTTTGTGTTCCCTTCTTACCTACAGTCTTAAAAGTAAAAATTTTCTAACCTGTACTTGGTTCTCTCAGCAAAATGATTCCAACCTGTTTTTTCTGCCTTTTTAATCACCGCTTGAAGTAAAGCCTGTGTTCAGACTTTCCCTGAACTTAGTCTGGGTCAGCTCTGCCTCAGCACCTCCACTGTTTTTGAACTTCTGTTTGCCCCCTAAAAGCTGGATGAATTCCCCAGTCTCTGACTATTTGACTCTTGCTTGTTCGGCACTACCTAGCTGATAGTCCACTTGTCTTACGAAAGTCTTTTACAATGGCTCTCATCCTTGCTTGCAGATTTGAATCAAATCGGGTGCTTATAAAAATGCCAGTATCTGGGCCCTTAGGAGAGATTCTTATTTAATTGGTCTGGGGTGAAGCAAGATATTGGTTATTTTAGCTGCTTCATCGATGTGTGGTGCAAAGAGCATGGGCTCTGGAGTTTGTTAGACCCACATTGGCAAGTTTTGTGAGTTCTGGAAAAGTTAATCTTTTTTTTTTTTTTTTTTTTTAAGCCTGTTTCCTCATTTGAAAAATAGGGATGAGGCCGGGCGTGGTGGCTCATGCCTGTAATCCCAGCACTTTAGGAGGCTGAGGCGGTTGGATCACCTGAGGTTAGGAGTTCGAGACCAGCCTGGCCAACATGGTGAAAACCCATCTCTACTAAAAATACAAAAATTAGCTGGGCATGGTGGCGGGTGCCTGTAATCCTAGCTACTTGGGAGGCTGAGGCAGGTTGCAGTGAGCTAAGATCATGCCATTGCACTCCAGCCTGGGAGACAAGAGCAAAACTCCGTCTTAAAAAAAAAAAAAAATAGGGATGAAATGACCCATTTTATTAAGTTATTAGGATCATGGGGGTAATGCCCTTTAAAACGGCTTAGAGCGTGGCCTAGCATATCCTAAATTAAATTATAATAGCTGTCATCCTACCCTGTTCAACAATGTTGTCTTCCTTTTCCAAATGCTCATATTCTTTCTCACATTTGCCGTATATATATCTGTTGCCCTTTCCTCATGTTCGAATTCTTGTCTTTCCCATTAAAATTTATTTACAGGTCCAAGGTCCTCAGTGATGTTTTATTCCATTGTGTGCTTAAATAAAAGTGTACCTTTTACCTTTTGCAATATATTAGACATGAAAACCTTCCAAAGAGAAATAGAGAAACAGCATCAGAACTTCTTTGAATAGAAGAGTAAACTGGGTCATGTGGATGTCACTTTAAAATTTCAGTAGCTTAGATTTTTAAAAGGCTTTCCTTTCTCTCTCTCTCTTTTTTTTTTTTTGCCACTAAAGTCTGTTACTGAGACTACTGCAGGTTTCCTGCTTTATATACTTTTTGAACACTAATGTCTTCGTTTTTTGTCTTAACTGGCTCCTGGTCCTATCTTTACCTTGAAGTTTAGTATTTTCCTCCAAGCTTCTTATAGCTTCAGGGTAACTTTCTGAGTGATACAGTCTATCTCCAGTAATAAAGGGCAGATCAACACCAGTTGAAAGGGATAACTGTCTTTCCATTTTTAAAAGGTACATTTTTATTGAGCTGCATTTTTTTTTAAAGCGTGAAAGAGACTCTAACCCTCAAGTTTCATTGTTATTCTTCTGATATGTCAGTAATGACCTTTGGGTTGTCATTTCAGTAGCTCAGGGTCAATATATATTGCTAAATCATTCATGTCCTGTAAATTTCAGTATGAAATAAGCATTTACTGGTTCCTTGCCTGGATAGTCTGAGCCTATATAGTTTATCTCAATATAAATTAGATCTTTATTGCTTACATGATTTTGATGAAATTAGGTATTACAGTTATAATTTTTTTAAAGTTCTCCTTGACTTTCCTGGTATGTTAAACTGCTTTCTATGTTACTTTTTAAAAAATAGTGCACATGATGTGGGCTTTCACAGCAATTCTTCTGGAAGGTGACTTTTCTTCATTGTTAACAGAGAGAAATACTCTGCATTTATCACAAATGTTTCAAATGTCCTTGGATAGACTTAGAAATCTCTCAAGTTCAGCTAGCTTGAGACAGAGTACAAAATAGAATGTAGCATCAGTGAAGACCAGTCAGGCTGTTCTTCCAGTAGATCACTATTCCAGGTGACCTCATAGTGACCTTCAAGTACCGAAAAGTCTGGAATTCTTACTTATTTTACAATCTATTCTTTGGGAATGTAAATTCAGTGAAAACGTTGAGATAGTTTTTGAGTGGGACCCAGTATCTCTTCCTCTATCAAACCGATCAACTACTTTTCCCATTGTGTGTCCTCTCCAGTTTTGATCTGTTCTGCTCAGACTGGAGCTGGTCATATGCTTCGGAAATCCCTGTTTACAGGTTGATGCAGACCTGGAGCAGCTGCTCACTGGCAAAATAGGTCTAGATTTCTATGTTGTGACTGATTCATACTCATACTGGGAGTTTTGGGTTAACAGACGTGAGACAGTGAGAATTGAGCTATAGTGGCTTCAATTTGAAGGGGATTTTTTTCCTCCCTTGTTATTTTTGTTTTCACACTATCCTTAAAGTAATGCAAAATTTGGGAGATACCTGATTAAAAATGTTTCATTTTGCCTAAATTTGACTTGTAGGTGCAGCTGTGATAACTAAAAGATCCTACCTAAGTCCTTTTTTGTCCTCCAGGACACTGAATTAAATTCATCAAAATTCTCATTTTATAATATGCTTTGGTCTATGTGTGGGCTCTTACTTGGCTGCTGAAGAACATTCAATTGTGTGAACTTGTATGACTTTATCTTCATATCTTTCTTGTTCATCTTCCTTGATAAACACTTTGTTTTCATTTCTTGTGCTTTGATGAACAGTGCTGCTGTGAACTCTGTGAGTAGCTCCCTGTACTTCCTCAACCCTCTTTGTAACAGTTGTTCCTTGATATATGTACTTCTCAGGGAAGTACAATAAGAAATAAAACTGTACATTGTGGGAGGGGAATAATAGGTTTGTCAACTCTCTTTTGCCAAGGAAAGGCGTTTAAGACAATCTGACACGTTATCTATTTTCACTGTCATTTCCTGGTTTGCTTAGATGCCCCAAAGTAGGATGCACGTAACTTCACAAGAGAAATTGAATATATTTCACTTTACAAAAAACTCATTACATTTCTTATTTTGCCTGAAACCAAATAAGATTTTTCCCACAATGTCTAGTGAAGTGCTTGGCACTTAGACTCAAGTCTACTTGTTTTTCCCTACGGATATTAAGTGTTTCTTGTACATGATCCATTTACTGAATTCTGATATTCCAAATAAATTCTGATTAAAAAGTTAATTGGCAGTGTGATGTAATGGGAGTTACAGGTTGTGCCCCACCTCTGCACCTACCTAGTTCAGAAACACTGAGCCAGCCGCTGGGTTTCATTTCCTTCATTTGATAAAAAGGAATGGATGAGGATAGATGGGTTTCAAGATCTCTGTAGCTTAAGTTTTATCTATAATTGTAAAATTCTGCCTGCTGGGTTCCACATATTGCATGTAATTGCATCCCTAGGATGACATTCCTCAGGGTACAAGTTATGTCTTATTCACCAGTCCCACTGCCCGCAACACTACCTAGTATGTGTGTGGCACCATCCTTTACCTTCCAAAGACCAAGTATTACATATATGTAGTCATGTTTATCTTTAGATCTCAGCTTAAACGTCACTTAATCTGCAGAAGGCTTTTCTTCTGATCACTGTCCCAGTTTTATTCCCACAGCATCCTTTTTTCTTTCGTGGCATGGACTGCAATTCTAAACATTAGCTTTATCCTTTGGCTTGTTTAATATGTCTCTCCCACTAAGTTCCCTTAGTACCTGTCTTCTTTATGCTATAGTCTCTGTGCCCAGCGTTTTTGTTTTTGTTTTTTGAGATGGAGTCTTGCTCTGTGGCCCCAGGCTGGAGTGCAGTGGCGCAATCTCAGCTCACTGCAAGCTCCACTTCCCGGGTTCACGCCATTCCCCTGTCTCAGCCTCCTCAGTAGCTGGGATTACAGGCGCCCACCACCACGCCCGGCTAATTTTTTTGTATTTTTTTTAGTAGAGACGGGGTTTCACCGTGTTAGTCAGGATGGTCTGGATCTCCTGACCTCGTGATCCGCCCGCCTTGGCCTCCCAAAGTGCTGGGATTACAGGCGTGAGCCACCGCGCCCGGCCTGTGCCCAGCATTTTAAAAATGATTGCAACTGTGTGTATTTTGCCCTCTATTTGAACCTATGACAACAGAGAGCCTAGTGCACATGCCTTTTCTCTGTTCTGAGCCTGATAGTTTTTTCATCTGTCATCCAGATATAATCCCTCCTTCTCACACTTACCAGATTGTGTCCTGTGTTGTGGTTCTGCATGTGTTCCCTTCTTTGCTTAGACAGTAAGTGGGAACTCCTTATCTGAGTCATCTTGGATATCCAGCACAGTGCCCTGCACATAGGATTTGCATGTTAGAATGAATGCAGATGTCTGTCCTTCAAATGTGTTGATATTTGAGGCATATCTATTTTTTTCTATGTCCTTTTAGCGGTGACTAAAGCCTTATTTGAAAGCTCCATCTCCAAGAATTCCTGATGCCTTTATTCAATAATGAACCTCGTTGTTTTCAGGTTAGTGCATGGCCACTTTGTAGTTGTGCAGAATTGTACCAGTTTTTCATGCTCTCTGAGGTTACATGTTTTTCTTCAGTTTAACTTTTGATTTTGCTTGGAGTTACTCCATTTAAGTGGCTTCAGACTGTGAGCTGAGTGAGATCTTGCTGTCTTCCAGCCTTGGCACCTTGAATATTTCCTTTTGTTTACAAGCTAGTTTCTCTTTGGCTGTTTTTAATTTGGAGGACTAAAGTGTAACAGATGAGATAAGGATAATTCTGCTTATTAATGTCTTATCTGGAAGTATGATGACCTTACGCCTCCAGAGAGTAGAGATCAGCTACCTTTCAGAGGTATTGGAATAAATTCCAGGTATACTTAACTGCCCTTTTGAGATAAGAGTTTGTTGGATGCATAGAAAATGAAGTGGGCTCTCACTCTAGCCAAATATTTACCAGTTAGTATCTTGGGATATCTGCAGACTCAGCTGAGCTCTCAAATGGGAGAGGGGATGAAGGCGCAGTGAGCAACTGAGATGGGAAGCTAGGATTGGAAAGAGAAGGGCCTATCAAAGAAATTTGTCCTCCTTCCTGGTTTTTCTCTTCAGCTCACTTCTTGTGCTCCGGGGTCTCCATCCTTAGCTATGCTTCCACATTGTGCCCAAGTCTGTTTACCAAACCTTGGTGGTCAAGCAGGCTGGTAAATAGTTTATTAATAAATTCAGATAGAATCGCCTCATTGGCAGAATATACCAAGAAGTATTTGAGCATATAAAGTGGTTTTCTTGGTATGGGATGGAACATATGCTAATTATCTTCAGGCTTAATCGTAGTTCATGGTTGCAGCTCTTTAAAATGGCTTAATCTCTTGCATGGTTTTTTGTATTGGTTTGGTTTGTTTTCGTTTGTTTATTTGTTTGTTTTTTGGAGACAGTCTTGCTCTGTCACCCAGTCTGGAGTGTGGTGGCAGGATCTTGGCTCATTGCAACCTCTGCCTCCCAGGTTCAAGTGATTCTCCTGCCTCAGCCTCCTGAGTAGCTGGGATTACAGGTGTGCACTACCACACGCCTGTAATTTTTGTATTTTTTTTATTTTTAATTTTTTGTATTTTTAATTTTTGTATTTTTAGTAGAGCTGGAGTTTCACCATGTTGGCCAGGCTGGTCTTGCATGTTTTTAAGAATGCTAAGACTCTGTGTTAAGCACTATGCTAGCCTCTGAGCAAATGCTTACCATGTACTTTGATTTTGAATTTTTCAGGAATAGCTATAGTGTGTGATTCTTAAATTGCCAACTGAAACATCACCGTCTGCTGTTCAGTAATAGTTTTGACTTGGTTATCTGCTTGGACATTTTTATGTTAAAGAAACTTCTTAGTCGGGCATGGTGGCTCACGCCTGTAATTCTAGCACTTTGAGAGGCTGAGGTGGGAGGATCGTTTGAACCTAGGAGTTTGAGGCCAGCCTGAGCAACCTGGCAAGACCTCATCTCCACAAAAGATTTTAAAAAATTAGCCAGGCGCGGTGGCTCACGCCTGTAATCCCAGCACTTTGGGAGGCCGAGGCGGGCAGATCACAAGGTCAGGAGATCAAGACCATCCTAACTAACACGGTGAAACCCTGTCTCTACTAAAAATACAAAAAATTAGCCGGGCGTGGTGGCGGTCGCCTGTAGTGCCAGCTACTCAGGAGGCTGAGGCAGGAAAATGGTGTGAACCTGGGAGGCAGAGCTTGCGGTGAGCAGAGAATCCCGCCACTGCACTCCAGCCTGGGTTGCAGAGCAAGACTCCATCTCAAAAAACAAACAAAAAAAGATTTAAAAAATTAGCGAGGTGTGGTGGTGTGTACCTGTGGTCCCAGCTACTCAAGAGGCTGAGGTGGAAGGATCCCTTGAGCCCAGGAGGCTGCAGTGAGCTGTGATCACACCACTGTACTCCAGCCTGGTTGGTGACAGAATTAGACCCTATCTTCCAAAAAAAAAAAAAAAAAAAAAAAAGGAAAGAAAAAAAGAAACTTTTCTTAAATATGCTATTCTGCTGTATGTTTTGGTGGCTTAAATATTTGGTACTTGGAATGTAGTATATTGTAGAGTTCCTGATCTGTTTGGTGAAAAGATGACCTTTTGAGGGAAAGAAGAAAGCAAAGCCTGGAGTGTGTGTGTTTATGTGTATCTTTGACCATTAATTTGAATTTCTCAGGTTGCAGTGATAATGGCAGCTTGACCTTACGATAAATTAGAGATGTGTTTTTAGGAGAGCATGAAAGCAGAAAACAATTCTCGAGAAGGTTAGTGCCTTGAGAACAATACCCTACTTTGTATAGTGCCTGAAATTTTTTATAAGCCATTCTTTTATCTGTAATTTGTTATAGCTTATTTCTTTTAATAACCCTGTTTGCTAGCAGAGTGAGAAAAATCTGTTCTTAATAGATGAGGGAAGTTATGAACATAAAAAACTTGTTGAGGGTCACAGAACCATTAAGAAATAGATTTAGGACCAGCAGTGATTTGTCTTTGGACTTCATGTAGGCTTTTACCTTCATTCTAGTCTTTTTTTCCATATCCTTGTTAGTTTGTTAGCCTGGGACTTGCGAATGAGATAATTGCTTCTCTGAAGCCACTCCTAACCCTGACTGTTTTATGTGAAAGCCTAAATTTGCTCCAAATTTCCTGAATGCTACATAGTGTTGTGACTTGCCCTTTTTTGGCCTTAATTTACCTGGCCATGTCTTAACTCTCCTGAAGAGCTGAACTAAAATCTTCATTTTAATATAAATGGATGCCTTAGGTTCTGATGTTTTAGATATGGAAAATAGTGCTTATGTTTTGGGTGCTGCTGTGTATTACACATGATCATTTGATTTGAGTTTAGACCAAATACTCTCATTTCTGTAACCTTGGCCATTAATGAAGAATATAAGAAGAATGTTGGTGTAAGCCAACATAGTTATGGATGTGAGCTAAGAGGTGTATTTCAGTTTTACCAAGGTCACAGGAAATTGACCACAAATTTTCTAAGAAAATAATTATAAAAAGACTCACAGGATTCAATATTATAAACTTTCAACAAATTGAAAATATGCTTAAAAAGCCATTTTCCAAGTTTATTAAGTTGGAAATTTATCTTAAGAGTTAATAACAGGCCGGGCGCGGTGGCTAACGCCTGTAATCCCAGCACTTTGGGAGGCCGAGGCGGGCGGATCACGAGGTCAGGAGATCAAGACCATCCTGGCTAACACGGTGAAACCCCGTCTCTACTAAAAATACAAAAAATTAGCCGGGCGTGGTGGTGGGCGCCTGTAGTCCCAGCTACTCGGGAGGCTGAGGCAGGAGAATGGCGTGAACCCGGGAGGCGGAGCTTGCAGTGAGCGGAGATCGCGCCACTGCACTCCAGCCTGGGCGACAGAGCAAGACTCCGTCTCAAAAAAAAAAAAAAAAGAGTTAATAACAATTGAATGTCCAGGGGGAACCCTAAACACTTTTTAGTATTTATATTTAAATAAATGTGAGAGCTTCACATTCTGTTTAGAAAATTCTCTATTGTTAGACTGCTTTCTTATTTTTGAATCTCATGCACTAGATTAGGAAACAAGTGTAAAATGATTATTATAATTTATTATTAATACCAATTGTTGATCTGTTCTCAGTTCAAAATGTTTTATAATACAGTCCTGGAAAAGAGAATCAACCTAAGTTATGTGTGAGGTTTTGTAGAATAGATGATATACTCTGCAGATTTAGGAACCCATACTTTACCTTACAATAGAGATTGGACTTGGAAGTTCATGAAGTTGTTTTTTTGTTTTTGTTTTTGTTTTTTGTTTTTTGTTTTTAAAGGAACGTTATCACCGATTGTGGGGGGAAAAAAAGAAAAAGCCAATAGCATTAACATAATACTCTGCAACCTTAAAGGTTTGCAGTTGATAAGGAATAATTTAATGTGCCCTATAAAACCCACAATTTTGGAATTGCTCCAGCTTTTTATTTTTAGCTGTGGCTTTTAGTTAATGAGAAGAGGTGAAAAGTATAGTTTCTCCTGGTCTCTGCTTGAAATCACAGAAACTTTCCACACTGTGAAAGTTCAGGGGATTCTGGGAGACCATCCTTATGAATTGGGTGGTGGTGTCTCCTCCTCTTTGTTCATGCCTCTTTTTCTAGAGAATAGGAAAGAATGGTGAGTTGATTACCTTCAGATTTTAACCAAACTGTAATTGCTCTGATATTGTCAAATGCACCTAGGGACAGTGTTGCAGTATTTTGAAAACTTACACAGGAAACAAAATAGCAGCTTTGGAGGCAGGGAAGAATGCATTAGTTTCTGAGTCTAAGGAAACCAGAAGGAAGCCCGCCCACCCACTCTCTAGCTTTCATATTCGCTCAGCCACCTCCCAGATCTTCCATTGCTGTGCTATAAATAGCCAGTGTTTAGGCAGGGCGTTGCTTTCTTCCCTTGCCTTTAAAGACTTTCTGCAGGCCCTGGAATTGCCTTTGTTCCTCTGCCTGCCCACTTTGCCAGTGTGAAGCAGGTTTTCATGGGATTCTATTGGGGTAAACCAAAAGCAGCAGACAAAGTGTGAAGTAAGACCTCTTATTTACCCTTCATTTCCTTCCCCACTTACCTCCTGTTTTACCTCCAAAATACAATTTGTGGTTTGTCATGAGACAGTTTTTAGAGCGTTAACCTGGATATTTAATGTTAATTCAAGGGCTTCTGGTATAGTGCCAGGTGATTTTTATCTTTTTTGTGTGCTGCCCTACTCCCTGCCTCATCCTGGGGATAAAGCACTTAATGGGCCCCTCCTCTTCTTTCTCATAGCGAAATATTTGATGATTAGGTTTGAATTAACTTTCTCAAACTCAGCCCCCAGAAGGGACAGGATATATCTAATTCTTTATGGACAGGATGACGTTCTAATCCAAATCCATAGTAGTATAAACAGGCCAAAATGAGTTATTTAGAGTGCTTTGAATGCCTGTGGCAGTCATATTAGGATGTTTAGTGACACAGACTTGATGCTTTTTTGCCTCATTTTTTGTTATGCATATTCATTAGAATATTTTCACAGATGATTAGGTCTACAATTAAAGATCCTCAGTTTAGATGACCTTGGAAAACCCCCTCCCTCCCCCAGTACTCTGACATTCTGAACCTCTCCATCATGGTAGAAAAGCATATACTCTTTAGCACATTTGACATTTAGACTATGGTATTCTTTTACTTAAAATCCAGCCCTTGCAGGGGCCGGAACATTAAGGCTGTATTGGGAGAGCTGGAAAGAAGGCACCCCATTTATAGGGCAACCTGCTGGCTATTAGCTCTGGGAATGTGGACTCTTGCCAAACTTTATTTATTAAGCGAAATCAGAAATATATTTTTATGAATGTGAAATGGTTATATTGGTGAAATATTAAATGTTGAACACTACTGTTTTTGTTTTTTGTTTTGTTTTGTTTTGTTTTTAAGGACGTTGGAGAAACCACATAACGTGTTTTCAGGCTAAATCTACCCTCTAGCTGCCAGTCAGAACTTTGGCCTGGAGGTTGAGGAGAGTTACAGATCTGCTTGTTTTTGTCTATCCCTTGCCACTTTTCCTTTGTCCTTCTTTTCAACCACGCACGTGATATATTTAAGCAGAGTCCATTGTTGGCTTTTTATTTTTTGTTTTTACAAGCTGGCCCTCAGATTCTGCCATTTATTTGAATGCTTAATACTTTAAGTAGACTTTTGACTCCCATCCCCTCAATGTTTTCTTCCTGCTGGTCATAGCCACTCTGGGGGGTGTTGTTCACCATGCCATTAGGTATATGATGTACTTTGTATCAGGAAGAATGTTCAGAGTGGCCCACCTGGCTGCTGCTGTTTATGTTGGCCATGTTTATTAGAATAGGTCTTAGTTAATGTGTAGTCAACCTTGGTGGATAAAAAAGATTCACTTGTTTCCATTTTGGTAATTTTTAATGTAGGAGGCCAGCTGTCTTTACTCTTGGCAAGTAAAAGTTTGGGTCGTTTTCCAGTTAGAGCAAGAAGTTACTTAAGAGAAATACTGGTGTCTTGGTAGCCAGCGATGCAGAGCAGTTGTTCTTTCTTAATCTGGTGGCAGTGAAATTTGGTCTAATTACTGTTCCAATGCAGTGGAAGTTTTCTTCAGTTTTAATTTACCGTTCTTGCTTCTACCTCATGATAACACCCCCCCCCCCCCTTCCCTCTTTTACTCTTTAGAAATGGAGAATAAAAAATAGTGTCCTGATGACTCAACTCAGTTCCAAGGCCTGCAGTTTCCAGATCTTTGTTGTGAATCCTGGGTTTTAGCCTGACAAAGGATGGATGTAAAAGCATGCTTGGGTGGGGCAGAAGGGTATAGAAAGGGCACGTTTCTAAACCATCTGTTTCCCTTATAGTGATTTTCAACTAGAGACTGGCACTCAGAATCGTCAAGGAACTCTTTAAAATAGTCTAAGATAGAGTGATAGAGTGGCGTTTGAGTGGATCTACACTCTTCACAGAAGAATTGAAAAATTTGGGTTTCAGGGTCATGGTTCCCTTTAGAAGAGTGGTTTAAGGATCTTTTTGTTCATTACCCATCTCAGATTAAAGTAGTGGATGATAGTGAGAATTTCTTTTTAGCTTGGTCTGAAAGAGATTGCAGTCCTAACTGCTCTAGACTATATTGCGTGGTACTTAGTAGGTACTTCCTGAAAGTTTTATCAACAGTTAAAGACTATTTACTGCTAAGCAATTTACATGTTAAATCTATTCTACTGAGAGTTCTTTTAAAGAAACTTGCACTTTACATAGGATAAAGTTGTAACAGGAAATAGGTACCGGGAAACTCTCTGAGCACTTCTAAATCAGGAAAACTTCCTCCTGCTCTTCTTTATAATTTAAAATTTTCTTAGTGAGGCAGAAGTCCACTTTAATGTTCAGTATCAATGCTGTGCACAGTCTCGTATTGTTTAGCATTTTAAACATTGGGAAGCAAAATGTCTCATTTCTTCTCAAATATGTGTCCACACTCAAATATTGAAGTTAGAAGTGGTAGTTTCCATAGCAGCAGTGATTTTGCCATCTTTTTTTTTTTTAATAGCAAACTATTTATCATAGGTCAGGTAGAGAAGTGATTATTTCTGGCTGTGGGTTCTTAAAGGTTTCCTTGTGTGCATTGGACTTCTTTGGACACCTTCTTTAGGACACAGGTGTGTTTTGGAGAAGTTCCGTGAGGGGTGGAATGAATGGGATTTTGTACATCTTTGTTTTCCCCGCATCTGAGCACAGCACTTGGTACATGCAGTAGATCAGGAATGTTCCTTTTCTAGCCTTGGGGAGTTTCTTTACTCCTCTTCTTGGTATTCTACACACCAGACCTTGGCTGTGTTGGGGAGAGAGTATAAACTTCAGGTTTCCTCTTGATTTTAACATTGGTGATGAGATTGGCTTATTTTAAGCTGTGAGGTGGTGACAATGGAACACACCTGTCCCTGGTTCCTCCCTGAGGTTTATATTGTTCTAACAAAGGCTTGTAGCTAGGAATTAAAAAATGCTGATTCCACTTGAAGTTTGAGCTTACAATATAGAATTAGTAGCTATATGTGGAAAGAGATGTGTGTGTTAGTGGTAGGACTTGACAACCTACTTTCCCCTTTTTCCCCTTGACAGTCTACCTTCCTTTTTATAAACAACCTGAGATGACTTTGGCTGGCTCCTCCAGGTGTACAGGGTTGCAGTGGAAATTTTTCCCACTTGGCAGGGAACATAAAACCACATGGATAAGTAAGGGGGATGTTTTTTACTTGCCACCTTGAATCACAATTCATGGCATTCATTCTCTTCGTGAATCTGTCTTGATATTTTTTACTGGGGAGATAAAGGTAAGTCAGGCATATAGGAGCGCACAGAGTTATCTGGTCCAACTGAGTGGTTCACAGAAGGCTTCCTGGAGGTGTTGTCTGCCCTGTTCCAGTGCTGAGGATGTTTCCATGAGGCAGGAGAAGAAAGGTAGTGAGGCAGTTGCAGGTGGAGAAAACAGGTTGTGTGACCCTGGAAAGCACTGGGAGTGGGAAGAACTACTGGGAGCTTGTGTATATGATGGGGGTGGTGCTGGGCATGTGGATGAAGAGGTAGGAGCTGGGTCAAGTCAGCTGCCTCACTAGGGAGCTGAAATGTTACTTCATAGGCAACGTGGAGTGAGCAGAGCTTTAAAAGAGATGGTAGTGGAGTGCTGACCATTATTTTAGTTAGATCCCCACAGAAGTGGAATGGAGGAAGGATTGGAGAAAGGAGCAAGCCTGGAAGCAGAGAGATCAGCTAGGAAGCTCTAGATGGGGTCTCAGCACTGATTTCAAATCCCAGTTTCTCACTTAATACTTGTGTGAACTCTTGAAGTTTTGAAATTCTCATTTGTAAATTGAGAATGTAATATAGCTTATAGTGCATAAGATTTGTTTTGGAGACAGGGTCTTGCTCTGCCACCCAAGCTGGAGTGCAGTGGTGTTAATCATGGCTCACTGCTGCTTTGGCCTCTGGGGCTCAAGCAGTCCTCCCACCTCAGCCTCTGGAGTACCTGGAACTACAGGCACATGCCACCATGCCCAGCTAATTTTCATATTTTTTGTAGACATGGGGTTTCTCCATGTTGCCCAGGCTGGTCTCATACTGCTGGGCTCAAGTGATTCTCCCATCTCCAGCCTTCCAAAGTGTTGGGATTACAAGCATGAGTCACCTTGCCCGCTCCACAAGAGGATAAATAAGATTTTGTTTGTAAAATATCTAGCTTGAGACTTGGCATGGAAAGAGGAATCAATAATTGCTAGTTTCTTTCCCTTGCCATTTATTTTTACTTTTAGTTGTAGGATTCGTTGGATTCTGCAGAAGGCAAGGGAGATCATCTGAACTTCTTTACTGTAGCAAAAGATACTCAAATCCTACGGAAAGTTCCTTTTCTATTTTTCTTGTAATTAAATGTGATTTTAAAGCCACAGTTTAAATTCAGGTCATTTTTGAAAATCATGATAGGAGAAAGATGATAGGAGAGTGTATGATTTTGTATGAATGTACATACATGGATCATTTGCCTGATCCATTAATTGTGGAAACTCGATCCCATGTGATCTCGTAATGTACACATTATTAATCTAGATCCTAGGGTACAATCGTGGATTAGATTTCTATACTCTTGTTTTCTCTGTATTGTAAATCTGAATGTAAGTACAAGATGCCTGGATCACCTTTGGAGTTCTTAGCAAGAATAAGGAGGTAGCAATTTCTAATCTTATTAAAATTCCAAGAGCCTGAGCATAAGAAGACTCAAAGAGGATGGGAGATGTGTATTTTTTTGGGGAGTTGGGGAGGGGGTCACACACTTTTAAAAGTAAGGTAAATTAAAATAGGCAAGGCTGTAATTCTAATGTGAAGTGCTTGGGCTGTTAGTACTCTGTATATTTAAACATAGTCTTTGGAGGTCTGGGGTTAAAAATTGCAGCATTGCAAGTAAAAATTTTTAACTTCCTTAGTCACCGTTTGTGACTGTGCTAAATGTAGTTTAACATAGCATCTGCTTCAGCAGTCCAGGACAGGAATTAACAGTCATGATTAGGAAAAGTCTGCATACTGTACTTTCTGTCCACAGTGTTTCCTTTCCATGTTAAAAGGCTCCCAACACAACTCTGCAGCCTTGCTGTCCATTTAGATGTAGGGGGAGGAAAAACTGACAGGCTTAATCCAAAAGACAGATAAGCACATTTTCTTTCTTTCTTTTTTTTTTTGAGATGGAGTCTCGCACGTTTGCCCAGGCTGGGGTGCAGTGGTGCGATCTAGGCTCACTGCAAGCTCCGCCTCCCGAGTTCATGCCATTGTCCTGCCTCAGCCTCCCGTGTAGCTGGGACTACAGAGGCCCGCCACCAAGTCTGGCTAATTTTTTGTATTTTTAGTAGAGATGGGGTTTCACCGTGTTAGCCAGGATGGTCTCGATCTCCTGACCTCGTGATCCACCCACTTCGGCCTCCCAAAGTGCAGGGATTACAAGTGTGAGCCACTGCACCAGGCCCAGATAAGCAAATTTTCTATGCTAACATTTTAAGAGACATCTTCTTTTGTCCAGCAATAATGATAATACCCTCTGTTCACTTGCCACCTTTAGAGTTTGTAAAGTGCTTTGACATTATCAGACAAAATAGTGTATGTAATTAAAGCTTTTAAAGAGAACAGACCCCTTTACCTGCTCTTTTCCTTCCTAGAGTGGAAATAATTCAAAGGTTAATGCTTTTGTGGTTTGAGTCTTAAGAATAATTTCCTGTAAAAATGTAGCCTGTAATTGCATATGTGCCCCCTTCTCCTCTTCAGTCTGTGGGGGATAGATGTTTCTCATCAACACTTGGGAATATGTGTGTATAATGTATATACAGGCTATACATATACATATATGCTCATACACTTTCTTCATTTTTCATCTGTAACATGGGGGTACTTGCCCCACCTACTTTTTGAGATCCTTAAGCGTTTGTTTCAAATGTGCTTTACTTGAATGATACTAAGATAACTTGCAAAGCGGGAAGTCTGACAAAAGTAGGAGTAAGAGGAAGCACTATGCTGGGTGAGATGGTGAGAGGTCATCAATCTAAGCACATTGACCCCTTCCTCTGTTAGGGGGTTATTCGAGATTGGGTGTATGTGCCTGCTGTGGATGTAAGTGGATAAGGTCTGAGGCTAAGAAGGGCTTTACCTGTTCTATAGTGTCTAGCATTAACTTTTCTGAAAAACATTATTAACTCTTATATACATTCTTATGTAGCAGATTAACAAGACATTTTCTTGAGATACTTCTCTCCCTTAGCAACCCTTTCCTCACTTTGGAATCACTGAATAAAAATAACACTTGCATTGAATGTAAATTCTCCCCCTCCCCCACTATTTTTTCTTGAAATGTAGTAAATAACCAGGAACTTAATTACCATAAAAAGTCACAGATGTACCTAGGTGTTTTTTGTTCTAGCGGGGATGTCGGCTTTTAAAGAAAGCTGTCTTTGGGGGAGCAAGAGGCAGAGGTGGACCAAAGGAAATAAAGTTACTATCTTAGGGTGTGAATCTTGTTTTTCTAAGATGCCTCAAATTTCCATAGTAAATAAATCATAGTTATGTCTCTTAAATCACAAGTATACATGTCTTGGGAATCTCAGGACGTTACACGTCAACAGAAAAGAAAAACACATTTCATAGGTGAATACCAGTAATTGAGATGATCCACAGTTCCAAGCAGAAGGAAGCTGTCTGTATTGATCAAGGTTTAGACTCCTTGTTTTGCTCTCCACAATACATCAATGAATTATAAGATATTTATGTGCCCTGGGATGGCATCCCTTTATTTTCAGTTTCCCTGAAGTTCTATAGAAATATTTGTAGCCTCTTAACATTACTAAGGAAATAAATCTTGTTGGTTGACATTTTAGATGCCTTTTTTTTTTTTTTTTTTTGGTGTAAGCTGCTTGAGGTTAAACAGTGTAGCATTTGGTTTTCTATCTCTAAGTCCTGCTAAATAACAGTGAAAAATAAAATGTTAACCTCACTTGCCAGGAGGAGTGTTGTGGCCTTTATAACATTTGTGAGTTAAAAAACATTGTTTCTGTCCATAAACCTTTCTTGTCTTTTATATTCCCTTGAAGATTAGTCATTCTTTCTGCTTTGGAGTTTGTACATGACAGAGTATTTTAGTGTCTGTATCCAACAGAGGAGCTATGTTTTTAACCTACCTAATGAAAACACTCAACTACTGGGATTAATTTGAGGATTTCCAATCAGCCTTTCACAATTTGTACTACCCTGAGGGGGTTCCTGATAGCTGTGACTTTTGTAGAAGAATGTGAAGTTAATCCAATTTCTGTGTTGATTACTATGTTAACTGTCTTAATTTAGCAATTCAAATTAATCTGCCTATACCAAACAAAACCTCTGTCACAAAACTGAGGGAGTAGTTGATTTTATTCTTATTGTACCCATATCCCTTTTTAGATTCTATAGCCAAATAATGGCATGGAAATTAATTAGGTCCACTGAGGTTGGAATGAAAGAATGGGGTTGGAATGATTCATCACCAGAAAGTAATGATTTAGTGTATTCCAGCCTATAACCAAGACTGAGTTAACTCATGGCTTAACCTTTACTATTGTAGAGGTATATAAATGACCCTGTTGAAAAATACAGATTTTAAAGTTTACTCCCATTTTACAAAATGTGACTTAATCTCATCTTCATCCACTTTGTTTTTAAACGTTTGGGGAGAGCTTTGAGATATTTTACTTTGAATTTTGAAAGTTTTAAGGGGGCTCACATAGATTACAAATCAATTTTCTGATATACTATGTTTAGTAGTAGTTGCATGTTTTAAGCTACTGATTTGTGATTTTATATTTGCTCCTAAATGAACAGTTGGTTCTTTAAGAAGCTGGCAATGGATTCATTTAGTAGCAAATATAAAGTGAATAGTGAATATCCAACCATAAAGTGAATAACTCTTGATTTAATATTTATAAACTCAATTTTTGTATGTTGGGTTTCCTATATATATCTATATATAGATATATAGATATCTTTATTTTCTTTTTAAGGCACAACTATCCGTAAAATCTCTTCCTTTGCTTATTCATCTTGTGTTCTTAGTGTCCAGAGCATAGTAAATGTTTTGGTGGTTTGTAGGAATGTGAGCAGTTAGTATCTAAACCAGTTTCTTGACAATGGATTTAAACAATGTACTGATGTAATTAAAATGTGGCACATTAATAATGTGTTTTCTTCTGGGTATATCCAGAATCTGATGACTTCTCCCCGACTTCACCCTGGTGGGAGTCACTGTCATCCTGCACCTGAAGTGCTGCAGTTGCTTCTTGACTGGTCTGTTTCCAAACTCACTGAGTCTTCCTGCACACCCACACACAATTTATTTTCACAGTAGCCACATGCTACTCTTTTTGCTCAAAATCTTTTATAGTTTCCTTTTTTGTTATGGTGGCCTTCAAGGCCCTATGTGTTCCGGCCTCATTACCTCTTAGACTCATCTCCTCCTACTCTCCCTGTTATCTCCTTGTCATTCTGCACAGCAGACAAGCTTTGCACTGGCAGGTCTCTGCCTAGAATCTTTTCTTCTAGATATCTCCATGGGGGCTGTCTTTATTTCCTCTTAGACCTCTAACAAATTACTTTAAATTTACTGGCTTAAAACAATACAAGATTTATTATCTTAAAATTCCGAAGAACATCAGAAGTCCAAAGTGGTTCTCAGTGGGCTAAGATGAAAGTGTTGGCAGGGCTGCATTCCTTCCAGAGTCTTCATGGGAGATTGTTTCGTTGCCTTTTGCAGCTCCTAGAGGCTGCCTATATTCCTTGGCTGGTGGCCCCATTTAAAGCCAGCAATGTTCTTTCGATTTCGATTTCTTCTCATGCTTCATCACTCTGACAGTCTCACCTTCCTCTTTCACTTATAAGGAACCTTGTTAATTACGTTAGGCCCACCTCAGTAACCAAGGATAATCTCCCTTTCTCAAGGTGAGATGATTAGCAGCTTTAATTCTACAATCTTAATTCCCCCTTGTCATGTAACATAACATATTCACACTTCTGGGAGTAGGATGTAGACATTGAGGGGAAGGGGATTTTTCTTCCTATTACAGCAGCCAGCCCATATCTCCTTCAAACCTTGGTTCAAAGCTCACCTTTTCGTTGAGGCCTTCTTGTTTAATGCTGGAAACTACCCATCTTCGTCTCCACATTTTCAACCCCCCTTATTCTTCTCTATATGTATTCCAAAGCACTCTTATTTATTGCTAATGTACTGTTTTCTTCTATATGTTCATACTTGTATATGTTCTGTACACACCATCCACAGCAAATCAGCACTCCAAGATGCTTCTTCATTGCTGTCCCTCAGGACTGTCCTGAATTCGTGGGAGCTGCATGGAGATGTTCGTTGAATGGATGAATGAACAAAACACGAAACTTAAGCAGATCTTTTTCGCCAGATCTTTACTTTCCCATTGCTCAAACTGGATACCTGTAATGGACTTGACTGAACAGAAGGACTTGGGACCCTAAACTCATTATCTTACCTCTCTAACCTCAAAGCTTTTAAACCTGCCAGCTCTCAAACTACAAAACCTCAGAAAGACTGGCATGAAGGAGACTGTGTACTTTGTCTGTAGAAGTCATAAAGGGCCAAGAGACAGAAAAATGTTAGTGTTTGCTGCCAAAGAACATTCTCCTTATGACGCGTGCAGCTGTTCAGTGCATTGTCTCTGCAAGTTCTTGGGCCCTTGTTAGCCCAAAGGCCGAAAATGAGGGTTTGAGGAATTCGTAGAGCTAGTGAGACAGCTAACATGGTATGTGGGTGGGCTGGAGAATTGACAGGGATTCTAGATTGAAGAAATCCTTTGACATTTAAAGCTACAAACCTTTATTTTAGGAACTACAAAGCAAAGAGAGTTAAAGAAAACAAACTAATGGCTTGTTCCTGTAACTGACATTGTTAGCCTTGTGATTTTAGCACTTGGTTGACTATTCTCTTGCTTAATTAAGTGAAACCAGAAACATATCCTGAAAATACCACTTAGTGATTTGAATGGGAAAGATAAAGCATTTGCTATAGGAATGGTGTGTCTCAGGCAAATGATCCTTTGACTGCCTACCCAACTGTCATCTATAAGCTCATATTACTTATTTCACCAATTTTGGAGTGCTTTTGTTCCTCCTGCAAGTTCCCCCAAAGGATGGTGTGGTAGAGGTTGTGCTGTGTGGTTTTTGTTTTGTTTTGTTTTGTTTTTGTTTTTTGGTAGGTTTGGCTGTAAAACTTTAGAGACAAATATCTTCTGTTCGTATGTAACTTGACATTTAGGGAGAGGTTTGATGTGGTCAGAAAGAAGGCCTTTGCACTGGGCTGATTCTGTCCTGGTGTGCTGTGTTTGAATACTGAGGGTATTCAAACCTTCTAGTTGCAAATAATTGTAGAGACCAAGTTCACTATTCAGGCTGGTCCTTTCCAGCCTAAGAGATATGATTGTCTTTGCTGCTAGCCATGATTCTTTTAAGAGACATTATCGTTTCTATTTGCCTAAACTTTTCTAGTTAGTATCAAGATCACTTATGATCCACGACTTAATCATGATGTGCTTCTAAATGCCTTCTTCAAGATCTGTTTCATTTTCCTGCATTTACCTTTGATTTTGCCATTTTCCTGAAGTTGGACCCAAATTCCACATGCCCATATCCATAACCCTGCTGGCCAGAGGCTTGGATTTGTCTTGTCTTCCAGGGTTTTGTAGTTAGTGTGATAGATTGTTGAAATAAAAATACATAACTGTTCACAAAGGTACATGGTTTCCTTTGTTTTACCATATAATAGGAATTTAGATTTCAGTGGGTGAGGGTGGCTGATGGAGTGCGTCAGAACTTGAAAATGTGGTTTCATAATTACTTCTGGTTTGAAATACTTGGTGGGATAGAAAAACAAGTTAGAGCCACTCATGATTATTTGTGTTTCTAATTTATAGTTTAAATGTATTTGTAAAAAGTAAAAAAAAAAAAAAAAAAAAGGGACCAAGATTGTACACATTTAGTTAGGGGATTTGCTCTTTCGGTCTCCAATTTTTAAGAAACTGTTCTTGCCCTTTGCTTTTTCAATGCTTAGTTTGTACAAACCCCTGAAATGGAGGTGGGGTGGGTTTGGATGGAGCCTTGAATAAGGGAGATGGGACTGCATAAACAAAGCTAGAAGAGTGAAGTTACTGGACTGTTTGAGGGACAAGGAGTAGTTCATATCTTAAGGTGCTTGAATAAGTAGGCTGATAAAAGTAGTTGTACAGGATCTCTGTTGATACCTAGTAATTTACACTTCATTTGATAGGCAGCAGGGAGCTGTGGGAGGGTTTAGAAAGTCTTCCTGGGAACAGTGTTAGGGTAGATCAGAATGAGGAGAGAGGGACCTTTTGGAGGATTTGATTTGCTGATCCTGAAGAAGATGAGAGCCCAGGTCAAGATGGTGACCATGGCAATGGAGTGGCTGGAGCAACAGGAGCAGCCTCACCAGGGGTCATTGTATTGGCCCTTTCAACAGCCCTGCTATGACTTTAACCCACAGAAGTCTGGTCCCTAAATCAGATGGTTTCTAGGCTATGGAACCTTTTTCCCTCTTCGCAACATTATACTGAGTGAACTTAATAACAATTGTCAGAATATGGTTCAGATATATTTATTTATTTATTTTGGAGACAGAGTCTCTCACTGTCACCCAGGATGGAGTGAAGTGGTGTGATCTCTGCTCACTGCAACCTCTCCCTCCTGGGTTCAAGCCATTCTCCTGCCTCGGCATCCTGAGTAGCTGGGACTACAGACCACGACCAGCTAATATTTTGTATTTTTAGTAGAGGTAGGGTTTCACCATGTTGCCCAGGCTGGTCTTGAACTTCTGACCTCAAGTGGTCCACCCACCTCAGCCTCCCAAAGTGCTGGGATTACAGACGTGAGCCACCGAGTCCAGCCTATTTAAGATGCTTTTGATGGCTGTCTGCAAGAGGTTTGAAAATAGTGAAGAAGCTGATTACCTTAGTTTGCAGAATTTTTTAATTGTAAGATTAGAAAATATAGACTGCTTTTCTCTCATGTGACCAGGAAACTATTGGATCAGTTTGACTTCTCAAATTCTTAATTCTTCCCAGATATGAGATATAAAGCGTTTATTTTCTAAATTCCACTATTCTGAAAACAGTAGATGTTAAAATTCATAGAGGATCATTTAAATAAAAAGTTTAAACGTCTTTATGGCTTTTTGGAAGTACCTGTGTGTATAAAAGTAGAGACAATCTTTGATTTCCCAATAAAACCTATGCTTCCACCAAAGAAACAACCATTTTACCTTGGAGCCCAGTGAAAGTTTAGAATATTCTAGATTCATCTATGCTAAAGTGCCTTTTCATAAATTATTACTTGGATAATAACAGGAGGAAAAGCAGTCTGAATTGGCACAAGTGATGTCTAAATTAAGAGGAGAATATATATTGAAACATTATTTTTTTAAGCCTTAAAATTAATGGCTCTGTTTCACTGGAATATGGCCTTTTTTTCTTTCCGAAGAGTTTCAGAGCCAATGGAATCTATAAATAGTGCACAGCCCAGTTGTCTGTGGTAGATTGAGTAGAGCAGAATTGCCTGTCCTTAAGTGAAGGGGAAGTAGCTTTACATTTTTAGTAACTGAATTGTTGGCCAGCATAAAGGTAAGGGCCATGTGAGCAACTTATTTATAACTTCCCATAAAGGTATGTGTCTGTCTCAAGCGGAGAGACTGTCTGGGGTGCTTGAAATGTAAAAGTGCAGTAGAATCATTTTCCATACACAGCCTTCCTATCTAGTTGGTGCAATAAAGTGATTGTTCACCTCCCTGGGGTTTTCAGAAAGAGGGGTGTCAATAGATTAGCTCATTAGTGTCCACCTCCTATGAAATAGAAGGGACTGAGGCAGTTAAATTAAAATCTGTTTTATGTAGTGAGGAATGTTTAGATTGAACTCCTGAGGGTATTCAGGACATACGTTTATGCCTGCTTTACCCTGCTGGGTGTGGTCCTGCTCATGTAGTCTAACTACAGTTGGGTTCTTATGAAAAATCTTTCATGGGTGTAAAGCACTTTTTCACAGGTTCAGTTAAACTATAAGTAGTTTTTTGAAAAATAAAGAACATAGGGTCAGACCAAATTCTCTTGTTACAGTGGGAGAACGGAAGAAGAGTAAAATATTTTCATGGCATCCTGTCAAAAAGTATGTTAACTCCTTTTGGTAGATGCCAGAAAGTGGAATCCATTGTTAGTGGTGGCATTGCTAATATCAAGAGTAAATCACAGCCAGGATTGCCTCTCAGGATAAAATTTTTATAATTATCAATAAGTAAAAGACATTTTTGGACCTCTTCGGTTATTCACTGCCTATTTTTAGAAACTAAGTTTTCTGATTATGTTGACCATTTGAAGCATCTGCATATATGGCAAAAAAAGTAAACTTTGGCTTTTGTGCCAATATCATGGCTCTGTTTGGTATTTGGGCAAGTTGCAATAAGTGGTAAATGGCCCATTAACTATATTGGAGGCCTCATAGCAGCACTAATTTCAAATCGTGCTGGGTTTACAATTTACATATTAAAAAATGTTCACTTGATTTCGTTCAGGGACAAAGCTGACATCTTATGCGAGCATTACTCCAAACAATCCTATTTATCGGTCCAATTATTTCAATTGAAAGATGCTGGTTTACTGCCTCTTAGTATATGTGAACAATTCTCAGTGAAACTGTTAGAAACCGTTTGTAGTGGCAAAATAACCTCACAGGGTTTCGATTCACTTTTAATTTTAAGTCCCAGGATTAAGGATCATTTATAGTATAATGTAACAGTGTGGGCAAATACAGCTTCTCTTAATGTCTTTCTGATATTTTGGGGAAAGAGTGTTTTTATGCAAACCAATCACTTAGGAATTGCATGATGACTTTTTCCCACTATAAAATTTCATTCACATTTCCTCCCTTCTCCCACATCCTTAAGAGATAAGACAGCCTGCAGTATTTTGCTTTATTTTACTTTATTTTTTAAATTTTTGAGGTGGGGTTTATGTTAGTTCTTTAGAATAGATGCCAAGATAACTAGTTAATACTGTTTTAAAATCAGGCTCTTAATTAAAAATGCTTATATTTGTGCAAGAAAACTACACATTGAAATGAATTTGGAAAGATTAGATTGGAATTGCCTCAATTTCAATTAAGCCACACTGCATGGACGTGCTGGGAATATCAATACAATCACTGTAAATTTTGTACAAACTGATTTGTTGCATTATCTTGCTCATCTAACATACGGTACTTTTTGTGTCCATATTGCAGACGGCAACTCCAAACTAACATGGCAGTCAGACTGTGTGATGTGGCTTCTCTGCTTAGAAGTGGTTCGTGGGCAGCAGAGCCTTGGACCGGGGTCTGTGGGATTTTTCTTAAATTCTGTAGGCTACTTTTTTTTTAGCATGTTGGAGGAGTGCTGAGGCCATACCAAACACTTGAATCTTTCATTTGGCGTACTAATTATTCTTACATTTAACCTATTGTGGTATGGCCATCATTAGGACTTAAAGCACATTGCAATTTTAACTGTAGTGGTATATGTAGCATCAGAACCATGCTCTCGTATGTAATTTTTTTACAATCTAAATTAGGATTTAGCGCAGACTCAAAAGAGTGACAAGCTTTTTTAAAAAAACAAAAAAAGTTTTGGTATGGTCTGAATACTAAGTTACCGTAATTCTATACATTCTGTTTACTATGTATTTTTTTGGTTACTAAATTTTGAAGTTATTTACAATTCTTTATGCTCCAAAAAAAAAAAAAAGTTGAAATTGCAAATCTGGCTGAAAATTATTTGCCCAGTAACTGTTGAAAGAGTTTGCATTCTGTGAACAGTTGTGTTGAGCCTATCAATGGAATATGCATTATTTGTAAAATATAGCACATTAGTATCATTTTATTCTGAGCAGATGGTCCTATAGCAGAGAGATGCTGTAATTTTCAGCGCACACAGCCTACTGCAGCTGTTCACTTGAATGTTGGCTTAGGAGCTCATTCTTGCCACCTGAACATGGAAATAAATGTGCAATTAAGTGAGGAGTGTTTGTTGTCCTTTGTAAATCTTGCTGATTTCAGTCAATGAACACTTTGTATTTCAAATGCTATCCCAATGAGCTTCAGTCCGAATATCCCATTCCGGTCTCTCGTAGTTTCTACACCTATCCAAACTTTTCAGTAGTGATTTAAGTGTCTTTGGCCACTTTAATCTTGTAGCCCATTGTTTCCATAACTGCTGGGCAAGGGTTAACCCCAGAAGAATTTTTGCTGTGAAAAGAGTGACCCACAGCTAATATTCTACAAACCAGAACGGTTATGTTTAATTAGGAAATCTGAAACTTCCCTTTTCAAATTCAGATAGATTTGCTAATTATAATAAAACCCATATCTTGAATTATTTAAGATTTTTAAATACAGATTTCCAAAGGTTTATTTTCCTTCATCCCTTTAAGTATTCCCTGAGGAAACTTAGCTTACGTAGAGAAACAGCTTGCAGCTTGTAGAATAAATTCCCACTTCTTTGACAAGGAAATGAAGTCACGGAGGGGTTACAGGTTGTTGGATATTTCAAAAGCTATTCTGGATTTTGCCTCATGTTTTTTTATCATGACAGCACTGATTCTTGTCCAGTCTGACCAGTCTCGATATGTCCAACACTGCCTTCTTTTGTAAACATCTCCTGGCAGTAGAGATTTCTTCCTATATGTTTATCTGCTAATGTGCCCTTTTATTTTTCTTAGGCAATATGTGTTTTAAAAGAGTTTTTTTTTTATCTTTCCTTGTAACCCTCTTTCCCTTTACTTTGCTTTTTTTCTTTGCCTCAAGTTCTTTGCCTTTTCTATGTTAAAGCTTCCCTAAAACTAGCGTCCTGTCAATTCAGAATTGTCAGTTTTGAGAAGTAGTTCTTTGTGGAGGTGAGAGATGTATGCAATATGAAGGATAATCCTTTCAGTGATGCTTTGATTTTTAGATTCCACCACAGTCTTGGCTGTCCAAAGTTAGGTAGTTACTGGAAAATGCTTTTGGAAAATTTGGGGCTGTGGTTTGTGACTCTTTTGCATAGGATTGGTTTTAGGAAACTAGATTTAATACTGCTTAATAAGTGATTTTTAGAGTACCCTGAACAGTTTGAGGCCATTTTCCCCAATTCTTTTCTTTATCTGGTGTTTGGAGTTTATAGATACCCTATTACTTGCATTTTCAACAGGCTTATGTGCTCAAACGAGAATTCCTTGGGCTGGTCTGTTTGCAAAAGTTGATATATTTACATTGTTGTTTTCATTGACTGGATAGGTTTTCTTTTTTCTCGTTAAAAAGCAGAGTCAAGGAGAAACACCATATCGAAGTGTTTGGGGATTTTATTTTGATGTTGTAGATCAGTCACCTTGTTGGTAATTTTTAGCTGCCAAGGTTGACAAGAGTGTCCTATTAGATTCTACCAGTTAGACAAAGTATTCATAGCTCATTCCCAAGTTACCTTACAGTTCCTTTCCACTCCCTAAAATATAGCATCTATTTTTTTCTTACAAATGGTAGAGATAAGATGTTGTCCATCAAAAACATTTTCAATATGTAACCAAAACAGTACATGTTGACAAATTTATATTTTTAAAAGTACTCTTGCTCTTTGATTTTTAAGTTAATGGATATCTGTCAGTTTTAGAATATTGAACCTCTTAGGCTAACTGAAAATCTCTTCAGAGTTAGGTAGGTCATTTTTTCGTTCATTTTTGTAGCATGTTAAGCACTTTTATTTTCTAATATGATTTTTAGTTAGGGTTCAATTCTGTGCCCTTTGGTACTTGATTTTCTCATCTGTGGACACTGCAGGTGAGTAAGGATATGTGAATAGACCCAGAATGTGATTCTAGAAAATGTTTAAGATTTAAATTGTGCTTATATGCATGTATGGAATATGTATGTGAAAATATTGTTATAACCTTAAGATGAATAGGTTAATATGAAGTAAAAATTAGTGTAGGTGTTACGCTTTTTGTTGAAGCATTGTTGTAATTTCATTAGAACGACTTGTGTTTAGTGACAAGTGTTTAAATTCTTGGATGGAGTCTCTAACAGGTTGTGAAATATGAATTCTGACATTTCTTGTTTTCTCTGTTTTTAGCAGGTAATTGCTGCCATGGAAACACAACTGTCTAATGGGCCAACTTGCAATAACACAGCCAATGGTCCAACCACCATAAACAACAACTGCTCGTCACCAGTTGACTCTGGGAACACAGAAGACAGCAAGACCAACTTAATAGTCAACTACCTTCCTCAGAACATGACACAGGAGGAACTAAAGAGTCTCTTTGGGAGCATTGGTGAAATAGAGTCCTGTAAGCTTGTAAGAGACAAAATAACAGGTAAGCAGTTTTATGTAGATGACTTATATTTAAGGGATTGTGTCTCAAGATATGAGAAAATAATAAGATTACTGCTTGTAAATAATTCACTGCTGCAATTTTACATATCTAGATTTTCTGTTATTACATCAGCAATATGAAACTTAGTTTAAAATTTTCTTTTTAAAGCATAAACTATTTTGGGGGCAGTATATATTTTAACTGGACTTTAATGTACTCTGATCCGGACAGGATCTTTGGAAAATCTTCTAAAAGTATGTGTATCTGGGATAGCCAGTGTCATGTTAACTGTTATCTTTTAGTATCCTGAGTGTATTTAAGTTAACATTTCAACAGTGAGATACAATATGTGTTTGGGAGAGGGGAAAAAATCTTAAAATGTCTTTTCCTTATGTTAGTATAATCCTTTTGCTTATATATGATAAAATAAATGGTAATGTTCACATTGTCAGTGTATAAACATTTTCAATGATACAATACCAAGTGTAATGAGATCTTATGTTCTGTTCCTTAACAAGGTAAGGACATGGTATATGATTGTCCTTCTTGTTATAAAGATAAAGCCTTAATTATAGTACATTTTGAATATTAGGTAGTTGAAAATCTCCTTAGTATTTTTTAAGATTTGACTAAATTTTTAGAGTAAGCCAAAACCTAATTTAAGGAGCACGTTCTTGGGATAGAAGGGTTAATGCTTCCTGCAGGAGTGGTTTTCAAACATTAAAAATATATGAAGTTAGACATATATATGAAGTTAAACACTAAAAATATATGAAGGTAGACAGACTCTGTGGATTTTTCATGTTAATTAAATTTGATTGATGGTGTATACCAATTTGCTTTACAAAGCTTATAACCAACAATATAAAATGGAATATTTGAAATGAGTAAAAGATACTTAAAGGCAGTGTGAAGAATGAGACAAGGAGTCTGAACTCTCACCTAGTCATGTGACGTTGGACAAGTCAGCTCTAGACTTCTGGTTTCCATTGGCAAAATGAGGTAAAAGGCAGAGAAAAAGGGGGTCACACTAGGCCATTTCTAAGTTCACTTTTGACTTTTTCATACATGGGACTTTGAGCTATTCTGTTAATCGTTAGGGCTCATTCTCTCCAAGCTCTACAAGTGAGTTCTAGAGCCAGCCCCTAGGCTTGGTCTCATAATCATATTTCCTCAAGCTACAGATTGAGGTTCACAGAGAGAACTTACTGAAATCAAGTTAAAAACTAAGTACAAACTGATTGTCACTGATCCATATCAAACGGCCATTATATTTTAATTATGTTGCTTAAATGTTCACTATGATATTAGGAAGGTGGTTCTTATGTTTCTGAGCACTGATAATCAGATGGATGAGATTTTTCAATTTCTTTTCCAAAATGAGTGTGATAAGCATATGTGAAATTTATAGAGTTTTTAATAAGTTGAAAAAGGTGAAGAACAAAAGGCTGCTCTTATGTCTCTGTCCTGATGTTGAATTTTTAAAGTAAAGTAAAACAACATCCCTTACGTGTGGATTTTGCAACCTTTTTAATATAAAAGATAAAAATATGATAAATGATTTGAGGGCTATGACACAAATGATGCAATTTCTGATTGCTTAGTAGAGCTCCCCTTACCATTAAAAAGAAAGATGCATGAACAGAGCACAAAAGTCATGTTTTGTTATGAAACTGTTACGAAATGATACATTTTATCATTTTATAAGATGAAAATATTCAACAAATCATACATCTTTCATATTAGGCATTTGCCACAGGAGACATCTTACAGATTCTCATGTCTCACCTCTAGTCAATCTTGAATTAATCTTATTCTTTTGTAAATCTTTAGAGCTGTTATGTGGCAAAATGGGATAAATTTGAGTTCTTTATCTTCACCTCCTTTGCCTCTCTAGCTTTAGTGTGGTAGACGGTGGTAATAAAAGCACAACACATGGGTATTCTTTAATACATAGCTAGATACTAAAAAACTGCGTAAATATTTCTCGTCCATTTCCTTCACCTCTGACCCCTGCCTATTGTCTTTTCAGTGGCTCGAGGGGAAGGATGTAATGGAGATTTCCACTGTGGTAAAATTTCTATTAAAAATATTTGGTAAGCAAGTAGAGTCCCCGAGAAATTCCACAATGGTCATGAGTATTGAAAGATGTTTCTAAAGATGTAAGACATTTATATGTGTGTGTATACATTATATATATATAAAATAATACTATATATGATGTATACACATATATATTATGTGTACACTATTATATATAGTATATATTTTTATATAGTTAACACATAATTGAACAAATTTGTGGAGTACAGTGAGATGTTTTGATGCTATGTACATTGTGTAATGATTAAGTAGGGTATTTAGCATTTCCAAATCTCAAACATTCTTAATTTCTTTGAGAGTGTTCAAAATCCTCTCTTCTAGCTATTTTGAAGTACACTATACAATATTGCTAACCATAGTCACACTTCTGTGGAATAGCACACCAGAACTTATTTCTTCTAACAGTGACCATGTACTCATTAACCATCTGGCCTCCTCCTTCTTTCCTCCTCTCTTCTCCACCCTCTGGTACCCACTACTCTGCTCTCTCCTCCAATGAGATCAGCATTTTTCGATTCCACCTATGAGATCATGTGGTATTTGGCTGTCTCACCTCACTTAACATAGCGCCCTCTAACTTCACCCATGTTTCTGGAAGTGACAGAATTTCATTCTTTTTTGTGGCTGAATAGTATTTCATTGTGTATATATAGCATATTTTCTTTATCCATTATTGGTTGATGGACATTTGGGTTGAGTCCATATTTTGGCTATTGTAAACATTGCTGCAATAAATATGGATACGCATGCATCCCTTTTGACAAACTGATTTCATTTCTTTTGGGTTAACATGCAGTAGTGGGGTTGCTGGATCATACGGTAGTTTTGTTTTTAATTTTTTGAGGAACTTTCATACCATTTTTCATAGTGTATTTGGTGTATTAATTTGCCTTCCCACAATAGTGTATAAGATTGAAAGATGTTTTTCAACCTTCATTTCGTGAGATACTAGTAATTATTTCTTAAAATAAGTATTATATTGACAGACAAGTTTAGGAAGTGCTGCGCTCTGTAGTTCTTTATTTAAGATCCATGCTCAATAACCACTGTATTAAGAACTATGAAAAATCCAGCAGTAAAGAAAACCTGTTTGATTTATAGTTCCCCAGCCTTCTTTGATCATAGAGCCTATTTGGGGACTGTGGGAAGAGTGAGTATCTCTCCCTGACAGTAGATTCCACTGAACATGGTGCTATAAAAGCTTGAAATCATTTGATGTTAACTGGTTATCAGACCAGTTTAACCTGTTCACATCAATAACATATGAGCATGATTCCTAAAAGAAACATATATGATAATAAATTCAAAAGTGGAGTAGGTAAATCTGAATACTAGGCACCTCAACTTTTGGTAATCTTGTTTTGATTTGGACCACTGACATCTTATTTGTAATATGGGTTAAAACGGCTTTTAGAAGGATCTCACTCATTTAGCTTAAGCATAAACTGCTTTAGGATTTTTTTTTTTCTGAGTTTCTTACTAAATACTTATATTGAGTAAAATAGTCTAGAAAATGGTAGTATCTAAATCTGGGTTCTGAGTGGTTGTACTTTGAAAAGTAGGCATACTTTCTAAGAGGTAGTATTAATGTATCTCTAGCAAGGTTTTGAAAGAATTTGTGGAGCTTTGGACCCTGCCCTGTGGTGTGTAGCATTACCCATCTTGTGCAGTTTCTCAGTACATGTTTTAGGGACAGACCAGAGTTCTTTGGTCCTTCTCTGATTATCCAGCTTATTCTACCTCCTGGGAAGCAGTTGGGACCCATTTCTGTATTCTGATTTTGTAGGAGCATGAGCGTTAATTGGGTTACAGGAAAACTCTGGAGTCACTCTACAGGAAAATTTGAAATCTTTCCTTTTCCCTTTTCTTAAATCTTTCTTAATGCTGAATTAGGAAACTATATCTGAGGAACAAAAATATCTAGTTAGGAAAGTGTGTGCCTCTTAAGTCCTTGAAGAGAGTGTATAATTTTTAGACTGTGTCGTTGTTAGCAAATTAATGTCACTATTTTGATCGAGTGAGGATTAGGGAAGTACATTAAGAAATGTCTTCAGTAGCAAATACAATAATCTTCTCTCTAGACTAAGTTGTATTTATTATGTTGTTTGTCAGGTCCGTCTCTTTGGGCTTCTGCCCAGCTGTATGCTTCAGCCTGTTTCCTATCTATAGGCATTCATCATGAGAAGCTTCTGCTGCTTGTACAGCTTAGCTGACTTTAGTCCATCCCTTTGCGTTTTTAAATGCACTTTGGAGTCCTCGACACCTGCTAATGCTGCATTCTAGATGAACGAAATGGGTTTTATGATGCAAGGAATGAGTAATAAAGTGTTACAGTCAGAAAAGCCCTAGAGGTGACCTTAACCAACCCTCTCCCTTCTTTGCCCCAAACATCACAGGTGATGAGAGGCCCAGGTTTGTGAAATGACTAGTTCAAGGCCACAGAGCTATTAAGCGGTAGAGTAGGGACCAGAATTCTGATTATCTTATGGTTTACCTAGATGTTTCCTCTTTGCCTCTTGTTGGAGGCAAGAGCCCGCTCTTTAAAGATTAAGCACATGGCCAACTGATGAATTTATAGAGAGGTGTGTAATTTTTACAGAGTTATCCAGAGGGCATCTTCTGGTGAGTGTGTCTTCTCTGGAAGGGGAATGGAAGATTTTTGACAGTAAGAACTGACGAATACACCAAATGAACAAGAACATCTGCGCTTCTCTAGAAACATTATAATCAGTGGTTGTGAACTTGATATTCTAGCCCAGTGGTACCCAAATTTGGCTCTACATCCTCACCTACTCACCTGAGGGAGTTTTGGAATCTGTTGTCAGAGAGCTTCCCAGGTGATCTTGAAGCCCAAAAAAGTTTTGGGAATCAGACTGTGTCTCATGAAATATGGTCACTAGGATTCCTGCATTGGAATCACTTGTAATGAGTGCCAGAAATGCATGGTCCTGGGCCCTGTACAGGCCTACTGAATCAGAATCTGTAGTGGGGACGTGGAATGTGCTAGTTAGCTAGGAGTTATCCATGTCTTGAACATTTCGCAGGGAGACTGAACCAGGGATTTCCAGGTTTACCTGAATTCTATCTGGATTTAGGGCATTATGGAAGAGGCGTTAACAATTGCAGTACTTAATTCCTTGGAAAGTTTAAGTTTAAAGTGCTCTCTCCTCCTCAGCATTGGTCTCTGAGTTAATCCTAGGGTTCAGAACTAGAGATGTTGAGTTTACATCACTAGGCTGTGTCCTTACTGATCTGATATGTTGGTGAAAGCACACGCGTGAGCGTGTGTGTGTGTGTAAGTGTAATTAGGTTTTTGAAACTCCAGGGTAGATTGTTCTTTCACTGTTATTTTTCCTTTCTTCTAAAAGAATGGCTAGAGGAGTAGTTAGTGGAAGACCTCAGGTAATGAGTATTTCACCCTTACTGTGAGTTGTTTGGGGTAGGTCTTGTATTGACCTCATCAGCTGCTAACTAGAAGCTTTGACAAAAGGGGAAAAAACAAAAACCCAAATATAAATTCCAGGGGGCCCAAAGAGATGTTGATTACCTCTGAATAGGTAGTACCTTGCATGGTAAGGCTCCTGCCATGCCCCAGCACACCTTAGGGCTAGTATCTTAAAATATTTTTTATTAATATATGAGTGTTCTGAGCTAGGTTTATCTTGTGTCTCTGCTTGCTGAGAATTTTAAAGCTAGTTTTGATCCTTCTTTATTTTATCAAAATAATGTGATTTCCAAACGATTTTAATGGCATAGGATTCTGTTCTTTTTAAACAAATACAATCTTAGCTCCTCAGGATTGAAACAGATAAGTGGTATTTTATTAGACTAATGGGAACCTTCAAATTTAATAGCACTTATTTCCTATGAGTCAATCACAGTGAACACAAAGCTATTTTGATGAACATTAATTTGAAAATGTGATTTTGTACGTCAGTTACAGTTGTACAGTGAGCTCGTGAAATGTCCATAGTGTCAGGAGATCAAGAATTCTGATTCTTGCAGACCAGTAGTTGGAAACAGCAGGGTGGTTGGGTGAGTGGTAACTTAATAAACACCTCACTTTGCAAACTCTGTGTGCTATTTAATTAGAAAGATGGCAGAAAGGTTGTGTGTGTACTTAGGTCCGTAGGAAAGGAGATGACTGCATAGGGGTAAATGCTCTGGTCCGCAGTGCGTTAACTGTGGAATACAGTACATTTGAATCTGTTTTTAGATTTTAGTGGC
Organism: Pongo abelii; assembly: GCF_028885655.2. Taxonomy (NCBI): domain Eukaryota; kingdom Metazoa; phylum Chordata; class Mammalia; order Primates; family Hominidae; genus Pongo; species Pongo abelii. The sequence continues at coordinate 34,322,906 of NC_071998.2, forward strand.
CAAGTTTGTATAAAATGAAATTTGTGTCAAGTTTGTGGAACCTCTATTTTTGGAACATCTCTCATAGGTAAAAGGTAATGGAGAAACTTTATTTGCATCTTCATTGATGTATCTTTAAACTTAATTATTTTTTCATTGTATCTTGTTTCTTTGCCAAAGGTCATGCAGTCATTTAAAAAATTTGGTGTTATCACTATAGAAGCTTCATATAAAATTTTGGAGAAAGACTTTAACGTTTATTCTTCTAGGTTCACTTTTTAGTTGAACCTGGATATTTTTATAGAACAATTTTCAATGTCAGCCTTGATTAGTTTAGTTGAAAGATTACAGGATGATGAAACTAGAAATTTGTAACATTTTAAGAAATTGAATACAGTACAGTTCTTTATCATTGTTAGGAAAAACAACTTCTGTCCTCTTTTGTTTAGTACCTGGGGACTTGGAAATTAATTGGAGAAATGGCACACAATTTTTGCTCGTATTTTGTGTTTGGGAGTTGACAGAAAAGTATAAAACTCAAGTGGTCAGGGTTGAGGGGCTTATATACCATTTTAACAAAGGAAAGGTTTGGACTTCGCGGAATAGGAAATTGTGGGGAAGTGTTCAGAAAATATATAGGGGGAAGTAATGACAGATAAGGGCACTTTTAACAAGGTTGGTTTATACAGAACTGTATGCATAAACAATCTGATGTCAACTGTCTAAAGTAATGAGTCGCTTACCTCTGAACTGGCTGGTACAGGACAGAGAGACATCTTCCCATGGGAAATTTATACTCTGCTTTTAGGGAGAAAAGGGGAGGGCAGAGAAGTCTTCTTGCATCTGTTGATTTCTCATTTTCCTCAGCCTAAAATAATACTTAATGCCAGCCAGGCACAGTGATTCACGCCTGTATTCTCAGCACTTTGGAAGGCCAGCGCAGGCGAATCACTGGAGGTCAGGAGTTCAGCACCAACCATGGCCAACATGGTGAAACCCTGATTGTACTGAAAATACAAAAATTAGCCGGGTGTGGTGGTGCTGCACGCCTATAGTCCCAGCTACTCACAAGGCTGAGGTGGGAGAATTGCTTGAACCCGGGAGGCAGAGGTTGCAGTGAGCTGAGATCGTGCCACCGCACTTGCATTTCAGCCTGTGCGACAGAGCAAGCCTCCGTTTCACACACACAAAAATAAAAAATAAAATAAATAAATAAAAAACTTAATGCCAAAGTGGAATATTTTGGGGTGGCAAATCTGGACCTTTTCACCATTCAGTAAGTTAATTCCCAGTTAACAGCTCTTCATAAATCAAAGAGCTACTACTTTAGATAACCTGTGGTAATGAAGCCTTTAATGGCTAGTTGCTAGGATGAAGAAACATCTATTTGAGGATACAGAAAAGTATGAAACAATATTCTTCTCTAGTAATTCGTTAATCATCCAGATTTGTTTCTCTGATTTCCTGATAATGATATTTGTGTTACTTGGTATTTTGTTCTGTTAGAATAAAATGTAAAAAAAGAATATGTGTCACTCCCACGAGACAGTTACACAGTTTTCCAACAACTTTCTTAGAACGTTTACTCGGAAAATAAAGTTGAACCTATGGTGTAAATGAGGTTTAGGAGTTTTGATTTTGTGCTTTCCTAGCCCTTATCAGAGGAACTTCTAGAATAGCCATATTTGCCTTACCAGTAGATGAGGAATAGTCTTCAGTAACCTTTCTCTTTGTTCCTTTGCTAGTTTGATAGAAAACACAAACTTTGTAAATATTTTCAAATTCATAGAAAATAAAATGACAGTTGAAATTCTCTTGTAACATTTGCCCCTTTATAATTTAGCATAAGAGTGCCTGTGTGCTATTTGCTATTCCAGACCTTTTCTGGGGGGTGGTCTTTGTTTACTTTGCATCAGGAGATTGGTGGTATAGAAGAGACACCATTCTCAATTTAAGCGCTTGTCATGGGAGTGATGGAAAACGTAGACGAGAAAGAAGATGGTGAACTAAAATGGAGATAGTTCAATTAGGAGATAAAAAACAGTTAAATTGTGATATGAACTTGTTGATTTTTTTTTGTAATTTATAGCATTTTAAAATTCTGTTTCTTTGGTATGAAAATGATTTATACCCCCCATTTTTATGATGTAGTACAAAATCAACGTGTTTTTGACAGTTTTCATTCTATTTCACTACCTTAACTATGACACAGCTTTGGCCACCAGCCATTTATTTATTTTTTTTAACTTTGTTTAAATTCAGAATAGACCGAAGCACTTTTATTCTGTACCTCTTGGAACATTTCCTTTCAAATATTCCTGAACAGAATAGTTGATTATTGGAGCTAAAACTGTGCTTCAAAATTTGCCAACTTCTTTTGAGCTTGTTCTAAGTTAATTGACTTTCAGCTGAGTACACTGCTGCTACTGAATGTTGAGAGCTGTGGAAACCCTCAGAGCTTGCTTTTCCAGCTCAAAAGGTCAACTTTAACAGATATTTTCTGGCATTTTACTTGAGTGTCATTCGATTTGTCAGGTCTATACAGTGGCTTAATTAGCATGTTTTAGTCCTTAAGGTATTTGTTTTGGCTCTTTAAAGTTTTAGAATGTCAATATTTCAACACTCTTGGATGCCCCTTTTGTTGGTGATGGTAAATGTAATCAAATATTTTTTTGAGGGGCTGTAAATCACAGAGTAGCATTTGCTGCTCTAAGTATTGTGAAGAAACAGATCCTCAGTTAAAACCATCTTTTCAGACTCCACTCAGTAATTTCTGATACCATATATCATCTTTAGGTAATCGAGGGGTGAACATTCTGTATTCTAAATTAGAACAAAGATTTACCTTATGCCTCCTTTAAGGGGGAAAAAAGCAAGACGGAAGTATTTAAGCTGTGTTTATAATAGAGTTCCTTGGCTGGGCGTGGTGGCTCATGCCCGTAATCCCAGCACTTTGGGAGGCCGAGGTGGGCGGATCATCTGACATCAGGAGATCAAGGCCAGCCTGGCCAACATGGTGAAACCCCGTCTCTACTAAAAATACAAAAATCAGCTAGACCATGGTGCTGGGTGCCTGTAATCCCAGCTCCTCAGGAGGCTGAGGCAGGAGAATCGCTTCAACCCAGGAGGCAGAGGTTGCAGTGAGCCACTGCACTCCAGCCTGGATGACAGAGGGAGACTATCTCAAAAAAAAAACAAAAAAAAGTTTCTTAAGTGGTAGTAGGATTTACTAAACCCCTATGTACACTAGGGTTGTTACTTAGTTTGGGATCAAGTTCTTGGGATTAAGTTTGAATCAAAATACCTTTGCTTCCTCCTGCTAGGGACGTGGCCTACTGAACACTAATCTTAGAGCTTTTAGCTTAGAACATCGTTAAACTTGGATGCAAATTCCAGCCTAGCCACTTAATTTGTGTTGTGGCCTGTGTGTGCTTTTTGACTCTGAACTTCAGTTTCTTTCATAAAGTACCTAGCACACAGGGATACTGTCTGTCTTTCCTGTCCTCTTCTTACCAGTTAATATCCATTCAGTTGCTTGACAGTTGCAGACTTTTTTTCCCCCCATAGGTGTAAAGTAGTTTTTGAAAAACATCTTGAAGTAGATCTGTTGTCCTAGATTTCTTGGAATTTGTCATGATGTGGGAAGAATGCAAAGCTCATCTTCCGTCCTTTGCTTTCTAGGTGATTTGACCAACATAATTGATTTTCCAGGGGTGGAACAAAGTAAGAATAGAAAGTGCGAGGCAGGACTTGGGAGCCCAGAATGATGATTAATGATATTACACCAGCCGTTATGAATTAGAGCACCGGAGTGTGGAATTATTGCTCTATGTGGTATTGTGTGAATGTTTCAGAATGAATTAGCTTGACTTAAAATATGAAGGTGCTCTCAAGTGAGCTTCCCAGTGAGCTATTACTGGACTTCAAAGGTCGGCAAGTTGTTAAATTGAGCCACTGGTTAGATAAAAACTGTGGCTTATTTTTACTTTTATTGACATCAACTTCCTTACGATGAATATCCCTTTAATATAAAATGTAAATACTATACTAAATATTCTCATTTTATCAAATAAGATGTTCAAGTCTAGTTATACAGAGACCTGTGTTTTGGGATGTTCGGAAACCTAGTATTCCTGCAGTGTTAGCAGATCAGAAGGCTGAGGAAAAAAATTACTATCCCTTTGTTTTCTTTTCTGTTGAAATATTCATTGAAAACATTTGAAGCATTGCTTCATTCAGTCATCACAGACTTTACAGATTTCAGTTAGTGTATATGGGGGAGGGGGCAGTTTCCATGAGGGTATGGTTAACTTAGCAGATGCAATTTTACATCTTGTTTTCCTTTTTTGTTAAATCCTTATGCATATTGTGAATTAGAGTTTATTTTTAGCTCTTAATGAGTTCTTTTCTCATCATTGTACTTTTTGTTGGAACTCTGTTTTGTACATACTGCTTTGATTTTGTAGGGAAAAATGTGTATGGCATACAAGTCCTATATCCACCACCCCCCAACTCCCGTCCTGTAGCTCAACAAAAATTTGCATTTCTTGGTGAGGGATGATAGACTTGAATGTTTATTACCTTGTAGAGTAGATCTGGTGGTGCCCTTGACTGTTCACAACCTGTTTGACCTTTGGACTTAATATTGAGAAAGTCAAATCCTCCTTTTAAAGTTTAAAGGAGGCATAGCTGCGTGTAAATTGGTAAATCAGAATCACTGCACTGTTTTCAAGGTCACTGGAGCCTGAGAGAACAGTTCTATTTCCTCACATTTTAATGCTTTAAATCCAGTCTTAAGGAGTTGGCCTCCAAGGGTAGGTACTATCTTATGAATCCTTTTTCCTAACCCTGGTACTAGGCCATGGGAGCTTTTTTCATTCCACTTAAATGAATTGTAGTTTGCTCTTATTCTACTTTAAATATATCTAAACATTTTGAATATAAATGAGAGACTGATGATGGTGTATCAGATCAATTGACATCTTCTCATGTAGACAAGGGCTCTCCTAAATGACTTCCCAAATCCTGCCTCTAAAATTGTCTTTTTTTTTTCTTTTGCGAATCTGAGTATTAGGTTAGCTCTTTTTAAACATGGTGCCAAGTGATTCTGCCATTATATGGTGCAGACAGTATACTACCTTCTCAAGTAGAATGATTTGGGATCTAGTATCTTAAAATCTAACAATGTTATACCAGGTTTGTTTTTAGACCCTTATATTCTTTATTATTTGTTGTCCTTTTTTTACGGGGGTAAGCCCTTTTATGCATATTGGAATAGGATTAAAATACAAAATTGTTAATACCGATTTGTTACTGTGTTTTATATCAATATGTGTATTTTTTAAGTGCTGGAAATTGGGAGCCTTTGCAAAAAGGCATGATAACATTCCATTTTATCCCCAGCTCTAGAACATTCAAAGCTAGTCCTGATGTGCTACTTAAAAGTAGAATATGGAATCTTCTGGGGTTAGTTTCTTACTCTATTTGATATTTTAGTTCTCTGAATGCTTATGGAAAACAATACATTTGGACATAGCCATCAAAGTAAGGAGGATGTCTAATATTCTTTCCTAGCCTTTGTAGTTGGACAACAGACTTTTAAAGAATCTTTTTTTTTTTCCTTTTTTAAGACAGTACCCTTGGAGGCCACTGTGTTCATGACCAGTGACTCCTTGAGACTGGATTTATTAAATGGACCTGTTAGTATAGTGAATAACAGCTCTTAGGTAATTTTGCGTAGTTGTTAGTAGGCACCAAAGGAGGAAGGGTGAGCCTTAGTTGCTCTATAGATTATAATGAAAGAAGGTTTCAGGCCAGATCCCACCACACATAGAAACCTCTATCTAGCAAGCAGGACCAAATTGATGGACAAGCCTTTTCTGAAGGCTTGGTGATGTCCCACTTCTCTGTTCTTTTTTAAGTGCTTTGAACACACTTTAAATGAAATGTTCACCGGAGGCTGACAACATCCCAAAAGTCGCGTTCTGCACCCTCACTTTGCATCATGCAAAAAGAAATCCCTTTCAACAAAGACTGAAACCCAGGACCATTTAACATTTAGGGGTTCTCTCCATAAAGATATAACCACCTTGGATTATGCCATCTCGGATTTTTGTGCCCTGTTCATATGAAGGTGGGAAATGTCTCTAAACTAATTGAGCCCATCTGCGTATCTTGAATTCCTTTAATTTTACCAGTAAGACCCCATTTCTAACACTCATTATGCTAATTAACAAATAACTGGTTTACAGAACAAAACCCTATTTTGACATCCATTAGGTGAATCAGCAGAGAATTGGTTGTTGATTAGGTATGGATAGTATGTAGGCTTACACTAGTCACTTGAATTTTAGCCTACTTGTATTATACTAGTTAACTAATCCTGGATTGTGCATTAATGATAGTATGTTAGTTGACCACCCAGAATTAAAGGCTTAAATGGCTGGTGCACACGTGTCATCAGACTAGTTCTAAATTTTAAAAAGAAATGTTTTTATTGTGGCAAAATATAACATAAAATTTATCATTTGAACCTTTTCAAGTTTACAGTTCAGTGACATTAAGCACATTCACAGTATTATGCAGCCATCACCATTATCCGTTTCCAGTACCTTGTCATCGTCCCAGATAGAAACTCTATAACCATCAAATAGTAACTCCTCACCCACCTCCTTTGCTCCCAGCCTTTGGTAACCATTATACTTTCTGTGTCTCTATGAATTTGCCTATTCTCGGTACCCCATATAAATGAAGTCATACAACATTTGATATACCAAAGTATTTTGAAAGTAAATTATGATCATTGTTTTCAGGAGATACTAGTTTTTTTCCCCTGGGGCTGTAGACTCTTCCGTATATTTTATTTCTCCTCCTCTCCAAGTGGCTTTAGGGACCAACCCCTCCCCCTGAAATAAACAGCCTGGCTTCAAATTTAGTTCATGCCACATTCCCCATAAAAGAAACATCCAATTAAAATATTGAATTTGTGCAATATTTTGCCAGATTGCTGACTACTTGCAGGGACTTCATCTTATCCCCTTTGCAGTTGTTCAGCCTGGTTTCAAGCTTGTTTTATTCATTTGAAAATTGCCTTCAATCTCTTATCACTCCCCATCTTGGCAAGTTACCTGGAAGAAGAGGCAGTTGGTATATGTACAGTGGGTCAGAAAGAAGAACCCAAGTAGTTTTGCTCCCTGGAAGTCTTCTCTGCCTTCATAACTTTTCTACTGTTTTCTCCCAGAGAGTCAGAGCATCCAGGGACAAACATCCGTGTGGGGTCTTGGGACACAGGACACAGTGTGTAACATCCCCAGACTACTTCTCATTACCTCACTTCATTCTCTGCTGAGCACTTGAAGGAAATATTGGCAGAAAGCCATTCCTCAATCAGAGTCAAAGAGCGACGAGTTAGAAATTATCTTCTGTAGTTTTAGTTCTTCCATTTTTTTCTCCCCCTTCCCTAGTACTCTTTCCCTCTACCCCTCAAGGAAGCCCCCCATCAATATAACAGTCAACCACCCAACCAGAAACCCACAGGACAGAGCCATTTCTTTTTTTTAGACCACTGGAACAATTATTGTAGTTAGAGAAAACTTAAATATCTTTCTGAAGCAACCTTGGGAGACAGATGCTGATGTATGTTGACGCTAGAGGCAGGTGGTTTGTGGCCTATTTCTGCCTTTGCATTATTTCAGATTCTGTTACTGAGTAGAACAGTCCTTTTTTTAAAAAAAAAAAAAAATTTAGGTCTTATATCTTGGCCTCCTGCCTTCTGTGTTGGCATCAGCCAAATGCATGTTGGCTGCAAGTACATCATTCCACACTTAGTGACTGGATTTATTTTCAGATGTTGGCTATTGACAACTGAAAAGCAATTTCCTGTGTTGGGGCTTAACAGAAAGCCTCCCCTGGGTTGTAAGAGTTTAAAATAATGAAAAAGGCGAATACTTCATGGTTAAAGTCTTAATGCAAGCTTTGTGTAGACTTATCCCCACTGCCTACTTTGCACTCATGTTTGTAGGGAGTTTCCAAAAGCCTCTGATTGAGATGAGGAAGGTCTTCTACCTCTGGAGCTGTAAGGTCTTGTCTTGATTAAAGATGACTCAAGCTTAACCAGTTGTTCAGTAGTCTTTGTCTGAGCTTTGGGTGTGCTGGAGAATATCAGCCAGTGTTAAGTTCTTGATTTCAAGTGGTGACTGTCTGTTGAAGAGAGCCTGTGCCGTGAAATACAGTAGTCCTCCCATTATCAACAGTTTCGCTTTCTGCAGTTTCACTTACTGGTGGTCAACCATGGTGTTAAAATATTAAATGGAAAATCCCAGAAATAAACAATACATAAGTTTTGAGTTGCTCACCATTCAGAGTATCCTGATTAAATTTTGCACCTTCCTGCTCGGGATGTGAATCATCCCTTTGTCCGCATTATCCATGGCTATACATGTTCCCTGTCCTTTAGTGACTTAGAATCCATCTTAACAGACCGAAAAAAAAAAAGTAGTGTATATTATGTTGGATTCAGTACTATCTGTGGTTTCAGTTATCCACTGAGGGTCTTGTAACCCCCAAGGATAAGGGGGGGGTGGAGGACTACTGTACTCGGCTAGTGGAACTTCTTGTGGTATACCTCATGGTTCAAGGGAGGTAGAGAAGGAGGAAATTGTCATACTGTGAAGGTGGAATGCAGGATGTTCTAAATTGGTGCTTGTTTTGTTGAGCTAAGATGTAGAGGTATAGTCTGGTCCACCAATGATTTGTTGATTATTTCATTTGATGATTAATATTTGATGCAGTCATTTATTTGAACAGAAATGAGAGAGGCTTTTTTTTTTTTCTTTTTCAGTTTACATGGAAAGATTTCTAAGGATGTTCATTGATCCAAGACAAACTTGTCTCAGTCTTTCATTTCATTAGGGTCCTTCCATATTGGGGAATTCTCTTTCTTAGTATATTGCTGATGGGAAAAAGCTAATTCCAGAAGCCAGTGGGGTGGGTCCTCTCTCTGCTTGCCTATAGGCAAGCAGCCAGTAAGGAACCCAAGTAAAGTCAATTAGGCATTTTATCTCAGGACCTAGGGTCTTAAGGAAGTGATAGAAGGATAAGATGGTGATGATGACTCACCTCTCTTTTCTGAGGTGGAGGTAGTTTTGCTTCCTACTACTTAAATCCTTGAAGTCTGGTTCCCAGCCCTTACTCATTCTGAAAACCTTCTGTGACTCTTCCAGTGTGTTTCTTTGTGCCAGTTAGCTAGAGTCAGTGTACAATCTAGAACTCCATTGAAACCATTTTTGTGTAATTCATATTTTTAATCTTTTTCTATCAGTGTTTTTTAACTCAAAAGTAAGCTTATTAATTTTGTATTGGTCTCAATTTGACCTATAAGAGAATAACTTTTCGTAATTGGTTAGAAGCCCCTGTTGTGAACTTGCCATAGCTATTGGTAAAGGAGTTTGTTTTGAGAGGTGTGTATGTATGTATGCATATTTTGTAAATAAAGTCACTTGTCAGTGTCTTTCAAACAATTTACTCATATTTGTGTCACAGTGTTGGAGGAAAGCAAAGTTTGAATTTAATTATGAAAATAGTAGGTGCAGTGAAATACCGATCCTCCCTTCCAAGTCATCTCTTGTGACTTCCTCCCCTTTTTGATTATGTTTCTTGGGCACTACTTTGCTCACTGAGTGTGAGCACGAACAACCTGAAGAATGACTGAGATGACCACTAAGAGTAGCATTCACGCAGCAGGTCTTTTTGAATGTTTCATCTCTAGCTTTTAGTCTTCAGAGGTCGTAATGTTTGGTGACTCCCATTGCTTTTAGTAGCTAAGGAGAGCCATATATCTTGTGGAAAAACAGATTTGCCTGTGAATGACCTAAATTTATCTCCTCTGCTTATTTAGTGGTCATTTCTTTAAAACCCTTCAGCTAACCTTTTGGTTTCCAGCCATGTAGGGACATGTGTATGCTTACAGGCATTATATTTCTGTGTCCTATGGGATAAGTAGTATATGTCATCATTAGGTTTTTGGACAGTCTTTGGTTCTCCTTGAAGAGATTCAAGTCTAGCTTTACCTTTATTACAGTATGTTTTTTTTACCAGCAAGTAAGTCATTGATGATGAATTGTAAATGTAATTGTTCAAAAAAAGAATTTAGTCAATTCTGTGTTCTTCTTTGCAACCAAGATGTTTGTGTACAGGTAAAGGATTTGAATGGGATGTCTGTTCAGGTAGCTGAACAGTGAAAACATGGTGGTGGGTAGGGCAGGGGAATGACCTGGCCGAGATACTACCAGGTTATAGAGGATTACACAGAAAATCCTTGTATAACATCTTAATTTGGCTATAGATTGTACATTCAGAAAACATTCTTCTTTGGGGATTGTAAAAATCTACCATAGTTCCTGGTTATTTGATTTGTATTTTATTTGTTTCTTGAGACAGAGTCTTGCTCTGTCACTGCCCAGGATGGAGTGTGGTGGTGTGATCACAGCTCACTGAAGCCTCAAGCTCTCAAGCTCAAGTGATCTTCCCACCTTGGCCTCCCGAGTAGCTGGGACCGCAGACATGTGCCATTATGCCCAGCTAATTTATATATTTTATAGAGACAGGTTCTCCCTATTGTTGCCTAGGCTAGTCTTGAGCTCCTGAACTTAAGTGATACTCTAGCCTCAGACTCCCAAAGTGCTGGTATTTGGGAGCCACTGTGCTCAGCCTGTTTTATTGGTTTGTTTATTTTTAAAAGAATTTTTTTGCTTCATTTTCTTTAAGTAATAGATTACAGTGACAGAGAATGCAAATGAAGGAACAAATTAGCTTTGTAGGGAATAATGAGATAAGAGTTCTAATTCCTTTACTATTAGATTCAATTATTATTATTATTATTATTATTTTTTTTTTTGCCGGGGGTGCACGAGAAGGATAAAGAAGCCCAAAATAGTATAGTAGGCTTTTGTGTTAAGATCCGTTTCAGTATATATGTTTTCTTGCTAGAAAATAACTCTTGCTTGAGAAAAATAAAGTTTATAATCTAAGCAGAATCCTTAATAATGTTGTTGTCGATTAGGATAACTAGAATAAGCACTTAATAGGTTATATTCTATTTGGGTATAGGGGCTAGTAAGTGATGTGGCAGCATACATACTTAAAGTTTTTCCCCAAATAAAGGAGATTAGTTTATAATATTTAACCATTTTATTCCTTCATTAGAAATAGCAAGGAAGAAGTTTTCAGCAACAAAATAGGAAAACTCTTGACAGCATAGGCTATTGAATATTGGAATGAGCTGAAAAACTTGTTAATTTAGTGAAACATTCATTTCTTCGAGTGGTGTACTTGTAATGAATACCTAACATTTTGTATGGCATTCTACATTGTAGGAACCTCTTTAACAAGACTGATTGTAACACGCAGATCAGAATCTATTTGTGAAACTTAAGGTGGAGATGGTAGAATCATAGGTGGGGACGAGCATCAGAGAGTACCTTTAGTGCAGTTTCTTTTCGCACAGATGAGATACCAATCTCAAATTCATAAGGCTAGTTAGCTGGAGGCCTTAAACTCCTAACCTCCTTTTCCTTAGGGACCCCTTTGTGGTAATAAGATGGATTCTTCTGATCCACTTGTCTTAGCCTTAATCTTAAAATGTGTTTGCCAAGTGGGCATGTAATGTGGCCCAAATAGCTGAGAAGCTCTGTGTATAGAAGTTACTTCCCACATCAGATGGTCCTTCATATTGTTTAATCTGGTGCCATAAAAACATAGCGCCTTCCCCAAGAGTGGGTCTCAGATATGTGAATAAGCAAATCGAGTAACTTCAGTAACAGCAGATTAAAGAAAGCATCACATTAAAAGTTTTTAAGATGAATTAAAATTGAAGTGTTGTTGAATAAGATTTTTTTAACCCTCTACCCTGTTACACATTTAAGAGTACTTGAGATGATAAAATGGTAATATGTTAAAATTATTTTTGTGTTTAGGTTTTTCCTGTTTCATAGGAAAGACATATCCAGAATTAGCAGCAATGGTCAGATGTACTAAGTTGCTGGGTATATGATTTAGATAGTTCGTTTTTAATATACTTTAAAGTCAGTGGTAAAAGACAAGACAAGCCTCTGTGCTCTGCTCATTCGGCAGGATAATGCGTTTACTATATCATGCTGATGTGGATGGTGCCACATTACTTTTGTGTCCTAACGAATCATTGGCTAGGTAAAATCTTTTTAGCAAAATCTTCCTCAAAGTATCTGTGAATTTTAAATTTGGGGGATTACAATAGCTAATCACTTCAACTTTTAGATGAGGTGATTTGGGAAGAAATGCTTATGTGTGATATGAATGTGGCAATGGTAGGAGCTGCACCATTTTGTACTTCTCTTTAGGAGCCGTATGTTAATTGGTGGGCAAGTTGCCCTGTGGTCTCAGAGTGGTTTGCTGTAGCATAAGCTGTCCCTGAGCAAAAACAAAATTGATACTTATTTCTGTCAGGGTACCTCTTTGACTTAATTCGTAGCCATGGTTCCCATCTGAGCCATAGCCTTTACAACTTTAACCATGTACAGCTCAATTTCCTCTGGGGACTGTGTTCCATTGGGATTCCTTTTCTTTATTGCTTCAGAGAGAGCATTCTTGAGGTTTGTGAAGCTGTGTCTGTAGTATTTAAATAGGCTTCCTTTATACTCAGCAATTATACCCCCACCAGCCCAAACACCATCAGTCTGTTTGGGGATTTTTCCTGAGCATATAAAAATCAGTGCTGTGTGTGACTCTTATAAATTTAGAGGAGAGAAAGAAAAATGTTCCTCATACCCTCTTGATTAACTACCTCTTCATTAACTATAAACTAAGCAACATGTCCTGTACAAAGAGAAGAAAAATCACGTTATTTATACTTAATCCTTGTGTCGACTGGGGACGATGGATGTCCTTTGGAAATTTACTTCCTTTGTCTTTGCTAAAAATACTTCTAATTTAATTCTGCTCTTTCTTTTTGATATAAAAGGAATTACAGTGGACAGTTTCCCCCCGGTGGAAGGGTTGTACATATCACTCTATAGCAGATACTTTATGATCAGTACACATAAGGTGAAGTATGTTTTTACTTTATTGAAACATCTGATCATGTGATGCTACCCAATATTCCCTTCTTAATGACTCAGCTTCCCTCCCTCTTTCACTCCTTTTCTAACTTGATGTCACCATATTATACGCGAAGGATGTAGGTATGTACGTGCATTCACTAGGCATGTGTAATTTTGCAGTTGCTACTCAGAGTTAAAAATAAGGTTTGTTAACACTTGGAGTAGTTTTTCTCCACTTACTATGGTAGTTATTAACACTTTGTCCACTCATAATAGCAGCTTAGCTTGGTCGGGGGGGCAGAAAGATTGAGGTACTTGTTTTTACAGCTATGTAAAGGAGGTCTCAGAAAATCATAAGCCCTGCCTGATATAGTCATCTTGGGTTTAGCTTTTTGGTGGTTGGGGTTATCCATATCTGTTAGTTTTATAGTGCAAGAATACTTGCAAGACTGCTGAGTTGGTGTGTTGTATTAATCTCTGGGTATTATGGTTGAAAAGGTTTCTTGCCTTCTAGTTACTTTTACAAGGGCAAGATGTTATCATGCCAAGGAAGTATGGATCCTCCTGGGACACAAAGAGTTGCTAGGTTTCAATCCTGGCCATTACTCTAGAAGGCCTGTAACCGAACCCAGGTTCAGCTGCTTGCCACTTGAAAGCCAGAACACGAGAGGCAAGGATTGGTGGAAGGAAAAGCATTTTTAATGGGAGCCAGCAAACTGAGAAGATGGCAAACTAGCATTCTAAAGTACCATCTTCAATTTAAAAATTTACCATAGGGCTTTCAAAGGGAAAGGTATGGGAGATGTGCAGAAGTGGTGCAGGATCTGTGTGTCTTGTTCAGTGGCTCTCTTGGGTGTCTGAAGGTCTAATTGGCATTGTCTTGACTTTGGCTCAGTGATGGTGGACTAATTATGACTCCTCCTAATCATGAGGATTTTGCAGTGGGGACTCTGTTCCTGGTTTGTTTCAAGATTAGCCTGTGGAATTTCTTAAGAGCCTAAGTAGATAAGCATGGATTGCCTAAGGGGAGTTGTCTAGAGAGGGAAGGAATAAAGAGAGTTGAGAGGGGAGGGAAGAAAGAAAAAGAATGTGGGTGATTTCTAACACTGAGGTCCCTAGTTACAGTCTTACATCTGCGTCTGCTCAGTGATTATACCAGGCCACTAAGGTGACTGTCCCTGGGTCCCTCGTGTGCCTCTTTCCTCATTGTGCCTCAGTGCTTGGTGCATCCTGCAGTTTGTCTGCTGTAAACCTTCACATGGGCCAGCCTTGCTCCCAGGATGGGGGGGTCGCTTTGCTTACCTCTACATAGATACCTAACGTTCAGCCTAATATGCTTTTGGCCTGTCTCTTTTATACTTCTTTACAAATTTGTTCTTCTCCATGTTCCTATTTCCTTAATTTGTTTGTCAGGAAACACCTGAATTTCATCTTCTCTGTTTTGACACACTAAAGAGTTCTCTTTTTCAAGCTGGTCCTGGTTAAGCCTGAAACCCCTGCAATGCACTTTATGTATTTCATGTTCATTAGGTGCCTGCATCTCCCTTGTTTACTGTGTTGGGCTTAAAATTTTTGAGCATCTTAGAGGGCAGAGACCATGTGGTATTGATCCCATCTTTTTTCCACCGCTATGAAATCATGCTATGCGTATGAAGCATTTTAATGCGATCTGCTGAGGAGAGAAATGTCTTGTGTGGGAGACCGTTTTGGCAGTAGCAAACATGTTTGGCTTTAGCCATAAGAACTGCTTTCTGAGTTTGGAAAAGGAGTAAGTAAATCAAGGCCCATTTTAAATGGATGTTTTTATAATGCAGATACCTCTGATCTATCTGTTTTGTAGTGATGGATTTGTTTTGGGGGCTTAAGTGGTTTGTGCACCTGCAGGATGTCCTTTCTTTTCTTTCAGGTCATTTTTTTTTCTTTCATAGATAGTCTCTCGGATGGATTAAGAAAGAATTGAAGTTCCAGTCAATTTATTTCATGACAAAGAACAAGAAAAAAATACAGATGTATTTGGAGATTATAAATATTCTGATTGGAAAGTTGTAAACTTTGGATGCACAGGATTCTGCCACAAAGTAATCTCCACACATGGCCAAAGGCAATAAAGTGTACACTTTTGAAAGACTGAGTTTGGAAAGGTTGATTGTAGTGTGGAAACCGAGCTGCTCCTTTGAGCTAGCTGTATGTGCCCTTGAGCAAGTTAACTTAGCGTCTTTGAACCTCTAACTTTATGTCCGTAAAATGGATACAGACGTATTTACGTGTAGCCTTGCGGTGAGACTTAAATGTGATATATGTAATGTAAGGATCCTAGTTGCTTGATAGTTTAGTTTGGCAGTGGTACTGTTGACTTCCAGACAGGTAGACATAGCATTTATGGGGCAGTGGGAATGGGCATTTTTCCCCAACAAACTTACCAACCTTTTCATACTGGAAGGTTTGGGCTGGTGAACCTTTAACTTTGGGGTGAGAGAGTGAGTTTTTTTAAGAAAAATGTGTTCAAGAAGAAAATTTATCTCCAACAAGAATTTTTTTTTCACGTGGGCTTGGTGAGTTGGGTGGAGTCTAATTTTATAGTTTCCCGTTGTTGACAAAATGGGGAATTCTCCATGGTGGTTTGCAGGGACTCTGACATAGTTTCAAAACAGGGCCTTTAAATTTTTTGTTTCTTGTGGTATCTGAGTTAAAAAATGATCTCGTACAGAGAGAAAAACACATTAAGAAGCTGTATTGCCTCTTGATGGACTGCTTTGTCGGGGGTGGGGTGTGTGCAGGCACAGGCAAGAGTGCATGTTTGTGAAGATTGACACCAGCTGGTCGCACAAGCAACAGCAGATGCCCTTTTTACTACCACAGTTAACTTGTTTCCCTCTACCACAATACTATTTTGAGGAATACAGTTCCTTTGCCTTCATCCCAAATGATATATACTTGAACAACTCCATTGTCTTTTAAGTAAACACAAGATAAAGCAGATAATATAAGACTCTGTTAGTGCGTGTGGGGGTGGGGGTGGGGGCGGTGGCGGATCTGTATAGAATTAATTATAATTAACAAAGAAATGAGAAAGTTGCAGCATACCCAAACCTTTAATTGAAAGTAGATTGGACTAGCCCAGAGTTGTTAATGTCCTAACCTTTTTTGAACTGTCAGGTATGACTTTCAGGCTATCTGAAGGTATTTTGGCATTTGCTCTATCCTGGTGGCAGCTCCAGTGTTTGAAGGTAGAACTGCTGACCTATCTTTTAGAGAAACTACCTACATCAATAAGTAATGAGAACCGCCTTTTGTTTTCATTGTGGTGCTGAGCGTGCTACACTATCTCAGTCACTTTCAGGCTGGAGAACCTGCTTTCAGGTAGAGTCTCATCCTGTGTATTGTAGAGGAATTGGTTTATTTTCCTACCGCAGATAATTTTTCCTCATCTTCCTGGTCTTGGATGCAAGATATCTTTGTGTACCCGGTGTAATACTTGGCAAGAATTTAGAGGATTTAATATGCTGTTTCTGTTCTCAATAGTCTAAGACTGAATTGTGTGGGAGTTCTTAATGTTGTCTGAAAATGTGATATATTAAGAACCCACAGTTTCGCCAACTTAAGCAGGGTCATGCTGCATTGCCAGCAGATTCATAATTACTGGGACTGGAACTACAGGAAAATAGAGCTCTACCAGTTGCATAATCAGGGGACAGATATGGCTATTAAAATTAACTTGAAGGGAAAATGCCCTGGTGCTGAGGACATTAACTGCTCCCTCTAGATTTAGTTGCAAATGATCACTATTTGCAACTTTGATTTCAGCAGAAAAGTTATAATTTAAACTCTTCTATATTAGCTCCATGTATCTGTAAAGTCCTGAAAATCATTTAGAAACATTGGGGCCTTTCAGTCTCAGGCCAGCTTTATTAGCATTTGGGTGGAAGATGAGTCTTCGAGTGAGCCATCTGTTTTCTGTATTATGTGAGTGTCTAGGTTGAATTCTCCATCCTTGTGATAATCCCTGGTAATGTCCTTTGGGAAGCTGGTAGAAATGCTCCCAGCTTTCAGGAAGGCTGGCTTGGACTGTAGTAATAGGATCTCACCAGTCCTCCATCTCACAATTTGATCTTACTCATTAGAGGGCAGCAAGGAGGACCTGTTTAACTTGACCCACGTTAGCTTGGGTGTTTAAACGGAAGGACCTGCTGCATCTGGTATGCTACATTTGAGGAGACTCAGGCTAAGTCAGGAATCAAAATGTAGAGAAAAACGTGACTAGAGAGAATTGCATCCCTCCGTTCTGAGATTCTCTCAAACCTTTTCCCTGCTGTGTGGTACCCACATGGTTTTGCTATGTATCAGATCTGAGATATTAAGAAAGCTCCTTTGCAAAGTCTGGTGCGAGTTGCTTTGGTGCCAGAGTTGCAGTGCACAGCCTGTCTGAACAGACACACATAATGAGTGCCCAAGAATAGTAAGTCCATCTGAAGAAATACAACATATTTGCAACTTTATTGTGTGTTTGAGGGAGGAGAGAGAAGGATATTAGGAAGGAACAGGGTCTTCATTAAAAACAAAAATTTTCCCCCTTTGTAACAAAAACTTGTTTTTGCAAATCAAATTATTTGCTTTTTTTGTTGTTAAGGCATGCAGTTTTATGCAAGAGCTGTGTTTGGAGGAAGCGAATCTTTCCATTTTGCTTTTTAAAAGTATTGCATTATTAAACCTCAGGTTGCAAGTCTTGCTTGATAGAGAGGACCATAGTGACCTGTTTCTGCTAACTGTGGGATTTGAAAAAGATTCACATGGCTTTTATTCTTTTATTTCATAAAACATTACTACTGCTGTAAATGAAATAATAGATACACATCAATCAGTGTAGTCACCTTTTATTGTTGATTCAACTACCAGGTTTTTACAGAATTCACTCTGCATTTTATTTGACTTGTACATGAATAGTCTCAGCAGACTTAATTACATTAGTGAAAAAGTACTTTCAACAAAATTATATGCTGACATCCCATAATTCATACTTACGGATTTGTGGAACAGATTTATGTAAATCTATCAAATTACTCTAGATGACATTTTTTAAAATTGAGACTTCATCTTAATGGTACTTGTAGAAATTTTTCATATGAACAATTTTGCATGAACTATATAAAACTCATATGACTTCCTTATGAAGGCAGAATACTATGACATTTGAGCATCTTGTTTCCACATGTTCTGTAATCCATCTGGTACAATGCAGGGACATGAGGAACATGTTTATAAGGGCAACTCTCTCCTAAACCACAGGCTCCTGGAAGGCAGATGCTGCTGTTCCTTCAGTTGTTTTTCATTCAGTCATTCACAGAACATTTAATGATCTGTCTTAGGGTCCTCTTTGTCAGGAACTATGTTCTGCTTGCCCTTGCTTAGCAGTCTAGTGAGGGAGCATCCAAATGGACCCGAGACACATGTAACAAAGATAACGGAATAATATAAGAAGCTGTGGGAGGACTAGTCGAGAGGAGCACTGAACAGTGTGCACTGGGGATGGGGCAAGTTGTTGTGGCAGGAAATGACTTCAGAGAGTCTCAAAGGATACATGGGAGTTGGCTAGTTGGAGAGCTGTGTTCCAGACATAGAAAACTGAATGTGCATTTTAGGGTGTATGTGTAGGAGTGATGGAAGATGAGCGAAAGTAGAAGTGAGCAAAAAACTGACAGTGACTGGAAACCAGAGTATGGTTAGATTTGTGTTTTAGGAAGTTCTTCTGGACAATGTTTTGGTGGAGGATGGCTGTTTTTGGAATTGATGGGAGTCTAAGCAAGGGGTGTCCTATTAGGATGGTGTAGCAATGATCAGGGCCAGAATAATACAGAACCAACGCTAATGCAGACAAGGGGCCGATTTAGCTGGTAGAACTGGCAGAATGTGATGCGTGTATGGCAGAACTTGGGCTGGAATGTCTTTTGCACATCTTCACTGTTAGACTTGAGCTAGTTCCTTAAAGCCTTGGATCAAATGTTACCTGCAGGATAGGGCCTGCTCTGACCATTGTATTTAAACAGCAGCCCTGCTTCTCCCCTCCCCACTCTCATCCCCTGCTGCTTTTTTCTCCTTAGCTCTATTTTCTTCTAATACCTTGTAGAATGTGTTCGTGTCTCCCCCATCAGAATATAGGCTTTATGAGAAAGAATTTTTTCTCTTTTGCGTTCTCAGGGCCTAGCAAAAAGCATGGTTCCCATAGTTATTGAATGCTTATTGCAGATGAGAAATTTGTAGGGTGACTCTTGTTTTTTTAAATACAAAATTTTATTTTCCACAATTTTGTTTTGAGGTCTCGTTTAATATTGGTTGGATAAAATTAATATACCTTTTAATCAAGAATTACGGTAGTCTGTTGCCTTTACCTTTAAACCTGAGGGGGTAATTTGATTTTTCTGAACATTGGTAGTAATTTAAAATAGAAAAGACTAAATAAAGTGACCTTTGAATGAAACAGGTCCAGAAGATTGTGTATTTTTAATTAAAATATGCAATTAAAATTTTAATTAAAGTAGGGTATTAAAACAATGTAGGTGGCAGGGGAATAGCTGATGCTTTGAATTACGCACAGTTTGGGATATATTGCCGTTTCCTGTGTTTCCCGCAGTAGCACTTTGCCACTAAACAGATTCTCTTCCTGTTTTCCTCTCCTTGCTCTGAAACCTGCTCTCAGTAGTCTTTGGTTTTCTTCAGAGGCCTGTGGAGTGCTTCAGCTCTGAGGTATAGATCCCTTGACCATGATTTCTACCAGCCTGTTTATAGCTGTTCTCCTTGTGCCAGGAACATTTTATAAACTATTTTTCTATCTCTTGTGAAGAAGGGTTTCTTTTCTGTGGCATATATGTTAGATTAAAAAGAAGGGTGTAAAACAAAAGGCATTCATACACAACAGTGCAGCACAGAACATAGCAAAGTTCTAAAGTCCCTACCAAGGCCATTAAAATCAACACTTGGGGCCAGGTATGGTGGCTCACGCCCGTAATCCCAGCACATTGGGAGGCCGAGGGTGGCAGATCAGTTGAAGCCAGGAGTTCGAGACCAGCCTGGCCAATGTGGCGAAACCCTGTCTCTACTAAAAATACAAAAAAATAGCTGGATGTGGTGATGCATGCCTGTAATCTCAGCTACTTGGGAGGCCAAGAAGAATCGCTTGAACCCAGGAGGCGGAAGTTGCAGTGAGCCGAGATCATGCGACTGCCCTCCAGTCTGGATGACAGAGAGAGAGACCTTGCCTCGAAAGAAAAAAGATTTGAATTAATGTTTCAAAAATTCTTAAGAACACTTGACCACAGGTAGCTTTTGAGAAAAGCTAAGGACACGTGGCGTTGACCCTCTTCTTTATGTTCAGTTACCAGGCAAATTTTTTGGCATTTAAAGACAGGATTTGTTTTTCTTAAAGGCTTTTTTTTTTTTTGAAGAGCCTTAGCTTTGTCATTTTGGTCAGAATAGTCTTTTAATCATGTTGGTTTCCATAATGGTTATACTTGGAATTTAAATGTAGCATTTTATAAAACTTTTTAAAGAAATGAATCTTAGTTTGGGGATTATCAGTATGCACATTCTAAATTCAGAGAGGCTTGAAAAATAGGTTTAGATGATATGGATAAGTGATGCTTGGTTTCCAAGCCTTCCCTGGTGGCCCATGACTATTACTGATGAATGTAAGAGTGGGAAAAGGGTAGGTTAGGTATTTTTTTTTTTAATGTTTGCCTTGCTACTGCTTTTATTTTTAAAAACTGTGCACTCACTTATAACCAGAAATATGCACTATATAAATAAGATGCAATTTATGTTGTCATAGGAATGAATAATGGCACAGAAATTCATATATAGTAAAACTGATATTTGCACAAAAGGTTCAGAAGTTTGAGATAGTAGTCAAACAAGAAACAACTTTTGCGGTAAAAGTGTCAGAAGTGCCTGGTTACATTATTATACAGGCATATTGGGTACAAACTAGTCCTGGGCTTATACGCAATATGCCTGAAGTCTCAGTTCAGGTATAAACTAGTTAATTGAGTGGAGTAGAGCACAGCATTTGAGAGTCCTGACTTCAAGTCCTGACTTTACTACTTCCTCCCTGCCTTTTTGATTTGTAGAAGCTGATTGACCTTGCCAAGCTTCAGATATCATTTCTACCTTGTAGGAGAAGAATCTGAATACCGAACATGGTTAATGTGAAGCTACAATTAAACAGTAAAATACCATGTAGCTAAAAGGTGAGAATGGGGAGGCTTGCCTATCTTGGTATCATCTGTGATGCCCTTAATATATATTAAACATCCAATAAATATTTGCTGCCTTGATTACAGATTTTCACTGTAAAGTAATTTAAAGTTCTAACTCCCTTTTGTTACAGTGCCAACATTTTAATACACCAACGACGGTAGGTTTAGGAATGCAGTCTTTTAACAGCAGATACCCCCTTTCATATTATTTTGCTTAGGATAATAATACAGTTTCTCTTACATCAAACATATTCTGAGTGGCACTCATCCTAATAATGCCACTAGGCAAATAAGAAACTTTTTATAAGGCGGCAAAGTCATTTAGGGATAAATATTTCTGAGTATAAACAACAGATATTAGATATTTGACTGACTCATATAGCTAGTCATGATTGCTTGAGGGTATCAGGTGGAAGTCCCATTCGATGGTTGGGTCCTCTGATGGTGGTGGTGGTGGTGATGATAATACCTTTGGTTAAATAAATATCATCAGTAAGTTGCTCATTCTTTCATTTAGCAAATGTTTCCATGCCTACAGCAGGCCAGGAGTAAGGGTTCAGAGGCCAGAGTGGGAAAACAGCTAAGTAGGAAGTAAGCAAGACAGGCTTTTCACTTTACCCAGTGATCTAATCTCAGTAGGCACTCCTGTGCCCCAGACGGACCTCAGGTGGTCAGTAAACTGTTTCTTTGAAGTAATAGGTAACTTGAAGATTTTAGAAGAAACACATCCATGTGTACCTAAACAACGCAACTGTGAAACAGCAGTCATCCCTGCAAGACCTTTCTCAGACCTCCCAGCAGCCACGTTGTAGCCCCAGCTAGGTTCTCACCGTTAATGCAGCGATTTCTCAACATGGTGGTTGTACGTTAGTCACCAGGATTTTAAAAAGCTAGTACCAATGCTTCATGACAGACTGATAAAATCAGAGCGCAAGGTGGAAGGATCGCTTGAGCCTGGGAGTTCAAGCACGGCCCAGCCAACGTAGTAAGATCTCATCTCATACACACACACACACATATATATATATATATATACACAAACACACATATATTTATATATATCTATCTCTTTGGGAGTGGGATTCGGGGATCAGGTTTTTTTGTTTTAGTTTTTTTTTTTTTTAAGCTTTCTAGATGATTCCATTGCAGTCAAGGTTGAGAATGCACTGGGGTTAGAAGCTGCTAAGATGCAGGAGGAGTAGTATCTATCAGTAGAAAGGGCAATTAGACTATGCTGATACAATTGATTTATTTTGTCATAGAATAGCAGTGTGACAAAACTATATTTGTATTGCCCTTTTCTTTTTCTATTATATTTGTAGCATCTTTTTTATTTAACTTTAAATGAATATACTTAAAATCTTTAACAGTAAGCATGTTATTTTTTCTCATGTTATCTTTTGACTAGGGTGACGATCCACTTTCATCATTAATGAATATTTTCATCACTGCATCACCAACCTAGTTGGGTAGGAATTACCCTCGTTCTAGAGATAAGGAAGCTGTGGTTCAGAGAGGTGTTAAGTAGCTTCTTCAAAGTTGCACAGCTAACTGAGAGCCAGTAAACACCAGAGCCGGTATTGAAAGTCTGTCTTTCCGTTGTAAGCTGGTTCCTTGAGCAGATTTTGTTACATTCAGCCAATTTAATTCTACTCAGTGACAATAGGACTGCAACACATTTTCATAAGAGGGGCACAATGCATGCAGTAGACACATGATAAATGTTGAACTAATGAAAAGCTGAATGCTTAAAAATAGAGTGGCTTCACATGTGACTCTTTACTAGTACTGTAAAATAAAACCTCTCAATTTTAGTGTGAGATAAAATTAACCTAATTAGTTTTTAGCTCTCTATTCCTTTCTCTTTTTTAAAAAACAGGAAAAAATACATTTTGATAGAGGACATATATTAGCAGTGATTATCCAAAATTCTGATTGTGGTCCCAAAATATAATTACTAGTTTTCATATTGGGCACTGTATTTAGCCTTCTCTTTTCGTTTATGTGGTAACAAGTAGCCACATTAGGATAACCAGAGTAACTGTCCTAAAAACCCACATTGATAACCACTTGCACCTACAGTGCCCCATCAAGAACAAATACCTCACTTCCCTATGAAATTGATGCAACAGCAGTACTTAGTAAAAGCACTTGGACCGTCCTTGGGCATCTGGGAAATCGTCATTTAGTTTGTTTTGACTTTTGTAGACTAAACTTTTCTTAGGCCCATTTTTGTCACCTGTATAATGTTTCTTGCCGTTTCAAACTGAGAAACTTTCTTCATTGAAAAATTGAGACCTTTGCGATTGACTTTAGTTATCTTTGCATTCCATTGATTCATTGACTGCTTTTGATAGCTCCCATTTTCTGAGATCTAGGGCATCAGTGAACCAGGAGTGAGAGGGCTCAGATGATGGGGGGAGGGTGGCAACAACAACAAACACTTTGAAGCAACTTTTACTTTAGACTTTTTTTCTCCTGTTATTTTTATGTTCTATTTCTTCTTTTCCTATATGTTCTCATTGTCTTCGATGTCATCAGTAAGTCTTTTGTGTTCATATTTCCCCGTTCTTATCTAGATCATAAAACCCTCTTTGGAGAAATTTGATTGAGTGTATTTGAAGATAAGCCCTCCTCTAAAATAAGCTTAAATGTATACACGCCCACACATGGTTCTTCACCATTTTAGACTCCGACATAATTGTACTTGGTAAAGGCTGTAAATATGTCAGGGTACAATTTACAGAACACTGACAGATTCTTGGTTGATGTTTTCTGTTTCCCCATTTTTATGGCTAAGGAAACTGAAGCTGAAAAGGTATTGCCTGTTAAGCCCTGTCCATAGCACAGAGATTTATCCACACACTTTGTGAAGGTGAGCTTTGTCTTGCTGCTGGTATACTCTGGCTCAGGCAGGGCATGTATGATGGAATCCTTTCAGGATGTGTGGTTTTTTTCCTAAACAGCACTGCTTGCTGAGTTCTAAAACTTGAAAATGTAGTAGACAGGAGACATAAAGACTTGATGTATATTTCTAGAATTAATAGAGTTCTTTTTACTGTTGAGGAAATATGCTGGTGTTAATGACAAGACCATATGCCAAAATGAAAGTCGATCTCTGTCAGCAGTATAGAACTAATATATGCCTTTTTCCCCTTCCCTTTCTTTAGGGCAGAGCTTGGGATATGGCTTTGTGAACTACATTGACCCCAAGGATGCAGAGAAAGCTATCAACACCCTGAATGGATTGAGACTTCAAACCAAAACAATAAAAGTATGTTTAAAATTTTTTTATATCTACTTGCAGAACAGAAATTTAAAAAAATTAAGATTTATTTGTAGTTCTTTCCTTTCTTCCTTTTGGGCCCATATAAACAGTTACCTGGGAGACATAGTGGAATTTTGGTGTTTGTTGCATGATGGGAGAAACTGTTTGTTCAAGAGTGCTGTATATAATCATTCATGTATTCGCAAAGGGGGACAGAGCAACAACTCTCTTAGATAAATGTTTTAAGAAGCCTACGGAATCAAGTCTCCTTCCCTTATAGAGAATTACTTGCCCCATAACTTAAGGAAACCTTAGACTTGTTCTTCTTTAAAGGTCTGGGTAGTAAATAAGCAAGGTTTTGCGAGCCATGCAGTCTGTCACAACTTCTCAACTCTGCCTTTATAGTTTGAAAGCAGTAGTAGCCACTACATAAACAACGGATGCAGCCGTTATCCAATAAATATTTATGGGCAGTGAAACTTGAGATTGATAAGATGTTTATGTATTACAAATATTCTTTTTATTTTTTCCAAGTTAAAAAATGTAAAAACCATTCTTAGCTCATGGGTTATACAAAAAGGTGGCAGGCTAGATTTGGTGCTTGAGTTGTAGTTTGTTCTAGCAAATTCAGCTTGCTTTGAGGAGACTGACTGGAGGGACTTACATGACACAGGTTATTTTTTCTGTTGTTTTTCTTTTTAAGACATACAGTAAATAATTTTGTAGATACTTTGCTGCTTTTGTGAATCTTTGAAATTCTTAAGTAGATTCTCTCTTGAGAGGGAGCTAATCCAATTCACAGCATAGATTTCTTTTCCTTTAGAAAATAAGAGGGATGTCACCTCTAGCAAATTCTTAGTACCTGTACCATCAATTTGCTCTCTCCTGCCCAGTGCAGACATTGCCAGTCAATCATGGCGCTCTTTCTCACAGAGTCTAGATGTGGCTCCGAAATATTTTTTTTCAAAATAGTGTTCCAGACAACTTCTATCAATTGACTCAAGTTTGAACCTATTTTCCACCCTTGATTTAAGAAACCAGCTCAGACTATAGCCTGAAGTGGTGAGGGGAAGTTAGTCAAGGCTGACTGTAGTATCCATCTTGCTTAGAGACTTGTCTAAAAGATTTTTGCTCATTTTTTTCAGGTATCTGGAAATGCAGTGTCATTTTTGTGCTTTAAAGTTGCTTTTCTTAGAATTACCAGTTAAGGTAATTTATTAGCCCTGAGTGGTTTTGACACATCATTCTTTATATTTATTGGCCCCTAAGAAAAATGCCTACCAGCCCTGTCTTATCTAAATGAAAGTATATAGTGGTTCCCAAATACACTAGAGTATGAGAGGTCCAAGAATTCTAGATACTTCTTGAGCAAGAAAATGTCCTATGAAAAGATTCAGCAATCAGAAAATGAACTGGTTACTGTATATTATCAAAATGTGAAGGGAAAAATGAGATTTCCAATAAAGTCTAAGACAAGTTTGTTTTGAAGTTTTTTCAGTCTGAACTGCTTTTTCTAATTATATTTCTCTGCATACTTTTTGTGTCAGAGATCTTTTACTAGTACTATTAAGTAACAGTAAGTGTTCTTTAAAAAGACATCCAATGTTCAGTTACCTTCAGACTGTGTGCTCTCTATCCTACAGCAGATTTTTGCAGGTTTCTCTTCCTAAATTTATATTGATTTCCAGGGTTGCTACTAATTTCGTCCTAGTTCTGAGGTCCTGAGTTGTGGTTGGGAAGAAAATGGAATAGGTGGTCAAGATGGCTCGTCCCAGGAGCTATCCTTTTCTGCATTATAGAAATAATTACCCTTATTTCATTCTAGTGTGTCAGTTCTTTTACTGAATATCCTCCTGCACTGAGATCCAGAAGAAGGTAGAAATGCAGGGGAAATAGGTCTCCACAGGAGAAATGCCGGTGGCCTTCAAGGAGACAGTTGACGACAGCTGCTTCCTTACTGTTCGTCATCCAGCCTTTTCTCTTTAGGGCCCAGCTGCTTGGGCTGAATATGTGGAAGAAAGGACAGTAAAGCCTTGTGGCTTTTATAGTGTGACATCAATTTCTGATTTTCTGAGATGTGGGTCAGGGTAATGGGTAAACAGCAGGCTACTTCTTTCCCCGCCCCTATTTGGTTCCTGTAAAAATATGGGATAACAGCTGGTATCCTCAATTTGGCCCAGATTTGTCTTAAGAGGCAAAGCAGACCATTTCCCACAAGTATATAGCACCCCCTTTGCCTGTTTGTTCTTTCTATGTTTACTCATTTCCATTAGACAGATTTTGTGCTCTTGTGCAATGTCTTGAGCCAAGTTTTTCTAGTATTCACAGCTTTAAGAATGTTTTGGAAGTTGAGTTAAGCCTTTTCATTTCCTGGGATACTATTCCATAAATAAGTCTTTTTCCCTCGTCTAATCTATACTGGTGATGGCTCTCAGCACCACTTTCTTAACACAGCACCACTTTACTCATGTTACTGCTCACTCAAAACTCTATGGTGTTTCTCTACTGTTTTACCCTATCATCTGGCTGAGTTTTGTAGTAGTGACGCCAGTGCTATTGCCATTCTCCACTGTAGTCAGACTGGCCCTTTACTTGTAAGCTGATCTTACTCCCAGCGTCCATGCATATACTTTTGCAGCTCCGACTTCCTTGTCTTCTGATCGTTATATCAAAACTCTTGCCAGGACACTGTGCTTTACTTTAGAAAGGTACAGAAGATTGGTTAGTATATACAAGTGTTTGTGTACTCCAAGCCACTTAGAATTTAGTATGCGTTTGGTACAATTCCTGGTTATTGGGATACTGAAACAGTGAATCAAGTGCTGTGAAAGGTGGTTTATTTAGCAGTTTCTCCTGGGGCTGCCTAATAGCATTAGCTCAGTAGGGTTTTGTGCAGTAGTTGGTGTGTTGAATAGATGACAAATGTTCAGTATTTCCATGGTGAGTGAAGTGAAGTCCCTCAGGCTCTGTGAGGACCTAAAGCAGTTGTTCCCAAACTTTGGTTGCATCTTAATCCCAAGGGAAGTGAGTTAGAAGTACAGTTTCTGGGATCCACTGTAGATCTACTAGATCACTGTCCACAGGTGAGATTCAAGGTTCTGTTTTTTATTATGCTTCCCAGGTAATTTATGACAGCAAGTCTAAGGCCTAGCACTTAGGAATCACCAAAAATGTTTGGCAGCTCTCTATACATTTGGTATTTATGTGTGCAAAGTTCAGTTTGTCTTCTAGCATTTTACCTTAATAATCCTACTGTGGTTCATTCTGTTAACCAAAATATTAATGTTTTTTCTTGAGCATGCTGGGCGATCGTTTAGCATTCAGAGTTCAATGTAGTTCACCAGCCTTTGCTTTTAAAAAACATGGCATAGAAATTGAAAACAACGTATCCATCTCATAGTAGGATGCTGTTTGTTTAAGTAGTAGCGGATACAGGTTAAAGTCTCGAGATACTTGTTCTCTTGTCCTGAAGGTCACTTTTTTTCCTGGTTGAGGAGACGTCCCAGAGGCATACCTTGCTGGTGAAATGACATCATCCCCGTACTGCGTGGGAGGCAGCTATTTTGGGTTAAGCCTGCCCACATTGTCCCCAGTGTTGACATGGTAAATAAAGTGTGAATATTACAAAAATGTTTTAAGATTCTTGTTAGGGAAGGTAGTGAAAAGGTAATATGTGTACAGTTCAGGCACGGGGGTGGGGGAGTAATCTCATGGAAGTGTCAAATTGTATGCTGGTGAGAAGAAGAGAGGTTTTTCACCAAGATCCTTCAGGTCCCTATAGGAATCCTTCCTTTGGTGAATTATTCATGAGGTGAGTGGTTGTACCTACTGTGTTCAGTCTTCATGCTCCTTCTGTACTCATTTTACTTTTAGGGGTCTTAAGTATTGAAAAAATCTAAATAGTATGTGGAATTTTTATGGCTTAAAGCCAATACTTTTGACTTGTTAGGTTAACGGTGTCAGACTTAAATTCATGATTAGCAAACTAAAATCATTCATTTCCAAGAATATGTGTAGACTTCCTCCCTCCTCTGCATAAAGAACTCTGGATAGGTGATTATCACATAACACAGTGAAATGGATACGTGACTCCCAGCATCTCTCTCAGCTTTTCCCTCCTCTACAATGGGCCTGGGATGCTTTATTTTTCCTGAAACTGGGGTTGATTTATCTGGAAAGAAGGAGCTGTTATCTCAGGGAATAGAATGTTTTATTGTTATCGGTAAGTTCTAACCCCTCAAAAGAAAAAAAAAATTCTGTCTAGAATTAGTACTACCATAGAAAAACTGCGCGATTTTGGTCTTGATTAAATAAATATTTTGCTTAATCATTCAGGTATAGACCAGGCTAAAATTTACCTTTGCTTAAAAGTTATTAATTGGTATACAATCATGAAATTTCTTATACTGAAATAATTAAACCACAATTTAACCACATTTGGAAAATTCTATTATAAAAATGAGAATATTATAAATAGTATTATCTATTTTTTGTGTTCAGTTTGAGAGTGATTAAGCAAAGCTAAGAAACCTGTATTCTAAGGTACCGTATTGCCATTAACTTTTTGTTAAATTTATACCTTTTTCTAACTAGCTTATCCTTTCCTCATTAGTAAATGTCATATTTATACTTTTTTTTTTCTGTTTAGCATGAACTTGACCCTTAACATAGGAATATAGAACTACATTTCTGAAATCTTACTCTGTCTAAATTACCTTACTAAAATGATTTAACTGGCTGCTTAATCTTGGACAGAGCTTTTAACCATTTAAGTTTCCATTTATATCATTAAAATAATTTATTCATCACTGAGAATTTTCATTACCTGCCTTTTAGGAGAGGAAAAAAAGTTTTCATGGTCTGCTAAGTTGCATATTAAGAAAAAATGTTAACTTTTTAAATGAATTCATGTTTATTGCATAGAATGATTTGATGAAAAGCAGCAACCTCTCCTGAAGAGAGAATAATTTTAACTGCCCTCCTCTTTCACTCTTGAAAATTTAATAGCCACTGTAAACTTTATATTGGGATTTGAGTTTCTAGTTCAAACTCCTTTTGTGACAGGATTATTGGGATTGGGTTGGTTTTTCTTTATCATTATAATTTGTTCTTTTATAAAAGTTAATACTGACCAGGAGGAAATATTCTTAGATGCTATGTAAACCAGCCCCCACTGTAAAGAAGGAGAGGGTATGCAGGCAGGAATGTAAGTAAAGCTACGCTAAGGGCTTGCCACCCAGTAGGTCCTCTGTTAAAATACCTGCAGCACAATTCTGTGTTTGAGACGAGTGGCTCTAGTAGCCATAATGCTGAGAGTTCATGACTTTAGTAGGGCATGGAAGTTTTAAAGCAGTTGATAGGGGAACCGTATAGAATTTGCCCAAAAAGAAAGCAGGATGGGAGGCAAATGTGGGAAATGAGCCTGAGTTATGTGTTAATAGAAGTGTGTTCTGGGTGCGCATGTATGTGAAGCCACTGATGTTTTGTTCTGTAGGTGAGGGAGGGGCACTGGAGGGTTTTGAGCAGAGCAGTGTTGGGATTGACCTTGAGTATTTATTAGGAGAGGAAGGTTCTGTATTTAAAC
This sequence comes from Pongo abelii, assembly GCF_028885655.2. Lineage (NCBI taxonomy): Eukaryota > Metazoa > Chordata > Mammalia > Primates > Hominidae > Pongo > Pongo abelii. The sequence continues at coordinate 34,353,056 of NC_071998.2, forward strand.
ACCACATCTTTCTGAGCATTTCAACCCACCCTAGTGTTTTTCTGGCTTGTGTAGTTTGTTATTTCCTGTGATGGTACAAAGGGTAGAAATTTATAAATCATCTTCTACAAAGTACCCCTCATTTAAAAACTTTTACCTTGAGCAGATTTGGAAAATTTAGAAGTAATAGTTTGAAGAACAGGCCTCAAATTAACTGACCTACTTATGAGATGTTAGCCTAATAACTGTTATTTATCTGGACAAAAAAAATTGAAAAAGTATATACCAGGAGTAGGGTAAAAATGGAAACATTGAGGAAATTGTTCCTTTGCCTTTTAAAAAATACAGACTGACCGAGTACATATTTTCCTAACTTCACTGTTAACTTGTGTTCTGGAAATTTCCACAGCCACGTCAAGTTTTAACAGTGTATTACATCTGATTATCAGCACCTCTTCAATACATTTAAATAAAATTATTCTATCTATATTGAGTTCCATTTACATAGTCCTTATTTGAAGTGAGAAGTGACAGATGACTTTTTTTTATTGTTATTTGTATAATGCCCTTCATGTGTTTTGTAGAATGCTCTCTTGTCAGCTTTAATTTTTTTCATACAAAAAGCCCAGAAATTTCTTACTCACCTAGTGTGGTCTAGGGAATGTGGGTGGGTAGCCCAAGTAAGGTCCAGAGCTTGAATGTCCTGTCCTCCGGCCTCTTGTGTTACTTCTGTTCCTTCTAGCTACCTCCAAAGTGAGAGTTAATTGGAATTCCCAAAGGGCAATAACTAGGCATTCTTCCAATGGATTTCCTTTAGATTTTCCCACAGTTGTTGGAGCAGAGGCAGAGCCTACAAAGAGGGAAGGATGAGGAACAGGGTTCTTGGTGGCAGTGTCCCCTGCTTACTTCCTGCCTGTCAGCCACACAGTGGGTAGTGATGATGGAAGAGTCTCTACAGTTGACTGAACCCATCTTTATTGGAATTGATGGATCATTTTGTTACCTAAGCATGCTCCACAGGGATGTCATAGCCCCTCATGGCAGGTGCTTAAACTTACGCAAAGTGTGGTCTATACCAGAAAAGCCTGGCTATTTCATTTCTGTAACCAGCATGGAGAACGTCAGGTTTTATGAAGACCGCCATTGGAATTAAAAGAGTAACTGCCTCCCTGTGAGCATTGATTCTGTGTAAGGCAGGGGGAAAGCCACAGAAGTAATAACTTGTATAGGTTTAGGAAATTGTTGCTGTCTGTGTGTGTGTGCACATGTGGAATTGAAAGGGGCATGTGGTGGGGATGTCACTGAAACTTACTGTTCATCAGAAATTTGAGTCATTGAGGCAGAACCCTTATAACAGCTCACAGGTCTAGAATGTTAAGTGCAAAATTGGTTTTCTAATAATAATGAGGCTGAGGAAGAGATTCAAGCAAACCATGTGCATCATGATAGAAGACACTGAAAATAGTTGAACCACATGTTCAAATGTGTTTGAGTTTGAGTTCTAAGATAACAGTGAGAGAAGATAAATTGAAACTGATCTGGATGGCCAAAAATCTTTTCTACCTGAACATCACACTGCTAGCCCTTGTTGCTTTACTTTCCCACTGCTTTTTAAGGGGAATGTGGGGTAGGGCTTTTCTTTCGTTTATCACAAGGGAAAAGTGGTGCTAGGTCAGTTTGGCTTCAGTCTGTTCTACCACGTAACTGGCTTGCAAAGTTAAGATGATTGTGTTAACTTCCCAAGAAGGAGCCCTTAATTCCTTGCTGTATCTACTTTTGAAACAAATTTCATAGGACTATTATCTTTTTACTGTTTTGAATTCGTGCAGAAACAGCAGTCGTCTCTGGTAGGCAAATACTTAATCCCTTTGATGAAATAAAGCTCAGGTTAAAAGGGATTTGTTCAAAATGAAATAGTTAATAAGCACTACTGGCATCAGAAATGTAGTATCATGTTGGCTGATGCCGTAGCTTTTGTTGTTTTCTTTCCATTTCACATTATTGATGTTAAACTGTTTTGCTCAGATACCACTCTAAATAAACCAACTAAGAGAGGCCTTAATTTGGGCCTTTGAGTGTCTTTGTCTTGAGACTTTCTGGACCAGATCTCTTAGGTGCCAGAGAGTGGAGCTGTCTTTGCCTAGGAGTGAAGAACTCTGCCCTCTTTCAGGGTGAGCACTTGAGACAGCCAGACGTACAGTTTGAGAAGAAAACTGGATCTGGAGGTCATACTTAGCAGATAAGTGAGTTAACATTGATTCAGTTATTTCAGTTGTAATGAACAGTAAAATTATTATTATGGTGGTAACTTCCTGAAATTATTTTTTAGGCAGCTACCCATTCTTCAACAATGTTTTTCTGGTAGGTTCATGTAAGTCGTAGATGCTAGTTTAAAAGTTACAGAAATGTGCATTAACATTGGTCTCTCTTTAAATTTGCGTAGACTCTTTAAAAAAGCATGGATGGTACATTTTCTTTTACTTTCACTTCTGCCAGCCATTCCTATCGTTACTTTTAGTGTGCGTTCTCAGCTGCATGCACTACATTAGAATTACTTGTGGATGTTTTATTTCCAGAAGTGTCTTGACATGCTGCTTTTGGGCAATGATACAGGGCTGTACAGTTGACACTTGAACAATTCGGGGGCTACGGGTACCAGCCCCCATATAGCAAAAAGTCTAACTTTTGACTCCTAAAAACCTAACTACTAGTAGCCTACTGTTGACTAGAAGCCTTACTGATAACATAAACAGTTATCACATATTTTGTATGTTTCATATATTACATATTGTGTTCTTACAATATAAAGTAAGCTAGAGAAAAGAAAATGTTAAGAGAATCATAAGGTAGACAAAATATATCTACTGTTCATTAAGTGGAAGTGGATCATCGTAAGGATCTTCCCCCTTGTCATCTTTATGTTGAGTAGGCAGAGGAAGAGGAGGGGTTGGTCTAAAATCCCATATTAAGTGCACCCACACAGTTCAAACCCATATTGTTCCAGGGTCATCTGTATTTTGAAAACAGTACAGGAAATCTGATACTTGTCTGCCTCCTCTCCCTGCCTTCTGTGAAGAACTCTTTTGAATGCTGCAATAGGACTTGGAGGTGTAAGTCTTGGATTTGTGTTCTGTTCTTGGTTTCTTGATCAGGTGAGCTGCAGGAAGAGCAAGGAAAAATAGAACAAGCATGCAGTCCTGGAAACTGATAATTCAGAAAAAGTTTGTTTCCAGTTTTGTTAAATGTCTATCTAGAAATTTGTGCCTGCCTTAACCAAATAACCATATTCATATTCCTAGAAAGAGTCATTGAGAGAAGCTCCTAACTTCATAGAATCAAGCACAGTGGCCTTTTTGAGGAGACTAACCCAGTTGAGCCACATCCAGCCAGTCTGGGTTCTTGGAAATATCTTTGAATGAGTTTCATGGGCTTTATTTTACGTCTGCATTTTTGCATTTGCAGGTGATTTGTATTCCTAAATGCTTTGCTTTCAAGCTACCTGGCATTTGTCTTATTTAGAAACTAACAATCAGTGGATGGCAAGGAAAAGGGCTTGGCATCCGTGATTGTTATGAGCTATCTAGGAAACCCTAATTTGCCCAGAGTTTTGAGGATTATTTCAAATGCCTTTACACAAGAGACTGCCAACACTTTAATGTTTATCAGGATCAGTGGGGTGGGGTGGGGTGGTTGATTAAAAATGCAGATTTCTACACCCCAACCAAGACTTACTGAATCTGATTATCTGCAGAGAGAGACTGAGGAAATTGTAGTTCACCAGCCACCACAGGTGATTCTTAAGCAGATGGTGGCCTGACCTGAGAAACACTGTTTAGTGGATCTTAATGATTTGCACTTGGGTAGGTCTGTGGTGCTTATTTTAAAACAAGTCTACTCGTAAATAATAGGATTTTCATTTGTGGGTTACATCAAGATATGTTGAATGGCTGGGATTCACTAATGTGTTTTTAATGAATGTAGTGCTGGATTTACCTAAGAAATAATGCACATTCTCACACACAATTTGCTCATTTTCAAAGCATTTGTGTGTCATTAAATACTTAAACATTACAATTATGTTAGCATAATTTATTTGCTTCTGAGAGTATTTGGAGAATTTTCAGTATGGTTCTTTAGGGCCTATCAATTTAAAATGGGTGTCTTGGCCGGGCACAGTGGTTCATACCTGTAATACCAGCACTTTGGGAGGCTGAGGTGGGCAGACCACCTGAGGTCAGAAGTTCAGGATCAGCTTGGCCGCCAACATGACGAAACCCCATCTCTACTAAAAAGTACAAAAATTAGCCGAACATGGTGGCGGGTGCCAGTGATCCCAGCTACTCCGGAGGCTGAGGCAGGGAGAATTACTTGAACCTGGGAGGCGGAGGTTGCTGTGAGCCGAGATCATACCACTGAACCCTAGCCTGGATGATAGAGGGAGATTCTATCTCACCAAAAAAAAAAAAAAAAAAAAAAAAACGGTGAAAGGGTGTCTTATAGTATAGAGATTGGGAGTTAAGTTCTGTGATCCAAGATGTTAGATTATGAAAGTGGCTTTTGAGCTGGGCGCGATGGCTCACGCCTGTAATCCCAGCACTTTGGGAGGCTGAGGCGGGTGGATCACCTGAGGTCCAGAGTTTGACATCAGCCTGGCCAACGTAGTGAAACCACGTCTCTACTTAAAATACAAAAAATTAGCTGGGTTTGGTGGCAGGCGCCTGTAAACTCAGATACTGGGGAGGCGGAGGTTGCAGTAAGCTGAGATCGCACCATTGTACTCCAACCTGAGCAACAAGAGCAAAACTCCCATCTCAAAAAAAAAAAAAAAAAAAGTGGCTTTTAAAATTTAATAAAAATTTGTCTTTTATAGCCTGCCAACCAAACCCCTCTTCCTTCCCTACCCAGTGTCTTGATATTTGAGCTTTCTAGCCAGGGCTTCAATAAATGGGAATTTGCTCTATTATAAGAGCTTCCACACATTTTATGCTATAATTCTTTAAAGGAAAAAATTTTTTGCTATATGCAAACTTAATTTAGAAACCTGTTGACCTGTAAACCGAATGTTGCCCCAAAGCTATGTGAAAGCAGTGCATACTCTTGCCAAAAGGCTTACAGTGTTTTCCTCCTGCTCAGAGTTGCAAAAATGAATAAGAAACCAAGGATTTTTCTTCATGTTCTTCATTAAGCGATGTCTGGGAGGAATTGTAAAATATTCATTGTCTACAGTATATCCTGGTGCACAAAGTCAAATGAACTGTGAAGGGGAGGGGTAAAAACACCCCTCTCACCTTTGTACTTTGTTCTTTGGAGTATTAAAGAACATTGATCTGCCAAGTGGCAAAGGGGATACTATTTGGCGGTTTAATTACAGCCAGTGAGTGTTATTGATGCTATCAATCAGCAAGACCCAGGGAAAGGGCCTGGTGCCAAATCATTCAGTGTAATTAAATACCTCAGGACGGGATTCTCAAGGTGCTTCTGCAGATCTGAAGCAGGAGAACACTTTGTCTTAGAACAAAGATAAAGGTGATTGTTCCCCTCCTTGCTGCCCCTCTTTAAATTTCTGCAGATGTTGCATAGATGGCAATGATATGGTCTCTATTGCATACAGTGAAGGTTGTCCATGTTTTCCTTAAAAACTCTTTCTTTTAAAATCTTCACAACTGTCACACAAAGGGTTTTAGGAATACAGTAATTATTTTTTGTTAAAGCTGTAAGGGGGAATATACAGCTCAGGTGTCTAATAGATACTTGGAGAATGAAGGATTGTCTTTGAATGAGACTATTAGTCTTGCAAATCAGTTCATTTAAAAAAAGCTTTCCCTGTGGTTATTCTCTAATGTCTAATCATGTTGTGAGAGAAATATCTTGTTAGACTTAAAGTCGTAAAACACTCACTAATGTTTCAGGGGTTATCCCCTTATGTATTGAATAAATTTTTCATAGTTGCATAACTTATGTCAGCTCCACAAAATATGTGTAGGTAAAACTTCCTTTGGCTCTGTGGGGAGGGCTTTTAATAACATTTCTGTTATTCTTTTTCCTTGCTTTCTCCTTAATCATACGTGCCTCACACAAATTCCCATCTCAGCCTGTTAAATGCCATAAGTAATCTGCAGTGTTTGCTGTTACTGCTTTTTGAATTTTTAAAAAACTGGTACAGTTTCTACTGATTGAGGCTAACCAAAGACAGGCTGCCCTTGAAAGAAAGTGAGCTGGCTTCCTAACTTCTTTGTATATGTATACCTGTATACATACATTAGATCCCTGACAATTGGGTCAAATCAGGGCCCAAAACACTAAATTTTGGATAGCATATGGTTTACTTGTAATGTAGATACGGCTTGCAGATTGTGTTTTAAATTTAAAACAGGTGTTTGAATGGGGATTGTTGAAATAAAACATCCTTTAAGAGGAAGATTATTTGTTAGGAGTTTTTCTCTGGGTGTTTGAGGAATCATATTTTTAAAATACATTAAAGATTTAGTAGAAGTAGTTATTTTATGTTCAAGACTTCACTCCCCTTAGGGCTTTATTATATTATATGGAACCATAACAAGACTAATAGGCCAGTCTCCAAGTTTGTAGGAAAGGTCAATAGCTTTAAAAGACGTGCATGGTGCTCACCTTGCCCACAAAACAAAGGGCCAGGATGAGCAAATGTAAAAATTGTTGAGAAGTATTTAATTGCAAGTTGTTTTTTTGTTTTACCGAGACCATGTAATCTTGGCTATACAGTGTTGGACAGGGAGTATCTGTAATTAAATATTTTATAAACATTTTGAGTGCTTAGTGTGGGCTAGTTAGCTTGGCTAAATGTTGGTTGGAACAGCATTAAAATAAGACAAGAGGTAGCCTTGTCCTTGATGTCATTGTGTAGTAGGTGAGACAGCACTGAGTTTATATGACCATTATTTGGATATATGATGAGTGAATGCAGAATACAATGAAAATGGATATGCCCCTTGCTGTCTAGAGGCCTCTGCGATGATTTCAGAGGTGATAGTGTTTTACAAGCTAGGTTTTATTGGGCGGAAAAAGAAGAAATGTATTACACATAAGGGAATGTCTCATCCAAAAGCACAGAGGCCTTCACGTGATGTGTACCTTTTAGGAGAAGCTTACTTCTGAACACCATAAAGTATACTTATTCTATCAAGTAATAACCTTCTACAAAAATGATTGGCAGGAAAATTTGATTAAACCTAGCCCTGTACTTTACGTTTATCTCCCTTTAGTGAAGACCTAATTTATAAGAGAAACAATAGGGATGAATTTTGGGTAGATCAAGTAATTTGCTCATAGAAACATATTTGCCTTGCTCTGCAAAGATCCATGGAGACCTATGGGACTCATTTAAGTATTTGCAAATGGTATCAAGATGAAGTTTCTCTAAGCAGTATTTAGCGTACACACAGAGGAAAGGATCATTATATTTTCATTACTGTATGAAGTAGGTCAAAGAAGACTTGGGTTTCTGAACATTGTTGCAAAGCAGTTTTTCTTCTAGTTATAGTACAAAGGGAAACTTAACTGTAGATGGCATTTACATTTAACTTTACTGCCACACTGATTTTGACTGTTCGCCTCACCTGTGTTATGATGGGAAATTGTCTCTATATTTTCCTTACATACATTTCTGTCTGATAATACTTACAAGCATTTATATTGTCATTCCTCTGCTCATAAAAGTTTTGCCCTGACATTCAAGGGCTGTAGACTGCCCTCAACTCACTGTTCTAGTGTTGTCAGTGTCCTACAGAAATCTTTATTCTGGCTCAGCTGGGCTCTTCATCATTCAATATGCAAGCCTAATTCTCCATTGCCTTGGATTATTCTCTGCCTGCACGGCCATCTAACCCTGTCATTTACAAAGTTTTATTTGGCCATAAAATAAATTAATACAGTGGATAAAAATTTATTCACTATACATTACCTTTCTCTTCTATTTGGTGGTCTGCTCTCTGAGGGCAATGGAATTTTTGTCTTTGGAGAGCAGCTTGCAGAATGTTTTTATTTATAACCGCTGCATGAGGAAGCTTCTGTCTATTGCTTATAAGAGACAGTGAAGACCTGCTCTGTGCGCTCAAAGATGGAAAAAGTCACAGTTTAAGTGAAATTAAAAATTGAAATTCTTGGAGGTTTTTTGTTTTGTTTTGTTTTTGTTTTAATGCCATTTTTAACTTTGGGTGTGTTTTTCAAAACTTCTTGGTAGGTGTCACTATACGTTGAAGATATGGTCGGATGAAGGATATGTAAAGGACTTAACAGCTTTTTTGTTGTATACAAAAACAAAGTTTTTTTATATATACATTTTTTTAAATTATACTTTAAGTTCTAGGATACATGTGCACAACGTGCAGGTTTGTTACATATGTATACATGGGCCATGTTGGTGTGCTGCACCCATTAACTCGTCATTTACATTAGGTATATCTCCTAATGCTATCCCTCCCCCCTCCCCCCATCCCACAATAGGCCCCAGTGTGTGATGTTCCCCACCCTGTGTCCAAGTGTTCTCATTGTTCACATCCCACCTATGAGTGAGAACATGTGGTGAAAAACAAAGATTTAAGTAAAGGTATCCCTTTATGTGAGATTTTCTGCATAATGTCCACCTACCCGTCTCTTTTCTTATCCACTTCTCCTTTTCATGTACTTCTCTCTGTCAGATCATGGATGAAGAAGTGTATGAAGGTCCTAGGATGTTGAATTCACCAAAATTGGCTTGATGAGAACCTTTTTTCTTTTTTCACATTACCAACTGGTACTGGTTGGTTTTTATTCTAAGATACCTGCAGTTTATTTATGCCAGCCAGTGTGTAGTCCTTCTTTAGATTAACATTCTAACTCAGCATTTTAATCTGTTGACAGTGCCTTAGGCATACTAGATATTCAGATACTACACAAATTATATCTTAAGTACATTTTTGGAGATAAAGTTGCCGTGGTTATCTTGATAGTATTGGCATCTGTTGGAGATTTCATTTAGTCAAGTTTCAGAATCTTGAAAGAACCCTTAAGCCATTGCTGGAGAATGGGCTTCTAACAATTGGATGGGTATATCTGATTTTCTGTAAGCCAATTTAGCCTGCATTGTTTTCAGTGAAGCAGCAAAAGCCAAGTTATTTGGGCAAATGCCACAACTTCTAATCATCTCGCTTGAGAGGTACTTCAGAACAACCTCCTGGCTGGGTGCGGTGGCTCACGCCTGTAATCCCAGTGCTTTGGGAGGCCGAGACGCGCGGCTCACGAGGTCAGGAGATAGAGACCATTCTGGCTAACACTGTGAAAACCCATCTCTACAAAAATACAAAAAAATTAGCCGGGCGTGGTGGCGGGCGCCTGTGTTCCCAGCTACTCGGGAGGCTGAGGCAGGAGAATGGCGTGAACCTGGGAGGTGGAGCTTGCAGTGAGCTGAGATCGCGCCACTGCACTCCAGCCTGGGTGACAGAGTGAGATTCTGCCTCAAAAAAGAAAAACCTCCTGCACAAGGCCATGGAATATATACATTCAAGAGGTATTAAGAGTCCCTACTTGGTGGGTGGGACTATGTGAGATAGGCATCATATAAGACTTAGTTTCAACCCTCTAGAAGTATAAAACATAGTAATATAAAAGCTTTGAATGGTAATACTATTAACTTGGGAGGAAGCTTTGAGGCAGTCTAGTTCTCTGGCCGTATTTAAGAAGGCTCAAAATACTGAGTACTGACCACTGAGTACTGAGATTTTTCTTTTAGTCTCTCGAATGTATTCATAGTATATTTAATGAAAGTGTCTAAAGTGAAAGTTTTATAGTGGTACTTGATAGTGTAGCCTCTTCAGTATTTTTTTTTAACTGGGAAATCATATTGAATCATCAGGTGGCCGATTGCATGGTAGCTTGTAACACATTTCACATGCAGAAACATACTCATAACCTTCATCTCAAGATAGAAGTTATTCCATGAAGTTCATTTATATTTCTACTACTGTCTATCCAAAAGAATTTCTCATTTTACATTTTACTGGCTTAAGTTCAACAGATCTCTACAAAAGAGAATTGAGGTAGTGGGAGGTTTAACATGTAACAGCTTGATGGGAGAAATAAAATTTTGGGGCCTTACTGTTGGCCCATTTATAGATGTTGAATGTTTGCTCTCTGTATGTCAGTAAGACAGCTCCTTCCTTATGTTCCCTCCATCCAGGCTAAAGGCTTCCCAGCACATTCATCTGCTGTCATCTTACAAAATATTTGGAATATTCAAGAATTAAATTTAATAATTATCACCATGGATTTGGAAGAAGCCTCATTTATATATGTGATTTTTGAACTGTTTCTGTGTTAGAGTGCATACATTGTTCTTGTGCTACGTTTCCTCCTCTGTGTCATCTTTCCTGACCTCAAAGATAATAGTATTCCTTGAGTTTTTGTTCCATAAATTGGGGATGATGATAATACCCAATGCATAAACTTGTTGGGAGGAGCAATTGAATTAACATATGTTACGTATCCAGAACAGTGTCTGGCACATGGTAAACAATAAGTGTTAGGAGCTATCATTATCTGAATTGTTTCCTATGTATGTATATAAAATGATGTTATGATTAAAACATTTATGGTTCCCCTGCTCTGTGCTAATAGTTTTATTGTTCCATTTAATACTTGTAAGATTTCCATGAGGTAAGTACTGTGATTAACATCAAATTACAAATAAAGAGATAGAAGACCTAAGGAAATGATTAACTGGTAAGTAACAGAGCCAAGACCTGGACCTAGCTCTGTGTGACTCCATATTATAGGTTTTACTCCTTAACATTGGAGGGTTCTGGTCCAAACGTTCCATCCTAACCACTAGTTTCATAGTATGCTGTGTAGTGGCCAGAACTTTACCAGTTATAGTGTATTCTCTTCTGCTTTGTATAATGTATTTTTTAACCTGGTGCTAAGCTGACTCGTGCTTGCCTCAGTTGCAGCCTATTCACATTACTTAATATTTATAAATATTATGTGGCTAAATAAATGCAGGCTCATTTCTGAAGTTAAAAGTAAGGGAGTTAGCGTTCTTAACCACTACTGAAAATTTTCTAATGCAGAGAGGGTAGGAATAGACTCTTTGGTGGTTGCAGCTAAAACTCCCATCTATTTTTTATACTCCTTTAGTGTAATCACCTTCTAAAGTCTGAAAAGGCTAAGTGAAATGTACAGGATTGGAAATGGAACATGGAACATTTTGATTGACAAGTTCCTACTTAGAGTTGGAGTGGCTAGTCTACTGCCACTACCATAGTGAATTTGATTTCACTGACTGCACCTCAGACGCCGTATCCACTGCCATTGCTCAATTGTTTCATTTTCTGTTAAGTATCTCTGCAGGTAAAAAATTTAAGAAATGGTAAAGTATTTGTGGCCTAAGTTGCATTTCAAGAATATATTTACCATGTATCCCATTTGCCTTTACCAGCATGAGATGTCCTTGTTGAACCAACTTCATGCTAGAACCAAGGAGAAACAACAATAAAAGGGCAGAAGTTATCTACCAGTTGTACTTTAATAAAAAGGAGATGCCTGTCAGGGCAGCCTATTTAGACCCTCTTTGATACACATGGATGCAACTGTTTGGGTAGCATTTAATAAACCCCACTCAGTGCAATGTAGTTTGTCAGAGGCTGTTTAAGATGTGTGAAAAAGGAGGTCTTAATTTGTCAAGTCTGTAGTTTATGATCAGTTGCTTGATACAGCTCTTACAGCCAAAACACTTTTTATTTTTCTGTGGCTATTCAGTAGTTTTATTATTGTCTTTAACAATGTCATATGATCACTTATTTTTATGACCTTACTTACTTATTCCTAGCGTCGTCTTAAAGTTGAAGCTAAGATCAACTGCCTTGACGATTATTTAATGATATTGCACTAAAACTTGAAAATTATATGAAAATGAGAAGTCTCCCTAGTGTAAACAACCAGTTGCCATTCTGTTTTCCTGTTAATTGGTTTGTAATTTTATAAAAGGGCAGAGACAGTATCAAAAAGATTCTGGCTATTGTAGGTTGGTACATTTTAATTGGTGGAAAGTACTGGTCTCAGGATTCTTAGTTTGATTTTTCTCTTCCAACTCCCAAATAGTTAGATTTTTTTCTCCAACATCTCCTAAATAATTCTCAGGCATTACTAGTAGAAGAAATATAATAACTGCCCTAAGACAGTTATTTTGATGTGTTTTATTATTTCCTTATGTGTATACAAGAAAATATTCTATGTAGCAAAGCTAAGGTTCTTATTTTCTTGGAATAGCTCTTCTGATGTCTCCTTGGAAATGTCTGATTATTGTCCCAGTCACTGTCATTTCACAGGAAAATTTTATGGTTTTGAAGACTATGTTGCAGCTAATGATGTAATGGAAAATCCCGTGATGAAGAGCTAAGACCCTGAGTCCTACAGCCAACTCTTTTTCTTTGTGTCTTTGGAAAAGTTACTTCACCTTTCTGTGCCTCAGTCTTCCTATTTTCCCAAATACAAAGAAATTGGACTAAATGATCACTATTTTCTTTTTGCTCCAAAATTAAGACTCCCCCCCCCCCCACCCTCCTATCAGCACCATATTATTTTGTTGAAGATTGTGTCGCCTCTGGGTACTTGAATCCCCAATTTGAGAAACGAAATTTCATTTTTGAAATGTTTAATAGAATTTTCTTTGTAGTCTGTACACAAAGTACCAATGCCTATAATGTTTGTTATATTACAAAGATTGTGGCTTCTGTTAGCTTTTAAACAATATTTCAGAAATAAACTCTCAATTTAGTATGTGATTATAAATCATCTTCATTACAGTAAGTGTGTGGTAGTTACCAGGATGTACAAAGTAGGATGATGACAAAGTTTCTTATTTCAAGGGGTTAAGTCAGTCACAAGAAAGGGTTAAGAGTTAAGTACATTTTGGTTGAGTCAGTATTTAAGAGAACACGGCATATAATGCAGTGTGGGTACAGGTAAGAGGCACCCAACTCAGACTGTAGTGGAGAGGACTGATTAGTGTTGACTTTAGGGACTAGGTGATACCCATGAGGTGTCTGAAAGGACTGAAACTTAGCTGACTGGAAGGAGGGCAGCTTATTTTTAACACAAAAAAGTGAGAGCAGGAAGCTTGGAAAACTACCGAAGGTTTTCTATGCTTGTATAGAAGAGGTAGCCAGTGCTCTGACCATAAAGGAATAAGAATTCTAAAATTTATCTGAAAGTCTTAGGGAGCCCTTTAGGTAATTTAAGTTGAGGATGACATTATCACATATATTCCATGGTATCTCTGAACTTCTCACTTGAATTAAAGCAATTGTTTAGTCTTAAAACATTCAACAAATCCAATCACAATAATATTTAAGGTTCTGTATGTATTTTCCACTGATAGTTTCCTAAATCCTATATTTTGGAATATGCAGTAAAGATAACTGCCCTAACCTTTAATACCTTTTATAAAATTTCCTGTTTGGATGTGATTATTTCTTTTAGCTCTAACTTTGCTGGAACTAATACTTAATTTCTTATTGTTGTCTTAGGCTTATTCATTTTCGACCCATTGTGAAATATGCCCTTCCTTACTGAAAACTTAATATTGGACTGTGATACATGTATGCCTTGATGTGTGTTTGAGACTTGTTCTTGGTAGGATTTTGGATTTAGAAGCAGATCAAAGTACACATCTTCCTTTTGGGTGAATTTTGAGGTCTCTGGCCTGAGTTGCGGTTAGAGATCCCCTTCTTCTGGGTACTATACTTCTGAGCTCATTTGGAGGGTCCAATGTAGCCAACTGTCTAAATATCCATGATGCTGTCAGAAGATCTTTGCTACTGCTTACTTAGAGCTAGAGCTAACTTTTATTGAGTTATGGTGTCATTTTTCAGATAGTCCCATGAAGACTCCATCTTTAAAAAATATAAGCAGCAATTAACTGTCCATTTAAATAGGCATAACTGTGACCTTTCAGCTGGAGAGATTGAATGGAGCTTTTTGAAAAAAGTCTAAAGTGGCAAGTGTCTAATTTTCAGGTTTAATGTTTGTAGTCCTGGGTCAGTAATTGACAAGTGATAAAAGTTGTTCAGTGGTGATCTTATCAGTGGGTGACTGCTCAAATGTTCTTAGTTTAAAAAAGAGGGAACTTCTTTGTTCATTTATAGATCTTATCACTTTAATCTGTTGGTATTAATGTCCACTGTCACTGGTCTTTCCATTGATGAATCAGAGAAACGAGAGCAGTTGTGTGTTTGGACAAAAGCATTTAGAGGGGCTTCTGAAAGTGAAGCACTGGGATTTTAAACATTGCTATGTACATTTAATAAAGTACTAATTCATGAGATGGTTTTGTTTCTTTGTATATTTTGATTAACTTGTGTTTGATAGCCCACTGTTAGTGTATGTGTTACTCATCTTTGCATGTTTAATGTATCATTAGTTTTAGCTGCTGATGAAGAAATGAGCTTTTAATTACAAGTAATACATTATATTTCAAACGGTTCCATTTTCAAGACATAATTCGATAAATATACTCTATCTTTATTTTGTCCAGTCTAGTCTTGTTTGTGAAGAACAATTTGAGAAGCCATGGGCCATTTACTTAACCTGTAGTAGCAAGTACTTACTGCCTCCCCGTCCCTCCCCTTCCCTCATATAATCTCAGTATTGCTTGTCTTTGTTTATTATATCACTTGTAGGGTTGTGAGAAATTCCAGAATAAACCTGAGTTTTAAATCGCTGTCTTTGGAGTAGATTGGTGTTCAGTGTTGTACTCCCTGTATCATCTTTAAATATTTAAATTGCAGACTCTCTGGCTGCCTCTTAAATTAGATCCTTCACTTAGTAGTTTTGACATTTCATAACCTTGCTCCTCATGCATTAAATATTCACCTATTTAAGTGGCGGTGAAAATTTAAAATCCAAACTCATATATTAATCCAGCAAATGGAAAATGGAGAACAGATTGCAGTGGAGAAAGAGGCTATTTTGACCTCAGTAGGACATATGCTAGAAGTCCATTGTATTGAAGCATTTCTAAATAGAATTTGTCATTTAAAGCGAACTCTCTTTTGGGCCTCCAAGGGAATTTAGTCTTGTAGAACCAAAAAGATACTTAACACTTTCTGAAAATAGCCCCTGTATGATTCTGTAGGTGCGTATGAATGCACCTGTACAAGATCTAAATCCACAGGAAAAAAAAAAATCGGAATGGAGACGGTTGCTGGTAGTGGTCAGATACAAAATTTAGTTTGGTAACTGATTTGAATCTCCAGAGTGTGAGTCCTTATTCCACTATCAGCCTACTTCCCACTTAGGTCTAAATACATTTTTTATTTATAATCTTTTGAGATGAAAGAAGAAATGTTTTCCCGGAAGGGAGGATTTTGATGACAGTGATATCCTTGATAGTGGAAGGGAAAGGAAGCTGTTTTAATTCCAAGAACGGTAAATAAAGGGATAGGGGTAGGACCTTGAGCCTTGGTCTGGGAGGAAGGAGAAGGCAATTACCCTTTCTTACATCTTTATTTCCTGAAAGTGAATGAAAATGGCATTGCTTACTCCTGAGAATTAGAAAGTAACAAAAATTAATTTAAAAATTCTAATGATGATGTGTAGTTTCTTTGGTTAATCTAAATTAGTGGCCACTTCTCTTTTCTTAGAAAAAATTACTCTTAAAAATATTAATGGAGCCAGGCGTGGTGGCTCACGCCTGTAATCCCAGCACTTTGGGAGGCCAAGGTGGGCTGATCACCTGAGGTCAGGCATTCGAGACCAGGCTGGCCAACATGGTGAAACCCTGTCTCTAAAAAATACAAAAAAAGCCAGTATGGTGGTACATGCCTGTGATCTCAGCTACTTTGAAGGCTGAGGCAGGAGAATAGCTTGAACCCGGGAGGCGGAGGTTACAGTGAGCCAAGATCACCCACTGCACTCCAGCCTGAGCAACAGAGTGAGACTCTGTCTCAAAATAATAGTAAGTGGAATAACTTTTAACTAATTTCTAGCAACATCCTGTTTTCTGTCTGTGGCCAGTCTCTCTGTGTATGCCTTTAAGAAACAGCCAGGATTCATTTAATTTTTCCTAACTCAGAACAAGTGAACTGAAACACTAATTTACCATAGTATTATGGAAGGAAAACTGGATGAGGAGACCAGGACACAGAAAGAGAAAGATCAGAGTTTGAACCCAGAATTCAACACTAGTTGTGTATAACCTTAGGCATGTTATTTACCTTGTCTATATCTGTTTCCTCACCTATAAAATACTAATGTGTATGCTGCCTACCTCATGGGGTTGTTGTGAGGCACAGACAAAATACTGTAGTTTGTGAAAATGCCTTGTAAATGGTGAAGTCTCATAATACCCTAAATGTAAGTTTAACATTAAACATTGTTACAAACGTAAGTTTATATATAATCTAATCACTCCTGTCCTGCCTGTGGTAGTAAAAAATGGTTCTTTGACAATGTCACTGAAAGATACTGTTTTTTGAGAAGGTTTGTCTTGGATCCTTTTTAATGTGGCTGGGAACTAAAGATACAGTATAAACTGAAGAGTGGCCATTGGGAAAAAAAAATCACATAACTGACCTAGGTATGTTTTCAAAGCCTTTATATAAGCACTAAATATAAATCCATTTTCCTAAATATATTTTAGGATGACTTTTAAGACACACCACCTACACTCATCTGAATTGCACAAAGCAGTGAATGTCACTGCATGAGTAAATTGTTCTAGAACACTGTAATGGACCCAGGTTTCTCTCTACTTAATGGGCTGGGCATTTACCTAAATTTTCAGATGCACGTAGAGGTAAATAATATTTATAATGTCACATAGATTAGGCTGTGAAGCTTTTCATGTGGATTAGAAATTATTTAATTATTCCTAATAGCCATATAAAGAAGGTAGAATTGTGGTAATAGGCTGGAAGAACTTAGTTCTCAGTTCACGGAACTGGTTATGAATTAAACCTAGTTTTGAGCCCAGGCACACTGATTAGCTGTTACCTTTAACCCCATTTCCACTGCCTTCTGCGACCCTTGATCTCATGCAGAGCCTGTCTCCTGCTGCTGCTTGCTTCATCAGTCACTGGAAGTTAGCCTCCTTGGAGAATGTGTAGATGCCTGCCCTGGAACCCATGGGACATGGCTCTTCATAATGGGAGTACTTCAGTCACATGATCTGGAACAGTAATAGCTGACTCGTTGGGTGCTCCCTCCTGTGGAAATGAAGCCATAGAATCCTAGATAGGGATGCACGTCCCAGCTGGTGGGGTTTCAGCTTTTCTGGGTGATTGAGAATCTTACACCAGAAAAGAAATTAAGTTTTCATTGATTCTTATTACTGAATGCATATATAATTCATTGGCCTTGTTTCATCAGTTTATAGCAATCCCAAGATTTGATTCCATCTAAGTTACATTAATCACTTGAAATTGGTCACTTGTTCTTCACTTACATTTAAGTTCCTCAATCTTCATTGTTCTTAAGTATTTAGGCATAGAGAAAATAAGTAGCATATGAATAGTTATGTATGTTTTCTCCATCACTATTCCAAATTCCTTGTTTCTTCTGTAGGACAGGACAGTGCTAATATAACTTCCAAATATAGCCTTTGGAACAACAGGTATATTTTCACTTGTTAATGAGCAAACGGTTTGAATAAAGAAGAGTATTAAATGTTAACACCATTGGGGCAGGGGTGTGAAAGATAATGAGGTCTTTATAAAGTAGTATAAAATCTGGCTTATATTTTTTTCTGGAAAGCCAAGAAAAAGTGGCAACAGAGAGCTGTGGGCACAATTCAAATTATGGGGAAAATGTTTGGTGCTTCATACTAAAAGTTATTTAAGTATTAGTGTAAATTGGGAAAGTTTGTTGTTAACTGGATTAAAGGTGGGTACCAATAATAAAATGAGCAGGCAGTAGTTATCAGTTTACCTCAGCAAATCAATCCCAGACACATTGACCATTTTTAGTAATAATCTGAGGATGGGGTATATTGTGAAATTTCTGTCCCTTGAAGTAGGCTAGTCCAGAATATTACAGCTAAACCAAAGGGAATGCCTTCAGGAATAGCTCATGAGACTAAATGTTGGCAAAGATAGGTTGTAGGCAGAGAGTCATCAATTACAATTGGGGCAGGAGATCTGGATGACTTGAACTGACCCTTAAAGGCTCTGGTTCAGTAAGCCTTTGTGGATCTGCATGATCAATGGGGTATTATTGGATGGGCTTTACTCACCAAATGTGTTAGCATCTATCACATGTCAGGCACTCACTAGGCATTGAGGATACAGTGATGACCAAGAACAATGTGGTTTCTTCCCTCACAGAGTTTACAATGAGGAATGATGATTATAAACAAATACATGCAGACCTATTTTGTCTTTCGTCCTTGTGGGATTTTGTATACCATATCTCAAAGACATGAAACTTTTTGAAAGTACATATAGTGGCAGGTAAAGTTAATTATAGGGACTTAAGACCTTTTGAAAATCAAGGTTAAAAAGACCTGTGGATGAGAAGACAACAAAGGACAATGAGGGCTTGTTCACACTTTCAAATTTCTGGGAATTTATGGACAATCATACAGCGTATATCAAAAGAGTGTACTTGCTGATAAGGGTGAATTTTTTTTTAGAAATGTAGCACTACCACCCACACAGATGTGAGAGGCCCGAAAACAAAAATGTCTCCATGAATTTGGAATCTTTAAGCTTAGAATGATTGGGCCTAAATCCCTATTGTAGGGCAGGTGTTCCCAACCCCTGGCCATGGACCCATACCAGTCCGTGGCCTGTTAGGAAGCAGTGCACACAGCCAGAGGTGGGCAGCAGGTGAGCCAGCATTATTGCCCAAGCTCCACCTCCTGTCAAATTAGCTGCAGCATTAGATTCTCATCAGGGCACAAACCCTATTTTGAACTGCACATGCAAGGAATCTAGATTGTGCGGTTTTTATGAGAATCTAATGCATCCCCCACCACGGTCCATGGAAAAATTGTCTTCCACAAAACCAGTCCCTGGTACCAAAAAGGTTGGGGACCACTGGTCTAGGGGATTGGCCCCACAGAAGACAACCTATTATCGTGAATAGTACTGTGCTGTATGCACCACTGGTCTGTTTTAAGAACTTTAAATTTTAGTGAATTAAAACTGGATTAAAGGTGGGTACCAATGATAAAATGAGCAGGCAGTCGTTATATCACTGTACTTCTGCAAATTGATCCCAGACCCATTGACCATTTTTAGTAATAATCTGGACGATGGGATATATTGTGAAATTTCTGTCCCTTGCAGTAGGCTAGTCCAGCATATTACAGATACTCTCCCCTCTCCACCTAGGGGAGAGGGAATGGGAATACTACTACCCATTTGTCTAGAATTTTCCTGGAAATGAATAAAGCAGTTAGCGCCTGACTTGCTTGAACTTCAGTGTTCTATGCTGTTCATGGGAAAGTTACTGAGGCAGTTTTTGAGTTTCTAAAGGGAGGTGAGTGAGCGTACATATACATTTAATTTTATTTTCCTTTTCCAGGTTTCCTATGCTCGCCCAAGTTCAGCTTCTATCAGAGATGCAAATTTATATGTCAGCGGACTTCCAAAAACAATGACCCAGAAGGAGTTGGAACAGCTTTTTTCACAATATGGACGCATTATTACTTCTCGTATTCTTGTCGACCAGGTCACTGGTAAGTAGACAGCCGCTCCGGACAGTCTTTCCCTGTCTCTGACGAGCAGATTGTGAAATATTCTGTCTTTCCATGTAGCAGTCTTGCTTCTAGAACATATCAAAGGTATATGTGGGCCAGAAAATGCAATTTTCTGCTGGAATTGTTCATAAATATGCATGGATAAAAATAGATTGTGGAGTATAGTGAGCGTGCTTGAGTCATTTCCACCCTGAAGGTACAGGATTGAAGCCTGTTTCATGGCTTGTAATAAATTTATAGATGCTATAATCTTCATTTCCAAGCCACTGTGTGATAAAAGCCCCCGTCCTGCTTATAAAGTACTAATAAACAACCTTTCTTTTGTCAAAAAGTGAAGTTTAATGCAGCAGTATGCAGCTAGTTCTTCAAGGGAAGATTACACTACATCCACACTGGTAATTGCTGTTCAGGCTGTTTTCCAGGTTCATGCTGTGTTGTATGGGCATATGTAACAGTATGAAATTTTGAATGTTAAAAATTTATTTTATTCCTAATATCACTGTTAGCCCAACCGAAATGGGAAGACTAAAATGTTCATTAAAACTCTTGAATGTAAGGGAGTTGTTCTGCCAAATCTTAGTTTAAAAAGCTATAGCAATATAGATTTGATTATGAATTTTAAAAATAAAATACAGATACAATTTTCTATTATAAAAGCAATACTTGGCCAGGCACAGTGGCTCATGCCTGTAATCCAAGCACTTTGGGAGGCCGAGGTGGGCGGATCACCTGAGGTTGGGAGTTCAAGACCAGCCTGACCAACATAGAGAAACCCCATCTCTACTAAAAATACAAAATTAGTTGGGTGTGATGGCGCATGCCTGTGATCCCAGGTACTCAGGAGGCTGAGGCAGGAGAATCACTTGAACCCCAGAGGCGGAGGTCACGGTGAGCTGAGATCATGCCATTGCACTCCAGCCTGGGCAACAAGAGCGAAACTCCATTTCAAAAAATAAGTAAAAAATAAAATAAAAGCAATACTTGTTCTTTAGGAAACAGTTAAAAAAATAGAGAAACATTGTGAGGAGGAAGTATTAGCTGTAGTATCATAGACTGAAGCAGCCCCATGAAGATTTGTGAGGTTGTTTTTGTTTGTTTTTTTAAGGTAGCTTTTCTCCTCACCGTTTGTTTCTCTCCCCCCCACCCGCATAATAATAATACCTTGGAGGCATGTTGTATATTACAATGTCTAATTCTTTTAAAGCAATGACTTCAGAAGAAAAGCCAGATTTTTCATTCATCAAGTGAAGATCGATTTAGTTGATCTGAATCTAATCAGAGGAGCCCATATTACCTGCCTCTGTGCTGTTAATTGGCTTCATAGGAAGCACCACCTTTAGAGTTCTGAGTAGAGAGAGCTAGCACTATATGCATGCCTGGGAGAATAGCCTAAAGATTTTGCTGTCATGAGAATATTTAGTCAAGTGAGAGTATATAAAATAACAGCCTCCTTAACTGTGTTAGTTAATTCATAATACTTATACATGGCCACCCTGTGTTGTTATCACATAGACTAATAATGGTGTTAAATAGAAATCCAGGCCTAGAAATAAAGATGAATTTGTTCAAAGCAACAAAAATATATTTTATTTCATATATGCTTTCTAATTCATTCATTCAGAGATCTTGTGAATTGAGAGTAGATTTCACCTGTGATACAAAGTGCATCTCGTCTTTGACCTGCTAGTCCATCACAGGTGGACCTAGCTTGTTTTAGTCAGCGGTTCTCGAGTATGTCCCGCACCTCCAGTATCAGCAGTCTTCTGGAACCCTGCTAAAAATGCAAATTCTTGGGCTTCATTCAGAACCTACCGAATAAATCTCTGAGGGTGATCCACAGGTTGTTCTTATGTATGCTTAAGTAGGAGGACCACTGGTTTAGGTGACTCTAGCTGTGTAGAGGCTGTTTTTTTTTTGCTAATCTGATACTTTTCTAATGGAACAGCTAAGTTCTAGGGGTTATTAATTCTTAATAGGCACTAGTAGATAAGTGAAAGGATTTGCTATCATTTCAGTATTTATTCTTCATACTTAAGGCTTTCAAAGTGAACTTAATTTACCTGAAATGAAAAATGAAACCCTGCAATTTTCTTACTCAGCCATCAGGTGGTAATAATGTGCAATGCATGCTCTTTAAATAGAAAAGGTAAAGTGATAGGGGCTGTCTTAGATACACATATGTGGAAAAATGCTTTATCTACATTAGAAAATCGTAAGTCATTGACCTTACACAGTATTAATTTTAAAGCAAGTAGATCTTCATTTTTTTTTTTAAGCTCCTCCAAGCATGATGGTCCAGTGCTTTTTCTCTGCATACCTTTCTTAGTAACCCCTGTTATTTTTTCTTCACTGACATACTCTGAATCATCTATACTTTCTTGGTACTAGTCTAATCTGGTCCTGCCTAGTACTCATTTACTTGCCAGAAAAAAATTTCCCTGCCACTGCTTATCTCATGATGACCAGCTGTGGCCACCCCACTAGCCTGTTGACGCTAATTAAATGGAATAAGCTGGGTTTCCCTCTACAATTTTTCATAATCTGGAAAGGTTCTTGGCTATCCTTTCCCATTTGTGTCTTTCACACTGGGGAGAATGTGGGGCAGGGAGTGATCTTCTGTAGTCAGGAGTGATGCTGCTGAGGTCAGAAAGCTTTGATGCTTTACTTCTAGAAGTTTATTTATTTTTAAAATCTATGTCTTTTCTTTTTCTCCATATAATATTTTTCTGTAATAAAATATAGCTAGTTAGAAGCACAAGAGAGCTTCAGAGAACTGGAAGAGCATTTTCAGGTATTTTTTTCCTAAAGGACCTATATCCTATGCAATATTATTAAGCTGAATATATTATTTAAAATTTCAACCGAAATGTCTTTCTACCACAGTGTATGTATTTTTAGCATAGCTTTGTAGCATTTTTAGCAAATTCTTCTTTCTGTTCTCCTTGTTTCAAGGACAGGAACTACTGTGTCCCTCATTTCTGAGCTGCTTATCCTATAGCACAATTTGAAAAATGGAACTCCGGTATACTGTTGACATTAAAAGAGTGTACGGGAGGGAGGTGGGAGAGAGAGAAAACATGGACATGCTTGTGCTTTCTTGTCTTAGCTGATTGGAATGCATGTGATAATGGGTACTCAGATTATGTAAGTGACACGAATTTTTCTAAAAATGCAAAATTGTGATTCTAAACTGAATGGCTAGTAAGTTAAGGGGAAAGTTTCCTCCTGGTGTGATTTTGTGGGAAATGTTATATGTAGGTGAAAACATGTTCTTGAGAAGGAAAAATTAATGTGTCCTTTCTTCTTTCCTTCCCTTCTCCTTCTGTTCCCTCTTTTCCAAATCTTTACTCAAATCTACCATAGGCATATCAAGGGGTGTAGGGTTTATTCGATTTGACAAACGAATTGAGGCAGAAGAAGCTATCAAAGGCCTAAATGGCCAGAAACCTCCCGGTGCCACGGAGCCAATCACTGTAAAGTTTGCTAATAATCCAAGCCAAAAAACCAATCAGGCCATCCTTTCCCAGCTGTACCAGTCTCCAAACAGAAGGTATCCAGGACCGCTAGCTCAGCAGGCACAGCGTTTTAGGTAAGTCTGGTTTGGTTCTTGTGCCCAGCTACTAAACTGAAAGAGAATACTCAGGTTTACTGTTCAGTACTTTTATTGACAGGATCTCTGGTTTGCTTTTGTCAGTGTTGTTGCTTTTATTACTATTAATTTTTCATCTCCATGGGCACAGAGAGAATGTACTTGAGGAATAGTGTCTTTTGCTAATATTGAAGGTGGGGACCAAAGGACAGTAACCTACAGCAGTGATTCTTAACCAAGGGTGATTTTTGCCTCCCAGGGAACATTTGGCAATGTCTAGAAGTATTCATGTTGGCACAACTTGTGGGGGTGCTACTAGCATCTGATGGTAGAGGTCAGGGATGCTGCTAAGCTCCTATAGTGTACAACATAGCCCCAACAACAAGAAGTTACCTGGCCCAAAGCATCAATAATGCTGTGGTTGAGAAATTCTAATCTGTAGATTTCTGGGGTTATCTGAATTGTTTCCAGGGCTTCAGATTTCCTCTTTTTTTTCTTAAAAGATTTTATTCTCATGTGTCAATTTTTAGGTCAAGCTGTTTCTGTTACTTCACTTTATAGTATGTGCACCATTAAGGATATATAACCTATGTGACTACATTAAGTTTCTACAAATGAGTTCCTCTCTTCCTTTTTAAAATTGTTTACAAACAGGTTGGCAGACTTTCTCTGTAAAGTACCAGATAGTAAATATTTAACTTTGTGGGTTATGGTCACTGTTGCATCTGTCTTGTTTTTGTTTTTGTTTTTAAACAACCTGTTAAAAATATAAAAGCCATTCTTAGCTTATAGCCCATACAGCAACAGGTGAGAGGCAATCTCCCTTTGGCCTGTCAGTTGTAATTTACTGACCTCTCTGTAGTTCATAGAATAACCGTGGCTTTAGCCCAAAGAAGACACTCTATCTCATTGACAGGTGTACATATTCTAACTTCTTAAGTTTTATTCTGATCCTGGGATAACAAACCAGGAGTCATTCAAAAAATCTCTAATCTGCGTGTGAGAAGAACAATGACTTTAAGAAGTTAAGCAGAGCAGAGAGTTTTTGGTTTCATAAGCAAGTCATGCAGTTTTTATTTTCCAGGACATTTTTAAATATCCTTTTTGGCCATATGGTATACTATACCCAGAATGCTATCTAACCCCACACTGATTTTTAAAAATTATTTCCAAGTGCATATCAATTTTGTTTATTTCATTCAAGGGACAGAATAGTAATTACCAAAAATATAATCACAAATATAACCTAATAAGATCAGGAGTTATGTTTTCTAGCTTAAATCTATGCATTTATTTTTTTCATTGGAATATTTGCAGTGCTGAAGAGAGTGGAGATAAAATCAGTTAAAATAGCTCCTTTTAAAAAAATACTAAATTATGTTGCTTGAGATATGAGAAGGAAATTTGTTACGAATGCCATATTAAATTTCAACTTAAGTTGGCCTTTGCTGTGGGAGAAGAGGTGGTACTGTCAAAAGGCTACATCCGAACTCTGAGTTATTAGGTTGCCAGTGGATTGAGCCTTGTTCTTCACGCTCTGCTGTAAGGAAAAGGCATTGGTATTAAAAAAAAAAAAAAAAAAAAACCTTTGCCACCTTTGACTTCCCATGGTAGTGGTGATCAGACTAGAGTGGGAGATGCGTGGGGCTGCTTGATGCTTGCCTTTGTGGAGAAAGAAGTCTCACAAAGAAAGCCCTTTTTCAGCTCTGCACATAGGTTTCCTCTGTGATATCTTAAGTGAATAATATATGTATAAATATACTTTTTTTAATTGCAAATGTAGGATGAACAAGCCTGAAGGAATTTTACAGGTATTTCCTAGGCAGCTTGTCCAGTTAATTTCAGAGCTCTTTGGGGCCTTGAAAATGATCTCGAGTTTAGATAGAAGAAAGTTCTTCAAAATGTATTGGTTGATGTTTAACATTGTGAAGTTATAAAATGTTTGCTGTTAGTGGAAAGCTATTATTAGTTACTTTTTTTTTTCCAGATTGAAGCAATGGTTTTGTTTGATAGTTATTAAGTAAAACAAAGTTCTTGGAATCAAGATTGAATTCTTAGGAAGATTGAGAAGACAGGATTTGGGAGAGTGCCTGATTATTGAAATGGCAAGGCTTGTGGGTGACTCAGGTGCTAGGTTGTTGATGGGTGTCAGCCCTTAGGTTTACCTAGCCTCCATCCCTGCAGGCTCTGTGCTTTTTATTTTTGGTTGAGTAAAGCTTTACAGGATGTTCTTATGGTCAAATTTAATTATCTTTTTCTGGCCCATTCTGTGTTTTTATCTTTTAGTACCATATGTTATCATTAACTTGAAAATTCTTTTTCCTTGACTCCTATAGAAAGACATTTTGGAAGAAGAGAATAAGAGAGTGTCAGTTCTAAGGGAAACTTGGTTTCAGAAAATGGGAGAAATTGTTATTCTCTCTTCACATTTTTAACTGTTGTCCCGTTCACCCCATTTCTCATTCCTCCCGTGATCCCTGTCCAGATAATAAAATATGAACGAGTTAGTGTGCTCAGAGATGGTGTTTGATCTAGATTGGGTATGTTGGAAGAAATCAGATTTCAGGTTTAACCTGATGTTTGATGCTTTTCTTTAATACAGTATATTGAACTGGGCTGTCATTATCTTGATTTCTGCCCCACTCGCCCTTCTTCTTTCACCTCATAAAGACACTTGAATTAAGGGCTTGCTTGTTTTGTTGGTATTTTGCTCTTTTCTATAGTTTGAGTCTAAATCATCGTACAGATCTATTTTGTCCCTGATATTTGTGTTTTAATGCTCTTGCCTTGAGTTTTTGTCACCTTTCAGTAGACATGTAGAAAATTTCTCACTGTATTTTTATGTTATCATAGTACCTTGGGAGTTGAGAGAGATGGAGCAATATGTTATATGTATTATAGTCAAGAATACTTTTAATAATCATAAAGTATGAGCCATATCTTTTAAGGTCAAAAAACTTAAAAATTCATGTAATAAGAGTTAAGTTTAAAGGTGGGTTTGTGAGGTTTGTGGCTTAGTCAACCTATGTGAATAATTAGAGAATTATTGTAATATGAGCACTGCTGGTCTAATACACTTATTTAATTGACTGCAGTTTTCAAAATAGGACAAGCCTTATTTATTTGGATGGATGGTGTAATTTAAGCCCCTTAAGTATATTCTTGGGACATGATATCAGAATTAAACTTTAAGCCAAATTTTTTCTTGTTCTTTTCTGTGAAACAGCTTTAATTTTATTGAATATGATCTAGTGTAATGACCTGTGTGCCTGCTTCTATGAGCCTTTATGCATTTTTTAAAAAGCCTTTTAAATCAGCACTTGAGTTGCCTTTAAGGCATGATGTGCTGGTTGCATTATCACAGTTTCCTTTTGGAAGAAACTGGTATCAATCCCCTTGAATAATTTTCCTTTTTCTTAGAGGACAGATGATACCGTCTAATTGAATAAGGCAGTAAGGCAGTGAGAAGATGGTCTTGTGGATAATTTCCAAGCAGTTCTTGGTTGGCGCTTTGGAGAGATTTTGATAATCATTATTTGTGGGATTCCGAGTATGTTTTCTTACCCATCAATAACTTATCTTCCTATTTTTATTTCTGACTTTAATCGGGTTCACATTTCCCCTTACTTACATGTAGGCCTTCCCATAGTCCATCAGCTAATTTTTTTAGAAATTAGGTAGCTACTTTATTTTTATTTTCTACTTATAAACACCTAGCTTTAAAATAGGAATGATCTGATACATGGTTCTGTTCAAAATTTTGACAAGTTGTAATTGGAGCTGTGGTCCTGTTGATAGAAAAATGTTTATACGCATATCTCTCCTATGTGCCTTTTTCATAAATTACATATGTACATGGGCGTGTGCTATTCATTAAATTATAAACTCTAATCAAACATAAAAAAGGATAAAGATGAGACAATCAATATATTAAATGTCTTGCTAATTACTATACTGGTTGGCTTCATTTTCCATGTACCTAATATCTTAATAAATGTCTTTTAAAGCAAGACCATAAAATAATTTCAGATATCTCATCTGACTTCATGTGATGCATGTTGGATTGTCTTGTGTCTAACCTTATAATGTAGCTTGTACTAAGAGTAGGAGAAATAATCGGCTCTCCCTTTTCTTATTTTCTTGTATTTCCCTTACTGGTACCATTCTTTACTCTGATTTATATTTGTAGTAATCTTTTTTTAAGTTACTTTTTCTTTAAATGGAGGTCATTTTAATTAAAGCAGGTTATCCAGTCTAATCCTCCATGTCTGCTTGCTGTGTTATTTGTAAAATGGATTTTGTTCAGGCTGAAGAGCAGGGGACAGTGCCACTGGCCACCTCCTTCCCTTTGATGATTGCACAGTCTTCCCCCAGGGAGGCAGGTGATACACAGGACTGAGAGGGTACTGGGTTCAGTGCATCTATTAAATATAAGTAAAAAATACTTTATTTTAAAAACATATTTATTTTATATTTTATTTTAAATATATATTTAATGGATACTTTAATATTTACCTTCCATGACGTACTACATTATCATCCACACCCCTCCCTGAGATATTCTGGAGTCAGCTAGCTTGCTCTCCATTGAAAAATTGACTTCCATTTATAAATGACCATAAATAAAAGATGGCTGGGCGTGGTGGCTCACTCCTGTAATCCCAGCACTTTGGGAGGCCGAGGCAGGCGGATTACGAGGTCAGGAGATCGAGACCATCATGGCTAACATGGTGAAACCCCGTCTCTACTAAAAATACAAAAAAAATTAGCCGGGCCTGGTGGTGGGTGCCTGGAGTCCCAGCTGCTTGAGAGGCTGAGGCCAGAGAATGGTGTGAACCCGGGAGGCGGAGTTTGCAGTCAGCCGAGATCACGCCACTGCACTGCAACCTGGGCAACAGAGCGAGACTTCATCTCAAAAATGAATAAATAAAATAAAAAGATGTCCTTGAGCAGTGGACAGACCCAGCAGACATATTTCTAGGGGCTTGTAGTAGTCCTTGTGTTTGAGTTGCTGCACCATTTTCTCTTACAACTGCCTTTGTTACAGTTTGCCAACTGCTACTAGATTTGGAGTGAATGGTGCCCATGTAGAGCACCCACTGCCTTTTCTGAGCTCCCATGGGAAACATGAATGCGTGGCACTGAGAAAGCTAGGAAATACTTCTGGGCCCAGATGCATACAGGCAGGGGGCTTCAGCAGTGCCTGGGCCCTGTTTTCTAGGTTCCATGCTTCTCCCTACACTCGTTGGTGATGGAGGAGAAGAAAGATTAGAGTGGATAACTTGGCTTAGTTCCAAAGGACCGATTTTTTTCTAAAATGAGAGAGAAGTGAAGAAATCAGTGAAGATTATGGTATCATATAAAACTTCACAGATAGGGTAAAAAAGATGCCCTATCATAATTTGGAGGGTCCTCAGAGAACCTGTTAGAAAAAATTCCAGACCTCCTGTTTGGGGATGCCAGAGATGGAAGTGGGGGAGATGGAGGATGGAAAATTAAATGTTTCTCCCTCGTTGCATGTACAGTCATGCATCACATAACGTTTCAGTCAATCACATGTACGACCGTGGTCCCATGATATAGTAGACTGCAAAAAATTCCTGTTGTCTAGTGATATCATAGTCATCCTAATATTGTGCAATGCATTACCTTTTCTGTGTTTAGATATGGTTAAATACACAATACTTAGCATTGTGTTAGAATTACCTACAGTATTCAGTACAGTGACATGTTATACAGGTTTGTAGACTGGGAGCCATAGCCTATACCATATAGCTGGGTGTGTGGTAGGCTATTAACATCTAGGTTTGTATAAGTGCATTCTATGATCATACAACAACAAGATCACCTAGTGACACATTTTCAGAACATATCCCCATTGTTAAACAATGCCTGATAGTAATTTGCTTCAGGAGCAGATTTGGTTTCTACCCTGTTTGAAAATTCTGAAAACTCATCTGTCTCTGGGCGTATGCTTGATGTCCTGAGTGGGTGGTAGTAAAGCGTGACCTGTCCCTACTTGGATGCAATTAATGGGCATAGATGGTGTAACTTTTGAGTGAATTGATAAGGTGCCTCTGAATTCTGGGTCTTCTAGCACTTCGGTTGGAGACCTCAATAATGCTGTTCTCTTCTACAGGTAGCATATGCCAAATGCATTCTGTATTGATCATTCCAGCAATTTGATAAAATGGTATTGTTACTTTATGATTGGTGATGCTAATATGTGTTTGTCTTTATTGCTGGTATTTGTGACCCTTATTCTTGACTATAAAGGCATGGCATCTTTGACTATACTCATCTCCGCAAAAAATAAAACCCCACATCTTTTTACTTATGTGCAGGCAAGGTCATCCAACCAATCCTCTTAGTAGTTTTCATTCTGGACTAAGTTGACAATAATTTTGGTAACCTCATTGTCTTTATTCGGTCATCACATATTTATTATAAACTATCAGTGACCCCGGCTTGTGCTCAGTGGTGCAGTGAGAGGGTGGGTGGGTCAAGGCACGCACACACACACACGCAACACGCACACAGAGACACACTCACACACAAAGATCTTTTGTCATTGTGGTCTGTTCTGTTTCCTTACACTTCACATAAGCTCAGTTCTTTTCATCTTTACAAAACAAAATTTTCAGTGGAGACTGAGGGCAGGGATGTGGGAGGCTATATATTTCCCCATTCTGAAAGACCAGATGAGATGTGTTTTGGCTTTTACAAAACTAAAAGGAGTTGCTTTTGCATATGTACTTTAGCGTGACTTGATGCCACAGGTTAGGCGATAAGGTTGAGACTTTTCAAACTTGCCTTTCACGGGTGTTAAAGAAAAAATTCTCACCCCCACCCCCAGTCCCGGAGGGACAACCCTGGGATGTCTTTGGAGAGTGTTGAGCATTGTAGCAGTTGAGGGTGGTTTTGGGCTATGTATTAAGTTATGCCTCCTCCTCAAAACACATAATTAGTTGGTAAGCACTGTGGAAATTTGGGACATTAGAGTGGTGTTTTGAAACTGATAAAGAAGAGTCAAATGCTGTAAAACTAATATTTGATATAGGCAAAAGTAGAAGGTTTTAAAGAATACTGACACCCCTACCCCCACCCCTATTTACTTTCTGTAAACATTTTAAGTGAGGCTCAGATTGGCTTGTTTTGTTTCCTACCTGGCCTTTGAAAACTGAGTAGGACGACACTTCCTGTAGCGTAATTTGAATACAGCATCCAGATCAGGATCTGAACTCTTGGCTTTGTTGCACACTAGAGTGATGGATTTTTCTTTTTTCCTTCTGTAGACCTCAACTGAGCACATTTGAGAAATGGGAGGGTTAGCTTGGGTTGTCTATAAGGTTTTTTCTACCTGTAATTATACCTCCTTGATTCTAAGAGATGAAAGTCCTTCAAAGTTGGGAAATGAAAATATATAGAATTCTGTAACCTGCAGAGTTTGAGTATCAATGCCATAATTTACTAGCCCTGTGGTCTTGAGCAAGCCACTTAAACCCTGTGTGCCTTAGGTATCTGCAGGCACCAACAGAGTTGTGAAAATCAAAAGTAGTATAAAGAACATGTAGCTATACATTGATCACTTTGAAGCTACCTGATGAGAACCCTAAAGTTAACTATCCCAGAGCTTTCGCACTTCTTCTCTGAAAGGTATCCTCAGATGACCGTCACTGTGTCCCATATACTGACCCTTGTAGAGAGAAACGATTCATTGGAAGAACTGTCCTGTGGCAGTCGGTGCCCATTAGCTTAAGAATGTAAAAAGACCCAGCATTCTGAGACTTCACATATAACCAGTGTACAGATATCCCCTCGGAAGATGGCAGTAATGAGCCCAGCTTTCTTGAACATCAAGGGGAAAAATTAAAAACTGAAGTTTGCTAAATGTGTGTTTTGCAGGTTGGACAATCTGCTCAATATGGCTTATGGAGTAAAGAGGTAATGATAGAGGTTCATGATACTCATAATCCCTTTCCACAGTTGATTGGTTTCTTTGATTTTGGGAGTGCTATTCACACCCCTCATAAGTTTTTGTTGGGTTTTATTTTGCATGTGCAACCTAATGAAAAGCTGCTCTTTGAAGCACAGTTGACTCAAGAAATTTGTATACCACCGGATGCCACCTGGTCTTTTAAAAACCCATCATTTGTTTCATATTGCGTTACGACGTTATAGCATGTTTACGTATGTGTTGATCCCTTCCCCTGCCAATCCTGCTTAATTCATGAAGCCAGTTCTAAATATATTTCTTTGCTATTGTGGATGATATTTAGTACAGTGAATAATGGTCATTTCATAACTTATTAATATCTCAGTAGTCTAGCATGTCACTGCAAAGCCACACACAGACCTTGGTCAAAACATGAAATAGTTTATGTATTTGTTGGGGGAGGAGAATTACTAAAACTCTTGGGGATGGAAAAGGTGTAAGTTCATTGCTATAACCAACCTCTGTTTTTATTTTTTGTGTGTATGTGTGTATTTCCTATTCTGTTTAGCAGGTTTTCTCCAATGACCATTGACGGAATGACCAGTTTGGCTGGAATTAATATCCCTGGGCACCCTGGAACAGGGTGGTGTATATTTGTGTACAACCTGGCTCCTGACGCAGATGAGAGTATCCTGTGGCAAATGTTTGGGCCTTTTGGAGCTGTCACCAATGTGAAGGTCATCCGTGACTTTAACACCAATAAATGCAAAGGTTTTGGATTTGTGACTATGACAAACTATGATGAGGCTGCCATGGCGATAGCTAGCCTCAATGGATACCGTCTGGGAGACAGAGTACTGCAGGTCTCCTTTAAGACAAACAAAACGCACAAAGCCTAATGAGCTCTTGTCCTCAGTCCATTTATATATGAAAACTATACAACAAAGGCAAGTTAAGAGAAACTTTATACATTAGTAAATGTCTTTGTAAGTCAGTGTTGAGATGGCGATAAAACGACTACTTAGCATCCTAAGAAATATGTGAGATTTTTTATTGCTAGTATTTGAATTAAAACTTCTTAAATATCTTTTATGTTTGAATATGGACAAGAGGTACAGGGTTTTTACCTGTCACATTGCATTCTATTGCCTTCTTTGAAGAAGGTGGACCTTTTAAAGTGTTTCAGCTAAGGGAAGACATTTCTTTTCTTTTTACATAACTGCCTTGAACCTGTGAGTAAATATTGAGGCTTTGTGTTGTAATTCTTCATTTGGTTGTGTCTTTTTTTTCCCCCCTTTTTTTCCTTTTTCTGATTAGCTTTCTGTTTGGTTTACATTTAAAGCATTGCTGTTATGTCTGTTTAAGAAAAGTATTTTGAAGTTTACATTTTTATTTATGAAGTTTAAAACAGTATTTATTTTGTAATTATGATTTGGGTTGGGGAAGGGGGGGCTACATTATAAACGCTTATTGTAAGAATACTGGAGAACTTTTCGTAAAGCAGTACCTTGCCAAAGAGATAAGAGCCTCTTTGATGTGGGTTTAAAAAAAGCATCTATTTTTATAAAAAAGAAAATTTGGAGAAACTTTTTACTGGTCCTGGAACAAATATTTTGACTTGAATACTTTGAGAAATCTCTTCATATGACACCTAGTGAGCTTTTAAAATTTACCAGGAAATTTGCAGCGGTTGGAAAATTTAGAAAGATTTATGGTGTAGAAAA
The DNA here is from genome assembly GCF_028885655.2 of Pongo abelii. NCBI lineage: Eukaryota > Metazoa > Chordata > Mammalia > Primates > Hominidae > Pongo > Pongo abelii. The sequence continues at coordinate 34,385,992 of NC_071998.2, forward strand.
TACTTTTGAGATCTTTGTATGAAAGGAGTAGAATCAATGGGGGGAAACACTGCTGGTTTCATTTTTGTAATCACCAGTGGAGCGTCTGATCATCCTGGTTATTATGTGATAGGTGGCTCACATTGATTTGTGATTTTGAAACAAATAAAAAAAATTTACAAAAGAATATATAAGAGCAGGCAAGAAATTTAAATTACCGAGAGATGGGGGAAAAAATCTGTTCTTCCTAAAGAAATCCCTTCAGATAGAGCTCATGGTGTTTAGTGATGTACTTGCAGTATTGTTTGAAGAATTGTTTTGTCTTAAGGAAAAAAGACGTTGCACATGATTTGTACTGCAGCAAATCAGCAAAAGTGATCTGAGTTGGATATATTTGAAGGTATTTTGAAAGTTACGTTCAAGGCTAACACCTGAGCTTTGTGTAATGTAAATAAGACCTTGTGTTTATGAACCTTTCAGCTAATTTAATTTTTTTTCCCTTACATGCCAAGTGATGTTCAGGTTTTGAATGTTTTTGTATCAGTTTTTTCCTTTGTAAATGGCATTAACATTGTTACTTGAGGTCTTGCTTAATCACTTTTGTTGTCCTGAGGACTTGAATTTACAGTGCATCAGATTTGTTGCTAATTTTGTCTGTAGATAGTCTAGCTTCAGCTGTTTATGGTGATGCTACATTTTCGTTTATAAATATGTTTGTGGTATAAAAAAATGAGTATAACCATAGGTTTTGAACAAATTTCCTTACATTTTTCATACAAAAATCATAAATATCTGTATGCTATTGAAATTTAACTTTGTATGATGCTTAAAAACCACTATTTGGGGAAATAATAAAATAAGTCTTTACCATGTATGAAAGAAATTTTAAAAAATACAAAATATTTTCTGATTAGCATCTAGCTTATAATAAATTTTCAAAAAAGCTGAAGGCAAAAATGCCTTCATCAGGATGCACTGAGAACTATATAGTTACGTCCTGCTTTTTGTATAAACTGAGATGCTCACATGCTTCCCCTTAGAACAGGCAATGTGCTATGCATAACATAGTTGTACATTATCTTTGCGGTTGCTTTGAGTTTTATTTTTTATTATTTAAAATTGTAGTTATAAAATTTTTCAGTATAGTACAGTACATATACTGTGAGGCGCGTGCTAAAGTGAATAAGCGAGTTTTCATGCTGACCCACTCAATGCTGTTCAGAAATCAATTGGCTTAGCACTTTCTCATATCCTTAGGTGCATTTAGATTGTCAGAGTTAACCTTCTGCGTTTAAAAAAAGAAAAACACTAAAAAATAAAATACATGTATATACTTAAAAAAAAATAATAAGGTTTCCCTCAAGGGAAAACAGCAGCTACATGCTTCTTTCCTATACTACTGTAGCAAACCAAGGCATTGATGAGAGGGCATGCAAATTGTGCTTCACTTTACAGTGTTTATCAGAGCACTTAATAAAATGTAAGGCTGGTATTTATTTGAAGTTGTACAGTATGACTTAATTCACATCTGTTGGAATAGAAAATATATTCTGTTGAGTATTTAAGAGGCTGTACATGTTTTCTTTTGTGTTTGGATTCTTTGTACTTTTTCATGTTCAGTACATCAATAAACAAAGTTGAAGGGAAAGAACAGTGTGGTGAGTAGGTCTTTATACACAATTCGGGGGCACCTGTGCTCAGTCTAATAAGCAGACTTGATTTCTTGAATTAAAAGAAGTTCCCTGAGAGTTTTAGTGGAAAGCGGTGTTACCTCTTAGAGTTCCAAAAGGCAAGTTAATTGAAGTAGAATGTGCAAAAAATTTTTGGACTGAATGACACCTTCTGATTAGTTTTCAAATATTGCTAAATGAGTAATTCTCACAGGAGAACGTACTCTCATCTGCTAGCTGTAAAGTTTGGGAAATCGGATATCGACACCATTTTATGGCTGGGATTCAACCTTCAGCTTTTTGCACAAATAATCACCCTTACACGTCAGTTAAAAACCAAATAGAAGGAAAGTAGCTTACTTGGCTTCCACTGGCAATCTTTAATTCACTCATGGGATTAAGTGTTGCTGTGTGAAAGTTACTTTTTTGCACAAATGCTAGATTTGTCAAGAGATTCTTCCCTAAAATCAGAAATTCAGTTTCTGTTAAGTTAGCGTTATTGTATGTCGCACATGTTACAAACCATGAACTCTGCCAACCCCGTATTTCGCATACAAGTTCAGTTCTTGTGTACACCCTGAACAGATCTGTGAGGGATAAAAGGATTTCCTGCTGATCTTTTGTGAAAGGATTCTACTTCTATAGAACTTCAGACAAATGAGTATAATAATGAAACACTTTTTTTTCTTAAACAAAGTATACTAGATGACTTATTTTAATTTTATTGTATCTGTCGGCTTTTTTGGTAGAAGCCGTTCTAAAAGTAATTGTCTTGAATTCACAACCTGCTAGTCAAGATCGTAGTTGAGTGACAAGACACTTCCTTTTTTCAACATGCAATTAGTCTTAAATCTCCATACTCCCTCTTATTATTATATGAATTTAATACTCTAATTTTGTGATGTTGGAACATCCTCCCCTCACCTCTCTCCTCTTGCATGTTTTATCAGTATTTTGATTGGTTTGCATGTCAGCAGTTCTTTTATAATTGAGCTGATAGTGGAAAAATTCTCAGCAAAGGAAGTTGGTATGGTAACTACTGGTATATTTGAGGAGAAATTTCGTTTTTCTCCCTTTTTTTTTTTTACCTGTGCTTGGAAATTATCTGAACAATATTGAAATTCAGTTTTAGAGCGGCCAACGTGAAATTCTTAATGTTAACATCATTTTACATTATTTTAATCTGAGAAAAAAAGTTAGCAATTTAACCTTACTGTTTTTTTTAAGATAAACAGATTGCAAGATTTCTACTCTTTATAAGAGGTTTACAAATGAATTGTAGTGGAAACTGACAACTACTTGCTTACAGCGTTACCTAGAACAAAGAAAATGTGTTTTTTAATAAGTTTGTTGAAATTGTAGTACCTAGGCCTATTAACCTACTTATGGAGCAACAGGCCATATACGTTTTATTGGGTAGAAGAAAAAAAGAGGGGCATTTAGCTTTTTTATGCCTCTATTATACTGGAACCTCAAATAGTGGGACCAAATAAATACTGATAAAATCGTGACAGTTTATTATTGGATGAAGAGCATTTATAGTCTATCATTGCAGTTAATAGCCCATATTTCTCTACTTCTAGTAGTATTCACACTCTTCCTCTGAAAATTTCCAAAAGTAGGCCCATCTTCCTTCAAGTTGGAAAGATTGAATATTTACGCCACTAATACAGGCATCCTGTTGATACAGGATGGACCTTATTGAAATTAACCTTTCTAGAATTCTGGCTCATAGAGATAAACAGATTTTTTGGTTGGTCAGCACATAGTTAACGATCTACCATACTGTGCACTGGGTCTATAAAAGTGAGCAAAATACTGCTCTTACCTTCTTGGATACCACCTGGAAGGGAGGACTAACAAGCCAGCAGGTTACGACTGCAATGTCCTAAGTGCTGTGAGAGCCCAGGAGAAGCTGTCAAGCTACTTTGTTGTAGTTTTTATAAATCCAGTTAACAACTCACAAAAGTAAAACCTGTTCTACTCCTCTTATAGATGCTTCTTTTCCTTTCTTGGACTAATTGTTGGCTGATTGTTTAATTTTCAATCTGACAGTGGTATCACTTAGTTTTGCAAATCTTTGAATGCTCTCATACTCAAGTTGTCCAGATCCTTTCTTTAAAAAACGCAAAGCTACTAATAAACGATAAGACATTGTTGATCTGAGTAACTGGATGGCGAGAGGTATCTGGCTGGATAGTCTTGCTCTCTCTAAACATAAACTATGGAGTGACAATTTTGAATGTACTAATATAGTAAAGTACCCTGGATATTAAAAGTATGCTTGATGGGTTTTACCCTACCTTAAGACTCACCACTATCTTAGGATCTTAAACTTAGTATTAACATTACTTTTGGTTTAAGTAACTAAAGATGTAGGTGAAGACTACGTTAATACTCAGCCTCAAAATCACTCATAGGTGTTTTTTCAAATAAATACCTTATAGCAACCTTATAAATTCAAGAAAACCGTCTATTTCTGCAGACATAAATGTGTGGAAGACATACGCCTTTCTGCTCTCCTGGAGCCTGTCATGCTCTAGAAGATTACATCTGCAAGTAACTACAGTAAAGTGTTGTATACAAAGTACGTTAAAAGAGGAGGAAGGGGAGACTCCCGATGTTGCATGTAGTCGGGGAGAAGGTTGTTCCTGGGATGGGAATGCTGAGCTACACAGAAGTGGCAGCAGTTGAGCTGCATCAGTAAGGGTAGGTGGGATTTTAAAAGATACCGGGGGAGGCAATTCAAGAAGAGATCCCTGTGATCAAAGACATAGGCAAGCCTCTATCTACCTCTATTATTTCTGGAGAATTAATAAGTCATATTCAGTCTAGACTTACGAGTTTGTGCCCATGACTAGTTAAGTCTAAAAAATACCTAAACAGCAAAACTTTTTTTCTTGCCCATTTCTACTGCAACATTAAAAATTACTTGCCGTGATAGATTATGTGTGGTTTGGGGAGTTCCATAGAACTTGTTAGGGACATTCCTCTCTTTTAAAAGAGACATTTATTTGGGGTGTGTCAGGCAGTCAGTGTATGTGAAAAGATCAAACAAAAACAGAATCTTTCCAGCAACAGAATACTGATCTTTTTCTCCCACTATTATACCTATCAAACTTTATTGTTAAGATGATAAAAGTTATCATTTTTTAGGATTTATACTATTTCTAGTGTTACAGTACCTGATTCATTCCTTTCTTGGATATGTATTTTACACTCTTCTTACCTGTATCACTGAAGCATCACCTTCATCGAAGGTGAGGGAAAAATTCTAAAATTCAGATATTTCTCAGATATATGCAAAATGAGGTTTTAGTTTGATAGGTTGCCTTTTTTTTTTTTTTTTTTTTGGTGTTTGGAAACTCAATAACCATTTCAGTGATGAACCTTGCTGGGTTTTTTTTAATCCTGTAAGGCCCTTTGACCTACAGGTTGTTGATAGCCACATGCTATCTCTAATGCTGATTTTCATGGTGTACTCCTTTTGAGGATGCTCCTCATACTGTTGAATGCATGCTTCAGAAGCAACCTGCACATCTGTGGATTTTCTTGCAGACATGATGAGACCAGCAGCCATTCTCAGGGTGACTCACCCTTTGGAATGAAACACAGTTGGCAAGGTAGTTTTGTTATCTGGATTGCGGGTTTTTAATTGCAGTGTGACACAGGTGCAGCAGCTGGCCATGAGAATGGGGGAGGGAGGTCATGACCCATAAATCTATGTAGGCATCCAAAAGATGCAGTGCTTCATTCTTTGGACCTTGAAGAAAAAAAGCAGCCCATCAGGAAGTACCATTGAGCACCTTGTTGAAAGAAAATCCCCGTACTTTTACATCTATGTTATAGATCATCTATTTCTTTAAAAATGTTTTGTTATGCCTTAGGTAGTAGTAGTAACAAGAAATAATGCAGATTTTCACACCAAGAAAAAAAAAAAACCTGGGTTACTATCAGAAAGGTTAAGCAGATATTACTATAAATGCTGAACCAGAAATTGCAGTTGTTACTTTATGAAATGTTCTTTAGTAGAAATTTCATCTCTTGAGAATAGTTGCTGCAGTGTGTTTTCTGTATGTAGAGAACTATATGTTGAATGTATTCTGTTTTTCAGGAGTTACTCTTAAAGAAGTACCTGTCTTCTATTCATACATTGCATAAGGAAGGCCTCTTTGCTTTAGTAAACTGCTACTTATATTTTCTGTCTTGAGATGGCCTGAGGACCAGATGATAAGCCAAGCATTTGGTCTTTCCTACATAAAGGGTGGTGAGAACTTTTCATAAATTTAGTCTGAAACTTATCCTAATCCTAATAATGAAAATTTATTTTATTTTTTGCTGAAATAGTAATACATTTTAAAAGTTGTGCTTCCCAAGCTCTTTATGTCATGAGTGCCTGTCCTGAGGGGGAACCTTTATCTCCACACACGTACAACCACTTCTAGGCCTAGCAGCACACCAGGGCTTATGTGTGGGAAGCTCTGATTTAAATACTTTACTTTTTTAAAATTTCCTTTCTTTCACTAAGTGTACATCAAGCGCCTACTCTGTACCAGTCACTATGCTGTAAGATTTAGGCTGAAGACTTAATTTATGTTCTATTTCTCAGTCTGGTTTTGAGTTGGAAGACACTTCAGTGGTCTTGTTCAGCACACCTTATTTTGCAGATGTATGAGCCAGACCCAGAGAAGTTAAGGTTCTCCAAGATTTTTTGCTAGCCTGAGATCTGGCACTTAAACCCAGCCCTCCCCACTCTTGGAACTCTGTCCTTCCTACCATCAAAGTACTAAAACACAAGCTGAATTAACTTTAATAAGCTGTGTCCTTTTATGATGTCAGATTTTTGAAATCCTTCAGGATATGTATGGCATCTAGAAATTGAACATAGGTAAGTGCATATAGTATTTTTTGGTGTGCTCAATATCATTTACCTCCCTTAAGAATAATTTCAGTCAATAATAATATAGTCACTGTTGAAAATGCATAAAGTACAAAAAAATACAAGTCAAAATTTACTCAGTCTTTTCATGGAAAGAAAACATTTTTTAGTACATTTTGTCGCTGCCTCTTTATTTTGAATCCTTTCTACAACATTTTTAAACGTTCAGATTTGCTTTTTTCTTTAATAAAGTTTTTTTGCTTTTTTAATTGTGTTCTATCTAATATGAATAATATTTTTTAAGACATAAAATAATGTATTTCTGATTTTTAAAGCATGTCAAAGCTGTTTGTTTTTTGTTATATTGGTTGTTGCTGACATTATGTCAGGGAGGTATAAAAATCAGGAGTTCTGTGTGGTTTCCTATTACAACTGTATTTCTCCAGGCTTTTTTTTTTTTTTTTTTTTTGAGACGGAGTCCCGCCCTATCGCCCGCCCACGCTGGAGTGCAGTGGCACCATCTCTGCTCACTGCAACCTCCGCCTCCTGGGTTCAAGAGATTCTCCTGCCTTAGCCTCCTGAATAGCTAGGATTACAGGTATTTGCCACCACACCCAGTTTTTGTTTGTTTGTTTGTTTGTTTTTGTATTTTTAATAGAGACAGGGTTTCACCATGTTGGCCGGGCTCGTCTCAAACTCCTGACCTCATGATCCGCCTGCCTCAGCCTCCCAAAGTGCTGGGATTACAGGCGTGAGTCTCCAGGCTTTTAAAAAGGCTAAAGACAGATTAAGTCCAGACACTAAGATGATCTCTCCAAACCTCAGTTTGGGGTAATGATGCCTAAATGACTACTTGCCACTGTATTCGGTGGGTAATTTGGTTGCAAGCATCAGCTATGCAGTAGGGTCGTGGATAGGAAGAGAAGTATGAAGCTACTTTTTCTCTCTATGGACAGAGGGCAAGTAGATGTCATAAGATACTGATAACTACTTCTGTCCTTTCTTTTCTTAGCAAAAGAAAATGCTTCCTTCCCTAATGGGGACAGGAGGAGAGGACGACGATGAACCCAGTTGTGTGTGAGTAATTTATCCTCGTCTTTCCTGGGTCTGTGATTGCGGTGATGTTCTGTCTTGCAAGGGTCTGGGTAAATACTGGCTCCTTATTGCTTGTGCTCAGAGAAGTAGCTGATGGTAGAAGAGCACTTTTAAAAGAATTGATGAGACTGAAAGCTGCTTGTTAGAGTGCACCTGGATCCTGCCATGACATCACAGGCAGACCATAAACGGCTCTCCAGAAAGCACGACAGCCTTTTTTCACCCCTTTCTTAACAATGAGACGTAGATTGGGCTTGTTCTCTATTCAAGCATCCTTATGAGTAAATGTCTATTTTTATGGTAGAGCTGCACTTTAAAAATAGCTCCAATCAGTGCGACTCTTTTCCCCCATATGTTAAAAAGTTATACATGAGTTAAAATATCTCAGATTGCTTAAATTCTTCCAAACGCAAGGCACATTCCTTTTTCCTTTTTTTTTTTTAAACTGGGGGGGAGGGGGTTAGGTGGGTGGGAGGGGCGAATTAACTACAAAATAAGGACTTTCAGGGCCTCCTTAACTCTGTTTCAGACTTTTTAGCAGTAGCAAGATTTTTAAACCAAGATTTGAGATTTCTGACTTAAAAAATTCATTAATATTTGGTGGATACAGTCTCCTTCCTGAAGCGATTGTTTATTTTTGTTGCTGAGAGCAATTAGCTGGAACAGTCACAGTTGCAGCTGTTAGATACTATAAGCTCCAGCGGAGATCACAAAAGGCCTTATGCACATTTAGAGTCTGTATTTGGATTGTTGTTAATGGGTGATTCTTCTGGAGTCTACTGTGTTAGCAAATTCGATTGGGCAATCCTGAGCCAAATCAAATGTACAATGGGATCATCAGCATGCTGTGCTGATCAGAGTCACTTAAACACCTTGCTGCTTTGTGCAAGCCAGGATGGCTGTGGCTGCATGTGCAGAAAGAACATGTACTGTTCCTTTTCCTGAATCCTCCCCATGCAAACCTGGATGTGACTCATCTCAAAACATTATGCTGTTTTCTCAGGAATTTTTCCTTTTGTGTTTACTTCTTGTTTGCTGCTTTTGACTTGTTGAAGCTTTTGTGAGATAATCTGCATGTGCACGCATGAGAGAGATTCACAGATACAATCTGGTGCCCATTGATTTATGTCTTTTGGAAAGAGTATCTTCTTAGAGAATCTTGGCTCCAGTCTAATGGCTGACACTTCAGAAACAGCAGCTCAAATGAAGGAGTTGTTTCAGTATTTTTCTAGTGTCTGTACTTCTGCCTATGAATATCATTTTGGTGAAGGAGTGTATATTTCTGTGCATATCCATAATCATACTGCCTTAGGATTCACAATATGCTTCGTGTGTGAGAATTTTTTATTGGGGTATAGGACACGGAATGGGAAATGTCGCCTTGGGGTAGGATGTGCCCCGCCTGATAGGGAACGTCCGTTTGCGTTCTAATCTTCCTGGGGTACTTTATGTAACTTTTTCTTCTTGGAGCTGCTCTTGCTGCCAGCAACCTCTTCAGGTCCACTGCTGACCAGCTCCTTCCTCTTTCAAGGAGAATTTCCTGTTTTTTCTTAGCGACGCTCCTGTTGCCTGCCTCTTTGGGATCACTAACTGCTTCCTCCTTGGGTGAAGATGTCTTCCTGTTGGGAAGACTGATGCTGCCAGCGGTCTCTTCTTGATGGCTGCTAACCAGTTTCTCCTTGGAAAAAGATTTCCTTTTATTAGGTTTGGAGAAACAGATAGATGGGTCTTTCATTCCATTCTCCTGAGAAGCCTCCTGGGGCTTTCGCTTTTTCTTCTTTTTGGGTTTTACACTTGTCTTTGCACACTCCTCTGGAGTTCTGTTTTCCAAAGATGTGACGGCAAGTGCAGCTAGCATTTCTTTTCCTTCTTTAAGCGTTTCTACTCCTGTTTCTCCAGCTTCCTAATAATCTCAGCAGCCGTTTTCTCTGCCTGAACCATTTCTGTCTTCATGACATCCATTTTCTTTCAGAGGATCTCTCCAGTCTCATGGAAAGACAGTCTCTCTTCAACTTGTTCTTGAAGCTTCTCCCCAAATATGCTGATGAGCACCTCAGCGAAGCGGTCGATTTGCGAGGCAGTACTGCATTTCTTTGCCAGGTATTGGGAGATGCGGCCTTTATTCCTGGCAGCTGCTTGGCCAGTGAAGGTGGAGTGGAAAATGATTCCATATTTTGGTGTATTACCCTTTGTCATCAGGGCTCAGGAGACTTGGTCCCTTTGCTGGGCCCTGGGAAACAATATGCTTTTACATACATTTTCTCTCTGATTCTCACAACCTGTGAGGCAGAGAATTCTGTATTATTCCCATTTTACAGAAGTGTACATAATCTTAAAGTTGGTAAATAGCAGCACCCGCTTACTTTTGTGTACTGTTGCCATTTTGTGGAAATAAGAAAATGCCTGTTTTGTGTATTCTGTAGCTAAAGCAAATTGATGGACTCCCCTACATTTAAAAGGCTGGTAGAGATTGCCCTAATTGTAGGACTAGTTTATAGTGGCTTGAGTAAGTGGAATCAGGAGATGTTACCGTGTCTCTTTTTGGGGAAATAATTTGGGAATCTTGGAGGGTTTTGGTAATTGTATTATAAGTGGGAATCTAAAGTGTACATTGAAATTTTGTTTCCTGCTAGCTAGCATGAATTAATTAGAAGTCATTACATTTTGATGAGATTTACGCACTTATATGAAGATATTTTTAGAGCAGCTTTTCAAATGGCAATTGATTGACCAGATGGCAATCTGTTTGAGTAGCCAGCTTAGATCTATTACTAAGTCAAGTAGTGTAGTTCTTTAATCACACCTCCCTGCAATAGAAATTTTCATACAATTGGAGAGGTATAAATGCTGGTATATTTTATCTAGTAATTTATCTAGTAATTTTAATAAAACTTTTTCTGTAAATATTTTTTATCCTCTCTGGATAACGATTTTTAAATAATTCTATAATCTCCTACAGTACTCGTGTTTTGAATTGACCACATGCAAATTTCAGCAAATGCAAGACTTTCTTCCCTTTTTCCTTCTAATGAAGATTAGATAATTATAGTAGTGTCAATTGTTGATGGATTCTTTTGTTTCTTTAAGACAATTTATATTTTATCTCTTTGGAAACCAAGCCAATATATACTAGGGCACCAAAATCATTAGAATTGAAGTGTGTCTATTAGACAATGTTTTTTAATTCTCAGACTTGATTTTAATACTCAGTATTTGAAAGCAATGTGGTAACATCATCTTGAATAAATTAGTTAAGGACCCGTCAGAGATACGGAAAAGTGAGATGAGAAGGACATGGAGCTGTGAGTGAGGATAGATGGGTTGACCAGACCTCAGAGCAAGAGGGATCAGTGAGGGCACCTCTGTGTCATGCTCTCCTTTCCCACACAATGGGCAGGAGCCCTGGGCAAGGAGTGGAGGTAAATCTGGAAGAACTCCGTTAGGAAGATTTCTGAATGAAATTTTGGACAGTGATCCTGAGATTTTGAAGACTGTAGACAGCTGTATTGGGCTCAAAGTAAAACGTCAGATCTTAGCTGAATCATGTCTCAACAAATATTGAAACACTTATAAAACATTTTATCTTCTACTGTGGCTCTCAAACTTAGGTATGCATGATAACTCACCTTTGGAGCTTATTAATACAGATGCTGCAGACACAACTGGGTTCTGATTCAGTGGCTCTAGGGTAAGTCCCAGACAGGCTTTATAACAGACAGGGCTTTTTCAGCCAAGGCAGCGACACCTTAGTGGTTGGAGTTAGCTGGAAAGGTTATAGGAAATCTGAGGTGTTCTTGCTCTGCTCGTTCCTCCTCCTCCTCTGTTGTGTTCTCTTCAGGGTCCAGGAACCCTGTGGTTGTCTATTTCTATACCAGTTGACACCCAGAAAACTTATATTTGACTAAATGATTTGAGTCAAGCACCATGCTAAGTATTTTCTGTGCATTATCTCACTTAGCATTATGAGAGAGATACTCTAATCCAATTTTACAGAGGAATAAGATGAGACTGAAAGAGGTTTAAAAACTTGTCCAAGGACTGTAATTAGCAAATTGTTAAGCTAGATCTGCAACTCGTGTGACTTCAAAACCTGCAGTCTTAACACAGTATACTGTAATGGTTAATAGTAGGTGGCCTTGATAGAAATATTTTACCCTTAAGTGAGGTGGTTTGGTTTTACTGCTGAAATACATCACCTGGAAAAAAGTCTAGCTGGGCTTTTTGTGTGTGTGAGGGGAAGTCTATAATACATACATAACTTAGCTCATGTTTTAGCTTCCTAGGCTGGAAAATCCCTTAGAGTAGTACCTTTCCTGCAGGTCAGCTTGGTGTTTCTTTCCCTCTGTATCCGCCACAGTTCCTTGAGCATTGTGAGCACTCAGAATGAATGTAGGATACATAAAAGGGGAGAGTGAAGTCTGAGGAGTTATTACCTACTCACAGTTAGGGTGTGAGGCCTGGTTCATTCTAAAATGTTATTTTCTCTATCAAAATATTAGTGCTGATAATCGTTGTGGGTTTTTTGTTTTTTGGTTTTTTGTTTGTTTGTTTGTTTTTTACATTTTGGATTTGCTTGTTTTGAGGGTGTGTCAGGGTTGAAAATAATGCCTAAATTATAAAACAGTGACTTCAGGAAAAGTATGGAAAGGGAATTACTATGTTTCAAAACAAAGTGCAAGTGTACACACTCAGTAAGCTTTGCTGTGTGTTGTTTCTGTTCTCCTTGGATAAGAACATCTAAGTGTGAATGTTTCTTATATAAAGTTAGTGATATAAACAGTTAATTATAATGTCTTCCATCTTGGACAATATATAAACTGGTCCTGTGTCTGAAGTGTGTGTGTCTATCTCTTTCTGTGTGTGTGTGTGTGTGTGTGTGTGTATGTGTATCAGTAAAAATCAGACGAATGTAAAGAAAAGTTGAAATGTCTGGTGTTCTATTTCTTAAGAGACCAGGTGAGTGGTATTTAGTATACACTTATAAATATAAGACTTCATAACTTTCCTCTTTTTGATGGTAATATTATGCTGTTAATAGCCAGAAAGTAACCTGACTTGCTTGAATTTACTATTAGTAGTAGAGTATCCTCTACTTAGAGTTGATAGCTTGACTAATGCCACTTATTCACCAAAGCCAAATCCTAAGAGTCATACAACAATATCAGGAGGTTACGTGCATGTGGAGTTCTTGGGTGTACTTGGGCAGATATTTCTCTGACTTAGTGTCAAGACTCTTATATAAAACTGTCTTGTCATTATTGCTTTCCTTTGCTGAATGTAGACCGTGACCTAATTAACTAATTTTCGTAATTCTGAAAGGTACATATTCCCTAATGGAATAAGGGGTTAGCGGTTAGGGTTTAGCTTCTTTCATCATCACAGAATAAGATGGAAAGATGAGTTATCTGTTTCTAGGTAAGTGAGTGAAAAAGATGAAAGCGTGTATCCTGACTAAAGCATGGTCAGAGTCAGACTTTTTGGAGTAGAACCCAGATTATTTCCCTTTTGTCTTGCAGTATGTGAGCCTCTAACAGGTAAGAAAGCTTGCAAGCTTCAATGGAACCCAGTTCAGATTAAAATCTTTGATTAAAATCTTTATTTTTCTGTCTTCAGAGACAAAACATTTGTTCTTTTGGTGGCAAGATAGGCAATTAACTGCTTTGTACGTGTAGAAAATTACCTTGGTAGCAGTTATGGGTATTTCTGTTTTTGCTGTTTGCTGTCGTTCATGCATACTGTTGTACCCATAAGGAGTAATAAGCCTTGTGGATTAGTTGATGCAAATGCCTTCATTTGGCAGGTGAGGAACTCTGGTAAAGGAAAAGTGATTGACTTGACTAATGTTGAGCGCGCTGTGTGATTAGAACCACAGACCTCTATGTACCAAGCTATTATTTAGAAACTGAGTAGTATCATATGAGTGAAATAATACCTAAAAGTATTAAAATACATTTTACAGTAGCACTTGCTATCAAAATTGACGTGCATAAACGTGAAGGATATGGACTTTCCTGAAATGTGCGGTATTTCACACAGTGTTCCAATTACTTACCACCATATCACCTTCAACAAGACATAATCTTGGTTGCCAAAGTAGATTGCTAATAAATTATTATAGTACATAGAATAAGAGCACTGGACTCTGTTCTCAAGGTCTTGTTGTTCTAAGTATGGCCCATGGATCAGCAGCATTGATATCTTTTGGAAATTTGTAAGAAATGCAAACTTACTTTATAATAGCTTCTACCCCTAAACGACTGAGCCATAATCTGCATCTTAACAGAAGTCCCAGGTTGATCCATTCGCATATTAAAGTTTGAGAAGAAGTGATGTGAGGCAGTGTTTCTTGAACTTGAGCATTCTTAAGATTGACCCAGAGGGCTTGTCGAAACATGTATACATAGATTCCTGGTCCCAAAAATTGATTTCATAGGCCTGGGGTACGTGCATTGGGAGTTGTCTTTTCCCTGGACATCTTGCAGCTTTGGTTGGATGGCTTCCAGGGCTGGGATATTCCAAGTGTCGTTTAGGTGGTTGAACTCAATTAGTTTAAGATTGTATCTTAGTCCATTTTATGGTGCTATAACTGAGTACCACAGACTGGGCAACAACTTTTTAAATTTTATTTTAAGCTGTGGGGTACATATCCAGGATATACAGGTTTGTTACACAGGTAAACGTGTCCCACGATGATTTGCTGCACCTATCAACCCATCACCTAGGTATTAAGCCCAGCATGCATTAGCTATTTTTCCTGATACTCTCCCTCCCCCTACACAGGCCCCAGTGTGTGTTGTTCCCCTCCCTGTGTGTATTTGTTCACATTGCTCAGCTCCCACTTATAAGTGAGAACGTGCAACGTTTAGTTTTCTGTTCCTGCATTAATTTGTTGTGGATAATGCCTTCCAGTTCCATCCATGTCCCTACAAAGGATATGATCTCATTCCTTTTTATGGCTGCATAGTATTTCATGGTGTATATGTACTACATTTTTCTTTATCCAGTCTATCATTGATCGACAAGTGGGTTGATTCCATGCCTTTGCTATTGTGAATAATGCTGCAATGAATATACGTGTGCATGCATCTTTATAGTAGAATGATTTATATTCCTTTAGGTATATATAGACTGGGTAACTTATAATGAACAGAAATTTATTGGTATCATGGTTGCGGAAGCTGGGAAGTCCAAGAGCATGACACCAGCATTTGGGTAAGGCCTTCTTGTTGCATCGTCCCATGGTGGAAAGCTAGAGGGCAAGAGAATGTGAGAACAAGGGCAGAGAAGGTCAAACTTGCTTTTCATCTGGAACTCACTCCTGTGATAATGGCATTAATTCATTCATGAGGGCAGAGCTGTCAATGCCTAATCACTCCCTAATGGGTCTACCTATTATATTGTCACAATGGCAATTGAGTTTCAACATGAGATTTGGAGGGGACATTCAAACTGTAGCAGATCCTTTGCAACCAATTCTGGTTACTTTTACCAAGGGCTGGAGGTGGAGTCTACAGTAGTTCCACATTTATTTGTTAAAAGTTACTCTGCAAAGGACTATGGTTGATGGGAAAAACTGTTCTGTGGTTACTGGAAGTGAAAATCTGTGTAGAGATAAATAGGCCAGAGGAATAATATGCGAACAGTTTCCAGTTAACCATTTAATGGGTTGGCTTAGGGGCTTTACTGTCTTTGTCCATGGAAAAGAAAAAACAAATTGCACATCTCTGCTTTTCTAAATTCTACTTCCGTCTAAGAATTCTGATAACTTCATCATTTCTCTAGCCAAGTACAGCCAACACATACCAGAACCCAGCAGCTGACATGGCCATTTGGTTTTTCCTTTTAAAATTGATTTAGGGCAGTTCTTGAGCAGCCAAGGCTTGGCCACCTCCTACTTTGCCTTAAGGTGTTTTTGTATGTTTATACACTGAGAGCACACGTACCTTTGAGGGTTGCAAACAGTTGGGTTGATCAGTGTGTTCAGGAAGTACTGGCCCTCACGCTGGTAAGACTGCTAAATCTGTAAGATTGAGGAAACAGGATTTGGATATTAGATGAGTTTCAACAGGTATGTTTGTGTTCTTGTCAAAATGAAAATTCTTTTGAGTTGACACGTATTCTTGTTTGTGTTGTAAAATCTTAATATAGCAGTGGCACAGGAAAAATACCCCAAAAGTAAGTTTTTCTAAAGGATCTTTTTCCTGTAATGTTTAAACCATTATTTATCTTCTCTGGTTGGCATCAAGTACTTGATGTGTCTTAATGGAAGGGAAAAAAGTTGCTTCATTACTTGTAGTGCGTGCAATCCTTAGCAAACTCTACTTTTTAGAATTTTGGGTAAAGCCTGGGTATGTGAAGTTTTGTTCATTTGCCCTTAATTTTCACTTATCTCCTTTAATAAAAAGTGAGTCATTTATAGATAATATAAAGTAACTGCTAAGAGAGGACATTCCTATATGACACGTCAGGATTTTTAAAGCTTTACTTCCTGTAAATTTCTTTTGTTTCAATTTATAAAGGTGTGCTTTTTGGAACAGTATAAGAATTGAAAAGGTTGGATATCTTCAGTTTTGTGTTCATTTTGAACATTGTATATATTATATATATTAAGATATAATACCACAAAGCCATTGGATAATTACAGAAGATTTAGTTGGAAGGCACCACAGGATTAGAAGAAGAAAACCAGTATTTCATTTAGTATCCATTGTTAACCCCGCCTCATGTGCAGCACCTCATAGTTCTACAAAATGAGTTGTGTCTTCCGCTCTTACGGCTGAGGAAACAAGAGTGTAAGTAGATTCCCAAGATTTATTTAGAGAGCTAAGATTTAAATTTGGGGTTTTAACCTGGCCTCTGGAACCCATTCTCACCATGTACCCTGTTTTATTGAAAGCTGGGTAAAATAGATTTGAGTCCATGCCACCATTAAAAATGAAAATGCCTGATGACTACTTCAGGGTTGTAAAGCTTTGAATATACATTTTAATTTGATCTGCAGAATCTTGTGAGATAGATACAGCAGGTGCTAAGATGCTCATTGGGATTGGGGTGAGAAAGTAAGAATCTGAATCTCAAGAGACACTGAAGGACTTGCTGGATGTAACAAAGGCTAGTAAATGGCAGAACCTGGGAGCGAGTGTAAACTCGCTGCTGGTGACTGCGAGCCTCATATACTTTCTCACACCTGTCCTACCAGTTTGTTAGAAGTACATTTAAAATTGCCTGGAGAAGTTAAGTGGAATATTTCAGGATTGTAACATTTCATAAAAAGGGCTGTAAACTATGCCTTTACTTTCACTCCCCCCTCATCCTTTCTAAGCTGACTCCAGCAGGAAGCTGTGTGGAGCTGAGCACCACCCGGATGAAGTGTGTTAATAGTTAGGTTCTGATCTAATGATATTCAGTAACCCATATCTTCAGAGTTTAATTTTCTTAGGGAAAAAAAATGAATGCCCTGCTTATTTGAACATAAATTGTTCTTTTCAGTGGATTGATCCTACTTACATAAAGCTTTGTTGATCTTTTGGCTTATGTCACCATGTAATGTTTATGTGATTAATTTTTGTTTGCATGAAAAGGAGGTTTTACTTACCGCAAGAACATTTTTAACCTCTTTGCTCTAGAGACATTTGGAATTCGATGGAAGTATCCTGTGTGAATACCTGTGGCTTTGATAGTGATTGTTGCAGGGTGGGTTTTCTTCTTTCTGGAGGCCAACTTTGCTTTTATGATGACCTATTATCCCTGCGTGTCTGGCTCTGTCTAGTCATATGTATGGGTCTATTCTTCCTGTCTGGTCCACCCAGGCTTGGGAAGTAACTTGTCAACCCTGCCCTCAGAGCCTGCTTGAGAGGGTTGGCAAACTCTCCTGGTCCTGCTGTGAATCCCTCAGGCTTGTGAGGGAGGACAGATGGTTGAGCTAAACTGGGAGCCACCCCTCTATGTAATGATGAAAAATGACCAGCCTCCTGGTAAGTGGAAATCAGGACCATGCACCTTTTAATTCTAATAAACAGGACTTTGAAACAGAGTGAAGAAGGAAGAGGAAACCCTTTCATAAGTAACCTGTCTTTGTTAGTACTCTTTGTACTTATTAGTAGGAAAGATCTTCACGTATGTATATACTATTTTATCCATGTAGTCACTACACATAGACTGCTGGGACTGAAAAATAATCCCATGTGCCCTTTTGGATATAGACAATCTCTGTAAAAGCCAAAAAATGTGAGGCAGAGTACAAACATGGATGCAGAATTGCTTTCTGTACTACATGAGCAGCATGGGGCCCACTGTTCTTATGACTCCTTCCATAGGTGTCTGCCTTTCCCATAACTTCTGCTGAAGTTGGGGCCCTCAGCAGCCCTTGAGGCCCCTGCTCTTGTACCTGGCCTCAGTTAATTGAACCATTGGTACCTAACTCAGTGACAACCAATCTGTAGCCTAGCCAATGAGTGACTTGGACCAGTTACAGAGAACAGAAACAAGTTAATAGAAGGGAAAGCAGGTAGGCAGAGTAGCTGTGTCAGTAATAGTGATACACAGGAGTGAAGACCCATGAACTTGTGCTGCCTGGCATCCTTCTAGTTACTTTGGCTCCACTTATTGTCTCCCTGAAGCATGTTTTTGGGCTCTTATCCTTGTCTTCCGCTTTACCACTCATATCGTTATGATGACACTCCCTTGTGTGAGCGGCCTTACAATGAATCTCTGTCCGTGGTCAATATAGTTTCATGGTTACACGTGAAATTAGTCTCTGGAGTCAGCAGCTAAGCTTCAATGACAGCTTTACCCATTCCAAACTGATGAGCTCTTGTAAGTTCCTTAATTTCTGAAAGCATCTTTATTCTTCCTCTATACTATGAGACAACAGTACCTACCTGAGAATGCTGGAAGACTTAATAAATAGCAGATGTAACCATTAACATAATGCTTGGTACATGCTCGAAAGATGTTAGCTGCTGCTGTTATTAATATGTGATTCTGTTGGGGCCTTTCAACACTGACATTAAATGATGCAAGGCTTTCTTTTGTTTTCTCTAAGCCCCTTGGAACTCTAACCATTGACCTGATCATTGTCTACAAACCTGAGGCTCTTTTCAGCTGCTCTGTTTGAGAGAGAAACATCTAACCTACAAAGGGAATCCCCAAATCTTACAAGTCTCAGATTACTAAGGGATTGTCATACCTGGATAAAATCATATTTATATGCTGTCTTCCTTAAGTGTATGCCCACTTTAAGTGTCTCTCTGCCAACTAATTATAAAAGGGAAAAGGAGTTTAAGACATTCCATTCTATTTTCCCAAATGACTGTTGTTGCTCACTGAAATGCACAAACATGCTACAGTCTTTTGACCATATCTCTTCTCTTTTGATGACCAATGTGCTCTAGGTTCTCTCCTGCTGGCACGTGGACCAGGAGGAGTTAGCAGATACGGTCTTCTATCTCTGGACGGTTCACCTTTGGCTGAGTGCCCTACTGCTTGTATACAGGAAAGAGAAGTAAGAAGTAGTTATTTAAGAGAACTTCCCTACTGTCTGTGCTGTGACCTCCTTCTCTGACAGCCAACTTTTTAAACAAGCATCTTAATATTTCAGCAGATGGTGCTAAGGTTTGTTGAAACAGCCTACAGTATTCCCAGTTCGTTCCCACATTTCTGGATTCTTTGTAATTAGCTCGCAACATGCGTGAAAGTGAGCTCAGATGTAACCTAAACCCATGGAGCTTGGAAAAAGAAGCATCTGCAGAGAGGAGCAGGGTTGGTCTTGATTTGCTTTCAGGGAGTTGCCGCAGAGGTGAGCTTTATGAGATTATCAGCGGCTGGAAGTCATCGCAGCTGTGTTCTGTCGTCTGTCCTGGCTGCCCATTTGCTTCTAGTTACAAATCAAGTATTGGTTTTCATTTATAGAGACCTGTGTCAGTTTTGTTCACATCCTGGTTATCGTGAAATCAACTTTTTTTCCTGGTTTATTATTTGCTCATGGTCTCTGTTGCTACAATTTGTGCCTGTGTCTAGGGACCTCACGTAGAAGGTGTTACAATTTTAGAAAAATAACTGAGTTAAATTTTGTAAACAAATAGTATATTCTTAAGAAAACCTTGTAAGGCTAAATTTAAGCCAAGTACTTTACCGTGTTAGGATCAGTGATATTATTTTCCTAATGTTTCAGCTACTTATACTTTGTCTAAGAAACATTTATTTTACAACCCATGGAGCAGTGCTGGAGATGTAACTATTTCTTGATTGATTCCTGTGGCACAGCGTCATCTGCAGAGACCTGCATTATGTGAAGCAGCATCTTCTTTCCCCTTGATGTTGAAACTGGATGAAGGATCTTGTCAGGCTCACAGGTATCGCTACACAGGGTTTTGGGACCAAAAGCACTAAGAATTTTCCTTTTCCAAGTATATGACTCAGAAGAAAATCAAGAAAGATATTTTTCCCTTGTGACTTCTCTGCTCCACCTTTGTTTCTGCTTCTAACAGCAACTATGCTTTTAGCAGGAACTTTGCTCAGTAATGATTGTTAAGTACATATTAAGGACTTACTATGTTGTGACTTGGGCACTATTACATGACTTACATGCATTTTTCATTCAATCCTCACAATAATAGCACCAGTAACTACATTATTATTTTGTTTTATAGATGAGGACTCTGAGATTATCCAGGTAGTAAGTGGTAGTTCCGTATGTTCTCTATACAACTACTCAACTCTTTCACTTACACCCAAGTCCATCATACTTCAAAAGCCTGTTGGCTAAGATTGAGTGATCAGAATCTGTCAGCAGTTGCTTTTCTTAATGCCTCTACTTCTAGTTGCCTAACTTTCCCACTATGTCTGATCTTAATATTGTCTGTTTCCTATTTGGGACTGAACAGAACCAGCCCTCTGCGGCGAGCTTGTCCAACGTGTGGGGCCGCTTGCAGCTGAGGATGGCTTTGAATGCAGCCCAACGCAAATCCATAAACTTTCCTAAAACATGAGATTTTTTTTGTGTGTGATTTTTTTTTGAAGCTCATTAGCTAACATTAGTGTTAGTATATTTTATGTGTGACCCAAGACAATTCTTCTTCCAATGTGGCTCAGGGAAGCCAAAATACTGGACACTCCTGCTATACTAGCAATCTTGTCCAACCAGCCTTATTTTGTTTTTGTTGTTGTTTCTGTTTTGTTTTCTTTTGCTTTGTTTTGTTTTGTTTCAGGCTTTTAGCAGCCTGAAGCCATGTCATACCTAGATAAAAATCATATTTATATGGTGTCTTCCTGAAGTATATGCACACTTTAAATGTCTCTCTGCCAACTAATTACAAAAGGGAAAAGGAGTTTAAGACATTCCATTGTATTTTTATATAGTTTTTATTTTATGTCTCTAGTGATAAGCAGAAAAGAGGGATGAGGAAGGGGCTTTATTGGCTCAACCAGAAACAGAAACCAAGAACCCACGACTGTATTCCTCTCCCTTGGACACCCCTGGCAGAGCATTAGGAATGAAATGGGGGGAAATGCGTTAAGATCAGAGTCCTAATTAACTTTGCAAATCTATGGTTTGTTCCGCGGGGAAATATTCTTTAGAATAGCAAGGTCTGAATATCAAAGATGAGTTAAGGTGATTAATGAGAAGGAGAAACATTGTTATATCTAGAAGAGAGCTACTGTTGTTAGCAGTTCAGAAGGTATTGTTCTTCATGCTTTCTGTACATAGCAGAATATCAGGGTATTATCTTTTTCATTTAAGGGAAAATTTACTGTCAAAGGAAAGTGAAGAAATTCTCTGAAAAGGAGTCCCTGAATGAGTAGTCAGCTATCCTTGTCTTCATCCTTATAATCATCTTCTGTCATAATTATTTGAGACTTCTTGTCTGAAAGGCTTTACTTAACATTTTGACAGAGAGCAAATACCTGAGGTTCTAGCCTTGGAACTTAGGATTCCCCTCCTGAATGTTCAGCAAACCCGAATAGCAAAGGTACTCCTAAGGAATCCTCTTTGGCCAGATGGATCAGGGATACATTTCCAAAATTAGTGCTGCACAGAGAATTCTCTCTCATGGACTAATTCTTCTCCCCCTCTCTGAGGACCATCTGTCTCATGGGCAGAAGAAAAATAGGCATCTGTTCAGATTTGCAGGGTTGCCACCTGGACCTGTTCCTATAGTGTTTCCAAGCAGAGGGTTGGATGTCTGTGGGCCAACCCAAAGCCTTAAGTACTAGGATCTTCAGTGAGGAATTACAGCATCAAGACAAAATAATTTTGACCTAGAACCAGGTTTTGCAGAGCAAGAATTAGTGAATGCTCCGCCATTCTAGACCAGGGATTGGCAAAATTTTTCTGTAAAGAGCCAGGTAATATTTTAAGCTTTGTGGACCATATGATCTCTATACAACTACTCAGCTCTTCCACTGTAGCACAAAAGCAGCAGTAGATAATATTTAAATGAGTTATTGTGGCTATGTTCCAGTAAAACTTTATTTACAAAAAAAGTGGCTGGCAGGAATTGGCCTGCAGGCCATAGTTTGCTGACCCTTTCTCTGGATTACAAGAACTCAATCTGTATAGATTTTCCCACCCAAGGATTTGGATTCATGCGGTGCAGTTGACAAGGCTGCTGTTGTATAGTCTACACCCTTTGGTTTTGTAAGTTTGGTTTAAGATAGTTTAGCCCTGCACCCACACAGTGTTCAGCCTCTATTCGCAGTTCTAGTGATTTAGCAGTAACGTTATCAACACAAGATGACACCAAAAGATCTCATGCTGATGCTGGACTCCCGGTGGAACACCAGGTACCTTGGAACATCCATCAGAACACATCCCCTTAGATAATGCTGCTTTTAAACCGAGTGTGACTAGATCAGTTCTTAGACATTGTTGGGTGTACTGAATAAAGTTAATCATGCTGAATAGACTGTTCCTTTACTTCTAGATTCTGCCCCTATGTGGGTTGGAGTTCTTCAGCATGAAACTAATAGCTTCCTTCTCATGATGCTGTGGGTGGTTCAGCATATCACAATCACAGTGATGGATTTAGGCCCAGTAACTTTGTTCCCTTCCTCGTTTGGCTCTGAAAAAAATACATTGAGGGGGAAAAAGCTGCAGATGTGAGCCACCAAAATAAACACACTTGTGACAGAACTTATGCTTCCTGTTTCTTGGTTGAGCTTGAATTCTTTACATCCAGACTGAGACTGATGGTTAACTGTCTAGGCAAGTGAATTAGAAATTGTTTGCAAGCTAGAGTGTGAATACCAGTTTTTGCATCATTTCCCCTCTCTCTGTTCTCCCTCGGGAGGGTGCTAATTGTGCCCACCTGAAAGTTCTGCTTTTATCTGCCCAGTTTAAAGAGGCGTGTGCCTTGTTTGATATGTCTAGTATTTGCCTTTGGATTTGTGATCAGGAATATGTAGCAGGGAGAGGCACTAACCTCTTTGCCAGGTGATTGGAGGGCAATATTAATATTATAAATGTTTTATCAGTTAATTTTCTTTGATTGGATGAGTCAACAATTGGGTGACTAGTTGCGCCCCCACTTAAACCTCTCATTGTTGGAGATATGTGGAAGCATCAAACGCACTCGAGAGCTTGTCTTCACTGGGAGAATTTAGTCTCAAACAACAGAGAAGATTGAATGAAGAACAGAGAATGTGAGGAAATGCAGTGACGTAGAGGGATGAATACTGACTTATTTTCTCCCACATTAGTCCAGTGGACTGTGTGCTTCTCGGTACCAACTGAGGTTAATTAAATTTATGTAATAGTCTCACGAAAATGGTACATGGAGCAGTCGCTCGTCATACTTATTTGTATATTAAGTTGACTCACTTATTGTACTCTCATACTGTTGGATGTTTGTTAAGCCCTCGAAGGGGCCAATATCTAAAGTGTAGGTGTCTCTAAGAAGAGGAAATAAATGGAAGAGAGTGGAAAAAATTATGTGAAGATACAGTTTTTTTCTTTAGTATTTTTCTTCAGAATTTGAAGAAGAGTTGTGAAAAATGAGTAATATACGAGTGAATTCAGTAGTATTGGCCTGTTATGGAAAATAGTTCATTTTTTTGTGTGTGAGATTGCAGGATTTAGTGATGCTCAATAGCTTAGTAGCTGCTTAAGATAATAAGTGAGAAAGACAAGTAGAAAAGCATTTGCAATACTGAATGGTGAGTATGAGTGTATCAGGGTGTGTAGAAAGCAAAGGAGCACACCTTAGATGTGAGGAGACAATTCATATCTTCCTGACAGACGTAACGTATCAACTGATACTCAGAGATAAGGGGGAGTTAGCTGGGCACATGTGAAGAGCAAGGAGAGGCATGCCATGTGCAGAGGTGGTCCTGTGTAAAGGCTCAGAGGTAAGAAAGAATATATGAGAGTTTAAGAACTTTCCAATAGTTCCTTTTAACTAGAGTTAGGGACAAGGCAGGGAATAGTGAGAGGCAAGGCTCACAGATATGAATAAGGGCCAGAACTTTGTAGAGAAGGTGTGGGACCAATTTAGAGGTGCATGAATATTCAGTGTGAGAGCAGGTTTGCAGATGAGGAGTAGTGACTTAGTTTGAGCTGTTTTTGAAGGAGGACTCGAGAGATGGAAGAGGACTAGGATACTAAGTGACTTTGGAGTAAGCCAAGTGAGAGGAAAGGAAAATGCCTGTGGAACTGGAATGAAGAGACTTGCAAGAAAATGCAAGTATAGATGTTGATGGAGTTTGTCAGTGATGTCCAAAAGGTTTAATACAATTCCAAAGAATTCTTGCTTGCAAAACTAGCTCAATCTTGTCTTTCTAGTTTTACCTTATACGGTTCCTTTCACGTGCTTACACCTCAGCCAACCTAGACAGTTTGCAGTGTCAAATGTGAGCTTCATTTTCCACCCCGTTACATTTTTTTCTTCATCGTAAATGTCCTTTTTGCACTTACGAATCCCTGATGAATCGGGAAGGGAGAGTAGGATTTTAATGAGAAAAGGGAACCTTTTTCTCTCACCAAGCTTTACTTCAAATACCACCTTCTGAATCC
The DNA here is from genome assembly GCF_028885655.2 of Pongo abelii. Taxonomy (NCBI): domain Eukaryota; kingdom Metazoa; phylum Chordata; class Mammalia; order Primates; family Hominidae; genus Pongo; species Pongo abelii. The sequence continues at coordinate 34,410,626 of NC_071998.2, forward strand.
TTCCCTCTTGGTCTAAAATCTGTTATAGTGCCTGTATCCTGATTAGTGGGTCACACTTCTGACACGTTGACCACATATGTCTTGATTATTTGTGCGTGTTTTTCTCATTATACCTAGTAGTTTCTCAATAAAAGCATGCACAGATTCTTACTAGAATCAAACCACCCAGGATTAAATCTGTCCTGTTTACTTCTGGGCACTGTTACCTGGAATAACTTAATTTACATCTTTGAGCCTCAACTTGCTCATTTGTAAAATGAACATAATAAAACCTACCTTAGAGACTTGTTGGAAGGGGCAGATAATGATGCATATCCAATACTTAGTGTCATGTTTGGCATATGACAGATGCCATTATTGAGAGTTATTAACAGCAATGTGTGGATATTGGGTTAAAAGGAGCCCTTCCCATAAGAATTTCTTATAAATCACAAAGGCTACCTATACTAATGGATGTCCTAGAGTGTATGGATGAGGGGACATCGAAGTGATATATTCTAATGATTTTTCTGTACTTCTGGAGGGGCTGGCAGATACCTAAATCATATCAACAAGAAGTTTATGGAAGAGAACTACAATCATCATAAACCCAATCATGTTTTACTTGGTGTTGAAGGACATTTAAAAATCCCCCCGACCTTAATTTACTAAATTATCAAACAAATCCTGTTCCCAGATCTGAGAAAACCACCTGGCTCAATATCACAAAGCACCCTGATTTCTCCCTCATCTTGAGATGTCAGGATCCCTCAGAAAACTTCACAGAGGTGCCCTAGTGAGTAATATGCCCCAAAAGGAGCAAGTCTGATAGTGAATGAACTCATCTGTGTTTGCTTCACTTAAAGACTGTTCAGCTCTAGTTATTTCTCAACATTTATGCTGAATCTTTTTTAAAAAAAAAAAAAAAAAAAGAGACGAGGTCTTGCTCTGTCATCCAAGGTGGGGTGCTGGGTTGCAGTGGCATGATCATAGCTCATTGCAGCCTTGAACTCCTGGGTGCTCAAGCAGTCCTCCTACCTCGGCTTCCCAAAGCACTGGGATTACAGGCACGAGCCACCATGCCCCTCCCTGTTTCTTAAAGGTTTATGATTTTATTTTACTTCTTGTTATTTAGTGGAGATTAATTGCATGCATTCTATAAACTTTTATTCAGATTTCACCTTTGTATTTCACTCAAAAAAGTGGACTTTGCCCTACTTGGAAAAACAATAAACTAGCCAACTTGGGATCCAGCTTACAAAGCCCGTTTTATCTTCTGCCCCACAAGTAGGTAGGGAAAATTCATGTATGAACTGGGTCTCTGGTCCTTATTTTTCTCATCTTCCCCATGGATACTTTTATGTGGCTCATAGTCTGTAGATACTTTTCACATCATGGAAATTTAGCATCTCACACAATCATCTTGAAGTGAAATCCGTTTGTGTTTTTAATCCACACAGGCAGTTTCCCATTATAATGAAGCTTTCACAGTTGAGTACCACTGATCTCTTGTGTTCTTGAAAGTGATTGGTGATTAAAATCACCCTTCTTGCAAGCAGCTACCTACTGTTACTCTCCACAGAGAATAATGAATCACCATACACAGAAATATTAAGATACCACTTAGAGTATTAGAATTTTAACCACTTCATGTGGCTGAGGCACAGGGGCCTTTTCAGCCCCAATGCTAGTTTTCTCAAAATTGGTAATGCGGCCCAGCTTTACTCTTATGCTCTCCTGGGCCCAGGCTGCCTCCTGCAGTGTGGTGTGAAACTTAACTGTAATTTGTTGTGACTGATCCCTAATGCAAGTGTTAACAGTGGCTACTTGCCATGAGTAGGAGAGTGAGAGTAAGTGTTGTTTATCCAGACAAGAAGTGATACCAAAATGAGACTGGAGGTGTGATTCTAATTTGCACCTCCATTTCATTTGCCCAGAGGAACTACATTTTTTTGTCATTATTTCTGAATATATATAGTGACAGGGGAAGGCTTACCAAATGCACTGCTAACAGATGTGGCAATCACACTTCTGTGCAGCCCCTCTTTTTGTTCATTCATGCTTTGGTTAAATCACCTTGTGTTTTGAAGAAAAAGGCCCTTACCAGAATTGCCTGAAATATCATCCAGGTAGGAAACGTAGTAATTATGCCAAAAAGCATTGTGAAACATACTCATTGTGCTTTACTGTGTTGTAATATACATAGAAATATATAAAATACATGGCATTATATAAAATATCCATATGATAGGTGGAATAGGGTGTGTATGAGTGTCAGAGAGAGGTAGGAAAGACAGTAAAATATTTCAGACACTTTTAAGTGGCCTATTCCAAAGATTCAAAAAGCTTCGTGGAAGACTAGCCCTACAAACTGTTGCACTTTATACGAAAAATTCAATAAGAAATTATTTTAAATTCATAATATATGTCAGAATATTAAAAGCTCAGAAATGTGGAAAAGTAACCCATTTAACTTTTATTTAACTCTGTGTACCTTGTACTTATTTGGTCATAGAAATTTTTTTTTTTTTTTTTACTATCCACGTAATGAATTCACTTTGGAAAATGACCACCTTTTCTGATTGTTAAAATAGACATTTCTTGCTACATCAGTCAGCTGTTGTGATCCTCTATTTTTGGACAGACTGACAGTATATTCAGTGCCTAAGCAAGGTGCAGCAGCTTTTCAGTAAGAATATTCATGACATTGTCATTATTTTTTATTGCTACAATTGACTCTAAACAGCTCTGTCCTAAAGAAAACCAAAGTGTCAGTTCAGGAAATAAAGTATAGTTGGAATCAAGCTGAGACCATTGTATTTTTCACTCATGCAATTGAGGAGAAAGTGTTAAGTCATGCTAGAAACCTAATCTTAGCAGCTGTGGGAGTCTTCGCTAGTCAAATGCTGAGGAATGCTTTTACCCTGTAGTCTTACTATTAGAAAGCCATGTTGGAGGTTTTCAGGCAAATTGAGACATTTCTTCATTTCTAGCACTTACCACATATTGTGGAAATAAAGCTTTAGGAGATGCACAATTAATGCCCTCCTTCCCTTTGTGACTTTTTAGCAATATCTTACAAATATTATACTTTGAATCAAATAAAGAAGTATTATATAAAAACTGCAATACCAACTGAACTACATTGCCTGGTAAAAATACAGGGCTGGAAAATGTATTTCTAATGAATCAAAAGCAGCTGTGGCTTCAGTGGCCAGCATTTGATCACTTTAGAGCGTGACTCATGTAATTGGTTTTCTTGCTGTCATATGACAGACATATCAACCCAACATTATATTAGAAAGCTGAAAAATAAACAGCCTAGATAGAGATGTCTGGAGCTGGGAAAGAAGAATGCCTGCAGTTTAGCTCTGGTTGCTCTTTTAAAGTTTATTCTGCAAGGTGTGGCCTTGTGAAGAGAATTATATTCAACGGGAAAGTGCGCAGATGTCAGTCATTGTTAAATCAAGGATCTTTTACAAGAGATCTTGGCGAGATTTCACCACTGATAGTCCTGTTCGCCTGTGTGAACTGAAAGTTGGGCAGATATAAAATAACTGCTTTGTTTTTCCAAAACTTGGCCCATTACAGCATGAAATTCACATTGGCGAAGTGAAAACGATTAAGCCTTTTTCAGTAGAGCAGGTATCAGGGGACTTTTTACTTGGTAAGAAAAACTGTTGTACAGGAAATGAACATAGTTCACACTCTAGTCACATTTTATGCAGTCAGGAACTGGGTGAGCAGAGTATCATCCCAGGCATATACAGTCTGAAGATCTTGTAAGGTTCTAGATAGTTTCCTGTGATACAGCAGATCTAGTCAAGAAAGATTTCCCAGGACCCAGTTCCCTGGCTTGCTGGCAGGTTTCAGATAACTGTGATTGGCCTCGTTTGGGGACTTTGAGGTATACAGAGACAAATTCACGTAACTAGTGCTGACAGGTTATTTTATCTTCAATTAAGTGGTGGCATGCATCAAGATCAGATTGTTCTACCTGAGTTAAAGATGTTCCTCCTGTTGCTTTTTGTGAAGCAGGAGAGAATCAGAGGACCAGTGGGACAACAACTGTGAGAAGCTCATCAGCTTCACGAACTGACCACAGACCAATCAGTGAATTCCTGTCCTGCTTTCACTTTGCTTTCCATGCTATGTGGAAATAAGAGCTCTCCTCAAGGGTCCAGTGTGAGGAACAGATAGCAAGCACTGATTGGGTGGAACCAGCCAAAGGTAGCTATGAATAATAGGACAAAAATAATTTTTATTAGGGAAAGGTGAAGCCAGTTAGCACTCAAATCCTCCATTTCTAAGTATAGACTCTTGTTAAAGGTTGTACCCATTAATGTTTATCCCCACCACTGATCCACCAGTGTTACCCAGGGTTATTCTGATTTAGGTGCCACTGAGGGAATGAAATGGATAAGTCAGTTCATTCAGCAAACCCATAAGACTTATCATAGTACTCAGAACTTCAAGCTGCATGTGGCCTGGTGGTGGTGGTGGGGAAAAGTCCCTGCTGTGAGTCACATGAGGTGGTGACTTAACCTGAATTACCAGTGTGAATACCCAGTTAAGTAGTAAGGCACAGCCCCTGTGAGAGTAAGTCCTCATTTCAGTGATGAGTCCAGAGAGTAAGAAGAGCATAAAGATGGCAGAGGACTTCACAGTGGTATAGGGGAGCAAGCATCACTTTACTGGGGCAGGGTACAGGGGGGTCTTTATCATCACCAGCATCATCTTGTTCATGCAAAGGTCATTTTCTGATAAAGTGGTTGGAAGTTCCAAAGAAGAGGGCAGGGACTGTAAACTCTGGGCTATTCTTTATTCCGCAACATTGATTAAAAGTTGCTGTGACAGGCTCTGCCCTAGGGCTCTAGGATACAGTGAATAACACAGAGGTGGTGCCTACCCTCATGAAGGTTACCTTCCATTTGGGGAAGACAGGCATGAGTAAGTAATAAAAATAATTATACATTTGATAAGTGTTTTGAAGGGAACAAAAATAAGAGGCTGAGGTAGGGAATCATTGGTGAAGGGTGAGAGGAAGCCAGTTTTCAAAGAATATTAGGGCAGGAGATAGTGAAATTGAGACTTGAATGAGAAGGTAACGGCATAGTAATAAATATTTGTGAAAAAGGAAACATACAGAGGCCCTAATGTGTTTGAAGAAGTTTGAGAAAAATGATGTGACAGTTCATGGTTGTATTAGGGTTACACAGAGAAATAGATCCAATAGGAGATATGTATCTGTCTAGATATATACCATATATATAAAACATTTTTGTGTTTTTATGTATAAAGAGATTTATTATAAGGCATTGGTTCACACGATTTTGGAGGTGGGCAGATCTCAAGATCTGCAAGGTGAGTCTGCAAGCTCCAGACCCTGGACAGCCAATGGTGTAGTAATAATATGAGTCCAAAGGCCTGAGAAGCATGAGAGCTTGAGACCCAGAAGGAGCCAGTGTTCATGTCTGAAGGGAGGAAAATGTCAATGTCCTAGTTCAAAGGCAGTCAGGCAGGCAGAGTCAGGCAGGAGGAGTTTTCTCCTGTTGACCAGGGAGCCAACCTTTGTGTTCTATTCAGAGCTTCGGCTGATGGACTCATCCACATTAGGGAGTGTGTATTGGTTAGTTTTATGTGTCAGTTGGGCTAGTGTAAGAGATGCCCAGATATCTAGTTAAACATTATTTCTAGGTGTATCTGTGAGGGTGTTTCTGGAAGAGATTGTCATTGTAATTGGACTGAGAACAAATTACCCTCCCCAGTGTAGGGTGGGTATCATCCAACCCATTGATGGCCTGACTGGAACAAAATGGCAGAAGAACATTAATCTGACTGCTTGAGTGGAGACATTAGTCTTCTGTCCCTGTACTGGCACTTACAGCATAGCACCCCTGGGTTTCAGGCCTTCAGATTGTAATTTGCACCACTTGTGGGACTTGTTAGCCTCTATAATCATGTGAGCCCATTCCTTATCTCATTACAGACATACAGATATTTTATATGTATGACCTCCATCTTACTGGTTCTCTTTCTCTGGAGAGCCCTGACTAACACAGAGGGCAATCTGCTTTACTCAGTCTGCTGATTCAAATGTTAATCTCATCCAGAAACACCCTCATAGACACATTCAGAATAATGCTTTACCAAACATCTGGGCATCTCTTAAGGCAGTCAAGTTGACACATGCAATGAACTATCACATAGAGTCAAAGACAAGGAGAGGATTACAAAGTTAGAGAGGCAGGGCCTTGCAGGGCCTGGCACAGATTATAGAGTTTATTCGGATTATATTTGGGGGGTGGGCTGTTGACTATTGAAGGAGTTCAAGGAGTGATGATTTCTTTTCAAAGCCCATCACTCTGGTGGATGGTGACTACTTTGAAGGTAAGGTTATTGCACCAGATGAGGTGGAGTCCGTGGGAGAGGTGATGGGAGCAGAGACAAAGGAAATGGAGACAGTGGACCCCCTTGGAGGAATATTTTGGAGGATTGGATTTGGGAAGGGAAAGGGATAAATTGAGTATAACCGAGCTTGTGAAGAAAGACTCTGCACTTTGCATTTTCTGTGGTAAGATGCAGAATATGAGTCGTCTCATCCTCTCAGTCAGGAGTCATCAAACTACAGACTCCTGTTTTTATATGGCCTTCGGGCTAAGAATTATCTTTATGTTTTTAAATGGTTGAGAAAAATCAAGAGTATTTTTTGACCTGCAAGAATTACATGAAATTCAAATTTCAGTGTCCATAAATAGTTTTATGGGAACACAGCCATGCTCATTCGTTTATGTATTTTCTATAACTGCTTTTGCCCTGGAACAGCAGAGTGGAGTAGTTGCGACAGAGACCATATGTCCCACAAAACCTAAAATATTTATCATCTGGTCCTTTACAGAGAAGGTTTGCTGACCTCTGTGCTAGTTTATTTAGCAGTCTCTGGAAAAACATGCTAGTGTTTACATGTCCAGCACATCTAACCCTTAGATACCTCTTGGCAAGGATGCTGTCCCACGTGTGAATTTATCTGTCTTTTCTCTGTAGACCGAAGAAAGCCAGCTTACTAAAGGAGCACTTTGTTTGCCAGCCTTAGAGCCTTGACCTTTCCAGCAGCCAATTAAGGCATTTTCTAAAATTGGAGAGATTGTAGAGGTGATCAGCAATGATCATGAACAAAGCCTCCTATTATGCTAGGGTTTCCACAGGTTTCCTCTTGTCTTGGAAGGGACCAGCTGGACCCTGTTGGAGGGAAAACAAGTTTGAGGGCTTGTGCACCCTGAGAGTAGAGAGGCAGACTATCAGAAGGAAGTAAGGAAAGTGGTGCCAACAGTAGCTCATACCTGACCTTTTTTTTTGATTTAAATTCTCCAGGGATTGTCTCCTGGCTTGATTCAGCTCTTCAGGCCCTGGAGATGAAGTTCTGTGTCAGGCACCAAGCATCTGTCTGCCGTAGGCAGCTGGAGGTCACTCTCTTGATCACCTCTTGTGTGGACAAGTTTTCTTATAAGCAGAAGGCCATCCCCAGGCATCCTCTGGTGCTGACTGAAGAGATAGGAGCAAAACTCATGCAACCTGCCTTTCAGATGCAAACAGAACATTCCTAAGTCCTTTGAGGCACTCTGCCAATGTGGTAAATATTCTCTAATAGGTCTAAATTTGATATTCAATTTTTTTTTCATTTAGGGAAAAATTCTGAACATTTATGATTGGATACAATTTCCCAAAACATACTGTAGGGGTTTCACTTTGTTAGGATGTATTTATACAAATGTGAACATGACCTCATGATTTAAGATCACAGAAGCATAGAATGGCTTTTAGACAGGGCTTCTCAGCCTAACTCCCTTATTTTTAGTAAGGATTCCAGGAGTCGAGAGATTGTTTAAAAAGGCACCCTGGTTAGTGAGAGAGTCAGGGCAAGATACTGCTGTCTGTGGCCATCATCATGCTCCACGCTGCCCCGGTGCTCTCCACACCCTCTTCCGAGAGGTGCTTTTCTGGGCTCCATGCATCTGCAAGCTCTGCTGATTCACTTTTAGTGGCATGAGAGTGAGAGTCCTGCTGTCAAAGAAATGGCATTATAGCTTTTGATAGCTGAGATAGTGTAAGTAGGACCCAGGCTTTCACTTTTGAAGCCAGAAATGGGAGGTTTCCCAGTGCAGCTCTTGACGTTGGCGCATGCAAAGATTCTCTCTTGGGCTCAGTGAAATTTCTAGAGCAGTGTCACATCTTCAGTAAAGAGTATTTAATGTTCCTTTTTTGTCTCTGTTTACTTTCTGTTTCCATCTTCTTGACCTGAGATTCCATTTTGCCTTTGCTTATACCTCATGGAGGAATCCGAAAATAATACCGAGCAGGAAGCGTTCTTAAAAAATGGAAAAAAAAAATTCTGCTGTTCCAGCATTATTTTTTCATACTATGCTAATCATTTTTGAATACATTGTACAGATGGTAGGTTGTATTTTAGCGGAGGGTTTTTTTTCAAGCCAAGTTCATAGACATGATCTTGAATTTGTAATGCTGTATTCCTAAGTGTCTTTTTTGGCTGTCAAAATAGTGCTGTCTTTAAAAAGTACAATGTAGCTACTCTGGGTAAGGCTGATTATTTCTGCTTGCTTTCTTTATAAGAATAAGTATTTTCTCTTATTACCAAAGTAACATTTACTAGAGAATATTGGGGGAATAAAAGCAAAAAGAGGGACAGTAAATTGGTTTAAGTACCACCCTCAATATCAGCTACATCCTTTTCTTATCCCCAGTCCTCTCTTTGCTTTGGTCATACAGTGAGCACTGTGATATAAATTCATTCAGTTTCATCTTGACTGTCTTTGTATCAGATACACAGGGGATAACAATACCTAGCTTGGAAGACGAATTAATAGAGGGCTTACCTGTGTGATTTTCATGAGAGACTGAAAGATCATGGGTTTTTGGGACATAGTGATGTGGGTTTTAATTCTAGAATTAAAGTTCTATGTTCCATGTTACTTGCCTGCATTTTAACTATAAATTAGGATAATGGTTATTTGGGGAAGTGTAATGTAAAAAGCCTCAGGTAATGCCTGGCTAGGGAGTCATATCCGTTGAGATGGTAGCTGGCAGTGTTGGCTCTCACCTCCTGAGCACCTACTGTGTACAGGCTTGGCTATGGCAGACTTTATTGTAAAGGGCCACAGAGTCAATATTTTAAGCTTTGTGGAGTTAAGGGGCAAAATCAAGGGTATGAGGTAGGTACTTATACGCCCATTTAAAATGTAACCATTTAAGAATGTAAACAGAAAACTTCCTTAGGTCACAGGGCGTACAAGACATGCAGTGGGCCAGATTGGGCTAACTCCTGTTGCAGGGTGTCTTGACATTTACTTGTAATTCTCACAACCCTATGAAATAGTCACACTTTTTTTTTTTTTTTTTTTTTTGAGACAGGTTCTCACTCTGTTGCCCACCCAGGCTGGGGTGCAGTGGCACAATCTTGGCTCACTGCAACCCCCGCCTCCTGGGGATTCAAGGGATTCTCCTGCCTCAGCCTCCCAAGTAGCTGGGACTACAGGCGTGCGCCACCACGCCCAGCTAATTTTTGTAGTTTTAATAGAGACGGGGTTTCACAGTGTTGGCCAGGCTGGTCTCGAACTCCTTGCCTCAAGTGATCCGCCTGCCTTGGCCTCACAAAGTGCAGGGATTACAGATGTGAGCCACTGTGCCTGGCCTAGTCATGCTTCTTATAAATGGCAAATCCCAGATTCAAACTGAGGCAGCCAGAGCCAGGAGCCATCTCACTTGGAACCATTGCACTCTCCTGCCGAAGGTCTGTTTTACAACTAACCGCTAGGACCCTGTTTCCCTCATCCTGCACCTTCAGCTATCCCCTTCTCTGCTGCCCCCACCCCCTCAACCCTGCCCTTGGGCTGGAGCTTGTGGCGCTCTCACTCCTCAGGGCCTTTTCCTGTGCCTATCTGTCTTTGTAGAATACCTTTCTCCTGGTTGGTTGGCTAACTCCTTCTTCAGGTCTCAGTCCAAATCTTACCTCATTTGGAGAATCCTGCCTAACATATTTGTCCTTGGGCCCTAGGTGTTCTATCACATCGTCCTTTGTTCTCCAGACGCTTTGCCTGCTTCCCTCCCTCGCAGCATTTATCAGGTTCTGCAACTGTGTTGTACTTTCTCTTTGTTTGTGTGTTTGTCTGCTTCTGCCCAGTGGAATATAAACTCCTCAAGGGCAGGATCAGGACTTTGTCCTTTTCATTGATACATTCCTAGGTCCAGAACAGTGTCTGGAACATAATAAGTGCTTAGTAAATATTTGACAAACGCCTTAATTTGCTTGTCAACTGTCCTTGTTTTTCAGAAATCAGCTTAAATTTTTCAGTGTTGGCTTTCCTGATCCCAAATCTAGGTAGATTTCTTACAGTACCCCCATTATTTTCCTTGGTAGCTATAAAAGCCACCTAAAATTTGGTAAACTCAGCACCTGAGAAGCAAGTCAGCACCTCTTGCATGGAGGGGGAGATACGAGGCGTGAATCTTAGTAACCTATAGCAGCCAACATTCCTGCGTGAGGCAGCATCTCATCTGCAGCAAGAGATGAGAAGTCACGCAGGGAGAAACATGCCTGGCAAAGTCGTTACCTGACTCCAGATGTGGTAGGAGCTGAGGGTCCTGCTTCTCATGCCTTCATGTGCTCAAGAGATACCTGGGATCTTGTGCACATTCTGATTTAAATTATCTGGGGTAGGGCCACGATTCGGAATTTCTGATCTACTTTAAGATGCTGCTAAAAGCTGCTGTTTCGACAGACCACACTTTTAGTAACAAAGACTCAGATCAAGGTTTCTCAACCTCGGCAATGTTAACATTTTGAGCCAAACTATTCTTTGTTGTCAGAGGTTGTCATGGGCATTGTAAGGTATCTAACGCTATCCCTGGCCTTTACCACTGGACGCCACTAGCTCTCTCCTAGTAGTGACAACCAGAATTGTCTTCAGATATTACCAAGTATCCCCTGGGGGCGGCGGGGGGGGGCAAAAATCATCTTAACTTGAGAGCAACTGGGCTAGATGCTTCTCTGTTCCTAGTTTGCTGTAACACTTCCTTGGAATCTCTTAGCCAATGAGTTTCCCTTTTGCCTGAGCTAGTTTAGTTAGATTGTTACGAGCTTGTAGTTGAATCCTGCAGCTTACATACTTGACAGTATATAGTTATTTGTGTGCTTTTATATATATTGACCGTCTACTCTGCCGAGCTCTGTAACTGTACGCTTTATGTATCTTCATTTCAGTACTTAGTGTGGATCCAGTCTGTGGGAGGTAGTTGATACATGCTGCCTATTGAAATTCTATAAGGGATGAGTTGTACATGCTTTTTAAAAAAATGTTATTGAAGTACAGTATACATATATACCCCAAAAACCCAGAAAAGTGCACATAAGTGTATATAGCTTGATGAGTTTTCACACTTTGGAAATTCCCATGTCCCGGGCCTCCAGATCGGGAACAGAGTGAGACCAGCATCCCAGAAGCTTTCCTCCATTACTCACTCTATAATTTTTTAAATTTCTTACAGATAGAAGAATATTGACATTGGTGGACAGATAGGGCCTTTAAAATAAAGGTAGTAGAAGCGTGTTCTAAAACTTTAAGTATCTCAAAGACAACAAAAGGTTTTATTGAATGACTAAATCCATACTCTGTAGGTCAAGAGTCAGCAACCCTTTTCTTTGTAAAGAGCCAGATTGTAAATTCCTCGGGCTTTGCAAGCCCTTGGCCTCTGTTGCAACTACTCACCTCTCTCGTAATGCTGAAACAGACAGATAATACATAAACAAAGGGGTGTCGCAGTGCTCCAGAAAAACTTTATTTACAATTAACAGCCAGATTTGGACTGCGCACCCTGGTTTGCCAATGCCTACTCTATTATTATTGAAAATGTGGCCTGTGTACTGAAATGCGAATATTCACAATAATTTCACAGTTCAGAGTGTGGGATGCGGTATTAACTTTTAGCTCTTTTTCACAAAGGATCTGGTGGGGGACACCATTCCCTTCAGGCCAGTCTACTTGCCTCTTTGATGTTCTGCTGATTGTCCCTTGTGTCCTGAACTATTTTGTTCCTCCCCTCAAGTCTGTTCTGGAATCTGTTGCCTTCTTTGCATGGGTTTCTCAGTCTCTTCTAATGAAAGTGGCCAAAATTTTCTTCAAGTACAGAGTCTGTTTAGTTGCTCACTTGTGATTTGCATCCAGTTTTCTTCACAAATGCATGCAGCTCATCACTGATTGTCAGCAAATTGCTGTCTTGGTGTTGTATCGCAGCTCTGCCTACCCTCTGCTCTGATTTCCTGTCCATGCTTCAGCCTCCCTACAATAGTGTGAGAAGTTATATTCTACTCTCTCAGGTAGTAAGAGTACCTGCCTAAATGAGGTTCAAACTAAAAGCTGTTTCTTGGATGCAGATGCCCTCTAACTTCTAAATAATTACTATCTAAAAGCCCTATCTTTATCTTCCAAAGCTTAAGGTTTTACTTCTTATTTCTTAAAACTACCATGTCTAATGTTACATGGCTACACTTATAGGAGCATTGCTGATGCTTATTTGTTCTGTTCTTGATGAAGGATTTGGAGATCAAAAGTGACATTCCTTCATTAAAGTAATTGAAATTATTTCCAGATCAGGATGTCATGGCTGAGATAGGCTAAGTTATAGTAACAAACAAACGAAAACGCAAACCTCATTGGCTTAAAATGGCATTCATCCGATTCATTAGAGATGAATGTGAGCTATTTAGATTGTTACTCTGTTTTCTAGTAAGCTATGTATAATTCGTTCCATATTTATGATTTTAAGTCATCAATACTTTGTCATTTTGCAAAGCCAGGTTTTCCGGAAATCTACCAGAAAAAAATACCATGCCTCCTATGCCCAAGGTACTCTGCCTTGCTGTGTCTTCACTCTGGGATGCATCCAGGCTGACGGAGCAGCCTCGACTTCTAGGTGCTTCTTTTCTCTCCAGATAGATATATTTAATGAATTACCATGAACCTTTCTATGGTGGGTGTTTTCTCCCCTTTCTTATTAACAGTCAGTCACTACCTGACTTTAAGACTTACTGTAAAACTGCAGTAATTAAGACAGCATGGTATTGGTGAAAGAACAGACAAATAGAGTAGTGGAGCAGAATAGAGACACTAGAGACCCACACAAATATTGTCAACTGATCTTTGACAAAAGAGCAAAGGCAATTGATTGGAGAAGGGACAGTCTTGCTAATAAATGGTTCTGGAACAACTGAATATTTTTGCAAAATAGTGACTCTAGATACAGACCTTATACCTTTCACAAAAATTAGCTCAAAGTAGATTATAGCCCTAAATATAAAACGTAAACTTATAAAGCCCCTAGAAGATAACCTAGGATAAAATATAGGCAATCTTGGGTTTGGTGATGACTTTTTAGATACAACAACAAAAAGCATGATCCATGGGAAAAAGAAGTTGATAAACTGGATATTATTAAAATTTAAAACTTTTGTTCTGCAAAAGGCTGTTAGAGAATGAAAAGAAAAGCCACAGACTTGGAGAAAATCTTTACAAAACCCCATTATCTGATAAAGGGCTATTAACCAAAATGTATTTAAAAACCTGTTAAAATTCAACAATAATAAAACCCAATTAAAATGGGCAAAAGATCCGAATACTTTACCAAATCATATATACAAATGAAAATAATTATATGAAAAGATGCTTGAGATATGTTAGGAAACTCTAAATTAAAACAACAGTGAGATACCACTAGACATCTATTAGAACGGCTGAAATTCACACGCTCATCATACCAAATGCGGGTGAGAATGTAAAGCAATGAAAACTCTCATTCATTGCTGGTAGGAATGTAAAATGCCACAGCCACTTTGGAAGACAGTTTGGCGGTTTCTTTAGAAAGCTAAACATGCAACCCAGCAATCAAGCTTTTAGTTATTTACCAAAATGAAAACTTATATCCACTCAAAAACCTGCATGTGAACGTTATAGCAGCTTTATTCGTCATCGGCAAAAATTGGAAGCAATCACGATGTCCTTTAATAGTTGAATGGAGACACCACTATGGTACATCCATGCAATAGAGTACTCTTCCGTGATAAGAAACGAGCCATCCAGTCATGACAAGACATGGAGGAACCGGCATACTACTGAGTGAAAGAAACCATTGTGAAAAGGCTACATGCTGTGTGATTCCATCTATATGACATTCTGGAAACGACAAAACTATATAGAGACAATAAAAAGATCAGTGGTTTCCAGAGTGGCAGGGGGTGAGAGGAACAGAGAGATGAATTGGTAGGCAAGGGATTTTTAGGGTGGTGGAACTATTCTGTATGACACTAAAGGTAGCTACATGACATTATGCATTTGTCAAAACCCGTAGCATGTGCAACACAGAGTTAATCCTAACGTAAACAATGGACTTAAGTTGATCATATATCCATAGTGGTTCATGAATTTTCAAAATATACCACATTAATGCAAGAGGTTAATAGTAGGGAAAACTGCATATATCAGGGTGGGAAGGAGGGATATATGTACTTTCTACACATTTTCGCTGTAAATCTAAAACTGCTCTAAAAAAATCTTAATTTTTTAAAAACCTGGACACTTACCTTTTCTATACAGCTATATCAAAATAAGGTTTTGAGGGATTTTCACACAATTTTAACTATCAAAATAAGGTTTTGAGAGATTTTCCTATGGAAAAATTGCCACATCTTTAGTCACTAGCCAGTGTGACATCTGTCTTCACCTCTCAGAGACCTTTTCACTTTTTGGATGGTTCTCCTGGGTATCGTTGCTTGACAGCTAAGCTCTGGATTGATGGGATGTTAACTTTGTATTTATTGTCCTTTCTGTTTGTTTTTTCTTCTCTCCTTCAATATGAATTTAAAAAGAGACATGAGATAGAAATATACTCTGTGATTAATGTCTAACAGGAATGTATAAAAAGTGATGAAGCATCTAGATTTGTAAAGGAGTAATTTGCCTAACTGGATATGTCCTTTTTGGAAACGATTACCCTGGGTATATTTTAGAAGGTGGGTTAAAAGTCATCTGTACAAAACCTTGGATTTGAGATGTAATAATCCAGTAGCTTTGTAAACTTAGTCTACCTATTACTGGTTCTTTGCCTTCCTTAACTACCACATCCCTTAAGGGGAAAAGTGTATTCTCTACCTGGTATGTGGATGTTTTTCTCAAATCACAGTTTTAACTCTGTACCTACCAGCCTGTGACTTTCCATTCAGGAAATGCCTTCGGAATAAAGTCCAGTCTCCCCAGCAAAGGTACTAACATTGTTGGGCAGTGGTATTAACATTATTGGGCAGTGGTATTAACAATGTTGGGCAGTGGTACTAGTGTGTGAAGGGTATTGCTGAGAGTACCAAGCCTGCAGTTACGACTCCCCTGCCTGTACATGGAGCCCCATCTCTTACTTATTGCCACCACTCCATCCCCACAGGGCCCACAATCATCGCGCACCTTGCGGCTTTTGCATGAGCTTATTCCTGTGTTTGGAAAGGCTCCTGCCATGTCTGTACATCAAGAATCAACTTAAGCTAGCTTCATTCTCCCATTTCCACAAAAGCTTCCAGAACTCTGTACACATTTCATTCATAGGACTCAGGACTGTGCATCATTGGATTTTTGTCTAGTTATATTGTTTCCTTTACTTGGTGAATTTTCAGGGTGAGTCACTTGTTTGTTTTCTATCATGTTTTGAGTACCCAATGTGTTTTTGTTTTAACTGAATCAATACATAAGTTAAGAAATAAAGCAAAACCAATGTATCAGTAAAGCTAATGCTAGCTACTGCAAGAAATCAGTGCCAATCACATATATTTATTCCTCCAGGCTCCTTCCGTTTTGTGGCTCTGCCGGTCTTCTTGAACGCATGACTCCTGAGGCTGGGGTAGAGAAAGGTAAGGAATGTGGAGAATTGTTTCTTTAGGGGCATATGTGCCAGGCCAGGAAGCAATGCACATTATTATACTTGCATTTGATTGGCCACAGTCTTAGTTCAACGCTAACTGTAAGTGAGGCTGGGAAATCTAGTCTAGCTGTGCACCCATGAATAAGACAAAATGGGTTTCGAACAGCTAGCAAGTCTCTGCCGCAACCTTTATTTGAAATTAATCGACATTCAGATTTGAATTCCCATTACTTTGCATTGAGATAGTAATATACTTTTTAATTTAATTTTTTTTTTTTTGTTAGATGTGTGCTCTTGCTCTGTCACCCAGGCTGGAGTGCAGTGGCACGATCATACTGCAGCCTTGACCTCCTAGGCTTAAGCAGTCCCCCTGCCTCAGCCTCCCAAGTAGTTGGGACCACAGGTACATGCTACCATGCCTGGGTAATTTTTAAATTTTTTATAGAAACAGGGTCTTCCCAGTGGCTCACGCCTGTAATCCCAGCACTTTGGGAGGCTGAGGCAGACGGATCACGAGGTCAGGAGATCGAGACCATCCTGGCTAACAGGGTGAAACCCCATCTCTACTAAAAATACAAAAAAAAATTAGCCAGGCGTGGTGGCGGGCACCTGTAGTCCCAGCTGCTGGGGAGGCTGAGGCAGGAGAATGGCGTGAACCCGGGAGGCGGAGCTTGCAGTGAGCCAAGATTGTGCCACTGCACTCCAGCCTGGGCAACAGAGGGAGACTCCGTCTCAAAAAAAAGAAACAGAGTCTCCATATGTGTCCAGGCTGCTCTCAAACTCCTGGGTTCAAGTGATATACACCACTTTTATGTAGAGTGTGGTAATAGAGTGAGGTATTAGGAAAGGGAATTAAGTCCCTCTTGAAGAAAAGTGAGTTATTTAGATTGTTACTCTGTTTTCTAGTAAGTTATATATAATTCGTTCCATATTTGTGATATTAAGCCGTCAATACTTTGTCATTTTGCTACGCCAGGTTTTCTGGAAGACTACCAGAAAAAAATACCATGCCTTCTATGCCCAAGGTTGTCTTTGGCATAGAACTACTCATTTTATCACTATATGACAATAACACTGCCTTGTTGAATTAAATGATGCATATGTTACATTATTTTTGGAGGATTAAGGAGTTCTATAAGTGTGTTTCTCAGTGGCACTAATGTTTGAAGGAAATGGTTTTCTAGATTTCAACATTGTAAGAGAATTAGAATTCAATCAGCATGATAAATCATTGAACTTGCTGTTGAAGGACCTAAATTTAAATTAAACCTTTAAATGCAATAATTTCTTTTCAATTTTGGTACTACTTGGAGATAATGGAGCTCTTAAGTGGAATGAATTTGATTCACAAGTACAGCAATTGTTCCTTCGGTTGCCGATGTTTCCCACAGTATATGTTTTATTCTTTGAAAGTTTAATCAGTAAGCTTAGTGAGTTGCCTCTTTCTCACCTGTTTCTTATATACAACGTTCTCTAGTTTCTAGATTTGTGGGGCTTTTTGTTTGACATCAGGATCGTAGGTGTGGACATAATTGTGTCAGATGCATATTTTATTAATTTCCTGGCAAGAGAGATGATTTTAAACATCAAGCTAAGAATCTCAGGAAATGATGTGTTTAATAATAAACGGACATTATCCCAGGTATTCACATGACCGCATTCACATCTCTCAGATTTAGTTAACACACTTCAACAGTGCGACTAAAAGGAACTGCACCCAGAGCTTGCAAGCCAGTGCCCTGCTCATCCCTGCACCAGGGTGGAGGAATAGTCACCAAAGGTGGGGATTGTCTTCAAGATCCAGTCAGCCAGAAGGTCCGTCTCCCCAGCCTTGTAGAAGTCAAGACCACTTGCCTACTGGCGGCTGGGGTATTGCATTGGTTTTCTATGGCTTCTGTAACAAATTACCACAAACTTGGCGGCTTATAACAACTGAAATTAATTCCCTCACAGTTCTGGAGGCCAGAATTCTGAAGTGGTTCCACTGGGCTAAAATCAGTGCTTTCACAGAACCACACTTCCCCCTGGAAGCCATTCTCCTCACAGTCTCTAAGGGAGAATCTGTTCCTTCCCTCTTCCAGCTTCTGGTGGCTGCCCACATTCTTGGCTTGTGGCTGCATCACTCCAGTCTCTGTGACCACAGGCCTTCTCTTGTGTCATCACATCGCCTTCTGCTTCCCTATTGTAAGAACACACCTGAATATATCTAGAGTTCACCCAGATAATCCAAGATAATCTCCCCGTCTCATGATCCTTAATCATATCTTCAGAATCCTTTTTAACATATAAGGCAAGATTCACTGACTCCAGAAATTAAGACATGGATATCTGTGTGTGTGTGTGTGTGTGTGTGTGTTTTGGGGCCAGGGATGGGGAGGGGGGGTTGTAGTAATTATTATCCAGCCTACTACAGACATTAGAAACTGTTCCATAAATGACTGTTCTGAAAGTAAATTATTGGCTATAATGCTAATGGTTTTCTTTTTTTTCCTTATCCGAGTTCTAATTAGGTAAAAACATAGCTCTCTAGCAGTTTGCTGCACATTTCCTGTGAAAGTGAAGATTCTCCTTTCTTAATGAAGAGCAGCTCATATATGATGACAAAACAGAGGCAAGGTTAGCACTTTTGGGACATTTTTCATGTTTTAGTTTTAATTTCTGATCTAGGTTTTCTGTATTCTCTGGTTGGTTATGATGATAAAAAATCATGGCATTATCACTATTTATGTTATGAAAATATATTAGACTACCTTTTAAAATGATACTTATATTTTCTGATTAGAAAAGTATAGCTCATTTTAGGGAATTTACAAAATGCAGAACAGCATGAAGAAGAAATAACTTATAATCTTAACCTAGAAATGACTAGTGTTGATATTTTGGGTTCTTTTATCATATGACATTTGTTGTCTTCCTAGAGCGTTTAGCAATTGTTATACCATTTGTCCAGACATTTGAAACACCATCATCATCATTATAGGGAAACAGGTTTTTTCGAATGCAGGAAAACTGAAGAAGCAGAGTCATCGTTAAGGCTTAGACTCTACTTTCTTCCTCGGTTGAAGACATAGCCTTATTGACCTGAATTTACAAACAGAGCATAATATTTACAGATGCATCTTTTAATGGAAGTCCATCAACTGTTAGTGTAAATTCTTCCTGAATACATCTTTAAGCTATTTTCTTGCATGTTTGAGTAGAACTGAAATATTGAGAGATGTTCTGAACAGGGAACAAAAGTTGATGAACAAATAAGTTTGGGAAATAGTGAATACACACAGTCACACACACAGATGTTTTAATAAAAGTCCCAGCACATATTAGCATATTAAAATATCAGAGACTTTCCAAAACAATGGAGCTTGTTAAATCTAGAGTTCCCCCCAGCTGATTGATTTTTTTTTCCTAATCCCTATAACAAGAAACTTTGTGGAACAAAATTTGTGAAGTAAAATAATAATTTAGATAAGGGTTATGCAAATGTTTTTGGTAAGAAAAGAGTTTGGTTGGTCAAAAAAGGATGTGTGTGTGTTTGTGTGTGTGGATGGATGAGTAAATAGAGGTGTGTGTGGATGTATGTCTCTATATAAATATTTTTGTTGCCACCCTTGCCAAAATAAGTTTTTAAAAAGTGGCTTATTTGATTCCGGTATCATAAAAACCTTATTAAAGATATCTTACATTCTAACACATTAGATGGCTTTTCTCTGCCCTTGGGAGAATTTGGAATTAAAATCTAGGAATAGTATCAAGCAGAGTGAAAGTTCAAGGGAAGAGTGAAAGAGATTTGTATTTTTTTTTTTTAAATGTGCGAAAGCCTCCCAACCTCTCCCACCAAGTGTCATTATGGCCTGAAGCTGAATTACTTCTCATCTGATTAAATCAGAACCAGATTCTGATACTTCCTAACTGCTGTGAAGTGCAGATTTTTAAAATGTGTTAAAAAAGCAAGAATGTAATCCTAGTAGGAAACAACTCTCTTAGATAAATTAGCGTTTTTAATATCATCATTTTACAACTTTGCAACATACAAAATTATTCACCCCCTTTATGTAACATGTAATTATTAACCGCCTGGTCAGAATATGAGCATTAATTTTGAAATTGAGGTTTCTACGTTTCTATCCATGAAGGTTTGAGAAATCGTAGACGTAGGTGGAAAACCATACTAACCTTGTTTTAGTGTCGGTTGTCTGTCGAATCTGAGATTTGGTGATTTCAGTAATGTCATTAAACTTTTGGTTTTTATACTTATGGAATAGAAAAGGGGCTCAGTTAATAAAAACAAGTGGGCAATCCAGAAATTGGGTAATTGAATTTAGGAAGCAACCACAGGTGAGCATTTTTACATTCCCTTTTCAGGAATATTCTCAAATATTTGGGGAGTGAAAAATGTGGTTTCTCTGATGGGTTAAAAATGTAAAAGCCTGAGGCGGGGCGTGGTGGCTCACACCTGTAATCCCAGTCAGGCCTGTAATCCCAGCACTTTGGGAGGCCGAGGTGGGTGGATTACCTGAGGTCAGGAGTTCAGGACCAGCTTGGCCAACATGGTGAAACCCCATCTCTACTAAAAAATACAAAAATTAGCCCGCGTGGTGGCACTGTTATGAGGCCGAGGCGGGTGGATCACCTGAGGTCGGGAGTTTGAGACCAGCCTGACCAACATGGAGAAACCCCATCTCTCCTAAAAATACAAAAAATTAGCTGGGCGTGGTGGTACATGCCTGTAATCCTAGCCACTCGGGAGGCTGAGACAAGAGAATTGCTTGAACCCGGGAGGCGGAGGTTGCAGTGAGTCAAGATCACGCCATTGCACTCCAGCCTGGGCGACAAGAGTGAAACTGTCTCAAAAAAAAAAAAAAAAAAAAAGAGTCTGAAAGGAGGAGTAGAAGAGGCCATTATGATTGAAAAGCCCATTGCTACTAGATGATTTTACTTGGCTTGGCTTATGTATCTTCATCGCTGTCCTGTAGGGCAGTGGCTCTCAGGAATACCAGGACTTCAGCAGCACCTGGTGTGTTGTTTAATTTTGGGTGTCAATTGGACTGGGCCATTATGCCCACTTATTTGCTCAAACACCAGTCTAGATGTTGCTATGGAGTTATTTTTTAGATGTCATTGATATTTAAATCAGTAGACTTCGAGTAAAGCAGATTACTCTCCATAATTCTGGTGGGCCTGATCCAGTCAGCTGAAAGCCTTAAGAGAAAAGATTGAGAAACCCAGAAGAGAGGAATTCTGTTCCGGTTTACCTTCAGACTGAAGACTGGAACAGTGACTCCTACTGGAATTCCACCCTGCTGGCCTGCCCTGCAAAACATTAAACTTGCCAGGCCCATAGTTGTGGGAGCCAACTCCTTGAAATCAGTCAATCTCTCCCTTCTCTCCTTTTTTTCTCTTTACACACACACACTCCTGTCCACCCACCCACCCAGTTGGTTCTCATTCTCTGGAGAACCCTGTTACACTTGAGTGCTTATTAGAAATGCAGATTCTTAGACCCCACTCCAGACCTGGTGAATGGAAATGGGGTGGGCCCCAGCGGTCTTCTTTAACAAGCACTCCTGCTAATGCTAGTGACCCCCAAGCCTGAGGGCGGCTTCAGGCAAATGAAAGAAGTCCCCTTTTACCATTGAGGAAATTTACGTTCAGAAAGATTTCAGTAACATGCCCAAAGTCATCCAATTGGTTAATAGCGTCAGCCAGATCTATTCTTGGTACTTTCAGAAAGATAAAATAATATCCATAGATATCTTAGTAATTTTTGAATCTACTTTTATATAATCGTTCGTTGTTGTGATGCCCATTTTCCTTAAGGAAAAAAATAACATGAAGGGACACAACTATATCGATATGGTATGTGAGAGCAGTGATTCTAAGTCTTTGTACCACCAGGTATCACTTCTATTATTTCATGTAATGAAAGATTTTTGTTGACTAAACAAGCTGCATTTTACAGGGATATTTATTTGGCCATACTGCAGCTCCAGGCTCCTGACTGGCACGAGTTGGCCAGTGCTGCTAGCTCAAGTGATGCATCCCAGCCAAAAGCAGAGAGGCTTGATGTTTTAATTAGCCTGGAAACCTAAATGTAGAATTTTCATTAGGCATTTTGAATATTGAACATAGCTAAGGACTTTTCATTACTATATTATAGTTTTCCAAAACACCTGGAGACCCTTGTGGGGTATCTTTGCTCTAAAGAATATTTTCAGGTATAGATGCTTAGTGCTGCCATATGTACAGCTAGGATGTATTATAAGGGCATAAAAGATAAATTCCCAAATCTTAGTAGTACACCACTTTTTCATTCACCAGTTCTGGTTTAGGTGGCACCTCTGCTGCAAGCAGTAGATCAGAGACTCATTGTCGGTCTTTCTGTCTTGAGGCTCCATGGCCATCAGCATGTAATTTCCGAGGTTGCTGGGCAAGCAGGAGAGTGTGGAGGTGTTTCCTGGTCATGCTGGCCCATGGTGTTCATCATTTCCATCCATATTCTGTTGGCTGGAACTCAGTCACATGGACTCATCCAACTGCTAGAGAGGCTGGGGAATGTCGTCTGATCGTGTGCCCAGGAACAGGAAGAAATTAGTTTGATGATCAACTAGCAGTTTCTGCCACCTGCGGCTTCAGTGCTCTGATTGTTGGTAGGTTTGTGTTTCTGCCCGTGATGGATTTATGTCCCTTTTTGATAACCACAGTGTGGCGGATATGAGTGGTGGTAATAGATTTAGGCGTTATTGTTGCCACCTGACTCTTTCTGAGTCCTTCCTAGCTTGTGGAAACAGAGCCACAGAAACTATAACTCAGATTGTACTGGCTGTTGCCCACACCTTCAGCTGGGATCTTCTACCATTCCTAGATTTTCATCTCCTTGTATCTTATGGACTAGTTTATTGGCAATACTTACCATATGGCCTCTATCATCATCTTGCTCTCCCACTTCATGTGCGCTCCTACTTCTCTTGCCACCATTTAAATTCACTGCATGTTTAGTCATCTAAGGGCACCCCAGTGCTACCACTGTGCCAAGAGAGTACTGTATTTGGGATCCATAGACCACTGTCCCCCTAGAGGCTTGAGTGGTACTGTATTAAGAGCAGAAGTAAGGAGAATACCCTTTGTCTTAGTTATCTGTTGCTATGAAACAAATTATTACAGAGTACTACAATTTATTTTTCCTCCAAAGTCTGGGTTGATTGGGGTGACTGAGCACCTATTCTGTTCCATGTACTTTTGGCTTGTTCACTCAGGTGGCATTCAGCTGGAAACTTGGCTGGAGTAGATAAGTCCCAGATGGCCACATCCTTCAGGGCTTCTCTCCGTGTGACCACTCATCCTTCAGTAGTCTGTCCTGGACTCCTTTTAGAGCTTGGCTGCAGGGCTCTGAGAAAGAGGCAGCCACCAGGTCTCTTGACCTCTTGGAAGTGTCTCATCACTTCCACTGCATTTTTATTGGTCAAAACAAGTCACAAAGCCAGCCTAGATTCTAAGAGAAAGGAAAAAGCTCTTGTGTGTTCAGGGATGGGAGGAATTGTTGGCGGTTATCACCATGTCTTGTCAGCCTGTCTACTTTGCAGCTTGTACCTCAAGGCTGTGCTACCTGTGTTGCAGTATGTCAGTCACCCATTGAATGATTCCTTCTACCACCAGTTTAACCTTTCTCCAGAGGGTTCAGGCTAGTGCCATCATCTTGATAGCCTCAATTCTGGGAATGTGTGAGGTATGCGGAGGAAATAGTGAATGAAACGGTTTGGCTGGTGCTGAGAGTTTGCGTTATGAGGGTAGTGAGCTTGAAGAATTAAGCAGTTCCTGAATTCTAGGCTAACAGGCTGGGGAGCTTTGAACTAGTCGTGGTAAATTGGAGAGTAGTCTTTAAGGAGCATGAATCCCACAACAGTGTATAAAGTAGATTGATTTGTGACTTAAATAATCGTAAATTTCAAAATTGCTGAAAAAGAGTAGGTCTTAAATATTTTAGCACAAAAAATAAGTGTGTGAGGTGATGGATTTATTAATTAGTTTGATTTAATCATTCTATAATGTAAACATGTATCAAGACATCACAGTGTGCCCATATAATACATACATATAGTTTATATATACAAAAATACAACTATTTGTCAATTAAAAATTAAATTTTAAAAAGCATATATTAAAAATAACATTTTAAAGATAAGTAAATATTAAAAAGAGGGTTGAAAGGTAATATCATTGGCCATAGCCACCATATGCAGACATGGAATGAGCAGTCGTCCATGGACTACAGGGAGAATAGGAAGGCCTAAAAGAAACAGTCATGAAAGGCAAAGGAATAATTACTGTGACTCTGAGATGATGTCGGGAGGCAGAAAGAAAGCAGGGGAGGCTGGGAGCAATGAACTCTCCCATAAATAACAGTTTAAAAATACAGGTAGCAGAGAGGTTTGAGTTTAATATGGAACACCAGCACTAATTGGAAATAACTGAGGGACTGTTATAATTATTTAAATCCTAGTTTGGTCTTGTGGGGGGTGGTGGTAAATTTGCTTTATTAGTCAGCTTAGAATGTGTTATCCCATGGTAACAAACAGCCCCATATCTCAGTGGCTTATGGCAACCCAAGATAACTTTCTTACTTGTATTTTGGCTATGGCAGGTCAGCTCGAATCTGCTTCACATCTTTTTGCTGTCCAGGCTCAAGAAGCATCTCCTGTCCAGAGCATGCCTGTCTCAGGGTGGAGGAAAAAAAAATTGATGGAAGCACACGATAAGTCTCAAGGTTTTTGTTGGGAGTTGTACGTGTCCCTTTCAGTCATATTTTATTTTTATTTCATTAGTCAAAGTACGTCACATCATTAAGCCTGATGTCTATGGGGACAAAAATTATACTCCTCCCATAAAAAGAGGCACCAGGAAAGGGTCACTAAGAAGGGGCAGTGGATATTTTTGAATAAATAGTGTAATCAACCACAGTTGCATTTTTCCTATTTATATTACACAAATATGAAAAATCATCATAGAAAATACAGAAAAGGACGTGGCAAGTATTTCCAGTCACCCCCAAAATTTCTCTCACTAGAAGTAACTCCTGCTGTTAGTATGTTGATGTAAATATCTTCAGACATTTTTCCCTGGGAAATGTTTATAACAGAACCAAATGATATGTACTGTCCTGTAACTCACATACTGACTTAATGGCACATGATGAACATGCATCCACATCAATAAGTATTCATCTACATCCTCACTCATACCTGTCCTCTGGAATTCCACTGTATGAATACACCATAATTTAATTGTTGGACATGTATCTTTAATAAAATGGTATGAGCATCCGCTATGTACATATTTTGCACATTTAACAGACTATTGCTCTTGGATAAATTTCTAGCAGTGAAATAATTGAAAGGAATATCTTTTAAAAGTCCTTTTTGATACATCATTGACAGATTTTATAGCTTATTTGTTAAGGCCCACTCTTTCTTTTCCGTCTCCTACAATGGAGTGGTGTTACCATAGCAATAGAAAAAAAAATTCAGCACTCTCATAGAAGTGCCTAATTTGTCTTTGTCTTCATTTTAACCCAACAAACTATATTTTGTGCTAAGGTTGGCACATAAAATACCTGAGCAGAGCCTCTTGGGTTAAGAGGTCAGTGCTCTCTGTGAGGTGACCTCCACCATCTCTGGTTACCGTTTCACAAATTGGCTCCCCTGTTGTCTGCTGGGAAATGCTTTGTCAGGAACAGTTGGTCAGATAAGTTGTAGCAGTGACTAATAGGTGTCCCATCAGCATGTAATTTGGAAAATGACCAGTCATAAACAAGGCAGTTTATGGAAAGATGAATTAATTTTCAAAAAACATTATGGTAGATTTATTTGGGGATCGGATACATTTCTCACAATGGTTAGAAAGCATAATACAAGCTAACTGTCATCTGGATTTTGTTGAAGAGAGGGAGAAAATCGATGATGATGAAATGGTTAATTTAGTGATATTTAGTCCACACTCCAGAGAGGGACTGTTATTATAAAAGCTAATTCCGAAATCTGGATTTGGAAATGGGTGGTTGAATGAAGAGATGGTCATAGATGGTCAGATGTAACATGTGAGGCATCCATGTGAAGTCCTCATGGGGTAAAGGGAAGAATGCTGCACTTGGGGAATGGGGAAGGCAGAGGAGAGCATCAGAAAAGCATCTTGGTTATCCAGCTGCCTCCACTGGGCTGGGAAACCCTGAAGCTAGACTTACACAGCTCTTCAGTGGTGTTAACTAAAATACCAAGTTGCCTATTCTGTATGGCAGAAAATAAATTTACATTTATATTGTAAAATGCAGTTTCATATGGTAACTGGAGCAAGAGCCATTATACCACATTCTTATCTTGTTTACCTTTTTTCCTTAGAGAAGGTAGGGTAACAAGGGGTAAGGCATGAGCTTTGGAGAAAGACAGAGGAGCTTGAGCTTTGGCTATGTAACTTTCTAACTGTGTAACCTAGGCTTTCACCTTTTACCACTAAGCTTTCCCCTTTACAAAATGAGACATAATAGTAATATCTACCATATATATATATATATATATATAGTGGCATCAATCATTAATCATATATATATATGATTTTTAAAAATCCATAAAACACACAGTGTGATCCCTGCCTAGCACATAGGGAAAGGTTAGTAAATTGTGACTATTTTTAATCAATATAATGGTTACAATTATTTTCAAAAAGCAATAGAATACTCTTAAGAGATTTGATTCCTGTGGTCAAGGGCAATTCCATAGCCCTCAGTATCATGCCCATGGAGATGGTTTTAACTAAAACCTTAAATATTTCTAGTTGTCCTGATTTTTTGGTGCTGTAAAAAAGCACACTTCAATATTTTAGTGAATTAGTACGTGAAATTTATTTCTTCACATATCAGTGAAACGTGGGTGCTGCTGGACAGAGGATACTTTACTTCACATGGTGATCCAGAATCCAAGCAGCTTCCTTTTGTGGCTCCACCATCACTTAAGACCCCAAATTTCATCACAGCCAGCAGAGAAGGGAGAAGCATATAGGGGTCCTATGAGGAAGTTTTTCATGGGCCTGGCCTGGAAGTGGCACACATCATCTCTGCTCACATTCCAAGGCCTAACATTCACTAGCACACCTTATTGCAAGTAGGGTAAATAGAACTTCAGAGTAGGCAGTCACTTCTTGGCAACAACTCTACATTATAGAAAGGGGGCATGAATTTTGGAGAATAGCTAACTACCTAATGTATGCTATGGTTCTAAAACATAGTCAAGCGAAGGCTGAGATGTTTTTGGTGTGTCACCAAAGTTTTTAAAGAAAGAAATGATGAGATTTGGTGATAGAGGAGAGAAATAGGAATGAAGAATGATTTGAGTATTTTAACTGGTAAATGTAACCAGGCTGGTGATCATACCATTGTAGGAAAATGGACCATTGGCCAGGACAGCACGTTTGTGGGAAAAAGAAGGGTGTTTGGGGCATAAGGAGTTTGAAGTGACTGTGAGATGTACTGTGGGATTTGAAGTGACTGTGCGATGTACTGTGGGAATCTTCCTTAGGCACTTGGTAAAACAGGCTTAGAGCTTCTGTGTGGCCATTTTTCCTAAGGAGGACAAGTATGACCTGCCTTAAGATTTGCCTGTATCATTTTAGCTGTTGAGCTGTCAGAAAATGATTCTCAGAATTCACTGTTTTGTGATAAGAAATGCCCTACCCAAATGGCAGGGAAAGTAGGCTTTTGTTGGAAAGATTTTTTAGAATGTGTGTTTTCAAGAGGATCATGCCTAATATACCTTGGGACTGTGTATACTGTTACATGATTAATGATTCATGCCACTGCTGCCCAGGAAGAGTGAGTCACTTTGCAATAGAAGAGACCTCTTGAAGAATGTAGATCCAGAAACTCTAGGTAAGCAGTCCATGTTAGTTATAGTGTCATATATCTGGTATCTGCACACTTTTTATGGTATTTTGACTAAGTTGGCCTTAAAGTGGGACAGCATGACTAGCTGCTTTATTTTATGTATTTATTTATTTATTTATTTATTTATTTTGAGGCAGCGTCTCACTCCAGCATCACCCAGGCTGGAGTGCAGTGGCGTGATCTTTGGTTCATTGCAACGTCCACTTCCCACACCTCCCAGGTACAAGCAATTTTCCTGCCTCAGCCTCCCTAGTAGCTAGGATTACAGGCATGTGCCACCATACCCAGCTAGTTTGTATATTTTTCGTACAGATGGGATTTCGCCGTGTTGGCCAGGCTGGTTTCGAACTCTTGATCTCAGGTGATCCATCCGCCTCAGACTCCCAAAGTGCGGGGATTACAGGCGTGAGCCACTGCACTCAGCCTAGTTGCTTTTATTTAAACAGCGTTTGTCAAACTCACACTACAGGGCAAGAGTTTTCTTAATCCTCAGATTCTGTAAACAAGTGTTTATTACCAGCAGCAGTCTTTCTCCATAGCTTCTTATCCAGATACCTCACTTAATCATTCAACCAGAAGGAGTATTTTCTGTAGTATAATTTCCACGTCTTTGGTACTACCTATATTCAATATGCTTTTAAGGCAAAGCACCAGTGAGTTTCTTGTGCTTGAGAATCTTCCACCTTGGTGTTCCCAAGCCATCTTCATCTTGGCAAAATCACTTGATACATTTGGTAATCACTTTGCCTTTACCAATCCAGTAGGTTTTTCTCTATATTGAAACGTATTTAGTGGCACTGAGAGTCTTTTCTAGATTTCTGGTGGAGGAAAAAAAAAGGTACAGCTTGATCTATATTACTGCACTCTTTTCCTGTTATGATAATGTAGCCATTGCTTCATTCTGTAAACATTGGTGACACATTTAGTTACCAGGCAATGAGCTAGGTGCCAGGGATGCAGAGATTACTGGGGCATGGCCAGTACCCTCAGATAGCTTGTGGCTTTTTGTTTTTTGTCTTTTAAAGGTGAGGTAAGGGGAGTTGACCTTCGATCAAATATGTACAGCAAAGTGCTATGATAGGAGTTAGCAGGCGTAGGGTACAGTGGGGCCCCACAAAATGAGTGGTTCATTCTGCCTGGAAAGGTAAGGAGATTGGAAAGAACTTTCTATCAGAGGAGGCTGTGAGCGAAATGGTGGCTTGGTGTTGAGCAGGCAGGCATAGAGGACATGGGCATTTCAGGTTAAGGGTTAGTGTGAGTAAATTCATGTGGCTCTGAAATTATGTGTGGGAAAGCAAATAGTTCAGCTGACTGGACCATAGCTTAGGTAGGGGCTTAGCTGGAGTTGAAGCTTGATGTGTGAATAGGTGCTACATCTGGGAGGAGTCTGTCCTTCATGCCAAGGAGCATGGACTTTATCTTTTGGGCCATAGGGAGCCACTGAAGGAAATTAAGCATAGGAATGACATTATTGACTTAGAAAGATCACTGTGGCAAAGGATGGAAGAACAAACTTAGCGATTCATATTATGTTTTATTTCTGGACCACAGAGGTTGGGACATGTATTTCCATGTGTTTGAAGTATTATCAAACATCTTTTGAGGATCACTATGACTCACATCTAGAAATGCACTTATGAGAAAGTATGAGACAGACACGAATTCCTTTGTTCAGCAGCTCTGCGTTAAACACTGACCTAAAGAAGCTTGAGATCACCAGCCATTTCGTCCGGGGGCACTACGTTCCCACCTGGAAAAGGTCATTGCTAAAACTGCACTAAAAACTGCCCTCAGGTTCTGCTGCCTTGAAATCATACTGTCAAGTGATGTATCTTAAATGAGAAAATAGCATGCTGGTCCGAGAAAAGGAGTGTGCCCTTTTTCTTTTCTTGTTTTGTTTGTTTGTTTGTTAAGACAGGATCTTGCTCTTTTACCCAGGCTCCAGTGCAGCCCGACTGACCACCCACTCGCACAAGCAAACTCTGAGCCTGTTTCAAGATAAAGTTTCATGAAGTTGCATACATACTTACTGTGGCATTTACGTAGTTCTTAATCCTCTAACACATGTAAAACCGTGCTATTTTTGTCAGGTTCCTCTATGTCACTAACAAAACTTGATGAGTGACCCCTAGACCCAATTTTCCTGTGAGCCCTGTGGTTTTTACCATGTGATTTTGCAGAGCAAGATATTTGTTCCCAATGCCTGTGCTGCATGATGGCATAACTGACTGTTTTTTAAGGATTAAATATTAGGATGCACGTGATAAAATTCTCAGTACAATATTCACACATTATGAGCATCAATCCAGACTGATTTTCTTCCCCTCATGAAGTCATTCAATGGGGACCAGATCAAATGGGAAGAGCGGTGGGAATCATTAGGGGTCACACTTCACCATCAGTCGAGGGGACAGGATGTTTGGTGATGAGTTCCTTCAGCCTGCCCTGTCTATTCTGCTTACCAGCACACGTGGCCTAATGGGAGGTGTGCTAATTAGTACTTAAGCTTTGTCTCCAACTTCAAACCCACCCTTCTGTACTTAGCTTTGTTTTTGGACTGGGAGCTCCTGAAGCTGGTTATTCAAGTCCTTAGATTCTGCCTATAGGAGCACTAGAAGACTAGGAGACTAGAGGAGAGGAGAAGCATTTGCTCCTTCCTATATATTTGCAGTTCCTGTTTTCACCCTAGCAACAGTGGTTAGTTTCAGTCTCCAGTTCATTTTGGTACACCCAATACCAGCTGGGCAGCTCCTCAGAAGTCTGGTGCCCAGCTCTGCAGAGTTCCTCCTCCAAACTTCCAGATTCTAATTACCCTGTCTCTTCCTTACGTTCCCTAGGGGTGGTTGTTGCTTCTGGTTTTGATGCCTGGATTGCCTCAGTGTTCTTGGTTTACTTTTTCAGTTCCGCAACACCAATTTAATTTTTTATCTCAAATTCTCTCTGGTAAGATATCTGGTGTGGTTTCTGTTTTCCTCCTAAGATGGAAGATTTAGTGATTACAGTGTAACTAGCAGAAGTGGTATTACACCACTACCACTATTACACTTTTGCTATTACAGCAGCAAACGATAGGAGGGCTCATTGAGGACTCAGATTTGCTAGGCCTGACTGAGACGTAGAAACCCAGACATGGTATGATTAGGATGCCAAAGGAATGCCAGTGAGGTGAAGAACTTGACTCCTGGAGCCTGAGTTCTTTTATTTACTAGTTATTTCTTCAGTAGCCTAGTTGACACCTTTAAATCTGAATTTCTTTATCTGGGAAAGTGGGATAGTAATTTCAGTGGGTTGTGGTCAGGAGTAAATGAGATGATGCTTACAAAGTGCATAGGGCAGTGACTGGCACATGAATGCATTCTCGCCTAAGGGTTGCCCATTTCTATGGTGATGATGGTGACCCTGGGGAGTGCCTTTTGATATCTGTGGCTGCAGTTACTAAAATACTTTTGTTTTGAAAAGGCGTCAAGAAAGACACAGCCCATATTTTCAGCACTGAAACGTAAGTGATCATTCCCTCTCTTTCTACCCATAGGAAACTTGCTGACTGTGAAAAAGAGTGACTCACCTTTTTGAAGTTCATTTTAAGCAGAAAACTTTCTTTGATGACTTGAATTTAGAATGGTTGGTTAGTTGCTTTGCAGGGGAGTTGCAGCTCATCTGTTGAGGAGGCTGGTGACTGTGTTCCAGTGCTTTGTCACAAAGATTGGACGTTAGAATGTGCTGTGGCCTGAAGGCATGATAGAATAGCACTGAAGTTGCCGTGATATCACTCCAATGAAATGAGGACAGTTTACTTCCCCGCACTTAAAGAGAAAAACCCTCCATAGAGTTAGTGTGAGTCTTCCATTTGAGTGATGGGTATGAATTTGTTCTATAACATTTGGGTTTATGGATGTTATATTTTCTTATTATTCAAAACTTAAATGTGAGTCTAAGCCCGTACATGCCAAAGTGGACAGATGCCCAATGCTAATGGGGCGGGGATCTTCATAGAGTTTTACATGCCTTCCAGAGACCTTACACAGTTCTGACATTCTGTGATGTGCCCTTTGTTCTGATCTACATTGGTCACCACCAAGCAACTTACTGAAATCAACATGGTCCATTTTAAAGGCAAGTTAAATACAGCAATCATTTGTCAAGGCTCTAGGCTGAAGGATTTGGTTCATCCCTTCCAGGCACCATGTAGTCTTATTTGGAAAATTAACTTGGGCACATATTTGCCTTCTCAGGTGAAGGAAGGTTAACTCTTCCCTCTCCCAAATCAAACAAACCATTTATATTAATTTAACCCAAACCTGGATAGAAGTAAGAGGGCAGGAACCCCACCCTCTTCCCTTGCTACCTTCTGCTCCCTTTTAGCCCCCAGGTAAGACCCCAGAACTCAGATGACAAGGGCATGGCTACATTATTATAACAGAAGAAATGCCACTCATGATTTTGCTTCTTAAAGCAGTTAGTAAAATGCAGATTATTTTCTGAATAGATAATATGCCACAGTGCTACATTCTAGAACCACAGTCTAGACTTTGCGTTCAGCAACTCTAACCTTGACGATTCTGCATGGCATTGGCTCTGTTCAACATATAAGGAAACTGAGGATTCAGGAACGTATATGATATGCCTTAGGATATGATAGAGCCCGGATTAGAAGATCACTTTTAATATGTGAGACTTTGGTACATTTTTCCTTATAAGAAGGCTGGAAAAAATAGATGATTTGATGATCAACTCAAAATGAAAGAGAAAGGGCTATCCATGCGAAGGAGAACTTTGTACCTTGGAATTATATTTATACTTGAAAGTGTTCAGCATAGGTGTTTTGCATTTTGCCTTTAAAGAGAAAAATAAAGTGAACATAAATATAGATAAAATTGTGACTATGACCTAATGAATGCTCTGAGGTTAGAGGTTGTTACCTGCAGGAAGCCTGCTCGTTGCATTAATGTCGCAATGGCATGCTTTGATTTCTGGGCCAGGTTGTGTGGCTGCAAGTATTTTGGTACATTGGTATTTTAAGTTGTTGACCTAGAGCTATTAAATAGGAGATCACTGGTTATGAGGATGTAAAATCCATTGGCGTGACCCCTTTTCTCCTGTACCCACATACCCACATGGTGATTTAATGACCTTTTATTTTTTTACCTGCATTACCACAAGTGTAACTTGCTTTAAGAGCACCTGGCATCATAATTGGAAAATAAATGTACATTTTTAAATAGGAGAAAAACTCATCTTACCAATAAAACCCACCCATTGTGTTGCTTTAAATAATAACCTGTCGTAATGCATTTAGATTCATCCAGGCAACACATTTATTGAAAGCTTACTTTGTGCTAGACGCTGTTCTAAGTGTTCTGGACATATCACTGAACACAGTACAGATTCCTGCCCTTGTGGATCTTACAGTCTTTTGAAGGAAGCAGGCCATAAACATTAGGCATAGTATATACATATACACACGTACATATAGAAAAAGTAAGATATGCACTGTGGATAAAAAAGGAGAACAAGAGACCTCCAGAACTGGGGTGAGGAGTGTTACATTATTAAATTCAGTGGTCCAAAGGATTGTATTTGCATGAACTTATATTGGATATTGCTAAAAGTTGGAATACTAATCGACAAAGGGTTTTCAAAATGTACCTAAGACTTGTCTAGTTATTCTAAGGCAAATCTGACCTGTAATTTTTGTATCAGATGGTGAAAACAGATATTGCAAAGTAGTTTTGTTGTGTCGAGTCAAAGATGCGCCACTCTTGTTTTCCTTCTGCCTATGACATCGCATGGAGTTTACCAGGCATGGCTTCTCCACAGATATGTTAAAGTCTAGAAACATTAATTTTTGTAATGTGATTTATTCAGCTTCTGGTTTAATATATTTAATTTAAAAAAATTAAGTGTGCAGATATGCTGGCTATATGCTAGATAGCACGTTTACAAATTAATTGTTCCTCATAAAGTAATGATTGTCTACTTTTATCACTTCTCAAATAGACTTTCTAGAGGTAGTTTTTCCAGAGATAAACACACACCCTCTTTGTAATGGTGAGTGAGAAAAATCAATTTGATTCATTTTTGGCCAAATGTAGGTAAGCAGCTGTGGCATTAAGTTTGTGAATTTATTTATATATTTTTAAACAAGAAGTTTATTTAAACAAGACACTTGACTTGAAGGGAACACTACTGAGGATTCATTTTTTTAGAGTAAATTTTGTTTTATTTTATTATTATTATACTTTAAGTTTTAGGGTACATGTACACAATGTGCAGGTTAGTTACATATGTATATATGTGCCATGCTGGTGTGCTGCACCCACTAGCTCGTCATTTAGCATTAGGTATATCTCCTAATGCTATCCCTCCCCCCTCCCCACACCCCACAACAGTCCCCGGAGTGTGATGTTCCCCTTCCTGTGTCCATGTGTTCTCATTGTTCAGTTCCCACCTATGAGTGAGAACATGCGGTGTTTGGTTTTTTGTCCTTGTGATAGTTTACTGAGAATGATGATTTCCAATTTCATCCATGTCCCTACAAAGGACATGAACTCATCATTTTTTATGGCTGCATAGTATTCCATGGTGTATATGTGCCACATTTTCTTAATCCAGTCTATCATTGTTGGACATTTGGGTTGGTTCCAAGTCTTTGCTATTGTGAATAGTGCCCCAATAAACATACATGTGCATGTGTCTTTATAGCAGCATGATTTATAATCCTTTGGGTATATACCCAGTAATGGGATGGCTGGGTCAAATGGTATTTCTAGTTCTAGATCCCTGAGGAATCGCCACACTGACTTCCACAATGGTTGAACTAGTTTACAGTCCCACCAACAGTGTAAAAGTGTTCCTATTTCTCCACATCCTCTCCAGCACCTGTTATTTCCTGACTTTTTAATGATTGCCATTCTAACTGGTGTGAGATGGTATCTCATTGTGGTTTTGATTTGCATTTCTCTGATGGCCAGTGATGGTGAGCATTTTTTCATGTGTCTTTTGGCTGCATAAATGTCTTCTTTTGAGAAGTGTCTCTTCATGTCCTTCACCCACTTTTTGATGAGGTTGTTTGTTTTTTTCTTGTAAATTTGTTTGAGTTCATTGTAGATTCTGGGTATTAGCCCTTTGTCAGATGAGTAGGTTGCGAAAATTTTCTCCCATTCTGTAGGCTGCCTGTTCACTCTGATGGTAGTTTATTTTGCTGTGCAGAAGCTCTTGAGTTTAATTAGATCCCATTTGTCAATTTTGGCTTTTGTTGCCATTGCTTTTGGTGTTTTAGACATGAAATCCTTGCCCATGCCTATGTCCTGAATGGTAATGCCTAGGTTTTCTTCTAGGGTTTTTATGGTTTTAGGTCTAACGTTTAAGTCTTTAATCCATCTTGAATTAATTTTTGTATAAGGTGTAGGGAAGGGATCCAGTTTCAGCTCTCTACATATGGCTAGCCAGTTTTCCCAGCACCATTTATTAAATAGGGAATCCTTTCCCCATTGCTTGTTTTTCTGAGGTTTGTCAAAGATCAGATAGTTGTAGACATGCGGCACTATTTTTGAGGACTCTGTTCTGTTCCATTGATCTATATCTCTGTTTTGGTACCAGTACCATGCTGTTTTGGTGACTGTAGCCTTGTAGTATAGTTTGAAGTCAGGTAGTGTGATGCCTCCAGCTTTATTCTATTGGCTTAGGATTGACTTGGCAATGTAGGCTCTTTTTTTGGTTCCACATGAACTTTAAAGTAGTTTTTTCCAATTCTGTGAAGAAAGTCATTGGTAGCTTGATGGGGATTGCATTGAATCTATAAATTACCTTGGGTAGTATGGCCATTTTCACAATATTGATTCTTCCTACCCATGAGCATGGAATGTTCTTCCATTTGTTTGTATCCTCTTTTATTTCATTGAGCAGTGGTTTGTAGTTCTCCTTGAAGAGGTCCTTCATGTCCCTTGTAAGTTGGATTCCTAGGTATTTTATTCTCTTTGAAGCAATTGTGAATGGGAGTTCACTCATGATTTGGCTCTCTGTTTGTCTGTTATTGGCGTATAAGAATACTTATGATTTTTGTACATTGATTTTGTATCCTGAGACTTTGTTGAAGTTGCTTATCAGCTTAAGGAGATTTGGGGCTGAGACGAGGGGTTTTCTAGATATACAATCATGTCATCTGCAAAGAGGGACAATTTGACTTCCTCTTTTCCTAATTGAATACCCTTTATTTCCTTCTCCTGCCTAATTGCCCTGGCCAGAACTTCCAACACTATGTTGAATAGGAGTGGTGAGAGAGGGCATCCCTGTCTTGTGCCAGTTTTCAAAGGGAATGCTTCCAGTTTTTGCCCATTCAGTATGATATTGGCTGTGGGTTTGTCATAGATAGCTCTTATTATTTTGAGATACGTCCCATCAATACCTAACTTATTGAGAGTTTTTAGCATGAAGCGTTGTTGAATTTTGTCAAAGGCCTTTTCTGCATCTATTGAGATAATCATGTGGTTTTTGTCTTTGGTTCTGTTTATATGCTGGATTACATTTATTGATTTGCATGTATTGAACCAGCCTTGCATCCCAGGGATGAAGCCCACTTGATCATGGTGGATAAGCTTTTTGATGTGCTGCTGGATTCAGTTTGCCAGTATTTTATTGAGGATTTTGGCATCAATGTTCATCAAGGATATTGGTCTAAAATGCTCTTTTTTTGTTGTGTCTCTGCCCGGCTTTGGTATCAGGATGATTTATCCCTACTTAAAGACATTGCCCTATATGTAACAGCTGTATATAAAAAAGTTATAAAATTGGCTTTGGTTTACCAGTGATGAATGAAAGACGTTCAAATTCTCCAAGTGAGCTAATCGAAGATATGCAGGGATTTTTGTTGTTGTTATTGTTAAAATTGGGAACAAAATAATTTACTGGAATATAAAAATGAGAGCTGAATGAGCATGCAACTAATAAAGAAAGGGGGCATTTTCACAGATCCAGTACTTTTTCCCCATCTCATCTCCATTTCATGACCATCAAAAAATACCATTGGCCATTTAGTTTAAAAAAAAAAAGCATTATGCTTGTGCACATACACAAGCTACTTTATATACAATAAAAGAATAGGGAAGAGGGAAATGAAAGAACAGAGAATACTATAGTAGTCAGGATGTGGTAAAACCGAATTATAGTTTTCTAGTTGAGACTGTATTCTTAGTCTGTAGGAAAAGAGTTCCGGAGTTAAGTAGTAGGTTCATTTGTTAGTAGACGCCTCCTGTCTGCTGCTGGAATACATCAGTCGTATCTTCATCCTTGTATTTAACTGTGCAGGTGTGCCTGTTTTATTGATTGGAATTTGATCTGCCTCATTGACAATAGGCTTTCATTAGTTTACTAAGTGGTGTATACCGCCTAAGCTTAAACTACACCACAGATGTATTATGCCCATCCACCTTCAAATTAATGCAGTGGTGGTTCTGAGTCTTCATTCCTTCCTTGGGCTTTTCATTGGCCTCAGTGGGTGCCAG
Source organism: Pongo abelii (assembly GCF_028885655.2). NCBI lineage: Eukaryota > Metazoa > Chordata > Mammalia > Primates > Hominidae > Pongo > Pongo abelii. Next base: position 34,448,003 of record NC_071998.2, read on the forward strand.
AATCTCCTCAGCTGCCACTTCACAAAGGAGGTATCGAGTCTTCACCTAAGGAGCACAGAAGTGGCACCAGCAGTGGCAAAAGCAGTTTAAAAATTTAATTTGAAATCAATTTCTCACTTTTCCCTTACCTGCATTGCTAAAGGGACCCATTTTTAACAACCTTTGAAAAATCTGGCAGGCAGTATTCAACTGGTGTCACAATTCATCAAATATATGTTTGGAGTATTTTGTTCATTTTACTAGAGTTATTATTTTTGCATTGGAAAATTTTATCATTTGACTTTTTGGCAGTTGTCAACCCATATAAATCAATCTGAAGTCCCGTTATAGCCATACTTTTTGAGAGAAGGAATAAAACACAACTATTTAACAAAACTGTTCATTTTTTTCATAGTTTTTTTTTTTATGGAAACAAGTTTCTTTTGACCATGAAACATTGTCTGAAAGAAATAATATGGTCCACCAAATGCTTTCAGAAGTTGCTAGTTCTTCATTAATGTATACATTTTAATTATATGTGTGGAAAGGAGCCAGGCACGGTGGCATATGCCTACAATTCCAACTACTAAGGAGGCTGAGGCAGGATTGCTTAAGGCTGGGAGTTTGAGACCAGCATGGGCAACGTTGCGAGACCCCCACCCTACAAAAATAAATGAATGAAATAGGTATGGAAAGGAAAAAGAAAAAAGAGTTAATAATAGGGAACTCTGCTTCTTACTTTGGTTCCAAAAGAACTGTTTAGCTCTTTTCAGCCCCAGCATCTCTGCTGTGGAACACAGATGTGCAAGTTCATACCCACCTTGTACCCTCACTCTAAGGGAGATGAGGAGGGAAAAGGAACTGAGTAACTACTTGGAGGCAGACACTGTGCTAGGTACCAGTGAAAGTCACGATGTGGCTCACACCATGCTGACTCTGTTCTGAGCTCACTGTACAGAACATTGGTTCATTGCCATGTGTAATCTACACTTAATCCTTTGAGACAGGTAGCTGATATTATTGCCATTTACAGGTGAAGAAACTGAGACATAAGGAATTAAAGGTGGCCTAATAATACAAGTTTTAGTCAATTTTACTGGATTTCAAATTGGTGTTCTTTTTTTCTGCATAGTGAACCAAGATATGAATGCCAAAGTATACTGATGTTTCTCACTCCTCTTATCCAGGAAATGCTCTCTGAGGAGGCCTTAGGGAAACATTTCAGAAGCAGCCTTGTTCTTCTATCATATTGGCCCATTTATCCTTCCTAGTTCTCGCCTTTCTCCCGTGGCACTGGGTGCTGTCCAACATTGTAATATGTGTCTGTTTAGAATTTTGTTTAATGGTGGTAGAAACTTTAATTAGCAGTGATCCACAGCACCTAGAACAATACCTGGCTTGCAGTAGGCATTAAATAAATATTTACTGAATGAGTGCATGAATCCATCCTCCTCCACTGCTTCAGTCTGCTTACCCCCATGCTCTGCATTTGCTGCAGATTCTAAGAAGGGAAGGCTGCTGCCCCTGCCTACCCAGAACAGAGCACTTTCCATCCTTGCTCATTGACTGCCCACTTTGAGGAAGCAGGCCCTGTGGTTGTGAAGCCTTTTGTCAGACTTATGGTGTAATTTCTAGCCCTGAACTCCTTTTGACCATCAGGAAATTCACCTGGGACGTCCTTGTGTAATGAAATTGCTCTTAACAATCCCTGAAATGCTGAGGAAAGCCAGGGTAAAGAACCCTCATTTTATCTACAATACTTTAACGGAGACTCAGATCATTCAGTCCTAATATCTGTGAAAGTAAGTCATCTGAGAGTCAGAGCAAACGTATTTCAATAAATAAGAACCGGCAAGTTTATTTTAATAAATAAGACTGTAGAGATCAAATGCAAACTACTTACTAGTCCCATATGCCCTCTAAAACCTTTAAAAGAAAGGCAAAATATCAACATCAGTTCCCTTTTTATTTCTCTTCCTTGGAAAGTTTGAACCTAATGTTAAGTTTGCTTTGAGAAGAGAGAAGAAAACATAACGCGTTTATATCCAAGGCCAGCTGGTATGCCCCTTAGGGCCCTTCTGGCTTAAAAAGTAGCATAGTTCAGGTGCCTAAGCTCTAGTAGGATCTCTGTTACTTTCTGCCATGGAGATGAACTCCAAACTTTTACTTTAGAATTTGGATCAGATGATATAAACCAGTGATTGCTCAGCTGCATCTAGCACCAGGTGTATTTTTTGACCTGGATGAGTTTTACTTTCACTGCCAACATTTCAGATTTGGGGGATTTCACAATAAAATTTGTATTTTTATTTCTCTTAAAATACCACATTTGCCATACTAGACCTGCATGCTGTCATGGCAAAACATTGGGCTAGAGTTGAGTAGTGGCTGCCCTTTGGATAGGGCCTGGACTTGCCACTTTGTCCTGATGCGCTCTATTCTCTAAGCAGTTCCCACGCTTGCTTCCCTCAAATACTTGTCTGGCTCCCACAGAATTTAGGCAGCAACTGATTCAAGGCTGGCTTAAAAAACTCAACTCTTGGCCATACCTCATACCTCTGCTCTCTCCTCCTCAAAGTACTGCATCTTTCTTTGGGTCTGTATTTTTTTTATAGCAATGCCCGGGTTTCACCAGGGTGGCCAAATTGATTGGAACCTTTTGGGAAAGGCTCAGAAAGCTGATTTGGAGACTGGCCTGCGTCTCTGCTATTTTACTGAGATGGGAATATTTGATTCAGTGTCTGCAAAATCAAAGATAGACTGTAGCCTTCTCCTTCCTGAGCTTTATCCCATCAGGAGGAGGCTCAATAGAAACTCTCAGTAGACCATCAACATGCTGTGCTAATAACTAGAGCCAGCACCAGCTATCATGTCTGTCCAGCGGGGTAAGCACATTGACAGTCCTCTTCCTGCCTACCCACTCCTTTTGATATTCAACACTCTTCTTCTTTTGCAGCCTGTTTTAGTTGGCTTTTATGTGACCCAGTGGATAGAAACCTTAATGTCAGTGCCATTAAATCAGTACCTCCAAAAAAATCTGAAAATGCTAAGCCCTGGCAGGAAGAATGTCCCAATTAGTACTGATAAAAGTACTTGAGCTGAAAACAAAAGTAACTTCAGCAAGGAGGAAGGATGAAGATACAGCTCCTCTGGCTCACTTGGAATATGCAAGGAGTCTCAAGAATTAATCTTCTTTGTTAAGTGTATTTATAACTATTGTTATAAGATAGTTTCTTTTAAATTTAGTTCACTGGTTGAAAGGGCCGTTGAATGTTCCTTTGCAGATAGGTCTTTAAGACTCTGGGACTTTTAGTAAGAGTGTGTGTGTGTGTGTGTGTGCGTGCGTGCGTGTTGTATTTTAACTGCTCTCTTCTCCAAGCTCCATGTATTTGAGATGTCATGGAGTTTGCACTGTATGTCCCCAGTGCCATCAGAAGAATCAGTAGGACTTGTGTTAGGAAAAATCATGCCAACTTTCCCTGAGCTTCAGAGAGAATTTTCTGTGCTGTCCCTAGATCTGATCTGAGTTTTCCATGGATATAAAAGACGTGGGAATGTGTTTTGTTGTTATATGTGAAAAACAACTATTAGCTTTAAAGTACTATTCTTCTTTTTACCCAACTATCTCCTGCTTATCATTTAAAACTCTTTATTCAAGAAACCTTTAGAGCTCCCATCTCCTCCCTTATCTGAGCAAGGTTTCCCTTCTCTTTGCTCAGAACAGCATCTGTAATCCTCTTATACACTGTCTTATGATCAACACCATGTCTCTTGTCAGATTCCAGGCAGTATCCCCTTGAAAGATGTGTCTTTTTCTTTCATCTTTTTATCCTCAGTGCCTAGCACATAATAGGAGTGCAGTATATGATGACTGAATTTTAAAAATGAATAGATAATTGGATGAATGAATAGAGGAATACATGCCTTTTTTAGTGATTGCCAACTTAGCATAATTTCTGGATTTTATATGTGATTGGACTAAAATACATCTCCTGTGGTGACTTGTCATTTTGCTTTATTTTAGGGATTTGCATATTCTGACTTTAAGTTCTAGTATATGGCATGTTTTAGTTCAGCATAAATATGAAGCATTTTTTTCCCAATTGGTAATTGGAGTGTTCTATGAAAAATATACGGTGTTGAAAACAGGGACTTGGCCCTAAGGAAAGTGAGGGCAAAATAGAAACGTTTACTAACATATTGACAGGTTTGGTTATAGCAGCACTGAGGAACTTCATAGAAGTTATTTTTACTTCTAGGCCACTTCTTCTACAAGGCGAAGATCCATGGAGATTTGCCAACTTCTTTATAGATGAGGAATGTTAGTATAGGAGGGGACAAAAACACCTCAGACTCTGAATGCTCGGATTTAATCCACCTTATGTATGTCTTTTTTGCAGATTTTTAAAAAAATTCAGATTTGAATGGCGTTAGAGGAAGCATGCAGTCTCCAAAGTCACATTTTTATGGTAGCTCCCCAACTCCTGAAGACATTTACTCCCTCCATTCTCACTGTCTATCCATTTTTTTATATATATACTTTAAGTTCTGGGATACATGTGCAGAATGTACAAATTTGTTACACAGGTATACACGTGCCATGGTGGTTTGCTGCACCCATGAACTCGTCGTCTACATTAGGTATTTCTCCTAATGCTATCCCTCCCCTAGCCCGCAACCCCCAACAGGCCCCAGTGTGTGATGTTCCCCTCCCTATGTTCATGTAGTCTCGTTATTCAAGTCCCACTTATGAGTGAGAACATGTGGTATTTGGTTTTCTGTTCCTGTGTAGTTTGCTGAGAATAATGGTTTCCAGTTTTATCTATGTCCCTGCAAAGGACAGGAACTCATCCTTTTTTATGGCTGCATAGTATTCCCTGGTATATATGTGCCATATTTTCTTTATCCAGTCTATCATTGATGGGCATTTGGGTTGGTTCCAAGTCTTTGCTATTGTGAATAGTGCTGCAATAAACATACATGTGCATGCATCTTTCTAGTAGAATGATTTATAATCCTTTGGGTATATATCCAGTAATGAGATTGCTGGGTCAAATGGTATTTCTGGTTCTAGATCCTTGAGGAATCACCACACTCTTGTCCACAATGGTTGAACTAATTTACACTCCCACCAACAGTGTAAAAGCATTCCTATTTCTCCACATCCTCTCCAGCATCTGTTGTTTGCTGACTTTTCAATGATCGCCATTCTAACTGGCGTGAGATGGTATCTCATTGTGGTATTGATTTGCATTTCTCTGATGAACAGTGATGATGAGCTTTTTTTCACGTTTGTTGGCCACATAAATGTCTTCTTTTGAGAAGTGTCTGTTCATATCCTTCGCCCACTTTTTGATGGGGTTGTTTGTTTTTTTCTTGTAAATTTGTTGAAGTTTCTCGTAGATACTGAATATTAGCTCTTTGTCAGATGGATAGACTGCAAAAATTTTCTCCCATTCTGTAGGTTGCTTGTTCACTCTGATGATAGTTTCTTTTGCTGTGCAGAAGCTCTTTAGTTTAATTAGATCCCATTTGTCAATTTTGGCTTTTGTTGCCATTGCTTTTGGTGCTTCAGTCATGAAGTCTTTGCCCATGCCTATATCCCGAATGGTATTGCCTAGGTTTTCCTCTAGGGTTTTTATGGTTTTAAGTCTATTCATTTTGATATACCTTACTCTCATTACCTCTTACCATAGAGGTGTAAGGACTTACCCAGGGTCATAGAGTTCAAGCCTTTTGCCTTTCAGTTCACTACAACCTCGTTGTTTTTGTAGGCACCTTGGAGAGTCCCATCTCTAGCAACAACAAAAAAGGCATTTTTCTTAAACGTGATTTAAAATGAGAGCATTTGAGTGAAAAAGTCTCAAAGAGCAAAAAGATCTTTCCTGTAAGGCAAACATTTATTGAACTGAAACTTTAAAGAAAGTGTGTTGCTTTTGTTGACGTCCTCATGCATGAGAGCTTTGTTTTCTTTGTTACTCTATGAGCCAGGTAGCTTAAACCCAAGCCTTGAATGTGTTCATTGCAGGAGCCCTGGCTTTGGTGGGGGGCTCTACAGATAAAATAATTTCAAAACCCACTAAACCTCCAAAAATACTCCACAAGGTAAAACCATATTAGAAGTTTGCCTTTAGCTTTTAGCACATAGAGGGCCCAAAGAGACTCTTAAGTAGCTGTAACTCTTTATTTAAACTTATGCTATCAATGGGGAATTTAAACTCAACAGAATTGATATTAACAGATAAAATGTAGACTCTAAAAAATACAATGATATGAAATAGGATTATTTCTATTTAGTAAATAGCATAGAGTGTATAGATGAAACAACTGCTTAAACAAATAGAAAAACTACATAATTTGCAATGAACTATGTCGACTTACCAGTTTGAAAGGAATATTAAGAAGTCATTCATTCATTCACAAAACGTGTGGTTCCTCTTGCTGTTTAGTAGTTCTTAATAATCTCAGACAAATAAGGAACACTGGAGGTTGTGATTTCCAGATAAGTTGTTTCCATTATTATCTTAAGTAAATCATCAAAAACCAACCAAACAAAACCCCAAAATGTTCTATTATCTTGAAATTATATTTTATCTTTAGTAATGATGGAGAATAAGCTTATTATCTTTCATTGTATAAAAGCCCTTTACATACTTAGAATACCCATCATAAAGATTTTCTTCACTGTTATTTCTCCAAGCTGAATAAAATTGTCTTTTCTAACCTTCTAGGTTACTTTTTCACTCTACCCTACTTCTGCCATATATGTCAATGAAAATTAGGACAGAGTACAAAAAATTTTGGAAAAGAAAGAAAATTTAGTCTGTTTAATTTCCATTGAACTTTATTCTGCTTTGATTATGATGAGCTCTCTATGTTAGTCGTTGTGAAAACCAATCCTCCAAAACAAATTTCTGATATCTCCTCTGTAATGCGTCACTTTGATGGATTGTGTTTTCAGGACCATGTTGGCAAAAGGACCTTAAAGATCCATCTAGTCCAAGGTTTTGTGTTGTTTCTTGTAACGTGATATCTGTTGGTGAATGTCAGGGGAAACACAAAATCCTGGAAATTATAAACTACAGGGTTTTTGTGTTTCTGTGCAGAAGGTTCATAACATTTATCAGATTCTCTAAAGTGTTGGTGACCTCCAAAAGGTTAAGAATCATTAAACAATACATCCCTACCTCCCCTTTCATTTTTCACTTGAGTGCTTATACAGTTTGCCTGAAATCCATACATTAACAGCCTTTGGATTTCCAAACTCGTAGTATGGTGTATCTCACAGGTGATCATAGCAGATATACCTACCAGGAACTGATAAGTAGAGGGGACTTCGTGTGGTCTTTCCATATAGCACTGTCAGTAGAACTGTCTACTGACCAAATAGACAAATATTTGGTCAGTACATCGTGACCAAATAGACAAAATCTGTTTGAAATGTCAGGAATCCATTTGGACAATATCATTTTAATGTCCATAACAGACATTATAGGGTGGGGCAGAGTTGGGAAATACAGAAAAAGAATGAGTATTCTGCCATTATATCACAGGTCTTTAGATTTAAAAGGGGAGATATTTATATATTTTAGGAGCCGAAGAACTATAGAATCCAGTCAAGTGTTATAGCTACCTGAGTGACAGTTACAAACTCTAATCTCATTTGCAGTTTGGTTACAATGTGACTCAAATCTTAGGAACTAAGTTACGTGACCACCAACTTTAGTTTGAAGCCCCTCACATAGTCTGTAAATAGGGCTCATGATCTCCCATCAATTTTGCGAAGACTCTAACGACTTGGTCAAAATCAACAGTGGTGTTCATTAGTTGGAAAAGAAGTCATCATCTCTTTCAACTAGGGAGTTAAAAGAGTAAAGTTTTAAATTAAATACCGCAGTATTTGAGAGAATCAAAACTAACACAACATGCTTTTGTGTTAAAAAGGAATCCGTGTTTATTTGGTATTTAAGTTTTTGTAATGCTTAGGAGAATTTGTTCTGTTAAACAGACCAGCCTTATAATTCCAATATAAAATGCATAATTGAGTAATTGATTTAGGCTTATGGTTTTAGGTTGAAATATTACTAAATTGATCTACAGTGCTGGAATATTTAAATGAATTTGATTCACCGTATTTATAAATTTAATTCATTTGATTTCAGAGATTTATTTAATTACCCAGGAAGGTTTAAAGTCAGACAATTGAAGTAGTTAAAGGAAATCAAATATATTAAATTTATAAATGAATTTAAAAATGTTTGAAGAGGTTTAATTAACTATTTATAAATGGTGCTAAATATTCCTCTAAGTACCCTTAAAAGCAATTGCTAAACTTTACTACATTATAAACAGAATTACATTTGTAAGCTGAAGGAAAAAGTAGGCTTTTAAATTTATTTATTTTAGACTTTTTAATTTATAACCTGAAAAATCAAACATTAATATTTAAAACCAAAGTGCCATCAGAGTAATCTTTTCTGAGCATAAAGGTCAATCTCAAGGACTCCAGAAACTTCATACACAACACACACTTTTTGTTTTAGACTTAGGATTGTTCTTCATTTCCACAGAGAAGTATACATTTTCTTTTGTTCTAGAATCATGCAGTGCTCTGGCTAGCAGTAGTTTTCCTTTTTCCGTGTTTGCTAGACACATTTTTGCTAGGATTTCCTGGGAAAAATCAGTGCAGGTGTAATGTATGGGAAACAAAAAGAGTGGTGGGGATTGTGGCAATCTTAATACATACTCTTTAACTGATTAGAGCTATGTGGTTATCTCAATATATTAAAACTGCTGGGAGTTTTTACCCCCAGAAGTCAGAGTTTAATGTTGGTCTCAATTTTTAAAACATCTAATGGGGGACCTTGGCGGGGGAAATAGCAAAATGTACATCTGAGACTGAATCAGCGAACGAGTGACTTGTTTAAAGCTCTGGTATGTTAGAAAGTGCTCTGAACAGGGCTATAGCTAGGAGGTGCACTGTCCCCTTGTCAATGCCCACCTCAGATGTAGAGCATGGCAACTTTCCGAGTGCCTCTAGAATCACCTCCTACCAAAGTGTTAGTGGCTAAAATGTAGTTTGCACTGAAGATTTTTAAGAATAGAGGGGAGAGGAAGTTTATTGTATGTGCATATGTGTGTCTCACATTAAGAAACAAGAAACTATGAAAAATCGTCTGTTATAGATTTCTTTTCTCCAGTCTTTTCTACATAGCTATTCTTCCTAGAGCAGAATGGAGAGTAGGGGTGGTGATTTTTTTTTTTTTCCTTCCTCAACTTTCACACAGTACCCAGGCTCCTAGGCATCTGTCTTTTTTCCTTGATTCTCTTAGGGCACTTTAAGTTCCACACCCCTTATTAAGCAGAACAATCCAGCTTTGTCTTCCACCTAAGCATTCTGGGCACTGGGTGGTGGTAGTGGTTGTGTGGCTGCAGCTGCTGGGGGTATATGAGTAACTTTTTTTGGTTTGGTTGAAGCCTGTAACAAATGTTAATATCTACAAGCGACACTGAAAGCCCATGTTTTCTAGTTCGCTGTAGTCCACTGGCACTTGCTTCCTTTTTGACTTTTCTTCCTGCAGCAGCAAGTTGCTCTTGCTGCCTTATGCCCCTGCCATTTCAGTGCACACTGGGCTTGACTTCTGGTGCAAGCACCAGCTTCTTTCTCCTTACGTGCTTTCCGTGGCTACTGAAACCCACTCGGCTTTCCCCCTCAACCACCACCCACTCCTCCACCCTCAGGCAGGCAGCAGGTTGGAAAGTGCTGGACAATTAAGGCCTTTTTCCCACCCCCCACCATCCCATAATGGGGAGCTGGTATGTGACTATACTTCCTCTGTCAGGCGGGTTAAGTTTTGAGGCACATTTTCTATGCTGCTTCCTAGAATTCCCCTGCGAGATTAAGCTCCACTTGCCCATTGTGGTAATTTATTGACGGTGAACCTTTTATTAGCTCACTTCCCTTTTCCTGTCTCATGTTTTTGCTGGAGTTGCCCCAAATCACCTCCCACTTGCATTCTAATATCCACCTCTTGATCTACTTCTGAGGGAACTGAAACTATAACATATTTTTCAAACCAAATGTCATTTTAATGAAATTAATTAGGCCTAGAATTTAGTTAGCCCTTAGCAATCTTATAGGAAAGCATGTATTTCCTATATAACTCAGGCACCCCACTTCCCTTACTCAGTTGAAACAAAAATGTGCTTGGACAGCAGGATGGCCTTAGTTATGGTTGCCCAAGTATTAGACAAGGGAATTCTCCCCAGAAATTTTGATTGAATGCTTAGAATTTTAATAAATCATACTGACCCCTTTTTTCTTACAAAATCACATACCAGTCATGCCATCCCAGCTTAAGGTAGAAAATGATGTTGGTGTGGCTGAAGAGAAGAGTTTACGCTTTAGGTTCTTCCCCAGTTGTCTTCATACAGTTCAAAATGTGGCTGCACTAATGGTTTTCTGCTGAACCCTGTTGGGAGACCTCCTATACTCTTGGGGCCTAATGGATGCATGCAGAGTAGTTCATTATTCCTCCATTAAAGGTTTTCTGTCTGCCTCTAAATCACCTTAGTTGGTGACTCAACTGCTCCCAGGAAGTTTGCTTCGGGAAAGACATTTAAAATTTCTAACCGCTGACCAGGGAGTGGCTTACTCACCCAAAGGATGCAATCTATTCATGCTGACATAGGCTGTCTAATGCAAACATTATAAAGTATTCATAAGCCTCCCCTTTGCCTCAAAATAGAACCCATTTCTCCGTTTGGGGAAGATATTAGAGCCTTAAATGCCTCCAAAATGAATCTGCTCCCTTCTGGTTCTAATTGTCTCTCTCTTCCTTTGAGGGTGACTCTAGGATGCTCTGCTTTTCTTAGCCATCTGTCCTTTTGCATTGCTCTCGCCTCATCTCCCTGTCTCACTTTTCCCTTCAGCCTTGTTTACAGTTCTTTTTCTGGAGGGGTGGTTGTGGAGTTGACTTCCCAGGGAAAAAAGATTAAATATGCATGAGAAAGATAGTGTGGGCTTATGGGATCTGGAAGAAGACACACTGAATATATAGTAAATGAAAAAATTTAAACATGTTAATTTTAATACTTTAACAAGCATTGGCATGTCTGTAGCCCCTTTCAAGATGTAAGTCTTCTTAAAGCTGGATAGCCTGTGTTATAGCTATTTTAGTCATGCATGATTTTTCCTCTCTATCATTAAATTAGAATATGATTACCTCCCACAGACAAAATCGCACCTTTGGGTACTAAGTAATATAATTTATTTCATAAATAGGATCAAAACACCTTTATTAGATGCTAGTGACTAGGGGAAAAACAGCATTTTATTAACATTTTAGTATTGACTCTCTTTTATTACATTTAATCAGAAAGGGATTTTGATAGCAACCCAGAGATGTACTCTAAACTTTTATCTGTGCTTCAGCTACCTTGCTTGAAAAATGCTTGTTTTTGTTTTTCTTTTAACCTGGAAACCAAACTGTTTGCAATGGATTCTTTTGAAAACCACAAAAGCTACATGTTTAGTTTGTCTGAGATCTGGGCTCCTAGTGGTTTTTCTCTTGATATGTTCAAATGAAAAGGCCCACAAAGAAGCTAATGTGCCGAGTCCAAGGTGGAGAATCCTTAAAGATACTGACTTTCTTCCTCCTTCTCTTCTTTCCTTTCTTTTCTATTTTCAGCAAATATTTATTTAACACTTGGGGACATAGCAGTCAACGGTAACAAAAAAAATCCTTTTCCTTGTGGATCTGAAGGTTATGGGGAGATAGACAATAAAAATAAAGAAATATGTGCTACACCAAGGGCTGAGTCCCTCATTCAGCACAGCTTTTCAGAATGACTGTTCTATGCAAGTATTGAAGTACAGTGTTATGTGCCACCTACACTGTGAGCCCCCATGGTGCTGGACAGTCACACTTGGACATTTTGGAAAGCTTTTTCCCTGGAGATGATAAAAATAGGATAGCAACTCATTGCTAGTTGAGGCATAAAAAAATTACTGTGAAATTTAGAGGACACATTAAAGGTCATTTAAAAAGCTGGCTCTGCCATTTCCTGGCAAGGTGAACCCGGTCAGGTTATTTGACTTCTGTGTCTTAGTCTGTGCTGTAAAATGATGACAAAGCACCTGCCTTCTCAGGTTGTTATAAGGATTAAATGAGTTCATATTTGTCATGTACCTCGAAGAGTGCTCCTGGCATACAGTTAGTGACATACAAATGTTAGTTATTTTGTCTGGTCTCTAACCTAAGGCTTGAGCTTTTCATCCCTGTTGGATTGGTTAGCCAGCTTCTGCTTAAACAGCTCTGCTGATGGGAACCTGGAACCTTCTGAAAGGCCCTTGTGAACTTTCGACTGTCGCTTGTTCTTCCTCATGTGGAGCTGAAATCTTACTTTCTCACTTGTCTTCTACCCTGTGGTCCTTCCCCTGGTGTATCATCCAGAGCAGTTCCAGTCCTCCTTCCACATGATACCTCCAGACATTTGAAAAGAGGATGCACCATCTGAGAGTACTTTTTACTGGGGCTGAATATCCCAGGCCCTGCAGTTTTCTCCCAAAGCACATGGTTTCCAAGTTTTTTCTAGTCTCATTCAGGTTTTTAGGTGGACCAGACAGTAGCTTCTTCTTCATAGACTGTGATGTGGAGTCTCCTAACCATCCCATGTGTCCTCTCCTCTGGTCCATTTTCTCCTTATCTGTCATAGGATGAAATGGCCAGGTGTGAATAAATGGTCTAGTGGTACCCATAGTTCTGGACTACACAACTAACAAGGCCGAGGCAGTCTTGCTGTCATGGAACTTGCACTCTAGTTGTGAAGACAAGCAATAATCAAGTGAAAGAATGTGAACATTTCAGTTGATGCTATTTTAGATTGGGTGGACAAGAGAAGGCCTCTTTGAGGAGGTGCTACTGAAATGAGATCTCAAGGTTGGGAAGGAGTGTTCTACGGAGAAGGAAGAGCACATGCAAATACTTTGATGGGAGAATAAGCTTAGCTGTGAGCTCAAGCAGCAGAAAGCAAGCCCATGTTGCTGGAGCACAGTGAGCAGGGAGAAGGAGGAGAGTGGTGTAAGATGAGGGCCTTGGTCTCTGCTCATCCTATGGTAACCCAGAGATAACTCTTCCCCTCTCCTTTAAAAAGTCAAAGATTCCCAGGGTTGCAAAGGACATGTCCTCAACTCCCCAGTCTCCTTTTTCAACAGTGCCCATACTCAAGCTTCACTCAAACAGTGCTTAGGTTCTTATAATATGCTCTGTGTGGGAATGTTTACAAAATATACCAGTTACCCAAATGTAACTATGACAAAAGTAATTCTTTTCTACACGGATTGCTTTCTCAGACCTCTAGCACCATGTTTTCTCACACTTCTGTTCCTTAACCCCTACTGTTTTCTCCATCTGGAATTTCTTCTTCCACCTTGGCAAATTCCTGTGCGTATTCTACAAAACCCAACTTCAAGGCCTCTGAGAGGCCTCCCTACCCTTTGAACTGCCCCACATCCCAGTAGTTAGAGGAGCCCTCTGCCCTATCCATGCCTGTTCAGATTTCTAGATTAGCCATTTTTCACTCTCTGGAAACTGGTTACTTTTTCCCTCCCATTAGTTTCGAGCCTCCTGTAAGAAGAAAGTATCTTGTGCAGCCTTTTAACCATAAAGTTTTAGCAATGTGCTTGAAACTTGCCAGTCACTCAATAAACACTTACTTCATGATTGAATGTTGATCTTTAAAACATTCCCTCCAGGATTTGTCTAGCTCAGTATTTCTCAATATTTTTCAAGAGAGATGCTGTTGGCGTTTTGTGTGGTGGTAATTTCTTGTGTGGGGACATCCTTCACTGCATTGTTTAACATCTTTGCTTCTCACTATGTGTGTCAGTGCATTTCCAAACACCTTTCAGGAAGTATTAGTAGTCCCAGTTGAGAACCACTGCCAGCCTATTCACTCATTCATTCATGTAAAAATGTTAAATTGCTACTATATGCCACACCTTATACTTGAGTAATACTGGAGCAGGAATTTGCCTACTTCCTGAGGTTAACTATTGCACCTTGGGCCATCTTTGTAGGACAGTTCTTCCTCATTATATAAAAATGTATCTCTCTGTAACATCTAAACATTGATTCTGGTGTTATTATTGTCTAGTGCAATACAGAACATACCTAGTCTTTTTTTTTTTGTAATAGCCTTTCAGCTATTTGAAGATACTTTTTTATTGCCCTCTGTGCACCTACATTTTTCTTTTCTCTAGGTGAAACATTGCTGATTTTTTGGACCAGTTCCCTGTGACATGAATTCGACTGATCTTAGCTTTTTGTTAGGGGGTAAGGATGTGTCAGCATGCATTCACTTCGACTATCCCATTGTAATATTTTTACTCTGTTTTCATGTTTGGCATTTTCCCTATTGTTTACAACTCAAACAGTGATAGACCTGCAAGGTTTTTGTGTGTGCGTGGAGGTATTTTTAACTGCATAAGGTCAGATAGATTAATAGCACATAGCAAAGCTATCTTTGTGAAATGATTGCTTCTTTATAGGCTCCTATCAAGTGGCAAAATGTTGAGCACCCACTGTATATGTTGAACAACACAGAGGGCAAAGACAAATGTGAAGCATTCCTATGATCAAAGAGCTAATGAACCTAGCGGAACAATTTAAAATGTGCAAAAGCTAAAATCAGTGGTGTGCCTCTAAATGTTTAACAACTGGCACCAGAAAGTAGGAGTGTGAAGGCTGGGCATAGTGGCTCACACCTGTAATCTCAGTACATTGGGAGTCTGAGGTGGGCGGATCACTTGAAGTTAGGAGTTCGAGACCAGCCTGGCTAATGTGGTGAAACTCCGTCTCTACTAAAAAATACAAAAATTAGCTGGGCTTGGTGGCATGCACCTGTAATCCATCTACTCAGGAGGCTGAGACAGGAGAAGAGCTTGAACCCAGGAGGTGGAGCTTGCAGTGAGCCGAGATCACACTACTGCACTCCAGCCTGGGGGCAGAGTGAGACCGCGTCTCAAAGAAAAGTAGGGATGTGGAATCTTGATTTGCAGCATTTGCTGATTTCTAAGGTGTGAATTCTCCTGCCATGACCGATTGCAAGTTTCAAGTTGCCAACGTGATGACACTGAATTCAGAAAGAGAGGTACAGTAACACTCCATTTTATAGTGTCCTCTCTATATATATAACAGACATAATTTCAAGAGCATAGATAATAGCAAAATATCATAAATGTTATACAAATCGTGGAAAGCATTATGTTTTGGGTATTGCCATTGTTTTTAATATAAATTATTTAATCATAATTTTCTGTAATTTAATTTTTAAATAATGGGATATTTAGCAACTATGTCTCAAAATTTCTGAAAATTTGATAATTAACTCCAAAGATCTAATGTGAACTGGCTCCAGCCTAGGACTGGAAATTCAGTTTATGACAAAATAAGATAAGGGTATCAGACACACATTTGTAGTAAATGGTTTGGAAATCCAGAAAAAAGAAATCACTACATTGTGTATTGAAGTAATCAAGGGAGATTTTCCTGGAGGAGGTGGTGGGACTTGAAGAATGCATAAGATTTTTGTTAAGAGAAGGGAGAACCATTGGGGCTTTTTAGTATAGGTAAAGATTACTAGCGTCTTAGAAAGAGTAATACAACAAATATTTATTGAGGACTTACCTTAGGGCAGGGACTTTATGTGCATGGTTTAATGTAACTGTCCTAAAAACCCAAGAAGTAGATACTGCCGTTAGCCTTCTGTTAAAATGAGGAAACTGAGACTCTGGTTAGACAACTTGCCTGCAGTCACACAGCTAGTAAGAGTTATTTTGCTTCTTGTGTTCATCTTGTCTAGGATTATCTTGAGATACATTGAGTAGAGGAGACCATACTATGAGCATCCTCTGGCTTGTCAAATTATCTATTCATTTACCACCATCCATAATTTTAGAAGAGCTAACTAGTGGGTTTTTAAAATCACTTAAGCATTCTCATCAATTTTTCACTGGTGGGAAAACTACCAAATATGTGATACTTTCCCATGGACGTCACACGTCATTCTTTGGCCAGGAGGAGGAGAGAGAATGGCAAGTGACAAAAAACCCAGCTGAGATTGGCTTAATGAAAAGTGAAATGTATTGGCCACAAAACTGAAAGTACAGAGATAGGTCTGCCTTCAGGCACATCTGAACTCAGCAGCTCACACAGTATCGTGCCGTCTCTCCTCTGTGTTGGCTCCATTTTAGGCAGGCTTTCCCTTGGTGGAGCCAGATGTCCGCCTGCAGTTCCATGCTTACATTTTCACACTTTAAGTCAGGCTCTTTCTGTGCGATCTGAAGAGAAGTCCTAATTCAGGACTTCCTAGTCTGATCTCATCGGCCCAGGTTAGGGTACACCTTGTCTCTTAACCATCACACTGGCTAAAAGGATACCCTCCTCTCGCCAAGACTGAATCACATGGCTTTCGTGCTTGCCACAATGCAGGAATTGAAGGAGTGAGAATCAGGAAAGCATATTCCTCAAGGGGAAATGAAGATGCTGTTAGTGGGTGTCATGTATATATATACATGACACATATACACATACATACATACACACACATATGCATACATATATATATATATATGGAGCAAAATAAGAGACAGAGGAAGAGAAATTCACAAAGAAGATGTTTTTTGTCTTTATGCTTGATAGCTAAATGAGGTACAATAAACTATGCACATTTAAAGTGTACAATTCAGATTTGACCTGTGAATCCATCTATGAAACCATCACTACATCTAGAAAACAAACATCTATATCACCACCACCTTTATCTATATCACCAATTTGTTTATCCATTCATTTGATGTTGATTTGGGTTGTGCCTAGTTTTCTGCCATTACAAATAAAGCTGCTATGAACATCACCACCATCCCTCAAAATTTCCTTTTGCCTATTTGGAATCCATTCCTCCCTCCAAAACCTTCCCAGACAACATCTCTGATCCGCTTCCTGCCACTATAAATTAATGTTTCAATTTTCTACAATTTTATATAAATGGAAAAATACTATATATACTCTTTTTTCATATAACTTCTTTCACATGGTGTAATGATTTTGAGATTTATCCGTTTTGCATGTATCAATAATTTGTTCTGTTTTGTAGCAGAGTACCACTTCATTGTATGGACGTGCTACTATTTGTTTACCCATTTATTTGATGTTGATTTGGGTTGTTCCTAGTTTTTTGCCATTACAAATAAAGCTGCTATGTACATTCATGTGATGTCTGCATGTGAACATATATATTTGTTTCTCTTCCCTAAATTCCTAGGAGTGGAATACTTGGGTTATATGGCAGTTGTATGTTTAATTTTGTAAGAAACTGCCAAATAGTTTTTGTTTTGTTTTGTTTTGTTTTGAGATGGAGTCTTGCTCTGTCACCCAGGCTGGAGTACAGTGGCACAATTTCAGCTCACTGCAACCTCCATGTCCCAGATTCAAGCAATCCTCTTGCCTCAGCCTCCCGAGTAGCTGGGACTAAAGGCACACACCACCACACCAAGCTAATTTTAGTGTGTGTGTATTTTTAGTAGAAATAGGATTTTGCCATATCGGCCAGGCTGTTCTCAAACTCCTGACCTCAGGTGATCCCCCCACCTTGGCCTTTCAAAGTGCTGGGATTACAGGCATAAGTCACCGCACTCGGCACCAAATAGTTTTCCAAAGTGGTTGTACCCTTTCATATTTCTATCACAAGCATGTGAGAATTCCATTTCCTGCATATCCTTTCCAGTGCTTGGTATAGTCAGAGTTTTGTTTTTTTTTTTTTTAACTTTATCACTCTAATGTGTGTGTTGGAGTATTGCAGTGAGGTTTAATTTGGGCTTCCGGAAGACTAATGACACATTCTCATTTTGACATAATTTCTTTTTTTTTTTTTTTTTTTTTTTTTCTTTTTCTTTTATTGTAATTATTATTATTATTATTATTATTATTATACTTTAGGTTTTATGGTACATGTGCCCAATGTGCAGTAAGTTACATATGTATACATGTGCCATGCTGGTGCACTGCACCCACCAACTTGTCATCTAGCATTAGGTATATCTCCCAATGTTATCCCTCCCCCCTCCCCCCAACCCACAACAGTCCCTGAAGTGTGATGTTCCCCTTCCTGTGTCCATGTGTTCTCATTGTTCAATTCCCACCTATGAGTGAGAATATGCGGTGTTTGGTTTTTTGTTCTTGCGATAGTTTACTGAGAATGATGATTTCCAATTTCATCCATGTCCCTACAAAGGACGTGAACTCATCATTTCTTATGGCTGCATAGTATTCCATGGTGTAGATGTGCCACATTTTCTTAATCCAGTCTATCATTGTTGGACATTTGGGTTGGTTCCAAGTCTTTGCTATTGTGAATAATGCGGCAATAAACATACGTGTGCATGTGTCTTTATAGCAGCATGATTTATAGTCCTTTGGGTATATACCCAGTAATGGGATGGCTGGGTCGAATGGAATTTCTAGTTCTAGATCCCTGAGGAATCGCCACACTGACTTCCACAAGGGTTGAACTAGTTTACAGTCCCACCAACAGTGTAAAAGTGTTCCTATTTCTCCACATCCTCTCCAGCACCTGTTGTTTCCTGACTTTTTAATGATCGCCATTCTAACTGGTGTGAGATGGTATCTCATTGTGGTTTTGATTTGCATTTCTCTGATGGCCAGTGATGGTGAGCATTTTTTCATGTGTCTTTTGGCTGCATAAATGTCTTCTTTTGAGAAGTGTCTGTTCATGTCCTTCGCCCACTTTTTGATGGGGTTGTTTGTTTTTTTCTTGTAAATTTGTTGGAGTTCATTGTAGATTCTGGATATTAGCCCTTTGTCAGATGAGTAGGTTGCGAAAATTTTCTCCCATTTTGTAGGTTGCCTGTTCACTCTGATGGTAGTTTCCTTTGCTGTGCAGAAGCTCTTTAGTTTAATTAGATCCCATTTGTCAATTTTGGCTTTTGTTGCCATTGCTTTTGGTGTTTTAGACATGAAGTCCTTGCCCATGCCTATGTCCTGAATGGTATTGCCTAGGTTTTCTTCTAGGGTTTTTATGGTTTTAGGTCTAACATTTAAGTCTTTAATCCATCTTGAATTGATTTTTGTATAAGGTGTAAGGAAGGGATCCAGTTTCAGCTTTCTACATATGGCTAGCCAGTTTTCCCAGCACCATTGATTAAATAGGGAATCCTTTCCCCATTTCTTGTTTTTCTCAGGTTTGTCAAAGATCAGATGGTTGTAGATATGTGGCATTATTTCTGACGGCTCTGTTCTGTTCCATTGATCTATATCTCTGTTTTGGTACCAGTACCATGCTGTTTTGGTTACTGTAGCCTTGTAGTATAGTTTGAAGTCAGGTAGCGTGATGCCTCCAGCTTTGTTCTTTTGGCTTAGGATTGACTTGGCAATGCGGGCTCTTTTTTGGTTCCATATGAACTTTAAAGTAGTTTTTTCCAATTCTGTGAAGAAAGTCATTGGTAGCTTGATGGGGATGGCATTGAATCTGTAAATTACCTTGGGAAGGATGGCCATTTTCATGATATTGATTCTTCCTACCCATGAGCATGGAATGTTCTTCCATTTGTTTGTATCCTCTTTTATTTCCTTGAGCAGTGGTTTGTAGTTCTCCTTGAAGAGGTCTTTCACATCCCTTGTAAGTTGGATTCCTAGGTATTTTATTCTCTTTGAAGCAATTGTGAATGGGAGTTCACTCATGATTTGGCTCTCTGTTTGTCTGTTATTGATGTATAAGAATGCTTGTGATTTTTGCACATTGATTTTGTATCCTGAGACTTTGCTGAAGTTGCTTATCAGCTTAAGGAGATTTTGGGCTGAGACAATGGGGTTTTCTAGATATACTATCATGTCATCTGCAAACAGGGACAATTTGACTTCCTCTTTTCCTAATTGAATACCCTTGATTTCCTTCTCCTGCCTAATTGCCCTGGCCAGAACTTCCAACACTATGTTGAATAGAAGTGGCGAGAGAGGGCATCCCTGTCTTGTGCCAGTTTTCAAAGGGAATCAAGACTGACACCTCACACGGCCGGCCAGGTACTCCAACAGACCTGCAGCTGAGGGTTCTGTCTGTTAGAAGGAAAACTAACAGAAAGGACATCCACACCAAAAACCCATCTGTACATCACCATCATCAAAGACCAAAAGTAGATAAAACCACAAAGATGGGGAAAAAACAGAGCAGAAAAACTGGAAACTCTAAAAACCAGAGTACCTCTCCTCCTCCAAAGGAACGCAGTTCCTCACCAGCAACGGAACAAAGCTGGACGGAGAATGACTTTGACGAGCTGAGAGAAGAAGGCTTCAGACGATCAAATTACTCCGAGCTACGGGAGGATATTCAATCCAAAGGCAAAGAAGTTGAAAACTTTGAAAAAAATTTAGAAGAATGTATAACTAGAATAACCAATACAGAGAAGTGCTTAAAGGAGCTGATGGAGCTGAAAACCAAGGCCCGAGAACTACGTGAAGAATGCAGAAGCCTCAGGAGCCGATGCGATCAAATGGAAGAAAGGGTATCAGCCCTGGAAGATGAAATGAATGAAATGAAGCGAGAAGGGAAGTTTAGAGAAAAAAGAATAAAAAGAAACGAGCAAAGCCTCCAAGAAATGTGGGACTATGTGAAAAGACCAAATCTACGTCTGATTGGTGTACCTGAAAGTGACGGGGAGAATGGAACCAAGTTGGAAAACACTCTGCAGGATATTATCCAGGAGAACTTCCCCAATCTAGCAAGGCAGGCCAACATTCAGATTCAGGAAATACAGAGAACGCCACAAAGATACTCTTCGAGAAGAGCAACTCCAAGACACATAATTGTCAGATTCACCAAAGTTGAAATGAAGGAAAAAATGTTAAGGGCAGCCAGAGAGAAAGGACGGGTTACCATCAAAGGGAAGCCCATCAGACTAACAGCGGATCTCTTGACATAATTTCTTACCAGGAGAGGATAGGAATTTTCTTTTACTATAGATAAAATTTCACCATATGTATTTAATAGAAATATATATATAGAAAAAATCCTATCAAAATAGAAAGATCTTTCATATATATTAGAGATATTTGTTCACAAATATCTTGTGCACAAAGGTACTCTTTCCATATGGGATAATGACGATTCAGTCATGTGGTATCTCCCTTGACTGATTATGTCTGTGAAACTTTCTCTAAAGAAACTACCCTTTCAAAGTCATCTACCTGTTGAAACCATTGGTTGAAACCAGTGTAGTTTAAAATAATAACAGACTATAGCCGACCTGTTTTTTTTTATGTGACTGAAAATTTTCATCTAGAAATATATTTGCATCTAGAAATCTATCTTTAAAAGTAGTCAAGGCAACATCTTTCTTGAGTGTCTTCTGTCTGGAAAATTCCGGACTCACAGCCAGAGGTAAAGCAACATAGTAAAGGAGAGAACATTTACATTATTGTCAAATGGTGCAATTATTCTACTTTCTGGAATTGCTCATATCTACACATCAGTGATACCGAGCATTGTCATGAGGTTGGATTTTGTAGAAATAACTGCTTGTTTACTGTGCTTGCCTCAGTTCTGAGGCTGTATTTTACTCTTTCTAATCTTAATTGAATGCTTCTGATTAAGTCAGTATTTTCTGGTGCACATGCATGCACACAAAGCTTTAATTTGAAGGAGGAAATAGGATTATTTATCTTTGTTCTCTGGTTTCCACCTTTCTGGCATGCAAGTCAAATTACCTGCCCTTCGTAAATGGCTTCCTGGGTTTCTGGAGAAATTATCATCCAGTATTTCAGCCAGAAATCTATCTGCTAACCTTGAAAATCAGTGGTAGTTGTTATGGATAGTTAAGTTATGGGATGCAAGAGGAAGAGAAAGGATAAGTAGAAGAAGTGTTTTTAAAAGATTTCAGGGCAATGCCGGCAGCACATTTTAAAGAACTCCATCCAAGTTATTATAACCGCTTCTAATACATCTTAAGCATTTGGCCTGTGGCAAATACAGGGCTAAGTTATTTACTGGCATCCTCTGATTTAATAAGTGTAAGCAGTGTCACTGTCTTCACGTTTGTAGATGTGGAAACTGAGGTTCAAAGATTTTAAATAATTTGCTGAAGTTCATTGTGAATGTCTTGGCAGAGCCCGGGTTTGAATCTGGGCCTGTATATTCTAGAACATGTGATTTTAATCACCACGTTGTACTGACTTGACTGGGTCCAGAAGATCAGGTCATCAGGAAAGTTGGAAGAACAATTTTTATGGCCTTGGAAAATTTTTGCTATTTATGACTCTAAAAAATTGGTTTTATGCTAGATAAATAACATGGATTTAACTACAAAACTGTGCAGAGCACTTATGCCATAGCTGGATGCTCCACTGAAGATCAACACAGACTGGCTACACTGAACTATTCCTAGAAAGAAACATCAGCAAGATAAGGCAAACAAATAAGCCTCAACAAATTCCCCAGTGCATCTTCTTTTTTTCCAAGTTCTGGATGCCTGTATCCCCTCCTGATAAAACACCCTAGATCTGTGTTTGGAAAGGTCTTCATCATCATCCCATTGAGACCCTGTTGATGGTTAATTTTGCAAGTCAGCTTGACTAGGCCACAGAGTACCCAGAAAGTTGGCCAAACATTACTCTGGGCGTGTCTGTGAGGGTATTTCTGGAGGAGATTGGTATTTGAGTTGATAGACTGAATAAAGCAGATTGTCCTCTTATGTAGATGGGCCTCATCCAAGCAGTTGAAAGCCTGTAATAGAACAAAAAAGTCTGACTCTCCCCCAAGTAAGAGAGACTTCCTCCTGCTTGACTGCATTAGAACTAACATGTTGGCTTTTTTCTGCCTTTGGACTTGAACTGAAACATCGGCTCTTCCTGAGTCTTGAACCTGCTGACCTTTCAACTGGAACTACACCATCAGCTCTTCTGATTCACAGGCCTTCGAACTGAGACTAACTATATCCCATTTCCTCTGGGTCTCTGAGCTTGCCAACTCACCCTGCAGCTGTTAGGACTTTTCAGCATTCATAATCACATGAACAAGTTCTTTATGATAAGTCCCTTTACACACACACACACACACACACACACCCCCTATTGGTTCTGTTTCTCTGGAGAACCCCAACTAACACAGACTCCTAATTTGATTTCCTCTACATAACCCCATGCCAAGTGATCATTCAGTCTGTGTGTGATTTTCTACCTTCCTGGCTCAGGGGGATGTGGGGTTGGTCTCTTCAACTCCGCCAAAGCGTAGTAGTTAGGCCTTTTATCACCAAATTCATCTTGCTAGGTGCTTAGCATTCCACTCTCTGCCCTTTAATCTCTGAAGCCTAAACATCTGGGCTGTTGTGAGGCTGTAGTGGGAGTGAGTTTCCCTCAGGAGGTGAGTCTTCCAGGGGCTGTGCGAAGTCTTGCCCCTCACATGCTTCTTGCCTCCCGGGCAGGCATCCGTGTACTTGAAATACTGAAGCAGGCAGAATGCAGCACCCTGAGACACAGGCAGTGTATGGACCTTGTTCCAGGGAAATTTGGACCATCTGCAAATGTTGACTTGGTTCTGGCCTACAGGGTCTCTCCAGGTAAATGCTGTCATCCTGAGCTTCACAGACTTCTGAGTTCAAAAACCTCTAAGTCTGTCTCCACCTTCTGCCTCAGAGCATGATTTTGGTTTCTAGTGTAGTGGGAGATTTTTTTTTTCACGTTCTCATTCCCTGAAGAGTCTAGGCTTTGGAATACAAATATAAGAAAGGGCTCCATTTTCCTCTGCTTTGTGCTCATCCCTTCCCAGAGGCAATGAGGACAGGCAACGTGGCTGCTTGTAAAGAATCAAGGGCTACGAGGGAAAAGAAAAGTCTTAGAGGTGGGCGGAAGGAGTCAATTAACATTTCAAACATAGTATTGTTATATTTGTTCAAATATGTCCCGGGATAGAGACTTAACTAGTTTGCCTCCTGCCAATCCAGGGAAAACATATTGAATTTTTTGATGGTGCTGTTAGGAGGAACTCAGTTTTTCCCTAGTTCCTTCCTTCCTTTCATTCCTCAACTATTCATTCTCATGTGTCATTTATTTAAGTCTCTCTTTGTCCTGGTTGCTTTCTTCAAATGTGCTACATGTCTCTTCTGAGGCTTGTGGCTGAGACTGGCCACCACCTGTGGTCTGACCCAGGAAACCTTCGTAATTTCAAGTGGTCTATGTTTTAGTGATAAAAACCATCCAAACCCTGGAGTGCAAGTGTGCATGTACACACACACACACACACACATGCTGTAAGTTTGAGGCTTAGTCAAGGATACAGAAACTTAGCAGAAGCAATATGACAACACAGAGCAAAAGCAGCTGCAGAATATCTTCCTGCCACTTCACTTGTACCCCAGAGTCTCTAATGGGTGAGGTAGGGGCATGTAGCTACTCGTAACATTATCCATGTAAGGTAAGGTCTTGCAGGATCCAAGAAGCTTAAGTTTGTGCTGGGTCAGGGTCACTTTATATTGTGCCTTTCATCACCATTCATAACGAATCTACACACTCAATAAAATCTCTGTAGTTAATTCTTCAAGGAGATATTTGCAAACTTTAGGCTCTGCTGGTTATTGAGCCAAACTCAGGTCAGAGCATTCCATCCTCACCTGGGGGAAAAGGCAATCGGTGTGTAGGCATTTCTGAGCACTCTTTCTCTGCCCTCAGCTCTCCAGCATCCTGGAAAGCCCATTCATTCACAGCACTTTAGAACACACTATTGCTATTTAATAGTGGCTTCAACTGGCTATGGAGAGATTTGCTCTATGCAGTGTAGCTTAGTGGTAGACCTGGCTTTGCCAGACAGCACAGAATTTAAAGCTATTGTCTTGTATTTTCCCTGCCTCTCATCCCTTAACACAAGGGCCTAAGAACATAAAAATTCTGATTAAAAGTTCTTCCATAGGAGTGGAGAACTGGGAAGATCACCTTTGTCTGTGAAAGAAGAGTAGACCTACCTTCCAATTTGGAAAAAATAATAGCTCATGAGAGACTGAGAAAGCAAAGGGGCAAAGGCCAGACCATGTATGACAGCTGACTCATGAACTGCACAGCCACCAACCCGGGACACCAAACCACAACTTCTGTAGCATCAGCCAATTATTATCAGGACTTGGTTAGTGACCCTCTGCTCCCCTAATTTTTGCCACTTACCACTCAGGATCAAGCAGAGAAAGTCCAATATGCTTCGCAAGCCAATCACTTAAGATGTCTAGTCCTGGTTAGCCCATCTCCAGCTTCCCCATGCCAGCAGCCTCCAATCAAAGCATACCTGAAGCCTTTCCTTTTTTCATTATAAAGTTTTCTTATTCCCTGCCTGACCTTGACTCTACCAAATGCAAGTGACAGTGGCTGACTCCTTGTTTTATCAAGTTCTAATTAAATAGCCTTTGTTCTCATTTTGGGGGTATCTTTATTGCGATGCCCCATCATTTAATTTTCACAACAACCCTGTGAATAAAATATGACGGTTATCTCCATTGTTGAGGTGACGCAGAGAAGGGATATGCTATCTGCACAAGGTCACACCACTGCTAAGTGATGGGTTAGAATTTGAATCTAGGTTTGTTGGCCTCCTAAGCCCCTGCCTTTAAACCGGGACTGTATCACTGTGAGGACTTAGGAGCCATGCATTGATAATCTCCTGGAGGATTGGTAAGAGTTGAGATTGGTAGATCATGTGTGTGTGTGTGTTTTAGAAAAATATGTCTACATTAGGTCCTCAGGACAGAGATGGCTAGCTGATCACCAGCAATGTGGCATTCCCTTTCCGGGAGGTTGAATGCCATTTCGCTGGGTTTACATTTCCCAAGGCTCTTGAATCTAGGTGAGGCCTTTGGCTATTTCTGGCTTATTTAATGTGAACATAAATTATTATGTGTTACTTTGGAAGAGGTGGTTAAATTTTTGGTAGGCCATGCCTACACTTACATTATTCCATGAAAATAGTGGTATGTTATGTTGCAGTTGCAAACAGTAAAAGTTGGAAGGAACCCGGATCCCTTAGTTTATGTTTAGGAGAACAGCCAGACCAGGAATATCCACATTACATTTGGCATAAGTGAGAAATAATCGTTGATTATATTAAGTCATTGAGGTTTTGGGGTTCTTTTCTCACTTAGCCTACCCTGATTAATATATTTCTCTTTAAGGACACTTTTACAGGGAAGGTTAGGCCCCCAGATCATTTTCTAGTAGCAATTATATTTCACCTGGATAACTAATATGTAGATGTTGATGTTTTCTTGAAAGTGTTTGTGGAATTTTTAGTGTGTAGAGCTAGAAATGCAGGCACAGTAGACTGTGGTACTAGTAGTTGACATTGAATGCAATTGATTATAGCCACACCGGGAACAGGACAGACAAAGTAAATAAATTATGAATTCCAGGGGAAAGGAGTTTGCAATAGCTGCTATTTCATTTCCCTCTTAACCCCCTGCGACTGTAAACACGCTTATAGATATATTTTATTAATCATTGTTTTGATGTATTTGGAGTTTGCAAGTAGCTATTGTAGCTAGGGGATTTCTGGACACCCCTCTAGCTAATCAGATTAGGGACACAAATGCTGCGGTGACAAGCTAGTCTGTGTATGAAAAGACAAATGGAAAAGCTCTCCCTCACCAGCACTTGTAACTAGCTATTTGTTTAAAATAACAGCTTTAGGCCTCTTTCCAACTGTGCTGTTCTCACTTCTGTCTGCAGATGTTGGACTTTCGACTGAAAATTACATGGGAGATACTTAACAAGTGGATATCTTTCAAGGGACATCATCAGAATAAAACACTTCAAAATTCACTTTATGCTGCTTGAAGAAAGATAGCATTGATATGGTATTTTGAAAGAGCGATAACTACCAGAACTTAAAAAGACCTGTTTTTTATAAAGGAGGCAAAGAAGTGTGTCATTAATGGCACAGTAGGCTAAATCTTGAGAGGAGAGGATAAGCGTTGCATAACTCCAGACTTATCCACAATAAACTGTGTGTGTACTGGTGGTTTATTTCTATCTACACTTCATTGGGTGGTGGTAACTACTAGTCTCAAATCTTGATTCTTTCCCAGGACAGCTCACAGTGAGGTCTGACCCAATCTAGCATCACCCCAGGTCTCAGGAAACCTGGTGAGATCTCTTCTCATTCTGAAGTCTGTCTTGGTAATCTTGCCATATTACCTTTTACTATAGAAATATAGTTTTAGTTTTTGTCTGATTGTTCCTCTGCCTTGTTTACCACTCATCTGTTTTGTTCACTGCTGCATCTCCAGTGCCCAGCACACTTCCTGGCACATAGAGTACATTAATTCACTGTGGAATATACACAGTTGTAAGCAAGGTGAGTGGAGATGGCAGGAATTGGAGAAGTCTTAACATCTAAATAGAAGATGGGGCTTGGGACAAAATGTGAAGGTTGGGTAAGTTTGATTATGCAGAGATAAAAGTGTTCCACATGGAGAATGGAACACTAAGGAGCTAAATCTAGGAGTCAGGAATGAGTTCAGTATGTTTAAGGGACAGCAAGTAGACAGCTGGCGAGACTGTGGAGGAACGGAAAGTATGTTTCATGGCTTTAGAATGTCAAGCATTAATAGAAGTATGCAAAATGCTTTAATGAAAATTATAGGATAGCCTTGCGTTAACTCAAAAATTGTAAAATACTTTGTATGGAATAACTTTACAAGTTAAAACCACACACTTCAACTTCTGTTATCCTGTGTGGTTCATCTGCATGAAGCTCTCTTTAATACTCTACATGTAAAACCAGAATATAAGAGCATTTTTGATTTCATGGCTTGCTGTGAACTGAATGTTTGTACCTTTCAAAATTTGCATGTTGGAGCCTAAGTTCTGAATGTGTTTAGCGGTGTGGCCTTTAGGAGGTAATTAGGTCATGAGGTCAGAGGCCTCATGAATGGGATTAATGCATTTATAAAAAGATAAAGAGGCCAGAGCTCATGCACTTTGTCTGTGTGTGTGTGTGTGTGTCTCTCTCTCTGTGTGTGTGTGTGTGTGTGTGTGTGTGTGTGTTTGTTTGTGTATCTCCACACATACATCATGTGAGGGTACAGCAATAAAGAGAGGCCATCTTTAAACCAGGAAGCCGACCCTCACCAAGAACCTGATACCCTGATCTAGGACTTCTAGACTCCAGAATTATAAGAAATGCATGTTATAGCAGCCAAACTGACTAAGACGTGGCCACAAACCAAAAGAGAAGTTTGTCACTTAGCCATTGCACTTTCCCTTCCTGGCCCCCAAGATGGAGGACTTTTATGGGTCATGAAGTATTTCCTGGAGCAGATGTGGTTATGACAGACATAATGTTAGTGTCTCTTTGTGGACCAGAGTTCATTTGATTGGGTTTGTGTACCCAGTCCTGGAGAGAGCTGGAGGAGCAGGGCTAGATCTAAGATATCATTCTGATGAGCTGGATGTTAAGCCAGCTGCAGTAGCCCCAATCTGTTTAGGGGCTCATATTTTTAATGGTCTCATCTGCCTTCTTCCCTCCAACTCCTGATAGTTAGAGAATAACACATTTATCACTGGTCACTATCCCATAAAACTCTTACGTATGCAGCAGGAGTCTTATCTCTCTGATTCATTTCCTTCTTAGACAAAAGCCGAAGAGCAGGTAGTCTTAACAACCTTCAGCTCAGTTATCTTAGCTCACTTAGGAAGACCAGTGAATCAGAAAGAACATTCTTCCAACCTGAAACCTGTTTTCCAGCAACAGTAATGACCATTACTAACATGTATTTCATCATTGCATTAGGGTTCTCTAGAGAAACACAATCAATAGGCTCTGTCTGTCTGTCTGCCTGCCTATCCATCTATCTGTCTATGAGGAAATTGATAATAGGAATTGGCTCACACAATTCTGGAGGCTGAAAAGTCCCACAGTTTGCCATTGGCAGGCTAGAGGACAAGGGAAGCCAGTAGTGTGATTCAGTCTGAGTCCAAAGGCCCCAGAACCAGGAATGCCAGTGTACAAGGGCAGAAGATTGATGTCACAAGCCAACTAAAGAGAGCAAATTCATCCTTCCTCTGCTTTTTTGTTCTACTTGGGCCCTCAAAAGATTGGAAGATGCACACCCACATTGGTGAGAGTGATCTTACTCAGTCTGCTCATTCAAATGCTAATATCTCCCAAAAACACCCTCACAGACACACCCCAAAATGATGTTTTACCAGCTATCTGGACATCTCTTAGCCCAGTCAAGTAGGCACCTAAAATTAACCATCATACCTATGTTATTTAATTTATTTTCAAGAACCAAGTATTTTTATGGCCCCCATTATGCATATCAGGAAACCGCATTGAGAGTTTAAGGAACTTCCCTAGAGAAATCTAGTCGGTGAGTGACAGACTTATTTGTAAATTCATGATATGTTTTTATCTAACATAGAGTCACTGTATAATGCTAGCCTTTGTCTCCATTTTAAAAGGGACTGATTTTAACATTTCAGCTAACATCTTTACACTTTTCCTCAGGATCTTTAAGTTTAGACAGCCACAAATATCACTTTAAAAGAGATCCTTTACAGTGATTATTCAGGTAGAACTAAGAACACTACAAGAATGCAGTGAATTTAGTACCCACTTATTGGATGGCCTGGGCTCAAATCCCAGTGTTCCATTTACTTGCTATGTAACTTAAGCTTGTTTTCTCATCTGTAAAAATTGAGATAATACTTCTCAAGGGATTTGAGGCTTAATTAAGATACTATATGTAAACCACTTAGCACTGTACCTGGCACGTGAAGACCTCTGTAAATGCTGTTAGTGTCTTCTAAAGTATACAGAGTCGAATTAATAATGGTAGAACTATTTTCCTAGTTCAGCAATGTGCACTGCCTTACCTTTCTTTTCTTTTCTTTTTTTCTTGTAGAGAGCATATGTTGGAGTACCTGGCATTCTATGTCATGAGAGAATGAACCAGAATGGGGCATATGCTTCTAACCTGAAGACAAGACTGCAGAACTGACTGTATACACAGTCCTGTGTCACTTAAAGACAGGGATACATTCTGAGAAATGCATCATGAGGCAGTTTCATCATTGTGCGAATATCATGGAGTGTCCTTACACAAAGCTAGACGGTATACACCTACTACATACCTAGGCTCTATGGTATAGCCTATTGATCCTAGGTTACAAACCTGTACAGCATGTTACTGTACTCAATAATACTGTAAGCAATTATAGCACAATGGTAAGTATTTATTTGTATATCTAAACATATCTCAAGATAGAAAAGGCACAGTAAAAATATGGTATTATAATCTTATGGGACCACCATTTTATATTCAGTCCATTATTGACCAAAACATCATTAGGCAGTGCATGACTGTATTTGTGTAAGGAAATTTAAAAATAAAAAGGTATGTTTGGAAACAGATTAAAAGAGGGATCATAAAGTGCTGAAAGGACTCCTGTTTGAACCCTGAAATTTCTCTAGCACTGTTCCTAAACTTTTGGGGTCACTGGCCAGTTAATAACTGTAGGAAAACCAGAGAGCATGTACCTTCTAAATGTACCTGCACATGAAATTATGCATACAATTTTGGGGATTCACAGAAAAGTCCTTAAAAGTCTATCCATGTGATTGCTCTCAGTATGTATGAGAACACCTGGCCTGAGTGAAAATTCTGCATCAGGAGGCTTTTCCCCATGACGAACATGGAGTTAGAGGTTGAAGGCTGAGGAGGAGTTTTGTAGGTAGAAAAGAGAGAAAGAGGCCAGGCGCGGTGGCTCATGTCTGTAATCCTGGTACTTTGGGAGGCCAAGGTGGGCAGATCACTTAAGGTCAGGAGTTCGAGACCAGCCCAGCCAATATGGTGAAACCCCGTCTCTACTAAAAATACAAAAATTATCTGGGCATGGTGGCACGTGCCTGTAATCCCAGCTATTCAGGAGGCTGAGGCACAAAAATTGCTTGAACCCGGGAGGCGGAGGTTGCAGTGAGCCGAGATCGTACCACTGCACTCCAGCCTGGGCCACAAGAGTGAGACTCGGTCTCAAAAAAAGAAAAAGGAAAGAGAGAAAGACATTGCAGTAGAGGGGATTTCATGGATGAAGTTACAGAAGGGTGAAAGGGAATAGTGGAGTGGTCTCTGGGGAAGAGCGAAGGGGCTGGGACTAGATGAAGAACAGTTTTTTATGCCATGCTAAGGAGTTTCACTTTGTCTTTAGACAGCATCAAAGTGCTCAGAGATTTACAGCGGAATGAGGCTAATGGAGGTCTTGAAGCCCCTACTAGAGTTATAACGAGAGCAGCTACATTTTATGATTTATATATAAGATGTGGTTCGAATTATGTAGCTTTAAAATGTTGGGAAAATGTTTTAAGCAATAGAGAGCAGAGAAGAATTTTAAACAGGAGATTGACTTGAGCCCATTTGTATCTGAAAAGACAATGCAGGCCACTGAAGCACAAGAACGCCAGTGAGGAAGTCCGTATGAGTCACATCTCTAGCTCAGCACTGTCCATACTTTCTGCAATGATGAGAGTGTTTTGCATCTGTGCTGTCCCATGCAGAAGCCACTGGCCACACGTGGCGACCGAGCTCGAAATATGGCCAGAGTGATGGAAGAGCTGAAGTTGTAATATTATTCAATTGCAATTAGTTTAAATAGCTATGTATGGCTACAGCTACTATTTTAGGCAGTGCAACTCTAATCAGTGGTCTCCTATCTCCACAAAGGAACGTAGCCCTGCTCATACCTTGATTTTAGCACACAGAGACCTGTGTTAGACTTCAGACTTGTGGAACTGTAAGATAATGCATTTGTATCATTTTAAGCCACTGTGTTCGTGGTAAGTAGTTATGGCAGCAGTAGAAAAGTGACGCAGTTATAAATCTAAAATGGCATCATTAAAGGGGCTTTTGGGCAAACGTTATTTCAGGTTAAAAGTTACCAACTGAGATAATTTTTTGAAAAAGTTTATTTTTTTATTATCTGAGTATTATATGGGCATTATACAAAATTTGGAGAAAGCACGGGACACTATAAAGAGGAAGAAAGCCCCTTTCAGAGGTAGATAATAATATTTGGATATATGGATGTATTCTCCCTAGTTTTTTAATTGTATTTTTATAGTGGAGATGATAAAGAGCTAACAGTTATTGAGTGATTGTTATGTGCTAATCCCTGTTCTAAATACTTCACTGATATTAACTCATTTCATCCCCATTACAATCTATGATGTAGGCGTGGTCTTCCCATTTTGCAGATGAAGAAACTGAAGCAGAAAGATACATCACTGGCTTATCTGATTAGACACAGCAGAGTAAGGCATCTGCCCCAGGCAGTAAGTTTCGGAGCAAAGATTAATTCTATGGTATACTGCCCATATTCTGAATATATTACTGTTAATCTTGATTCCTTTCACTTAACCCTTTAAATTCAAAAATTTCTCATGTTATTAACAACTCTTAACTGTGGTTTGCAGATCGTGTAGGTGGTACAAGTGTCACCATTTTCCTTTTGCCGCATTTATGCCAAAAATTATAATGACCTCTTTATCATTGAGAAGAGGTATGTTAGAAATAGAAATTCTTTAGCTTAAAAATGAAGTTAGCATAATGCTAATTTATTAATAGAGATGGAGGGTGTGGGAGCAAGTGTCAGATACATTTGTAAAGTTATTTACTTGGAACTTGAAGCTAATTTTTCTGTAAAGTAATATGATACATAATTGGACCTTCAGTAGCCCCCATCTTCCCACATGCCTATTTTCCCTGCAAAGTAATAGAAATAGTAAATGCTGTTAGTATGTTGAGGTTCAACCCAAGAGCTTATGTATAAGGGAAAAAAAAATTCCCCCTAGGTAGTGCAACTATGAAATTAGTATAAAATTGATCAGAACAGAGATATGCAAAGTTACCTTTAAGAGGCAAAATAGCTTTGGGGCCTATAAAAATGTTACTCAAAGAAGGGAAACTCAGTTCTTAGCCCTGGAAGAAGTGAGAAATTAGCCCCTTGAACAACCATTGGCAGCATCCCCAGGTGGTACTACATATTGTAGAGGGAGCTTTAGCCAATGACGGCTGAAAGGTCTGTCTCTCTGGAAGATAGATGCATCAGCCTGTTTTAGGGAGTGTAGCTAAAATCAGCTAACTCTCTTGTTTTGTTTGCATACTCGCCTAATAACTTCTGGTTAAAATTGGGCTTCTTATAGGTCTACAGGGAGACATTTCTCTGGTTTTGTTGCCACAAGTATTACAGCTCTGTCATAATTATGTTTATTATTGTAACTTAAAAGATAGGTGTTGCAGTTCTATAAATGTTTCCTGAGTTTGATTAATTCAAATGTACCCCTTGAGAGATGGGTCCATTCTTAGCAAGCTGACAAAATCAGACCTCAAGCAGAGCCTGTGATCTGAAGGTCAGGCCCTGAACCGGGTACCCACCAGGTAGCCTGGGTCTTCCCCTTGCTTTACCTCCTCTAACATTATCATTGGCCAAAGCTAGGCTCCTATTATTATTTAAGTAATTTCAGTGTGTGTTTGTAATAAAAGAATAGCAAAAATATAGTTGCAGTCAGTAATTATTACAAAAGGAGGGTAAGAGCAAAAAAAATAACAGTTTAATTGGAGAAAGGTATAACTGCTGTTGCTGCTGATAATGATGAATAACATTAATTGTGGACTTAAAAATTTGTGAGGCATTGTGTTATATACTTTAAATAAGTTATTTCATTTAATCCTAACAACCCCAAGAGGAAGCTACATTATTGTGCACAATTTACCAATGAGGAAATTGAGGGATTTAAAGGTCAAGTAATTCACCCATGGTCAGATATCCAGAAAGTGCAGAGCCAGGATTACGGTCCAGGCAGCACAAGCCTTTGCCCAAACTCTTGACTGCAAAGCTCGATTAAGAAGCTGGGAAGGAGGCTCTAGGGGAGAAACTATGGGAGCCCTTTATTTCAGTTTCAGAAGTTGATTTCTCTGGTTTATGGTTAAACTTTCTTCTTTTTGACCAAGTATATCATTAATTTCTCATACTGACTAGTCCGGGTATGATTCCAGTCTTGGCTCACTACTCAATCAAATGGTGGGGTGGGGGTGGAGAGCTAAGAAAAGTGGATAAGAATTGGAAGAGGCTGAGGCAGAGTGAGATGGAAGAGGTCAAAGATGATATATGTGTATGGAAAAGGTGGCCAGATAAAAAAAATTAAGCAGTGCACATCAACAGAAGGAAAGAGGGACGGCAGGTTTGATGCCCAATCATAATCCCTTTGAGGGAGAAAAAGAGTAGATCAGACACCAGTAACTAGAGAATCTTTGTTTCTGACTGGAGAGGCAGTGTGGGGGGTAATGGAAGCATGCTCAGTTGGATGTCAGCCTGCATGTTCCCTGATTTGTAACTGGAAGTCCTTGCTATTGCCTTTGAGCTCTGGAACTGTTTTATTGCTTTTATAAACTACTAGTTATCTTCTTTTAGGGGGACATAACAGATGGTCATGCTGGAACTGAGCTTTTTATCTGAATCTTCAAAACCTTTTTGTGCACAATTTATGAGCTTCCCTTCTTTGCAAATTCAGTGCTTTCTTGTTGCTTTTCCTTTTGAGATGAGCCACAAGAGCCTCATTTTCGTTGGGCATTGCCTATTAGTGGCAAAATTCCTTTCTTATTTAATCAGCTTCTCCAAAGGAATATGGCTGAATCCAGATAGGTTCTGTTTATGAAGGCAAAAAGATTTTGGTGGTCTAACTAAAAATAACACATGGAATCTGCCACCTGGGTCTCCCTTTGATATGCATCTTATATTTTTATGCATTTTGCTCATGAAGTTCCTGCTCGTAAGTCAGCCCCTTTAAGCATGGAAGACATTTGACTGGGTTAAGTGTTTGTGGTATAGAAAGGACAACCCCAACCTGTCATGCAGTTGGAAGGCAAGGCTGACATAATCCCAGATCCTTGCCTTGTTGGGTTCAGAATATACAGAGGATCGTTGCATACACTCTCAGTTGAATGAAAAAAAAAAATGAGTAAAACAGTATTATCTATGAAAAAAAAACTCGGAAAATGGTATGTCTTTCATAATTACCAGAAACCTGCAAGATAGTTGGATACACACTGGGCTCAGAAAACAACCAAACCAAAATCGACTTTGCAAACTTCAGCATCTTCATAGTTCATTTTGTTCTATAGGCTTGTTTCCCAGATCATTTGGAATTAATACTGTTCTGGCTTATTATTCAAATTCCTGAACCCACCAGAGATATTTTCGCCAGCTTTTGTGCAGTCTCTGAATATTACCTAGACTCCAGAGTGGCAGTATAGTGTCTAAGAAAACACAAACTTTGGAGTCAAAGCCTTTGGGTCTGCTACATATAAGCTGCATAACTTCAGGCTAATTGTTAGAGTCTTTAAATCCTTCAGTTATTCTCAACTGCAAAATGGAAATAATAACAACTATCTTCCAGGGTTATTATAAAGATGAAATCACAGGTACACGTATACAGATAGATATGTGTGTGTATGTGTGTATATATATATATGTACATATATACACACACACATATATATATTGCATAGTTTGTACTTTGCATGTATGTATGTATGTGTAAAGTGCTGGCCTGTAATATACACAATAAATAATAGTTGCATTATTGTTGTTTGGTTGCACTTTGCTCCTCTGTTGTCCTTGTGAAGGAAGAGATGCTTCTCTCAGTGTTGGGTATTGTTTGCTTATGAAGTCTCTGAAAAGTTCTTCAATAAAGAAGCCTGTTAAAATTCTTATATGCTGAATGTTCTCAAGCTTATTTGATCACCAAACCAGTTTTTCCAGTAATACCTATTAATATCCTGTGGATCCACTGCTCTGCAAACACAGCAAACATGCTTTAGGAAATGCTGATCAGGTAGATAGAGCCATGATCTTTAATATAGAAATGTGTATTTGAAGCTTTGTTCTACACTTCCTGGGCTCTGTGACTCTGACAAGGCACTGAATTTAGCTGCTACTATCAGTTAAGGCTCAGCTCATATATAATCAGTTCCAGGACCACCAGTCCCCAGAAAGAGGGTAAGAAACCTTTCCTGTATGTACTTATAATCAGTGCCATGCAGAGCCATACTAGAACCTGAGGCACAAGACAAAAATCAGCCATCCTGGTATTGTCTGCTTTTAAAATGAAGTTGTTTCCTTGCCTTGTCCTAGTCCTGACCCTGCTCATAATGCCCTGAACATGTATTGATCGTACTGTAATAATGTATTTATGTATGTCTTCACAAATAGACCAAAAGCTCCTGGTAGGTCAAGACCATGCCTCATTAATCATTATATCTACGGTACCAAGCTCAGTACTGGCACGAAGTCAGTTTTGATAAATGTGTCTCTGGTGAGAGTGCTCTTTTCCCATATATCTACTCCTTCACTTCATGTTTCTGCTTAACTATCATCATCAGAGAGGCTTTGCATGTAAAAGGGCCTCCCTGTCACCACCACCTCAATATTTATCCCTTATGTTGTTTAGTTTTTCTTCATGGCACTTATCATGTCTTGACATCTTTTTGAATTGCATGTATGTGTGTGTGTGTTTCTCTTGACTTAAACCTTGGTCGAGTAGGGTCTTTTTTTCCATTCCTGCATTCCCAGTACCTAGAATGGTGCCTGGTATGTAGTAGATATTCAAATATTGGTTGAATAAATTAATAATTAAATGGATGCATGACTATCTTCTTTTTCTTTCATTGCCTCATCTAGCAAGTGGAAATAATGCAATCTCCCTTATCTGCTATTAGGATTACATCAAAATGTGTATGTGGAGGCACTTAGTATAGTGCTTTGCCCATTGTTAGTAGTCAATAATGTATGTTAAAGAAATCTGTATCTAGCTGAATGTGAATAGAAGATGGTAACTCCTATGGATTTTTTTTTAAATAATGATAACTTCTGTGCCAGAGTTTTCTAATACCATGGAGAGAATGTGAAACACCATGGTGTCATTTGTTGAGTGTATTTTTATAAGCAGAATATTAATGAAGCAACAAACTACTTTTTATAGTATTCAATCAGAGACTGAGATAATGGCTTTTCATCTTACGGTCTTACATATTATCACACAGCATCAAGGGTATTAGAGTCAAGTGTCTGGGCTTGAATTCTGGCTCTGCCCTTTACTGATTGTGAGTGATTGCAGATAAGTCCCTCTCCTTTTGAGGCTTAGCTTCTTCCTTTGTAGAAGAACATTGTAAATAGCTATATCTCAGATTTGATATAAGAATTTTATGTGCTCATTTTATAAAACATAATTACTGTTAGTTGCTACTGTTCTTTTTACAACTATTACTACTACTAGCACTACCACTGCTGCTGCCAATACCTGCCGCTACTACCAATTGACATCTGGGAGTTTAGAAAACAAAATATAAAGAAAAACAAATGCTACCCACTTTTTTTTTTCCTCATAAACTTTTAGCAGATCTCAAAGTCCAAAGGGAAGCTGAAGCCAGGACAAATTGAATTAACAGATTATACCCACTGACAGAATCCAGAAGCTGCTTTTGCTACCAGTAAGCTGTCTTTTGGGTCCTGTAACTCCAATCTCCACATCCCCTTAGGGTTCACCTGCTATCTCAGGGAGGTTCCAACACAATCTGACAAATCTTTAGGACAGCGTCCCTTCACTAACAAGCAGGTTGTTGTCTTGAACATGAAGAATTGCAGATGACCCACGTTGCTAGTCTGTTGATGCACTGTTTCTCTATTTCCTGTCTATGTGTTTTTTACAAGGTAATTAAGCAGTTTTGCATAAATTAATCATTCCTGTAAAGTGCAGAGTATTTCCAGAAAAAGTCTAGAGGTGTGACCTCAGTCTCCTTGGAAGGGTGACGTCAGCAAGGCCATGGGAACTTTGATGGAAGTTCAAGGAGCTGTTCTTGAAAGTGAATCATGACTCTTTAAGGTTATTTAAAGATGACACTGCTAAAAAGGTATATTTGTTTATGCTGTTTTCCTGAGGACTTGAAAAGAGCTAGCAGCTTCCCTTGGGTGCTTTTTCTTGCCCAACTCCACTCCCTTTCTTTTACTACTTCTTAATTTATTTTTGGAGAGATCACAGCACACTGTGTGTGTGTGTGTGTGTGTGTGTGTGTGTGTGTGTGTGTGGTGTGTTCTCCATAAGCATTAGAAAGAAAAGATAGCCCCCTTAAAATAGAATTACTGAGAACATATCTCCTTAAAAGAAGCAGAGATAACAGATTTCATTAAAACTGTGCTTTAATGGAATTGAAGGAAACTCTATCATTAAGATGTGTTTGCAGAAGGTAAGTAGAAAGTGATTTTAATTATTGAATGTTTCTAAATATATCCACCCACTCCTCCCCAACCAGGTAATGCAGATCTGTAGTTCCAGGAAAAACCATGTAATACCACTGAAGGATGATAAGAGATATCCAACTGACCGTCATTTGGCAAGGTCACTTTTTAATTAACCCAAAGCAGAAATAAACCTAGAATTTTCTACTCGTATAATGAAACCATGTTTTGAAATATTATAACTATGCTTCTTTCCCCCATATTTTCTGCTAAATTTACCATGTTCCTCTTTCAGGCAGTAGTAAAGTTTTCATTTTTTTCTCTCGTACGGTTTGCTATAGCCTATATGTAGAAAGATAGAATAGGCAATGCTCAGATTTTGGGCTTCAGAATTAACTTTTCAAACTTGAAGCACAGATAAACCTCAAAACAGTTGTGGGAATTCTGCTTTCCAAGTATCCTCCTTTCCAGAAAGTCAGGCCTGGAAGGTACAGTCATAGAGAAGCAATCGTAGCCAGCATGGTTTAGGCTGGTAGGTGAGAATGGCTACAAGAGGTGCCCCGGCAGGGGCAGGCAGCTTCATAGGGTCCCCATCCCTTCACGGTATGGAGTGTAAAGTGGCAGAATGTTTGCCCATGTGGCTTGCAGTAGGGCAAATGTGGCCCAAGAAGTTAGAGCTGGAGAATCTTTATAGTTGCAAGAAGAAGATGATGGCAGGCACCAGATAGGAACATGCATGTCTTATCAGATGGATAGCAAAGGCATAACCTTGGTTTAAACCTTCCCTTACAAAGGATATTCTTGTCACACGAATTTGTGACAATTGTAAGCATACTTGGGAAATAATGGAAGATCGATTAGTTAAGTTAATATGGTGGCACTTTCCATGCTTGGCATTAATTTTTGATTTGATATGTTTGGCAACTAAGAATAATTGTATTAAATAGTTTCCCTGGAAGGAGAAACAAGGCAAAACATGCTTTAATTGGAAGAATGCAAAGGATATTAGAAGGAACAAAGACATTTAGATTTTAAGAATAAGGAGTGGGTTTTATTCATCTTTACGCCTCTAGTGGCTACTAGCACAAAGTCTGGCACACAATTTATTGAATGCACACAAGTGCTTAATAAGTGTTTGTTGAATGAGAAAAAGA
The DNA here is from genome assembly GCF_028885655.2 of Pongo abelii. Lineage (NCBI taxonomy): Eukaryota > Metazoa > Chordata > Mammalia > Primates > Hominidae > Pongo > Pongo abelii. The sequence continues at coordinate 34,487,472 of NC_071998.2, forward strand.
GAACGTTTCTATCCTATTGAATCCTCACTAAAATCTAAAAGGATTTCAGCAATTTAGTGCAGATATGAAGAAGGTTTTCCTGGTGGGAAATTGTTACGCTGTGAAATAGAAACTGAGGGAAAATGTGCAACATCTTGGGAGGTCGCTAGGCTTTAGGCTTGTTCTAGCCTAAATGTCAGAGGTAATTTTGCTGACTTTTCAACACTAAGGTATACATGACTTAGTCAACTCTTATTATGCAGAGTTGTTAAAAAAAACTTTAATGAAATGACATAAACCTTAAATGAATATTCTTAAGTGAAAGAAGCCAGTCTGAAATGGCTACATACTGTATGATTTCAAATATATGACACTCTGGAAAAGGCAAACTATAGAAATGGTTGAAGAGACTCAGGGGTTGAGGGGAGAAAGGGATAAATAGGTGGAGCCCAGGGAAGTTTTAGGGCAGTAAAATTATTCTGTATGATACTGTAATAGTGGATACACGACAGTATATATTTGTCAAAACCCATAGAACTACAATTCAGAGAGTGAACTCTAATGTAAATTATAGACTTTAGTTAGTAATGTGACTGTCAGTTCAACTGGAACAAATGTGCTACACTACTGCAATATGTTAACACAGGAAAACTATGGCAGGGAAGAGAAAGGGAATATATGGAATGTACATTAACTCTATACTTAGTCTGCTCAATTTTTCCATAAATCTAGAACTGCTCTAAAAATTGTATATTAGTTAAAAAAAAACTCTGGAAATCATCAAGACGTTGAGGAATGGGGGTTCTCTTAATTTGGGGGACTACTTTTTCTAACATGTTAGCGAGAAATGGTACACCAGCCTTTCTCTACTAGTTAGGAAGGATTAAGAGACATTGAGAAAAGAAGCATTATTCTTCTCTGTCAGACCAAAAAAGTGAATTGTAGCAGTCAGTTCCTTTATGCCTACTCTGACTGAAAGATACAGGAGAAAAAAGGCTCTTCTTTTACTTTTCTCCCTGGCAATTGATGGCTTATGCTCTTGGCAGTTAAAGCAACTGACATGTGAGTAGGCATATGGAAATCAAAGTGCAGAATATAGTAGAGTCCAGTCCTCATTCAACATTTTACAAAAGTAGGGTCCAGGAAATAGCAAATCCCATTCCCACAGCCTAGATTTTTTCCCTCTTGCTCCAGCATTTCCTTGTGGTTTGTCTCAAGCTACCGTCATTTTTTGGGGACACGTAGATTCCTTTGGTGCCACTCCAGCCTGCTGTATAATGCCAAATGGTATTTCCAGTTTGTATTTCCTTCTTATCCAACTATTAGAGTGGACTTAGCCTTCTGTTGATTTTTTTTTTATTTTTATTGGAAATTGAGCAGATGGATTTGAATTCCTAATTTTCTTTAAAAATGTGACAAGTATTTGTTCCTTTGTTCCTTATTTTCCTCTTGACCAATTCCTTGTGTCTTTGCATCTTTTTCTTTAAAGGCATCTCACTGGTTAGTCTCATCTCTCTGTGTTCTAGGCATCTCTTTGGAAGCTAAGTTCTCTAGAATTGATTCTCTTTTTGTCTTGATACATTATTGTCCTAGTTTCACACTTGTAGTGTATGTAGGTATATGCACAAATAATATTAGTGAAATAATTGAACATTAAAATACTAAAATACAATTCATACTTATGATTGCTTTAAAAAAAGAGATTGGAGAGACATATTTGTCTAGTCTTTTATTGAGTACTATAAATCAGCTACTTTGCAAAATGTTTAAGATAAATTATCTTATTTAATTTAATCTTACTGAATGCCCCCAAGAAGTAGACTAATAGTCCCATTTTACATAATAGAAGGATAGTGACACTACCAGAAATTGGCTTGCCTGAGGTTAGATAGCTAGTAAATGGTAGTAGAGCTAGGAGGCAAATTCAGATTTATCTTACTGTATAATCTACTTCATTTTTAATTGAAAGAGCATTGGTTTTATCATCTGAAAGGTTTAGGTTTGAGTTCTTCCTTTTGTGGAGTGGGGACATGTAGAACTCTTAATTGACTTACTTAACCCTTCATTTGTCTTTAAAATGGGAATGATATTCATTTACTTTCAGTATTGATCTGAGAAGAGGTCATGAAGTAAGGTCTTTGCACAGAGCCTAGCATACAGCAATATGATAAGTGTCAGTTATATTTACATTAAAACTATTGTTTTTTTGATGATATAATTCATCCTGGGACAGAAAAGTAAATTATACTAATTTCAGAGATAGAAATTATCACGTCACTAGATCTGTGTTCCTTACTGTTGTAGTCCATTGTGTGATGCTATAACAAATACCTGAGACTGGATACTTTATAAAGAACAAATTTATTTTTTCACAGTTCTGGGGACTGGGAAGTGCAAAATCAAGGTGCCACAGTTGTTTGGTGAGGGCGGCTCTCTGCTTCCAAGATGGCGCCTTGGTGCAGCATCCTCTGGAGCAGGAAACACTGTGTCCTCACAGGTCAGAAGACAGAAGGGCAAAAAGAGACAAACTCCTTCTGTCAAGCCCTTGTATGAGGGAACCTAATCCTATTTACAAAGGAGGAGGTCTTGTGGCCTAATCATCTCTTAAGGGCCTTATGTCTTATTACTATCAAATTGGCAATACCTGAATTTTGGAAGGGACACATTCACCTGGGATGTGTGACTGAAGCCGAATCTTAAATTGTTGAGAATGTAGTCCCATATTGACATCTGCAATCTCATTTCCCAACCCTGTGGCCAAAAAAATGTTAGGTGACCTGATGGTTTTGCTCTTTTCTTAGAAGCTGTGTTTTTCTGGTCAGCAGATACCTATACAATTTAATGCCAGACTTTCTTCTTCCGTCAGCACATCTGTCTAAAACCTTCCCACTAGACTGAAATGATCTATTTTCAATCCTTAGTGAGACTCTTGTTGGATTAAAGGTCAGACATCCACATCTGCAGCTCTTGCTTTGCTTCTGCAGCTGCCTGTGCAAACAGCAGTGTTACATTGACTTGTTTTGCTCTCTTCCTCCTGCCTCTCTTTCTACTAGTCAGATATTAAAGCCTTACCTTGGCTAGGTGCTTACTTGCTCTTGCCGCTGGTTTTAGGATTTGAAATGCAGGATCTTCAGAATCAAAATTATTAAAAATAAAACCAAGCAAAATAATAAAACATAAGCAACCAGTGACCTTTCAGACTATAGCGAATGGCATACTGGATGTTTTAAATTAAACACATTTTGAGATTCCTCTTTCATGCTGTAATGTAGACTTGTTTTTCGTTCTATTTTCTTTAAAACATGCTTTTTCAACCTTAGGAAAGTCTGCCTTATTTTCAAGAAGAAATGGGATCCAAAATCCGAGTCAGTCTATAATAACTTAATGGCATGGTGGCAGGCAGTGGCAGGGGGACACATTGGTAGTTTTCTATATCTTAGTACTCTATTTTTGTCAAGTTAACCTACATGGAACAAATATCTGAATGGCTGTGATGTGTCAAATAAAACTTGCGTGGCACAGGGTATGAAATAACCAAACAGAAAAGGTCTGGGAAGCTACAGGTGGGAGGGTAGTTTAGAAAATTAAAAAGGAAACATAAGGATGCTAGATTTCAGCCCAACAGGAGGCCAGTTTCTAGTTATGATACAACCAGGAAGCTCTACTTCCCACAAAAGAGCTTGCAAATGAAGACTTCTGCAACAACCTCAGTGGCCTAAAGAGCACAAGGCAGCCTGGCAGAGAATGCCCAGAGATGGAAATGAGACAGAAAGGCTTTTTGCGAATGGTATTGATGGAAAGTAAAGTTTGCTTAGTGGTGTAATTGACTGTGTTGCTGACTTAAAACCTGAATTTTAAACACTTACAGATATAGACAGAGAAAAAGTTTTGCAATTGAAAATCTGAACTCTAATACAACAAAGCAACATGCTAGTGTGCCCTTTGGTGGAATAAGAACAGAGTTGGAATGGAAAAGATCATCAGACATTTAAACATTACCAAGCAGATACCATTCTTAGGTACACTGGGCTAGGGTTTATCAATGTCTTACTAAGTAGGAGTTAGAAGTTGGTAACAGAATCTTAGTTTATGGAAGTTGAAATTTGCCATATATTAGCTACGCTTAAGCTAAACACAATGAACTGCAAATGAAAATTCCCACGTCAAAGGACTCCTCTGGATTCTGTGAAAAATGAATATTTGAACCAGGTGGTCCAGCCTGACCACTGCAGTAACGGGCATACCAAAATTATTTTATTTATGTTTTATTGTCAAAGTAATAGATATGCATGTTAAAAACAAAGCAAATATTAAAAGAACAGCCTATGTATTTTTTAAAGTCCCCTGATCCTGCCCCTCCCTGCTTCCACTCACTATCTAGACTCAACTACTTTTAACTACTTCTATTTTTAGATCTTCTGTTAGTTGTGATTCCAGCACTAAAATATATGTATAAGCTACTTTATTGGTAAACATGCATTATCTATTGCGCTACATGACTTTAAGATTTAGCTCACCTCCTTCCTTATGCCTATCAAATTTTATAATTGTATAATTGTGTTTATTTCTTTTGATTATTTTTATAACTAATTACATCTGTATTTTTCCATTCCACCAACTTCTGAGGGAATCTTTTTTCTTTCAGCGTTCTCTCCTTCAGGCCGTCTCCAACTCTTGCCCAATTCCATTATCAGAGCCTGAACTTCTACAATGTAAAAGGCAGATAAGTTTTACTTTCTGTTTCATAGGGAGGCTTACGTCTCCTTTGCTTTGTATGCAGATTATTTAAATAGCAGTATAACATTCTTCACAAGGAAATGAAGCATGCATAGTCCAGGTTATTCTACTAGTTACTTTATGAGATCTGAGAAATCAGTAAAGGTGAAATAAATGGAAAGTGATGCATGAGGCATTAGGACATGATCTGAGTCTTACACAATGCAGACTGTGTAAGCCTCAGTGTGCGATCTCTAACGGGCAGAGAGGTTGAAGGTACAGAGTGGATGCGAAAACAGAATATTCAGAATAAGTCTGGTGTAGTCAGGTGATAGACACATGACAAGGCAATATGGAGAAAATTATTTCTTGGAGCAAAATGGTGGATAAAGTTGGAAAGGTAATTTAGAACCAGATGGTTGGCTACGTGCCTCAGGCTGTCTGCTTCCCAAAAGTTGTAGCCTACACATTCCCTGCCTCCACTTCCTGCTCTCTCTCTTTCTCTCTCTCTCTCTCTCTCTCTCTGTAACCTCTTTCAGTCTGTTGAAAGCCCACATAGCTCTGTTAAAATTGCTCTCAAAGACCACCAGGACCTTCACTAATAGTCGAGTCCTAACCCATATCTTCCTTTGTGTCTCTGAGATTTGATGCTATTGGCCATAATCTACTTCTTAATGTTTCTCACTCCCTTTATCATGTGGCATTGTATTCATGTTCTTCTCCTGCGCATCTTAATATTACTCCTTTGTCTCTTTCAGTGTGCTTTTGTGATGGTCTGTTGGGTTCCTGCACTTGACTCTCATCTCTCTCCATTGGTCATTCTATTCACTTCTGTCTTCCTTATGCTGTTGACTCCTGAGTCTCCACCTTTGACTTACTTCCTGTGTTTTAGATCTACTATACATTATCAAGAATTTGCTGAAAATGTCATTCTGAATAATCAATCAAAACTTTTTTTATGCTCAGCATGTGCAAAATTTACCATATCCCCTTCCCTGCCAATTCCTCTTCCTGTCTCCTCTGTCTTGCTTAGTTCTGTCATTGTCCTTCAAATCAGATGGGTTCAAACCCTAATTATAGCTCTTGATTTCAACCCCTGGTTGGCCTTCATATCCAGTCACTCACTGAGTTCTATCCATTTTCTACTTATGTCATTTCACTCCACCTTTACATTCCTAGTATTGGAACGCTGATAGGAGCCCCTTTTGGTCTCATGTGAATTGAGGCAAAGATATTCATATCGTCTAATGTCTCCCCATTTTAATCTGTACTTTACAATAGTACCAGAGTAGGATAGGTTGGATCATTCTGTCTCTTGCTCAGAACCTTTCAGGGTTCCAAATTATTGGCAGAATAAAGGCCTAATGCTTTACCTGGCTTGCCCATTCAAGATCATCCACATTGATTTTTTTCCAGTGCTGTTTTTCACTATTTCCTCTCATGGAACCTATAGTTGGGCAATATTAGATTCCTCAGTTTTTCCTTCACTTGATTTCCTTCATTCCTTTGCCAGATTCCTTTCTTAAGCTCATGACATCTTATCTTTCACAGAAGACCCAGATAAATTGATAAATTGCTGCCTATGTCATAAAGTCTTTCCTGTGTAACACTACTTTTCTTCCACTGGAGTAAAATAATATGTCTGTTTCCTTTGTTTTATATATATATATATATATATGTATAACATTTTGCCTTATACCACTGAAATATTATTCAGGGATGTCTTAGTCCCTTTGTACTGCTATAACAAAATACCAGAGACTGGGTAATCTATAAATAGAAATTTATTGCTCACAGTTCTGGAGGCTGGGAAGTTCAAAATCAAAGTGCTGGCAGATTTGGTGTCTGGTGAGGGATGCTGTCTGCTTTGAAGATGGCACCTTGTTGCTGCATCCTACAAAAAGAGACAAACACTGTGTTTCCTCAGGCAGAAGGGACAGAAGAGGTGACGTTGCCTCCTCAATCCCTTTTATATTTTATATTTTATCAATTCATAAAGTCAGAGTCCTCATGACCTAATCACCTTCTAAAGCCCCACCTCCTAATACTGTTGCATTAGGGATTAAATTTCAACATGAATTTTGGAAGGGCCACAAACGTTCAAACCATAGCAAGGGATAAGATAATGGCTTAATTTTATATCACTCCCCTTCTCTTACCCTGGGAACAATTTGTTATTTAACATGATTATAGAAAGGGTGTATTTAATGAGAAAGACATGCCTTTTGAGGTCAAATTGCTTAGTAAAAGCAAGGGTCCTGTTAACCATTTTATCTTAAGCAAGTCACTGAGCCACTTGAGCTTTTATAAAATGGGAATGACGATACTTGTACCTCCAATTCTCTGAGAATCAATGAGTTCATATCTGTGCAAGAACTTCGCAGATTGCCGGGTTGTATATTTTTCTTCCTTTTCCAAGAGTTAAAGAGTTATAGTCTTCCAAAACACTGTCTACCAGGCTGTATCACTCTAAGATGGGTGTTACTCACTAATTCTGTTTTAGAGAGGAGGACTGTGAGAAAGGGAAGAATTGAAACTTACATTTGTCTAAATAGATATCCTGTCTCTGGAAAGGATTCATAGCCCAAGGAAGGAGGTCTACTTTCCTTGAAACTTTTTGTTAAATACGCTGAAGTGCCTAGAACTTCTGAAGCAAACCCAGAAATCTCCAGCTGCTTCAGTATCCCTTTCATACCCAGGCAGGCTCCTGGCCAATTTAACTAGGAAGGTACTACAGGTCTCAGCCTCTTTGGGAAAAGGGTCTGGAGAAGGCATTCACTCAGTCTGGATATCCCGCTGCCCACCAGAGGGTGGTCCATGCAGAGGCAGTAAACCATGGTAATAGACTTAAAAGTAGCCTCTGGAGCCCTAAGTTCAACTCTTTAGTTACTCTTTTAATTTAGCCAAGTTGCCTATCATTTTAGAATAGGAAAAATGGGATAATACCTGCTTTGCCTAATTGTTAAGATTAAATGAGGTCATGTAAGTGAGAGCACCTAGCTCTAGTCCTGGCATGCTATTGGTACTCTGTGAATTCCCTCTTTCTTTTACTTCTTCTATTCTCTCATTTCTTCTCCCCGTTGTAGAGTTTACTCCCCTGGCTTGGGTCACGAGAGGCTTCCTCAGAGCAGGATCACATCACTTGACCTGTCTCAGGGTCCCTTAAATCTCTAGGGGTTGTCACTCTAAATATAGCTTTTGGATGAACAAGGAAATGCAACCAGTCAGCAGCTCCTAGTGGCTTCACAAAAGCAGTTACTGGCAGGGAGCCCGCAGTTAGAGAGTGTGGAGACAAGAATAGTACTCAAGGCTAGTTCAGGGTTCTTTCTGCCAGTTTCTGCTGCCACTGCACATGTGGGCACAATTGGGGATTAACTCTTCCCTTCTTTCTGTAGCATAGCCACAGCCACAACTTTTAAGTATGAGCTCAAATTCAGTTCCTTATAGAAAAATTATTTTCTCATGCTTAATAAAAGGGCACATTAAGTCCACCTTATGACCAATACCTTTGTTTACCATCCCAAAATTATAGATTACAGGCCTTTCAGGTTGTTTACTAGGCTGCCTTGTATATCCACTTAAGCGAGTTTTGGGGAGGCCCAAATGGAGACATGGGCCTCTTGAAAAGGTACAGACCGTATTTTAGCAGACACTTACTTAGTTATTCCTCTAGTTACTTTAGGGATGATTACTGCTTTGCCATGTTTTCCCAGACCACTTAGCTTTATTGTAGCTGATTGCACAGAACTAAGATATCAGATCACATTTGGTCTGCTTCAGTGCCTAATTCATTGGTCTGCCCTTGACAGAAAAGGGGAAGTATCTGTTCCCTCACTCTGATGATTAGTGGCAGTTGATATAGGTCACTGGCTTTCTGTATCTGTGTCTAGTCTAGTCTGGGCATCTCAGAGTAATTCTTGCTTTCTGGAAGCTAAAAGGAATAGAGCCAGAGTATTAGGAGAAAGAAATTACTCCTATGGAAAAATATAAACCAGCACCACATACCCAAAAGATCATTAAGTGTTTTTTTGTTGTTGTTGTTTGTTTGTTTTTTTCACTGAATAAAGTAGAAGTTTGGTTCCAGATATCAGCTGCTTTCTCTTAAACAAGCTTGAGGAACATAGGATACCACTGAGATTGAGAGAGCTGAAACTGCAGGATGTAGAGCTGAACAGGAAATTGTCGTGTCCCGGGAGGGAAGGCAAGAAGAGAGATTCACGAATGGCATTCATAATTTAAAACTTCATCTATTTAATGAGCACTTTCTTTGTGCTAGACACTATTGTAAATGCTTTATGTGCATTATTCTACACTGACCCTCAAACCTCTGAGATAGGTGTTATTCTTATTTTACAGATAAGGAAATTGAAGTTTAGAGAGGCTAGGTCACCTGACCAAGGTGACTCCAGTAAATAAATTCAAAGTTCCATTAAAGTCATAGAATATATCATTATTTTTATCAGTTAAAAATACAAGAAAGAATATGGTTTACTCAATTGTCACTTCTTAGGAGTAGAAGCATTTGATCACATTGATTCAAGTACCCACTACCTAAAAAGGTGCCATCGTTTTTAGGTGCCACATGGCTGAAGTGTGGATTTGCCACAAGAAAGGTAAATTTAGAAAGGTACAATTCAGGGTGGTCTGCTGGCTCTCCCTTCCACCCCTGCCACCCATATGGCTGCGCATCACCTTGCTATTCTTTAGCCCTCTTCACACTGCATTGCAATTGCCTAGTGGTCTGACAGCCCTTTAGACTGAGTGACCTAAGAGTGGGGTGGGAACCAGGTCCTTTTCTATCTCTCCAAACACTGGATACAAGGCCTATAATATAGTAGTTCCTCAGTAAATGTTTGTTGGATGAAAATCAATGTATTCAGTGAGCCGGTGAGCTAAGTCTTTTATAATGAATAAACTCCAGATTATTTAAGTATACATGGAGCCAACAGGGATTTAGCACAGAGTATTAGGAAACAGAAATCTCTCCTTTTATGGAACTACGTGGACCTACAGATGCTCATTCAGAAAAAAACATTGAAATTTTAAAATGGACTTATATGGAAATATGTGAACACAAAGTTTACATTGTGTCACTTTTTGGACGCCTTCTCTAAGGGAGTATTGGAATATAGCACCCAGTCATCCAGTCAGTGAGCACTGTATACTGGGCCTGTGTGGAACATCAAGAAATATAGGGGATTGCTAATCCTCCTCAAGATGTGTGTCAGGATGTGCTTTTCAAAACACTGTCTCAAAATGACTGAAATCACTCCATCAGTCACAGGGACCTGAACAAAAATATGTCCTTTTATGTCTTTATACAACTGTTCTGATATTGGGGTTTTAAATATCAACATAAACCTTGCCAAATTCTTGAGGCTTATGTGAAGGTTTCAGTTCAGCCATTTGTTGTTCTAGTATCTTCATCCTGTCTGGCACCTTGGTTTTAGAAATAGACATGGCAGCCTCAGAAAATGGAATATCCATAAATCACTTATGATGATGGAGTGTGACTTTATTTTCATGATCATTTTTGCCCAGGTGCCTGTTACTGTGTTACTAAAACAAAAGTAGACACTATTCCACTGTTTGGCATAGAATCTTGACAAATAACTATTTGCAGAGGAACAGGCTTAGAATCTTAGTATGTTTCATTATCACCAAGAGTTTCAAGGTTTGAAGTGTCCATCCTGTTAGGGTAAAGTGTTTGGGACCAAGATCAACTACCTTGCTGAGAGTCCAGAGGAGGAACTGCTTATTTCTCACAATGGTCTTGAGGTAGAGTCTACCATGGGCTGTGTGTTGACACGCAGCATGCACAATAAAGAACCTTCCATGTTAATTCTTGGTGGCAAAGTCATGTCCTATTCTTTTGTTCTTTTCAAATCCAGATTGAGAAGTCTGGCTTATGGAAGAGCCTGCCCAACTCATGCACTTCCACTTTCTGGCTTCAGAGCTGGCGCTAGAGATATCTGTCCTTAAGGTGTTACCATGAAAGTCTCCTGCTATTTCATGAATTTATATTCCTGACCTAGCTCAATTGTGAGTGCCATAAGGGTGGCAACTTATCTTTAATTGCTTATGTATTTTCCCCACAGCACCTATTACAACATTCTGAGTGCAGAGAAGTTCTCAATGAATATGTTGACTGAATGACCAAGATATTTGGAAACACATTGGAGTGGTGACACAATGTCAATATAATCTTTGGCTTGTGGTGAGAAACATACAGAATTTTAGCTGTTGTTTCTCCAGATGCTCTGGTGTAGAGTAGTTGTGTTGTTTTGCTTTGTGTCATCCGGCCTTACCCTCCATTCCCTTCCCTTCCTTTTCTTCCCTTTTTAAAAAATTTTCCCTTGCTTTCCCTTCTTTCCCTATCATCTTTTTAAGAAAATACATCTGCATGGTTCTTGAAGACTTCTCAGGGATATGAGGATTGAGAGTTTAGTATAGCAAGATGTCATAAGAACAATATATGTTCCACATGGTTTGCCTCTCAACTTTTGAGTCTCAGTTTAGTTATGTGTAAAATGGGGATATGATATCTGTGTTGTGGAGCTGGTTGCAAGGATTAGAGATTTTAAAAGTGCCTAACATTATTAGCAATTAGCATCAAAGGAGCTCAATAAATGGTATAGATTCTTTTGTTGCTGAAAAATTTGAAATAAATTTTTTTTTTTGGAGGTGGAGTTTCGCTCTTGTTGCCCAGGCTGGAGTGCAGTGGTGCAATCCCGGCCCACTGCAACCTCTGCCTCCTGGGTTCAAGTGATTCTCTTGTCTCCGCCTCCCAAGTAGCTGGGATTACAGGTGCCCGCCACCATGCCCAGCTAATTTTTTTTCTTTTTTTCTTTTTCTTTTTTTTTTTTTTGTATTTTTAGTGGAGATGGAGTTTCACCACGTTGGCCAGGCTGGTCCTGAACTCCTGACCTCAGGTGATCTACCTGCCTCAGACTCCCAAAGTGCTCGGATTACAGGTGTGAGCCACCATGCCCAGCCTGAAATGGAAATTTATAACTAATTTTTGTTACTCAAATGAATTATATGTTCAGTCATTTCTATTAAGCTGTTAAAAAATGGAGTAGGATGCCACAAAAAGGCTCTACTTTCTGTCCCAAGAATATTTTCCACAGAATTTTGCAGGTGACAGGAACAGACCCACACAGAGCATGCTGTACTGTTTGGTACGCAAGTCACTCAAGCTATCATCCTCTATTTTCCTGCATTATTCATTGTTTTAAAATTCTTTCTGTGTGTGATAAACCTATTTCTTTTTGCTTTCTAGATGAGTATAGTTAGAATATATATACCCCTGAGAGTGACAGTTTGTGAGTGAATCAGTGGGCAAAGATTAAATGTGAAAGTTACTGTAAAATATTAGTTGGATCCTTAATCTACAGTTAGTAATACATAAGTGATGGAGAATGAAGTTCTTACCTATTTGACCTGCTTTAGCGTATGAAGGGTAAATATAACAAAGAGCTGATCATGATTATTCAGAATAAGGAAAACACATTTCTCAAGACTAATTTTCTTGATTACCAGTTTTCAGATTGATGTGACTTTGACACAAGATATTTCTACTTGGAGCGCATCTCAAAATATCTTGTACTAATATAGCTTTCGTTCTATAAAATTTGATTCATCAGTAGGAAATTTGTCATAAGAGGAGAATATGAAATTCAACCACAAGCCGACCTGAGTTAGAAATACAGCTCTACCATTACTAACCATGGGATCTTGTGGTGTAATAAAAAATATAAACTTGGTCTTTGCCCCTGGTTCCTGGCACAGATTTCTAAAACCCTTGGACTTCACTGTCTTTCGTGTACTAATGAGATGACTGAACCGTGGGCAGAGGCTTGAGAGAGTCATGTGACTAGAATGTTCGAACTTTCAGCCCCACCCCTTGATCTCCAGAGAGGAAAGAGGGGCTGGAGATTGAATTCAGTCACCAGTGACCAATGATTTAATCAACCGTGCCTATATAGCGAAGCCTTCATAAAAACTCCTAAATGACAGTGTTTGGTGAGCTTCTTAATTGGTGAACACGTTGATATTCTAGGAAGGTGGTGCACCTGGAGAGGGCATGGAAGCTCTGGACTACCCTCTACACCCTCCATATCTTGTTCTAGTGTCTCTTCCATTTGGCTATCCTTTAAGTATAGTGTTTTCCTGAGATCTATGGGTTTTTCTAAGGAATTATAAACTTGAGGAGAGGGTCATGGGAACCCCTGAATTTGTAGTCAGCTGGGCAGAAGTGTGGGTAGCCTGGGCACCCCACTTGCAGTTGGCATCTGAAGTGGGAGAAGTCTTGTGGGACTGAGCCCTTAAGCTGTACGATCTGTGTCAACTCTGGGTATTGACATCTGAAGAATGATGAGTTTCATAAATTTGGACAGGAAAACTTTATTTCTCATAAAAGAGAAATAAACTGGCCATTCCACAGGCTAGGAACCATGGCCTTTGGCCGCCGAGAGCAAGCACTTTGAGGGAGGGAAGCATAAGATAGGAATTTATGCTGAACAGGTTGGCTAAGTATACATATTTAATAAGCTATATAAAGAATATTTGAAAGGAGAAACAAATGCATGCACAACTGAGCTTCATGGCTCTTCATGAGTCACATGTTCAAAAATAAAGGGTGTTGTTAGCATGGTCCAAAGGTGGAGTTTTGAGCTCGCTGATGTCAAAAGGTGAAGCAGAGGGACATGAGAACCCTCACTGCGCATCCTCCGTGAGTTGGCCAAAACCAGCCTGGAGAGGGTGGTTAGTTTTCAGGAAGGATGCGTTGTGAAACTGGTGAGTTGTCATGTAGAAAGAGGGAGGGGAAGTGCAGACATGGCCTCAGATGGTTGGTTAAAGGTGATTAATGAAATGAGTTGTCTGTTTCTTGTTTTCCAAAGCTGGTTTCTGTTTACTCCTTAGGAAAGAATTCTGGTTAAAGGTTGATAAGAAAGGAGCATACTGAGGCATGTCTCACCACCTGTCCTGTCATGGCCAGGAACTCAGTTTTTAAGATTTCTCTGGTGTCTCCTTGGGTCTTAGGATTTTGTTTTTATTTCTCAATAGTTGTTGGAATTGAATTAAATTGTTGGACACCCAGTTGATGTCAAAGATTTAGAGAATTTGTTTGGAAAACAATGTGTATTTGGTGTCCAGAAAAACAACATAGTTCTAAAGCAAGTTTCTGAACTGCAAGAAACTTGTTAGTAATCTCTCTTTAAAAAGTTGCGGGGTGTTGTAAGACCTTAAAAAGTGGTTAGGAAGACCGAAGGGAATAATGTATATAAATCTCCTAGTGCAGTGTCTATTTAGTAACTGTACATAAATTACATAAATGTTAACACCCACCCTCATTTTTCCACCTGAGTTTTAAAGGAGTGCCAGACATCTGTGGTGTACTGTTTAAATTGTGGTGGAGAGCATGGCAAATAAATCATTTATGGTGGCTCTAAATTACCTGGTGGAGAGACAGAAGGGAAAATGCTGGGAACTCTTCATGAAATGGAAAAATATGGAGAGTTATCTTTTGTGGTACATTAACAGGCAATCGAACAACAGTTTCACCCCAATATTTGTAAATGGCTTGATAACCAGAAAGGAAAGCTCTTTTAGCATATTGTCCCTGCCTTGTTGAATTTTTTTTTTTTTCGAACAATTTGGATGATGTTATGGAGGGCTTGTTTGGCAAATATGTTGTGGGGGAGAACTTGCATATTTGATCAGTAAGGATGTCAAATAATTCTTCTTAGGCCCAGAGATGTGGACCAAAATCGAAACGGTGGGTGTTGACACCAAGGGTGGTTGTAGACGTCTACAATCACCCTTGGTGGTTATAGGTATATTGTGTTATTGTGTTATTGCAAGAGCTATAAAATAAGTGACATTCACTAGGACAGAGTAACCAGAGAAGGACAACTATCTGGAATGAGGGCTGGACAAAGGGACTATGGAAGTTGCGCCAACTAAGGAAGAGTTCAAGGCCCAAATTGTTTCTCTACAAGAACAGGGATCTCAACTTTGTTGATTTATGTAAAGGGCTGTCATATGCAAGGAGACACAAACTAATTCTGCTCACTCTAAAAATCAGTATTAGAAACAGTAGATGCATAGCACTGAGAAGTAAAATCCAGTTCAAATTATGAAAGGCTTTTCTGATCATTAGAGAAATTTAAATGTTGAATTGGCTACTTCACAGAGTAGAGAACTCATTGCTGGAAATTTTAAGCAGAGGCTACATGATATGATGAAGAGTATAGTCTAAACAGACTGTCTTCCAATTCCAAAATTTAGAATTTAGAGAATTCCAAAAATTCTCTAAAATATTTTTTAAAATATTGGACTACATTAAAACCAAAGGAAGACATTCATAATTCATCCAGCTTTGACAAATCAAATTTGTTTGTTTCTATCATGTATTAGGTCCCCTTTTAAAGACAAGAGACCCTGACATAGTATGTAATTGAGTGCATCACTCAAGATACATACATTCTCAAGTTTCTTGATTAGCCTTGCTGTTAAACCACCCACAACTTCCAACTCACCAAGTCACTATTATCCGTAGCAGCTGTCAGTGAGTGGTCATACCTATAGAAGTTTGCATGGAATGTATGTTCTTTTCTTGATTGTTTTATTAGCTGTTTTCAATTTCTACTTTTTATTTTCACTTTAAAAAGATGGAGAACAACATTTCTTGAGGCAGACACTGTTAATTGACTATCTAGTACCCATTTCTCCCTTTTTTGTTGCTAACAGAATCCAGATTCTATGCCCAACTCCAGAGACGAGCTCCAGGAAATATAAGCACTTTCCCAGACTCTTTTGCAGCAAGAGGAAGTCATATAATACTGCTAATGAGGTTTAACTGGAAGTCTACTGGGGGCTCATCAAGGCGTATTCTTGCCTTGAAAATGGATTTGTGACTGAAGCTAGTGCAGCCATCTTGAGGCATAAAGGGAAGGCTGAGAGAATTTTAGAGATATCACTCCTGACATTGCTGAGCCATAGAACAAACGTCAACACCTGCTTTCTTCTGGACATCTAGCTAGATAATAAAAAGACACCTATATGTTTGTTTATATCACTGCCTTTGAGTTTTCTGCCACTTGCAATTGAAATTATTCCTAACTGATCATTTGCCCTTGGCCTTTATTCAGTAGTCAACAAATACTAATAAAACTTGTGCCTTCTGCTTTGTGGGATCCTAGTCACTGTACACAAAGATGAATGAGACAAGAGTACTTCCTTCAGAGAAATCTCAGTTTCAGCTAAGGTCTAAAAGCAGTCAGACAACAGCATAAATATTCAGTTTCTTCTTTTCACTTCGTTTCCTAGGAAGTAGGACTATGGGATGATACATTAGAATGACTGGAGGACAGCTGTTTCAGGAAGTGAGGCCTGTGTTAATTGGCACCTGAATGCTGTTTTCATCATGTGCTTCTCAGGGTTGTTGTGTTAAGATTTTGGTGGCATCTGTACCTGGTGATTTAACTGTTGAGAGGGAAGAGGTAGGGGCAGTGTTTGAGGAGAATGTTAAGTTGCATTAATTTTCTGGGTACTTTATTTAGCTTTATTTATCTAAAAGGTACATTACCACTGTAAACTGTGAATAAGATATTTAGAAATTTCTATGTAAAACCATGTGAATGCTCTTTGTAAGATGCATTTTTGAAGTGGCAATTTATCCCCAAATATCTTGATGATCGTGTATTAATATTTTCAGGGAAATGATACATATATTCTTTTCAAGAACTATATATAAACTATGTCTTTAAAAATAAACTCAGAAAAATATAATCTTTAAATAGAAAAAAAATCCCCAAATGGAAATACACCAAATGTTCATCTAATGCCACTGAATGTTAGGAATTTGTGTGATCAAGAAAATCTTCTTTCTACTTTTTTGACTTTATTCTAATTTTATTGTAATTAGGAAGCATTATTTTTATACTCTAAAAAGAATGAGTCTAAGGAATTATGTACCAAGTCATGACAAATGAATTGACATAGAAACAGTAGAACCATTTTTAATGTGTTTACATAAATAGATCTGTATAATTATAATTAAGCATCTTAAGCACATACTGCTAAAAAGAACAGTTCTATTTACTCGAATTGAAGCTGAGTTTTATTACAATATACAACTCAGTAAGTTAGATGATATTCTAAAGAGAATGAGATAATGGCAACATTAAAGCCATTGTATTCAGTATGTCTGTATCTGTGCATTAATACCTATCTATGTATGAAGCAGTCAGTGTTACATATCCAAAGCTTTGGTATCAACCTAAAAATGCTGATGTATTGCTTCTGGGACCTTGAGAGAAGACTATATTGTCATATCCTTTTTATGTGATAAATTCAAGAATCTTCTACTGAGTGAGTCTTTTCCCTAAGTGGATGATACTTGATTCTTAAATTCATAAAACCACTGTAAGAAGAGCACACAATCACATATTTTAGATTTTGAAGTCCAAACTTTTAATTTGAAAAGATGAAGATATCCAAGCTTAGTGACAAAAGCATTTTATTCAATTATCTATTTGATAATCATTATACTCTTACTTGACATACAAAGATGATTAAGTGATGGGTCCTGCATTACCAGCATTAGTGCCAGGAAGCGGTTCAGTGGACGAAAAGCAGGAAAGCTCAGTTCATGGGAAACAGGGAAGAAAAGGAACCTACATTAAAATTGAAAGCACCCATTGGATGGCAACTGTGGCAGGACAGAGTCATTGATGAGCTTCACTTGAGTAGATTCATCAGAAGGGTGGAGGCAGAAACTAGCTTTTGGAGGAGAGGGGAGGTGGGGAAGGGAAAACATTGGCAGTAGGTTGTCTCTTCTTTCAAAGGTAAATGGGGGTTTGGGGACCAGAATTCAAGTCTGCTGACTCCCAGATTATTACCCATCCTACCAAAGCATTTAAAAGTTTCATGAATGCAGAATTCCATCAATATCAAAATTTAGTAACACTCATCTTATATTCCTCAGGAAGAGCCCCATGTTCAATCTTTATAACCCCTCAAAAGAGCTCATTGGCCTATTTCATAATCATGTGCAAGCTCCACTGCAGCAGGCTACTAATTTTTGTTTGTTTGTTTTGGCATGGGAGGGCTCAATAAAAGCAAGGACTCTAGTTTTATGTACATGTGTGTTTATGTGCATGGTCATCTCCCCTCAACCCCAATCAGGATTTTATTTTCTCTAAAAATGAGGCCACATATTACAGAACTTCTTGCTGCCCCTGCCAGTACAGACCCTTTTGTAATCACCTGCCAACTGCGTGATAGTTCCTACTCTTTCTCTCTCTTGACCCTTGGAAAGCTTAGCTACATAGCTGTTAGGTCAGTTAAGGCTGGTCACTTCCAACAAACTGCACCCTTCCATTCCCAGCAAATTGTCCATCCTCTCTCAAACCCAAATTATCTGATTACTCTGCAATCCCCTACTTCTAGGTCCACCAAATATTAACCCTCCTCTGGATCCTTTCCACTGAGTGCTCAGAAACGTTCCTTTCTCTGTTAAACTGTACCTTACATCCTCGACCTTTTAGATGGAGTCTTGCTCTGTCGCCCAGGCTGGAGTGCAGTGGCACGATGTTGGCTCACTGCAACCTCCTGCAACCTCTGCCTCCCGAGTTCAAGCAATTCTCCTGCCTCAGCCTTCCAGGTAGTTGGGACTACAGTTGAGTGTCACCATCCCCAGCTAATTTTTTGTATTTTTAGTAGAGACGGGATTTTACCATGTTAGCCAGGGTGGTCTCGAGCTCCTGACCTCGTGATTCGTCTGCCTCAGCCTCCCAAAGTGTTGGGATTACAGGCGTGAGCCACCACGCCTGGCCCCTCGACACTTTATCAAAATGCCATTCAGCCAAATTAAAAAACCTTTGTCTTCCTCAGAATACTCTTTTTTTTTTTTTAAATTGCTCTGCAGTGAAGGCCAATCTTCCCTTAAACTCCATATTTCATGGGGCCAGGAAGGGGGCTTGTCACTCTCCCAACTTTCCAAAATATTTCCAAGTCATTAATCATCCTCCTTCATTGAAAACACATTCTACTCCGAGGATCAGGCCTCCCAGTTGTAGCCTCAACCCTTCTCCTTCCCTGTTGTCCTCAGGCTTGCCTCTCTCTTCCAGTGAAACCTTGACACCTAGGTGCAGACTTTTCTTCTTTGTGCTAACTACCCGAGTATCAGGATGTCCCTAGCTACAGAATAAGCCTATAGTATGCAAGAGAATGCTTCAGTTGGCCACATAGGCATTTGGGTTCCCATTTTGAGCAGGACTACCAGGAGGAGCAAAGCGGATTCCAAGCAGGGACTATGTGCTTTCAAGAGCAAGTGGTGTGCTGAGTGGCAGATCCCAGGACACTTTCTCTCTAGAACATCTAGGGGCTGCAGGGAGGCAGGAGACTTTTCAGAACACTTCAGATCTATTCAAGTAGGATCTTAAAAATCCTGGACCACAAGAAGAAAAAGACGTTGTTTCAGATTGACCCTAGGGCTTGGGTGAAACACTATAGTATGACTGCAGATTTTAAAAAGAGCAAGAATATTCCAGCTGATCAGGGAATTGCTTGAAAAAAAACTTTCAATAATAATAATAATAATAATAATAATAATAAGGAAAAGTCAGCTCCAGGAGGCTCTGATAAAAAAAAAAAACACAAATATGTTACAATCTTTGGTGAAAGGAACTCAAAATAGTTTCCTCTCTAGTTTCAACTGCTTGCACGTCTGCCTTTGCTCTCCCAGCTTAGCTTTATCTGTGTGGTGTCAGTTAGACTTGACCTGTGAGGGAAGATCTTTGCTTTTCATTTCTGCCAGCTGCAGCAGTTTCTTGCTGGGCAATGCTTTTGCTTCATCCTTTTAACGGTTGACCAAAGTGATAAATGCTGGGGGTGAAGCGGAGAATCATCTTATTCAGAAACCAGAATAATTCTGAATCCATTGAATGGAGAGGCCAGGCTAAGAGTCTGCCTTGGACCTTCCCTATCTTGGCTTTTATTAAACAACAATCAGACAGGGGGAGTGGGGGTGTGGAGGAAGAAGCAGAATGTTTTCTTTCCTGAATACTGGATTTATTTCTGACACATATAGCAGTTCCAAAGAGAGAATGGCTCTTTAACACGTCTTAAGCAGACAGCTAAAAATCTTGAATTCTGAATCACAATCTCCGCTCTGACTTAATTCATAAATATTATAGCCAGGAAGAAACATAGTCTCACATAGCTGAACCCCTCCATTTTACAGATGCACAAATTGAGGCCCCAAGAGAATACCGCATGTGACTTAAGACGATATGGCTAATGCTCTTTTCTCATCAGCATCATCTTTGCAGCATTTTCTCTCCCAAATCAAATTCTCTAATATTCATCTTACTTATATGGTAAAATTATTTTCTCCCTACCCAAACTCATTTCTATTGACTCATTCTTCCAAGAAGTCAGGATACCTGATAGCCTTTATCTCTTATTTTACATAGTTCTTATTAAGTAACGGATATAGTTTCCTGGGGACGGTTAATACTCAGAAAGTGTCTTATGACTTGTTCAAGATAAAAAAGAATTGAGAACCAAGAGCTGAAAGTGACAGGAATCCAAATATATATTTAACAGAAGAAGTGACTCTCTAGAGTATGCTAGAAAGGAGGAGGCTTTAGATCTGGGGAATTACTATGATTAATCACACTGTGCATAGTCGACTCATGAAACCTTGAGCCAGTTTACTTCCTTCTCTTACTCTTCCTGCTTCCAGGTCAAATCGAGGCTAAAGCACGGCACACATTTTTTTTCTTTTTAATGATCTCACCTTTCTGACTTAATACTTGTTTGCCATCTTACGTTACCTAAATAAATAGATACATGTGAGAAAGGCTGATCTCTAATTTTTTCATCTTTGTGTGTGCGTGTGTGCGCGCATGTGCTGATATAAGTCCTTTATTCTGTTTATTCTGCTTTCAACTGAACAGAAAACAGGTCATAGTCTCCATGAACCATTTGGTCTTCCCTGGACTTGATCAGATGGGCAGAATATAGTTTTTGTTCTTGGAGACAGGATAATTACTTTGTACTTTTCTTAATGGATTCTTGATCAATTGTATTGCCTAAAATTTTCTCTTTTTCTTCATATCTCAGCATTTGACTCTAAAAACCAATATATTGCTGTCTTTGTTTTATGATTCTTCTTAGCAACTTCCTCTTGGTCTGAATGAGAAATATTATGGGATTAAAAAACAATGGGGATGAGGACAACAAACATCAGAGGTCGGACCTTGAAGAATTTGTAATCTTATGTAGAAAGTAGTAGGAAAACCTTGCAGAAAAGAAAAAAAAATAACAATCCCAGAAAGTTGTGCCATGTTGAGGTTTGTGAAACTATAGCAATGTTAGTGGACATTCCTCTTGAAGAGAAGATGATTAGCCAGAAGATATGAATAGTGGATAAGCCTTCATTTTCAACTTAAATTCTAATTTCCTCTAGCATACAAGTCAGAGTAGTAATATACTGGTGGTACTTTCTTTTGAGAGAGCAATTTTGGTTTCTCCCTGCCTCATTCTTAAATGAAAAGGTTACTTCCTACCACTAGAGGTGAGAATGTTAAAATGGCATTCTTTTATTTATTTTTAGTTATATATCTATGATCTTTCCAAATGATTTGTGAAAAGTAAAACCTTAACATTATGGGGTTGGAAATTTTCTTTCTTTCCTTTTTAAAAGAATTTTTGAGTAGCAATGGCTCCCAATTCTATAGTGTGGCTTTGGGTGGATAATTACTATAGAATACTGCAGATCTTTTTTTTTTTCTCCTGTAGAGTGATTGATTTTAACCTTTCTCCTCTGCCAAACCTTTGTTCTGTGCATGACATTTCAACCCCCACCACTTCCTATGTTCTATTTTGCTAAAGAAAATAGCATTTTCTATTTCTGGACAAAGCATGGTTGTTTGTGTCAGTCAATTTAACACAGTACACCAGTTCTTATTTGTGCAGAGGAAGCACTAATAAGATTCCAGCAGGAGATGGGTCCTGAGCCCATGACCATGTCTCCCACTGGGCCCAGAAGATGGAAGCCACAATAAGCCCTTACCGACAAGGCTACTTAATGGTGATATAGGACCTTTTTGTCTCAGAAACTTCCAAGTAGTATGGAGTCCCAGTTCCTGCCCTATACACTCATTCCTGCAAATTGTACAAGGACATAGAAATAAAATGGTTACGTGGCATAGTGGAAAGGGCAGGCATTTTGGAGATTGTGTCATAACTTCGATCTCTGCTCTGTTGTTTACCAGCTCTGAACCATTAGCATTACATATCTTTTCTGAGCCTCTGGTTCCTCATCTGAAATGCCAAAAAAAAAAAAAAATATATATATATATATATATATATATATAGGTTTCAACTTTGCAGGGTTGGTGAGAAGATGAAATAAGCTAATGAACACAAAGCTCTTAGCATAGTTTATGTTATGTTACATGGCAGTCACTCAATAAATGGTAGCTATTGAAATGAACCTATGGCATTTTGATGAAATAAGCAATTCTGGTTTTTTTGTTGTTGTTAGACAGGGTGATATGGTTTGGATTTGTGTCCCCATCCAAATCTCATGTGTGAATTATAATCCCCAGTGTTGGAGGAGGGGCCTGATGGGAGGTGATCGGATAATGGGGGCAGACTTCCTTCCCCCTTGCCGTTCTCCTTACTGTGAGTGAGTTCTCACAGAGCTGGCTGTTTAAAAGTGTGTAGCACCTCCCGCTTTGTTCTCTTTCTCCTGCTCCGGCCGTGTAAGACATGCCTGCTTCCTCTTTGCCTCCCGCCATGATTGTAAGTTTTCTGAGGCCTTCCCAGCCATGCTTCTTTTACACCCTGTGGAACTGTGAGTCAGTTAAACTTCTTTTCTTTACAAATTACCCAGTCCCAGATAGTTCTTTATAGCAATGTGGTACAGGGTCTTGCTCTGTTGCCCAGACTGGATCATGCAATGGCATGATCATGGCTTGCTGCAGCCTTGACCTCCTGGGCTCAAGGGATCCTTCCACCTCAGCCTCCAGAGTAACTGGGACCACAGGTTTGTACCACCACACCTGGCTAATTTTTTTATATTTTGTAGAGTTAGGTTCTTGCCATGTTGCCCAGGATGGCCTCAAACTCCTGGGCTCAAGCAATCCTCCAATCTCAGCCCCCCAAAGTGCTGGGATTACAGACCTGGCCAAAGTAAGCAATTCTTATTGTGAGGTGTTGTTTTTCATTTAAAACAAGATTACAAACCTCCAGCCTTTTTATTCTATAATTAGCTATGGGAACAGTTTAAAATATTTTATATCACTGCTATTTATGCCTTAATCCATTAGGCAATCACTTAATGAATGACTACTAGATGCCAGGCACCGTGCTGGATGCCTGAGTCTAGAAGGAAAAACAAAGTGCAGAGAGGCAGTATGATGGAGAGGAAAGAGCCTCTAGTATAAGCAGATGTGGCTCCCCATTCTGGCTCTGCTGTTTACTAACTGTGATTTGGTTAGGTTATTTAACTTCTCTGAGCCTCATTTCTGTATCTGTAGAATGTAGATAATAATACATCCTTCACAAAGCTGTGATGATAGTTAATAAAGCAGTTAGATTCAAAACACAATTGGGATGATGATAAAAATATTTACTAACCAGTATGATTAGTAAATCAGGAATAAGCAAGTGTAGAAAAGCAGTAACTTGTACATATCAGCATGTCAGTAGAATATCAGCCCTGCTTTCAACAGGGCCTAGAACATAGGAGGGAGGAACTCAGGTTTTAGTTTGAGCCTGGGAGTTGTATCATTTACATTGTTCCTTTTCTATATATTATAATGTTTTTACGTCTTTAAATTCTTTCTTACTGGGGAGAGAGTGTTAATTCTTAGAGACAGCCCAGGACTCAGCCAGGAGCATTGCCTTTGATATGCAAACTAACCAATCAAGAGCCCTACCTCTTCTGTCTAGCCCATACACCACAGGAAGCAATATTCCTTCACTGTAAGCATCCCTGGCCAGGTACCAGGCAACTAGAGACCATCCCTAGAGCCCAAAGGCCACCAGAATTACTCAATTTAGTCAGTCCTAAACTGTTTACTATACCCCGCCGCCTTGCCTTTCCTGAGGAAACCCCCAATAAAGACTCTGGTCTAGACTTTCCCGTGGCTATTATATTTTGTCTCCTGACCAAAACCTGGTGATTCCCCTGTGACCCTACATAGGTATGTGTATTAGTCTGTTCTCACAATGCTAATAAAGACATACTAGAGACTGGCTAATTTATAAAGGAAAGAGGTTTAATTGACTCATAGTTCCACATGGCTTGGGAGGCCTCCAATCAGGGCAGAAGAGTGAGGGACATCATACATGGTGACAGGCAAGACAGAATGAGAGCCAAGCAAAGGGGGAAACCCCTTTTAAAACCATCAGGTCTTGTGAGATGTATTCACTACCACGAGAACAATATGGGGAAACCAACTCCATGATTCAGTTGTCTCCCACCTGGTTCCTCCCAAAACAAGTGGGAATTACGGAAGCTACAGTTCAAGATGAGATTTGGGTGGGGACACAGCCAAACAATATCAGCATGCCTTTTGTTTCTAGGACCAGTGAGTATAATAAACTTTGTTTCCCTGAGCCTCTTCTGTGTTTCCTCTTGTAAGCACACCTGACTGACCATCATAAACACAAGAGTAGACATAGAGATATTTAAATGATGGCTATACAGTATGAAATGTGCTGTAATAAAAGCATATAAAAGGACAAAGCCAGCACAGTGTAGAGAGCCCCTAAACCTAACTTGAGGAAATTAAGGAATGAGAAGAAGAAAAAGCATTTGAGCTGAATGTTGAAGGATGGGTAGGCAGGTTTGTGAGGGCTGAGAAAACTCCATGCAGAGAGGGAAAACCATGCACCACAGTGTGAAGGTACACACACATAGAACGTGTTTCAGGATGGACGAGGGTTGCTGGGCTGTGAAGAAATGGGACTGGATAGATAATGGACAACTCTGGAAATGTAGGTAGGAGCTTGATCTTGAAGGGCCTTTGAAGTCACGCTGTTGCAGTGTGAAGAGCAATGGGAAAGGGGGAGATATGGGATAGAAGAAAATGAGTGAGTGACGTGGCTGCTTTGGTCAGCAGAGATATGAGAGCCTGAACTGTAGAGGGGTGTCCAGTGGGCAAGGAGAACACCAATTTAGGAAATGTTAGACTTAGAACAGATGGAGCTATGTTTGAGATTAAATATAGGGGTAAGAGAATGGACCAATTGAAGATGACTTTTGGGTCTTTAGCTTTAGTGACAGGTGCCAGTAGGAATCCCAAAAGAGAAAACAATTTTAGGCCAAAGTGCTTCTCTACAGGCCTGTGTAGCTGCATCATTCCCCTGACTACCAGGTCAAGTGAGGCTTTTTTTTCCCCTTGTCTCACAGCTGTAAATATTTCGTGCCAGTGGCCATGTTTCTGTTTTATTTTGGGAATGGCACTTTAACTGGTTTTTCAGTTTAAACGACTCAGGAACTGAAGGGCCATTTTTGTCCTCAGGGATATGTTTGGTGCTGAAGATGGCAGACAGTTGGGTGTGGGTGAGGACAAATAGCGCCTGAGGTCTTGCAGCTTAGAAGTAACATCTTGTCGTTTGAGGATAACACTGCCAAAGGTGTGTGGGTGTATCTTTGAAGCAACAAAACAGGAAAAGCATGACCAGCAATCCGATCTAGGCTAGGTGTCTATAAAAAAATCATTATTCTCTTTATTGCTGTAACTCTTGTGGAGCTCCCTTATTGGCCTCAGAGATGGCCCTGTGTTCAAAGGAAACCACCCCGTTGCTCTCAGAGGGTGGTTGGCCAGCCTTTCGTTGATGTTTTCTTTTTTATTTCCTGGCACTGCCCCGTTATGCCGATTCATTTAAAATTTTGCTTTTGTGTTTCCTCTCCACATCATCCTTGGCAGTAGCTAGTAATCACCCACTCCTGGGGCTGTAGAGTGCAATAAGCCCCTGGCCTATGTGTTCCAGCAGGCATCGCTTCAGAACTAGGGAGGCTGCATACAGGCCAGACTTCACTACCCCCTTACTGTTCTGCTAGCACTGAAGCCACTTCAATGGAGGACAGGTTTATAAGAGGATTCCTTTCTCATCATAGTCAGTCCCTGTCCAACTTTCTGATTCTAAAGAAATTTGCAATGGTCTGGAATTTTCTTGACAGCACGCATTTCCATTTTAAAAAAAATCTACTAAAAGCCAGATTTTTTATACCCATCGTTTCATTTGCTACTACTCTACAACCATCACTGGCTACATTTATTGAGCGCTTACATGCCAGGCCCTGTGCTAAGCACTTTACGTAGATAATATGAGTTCATCTTCACAACAACCCATGCAATAGGGCCATGACTACCTCTCTTCTTCAGAGGAAGAAACAGGCTTCCAGAGGTAAAGTCATTTGATCAGGTTCACTGAACACTAAGTGGACAGGCCATGAATCCAACCTAGACATTCGTAACTGCACAGTTTGCACTCCTAACCATCACTTTGTACAACCCTGCAAGTAAATAAATATTACCACTTTTAAAGAGGATGAAATTGAGAATTAGACAGGGTTAAATCCAGAACCCAGGCCTCTCTGATTTTAGAGCCATGTTCTCATTTGTTATAATTTGTGGCCAAAGCATTTCTTCATATAAATTGTTTTATCCCAGGTAACTGACCTTGAATCCTGTGATCTTCAGAATAAGTTGATGAAATTGGTATTGGTTTATGGTGTAACGATATTTCTGGTCTTATGTCTGATCATGCCATGCTTTCTCAACCTTGATGGTAGAAAGTACATAAAAGGAGACTATCTGCATCATAAATGATTAACTGTGAAATCCCAGAAAGTCAGTTTGGGCTTGCTGACTTTCACTGAATACCAAGCACTCTGCCATTAAGGCTGATACATGGGAAGATTTTTCCCTCTTTCTTTGGAGTTTACAATCTTCAGAGAAGTGCAGGACAGCTATTTATTTTTGTATTTATGCAAATTATATAGACATAAAGAGTAGTTAAAATATAAAAACAACATATGGTTTAGAAGAATTTCTGTAAGTGTTCCTGGCATCTCCAGATACAGAAATAGCATGGCTGCTAATAACATGGCTTCCTCAGCAAACAATGATCACAGTGCTTAGCCTCTCTCAGAATAGGAGAGGTGAGGGACTCTTCAAGAAGTGGGTGTAATTTTTTTACTTACACACTAGTTTTCCATCCTCCTTCATAATAAATAACTGCCATTTTAAGGAAGTTGAAGCTGGGGGAAAGGGGGAGAAGGCTGAGGTGACAGAATAGAACAGAGCAAAACTCACTTATGGGATCTAGCCTGTCTTCTTGGGCTGAAACCAGCCAAAAACACTGATCTGTATTATACAGCAAACTTGACACACTTAGCAGAATTTGATTGAAGTTCAAGCCTCTAAATCAGAAATATTTAAGGACAGCATAGAACCAGCTCCTTAATCAATGAGCCTAATAATATCTCTTACTAATCAGAAGAAAAAGACCAAAAAAAAAAATTTTTTTTAAAGGGAAGGTAAAGAAAGATGGACCTGCCAGTTATCAGAGTCTCTCTACATGCCAGGGTTGTTGTGTCATATTATCTTCATAACAACCAAGGGGAACAGATGCTATTCTTAGTTCTCCATGTTGTAGATGGGGAAACTGAGGTTTCAGAGTTTAAGGGATTTGCCCAAGATCATGCAGCTAAGGAAGTGGTAGGCTCAGAATCCTTACCCAACTCCTTCTAATGTAAGAAAAACCTGTACTTTCCTACCTTAGTGGAAAGCTTTCCTGAAAGACTCCAAATCACTGCCAAGTGGCGTTTGCAGTCTCTGGGCACATCCTGCCTTGATATTTGGCAGAAACCGTGGAAACCAAAGGTGAGTAGTGTGGCCAGAAAACAGCTGGGGACTCTTCAGTTCTCTCTCCTTCCAAGCTGGTGGACGAGAAGCACAGCCTTCGCTTTATGCACCACAATGCAGCCCCAGTGCCTATAGTGCAGAAAGAAATTAATTTTCCCAATATTATGTAATTTTTGGCACGTACTAAATGCAGCCAGAGAGACTAAGCCAGGATTGTATCAAGGACTTATGCCTGTGTCTGTGCAGAGGGATGTGCAGTTGCCATAGCAGCAATCAATCTACTAAATAACTAGTAACATAAACTGATTCAAAGGCAAAGACTGATTTGGGTCAGAGAATTGCACACTATAAAGCACAACTTCTTGGTGACTTCTGAGGGTTTTTTTAGCTTTTATGGGTGGCCCTAGAGATGTATCGTGAGTGACTGCTCAGATGCAAGAGGGTGTGTGTACCTCAAGAGGAGATCAGCATGCTGTTCTCAGGCAGTCAGAATAGAGAATTCCATGGAACGTGCCATGAAACTGCTTCCACTGCATATCAATTTCCAGGGGCTTAGGAGGACCAGGAACAAAAATAATAGCATCCAATTATTGAGTTCTTACCATGTCCTAGGATGCTTCTCGGTGCTTTACAAGCATCTTGTCAACAATCCTGCAAAATGAGATTTATCACCACTTTTCTACAGATGTGGACGCTAACATTAATATGCCCCGAGTCATACAATTACCAGGTGTAGATTGAGGATTCACACTCAGGTGGGCTTCATACAGATGCTGTTCCCTCTCCACCCTGCCATACAGCTTCTCTACCTTGGACTTTCTCTGAAGGGGAAGGATATTTCTTCTTGGCCACCCACATGGTGAGGATTGCAGTGTTCTGATTCTGCTGTGCACAGTGTGGAATGCTACTAATTATTTTTAATCCAACATGAAAACTGTTAGGGCAGGAGGACTTGCAGCCCCTCGAGGTAGCACTGACTAATTCCAAAGATTTGTGTTGTCATACTCAAAGAAAATTAATTTTTTCTTTTCCTTGAGATTTTAGAATAGTATCAAGTATTCTATTGTCTCCTTTTGATCTTGCCAAGCTTTTGGGTAAACCTGGACTAGGGAGAAAGAATTTCTGAATTATAATAAAAGGTGGCATGTTGTAAGCAGAAACCAGTGACTGGATAGTCTGTGTTGCCTTATGGGCTGTGCTACTTTGTAGATGTGTGATCTTGGGCAATTACTTCAATTCTTTTAGCCTCAGTTCTCAACTCTATGCAATGGGAATGATTATGATAATAGTGTGATGATGATGCCAACTAACTCTCAGTTGCCTAAAATACTTTCGGGAATGCGAGGTAAAAATTGCCTCACTGGCTTAAGAATTGAAGACTCCTGCAGACTCCCTTGCAACAGGGAATATATTCCCTCATCCATATATCCTAATTTGTTTTTTAATTTGCTTTTTGGCTTAGCAGCTCTCCATTAAATGTTTGTGAAATGAAGGAAGTCTAGGAAAGCAATTCATAGAATGGTGTCACATGGTTATGGTTTAATGAATACTCGTTTTCTGTTTAAACAAAGGCTAAGTTTTAGAGAATCTCTCATCTACAGTTTTTAGTTGCTAGTTTGATTCAGTATCTCAGAAGAACTTGAGCCCCAGGAACCTGGAGGAAGGAGATTTATTTGGACATTTGGAAGTACTTTTATGTTTTCTGTTCCTTCTTTGACTCTGTGGCTGAAAGTCAGGATGTAAGGTAAGAGATGTTAACTGAGTGTCCCCCTGGAAGCCTCACCTTCCCAGGGCCCACAGCCACAGAGCCTGGGTCGAGAACGCCGGAAATGGGCTTTAGTCAATGGGCAATTGACACGGCTGTGCCAGCTGGAATACACCTCGAGGAGCTGCATAGGTGAGTTCATTTGGGGGGTTCCTACTGTTTCTCAGTCTCTTCCCTGAAAGGACGACATTTCTGGTGAAAAGATAGTCTCTGAGCCGGCCCTTTTTACAGGGACTGTCAGTGGGTTATAAACATCATACAGGCAGGGCTGGGCAGCATTTTGAACTTGTGACCTGGAGGTGAAAATTCTGCCCATCCCTTCTAATCATTCTTCCCCATGCGGTAGTATTTTTGTATTGACCTATAGCCCCTCTACTGGTTTTCTGTACCTGGCACTGCTGTAATCTGTGGCTTTAAAATAAGTGCTCAGTTTTCTTCCTGTGCGTGGACATTGATTTTTTAAAAAAATCCTGGAATGCAAACGGAACCTGTGCCTGCTATCTGAATATCTCTAATTAGACTACTTGCGCAAATCTACCAATTGACTTTAATAGATTGAACCCAAGTCTGCAACTGTGTTGGAGGGGAAATGAGATTGCCTTGCCTGTCAAGTTATCTTCAGTACTTTGAAAGCAGACAGATTTCCCAAATTCAAGATACAACAGTAGGCAAAACTTCCTGAGACACTGGAGGCACTATGTAATCATCACACAGGTAAATTATCTCTGCCATGAGAAAATTGCAGCAGTAAATGAAACATTAGTCCACTTCAATAGGAGGTCATATATGTTTCAGTGCCATGTCAACCTGCTTCTCAGATTATATAGAGTTGAGACAGCCACTCATGCCTTCATTTTTTTAGTCCTTTTTCTCTTTATATTCTGCTGAGCTTTGTTTTACTTGAGCTTCTTTGCCTTCTACCAATTACGCCCAAAACTGGCAGTTAAGACAAAATACAAATGAAAGGGAGGGTGCGGTGAGAAAGTAGAAAGACAATGGAGAATAAAGTTGAAAATTGATCTTTTCTTCCTTCCTCTCCGGCAGCTGTGTTGAGCAAAGGAGATACTGAGCATTGCATGACGGGGAACCAATAATTTGCTAGGTTTGAATCCCTGAGCAGTCTTGAGTAAAACTGTAGGGGACAAAGGTTTGCTATTTGAGCCTATCCTTTCCCCATCTGACCTCACCGCTTAAGTTTCTGAACCCCCGCTGGGCCCTTCCACATGCAACAACTTTGGGTAACATTTATCAAGGTTTGCTGTATGCCATCCACTCTTCTAAGTGTTTTATGTGGACTACCTCATGATTATCTTATAAAAACCCTAAAAAGAACCATCATCTCCACTTCCAGATGAGAAAGCTGAAGCAGTCGAGAAGTGTAGTACTTGCGTGAAGGTCACAGTTATAAAGAAGTGGGAATAGGATTCAAAAGAGAGCATCCTTGTGTTTTCTAATTATAAAAATATTCTGCCTTTATCATAGAAAACCTGAAAAATATGCAAAAGCATATGGAAGAAAATAAAGCCATCCACGCTACTGCTCTTATAAAACCACAATTGCAGCAGTTTGTTGCAGTTCTTTCCTTTTTAAAAATATAAATAGCGGCTGGGCGTGGTGGCTCACGCCTGTAATCCCAGCACTTTGGGAGGCCAAGGCGGGCAGATAACGAGGTCAGGAGTTTGAGACCAGCCTGGCCAACATAGTGAAACCTTGTCTCTAATAAAAATACAAAAATTAGCCAGGCATGGTGGCGCACATCTGTAGTCCCAGCTACTCGGGAGGCTGAGGCAGGAGAATCACTTGAACCCATGAGGCAGTTTGCAGTGAGCCAAGATTGCCCCACTGCACTCCAGCCTAGGTGGCAGAGTGAGACTCTGTCTCAAAATATATATGTGAATATATTTTAAAATGAATATATTGTTGATTCATACTTTCAATAGAGTTTTTATGGTCCTTTTAGTCAAAATTGGAAGTGAACATTTTTGTATGCCATTATAATTTCTTCCTTTGGATAGTCCATGATGTAATTAACCATGCCCCTATTGTACATGTAGGATATTTCTGGTACTTGCATTTTAACAGTGGAATAAAAGCCCACTTTAAGGGGAAAATGAGTATTTTTAATGTGTGAAGTCAGGAAGGGGTGGCCTTTGGAATCAAGAAGTCATTTGATCTAGATTTACTTTTATTTCTCAGGTTGTCATGTTCACTTTTTATTTGTATACATTCTAAGCCATCTTTAGAGAATGTATACGTTCCTAAGCTTGCTTTCCTTTGACATCTGTACTTAGAGAAAAGTGTAATTTCACCTTAAGACTGACTGACTGGCAATCTGTAAAGCAAAACTTATTCAAGAGCTGCAGTGGACTTCTTTTGCTGGCATATTTCCTAGGTTTCCTGGAAAATCTTCACAGCGTTCCACTGTCTCTAGTCACATCTGGACTGTACACCCCAGGAAGTGCCTCGTTTTCAACTCAATCTTACACTTATTGTTTGTTACTGTGGTGGGGTGGGGGGAGCAAGGGGCAAGATACTCAACAGGCCAGCGGGAGGAAAGATCCATCACACGTCGTTCTTGTCATCAAGGACATGTCACCCATCTAGCCAAGGATGAAAATGAAGAGCAACAATCATGACTTTCATAAGTACTGTGATACATGTGGTTATAAAGGGTTATGGGAGGCCAGATCCAGTGGCTCATGCCTGTAATTCCAGCACTTTGGGAGGCCAAGGCAGGTGGATCACTTGAGGTCAGGAGTTCGAGACCAGCCTGCTGAACGTGGTGAAACCCCACCTCTACAGAAAATACAAAATTAGCCAGGCATGGTGGTGAATGCCTGTAATCCCAGCTACTCGGGAGGCTGAGGCAGGAGAATCACTTGAACCCGGGAGGCAGAAGTTGCAGTGAGCTGAGATCACACCACTGCACTTCAACCTGAGTGACAAGAGCGAAACTCTGTCTAAAAAAAAAAAAAAAAAAAAAAAAAAAAGGTTATGGGAACCCAGCTTAAGGAGCATGTTTCCTAGGAAAAACAGGTATCAGCTTGGAAAGATGATTATGAATTATGGAAGTAAATGAGGTGAGGGAAGGATACACCTTACCAAGGGAATGTTACACATAAAGGCATAAGGTGGGAGTTGTTAAGGAAACACATGCAATACAGGGTGGGTCAAGCAGAGGATAGATAGTAGTTGAAGATTAAATTTATGCCTAGTGTCCCATCATTGGAATGCTAAGCTTGTGGGAGTTATTTATATCCTCCCTACTGCTCAAGGTCATTGCCAAGGTCTGATTTTTCACACACAAAAATTTGCAACCTCCAGCATAAATGGGTTAAAGAGCTGGGCAGGGATGAGATTATGGAGAGTGTTTAGTGCCAGCTTTAGAGGTATTGAACTTTAGTCGCTGGTGCATACATGAGGCATTTAAACAAAGAGGAACCTGATTACCTCTTTCAGGAGCTCACAAATTTGGAAGTGGCATCTTAGCTACCAGTTGCATTACCCCCTTACTCATCTTTCCTTCTGTCCACTCCTCCTTTATAACTTGGTTCCTCTTATATGCTCTGGCCTTTGAAAATTTATTCAAAAACCTTATTATATCTTAATATAAAGTTTTTCAACCATCAATATCCAGTAGAACCATTTAGAACATCTGCAGTTAACTCATTCATCTGTAGGTTAACTCATGGCCTACAACATTGTGGTCTACTATGGCGGGCCCTGTGTCACTTTTGCCTTTGGTTGGTTATGCCTTTGGTTGACTTAGGGTTGGTCAGCTACTGGACAAAAAAACAACACTGGAAGCTCAGTCACTTAAGGCATTTGCTCCCTTCCATTGTGGTCTAATGTGGGTCAGGGCAGATGTGTGTGGAGGGGTGGGATGGCTGTGCTCTGCTTAGTCATTCATGGTCCCAGGTTCCCCTAGGTCTTCCATTCACATTTCATTGGATGGAACTCAGTCTCAAGGCCAAACCTCATCTAGGGGAGGCTGGGAATATGGGCACAGAAGATGAACCCAGGGAGAAAAGGAAATGGGATTTGGTGAACACACAACTACAGTATATATGCATATGACTAAAATTATAGTTTCACTTTTATGGGAGGCATCAGCAAAACCACAAGTCAGGCTTTCTGATTTGGGGACATCCCATTCCCACAAATATTTTATCACTTATGAAACTTATCTAATCCAGTTTGGATATAGAGTCTGGCTTATTTGCCCAGATTTTCTATTTCTGCTTCTTATCCAGAATTTATTTTCCATTTTTGTCCCCATTTGGTAAAGCTCTTATAAAGATGTTTATAATTTCTACTTTCACTCTGATGTTGAAGTGATGATTGTGAATCAACCTTCAAGTTGTAAATGCAAAATTGAATATTCTATCAAAATAGTTCTCTCTGTTAATTTAGAGACATCTTAAATAGAAGGTAAATCAGAAGCTCGTGAAAGGCTGAAAACAGTAAGACAGTGTGTTCAGACTACATTTATAATAGAGGAAACTGCTAAAAATTATTTTCAATTTGATGTGATTTATCTGTATAAAAGTGTGACTCTATTGTGCCTTTTGCCCTAATCTTTATATAGAATAACATTTGCTGTTTTTACCGTGTCCTCCACCAAACCAATCAGTCTGTCATATAAGTCATATATTTTGTTTTGTTCTGTCACCTCCACACCTGCCTTATTTAATTCCTTGCAATCAGGAATGTGCTAGGGAGAATATAATTAGCACTGCCAACAGACTAGCCATGAAATTGCATCTCTGTGGAAGAAGAAAGAGATGCTGCTGGGTAAGGAAATAGATTTTAGTTTAAAATTACACAGGAACAATTGGAAACCCAAAGGATAGGAATTGTTGAAATACAAAATATGCTTTGGTGATATCATTTGACAATTAATAGGTCTTTTCGGGTTTTTCCCTTCATCCCTTCTTCCCCCAGCCTCCCTCTTCCCTGCCCAGCAGTCTATGAGAGTCAGAGAGAGAAAGGCATTATGCTGTCTCTTTACCACCAGGATAATGTTCCTGATAGAAAGCAGGTTGCTCACTCCTATTCGACCTTCAGATAACTTCAATGACACTGCCTTGAGAAGGGCTTCCCTGAGCAATGAGGCTAGGCTTGAAAGAGTTCCCTCAGTTTGCTTCCTTAGCATTCAGACTCCCTGTCTAATACTAATGATACTTTATCCATCAGTAAAGTATTGTAATCCTGGTATCTAGCATAATTCCCAGCACATGGTTGACACTCAGCCAATATCTGAATGAATGAAAGAATGCATACTATTTGTAAATAGGAGAAGCTTTAGAAACAGGCATACGCGAGTTTCTACTTTGGCTCTGCTGGTTCCTAGGTCCATGTTTGTGGGCAATTTATTCATTCCTTTCATGATCCAATCACTATAGCTGCAAAATAAAGATGGTGGTCCTAATTGTAGGGTTGGTCTGAGGATTAAGTGAGACAATGTATATGCAGCCCTAGAAGAATTCTTATCACACAAATGTAAATTAAATGTTAGTTCTGTGATCTGTGGGAAAACTTGGAGGGTTCAGAGCAGGGGAGTGTTGGAGCAAAAGCTGTGATTTATGAGAGATGAACCTGATGAAAAGGTGCAGAAGAGATGAGAAAGGTAGTGAAGGAACTGCTGTGTTATCCTTAGTATAAGGTAATGAGGGCAGGGAGCAACTAATATCGTGGTTGGAGTATGTAGACCTAGATACCATCTCTGGGTGGGGCAGTTCATTTTGTTAAACTGGCATTCATATGCCATTTAAGTGGCATATGAATGTGCTAACCCCTCACTGAGCCCCCTTACTAAACTGTTGGCTATCTTGTCAACAGGTACTGATTCAGCTTAGTCAGGCTCATAACCAAATGAGGAACAGTTACTCAATAAGACCCCTTCATAAATGGGGTTTATTTTAAAGACATCCTGCAATTTACTACAATTGAAACAGGAAGGCTGTGAGGATCCAAGGCAGTTGCTTCATCTCTGTTGACTGTCACTACTTCACAGTCAGAGTGTGTCTACTTCTTTCTGTGTATTTACTCTTTTATGTTTTGCTGATTAATTTCCAAACTGCTCTAGCTCAAATCCCACAGGATAGCTATCTGTCTTAGTTACCATCACTCCATTTAGAGTTTGCTTTATGCTAGACCAACTCATGAGTCCTCAGCCTGGCTGGGAATGAACTTGGGGGCTCTTCTTGTCACTTACAAAGCCACTAGGGTAAACTAGAAAGAGACATTGGGAATGATAAGATACCATGACTGCTATGCTCAGGACAGAGCAGTTGTGAGGACAACATAAGTTTGTTACTGCTGTTAGAAAAACTTGTCCCATATGTTGGCTTAATTAAACATGGGCCTACTCTGATGGCAGCAACTCAGTGACATAAGCAGGATAAAGAATATGGTTTCCAGAGCATCTGAAAGAAGAGGTAAATATGAGGTCATCAGAGAGTGTGCCTCACAAAAATGTATTTAATAATTCAAGAAATAGTTATTGGTGTCTTCTCTGTTCACAGTTCCAAGCACTTTACTAGGTACTGAAAATACAGTGATGAACAGGAGAGGGTCTCTGCCCTTGTTTAGCTTACACTGTCATGAAGAGAGGCAATTAAAAGGTAAGCAAATAAATATGTGATTTCATATCAGGTAGAGATAGGCCTTATTATGGAGACAAATATAATAGCATGAGGGGTGGGTAGGTATAGTAGATTACCAGTCCCATTTACTCTTTCACATGGACACAAAGATAGAGTGTATTTGTCAACTTCCCTTGCAGTTCAGTGTGGCCATTTGACTGAGTTCTGGCCAATAAAATGTGAAAAGAAGTGACGTGCCACTTGCAGGCATGGACCATAACAATTTTTAATTTATGGTCCTTCATACTTTTTTCTATTTTGGTTGACTTGGAGGGAGACCACTCCTGGGACAGCTGTGGGCACTGTATTAAAAGAAGTGGAGCCACAGGATCCTTGAATCACTGGATGGAGGAATACTTCCCAGCTCGAAATGCCTATATAGAATGGTCACGTGAGTGAGAAATTAACTGTGTTAAACCAGTGGTTCTCAAAATTGGGTCCCTAGACTAGCAGCATCGGCATCACCTGGGGTTTTAGTCTGTTTGTGATGCTATGACAAAATATCTGAGACTGGGTAATTTATAAATAATAGAAATGTATTTCTCATAGTTCTGGGGACTGGGAAGTCCAAGATCAGAGCAAAGCAGATTTGGTATCTAGTGAAGGCTGTTTTCTGCTTCCAAGATGGCACTTTGAACACTGTGTCCCCACATGGCAAAAGGGACAAAAGGGGAAAAGGAGTCTAGCTAGTTCCTGCTGGTCCTTCTATAAGGTCACTAATCTCATTAATGAGAGTGGAGCCCTCATGGCCTATTCACCTCGTAAAGTAAAGGCTCCACCTACTAATACTTGGTATGGTTTGGCTGTGTCTCCACCCAAATTTCATCTTGAATTGTAACTCCCACAATTTCCATGTGTTGTGGGAAGAACCCTGTGGAAGGTGGTTGAATTATGGGAGTGGGTCTTTCCTGCATTGTCCTCATGATAGTGAATAAGTCTCATGAGATCTGGTGGTTTTAAAAACAGGAGTTTCCCTGCACAGTCTCTCTTGTCTTGTCTGCCACCAAGTGAGACGTGCTTTTCACCTTCCACCATGATTGTGAGGTCTCCCCAGCCACATGGAACTGTAAGTTCAATAAACCTCTTTCTTTTGTAAATTGCCCAGCCTCCAGTATGTCTTTATCAGCAGCATGAAAATGGACTAATACAACACTGTTGCAGTGGGGATTGTTTTAACTGGAGGTGACACAAACATTCAAGCCATAGCACCTGGGAACTTGCCACAAATGGATATTCATGGGCCCCACCCTAGATATACTGAATCTTGGAGGGGTGGAGTCCAGCAATCTGTGTTTTAAAAAGTCCTCAAAATGATCCGGATGCACCCGAAAGTTTAGGACTGTTTTAAGTCACTGAGATTCTAGAGTTTGTTCATGACATCAGCAAGCATTAGCTTAACCAATATACAGAGTAATTTGGATGGTAGGAGTGAAGTTAGCAGTTTGAAATGGAGTGGTCATGTCCTTCTCAGGAAGGACACGTAATTAAGAGGGAGGGAGGAAGCCATATGAAGACGTAGAAGAAGATCATTTTAAGCACTGGAAAGCTATTGCAATGAACTGGAGAGAACAAGTCTGGTATTTTTGCAGAACAAACAGGAGTGCCCTGTGGTCAGAGTAGAATGTTTATGGGAAAAGCGTAGGAGATGAGATCAGAGAGGACAGCAGGAACCACATCACATGGTGTAAGGGGCCGTGAGTAAGGCTTTAGATGCTCTTCTAAGTACAATGTGATTTATTTATTCAGCAATTTTTTTCTTCTTAAAATTGTAAAATGCACATAACATAAAAGTTACTATTTTAACTGTTTGTAAGTGTATAATTTAGTGGCATTAAGTACATTCACAATGTTGTGCAACCATCACCATTAACCCATTTTGAGAACTTTTTCATCATCTCAAACAGAAACTCTGTACCTACTAAACAGCTCCCATTACCCCTTCCCCTTCACGCCCCTGTCTCCTGGTAACCCCTATTCTAATTTCTGCCTCTATGAATTTGCCTATTTTAGGCATCTCACATAAATATACAATATTTATCCTTGTGTGTCAAGCTTATTTAACTTAGTATAACATTTTCAAGGTCCATCCATGTTGCGCATGTGTCAGAATTTCCTTCTTTTTAAAGGCTGAATAATATCCCATTGTATATATTATATGCCACATTTTGCTTATCCGTTCATCTGTGATGCACACTTGGGTTGTTTCTCACTTCTGGCAATTGTCAATAATGCCACTGTGAACATTGGTGTCCGAGGATGAGTGTGTATGTGAGTTCCTACTCTCAATTCTTTTGAATCAACACACTTTTTGAGTGCCCTCGTGCTGTGTACTGAGAATGAGGAGAAGCATAGGATCTGTTCTGGTCAAGGTACTCATTCCAGGGAGGGAGAAGATATGTGAAAATCAGCTGCAATGTATGGGAGTGCTAGAGGTATGCTCATATAGGAGGATAACTAGAGGGTGTCAGGGAAGGCTTCCTGGAAGCAGCAGTGCTGAGCTCCATCTGAAAGAACAAGTAGGAATTAGGTGAAGAGAGGGAGTGGCATTTTAGGGAGATCGATGGTAGAGCATCAAAGCAAAGAGGCATGAGTGTGTAACTCCTCTGGAGAAGCTCAAGCTGGCAGAGGAGAGATGAAGAATGGGTAAGGAGGGAGTAGGAGAGAGTGGTGAGTGATAGGGCCACAGAAATAAGCAAGGGCCTGGCTGCGGAGGATTTGACAAGAGATGTTGAGGAGCCTGACACTAATCCCTTAGGGCAGTGGTTCTTAATCTTGACTGCACTTGAGAAGTGCTCAGCAGCTTTCAAAAAACACCAGTGCCAAGCCTGAGTTCCACCCCCATAGATTCTGGTTTAATTGGTCTGGGTTGGGGCCAGGACATTGGCATTTTTTTAAATTTCCCCAGGTAATTCCAGTGTGCAGCCAGGGTTGAGAAGTACTGCCTCAGGCAATGGGGAAGCTTTCGGAGGGTTTTAAGCAAGGGAGTAACAAGATCAGATTCTTTCTTAACCACTTGCACATATTTCAATGTAAAGTGAATTTTATAGCTGAGGAGGCCTCCTTGGGGAAAGAGGCCCTTTTCTATTCTCTGAGAATCATTTTCTTTTCCCTATAAAATGAAGATACTACCTACATACTTCAAGGGCTGCCATAGGATTACACAACATTGCATTTTGTCCCTACCAGGGGTAGATGGAGAGCACATTTTTTTCCTGGGCAAAGCTGACAGTACAGAGAAAACGTAGCCAGGGTCCTTTATTCTCAAGATTCTGAGACCCACTCTAGGGGTAGCCCTGGAAGGCAGCATTGCTCCCCGCTCCACCATCCCAGAAAGACAAAAGCAGCCTTCCATTTGTGTGGCTAAGTCTCCCTCAGGCAGAGAGCCACTGGGGGTCTGAGCTTCTCTGGTCTTGGCACTCTGCTGGGATCGCGTCAGAGTCTCATTTCCTTAACAGGAGACTTCCTGATGAGCAGGATGAATTTACAGTGTATTTGACCGGAATGAAAAGTAAAAGCTGATGCAGCTGTGCGTGATAACGATGAGGGGGATGAGGGAGAGTGAGGCGGCACCTGCCTGCTGACTTCATCACAGGCTCCATGCTGTGGCAGCAGTTGTGTAGTGTTTGCTTGTTTCCATCTCTATCCGGAGCAAAAATCCTATAGCAGAGCCACTCACCCAACTCCCTTCCCTCCCCTTCCCAGGAGGGAGGTGTGTGACTGGGTTCAAAACACAAATAGTAAGAACCCTGATTCTGATTTGCATCTTTTCTTTCTTAGGGCACAGCAGCCCTTAATTTTTTTGGGGAGTGGGGATGTTGTTTCCTCTGCCTTTACTATTCCTTGAGGGCTTGAACCGTGCCCTTAGTCATTTTGTACTTTGAGTACATTAGGTGGACCAAAAAAAAAAAAAAAAAAAAAAAGCGTTCAATTGACAAAGGATGTTGGAACTGATTGTGCTAGAAAGTAGGGGAATGAAGATGACTTGGGTGGCCTTGGGACTTGGAGAGAAGTGAGGTTTGGGGGAGGTCTCCACATCTCTCTCCTAGTGCAAGTTAATTTTAAGATCTGGCAACTGCTGTATGTTCGTGATCATTACAGGTTCAAGTTGTCCCCAGAGTAGTGAAATTCCAAGCCTCTCCTACTCCACTGACAGTAGTACCAAGTTTAACATGAGAGTACCTGGGATGGGACATCCAGAAACAACAGCGTGTTTGGCAGGGTACACCAAGATCTTGCATATCCTTGATGCTTTTTGCATCAAGATATAGAAAAATCAATGCAATGTTTTAGGTTTTATGTGCTCTTTGAGGTCACACATAAAATCTAAAACAGCATTGATTTATCTACACTTCTGCTCTCTCTCATTTAAGTGGATAGATAAGTAGTTGATGGTAATTTTGGGGGATCCTAAATCCAATGGCCTAAATGTTAAAGTGTGTAATGTTTCTCTTCTCTCTAGATGGTAAACCTCACCTTGTTAGCTAGATTTATTTTTAGGCTTTATACTCTCTTTTCACAATAAGCTGGTTCTTTCATTATTTAAAAATAGCATCGTGGGGTTAATAGTGCATTCAGGGTAAGCATGTCAGCCTGTGGCTGTCTATGGGGCTGTCCTGGAGCCATGGCCCAACAGGGGGCCCTATGATTCCTAACCTCAGTAACAGGGCCTGGCCATGCATGCATGCTCAGATGATGGGCCATCTGTGCCCTGCCTTGAGCCAACGCATAAAGTACCTCACTTGCGAATTAAAGGTAAGGAAGCCTTAGGCTTCCTAGGTCATTATGAATGTGGAAACCAGCCTCTTTTAAGAGGAACTAAAAGAAAGGACCCTACTGAAAATATGCCAGACATATTTTATAAATTACTTCTTTGAACTCTTACTAACCTTGTGAGACAGGATTTTTTATCCCTGTTTTACAGATGGAGAAATTGAAGCTCCAGATGGCTAAGCAATCTACCCAAGATCACACAGCTAGATTGGTGGCATCTAAAATTCGAACCCAGTCCTGATGTGCTGAACTTCGCATCTGGATTTCTCGAAATGTTAAGGATCGATATGCTGGGCTGGTAATTCCTTATTGTGGAGGGCTTCTTTGTGTATCGTAGATGTCTAGCAGTATCCCTGGCTTCTATTCTACATTGTAGTAGCACCCCTACTCCTATATGACAACCAAAAATGTCTCCAGATAGTCAGTTGTCTCCTGATGGGCAACATCACCCCGCTCCCAGTTGATCACTATTGCCCTATGTTAACATATATGTTTTCTCATTTAATTCTCACAACAACCCTATACACCGGGTGCCATTATCATCCCCATTTTGCAGATGAAGAAATGAAACCCAGAGAAATTGTGAGTTGATGAGGGTCACAAAGCTTATAAATAGCTCTCATTTTTTCCAGGGTATAAAGTGGTAGAACTAGTAAAGGTGATGAGAGGCTGAATATTTCAGTGGTTGATACCAGGCAAGTGCAACACCGAAGTCTTGATTTTATTGCTGCTTTATTAGGCATTTGAAAAATTTAGTGCTCATGACACTAACAACCAGGAGTAGGCTGTTAAAATTCAAATTCTTGCTAGAATCAAATTCAGTAGATCTGTGGTGGGCACAGAAATGTGTATTATAAAACATAGCTACACTGATTGGCAGTGCTGTTGTCCAGGGAACCTAAGCGTGAAACATGAAACATTGTGCCTTGCTGTGTTTGAAGTGACCCTAAAAGAAAATTTCAGGAGAAAGAATGGAGATGATAGGCGGAAAGGAGAGAGTTTGGCATGAGACCTGATGGGCAACTACTTGAACAATTCAGTTTAACTGGCACACAAAGAGGGCACCGAATATGCATTATACCAAGTGACCTACAATGCTTGGATGAGGGGTCTACTCTAGACCTTGGGATGATGCATCCAGTGCCTTCAAATCACTACTCACTCTTGGCTAGTGTTGAATCCCAAGGCTGAGTGGGCTGCCTCCTTTGGAAGCTTAGTGCATCCTGAGGTTCTAAAAATGGTTACAGTGAAACAAAAACAGCTGTGTCAATTTCTAATTTCCGCTCTATTCAGATTCACACTCTGCCTCCTCTCCTCTCTTAGAGGCAGTGGGACACGGGCACACACGTGCACTCATTCCACCTCCTTTCCTCCCTCAGGCATGGAGGGACATGAGTGTGCACACAAGCAGGCACACACAGACACACATGCGCGCACTCTGCTGCCTCTCTCTCACTTACTTGAGTTCATTTCCCCATGGAGAGGGAATGTTTCTAGTTTCCCAAAAGGAATGGCAAACAAGAGAAGCCACAAGAGCCCAGACTACAATAAAATGCTACAATATGCTTTCAAGCTGGAGCGACTAAAAAGCTGGGAAGAGAAAGCGGCAGTATAATGTCTATTTTTATCTTCAACTATAATCTACCCACTTGTAGTTTCATAGCTGTCAGGAGGCAGAAAAGGACATGTAATCAGCCTACCGTTCTCTGCTCACATCCTACACCTGTGTGGCATGAATGTGGGTGTGTGTGCACATACACAGATACTTTAACACACTGTCAGAGGGTTCGATTGAACTCACACCTGAAGCCAGATTTTTTTTAGAAGTTGTCCCTTTGTTCATTATTTCTTGGCCATTTTCTGGGTCCCGAAGGATAATCGTTAGCCTTGGATGACCAGAAGGAGCAGCTATGCCCCTATTAGTCTTTTTCAGCCTTGGCCACGCTGGGTTATGGGGATTCCTAACCTGCTGAACACTACGCACTAGTTTGGTGATTATCTGTCTCCTTGAGAGAAGGCAAGTATGGCCCAATGGAAATAGCACAGCCTTGGAGTCGGGACACCTGAGCATCTTGCCTCATTCTGCCATGTACAAACTCTGTGACCTCCAGCAAGTTCCTTTACCTCTCTGAACCTCAGTGTCCTCATCTGCAGAGGGACGACAACCCCTATTTGATGATTGTTGAGAGAATTCAAGATAATGTATGCAAACAGTAAGTGTTATATGGTAGGGGCTAAAGAAATGCTGACTACTAACTGTTATTTTTGTTATTGCTGTTTTATCTGCATTATTATTTTATTAATAGTAGTCAGAGAAGTAGTAGAGGTAGTTTGGGGTTTGATTTCTACATCTGTTCTATATTCTTTGTTCTGTTTCAATTGTTACTCTCCTATATTGGTGGTGTGAGGTATCACATAAGGTTCCTACATCATCATCATAAGCAAGGCAGAGGAAGGACCTGCTTTGGGTGTAAGGCTTAGCTTTTGAAAAACGTCTGGGATGCCCTAGTCTCCTTTAACATGCTGGCAGATAGAGGACTTAAAATCTTAATGGAGAAGCTCAGTCCCTTGAAAGTTCCTTCTATCAGAAGCTTCCTTTTTAGCTGTTTCAGTGACATCTCTGCATATATCTGGGAATTGAGAGTAAGTTTGGTGATAATTCTTCAGAAAGTCAAGCACCTGGAGTCATACAGGTCTCCATTCAAGGGCTGTACCTGCCTTTTATTAACCACATGAACTTGTGTATTTTGTTGAACCTTTGAAGGACTCAAATTTTCTCATCTGTAAAACAATACGTTTACAGTGATATGGTGAGGTTCAAAGTGTGAAAACACTATAAACCCTAGAGGATCAGATAACTGTTAACATGCTACTGTTATCGTAAAATATTGCAGGAGGATGATCTGGCCTTTACAAGTTTTGAAGTCTCAAGAAACACAGTAATTCCTGTGGGCTCCAAACCAGTTTTTTTGCAAATGAAGTATTATTTTTGAGCATAGGTCTCCCTCTGTGCATTACCCCCAGCCTGCGTGCGGACCCTGAGCTACACACCACACAGTCATGCCTTTGTCTGGAAGCTCATTAATGCAGCAACAACTTCAACAGAAGAGCAGCTGTGTGGTGGTGTCTGGCTCACTGAGAGGGACACACAGGTCCTGCTGCTGCTATTAAGCATTTGCAAGGTGACAGATTGCCTCAATGACGTGTCCATGTGCTTCCTCATTATAATGCCTCAGGTCTAGAAAAAAAGCCTGGACCCACCAAAAAGCTTTCACAGATTGGAAAGTGCACAGTTTGGGGGTGTTTAGCACTTCAGCACATGCTCTGTGACTGTGCATTCAAGGCAACGTGTCACAAGAAATTAGTCTGCAGCAGGCCACATATGTCAGCCAGCCGGTGGAAGCATTTGCCCAACACCCAGGCAAGGGACTCAGAAGAAAAGGCTGCTCACCTTAAATCGCCCTCTCAGTTAGCACATTGGCGAGATCATCCAGAATCCTCTGCTCAGGTCCAATATTGCTGTGGAGAAGCATGAGCTTGGACAAAGGGAGAAGTAACCAGGAGGTGCTAAGGAAAAAAAAAAAAAGACATCTCATGCCATTTACTTTGCATCAGGCAGAGAGAGATTTGTGTTGCACACATTATCACATAATATAACAATCCTGCCAAGTGAGCACTATTAATATCTGAATTTCCAGATGGGAAGATGGAAGCTAGCAGAGGCCATGTGTCTTGAAAGCCATCTAACTAGGGAGTCCCCCAAAGATCTCTTAAAATCTAAAGTCTACCGACACTCCTTCCCTTCCATTGAGCATGTGCCTGAAATGTGATGAGGTTGAGTTTCTTTGTGACAGACTTACCTGCACTTGTACATTCAACTATCATCTTC
Source organism: Pongo abelii (assembly GCF_028885655.2). NCBI lineage: Eukaryota > Metazoa > Chordata > Mammalia > Primates > Hominidae > Pongo > Pongo abelii. The sequence goes on from NC_071998.2 coordinate 34,532,142, forward strand.
TTCAAAGAAGAAACTGTGGCAGGTGCTATTCCACAACCCATGTTTATGTTCAAGCTTTGTTGGATTCCTGTTTGAGAATTTCCTTCTGAGGCAGGTGGTGTCACATTCATTTGAAGTCAGTCAATAATGGTGAGTTATTGCCTCTTGCAGGTAGGTTTACAAGGGATAAAGAGAATGATTAGGACTGCATTGTTAAAGTCTGTGCAGGAGATGACTGAAAGTCAGGGACAGTAGTGGTGGAGGCAAGGGCAGATGTGAGAGAATTGAAAAGACACAGTGACTAACTTGCTATGGGAGAAACATTTGCAGCTTGGGAGACTGTATCTATGGTAGTGCAGTTTTCTAACTAAATATAGGAGGAAGAGGAATGATTTTCTGGAAAAATTGGTGGTGGGAGGGAGGGGGCAGATAGGGAAGGAAATGGGCAGAATGTGCTCCCTGTAAGACTTACGCGTTGGTTTGGAAGTTAGGAGAGAGTTCCAAACTGTTGCTAAAGAGTTGGGAGTTTCTGATAAATGAATGACCAAGGAAACCATGGGAGGAGATATGAGGGAGAAGGTGGAAAAATGAAGAGGGAAGAACACTGAAGCTTAATGATGGTTAAAGGGTGTATGAGGAAAGGGACTGATGTTAGTAATCTTCAAGTAGCAACGCCTCTGTTTCAAGCATATCTTTGAAGATAGCCAGTTTTAAATCGACTGAACATTTGTGAGAGCAGGGAGACAAACATAGTCATGTGGCTTAGGCCAGTCACCTTGTCCAGGCTTGGTCTTATGAAAATGGTCAAAGCAGGTAGAGTGATGCTAAGTGAAAAAATCAGATGTTTGCCAGCCACTGTGTACACACAGACACTCCCATGGGGCACCCTTCAGCCACAGAGTAAGATTATTTGGGCCTGACTGGCGGAACTCTGCTTTGAAGGGTAAATTTGGGAGAGAAAAATTCAAGCAAATATTCAACCCTTCTTTTCCTACTAATGGGATCTCCATTCTCTGGGATTCTGTGTAATCTGCAAGTTCCTGAAGAGCCACGAAGTGTGGAAGGAAGTAACAGTGTGGTATAGGGCAAGAAGGGCAAGAAGAAAACACTAGCTTATTACAGTCAGTCCCCTCTTAAGACTTCATGCCTAAAACAACAATTCAGGTTTTTTCTCCTGCTTAATTGACTCTCTTTTCCTTAGAGGGGCATGCCATGGGCCTAAACTATATGAATTATATGTGTTAAACAGAAGGCAGTGTCAGGAAAAGCAAAGGAGAAGACATGGGAGAAGACAAAGGCAGGCTAGACTCTGAAACAGTTGTTCATACTGTGGCAAATCACTTCAGTTCTCTGGGCTTTAGCTTCCTCAATGTCAAATGAAGGCCTTGATGTGGAATCTTAAGTTTGCCCCCACTCAGATATCAGAGAATATCTGTGATGTACAAGTGAACATGCAAACCCATTTATACATGTATTTCACGAATAACAGTTCCCAGTAATCTGAGAGTACTTCAATAAGGCCAAAATAAGCCCATGGTTTCTTTGATAGCTGGGTCACAGGGGCTCTAACCTCCATCTGTTTTCTTCCCTAAATTTCACTGCAGTCCTCAGGATTGCAATGCTAGTACAGAGGTGTCCTCCTCTTTGCTCATTTGCTGCCTCCTCCAGGAGAATTAAAAGCCTGATGCAGCCCTCAAAGGGGCATCTGCTTAAGTAATGGTGTCTGATAAGATTCATGCTGGAACCTTGGAAGTCTCAAAGAGATTGAGATTGGCCAGACCTCATGCTCCTGCTTTCACAGTGCCTTGCTTGATTCTCTGAAGACCTCAGTGTAAGCCTCCATTCTCATAACGTTACATTAAAACCTAAGCTCCTTACTATGGTCTGTAAGTCCTAAATGACTGGGCCTCTGCCCACCAGCCCAGGTTCCTAGTGCTCTCCTTCCTGGTTGCTAAGCTCCAGCCACAGTACCTTTCTTATCGTTGCTCAAATACACTTAACCCCACTTCTCCCTCAGGCTTCTCTCCGCATCTGACCCTATTGTACCTCCAGCATCTCTCTCTTTCTTTCTTTCTTTTTTTTTTAATTATACTTTAAGTTTTAGGGTACATGTGCACAACGTACAGGTTTGTTACATATGTATACATGTGCCATGCTGGTGTGCTGCACCCATTAACTCGTCATTTAACATTAGGTATATCTCCTAATTCTATCCCTCCCCCCTCCCCCTATCCCACAACAGGCCCCACTGTGTGATGTTCCCCTTCCTGTGTCCATGTGTTCTCATTGTTCAATTCCTACCTATGAGTGAGAACATGCGGTGTTTGGTTTTTTGTCCTTGCGATAGTTTGCTGAAAATGATGGTTTCTGACTTCATCCATGTGCCTACAAAGGACATGAGCTCATCATTTTTTATAGCTGCATAGTATTCCACGGTGTATATGTGCCACATTTTCGTAATCCAGTCTATCATTGTTGGACATTTAGGTTGGTTTCAAGTCTTTGCTATTTTGAATAGTGCTGCAATAAACATACGTGTGCATGTGTCTTTATAGCAGCATGATTTATAATCCTTTGGGTGTATACCCAGTAATGGGATGGCTGGGTCAAATGGTATTTCTAGTCCTAGATCCCTGAGGAATCACCACACTGTCTTCCACAATGGTTGAACTAGTTTACAGTCCCACCAACAGTGTAAAAGTGTTCCTATTTCTCCACATCCTCTCCAGCACCTGTTGTTTCCTGACTTTTTAATGATCACCATTCTAATTGGTATGAGATGGTATCTCATTGTGGTTTTGATTTGCATTTCTCTGATGGCCAGTGATGATGGGCATTTTTTCATGTGTCTTTTGGCTGCATAAATGTCTTCTTTACTGGTACCAAAACATAGATATAGACCAATGGAACACAACAGAGCCCTCAGAAATAATGCCACATATCTGCAACTATCTGATCTTTGACAAACCTGACAAAAAGAAGAAATGGGGAAAGGATTCCCTATTTAATAAATGGTGCTGGGAAAACTGGCTAGCCGTATGTAGAAAGCAGAAACTGAATCCCTTCCTTACACCTTATACAACAATTAATTCAAGATGGATTAAAGACTTAAATGTTAGACCTAAAACCATAAAAATCCTTTAAGAAAACCTAGGCAATACCATTCAGGACATAGGCATGGGCAAGGACTTCATGTCTAAAACACCAAAAGCAATGGCAACAAAAGCCAAAATTGACAAATGGGATCTAATTAAACTAAAGAGCTTCTGCACAGCAAAAGAAACTACCATCAGAGTGAACAAGCAACCTACAGAATGGGAGAAAATTTTTGCAATCTACTCATCTGACAAAGGGCTAATATCCAGAATCTACAATGAACTCCAACAAATTTACAAGAAAAAAACAAACAACCCCATCAACAAGTGGGTGAAGGATATGAACAGACACTTCTCTCTCTTTCCTTCTTTTTCTTTCTTTCTTTCTCTTTCTTTTCTTTCCTTCCTTCCTTCCTTTCTTCCTTCCTCCCTTTCCTTTCCTTTCCTTTGTTTCTCCTTTGTTTCTTTCTTTCCTTTTTCTTTTCTCTTTCTTCCTTTCTTTCTTTCTCTTTCTTTCTTTCTTTCTCTTCCTTTCTTTCTTTCTTTCTTTCTTTCTTTCTTTCTTTCTTTCTTTCCCTTCCTTCCTTCCTTCCTTCCTTCCTTCCTTCCTTCCTTCCTTCCTTCCTTCCTTCCTTCCTTCCTTCCTTCCTTCCTTCCTTCCTTCCTTCCTTCCTTCCTTCCTTCCTTCCTTCCTTCCTTCCTTCCTTCCTTCCTTCCTTCCTTCCTTCCTTCCTTCCTTCCTTCCTTCCTTCCTTCCTTCCTTCCTTCCTTCCTTCCTTCCTTCCTTCCTTCCTTCCTTCCTTCCTTCCTTCCTTCCTTCCTTCCTTCCTTCCTTCCTTCCTTCCTTCCTTCCTTCCTTCCTTCCTTCCTTCCTTCCTTCCTTCCTTCCTTCCTTCCTTCCTTCCTTCCTTCCTTCCTTCCTTCCTTCCTTCCTTCCTTCCTTCCTTCCTTCCTTCCTTCCTTCCTTCCTTCCTTCCTTCCTTCCTTCCTTCCTTCCTTCCTTCCTTCCTTCCTTCCCTCCTCTTTCTCTTTCTTTGTCTTTATTTTCTTTCTTTCCCAGGCTGGATTGCAGTAGTGTGACATAGCTCACTGCACCCTCTAACTCTCAGGCTCAAACAATCCTCTCACGTCAGCCCCTCAAGTAGCTGGGACTACAGGTGTGGGCTATCATACCTGGCTAATTTTTGTAATTTTTTTTTTTTTTTTTGTAGAGATGGGGTTTTGCCATGTCACTGAGGCTGGTATCCAACTCATGAGCTCAAGTGATCCACCCGCCTTGGCATCTCAAAATCCTGGGATTACAGGCATGAGGCACTGCACTCGAACCAGCATCATTTTCTATCCCTGTCCCCTTCATGCTGTCTACTTCAGCCACCCTGGCCTCCTTGCTGTTCTCTGAGCCTGCCAACCATACACCCACCTCAGGGCCTTTTCACTTCCTGTTTCCTCTGTGTGGGGTAACATTTACTCTTGTCTGATATCACATGGTAGCTTCTTCACTTCTTTTAGGTCTCTACTTAAGTATCACTTCCTCAGAGAAGCCTTCACAGGATACCCCATATATAATAAAATATGAAATACCAATTACGTATCATTTTTTTGCATCCAGCTTTCTTTTTCTTCATAAGCATACTTGATATTGTTATATTTGTTTATTGACTATCTCTGCCTACTAGAATATAAGCTCCAGGAGGACAGTGACTTTGTTCATTGCTTTATCCTGAGCACCTAGAATGGTGCCTGGCATGGGGTAGGTGCTTAATAAGTGCTTTTTGAATGACTAAAAAAATAAATTAACAAACAGTAGAGAATGTGCTCTAAGAGTTATCTCTCTTGGTGGTACACCTCTTTCAACTCATTCATGTTGTCATTAAGAAAGATAAGATCCTCATTTTCATGGCCTTTATGTTCTAGCAGGAGAGGTAGTTGAAAAAGTATGCCTATACTTTCATTTCAGATGATGGCATGTCCTATGAAGAACATAAAGGAGGGAAATGGGAAAGACCATGGCTGGGTTGGGATGATGGAAGTTCTTTTAGGTAGGGTGGTTAGGAAAGACCTCTGTTTCAAAAGATGTGTGCAAGTGAAGAATTGAGGAAATAGCAGGTGTAAAGCCCCTGAGGTTGGAATAAGATAAGTATATTTGAGCCAACATAAGAATGCCAGTATGGTTGGAGCTTAGTGAACAGGAAGGAGAGTACTAGGTGGGCAGAGGCCCAGTCCTTTAGGACTTACAAACCATAGTAAGGAGCTTAGATTTTATTCTAAGGGTAATGAGAAGTCATCCACTGAACCAGGCTGACCCGGTCAAGTTTTAGTATATACCCTGTTTGTAATTCCACTGACCTTGACCCTGCTGTGGGATCCAGGTTACACAATCCAGAGTCCTGCCTTCTGGACAGTTTCCTTTATGAGGCTGCATGATGTCCTTTCTCATCATCTGGTTTTAGTTACAGCAAGACAGCCCATCAAATACATTTTAAAATAAATGTATTTGATATTCATCTGGGAAGAGTCAAGTTCCCATTTTTTGTTTTCTAGGTTTAGGAGAAGGGGTCTACCTCATTTCTCTCTTAATGCCCATACATAATACTTCAGTATCAAAACTCTAGACTATGCCCTTGAACTGCTAAAAATGTTAGTACACATTTGTGCATGCATGTACATGTGCACACCACAAATATACTCAAATTCTTGCAGCGTTTTTTTGTTTTTTGTTTTTTGTTTTCCAGACAGAATCTTGCTTTATCAACCAGGCTGGAGTGCAGTGGTGTGATCTCAACTCACTGCAACCTCCGCGTCCCGGGTTCAAGCGATTCTCCTGCCTCAGCTTCCCAAGTAGCTGGGATTACAGGCCCACACCACCATGCCTGGATAATTTTTGGTATTTTTAGTCTCTACTGAAAATACTCTACTCCTGACCTCAGGTGATCTGCCCACCTCGGCCTCCCAAAGTGCTGGGATTACAGGCGTGAGCCACCACACCCAGCCACCCTTTCAGCTTTAATGTCTATACTTTTTATTTTGCTTTTCCAGTAGGAGACCCTTTTTACTTCCTGCATTGGATTTCTAACATAGTGTTGAAAAGTTCTGCAAAATTTCCATGATTTTGAGCCACTCAGAAGAACTTTCTGGCACAGGACTTTTAGAGATGTGCAGTTCAAAGAATCTCAGGTTTGGAAAAATCTTTAGAGATTCCTATCTTTAAGGTTTGTTTCCAGTAGGAATAGGTTATTGGGTATCAAGTTATTACCATTTACTTTATCTTTTTTTTTTTTTTTTTTGAGATGGAGTCTCGCTCTGTCACCCAGGCTGGAGTACCGTGGCACAGCCTCGGCTCACTGCAAGCTCCACCTCCCAGATTCACGCCATTCTCCTGCCTCAGCCTCCTGAGTAGCTGGGACTACAGGCTCCCGCCACCAAGCCCGGCTAATTTTTTGTATTTTTAGGAGAGTCGGGGTTTCACCATGTTAGCCAGGATGGTCTCGATCTCCTGACCTTGTGATCCGCCTGCCTCAGCCTCCCAAAGTGCTGGGATTACAGATGTGAGTCACCATGCCTGGCCTACTTTATCTTTTAAAATGTTGTTAGGCCAGTATTTTAATACTCTTATTTTCTTTTTTCTTTTTTTTTTTTTTTTTTTGAGGCAGAGTTTTGCTCTGTTATCAGGCTGGATTGCAGTGGTGTGATCTCAGCTCACTGCAACCTCTGCCTCCTGGGTTCAGGTGATTCTGCAGCCTCAGCCCCCCCAGTAGCTGGGACTACAGGTGTGTGCCACCACGCCTAGCTAATTTTTGTATTTTAGTAGAGACGGGTTTCACCGTGTTGGCCAGGATGGTCTTGATCTCTTGACCTCATGATCCGACCACCTTGGCCTCCCAAAGTGCTGTGATTACAGGCGTGAGCCACTGTACCTGGCCATATTTTAATACTCTTCCAGGTGTTGATCCAAATTCATTACCTTATAAAACTGCCCAGTGGAATATTGGGCTGAGATGGCTAATATTAGTCAAGGGTAGTGGCAATCCTTTCAAAATTTGCAGGGAGAAAAACATGTCACATTAGAGGGGATAATTTTCTCAGTGTTTTATCCCAAAATTTATTCTTTGACTTTGATGCCTGCTACCACTTGTCTGGTAGCAAGCACTAGCAGACGACCCAAGAAATGAACAAGCAGCAAATGAATATTAATGGAAAAATTCTGAAACAGTTGATCATGCTTGGTTTGACAGCTTGTTTCTTTGTGGACATGTGGGCTCCCAGTTCTACATACAGAGTTTTCTCCTAGTAAAATTGTTCCTGCTTCACATGATGAAATTCACTATGCTGATATTTTAAGGTATTTGGCAGAACATAGTATTTTGCAAAGAGCATTATTTCTTCCAGGTTCTTCTTTTCTTTCATAAGTCTGAGAAACATTAAGTTTTAGGGATCAACTGAGGTCTAACCCTTAAAATTTCCCCAAATAAGGTTCTGTCTCTTGGCCACCAGAATGTTTCTGAGTAGTTTTTAAAAGGCTGTGTTCACTTACCCATTCATTCGCAAGCCTGGGCCTCTTCGTGTTGTGCTGAGTCATCTGTTACCAGCTTGAAATGACCTTCATCCACATCTAAGCTTTTATAGAGGAGAAGCTAGAAACATGTCTTCCAGGATCCCCCTCCCCACATGGTTCCAAGTTAGGGTCTGCCCATGACAGCCAATCATGTCAGATTTAGAAGGTGAATAGAAAAAGAGGCCATTATACTCCAGAGGCAGTGTATGCAGATTTGTGAACAGGTGACAGAGGAGTTTTGCAGAAGCTTGTAGCAAGCTCCTGTGAATTACCTGCTTTGTGATCCAGGCAGTGGAGGTAGACAATGTGGCTTTTAAAAAATCTTTAGTTGCATGTTCTGGCTGAGATAGTTAGAGGGAGCTTCCTGGAGGTGCTTGACATTTGCAGCAGCTTCTTGGGAATCACAACTCTCACTCTTGTGGCAGAGATCTTCAGCAAATGCTTGTCTGTTCCTTGCCGCCCCAGCCCTTCCAATGATTGCTCAAGCCTCTGATTCCCTCTATTCAAACCCTTCATCCTTAGAACATGTGGAGGTTGGAGGTTTTAGGAACTGGGACGTTTGGTTGGTCCTATCAGGCATTTTGTGCCACCAACCTTCACAGTCCCATAGTATATCATCAAATGGGTCGTAATCATTTTTCAACTAGCCTAATAATCCCTTTTGATAGCATCAGCTTGGTGGGAAGAAAATCTCTAACACACAAATCTCAAAGGACTTGAGAGGACACTAATCTGTTCAGATTTTACATCACTGGATTTACCAAACCCTCCTTGAATCTGTTTACATTTTCAGTGTTACCAGCACTTGGAAAATAATTTCACTCTCCTTCTTTTATTTTTCCCCATAACTATCATGTTTAATGCAAAACCTGGCTGGTATCACTGAAACAGTTCTTTCAGGACTTTCCAAGTTAAACATACTAGGCATGGTGAAATCAAACTTTTTCCTAGGAATGTACTCTTGCCCAATATCTGTGTTAATTATCATACTTGAAGCTGATCAGGGAAGGGTGCTGAAAGCAGCAATGTAATAGACATCTACTACTTCCTCCAAGTTTGCTCAACATGCTCAACATGATTGTGTAAAAATATTTTCATCTTAGCTGTTTCACAGAGAAAAAGCAGAAGTTCAAATAAAATAAATTTTAAAATAGATATGGAAACAGAGTGAAGGGATTACTTAGGTAGCTTAACTCTTTAATGGATATAGGCTCAGAGAGTCAGCTGGGCCCATCTCCACCATTGATGAATCCTGATGAATGGACCAAAGTCTCTCCTGGATTAGCATTAAGATGAGTGCAGCTGTTGGCATTGGCCTCCATGTTCTATGCCAGGTGGCTAACAGGGTGGCTAACCCCATTTTTTGTCAACATAATTTTCTTGACATGTTAAAACATTCCATTGTGTTACCGTGAGTCATGTTTTAGGAAACATCTCCAGGGCTGATATTCCACTGTTGCACCACCTCTATGACCCTACTAATTATTAAACTATTGGAAAACTTTCTTGCTACTGGGTCGCTCCTTTGGGTCTTCTCATTGTACTCTACCATCTTTCCACATTTGTCTGTATTTCAGCAATTAAGAGGTTCCTAATGTCTGGCACAGCTGGGCAGCCCCCAGGGCCTGCACATTCTCTCTGGCTGATACCTGATTCATACCAGCTGTTAAATATTAACATTATTAACATTATGCCAGTGTACATTTGTTGAAGAGCTGAAATCTCAGAATAATTTTATTTCCATTTCACTGTCTCATATTACCATCAATGGGTGGCCAATCAGGAATATTTATAATTTTAATGTAATCATATGTAATTTTGGTGTAAAACAAACATAGACACCCACAAATGAGGCTATTAACAGCCTGGTTAGATATTCACTGGACAAGAGAAGGGGAGTGAAAATTCAGAGAAGGGTGCCTTCAATTCTTTTCTACTGTTGGAAAGTTAAGCCATAGAGACTGTCCTTCTCTTGTTGTTCCATTCTCAGACCCAGATGTGGCACGTGAAACAGAGTTGGCCAGGAAAAAGAAGTCCCTGTAAAGCTCATGTCAGAGAGAGAGAGAGAAGGAAGAAGCATGGATGGGCCTTAAAGATATTCTAGGTGTGTAGGTTATTCACCCCTGAGATGGGTTTACAGTGTGTGGTGAAAGAACCCTGGCTTTGTTGCCACAAACTTGTTCTAATCTGAATGCTGATTTGGCCGCTTCAGGCTCTATGACTTTAACCTCATTGGGTCTTAGTTATTTTATTTTATTTTATTATTTATTTATTTATTTATTTATTTATTTATTTATTTATTTTGAGATGGAGTCTCACTCTGTTGCCCAGGCTGGAGTGCAGTGGCGTGATCTCGGCTCACTGCAAGCTCCGCCTCCGAGGTTCCCGCCATTCTCCTGCCTCAGCCTCCCGAGTAGCTGGGACTACAGGCGCCCACCACCACACCCGGCTAATTTTTATATTTTTAGTAGAGATGGGGTTTCACTGTGTTAGCCAGGATGGTCTCTATCTCGTGACCTCGTAATCCACCTGCCTCGGCCTCCCAAAGTGCTGGGATTACAGGCGTGAGCTACCGTACCCTGCCTAGGTCTTAGTTATTTCAAAATGGGGATAATTCGTAGGGCAGTTGTGGGGATCAAGTGAGGTAGTTAATATATGCAAAGCACATTGCACTCAAATGATAGCTGAAACCTGAACCACAAAACAAAAACTACCTGCTCTTCAAATTTCTTATTCTTGACAGTGTGCAGCAAAGGCTCCTGGCCAATGGCACTCTGTGTTGTGAGTGTTTTTTGTTAGTTTCTGTCATGGACTTTCTTATGTATTAGCACACCACCTGAGGGGCCTTTATGCTATTATGAAGGTCCTGTCCAAGAAAAAGGAAATGAGATCCAAGGCTTTCCCTTATCACTTCTAGTAAGAGGTGGCCAAGGAGAAACAACTTCCTATTCCTATCCTGTAGCCTGCCAATCCTGAGAAGCCACCTCCCTGAAAATCTTCCTAGGACTCCTCAGCTTCCTCAGTGCTATCGAATACCCACTATCTACATAGACACACACAAGTGTAAGTATGTCAAGTTACCACTTTTCTAAGCTTGTCCTCCCATCATGATCCTCTACCCCATCGCACAGGCTACATTCCATGTCTTCTTGTGGAAACCAGGAGCATTTCCTGACAATGGTGGACATGCCCTTTTGATAGTAAAAGTTGCATCATAGAGTCTTCTCACTGCCTCTTGAGCAATGAAGCTCACTTCCTGTGCTTTAATATTTGCAATATGTGATTATTATCTTTAAAGAAGGTGACAAATAGGAGCAATATCAAATACCAGCACAGATTGATTGGTAAAAGCTGCTGGTATACTGTGCTTTAGCAGAATTTGAAGGCTACAATTAAGGCCTTTAGTGACCAGCAATGTCTGTAACGGGTATGAGAAGGGATGGTGGCAGTCTGTCTGTAGAGCATTTGCTCATCTTATTTTAAAGTGGTCTCTTTGGTTCATGTTATAACAAAAAGATTTTTATAAAGGTAAAAAACAGTAGATTGAATGGATTAGAGCAGTCTTTCTTAGAAAAATTATAGAACACAAACTATAGAGATACCCACTCCTAAAGAGTGTTCTATGATTTCAAATTGGAGGGTGTATTGTTATATGTGCAAGATGGGTTTTCTGGTACTTATGTCTACATGAAAAGAAAAGCTAACATGCCTTAAAAAGAAAAGTCTGTATGTAAGTGTGCATAAACAATATGTCCTGGCTTTCACCTCTATCTGCTAAAGTAGAGTATATAGGCAGGCCTCTTTAAATTTTCCATTTTTGACTTTCTTTAGGGGTGTTTGCACAATGTTCTCTACTACAATGGGTTATGTCCATTTCCTCCTTTTCTTTTTTCTTCAGCCCCCGCACCCACAATGATGTCCTGGTAAGCTACTTGGTATCTTACTGCAACAAGTATTCAATGAAGAAGCTTGATGACTGTGCTAAAGATGCCATCCCCTGAGGTTCTGAAAGCTGTAAATGCTCAAGCTCCTGCAGCAGTGCTACTCAGGGGAAGACAGCCCCCACTCTCTGTGTCACACTTTGTATCTTGGGCACTAAAGCAGCACTGCACTTAATCCATTCCTTCTGCTTTTGCATGTAGCCCCTGTCTACTAAGGGCTCATGCAAATAACTGGGTGAGGTTTACAGGCCATGGTAAGTTCCTGTCCCACCCCTCACAGATGTGTCAATTGCACTTCTTGCAAAACTGCTTGTCCAAGTTGCTAGCTTGTGGGCTGGTCTTCACCTGACATTAGTACTTGGGCAGTTAGAATTTTTGATCTTTTAGACTGTAAGTTTTTAGTGAGTCAGGTTTTCTTTTTAATTCTTCACAGCCATTTTACTTCACAGTAAAATGGTATGGTTTTTGCTGTAGCACACAGGAATATCTAGAATAGTGGGGGTATGGAAAAAAAGTTTGACATTTAGTTTAGAGATAGTCTTCTTTTACATTTTCTTATATTCCATTTTGTTAATTTCTAGTATTTGTTAATTTCTGTCATTCATTTAGTCAACATTTATTGAGCTACTCTGAAGAGATAACACTGTATCCTGAACCAGTAAATATGACTACTACAATCTCTGCTTTCAAGGTTCTATAATTTTGGGGAGAAAGGGAGATAAACACGAAAACAAAATTCTATTGATGAGTGTAAATGGAAACACTCAAGCATTTATTTCCAGAAGATAACTTATGAAAGGAAAACATTAATCCCAGCCAGATGAGGGGATCAAATGATATTTCTCACTTTCACTTTGCCACCCAATCTCGGACACTATCCTCTCTGGGCTGACACTGACTTCCTCCAGCTGACAGAGGCATCATTGGTGAGTCCTGAGCTGCCAGTATGGTCTAAAAACTAAAATTTAACAGCCTCCTGAGCTGGGGAAAATCTTAACTGAGAACTGCAGGGAATAGCTGCCTTGGCACAAGCTGTGTGGAATCTTAAAAGGGAGCAGGTTTTGAGGCCAAGATTTATGTTCAACAGCTAATGCTTTAGAGACAGAGTTATATGTAGAAAAGCTGACTCCGTGTTTGTCCCTTACTGATGCAAATAAGAGTCACATCTGTAACCCATGCTTTATCTGTTTATTTTTTTTAGACCCTGACATAATATAAAAGGTGAGTATTAAGGCCCACTGAACCTCTGAAGGTCTATCTGCTTATCCCATTGCAGGACAGAAGTAAAAGGAGCCACGAAGATGATGGAAGTCAGTTACCACATCGTCCCTAACTGTAGGGGTTGGTTAGCTGTACATGTCAATAGTTCTAATGAGGGCTGTGGAGTAATTTGTTAAATAACCGAGTGAGCATGCCAGTCAGAAGCTGCTGGATGAGAGCACAGCATCAATTAGAGACAAAGGAAATCGCTTGCTTTTCTCTGCAGCGAGCGGGCCCTTGGAGGCTCGGCACTAGCTGGTCCAGAAAAAGCAGAGAAAGCAGAGGGAAGGAGTGGGGGAAGGACAAGGCAACTCAGCCCCCTGGAAGTCTGAGGGGTGATAAAGAAAAAGACCCTTAGCTCACACTGAGCAAACACATATGACCAGAGCGCAGAGTGGAAAGAAAACCCTGCAGTCCCCAGGGAACTTGACAGAGAGCATCTGACAGCCAGACTGAGTGACCAGCCAGACCATCTGCTCCCACACGTCTCTCCCCAACAATGGGGGCTTCTGCAGACCTTCTGCCCCCTCCCCCTCCCTTACCCTTAGCATGAATTTAAATGAAGCCTCACAACTAGGGGGCAGCGGCTCCCGTTGTGATCTCTCACACAGAGAGAGCTAGGCTAGTGCCCCGAACAGGAGGCTCGAGGGGAGAGGTTAAAATCTCAGCTGCCCGGAGAGATGATTACCGAGCCGCTCCCAAATTAAGCTGCTTCACTGCTGGTCCTTGGGCATGTGTTCGGATAATTGTGCTTGAATACTTAATGCTTGATTGACTTGGCTGTTTTGTGTTTGTCCGTATTTTGAAATGCGATCTCACTGTTGGGGTAGGCAATTAGCATAGAGCCCACGGGGTTGCAAAGAGTGAAACTGAGTTGCTTCTATGGTGATTTCTGCTTCTTTCCTGGATTCAGCACAGAAAGCTGAGTGTTCTACTGGGGCTCATTTGCCTATATTTGGATCATCTGGAATTTTGATCTTAAAGAGGAAGTCTCTTAATCCTGAACTTTAGCGTAGCTGCCAACTTTGATCTTTGCGCCTTTGGTAACAGCTGAGTTTTGCTTCCCTTTCAAGTGACCTTTGTTCCGGTTCAACAGTGGAGGAATAGAATAGGAGAGGTGGGGTCAGTGCTCAGAAAAGGAAAATTAATGCCAAGCATCAGAAAGGCTAGAACAGAATGAGGGTGCTAAATTATGACACAGAATCCATAATTTCAAGATGACAGTCAGCTGAGTGGCTTTGGTGCCCTGTCTTGTTCAGTTCTTTGTGGGTGTATCTTAAGCATCTTTGTATCTCCAGCACCTAGCACAATGCCTGCCTTTTAATAAGCATTTAGTATTTATATTTGTGGCAATGTATGTTAAGGCTAGCACAGTTTCTTGGAAAAAGGAGAAGGGCAATTAGTAACATTAAAAAAATCTGTTTGATAACAATTTGAAATGCTGACTTTGAGCACCACTTTATTCTTGGAATAAAGCATTCCAGTTAAGTATCACAAAAGGCAGGCAGTGGATCTCACAGATTCAAGATCACTTTGGGGATATTTGAAACGATCAACTCTTTATAATAAAGGGAGGCTAGGTCTCTATTCATTTAATCTCATTAAAAGCAGTACAAGCTGGAAACGATTTATTTAAAAAGAAGAGAAGGTTGACCATGGAATAGTCAGATGACTTATTGTGTAGCACTAATTTCATAAAATGAAAGTGTTCATTCTATAAATGAAGATGCCACAACCCATTTGTTGAGTTTTGTAACAAAATAAGAACGAATAACTAATTAAATATGTTATGAAACCTAGGCAATGGATCTCCTGAAACAATTCCAGAAATACAGAAAAGTTATTGGAGAGATCTAAGACCAAATGATAATATATGTGAAGTGGCAATTTGGGTGTTATTTTGGATCTCTGAGGACTAAATCTTAGCAAAATGAGAGTGTTCTCTGACTCAGTAGTGTAAAATCCAACATATCTAAGATATGCAAACCCAATTGATTTGTAAACTGATCACTAATATCCTTCAATCTTGAGGAACAACTCCTATGTTGTTTTTATTGTTTTTCTTTATAAATAAGATTGATTTTTCATTTGCATTTGTGTTCTTTGCTTGTTAAAGACTTTTTCTTGTCCTGGGTGTTTAATCAACTCTTTCAAAAATAGTTGTTTATAATTTTTGTGCCTTTGTTCTCTCATCTGTAAAATGGGAATTTTAATAGCATCTACACACAGAATTTTTTATTGTGGTAAGAATTAAATAATAGGTATAAGATGCTTATAATTGGGCCTGGCACATAGCATTTACACATATATTGGCAAATCAAACTACAGCTAGATTGAAGGAATAAGTTCTGGTTTCTCTAGCACTTAGAGTAACTATAGTAAACAATAATTTATTGTATATTTGCAAATAGCTGTAAGAGAGGATTCTGAATGTTCCCGACACAAAAAAATGATAAACGTTTGAGGTGGTAGATATGCCAATTACACTGATTTTATCATTACACATTGTATACATGCATAGAAATGTGTCTCTGTACCACATAAATATGTACAATTATATGCCAATTAAAAATTAAAAAAATTAATTATTCATTTGAGCACCTTTTAAAAAAGTATAGTCTCATTTCTATTTCTTTTCTGTTTAAGTATGTGTGACTCTGCTTTAGAATTCTGTAGACTTCTCCAAAAGATAGTGCAGACAAATTTATTATAGTAAATACTTTTGTAAGGTCATATATTGAAGTATAATAATTCTCAGTCACTGCCCTAAATTTGAAATTCTAATTATACAATTTAGCATAAAATCCTAGCAGCCAGGGAGCCTGGGTTAAGTATTAACAAGGCTAAGTATTTTCATGTAGCACATAATGCAGAATAAAGTAGTGAATAAGAAAGTGGAGTATGAATCTTGGCACTTTCAGTTATTAACCTCTTTGAGCCCTGAGATTCTTATTTATCTCTTAATGGGGTAATAATACCTATGCACAAAATTGATGAGAAGATTAAATAAGATAATATATGTAAAATACTTAGTAAAGTGCTTGGCCCCTATAGAAAGAACCCAGTAACTGGTAAGCATTATTTTATTATTATTGTTGCTATGATCATCATCTTAGGTCCCAGAAATTGGGGGATGGGCCTTTTCTTACTTCTCGTGAGGAAATATCCTCAGGGGAAGCTCATGGGGGACACTTTGGAATCTTAGAGGGTATGCTTTGGTCTATTGCAAAGAAAACAGGAGACATGGGTTGAAATTCTTAAGATGAATTGCAGCTTACAGTCCCCCTTAGAAGTCTCTACAGAACTGAACTGAAAGCCCTTTTCTGACAAAGGATGACTTTGCTGCTGCAGAAGCAAAGGATCGTTCTCCTCCTTCTGTGTTCTCTTTCTGCCCCCAGAAATCACAACCATCATCATTATAAAAGCACCATTTATTGAGTTCCTTATATGCGTAAGGACTTTATTTGCATTATATTTGCCATAGAAAATCTAATTTGCAAGCTAGATATTATTCCAATTTACCAATTGTGTAAAAATCACATAGCTAGTGGGTAGCAGAGACAAAGATTCAAGCCAGGTCTTTCTGACTGCTAAACTTAAGACTTTATCATTGTTCTCTGCACATTTGACCACCTTGGTGCTATCTCAAACTCTAACCTTAACAAAAGTCTCTAAAAACAGTGATAAAGAAACGTTTTTGAGGATAATTTTTCTTCTCAACTTGAGTTGTATTTCTTTTCCTCCCCTACAGAGTACAAAATTATCAGAATCCACACATATACACACTTGTGAAACTGTAGTGCGAGTCACTACTCTGAGTGATGTTACATATAGTTTGGCTGTAAGAAAATTAAACTCTATTTCAGGAAATGGTTGCCAAGACCAGTAATTTTTTTTCATATAGAGCAGATGCCAACAAAAGAGTAAAGCAAATTAGAAAAAAGTCAGCCAACCACAGATAGTAAATATGTATAATATTTAGATCAATATTCTAAAGAGGTTGAGACATGTTCAAGGTCAGTCACTCAGTAAGTTAGTAATGGAATAAAATTAGACTCTAGCCTTTGGATATTCATTCCAGTACTTTTTCCTGTAACTTCTGCAGTCTTCCAGGGGTTGGGGTGGAAGAAAAGGGAATAGCTTTTTAACAAAAATGAACTGGGGAGAAGTGTTTAACATACTCCAGGGATAGTGTTAACTGTGGAAGGTCTATAATTTTTGAGCATTTTTTTACATGAGTTACCACTTTTTTATTTGTATTTTTTTTATTTTACTTTAAGTTCTGAGGTACATGTGCAGAATGTGCAGGTTGGTTACATAGGTATACATGTGAGCACTTTTTTTTTTTTAAAGCAAAACAACAAATTTATTTGCAACTTCACAGTAACACAGATACCCAGAGATAGGATGCTATTTTCTAATTTGACATCCTTGGGAGGAGTAACAACACAAATGCTTGATTGTTCAGTGACTGTAGGCACAGCAGTTTCTGAAAGAAAACTATGATTCTCTACAGAGACTCGAAGTTGACTGGGGAGAGGACAACTGGCTAGAAACAGTGCTTGGCACTTGGCTTCCCTGAGATTTGACCTTAACACCTGTATGTCCCTGGAGTTGAAACAACTGAATGCACATTACAGAGTTGAGATTTTATCTGCCTTTAACTCCTCTTCAATAGCAACAAGATTTTCACATTATTTTCCGGAGTCTATAACTTTTATTTAAGGAAGCAGGTTGATGATGGCAGGCACTGAAGGCCATAGTATTTATCCATTAGCTTGGTCTTCTTGACTATCTTAATGCCTCCTACCCATCAATCTTGGTGAAAGACTAACTCCAGACTATTTCTATTTTTCCTTGCAAGGAAATACTGTATACATAATTGATGGCACTTTCAGGTTGCCCACCCCCTTGGATCCAGGTGTCATGCACAGAAACAGCATATTTAGCTTCCAGCCTTGTCTTGGTCCTGAGCATATCCTCCACTGAACCTGTTTGAAGGACCACCCATTCCAATTAAATATCTCAAGGACATCTGAGGTGCAGGCAAAACCTGTTTATGGCAACCTCCCATCTTCCCTCTCATAGTCTCTCTAATTCCTTTTAAATATACCTACTAGCTCCCCAGATGCCCCTAAAATACTATTGGTATGTTTGAATTACTGAAGAGTTTATTTTGATGTAACAACGAATTTCTATGTAATTCTACTAATTTCTACCAAAAAGTGATACGAATCACTTGTATTTGCATAGCTCATTACATTACAAAATCATCTACATAGGCAGCATTTTATTTTTCTTGTTAACTCTTCCAAGTGGACCAGATAGGTGGGTTATCTACACTGTACAAATAGTAAGACAAGGTTAGAGAGGTTAAAAGACTTGCCCCAAGTCACACTGGGCAGTGAGCAGTGAAGTCAGATGGAGCCAGGTGTTCTGAATCCTAACAGGCCACTCATCCCTGAGATGTACTTCCTCACAGTGTTTTCACTTTGAGAGAAAATGCCTCAAGACAGAAAGGTGTTTAATGCACAAAGACTGTATGTATAGATTTTAGACTTATGGCAGGTATTAAGCAAAGGTTCACTTTGGGGCACCTCTTGATTGATATCATACAAACCTAAAACAATGAAGAAAGACCATTGGAAGCATTTCTTTCTTTAAGGTCTTATCCCACAGCAAACATTTGACTTTTTTTTTTTTTTTCAGAAGAAAAGGGGTACATTTTTATCATTGTCAAGGATAAATAAAAGTCAGTGTCAAGCCCAAAATACTCACTGTTTCTTCCATTTACCATGTGCTAGAGGATTTTTGTGAGACGTTTGAAGCTTCAAAATAGATGCTAGGCAAATGAATAAACAGGGTTAAATTGATGGGAAATGGCTAAACAACTAATGTCAAACAATAAAGTTAACTTCTGGTCATCATGTTGGCTGTGGGGTCTTTAGAAGATTAAATTGCATAATAATTTCTTAGGTTCTTGGAAAATGAGAGTCAGCACTGTAATTATTTTCAGGTGGACAAATTATCCTTATCGTTATAGAATAAGCAACTTCTGATTTTGAGAAAGAACAGATGTCCCAGCCATAGTTGCTAATTATATAAACCTAACAACTTGAGATTGTGTTGCTGATAATTGTTTTTTTTTTTCATTTGTTTCAAGAGAATTCATCATTGCTCATGGAAGCATTTTTATGATGGTTACTTTAACATCTTTGTCAGATAATTCAATATCTGATTAATCTTGGTGTTGATGGCTGTGGATATCTTTTCTATTTAAATTGTGATTTTCTATTGTATCATGGACATTTTGGATGTTATATTGTGGCACTCTGGATTCTATTTAATCTTTTTTTTTTTTTTTTTTTAGTATTATACATAGTCCCCTTATTGAGGTGTAGCCTGAGGACTGGGTATGAGTATGTGTCCAGCTTCCCAGTGGGCTCTGCCAGTAGCAGAAGTGAAGTGCTGGTTCACACTGCCTTATTGCAGGTTGGTGGGTTAAAAATTTAGCTCTTTCCTTAGCCCCACTGACATGTTTCTAGAGAAAGTGGGGCATTAATTCGTACTCCTTTGCCTCCGAGTGGGGGTGTAAGACCAGCTAATGACTGTGACTGTGCTCTGCCATCATCAGGGAGCGAGGAAAGCAGAGGACTGATTCACATTGCTTTGTTGCTGCAGGGTGGGACGGAAGCCCAGCTCCTGGCTAGGTGTCCTTAACACAAAAAGAGGGGATGGGCAGGGCGCGTTGGCTCACGCCTGTAATCCCAGCACTTTGGGAGGCTGAGGCGGGTGGATCACGAGATCAGGAGATCGAAATCATCCTGGCTAACACGGTGAAACACCATCTCTACTAAAAATACACACAAAAAATTAGCCGGGTGTGGTGGCGGGCGCCTGTAGTCCCAGCTACTCGGGAGGCTGAGGCAGGAGAATGGCGTGAACCCGGGAGGTGGAGCCTGCAGTGAGCCGAGATTGCCCCACTGCACTCCAGCCTGGGCGACAGAGCGAGACTCCGTCTCAAAAAAATAAAATAAAATGAAAAGAGGGGATGGCAGGACAAGGAGTTCCAACTAACCCAGCCCGCTACCTCCTATTACTGCTGGGTGGGCATGGATATTTCAGCTTTCCACCGGGCTTCACTGTCACAGGGCCAGCCAGGGGAAAGTGGGCTCACAGTTCCTTTCATTTTTTTGTTACCTGGCAGGGACAAGAGGCTCCTCTTGCCTCCAGACCTCTATGAGTGGTCAAGAAACTACCCATGTGGGGAATACGAGCCTCACTGATGGTTTCTATAAGGAGAGAAACCTTATAAGTGGGTGGAAGATGAGCGCTGTAGTCAGCCTCACTAAAACCACAGGATGGGGGAATGCAGTTTTTTCTTTAGGATTTGGCTGCAGTCAGGTGGTATTGCCATAAATATTTCTGTTGGTGGGACACCCTGTCCTAGTCCTCTGGCTGAGGAGAGTAGGCTTTTTCTGTGCATGTTGACGGTCTCTCGTTGGAAGCTTCTGCAGTGCCACGTCTGGGATATATGAGGGGCTAGGGGAAGTAAGGGGAGGGAAACTTACTACAGTGTCTTTTCTTAAGTCCTGAGATTGCTAGGCAGACTGTCTTTTCCTCCTCTTTCAGAAATTGAGTCAGCTTGTTGGTGCTGTTATGGCCATGATTTTCTAGTTGTAAGAGGAAGAGTTTCTGCTTCTGTAAGAGGGAGAAATGGAGTAACTCCCATCTTGTCTGGAAATGGAAGTCCCTGTTTTTTAAAAAAGAGTTATTTATTTATTTATTTTGAGACAGGATTTTGTTCTGTCTCCCAAGCTGGAGTGCAGTGGTGTGATCATAGTTCACTGCAGCCTCGACCTCCTGGGCTCATGGAATCATCCCACTTCAGCCTCCTGAGTATCTGGGTCTACAGGTGCATACCACCATGCCCAGCTAACATTTTTTGTCTTTTGTTTTGTTTTGTGGAGATGAGGTCCCATATTTTGTCCATGCTAGTCTTGAACCCCTGGCTTCAAGTGAGCCTTCTGCCTTGGCCTCCCAAAGTGCTGGTTATGATAGGCATGAGCCACCACAACCAGTCAAAAATTCATTTAAAAAAAACTCTTTGTTTGACATTCACTTTGATCAAACTATTTTTATGGACCGAGCCATAGGAGTACTCTGTGTGTATGTGTGTGTGTGTGTGTGTGTGTGTGTGTGTGCTTGTCCACACACACAAAATTTTCCTTCTCCTAATAACCATTTATCACATTTTGCCTTTCCTCCTCCATTTTATATGTGTATGTGTATATTTATGCATGTGTGTGTATATATAGTGTTTTTGTGGTTGTTGTTGTTGTACCATGCAAGTTTACTTTGTTTCTCTAAGTGCAACTTTTCTTCATACCCTTACTCTCAACTCATTCTAAGTTTTTCCCCTATAATTCCTTGCCTTAGGGTAGATATAAGAAAATCAACAGTATTTACTTAGGTCGCCAAGTGATCTCAAGAATCTACCTGTTAGTCTACACCAATTTGTTCATTTCCTCTGGTATTGTAATTTTTTCTTACTGGCCTTGCATGGAGAATTCCTTGAGCTCAGGATTCTGACTATTTACCTTTATATCCAGCACATTTGGGCTCAGTGCCTGCTTCCTCAGTGGTTCTCAATGAATGCTTGTTGAATAAAATGTCCATATATGAACATCTTTATTCACCCTTGCCTCTGATTGGAATTGTTCCGTTGCACATCCTCATGTGCAGTTTGTTAATATATTTGAGAGTGAAAGCTATGGCCTACCTGATGTTGAGTCATCTCTCTCTATAACTTTGGGTAGTTCAAAGTTTTAGTTATCTGCTAATGTGCAACAAATCACTTCAAAACTTGGTGCCTTAAGACAACAATGATTTTTGTCATTTGGGTAGAGCTTGGTGGAGACAGACAGCTTATCTATGTTCCATGCACCATCAGCTAGAGTGTTTTGACTGGGGCTGGGGGATAGTTCACTCACATAACTGGCAAGTTGGTGCTGGCTGTTGGCTGATAGCTCAGTGGAAATTATCAGCCAGGGGCCTTGATTATTCTCCACATGAGCCTGTCCACATGGCTTCTTGGGCTTCCTTACAACATGGTGGCTAGATTTTAAGTTGTAGAAGCTGCCAGGCCTTCTTAATTCCTGTCTTGGAAGATTTATAATTTTTTTTTCTCTGCATTCTATTGGTCAAATCAGTCTCAGATCCAGCACAGGTTCAAGGAGGAGGAATGTGAGTTCCACCTTATTGTGGCTGGAGCAGCTTGTATATATAGGAAGAGATGGAATTATTTGGGGCTGTCCTTGGAGACTAGATACCACCTGTAACTTTAGCTATCTGCCTTCAACTTTTTTATCTGTAAAGTGTGAATTGGAGGGAGGGCAAGAACAGTTATATGTAATAGAGTTGCTATGAAAATTACCAAGGATAATTCACATAATAAGCTTAAATGATTCCTGGCATGTAGTAAGCAGTCAATACATTTTAGTTAATTTTTTAAAATATGAGAATGGAAAATTGTTATAAAACACTGAGTTAGATAAGAGCATACTTTTTCCTAATAAATCTCATTTAGACAATTTTACTGGTTAATATTTCCTTTGACATCTTCAATGAATGCATTCTGTTTGATTTGCTTCCTCTTAAACAACTGAAGTTTTTTTTTTTTTTTTTTTTTAAAGACCTCAAATCAGTAGCCATCAAATGAAAAAAAATAACTCACAGTTATGTTGTATAATGACTTTTGGTATCTCTGTTGGAATCCGTTTTCTTTTTATACTCCCTTGCAGGTATTATTAGATGCTTTTTTTGCTTGATGTCACTTTTCAGTCCCTCCACATTGTACTTTGAAAAAGCAGTCCTCTAAAGAGATATAATGAATGATATTGGAAGGATATGCCCTTGGAAGCTGCTCTTGGTTTTCTCTTCAGAAGCACTCATGTGCAGTTAGTCCTGTAAAAAAAATTACAGGTCAGTGGGGAGGTCTTCAGCCAGATGAATCCAAGGAATAACCAAGGGTGCAAGATAAATTCCCAGTCAAGTAATCGTTACATTTTAGCAATTCCAAGAGAGTTTCTTGTTTCCATACTAGAGATGGGAATCTTTGCCAAACAATGTGCTATTAAAATTATGTAAATTCATTATTTTTGGCAGTTGAAATGTTAGCCAGGTCAAACTTTCATTAACCAGTATGTGATGTCTCTGTAACTACCTTGATTTTTATTAAAATAGCTATCAGGTTCATGCCATGTTTTTCTTATAGCACAGTGAAATTCCATTCTTTTCTTTTTATTCTGTGTCCATACCTGTAATTTCTCCAAGTGATTAAGACCATAAGTTGTTCCTTCTACAGCTGACATTTCCTTCTACAATTATTCATCTCCTTAGTTCTTTTAACAGCCATGTTTTATTAATGGTCATTTACCATGCAGTAATAAACTCCATGTCATTTAGTCCTTCCAGAATTTTCTGATCTTTGATTACAGTGTAACATATTGCCTGATTAATTGGTCATCGTTGCTGTTTTCAGCTTCTGCATGCACTAGTTAAGGTTATTTTTTCCCTTTTTGGCTTTAATATCCTCTGAAGATTTTCAACAACATTGTTTGTTGTCCCTAACTTCTCACTTCCTTTTTGCATTCCCTGATAGCAAAGAATGTATAATGAATCCTTGTAAATGGCTACTGTCTACTCTTATTTCAGCCTAGACAGTGTTTCTCAAATTTTAGTGTGCCTCGGGAGCACCTAGAGGGCTTAAAACATAGATTTCTGGAGCTCCCTCTTGGAGTTTTTGATTCAGTAGGTCTGGGGTGTGGCCAGATAATTTATATTTCTTACAAGTTCCCAGGGATGTTGATGCTGACTGCCCAGAACCAAGCCCTGAGAACCAGTAGCATAGCAGATGAACATGGTGGTTAAGAGCCTGGATTCTGGATTCAGTTGATAGGGGTTCAGACCACTGCTCTCCCACTTAACTTTCCCGACCATGTGACGTTGGAAAAGTTACTTAATCTCTGCCAGCTGCAGTTTCCACACTTGGAAAATGGGAAGACCAACCTTCCAGACTTTTAAGGAATAAATTAGATACTCCATGTGAAGCACTTAGTTCAGTGGCAAGAAGCAAATGCTCAATAACTGTTAACTACAGGTATTTTTTATAAGGTGTGAGGAATTAATGTTCAAGCTCAATTACCAAAATTAATAAAATGTGCCTCCTTCAGCAAATTGGTCACTTTCTCTGAAACTTGATTAACTATATTGCTGAGGTAAAAATGCATTAAAAAAAAGATTGGCCATGTGGATGCAGTGGAAAAATTATGAAATTTGAAATCAGGAAAATGCCTGGGTTTTAGTCTAGACCCTGCTATTGCTAGCTTTGTGACTCATAGCAATTTTCTTCGTCTCTCTGATCCAAGTTTCCTGTAAATATCCTCTGGAGTGGTGATATAAATGGTAAGAACTGTTATATGGATCAAATGAGCCAAACCATTTGAAAGAATTTTGTTTTATTTCCTACTTTAATGTTCTGTACAAGTGTAGTTATTGTTATTTTTATTGAGAATAAGGATCTAGAGTAACTTTTTGTACTTATTTACTAAAAATTATAAGAATTTATGCTTCTATGGAATGGCAATTATGAAAAAGACTTTTCCACTATAATTATTTTGAGATGGTAGTGACTCTAATTGGGAATTGTTAGACACTTGCTTAGATATTGAGATGTGCTGTTATCTATTAGTAATCTAGCCAGGTCTCTGTCTTTTTGACTACAGTGCTGGTTCATCTTTAAACCAAAAGCACACTTAAGAAAGCTTTGTTCTTATGCTGTGAGTTTAATTTTGACAATAAATTTTAGACAAAAATGACAGCCTTATTTTCAGTTGATACTACAGGATTCTTTCAGAAGACAAAAAGAAGCACCATTTGATCACATTTTAAAAATGTAGCATGAAGCACTGTGCTAGGCACTCCGGGAGATGTCAAAATGAAGCACACGTGCTTTGTGCTTTAGATGCATTTTTCTTCAGCAGAAATCAGAACAACATACAAATTCACCATATATGTCACAAAGAAGGACGAGTCAGAGGGCAAAGTGAGTTTAAAAAAGGAAGAGATTATTTCTGGCTCAGGGTTCAGCACCCTCCATTTTCAGGCCACGCATTGAGCCACATTGAGCCAGTGTATCCAAGTATCATCAGGGACCTGGAAAGGACTTGGCAAGCCAATTTATTGACCTTCACAAAGGATTATATTTAAGCCATCTCAGACAGATAGAATCTATTCTCCATTGGGGGAAGAAATCCTTCTCTTGAAGGAGAGTCTATAACCTTCCTTATTAGCTCATTTCAATATTTAACAGCCTTTGCTTGCTGCAGAGAAGCCTGTTTTAACTCACACATGAACATCAGGATTTGTCCTACCCAGACTCAGTGAACACCAACTTGCCTCTTTATGCTAGGCAACCATTATCTTTAGAGACCCCCATATTATTGCATTAGTTGGTTAACCAATTAAACTAATAATTCTGGGAGTCAAAATATAACACTGGTTAGGAGTGTGGAGAGTCAGGCCGTCCTGGATTAGAGTCTGGGCTTCTTCACTTTTCTGTTATATCACCTTGGGAAAAGTTACTTAAAACCTCTGAGCCTCAATTTTATTACTCATAGAATGGGTATAATAACACATCTGCCTCTTCAAATTGGGGTGAAGGTGAAAACAATGCATGTTTTAGGCTGAACTACCTGAAATTACCAGGTATGACCTGGTCATAATATATGACCCTTTTGGCCAATAAACAGCAATTCTATGCAATTCAGTCTAATAAACGCCTTAGCAAAGTGCCTAGAGTCTACCAAATAGTCACCATTATCAACAAAAGAAACAACTATTATTATTATTGCACTGCTGTCATTATCATTATCATGGTCTGCAATATCCAGACTCAGTGCTGGAGGATATTCCTGCAAGGAAGCCATTATAAAAATGGTTAGAACATTGTTTTGTGGAGCTCTGTGTATAATGCTATAAATGTGGGAAAGTAGAACATCTGGGCTGGCAGCCTGTAGAAGTCCGGGAAGGCTCCAGAGAGGCAGCAACATTTGGACTGGGACTTGTAGGGTGAGTTGGAGATTTCTGAATAGAGAAGTCGACAGAACAAAAGCAGTAATCAGTGTGACCAAATCCTTAGTTCTTATTTTTGTTTCTGCCTCTGACACAATTTATTTCCTTCCCCAATTCTTAAAACAACCTTTTCTTTATTTACTATGTTCTGTGATGCTAGACTTTCTTTGTTCCTTCTTATTTCTTCATAGCTGTTTTTGTTTTCTCAACTCGTATTCCTCTTACTGGGAAGAGGAAAGGGCATGTACCCAGAGCACAGAGCGAAGAGAGAATGTGGGAGATTTGGGAACCTGCACTGAATTTTTGTGGCCAGAGGATAAAATAGGGCCAGTGGTGTGGAAGGAATTGAAAGTAGAGAGAGGAGAAGGGAGGTGGCTCAAAAGAAACAAAAATTTTTATTGGGGAAGTGCCATGATTGGTTTTGTAAGTTTGAAACTTTTCTCCAAGAGTTTTGTAGAGAATGATTGGCCTGGAGCAAGCATAGAAGCAGAGAGGTGCATAAGGAGGCTATTGCAACAGCTCAGCTGAGAAATAGTGTGGGCAGAGCCCAGGGCAGCAGCAGTGTGCCTGAAGAGGAGTGGATGAAAATGAACTATTTCCAAGGTGTGTATTAGAGGTTCTAGGGATGGGGAGTTAAGGCAGGAATGAAACGTCAGTTGACTTGTAGGGGTCTGACTAGCTAGAGTTTCAACTGGGCCCCTGGGTTGGGACTATGCTATTTCCTAAGATATAGACAATAAGAGAAGTAGGAGGAGAAAGACCAGGGTATGGGAAAGGGGATGGGAGGGGGATAAGAAGGTAATGAGGTAAGTCTGGGGATGTGGCACTCACGGGTGCGTGGGACATTTCCGTTTCCTGACTTTCTTAGAGCCTGATGTTTCTGATCTGACTGCACCGTAAGGTGTTTTGTTCTCATGAGCATCACAAGGATTCATGAGATCCTGTTTGGGCATTCTGACAGCACAAATTACATTTTGTTTTTTAAATTTCACTAAGGTTTTGCCTTCCCAAGCACACTGGCCATGCACTTGTGCTGAGGTAATAGTTAATGAGTATAAAAACAGGTAGCTAACATTAATAGAATTCTTACTATGTTTTAGGCACTGTTCCAAGTGCTTTTTGCCAAAACTTCATTTAATTTTAGTAAACCTCCATGTGATAGGTAGTAGTATTAACCTCATTTTATAAACAAGGTAATTTAAACTCTTAGAGGTTAACTAACATGTCCAAGGTTATATAACTTGAGAGTGGCAAGACCAGGATGCAAACCAAGGTGGAGGGCTGCAAGTGCTGTACTGCTAAGCATTATGTTGGGATAGGAAATTCGGCCTAGGCTAGAGAATACTGTCTATTGGAGTACTTTATATTGGGACTTTACTGTTTTAAAAAATATTTTTTATTTGTCACAAATTGTTTTACATAATGTTCTGAGCTTTGTCGATTCATAAAGACAATTCATGGATTAAAATTTCTTTTGTCTATTCCACAGTCTCCACTGGGAACATTTCTGGAGTTTGGCTCTAGATAATCTCATTGTATTTAGTCTGTTTTGTTTGGCTTTCTACTTTGGTGCTCCTTCTTAGGAGGAGTCATATTACACTTACAAGTGATATTTACTTGCTAGTGTAAATTGATTAAATATATTGCTTATTTTTAATTTTAGCTGAAATAGAAGTTTTGTTTTGTTTTGTTTTGTGTGTGTGGGAGGGGGGAGCCTAAGTCATCTATGTGATGTGCTAATGTGTGTCGTTCTCTTATAATTCTTTCATTTAGTCCTCCCGGGACTCCAGTAAGACAAGTCTTGCCTTTCATGTGGACTTATACAATGGTATGCATCAGTTGTCTCCAGCCTTTTTGGTACCACGGACTGGTTTTGTGGAAGACCATTTTTCCAAGGACTGGGGTTGGGGGGTTGTTTCAGGATGAAACTGTTCCATCTCAGATAATCAGGCATTAGATTCTCATAAGGAGCATGCAACCTAGATTCCTCACATGCATAGTTCACAATAGGGTTTGGGCTCCTATGAGAATCTGATGCCGCTGCCAGTCTGACAGGAGGCAGAGCTCAGGCAGTAATGCTTGCTCGCCACTCACCTCCTGTTGTGCAGCCTGGTTCCTAATAGGCCACAGACCTGATATTGGTCCATAGCCTGAGGGTTGGGGGCCCCTGGTGTGCTGGGTCCTTGATGTAAAGGAATCCTCTAACTTGGTGGAGCCAAGTAACTGGTTAATGGAAAAACTAAGTTAAACATTTTTTTCTGTAGTTATGCTTTTATGAATTATTTAACTGGGCTTTGTCCCTCCCTTTACTTAATTGCACTTATGGAGAAGAACTAGGAAGTGTTGGCATTAAGAATCCTTTAAACCACAAAGCAGCTGATTATTCTTTTTATTAAAGTAGGTGCTCACATTGGTGGAGTAAGAAGTACTGCACAGAAATAGCTCATCGGCGGAATTGTGCTCTCAAGGATGGATATCTTCAAGCCATCCTTGACTCTCTAGAGCAGAAAGACAAACAAGTGTAACGCTGAGGAGTGGGAAAAATGTTTTACTGCAAGCAGAAGAATCTCACGTGAAATTGTGAGTGGACTTCAGTGATGACTATCAAAGGAAATTCTCGTAATGATTCGTTTTTCTTCCCAATGATGGCACTACCGTTCTCAGGAAAGCCCAGTTCCCTTCCTGGCTTGGATATTAACTGATGGTTTCAATGAACATAGTATTTTTTTTAAAATTGTCTTTGCATGTGTTGATTCCACTGTCAGAAAGGCCCTTTCCACCTCCCTTCTCCCAGTTCTTCTGGGAATTCCTACGTGGCCTTCCATACCTAAATAATAACAATGATACTAGCAAGCACTTATATAGTACATTCTGTGTACCTGGCAGTACAGAGGGTGGAGGGTGGGGAGGTGGGAATATTTCCTTCAGATGAAGGCAATAAGGGGTTACATTGTCTATAGAGTTTTAAAAAACAATAATAAAACCAAAAAGGAGTCTACTTTTTCTGACTACCATATGTTGGCAGTTCTAAACAATGTCCATTATCAAATACTCCTCCCCACTAAGGCCAGCCTTCTCCCACTGAGCCCTCTATCACCCTTAGTACTCTTGTATGTGTATAGTACCTTCCTAAGCATTTACGTGTATTAACTTCCATAATTTGTCCCCAGTTTACAAGTGAGGAAACGGAAGCACAAAAAGGCTCTGCTAAGGTCAAGCAGATCATACTGCCTAACAGGTAAGTGATGTGGCCAAAGTTTTAATCTGGGCAGTATTGCACCAGTTCACCCACCTAACTACTGAACATATGTTTCTCATTTGTATGTGTATATTTCATATGCATATAAATATCTCCTTGAAGACAACCCTGATCCACCCAGTATAAAATGGCTTCCTGCATGTGTTATACAGCACTCTATTCATATTTCCATTCCAGCACTCCCTGGGCTGCAGGCCGGTAGAATGAGAACTCCCTGACTGGCTGTCCTGTGATAAATGCAGAGTGAATAAGTGAATGCAATTTTTGGTAACAGAACTAGTAGAATTGTGTATATTATGGTAGATTGGTGGAATGTTCTAGATTTTGGTTTGGAAGTCAAAGACAGCTTTTATTTCAGAATCTGTTACTGATTATCTCTGAACAGGCATTTCGTATGTCTGTGTCTTTTTTTCCCAGTCTGACTCTCTACAGCAGAAAGGCAACCAAGTATAAGGCTGAGGAGTAGGAAAAATGTTGAACTGTGGGCAGAAGAATAGGGGACAGAATTACATCAATGATTCTTAATAGTGGCAACCTTTATTCAAACTAAATTGAGTGGATTTCTTTACCAACCCCCAACATTGCTAACAAGCATTTTTGTAGAAATGTTTTTATTTAAGTATAACATACTGTATAAGCACACAAATTATAAGCATATGGTTTAATGAACTACTACAAGGTAAACACATCCATATGACACCACCTGGACCTAGGAATAGAACAATACTAGTCTCCTGGTGCCCTCCATCCTAGCTATGTATGGAGCTCTTCTGACCTCTAACATCACAGACTAACTTTCTAATAAATAGAAAACTGTAGTACATGTTATTTTGTTATTAAGTCTTCTTTTACTTAACATTATGTTTGTGAGATTCATCCATGCTGTGTGTAACTGTAGTTCATTCATTTTCGTTGCTGAATAGTATTCCACTGCATAAATAAATATAATTTATTTATCCATTCAACAACTTATAAATATTCTGGATAAATACAAAGAAAGCCATATCTAGTGAGCATTAATAAAATTGCCAAAAAGATCACAGACATATCTATTAACATTTATTTATTCATCCTAATAATACAAATTCTTTTCCCTCTTTCTGAGAACTATTCCTCTTTCCTCACTTTAGCTGACAATTTCTTTTTTTTATTTATTTCATTTTTTATATATATATTTTTTATTATTATTATACTTTAAGTATAATGTACTAGGGTACATGTGCACAACATGCAGGTTTGTTACATAGGTATAAATGCGCCATGTTGGTTTGCACCCATCAACTAGTCATTTATATTAGGTATTTCTCCTAACGCTATCCCTCGCCCAGCCCCCCACTCCCCAACAGGCCCGGATGTGTGATGTTCCCCTTCCTGTGTCCAAGTATTCTCATTGTTCAGTTCCCACCTATGAGTGAGAAGATGTGGTGTTTGGTTTTCTGTCCTTGTGATAGTTTGCTGAGAATGATGGTTTCCAGCTTCATCCATGTCCCTGCAAAGGACGTGAACTCATCATTTTTTATGGCTGCAAAGTATTCCATGGTGTATATGTGCCACATTTTCTTTATCCGGTCCATCACTGATGGACATTTGGGTTGGCTCCAAGTCTGCTATTGTGAATAGTGACACAATAAGCTTATGTGTGCATATGTCTTTATAGTAGCAAGATAAGATCTATAATCCTTTGGGTATATACGCAGTAATGGGATCGCTGGGTCAAATGGTATTTCTAGTTCTAGATCCTTGAGGAATTGCCACACTGTCTTTCACAATGGTTGAACTAATTTACACTCCCACCAACAGTGTAAAAGCGTTCCTATTTCTCCACATCGTCTCCAGCATCTGTTGTTTCCCGACTTTTTAATGATTGCCATTCTAACTGATGTGAGATGGTATCTCATTGTGGTTTTGATTTGCATTTCTCTGAGGACCAGTGATGATGAGCATTTTTTATGTGTCCGTTGGCTGCATAAATGTCTTCTTTTGAGAAGCATCTGTTCATATACTTTGCCCACTTTTTAATGGGGTTGTTTGTTTTTTTCTTGTAAATTTGTTTAAGTTCTTTGTAGATTCTGCATATTAGCCCTTTGTCAGATGGATAGATTGCAAAAATATTCTCCCATTCTGTAGGTTGCCTGTTCACTCTGATGATAGTTTCTTTTGCTGTGCAGAAGCTCTTTAGTTTAATTAGATCCCATTTGTCAATTTTGGGTTTTGTTGCCATTGCTTTTGGTGATTTAGTCATGAAGCCTTTGCCCATGCCTCTGTCCTGAATGGTATCATCTAGATTTTCTTCCAGGGTTTTTATAATTTTAGGTCTAACATTTAAGTCTTTAATCCATCTTGAATTAATTTTTGTGTAAGGTGTAAGGAAGGGATCCAGTTTCAGCTTTCTACATATGGCTAGCCAGTTTTCCCAGCACCATTTATTAAATAGGGAATC
The DNA here is from genome assembly GCF_028885655.2 of Pongo abelii. NCBI lineage: Eukaryota > Metazoa > Chordata > Mammalia > Primates > Hominidae > Pongo > Pongo abelii. The sequence continues at coordinate 34,563,802 of NC_071998.2, forward strand.
CTTTCCCCATTTCTTGTTTTTGTTAGGTTTGTCAAAGATCAGATGGTTGTAGATGTGTGGTGTTATTTCTGAGGCCTCTGTTCTGTTCCATTGGTCTGTATATCTGTTTTGGTACCAGTACCATGCTGTTTTGGTTACTGTGGCCTTGTAGTATAGTTTGAAGTCAGGTAGCATGATGCCTCCAGCTTTGTTCTTTTTGCTTAGGATTGTCTTGGCTATGCAGGGTCTTTTTGGGTTCCATATGAACTTTAAAGTACTTTTTTCCAATTCTGTGAAGAAAGTCATTGGTAGCTTGATGGGGATGGCATTGATTCTATAAATTACCTTGGGCAGTATGGCCATTTTCACGATATTGATTCTTCCTATCCATGAGCATGGAATGTTCTTCCATTTGTTTGTGTCTTCTTTTATTTCATTGAGCAGTGGTTTGTAGTTCTCTTTGAAGAGGTCCTTCACATCCCTTGTAAGTTAAGTTGGATTCTTAGGTATTTTATTCTCTTTGTAGCAATAGCTGACAATTTCTAAAATATCCACAGTTTCTTTCTCACAGGCATTATTGATTAGCCAGGGCTGGACACTGAACAATCCAGGCTGGCCATAGTCCCTGTGCTCATGCCTATAATTTCAAGAGTAATCACAATCAAGGTGTTCCTCCAAGATTTTTGACCTTGGATCAGAGAAAGAGTGATTATAAGAGACTTTGGAACGGACTGAGGCCGTGTTCTTTATTATGAGGAAGAAGTCCTTCTGCAATAGAAGGAAGTAAAGCTTATACATGGCTAGATACAGTGTGGAAAGATGGAGAGAATCTAAGTAGTATTCCTGGCTTCCTTTACCCCAAGAGCCCTGCTGTACCTTCCTCTTCCTGCTGTTAGTCATTTGATCCATTTACTTCCTCTTTAACTTAAGTTAGTTTAGGTAGGTGTGTAGTCCGTTTTCATGCTGCTGATAAAGACATACCCGAGACTGGGCAATTTACAAAAGAAAGAGGTTTAATGGATTTACAGTTCCACTTGGCTGGGGAAGCCTCACAATCATGGCAGAAGGCAAGGAGGAGCAAGTCATCTCTTACATGGATGGCAGCAGGCAAAAAGAGAGCTCGTGCTGGGAAACTCCTGTTTTTAAAACCATCAGATCTCATGAGACTCATTTACTATCAGGAGAACAGCACAGGAAAGACCTGCCCCCATAATTCAATCACCTCCCACCACGTTCCTCCCACAACACATGGGAATTGTGGGAGTTACAATTCAAGATGAGATTTGGGTGGGGACATATCCAAACCATATCATTTGGTATTCTATTCTAACCAAAAGAAATCTTGCCAGCATAGACATGTTAAAAAGACCAAAATATATAAAATCAATAAATGTGGAGCTGTTCAGTCTCATTGCTGGATCTCACAGAAGCCCCCTTTAAGAAACATTGGGTTGAATGATATCTAAGATCTAGATGTAAATGAGGGATGCCAAAAGTGGTAAGTTTTGTCAATACAAAACTAGAAAAATTATTAGAATCTTGAATAGCATTTTGTGAGTGGCTCTGTACTCTGGACTCCTGGCCAGCACTTTCTTCAGTGCTATACCCACTTCCATACTAAGTAATCCTCTCCTTGACTCTCTGCACCCCTGAGCCCTGGTCACAGAGTGTTGCTAGTAAAAGATGTATTCGGCTTCAAATACATGTGCCTAGCACATAGAAGGAACTCAGCAAATATTTATTTTGCGATTGCTTCCCAATTCAGCACTGAAGTACTTAGCTGCAAGGTTTTTCCTCATGCTTTAACACATGTCTACTAATAGGCATTTCAGAGTCTCTTAATTCTTCTGAACTCCATATTCTTACTCAGTGATAAATGATTCTCTATTCTGTTTTTAATGTTTACCCCTGTTGCCCTTCAACTCAAAGGAATCTGTATCTTTATTTTTCTCTAAAGCTGAATCCTATCTGAGAATGATTTTGCCTTATTTCTTCCTTCTCTCTGGTAGCTTCAAACTCTTTCCCTGTGTAGACTTCCAATCTGTATGTTTTTCCTTTACCTTGAAAGAAAATCTTAGCATGATCTTGGTGCCCTCTTGAGCTACCATCTTATTTCTTTTCCTTTACGGACACATTTATTGAATAAGAAGTTCAAGAATATATTGATTATCTGTCTTGAAAACTTGAAACCCCTCTACCTGTTTCCAAGGTTATTCATTTTACTTCCTTGCTTGATCTTTGCCTCAAATCCTGGCATTTCTTCTTTCTGTCCCCTAATTCTGAACTCTGAGCATTTCTGAAAGTTCAGCCTGGTTTCTGGTCTCTTTCTCTTGCTACAAATGTCTGTCTGCTTCTTGGATAACATCTATAAAAATAGTGCCCAAATCTATACCTTCAGCCATTTCTCTCACCTAATTTCCAGCTGTGCTGTCTTTAATTCCTGCTGAAGATCCCCACTTGGCTGTTCTATTTTCTCCCCTCATATGATCACTTGCCAAGCTGAGCTCATCCTTTTCCTTCCATCTACACTGGGCTCAGCATGCTGTACCTTTCCTTCATCAATAACACCAGCATTTCCCCAATTAGGCAGGATTGAAACTCCATCAGCATTGACAGTCCCTGTCTTTCATTACACATGGTATTCAGTCACTGTGACTTGTGGAGATTCTTCTTTGAAAACACTCTAGCCTGCATATGTTTTCCTTTTGCTTACTTCCCTACCAATCCACAGTTTATATTAGCTGTCCATATTACAAAGCTCATAGAGAAACGTGGCATCTTCCTTTTCCCATGTTTTTCCTTCTCAGTGGACATGTAACTTCTCTCTCTGAAAGGTATTTCTAGCGCTATGCTATTTTCAGACCAAGGTAACTGATCAACATGAAATCTTGGAATGAGCAAGTCTTCCTCAGGCTCTCTCTACCAGATCAGACCATGTCCCATGGGCTCTTTATAACTTCTCGCTTAGAAGATTCTCCCCAAGGGGGGCATGTTCTAAAATCAGAATTTTATGAAATCAAAATACCTTAAACACGTTGAATAACAGCCATCATTCTCAGGTAGAAATGCAGAGATGATTTCCATGCATCCATGTTTCAGTACTCAGAAAAGGTGACTACTTATTTCTCTATATTATAAGGAGTTTAGGGGCTATGTTTACTATTTTCCTTAAACCTTGTAGTGTCTAATTCAGGATTTTGCATATAGTAAGAATTTTAAACATTTTAATGAATGAGTGGCTGAGAGAGCTATATAATCAGCTCAATAACACATTATTTGTAAAAAAAAAAAAAAATCACTTCCCAATATTTAACTTTATAAGACTCCAAAAGTCAACATTTGAGGTAAGTAGGACATGTTATTTTTGCTATTTTCCGCTGCGGAATTTGAGGTAAAGACATGTCGTGGATTGACCCCAGTCACAAAGCTGTTTGGTGGCATGACCAGGCCCAGAACTGACCTGCTTTCTGCAATCCAGTGTCTAACCAGGTCAGTAGAACTGGTTTTGAAAAAAATAATATGTAGAATCAAATCTCTAAATTTGAATTTTCTCCCTTAGAATATTTGGTGGGCTCATAAATATTTACAAAATATTTTTTTGTGTGTTTTAAAGTAAAGCCAGTCAATTATTTCTACACGAAATTCAATTGTTTCTTTATTTGTGAGAGAAAAACAACTTACCTAAATTTAGATATTTTATTTGCTGTTATTTTATGATATTACCATACAATTTCCAAGTGTTAGGTAATATTATAAAATAACAGCAAATAAAATATCTAAATTTAGGTGATTACATATTTAGATCTGAAAGGGACTGTTAGAGTTTGTCTGGAATGATCTCATGATAGTACTCCCTTTTTTTGAGAGGGAGAGATGGAAAGGGCCTTAATGTATAAAATATGCCATTTCTTCAAGGCGACTTAAAAGGTGAGGCACTTGAAAGATGTGAATTGAGCTATACTAGGAAACTCTGCACTTCCTTGGCTGATAATCTTTCCACACGAGCCCTTTGTTTCTCCTGTGACCTTTGTCTAGCATCCCACTACAGACAGTACTACTTGGGAATTACCTTAGTTCAGATTTGTCTTAGGAAAATTTGCATTTGCCTCCCTGGCAATCCAACTCCCTTTGTTTTTTCTATCCTAGACATTCTTCAAAATTTCTGGTCCATGGATATCACTTTGCTTTTAAGGATGGGTTACTGTTCTTCATGTGGGCCAAGCTCACATCTACTCTAGGCCTTTGCACTCGCTATGTGCTCTACTGGGAATATTCTACCCCAGAGATTTTTGCAGATCTGGATCTTTGGATCATTCAGGTCTTTGCTCACACATTATCTCCTCTAAAAGGATTTCCCTGGCTGCTGCATATGAAATAGTCCCCCAACCCTCTTCTACCAGTCACTCTCAATCATAGTACTCTGGTTTAATTATTTTGTTGAATATATCACTATCCACAATTATCTCATTGACCTATTTGTTTGCTTGCTTATTGTATTTTTTTCTCTTCTCTCCCGGCTTGACTTTAATGTAAGTTCCATGAGATCAGCGACCTCATGTTCACCGCGTATTTTGTTCACCACTTTAGCAGCGACCTCATGTTCACCACATATTTTGTTCACCACTGTAGCACCTAGAGCATAGTAGGAGAGCCTTAGATATTTGTCAGATGAATGAAGGAATCATGTTTACAAAGCATTTTTTTTTCTGTAACTTCAAGGGATTTGGGATATTGGGAGTTAAATCTGTGTACTCAGTCTATCCGTATTGGTTCATTTTCTTTCCTGCTTAATATGTAGGATTTTGGCACCATTGGTAGTCACTTTGACATATCAATAATGATAATTGCAAATAAGACTATTGTTCCAAATAATTGATACACAGCATCGGAACCTACCTGGATAATTTTTCAATATCTAAAGAATTGTGTTGTATAAAAAGATGCTTGAAGCCCAGAAAAAATAAAAGATGAGCACTTCTGGAAATTAAGCAAAATCCCATTTACATATTTTCTTCTCATCCCTTCCAAAAAATGCTCCTGCTTTTTAGTCATTGGATGTGGAATATGATGGTAGTAAGGGCTACTGTGGAGAGGATGTTATGAAAGTGTGCAAGTGTGAGAAGGAATTTTTATCTTGTAAATGACTGTGTCATAATACCTGCTCTGAGCTGGGCTTAGGCTACAGTCTTGCCAGCTTCTGTGATACTGGCAGGCATTGTCGTGCCGTTACCTTTTCCTAAGGCTTTATGAGCCCGACAGATCTTTGTCATTTTCTTGGTTACCCTGGTTCCCAGAGAGGCCAAGGCAGTTTTTTGGAGGGCAAAGGGAACAGGGGAGACTCTTATAACATATAATCTTCAGAACAACTCTGATCAGATAGGTATTATTAAAACCAATTTTCACATTAAGGGAACAGACTCAGAGGTTTTGCAACTTGGCCAAGGTTTTGTTGCTAATAAGTGACGCAACTGGGATTTGAACCTCAATCTATCAGATACCAAAGCTTATATTTGCTGTATGTTGCACCATTCAGCAGCATCCCTATCTAGGGAGATGAGGAGTTCACTCTTTCTAATTTATTATCGATTATCTTAAATGTTGGAAGGCAATTTCAGATACTGAACCAAAATCTGCTTTTTATTTTTATATAAAATTGCCCTGTGGGAGTTGTAGCTAGAATGTCCACCCTTTCTTTTTCCCGACAATCACTTGCAGATACTTGAGTAAAACTCTTGAATATGATAGTTAAGGATGAATTCACAAAAAGGCAAACCTGCAGAAGAATCATAGCATTTGGATTGGCCAAAATGAGAGAAACACATTATAGGCAATCAAAAGTGATAATAGAAAGATTTGTTGAATGCTTATTATGTGTCCAGTATTGTGCTACTCACTTTCTACACATTATCTCAAGTAATTCTCATTATGATTGTGCAGTAGGTGGATGATGTTCTCATTTTGTAGATGTAAAAACAGGCTCAAGAGATGTGAGTTAATCCAGTTCACCCAGGTACTAACTGATGGAGATTTGAAGCCAGACTTACGTGATCCTAAAAAATGTGTTTTCTGCACTAGTCTAAGCTTGTGTTTTGGCTACATAAATTAAGTTACAAAAACAGTGCAGTCTGTTTATCAGTTTGAATTTAGTACAGGACAAGTCTGAAAAAGACCTTATTGTTTTTCAGTTACTATCTTAAACATGTTCTGCAGAATTACTCCATTTTTGTCCTCTGTTAACATTTTAAGAAGATTCCAGTTCTTTTTGGACCTTTTTAGTTGTAATGAAGCCCAGCCCATGTAAGTCTAAAATTCCGATCTCCTTTCTTTTCCTCTCCCTCTCAGACCTATCAAATATAGCCAGTGACTTGTAGCAAAGAGCATGGTCTTCTAATTTACTCTATTTCCCCCATCTGTTTTTCACAGGCCTTTGAGGCAGGGAGCAGGGAAATGGTGAAAGTCAAGTGACTCTTAACTTGTGCTGTTGTCATCCTCTCTGGACTATTGCTACATTTCTAGGTAACTCTGATTAGCTACTGATGCTATCTGTAAGGCTGGCATCTATCATTGGGCTAAATTTTGGGAAATGAATGAGAAAAGGAGGCGTAGTTAAAGTATGGGTGCCAGGGAAGATGATATTGATGTACATGTACATGCTGGAAGAAAGTGAGCTGGTTCAGGATAAGCATAATCCATCTGAGCATCATAGAAGCTTCTACATGGTGACTAAAATGGAAATACTGTCAGCTTTTGCTTTATGGAACTGATGTGCTCCAGCTGTTCATCCTAAAATGAATCCAATTTTCCTTGTTAAATGCTGTTATAAAATCAAGGATGTATCCCCACAAGGAAAAAAGAAAATCCTCAATGGACTCAATTAAAAACTTTTGGTGAAGATGTAGTTGAAATGGTGGCCAGCTTCATAGGCCCTATGGGATTTGTTGTCCCACTTAGTGGTTCACTTTCCTTTGCTGTGATTTTTCAACTCTTTGGTCTCCCCTAGGCTGTCAGGCCTACTCCTGCTCCCTTTGGGATAGAATGTTAGTGCAATGTCTATTATTGGAGAAATGACTGCATGGTTGCTAATACACTGGAAATTTTCTGGCTGGCTATAGAAGATGTCGCATTTGCATTTAGGTTTTACACATTTACTCCATTGCCATATCTCAGCTTTGGAACATTTCTAAAAATAAGACAACCTACAGAGCATCCATGAGGGACAACAGTGACCTGTATCTCTTTATCTTTACATGAATAAAAATCCTCCAAAAAACAATCTATAGATATGGCATGTTATATTTCATCAGACTCTTAGTTGTTCTAGAGATTTGGCATTATTTGTGTCTATATAATACCTATTGGCCTGTTTATTATCAAAGAGCTCTCTTTTGAGGTAGTTATTTAAAGATCTAGTTGGGCAAATGGTGAGTTACATCCCTAACTCTGCCCCTTGAACAGTTTGATTTTGGACACCATGGGAAGTTGCTGAGGTTTGGGAGGGGATCATGCATGGAAGACACCAGGAGATCAAATAACCTAGGAACATTTTGGGAAAGAAGAAGCATAAGGAGGTAGGGAGGGGCTCCTGGCAAAGACGAAATTGCTTTAGAAATATTTCTGCACTGGTTTCTATGTGGGAAACCTATAATACCAATCTTGTTGAAAAGACCGGGTAGAATCACCTCCTGAACTCTCAATTTATAGTACCAACACTTTCTCTAACTTTGTTACAGCTGAAGGAAGGAGTCATGTTGATACAAAACACTATTACAGCTCTTCTTGAAAAGAAGAAAAGGATTTTCACAAATGCTTCCCTTCTCTTTTATTGTCACTACCATTTTTTTCACCAGACTACTCTCATTCTCAGCCCATGTAGGAAATCAGAAGATAATTTAAAATTAAATAATGATGGCTCAGAGCTTAAAGCACTTAAAAAAGAGAAGAAAGAAAAGCATCACATCTTGACAGTGCTGGGAGTGATGGTGGAAAGCTTGCCAAGGAGGCCCAGAAGAGTGGTTAGAAAGTGAGCTTTTGGCATTTTGTGAGACCATAGAGCTCCCAAATATATTATCCTTTCTTATGCCATCGAGTAATGTTTGAGTTCATGGGAACCTGTGTTAATGAGTTGAAAAGAATGGAAAGAAGATACAGATAGAATTAGTGAGTTAGGGAAATCAGCTGAATCCTTGATTTACAAGTTACTACCTTGTATTACAATCCTGTTAAGCATTTATTTCTGTACCTATAACAATATCTTCATAGAATATCTATGAGAAGTAAATCAAATTATATACATGCACATTTATATACATATATACATATATGTTATATATAGCATATATATGTTATATATAGCATATATAAGTTATATACATATGCTCATGTACATAAAACACACCATACACATACAATTATTAGCTCAAATGTTGACATATAAAAAATTCCTTGTAAGTAATAATAGTTTTAACTATTTTTATTATAGGTTATAAAGCTAGTTCTTCAGTAGCTTTAGCTTTAGATCAACTTGTTCATCTGTGATGATGTGCAGATCACTAAAATGGGCCATTCCACTTATCATCTTCCATTTCTTTTCAAAGTTATCTGACTGTTAGAAATAAAAGGTGCATAGGCATCAGAGTCTGACAAATCACAATTTAAATTTGTGCTTTGCCATCTATAAGCCATAGAACCTGTGGTAAATACCTCTCTGAATCCCAGAGTCCACATCTGGATAACGGTATTATTTTTTATTTCTTAGAGTAGCTGGGAAAATTAATGAGGTGAAAAGTATGTAACAGTGCCAAGCATATTGCTTGGCATTATAATGTATAATAACCAGTGGTTGGCATACTTTTTCTGTCAAGGACTAGATATTAAATATTTTAAGCTTTGCAGACCTAGCTGCCCAGATTGGCTATCACAGCATGAAAGAAGACAGAGATGATATGGAAACACAACAGCATGGCTATGTTCTAATAAAACTTTATTTTTAAAAAAGTGGGCCAATTTTGGCTGAGTGCAGTGGCTCATGCCTGTAATCCCAGCACTTTGGGAGGCTGAAGCAGGTGGATCACGAGGTCAGGAGATCTAGACCATCCCAGCTAACACGGTGAAACCCCATCTCTACTAAAAAATACAAAAAAAACTAGCTGGGTGTGGTGGCGGGCGCCTTTAGTTCCAGCTACTCGGGAGGCTGAGGCAAGAAAATGGCGTGAACCCGGGAGGTGGAGCTTGCAGTGAGCCGAGATCGCGCCACCGCACTCCAGCCTGGGGGACAGAGCGAGACTCCGTCTTAAAAAAAAAAAAAAAAAAACAAAGACAAACAAACAAAAAAAAAAGTGGGCCAGTTTTGGCCTATGTTCGATAGTTTTTAAATCCCAGCACTTAATCAATATTAGTTTCTTCCCCACTTCCACTATTTGTCTTGTCTGAGATTTAGGATTTTTTTATATGTATAGTGGAGAAAATAGTATCAGTCAAAGTTTATTTACTGAGCATCTATTGTGTGCCAAGAACTGAGTGAAATGCAATGAACAACAAAGTTAATAAGATTTATTTCTACGCTTGATGGGCTTAAAGGATAACAGAAGGTGGTTACTTAAGGTTGGTCATTTTAGCCATAGAATGGCTTAATAATACTTATTTCATGAAGTTATGAGAATGAAATGAACAAAATAAAGTATATTTAAGTGTAGAAGTGGTTCCAGCCATAACAGAGATATGATTATTGGACCTTACATTTTGGTGTGAAGAATTGTATAACTGGATAACATGTATGAAAAAACTATTTTCAGATTTTAGACAATAGAAGGCACAGGGCTGTGATGCTTGAGATAAGGAAACACCATATTTAATTCTTACTTTTTTGCCTAGGACCATTATTCATAACAAAAACCAACTCAAAATGGATTAAGGACTTAAACTTAAGGCTGGAAATGGTAAAACTCCTCGAAGAAAACATAGGAAAATGCGTCTTGACATGGGTCTGGGCAACAAATTTTTTTTGGATATGACGACAACAGCACAGGTAACAAAATAGATAAATGAGATTGCATCAAACTAAATGGTTTCTACACAGCAAAGGAAACAATCAACACAGTGAAAAGGCAACCTAAAGAATGAGAGAAAATATTAATATTTGCAAACCGTATATCAGATTAAAAAAAAACACCAAAACCCAAATAACCTGATTTAAAAGTAGGCGAAAGCCATTTCTCCAGAGAAGACATATTTATGACCACCAACTATAAGAAAAGGTGCTCAGCATCACTAATTGTGTTAGTCTGTTTTCACACTGCTGATAAAGACATACCAGAGACTGGGAAGAAAAAGAGGTTTAGTGGGCCTTATAGTTCCACGTGGCTGGGGAGGCCTCAGAATCATGGTGGGAGGTGAAAGGCACTTCTTACACGGTGGCAGCAAGAGAAAATGAGGGAGAAGCAAATGCGAAACCCCTGATAAACCCATCAGATCTTGTGAGACTTATTCACTGTCATGAGAATAGCATGGGAAAGACTGACCCCCATGATTCAATTATCTCCCACTGGGTCCTTCCCACAATGTGGGGGGATTCTGGGAGATACAATTTAAGTTGAGATTTGGGTGGGGACACAGCCAACCCATATCATTCTGCCCCTGGATGCTCCAAATCTCATGTCCTCACATTTCAAAACCAATCATGTCTTTCCAATGGTCCCTCAAAGTCTTAACTCATTTCAGCATTAATCTAACAGTCCACAGTCCAAGTCTCATCTGAGACAAGTCAAGTCCCTTCTGCCTATGAGCCTGTAAAATCAAAAGCAAGCTAGTTACTCCCTAGATACAATGGGGGTACAGGTATTGGGTAAATAAAACCTTTCCAAATCGGAGAAATTGGCCAAAACAAAGGGGTTACAGGGCCCATCCAAGTCCAAAATCCAGCAGGGCAGTCAAATTTTAAAGCTCCAAAATGATCTCCTTTGACTCTAGGTCTCACATCTAGGTCACATTGATGCAAGAGGTGGGTTTCTGAGGTCTTGGGCAGTTCTGCACCTGTGTCTTTTCAGGGTACAGCCTCCCTCCTGGCTGCTTTCATGGCTGATGTTGAGTGTCTGCAGCTTTTCCAGGCACATGGGGCAAGCTGTCATTGGATCTACCATGCTGGAGTCTGGAGGATGGTGGCCTTCTCTCACAGCTCCACTAGGCAGTGCCCCAGTAGAGACTCTGTGTGGGGGCTCTGACCCCACATTTCCCTTCTGCACTGCCCTAGCAGAGGTTCTACATGAAGGCCCTGCCCCTGCAACAAACTTCTCCCTGGATATCCAGGTGTTTCCATACAGCTTCTGAAATCTAGGCAGAGGTTCCTAAACCTCACTTCTTGACTTCTTTGCACCCGCAGGCTCAACACCACATGGAAGTTGCCAAGGCTTGGGGCTTCCACTCTCTGAAGCCACAGCCCAGGCTGTACGTTGCCCCCTTTTGGCCACAGCTGGAGCAGCTGGGACACAGGGCACCAAGTTGCTAAGCTGCACACAGCATGGGGACCCTGGACCTACCCCACAGAACCACTTTTTCCTCCTGGGCCTCCAGGTCTGTGATGGAAGGGGCTGCCTTGAAGACCTCTAACATGTCTATGGTCTTGGGGATTAACATTAAGCTCCTTGCTACTTATGCAAATTTCTGCAGCTGGCTTGAATTTCTTCCCAGAAAATGGATTTTCTTTTCTATCATATAGTCAGGATGGAAATTTTCCAAACTTTTATGCTCTGCTTTCCTCATAAAACTGAATGCCTTTAACAGCACTCAAGTCACCTCTTGAATGCTTTGCTGCTTAGAAATTGCTTCTGCCAGATACCCTAAATCATCTCTCTCAAGTTCAAAGTTCCACAAATCTCTAGGGCAGGGGCAAAATGCCACCAGTCTCTTTACTAAAACATAACAAGAGTCACTTTGCTTCAGTTCCCAACAAGTTCCTCATCTCCATCTGAGACCACCTCAGCCTGGACTTTATTGTCCATATCGCTATTGGCATTCTGGGCAAAGCCATTCAACAAGTCATCTCTAGGATGTTTCAAACTTTCCCACATTTTTCTGTCTTCTTCTGAGCCCTCCAAACTCTTCCATCCTCTGCCGGTTACCCAGTTCCAAAGTCGCTTCCACATTTTCAGGTATCTCTTCAGCAACGCCCCACTCTCAGTACCAATTTACTGTATTAGCCTGTTTTCACACTGCTGATAAAGACATACCAGAGACTAGGAAGAAAAAGAGGCTTAATTGGACTTACAGTTCCACATGGCTGGGGAGGCCTCAGAATCATGGCGGGAAGTGAAATGAGGAAGAAGCAAAAGTGGAAACCCCTGGTAAACCCATCAGATCTTGTGAGACTTATGCACTGTCACAAGGACAGCATGGGAAAGACCTGCTCCTATGATTCAGTTACCTCCCCCTTGGTCCCTCCTGCAACATGTCGGAATTCTGGGAAATACAATTTAAGTTGAGATTTGGGTGGGGACATAGCCAGACCACATCACTAATCAACAGGGAAATGTAAGTCAAAACTACAATGAGGTATCACCTCACACCTGTTAGGATGTTATTATCAAAAGATAAAAGATAAGTCTTGGTGAGGATATAGAGAAAAGGAAATTCTTGCATACTGTTGGTGGAAATAGAAATTTGTACAACCACTATGCAAAACAGTATGGAGGTTCCTAAAAGTAATAAAAATAAAAACTACCACAGGATCCATCAATTTCATTTCTGGGTATATATCCAAAGGAAATAAAATAACTCTGCACTCCTGTGTTCATTGTATCATGCAGCATTATTCATTACACCCAAGATATGGAAAAACCTCCATCCATTATGAATGCATGGATAAAAAATAAGATGTATATACATATATGTGAAATATACATATTAGGAAAAAAAAGAAACCCTGCTACTTGCAACAACATAAATGAACACGGAAGACATTATGCTAACTAAGATAAATCAGACACAGAAAGAAAAAAGCTACATGTTAGCACTTATATGTGGAATCAAAATAGTCAAACTTGTAGAAGCAGAGAGTAGAATGGTGGTTTCCAGAAGCTGCGGGGAGAGGGAAATGGGGAGATATGGGCTAAAAGGTATAAAGCTTTGGTTATGCAAGATGAATGAGTTTTGGATATCTAATATAAAACATGGCGTCCATAGTTAACATTATTTATTGTATTGCATATTTGAAATTTGCTAAGAAGGTAGATCTTAAGTGGTCTCACCACACACATGTGCACAAAGAAAGAAATGATAATTATGTGTAGTGATATATTATCTTGTTGTTAGTAATCATTTCACAATGTTCATGTATATGAACACATCAAATTGTACGCCTTAAATATAAACAATTTTATTTGTATTATACCTTAATAAATCTGAAAAACAAAGACTGTGTATACATGATGGGCCATTAAAAAGTGTTGTAAATTTAAAATTATCAAAATATCTCAGTATGTATTCTCTGTCCATAAAATAACTAGATTAGAAACTAATGTCAAAATATCTGCACAATTCTCTTGTACTCCTGGTCTCAAGCCATCCTCCTGCCTCAGCCTCCAGAGTAGCTGGGGCTCCAGGCACATGCCAATGTGCCTGGCTCAGTTCTCAAATATTTTGGAATTAAGCAACACAATTTTAAGTAATCTATATATCAAATTAAAAAATGACAGGGATTATCACAAAATACATTACTAAATGATAAGAAAAACATGAAGAATCAAAGTTTGTGAGATACAGATGCAACATTGTTCAGATGGAAATTTAAAATATTAAATTATTATATTACAAAAATAAGAATCATATTAAATTAACCATCTAGGTTTGCACTTTAGGAAGACAGAAAAAGAAGAGTAAGCCAGGTATGGTTGTGTGCACTTGTAATCCCATTTTCTCGGGAGGCAGACCAGTTGAGCCCAGGAGTTTGAGTTCAGCCTGGGCAACATAATGAGGCTGCATCTTAATAAAAAAAAATAGTGGAAAAGAAGAAGAAAAAAAATAGTAAAATATACCCAAAGTAAATTGAAGAAAGGCAAAAATAAATAATGAAAATCAATGAAACAGAAAATGAGCAAACATTAAAAAAAACAATGAACCAAAAAATCAATTATCTGAGAAGATCAATAAAATTGAGAAGTGACTTTTCACAACTGGGATTTTGAAAGATAATTGAGACTTAACAAATATGATTGGATTGTGTATTTGCTTTATGTTCCAAGAAAGTTACATATCTAATACTACTAGTTTAGATCTGTAGGATTTTTTTTTTCATTTTACATGGTAGATACCTTAGGGCATTCAGGCTTAATTCTTTCATGGAACCCCGGTTGAGAACAGTTGCCCTGGCTATACAGATAACAATTTGAAAAGAAAATAAAAATACAAATCACCAACAAAAGAAATGTTGGAATCACTCTGTAGTGCTGTAGGCATCAAAAATTAGTAAGAAGATACTGTGAGTAACTTTATGCTCCCAAATTTAAAAACTTAATTTATAACTGTTAAAGAAATTTAATTTGTAATTTAAAATATATCCATAATTGGCTGGACACGGTGTCTTACACCTGTAATCCCAGCACTTTGGGAGGCCAAGGCAGGTGGATCACAAGGTCAAGAGATCGAGACCATCCTGGCCATGGTCAACATGGTGAAACCCCATCTCCACTAAAAATACAAAAATTAGTGTGGTGGTGGGTGCCTGTAGTCCCAGTTACTCAGGAGGCTGAGGCAGGAGAATTACTTGAACCCGAGAGGTGGAGGTTTCAGTGAGCCGACATTGTGCCACTGCACTCCAGCCTGGCAACAGAGTAAGACTCCATCTCAAAAAAAAAAATACATATATATTATATGTATATATATATATATAATATATAGTGTATATATATTATATACTTGTATTTATATATGTAATATATATACATGTATATGTGTGTATATGTATATATTACATATATGTATATATTACATATATGTATATATGTAATATATGTATATATTACATATATGTATATATGTAATATATGTATATATTACATATATGTATATATTACATATGTATATATGTGTATATATAATATATATGTATATATATTATATATGTGTGTGTGTATATATATATACCCATAATTCCAGACCTAGTTTGTTTATCTGGAAAATTTTATCTTACATTAAAAAACAAATATTTCTAGTTTTACATAAACTTGTTCAGAAAAAGGAGTTGGAAATGCTACTGAACTTTATAAAGCTAACATTACCTTGATGTCATACTCTAATATCATTCATAAACATAGATGCAAAAATCTTGACAAAATATTAGGAATTGAATTTAAAAATGTATAATTGGATAGTACATCATGACAAAGTGGGATTTATTTTACAAATGAATGCAATATTATTTCATTGTTCGAAAATCAAAGTAGTATACCACAAAAAAAGATAAAATAAAAATGCAGAAAAAGATAAAATTCAATGTTATTTTTAAAAACCTCTCAGCAAAGTAGAAATAGTAGGAAGCTTCCTTAATCTGATGAAATGTACAGCTAAAATATTTAATGTTAAAGTACTGATTGTTTTCTCTATGATATTGGGAACACGGCAAGGAAGCCTGTTCCTACTGCTCCCATTCAATGTTGTGCTGAAGGTCGTGGCTAGCATAAGGCAAATCAACCACACAATCAGAAAAATGGCAATATGAATGTGTACATAGAAATTCTATGGTATCTACACAAAATAACCCTAGAACCAACACATTAATTTAGCAAGACCACCGAATACAGGGTCCACATACAAACATCAATTGCATTTCTATGTAACAGAAGCACATAATTTGCTAATCATATTGAAAAAAATTAAAAACATTAAAAATTAGAAATAAAATAAGATGTGCAAAAACTCACAGAAAATTTAAAAATCTTGCTGGATAAAATTAAAGATCTTCATAAGTGAAGAAATATACCATATTCAAGATTAATTATGTTAAAATTTCAGTTTTCCCCAAATGTGTCTCCAGATTTTCAATGTAATCTCAAAATTCCAAGAGGCCGTTTCTCCTTCACAAGCAGATTCTGAAATTATTTGTTAATGCAGAGGACCAGGAATAGTCAAAATAATCTTGAAGAGAAAAGACAAGATAAAGAATATACACTACCTGATTTCAAAATATATTGTGAAGTTACAGTAATCAAGATAGTTTGATATTGACCTAATGCTAGATCTTTTATGATCAACGGAACAGAATAGAGTGCCCAGAAACAGATCAATACTTATATATAGTGATATGGTTTGGCTCTATGTCTCCACCCAAATCTCATGTTTAATTCTAATCTCCAATGTTTGGGGAGGGACCTGGTGGAAGGTGATTGGATCATGTGACTGGATTTCCCCTTTGGTCTTCTTGTGATAGTGAGTTCTCATGAGATCTGGTTGTTTGAAAGTGTGTAGCGCTTCCCCTTTGCTCTCTCTCTCTCCTGCTGGCCAGTGATGACGTGCTTGCTTCCCCTTTGCCTTCTGCCATGATTGTAAGTTTCCTAAGGCCTCCCCAGCCATGCCTCCTGTACAGCCTGTGGAAATTGAGTCAATTAAACCTTTTTTCTTTATAAACGACCCAGTCTCAGGTAGTTCCTTATAGCAATGTGAGAATGGACTAATACATATAGTCAAGTGATTTTTGACAAAAAAGCCAATGCCATTCAATGGGAGAAAATAAATTATTTTCAAGAAATGAAGCTGGAACCCTGGTATTCGCAGTGAGAAAAACAAAACAAAACAAATCAAAACAACTCAGTCTATGTATCACTCCTCATTTAAAAATAATTTCAAGATGGGTCATGAATCTGATACAAAAGCTAAAAGTGTATAGTTTCTAGAATAATCTGGTAAGAGAATATCTTCATAATCCTGAGACTGGCAAAGTGTTCTTGGAGAACAATGCCCTTAAAAGAAAAAACTCAATAATTTGTTATTCAAAATTAAAACCTTCAGCTCACTGAAAATGTCTGTTAAGAAAATGGATAGGCAAACATAAGAGAAAATATTCATCATACATACATGTATAACAAAGGACTTGTATGCAAAGTATATAAGGAATACCTTCAATTCAATAATAAAAAGACATCTCAATAATAAATAGGCAAATCAGACACTTCAAAAGGAAGATATAGAAATAACCAATAAGCACTTGAAATGTTGCACAATGTTATTAGTCATCAGAGAAATACAAATTAATATAAAAATAAGATATCCACTTCTAGAATGGCTTAAATTTAAAAAGCCTGACAGCACTTAATGTTGGCCAGGGTGTAAAGCAACTAGAATATTTATATATAGCTGGTAGGAGTACAAAATGGTATAAACAATTTGAAAACTGCTAGTTTCTTATAAATTAAAGTATATGAATACCTTAAAACCAAATAATTTAATTCCTACATATTTACCCAAGATAAAGGAAAACATATCCCCAAAAAGAGATTTTTATACAAATATTCATAGCAGCTCTATTAATAATAGCCCCAAATGGAAACAATCCAAATGACCATCATTAAGAGAATGGATACATTGCATTTTTTTTCCTGGGCAGAGTTTTGAATATCTTCAAAGGGGGCTTTGTCATTGTGAGGGTGAGTACTGAGAATGGTTTTGAGAGGAGATTACTTATCATGTTTCAGTACTCCTTGCTCTTCTTTCTTATGAAGTATTTTTAGTTCAGGGATTTGTGGGTCACTGATGGGATGGGTGCCTGAATATTTACCCTTCTGTTTGGTTGTATTCCAGCTGGGGGAATTTGGATTGAGGTCTGCTATTTTGAGTGCTCAAGGATGATAATGAGAAAGGAGAAGAAAACCATCACATAGTACCATATGTCAGGACCTTTAGGAAATGGTCATCACATTTATTTATTTTCTATAATATAGTTATTTAAAAAAATTTTCTAGTTGATGAATTATTTTAGGGTAGATTGTCTCACTCATCTTTTATTCTTTTCTCCCTGAAGTTTACCATGAAATAAAGTTGGTGTTCGGTGAATAGATGCTGAAAAAAGTAAAATTTGCCTCTAGAGATGTCATCACTACTTCCTGTGAGATACAAAGTTTTGTTACTAAAGAGAACAATAACAAAAATAAACAACAGTAACAAAGTGGATTTTAAAAGAAACTTTCCTCTCAAGAAAAAAAGGAAAAAAGACAGGCTTAGTATAAAAATGGAAAGACCCTTGACTAAAACTGACATTTAAAGACCAGATTGGAGGGATAAGAGAGCAAAAGAGGAAAATCAGATACTCAAGCTTTCTGAACTCAGAAAGGAAAAAAGCAGAGGAGACAGATCAAAGAATCAAAACTCCATTAAGGGGAACAAATGGAAAGTAAAGGGATGAGGGTGTCCCTGCAAGATATAGAAGCATTTTGATTTAGCTGTAGAAACAGAGGAAGGTCACACAAAAACAGAGGGGAGGCTATATGAAAACTACCCACTGTTACTCAGGAGAGAAGCTAGGATTGACATTCAGTTTTTTCTCACTCTCAATTCAGAGAACTGCTCTCTAGATTATTCACCTCTCGATATTTACCCATAAACTTGATAACCAGATTAGAATAATGCCTGCTCATGAAGGATTCATGCTATGACAACTCAGCCACCTTGCATTTTCTAGCTACTGTCATGTCCCTTTATACTCCTTAAACCTGACCTTGAAACCACTTCTGTTCTGTGCGTTTCATTCAAAAGACAGCGCAAATTCTGGTATCCTCTACTTCTAACTAAAGGGATTAGTTGGAGCTGTGTTTTTTGAGTGTACAAGAATGAATATGGGTAAAGAAAGTAAAATAATGATTAAGGAACAGAGGGTATGGTTATCTTCTTCAAATATTATTTGGCAGTAGTATTGAAGTCCTCAAAGTCAATACTGTGGCCTGAGAAGCAATTTTCTTATGTTCTAGGGTTGCCTTCTACAAAATCAAAGTAGATTAGTATTTATTTTTAAATACAAGTATTCAAAAAATTAATATTTGAGAATGAAGGACGGTCCATTGACAGAAAATGCTTTCAGTATGAAGTTGTCATGGGTTGTATATGAAACATACAAATACCTCAGCAAAAGCAAAAGTCAGTTGTCTCTGGAAAAGTCATTGAGAGTTTGTCTTCTTAGTAAACAAAATTTTGTGTAAAGGAGATATGGGAAAAAAATAGAAGCAGTGGTTTTATGCTTTGGGAGTTTAGATGGTTATTAGATAACTATTTGCTGCTGCAACAAATTACCATAAATATAATAGCTTAAGACACCACAAATTTACAGTTGTAAAGGTCAGAAGTGCAACATGGGTCTCATGGGGCTAAAACTGAGGTGTCAGTTGGGCTGTATTCCTATCTAGAAGCATTAGGGGAGAACCCATTCTTTTGCCTTTTCTATCATGTACAGGCTGCCCACACTCCTTCGCTCATGGTATACTTCCTCCATCGTCAAAGCTAGCAATAGTTTATGCAGTCCTTCTTACATCTCATCACTCTGACTTCCTGTCTCCTTCTACTTTTGAGGATCCTTGTGATTATAATGGGGCTACCTAGATAGTCTCCCTATTTTAAGACCAGTTGATTAGCCACCTTAATTCCATTTGAAACCTTAATTCTCCTTACCATTTAACATAATGTAGTCACAAATCAAGGGATTAATTTGAGGACCTCTTTCAGGGACTGTTATTCTGCCTACCACAGCTAGCCTTTGGTTTCTGCCTCCAATGCAGCATGATGAATTATATGATGGTAGTGCCTAGTAAACTTGGGCAGCCCCAGCTACATTTGCTTAAAAAATATAGACTCCAACCCATATGCAGAATTGTTCCTGGCACATAATGGAAAACATTGGAGGCTAACAAAAATGTAGAAAATGTTTGGGAGTTGCCTCTCTTTAGTGTTTTACACATCAAAACTAAATTATGAAAACTGGATTATCCCCCCAAAAGACTTCTAATAAATTATTTTATAATTATCTGCATCATTAGTTCAAGTCAGGGCCAATGTTTTAGTTCATTTTGTGTTGCTGTAACAGAATACCTGAGGCTGGGTTATTTATGAAGAAATGAGGTTTATTTAGCTCATGGTTTTATAGGCTAGGAAGTTCAAGAAGCCTGGTGCTGGTATCTGCTTAGTTTCCATTGAGGGCCTCATGCTGTTTCTACTCATGGCTGAAAGCCGAAGGAAAGCAGGTATGTGCAAAACGATCACATGGAAATGGAGGAAGCAAGAGAGAGAGAAACCCAGGAATTCAGACTCTTTTTAACAACCCACTCCGGTAAGAACTAATTTATTCACTCACAGGAGGGCATTAACCTATTCATGAGTGTTCCGCTGCCGGAACCCAAACACCCCACTAGGTCCCACCTCCCAAAACCTCCACGTAAGGGATCAAATTTCAACATGCGTTTTGGTAGGGATAAACCATATCCAAACCATAGCAGCCAGGTTAGCTTTTGTTAAATACTCCATGTCACACTTCAGTGACATTTTAGTTGCTACTGAATGTCATGTAATGCTTTGCTGCATTTTAACCACATTCTTTATTTCTATAGGTAGATGAATGTAACAGAGTTTTAAAAAATGCTGTCTTGGCTGGACGCGGTGACTCATGCCTGTAATCCCAGCACTTTGGGAGGCTGAGGTGGGCGGATCACGAGGTCAGGAGATTGAGACCATCCTGGCTAACACGGTGAAACCCCGTCTCTACTAAAAATACAAAAAATTAGCCGGGCGTGGTGGCGGGCGCCTGTAGTCCCAGCTACTCGGGAGGCGGAGGCAGGAGAATGGTGTGAACCCGGGAGGCGGAGCTTGCATAGAGCCGAGATCGCGCCACTGCACTCCAGCCTGGGTGACAGAGCGATACTCCGTCTCAAAAAAAAAAAAAAAAAAAAAAAAAAAAGGCTGTCTTGATCCAGTTCTGAGGCCCTGGCTAGGTGTGGATCAATTTCCCGTTTTCAGTTGCCAATTAAGTCTACACTCCGATAACTTCTCTTATCAGGCTCTTTCACTCTGCGACCACTATTACCCAGGGGAGGGGTAGACAACTAGCCCTCATGCCTTGGAGCCCACAGAATTATTCAAATTAGCTAACCTGCAGCGAGTCCAGGACACCTAGCTAGCCCAATCCCATTTGCCATACACAGGCTCCTCCCTCCAGCTCCAGCTTGCTGCTGCCCTCTTCCTGGATGCCACCCCCTGTGTGCCCTGGCTGGCAGCCCTTTTTTACTTGGAGCTGGAGTTCTGCCTTTTATCTGTCTGAGTATCAGTGTGTTATTTTCCACCACCAAAAGATCTTTACTTCTGAAAAAAAAGTGAGCCCTTTCAAATACCCACCTATTCTTCCATGCCACAAATATTTATTGTGTATTTTCTGTGCCAGGCCACAGAGATGATTATTGTGGTCCCTGTACCTGAAAGCTATTCAAGACGCAGATTTCTTTCCTACCTGGGCTCTAGCTGTTTCCTCTCTCACTCCAGTTTTTTATCATATGCTGCTGAAATGAATAGCTCTGCATTACTTTTGCACAAGCCAACCCATGTAGCTGGAAATCTGTGAATATCGGTCATAGGAAGGAGACATTCCATTTGAGTTTATATGGATTTAATATGCCACAATACTGATTGGATACATTGTACTTTTAAACAAAGTATTGACCGTTAATGATACCAACTAGTTACCAACAGTTTTCTTGGAGATGGCTTTGATACATGAGCTACTAAGGCAAAGAACAAAACAGCAAACCTATTGTAGTTAACATTGTAGACCAGCTGTGTAATAAAAGAAATTCAAGCCACGTTTTAACAAATGCTGCCATCTGTAAAAAGAGTATTTTTCTATCAGAGGCAGCAGGTATAGCATTCGTTTGAATGACCAGGTTCTTCTCTTGCTTTTATAGGCAGCCACAACCCATTTTAGGATGGAGAGAGACACATTGCAAGCTCATTTGAAACACATCTCTGGCAGACAGGGAACTGTATGATTTGCGCTAGAAGTTCTCTGTTGTTAGAAGGGGATAAAACCACTTTGACTTCAGGAGTACTGGAGGTGTTAGGAGCTGCCTGGCATTTTGACTGTGTTTTTGGAGACGAATATGTATGTGTGACTGCATAGGGAAAAACCACACACAACAGAACCTGAAACGTATAACATTGGGTGATATATTGCCCCTTACCATCAGTCAGATCATATGCAATGTAAACAAAGTGAAGTAATTTGCTACTTTCCTGGGTTCCATTACGTATATGTGTTTATTTAATCAGAACTAAATGATATTACATGAAGTTCCCCTTGCCCTCCTGAGGAATCCAGATTCAACACTTTCAGCAGTGTTCAGTGCTGGAGAGCGAAGAAAGTGTAACCATAGTGATGGAATGGAAATGATTTTCTTTGTTCAGAGGCTTCAATATCCAACAGACATTACAGTTTTCAAGGTCAAAAATATATTAGGATGAGATAAAAATTAAAGAAAAATGTGCTGGCTTAGCTACAAAAGCTAATTTAGTTTATGCATTAGAAATTATGTTAAAATGACTAAAATGAGATTTCTCAGCAAGAACTAAATGTGTGGTTTCGCAAAACTAATTTCCAAAGATGAACATGATTACAGAATTTAGCTTTAAAAGCCTTTCAGGCCATCAGAGAAAACAGCAAAGCTATCAATTATCAGACTTTAGTGGTGCCTCTGTCAGAAATATAATGGTATTTTTAGCATTCTGCTCAGCGTTTACTAAATTAAGAATGTCTACAAACAAATCAATTAATTGGGACATTATTTAATTAGGTAAAACATGTGATCTGCCAAAGAACCTTAAGCAGACGATTATAACAAACATCCCAGTAGCCTTCCTTTTCTATTGAGGGAAATAGCACACCATGCAATAAAACGAAGATGGAAGCTACAGAAAATGAAATGTTGTTCAAACAAACACAGCCTCCTGCTTCTCTGATTCATGCTGCATACTTTTGTAATTTTAAGAAGTGCTTGTTTTGAAAATCTGTGATTTCCTGGAAGAAGGTCAATGTTACCTGTCAATCATTTCATCCTGTTAGGTGGGTATGTGGCATTTGTTTTCTTATAACAATGCATATATAAACATAAACAATCTGTATTCTCATGTGTGGTACATTTAAGCCTCTGGACACTAGGAAGTTACTGGGTTCCTGATATATAGTTTTTTCGTGTTACTGGAAAGCTAAACAGTTCAGGTTTAGTGAAGATTTATTTTGGACCTACTATAAGCCAGGCACTTTCAAACAAACCATTTCATTCAACATTTAACAGTCCTGTGAGATAAGTATCATGGCCCCAGTTTTGTAAATAGGGGACTAAGATTCAAGAAAGCTTAGCACGTTCCCTGTATTCACACATCTGGTAAATTGCAGAGCTAGGATTTAAACCCACGACGTATGACATATCCAGAACACTTTCCATTATTACATAAAAGTATCATTTTTTCCAGGAAAGCCACTATGGACTAGCCTGCATGTAAGTGGGGCTGCACAGATGAAACAGCTATACTGTTGGCCAACAGAATTTTTGGAAATACGTTGTCTGAAAAGAGGGTTAGAAATAATTTGGTTACGAGGGAGCAGAGACTCTCATCATACTTGGACAAGTCAATGTATCTAATTGCCTATTCCTTTTAGGCATCATGGGAAAGTGAAGACTGCCTTTTCACCTACAAACAACCCACAATAGAGTTCCATCCTTATCTGAAATAATTGCAAGTAATGGATCAAGAGTAAGTTAAGTGAAATGTAATGGAGAGCAAGTGCAGTGGTGCTGGAAGTCGGTATATTCAATAGCAATGTTGTGACCTGTTAGAAACTTTAAAATTTAATTTTTCTATTTTGTTAATGAAGATTATCTTTCCACATATATCAGAATGGTGAACTTGTATACTGAGGAACAACTCATTAGCTATGTAAAACATCCTTAAAATCATTTTCAGAAATCATTTGATCTGAACGATTATTATTGGTTCTACCCAGGTGACTCTCATTATTCAGGCCAAGTAAATCTTCTAGTCCTCTTTTTAATTTGTTTCCTTTTCTCCTTTCAGATGCTGGTGCATCCCTGATATGAGTATGCATTTGGGCTTTCTTATCCCTCTGGGGTTATTTTTCTGAAAATTACTCAAATAAGACATGGTGTAAGTCTGCAAGTCATTGACAGCCGATTATCCGAGAATGGTATAAACATCACAAAAACACAAAATCCCTTCACATTCTTGTCTCACTAAATATTAATTTTTTAAGTCAAAGTTTTGTTGCTTGTTATTCTTCACATTTTTATTACTAAGTGATAGGTTAAACTTTTAATGAATGCCATGTGGGAAAACTGTAATGTTTCTAGTCAATTCTAAAAATAAAACAACTTACTCTGTTCATCATCAAACTGGAGAGAAACGTCTTCTTGCTCAACCTGTACCTGATGATTGATGTGTGATGTGGGATATACTGGCTGGAACTATAGGGAAGGACACAGATGGACTCTACGTTTTGCCTGGGGTTGACAGCATGTGAGCAAAATGCTTTACTATAATTAGAGTAATTTTGTATGCAATGGGGAAAAACAATCCCTTAAATATCAGTGTGGAATTCAACAGCAAAATATGTCTAGACGTGTGAAACCTTCCACGCTGAAAGAAGTTATTGAAAAATGATTCATTTTTACATCCTCCACCTGCTGCCTGATTCTTTGTGATATTGATTTGTGAGAGAAAAGACTTTTTCCAAATGATAGTACTGAGATGTGTTGCTAATAAGATACACAGTTTTTAACACTCAGCCTTTATTGAGCATCAACCATGTGCTAGATGCCGTTTAGAAAAATTAGAGTAACTGTATTTATCTTAATAATTCAAATTTCATAAAGATTTTCTTTTGTCATTCATATTCATCAGTTTAGAATCAACTAAATATGGATGACATTTGATCTTTTTTTAGAGCATGAAACTATGACTTTGGAAATACGCTTTTTAAAGTAAGGATATATATTCATTATAACACAATTTAATTTTTAAAATCTCACTAATATGTGTACTTTAGAGATGGTATTTTAGACATTTTTCTGTATTAGTTGCTGTTTTACCTGTAATTAACAGAATACCTTAAAATTCCTTAGACAAATAGAAGTTTGTTTTTCTCATGCAGCAAGGAGTCTGGATATAGGTGGTTATTCAATGAGGTAAGAAGCAGCATCTCTGCAGTTTTTTTCTTTTTTTTTTACCTTTTCCTAATGGTCACGAGATGATTGTTGCTGCTCTAAGCATCATTTTCATAGTCAGGCAGGATGTAGAGGGGAGGTGGAGTGTTAGAGATGTATGTTCCTTCTATCAAAAAGCAGAGTTTTCCATATCCATCAACAAACTTCCACTTACAAGTCATTGACCAGAACTCAGACTGCTGGCCTTCCCTAGCTTCAAGAGAATCTGAAACAGTGAGTATTTAGGTGTTTGAAAATGAGTCTTAGGCTAGCTATTCAACAGTGCCTGACACTTCTTGCAACCAAATGTGTATTTTAATGACTAAGATTGATACTGTGACTATGTGAAATCACCTATAGGTTGAAGCTTTGTTATAAAAGAAAAGGAAATGAATTTAAATTAAAATGATCTGTGTTTAAATCTCAAATCTGAGTTTCTATGTTGTGATCCTAAGAAGGTCACTTGCATAAGCTTCAGTTTTCTAATTTCTAAATGAGTATAACAATTTATACATTGTTGCAGTAAGGATTAAATAATATCAGGAGGTATCTTGCAGTATCAAGTATAGATCTGAATACTAAATAGAATTTCACTACATTGTTCAGTTATTCACTCCTTCATTCATACATTTAGTTGATCAATAGAAACTTTACTCGGGAGAAGAATTAAAAAGAGGTCACCACTGGGGAGGTTTGAATCCATGACGTCAAATGTTCAGTACTTGCTAATGTCAGGATGAGTGTGTGTGTGTGTGTGTGTGTGTTGACTCTAGCCTCCAGATGGCAATGTGGAAGGGAACAGGGGTAGGAAATCAATGTTTGTTGACCACCTCCTGAATGCTTCTCTTAATCTTGCATCCTTTTTACCTGATGAAGCAGTCATATCTTTCTTCTATGTTAAGCCAGGCTATGAAGCTAAAACCAGAATGGCTTTGACCTCTCATATTTCTAAATTTCATATATTTATAGTTTTTCCATCTCATTCCCTTTTTTGTTTCCTTGAGAACCCATCATATCTCCCTGGGAGCTGGGCAGAAAGATCATTAAATACTGTTCAGGGTGGCACAGAAAATCTCTTCTTCCTTTCAACCTTCAACTAATATTCCACAAATGGGTGCAACCTGTCTTTCCCCTCAGACTGTGTTTCTTTCCCTATGTAGAACTCCTCCATCCAGTTCCACCCTGAGACAAAGGATAGCTATTACTGTTTACTCATTTGGAGTCTGAACCTCAGGGACAGTTGTCCACCTCTTCAAATATTGTATCTTCTCTGAAGTTCATTGTGTCATCTTTGCTGCCCTTCTGGTGTGTCCATGTGTGGCCAAAATTTGCTATAGATATATTCTTCAGGCCCTTGATCTGGGAACATTGCCACATATAGATTATGTAATACTGAGTCACATGCATTGTTTTCCAAATAAGAACATAAATATGTCTTCTGAGCAAGGAAACTTTTGAAAAAATTTTTCCGTTGTTCTTCCCTCTATCCATCTAATCCTCACTCTTTTCCTCCATCCTTGTCTGTCTCTGCTTCTCACTCTCATATCTGGGTAATCTGCAGCCTTTACATGATAACTGCATCATTTAGAAGGAGGACACTCTGAGAGATGGATAGTAATATGTGTGTAACATACTTATGTGTTCGAGATTGAGAATTTGGCCCTCCTGAAACACTGTACATGGAATCAAATCAGTCATTAAGTGGTTGCCGCAGTTGGCTGGGATCAGGCTCTGTAAATAGATGGAAATAGGCTAAAGGAAGATGAATGAGGCTAAGAACTAATTCCAGGCTTTCCTCTAGAGGGAGCTGATGATCAGGCTAGAGGAAACCAGCATTGAGATTGGTCAGACTAGTGAGGAAGCTTTAAATGTAGGCAGTATCACAAGACTGGGTGGGGGTGAGCTGTTAATCCTGAGCCTGTGAGCTTAAAAGCCATCAGAAACTCTTAGTATAATATCAGAGAAACAACTACTACCTACCTCATCTTAACAGTATATATTCCATGGTATAGAAAATGCTCTAGCGCTAACATTCTGATTTCAGCCCTGCAGACTCATTAAAATATTTTATGAAATTTCAACTATCTATTTATCTATCTGCTTCCTATTAAAATTTAATATTTGCTGAATTCATATTATGTGTCTAATGCTGTGTCAGATATTAAAGATGCAGAATTTAAATGTCATTGTTTCTAACTTCAAGGAACTTACATTCTAATGGTGAAAATAAATACAGAAGCAGCTAGTTCCAATCTGGTGCAAAAGTCGTGCTAATCTGAAGATTTATATAACACATAAAGTATATAGGGGATTAGCATGAGGTATTGAAATACATATATTTTCAAACTACCTATAGCTCTCAGGAAATTAGGGGACAAGCTGACAAGGCAAGAAAGAGGGGCATCATGAAAACCCTATAGTCAGGGATCCCCCCATCACTTGCAATCTAAACTCTTTGCCTGACATGCAAGCCTCTTCAAGCCAGCATTGATTCTCAACTCCGA
Organism: Pongo abelii; assembly: GCF_028885655.2. Lineage (NCBI taxonomy): Eukaryota > Metazoa > Chordata > Mammalia > Primates > Hominidae > Pongo > Pongo abelii. The sequence goes on from NC_071998.2 coordinate 34,591,511, forward strand.
CTGTTGGTTCCCAGAACATGCCATGTTATTTTACACATTCATTCCACTGTGTATGCTGTTTCCCCCACTTGACATGCTCTCTTCTTTCATTCTGCCCTCTTTTGTCCACCCGGGAAGGTTTAACTTCTTCAAGCATGAGTGAGTAATTCCTTCGTGAAAATGTTCCTATTTCTCTCTCTCATCCTTCCTTTATTCCTTATCACTATCCTTCATCCCACCATTTGCCCACCTCAATAATAAACAGCACCTGCACACTATTCAGTAGTTTTCTTCAAAAAGTATGACCCTTCACTGGCACTCTAGTTCCAGCCCTCCAGTGGCTTACTCTTTGGATATGATCTGAACACTTTGCCATGGCCCATAAGAAATACACTGCATGGCCTTTGGCCAGTCTCTGTCATTACCTCTTTATACTTTGTTGGTCACTCCTTTAGTCTAACAACACTCTCCTTTCTGTTTCCTCAAACACACGCAAACTTCTTTGCTCTTTAGAATGTGTTTCCCCAGGATTTTAGATTGCTTGTCTCCTCCTTTATTTGTCATTGGGTGTCAGCTCAGTTATCACCTATTTAGAGATGTCTTCTCATCCTGTCTAAAGTGGTAACTCCATCCACATTTGCCAACACATCACACTTTCTTATACTCCTCATGATACTTTTATATATCCAAAATTATCTTGTTCATTTATTTGTTTACTGTCTGTGTCTAATTCTTGATTAACAAGTAAACTCCGGCACATGTATACATATGTAACTTACCTGCACATTGCGCACATGTACCATAAAACCTAAAGTATGATAATAATAATAATAATAAAAGAAAAAAAAAACACTAACAAAATATAAAGTACAATAGAACATTAAAAAAAAAAAAAACAAGTAAACTCCATGATATAGGGGCTTTGACAGTCTTATTCACTGCTGTATTTTCAGGATCTATAATCATGTCTGGTAAATAACAGGTGTTTAATAAATATTTCTTGAATTAGTAAAACAAACTAATAGGCCTTTTTTGGTTGGTTGGTTGGTTGGCTTTTTTTGGTTTGTTTTTGTTTTTTTTGTTTGTTTTTGTTTGTTCATTTGTTTGTTTTTTGAGACAGAGGTCTCACTCTGTCACCCAGGCTGGAGTGCAATGGCACCATCTCAGCTCACTGCAACTTCCGCCTCCTGGCTTCGAGCAATTCTCCTTCCTCAGCCTCCTGAGTAGCCGGGATTACAGGCACATGCCACCATGCCCGGCTTATTTCTGTATTTTTAGTAGAGACGGGGTTTCACCATGTTAGTCAGGCTGGTCTCCAACTCCTGACCTCGTGGTCCACCAACATTGCCCTCCCAAAGTGCTTGAATTTCAGGCTTGAGCCACTACGCCCATCCAAGAATGCAAGCTTCTTAAGAGAAGGGATCATCAGTTTTAATCTATGTATTCTACCATACTTGGTACAGTCCCTGATGACACATAGTAGATGCCCAATGAATATTTATGGAATGAATGACTGGGGATCAACAGCGTTTTTGCTGATAACTCCAGGGCTGGAGCTCAGGTGCTAATACTGCAGTTCTTTTTGGAATGTGAGCTAGTTGCTGAGCTAGGATAGTTTCAGAGTGATTGTTGCTCCAATTGGAGCAAGATCACTGACCTGAGACTGCAACCATGTTGCCTCAGTTGGCAAATTAGGCTTTCTTGCCCCAAGCACAAGAACAGGCTTTGCAAACTCAAAGGACGGCCACCACACAGCCCTTTTATTTCCCACACTCATAGTTTCTACAGTGATTATGGTATTGACAGAAAACTGTAGAAGTCTCTAAAAGCCAAGCTGTAAATATTTTATATACATTATCTTGAGAAATAGTACTTGGAATTTTGAAGTGGACGACCTAAATCGATCATGGCAAAATTTAAATGGGTAGTGGCAAAATGTGTAAATATCTGCCTAAGGTTGTTCACTTAGTCTGGTGTCCTATAAAATCAATTAGTTAATATTACCATTACCTGTTTGTATGTGCAGTTCTTCCTTTTAAAAAGTAAATTGATTCTACTATGTAATACATTTTAACCTTCCAAGGAGTTTGGCTGTGACTACATGGAAATTTTAAAATGCAATTGTTTGAGCAAAAAGTTACAGTATTTGGTACATATAGAAGTTTGAAAGAGGAAATATATTATTTATCATATTCAGACCAGTCAATGTGCAAACCGAGTGTTCATGCTTCTTAGTAATATTAGGAAAAATTCCTGCCTTCATGTATGTATAAGTTACTCTGGCCAAAGTTCAGAGGAAAACAAAAATTATCCTGGGGCTCAGATTCCTTAAAAAACTTCAGCTACAAAGGTAAATTTTTTTGATAAAATTATTAACAATAAAAACATCTTCTCAAAATAGATTTTCTCCAAAAGATTCTCTATGTTTGGATTTGTTTTTTAACAGGAATCATATAATCTGTGTGCCAAGTGGTGCTGAAGAGCTGTAATTTAATTGTATTGGCATGAAATGATTGAATTCATTGGTGATGGAAGAAAGAGTGATTTAGCATCAGATTTCCTGACAGAGGAAGCTTCCCCGTTTAGTTTTCATTTCTACAAAGAATGAGGGGGAAAGTGTCTGGTAAGGAGGTCACATTCTTTCTAAAAGACAGCCAGGATCCAAAACCCTCACTTGAAAAGAAAGTAGTGAAAATTATTTCAAGTTAATCACACATTGGGATATATAAGGACCCTGGAGATATTTTGAAATACTTTATGAATCTGAATGAACCAATTTATATGGATTCTAATTTATCCAAAATACTGTTTTGAGTCATTTGAAGGTAAGAATACCAAATCTTTGCCCTCAAGAAGTTTATAATCTGTTGATGCAGACAAGATATTTCCACATAAAGTATAGTAACCTGCTCAATGAATGGGTTAGTCCTGAACAGAGAAATCCAGAAAGAATGGCTGACATTTCTAGGTCTCATGCTGAGCAAAAATTCAAGAATCAGTCAATACAACTTGCCTTTCCTTGAACTTTTCATACATATTGCCAGTTGGAATAGAAATATTGGAAGTAAGGAACATGTATTTCAACTTTTTGAATAATTTGAAATATCTAATATTTCAATGTAAATATTTTTTAAGTTAATGTAACTGATTTTTTCCTACAAGAAAATGGAATACTATGCAACCACCCCAAAAAATGAGGGATTATGTCCTTTGCAGGAACGTGGATGGAGCTGGAGGCCACTATCCTTAGCAGGAACAGAAAACCAAATACTTCATGTTCTCACTTATAAGTGAGAGCTAAAAGATGAGAACACATGGATACACAAAGGAGAACTACAGACACTGGGGCCTACTGGAGGGTGAGAAGATGGAGAGGATCAGGAAAAAATGACTAAGGGGTACTAGGCTTAATACGTGGGTGATAAAATAATCTGTACAACAAACCCCCATAACACGAGTATACCTATATAAGAAACCTGCACATATTTCTTAAAATAAAAGTTAAAACTGAACTTAAAAGTTGAAAAAAGAAAATTTTATATTATGAAAATAATGATGTTTAAAAAAATATTCTAAAAAGCACCCCTGCCCCCAACTACCTATCTGTTCCAATGGCTTCCAGCACTTCTATGATAACACGTCAGGAGAGCGTATCTCCCTCATTTGAACATAAGCTTCCCAGGGAGTTGTCTTGTTCAAATGGAGTATTTGATGTATAGGTGATAAATTAGTGTTCATTGAATTGAGAAACAAACCATTTTATCCTCAACTGAGAAGAACTTGGCTTATACTTTTTGGTAGCTCTAAACAAGTTGGCTTCTTGCTGATTTTTTGAACATGCCAATTTCTTTCCTGCCTCAGGCTTTTACAAACACCTTCTCTTTTCTAGAAAAACTCTCCTTGTTCTCCTTCACTAGCCATGTCTTCCAGCAGCACTATAACCTCAGAGTGGACTTCTCTGATCACCGTGTCTGAAGTAGGTCCTCCCTGCTGCTAGCTTAGCTCCTTGTTTTTTTCTTCCCCCCATCACAGCAACTAGTGTTTTACTATTATTTATGTCCTCTGCCCCACTGTTATTGTAACCCTCATAATGACAGGCATATTTCTTATTGTCCATGATTGCAACTCTAGTGCCTAGCACAGTGTGAGGTAGAGAGAAGTCAACAACAAACAAAATAAATAATGCTCATGTGTAGGACAGACTTATCAGTAACATTTACTGTCATGCTGTAGTATCTATATAAATACAGTAGCTGGAAATTTATACATAATATTCTGTGCACAGACTATAACTCTATGTCCTATATTTTATACTGATTTAGCAACATGAGACACCTTGGTAGAAAACCACTTGGATGTAGTGTATGGTTTATGAGGGAACAGAGAAGAGAGCATGGTTCTTTAGGACAGCAGATCCCATTTGGAAAGGTCAAGTACGTGGGAAGCTCTGGAAAACGCCAATGCCGATGACTTCTCATAGCTTAATATTTTGTTTTTTTGGTCATTTGAATTCTTTGCAAATAACCTTTCTCTCAACTATTTATTGATATGAGAATGTTAATATCTCTTATATTAGACTAATTCCTCTGAAAATTCTACTTGACAGATATTAGTTTTTCTATGCATGCAAGATTGTTGTATAATAAAAATTGTGTTCCATTAGACTCTCCAGGTTTATCTATATGAAGGAAACACCAAAGGAGCATCACTGCCCAAGATAGTTGAGTGGCTTTATTTCCAATGGTCATCCTGTTATACTGAGGATGCTGATGCTAATGATGATTGTATAATAAAATGTAGATAATGACATAACCTGCATTTCTCCAAATGGCACCAGCTTGGGTCCACCAGGCTTATGATAACAACAACAAACCTTCTGACCCAATGCCCTTTTGCAGTATCTCTGCAACCTCAGCCTAAGCCTCTTCATGGTGGTCCTCAGGGTATCACTGGGAGTTCTCATTTGCTCTTGATTGTCCATGACAACCCCCTGCTTCAACCTCAGAGTGGAAGCCATCCTTTCCCCTGCCAACCCAAGCAGTGGCTACTTGTGGTCATCTGTCTTGACATCACCCACCTCAGAATTTGCAATGTGAGCCCTTTCTTCTCTAGAATCCCCTGTGCCTGTGTGCCATCGTGGGAACTGCCCTACCAACTCTGACATGTTAGAGAAATGCAGCCCTGAATTGTGCTCCCAGGTTCTTAAGATGAATCTAGTCATTTTAGCTTTCCAATTTCATCCTTAGAGCCCTGACACAGATTTCCTTTGAGGCTGGTCTGAAACAGATCTTTGTCACTTGAAATATAGTTCATGGACTATTAGTATACATATTGTCTGATGATTAGATTCTATACTATTTCTATACTACTTATTAGAAATGCAAACTCTGAGGCTCTGCCCCAGACCTACTGAAACAGAATTTGTATTTTCATGAGATTCTCAGGTGATGTGTAGCACACTGAAGTCTGAGGAGCACTGAGAAAGGATTAGATCAACTTTCCCTACTTTACCTCTAATGATTGCCACCTAATTGCTTGCTCATCACCACTCTCTTGCCTCAATGGTTATGGGGTAATTGAGTTTCTTAGTGTCTTATAGGTCTTAGTTCTCTGGACTGCTGTAAGGCCTCCTGTGGTGTCTGCTTCATAGGCTTTCCAGCTGCACAAAAACCTGCTTGAATATGCAGTAGATCTTTCACAAACCCTTGCATTGGAGCTCTGTTGACATAAACTATATTAGAAAAGAGAAATCATAGTAACACCACTAACAGTACATGTCTTAAATTTCCATTATGCTTTTCTCTGTTCAAAGGAGTTTAGTTGGCGGTAGTCATTTTTCCCTGAACAACCCAGTGAAGGGGGTGTAATTGGTATTGTTATACCTCTTTTGCAGATGAAGGAGTGAGGCTTATGGAGATGAATCTAGTTCCCAGACAACATCGTTGGCACACCTTTGAATCCAGTTCTCATTTCACTCTACAAACCAAATGAAGTAAAAATGAACATAGACAAGTGAGAATGCAATTATGACAAAACATGGCCACTGTTTTGAAGATATTTTAAGTCATCAAGAGAGGTTTAATACATTCTTTATAGACCCAAGAACATGTCTTCATGTTTAGTCTTTTATTAAATAGAAAAAATTAACTGAGGAAAATATTTCAAATGAGATATGCTGCCAGAAAACAGCTGAAAGCAATATTGCCAACATTTTGACAGGCTTACTTGGGTTAAAGCAGTCACTATATACTTTTATTATCTTTGAAAATGTTAAAGGAATGCCAACTTTGTGTTTGCATCTCTTCAATTTATAAACCCAAATGAATTTTAGTTCAAATGATATTGGTTTGGAATGAAATGTTTTATACCAGCTTTGGAATAAATCCTCAGGTACATTTCTAAGATTGCTGTACTCTTTGGTGATGAGGCAAACTGTTGATCAGAAAGCAAGGCATTATTTTAAATTTTTACCTGGAATAAAACACAAGATAAATTGTTTTTATTTTAAGAATTTTACCCTGTTTTGTACTTTCTCAAGGAGAAATTGATTTGGCACCTTTAGAAATGATTAAGCATTTTCTTTTTCACTTTCCGCAGAACACTTTGGTTGCTTTTGGTATGAAATGTAATAAACATTTTTCCATCTGTAGGAAGGGGTGTCTGGTTGCCCAGGGGCACCCAGAGATTCTCTCAGCTATGAAAAAATAGGAGCTAAAAGTTAAGCTGAGCACTGGCATAGCCAGCAGATGTTTCTTACTGAGCTGTCTCTCTGCTCTGGATACTCCAGTGTAACTATCTACAGTGATTTTATTCTCAGGCCAGGTCTAACTGCCTGCATCACCAATAAATCTGCATTCTCTTTTACATTTCCAGTTGCTTCAGCTTTTATTTGGGTCTTTTCCCCTGGCTCCTTCAGTAGCATTCCTATTTTGGTCCTCAGACTTTCCAAAGTCAGCGAAACTTATCTTTTTATTTATTTATTTTGTTATCCACTCATTTACTTTCCCATCTCTCCTTACGTCTCCCTTTTCTGCTCCTCTTTCTCCTCTGCCTCCTCCTCCTATTTTCTTCTTTATAATAATCCTTTAACTTTCCTTTCAATGTTTTCTGTGATCAACTTTTCTATTTAAATGAAAACCAGTATTTTCTTGTGAAGTCATAGAGGTTGTCATGATATTAAGAATCTGAGACAACTGGGCATGGTGGCTCATGCCTAAAATTCCGCAACTTTGGGAGACCTAGGTAGGAGAATTGCTGGAGCCCAGGAGTTCCAGACTAGCTTGGGCAACATGTAAATCCTTGGCTGATAGATGCAATGAAAGGTAGAGGGAGACCTTTTCTCTACAGAAAAAAAAAAAAAAAAAATGCTGGGTGTGGTGGTGCACCTGTGGTCCCAGTTACTTGTGAGGCTGAGTTGGGAGGATCACTTAAGCTCAAGAGGTTGAAGCTGCAGTGAGCACTGTGATCACACCACTGCACTCCAGCCTGGGCGGCAGAGTGAGACCCTTTCTCAAAAAAAAAAAGAAAGAAAAAGGGAACCTAAAGCAATCACTGTAGAGATTTATCAGTTATATCAGAGACATGGCTTAGTTATTTCAATGACATCCCAAGCCTGAATACTATCTGTCTGAAACCTGTGTATTTAACCTGCAGCAGCCTGTGTGTTTAACTTCTGGATCAGCATAGCATCCAATGATAGAGCAGTACAGTTTTCTCAGGTCTGTTTATAGTAAAAATTCTGTACCTTTTCATCTTGTTGCTACACTTGCTTGACATTTTTTTTTTAGCTGAAGTTGTGCATTTACCTAAATTTTATAACTTTTTTTATCTTTTGATTTTGTTCTTATCATGTTGACTTGGTTAATAAATATTGTTTCTGTGACTTTTGGTACTTTGACACTTACCCTTTGGTTCTCCATGTACATAACGCAAATAAGTCTTGCCCCTTCTGACCCAACCCTAGGGTTGCTTGATGGAGTGGGTTTCCATGTGTCCTTTCAATCCCAGCCTTCAAAAACTACTTAGTTGACAGATCCAAGGCTTCAACTTCTGTTTAACAATTAAATAGAACCAATAATCCATGTTATAAATCCTTGACTGATGGATGCAATGAAAGGTGGAGTTGCCCCAGGTATAATAAATCTGACTTTCTTACAAATTCACCTCTTTCTCATCTTTAAATATTTATTTAAATTTATTGAAATTTATATACATGAAGAAGGTAACGAGCAGATATAGCTTACTTTCTGCAATAAGTGTATTCCTGAAAGTGTTTTGTATAATTAGAAGACATGTACATGAATTCCTATTAAAACCTCTTACAGGATCTTACACTTAAATCTCAGAATAAAAGTTTTACAAAGTAATGAAAGAAAGGTCATTGTGTTCTGTATCAGTTAAGGTAAGTTGATTTATGCTACGGTAATGAATAACTCCCTAGTCATAACAAAAGTGTACTTATACCGCATACTATATGTCCAGAGTGGGTTGGTAGGGAAGCTCCAGAAAGTTGATGGGAGCTCCATCTTTACACATGCTTCTAGGATCACCTCAACAGGGAGAAGGGAGAACTCAGGAATATCCTGCACCATTAAGAATTAGAATTAAGTGTTAATTAGAAATTAAGTACTTACTTAAGAATTAGAATTAAGTAATTAAGGAGCATCTTACACCATTAAGAATTAAGTGTTCTGGAAATCATGGTCCAATGGTCAGAACTACTATTCCCCGACACAACCAAGAAAGGGCTAAGAAGTTCAGTTTTTTTATGTGGGTAGAAGGAAAGAAGAATAGATATTGGTGAGTAGCACCAGTGCTGATTACAATGTGCCTTTGTGGCTACCAATTATTTGTTCCTCTCTGCTTTCTCCAGGTAAGACACACTCTCTCTCCTGTTTTCTCGAAGGAGACAATCTCAAACACCTTCCAATCATAGCATCAAGCACACAGTCCAGGATCCTTGGCAAGCTAATATCTAGGGGTGATGTGAAATATTTGCATCAGATCCAGATATGGCCCCTGATGACCCAGAGACCTGTAACTAAAAAAGGCAAGTTATTAACCTCCCTACCCACCCATCTACCTAGCCAACATGCAGTGGCGAAATCAGGCCAAGATAATCTCAGTAAATACTCTTGCTTAGGAAGTGTACAAATTGAAGGTGTACTACAATCACTGCAACGGGTCATTGCAACTCTCACCTCTTACTGGTCAAATGCTTCAAGGACTCTTATCCTGAGATGGCCCTGGAGTAGAAGGGTCTCCTTAGCTCCTAGAATCTATGGTCCTTGTCTCTGTCCTCTGGGAGAGTCTTCCTTTCCATGATCCTCTTTGACCACATTTGAAGTGGGTGTCAGGGAATATACCTCTCTTAGGGAACAGGCAGCCTCCTTAGCCTACATCCTGTCCAATGATGGTTGAAGCCTCAGTGTTATTTTAAGTCCTGAACTGTCACATTCTCTTTTAGTTCAAGCTGATTCTTTTGGCAATATAATTCTCTCAAACACTTCCCTGAATTTTTCTCTTTGATTTCAGTCAGCTTCATGTACCAAAACTCGTGACAGTTTCTTTTTAGATATAACACTCATATTTGCTAAGCGTCTTTCCTTCCTCACTCCCATGCTTCTGTCCCTTTCCCTTACTCTCTTGATTGCATTGTGGGTATCTTGTGCCTATCAGGTATCCAGAACCACACTTTTAATGTCTTTTCCCAAAACAATTTTGCCCAGTTTAAAAGATATTCTAGGTATCACTCTGTGGCAGGCAGAATAACAGTCCCCGCAAAATGTCTACCGTCTAATCCCCAGACCTGCGAATATGTTATATTATGTGGTCAAGAAGAATTAAGGTTGCAGATGGAATTGCTAGTCAGCTGACCTTAAAATAGGGAGAGTATCCTGAATTATCCAGGTGGGCTCAGTGTAACCACAAGGGTTCTTAAAAGCAGAAGCAGGAGATAGAAAGAGAATCAGTGTCAGGGGGATACAATAGGAGAATGATTCAACCAGTTATGTCTGGCTTTGAAGGTGGAAAGGGGCCACTAGCCAATGAATACTGGGCAGCCTGTAGGACTCGAAAAGGCAAGAAAATGGATTCTCCCTTAGAGCCTCCAGAAAAGAACACATCTCTGTCAACATCTTGATTTTAGCCCAGAGAGGCCCATTTAAGACTTATGCCCATTGGAGCTATGGGTAAATTTGCATTGTCTTACGCCAACAGGTTTTTAGTAATTTGTTACAATAGCAATAGGAAACTGATAATCTTTAATTTAATATTAGCTGCAAGGCTGAATTTTAATCAGACTTTACTACTCAAAAATATTTCTCTGTATTTTACTGTTTAAGAAGTAGTCATTTCTTCTAAAAATTTACCAGTCCCTGAATTTGTGAACTTTCTATTTTCTTTTTAATCTAGTTTGCAAGCCAGCTAGTTCTTTCTTCATCTTATCTCTACTATAGTACCTTGTCAGATAAAGCCAGTAGCCAATACATGTTAGTAACATTTTCCAACTTACTCCACCAGTTCTCCAAATTTGTTAAGTATTTGATATTCATTCCAAGTTATTGCATATGACAATCTTTCCAAATAGTCTGCCACTGCACAACATGCATCAACATTCTTCCAGCTCCATGGACAATTTTCTCACCATGGCTTTTAATGAATGCCACATTTTTGTTGTGGTAGAAGCCCACTTCTGTGTACTAATTTCTATTAATTAGGAGACCTATTCAGTCTACTCAAGATGGAAGAATACAAATAATCTTCAAATCCTGCTGGCTTAAAGAAGAAAGGTTTGTTCCTTACTCACATTGTGTCTATCATGGGGAGGCTTCTCTGCCTTGTCCTAACTGCAGAACCTAAGCTAGTAGAGTAGCTGCAATCTGGAACATTGTCAGTCTTTATGGCTGAGAGAAAGAGATGTATGGCTAGTCATATACTGCTCTTAATCCTCACTCATAAGTTACACACTTATGTCCACTTAGGCAAACAAGTTGTATGACCCATCAAACTCCAAGGGAATGGAGAAGTACAATCGTAAGATATGCCTGTAAAGAGAATAGAAGATATTTTGTGTACAGCAATCACTACTACCACACCTTTTGCAATTTGTGTAAATTGAGGTTTATTACAGTAGGCCACAAATGTATTCAGAAATTGGTGCTGTAATATGAGAAAAGACTTTACAGAAATATTTTTTAATATTTGCAATGACACATGTAGTCATAATCGGCTGCTTACTCTGAGTTCATATTTTAAAAGCCCATTTTCAAGCATATTTTAGAATGTAAGGAATACTTTAAGATAAACATAATACTCAATTCTACGCCTAAGTAAGTATATATCCGGAAAGAAATCTAAAATGCCAGCAAAGATTTATGTTTAAAAATGGGTGACACAATGTTATTCATAATGAAAAATTTGTAATATCCCATATACACCTAAATAGAGTAAAATATATTCATTCACCATAACATTATGTGGCCATTATGTAAATATTAAATGCCAGAAATGGCTCTCAACTTGACAGTGATTTGAGACATACAATAGAATATACTTTGAACTTTCACTTTTATGCTTTGCATATACTTTGCAATATACTTTGCATATACTTTGCATGTACTTTTGCATATACTTTGAACTTTCACTTTTATAAAAATGTGCAAAAAAGAATGACTAAAAGAAAAGATATAAATACTAATAATAGTGGCTATGTATAAGTGATGAAATTATATTTGGTTATAATTTTTTTATACATTTTTTATTTTCCAAATTTTCTACATTGAGAATATTTTACTTTTATGTCCCAAACAGTAAACATAGTAAAGAGGAAGAATACAAGTCCTATAAGGACTTATAGTGCCTTATATGAAGTCATGTCAATAAAACTATTAAAAGGGAAATAGAAAAATTTTTTAAATCATATTTGGCATGTAAACTTCTACTGATGTCCCTCTAAGTGTCCCATCACTTGGCTATTTGATTAAATATTAATTTAGGTATTGTTGTGACAGGACTTTGAAGATGGAATTAAGGTTTCTGATCAGCTGACCTGAAATAGGGAATATATTCAGGATTTTTCAGGTGGGCTCAATGTAATCATGTGATCCCTGGAAACAGAAGAGGAAGGTAGAAGAGTCCAACAGAGAGATATGGCAGAATAAGAAAAAAAGCAGAAGAGGTCAGAGATACTCAAAGCTTGAGAAGGACCTAAACCACTGTTGATGGCTTTGAAGATGGAGGAAGGGGAACATAAGTCAAGGAATGCCGGTAGATTTTGGAAGTGAGAAGGACCGCTTACTGACAGCTAGCAAAGAAACTGGGACCTCACTATTTTTTTTTTTTTTTTGAGACGGAGTCTCGCTCTGTCGCCCAGGCTGGAGTGCCGTGGCGCGATCTTGGCTCACTGCAAGCTCCGCTTTCCGGGTTCACGTCATTCTCCTGCCTCAGCCTCCCGAGTAGCTGGGACTAGAGACGCCCGCCACCACGCCCGGCTAATTTTTTAAAAATATTTTTAGTAGAGACGGGGTTTCACCGTGTTAGCCAGGATGGTCTCGATATCCTGACCTTGTGATCCGCCCACGTCGGCCTCCCAAAGCGCTGGGATTACAGGCGTGAGCCACTGTGCCCGGCCACTGGGACCTCACTTCTACAAAAGCGTGGAATTGAATGCTGCAAACAACCTGAATGAACTTGAAAGCAGGTTATTCCCTAAAGCCTCCAGTAAGGAACACAGTTCTGCAGATACCTCAGTTTTAGCCCAGTGAGACTTGTGTTTGACTTTTGACACATGGAAACTACAAGGGAATAAATTTATGTCATATTTAGCTGCTAAATAGGTGGTAACTTGTTATAGCTGCAATAGAAAATGAACACACCATGAAATGGAGGTGAATAAAAATATACTGATTTAAAGGGCTAATACAATTTCTGTGGTTGAGGATTAAATATGACTTTGAATTTCTTGACATTCAAGGCAAAAAGGGAAACAGTGGATGATGCTTTTGTTTACGAGATGAGAACTCAAAAACCTGCTCATGAAAATTGCTTTAATGAGGGCTTGCAACAGCCTTCTTGCTTTGCTTCCAGTTATAGACCTGAGATTCGCCTCCTTCCATTGCCTTAACAGCCACAATGCTCCAGGTACATACCTGCAGTTCCTCACATCAACACCCTTTTTACACTCTTAGCATTTACAGATGTTCTTTCTTGCCCCTAAAATGGGTTTTTCTTCTTCTCCACCTAAACAAAAGTTTATACTGAGGTCCGGAGTTCGAGAACAGCCTGACCAACATGGAGAAACCCCGTCTCTATTAAAAATACAAAATTAGCCAGGTGTAGTGGCGCATGCCTGTAATTCCAGCTACTCGGGAGGCTGTGACAGGAGAATAGCTTGAACCTCGGAGGCAGAGATTGCGTTGAGCCGAGATCATGCCATTGCACTCCAGCCTGGGCAACAAGAGTGAAACTCTGTCTCAAAACAAACAAACAAACAAAAAACAAGAAAAGTTTATACACCGTGACTTGGTTAAAGTTTTCTCTTTGGTGAAGCTTTCCTTATTGCCTCTCCCATTCAACAAGGAGTAACAAGGAGAGTAAGTCCTTGTCACCCTTTTCTCTGTCCTCCTATGATGCTTTGTTCTTTGTTTCATTGTAGTACTTAGGTATTGCAACAAAATCGCTGGCTTACAGATCAGTCACTTCCACTAGATGGTGAACTTGCTAAAAGCAGATTCTGTATTGCATTCTAATCTGGAACCTTAGAACATAGCACTGTGTTTGGCACACAGTAAATCCTCAGTACACATTTGTAGAACAAATGCCTGTGTTAGAGACTCTATCACTGTTGAGTACATGATTATAGGCAGAATAAAGTAGTGGAAAATGTCAGATCGCAGTTTGAGTTATGCCCAAAGTGACAAAATACTTTCTGACTTTGTGACTTTCATAGATATATTTTTAATGTTATCATGATTAATAAAATGAAAATGAATGTATAAACATTAAATTAAGAAATTAGAAAAAATAAGCCTACATAACATAATTATAAAAATAAAAGAAGAAATTAATATGTTAAGGAATACAAAACAGTAGAACTTATTAATGGTTTAAAAATCTGGTCCTTTAGGAGAAAACTCATCTATTAAATAGCCTGATGGATAAATCACATTTTCAATGAAAAACGAATTTGGCAAAACACAAATATTCCTCACAAAACTAGGACCAAAGATGCATATAAAAATGTACTTATCAACCCTTTTTAGAGATGGTATGAGTTATCAAAATGATGTTAGAAGAAGTTGCAAATCCAACTTGGTAAAAACCATGAAGAAATGGGAGAAAAATATTTTATGAACAAATATTACAATTTTAAGGATCATATAATTTCCATGTCTTTGAACTATCATAAAAGATAGAACAGTTTTGCTATTTGGTTGTTCTTTTTGTAAACAATGATGCGACTTGATAAAGGTGTTCTCTTTTGATGCAAAGATATTGAGCTATACATAATTTCACTTATAAACACAAAACAAAATATGTAACTAAAACCCTAGCAAATCATATACAGCTATGCATTAAAAATAATATAATCAAATGGGATTTATTAAGAGTATAGTTAAAACAGTGTTGTGCTTGTATAAGAACAATGACCCCTAATGATGATGCAGAAACAAATCCAAAAATATACAAATATTTGTTATATGATAAAGGTGATAAAAGAAATCAGCGAGGGGGATTGGTATAGAAGTTATTCAAGGAATAATGCATACTATTGGTTAACTATTTGGTAACATATAAGTTTTGATCCTTATTTTATTTATGTCAAAAGCAGATGAAAGAGCACAATGACAAAATAAAGAGTAAGAGAAAGAGAGAGAAGGAGAGAGAAAGACTGGATGGATTGATGGATGGATGGGTGGATGGAGAGATTAGGAGAGAAGAGGGGGAGAGAAATAAACCAGAGGAAAGAAGGAGAAAGAAGGATAAATATAGAGAACATAGAAATAAAGGTAGTGTGGGCAGATTATCTCTTTGAAGGATAGGAAAGGACTTTCTAAGCAAAAAAGCAATGGTGAAAAGCACAGAGAAAAATATTAATTGGTTTAACTCCATAAACATTAAATATATTGTACATACAAACACATGAGTAACAAAATTCAATGTTAAGCAAGAAACTCTTTTTGAAAGGTGCCACAAATAAGAAACTGGGTTAATATTATTGATGTATAGAAATATACTCAAATGGAAAACTAGGCAAATCAAAGAGGAAATGCAGTTGATAAAAGTATTAGGAGATACTCTTTTGACAGCTTTTGAACTAAGCATAAAAAACTATGGCTTAGGCAAGAATGTCCTAGAACTATAATATGAAACCCAAAATAAGAAAGAATTATGTATCACAAGATTTATAAAAAGTTTGCAAATTTAAAAAAAGACCCATTACAAATGTTTTTAGAGTGAAATTATATTTCATGTTTATTTTTAGTTAAATAAGTCTCAGATAAAAAAATCTCAGATGAAAAGAAAAATTTGATTAAGCTCATAGATTTTAAACTATAATACACAATACATATGCGTTTCTAAATTGTTACATAATTCTCCTGTAAGGCATAACTGATATAGATAAGTGATATAGAAAAAGCCCAAATTATCTTCTAGGTTAACTGACCTGAGACTCAGCCAGGAACCCAGAGGCAGGAAGGAGAAGAGGGCCCCAGTTCAGAGCACAGCCCTCTGGTTGTCATTCTCTATTCACCTTGCTATTGCTAAGTTATCCTAAGCTGGTAATTTAATATCTGCAAACTCATGTTTTTTCATCTGATAAATGGGCAAATATGGTTCTTGAGAGAGTGAAATTATGCAATCCATGTAGAATGCTTGGTATGGTTCCTGACCTTAGTAAGTACCCAATACATGTTTGTTATTTTATCATTCTAAACATACTGAGCACAATTCATCAGGAAATATAACATCAACCTACTTTCTGAATAGTTACTGAAAGGAGGTGATGTGAAACCAGCCAAGAGACTTTGAGACACAATTTTGGTGGTGTCTTAACCTTGGTTGAGTCATGTTACCTCTGTAATCACTTTAGTTTCCTTCCCTTTAAAATGAGGATGCAACCTGCCTTGCCTACCACCTAGAATGTGTGAGAGTGCTTTGTAAACAGTAAAACAGTGTCAGTGGAATTTAACATTATTAATATGTCACTGCTATTGCTAGTCACCCTCTTTTTTTGGTATTGCTGGCATGATTTCCTACCCTATGAAAGGAACTCACACAGCAATTCCAGAAAACATTCATTCAGCATCTCCATAGAGCGTGATCTAGTACAAGGGGTAGCAGCGCTTGGGAAGAGGTGTGAGATACAAACTCTGACCCTCAGGAGAAAGATTGATCTGCTAGCAGTATTGATGACTGATTAGAGAAGGAAGAGATGGATTTGGGAAGATCAGTCTGGAAGATTTTGTGATAGCACAGGTAAGATGTAATGATGACCTGCTGTAGGATGGTGACAAAGGCACAGGAGATAAGGGAAGTGGTTGAAACCATTGTGTCATAGTCTGAGTATGGGGTTTGATTGGTGAGGGTTTTGCTCAGCATCAATGGTGGCTGCTGGAGCTCAGCATATCCCCATCTAGTGATTCCTCCTCACCTCCAAATCCTGGGGCAGAGATGATGATTGATAGCGGTGATGATCATGATGATACTATATAATATTTATGGAGTATGTACTATGTGCCAGGTACAAACATTACTTATATTAGATCCTCAGAGCAACGTGATAAAGCAGGTGCTATAATTACCTCTATTTTATGAATAAATAAATAGAGGCAGAGAAATGTTAAATAACATACCCAAGAATATACAGCTAGTAAGTAGTAGATTTGGGATTCAAAGCCTGGGTAATGTGTCTCCAGAGTCCACACTCTTAGCCATTGTTCCACAGTGTTAGTCACGATGATGGTGTTAAGAATAAATATGGGCTTCCTCTGTGATACCCTGTGTTAAAGGCCATGCATGAACTCTCCACTTGATTGACAGAGTGAAGGCAGCTCAATCACGTGTGCTCTTTTAGGAAGGCCTCCATACACATATTAAGGTATTAAACCAGGCCAATGCTCTTGACTGCAGCTACAATTCCTCTGAGTGTATGGTCCACATTCAGGGCATGGAGCATTCAGGGGTGGAAATGGGTCTTGCAGAAAAGCACATTCTTATTCCCTGAAGCTCTGCTTGCTTCTCCTAAAAGGCTGGGAGCCTTTTAGGTCTCACTCATTTACTATCCATAAGGAAGCCTACCAGTACCATTACCCAGTATTATGACATTCTTAAATCAAGGGACTTACCTCCATGACTATGCAGAGAAGCTTCCAGGCCACTAGTTTGCTCACATGGGGCACTGGAGCACAATATGCAACTTATCACTATTTGCAGTCATATCCTTGTACATGCATTGTTTCTTTAAATTTTCCCTTAATTAAAAAAAATTGAGTTTTGGCTATGCCACTCTCTTGGGCAGGTTAATGAATTTCTGTAAGCCTTAGTTTCTTCATGTATAAAAATGAGGATAATAGTTGTTGTGGGACTTAAATGAGATAGTCCATGTAATACAGTACTTACCAAAGTGCTTGTCCCATATACTAAGTGGCCAATAGATGTTAGCTGTAGTATCATTTTCTTCATTTTTCAACAACCTAAACCTATGTAGAAGCTATCCATAGCACTCAAGCATAACTTGAAAAAATAGTAAATATAAATTTTCCCAAAGAGCTATCTCATATAATGAAAATGTAAAGAAAAGTGGGGGTTTTGTTCCCATCTGATTTAATGTACTTTAGAGTAAAGAATAATTTAGGATTACAGGCTAGTAGGATGTTAACTAACCTTCTGAACCATAATCTAAATTGCTAGAGACAAATGCTGAATATTTCCTTTTAAAAGGCTTGAAGGAGTTATAATTATTGAGATATTAAATAATTTCAACTTTGCCCATCACCATCATTAACACTTTTGTTTTATTTTTTAGAGGAGAAAGGAGGTTGAAACTTAGGTGGCTCTTTTGGAAGGTTAGGGACTTGGAGAAGGGTGAAAGGGTGGAAAAAGGGTTGTAGAAGATTGAATGGACCTTCAACCAACATAGCCTCTCTTAGAATGGCAATGTAAAGAAAAATTTCAGGGCAAAGAACAAAATCATAAAAAGAATTTAAAATGCAGATAATTTAGAGTGGTGTCCCATGAACATCAAGGTTTAAGTGACTGATGAGAACAGGAAATTACAGTTAGGGGTTAGAACATTTGTACTTGGCTCCTAAAGTATGTGAAAAGTTCTATCTTGTGGAGCAGGACAGAGAGTCAGAGAGAGCAAGCCACAGCACCTGAGACTGCTTTGCCTTTTGGTGCCAAGTGCTTGCTGAGGGAACTGCTCTGAGTGTTGGGACTGAGGAGAGGTCCAGGGTAGGGTGGTCTTGTCTAGTTCCTTTGCTCCCCACATCTACCCTGAGGCCATGCAGCCATGTACATGTACAAGTGTCATCTCAACTTTTTCATGGCTTTTCCATCAACCTGATAATTCTCTGCCACTTCACAGCTAGTTCCTGAACACTTTCCAACCTTCTCAGGTTTGGCTCCATTCCCATATGTACTTATGACTTTTCTTTGCCCTTGGATCTATAACTCCTTTTGGATACAGATTTGCAGCTCTTAAGGACACACATGCCTGTGTCCATCCTGGTGCCCAGGAGACCTGAAACTGGGTGTAAATAATTCACTGATGGGCTGATAAGGCTTGTTCTGTCCCTAAAAGAAGGACCAGGACAAGTGAAAATTATTAGTGTGCCTTAGCCAAGAAGTGCCTGGAGATTGGTAGAAAGGGCATCAAGAAGCTTGTATCAACACTGTCTGTCTTTACTCACCTGCTTCAAATGAATCACCCTTTTTCTCACCTAGGTACAATTGCTCCAGCTCTTTCTACATCTCTGTGGTTGATCATCTGCACAGTTGAGTTAAATTAATGATTAAAAATTCAAATGAACAAATCCAAGAAAGTAAAGCCTTTCTAAACTGGGCTGAGAAGTATTTTGAAAAATGAATACAAATGATTTCTCTATTTTTTTTCTGTTAATACGTAATACCCTCATCCTGGAATAATTTTTAGCTTCTCAGGGAACACAGACATTGATTAAAGAAAAATATATGCTTCTATGAATCCAAAAGGAACACAAGTTAAATTTGGTAAATGCAGACATTCTTACAAAAAAAGGAGCAAGGAAAACAGAAATCAAATGAAAAAATAGCCCTAGATATGAACATATGAAGAAATGAAAAAGAAGCTTCTCTGCTTCCAAGTTTTCTTGAAAAGTTTTGGAGTTAGCTCATTTATGTGACTTGATTACCTTTTCAAATGTAAAACAAAGAAAATCCTTGAGAGAAGATACTGGGAAATGGAAAGTGTTTTCATGCAGCATTTTCTGTTTTAAAGAGAAACACTCTCAGACTTGAAAAGAAGTACATAAGCATGGATCAATAGCTCTGATATTTACCTTGCGGTAAAGATTACAGCAATCCACAATAGCTGATTAGTTGTCTACGTGGTATCTTCTATGGTTGCCGGTGCTGAGACAGCTGCATGTAACCCGATGCAGGACCAACTTTTTGGAGGAAGAAAAGGCAAATACCTGCCCACACTCTGAAAAATATCCCTGGTCTTGCCCTCTTGAAACAGGACATGGAGATTATTGCACAGTGACAAAAATTTCCCTTGATTTAACCTAAATATAAGAAATATAGAAATTGAACTGAAAGATTAGATGGCCTAATAAAACAATTGAGAAACACAAACCAATGGGGATGTATACAAAGGAGAATGGACTATGACAACCCGAAAGATTGTTTAATATAATGTCAAAAGCTACAAATATAAAAGACCCAATTTACTCCTGTCTCCAGATGCTGGAAAAGCTTTTTGACAATTAATTGGAAGCTTTTATTTTTGACATTGAAAAGCATGGGCTTGCCACAAGAATTCATTTCATGGGCAGAAACATTATCTGATCATTCAAAGGCCAAAATTAAGGCTAATGTGTATAATTGGACACCATTTCTTCCTTTCTTTCTTTTTTGAAAAGGAAGCAGCCACAGACTGTCCACGTTTTTCTCTATTATTTGGTTCATCAATAGAATCTCTGGCTGGCAGGATGAAAACCGGAGTACTTAAGGCCCACAATTTTATTGTGAGAAGATAATGTGGCTCAATTCTGGGTTGCATGTAAACTTGTGAAATCCACTTCTGGGGAGTCAAGTGGGAGGTGAATCTCCTCTCCTAGTGGAGGGGCTATTTGGTTTGTTCAAGCGGTATTTTCCTTTCAGGATCAAATTACTGCTAAATAAAAATGTGTTTCAGGTGGCTCCTTCTTTGTCACTGGAAGCAGTATCATATCTCAGTTTTAGCCTATTTCTTCTATTCTTGCCCCATTTTTTTTTCCAGAGCAACCTCTATGAAACAGAAGAGCATAACTTTCAGTAATAGCCATGCACTGTTACTTTCTCTAATTTTATTTATTTTTCCTAGCAAAATATATAAGTAATTCAGATTATTTGATGGGTAAATAAGTAAATGAGAATTATAGGAACTATAGGTTCTTACATATAAACATAAAATACGTAACTTCAACAAATCATCCAGGAGGTATGATAGGGAATTTGCTTTAAAGCTAGTTTTACCTACCAATGAAAATAGTGGGAGGTGTGGTGCATTGTACAGTTTTTATCCTCTTTCATTTTTTTAAACAGTTTTATTGAGCTATAATTAACAAATGATGAAATTCTCTCACTTAAACTGTGCAATTTTTTTGGAATATTCACAGAGTTGTGAAACCACCACTGACATCAAGGATTTCAGAATATGTTCATCACCCCAAAAAGAAATCTCATATCCATTAGCAGGCGCCCTCTTTTCCTTTCTAACTCTGCAAGTTCCAGGCAATCATTAATCTGCTTTCTGTTGGTAAAGTTTTGCCTACTTTGTATATTTTGTATAAATAGAATCATACAACATGTGACCTTTTGTGTCTGGCTGTTTTCACTTAGCATAATATTTTCAAGATTCTTCTATATTGTAACATAAATGAGAACTTCATTTTTTATGGATGAACAATATTTCATTGTGTGTATATATCACATTTTGTTTATCCATTTATGGGTTGTAGGACTTTGGGGTTGTTTTCACCTTTGGCTATTATGAAAAATGTGGCTATGAACATTCATGTGCAAGTTTATATGTGACCATGTTTCTATTTATCTTAAGTATATACCCAGGAGTGAAATTGCTAGGTCATATGGTAACCGTCCAGCTGCTTTCCAAAGTGGCTGCATCATTTTATATTCCTACAAGCTGTGTATGGGGGTTAAAATTTCCTTAAATCCTCACCAACACTTGTTATTATTTTTCATTTTTATTGTCATGATCAATTATATTTCATTGATTTATATGTCTGTCCTTATGCTAGTACCACATTCTCTTGAAGAGCATAGCTTTGTAATACATTTTTAAATCAAAGTGTAAGTCCTTCAACTTGGTTCTTTTCCTTCAAGATTGTTTTGGATGATTCATCTGTAAGAATTTTAGGAATAGCTCATCGATTTCTGCAAGGGAGTCAGCTGGGATTTTGATAGGAGATTTATTCCTAAGTATTTTATTTTTTTGATCCTATTGTAATGGAATTGTTTTCTCAATTTCATTTCAGATTATTGCAAGTGTATAGAAATCCAATCAATTTTTGTATGTTGTTTATTTTACAACCTAGCTGAACTCTTATTAGTTCTAGAAGATTTTTAGTTGATTCTTTAGACTTCTCTATAAACAAGATAATGTAATCTGCAAATAGTGATAGCTTTCCTACTTCCTTTCAGCCTAGATGCTTCTCCTCTCCTAACTTTTCTTTTTTCCTTTTTTTTTTTTTTTTTTTTGAGATGGAGTCTCGCTCTGTGGCTCAGCCTGGAGTGCAGTGGCACAATCTCGGCTCACTGCAAGCTCAGCCTCTGGGTTCATGCCATTCTCCCGCCTCAGCCTCCCGAGTAGCTGGGACTACAGGCACCTGCCACCACGCCCGGCTAATTTTGTTTTTGTATTTTTAGTAGAGATGGAGTTTCACCGCGTTAGCCAGGATGATCTCGATCTCCTGACCTCGTGATCCGCCCGTCTCGGCCTCCCAAAGTGCTGGTATTACAGGTGTGAGCCACCACGCCCGGCCATCCCCTGCTAACTTTTCTTGCCTAATTGCCCTAGCTAAAACCTCCAGTGTAATGTTGAATCAAAGTGGTGAGACTAGACATTCTTGTCTTTTTCCTGGTCTTAGGTGGAAAGTATTCAGCCATTTATTAAGTATGATGTCATTGGTGCGATTTTTTATAGATGCCTTTTATTATGTTGAGGAAGTTCTCTTCTATTCCTTGTTCGTTGAGTGTTTTTTTTTTTTCTCATAAAAATGTGTCAGATTTGCCAAATTCTTTTTCTGAGTCAATTTAGATAATTATGTGGATTTTATTCTTTGTTCTATTGGTATTCTATATTATATTGATTGATTTTTGGATGCTAAAGCAACCTCACATTCCTGAGATTAATGCCTCTTGGTCATGATTTATCATTCTTTTAGTATATTGCTGGATTCAGTTTGCTAGTATTTTGTTGCAGAGTTTTGCATCTATATTCATTAGAGATATTGGTGTGTAGTTTTCTTATCTTGTGATGTCCTTGTCTGGTTTTGGAATTCGGGTAATATTAGGCTCATAGAATGAATTAGAAAGTATTCTCTAATTTTCTGTTTTGGAAATGTTTGTCAAGAACTGGCATTATTTATTCTTTAAATAATTAGTAGAATTCATCAGTGAAGCTGTTTAGGCTGAGGGTTTATTTGTTATAGGTGTATTCACATTTTCTATTTCTATTTGACTCAGTTTTCACAGTTTGTGTCTTTCTAGGGATTTTCCCATTTTATCTAAGTTATTTAATTTTTTGGCATTAAGTCATTCATAGTATTCTTGTATAAACCTTTTATTTTCTTTAAGGTCAGTAGTAATCCCCCACTTCCATCCTGATTTTAGTAATTTAGGTCTTTTCTTTCTCTTGGCCAAACTAAATATTTGTCAATTATTTTGATCTTTTCAAATTATACACTTTTATTTGATTTCTACGTTTTTTCATTTTATTAATTTATGCTCTAAGTTTTATTATTTTCTTCTGTCTTCTTGTTTTATGTTTACTTTCTCTTCTTTTCTAGTATCTGAAGTTAGGAGGTTAATACATTAATCTGGAAACTTTCTTTTTTCATATAGGCATTTATAGTTGTAAATTCTAAGCTCTGCTTTAGCAGCATTCCATAAGTTTTAGTATATTGTGTTTTCATTTTCATGCATCTCAAAGTGTTTTCTAACTTTCCTTGTGCTTTCTTTTCTGACCTCTTGTTTATTTAGGAGTGTGTGCTATCATTTCCACGTATTTGCAAGTTTCTCAAATTTCTTTGTTACTGATTTCTAATTTTATTCCATTGTGGCCAGAGAACATACTTAGTATGATTTCCATCCTTTCAAATGTATTGAGACTTGTTTTATGGTGTTGCATATCATCTCTTCTGTTGAATATTCCATGTGTACTTGACAAGGATGTGTATTCTGCTGCTGTTGGGTGGAGTGTTCTATAGAAACCTTTCAGGTCTTAACTGGTTTACATTCTAGCTCAAGTCTTCTATTTCCTTGTTGATCTTCTCTGACATGTTTTGCTCATTGTTAAAGTAGAATATTGAAGTCTCCAACACTTATTGTTAAATTGTGTATTTCTCCCAATAATTCTGTCAGTTTTTGTTGCATGTATTATGGAGCTCTGTTTCTAAGTGCATGTTTATTTTTAAAATTATAATATCTTCCTAATGAATTTACTCTTTTATTATTATAATACTTCCCTCTTTATCTCTAGCAATATTTTTTGTTTTAAAGTTTATGTTGTCTTAAGTATGGCTCTCCAGCTTTTTTATGGTTGCTGTCTTCAGGATATATCTTTTTGCATCCTTTTACTTTCATCGGATTTGTATCTTTGAATCTGATATACATCTCCTGCAGTGAACCTATAGATAATTATATCTTGGGTTTTCAAATCTAGTCTTACAATTTTTTCCTTTTGTCTTGATTGTTCATTTACTCACGTTTAGAGTTGTTGGATTTGGATAATAATCCTGAAAGATACAATCCCAAGTGCCATAATCCCAAAAGATCAAAATTCTTAAATAGAAGATGGTAAAATTAATAGGGAATGGTCATGTCAGCAAATATTGAATCATAGAAGAATTTCAAAAGGAGCAGCACCACATAGCAAATGAATGTGAACATATTCTCTCAGGAGAGCCAAAACCTAAAAGGAAAAAAGTAGCCAATCCTCATGATGCAAGATTTCAAAATTATCATGAACGTTGGCCAGCTCTTATGGAGTATTTCTGTGCAATTGTCCATAATCTATCTCTGTAATACACTTTTTTGGATGTCGATTTTTTTTTCTTTTTTTAAACTATTTTAAATTGTCAGCATTATTTTTTACAATTCACTATGACATGTATTTAATTTTTGCATTCTCTCCAATACTGGAGGTATAAATTCCATAGAGACTTGGAGAGTTCTAATTCATTTTGTGCATTTTTTGCAAATTTAACTCCAAGGAAGTGCATTATCACAAGGTTGACTTTGTAAGCATTGTGCGTGTATGTAAAAATGTTGAAACTTCCTCAATAAATGAAGAGATGTCCTTTGTGTACATGTGTATTTGTGAAAGATAACATTTCTCAAGATTTTGGTTATTTCGGTGACTGCATATGCGATGGTGAAAATTTGTAGTTTTTGATCAATCTCGACAAAAGACAAATTATTCATCACAGTGTTTCATATGACTGCAGTAATAAAGCTGGGTGCACGGCATTACCAACCATAGTGATATGCAAATACATTTCCCTTTTGACCTATTTTTTTGTATGATCATCTGCTCATACCTTTATGCTCATGTGACTCTTATTCGTATACCTGAGTGTTTATGCTTGCAAAAATATATATATTATTGACTATTTTATTATGTAAAATGTCCTATGAAGTGTTATGTTGTATTTTTTTTTTTTCTTTATGTTTCTAAAATAAATCCTCTTTTAAAAATGTAAAGAAATATATTTAAAATAAATTTTAAAATTATTTTTTTCCAGAATTATGTTTTTTATAATTTTGACTTTTCAAGATTGTGATTTTGGGGATTTTGAGGTTTTAGAATTTCAATATTAGGGATTATGGCATTTGGGATTGTGTTTTTGGGGATTGTGATCAGCTCCCAACGTTATTACTGATATAGTGATTTACACATGCAATTTTACTTTTAAAAAATACTGTCTCATGTCTTCTTTGCTCTTATATTTCTCTTTTATTGCTTTCTTTTGCATTAATTTAATATTTTCTAGTGTAACATCTTAATATTTTGATTTACTATATACTTATATCACCTTAATTGCAGTGAGATATGGAAACAATACTTCTATATAGCTCTATTTCCTAGTTCCCCTTTTCATACTATTATTGTTATACATATTTATATGAGTTACAGATCCAACAATATATTGTTATACTCATTACTTTATATAATTTTATATCCTTTCAAGAAGATGTAAGAAAGAAATTTGAGTATATAGAGAGTTTGTTATATTAATCTTCTTATTTACCCTTTATGGTTGTCGTCATTTGGTTCTGTGGATTTGAGTTACCATCTGGTATCATGTCCTTTCTACAGTACAACTTTGCTCCCACCTACCACTTGCGTACTGTTATTGTGAAATAGATTACATTTCTATATGTTGTAGGCCCAATAATACATTTTATACATATTATTATATACAATTGCCTTTTAAATCATTTAAGAGAAGAAAGGAGAAATATTCATTTATACTGTCCTTTAGGATTGCATAATTATGTTTACCAGTGCTTTTTTTTTTTTTCTTGTATGTGTGTGTGTGTGTGTAAACTAAAATTACTGTCTGGGGCCACTTGTTTTCAGCCTGAAGGAATTTTTTTACTATTTCCTAAGTGGGTTCAGTAGAAACAAATTCTCTCAATTTTTGTGTATGGAATGGCATTATTTTGTCTTCAGTTTTGAAAGATAATTTTGTTGGATATAAGATTTTTGGTTAATCGTTTTTGTCACCCAACCACTTATGTTCTCAATAGTTTTTGATGAGAACTCAGCCATTCTTCGTATTGAGGTTTCCTTGGGCATGATAAATTATTTTTCTCTTGCTGCTTTCATGATTTACTCTTTGTCTTTGATTTCAATATTTTTACTGTGATGATTCTGGGTATGAGTCTCTTTATATTTACCCACTGAGCTTCTTGCATATGAACAGTATTGTTTTTCGTCAAGTGTGGGTAGTTTTTAGCCATTATTTATTGAAATATCTTTATGTTCATATCTCTCCTCTTCTGGTACTACCATTTTGCCTATGGTGGTGTGCTTAATGGTGTTCCATGTCACTCTTATGATCTGCTCTATTTTCTTTACTCTTTTTTATCTCTGTGGCTTTCATAATATGTCAAATTATCTTCAAGTTTGTGTATTATTTCTTCGGCTTGTTCAGATCTATTATTTTAAGCCCTTCTAATGAATTTTTAAAAATTGTATTTTTCAACCCCAGAATTTGTCAAATTATCTTCAAGTTTGTGTATTATTTCTTCTGCTTGTTCAGATCTATTGTTTTGAGCCCTTCTAATGAATTTTTAAAAATTGTATTTTTCAACCCCAGAATTTCCATTCTTTCTTATATATTCTGTGTCTTTATTGATATTCTCTATTTGAACAGACGTTCTCATACCTTCCTTCACTTTGTAAAGCATGCTTCCTTTAGTTCTCTGAGCATATTTATAATGACTATCTTGAAGTCTTTAAGTTAGATATCTTACCCCTCTCCTAGTCAGATTTTGTTGCCTGCTTTTTCTTCTGTGTATATTGGTTGCACTTTCCTGTTTCTTTACATCTCATAATTTTCGTTGTTGCAAATTGAGCATTTTGGGTAATATACGGTAACAGCTCTGGACATTGATCCTTCTTCTCCTCTAGGGCTTGTCATTGTTATTGCTTTCTTGGTTATGTGTGTTGTGACTTGGCTAGGAGATTTCAGTTTAGTCTATTTCCGCCAAAGTTGAAGACTCTAATGTCATGCCTCACAAAGTTCAGCCTTGGGAATGCATGCAGTGACTCTGTGGTGACAGTGGTTTTGGCAGGTTTCTCTTTGTTTCTGTCTATGATCTCTCTGTTAATCTCTCTGCTTCCGTTGGTATCACACCAACTGTTAGGCTACACTAATTATCCTGGGGCATAAGTTGCTTCATATTCTGATCCAAATAAATTCAGACTCTTCTGCAAAGGCAGTTTCTGAGGCCAATGTTTAGGTGTGTTCTGATTCCAGGAAGGCTCTACTTAGCTGTTTCTTTCCCTGATTCTCTCTGACGAACTAACTGAACAACAGTTTAGTCTGTTGCTCTCATGGAAGTGCCAGCCTCATCTGAATTATTTTCCATCAAAATATCAATTTTTGTTTTCAGTGCACCATTAGGCTTGAACTTTTCCATTTTTAGTTCCAAATAAAGCCAGTTCCTTTGATAAGTGTTTCAGAGTTCTATGTTATAATGGATTGCCTCTCTTTCTGGACAAACACTTTGAGCCACTGCTCCAGAAATAGAAGTGGCCCATTTATTCAAGGGTAGCATCCTTACTTTATAAGAGGGGCCAGTGTCATAGCCTCTGGTCCCTTTACTTGCTTCTCTCTAAATGGACCTTCTGCCCTACAAATGAGATAGGGTGAGAGTGATTAGAATCCTAGTGTTCTCAACTTGCCACATCTAAGGTAGAGTCTCTGCTCTATGAGTGGAAGGTGGGTGAAAAAATACAGCCCTTTCCTTCTCTGCTGTACTGCTAGACTGGAATTTAGTCTCTGTGACATGGAGATGGGGGTCCTGAGAAATATTGGTGGTCTACCTCTCTTGGGTCCTATCCTAGCACTTGACTGTTGCTGTGGGAAAGGGATCCTTGTCTCCTGGTCATGTCTACCCAGAGTGGAACTTCTGTCATCTTGAGCTGGAGGTTGGAGTTCAATAAAGGAGTGGATTGTGGATTACGTGCCACAGACTGTCACTGTTCTTACTGACATTTAGTAGATAATATTGTGTAAATACTTCTTCCTTTGCTGTATATGCTTAGGACAATTTACAGAGACTCTAAATACTTCCTGTTGTTTTTGTAAAAATAAATTTTATAAGTCATTATTGTTTATCTAGAAGCAGGTCCACAATGCTGCTAATGTTGCCATTTTATTCCTTTTCTCTCTCTTATTCTATCTTGACTGTTTCCTTGCTCTTGACTCTGGGATTGGTCATGTATTTATATTAGGATTCTCAAAATATCTGGGGAAGTTCCTTAGGTGCTTCATCTTAGGACACTCCAAGTTTATATTGGGTACAGTTCTTATTAAATGATTCATATTCTTGCTTGGTCCTACCAATAGACTTGGCAAAGTGTTTATTGCTCTTTCATAATCTCGAGGATGTTTTTATGTTTATGCTTGGTCTTGATGCCCTTTCCCCAACCTCAGTCACAGTCACCTGTGTCCTCTGTTATCAGTAGTATTCTGAATGTATTGATAGAGCATTTAAAACATCTTTTGACAGGAAAAATCCCATTTTGATTGTGTCCCAAGTTCAAATTAATGCCCCATCGGGTAAAAGCATGTGTGCCCTATTCCTGCAGGCAGTAATTTGGGGACTCTTTCTGCTTAACCCTCACATGCTTGATGCTATTTAATTTGAAAACCTCCTCTTCTATGCTGTACAGTCATATATCACATAATGACATTAATTGCCATTTTTCATGCTAATAGAAAACGACTAATAAGATTATAATTTCTATGTAAAAATGTTTGGATACAAAAATACTTGCCATCGTGTTACAATTGCCCAGAGTATTTAGTACAGTAATGTATTGTACAGGTCTGCAGCTAGGAGCAATAGGCTATAGTACATAGGCTAGGTGTATAGTAGGCTGTACTATCTAGATATGTGTCAGTACACCATATAACGTTCACACAATGACAAAATCAGCCAACATATCACAACATATCCCTTTCATTAAATGACACATGATGTACTCTATTGTGTGTCTGAGTTGGTATTTGATGGGGTTTACCTCTTAGGGTACTCCGTAGATAGCCACATAACTACTTTCTTTGCAGTTTGTGTCAAAAAGTCACAAATTGGAAATGTAAGATGTACTTTAACTTCCTCTATTCTTACTATACACGTCTAGCAGATATAAGAAAAATTATCTGAAAAAAGGACTATGAATAAAGGAACCAGGACTATTTTATGCTAACTGTTAAGGAGAGGAACTTTGCTTTATGTAACTTTTATCTACCATAGCATTGAGTATATGCCCTTGCACCCAATAATTGTTACTTAAATCATTAATTTGATTTAATTAAACATTTTTCATGCTAATAAAGCAAGCCCAATTTTAAAAATATTTGATTTTATAGTTTTACTACTATTTATTTGGAATCTACTTGATATGAGGGGCAAAACGATTTCTTCTGAGACAGAGTTAAAATAAACTTTTAAGTTGTATTCACGTGTCATTGGGTTCAGCGCAACATCTGCCTTGGGCCCCCTTTCTCAACTTTTTGGAAGTGTTTAGGAAGGACTGGTTTTAGTTCTTTAAATGTTTGATAGAATTCAGTTGGGAAGCCATCTGGTCCTGAGCTTTTTGTTGATGACTTTTAATTACTGATTGAATCTCCTTACTTGTTATTGGTCTGTACAGATTTCTAATTTATTTGTGATTCAGTCCTGGTGGGTTATATGTTTTAGGAATTCATCCATTTCATCTGAGTTCTCCAATTGATTGATTTATAATTGTTCATGCTAGTCCTTTGTATTTATTGGTTATCAGTTGTAATGTCTCCTCTTCCATTTCTGATTTTATTTATTTGATGCCTCTCTCTTTTTTTCTTATTTAGTCTAGCTAAACATTGGTCAATTTTTTTTTTGGCTTTTTAAAAAACCAACTTAGCTTCATTGATGTTTTCTATTCTGTATTTTCTTATTTCTGTTCTGATCTTTATTATTTTCTTTCTTTTGCTAACTTTGGGCTTAGTTGGTTCTTTTTCCATTTCCTTGGCTATAACATTTGGTTGTCTATTTGAGTTTTTTTTTTTTTTTTTCTATTTTGATGTAGGCATTTGCTGCTATAAACTTCCCTCTTAGAACTGTTTTTGCTGCATCCCATAAGTTTTGGTATGTTGTTTTCGTTTTTATTTGTCTTAAGCTATTTTAAAATTTCTCCTTTAATTTCTTCTTAGACCTAGTATTTGCTCAGGAGAATATTGTTTAATTTCCACACATTTGTTAACTTTTTCCATGATTTCTTCTTTTATTGATGTCTAATTTCTTATAATTGTGGTCAGAAAATAATTTCATATAATTTTGATCTTATTAAACATGTCAAAACTAGTTTTGTGACCTAACATATAGCCTATCCTGTAGAATGTTCTGTGTGCATTTGAGAAGAATGTATTCTGTTGGGTGGAGTCCTCCATCTATGTCTGTTAGTTCTATCTGGTCTGAAGTATAGTTGAAGTCCCGTGTTTCCTGACTGGTTTTCAGTCTGGATAATCAGTCTATTGCTGAAAGTAGGGTATTAAAATCCCCTGCTATTATTGTGTTCTAGTCTATGTCTTCTAGATCTCTTAATGTTACTTTTTATATTTAGGTGCTCTGATATTCGGTGCATGTATATTGGTAATTGTTAAATTCTCTTGATGAATGTATGCCTTTATCACTATATAATAACCTATGTTGTCTCTTTTTAAAGTTTTTGACCTAAAATATATTGTCTGAAATAAAAATATCTACACTTGTTCTCTTTTGGCTTCCATTTGCATGGAATGTCTTTTCTCATCCCTTCACTTTTAATCTATGAGTGTCCTTTAAGGTGAAGTGAGTTTCCTATAGACAACATATAGCTGGGTCTTGTTTTCTTAATCCATTCAGTCACTCTATGGCTTTTGATTGGAGAATTTAATTAATTTAAATTCAAAGTGATTACTGATATGTGAGGACTTATTGCTGCCATTTTGTTGTTTTCTGGTTGTTGTATAAATCCTTTTTTCCTTTCTTCCTCTATTGCTTTCTTTCTTTGTGGCTTGATGGCTTTCTTTAGTGACATATTTTATTTATTTTATTTTTAACTTTTGCATATCAATTATAGTATTTTGCATTTTGTTTACCCTGAAGCTTACATAAAACGTCTTATACATATAACTGCCTATTTTAACCAAATAAAAACTTAACTTTGATTGCATACACAAACTCTATATTTTTATTCCCCTTCTTCCCAGGTTTTATTGTTTTTGATGTCACAATTTACATTTTTAAATAATTTGTATCTCTTAACAAATTATTGTTATGTTAGTTGTTTTTAATAGTTTTTTTCTTTTAACCTTTATAGTAGTGATGTAATTGATTTACCCATCACCATTATTGTATTAAAATATTTTGGATTTGACAATATTAATCATTTTTGGTACTATTTAACCCTGTCTTTAGATCTTACTTTTCATCACATATCAGCTTTCTTCAGCATGAAGAACTTCTTTTACCATTTCTGTTCATACTGGTACACTGGCATTCTCAGCTTTCATTTAACTGGGAAAGAGTCTTTAGTTCAAATTCATTTTTGATGAATATTTTCACTGAATAAAGAACTATAGGTTGATGGTCATTAGAAGTGTCATTCCATTATCTTTTGTCTTGTACTGTTTTTGGTGAGAAAAAAGCATTTCTACTGTGATCATTGCTCTCCATGTGACATTTTCCTTTTGATCGCTTTTACAATATTTTACCCTTGTTTTTTAGTGATTTGCTTACGATTTTCTAAGTTTGGATTTTTGTGCATTTGTCCTCTTTGGGGTACCTAGAGCTTTGTGGATTTATGAGTTTAAAATTTCTGTCAAATTTGAATTTATGGCTTTAAATTTTATATGAAATTTGGAAAATATTGTCACTCTTATTTTTTCAGTTTGTTCCTTTTCATTCTCTCTTGCTTCTTTTTCTGAAAGTCCAGTAAAATGGAAGTAATACCATTTAATACTGTCTCACATGTTACTGATCATTCACTGTTCAATCTTTTTAAATAGTTTTTTCTCTCTAAATTTTATTTTGGATAATTTCTATATATTTATCTTCCAGTTCCTGTTCTGTTCTTTAACAATGTTATTCTTTTGTTAAGTCAGCCTAATATATTTTTGTGTTAAATATTTTTAAAATCTCTGCTCTCTATTTAGTTTATTTAAAATTTCTGTCTGGCTTCTTTCTTTCTTTTTTTTTTTTTTTTTTTTTTTTTTGAGATGGAGTCTGGATCTTGTTGCCCAGTCTAGAGTGTGCAGTGGTGCGATCGCAGCTCACTGCAACCTCTGCCTCCTGGGTTCAAGCGATCCTCTTGCCTCAGCCTCCCTAGTAGCTGGGACTACAGGTGCCTGCCACGATGCCTGGCTAATTTTTTATTTTTAGTAGAGACGGGGTTTTGCCATGTTGACCAGGCGGGTCTCAAACTCCTGACTTCTGGTGATTCGCCCACCTTGGCCTCCCAAAATGCTGGGATTACAGGCGTGAGCCACTGTGCCCGGCCCTGTCTGCTTACTTCTTATTCCATACTTTTCTCTAAATCCTTGAATATATTATTTTATAGATCTTGTTTGCTATTCTAATATTTGGGTCACTATACAAGTCATTTTAAGTTGACTTTTTTCTTAATTTGGCTCCCATTTTCTTGTTTCTTTGCATGTTTAGTAACCTTTGGTTGAATATATAATATTGTGTCTTGAACAGTAAGAATTGGGAATCCTGCTACTTTATTTTCTACAGACAGTAGGAGTTTCTATGTCTTGCTGCTTAAGTGAGATAGGAACTAGTCCAATTTTCACTGTTAAGTTGATGTGTAACTGGACTGTAGCTCTAAGGTTGGGCTCATTTTTGATTATCCCAGCCCATAACCTGGAGCACTGCCACTAAGCCTTGATTTTACCCATGATGACACCTAGGTGATGATGTCATCAGTGCAACTGCCACTGTCACTGCTGTCACTATCTCTATTATTTAATTTTAGAAACGATTGGCCTCCAGCTTTGAGAGAAAAAAAACTTGATTGTAACAGCTGAAAATCAATAAACCTCATTTATATTATTATAATTATTTAAATTTTATTTATTAGAGGTAAATATTATACAAAGTTTTCATTTTCATTGTCTTTTTTTTCTGTATGAACCATAAGTCACTTGAAACACAGTATTTCTAGCATCCTTTCTTATGCTCTGAAAGTTTCTCATAATCAAACCATAGTTTAGTCTGCTTCATATTTGGACCACATCTCATTGATAACACTGTGTGTTTGCTTGTATCTTTCTCTAAAGTTTTCTATTAAGTTTATTATTATTGAAAGAATTATAGGCCTTCTTTTAAAAATGATGCTCTTAATATCTGCTAGTAACTTACTTTTTACTTATTGAAATGAATTTTGTCTTCATACATGTGTTTAATTTGGAGCCATCTGCCTTTTTTAAGTGCAGAATTTTTTTTTTTTTTCTGTGCTTGCTGTTTAGCTATTGAACTGCCCATCCTATTCCCATGGAATCTTGAGTTAGTGTCACCGTTTCTAGTGTCCTACATATTTCTTTCATTTGATTTCTCTCTCATTTTATTGAAGTACATCCTTATGTAACTTCCACAGAAGTGTTGCATGGCATTTCCTATGTGATTGAGAAAGCTTTCATTTTGCCCTCAAGTTTGATTGTATGTTTGGATTAATATTCCATTTTAGGTTTACGATGATTGTCTTTCATAACAGAAGAGTTTGCTATTCCATCTTTTTTAATGTCTGTTGTTGTTTCTATTTTAAAAAACACTAAAGTCCAATTTTTCTTCCGTTGTAGAAAACTTTTTATTTCTTTGAAGGCTATTAAGACCTTCTCTTTATCACTGATATTCTATCCTTAGTGGTACCTTTGTTGAGACTTTTTGAATATTTTGACATTGTTTTGAAATTACATAATAAAAGCATTATCCTTAAAGGAAAACAAAATATCACAGAGAAGTCATCTTTCTCTCCTACTCAATCCTACTGCTGTCTACCTGCTCCTCCTAACCCTATTCCATGAAAATGTTTACATACATTTACATGTACATAGAATGTGCATGGTATTGTTTGTACATCTATTTGGATGTGTGTTTGCTTTTGTAAACGTTATCATATTGTAGGTGTTTTTCTGCAAGTTGTCTCTGTCTCTCAAAACCATGACTGGTGATATGGTTTGGCTCTATGTTCCCATTCAAATCTCATCTTCAATTGTAATTGCCACTTGTTGAAGGAGGGATCTGGCAGAAAGTGATTGGATCACAGGGGCAGTTTCGCCCATGCTGTTCTTGTGATAGTGAGTTTGTTCTCACAAGAACCGATGGTTTTAAAAGTGTGGCACTTCCCCTCTCTCACTCTCTTCTGCCGCCATGCACGACCTGCCTTGCTTCCCCTTCTGCCATAATTGTTAAGTTTCCTGAGGCCTCCTCAGCCATGCAGAACTGTGAGTCAATTAAACCACTTTTGTTGATAAATTATCAAGTCTCAGGTAGTATCTTTGTAGCAGTGTGAGAATGGACTAACACAACTGAGATTTATACTATTTCATCTTATCTAACAAATTAATTTTTGCTGTTGCATATATTTTTATATCTGTATTGGGTATTTGTATGTTATTTGTTGTGAATTATCTTTTTTTTGCCATAAATCTATTGGTTTATTTGTGTTTTACTTTTAATTCTTAGAAGTTATTTATATATTATAATTACCAGTCCTTTTTCTGCTATACAAATTGCTAATATTTCTTTAAGTAA
The DNA here is from genome assembly GCF_028885655.2 of Pongo abelii. NCBI lineage: Eukaryota > Metazoa > Chordata > Mammalia > Primates > Hominidae > Pongo > Pongo abelii. The sequence continues at coordinate 34,626,491 of NC_071998.2, forward strand.
ATTACTTTTTAAATTTTTTTCTGGTGTTTTCTTTCTTGTGGAAGATTTTAATTTTTATGCCTCCAAATTCGTTAGCTTTTTCCTTCATGATTTTCTCTTTGCATTTGATTTAAGGCCTATCACATCCTAAGGGATTAAGATATTCTTCTATATTCACTTTAAATATTTTGTAGTTTTCTCCACACTTACGCTTATAATTTATTTGAAATCAGTTTTTGTGAATTCCATAAAACAGAAATCTAGCTTTATCTCCCCTACAGATTGCCAATTGTTCCTTGGATTATATTGAATAGTTATCTTTTCTCTGTTGGTTTTGAATGCTGAATCTATCATATTAAAGGTTTTTGAATATATTTTGAATGTATTTTTATGTATATTTATGAGTTGGGTTTTGGGTTCTTTACTTAGTTGTTCTTAATTTGTAACCAAAATAGCAATATACCAATTACCATAGTTATATACTATGTCTTGATATTTGGCAAGAAAGCAACCATCCTTTTGAGTCCCTTTTTCTTTTAAATTTCTTGACTATCCTTGCAAATTTAACCTCTCATATGAATTTAGAATTGAGTGTATGACTACTGAAAACTTCTGTTGAAATATTGATTGTAATTTAGATGAATTTATAGATTAATTTGTGAAAAGTTGACAACTCAACAGTTTTGAGTCTTCCTACCCAGGAATACGAACTATTCCAGTATTCAAGTTTTATTTTATATCATTCAACGAAATTCTGTAATTTTCTCCATGAGTGATTTAAACACTTTTGTATTTTTAATTTTTGTTTCTGCTGTGACTAGGTTCTTTCTTCTACTGCAGTTTCTAATTGTTATGACCAATATGGAGGTCTTTGATTTTTTGTATGTTGATCTTAATATTGCCTACATGCTTAATTACCTGATTTTAAAAATATTTCGGCTGGGTGTGGTGGCTCACATCTATAATCCCAGCACTTCGGGAGGCCGAGGTGGGCGGATCAGGAGTTTGAGAACAGCCTCACCAACATGGCGAAATCCCATCTCTACTAAAAATACAAAAATTAGCCAGGCATGGTGGCGCATGCCTGTAATCCCAACTACTCAGGAGGCTGAGGCAGGAGAATTACTTGAACCCAGGAGGCGGGGTTGCAGTGAGTAGAAATCGCACCACTGCACTCCAGTCTAGGCGACAGAGCAAGACTCGATCTCAAAAAAAAAAAAAATTTCACGAGGTAGCTTTATTTTTCTGAATGGACGATCATGTCATCCATTAGCAATGATAGTTTACAAAACTTCGTTTTATATCTTCTACTTTTTTCTTAATTGACTAGAAACTTCAGTGTAGCTTTCAACAGTATCTACAATAGCAGAAAACATGTACTGTGCTTGATTTTAAAGAAATGCCTCAAAGGCTTACCCTTACATACAACTTTTGCTGTAGATTTCCAATGAATATTATCTATTCTTAATTCGGTTAAGAAAATGGACATACACACATATATATATATGGATACACGCATACAATGTAGATCAAAATGCTAAGTATAATTTTATTCTAAGAGGTGGGATTATGGTTGTTTTTAGTTATTTTTCTTTATTTGCATTTAAAAAGGTTTTTGAAGAACATTACTTTTGTAAAATAAAATGCTATTTTGGATAAAAGAAAAGTATGTAAAATGTGTATTATTCATCCTAAGCTACCAGAAGAGGCCCAATTCTCAATGGTATAGTCCATCTTTAACTATTTGTTTTATGATAAGCTTTCCCTAAGTTTGTTCCTCAGGATGTTATTTATTATTCTTTGTAAAAAATTTTGTCGTCTAATAAATGTGGAGTAAAGCAAAGTTAAACATGATTTCTTTAATCCAAGATTTCTTGCAATCTTTAATATACAAATGTGAAGAGTGAAGCTCCAACAGGAGAAAACAGAATCTGGCATATTTTTCAGGAGCATCTTTTAACCAGTGTGTCATTCTTCTTCATTATTCAGTGGACTTTTCACGTTGTTGCTATTTGTAAAACAAAACAAAAGTCAGTGTTATGTGTGTCTACTTGAGCACAGTTTACTTCAGAAATACTTATGTAATAAAAACTTGTATGACTAGCTCTCTGTAGGGAGCTTTATACTTACTTGTCTTAGAAAGCAAACCAAGTAAGCCAAAAAATTAGTCAATTTTGTTCTGCCCTCTAGAGCATTGGACTAGGTGGAGAGGATAAAGGACTAGTTTTTATAGTGTTAAAAAATGAGTGACTCTCAAGGAAGTTTCATCCTACCGAGACATGTGCCAAGTGTCTTCCTCTTGATTCTAGGGTATAAGACCACTAATAGCAGTATTTCGCTTTAGCAAATGAGGAAACAGACACAGATGAATTGGTGATGAGTCCAAGTTCATGCAAATTGGAATGTCAGCTGGGAACAGAACAGATTCATTTGACTACACTTCCAGCACTGTATTTAATTGACCTAACTTCCTTTCTTACATGGTAGATATAAATAAGAGATTAACTGTTGGGAAGGGAAAAGTGAGGGAGTAGGAGCTAAGTATTTTGGAATATCAAAATAATTTAATTGGATCCCAGATGAATTAAGATGTGTGGGAGTCCAAATTATACCCCAAATACCAAGCCTGCATAAGGCTAATTTAAAAATAATTTAAATGAACAAAATAGAATGCCTGTCTCATGCTAATAAAAAGAATGCAAAAAAATCACAAAAATATGCTGAAAATAACCTTATTCATATCAAACCACAATCATTAAACCATGAGTTCAATAAGGTAGGCAAATTTGAAATCTATTCAAAGTATTAAAAAGACAGATATCTATGCCTAATTTGAAATATGGTATAGGTATTACTGAACACAGAGTAAATCTGTTGGGTTGGTTCATTTTAATGACCAATATATTTCTGAAGGTGACACTTGTGTTTGCCAACCAATGGGCGTGTACACATAAAATGGCCTCTAGAGAGTCTGCAAAATTACCTGTGTTACCTTCTCTTTGTAAAACCTGAATGCAGAGGGAGAAGGTCCAGTCCTCTTTTTGATTTCTCCTTTCCTTTCTCTGCTTCTTTCCCAAAATTTGAAGAGTCTTCCTTATGACCTCTAACAGCTCAGAGAACAATTCTTTTTCTCTTCTTTCTTTTTTTCCTGAGACAGATTCCCACTTTGTCACCCAGGCTGGAAGGCAGTGGCTCAGTCTAGCTCACTGCAACCTCCACCTCCTGGGTTCAAGCAATTCTCCTGCCTCAGCCTCCTGAGCAGCTAGGACTACAGGGGTGTGCCACCACGCCCAGCTAATTTTTGTGTTTAGTAGAGATGGGGTTTCACCCTGTTGGCCAGGCTGGTCTCGAACTCCTGACCTCAAGTGATCGACCCACCTTGCCTGGCCAAAGTGCTGGGATTACAGGTGTGAGCCACTGTGTCTGCCCTTTTCTTTCTCTTTAAAGTATCTGTAATACAATGTTACTGTTTGCTCTTTTCTTGGGAGGCAGCTAGTACTAAAGAGTATAGTCTTGAACAAGTTGCTGCGTACAGCAAATTCTCCACAGTAACATGTCCAGAATTGGTGGGTTCTTGGTCTCACTGACTTCAAGAATGAAGCCACAGACCCTTACAGTGAGTGTCACAGTTCCTAAAGGTGATGTGTCCAGAATTTGTTCCTTCTGCTGTTCTGACATGTTCGGAGTTTCTTCCTTCTGGTGGGTTCGTGGTCTCGCTGGCTTCATGAGTGAAGCTGCATACCTTCACAGTGAGTGTTACAGCTCTTAAGGCAGCGCGTCTGGAGTCGTTCGTTTCTCCCGTCCGGAGTTGTTCGTTCCTCCTGGTGGGTTCATGGTCTCCCTGGCCTCAGGAGTGAAGCTGCAGACCCTTGCAAAGAGTGTTACAGCTCATAAAGGCAGTGCGGCCCCAAAGAGCAAGAAAGAACAAAGCTCCCACAGTGTGGAAAAGAACCAGAGAGGGTTGCCACTGCTGGCTCTGGCAGCCTGCTTTTATTCTCTTATCTGGCCCCACCCACATCCTGCTGATTGGTCCATTTAACAGACAGCTGATTGGTCTGTTTTACAGAGCGCTGATTGGTCCGTTTTGACAGGGTGCTGATTGGTGCGTTTACAATCCCTGAGCTAGACACAAAAGTTCTCCAAATCCCAATTAGATTAGCTAGACGCAGAGCACTGATTGGTGCATTCACAAACCCTGAGCTAGACACAGAGCACACTGATTGGTGCATTTACAAACCTAGAGCTCGATACAGGGTGCTGATTGGTGTATTTACAATCCCTTAGCTAGACATAAAGGTTCTCCAAGTCCCCACTAGACTCAGGAGCCCAGCTGGCTTCACCCAGTGGATCCCGCATGGGGGCACAGGTGGAGCTGCATGCCAGTCCCAGGCTGCCTTGTGCTCACATTCCTCAGCCCTTGGGCATTCAATGGGACTGTGCCCTGTGGAGCAGGGGCAGGTGCTCAGGGAGGAGGTTCCCGCGGCACAGGAGCCCACCGGGGAGGCTCAGGCATGGTGGGCTGCAGGTCCCGAGCCCTGCCCTGCGGGGAGGCAGCTGAGGCCTGGGGAGAATTCAAGCGCAGTGCCTGTGGGCCGGCACTGCTGGGGAACCTGGCACACCCTCCGCAGCTGCTGGCCGGGTGCTAAGACTCTCACTCCCTTGGGCCAGCTGTGCTGGCCGGCCGCTCCAACTGCCAGCCCGCCAAGCCAAGCCCACCCAGAGCTTGCGCTGGCCGGCAAGCACCACCTGCTGCTCTGGTTCCCACCCAGGCCTCTCCCTCCACACCTCACTGCAAGCTGAGGGAGCCCTCTCCAGCCTTGGCCAGCCCAGAAAGGGGCTCCCACAGTGCAGCAGCAGGCTGAAGGGCTCCTCAAGTGTGGCCAGAGTGGGCACTGAGGCCGAGGAGGTGCCAAGAGCAAGCGAGGGCTGTGAGGGCTGCCAGCACGGTGTCACCTCTCAGTAACAGATAACTTTTGGGATTATATTAAGTGAATGACACATGGAATTGAAGCCAGTATATGATTTTGATGTTTATCTGAGAGGGAAAGAGGAAAAATCAGGACAAAGCAAAAGAATGCTTTGTTTTCCCTCATGATTCCTGGGTTTGTTGTTCTGGTGGTCAGATGTTCTGACCTTCTTTACATACAGGATTTTTATAGATTAATTGCTCTGGCATTCTCTAGTTGAGAAGTTGATCCACTTCTGAGTATGTCAAAGCATCTAGCTACCTATTCCACTTTTTTTTTTTTTTTTCTTCTCTGAGACAACGTCTCACTCTATTACCAGGCTGGAGTCCAGTGGTGTGATCATAGCTTACTGCAGCCTCCAACTCCTGGGCTGAAGTGACCGTTTCACCTCAGCCTCCCAAGTAGCTGAGATTACAGGTACACACCACCACACCCTGCTAATTTTTATATTTTTGTAGAGATAGGGGTCTGGCTATGTTGCCCAGGCCGATCTCAAACTCCTGATCTCAAGTGATCCACCTTCCCCAGCTTCCCAAAGTGCTGGGATTACAGATGTGAGCCACTGTACCCTGCCTTGTATCACTTTTTTTGAGATGAAGTCTCGCTGTGTCACCCAGGCTAGAGTGGAGTGGTGGGATCTCGGCTCAATGCCACCTTTGTCTCCCAGGCTCAAGTGATCTTCCCACCTCAGCCTCTTAGATACCTGAGACCACAGACACGTGCCACCATACCCAGCTAATTTTTTGTAGTTTTGGTAGAGACAGTTTTCACCATATTGCCCAAGCTAGTCTTGAACTCCTGAGCTCAAGCAATCTGCTTTCCTCAGCCTCTCAAAGTGCTGGGATTTATAGGCATGAGCCACTACGCCCAGCCTCTATATCACTCTTAATGCTGGAATGGACTCCCCTGTCTCTTCAACAATTGAATGTCACCTGAGAACTCTCAGACTTCAGGTTTTAAAAAGAAAACCCATTAGAGAGAGTGACTGGGAGAAGGATTGAGGGGAAGTTTAAAGCACTGACCAACTTCTCCCCATTCTTTCCTTGGACAAGTGGTAGGGTTAGTGAGTAAACAAGGAAGTGGATAAGAATAAGGACACTTTGTAACCCTTAGCTCCTGAAAGTGCAGGATATAGAATGACCTGCCTCAGAAGCAACTTCAGTTTCTAATTAAGGAAACTGGCAGAGTTGTTTCCTTCCCTGCTCAGTTCCTTTTCTCTCTTCCCTCAGTGAATTCGAAGAATGATTTGCTTGGCTTAAATAAAAGGAACATTTTAATATTTGTTTATGTTGACTGTCTGACTTTTATGCCCAATGAACTTTTGACACTATAGTAATTATTCATATCATTAAGTATGAATTGGATTAACTGTTGTAAATTACATGTGATAATTGTGCTGGGCTTTATTTAAATGAAATTAGTGATGTTTCTTATCAAATATGATCATTTTTCTTTACGTTTAAAATTTTGATGAAATTTGAGAAGTTGGTAATAGTTAAAATTATGTGTCCGGAATTGGTGGGTTCTTGGTCTCACTGACTTCAAGAATGAAGCCACGGACCCTCGCGGTGAGTGTTACAGCTCTTAAGGTGGCGCGTCTGCAGTTTGTTCCTTCTGATATTCAGATGTGTTCGGAGTTTCTTCCTTCTGGTGGGTTCGTAGTCTCGCTGGCTCAGGAGTGAAGGTGCAGACCTTCGCAGTGAGTGTTACAGCTCTTAAGGCAGTGCGTCTGGAGTTGTTCGTTCCTCCGGGTGGGCTCGCGGTCTCGCTGGGTTCAGGAGTGAAGGCTGCAGATCTTTGCGGTGAGTGTTACAGCTCAAAAAAGCAGCGTGGACCCAAAGAGTGAGCAGTAGCAAGATTTATTGCGAAGAGCGAAAGAACAAAACTTCCACAGTGTGGAAGGGGACCCGAGCAGGTTGCCACTGCTGGCTCGGGCAGCCTGCTTTTGTTCTCTTATCTGGCCCCACCCGCATCCTGCTGATTGGTAGAGCCAAGTGGCCTGTTTTGACAGGGCGCTGATTGGTGCGTTTACAATCCCTGAGCTAGATACAAAGGTTCTCCATGTCCCCATCAGATTAGTTAGATACAGAGTTTCGACACACAGGTTCTCTAAGGCCCCACCAGAGCAGCTAGATACAGAGTGTTGATTGGTGCACTCACAAACCTTGAGCTAAACACAGGGTGCTGAATGGTGTGTTTACAAACCTTGAGCTAGATACAGAGTGCCGATTGGTGTGTTTACAATCCCTGAGCTAGACATAAAGGTTCTCCAAGGCCCCACCAGAGCAGCTAGCTACAGAGTGTTGATTGGTGCGCTCACAGACCTTGAGGTAAATACAGAGTGCAGATTGGTGTGTTTACAATCCCTGAGCTAGACATAAAGGTTCTCCAAGGCCCCACCAGAGCAGCTAGCTACAGAGTGTCAATTGGTGCACTCACAGACCTTGAGCTAAATACAGAGTGCCCATTGGTGTGTTTACAATCCCTGAGCTAGATATAAAGACTTTCCATGTCCTCACCAGACTCAGGAGCCCAGCTGGCTTCACCCAGTGGATCCTACAACGGGGCTGCAGGTGGAGCTGCCTGCCAGTCCTGCGCCGTGTGCTGGCACTCCTCAGCCCTTGGGTGGTCGATGGGACTGGGCGCCATGGAGCAGGGGGCGGTACTCGTCGGGGAGGCTCGGGCTGCGCAGGAACCCACGGAGGCGGGGGAAGGCTCAGGCATGGCAGGCTGCAGTCCCGAGGCCTGCCCCGCGGGAAAGCAGCAAGGCCCAGCGAGAAATCCAGCGCAGCGCCGGTGGGCTGGCACTGCTGGGGAACCCGGTATACCCTCCACAACCGCTGGCCCTGGTGCTAAGTCCCTCATTGCCCAGGGCGGCAGGGCCAGCCGGCTGCTCCAAGTGCGGGGCCCGCCAAGCTCTCGCCCACCCGGAACTCCAGCTGGCCCGCAAGCGCCGCACACAACCCCGGTTCCTGCTCGCGCCTCTCCCTCCACACCTCCCTGCAAGCTGAGGGAGTGGGCTCCGGCCTTGGCCAGCCCAGAAAGGGGCTCCCACAGTGCAGCGGTGGGCTGAAGGCCTCCTCAAGTGCCGCCAAAATGGAAGCCCAGGCAGAGGAGGCGCCAAGAGTGAGCGAGGGCTGTGAGGACTGCCAGCACGGTGTCACCTCTCAATTATTTCAATAAAATGCTGAATACAACTATGACTAAAGTAATTCATTCACTCACTCAGTGAGCACTTATTCAATGCCTGGCACTGTTTTAGGAGATGACAATACAGAGGTGAAAGCCATGGCTCCACCTTCTAGAAGCTAACAGTTTAGGATGGGAAACAAATAACTAAACAGAGAGTTGTTATAACAATATGACAGGTACTAGATAAGTGTGTGTGAGGGAACTCTCATCCACACCGAGGGGCAGGACTCAGCAAGATCAGGGAGGCTTCCTAAGTAGATGACATGGGAGCTGAATCCTAGGTGACTTTTAAGAGTTAAGCTGGTAGAGAAATGGGGAAAGGGAGATCTAGGCAAGGGAAGAGCATCAATGAGGGCCTAGAAGCAAGAACTTCCAGGTACAGTTAGAGAACTCCACGAGGTTCAGTGTGTTGAGAGACTAGTACGTTGTGATGAGAGTAGAAACAATGTGGCAGAGACAGGCAGGAGCCACATCACAGAGGGCTTTGGATGTCTCATCCTTAGTAGGAAAGAACAATCCATATAAGAGGCATTTCTGTTTCTTGACCAGTTGCTGGTTTGTTATGTAATGTCTTTTCATTGCAGAAAGTATTAATATTTACTGAGCTTTAACTGTGTGCCTACAATTATGCCATGCCCTGTGAGGAATATATTTTCGATAAGGAGGTCTCAAATGAAGTAATTACCTGATGTTTTTTTGATGCATTATGTAAAATTTAAGAAACTACAGCTACTAAAGTGTAAACATAATTCCCCCTATCACATGTTGCATATTTTAAAGAAAAATCTGTCTATCAATTGAAATACATCAAGGGGTTTTTATTGAAATTGATCAGGGTCTTTCCAATATGAAGCAGGTATGAAGCATTTAGTTCTTGTAGTTCTGCTTTTCAGTTAGTCAGCGTATAGAGTCTCCAAAGTACAGGAGGAAAGACAGGAGATTTAAAAATCTCCAAAGATACACATTTTATGGAGTCTCCAAGATGGACTGAGATGCTCATAAATTAGGAAGAGATGATCTTTTAATGCTGACCCGTGGTGGAGAAGAGGCAGCATCCCTCGCTTGATAGGTTCCACTTCACATCCTCGTGCCATCATGGTTCTGCTTTTGATTTTGGCGGCAGGGCAATCTAAGAATCACTCTGCTGGATATCATCCACTTGGAAACTATTCTGCTGGCCTAAAGAGTTGGAGAAGTCTCACCCCAGTTGCGAAATTCCTGATATTGATATTCCGTAACATCGTTGGGTGATTGTTTATTGAGAAGCTACTTTACAACAGATGCTTTGATATGTTATTTTTAAACTTCATAACAACATTGCACAAACCTTAATTTGTAGATTAAGAAACCATGGCGGTGAAAAGCTAGGTAATAGTCTATCTGATTCTAAAGCCATGCTTCTCTTATACCACATGTATTCTGACAAGGAAAGTTGATTCTATACGGGTCAGGTGGGTCCTTCTTTACCGTATTAAAGGGTTTGTGGATTTTTTCTCCTTTAAGTAACTACTTTTTTGAGATATGACTCACATATCATAGCATTCACCTTTTTAAAGTGTATAGTTGAGTGGCATTTAGTATATTGACAAGATTGTGTAACCATTACCACTATCTAATTTAAGAACATTATCGCCCCCAAAAGAAACCTCATACCTGTTAGCAGTCATTCCCCATTCTCTTTCATCCCCCAGCTCCTGGAAGCCACTAACTTGCTTTCTGTCTCTGCAGATTTGCCTATTTGGGGCATGTTATATAACTTAAATCATACAGTATGTGGCCTTTTGTGTCTGACGTTTTTCCTAATTATGATGTTTTCAAGGTCCATCCATGTTGTAGCATGTATCAGTACTTCATTTTTTTTTCTGTCGCTAAATAATATTCCCTTGTATGGGTATACCACATATTTGTTTATTGCCCCAATAAACAAATTGATTATTGTTGATGGACATTTGGGTTGTTTCCACATTTTGACTATTTCAAATAATTTTATGTCTTTGTGGTTTTAGACTGCACTAGGAGCACCTAGGACATAACACGTTTTATTATAATTAACTACTATTTTGTCTTTTTCTCTTGAGGTTCTGTAAGCTCTGTAAGCACAAGAGATGTATTTGTCTTGTTGGTCATTATATCAAATGCAATATATCCTGCAAGGAATGTATGAATGAATAAATTAAGGAAGGCAGTTCTATAGCTCTAGGTGAGGACTTTGAACTGCTCGTGTAGTTTGCCTTGCATCACTTAACTGAGGGCTATATCCCTCACTCTTAAGAATGTGTCTTTCGGAGCGAAGATAATGCTGTAGATTTTCCCTGACATTTTTGATTGTTGGGAGAGTGGAGGTTACATTGATATAGCAGCCTTATAATTTGTTTGGTTGAGTTGAGTGTTATCACCTATCAACAAAAGTCAGAGGAAAGCTAGATTTGTTTTGACAGCTTGTACTGGGAGCATTTGGGACATTTATTAGTAAGGGAAGTAGACCATGATCCCAAGTTTGTCTGCTGTCTTGCCCATTAAACTTGCCTGCTTGGGCATGTGTCACTATCCCACAATGGGATTCTTCCTACTGGGGACACTGGAAAAATCCATCAACTTTAAATTACTTTTTTCGTTTTCCTCTTTCACCCATTCTTTGCCTAACTCTTCCTTGCTCTTCTCTGAACTCATTCAGGAAGATTTTCTGAGTTTAGTGCAAAATGCTGTGTAACTTCTCAATTCTGTCTTGTAAAAATAAGAGGATTTAATCAGGGCACAGTCATCCTATGTATTTGTTACTTCAAATAAAGCCTTGGATGTTGGGGCGTGCCTTTCTTGTGGGGCGCTTTGCTCAATTGCTTATATCTATTTCTCTGTCTTGAACCTAGCAAGAGCACCTGAGAAATGCTGGGCACTGGGGAGGCCTGTGATGGCAACTCGGAATGTGGCAAGTGCTCTGGCAGCCTTTGCATTCCCCCTCCCTCCTGCATCTGCCTACTCCTTAGCCTAGTGAGAATGACAGGAAGAGGGAAGGGAGCTGCCAGGTTTCCTGTATGCATGTCTGTGGGAGGGAGACGAAGAGGGCTGGCAGCCACGAACTAAGTGGGCTCCATTCCATCTATCTTTCCTGATTAAAGTGAAGCAGATTCAGGCTGCTGCCTATGAGCTCTGGTGGGAGCCATACCTCAGAGATAATTCCTGGAATGACTGTTCTAGATGTTGCACCCATTTCTACCGCTGAAGCAAATTACAGACTGAGGGGGTTGAGAAGTCTAGAGCTGTTTGTGGTATGTGCATGGTATTTGGATGATAAACTTCAAAGAAAATACTGTGAAAATATAAATAAAGATGTCCTTAAAAGTATACAGTGTTTTTGGTGTGGCATCCCATAAGTTCAATTTTTATGCCATTTTATTGCTGTTTATTCTCCCATTTGGGGAAATAAGACTTTAGCTTCCAAGTAGTTGTCATTAAAGGCTATGATGTAAAGATCCAAGGAATGTATTAATTCTGTGTCTGACGATGGCAGCTGATTCTAGATCCTTTTGGATGGTTCCATAAACATCCTTTTTAATATGAATTTCTACTTTCTCAGTCTAGTCTAGAGGAGGACTGCCAAAAATCTGGGTAGCAATCACTGTGACACTAAAATGGGTCTGGGCCTCCATGGTAAAATTTCTGGGTCCCAATTTCCCACCGCCCCCACCTTGCACACCTAGCAGCATCCTAGCATAGTTTATCACTTTCTCTTGGAACAAATAACATTTTGCTATATGTACTAGTGTTAATCTCTGCTCAGCCATAGAGAGTGTTTGTGGCTGCAACCCTTTGGGGCTGGTTTCATAAGGATGTTGCTGCTGTGTACGGAAGAATCACTGCTCTTCCTATTGCTGTGAGTGATGGACCTGTGTTTTCTCAGTCATTGCTGTTGCTTCCACAGTCACTTTAAGAGCTGTCGAAGCAACAAAGGGTGCACCAATAAAATTTTTGTTTTTATTTTCTCCTCCATTACCCAGAGGTCTTCTATTGTTATAACTTTTTTTTAAAAAAAATTAAACTTTTAAATCAGGCTCCCTCTTTCTTGAGAAATTTGAAATAGATTCTCGAGGAATGTATCAAAGGATATTTCAGAGGTGTTCTATGTTGCTTCTTAAAGTCATCTTCTCTAGTAATTAGGGTCTCAGGATAGATACCAGGTGCTTCAATTCTTTCATATATCACTGTAAATTCACTCATCTTTTAAAAATGACCTAATATCTCACATTGGGCACATTGCACTCCTTAGTACTTTTCTCCCTAAGGTGCGGAGGAAAGACTACCAGGTGCTCATAAACAGGATTGTCACGGCTTTACTTGGGATGTTAGTTAGGATAAACTATTTTATGTTATTGTAATAACAAAACGTCTTAGTGCCATAAAACAAAAGAAGGTTATTTCTTGTTCATATTATGTTCCCCAAAATAATTGCATTGTAGTTATTTTGAGGCTCAGATTTGATAGAGACTTCATTTTATATCAACATCTCACCATAACGTTCAGGGCTTGCTGTGCTAGTGGAAAAGAAGAAGTGAACCCAACTCTTAAATACATCCATCAGAAAGTGACACAAGTCACCTCTGTTCACTTTCTTCAGCCAAAGTAGGTCACGTGGCTGCACATGACTTCAAAGGGAAGAGGGCCGGTAATCTTGGCGAATTCTGGAAGTGAGAGGATGGCGGCATAGTCAGCAAGTAATTTGAAAAGAATTTTGAGTGGGTTTAAAGGCGTACATGATAAGCCTAGAATGTCCACAATTGATTTTCTGCTTATAGCATTTATTGTTTCTTTCACGGGAACCAAAGAAAACAAATCAATAATGATAAATTCTGTAACTAAATGATGCTCTCAAGTGAATCAAGTGAATTGGGGGCTCACTTCTTACTGAGTGTGTGAAATGCCACAGGAGTAACTAGAGTGATAGAACTGAGCCAGTAAGGCAACTCTGCCATGACTCTCACGTTCTGCTGCCATCGAGGGATTACCAGAGGGTGTGGAAATCACTGAATGCACTTGAGGTCCTGTGCGCTGCATCTGCCTGGTGAGCATGCACCATCTGCCCGTAGGAATGACAGTGCTCTCTGTGGGTTTGAAGCAGGAGTCTGTGGTGAACATGAAGCCAATACACAGCCACTTAGGCAGTGAGTTCGTGAGAGTTATGTGACACATCTTCTATAACTTGCTTTGACTAAAACCAAAACATAAGAAAGATACTTCTTAAATTGGATAGAATTTTCAACCTTTGCCTTATACTTCTCTAAGCACTTTTATTATTATAAGCTATCTCATTTGGTGTTTTAAAAGTATAATAATCAGTTTTAGCTTCTTTGCCTGCTTCATCTGCTTGGCACTTACCATCATGTAACATTCTAAATACTTTACTTATTAATTGTCTCTCTTACCCACTATAATTCAACCTCCTTAAAGACATTTTTACTCAATTATTATATCTTCAGAACTGGGAACAGTGCCTGGCATAGGGTAGGCCCTCCTCAAGTATTTATTAAAAAAATGAATGAGTAATTGTGATGTTTATTGAAGCTAGTTTCACAGTACAGTGATGCCTTAAAAACATGTTGACTTATTACATTATTACATTATTCTGTGTTAAAAACTTACAAATTATGGAAAGTAGTTTTCCACTTTACCTTCTTTCATGATTTGATATTTTTCGAGCTCTCACAAGGTGCCAGGCATTGTTTACGTCAGTGAGTAAAACAAAGATCCCTGACATCGTAGAGCTTTAGATTCCCAGGGGTTGGAGGCAGAAGGAGATAATACGTATAACACATACATTATATAATTTGGAAATGCTAATATATAAAATAGAAAACTAGAGTAGGTGAAGGTGGTTGGAAGTGCAGGAGGTGGGGAGGAGCAGAGGCATTGATTTGGGTGGTCAGGAGAAACCTCATTGACTAGGTGATATTCAAATATACAACTCAGGGTTAAGAGAGGTAGCCTGTGGACAGGGTTGGGGTGAAGTGAGGTGGGGTGGGGGGAAGTTCCAGGGAGTGGTGATGGCTAGGGGTGTGACTGGGGCTAAGGCAGGAGGCTCGAAAAATAAGGAGGAGGCCAGTGTGTCTGATCATAAGGGAGGGGTATAAAGTAGCAGGAGATGGGCTTTGATAGGGCCTCGTAAGACACTCTAAGTACTTTAGCTTTTACCCTGAGTGAAGTGAGATATTTTTACAGGATTTTGAATGGAGGACTAACAGGATCCGACATAGGTAAATATCCTTATGGTGGCAACATTAAGAAAATTAAGAATGGCCAGTGGTGACACCATAGCTGAATCCAGGCTAGAGACGATGATGGCTTAGACAGAGACGATGGTGGAAGTGGTGAGAAGTGGTCAGATTCTGCAAATGTTTCCTAAACGCATGTCCGGTAGCTGCTTCCTGCCCTGCTGAGGTGTAGGCAGGGCTACATTTCGACACACAGTGAAGCCCTCACTCTGCTTTCCATTCTCAGCTCCTCTCCTGGCACTCTCCACCCTCCCCAGAGGAAAACCCTTCCTCTCTTCTAGTTGTGTCATGTCCCCTTGTACCTCTTTCTGTATCAAACCACAGCACTTAGTGAAGGATTATGATTTGAATCTAATTTATATTTTCAGCCTTTGCTACCTAAATTGTTTAATATAAAATGCATGCTCTTTCCTTTTCAAACCATTTTAGCCATCGTGTATGAAGGGAGGGGTAGAGCCTTAGAGTCCAACTGTCCTGGTTTTATTGACTAATGTTTCTTACTGATTGATTGATTGGTTTTTGAGAAAGAGTCTTGCTCTATCACCCGGCTGAGGTGCAGTGGCACCATCTCGGCTCACTGTAACCTCTGCTTCCTGGGTTCAAGCGATTCTCCTGTCTCAGCCTCCCAAGTAGCTGGGATTACAGCCATGCGCCACCACGCCCAGCTAACTTTTGTATTTTTAGAAGAGATGGGGTTTCATCATGTTGGCCAGGATGGTCTCGATCTCTTGACCTTGTGATCTTCTCGCCTTGGCCTCCCAAAGTGCTGGGATTACAGGTGTGAGCCACCATGCCCTACCTGTTTCTTATTTTTTAGGTTTGGCTCCTTGAATCACAATAGTTGCTGTATGGTGGTGGGGTGGGGCGGGGGGTGCTGTAAAACAGTCCCAATTTCATCTTCTTAGCGAGATAAGGGAAAGGTCAGAGGAGTAAGCCTGGGGGGTCTGTTATCATGGCAGATAACTAGGACTAGGGCAGTTTGAGGCTGGTGTTTGTTTCTCTCAGGGAAGAGGGACCAGCAGATCTTTTCCCTCCAACCTACTCACATCTCCTTCCCCAACTCCCCTTTCTATCTTTTCTCTCCTCTTTCTTTTTCCTTTCTTCCTACTTACCAGATCAAAAGTAAAACCTTAAACTTTTATAATTTTTCATGTAGAGCACTTTATCTCTGAAACCTTCATGGTCTCACATTCTTTCACAATGAGGTATTTTTCTTAAGCAAAGGTAGCTTCCTTAAAAAGAGGACTTCTGATGTCAGGAGGTATTATAATAATTTTTTCTAATCTCATTACATGTCAATTAATATGAAATAATCTTTCCCCTCCCTCTCTCCGTCCCTTTCCTTCCTTCCATCCTTCCTTCCTTCCTTCCTTCCTCCCTCCCTCCCTCACTCCCTCCCTTCCTGCCTTCCTTCCTTTTTTTTCCTTTATTCTTTCTTTCTCATTCTGATGAACCAGAAATTGAAAGTGTCAACTAATTTGATAAAATTGTTTAGTGGCAGAGTTAACACTGAAACCTCTTTCTGAGTTTATATGCATTTTAAAAGTTAGAACTGGTGCTCTACAAAGCCTAAGATTTGCAAATCATAATAGTGGGGCCACAGTCAGGTTACTATAAAATTAAAGGGAAAGTGACTGAGATTTGACGCTGTGTTGCTGAGAGTGGAATGGGCATGGTGAGTTACTTCTGGACACTGAAAAATGGGAATCATTCCTAAATGCTATTTATTAATGCAACAGTTTTTTTTTTGGCAAAACTTAATGGGATCAAATATAGAATTTCAGGTACTTTAGATATTGTGATATAATCACATTCTTCCTCCCAACTTCTTTGAGCAGAGATGAGCCCGATTTTTCTTCAGTGGGACTACATTAGTTTCCTGTGGCTGATAGAAGAAATTACCATGATGTTGGGAGTATAAAATGATAAAATATATTCTCTCAAAGTTCTGTAGGTCAGAATTTCAAAATCAGGCACCACCTGGGCCGAGCTCATTCTGGAAGCTCTGGGAAAGAAACCTTAGCTCTCCTTTCTCAGCCTCTGGTGGCCGCTAGCAGTGCTTGGCGTTCTCAGTGTATCATGATGTCACTCCCATCTCTGCTCCTGTCTTCATGCATTCTCCTCTGTGTGTGTTGAGTCTCCTTCTGCCTTTCTCTGGTATGGACACTTGTGACGACATTTACGGTCCACCCAAAGAACCTAGGATAATCACCTTTCCACAAGATCCTTAATGTAATCACAACTTCCAAGACTCTTTTTTCAAATAGGGTAACATGTACAGGTTCCAGAGATTCCGATGTGATTATCTTTGGGGTCATAATGTAGCCCACCACAAGGCCTTAACTCAAACACTGCCTTCATCTCCCCTTTTTCCTAATGTCTTCACAAATCTCTAAAACCATAGTGCATTTTTTTGGTCACAATTAGTGTTTTGTTTTGTTTGAGACAGAATTTCGCTTTTGTCACCCAGGTTGGAGTGCAGTGGAGCCATCTCAGCTCACAGCAACCTCCGCCTCCCAGGTTCAAGCAATTCTAAGAGAGGCCTTTTTTCTGATGTTCTAAAGCAGGGGTTGCCGAGCTAGTTCCATAAAGAGCCAGATAGTAAATAAGTTAGGCTTATGTGCCCTGTAGTCTCTATTGCAACTATTCAACTCTGCCCTTGCAACAGGAAAGGAGCTATAATCAATAGCAAATGAATAAGTGTGGCTGTGTTCCAGCGGAACAAAAACCAAAACTAGATTAGGCATGCTGGCCTTAATTTGCTGATCCCAGTCCTAAAGACATCCCTGTGTCTAATTTATTATTTCCATTTCAGCATATGAGGTTTTGATGTTATGTTTTAATCAGCCCTCTATTAAAGATGTCACCATCTATTTGTAAGTTTTTTTCCTACCATCAAACCAAAACATTTCCAAAGAGAGTCAATGAATTGTAGGTTGGTACGTCCTAAATCACAAATTTAAAATTTTTTTTCCTATGGCTACACTTTATTGATCTCCATCTAGTTACAAAATCATTAATTTAGCATGCATTTATTATTGTAATTATGCTAGATACCAAACATATGTCCAGAACTGAGGTCCACATGACCAAGTGTTCATTGTGAAGAAGGGATTTAAGTTGGGGTGATTGTTTTTGAGATACTTAGATGACAAGGTCATCAAGACTTAGGGTGAGTGAGATATGAGCATGAAGAAGAAGATTTCAAGGATGACTCCTGTGTTTCTGACTTGCCTATGGCTGGAGAGTGTCTTCATCCTTAGATGAAGCATGTGGGAAGCGGAAGGTTTGATGGAGCTTACAGTATGATGCTGGGTAGGTTGATTTTGAGGCATCTTTGAAGTCTGCTTTTCTCAGAGACTTTTGCTTACCTTATTCTTCTTATTTTACTTTAAAAATTTTTCATAAGTGTGTGGATACATATAACTTAAGATATATATAATTTGATATATATATACACACGAGTATATATAAAATTGAGATTGATATATATATGTATATATAATTTGAGATCCATATGCACATTAAGCTATCTTTTCAGGGACTGGAACAGTAATCTCTCATAATCTTGACCCACTTGCTTCACATAGAAATTCTGGTATGAGATAGGATAGCTATTCTTACATCAATTCATGCAAACAGAAGGAATTAAGCCAGCAAACATTTGTGGAGCGCCAGCCTTCAATACATATTTAAAGTTTCATTATTACAATTAATCTATGATGTAGGTACAAACATTGCTTCTATTATGCTAATGTGTAATGGGAGGCATAGAAAGGTCAATTAATTTGCTCAACCTCCGAGCTCAAATTTGAACCCAGCCACCTTTTTCTGATTTGTGAGTTGTGCTGATAGGCATGTAAATAATTTGCTTATGCTTTCTCACATCAAATGACACTTCATCGAGGACATCTTCCCCGAACACTCTCTCCACCCCCTAAAAACATAGTTTAGATCCCCCTTTCTATGAGCTCCCCCAAAATTCCATGTTTCCTTTTTCATAGCACTTATTGTATTATATTTTCACAGATTAAGTTTTTTGAGGGCAAAGACTTTTTATTTTTTGTTTATCTTCTTTCAATCAGTGCTCAGTATCTATTTTTTGAATTACAAATTAATCTTTTCTCGGCTGGGCGTGGTAGCTCACGCCTGTAATCCCAGCACTTTGGGAGGCCAAGGCGGGTGGATCACGAGATCAAGAGATTGAGATCATCCTGGCTAACACTGTGAAACCACATCTCTACTAAAAAAAAAAAAATTAGCCGGTGTGGTGGCGGGTGCCTGTAGTCCCAGCTACTCGGGAGGCTGAGGCGGGAGAATGGTGTGAACCCAGGAGACAGAGGTTGCAGTGAGTCGAGTTTGCGCCACTGCACTCCAGCCTGGGTGACAGAGCAAGACTCTGTCTCAAAAAAAAAAAAAAAAAAGAATTAATCTTTTCTCTAACTAAGGGCTGTTAAACTGATGATACAGTTTACTTCTTTTATAGGGTCTTGAGAACATGATATGTCATCATCCAGTGGTGTATTAGTTTGCAACAACCATGTTCCAGTGCTACAGTCATTTTGTTTTTGAGGATTCTTGACTAAAAAGAAAGCAAAAGCAAAATGAGCTCAGAAAAACAAGCAAGACGCTATATAAAATAGCAAAACAGTGATAAATCTTAAGTTCAATGGAAGTCTGATGGGAGATGTTTTGGGGTAGTTGGTCCTTTATGTAAAAGAAGGTGAGCTCCTGAGTAAAGGAATGCAAATGAGAAAAGGTTGTAATTATCATCTTCAGGGATTGGCTAAAGCTGAGCACATTGAGGCAAAGTAGGGATTTGACAATTAGCTTTCAAAGTTTCTTCTCATACTTTAAGCTTATGGTTTCAAATATTCATCTACTCTGGTTCAGTCACTGAATTGCATATTTTAGACACATTGTTACATATAATCTTCACAATTTAGTGGATATAGAGTTTATTATTTAACACATGGGGAAATGGAAAACTAGAGATGTTAGGTAATTTGCCCAATGACCTACAGCTGCTAAGTGATGAGCAGCGGTCTCAATCCTAGGAAAAGCTACTCCAAAACCCCTGCTTTCTTCAGTATACCACACGAAGTGGTGGCACTCATAGCAATTTGTAGGGTGATAAATGGTGTCACCCTCCAGGTTTTCTTAAAGCACTTTGCAAACTTTAATGTGCATAAAAGTTACCCTGAGGTCTTGTTAAAATTCAGATTCTAATTCAGCCTGAGTTTCTGCAGTTCTAGTACATTCCCAGGTGAAGGCAATACTGCTGTTCCACGGACCATACGTTACTCAGACACAAGAGACCGCTGAAGTTAATCATTACTGTGATAGGTAAAGTACAAACTGTTTCCAAACGCCAACCTGTGTCAAAGTTTAGGTGGAGAAAAAGTAGCTGTGGGAGCAGATCTCAGAACATTATTATGCTTGATGCTGCTGTTAGAGATATTTGCTGTCTTACAGGCAAAGGAGAGATTGTGGAAAAAGCATGGGATAGAGGTAAGGTTAAGATTTGTCTGTCATATCCTCCATCAGCAGTAACTGCGTTTGGCGCTCTGTGTTATTGTTCATTCCTGAATACAAGTTCACAGATTTAGCTGGTTGTTACAGGAAGGAACTCACACAAAATCTTTCCTGTTGGTTGTTCCTGGAAATCTAGTCTTTTCTCACAGTTTGTCTTCAACACAAGACTGATGAATTAGAGACAGATGATAGACTCTCTTCTCCAAACTTTTCCTTCCATTCCAGAATATCGGAGAGACTGGGGAATCTTAGAATCTTAGGGTTGGGGTAGAACCCCAGTGAAGATGTATGCAAGAAATGGCACAATGCATCAGCTTCTCACTGTCCCAGATACTTCCTTGCATATCTTATCTCCTTGCTTAGAGATTAAGACATAGTAGTATAGCTAAGACTCCTGTCTTCTTCTAACTGATAGTGGGTTTGGAGCTTGGGAAACTCAGCGTCTCCCATGGAGCAGTGAAGGATTCTTGAAAAGAAATACAAGAAGAAAAAGAAAAAAGGAAGAACAAAAGCAATAGAAACGGCTAATTTATAATTTATCTTTGCCATTTTAATTTTTATTTAATAGTTCAATCAATAGTAGGTGTTTGAAGGGATCCTCTAAAGCCAAAATCTACATTTAAAACTAAGACACAAGCACACAGGAATTTATTAGCTACATTGTAATCTTATGGGACTACCATCATATGCTCTACCTGGTTTGTTGCAGACCGAAATGCCAATATGCAGCACATGACTGTAACTAGAAGAGAAAGTACATGTTTTTGTTGTTGTTGTTGTTGTTTAATACAGTCTGACTCTGTCGCCCAGGCTGTAGTGTTGTGGCGGGATCTCAGTTCACTGCAACCTCCACCTCCTGGGCTCAAGCCATCCTCCCACCTCAGCCTCCCTAGTAGCTGGGACTACAGGTGCACGCCACTATGTCCAGCTAATTTTTGTATTTTTGGCAGAGACAGGGTTTTGCCCTGTTTCCCAGGCTGGTCTCGAACTCCTGACCTCAAGAGATCCTCTGTCTCAGCCTTCCAAAATGCTGGGATTACAGGCGTGAGCCACTGCACCCAGCCAGTATATGGGATTTGAAGGTGTGTTGCTGGGAGTGGGATTGGCATGGTAAGTGACTTCTGGATCCTTCTCAATTAGTATTGAAAAATGGGATGCATTCCTAAGTGCTATTTTTTATGTAATAGTTTCTTTCTTATTGGTAAAACTGGACGGGACCAACAACAAATGTCCAGGTATTTTAAATAAACATTGTGGTAAAATAATTTCATTAAAATCTAATGGCATTTAGAAATTCATGAATGAGAAGCAGAGTTTTTAATTATTAGAGCAACACATCAATTCTAGTGAAAATGTAGGAAAAAGAAAAAGTAATTTGTAATTCCAATATCCAAATAAAACAAGCTTTGTTACTTTATATTTTCTTTTAGACACTGTCACTATGAATGCTATACAGTGTTGTGACCATAATATACATCTAATTTTGTATCATGATTTATAAGCATTTTCCCTGTTCCACAGAATTTTCAAGTCACTGTTTTAGATATAAAACAGAACATTTGATCATTCTCTTTGGTTTATATTAAAGTTTATAATTTTCATTATTAGAAATAATTATGATGTGAATATGATCTGTCAAATAGATGGAATGTATTTCCTTTAAAATAAATTCCCTGAGATAGAATTACTGAGTCAAAGCCTCATTGTGATTATCTAATACCTCAGCTTCATGAGAAAGAACTTTGGTATATTTTTGTCAAATAGAATATTATAATTTTTTAAGTTGCTAATTTAGTAAGTGAAAAATGGTACCCAGGTTTTCTAATTTGCTCTTTTTTCGATTACTAGTTAGTGAACCTTTTTGTTTGTCTGCTATTTGTACTTTTTTTCTTATGAATTTAGTTTTTATATCTTTAGCACATGCATCTGTTGTCTTATTGTTTCTTTCTGTTATCTGTCTTATTGTTTTCTTATCCATTTGTGGTGATCAAAAGGCTTGTTTTAGGATATTAAGAATGATTAAGCAGTGCTTTGTTTAAAACACTAGACTATTTCTGATGCGAGCTCCTTGTGCTTAAAGCAAAGGGGTATGGAATTCCATTCCATCTTGGCATGTGCTGACTTCCTCAGCAGATTTCAAAGCCGTCTCTGGGCTTCATGTCAGTGTGACCTAGAAAGGAATGAAAGCACAGCCAGCCCAAATCCCTATCAGAGCTGTGCCCTTCACTCTGATTTCCTGTTTTCCTTAAGGTTGACTTCAAAATAGATTCCATATTCTTGAGCAGAGTGCATCATTGGATTTATTTTCTTTTTGCTTTGTCAGAATTGATTAATGCACATTGAGGTTAGAGACCGCCCAAGAATATACGGTAAAGAAGGCAAATCTAATTTTGGCTTCTCCGTCTCATTGTCTAATGATCCCATTATGCTCCTAGAGGCTTCAAGAGCTTCCTGATGAACCACATGTTCTGGACCTTTCAAAGGCTTCCCTTGACTATCAGAACCTCCCTGTCAATTACTTTATTTTCTCTGAGTCCTGTAGTCTGCAGTTGTTTACTGCAGGGTCTTTTAGTGACTTTTTTATCCATTTTGGATTGCCCATTTTGAAAGAAATGTATAAAGAAAAAAGATCCCTATACTTTTGCTCATTTGCTTCTTCTGCTTGTATGGTATCAGTGTTTCATCTGTTAAAAATCTGACTTTCTGGCCAGGCGTGGTGGCTTATGCCTGTAATCCCAGCACTTTGGGAGGCCGAGGCGGGTGGATCACCTGAGGTCAGGAGTTCGAGACCAGTCTGGCCAACATGGTGAAACCCATCTCTACTAAAAAAAAAAATAAATAAAAAAATAATTAGCTGGCATGGTGGTGCACACCTGTAATCCCAGCTACTTGGGAGGCTGAGGCAGGAGAATCCCTTGAATTTGGGAGGCCGAGGATGCAGTGAGCCGAGATTGTGCCACTGTACTCCAGCCTGGGTGATGGAGCAACACTCCATCTCAAAAAAAAAAAAAAAAAAAAAAAAAAAAATCTGACTTTCATGGTGCTTTGCACATTTCCCTGTCTACAAAAATTTCCCCTGTTGCCTTAATTGTATTACATCTTTTCTAGTTTGTTCCTCTGTTGGATATTGTTTGCTTTCTTTTAGCATATATTGAATTCCAGTATAGTTATTTGTAATTTCATCCTTTTCCTCAGTGGATTATATAGTCTATAAAATAGAGATTGTATGTAGTTAATTTTTAAATTTCCCAACAATCAATGCACTTCCTTCATATAGTACTAAATGGTTGTTTATTGAAAATTTTGAATGATATTAATGGTTAGAATTTCAGACACTACGGCAGGCTGAAGCAATGGGGAGGTATTTTACATGGTTTTTATATAGGTGGCTGCCAAAACATGGGTCTTGCAGAAAGGGCAAACATCGGTTAAGGCAGTTCCTCAAGGAAAGCTGAAGTCAAGTTTTAGGTGTTTGGTGGTGTGCACTTGTAGCAATATCCTTAAAAGTCAATATTATACTTGGATTTTATAGGAGACAAAATTGGCTGTCAAAATGAGTAGGAAAAGATGAATACTTACTCAACAAATGGGATATGATTGTTCAGAAGTCCACTGAATAAAGTGTGCTCTACTGGCCCCAGGTTTTGCTTTCTATTGTTTGATGTTCCCTGGACAAGCAGTGAAACTATGAGAAAAGCACAGGTGTTTCGCTTTGCTTTTTTGGTTCCTGACTGTTGGGAAGAGTAGTTAAGCCAAGGCTCCAGTGTTGGCTCTTGGGGAAGACCCGGTTTAATTGATACTAGTGTATTAAGATATGTTTGTACGAGAAAATTCTTTTAAGAAAGTGAACCTTTCATCCAAAACTGTTCATATGCTAATGTGTCTTGATTTTTCACTGCAGTAAACATACCTATTTCATAATCTTTGTTCTGGCAGTCTTAGTTTTTTTAACCAGTTAAGAATAAATGTTTAATGATTAATGATTAATGTTTAATGGTGAAACATTAATGATTTAAGTGTCTTGCTTTAACATATTTAAAAGAAACTTTCTAGACATCCTTATGCTATATCGTTAAATAGAGCACACTATAAACAATCCAGTTACTTTCTCTTTTTTTTGTTTTTGTTTTTGTTTTTTGAGACAGAGTCCGCTCTATTGCCCAGGCTGGAGTGCAGTGGCTCCATCTCAGCTCACTGCAAGCTCCGCCTCCCAGGTTCACGCCATTCTCCTGCCTCAGCCTCCCAAGTAGCTTGGACTACAGGTGCCCACCACCATGCCCAGCTAATTTTTTGTATTTTTTAGTAGAGACGGGGTTTCACCATGTTAGCCAGGATGGTCTTGATCTCCTGACCTTGTGATCCACCCGCCTCGGCCTCCCAAAGTGCTGGAATTACAGGCGTGAGCCACAGCCCCCAGCCAATAATCCAGTTACTTTCTACAGACAGTTTTGTAAACCAAACTATTGTTTTCCAATAAATTTAGATTAACACCTACTAATTTGCATTTTTTCAAGCTCTAGGAGGTGCAGTAAAGATAAAGAAGACCTTGTTCTATTTTAAATAATATTATTCATAGTATAAGCCAGGCTGTGAAAAGCTGTGTAACAGAAGTCACAGTGTTATGAGGTTCTTTAGCAGATGGAGAGATGAAGGCCAGCGATCCTGCCTCCAGCCAGGTGTGTCCATGGAAATTACTTTTCAAAAAGAGCTTCAGGTTTCCCTTTGCTTTTTAATGATTTGAATCCACGTGAAGGTGGCACTGGTATTTAAAGCAGTGGGCATGGCTGATTTTTTTTTTTTTTTTACTTTGCATCAATGAAATGAAGGATTAAGGTAAATGCTGGCTTTCTCAACTTCCAGAAAAATATAATCTTCAGTGTTTGTTATTGGTGCTTTTAACGTGTTGGCACTGTCTAAAATGTCACTTTCAATTTCTACATCACCAACAGAGTGGACCTTGTTTATGTTTGTACTCACCTGCTCCTAATTTCATTTTTCTGGTTTAAGAAAACCACTTACTTCTGAGTTTAGAGTTATTGTGGGAGGTCAGTGGTTTTGAGAAACTGACAATCATGTAATAAAATCTTCTAGACTCTACAAAATTAAGAGTCTTCTGTTTCTCTCATCTTCTAATCTTCTTTTCTTTCTCCTTTTTTTCTCTTATACTACAATCCATAAAGCTCAAAGTGGCAAAGCCTTTAGCAGAAGGAATGGTTTGATAACTGAATTTGAACCAAAGTACATTAGGATATGAGAAAAGTTCGATATTTAAGTTCTACTGGGCTCCATAAGAAAAGAATCTTAATTTTGTTTGGAATTTCTGTCCTCTCTTAAGTGACTATAGGAAAAAATCTGAGTAGTGTAAGGCAGGCATAATTACTATATCACCTGTGGCAATGACCGGGTTAGGAAGGCGTATATGAACTTATTCTGGCCAATGATATGTGAGAAGATTGCTAGTGGGTAATATCAATGTTGTCTCTCTGATAGAGATATATAAGATGAGACACCTGCTATTATTCTGGACTTGGTTGTGTCTATGCCAAATGCCTAGAGCTATGGTGGGCATCTTGGCAACACGAGAGGGATTAGTGGGGACAAGCTGGGGGACATGTTGAAAGGGGCAGAGTAGAGAGATGGGGAAGCCTTGCACCTTGTTAGAGCTTGGGACTTCTTACATGAGATGATAAACATCCTTATAATTGTGGCTGTTTGAGTTAGAGATTTCATGACTTGCGGCCAAACCATCATAACTGATAAAGTGTGATCTGCTGGAATAGGCTGGAAGGCACTAGTTTGCAGGTAGTTTCCCCTCCATACTGCCATGTTTCCTGAAGTTCTACCAATAGACTCTCCCATGAGTTAAGGAACTGAGGCCTCTGTTAACTATAAATCTGCTTTCTAGAGGGTGTAACACATTTGCATTTTATCTCAATATTTAATCAAACTCTCATTTGTCACCTAGTTTCTGAGAAACTAGCAAACCAAACAGCAAGGTTTGATGATGAGAAAGGAGCCAGGAAAGACGAGTAGGAGAGGATGCCAGGAAGAGCAGTTTAAGACGATGGGCTTCCAAATGGGTGAGTTGTGAGGAGCTTTGTGACAGCACAGTGGCAGCTGTAGGGAGACTCTGAGCAGAGCGCGGGGAGTGAGGGTGTGGACCAGGATGAGTACCAGTTGCAAATGTGGCTTATTCCAACTGTAAGTTTTACAATCCAGGACTGCCCAAAATGCCATGGTTCTGAGCTGGGACATAACAAACTACAGGGTTTCCCATTTAAACCTACAGAATCTTTGCTTCCTGCATTTTCCACTCTATTGATACTATATTGAGTTTTGTTTGTTGTGGTTTTTATGGTTGGCTGAAAGAAATTCAACTTCTGTGGCATAATGGGATTTAATCCTAGGGCAAAATATTTATTCCTAAGAAGTAGGCTCTGGGTCTAATGACTTTGGTATATACAATATGATGTGGGTTTGATAAGACATATTGATTTCTTCCTCTCCCTTCAGCCACTCACTATCCTCTTACACTAAGATAGACTTTTTATTCTGTGTATTTTATAGTAACAGAAAGTTTTTTTTTCTTCTCTTGGTGGACATGGAATGGAAAAAAAAACCTAACTCTCATAGACTGGGTGAAGAAATACATTATGTATAAGTGGGGGACAGGGGCCGCTTCTGCAGTTATCGTAGGTCTCATTTACTAAACAGAAACTTCCCAAGTCTCCACTTGAGTCTGAAGCCAATGTACTCCCCCCAGGTGCTGCTCACATGAGCAGAGCATATGGCTGTGCTAATGTGCAATAAAACTTGAGAGAAACCATTGAAGCCTGCTCTCTTCTGGGAACACAGAATCTTTCCAATCAATTGTCCCATGATCCACCCATGTCCTCTTGGCACGTCCCTTCTGGGCCCTGCCAAGAATTAGCTCATGGTTACATTTTGTCTCTGTCTATTTGCTCCTAAGAGGCTAATCCCACGAATTTCATTTGCTACTTTTAGAAAAAGGAGGAGGAGGTAAATCAAAAGATGAAGTTTTTTTTGAGATCACCTTAAGGCAATTTCAATAATAAATGACGGCAGGGCTGAGTTTCATATACTAATTATAAATGACTACTTGAGTAGATGGGCTCCTCTACAAAGTGCTTGGAGTTATGGTATGCCCTTAGCTTGGTGCTATTTCAAAAATATGTGTGAGTTTTATTGTGTAGCCCACAGAGTGACCAGTATAATTAAGTTGCCAAACAGCTTTTCCCTTTTTCTTTATCACCTTGTTTTTTCAATTACTGCAAAGTTTCTGAAAAATTCAGCTTAGTGCCTTCAATTTTCTACTTGATCCGGGAAAATGAGGCCAGAGTAAACAGATGGTGCTGCTGCTGCACCCCTGCAGGCAAGTCATCTCAGAGGCTGTTGGATTAGAAGAAAGAAATGAATGGATTTTAGTGCTTTGGGGTCTATGCTGTAAATAATCTTTACAATTCAGAATCACGAGTCTTTCAGTCTGCTCAATGGGATCATCTGAACTCTGTGAAGTAGTGCTCAGAGTAAGAAATAATTTATAAGGGTGTCAGCAGTGGGATTCAAAATTTTGATAAATAATTGCACATTTATTAAGGTGAAAATTAGTTAATCTGGCACTCTATCAACTTGAACTCTCAAGTAGCAATTTCACCCAATTACAGTAAAATACAATTAGTGCCCATAATGAGGGCCCTGAGTCCCTGCAATTATTGGAATGTCTTCTGAATCATCCAAGAGGGCTGTCACCATGACCAGCACAGTTAATGTTATGTTTGTTATGGATTCTATCTTTTAAAATATGTGACTCTGCCCTTGACTTAAATGGTAATTTGCAGTCATATGAAACTCACTATTGTACCCTGTATTGGGATGTTGTTGAAAATATTATGTGCGTGAAGTGGCCTGTTTTTAGATCTGAAAATCAATGAGATATATTTTTCTGATTATTTGATTTTGACTGACTTATGTAACTGTCACTTTCCTGCTTTGCTTTGGTCTCTAGGAAGCTTAGAGTCTGTAGGTTATTATTGAATGCATAGGATTGCATACTAACCTTATTCCTCAATTTTATTCTGTCACCTAGATGTTTTTCTTATTCTTTCTTCTCTCAATGAACTATTTTATCTTTTTTTGTATGTGTTTCAAACTTACCTTGTCCATGGAATGACTAAAAAATATGAATTTTATGTTCTTTCTCTGGGCCATGCCAGATAGCAGAAATCTTGCTTTTCATGAATAGTAGTGTCTGATTGGTAGCACATGCCCGGTATTTGCCTCAGGTTTTTGTGGGGTTTCGTAGTTTTGTTTATAAAACATATCCAGTAGAGGTATTAGCCTCTATTACTATTGGTTGCTGGTAATTGTGATCCATATTCCTTTCGTTAGCTTGACCACAGTGCTATACAAGTCTTGAGTGTAACTCCTATTGCATTCCATCAGAAACAAGGGCATTGTGAACAAGAAAGCCACGTGTTAAAATAATTCATATCTACTGAGGGCCTGATACCCTGGGAGGATCTTGCTGTATCGTTCTGTAATGGAGTCCTCTCTCCATTGTGTGGGAGTTTTATAGGCAAGACTTTTTCGTCTACCTTTCCACAGGCCTTTCCAACTAGCCAGCTATAATTATTCCCTCTACCAAGTGAAAAGTCATATTGAGTAATTATTGAGTGTAGCTCAAATTTTGGAAGGTCTAGGTTTGAAACCTCATCCTAGCCCTTGTAGTTATAAACTAGAACATGAGCCTATTACTTCAATTCTCTAAGCTTCAGTTTCTTTACCTGTAAAATGGGGAGATAATAGTATCTTCCTACAGGGCATAGGAAAGATGCAGTATTTGCCACAGAATAAGTTTTCAATAGGTGTTTGTTGTCACAGTGACAAATTGTTTTAATAACAAAGGAGAAATGAGAGTCAATTCTAGTCAAACTTTATTTTTTATTGGGTGTGGACACCAGAAAGAATGTGCCTTTAAAAAAGGTTTGGGGCCATTTCAGTGATCAGTCTTCTATCTCTGGTCTTTATTACATAGATTATTGAAAAATGAGTGTATATTCTAGTTGAGCTCGTGACCTAGTATCTGACTTGAAATTTCTTCTTTGTCTCTTAACACTTCTGTGCCTCAATTTCTTGCTCTATAAAATGGGGATAGTGATCTCTATCTAAGAGGGTGATTACGGAAACCTATGAAAAATATAAGTTTGGCTGATGTGGTAACCAACCCAGAGCTGAATTAAAGACACTTCTGTGTTACTTGTAGGGCTACTATTACGTAAATGCTTAATAAGCATGAAGGAAATAATAAGCCTTTGCCAATACATAGACTATCTTAAAATGATTTTAATGCATTAAAAAATTTTATTGTGGCAAAAACCACGTAATATAAAATAGACCATTTTAGCCATTTCTAAGTGTACAGTTCAATAATGTTAATTATATTTATATGGTTGTATAACCAATGTCCAGAACTTTTTCATCTTGTGAAACTGAAACTCAATACACATTAAATAACAGCTCCCCATTTTCTTATCCCCATGGTCCCTGGAAATCCCTACTCTACTTTCTGTTTCAATGAGCTTGGCTACTCTAGATACCCCACAGAAGTAGAATCATACAGTATTTGCCTTTTTGTGACTGGCTTATTTCACGTAGCATAACATTATCAGGTTTGTTCCTGTTAAAGTATGTGTCAGAATTTCCTCTCTAAGGCTAAATAATACTCCATTTCATGTATGTGCCACATTTTGTTTATCCATTCTTCTGTCAATAGAGACTTGGGTTGCTTCTACCTCTTGGCTATTGTGCATAGTGCTGCTGTGAACATGAGCGTGCAAGTATCTCTTCAAGATCTTGCTTTGAATTCCTTTGGATATATACCCAGAAGTGAAATTGCTGGATCATATGGTAATTCTATTTTTAATTTTTCGAGGAACCACCATATTTCAACGCATTTTAAAAGAAATCTTTTCATTAATTTGTGAATGAAGCATCACCTAATTTCAAACAGTAAATGTCTGCTGAGTCAGATTTTATGGGAAAACTATGAAATGGAACTTTTAGTGCCTTTTCATACAATGTTAAGAATATGCATCCATTTTTTCTAGATTTATGACTCTAAAACACACAAAAAATGACTTAAAAGTTGTGAATGGACACATGCCACCACAAAACTGAGAGGTTCCAACTCAGTTTTTTATGACTTCTCTGTTACTTATTACAGACCCTTACGTGGCTTTAAGCCATAGCAATCTGATTCCAATACATGCAGTCTGAGTCTTCGTAAAGATTGTAAGTTACTATAAAAAGAACAGAATAAATTATGCAGCTACTTAAACCTTGGATGTTCTGCCTTGGTCACAGTCTCATTATCTACTTTTAATGGAGCATTATACAGTATTAATACTCATTTTTCAAGTATGTATCCTCTCTGCAAAATGTGTTTACACAAAAGGCTGAGGAAGAATTTTCTTTCTATTTAAACTGATGATGAATAAGTGGGTCGTATGCTTTCAGTGGTATGTTTTGGGGTGAGAGAGCGAGAAAAGTGTGAGAATAACAGGGGTGTTAGGGTGAAAGCTGGAACCATCCGATTTTCCTGTATCTCTCAGGAACAGTAATCCCAACTCCATTAGTACAGAATGAGAGGCCATTTGGGTAAATATAGTCACATAAATATATCATTAGGCAGTTTTGTAAAATGCACATTATTTACTCAAGCAAATATGTAATTAGAACATTTTTTAAAACACAGATTATCTACCAGAGAGACTCAAACTGCTCCTTTGGAGCATGTAAGCCTATTGGGTAAAACTGTAATTAGGCCATTAATTAAACCCAAATCATATTATTTATTAAAAGGTGCTTTGCTGATCTGATAAGCATTTTCTTTGCTCTTTTAAGGCATTTTAATAATTAATTGTTGTGAGCCCCTTGGCTATCACTTGTCCTTCATTCATTTCTTTCTGATTTTCTTCTTGCTTTATTTTATGATGATGGTTATAGATTTAGATTTCCCTGTGGATAATATGTGCAAAAATGCCTGATCTAGCATTACACCCTCTTTCCCTGCATAGTCCTTCAAAGATGTGAGGATGAAAGGACCAGCTCACTATATTTCCTATATTTTTTAACTATATCCTTTTTGAATATTTTTTAGGGGAAGTGATTTTTAGAATTGTCTTTGTATTTTTTCCTCATCAGTGCAAATAGACTTGGTAAGATAAAAAATTTTCAAGTTCTAAAACTCTGAGGTTTGTGTGAACCTGCTGGAGTAGGTTTGTTTTGAATGAAGTCAAATTCCCCCTTTGAGCCCTTTTTGTGACTAGAGAATGTGTATTTGTAAAATAATTTAATTTGATGTAGTCTTTTTTTTGTAGTCCTGAAAAGGAGTGATGGCTCATATAGGTACTGGACCTATAACAACAGTCTTCGGTTTGTTTCGAGGAATATTCACTTACAGTCCTCCAAAAACACACGTCCCAAAGGATAAGGGTTTAATAGGATTTGTGAAAAGAGTTAGCTGTTTTTGGTTTGCCCTTCTCCAACTGAATCTCTCCATTGTAGCTCATGGTTCCCCCGCCCCCCCCCAAAAATGCAACATGATTAATTAGTTTCTCAGAAGCTCAGAGTTCTTTGTTTTTGCCTCAGAGTCTTTGCTTTTGCTCTACCCTTCCTTTGGAACCCTGACTATCTCTTGACTCTCCTTTGTCTAGGTAACCCAAAAAGATTCCACACAATATGGAGTTAAGAACACCCTAGGGGAGCCAGATTGTCTAGGTTTGAATTGAGATCCTCTTTTAATTAGCCGAGTGACCTTGGCAAGTCACACACCTTTTTTGCTCTCTAATTTTCCTATATACCTCCCTTATAGATGAAGAGCAGTGTAAATTGCTATGCACTAAGTGTTTACATAGTGATCATTATTATTTAGGTCTTTTGTTTCACGAAAACCTTCTTTAACCATCTACCTCTGAGTTTTCCTCAGAAGTACCCGTTTTAACCCCATCACACATTGTATTGCACTTGCTTGTTGATTACCTTTTTCTTACACTAGACTAAAAATTCCATGAGCAAAGAGGTGCACTTTATCTTCTTTCATGTTCTATGACAGCACCTAGCATGGGGCTGGTAAAATAGTGCCCGGCTCCAAGTCCACCTACATTGTTCAGGGTACTATGCTAGGCACTAAAGATAACAGTAGTGAACAAAAAGTACACTGCTTGCTCTCATTTAGCTTAAAGTCATGGGGGAAGATAAATATTGAGCTAATGATTATCTAGAAAATGTAAAATTGTAAATAAGACAAGTTCTATAAAGGATAACCATGTAATTTCATGAAAGTTTAAAATAGGGGCATTAGGTCTCATCTGGGAGTTAAAGTAGATATTTCTGAAGAAGTGATGCATGGTTAACATCTTAAGATTGAGTAGTTACTAAATAGAAGAGGAAGAAAAAGAAACACAAAAAACAAATAAGCTGTGCCAACATTCTAGGTGTGAGCCCAGCATCTGTGTTGCATTACAAAAGGTCCAGGTCTTTCAAATGGAGACTTTGAGCAAAAGAGAAATCTTAGATGAAGCTGAAGAGATAGACAAGGGCCATGCATAGAAGGCACTGATGGACATCTTAAGAAGGTTTTATTTATAATCAAATAAATGACAAGCCATTGATATATTTTAAGTGAAAAAATTATATTATATTGGCACTTAAAAATATCACACATTTTGGGCTTGTTGGATGTGTCTGTAAGCTGAGGAATAGATTGGATTAGAGTGGCTGATGCACAACAGATATACAGAGTTGGCTCTTCATATTCATGGATTCCACAGCTGTGGATTCAACCAACCATGGATCAAAAATGCTTGGAAAAATAAAAAGGGTTGATTTCGTCTGTACTAAACACATACATACTTTTTTCCCCTGTCATTATTCCCTAAACAATAGAGTACAATAACTATTTGCATAGAATTTCCATTGTATTAGGTATTATAAGTAATCTAGAGGTCATTTAAAGAGTACAGGAAAATGCACATAGGTTATATGCAAATACCATGCCATTTTATATAAGGGACCTATGTAAGCGAGCCCTAGAAACAATCCCCTGTGGATACTGAGGGACAACTACATATGACAGTTTATATTTTGTTGCAAAAAGGTGAGGAAAATGATTTTGGTAACTTAGACTGTACTTATAATTGTCAAGATGAAAAAACTGAAAGATTTTGAGAGACATTTAACAACAGAGTCAACAAGATAGGATGATTGAATATGGGTAGTAAGGGAAAGAGAGTCACAAGATGATGCCCAGGTATTGGTAAGTAAATTGATGTTTCCTTCTATCACTTCCTGAGAGCACACTACAGGAAGGGGACAAGGTTTGGGAGGAAAATAGCAAGCTTTCCTTTGAATATATTGCACTTGAGAGGACATTGGGACATCATAAACATGATTTCAAATAGGAGGTTGGAAAAATGGTTTTGGAGCTTAAAGAAGAAGTCTGGGATATTGATTTAAATGTGGGTGTCATCTGCAAATGGGTGGATTTTTAAAGCTAAGAATGCAGTGATCTAGAGAGAGACTCTTGAGTGAGAAAAGGAAAGACCTGGGGCTGAGGCCTGAGGACTCCAAATATCGCTGACTGGCAGGCGATGGATGAGCTAGTGAAAGACTAACCAAAAATATATAGAAGGAAAGAAACCAAGATCATTATATTGCAAAAGCTGATAAAAACCAAAATATTTCATGCCAAAATATACTACTTTGACACATTTTTAGATGGCTGTTCAGAGGACCTGCAAACAGAAGTAGCCTCATAAAGCTGTCTTTTGTGGGAAAGATTTGTATCTGTAGAGAATCTTCATTGATGCAGCCAGGTTTTCTCTGAGGCCCTCCCTTGTCCAGATCTAGGAAAGATTGACTGAGAGTCTGACACCTTTAAAGGTTTAAAAGAAACATTTGCCATATATCTTCTCTGAGGGCTGCTACCTGTGATGTTTCATCTATGGAACAGCACTACCTTTGCTAGCTAGATCTTCTTTTCTCCCCATCCCGTAACCTGTTTTGCCATGCTCCAAGCCCCCATTCTTTCTGTACCCTCAAAATGGCATAAAATTATCAACTACCTGGCCATTGTTTTGCGTGCTTATATCTTGCATGACTCCCACTCATGTTAGTACATTTGTATGCCTTTTCTGCTATTAATCTGCCTTTTGTCAGTTGATTTTCGGCAAACTTTTCAGAGGCTGAAGTTGAAATTTTCCCTTGGCCCCTACACAGCCATGCAAAGAGCATGTTTCAAAAGGAGGACAAGGTCTATTGTGTCTAGAGCTGCCTAGAAGTCCTTTGGATTTAGGAGCACACAGGTCATTTCATTGAATGAAGCAATGAATGAATTCATTGATGAAATAACTTTAGTATAATCTAGATAAAGAGAAAAAATATTTTAATGAATATTTTATCAGAGTCTGTAATATTACAATACATATTGTATTTCTCATAAAATAGAATTATAGTATGCTGTGTTTTTCAGCTTCACTCTCCTTGGAATCCTTGTTTTCTTGGTGCGTCTTACAGGATAAGATGTTTTGTAAAATCCTAGTTTGGGAAGTGTTCAGCTACAAATATTATTTGGGCAACAATTCTTGGTTCTGTCGTTTTTCATTTCCCAGGAAGGCTTTCCAATCTACTTTCCCCGTCTCATGTTAGGCTACGGTGTTGAAATTGTGTGACAGTTTAGAGGCGGGTCTCTGAAACCAGACTTTCAAAGTTTAAATCCTCTTGCATGCTGGATGACTTTGAACACATTACTTAAGCTTTCTGTTCCTCAGTCTCCTCACCTGTAAAATGTAAACGGTGATATTTACATAAAATTTAAATAAGGTAAGGCATATAAAGTACTCAGTAGAATGTCTGGCACTTTAGTAAGCAATTTAAAACTCTGAGAGTGATGATGATGATTAGAACACCAGAAGGGGACATTAGCTTTTTTTTTTGTTTGTTTTTAAATTGTAACAAGTAGTAAAATAACTGGTTTCTTTCATTATATATACTGAGGAGAAGAAAATGCTTTCTTGTGGCATCTGGTAGCAAAGGTAAAGAAAGCATAAACTGGGAGTGTGACCTACTGTGTGTTTCAATTTCTGCTTTTTAAAATCAATACATAATATTTATACATATTTATGGGGTGCATCAGCTATTTTGTTACATGCATAGAATGTGTCATAATCAAATAAAGGTATTTAGAATATCCATCACTTTGAGCATTTATCATTTCTATGTGTTGGGAACATTTCAAATCCTCTCTTCTAGCTGGTTTGAAACATGCAGTTCGTTGTTGTTAACTGTAGTCACCCTGCTCTGCTATTGAGCATTAGCACTTATTTCTTCTCTCCAACAATATGTTTGTACCCACCAACAAAAGTTAATCTCATAAAGTAGAGTAGAATGATAATTTCTGCTTTTTAAAACAAATGTTGATTGAGTCTTTCAGAGAGTTTAGGACCAGCCTGACTGTGGGTGTGGGGTGGCTTGTGTTAAACACCCATTCAGATACATATTAGAATTAGGCACCTTACATTTCATGAAAGAACTGGCCCTATCTTTCATTCATTTGATAAGTAAGCCTACAGCTTTATTTTCATTCATATGTGACCCTTGCCTTTGTCAGAGAATATTAACTGTTGTTAACTGTTTTAAAAATTTTTGTTAAAAAGAAAATGGCTGATACTCATGGAGAATTACATAAAGGATTATATTAGTCCATTTTCACATAGTAGAAAGAATTACTTGGGACTGGGTAACTTATGTAGAAAAAAGGTTGCTTTTTGTTTTGTTTTGCTGGTTTTTTTTGTTTTTTTTTTTTTTTGAGATGGAGTCTTGTTCTGTTGCCCAGGCTGGAGTGCAGTAGTGGGGCTATCTTGGCTCACTGCAAGCTCTGCCTCACAGGTTCATGCCATTCTCCTGCCTCAGCCTCCCAAGTAGCTGGGACTACAGGCACCCACCACCATGCCCGGCTAATTTTTTGTGTTTTTAGTAGAGACAGGGTTTCACCATGTTAACTAGGATGGTCTGGGTCTCCTGACTTCATGGTCCACCTGTCTCGGCCTCCCAAAGTGCTGGGATTACAGGGGTGAGCCACTGCACCCGGCCGAAAAAAGTTTTAATTGACTCACAGTTCCACATGGCTCAGGAGGCCTCAGGAAACTTAGAATCATGGCAGAGGTGAAGGGGAAGCAAGGTTCTTTCTCTCATGGCAGCAGGACAGAGAGAGAGTGAAAGGGGAAGGACCACTTTTAAATCATCAGATCTCATTAGAACTCCCTCACCATCATGAGAACAGCATGGAGGAAACTGCCCCCATGATCCAATCACCTCCTCCAGGTCTCCCTGGACACATGGGGATTACAATTTGAGATAAGATTTGGGTGGGGGCCCAGAGCCAAACCATATCAAAGATACTCAGTTTGACAGTTTCTCCAAGTTCTCTAAAATTTAGCCTTAGATTGTCAAGCCATGAGACCTGTAGGTTTATAACCCATTATTGTGAACTTGCAGAATTACTTCTCAATTGCTCTGTATACCGTGCCCTTAGTGTGTCTCCGTGCATGCTACAAGAAGGAACTCAACGAAAGTCACTCTCAGAGCTTCCCATGGGAGATTTTTATCTCAAGTCTCTGTGTGTATTCACAAACCATTGGTATGCTATTAATGATAAATGCACAGGTTTTCGAAACTAATTAGGCATCTCATTTTGTTCTGGCTGGTTGCTAAAATGTGCAGAAATGAATTTGCAAGATAATACTGTGTGTTAGAAGTCTTCTCCTTCCACCTCTTTCTACACCCTGCTCCCTGCTCTGGGGCCTGATTCATATCAACTGTATCAAGGGATTTCTCTGCCCTCGGGCTTCCATTAAATTTGGCCCATGAGAGGTTCCAGAAAGATCTAAAGGAGTGGAGAGAGTGAGACTAGGTACTTATTCTCTGAGCTCTCTGCAGGTTAGTCACTTCTCTTAGTAAGTCCACACGTCCTGTCAGGTGGCCCTTTCTACAGAGTTCTTTCTCTGGCTACCACTAACAACTTCCTCATCTCGCCCTTCAGACTGAGAGTAGTAAAAACTCCAGAGTTTTCCTCTGTTATTTTTCTGGAGGCACTCCACTATCCACTTTTTATTTTTCATTTCTTAGATCCTTCTGACACCTTTGCAAATAGTCTCTTTATTAAACTCTACTTAATGGATTCAATTTGAGTGTGCCATCAGATTCCTGCTGAGACCCTTACTGATATACTCTACCAACTGTCTGGGCACCAACTAATAACCTCTTACTTTTACTCTGTTCTGTTTTACTTATGGCTTTATCTTGTCTTCCAGCAAATTGTAAGAATCTCTGTATTATAAAGCATCTCAAAATACTCATTTGCAAGTTCAGTGTGTAAATAAACAAGTGCATATGCAAAAGAAATATCAGGTGTTTTGCTCTATGGTGAGGATAAAAAGACAATTAAGCTTTAGTCCTTGGGACGATCACAGTCTTTGAGGAAGACATCCATAGAGACAAATAATCACAATGGATTGTGGTGAATTAGAAAAGAGAGATAGAGGCTGGGCATGGTGGCTCACGCCTGTAATACCAGCACTTTGGGAGGCTGAGGCAGGCGGATCACAAGGTCAAGAGATCGAGACTATCCTGGCTAACGTGGTGAGACCCCGTCTGTAGTAAAAATACGTATTAGCCAGGCATGGTGGTGTGCGCCTGTAATCCAGCTACTCAGGAGGCTGAGACAGGAGAATCACTTGAACCCTGGAGGCAGAGGTTGCAGTGGGCTGAGATCGTGCCACTGCACCCCACCTGGCGACAGAGCGAGACTCTGTCTCAAAAAAAAAAGAAAAGACAGATAGAAGCCAGGCGCGGTGGCTCATGCCTTTGGGAGCCAGCACTTTGGGAGGCTGAGGCAGGCAGATCATGAAGTCAGGAGTTCGAGACCAGCCTGGCCAACCTGGTGAAACCCTGTCTC
Source organism: Pongo abelii (assembly GCF_028885655.2). Lineage (NCBI taxonomy): Eukaryota > Metazoa > Chordata > Mammalia > Primates > Hominidae > Pongo > Pongo abelii. Next base: position 34,664,461 of record NC_071998.2, read on the forward strand.
TACTAAAAATACAAGAATTAGCTGGGCATGGTGGCACATGCATGTAATCCCAGCTACTGAGGAGACTGAGGCAGGAGAATCTTTTGAACCCAGGAGGTGGAGGTTGCAGTGAGCCGAGATCGTGCCATTGTACTCCAGCCTGGGCAACACAGCAAGACTCTGTCTCAAAAAAAAAAAAAAAGACAGAGAGAGATAAACTTCTATGGGGACTTGAGTGATGAAATTCCTTACTGTGCTTGGAAGTAGAAGGGTAGAGGAAATCAGGGAAACCAGAATGGAAGGGGATTGAGGTGGTTACAAAAGGTGAGCTTATTGAAGATGGGTGAATAGGATGGCCACAAGCACTTTATCTAGAGGGACTGTCATTTGTCTCCCTGCAATATCCATACTGTTACTTGTTATATTGGATTTCACATACATTTCCTGAAGTGTTGCTTGCTTATTCTTTAAAAAATCTTTTAATTTTAAAGTTTTGATTTAGGAAACAAAAACTTGGAATTGCAAAATACTTTGTTATTTCCAAAAATTTATGTTTAACTCAAATGCAACTAACGAGCCTTGCAATATATGCCTAATTTCCTTTTCCTTTCTTGTGTTACAAGATTGCATAAATCATGTATTCATTTCAAATATTTTTTTAAATAAGATGATAGATTTTTTTTTATAGAGACTATGAACAGCAGGTAAGTAATGTTCAAGTAGTGAAAAATACACATTTTAGTTTCAATAAGAGGTGAAAACTGTAAGAGTCCCTTAAAAGGAAATTGTGATTTACTATCTGATCTTAGAATAAGCTTAAGAATGGCCCACAAAAAGCCTGCAGGCAAACGCAATGTATCCTGCTATGTGTGCTAGAGATGGCTATTTATTATCTGTCACATATGTTTAAAAGAAAAGACCAAGTGATGAAAATCTCTGAATTGTTTAATTTTGGATTAATCAGAAGATGAAATGTGGGCTCTCAGTCTTTCATCAGCCTTCAAAATGAGTCCCGACCTAGTCTGCTAACTTAAAATAAAACTGAATGCAAACCTTCCCTGCCGTGTGAAAAGGTTTGGCTAGCAGGCCTCCTGGATTTTTTTGTCTGTTGGGTTTTTAATGAGAAACAAAGTCTAGGTTCTGGAACATTGTGAATTTTGATTACAGTGGGGTTCCAGCCTGGTTGGGATAGGAGAAATGTCAGAAACCTCGTGAACTCACCAGCCAGCTTCTAGATGAAAGGCTTTTGGAGAGGCTTCTCAAGTGCTGCTCAACTCTTGGTTTTTATCCAAACCCAAACTCTAAATCCACAGAGGTTCAGTAAGCACAAAATCCCAGCCAATCATTGGCTTTGTAAAATGCCAATTTCTCCTTCAGCAAACAATTATAAGGCATAATTGCTAGTAGAGGAAATCAATCGACCTTCATAGATTTTTAATTGTCCATTTTATTTTGCTTCCTCATAAGTATAAAAAAAAAAGATTGGATTTACTACAATATTGTGTTTCTGTTAAAGTCCAGACATATTGAAAGTGAGGAGGAGCCCCAGCACCTCCAATGATCAAAGTGTCCTGTGACAGCTCCCATCTCCAGGGAAAGCAAGCTTGAGGAACATGCAGAAGCTAGCAAGTGCTCACTTTCTTAGCTTCTCTCCAGAGACTTCTGCAGAATATGCCAATTAGTGACTTGCTGGGTCGTTTGTATGTGTAGATAGACATCAAGATGTAAGATAATTCCAAGCAGTGCTTACTGAGCTACTCAGGTATAAGAAGGCTGTAATTAATTTTAATCCTCATCCAATTTAAATAACCCTTGGTCAAAATGAACAACTAGATATTCTTGAAATCATGTTCGTTCATGCTACTATGTTAGGGCAGTGGGTCTCAAACTCTTTAATCTCCCAACCCATGTGGTGAGACAAAGGTTTCTACAGACCACCCAGCAGTTTGGTTCTGTTTGCCCCCCAATTGTCCCTAAATACTGATGGTTGCAAGTTGGAATCTGGGGATGAATTTGGCCCAGAGATACGTTTCGTTTAGCTTGCATAGTGGTGTTTTTTTTTTTTTTTTAATTAAAACAGCTGCATCACTGAAAAATTAGATTTTATATGAAGTTCTAGTTTTCTGGTTTATTAAAAATTAGAAGATCTGGGACACATATCTTTTTATGGTAATGATCATTTGGAACCCGATAGAAGTTACGCCCTCATTATAAGGAGTATTTTCTCTTTAGTCCACCAGAGTTCCTACTGTTCCACATTTTCTTACACATGACCAGATAAATTTTTTTATATTACCTGACTTAGCTCCATAGGTTTGATTATGACCTTGGATTGGTTGTGACAAACTTCCCAAAGAATGATTGAAAAAATATGCAAAACAAAGTAAAAAATACAAAGAAAATATGGGAGTGAGTTTTTCCCTCCTGTAATTCCTTTTACCCTGTTTTCTTTAAAGCATTGATTTTAAATGCATTTTAAATAGGAATACATATATTTATTTTAAATGTGGATACAGTTCAGTTTCACCTCTAGCCTCTGCAGATGAATCTGCTCTCTAGAACAACACTCACAAAATTCTTTTGCTGTATAACTTTGGTTTTACAAACTGGCATATAATGATGACATTTTTTTCCCCAGGGATCCCACAAGGACTTTCAGGACTAGAAAACTTCTAAAATTTTCAAAATGATTTTTAAAATTAGTATAAATATATTGTTGCCTATGTAGATGGCCAGTTTTAAAAACTTCCGCTTGATTTATGACCAAATTTGCAATTGTCTTTGCAATTGCATTGCTGTGAGTGATCATCAAAAGACAGCATTTTACTTTTAGTACTGAATTTTTTTAACTTCAGTGCTCAAGTGACCGCAGTGATATTTTAGGTCATCCATGATACTTTTTTTCCTTTTTAAATGGTGACTGTCTATTTATCAGTTTTGTGAACTGCTGCAAAACATTTTGAAATTGGTGTAATGGAATTTGAGAACTATAAAACTGAGTGCCATGAAGATTGACCAAGAGGACACATTTAAAGTCACAAGACAACAAGAGATGTGTATTTTCTATTTTCCTAAAATAAAAGATGAAAATGGTAACAGTCACCATCATTTATTGGGCATACAATATATGCAAGGCTTTATGCCAAGAGCTTTGCACACCTTGCTTTGCTTAGTCCGTAAGTATTATGAGAAATCTACAAGGCATAGTTCGATAAAGAGCTGAGGTTCAGAAAATGAAGTTCCTTTCTCAGTGTCACACCATCAGGATTAAAATCTAGCTTTTTTGACCAGAAGGATAGGGTTGTTTGCCATGTGTAAGAGATAGATATAGAATACAGGAAGGGAAGGAAAGAAAATATAACTCTCCTAGACAAGAAAACCTTAAGTTAGCTTTGTAATATTGCCTAATTCTTTGTAACTTGAACAATACCTGTATTTCAAAGAACTGTTTTTTCATTGCTGTAGTCAGCAGTGAATATCTACCATTTCCATATCAGCAGGGTCTGCATTTTTCCTATAACAAACATCTCAGAGATGCTTTTCTGTTTAACTGAGAATGTTGTTCCTTGGCCATTTTACGTGTTGTTCATTCTTAAAGTGACATTATGTTAAAAGCTTATTGAAATATAAATTTTTGTGCTCCTGTGAAAGCTTAAGCATTTCAAGGCTCAGTTTCGTTTCAATAAATTTGCTCTATTATTCTGACATTTTAAAATTCTGCAAGTGTTCATATAATTAACTTTTTACCATTATAGGATTGCTATTGTTCTCTGGATAGCATTTCTGTTGATTGTCGTACAGCTTCTCAAACTTTAATTTTATTTTGCTTGGGACTAAATAGAAGAATAATTTTTTGGGAGGGGTAGAAAGCTGTAATTGTGGATGTGAAGGAAAATACCTATTATTTTATTATAACAAAATGATCAAAAAGAATATAGCTTTATTTTTAATTGCCACAGCTCAGAGTTTTAGCATGAGGGTGACTTTAAACATGGGAAGTCCTCTAGTAGAGGAATAAAACATTTTTATCAGTAGTCTGTGAAAGTCCATACCCTTTTATCTATTTTTGGCATATCTAGAACATTTAGTGGAATTCTTTATTTGACAGCTTGATTTGGATTTGGTCATGTGACAACAATTTCCTTAGCTATGCATTTCACCAACTGGGGATTATTTTGAGGACAGGATTTCCAATAGAGAAAGGCAAACCAGTGTAGCCACCTTAGGTTTGGTGTTTGGGAAAAATGCCCACTGCTAGAAGATACAAAAAGTGAAAGCCAGGCTGCTATGGAGAGCTAAGAGGAAAAGCTAGGAGGAAAATGTAAATGCTGAAGAAGACAAGATGTAACTGTAAAATTAGGAAAGAGATACATTTATCAGAAGCTTCTCAGAAACCACCCGGTCATGTTTACTTAATATGTACTTGTATAATTGCTTACCCACCCTAAACCATCAAAGCAAATGGGTGAGCATCCTACTTCACATTCTACACATTGTGCTTGCTCTGTGTTTACACACTTTTTGCATCTAATATCCAAAGAATGTGTCTGAATAACTAATTCTAGATTTTCACGTGATAGTTCTGAAGTGCAAGAGAATAAAAGAAAATGAAGAGACTGTGCATGGGTTTAATCTCCACGTAAAGAAGGCAGCAACATGAAGACTTTACAGGAATATTAAGGGGCTCATGGGACTTACAATTCATAGTAACATGGGGACAGATAGGAGGTAACATTTGCTGAGTCTCTTCTAGGTGACGGGTACTCTATTGAGCAGTGTGGACATAGTACAAGACAGACTGGATCCTCTTCTCATGGAAGTATATTAGGAAAGAGAAACAATGGTCAAGGAATTAGAAGTATTTTGAGGGTTCCAGAAGGAAAGCACAAGGTGCTAAGGAAATATATACAAAGGGAATTTAGCCTAGTCTAGGAAGTCTAAGTGGTGTCACTAAGGAAAAGCAAGTACTCAAAACAACAGAGTTGTGAGAAAGGAAATCTTCCAGGCAGACATAGTGTCTACCTCCATGAAGGAGGGTGCTAATAAGAAGCAAATACATAAACAAAAATTGTGTGAAAAGCTATAAAGAAAACCAGTAGGCACCATGACAGGACAAAGAAGAGGACCTGTATAATAAAGATAGATGTTGTATACATTCAAAGAAGTGCATCCTTAGACAATTTTGTCAATATGTGAGTATCATAGAGTGAACTTACACAAACCTAGATGACATAGCCTACTACACACCTAGACTATATGGTATGGCCTATTGCTCCTAGCCTACAAACCTTTACAGTATGTTACTGTTATGCCTAATAAATGTTAGCTCCTATCTGTCCCTGTTTACTGTGAATATAAGTCCCATGAGCGCCTTAATACTCCTCTAGAGTCTTCATGTTGCTGCCTCCTTTATATAGGGATTAAACCCAGGCACAGTGTCTTCATTTTCTCTTTCTTTACCTGATTACTCTCTTACACATTAGAACTATTGTGTGAAAATCTAAAATTACTTAATCAGACACATTCCTAGGATATTAGATTCAAAAGAGTATGTATACTGTAGGCAACTGTAACACAATGGTAAGTATTTATGTATCTAAATATATTTAAACATAGAAAATGTACAGTAAAATCAGTATAAAAGATACAAAATGGCACACACATATAAGGGCACTTACCATAAATAGAGCTTGCAGGACTGGAAGTTGCTCTGGGTGAGTCAGTGAGTGGTGAGTGGATGTGAAGGCCTAGAACATTACCGTATATCACTGTAGACTTTATAAACACTGTACTACTAGGCTACACTAAATGTATAAAAACATCTTTCTTCAATATTAAATTAACCTTAAATTTCTGTAGCTTTTTTCCTTTATAAACTTTTAAATTTTTGTTAACTTTTTTGGCTCTTTTGCAATAACACTTAGCTTAAAACACAAACACATTGTACAGCTGTACAAAAATATTTTCTTTTTTTATATCTTTATTCTATAAGCTTTTCTCTGTTTAAAAACATTTTTATTTTTAATTATTTTTACATTTGAAACTTTTTTTGTTAAAAACTAAGACATAAGCATACACATTAGTCTATGCCTGCACAGAGCCAGGATCATCAATATCACTGTTTTCAATCTCCATACCTTGTCTCACTGGGAGGTTGTCAGGGGCAATAACACATGTGGAGCTGTCATGTCCTATGATAACAACACTTTCTTTTGGAATATCTCCTGAGGACCTATGTGAGGCTGTTTTATGGTTAATTCTAAATATATAAATATATATAAAATATATATACACATATATATGTGTGTGTATATATATATACACACACACATACACACATAGAAGGCGTATACTCTAAAACAATAAAAAGCATAGCATAAGGCATACTAGCAATAAGAATTTTAGCTCTGTTATAATCTTATGTGCCCACTGTTGCATATGTGGTCTGTCCTTCATGGGAACCTTGTTATGTAAGGCATCACTATATTAGTGATGAAACCTGGAGGTTAAGAAACTAGCCCTGGTACAGAGAGCGAGGAAACTCAGGTAGAGAAGACAGGATGTGAGAAGGCCATGAGAGAGGCAAGTATTTGGCATGTTTGAGAAACAGAAAGTAAGCCAGAGTCCTTGACATGTTGTGTTAGGAAGAGACTAGAATGAGATGGGATTGAAAAATGTAGGCAGCGGCCAGATTTAACAGGCTTGGTAGACTCTATATAGTTTCTGTGGGAAGTCATTGGGGAGTTTTTGGCAGGGGCTTGACAGCATGTGCAGAGGCCTCACAATAACTCTGAAAGAGGAGGAAATTAAGGCTATGAAAAGTTAAATAAGTTTCCAAATGTCTTGCACACTGTAAATGACAGAGCCAGGTTTTGGGTTTTAGCCTTTTTAACCCCCAAACTTGGGCTCCCTGGGAAGGTATCTGTGAGTGAATCATTTAGACTAATAATTGACAAGGAAGAGCCCTGAGAGGAACACATTCAGAAAGAATTTTTGGATTTGTCAAAATCTTCACTCCATAGAGAAAGACCCTGTGAATGGACACTCTCAGATGTTTGTGAACAAATTGTACACGGATCAAATGCTAGAGGAAGAAAAAATTCTACCAAGCAACAACAATAAAACCTACACGTAGGTGACATTTTAAAGTTCTCTTTATTCATTTAAACATGGGAAGGCAAAAAAGACATTTGAGACTGAGCAATGTTCTCATATCTTATAAATGAAAATAAAATTGGTTCTTCTATCATACTTTTTGTATACATTTATCACTTATTTCTTGTTCTACTTAAATGTTGTATATTGGCTTTTGGAGTCCCCTAAAATTATGTTGTATCCTTTATGGGTAGTGGCAGTCAAGTAGTTAGCAGGCATCTGCTTCCCTATTCCCTGTCTCTATTGGCACCACAAAGGTGTCCTCTACTGGGTACCTTGGAAGAATGATTGGCATGGAATGAGGTCATGGCTGGTGAACAGATCATAGACATACACTTTTTTTAATCCCTGATCCCAAGGGAGTTTCAGCAGTTTTCTCAGTTGCTTTCTTAAAGAATCCTCTGGTTAAGAAATTTCCAATGACCATTCTCCAGACTCTTCGAAGAAAGAAAAATAGATTAAATAATTAGGAGAAAAAGATTTGAACTGAAAACACAGCCTAATCATTGTGGTGAACGCCGTCTGTTCACTGGTGATCTGGGCAAGTGAAGGAGTCCTGGAGATCTGACAGCTGGCTGGCATATTTCTGAATGAGTGAGGAAATTTTCCAGTTCATCTGTGGAGAATTTAGTCCGAAATTACAGCATTAGGCTACCCATCTGCAGCCTGCAATTGGTACAGACAAGAGAATCACTATTACTTTGTGGAGACAAGCCACAAATCTGGAATGAGGCAGACTGGCATGCTTATTTGGGGTTGGCAGGGCTGAGGTTTAGTCTATTGTTGCAAGCCTGCCTTGCCAAAGGAGAGTGAGAGTCTGATTAGATTGTGCCCTCGTCACACACATTATCTTAGAATGGACAGAATGTGTGGAATGAACTGAGAAACTGACTTTATGAAGGCTGTTGTTCACACTCGCTTGCTTGTTGTTTGTGCTCTTCCTAATGGGCTAGTGTCTTTTTCCTCTGAAGGCCATCTATTACCCGAGTTGGATGGCTCTGTTTTGATGCTGATATCAGTTTATGGGTTATTATATCCATTTGCAAATCATGACTCAAAAGAGGAAACTCTGGGATGCAAAACACTCCATATGCCCATAAATCACAAACTGAATAAAAGTTGGCAACATAAACGTGATTGTGTTGGGAGTTTGAAAGCTTCAGTCAGCCAGCCTTTATTGAAACTCTGATGTCGTATGCTGCACTACTTGGGGACTGCAAAGAAAATAAAGACTGTAAAAGGAAATATGCGGAAAGGAACTTAGAGGTCATATAGTCCAAATGGCCATCTTGAATAGATGACTGGTTTCTTGCCATTGGGCTTATATTTTAAAGAGGAAGATAACTCCAAAAAAGAGCCCATGTTTTGGCCCAAATAGAGCACATTGACTGTGGCATATGTGTGTGTGTGTATGTGTATATGTATATGTATGTATACATATGTGTGCATATATATGTGTGTATATATGCATATATATGTGCAAATATATATAAAGCATATATGTTATCATTAGTTCCTGTTAAAATGTATGAGGGCTTTGAGGGTCACCTGGATTTAGTGACTTGCCCAAGATCAGAGATAGCAGTGTACAGTGCCAAAATTGTACCGCAGGTGAAAAGCTCTACCCTTCTATTTATACATGATGAAGGAAAGTAGATGTAGAATCGTTAGAACTGAAATAAATGCTTTTATTTTTCCAGTGCTTGAAGTTGTGTAAATTAGGAAGAATGTTTTCCACTCTCTGAGTTTTAATTTACTCATTTATAAATGGCAAAAGCAGTTGACTGTCAACACACAAGGTGACTTGGATGAATGTATGAAAATAATGTATGTGAACTTAAAAAATTCCAAAGCATTACAAAAAATGATCCTTTGTTTAGGCAAGAAACATGAATTGAGTGACTATTACGTTTAGCATTTTGCTGGAGTAGCATTAGAGAGAACACGAAGACGTTGTGGAAGCCACAGAGAGCTCAGCCTACAGTGGAAAAAGGCAAGCATATGATTACATTGTTATGAGATAATTGCCTTGGCATCGAGAGAAGGAGAGAAAATGAACACTGTCTGGAGAGGTTGAAGATGACTCTATAGAAGAAGCCGTGTCTCAGATTTTGTCAAATGGAGAAGGAGGCTCATGTCTGGCCAAGGAAATATCACAATGAGGAGAGGTGAGAAGAATATGCTGTGTTAAAAATATTTTTAAATTGTCACCTTTTTTTCTAAAATAGGCTTTTTATTTTAGAATAGTTTTAGATTTACATAAATATTGTGAAGATAGTACAGAGAGTTCCCACATATACCCCCCATCCAGATTCCTGTATTAATATCGTACATAAGCATAATACAATTATAATTAATGAAAAAATATTGACTATTACCAACTAAAGTCAATACTTTATTCTGATTTCCATAATTTTTACCTAGTGTCTTTTTATCGGGTCCAGGATCCAATCTAGGATATGATATGACATTTAGTCATAATGTCTTCTTAGGCTCCTTTTGGCTGTGAAAGTGTCTGAGATTTCCTTGTTTTGGATGACCTTTACATTTTTGATGAATACTTGTCAAGCATTTTGTACAATGTCCCTCAGTTGGGGGTTGCCTAATATTTTTCTCTAATAGACTGGAGTTACGGCCTTTTGAGAGGAAGAGCACTATTATTATCACTTTGTATCAAGGGTATATATTACCAATATGATATATCACTCTTGATATTAACCTTAATCATTCAGCTGAGGCAGTATTTGTCAGGGTTTTTGCCTGTAAAGTTTCTTCCCCTCCAACCCCTACTTCCATTACTGTACTCTTTGTAAGAAAGTCAGTATGCACAGTCCTACTCAAGGAGTGAGGAGTTATGCTCAACCTTCTTTAGGGCGAAATAGTTATTATATAAATAACTTTGAATTCTTTTGCATGGGAGATTTGTCTGTTTATCTCCATTTATTCAATCATTTATATAAACCAGTATTGACCCATGGGTGCTTATTTTATACTTTGGTTTATGATCCAATAATTTATTTTGTTGCTTACATTGTTCCAGCTTTGGTCAATAAGAACTCTTAAGTTGGCTTCTGTATCACTTTGACCTACCCCTCATTGTAGTTTTTTGCATACTTACTTTCTGGCACTATTGGATGGTCCAGGCTTATCTCATATATTTTCTGCTTGAGGCCATTTCTACAAGAATTTCTGGTTCTTTTTATTGTATTAGAAATCAAGATCTGGATATAGGTGTGCTTGTTGCTACTGGAATGTTATTGCTTCTAAGGCTTGTCAGCTGACAAAGAAGGAAATACACATCTGAAAACGAACTCATGTAAATACACATATTTATAAACATCTCTGTATGCAACCATTTGTGTCAATACTGAACTAAAAATGAGTTCAGACTGATGTCTCCCACCCTAATCTATTACAATATGGATCATTTCAGCCTTCTCTCCTTGTAGATTCTTTGGGGTTTTTCTACATAGATAATCATGTCAAATAATAACAGTTTCATTTCTTCCCTTCCAATATGTATCTGTTTATATTTTTCTCTAATTATATTGCACAAGCTAGGGCTTCCATTAAGATATTGAACAATTTGCTGTTTGTTTTGTTGTGTTCGGTTTTTGTTTGTTTCTAATTTGCTTATTCATTGCTGTTTTTTAAGATAGTAACGATGAGTCCTTCAGCTGGTGAATAAAATCCCCCAGGTTTTAACATTTTACAGTTGATTTTATAAGCATTTAAAATGGCTTGAAATAAATCTAGTTGTTCAAAACAAAAAAAGATATTGAACAAGAGTGGTGGGAGAGGATGCCCATGCCTTATTCCTGATCTTGGTGGGGTAAACATCCAGTCTGTCATCATTAAGTTTGGTTGTAGGTTTTGTGTAGGTGTTCTTTATCAAGCTGAGAATGTTCTCTTCTATATTCCTAAGTTGTGAGTGTAATAGTTGGGGCTCCACAGTCAGAGGGACAGAACAAGTAGGACACACACACACACACACACACACACACACACACACAAGGGAGTTTATTGAGGAGAATTGGCTCACACGATTACTAAGGTGAAGTCCCACAATAGGCCATCTGTAAGCTGTGGAATGAGGAAAGCCAGTAACATGGGTTAGTCCTAGCCTCAAACCCTCAAAACCAGGGAAGCCAACAGTGCAGCCCCCCAGTCTGAGGCCAAAGGTTTGAGAGTCCCTGGGAAGCCACTGATGCAAGTTCCAGAGTACAAAGGCCAAAGAACCTGGAGTCTGATGTCCAAGGACAGAAGGAGAAAAGGCATCCCCCTCCGGAAAGTGAGAGAGAGACGTTCAACAATGAATATTCTCCCTCTTTGGCCTGCTTTGTTCTCACCTCAGTAGTAGGCAGTGGATTGGATGGTGAACACCCACATTGAGGGGAAATTTTTTTCTCCCAACCTACTGATTCACACACCATCTAGGCATTCCTTAATCCAATCAAGTTGACATCTAATATTAACCTTCACACTGTGTTCTTTTTTTAAAGGCATAAATAGATGTTGGATTTTGTCATGCTTTTTTTGAGGTCTGTTGATACAATCATATGATTTTTTCCTCCTTAGCCTGTTGATGTGATGGTTACACTAATTTTTGAATGTTGAATTATGCTTGTATAACTGGAATGAACTCTCCTTGGTTGTGGTGTTTAATTATTATCATTATACATTATTAGATTCAATTTGCTAATATTTTATTGAGGATTTTGTGTCTAGCTTATGTAAGTGATTGATCTATAGTTTTCTATCTTGTGATTTTTTTAATCTGGTTTTGATATTAGAGCAATGTTGGCCTTATGAGATAAATTAGGAAGCCTTCCCTCTGCCATTTTTCAGAAAAAATAATGAAGAATTGATATTATTTCTTCATTAAATGTATGGCAGAATTCACTAGTAAACTATGTGGGCTTGGTGCTTTCCTTTCTGAATTTTATTGATGATTGATACAATTTATTTAATAGACATGGAACTTTTCAAGTTATCTGTTTCTCCTTGTATGAGCTTTAGTAGTTTCTGTCTTTCAAGGAATTGGTCTAATTTTATCTAAGTTATCCAACTTGTGGGCATAGTGTTGTTCATAGTATTCCTTTATTATCCTTTTAATATCACAGGATCAGTAGAGATGAATCCTCCTTTCTGACCTTGTTCATTTGTGTCTTTTCCTTTTTTTGGTTATAAATTTTATTGATCTTTTTAAAGAACCAGTTTTTGGTTTCATTGATTTTTTTTCTATTATTTTTCTGTTTTTAATTTAATTTATTTCCATTCTGATTATGCTTGCTTATACTTAAATTACCATTTCCCCAGTTTCTCATGGAAAAAATACGAAATTACTGATTTTATACCTTCTCTTCTAATAAATATATTTAATGCTGTTATTTTACCTTTTGGAACTGTTTTTGCTAAATCCCACAGATATTGGTAAGTTGAATTTTCATTTTCATCATGTTAAAATTATTTTTAAAATTTGTCTGCTACTTTAACCCTTGTGTTATTTAGAAGTCTATTGTTAAATTTGCAAATATTGGGGGATTTTCCAGCTATCTTTTTGTTATTATCTCTAGTTTAATTCCATTGTGGTCTTTAAACAAACTTTGTAGGGTTTCTATTCTTCCATATTTGTTAAGATATGTTTTATGACCCAGAATATATTGGTGACTATGAGCTGAAGAAAAGTGTGTATTATTCTGTTATTGGATGAAGTATTCTATAAATGTCAAAAGAACAAGTTGATTGACAGTGTTGTTAAGGTCAACTGTATCCTTACTGTTATATTCTGTCTGTTTGATCTATTACCTACAGAGGTATGTTAAAGTTTGTAACTATAACAGTGGATTCCTCTATTTCTCCTTGCAGTTCTATCAGTTCTGGCCTCATGTGTTTTGCTGCTGTCTTCAGTTAGGATTATTATGCCGTTTTAAAGAATTGATCACTTTATCATTATTTAATGCTTTTGTTTTCCATAATAGTCTTACTTTTTCTGAAGCTAGCTTTTTCAGAAATTGATATACCTCCAGCTTTTTTTGGTTGGTGTTAGCAAGGTATATCTTTCTCCATCTCTTTATTTTTAATTTATCTGTGTCTTTGTATTTAATGTAGTTTTCTTGTAAACAATACGAGGTTGGATTTTATTTTGTTTATCCACTCTGACAGTCTCCTTTTTTTTTTTTTTTTTTTGAGATGGAGTCTCGCTCTATTGCCCAGGCTGGAGTGCAGTGGCATGATCTCGGCTCACTGCAAGCTCCGCCTCCTGGGTTCACGCCATTCTCCTGCCTCAGCCTCCCAAGTAGCTGGGACTACAGGCACCCGCCACCATGCCAGGCTAATTTTTTTATTTTTAGTAGAGACTGGGTTTCACCGTGTTAGCCAGGATGCTCTGGATCTCCTGACCTCATGATCTGCCCGCCTCAGCCTCCCAAAGTTCTGGGATTACAGGCGTGAGCCAACACACCTGGCCGACAGTCTCCATTTTTAATTGGTGTATTTAGACCATTCATATTTAAAGTGATAATTAATTTAGTTGAGTTAATATCTACTGTGCACATATCTGCCTTCTATTCATTACACTTCTTATTTGTTTCTTTTACTTCCTCTTTTTCTGTTTTTCTTGTTTTAATTAAAAATTTATATTTTCATTTTCTCTCTTCCCAGCATCTCAATTATAATTCTTTATAAATTTTGTTTGTTGTTCTAGACTTTACAATATCTAGTGAATTATGCAGGCATGACCTTATCTGTAATATCAATCAGATTGTGATAAATAATGAAATAATAAAATGATAAAAGTAATGTAAATACCTTTCTCTGAGTTTTTACTAGTCAAGCCCTATGCTAAACATTGTTTATAATGATCACAGTTAACAGTGAAGATCTTGCTGGGTTTCTGGATAGTAAAACCAGTGAAAATATGTCCCCTAATGCCCCAAGCCTGCAGCCTCCAGGGGTTTGTCCCTCTAATGATGGTTCACCCTCACCTTTCAGGCTCCAGTGGGTTTCTGCTTCAGATAAGAGGATCTCAGCTGTGTTTCTCTGAATGAGCTTATTTCTCTAGATATCAGGCTTACAGTTGGCTCTGCAATCTCAGTTCTCTGAGGGTTCCGAGGAAAGTCATTGATTTTCAGTTTTTACAGGTTTTACTTGTTTTAAGAATAGGAGTGATGACTTCTAAGCTTTTTACATGTGAAGTTGAAACTGTGGAAGTTCAAGGAGACAATTTTCACGTGGCTGGAATATAAGCGGTATGAATAAGATACGATAAGCGAGGCTATAAAAATAGGTATGGTTGGGATTTCAGCAAGGTTGTTTTGTGCCACGCTTAAAGTTTGGACTATATGCTTTAAGCTAGAAATGTGCAAATATGGAAGAGTTTTAGCTGGGTAGTCACACAGCCAAAATGATTACATTGGTGGCAAAGTGGAGGTTAATTCCCTGGGGACTGGAGGCACCCACATGATGCAGTCAGAATTATGCAATGGCATCACAAATACTTGTCCCATTTAGATATCTTAGGTGCTTTTAATGCTATTGTTTAGTTGTTATTTCAGCAGGACATATTTCACTGTTTATTTTAATTGAACTACAAAGAAAGCTTTTTGTGTTATCTTGTTCCATACTGCTTTCCCAATGAACTGGGGATAGCAGATACTTAAATAGCAATTGAATTGGGTGAACAAAATCACTTAGGAGTTTCAATGCAATTTCAGCTCAAGGTACCTCTGGTAGGTATGTTGCTGGAAATATAGGTTAGATGAGACTTAATATATTATTTTCTGTAAGCCTTTTGAAGTCATGTTAATTTTATACTTTCGAGTGAATAAGAGGTAAAAAGAAATTTGCTTCTGTTTCTGCTTTTTCAAGGATTATTGTGGCAAAATTACAAAGAGAACAATTTATAGCATCACATATTTATATTGTTAAAGTAATACACGTGATTTCATACACAAATCAGATATATATTGGTACATTTTCACAACAAAGCCTAGGAAATCATTGTATCAAAGGCTAATGGACTTGATAAGCACTGAGATGACACTGTCAATAAGTCAGACACTGTGTTAGGCCCTATAAATAAAATGTGAATATGATAGACCTATCTTAATGACTCAAAATCTAGTAGATTATGCAGGTATGACATTAACCAAAAATCAGATTGTCATACGTGATATAATAATAATAAGATGATAAAAATAATGTAAGTATCTTCCTTTGAGTTTTTACTAGCCAAACTATGCTAAACATTCTTTATAATGATCACAGTTAATCTTCATTGCAATCATAATATGTCGATATTATACCCATTTTATAGGTGAAAAATATGAGGCTCAGGGACCTTAAGTGTTTTGCTCAAGGTCATGGTAAGCAGAAAAACCAGAATTGGAAAGTACATCTTTCTGACTCCAAAACTTTCACTCCCATCTGTTACACTCTATATTAAAGGTATAGGAACACAGAAGGTATGATTAATTCTATCTGGATGAGTCAAGAAAAGCTTCCCAGGGAAGGTAGCATTTAAACTAGATTTTGACAGAAGAGTTGGATACTGCCAAGCCAAAAATAAAGAAAGGAACATGTAAAACAGAAGAGCAAGAAAAAAGGTATGTAGGGGTTCAGGATTGGTAAAATATGTGGAATGGCTGGAGCGTGGGCACATGTATGGCGTCTGTGGGTAAAGAGGCCTGGTCTGGATGAGACTGAAAAAAATAGAAGGGTGAAGGGTGTTTACTGCCATGGTAAGGCATGAATTATAAGCCACAGAAAATTTTGGAACGGAAGAGTAAGTGACCTGATCAAATCTGAGTTTTAGCAAGGTTACACTGGAGGCGTATGAAGGATGAAGTGCAGCGAAGCAAGCCTGGAGGCAGGGAGAACATTTTGAGGGCTGTTATGAATACAGGAGAAAGAAGTCTTAAGATCTAATTCTTAATACTAAGTCAAAAATATTTTAATATTCCGGATCAGAATATTTTAGATTCCCTTATAAGAAAAAAAAACCTCTTGATTTTCTTGAGATTTTCACTCACTAATAAATTGAAATGGTTTCAATGCCTGGGTTACAGGATGAGTTAATCCCAGCCTCAGGGTTCTGAATTTTACAGAGAAATCCTACTGTTTCTTCTGAACAAAGAAAGATAACGATGCTCCAACTTCATCGTGCTTAGAACACTAATCAATGTCCATTTATTCTTTGAAAGAATAAATATTCAATTCCTACAATGTCCTAGACATTCCTATTCAAAAAAATTTATTGGGCACTAGATATAAAGCACTGTGCTAGGCCCTAGAAATAGAATGGTGAACAAAACACACATGGATTGTGTTTCCAGATGGTTTACAATCTAAAAAATTTGGGATGTGGTAAGAAAGTGCCCACGAGAAAAAAGATACCAAAATAGTAAAGCAACACAGAGTCACAATCTCCTTTTGATTAGATTTTAGAGCTGATTTAATTCTGTATGTATACCTCACTTCTTCTCCACTCTGTGTATCCAAACCACTGTTCTCTCCTGGTTTACTATTTCCCTCAGGTTTATCTCCAGATGTGGCATTGTTTTGGCCCATTCCTTTGCCATGTAGCTCAAAACTTGCTCTAGGTAACTCAGGTTGTCTAGTAACTGTCAAGATCTGACTAACCTGGTCTCAGGATCCTCTTACAAACAGAAAATATCCCAATATAGATATGTGGTTCTTGGTACTGGACATTTGATTGGGATAGTCTTCTTTAGACTTATGATTGTCTTCCTTAAACAACACTGGAGTTCAGGATCCTGAAGTTTGAAAGTTAAAATATGCCTTCTAATCATAAAAGGTTTTCATCTGTTTTTGTGAAAACTTAAATGATTTTGACTAATTTAAAGTGTTTCAATCCTAAAGTTGTTTGAAAAGAGTAGTTAATAAAGTGTATTTTGTGGTTAGAAGGAAGTCCAATAAATTTTCTTATGTTTAATCCATGAACTTGAAGTTCTTTACAAAGCATAGACACATGTTCTTGTTAGCAATTAAGCTAGAAAGAGTCTTAAAATGCAGACGGACACTAAAATGAGAAGTTTGGGTGACATCCAGACATTTACAAGCAAGTATCAATGGGATATATCACACAACTGGTCATAACGAACCTCTTAATTTCTGGAGGGGGCAGTGATGAAACTTGTTGGTGGGCAGGAGTCTGAGAAAATGGACAAGTGAATTATGTGTCACAGGAAAGTAAAGATCCCTCAGCCAAGACCTGTTTTAATTGGCAATGGGCCTGTTTGAGATTGGAGCAGAGTCTCATCAAGTGAAGGCAGACCATCATAGATGGGCCATCTGCTCTGTTTCCTCAGCAATGGCACTTGTTCAGTTCTTACCTTTAGAACCTGCTCCCTTTGATGAGATAAACAATATGTTTGAAGCACCATAGATGCTGTGCAGCTTAGCAGAGGAATGATGTTTTAGGAAGTGTCATCCTGTGCAGCCATCTGCAGAAAGTCACATTTGACTATCCTTGGGGACTATTTCCATTTATCTCAGAGTTTTGATTCCATCCATTGAAAACTGTCAATTTATTAGTTTAAACATAGCGTACTGCAGTGCCCCTTTTCTTGGATGACGAAGGGTTTCCATTATACAGTGATTCATGGATAAAAGTCAGTTATTGGAGATAAATTATTTACTGGGAATACAATATAGAAAATGATAATGCCACACATCCTAATAGGAGTTAATTGTAAACCAATTTCCTGTCTCCTATAAATGAATTATTCAGAACTATGAACTATCGCATCTCAAGATTAGCTAGAAATTGAGTTGTATAAATAAACAAGTCACAAAAAGAATTATATTAGTCACTAATACATAATTTAAGACTTTTTAAAATTTCAATTTATTCAAAATGATGTAATAAGACAAAGGCATTACTTAACACTGACAAATACATTATGTCATTTAAATCCACTTCTGTATATATATGTGTGTGTGTATATATATACACACACACATACATATATACACAGATACAAAAAATTTTGTATGTTTACAAAAAATATATACATATATGTATATATATAGATTTTCTAAACAAGTATTTTCTCACATAATTACAAAGCCATTATTACACCTAATGAAGTTAACAATAATTCCCTAGTAATGTAGAATACCAAATGCATGTTAACATACCTTCAGTCATATCAAAAATATCTTTTCAGACTTGATTTTCTTTAATAAGTTGTCCTCATTGCAAATGGTTGTTATGTTTCTTAACTATCTTTTTTCCCAAACTTCATTGAGGTACGAATGACATGTAAATATTATATACATTCAAGGCACATTATTTTGTACATGTTTTGACATACATATACATTGTGAAATGATTACCACAATCAAGCTAATTAACGTATCTATCACCTCACATAGTTACTTTTTATGACAAGAATACTTAAGATTTACTCTCTTAGTAAATTTTGAGTATACAATATATTATTAATTCTAATCACCATGCTGTACTTAAGGTATCCAGAACTTACCATTGCAAGTCTACATCCTTTGAGCAACATCTCTCTATTGTTGCCATCCCCTATACCCTGTTAACCATCCTTCTAGTTTCTGTTTCTATGAGGTTGATGTTTTTAGATTCCACATATAAGTGAAGTAATGTAGTATTTGTCTTTCTTTGTTGGTTTATTTATTTCATTTAGCACAGTATTCTCAGGTACATCTGTGTTATTGCAAATGGCAGAATTTTCTTCTTTTTAAAGGCTGAATAATGTTCCGTGTGTGTGTGTGTGTGTGTGTGTGTGTATGTATGTATTTATCCATTCGTCTGTCCATGGACTTACGTTGTTTCCATATCTTGGACATTGTGAATAATTCTTCAATGAATACAAGAGTGCAAATTTCTCTTTCAGATAATGATTTATTTTCTTAAATGTATCATCAGAAATGGGATTTCTGGATCATATGGTAATTGTACTTATTTGAGGAAACTTTATAGTGTTTTCCATAGTGGCTGTACCAATTTACATTTCCACCAACACTGCACAGGGATTTTCTTTTTTCCATATCCTCACCAACTCTTATTTTTTGATTTTTTTTCATAATAGCAATCCTAACATGTGTAAGGTGATATCTTGTGATTTTGATTTGAATTTCCCTGATAATTAGTGATGTTGAACACTTTTTCATATACCTATTGACCATTTGTATCTTGTCCTTGGAAAAATGTCTACTTTGACTAGTTTTCCACCACGTTGTTTATTTTTGTACTCTTGACTTGTATGAGTTCTTCATATAGTTTAGATAGTAGCATTTTATTGCATATAGGGTTTCCAAATCTTTTCTCTCATTCTGTGGGTTGCATTTTCATTTTGTTGGTTGTTATGAGTGCAGAAATATTTTGCTTTGATGTAGCTCCACTTGTTAATTTTTGCTTTTGTTCCCTGTGTTTTTTATATTCTATCCAAAAAATCTAATGTGATGAAGCTTTTCTCTCAGATTTTCTTATAGGAGTTTTACAGTTTCAGGTATTATATTCAAATCTTCAATTCATTGGTGAGTTGATTTCTGTGCATGGTGTAATTTAAGGATTCAATTACTATTTTTCTGTATGTGGATAAACAGTTTAACCCACACTGTCTATTGAAGAGATGGTGTTCTCTCTGTTGTATATTCTTGATGCCTTTGTCAAAGATAAGTTGACCATGTATGTGTGAGTTTATTTCTGCACTTTTTATTCTGTTCCACTGCTGTATGTGTCTGTTTTTATGCCAATACCATATTGTTTTGATTATCACAGATTTGTGATATGATTTGAAATCAGGAAATTTGATGCTCCCAGCTTTTTTCCTCTTGCTCAAGATTGCTTTAGCTACTCAGAGACTTTTGTGATTCCATATGAATTTCATGATGGTATTTTTATTTTATTATTATTAAACTTTAAGTTTTAGGGTACGTGTGCACAATGTGCAGGTTTGTTACATATGTATACATGTGCCATGTTGGTGTGCTGCACCCATTAACTCGTCATTTAGCATTAGGTATATCTCCTAATGCTATCCCTCCCCCCTCCCCCCACCCCACAACAGTCCCCGGAGTGTGATGTTCCCCTTCCTGTGTCCATCTGTTCTTATTGTTCAATTCCCACCTATGAGTGAGAACATGCAGTGTTTGGTTTTTTGTCCTTGCGATAGTTAGCTGAGAATGATGGTTTCCAGCTTCATCCATGTCCCTACAAAGGACATGAACTCTTCATTTTTTATGGCTGCATAGTATTCCATGGTGTATATGTGCCACATTTTCTTAATCCAGTCTATCATTGTTGGACATTTGGGTTGGTTCCAAGTCTTTGCTATTGTGAATAGTGCCCCAATAAACATACGTGTGCATGTGTCTTTATAGCAGCATGATTTATAATCCTTTGGGTATATACTCAGTAATGGGATGGCTGGGTCAAATGGTATTTCTAGTTCTAGATCCCTGAGGAATCACCACACTGACTTCCACAATGATTGAACTAGTTTACAGTCCCACCAACAGTGTAAAAGTGTTCCTATTTCTCCACATCCTCTCCAGCACCTGTTGTTTCCTGACTTTTTA
The DNA here is from genome assembly GCF_028885655.2 of Pongo abelii. NCBI lineage: Eukaryota > Metazoa > Chordata > Mammalia > Primates > Hominidae > Pongo > Pongo abelii. The sequence goes on from NC_071998.2 coordinate 34,685,173, forward strand.
ATGATTGCCATTCTAACTGGTATGAGATGGTATCTCATTGTGGTTTTGATTTGCATTTCTCTGATGGCCAGGGATGATGAGCATTTTTTCATGTGTTTTTTGGCTGCATAAATGTCTTCTTTTGAGAAGTGTCTGTTCATATACTTTGCCCACTTTTTGATGGGGTTGTTTGTTTTTTTCTTGTAAATTTGTTTGAGTTCATTGTAGATTCTGGATATTAGCCCTTTGTCAGATGGGAAGGTTGTGAAAATTTTCTCCCATTATGTAGGTTGCCTGTTCACTCTGATGGTAGTTTCTTTTGCTGTGCAGAAGCTCTTGAGTTTAATTAGATCCCATTTGTCAATTTTGGCTTTTGTTGCCATTGCTTTTGGTGTTTTAGACATGAAGTCCTTGCCCATGCCTATGTCCTGAATGGTATTGCCTATGTATTCTTCTAGGGCTTTTATGGTTTTAGGTGTAACATGTAAGTCTTTAATCCATCTTGAATTAATTTTTGTATAAGGTGTAAGGAAGGGATCCAGTTTCAGCTTTCTACATATGGCTAGCCAGTTCTCCCAGCACCATTTATTAAATAGGGAATCCTTTCCCCATTGCTTGTTTTTGTCTGGTTTGTCAAAGATCAGATGGTTGTAGATATGCGGCATTATTTCTGAGGGTTCTGTTCTGTTCCATTGATCTATATATCTGTTTTGGTACCAGTACCATGCTGTTTCAGTTACTGTAGCCTTGTAGTATAGTTTGAAGTCAGGTAGCGTGATGCCTCCAGCTTTGTTCTTTTGGTTTAGGATTGACTTGGTGATGTGGGCTCTTTTTTGGTTCCATATGAACTTTAAAGTAGTTTTTTCCAATTCTGTGAAGAAAGTCATTGGTAGCTTGATGGGGATGGCATTGAATCTATAAATTACCTTGGGCACCATGGCCATTTTCACGATATTGATTCTTCCTACCCATGAACACGGAATGTTCTTCCATTTGTTTGTATCCTCTTTTATTTCCTTGAGCAGTGGTTTGTAGTTCTCCTTGAAGAGGTCCTTCATATCCCTTGTAAGTTGGATTCCTAGGTATTTTATTCTCTTTGAAGCAATTGTGAATGGGAGTTCACTCATGATTTGGCTCTCTGTTTGTCTTTTATTGGTGTATAAGAATGCTTGTGATTTTGTACATTGATTTTGTATCCTGAGACTTTGCTGAATTTGCTTATCAGCTTAAGGAGATTTTGGGCTGAGACAATGGGGTTTTCCAGATATACAATCATGTCATCTGCAAACAGGGACAATTTGACTTCCTCTTTTCCTAATTGAATACCCTTTATTTCCTTCTCCTGCCTGATTGCCCTGGCAAGAACTTCCAACACTATGTTGAATAGGAGTGGTGAGAGAGGGCATCCCTGTCTTGTGCCAGTTTTCAAAGGGAATGCTTCCAGTTTTTGCCCATTCAGTATGATATTGGCTGTGGGTTTGTCATAGATAACTCTTATTATTTTGAGATACGTCCCATCAATTCCTAATTTATTGAGAGTTTTTAGCATGAAGGGTTGTTGAATTTTGTCAGAGGCCTTTTCTGCATCTATTGAGATAATCATGTGGTTTTTGTCTTTGGTTCTGTTTATATGCTGGATTACATTTATTGATTTGCATATGTTGAACCAGCCCTGCATCCCAGGGATGAAGCCCACTTGATAATGGTGGATAAGCTTTTTGATGTGTTGCTGGATTTGGTTTACCAGTGTTTTATTGAGGATTTTTGCATCAATGTTCATCAGGGATATTTGTCTAAAATTCTCTCTTTTGGTTGTGTCTGTGCCAGGCTTTGGTATCAGGATGATGCTGGCCTCATAAAATGAGTTAGGGAGGATTCCCTCGTTTTCTATTGATTGGAATAGTTTCAGAAGGGATGGTACCAGCTCCTCCTTGCACCTCTGGTCGAATTCGGCTGTGAATCCATCTGGTCCTGGACTTTTTTTGGTTGGTAAGCTATTGATTATTGCCACAATTTCAGCTCCTGTTATTGGTCTATTCAGAGATTCCACTTCTTCCTGGTTTAGTCTTGGGAGGGTGTATGTGTCAAGGAATTTATCCATTTCTTCTATATTTTCTAGTTTATTTGCATAGAGGTGTTTGTAGTATTCTCTGATGGTAGTTTGTATTTCTGTGGGATTGGTGGTGATATCTCCTTTATCATTTTTTATTGCATCTATTTGATTCTTCTCTCTTTTCTTCTTTATTAGTCTTGCTAGCGGTCTATTGATTTTGTTGATCTTTTCAAAAAACCAGCTCCTGGATTTGTTAATTTTTTGAAGGGTTTTTCATGTCTCTATTTCCTTCAGTTCTGCTCTGATTTTAGTTATTTCTTGCCTTCTGCTAGCTTTTGAATGTGTTTGTTCTTGCTTTTCTAGTTCTTTTAATTGTGATGTTAGGGTGTCAATGTTGGATCTTTCCTGCTTTCTCTTGTGGGCATTTAGTGCTATAAATTTCCCTCTACACACTGCTTTGAATGTGTCCCAGAGATTCTGGTATGTCGTGTCTTTGTTCTCGTTGGTTTAAAAGAACATCTTTATTTCTGCCTTCATTTTGTTATGTACCCAGTAGTCATTCAGGAGCAGGTTGTTCAGTTTCCATGTAGTTGAGCAGTTTTGAGTGAGTTTCTTAGTCCTGAGTTCAAGCTTGATTGCACTGTGGTCTGAGAGACAGTTTGTTATAATTTCTGTTCTTTTACATTTGCTGAGGAGAGCTTTACTTCCAAGTATGTGGTCAGTTTTGGAACAGGTGTGGTGTGGTGCTGAAAAAAATGTATATTCTGTTGATTTGGGGTGGAGAGTTCTGTAGATGTCTATTAGGTCTGCTTGGTGCAGAGCTGAGTTCAATTCCTGGGTGTCTTTGTTAACTTTCTGTCTCTTTTGATCTTTGTTGGTTTAAAGTCTGTTTCATCAGAGACTAGGATTGCAACCCCTACCTTTTTTTGTTTTCCATTTGCTTGGTAGATCTTCCTCCATCCCTTTATTTTTAGCCTACGTGTGTCTCTGCATGTGAGATGGGTTTCCTGAATACAGCACACTGATGGGTCTTGACTCTTTATCCAATTTGCCAGTCTGTGTCTTTCAATTGGAGCATTTAGCCCATTTACATTTAAAGTTAATATTGTTATGTGTGTATTTCGTCCTGTCATTATGATGTTAGCTGGTTATTTTGCTCATTAGTTGATGCAGTTTCTTCCTAGCCTTGACGGTCTTTACATTTTGGCATGTTTTTGCAGTGGCTGGTACCTGTTGTTCCTTTCCATGTTTAGTGCTTCCTTCAGGAGCTCTTTTAGGGCAGACCTGGTGGTGAGAAAATCTCTCAGCATTTGCTTGTCTGTAAAGTATTTTATTTTTCTTTCACTTATGAAGCTTAGTTTGGCTGGATATGAAATTCTGGGTTGAAAATTCTTTTGTTTAAGAATGTTGAATATCGGCCCCCACTCTCTTCTGGCTTGTAGAGTTTCTGCCGAGAGATCCGCTGTTAGTCTGATGGGCTTCCCTTTGTGGGTAACCCGCCCTTTCTCTCTGGCTGTCCTTAACATTTTTTCCTTCATTTCAACTTTGGTGAATCTGACAATTATGTGTCTTGGAGTTGCTCTTCTCAAGGAATATCTTTGTGGCGTTCTCTGTATTTCCTGAATCTGAATTTTGGCCTTCCTTGCTAGATTGGGGAAGTTCTCAAAGATGGGGAAAAAACAGAGCAGAAAAACTGGAAACTCTAAAAAGCAGAGTACCTCTCCTCCTCCAAAGGAACGCAGTTCCTCACCAGCAATGGAACAAAGCTGGACAGAAAATGACTTTGATGAGCTGAGAGAAGAAGGCTTCAGATGATCAAACTACTCCAAGCTACAGGAGGAAATGCAAACCAATGGCAAAGAAGTTAAAAACTTTGAAAAAAAGTTAGATGAATGGATAACTAGAATAACCAATGCAGAGAAGTCCTTAAAGGAGCTGATGGAGCTGAAAGCCAAGGCTCAAGAACTACGTGAAGAATGCAGAAGCCTCAGGAGCCGATGTGATCAACTGGAAAAAAGGGTGTCAGTGATGGAAGACGAAATGAATGAAATGAAGCGAGAAGGGAAGTTTAGAGAAAAAAGAATAAAAAGAAATGAAGAAAGCCTCCAAGAAATATGTGACTATGTGAAAAGACCAAATCTACATCTGACTGGTGTACCTGAAAATGACGGGGAGAATGGAACTAAGTTGGTAAACACTCTGCAGGATATTATCCAGGAGAACTTCCCCAATCTAGCAAGGTATTTTTCATTTCTGTAAAATATGCCTTTGAAATTTTGATAGGGATTGCATTGAATCTGTAGATCATTGTGGGTAGTACCGACATTTAGAGAACATTGAGTCCTCTAATCCATGAACATGAGATGTCCTTCAATTTTTTGTGTCTTCTTCAATTTGTTTCATTAATATATTGTAGTGTTCAACTCATGGATGGGTTAAATTTATTTCTAGGTATTTTATTCTTTTTAATGCAACTGTAAATGGGGTTTTTAAAAATTTAATTGTGAGATAGCTCATTTGTGTATGGTGATTTTTGTTTGCTGATTTTGTATCCTGCAGCTTTACTGAATTTCTTTATTCTAACAGGTTTTTGGTGAAATTCTTCATATATATACATATATATATATTTAAAATTATATTATCTGCAAACAGACAATTTTATTTCATCCTGTCCAATTTGGATGCCCATTTTTTTCTTTTCTTGACTAATGTATCTGACCAGGACTTCCAATACTATGTTCAATAAAAGTGACAAGAGTTGGCATCTTCATCTTGTTCTTATTCTTAGAGGAAAAGTTTCCTTTTTTTTTTTTTTTCATTGAATACGATGTTAGCTCTTGGGCTTGTAGTATATGGCCTTTACTGTGTTGCAGAACGTTCCTTGTATATCTAATTTGTGACAGTTTTAAGATCATGAAATGTTGTTGGATTTTGCCAAATGCTTTTTCTGTATCTTTTGAGATGATTATATAATTTTTGTCCTTTATTCTGTTAATGTGGCATAATACACTTATTGATTTGCATATGTTGAAACATCCTTGTAACCCAGGAACAAATATCACTTGATCGTGGCATATGATCCTTTTAATGCATTGTTGAACTTGGTTTGATATAGTATTTTGCAAATATGTTCATCAGAGATATTGGCTTGTAATTTTCTTTTCTTATTGTTGCCCTTAACTGGCTTTTAATTTTGGATATTGGCTTGTAATTTTCTTTTCTTATATTGTCCTTATCTGGCATTAGTGGCAGGTTATGCTGGTCTCATAAAATGTGTTTGTAAGTGCTCTTTCTTCTACAATTGTTTTGGAAGTTTAGAGATATTGACATTAATTCTTTAAATATTTGGTGGATCATTGAAGCCATCTGATCTTGAGGTTCTTTTTGTTGAGAGAGTTTATTTACTAATTTAATATTCTTACCAATTTTAGGTTTACTTAAATTTTCTATTTTTTCATGAGTCAATCTTGGTAGTTTGTATGTTTCCAGAATATTCATCTCTTCTAGGTTATCTAATTCATTGGCATGTACTTGTTCATAGTAGTCTCATGATGTTTTGTATTTTTGTGATATCAGTGGTTATGTCATCTTTCATTTCTGATTTTATTTATTTGAGTCTTTAGCTGATGATTTGTCAATGTAGGTTATCTTTTTAAAAACTGTTGGTTTCATAGATCTTTTCTAATGTTTTTCTAGTTTCTATTTCATTTTTTTCTTTTCTGATCTTTGTTATTTCCTTCTTTCTACTAAATTCAAGCCTAGTTTATTCTTCTTTTACTACTTACTTGAAGTGTAATGTTAGGTTGTTTATATGACATCTTTTTTTTTTTTTTTTTTTGAGATGGAGTCTCTCTCTGTTGCCCAGGCTGGAGTGCAGTCGCGCAATCTGGGCTCACTGCAAGCTCTGCCTCCTGGGTTCACGCCATTCTCCTGCCTCAGCCTCCCGAGTAGCTGGGACTACAGGTGCCTGCCACTACGCCCAGCTAATTTTTTGTATTTTTAGTAGAGATGGGGTTTCACCATGATAGCCAGGATGGTCTCAATCTCCTGACCTCATGATCCACCTGCCTCGGCCTCCCAAAGTGCTGGGATTACAGGCATGAGCCACCGTGTGCAGCCTATTTGACATCTTTCTTTTTCTTCATGTAGGTGTTTATTGCTATAAACTTCCCTCTTAGAACTGTGTTTGCAGAATCCACAAGTTTGGCATGTTGTGTTTTCAGTTTTGTTTGTCTCAAGATATTATTTTTAAATTTTTCTCTTAATTTCTTCTCTGCCCCATTGATTATATAGGAATGTGTTATGTAATTTCCATATATTTGTGAACTTTCCCAAAATTTTCCTTTTATTGACTTCTAATTTCATACTATTTTGCTCAGAAAAGTTACTTGATATAATTTCAGTTTTCTTAGATTGGCTAAGGCTTATTTTGTGGTCTAACATATATGACTTAGCCTGGAGAATGTTTTCTGTGTGCTTGAGAATAATGTTTATTCTATTGCTGTCGGATGGAATGTTTTGTATATGTCTGTTAGACCTATTTGTTCCAAAGTGTTGCTCAAGTCTAGTGTTTTCTTACTGATTTTCTGTCTGGATGATCTATTCATTGTTAGAAGTAGGGTATTCAAGCCTACTACTATTATTGTATCACTGTCAATTTCTCCCTTCAGATCGATTAATATGTACTTTATATATTTAGGTGCTATGATTGGTGCATATTATTTACAATTGTTATATCTCCTTAAAGAATCAATGCTTTTATCATTATTAAATGTCCTTTTTTATTGTTTTTACACTTTTTACCTTAAAGCGTATTTTGTCTGATATAAGTATAGCTGCCCCTGCTCTTTTTCTGTTTGCAAGAGATGTTGTTTTCCATCTCTCAACTTTCAGTCTATGTGTGTTCTTGAAGCAGAAGTGAGTCTCTTGTAGACAGCATGTAGTTTTTGTGTGTGTGTTTTTTTAATCGGTTTGGCCACTCTATATCTTTTGATTGGATAATTTAATCCATATACATTAAAGGTAATTATTGATAAACAAGACTTTATTATTGTTTGTTAATTATTTTCTGGCTATTTTGTGGACTTTTTGTTCCTTTCTTACTGTCTTGCTTTTCTTCCCTGTGATTTGATGATTTTCTGTAGTGGTTTCCTTTGATTCCTTTATCTTTATCTTTCATATATCTACTATAGGTTTTTGTTTTGTGGTTATAAAAGACTTACATAAAATGTCTTACTATCTAACTATTTTAAGTTTATAACAATAGTAATTACATACCAAAACTTTACCCTTCCCCCTCATTGTATGCTTTTGATGTCACAACTTACATCTTTTTATATTGTGTATCCATAAATATATTATTATTGCTATATTTTTAATTTTTTTTCCTCTAGCTTTTATACTGGAGCTACAGGTAATTTATACACCATAATTAGAGTATCACAGTATTCTGAATTTGACTAATGCTTAGTTTTACCAATGAGTTTTATACTTTTATATGTTCTTATGTTACTAATTAACTTCCTTTCATTTCAGATTGAAAAACTCTCTTGAGTATTTATTTTTCCTTTAAGTAGAGAATTAGTATTAGAGACCATAACCTTTATGCTAGGGGTGCTCATTACTCCTGAGTCGCCACAGATTCTAGGCCTTTCTAGTAGACAGAAACAGGCAATATGTATTTTTAAAATGAAAGAGATAAAATATTTTTACCTTAATATTTCCAATTCAATATTAAGATGTGAAATTTTATTTTTCTTGTACTTATTTTTTCTCAAATGGAAAATTCTTGTTTTTATTGGCATTAACATAATTATTCACTTTATCCTACAACATACTTTAAAAACAGAAACATAACATAGTTTAAAAATAAAAATGCTAATATTAGTATTAAAATTAAATCTACATAATACAGTTTAAGATCTCCATTTTCCTACTTATAAATGAGAGTGAACATCATACACACATGCATACGTGTGTGTATATATATTTAATGTCTTCCTAATTTTTTCTTTTGTGGTCTCTCTTCATATTACTTGACAATTTGTTGTATTACAGGCTTGATCATTTTCTTTTTAATTATTAGGAGTGCTTTAAATTATTAGAGATATGAAAACATATGAATTACAAACATTTTTATCAGTTCATTATTACGTTTTCCCTTCTATATGGTGTTTTATAATGTAACTTTTTGTGTTTTTAATTTTTATGTAGTCAAATTTATCAAGTTGTTTTATAATACTTTAGAGAGTCAAAGGAAAGTTTCATCTACCCTTGGTTTATAAAGGAATTCATCCATGTTTTTTCCTACTGCTTATGTGGTTTCTTATTCTGATCCACTTGATATTCACACAGGTGTGTAGTGTGAAGAACAGATTCAATTTCATCTTTTTCCATATGGCTCCTCAGTTGGCAAAACATTACAAAATCTATTTTAGACCTCTACTTCTAGATGGGACGGACTAGCTTGTATCTTGATAAAACAAAATAGAAACCGTAGGATACAATGATAATAGTAATACAAAGTGGATATTTTGAAGGTATTGCTGAGCTATCATGTCCTTCAAGACTTGAGGGACTCAGTTATTGGATAGAAGGGAAATGCACTGTGATGAATAAAATATTCTCTACTGTAGTTACCCTTATGGAATTTGCTAAGGTAATGTGCCTAGAACTGAGAGGCTGAGAAGCCAAGCATAAAGCAGAGACTAGTAGATTGAGACCTTGCGTGAACAATTTATTGTGTTTTGACAAATACATACTGCTTTGTAACCAACACTCAAACAAGATACAAAATATTTCATCGCCCAAGAAAATTCATTTGTATTTCTTTCCAGTCAATACTCTACAGAAGAACCACTGTTATGATTTCCTTCAACATAGATTAGTTTTCCCATTCTTGAACTTCTTATAAATGAAATCATATAGCATTTACTAATTTATACCTTTATTATTTTGTTAAACATAATGTTTTTGATATTCACATATGTTATTGGTATCCATTTGGTTTTTAAATTAGCTAGTTTACTTTTAGAGAATGCGGTACTATCCTAAACTATTTCACAGTTCTTTGGGTCATTGAATACATTTTGTACCTGTCCTGTTTATCTGTCTTCTGGGGCTAGAGTTTTCTGTTTTTGCATATCTCCTTGGCCTTACACATATTTATATCTATCTCGTGGTATCTATAACTTTGTAGGTAGGGGCTATGGATTGACCATCTTTTTCTTTCTCTTTTTTCTTTTTTTGAGATGGAGTTTCACTCTTGTTGCCCAGGCTGGACTGCAATGGTGCGATCTCGACTCACTGCAACCTCCGCTTCCTGGGTTCAAGCGATTCTCTTACCTCAGCCACCGGAGTAGCTGGGATTACACGCATGTGCCACCAAGCCTAGCTAATTTTGTATTTTTTAATAGAGACAGGGTTTTGCCATGTTGGTCAGGCTGGTGTCAAACTGTTGACCTCGGGTGATCCACTCGCCTCAGCCTCCCAAAGTGTTAGGATTATAGGCATGAGCGACCACTCCTGGCCTAATAATCTTTTATCTCCAGGTTTAACACAGTTTCTATTACATAGCTGGTGGTCAGTACATTGGACTAAGATTCTGCTTTTAATTGATTTATTGCCTGTAAGTGTAGCAATGTCACTCCAAAATTGTTTGCCTTTGAACCAACCCTCCTCTGTTGCGGGAAGTCAGGGACCTCAAATGGAGGGAACGGCTGAAGCCATGGCAGAAGAACATAGATTGTGAAGATTTCATGGGCATTTATTAGTTCCCCAAATTAATACTTTTATAATTTCTTATGCCTGTCTTTACTGCAGTCTCTAAACATAAATTGTGAAGATTTCATGAACACTTATCACTTCCCCAATCAATATCCTTGTGATTTCATATGCCTGTCTTTACTTTAATCTCTTAATCCTGTCAGCTGAGGAAGATGTATGTCACCTCAGGACCACGTGATAACTGCATTAACTGCCCAAATTGTAGAGCATGTGTGTTTGAACAAATATGAAATCTGGGCACCTTGTAAAAAGAACAGGATAACAACAGTTGTTCAGGGAATAAGAGAGATAACCTTAAACTCTGACTGCTGGTGAGCCGAGCAGAACAGAGCCATATTTCTCTTCTTTCAAACGCAAATGGGAGAAATATACCTGAATTCTTTTTCTCAGCAGGGAACATCCCTGGGAAAGAGAATACGCACCTGGGGGTATAGGTCTATAAACGCCCCCCCAGGTGTGCCCATCTTCTATGGTCGAGGCTGTAGGGGTGAAATAGACCCTAGTCTCCCATAGCACTCCCAGGCTTATTAGGAAGAGAAAATTCCCACCTAATAAATTTTGGTCAGAACGGTTGTTCTCAAAACCCTGTCTCTTGATAAGATGTTATCAATGACAATGGTGCCCGAAACTTCATTAGCAATTTTAATTTTGCCCTGGTCCTGTGGTCCTGTGGTCCTGTGATCTCGCCCTGCCTCCACTTGCCTTGTGATATTCTATTACCTTGTAAAGTACTTGATGTCTGTGACCTACACCTATTCGCACACTCCCTCCCCTTTTGAAAATCCCTAATCTTGCTGGTTTTTGTGGCTTGTGGGGCATCACGGAACCTACCAACATGTGATGTCTCCCCCGGATGCCCAGCTTTAAAATTTTTCTCTTTTGTACTCTGACCCTTTATTTCTCAAGCCAGCTGACACTTAGGGAAAATAGAAAAGAACCTACGTGACTATTGGGGCAGGTTCCCTGATACTCCTCCTTTATCTTGAACAAACTCTCAAATTTATTGTCTTTATTTGATCTATTGGATCACTTCCCAACATTGAAAGCGGCAACTTAAGTACTGAGTCAGTTAAATAAAAATGTAAACTTCTGAGTATACTAATTGACACAAGTTAGTTGCTCAATAAAGTTGTGGGAAAGGAAATGGGAACTCAAGCTCAATTCTTCTTGGGCTATTAATTGAAGCCACAGAGGCCCTACTATGTCCTACACTTGAGCCTAAGTTACAAAACTATTTATATTGTTTCAGAATTATATCAGCTTTGTTTTTCTTTTCTTGTGTTTTTCTATTTAAGAATTTATGCTATTAAATTTATGACATTCCTATCTTTATCAGAAAGTAAGTATCTTACAATTAAGAGACTATGTCTTTCTGTACTTTTATTTTTGCTGTAGGACCAAGCTACAGTTTATACACACTGGACACTCAAATATATAGAGAAAAGAGTGATGGTGCTAATTGTGGAACAGAACAATAAATTTATGCTATTATATTTATGACATTCCTATCTTTATCAGAAAGTAAGTACCTTACAATTAAGAGACTATGTCTTTCTGTACTTTTATTTTTGCTGTAGGACCAAGCTACAGTTTATACACACTGGACACTCAAATATATAGAGAAAAGAGTGATGGTGCTAATGAATGTGGAACAGAACAATAAATTTATGCTATTATATTTATGACATTCCTATCTTTATCAGAAAGTAAGTACCTTACAATTAAGAGACTATGTCTTTCTGTACTTTTATCTTTTGCTATAGGACCAAGCTACAGTTTATACACACTGGACACTCAAATATATAGAGAAAAGAGTGATGGTGCTAATGAATGCCGAACAGAATAATAAATGGATTTAATCCCTAGGTGCTCAAAACATACAATGTCACATAAAAGCTTATTATAACTGTCACTTTTGATGGCAGAGCAAAAGGAACAAAGAGATGAAAATCAAAGAGAACATCTGTATATAAAGTGAGATGAAGTAACAGAAGAGAAACTTAGTCATAAGAAAGTGTTATAACTGTGAATTGTCAAACTCAAGGGAAGGGTTTAGAAAAATACGATAGGCTCCACTTACAAGAAACTCAGTTTTGTTCAGTAAATGGATTCTGTAATTGGAATTTTTGCTCCTTCTCCTCTGGGAGTATGTGGATGAGAGTTAATTAATGTGATAAAGTTGTGCAGTTTCTGTGAATACTATAATTGTTAAAGATTCAAATTGCCCTTCATCTGTATAATTTGGGTGAAGATATGGGAATGGGTAAAGAAGACACAAGTCTGCTCTCTCTGAAGTTTTAGGTTCCAGAGTTAAGATTATATAAAGAAGGGATAAAGTGGAGAAAGACGAGTACTTCAGATTTGTAACAGATAATTGTAAGCCTAATTGTATAGCTTCGTGCATACACCTCATCTGTCAGGTCATTGGGATAACTTTCAAATAGGCATACTCAGGATGAATTCCACAGCTTCTAAGTCTCCATCCACCTCAATTTTTTTTCTCTCCTTTTTTCAGGAGTTGTTTCAGTAACTGTTGTTGAATTATAAACCACTCCAAACTTAGTAGTGTAAAATAACTATTTTATAATACTTACAAATTCCATGGATCAGGAACTCAGACACGGTACTGAAGGGATGGCTTGACTCTGCCGCAGGATGTCTCAGGCTTCATATAGTGAGGGTGAGTGAAGCAGTGGGGGCACATATATAAAGGCTTCATTACTTGCATGTTTGATGCCTAGGGTAAGATGCCTCAAAACTGGGCTTAGCTGAGACTGTCACCTAGGGCTTCTCTCAATATTGTGGCTGGATTCTAAGATGGAGTCTTGAGACCAAAAGATCCAAGAAAGCCACATGGAAGCTCTGTTGTCTTTTTGACCTTATTGCACAACTCACATGCCTTTACTTCTGCCAGTGTATTTTCAAAGCAGCCACAGGCTGCTTAGTGGGTGGAAAGAGAGGATATAGACCCCACCTGTTGATGAGAGAAGTGTCAAAGAATTTGTAGCCATTAAAAAAAGTACTACCTCATCTCTACAATTAAAAAGTAAACAAATATTTTATTAGGCAATACTCTCCCAGATAGCTCAGAGGAAAGGTCTTGCATTGGTTTCTGGTCCATTGATTGTTAATGGTAATAAGTCCTGACTAGTAGGATTCTAAAGTTAGGTTATTTCAATAAAAGGTACTAGTGTGACATTTGGAACATGGAAGAGAGATCATTTTATTATCTGGCAATGGTGGGCAGATGGCAAATCTCTGATTCAGTGCTACCGTCAGCTGAGTTCTTTAGTGGCAATTTCTTCAAATGTCTATAGTTTCTTAATCTCCTAAAACCCAGCAGTCTTTTCCCTTGACCTTTGTCCCACAGCCCTTCCATTAGTTCTGTAACATTAATTCCTTGTATTAAATTCATTCTTACTTGAAATGCCTCTTTAAACTATCTAATAAAATTCATTTTTGTATTTTTATACTTACATTGAATTAAGGAATTCTTTATAAGGTATATAGTCCCAATAGACATATTCCATTTGGGGACTGACAAACATTGTCTTTATTATGTAGTAATAGCTAATTTTATTTATTCAATTTATATTAGCTGGGCATGGTGGTGTACATCTGTGGTTCCAGCTACTAGGAAGGCTGAGGTGGGAGGATTGCTTGTGCCAGGGAGGTGGGGGTTTCAGTGAGCCAAGATTATGCCACTGTTCTCCAGCCTGGGTGACAGAGCAAGACTCTGCTCAAAAAAAAAAAAAAAAAATGTTAGGAATATACTTCTGGCAAAAAAATTATTTTTTAAAATTATATTTTTTGTTGGTATATACTAGGCATATATACTTATGGAATATAAGAGATATTTTGATATAGGCATGCAATGTGTAATAATCACATCATGGAAAATGGGGTGTCTATCCCTTCACCCATTTATCCTTTGTGTTACAAATAATCCAAATATACCCTTTTAGTTATTTTAAAATGTACAATTAAATTATTATTGACTATATCCCTCTGATGTGTTATGAAATATTATGTCTTATTCATTCTTTCTAACCTGTTTTTTTGTAACTATTAACCATCCCCACCTTCCCTGTAGTCCCCCAGAGGCTACCCATCCTAGCCTCTGGTAACCATCCTTCTACTGTCTATCTCCATGAGTTCAATTGCTTTGATTTTTAGATCCCACAAATAAGTGAGAATATGTGACATTTGTCTCTCTGTCCCTGGCTTATTTCACTTAATACAATGACCTTCAGTTCCATCCATGTTGTTGCAAATGACAGGATCTCAGTTTTCTATGGCTGAATAGTACTCCATTGTGTATAAGTACTACATTTTCTTTATTCATCTGTTTTTTTTTTTTTTTTTTTTTTTTTGAGGCAGAGTGTTGTTCTGTCACCCAGGCTAGAGTGCAGTGGTGTGATCTTGGCTCACTGCAAACTCCACCTTCCGGGTTCAAGGGATTCTCCTGCCCCAGCCTCCTGAGTTGCTGGGATTACAAGCGTGTGCCACTATGCCTGGCTAATTTTTGTATTTTTAGTAGAGATGGGGTTTCACCATGTTGGCCAGGCTGGTCTCAAATTCATGACCTCAAGTGATCCACCTGCCTTGGGCCCCTAAAGTGCTGGGACTACAGGCGTGAGTCACTGTGCCCGGCCCCATTCGTCTGTTGATGGACAGTTCAATTGCTTCCAAATCTTGGGTATTGTGAACAGAGCTGCAACAAACATGGGAGTGCAGATATCTCTTTGATATACTGATTATCTTTCTTTTGGGTACATACCTAGCAGTGGATTTGCTGAATGATATGGTAGCTCTACTTTTAGTTTTTTAAGAAACCTCCGAACTTTTCTCCACAGTGGCTATACTAATTTACATTCCCACCAAGAATGTGCAAGTGTCGCCTTTTCTCTACAAACATTCCAACATTTGTTTCTGGCAATACAATGATTAATTTGAGTCTGAGATAATTTCTTGACATTTTGAAAATTGTTTTTGACTTTTTAATTTTTACAATTTTTATATATTGATGAGGTACAAATGCAGGTTTCTCACATGCATATATCGTGTTATGGTAAAGTCTGGGCTTTCAGTATACCCATCACCTGAATGGAAACGTTGTACTCAATAGATAATTATTCAACTCTTATCCCCCTCCCACCATGTAGTCTCCAATGTCTTTTATTCCACTCTGTATGTTTATGTGTATCCATTGCTTTGCTTACCTCCCACTTATAAGTCAGAACATGTGGTATTTGTTTTCTGAGTTATTTCCCTGAGGATAACAGCTTCCAGTTCTGTTCACATTGCTGCAAAAGACATGATTCCATTCTTTTACATGGCTGAGTAGTATTACAGGGGGTGTGTGTGTGTATGTGTGTGTGTATTTACTCCTCCACTGATGGATACATTTAGGTTGATTCCATATCTTTGCTATTGTGAATAGTGCTGTGGTAAACATATGAGTGCAAGTGTGTTTTTGATATAATAAATTATTTCCCTTTGGGTAGTTACCCAGCAGTGGGATTGCGGATTGAATGATAGTTCTAGTTTTAGTTCTCTGAGAAATCTGACTCTGAGATAATTTTTAATAAGGAAGAAAGCAGAGAGAAAGAACATTGTGGAAATATCCCATTTTGGGAGGCAAAAGCCATAAATATGAGGAAAGCCTAAACAATTTAATAAACCCCAAAAAGAAAAGGATATGATCTGATCTAAGCTGAATAAACTATACAAAATACTGATAAAATTCTGATATTTAAAAAGAAATGTAAAATTGAAAAAATAATATATTTTAATTTAGATTATTTTGTCCTCTATTAGGTGTTCTTTTCCAGTTAAGAGTTTTTATCGGAGAGTCTGTTTATATTACACTTAGAATCATGAATATCTATAAAGATATTCATCTATATTTATGAAACAGAAAGTGATAATGATATATTTTATGTATTTAGTAAGTATATATATATTGAATATAATATACAAGTACAATTCTATTTCTGGGGGAATCAAAGACAGAAATAACACTGTCCTTACTCCCCCCAAATCACATTATTATTACTGTAATTTCAAAGAAAATAAGAACTGGTTACAAAAAGTTATAAACTTGAGTTTAACAGATAATGGGTGTATTCGTTCATTTTCATACTTCTATAAAGAACTGCCCCAAACTGGGTAATTTATAAAGGGAAGAGGTTTAATTGACTCACAGTGCAGCATGGCTGGGAAGGCCTCAGGAAACTTACAATCATGGAAGGCAAAAGGGAAGCAAGGCACTTTTTTCACAGGGGACAGGAAGGAGAAGTGCCTAGTGAAGAGGGGAAGAGGCCCTTATAAAATCATCAGCTCTCATGAGAACTCACTCACTATCATGAGAACAGCATGGGGAAAACTGCCCCCATTCAGTTACCTCCACCTGGTCTCTCCCTCGACACAAGGGAATTATGGGGATTACAGTTCGTGATGAGATTTGGGTGGGGCCATAAAGCCTAACCATATCATTTTGCCCCTGGCCCCTCCCAAATCTCATGTCCCTTTCACATTTCGAGATCAATCATGCCTTCCTAACAGTCCCCTAAGTCTTACTTTATTCCAGCATTAACCGAAAAGTCCAAGTCCAAAGTCTCACCTGAGACATGGCAAGTTCCTTCTGCCTGTGAGCCTGTAAAATCAAAAGCAAGTTAGCTACTTCCTAGATACAATAGGGGTACAGGCATTGGGAAAATATACCCATTTCAAGTGGGAGAAATTGGCCAAAACAAAGGGGCTACAGGCCCCATGCAAGTCTGAAACCCAGCAGGGCAGCGATTAAATCTTAAAGCTCCAAAATGATTTCCTTTGATTCCGTGTTTCACATCCAGGTCACCTTGATGCAAGAAGTGGGCTCCCACGGTCTTCGGCAGCTCTTCCCCTGTGGCTTTGTAGGGTACAGTCCCACTCCCAGCTGCTTTCACAGGCTGGCATCGAGTGTCTCTGTCTTTTCCAGGCATGTGGTGCAAGCTGTCAGTGGATCTACTACTCTGGTGTCTGGAGGACGGTGGCTCTCTTCTTACATCTCTATTAGGCAGTGTCCCATTGGTGACTCTGTGCGTGGGCTCCGATCCCACATTTCCCTTTTGCATTGCTCTAGCAGAGATTCTCCATGAGGGCGCCACCCCTGCAGCAAACTTCTGCCTGGACAACCAGGTGTTTCCATAAATCTTCCGAAATCTAGACAGAGGTCCCCAGACTTCAATTCTTGACTCTTGTGCCACCTGCAAGCCCAACACCATGTGTAAGCCACCAAGGCTTAGGGCTTACACCCTCTGAAGCAATGGCTTGAGCTATACATTGGCCCCTTTTAGCCATGGCTGGGATGCAGGGCACCAAGTCCTGAGAATGCACAAAGCAGCAAGGCCCTGGGCCCAGCCCATGAAACCATTTTTTTCCTCTTAGACCTCTAGGCCAGTGATGGAAGGGGCCATGAAGACCTCTGGCATGCCCTGGAGACATTTATCCCATTGTCTTGGTGATGAACATTTGGCTTTTCTTTACTTACACAAATTTCTGTAGCCAGCTTGAATTTCTCCTCAGAAAATGGTTTTTCTTTTCTATTGCATTGTTAGCTGTGAAGTTTTGGAACTTATGCTCTGCTTCCCTTTTAGATATAAGTTCCAGTTGCTAACCATATCTTTGGGAATGCATAAAACTTAATGCTTTCAAGAGCCCTCAAGTTACCTCTTGAATACTTTGCTGCTTAGAAATTTCTTCTACCAGGGATGCTAAATTAGCTCTCTCAAGTTCAAAGTTTCACAGATCTCTAGGGAAGGGACAAAATGCCACCAGTCTATTTGCTACAGCATAGCAAGAGTCACCTTCATTCCAGTTCCCAACAAGTTTCTCATCTCTATCTGAGACCCCTTCAGCTGGGATTTCTTTGTCCATATCATTATCAACATTTTGGTCAAAGCCATTCAACAAGTCTCTTAGAAAGTTCCCAACTTTCCCACATCTTCCTGTCTTCTTCTGAGCTCTCCAACGTGTTCCAATCCCTGCCTGTTATCCAGTTCCAAAGTCGGTTCCAGATTTTCAGGTTTTTTTATTGCAGCACCGAACTCTCTGTGGTACCAATTTGCTATATTAGTCCATTCTCATACTGCTATAAAGAACTGCCTGAGATGGGATAATTTATAAAGGAAAGAGGTTTAATTGACTCACAGTTCAGCGTGGCTGGGGGGGCCTCAGGAAACTCACAATTATGGTGGAAGCCAAAGGGCAAGCAAGCCACCGTTTTCAGAAGGTGGCAGGAAGGAGAAGTGCCTAGTGAAGTAGGGAAGATATAAAAAATTAGCCGGGCCTGGTGGCGGGTGCCTGTAGTCCCAGCTACTCGGGAGGCTGAGGCAGGAGAATGGTGTGAATCCAGGAGGCGGGGCTTGCAATGAGCGAAGATCGTGCCACTGCACTCCAGCCTGGGCGACAGAGCGAGACTCCGTCTCAAAAAAAAAAAAAAAAAATCAGATCTCATGATAACTCATTCACTATAATGAGAACAGCATGGGGGAAACCGCCCCCATGATTCAATTACCTCCACTTGGTTTCTTCCTTGTCACATGAGTATTATGGGGATTCCAATTCAAGATGAGATTGGGGTGGGGGCAGAAAACCCAACCATATTATGCAAAAAGTAATTTTGGGCAAAGTTTTCATGATTTCTGACCACCTCAAGAATGTTTTATAATATTAATATATTATTCTTGATCCTCTTTATTACTAGATCTCCAGAGATGCAGACTGCTGGAAAATTTTAACATGTGTTTTCCAGTCAAATATCTCTTTGCTAGATGAGATGATTTTTGCTCAAAGTTAGAAATTCTACTTTGATAAATATGATATGCTTAACTTTTTGCACTTTGATGTCATCTTATAAACAAATCAGAATGGGGAGCCTAGAAAGCATGTGTGTGTGTATGCATGAGTGTTACCTGTTAGTGTATTGACTGTACTGCATCACCTGCTCTGCTGGTGAGAACAGAGGGTTATTATTGGATCATGAGTCACCTATACCAGCTGGGTATACCTTGCTTCTTGACCACATTCATAGTTTCTACTAATAACTTTGCTAATGAATAATTTTAAGCACTGAAAGAATTGAACAAAGATTGTTAAAGAATAGGGAAATTCTACATTGCTCCAAAACAAATTCCAAATTCATGCTTGTGAATCAGTGGAATGTTTGCCTTGTGGTATTAACAAATACAATTTTGTGGAGTACTGTATATCTATATTCAAAGACACGTTCATGAATTCTGAGTAAAATGTGATTTGAATGAACATATGGACCCTTCAAGGGGCTTAGAGACTTAAAATGAGACGCATATGTAAGCAAATGAATAAAATAGTTACAAAGATCCTGGTAGAAGTGTCTATAAAGTATAATGGGAGCACAAAATAAAGACTATAGTCACTGTAGACACTGGAAAGTCTTAAGCAGAGGAAGGGACACGAAATATGCTTTGAAGAAGTGAATAAAATTGCAGGGTAAGATAGGAGGAAAGGGAATTACACTTGGAGGGAACATGTGCAGGGGCCCAAGGCCATTTGGGAATACTAGCAGCTAGTAGCTTTTTAGAGCTGGAATATATGGAGTAAACAGGCTCTGGGAGAAGAAGCTTCAGAGAAAGTAAGGGGTCCAGAGATATGAAAAGGCTGGATGTTTGTTCTTATCTCAAGAGTTTCACTTTCTGCATGAAAGGGAGACAGGAAGGATTCAAATCACCATCATATTTCAAGGCCAAAGTTGTGTTTCAAAAAATATAATTCTATGTACATTACAGAGACTGATTAGAAATCTACTAAGAATTGTTTTTTTTTGTTTGTTTGTTTTCTTTTTTTTTTTTTTTTTTTTTTTTTTAAGAAGAAACGAGCCATGAGTTATGATCGTGCCACTTCCAGCTTGGCTCTCACTCTATCACCCAGGCCAGAGTGCAGTGGTTTAATCATGACTCATTACCGCCTCGGCCCCTGGGCTGAAGCAATCCTCCTGCCTCAGCCACCCAAGCAGCTGAAACTGTGTGTACATGCCACTATGTCCAGCTAATTTTTGTATTTTTTGTAGAGACGGGGTCTCACTGTGTTGCCCAGGCTGGTCTCGAATTCCTAGCCTCAAGCATTCCTCCTGCCTTGGCCTCCCAAAGTGTTAGGATTACGGGCATGAGCCACTGCACCTGGCCTACTAAGAGGTAATCTGACAGAACTTTGATGTAGTCTACCCAAGTGCAGTAAAAACAATCTTCTTAAAAGTCCAGCATAGGTGCAGCTACCTTCAGGGACTTCTTTGATACTCTTTACCTTTCATTGTGTGTGTATGTGTTTGTGTGTGTGTGTGTGTGTCCACAGAAACAATGAATAAGGCATGGTGTGATATCAGTAGGTATTTCTATCTACACCTAAGTCTATAATTCAGACATTTATGCCTTCATCTTACTGCACAGATTAGACCAGTGAGATAACAAGGGGGAGGGAGGAAGTAGAAGTATTTAAAAGTAAAGCAAAGACTGGAATAGTCAAACGTGAATTATACAAGCACAAAAATCTTTAATTTTGGCAATTCCTAAAAGACAACAAAGGGCTGGAATCTTTATGGATAAAAGATTTCCAAAAGACATTACGTAGAAAGAATTCAATAGATATAGTAGGTTCAGAGAAAAATCAACAGCTAAGAAAGACAAGCCCAATATAAGGATGCCTGCTGAGGTAGGCCAATCTAACTTAATTGATGATGGCTTGAAGAAAGATAGTTTTCAAGCAATAATCTGGAAAGACAGGAGATTTAAGAAAATAAAGAAGAGGTAATTAGAAATATATTATGCTTGCTAGCAGGAAACATTGCATTGATTTTTCCTTAATAAAATGTTAATGGGTTCCTCAGAGGAATTCTTGGCTTAAAATTTGGGGACATCCCAGACTTTGCGAAGAAACCAATACTTTCACAAATTTATCAAACATTGGCCAAGTAAAATGACTCAGGACTTAACTTTAGAGATGCTAATATTAGTCATTACAAGGAATTTTAAAAAGATGAACTCAAAGACAATTTAATTAATATGTTCCAATGAAATTAACAGAAAAATCATTGATATATATGTATATCTGTATGTCTGTGAGTTCATAATTTTGTGGAAATACAGGTTGAAAATAAAACACAAAGAACTCAGGTGCCTATTTGTGAGGTTAGGCACTCCCAGGGATGTAGCCAAGTTCTGCATTTAACCCAGTTAACTATATACCTTTATGAGTCTCTAGAAGTCTGAAGTTGGGGACAAAAAAATTCGTGTCTAGAAATT
This sequence comes from Pongo abelii, assembly GCF_028885655.2. Classification (NCBI taxonomy): domain Eukaryota; kingdom Metazoa; phylum Chordata; class Mammalia; order Primates; family Hominidae; genus Pongo; species Pongo abelii. The sequence goes on from NC_071998.2 coordinate 34,706,308, forward strand.
TGAGTGTTTATATTTTTCAGAAGTGATCTGTTCTAGAAGATGAGCTACACTAATGAAACTTGTTAAAGAGTGAACTAACCAGAATAATGTATACATTTATAATAAGAAATTTAGCTTCTAAGCAAATTGATATACTTGTGTCAGGTGATCTGTACAGTGTAGGAAAAGATATGTGGACAGGCAAGCTAAAACCAGGAGACTGCTTGGTAAGCTTGTAATAGGAACCACTAGCATAAGTGGTATTATCTAGATGGCTGGCATCTTAAAGACACTATAGCTTGGCGTTTTCAACAATATAAGCAGACCATAAACACTAAACCAGGCTTGTTGGCTCTTCGGGGCATGCTTTTCCCTGGATGGGGCTAAGTATGTGTTTATAAATGTTCCCCTTTTGTGTTCTCTTTCTGGACACTGTGCAAACTATTTCTCTTTGTAGTTCAGCAAACATTAGAAGGAAGGATAGAAAATCTAAGATATTTTTAGTGAGTGTAGCGCAAACTAAAGAGAGGAAAGAGGTGAGAGTTACTTAGGGATAGAGCTAAGTTAAGCTTAAGGATTGTAAAGAAGTTATAACTTCAAAAGTTTTGACCTGAAGCAAGAATGATAAATCAAGTCTTGAGGGAAAAGCATCAGGGATGCCAGAATTGCTTATTGCCGAGGGCAATATGGGCTCCCGGTGGTAGGTAGCTATGATGTCAGTGGTTTGACCTAAAGCCATAGAGATAGATGTAGAGGGAAAAAGAGCTTTTCCTCTGGAGAACAGATGGGGAGCTGGAGGGTTAAAGGAAGATGAGAGGGTGTTATAACAACCTGAGTCAGAAAGAATGACACACTTGAAGAAACCTTGAGTAGGTAAGCAGCCCCAAGGTTTTGGTTAAAGCTGCTTTTAACACTCAATTGTATGGACTCTTTCTGGAAGTCTTTAATCAAGACCATGCCTTGAACTCCCTTAAGGAAGGAACAAGCTTGGTCTGAAACTGGAAAGTTGAAGCCTGAACCTCCTGAGAGTGACCAGCAATCTAAAACACCAAGTCTGAAGTTTGCAGACAATTCACAGGTGATGTTATCTGGTGTAGATATTCAAGGGCATAGATGGGTCACATCTAGATGGAGTAAAGTAGCGGTAAACTTCTTAATTAAACTAGTGCCTAGCCCAGTGTCTGGCATATAATAAGTGCTCAAATATTTTTTGAAGCAATGAATGAAGCTTGGATGTTTAATAAGGAACAGAATAGTAGGAGAAAGAGGTTCCTGGGTTGATGTTAGCCATTATGATTTTGGGTAGGCAGTGGTTAAGTAGTAGCTTCCCTGAGTTGCTATAGATGAGAGGGATATTAATTGTGGTATGGAGATGAAGTTATTGTGTCCATTTTTTCACAAAGTGAGTGAGCACATTGTTGGCTTGTAACCTCATTCCAGAAGCTATTTTTTTCTTCATTAAAGGGATCAGAGTTGAACATGGGTTCCATCACAGAAATATGCAGAACTCATGCCCAGCACCAACTGCATGGGGCACTCAGGTGTGGGAGATGAACTACAGCATCAAGTAAACAATATAAGGACTAATTAGTGGCAGATATTCTCCAGAGTGTGTTGAAGGGAGAAAAATCCTATCTGGAAATACAATTATTAAAGCTAGTACTTAAATTTGACTCTAAGCAGTTTTCATAAAGAGACCGTAAATAAGTACTGTGATTAAAAAGAAAACATGTTTGTTCAGCCTAGACTAGTATGAATAAACACAGCATGGGGCCCACAAAGGAGGGTAAGCAGGGCCTACATGTGGCACGGAGAGAAAACACCATGCTGAATTAGAACCAATACCACTTTTGACATGCTGGCAAAAGGTTTTCATTAACCTCTTAATGTAGAGGAGCTGAATGTGTATTCCAAACCTCCAACTATAATAATTGCATGTGAGTATGCTCAAGTTAGCTATACAATAAATTGCATAAACATAGTTTTCATTCCATCAGTGCAAATAAAGGCATTTTCAGAGAATTTCTTCATCATTTTCACAAAGTCATGATTAAAAATAACCACCACTAGAACCTCTGGGCGTTGACATAGATAGGAATTTGGACTGAGGAAACTTGACTGATGATTGAAATCAGGGTGCTGGATCACAGTGGGAAAATCCAGGTAGGCCATAACAATTACAGAATATTGTTTTTACTCAGATTTTCCCAGAGTGCTATAAATTGTATAAAAAATAGGGATACAAGAAGCAGCAATTGACCCAGCCTTAAAGTTGAGGACATACAAAGGCAGATGAAGGACTGACATAGATTAGGGTTTAGGTCAAAATGGTAGATTGAAAGGTGATTCTTCTATACTGGCCATACATGATGAAGGTTATATTGTCTTTAAAATGTTTTTTCTGGGCTCTCTGCAGAAACTAAACAGGAAATTAATGCCCCAACCCTGAAACATCCGTTTTGAAACTGGTTCCCTCCCGTTTGAAACTGGTTTTGAAAGTTTTCTACTTCCCTTGGCGGGAATATGGGTTTCTGGTTGAATTGGTCTCATTGGCTCCAGGTCTAGTGTGCATGGAAGCCACTAAGCAACCATTGTCATCAGGCCCTAGGAAAAGTTGTAAATTCCAGACTCTACTTGTTTGGTGGGTTTGGGATACAGACTCAGATACCAAGTTTAAGATCTTCAAATTTTACAACTGAGAGTGACTGGGAAGGCTTGGCTGGACAGTAGATGTGAGTATCTTGTTAAAAACTGCCCGATGATTACCTTTGATAGGGTAGGATAAGTGACTTGGAGCTGATTCACTCATGCTATCAAGAGTTTAAAGCCTTGCTATTTATTGTTTGCTGTACTCTATAAAACCTTTTGTTTACAGATTATTTAAATTAGGATTTCTTTCCAAGAGCTCCTGATTAACTCACAAACTATGGAGGAAAGTACATCTGGAACAGGTTAAAAGACTGCCCAGGGTTATGTGGCAAGGCTGTGGGGGCAGAGCTGCTATGAAAACAGAAGTCTCTGGAGTTCTCTCTCAGCCTGCTGAGTCACTGTGCTGCTGAGCTTCACCATATGGCTCCCTCCACCCAGGTTTGTGATTCTTAAAGCAACTCTCACCACAGGCAGTTTACAGATCATATTTTCATTGTCCACAACTATAAATAATCTCTTGGCAAATGTATTTGAACTGCAGAGTAGGTAATAGAGTTAAAACGCCTTCATTTGACTCTTGAATCTGGTAAAAACTGATTTTCTTAGGCCTCCCATACACTTAGGTACATCTTCTTTCGAGGCCTGTCAAACCTCTAGAATATTCAAGGAAAGATGGTTTGTACTTGAGTCTGAAAATATGTTCATTTTTGGCCTTGGCTGACTAGAATAATGGTCTGAGTAATATAAGCGTGAGACAGTGAATTAAGATAATGCCCCACATTTGACTCATATACTGACAACCCACCTTTACAAACTCATGCCTTTAGACTTACTTTTTCTCTTTTTAAATCAGTAAGGCTATTGAAAATCATCAGAAAAGGATTTTATTCCTTTTAGCTGTTACCAAAATTTGAAATATAAAGATACATGGAAATTTTTTGAGACAGTGCCTTACTCTGTCATCCAGGCTGGAGTACTGTGGTGCAATCATGATTCACTGCAGCCTTGACCTTCTGGATTCAGGTGATCCTCCCACCTCAGCCTCCCAACTAGCTGAGACTACAGGTGCCCAGTTAACTTTTCTGTTTTTTGTAGAGATGGGGTTTTTGTCATGTTGCCCAGGCTGGTCTCAAACTCCTGGGCTCAAGCTGTCCACCTGCCTCAGCCTCCCAAAGTGCTAGGATTACAGGCTTGAACCACCACACCTGGCCAATATATGGAGATTTTTAAATCACATAATTGATGGATTTTGAGATGATCTGTTTATATGGTATATGAAGAGAGTAAGGCTGCTTTTGAGTTTTATCTTTTGTGTAATCTGTTAACTGATACCTACTTGTAATGGACCAAATGTTTCTGTCTCCCCCATATTCATATGTTGAAATCCTAGTCTCTAATGTGGTGGAATTAGGAATTGGGCCTCTGGGAAGTAATTAGGTTATAAGGGTATAGACCTCACAAATGGAATTAGTGTCCTTATTGAAGGGGCTTCACAAAGTTCTTGTGCTCTCTTTCTGCGAGGTGAGAGGACAGGGAGAAGTCGTCCATCTGAAATCTGGAATAGGGTCCTTAACAACTGACCATGTTGGAAGCTTGACCTCTGACTTCCAGCCTCATGATCTGTGAGAAAGAAATGTCTGTTGTTTATAAGCCTCCCAGCTTATGGTATTTTAAAGATATGGCCCAAAAGATAATAGCATATCTAAATAGTCAAGAGGCAGTATTACACTGAAAACTGGGAGTATGGAGAGTCCAGAACCAATTTTTGAAGTATCTATCTTTTGTCATCTTTACCTTTATTTTCCCTTCATTTATCCCATCCCTTTTGGCTGCTCTAAACATCTTTCCTCCATTTTAATGTCCTACCCAAGCATGTCTTTACTTAAAGCCCTCTCCTCATATTCTGAAATTGCTCTTCTTTTTTCTATGTTTCTGCTATTAAAGTACTCATTACTCTGGGGATATCTCAACTAGAGTTTAGGAGAGAAGTAATTTGACTAAGGCAGCCTGTGTACTCTCCATAAAGGACTTAATTGTTAAATGAATCCTTTTAGAGTTATTTACCTATAAAAATGGGCTTGTTAACCCAAATGAACCTTGATTTGGTAGCATTTCACACCTGAGAAGAGGGAAAGTGGCATTCTCAGGCAGTGTGAAGAAGAGATGTTTAGGGCAGTGGGGTTTTTTTTCCTTTAATTCCCAGCCTTGTAGTTCATTGTAGGGACTTATACATGAGGCTAGATAACTGCAAATATTGATCAAACTGTTTCTAATTCAACATTACTCCCCTACAGAAGACTAGGTGATTCAAATAGTTGATTTTTAGATGACATAAATGAAGACTTTATAAGTGACAGCTGGCCTGTAGGACTTGTTTCCAGCTTCGAGGTGGTCATGCATCTCATAAGGTAGATTACTTGTTTGGATTCTAAGGGGTGCATAAGTATTCCACCTTGCTTGAGATGCTATCCCTCTGGCCTTGCTTGAATTTCACACTGTTGGTCACTAGTAGTCTAGAAAACAAAGTTGAAATAGAAATATCTTCTGTTGCTTAGTGGCAGTTTTCTCTCTCTTTTCTACTGGCTTGTGACTGACTTGATGACATTTACCAGTTGGTAATTTAGAGCCTATAGGAGTGGGACAAAAAATAATTCTAGGTTACGGTTCTTTTTTTCACAGTTGGGATAGAATAACAGCATAGTTTCAAAGAAACTGGCTGAGAACTGTCAACTATGAGGAGATAGAAAAAGAAGACTCTAATGGCAAACTTCTCTTTCTTCATATTCCTCCCCTCATGGACATACAGGTTTGGTCTTAGGTAAATAAAAAGCTTTAGGTTTCTAGCACCAGGATTCCAGTTTATTGTTCACCTTCATTTGAACTGCTGAGATAATTTAAAGAACAAGACCAATCTTGTTTTAAGAGAACTTGAGAAAATGTATTATGTTTGTGAAGCCCACAAGCTTCATATGGGAGACAGGCAATTGTATAACTTCAGATTGTTTCAAAGCTATATATGTTGGACCTAAGACATATATAGGTCACAGAAATAACTTCTCTCACTGAAAATATGCCTCACTTAAATAATTCAGCCTCTAGCCAACATAATTACTTGAGAGGGTGTGGTGTGGAGGAAAATATTTACAAGAGATATGAAAGGAGTCAATGACTTTGACGTCTACTTGAAGCATGTTTGTCTTAGCAAGTTCCCATCCAGGTTCTCCACATGAACTCTTGGCATCTCCCAATATTCAGTTCTTGTCCAGAGGGACTAGGTATTTCTAAACATCTTGGTGCAATTGTATAGTTTGCATTCTACCTTATAGGTGACAATAATAGACTGGAATCAACACTGAAGTTACTGAAACATAGTTATCTACTCTAGAAAGATAAAAATCATCTAAGATAATAAGGGAGTACAAATATTACTAGTTAGTTCTATTTGAGGGATGAAGAAAATTAAAGACGTGAAACTGCTTGAGCCTAGGTGGTAGAAAAGGTTATAATTGTCCAATTATAAAGAAAACAGGAATAATTTTAATTGGTACAGATTTGACTTCAAACCTTAGCTGCTTTCAGGTAGTAGTCTAGAACAGGCCCGCTAAAATAACTGATGCCCTGCACTCTGCTATGGTACAGATGGTTTCAGGAAGACTAGGTTTGTCCTGTAAGAAGAGCGCTTGCATGACTTGAGGTTGCTGGAAAACATGCTTGTTCCTGGTATTCACTGGAAAAGTTTTGTAAACTTGCTCAGCCACAGCAGAAAGTATAGGCTACCTAACCACCATATATTCTTCCCCATGGATCTCTAGGTCTTGAGCAGGGCCGGGAGCAGCTGATTTGGGTGGTAGGGTAGGAAGAATGTAGAACAAATGACATTTTCTTTCTTGCATTAACTGGCAGACTGCCTTCTTGGAACACATAAATATAGACAGTTGTCACACATCTTAATTATGTGGAACACAACTGTAGATAATGCAGGAAATATATTTGCCTCTCTGGAAAATATTTGATAGAAAACATACTAACATCAATCTGAAAAAGCCCACAATTCTTGTGACATGGTAAAAAATATCCTATGGAATTAACCATATCCAGAGAACTCAGCTAGGAGCTTTGATCTGACACCAGGGACCTTATTTTCTTTTTCTCACAGAGCCAGAGACAATGCCAGGATCATTAGAAGTGCTGCCTTTTACTTTCAATTGATGAACATTATCTCCCACTATTCTTTCTGCTCACATCATTCTTAAAATCCTGAACTAAATCATATTTGCTCTTTTTCCAATAGAAGAGAAACAAATTTTGTTTATATTCACATGTTATAAGGCATTTTAAGTCTCTTGACTATTTCTAGACTGAAATTAGTTGGGCCAATAATATTTGATAACATTTACCTTTCTTTACAGCACTTGCACTATGAAACTATGTGTTTATTATTACTTGTTTACTTGTTGTATTCCCCAGTAGAATATAAGCCTCATGTAGGCAGAAGCTATAGCTGTATTACCTTTTTGCTGTATTGTTGAATTTGGTTTACTAGTATTTTGTTGGAGGTTTTTAAAGTTACCTTCATCAGTGTTATTAGCCTGTAGTTTTTTGTTGTTGTTGTTGTTCTTGTTGTTGTATCTTTGTCTGGTTTTGTTACCAGTGTAATGCTGGCCTCTTAGAATGAACGTGGAAATATTCTCTCCTCTTCAATTATTTTTAAAAGATTAAATAGAATTCATATTAATTTTTTTGTAAATGTTTGGTAACATTGAGCAGTGTTGCTGATGCAGTAACATCAGGTCCTGCACTTTTCTTTGATAAAAACTTTTCATTACTGCTTCGATCTCATAGCTCTTTTTTGGTCTTTTTAGGTTTTCCATTTCTTCATAGTTCAATCTATTAGGCTTCTATCCATTTCTTTTAGGTTTTGCATTTTGTTGGTGTATAGTTTTTCATATTAGTCTCTTATGATCCTTTGTATTTCTGTGATATCAGTTATAATGTTCCCTTTTTTGTCTCTGAATTATTTGGGTCTTCTCTTTTTCTTAGTGTAGCTGGAGGTTTGTCAATTTCGTGTATCTTTTTTTAAAAAAACTCCAACTTTTTGTTTAATTAATTATTTATTTTTTTAGTTTCAATTTCATTTATTTCTGCTGTGATGTTTACTACTTCTTTCCTTCTACTAATTTTGGGTTTGATTTGTTCTTGCATTTCTGGCTCCTTGAGATGCATCCTTAGGTTATTTAAGATTTTCTGTTTTTTTGATGTATGTGTTTATTGCTATAAACATCACTCTTAGAACTGCTTTTGCTGTATCCCATAGGCTTTGGTATGTTGTGTTTTCATTTTCATTTGCCTTAAGGAATTTTTAAGTTTTCTTTTGAATTTCTTTCATTGACCCACTTGTTCAGGAGCACATGGTTTAATTTCTATAAATTTGTCCAGTTTCCAATATTCCTTCAGTTGTTGATTTCTAATTCTATTCCATTGTGGTCAGAAAAGATAGTTGATCTAATTTTTATTTTTAAAAATTTAAAATACTTGTTTTATGACCTAATATATGGTCTACACTGAATAATGTTCTATGTGCTATTGAGAAAAGTATGTTTCCTTCTGCTGTTGGATGGAATGTTCCATAGATGTCTGTTTGGTCCATTTGGTCTGGAGTGCAGTTTAACTCCAATGTTTCATTGTTGATTTTCTGTCGGGATGATCTGTCTATTGCTGAAAGTAGAGTGTTGATATTTCCTACTATTATTGTATTACAATCAATCTCTCTTTTGGTTTATTAGTCTTTGTTTTATACATTTGAGTCTTTTATTGTTGGGTGCATATATATTTCCAATTATTATATTCTGTTGCTATATTGATGCCTTTATTATTCTAAGCATTATTATGTAATAGCCTTCCTTATCTTTTTTAAATCATTTCTTACTTAACATCTATATTATGTGATGTAAGTATAATGTCTCCTTCTTGTTTGTTTGTTTTCCATGGGATATCTTTTTCCAACCCTTTGCTTTCAGTCTGTACATATCTTTATAGGCAAATTGAGTTTCAGGTAGACAGCATATAGTTGGATCCTGTTTTTTAATCATGTAGTTACTCTTTCTTTTAATTGGAAAATATAATCTATTTGCATTCAAGGTTATTATTGATAGGTAAGGTTTTACAATTGCCATTTTGTTACTTGATTTTTGGTTGTTTTATAGACCCTTTCTTTTATTCATCTGTTGCTGTCTTTTGTAGTTAAGTGAGTTTCTTTAATAGAATGTTTTGATTCTGTGTTGCTTAGTGTATCTATTGTGGGTTTTTGCCTTGAGGTTAACATGAAGGTTACAAAAAAAATCTTTTAGTTATTACAGATTTTTTAAAGCTGATATCAACTTAACGTTGATTGCAAAGGAAAGTACTGAAAACAAAATTATTTTCCCCCCACATTTTAATTTTTTGATGTTTCAATTTACCTATATTTATATTGCCTATCTCTTAACCAATTACTATAGTTATCATTGTCTTTAATACTTTTGTCTTCTAGTCTTTATACTTAACATATAAATGGTTTACTTGCACAATTATAGAATTAGAGTATTACAAATGTGGCTTCTTATATTTACCAGTGAGTTTTATAGCTTCAGATGTTTTATTGTTACATATTAGTATCTATTTCTTTAGCATTTCTTGTGACAGGTCTACTGTCGATGAATTCTCTCAACTTTTGTTGGTCTGGTAATGTAATGTCTTCATCTCTTCTTTGTGTTTTAAGAATAGCTTTGTTGAGTATAGTATTCTTGGCTAAGAGGGTTTTTTTTTTTTTTTTTTTTTTTTTTTTTTTTTTTTTTTACCTTCAACACTTTGAATTTAGCATTCTACTTTTTTCCTGGCCTGCAGGGTTTCTCCTAAAAACCCATTGAAAGCCATATTAGAGCACCATTGAATGTGATATGTTTCTTTTTTCTTGCTGTTTTGAACAATTTGTGTGTGTGTGTGTGTGTGTTCGATATTTGCTAAGTTGATTCTGATGTACCTTCGGGAATTCCTCACAGGACTGAATTTGATTGGTGACCTCTGAGCTTCCTGTATCTGGATGCTGCCCTCTTTCTCCAGATTCAGGAAATTTTCAGTCATTATTTTCTTAAGTATGCTTGCTTGCTTGCTTTTTTTTTGAAATGGAGTCTCACTCTGTCACCCAGGCTAGAGTGCAGTGGCTCAATCTTCACTCACTGGAACCTCTGCTTCCCAGGTTCAAGTGATTCTCCTGGCTCAGCCTCCTGAGTAGCTGGGATTACAGGCAGATGCCACCAAGCCCAGCTAATTTTTGTATTTTTAGTACAGACAGGGTTTCACTACATTGGCCATGCTGGTCTTGAACTCCTGAGCTAGTGATCCGCCCGCCTTGGCCTCCCAAGGTGCTGGGATTACAGGCGTGAGCCACTGCACCTGGCCCTTAAACATTCTCGCTAAGCTCTTTTCTTTCTCCTTTCCTTTGGGGGTTACAATTATGCAGAGGTTAGTTGTTTTCCCTTTTTTTTTTTCTTTTTCTTCTCTGATTGGGTAATTTCATGTGTGCTGTCTTCCAGCTCAGTAATTCTTTCCTTTTTGAACAAGTTTGCTTTTGAAGCTTTATCATGAGATTTTCTGTTCATAATTATATTATTTATTTTCAAGAACTCTATTTGCATTATAAAAACTGTTACTATTTTTCTGTCAAATATTTTTTCCAAAATTGTTTTTCAAATTTTATTTAATTTTCTATTCATATTTTTCTGCAACTTCCTGAACTTCTTTAAGTGGGTTATTTTGAATCATGTATCAGATATTTCATAGATCATCAATTTTTCTGGCTCTGTTGCTGAAGTTTTCTAGGTTTCTTTTGGTAGTGTCATAGTTTCCTGAGTTTTCACAGTCCTTTTGTCTTTATGTTGATGCCTATACGTTCGAGGAGACAGCCAACTCTTTCACCTTTTGTAGGTGCTTTTTGATAGTGTGAGATCTTTACTTATAAAGATTGAAACCTAAATGCTGGCCTATTATTGCTTCCCATTCTGGTGAAGACTTTTAGTGAGCACCAGAACTCAAGACAACACTGGAACAATCTCACTGCTCTGTCATCATTTCTTGATCTGAGGAAGATTCAGATTGAATGTTGGAATTTAACTGCCGGTCTAGTTCTAAATTGCTGCTTTGCCATTATTTACCTTTCTGTGAAAGGCTTAGAGTGAGAACCAAGGCTTAAATGCTGTCCTAAAACTATATTGCTTTAACCCAACTGCTTTGCCAGTGTGTAGGTGCCTGCTTTTGCCATACCCCCCTGCTTTGGTAATGTGCACACACATGTGAACCTTTTAGCAGAAATCCTACAACCCAGAATACATTGGGGGCCTACATTCAGCATCCTTAAAGAAAATAAATTCCAACAAGAACTCCATATCCAGCCAAACTAAGCTTCATAAGTTAAGGAGAAATACAATCTTTTTCCAATAAGCAATGTTAAGAGATTTCATTATTATCAGAACTGCCTTATAAGAGGTCATTAAGGGAGTGCTAAACAAGGAAATGAAAGACTGTTACCAGCCACAAAAACACATTTAATTACATAGCTCACTGACAGTAAAAAGCAACTACACAATCAAGTCTACATAACAACCAGTTAACATCATGATGACAGGATGAAACCAGCACATGTCAACATTAACCTTGAACATAAACAGTTTAAATGCCCACTTAAAAGGCACGGAGTAGCAAGTTGGATAGAGAAGCAAGACCCAGATGTATGCTGTCTTCTAGAGATCCATCTCACATACAATGACACACTTAGACTCAGAGTAAAGGGATGGAGAAAAATCTACCATGCGAATAAAAAACAAAAGACAGTAGTAGTTGGATGGGCATGGTGGCTCATGCCTGTAATCCCAGAACTTTGGGAGGCTGTGGTGGGTGGATCACTTGAGGTCAGGAGGGCAAGACCAGCCTGACCAACCTGGTGAAACCCCATCTCTACTAAAAATATAAAAGTTAATTGGGTGTGGTAGCACACACCTGTAATCTCAGCCATTCTGGTGGCTGAGGCATGAGAATCACTTCAACCCAGGAGGCGGGGGTTGCAGTGAGCCATGATCACATTACTGCACTCCAGCCTGGGCGACAGAGCAAGACTGCCCCCCTGCTTCCCATAAAAAATAAAATATTCTTAAAGAGCAGGGGTTGCTATTCCAATTTCAGAGAAAACAGGCTTCAAACAAACAGTGATCAGAAAGGACAAAGAAGGACATTACATAATGATAAAGGGTTCAATTCAACAAGAAGACTTAACTATCTTGAATATATATCCTCCCAACACTGGATCAACCAGACTCATAAAACAAGTTCTTAGAAACCTACAAAGAGACTTAGATAACCATACAATAATAGTGGGAGTTCTAGGCATCCAAGGAACATACTTCAACATAATAAAAGCCATCTATGACAACTAAAGATTAAGAGAACATATGTCAAAATAATAAGTGCCATCTATGACAAACCCACAGCCAACATCATACTGAATGGGCAAAAGCTAGAAGCATTCCCCTTGAGAACCAGAACAAGATAAGAATGCCGACTTTCACTACTTCTCTTTGATATAGTATGTTGATGATGTATACTTTATTGTTATTATTATTTATGGATTATGCTCAGGGCATTGTATCTGAGAACTCTTCTTAACGAAAGGTCATAGGGATCATTCTCCTAGGTATTCTTCTAAAAGTTTGACAGTTTCAGCTCTTATATTTAGGTATATTATCCACTTTGAGTTAATTTTATGTATGGTATAAGGTAGAGGTCTAAATTCATCTTTTTACATGTGGGTATCCAATTATTTTAGCACCATTTGTTAAAAAGACTGTTTTTTTCCTCCCATTGAATTGTCTCAGCACCTTTGTTGAAGATCAATTAACCATAAATGTTAAGGATTTACTTCTGGACTCCCAATTCTGTATCTTTGATTTACGTATCTTTTGCAAGTGCCACAGTACTTTGATCACTGTGTAATTATAGTAAGTTTTGAGTTAGAAGTATAAGTACTCAGACTTTGTTATTGTTTTTCAAAATGACTTGGGCTATTTTGCATCTTTTGCATTTCATTAGAAAAAACCTCATCAATTTCTGCAATGGCCTGCAAGCACACACACACACAAATACCATTTAAACAGTTGCTTTTATTTTGACGTTATAGATTAATTTTAGGCAAATTGCCATCTTAATATTGAACACAAACATAGAATGCTTCTCTATTTACACCTTCATTTCTCTCAGCAATGTTTTGTGGTATGCAAGACTTGCACTTCCTTTATTAAATTTAATCCTACATTTTTTTTTTCTTTTTGAGGCTTTTGTGAATGGAATTGTTTTCTTAATTTCATAGTGAGTGGGTCATTGCTGATATATAGAAATTTAATTAATATATCCATATTTATCCTATTTGCTGTGACCTAGCTGAACTAATTTATTAGCCCTAGTTTTATGGTAATGTGGATTTCTTAATCTTTTCTACATATAGGACCATGTTGATTGAAAATATAGTTTCATTTCCTCTCTTCCAATATGGATTAATTTAATTTATTTATATTGTCTTATCATATTGGCTAGGACCTCAGCATAACATTTAATAGAAGTGATAAAAGTGAATATTGTTGCCCTGTTTACAATTTTAGTGGAAAGCATTCAGTCTTTTACCATTAAGTTTAACATTAACTGTAGATTTTTCATAGCTGCTCTTTATCAGGTTGAGAAAGATCCTTTGTATGTCTAGTTTATGTAGTTTTTAATCCTAAAGGAGTATTTGATTTTTTTCAAACAATGTTTTGTGTCCATTGAAATGATTCTGTATTTTTGTCTTTTATTCTATTAATATAGTAAATTAATTGTCTTTATCTTAAGTCAATTTTGCTTTTGTGGAATTAATCTCACATGGTCATGCTGTGTAATTCTTTTCATATTGCTGATGTCTTTGTATTGCTAATATTTTGAGAATTTTTTGCATCTGTATCAACGGTAGGCAAACTGTGTTTCACAGCCAAATTATAACACTGTTGAATCTTCTAGTCAATGTGTATAGTATATTTTCTGTTTATGTAGATCTTCCTTGATTTGTTTTTTCAGTATTTTGTAGTTTTCCACAAGCAGATTCTACATATACTTTGTTAGGCTTATACATAAGTGAGTTATTTTTCGGAATTTTTATAAATGGCATTTTTTAAAAAGTCTCAAATTCTGAGACTTTTAAATGCTAGTATATGGGGTGATGGTTGACTTTTGTAAATTAACATTTTATCCCATGACCTTGCTAAAATCATTTATTAATTTGAGGAGTTTTTGGTTCCTTGAGATATTCTATATCCCAGTCATATTCTCTAAAAATTTCATTTTCATTATTGAAGGATAGTTTTGCTGATTTAAGTCTCGGTTTACTTTTTTTTTCCTTTGGTACTTGGATGTTATCACATTACTTTTTGAATTTTATTGTTTCTTTTGAGAAGTTAGCTGTTGATCATGGTTTATTTTTGATCCCTATAAGTGACAAATTATTCTGTTGCTGTTTTCAATGTGTTTTCATTGTCTTTGGCTTTCAAAAGTTTGAATATAATGTTACTAGGTGCGGACGTCTTTTGTCTATCCTACTTTGAGTTTGTTGAGCTTCTTGGATGTCTAAATTAATTTTTTAAATCAAAGTTAGGAAATTTTTAGCTATCTTATCTCTAAGTATTTTTCTTTCACTTTCTCTTTATTCTCTATTGGGAAGCCATTATGCATATATTTATGGCTTCCCACAGGTCTCTGAGGCTCTGTTTCTTTTTCTTTGTTATTTTCTTTTTTGTTTAATCTTATTTTTCTTCAAGTTTGTGCATTCTTTCTTCTCCTATCTCAAAACTGGTATTAAGCCCTTCCCACCTCAGTAAATTTTTATTTCAGTTATATTTTTTGTCTTCAAAATTTCCATTTTGCCCTTTTAAGTAATTTATATATCTACTGATAGCCTATGTATGGACCACTATTGTCATACTTTAGTTTTTGAAATGTGGTTTCTTTTAGTACTTTGAACATGTTTATAACAGCTTCTTTAGCTTTATCTACTAAATCCAACATCTTTGCCCCTCAAATACAGTTTCTACTGGTTGCTCTTTTTCCCTGAATATAGTCATATTCCTTTTTTCTCTCTGCATGTTTAATTTTTTTTTTTTTGCTAAAAACTGGACATTTAAGATAATCTAGCCACTCTGTATTTTAATCCTGCCACAGTTGTTTTTAGCTACTTGTTGGTTTGTTAAGTGACATGCCTGTACTAATTATCTCTTGTGGTATGTGGTCACTAATATCTCTGCTCAGATATTTTAAAAAATTATGATTTCCTATGGGGTTAGCATAATTTAAAGGTCAGATATTAATTGGTCAGAGGTTGTACTCAATTTATAACATCAGTAAGAATTGTATACCTCGCCTATGAATCTGTGTTTGGATTGGGGAATGCATATAAAGTTTAGGCAGTTTATGAATTTGACTCATCTTTTATTTTATGTTCTCTCATGTCTCTTTTGTTCATATGCAGGTCTTATGTACATTCAGGGATGTGTGGCTGGCTAATTGCCTCCCTGTTGTCTCCCAATCATGTACATAACCTTGTAAATGAACACAGCTTTTCAGGCCAAAAGAGCATGTGGGAGTTTCTCAAGGCTCACTGTGACTTTCTAATTACCTGGATATTACTTTTAAAGTTCTTGCTTCTCTGCTGGTCTGTTGCTTGCCACAATTAGATTGCAATTTTAGATCAGCTATGATACGATTTTCCAATTTGGTTGTAAACTATTTTCCAATGGCATGTTGTTTTCCCACAGTCTGCTTAAAATCAAATCAGCTTTCTTTGGAAGTAAAACATCTGTTTTTCAGAAGTTATCTTCCTCTGGTAGAATTCCAATTTTGATGGAGCTAGGGGAGGGGTGTATGGTAGCATTCCCAGGCTAAAACACCACAAACTCCTATTTTTCTTATTAAAGATTTAGTAGCTTTTCTTGAATAAGCACTCCTCAGTTTGTTGTATGTATGTTGTTGGTCTCCAGAGCCCTGGAATTACTGTTTTTGACACATTTATCCAGTATTATTGGTTTTTGGGAAACAGTTGGGTATTCTGCCATTCTGGAAGTACTACCTCCCAATTAATCTTTTGAGGAAATTAAAATATGAGAAGACATTGGCTATATTTACCCATGTATTTACAGTTTTATTATTCTTTATTGTGTAGATCTGAGTTTATATCTGGTAAAAGATTCTTTCTACCTGAAGAACTCTTGCATTTTTTATAGTACTAGTTTGGTTGTGATAAATTCAGATTTTATTTTTTTGAGAGTCTTTAGTTACCTTTTTGATATGGTTTGGCTCTGTGTCCCCACCCAAATCTCATCCTGTAGCTCCCAGTGGGAGATGATTGAATTATGGGGGTGGGTCTTTCCCATGCTGTTCTTGTGATGGTGAATGGGTCTCATGAGAGCTTATAATTTTAAAAATGGGAGTTGTCCTGCACAAGCTCTCTCTATGTCTGCCACCATCCATGTGAGACATGACTTGCTCCTTCTTGCCTTCTGCCTTGATTGTGAGGCATCCCCAGCCAAGTGGAACTGTGAGTCTATTAAACCTCTTTTTTTCCCAGTCTTGGGTATGTCTTTATCAGTGGCATAAAAATGGACTAACACAGTAAACTGGTACTAGTAGAGTGAGGCACTGCTGAAAAGATACCTGAAAATGTGGAAGCAACTTTGGAGCTGGGTAACAGGCAGGAGTTGGAACAGTTTGGAGGGCTCAGAAGAAGACAGAAAAATGTAGGAAAGTTTGGAACCTTCTAAAGTTTTGTTGAATGGCTTTGCCCAGAATGTTGATAATGACATGGACAAATGGACATGAGGAACTTGTTGGGATCTGGAGCAAAGGTGACTCTTGTAATGTTTTAGCAAAGAGACAGGCAACATTTTGCCCCTGCCTTAGAGATTTCTGGAACTTTGAACTTGAGAGAGATGATTTAGGGTATCTGGGGGAAGAAATTTCTAAGCAGCAAAGCATTCAAAATGTGACTTGGGTGCTTTTAAAGGCATTCAGTTTTATAAGGGAAGCAGAGCAAAAATGTCTGGAAAATTTGCAGCCTGACAATGTAATAGAAAAGAAAATCCCATTTTCTGAGGAGAAATTCAAGCTGCTACAGAAATTTGCATAAGTAACCAGGAGCCGAATGTCAATCCCCAAGACAATGGGGAAAATGTCTCCAGGGCATGTCAGAGGTCTTCTTGTTAGCCCTTCCCATCACAGGCCCAGGGGCCTAGGAGGAAAAAGTGGTTTTGTGGACTGGGCCCAGGGTCCCTGTGCTGTGTGTGGCCTAGGGACTTGGTACCCTGTGTCATGGCCACTCCAGCTGTGACTAAAAACAGCCAAGGTACAGCTCAGGCTGTTGCTTCAGAGGGTTGAAGCCCCAAGCCTTGGCAGCTTCCACATGGTGTTGAGCCTGAGGGTGGACAGAAGTCAAGAATTGAGGTTTGGGAACCTCTGTCGAGATTTTAGAAGATGTATGAAAATACCTGGATGCGGCCAGGCTCTGTGGCTCACGTCTATCATCCTAGCACTTTGGGAGGCTGAGGTGGGCAGATCACCTGAGGTTGGGTCTTCGAGACCAGCCTGACCAACATGGAGAAACCCCATCTCTACTAAAAATACAAAAAATTAGCTGGGCATAGTGGTGCATGCCTGTAATCCCAAATACTGGGGAGGCTGAGGCAGGAAGAAAATCACTTGAACTCGGGAGGCAGAGGTTGCGGTGAGCCGACATTGCGCCATTGCACTCCAGCCTGGGCAACAAGAGCAAAACTCCATCTCAAAAAAAAAAAAAAAAAAAACAGAAAACATCTGGATGCCTAGGCAAAAATTTGCTGCAGGGGCAGGGCTCTTATTGAGAACCTCTGATAGGGCAGTACAAAAGAGAAATGTGGTATCAGAGCTCCCACACAGAATCCCTACAGGGGCACTGCCTAGTGGAGCTGTGAGAAGAGGGCCACCATCCTCCAGACCCCAGAATGGTAGATCCATTGACAGCTTGCACTGTGCACCTGGAAAAGCTGCAGACACTCAATGCCAGCCCATGAAAGCAGCCAGGAGGGGGCAATACCCTGCAAAGCCATAGAGGTGGAGCTGCCCAAGAGAATGGGAACCTACCTTTTGCATCAGCGTGACCTAGATGTGAGTCAGAGTCACAGATCGTTTTGGAGCTTTAAGATTTGACTGCCCCACTGGATTTAGGATTTGCATGGGGCCTGTAGCCCCTTTGTTTTGGGCCAATTGGCCCAAATTGGGCCAATTCTCCCATTTGGAATGGCTATATTTACCCAATGCCTGTATACACATTGTATCTAGGAAGTAACTAACTTGCTTTTGATTTTACAGGCTCATAGATGGAAGGGGTTTGCCTTGTCTTAGATGAGACTTCAGACTGTGGACTTTTGAGTTAATGCTGATGTGAGTTGAGACTTTGGGGGACTGTTGGGAAGGCATGATTGGTTTTGAAATCAACCAGTGGGAGGGGCTGGGGGTGGAATGATATGGTTTGGCTCTGTGTCCCCACCCAAATCTCATCTTGTAGCTCCTCTAATTCCCACATGTTGTGGGAGGAACCCGGTGGGAGACAATTGAATTATGGGGGCAGGTTTTTCCCTTGCTGTTCCTGTGATAGTGAATGGGTCTCATGAGATCTGATGGTTTTAAAAATGAGAGTTGCCCCGCACAAGTTCTCTCTCTTTGCCTGCCACCATCCATGTGAAACATGACTTGCTCCTCCTTGCCTTCCACCATGATTGTGAGGCATCCCCAGCCATGTGGAACTGTGAATCCATTAAACCTCTTTTTCTTCCCCGTCTTGGATATGTCTTTATCAGCAGTGTGAAAATTGACTAATACACCTTTATTTGTAAGAATATTTTTGTTGTTGATCAATACAGAATTCAAAGTTGAGAATTGTTATTTTTAATCATGTTAAAGTTGTTGCTTCATTGTCTTATGGTTTTCATTTTGCTGACAAGAAATCAGGGGACATTCCTACCTGTTTTTCCCTATGTGCTGTGTTCCATTTTGCTCTGGCTGATTTTAATAGTTTCTATTTATGTCTGATTTTTAGCAATTTAATTATGAGATGGCTGTATGTCTTTTTGTCTGTTTGTATCTCCTTAGGGTTTGCTGATCTTCTTGGATCCACATATTTACATTTTTATCAAGTTTGGAAAAGTTTAATTTATTCAAATGATTTTTTTCTGTACCCCCACAACTTCTCTCCTTCTGGGTATTCAGTTGGTTGTATATTAGTTGTTTGATATTGTCCTACATGTCACTGAATCTCTTTTTTTCTACTCTTTTTTTCCTCTGCGGATATGTTTAGATAGTTTTATTGACAAATTTTTAAATACACTAATATTTTTAATTCTGTTATATTTATATTTGTTTTTAAGTATATTCATAATTTTTCAAATATTATATCTCATCTTTGGAAGTGCTTCTTTTTAAAAATATTTTTAATTTCTCACCTTGTCATTTTAATGTTACAACTTTATGCACATTGAGCATATTTACAATAGCTTTTTAAAAGTCTTTGCCTGCTAATTCCATCATCTCTGTCATTTTTCAGTCTGTTTCTATGGACTGTTTTTTCTTTTGGTAAAATATCATATTTTCCTGCTTTGCATGTCTAAGAATTTTTAATTGGATTTTTGACATTATGAATGTTACATTGTTGAGGAATAGTAAATATTTTGGTGTTCAGTGTGGGTCTTTGTTCTGGCCGGCAGTTAAGTTAATCCTGTATAAATTTGATTCTTTCATGGCTTGCTGTGTATCTTTTTTGGGTACGTATGGAGTAGAATTTAGTCTAGTGTTACTTTATCTCTACTTTTAAATCTTCATCTTTCTGGGGTCTTTACTGGAAGTCCTATGTACTAATTGAGACCTTTCCACTCTGACTAGTGGAAACTCTGGCCCTGTGTGAACTCTTGGAATTATTTGACTTATAGTCCCTTGATTATTGTTCTTTTTCCAGCATTTGTTGTTTTTCTTGCCTTATGAAATTTTATACTAAGCAATTACAACCAAAGACTCAAGGTTATCCCTATGCAAATTTGCAGAACTCAGTTTCCACGTATCTTTCTGCTCTGTGGTATTCTGTCCTCTAGAGTTAGCCTCCCTGAACTCTAATTTTTGTCTGCAGGCTTTCTTCTGTTTTAGACTTCTGGACTCTGTTTGGGTTCCCTGACCTTGAAACCATAGTCCATAGTTGCCTCTAACCTTAAAACTGGGACTATCATTGGCCTCATCTCATTGCCTTTTCTTCTTTCAATATCCACTGTCCTGTGACTATTGTCCAATGTATGTAGGATTGTTAAAGTTGGCAGATAAAAATACAGTATCAGTATGTTTCAAAGATTTCAAGGAATACACTTGTACTAAAACTGTCTGAAATTAAAACTTATCTCAGCATCTTGTGTTTTATCCAGCCACCTTAAATTTATCAAAAACAGTCATTTTGATAGCCCAGGAAAATGGAGGATAGCAGGCAGGACTAACTTGCAGATCCCACTTGGATGGACAGAGTAGCATGTGGAGACTGACATCATGAACTTTTGCTCCAAGAACTACCACAAGAATATACCAGAAAAGCTGAGAGAATCCACAGACCCTTTGAACGAGGTGGTCTGCTGCTGCAGGTCCCATAGGTCATCTGAGGAACTGTGAGTCAGCTTGCTTTCTCAGCTGGGAGGCTTGTAGCCTGGGGCAAGTTCTCAGCCCAGCTCACCAGCTGCCTGCAAATAAACTCAGTGCTGGTGGGAATGAGACCAAGACCAGCCTTTGGGGTTGTGGGCTGCATGGGAGCTGAGTGAGGCCTGTGGTTGCTGGCTTTACCCCACTTCCCTGGTGACCAGTGTGACACAGCAGACACAGCCATAATTCCCTGGGGAACATAACTCCATTGGCTTATGGAGGGGCTGGGGAACCATACCCTCTGCCCCACAGCAGCCACAACAATCCCCATCAAAGGAGAGTCTGAGTTCAGACATGCCTAACCCTGACCTCACCTGATGTTTTTTTCCCTACCTGCCCTGGTAGCTGAAGACAAAGGACATAATCTCTTGGGAGCTCTATGGCCCCACCCAGCGCCTGATCCTCCCTATACAACCAGAGCCAATGTGCTCTTGAAAGTGGCACTTCCTTGCTGGAGGCCAACCAACACAAAATCAGCACACTAAACAAAAATACAACCAAGGGATCCTCACAGAGTCCACTTCACTCCCCTGCTGCCTCCACTGGAGTAGGTGCTGGAATCCATGGCTGACAGATCAGCAGATGGATCACATCACAGGACTCTTTGTATACTATCTGTAGTACCAGCCAAGAGCCTGGTAGATCTTCTGGGTGGCAAGATCCTGAAGAAAAATACCAATCACTGCAGTTCAGCTCTCAGAAGGCCCCATCCCTAGGGGAAAGGGAAGAGCAGTACATCAAGGGACCACCCTGTGGGACAAAGAATTTGAACTTCAGCCTTTGAGTCATAGATCTTCCCTCTGACATAGTCTACTCAAATGGGAAGGAACCAGAAAAACAATTCTGGTAATATGACAAAACAAGCTTCTTTAACACCCCCAAAAGATCACACTAGCTCACCAGCAATGGATCCCAACCAAGATAAAATCTCTAGATTGCCAGAGAAAGAATTTAGAAGATCTACTATTAAGCTAATCAAGGAGATATCTGAGAAAGATGATGCCCAACTTAAATGAATTTGAAAAAAAAAATGACATGGGATATGAATGGAAAAATCTCCAGTGAAATAGATAGCATAAATAAAAAAAATCACAACTTCTGGAAATCAAGGACTCACTTAGAGAAATGCAAAATGCACTAGGAAGTCTCAGCAATAGAACTGAACAAGTATAAGAAAGAACTTTATGACTCGAAGACAAGGCTTTCAAATTAACCCAATGTGACAAAGGAAAAGAAAAAATGAACAAAGCCTCCAAGTCTGGGATTATGTTAAGTGACCAAACCTATGAATAACTGGTGATCCTGAGGAAGAAGAGAAATCTAAAAGTTTGGAAAACATAGTTGAGGGAATAATCAAGGGAAACTTCCCTGGCCTTGTTAGAGATCTAGACATTCAAATGTAAGAAGCTCAAAGAACACCTGGGAAATTCATTGCAAAAAGATCATCACCTAGGCACATAGTCATCAGGTTATCTAAAGTCAAGACGAAGGAAAGAATCTTAAGAGTTGTGAGGAAAAAGCATCAGATAACCTATAAAAGAAAACCTATCAGATTAACAGCAAATTTCTCAGCCAAACTTTACAAGCTAGAAGGGATTGGGGTCCTATCTTTAGCCTCCTGAAACAAAACAATTATCAGCCAACAGTTTTTTATCCAGCAAAGCTAAGCTTGATAAATGAAGGAAAGATGCAGTCTTTTTCAGAAAAACAATTGTGAGAGAATTCGCCATTACCAAGCCAGAACTAAAAGAACTGCTAAAAGAAGCTCCAAATCTTGAAACAAATCCTCAAAATACACCAAAATAGAATCTCCTTAAAGCATAAATCTCACAGGACCTACAAAAACAATAACATGATGAAGAAAAAACACATCATTCAGGCAAAAAATAGCATGATGAATAGAATAGTACCTCACATCTCAATACTAACATTGAATGTAAATGGTCTAAATGCTCCACTTAAAAGATACAGAATGGCAGAATGGATAAACTCACCAACTAAGTATCTCCTGTCTTCAAGAAACTCACCTGACACATAAGGACTCCCATAAACTTAAGGTAAATGGGTGGAAAAAGATATTTCATGAAAATGGACACCAAAAGGAAGCAGGGCTCACTATTCTCACATCAGACAAACAAACTTCAAAGGAACAGCAGTTAAAAAAGACAAAGAGTGATATTATATAATGATACAAGGACTAGTCTAACAGGAAAATATGACAATCCTAAATATATATGCACCTAACACTGGAGCTTCCAAATTTATAAAACAATTACTACTAGACCTAAGAAATGAGATAGACAGCAACACAATAATAGTACAGGACTTCAATACTACACTGACAGCACTAGACAGGGCACCAAGAGAGAAAGTCAACAAAGAAACAATTGATTTAAACTATATCCTGGAACAAATTGACTTAAAAGATATTTACAGAACATTCTACCCAACACCTGCAGAATATACATTCTATTCATCAGTACATGGAACAGTCTCCAAGATAGACCATGTGGTAGACCACAAAACAAGTCTTGACAAATTTACCAAAATAAAATATCAACTACTCTCCCAGACTGGAGTGAAATAAAACTGGGAATCAACTCCAAAAGGAACCCTCAAAACCATGCAAATACATGGAAATTAAATAACCTGCTCCTGAATTATCACTGGGCCAACAATGAAATCAAGATGGAAATTAACAAATTATTTGAACTGATCTATAATAGTTACCCAGCCTATCAAAACCTCTGGGATACAGCAAAAGCAGTGCAAAGAGGAAAGTTCATAGCATCAAATGCCTATATCAAAAAGTCTGAACGAATACAAATAGACAATTTAAGGTTACACCTCAAGAACACAGAGAAACAAGAACAAACCAAACCCAAACCCAGCAGAAGAAAAGAAATAACCAAATCGGAGCAGAACTAAATGAAATTGAAACAAAAAATACAAAAAACTAATGAAACAAAAAACTAGTTCTTCGAAAAGATAAATAAAATTGATAGACCATTAGTGAGATTAACCAAGAAAATAAGAGAGAAGATTCAAATAAGCTCACTTAGAAATGTAATAGAAGATATTATAACCGATACCATATAAATACAACATATCATTCAAGGCTACTTTGAAAACCTTTATGTGCATAAACTGGAAATCATGAGGATGATGGATACATTCCTGGAAATATATAACCCTTCTCAATTAAACCAGCAGGAAATAGAAACTCTGAACAGACCAATAACAAGCAGGAATACTGAAATTAATTAAAAAGTTACGAACAAAAAAATCTAGGATCAGACAGATTCACAGCTGAATTCAATCAGATATTCAAAGAAGACTTGGTACCAATCTTATTGACACTATTCCAAAAGACAGAGAAAGGGTGAATCCTCCCCAAATCATTTTATGAATCCAGTATTACCCTAACACCAAAATCAGGAAAGGACATAACAAAAAAAGAAAACTATGGACCAATATACCCAATGAACATAGATGCAAAAATTTTCAACAAAATACTAGCAAACAGAATCAACAGCATGTCAAAAAGATAATCCACTATGATCAAGTGGGTTTCATACCAGTGATGCAGGGATGGTTTAACATTCACAAGTCAATAAATGTGATACACCACATAAACAGAACTAAAACCAAAAATCATGTGATCATCTCAATAGATGCAGAAAAAGCATTTGACAAAATCCAGCATCCTTTATGATTAAAATCAGCAGCAAAATCAGCATAGAAGGAACATACCTTAAGTCAATAAAAGCCTTCTATGACAAACCCACAGCCAACATTATACTGAATGGGGAAAAGTTGAAAACATTTCCCCTGAAAACTGGAACAAGACAAGGGCTGCCCACTTTAACCATTTCTATTCAGCATAGTGCTGATAGTCTTAGCCAGAGCAATCAGACAAAAGAAAGAAAGAAAGGGCATCCAAATTCGTAATGAGGCAGTCAAACTGTTGCTGTTTGCTGATGACATGATTGTATGCCTAGAAAACCCTGAAGATGCCTCCAGAAAGCTCTTACAACTGGTAAATGACCACAGCAAAGTTTCAGAATACAAAATTAATCTACACAAATCAGTAGCTCTTTTATATGTGAAGAGTCACCAACCTGAGAAGCAAATCAAGAACTCATCTCCTTTTACCATAGCTGCAAAAATAAAATAAAATACTTAGGAATATACTTAACCAAGGAAGTGAAAGACCTCTACAAAGAAAACTACAAAATACTGCTGAAAGAAATCGTAGACAACACAAACAAATGGAAACAACCCATGCTCATGGATAGGTAGAATAAATATTGTGAAAATGACCATACTGCCAAAAACAATTTACAAATTCTATGTAATTTTCATCACAATACCACCATCATTCTTCACAGAACTAGGAAAAAACAATCCTAAAATTCATATGGAACCAAAAAAGACCCCACATAGCTAAAGGAAGACTAAGGAAACAGAATAAATAGAGAAGCATTACATTACCTGACTTCAAACTATACTGTAGAGTCATAGTCACCAAAACAGCATGGTACTGGTATAAAAACAGGCATATAGACCAATGGAACGGAATAGAAAATCCAGAAACAAAGCTGGATACTTACGGTCAACTGATCATTGACACAACAAACAAAAACATAAAGTGGGGAAAGGACACCCTATTCAACAAATGGTACTGGGGTAATTGGCAAGCCACATGTGGGAGAATGAAACTAGATCCTCATCTCTCACCCTCTATAACACTCAACTCAAGATGGATCAAAGACTTAAATCTGAGACCTGAAACCATAAAAATTCTGGAAGATAACATTGGAAAAACGCTTCTTGACATCGGCTTAGGCAAAGCCTAAGCTTTGACCAACAACTCAAAAGCAAATTCAACAAAAACAAAGATAAATGGATGGGACTTAAACTAAAAGCTTCTGCACAGTAAAAGAAATAATCAGCAGAGTAAACAGACAACCCACAGAGTGCGAGATAATCTTTGCAATCTATACATCCCAAAATGACTAATATCCAGAATCTACAAGGAACTCAAACAAATCAGCAAGAACAAAAGAAATAATGCCATCAAAAAGTGGGCTAAGGACATGAATAGACAATTCTCAAAAGAAGATACACAAATGGCCAACAAACATAATGAAAAAATGCTCAACATCACTAATTATCAGGGAAATGGAAATCAAAACCACAATGCAATACCCCTTCACTCCTGCAAGAATGGCCATTAAAAAAAATAAAAGAATTATAGATATTGGTGTGGATGTGGTGAAAAGGGATCACTTTTACACTGTTGGTAGGAACATAAACTAATACAACCACTATGGAAAATCGTGTGGAGATTCCTTAAAGAAGCAAAAGTAGATCTACTGTTTGATACAGCAATCCCATTCCTGGGTATCTACCCAGAGGAAAAGAAGTCATTATATGAAAAAGATATTTGCACATGCATGTTTATAGCAGCACAATTTGCAATTGCAAAAATATGGAACCAGCTCATATTCCCATCAATCAATGAGTGAATAAAATATTTTATATATATATATACACACACACACACACACACACAGACACACACACACTTATATATGCATGCACACACACCCCCCCCATGGAATACTACTCAGCGATTAAAAGCAATGAAATAATGGCATTTGCAGCTACCTGGATGGAATTGGTGACAGTTATTCTAAGTCAAGTAACTCAGGAATGGAAAACCAAACCCCATATGTTCTCACTCATAAGTGAGAGCTAAGCTATGAGGATGCAATGGCATAAGAATGATTCAATGGACTTTGGGAACTGGAGAGAAAGGGTGGGAGAAGGCTGAGGGATAAAAGACTAACAATGTGTACAGTGTATACTGCTCAGGTGATGGGTGCACCAAAATCTCAGAAATCACCACTAAAGAACTTATTCATGTAAGTTCTTTATGTAACTTCTGTAATTCATGTAGGTTTTGGGGAACACCACCTGTTCCCCAAAAACCTATTGAAATAGAAACAAATCTAAACTATGTAAACCAAAACCAAAACCAAAACAGTCATTTAATATATTTTTTAAACTTTATAGTTGTTTACTGTGGGAGGAGATTCCTAAAGCAGTTACTTCATGGGTGAAAGCAGAAGCCCTGGTGCTGTTTATGAATCCTGTACATTATGATTTTCACATCGTTGATTTTATAATTCTTGTCTTCTTTTAAAGAGTGTTGAAAGTTTTTTGTGCAACAGCTAAGTAACTTATGGCGCAGCTTGACCATTTTGAAGATTTTTTAAAAAATCTTTCTTCAGATGTTTCTAGAGTAGCTTGAATTCTACAGCTAGTTTCATTCACAATTAAGATGTGACCCTTCTGGAGTTTCTACTGAATGTCTCAGTTTTCAATACACCCTTTTTTACATTAGCAAGTCAGACGACTAATATCTCCCAGCCCTGGGAACTGTGACGCAGCCCTGGGAATTAAATCCTAGGATTTTGTCAGCCTAAATCTCTCTAGTAATTTTTCTTTTCTTGTCTCATGGAACTTTGTTTTATATAAGCACAGAATAGTACTCAACCCAAGACTGAAGAAGATCCTTATGCAGCTATCTGAAGCTCTCCCTCTGCATAGCTCCCTCCTCTCTCATTCTTTGCCTTGCAAATTTTATCCGCTTCAGCTTCCCCAAACTCCAGTTTCTGTCTTCTTAACTCAGGCAGGCTGTGATGCTTTGCTTGGAATTCCTCTCCCTGAGCATAAAGCTGATATGACCATATGACTCACTTTGTTTCCTTTCTCTCAGGCATTACATTCCTGTAATTCCTATTGTCCAGCATCTAAAAACAGTTTCCTATATATTTTTCTGGTTGTTTATGGTGAGAGGGCATGTGTAGTACCTCTTATTTTATCACGGCAAGGAGCAGAAGTCTGACTTTCTTATATCCTCGATAAGTGAGATGATTGAGTCTTCTTCAACCCCTTTATAAATTCTGCATATGGGGGAGTGTCTGCCTCACACTTCCGTTGGTAACCTTATATCCATTTGATTTTTCCATTAAAAGTTGAGTCAGGGCTGGGCGCGGTGGCTCACGCCTATAATCCCAGCACTGAGGCGGGCGGATTGCCTGAGCTCAGGAGTTCGTGACCAGCCTGGGCAACATGGTGAAACCCCGTCTCTACTAAAAATACAAAAATTAGCTGGGAGTGGTGGCGCAAGCCTGTAATTCCAGCTAGTCAGGAGGCTGAGGAAGGAGAATTGCTTGAACCTGGGAGGCAGAGCTTGCAGTGAGCCGAGATTGCTCCACTGCACTCCAGCCTGGGCGACAGATCGAGACTCCGTCTCAAGAAAAAAAAAGAAAAAAAAATAGTTGAGTCAGAAGAGCAGCATTCTAAAATATTCTTACATGTTGTCCTCTGGGCCCTTTGTTCTGGTCAACTCAAAATTATTACCTCCCAGGATCCAGCATAGTGCCAGGAACAGAGTAGATACATAATAAATATTTAATGAATGTAAGAATAAATTAATAAATGGTAATGTATGGGAATGGGAATGGCAGTTGGTTCTTGATTTGCTAACCTAGTAGTTTGGACATTGCCTTGCGGGAAGCGAAAACCAGTGTAAATGGGGATGAAATGTGTTCAAGGTAGTGCTCTTCGAATTTTAATTTAGGAAGAGCTATACTAGTATGATGTGTTCAAATTAAGAAAAACAGAAGGCAGGCATGTAAGAGACCCCGGTGAAAAATAATCAATGAAATATACATTTCAGTTATAAAAGGTTTCGAATGAACCTAAGTTCTGAAACCAGGTGAAGAGAATTATGGTCCTTGAGTGTTCTGCTATAGGATAATGAGGCCAAAAGGAGTATAGCTGAACATTTGTTGGTAATGCTAGGTAAAGTGTTTTAAAAGTCAGTGGAAACTGGGCTGTATGATCTTTTAAGATTCCTTCCATTTCAAACCATTCATTCATTCATTCATTCATTCATTCATTCATCAAGTGTTTATGATTGAACATATCCTGTGGTCCAGCAACTGATCAAGGGACACAAAAAAGATCAAAACTCCCCCTCCATCTTAAAGGAGAACACATTATTAGAGGAAAATAGATATGTAGCTAACAAATTACAATATAGTGAAAAAGTTCTTGACTAAGATCTTTTGTTTTCCACTTACAGGTCACTGCTAGGGATGGTGGGGGAGGGAGACAATAAACAGGTTCTATGTGATTCTGAATTGAAATGGCAATGTGGTATGTGGATTAGGCTTCCACTGTTGCAGTATTTAAGAAACACTTTGAGTACCTGCAAAGAGTCAGCCAAAAAAAAAAAAAAAAAAGGGAAAACTGACCTGGAGAGCAGTGAATATATATTCCTAACTATTAAGATTTGCAAACCACTTTTGCAAGAAAAAAGTCTAAGTCATATGAATTATATTATTAAGCATTAATCTGTATAAATATGATTGGCTTATTTAAAAGCTGATTAGATTAATGTTATCATAATAATGACTAGAGTCATTTTAAAAATACTATATTATTATTATTTTTAAGAGAAGACCAAAGTCATTGTTGTACACAGTGTTTGAGGGCTATGATATATTCCATGGGTACCACTGGGGTTTGGTCCACTTGTAGGCAAAATAACAGTTCATGAAAAAATATTATCTTATTTTGTGTGAGAATTAGTTTTCTGAGCCACTAGTGAATTCAGTAGCCTTTGTATTCATTAATGAGA
This sequence comes from Pongo abelii, assembly GCF_028885655.2. Lineage (NCBI taxonomy): Eukaryota > Metazoa > Chordata > Mammalia > Primates > Hominidae > Pongo > Pongo abelii. The sequence goes on from NC_071998.2 coordinate 34,735,457, forward strand.
ACATTGGAGTTTCCTTTAAGTAGTTTTTCCTTTCTATGAAGTTTATTTATATTTTTCATTAGGAAATTAAATATTAGTTATATAAAGATTGGGAAACAGAGAACACTGAAAGGGATAAATATCGATTCATTTTCTACCATCCAAAATAATCACTGTTAATAAATATGTGCTTTTGCATTCTTTTTTAATATTCATAATTATGTATGGTTTTTAAAAAATTGATTTGACATTGTTCAGATTGTAGTGCACAAATCATTCGGTATCTTTTTTATCTGTATTGCTTTAACATATGTAATGGCAAATACACAGTAGGTATAGCATGTCTTTCATATCTCCGATTTCTAAATCACTTAGCAGAAAGAAGAAGGGGAAAAACAACTAAAATGAACTCTGTATTTGTTATATTATGTGACTCTTTAATTAACTCATTTAATTATCATAACAGCCATGTGGGGAAAGTAATATCTTTACTTTTTAAATAAATTAAGTTGTAGAGAAGTACTTGCCTGAGTTTACAGAGTAATCTTATCAGGGTACACTTGAGAACTGAACTCAGGACTCTAGGACTCCTAAAATGTATTCTTGTGGATGTCAACAAAAGCTGGAGATGAATGAAGGAACCAGTGTGGGAGCTGCAGATGGTTGGTGGAGGTTTGAGGGGATCATGACATAATTAGGTTCATTTTAATAGAACGAAAGCTTTCTAAATTTAACTCTCTTGATTTAAAGTTAGAGAAAATGCAGTGGAATAATGGGCAAATAGGAGGAACAAGAAATAGTTCTTATTTCTTATTCTATTCCCATAAAACATTTTTTTGCTAAGCAATTTTATGGCCACTTATATTTTTATACTATCTTTAGAATCTGATTATTTTAACAAGTGCTGTCCAATTGCCCTATTATTTTAAAGAAAAGCTTCTTACATTTCTAATTAGACTTTATTTTTAAAATATCTGTCATCTTAAGGTTCTGTGAAGGTTTATGTCTCTGATCTGTGAAGATAAAATATTTTCTTTTTGTCTTTAGGCTGATTCTGCTTAGGTAAAGTCATCAGAGAGGCAGTTTAAACTTTGTGTTTTATTGTGGAATAGCCTGAATTCTAGTTTGAGAATATGAGTTGGTAATATGCTATTTTTCTCAAAACATAATTGAGGAATAAACCAATCCATTTGTGTATATCTTAAGAGTTTCCTTGAAAAATGAGATGAAGAACAATGCATCTTTTCTGGAGAAGCCCATATCCTGGATTTCTGTATACAGAATTGCCTTGAATAGCCCATCCTCTGGTCAGACTAACCAACTATCAATATTCCAAAAACCCAACTAATTATTGCTTTGTTATAATCATCTTCCTAGCAGTTTTGTAAAAAATCCCAACAATTCCGTATCTGCAAGTGGTAGTACAACTGTGATAAATCTCCCCTTAGGAAAACTGAAACTGAAGAACTCTTTTTTCCCTCTTATTTTCATCTATCAGCCTTGTACAAAATTTTATCTGTTGTCTTCAAAAATTTCTCTGTTTTATTCCTTCCTCTTTATTGCCAGGGGTCAAACTTAGATCATTGTTACTTCAAAAATAGCTACTGTTTTCTAATTTTTCTCTGTAGCTTCAAAATTTTCCTTTCTTTTCATTATGCAAAATGATGCCCAGGTCATCTTCAGTCACCACTTTTATTATATTGTGTATCTGTTGAAGTCTCTATGATATCTCAAGTATCGTCAGCCTTGTAATCTCCCATGGGACAGGATCTGTTTACTCAGTCCTTGGGAAGTGTCTTTTACAAAGCAGAACATGAATATTTATTTAGTGAATAAAATGAATGTCCACTAAATCAACAGACAAACAGACATAAGGAGTGGGGAACTAATATAACTACATGACCTTTTTTCTTAAAATTTCAATTAAAATCCAGAAGCTGAGGATTACAAAGAATACCACCATAATGTAAAGAGAATACTCAACTGTAGCTAGTTAACATTCTTCTAGGGTAGGGATTCTCATCTGGGGTAATACTGCCCCACCTAGAACATTTGGCAGTGTCTAGATACATTTCTGGTTGTCACACCTGAGAGGGAGGAAATGCTACTGTCATCTAATGGGTAGAAGTTAGGGACACTGCTAAACATCTTACAGTGTGCAGATCAGCCTCCTCAAACAAAGAGTTCTTGTCCAAAGTGTGATTGAGAAATCCTCTTCTAGGACTTAATAATAAAGTCTTTTGAATTATTCATTCACCTGCTACTCAACCTATATAGACAGAAGATAAAAAAAATGAAGAAAAAATGCGTGAATAAGGAGTCATAGGCTTAAGGGTAAAGTATTTTTTTCTTCTCTTCTTTACCTTCAAGTCAAGTGAGGAAGACTCCAAGATAATCCCTCAGAGATTTGAGATGGTTACAAGATGAGGTGATGACATCTCATACCCTAGCTGGAAGTGTGTTGAGCTGCAGAGACTTGTTCAAGTATTTTATTTTGAGACAGGAGTAGGATGAAGGGAGGAAATTCTTGGAAGTGCCTGATGTGCATTCTGAGGGTTTTAGAGTGTACTTAAATAAAGAGATTATTTTTTGACTCCTGCTCTGAGAATGTGAAAGTTGGCAATCTTTGTGGAGTGATGTCTGACAGCAGGACAAGAGAGGAAGGCCGTAAGAAGCAGTGGAAACATTCAAATTTTGGTTTGACGAGAATGCATGAGTTTCCTATGGGCTCACTGAGCACCTCATAAGATAAGCGGGATCAAGATATTTGGATGGAGCCATGCCTATGAGGATAGCTTGCCTCGCCAAAGGGTCCCTGGTGGCGTGAAGTTATAGGAGGATCTGCTGATAGCAGAAAATGAACAGTGGGATGTCGCAAGAGGTCAGGTGGATATTGTTTTGCTTGCCTGAGGAAAGCGTACAATGGGGAAGTCACTGTAATCCCCATGGAAGAGCTACAAATGTTCTCCTAAGTGAGCTAGCTGCCATTTGGGCATCTGCCATGCTGAGGGAACAAGTGGTCAGATTACAGCAGCACTTTTATTAATCCCATCTCTTGAGTACCAATATGATGGACGAGGAAGAGGACCCAGCAGCAACAGAGGGAAAGAAGGAGCAAGTGAAAGAAAGAGAGCAGAAGAAGTGAAAGAAAAGGAAGAGTAAGGACCTTTCTTTCCCCTGCAGAGGTATCTAAGACGGCTCATGTATAAATTGATGTGAGGGTAGACTGTTTGAAATGGGTAGGAAATTGCAGTTTTGGTCTAGACTGCATTATTTGAAAGTGAATTCTTAGTTACAAAATCTGATTTTGTGGTTTTTTTCTCATAAATGAAAGTAGCCAAAAACCTGAAAGAATCATTCCAGATGTCATCAAGGATCAGAAAGGAGATCCAGCAGGGCCTGTTAGAAGGAACTGGTTGGAAAAAGTGTTTCTGTTTTGTTTCCCATAGAGTTAAGATTGTTAAAAAATAAGTTATGTTAGCTTTTGTTACACCCATAATATGGGTTGGTATGTTAAATATTTACATGCACTAAGTCAATCTTTTCAATAGCCTCAGAGATAATAATTTTTCTCATTTAAAGAGGAAGAGAAAAAGAATTTTAGAAGTTAAATAACTTATAAAATAAGTGGAAAATTCTTTCTATGTTCTTGTGTTTTGAATGTTTTCTTAAATAGCTAATGATTCTGCAGGAACTAAAATTTATATTACTTTCTGGGAGTTCTGAGCAATAGATAATGAAATTTTAGAAATATTAATAAAAAATTATTTTATATATAGAAATTAACATGATAGTTTAAGCATTAGAGCAACCATGCTTGTTCTACCTTGGACCCATAACCATGTGATCCATAGTGAGCGCCTAAGATTTTGCCCTTTTCTGACAGATTTATACACTGATACTGTTATCAGCCAAAATATCCTATCCTTTAGCATTAGAGATATCTACATTATGAATTATTAAATATAGTGACAATGAGTTGAATGAGAGATAAGTTTTTCCAAGTCATATTGAAAGTACCGTATAAGGGTGGAAGAATTCATTCAGGTGATGATCCAGTTATTTAGCATACACTAGGTGGGGTCCACTTCTCTACCGTAGTTACCTGTGCGGGTATATTTGTATGGCCAGAGAAGTGTTAAAATGCAGCAAGTTAAGAACTAATTTCTACTGGACCTTGCTGTTTATTTTACTGTTTTGATCTTAAAATTTCCCCAGAGCGCTGATTCCAGGTGTGTAATGAAACCATTCTGCACCCTGCTTTGTCTTTTACAAATGATCACTGAGTAAGCATATATGCATCCAAGGATGCAGTAAGATAGAAGTTAGCACTCATTTGCTAGAGCCTCAAGTCTAAATTTGGCTTTTTTAAAAAAGCATGAATGAGGATACCATTATTTGTAACTGTTCATCTCTCTGGAAAAATCAATGCCTATATACTATGAAAACTTCTGCATTCATTTTTCTCTCATTTATTTTAATTGGCTAGTAAAATTGTACATATTTATGGTGTACAATATGATGATTTGATATATGTATACATTGTGGAATGGCTAAATCAAGCTTTTTAGCACACACATTACCTCACTTATTCTTTTGTGGCAAAAACACTTAAAATCAACTCCCAGCAATTTTCAAAATATGCAATATAGTGTTATTAATTGTATTCAACATGATATACAATAGACCTTTTGAACTTATGCCTCCTGTTTCATGAGAATTCTGTGCCTTTTGACCAATATCTTCCTAATCCTCTACTCCCCAGCCTCTAGTAACCACCATTTTACTCTATTTCTATGAGTTTGACGTTTTTGTGCTCTACATGTAAGTGATATGATATGGTACTTATCTTTCTGTGCCTGGCATAGTTCAATTAATCCTAATGTCCTCTAGGTTCATTTATGTTGATTGTTGCAAATAACAAGATTTCCTTCTTTTTAAGGCTGACTAGTATTCCATTGCATGTATACACCACGTTTTATCTACTCATTTGTTGATGGACATTTAGGTTAGGACATTCCATATCTTGGATATTGTGAATAATGCTACAGTGAACATGGGAATGCAGATATCTCTTTGACATATTGACCTCAATTCCTTTGAATATATACCCAGTAGTGGGATTGCTGGATCATATGGTTGTTCTCTTTTTAATTTTTTGAACAACATTCATACCGTTTCTCCATAGTGGCTGTACTAATTTACATTCCCACCAACAGTATACAGGGGTTCCCTGTTCTCCAAATCCTCACTAACACTTGATATTTTTCTTCTTTTTGGTAATAGCCATCCTAACAGGTGTGAGGTCATATCTCATTGTGGTTGTAATTTGCATTTTCTTGATAATTAGTGATGCTGAGCATTTTTATATGCCTGTTCGCCATTTGCACGTCTTCTTTTGAGAACTGTCTATTTAGGTCCTTTACCCATTTTTTTAATCAGGTTATTTGTTTTCTTACTATTAAGCTGTTTGAATTCCTCATATATGATCGATATTAACTCCTTATCAGGTATATGGTTTGCAAATATATTCTCTCATTTCATAGGTTGTCTCCTCACTGTGTTAATTGTATCCTTGCTATGCAGAAGATTTTTACTTTGATGTAATCCCATTTGTCTACTGTTGCTTTGCTGGCCTAAGCTTTTGGGATCATACTCAAAAAATCATTGCTCAAACCAATGTCAATGAGCTTTTTCCTTATTTTTTTTCTATTACATTTAAAGTTTCAAAAATCCTTTGCATTTATTTTTTTAAAGACGATATATGGTGTTTGCTTTGTTACTATTATTCTATAATTTGAACTTTTAGATACAGGAGGTATATGTGAAGGTTTGTTGCATGGGTATATTATGTGATGCTGAGGTTTGGAGTACGGATGCTATCATCCAGGTGGTAAGCATAGTACATAACTGGTAGATTTTTGTAACCCATCTCTCCTCCTCTTCTCTCCCCCCCTTCCCCAGTAGTTCCCAGTGTCTATTATCCTCATCTTTATGTCCATATGTACTCAGTGGTTAGTCACTTATAAGTGAGAATATGCGGTATTTGGTTTTCTGTTCATGCATTATTTCACTTAGGCCTCCAGCTGCATCTATGTTGCTGCAAAGGATATAGTTTTGCTCTTTCTTAAGGTCGTATAGTATTCCACAGTGTATTTGTACCATGGTTTCTTTATCCAGTCCACTGGTGATGGGCACCTATGTTGATTCGATATCTTTGCTATTGTGAATAGTGCTGCAATGAATATATGAGTGAATGTATCTTTTGGGTAAATTGATTTGTTTTCTTTTCTTTTTTTTTTTTTTTTAAGACGGAATCTCCCTCTGTCGCCCAGGCTAGAGTGCAATGGCGTGATCTCGGCTCACTGCAAGCTCCGCCTTCCAGGTTCACGCCATTCTCCTGCCTCAGCCTCTCAAGTAGCTGGAACTACAGGCGCCTGCCACCATGCCTAGCTAATTTTTTGTATTTTTAGTAGAGACGGGGTTTCACAATGTTAGCCAGGATGGCCTCCATCTCCTGACCTCATGATCTGTCTGCCTCAGCCTCCCAAAGTGCTGGGATTACAGGCGTGAGCCACCGTGCCTGGCCTGATTTATTTTCTGCTGGGTATATAGGCAGTGATTGGATTGCTGGGTCAACTCTGCTGGGCAACTCTGTTACCACTGGGAGATTTCAGAAATCTCCAAACTGTTTTCCACAGTGGCTGAACTAATTTACATTCCACCAACAGTGGAATATAAGTGTTCCCTTTTCTCTGCAACCTCACTAGCACATGTTATTTTTTGACTTTTTAATAACAGCCATTCTGATTGGTGTGAAATGGTATGTCATTGTAGTTTTGATTTGAATTTCTCTGATGATTAGTGATGATGAGCATTTTTCATATTTCTGTTGGCCGCATCTTCTTTTTAGAAGTATCTGTTCATGTCCTTTGCCCATTTTTAAATGAGGTTGTTTGTTTTTTGCTTTTCCATTTAATTTACAAATTCTGGATATTGGAACTTTGTTGGATGCATAGTTTGTGAATATTTTGTCTCCTTCTGTAGGGTGTCTGTTTACTCTATTGATAGTTTCCTTTGCTGTGCAGAAGCTCTTTAGTTCAATTAGGTCTCATTTGTAATTTTTGTTGCAATTGCTTTTAAAGACTTAGCCAAAAATTCTTTGCCAAGGTCAATGTTGAGAAAGATTATTTCCTAGGTTTTTTTCTAGAATTTTTATAATTTGAGAAATTATGTTTAAGTCCTTAATCTATCTTAATTTTTGTGTATGGTGAAAGGTAAGGGTCCAGTTTCATTCTTTTGTATAGAGTTAGCCAGTTATCCCAGCACCATTTATTGAATAGGGAGTCCTTTCCTCATGGCTTGTTTCGTTGACTTTGTCAAAGATCAGATGGTTGTAGGTTTGTGGCTTTATATCTGGGTTCTCCATTCTGTTCCATTGGTCTATGTGTCTTTTCTACCAGTACCATGCTGTTTTGGTTACTGTAGCCTTGTAGTATAGTTTGAAGTTAGGTAGTGTAATGCCCCTGGCTTTGTTCTTTGTGTTTCTTCTTTTTGCTTAGAGTTGCTTTGGCTATTTGGGCTCTTTTTTGGTTCCATATGAATTTTAGAATAGATTTTTCTAATTTTGTAAAAAATGACATTGTTGGTTTGATAGGATTAGCACTGAATCTGTAAATCACTTTGGGCAGTATGGACATTTTAACAATGCTGATTCTTCCAGTCCATGAGCATGGAATGTTTTTCAATTTATTTGTGTTGTGTCTGAGTTCTTTCAGCAGTGTTTTACAGTTGTTCTTCTAGAGATCTTTTACCTCCTTGGTTAGCTGTATTCCTAGATATTTCACTTTTTCATGGCTATTGTAAATGGGGCTGTGCTCTTGATTTGACTCTCAGCTTGAATATTATTGATATATCAATTCTGCTGAGTTTTGTACATTGATTTTGTATCTTACAACATTACTAAAGTCACTCATCAGTTCTAAGATGCTTTCGGGTGGAATCTTTAGGGTTTTCTAGGTATAGAATCAGATTGTCAGTGAAGAGTGATAGTGTAACATCTTCTTTTTCTGTTTGGATGTCTTTTATTTCTTTCTCTTGCCTGATTGCTCTGGCTACCATTTCCAGTATGATGTTGAATAGGAGTGGTGAGAGTGGGCCTCCTTGTCTTATTCCAGTTCTCAGGGGGAATGGTTCCAACTCTTGCCTTTTCAGTGTGATGTTGGCTGTGGGTTTGTCATAGATGGCCCTTATTGTTTTGAGGCATATTCTTTTGATGTTTAGTCTGTTGAGGGTTTTTTTTTAATCATGAAAAGATATTGAATTTTATTGAAAACTTTTTCTGCATCTATTGAGAATGAAGCTTCATTAGGCTGTTTTTGTTGTGCATTTTATTTTTGCACCCCATTTAGCACCTTGGGTTCTAGATTTCCTAAAACTAGGAGACTCTATTTTGAGTATATGATTTACCACCCTTGCTGATGAGGAAATCTTTCATATGTTCATTGACTCTTTGTTTCCTTGATTTTCCTCTCATTCATTTGTTCCTTCATCTGTGCCTGTATTTATTCATTTATTCATTCCCTTGCATTCACTCTTGAGTTTAACTATTCATTCAATAAGTCTTTGTTGAATTTGTTTAATGAACATATATCTACATAAAGAGAAACTCAGAAGACACAGGAGTACACAGTACAGTTCAATCAACCAAAACTGTTGCTAAGAATTCGTGTTTCTTGATGTCAAAGAATTTGAAATTCCTATAACTTCTTGACTTGCAATTCACTTTTTGATTCCTTACTTCTCCAAATGTAGCAATCACCAAATCCCATTGATTCTGCAAATTAGTATCTCAGGAATCCAAATTCCTCTCTCTCACCTCACTGCCACTACCTTGGTTATTCTACTGTATGTGTTATTATAAGAGCTCCTTAACTGGATTTCTTGACACCAGTCTTTCCACTTCTCATCTACTTTTCAAAGAGTAGTATTTAGAAAATAAAATATTGTATTGGTAATCCCTCACTGAACAACTTTTCTTTTTTTTTTTCTTTTTCCTTTCTCAAGCCTGCCCTCTCCCAGACAATGTTTCAATAGGTATTTATTGACCTGATTATAAAACCCTAAATCCATAGCAGATCTGCAAGTCTTTTCATGACTTGTCTCTCCTTCCCGCACAACATTCTGTCTCAACACTGTCATTATGTTTTGTGCTCATAGACATAGAAAAAGACTTACTGTAAAGCAAAGAGATCATTCCTTTGCTCTGCTCTGCTTTGAACATCCTCCTGTTTCCTTGCAATATCCCTCACTCCCTTTCCATTTTTACCTGGTTAGTTTTCAATCATTTTTAAGTTTTCAAACAGATATTCCCACTTGGACTAAGCTGGGTCTCTGGTTACATGCTTCCTGTAGCTCTGCACTATCTCTGACATACCACTTACCACATACTCTACATTCTGGACTCTGAGCACTCTGAGGAAGGGACTCTGTCTCCTATTTTTTTTTCCACTTAATTCCCTTTGTCTGACACATCATAGGTGAACAATAACACTTGCTACTTTAAGGCGTTTCTCTGAACCTAGTACTTTTGTTGATTTTAAGCCCAGATCGAAGAATTTTAGATGTTGATAGATAAATGTGTACACGCTCATCCCATGTACACACATGCACACAGTTTTCCGTTGGTTTTTGCATTTTATGTACTATGTTCAGGGAACTTCGGAAAAGTGCTCTACAAGCCTAACGATTGGATTGAAAAATAATTCTTCACTTCATCAGGCTGTTAATCCTACATGCCTGTGGTGATAAACCCTAGAAAATCTGGATAATCCTATATAATATTCAGAGAAAGCTGGAATCAGCTATAAATACATATCAAACTGTCAAATACCATTATCATTTAGACAACTCTGCAGTCCCTTCCAAATTATATTAGGCTATTCCTGCTTCATGAAGTCTTTCCAAGCCTCTTCCCACTTTTTCACTGTTATTCACTGTACTTTCTGAGTTCTTGCTCTGTCTACCTAACCCTCTCACATTTCTCCCTTTTCCACCTTCTTTTTTCTTTTTATTAATTTGGTTTTTGATCCTTTTCTGCTTCTTTATGTCTCTAGGACTTCTGTCATCCTCTCTGACATTTCTCTCCCTCTTCTCTCATGTCCTTCCCTCCCTTGTTGAATTTTCTTTTTTTGTCATGCTTTTGTGTCTTTCTTCTTTCTCTCCCTTTGCATTATCTTCTCTCTTTTCCACTTCTTTTACCCTCTCCTAGTGGCGTACTGTGAATGCCTGCCCCTGTGTGTTGGGCAAAGGTGAGAGGAAATTGCCCAAAGACCACAGTAAGACCCAGTGTTCTGTGCAGTCCTGTTTATTCTAGATCAGCATCAATATGACTCACAGGCAGGGAAAGTAGTTGAAATTCCACAGATAAGCAAATAATTCTTGGCAGTTTCAAAATGAAAGCAACTGCACTGCCAAAAGGCTTCTGTTTACCACACAAAACAAATGTTGTTACTATTTCAATTCCAAAAAAGCATCTTAAAAGCATCCTTTCACAAGAACATTGTTCTAGCCTTTATGTCTAATTAGATGTAAAGAAAATCTTTTGTTATTTTTGTTACACAATTTAGACTTGGCTCATAACCAGAGATAAATAATAGTTTACCCCTGCTGGGTTCTGTAGCAACATTCTTCTGAATAAAATAAGTGCACATGTGCAGTACAAATCCTGTGAAAGGCCTTTCTTTTCTATGCTTATTTTTCTTTCATCTTTGTCCTGATTCCTTTCACCTCACAGTAATCTTCCTTCTCTTCATCTTTTTGTTTCTTCAGGAACATTGTAGTGTGGTTTCCATAAATATTTTTGGGAAAACAGCCTAGGTTTTTCTCCATTTCTCATTTTGTATGTTTTCAACTAGAACGTGCCATGAATCTGTTGGCTTCTTTAGTTGTAACTAAACTATTCTGTTGAGTCTGGATGGGATGAGGATAGTAAGTAAAGACATCAGAATGGAGAGGTGATTGACTTATACTGTATTTGCAAGGTAAATTACACCAGTGGGTTTTTTTTTCTTTTTCATGTGTGCAATCTCAACCTCCACCACTCTCCTCACCCCACCAAGATAAAAATCCCCTATTGAGATTCCTTTTCTCAGTGTGCTGTTTGTTCTCTTTGCTTACCGTTTTAATTTAGTTTTTGACACAAGCAACATATTCTTTTCCAAACATGTCTTTTCCAAACATGGACTTTCTACCTAGTTGTATTTGTTGCTGCTCTGATATTCAAGTGTGGATAGTATGGCTACTATATGGCAAGCATCCAAAAACTCTGGAACAGATGTCACCTAGAGGTAAGGCAGAGTACATTGTAGCACATAGCTAAAAGTCAAGACACCTGGGCTTTTTTCTGACTTGACCAAAAGCTTCCATTCAGCCTTGAATAGATCCCTTGACTAATCAGTGTTGTTAAGTCTTTATCTTCTTTATGCAATTGGTATTCCCTTTATTGGAATCAAATGGATGCTAAGCTTGATCTATTTGAAGAAAAAATTTAAGTAATATTTTAATGGAACTTAAATTTTGTGCATCTGTAAGGGTAATTTAAGAAATAAGTGAACTAATGATTTATTGTGTACCGTGCTCCGTGCTAGACCCTTATTTTTTATTTCTCTATATTGTCTTCTCAGAGAAATAATTAAATTAGATTCTAATGTGCCTATTCCCAGGTGAAGAAACTGGGGATCAAATAAATTTTGAAACTGGTTCTTGAATTCACAAATAAGTGACAGAGCTAGGATTGTGCTCAGGGTTATTTGGCTGCAAAGTCAATGCTTTTTCCTATTACTCTAACACACACTCATTTTTTCTAGTCCATTTGGTGCTTCTATAACAAAATACCATAGGCTGGGTAATTTATAAAGAATAGAAATGTATTTCTCGTGGTTCTGGAGGCTGAGAACTTCAAGATCAAGTCACCATCAGGTTTGGTATGTGTTTATCACAAAAAAACAAATGTTGTTACTATTTCAATTCCAAAAAAGCATCTTAAAAGCATCCTTTCACAAGAACATTGTTCTAGCCTTTATGTCTAATTAGATGTAAAGAAAATCTTTGTTTTTTTGTTACACAATTTAGGACCTTGTCTCTGCTTCCAAGCTGGTGCCCTGAATACTGCATCCTCCCAAGGGGAGGAACTTTGTGTCCTCACATGACAGAAGAGCAAGAGAGAGAGAACCCACTCCTGGAAACTGCTTCTGCAGTAGAAAATAGGTTCATAAATCCTTTCATAAGGACAGAACCCTCCTGACCTGCCCACCTCCCATTAGGCCTCACCTCACTGTTGCATTGGGGATTAAGTTTCCAACACATGAGTTTTAGAGAGGACAAAACATTCAAAACATTGCATCGATTGTGCATTTCTTATTCACCTGCTCTTTATTTTGCTACTGTGCTTAGCAAATTAGATTAATCCATAAAAATAATTCTATTCAGTCATAGACTCCTTGTTTTTCCAATGCTCCTAAAAACTTCATTCCTTTTTCCTTAGTATACTAGCTAGCTGCCTTTCAATTAGGGGAAATAGTAAAGATAATGCTAGACCATTCATATTAATTTCATATTGCCTAATTATAAGGTGTGTTGTTTACTTTTGAAAGCCTGAATATGTTTGGTAATATCTAACAAAGTACAATATCCATGGCAATTTACTTGGCTAAATAAATAATTATTTAAATAAGGAATTTAGTCAAAATTAGATAATTTAAATCTATTTTAATTGAATCTTACTTTATAAATATGTACTTTGCAATACTGTGCCAAGTTGAGGCACAAATGATGTGCAAATTTAATATTTTTTAGAGTGTGTTTGGTAAAGTAAAAAATAATGTACAAATTACAGGGCATAGTAAAAGTATTTGAAAGATGTTATTATATTTTCTTATTTCAGGTTTGCTGAGGGATTCTGGAAGTTATTCTTATATGTCTTGGAATAGGATTATACCTTTAAATTGATGAAGTTAAATTTCCTCTAAATAAATATCTTTCAACGTGACTTTTTTCTTTCCTTGTGGTATCATAGTGGGCAGCAGTTGCAATTTCCAAACCTCTGTGATTTGCAGGGCAAGGATTTTTATTTTGTTTACTGTCTTCTCATCAATTCTAGATGAAGGACTAAAGTGGCTTGCTAATAATAATAAAAGGAGGTGTAGCGGTAACAGCAGTAGTAGAAATTACAGGAGCAGTAGTAGCTGCTGCTATAGTAGCGTTATCAGTGATAGAAAACAACACCAAGGGGTATGGCTGCCCAATACCCACTTTCTTTTTAAAAACGTTATTTTTTAAATTGACAGATAAAATTGTATGTATTTATCATGTACAACATGATTTACATACACACATACATACATACATAGTGGAATGGCTAAACCTAGGCAATATTAACATATGCATTACCTCACATAATTATCATTTTTGTGGTGAGAACACTTAATAGCTATTTCAGGGAAAGAAAGAAAATACTGCATGATCTCACTCATATGTGAAATCTAAAAATGTTGATCCAATACCCTCTTTCTTCATGTTGGTTTCATACACAGGAGTGTATCTCTATTGGTGATATCTGTGGCCTTCTATTCTTTGCTTATTGACCCAAGAGTAATACATATCCTGAATCTAGTTGGAGTAATTTGGCATTCTCTCCTAGGAATTTGAAATTTGGAGTGGAGAGTTAGAGCAGCTTTGGGGTTGTGTGCCCTTTATGCTGAACAGTGCCGAGCCCCAGCTGCTGTGGCCCCTGAGTGACCCTAACTGCTATGTGTCTGCTAAGCATTATTTATTATTATAATTATAAGCAGTCTGTTAAGCATTATTTATTATTATAACTACAAAGGATTATTTCTTGAGTTCTTCCACCAAGCATCATGCAAATTCTCTGCCCTATTCTCCCATTTTTTGGGTTAATCTAGCTGTTTCATTTATTTGTAAGCAAAAACAACTACTACAATAGTAATTATAACAACACTATTTATTGAGCTCTTAGTATAAGAAGGCATTGGCTTACTTCATATTCTGTATCATATAATCTTCACAATAACTTTATGGAGTGGATACTGTTGTTATTTCTATTTTTCAGATCAGGAAAGTGAGGCTGATAGAGGTTATGAAATTTAATTATGATTACAGTTGCAGTAAAGGTTAGTCTGAACCCAGCTTTCTGATCCTAATTGATTCTTTTAGCAAATACGCTATGTTCATTTATTGTAGCAGCTTATATGGTACTAGCTAATGCATGACAAAAGATGGCATTAGAAATGGACAGGAGAATGTAAAAGATTGTGGTTTGTTAGAGAAGAATGGGTCAGGGTGGAGGTAAGGAAAATTTAATAAGTCTTTTAATGCTAGGAAACCAGAATGGAAAATTTATATTTGCTGTTGGGAAGAATTTCTTGACCATAAGGTTTGTAAGTAGGGAAATAAGTTTACTGAGGGGATAGTAAAATTAAAAGCTGTAATAAAATATTAAATAACTTATTCATATGGAGCAGTTTATGTAGGCTTTAATGTAAAGGCAGGGAATTGGAATTGAATTCAGCCTCAAAAGATCTTGTGGACTCTTAACAAGCGTAAAAGATTTAGTAGCTAATAAAAAGATTTTTTTTTCTCCCCATAAGGAGATGCACAGCTTGTAATATTATAAATATCAAAATTATTTATTTTATTGTAAGCATCAATGATCAGAAGTAGTTGATTATAAAAACTGGGATTAAATGAAATTTTAAATTCCTTTGCAAATATATACATTGACATGGAATAATGCTGAACTATTTGAGAAATCATGGGAATAGCCCCTGATATGGTTTGAATGTTTGTCTTCTCCAAAACTTATGTTGCAATTTAATCTCCAATGTAGCAGTATTGAGAATGAGGCCTTTAAGAGGTGATTGGGCCATGAGGGTTTTGCCCTCACAAATGGAATAATCCATTCAGGAATTAATACATCATTAATTAATGGGTTAATGGATTACTGGGTTATCATGAGAGAGGAACTGATGACTTTATAAGAAGAAGGGAGACCTGAACTAGCACACTCAGCCCTCTCACTATGTGATGCCCTTTGTCACCTTGGGACTCAGCAGAGAGTCTTCACTAGCAAGAAGACACTCACCAGAGGCAGTCCCCTCATCTTAGACTTCAAAGCCTCCATACCTAAAAGAAAAAATTCTTTTTTAAATAAATTACCCAGTTTCAGATATTCTGTTATAAGCAACAGAAAATGGACTAGGACATCTCTGAAACTGGAGATCAATTAACCCTTTTCCAATTTTTTAAACAGTATAATATAGATTCTTAAGACTAGAGGTAAGTAAAACTTGATCTCAGTTTTCCTAGGTATTTTAAACTATTGAGAAAATCTAGAAAAGACTGTGGTTAATTCTCAGGAACCATCATAGATTCACTAAGAAAAATTTCTGATTCTCATTTTCTGTTTGGAGGCTGGCAAAGTTTGTATCTGGAGAAGGCCATTGATATGGAATGTATTGATCATAGCAATGAAAGAGTCAAACAGGAGATGGGAAAATATGGAAAATATTCTTATGAATGTTTGAAGCTAATCATCAATTGTTCTTAAATTTGGAGAGAAGTCATTAATGGATTTCCACATAAAGCTGTATTATTGTTTTTTGCACTGTAAAAATTTTATCAAGTGATTTGAAATGCTAGTTTTAACATACATTAAGTATTTATACATTATGATTTTTCTCTCTTGACTCTTTACTTTTAGCATAAACTTTGTAAATTGAAGTATAATACACCTTCAGATAGCTCAATGATTTTCATATATAACTCAATAGTTTTCATGAAGTGAACCCACTCTTGTAACCAGCACCCAGATCAAAATAGAACATTACTAGAGCCTCAGAAGGTCTCTTATGCTGTGCTATTTCCATTGCCATTTGCCCCTAAAAGTATCCTGGCTTCTAATGCTTTAGATAAGTTTTGCCTGTTTCTGAAGTTTATATTAATGAGATCATATATATATATATATATATATATATATATATATTTTTTTTTTTTTTTTTTTTTTTTGAGACGGAGTCTGTCTCTGTCACCCAGTCTGAAGGCTCCAGTGCAGTGGTGCGATCTCGGCTCACTGCAACCTCCGCCTCCTGGGTTCAAGTGATTCTCCTGCCTCAGCTTCCTGAGTAGCTGGGACTACAGGTGCGTGCCAGCACACCTGGTTAATTTCTGTATTTTAGGAGAGAGAGGAGGTTTCACTATGTTGGTCAGGCTGGTCTTGAACCCCTGTCCTCGTGGTCTGCCTGCCTCAGCCTCCCGAAGTGCTTGGATTACAGGCGTAAGCCACTGTACTTGGCCATAGTTTGTATTCTTTTGGGTATGACTTATCTTACTCAGCATTACGTTCGTGACATTCATCCATGTTCTTGCATGTAGCAATAATTTGTTCATCCTCACTGATGCATAGCACTTCATTGTATGAACACTGCCACAATAGTTTTATTCCATTCTACTATTGGTGGACATTTGGGTTGTTTATAGTTTGGGGATTTTACAAGTAGCACTGATGTAAACATACTTGTAACATACATTATATGAATTATGTGAACATACATACATATTTCTATAGTGTATATGCCAAGGAGATAACTGCAAAATCATAGGTTTTGCATATTTTCAGCTTTAGTGGAAATAGAAAAGAGTTTTCAATGTGATTTCTACAATTTACATGCCCACCTAAAGTGTGTGAGAAGTTCTGTTGGTCCAAAATTTTAGCAATAATTTGTTGTCTTTTTAATTTAATTCATTCTGATGATGGTCATATGACAGCATGATTGTGATCTTATTTTATATTTTAAAAAGTGAGATATAATTTAAATATCATGAAATTAAGCCTTTAAAATTAGTTATTCAGTGTTTTTTTTTTTTTTTTTTTAGTATACTCACAGTATCGTGCAGTCATTATCATGATCTAATTCCGGAACATTTTCATCACTCCAAAAAGAAACCTGTACCCATTAGCAGTTACTCCCCATTTCCCTTTACTCCCAGAACTTAGAAAATAATAAAGAACTTTCTGTCTTTATGAACTTGGCTATGTTAGACATTTTTATAAGTGGAATCATACAATTTGTGGCCTTTTGTGTTTTGCTTCTTTCACTTAGCATAATGTTTTCAAGGTTCTTCCCTGTTGTATCTATCATTAATCAGTATTTCATTCCTTTTTATGGATGAATAACATTTCATTACATGGTTAAATCATATGTTGTTTATCCATTCATCCATTAATAGACATTTGGTTTGTTTCCATTTTTGGTTATTATGAATAATGTTGCTGTGAACATTCATGTATAAGTTCTTGTGTGGATGTTTGTTTTCGGTTGTCTTAGCTGTATACCAAAGAATGGAATTACTGAGTCATGTAGTAACTTGACATTGAATTTTTTGAGGAACTGCCAGACTGTTTCCAAAGTGGTTGTCGTATTTTACATTCTTCCCATCAATGTAGGAGCATTCCAATCTCTCAAATCCGTCCCCACTGATGCTTTTTTGTTTTTATAGTTATCATAGTGGGTATAAAGTGGTATCTCATTGTGGTTTTGATTTGCATTTTCCTAATGGCTGGTGATGTTGAGTATTTTTTCATGTGTTTATTTCCCATTTGTATATCTTCTTTGGAGAAATGTCTGTTCAAATCCTTTGCCCATTTAATAAGTGGGTTATTTGTCCTATTATTGTTGAATCACAATTGTTTTGTATATATTCTGGATCCTAGACCTTTATCAGATGTATGATTTGCAAATATTTTCTCCTATTCTCTGGGTTGTCTTTTAACTTTCTTGATGGTATCCTTTGCTGCACAAATGTTTTTAATTTTGATGGAGTCTAATTTATCAAATTTTAGTATGATTGCTTGGGCAGTTGGTATCTTAAAAACTGTGTCTAATCAAAGGTCATGAAGATTTGCGTGTGTTTTTGTCTTAAGAGTTTTATTGTACTTTTAGGTCTTTGATCCATTTTGAATTGATTTCTTTATATAGTATTTGGTAGGATTCCAATTTTATACTTTTGCATATAAATATCTAGTTGTTTCAGTACCATTTATTGAAAAGACTATTCTTTACCTATTGAATTGTCTTGGCACCTTTGTTGTAAATTAATTAGCCGTAAATATGTAAAGTTTGATTGTGTTTTATTTTAACTTTCTCTTATGAATAATGATATTTAGCACTGTTCCATATGCTTATTACCATTCATGTATACTCTTTTGTAAAGGCTTTTCCACATTTCTGCCATTTTCCTAGCTGATTTATATATTTTTATATATTAGTCTTTGTCAGTTTACGTCTTATAAATAATCTTACTTTGCGGCATGATTTTGCCTCTCCTAATGGTGTCAGTAAATAAAACTTCAAAATTTTGATTTAGTCTAATTTATCATTTGCCTTTTATAATTAATGCTTTATGTGTCTTGATTGAGAAATCTTAGCTTGTGCAAGTTTGTGAAAATATAGTACTTTTTTTCTAAAATTTATGTCATTATATCTTTCACACTCCATCCGGAATTGATAGCTAGGTTTAATGTGAGGATCAATTTAATAACTAGCATACAGATAGCCAACTGACCCAGAACAGTTTGTTCAAAAGGTCACCTTTTCCTTACTGCACTATAGCAACACGCTTGGTAGAAATAAGAGCAACACATATGTGTGAATGTTTCTATACTACCTCTTCTGTCTCTTGTATGAGTGTTTCCCATTGTTGTATTCTATTCTATTGATCTATTTTTCTCTTCTTTCAGTAAGAGTACACTGTCTATATTGCGCTCACATTATAATAAGCCTTCATATTTGGGTAAATGTTTAGCCATATTCTTTTTCAACATCGCTTTGCTATTCTTAGTCCTTTATTTTCCATATATGTTTTTGAATCAGCTTGTCAACTTTAGATTTATTTTAGATTTTTTACAGGTGAGGCCTTCTGTGTCTTTTGTTGGATCTATTAATTTGCATTGATTTAATTAATATTTTTTCAAAATTTCAGTTTTTGGTTATTGCTGATCCATAGGAATTATCATTGATTTCACATATTGATCACAAGATCAATCCCCAACAACCTTGCCAAAGACAATAATTAGTTCTATTGGTTTGAGGTGTCTTTTGCATTTTAAAAAATAAACTTGCAATTTGTAAAAATGTATGTTATTCTCTTCTGTCTAATGCTCATTTTCATAACGTTTTGCCCTGGTTAGGACTTCAAGTTTAAAGTTAATCAGAAACTATGATAAAGACATTCATTTTTTTTTCTTTTTTGCTTCTGTAAATTGTTTAAAAATTCATCATTAAATATGATGTTACTGTAAGTTACTTTTAGATTCTCTTCATCACATCTAGTAAATTTTCTTCTGTTCCTTAATAGAATTAGGAAAAAATCTCGTGTTAAATTTTCAAGTGCTTTTCTACATCTACCTAGGTAATCTTCATTTCCTCCATTTTTTCTTTATTGTGGTGAATTGTATTGATTTTTTTTAGTGCTAAAACATTTTGACATTACTGCAATAAACCACACTTGGCCATAATGTATTACATTTTTTTCTGTGTCATTAAATTCCAATTGCTAGTGTTTTGTTTTTGCCTCTACACTTATGAAAGACATCATTCTTAATTTTGCCTTTCTTACCTTGCCTTCATCCTGTTATTTTGTCAGCATTCTTCTAGCACTATAAAATGAGTTTTATTGTCTTGAAGACTGTCTAAATTAAATACACACACACACACACATACATATACAAATTCAACATAAAAGCAATCTGGACTGGTAATTTTTTCTTTTTGGAAAAGTTTTTATTAATATTCATATTCTTTATGATAAGATTATTTAGATTTTCTATTTGCTCTTTTATCAGTTTACCAACAAATTTATTTCACCTTTACTGTCAAATTTGTTGATATAGGTTTTTAAAAAAAATACCCACTTACTGTCTTTTAAATTTCTCTAGCTTCTGTAGTGAGGTTAATTTTTTCATTCCTGATATCAGACATTAATGTTTTATTTCTTTTTTTTCTTAATCAGCTATGATTGTTCATTAACTTTACCAATCTTTTTAAAAATACATCTTTTGGCTTTGGTGATTTTTCTTTATTTCATTTACTACTTCATGATTTCTTACTGTTTCTTATTTTATTCTACTTTATTTGGATTTGTTCAGATGTCTTTTTCTAGTTACTCAATATGGAATTTATATTAGTTCATTCTTGCACTGCTACAAAGAAATACCTGAGATTATGTGATATATAAAAAAAGAGGTTTAATTGGCTCATGGCTCCATAGGCTATACAGGAAGCATGGTCACTTCTGCTTCTGGGAAGGCCTCAGGGAACTTACAATCATGGTGGAATTTAAAGCAGGAGAAGACATTTCACATGCCCAAAAAAGTAGGAAGAGAGAAGGAAGGAGGAGGTGCAGCGCACTTTTAAACAACCAGATCTTGCAAGAACTCACTATCATGAGAACAGCACCAATGGGGAAATCTGCCACCATTATACAATCACCTGCCACCAGGCCCACCTCCAACACTGGTGTTGGTTGAATTGATTACAATTCAACACGAGATTTTCACAGGGACACACAGCCAAACCAAATCACTCCACCCCTGGCCTCTCCCAAATCTCATGTCCTTCTTACATTTCAAAATGCAATCATGACTTCCCAATAGTTACCCCAAAATCTTAACTCATTCTTGCATTAACTCAAAAGTCCGAAGTTTAACGTCTCATCTGAGACAAGGCTAGTCCCTTTCATCTATGAGCGTATAAAGTAAAAAAACAAGGCAGTTACTTTCCACATACAATGGAGGTACAGGCATTGGGTAAATATTTCCATCCAAAATGGGAGAAATCATCCAAAAGAAAGAGGCTGCAGGCCCTGTGCAGGCCCAAAACATAGCAGGACAGTAATTAAATCTTAAAGCTCCAAAATAATCTCTTTTGACTCCATGTCTCACATCCAGGACATACTTATGCAAGGGATGGGCTCCCAAACCCTTGGGCCATTCTGCCCCCATGGCTTTCCAGGGTTCAGGCCCCATGGCTGCTCTCACAGGCTGGGTTGAGTGCCTGCAGCTTTTCCAGGCACAGACTACAAGCTGCCGGTAGATCTACCATTTTGGGTTCTGGAGTATGGTGGCCCTCTTTAATAGCTCCTCCAGGTGGTGCCCCAGTAGGGACTCTGTGTGGGGGCTCCAACCCCACATTTTCCCTCCAGACTACCCTAGAAGAGGTTCTTTCTGAGGGCTCCATCCCTGAATCTGGCTTCTGCCTGTACATCCAGGCTTTTCCATACATCCTCTGAAATCTATGTGGAAGCTCCCATACCTCAACTCTTGAACTCTGTGCACCCACTGGCTTAATACCATGTAAAAACTGCCAAGACTTATGGCTTGCACCCGCTGAAGGAGGTACAGGCCCAAGGTGTACCTGGGCCCCCTTGGGCCATGGCTGGAGCTGGAGCAGCCAAGATGCAAGGAGCAGTGTCCCAAGACTGTGCAGAACAGTGGAACCCTGGACCTGGCCCAGGAAACCATTCTTCCCTCCTAGACCTCTGGGCCTATGATGGGAGGAGCTGCCATGAAGATCTCTAAAATGCCTTCAAAGCTCTCTCCCATTGATTTGGCTATTAGTACTTGTCTTCCTTTTACCTATGCACATTTCTGCAGCCCATTTGAATTCCTCCCCTGAAAATGGGCTTTTCTTTTCTACTCCATGACCAGGCTGCAAATTTGCCAAACTTATACACTTTGCTTCTTTTTAAAATATGAGTTCTAATTTCAAGTCATTTCTTTGCTCACACATAGGAGTATAGGCTGTTAAAAGCAGCCAGACAAAATCTTGAACACTTTGCTATTTAGAAATTTCTTCTACCAGATATTCTATATCATCACTCTCAAGTTCAAAGTTCTACAGATCCCTAGAGCAGGGGCATAATGCAGCCAGGCTCTTTGCTAAAGCATAACAAAGGTGGCCTTTGCTCTGCTTCTTAATAATTTTCTCATCTCCATCTGAGACTTCATCAGCCTGTCCATCCCTTTTCATATCACTATCAGCATTTTGGTCACAACAATTTAACAAGTCCCTAGGAAGTTCCAAATTTTCCCTCATCTTCCTGTCTTCTTTTGAGCCCTCCACACACTTCTAGCTTCTGCCTGTTACCCAATCCCAAAGCTGCTTCCACATTTTCAGGTATCTTTATAACAATGCCTCACTCCTCAGTACCAATTTCCTGTATTAGTCTATTCTTACACTGCTATAAAGAAATACCTGTGACTGGGTAATTTATGAAGAAAAGAGGTTTAATTGGCTCATGGTTCTGCAGCCTGTACAGGAAGCATGTCAGCTTCTGCTTCTGGGGAAGTCTTAGGAAACTTCCAATCATGGTGTAAGGCAAAGCAGAAGAAGGCATTTCATATAGCTGGAGCAGGAGGAAAAGAGAAGAAAGGGGAAGACGTCACATGCTTTTAAACTACCAGATCTCATGAGAACTCACTAGCTATCACAAGAACAGCACCAATGGGGAAATCTGCCCCCATACTCTAATCACCTCCTTCCAGACCCCACCTACAACACTAGGATTACAATTAAACATGAGATTTGGGTGAGGACACATATTCAAACGATATCAGAGGCTTAATTAACTTTTACTTGTTCTTCATTTTCTAATGTATTCATTTAAGGCTAAAGAAATTCATCCAATCATTCTTTAGATGCATCCAACTAGCTTTCATATGTTCA
Source organism: Pongo abelii (assembly GCF_028885655.2). Classification (NCBI taxonomy): domain Eukaryota; kingdom Metazoa; phylum Chordata; class Mammalia; order Primates; family Hominidae; genus Pongo; species Pongo abelii. The sequence continues at coordinate 34,758,235 of NC_071998.2, forward strand.
TATTTTCATTATGACTCAGTTCAAAAGATTTTCTAATTTCTGTTGTCTTTTTTATTTGGCCTAGGATTCAGTGAATGTCTTTTGGGAATTTCTAGTTACTTTTTAGTTATTTGTTTTTAGGTTTATTCAACTGTGTTTAGAAAACAAACCCTGAATTATTTTAATCCTTTGACATTTTCTGGGATTTGCTTTATGACACAGAGTAGGATCAATTTTAGTAAATATTGCATGAGCACCTGAAGAAAAATGGGTATTTGTTATTGTTGGGTGAAAGTTCTATAGGTTGTGTTTATCAATTATACTGTTGTATTTTTCCATTTTTTTACTGATTTTTGGCAACTCATTCTATCAGTGATTGAGATAATTTTATTAAAATTTGTGTGTTCTTTTTAGTTCTATGAAATTTAGCTTAATATGTAATTTAAAATATATTGTTTGTTACACATATATTTAGGATTATAATATCTTCCTGGTCTACCATATCTCTTTATCATTGAGAAATGTCTCCCTTTACCTCATTTATTGCCTTAAATCTATTTGAGCTACAGCTTTAGAAGCATATTGGTTAATGTTTCCATGGTATGTTCTTTTTTATCTTTTAATTTTTAACTTTTGACATCTGTATATTTCAGGTAGTTTTCTTAGAAGCATAATGTAATGAGTTTTGGTTTTTTATCCTGTCTAACAATGAGATTTTTTGCCTGAGTTTTTTATCTACTTCTAGGCTTGTTTATTTTTCCTAACATTATAATATTTGTCTCTATTTAGTTCACCTGTTTTATGTTCCCTTTTTTTTGTTCTTTCCTGTCTTCTTTATTTGGTATTTTTTATCAGTCTATTTTCCTCTCTAAATTATTAGAAATTCTTGGTCTTGTTTTGTTTTTCTCCTGTTGCTTTACTGGTTAATCTGGCAATTACACAATGTATGTTTGTTTATTGTAGTCAAATGAAAATGATTGCTTTGACCACTTCCTTGATAATGCTAGGACCTTGACACACTTTAACTTCATCTACCGCTTATTGCCCACCATTTGTGTTGTTATGTATTTTGATTATACATATTAAATTTATTGTATCCCATGCGGTTTACATTTCTAATATTTGTTATTTATTCCTAAATTTCCATGTTTTTCTCTGGAGGTCAGTTATCTTCTGCCTGAAGAATTTCCTTTATTATTTCTTTTACTGTATGTCTGCTGACACATTTTCTTAATTTTTGTTTGTTTGTTTTGGAGAATGTGGCTCAGATATAAGGGTCAGATTATGTTACTAAGCCTCTCTCCTTTTCTTCTCCCAGTCTAGCTATACAAATAGCCCACCTGAAGGAAGTTTTGATTCTGCAGAGTAGATGGATTTATCCAGTGTCACTTTTTCTTTGGCCACAGGCAGAGAAGAAATAAAAGAGACCAAATTATTGATGTTTTTGCTTTTTAGTAGATTAGATCCTAGGAACTGAGAAAGGTTGACCAATGGCCATCTTTCACCAACGAGGTATCTTACTCCTCTGCTATAAAAGGACAAGAAGGAAGTTGGAAAGTAGTCAAATATATTGCTTCAGCAAGGTGACTCCACATGGAGACTTAAGAAATGGGGATTAAATGTTTCTTCCATGAGTAATTTTCCATAAATTTCTTTTGCTTTTGGTTATCTTAATCCATTTATCTGAAATATTAAGCCTGGGCAAGTCCTGCTTCTATTTGAGTGAAGTGTCTCCTCTAACAATTGTCCCCCTCTGAATTGTCTTTGAACTGTTGGTTGTTGGTGCACATTTTGTCTCCAGAAATCTCAGAAATAGGTTAGAACAACATACTGATTAAATCTTATCAATGCCTCACTATATTCAGGGCTGAAAATTGACTCCCTCTTCGATTATCATTGCAAAATTTCCAGACATGTAGTCCAGAATAGCTCAACACAGGTTTTATGTAATGAATTTATGACAACATTAAGTTATACCAATTATTTAAGGCCCACAATTTAGAGGTACTCATAATTGTTATATAAATTCATTCTTATTATGAATTTTCCAAAGAGATATTAAAGTTCACAGAGTTTGTTACAAGTTTAAACCCTTAGAAATTGCAAGTCCCAAATCAAATTTTATTGAATTTTTGCATTAAAAGACCAAATAAATTAAAGTCTAAAATTCACTCTTGCCCATATCTTATTCTCCTTTGTCTCAGCAAGAGGGACTTTGGGACAGTTGATATGGTACTCTGTATCTCAGTCTGCAACTAACAGTTTGAAACTAGAGTCTTAGTGCTCTATAGCAAAGGTAGGTCTCAACTGCCTTTGCAGTCCTGACTTCCTTGTTTGCAAATCACACGGAGAAACAAAAAAGGAATAAAAATTATTCTTTCCCAATGCTTAAAAAGCCTGTCTACATAAAAACTTTCTTTTCTCTCTAATTAAAACTTTGCATCAGCTGTGCCTGCTTAGATACAAGCCACACCTCTATTTTTCCAAATCAATTGCTGGAGACCACACACTAACGCCTTCATAACTTGAATTATCCAAACACCCCACCCTATTAAAAATACTCTCCGCTTACAGATTCTAGCCATAATTAGCTATGACAGCCAACGTCAAAGCTCCATGTAACCAAGTTTATTGAAGTCTAAGTCCTTAAGTGCTCTTCAAACACAATTCATTGTCTTTTTCTTTTTCCTGGGTACCTAATCAGAGAACCAGGTATTGAAATTTGAGGGCATAAATTGCATTCATTTTTTTCTTCACCACTAATTGTGACAATAATAAAAATATCCTAGTTAATGAGGGTAACACTGTTGGGAGAATATAGCTTAAAAATGACTATGAAATGCTCTTTCCTGGCTCCCATTTCTTCCTGCCTACTCTTCTCCCGCCCTCTGTCCCATTGCTGATTGCTTCTTCGGACAGGTTACCCTAGATAAAATTATGGTCTATTGAAATTATTGTCTCTTCTTGGTATCAAGAAGAGAGCGGAGAGAGTTAATCCCAATTGCTCAAAATTTTTAGGTAGGTTATTGCTCTAAACAGTGGAGCAATGGTGGTAACTCATGAACTTGGTAGCTCACATCCTTTGAGGATGCATAAGCAAGGGATAGGCAAGAGGCAAGGAGCACTACTCTAGGAAGCCCCTCCACACGGGCACCTGAGAAATGGGAGAATAGCAGCTAGCTCTCAGAATTAAGTCAGATATCTGACTACTGACTTCAAAAATTCACCACTTTATCCAAAAGCTTATATTTGGAAAGTATACCAATATCTAATTATGAAGATGTCCATTATAGTTCACAGTTGAAGAACACATGTTGCTTATAAATCTTAAGGAGAGGTGGAATGCTTCCTAACATGCAGACACCTTGTCTAAGGAAGTGGTGAAAAGAACTCACAGGAGAAGTGGAAACTGGAGTTGTTTGGTGTGGAGAATAGTAGGCTGAGAAAAAAAGTCTATAATAATGGTTCTTTTCGAGAACCCTAGGAGCTATCATAGGAAAGAGACAGTTAATTTATTCTGTGTAACCAGAAAAGGCAGAATTAGGGCAACATGATACAAGGTTTAGGGAAGTATACTTAAATTCACTAAAGGATTTTTTAATTTTTCAAAATTAGAACTGATAAAAATGGAACAGACACACTCACAAAATACTCATCTTGTATCATCTTTGACGTGTGTGGGCAAAGGTTGTGTAATTAACATAGATGAGGTGTATTGCTCTTCACAAGAGGGTATTAGCTGCGGGTGTCTGCCCACAGACCCTGACCCAAACCATGGATGAATAAAACGTACACTGACACACAGATGTTCTGTTTTGCCAGTCCTGCTGAGCGTCTGACCACCTACACACCAAGAGAGGTTTGTCACTGCAGTTGGCCTCCATGAGCTAGGGAGATTTGCATTTATTCAGTAAGTTTAACTAACAAAAGCTTGAGTCAACACCATTAGAGAGTAATTGACATTGTGGACTTCCCAAGTAAAAGGCACTTAAGCACCCATGGTACATCAAAGGTTAATCTTAAGACCACATGAGTGAACAAGCTAGCTAGATAAACTACTCTATATACCTTTAACTAAAGGTAATGGGACCCGCAGATCTATTACAGAAGTTATCAAAACTTCTTGGCCTTCTAAGAAGCTTTGTGTTTATTTCTGTAATTATCTCTAATGTTTTTTCCACCAGCCTGATTGAATCCCAACAGATAGTGCAGAAGACAGGAGTGAGCGGGCCACAGGCTGGATCACTCAAGCATCCTCTGACTTCTGACCATGTTAGGAGGTTATCATTGTAACTGGAATATTGCAGAAGCACAACTCAGAGGGCACAATCATAAAGCAATTTCTTTGGTCTCTTCTAGTCTCTTTACATCTGCTTACTGGGGCTACTTTTGCCCATGACCCTGAATGAAAATTTGGGCAGGCAGCAAGACTTCTCTATTCACTTTCAGGAATTATAATATAAAGGTGTAGAGTAACCTTAAGTTGCAGAATAAAATCCCAATTCTCTAATTACAGTTTTCTCCACTGTGTTCTCTTTTTTTTCTCCTAGCGTAAGCCTATTGTAAATAGGAACACTGCTGCTAGGGAAAGATGCCAGATATGTTTCCTTTAGCTCACTGTTCTACTTAGTCTTTCTTGTCTTGTGAATAAAAAATGATGACTTCTTTGGTGTGGAAGCTGGGAAGGTGATGAGCTAGAGAGAGTTGGAACTTTGTTATTTGGTAGAGTTCTGGCCATCTAGTTTTGACACTTTCTGAATTAGGCATATCCCATAGGCATACACTTTTATCTTGTGAGAACTCTCACTTGGGGTGTACTTTTGAGGATGGCAAAGTCATCTTCAGCTTCTTTCTTACTCCTTTCTCAGTTTCTGGGAATCTGGAATGCCTTAAACATTTTGCTGTTGATGTGTGTTTTCACCCTTTAAGTGCCCTATTGGTAGGGTATGACAAGCCCACCACCAGCTTTCTCTCTGCTATCGATATAGGCCATGTCTGAACCTCAGAAAATATTTGCAGATCCTTGGTTTTAACAAATTCTGAGAGCGCACTTATTTATAAGCCACAGCTCTCTAGTCTAATTTACCATCACAAGATCTTAGGCCAGCCTCCTAATTAATAGTTCATTAGTATCTAAAAACTGTAGAAGGCATTTATTAAGCTCTCTCCCTAAGTTTTAAGGCAGTACCACCCCCCAAACCTCATCCAGTGGGGGCTAATGGAGCCCAGAGTTCCACCATCTCCAAAAAAGCAAACAAAAAAAGCATCACGCATAATTCTTCATAAATTTTCACTCCTGGCCCTTTTATACCTATAATGAAGGTGAGAGGTCTCTTATACCAAGAGTCTTATAGATATTTTTCATATACCTATTTTTGAAAGTTTTACAGAATAAGACTATATTGCAAATTCCTCTGGCATTTAGTATCAATTTTCACAGGATCACAAGCAAAAACTTTAATTTGAATACACTGTTATATAATTTGTTGGAAAACATTTATTGAACTTTGACTAAGTGGAGTTAAGAAGATGGTGAGATGGTATCTACAAACAAAGGTAATAATAGATTACCTAATATTATTGGAGATAAGTGACTTTCAAATGAATGACAACAACAACATAAACTGTTAATAATTCCCTCCCTGCCCAAATCATACCAGCAGATTTTTCCAATTTCCTAATAGACTCTCACTGATAACCCAAAGATGTGTCACACTCAACCTGCTCAAAGAATGATCTTATTTAATTTATCTTACCCTCAAGAAATATGTTCATTTTCCTAGAATCTTTGTCTTGGTTAATAGCATCATCAACTATTGTAAATCCTAAGCTAGATTTAGTGTGATAGCTTTATGTTCTTAGAGTGGAGATGGGAGGCCATGGGAAAAAACTCATAATCTTCTAGAATGTAGCCCTGCAGATGCATCCGTGACAATTCTTTTTGTGTGTATGTCAATCCCAGACTGAGGACACAGAGCTGTATTGCTACAGTGTCTGGTTTCTAGTTGCCAGGTAAGCAGTCGTTGCATGATCATCAGCATTGTTTTATGCAGACCAAAGTCATCGGCCAGTAGGGAGCAAAATGTTCTCCTTTATACATGTTTTAAAAATACTTTTATCTCAACATTTCTTCTAAATGTATGACATGCAAATATATGTGTATACAATATATGGGAGCATATGACATCAAAAAAATTCTACCCAGCTGTATACACATATCCATTCTATGGAAGATGAAGCAGGAGAAAAACATTGTTCTCATTTTTGTGAAGTCATGTGTAGGGTCAGTGGACTAATAAATGAAATCTGAATTATTCATCATTTTGTTGTCATTCAGATCTTTAAAATCAGTGCTGATGGAGTAGAATAAATGTTTCAACTCTCACCAAACCAATATAATTGTTTTCTTCCTTCTCTGCCTTTCATTTTTAATCATTTGTTTTTATTTAGGATTTTGGAATCTGGGTAAATTTCCATACATTGTCCTCTAACAACCATAACACTCACTAATAATTTATGAGCCTGAAGTGTAGAGGGCATTTCGGAAGGAATATTTCATACAGAATAAATATAATCTCATAGAAGTAACTCCAGATTTCTGATTCACTTTAGTTAACTTAGGCAGAGACTAACTTATGAATTTTCTGTATTAGCAATGGGTGTCTGTGAATATTTTCGAACTACTAGGCATGCGTGAGTAGGACTTTATGTGTATATACTTTTAGCAAACAGATGAATTTATTTACTCTCATTTTTTGTTTTTAATACAAATCTACATGGACAAAATGGAATTAATGCTAAAGAGTCACTTACTGATTAATTTTTTAATTTCCTTTGATTTTTGCTTCTGCCTTCACCCCTGTAGATACATTTCTCTTGTGCTTTTCTTCGTACTTTTTGAAATCACCTGTAATAAATGCTCAGTATTTACTAAATAATTATGTCTTATGTGATACTAAAACATACCAATTTATAAAGAATATTTATGGCATCAAAAAGATTTCTTCGTGATCTACTGAAATGTTATTTTCCATTAACTTTTTTTAAAAACTTACTTTAGGGAACAGCTGCAAAAAAGGACTTCTAATTTAATGAATTACTGAGAAAGTAAGTAGAATAGAATGGGATACCTTAATACTCAAGCACTCATTCATTATATGTTGTGGATTTAGACTATATAATACCTGATATTAACAAGAATAACCAACATTTATTGGTTATATCCAGCATGCCAGATAATATTTCAAGTATTTTACATTTTTCCCCTTAATTGTTTCAACAACTAATGAGATAACCTGTGATTATAATACCTGTCTTACATATGAGGAGTCAGAGGCATAGAGAGGTTACATAACTTGCCCAATACCACACAGCTGCTGAGTGGACGGGCAAATGTCAACCCAGTCTGTCTGGCTGGAGAGCTTTTACAAACAGTTGCTATCACCTGATACTTGGGTCAGGCAGTGCCCTGTGAATCATACAATGATATAGAGTCATTTCTTTTCTAATTGAATAATGCTGAAGTCTGTTTTGGGTATTCTTCAGCATGTAGATTGGAATGTTCTCCATTATGCTGCATTCTTTGTGTCTAAGGATGAGCTATATACATGCAAATAGCATTTTTGTGCAATCTTCAAAGACTCAAGATCTATATTCATTGGGGATGGAACCTAGGAATTTATATTTTTCAGAAGTTTCCCAGGAGATTCTGATGCTGTTACTCTTCAGATAAGCCCCTGGGAACAACCACATTAGAGCAAATCTATGAACAAATATGCCCATATTTGCACAAGAACACATACAATTTTGGCAAGGAACCAAATGGCACAGATGAGTGTGGGTGATAATTAGTTCAACTGGAGCTACCCTATAAAATGTTTCATCACACTGTTGGTTCCCAAGCAGTGTGTCTTGTCCCTGGAGGGTAGCAGCACTGATTGCCAGTTTTCTAGTAAACTGAGCTCAGTCACCAGGATGGTATACTTGTTCACAGTGGGTGCTCAATGAATAATATAATGGTAATGACAAACACAAATTTAGTACTCACCGCATCTAGGGCAGGTGTTGTTTGAGTTGTTTTAGGTACATTAACTCTCTTAATCCTCTCAGCTTCCTGTGAGTTTGATTTTTTTTAATGTCCAATTTTTATCATTAAAAAACTGAAAACAGAGATGTCAAGAGCAAGTAACAAATTAAGTAACTGGGATAAGTTTGACTAAGAGCTCCAAAAAAATGTCTCAAGTAGATAACTTGAAGCACATCACTGCACTTATCTTTCTTCTGCCAGTTCAAAAATGAAGATGGGGATTTTATATTATTACAGTTTTATAACATGTTTATGTCTAGCTTTAAGAATGTCCCCCCTTCCTGATACGTGGCATTCTCTCTCTTCTCCCTCCTCCTTTTCCTTCTTTCTCCTGTTTCCTTTCCTTTTTCTCTACCTTTTTTCTTTTTATTAATTCCTCACTCTCTTCTTTTTTCCTTTCTTACAATTAGAAATGCTTATCAAAGCACACATTATCTAGTAAAATGAAAAAGCAAATAATTTGTACCCGAATAATTTAATATTCTATTTGGCAATAAATTTTTAATATAACCATGACATAAGTTCAATATTAGCACATGAGAGGCCTTTAAAAAGTTCATGGAAAACGCATATCCTGAAAAAATTATGCATTGAATTCACAATTTTTTTTTGCACCAAAAAAAAACTAGTAATAATTTGTTGTAACGTGTCTGAACATAACTTAGTTTAAGGCACCAAGAAAGATAAGACATCAGTTTGAAAAGAGCCCCTATCAAAACAACATGAATTCTGCTAAAATTGAAGCAAGAACAAACATCGAATGTTGGTGAAGCTTGGGTAGAAGAATGATGAAATCACTGATGCTTTTTAGGGACAATGCCCTAGAGAAATCAGCAGTTTACAATAACTCAATTTCAGAAGGGATGAAACGAAGTTGAAGATGAAGCTTGCAGCAGCACATCTTCCACATAAATTTGCAAGGAAAAATTTATCTTGTTCATGCCCTAATTAAGAGGATGAATGATTAATGATAGCCAACACCAAAGACATCTCAACTGGTTCAGCTTATACAATTCTGACTGAAAAATTAAAGTTGAGCAACCTTTCTACTCTATGGTGCCAAAACCATTGCTCCAAAATCAGCAGACAAGAGTGGAGCTCTCAATGGAGATTTCAAGTGGGATCAAGGTCCTGAAGAATCTCTTCAAATAATCGTAATAGGAAATATAATATGACTTTACCAGTATGATCCTGAAGACAAAACATGATCAAAGCAATGACTACTAAGAGATGGCATGGTCCAGTCAAAGCAAAAGTGTACCAGTCAAGAGCAAAGGTCATGATACTAGTTATTGGCGTGCTCAAGGCATTCTGGTTGTTGACTTTCTGGAAGGCCAAAGAATGATAACATCTGCTTATTATGAGAGTGTTTGAGAAAGTTAGCCAAAGATTTAGTAGAAAAATGCCTGGGAAGGCTTCACCAGAGACTCCACCAGGACAATTCTCCTGGTCACTCCTCTCATTAATTAAGGGCGATTTTGTGAGAGTTTTTATGGGAAGTCATTAGACATCAACATTACAGTCCTAATTTGGCTATTTCTGCCTTCTTTTGGTTTCTTAATCTTAAAAAATCTACAGAGGGCACTAGACATTTTTCAGATAATAACATTCAAAATGGCATTAAAATGGTTGAACTCTTAGTTATTTTAGGATGGACCAAATGGCTGATATCATCACTCAAAAACGTGTCTTGACTATGATGAAGCTTATGTTGAGAAATTTTATATTTTTTATTTCCATTTTTCATGAACTATTTGAAGTTCCCTCATACACTTCTAAATCAATTTTTGAGACAAGCATTTGTTTATCTAAGCAGAATCCTCATTTTTGCTCAGTGAATAAGAAAGAACTGTGATTTTCTGTGCTTGGCTACCTGTATATCTTCCTAGATGATTCAAGATTGGGGAAAGTGTTAGGCTTGGTAAATATTTCAACCTACCTGAAGGCCGTTGTAGGCTATCTACCTTTTGTATTTTTAATATCTTAAAGGAGATAGTGACTGGTAGGTAAGTTTTTCACTGATATAGAGGAAAATGATAAAAATATTCCCTTGAGCTTAAAATAATTTGGAATTTCAAAAGCAACCTAGGAATACAAATCTGGAGCAACACTGGCTAAGATCCACGTTGTGATCACTCTTGATCACTGTTTCAAGAGATCACTCTTGAAAATATTAGCTGATGAACTATGGGTGGCCAATGAGAGATATATTTGCTTGAAAAAATGAATGAATCTATCCAGTATTCTAAGTAATAATACAGGAGTATTCCCAAAACTTCCCTAAGTATCTTAATTTAAACACTCATCATTCCTCATGCAAGTCCATGTGTCTTAAACATCAACAATATATGTGTCCTTTTGTAGGAAAGAATAGCCAGAAAGTCCCAAGTGTTTATTTAATATTATTTTTATCATCACATTACATAACACTAGGTATAAATTCCTGGTGCTTATACTTTCTAATTAAACCCCAAAACAAATTTAGAAATTAAATGCAAACAAAATAGCAAAATAATAGCATTTAAGACAACATTATTTACTGTTACCGATTTTTTTTTTCCCCACATAGGGAACATAGGAACTCAAGTTAGATTTATACCGTTGGTGGGAGTGTGAATTAGTTCAACCCTTGTGGAAGACAGTGTGGTTATTCCTCAAGGATCTAGAACCAGAAATACCATTTGACCCAGCAATCCCATTATATGCTGAAAGGATTATAAATCATTCTACTATAAAGACACATGCACACGTATGTTTATTGTGCTATTCACAATAGCAAAGACTTGGAACCAACCCAAATGCCCATCAGTGATCGACTGGATAAAGAAAATGTGGCACATATACTCCATGGAATACTATGCAGCCATAGAAAAGGATGAGTTCATGTCCTTTGCAGGGACATGGATGAAGCTGGAAACCATCATTCTCAGCAAAGTAACACAGGAACAGAAAACCAAACACCACATGTTCTCACTCATAAATGGGAGTTGAACAATGAGAACACAAGGGCACGGGGAGGGAAACATCACACACCAGGGCCTGTCGGTGGGTAGGGGACTAGGGGAGGTATAGCATTAGGAGAAATACCTAATGTAGATGATGGATTGATGGGTACAGCAAGCCACCATGGCATGTGTATACCTATGTAACTAACCTGCACATTTTGCATATATATCCAAGAACTTAACGTTAAAAAAAATCAAGTTTCATGTTTTATTTATTATCCGTGTAATCCTTCTGACTCTAAATGTAATAAACCAGTATTTACAGAATAGTCTCTATTGTCATTATCATTTGAAGTACTAATGATATTTTAGTCATCAAACAATTATTTTGAGGGATCTATCAATTTGATGGGTGTATCACAAAATTCATTACTATCAACATGTAATAAAAAGTTTTTTAATTGTATATCTACTGATAACCTTCTACTTAGTACATATGATTATAGGAATTGTACAGTTCGTTCTACCATACCACTTCTTTTGAGGTTTTACACATATTGTACTGTATACTACATGATAATCAAATTTTCTCAGTATTCTTTCTCATTTAAACACCTGTAAAATCTTTTTATATTCCTATTTCTGAATTGGTTTTCAGTGGGCACAAATTCATTATTTAAAAATTCATGGAGAAACCCTGTCTTTACTAAAAATACAAAAATTAGTGGGGCATGATGTCAGGCACCTGTAATCCCAGCTACTCAGGAGGCTGAAGCAGGAGAATAACTTGAACCCAGGAGGCAGAGGTTGCAATGAGCCGAAATCATGCCACTGCACTCCAGTCTGGGCAACAGAGAGAGACACCGACTCAAAAAAAAAAAAATCATCTTTATTATTGTATTTGCCCTCAACAGTTAAAATAGTACATAGTGTCTCGTCTCTCTATTGCAATATTCTCATGATATCAAATCTAAGTATTCTTTTATTAAATAACATAAGAAATTAAAGCCTTACTCTATGAAACATGTTTTTCAACTGTAAATTATAATAGCAAAGAAGATTTTTATCTTATTAATTGGTAAAAAGGACAACATGAATATGAGTTTGTACCTGAAATCATTGTCATTTTGGCATTAGAAATATAATTTCAGTAACAAGGTGGCAAGGCAATAATTGGTTAGAAAATTATCCTTCATATGCTAAAAAGCTAATATAAAACCAAACAAAAACCTTTATTTTAGATCTCTCAGACATTTAAGAATTTATCCATTTTTAAAATCTAATCTGGTTTGGGCAACTTTGGCCTCCTTGCCTCTCTGTCTGCAGCTTTAATCCCATTAAATCTACTTTTAGACTAAGGGCTAAATAATCTATCTCAAATGCAAGTCTGTTTCATTAATTGCCTGATTGAAAATCCTTCAATAGCTCCATTTCTTCCTAAAACCTAAATTCCAAATATTTTGCTTGACACACAGGACCATGATTTAGCTCTCTCTGTCTTTTAAATCCCATGTCCATGCATTTCCTTTTGTGGGACCTTCATGTTCTGCTCTTTACATGCACTCTGATTTCTCACACCTCCAGTCCTTTTAATGTGAACTGTTCCTTCTCCCTTAAATGTCTTCTGCTCTGTCAAACCTTCCCTTCCTAATTCATGTCTCTGGAAATCTTCCCTTCAAAACTCTTTTCTGTATTATATTTTTAAGTCAAATCTCTCCTTAGTTTCATCAGGCAGTTGAGCCATCTTTGTGCTCATATCAGTCTTGTATTTGTTCACATTTGTGTCTTTCTCCACACACAGATATCTTTATAATTTGTGACTTTGTATACACCAAGTTTAAGAATATTTATTACGTAAACTTTTACAAAGGAATGGCATTAACAGGTGCCCCTTCCCCAAGAAAGGCTTCATTAAAGGAGATTTGATAATTGATTCCCTCTGTGTTAATTTCCAGCCTTTGTTTGACTTAATGTTTTCATTTTGTTTTAACAAACCAAATGAAGTGGCTATAAAAAGCAGATGCTTTGGATTCAAATACATTTACATTCAAATCTACAGTCTTTTGTATTTCTCTATATGACCTAAGATTTGCTTACCTAATTCTACTTGCTGTATAAGGTTGTTTTCATGATTAAATGAGATGATATAATGGTTAATACATAGTAAGTATTCAATACCAGTTAGTTATAATTGATAATAAAATATTAATGTCAAATTAGAAGTAAAAAATTCACTTAAGTCTTGATATGAGACAGAAAGTAAGACCACTAATATCAGATGCTGATGTATTAGTCAGGGTTTCCCAGAGGGACAGAACTAACAGGATATATATATGAGTTTATTAAGTATTAACTTATACAATCATAAGGTCCCACAGCAAGCTGAGGAGCAAGGAGAGCTGGTCTGAGACTCAAAACTGAAGAACTTGGAGTCTGATGTTTGAGGGCAGTAAGCATCCAGTACAGGAGAAAGATGTAGGCTGGGTGGCTAGGCCAGTCTCACCTTTTCACATTTTTCTGCCTGCTTTATATTTGCTGGCAGCTGATTAGATTGTGACCACCAGATTAAGCGTGGGTCTGTCTTCTCCAGCCCACTGACTCAAATGTTAACCTCCTTTGGCAACACCCTTATAGACACACCCTGGATCAATCCTTGGCATCCTTTAATCCAATCAAGTTGACACTCAGTATTAATCATCACACTGCAGAAAAATACTTTTTGCCTTTTTGACATTCTAATCCTTCCTGATGACAACTGGAAAAACAAGTCATGAGTTTATTTTGTTTGATTAAGTTTATGAAGTTTTTCCATTCCTTGCCTCTCCTCTCTCCTTTATGCCAAGCTTCTACCATTTTGGACTTTTCATGTAGAAATCTCCAGTCGTAAAATTTACAAGTAATTGATGATGAAATGTTATTGTCTTTTACCCTTTGAAGGGATTTAATGAGTCCCTGCTGGTTTGTGCTGCTAAATATGTTTTGTGAGTTTTTCTTTGGAACGGAATCTAAAGCACATGTAAAATATGTCCAAAAAAAATTTTTTTTAACACCCTGTATCAAGATGTCATTTGGAATCTAGGATGAATCGTCTGTCATTGCTGAATGGCAAGATAATGGTCTTATGTTAGTAAAGAGAGAAACATAAATGATGTGTTGCAAAGTAATAACAGAAGATTGCTTAATAGGTATGCGAAAATGGCACTAACACAGATACAAATGCAGTGTGACAGCAGTCTGTTGGTACATGGTGCTACTTGTGGAATGCACATATAATCCTACAATGAATGTTTTAATTCTCTGTAAATACTATATGTTTATGCATTTGTGTGGGATTTATAAACATGATATAATAATAGCTTATGTGTATTCAGGTTTAGAGTTCACATGAGTTTCATACACATTATTCTATTTATTTCATATAAATAGTCTGTGCTCTAGGCATCCATGGAAAAGGGGAATGGATCTGAGAGATGAAATGGCACGTAGGAGCTTACATAGATAAATAATGATGGGTAGATTTGCCTTATCCATCTCTGCATTTTTTTCCTAATATGTAGCAATCTAGTTTTTTTTAACCATATATCAATCTGTTCTCCATACAAACACATTTGGTATATGTAAACTTACAACTGCATTGAGTTATGTTTTTTCATGTATTAATAGAAATAATTTTCCCTCTTTTCATTCCCAGAAATATTTGTGATTTGATTTTTCCTAGTGACCAGGTTGCTTTGTTCTTCTGCAAGGATATTATTCGAATGCAGGACACAGCAATTTTCTCTACAATGTCTCTGGTTGTATAACATATAATACTCAGACAAGCTTAATGCTCTATAAATGAATGCTTTTTGGTGATGGACAGAAATGATGAAACCATTGTATAGCTATATTAAGACATAATAGTAGCATTACAGTTGTCATAAAGGAACCAGCAAATTGATTTTTCTTCATTTGCTTTCAAGATATTTATTTTCTCTTTCAATTTTTATGTTATAATTGAATTTGGTAAGTATGTATTTATGTCTGTTATGTACAAGATATTGGGCTACCTTTTGGGGACATTATAAGGAGGGCTAAGATCAAGAGGTTTATAGTCTGATAAAAGATACTGATGCATAAACTATATAATACTAAACCAGATGGAACAAGATTATTTATATTGTTCTATTGCAAGTCCATAAAATTAAGACCACTGTATTACAATTTACAGAAGAGTTATAATGCAGTTGGTCAATTTTGTTTAGTAGATGAAATTCAAATAGTATACTGTATACTGTGTTTAGACACATTAAGACAACAGAATTTTAAGATTAGTGCAAAGAGGAAAGCTTAACACTGAAGTTATGCTCAGTATGTCATTTGTTATGTTTCTATTCACATAAAATATCAGTCAATATTTTTCAAAATTTTGGTAATTATTTGGCATAATTCTTTAGGCTAATTAGTATAAATATACTAATACACTTTTTGCGTACTTTATTCATCCAGCTATTTATTTTGAATATCATCCTGAGAATATAATGTAATTGTGATATTATACTCTATTGTTTGCTTTTGATGGTTATATCAACATAAATCTGAACAAAACATCAACATCAGTTTTTCCTTATCAAATCATATGATTACACTTGGAGGAGGAAAGATGAAGTTTAGATATAAATAGGCATCACTTTATTAGAATTTTTTTCCTTTTATTTATTTATTATTATTATTATACTTTAGGTTTTAGGGTACATGTGCACAATGTGCAGGTTAGTTACATACGTATACATGTGCCATGTTGGTGCGCTGCACCCACTAACTCGTCATCTAGCATTAGGTATATCTCCCAATGCTCTCCTTCCCCCTTCCCCCCACCCCACAACAGTCCCCAGAGTGTGATGTTCCCCTTCCTGTGTCCATGTGTTCTCATTGTTCAATTCCCACCTATGAGTGAGAACATGCTGTGTTTGGTTTTTTTGTCCTTGTGATAGTTTACTGAGAATGATGATTTCCAATTTCATCCATGTCCCTACAAAGGACATGAACTCATCATTTTTTATGGCTGCGTAGTATTCCAGGGTGTATATGTGCCACATTTTCTTAATACAGTCTACCATCATTGGACATTTAGGTTGGTTCCAAGTCTTTGCTATTGTGAATAATGCCGCAATAAACATACGTGTGCATGTGTCTTTATAGCAGCATGATTTATAGTCCTTTGGGTATATACCCAGTAATGGGATGGCTGGGTCAAATGGTATTTCTAGTTCTAGATCCCTGAGGAATCGCCACACTGACTTCCACAAGGGTTGAACTAGTTTACAGTCCCACCAACAGTGTAAAAGTGTTCCTATTTCTCCACATCCTCTCCAGCACCTGTTGCTTCCTGACTTTTTAATGATTGCCATTCTAACTGGTGTGAGATGGTATCTCATTGTGGTTTTGATTTGCATTTCTCTGATGGCCAGTGATGGTGAGCATTTTTTCATGTGTTTTTTGGCTGCATAAATGTCTTCTTTTGAGAAGTGTCTGTTCATGTCCTTCGCCCACTTTTTGATGGGGTTGTTTGTTTTTTTTCTTGTAAATTTGTTGGAGTTCATTGTAGATTCTGGATATTAGCCCTTTGTCAGATGAGTAGGTTGCGAAAATTTTCTCCCATTTTGTAGATTGCCTGTTCACTCTGATGGTACTTTCTTTTGCTGTGCAGAAGCGCTTGAGTTTAATTAGATCCCATTTGTCAATTTTGGCTTTTGTTGCCATTGCTTTTGGTGTTTTAGACATGAAGTCCTTGCCCATGCCTATGTCCTGAATGGTAATGCCTAGGTTTTCTTCTAGGGTTTTTATGGTTTTAGGTCTAACATTTAAGTCTTTAATCCATCTTGAATTAATTTTTGATAAGGTGTAAGGAAGGGATCCAGTTTCAGCTTTCTCCATATGGCTAGCCAGTTTTCCCAGCACCATTTATTAAATAGGGAATCCTTTCCCCATTGCTTGTTTTTCTCAGGTTTGTCAAAGATCATATAGTTGTAGATATGCAGCATTATTTCTGAGGGCTCTGTTCTGTTCCATTGATCTATATCTCTGTTTTGGTACCAGTACCATGCTGTTTTGGTTACTGTAGCCTTGTAGTATAGTTTGAAGTCAGGTAGCGTGATGCCTCCAGCTTTGTTCTTTTGGCTTAGGATTGACTTGGCGATGCGGGCTCTTTTTTGGTTCCATATGAACTTTAAAGTAGTTTTTTCCAATTCTGTGCAGAAGGTCATTGGTAGCTTGATGGGGATGGCATTGAATCTGTAAATTACTTTGGGCAGTATGGCCATTTTCACGATATTGATTCTTCCTACCCATGAGCATGGAATGTTCTTCCATTTGTTTGTATCCTCTTTTATTTCCTTGAGCAGTGGTTTGTAGTTCTCCTTGAAGAGGTCCTTCACGTCCCTTGTAAGTTGGATTCCTTGGTATTTTATTCTCTTTGAAGCAATTGTGAATGGGAGTTCACTCATGATTTGGCTCTCTGTTTGTCTGTTGTTGGTGTATAAGAATGCTTGTGATTTTTGTACATTGATTTTGTATCCTGAGACTTTGCTGAAGTTGTTTATCAGCTTAAGGAGATTTTGGGCTGAGACAATGGGGTTTTCTAGATATACAATCATGTCATCTGCAAACAGGGACAATTTGACTTCCTCTTTTCCTAATTGAATACCCATTATTTCCTTCTCCTGCCTAATTGCCCTGGCCAGAACTTCCAACACTATGTTGAATAGGAGTGGTGAGAGAGGGCATCCCTGTCTTGTGCCCGTTTTCAAAGGGAATGCTTCCAGTTTTTGCCCATTCAGTATGATATTGGCTGTGAGTTTGTCATAGATAACTCTCATTATTTTGAGATACATCCCATGAATACCTAATTTATTGAGAATTTTTAGCATGAAGGGTTGTTGAAATTTGTCAAAGGCCTTTTCTGCATCTATTGAGATAATCATGTGGTTTTTGTCTTTTGTTCTTTTTATATGCTGGATTACATTTATTGATTTGCATACATTGAACCAGCCTTGCATCCCAGGGATGAAGCCCACTTGATCATGGTGGATAAGCTTTTTGATGTGCTGCTGGATTCTGTTTGCCAGTAATTTATTGAGGATTTTGGCATCAATGTTCATCAAGGATATTGGTCTAAAATTCTCTTTTTTGGTTGTGTCTGTGCCAGCCTTTGGTATCAGGATGATGCTGGCCTCATAAAATGAGTTAGGGAGGATTCCCTCTTTTTCTATTGATTGGAATAGTTTCAGAAGGAATGGTACCAGTTCCTCCTTGTACCTCTGGTAGAATTCGGCTGTGAATCCATCTGGTCCTGGACTCTTTTTAGTTGGTAAGCTATTGATTATTGCCACAATTTCAGCTCCTGTTATTGGTCTATTCAGAGATTCAACTTCTGATTTAGACTTGGGAGAGTGTATGTGTCGAGGAATTTATCCATTTCTTCTAGATTTTCTAGTTTATTTGCGTAGAGTTGTTTGTAGTATTCTCTGATGGTAGTTTGTATTTCTGTGGGATTGGTGGTGATATCCCCTTTATCATTTTTTATTGCATCTATTTGATTCTTCTCTCTTTTTTTCTTTATTAGTCTTGCTAGCGGTCTATCAATTTTGTTGATCCTTTCAAAAAACCAGCTCCTGGATTCATTAATTTTTTGAAGGGTTTTTTGTGTCTCTATTTCCTTCAGTTCTGCTCTGATTTTAGTTATTTCTTGCCTTCTGCTAGCTTTTGAATGTGTTTGCTCTTGCTTTTCTAGTTCTTTTAATTGTGATGTTAGGGTGTCAATTTTGGATCTTTCCTGCTTTCTCTTGTGGGCATTTAGTGCTATAAATTTCCCTCTACACACTGCTTTGAATGCATCCCAGAGATTCTGGTATGTTGTGTCTTGGTTCTCGTTGGTTTCAAAGAACGTCTTTATTTCTGCCTTCATTTCGTTATGTACCCAGTAGTCATTCAGGAGCAGGTTGTTCAGTTTCCATGTAGTTGAGCGGTTTTGAGTGA
The DNA here is from genome assembly GCF_028885655.2 of Pongo abelii. Taxonomy (NCBI): domain Eukaryota; kingdom Metazoa; phylum Chordata; class Mammalia; order Primates; family Hominidae; genus Pongo; species Pongo abelii. The sequence continues at coordinate 34,777,261 of NC_071998.2, forward strand.
GATTCTTAATCCTGAGTTCTAGCTTGATTGCTCTGTGATCTGAGATATAGTTTGTTATAATTTCTGTTCTTTTGCATTTGCTGAGGAGAGCTTTACTTCCAAGTATGTGGTCAATTTTGGAACAGGTGTGGTGTGGTGCTGAAAAAAAATGTATATTCTGTTGATTTGGGGTGGAGAGTTCTGTAGATGTCTATTAGGTCTGCTTGGTGCAGAGCTGAGTTCAATTCCTGGGTATCCTTGTGGACTTTCTGACTCATTGATCTGTCTAATGTTGACAGTGGGGTGTTAAAGTCTCCCATTATTATTGTGTGGGAGTCTAAGTCTCTTTGTAGGTCACTCAGGACTTGCTTTATGAATCTGGGTGCTTCTGTATTGGGTGCATATATATTTAGGATAGTTAGCTCTTCTTGTTGAATTGATCCCTTTACCATTATGTAATGGCCTTCTTTGTCTCTTTTGATCTTTGTTGGTTTAAAGTCTGTTTTATCAGAGACTAGGATTGCAACCCCTGCCTTTTTTTGCTTTCCATTTGCTTGGTAGATCTTCCTCCATCCTTTTATTTTGAGCCTATGTGTGTCTCTGCATGTGAGATGGGTTTCCTGAATACAGCACACTGAAGGGTCTTGAGTCTTTATCCAATTTGCCAGTCTGTGTGTTTTAAGTGGAGCATTTAGTCCATTTACATTTTAATTTAATATTGTTATGTGTGAATTTGATCCTGTCATTATGTTGTTAGCTGGTTATTTTGCTCGTTAGTTGATGCAGTCTCTTTCTAGTCTCAATGGTCTTTACATTTTGGCATGATTTTGCAGCAGCTGGTACCTGTTGTTCCTTTCCATGTTTAGCGCTTCCTTCAGGAGCTCTTTTAGGGCAGTCCTGGTGGTGACAAAATCCCTCAGCATTTGCTTGTCTGTAAAGTATTTTATTTCTCCTTCACTTATGAAGCTTAGTTTGGTTGGATATGAAATTCTGGGTTGAAAATTCTTTTCTTTAAGAATGTTGAATATTGGCCCCCACTCTCTTCTGGCTTGTAGAGTTTCTGCCTAGAGATCCGCTGTTAGTCTGATGGGCTTCCCTTTGAGGGTAACTCGACCTTTCTCTCTGGCTGTACTTAAGATTTTTTCCTTCATTTCAACTTTGGTGAATCTGACAATTATGTGCCTTGGAGTTGCTCTTCTCGAGGAGTATCTTTGTGGTGTTCTCTGTATTTCCTGAATCTGAATGTTGGCCTGCCTTGCTAGATTGGGGAAGTTGTCCTGGGTAATATCCTGCAGAGTGTTTTTCAACTTGGTTCCATTCTCCCCATCACTTTCAGGTACACCAATCAGACGTAGATTTGGTCTTTTAACATAGTCCCATATTTCTTGGAGGCTTTGCTCGTTTCTTTTTATTCTTTTTTCTCTAAACGTCCCTTCTCACTTCATTTCATTCATTTCATCTTCCATCGTTGATACCCTTTCTTTCAGTTGATCGCATCAGCTCCTGAGGCTTCTGCATTCTTCACGTAGTTCTCGAGACTTGGCTTTCAGCTCCATCAGCTCCTTTAAGCACTTCTCTGTATTGGTTATTCTAGTTATACATTCTTCTAAATTTTTTTCAAAGTTTTCAACTTCTTGCCTGCCTTTGGTTTGAATATCCTCCCGCAGCTCGGAGTAATTTGATCGTCTGAAGCCTTCTTCTCTCAGCTCGTCAAAGTCATTCTCCATCCAGCTTTGTTCCGTTGCTGGTGAGGAACTGCATTCCTTTGGAGGAGGAGAGGTGCTCTGCTATTTAGAGTTTCCAGTTTTCTGCTGTGTTTTTTCCCCATCTTTGTGGTTTTATCTACTTTTGGTCTTTGATGATGGTGATGCACAGATGGGTTTTTTGTGTGGATGTCCTTTCTGTTTGCTAGTTTTCCTTCTAACAGACAGGACCCTCAGCTGCAGGTCTGTTGGAGTACCCGGCCGTGTGAGGTGTCAGTCTGCCCCTGCTGGGGAGTGCCTCCCAGTTAGGCTGCTGGGGGGGTTAGGGGTCAGGGACCCACTTGAGGAGGCAGTCTGCCCATTCTCAGATCTCCAGCTGCGTGCTGGGAGAACCACTGCTCTCTTCAAAGCTGTCAGACAGGGACATTTAAGTCTGCAGAGGTTACTGCTGTCTTTTTGTTTGTGTGTGCCCTGCCCCAAGAGGTGGAGCCTACAGAGGCAGGCAGGCCTTCTTGAGCTGTGGTGGGCTCCACCCAGTTTGAGCTTCCCAGATGCTTTGTTTACCTAAACAAGCCTGGGCAATGGCGGGCGCCCCTCCCCCAGCCTCGCTGCCACCTTGCAGTTTGATCTCAGGCTGCTGTGCTAGCAATCAGCGAGACTCCGTGGGCGTAGGACCCTCTGAGCCAGGTGCGGGGTATAATCTCCTGGTGCGCCGTTTTTTAAGTCCGTCGGAAAAGCACAGTATTCGGGTGGGAGTGACCCGATTTTCCAGGTGCCGTCTGTCACCCCTTTCTTTGACTAGGAAAGGGAACTCCCTGACCCCTTGCGCTTCCCGAGTGAGGCAATGCCTCACCCTTCTTCGGCTTGTGCGCGGTGCGAGCTCGCACTGACCTGCACCCACTGTCTGGCACTCCCTAGTGAGACGAACCCGGTACCTCAGATGGAAATGCAGAAATCACCCGTCTTCTGCGTTGCTCACGCTGGGAGCTGTAGACCGGAGCTGTTCCTATTCAGCCATCTTGGCTCCTCCCCCCATTAGAATTTTTAAGATCAGTAGTTGATTTCACTGTGTCATCTGCTTTCCACCATGTCGCCTTGCTTTTTTACCACAGACATTTGTCAGGCACCAAACATAGAGGAATTCTTTGGCATTCGCTGATGGCAGACAAATAAATATGTGCACTGCAGTGTGATGACAGCTACATTGGTGGTACCATACAAGGAGCTGGGGTACTGCACAGCGTCAAGCAACATTTAGATGTGCTAAGGAAGAGTAGACTGGGAGATAGTGCAGAAGACTTCACAGGGAAAAAAATGGCAAATTTGAGCCTAGTCTTAAGGACATATTTCGATGGCAGAGATATGGAAAAGAGTGTTTTAGGCACAGAAAAGAAGTACATACAATGATATGGATATTGTGTCATGTTAGAATAACTGCTTGATTGCGTTTTTTTTTTTTTTTTTGGCTGAACTTTATACGTTTGTGCATAGAGAAATTTTTTATTTCATTAGACTAAAAAATTATTTGATTTTTATTCTGGAATTTCCCAAGAAATGTTCCAAACAAAAATATAATTCATAGGATACTTTTTCATCCATAATTCTCAGAGAAATTTTACCAGGCTATTTAATCAGAAACAGGGATAGGTAAGAAATAGGGAAAATGATTCTTCTTTGTTACAAAGATAATGTGGTAATGTATCTTCTAAATGTATCACTTCTAATGTATCACTTCTTGATGGTCCACTTTTAAAAGAATCTTTGTATCAATCAAGTCTAGGGACTATTGTGTAAACAATCAAATGGATGTGTGTAAAGCCATAGTATAATCTGTATTTTTATTAGATGTGTTGCATGTTTTCTTGATAGTCAGTGGAGCCAAATTCAAATCCAGAAATTACCATTCTCTGTGAGATCTTAAGCAAGTTGTTAAAGTCTCTTGGCCTCAATTTTTTTCATGTGTACTTTGAAGGAATGATTTATTTCTGTAGTTGTTTTCAGGGCAAAATGAAAGTTTTCTTTCAGTGCATTAAACAGATAATACTTGATAAGTATATCTACTATTTCTTGTGAGGAATGAGGTTTTGATTTTAAATAATTTATTTAGGTATGTTCACTTAGACAGGTGAAAGTAAATAGGCTGCAGAATGTTAACGCATCTATCAAAATTTCACCTAGTGAACCTTAAAAATATTTGTATCACAGTATATACTGAGAGGCATCTAGTAGCAAAACTAATCCGTTGATAGTCTTTCAAACATTTCAGGGGTTGATTTTTCCCCCCTCTTGTACCCAGTTTCCATGCAGCTGAATAATATTAGCAGATTCACTCTACAGCTTTGTGCTTCTATGCATAAATATTATAGATTTGGCTTCAAAAGTAGAATCTAACAAATTGTTGAATATAACTGTATTCAATGATCACAAATCTAGTTGCCAAAAAATACTAAGTATCATGTATCATTCACATTAAAGGCTATAAAATATTCTACTAGATGTCAGTGAACTTTTGGGCCTGCCATTTTTACTTATTGTTTTGGTAATCAGAAGAGACTGTGGCAGTTACGAAAATGTGCTGCTCAAGATCTCCTGATGTGAGGAAGTAATTGATTGACATTACCCGCTTTGTGCCCTCTGGGTTCACCACTGTGTTCACTTAGAGGTTATTCTTCCTACTGGCTGCTCTCAGACAATGACTAAGCATGGTGGGGGTATTAAGGTGGACCCATTCCAGAAAGATGGTGGGCTTGCTCTTCCAGTGAAGTTATTTAGCTTGAGGACGTTATATCATCTGGCTGAAACTTTCTTGCAACTGTGCTGTAGTCACTATTGCAAGAAATTCCTGCTCAAGCCTCTTCCTTCATTCTCTCTTTCCATAACTATCATACTTGTGTTACATTCTGAAGTCTCTCCCCACTTCTCCTTTTCCCTCTGCCAATAAATCTCTTGAAGTTTTAATCCTATCTTGTGGCCTGCTTCTTAGGGGACCAAGAGTATTCTTTTGGCAGGGTCCTGCCTGGAGGCAGGGTTATGTACTTGAATGCCACATGAGCTCACAAGCCTAAGGCTCCTTGCCCCACAAGTATGTGAATTAACACATCTCTTTGAAGAAACTTGTTTGATAGTTTGTGAAAGAAAACAGATTTAAATAGCAGTTTGGTAAAAAGTGAAGGCATAGGAAAGATCTCTTTTAGCTTCAGTCTCCTCATCTATAGTTTGAACCTAATAATATCTCACTTCCCTACCTCATCAGGTTATTGTCAGGACCAAATGTTAGAATATGTAACAAAAACACTTGAAATTATAAATCACTCATAAATTATTATAAGCTACATTCATAACATGATTTCTCTAGAATACACTTTATTCCCACAATCAATTTCCTTTTAGACTTCTCACAGCTTGAAGAAGAATTTTTTGGTCCTAGTTATCATATGAAAGTTCAGTCTCAATTTGTCTGTTTCCATATATTGACTTGGGGATATATTACACCCAACCTTGCTATATTCTGAGAGTCTCTTCATGACAGAGAAAAATTCATCATAAGGCAGGTATGTCTTAGAAATCATCCAAAGGGATTAGCTACTGAGATTTCAAAATGACCTCCTTATATGTAAACCTTCCAGGAAGTTGTCCTCACAGTGAAGAGCCTAGTGATTGAGAAATTCTAAACATTATATAATAATTTAGGGGAATTGCATAATATGTGCATTTATTTTATGAAAAAATATATAAGAGATAATGGAAGAAGAAACAGTTACTTCTTCATGCTCCAAATAATTTTGTTATATGGTAGAAGTTTCACAAATTAATCAATTTTAGAGAAACCTTGTTTTTCAGGTTTCTTTTAGGGCTGAAATAGGCAAGGAGCAGAAAGGATAATGTTGACTTTGAGAGGATAAGGCTAATTTAGTTCTCATAGTGTTCTGTCTCATTGCACAGTCTAAGTTAAATAGCACACACACACACACACACACACACACATAGCAGCATAGAAAAAAAGGATTTCAGGCAAAACACCTGTGTTTATTTAAACTCCCTTAATTTTATGTACAACCTTGGGTGAAACACTTAATTGCTCTTCATTTTAGATTTCTTCTTAGTTGAGTATGTATCTTACTTTTTAAATATGTGATAACTATTTTTTATCATTCTTAGAGAAGTGATGCTATCTAATTACAAGTTTATGACAGAATTGGGAAAAAGCATTTTAATCTTTGTAGTTATTTGCCCTTTAGTTTTAGATTCTTCCAGTAGAATACTAAAAAAGGCCCACAGTTATTTTATAGTATAACAGCTTATCATGGTAGAGAGAATATGGCACTCATCTTTAATATGCCTGCTTATCTTGAACATAGTTTTTAGATGTTTGTATCACATTCAAAGGACTCTCAATGGATATTAGTAGACTGGAAAAAAATATATATGTATTTATATAAATTTATGTATACATATATACGTATATACATATATGTATATGTACACATTTATATACATGCTTATACTTATATACATATTCATATACATTTTACATATATACATATATACATATTTATATACATATAATATGTATGTAAATATATACAAAAATACATATGCATGTAAATATATACATATATACATAAATATAATAAAATGTTTATTTTCATTTTATTATATACATAAAATTTATGATATATATATGTATCTGAAAGGATTGAAATTGCCTGGTGTTGGGTAACATGTTCATTTATTGCTGGGCTGTGCATCTGATATAACATTATGTTTATGACACTGGCTATTTCACCTGAGACAACTTGCTTAATGTCTCTGTTTTTAAATTTATATATCATCAGAATGTAGATCATAGTAATACCTATTTTGTAAGGGTTTTGGATAATTAAGTGACATGTTACATAGGAAATGCTTAACACAATTCAAGGCACAAAGTCAACACTTGATAGTTTTTGGTAAAAATATGAACTGGGAGAAGAAGGTAAATTTTCCCCTTAAGCTTAGTGATTAAATATAGTCAGGTATATATGTATCAACTTGTATTAGAAAATTTGAAAAACAATTGAGAAAATGAAGCAGTTGCTTCAGCTGAAAGTTAAGGAAATATGGAGTAAGAAGATAGGTTGAAATGCAAATGACTGGCGCCTTGTTGCAGAATATATGATACGAGCAAGTTAATCATAAGTGAAAATTGAGTCATCTGGTAACTCCAAAATTTATATCTCTTAGGCAGATATCTCCTCCTAAGTCTGCAAACTTATATCCAACTGCCTACTTGAAAAATCTAATGGAAATACCCAAAAGGCTTCTCAAACCATATTTCTAAACCCAAACTACTAATTTTGTGTCCTAAATGTGTACTTCTATTGACTTTGCCTTCAATTTTAAAAACATCCATCTATCTATATTTGTATTTAATTTCTTTTACTTGCATACTTTGTTGATGGTCTATCTTCCCTCACTAGATTGACTGTGCATTTCAAAAGGGTAGGGATTTTATCTGTTTTGTGTACTGCTTTAATTTCAGTTCCTGGAACTAGTCCAACTCCTAGGAGCTTTCAGTGAATATTTGTTGAATGAATGGATGAGCCCAGAATGTCGTTTATTTGCTTACAAGAATGTATTTTTTCTAGTTCTTGCCATAGCAATGTAAGGGCACAAAGCAGTGATGTTGACTGAATAATATGCAAGCTTATAAGGGGGGAAATAAAGGAATAGGGATTGTCTGAAGTCATATCTATGAAATAGCGTGACTATCAGAGGTTTATTAGCAAATGTGTTTCCACTCTATGGTGAAAAAAATGTGAAGTGAGAGTTTTAAATAACAAGATGGGAGGAATCCCTTTTAGGCATGTAGATAGCAACATGGGGTGTCTAAACATTGGAATCACTGAAAATTTCTTTCCTCCAGCTCTAGAAGGCGGGTTGCAGTTTCCATTCTTTTGATAGGTTTTTGGCAGGGTCCTGCCTGGAGGCAGGGTTATGTACTTGAATGCCACATGAGCTCTCAAGCCTAAGGCTCCTTGCCCCACAAGTATGTGAATTAACACATCTCTTTGAAGAAACTTGTTTGATAGTTTGTGAAAGAAAACAGACTTAAATAGCAGTTTGGTAAAAAGTGAAGGCATAGGAAAGATCTCTTTGTAATAGAGAACTCAGAAAAAAACTTCAGAGTAGAAGAACGGTTATATCTACAAATTGTTTCTTAAATAGGACTGAAAGAGTCACCTGTCCTTTTTTATATCTATCAGTTTAACCACTGGGGCATCTAAGTCTAAATATGTGCAATTCATTTAAAGGAGCAATGACTGGAAGTGAAACATGGTTTCCAAAGGAAATGGATATTTTTGCCATAATTGTGACATTTATGGTGTCACAGATTTAGACATATATTCAATCTAGGCTGAATTTGGATGTTGCCAAGATTTGAATCAGCTAAGCTCTCAGAGAGACAAATCTGCAAGCTGGAAATCTTCAAAAGACAGAATTGCTCCATAACCTCAGAAAGCATTATAGTTTCTTTTAGATTTGCTTTACTGCTTAACCTGCTTGCCCTGTGTACGTCCTGTCTCTGTGTTCAGAGAGAATACCCTTACTGAATGATAGGAAGAAGGTTATTATGATAGTTGTCTATTCTGTGTTCTGGTTTAAAGATAATTCTTAAGAGCACCTGAATCAGTCTGGCTCATGAGAATTCATTCCCCCAGGGGCCACATTGCATCTCTAAATTGAAATGTCCTTGAGTAATCAGACCCAAGAATATTCTAAAAAATGTCTCCCGTCTGAATTCTAATTTAGCGTGCTGCTGTAGACACCAGCTTTGGGTGAGCCAGCTCAGCATGTGTCCTTACTATTTAATGTCAGCCTATGACTATTCTTAGCCTTGACACCTCCAGACAGTTTTACCAGAATGAACAGATTTCTCCAACCCATCACATTTTCTATCCATTGAGTTGCAGATGGAAGAGGATAAAAAGGATACATATATGAAAGGGAACTGGTACACGTTTCCCCCACACTCACGAGCTAATCTCAGCAACGGAGCTAGTGTCAGTTGCATGTGAAAATAGGTTTTTATTTTTTATTTTTTTCCCCGTTCTGGGAAAATGAAACATAGAGATGACAATGATGTATCTCTGCCAGCTTTGGTCTTTAGCTATCCAAGTTGGCAGATACCTAACATCAAGGAAATACTTTCTAGCTAAAGAGGAAGGACAACTATAAAGAGATGAAAGTAAATGAGAATTGACTTTTTTTGGAGGGCAGGAAAATCTATTTTGAAATAGAAACTAATTGATGGTATGGAATATGAGGAAATTATCTTCATATTTTCTGAAGTACTTTCTGAGAAACACTACTTCCCACAGAATCTCAGTGAATGAAGAACAGAAAATTGGATTGTTGGTTTTTCCATTTTGGTCGTGAATAATTCTGCAATGAAGAACTGACTACTTCACACCGTGGTTTTTTTTTTTTTTTTTTTTTTTGAGGTGAGGATGCCTTGTTAAGAGTAACCCTCTGAAACATCAGGAAAATACCTGAGGTGGGGACCATCATGGAAAGACTCCTTGTCTGTACTGCACTCACCCCTCCTCTCCCTGTTATTCCACACAGGTCAGAATTGGAACGTCAACCACTTTTATTTTTCTAAAATTACTTTTACTTCAACCTTTGTTTTCTTCATAGGACAAGCTGGAGAAAGCAAAGGTTGAAGTAAAAGTAATTTTAGAAAAATAAAGAAAAAAAGAAAAAATAAAGAGAAGCACTTGGGTTGAGATAAGAAGTGCTGTGGAAGGAATTTCATCTGCTTGTCTGCCTGGAATCGGAAGATGATAAATGCCCCCCATCACCCATCCCCTGAAAAAAACTGGCAACCCATTTCATTTCGAGCATTGCTCACAAATCAGAAAATTTCAGCTCCATCTACTACCACTTGAGAAAGCTTATCCAGAAAGCATTTGAAGTCACAGGGCTTTTCATTTTTCAGAACTCTTGATGCACTTATTTTTTATTTTTTGGTTTTGTTTGAATAGTTTCTGGATCTATGTCATGTTAGTACTTTTCATAGACTCATAGCCCAAAAGTTGAAGGACTAGTTCAAGATCACTTGTACAGATAGTCAGTGGTGGAACCAGGGCTATTAACTTCTGTGAAGCTATTGCCATACTGTACCATGTCTTTGTCCTGGCAACTCCTTGTGAAATGTAATTACAGCATCTGTCAGGGCTTCTCTGTGTAGTCTGATACACAGTGATTAGAAGAAAGAATATGAGATGTTCCTGAGGACATCTTTGATTTGCATAACTGGTTATGGTATAAGTATACCTGCCTTGGTGTTCTAATTCAGCTTTTGTGTGTTCAGTTGATTGAGTTTTCAAATCAATCAGGGTTCATGTCTTTAAGATAAGACAGCAAGTTTTAGAATTATTTAATTCTTAAGAGAAAAAAAATTCCATCTAATTTGTTGATAACACTATGACATTAAATAAAGTAAAATTTGGGGGAGTCAAACTTCCAGAAAACATAGATACAAATTAATTCAATTTAAACAATTTCCATGTGTATGTGCATGTGAAATTATGATGGAAGGGTAGAAAACAATAGCAATTTTATAAGAAATATGTATTTTCCTACTCAGTCAGAAATTGAGTAGAGTTCCTCATGTATTGGAGAAGTATAACTATCTTTTTATGTGGGAAAAAACATGATATTTCTCTCACACTAAGTTGAATATTTTACTAACACAGCCTTACGATCAGTTTTTATAACATTTGGACCAGTTGCATTTGTAAAATGTCACTACTAGTTATGTGCAGATCTCATACACAGATGACTGGATTCTGTTTAAGTGCCCAAAAGTTTCAGAAGACTTGTAGATAATTACCTTTGATTTTTCAGCCTATACAAATTTTAAAAAGGTTTACATTCCTCATATGTCATGCTACCTAAAAATAGGCAAACAGAAAGAAGAAACTGAATCTGAAACATAAGAGTTACTTTTTGGATCGGCCCTGGGTAAGTTGCTAATCTGTGAAGCTGCCTGATAAGAAATGTTTCTTTAAAAAATAGCCAGAAATAGTGCTAAGAAGCAAAAGAAGAAAAAAAGGGCCGCGTAATAGGAAGTCTTAGTTACATTTTTTTGTTAACTGTTTTAACCCCTATGTCAGGTTAAACACATTCTATGAGGCATTTACTATACAAAGGTGTTACACTTTGGGTGCCCAAGATTTTCTCTATGATATGGTAAAATCTCATTACTTTGGACTTTTTCTGATTTAGAATTGGTGATTACTCTGATAGAGCTGGTGCTAGCTTAGAAAATCCTTTTTCTCATAGAGGAAATTATAAACAAGATTGCAGAGTAGATATTAAAATTCTTAGACCCAGGCAGATACAAATGAGAACAATGGTAGAAGAAAATAAATAAAATGCTTGACATTGGTTCGTTTATGTGGTGGAATTATATATAATTTCTCCTTATTTTCCCTATTTCTATATAATTTGTTTATATTATTTCATAATAAAAATACACATAGAAAAGAAATAGGAACACTTTTACACTGTTGGTGGGACTGTAAACTAGTTCAACCCTTGTGGAAGTCAGTGTGGCGATTCCTCAGGGATCTAGATCTAGAAATTCCATTTGACCCAGCCATCCCATTACTGGGTATATACCCAAAGGACTATAAATCATGCTGCTATAAAGACACATGCACACGTATGTTTATTGCGGCATTATTCACAATAGCAAAGACTTGGAACCAACCCAAATGTCCAACAATGATAGACTGGATTAAGAAAATGTGGCACATATACACCATGGAATACTATGCAGCCATAAAAAATGATGAGTTCACGTCCTTTGTAGGGACATGGATGAAATTGGAAATCATCATTCTCAGTAAACTATCGCAAGAACAAAAAACCAAACACCACATATTCTCACTCATAGGTGGGAATTGAACAAGGAGAACACATGGACACAGGAAGGGGAACATCACACTTCGGGGACTATTGTGGGGTTGGGGGAGGGGGGAGGGATAGCATTGGGAGATATACCTAATGCTAGATGACGAGTTGGTGGGTGCAGCGCACCAGCATGGCACATGTATACATATGTAACTTACCTGCACGTTGCGCACATGTACCATAGAGCCTAAAGTATAATAATAATAATAATAATAATAATAATAATAAAAAGAAAAAAAAAAAGAAAAAAACCAAATACCCAGAACGTTTGGGGCACTTTTAAGTATTTTAGAATTGTCTAGTTATTTGCAATTGAAATATGCGTTGAAAATTATTCTGATCTATCTTAGCAATTTTTCTTATTCTACCTCATATAGTTGAAAATATTGATATTTTTCTCTAAGTATATTATAAATGCTCTCACTCTCCCCCAGTAGATATTAGTTTAGAAAGAATCCATTATAGATCAAAACCCATATGAAACAGTTTTAAAAGGGTGCTACCATATTGACCAAAATTGGATTTGTCATAAGGATGTAGACATAAGTTTTTAGGTGTGTGTCATCTTGGACCTCTTACAAGTGTTGAGTCCTGTTAAATCATAATAGAGATTTGAGCTAATTTAGAGTATGAAATATAATTCAGGTGGGAATGTTTAAATAGAAGAGAGCTTAGGACAAAGCAATGTATGTAGTCCATATTAAGTTAGTATCTGTTGGTATGGTTTTGTGACTTCATTCATAATTCATTTCATCTTCAACCTTTTTTATTTCTATGATTTTCTTATGTAGATATTTTTAAGAGTGAAATATTAATAGATATATATATTTGAATCATGTCAAATATTTGGTATAAAGATATTTCTAATAAAATATTTAATTAGCTAATTTACTAATTAGATTCATTTTTTAGGATGAAGATTTTGTTCTAGAGACTGTTTATTGTGTAGTCAAACCTATCTTTTCTTTTATCATTAAATGGTGTCATGCTTAGGCTTTCTTCACTTCAGATTTATAAAATGAATGATTTTATAATGGATTTCCCTTTAATACTTTATATGTTTGAATATGTTTGAAATGAATGAATAATGGATTTCCCTTTAATACTTTATATGTTTTAAAATTAGATTTTTTATCCATTTGGTATATTCAATAATGTAGGAATTCAAGTTTATTGTTTTCCAACTACTTGTCTCCTCCCCAGTGTTTGAATCGTATATCCTTTCTAAATATGCTTTGTATATTTTCATAATTATGTTTCATTGGTATGTCTGTTTATTCTATATTATTGTATTCTTTCTAAATTGGGTTTTAAATTAAGCCTTATCATTCCAATAGGTTAATGAATGAAATGGCCATCTGGAAAGTACAGGCTAAAGAAAACACAAGCCTAATTTTTGCTGAGCTTATTTGGATGGTTGCTTCGTGTCTTATTTTTTTTTTTAATTGTAAATAGATACTTGTTCTCTTAAAATTAGTACTATGAGAAAAACATTTGTCTTGACTAGAATGTATACTCCTGGGGTCACCATGATACTTTTCTTGGCTTTGCTTTGGGTGAGGAATGGGCTTTTATTGGAGGGTCTCTGGTGGATTTATTACCTCTCATTTTGAAGTGCTGGTTCTGAAAATTTGGAAGCTGAAGAACTGTCAAGCTATGTGCACAGGCTGTAAGAGAACAAAAGTTTGTGATGTTGATTTTGAGCTGTATAGAGATTTCTGAGATTTATTTCAAGAAAGGTGTAAAATTAATAATGAATATTCCTTTGGATATGGCTTTATAATTCCAAGAGTGACAATATGTACCTGAACATAGTTTGAATGATTAAGTGGAAATAATTATTTGGTTATTTTATATTTTAGTCATTATGAACCAAAACAATTTATTCTGATGCTTCTATAGAATAGAAAGAATTCATACCTTCTTCTGTACAGGATTTTTTTCTTATAACTCTGTATATGCTTCCATTTCTCTAATGAGTTTGGAATGTGACTAAATCTCATGAGAATCTCAGATCTACGTACTGTGGTTTCAAGGCTGCTTCTCCTTGCTGAGGCTGCTGGGTGAGCTTTGTTGCATAAGGCATCATTTTCAGTGCCTCTGAGGAAGAAGGCTTTGCAGTAAATGCCCGATTTCTTTTACGAGATATTTTTCTGGGAGAAGCAATGTTTTTGATCTTTATAAACCACTGGATATAAATCTCGAGTCATTTTATTGGAAAGGATATCAGGCTGAACTGCGATGAGCATACAATGATGTCTTTGCAATGTTCTAAGTGTATGTGAATTGTGGCTGATATGGTTTGGCTCTGTATTTCCACCCAAATCGCACATTGAATCGTAATCCCCAATGTTTGGGGAGGAACCTGGTAGGAGGTGATTGGATCACGGGGGCGATTTTCCCCTTGCTATTCTTGTGGTAGTGAGTTCTCATGAGATCTGGTTGTTTAAAAGTGTGTAGCCCTTCCCCCTTCGCCCATTCCTCCTGCTCTGCCATCTGAAGAAGATTCTTGCTTCACCTTTGCTCTGACATGATTGTAAGTTTCCTGAGGCCTCCCCAATGATGCTTCCTGTATAGCCTGAGGAACTGTGAGTCAATTAAACATCTTTTCTTCATAAATTACCAGTCTTAAGTAGTTCTTTATAGCAGTGCAAGAACAGACTAATACAGTGGCTATTCTCTACAACCTAATTCTATGCTTGTTGGTGAAAAGGGCAAAATTTTAAAATGACAGTGTTGTTAATTTGGAAAGATTTGGTGGATTTAGAGCTCTTGAATACAAATAAATCTTTATATTGAGTAAGGGAGATATACATATATTATATAACATATATGCACACACCTATATTATTGCATTATAATATTACACATATTATATAATATGTGTAAATTATATATTAACATAAATTAGTAACATGGATACATAATTAATATATGACATAAAATAAATAGTACATTAATATATAACCATATTATATATATAATATAATAATTTAATACTTCCAGGGCAAAAAATACAGAAAAATATGAAAAAGAAATGGTGCGCTTTGTAGACATGGTAATTGTAGACATTTTTCGTTTTACTTCCATTTCTCACTTCATTACAAATACACACAGATTTATTACATTCACTTCCCATTATAAAATGTTTCCTATGTTAATTAAAACCCATAATATTAATATCTAATATTCCATTCATGAATATACAGTATAAACTTTCAACATTTCTAATAAGTTTTCAAATAAGCTTTTTAAACCTTTGGATATAAATCCTGAGTTGTTTTATTAAAATGAAAATATTGAATTAAAAGGACTCATAAATATGGGCCTCTTCAGATCATATGAATAAAAATAAATTTTACAGAACATTTACATAAAGAAATCTTAAAAATAATAATTATCAAAATTTACATAGTTGTATATATAAAGCACTAGTCAAATGATCATAAAATGAAACGTTTTGTTTTGGTACAATGAGAACATTTTATAAATAGATTTTACATGGGGCAACACAGCAAATCTTAATTTCAAAGACTTAAAACTTTTAGAATTTCTTCAGATCATGTAAATAAAAATAAATTTCACAACTTAGGCAAAGTAAGTAAAATTTTGGAAAAAAATGTATTAAGACTCACATAAGAAAAAGAAAATATGATTTGTAAAAAATCGATAGTTTTCAATTTAAAACTTCTGCTTAGGGAAATCATCAGATCTCAGTGACTTCACTAATTAATTCTTCCAAAAATTTAAAGAAAAAATTGAAGGCCAATGTTTCCCATGATTATAGAAACATTCCACATTAAATATTAGAAAATGAAATCCAAAGATATGAAAAAGAAGACTACATGATGACAAATTGTGTTTTATACAGGAAGGCAAGTTAAGTTTAATGTGCAAAATTAACCAATGTAATTCACCACATTAACAGAATAAAGGAGAAAAAACAACATGGCCATTTTAATAGAGGCTGAAAAGGCATCTGATAAAATTCAATATTTATTCATGGCTAAAAGTCTCAGTAAACTAGGAATAGAAGGAAGTAATTTTAATTTGGTAAAAGTCTTTTAAAAAACAGACAGCTAACATCACAATATAAAATATTGAGCACTTCCCCTCTGAGGTTACTAACAAGATAAAATGTCCATTATGAACTCTCCAAGGAGTCAATAGCATCTTGAAGACCTGAGCAAGTGGGTTGAGAGGGAGAGAGGAAGAGGTAGAGAGAGGGAGACTGTGAAAGGAAGTTAGGTAAGTAGATAGTGAGAAAGAAAGGTGTACCCATGGGAGAATCAAAACTATTTTTATTTGTAAGATATGTGATTTTTATACATAGAAAATCCGATAAAATATTAGAAATATTAAGTGAATTTGGCTGGGCATGGTGACTCATGCCTGTAATCCCAAAACTTTGGAAGGCTGAGGTGGGCAGATCGCCTGAGGTCAGGAGTTTGAGAGCAGCCTGACCAACATGGTGAAACCCTGACTCTACTAAAAATACAAAAAATTAGCTGGGCATGGTGGCAGGCACCTGTAATCCCAGCTACTTGGGAGGTTGAGGCAGGAGAATCGCTTGAACCCGGGAGGTGGAGGTTGCAGTGAGCCGAGATTACGCCATTGCACTCCAGCCTAGGCAGCAAGAGCGATACTCTGTTTCAATTAAAAAAAAAAAAAAAAAAAAAAGAACAAGTAAATTTAGTAATACTGCTAGATATAAGGTCAAAAATCATTTTTTATACATCTGGTACATAGAATCAGAAATGAAATAGTAGATATTATCATCTACTATTACTACAAATATCTAATACTTAGGAATAGGTTTTTAAAAAGATGTATGAGACTCCACATTATTATACAAAAACAAAGAAATCCGTAAATAAATGGAAAGATATGTTTATATTATATTCCTGCATTGGAAAACTGTGCATTAATTAGATATAATGCACAGTTGTTATTTAAATATATTAAGACAATGAAATACTTGCCCAAGAACATACAAATAGACCAATAGAACAGTATAGTGAATCCAGAAACACTTAGGTACATAATGACACTTGATATTTATCATCCATCTCTGTTATCAAACTCAGATGACCTGAAAGATATAACAGTCTTTAAATGAAAAGATTGAAATACTCCAGAACTATTCCAGAGCACAGAAAAAGTCATTTTAAGAGATCATTATTATCTTAATCACAAACTGGGGAAAGGAAAGTTTGAAATAAATAAAATACACAAAGGGAAAGCAATATTGTAAGCCAGTCTCATTTATGAGAAATTCTAAATATGACATTGACAGATCAAATACAACAATGTGTTAAAAATTGTTACATCTTGACCACTTAAGTGTTTACTCCAGGAATACAGGAAATGGTTGGCATCAAGCACCCTGTTATTATCATCAGTAGATTAAAGGTAAGAAATATGATTATGTATATAGAGGCTGGAAAATTGTAACATTTGACAATACTGCCATTAAAAAATCTGTTAGCAAACTAATGACAGCAAACTTTCTTAAGTTGGTTAGCAATATTTTCCAGAAACTAATATATACATCTACAGTTACACATTTTTATTTAAGTATGGCTATGGCTATAATTCCATCTCAAAAATTTTCATGCATCACATTTCTGTTTTTATTCAGTTAATTTTTTTCTAATTTCCAATGTGATTTCTTCTTTGACCTGCAGGTTATTTAAAAACACAAGTCTTAACTTCTAAACAGCTGAGAATTTGTCAGTTAACTTTTGATGCTGATTTCTAGGTTTGCTTTCACTGTGGAGAGAAGACAATATGCATGATTTCCTTTTTTAATATTGTTGAGACTTGCTTTATGGCCCAGCAGATGGTTAATTTTGGTAAATGGTACACTTGCACTTGCTTGAAAAGAAAATGTATTCTGTAGTTGTTATGTTCAGTGTTTTATTTACATCAATAAGGTTAATTTTGTTTATTACATTGCTCAAATATTTTGTATCTGCTGATTTTGTCTTCTTATAAATGTAATTACTGACAAATGTGTTTTAAAATCTCTCATTGTGATTATGTACTTACACATTTCCCATTTCTCATTTATGTATCTGTGGATTAGATTTCACATTTATATATGGTATATTTATTTTTGCTTAATGTATTGCAAGACTACATTATTAAGTGCAAATAAGTTTAGAATTTTTATATGCTGTGAAGTTTTCTATTTTATCTCCAGTAATAAGTTTTACCTTAAAGACTACTTATATATAGTATAAGTACTATACACTATTATATGTAATATATATTATTATATATGATTTTATGTAATATGTAACTCTACCAACTTTCTATTGACTGATAGTTGTGTGGTATATAGAGGTTTCCTTTCAGAGTTTCTGTATTTTTAAATTTTAAACATTTCTCCTGTAAGCAGAAATTGTTGCACCCTTTTCTTTTAAAAAGTTAAATCCTGTCAGAGAATCCTGTCCTATCCTTTTGTTTGGAGCTTTTAGTCTGTTTACAAATAATGTGATTCCCAGTGAAATAGAGAGACAGATGATGTGTTTATATCTGTCATCTTGTTACCTTCCTATTTGTTTCATGTCTGTTTTGCTGTCGTTTCTCTCTTCATATTTTCTTTTGGGCTGATTATTTTTGTGTTTTCAATTGTTCTTAATTTTCTTTGTAATTAATACTCATTTTACTTTTTCAATAATGACCTTACAGCCTGCATACTTAGTTTATTAGAGCTTAATATAAATTTTTACTTTTATGTTTTCCCAGAAATATTAGGATTTGAGAATGCCACAACTTTGTCCTGTTGCGCAGGTTTCTCTTCTTCTGGGATTGTCCATTTTGGTTATCGGTATCTTTAATCACAAAATTATTATTAGATTATCATTAACATTGCCTTATACTGACTATATTTTTTTTATATTTATTCTTTCAATGATTCTGTGTCTAATAACTCTATGGCATCCCATCTGGGTGTTTTTCTATTTTTGTTCGTTCCTCTTGTTTTATGATCATGTTGAGCTCTAACTACACATTTGATTATTTATATTGTTTGCTGGATATTGTATGTAAAAAATTGTAAAGACGTTTTGAAGCCTAGGTTAATTTTGTCTTTCATCAGATAATTTAAAGTTTGCTTTTGGCTAAAGACAAGAAGGACTAGCAATGAGTCCTGTTTGAAAGTAGGGATTACCTTATTTCAAGTAAGAGTTGAAATGACTTATCTGGGTTTTGATTTTGATCTTTCGGTGGTCCAGTCCATTTGGATTCATTCTTAGACTTTTCTAGGTTCTCTTAGAACTTTCTTAAATTCTCTTGGTTGCAAATCCAAATCATGGGATTGATTAGCCACCCCACTTTTCTTGGTGGGCCCTGGACTGGATAGTCTCTGGTCATCTGGGCCCCAAATTATTGAAAGCTCTGCTGGGCCTTGCAGCCTCCCAGACCCACCCTCTTCCCAAGTTAGCAGAGGCTTCCCAGGCTAAAAATGGTGTCAGATGCCCAGTTCACCTTTTTGTGTTTTCTTCTCCTGCTGAGTCTTGGCCCTGTATTTGCTAACTGCCTTTTGAGCTTTGAAATATCTTTTAAGACATTTAAAATACATATTTTCTTCAAGTTCTCTGGTGGCTCTCAATGGGAGCATCTGTTTACCTTAACTACTCATCTTTTAGAGGAATTAGCCCACTTTATTTCTTTTAAATCTTTTTCTTTTAAATAAAAGTTAAGATTTATAACTTCCCACTAGTGAGACAAGAATTTTAGAAAGCTCTCACATTTCTTAGTTTTTTTTCTATCCTATTATGCTGATAATTACTTACTCTGGGGTTTTTATCACTATCCTGTTTTTCTTTCCCTTGGTATTCGCAATTTAAAAAAAATTACAACAAACATTACCTAGGTGTTTATTCACTTTTACTTCATGTATTTCCTGCAGTATTTATATTTATTTTTCTTCTTTCTTAAATATCCAAGACTGTTTACTTGTGGGCCTTTATGTGGCAAAATTTTGAAGCTTTGTATGGCTGAGAATATTTTTAAATCTGTATCTCCTATTTGAGTAATAGTTTGGCCAGATATAAAATTCTTGGTTCAAAATTATTTATTTTCAAGAAAATATTACCCCCATTGTTTTCTCTTATTCAGTGTTCTGATTCCTATGTATATGCTCTGCTCTTTCATTCTTGAAATTATTAAGGTAACTCCAAATTTTGTCATTAATAGTCAATGCTTTTTATTCTAGTTATGAGTTTATTTTAAACTCTGGTACTCTATGGGCCCATTACATCTGCTTTTCATCTTTTTCTTAATCACAGATAATTTATTTTTTTCAAATATTTTCTTCTCTTGACTTTTATATATTCCCTCTCTGGAACTCCTATCTTCTGGAAACCTGTACTTTTGTTCTGTCTTCCTTATATTTTAACTTTATTTTTTATGTCATATTTCTTTTTCCTTCTTGGAGAGTTCTACAATTTTATTTTCAAATTGCTAATTTGTTTCTCATCTGTGGTAATTTACTATTAATATTTTTCCTATCTGTTGTAGTTCTCATTTAACAATTTTTTTTCATACCAAGTGCTTCTACTTGGTTCTTTTAAAAACATATTTCATTGTTCTTTTTTCTTTCCTAATTTAATATAATCTTTTACCAGTTTTAGTACACTTAGTGAGATTGTTTTGAATTCTGATGTACCTGTTTTAATTTCAGCCTTTGATGGAAGCTTTAATACAGTTCATATTTTTTTATTTCAAAATAGTTTTTTTCTCAAATGGCTTAGCTTTTAGATCTGTGATCCCGTTTTCTCCTGGGCTCATTGTCCACTATGGTAGGCAATGTGTCAAACTGGGGGCCAGATGAACTTTGGAGGAGGGGTGTCATATGAGCCATACAAGAGAACCTGGCCTTGGAAAACCACCTTCCGCATGCCTTATCCAGTAGAACTATTTCTCAGGGGATGGCTCAATCCCTAGCCCATCAAATAGGAGCAGAATTAGAAGGAAACGTTTTTTGGATTGGAATTTCCAGCCCTGAGATTTGAAGAGACAGAATGGCAAAGGAACTACCCTAAGCCACCTTTTCCTTCTCCTGCTGATATTTGCACTGTAGATCTGAATTGATGTTGTAGGAGCAAGTATTACTTATCCCAAGACAACGGTAGAGTAGAAGCAAGAAAGAATGTCAACAGCCTCTATTTTATCTTCCCATAGCTATACTGGGCTGCCTTTGTTACAATCTAGAGCCACTATTTCAGATAAACCAATTAAACAACTACCCCCATTCCTCTAACTTACCTCATGTACCCCACAAAGCTCTTCATTATTTTCTTCCTAAAGTGGGTTTCCCTCTGTAATCTGCAATTTACCTTGGGGATTGGAGCTGATAATCTTGATAGTTTTACATTTTGGTAGGATGTTTTTCAATATTTCCTTTTCTTCAACTTTTTCTTTATTTCGTATTCTTTCTACCTCATTTCTTCTACCATATTTATCATGTCTCTGTTAATGCATAATTATGTCTCTTTCGCTTACCTTCTCTCTTTTTAGTCTCATTCTTATATCTTTTTTCTCAATCTCCCAGTGATGTCTGTTCTCTTGTCCCTGCTTTACTTTCCAATACCTCTCCTTTTCTTAATCAATTCCATCTGTTCTAGGATCCTCCTGTAAAAGTTCTGTTTCTCATTTCTTATTCTTTTTCTTTTCCTCCAGTTCCAAAGTTTTCTGCTTCCTATCTCATGCTTTTTATTTATTTTTAACTCTCATTCAGTAGCTTTTGGCCCCAGATTTCTGAGATACATTTGTATTTCAAGACTAATCAACATTTTGAAACAACTTTTTACTTGACTGAGTGCTTTAGGTAAAATCTTAGTTTATCATTGCATCTGTAGTGCTTTAATGCCTACTAAAATTTTTAATATATTGTAGATGATTGGTACAGGTTTGTTGAATAAGCAAAAAAAAAATTCAAATAAATGCAAACAAGATATGTATAGTAGGGATGAAATAAATGATGGTCTTTTGAGTGAAATCCTATATGTAGTCATTTTCCTTAAGTTTTATCTAGTTTCTAAGCGTTTTTCCCTGTTCATAAAGACCACTGTTGAATTGTTTTGCAAAGCGTCCAGAAATGGACGAAAGAGAATTGCACTTTCAGCTTTTCTGGACATCTCAAATGTGACTTGTTGAGATGTGTGACTTGTTGTGGCTCTTCTGTGTGACTTGTTGTGGCTTGTTGTGGCTTGTTGTGTGACTTGTTGTGGCTTGTTGTGGCTTGTCTGTGTGACTTGTTGTGGCTGTGGGTTCTATTGCAAGAGAGATACAAAATGCTTACTGTGGTAGACACAATAAAATAAGACCTTGGATGTGGTTAGGAAATTTCTGCATACAGGGATATCAACGTATCAGTCCCCAGGGAGAACGGATTCTTTTGCCTCCTAACTTGGATATACATTGAATGTCAGGTTTGGTTTCTTTTTCTTTTCCTTAGCGCTTATGCTAGTTAATGTATGATCTTCTGCAGACTGCCAGCTTGTTCTGTACTCTGTGGAACAGTTGATCTTGAAAGATGTCATTTTTTTTCTCATTTTCTGACTTGTTTTGTTACAGCGACATTGATTTATTTTTCACTTTTGACAACCTGAATTTTAAAAAAACCCAAACTGGTCATGTCTCAGAAACTTAAAATTAATGAAGTGGATACTGTGAGGTCAGGGAAACAATAATATATGGGGTCTGCCTGTTTTCTGTTTGCTCCCTATATCTCATCTTCTTTCCTTTTTTCTCTGTCACTTCCTTCTGAAGTATAAACAGATCCAATAATATTTCATCAACCTTAAATGTATATGTTCCCAGAGGTACACAATTTAAACAGTTAATTATAAGTCTTCATTTGGTACTTTGTTTTATAACACATATTCCATTTCTAAGACGGGACTGTTGTGCTTACTTTGAATCTAGTTATGACGGATTAGTAGCAAAATTAGTTAATGATCATTATGGTCACCCTCAAGCTTATTTGCAGTTTTAGGTGTATTTATTGTAATTTGAATGTATATCCAATCACACTTTCTATATAACTTCATCTTCACATTAAGGGAGACACATTAAACTTGAAGGACACTTTGGAGAAATAAACAGAGACTGACAAGGTCTCTGTTTTTAAAACACTAGTCAGAAATGAAGTATAAAATCAACATTTAGGGTACAGATTCTGTGACAAACCTGCACTTGATTCAGTTTCTGCTGATAGGTTGTTGATTTATCTTGGGTAAATTGGGATAAGCCTCAGTTTCATGTTTTCATTGCTTTAAATATTTACTCTGGGATAAAAATACCTCAGAATTATTATGAAAATTATGCATACACACATATACATAGATACATATATGTGTATATACATGTGTGCATAATAAAGACCCCAGAGTAAAGGCTCAATATATGGCAGCCTTAATTATTTTTGCAGTTTTGATGGTTTGTCATCATTAAATCATTGGCTTCTAGTGCCTACTGAATGGCAAATAAGCGTCAGTACTAACTTAAATGCAGAATCAAGTTTACCAAAGGAAAAAAAAAATAGAAAACTTGGAGTCAGATAATCTTCCTCTCCAGCTATGTTAATTATTTCTAGTTTTTCCAGGGTACACAATTATCTTCATTGGAAAGCACAGTGAATGATAATTCAACCTGCCTATAAAAGAAGATGAAGACAGATACGTTATGAACCATAAATGATTTACCTTTACATGTTGTATTTCATGTAATTTTGAAATTAGTTTCACTTAAAATATATACAGGGAAGGAGAGACTTGAAAAATTGATCAAAAGGAGATAAATTTTTTACGAATTTTCATTTACCTCATATTTTCTTTTTCTGTTTTTACTGCTCCAAATTAAGGAAAGTTCTGCATTTTGAGTGTCTATTTTAACAATTATATTGATGGTGACTAATAGGACTTTGGCTAGATTTTGTATTTTATCACTTTACCATTGAAGGCAGATATAACAAGTAAGAAATTTCTATTAATGGAAACACAGCTTAGTTTGAAAAATGTTCAATAATAGCTTATCTGTTGCAAAGTTATTTAAAAAAAATCTTCAAACTCTGATTTTGGAAAAATTTAGCCAACCTGAATTTATAGTTTGTCATTGTTGACCTACTTACGCAGTTTACTAAGCTAAATTTACTAGACAAAAATTCCACCACCCAAAGAAAAAACAACACTTTTGTGGATATCCTTTCTTTCGATCATTTTTCAAAAACACATACCTTCTAGAACTTCAGGTTAGATTTTTCTCTTTGCTGTTAGATGCATATGAGACTAGCAGTAAAATGATTGTATTTTGCAGTTTCACAATTGGGAATAAACTGTAAATGCTGTTTTGTAGTCTGCTTTATTTTGCCAACAATATATCATGAACATCTTTGAAAGTCATTATATATTCTTCTAAGACATCATTATTAATGGCCTCAATAGTAGCCCATCGCATGACTGTGCCATAATTCATTTAACCAATACAGTTGGTGCATTATTGATGTAATAATATTGGAAATATTGTAAATGCAGTCATTTAAAATAATTTATTCATATCTGCATTTCCTGTGTTTCTTTACTTGATTTATTTGCAGCCCTGAGAAATAGAGCATATTATATTTTGTTCTGAATGCATTGAGCCAAAACTCATGCTGAAGCCTGAAATAATGTGTATGTATGTGTTTCGGTGTGTGCAGTAAGGGGTGGAGAAGGCATAAAAGTTGGGGGTAACTTGTGACCATAATTAAAGCATATAAAGGCAAGAGCAGAATATATCTCTGCTAATCCTTTCTAAGATCCTAATTGCATCACAGTGTCAGGTTGAAATCTTACAGTGAAATAGAAAAACTGCTTGCCTGTGGCTTTTTGTTATGAAGACTTTTTTGAAAGGAAAGAGAAAAAAATAAAGGAACTCTGAGTTAGAGAGTAACTTCTTGTAAAGTTTGTATTATATAGAAAAGGAAGTTATATTCAGCCCCCAAATCATTTTGCTATACTAAAAAATGGGAACTGTGCCTGCTCTCTATTTTAAATGCATATATATAGCACTTGCTTACCTTCTGGAGGCTGTTAACAACCAGAAGCATAATCTCTATATAAACACAATGAATGCTATAGATTCCACAGTTCTTTTCTTTGGCATTTTCATCACATTTATCTTTGGCATTGAAACATTATCACAAATTAAAGAAAAAAATGTACAGGTTTCTCCTCTGTATTTTCTTTATTTTTTTTTCTTTTCTTCCTTTTAGATCAGCTGCAAAAAATCAGAGAGAAAAAGTTAAGTTTGTTCTCAGGTACAGTGGCATCCAAGAGTGTACAACTGTTCTCCTCTAATCACCCTTTTCTTTGTCTGAATGTTCGTGGCTAACATTCCCAGCAAATAGCCTCTACTTGCTCATCATTCTCTAAGCCCTGAGCAACAATCAGTGTGTACTCATGTGGCAAAGCCCTGGCCTTTCCTATCAATTCTCTTGACAAGAATGTTGTCAAGTCTCGTTTGTTCTTTTCTGAGCTGATGAACTTATTTCAGGAGGCTGGTAGTTATATTTCACATCTGTCTGTGATGTGATGGTGAGCCTTGAGGCTCTGTATCTTCCCTGGTTTTCGAAGACACTTTGCAGAGATTATGTGAGATATTCTTTGATGACTGCAGGCACAGGACACCCATTCTCCCTTGTCCACGTAGTACAGAAAGACCCTTTTGTGTGTGGTGAAGGGGGCGTTAGTATGCGGAATAACTTCTGTTCCCTAACTTCTCTTGCCTTTTTGGGGTGGGAGATGGGATGAGAGGAGAACTATGGGAAGACAGAGAAAGAGCTGTTTTTTTTTTTTTGTTTTTAGAGTGTCAATGAAGAGATGACTACCCACATCACTGCTACCAATGAGTACGTGTCTACCACACTGCTAGCTGAATGGTGCGTCATGCACTTTGCAGCTTGTCACAGACTAAAAATGTTGAAAAGTCCAAAAAGGCTGGCAAAATTTCAGGCCAGAATGATGCAAATTCAACTAGTTCAGTCAAGAATCATTTATACAGTGATGTTCATATGCTAGAAACCATCTTCATTCATATCTAGCTTCCTAAAGTCTGGTAAGATGAAAAAGGCAAAATAGCAGATAATCTTGATATGAAGTGATGTATACTGTGATAAAGAATAAATGAAGGAGGGGTACAATAATACAATTTGGAGATTAAAGACATCTCAAAGGATGTGATAATGCTGACGTCCATTTTGCTTCTGTGATTTCCAATCTGAGTTAAGAAACAATCCTTCCAATTTGGTGTGGCTATATTGCATTTAAATTTTCATATGTGAATACAGCCATACAATATATGATCAAAAGGAATTTGTTACTGGGCAATGTAAGTGGTAGGTTGAGAGGCAGTTTGCATTGTTGAGATCACAGGCTTTAGTTTTAGGAATCCCCATTCTCTGTCTTCTCATTAGTTTCACGGCCTTGGGCAACTTTACTAACCTCACTGATCTTATTTTCCTCATCTATTAAGTGAGGATAATATCAGCTTCTACAGATAGTTGTGGAGAATAAACGAATCTCTTAAGAGAGCATTTTCATGTTTTGGGGAGTTTCTGCCATTACGTTACTTTCTGCTTATGAAGGAAAAAGTTATTCTTTGTGTCAGGGGAGTGATACCTACATAGCCCATGTTCTGCATTCAAATCTTATCCTTCTTCATCTTTTATTGTGTTCATTCTTATTTCCATAACATACCCAGTTAAGAATTGTTTTTGTATCCATATTCCACTCTATTTTTTTTTTTTTTTTAAGAGACGGAGTCTTGCTCTGTCGCCCAGGCTGGAGTGCAGTGGCGTGATCTCGGCTCACTGCCAGCTCTGCCTCCCGGGTTCACGCCATTCTCCTGCCTCAGCCTCCTGAGTAACTGGGACTACAGGCGCCTGACACCACGCCTGGCTAATTTTTTATATTTTTAGTAGAGACGGAGTTTCACCGTGTTAACCAGGATGGTCTGGATCTCCTGACCTCGTGATCCGCCCGCCTCGGCCTCCCAAAGTGTGGGGATTACGGGCGTGAGCAACCGCGCCGCGCCCCACTCTATTTTCTAATCTCATATTCAAGAAGAATAATGCTTACTATGCTCCTCTTTAATAGCCAGCATAAAGGTAGCAATTATAGGAAGTATTAATAGGTGAGGCAAGAAGGTGCAATAGCATGACAAGCGGCAATACTACATACTTAGGTCAGAGATTCATTGTATGCAGTATCCTCAATGGGATCTTGGATAAAGGAAGAAATATTTCTGCCATCAAATTTGCAGAAGATAACTACTTGTGGGGGTGGGGTGCTAATACAATGGAAGACAGAATAAAGTTCTAAGAGAGTAATGATATTAAAGAGGTATGTCAACTTGTCAGACAGACATAAAGTCCTATTTTGCTGCATACACACTTTATCTTTGTGGGCTAAATAGAAATAATTTTTGCTTAATAATTTTTGCAGTTGAAAGTTGTATTTAGGATTGAAGTTAACACATATAAAAAAATCATGTACTTGTTGCCACTTCTTAGATTTCTTCTTTGTCTGTCTTAATTGTGTCTAATGAGGGCTCTGTCACTATGCAGGAAAGTGACCCTTGTTTAGTCACCATCTGGGTCTTTTTCAACTTGGATTTCATGTGTAGATTCCTGAATATTGAGCTAAGGTATTTGTAATACCATTGATTACATGGTAATTAATCCTATTTTTCATCCAATGTGTTTATTTACACAAATTAAATGCTTGCTAGGGCAGCCCTGATTCAACTAAAAACAAACAAAAACGTAGTGCCAATCTTTCTCTTTATCCTAATTTAATGCTATTCACTGCCCTAGGTTTCTAATCTCGCTATTTGCAATTCTGAAGCAATAGTGGATAAAGATCACAGTTCACTTTTAAATGCCTTTTAAAAGTGTTGATAAGACATATTCATTCAGTTGCACTGTCCTTTCTGTGCACTTTAAAAATTCATTGCAGAGATAATTATTTAGTGTTTATTTCAGTCTACCTGTGTTAGCTCATTTTCTCTTCATCTTTAATAGGGATGGGGAAAATGGATTGTGTGTGATTATTTTTAGCATTTATTTAAAACTTCATAAATGTTGTTAAAATGTTGTCTGGCTAAAAATGAACTTTAAAAATCAAATAATTGCTCTTATTTACTCTCCCAAAGGAAATAAAACAGGAAAGAAGGAGGGAAGGCAACAGATTGTGAAAGAGAATGAAAAAGCAGTGTTTTATATCTGGGAACTCAGAGTTGGATACAAATGACAGTCATGAACCATTCGTTTTCTTTATCTGCAATTTAAAATGAAATCATATGCTCCAGATCTGCTTTATTGTAATTGTTCTTTTCTTGTTTTCCTGATAAACGTAACTAAAGCTTTAAAAATAAATGCATGGAAAATGTGAGATCCTAAATATTATCCGAAGTACATGTAGTCTAATATGTAATTTTGGATTGTCAGTGCACTTTGACTTTCTATTACATCTCACTTTAAATCCTGGGCATTGAAGCAGTTAATAATTTGTTTGAATATCATGAGCTACATGTCAGCTTAATATCCACAGATTGTGGAGTAGGAAAGAAGTTGGAAACTTTCATATTGCATGAAACTTCAAGGATTCATTCTACTGGTTTTAAAGAGGTGGTTATTTTCTAAATAAGTAATAATGCTTTAAAATGCAGAATATAATCAGGTTTTATCAAGAAAATTCACAAACTTTATAATTATTCTTCAAATCACTTTATTGAGGTATGAGTGACATACAAAAAGCTGTACATATTTAATGTATACAACTTGATAAGGTTGGAGATAAATATATATCCCTGAAACTATTACCACAGTCTACCAGCTATAAAAGTTTCCTGCAGCCCTCTTTATTTACTATCATTTTTTTTCTGATAAGAACACAAGATCTACCCTCGTAGCAAAACTTTAATTATATAATACACTATTAATCATAGTCAGTATGCTGTATAGTAGCTCTCTAGTACTTACTCATCTGGTATAACCAAAACTTTGTACCCTTTGACTAATGCCTGCATATTTCCACTCCCCCTAGCTCCTAGCAACCACTTGTCCACTTTCTGCTTCTGTGATTCTTTAACTCTTTTTTTTGTTTGTTTGTTTTTTGTTTCTAGACATGGAGTCCCACTCTGTTGCCTAGGCTGGGGTATAGTGGTGTGATCATAGCTAACTGCAGCCTTGAACTTATGAACTCAAGTAATACTCCTGCCTCAGCCTCTTGAGTAACTAGAATTAGAGAGATGGTCCACCATGCCTGGCTCTAGGACTCTATTTTAGAGTTATCATAAAGTGGTATCATATAGTATTTTTGTTCTTCTGTGTCTGGCTTAACATAATGTCCTCTGAATTCATTCATGTTTTCACAAATAGGACAATTTCCTTTTTAAAGTCTAAATAATATTTCATTATATGTATATACCACATTTTCTTTATCCATTCATTCATTAGTGGGCATTTTCGTAGTGGCATTTTTAAAAAGAAATAGAAAAAACAAATCTAAAATGCATATGGAACTGCAAAAGACCCTGAACAGCCAAAGTAATTCTGAGAAAAAAGAACAAAGCTGGAAGTATCACACTTACTGATTTTAAAATATATAACAAAGCATCACAAGAGTATGATATTGGCATAAAAAGACACATAGACCAATGGAAGTAAGTAGAGAGCACATAAATAAACTCATGCACATATGGTTAACTGATTTAGCAGGGGGCCAAGAGTACACAATGGGGAAAAACCAGTTTTTTTCAGTAATGTTTTTGGTAAGACTGAATATCCACATGCAAAAGAATGAAATTGGACCCCATTGGACCTTCACTGTACACAAAAATAAACTCAAAATGGATTAATGGCTGAAGCATAAAACCTGAAACAATAAAAATTCTAGAAAAAAATAGATAAAAAGCTTCTTGATATTGACCTTGCAATGATTCTTGGATATGATGTCAAAAGTAAAAGTAAAAAAAAAAAAACAAAACAGGCAACAAAATTAAAAATAGGTATGTAGGATTATATCAAACTCAAAAGCTTCTGCACAACAAAAGAATCAACCACAAAATGAAAATGCAACTTATGAAATGGGAGAAAATATTTGAAAACCATACATTTGATAAAGGGTTAATATAAAAAATGTATAAGAAACTCCAATTCAATAGCAAAAATGATCACATTAAAAAATAAAGAATCTGAATAGATGTTTCTCCAAAAAAGACACAAAAAGCGTCAACAGATATATGAAAGGTGTTTAACATCACTAGTCATCAGGGATATGCAACTCAAAGCCACAGGAGATATCACCTCACACTCGTTAGGATAGCTACTATCAAAAAGTCAAAGGACTTCAAATTTTGGCAAGGATGCAGAGGAAAGGGCACTCTTGTACACTGTTGGGAAATGTAAATGGTGCAGCCACTATGGAAAAACAGTATGGAAATTCCTCAAAGAGTTAAAACTAGAACTATCATATGGTCCAGTTATCTCACTACTGGGTGTATATTAATTGAATTGAAATCAGGATCTCAAAGAGATATCTGCTTTCCCATGTTCACTAATTGTAGCATTATTCCCAATAGCCAAGTTATGAAACCCAAAAACTTTAAAATCATAGTGATCTGTGTTTAAATTCTGGCTCTGGAATTTATTTGGTTTAAGTATGTTACAATTTCTCTAAGCCTCTGTTTCCTTTTCTGTACAGGATGGACAAAAGATGTTTCCTCAATGGGTTATTTTAAGGATCAAAAATAATGTATGTAAATCTCCTAGCACTTTGCCAAGCACATTGTTAGTGCTCAAAACTTAGGTATTAATTATCTAGTGATTGCTACTGCTATTATGTAATTTGACTTCTTTGGTTTAAAAAACCCTACAAATACAAACAATTTGCCATTATTAGTAATAAAATCTGCCCATATAGAATCAGCTGAAGTTTGGTGGAGGCTTAAGGAGGTTTAATTTTAAGAAGCTTACCCAAATGGTCTGACCTGGAAAGAAATCCACATTTCTTAATCCTAAGTGTCCTACTCTTTCAATCAATCTTGACCTTTGAATACACCAAAGTCAATTGTATCAGTGACCCTTAACAATATGTAATTTCTTATACCTGCCAAGTGATAAAATGTCTCTTCTTTGGCAGACCACATACCTCATAACACTGATAATGACTACTGTCATAGCTCCTTCCACCATTGGAAATAGATTTTCAGAGTGATGGAGTATTTTAATCCATGTTTTCAAAAAGGAAATTAAGAAAAAACACCTTACGTATATATTTTGTTCATTTCTGATCACTTCTTATATTATTAATAACTGATTTTCTTATATTTTTGGAAAGTGGGAAGAAAAAGTGATACCAGATTTAAAAATGTTGGAAAATAGAATCCTATTATATCTGTAGGATAACAGCTTAGCAGCAGTTACATCTTGCACTTGAGATGGTCTATCTTTTTTCTTCGCTCCTTCCTCTGCCTTCCTCTATCCTATCTGTCTATCATGAAATGTTAGTGTCTACATGTCATACTTTATTTAAGGTTCTGGAGTTACCGTGATGATGAATATGGCAGGGTTCTTGCCCTGAAGAAAGTCGTCGTCTTTTGTGGGGAAACAAGCAGTTGGATCACTACATGCTGTTGTGACAACTATTAGGTTAGCAGTAAGCACTGTTAAATGCTTAATTCATGTGTGGGGTATATCTGTGCACTTTGCAATCTGATTTTACAGCTCTTCCCACTAAAGTGGTAGTGTATATGGCCTCACCTCTTGAATGTGGGTTTGGCCTTGTGATTTGCATTTTGTAACAGAATGAGATAAGAATGCCACTATGGCAGTTTTAAGGCTCAGCCTTAAGAAGCGTAGCAAGTTTCTGCTTGCTTCCATGTACTTCTGCCGTTTCATGAACAATGCACGTCCTGGTTAGCCTGGTGGTTCCAAGAGAAGGATAAAAGATGCATGAGCAAGTTTAGCCAAAATCAGCAGAGGTACTCAGCTGAGCCCAGCCCATATCAGCCAACAACCATTTGACCCACAAATGCATGAGCTAAATAAATGCATATTATTATATGCCACTAAATTTATGGCTGTTTGTTACTTAGCTTTATTATATCAATAGGTGACTGAAAAAAAATTGATGAATTAAGGAGATGGTGTGTATGTCAGAAAGACACTGTAGAAAAGAAGACAAGAAGGAGGAGACTAGAGAATGCTTACCTTCATATTAACGAGGGAATTTCATGGGTCAGGAATGCTGTTAGAATTTGACCAAATAATGGAGATAATACAATTTAAGCTGAGTTTCACAAACGCTCTCTGGTCATAGGTCTCTTTACAGATATATATATATATATACCTATACCTGTATATATTTGTAAACCTGTGAGTGTGTGTGTATATATATATATACACACATATATGTGAACATATATGTATATATGTTTATAGGTTTATATATATAATATTTTAGCAATTCATATTGTATACATATAGTTAAACTGTATGCATATAAACAGTAATCAGAAAGGAGCAGCAAATAATCTAACTAGCCATGCCTTTAGGTAAGCTCTGGGTGGCCTTCTGGAGAAGATTCTGTAGTAGGAGAAGGGTTATATTTGTCTATGATACTGATTTTACTGACCATATGAGCTTGTGTATTTTCTGTAGACCTTATAGGATCTCCCACAGACAGGGTAAAAATCTAGATGTTGATACATCACTTTACCTCACCTCTTCTACTTACTGGTAATTGCTACATGAAAAGAGGCCCCAGGATTGGGTAATACAATAGTAGAAATTATTTTCCTGATATGGGGATTTTTGCTATTAGGTTTGGTTAAAAATGTAACAATTTTCTGTTTCCTGGCACTTTTGTTCTACCAAGGAGGCTACAACACAAAAATGTTGAAGAAGATACAATAGGTTGTTAAAACCCTATGCTTGAAGCTCTCTTTCTCTTTTGGAATGACTGAAAGTAAATGTCAACTTCGTTTGAAAACTTTCAAATTTTTTTGATCAAAAATAATCTTTATTTTCCCTGAGATCCTCAAACTTTTATACATGTCTCCTTTATAGGATTTCTTACATTCTAAGCTGTGTCATGCCTTCCCTCCACTTACAGACTGTTAATTCCTAGAGAACGGAGACGATGCCTTGTCTACGAGATATGGTTTGTATCATCTAGCATATTGTTTGTTGTGTGCTCAATTAATATTGTAATTTAATGTAGTGCACCTGCCCTTCTATGAAACCTGCAGAGGAACCACATACCAAAATACTAAAACTTTGTTATTTCCTATTTAAGTTGGAAGCATTGTTTCCTCCCATTTGTGGAATACTTTTTCTGGGGAGAGGTATATAACTAAATCAAAGTATAATTTCAGTTCTGATTCAATTTGGGCTCCTTTCCTGCTTATAGACTCAGTTGAAATTCATTTTGTATACTGTTTCTTAAAAAAAAAATTGGACTTGATTTAACACATTCTGTAGTAAGAAAGGCAAAACTGCAATTTCTCATCATAGAGAAAAACACAAACCAGTGAATACTTGATAATTTGCCCCGTGCAAGGAAGATGCCTGTTATGGAAACCAAAACTAAGTGTGAAAAATCTAACATTTAATTTCTTAAAGGAAGGCCATACTTGTTATTGCTGGCAAAGTTATCCAGACATGAGGAGTTGTGACATGTTGCATCAAAATGTATATTAACGCCCTTTTCTATCCATACACAAAGGCGTCCAACTGAAGTCATTCATTCACAAAGGAAGATTCCTGGCAAAAATCATATTTATATTATTTTTGCATTAAAAATTAGAAAAATTTTGGCTGAATTTTTAAACATATTTTTTCCAATGCATTTTGATGCTTCTAGCAACATAATTCCACTGTAAAATCTGAGTCAATGGTTCTAAAAATTTCAGGAACATAAGCTTCAAGTGGAATGCTTATTAAAAATGCAAATTCTCATATCACACTTGACATATTCTACATCTGCCCAGGAAATGACACTTTTAAACAACCATTGCAGGTGATTCTTCTATAGGTTGTTGTAGGTTGTCCATGGACCACATTTTGCGACAAACTGAATTCCCCTTAATATATGCAAATAAATTTAAAATCACTGGAAAGTGACATGAAAACATTCTTTATTAAATATAAAATGGCTCACAAGTTATACTAGTGGTTACTATTTAAAGTATTTAACCTCCTGAAAATAGAAATGCCGTCTTCCAGAAACTTCTTTGGGTTCTATTAGAAATGAATCAAGAGGACAAGTAGGTTCTTATTATAAATCTCATCAGCCATCTGCTGTAGCTTTGATCAGATCAGCTTTTACCTTAATATATTTTAAATAAATTATCCTATGTAAAACAGTATTTTCACTAAAATTTCTTTGGAAAAGGATGAAATATAAAGCATGCTCAACAACAAATATTTATTTTATTTTGTTCAAAATTTCACATTTTTTTGAGGCCGGTTGTGGTGGCTCACACCTGTAATCCCAGCACTTTGGGAGGCCGAGGCGAGTGGGTCATCCGAGGTCAGGAGTTTTTGACCAACCATGGCCAATGTAGCTAAACCCCATCTCTACTAAAAATACAAAAATTAGTTGGTCATGGTGGTGCGCCCTTGTAGTTCCAGCTACTCAGGAGGCTGAGGTGGGAGAATCATTTGAACCCAGGAGGTGGAGGTTGCAGTGAGCCAAGGTTACCCCACTGAACTCCAGCCTGGGTGACAGAACAAGACTTTGTCTCAGAATAAAAATTCACATTTTTGTGTATTAAAAAATAGAAACCATCTCTGTATTTTAAGTAACAATTTGATTCATTTCCAATTTTTTCAGCTTTTCTTCATTTACTTCTTTTAAAAAAATAAAGCCTGATAGAACATATAGACATTTAATTTCCTGCTTTCATTATATTTTTTTTTTTTTGCTAAAAAAATGTGTATCAAAATTCTATTACCATGGTACCATCCATTCTTATTTCCTAATGTTATCATTAAGTTCTCTACCATATAGTTTTTCTGTGGTAAGTTGGCTTCAAGGATAAATCTCAGAACATGAGATCCTGGATTTTGTTTTTTTTAAAGGAAATGTGTACAAACAAAATCAGTAGCTATTTGCCGTAGATGTGAGAAGAAGAAAAGTTTCTTTTAAAATGTAAATTGATGACTCTAAAAATTAAAACAAAGCTGAAAGAAATGGATATTGAGCACCTAGTATGTGACAGGTGCTGTGATGAACAGAAATAACTTCAGGTCAAATGCCTCATGGTGTTTAGTTAAAAGGGAGACTAATGGCAACTGCATGTCATGCGCCATGCTTTGTACTTTCTTAGCACATCTCGTTTAATCCTTACAACTCAGAGAAAAATACATATAATGGATCTCATCTATGTTACAAAAGTCATATATATATTTAAAAATAACATCTTAATGTATTTCCTATATATAATTTGATATATATCTTTTGCAATTATATTATGGCATGGAGATGTAAGGTTGGAGCCATTCTACTTTGATTTAAATATTTGTTTCACCAGTTATTAGCTTCATGCCCTTGAACAAATTAGTGAGCTTCTCTAAGTATCAGTTCTTTCCCTGGAAAAACAGAGATATTAATGATCTGTATCTCACAAGGTAGTTAAGAACATCAATGAGATAATCCATTTGAAGCAAATAGTCAAGTGTTGTGCATAGAGCTAACACTTCATAAATGTCATAACCATTATTCTTTTGTGAATGTATAGAAACCTACTCTGAGGTAACTCACATAAATTATTAATGGTAGTGTGGCCTGGGAAGAGAATTGTAAGTGGAAGAGGATGGAGAAATTGATGAGCACTTTTATTTATTAGTCTTTAATGTCTCTGTTAACATGAGTGTGTTTTGCTTTTGCGATATAAACAGTAAATTTATTTTAAGACTAAAAGTAACACATTATTTTTCAAACCTAAGATGATTCTGATTATGGAAAATATCTGATAATTTAGGCCTTTTCAGATTATATGTACTTGAAGACACCAATGCTCTTTCCATAGATTTCTAAACTCTAATTAGTGAGCTTAATGCTGGATTTATCTTTTGCTGTTTATTTTCTTTCTTAGACAATAATTTCCTTTTCAGAACAGATAATATGTATCCTGCATAACTACACATAATAAATAATTTGGAAAAACATGTGGACTGATACAAGTTCATGAGTGCCAAAGATTTACCTTTTAACGTCTCTACTCATTAACTTGAAATTAATAAAATAATGGTACGTGGAGATGTTAAAAAATGATGTCTTTTTAAATTGTGACATAGTTCCAGAATTTACTTTTTAGGTTTTATTTCCTTTTCCTTCCCTTTTTTCCTGAGTGGAGTGATACAATGGAAAGCACAGAAAGAGTAAAGTATTAACTTAATTTTTTCAATAAAAATAATAAACCCATTACGTATGCATAAATACTGGTCAAACTAATATATTCCAATCACTTGGCTAAGTTACACGTTAGTGAGACATGAGAGGGAGATATGGAATATAACATACCTACATTATATAATGATATATCTATATCATATGATATAGATAT
This sequence comes from Pongo abelii, assembly GCF_028885655.2. Classification (NCBI taxonomy): domain Eukaryota; kingdom Metazoa; phylum Chordata; class Mammalia; order Primates; family Hominidae; genus Pongo; species Pongo abelii. The sequence goes on from NC_071998.2 coordinate 34,813,530, forward strand.
ATCATATGATATATCTATATCATATATCTATATCATATGATATATCTATATCATATATCTATATCATATGATATATCTATATCATATATCTATATCATATGATATATCTATATCATATATCTATATCATATGATATATCTATATCATATATCTATATCATATGATATATCTATATCATATATCTATATCATATGATATATCTATATCATATATCTATATCATATGATATATCTATATCATATATCTATATCATATATCTATATCATATGATATATCTATATCATATATCTATATCATATGATATATCTATATCATATATCTATATCATATGATGTAGATATATCATTATATAATGTAGGTATGTTAAAGGAGTGTGCTGTTATTGTATATAAGTATATTATATATATCATATATATATCATATAATGTTATATATAACATGTTATATATATGTTATAACATATAATATATGTTAAGGGAGTGTGCTGTTGTTATTGTATATAAGTAGAACAAAAAAAAGCATAGGCATTTAGAGGAGAGAGATTTCAATGGAGGCAGGTGACAGCTTTTAGTTGGATTTTGATGTGTAGGTAGGAGATGAATATATATGTAGGAACAAGGAAGGGCTTCTATAAAGAGAGAATGATGAAGATGCAAGTGCCAATACGAGAGAGCCCACAAAAGGTGACTAATATTTATTTCCCTTTTACTCTGTTCCCCACCACTAACACCATAGTCATTATCGGGCATTAGCTCAAAATGCATATTCCTAGGTCCCACTGCAAACTTTCTAAATCAGGCTTTCAGGAGTCTAGACATATCTTTTAAATTCGATCCCTGGTACTCTTATGAGCATTTAAATTTGAGCCCTTTTGATCTCTACTTTTTAAGTGAATAATACAATTTGATCATCATTAGGTTAGATGATGCCGTGAAATGGGTACTATTTCTAAATAAATAATAGGACTTTATTATAAATTTATTCACATTCCGTCTTCCCCTCTGTCTGCCCAGTATTGTCACATTTTTTGGACAAGTGTTCTCTAGTTTCTGTGAGAAGCCAAATGCCATCAGGCTAGCATTTTCTATGTGTGCAAGGTGATGGTGTGGACAAAGGTATCTTTTAGCTGTTCTGTGGACAGCCTTGTTAACAATTATACTGATTTTAGTTCTACAGCTTATGATTGCTCTACAAATCTGCTGACTACATTGTTGACTCCTCTCGAGGGCATTGAGGGAAATAGTGGCTTTCACCTTTGATGAAGACTTCTCTGTACTAATTCTGAGCTTCTGCTATCTCTATTTGGTCATGCCTTTAAAAATGATCCCATTTGCAATCCATCTTCTGGAAGTTTGTAAGATCTATCTGCTTATGGTACTTACTTCTCTTGTTATTACCATTATATATTCTGTGTATACATCTCAACTATAATTTCAGTGGGATTTTGGCTGAAAGGGAAGACAAATGTATGCACTTGGTTTTTCTTGAACCTGAAAATCAGACATTGTTTTAAAGAATTCAAACTTTTACTAATCTGATGGATGTCAGATGGAATCTTATAATTTATTAAATTTACATGACTTTGATTACTGGAGAGGCTGAATATTTTTTAATAATTTAGTCAGGCCATGTATGTGTTATACTTTGTGAGAGGCAGCTTAGCTTCATGGCTGACTCAGGCAAAGCAGCTGTTCACAGCTACATAAAAATATGTGTTGCCAAGCTCAGGTTTCACAGAGCCTTCCTTTAAGGCTTTCTATTCATACAAAATCTTCCTGTTAAAAGGAATACTTCTAAAAAACAGAAAAAAAGGTTTTTTCCAAGTTAGTTTTATGTTCCACTCTTCCTAAAATTTATAAGCAATATTAATATTCTTTGCAAATCTTAGTTTTATTGATGATACAAAGGAAGTCTTCAGCCTGTCTTACTCTGGTGGGTCATCAAATATTCTCAATTAGTTGAACCTGAATCAAGAGATTTTTAATGAATAGCCTCCAATAAGAATCATTTTCCTATGTATTAAACTAGTTTCTGTCATGTAATTACTTAAAGCAAATTTTCCCAATGGAAATAAATTGCAGCCACACCTTTCCAAGGTGCAAGGACAAAAGCCTTGACATCATCCTTAGAACATTCTTATCCTCAATACCTTTCCATCAATTCATCAGCAATTTCCATCAAAATATATCCACAGACTCACCATTATCACCTCTGCTAATTCTAGCCTCTTTTAACTGGATTAACTGCCTTTTTTTTACTCCTGTTGCCCACGCTGGCAATCTTGGCTGCAATCTTGGCTCACTGCACCCAGGCTCAAGCTATTCTCCCACCTCAGCCTCTGAGTAGCTGGGACTACAGGCAACTGACACCACCTCCAGCTAATTCTTGTATTTTTTGGTAGAGATGGGGTTTCACCATGTTGGCCGGGCTGGTCTTGACATCCTGACTTCAGGTGATCCACCCTCCTCAGCCTCCCAAGGTGTTGGAATTATAGGCATGAGCCACCACTTCATGCCAAGAGTTACTGCCTCATGATCCTTCTTGCTTCAGCACAATTCTCCAGACAGCAATCTGGAGTGACCCTTTTAAAATGTAAGTCAAAATCTTGCTACCTTATTCTAAAACTCCGCAATGGTTCCGTTTCCATTTAGAAGACAATGACCTACAAAATCCCATAGGATCTGGTACTGCAGATCTCTCACTCTTTTCTCTGTCTCCTCTCTCACTCTTTTCTCTGTCTCCTCTCTCACTCTTTTCTCTGTCTCCTCTCTCACTCTTTTCTCTGTCTTCTCTCTCACTCTTTTCTCTGTCTTCTCTCTCACTCTTTTCTCTGTCTTCTCTCTCACTCTTTTCTCTGTCTTCTCTCTCACTCTTTTCTCTGTCTTCTCTCTCACTCTTTTCTCTGTCTTCTCTCTCACTCTTTTCTCTGTCTGTCTTCTCTCTCACTCTTTTCTCTGTCTGTCTTCTCTCTCACTCTTTTCTCTGTCTTCTCTCTCACTCTTTTCTCATTTTGTCATTCTCCTTTAATCACTCTCTACTGTCTCCTGACTATGCCAGGCATGTTTCTATTGTAGAAATTATGCACTGGCAGTTTCTTCTATCTCCTTCATTACCTTCAAGTCATTGCCCAATAATAATCTCAAAGGTGGTCTCAAGACCTGACCACTCTATTTAAAATGGAAACCCCCAAGCTCCTCTCCAACCATGTTTAATCCCTAATGCTTTTCTATCCTCCACCTCTGCCTTGGCATTTTATCATATTCAAATGAAGACAAATTTTTTAAATTATTTTGTTCACAAATGTATCCCACATTACCCAGAAGAGTATCTGTTAAATAACAAGTGTCCCATAATTAAATCTGGGACAAGACCACTTGATGCATATCTCATAATATCCCCAAATACCTTTTCTAGATAGACGCATGCTAATGATTTTTATTTAGTGCAAACAAAACAGATATACTGTTATAATTATGGACATTATCAGAACTTCTGCTACCCAGCAAATGAAAAAATTTATCTGAGTAATGTTGATTTGTAACAATGAAATACTTCTAAGATAAAAATAATAAGAAATAGTGGGAGTGATTTTGGGTACTTTTTCCCCAGAATTATAAATTCTATGTAATAATTATATTTTTGAGAAAATGCATATATTGGATTAACTTTATATTGGATATACAAAATGTATTATAAAGCCTTGGGAAAATAGCTTCCATGCATCAGCATTTAATATTATTTAAAGTAATTCAGAAAAAGTAAGATTGCTGCTTTTGATCAGAAGAACAAATATATATTTATCTTTCTACTAATATTATTTGATTCAAATAAAAAAGCTAGTGTAAAAAAGCATGTGCAAAAATATAAAAATATGTGTTTGACATTTGTATAAACAGTTTCTTGAAGTTAGAATTATATTCTGATAATTGCATGCCCTCAAGTAGACCAAATGGCAAGTAAGCACTTGGATTTCAAGATTCGACGTGTACTCTTGCAGGTGTGTGTGTGTGTGTGTGTGTGTGTTTGCGCGTGCGCGCGCATGGACATGTATGTGAGCAAGTGTGTATTAATTCCCAATTTCTACAAAGTATCTTTTCTAGTCATCTATCAAAAGCTTTTCCAATTAATAAATAGAAGTATCCTATAATAACAGACCATCCCTTTCACATATAAATGACAATGATGACACTTATAAATTTGATAAGGTCACATCTGTCAGAATAGATTGTTGCTTTTTGCCAAGTTTCGGTTCTACATCTGTCTCTTTTTTTCCCCTTCCAGTATTTATAGCCCTAGAATAATCCTACATGACTGTGTCATGCATTTATCTGAAGCCTAATAAGTATAATTTAGTTTGAAGAAAGATTTATACAGGATGAACCACAATAAGTAATATGTACATTTAAATATATATTTGCTAAAATGTAATGTTTATCAAACCTAAGTGAAAACTTATCCTTTAGTTACTAACCTTTGAGAAGAATTTTTAGAGCACACAGCTGTTAGAAAATGATTAGAATTTACCAAGGAATATTCTTGTGACATGCAGCCTCAAGATGTCACAAAAACAGTGGCTGAGCTGAGAAAACACATCTTTGTTCAGTTGTGAAAAGATCTTTCAGGACCATAATACAGTCTGGGTGTCATGCTCAGATGCTGTAGAGATTAGCTTTTTATTCTGTGCTTTCATTGAAAACTTCCATTTTCCGTTTAAAAATCTTGCCACAGGAAAATGAATATGGCTGAATTGAGGGATTGGTTCTGCCATTCACATACTGTGGGCTTGCATTCAGAATGTAAAGAGAGAGGGAAAAAAGGATGTGGATGACTGCGTATGATTCCCATTGATGGGGCTGGGAGCTACCTTTATTTGCTGCCAACTATTTAGTTTATGGCTTGTGGTGCTTTAGCAAGAGATGGAGAGAAATGCTAGTTGGTTGTGAGTTTTTTTTCATTCCATTTTTTATTGATAATATTCCCATCTTATATTCTATTTTGGTTTCTTTCTTTCCAACTTTTCTGTCTCCAGTCTGTCTCTTAACCTTTGTGAGACTTCATCATATGTACAGTCATGTTTTCTGCACTCCATTTTCTTCTAGTCTTAACTCTCCACATGGCTTTTCCAGCTTTCTGTTTCACCTCCATCCTCTATTATTCACTGAATTCACTTGGGAAGGTCTCTGGTGTCTCCTTCTTCCATTGCCCATGTCCAATTATTTTCTGAGTCTAGTACAATGCATCTCTTTAATGCCTCTTACCTCTATCATCTTCTTGACTTTCTTTTGGCTGTTCTAACATATTTTTATTACGATTTGCTGAGAATAGTGCAATAGTTTCCCAGGTGGTCTTTCTGCCTCTTCTCTTTGCCCTAAACAACACAAACTAAAACTGACCAATTAAAAAATCTTTATTATTGAATATCTAATCAACTTGGTACATGACTTTCGGACTTCATTCAGCTTCTTTAAAAGGGCCAAGCAACTTTCTCACTTCTTCAACTTTTTTCTAAGTTGAACATCTCCCTGTTTCTCCAAATTTCAGTATATTTGATCTTCTACTCCATGATCTTTTGTCTTCTCTTTTTTTCTGTATCTAAATTATGTTTTAATTCATGATATGCCATAAATATGGACTCTTCCCTCCTTTAATCCTTCATGATATTTGTTGGCCCACCTTAAAACAAATGTAAGGTTTTGCTGTTTTAGAATTACTTCATCTCTTGCCCAAACTTCCTACTACAATAAACATTTTAAAGTCAAGGACGTTATATTGCCAACTGTTGTTTTCACCTTCTTTAACTTAGCACTATGCTTTACTTTAGGAAGGAGCTCAATGTATTTTATTTGAATTAAACTGCCCTGATTTAGTTCTATATCCATGACAATGGATTGATATAACTTAATACCTCTGGCTTCAGAAAAACGTCTGGGGGCTGCCCTTAAGCCCTAGGAAAGTATATAGACATACCTACATATTTTGATGTATTATGACCAAAGTAATGGGGCAGTTTTTGTCTCTTCCCAGCTGACTTAAGTTTGTCCAAATATATATAGTCCTAAAGACCTATCACTAGTAGCTCATAATGATACAATGTTTTAACTGGTGTGACTACTCAGGTGTTGCTTTTGCTAGGTCTTACTTGTAGGACAGTTTTAAGCCATGAGGCACTAAATTCCACTGCAGACTGGATACATCCTGCTAGGCCCAGGAGTGCCTTAGATCCTGGGAGATAAGGAGAGTAAATCTAAAAGTTTTGTGGCATTGGTTGGCATACGTAACTGCTATAGGTTTTATTGATAAATGTCAAAAATACAAAATTTGTATATTCTTTGGGGATTCTATTTTTGTTTTTGTTCAGGATAATCTGTGAAGCACTTTCTAATTTTAAAAATTTTCTTGATATGGCTATATATCCTCTGATATTTGACCTTTTAATTAGTACCATATAATCATCAATATATGTAGATCACATGCCTTTACATGTCAATAAAAGAACAATGGCACAAAAAATTAAATGGAATTATGACAGGCATTGCAGTAAGAGTGAAATGTTACAAATTGGACTAGTAATGAGTGAATGAAAAATGAAGAACTGTCTAATTTAAAAAGGAAAAGAAAAACAAAGGACAATGTATTTTTCTCACATTTGACTAATTAGTTGTCAATCTTATATCTTATTATACTTAAATTTGATGTCAGACCTGTGTATAACAAGGCATTTGATTGACAAGGCAAGTTTTTACACATGGATGTGATGTTATACTCATGTGTAACTGGGTATTTGATTGACATATGAAAAATATCAATATATCTTTATATTTCCAACTAAGAGTTAATATCCAAAAGCAAAATGAAAGATAGCAATCATTTGATTATGCATTGTTATCTTGTTTCATATTTCTTTTGGTTAATATGTAGTTGTCATAAAATTAATTTTACTTTAATATAGATTTTAGAGGCTCTTACATGTATCATATATGAGAAATTCACTTAAACATTGAAGTATATACACTGTGAAACTTGATTCCATTCCTTGACATATTAGAGTCTTGTTATTGTATGGATTCGGATATAGTAAAAATAAAATGATATTCTGAAGTATAGCAGTCAATTTAATGTGAATACAAAAGTATCAGACTGAGACACCACAATAATAGTGTTATTCAAGGTTATGATTAGATTTCTTTATGGTTTTAATTATTTTAAATTGTGTTTCAAATGCTAAGCATGAAATAAATCATGAAATTATGCTTGTTTTGAGTAAAAGTCTGAATGTATTTTCATTTAAACTTGGACATTTTCAAAGTATTTTTTAAAGCAGCAGAGAGTATTTTAAAGTACATCAATAAGTATCACACCAAAACAGTGTGCCCTGGTTAATAAATGTTGACTTAAGCAAAGTTGAAAGTGTTTCTTTAGTACTAGACTTCTCAGAGTGTTTGAAATGCTAATATGAACTGTGAATATCCAAGCATGGGAAATAATATCATGTTCCCCAAACTTCTTTGAAGTAAACTCTTCCTGGAAAGCAACAAGTGGAAGCAAAAGAGATTTTTTTTAAAAAACATATTTCGGGAAATACTGCTTTGGGCATTTTTTCCTTTAAGCTCCCTGAGGATGGGGAATTTTCCTGAGGACAGAACAGGGAGCTTCCATTCTCTTCTCCTTACAGTCTTCACCAGAGCCTGGCCAAGGATCAGAGAGTGCTCAAAATACTCATGTTGAACTGGACTGAACTGAACTGATCTGGATGATAGCCCTCTTGACACAAAATAAATTGGAAAAGAGAAATGTTTCTACGGACTGTAAAATGTTTACAAAAATTTAAAATAGACCACTGAACATTGATCATGTTTGGCAGGTCATGGTTCCTCACTTCCTCCATCTCTGGTAAGTTTGTGACATTAGAAATGCATAAACAGATATAGGTTTCATAGGGTAGCAGTTTGTATAGGTTCATTAGAAATTGTTAACTTATATATATCATATTAATCTATTGTATCAAGACATTGTTTTTCAAGGAATTGAGTAGTTATTCACAATTATTACTAATACATTTTAAACACTTGTGCATTTGAAACAGGTTGATAAAATTTTACATCAGTACAAATGTAAAGTCATTCAAGTTCAGCATTCAAATTCAGGAAATACAGAGAACACCACAAAGATACTCCTTGAGAAGAGCAGCCCCAAGACATGTAATCGTCAGTTCACCAAAGTTGAAATGAAGGAAAAAATTTAAGGGCAGCTAAAGAGAAACGTCTGGTTACCCACAAAGGGAAGCCCATCAGATTAACAGTGGATCTTTCTGCAGAAACCCTGCAAGCCAGAAGAGAGTGGGGGCCAATATTCAACATTCTTAAAGAAAAGAATTTTCAACCCAAAATTTCATATCCAGTCAAACTAAGCTTCATAAACAAAGGAGAAATAAAATCCTTTACAGACAAGCAAATGCTGAGGGATTTTGTCACCACCAGGCCTGCCTTACAAGAGCTCCTGAAGGAAGCACTAAAAATGGAAAGGAACGACTGGTACCAGCCACTGCAAAAACATACCAACCTGTAAACAGCATGAACGCTATGAAGAAACTGCATCAACTAACGGGCAAAATAACCAGCAAGCATCATAATGACAGGATCAAATTTACACATAACAATATTAACCTTAAATGTAAACAGGCTAAATGCCCCAATTAAAAGACACAGGCAAATTGGATAAAGCGTCAAAACCCTTCAGTGTGCTGTATTCAGGAGACCCATGTACAAAGACACACATAGGCTCAAAATAAAGGGATGGAGGAATATCTACCAAGCAAATGGAAAACAAAAAAAGGCAGGGGTTGCAATCCTAGTCTCTGATAAAACAGACTTTAAACCAACAAAGATCAAAAAAGACAAAGAAGGGAATTACATAATGGTTAAGAGATCAGTGCAACAAGAAGAGCTAACTAACTATCTTAAATATATATTCACCCAATACAGGAGCACCCAGATTCATAAAGCAAGTTCTTAGAGACCTACAAAGAGACTTAGACTCCCATACAATAATAGTGGGTGACTTTAACACCCCACTGTCAATACTAGACAGATCAACGAGACAGGAAATTAACAAGGATATTCAGGACTTGAACTCAGTTCTGGACTAAGTGGACATAATAAACATCTACAGAACTCTCCACCCCGAATCAACAGAATATACGTTCTTCTCAGCACCACATCACACTTATTCTAAAATTGACCACATAATTGGAAGTAAAACACTCCTCAGCAAATGCAAAAGTACAGAAATCATAACAAACAGTATCTCAGACCACAGTGCAATCAAATTAGAACTCAGAATTAAGAAACTCACTCAAAACTGCACAACTACGTGGAAACTGAACAACCTGTTCCTGAATGACTACTGGGTAAATAACGAAATTAAGGCAGAAATAAATAAGTTATTTGAAACCAATAGGAACAAAGACACAATGTACCAGAATCTCTGGGACACAGCTGAAGCAGTGTTTAGAGGGAAATTTATAGCACTAAATGCCCACAGGAGAAAGCAGGAAAGATCTCAAGTCGTACACAGTTTTTTTCCCCAAGGTTTCTCTTTTCTTTTAGAACTTACAATCAAAGAAGTGGAAAAGATTAATAGAATTCCTGCCTTCAGGTAGGATTGTATTAGATCATTGCTGACAGAAGCAAACCTAATTTTCATTCCCAATTGGCTTTGCTCCCCCAAGTGAATTATTCTGTCATCTTGTTCATACCTGATAAATATCAATACATTTTTGATTACCTTTTCCTTCTAGATTTTCTAAGGCAGTTTCAAATCTTGATCCAAATCTCATCACCATATTATGATGCCAAAGTCATTGATAATAAACCTTGTAAAGCACTGTTTATGCAGTTATCTCTTTCCTCCTGTGACCAAGATTGGCCTCGTTCCAATCACAAACACAATTGAACATGACTAGGAATAGATGATTCTACAAATCAAACTGAACAAATTTTCATTGTGCCAGTATGCAAGACATTGTCCAGTATTTCTATTTCTATTTCTCCATACTTGTATATAATAACTGGAAGTGCTTGTTTGTTTATAATCCTTCTGGCCGGTTACTCTTTAGGGTAGTAGTTTGGCACTATGGGTGAACACATGGATACATCCATGTAATCCAACATCTGATTATCATTTAGAACGTGGACCCATGTCTAATATGAAAATGAGGTCTATGAAATTTCTTGGCTTTATATTTGAATTATTGTTTCAGACTTAGAGATGTGTGGACATGGCTCTTTTTGTAATGCTGTGAACACTCATGAGTAGGATGCCTATGAGGTTTTTGAGAAAATTATATCAGCATAAATGCTGCTGGCTTGGACTGAAAGGGATTTAGTATAAAATAGACAATATAAAAATGATGCCATTTGAGTCCAAAATTCTACTGGCAGGAAGAAGGAAAAGAAAACCACTCAGCTGTATGCATATCTCATGACAAAGAAATGACGACTGAGTGCAGAACTGAATATGCATAGGGTGGAGCTGAAAGTAATGGAATTATTCCCAGGCCATGAGCCCTAATAAGTGAACTGCCAATATTTTCCCAGCTGGATTTGGAATTGCTATGAACCAGTGACTTGCTTGGCCTACCGTTTTTCTCTTTTTTTGAACAAAAATGTCTATAGCATATATAGCAAACACACTCTCAGGTGGTCCCGTGATCTCTACCTCCTGGATGTTCCTACCTTGTGTAATCTCTACACCTAGAGTGTGAGTAGGACCTGTGAGTAGCTTCCATCCATTAGACCATGACAAATGTATGTGATGTTACCCTGCGATTATATTTCATTTAAAAATTTTTGTATCGCTAGAAGGTTCTTTCTTGTTTTCTAGCTGGCTTTAAAGATGTAAGCTATTGTATGCTGCCTAAGTAGAGGGCCATGTGGTAGGGACTGTGGGAAGCTTCTAGGAGCCAAGAGTGACCTCCTGCTACTAGCCAGCAACAAGTAAGTCCCAATGTCATATAGCTGTGAGAAAATGAATTGTGCCAATATTTTAGTCAGCTTGGTGGTGGATAATTCCCCACTTGAGCCTCCAGATGAGAATTCATCCCTGGTCAACATCTTGATTGCAGCCTTGTAGAGGACCTAGTTAAGTCATACCTGAATTGCTGACCTACAGAAAGTGAAACAATAAATGTGTGTGTAATTGTTATGGACTGATTCCTTGTGCCTCTGTTCCCCCCTTATCCATATGTTGGAATCTTAAGTCCCACTATAATGATATTAAAAGGTGAGGCCTTTGGAAGATAATTAGGTAATGAGTGAAACCCTTATAAACAGATTTAGTGCCCTTATAAAAGAGACTCCAGAGAGTTTCTCTGTGCTCTCCACCATGTGAGGATACAATGAGAAGATGGCCATGTTTAGATAAGAAAATGGGCCCTCGCCAAACACTAGACCTGGTAGCACCTTGATCTTGGATGTCTCAGCCTCCCAAACTATAAGAAATAAATTTCCATTGTTTATAAGCCACCCAGTCTATAATATTCTATTGTAGCAGCACCCATTGACTAAGACAGTTATTTTAGGAAGCCAAGTTGTGGTAATTTTTTATAAAGTAATAGAAAGCTAACACATTAGTTATAGTGTTCCTGTCTTGTGATTATATGTTGAGTGTGTCACGGCAGGTAGCTTGTCTTTTTAGTTTCACAGGTCCACATATCAAGAGAACCTGTACTCTGGCTACTTCATCTGCATTGGGACCCAATTTAGGTGAAAAGATTCTGTACTCTGAGCTGATGATGTAATGAGATGAGACCTTTAGAACCCTTGGAAGGGGATAAGTGCATTTTGCAAGTGGGAAGAATGTGAATCACTGGGGGTCATCTTGGAGGCTAGAAAACACATAGTCTCTAAATTTTTATTATGATTTATTCTACTTAATACTATAATAAAGAAATTATACTTAACATAATTTCTTTAATTAGGGTTTAAGTCTACCATCTTACTATCTTATGTACCACCTAGTATGTGTTTTAATAATTCCATTCCCTATTTTGACGTATGCAATTTTTGTTAGTATTTTAGTAGTTGCCCTGAAGATTATGGCATGTACCTTTGCATTATTAAATAAAATGTAAATTATAACTTATTCTACTTCCTAGAAAATGCAACCACCATAGAACTCTTTAACTGCTTTTACACTGTCTTCTTGTCTTTTGCACATATTATAATTACATACCCTTAATAAAATAACACTAACACACATATTTATATCTTGAAATGTTTCAAGATAGTATTATTGTTTTATAGGTAAATTTTTCTTACAGTTACCTATAATTTTTATTATTTAAATTCTTTTTCTTTCTGCATTTCTGAGCATCCAAGCAGAATCTTTTTTTCTGTCTGCAGAGCTTTCTTTAGAGCAGTTCTTCTGAATTTGAATTCTTTCAGCTTTTGGTTTCCTAATAATGCTATATTTAACCTTCATTTTCTGAAGCATATTTTAACAGGAAATAGAATTCTAAGTTGTTTTCAGGGTTTTTTTTTTTTTTTTTTTTTTTTTTTGCTTTCAAAGAGAATTTAGTTTACTTCTGGTAGTCATTTAGAATGAAGCCAAATCACTTCTGTTCAGTCAATGATAAGTCTGGTTAAAAGCTTGGCTTAAATTTTTATGAGAACTGGTTTTGTTTTTTGATTATCCAGCTTCTAAGATGTAGACTTTTGAAAGCCAACTGAAACCTTGGCTGTTTACTAGGAAACTTTCTTCTTGATGAGCTCAGAACTCTAATTCTTTGCGTCCTAAAATTCTGCTGAACTTCTTAGCCTCTGTGTCTACTTTCTCAGTTTCTTATCATCTCAGTTTCTTATCATCTCAGTTTCTCAGCTTCTTACATTCAAATAATAGCAAATATTTTGAAAGAAAGTAGATACCAAATATCTGGATCACAACTCTGGCCTTCCCTTCTTTCTAGGATCTTGTATACGCTAGTCTACTGCTTTAGTAGATCACCAATGTTCTCAAATAGATGATATTTCTATTATTCTATTTTTAAAGATCTTTCCAGTAGGCGATCTGGTCTGAAAAAACCTAGCCCGTCATGGCTGGAACTGGAAAAATCTGCTTTCTACATCAAGCCCACTGTAATCTTACTTTTTTCCTTACAACTAATGAAATGATGTCTTTCAAGGTTTTTAGTGACATCCGTGTTGCTTATTCAATTAATTTATTATAATACTACTATCTACATATTTTGATACTGTTGGTATTCTCCTTCGACATCTTTCTTCATTTGGTTTCTTGTGTACCACGTTCTCCTTCTTTTTTACCTCCTACCATTCTGTTCACTCCTTCTCACTCTCTCTCACTGATTTCCATTCTTCCTCTATACCACAGGTCAGCAAACTTCCTGTAAAGGGCCAATACTAAGTATTTTAGGCATTGTGGATTGCACAGAGTTTCTGTCTCCTAGTTTTCTTCCTTTGCTGCTTATGCTACCACTGCTGCCTCCTACTCTTCCTCTTCTTCTTCTTTTTGTTTTCACAACACTTTAAAAGGTTAAAAAAAAAAGACCAAAACAACAAACAAACAAAAACTCTTAAGGACCATACAAACAGAGGCCATGGGTTGGATTTGGCCCACAGGCCATGATTTGCTGACTCTTGCACTAGACTTTTAACCCTGGAGTGGCCAAAGCACGGTTCTTGAACTCTATCTTTTTTATCTACGGACATTACCTTGGAGCCTCACCCAGTGTCGTGGTTTTGAATTACATTTATATACTGGTGGCACCATAATTGATGTTGGAAGCCAGGACTTCTCCTTGAAGTACAGACTCACTTATCTAATTGCATAATCAAATCTCCACTTGGGTATCTACTAGGCACCTCTAACTTTACATGTCCAGAATTAAACTTTTTACCTTCATGGCTTCCAAAATGTTTCCATTGTAGTTTTCATTATATCAGTTAATACCTCCTAAGATCACTTCTAACTTAGGTTGGATTTCTACCAGACTCAAATCCCGGGAATGATTTGAGTGCCAGTAGCTGTTTTGGATGTGATTCCAGGAAACTATAGTAGGAAGTGGGGAAATGAGACAAGAAAGGGAAGGCAGCTAGTAACAGGTACATAATCAAGGAAGTTTCCACAATAGGCAACTGGTGCTGAATTGCCCTGGGGAAATCTGGAGCTCTTGTAAAATACGTGTCAGCTTCATTCCACTTCAGAAGTAACAACACTATGGTATTTATATACGAACACCTGTCTGTTATTGGTGTGGGTGCTTGTCCAAGGGGAGGAAGTGGATATTGTTGGGCTTCTACATGCATGGGAAAAGTTAGCTCCAGTCCCAGATAGCCTTCAAGCAAAGATATGTTGATGCCGGCAGTTAGAAGTTAAATGGCATGAACTGAAATATAAGATCCAGGGAATATGGGCAAGGCACTGCTGTTATCTTCTGTACCCTTTAATGCCAACATGGCTCTGGGCTGCCATAATCTCTCTCTAGATTCTTGCAGTTGTCTCCTATCTGTTGTCTAAATTTACACTTTTACATCCCTTTAGAGTGCTCTCAACACAACAGTCAGAGGGATGCCAGTAAAACATAAGACAAATTGTGCCTTTTCCGTGCTCAAAACCCTCTGTTGGCTTCCCATATTGCACAAGATAAAAGCAAAGTCCTTGTAATGAGATTGCAGGTCTTATAAGATCTGCCTCAATCTCTCTAACTTCCTCTTCTACCACTTCTCTTCCCTACCATTTTGATCCAATGAATGGGCCTGTTTAATTTTTAAACATAAAAAAGCAGGCAATACCTTAGGCCTTTGCATCATTACCCCTTCTGCCCTTCTGCCCTTCTGCCTAGAAATCTCTTCCCCCAGACAGTGACATGACTTTTTCCATCTCTCTCTGTTTTTTTTTTTTTTTCCCTCTGAGGTGGAGTCTTGCTCTGTCATCCAGGCTGGAGTGCAGTGGCTCAATCTGGGCTCATTGCAGCCTTCACCACTTGGGTTCAAGCAATCCACCTACTTCAGCCTCCCAAGTAGCTAGGATTACAGGCTTGCACCACACCCAGCTAATTTTTTTGTATTTTTAGTAAAGATGGGTTTCACCATGTTGGCCAGGCTGGTCTCGAACTTCTGACCTCGAGTGATCCACCTGCCTTGGCCTCCCAAAGTTCTGGGATTACAGGTGTGAGCCACCATGCCCATTAAAATCAAAATTACCCCTAATGCCTATTTCTTTCTCTACTTAATTTTTCTCCTTTACCCTTATCACTATCTAACATTCTAAATATTTTAAAATTAATTTTGTTTATTAATTTTGTTTATTCTCTGCCCATCCTCTAGAATGTGAGCATCACCAGGACAGTTTTTCTTTGTTTGCTTTATTCACTTCTTTATCTTTGGTACATGAGAGTCAATCAACATGTTTTTTACTGAATGAATGAAAGAAGCAGTTTAGAACGTAGTTACTGAAAATGACCCAGAGGTTGCTTTTTAATTTCTTAAGAGGCAAGGTAACATTTTTCTTAGGAAATTTAGTAGTCCAATTTAGTAAAATGTTTTTCTTTTAACATAGCTATACTGTAATATCCTTAAAGTTATGATGTGGTCAAATTTGTGGCCTTAATCCCAGTATTGTTCACTTAGGTTGTTATAGTACATGATGTGATATTTATTATTAATTAAGATACACTTTGAAAGCCAGATTATTTTTAAAATTGTGATTTTTTCATGAATCCTTTTATACATTACAGGCTTAATACTATTTTATACATTAAATAGAAAAATTTGAGAGTAATCTGGCATACTACTGTCCTATTTTTACAAAAGCTTTATTATAATAACTACATTTAATTTTTATCTTCATATGACATATTATCCTCTTATAATTGTATTGAACATTTTGGAAAGCTTCTGAATCAAACTGACAATTGTGATTTTGCTCTGATGTTTAGTGATTTTATTTATTGTTGTTAGTTATTTTACTACACGTAGTTATCTCCTTTTTATAACTTGCCATTTCTCCAATTTTTTAAACAATGCATGCCTGCTATAAAAGACAAACAATATAGAAATGCATTAAATAAAAAGTAAACATTGCTCTTATTCCTACTCTACAAAAAAAGTAGTTAACCACTTAGTATATATGCTTATTTATATACTTAGTTTATATGATTTCTTTCTAGACACATAGAAGCATATACTTTTGATATTATTTTATATTTTTACATAGGTATGTATACCTTTATGAAATTAGTACTGTATGATTTATTATTTATTTATTTATTTATTATTGTTGTAAGAACATTTAACATGAACTCTATCTTCTTAACATTTTTTTTTTTTTTGAGACAGGTCTCTAACCCAGGCTGGAGTTCATTGGCACAATCTCAGCTCATTACAGTCTTGACCTCCTGGACTCAAGCCATCCTCCCACCTCGGCCTCCCAAGAAGCTGAAACCACAGGTATGTGCCACCACACCCAGCTAATTTTTGTACTTTTTGAGGAGATGAGGTTTTGCCATGTTGACCAGGCTGGTCTCCGACACCTGAGCTCAAGCAATCTGCCTACCTCGGCCTCCCAAAGTGCTGGGATTATAGGCAGGAGTCGCCATGCCCAGCAACAAAATTTTATGTATGCAATACATTAATTTTAACTATAGGCACAATGTTACACAGCAGAACTCTAGAATTCATTCATTTTGTATGATTAAAATTTTAGTACTCTATAACTTAAAAGAATAATTATGACATTGATGAGATTGACAATCCCATTTGTATTGGTTACTATCATCAGATCTGGATATGATTTTGAATTTCACAGATATTTATTTTTATTCAAATATGATTTTGTATACACAAATATTAAACTATGATTTTACCATGACTCTGGGATAAATTCTAAACAGCAGCATATATGTTGAGAAGGCAATACGATAACTGTGAAAAAGTAAGTTGTCCTTTAGTGTTTGAAACTTGACAACTATAAAAACTGTGAAGACTGAAGAGAGATAACTTGTACGAAACATAAAGAAATCCTAACCTTTTTAAAAAAGAACTGTCTTTATGAGTGAGAGGAAGTAACTTATAAAGTATATAGCCATGAGCAAGTCATCCTATCGTTTCTTTCATAAAGATGTATGTCATAATAGATCAACTCTCTGCCCCTGCTTTACATATTCAATGTATATTTTTTCCTCCTCTATTCTTTGGTACTGAAATTACCTTAGAGAGTAGTTAGAGAAAATTGAAAGTGTTTTGGAATGTGTGAGAATACAAGTTCAGACTGCAGTGAAACCTTTAATAACTTGTGAATTATGTCATCTGTGAAATAACAATAGATGACAAACTCAGCTGTGAACAGAATAAAAGCATCCTTTTCTTTTAGAAAGAGAAAATAATCTAGTTTCTTTCTGGAGTTGTGATTAGCTTTAGATTTTCAATGTTCGTTTTGCAAAGATTTAATATACCATGAAGTATATCTTAGATACAATAAAGATATTATATTTAGTAGAGTCTGGGGTTCAAGTACCAGTTTCTTATGTGTTAAACCTGCTTGGGTGGTCTGATGTTAGGAAAGAATTCCATTTGTATCTATCTAGAAATTTTACTAAGAGACCAATTTCTCCTACTACATGTGTACTAGATTTTCTGATAAAGATTTTTTAAATCAGAAATCCATCATGTATTATTGCTAATACTGCCCACTTGATATTAAATTATTTTCTCTTGGATGACTAATAAACATCTCATACCTGAATTCTTCAAGACAGATCACTTGTTTTTCCCCAAACCTGTCTCTCTATGTTTTGTACTTCACAGTAAATGATGTCACCGTTTATCAAGATGCCTAAGCCCAAATTCTGAGAGTCATTTTTTATTCCTCCATTTCTTTACTACAAATAATGAATAAAATATATAAATATGTAAAATAAAATATATAAAAATCTAACCTCTTGTCGCTGGACCTTCTGCTAATCCACTTATAATTGTGCTACTATTGCAAAATACTTGAGCCTTTGGCTAGTAATAGAGGGGATGAATTAGTGATAGGGTGAAGATGAAAACATGCAATTATAATTTATTTTAATCATAGATTAAAGATACATACTTTCTTTTCTGCTTTTCTATCTTGCCTATACAGAATAAATTAGTCTAATCTAAGTGGAGAACAGCTTGGTGTGGACACTGGGAGATATTACAGACTTTTTCTGCTTTTATTTTCTCCAAACCTACTCTTCCCTCATTTCTCTTTTCTTTCCCATTTATGAGAAAACAAAAACAAAACATTGAACATTGGCCAGCTTACTTTTGGATAATATATTCTAACACCATAGCATTATTTTTTAATCACGATTAACATTATACTGTTCCTTGTGTTTCATTCCAAGACAAAATTATGACTGCTTTATGGTAAAAAGTTGTATCTTCAGCAGATAGATGAAAATACTTCCTGCCTATTTCTCTTGGCAAAATTGCCTGTGCCCAGGTTTGTAAGCCTTAGAGCCAAATATTCAGATAAAAATTAATGAGAAAATATACTAAAACAAAGCACTTTTAAATACTACCGGATGTTCTGAGGTTATTTGTTAAATTACGATTCTTTATACCCCAAAACACCTTACAACAGAATTCGTGGCTTTCAGAAATGTTTCCCTTTGTGTTGAACATGTAATTAAACTTTTAAAAGTCACATGTGTGAAACATTCTTTGCTAAGAGATTATCTTCATCCTCCTCCTCTAGATTTTGGTTATCAGAAATTCTCTTTGAAAATATCTGTTTTATTGGTTTACAGGTCTGTGTTCAGTCTGGCAGTCAGATTGCACATATCTGTTAGTAATACCCACAGAATAATACATCTCTGTGAAATATCAGGTTAGAAGCAATCCAATTGCATCGTGTAGCACAGTAAAAAATTAAACTGATATCTAGCAGAATTCAGCATTCCGTTTGTTGCACTTTCATCATAAACCTGTGTCAGCTTTATTCCTTTGGAAATCTCAGTCCAAATAATCTCTTCTCTGTTTTGAGTTCTATTTATTTTCTCCTTGGGAAAAATGACCACTTTTCTTCTTTCTCCCATGAACTATGAGTGTTTACAGTATATTGTTCAATTTATGCCTTCTACTTTATAGCCTTGTGATTAATTTCTCAAATTCAATATTTTCCCCTTGTTTATACTTCAGGTAGCCATCCATAAAATCTTAAAGGATAGACCATAAAAAGTTATATTATTTAGAAAACAGAATATTTATCCATAACCCCAGTCAATCACACTTATATAACTACATTTATTTTTGCATGTTCCCTTCTCATCTTTTTTTCCCATCAATCTGTTTATATGTGTCACTGATGTTATTCTGAGTTTTCACTTGGCAATATTTAATAGACATTATACCATAATCTTTGTAAAATCACTTTAAAATTTTAATAATTTTTTTGAATTAGTATTACCTAATAAGCATCTTGCCTTTAATTTTACAATAATCACTGAAAACATTTTAATTCCTGTTCAATATTCCATGTAGTATATATGCCATAATTGAAGGAGCCATTTCCTTGATGCTTGTTATTTAGGTTTCTTCCGGTTTTCTCCAACTTAAATTATGCTCCAATGAAAAGCTTTCATATCTATGGAAACAGACACAGTAAAAAAGAAAGAATGACAATGCTGACAAATGTTAGCATTTGGATAGCAGGTGAAGAGTATACAGGAATTCTTTGAAATATTTATGCAACTCTTCTATAATACTGAAATAATCTCAAAATAATATAAATGTATATGTGAATCGTGGAATTATTGGGTCAAGTGTCACATTTTGAAAACCTTTTTATATTGTCTTTTTATACCAGTAAATGGTATAACAGTATGTGAATATCTGTTTCATTGCTCAATTAACAAGTGATCTATGAATAATCCATGTAAAAAAGAGATTTTTACTCTTTGCTGTATTCAGCAACAAGTTCTGAATTGGAAATGAAAGGCTGTGAAAATGTAAATAGTGAGAGATAAGGGGAGAGGAAAGAGATATTGCATTTAGAGGAACATCCATGCCAATTTTTTTTTTCCAGTTATCTTTGGAAGTATTCACACAAGAGAACAAGAGTGAGAATAACAATAGATTGATTTATTTTTTCCTTTTTGGTGAGTTTCTCTTGGGGCATATATTTTCTGTAAAGCAACCCCACTATTGTTAGTAAGATTTGAGACATTGGTATATGCAAAAATCATAGAATCAAATAATTTAAAGCAAGCGGAACTAGAATTTAGAGATTCCCCAACCCAACTCCCATGATTTTCCTGATAAAAATATGAAAACCTAGGATTAAAGGGCAAAGTTAAGTTTACAAAATTAGTCAACAATAGAGCCATTTCTATAACAAAATCCTCTTTACTAATATTCCTGGGCTTTTTCCATAAACACCACCATCTTAGTGATATGGTTTGGCTCTGTGTCCCTATGTAAATCTCACCTTGAATTGTAATAATCCCCACGTGTCAAGGGTAGAATCTGGTGGAGATGATGGAATCATTAGGGTGGTTTACCCCATGCTGTTGTCCGTGACAGTGAGTTCTCATGAGATCTGATGGTTTTATAAGGGGCTTTCCCCTTCGCTTGGGTCTCATTCTTTCTCGTACCACCCTGTGAAGAGGTGTCTTCTGTCATGATTGTAAGTTTCCTGAGGCCTCCCCAACCATGCAGAAATGTGAATCAATTAAACCTCTTTGCTTTATAAATTACCTAGTCTCGAGTATGTCCTTATAGCAGCATAAGAACAGATTAATACACTTAGTAAGTCTATAGAAGGACAACATATACTACTATTGGCACGTAAAACTGACTTCCAGTTTCACGGTGGTTCTTTCAGTTTTTAGTAGTTCTAGGACTTCTTTAAATCGGTGGACTATATAAATTATTTAAAGTTCTTAAAGCAAATATATGAATGTGAACACAGGCCAGTGTTCATGCTAGACAAAATTATTTTGAAGAGCAGTGGAATTCACCTAAGAAATATTTACAATTGGAGAACTTCATTAGATATACTCTGCTGATTTTTCTGCGAATATGTATTTTGACTACCTATTATATGTCACTTGCTCTGTCTTTTAGGTGCTGGGTACTGGGGATGCAATATAAAATGAAAGCTAATCTGGCTTTCATGGAAGTTACATTTTATTGACGAACTTACGTTCAAGTGGGCACCAGCCTAATGTGAACTAGATAAATTGCTCTTAAATTTAATTGCAATTAATTGTTAAGATAATTTCCATGATCTTTGTTCTGAGGGAAAACCCTATAAATCTACAGGAAGAACGGTGCTTAGAATCACCATTTGTAAAAATAAAAGCTTAAGAAGGAAAGATAGAAATATCCTTTCATGGTAGCCTGTTATCATGCATTTTATAGAGTTGTTAACCATTTTAGTGCGAAAGAAATGCTTATTCACTTACCAACTTATTTATCTTTAGCATTTTGTACTTTCATTTTTCCTTCCACCAGCTGTTAGAAGTATGACTCACTGCCTTCTAGCCCAAATCAGGGGGCATCATCATCTGAGATCCTTTTGGTGACTGAGAGCTTAACCAGATTTACCTCTGCTTAAGCCACCAAATTTACACTCATGCTTTTTTCACAAGGCAGCACCCCATCCTAGAGCCTCCACTGGTTTGCTATTACAAAGAAACATGGCAGCTGACATTTTTGGCACACATGAACACGTACACTTGTGGAATAAATACAGAAAAGATTCAGACTTGAAAGGTTTGTAAGTTATTAATTGGATGGACACTGTCAAAATGTCCTCCAAGGCACTTACACCAATTTATGTACTGACCAACGATATATGAAAGCACCAATTTTTCCAAACACTTGTCAAAATTGTATGTGCTAAAAACTTGTCCTTGGAAATGTTTTTCTAATATTGTTTTACTTTTTATTTACCCAATTATAATTAATTGGGTAAATTAATTGGGTAAATTCGGATATCACTTGATATCCAAGGAGGTGTAGATTCCCTAAATTTCTGGATAGTTTGAGCAGGTTCTGAAAAAAGTAGTGCTTTTAGTTTTTTAATTTGGAGACTGAATTTTCACTTATTTTAGAAAAAGAAAGATTGTTAAATTCAAAAAAATATGTAGTTATTTGATGTTAGGAATACTGTTAGCACATCTCTTTCCTCTTTGACAAAAAAAAATCCTTATTTTGGATATGTGGATATTTCTATTGACTTTGGTACTTTGGATTCATAGAAGTGTGGGTGTTCTTCCATGAATAAGAATGAGATGAGTTCATTTAAAAGTATTGAAAGAAAGGCGGTGTCTTCGGTAAACAAAACCAATCTTTTAATTTTCTTGCTATCTTATGCTGAAGCAATGCACAGAGATTGGAACAATGTATTAAACTTATTCCCTTGAGATTTCCTGGAGGTGATTGTTTTCTGAGAGAATTATATTCTACTTGGCACATACCTTATTTTGGGGGAGAGAGGCTTAGAATTATTTTAACTTTCTGTGAGTTAGATAGTTGCTTTACTTTTGCAAAATGTGAAGACTCTTCTACAAGTAATGACATCTGTTTAATTCTACCATATGTCATTTTGGTGGCAGACAGATAGCTACCTAGAGAATAAGCTAAAAGGTACAAGATATAGATGTCATATGGGTTAAATTGCAAATCTTTTAACCAAAGAATAATTACAATTTAATGTACTTCATCACATCATTCTTATAGATAAACATTTATGTCTAAAAATGTACTAATTAGATGTTATATCTCATTATTTATGACTTTTATGAATATGAAAAATATATTCAATTATTCATTAGCTTTGGATGGCAACTCTACTCTGTTTTTAATAAAACTTATGGGGTTCATCTCAAATTTCAGTGACACGAACTAATAAGATTAAAGGTGGCATTTTTACTGACAGCTAGAAATCAAACTTGAGAACCTCATTGTGACAAATACAGTAGCCTACTCTGATATTTCTAGGTGTCATAAGGATGAAATTAGATTTTGTTGTAACATCGGCGATAACAGAGGAAAACATATTTTCTTTGAACCTAGGGGGTTTGAGGGTTCTTTTCAAATTTCTTAATCCATTTTTATGTAATAAATACTTTTTTTATTCTGTATGCAGGAATTTTTTAACTCCACACATTAGCTGATACTTTTTCTTTGGAAAGAATTAATTCTTTGGAGAAAACATAACATTTATTGAGTACTTACAGCACACAAGACATTGTGCTAGGTGCTTAACTCATTTTATAGATGAGAAAACTAGGCCTTAGAGAGCATAGGTAACTTATAAATGAGTGACAGTTCAGTGGTGGAGTCATAATTTGAACTCATCAGTGTTAGACTTTAAAGGTCAATCTGTTAACATTATGTTACTCCAATCAGGCTAACTAGTGAGGAAAGGGGGGCAATTACCAGCTATTTGAACAGATGAATGTAACTGTCTAAACTTAATGGATCTTGCAGTGCATTTCAGGAGCCTACGATTTGAATTGGGGAAGAGGATCACAGTTATTTGCCCTTTTTAAAATCGTCTGTTTGGCTCAGGACAAATGCCGTCTTTGGAATTTTTTTTTACAAAGTGAAGGCATTTGTTGAGGTTCTTCTCTGTCATGGTCACATTATTTATGATCATATCTTAAATCCTCATTTCAAATCTGTGGTGTAAAGATGGAGAAACTGAGGCTTACTTGCTTGCCTAACAGTGACAAATGGTCTAAGAGCAGCTCAAAATTCAGACATTCCCATTACACTCGTGGGTGGTGGAAGGCTAATCAAAATATAATCATTTTGTCCTATAGAGACAAAGATCAAAGGGTTTGACTGTTGTGCTTTCCTGAAGTCTATAATACAAAGTTTTTAAATATTTATTCCAAATCTTAAAAAATATGTAATTTTCACTTATTTTTTATTTTTGAAGACATTTTAACTTGAGTTCTCAAATGGGAAAAATGTGGCATTTTTTTCTGGTACCTTAAGATTTTAGAAAATGTAGAAGTGGTGATCTTATGACTCTGCCTTTTCCCACCAGAGTAGACCTACTTTTCAGAACCAAAATATCATTATTTTACCAGTGGGAGATATGGGGAAATGTTTTAGGTAACGGAATATACCATTTTCACACGTCACCATTATTCCATTTCAGACATGCCTCAGGTCAAACACATTCTTAAAACACTATCTTTCAAATAAAAGCCCTTTGTAGAATATCCAAAGAGGAATTTGATGTCATGTTTCCCTAAAACCAATACTAAGTACATATTACATTCTGCTTAGAACATGTGTCCATGAGTTGAAATGGGCTGAACTAATTCTGAACTTGAACATTAACCTTATTATTTTAAAAATTACCAAGAACTACAAGCAAATAAATTAAAGTCCCCATGTGATTTGGGCTGAGTTTAGTTTTAGGAAAGTAAAAGAAAGAGTTATTTTGAGACTTTTAAAATGATCTTGCTTTCCACAATAAAATAATGATTTAAACTATCCAGTTCTGACATGATATGAACTTTCTGTCACTTAGTACTTAAATACCCACAACAAATGCAGCTTTTTCTGTACAGCTTGGGTCTGTTTCCTTCAACAAGAATTAATTGCTTTGTATTTATTTGGCTACACAAAATATTTGTGTTTGTTTTGGAAGTGTGCTTTGTACCATTTGTTTCACATTGTCTCTGAGATGAGGCTGTGATTCAGAAACAACCTCCTACTGTAAGATTTATGAATTTTAATGAGGTTGTGCCCAGGGAAATAAAAACGAGGAGGTAATAACTTAAAGAGATATTAGAGGTGTTTATTTAAGATGTCTTTTGTAGCTAAGAATTTTATTAAGCAAGGCTTTTAGTATTAAATAGTCTTCCTCATCCAAGATAACCAACTTAGGAAATTCCTGTTCTCTTCTACCTTACAAAAGAAAGAAAGAGGTGCTTCGATGGGTACTTTAAATGACTTATTTTATTTCTTCATTAAACAGTACCATTGTATAACGGTATATATAGGAATTGATAGGAAATAGATAGGAACTGTTATCTCTGGTTTACCAGTGAGCAAGCTGAGGTTCAGCGAAGTTCAATAATTTGTTCAAGGTCATAAATACAAAAAACTAGCAGAGTTCAGATTTCAAAATACTAAATAAATGTTTGGTGAAATAAATGGATAAAGAAAAAGTTGAGTTATACTATATCCAAATCCAAGGCACAAGTTTATATTATGAAACAGCAGTAAAATTTATATCGTTAGGGCCTTCATTCAGTGTAAGAATATGCAAAATAACAGAGTAGAGACAAACCTGGATGACTCCAGAAGCTCATTCCCCCATCTGCCTATGAGAGCTTAGTGAAGACCTTGCTTAGCTGCTTTGGGCTAGTTTAGTGAAAAATGAGCTGGGCTGACCCTAGAAGCTTAGTACTGGAGGCCCTTCCCTAGAAGCTTCCCGCAACCTTTGCCATATCTGTTATTGACTAGAGGGTTTCCATTGTTTTCTAGTTGCATACATTATTCCCTCCTATTGTTTCTTATAAATACGTGAAGCTTTTAGAGGGCAGGAGCGCCCTCAATGGGAAAGCATCCCACCTAGCTTTGCTCAACTTAGCACATCTCTTTTTGGAATAATAAGTGATTTAAGGGATTAGTTGTCTTCTGATATTTCTCTGCTTATAAGTTTTTACCCAATAAACATTATTTAATATAGACACCAGGTAGTATATGTGTCTATGCTCCCTCTGCACAATACTAGAATATCCTTCAGAGTTTAAAACAAAGCTAATGGTGATTAAATCTTTGTTAATGTTATATGTGATCATGTGGGAAGAGAATTCTTTGAAGCTGAGCTGTTTAAAGTATATTCTGTTATCATCCATTCTTACCTTAATGTTTTCCTTTCTGTTGACCAATGCCTGATAATCCCCCAAATGTGGACCCAGTCTACTCTGGGATCAGCTTCATCAAAATCAACCCAAAATTCAGAAGAAATGTTATACACTGATATTATTCACCATGAAGCTTCTATGTCAGAAAGAAACTTGTTTTAGTATGTAGAGAGAATCCCACAAGGAAATGAAAATAGGCCATTTTCAAACCAGTGAGTTTCTGTCTTTCTCTGTCTCCCTTCTCCTCACTCTTACATCTTTCCCTCTTCTCCTCGTTCCCATGACCCTTGTCTCTCCTTGACTTTCCTTTCTCCAGTGAATATGCTGGAGAAAAGTAAAAATGTACAATACAAATTATTTCCTAAAATCAATATAAAAGCTTTGTGTCAATGAAGCTTTTCATTGGTGTGATAAAATGTGTTACTTATTTGTAAATTCATTCAGCTTTCCCTAGTGACCATGTCACTTTTCTTTTCTAAGACAAATATATGATTTTCCAGAAAATTCAATATTTGGGGGTCTTATATAATTTCATGCTTATTTGTTAAGAGAGATGTAGAAAATATACAATTTATGATAGGAGCAAATCTTGTCTTCTTTCATTTAATTGTGAAGGGATCTCAAGTGATTTTTTTGTCTCTCATTTTAAAAATGCCCCAGTATCTTATTGGGGAAAACACAATCTCTAAAATACAAAATCATAATTTGAAATGAACAAACAAATGTGATGCACTCGTCTTTTAGTATAATTTTTGTAATGTTGAAAACCTCAAATTTCTGCCGTTTATTACCACATACTAATGTTTGAATCAGGTAAACAAACGTTTTATTTATTTGTTTATTTATTTATTTATTTTCTTAACTTTTATTTTAAGTTCCAGGGTACATGTGCAGAATGTGCAGGTTTGTTACATAGGTGTGCCATGGTGGTTGGCTGCACATATCAGTCCATCACCTAGGTATTAAGCCCAGCATCCATTATATATTCTTCCTGATGCTCTCCCTCCCCACTGACCCAGCAAGCCCCAGTGTGTGTTGTTGCCCCCATGTGTTCTCATCATTCAGCTCCCACTTATAAGTGAGAACATGCGGTATTGTTTTTCTGTTCCTGCATTAGTTTGCTGAGGATAACGGCTTCCAGCTCCATCCATATTCCTGCACATTACACGATTTTGTTCCTTTTTTAAATTTTATTTTGTTATACATTAATTTATGAGATACATGTGCAGAATGGGCAGGTTTGTTACATAGGCATACACGTGCCATGGTGGTTTAGTGCATCCATCAACCCACCATCTACATTAGGTATTTCTCCTAATGCTATCCCTCCCCTAACCCCCCACCCAATGACAGGCCCTGTTGTGTGATGTTCCCCTCCCTGTGTCCATGTGTTCTCATTCTTCAACTCCTACTTATCAGTGAGAACATGCAGTGTTTGGTTTTCTGTTCCTGTGTTAATTTGCTGAGAATGATGGTTTCCAGCTTCATCCGTGTCCCTACAAAGGACACAAAAGCGGTGTTTGGTTTTCTGTTCTGGTGTTAGTTTGCTGATAATGATATTTTCCAGCTTCATTCATGTCCCCACAAAGGATATGAACTCATCCTTTTTTATGGCTGCATAGTATTCCATGGTGTATATGTGCCACATTTTCTTTATCCAGTCTGTCATTGATGGGCATTTTGGTTGGTTCCAAGTCTTTGCTATTGTGAACAGTGCTACAATAAACATACATGTGCATGTGTCTTTATAGTAGAATGATTTATAATCCTTTGGGTATGTATCCAGTAATGGGATTGCTGGGTCAAATGGTATTTCTGGTTCTAGATGCTTGAGGAATCGCCACACTGTCTTCCACAATGGTTGAATTAATTTACACTCCCACCAACAGTGTAAAAGCATTCCTATTTCTCCACATAATCTCCAGAATCTGTTGTTTCCTGATTTCCTAATGATTGCCATTCTAGCTGGTGTGAGATGGTATCTGATTGTGGTTTTGATTTGCATTTCTCTAATGACCAGTGATGATGAAGTTTTTTTTCATATGTTTGTTGGCTGCATAAATGTCTTCTTTTGAGAAGTGTCTGTTCATATCCTTCGCTCACTTTTTGATGGGGTTGTTTGTTTTTTTCTTCTAAATTTGTTGAGGTTTTCATAGATTCTGGATATTAGCCCTTTGCCAGATAGATAGATTGGAAAAATTTTCTCCCATTCTCTAGGTTGCCTGTTCACTCTGATGATAGTTTCTTTTGCTATACAGAAGCTCTTTAGTTTAATTAGATCCAATTTGTCAATGTTGGCTTTTGTTGCCATTGCTTTTGGTGTTTTAGTCATGAAGTCTTTGCCCATGGCTGTGTCCTGAATGGTATTGCCTAGGTTTTCTTCTAGAGTTTTTATGGTTTTAGATCTTAGTTTTAAGTCTTTGAGCCATCTTGAGTTGATTTTTGTATAAGATGTAAGAAAGGGGTGCAGTTTCAGTTTTCTGCATGTGGCTAGCCAGTTTTCCCAACACCATTTATTAAATAGGGTGTCTTTTCCCCTTTGCTTGTTTTTGTCAGGTTTGTCAAAGATCAGATGGTTGTAGATGTATGGCATTATTTCTGAGGCCTCTGTTCTGTTCCATTGGTCTATATATCTGTTTTGGTACCAGTACCATGCTGTTTTGGTTACTATAGCCTTGTAGTATAGTTTGAAGACAGATAGCATGATGCCTCCAGCTTTGTTCTTTTTGCTTAGGATTGTCTTGGCTATATGGGCTCTTTTTTGGTTCCATATGAAATTTAAAGTAGCTTTTTTTCTAATTCCATGATGAAAGTCAGTGGTAGCTTGATGGGGATAGCATTGAATCTATAAATTACTTTGGGCAGTATGGCCATTTTCACGATATTGATTCTTCCTATCCATGAGCATGGAATGTTTTTCCATTTGTTTGTGTCCTTTCTTATTTCCTTGGGCAGTGGTTTGTAGTTCTCCTTGAAGAGGTCCTTCACATCTCTTGTAAGTTGTATTCCTCAGTATTTTATTATCTTTGTAGCAGTTGTGAATGGGAGTTCACTCATGATTTGGCTCTCTGTTTGTCTATTATTGCTGTATAGAAATGCTTCTGATTTTTACACATTGATTTTGTATCCTGAGACTTTGCTGAGTTGCTTATCAGCTTGAGATTTTGCGCTGAGATGATGGGGTTTTCTAAATACACAATCATGTCATCTGCAAACAGAGACAATCTGATTTCTTCTCTTTCTATTTGAATACCTTTATTTCTTTTTCTTGCCTGATTGCCCTGGCCAGAACTTCCGATAATATGTTGAATAGGAGTGGTGAGAGAGGGCACCCTTGTCTTGTGCCAGTTTTCAAAGGGAATGCTTCCAGCTTTTGTCCATTCAGTATGATATGGGCTGTTGGTTTGTCATAAATAACTGTTATTATTTTGAGATACATTCCCTCAATACGTAGTTTGTTGAGAGTTTTTAGCATGAAGGGGTGTTGAATTTTATAAGGCCTTTTCTGCATCTCTTGAGATAATCATGTGGTTTTTGGCACTGGTTCTGTTTATATGATGGATTACTTTTGTTGATTTGTATATGTTGAATCAGCCTTGCATCCTAGGGCTGAAGCCATCTTGATCGTGGTGGACAAGCTTTTTGATGTGCAGCTGGATTTGGTTTGCCAGTATTTTACTGAGGATTTTTGCTTCAATGTTCATTAGAGGTATTGGCCTGAAATTTTCTTTTGTTGTTGTGTATCTGCCAGGTTCCGGTATCAGGATAATGCTGGCCTCATTGAATTAATTACGGAGAAGTCCCTCTGTTTCTATTGTTTGGAATTGTTTCAGAAGGAATGGTACTAGCTCCTTTTTGTACCTCTGGTAGAATTCAGCTTTGAATCCCTCTGGTCCTGACCTTTTTTTGGTTGGTATGCTGTTAATTACTGCCTCATTTTCACAACTTGTTATTGGTCTATTCAGGGATTTGACTTCTTACTGGTTTAGTCTTGGGAGGGTGTATGTGTCCAGGAATTTATCCATTTTTCTAGATTTTCTAGTTTGTTTGAGTAGAGGTGTTTATAATAGTCCCTGATGGCAGTTTGTATTTCTGTGGGATCAGTGGTGATATCCCCTTTATCATTTTTTATTGTGTCTATTTGATTCTTCTCACTTTCTTCTTTATTAATCTGACCAGTGGTCTATCTATTTTGTCGATCTTCTCAAAAAACCAGCTCCTGGATTCATTGATGTTTTGAAGGGTTTTTCGTGTCTCTATCTCCTTCAGTTCTACTCTTAGTTATTTCTTGCCTTCTGCTAGCTTTTGAATTTGTTTGCTCTTGCTTCTCTAGTTCTTTAAATTGCGATGTTAGGGTGTCGATTTTAGATCTTTCCTGCTTTCTCCTGTGGGCATTTAGTGCTATAAATTTCCCTCTAAACCCTGTGTTAGCTGTGTCCCAGAGATTCTGGTATGTTGTGTCTTTGTTTTCATTAGTTTCAAAGAACTTATTTATTTCTGCTTTAATTTTGTTATTTACCCAGTAGTCATTCAGGAGCAGGTTGTTAAGTTGCCATGTGGTTGTATGGTTTTAAGTGAGTTTCTTAATACTGAGTTCTAATTTGATTGCACTGTTGTCTGAGAGGGAGTTTGTTATGATTTCCATTCTTTTGCATTTGCTGAGGAGTGTTTTACTTCCAATTATGTGGTCGATTTTAGAATAAGTGTGATGTGGTGCTGCCCTTAACATTTTTTCCTTCATTTCAACATGGGTGAATCTGATGATTATGTGTCTTGGGGTTGCTCTTCTCAAGGAGTATCTTGGTGGTCGTCCGTGTATTTCCGGAATTTGAGTGTTGGCCTTTCTTGCTAGGTTCGGGAAGTTTTCCCGGATAATATCCTGAAGAGTGTTTTCCAACTTGGTTCCATACTCCCCGTCACTTTCAGGTATGCCAATCAAACGTAGGTTTGGTCTTTTCACATATTCCCATGTTTCTTGGAGGCTCTGTTCATTCCTTTTCGTTCTTTTTTCTCTAATCTTATCTTCATGCTTTATTTCATTAAGTTGATCTTCAATCTCTGGTATCGTTTCTTCTGCTTGATTGATTTGGTTATTCATACTTGTGTATGCTTCACGAAGTTCTTATGCTGTGTTTTTCAGCTCCATCAGGTCATTTATGTTCTTCTCTAAACTGGTTATTCTAATTAGCCATTCCTCTACCCTTTTATCAAGGTTCTTAGATATCTTGCATTGGGTTAGAACATTCTTCTTTAGCTTGGAGGAGTTTGTTATTATCCACCTTCTGAAGCCTACTTCTGTCAATTCATCAAACTCATTCTCCATCCAGTTTTATTCCCTTGCTGGCGAGGAGTTGTGATCCTTTGGAGAAGCAGCATTCTGGTTTTTGAAATTTTCAGCCATTTTTGCTGCTTTTTCCCCATCTTCGTGGATTTATCTACCTTTGGCCTTTGATGTTGGTAACCTTTGGATGAGTTTGTTGTGTGGATGTCCTTTTTGTTGATGTTGATGCTGTTCCTTTCTGTTTGTTAGTTTTCCTTCTAATAGTCAGTACCCTCTGCTGCAGGTCTGTTGGAGTTTGCTGGAGGTCCATTCCAGACCCTGTTTGCCTGGGTATCACCAGCAGAGGCTGCAGAACAGCAAAGATTGCTGCTTGTTCCTTCCTCTGGAATCTTTGTACTAGAGGTGCACCTGCCAGATGCCAGCCAGAGCTCTCTTGTATGAAGCGTCTGTTGACCTCTGCTGGGAGGTGTCTCCCAGTCAGGAGACACTGGGGTCAGGGATCCACTTGAGGAGGCAGTCTGTCCCTTAGCAGAGCTCAAATGTTGTGCTGGGAGATCTGCTCCTCTCTTCAGAGCTGGCAGGCAGGAACGTTTAAGTCTGCTGAAGCTGCCCCCATAGCCACCCCTTCCCCCAGGTGCTCTGTCCCAGGGAGATGAGAGTTTCAGCTATAAGCCCCTGACTGCGGCTGCTGCCTTTCTTTCAGAGATGTCTTGCCCAGAGAGGAGGAATCTAGAGAGGCAGTCTAGCTTCAGTGGCTTTGCTAAGCTGTGGTGGGCTCTGCCCAGTTCGAACTTCCCAGGGGCTTTGTTTACACTGTGAGAGGAAAACCCACCTACTCAAGCCTCAGTAATGGCAGATGCCCCCCGTTCCCCCACCAAACTCGAGTATCCCAGGTCGACTTCAGACTGCTGTGCTGGCAGCAAGAATTTTAAGCCAGTGGATCTTATCTCGCTGGGCTCCATTGGGGTGTGATATGCTGAACTAGACCACTTGGCTCCCTGGCTTTAGCCCCCTTTCCAGGGGAGCGAACGGTCTGTCTTGCTGGCATTCCAGGCACCACTGGGGTATGAAAAAAAACTCCTGCAGCTAGATCAGTGTCTGCCCAAATGGCTGCCCAGTTTTGTGCTTGAAACCCAGGGTCCTTTTGGTGTAGGCACCCGAGGGAATCTCCTGGTCTGCAGGTTGCATAGACTGTGGGAAAAGCATAGTATCTGGGCCAGAATGCATTGTTCCTCATGGCACAGTCTGTCATGGCTTCCCTTGGCTAGGGGAGGGAGTTCCCTGACCCCTTGCGCTTCCCGGGTGAGGTGACACCCCACCCTTCTTCGGCTCACCTTTTGTGGGCTGCTCCCACTGTCTAACCAGTCCCAGTGAGACTCAGTTGGAAATGCAGAAATCACCCACCTTCTGCATTTATCTCACTGGGAGCTACAGACTGGAGTCCTATTTGGCCATCTTGCCAACCACTTTTAAACAAAAGTTTTATAGGTTAATAACATCAGTTCTGTAGAAGAACAAAAGCCTTTCATGCATTGTTGGTGAAAGTGGAACTTGAAATCTATTCTAGGATGAAATTTTGCAATACTTACTCTATTAGTTCATTCTCACGTTGCTATAAAGAACTATCTGAGACTCAGTAATTTATAAAGAAAATGGTTTAATTGGCTTATGGTTCTGCAGGCTGTATAGAAAGTGTGGCTGGGGAGGCCTTAGGAAATTTACAATCATGACAGAAGGCAAAGGGGAAGCAAGCACATGTTCACATGGCCAGCAGGAGAGACAGTGAATGAGGGAAGAGATACACACTTTCAAATAACCAGATCTTGTGAGAACTCACTCACTATTATGAGAATGCAAGGGGGAATCCACCCCCATGATCCAATTACCTCCCACCAAGTCCCTCCCCCAACATTGGGGATTACAACTCAACATGAGATTTGGGTGGGGATATGGAACCAAACCATATCACTTACCAAAGTTGAAATATGTTATAAAATGCACCAAGATATAAGTACACTGTTGTGATTATAGCTGTCTTTGTAAGATCACATATAATTGTGGTAAGTTGCTATAGTCTAGGCACTTACTAAGTGCATTACACACATCTACATGATGCAGACACTGCTAAAACCATACAGATATGTATATGTTGGCTTGAATTAAACCTTTAAGATACATGATTAAATGAAAAGTATGATATATATGAGTGATTATAGAATTATTATTTATATGCTTTAAAATGGATATATGAATGCAGCTGTATGCATGGAAGCTGTTCCTGGGCTTAGAGACAAACAGCTGTTAATAGTAGTTCCCTTGGTGGTAAGTGACTCATAGGTAGGGATTGCAGAGGCTTTAACTTTTTATTATATACTTCTCTGAGCATATATAACATCTAATCATTTATATGTTTACCTTTATTATTTTTTAAATACAAAGAGGACAGTGAGATAATGGACCATCCTGAGCATTAAAATATAACAAAAAATGTAATTTGGAAAATATTAACTTGTGGCTTACACTAGTAAAACATTGCCCGATAAATCTAGAACTTACTGTACATCCTCTATAAAAAGGAATCCTGATTTTAAACTAGATGCTTAGGATTCCTGGGCAAGTTTTAGAATGACTGAATAGAATTGGAGAGGCAGAGCTCAGAAAAATTGCTTGGTAACGGAAAAAATGAACAATTAGTAGTGTGTTTTCTCAGGCCACAGCAGACAAGGGAATTCAATCAGGTCCATGGGATAATGAGAAGAAGTAATAATCTCCTGTTCTTCATGCCGTGTTCATACAGACTCTAAGCCTCATTTTCCTCTGAGCCTGTTGGAAGATGTCATGGACTCTTGCCTACCCACAGCAATCAATGGTCCCTTAGTCACAGAGCAGTGTCCATGTTCCCTCTTTTGATGCTCCGGTGCTCACTGAATGGATGCGTGGATCCATTGTCACTACACTGTGGGATCTGATTCTGGCCAGGGTTGCTGCACCAGCTGTCATCTCCTGCCAGCACCTATACCAGGGAGGTAGCAGCTGGATTTCTCAGTGTTCCCATTAAAATAGGAAGAAATAATAAAGCTCAAAACAAATGAGAATTTTCAAAACAAATTCTCATTTGTTTTGAGCTTTGTTATCAGTTTCAGAGCAGAATTCACAAAATACTTCAAATGATATTACCCCATGGCATACTCAGAATCTTCCTTCTCTTCTGACATCATCCCTTTTTCTTCCCTCTGCAGCAAAATCAAACTTGTGTACCATGAAATTCTTGACTCTCAGCTGAATTCTACTACTGGAGAGGTTAGAGGTGAACTTGAATCATTGGCATGCTCGCTCTGGAGAGCTTTCATATACCTCTCATGAGATTGATTATTTTTGTTTATTGTTATTTATTAATGATTGTTATTTTTATTTCCTAAGAATAGAAAGACATTGATTCTACCTATACAGTGAGGAGAAAGTCATAAATTGATATGGCTTTAGTGACTACACAGATGCTGATATTCCCAAATACTGTAATGCTTTCTGAGATCCAAAACAGAAGGCCTTTACTCTGGATAACATGTAGCTATTCCACATATTTTAAGTTGGAATCACTATCTTTCCTTCATGTGATAGGTAGAAGTACAGGACTTTGGAATCATGGGTCAGAATTCTGTCTTTTTCATTTGCTAGTTGCATGATCTATTGAAGGTATAATTATCTAATGTCTTTGAGTCCCAATTCTCTCATATCTAAGGGTAGGTGTGAAAAATATAAATAATAATGATTGTGAACTGTATACAAAACACTACTTGGCACATAGTAAGAATTCTACAAAAATATGGAACTTGGGTAGTTATTACTTTTTCTCACTCATTAATGATACCAATCTACACTGGTCTCCACAGCTAGAAAAAATAATGTAAATTATCTGGTACATAATAAATTTTATATAAGTTATTGTACACATGTAACAAAATCACATAACTTTATTAATATTTCTCAATATAACTTGTTAACTTAGTACTTTAAATTATGTTGTAATTAAATATTTTGTTTTATAATATAAGCATATAGCATCAATTAGCATTACATAAGTCTTTTCTATAGAAATATTACTATTATTATTATTACAATATACCATAA
This sequence comes from Pongo abelii, assembly GCF_028885655.2. Taxonomy (NCBI): domain Eukaryota; kingdom Metazoa; phylum Chordata; class Mammalia; order Primates; family Hominidae; genus Pongo; species Pongo abelii. Next base: position 34,848,824 of record NC_071998.2, read on the forward strand.
TATTATTATTACTGGTCTTTCCCTTATACATTCTTAATTTTTCTCTTATCTGTCTCCTGTATCCCTGTGACTGAGATCTTTCAGTTCATGCACGTATCAATTCTCTATTCTTGTAATAATCAAATACATTTTACTGCCAGTTGTATACCTCTTCAAACTGTTCTCCACAATGCAAATAATAATCTTTCTAAAATGCAAATATTTTAATATTCTTCTTCAATTTACCACTACATTCAATGGTTCTTAGTTGTTCACATGGTAAATTCTGTGCCTCCAAGAAAAGTACACTAATATCTTCCTGAATTCATCCCTTCCCTATCCCCACTTCTCACCACACCTTACAAATTGTAATCTACTCATTCTAAGCCATTAGTTATGTTTTTAAACGAATGAAGATCAATCATATATATAACCTTTTACTCATATTGACACCTTTGCCTAAAATAATGTTGAAGTCTATATGGTTTTCAAGGTCATTCAAACCTTGTGAGTACAAGAAAATACGGTCAGGTCACCTAATTGTGTTTTGGGGTGCTGAGATCACTAAGTGAATGGTGTGGTAAATGCGGGTGTTTCCAGAGGTTCTGTAAAATACTGTGGTACTGACTTTGTTGTAATTCCTGCTGACTTTTTAACGTGGTTCTGACTCTCAAAATTCTAATAATTGTAAGTGAAGTTATTCCTTTAGCATTCCAAAAGCATGACATCCACTGAAGACAAAACTTTTAAAATAGCACCTGAAATTCTAAGTTTCATTTGTTTATAGATGTGTCCTTTCTTTACTAGTAGTGTAAGCTTCTGAAGGCCAACACTGTATCTACTTGTCACTTTATTCTTAGAACTGTGTTCTCACCAGAAAATTCTTAATGTTTGTTGAAGGGGTAGATGGGTTTATGGATAGGCACATGAATGAATGATATTACTCAAATGAAGCCTGAGATCTTGGACAGTCATTGCATAGCATGAGTTTCTCACAGCTTTCCATGCTTCAAGTAAAGACTTGGGGAAATCAGCATTTTCTCATACATACATGCTGTAAAACAGTACAACCACTCTGGGAAATGTTCTGGCATTTTGTTATGAAACTAAACATATGCCTACCCTATGACACAACAATTCACTTTAACTGAGAGGGAAAAAAATAATTCTTTCTTTTCTGAAGAAATTTATGTAGGATTGGTGTTATTTAAAGAAACCATCTGTGTCTGGAGTTTTCTTTATGGGAAGGTTTTTAAATCACAGATTTAATTTCTTTCATTGATACTGGTGTTCAGATTTTGTGTTTTGTCTTCTGGTATGCTGTATTTTTAAGTAAATATGTCCAATTCATCTAAGTTGTTAGATTTTTTGTCATAAGAATTGTTAGCAATACTCTGTTAGTATCCATTTAATATCTATAAGATCTTTAATGACAGTCTGTCTTGTATTAATATCAATAATTTATCTTCTCTTTTATTAATCAATTTTCCTGGAGACAGGGTCTCTCTCTGTTACCTAGGCTGGAGTGCAGTGTTGCAATCTGGGCTCACTGCAGCCTCCACCACTGGGGTTTAAGCAATTCTGCCTCAGCTCCCTGAGTAGCTGGGATTACAGGCACCTGTCATCATGCCTGGCTAATTTTTGTATTTTCAGTAGAGATGGGGTTTCACCATACTGGCCAGGCTGGTCTCGAACTCCTGACATCAAGTGGTCTGCCTACCACTGCCTCCCAAAGTGCTGGGATTACAGGCATGAGCCACTGCACCTGGCCTATTAATCAATTTTTTTATATTTGTTATTGATACAGAATAATTACACATTTATGGGATACATGTGATATTTTAACACATGCCTATAACATGTAATGGTTAAATAAAGTTATTTAGGATATCCATCACCTCAAACATTAATCATTTCTTTGCGTTTGGAACATTCCAAATTTTCTCTTCTAAAGATTTTGAAATATACAACAAATTATTGTTAACTGTAGTCACCCTACTGTGCTATCGAACACTGGAACTTATTTCTTCTATCTAACTGTATGTTTTTACCCACTAATCAGCCTCTCTTCACACCTCTTCTCCCTCCTGGCCCTACTACCTCAAGCCTCTGGTAACAATGACTGTGTTCTCTACCTCCTTGAAATAAATTTTATAGCTTCCACATACAAATAGGAATGTGCAATATTTGTCTTTCTGTGTCTGGCTTATTTCGTTTAACATAATGTTGCTGCACATGACAAGATTTCATTCTTTTTTGTGGCTGAATGATATTCTCTTAATTATATATACCACATTTTCTTTATCCATTTGTCCTTTGATGGACACAGGTTGATTCAATATTTTGGCTCTTGTGAATAGTGCTGCAATAAACATGGGAGAGTAGGTATCTTATTGATAAACAGATTTCCTTTCCTCTTGATAAACATCTAGTAGTAGAATTGCTGGATTGTATGGTAGTCCTATTTTTAGTTTTTTGAGAAATCTCCAAATTGTTGTCCGTAATAGCTATCCTAATTTACATTTCCATCAACACTATGTAAGAGTTATTTTTTTCTCCTCATTCTTGCCAGCAGTTGTTATTTTTTGACTTTTTGACAATAGCCATTCTAACTAGGATGAGATGATATCTCATTGTGGTTTTGATTTGATTTCCCTGATGATTAGTTATGTTGCACATTTTTTATATACTTGGTAGCCATTTGTGTCTTCTCTTAAGAAATGTCAATTCAGATCTTCTGCCCAGTTTTTAATTGAATTACATTCTGCAACTTTACTGAATTCATTTATCAGTTCTAAGAAATTTTGGGGTGACTGTAGGTTTTTCTATATTTAGGGTAATGTTGTATACAGAGAAACATTTGACTTCCTCTTTTCAAATTTTGTTGCCTTCTATTTCTTTCTCTTGCCTGATTGCTCTGGTTAAGACTTTCAGTACTAAGTTCAATTCTAGAGGGCTGGAAGTGGGCATTTTTGCCTTGTTCCAGTTCTTAGAGGAAAGTCTATCAACTTCTCCCCTTTCCCTGTGATGGTAGTTGTGGATTTGTCATACAAGGCCTTGACTATGTTGAAGTATGTTCTTTCTATGCCTAAGTTTGTGAGAGTTTTTATCATGAAGAGTTACTGAATTTTATCAAATGCTTTTTCTGTCTATTTAGATGATCATTTGGGTTTTCTCCTTTATTCTGTTGATATGATATGTCATGTTTAGTGATTTGCAAATGTTAAGCCATTCTTGCATCCCTGGGATAAATCCCATTTGATCATGTTGTGTTATCCTTTTGATGTGTTGTTAAATTTGGTTTGCCAGTATTTTGTTGAGGATTTTTGCATTTATGTTCATCAAGGATATTGGATTGTGGTTTTCTTTCTTGTTGTGTCATTGCTCTGGTTTGGGTATCAGGGTAATGCTGGTATTGTAGAAGGAGTAAGGAAGAATTCTCTCATCTTCATTTTTTTGCAATAGTTTGAGAAGAATTAATGTTAGTATTTTGTAAGTTTGGTAGAATTTTGTGGTAAAGTCATCTAGTCATGGGCTTTTCTTTGTTGAGAGATTTTTATTACTGATTCTATCTAATTTGTCATTATTGGTTTGTTCAGGTTTTCTATTTATTCCTTGGTATGTTGTTTGTGCCCCAAATTTTCCATTTCCTCTGGGTTTTCCAATTTGTTAGCGTATAATTATTTATAACAGTCTCTAGTTATTCTTTGTATTTCTGTGGTATCATTTGTAATGCCTCTTCTTCATTTCTAATTTTATTTATTTAGATCTCTCTTTTGTTTTGTTGATCCTCTGTGTTGTTACTTAGTCTCTATTGGTTTAGTTCTGCTCTCAACTTTATTATTTCTTTCCTTCTAATAATGGTGAGTTTGGTTTGTTCTTGCTTTTGCAGTTCCTTGAAGTCATCATTAGGTTGTTTACTTAAAATCTTTCTAATTTTTTAATGTAGACAGTTATTGCTATAAACTTCCCTCTTAGTACTGCTTTTGCTGTGTCCCACGTGTTTGCTATGTTATATTTCCATTTTCATTTGCCTCAGAAATTTTTTTATTTCCTTCTTGATTTCTTCATTGACTCAGTGTTTGTTCAGGAGCATACTGTTTAATTTCTGTGGATTTGTATGGTTTTCAAAGTTTCTCTTGTTATTGATTTAAATTTTATTCCATTGTAATCTAAGAAGATACTTGATATAATTTAAATTTTTCAAAATTTGTTGAGACTTCTTTTGTGTCCTGACATATGTTCTGTCCTGGAGAATGTTTCATTTGCCAATGAGAAGAATGTGTATTCTGCAGCTGTTGGATGAAATGTTCTGTAAATATCTATTAGGTCCATTTAGTCAAAAGCTTAGCTTAAATCCAGTGTTTCTTTATTAGTTTTCTGTCTATATGATCTGTTCAGTGCTGATAGTGTGATATTAAAGTCCCATCTGCTATTTTATTGGAAGTCTGTCTCTCCCTTTAAATTTAATAATATCTGACTTCTGTATCTGAGTGCTTCAGTGTTGGGTGCATATATAATTAGAATTGTTATATCTTTGCTAAGTTTATCCCTTTATTATTATATAATAACATTATTTCTCTTCTAAGATTTTTTGACTAAAATTGTGTTTTATCTGATATAAGTATAGCTACCTTTGTTCTCTTTTGGTTTCCAATTGTGTGGAGTATCTTTCCATCTCTTCACTTTTAGTCTATATGTGTCTTTACAGGTGAAGTAAATATATTGTAGGTAGCATACAGTTGTGTCATGTTGTGTTTATCCATTCAACAATTTTAAATATTTTAAGTGAAAAGCAATGTTTTTACACTCAAGCTTATTATAGGGGAGGATTTATTCCTTTCATTTTGTTAATTGTTTTCTGGTTGTTGTGTGTACCTTTTGTTTCTTTCTTCCCTTATTGTTTTCATTGCAGCTGGTAGTTTTCTGTAATAGTAACATTTGAGTCCTTTCTCTTTCTCATTTGTTTTTGTTCTACCAATGAGTATTTTACTTTTGTGTGTTTTCATGATGGCGGACACTATCTGCTTGCTTGTAGATGTAGGGCTCACTTAGGAATTTCTTGTAGGGTCAGTCTAGCAGTGATAAATTTCTTCAATTTTTTCTTGTCTGGAAAATCCTTCATTTCTTCTTCATTTTGGAAAAATAGCTTTGCTGGGTTTAGTATTCTTGGCTAATAGGTTTTTTTTGTTTGTTTTGCTTTCAGCACTTTGACTATATCATCCCATTCTCTCCTGTTCTGTAATGTTTTTGCTGAGAAATCCTCCATTCGTCTGATGGAGGTTTCTTTATATGTGACTTTCTCATGTTGTTTTTAGAATTATCTCTTTGTCTTTGAAATTTGATATTTTGACTATGGTGTACCTTGGAGAAGATCTTCTTGGGTTGAATCTATTTGGGGATACTTGAATTTTCTATATCTGATGTCTATTTCTCTTGCAACACTTGGTATTACATTTGCTATTATTTTGTTAAATAGGTTTTATATGCCTTTGCCCATCTCTTTTTATCCTGGCACTCCCCAAAATTAGAATATTTTGTCACTTTCTGGTGTCCTATATGTCATGTAGACTTTACTTGTTCTTTTATTTCTTTTGGTCTGATGGGGTTATTTAAAAATAACTTGTCTTCAAGTTCAGAAATGTTTTGTCTGCTTGATCTATTATATTGTTGAAGCTATTGATTGTATTTTTAAATTTCATTAATTGAATTAATCACTTCCAGGATGTGGTTCCCTTTTATTAGATATATTTCTTTGTTGAACTTTCTCATTCAAATCATGAATTGTTTTTCTAATTTCTTTATATTTTTATCTGTTTTCTTGTATCTCACTGAGTTTCTTTAATATCATTATTTTGAATTCTTTTTCATGCATTTCATAGATTTTCTTTTCATTAAGACTTTTCACTGGAGAATTATTGTGTTCCCTTGGAATTGTCAATTTAATTGATTTTTCATGTTTATGTGCTTATATTGATATGTGTGCAGCTTGCGTAGTCACTTCTTCCCATTTTAAGGACTGGCTTTCATAGGGAAAGACATTTATCTATAGCTTTTATCTATAGTATTGGGTGAGTATGGTACTTTGGATTTGATTCTGGGTGGGAGCAGTAGTGTAGTCTTCCTATTTCTTCAGCCGTAATTAGTGCCATTGGTGTCTATGAGCTCTTCAGTGGCTTAGACTGCAGTTGTTAGTGGTGGCTGTGATAAGGCTTTGCTGGAGATGAAGATGACATGTAGAGTAGTTATGGCCATCAGAGGTCAAGCTTGCCAGGTCCTCAGGCCTCTAGTAACAGCAGCTGTTGGTAGCGGGTCCTAGTGGGGTGGTTTTTGTGCCTCCAGGTGGCTTGCTCTGGTACCGCCAGTAGTAGTGGGGAGTAGGGTAGGTGAGTAAGTCCTGCAGTCCCTTGGCAGTGTGTATGGCATTTGCAGTGATAGTAGTGGCAATGGGCCAATACTCAGGACCCCAAGTGACACACATAAGTGTGATGTTGGTGGTGGTAAACTTTGTGGGTCAGTCCCCAGGCTCCCCAATGTCAGTGGTGGCAGTGGAGACAAGCTAGGTGGGCCAGTTCCTGGGACTCCAGGAGTTGTGTGCTTGTGCTGCCAGTAGGCAGAGTGGGCTTATCCCCAGGCCTACAGATAGTGCACAAGGACAACAGTGGAGAGTGAAGCATGCCCATCCTTAGGCCATTAGAAGGCAAGTGCAGGTGTTGGCAGTGGCAGATGGGGCAGGTTGATCCATATGCCGCCAGATGACATAAATGAGCCCTCACAGTAGCAGTGATAGGAGAGGTAGGCCTGTCCTCAGGACCCTAAATGGTGTATGTGAGTGCTGATACCAGTGATTAGGGTGGTTCAATTCCCAGGCCCCCAGATAGTAAACTGGGTACTGACAGCAGAGGCTACAGTTGGGTGAGTCTGTCCTGATACTCCCTGATGGCGCATGTGGGCATCCAGCTGTGATCGGCGAGGCAGATCAGTTCCCAGGATCCTGAATTGTAGGCTCGGGCCTTAGTAGTAGTGGCGGTAGGTTGGGTGAGCCAGTTCTCATATTAATCAATTTAGAATGTACTGTATGAATTTTGTTTACTTTTTAAATAACAAAATTTTATATTTATTATTTTTTCCTCTTGTTCATCTTTTACAAATTTTTTCTATTATTGCAGATATTTTTACATCTTCTTTAAGTATATTCATAGGCATTTGACTTTAGACTACTTTTCTCTTGACTTTAAAGCTTTTTAATTTTTCTGTAAGTACTGCTTTAGCTGCAACCACCAAATTTTTATATGTTATGGATGCATCATCATTATATTTGGAAATATTATTCAATTTATCTTAAGATTTCTTTCTTAACCTTGTGAATTATTTAAAAATGTATTAATTTGCAAATATTTTGAATTTCCATAGCTATATTATTGTTTTTAGCTAATTTAATTTCACTGTGATCAGTGAACATGCACTGTGTTATTTCTGTCTTTTAAATTTATGTGTAATTGTTTTATTGCTTAGCACACTGTTTATTATGATGAATATTACCACATATCCTTGAAAAATAATGTATATTCTATACATGTTATATGTAGCTTTCTATAGATAAAAGGTCAAGATTGTTGATGATGTTTTCTATAACATTTCTCTCTATTTTATCAGTTGCTGAAAGAGCATTCATTAATATTTTTGAAGCTCCTTCCTATTATGTAATTAAAGGATTGGGCTACATAACACATAAGGTCACTAGTCATTTTTGAGTTGAAAGTTTTAGAATTACATGATTTGCATTTGTGTATGTTTAAGAGTCATTTTTTTTTCTCTGTGATTATATACTCTTCCTAGTTTGTTAAGCATTTTTAGAAGATTATGTAACTTTGCTATGGTATAATTTGTCCCAGGGAAAAATAAAAATTTTGTAAACTGACAACATAAACCTATTCTCCCCTTGTACTTCTAGAGATGTCATCTCCAGAAAAGATCCAGGATACGATAAACATCACATTTTTGAACATAGTAATAGTGAATACCTTGAATAATTCCATGTAAAAATATTTTAGAGAACGGATCATTTGTTCAAAGAGTTTATATGAAAAAGTCAAAAAATTATGGTAAAAATATTAGCTACTCTGTCAGTAGCCAAAATTTGACAAAGTTAAAGTGAGTGGTTAAAATCATTTGACAATCTGACTTGCATACATGATGATTTTTTTGGATGATGTCATTTAGATAGTTATTGTTACACTCTTCCTTCCCACTCTCATTCTTGCAGTTTTCTTTAGCGAGTATCATACCATGTTTTCTCTTGGTGTTCAAAGGTACATTGATTATATCAGGGACTCAATGTCATAAACTCCCTGCAACTTGCCAGATAGGTCTGTCTTCTCTTTTCAGGTACTGGTGCACTAAGCTCAAGTGTGGCTATTAATTCTAAGAATGTATTGCTCCACTTATAATGCTGCATTCCAGATAGTACCACTAGGCTGTTCTTTCACTAGAACTGCTTGTAATTTGAACAAGGAGTAGATACTTAATTTAAGAGTAGTCCCCATTAGTAGGTTGACTAGTAGCTGTGGAGTTTAAGTAAGAGTGAAGAGTGATGCTAAAGCAGCCAGATGATTACTTTCTGGAATCTTGAATTGGAAAGTGTTGTGAGGATAGACCGATTTGGGAAAGAGAACTAGAGAGTATAAAGATCATGAGAGAAAATAGGGAGTTGATGGTCCCCAGAGTTTCTTTGATTCTTGACTATTTATTTTTTATACAAATATTTTCAAGGGCTCTATTTAATGTTCCAGAAACTGTTTTAGGGAACATGGAAATAAAAGTGATAACTTCCCTGTTTCATTTGCAATTTCATTCCAAGTACACACATATACTAACTTTCCTTTTATTGAGATTTTTTTTTTCACGAAAAGTAAACACAGCCTAATATATATACTAGGGAAATGATAATCTTATAGTAACTTTTTGTAATGGTACATTTATAAATACATTTATCACTAGGTGTTAACTGAGTAAATTTAAGAGTTTGGGGAAAAATACAAACCTTATTTTATATAGTTGTTGGTTTTGTGAACAGTTTTATGAATAAGTTACTTTAAACCTAGTTTCATATCTGCATTGAATTACTTTATGTCATGGTTCCATGAGAGTATAAAATCAAGAAACAGAGCTCCTAGAATTATTTAACTGAAAATCAAGCAGTAGAGAAAGAATTGAAGGAGTCTGACTTATTAAGGTTTATCAGCACACATACTTAGGCCAACTAAATTTGTCTGTTTTAGTAATTACTTTTATAATTTAAACTCAAGATATGTTTCTTTCCTTGTCCAAAGTACCAATTAATCAGAATTATGATTGGCTTAGTATGTTGTTCATGATTTTGTTCCATGGTGCTTTCGAAATCTTGCCTTTGGGATGTGGTTCATATGCTCTGCAAAACTACCTAAACCCTCAGAAATATTAAATTGGCCCCAGAAACTCTAACACTCAGAGGTTGGGAGAAGATGGCGATAAAGGAAATGGATATAACACAGATGTATAAATGCAAAAGAAGAAGTAACTCAAATAAATATTAAGTACAACATCTTTCAAAACAGTACTATTTTTTAGATAAAAGTGTTTTCTTTTTTTTAGACTGGGCCTTGCTCTGTCACAGGTTGGAGTACAGTGGTGTGATCACAGCTCACTGTAGCTTTGACCTCTCTGGGCTCAGGAGATACTCCTACCTCAGCCTCCCTGGTAGCTGGGACTGCAGGCGCACACCTTCATGCAAGGCTATTTTTTTTTTTTTTAATTTTTTGAAGAGACGAGGTCTCACCATGTTGCTCAGGCTGGTCTTGAACTCCTGAGCTCAAATGATCCATCTGCCTCAGCCTCCCAAAGTGCTGGAATTATAGGTGTGAGCCACCACGCCCAGCCAAAAATAATTTTTAACTAATTAGCATACAAAACTTAAGGAGAGTTCGATATTTACCTTTAACAATTCCTAAAATTTTAGATTTCAAATCTAGTGTAGAGTTGAGTGATAGTTTCATAGCCTGCTAGTCGGGATCCCTGGACTACCAATAATAGCTAGCATTTTATAGTGCTAAATACCTAAGTGTTTTACACATGTTAGTTTGTTTATTCCTTATTACAGCTCTATGTGCTAGGTACTCTTATCATCCCCGCTTTACAGATAAGCTAACTGAATATTGAAGTAGTTTCCTAATCTGCCAAGTTACAGTGCAAGTGAGTGACAGTGCTAGAATTGAAACCTAGGATATCTTGCTGAACACACCATGCTGCTGGAGACATAATGCTCTCAGCCACTTTGCTATACTGATTCTTGTTTCCTTCTTATTTCCTGATAATGAACTCCCAATGCTGACCTCTCTGGGGACCCGTTCTATACTGACTGTTTTGAGTGTCCTCAGCTTGTGTTGTGCCTGTGACCACTTTGGTCAGAAAGGAATGTTTGTTTACCTTCAAAAAAAAGGTGATTAGGGCTGGGCAGGGTGGCTCACACCTGTAATCCCAACACTGAGAAGTGAGGCAGGAGGATAGCTTGAGACCAGGAGTTTGAGACCCCATGTACACACACACACACACACACACACACACACACACACACACACACACACACACTTAGCCGAGACATGGTGGTGCGGTGCATACCTGTAGTCTCAGCTTCTCAGGAGGCTGAGGCAGGAGGGTGACTTAAGTCCTGGAGGTTGAGACTGCAGGGAGGAGTGATTGCAACACTGTACTCCAGCCACCCAGGACAACAGAGTGAAACCCTGTCTCTCTTTGAAAAAAAAAAAAATTAATGTGATTATTGAAGCAGATGTCATGATTCTAATTTTATTCACCTTAGAATATTTTGCAAAATCCAATAAAAGTCATCAAGACAAAATTGCCTTTTCTATCTCAGACTATGACATCCGTACGTAAGTTAAATTTTATTTTCCAACTGTTAAGTGGAATAACCTTTCTTCACTTCCAATTCTTTAACAGTTTTATTAATATGTAATTGATATACAATAAAGTGCATATATTTAAAGTGTACAATGTGATATATTTTGACATATGAGCACCATTACCACAATCAATGATGAACATAGCTCACCACCCACAAAGCTTTCCTTGTGCCCTTTTGTACCTCTTTTACTAGGGGCAAATGACTTTCTGGGGGAACTCCACAGGAAAAAAGGAAGAAAGCCTCAGATGGGAATGCATACAACTTCCTAAACCTCTGTTACCAGTGGCAAATATCGCGTTTGTGGTGGCAAATCTGTAAGGGTCTATAGCAATGTCAGTTCTTGCCTCCTCAGAAGAAATAATTCAACTCATGGGCATAAGGCAGAAAAAGAGACCAAGGCAAGTTTCAGAGTAGGAGTAAAAGTTTATTTAGAAAGGCTTTAGAACAGAAAAGAAAGGAAAGTTCACTTGGAAGAGACCCAAGTGGGCGCCTGAAGGCCAAGTGCGCTGTTTAACAGTGATACTAAGACTTTCATAGGCTGGCCCCTTTCCCACGATTCTTCCCTTAGGGTGGGCTGCCCACATGTGCAGTGCCCCTGCTACCCCTGGGAAGTGAGCACACGCAGTGTGTTTAGGAAGTTGTATGCATTGCCATCTGAGGCTTTCTTCCTTTTTCCTGTGGAGTTCCCCCAGAAAGTCATACTCTGCCATGTTGTCTCTTAATGGGCATGCCCAGGAAGTTGTTTCTCCCTGTTGCCTGCATTCAGTTAACACTTTAGTGCAACAGATGTGAACCATCGGGAAATGGCCTATCCCTGGTGCTGGCTGCCAACTTACCACTTTTAGCGAGGCATTGTGATAATTGCCGACCCATCACCTGACATTCCTAGTGGGTGGGAGAGCCCTCTCCTCTGCTCATGCCTATATAACTACCTGGAACACCACCACATGAACCTTCCCAGGCAACCAGTGTTCTACTCTCTCTTATGATAGAATAGTTTGCATTTTCTATAACAATTTAAATGACGTTATACAGTATGGATTTTGTCGTCTGGGTTTTTTACTCAGCATAATTATTTTGAGATTCAGAATGTTGCCACATGTATGAGTAGTTCATTTCTTTGTATTGCTGAGTTGTGTTCCATTGTACGATATATATCAGTGTTTTTAGCATTCATCTGTTATCAGTTAACCTCTTGATGGACATTTGGGTTTTCCATTTTGGGCTATTACAAATGAAACTATTATGAACATTAATGACAAGTCTTTAAGTGGACATAGGCTTTGTCTTGAGTTAATATGTAGGAGTAGGTGGCTGGATCATATGTCAGGCACATGTTTAATTCTATAAGAAACTGTCAACTATTTTCCAAAGTGGTTACAATTTTACATTCCCACCAGCAGTGAATGAGAATTTCAGTTCCTCACATGTTTGGTAACACTTGATATGGTCAGTTGTAGTCTTTAATAAGAGTGCAGTTGTATTTCCTTATGGTTTCCCATCCAGTTTAAAAGTTAATAAAAGGAGGGTTTTAAGAATTAATCCCTAATAGAATTTCATAAAAGTCAAGTTGTAAAAAATTAAACAGAGAGCAACATTTAAAAAGATATGTGCAAATATTTAAACAGTTTTAAAATGTATTAATATCCCTTTTCTTTGGAGCTAATTATAGAGGCAGAGTTGGAAGGCTTATTTTTTAAAGTAATTTTGAAGGCTACGTTGGATGACATATTCACTTAAAATCCAAGTGTTATAACAAATCAATCATTTTATTTGACTGGTTTCACATAACATCATGTCAAAACCCAAACACCTCCCGTTAGACCTCACCTCCAACATCAGGGATCAAATATGAACATGAGATTTGGAAAGGACAAACAAACCATATCCAAATTATAGTAACTGTGTTCCTTAGTGAATATGAAACCAAGCCAAACCAAACCAAAACAAAAACTGTGATTCATAGTAACTTATTAAATTGTCCAAAGTCTTGTAGAAAATTAGTGATTGAATTAGCGCTAAAATGTATGTTTCTTTACTTCTAAACTGATGTCATGCTACTTCTCATATGTTGACATATTGTATGCATTGTGCTGGATTTAATATGCAGTTGGGAAAATTTGAGTGTGTAATAAAAGGATACATAGCTCTTGTTTAAAGTGTGATGAAAAGTGCTTATGGTATTCAGTATGCAGAAAAAGAGACAAATCACTCAATTGGTGCATCTTTCAAGGTGTGGAAAAGACCCAGTCGAACATGTAACATGTTTGTATGATTAGAGGAAGGTCTCTTTCTTGCTAATATTAAGAAAATACTGTAAGAAGTTACTTCAAAAGGAATTTTAGGAAAATATGATAGCAAATTGTATAAGAAGAAAAGATTGAAGGAAAGCAAACTAAGAATAAGTAAGAATTGCAAAAATGCTGTGTAGAGATGGGCCTTGCAGGGGTAAAACAAGATTTATGAATGTAAAAATAAATCACAAGAATAAGATGCCCAAGATATAAGAATCTGTCACTCATGAGATTTCAGAATACAGAAGGGTGATGGTAGAGAACCTGAGAAAAAGACAAAATAAACGTTTAGATCTCAAAGGGCAGGGGATATATAAAGAATAGTTGAAAGTAAATCTTCGAAGGGCTAAACAAAATAATTTAAAAATGTAAGCTCCTAGAAATAGAAATTGTGGATTTCCTTTGAAAAGAGGAAAACTTACAGGGAAACAGGTTTTCCATGAACCCTTTGCATTTGTGACTTGTAATATCAGAGAAGCTAGATAGATGTTTAATTTAGAAATCATTACAAAATATATGATGTTTATATTAGAAGATATATGATTGTAAGTATGATTAGGGGAGGGGATACAATGATTTTTATAATATTCCACTCCTTTTGAAGTGGTGGTTCCACCCAGTTAATTAGCACTACTAGGTGATAATTCATTGATGTTACTTGTAATAATGGACCAAATTTTATTTAAAAAACGAATAGAAATAAATATGAACTTAAATAAATAAAAACTTCAGAAAGAAGCATAAGGTGTTGTATGTCAAAAAGACCAGACATATAGTACAGTGGAGAAAGTCTGATAGTATGCATGTAAAGGATATTAGTGTTGCAGTGAGTAGATGCTAGGTGGTATCAACTCATGTCATGGAATGGATGATTTTTATAATTACTTCTACTTATAGTCCAAATTCAAAATAAGAGGAAGCAGAAAAACTGAAAAAAAAATTGACCTCCCTATATCATTGCTCTTTTAATTTTTTCATTTAAAAGGGAGTTTACTTTCAGTAATGGTTTAGTTTAGATTCAAACTGGGCCATGCTTTCTTGGTAACAGCTGAAGTGACATGGGTGTTTTTTCTAGTATCAGTCCAAATGTTGCCATAAAAGTTCACATATATTATTATATCATATGAAGAGTCAATGTTAACTACTACCTTAGATACATTGTCATGGCTATTAATTCAGTCCTTTGAATTGTCAAGGATGTTGATACTGTGTTCAGCTTTGATGCATTGTCGCACTCTCCATGCAGAGGAGAGCTGAGTTTGCTGCTGATTGGTGGTGGTCCAACTCCATCGCAAAGCACAGATTCATTCCCTTTTGACTTTGCCTCTCATCCTTGTAATTAAGACTCCTTTGATTTTGTTTGGCAACTCACCATCTGTAGAAAAGGAGGGCAAGCACAGAAAACTGGCGTTTTCACAATTTCACAGGGTCCTTGATTAAACTCCGTTTAATTCGGAGAATCTTAATCAAGGTAATTATCTGATGGAGAGTGTCTGCCTCTGTCCTCACCCCTCTTGTGGTTTCCTCCAACAGCTGGAAGGTGTTTTGAATGTGGAAGCTCTCCACAATGGGCCCACTGTGGAGGAGCACTGTGTGTATCAGCAGCTCTGTTTAGCATAGTCCTGAGTGTATGGCTATATTGATTTGTTTTTAAAACCTTCCAAATGTGTACAAAGCAGGCTGCTTATTTCGTGCCAAAAGACTAGATTAGCTAATTTGAGATAATGCAGAATTCAACCCTTTAATATATTTTTCAATAATTTTCCAAATTCTCACACCAAAGTGCACTAATCACTTACCTAGCACACTTCACTAATTTCTCGAAAATGCAACAGGAATTTCAATCCAGAGGAAGACCAGTGGTCATTCCCAATTCATACATCAGTCATTTTATGCCATTTCAGATTTACTAGATGCTAAACATATTAAATTTGTTAACTAGCCAACATTGGCAGAACATGTTGATCTCTGGCAAATTTAAAGTTCTGAGAGTTAAAATCGTTTTAAGAACTAGTATTTATGCATAACTAATGAACTTAGCATTTTGTTGTATTGTTTTGTTCAATAAGGTTCATCTGCAGTTTGGAGTACACAGATTTTCTTAAAAATAATCCAGGCATTTCCTTTTGATTTATACCTTATGAGTGAATCGATCCACCAGGGTAATTACATATCTTCCCTTTTTCATTTCTTTCTGTCAATGCCTTCAGTTAGTGGGTGTAGGAAAGATGAGAATCTGCACATGATGGCATTTCAGAATAGGAATGCCTTGGAGAGCCTCCAATCCAGCATTTCTCACCCTCTGTTTTTGTTGTTTTTGTTTTGTCTGTGTATTTTTTTTAACTTACTAAATTCTTCCATACTAATATAAAATCTAATGAACAGTTAAAGAAATTTCTAATTAATTTCAAGCTTTCAGTTTGGGCTATAAGAAGAGACTATAAACCAAGTATCTTATTTCATATCAGGATAGTATTTAATACTATAAAGTTAATTAAATATAATATGCAGTCATACTTATAACAACAAATGTCTTCAATTTGTTAAAGTATGTTAAATAAATATATAAGAAAAAGTATTATTGATGTCAAAGAAATTTAAATGAATATATTAGAATTTTTTGTGTATAGACTAAATATATATTTTTTTTACAAAATAGATAAAAACTGCTTTCATGACTTGATGTTTGGAATGTTTTAGATTATATCTTAAAATCAACACTTTAAAAAAAACATAACTTCCATGTGTTATCTTAGACAATGAAACCATACCAGATTCTATTTGTAAGCATTTTGTCTGTAACACTGTATTGACAGCGTGAATAAGTTTGAATTCTGACTTCTGGTTTTATTTCTAATGTTACTTCTTTTTTTTTTTTTTTTTTTTTTTTCCTGATTCGGAGTCTCGCTCTGTCGCCCAGACTGGAGTGCGGTGGCATGATCTCCGCTCACTGCAACCTCCACCTCCCAGGTTCAAGTGATTCTTCTGCCTCAGCCTCCTGAGTAGCTGGGACTACAAGCTTGCACCACCACTCCTGGCTAATTTTTGTATTTTTACTAGAGACGGGGGTGGCACCATATTGGCCAGGCTGGTCTCTAACTCCTGGCCTTATGATCCACCCACATCTGCCTCCCTAAGTGCTGGGATTACAGGCTTGAGCTACCCTGCTCAGCCTCTAACGTTACTTCTTATATTAAAGGTCTTTTTCTGATTTGATTTGCTTCAAAAGTCTACTAGATAGCTTTCTGTCATCACTGACTATAAGAAAATGGTTATGTAAGTTAATATCTCTTTGCTTCAATGTATTGCTCCACGTCATCACATGGTTGTGAAAATTAAATAAAGTGACATTTGGAAAGTGCCTACCACAATGTCTGGCCCAAGTATCAAATCAAAATATTAGATTTCTGTCTTCCTCCTGTTATTGTCTTTTTCATTCAATGTTATGTTTAAAAATTTTCTTTAAACTATCTGACTTTAATATCTTCCAGTTCCTTCATATGGCTTTTGATTTCTCTATTACTATCCCATAGTCCATCCCTGGAGGGTGCTAACTGTTTACCCAAGCACCTCAAAAATCTGTCCTCTATGAGCAGTCCAATGGTGACTGTAAAACTCACTTTCTCTGTACGCAGTGCAATGTTCAGAATACTTTAAAGGCCAGTGTGTTCTTTTGTCAAATAATAAAGAAACTGCAATTCAGAAGCTGATTTTTATGTGTTCCAAACCAACAATTCCTCAAGTGTCCAACTGTTTAACTTGGCTTTTTTCCTTTTCCACTACAGGGAGTAATGGTAATGCTTGGGGAACTGAACATGACTATATAAGTCTGTTAATGGAATAATGGGAACTTTAGTCAGAAAGCCAATGGGATGGATTTTTTTTTTCTTTGCTGTTAAAAGGCATACATTATGTGATTGCTTAAAAATAAACCAGGACACTCTATTCTGGATAGTTTTTATTATGACTATATTTAACAATATAAAAACCAAAACCCTGTTCATATTACAGATTACTAGAAAGACTTTTTTTTAATTTTAATGGTGGTTTCAGAGAGGATATTTTTTCTTCTCATATTTTTGAATTTTCAAATTTTCTGTAATCAAGCATGCATTACTTTTGTACTAGAAACATTGTATAAAAATTAAAAATAAGAAAATAGTATCACCAGTGACTTATATTTGGGCACATATGTGTGCACAATAGGATGAGGTACCACTCATTAAAAATAGTGAGGGGGGTACTTTGTAGATTGAAGGTAGATGAACTTTGGTGCCAGTGTCAGCAGTTTTTTTTTACAGACTTCTCACAAATCTATGAGGCACGCAGTGATAATTCTTAGTACAAGCAATTAAGGTTATTTCAGCAAACAGCTGTCTCACAAACACTTCCAAGATTCCTTTGAAGGTTGAGGAACGTTGATCAAAGCAAACTCTCTTGTGAAGCTTCAGAGACATTTCAGCAGGATGTTAAAACAAAATGAGGAAACCGATACCAATTTAGCTCTCCATCCTGATGTGGTTTATCCTATTGGCACTAAGCTTCTGATATTATCTGTGCACAAGGGTCTAGATGTAATACATTGCTATTGTCGTAGCAAATTCAGCAAAATACCTATCAGTGTATGATCCACAAATGCTTAGAAAGGAAAACATTACATTTACTATGATTAACTTCTTTTTCCTGGGACAAAATAGAACTCACAATCTTCAAGATGGCTGCATTTGAAATAGCCTTTCCTCAGGAGAGGGCTAAAGACAGATCATACAATAGCAGTATACAATTATTTTGGCTCTTTATGAGCTTTGCACACAGGAAAACACAGGAAACTTCAAATTACCCATCTCCTATCTTGGCCCCTGCCCCTGAAGAAAAAAGACCACTCAGTCTGCGCCAAGTGGTAGGATTCAACAAGGCAGAAAGACATTGATTTTGGAAGACAAAATCTTAAAATTCCAAAATGAAGAGATAGCAAGTGTAAAAACCATTTTCTTACCCATATTCCACTGGAAATATACAACCTATTCAGTATGATATTGGCTGTGGGTTTGTCATAAATAGCTGTTATTATTTTGAGATAAGTTCCATCGATACCTAGTTTATTAAGAGTTTTTACCATGAAAGGCTGTTGAATTTTGTCGAAGACTTTTCTGCATCTGTTGAGATAATCATGTGGTTTTTGTCATTGGTTCTCTTTATGTGATGGATTACATTTATTGATTTGTGTATGTTGAACCAGCCTTGCATCCCACGGATAAAGCCATCTTGATCGTGGTGGGTAAGCTTTTTGATGTGCTGCTGGATTTGGTTGGCCAGTATTTTATTGAGGATTTTCGCATCCATGTTCATCAGGGATATTGGCCTAAAATTCTCTTTTATTGTTGTGTCTCTGCCAGGCTTTGGTATCAGGATAATGCTGGCCTTATAAAATGAGTTAGGGAGGATTCCCTCTTTAGTTTCAGAAGGAATGGTACCAGCTCCTCTTTGCACCTGTGGTAGAATTCGGCTGTGAATCCTTCTGGTCCTGGACTTTTTTTTTGATTGGTAGGCTATTAATTATTGCCTGAATTTCAGAACATGTTATTGGTGTATTAAGAGACTCAACTTCCTCCTGGTTTAGTCTTGGGAGGGTATATGTGTCCAGGAATTTATCCATTTCTTTTAGATTTTCTAGTTTATTTGCGTAGAGGTGTTTATAGTATTTTTTGATAGTAGTTTGTATTTCTGTGGGATCAGTGGTGATATCCTCTTTATCATTTTTTATTGCATCTATTTGATTCTTCTTTCTTCTCTTCTTTATTAGTCTTGCTAGCAGTCTATCAATTTTGTTGATATTTTCAAAAAAGCAGCTCCTGAATTCATTGATTTTTTTGAAGGTTTTTTTGTGTCTCTGTGTCCTTCAGATCTGCTCTGATCTTAATTATTTCTTACCTTCTATTAGCTTTTGAATTTGTTTGCTCTTGCTTCTCTAGCTCTTTTAATTGTGATGTTAGGGTGTCGATTTTAGATCTTTCTTGCTTTCTCCTGTGGGCATTTAGTGCTATAAATTTCCCTCTGCACACTGCTTTGAATGTGTCCCAGAGATTCTGGTATGTTGTGTCTTTGTTCTTATTGGTTTCAAAGAACATCTTTATTTCTGCCTTCATTTCTTTTTTTTCTTTTCTTTTTTTTTTTTTTTTTTTTTGAGATGGAATCTTGCCCTGTTACCCAGGTTGGAGTGCAATGGTGCAATCTCTGCTCACTGCAAGCTCCGCCTTCCGGGTTCACACCATTCTCCTGCCCCAGCCTCCTGAGTAGCTGGGACTACAGGCGCCCACCACCACGCCTGGCTACTTTTTTGTATTTTTAGTAGAGACGGGGTTTCATTGTGTTAGCCAGGATGGTCTCCATCTCCTGACCTCGTTATCCACCTGCCTCAGCCTCCCAAAGTGCTGGGATTACAGGAGTGAGCCACCATGCCCAACCTCTGCCTTCATTTCTTTACTACAAGTCTACAGTAACCAAAACAGCATGGTACTGGTACCAAAACAGATATATAGACCAATGGAACAGAACGGAAGCCTCAGAAATAACACCACACATCTTCCACCATCTGATCTTTGGCAAACATGACACATACAAGCAATGGGGAAAAGATTCCCTATCTAATAAATGGTGTTGGGAAAACTGGCTAGCCATATGCAGAAAACTGAAATTGGACCCCTTCCTTACACCTTATACAAAAATCAACTCAAGATGGATCAAAGGCTTAAACATAAGACCAAGGACCATACAAATCCTAGAAGAAAACCTGGGCAATACCATACAGGACATAGCCATGGGCAAAGACTTCATGACTAAAACACCAAAAGCAATGGCAACAAAAGCCAAAATTGACAAATGGGATCTAATTAAACTAAAGAGCTTCTGCACAGTAAAAGAAACTATCATCACAGTGAACAGGGAACCTACAGAATGGGAGAACATATTTGCAATGTATCCATCTGACAAAGGGCTAATATCCAGAATCTACAAAGAGCTTAAACAAATTTACAAGAAAAAAGTAAACAACCCCATCAAAAATTGGGCAAAGGATATGAACAGACACTTCTCAAATGAAGATATTTATGCAGCCAACAGACATGAAAAAATGCTCATCATCACTGGTCATTAGAGAAATGCAAATCAAAACCACAATGAGTTACCATCTCACACCAGTTAGAATAGCATTCATTAAAAAGTCAGGAAACAACAGATGCTGGAGAGGTTGTGGAAAAATAGGAATGCTTTTACACTGTTGGTGGGAGTGTAAATTAGTTCAACCATTGTGGAAGACAGTGTGGTGATTCCTCAAGGATCTAGAACTAGAACTACCATTTGACCCAGCAATCCCATTACTGGGCATATACCCAAAGGATTGCAAATCATTCTATGATAAAGACATGTGCACATGTATGTTTATTGTGACACTATTCACAATAGCAAAGACTTGGAACCAATGCAATTGTCCATCAATGATAGACTGGATGCAGAAAATGTGGCACATATACTCCATGGAATACTATGCAGCCATAAAAAAGGATGAGTTCATGTCCTTTGCAGGAACATGGATGCAGCTGGAAACCATCATTCTCAGCAGATTATCACAAGATCAGAAAACCAAACACCACATATTCTCACTCACAAGTGGGAGCTGAAAAACGAGAACACATGGACACAGGGAGGGGAACATCACACTCCAGGGCCTGGAGTGGGTGGTGGGGGCTGGGGGAGGGATAACATTAGGGGAAATACCTAATGTAGGTGATGGGTCGATGGGTACAGCAAACCACCATGGCACATGTATACCTATGTGACAAACCTGCACGTTCTGTACATGTAACCCAGAACTTAAAGTATATTTTAAAAAAGTCAGAACATTTCAAAACAACCAGGAACATGGAATGTATCTGAAGAAAGAACAATCAAAAACTTTAATGAGTTATTTCAAGACCTATATAATACATGTTTAGTTTTAAAATTCTAATTTTTGTTACCTATATAATACGTGTTTAGTTTTAAAATTATAATTTTTGTTACCTCCACTCTCACCATATAATTATGTATTTGGACATAAAGATTAACTTAAAGGCTTCACTAAAAGAGTGAAATACTGATTATTCTATAATGGATATACTTAGCATACTTACAAAATATGGGGTGAGAAGGGAAACCACACCTGCACTCACTATCTATGTCTCTGCCTCTCTTTCTCACACACAGTCACCTGAATATTTACATGTACCAGAGAACTCACTCATCTGTCTGACCATCCTTCTTTTTCTTCCCTCTTTACACTTCAATATGTGAGAACAGAATCAGAAGGCTGAAAAAGGCTCTGTTTTAGGAGTGTTGCTTTTCTACATATTTCTCAAAGGAAATTGAACATTATCTCAACCACCACTAAGGTAACATAAATTTTGAACTTGAGGGGAGTACAAGTGTATAGTTGTGGCTTGTTATACCTCATGACCTAGAATAATATGGTCATGTCCAAGTGATGTAGTGAAATCTAGTCTATGTTAACGGGAGAAGTTGCACAAGGTAGAAGAAATCCTTGGAACCTGGGTGGTCTCTGTCAATAGATAATTTGTACACTGAGGTAAGAAACTGCATTAAAGGTTGAGTTTTCCTTAGTGCTCATGTCTGGTAACCACTACACATTGATGTTTTCTGATCATAACTGTGAAAGTCAAGGCATTTCTTGATTTTACCTCAAGTCTTATTTCCAGGTGTCATACTCAACCCTTTATTCTTTTCCAATAGTGAGCTCTAGAGGCTGCCCCAAAGCTACCATCGCACTTTCTTGCTTCTGATTTTTGTCTGTCTGTTTAGTGTTCACTCTACTTGGAATGCTGATTGTATCTTGGCTGAAAAACCTGGAGCAATTTCTAGCATCCCCAGTGAAAAGCACACAATATGGAATTATTTTTATTTGTTTTGTTCATGGACCTTGATCGTGCCATTATTATAACACATAATATATACTGATTTTTCTTATGTTGAGTTCTATGTATCACTAAACCATAAGCTTTTTGAGAGCCAGAACCATTTGTAACTGGCACAAATTTTTTAAAAATGGGCCATGGAGTCACCTGAACGAGAGGTGATACTGAGTTTTGCAACTTAGATACTTTACAAACTGGAGCAAAATTCTGAACTTCTCTGAGCCTCAACTTCCCAACTTGCTTGTCAGGTATTTATCTCATATGATTGTGATAAAAGTTAAACATTATTGTGGGTTTAAAGCACTTAGGACATTGGCTGTCACATAGAAGATCTTTAATATGCTATTATATCTTCCACCCTAAAATGCCTAGCATAAGGTTATGATCATATTGAATCTTCAATAAAAGTTTATTGATTGTTGAATTAACAAACTAAGAAATGAATGAAAATGTCCTCTTTCAAAGAGTTAAGTTTCTTAGTGTATTTTTTAATGTGTGAAAACTAAGAGTATGTAACCAAAAAAGTTAGTTGTGTGTGCAACAGATAAGTCTGCTGAAGCATTCACAAACCAACTGGGGAGCACGGTAATTGGTGACCTAGGTGAATTTTCTCCTGAAGGCAGTTTCCTGTAAGAACAAGGAAATGCAAAGATATGCAAAGAGTATCATCCAGCTGAGACAAGCTTATTAGTGCTCTCATCGACTCTACCAGGAGGCCCCACCTGCTAAATTTCTGCCTGGGAACCCTCAGGAGCCCAGATGGCCTCAGATGCACAATAACAGCCAATGCACAGAGTAAATCAGGTCATCAGCTTGGGAATGTCCCTTGTTCAACCAGCCTGTCCTGATTTGGGCTGTGGTGCCACATGTATGAGTAAGAAAGGAAAATCTTGGCTTTACATATGAAGAAAAAAGATTTGTTTATGTTACATGTCATGAAAAGATACCTTTACAATTATTCAAGATATCCTAAAGATTGAAAGTAAACTAAAACAGGAATGATCTACCCAAGTAAAACTTAATTGCCCACAGATAAAGGAAGATTTTTGAAAATATTCTTGTTTATTATTCTTACCTTGACTATGAAAGTATTCATATACTTTATTATAATTAAAATAAGTACCTATGGTATTCCTCAAGCTGGGCATGGTGCTCTATTGTTAAAATTAGATAATAAGAGTTCCCTCTTAGTTTACAGTAGAGAAAACAAAATAATTTAACCATAAAATGAAATACACATATTAGCTGGGAGCTCCCTTCCTTTCAATATTTAGAAAACATTATTTTAACCACTGTTCTATAGCTTGGAAGTCCAAAACCTGACCCAAGATTTCTTGAGCTTACATGGGCTTCTGATCTGCTGATCACCTCTATTTCTGCTCCCCCAGCCCCACCCCATGAAATCTCTGTTCTGTACAACATTCAACATTAACCCAGATGTGAAACTCTGCCCTGTCACTGATTTTTGCAAGATTGCTGATTTGGGGAGTCATGAGGAAAGGCCACAATGTGCACTGCTCAGCAAAATAATGTCTCATTTTGATAATGACAGGAAGCAGCCAAATGCTTAGGCAGATAGAGGCAGGTACCCAGTGAAACCCCACCTCCAAGGGGAAGACAGTTTAAAGCCTGAAATCCAAGCTACAGGTTAAATAATCCTCAGACCGGATTGAGAGCTTGTCTTCCTGTTAGGCACGGTTCCCTGTGATTGATCCCCACCCTTCACCTGTTTTACTTATACCTACCCTTTCCTAATTGGTTTTCTACAATGTTGTGCCCACCTTTGAATGGTGTCTTTGCTTTAACATTTTTTGTATACTCACAAACCAATCAGCAGTCACTCCCCATCCTGTGCCTAGACTTAGCCCGTAGAGGAGGAGACAACCTGACTTCGGGGAAGACAACCAGCCCTTCCCATCCCCTCCCCAGCTCCCCTCTCCACTGAGAGCCGTTTTCATTACTCAATAAAATTCTCTGCCTTCTCCATCTATGTGACCTCACTCTTCTTGGACACTGACAAGAGCTCGGGACCCACCGAGTGTGGGTACCCAGAAAGGCCATCACATCAGCCCTTTGCCCCTGCCAGTGGACGGCAGCCACCCCATGCAGCGAGGCAAGGGGCCAACTGAGCTGCTAACACACTGCTGTCTGCAGACTGTGGATCTAAAGGAGCACTGTCACATCCCCTCCGAGACTTCAGGGTCATAGGCACCTTCACCTGGGTGCCGCCGCATTCCCCTCGAGGTAACACACCTAGTCTGGCCATGGCCGTGCATGGAACTTGCTCCTGAGATGGCGCCCAGAGCTTCTGGCTGGATCCTGCAGTCAATTCCTGCAAGGGGGTTCTCCTTCCCGCGAGGGGGTTCTCCTTCCGGCAAGGGGGTTGAGCAGGTGGAGTAGAAGGGTTGCCCCTGCTGTGAATCTGGCGAAGGGGCCAAGAAAAGTCCTGCATCTATTTCATATTAAACACTCTTCTACAGTCATTCTGCCACTAAAAACAGAGACCTTACCTCATCATCCTCCAGCTTTTTGGCATCTCTGGTTCCTTTTTTCTCTTCTCACTTCATCCACTCCCACATTTTCTTTTTCTTTTTCAATCAACCAACCAACCACCGACAGCAAACACCGCAAAATTGTTCTTATTTTATCAGATAAAGGAGCATTGTATGCTGATGAATATTTGGACTGAGGAGTTGGTTCAAATCCCAGCTTTGCCACTTACAGCTGCAGTACCTTGGATAAATCACTTAACCTCCCTATACTTCAGTTTTATGATCTAAAATGAAGGATTATAGAATTCATGCCACATAAAGTAGTTATGATAGTTAACTTTGTTTATATGGATAAGTACTTGCTTTGTATAGAGTAAGCAAAAAAAAATGCCTTTTATTGTTGTTTCTTGGACTCTATCAGTGTGTAACTTTTAATCTCCAGTGACTTATCACGATTGTTTCCAGAAAAACACCTTTTGCTTTCCAAGAGAAATTCTGGTGCCAGATGCTCAGGGAATACGGTTTTATATTATTAAAAATGTTTTCATCCTAGAAATGATTTGTAGAATGTTGACGTTTGCTATTATTATCTGCTATCAAGTGCTAAAATACTGCAATAAACAAGGAAAAGATATTTACAGATAGGCTGGGAACCAACCTTAATACTATGAAATGTTAAATTTATGGAACATGATCTCATAGAACTTAATGACTAGAAGATGGATATTGCATAATTTCATTCTAAAAAGTTTATTAAAGGAACAGGGCTTTTGAAGTTCAAAGGCATTATCAGAAAAAAATAATTTCTGTTGGACTGTGGCACATAAACATTAAAACCTAAAACAGCAAGTTTTTCTCGTGGTGCTGAAATAAAATTGTTTATAACTCCAACAACGTAGGGGACAATAACCAAGACATACATCATTTAAACTTGCCTGAATGTTAGTGTTTCTTGAAATGAAATGATAAGCAGAAATATTTAAGGTCGTCTCCTGGGTACAGGAATAACATGTGAACAGTAGCTCCCAGGACATTTTAAAATAAAATCTAAAGTCAAAGGAGATGCTATTTAAAGTAACGGAGAGGTGTGGGAAGGGAAAAGACTGATTAAAAAAGATTAGTGCCAAATTAATTTAAGGACCAAGACAAATTAAACTGAGAATGCAGACTTCTAGTTGCTCCAAATGACCATCAACACCACCCAGCACCTTGTTAGGAATATAAATTATGGGGGCCTCACCCTGGCTGTGAACTCAGTCATAATCAGAATCTTTGTAGGCTGGCCCCAGGAATCTGTGTTTTAATAACATTCCCAGGTGATTCTTACACTTGCTCAGTTTGAGAAGCACTAGGGAATGTGCATTTCTGAGTTACCCACATCCTTTAAAATAACTGCGATACACACATAAAATAGACTGTCATTCAGCCTTTAAAAAAAGAAGGAAGTCTTGTTATATTTGAGACATAGATAAACCTGGAGGACATTGCGCTAAATAAAATAAGCAAGTCACAGAAAAACAAATGCTGAATGATCTCATTCTCATGTGGAATCTAAATAAGTTGAACATACAGAAGAGTGAATAGAAGGGTGGTTACCAGGGAATCGAGGGGTGGGGGAAATGGGAGAAGATGTTGGCCTAAGAGTACAAAATTGCAGTTATAAGATGAATAAGTTCTGGAGACCTAATGTATAGTATGGTGACTATAGTTAATAATAATGTATACTTGAAATTTGCTAACAACAGTAAATCTTTTTATTTATGTGTATTTATTTAGTTTTGAGATGGAGTCTTGCTCTGTTGCCCAGGCTGGAGTGCAGTGGCGCAATCTTGGTTCACTGTAACCTCTGCCTCCCAGGTTCAAGCGATTCTCCTGCCTCAGCCTCCCAAGTAGCTGGGATTACAGGCGCGTGCCACCATGCCCTGCTAGTCTTAAGTATATGGATATGTTAATTAGCTTGACTGTGGAAATCATTTTACGATATATACATATATCAAAACATCACTTTATGCACATTGAATAATTTTTGTCAATTATGCCTCAATAAAGGTAAAATTTTTTTTTAAAAAGTAATTTCAATGGCGTTCTAAGATTGGTTAAATTATTAACTGATATAAATACATTTCTGTCAAATTTAACATTATACATTGGAGGAAGCCCTGAGCAATTGAATATCAATTTCTCTAAAAGAGTGTTATGGCCTCTTTATTTATCTGTAACATTTCTGGGAAGTCTATGTGGTATTAATATAAAAAAGGACTGAGAAGAGAGGGTCATTTTATCAAGGCTTCTATAGATGCTGGTCTTAATCCAGGTAGATAGTATTGGGTGATTTGTTAGGTCAATGATAGCCCATTAAGGGCTAATATGGCATGTGAGCATGTAACATGCAAACAGATAGAAAGATTTCTATATATTTACTGACAAAACAAGAGTATAACAAAAACAAGAGTTTCAAAATTTCTTTTTAATGAGGGTCTACGTTTGAATAAAAAGATATAGGAGTAATTATTTATTTTAAAAAGAAAATGTAACCAAAATAAATAATTTGGAAGATGTGAATGCTTAGCATTTAAGTACTAAATTAATGAATGTATACATTCATAAATATCATTAATTCACTTGTAATAAAATACTATGGGTAATTGATTTCAAATTTAAAAGCTAAACAAATACAGTCACATACTAATATTTTCTCTTTCTTTGCAAATTTGGTTATACATTTGATCTCTAATAAATCTGAAATAGTGGCTGTAATTATATTACAATTATTTAGATTGTTAGATTTTTCTTTGGAATACAAACTTAAAATGTTGCCAATCATTCTCATCATAAGATACAAATATGTAATCTCACCTAATTTTCCTAGAAATGTGAGATTATTAAAATTGGAATATAAACAGAGGGAAAAAAGAGCTTGGTAGGCAGAAATATCTTGAGTTATTAATAAATCATTTAAAAATATTTTAGAAACATAGAGGGTTACTGCAGTCTCCCAGGTTCCAGAGATCATGCATGGTATTTTTCATGCAACATAAATACTACGTGAAAAAATACCATGCATGATATATAATATATTTTGCATGAAATATAATGAAAGCTGGTTTAGATCTAATCATATAACTGAAGCAATGTAACGATTTCATCATTTTATTTTTTTAAAGAATGCTGTATTACCAATAGCACTGTTTTACTATATTATAAGTAAATATAAATGATGTGCCCCAATGAAGGAAATAAACCTGTTCTAGCATCACCCTAAACATTAAAAAATAATTTATAGGCCTGACATGGTGGTTCAAGCCTGTAATACCAGCACTTTGAGAGGTGGAGGCAGAAGAATTTCTTGATCCCAGGAGTTCAAGACCAGCCTGGGCAACATAGGGACCCAATCGCTACAAAAAACAAATTTTAAAAAAATTAGCCTGTCATGGTGATGCGTGCTTGTGGCTCCGGCTACTCAAAAGGGCAAAGTGGGAGGATCGCTTAAATCCAGGAGGTCAAGTCTGCAGTGAGACATGACTGCGCCACTGTACTCCAGCCTGGTTGACAGAGCAAAACCCTGTCTCAAAAAAAGAAACAAAAAAGTTTGTATTAACAGAAAACTACTTTTCAGTTTTGAGAAAATTCATTGATGTATTTTCAACTATATTTTGCAATTCAAAAAGTTTACTTTTCTCTTTCTCATTTAAAAAGTATATAATTTTAAAAATAAACCACTGTGTTAATATAATTTTAAGCAATGTAAGTAAGGAAAAACTCAAATCATATATGTTTATATAAAAGGAAAAAAGAGATGAGACAAAATTGGGGTCAAAAAAGACATGATCTTTTCAATAAAACTATTAATTATAATTGAATTTAACACATAAAATAGAAATTGGAAATTGATCAAGGATACTTGTTTTCTTATTAGAGGTAGAAATTTTTTTAAAAATTCCTTCCAATGTTAAAAATTTAAAAATTCCTCCAATGTTAAGTGAAAGCTGACTTAAAATTTTTGAAACTGCGGTTATTATTTTGAACCATATGCTTCAAATTTGGGGGGGTAAATACTGAATCTTCATTATAAAAGATGATAAACGGATTTAAATGTATTTATTGTGTCTTAATCTGTTGTAGTTTATTCTCTCTATTGATTCCATAATTGTCCCAACTTTGGTCAGTGGGAATTTCTGAGCTGGCTCTTGTGTCCTTTGGGTATTACCCAGTAGTTTTTAATAATCCAACTTATTTGTTTTCTCATACGACAGATCTTCTGCCCTGCCTGGACCTCACATCAGCCACTTCTGCCCTAAGAGTTACCCTGCTTCCTTTTAATGGTGAGTGTTGTTTAGAGACCATAACTGGGGTCTGGTGTTGCTGTGCACAATTATTTTTTATTTTTGGTATTTATTTAAATATTCAAAGAGGAATTGTTGAATGAGTATTTACTTAGAATTGGCACTGATTTTATATTCCTTTCCCATATCCAAACTAGTCATTGTCATTCTTCTAGAAATCCTAACTTTATAAGAAGGAAATAAGGTGTTTGTATTGTTCTTACTAACATTTCTTTTTCTGTTTGCAAGATTAAATATTTTGTTGGGGTTTATCAATTGTTTATATTCTTTTGTGAATGGCCTGTTCATACTCTTTGTTTAATTTATTCTTTCTTCATGTAAAAATAGCACCACTTGTGTCTCATAAATTTTTGTTTCTTTGGGTTTTTTTTTTTTTTTTTTGAAACAGAGTCTCTCTCTGTTGCCCAGGCTGAAGTGCAGTGGTGTGATCTGGGCTCACTGCAACTTCCACCTCCCACCCAGAATCAAGTGATCCTCCTGCCTTAGCCTCCAAAAGTTCTGGGATTACAGGTGTAAACTACTGCACCTGGCCTCATAAATGTTTTTAAAATGAAGTCTAATATGTTGGATCAGCATCCTGTAGTTCTAAGATTCATATTTCTACTGAATATTATTTATTAAATAAATATTTATTGAATACCTATTCTGTGCCACACAACAAATATTTATTGATTGTTTGCTTGGTGCTGGTGATACAGAAGTGAATAAGTCAGGAAATAGTTGCCATTCCCATCGAGATACAATTCTAATAGGAATATTAAAATTTTTATTTTCTCAGAAAATCTTGCATAAGAATGAATTTGTCATATATAATTTTAAAAATAGATAAGGAAAAATCTTCCACTTTGGTTAATGTTTGTCTTATTTCTATTTCAAAACAGTTTATACCTAAATCATAACATATGTGATTTGAAGTGCTTAATATTTTTCAACTGCTTACAACTAGTCGCTTAAATTTAAGTGTTGGGAGTTCATTCTTTGAGTGAAATAGTGCTTCCTGTTTTGAAAATACACATTAAATAGGTTTAGTTATTAGTATTAAAATATTATTACATAATTGTTATGGTGGCAATAATAAATATTACTATGCATTGCCGTATATGCATGCTATTCCATTTTATAATTAATACTTAATAATTCTGAATATAATTGAAACTTATAGTAGTTAACACTGACAGAACTACAACATATGATGAAGTAACATTTCTTGTAAAAATGCTTGGCTTGCTTAATCTAAAAATTCAAGAAATGAAATTAGAAATGCATCTTTAGGTTTCTATTAAATATACGTGTTAGGTATATTCTTGGATGGTTATGATTTTTAATCTCCTATTGCATTGTTTCCAAAATTACATTCAGAATTATAAAAAAAAATTAGGTATAAAATATTAGTATTACATAGTTTCAATTAGCTAGGAGGATATTGAATGTTCCCAACACAAATAAATAATAAATAATTGAGATGATGGTTATGCCAATTACTCTGATCTGTTCACTATGCAGTATATGTATTGTAACATCACTATGAACTCCATCAATATGTACAATTATTAAGTATAAATTAAACAAAATTTAAAAAACAGTATTATTTATACTAATAATTTCTAAACAGAAATCATTAATTGGCTACTTTGGAAATTACAAATATTAATAGTTTAAAACAGATACTTAAAAAAGTAAGGTCTAAGATGTTGAACAGGTGCAAAGCTTTAATGAAATCATGCAATTATATTGTTTTAGATTATCAGTTACAGGGAAATTGGCTTTATGTACTTCAGTAATAAATGGATTAATAGTAAAAATATTTTTTAAAAGAAAAGCATATAATGATTGTATAGAGACCTGGACTGGAAAGGAGAATGCTAAGAAGTTTTGCAAAAAATATTTGTTCCTCACCCCCACCATCAGCTGACCACCATGTATTACATTGAGATGTGTATAAAAGGATCATTTTTACTTTCAAATGAGTATTAAACTGCAAAAATTAGTAGGAAGTTGATATCAATGTATGATAGAAGCTAGGTGCACATTGAAAACATATAAAATGATCCCCTTAATTTAGGTAGTACACATCATTTATTTGGTTTTACTATTTGATCATTTATTTGGTTTAACTATTGATTCAATAATATGCAAGTTGAATTTATGCTTGAGCCAAAAACACCTTCAAATCCTCCTAGAAGTGATGGAAGCACTAAATATGACCCATTGTCATGTAAAAATCTGCAATGCTATAAACTGATATAATGGGATTATCATTAATATTGAGTTTTTACTGCTTTCTGTGCAGTCATCAATTAAGATCTAGTCGCATATGTGAGATTGCACAAATCCATTATTTATAGTAAAAGATAAGTGATGCTTTCTTCCTCAAATCTTCAGGCTAAAGAAGTATGTGTTTTTAAAGGTGTTTTCTTAATGTTGTGCAGCTGGCTCAGGGATTTTGCTGCTTGCAGTGTTGCTTTTAATGCTATTTCCCAAAACCCACCCAGCAAAAGTACATCATTTCTGTATTAAAAAGAAAGAATATAAAATTGTAACTTATTTTTTAAAAGTTGCCCAAAACTTTTAACAAAGGCTTACGCTATCCAATACAGAAAAAAGACAACAAACTGTCAAAGGGGAAAGAAATACAGGTAAAGCAAGTATTAACTATGTTTATAATGCCTTACTTACGGTGGTATTATCAAAGCATAGCAAGTGAAAACACTAACTGGCAGTATTTGAATTATCACTAGAGGAGACTTAGGAGAAAAGGAATTGGATCTCTGGATTACAATTAGTAGACTATTGCAACTGCACAGGCAAATGATGATAAGAAACAGAGAAACAGCAGTTGTATTAAGAAAAGAAGATGATATTGCCATATATCAGCAGGCTCATACTAATAGTAAAAATATTGAAATCTTTCCATACTCTTTGCTGAATCATTATTTTCTGAAGATTCCCCCTCTTATAAACAGTCCATTCCCTGAAAGCTCTAGATTTCCCTATGACAAAGCTGTAGGGTCAAGGAATCTTTAGCAAAGGGCATTCTTGATCCTGCCCTAGCACTACAGCTGCCATCTGTGTTAATATATTGGTGCCTGCCAACCAAGTTGTAAAATATTCTTAATATTGTTCTTGTGGGGGTAACACATTTTTGTAGGAACTGAGGAAAAAATAGAAGGTAATGTTTTTCACACGTTTTTGAGCAATTGGGTGGATTTTGCTCAAAAAGGGAAATATGAGAAGGGCTAGTTTTGGACAGTGGGAAGGAGAGATATTGAGTTTAAATTTTGTTATGTTGAATTTGAATTACCCATGGTAATATATAGAATAATCAGTTGTGAATACAGACCTCGAGTTCAGAAGAGATGTAAGACTAGGATAACATATTTGAATAGCGTCAGCGTATAGGTGATTGTTAAAGTTATAGATGGGGAGAAAGTAACCTAAGTAAGGTGAGATCTTAAAATGAAAAGAGAAATGAGTGAAGGAAAAATGTAGTTATAGAATGAAAATGGCTTTAAGGGAATGGTTCTTGGTAAATACCTAGACATCCTAAAATGTCTCACTTTTTTTGGTGTCCTTATTCTGCATATATATACAAATCAGTTTCATTCTTAACTGACTTGTTTTATTAAAAATTATGAAAATCTAGTCAATTGGTTATAATGGCCACAAAAAAGTAAATATTTACCACACACCAGAGATTGTCTTAAGTTTAATATTTATAACAGTCTCTTAAAGTAATTGTTAGTGCCTCCACTTTAATTCTAAGGAAACAAAGTCTCAGAGGAATGATGCCACTTGATAATGATCTCACCATCAGTAAAATTGGAACTGGTATTAGAAGTCAGGACTATCTAAATTCAAAGGCAATATTCATAAACTCTATTCAACAGTGGTTTGTAGAAAATTAACACTAACTTTGTCCAATTCAAGTAATAAACGTAATAAAGATATTGACTATACATGTAGAAAAATATTACATAGTCCATTCTCTAGCTACTAATGATGATGAAAAATTCTTCTGTCAATATTTTATAGGTTGTCTACCACTTATCTTGGGTAAAATTTTGAGTTTTTTTTAAATCGTTGAAAGTTTTTTTAAAAATGTGAATAGATATAGACTTCTATTTATCCTGCTCAGGATTTGGTGTACCCTTTTAATATGAGGATGTATGCATGTCTCTCTTCAACTCAAGAACATTCTTAGCTAACATCTCTTCAATAACTTTTTCCCTCACTATTTTTTCTATTCTCTTCTTCTGGAACTTTAATCGGTCTACTTTCAAACCTGTGCATTTGTTCTGTATGATTATCATAGTTTTAATATAACACTGTTTAATATGTACCATTTGAAAAACCATTTTTGATTATTATTTTCATTTTTTTTCTGGAGAGAACTCATATTCTGATTGATTGTCTCTACTAGCTCACTTAGTACTATTATTAGCTTTCCTCATATATTTTCAGTTGCTCAACAGAAAAGGAAACCTCCTTCTTCTCTTTCCTCCTCTTATTGTTCCTCTCTCTTTGCTCAAATACCACAATTGCTAACAGTTCTGTAAATGCTTCCACCTGTCTTCGTACGGGTCCCTGTCCAGATCCATGTCAAACACTGGTAACTCAGAGATCTTTAGGAGGTAGTAACTTAGGACGTTGAGGTCACTGAGAATTAGTAGCTTGCCTCAAATCTTTATTTGCCAGGATATGTCCACTACTTCCTCCCACTGGGTCTCAGCTATAAATAGCCATAATTCAGGGCAAGGTTTAGAAGATAGCTTTCTTTCTCCTCTAGCAGATAGAGAAGGGAAGTCCCACCCACACAGTTCACATAGTGAGTCTAGGCCCACTCCTCTTTACCCCCTTCATATGAAGCACTTTTTAACCTCCGTTATTCTATAGAAGTAGAACTCCCTACAGCAAACTTGAGATTCTATAGATCTGCTTTTCAGGATAGATTACTCTTTGTGTCCCTCTTTTCGTATGGGCGATAGAGATGCTATCTTTCCAAATGAATATCAATATGAACATATTTCATTTTACATTTATCATTTCATACTTTATCATTTCTATGGTCTTAGAAGAACGGAAGATGGCACTTTTATCAGTCACGGTTCCAGCAGGAAACAGATGGCACACTCAAATTAGAATAATTCAAGGCAGGTTTAAAAAAGGGACCACTGAAAATGATCAGGGTATAGGGAATCAAAATTGATACTGTCATATTCCAGAGCTAGTTAAAAGTGGGACCTGAAGACACACAGAAAGAGAATTGTTAATGAAGGCAGGAGGAGAGAGGACAAGATTGCCCTTGGTATGGACAAAGAAAAAAATAATCCAACCACTCCCTTCCCCTTTACACATACATACAACTTTATGAAACACTCAATTGGGTGTATACAATGTGCATGCTACAGAATGCATGGGGACTTTCAGCCAAGATGGTGCTATACATTTTTATATTGTACATTGGGCTAGATTACTTCTGTTTGCCCCTCCAAAGGCAGAGAGCAGAATGAAGTGTGGAAGGGGTGTTTGAGTGTTTCATAATTATGTATGTGTGTGTGTCAGAAAGGATTGCAGTTAGATTTTTTCTAGTGCAAGTATTCTTCATACCAGGATGATGGCACAGTGGGTGTTGCTTTTCACTCAAAGTGTGTGTGTGTGTGTGTGTGTGTGTGTGTGTTGACCTGCCTCCTGTCTTTCCTTGAATTCTATCATTGCCTGTTTTTTTTTTTTTTTCTCACCCTCCCAATGTAGAGACTTGACTAGATTTTCTTTAGTGATAGAAAATCTGGACAAGATTTGTCTGTGATATCATAGGCAATGACAGAAATACCATTGGGCTCAGAGTGAAAGATTTGGGGTTTGACTTTGGAATTGAGCTCTTTAAAGGAATGAAACTTTCTGAATATCAGATTCTTTATCTTTGCAATGGAAGTATTTATGTCCACCCTTCCTCAGAGGTTCAAAAACAAAAGAAGCTAACATAATTGAAAACGCAGACTATCATTAAAATGCTGGCTAATTACCCAGAGGATCAGAGACAAAATATATGCACTGGAGCCTGAGGGTAAACCAGAAAAAGAAATTTAAGAGTGGGCACTCTAGCTAAAAAAGACCCTTGAAGCAAAATGCCTTTCTTCCTTCTTACTCAACATACTAGGAGTGCTCCCACAGTGCGGTTTTTTGCACTGGATGTTTTCTCAGCCTCAAATGCTCCTCCTAAAAATGTTTGCCTGGAAAACTCCCTTATTGCTTTCACATCTTTGCTCAAAAATCACCTTCTTAATGAGACTTACCCTGATCACCCTATAGTCGATCTATAGTCGCCAGCATTCTTGGTCACCCTTGCCTGGCTCCATTTATTCCGTTACGTTTTTTGCATTCTAATATGCTCTATAATTTACTTATTTAATATATCTATTATTTTTTCTGTTGTTTGACAACACTTGTTTACCCCTTTAACTCCTGCATTAGAATGTAAGCTCCGTGTTAGCAGATATTTCTGTTTGTTCATGGATGTATCCCAAGCTTATAGTTCAGAGGTTGGGACATAGAATATGCTTCATATGTATTTGCTGAAAGAATGAATGTGTTACTCTAATAGTTAGAAGCAACCATACCCAGATTTCCCTGGTCACTCACTGAGGAATGGTATATCATAATTGGAAAATTAGATGGAATCTAATTTTAGAGCTTTTGGAGGCTTCAGTGACTGAGAACCAACTTAGGGAAATTGCATATGATGTATTTCTTCCTTTAAAGAAGGGGTTTTGTAAACCTGGAAGAGCTATTACTTAAACATGCCAAAAAATTTTAAAGAATATGAAAATGTTAAATATTTGTGAGGTAAGATTCCAATTGCAAAAGCTTCTGAGGGCAGGAGCTATAGAGGGCATCATGAAACCATTGTTCATAAAGTCTTACGTGAAGAGAAATAAGGCAAAGTCTTGAGACCGTAGAGAAAAATTTTCCTCCAAATTTGAATATTCTGCATTGACCAACAGACAAAACATCACAGGATGGAGCTGCAGTAATAAACCCCAGAGGAAACTACCAAAATCTGAGATCACAAAAGTATCAGAGCAATAGGAGTTAGCAACTCCAAATCAAGATATATTTGAAATCAAGCTTTTTCAGTGCATTTGGACACACTACTGTAAATAAGAATTTGTTCTTCCAGGTTTACAAAACCCCTTTTTTAAAGGAAGAAATACATCTAGACTTCTGATATAGTTTGGACATTTGTCCCTGCCCAAATCTCACGTTGAATTGTAATCCCCAGTGTTGGAGGTGGGGCCTGGCAGGAGGTAATTGGATCATGGCAGATCCCTCATGGCTCAGTGCTGTCCTTGCGACAGTGAGACACGAGATCTGGTTGTTGAAAGTGTTTAGCACTGCCCCCATCCCTCTGCTCCTCCTCTGGCCATGTGACATG
The DNA here is from genome assembly GCF_028885655.2 of Pongo abelii. NCBI lineage: Eukaryota > Metazoa > Chordata > Mammalia > Primates > Hominidae > Pongo > Pongo abelii. The sequence goes on from NC_071998.2 coordinate 34,885,290, forward strand.
CCTGCTCTCCCTCGCCTTTTGCCACAATAGTAAGCTTCCTGAGGCCTCCCCAGAAGCTGAGCAGACAGCAGCATCATGCTTCCTATAAAGCCGAAAGGACCGTGAGCCAATTAAACCTTTATTCTTTACAAAGTACCCAGACTCAGGTATTTCTTTATAGCAACACAAGAACAGCCCAACACAGCTTCTGCAAAAGAAATGTGGAAATTTGTAAACAATGTCACATGTATGTCCATTCAAGCTGTACTCTCCACTCCTCCAGTGCCATTCACTGAAACTTAGATGTGAATAACAATCCTTACAATGGCACAGTGGAGTCTGTATAATGGTACAATGCTAGTAATTGCTTATGAGATCATTTGGATTAACCGTAACTTCAACTCTGGCTACTAAAATCCATTTCTTATTCTATCTACTATCTCTACCAAATTAATGGGAAAGATGCAGTGGCTTCAAATCCAAAGTGGTAATTAGAAGTAAAGAAAAATTTTAGTTGACGTAAAACATAGAATTCTTGACTTTTCATTCTAAATCTGCAGTGTTCATAATAATCATTTAATCCAAATTATTTCCTTTCCATTTAATTCCAAGTCATATATTTCTGCCTCATCATAGTCACCTGTCTTATTTGCTATAATTGTGGCAGGCAGGTGAGACAGAGACTTGCAATGAGCTACTGTGGTCTGCTGCAAATTCGCCATTGTGCCTAAAGTTACTCAAGTGAGAAAGTTGGCTTATTTTAAATTTCAATATTTTGGTAAACCGTATATAAAAAGCTATTATCTACTAGTTTTCTTCATCTAAGTTAATTTTGAGTCACTTTATGTCAGTTATACTGAAGCAGACAATGACCTTAGAATAAATTATTCTGAGCAATAGATCTGAGTAGTAGCTGTGAGCATCAAGTAATCTAGTATTTCAGAGGCTACATGTATGGCAGCAAGGAGATTTTAATAAAGGTTGCAAAAGACTGTGAATTTGGATCCCTTTATTTGCTTTAAGAGACATGAGAAAAAATTAAAATTCCTTTTGAATGTCATATTGCTTCAGGCATTCAAATTTATTATAAATTTTACTAAAATTTAGTCAGAGGTTTTGAAAATATATTCCTCCTAAAGATTCTTTTCTATAGTTTTTCCTTTTCTCCATTTTACATATACTTTAATCTTTTAAATTCTATTTTCCTTAGGATTTTTCTCATGATCTGTTTTCCATATTAAACTAGTTATATAATTTTTAAAGTTTTTTCTTTTTGCTTTTTATAATTAAACATTTATTTTAAAATTATGTATAATATATACATGCATATTTATATATACATGTTATCTACTTGTGCACACGTATGTATACATGTGCATATATATGTGTGTATATATAAAGTTATATATACATATATTTAATAAATATTTAACATATGTATACATGTGCATATATGTGTATGTATAAAGTTATATATGCATATATTTGGTAAATATTTAACTAGCATATATTTATATAAAAAGTAATATATGAAATATATATGTATTAGTAGCCACAATTGCTATAAATATAAATATGTACATAATAAGACTTGATGCTATATATATATGTGTTATTTTATATATATATATGTATGATATTGTAAATAATGGCAGTCTTCTTATTCTCTTTCTCATCTCTTCCTACCCCCATCACTCTGATACCAATATCAATCTTATCACTTTTAGATATTTCTTCTTGCATTTACTTGACCAATTCCAAGCAATATAAACTGTTATATTTTGATTTTCCAATCTTAGAGATAGTGACATAATTTATTGAAATCTTATTATGAAACATTAGGATTGATTCACTTATGATGCAACCCTCTCTTTTTCTACAGGTACACACACACACACACACGGAGGCACACAAACATTCCTTCCTCCAATTCTCTCAAAATAGTAATATCTAAAATTTTGGTTAAATCAATATTTATTACAGTCATTATGCATATATAAATATAATTCAAAGCTAATCTACATAGTAAATTATGAATATATCCCTTTCTTCCAAAACTTTTTTACTAAATGTTAAAAATGATCTTACTTTTTTTGACATATGGAGTTTTTCTATGGATATGTTATAAGATATTCCTCAAGCTCTTTGACAGAACAAACTTTTCTCATTGGGTTCAAACACATCTGTAAACTACAGGTTCATATTCTTCTGAAAGATATCCCCTCCAGAGCGTTCTATATTTCTGCTCCAACTGGATTGGTAGTTTGGTAGGTCTTGTGCATTTATCCTATGTTTTCTCTTTGTCATTATTTTAGGAATGTCCTTTGCCTTTTTCCTGTTGATTTTCCTGTTCTCATGGATGCTGTTTTTTATTCCTCTTTCGGGATTTACTCTTTCACTTTATTGAGCACATTCTCCAGTAGTTAATGCAGGATAAACAAATGTAAGTGTTTTGATTCCTTGAATTACTAATAATATGTTTATTCAACCCCTGGTTGACTATCTGTTAATGTACAGAATTCTATGTTGAAAATATTTTCTGAAATGATTTTGGAGTCTTATACCCCAGTATTTTCTGGCATCTAGTACTGACTTTGAGAAGTGAGATGCAATTTGCTAATCTTTGTATTTCATCTGTTGTTTCTGCCAAGCTGGATGTTTTATTTATTTTTATTTTATTCATTTATTTTTGAGACAAGGTCTTGCTCTGTCACACAGGCTGGAGTGCAGTAGCGTGATCTCTGCTTATTGCAACTTCTGCCTCCTGTGCTCACACTATTCTGTCTGGTTAATTTTTGTATTTTGTGTAGAAATGGGGTTTTGCCATGTTGCCCAGGTTGGTCTCCAACTCCTGGGGTCAAGCAATCCTCCTGACTCAGCCTTCCAAAGTGCTAGGATTACCACACCTGACCCAAGCTAGATATTTTAGAATCTCTACTTTATCCATGCTGTGATGAAAATTTACATTGATGTGTCTTGTGGGTCTTTCTCCATTCATCATGCTGGCATTTGGCAGGCCTTTTAAATCTGGAGGTGCATGAGTTTCAGTTATGAAAGAAAATCTCATTTAATTTCCTCATTTAGTTTTCTCCTACCCATTTTCTCTGCATCATCTCTTTTTTTTTTAAAATAAATCATATTGTGTACATTTAAGGTATGTAACATGATGTTATAGAATACATACAGTTAGTAAAAAGGTTACTGTAGTAAAGTAAATTAACGTATCTGTCATCTCACATAGTTACCCATTTGTTTTGTTCTGGTGGCAAAGAGCAGCTAGAGTCTACTCACATAGTATGAATCTCACATACAGTACATTTACTACTTATAGTCCTCATGTTGTACACTGGATCTCTCGGCTTGTTCGTTTGACATATTTACCACTTTGTCTATGACTTCCTAGCTTGTTCCTTTATTTTTTTCCATATTTTTCCTCTCTGAATTTTTGTTCCGTATTTTGTGAGATTTCTTCAACTTGACTTTTCAACCATTCTGTAAGTGGTACTTTGTTCCTGTTGTATTTTTAAAATCTGAAACCTATTTTTTGTTCCCTGAAGGTTTTTTTTTCCTCTATTTTTGAGCCTATTAAAGGTTTCTACATATTTGTGGTTTTATGTTTCTATTTTCTCTGAGTTCCTTTTGTGGGGCTGAGGGAATGACCTCTAACTTTCATTTATTGGGAGTTTTTAAACGTCTAGTGATATTTGGCTGTTTATTGATAATTTTGTCACTATTTTATCAATAAAGCATAAATAAAATGCTGCTTATGAATAAAAATAATAAAAAGGCTATTTATCAAAAAAGCATAAAACATGAATTGGCAGCCCTGAATATATGGGTGGCACAGGATGAATGATGGGATTCATAATTGGATAACCAAGCAGGAATATGGCTCTATTTTTAGGCTAGTCACAAATGCTGGGTCTTTTTTTTTTCTTTTTTTCTCACGTTTTCTCAAGAAGAGAAAACTACACTCTCCTGTCTCCCTACAAAAAGGGCAAAGGCCTGTCTGCCCATAGTAGATGAATCAGGGAGAGGAGGTGAAATGACAACATCAGGTTTCATCGGTAAACAGGTAGAATTTCACTAAATTCCCCTGTTTTCAGTACAGCGCCTCATTCCTGCCTGTTTTGACTGTTTTCCTGTGTTTTATTCTTTAGCAAATACATGTTGGAAATTTGGGAAGATGGGGGGACTCATAGAGACGTGGGAATGCATATTATGTTATGCCCTTGGCAGAAGAAAAACAGAGGTTGTATATGTGGATGCAGCTTATTTAACTTCGCAGTCTTCCACAGCCTCAAGACTCTCTGAAGCCACATAAATTAGTATATTAATTTCTATTTATGAGTGATGGCATTTTACTTCCTGTGCTGGTAAAACCTCTTCATTTTGGAAAGAGAAAATGCCTGCATTTCTACCGTCTAAGAATATTACCCTCTAAGATATTCTGTTATCTTAATAAACCCTCTTATTATCTGTTCATGGTAAAACCTGGTGAACTAAAAAGATTTTACTGACAGATTGAAACAAAAAGAAACTTTTTCTGCAATACAGGAATTCATTTTACTTTTCTAATAAAAAAAGAGAATAAAGGATTTAATATTATCAGTGGAGGGAAAATAATGAGCTATAGGTATAAAGGGCCCAAAGCAAAAATTATAATCTCATTCACTAAGTTACTACATCCAGTCACTTTGATGTAGATTTTATAATTAATTTATCTTGGAGATTTCAACATAAAAGAGAATTACTCAAAGCCAGGCGTTCTATGGGTTTTTATTGATTTTTGTTTGTTATTTTTTGTTTTTATGTGGTTTCGGCAGGTATCTTGGTTATACTTTCCTTAACACTTCTCTTGACTAAAAATGTTGTAACTATGGTTATGACGGAAACCTTTGGGCCTAATTGCACATGTAAAAATAACCAAATGTGTTGACTTAAGTAAGGATGTAGACTTAATTTATATATATAATATAGAGTTATATTTTATTTAGCTAGATAACTAGACCCAATAGCACATTATCATAAAAAGAAAGACTGCTATTCTAAGCCCAAAATTACTTTGGGTGTATATTCAGGTTTACAGTACTTGGACAAAGGTGGTCTGTCTAGAATCTATAGAAATAAGGCATAGGCTGCTATATGGCAGATTTTGGAAGGTTGAGCTGAATTTGAGTGGAGTGGCCAAAAAGATAGTGGTCAGGTTGTGTCCCCAACAATATCTTGGTAATTCACTAGGACCCGTAGAACTCAATATACAGTTGTACTTATGGCTAAGATTTATTACAATGAAAGCAAAATGAGCAAAGGGAAAAGGTACATGGGGAAACATCTGAAGGAAACCAGGTACAAGCTTCTAAGAATTCTGTCCTTGTGGAGTCACACAGGACATGGTTTATTTCTCCAGCGTTGAACTGTGACAACATGTGTGAAATGTTGTCTATCAGGGAAGCTCACTAGAGAGTCAATACTTGATATTTTTATTGGGGGCTTGTTAGATAGGCACACTTTGGTAACAAACGTTTGAGACTCGCAGGAGGAGACCAGATGTACAGCATAAACCATATTATTCGCACAATTTAGGCACAGGGAGCTAATCTAATAAATTAATGAATGGTATAAACTTTTGAAATCCAAGCACCCAGATGCCAGGCAAGGACCAACCTTGCAGGCAGACTTAAGGATAGCAGTCTCAGGCCTGCTTTATTATTTCTTTTCTGCACAGAGGCAAAATAAGAAAATTAAATGTATTGGATACTTCTGTGTTTAAATCTTTGGTAGGCATTTTTACATACAGCCCATTTAATTTTCATAAAATCTCTATGAGTTATAATAGCAGAAGAGCTGAAGCTGAGGCTTGAAGAGATGTAATAAGAAGCCTTTGTCTCAGTCCTTAAGACTGAGGATTGCCTTAAGATGCCATTTTATGTACAACAGTAATATGGTTTGGCTCTATGTGTCCACCCAAATCCCATCTCGAATTGTAATCCCCACGTGTCACGGAAGGGAACTGTAATCCCCACGTGTTGAGGGAAGGAGGTGATTGGATCATGGAGGAGGTTTCTCTCATGCTGTTCTCATGATAGTGAGTAAGTTCTCATGAGGTCTGATGGTTTTATAAGCATCTGGCATTTCCCCTACTTGCACACTTCCTCGTGCTGCCTTGTGAAGAATGTGCCTGCTTTCCCTTTGCTTTCAGCCATGATGGTAAGTTTCCTGAGGTCTCCTAGTCATGCTTCCTGTTAGTCCTGTGGAACTGAGTCAATTAAACCTCTTTCCTTTATAATTACCCAGTCTCAGGTAGTATTCTTTATAGCAGTGTGAGAACGGACTAATACAAATGGTAATGACAAAATAGAATTGTCACTCATTCCTACCCAGTGGACTCCAGAACCTGGAGATTTGGGTATTTGTTTGCTCCTGTGGACTGCATTGGAACATGTCAACTTTTTTTCGAGAAGTAAAAGTTGGTTTCTGCACTGTCTCCATCCAGTAAAGAGGGTACCCAAACCCTAAGTGGGGTATCTAAACTTTCTGTATTCTTTCTTTACTTTAAGGCTTCTCTGTTCAGAGATTCAACTTCTTCCTGGTTTAGTCTTGGGAGGGTGTATGTGTCCAGGAATGTATCCATTTCTTCTAGATTTTCGAGTTTATTTGCGTAGAGGTGTTTGTAGTATTCTCTGATGGTAGTTTGTATTTCTGTGGGATCGGTGGTGATATCCCCTTTATCATTTTTTATTGTGTCTATTTGATTCTTCTCTCTTTTTTTCTTTATTAGTCTTGCTAGCAGTCTAAGAATTTTGTTGATCCTTTCAAAAAACCAGCTCCTGGATTCATTAATTTTTTGAAGGTTTTTTTTTATCTATTTCCTTCAATTCTGCTCTGATTTTAGTTATTTCTTGCCTTCTGCTAGCTTTTGAATGTGTTTGCTCTTGCTTTTCTAGTTCTTTTAATTGTGATGTTAGGGTGTCAATTTTGGATCTTTCCTGCTTTGTCTTGTGGGCATTTAGTGCTATAAATTTCCCTCTACACACCGCTTTGAATGCGTGCCAGAGATTCTGGTATGTTGTGTCTTTGTTCTCGTTGGTTTCAAAGAACATCTTTATTTCTGCCTTCATTTCGTTATGTACCCAGTAGTCATTCAGGAGCAGATTGTTCAGTTTCCATGTAGTTGAGCGGTTTTGAGTGAGTTTCTTAATCCTGAGTTCTAGTTTGATTGCACTGTGCTCTGAGAGACAGTTTGTTATAATTTCTGTTCTTTTACATTTGCTGAGGAGAGCTTTACTTCCAAGTATGTGGTCAATTTTGGAACAGGTGTGGTGTGGTGCTGAAAAAAATGTATATTCTGTTGATTTGGGGTGGAAAGTTCTGTAGATGCCTATTAGGTCCACTTGGTGCAGAGCTGAGTTCAATTCCTGGGTATCCTTGTTAACTTTCTGTCTTGTTGATCTGCCCAAAATCTCATAAGCTGATAAGCAACTTCAGCAAATTCTCAGGATACAAAATCAATGTACAAAAAGCACAAGCATTCTTATACGCCAATAACAGACAAACAGAGAGCTAAATCATGAGTGAACTCCCATTCACAATTGCTTCAAAGAGAATAAAATACTTAGGAATCCAACTTACAAGGGACGTGAAGGACCTCTTCAAGGAGAACTACAAACCACTGCACAATGAAATAAAAGAGGATACAAACAAATGGAAGAACATTCCATGCTCATGGTTAGGAAGAATCAATATTGTGAAAATGGCCATACTACCCAAGGTAATTTATAGATTCAATGCAATCCCCATCAAGCTACCAATGACTTTCTTCACAGAATTGGAAAAAACTACTTAAAAGGTCATATGGAACCAAAAAAGAGCCTATATCGCCAAGTCAATCCTAAGCCAAAAGAACAAAGCTGGAGGCATCACACTGCCTGACTTCAAACTATACTACAAGGCTACAGTAACCAAAACAGCATGGTACTGGTACCAAAACAGAGGCATAGATCAATGGAACAGAACAGAGCCCTCAGAAATAATGCCGCATATCTACAACTATCTGATCTTTGACAAACCTGAGAAAAACAAGCAATGGGGAAAGGATTCCCTATTTAATAAATGGTGCTGGGAAAACTAGCTAGCCATATGGAGAAAGCTGAAACTGGATCCCTTCCTTACACCTTATACAAAAATTAATTCAAGATGGATTAAAGACTTAAACGTTAGACCTAAAACCATAAAAACCCTAGAAGAAAACCTAGGCAATACCATTCAGGACATAGGCATGGGCAAGGACTTCATGTCTAAAACACCAAAAGCAATGGCAACAAAAGCCACAATTGACAAATGGGATCTAATTAAACTAAAGAGCTTCTGCACAGCAAAAGAAACTACCATCAGAGTGAACAGGGAACCTACAAAATGGGAGAAAATTTTTGCAACCTACTCATCTGACAAAGGGCTAATATCCAGAATCTACAATGAACTCCAACAAATTTACAAGAAAAAAACAAACAACCCCATCAAAAAGTGGGCAAAGGATATGAACAGACACTTCTCAAAAAAAGACATTTATTCAGCCAAAAGACACATGAAAAAATGCTCATCATCACTGGCCATCAGAGAAATGCAAATCAAAACCACAATGAGATACCATCTCACACCAGTTAGAATGGCAATCATTAAAAAGTCAGGAAACAACAGGTGCTGGAGAGGATGTGGAGAAATAGGAACACTTTTACACTGTTGGTGGGACTGTAAACTAGTTCAACCATTGTGGAAGTCAGTGTGGCGATTCCTCAGGGATCTAGAACTAGAAATACCATTTGACCCAGCCATCCCATTACTGGGTATATACCCAAAGGACTATAAATCATGCTGCTCTGAAGACACATGCACACTCGTATGTTTATTGCGGCATTATTCACAATAGCAAAGACTTGGAACCAATCCAAATGTCCAACAATGATAGACTGGATTAAGAAAATGTGGAACATATATACCATGGAATGCTATGCAGCCATAAAAAATGATGAGTTCATGTCCTTTGTAGGGACATGGATGAAATTGGAAATCATCATTCTCAGTAAACTATCGCAAGGACAGAAAACCAAACACTGCATGTTCTCACTCATAGATGGGAATTGAACAATGAGAACACATGGACACAGGAAGGGGAACATCACACTCTGGGGCCTGTTGTGGGGTGTGGGGAGGGGTGAGGGATAGCATTAGGAGATATACCTAATGCTACATGATGAGTTAATGGGTGCAGCACACCAGCATGGCACATGTATACATATGTAACTAACCTGACATTGTGCACATGTACCCTGAAACTTAAAATATAATTAAAAAGATAGTTAAAAAAAAAAAAAGACTTCTCACAGAGAATGTAAACACACGAGGAGGGTAGCAAATTAGTCAGGGGTCTCCAGAGAAAAAAAAAGAACCAATGGGATGTGTGTGGATGTGTGTATGCACACACAGTTGTGTATATACACACACAGTTGTGTATATACACGGTTGGCTCACATGATTATGGTTGCAGACAAGTCCCAAGATCTGCAGGGTGTGTTGGCCAGCTAGAGACTTGGGAGAGCTGGTGTGGTATAGTTTCAGTGCAAAGGCCGGAAGGCTCAAGACCCAGGAAGAGCTGGTGTTTATGTCCAGTCCTGAAGGCAGGAAAAAGCCAGTGTCCTAGTTCGAAGACAGTCTGGCAGGAGAAGTGTTTTCTTACTCAGGAGTGGGTCAGACTTGTTGTTCTATTCAGGCCTTCGGCTGATTGGATGGGGCCCTCCCATATTAGGGAGACAATCTGGTTTACTCGGTCTACAGATTTAAATGTTAAACTCATTAAAAACATTCTCACCAAAACACCCAGAATGATCTTTGATCAAATATCTGGGTTCCGGGTACCCCAGACAAGTTAACGTATAAAATCAACCATTGCAGGTAGTTGTATATTTCTTCATGGAATGGGTGCATTTGGTAAAGAGCAGAGTAATGCAAACACATATGAATGTCTTTAATCTGATAAATTTTCTCCGTAGCTGCGACAAACTGTCCATAGTACAGGAAGATGTAGGAAGAATCACTCATTTTTGCCATCTCAGCTCCCCTAGCTTTCTTCTGATGGCCACACACCCTCATTACCCTTTTTCCACAGCCAGGTTCTTTTGGGGAGCTCATTCTTCCCATAATGCACAGGTTCTGAGAGACTCTGATAATTGTAAGATATCACCTCCTTGGCATAGAGTTGAGTTTTACACAAGCTAAGCCAGTCAGAATCTATTTCCATCCCCCACAATTACCTGGAAATGGAGTGAGTTAGAAAAAGCCATTTCCTCTCTAGAGAAAAGGTGGAAGAATGTGGTACTAGAAGCTGTTTTACATCAGGGGAGAAGAAAGACAACTGGTAGAGAAAAACAGGGACAGCAGATAGCATATTGTTACTGGTCTCAGTTCTGCCCACCTTTCCCATAATTGGGAGCATTTCTTAACGATAATGAGCTAGTTCAAGTTGAATTTCTGCCACTACAAATCACAGTGGCTCTGACCACTGGACAGGGCCATTATACCCAAAAGGCATTCCTGGGGAGAAGAAAATAAAACCTTGGGTTAAGGCTATCTCAGTGAGGTGACACAAAGTTCTTCTGGGAATAAATATTAATATTAAGCCAAATTTTATATGATAATGAAGAATAAATAATAATGTTTCTTTTACAAACTTAAGGCCCAAACTGATTTGAGATAAAGAGAATGAACACAAATCTATAAGAGCACAGGAGCAGGCTCACTCTAAAACACGTCAGGATCCATTTCCTTTTGTTTCAAAGACTAGATCAAGAACTTGAAGGCAGTTCTGAAATCGTTTTCCTGGTGCTGAGGAGAAGATCAGGCAGAAGCCAGTCTCAGACCAGCTCTTACCTTGAGGTGAATATGAGGCCCAGACTTTCCGAAGAGAAGTACATCCTTGACAGGAGCTTCTGAACATATGTCTTACACATCATGTGCCTGTCCCTCAAACTAGATGAATGCTTCCTTTGCACTCTTCTTCTATTACTTTTATGTTCTCTTTTAACTATTTATATCTATAATAAAACTTGAATTTGTTTATTGCTTAGTATAGAAATCCAACTACTAAGAGGTAAAGAATTTGAAGGATATAATTATGTAGAAGAAAGTATGCTGAATATTTGCTTTGAGAAGTATTTAAAATATGATTTTATACATTCTCTCCAGATAATATGAAAGAATATTTTGTGCAACTTTGTTTTCTAATGAAGTTTTATTTTTCTAAGAAATTACCCTGCTTTGTTTTGGTGTCTAAAAATGTGGAACACACATCATGCAATAATGTGTGTCTACTTTTGGGAAACATGTTGAGGATGCTTATTTCCAAATAATACGTGTTTGTGTCAAAGTGAGTAGTTATATTTTGCTTAAAAATAGAGCTGGTAATTGTAAATTGTGAACTCCTGTGAGGTAGACATCAATATTTAACTGGGATAAATGCTGGGAGATTGAATTTCTCTTGCAAACTGGCAATCACATGGCATTTTAAACTCATTAAATATAAACTTGATTAACAAGTTAGACTGAAATTTTTTTTTTAATTTCATATATTTTTGTGAAGAGTCATGCAGTTCCCTGCCATATGAATGAGAGTTTTCTCATTTGAATAACAAAGCTAACAAGGAACCTCATGATATGATAAGAATACTCCAGGTAGCTTTCCATTCATAAACTCAGAATTTTAGGTGGTTGAGCTGAATTCTAAAACTGCTTTCAGCAATTACTAGCTTATTTTGCTTTTGTTTTTATTTTGTTGCAGTTGTTTCTCTTTTTCCCAGTTTCCTAATTCAAATCACTTTCCTTTCTGTTGATTATCATTACGTTTGGACATAACTGACTAGAATCTGCCAATTTGTGTCTGATTAATAAATAGTTACATATTACACAGAAACACGCATGTATGAAACCACAGACACAATGCTACAAGATTATGTGCTATAAAAGTTTACTTCCAAACCCCTTTGACCTCCATGCCATCCTGGATACCACTTTGTGGTTGTACCTTTTCCAAAGTAACTTGGAGTGCTGCCCTCTTTTCCACTGATATTCAAGAAAGCAATTTTCCCTCAAACATGCTACTGCAAAGTAGCTGCAGCTGGTTGCTGAGGGATGTTTGTGTGTTTGCATGGCGCACATTTTTCCCCTGACGACTGCTGTCATATCGACTCACTTTGATAGTCAAAATAAGCCTTTTAAAATGTTTCTGTATGCACTCCAGACTAATCCAAACCTAAAACAATGAGGCTGACTTTGTTTGCCTCTTTCAGTACCAGCAACATCAAGATAGCAGACACCACTTCCAGCTTCAAGAATGATTACCGTTGCTGAAGATGTGAGAGCCTGATAGAAGGAAGCTTGACTTTCATAAAAGAAATTGTCTCTGGAGGGCTTAGAGTGGCTCAGAAACAGCTTGCCTGGGGAATCAGAAAGATGCTATCAATGGCATAGACTCGAAATGTCATTTCACAAAGAGCTTCTTTTTATCTTTTTTTTTGTGTGTGTGTGTGTGTTTGCCACCTCTGCCAATGTTGGCAGAAACTCTTGCACAGTTACAAAATGAAGGTGAACAGGACAAAATTAGTAGATTCCTGTGAGTCATGACAGTTCCAACACAACCCCTAGCTGTTCTTCATGTTAAATTATAGTGTGGGGTATTTTAGCATGTATTGGAATGATTAACCACAGGGCAGAATCACCTCCCAAGGTGGTGCTTTATGTCATTGTGTAACATAAATTGAGAGAGAAATAGAGATGGAGAAGGGAGCCAAATGATTTGAATTTATATCATTTCATCTCATTATCTTAATGTATGGTACAGCCAGCGGACTTACTGACTTAAAAGCTTCCTGTTAACAGAAGGGATCTATAATGAGACCTGAGCTGCACAATGCCAGTGTTCAAATGACCCAAGAGATCTTTCTTAAAAACCTGATGTTAACTATGGATGTTCTGACATGGCATTTAAAACAACAATAAAAAAAGAAGTATCTTTCAGGAATGAAGCACCAAAATGATCTCTCTTCATCACTGAAGTTTAAGAAGGGGTGGGGGGAGGGAACTGAACCTTCTATTACCCTCACTACTTAAGATAGAGCTGCATTCAGACAGGAAGGACGAGTTTTTGCTTTAGTTGTTTCAGAACAGAATGGCATGGTTTTGCAACAGCAATAGCTAACCACTACTGAGCTCTTACTGCATGCTAGATGCTGTGTTGTTTATACTAACACATAACAGACTTGCATCCACTCCATGAGCTAAGCATATGCTTATTTTGTCCATTTCGTAGATGGGGAAACTGAAGTTTAGAGAGATTAATTTCTTTGCCTAAGGCCACATTGCGTGTCAGTGGCGGGACTGTTTATGCTTTTCTCTCTTACTGAGAAAAAAAAGCCAGAGCTAGCCTGACCTTGGAAACATGAAAGCATTGATGTAACTGCTAGGCAGAATTCTGTGGTTCATCTTGCTGCATTTAGTATCCTAGCCAAAATGGGGCTTTGATTTTCTGAGGCAAATTCAGCCAGTATCAAATACAATTTTTCTTGGCTGCGGATTAGAAATATGAATGCATTTGTTTCTGTTTGCACCCTTTTCCAGCTGAAAACCTCTCTTGTTAGCTGTTGACAATGTCACTTCCACATTTTCATGTGATGGGTTTCTACTGCTGCTTATTTTGAAACAGAGGTGATAATTAATCTTCCCACATTCAAGCATTGCACACATATTTCAATTTCAAATGAGATAAGACCCAAGCTGAAACACCCACACTTATATTTTAGATAGCTTTGTACCATGCATTGTAACTGGCCTGAATTTGCTTTGCAGCAGTGGCGTTATTGATAATAAGCATAGAAATATTATTTATAATGGACAGTCTCAGCATAATAGGAAACTGATCCATTAGCAGCTTCTCTGAGATTGCAAAAGTTGAAAAGAAAAAGGGAAATGGGAATCAGGTTAATGTTAGTCATTTTGCTGACCCTGCTTCATCCACTTGACATTCAATAGCAGTATAATTTTGAAACTTACCTGTAGCATCCGGTAAACATATCTCTCCTTATAGTCACTGGCACTGATTTTGAAGGTAGGTCTGGTTAGAGTATATTAGATTCAGAACTATGAGACATGTATGTCAGATAGCTTATATTTTCAAATATGTGCTCAGATACTTATGTCTAGACTATGGATTTTTGTAAACATTATTTACAGGCGTGTCAGTGTTACTAGTTAGGATGGTTTCATCTCAACCCATAAGGGTAGACAATAAGATATCTTTAAAGGGTTACCTTCTTACACATCCTCTATGTGTATGATACATATAATCAGTTTTTTTTCGTAGAGTTTCTTTTGAAGAAATCAGAAATCCCACTTAAACCCTAAAGCATGCTAATATTGTTATAGGTACTTTTCAAGTGGCCAGTCCAGGTGTTTTGCTGGGGATAAAATTGGGTTCTTCAAAGATATAACAGGTTTTTATATTTCATAGTGCAACCATTAAAAAAAAAATCTGTCTTTCTTCTCACTTCTTTTGGCTTCCTCCAATTTCTTATATGCCTCCTGGATGAAGTGGTTTCCAGGATATCTGCAACCCCTCACAAGTCATGCAGATTGGATGGTGATGGTTGGGTGCCCAGCAACTTCACAGCACCTGTACTAGGAAGCATGCTATTTTTTTTTTTCATTCTGAATATTGCTATTGCTAAAAATTCTTGGGGAGATTTTTTTGGTAAATAAAATTATTCTTCCGTTTATAGATGAATACACATACATATATAGATTTATGAGTATTTATTTACAGAAACAAAGATGTTTACTATAACATCCATAACTGAATGGCATAAAGCAGAAATACAGAGCAAAGGAGAAGGCAAAAAAGCAAAATGAAAGTAATGTCTGGCTTTTCCTTTCTTGCCCTAAGATTCAATATTTCATCTGTCCTGTCCTGCTTATAGATTGAGTTTTAAAATATTATTGAAATGTAAAATATACTAATAATTATTTTTATGTATTAGGTTTTTAACTTTCTTAAAAATGAAATTAAGACGATCCTGGGAAAAAAAGTCCCATTTAGGAGAGTTTTTTTTTTTTAAGCCTGTACTGACATAGACTTTTTCTCTACACCTAGGGAATAGTATAACACAAAAGAATGGTGCGATGGGACAGCAAACACAAAAGGGCAATGACATGGTGCAGAAAAATGAAATTATTCATTATTCTGAAATTTAGGACATGGTAATTTGAGGTACTAGGTTTTGAACTAGGAAGACCTTCTCAACATAAATGAGGAAATTTTCAGATAAATCTTGAAAGAGAATTGAAAGCTTGAGATGCTAATCTGAATTTTTTTAATCTACAAAAGGTGACATTAAGGGCTAAGAACAATGGCTGACACACATTGAACACATCTTACATGCCAGGCATTGTCGTAAACTCTTTGTATGAATTAACTTATTTAACCTACACAACATCCCCAGAATGTAGATATTGTAATGTGCCTATATTACTGATGAAGAAAGAGGAACTAAAGGTTAAGTAAATTCCATAAAATCACTTACCTAAGTGCCAGAGTCAGTGTTTCAAACCCAGGCAATCTATTCACAGAGCTCAAATTTGTTGTTGAAGCATAAAAATACGTGAAAAAAAAAGAATACACAAATACATAAATGCATTCTTTAAAACCTCAAATGAATGAACTAGATTCTAATTAGCCCTGACTAATGATGTAGCCCAGCTCATATCACCTATTGATTGGAGGTCTATTTTTCACTATAAAATAAGGGAGATATTCAAGATTATTTTTAAGCTTCTTCCCTCCTATATTCATGGTTCTAAAATCCTCCACCCCCTCTTCCCCCACCCACACCCGTTCATTATATTTTGGGAATGAGAAGTTGTATTCTATTTCAGTAAAATCCTAGAATCTGAAGGCTAAATTTGGATCTCCTAAAGATATCAAGATGCCTGGATGTGATCTGATGCACCCTTGTTGGCCCTGAGTCCACTGTGAATCATTTCATACAATAGGAAGAGCTGTCTTCTGCCACAGTTGCTCAGTTCTTTTTCTTTTAGCACAGTTTAGTTCAGCTCAATTCTTTGAAGCTGGAGGTGTGATTCCTCTTCAGAGATTGTTTGTTATTTGTTCACTAATATATTTGTACAGTAAAATTTTATTTTTTTAGTTGACACATACTATTTGTACATATTTATAGGGTACCTGTGATATTTTGATACATGCATATAACGTGTAATGTAAGTCAAGGTATTTGGGGTATTCATTACCTCAAGCATTTATCATTTCTATATGTTGGGAACATTTCCAGTTGTTTCTTTTAGCTATTTTGAAATACACAATACATTGTTGTTAACAATTGTCACCTTTCTCTGCTATTAAACATTATATCTTATTCTTGAATCTAACTATATATTTGTACACAGTAACCAACCTATTTTCTTTCCCTTGCCCTGACATACATCCTTCCTGGCCTTGGATATTTATTATTCTACTTTTACTTACATGAGATTAACTTTTTTAGCTCCCATATATGATTGAGAATATGAGATATTTGTCTTTCTGTGCCTGACTTATTTCACTTAACGTAATGACCTCCGGTTCCATCCATATTGCTGCAGATTACAGGATATCATTTATTTTTGTGACCAAATACTATTCCACTGTGGAAATATACCACAGTTTTTCTTTATTCATTCATCCACTGATGGACACTTAGGTTGATGCCATATAGTTGCTATTGTGAATAGTGCTGCAATAAACATGTGAGTGCAGGTACCCCTTTGAAATACGGATTTCTTTTCCTTTGGATAAATACCCAGTAGTGGGATTGCTGGATCATATGGTAGTTCTATTTTTAATTGTTTTGAGACATATCCATACTGTTTTTCATAATAGTTGCACTAATTTACATTTCTACTAACAGTGTTTAAGAGTTCTCTTTTCTCTACATTGTCACCAGCATCTGTTATTTTTTATTTTTTTAATAATAGCCATTCCAACTGGGCTGAGATGATATATCATTGTGGTTTTGATTTGCATTTCTTGGTGATGAGGTATGCCACACACTTTCTCATATACCTCTTGGCCATTAGTATATGTTATTTTGAGAAACGTCTATTCATGTCCTTAGCCCCCTTTTTAATAGATTACTTTGCTTTGTTTATTTGTTGATTGTTGATTGTTTCCTTTGCTGTACAGGCCTTTTTAGTTTAATATAGTTCTATTTGCCTTTGTTTGTTTTTGTTACCTATGCTTTTGAGGCCTCAGCCACAAAATCTTTGCCTGGACTGGTGACCTGAAGTGTTCTCCTATGTTTTCTTCTAGTAGTTTTATAGTTTTGAGTCTTACATTTAAGTCTTTAATTCATCTTGGGTTGTTTTTTGTATTATAGTGAAGGATAGGGGTCCAATTTCACCCTTCTGCATATGAATATCCACTTTTCCAAGCACCATTTATTGAAGAGACTGTCCTTTCCCTAATATATGTTCTTAGTGCCTTTTTCAAAAATCAGTTGTCTGTAAATATGTGAGTTGATTTCTGGGTTCTCTATTGTGTTCCATTAATCTATGTGTCTGTTTTTATATCAATACTATGCTGTTTTTGTTACTGTAGTCTTGTAATATATTTTGAAGTCAGGTAGCATGATGTATCTAGTTTTGTTCTTTTTGCTCAGTATTACTTTGGCTATCTGGAATATTTTTTGGTTCTATATAAATTTTAGGATTCCTTTTTCTATTTCTGTGAAAATGGCACTTGTTCTGATAAGGATCACATTGAATCTGCTTATTGCTTTGGGCAATATGGTCATTTTAACAATATTTATTCTTCCTCTCCAAGCAGATGGGATGTGGTTCCATTCGTTTGTGTTCTCTTCAGTTTCTTTCATCAGAATATTTTAGTTTTCCTTCCAGAGGTCTTTCACCTCATGGTTATAATTTCACTTTTAGAAGTAGGATTTTCATTGTCAAATGACAAATTCACCAACTGAAAGTACCGGGGTGTTTCTAGGCTTCTAAATCTCACAATCTGAGCTGGCATACTCCATTAAGTGTACACGATTAGGATGCCATGTTTTTAGAGACACATCCACTGAGTGCAAATATGTCACTTTTTGGTCTGCAGGTATTATAGGTAATCATATCATGCATCACTTCTAGGCTTTCTTAACAAATCTATCCTCTGAAGATATCAAGTTTTAATTTTCAGCCCATTTTGGATCCTGTCTGGAAATCCCTTCTGTCATTCTGCTTAACAGGTTTGAACTTTAAACAGCTGTGTTTGCTTCAGGGAAAGGAGCAAAAAGGGAGAGAAGTAATAGAGGAACTGTTTTCTACAAAAGATGTTTACTCTGCTTATAATTCTTTTCTGTATATGAGAGGCAAAGAAGGATGATGGTTGTGGTGATATCTCCAAGTACTTTTATGTTCTTTGTGAAGAACAGAGGAAAGTGAATTATAGTCTAGATCTTCTGGACCTAGAGAAAGATTATTCATCCTCCTCGATCCAGTGGCATGATGAATCATGATTTGTGGAGGATGTCTTAAAAACATTGTATTGGTCACTTATGGACAAAATGGAAAAGTGTAGACTGGGGATTAAGGCAGTTAGGAGCTCTTCTGCAAGTTAAGAAATTTTCATCCAAAGCATGCTTTTGAATAAATTAATTCACTCAAATTCAAAAACAATACAAACAAATGAAAGGATTGTGGTCATCCTAGATGAAGCTCGTTATTATGTTTCTTAAACTTATTTTATTTAACTTTATTTTTGTAATTAAAACTATGAATAAAGACCTACACAGTAATTATCTACCCACTATATGGAGAGTTGTTCAAATAGAAATAACTATTTCTTTCTCACATTGGAATGCCAAGTACTTGATATGGATGATTTTTAGTAAACTATCTGTATGGACAGTCTGTGAAGAATGTGGAGCTGGTCTTGTCATAGCTTATTCTCCATGTGACATCATTTTAAGAGGGATGATACCTAGCTATTGTCCATGACAGGATTATCTTCATATTCCATATACCCCTTCATAAATCCTTAGAAATTTCTAAAATGTGTCTATATATTAATCTCTCTGTAACAGTGAGAGAATAAGGGAAATGCAGTAAAGGAGAGTGAGAAAGAAAAAGAACAGGCAATTCAATTTCTAACTCCAGTTCTTATGAGACTATTGGGAGAAATGACTATGCCTATTTGTAAAAGTCAGAAAAACTATGATTCACTGGCTTAATCTTTTTCACTAAAATAGAAGATTTTCTCTGTATTTATGCACATCTTCAACCAGAGAAAATTAATCTGTATGTCAAAATACAGTAAATGTCTTACACAAAAATAGCATTGCTTATTGATAACATATCTACAAAGGTGTGCTCTAAAAGGTGTTTTATTTCTATTACATATTTCTTAGAAACATTTTTCTGGTGATCAAATACATTATTTGGACTTTTTCTCTGCTTTTCTGTAGGCAACACTGGAAAATGAAAAACAGAAACTGGAGTAAAATTATTATTGGAACAAGGGGAAGGAACATTAAGCAAAATAAAAGAAAAAATTTAAATCAATTAATGGAGAGATACGGATGATTTATACTTTCAGAAATACCTACCTCCTTGATTTGCATGAGAACCATGTTTGAACTTTGCTTATTACCACTAGTAATAATTTTTTGCCTTAGCACTAAAATAGCTAGAAACTAAGGACATTTTCCTTTAAACACAGTTACTCATGTGCTACCACTTGCTCCTGTAGTCTTCAGAGTAGCACATGTAAGCTTCCAAACCTCACAGCTCTTCCCTAGAGATAACCCACAAAGAATGTAAATTACATTTTGCAGACTCTTAAATGATAAGAAGTGAATAATTCATTTCATTTCTAGATGACTGTGAATTTGTGCTACCTAACGTTTTCTAGGTAGATACAAATAATATTGTTATATATGAGGAAAAATATAATATTTTGTAGGGTTAATTATTGCACTTATATGAGTTAAAAAAAATACCTGGAGAAAAAAAGAACAGAGACTCCTGCTTTTGCTTTTTCTGGAGCTTTTCAACAGTCAATTTTGGATCAATTCTGAAACCTTTTCAAAACAGAGTACAGACAGGAAAAAATGCACTGGTAAGATGGAAATGGGTATCACAATTTCTTTAATTTGATATCAATTGATATAGTAATTGAAACTAGATTTTCTAAAGATCATTCTGAAATGCTTAATTTATAGTATTTGTTTACAAATACATAGGAAAAACAATAAATGTCTCAAACACCATCTGTCTGCATTTTCCCCGAAGGGCTTTGCATATTTTCAGCAAGAAATGAGTCTAAATATCTTGTAATTTTCACCAAAATGTTTCATAATTTCACAGCAGCCCTGCTAATGAAGTACAGTGTGAGCCCTTATAATAAGCCAAAATGATTCCAAATAGCAGACAGTGCCTCCTAATATTGTGAAAACACAGAGAGAGCTTCTGGGGAGCAGGAGAGTTGTTTCCTGCTTTGGGCAGGAAAGAAGGCTGAAAGGAAATTTCATTTTGAAAGGAGAATGAGAAAGGCTTATATGTGCATTCACCTTAGATGAAGTTCAAGGAATTCAGAAACTTGGAGAAATGAGTCTGTGAGGACTCTTAATATTAGCTGTGAGCACTGAGATCTAGCAACAATTTTGGAGATAGATACCAGATCATTTCCTCATATGTGGTGTATGAACATCAATGTAGAAAATCAACATTTAGATACCTGAAGAAAGGAATACTGGAGATTGCAAAATTGGATCTGAAATTAATTTCCTGGTTTGTCACAGTCGTAAATCCGAGCTTCCAACACAGAGCAAAGATAGGACAGCATATGAAGGCTAACAAAGGCTGGACTCATGGCATCAATATTAACTGAAAGTTCCTCTGACCAAATGGAACTACAAACACAAGGACGCTAATAGTTACAACGGCTAGTAGCTCTAATTTATTGAGTGCTTACCATGCACTGAACATTGAGGTAGTCCCCATCATAGTGTCAAATTCTCACGACTCTCCCTCAGGATACTGTCATCCTCACGCTGCAGAAAAATCTGAAGTTCAGAGAGTATGAGTTGCTCAGGCTTAGAGCTACTATATGACAGAGTTAAGTGAGAGATCTGTCTGAAGCATCTTATGTTCATTGTACACACCTGCCTTTCTGATCATCACGCAAAATGGTCATTTTGTGCTAATTACCCAGAGAGTGTAATGGGATATGTGTACTGACATGAGTGAGGATGATATTTTAGGTGATATCGTTGCAATTTATTTATTGTATTTTTAATAATTATGTATTTATATGTATTACACAGACATTGTTAGCATACTATAATGTTGTATGCAGCTATATTATTTTTTAGGACAAAGTAAAAAGTAAGATGGGGGCATTGTCATCCAGTTACATGGAACACATGAATTACTGGTGTGGGACTGGAGATGACCACGAACATTTCAAGCATTTGTTAAGTTCAGCCTAAAGTCTTCTGAGAATGATGGTTATCTAGCTCCATTTGTCTGTCTGTCTGTCTATCTATCTACCTATCTGTCTATCTATCTATCTATCTATCTATCATCTATCTAATCTATCACCAATCATATATTTATCACATTCCTGTATATCTTCTGTCTAATATGGGCTTTCACTTTTTGAATTTTCAAGCGTTTTCTGTGTCCTTTTTAGCAGTACATTAAAATTATCTTTGGCAATAGTCAAATACAGCAAAACTTCCAAAATAGTATGTGAGGACTGAAATTTGAGCAACCTCATTTAATCCAATGAATTCCAAACTTTTTGAGCATGTGCCAATGAAGAAAATCAAAGTATTATAAATCTGTATCTATCTATATACTTGTAATATAAGACATATAAAATAGACAACATAATATAATGTAATAATAAAAAGTAGCATGTGAAATTGTGATTTTTTTCTAACCCAGTGGTAACTCTTCACTTCCCCTAAAGGCACTCATACTCCACTTTGAAGGCCACTGACTCTTAATTTCTATTATAATTAAGGATGGAAGAGACTAATATATCTTAGTAACCATTATGTGCCGAGTGATTTCATATACTTTATTACTTAAGGACATAATAAATGTGTCAAATATTTCTCTTTGTCATAAAGTCAGAATTAAAGAAAAATTTTCTAAGTACCTTCTTATTGTGTTGAATATTCTAGGTTCTCATAGGTAGTGGGTCAGAAGTGATAATTATGCTCCAAATGGAATAAAGACATTATAGTTAAAGTTGCAAAACTATATTAATTAGCATGAGATGCTGGAGTTTGGATCACTATAGAAGGAAACATAACAAGGGTAAGACACTTGGAATGTATAGGAACTACATTAGTATAGTGAAATCATGAAAATGGAACAGCTTGAAATAGCAAATAGAGCATCTAAATCTAACTTCCAAAAAGAGAAACGTGTCAAAAATGTGGCAAAACCTGCCAATCCCACATTGGTTGGATTAGTAATTTAATAACAAATAAAAGGTTCATATAAAAAATATCACTGCCATCTTCAGAGAATTGCTGATCATCATCTCTATCTGTAGAGGCATGTGTGCTTCCCAAACTATGAAAATTCAATAGCAGTTTCAAACATATGTCAACCTATGACTTACTATGTTGTTATTCTATAACTATCATTACTAAATCAGAGTAATTTAGAAAATCAATGTGATTTTTTAACATGCAAAATTGTCCTTATGGTTTTAAATGCATTATAATTATCAGAGCCAAATGATTTACTTTTTCACGGCAAAAAGTTAGTACATAATGTGTTGCCCGAGTCTGGTGGAAATATTGCCTGTGCCATTCCCCAAATCATTGCAAATTCTCGATTAAAAGATTAAGTAAATGCCAGCTGCAGACTGAAGTAATGAAAGAATCAAAAGCCCACAAAAGAGACAATTGTTTGGTTTGAAATGCATATACAAAATCTGCCATAAATAAAAAAAGACAGTAGGCAGCAAGAAGCAGAAGAGCTCAATCATAATTATGTTAATGGAAATTAAACCTTTTCCAGTCTTTTACTAATGCAGACTCCACTTCCCACATTTTTGAACCTAGTTTGTTGTAGTGATGGTTTTGAAAATAATGTTATTGCAGTTAAAATGGAATTCAATGCATAACCATGTCTAAATGAATAAATCTGGTCCTATTGTTATTGAAGATGAGCATAAAACACGATCTGAAAAAGGCTGTGTTTGTAGTTCTAAAATATATGTGAATCCCTAGGTTTAAATTTTATTTGCCCCTGTCTTTTCTCATATACCCTGTGCATATATCTCTTTTCATAGTACTTATGAAATCACCAATATAGGTCTATGTGTCCATATTCCTCATTAGTATGTGACTCCTTGAAGGCCAGAACTATGTCTTAGTCATCTTTGTACCTGCAACATGCAACACAGAGATGGATACACAGGAAAGTGAGAAATGCTATAACAGTGATGGAAGGAAAAACTGGTCAACAACCTTTTGCTGCTAAAATGTCAACATATATTTGTTCAACACATTAAATAGATTTTCTCAAATATATTCTGAAGAATTGAGAACTTACAAGTAGGAGCTGGCTTCAGTCCATCTGGATCCAACTTTTGTACCAATTCACTACAGCTCATAAATACATTTTATTTTGCCCTAGAGGACAAGAGACTGACTTGGACATCTGTAATCAAGCAAGGTGTACTTGAACTAGACCAGTGATTTTGGCGATTTAATAAGTTAGGCTGCTTCTATCATCCTGAAGCATTTTGTTCAAACATAGAGAACCGATAAGAGATTGAGTAAACAGGTTTACAAAAGTCACTCAAAGTTCACGTTAAATACATTTGATCCATCATAGCAAGGGCATAAAAGTGAACAAGAAACATAACTTTTTGCCTAAAATATGTTGAAAACTCCCAGTTATATGACAGGCAATAGACTGAAGTATTTAGGGGATTTTAGCTGCAACGTCTTAGACTGAGGAACCATGCAAAGGTAGCAGGTTCCTCCTGAATGAAGCAAGGAGGAGCTAAAGCCAGTTACAAAGGGTGGAAGTACCACTTACAAATTTAGCTGTACGATGGCAATACAAAAAGAAAAGTCACTCCATTGAAAATGAAATTAAATTTTCAATGCCAATAAATACTGAATTGTGATATGCTAAGTGCTATACAAAAAAGAAAAAAAAAGTAAAAGGGTGGATTTGTATTTTAGCTGTTTGCAATATACCTGGTTGCTATAGCATAAGTCTTCCTCAAAGTATTTTCATTATAAAGAATAAAAGTCTTTACAACACGTTATGTTAAAATTTTAATATAATTATATAAAAATGGTTAAAGTTTAATTACCAATATTTTCTGATTATCAAAGTAATCTGTACTCCTTTTAGAAAAAAAGTTGAAAAGCACAAAGATCCGTGTATACCGAATATGATCCTATTAACCATAGATATTAACATTTTGTGGCATATTTCCTTTCAGAAACAGATAAAAATTAAACATTCATATATAATTTATATAATATTGTATAATTTTAAAGTCTTCCTGCATATTTATGTTTCCTTTTCCATTCAATATTAATGTTGAACAATTCCCTGTGTGTGTTATTAGACATGTTTAAAACATTATTTTTAATCACAATAAAATATACCATCATGACTATATCATGATTTCTTTACTCACTCTCTACTTTGGGAATTTACATTGTTTCCAAATTTTTGCAATGATAATAGCACTGAATAAAATTTTCTGATATACAAACCTATGCCACATCTCATTATTTTCTTAGGTTACATTTCAAGGGAAGGAATTACTAGGTGAAAGGATTTGACAAGCTGTAAGACTTTTTTTCATTTTGTCAACTTTTTTTCCAGGATACCTTTATGTAATTTTCCTCCACCTGTTTATTATGAAAAAATTTAAACCTAGAGAAATGTTTGAATTTCTCAGGCATAAAAGAATGAACCCTCATTTACTCACTAACTTAGCTTAAGCAATTTTAAAAATATTGCCATATTTACTCTGTGTATATGTATACAATTTTTATGGCAGAACCATCTGAAAGCTAGTTGCAGAAACTTCATGGTACTTAGTTTCTGAATGCTTCAGCTTGCATTAAAAAACATGCACATTCTAATATATAACTACAAAAACAATATCACAATTGAGAAATAGTTCTTAATATCATCTCTTTTCCATTGCATATTCAAAATGTATCTATGCCAACAAATTACGTTTTGTAATTGCTTTTTACATTTCTCCAGTCTCTGTTAGCTATTGCTATATTATTATATTTCTTTAGTCTCAGTCAACCTAAACTTTTTACTTTCTATAACGTTAACTGTATTAGTTTTCTATTGTTGTGTAACAAAGTACCCTGAAACTTAATGGCTTAATACAACACACATTATTACATCATAGTTTCAGTGAAGTCGGGATCATCTTCGCTGGGTGATTCTGGCTCAGGGCCTCTCACAAGGTTTCAGTCTAGATGTCCACTGGGAATGTATTTATCTGGTGACACCACTGGGGCAGAAGGCTACTCTTCTGAGTTTACTCACATAGTTGTTAGTAGGCATGCTGACTTCACAGGAGTCCTCTGTTGTTAACTACATGGAGCTCTTCATAGGGCTTCCCGAAACGTGGCAGCTGGCTCCTCCAGGGCAAATGATCAGAGAAAGAGGGAGGGGGGCAGAGATAGAGCCTGAGACTGTAATGAAAGTTGTGGTCTTTTCATAACTTAATCTCAAAAATGACATCCCATGACTTCTATTATTTTCTATTCATTAGAACTGAGTCACTAAGGACAGCCCACAGCCAAAAGGGTAGAGAATTAAGTTCTACTTGAGGAGATGAGTACCAAAGAATTTAGGATTGTGTCTTTAAAATCTCCACGTTGACTATTTGAAGAAATCAAGGCCTCATAGAATACCCTAAATGGTGGATTTGTCAGAACTTCATAGAACACCGACATCAATTATAGTGACTCTGTGACCATAATGAAACAGGATAAAATAGGATGAAGACACACTCATGTTGGAACGCTGAAAAACAAAACACAAACGAACAAAAACAGAACAGTGCAAATTATAAAAATGATCCACTGTCTGCCTCTCTTATCTCACATGAGTGACTGCTTATTTTTACCAATTATAATTAAGCTCCATTTAGTTTCTCCTGACTCCTAAATAAAAATTAAACTATCCAATCATTGAATTGCCCCTGCTTTATGATAGTATTCAATCCTGAGAAAACTCCTGTTCTTTGAACTCTTCCTCAGATTACCTAGCATAGGGCCAAACCTTATGACAAGCCATTCCTTACATCTTCTTGAGACATCCCATAGTGTATTCTGGGGTGCAGACTCCTATGCTACACCAAAAAACAAATCTAGGCTTGTTTCACTAGAGTTGTTTTTGCTTAGCTTGTGGGCATCAAGAGAAGCTTACAGTTTCTTTTTATTTTTAGAATATGTTCTAGATTGCAAAATTTGATATATACTCATATATTACACTTCATTGATTAAACTGTTTGTGTCTTGCATATGCTATTTTTTTTGTCTAATCGATCTGTCCAGAACAGGGGATTCTGTGTCAAAGTCTCCTATTATTAGTAAGTTTCTACAATTTTTCTTTTTTGTGTAACCATCAGTGTTTTCTTTATGAAGTTTGCTGCTGTATTGATTGGTACATAGATATTCATGGTTGCACTGTCTTTCTTGTAAATTGTAGATGTAGTGTTATGGAGCATTGTTCTTTTGTCTTGCATAAAGCATCTTGCCTGATTGTTAACATTGTCAGGTAGCAACATTTCAACCTCTGCGTAATTTTCTTGAATTTTTCCCCATATTCCTTTGCTCTTCTCTTTGATTTTGCTTTTTGTACTTTTTTCTTTAGTTTTGTTGCTTATATGCAACATAGAGTTTTTGGGGATTTTACTGATAAGCCAATTTGAAAATACTTTAATAGGTCATCTAAGCCTATTTATATTTGTTAATGTGACTGATATATTTGGGCTTAGCTCATATTATTATTATTGTTTTGGCACAGGGTCTCACTGTGTTGCCTAAGTTGGTCTTGAACTCTTGGGCTCAAGCAATCCTCTTGCCTAAGCCTTCTGAGTAGCTGGGACTATAGGTATACACAACCTTACCTGGCATCAGCTCATATTATTTTAAGTTAAAATTACTAAATATATTATATTCACTATGTTTCACTATGTGACCTCTTTTCTTTTGCTTCTTACATTTTTATTTTATATTTATTTTGGTATTCATAAACTTTTGTGGTTTTGTTCTAGTGTTAACTTTCATAGAACATAGTCTCTTTTTTCTCTCCTTAGCGTTTTTTCTCTTTGTAGGTAGTTTGTTATTAGTTCTGATTATTCAACTGTTCCTGTATTCAAATTTTTTGCTATGTAATTTTGTAGTAATTTCACACTGTGTTTAGGCATATTTGCATTTTTCCATGCCTTGTGACTTTTAGTTTGACAATATGACCTTATTTGAGCAATAGAATGAGACTGAAACATTAGTCTGGCATTTTTAAGCCAGAGTTCAGAGGCTTTGTGTGTTTCCATGGGCTCTACTGTACTTCTCCCACTGCCATAAGACAAACAGGCCTGACTTCTCATGACACTACTTGAGCCAAAAAGTCCCAGGTGGAGGATGGGAGACTTGTGTAGCAAAGCCAAACTGCCTCAGCTGAGCCTCGCCTTATTTAGCCTTCCCTAGCCAACACCCAGATATGAGAATGAGACAATCTTAGATTAGTAGCATTGCCTAATAGAATTTAGCCCAGTCCACGAGAATATGATTCTTGCGTTAAGCCACTGAGGTTTGGGTGGTTTTATAAAATGCAGCATTATATAGTAAAATGGTAACAGTTTTACATTTTTAAGTGATATCCCTTGACTAGCACCTATCTGGCCATCAAGGAGCTTAACCAATTTTTCATTTTCTTTTTTTTCTTCTTCCATTAAAAAATTTCCATATTATCATTTATATAGTATTCTTATACATTTATTCTCACCTTTATGTTAAAATTATATTTGTTATTAAATAATCATTGCATTCACCACCAGCCGTTTTGCTGCCGTTTCTCTATCTTGGTTGAATGAAGCTTTCTCTCTAGTATATCTTACAGGAAAAGCTCCTGAGTAAAGTTTCTTGAACTTTCATATTAAAACTGTGCTTTTATACACTTGATATACAGTTCATCTGTAGATTAATTCATTCCCTCTTTCTTTCTTTGCATTTCCTAATATTCTTCTGCTCTTTCCTGCACTGATGTTGCTGTTGAAAAGTTAGATGTAAACATTTTTTTTCTTGTTAATTACTTCATGTTTGACTGTGACTCAAAGGGTTTTTTAAAATTATAATAATTTACTAAGATATGTCTAATATTTGATGGTAATGGATTGATTTTTCACACATAATTGATGGCAACATTTAATATGAGGTTCCAGTTTATTCAGTAAAGTTTTCTTAAGTTATGGTTTTTTATATTAAACATCCCAATTGTTTAGTTTTTCTTCTTTAGGGACTCCACTTATAAAATAGATCTTCTTGTCTTTTTAATCTATTTCTTTCTGATCCTTTACTGTACTTTTAGTCATATATTTCTTATTGTAGTTTTGGTCGTATCTAGTCTCCTTTGGACCTTGTAGTTTATTTCTTCTTTCTGAAATTATGTTATTATTCTTTAGTTTCTTTTTTGAGTTTGGTCTGCTCTGACTTCATATCCACGTAGTGTTTATCCAGTATTATTCTGAGTTTTTAAGTTCTAAGTTTGTGATGGTCCCTCATGTTTACAATTGCTTGCTTCATGTTTAATTCTTCTTGGAATATATTATAATAATACCTGCCTCTGTTTCATCGCTACTTTTTAGTGTTTTAATCTTCTGAAAATGTTTTATTCTATTTTCTGTTTTCTTCTTAATGAACTTGTATAGATACTGGATTCCTTTTTGTTTATATGTACTTGTATATTTTTTAGACAGATGATAATTGATAATTCAATGAGGGTGGCGTAAGGATTTTGGATGGTCCTTTTGGTGCTTAGCACCCTCTTATGAGCCACAGTAAAATATGCTTTAAAAATAAATGTATACTTCTTGCTTTTTTCTAATTTTTGATACTAACCTTTTTCAGCATCTTTATGTCTTTAGTTACATATTTTTTTCTCTTTGCCGATAAGCCTGTAGGGAACACCTACATTTTCAAAGTTGCCTTCATCTGCCCTCAAGATACTGCCTTTCTAAGACTGCCACTAAGCTCCTTTCTTTTAGCCCCAGTGACAGTGGACTAAACCACCAAGTCTCAGGGCTCTTTTCAATATTCTCCCACTCAAAGTAGACTTTATTCCTTCCAGGTATGATACTTATACGGTGTTACCTTTGATGGGCCAGTACCTTGACTCCCCTGTACACTACCTCCTGTGCAAATTTCCCCAGTTCTCTCTGCTAGTGTGGGCTCTGGATCCAGCTCTGTTGGCTTAAGGTATTCATGCAGTCATAATGCTTCCTAGACTTGGCTAGGAATGGGTGTTTGCTGAATTTTTTCTCTCATTGTGATTTTGTAGTACTTTTTGAGGATGTAAAGGGATTAAAATATAGATAGCCACTTTTATCCCACAGAGACGTGGGAGCCCTACACTCAATTATAACAAAACTGTTTTGTGGTTAATTTCAGAATTCCATTAAAATAGTTTTTCTTTCTGACCTCAGTAAACTATAATATATGACTCATACCAAAGATATTCATTAATTGAGGTTTGAAAAAATATTTTAAATATGATAGAAACATAATTTCTTATTTTTTGATCTGCAAGAAGTGTGAGATTCTCTAGGTGTTATCAAATGGTAGATTTTTTTAAAGTTATATTCTAGATGTCATCCATTGTGCTATTTTTTAAACAGAGTGAGCCAACTACTTATATATTGATAAGGAAGATGGTGATAAATCTTTTAAAAATAAAAATTCTGTCAAATAACATTCTCTGAGGCAAGACAAATAATGTGGTAGAATTATCCAGCTGGGCTTGGTGGCTCACAGCTGAAATCCCAATCTTTTGGGAGGCTAACGTGGGTGGATTGCTTGAGCTCAGAAATTTGAGACCAGCCTGGGCAACATAGTGAGATCCCATCTCTACAAAGATAAAAGGTTAGCTGGGCATGGTGACGCATACCTGTAGTCTCAGCTACTTAGGAGGCTGAGGTGAGAGGATTGCTTGGGCCCAGGAGGTTGAGGCTGTAGTGAACTGTGATCGCACCACTGCACTCCAGCCTGGGCAAGACAGTGAGACCTTGTTTTTATATATATATATATATATATATATATATATATATATATATATATATAAATTAAATATAAATATATATATATATTTTTTTGTTCTTACAAAACGATATTGCAAAACTTTTACGTCTGCAGTGATTGAAATTTCACTCAAGAGTGCATTGCAGACTTGTATTTTCTATATTCAATATCCTACAGCTTCTTTGATAGCAAATGGCAAATTAAAATTGTTAGACTATCCAAGGAGACACGGGTAGATGTAAATTTGATCCTTGTTTCTCATTGAGGCTGATAACAATGTTGATGAGGTTTGGTTTGGTTTTCAACAATCACATTCTTATTACCATCATTTTGTGTGACCATGGTAGTTGAAGTGGAAACTTAAACAAGTGGAAGATTGTGATGGCTCCTTTAAGTTTTGTAATAATAATATGCTGAGATGAGATGTCTTTAAGGTTCAAGGGTTCTATGATGCTGATGTGTTCTACCAGTGTGCCTTCCATCAAGGAGCTAATTTCCTTGCCTTCAGTGAAAAAGAAAAAAGAGAATAAAAGTGACATTCTTTTCTATCCAACTGTTAGACTATCAAAGGAAGTAAAATAAAAGGGAGAAATAAAATACAGTATATAAAGAAAAAAACACACAAAGTGATAATGAAATAAAAAATTATGTCCCAACTTGGAAATTAGAAAAAAAGATGACAGTTCAAATTCATGAGAGCTTTGTGGTTCCCTGTCAATATGCCATAAACAATTATTAAGGTTGGAGAAATGTTATACTTAACTACTAAGCTCAGTACCATCAAGAGATATGGATGTTAACATCAAAGACACAGTAACATAGAGATCTCCTAGTGCTCAACAACACTTAATAGTAGTACACAATAGATTTTTTTCTACTATAATATTACTGAAACCAGATATTAAACCCAGGGAGTAAAACTAAATTCTCCCAGTCACATCTTATGGTAAACATGCTAAAATATAAAATTCAGAATAATAAAACCAGACATCATTCAATTAATCTGTTTTTAAGTATATTACTCATTTATAGAAAAGAAATAGAATCAATATATGAGAATAGAATTATCTATAATTCAAATGATTAAATGATAATTATTAGATTTCTATTAAACGAAGGTGTATGAGTTATTTTAAAAGATTTATCCCCCTTTACAGTCATTTTTATTCATTCAATAAACATATATTAAGTATCTATGTTCTGGGGCAGTGAGTTCTAGGGATTATTCAATAGGGACACAGTGACAGCCTAAGCAGACTTGGCTGTTATGTCTACTCACTGGAACGTTTACAGAAAATGAAGGAAATGTAAAAACCAACATATCCCCATGTGGGGATGCTGCAGTAAGTAAAATAGAGTACTATGAAAAAACACTTCATAAAATTTTATTACATTTGTGGAGGGCAACTGTAGGAATTACCTGGGATTTTAAGTTCGTATTGTTTAGTTCTAGAAAGATGTTTTTCTTAGGGTGCGATTTATGGAGTATGGATTTTGAAGTCAAATAGACATGCCTTCAAATTTTGACTGTGTTCCATCTACTAGCTATTTTATTTTTAGAAATTTGTTCAGTTCTATTGAGTCACAGTTTCCCCACTATATAAAATTTATTAAAACATGATTATCAGATTCCTATTAGCATTAAATATGCTAATACGTGTAAAGAGCATAGTAGAATAACTCATTCTTAGTAAGTTCTTATTGTTAGCTCCCTTACCCTTGTTACTGAAGGTAAAAATTTATGATATTCTAGGAAAAGAAAATATAGCATATTCTCTTTATCCCATAGAATTTATTATATACATGAAATAAAAATAAAATAATTATTGCTTACTTTAAGTGATAGCTTTCAAAAGATCAGAATAGCGGGATTTTATCAAATAAAGTCTGAGTTCCCACAGTAAAGGTAGTTATGATAAATTAACTTCAATATTCTATAAAAATAATCCATATTTCCCAATTTGCATGTTAAGTCATACCATCCCCTGTAAGTTGTCAGTTGCTAAGAGTCAGGAATCATGTTATCTTTTGCTCAATCACTAAGTGGCACATATAATATATCCAAGATAATAAAACAGTGTATTTCTCTTTTCTCTCCTATTACGTATAAATCTAGGATTATACATCTTTGATTCCTTTTTTTCTTGTACTCCAGCAGGTTATCTATGCATTTTAATAATAACCTATAAAAATGTCTAGGTGAGAGAAAAACAATTTAACTGTAGTTTTACAGTAAGTTATTAGCAAACCAGACCCACTGGGTCAGTACTGTAACGTATCAGAAGAGCCTTGCAAGCAACAGTGCAGGACAACAGGTAGATAGGGCCAGATTTATTAGTCTAGATTTCGTAGGTTGTCAGGAAGACCATTAAGAAGCCGTCGTAGTTTAGAAAGGGGCAGTGAGCTGAAGCAAAGCTGACAGATGTAGGCCATCATGTCCAAAATACCAAACACTAGGGTAAGAGTAGGCTAAAACCCAGGCAAGCAGAATGAAGACAAATATAGGCAAGTCTCTGGAAGGAGAACGTTCAAAGACACTAAACATCCAGTGGAAGGCATGCAGAGTGCATGTGAAGTAATGATTTCATGAAAACCCTGCTGTACAGGAAATATGCTATTTCAACCAGAAGGGTTCCTGCTGCAGAAGAAAAAAAATCTTGTGACATGCTGACAATTTAATTCTACAGGAGGAAGATTTGTGGTATGTGTATTTTATTGGGGAGGCCAAATGTTCAAACACAATGGGGGTGATCTGAGTCAAGCATCTAGCTTGGAACAAAGCAGTTATGAAACCTGCCTAGATTTTCTTACCTTTATTCTCTGAGCCACAAGTGCTCATGGTGAAAAGAATTACCTACAGGATTAGTTCCATTTCCAGGACATTGAAGATCCTCCTCAACTGTCTTTATTTTCCTTGTTAAAGGTGGTTTTCTTGACTAAAATCTCCATGATGGCATAGACTGAAACTTTATATTCTCAATTTTTGAGTGTCTTGTATGGTGATTCCTAATGTAGTCATTGCTCAAAACATATTATTAAAAAGAATAATTATTTTTGACAGTAAAAAAACTCCCTTCATTTTTTCGTATTTTTTGCATCTGAATAGAAGCTGTTATACTGGCTTGAAGGAGCTCAAAATAGTTTGAGCGTGTTTAGGTTATCATAAATATTGAGTCTCTGAATTCGTTTTTATTATTTATGTAGTGCAGGTGCTGACACTTGACATATGAAAACTGGACATAGGGTACTCCAATGCATAGGAAGAGCCAGATGCATTTATATTTTACTTGGTAGTGCTGTAAATACAGATATGTTAAAAGTTTACATAAAAAGATTAATACTATAAAATGGAAACTCCAAGAAATCCTAACGTGTTTCTACTTTGCTTTTCTTAAGACACATGCTGTTTATTGTGTTTGAAAATTGTTTTGGTGATGAAGAGGGAGGGAGTTAGAAAAAGAATGGGGATGATCTGAAACATAGGTGGGGATGTTCTCTTTCCTGTGTCTTGTTTTCTTATAGGGGCAGGAGGAAGATGGGAGGGCAAATCATACACCTATTATAGTCATATTCACAAATATAATTTATGTACTTCAATCTCTTTTAATATGTCATTCTGACTTAATTAGAGGGTGATATTAGGTCATGCAAACAAGAGCCAGATAATGCAACTTTTTGAAAAGAAACAATCATTGCAGACTAAGTGAATACCCATTGAATACCCATATTCATAACAGTGTGTCTTTTGTGAGGTGTCATGTTTTCTCTAGCTATGCAATAGAAATTTCAAGTGAAATATTACAATATCGTATTTATAAAGCCACACACTCAAAGAAAATCGCTGAAATCCTAGGACATAGCAGCATGGATGGCTTCATTGCATTTAGATAATATATCCCCAAACAGTCCTCAATTTTGGAGCATGGGATGGTTAACATTATGCGTCAACTTGGCTAACCTATGGTACACAAATAGTTGATCAAACACTAGATTAGATGTCATGTTGAAGGTATTTTTTAGATAAAATCAACATTTAAATCATAAGCTTCAAGTAAAGTGGATTATCCCTCATAATGTGAGTGGCCCTCATCCAATCTGTCAAAAACCTTAACAGAAAAAGACAAGTCCCCATTCTGCCTCCAGCCCACCTTCAGACTCAAGCTGCAACATCAATCTCTCACTATTTCTCCCTCTCTGTCTCTCTCTCTGTCTCTCTGTCTCTCTCGGTGTGTGTGTGTGTATAGAAAGAAAAAGAAAGTGTAACATTACTGAGAAGTTTTATAGCCATGTGATCTTGGACTAGTAACTTTAACCTTTTATGTGTGTTTCCTCAGGTATAAAATCCATATTAGATTTGCCACTAGTATAGCTATTTACATTAAAATTAAATTAAAAATTTAGTGCAGCAGTGGTATTAGACAATTTCAAGTGCTCAGTAGTCACACATGCAGAGTATTTTCATCACCTCACAAAGCCCTATTTGAATGTGCTTGAATGGAATATTTCTAACGGTCCCTTTAGAGACAAAATGTAATGATTGAGGAACCCTAGGTAGAAACCATAGTGGGCTTATGTTGTGCTATTTGTCAGTTAGCTTATTTTAGCCAATATGCAGGTTTGTTTACAGTAGGTAGTCACTGCATGCTTACTAAACTGAATTGAACTAAGACCAGTGCAGAAAACTGTAAGTGATATATTAGTGACCTGAACTGAAAGCCAACAGGTACAGTAGAAAAATACGAGGGGGGTCGGGCGAGATGCTGTGAAACATCAAAAAAAAGAAGAATGGTCAGGTCTTGAAAATGGGTTAGCTATAGGAATTTAATTAAAAAAAAAAAAAAAAGAAACAGAGGGCAACTGGAAGTTCACAACTATTGTGGAAGGGAGGAAACTGGGTCAGAAGAGGGAGCAGTAGTGGGCCAGATATGTAGCTCTCACAATGCAGGCATGTAATCTGCTGAAATCAGCCTCTACATTCCCCACCCGAAAGAGACAAGGATGAATAGACACAAAGAAAAAGTGGGAAACAAAATAAAGCAATTTATTGATTTTGTAGAGATCGTAATAATCATCTGGAATTGCTCTTACTCTAATTTGGTTAACAGAAAAATACATTTTCTCCTGTAGTGGGGCATTTGACAACTTGCAGAAAGAAAATTTTGAGGTCAGTTTGCTAGTCTCATTTTATTTAACAAAGTAGTAGTTCAGGCCCTAGCAGTGCCAGTTGTACTAACATTT
The DNA here is from genome assembly GCF_028885655.2 of Pongo abelii. Taxonomy (NCBI): domain Eukaryota; kingdom Metazoa; phylum Chordata; class Mammalia; order Primates; family Hominidae; genus Pongo; species Pongo abelii. Next base: position 34,920,917 of record NC_071998.2, read on the forward strand.
GCTATTATTAGCAAATAATTATTTTTTTTTCCTGCTGGTGGGAGGAAAACTTATCAACTAGATAAGCTATTCTTCTCACTGCTCCCTCTGGTTTTGTTACACATTGGTCTCCATATTAAGTAACAGCTCTATTATTTATCCTAGCCCCACTTTAAAGAATAACAACTTAAAAATCTGTGATGATCCACTTTGGGAGGCCGAGGCGGGCGGATCACGAGGTCAGGAGTTCGAGACCAGCCTGACAAACTTGGTGAAACCCCATCTCTACTAAAAATACAAGTTAGCTGGGTGTGGTGGTTCACACCTGTAATTAATCCCAGCTACTCAGGAGGCTGAGGCAGGAGAATCGCTTGAACCCAGGAGGCGGAGGTTGCAGCCAGCCGAGATCATACCACTGCACTCCAGCCTGAGCGACAGAGTAAGACTCCATCTCAAAAAAAAAAAAAAAAACTCTGATGATCAATGTTCTACCTTAAAATCACAAATAAATGGGCTACATTCAATGCAGGAAATATGCTTATACAATAAAAAAAGACATTAAGTTGGGAAGAAACCTTAGCAAAAGCATTTCCCACACCTCTCATTTTACAGATAGAGATCCTAAGATTTAGAAGTGTAGTATTTTACCCAAGTTATACAGCTAGCTCATGGCAGAACAGAAGCTAAAACTAAACTAAATTCTGTCAATATTCACCCACTCAAATAATTCGTTAACCACTTTCCTAAAGAATTTACAGATACCATCATCATCATCATCATCATCATCATCACCATCACCACTATTATATTATTGTTATACTTTTTGAACACTTCCCATGTGTTAGTACTGTTCTCTTTCAAGTTTTAACTCTTCAACTAGTTCCAGACCACTTTTTGACTTAATTTCTTGTTTTAACTCATTTTATTCTTATAATTATATAAATTATATCATTAATACCTTTTTTGGTGATAAGAAAACCAAGGCATAGAGGGGTAGATACTAAAGTTTAAGAATCATTGTTCTGTACATTTTTCTGCATATATTTACAACCTTATAATTTCCTTTTCATTTCTCACAGTGTTTACTATTTCAATGCAAATACACTGTCTATTTCTTGAGCAGAAAAAGACATCTTTCTCAGGCCCCAGGAACTCACAGTTTACTGGATGACACTTTTACCTAAACCAATGAAACCAATGACAACCACATTCCATGATAAGTTTTATAATACATTTTTATGAAGGGCATATGTGAAATGCAGTAAATGAATCTATTCGCCAGCTGGGGAAAACACTCTGGAATCATGTATTGAAGGAAATGTTTACAGGGCTAAGAAGTGGGGAGAACCATTCCAGGACTTAGAGTTGGGAAATGTGGCCAAAATACTCATAACTGGGCAAGGCAAACATGCTAAAATATTTGGTGAAGGATGACTCTGGAAACAAATGTTGATGCTTAAGTATTTTTCTTCTTTAAATTCCCGTGTCTTCAATTACTTCTGTACCCTTCAAAACACATAAGAAAATTTATACATTGTATAAATATGTGCTGAACTAAACTGAAACGTGATTGATTAATTGAGTATGACTGTACTGCACTTTTTCCTCAGTTGTATACAAGGTCGTATGTGGAAATATTTTAGTTGAGCAAACAAGAAAAAGCCTTGGAATCCTTAAACTAGTTTATGCATGGCAGCAATAAATTATGCATTTCCACTTGGCATCTGTTTATTTAATAATTCATTTAGTTTAAATTTTGTCTAAGTATCTTTCCCCAATAATTTATAAAATCTCCTGACAGTCAATGAAATAAAATTCACTGAATTTATTTTCTTTCTGCCTTCTTCCCTCTCTTTCTATTCTGCCCTTCTATCTACCCAACTCTCTGCAGCTGCAAGACATGATAATAGGAGGGTCTTGAAATATACCAAAAATGTTATTAATTTATTCTGTGTTATATAACAGTATCAGAATAGATAGAACATTTTAGATGAGTGTAATGCATGATTCATATGTTTAAGAGCCCTGAGAAGTTTTTAACAGAACTCTAATTTTTTAAAAATAATATTGCCGCCTTTTATTTCTCTGCCATCTGCTTCCCAATTCTTTCTACTGATAATGCTACAGATACTGAGGAAAACACTTTCCCACTGAGATCAAGTAGGGTCCTCTTCTAGTCTACTTTTATTGTCTCAATAGTACAATTCTAGAATATACCATGTGTTTTTGGCTTTTATTTTCTTTGAGGGGAAGCAGAATTGGTGAATTGGCTGTCAAGCAGTTTTCAAAGGAGCTAATGTTTGTGCCCTGAAAGAAATGAGAGTACAGGACCCAAATGGTAAATATTTAACAACAGGGAATTCTCATTCCCTTGCTAAGTGCTCTGCCAGAAATTTGTAATACTAATAGTCAGCTTTAATTAATAGGTGACTGTGCCTGGAGTCACAGTCCTCGCAACAATAACAAGTTACATACACATCTTATTAAACCTTCTAATGCTGATGCCTCTGACATTTTTTCTAAAATAACACACCCATCTGTGGTATGAGTACCAAAAATACTATACACAGAACATGCCTGATCACCATAGATACTAAAACAAGAGTATTTGTTGAGTGAATACATGTTTAAATACACGAAGGCCGAACTCTTCTATATCTTTCTGTGTATTTCTACTCTATTACTTATGTTAACAGTAATATTGCCAAATTTGATGATGATGATAACAAAACAAAGTCTGCATTTTAGAGTGCTTTGCAATTTGCAAAATATTTTTACACATAATGACTCAACCAATTTTCACAGAGAAAAAGATTGTTGAATTCAGTCGTTTCCACAGGTGGTTAGTAGTTCATCCAGGTAGGTCTTTTTTTGTCACCGATTCTAGTGTTTCTTTAATTATATTGAATTGTGACCATAATGCCTTATCTTAAACTGTAAGACATCAGTGTGAGGTTTTGTGATGTTAAACATGTAAAGTTTTATGTAAAGAAACATGTTAGGAGAAAAGATGATATCATCTAACATGGTAGCTGTCTACTTCTTTGATACTGTGTAAACACTATGTCAAGAAAATACAGTTCTTTAATAATATATTCTATTATCAGGAATATACTATCAAGGACAGACACAGATGGAGAGCAGTGGTCTTATACCTCACGGTTCTATCTCTGGCAATTTAATTAATGTTTGGTTTGAGAGCTAAATTGCTTGATCTTAAAGGTTTAGGATATCATTTTCTAAAGTGTATTCTGCAGGATAGAAAGCAGTGTAGATAAATGTGAACAACATGGAGATACACCCTCTTTGAGGAAGCATGTTTTGCTCAGCTGTAGGAAATGCAGTCAGCCAACTATGGTCAGTAGACTGCTTCCAGCTCCCCGCTCCTTCAGGATGGGCCTCAGCTGCAGAGAGCCAACTTCCTGGTCTTCCTCACTTGGTGACTGCGGGGGAATGTGGTATAAAGAACCTGAGCCAAGCTGAGGTGCTCTGATGGGCAATACTTTTCCTGGTACCCAAAACTTCATCTCAATTTCTACTTCAGAGAATACAACCTAGATACCAGGAAAATAAATTCTTATTAAATGTTTAAGGAAGACTGGATTAAATAAAATCATCTTTTTTTTTTTTTTTTTTTTTGAGACAGTCTTGCTCTCTCGCCCAGGCTGGAGTGCAGTGGCGTGACCTGGGCTCACTGCCAGCTCCACTTACCGGGTTCAGGCCATTCTCCCGCTTCAGCCTCCGGAGTAGCTGGGACTACAGGCACCCGCCACCACGCTGGGCTAATTTTTTTTTGTATTTTTAGTAGAGACAGTGTTTGACCGTGTTAGCCAGGATGGTCTCGATCTCCTGACCTCATGATCCACCTGCCTTGGCCTCCCAAAGAGCTGGGATTACAGACATGAGCCACCATGCCTGGCCCTAAAATCATCTGTTTTTTAAACACTTCTGAAAATCTTAGAGCCTTAATATACTTTTATACATTGTGAATCTCCAAGACAAGACTTTCTGCTGTGTAATGTTTCCCAAACTTGACAGTCACTTTTTCCCCCAGGTGCATTTCATCTTTTACATTAAATAAGCTGTTAAATTAGCCTCAGGGTGTCTCTGAACTTTGAGCTCCTACATAACAAACTGCAACCTAACTTAGTCCATAAACAAATGGAAACTTAGTAGTTTATTTTTTGTAACAAATACCTGGATTTCAACCAATCACAAACATCTGAGCTTCAGCCAATCACAAGCAGCCAACTGATAAAACCATGCCCAAGTAAACAAATGCCTCATGATATCATGCCTAAATAAAATAAATGCCTGTCAGTAGACAATCTGTTGATTGCTCTATTTTTATTCTACTCGTCAGCATGTAAAAGCTTATTGCTTATGCTGCTATGTGGAGCTCTCTGAGCCTCTTCTGATTGAGTGCTGCCCAATCCATGAATTGTTTTTTCCTCAAGTAACTCTCTTAAATTTATCTAAAGTTTTTATTTTAATGTACCAGATTACTGTTCTGCAGAAAAGTAGCGAAGAGAATCAGCACAACAATTTGCACAGTCCACCACTAAGCTAAAAATATTTTTTAAAATGTTACATTTCAATGTATCACCTGTTGGGTAATAATGAGTATCTTTAGTTTTCTTTCTGATCTATTAAACACTCTGTTTGATTTTTTTTTCTATCTCTTTTACAAGTGAGAAGGCAGACTTTCCTCATCTTATACATCTCCTATGTTCTCAAGATAATTTCAAATTCTTCACAGTTTCTCCTCAGGTTCTCCTTAGCACTCCAAGCATTTCCCAACTTCCTTCCCCATCCCTGGTTACAGGATTGCTAAGCTATGCCATATTCACATAGTTTGTCTTCACTGCAAAAATTACATTAATTTTATATTTGTAAGTTTTAAGTTCAAACTACAAGATTAATATAAAAAACATATGCCCTTTGCTCAGATTCACCTATTGTTAATATTTTGCCCCATTTGTTTGCCACATGCCATCTATCTATCCATCTCTATATATGTATATAAGTATATGGATGTGTATGTGTATGCATTTATATTTTTTTCTGAACCATTTGAGAGTAAATTGTATACATTATGGTCCTTTACCTTAAATATTTCAGTGCATATTTCCAGTTTAGTCAACCGTCCAGTAATGTTCTTTACAGTATGTTTTCCTCTATTACAAAATTTCAGTCCAGGTTCATATATTATTTTGAGTTACCATGTCTTTTTAGTCGTCTTTAATCTGGAATAGTTACTCAGCTTTTTGTTGTCTTTTATGAACATGACATTTTTAAAGAATATAGTCCTTTTAAAAAATATATATATTTTTTATTATTATTATACTTTAAGTTTTAGGGTACATGTGCACAAAGTGCAGGTTAGTTACATATGTATACATGTGCCATGCTGGTGTGCTGCACCCATTAACTCGTCATTTAGCATTAGGTATATCTCCTAATGCTGTCCCTCCCCCCTCCCCCCACCCCACAACAGTCCTCAGAGTGTGATGTTCCCCTTCCTGTGTCCATGTGTTCTCATCGTTCAATTCTCACCTATGAGTGAGAACATGCGGTGTTTGGTTTTTTGTCCTTGCGATAGTTTACTGAGAATGATGATTTCCAATTTCATCCATGTCCCTACAAAGGACACGAACTCATCATTCTTTATGGCTTCATAGTATTCCGTGGTGTATATGTGCCACGTTTTCTTAATCCAGTCTATCATTGTTGGACATTTGGATTGGTTCCAAGTCTTTGCTATTGTGAATAGTGCCGCAATAAACATACATATGCATGTGTCTTTATGGCAGCATGATTTATAGTCCTTTGGGTATATACTCAGTAATGGAATGGCTGGGTCAAATGGTATTTCTAGTTCTAGATCCCTGAGGAATCGCCACACTGACTTCCACAATGGTTGAACTAGTTTACAGTCCCACCAACAGTGTAAAAGTGTTCCTATTTCTCCACATCCTCTCCAGCACCTGTTGTTTCCTGACTTTTTAATGATTGCCATTCTAACTGGTGTGAGATGGTATCTCATTGTGGTTTTGATTTGCATTTCTCTGATGGCCAGTGATGGTGAGCATTTTTTCATGTGTTTTTTGGCTGCATAAATGTCTTCTTTTGAGAAGTGTCTGTTCATGTCCTTCACCTACTTTTTGATGGGGTTGTTTGTTTTTTTCTTGTAAATTTGTTTGAGTTCATTGTGGAGTTCATTCTATCGATGATTCTTGCCTAAAGATGGATGATAATTACTTTGATTATTGACACTCTCTTTGTATTCACTTCAAATTCGATTGTGAGCAAGAACTTTCCCTAGCCTTTATTTGTTTATACATTCATTCATTTGAGTAAATATTATTAGTGTAGACACATACCAATTTTAGTGACTCATTATTCTCTCTAGTGGTTTGTAATACACTACTATCTTTGTTTTGTTCCTCCATTCTTCTAGATTTGGCTAGTAAGAGCCCCTGCAACCTAAATTCTGTATCCTTATGAGACGCTCCAATGTTATTTTTAGCGCTTCTTTACTTGCTGGTGTATAAGATGTTCACTTTCATCTAGGAGTTTCCCTGCACCATCCCTGGTGAGCAGCCATTTCTCTAAGGACAATTTTAGTGGGAAATAGTATTACAATCCAAGATCTAAACAATAAGTGTGCTCATTGTTATTGGAGTGTCATTTGTCCTTTTTTGCTTTAATTGCCTACACCTTTAAAATATTGCTCAAGAAATCTTTGCCCAGTCAAGTAATCTGGAGAGTTTCCCTAAAGTTTCCTTATAGTAGTTTCATAGTTTGAGGTCTTAGATTTAAGTCCTTATCCATCATGATTTGATTTTTGTCTATGGTAGAGACAAAAGTATAGTTTCATTCTTCTGCATGTGGATATCCAGTTTTCCCAGCAAGATTTATTGAACAGACTGTCTTTTCCCCAATGTATGTTATTGGCACCTTTGTCAGAAATGAGTTTACTGTAGGTATGTGGATTTGTTTCTGGATTATCTATTCTGTTCTGTTGGTCTATGTGTTTGTTTTAATGCCAGTACCGTGTTGTTTTACTTACTATGTCTCTGTAGTATAACTTGAAGTTAGGTGATTCCTCTAGTTTTGTTATTTTTGCTCAGGATAATTGTGGCTTTTGTGGGTCTTTTGTGGTTTCATATACATTTTAGTTTTTTTTCTATTTCTGTAAAGAATGTCATTGGTATTTTCATGGGGATTGCATTGAATCTGTAGATTGCTTTGGATGGTATGGACATTTAACACTAAACGTTTAACAATATTGATCCTTCTAATCCATGAACATGAAATATTTTCCCATTTTTTTGTTTTCTTCTTCAATTTATTTCATATGTGTTTTACAGATTTTATTGTAGAGATCTTTTACTTCTTTAGTTAATTCCTAGGTATTTAATTTTATATGTAGCTATTATAAATGGGATTACTTTTTAAATTTCTTTTTCAGATTGTTCTCTGGTGATATATAGAAATGCTACTGATTTTTACATGTTCATTTTGTAGTCTGCAAATTTGCTGAATTTGTTTATCACTTCTAATAGCTTTTTGGTGGAGTCTTTAGGCTTTTCCAAATATAACATCATATCATCTGCAAACACTGATAATTTTATTTCTTTGTTTCCAACTTGGATGGCCTTTAATTTTTTTTCTCTTGTCTCATTGCTTTAGCTAGGACTTTTAGTACTATGTTGAATAACAGTGATTAAAAGTGAGCATCCTTTTCATGATCTCAATCTTAGAACTAGTATCATTCTGTATGATACTAGCTGTAGGTTTGTTATATATGGTTTTTATTATATTGAGGTATGGTCTTCTACACCGGTTTTTGAGGGATTTTTTTAATGATGAAAGGATGTTGAACTTTATCAAATGCTTTTTTAACATCAATTGAAATAATCATATGGTTTATGTCCTTCATTCTATTGATATGATGTGTCACATTGATTGATTTTCATATGATTTTGGTAAATCCCACTTGTTCATGATGAGTGATCTTTTTAATGTGTTTTTGCATTTTATTTGCTAGGATTTTGTTGAGGATTTTTACATCAATATTCATCAGTGATGTTGTCCTATATTTCTATTTTTTTATGTGTCTTGTCTGGTTTGGTATTAGAGTAATGTTAGCCTCACAGAATGAGTTTGGAAGTATTCCCTCCTCCTGTATTTTTCAGAATAGTTTGAGGAGGTTTGGTATTAGTTCTTTATATATTTTTCGAATTCAGCAGTGAAGCTATTGAGTCTCAAGCTTTTCTGTACTGAGAGACTTTATAACAGCTTTGATCTTGTTATTTGTCTGTTCAGGTCTTGGATTTCTTTAATCTTGGCAGGTTATATGTGTATAGGAATTTATCCATTTCCTCCAGAGTTTCCAAATTATTGACATATATTTGCTCATAGTAGCCACTAATGATCCTTTGAATTTCTGCAGTATCAGTTGTAATGTCTCCTTATTCATGTCTGAGTTTATTTATTTGGATCATCTCCCTTTTTTTCCTCATTAGTCTGGGCAATCGTTTGTCAATTTTGTTTGTCTTTTCAGAAGACCAACTTTTTGCTTCATTGATCTTTTGTCTTGTTTTCTTCATTTCATTCACTTATTTCTGAGCTGATCTTTTATTATTTCTTCTACTCAGTTTGGGTTTGGTTTGCTCTTGCTTTTCTAGTTTTTTAAGATACATCATTAGGTTATTTATTTAAAATTTTCTTCTTTTTTGAGGTAGGCACTTATAGCTATAAGTTTCCCTCTTAATACTGATTTTGCAATATCTCATAGGTTTTGATATGTTGTGTTTCCATTACCATTTGTTTCAAGAAAATTTTCCCATTTCCTTATTAATTTATTTTGTTAATAAATTTCCTTTTTAATTTATTCAATGATTTACTGGTCCTTCAGGAGAATATTGTTGAATTTTGATGTGTTTGTATAGTTTCCAATATTCCTCCTATTTGCAGTTTAATTCCATTGCAGCCAGAGAAAATGCTTGATAATATTTCATTTTTTAATGTTTTAATGCTTGTTTTGTGTCTTAACATATGGTCTATTTTTGAGAATGACCCATGTGCTGAGGAGGAGACTGTGTATTCTGCGGCTTTTGGATGAAATGTTCTGTAAATATCTATTAGGTCTATTTTATCTATAGTACCGATTAAGGCTGTTGTTTCTTTGTTAATTTTCCATCTGAATTATCTGTCTAATCCTGAAAGTGAGAGGTTGAAGTCTCCAGCTATTATTTTATTGAGGTCTATCTCTCTTTTTATCTCTAGTAATGTTTGCTTTATATATCTGGGTGTTCCAGTATGGTGCATATGTATTTACAATTGTTAAATACTCTTGCTGCATTGACACTTTTTCATTATATAATTACATTTCATTTCATTTAATTATTTATTCTTTGTCTCTTCTTATACTTTTAGTCTTGAAATCTATTTTGTTTGATATGAATATAGCAACTTCTGTTATTTTTTGGTTTCCATTGACATGAAATTTTTTTTCATCTCTTTATTTTCAGTCTATATGTATTTTTATAGGTGAATTGTGTATCTTGTTGACAACAGACTTGTTTTTTCATCCATTAAGCCACTCTATGTCTTTTGATTAGAGAATTTAGTCCATTTACATTTGATGCTATTATCCTTAAGTAGGGACTTACTCCTGCCTATTATTTTGTTTGTTCTCTTCATTATTTCCTTTCTTTCTGTCTTCTTTTAAGTGAAGGTGATTTTCTCTGGTGGTGTGACTTAATTTCTTACCTTTCATTTTTGGGTGTCTATTATATGTTTTTAGATTTGAGGTTACCATGAAACTTATAACTACTATTTTATAATATTATGTTAAACTAATGAAAACTTAACAGTGACTGCATGAACAAACACATCAAAAGAAAACTAATAAAAACTCTACAATTTAACTTCATCCTCCCACTTTTTAATTTTTTTTGTTTCTCTTTATGTCTTACTGAACTGTGTCTTGAAATGTATTTATTACTTTTGATTTTCCTCATTTAGTTTTTTACATTGAGTAGTGTACGCAGCACAATTACAGTGTTATAATATTCTGTGTTTTTCTGTATGCCTACTATTGCCAGTGAGTTTTGTCCCCTCTGATGATTTCTTCTTGCTCATTAGCTTCCTTTTCTTTCAGATTGAAGCACTTCCTGTAGCATTTCTTGTACAAAAGGTCTGGTGTTTATGAAACCCCTCAACTTTTTGTTGTCTGGGAAGGTTTTTATTTCTCCTTCATGCTTGAAGGATATTTTCACCAGACATACTCTTCTAGGGTTAAGGTTTTTTTTTTTTTTCCTTTTTTCCTTCAGCACTTTAAATATGCCGTGTCACTCTCTCTTGGACTATAAGGTTTCCACTGAAATGTCTGCTGCCATATATATTGGAGCTCTATTGTATATTATTTGTTTCTTTTCCTTTGCTGCTTTTAGGATGCTTTCTTTATCCTTGACCTTTTAGAGTTTCATTATTAAATGCCTTGAGATAGTCTTCTTTGGGTTTAAATCTCTTTTGTTTTCTATAACTTTCCTGTACTTGAATGTTGCTATCTTTCTTTAGGTCTGGGACCTTCTCTGATATTATTATTTTGAATAAAGAATCTAGGCCTTAACTCATTCTCTACCTCCTCTTTAAGGCCAATAACTCTTAGATATGCCTTTTTATGGCTACTTCCTAAATCCTTTAGGTGTGCTTCATTTTTTTAAATTTGTTTTTTTTTTTCTTCTCTGACGGTATTTTTAAGTAGCCTGTCTTCAAGCTCACTAATTCTTCTGCTTGATCACATCTGCTATTAAGGGACTGATGCATTCTTCAGTATGTCAGTCATGTTTTTAAACTCTAGAATTTCTGCTTGATTCTTTTAATTATTTCTATCTCTTTGATAAATTTATCTGATAGAATTATGAATTCTTCTCTGTGTTATCTTGAATTTCTCTGAGTTTTCTCAACATAGCTATTTTGAATTTTCTATCTGAAACTTCACATATTTCTGTTTCTCTATGACTGGTCCTTGGTGCCTTATTTAGTTCATTTGATGAGGTTGTGTTTTCCTGGATGGTCTTAATGCTTGTAGATGTTTGTTTTGTCTGGGCATCGAAGAGTTAGGTATTTATTGTTGTCTTCACAGTTTGGGTTTCCTTATGCCCATCCTTCTTGGGATGGCTTTTCAGCTATTCAAAGGGATTTGGGTTCCAATCCCAATAATGCTGTGTGTTTGTATACTTATAGAGGCACTGCCTTGGCGGTCTTGAATAAGATCTAGAAGAATTCTCTGGTTTACAGGCAGAGACTCTTTTTCTCTTCCCATACTTTCTCCAAAACAAATACAGTCTCTCTCTCTCTCTCTGTGTGTCTCTGCTGAGCCGCCTTAAACTGGGGATGTAGTGATGCAAGTATCCTTGTTGCCACCACCACTAGGACTGTACTGAGTCATACCTGAAGCCAGCACAGCATTGGGTCTTGCCCAGTGCCCCCTGTAACCATTACCTGGCTACCACCTATGTTCACTCAAGGCCCTAGAGCTCTGCAATTAGAAGGTGTTGAAGCCAGCCAGGTTGGTGATCTTGCCTTCAGGGCAATGAGTTCCCTGAGGCACTGGGCAGGTCCAGAGATGCTGCCTAGGAGCCAGATATTAGATTTATAAACCTTAGAAATTTACTTGATGTTCTATTCTGCGATGACTAAGGTGGCGCTCAAACTACAATACAAAGTCCTTTCTGCTCTTCCCTCCCCTTTCCATAGGTAGAAGATCCGCTTTCTTCTTTGGTCACCACCATCACCAGCCCACATGGGTTTATGCCAGAACATCACTGACATTCACTTAAAGCCCAAGGGCTCCTCAGCCAGCTTGTGGTGAATGCTGCCATGTCTGCAACTCACCCTCCAGGGAAGTAAGCTCCCCTCTCGTCCAGGGAAGGCCCAGAAATGCTGTCCAAGAGTCTAGGTCTGGACTTGGGGACCCCAAGAGCCTGCTTGTTGCTGTACCTCATTGTGGCCTAGCTGGTACCTTGGTACTTAAGGTGCAAGACAAAGTCCTTTTTAGTTTTCCCTCTCTCAGCAACACATTTTAATCATAAAGAAACTTTTGAAATTACAGATAAAGAATTCAAAATATTGATCTTAAGCTCAGTGCAATAGAAAGAGTCTTTTACACTAGACATCACAGCTAAGAATGTGCTGTGTCATACCTGAAACCAGCACATCTCAGAGACCATGGCCTGTGGTGTACTACCTATGTTTTGCTCCTGCTTATTGAGGGCCCAAGGGCTCTGCAGTCAGCAGGTGATGAATCCTGCCAGTACTGGTTCCTTCCTGTCAAGGTAGTATGTTCCCTTTTGTCCAAGGCTGTATTTAGAAATGTTGTCTGGGAGCTCAGGCTTGGAGTAGGGTCTTCATGACTCTCCCCACTGCCGTATTCTACTTGGCTGACCTGATATCTAAGATGCTAGATAAAATCCTCTTTACTCTTTGCTTCCTGCTCCTTAAGCAGAAGGAAGGAGTCACTTTCATTGCTGCAAGCTGTGCTGCCTGAGGTTGGGGAGGGGTGGCACAGGCACTGTCTTAGCCACCCAAGTTGGAATCTCTCTAGGTTCCATGACCCCTAAGTCCACTGGCTCTGTGTCCAGCCCTGCAGTAGGAGTTGCCTAGGAATTGCAGTCCTTGTGTCCTAGACTGCCTTTCAAGTTTACCTAGGTCTGTGGTGGCAAAGCTTGCTGGGAAATTCAAATTCTAACCACTGCGATGGAGAATTCCTTTCTAGCTAGATCCGGTCCAAATGTTCTTTCCATGTACAGGTGCTGGCTGAGACCAGCACAGCTTTGCTCTCTGTTGTGAAAGGGCAGCACTGAGTTCCATGTAAAGTCCCCCAGTTTCGGTGCTCCCCCTCCCCCAAGTTTACAGACTGTCTCTCCATGCTGAATGGCTGCTGCTGGGACAGCGGGTAGGGGTGGTGTTGGTGATTTAAGACTGTCTCTCCTACCCTCTTTAATGCCTCTATCAGTGACAGTAAGTTAAAACTAGGTACTGTGATTGCTCACCTGATTTTTAGGTCTTGTAATAGTACTTTTCTGTGTACAGATAGCTGTTAAAATTTGATGGTCCTGCAGTGGTGGGGAGGCAAATGGTTTAGGTTTCTATTTTGCCATCTTCTTCTACCCCTCATCAAGTCTCTTGAAGTTTTCAAAATTATTTTGTATTTATTTTAATGATGTCTTCAATTTCAGAATTTCTATTTTGTTGCTTTATAAACTATCTATCTCTTTGGTAAATTTCTCATTTATAGTCTCAATTGGTTTTCTGATTTCTTTTTTTATCATTTTTCAGAATTTTCTTGTACTGCATTGGGCTTCTTTAAGATCAGTATTTTGAATTCTTTATTTGTGATTTCAAAAGTTTCTTTATGATTAAGATGTATTGTGGAAGAATTATTGTGTTCCTTTGGAGGTGTCATATTTTCTTACTTTTTCATATTTCCTGTGTCCTTATGTTGTTATCTATGCACCAGGTATAACAGTCACTTTTTCCTATTTTTGAGTATACTCTTATAGGTGAGGACTTTTCTTGAAGATGTATATATGTTGTTGGGTAGGGTAATTTGGCTTTGATCCTGGGCGCATTCAGTAGTGTAATCTCTGTATGATTTCTTTCATTGTAAGTAGTGTTAGTGGTGTCTGTGATTTTCTCAGTGAGTTAGGGTATGGTGAAGTTGTGCTAGGTATTGGAATGCCAGATGGGCAAGTCTTCAGGCCCCAGTGGTGGCAGCAGTGGGCTGAACATACTTATCTTTGTGCCCAGAGCAGTATATGCTGGTACCTGTTTTGGTGGTTACCACTGGCCTAATTCTTGGGCCTCCAGGTGGCATGCTTGGATGCCAGTAGTGGCAGCAGTGGAACTGGGTGGATGGGCAGGTTCTTTGGCCTCTGGGAAGCTGGCATGGTACAGGTGATGGCAATAGCAGTGGCAAGATGAATCTATGGGTCTTAGGTGGTATCCATTGATGTTAGCAGTGGCTGAGATAGACTGGGCCCACCAATTATGAGGAGCACTGATAGTGCTTGCACATAATTGACAGCTGAGTTGGTCAAGGCTGGGAATTTAAGCCCCACATCAGACCCCTGGGATGAATACTTAGGTGCCCAAGATGGTGGATTGGATTGGTCAGTCCCCCTGGATCTCAGGCTATGGGATGGGTCTCAAAGAAGGGGGTTGAAGCTGGGCTGGGCAAGCTTGTGCTCAGGCCCTTCAGTGGTGACAGCAGGCACCAGCCATGATGGACAGGGGTAGGGCAATCCTCAGACCCCAGGTATAATGCTCTGGTGAAGGGCAGTAGTAGCCATGCTGAGGCCCTGCCACTGGAGAGGGCAGGGCTGTCCTTGATGGCCACAGCCTGGGTTGGCAGTTGGAGAACACACATGCCCAAGTCCCAGCAGGTCTTATTCCTCAACCCTGCTGGCAGTAGCCCACACCTAGCTCATGCTCCTCCCCAGCTGCAGGAGCCTCACCCAACTGGCAGCGAAGTCCCAGCAGCAACTCATGTTCTGCTCATATTCCAGTCTCCATTCCGGTGGTACTCACTTCCTGGCACTGGTAGCTGCAGCTCATGCCTCACTTCCTCTCTAATCCCAGCTGTAGGAGGACTCCCAGCTTGCTTCCCAATTCTAGTAGTCACAGTCCAAGTTTTTATAACACCTCAGTCTCAGTGTCACTGGGCTCCAGGACAGCATGCAGTCTGCCAAACGCTAGGTTTGAAAATGGCACCTTGCTGTAGTGGCTTAGGTCTCAAAAAGGGTGTGTGACCCAACATGAGCTTCCTCTCTGGAGCAATTCTGTCTCACGGTCTTCTGGCAGCTTCCTATGTGAGTTTTGGGACCAAGAAAGTTTCCAGGAGACCATGGGACGGGGGAACAAAGGTCAAAGCGTTCTCCATAGCCAGGATTGCATGATTCCACGGTCAGGATGTGGGACATTGAAAGTCTGTCACTTACCCTTTCCCTGTATTTGGAAGTCATTCCTGGCTCCCAGCTGATGCCAGCCAGGCAGACTGCCTCTCTCTCTTCTCCTTCCCTGCTTTTGATGTTTTCTATCACTTCTTTGTTGAATTCCAGTATTATCTTCTGGATAATGTATTCAAAGTATGACTGTCTGTACACAATTTTGGTTCTTCTAAGTGGAGAAGGCTGGAGTGAAATGATTCCAGTCCGCCATCTTGAAGCCTCTATGCTCTTTTTCTTTACTTAACAATATATCACTATGTATTAAATAATAGAGATCTTCCTCATTTCTTTTTGTTGCTGAATATTACTCAATTGTGTATATGTACCTTAGTTTTATGAGCTTAACATCTGTGTTTGGATATTTATTTACTCATATTATTGAGGTCCTTTTAAGGCAGAACATGGAAAATATTTGTCTTTGTGTTCCCATCACCTGGGAGCTTCTAACACATAGAAGCCTCTCTTGAAATGCTTTTGCAGTGAATGGCTGAATATATTTGTGTATAGTGTATGCAAACACTAATGTCTATTAAGCCTATTAATGTCAATGTTCACACTTTCTATTTCTAGTATAGTGCTGAAAAATATCTCTGTGCCTTTTTAGGTTAATCAAGGGAGATTCCTTGGACAAAGTAAAATTTGAGGAGTTCCTTAAATGTAGAAAATAAAATAATATGTGTACCTATAAGTGTGTGAGCTACATGTACACAAAATTAAATATGTCTGCATTTTCCAGTCCAAAAAATTATGAAAGGAATTTTTGAACACCTCTTTATTTAAACCTCACTATTCAGATCCTTTTACAGATTGCTATATTTAATTCTCACATGTTTATGAGGTTGATGCTATTATAACCTTTTGACGAAGAAGGGACCAAAATTTAAGAAGATTCAATAGATTGTTCAGGCTATTAATTATATTTACGAATACATGTAAATCTCACTCTAAATGCTTACAGAAATAAGCTCATGGTAACTGGACCTAGGCAAATGTATATTTTGTTTTGAGAGTAGTAAAAATAGCTGACCTAGCTATCTACATTAACACAGTATATTAGTCAGGATGTGTGTGTGTGTGTGTGTGTGTGTGTGTGTATTTATATATATATATATATATATAGAGAGAGAGAGAGAGAGAGAGAGAGAGAGAGGAGATTTACCATAACAATTGGCTCATGGCTGGGGGCAGTGGCTCACACATGAAGTCCCAGCACTTTGGCAGGCCTAGTCATGAGAATCACTTGAGGCCAGGAGTTCAATACCAGCCTGGGCAGCATAGTGAGACCCCATCTCTACAAATAAATTGTTTTAAATAGCCGGGTTTGATGGTGTATACCTGTAGTGCAGGAACTGAGGAGGCTGAACTGGGAGGATTGCTTGAGCCCAGGAGTTTGAGACTGTGGTGAGCTTTGATTACACAACAGCACTCCAGCCTAGGCGACAGAGCAAGTCCTTGTATTAAGAAAAAGAAGAAGAAAGAAAGAAAAAAAGCATTGGCTCATGCAGTTATGGACTATGAAGGCCAAGAAGTCCCATGCTATCTGCCCCACTGGGGAACTAGAAAAGCTGGTGGTATAATTTGGTCTGAGACCAAAGGCCTAAGAGTCCAGGAGCCAATGGTGTGTAGGTCGCAGTATAATTCTGAAAGCTCAAGAACCAGGAGCTCTGCTATCCAAGAGCAGAAGATGGATGCCTTAGCTCATGCAGAGGGAGTGAATTCACCCTTCTGCTTTTTTGTTTTATTTGGGCCTTCAGTGGATTTGATGATACCCACTCACATAGATAGGGAAATCTTCTCTATGCAGCTTATTAATTCAATTTCTGATCTCATCCAGAAACCCTCTCACACAGACACCCAGATATAATGTTGTATCAGATAGCTGAGGATCCTTTAGCCCAGTCAAATTGCCACATAAAACTAACTATCACACCAAGGAAGATTGAAGCAGATTAGTTTATTAATTGAAATATCAGAATAGATGTGTTTGATGCTGTTCTTTCAGTATTTCTTTTTTGCTCTCATGACATTCTTAAATCATATGCATATTAATTAAAAATAACTTCATAATTTGGGGGCTAATTGCCTTCCAGTCAATTACATAATAGTGGTAATAGCATCTACCATTTATTTGAACACTTATTATATCTGAGGCAATATTTCTAGTTATTTGCATGTGCCATCCCTTTTTAAAATAAACTTTATTTTTAGAATGGTGATTCTAAATTTTTCTGATTCACAATCAGAAAAATTATAAAAATAATAGAGTTTTGAGATATGCCACACCTAATTTCTTCTATTGGTAACATATTAGCATGGTACGTTTGCTACAATTAATGAACCATATTATTATTAATTGAAGTTCATACTTTATTACTTTATTTAGACTTAGTTTTTATCAAGTGGCCCTTTGTTGTTGTTTCAGGATCTCATCCATATACCATATTGTATTTAAAAGTCATATCTCCTGAAAATTTTGGCTGTAACAATTTTGCAACTTTTCTTGTTTTTTGATAGCCTTGACAGTTTTGAGTAGTGCTAGTCAGGTATTTTGTAGAATGTCTTTTCATTGGGATTTTTCTGATGTTTTTCTCATCATTACACAGGTGGCTTGGGGAATAAGACCACGGTTGTTAAGTGCCATTTTTGCCATATTATGTTAAGTGTACATATTTTGAACATGATTTATCACTGTTGATGTTGACTTTGATCACCTAGGTGAGGTATGCACAGTTCATTTCTAATTTTCATAATTCATCATTAAGTAGATATTTTATTTATTTTATGGAATGAAGAGACAAAAATGTCATAGAACTTGGTAATAGTCACCAGCAGATTAGTCTGAGAAAGCCTCTCATTTTACCACTAAATTAAGTCCTTAGAAAGTGAGATTAAAGTAAATTATATAAGTAAATTTTTGACTTGAGAAAGAACATTTTCCATGATATGGAACAATTTCCTCCTCTCACCCCTGCCAAGGATGAGAATGGAAGGAAATGCAATGGACTGGATGTACAGAGTTTAATGTAGTTTTACATAAAAAGAGAAGTTGGTTAAGGGTCGTTTCTTAGTGAGAAGGTCCTTCCTGGTCATCAAAAATTAAGAGAGGGTAATAATGTCATAGTCACTGTGTTCTGTTTACAGTGAGCAGGGAAATCATCACAAACTAATATTTTTATAACATCTTAGATGTATGAGGCACTTTTACATAGATAATTTTATTTAATCCTCCCAGTAAGGCTATGAAGTAGTAGTATCCCCATTTAGTAAATGCAAGAACTGGAGCTCAGGGAGTTTAAGTGATGTGGCTAGGTTCAGACAGCAAATAAGAGGACTTTGGCTTTTCATATTTGCATACAGCACCTACAGATATAAAAATATTCAAAAATTATTTGTAAATAGACTGAATGGACAGCTGCATGAAGAGACAGTTCCAAGATAAGACAAAAGATTCTCTAATTCCAAACTCAGCAATGGCATGCAGTTAGGGAGGCTTGTATGCCATCTTCTGCGTGCCTTGCTATATTCTAGGATATAATGATGATGACTTGCTGAATTAAAAAAAAAACTATTTTAATATCTCTACCAAATTGTGTTTCTTGGAGATGTCTCATATTTTATGAAGAACTACATTTCTTGGCCACTGAATTAACTTAATGAAATTGTGAGGTTCGTGCTTGGACATGCTGCAGCCCTATGGGTAATGAAAACCCACTAAGAAACCCAAGAAAGAAAAAATAATATAATAAAAATTAAATTGGAGTGAGCATTATGAGTGAACAAATTAATGAGACTATTATAAGGGATGTAGCTCCTTAAAATGTAGAGTCTTTCGTTTTTGCAGACATCATTAAGTATTTTAATCACATGTACTCAAAGAATAATATCCAAAACCCTTTTTAAAAAGGTTTAGGCATGTTTATATAGTATTTTTTCCCTAAAGAATCTAAAAAGTCATCAGCTGTTAAAGTGTGTACATAAAACAGCAGAAATCACTAGCTTTTAAAGTGTATGTGTGGAGGGGTGCAGTTTGCACAAAGCACCATCATTATTGAAAAGGTGATAATGTCAGTTTTGTCTCATCAAGGGATTAGTTATCAATGGGAGCTATTTGAATTTTTAGAGGTCTCCTTCTGGTCCTGGGTCAGATCTGGATCTGTATTTTCTCTAAATGAGTTAGAAGCTTTGAATTCTTTCTTTCTATTCTAACCCAGAGTTCTTTAAAGGAGAGGAGAACTACAGTTATTTCTCTTGCATTGCTTTGAGTATGAGTAAATTGAATTCATAAACCCCTACTGTTATACACCTCTGTGGCCTTGCCCCTTAGAAACAGCACTCAGGAGCTCTTGTTTCTGAGACTGTTCTTCCTGCATTCAGATTTGGGTACAGCAGGGGATTGAAGAAGCAATTTTCAGATTCCATGGTGGGCTGGATTAAATTACTCCACAGGCCATATGTCTCACAGACCTACTAGAGTGGATTAAGTGTTTTGCTTTCTGTTTGCATTTGAATATTTTTTCATAAAAGAAAGAAAATGTTAATGCAGGCCTAGTAAGGGAGAAAGAGACGAACAAACAAATTCAGGTGGCAGAGAAGTCTCCTAGATATTTCCTGTTGGTGCATGACAGCCAGGACTAGATGGATTTGAAGATGAAAAGGTTGAAGCAGGACATTCTGCTTGGATTTCATTAACTATTAACATATGTTCTATCAAGGACAAAGAGTAACCATTAGGCTTTTGTTTGTTTTTAACTCCTTTCCAGGGCTTGATGATACAGATTGCTGAAATTTAAAAATAAAAAAAAACTAACGTATCTATATTTGCACTTGGAAGAAAAATATACTTTGGGAGTTAAAGGAACTGGGACTGTGGTTTTCCAAAAAGGTGAACTATGACATAGAATTTAATACATTCAGTCTTTTTAAAAATAGTAAATTGGTCATAATAATATGTCATAGTAAACATTTGTAGATAATAGTAACATATGATTTATTGTGTTATCACCATATGCCTTATAGTTTGCTTGTTATTAATTAATACATTATTTTAGAGATGAAGATATTGAGGTTAAATAACATTCAAGTTCACACAGTGAAAATGGGATGTGAATTCTGCTTTTTGTTTTTAACTCTTGAACCCAGGTTCTCACCTACAACCTTATATTTTCACTTGCGTAGAAAATACATAGGGAAGTTTAAATTTTCCCTATGAAGATTTGATTAACTGTCTGCTGAAATAAATTGACAATGAAGAGATTAACAGGAGAAAACATATACAAATGTATCAATGTGCGAAAATGTGCAGGAGCCACACAAAATATGAGACTCTGAGGGTGGAGCAAAATTGTGGAATAAAGCCTCCACTGATCATCCCCCCAACAGGAGCACCAAAATTAACAAGTATCTACAAAGAAAAAGCACCTTCCTAAGAACCAAAAATCCAGTGAGCCCTCATAGTATCTGGTTTTAACTTCATGTTGCTGAAAGAGGCACTGAAAAGACAGAAAAAACAGTTCTGAATTGCCAACCCCTCTCCCATCCCCCTGAAGAGTGAAGTGGTGCAAAAAGCATGTCTGGGTGCTGGGGAGGGGAGAACACAGCAGTTGTTGTTACCTGCAGTGAAACCATACGGATCTGCAGCAACCTTAATTCTTGCCTCCTCAGAAGAAAGAATTTCACTGAGGGCTATAAGGCAAAAGGAGAGACTAAGGCAAGTTTTAGAGCAGGAGTGAAAGTTTATTAAAAAGCTTTGGAGCAGGAATGAAAGGAAGGAAAGTACAGCTGGAAGAGGGCCAAGCAGGTGATTTGAAAGACACAGTCACGGTTTCACCTTTTGACTTGGGGTTTTATACATTTTCATACCTCTAGGGTCTTGTGTTCTTTCTCCCCTGATTCTTCCCTTGGGGTGGGCTGTCCATGCACAGTGGCCTGCAAGCACTTGGGAGGGGAGCATGCTCAGTGTGTTTACTGGACTCAGTGTGTTTACTGGAGTTGCATGCATTCTCACTTGAGGCAATCTTCTCTTACCAGTTGAACATCCCTAAGAGGTCATATACCAGTTAAATTCTGCCATTTTGCCTCTTAATGCGCATGCTTGAGTTCACTTGCCCAACTCTTGAGAGCTTATTGGGAAGCTACTGATCATTAGTTTCAGGTGTTTCTATTTATTGTGATACTGCCTTTCCCTGGTGCTGGCTGCTACCAATTATTTTGGAGGAACAGTGTGACAGTTGCCTGACCGTCATGTGATGGTCACTTGACATTCCTGTTAGGTTGTGGGGAGCCCTCTCCTGCCCTGATCAGGCTTGACTAGCTACCTATTGGTACATTGTGAGGCACGAAACTTAGTGCTGTCCTATTAGAACAGAAAGGAAAAGCAGACCAAGCTCAGCTGATCCCCATCGAGGAAGGGCGCATTTAAACCAGCTCTAGCCAGCGGAGAATAACCAATCCCAGTGGTCTGAACTTGAGTGCCTGCAAACTTCACCACCGAGGGCTACAGCATTCTGTGTCTCCCAGTAAACTTGAAAGGCAGTGTAGGCCACAAAGACTGCAAAACTTAGGTGAGCCCTAGTGCTGAACTAGATCCAGAAACAGTGGACCAGGGGATTGGGGTAGCCAAGGGAGTGCTGGCATTACCACTCCAGGCTGCATGGCCCACTTCTTCAAAGAGATCTTCCTTCCACTTAAAGAGAGGTGAGGGAAGAGTGGGGAGGACTTTGTCTTGCACCAAGGATACAAGCTCAGTCACAGCAGGATAGGGTACTGGTCATAGTTATGAAGGCACTGTTTCAGACTCTAGCTTCCAGATGACATTTCTAGATACACCCTGGGTCAGAAGGGAACCCCTTGCTTGAAGAAAATGACCCAGTCCTGGAAGCATTCATCGTCTGATTGGGCCCTGAATCATTAGCTTTGATACCCAGGTCTTGGTATTGAGACCTTCGATATCGAGGGTCTTGGGTGAGCCTGAGACTTGCTGGCTTGAGGTGAGACTCAGCATATTACCGGCTGTGGTGGCTCTGGGGTAAAACTCCTTCTGCCTGAGAAAAGCAGAGGGAAAAGTGAAGGGGACTATGAATTTGCACTAGCATGGCCACAGATGGATACAGCACCAAGAGGGCTCCTGAGGTCCTCAGTTCCAGGAACTGACTCTTGGATGGCATTTGTGAACCTACTGTGGAACAGAGAAGAGCCCATTGCCCTGAAGGGTGAAGCCCAGGCCAGCCAGCATTAAGGACAAGTTGAATTAAGAAAGCTTGGGCCTTAAGGGAACATTGGCATGGGGTGGCAGTAGCTACCGAGTGAGGCTCCTCTGTCTTTGGAAAGGGGTGGGAAGCATGGGAAAAAGTGTGTGTTGTGGTTTGTGTGCCATTTTAGCTGCAATGTGATAGAATACCAGGTAGATATCTAAGGTTTTTTACTCTATTCCCTAACTCCTCGATGACATGTATGGACCCACCCAGCACCTGGGGGACCACATCACCTTGAAGGAAAGGACAAAGGCCTGTCTGGCTTTGCCACCTGCTGATTTTAGAAGTCCAGGGACTTGAGTGAACACAGGTATTAGCCAGGTAGTAGTTACAACAGATTTTGAGTGAGACCCAGTGTTGTGCTGACTTCATGTCAGACCCAATGCAGTCATAGTGGTGGTGGCCACAGGAGTGTTTGTGTTTTGCGCCCCTAGCTTTATGTGGCTCAGAACAGATAAACTATGTTTAAGGGAAAGTAAGAGAGGAGAGCAAGAGTCTGCCTGGTAATCCAGATAATTCTTCCAGATCTTGTCCAAGACCATCAAGACAGTACCTCTGTGAGTCTGCAAGAATCATGATGTTACTGGGTTTGGGGTGCCCCCTAAAGCAGAAACATCTTAGATCACAACACCTAAGTTTTTTCAAATATCTGGAAAGGCTTTCCCAGAAGGACAGCTACAAATAAGCTTACACAGTGAAGACTAAAATAAACGCCTAACTCTTCAATGCCCAGGCATAACAGACATCTACAAGCATTAAGACCATCCAGGAAAACATGACCTCAACAGATGCACTAAATAAGCCTCCAGGGTTCAATCATAGAGAAACAGAAATATGTAATCTTTCAGACAGAAAATTCATAATATCTATGTTGAGGGAAATTGAATAAATTCAAGACAACACAGGGAAGGAATTCAGAATTATATCAGATCAATTTATCAGAGAGTAAAATAATTATAAGAAACAAGCAGAAATTTTAGGGTTGAAAACACAATTGATGTACTGAAGAAGGTATCAGTCTCTTAATAGCAGAACTGATCAAGCAGAAGAAAGAGTTAGTGAGCTGAAGACAGGCTATTTGACAATAAAATCAGAGAAGAAAAAATAATAAAAAATGAAGCACATCTGAAAAATCTAGAAAATATCCAAAAAACAGCAAATGTAAGACTTACTGGCTTTAAAAGAGGAGGTAGAGAAAGAGATGTGGAAAGTTTATTCAAAAGGTTAATAACAGGAAACTTCCCAAGCCTAGAGAAAGATACCAGTATTCAAGTACAAGAAGGTTATAAAACCCCATGCAGATTTAACTCAAAGAAGATTATCTCAATGTATTTACTAATCAAACTCCAAAAGGTCTAGGATTAAAAAAGCATCCTAAAAGCAGCAAGAGAAAGAAACAAATAACATACAATGGAGCTCCAATATGTCTGGCATCAGACTTTTCAGTGGAAACCTTACAGGCTAGGAGAGAGTGGTATGACATATTTAAAATGCTGATGGAAAAAGAAATTGTGCTAGGATAGTAAATCCATTAAACTATCCTTCAAACATGAAGGAGAAATAAACACTTTCCCAGACAAACAAAAGCTGAGGGATTTCATCAATGTCAGACCTATCCTACAAGAAATGCTAAAGGAAATATCTCTATCAGAAATAAAAGGACAATAATGAGCAATAAGAAATCACCTGAAGGCATAAAACTCATGGGTTTTCTGTGTAAAAACACAGAAAAAAACAAAATATTATACACTATAAATGTGGTATGTAAATTACTCTTATCCTAAGTAGAAAGACTCAATAATGAACCAATCAAAAATAATAACTACAACAACTTTTCAAGACATAGTCATTACAAGAGGATATAAATAGAAACAACAAAAAGTTAAAAAAAACTGGGGGGTGAAATTAAGTTGTGGCATTTGTATTAGTCTATTTTTGTTTGTCTATTTATGCAAATAGTGTGAGGTTGTAATCAGGTTAAAATAAAACGTTGTAAGATAGTATTAGCAAGCCTCATAGTGACCTCAAACCAAAAAACATACAATGAATAGACAAAATAAAAAGCAGGAATCTAAAAATTATGTCACTAGAGAAAATCATCTTCATTAGAGGAAGGTAGGAAGAAAAGAAAGATGGAAATCATGACCAGAAAACAAATAATAAAATGGCAGGAGTAAGTCCTTACTTATCAATAATAACTTTAGATATAAATTGACTAAATGCTTCAAACAAAAGATGTAGTCTGGCTGAATGGATTAAGAAAGATGACCCATTAATCTGTTGCCTACAAGAAACACACTTCACCTATAAAAACACACATAGACTGAAATAAAAGGGAAGGTAAAAGATATACCATGCTAATGGAAACCAAAAAGAGCAGCAGTCACTATACTTATGTGAGACAAAATAGATTTTAAGACCAAAACTATACAAGAGACAAAGAAGGTCACTATGTAATGATAAAGGGGACAATTTAGCAAGAGAATAAAACCATTTTAAATATACATGCACCCAACACTGGAGCACCCAGATATGTAAAGGGAATATTATTATAGGTAAAGAGAGAGGCCCCAATACAATAATAGTTGATATTTCAATATCCAGCTTTTATTATGAGACAGATCTTCCCAACAGAAAATCAACAAGGAAATATTAGACTTAATCTGCACTATAGACCAAATGGATCTAATAGATATTTACAGAACATTTTATCTAAGAGCTGCAGAATACACATTCTTTTCCTCTGCACATGGATTATTCTCCAAAATAGACCATACATTAGGTCACAAAACAAGTCTTAAAACATTTAGAGAAATGGAAATAATATTAAGTATCTTCTCTGACCACAATGGAATTAAGCTAGAAATTAATAACAAGAGGAATTTTGGAAAGTATATGAATGTGTGGAAAATAAACTATATGCTCCTGAATGACCAGTGGGTAAATGAAAAACATTAAGAAGGAAATTGAAAAATTTCTTAAAACAAATGATAATAGAAACACAACATGCCAAAACCTATGTAATACAGCAAAAGGAGTACTAAGAGGGAAATTTATAGCTATAAGTTTCTACCCCAAAAAGGAAAAATTTCAAATGAGCAACCTAACAATGCATCTTAAAGAATTAGAAAAGCAAGAACAAACCAAACCCCAAATTAGTTGAAGAAAAGAAATAATAAAGATTAGAGCAGAAATAAATAAAAATGAAATGAAAAAGACAACAGAAAAAATTAAAAGTTGGTTATTTGAAAAGTTAAACAAAATGGACAAACTTTTAGCCAGACTGAGAAAACAAAGAAGTGAAAAGTTAAACAAAATGGACAAACTTTTAACCAGACTGAGAATAAAAAGGGAGAAGATCCAAATACATACAATCACAAATGATAAAAGAGACATTACTTCTGAAACCACAGAAATTCAAAGGCTCATTAGTGGTTAGTAAGGGCAACTATATGCCATTAAATTGGAAAATCTAGAAGAAATGAAGAAGTTCCTAGACACATACAACCTAACAAGACTGAACTGAGAAGAAATCCAAAACCTGAAGACAGGAATAACAAGTAACAAGATTAAAGTCATAATAAAAAGTCTCCCAGTTAATAAAACAACAACAACAAAAAACAAACAAAGAAACAAGAAAAACCTTGAGATATGATGGCTTCACTGCTCAATTCTACCAAACATTTTAGAGAACTAATACTAATTCTACCCAAACTATTCCAAAAAAAATAAAGGAGCAGGAAATACTTGCAAACTCATTCTATGAGGCCAGTATTATCCTGATACCAAAACCAGACAAAGACAGATTAAAAAAATAGAATTACAGGCCAGTATCACTGATGAACATTGATACAAAAATCCTCAACAAAATCCTAGCAAACCAAATTCAAAAATAGTTTACAAATATCATTCATCATAATCAAGTGGGATTTATCCCTGGGATGCAAGGATGGTTCAACATATCTAATCAATGAAAGTGATACATCATGTCAACAGAATGAAGGATAAAAACCATATGATCATTTCAATTGATGCTGAAAAAGCATTTGGTAAAATTCAACATCTCTTCATGATAAAAATCCTCAAAACCTGGGGATAGAAGGAACATACTTCAACATAATAGAAGCCGTATATGACAGACCCACAGCAAGTACTATACTGAATGGGGAAAAACTGAAAGCCTTTCCTCTAAGATTTGAAACATGACAAGGATGCCCACTGTCACCACTGTTATTCAATATAGTACTGGAAGTCCTAGCTAGAGCAATCACAGAAGAGAACAAATAAAGGGCATCAAAATGGAAAAGTAAGAATTCAAATTATCCTTGTTTGCTAATGATATAATCTTGTATTTGGAAAAACCTAAAGACCCCACAAGAAAACTATTAGAACTGATAAACAAATTCAGTAATGTTGCAGAATACAAAATCAACATACAGAAATCAGTAGCATTTCTATATGCCAACAGTGAACACTCAGAAAAAGAAATAAAAATTAATTCCATTTAAATAGCCACACATAAAATTAAATATCTAAGAATTAACCAGAGAAGTGAAAGATCTCGATAATGAAAACTATAAAACATCAGTGAAAGATTTCTTGAGCAATATCCCACAAGTGCAGGCAACCAAAGCAAAAAATGGACAAATGAAATCATATCAAGTTAAAAAGCTTCTGCATAGCAAAGAAGCAATCCCCAAAGTGAAGAGACAACCCATAGAATGGAGAAAATATTTGCAAACTACATGTCTGACAAGGGATTAATAACCAGAATATATGAGGAGCTCCAACAACTCTGTAGGAAAAAAATCTAATAATCTGATTTTTAAAAGAGCAAAAGATTTGAATAGACATTTCTCAAAAGAAGACATGCATGTGGCAAACATACATATGAAAATGTGCTTAACATCATTGATCATCAGGGGAATGCAAGTCAAAACTATAATAAGATGTTATCTCATACCAGTTAAAATGTTTAAAATGGCTTTTATACAAAAGTCAGGCAATAACAAATGCTGGCCAGGATGTGGAGAAAAGGGAATCCTCAAACACTGTTGGTGGGAATGTTGGTTAGCACAACCACTATGGAGAACAGTTTGGAAGTCTCTTAATAAACTAAAAATTGAGCAACTCTATGATCCAGCAAATCCACTGCTGGCTATATACTCAAAAGAAAGGAAATCATTATATTAGAGAGATTTCAGAACTCCTATGTTTGTTGCAGCTCTGTTTACAATAGCTAAGATTTGGAAGCAACCTAAGTGTCCACCAACAGATAAATGGATAAAGAAAATGTGGTACATACACAAAATAGACTATTATTCAGCCATAAAAAAATAAGATCTAGTCATTTACAACAACATGAATGGAACCAGAGATCATTATGTTCAGTGAAATAAGTCAGGCTTGGAAAGACAAACATTGCATGTTCTCATTTGTTTGTAGTATCTAAAAATCAAAGCAATTGAACTCATGGAGATAGAGAGTAGAAGGATGGTTACCAGAGGCTGGCAAGCATAGTGGGGGGCTGAATGGGGTAGGTCGGAATGGTTAATTGGTATATAAAAAAAGAAAGACTAAATGAGACCTAGTATCTGATAGCACAATAGGGTGACTACAGTCACTAACAACTTAATTGTACATTTTAAAATAATTTAAAGGGTATAATTGGATTTTTTTTAACTCAAAGGATAAATGCTTGAGGGATGGATACCCCATTCTCCATGATGTGCTTATTTTGCATTACATGTCTGTATCAAAACATTTCATGTACCCCATAGATATAAACATCCTACTAAGTACTCACAAAATCTTCTTTTAAAAAACAAAGAAATTAGAGGATAGTCATAGAAGAACACAATACATTTACTTATTAAACAGCAACAACAATAAATGAGACTCAAAGTAGGACCAAACAGTTGGATTTAATACCCATTTCATAGTGGGAGGGAAGTGGGAACTGTGGACAATTTTACTGGAAGAGTAAATGAGTTTTAGGGGAAATGAATGGAACCAAATATCAGACAATAACCTGGAACAAAGATACTTTGGGCTCTAGGGGAGGTGGCAACAGTTATGGGCAGGTAAGGGTGGAATTGCACTGTGAACAAAAGTTGTTTTATTATGCAGATAAAATCTCTCTAACAACTCTTAGAAGAATAGTTGAATGAATAGGTAAAAAAAAATCTGTCCAGATATGGTGTTCTGCACATGGAGACTTTTAGTTTCCTCTCTAGCAATAAGAGTTAAACTCCTCTCATTAATATAGATTCCAGGAAAGGGGTTCCAAGATAATGACATTTCTTTTGGAAGAGTTTCCTCAGTCAGGATAACGGAACTTTAAAGAGGGCCCCTCCCTCCATTTAGCAGGGTAGAAACAGGAAAGGTTAGAGAGGTCTTGATTCTGAGGCAGTTTCTAAGGCCTTTTAATATCCTTAATTCAAAGTGTTCAGCATGCTAAAACATCATACTTTGGATTATTATTTTCTGAACCTTAACAAATAAAAACAAAGCCTTAGGAACCATGATGTTATCTGTTATGGTTAGGCTTTGTGTTCCTACCCAAATCTCATTTTGAATTGTAATCCCCAGGTGTTGAGGGAGAGGCCTGGTAGGAAGTGATTGGATCATGGGGCCATTTTTCAATAATATGGTCATGCTGTTCTTGTGATACTGAGTGAGTTCTCTTGAGATCTGATGATTTTGTAAGTGTCTGGCGTCTTACCTGCTTGCACTTCTCTCTCACCTGCTGCCATGTAAGACATGCCTGCTTCCCCTTCTTCCATAATTGTAAGTTTTTGAGGCCTCCCCAGCCATGTGGAACTGTGAGTCAATTAAACCTCTTTTCTTTACAAATTACCCAGTCTAAGGAATTTTTTCATAGCAGTATGAAAACAGACTAATACAGTCAATTGGTACCCATAGAGAGTGGGGTCCTGCTATAAAGATAACCAAAATGTGGAAGAAACTTTGGAACTGGGTAACAGACAGAGGTTGGAACAGATTGGAGGGCTCAGAAGAAGACAGAAAGATGTGGGAAAGTTCAGAACTTCCTAGAGACTTGTTGAATGGCTTTGACCAAAATGCTGATAATGTTATGGCCAATGAAGTCCAGGCTGAGATGGTCTTAGATGGAGATGAGGAACTTATTGGGAACTGGAGTAAAGGTCACTCTTACTATGCTTTAGCAAAGAGACTAGTGACACTTTGCCCCTGCCCTAAAGATCTGTGGAAATTTGAACTTCAGAGAAATGATTTATGGTATTTGGAAGAACAAATTTCTAAGCAGCAAAGCATTCAAGAGGTGACAGATCATAAAAGTTTGGAAAATTTGTAGGCTGACCATCTGATAGAAGAGCAAAACCTATTTTCCGAGGAGAAATTCAAGCCTGATGCAGAAATTTGTATTAGTAATGAGAATTAGAATGTTAGAATTAGAATTAGAATTAGTTAGAATGTTAACAGCAAAGACAATGGGGAAAAATGTCTCCAGAGCATGTCAGAGACCTTTGTGACAGCCTCTTCCATCACAGGCCCAGAGGCCTAGGAGAAAAAAATGGTTTCATGGGCTGGGCCCAGGGCTCCACTGCTCTGTGCAGCCTCAGGACTTGGTGTCCTGCATACCAGCAGCCAGGGCTAAAAGGGGCCAAAGTACAGCTCAGGCTGTGAAGGTGTAATCCCCAAGTATTGGTGGCTTCCACATGGTATTGGGCCTGCAGGTATGCAGAAGACAAGAACTGAGATTTGAAAATCTCTGCCTAGATTTCGGAGGATGTATGGAAACACTTGGATGTTCAGGGAGAAGTCTGCTGCAGGGGCGGAGCCCTCATGGAGAACCTCTGCTAGGGTTGTGCAAAGGAGAAACATGGGGTTGGAGCCCCCACACAGAGTCCTGACTGGGGCACTGCCTAGTGGAGCTGTGAGAAGAGGGCCACCGCCTAGTGGAGCTGTGAGAAGAGGGCCACCCTTCTCTAGACCCCAGAATGGTAGATCCCCAACAGCTTACACCATGGACCTAGAAAAACCGCAGACACTCAACACTAGCCATGAAAGCAGCTGGGGCAGGGGGCTGTTCCCTGCAAAGCCATAGGGGCAGAGCTTCCCAAGGCCATGGAAGCCCACCTTTTAAATCAGCCTGACCTAGATGTGAGACATAGATTCCAATAAGATTATTTTGGAGCTTTATGATTTACTGAATGCTCTGCTGGGTTTTGCACTTGCTTGGGGCCTGTAGCCCATTGTTTTGACCAGTTTCTCACATTTGCAATGGAAGCATTTATCCAATGCCTGTACGTCCTTTGTATCTAGGAAGTAACCGACTTGTTTTTGATTTTACAGGCTCATAGGCAGAAGAAACTTGCCTTGTCTCAGATAAGAATATGGACTGTGGGCAATATTGAAATAAGATAAGACTTTGGGCAACTGTTG
This sequence comes from Pongo abelii, assembly GCF_028885655.2. NCBI lineage: Eukaryota > Metazoa > Chordata > Mammalia > Primates > Hominidae > Pongo > Pongo abelii. The sequence continues at coordinate 34,951,596 of NC_071998.2, forward strand.
GGAAGGCATGATTGATTTTTAAATGTGAAAAGACATGAGACTTGGGAGAATAATATGGTTAGGCTTTGTGCCCCATCCAAATCTCATCTTTAATTGTAATCCCAGGTATTGAGAGACCTGGCAGAAGGTGATTGAATCATGGGGGTGGAATCCCCCATGCTGTTCTTATGATACTGAGTGAGTTCTCATGAGATTTGATGCTTTTACTTGTGTTTGATATTTCCTCCTACACACACACTTTCTCTCTCCTGCCGCCTTGTGAAGAAGGTGCCTGCTTCCCCTTCTGCCATGATTGTAAGTTTCCTGGGGCTTTCCCAGCCATGCAAAATTGCGAGTCAATTAAACCCCTTTTGTTTATAAATTACTATCTTGGGTAGTATCTTTATAGCAGAGTAAAAATCGACTAATACATTATCATCCTTCTTTTTATGAGATTTAATATTATAATATGCCTTGGGGGTAGGAGAAGAAAGAAAAGTGAATAAAACTCAAATAATTTAAGATTTTTAGATGTTTCTATTATCCTTCATTTAAGCCTAAGAAAAGGCAGTAAATATAAGATCATCATTTATAAAGAAATAAATCTTAATATTGATAAAGCAATTTCTCTGCTGCCCTCATGGCTTTCCAAGGTGATTGCATCTAAAAAGAACAACAAAAGCATATTATAAATAGAAAACCATAGACTAAACAGAAAAAGAGTTTGGGATTTTTGAAGCAAACTATATTGATAATATAATTGAATATGCTAATAAGTGTTTATACTTTCATAGAGAAAGTCAACCATCCCATTAAAGGGTTCTCCAATATGGACTACTGAAATATTAGCACTGTTTATAACATATGATATTTCAAAAGTGAATCTGATGATGTCATTTAGACATACCACACCTCCTCTGTGATCACCAGACACTTTTGTGATGGAAGTACTTAGTCTAATTTTCTGATCAAGATAATGAGAGATTGTAAGGTGATATAAACAGGTAAGAATATTTGCACCACCTGAAAATCTTTTCTAAGACTTTACTTTTGCCTTTATACTAACTCTCACTCAGACAGTATTATTTTGAAAAACAATGTATTATTTTTCTTCAGGTTCTTTTGAACCTTTGATTAGTAAGGTCACATATGCAGCCTAATTAGTGGAATGTGAAATAAATACTCTTCAAAGTCTCTTAGCCCTATGATGAGGTAAGCTGCCAGCCAGGGTAGTGTGTGACTGAAGATGTAACTGAGCAGACCATCTTAGAGAACCATGTGCACCAGGTTTTGCTCAGCAGCAGAGGAGGTACTAAATGAATTGAATTTTAAGCCATGTGAAGATTAAACTATTAGTCAAAGAGCCAGTCTTTGAACGATATTCAAAGACTCTGAAAATTTAATAATTCTTACTTTACTACCAAATTTCTTAAACTTTTCCCCTTTGCTTTCATTTCTCATAATTGGGTTGAATTTAGATAATGACAAAATGCCATTTGGTTAACCCATTGTTTCTGAATCTTTTTAATGTCATGACAAACACAGATATTGAGTATTAAAAATAGCACACATTATTTCAGAAGTCACTCATGAAGCAAAACCGGATGCTACTAAAAGAGTTTATTGGCTGCAATATAAAGTGCCTTAAATTTGGAAAGATTTGTTCCTGGAAAAGTGTATACCAACAGCCTTGCCCTGCCTCTGTCTGTCTCTCACACCTGAACCCAACAGCCCACACCTTGGGCTCAGAACAGTACTCTTTGGGAACTTCCTTTAGCAAGCACTTGACTGCTCGTTTGGTGGGATAGGGTTCATTTTCTGCAGTGAGCTGCTGCTGAACTAGGATTATGCTGTGTGCATCCCTGAGGCACAGCAAATGCTGAACATTGCTTACTATGGCTGCTGCCTGTGAGGATTGCAGGGTGCTCCACTGTTCCACTCCCCAAGAATTCCTTGATGAGGCTTCTTGTGACAGGTGTTTACCAACCTAGGGTTTTATGTCTGTCCCAGGCTCCACCTGGATGCACTGGCTCAATGTCATGTGCCACACCTTTAAAGCATTTGCAGAATACCAACCCAAGCACAGATCACTTTCATCAAACATCTTTGCATCCTTCTGATGCAACCTTAATGCCAGAATAACAAGGGAGAATTAGCAAGTAAAATCAGCTTTCAACTACCTGTTCTGTCCCATAAAGTATCCCCTGTACTGAATGCTCTGTGTGAAACAGGAACAATGGCAGCTGCAAAGCCACAGAACTTGAAACTAGTCCAGGTAAAAAAAAAATTATGAATTGCTTCTATTATATTATAGTAGGCAGTATGTCACCAGAACCTGACAAGGTTAGGAATAATCTCATAATTTACACTGCAAGAGAACTCACAAGTGCATTCTGAGGTTGAGAGTTCATTGAAGAGAGAAATATTTTCACTTATTAACTCACTACCTGAGTTATTTAACTCAGGTTAAATAAATAAATTTCACTTATTTAACTCACTACCTGAGTTAAAGGTTTATAAATCACTATAAAAGTTAGCAGATTATTTTCCGGAGTATGTCAGTTCGTTGAGGTAAGATTTATTAATAATATTTTTCCCAATTTTAGGAAATTATTTAAGTGGAAACTAAGGTGAATTAGGTATCACTCATAATCTGATCACCCAGAAGTAACCACCAAATATATTTTAGTAATTTTTCTTTAAGTATATATATATGCATGTGTGTATATATACCATACAAATATATACATACAATACATATATGTATAACATCAGTATATATTGTTTACAAAACTGTTTTTTTAATTAAATACATGTTGTGAATGTTTCTCCTCCTTATTACTTTTGTAATAGTAGTGCTATGGACTGAATTGTAGCCTTTCTAAATTCATATTTTGATGCTCCAATGTGACTATATGTGAGGATAGGATCTTTAAGAGGAAATTAAGGTTATATGAGGTTATAAAAGTGGGGACATAACCCAATAGAACTGTGGTCTTTTAAGAAGAGGAAATGAGAGTGGAATTTGTTTTTCCCTGTCTTCATCATATGAGAACACAGCAAGAAGGTATCTGTCTGCAAGCCTAAAAGGGTATACTCAGAACCCAGCCATACTGGTGCCCTGATCTCAGACTTCCAACCTCCTTCCAGAATGCTGAGAAAATAAACGTTTGTTTTTTTGAGCCACCCAGTATGTGCTGTTTTGTTATGGCAGCCAGAACAGACCAAGACAAACAGACAGACATAACCTCTAGTCATTTTTGGTTATCTCTTCCCATTTCTATTTCCGTTTCTTCCCTTCATACCTGATTGTCAGACTCCACCCTGGATACTCTGATATTGCATGCATTCCTTTTTTTTTTTTTTTTAAAGAGGACCTTTCCAAACTGCCTGAGGTGAAGAAAGAAAGGGCAATTTAGGAAATTTTGTGAAAATGACCTGTGTTTGTGAATCTTCTAGATGAGTTATGGATGTTTGATATGATACCTAAAATAAGAGAATAAGGCTCCTAAGTCATAGACGTTCAGGGCTGTTTTATTTCAGCAGCATACTTGCTAGATGAAGGGTTTGCTTAATAAAGGTGTTTGTTTGTTAATTTTAAGCATGTTTGTTAATTGTAGTATAAGAAAATGACAAAAAATGTTATGGAACACGTGGGACAGGAAATGAGAGTGACTTCAGTTGAGAAATCAAGTATTTGTAAGAAACAAATCATGGTTCCTTACAAAACTTTCAATAATGCTTGTAAATGTTGGGCTACCATGCCAAGCATAACACTAAAATATTTTATTTACAATTTGATTATTAAAAGGCTACTTTTCTGTTTATATTTCTGATATTAAAATGAGTTTGCATTCCTCAATTAACATCAAATGTCACTGAAAGGAAGCAACTTCCAAAATGTTCTGAGAGAATGAGAAACGAAAAACCACGCTAAGATTTTAAAACACAGAATGAGGTACAAAGTAGAATTTCTCCTTAAGATAGCAGGTGTGTTAGCAGTAGGCACTTTAAAGGGTCTGTTCCAAATGACAGTGTCTGTATATCAGGCTTATGCTGTGAAAAATAAAGAAGAGAGTGATTGTCAAAGGAAATGTGGAGAGAAAAATTAACTGTCTACAGCTTGCATCTGATGGAGAGTTCTTGCTCAGAAACTGAAGCTACTGAGGGGGTTATGGGGATATCAAGCCAGAGCCTGCAATCTTCAAAATTTTAAATGGAGGAAACAGAATCTCAAGGAGTTAAACAACTTTTCCAATGTTATACAACCAGTGACAAATCCAGAACCAGAATTCAACTCTCCAGATGACTCTGTTCCATTTTTTTTCTTTTCACTCCACAAAACGACAACCAAAACGTTCCATATTTGCAAATGTAACAGTCCTCATTTGCAAGATTTTAAGTCTACATTTACTGACTATACCTAATCCTTAAATCAAAATAGAAAGGAAATCTAAAAATAAAACTGACGTTATTTTTATTTCCACTCCCCCTCCTTCTTTCTCTCTTTTGTCCCTATTTTTTTTTATACTAGAGATACTTGTAGAGAATGTTAGTTTCTGGAGGAAAATAAAATACCTCCCAGTTTCCTAGTGAATATTGGTTTAAATTCTTCATTAATTAATTTCGTTTCATAAGTACTCCAAAAGGAATACAAATAGCACCTGTATTTAGAAATGATCTTTTTCCCCCTGAGGTGTCTTGGCAGGAAGGGGGAAGTTGAAAGAGTGGGACTATTTGGTAAAACTCTTTGCCCTTTTCTTTTTGTAAATGTTGTCTTTTTTTGTAAATGTCAAGTCCAAATTATAGGTGAGTATTGGCAGAGTTGCAGAGACTATCTGAGACCCATTACAGCCTCTGGCATTTGTGCTGCTAAATTTGTAATGAGTTGCAGGTGTTTGTGATTGAATTTTTTGTTGCCTTTGTGATTGGCTCACTGCTTCACAGTCCATTAAGCCTATGCTTTTTTGCGGATGTTAAAATTGTGATGAAGCAAAAACACCAGTTAAAGATAAGGTAGATAGTAATAGTTTTAACATAGAAAGGTCTGTATGGTTTAGACCAGTGTCCATTTTCTCTTTCCCATATGGGCAGTAGCCAGTTTAACAGGAGTATATTCCTAATGTAGTGGTAATTGTTTGACATACATCACTGAAGAATACAGTTAGAAGATACCATTTAGACCATTTTCTATCCAGTACTCAGCATGGATAAGAATTACCCAAAAGCCTTGTTGAAGTGTTTTATGGACAACCCTTTGAAAATCACAATGTCTAATTCACTTCCTTTACTTTATCACACCCTTTACTTTGGTGAGAGATGAAGGCAAGAGATCACAGAGAAGAGATCTATTCATGTTTCCTAATGATTTCATGGAAGAGGCAAGCTTACTTAGCCTCACTCCCATTTCAGCAGTAATTGTTGCTTTTCTACCTCTTTAGATTATTCACAGACTAGAGAGCTATAGAGTTTAGCTAATTATGCTGGATTGATAGAAAGGTAGCATACTTGGTCAATCAAGTCTCCATATACAATCAGAAATAGGCCGGAGGCGGTGGCTCATGCCTGTAATCCCAGCACTCTGGGAGGCTGAGGCTGGCGGATCACCTGAAGACAGGAGTTCAAGACCAGCCTGGCCACCATGGTGAAACCCCATTTCTACTAAAAATAGAAATATTAGCCAGGCATGGTGATGCATACCTGTAATGCCAGCTACTCAGGTCGCTGAGGCAGGAGAATTGCTTGAACCTGGGAGGTGGAGGTTGCAGTGAGCTGAGATTGTGCCATTGCACTCCAGCCTGGGTGACAGAGGGAGACTATGTCTCGAAAAAAAAAAATCAGAAATATATTTATATATATTTTATAGGGGTTTGTGTGTGTGCATGTGTAGTCTACAGAGAACACACAATGGTCATATAGAATAGTTCAAAGAAGTTTGATGTAGAATAGATATCAAGAGCCACATGCTATCTCAAATAAGGAGGCTACAAATTTTATGTATCTGAATATCTTTCAGAATTTTACTCAGTCTCAGGATCATCACTAATAATAATTACACTAGTAGCAACTACTTTTTAAGCATTCACCATGTACTTTTGATAAGCATTTTAAATGCATTAACATAGTTGATTCCCACAACAGCCCTATTCTATGAGACTGGCACTATTATTTATTTCTGTCTACTTTTTATAGATGAGGTTTGGAGTTTTAGCAGCTTATCCAAGGCAAAAGGCAAGTAAGATGTGGGTCTGGGTTTAGAACCTCATAACTCTGACCGAGTCAGAGACCTTGAAAATCAACGATCTGATCCCTGCCTGCCATGAATATGTAGAAATGTTACTGCAGTGCGGATGTACAGGTAGTTGATTACCAGCAAGTTCTGCTGGATAAAATGAAAATAAATAAGCATTTATTGTATTTGCCTCATCTGATTCATTAATGCATTTGTAGATCATGCCAGTGAATATATAATTGACTGTGCAGTTTGATAAGATGCAGCTTTGCATACAAATCAAGCATGAATAAGCCTGTTTATATATGTATGTGTATGTGTGTAAATATGTATATATTTTCTATTTCCGTGATATGTGCATAAAACCAACAGAAACACTAACAAAAGAAGCAGCGACTCACCAGAACACAAATCTTCTGCTGCATTTTCTTAACCCACATTCTAATTCAATGATGTTTTATTTTGATTTTTAATTATGCCTAAAAGACTTGCTGTCTTGTTTAATGAAAACATCATCATTATGACACTTATGTCTATATATCAGATACACATAGTGCTGAGTGCCCACTTAGTGCCTGATATGCAATTGGCATTCAGTAAATATTGTTAAAATGAATTGTTTCTGGGATGTGTAGAAAATGCCCACAGACAGTATCAGTGTTAATCATGGTCCTGGCAAGAGACAAATGCTCACCTGAAAGAGTTTAGCCTAAGTTAATTAAGGAAAGAACTATTTATAAACGTATGGGCAATAAGGCATCCAGGTACTAAAAATAGTTGGAAGACTTTATCTCCCCTGGAAAGCAAGAAGAAAGAATGGCATTGCCAAGTGCCTGATAAGAGCTGGGACTTGGAAGGGAAAAAGCAGCCAGGCAGAATCTGTTATTAGATTTGGAGTCAGCTGGTAAAGAAAACATGTCTGGAAAAGAAAATAGGGGAAGTGGAGGAGTTTTCCTATTGTTGGATCTCAAGGAGAAGCTTAAGGGAAAATGGATCCAGGTAATACAGATTATGGATACCAGTCACAGCACAGAACAGGGTGCAGTAGAGTAGGAAATGGATCTGGACTGGTGGTGAATGGAGAATAAGCTGTATGTCATTTCATGCCATCTTCCCAGGAATAACATATCTTATAATAATTACTTCTATTTAAAAGAGAAAATGGCTTAGGGAAATGAAATGAGTAATTAACTAAAGCTTATTTAAAAATGGATGGAACTACAATTAGGGTGAAGTCTGGCCTAAAAGGACAGTGGTCCATACCCCCTATTTAATAATATTTTTATTCATTTAACTACTGTCACAACAAATATTTATTGCATCAGCCAATAAATAGACACTGGGGAAAATTCACTTAACAAAAGAGTCAAAGTCCATCATCTTATTAAAATTATATGAGAGAAAAAAAGACAAAATGACATCAATAAATAAGAAAGATAATTTCAGATACTAATAAGTGCTGGGAGAACTGCAATAAGGTCTTCCTGTGATAGTGACTGGGAAAGGAGATTGACTGCTTTAGATTAGGTGGTCAAGAAAGGGCTCTTCAAGGAGACAATATTTAGGCAGAGACCTGTATACAAAAGGCTACACAGAGTGAAAATCTGACCGAAAAGTGCTCCTGGCAGAGGGAAAAACAAACACAAAGGCCTAAGACAGGAACAAGGTTGGTGTGATTATTTAAAGAAAAGTAACGCAATGTCAAAGCCATGTGTTTGGAGTGCTGTGAATAAGAAAAGAGTACCACATGAGGAGGGGGAGGGAGAGATAACAGGGGGTCTTGTGATGAATTTGGACTGCATTCAGAGAAAACTAGGATTTTGAGCCAGGGAATGATGCCATCTGATTTATGTTTATAAAAGATTCCTCACGTTGATGCATTGAGAATGGATTATAGAAGGGAAATAAAACAGGTATGGAGATCATTGAGGGCAATCAGTCTGAAAAAGTGATCAAGAATGCAGTCTGATTTACAATAGCTACCAAAACATACCTAGGAACAAACTGAACCAATGAGGTGAAACATCTATAAGAGGAAAACTATAACACATTGATAAAAGAAATTGAAGTGAACACACACAGAAAATTGAAGGACATTCCCATGGGTTGGAAAAATTACATGGTTAGAATGTCTATACTACCCGAAGCTATCCATAGACTCAATGTAATCCCCGTCAAAATACCATGACATTCTTCACATAAATAGAAAAAAAATCCTAAAATTCACATGAAACCATGAAAACCCTCAAATAACTAAAGCACCCCTGAGCGGAAAAAAAAAAAAAAAAAAAAAAAAGGAGAAAAAGAAAAAAAAAAACCATAGCTGGAGGCAACATATTACCTGATTTTAAATTGTACTATAAAGCTAGAGTAACCAAAACAGCATGGTACTGGCACAAAAAGACACCTAAACTAATGAAACAGACACAAAAACCAATGAATAAAAAACCCAGGAAATAAATCCTGCATGTACAGCCAACTCATTTTTGATAGAGGTGCCAAGAGCATGCATTGGAAAAAAGATAGTCTCTTTAATAAATGTTGCTGAGAAAACTGGTGTCCATACGCAAAAGAATACAACTAGGTCCCCATCTTTCACCACATGCAAAAAATCAACTAAAATGAAGACTTAAATGTAAGACCTGCACTATACATCTACTAGAAGGAAACATTGGTGAAATTCTCCAGGACATTGGTCTGGATAAAGACCAATTCTAGAATGGAAAAAATATTTCAAACTGACAAAGGATTAATAACCAAAATATATAAGGAACTCAACCAACTCAATAGCAAAAACCTCACAAATAATCTAAATAAAAAATAGGCAAAATAACTGAATAAATGTTTCTCAAAAGAATACATATAAATGGCCAACAGGTATATTTAGAAAATGCTCAGAATTACGATGAGGAAGTGCAAATTGAACCACAGTGAGATATTATATCACCCCAGTTAGAATGGCTATTGTTAAAACAATAAATAACAAATGCTGGTGAGGATGGTGAGAAAAGAGAACGCTTATACATTGTTGATGGGAATGTGAATTATTACAGCCATTATAAAAAAACAGTATGTAAATCCCAAAAAAAGGTAAAAATAGAACTGCTATATAATTTAGCAATTCCATTGCTAAGTATATATTTTAAAAAAAGGAAATCAGGATATCAAAGGGATATCTGCACTCTTACGTTTATTGCAGCACGATTCACAATAGCCACAATATTGAATCAACCTGTGTATATCAATGCACAAATGGATTTAAAAACTGTCGTATATAAACACGATGGAACATTCAGCCATCTAATAAAATGAAATCCTGGACTTTATAGCAGCATGGATGGAACTGGAGGTAATTATATTAAGTAAAATAAGCCAGGCACAGAAAGACAAATATCACCTGTTCTCACTCATGTGGGAGATAAAAAAAAGTGATCTCATGGAGATGGGGGTAGAATGGTGGTTACCAGAGGCTGGGAGGAGAAGGGGCAGGGAGGATGTATAGAAATTGGTTTATGGGTACAGAAATACGATTATATTGAAGGAATATTTTCTAGTAATTGGTAGCACAGTAGGGAAATTATAGTTAATAGTTATTTATTGTATATTCCCAAATAGCTTGAAGAGAGGAATTGTAATGCCCTCAACACAAAGAAAAGTTAAATGTTTGAGGTGATGAATATCCCGATTACTCTGATTTGGTCATTATATATTGTATACATGTATTGAAATGTTATATGTTCCGCCAAAATAGGTACAACGATAATATATCAATAAAAAATAGAAAAGAAAAAAGGAAACATGCATTTTTGCTAGAATATGTTTAGCCTATAAGTCAGTGGCTTTCAAATTAATTTAATTTTTAACATCATAAATGTTTGCAAGCCAAATCATATGAAGAAAATCACAATAAAATATGTTGAAATGTTAATTACATAAAGATGGGTGATAGGTACATGGGAGTTTTTTTTATAATGCTCTCACTACTTTTGAATATGTTAAATCTCATTTTAAAAATATATAAAGAGGTAAGAATAGAACTGCAGTCTTTGAAACACAGGATAGGAAATCCCAGGCTTATTAACTCTTCCACAGACTCTCCATAAATCCTCAGAACAAGCTTTAAAACTCCTGCCATTGATGAATACTTTTAAAATATCAGTGATATACTTATTAATTATGAATAGGAAGTATTGCATAATCAATCATTGTGGAAAACACTTTACAACTGTTATCTGATGAATGCTTATGACCACCTTATATGATGGGTACTATTAACATCCCCATTTTGCAAATGGAGCACCTGTGTGGTAGGGAGGTCATATAATTGGCTCAAGTTCAAGTAACTAGTAACTGGAGGAGCTGTGATTCTGCTCAGCCTGCTTGATTTCACATTAATAACTACATTAATTACTGAAGTAGACAATCAATTTAACTTCTACAACAATAAAAAAACCCCACAAATTCAATCAGTCCTTTAATTAGGATAAGAATTTTCTCATTGAGAGCAGTAAAGATGTTAAATTTTGTGTGTGCATTTCTTTACATCATAAACTTTCTCCGTAATATGTTTCCCAGAGTTACAAAGTTTTACTCTTTTCTCTTTTGATTTACAAAATATTAGTACTGAGAATGAATTTCAAATAGATGAACAGTGACTGACATTTACTCCTAACCTAGAGACAGCAGAATATGAAAGTTCAAAGAAATGATTAATTAATTCAGTAATGCATCAACCACGTAGACTAACACCAATTCAAAGGCATTTGTTCCAAGTTGCTTTTTCTTGGCTAGACTATTATCACTTTGTTTGAGCTGAGATTTATGTCCAAATGATGGAAAACTTTGATCCTGCTATTTTTTTGGAGATCAAAGATTTAAATGTAACACCTTGCTCTACAAGGTCTCAGTGCAATGCATACTGTTCTAAAGTATTAAAATAATGCAAAAGAATAATTTGCTTTTGTGCTGGGAAATGTAACTTAGATATGAGAGTCCTCAAATACCATATTGTAAACAATAATCTAGTTAGAATAGGGAAAAAAGTGAATGTGCCATGCAATCTTTTTTTTTTTTTTTTGCCTTTCTTCTTAGCCATTTGCCCCTAGATTTTAAGAGACCAGTTTGCCTTTTGTGTGTGTGTATGTGTGATTAAATTTGTTTGTGCATTTTATTGTTTTTTTCTAGTTTTTTGGGGTGGGGAAGAGGGAATATTAAAGCTATTTCTATAGCCTTCCTTGTTCTTTCTAATGATTGCTAAATGACGTGGAATATATATTATTATCTTTTTAACGTAGGCTCAATTCATGTGTAAAGCATCCAAGCAAGTATTATAAACATTCTGTCACTTCCAACCTCACAGTTACGGCCAGAATGACTTTTAAATTATGTTTATCACAGCAAAACTTTAATTCTTCACTTGCAAAATCAAGTAGGGAAGGCTTTCCCATCTAAAACAATTGTATTAACTGAGTGTTGATTAATAAAATAAAATGACATTTATTTCTAGTCTAAATGACCCTGTGGCCCATTTCTCTTCCTTCCTTCTTCTCTCCCTCACTCCCTATTTCCCACTCTGTTTCTTTTTCTCCTTTGCCTTTCTTCTATTTTTCTCACCCTATTTCTTTCCTTCCCTATCTCTCCTCCCTGCATTGTGGTCCTCAACTCATGACTGTTCAATTTAAGATTTTCCAACTTATGATTGTGTGAAAGGAATACACATTCTGTAGAAACCATACTTTGAATACACAACCACCATTCTGTTTTTCATTTTCTGTATAGTATTCAATAAATTACATGAGATGTTCAATTCTTTGTTATAAAATGGGCTTTGTGTTAGATGATTCTGCCTGATCGTAGACTAATGTAAGTGTTTTGAGCATACTTAAAGTACACTAGGTTAAGCTATGATGTTCTGTAGGTTAAATACATTTTCAAAGTACAGTATTTGCAACTTATAATGGGTATATCAGGATGTAACCCCATCATAAGTCGAGGAGCATTTGTGTTGAAGAAAGAAATATTTAATTAGGTAAACTAATGATTCAAATTTACTTCAAGCTAAAAGCATGTTCTTGTTTTTCATTTTGAATTTTCTGCAGTGTTTAATGTGGCCTGGTTATACAATTGGCATTTATTAGGTCTACTTTTGTAAGATAATTATCACAATAAATTAACTAAAAATCATGTTAAAATATCAGTATTTACACTTGTGGATGCAAACTACACCAAAAGAGCGGATCTGAAATTCTACCGCTTCCAACCTAGTGGTCTAAACTAAATTAGAACTAGCAAAAAATACCAACAGTTATTAAGCAAAAAAGGTAGACTACAACTTTATCCCCAAATCTTTGAAAAGCTTTGTTTGAAACATAGAGAAAGTAGTATCTAATAATTCATAGAAATTTTTGTATAGTTTGGTGAGAATCTGATGCGTGCTTCAAAGCATAGTCAAATGGGAAAAAAGTCTACCAAATCCAGGAAAAAATTGACTAATGTCTTTCAATTTAGAGCGAGGCAGATGTAGAGAATGGACACCCCTTCACTATTAGGAGTAGTTTGAAAATGAATGCTTGGGAGAGCCAAGAGAAATGCAGAATATCAGCACCCAGTGAATAATTTTTCTGTCACATACCAGGCATGTAGTTTATCCTGGATGACATGAGACATTTGAAACCTAAAGGAACTCTGCACATAATTAAGTGCCCCATCTCTTGGAAAGTGAACAAATAAGATTGTAGAAAAAGGAATAGATGGCAGGCCTTCCAAGCAAACTTCTCCACAAACTCCCTTCTGGGACAGTTAAATTCTAGAAGTATGTTATAAAGTTTCACCAAACATATGTAGATTTAAGAAAATAAGGATAGAAATACGAAAATAAGGATTAGAGTCTACGGATGAGTTTAAGAAGAACTGCTGTTCATAATATTAAGGCTTTCGTCTATGAATGTGATATATAACTTCATTTAATTGGTTCATTATTTTATGATCAAATGCTTTATAGTTTCGTACATATATATCTTACATTCTTTTTGTTTGATTCAGTCTTGGATATTTAATATTTTTTGATGCTATGGTAAAAGGTATCTGTTATAACGTTTTATTTTCTAACATTTTGTTAGTGGTATCAAAGTAAATTGTGTTGAGTAAACTTTTTCAGCTCACTAACTTATTTTAATAATGTATTTGTGGATTCTTTTGGATTTTGTAAACCCACTTATATCATTATAAGCAATGAGAGTTTCATTTCCCCCTCTCTAATCCTTATATTATGTATTAGTTTGCTTGCTTGCTTGTTTTTGTTTTACTACATCATCAAGTTGAGCCTTGAAAAGAATGTTGTTCCTGGGTACCTTGTTTTGTTTTTTATTTAAAAGAGAAAGCATTCAATATTTTCCAATTAAATATAATATATGTTATAGATATTTTGGTATATTTCATATATGGATTTTAAATTATAGATTTTTAAATATATTTTTTAATGCGTGATAAGGGAATTCTTTTCTATTTTTAACTTTGCATGTACATTTATTAATGAAAATTTACTGAATTTTATCAATGCTTTTCTGTATCTACTGCAATGCTCATGTGATATTTTCCACACTATTCAGTAAATATGTTGAATCAAATTGATTTTTAAATGTTAAATTATCTTAGGATTTTGGTATTGAATCCAGCTTATTTGTGCTATTATCAACATTTGGATATTTCTGAAATTTTTTCTGCTATTATATTTTAGTGGGTATGTCTATATAAATTGTGGTTTTGGTCTGGAATGTTTTTTCAGCTTGTTTGTCAGGTTTAAGTATTTTGCTGGCCTCATAAAATTATTAAGTGGTTGGCTGGGAGCAGTGGCTCACACCTGTAATCCCAGCACTTTGGGAGGCCGAGGTGGGTGAATCACAAGGTCAGGAGATCAAGACTATCCCTGCTAACACGGTGAAACCCCATCTCTACTAAAAATACAAAATATTAGCCAGGTGTGGTGGCACGCACCTGTAGTCCCAGCTACTTGGGTGGCTGAGGGAGGAGAATCGCTTGAACCCAGGAGTCAGAAGTTGCAGTGAGTAGAGATCACACCACTGCACCCCAGCCTGGGCGACGGAGTTAAAAAAAAAAATTATTGAGTGGTTTACAGCTTTATTTGCTAGAAGTGTTTATGTAATATTATTAATATTTATATTCTGAAAAGCTAATAAACTTCTACTTTGGGGCCCATGTAAAGAGCTTGGAGGTCTTTACTCCTATCCTCACAAGAAAAAGGCTGAACAAACTGAAAATCAACTACTCTTCTTAGATACATCTGAGAATTGAGGTTACACAGCAAACTTCTGCTCTATAAACTATAGAGACAGACAGGCAGACACAGAGACTCACAGCTTTTTGTGAGCAGGAGCCCAGCAGCAGAACCCTGTAGCTAAAGCCAATGTAGTAGGAACTCTTTAAACTGCAATTGACAAATTGCTGGTGTCTCACTATGAACTAGCTTGAGAGTTCTAGGGGTCTCACTCTTAGCGGGAACCCTCACACTTTCATGACTATTACCTCCAGGAGCTTTACCTGGTTCTCTGAGTGAAGATTGGAGAATCATCCCCTTTGCTTCTGGCAGTGGGAAGGGAAAATCAACTATTTTGAAATATATCCAGAGGTCTCTATTCTCCTCAACAAGACCTGTCCTCAAGGGAACTATATTACCAGAGCCTGACCGACTGGGGTTTTACTAGAGTCTAACCAGCTTCGGCGAAGGGAAATGGATATCCAACACAGGCTTGCAGAAAGACTGAGACCTAATCACACGACACTTCCCCTCCCTCCACCTCTATCAAATAGGATTCTTATATAGTAGCAACCATTACAGCCAAAAGAACTGCAAACCTTAAACAAACCCTATTTAAGGAGGTTCTAGAAAAGCCCATAGACAACAGAGAAGGTAAAAACAAGACACAGCAAATAGTAAACACATATTACTGGTGACATAAATATTAAATTTCACACTAAAAGCCTATCTACCTCAGTCCTTTTTACTCAACACCTTCAACTCCAGATTTCCTAAAAAATTTACAAAGCATGCTAAATGGTTAAAAGAGACAAAGCAACATCAAAATTGCACTCAGATATGTCAGACATTGGGATTATCAAACTGAGAATTTAAAAGCTGATAGAATTTCCTACAGAAACCATCTGATCCTCAACCTTTTTAGTATTTTAAATTAAAGAATAATTGAAATTCATAGAATTAAAGAAACATAATTTCTTCAATATTTGTAAGATCATCTAGATTTACTATATCTTAATGTTAGTTTTGGTCATGTTTTTCTAGAAATATGTCCTAAGAAATCTACATTTTAAAAGTTATTATTAAGTTTTTTATAGTATTATATTCATTTTCATAGCCATAGTATTTTTACTAATGCCCTTCTTAAATTCTCAATATCAGTTATTTGTGTCGTCTCTTTATTTTTGGTAATCAGTATTCCTAGGCAGATACCTACTTTACTAAGCTTTTCAAGTACCCAACATTTGTACTTGTTTATTCTTTCATTATATGCTTATTTTCTTTTATTTGTGTTTTTATCTATATTATTTCCTTATTTCTGATTTCTTTGTATTTAATTTGCTTTATATTTCTAATATCTTGAGTTAAGCGTTTGCTTAGCTTAATTTTTCTGCCTTTTAATATATGGATTTAAGGCTATAATTTCCATCTAAATGTAGATTTATATACACTTTGCTTATCACTTAGTTACAATATTTTCTCATTTTCATTTTAATTACTAATCTGACCCTAGATTATTCAGATATGTAGTTTCCAGTTTCTGACATATGGACATTTTATGGTTATCTATTTACATTGATTTAACAGTGCATTTTGGTCAGAGAACATATTCTGTATAATTTCAACTCACTGGACATTTTGTTAGCATATTGTAAATATCTGCATGTTTCATGTGTGCTTGAAAATGATATGTATTCTGCAGTTGAGTGTAATGTTCTATATATGTAAAGTAGATCAGTGCTTCTAGTTATAATTAAGACGTGCCAAAAATTTAAAAGGTGGTCTGTGACCTTTATTATCAGAAACACATGATATTTGACCCTTGGTAGAATCTTTCTCACAATGCAAAAATCAAAGACCTTGTAGGAATATACTGGATCCAAGATAATGCCATATACAGGCTGAACATCAGAAACTCATGATTGAATTAGTTTATTAAGTAACTTGTAATTGATGAGTGGGCACTTACTAATGTGATGTAGCTGTCCCTGAAGAGTCTACATGAAATTGGTTCTTATTTTGCTTAAGTATATCCATTAGTAATTCTTTCAGAAAACCTTTGTAAGAAATAAACTATTTTCTGGGGTACTGCCCTGCTTCCAAGGTACAGTTACTTATACTTATAAGTAAATACTTATGCTACCAACTCCTTCAGAGGCCAAATTTCTAGGCTGTTCTAAGTGCTATTTCTCAAATTATCACCCTGAACATTTCCCAGGACTTTTATTATACCATTTGTTCATTACTTCTGAGATTACTATATTACGGAAAGTTCCCACCTCTGCAGAACTACTCTTATATGTATGATTTTGGATATAGTCACCTATATACATCTGATACATATCTTCCAATCTTTTAGGAATTTCCAACATTCCATCACACAGATAGTATTCTGTTCTTCAGCACTAAGTATTTATTAATTTTAAATGTCTGTTCTTAGTGTAAAGAATTTTAGATGTAGCGATAAGCCCACATACTCAGGCATTCATCCCGATTCATTACCTGGTCTTTCTCTTCTTCTGAGTCTGTCGGTATCTTTCTGGATGAGAACTAGAAAAAATTTTGATTACAAAGACTCGTCCAGGGTAAAGTTCAGCATGGATGTGCTTTTATAGTTATTCTCAGTGGTATAACCATAGTATGTGAAATATAAATGTGTTAAGTACTTACAAACATTCAGACTAGTAGGGATGGCTACATTTCCAAAAAACGTTTATTGGTCAAGAAATATGGATAATTTTAGGGAAGGAAAATGATAGAGGAAATGAAAATATGATGGGAAACTAAATTATGTATTTAAGAGTTAGTGAGTAGATCAGTTTAGCTAGAACAAAGTTTCAATAAACAAAGGAATGGAAGGTGAAGCTAGTGAATTTGGACCAAGCTATGTAATTTGAAACATGTTAGTCCATTGAGTAATACAATTCTCTTAGTACAAGCAATAAAATCCTTAACCTGTCCTTACATGGATCTGCATAATGTGGTCTCTGCCACTGCACAAGGCTGACCTCTTGATTCCTCCACTTTATTATATTGTCTATAGCTCACTTCCCTGAAGTTCCTCAAACATGCTTTGTCTCCTCAAAATATCCTCATGACTTGAAAAGATGACTCACCAAAGAAGATATAGATGACAAGTAAGCATAGAAAAGATGTTCAACATTATAAGTCATTAGGAAATTGCAAACTAAAACAAGATACCATTACATGCCTATTAAAATGGCCAAAATCCAAAACAATGACAATAACAAATACTGGCAAGGATATGGAATGACAGGAACTCTCATTCATTGCTGGTGGGAATAAGACATGGTACAGCAATTCCGGAGGACAGTTTGGCAAATGATCCAGCAGTTATGCTTTTTGGTATTTACCCATATGAATTGAAGATTGCATTTATATAAAAACCTGCACATGGATTGTATAGCAGCTTTATTCATAACTGCCAAAACTTGGAAGCAACCAAGATGTCCTTCAGAAGGTGAATGGATAAATAAACTGGAACATCCAGATAAAAGAATATTATTCAGTGATGAAAAGAAATAAGCTATCAAGCCATGGAAAGACATGGAGAAAACTTAAATGCATATTATTAAGTATAAGAGGCCAATCTGAAAAGACTACATATTGTGTGATCCAACTATATGACCTTCTGGAAAAGGCAAGACTACAGAGCCAGTAAAAGATCAGTGTTTGCCAGGTCTTGGGGGAGGGCAGGAATGAACAGGGGAAGCACAGAGGGTTTTTCAAACAGTGGAACTACACTCTATGATACTGTACTGGTGGATCCATGTCATTATACATTTGTCCAAATCCTTGAATGTACAACACCAAATGTGAATCCTAATGTAAATATGGACTTTGGGTGATAGTAATGTCAGTGTAGGTTCATCCAGTTGTAACAAATGTACCACTCTGATACAGGATGTCAACAGTGGAGTAGGTTTACATGAGTAGGCGAACAGGGGTATATGTGCACTTTCTGTATTTTCCATTCAACTTCTCTGTGAACCTAAAATTGCTATAAAAAATAAAGTTTATAAGCCCCTAGAAAAAAATCCCTATGACTTTGTATATGCTGTTCCCTTTGCCAAAATCTATTGCCCACTTTTTTTTTTTTACAAAACTAATTAATTCTTCAGATCTCATCTTGATTTTATCTTTCTAAAAAGCAGTTGCTGATTCCTTCCTTTAATAACCTCAGGAAACCCTATTTACCCTCTATTTCAAAATACTTAGCAATAATTGAATAATTGATTAATAGTTCTTGAAGGTTTTTCTCCCCCGATAGAAGAATAGAAGTTTCACCAGGGCAGAAGCAATGACTGTCTTACTCAGTCAATGCAGGTTATAGAACATTTTGAATCTCAATATAAATAAATGTTTTGAAACATCAAACTCAAACCAAAGACATACTGATAATTAGGATAATAATACTAATAAACATAAATATTTGAAAACCAACTTCTTATTATTCTCCTATATAAAATTTTAAGGTAATTGGAAGAGGTAATTGTTGTGTTCATTTTCAATTATAAATCTGAAAGTACTTTACAATGATTTTTTATAAATATGTTAAATTTGCATAGTAAAAGACATTGGATTAAGAATTCTAAAACCTGTAATCTAATTCTGATCATTAGTTGCATGACTTGCTTCGTTTGCTCACTTATGTCATTAAGATGTGAAGCTTGAATAAAATATATATATATAATTTGTTTTGACATTTAAAATATTATATGTATTTAACTCTTATTGTTGTTATATTATCTTAACTTTCTGAAGTATTTAAGAATGGTAAACATTCTAATAATAATTAGTTGGAATTTTGTTTTCTAAAATTTCCTCAATCATTTCTGACTTAACATACCCTGTGAAGGCCAACATAACTTCAGGTAAATAATTAATGGCCTTTTATATTATTATATTTAGCATATTCTTGATTCTTACTTAAAAATGCCTTCTCCTACCTTGACACTTTCCGAAGAATGCTACCATGCTGCTATTTTTGTTTAGATGGTCTTTGAAGCCTTGGGTGTGTGTTCCTTTTTTCTGAATATGAATTAGATCATTTTTAGGCATCCTTATATCAGGATCCTCTTTTACAGCAACAGATGTTATTGGGACATTTACTCTACATCCAGATTTTACTTCTGGTAAAGACACTGGTTTGTAACAAATAGATCCTGTTAAAGGTGTGTGTTGACTTGTGTCTACAATATTATTTTCAGCTGGGTTTTTTTTTCCCACTTATTTGTACAAGATAAGGTGTATGTCTACATATATCAACAACAGCCAGAGGGAAAAAAAAATGTGTTCTCTTTCTCACTAGAGTCCCTCCAATGAGATGTCAATCAAAGTTTGCTAGTCCATTTGTCAGTACTCACATTAATATTGAAATAAGCATTAAGCTTTATGAAACCACAAAGACAAGCTGGAGAGCCACTAGTAAGCCATTGACTTTAAACTTAGTCGAGGTTAATATTTATTTTGACAAACTAAAAAATTTCATCTTAAATAAAAAGCTATTGCTATTCAGGTCATTCCACCAAAGAATCAAGGGAGGAGGGACTGGCAACTGTTCTTAAATGCTATCTTAGTATTGATAGTTTGCAAATACGGAGCATTTATTGTTTGATTTTTGCCTTCCTTACAACCTCAGTTTGGCAGAAACCCTGCAGCATATTCTCAGGGAAAAAGAAAAAAAAAACTTCGACATTTCAACCATCTGCCAGATATACCTATCAAATTATTCATTTCTGAGGCTGCTTAAGGTTATTTAAATTCATAGCTTTTCAAACTACTGACAAGGTTTGCACACTGTGAAGAAAATGAATATTGTTAAGGGTTAAATGGACAGCTTCACACTTTAAGTGCATTATAAATTCACCCCAGGCACTCTCCTACTGATTTTTCTCTTTATTATTTTATTTTACAATCAGGGACTCTTCATAATTATGGACCATGCTGACAATCTGCATGACAACAGAAATATTCAGACAAAACTGACCCAGGTATGAGGCAACAGTTGCATTATACCTCCAAGGAAACATGCCTTCAGATACATTTTAGATATACAAATAGTACTTCCAGGAACAAAGATATACAGCTGAGCCCCCAGCCTGCCTTGCTGGGCATATATACCCCACTCTGTCCAATTTATGTGGGTTGACATGAAGACAGGCAAAACCACCCTTAGAAGTGGTCATTGTTAAAATGTAGGCTGTCTATCAAGAGAAATTGTCTCCCAGAAATCAATACCTTAAAAACTCTTGTGGCTAAATGTTCTGCCAGACACTTTCAAATTTTTATAATGCTGAAAATAGTGTGGAAATAGCAGAAGTTCCATTTATTTGATTTCTTTTTATCACAGTCTGCCCATCCTCGATCAAGTTTCATAATTCAAAGACATTAATTTACCACCAGGTGTAGTTCAAAGGAATGTTGACCTTTGATTTGCAAAACCCCTTAGATTTACTCTATGCCTTTCTTAAGAGAGTTCCCTTTTTCATATACCGCAAGAAAAGGCCTGCAAAGTTGAGGACATGATTTAGGATGCTGGACCTTGCACCCCCTGGTGGCCAACACACATGCTTCATTATCTTTCTTTTTATTTGGTTTTGCAAAATTGGTTCAGTGAGAGATTGAAAAAATATTTTAATAAATTTTGATGCAAAGTGGCAATCATACAGTGAGAGCATGAGAAGTATAGTATGTTCAAAAATAATTACCCTTGGGCCCAGGACCTGTGTTATAGGGTCACTATAATAAAACCATGCTCTTTGCTGTCAGACATACATAGCAGAAAGACTTTCCAATTCTGCCTCAGCACTAAACCCAGGCCAGTTACTTAACTTTTATGATCCTTAATTTTCTCACCTGTAAAATAGGGCTAATAATTTTATCTGGGTCATAGTGTTCTTGGATGCAATAAATGAGAAAATATATTACAAAGGCTTAGCTCTGTGATTTTTGAAGTACTGGAGAAATGACTGCTGAAAGTGACAGTTGTAATATGATAGTTAATATAATATCACCCTATCAGTATAATTGGTATAATGATAGCTGATAGTTGTAAATAATAGTTGTGAACAGTTGTATATAAAATGGAGTTAGGTTTTATTGTATGAATTATGAATATTCTGTATTTACAGGTAGTCTTCAAGTTCAGATATGTAGAAAGTAGAAATTGTTTTTCTTTTTCCTTCTGTCCATAGAAACGAAATCATAATTATGAAGAGCTGAGTCTAGACAAGCTTGCACAGGTCTGAAACTGTTCCTTTGCCCTGAAAACAATAGAAAATTGTGTGATTATAATATCACTTATTAAATCAAAATACACAAATTTCATATAAAATATACAGTGTTAGATATGGTTGAGTGAAATTTTGATTTCTTAGAAAATAATAAATACCCATTAAAAAAGACTTCTGCAAAAATAGGGAACATTTGGTCACTGGCATAGGCCTTGGAGCTTACAAGCAGCAGAGCATACACAGCTATGTTGTCAAGTGTCCCAAGTTTGGATTCTGGTTCCATCACCTAAAAAAGCTTGTGACCACAGGAAATTTTCTAAATCTCTGTGCCTCAGTTTCCACATCTATGCTAGAGGCATAATTATAGCCTTTATCTCATAATTATTTTTTGAAGAATGTATAAATTCATATGCATAAGTGTATTCAAGATAACTGACAGCCAGTAATAGTAGTACTATCTAACCCCTATATACACCTCCTTCATATACACTGCCTGGTGAATGTTTACTGACATACATAAAACTTAAAGAATTCTTGAGTTGAATATTTTTAAGATGTTTAGTTCTGGGGTTATGGTTAATAGTCATCTTCAAGAAAATGAGGAGAGAATGAATAGATTTTCTCTTACACCTTTCAGTCTTAACAATAACGATAATGTAAAGCAATACATTGACTTTGGTTAGAGACAAATAGAATTTCCTAAATCTTGAATACTTTATACTTGAAATGAATTATTGAAGGAGGTAGTAAAATTTCATTTTGGAAAGAGCTTTAAAAATGAGATTGCTAAAGGTGAGAAAGATATTTTTGAAGCCAATGATAGCTGAAGGTCAAGGGATGAAAGATTATACTATCCTACCTCGCTTTTTACAAGTCATCTTCAGGAACACAGACAGACTGAAGACTTAGACCCCAGAACTGGTCTCCCCCATATCCTAAGACAGACACTGGGAATGCAGACCTGTGTGTAGAGCCTGAAAACTGGCAGTCACTGTAGACTGTGAAGACAGTGTGGAAGAATCACAATCTCAGGGGGGGGGAACCTCTGCCCTGACATAACTGGCATTACATTATTGCAGGCTGGAACAGGAAGTGATGTTTCTGTAGAATGTATTTATTTTACCCCATCTTTATCCTCTCCAAAACTATAAACAGCTTACAGAAATACACTCAACTCACTAAGATAAGAGTAAACTAAAAATAATTAGGTGAGCCTTTCTAAACTTTGGGGAGATGAACTTTGTAGGGAAACTTTGTAGGGATGAATTACTGTAAACAAACATTGTCTGTGAGGTCCTGCATAGTTGATAAAAGTGGAGGCTGAATTTTTCTAACAACTAACAAAAAGTGGAAAACAGTCAGTTATATAATTCGAATGTTCAAAAAATAAAAACAAGCATGGCAATAAATACAAAATAATGAGTTTCAGATATAACGATTCCTGTGTCTAGTTTCAAAGAGGAAGTCTTCCTATGGATCCTCATGAAGAACCCTTTATACAAGGTGATGAGAAATAGTCTCAGTAGTAGCCATACATAAATGAATTTCAAGAGCTGTCTAATTTTTATAATGTTCTTTCATGTAAGCTAATGGTATAATAAAAAATTCATTCCAGCAAAAATAATTCAATGAGTGGATAAAACATACCAGCGGACATGGCAATGGTAATATAAGCATAGGCACAGTTTAGGCTGTCAGCAAGTACCAGTGCTTGAGTATTTGGCTGGGATCCAGAGGCCACGTCCCTTCCCTGGTTAGGCAACTATCATGAACGCAGCAGAGGTGCAGTCCTCACAGCATTAAAGAATTGCTTAGATGATAAAAATAAGAACTAAAAGCAGAGGAGAGAAGACAGAGACCCAGTTATCCAAACTGGGGCACAAAGTGAAGTTGATATCTCAGGAACATTTCAGAAGTCCAGTTATAGACCTGAGAGGAGGAGGTTCAAAGCAAGAGAATCTGGATGTGTAGTTCCAAAACCTTGGGAAGGTTCTATTAAATCCATTCTGATTAAAGTGAGAGTAGGGCTAGAATAAGCTCACAGGTTGAGCAACCACAGCTGGAAGAAGCAATGACATTACTGCAAGATATTATGAAACCACTTGTTTTGCTTTTCTCTAAAAACAAAAATAACATCTCAGCAGACTTAAATAGTGAATACTGTAAATGGACATGAACACATGGAAATTTTCAAAAGGTAATTTGAAGTTTTTTTTTCTGTTATTAAGCTTGTTTTCTACTACTTGATTTGAATCTCTAATAACTTTGATATAACCCAAGAGGTGCCACTATATCAGAAACTCTACAAATTCCTTTTATTTTTATTTCTATTATGATTTCAATTTGACTTCTAAAGCCCTTTTGTTTCTCTTTTTGCTATTTCATGCTCTTCTTTCCTGATATGTATTCTATAAATTGTTGCTTTTTCAACCTTTGCCCCTATTTATTCTTGCTTACCATATTGGACAATAAAATTTATTTAACTCAGGTAAAAATATTACTTCATTTGTTTTCTGCCATATTCTATATATTCACTCAATATTTTAATTACCCCAGATGATTTAGTGTACTGGATTGTGGCAAGTTATGCAAATATTAAGTAATATAGCCTAATAGGTACGATAATAGAGAAAAATTATTTTATCTAACAAACTGAAAAAAACTATCTCTTCTGAGGACTGATTTAATGAAAACAAATGGCAAAGCTCAAATATCTGTTTTGAAAATGTTGTCATTACATATGTGTTACCAGTAGCAAGGGAAATCATTTTGTGCTTTAAAAAAATAATTCTCTGCTGCTACTTTCTCTTCTTCGTGCAAGAAAATTACCCTGAAGGTATACATATGAGGGTGAAGTTCAGTAAGATTTAGAGTTGCCTGACTTGGTGTCAGTTTGAAACTTTGAATTTCTAAATAAAATTGACAAAGTCATTTATAGCAACTTCACATTTTTATCCTTGGGACTAATAGCGACAGGGCACAGAAGCATCTAACCATCAAGACAGAGAGAAAGGTCCCTGATGCTTTGTGATTTTTAAATGAAAATAATGTAAGATGAAAGTAAATCTTCACTTAGTTGTATTTGTGATGCCTAATAATTATGCTTGAGGAGCTAAAAATAGTCACTGAAGAAAACATTTTAAAACTCCATAGGCTTCGCCATGCCTATGCGGCTTGGCTATATATATTTTTTTAATAATCCTTTTAGAAAAGGACCTTTTCTTAGCCATCTGCTTGAAAATCGTTTGAGACCAGTTTTTTTTTTCCCCCTGGTAATTCACTGATTCAATATTGAAAATCATTTTACAATTTCTGTTACTATCTTCAAGGAGGGTACTGTGGAAGACACAAGAAAAAAAAGTGGTGTCTATTTTGTCTATAAATAAGAGGCAATATATTCTTGCCTTTGCATCCCTTAAGTACTTGCATACTGCTTGTCTTATAGTAGTAATATGGCTTGGCTTTGAGTCCCCACCAAAATCTCTTGTTGAATTGGAGGAAGGGCCTGGTGGGAAGTGATTGGATCATAGGGGCTGATTTCCCCTTGCTGTTCTTGTGATAGTGAGTTCTCATGAGATCTGATGGTTTAAAAATGTGTGGCACTTCTCTCCTCATGCACTCTCTTTCCTGCTACCATGTGAAGAAGGTGCTTGCTTCCCCTTCACCTTCTGCCACGATTGTAAGTTTCCTGAGGTCTCCCCAGCCATGTGGAACTGTGAGTCAATTCAACCTCTTTTCTTTACAAATTACCCAGCCTCAGGTAATTCTTTATAGCAGTGTGAAAATGGACTAATACAAGTAGGTACCCGAATTTTGTTGAATTTAATTAATCTCATCAAATCCCTCATTTTCCAAATGCCTCCCTTTAGACCCCTCCTCTTAACACTACCATACTGGCAATTAAACTTTAACATAAATTTTGGTGGGACAAACCACATCCAAACCATAGCTTACCCAATAATTACTTAACCTCTTGAGAGATACATGACTAACTTCCATTTACAAATATAACTGCATTTCATAAATATCATTACTCAATAAACAATCTGGGCAACAATTTTTAGGTGTTTGATCTTGTGCATGGTAACTTTGCCAGATTCTTCTTTTTCTGGGATCTTGTAACACTTCAACGAATTCCTTAAATTACCATTATAAGGAGGATTCAACCAAAGAACAAACCCTGAAGTGTCTTGATATAAAGGAAGGCCACATACCTACTGTTTATCTTTTCTTTATGTCTAACTACATCTTATTTTTTAAAAAGACTGGGAGTATATATACAAAAATATATGTGTCTCTTAGTCATTGGATTATTTGTGATTTTTGATTATTGGTGATTTTTATTTTTTATTTATACTCTTCTATATTTTCCCTTTGTTTAACATAATAATATAAAAAACTTAGTTCACATAGTAAAATGTAATGGGAGCCAGTGTTTAGGCTCCCTTAGTCTTTTATTGAGTGACCTCCCCAAGATAGAAAGCCAGATTCTTTATTTAGAAAGGGGTGGGTCACTCCTTTCCTCGACCTCATGCTTCTACATTGATTATCATCCAGCAGTGAGACATTCTTGTGTTCTTGTCCTGCCCTGGCTTTTAGTGCTACCTATGGATGGTAAGTGAGCTACCAAACTGGTAGTTTAGGAAAATATGTGAGGCATGTATCACGTAACTTTCTGGGCCATTTCTCTTAAGAGTCAGGAGGACAGCAAGAAACTGCTGTCCTCTCCTTGCTCCCCCTCCTTGCTGTAAGCGTGTGGGATGATGTCACTGTATGGGAAGACCTGTGGTGATTCAGTACTGCCAGTCACCAGATAGACATGTCTGTTTAATGGTGGGATTTCTTCTTTGGCAGTTAAATGTTGCTTTAAAACTAAGTGACATTCTTCTACATAACTTTTGGCTATGGTAATTATGTATTTATTGCCCATATGGAGAGACTTTTGAGAACAAAAGAGTGTACCAAACAGAATAAACAAATGTTAATTGATCTATCCACCCTAGATCAGGACTGTCCCTGATAGACCAAGAAGGCAACTTGGTTTAACACTAATGTAGCTGATATATTGGGTTCTGTCTGATTTGCTTTTGGTTTACTACTCATTTAAGTTGTTCCTTATGTTGGGAAGGGTAGTGCTATTTTTAGACCCCTTCAAACCTGAACACTGATAGTTTTTTAAAGTATTCTATATTTCAGAGCAATGTCCTCTAAAAATACGTTGCCTACACTAGTCAGTAAGACAAATTAAATCTGTAAGACTGTACACAAACCTGTCAATAGACAATATTGCTTTTTTTGAAGGGTAAGATTTTAGGCTAATTTCAATGTGTATATGTATATATGTATATGTATGTGTGTATGAGAGACAGATTTTGCCTTCAAGTTTTATAACTATGTCTTTGAAAATCTAGAAAAGAATTTTTTTTAAAGTCTAGTGATATGCAATGGGACTGCTTATTATGCAATAAGCTTTATATTAGCTCTTATAATCCTATTAACAATATGTAAGGTAGATTTTATCTCCTTATTTTATTAATAAGACACTGAAGTTCAAAGATACTGTGCCTAGGTAATGGCAAAGCCAGAATTTGAACTTGGGTCTACTTGGGCCCACAGTCCGTATCATTAATTGTGTGTAGTTAATATACTACAGTAAGGTAGTATAATACCACTCATGATGGCTGATAATTAAGTTGGGAATTGATGGCTCATTTCTCATTTTACTCTATCTTAAACGATGACTTCATGTGTGAAGATAAGTGCACCTGAGCTCAGTTCTCATTTCAGCAATGAGCATTCATTTATAATTAACAAGAATTTCTAGTATCATGTTTTTAATAGCCATAGAACTATCTCTTCTAACAGTCACATGCCTATCTCAGTGGAAATTTTACTGCTTGGTTTGGTTTCTTGCCTTCTATATTATAGTCCTCATATGATTGATTTAAATTTCTTGGATATAGCTTTCTACACATTTAGCCTTCTCTCAATTTGGTAATATTCAGCACATTTTCTATTATTTTATTTTGTTTCACAACTTACTATGGAATCAAATGTGTAGAAGCACATGAGGACAAGATTGATTAAAGAGAATGTACTCTATTAAATTTTGTATGCTGACAATTGCAATTAAATTTCATACCAAATCTTGTCTTTCATGTAATAGCTTACTTTTCTTTTTTAGATAAAATTTATTTATGCTGAGAAATTAGCTGTGAATGAATTAGATAGTGGCTAGAATAAAGGCCTGCAAAAATGAATGTGTGATCTTTTCATTATACTACAAATGTTCTTCATTCAACTCTAAACATAAACTTTTTTTAAAATAAATATTGTGAGTTTGTTGGAAAAAAAGAAGCCACCCCTTGCAAATATGTATTGACTTTAAAATATTAGTACTTTAGTTGGCACAGGAGTACTCTTTGTTTTGGACTTCGTATAGGACACCAATCCTACTGTAAAAAGGATGCTGTGTAATGATCAACTCTTAAAGAAAGTGATGAAAATCGAGAAAGGAGTTATGGGGAATGAGGTTCAACGAATGCAACGTTGGCAGTAACACAAATGCTGCCTATTGCAAGGAGGACACTTGGGAGCCCTCTTTAGTTTTCTTATTAAAAATTGCACTTAATCTACACCTTGATTGTTATTATAAAGCGAAGATGATGATAAAAATTGAAAAAAAAAAAGTGAAGGTGATAATAAAGGATTTATCCAATAGAAAAACTTTGAAGTATACTCAATTGTTTTGAAAGCTTTTATGATCATATGTAGCACAAATATTCATAAATATATTGATAATCTAATTTAAAAATAGAAATAATAAAATAGTAGCCAACCAAATATTGCAGTCCCTTTGACAATGTTTCTAGTAGATTTACATATGGCTAGTTATTAGACATTGAAATTTCTTATTAAGGAAGTATAAATATTTTTTAAAGCCAACTTAAAGAGGTGCGAAAACAAAAATTTCCACTAGAGATATGTCTGTCATATTTAGAAATATTACATGTCTTTAAGTGGCAACTTATTTCTTTATTTCATAAACCAACGTTTAATGCATACCCTTGTTGTGTACTAGCATGGAAGACAAAATACAGATAAAAAGAGTTATTCCTTATCCATAGGAGTTTATTATCTTGTTGAAGGTATAAGCATCATCTTGACAGAAAAAAAAGAGAAATGTTTATGAACTAAAACCGCTTAAACTTCTTCAAGTGGAGGTAAACTGAACTCCCCTAATTTCTAGAAGAAGGCAACTTAAGAAAAATTGATAGGATATTCCTTATGCATAATTTCTACTAACAAAGAAATGAAGGTGCATATCTTAAAAACAAAACATCATACATTAAAGCAGTAAAAGTTCACCTACTGCCAAACTTCTAAAAGTTTACAAATATTTTGGCACTATGATGAGTGCCAATATGTGCCAGTATGATGGCATGTACTATGAGTATGTGGTTCACAGTAAGTGGTCAAAATATTGTTGTTTTTTACTTGTACTCAAATTACATTGGTGTTTATTGTTTAGTATAGATTTTTAAAGTGAAAATAATATAAGTATTCTCTTTCCTAGAGCATTTTACTTTATTCTTGGATCTCAACTTTAAAAAATAACCTTGACATAAAAACTGTATTAATAATTCATGGACTATATTAATGGCTGAGTTAAAACTTTAACAAGTTGGTGTTACAAAACTGTCAAAAACGTAACAGCTCTGCCTTCTTTAATTTCAACTGCTTCTGATGAAGCGTAGGGAAATGCCTTATTGGTGTGCAATGTTACCAATTATCTGACAGAGCCAGAGTGTATTTCCAGCTAATCAGAAATAAGAGTGCAGAATTAAATCTCCCGTGTGAAACTCATCATTTACATATTTATGATTCAAAAATGATAATAAGGCTAATGAGAAACTCGCGTACTGTCTTTAAAAGTCAAGCAAATCTTACAGTTAATTTCCAACAGTTAAAGCTCCTGATATATGATTGTTGAAAGATGACCTCTGTTGATGACAGGTTAGTTTAATTAAACATTACAATTATTTGTGTGGACTTATCCATACATTATATGAGGGGGTTTGTTTTTTAAGCTGCTACTCTTTGGGTTAAGAATGAGATACAAGGTTAATAGAAATGGGTGTAGCACAAGTTTATACACGTATAATGCATTAGGGAAAATGGTGATAATGTAGGCATGCATTCACACACCTAACCCCAAGACTACTTTGTATGTTTCTAGGAGTACCAGAAAGGAGGTGACCAGATGTAGTTGGTGAAGATGCTTGAAATCTGTTAAGAGCTTGAAATTGTGTGTTGCGTATACATTTCTGAGTTATGGCAATATCTTGTGGTCTATGATATGCTCATTAAGTGGCACTGTCTTCAAAACCAAGGCATTTGAATACGTTCATTGCCAAAGCATCATTAACTAAAGAGGTGATGTTTTTCTACTCCCACATCCATTCTAAGAAATGCCTTATACATGTCATCAATTCGCTGATGCTGGCAGATGTTCATTTCTGTGTGTCATGTGGATTTTAGTTCTCTGTGGGCATTCTCATTTGTACAAGAATCGTGGGCACATTTTGTGCAATCCAGCCCTGTCCTTGACTTCATTTTTAAAGTACATTTTCCCCCCTCTCAGGTAGCTTTAACTAAAACCCAAATTTATAAGTTTTTATGCCATAAAAGTGTGTTCATTTCTGGTTTGCTTTCTTTTCACCTGCTTTCTTAAGAATTTTGCACTGAGTAACATAATGCTGTAAGGAACAAATAGCATTTTTAAGCTCTGTTGCAGTGCTGTTTAACATCTTATTGTTATTATTATTATGACAATAATGTAACAATAACAACTAAAAATAGCAGAAGCAACAACAATAGCCTATATGGTCATGGAAACCATAGGAGGCAATTACAACTCTTGTAAAGGAAAATGGCGTCATGGCTTAAATAAAATACATCCATATTGCTGTATTAGTTTGCTAGTGCTGCATAAGAAATTACAACTCTGGACCGGGTGCGGTGGCTCATGCCTGTAATCCCGGCACTTTGGGATGCCAAGGCAGGTGGATCACCTGAGGTCAGGAGTTTGATACCAGCCTGACCAACATGGAGAAACCCATCTCGACTAAAAATACAAAATTAGCCGGGCGTGGTGGCACATGCCTGTAATACCAGCTACTCAGGAGGCTGAGGCAGGAGAATTGCTTGAACCCATGAGGCAGAGGTTGCAGTGAGCTGAGATCGTGCCATTGCACTCTAGCCTGGGCAACAGAGCAACACTCTGTCTCAAAAAAAAAAAAAAAAAAAGAAATTACAACTCTGTTATTCACTCACTGTGTGACATTTGAAAGGTAATTAACCATTCTGAGCCTCATTTTTTTCATCTTTTAAAGATGATGATAAGATCTGCTCCTAATATTGTTGTGAAGATTAAATGCATTAATTTTGCATACATTAAAAAATAATTTTAAGCACTTAAAACACTGCCTAGCACATAACAAGCTTTCAATACATGTTACTGTCACTGATCTCTATGATAAAATAAGCAATTCTCATTTTTCACATTCTTTAGGAAAGTGGTAGCACTATAAATGTAGATGAAGAAGGTGACCTTCTAGAGGAATGATAAAAGTACTACCTTATCACTACATCATTTCCCTTGAAACTACCGAGATATCTATAACTCTAATCATTGAGATTATTTGTATTACACTTGTGTATCTTGGCTTTTGATGAAGGTGACTCTGTGAGTATAGTTTAAATGTGGAGAGATTTTTAAAAAACACAAAAGAATATTTAAGAGAAATAGAAGATACACTAAGTAATCCTAGTATTCACTTTAAGAACATTCAGAAATAATGAATGATAGAAATAATGGTAGAATATATTTGAAGAAATAATTGCTGAGAGTTTTCTAGACATAAAGGGAGATATGAATTCCCAATTTAAAAATTTAAGTACTGAGCCATATTCTTTTAAGAAAAAACAAACCCATACCACGAAACACTGCAGTCAAATTACAAAAAATTGAAGAAAACAGAGACAATCTTAAAATCTACTGGAAATGATAAAACCAAAAGCACATTCATATAAACAAATGGATATTATTAGTAACAATATATTCCAGAAACAACAATGTAGTTGCTAAAAATAAAAATTGACTGTTCCACTGGACTTATTCTGGGTTCTCAATAATTTGTATATCTTGTGAGATCGTTACTCTTATTCCCATTTTACAAATGAGAAAGCTGAGGTCTTGAGAAGAGAATTTCCTAAAGTTAAACAAACATTAAAAGGTGAAGCTGTTTACCTGTTTATATTCCCAGCTTAATGATTGAGAGAGAGCGCTAAATTAGTATTTTCAAGTTATAACAGATCTGAGTTTAGCACCCTAATTAACTCAAATAACTTTTGGAGGCTGTACTTGATTAGAAGGTCAGTGAACCCAACGAACCAAGAGAGCATATACAGATTACAAGGAAGAACAAGCATAGAGCTTGATGAATGATATCAGTAAATTTGATTAAGGATTTAATAATAACTATTTTCTGAGTTTAAAAAAGTGAAATAGACACTTTAAAATATTAAAAAGATATGCAGGTTGGGCTAGTAGTTACAATGGATAGTTAAAGCGTGGAGAGATTTCCTGCCATATTGGGAGAAAGACAGAAATACTGAATAACAATTGATTTTGTTCGATAAATACTTCATTTATATTAAAATTTTATTCGAACATATACATATAAATATATTATAAATTCCATATACAGTCATCCCTCCATATCAGTGGGTTCCACATGTGTAGATTCAACTGCCCATGGATCAAAAATAATAGGCCAAGCATGGTGGCTCATGCTTGTAATCCCAGCACTTTGGGAGGCAGGCGGATCACCTGAGGTCAGGAGTTCAAGACCAGCCTGGCTAACAAAGTGAAACTCCGTTTCTACTAAGACTAAAAAAATTAGCCAGTTGTGATAGCATGCATTTGTAATCCCAGATATTTGGGAGGTAGAGGCAGGAGAATGGCTTGAACCCGGAAGGCAGAGGTTGCAGTGAGCTCAGATCTTGCCACTGTACTCCAGTCTGGGCAACAGAGCGAGACTTCATCTCAAAAGCAAACAATCGAACTATTATATATATATATATATATATATATATGATTAAATATAATAAAATATATATATTTGATTAAAAAATGGATGGTTACATCTGGTGAGCATGTATACACTTTTTTTCTTGTCAGTATTCTATTTTTTATTAATTTTTATTTTATTTATTTATTTTTATTATTATTATACTATAAGTTTTAGGATACATGTGCACAACGTGCAGGTTTGTTACATATGTATACATGTGCCATGTTGGTGTGCTGCACCCATTAACCCGTCATTCAGCATTAGGTATCTCTCCTAATGGTATCCCTGCCCCCTCCCCCCACCCCACAACAGGCCCCGGTGTGTGATGTTCCCCTTCCTGTGTCCATGTGTTCTCATTGTTCAGTTCCCATCTATGAGTGAGAACATGCGGTGTTTGTTTTTTTTGTCCTTGCGATAGTTTGCTGAGAATGATGCTTTCCAGCTTCATCCATGTCCCTACAAAGGACATGAACTCATCCTTTTTTATGGCTGCATAGTATTCCATGGTGTATATGTGCCACATTTTCTTAATCCAGTCTATCCTTGTTGGACATTTGGGTTGGTTCCAAGTCTTTGCTATTGTGAATAGTGCCGCAATAAACATACGTGTGCATGTGTCTTTATAGCAGCATGATTTATAATCCTTTGGTTATATATCCAGTAATGGGATGGCTGGGTCAAATGGAATTTCTAGTTCTAGATCCCTGAGGAATCGCCACACAGACTTCCACAATGGTTGAACTAGTTTACAGTCCCACCAACAGTGTAAAAGTGTTCCTATTTCTCCACATCCTCTGCAGTACCTGTTGGTTCCTGACTTTTTAATGATTGCCATTCTAACTGGTGTGAGATGGTATCTCATTGTGATTTTGATTTGCATTTCTCTGATGGCCATTGATGATGAGCATTTTCTCATGTGTTTTTTGGCTGCATAAATGTCTTCTTTTGAGAAGTGTCTGTTCATATCCTTTGCCCACTTTTTGATGGGGTTGTTTGTTTTTTTCTTGTAAATTTGTTTGAGTTCATTGTAGATTCTGGATATTAGCCCTTTGTCAGATGAGTAGGTTGCAAAAATTTTCTCCCATTCTGTAGGTTTCCTGTTCACTCTGATGGTGGTTTCTTTTGCTGTGCAGAAGCTCTTGAGTTTAATTAGATGTCATTTGTCAATTGTGGCTTTTGTTGCCATTGCTTTTGGTGTTTTAGACATGAAGTCCTTGCCCATGCCTATGTCCTGAATGGTATTGCCTAGGTTTTCTTCTAGGGTTTTTATGGTTTTAGGTCTTACATTTAAGTCTTTAATCCATCTTGAATTAATTTTTGTATAAGGTGTAAGGAAGGGATCCAGTTTCAGCTTTCTACATATGGCTAGCCAGTTTTCCCAGCACCATTTATTAAATAGGGAATCCTTTCCTCATTTCTTGTTTTTCTCAGGTTTGTCAAAGATCAGATAGTTGTAGATATGTGGCATTATTTCTGAGGGCTCTGTTCTCTTCCATTGGTGTATATCTCTGTTTTGGTACCAGTACCATGCTGTTTTGGTGACTGTAGCCTTGTAGTATAGTTTGAAGTGAGGTAGCATGCTGCTTCCATCTTTGTTCTTTTGGCTTAGGATTGACTTGGCAATGTGGGCTCTTCTTTGGTTCCATATGAACTTTAAAGTAGTTTTTTTCCAATTCTGTGAAGAAAGTCATTGGTAGCTTGATGGGGATGGCATTGAATCTATAAATTACCTTGGGCATTATGGCCATTTTCACGATATTGATTCTTCCTACCCATGAGCATGGAATGTTCTTCCATTTGTTTGTGTCCTCTTTTATTTCATTGAGCAGTGATTTGTAGTTCTCCTTGCAGAGGTCCTTCACATCCCTTTTATTTTATTCTCTTGAAGCAATTGTGAATGGGAGTTCACTCATGATTTGGCTCTCTGTTTGTCTGTTATTAGTGTATAAGAATGCTTGTGATTTTGTACATTGATTTTGTATCCTGAGACTTTGCTGAAGTTGCTTATCAGCTTAAGGAGATTTTGGGCTGAGACAATGGGGTTTTCTAGATATACTATCATGTCATCTGCAAACAGGGACAATTTGACTTCCTCTTTTCCTAAATGAATGCCCTTCATTTCCTTCTCCTGCCTGATTGCCCTAGCCAGAACTTCCAACACTATGTTGAATAGGAGTGGTGAGAGAGGGCATCCCTGTCTTGTGCCAGTTTTCAAAGGGAATGCTTCCAGTTTTTGCCCATTCAGTATGATATTGGCTGTGTGTCTGTCATAGATAGCTCTTATTATTTGGAGATGTGTCCCATCAATACCTAATTTATTGAGAGTTTTTAGCATGAAGGGTTGTTGAATTTTGTCAAAGGCCTTTTCTGCATCTATTGAGATAATCATGTGGTTTTTGTCTTTGGTTCTGTTTATATGCTGGATTACGTTTATTGATTTTCATATGTTGAACCAGCCTTGCATCCCAGGGATGAAGCCCACTTGATCATGGTGGATAAGCTTTTTGATGTGTTGCTGGATTCGGTTTACCAGTGTTTTATTGAGGATTTTTACATCGATGTTCATCAAGGATATTGGTCTAAAATTCTCTTTTTCTGTTGTGTCTCTGCCCGGCTTTGGTATCAGGATGATGCTGGCCTCATAAAATGAGTTACTGAGAGTTCCCTCTTTTTCTATTGATTGGAATAGTTTCAGAAGGAATGGTCCCAGCTCCTCCTTGTACCTCTGGTAGAATTTGGCTGTGAATCCTTCTGGTCCTGGACTTTTTTTGGTTGGTAAGCTATTAATTATTGCCTCAATTTCAGAGCCTGTTATTGGTCTATTCAGAGATTCAACTTCTTCCTGGTTTAGTCTTGGGAAAGTGTATGTATCGAGGAATTTATCCATTTCTTCTGGATTTTCTAGTTTATTTGCATAGAGGTGTTTATAGTATTCTCTGATGGTAGTTTGTATTTCTGTGGGATTGGTGGTGATATCCCCTTTGTCATTTTTTATTGCATCTATTTGATTCTTCTCTCTTTTCTTCTTTATTAGTCTTGCTAGTGGTCTATCAATTTTGTTGATCTTTTCCAAAAACCAGCTCCTGGATTCATTGATTTTTTGAAGGGTTTTTTGTATCTCTATGTCCTTCAGTTCTGCTCTGATCTTAGTTATTTCTTGCCTTCTGCTAGCTTTTGAATGTGTTTGCTCTTGCTTCTCTAGTTCTTTTAATTGTGATGTTAGGGTGTCAATTTTAGATCTTTTCTGCTTTCTCTTGTGGGCATTTAGTGCTATAAATTTCTCTCTACACACTGCTTTGAATGTGTCCCAGAGATTCTGGTATGTTGTGTGTTTGTTCTCATTGGTTTCAAAGAACATCTTTATTTCTGCCTTCATTTTGTTATGTACCCAAGAATCACTCAAGAGCAGGTTGTTCAGTTTCCATGTAGTTGAGTGGTTTTGAGTGAGTTTCTTAATCCTGAGTTCTAGTTTGATTGCACTGTGGTCTGAAAGACAGTTTGTTATAATTTCTGTTCTTTTACATTTGCTGAGGAGTGTTTTACTTCCAACTATGTGGCCAATTTTGGAATAGGTGTGGTGTGGTGCTGAAAACAATGTATATTCTGTTGATTTGGGGTGGAGAGTTCTGTAGATGTCTATTAGGTCCACTTGGTGCAGAGCTGAGTTCACTTCCTGGATATCCTTGTTAACTTTCTGTCTCGTTGATCTGTCTAATGTTGACAGTGGGGTGTTAAAGTCTCCCATTATTATTGTTTGGGAGTCTAAGTCTCTTTGTAGGTCACTAAGGACATGCTTTATAAATCTGGGTGCTCCTGTATTTGGTGTATATATATTTAGGATAGTTAGTTCTTCTTGTTGAATTGATCCCTTTACCATTAAGTAATGGCCTTGTCTCTTTTGATTTTTTGTGGTTTAAAGACTGTTTTATCCGAGACTAGGATTGCAACCCCTGCCTTTTTTTGTTTTCCATTTGCTTGGTAGATCTTCCTCCATCCCTTTATTTTGAGCCTATGTGTGTCTCTGCACGTGAGATGGGTTTCCTGAATACAGCCCACTGATGGGTCTTGACTCTTTATTCGATTTGCCAGTGCCTTTTAATTGGAGCATTTAGCCCATTTACATTTAAAGTTAGTATTGTTATGTGTGAATTTGATCCTGTCATTGTGATGTTAGCTGGTTATTTTGCTCGTTAGTTGATGCAGTTTCTCCCTAGCCTTGATGGTCTTTACAATTTGGCATGTTTTTGCAGTGGCTGATACTGGTTGTTCCTTTCCATGTTCAGTGCTTCCTTCAGGAGCTCTTGTTAGGGCAGGCCTGGTGGTGACAGAATCTCTCAGCATTTGCTTGTCTGTAAAGGATTTTATTTCTCCTTCACTTGTGAAGCTTAGTTTGGCTGGATATGAAATTCGGAGTTGAAAATTCTTTTTTTTTAGAATGTTGAATATTGGCCCCCACTCTCTTCTGGCTTGTAGAGTTTCTGCCAAGCGGTCAGCTGTTAGTCTGATGGGCTTCCATTTGTGGGTAACCTGACCTTTCTCTCTGGCTACCCTTAACATTTTTTCCTTCATTTCAACTTTGGTGAATCTGACAATTATGTGTCTTGGAGTTGCTCTTCTTGAGGAGTGTCTTTATGGTGTTCTCTGTATTTCCTGAATTTGAATGTTGGCCTGCCTTGCTAGATTGGGGAAGTTCTCCTGGATAATATCCTGCAGAGTGTTTTCCAACTTGGTTCCATTCTCCCCGTCACTTTCAGGTACACCAATCAGACGTAGATTTGGTCTTTTCACATAGTCCCATATTTCTTGGAGGCTTTGTTTGTTTCTTTTTATTCTTTTTTCTCTAAACTTCTCTTCACGCTTCATTTCATTCATTTTTTCTTCCATCACTGATACCCATTCTTCCAGTTGATTGCATCAGTTACGGAGGCTTGTCCATTTGTCATGTAGTTCTCTTGCCGTGGTTTTCAGTTCCATCAGGTCCTTTAAGGACTTCTCTGCATTGGTTATTCTAGTTATCCATTCATCTAATTTTTTTTCAAAGTTTTTAACTTCTTTGCCATTGGCTCGAACTTCCTCCTTTAGCTTGGAGTAGTTTGATCTTCTGAAGCCTTCCTCTCTCAACTCGTCAAAGTCATTCTCCATCCAGCTTTGTTCCTTTGCTGGTGAGGAGCTGCATTCCTTTGGAGGAGGAGAGGCGCTCTGATTTTTAGAGTTTCCAGTTTTTCTGCTCTGTTTTTTCCCCATCTTTGTGGTTTTATCTACCTTTGGTCTTTGATGATGGGTACAGATGGGTTTTTGGTGTGGATGTCCTTTCTATTTGTTAGTTTTCCTTCTAACAGTCAGAACCCTCAGCTGCAGGTCTGTTGGAGTTTACTGGGGGTCCACTCCAGACCCTGTTTGCCTGGGTATCAGCAGCGTTGGGCTCAGAACAGCGGATATCGGTTAACCACAAATGCTGCTGTCTGATGGTTCCTCTGGAAGTTTTGTCTCAGAGGAATACCCTGCCATGTGAGGTGTCAGTCCACCCCTACTGGGGTGTGCCTCCCAGTTAGGCTACTCTGGGGTCAGGGACCCACTTGAGGAGGCAGTCTGCCCTTTCTCAGATCTCAAGCTGCGTGCTGGGAGAACCACTACTCTCTTCAAAGCTGTCAGACAGGGACATTTAAGACTGCAGAGGTTATTGCTGTCTTTTGTTTGTCTGTGCCCTGCCCCCAGAGGTGGAGCCTACACAGGCAGGCAGGCCTCCTTGAGCTGTGGTGGGCTCCACCCAGTTCGAGCTTCCCAGCTGCTTTGTTTACCTACTCAAGCCTGAGCAATGGCGGGTGCCCCTCCCCCAGCCTCACTGCCACCCTGCAGTTTGATCTCAGATTGCTGTGCTAGCAATGAGTGAGGCTTTGTGGGGGTAGGACCCTCTGAGCCAGGTGCGGGATATAATCTCGTGGTGTGCCATTTGTTAACCCCATTGAAGAGCGCAGTATTAGGGTGGGAGTGACCCGATTTTCCAGGTGCCATCTGTCACCTCTTTCTTTGACTAGGAAAGGGAATTCCCTGACCCCTTGCACTTGCTGGGTGAGGCAATGCCTCGCCCTGCTTTGGCTCATGCACGGTGCACTGCACCCACTGTCCTGCACTCCCCAGTGAGATGAACCCGGTACCTCATTTGGAAATGCAGAAAGCACCTATCTTCCGTGTCGCTTACGCTGGGAGCTGTAGACTGGAGCTGTTCGTATTTGGCCATCTTGGCTCCACCCCCTCTTGTCGCTATTCTTGAAACAATTCTGGAACGAGTCCTCCACGGATAGTGAAGGAAAACTATATTATACGTAATAACTTCCAAACCAGTAAATTAATAAAGAAAAGGTTAAGTTGTAGAAAATAGTATCAGTTTAACAGTAACAGAGAAAAAAATGAAAAAAAGGTAACTATAAAAGGCAGAGTAAGATAATGGAAAAGGTAAAATACATTATCACAATAAATGTAAATGACTTACATATACCTACTAACTAAAACACAAAGACTTTGTTGATAGAAACAAAAATGTACCTAGCTATCGTCTGCTTTTAAATGTCATACCACAAATAAAATTGCTTTGAAATGTTCCAAATAAAGAAATGGGGAAAATATCTAATGAACAAAGACTGTTCAGAAGAATGTTATTATACCAATATAATAACAGACAAAATTAAAATTAAGGGAAAAGCATTAACATAGGTAAACAGGTGTATGCATAATAATGAAAATAAAATTTACATAGAAGGTTATGACATTTTATGTATATAACAACATTGTCAAAAAAGTAACAAAGCAAAAATTGCAAACTCTGCAATGTCATCAGACACTGATATATTAAGCAAAGTAAAAACCGTTAAATTCAACATATTGTTATATAAAACTAACTAAAATTTCAAAGAAATGATTACCTGTAAAACACATTTTTAACCATAAGGCAACTCAAAAACCTACACTTAAAAGATAGCTTAAAAAATAAAATATATTTCAAAACTTTGAAATGCATTTAGAGATAACATAGTTCTTTAAACTTTACTTGATTTTTTTCAATCTAAATGCAGTATTTGATATTCACTTTTCTTCAGTTTTTTAAACACATGGCCCTTTGTTTTAGCCTGCCAAGTTCATCTTAGGTATTAACTCTGTAACCATTGTAATTGTTATTATTTCATGATTTGTGTCAGTTTTATATTATAAACATGTTTTCTGTACATTTGAGTCATTTATCAAAATGTTGAATCTGTTAACATGAAAGACAGAGACCTAAATTGTTAACGTTTCTAACTAGAGAGGAAATGATGCACTAACTCTTTCAGGTTAAGAGATATTTGTATTTTAATTACATATTTTTAATTATATGTACTTATATACTACATAAGATAATAGTAATACAACTTCCCTTTTAAGCCTATGTCCAATTATGAATATATACTTTTTTATTATCCATCACATGACTGAGAAAATGTTGATACATTATAAAATGAAAAAAAAAACTTAGTAAAATGCTTAACAGGGCAAGGAATAAATAAACAATGACAATACATAAATTTTTGACTTGCAGATACAGCTTGTTTCTGGAAGCATACAGATCTTCTTTGTTTGTTTACATAAGCTATAAGAAAGAAAAAAATGAAATTTCCGCAAACACTGATTTACCAGTTCGTTATCTTTCTACTCATAGGATGAACACTAACCATAAATTTCACCTCTATCTAAGGAGTGTTCTCAAATAGCTAGATCCACTAGTTAAGACCAAGAAAAAGCAAAAATGATTTTAGCCTCCACAGAATTTAATGATTGATCTTTCCAATTTTGTATATCATCAAGATAGTTACATCTCAAGATTCCAAAAATAACAATAATATTCATACTAAAAGAGTTCTACCCAAATGGTCATAAAGGGGATTGTTCCAGAAATGTGGTTCATTATTTTCTAAAGCTTTTAATTTATGATGACATCCTGACATCAGACCTTGAACTAGGTACTAAAAAGCCAGTCCTTACTGGAGTCAAGCACTGGAACGTGAGTTGAGAGCATGATCTTACCCTCTCTGAGCCTCAGTTTTCTCATCTTCAAAATGCTGTGGTTTGACTTAGTTAGGTATAAGGTTTCTTGTTCTTCTAAACTTTTTCAGGGCTATATCCCCTTACTCCTTCCCATCTGTTCAAAATTGTAATCCCCATAAAACACAGAGAAATATATTCTCTATATATCTTAGATGATGACTAGAAAAAAAACTTCAAAAAATACTTCTTGGAAGAAATATGTCCTTAGTTTCTGGTTTAAGCTCATGTTCTTACTTTAGTTGGCTTAGGTCTCCCTTTTCATGAGTGTCCTAATTGAGTATTTGGTCTCTCTGCAGCTATGTGTTATCCAGCTGGCATTTTGAATTTCTTGATGGAGCATTACTTCACTTTAGATTCTCAGTTCTTGGAAAGTGAATCAAGCTTTCTTTTTATTGCCTGACTCTTTTTCATGTAGGATATTTTCTGCTATTTCTCTAAGCTTACTGAAGGTAAGTCTTTATGGTAAGCCAATGCAATCTGCTATGTGGCCTCAATCTTCTCCAGGCATATCCTTAATTTACAGTGCTCTGCTGACCTTGCAAATCTGTTTATAATCTGTTTTCTTAAATGAGCATGTCCAGAGCAAAGTCATTAACTTTCCTCTCAAATAGCTGTATCAATGACTTTTGTTCATAGATATTAAAGGGCACCAACTATCTGATATAAATGTTCATATACTTTATTGCAGCAAGGCACAGGCCTGTGACATATCATGGAATTTTAATTCCTGGTAATCTCACTCTTCAATATGCTATGGATTGGTAGGAACAACTAAATCTGAGAAAGTCAGTTTGTCATTTGAGAGATTTGTAGATTCTAATAGATTCTAAGTGAATAAGTTAAGTAGTAGCAGCTATTTTTGATCTGCTAGTGAAATTTATACCTTGTCTTAGAAGAGTGCTGACATTTTAACTCAGTGTATAAGGAGAAGTAGTAGTTCATGCAGTAGAGGAAGAAAAGAATGTCAGTACATAATGTGGAAGAATGAATATGTTGTACTTAGAATGACAGAAAAATTTGATGTTTAGAGTATAAAGGATATTTTTAAAAGTATTATATAATAAGGTTAAAATGATAGTGTGGTAAGCATTATCACAGATCTAGTCCTGAAAGGCTTTTCTTAATATTATAATAAAAGGCAAGGTTTTGAAAGGTATATTTGAGGAGAGTAGCATACTCTGATTTGTGTTGTAGTGTAATCATTAAGAGGATAAACTGGAGAAAAAGATACTTGAGGTACCAAAAAGTTAAGAGAGGTGAACTGAAGTGTGACATGTAAGAGGAGAAAAATACACTTTAGTACTTGATAATCATGTTATATGCAGGTGATTAAGAGATAATGAGAGAAATAGTGCAGGTGAAGCCATGTCTTACAGTTTAATAAGTAAGTAGATGGTGATATTATTAACAGAATTAAAAAACAGGGAAGAGATGTAAGCTTGATAGAACCAAAAGGAGACATAATTTCAATTTTAGAAGTGTTTAGTTTAAAACTATAAATAAAATTTTTAAGCTTAGGGAAAAGCTGAGATGCAGGGGTATGGTATTTGAAAGGTGACTGAAGCATAAAGACAGTTCTTGTTAATAATACCTCTGTCCATAAAAAGAAGAACAGTTGTTATGGGTACAGAGTTTAGATGTCACTGTTATTACCAAAGCCATCACATTATTAACTTCTTAATATCAAAGACAAATAATTCTGTAAATTCAGTGATTACATGCTTATTTGACACCCCCCCAAAAAATTTAAATGTATTATTTAAGGTACATATTATTATAGTATCCTCAGCTTGCTGTAATAACAAACTTGCACAATGACTAGTACCTATGCAGTTTAAATAAATAAATGGAAGACTTTAATAAATATAGTGTGTGAGAATAAATTATATATTAAAACTATGAGAAAACATATCATACTAAAATATTTGTCTTAGTTTATTTTGTGCTGCTATAATGGAATACTTGAGACTGGGTAATATATAAAGGATAAAATTTATTTCTCTTAGTTCTGGATCTGGGAGTTACAATATCAAGAAGCCAGCACTTTTGGTGTTTGATAAGAATCTGATCTTTGCTTCCAAGATGGTATTTTAAATGTTGCATTTGCCAGAGGGGAAGAACATTATGTCATCACATGGCAGAAGAGTGAAAGAGACAAAACCCGTTTCTGCAAACACAGTGGCATTAACTCATTCTTGAGGACAGAGCCCTTATGAACTAAACCCATTAGGCCCCATCTCCCAACACTGTTGCATTGGAGACTAAGTTTCCAACACAATGATTTTAAAGAAGACAAAAATATTCAAATGATAGCAGTATTCTTTGATGCTTGTTATATTTTAACCAAGATAGCCTGTCTTTACAAATTTTG
Source organism: Pongo abelii (assembly GCF_028885655.2). Lineage (NCBI taxonomy): Eukaryota > Metazoa > Chordata > Mammalia > Primates > Hominidae > Pongo > Pongo abelii. Next base: position 34,994,920 of record NC_071998.2, read on the forward strand.
ATTAATTTCACTCAAATTCTTTAAGAAGAAACTATTGTTTCTTCCAATATCTGTAGATTTATTAATTTTTAGAAAGCCAGGGAGTATCTCTTTTACCAGTGTATATCTGTCCTGCAAACCTAACATAATTATATTCTAAGTCTCTGTGATTTTTGGAACATATGCCTATCCTGTTTTCCCACATTTCTTCATCCTAATAGGTCCCATTTTTTTTCCTTCCATAAATGGGTTGTAGCGTAAGACTTGGTGTGAGATAACTATCTACTGACGGTTTGATATAATAGAAATGGCATCATATTACTATATATAAAGCATACCCTTACTATTAATATCAATTCATGTTCTTAAAAATTCCTTTGCCATTTTTATCCTCAGAAGGTTCACACAGATTGTTTGTACATAGAAAGTCCTAGCCTATTAAGCACACTCACTTCCTGCTCTATTATCCCAAGTTTGCTAAACCACAACTACCCAGTCAAAATCATATTCATTATATTTTTTATTATCAGGAATCTATCTTTTTTCTAGTTCCTTCTTTGTCTTATCTCAGTCCTCTCAGTATATAACTGGAGAATCTCAACTTTATACCAAATAAATACATTGAAATATCTCCAAAAAAGGACAAGTTTTCTCCTTGAGAAAATTTCTGGGATGAGTTATTAAAATAACATTTTCACTCTCAGTTCTAATATTATAAATTATTCTTCACCCTCATCATATGGCAAATTATAGTGAATAAAAATATTTCTCACACTATGACATTCTGTTAGGTCTCTCTACCCTCTTCAATATGCTCAATACTAAAAAATTCACATGGCCCACTTCAATGACTGCTATTTTATTTTGTGGGAATGAGGCATATTACAAGAAACATTCTCTAAGTAATTGACTAAAAAATACAAACATGGTTATGTAGCTTGAAGAACAAATTCTATGTTTCATAGAATTTGATAGTGTGGTAAGCATTATCACAGATCTAGTCCTGAAAAGCTTTTCTTAATATTATAATAAAAGGTAAGGTTTTGAAAGGCATATTTGAGGAGAGTAGCATACTCTGATTTGTGTTATAGTATAATCATTAAGAGGATAAACTGGAGAAAAAGATACTTGAGATACCTAAAAGTTAAGAGAGGTGAACTGAAGATGTGACATATAAGAAGAGAAAAATACACTTTAGTACTTGATAATCACGTTATATGGAGGTGATAAAGAGATAGTGAGAGAAAGTAAAAGTGAGAGATAGTAGGAAAAAGTAAATGAATAAATAGAAACATATGAAAGGATTATCAACCAAAAACATTATAGTAACTATAATAAATATACTTTACAAACTCAATTATTTGAAGGGAAACCTGAATTGTGAAACAACATGAAATATCTTGAAGTTATAATAGAGGTGCTTATTTGGGGAATAACGAAAAAAGAGAGTCTTATAAAGTATAGGCTTCAGGAGTAGAGCACATGTGAGAAATGATTAAGAAGAAATGAATGTCCTAAAGACGAGACATTACTGTCTAAAATCAGGGTGCTATTGCACACAGATTATGGTTTTGTATTGTCCAATCTACTTACTGTATTTTGTGTTAAGAGGGCATTAGGGTTATACCGTGACATGAGTACTGTCTCATCTAAGTAAGATGAAAGCATCATGGAAAATGCTACTCAGTATAAGAAGGTACTACACCTTTGAGAAAAAAAAAGAAAACCAATATAACAAAACTGATGAAGACCAAAAGCTCTAGGGAGAAATATAATTATACAAATCCACAGAGACAGCCTTCTACAAAATAAGAGGCTAGTCTCAAAGAACAGATAGTAGTAACTGAATAAACCCTGGAGCACTAAAGATAAAGGCTTACATGGAATGGAGTGTCTTAAAACCATTTCCTCAAGGGGAGCTATCCATGTTACTGACCACCCGTATTCAAACCTCTTAGGAATGAAGGAGACCTTAATTTCTCCAGAAAAGCTGTCTATGGTAATGTTTATTCTGCTTGGATTTGATGACAGCCATCTAACTTACTTAAAACATATTTTAATGATTTATTAATGTATTGACTTTCTATTTTGTACCAGGTACATATGGTTTACTTTTAATCTCATCATCTTGTGAAACTAAAATTATCAATAACTAAATTAGAATTTATTTTATATAACTTGACAAGTATTATACAGGTACTAAGTGTTTGCACCAAAATTTGGTGCATAGTACCAAGATTAGGTACTATGCTGATTAGTACTATCTATAAATATTTAACATCATGGATCAAAATTAACAGTTTTAGAATAACAATAATTTTTTTCTCACATTGCTGTTATTTTATTAAGTTTATTCTGCACCCTATGGTAAAGTGGAAAATATCTTGATCTTCTATAGCTAAGCTTCATATTCTATTTTCCTGTGTTAAATGAATTTAAAATATTATTTTTCTTCATAAGCTTTAATGATAGGCTAATAAGCCAACAAATGACTAGAATAAGCCTTTAAAATTATCATCTTCTTTTATTCATTCACGAAGTATGGGTTGGGCAGATAATGAGGTCCAGAAATCTGTGTTGGGGTACCATTGAATATTTGGCTGGATACAAGTCTGTGCATGCGGAGTATAAAATCCAAACTCTGTTGGTTAAGAATAACTTATGAGAAAAGAACAATTAATGGGGTTGGTGTATAGAAAACAATTCCCAGTGCAAACACAGAGCAGACAATCATTTATGTTCTTCCAAGCCAGAGTGGAGAAACTTCACCAATTATACAGAGAATTAAGTAAAACATGCAGAAAGCCACATGAAGAAATGAGTATAAATCGTCTCTAAGATAAAAGCTAAATTTTATCTCTCCAAAATATTAAAAAGAAACTAAAAGGGATAATGCTCATCAGCAAGTTAAATAACAGAATGCCAGGAAAAATCCAACAAACTTTAAAAAAATATGACAAAATACTTGTTGAGTAAACTCAACAAGACAAAATTCACAATATCTGATGTTCAATTAAAAATTACATAAGATGAGGCAAGTATATGTTATCAGTAGCTAGGAAAAAGTAAATGAATAAATAGAAACATATGAAATGATTATCAACCAAAAACATTATAGTAACTATAATAAATATACTTTATGAACTCAATTATTTGAAAGGAAACCTGAACATAAACATGAGGACAGAAATGAGATATAAAAAAGAAATAAATGGGTTATATTAGTCCATTAGTCCATCATACTGCGAATAAAGACATAACTGAGACTTAATAATTTATAGAGAACAGAGGTTTAATTAACTCATCGTTCAGCGTGACTGGGGAGGCCTCAGGAAACTTACAATCATGGTGAGAGGGGAAGCGAACACTTTCTTCACATGGCAACATCAAGGAGAAGTGCCAAGCAAAGAGGGGAAATCCCCTTATAAAACCATTAGATCTTGTGAGAACTACCTATCACGAGAACAGTATGGAAGTAACAGCCCCCATGATTAAATCACCTTCCAGCAGATGCCTCCTGTGAGATGTGGGGATTATGGGATCTACAATTCAAGATGAGATTTGGGTGGGGACACAGACAAACCATATCATTCTGCCACTGGCCCCTACCAAATCTCATTTCCTCACATTTCAAAATACAATTGTGCCTCTCCAACAGTTCCCCAAAGTTTTAGCTCATTCCAGCATTAACCCAAAAATCCAAGTCTAAAGTCTCATCTGAGACAAGGCAAGTCCGTTCTGCCTATAAGCCTGTAAAATCAAAAGGGAGTTAGTTACTTCCTAGATACAATGGGGGTACAGTTATTGGGTAAATATGCCTGTTCTGAATGGGAGAAATTGGCCAAAACAAAGGTGCTACGGGCCCTATGCAAGTCCAAAATCCAATAGGGCAGTCATTAAACTTTAAAGTTTCAAAATGATCTCCTTTGAATCCATGTCTTACATCCACTGATGCAAGAGTTGGGCTTTCACAGCTTGGGCAGCTTCACCCCTCTGGCTTTGGAGGGTACAGACCCATTGCTGGCTGCTTTCACAGGCTGGTGTGGAGTGTCACTGACTTTTTCATGTGCACAGTGCAAGCTGTCGGTGGATCTACCATTCTGGGGTCTGGAGGACAGTGACTCTTTCCTCATAGCTCTACTAGGCAGTGTCTCATTGGGGACACTGTGGGCGGGCTCCAGTCCTGCATCTCCCTTCCACACTGCCCTAGCAGACGTTCTCCATGAGGGCTCCACCCCTGAAGCAAATTTCTGCTTGGACATCCATGCATTTGCATACATCCTCTGAAATCTAGGTAGAGGTTCCCAATTCTCAGTTTTTGGCTTCTGTGTACCCAAGGCTCAATGCTGGTGGCTTGGGGCTTGCACTCTCTGAAGCAATGCCCTCAACTGTATGTTGGCTCCTTCTAGCCATGGCTACAGCTGAAGCAGCTGGGGCTCAGGGCACCATGTCCTGAGGCTTCATTCAGCAGGGGATCTGTGGGCCCGGTCCAGGAAACCATTTTTCTCTCCTAGGCCTCTAGACCTGTAATGGGAGGGGCTGCTGTAAAGGTCTGTGACATACCCTAGAGACATTTTCCCCATTGTCTTGGTGATTAACATTTGCCTCCTCATTGCTTATGCAAATTTCTGCAGCTGGCTTGAATTTCTCTCCAGAAAATGGGCTTTTCTTTTCTATTGCATTGTCAGGTTGCAAATTTTTCAAACTTTAATGCTCTGCTTCCTCTGGAATGCTTTGCTGCTTAGAAATTTCATCTGCCAGATACCCTAAATCATCTCTCTTAAGTTCAAAATTACACAGGCCTCTAGGGCAGGGGCAAAATGCCACCGGTCTCCTTGCATAGCAAGAGTGACCTTTATTCCAGTTCCCAAGTTCCTCATCTGTATCTGAGACCACCTCAGCCTAGACCTTATTTTCCATATCACTTTCAGCATTTTGATCAAAGCCACTCAACAACTCTCTAGGAAGTTCCAAACTTTTCCACATTTTCTTATCTTCTTCTGAGCCCTCCAAACTGTTCCAACCTCTGCTTGTTATCCAGTTTCAAAGTTGCATCCAAATTTTTGGGTATCTTTACAGCAGTGCCCCATTCCCAGCACCAATTTACTATATTAATCCGTTCTCATGATGCTAATAAAGACATACCCAAGACTGGGTAATTTATTAAGTAAAGAGGCTTAATTGACTCACAATTCAGCATGGCTGGGGAAGCCTCAGAAAACTTACAATCGTGGTGGTAGGGGAAGCAAACATATCCTTCTTCACATGGTGACATCAAGGAGAAGTGCTGAGCAAACAGGGAAAATACCATTATAAAACCTTCAGATCTTGTGAGAACTCACTCACTATCATGAGAACAGTATGGGGGTAAACGACCCCATGATTCAATTGCCTCCCACTGGGTCCCTCCCACAAGATAGGGGAATTATAGGAACTACTACTGAAGATGAGATTTGGATGGAGACACAGCCAAACCATATCATGGGTCATCTGTAGATGAAAATTATATTATCTGAAAGGTAACACAGACTATATATTTGAAGGAAAAACAGTCTGCATTAGTATTTGAAGAAATGATGACTGAAAATATACTGAAGTTGTTTTTGAAATCAAAAGTTCAAGAAACTATGTGAAATACAAGAAGATGAAAAATAAGAAAAAACCCATCAATATGTATAATAATTAAATGTTCAAAAAGCAATGATGAAAACTAAATATTAGGGGTAGAGAAAAAAGATACATTATATAGAGAAGAGCAAAACAGAATGACATTAGACTTTTTTTCAGAAACAATGCAAGCTACAAATCAATTATTATTAAAGCACTAAAAAAAGGAATTTCAACCAAGAAATATATATTTAGCAAATGTATCTATGAAAATAAAATGGCAAAATAAAGAGTAATTTCAAGAAATATAAGCTAAATATTTTATTACCAGATGTGTTCTATAAAAAACACTGAAGTTTCATTAAGTAGAAGGAAAATGAAACCATACAGAATCTGTACCAAAACAGCAAAGCTTTAGAAGATCACTGTAAATGTTAAATACGTTGTTACATAAAAAATAATTTTATTTTCATTTTAAATCTCTTAAAGATAATTAAATCTCCAACATTTGCAGAAATAAAATACATTACAATAATAGCAAAAAAAAGAAGAGGAAATAAAAGTATGCTTTTGTAAGGATGCTTACATTATCCTTGCATTATATGTGACATGCCATAACATTATTTTACACTAGATTGTAATAATTTAAAGACGCATAACGTAAGCCTAGAATACAAATTTTAAAATAAACAAAGTATTAAAGAACCAATAGTGGAGATAGAATTTAAAAAATGCTCAATTTATTCAGAAGAAGACAGAAAAATGGGGAAAAAAGAGATAAAGAACATATAGCTTAAATAGAAAACAGCAAGGTGTACACTTAAAACCAAACGTATCTACAATTACATTAAATGTAAATGGGTTTAAAAGTTTATTTGAAAAGCAGAGATTGTGAGATAGTATGAGCAAGGTCTAACTATATACTTTTGACAAGGAATATACTTTAATTATATAGACAGATTGAAAGTAAAATGTTTGGAAAAGGCAAGCCATGCAGAGAATGATCAAAAGAAACCTGAAATCTTAGTGTCAGACAAAGTAGACTGTAGAATATTAAAAAGAGCCTTTTCATAATGATAAAGAGGTGAATTCATCAAGAAGATATAACACTTCTGTGTTTATATCAAAATATTCTTCAAAATACATGAAGACAAAACTAACAAAATTGAAAACACTCAAATACTCTTATAATATTTTTCTCTCAGTAATTGATAGAACAAAAGACAGAAAACCAGTAAAGGTATAAAGAACTTAATACTATCAACTAACATGATATAGTTTACATTTGTATAACTCTCCTCCTAGCCATAGCAGCATCCATTTTTCTTTCATGTGCCTATGAAAATACCATCAAGATAGAATATAATTTGGGCCATAAACATGTCTCAGTATATTCTCAATTAGTATAGTACACTAAAATCATACAAAGTATGCATTTTTACCATAGGAGAATTAAATTCTAAAGCAATAAGAGAACAATATCTAGAAATGCACAAATATGTGAAATTAAACTGCATACTTCTAAGTAACCTAAAGATGATCAATAAAAATGTAAAGGAAAACAGAAATATTTTCCATATGTGTGTACACATATACATACACACATGAAACAATAAAAATAAAGCATTTCAGATTTTATGAGATACAGTTAATAAAATGTTTAGAGAGAAATGTATAGCATTTAGAGCTTAAATCAGAAAAAAACATGATCTAAAATTCACTTATCTAAACTTCCATTTTAAGATACCAATTTAAAAAAAACACATTTTGGACATAAAACAAGCCAAAATTATGAAATAAAGAAGAGAAATCAAACAGATAAAAAATATGATTCAATGGGGAAAAATATCAGTGACATGAAAAGCTGATTCTTTGAAAAGATCACTAAAATGAATAAATCTCTAGTCAGACTAATTTGGGGGAAATTAAAAAGACACAAATTACTAAAATCAGTTATAGAAGAGGAGATATCACTATAGATTACATAGATATAAAAAATCAATGAGAGGAATAAATTACAAAAGGGCTTGAGAAAACTTTTGAACACGATACGTATGTTTATTATTTTGATTCTTGAATTTCATGCATGTTTACACGTGCTAAATCTTATGAAATTATAAACTTTAAATATCTACAGCTTATTGAACGTCAGTTACATGCTATATAAGCTGTTAGAAGCTATGGTTATTCCTATATATTAAAAAATACTGGACATATGTAGTGGTATGTGTGTATATGTCCATGTGAATATGTATGTGAGTGTTGTTTGTGTCAACAAATATACACTGCAGTTTTTCTAAGAATTCTTTGTAGAATTTACTTTGGAATAATCTTTTCCTATCATTACCAATAATAACACATGCTTTCTCCTTAATTATCATTATCATATATTAGATGTAGTGGTATAGCTCGAATTTCTACTTTTTGACCTGACAATCAGAACATAATTAATATTGTAGCATATATGTGATTGAAACATTAAGTTTTTATTCATGAAATGGAAATTTCATTACTGCCTACAGCTGTTTCAGGGAATAATTTATATTTATTGGGCATTTGTGTGATGCAAACAATGCTAATTTAATCTATGAAACAACTTTTGAGGTAGTTATTTTTATTATCTAATTTTATAATTGAATATACTGAGACTAAGAGAAGTGAAGTAATTGCATTAGACCACATAGTCTGTAAATATTAGCAATCAAGTCTTGCAGACCCAGAGCCTGCATCCTTAGCTAGTAGCCTATATTGCCATCACTGCCAAGGTGGATGCCCATATTTAGGTATTTTAGTTGGGTTGCAACATGTGGGAAGTAATAAAAATCATGTTTTATTTTAAAAATAATATTTCGTGATTTTCTTTAAAATATAAAATATTAATGGAAAGTGATCTCATTCAAGAAAAATTTACACAGTGTCTGATATATACCTTAAATTGTGCTAGATCTCAGGATCTAAAAATACGTCATCTGGCCAGGCACAGAGTGATAAATGGTCAATATGCATATACTCAAAACCTTTGTATTTTTTAATAAGGTAAGCAATTAATCAAGTCCTGGTACCAGCAAATGATACATTTGTGTCCTTGAAAAAAGTTTTTCATATTATCTATCAGTTTTCAGTATTTTGAAAATGATTAGTTTAATTGTAGATCCTGCATAGCACTTTGCAACTATTAAAATTTAGTATATTCAATGTTCTTTCAAAATAACTAGTATCTGTAGAAAACACATGCTAGTCATTGCTTTTAATTCATTTCTAAACAGAATTAGAAGCCCATGTTTAGAGTCAATAGTATGAGGATATTTGATGTAACTTATCCTGGTTGCTGTTTTTTTGATGCTGATTTTCACAACACATGTTTTAATTGGTATAAACATACCTACATTAGAAATTGAATAATCTATTTTCCTTATTATTTCTACCTCTTAGTACTTAAAAATTTCATGATAGTTGTAACTGTTATTTATTTATGACTATAGTTTCTAATGTGCCCTCTGGTTTCTGCTTTTTTTTTTCATCCATACAGAGAACTCAGCAGAATAGCATTCTTGAGGAAAAAGCATTCTTGAGGGTGTAAATTTTTTTTAAAAAGCATATCTCAAAGTCAGCCTGTGCAGCACCTATATGAACAACTTCTGGGATACACTCTGAAATGGAGATTCCTGGCTCACTTAAAGCTTACTGAATCAGAATCTCTATTAGCAATGGTCCTGGAATCAATGTTTCACAAATCTCCCTCATGTAGTACTAGAATCGGAGAGGCAGTGGTCTAGGAAGCTGGTCTCAGGGATCAAAACCTATTAACTTCAAATATATGGTTATCAACAACTCCCTACCCCCAAAATCTCACTCTATGATGCTAGTTTTATTTGTTTGTTTATTTATTCATTTATTTATTTTTGAGACAGAGTCTTGCTCTGTCGCCCTGGCTGGAGTGCAGTGGCATGATCTTGGCTCACTGCAACTTATTCCTCCCGGGTTCAAGCAGTTCTCCCACCTCAGCCTCCTGAGTAGTTGGGATTACAGGCAAGCGCCACCACTCCTGGCTCATTTTTTGTATTTTTAGTAGAGACGGGGTTTCACTATGTTGACCAGGCTGGTCTCAAACTCCTGACCTCAAGTTATCTGCCTGCCTCAGCCTCCCAAAGTGCTGGGATTACAGGCGTAAGCCACCAAGCCCAGCCATGCTAGCTTTTTAGACCTTGTTTCTAGAAATGCCTTATTCTTTCTTTCTCTTTTAATATTTATGTCATCTGGATGCAACCCACTAACTCTGTAGAATACTTATGCAGTCTGATTGCATTTGTCACTTTCCAGAAATCAAAAGTATTGCTATTCTGTTATAGATTATTTTTAAAGGCTAAGGGGGAAGAAAGTTTAATCCTCTCAAATGAAGCACTCAGATTTCCCCTCATCATCCCCTTGACCCTCCCCTCCAAAAGGACTTTTCTTTGTGATATTTCACAAGCATGACAGAGGCCATGAGATCTCAGATTTGCTTTGAACAGGAAGCTTTTCCTACAGCTTTAATTAAAGGGAAGTTTCAAACCTACAAATTAACAGTTTTAATATGCTGTTCCTGGTGATTAACTGCTTCATTTTAACAGGCATTCACTGTTAACACTGCAACTGTTAATTTTAACGGCTTGATTTTTAACTTCTAAGAAGAGTAAAACTGGTTCAAAAAAATACCTACCATTTTTGTCATTGGCCTAACCATCTTTATTTAGAAAATCTTCTTGAATAACATTATTCTCCTCTCAAGAAATTTGGCTCTTTTACCTCCAATAGGCCCTGAGCAGACATCTTGGTGTTTTGGTTTGGTTGTGGGTTTTTTGGTCTCTACCTCAATCGCAAACTTTGCGTGTTACTATCTCTTTGGAGACTGTATGAAGAGAAAAATGTTTTGAGGAAAATCTCCTTTGTGTAATCAAACATTTATATATGTTTGTAGTTTTTAGAAATAAATTTAGAAAATTGTGCCTCAATATAACCAACTTACAATGACAGATATTAGAAAATATTGTAAATTAAATCTCTTGAAAAATCTAAAATACAGCCAGCTTTGAAGAAACTGACTTCTGACTTTTAGAGTTTTACTTGTTCATTTGTATCCCTAGAGGACACAGAGCTCATGCTTATCAAGGATGAAATAAAATCCACAGATAATCCAAAAAATTCTTTTTAGCTTCTAGTTTTAAAGCCTTTCCTTAAAGAAATCTTTCTTCAAAGCTGTTAATAAGTAGTTAGAGTGGCTGATTTAAAATGCATCTCAGATCATTATATCCTACATATTTATATTTAAATGTACTTTCTTGTCTCCATTCTCTCTCATTTTAGTCTATCTTTTTCAATCCATTTCTACTCACTTCTTACAGAAAACCAATCTCATTCATTTCTGGTTTATCCTTTCTGTTTGTTTCTGTTAACTTTTTCTATTTATATCTTTTTGCACAAATGCATAAATATATATAGGTATATACATATTTTTATGCATATATTAAAAAAATATGTTTATGATAGTGGCAGGAAGCAGACAAATGCCTAGGCAGATAGGGGCAGATTCCAGGTGAAACTGTGCCTTCAAGGTCAAAACAGCCTGAAGCCTGAGAGAAGGGACTACTGGTTCTGGATGAACTCCACAACCTAGAGTGAGAATTTCTGTTCCAGTTTGCCCACCCTTTATCTCTTGGTTCTTTCTGAATAATGCTTTTTAACCAATCAGATGTGGCCTTTTCCAGTGCTACCTACAACCTGCCCGTGCCACATCCTATGCCTGTAAAAACCCCAGACTCAGGCACACTGGAAGAGACAGCCTGACTTTGGGTGAGAGACCACCTTCCCATCCCCTCTCTGCTGAGAGCTGTTTCATTGCTCAATAAAATTCTCCACCCTTGTCACCCTTCAATTGTCAGCATGACCTCTTTCTTCTTGGACACAGGACAAGAACTGAGAACCCACTGCATGTGGGTACTCAGAAGGCTGTAGTGCTGTTACCCTCTGCCTTCCACCAGTGGAGGGCAGCCACCCCACGTAACAAGAAGCAGCAATGGGGCTGAGCCAGCCCTGGAGCTGCAGGCTGGAATGAGGCAAGGGGCTGACTGAACTATTAACATGCCACCATCCCTCAGGCTGCAGATGGTGGGACTAAAAGAGCTAATTAGCATGTTACAACACTCCTTCTAGGGCTTCAGGGTCACCAGCACCCCTTTCTGGGCACCACTGCGTTCTCCTCACAGCAGCATGCCTGGTCCAGCAGCAAGCCCTCCATGGAGCACACCCCACCCCACATCAGGGGCTGAGTAGGCAGTTGCAGTGGCTGTGGGAGCCGCCAGCCAGAGTGCAAGCCAGATGTGGCCCATCCAGCTGAGTAGCCAGGGCACCTCCTGATGTGAGCCGGGCACAGGGGCCAAGAAAAATCCTGTCTCACCGACATAAAATTTCTTTCTTACAGAAAAGGTAAAGCTAAAGATATTCTTTTGCCCTTTGCATTTCCCTCTCGGAAATATATATTTTGTAAACAACTCTTATTAGTTCTCAAACATATACCTTATACTTCTATCTAGCTCTATTGTACTTTTTTATGTTTACCATAGTTTATTCACTCTCCTATGTATACCTATTTATTTTTAATATTTTTCAATTATAAATAATGCTGTAATGAATAACGTTGTTTGTGTCCAACAATATAGAAAAATATTGTTGGAAGTATATCTTCAGGGTAAATGCCAATAAGTGAAAATTGTAGGATCAAAAGTAGATTTGTCAGAGTCCCTATCTCCCTACAGCTATTCCAACAGAATTCCTACATTTGGTGATTTTATCAGGAATTTATTTTTATAAATTTTAATTTTTGCCACTGTGATATATTAGAAATAATACCTTCTTGTAGTTTTAATATAGATTTTTAAAAATATAATTGAAATGAACATCTTTTCATATATTTAACTGCCATTTTAATATATATTTTTGTGAATTGTATGTTTATGTCTTTGCCCATTTTTTTTCTGTTGTATGGATCTGTTTTTACCTCAGCATATAAGAGTTCTTTATATAGTAATGACGTGAACTCTTTATATGTGATTACAGTGCCAAAAATTTCTCCCAGTCTTTCAGTTGCCTTTTGCCTTTCTTGATTTTGTGTTTTGCGAAGGAGAATTTTCTTAAAATATTTTACATTGTCAGATTTATTAATCTGTTAATTCATTGCATCTGGATTTTGAGTCATATTTAGAAAACTATCTCCTACAGTCATTATCAAAGAATGTGCCCATATTTTCTTCCAGTATTTGCATGGTTTCATTATTGTTGCATTACATTGTTTCAGAGGTTATTTTACATTTAGATCTCTGAGACATTTAAAATTTATTCTTGTGTATGATGTGAGGTGTGCATCTAATTTCATCAGTTTTCCAATGGTAGCCATTTGCCTTGTTGCTATATATTTTTTTAAACTCCATTTTTGTTTCAGTAATATGAGATGCCACCTTTACCAGTTCTTAAATATCCATATGTACTGAGGTTTATTCTTAAATATCCATAGGTACTGGAGTTTAGTCAATTATGCTTAGTCTATTCATGCATGATAACATATTATTTCAATCACCAAAGTTTTATTGTATTATTTAATGTCTAGGAGGCTAGTACTCCATCATAGCTTTTTGGTTTTAGTGTTTTGATGACTATTCTTGAATGTTAGTTTTTCTATGTCAGTTTTAGTGTCAAACTGTCTAATATGATAAAAAATATAACAAAGTGTTTTAGTTTGGATTTAATTCAATTTGTAAATTAACATAGGGTGACTTTTCATTTTCAGTCATTTTTTAAAAGTTTTTTTCATAACATTTTTCACTCTTTCTGTTGTTTGTCCTAAACAATTTAATAAATCTTGCTGTTTTTATAAACTTGATTTTCTTCTCTAACCGGTTAGTGTTTGCATATGTGAGAGGTTTGCTTTCTGATTGTTTATTTTATAGCTGGCTTCATGATATATTCACAATAAATTATTGTATTGCTTGTGTTAGTTTTATCTTTTATGGCCTAGGGTTTTCCACGTATATTGTCACAGCATCTACAAAGTGCAATCGTTTTACTTCTTCTTATAGAATTGTTTATATTTCTTATGTATCTAATTGATCTTTTTTCTTATTGCCGGCTAATGCCTCCAGTGCAATGTTGAATAGTGCAGTTGATCACTCATATATGTGGAAAGACCAAACAGTTTTGTAGTACTTAATTTTTCTTTGTATTATACTTTGAGTTCTAGAATACATGTGCAGAACATGGAGGTTTGTTACATAGGTATACACGTGCTATGGTGGTTTTCTGCACCCATCAACCTATCATCTATATTAGGTATTTCTCCTAATGCTATCCCTCCCCAGCCCCCTACCCCCTGACAGGTGTGTGATGTTCCCCTCCCTGTGTCCATGTGTTCTCATTGTTCAACTCCCACCTATGAGTTAGAACATGTGGTGTTTGTTTTTCTGTTCCTGTGCTAGTTTGCTGAGAATGATGCTTTCCAGCTTCATCCATGTTCCTGCAAAAGACATGAACTCATCCTTTTTTATGGCTGCATAGTGCTCCATGGTGTATATGTGCCACATTTTTTTTTCCCAATGTTTACATGTTTATTGAGAATTTGTATTTCTTTTTTTTTTGTTTTTTTTTCTTTTTATTATTATTATTATTATTATACTTTAGGCTCTGTGGTACATGTGTGCAACGTGCAGGTAAGTTACATAAGTATACATGTGCCATGCTGGTGCGCTGCACCCACCAACTCGTCATCTAGCATTAGGTATATCTCCCAATGCTATCCCTCCCCCCTCCCCGCACCCCACAACAGTCCCCGAAGTGTGATGTTCCCCTTCCTGTGTCCATGTGTTCTCATTGTTCAATTCCCACCTATGAGTGAGAATATGCGGTGTTTGGTTTTCTGTTCTTGCGATAGTTTACTGAGAATGATGATTTCCAATTTCATCCATGTCCCTACAAAGGACATGAACTCATCATTTTTTATGGCTGCATAGTATTCCATGGTGTATATGTGCCACATTTTCTTAATCCAGTCTATCATTGTTGGACATTTGGGTTGGTTCCAAGTCTTTGCTATTGTGAATAATGCTGCAATAAACATACGTGTGCATGTGTCTTTATAACAGCATGATTTATAGTCCTTTGGGTATATACCCAGTAATGGGATGGCAGGGTCAAATGGAACTTCTAGTTCTAGATCCCTGAGGAATCGCCACACTGACTTCCACAAGGGTTGAACTAGTTTACAGTCCCACCAACAGTGTAAAAGTGTTCCTATTTCTCCACATCCTCTCCAGCACCTGTTGTTTCCTGACTTTTTAATGATTGCCATTCTAACTGGTGTGAGATGGTATCTCATTGTGGTTTTGATTTGCATTTCTCTGATGGCCAGTGATGGTGAGCATTTTTTCATGTGTTTTTTGGCTGCATAAATGTCTTCTTTTGAGAAGTGTCTGTTCATGTCCTTCGCCCACTTTTTGATGGGGTTGTTTGTTTTTTTCTTGTAAATTTGTTGGAGTTCATTGTAGATTCTGGATATTAGCCCTTTGTCAGATGAGTAGGTTGTGAAAATTTTCTCCCATTTTGTAGGTTGCCTGTTCACTCTGATGGTAGTTTCCTTTGCTGTGCAGAAGCTCTTTAGTTTAATTAGATCCCATTTGTCAATTTTGACTTTTGTTGCCATTGCTTTTGGTGTTTTAGACATGAAGTCCTTGCCCATGCCTATGTCCTGAATGGTAATGCCTAGGTTTTCTTCTAGGGTTTTTATGGTTTTAGGTCTAACATTTAAGTCTTTAATCCATCTTGAATTGATTTTTGTATAAGGTATAAGGAAGGGATCCAGTTTCAGCTTTCTACATATGGCTAGCCAGTTTTCCCAGCACCATTTATTAAATAGGAAATCCTTTCCCCATTTCTTGTTTTTCTCAGGTTTGTCAAAGATCAGATAGTTGTAGATATGTGGCATTATTTCTGAGGGCTCTGTTCTGTTCCATTGATCTATATCTCTGTTTTGGTACCAGTACCATGCTGTTTTGGTTACTGTAGCCTTGTAGTATAGTTTGAAGTCAGGTAGTGTGATGCCTCCAGCTTTGTTCTTTTGGCTTAGGATTGACTTGGCGATGCAGGCTCTTTTTTGGTTCCATATGAACTTTAAAGTAGTTTTTTCCAATTCTGTGAAGAAAGTCATTGGTAACTTGATGGGGATGGCATTGAATCTGTAAATTACCTTGGGAAGGATGGCCATTTTCATGATATTGATTCGTCCTACCCATGAGCATGGAATGTTCTTCCATTTGTTTGTATCCTCTTTTATTTCCTTGAGCAGTGGTTTGTAGTTCTCCTTGAAGAGGTCCTTCACATCCCTTGTAAGTTGGATTCCTAGGTATTTTATTCTCTTTGAAGCAATTGTGAATGGGAGTTCACTCATGATTTGGCTCTCTGTTTGTCTGTTATTGATGTATAAGAATGCTTGTGATTTTTGTACATTGATTTTGTATCCTGAGACTTTGCTGAAGTTGCTTATCAGCTTAAGGAGATTTTAGGCTGAGACAATGGGGTTTTCTAGATATACTATCATGTCATCTGCAAACAGGGACAATTTGACTTCCTCTTTTCCTAATTGAATACCCTTGATTTCCTTCTCTTGCCTAATTGCCCTGGCCAGAACTTCCAACACTATGTTGAATAGAAGTGGTGAGAGAGGGCATCCCTGTCTTGTGCCAGTTTTCAAAGGGAATGCTTCCAGTTTTTGCCCATTCAGTATGATATTGGCTGTGGGTTTGTCATAAATAGCTCTTATTATTTTGAGATACGTCCCATCAATACCTAATTTATTGAGAGTTTTTAGCATGAAGCGTTGTTGAATTTTGTCAAAGACCTTTTCTGCATCTATTGAGATAATCATGTGGTTTTTGTCTTTGGTTCTGTTTATATGCTGGATTACATTTGTTGATTTGCGTATATTGAACCAGCCTTGCATCCCAGGGATGAAGCCCACTTGATCATGGTGGATAAGCTTTTTGATGTGCTGCTGGATTCTGTTTGCCAATATTTTATTGAGGATTTTTGCATCAATGTTCATCAAGGATATTGGTCTAAAATTCTCTTTTTTGCTTGTGTCTCTGCCAGGCTTTGGTATCAGGATGATGCTGGCCTCATAAAATGAGTTAGGGAGGATTCCCTCTTTTTCTATTGATTGGAATAGTTTCACAAGGAATGGTATCAGCTCCTCCTTGTACCTCTGGTAGAATTCGGCTGTGAACCCATCTGGTCCTGGACTTTTTTTGGTTGGTAAGTTATTGATTATTGCCACAATTTCAGCTCCTGTTATTGGTCTATTCAGAGATTCAACTTCTTCCTGGTTTAGTCTTGGGAGGGTGTATGTGTTGAGGAATTTATCCATTTCTTCTAGATTTTCTAGTTTATTTGCGTAGAGGTGTTTGTAATATTCTCTGATGGTAGTTTGTATTTCTGTGGGATCAGTGTTGATATCCCCTTTATCATTTTTTATTGCATCTATTTGATTCTTCTCTCTTTTTTTCTTTATTAATCTTGCTAGCAGTCTATCAATTTTGTTGATCCTTTCAAAAAACCAGCTCCTGGATTCATTTATTTTTTGAAGGGTGTTTTGTGTCTCTATTTCCTTCAGTTCTGCTCTGATTTTAGTTATTTCTTGCCTTCTGCTAGCTTTTGAATGTGTTTGCTCTTGCTTTTCTAGTTCTTTTAATTGTGATGTTAGGGTGTCAATTTTGGATCTTTCCTGCTTTCTCTTGTGGGCATTTAGTGCTATAAATTTCCCTCTACACACTGCTTTGAATGCATCCCAGAGATTCTGGTATGTTGTGTCTTGGTTCTCGTTGGTTTCAAAGAACATCTTTATTTCTGCCTTCATTTCGTTATGTACCCAGTAGTCATTCAGGAGCAGGTTGTTCAGTTTCCACGTAGTTGAGCGGTTTTGAGTGAGATTCTTAATCCTGAGTTCTAGCTTGATTGCACTGTGATCTGAGAGATAGTTTGTTATAATTTCTGTTCTTTTACATTTATTGAGGAGAGCTTTACTTCCAAGTATATGGTCAATTTTGGAATAGGTGTGGTGTGGTGCTGAAAAAAATGTATATTCTGTTGATTTGGGGTGGAGAGTTCTGTAGATGTCTATTAGGTCCACTTGGTGCAGAGCTGAGTTCAATTCCTGGGTATCCTTGTTGACTTTCTGTCTCGTTGATCTGTCTAATGTTGACAGTGGGGTGTTAAAGTCTCCCATTATTAATGTGTGGGAGTCTAAGTCTCTTTGTAGGTCACTCAGGACTTGCTTTATGAATCTGGGTGCTCCTGTATTGGGTGCATATATATTTAGGATAGTTAGCTCTTCTTGTTGAATTAATCCCTTTACCATTATGTAATGGCCTTCTTTGTCTCTTTTGATCTTTGTTGGTTTAAAGTCTGTTTTATCAGAGACTAGGATTGCAACCCCTGCCTTTTTTTGTTTTCCATTTGCTTGGTAGATCTTCCTCCATCCTTTTATTCTGAGCCTATGTGTGTCTCTGCACGTGAGATGGGTTTCCTGAATACAGCACACTGATGGGTCTTGAGTCTTTATCCAATTTGCCAGTCTGTGTCTTTTAATTGGAGCATTTAGTCCATTTACATTTAAAGTTAATATTGTTATGTGTGAATCTGATCCTGTCATTATGATGTTAGCTGGTTATTTTGCTCGTTAGTTGATGCAGTCTCTTCCTAGTCTCGATGGTCTTTACATTTCGGTATGATTTTGCAGTGGCTGGTACCGGTTGTGCCTTTCCATGTTTAGCGCTTCCTTCAGGAGCTCTTTTAGGGCAGGCCTGGTGGTGACAAAATCTCTCAGCATTTGCTTGTCTGTAAAGGATTTTATTTCTCCTTCACTTATGAAGCTTAGTTTGGCAGGATATGAAATTCTGGGTTGAAAATTCTTTTCTTTAAGAATGTTGAATATTGGCCACTCTCTTCTGGCTTGTAGGGTTTCTGCCAAGAGATCCGCTGTTAGTCTGATGGGCTTCCCTTTGATGGTAACCCAAACTTTCTCTCTGTCTGCCCTTAACATTTTTTCCTTCATTTCAACTTTGGTGAATCTGACAATTATGTGTCTTGGAGTTGCTCTTCTCGAGGAGTATCTTTGTGGCGTTCTCTGTATTTCCTGAATCTGAATGTTGGCCTGCCTTGCTAGATTGGGGAAGTTCTCCTGGATAATATCCTGCAGAGTGTTTTCCAACTTGTTTCCATTCTCCCCGTCACTTTCAGGTACACCAATCAGACATAGATTTGGTCTTTTCACATAGTCCCACATTTCTTGGAGGCTTTGTTTGTTTCTTTTTATTCTTTTTTCTCTAAACTTCCCTTCTCACTTCATTTCATTCATTTCATCTTCCAGGGCTGATACCCTTTCTTCCATTTGATCGCATCAGCTCCTGAGGCTTCTGCATTCTTCACGTAGTTCTCGAGCCTTGGTTTTCAGCTCCATCAGCTCCTTTAAGCACTTCTCTGTATTGGTTATTCTAGTTATACATTCTTCTAAATTTTTTTCAAAGTTTTCAACTTCTTTGCCTTTGGTTTGAATATCCTCCCGTAGCTCGGAGTAATTTGATTGTCTGAAGCCTTCTTCTCTCAGCTCGTCAAAGTCATTCTCCGTCCAGCTTTGTTCCATTGCTGGTGAGGAACTGCGTTCCTTTGGAGGAGGAGAGGTACTCTGCTTTTTAGAGTTTCCAGTATTTCTGCTCTGTTTTTTCCCCATCTTTGTGGTTTTATCTACTTTTGGTCTTTGATGATGGTGATGTACAGATGGGTTTTTGGTGTGGATGTCCTTTCTGTTGGTTTTCCTTCTAACAGACAGGACCCTCAGCTGCAGGTCTGTTGGAGTACCTGGCCGGCCGTGTGAGGTGTCAGTCTGCCCCTGCTGGGGGGTACCTCCCAGTTAGGCTGCTCGGGGGTCAGGAGCCAGGGACCCACTTGAGGAGGCAGTCAGCCCGTTCTCAGATCTCCAGCTGCGTGCTGGGAGAACCACTGCTCTCCTCAAAGCTGTCAGACAGGGACATTTAAGTCTGCAGAGGTTACTGCTGTCTTTTTGTTTGTCTGTGCCCTGCCCCCAGAGGTGGAGCCTACAGAGGCAGGCAGGCCTCCTTGAGCTGTGGTGGGCTCCACCCAGTTCAAGCTTCCAGGCTGCTTTGTTTACCTAAGCGAGCCTGGGCAATGGCGGGCGCCCCTCCCCCAGCCTTGCTGCCGACTTGCTGTTTGATCTCAGACTGCTGTGCTAGCAATCAGCGAGACTCCGTGGGCGTAGGACCCTCTGAGCCAGGTGCGGGCTATACTCTCTTGGGGCACCGTTTCCTAAGCCCGTCGGAAAAGCATAGTATTCGGGTGGGAGTGGCCCGATTTTCCAGGTGCCGTCTGTCACCCCTGGAAAGGGAACTCCCTGACCCCTTGCGCTTCCGGAGTGAGGCAATGCCTCGCCCCTGCTTCGGCTGGCGCACGGTGCACTCACCCACTGACCTGCGCCCACTGTCTGGCACTCCCTAGTGAGATGAACACGGTACCTCAGATGGAAATGCAGAAATCACCCGTCTTCTGCGTCGCTTGCGCTGGGAGCTGTAGACTGGAGCTGTTCCTATTCGGCCAGCTTGGCTCCTCCCCCTGCCACATTTTCTTTATCCAGTCAATCATTGATGGGTATTTGGGTTGGGTCCAAGTCTTTGCTGTTGTGAGCAGTGCTGCAATAAATATACATGTGCATATGTCTTTATAGTAGAATGATTTATAATCCTTTAGGTATATAATGGGATTGCTGGGTCAAATGGTATTTGTGGTTCTAGATCCTTGAGGAATCGCCACACTGTCTTCCACAATGGTTGAACCAATTTACACTCCCACCAACAGTGTAAAAGCATCCCTATTTCTCCATATCCTCTCCAGAATCCATTGTTTTCTGACTTTTTAATGATCGCCATTCTAACTGGTGTGAGATGGTATCTCATTGTGGTTTTGATTTGCATTTCTCTAATGACCAGTGATACTGAGCTTTTCTCATTTGTTTGTTAGCTACATAAATGTCTTCGTTTGAGAAGTGTCTGTTCATATCCTTCCCTCACTTTTTGATGGGGTTGTTTCTTTGTTCTTGTAAATTTGAAGTCTTTATAGATTCTGGATAATAGCCCTTTGTCAGAAGGATAGATTGCAAAAATTTTCTCCCATTCTGTAGGTTGTTTGTTCGCTCTGATGATAGTTTCTTTTGCTGTGCAGAAGCTCTTTAGTTTAATCAGATCCCATTTGTCAATTTTGGCTTTTGTTGCAATTGCTTTTGGTGTTTTAGTCATGAAGTCTTTGCCCATGCCTATGTCCTGAATGGTATTGCCTAGGTTTTCTTCTAGGGTTTTTACAGTTTTACGTCTTACGTTTAAGTCTTTAATCTATCTTGAGTTAATTTTTGTATAAGGTGTAAGGAAGGGGTCCAGTTTCAGTTTTCCGCATATGGCTAGCCAGTTTTCCCAGTACCACTTATTAAATAGAGAATTCTTTCCCCATTGCTTGTTTTTGTCAGGTTTGTCAAGGATCAGATGATTGTAGATGTGTAGTGTTATTTCTGAGGCCTCTGTTCTGTTCCATTGGTCTATATATCTGTCTTGGTACCAGTACCATGCTGTTTTGGTTACTGTAGCCTTGTAGTGTAGTTTGAAGTCAGGTAGCATGATGCCTCCAGCTTTGTTCTTTTTGCTTAGGATTGTCTTGGCTATACGGGCTCTTTTTTGGTTCCACATGAAATTTAAAGTAGCTTTTTTTCTAATTCCGTGAAGAAAGTCATTAGTAGCTTGATGGGGATAGCATTGAATCTATAAATTACTTTGGGCAGTATGGCCATTTTCACGATATTGATTTTTCCTACCCATGAGCATGGAATGTTTTTTCATTTGTTTGTGTCCTCTCTAATTTCCTTGAGCAGTGGTTTGTAGTTCTCCTTAAAGAGGTCCTTCACATCTCTTGTAATTTGTATTCCTAGATATTTTATTATCTTTGTAGCAATTGTGAATGGGAGTTCAATTATGATTTGGCTGTCTGTTTGTCTATTATTGGTGTGTAGGAATGCTTGTGATTTTTGCCCATTGGTTTTGTACGCTGAGATTTTGCTGAAGTTGCTTATCAGCTTAAGAAGTTTTTGGGTAGACACGATGGGGTTTTCTAAATATACAATCATGTCATTTGCAAACAGAGACAATTTGATGTCCTCTCTTCCTATTTGAATACCCTTTATTTCTTTCTCTAGCGTGATTGCCCTGGCCAGAACTTCCAATACTATGTTGAATAGGAGTAGTGAGAGAGAGCACTCTTGTCTTATACCAGTTTTCAAAGGGAATGCTTCCAGCTTTTGCCCAAATATATTGATATTGGCTGTGGGTTTGTCATAAATAACTCTTATTATTTTGAGATACGTTCCATCAATATCTAGTTTTGAGAGTTTTTAGCATGAAAGGGTGTTGAATGTTATAGAAGGCCTTTTGTGCATCTATTGCGATAATCATATGGTTGTTGTCATTGGCTCTGTTTATGTAATGGATTACATTTATTGATTTGCGTATGTTGAACCAGCCTTGCATGCCAAGCTGAAGCCAACTTGACCATGGTGGATGAGCTTTTGGATGTGCTGCTGGATACAAAGTATGAATACAAAACACAAAATCAAATACATTTAAGAAAAGCCTCACGTACGAATTACAATAACAAAGATTCACAAAAAGAAGAAAAAATAATGGAAGAAGCAGAATATGGCAAATATTTATAATTAATACCTCACAAAGATTGAAAGTTATTGTATTCATGCAATAAGAACAGACGTTTTTGCAAAGAAGCAATCAAAAAGTAAATTATAGCCCTGGAAATTAAAGCATGTAAGCAGATATATAAAAATTTAGTGAGACACTCAAAATACATAGCTGAGGCATAATCCTGAAGTAGAAATAGAAGTTAAAATGCTGCACAAAATGGGGTAGAGAAATGAAAATCAGTCTAATTGTAGTTAGGGAAGGAGGGAACAATAGAAGTGTTAGGAGATAAGTTATCCTAGAAAATAAAAGTTTCTATTCTTAAACACATCAAGTTTCAGTTTGTAAGACACCACTACAAAAATTACATTTTAGAGCACAGGAATAAATAAGTCTTTAGTATGTATTCATAAAAATAAAAATAAAGAAGTCAGAGAAAGATTGGATTCATTTTTTGAGGGGAGCAGAGATGAAAAGGGAGGTGAGTTTGCATGCAACTTAGGTGTTCTTGTGATTCCTTTGCCTGGTTAAGTTTTAAATTCCAGGTAGTTCTTACTATTTTAGGTCTCATGAAGATCCCCAAAATACCTAATATTGCATATATCTTTTATCATTTTTGCTCCTAGAATAATTTGAATCTAAGGGTGTTTTCCGAATACAAGGAATACTTACATATTAAGTTTACAAACACATTAGCATATGTATGAAGGTATTGTATTAGTCTGTTCTCATGTTGCTATAAAAGGAAAGAGGTTTAATGAACTCACAGTTCCGCATGGCTTGGGGGGCCTCACAATCATGATGGAAGACAAAAAAGAGCAAAGGGATGTCTTATATGGCGGCAGGCAAAAGGGCATGTGCAGAAGAACTTGCCTTTATAAAACCATCTGATCTAATGAGACTTATTCACTGTCATGAAAACAGCATGGGAAAAACCCACCCCCATGATTTAATTACCTCCCACCAGGTCCCTCCCAAGACACGTGGGAATTATTACAATTCAAGGTGAGATTTGGGTGGGAACACAGAGCCAAACCATATCAGGTAAATTTCATTGTGATGCAATGAAGGTTTAGATTGGGATCTCTTTTCCAATTCTTGCTAGACAGTCAGTCTCTTTCATGAATCTCAGGATAATAATGCCTTTCCTGCCTTACCTCATAAAACTCCCAAGTGAGCTGATGGCCATGAAAGCATTTTAAAGTAACTTTACATAAATATTCTGTTATCCAAATAATACAGCATATGTTAATTTATTTTTAAAATAGCTTCACCTTAAAAGATTCAATCTACAATAGATAAGACAAGGGGCTTTCCTTCTCAAATCACCCCCATCCCAAATTTCTTTCAAAACAAAGTTTACATCTATACATATGTGTTTTATCAACCTCAGTTATTAGGAAGTTGTCTTAGTCACCACACTGATGGTTTTCCTGTTTCCCATTTCTTTCTGTTCTGCTAATGATTTTTGTGAAGTTTAGATGTACTTGCTACTTCCTGATTGATGCTACATATCCCGCACTGGAGGATTTTACTTCCTTGTCTTTGATAAGCTAATTATAGGCCTTCTCTTCATTTTGCCAAATATGGTCCATTAAAAAAAAACAAGAGGTAACTCTGTATCTTGAGATGAGTCAAGTCTAAGTTAAAAAATAATTTATATATAGTCTATCCCAGAATCAGAAGTATCATGACACTTTTATAAAAGATTCAAGATAATGCAGCTATAATTTCCAGATCTCAGCATTGGCATTGGCTTGGACCTGTAAAATGGATTTTTTGCAGCTGGCCATTTGCTTTTTCTCCTTTGGTAAATAATTTTTATGTTTTTCAGGATAGTTTTTATTTTTGATGCTTAAATTTACTTGGCCAATAATTATCGGTGTGATTTTTGAAAGTGAATGCTCATATATTGAATTGGCACTATTTTTACACAGCACTGTTGAAATATATCTTATCAAAGAAATTAGCATATTTATACTATAGACCCATTTGTCAATAAAATGATTCATATTCTAATATTGTTATTATTAATGTAATTTTAGTAGAAAATATAATGTTATTTTTATATTCAAAACATTAAGCCTCAATATTTCTTTTTCTTATTTTTTTCTAAACTGCATTAATCTCTGATCTGTGCTCGGAATTGCCATTCCATAGTAAAGAAAAAGAGGTCACAGGAAAATGAAGGGAACAGCGTGAGAATTGTTTTTTATGATAAGAGAAAGTTAACTTTTCCCCCAATGAAGTCCAGAAAATGACTCTATATATCCTACGTATTTTACTTACTTCAGATAATAGTTGTCCCCCCTTCTGAAAAAATTGAAGTCCATTCCTCTAGAATAAGGCCTCCACAAACAATTTAAATGGTTAAAGAACCAAAGAGAAAGAACTCTTACATTATCACTACAACAATATAAAAGTCTGGTGAATATAAATATTACTGTTTATTGCTAGATATAGGTAAATTGGTGCCAGATTAAAGGACATAATTTATAGTTGACTTATAACTTTCTTTTCTAAGAAAGTAGGTTAATATTCCTGTTAGAAAGCAAGAACTTGAGGACGGGGATTTGGTCCGTTTTGCTCACTCTCGCATTACCTAGAACATAGTTGTAATTCAATTAATAATTATTAATTTACTAAATCACTTAATGAATAAAACACAACAATGAATAAATGAAATTCATGAAATACAGGTAAAAATAGTGGCAGAATTTGCTGATTATCCTACAATTTAGAGGCTTAAAAACTGAAGTTCTAGTTAAGTGAAGGTGTTATTTCACTTAAACCCCCCTTTCCAATGGAGGTTCTCAACACTTGCTGAAATCTGTACCTTACTACATCAAATCCAGAGTCTTTTGGTTGCAGAGCCTCCTTTTAAATGCAGATTTTCCTCTTTGAATGAGTACATTTTAATTTTTCCCAATGGAGCACAGTCCTTTCTTAATGGAGTAGGAACTATTCAGTTAAAGAGGCAACAGCACTGGAGAGAAAGCCAGTCAGTCTCAAGCACGGTGGGGCCCAGCATAGATCCCAGGCCACACTGAAAACTAACTATGAAAAGCTGGTCCCTGGCTCAGCAGCATTAGCAAATGCCGGACAGAAATCATGTAGACATGACTTTTAGGATGGCTTATGCTCCCAGCTCCTTGCTCCTCACTCCACCAGAGCTGTGGGATTCCTGAAATGATAATCTAGAACTACATCACATGGTCCTACGGTTTATGATCTGACTGGCAGATGCTGACAGCATTTCTATGAACGGTAAAAGACCTAACGAAAACCCACTCACACTATTTTTGCCAAACATCTGCCTCAGATAGATTTATTCTCAATTAGGGATAAATAGACTTGATCTGTTCTTTGAACAAATTACACAACAAAAATGAAAAGAATATGCATAGCTCTAATGAGTTAGTGGAAAGAATTTTTAAAAAGTAATAATATGAGTCACAAGTAAATTTCAAGAGCATCAGATTTTCATTGCAAAAGAAATGCCTGACAACAAAGACAATAAGACGTGAAAAGATTAGGTAATGAAAGCACATTGATATGAAAAGGGAGCAGTCAGATTATAGACATACGTATTTTTATGTATATACACACATATGCAGAATTAACCATTCTTATTCTTCCATCTCATGTTTGTAAATACTTGATCTAGTAAGGAATTATTTTTTCTCAGATCTCCACAGTTTATTGACACACTTGTTGAAAATTGTCTTGGGTTGATTTAAAAACAAAACTATAGCCTGTACTTGGTGTCTGGGAATGTGTGTCTGAGTAAAAGCAATTTAAAATTAAGAGTCTAGCAAATCACTTTCAGGAATTCACTAGAGAACATTACTTTATATGTCTGATAAAATATTGTGAAACTGAAGTAATTCTAAGGCATAAGTATTGCATTGGCAAAGGAACATTGAGTCAGTTTTATAAATTTACTAGTAAATCATGGATGCATCATTTTAGTTATGTGCCCTTCAAATTATGAGACATTTAATACGTAAGCATTTTAGTGCCAATGGAACTAAATGGCAAGGAGTTTTGGAAAAGCAAAGTCTGCTGAAAAAAATGTATTTTACGACATGTAGATGAACTGTTTTTAATCTGATACATTTGCCTGACATGGAAATATGGCTTTTCCTGTGGACATGAGTGTAAAACAGGAGGTACTAGGAAGTTCAACATGCACCTTTAACTAGATTGCTGAAAATTTCCAAATATTTCCCATGTCAACTTTTATGTTTTTCTTTTTATTGTTCAAATTCATCACTCTGACAAGAGTCAAATAACTTTTCTTTATACTATCTTGCCAGTCTCAAGCAATATATGCATCTGGAAAAGTCAGTCATTCTCAACCATCTATGCTCTTTAGAAAAAGTTTCTTTCATGATAAAGTTGACATTCCCAATCAAGATTTCATAGCTACTGTATAGTCACTATGACTCTTCACTGTGAATGTCAAAGAAATTTTCATTTGTATGCAATTTGTAAAATTAACAATTTAAATAGATTATTTGGCAAAGCAATTTTTCTGAGAAGTTAACCTAAAAGTGAAAGTAATTTAACTATGTGCATGCATCTGTTTCTACATAGCTACATTACTATATAAACATAGCTACACACACATATTCTCTTTTAACTAGATTCTCGGGAATGACCAAGACCTTTGATAGAAATAATTTGACGTAACCACTACCACAGAAGAAATAATAGATTTATGTAAATATTATTTTTGTAAAGCTTTCTAACTCAGTGAACCTTATGGAGTCTTATTAAACTGCAGAAGGAGATCAATCAGAAAATATAGATAAAACTAATTGAAACTGTATAGGCACTAAAATATGAGATGGTGGTTCTATGAAGAAGCTATGACTGTTTTATTTTGAGGCCTTTTTTTCTTTCTGTGACAACTGTCCTGTTTTTCTTGTGAAACAATGCAAGTACTATATACTTAAAGTCAAGAGAAAGGATCAAGAAAAGCTACACTCATGTAGGTCAGATTCAAGACAACATCTGTAACTAACTTTGAAGCCTTGTAAAACTAATTCATAGAAATCTGAGAAAATTGAAGTTGGTGTGATTCATTCACCAATTAAATAACTTTTGTGAAGATATAACTATTTTCATTTTCATAATTAAAAAAATCTTAAATAGCAACCATTTAAATTCAACAAGTATTTATTGAGTGTGTTTACACAAAACAAGTGGTTCTTGGTGTTGGTAGCACATTAGTAAAGCAAAAAGATAAAAATCTCAGTCCTTGAGGAGTTTTATATTCTCATGGAAGGAGGCAGGAAACTAAAACAAAAATATAGAGCCCAGTAAGTGAGATTGTCAGTGGCTTGGTGATACATTGAATCCAATTTTAACCCCATTTTAAAGAGAGATCCAGGTAGGCCTGGCTGAGAAGATAACATCTAACTAAAGACATGGTTGAGATGAGGGAGTGAGCAATGGGAAGAGACAGTTTCAGGCATAGACGATAATAATTCCAAAAGCCTTCCAGGGAAGAATACAAGAACATAAGACTCACATCCTGGAAGTAAAGTAAGAAAAAAAAATGTTTGAAGGTGAATGATTGATTTGCTGTGTGAAACACTGCTGATACCTAGGACACTTATTAAATGAGAATTCACCATGAGATTCAGAGTATGGAGTTCATTGGTTACCTTTAACAAAACCAATTTTGTTTGTAATATACAGAAAAAAAAGCTTGGGTAGAGCAGGTTTAGGAATGGATAAGAGGAGAGGAATTAGAGAGTGAGTATGTGCAATTTTCGTAATGAGTTTTGATGAGGTCAGGAGTTCAAGACCGGCCTGACCAACATGGTGAAACCCCCGCATCTACTAAAAATCCAAAAATAAGCCGAGCATGGTGGCACGCACCTCTAATTCCATCTACTCAGGAGGCTGAAACAGGAGAATCGTTTGACCCGGGAGGTGAGCGTTGCAGCGAGCTGAGATCAGGCCACTGCACACTCCAGTTGGGGCAACAGAGCAAGACTCCGTCTCAAAAAAAAAAAAAAAAAAGAAAAGAAAAAAAAGAGAGTCCTCTGTAGACATTTTAAAATTTGTCTAGGACTTACCTTTAGAAATTCAGCATATCTAAAGTTATTAACCTAGGAAAAGATGCAACCTAAATGGAAATTTAGGTAACAACAGCTGAAGAACTTCACTGAAAATAACCAAACAAGGCTGACCCATATGCTGTGCTCTGGTCCTTGCCTCTAGGGTCTTACCCAAAGCTGGCAGTGCAATTTTTCTTTTTTTTTTTTTTTCCTTTATTATTATTATTATTATACTTTAGGCTCTATGGTACATGTGCGCAACGTGCAGGTAAGTTACATATGTATACATGTGCCATGCTATTCCAAGGCTGACCCACCTGTGCATGGTGCAGATAATTATTTCAGTCTAAATTCAGTATCTTAAAACCTTACGGCCAGGCGCAGTGGCTCACGCCTGTAATCCCAGCACTTTGGGAAGCCAAAGTGGGCAGATCACGAGGTCAGGAGATGGAGACCAACCTTGCTAACACGATGAAACCCCGTCTCTACTAAAAATACAAAAATTAGCTAGGCATGGTGGCAGGCGCCTGTAGTCCCAGCTCCTCGGAGGCTGAGACAGGAGAATGGCGTGAACCCGGGAGGCGGAGCTTGCAGTGAGCCGAGATCGCGCCACTGCACTCCAGCCTGGGCGACAGAGCGAGACTCCGTCTCAAAAAAACAAAAACAAACAAAAAAAATCTCACAAGTTTTCCATAGTGTTGCCCAAGAAAATCATTACAAGAGGTACAAGTTGAAGTATAAACGTTTTATGGGAAAGCAAATAACATATGATTAAACATTTGTCTTGTAAGTACGCACTTAAGAATGTCTGAGGCATCTATAAGTTGGAGTCTATGGCCATTTACTTTCCTCAAATTGGCTACTAAGGCAGGGAAAAGTGTATACTATGTTGGTTTTTCTCATAAAACCAGCAAAAGTGTTTCTTATAGTGGGTCATTTATTTTTATATGGGGCAGAACAGTTGAAAAATGGAAAAGTTGACTTTACATAACTGATAAGTGGGAAATAAAAAAGTTAAAATTTCCGAAAGTATGTAGCTTACATTACAATTAAGAAATTAAGTTTTCCAAAAGTCTGCATGCCAAACAATTAAAAAGTTGCCCTCGCAGCACCATATATTCTACAAAATAAAGAAAATGTCTCAATTCAACAGATGGATACAAATATTTTTACAGTCTTATTTTATACGCTATTCAATATTAGTCTGTGCACAGCTCGATACTTACCAACACTACATAAGAAAACAGATTTATAGTAATAAAATCCAGTGTAAAAAGACATGATACTCATTAGCCAGGTAGCAACATGAGTTAAGGAATACATATTAAGATTGATCATTGGTGATGGGCTGAAAGTTCAATAGTTTCACTATTTTTAGTGCTTTGCTGTTAAAATAAACAATGCTAAATAATCCCAAATATTTCAGGTTAGGGAAGTGTCATTACTCAAAGTTTATTCATAATGGTGATTTTTAAGAAAAAAACTTAAGAATACTGAGATATTTTAATTAAACCCTTTGCAAAATAGAAATGAGAGATATAAATAATTTTATGGTACATAGATTAAAGGAAAATCAATGAAAGGAATATAAACATGGTTAACAGTCCTGTCCTTGACTGATAAATTCTTTTGAAACTGATAAAACATTCAATAGCAAAACTCATAAGAGGATATAAATGAGTACTTTATTGTTCCTCATTCAGTGTTCACTTTTGGGTAAAATAATTATACACAAACATATGCAGGATATACAAAATAGAAAATTAAGAATCTAATTTTAATAGTTCAAGATATACTCTAAGCAAAAATAAATGTCTCTAGCCTAAAATAAGCTCTCTGAAATATTTTCTAGGATAGTAATTATTAATATATTAAACAGAAGTTGTAAAATTCAACAATTCTAACAATTAAGGTATCTAAAACTTTAAAGAAATACACAATTTCTATGTCATATATATATACATTATTGCATATGATAAAAAATGAACATTTTACTCATACTAATAAAATTGTGAAAGCTGGGCATGGTGGCAGGCGCCTGTAATCCCCTCTACTGGGGAGGTTGAGGCAGGAGAATCCCTTAAACCTGGGAAGTGGAGGTTGCAGTGAGCCGAGATCATGCCATTGCACTCCAGCCTGGGTGACAGAGAGCGACTCCGTCTCAAAAAAGAAAAAGATTGTGAAATTCAGTGTCAAATTAAAAAGTGACCAATCTCATTATTTTATTTTGTAAACATATCTGAATATAAAGATAAAGAACATCAGCAATAAATTAAGGTCAACTGATAACCATAATATATAGTAAGTTGTGACCGAAGAAACTACATTAAACTTTATTAAAATTATGAAAAATGGTTTTTATTAAAAAGTGTGATAATATAACTCATATATCTATATTTCATAAGAGAAATAATGTTGATAATCTCTATGGAGTATGAACAAATATCCAGATTAAAAAACAAAGAGAGACCAAGAAAATAAATTTACCTCAAATCAGGAATAGAAAGATCTTAAAAGTGAAGAGAATCTTTCTTAAGAAGATACAACTGAGTACTTGATAAAGAATCAAAGGTCTTCCTATTGAAGCCAGGATCTAGGGAACAAAAAAAAAACATTATTACAACTACAGTGGAGGGAATAATGATTTTTGTATACTATAGGAAAAATTATACAACATTAATACAAAGATAATATAATTACTCAGAAACCTCAAGAGTTCAACTGAAAATAATTTAGATATGAGGATAGAAGGGGTGAAAATAACAAAAAAATGCTGAAAAAATATTTTTGTATGGTATTAATTACATTATAAACCTGTCATAATTCAAGTATTGGATCACTGATGCAAGGACAGGTATATACATAATTGCAACAGAAAAAAAAAGTCCTTCCCAAGTCCCTGGCACATCAAAATATAGTAATTGGTAAAGATAGCATTTCAAAGAAGTGAAGAAGTCTGGGCTATACTTTCAATTAATGATTTAAAAAATGGAATATATTATTGGGTAAAATAAAGTGATATTCTTATTTATATCATATAATGGGTTTTCTGGGTTTGGCAATTTACTTAAATGTAGAAATATAAAAAATATATTCATGAAATATGCAGAAGAAATATGCCTTAATTTATTTAATATCAAAGTATTCCAGAACTTTCTGAACAAAAAAGAAAATAAATAAATACAATATTTTATAGATTTGATATATAGTGTTTTAAAAATACTATCCAAAATACTTAATTAAATGAGAGTGAAAGTGGACATTTTTAACACCTTTATGAATAATAGCCTTCGAAAATGATTCTAAAGTTGTTTGCGAATTTGCAAAGTAAATACAAATATGACTAATTGTCTGCTAAAATGTATATTAACATGTTGTCATTTTCACCTGTATAATTGACAGATCAAAAAAATCAACATGTCTGTTTTCAAAATGTGTAAAGGCAGTATTTGTACTTTGTTTAATCAAAGCCACTGTTAGTTAAATTGTGCATTTAGCTTATATGCTCCTCTCATATAAAAATGAAACAATTAGAGCAATGAAAAATAAAAACATGGTGGGTGAAATTTTAAAAGTAAGTATACAACAAAGAAAAAATTGAACAGACTCAATATTAGAGTAAACAGCTGAAAGTTGAATCTTTGGTACATGGAATCAATAGCTTAGGTTTAAATGTACTATAAAAAGATAAAGAGATGAGATTACTAAATTAAATTTGGACAACCTGTCCAATAGGAGTCGTAGAAAAAGAAAGTCAAAGACATGCAAAAGCAGAAATGCAAAAGAAAATTTTTCTGAGCTGATTAAAGCATTAAGCTTTGAAAACAGTCCCGTAAGTACTAAAGATCATGGCAGTGTTAATGGGGGAGGACCTAGAGAATTAGTGTAGAAATTTAAGTATTCCAAAATTTTAAAAGCTTCATAATAGCTTTCTCTGCAGAAAAGAGGCAAACAAAAGTAAACAATCAAGTATACTTGATTACTGTGGGAAGGATTAGAATTAGACTGGCATCAGATTTATATTTTGCAACTCAGGATGTTTGAAAAAAGTGGAGAAATACTTTTAAATTTCTAAATAAAAGTATAAATGTAAAACTCTATGTCCTTCAAAAATATCATTCGCTTTTGAGAATAAGCTCATGACAT
Source organism: Pongo abelii (assembly GCF_028885655.2). Taxonomy (NCBI): domain Eukaryota; kingdom Metazoa; phylum Chordata; class Mammalia; order Primates; family Hominidae; genus Pongo; species Pongo abelii. The sequence continues at coordinate 35,027,546 of NC_071998.2, forward strand.
TTTCCAGTTTGCAGGATGATATGAAAGTCTTTCCGAAACACCAAATTAGTTATTCCTACCAAATAAAAAAAATTTGAGTTCAAGAGCTGTTGAACTTTTAAAATATGTAAAACAGTGTTGAACAAATAAACCAGCAAAATTTATAGTTAAGTATATTTAATAGTTGAAGGTGTGGCTGTAAACCTTAAGATAATCTATAAAATTTACATCTATGAAAGTAGAAGCATATTGAAAATATAATAGAGACCAGATATTAAAACTCCAGAAGATTTCAATAAAATATGGGATATTGGAAGAGGAAGAAAGTGACAGCTTGCAAAAGGCATTTTTATTTGGAAGGAAATGTTATAGTTGCTGATTAATTTTCCATGTTGATGGAAAAATATGTTTAAATATTAAATAAATGTTTAATATAAATGTTACATAAATGATAGTGGAGTCTTCATATTAGCACTGGATCACCTACCTCAAAACAATTATTTTACATGAGAAAGATAACTCTGTCCTTTGTAATTACTTGTTACTGCTATGTGCTACTCAACCTAATTTTGACAGATATATATTCTCTTTGGATGAAAAAATAAGTTCGTCATAATTTTTAAAAATATCATTTGAGATTTTAGCTTCAAACTTCTATTTATTTTTAAGCATCAATTTTACATGTAATAGTAGGTATTTTTTCTCTAGTGCTTATTTCTTGTATCCCATTTCTTACCGAATATATTTTTCTTGCTAAAATACATCCCTTAGTAATGCTTAAATGTTCATTGTCTTTGCAGTTCTGAAGATCTGTATTTTCTCCCTTACAAATTAGTGATAGATTAGCTTTCATTATATCTATAAATGTATAAAATTTTAACTTCCCTTTTTTTACAATGGTGCTTTGAAGACAACATTCCACTGTCGTCTTACATTCAATGTAACAAATAAGAAAGCTGAGATGAATCTGATTTTTTGTTATTTAAATAGTCTGTTACTTTTCATTAGGAAGCTTTTATAATTTTTCTTCCTTACTCCAGGGTTCTAAATTTTGCCATGATAGTCTAAGAATGGTCCTGGGTCGTTTATCCTAACTGGGACTTGGTAGGCCTTTTCCATTTGATAATTATGTACTTTAACAATACATTATTTTTTATGAGGGAATTTATATTGGGAAGTGGAGACAACTAATCTAGTCCTTCTTCTTGAACTGGAAGTGAATCACCTTTCAAAAAGTATATATGAGTAATGAAACCTTCACTTAAAAAAATATTGAAGGTTGACGTTTGTCCTTAAGGAAACTTGAGCTGATACGGCAGAGTAGCACAACTGATGCAGACACAGAAATTCTAAATAAATATGATTTTCAAAAGAAAAAAATTTCCTTAATGTAGAATTTTAAGTGCTAGAAAAAAAGGAGCAAAATCAAAACCAATTCAGAAAGTGGAGACAAGGATGCCACAACTGAGGGCTCAGTTTTTTTGTTTTTAAATAAGGACCCAGGTACCTGGGGGTTGAAGTATTGCCCTGGTTCCCAAGAAAGCAAGAAATCTGAAAGGGAGTCCCTAACATAAAATTTGCAGCTCCAATGGGCTGCAGCATCTTTGAATAAGGGATAGAAATACTTCATGCTTTTTCTCAGGAATTAACACAGCAGTGTGTTATTTTTATGCTACAAGGGTTACCTGTGAGAAACTATCAATATGTAGAAGGAATTGGAATCTAGGAAGAAAATACAAGCGAAATTATAGTCATTGCCTCCTCCAGAGTCAAGGCAGACAAAGAAAGTGCTTGCAAAAGCACTTTCAAATAAAGATGACCTCCCAATAATAACAATATTATACTTTACACAGGGAAATGAACCGGTAGCCCCAACAAATAGCAAATTAGTATCTCAAGAATGGAATATCAGAGTGTTCTGGGAAAATAAATGTCTAAAGACACAAAGTTATTATTGATAGCTAGCAATCCAAAGTTATTAGCGTCTTACATTGTTTGGTGTCAACATTTGTACATCTTCCCATATGATAATTTATCTTATGTTTTTTATAAGATGAATGAAGCAAAAATGATTTGATTGATTAAAACTGATAGAATCTGCAAATCAGAATTGGTCAACTTTGGAAGTTGGCTGGCCCAGTGCCTTTTTAAAAAAAAAATACAGTCCACAGTAAAGGCGTGTTTCATCACAATGCAATATACACACTGGCACACGTTAGAATTTGCAAATAATTCTCATAATACTTTATTTATCCTTATATGTGATACCCTATAATAATATTCCTTCCCTTCCATTTTATTTTAAAAATGCTGAAATGCTGATGTTAACCACCTAATTGATTTTGCGAACTTTTAAGAGGCTTTAAAAAAATCACTTTAGAAAACCTTGATCGACTTTAACCTATTTATTTTATAAATAAAGACTAAGGTCCCAGGCAAATAAACTCATTTTCTTAAGAATTCATGGCAGGATTTGATAGAATGTGGCTCTTTTGATTATTAGTCCCATTATCATTTGCATAAAATATTATGCAACTTCATTTGAAAGCATGGCAATATTTAGAAAGTACGCAATTTAATTTGATGAGTATGTAGAAAAATTTTATTATAAAATTTATGAAATAGGGGATTAACTCTTACAGATTAACAGCATAAAATTAAATTTTGTGTAAAAAGTTCAAGTCTTCCTGAATTTAGAGCGTTAGCCAATCATTTTAGAAGAGAGTTGCAGTCATGGAAAGTTATTTTTCAGGGACTCTACAACATCAAAGAAGGTCAAGTCATTTGCTTTTTGCAGTTTAAGCTGGTGTGGTTTTTACTCATTCCCACCACTGAGGTAGGACAAGCCAAGTTTTGATGTATTAAATGAACATTATCTCTTGGTCATTAATGTATTCAACACTAAGTGAATTCTTATGTATGCTAAGTATTGTGGCCAAGTACTATAAAGAAAGTAATGATCAAGACATGGGCTCTACATTTATAGGAGTTCATCGACTGTTCACAGCAGTCTTGCACTTCTTAAGTCAGGCTACCTCTAAAGCGTTTTTCTAAATATCAGTCTCCTCTAAATGATCCCCGTGTATGCACTACTCTCCTGCTGTGATATGTCCACGTGTTAACTATTCTCCAGGATTTACAAGGAGAAGAAACATGAAAGAGTAAGATTATAATTTTTTCATAAAAGGATCAGGAATTTTTTTTACATAAAAAGAAGATAGCCATTCCAATGACTCAGTGCATTGTAGTGGAAGCAGAATTATGGAGGTGATTTTATGACTACCTCTACTAGATTACTCACAAGGAATTTACAATCAGATGAATTTTTTTTTTTTTTTTTTTTTTTTTAAAGATGGAGTCTCACTCTGTCTCTAGGCTGGAGTGCGGTGGCACGATCTTGGCTCATTGCAACCTCTGACTCCCTGGTTCAAACGATTATCCTGCCTCAGCCTCCCGAGTAGTTGGGATTACTGGCACGCACCACCATGTCTAGCAAGTTTTTGTATTTTTAGTAGACACAGGGTTTCACCATGTTGTCCAGGATGAACTCGATCTGCTGACCTTGTGAACCGCCTGCCTTACCTTGCAAAATGCTGGGATTACAGGCATGAGCCACCACACCCGGTCCAGATGATCCATTTTTAGTGGGAGTGCACAAATTAACAATAGGAGGTTGCTGTCTGTGCAGCTGTATCTGTAAAGAACACGCATGTAATATAATAATAGAACACCAGAACTCATTCCTCTTATCTAACTGTAACTTTTTACCCTTTGACAAGATCTCTCCTTATCTCTCCCTCCCCACTGGCCACCTCAGCCTCTGGTACCCACTCTTCCACGCTCTACCTTTATGAGATCAGCTTCTTTAGATTCCACATATGAGTGAAATCAAGTGGTATTTGTATTTCTGTGCCTGGCTTTTTTTTTTTTTTTTTACTTAACATAATGTCCTCCAGATTCATCCATGTTGCCACAATGCCAGGATTTCATTCTTTGTTCGGCCAAATAGTATTTAATTATGTGTACATACCGCATTTTTTTAATGCATTCATCTGTTGATGGACATTTAGGTTGATTTAATTTCTTAGCTATTGTGAATAGTGCTGCAAAAGACATGGGAGTGCAGATATCTCTTTGATACACGAATTTCATTTCTTTTTGATATATACCCAATAGTGCAATTGTTGGATCATATGGCAATTCTATTTTTAATTTGTGATGAACTGTTTTTCATGTTGGCTATACTAATTTATATTCCCATCAACAGGATATAAGAGTTCACCTTTCTCTATATTGGTACCAGCATTTGGTATTTTTTTTCTTTTTGGTAATGGCCATTCTAATTGGGGTGAAGTGATATCTTAACGTGGTTTTAATTTGTATTTCCCTGATAATTATAATGTAAGCATTTTTTTCATACACTTGTCGGGTATTTTTATGCCTTCTTCTGAGAATGGTCTCTTCAGGTTTTCTTTTTCTTTTTTTTTTTTTGGAGTTGAGTTGTTTGAGTTTCTTACATATTTTGTATATTAGCTTCTTGTCAGATATATAGTTTACAAATATTTTCTCCCATTCTGAAGGATGTTTTTCACTCTGTTTCCTTTGCTATGCAGAAGATATTTAGTTTGAGGTAATCCCATTTGTCTGTTTTTGCTTTTGTTGCCTCTGCTATTTCGATTTATTTCAAAAAATCCCTATTCAGGCCAATCATGAAAAATTTCCCTTGTTTTCTTCTGGTGGTTTTATCAATTTGGGTCTCACATTTAAGTCTTTAATCCATTTTTTATTGATGTTTTATTATGGTGAGAGATAGGGATCTAGCTTCATTCTTCTACATGTGGATATCCAGTTTTCCCAGCACCATTTATTGAAGAGACTATTCTTTCCCCATTGTGTGTTCTTGGCACCCTTGTTGAAAATCAGTTGTCTGTAAGTGCATGGGTTTTTTTCTGTGTTCTCTATTCTGTTCCATTTTGTTTATTATTTCCAGGCTTTTAAAACAGGAATTTTTTTTCTTACCATATGTGGATTTATTTTAAAGTAGATAATACTTTAATTTTTTATTTAACCCTTTATTTTGAGGTATAATAAGCATAATGAAAAGTTTGTAAAATATAATTGTACAGATGAATGAATTATCATAAAGCAAATTACTGTATGACTACCCTCCTGAATCAAGCAATGGAATTATTGCTAGCACTCAGGAGTTGCCTTACTATTTCCATCCTAATCACTACCCTTTGCCCTTCCCTAAAGATAACAACTAACCTGAGTTTTCACACAATATTTATAGCTGCTTTTGAGTTTTACATCAATGAAATTATACAGTCTATATCCTTATATATGGCTCCTTTTGATAAATCTTGTTTTTGAGATTTGTTCATATTATGTGTATCTGTAATTCATTTATTTTAATTTTGTAATTTTCCATTTTCAGTATATCACAATTTGTTTATGTATTCAATTATGGACGAGCATTTGACTTTTCCCAGTTGGGGATTACTACTAATTATGCTACTATGTACTTATCTTTTGCTAATTTACCTATTTATTGACCTATACTCAACATTAGGAAATAATTTCAAATAGTTTCCCAGAGTGGCTGTACAATTTTACAGTCCCAACAGAAGTGTGTCGGCATACTACATCCTTCCTGACACTTTTGTCTTTAATTTTAGACATTCTAGCATGCGCTTTTTTTTTTTTAATTATACTTTAAGTTCTAGGATACATGTGCAGAACATGCAGGTTTGTTACATAGGTATACATGTGCCATGGTGGTTTGCCACACCCATCAACCCATCATCTAGGTTTTAAGCCCCACAAGCATTGGGCATTTGTCCTAATGTTCTCCCTCCCCTTGCTCTCCGCCCCCCAACAAGCCCTGATGTGTAATGTTCCCCTCCATGTGTCCATGTGTTCTCATTTTTCAACTCCCACTTATGAGAGAGAATATACGGTGTTTGGTTTTCTGTTCCTGTGTTAGTTTGCTGAGAATGATGGTTTCCAGCTTCATCCACGTCCCTGCAAAGGACTTGAACTCATTCTTTTTTATGGCAGCATAGTATTCCATGGTGTATATGTGCCACATTTTCTTTATCCAGTCTATCTATCATTGATGGACATTTGGGTTGGTTCCAAGTCTTTGCTATTGTGAATAGTGCTGCAATAAACATACCAGTGTATGTGTCTTTATAATAGAAGGATTTGTAATCCTTTGGGTATATATCCAGTAATGGGATTGCTGGGTCAAATGGTATTTCTGGTTCTAGATCCTTGAGGAATCGCCCCACTCTTTTCCACAATGGTTGAACTAATTTCCACTCCCACCAACATTGTAAAAGTGTTCCTATTTCTCCACATCCTCTCCAGCATCTGTTTCTTGACTTTTTAATGATTGCCATTCTAAGTGGCCTGAGATGGTATCACATTGTGGTTTCGATTTGGATTTCTCTAATGACCACTGAGCTCTTGATTAGTACTTTTTGGATGACTAATGTAATTGAAAACTTCTTTATTTATTTTTTCCATTTGCATCGCTGTATTTTTAAACTGCCTATCCATGTCTCTTCCCTGTTTTTGTTCTAGTGGTTTGCTTGCTTATTTTCTTATATAAGTTGTAAGAGCTTTTTATATTCTGTATGCAAGGCCTTTGTATTATATGTCACAAATACGTACATCAACTCTGTGGCTTGTCTTTCTCTCTCTTACTAGTGCCTTTTGATTAACAGAATATCTTAATTTTATTGTACAACAATGTATCAATAGTTTCTCTTATATTTCACGTTTTCTTTTTACCATTTGAAAATAGCTTTATCTTGTTCAAGTATTTGACATAAAGATGTTCTTTTGTATTTTCTTCTAGAATCTTTTTTTTTTTTACTTCACATTTTTATTTACAACACACTTTAAACTGACTTATATGTATGGTGAAAAACAGGGGTCAAGATTTTTCACAGATACGTTTAATTGACATAGAATTTTATTTTGGAAAGAACTGTCTTTTTCACCAGCTCTGCAGTACCAAATATGTCATAAATCAAAAATGGATGATCCTGCTCCTGGATGCACTGTTTTGTTTTATGGGTTATTTGACTATCATTAATCTTAATCACTGCATAATAATTATTAACATGTAGTACAATAAGTTGTCATAGTTTATTCATTTTTTAAGATAGTCATGGTTATTTCTGACATATATATTTGAGTTTTCCCCCAAATTGTCATGATTTACTTAGGTGTTTCATTGAATCTGTAGATAAATGAAGGCAGAATGAACATCTTACTAGTACTGAGTCTTCCAACCCATGAACAAGAAAAGTCCTTACATTTATTTAGTTTCTTTCTTTTTAATAAGAATAAATACTTAGAATATAATAGGGAACTTAGCAGGTTATTCCTTTAGGTTTATGCCTAAACAATTGATAAATTTTTTATTTCTTCTTGAAAACTTTTTGTGTCCTAATTAATTATTAATGGTATAGACATTTAATTTAGTATTTTATTCTGAACTTATTATTAATACAAACAACCTTGCTAAATTTGTTTCTTAATTCTATTAATTTATTTTTACTTGAATTTCTTATGTGTATCCAACCTTATAATTTATAAATAATTAAAACTTTATTTCTTTACTATATTTACACATCTTTTTTCTTTATAAAACTTATTTGACTGCCAAAGACCCTCTGTTTGATGTTGAGTAGATGTAGTGATGGCTATCATCCTTGACACCTTCTCTATTTCAAAGGAAAAGCTTTCAATATCACACTATTAACTATAATAGTTGTTAAAGTTTTTATGTAGATACAATTTTACAGATAAGCTAGATTTTGTCCATTCCTAGATATATATTTTGAAACTCTTACATCTGCATGCATGTAAGATGACTTGATGCATTCATTATTAGCTAATGTTTTATTTTTATGTGTAGTCAATATTTTCTTAAAGTAATATACATAGCCCAGCTTTTATTTGATTACTTTTTGGACAGTATGTTTTTCTCCATATCTATATATCTTTACATTAAAGTTGGTAGTATGTAGACTAATTACATCTAATGAGATAGTCCGTATATTTAAATTAAAAGGTACTCAAAATGTGCCATCTTGGTATTTGCTTCCTATTTATCCCATCTCTTCATTGTTTCTTTATCCTACTTATTCTATCTTTTTTAAATTGACTTTTTGTTTGTATTTGTGTGTCATGATTCCACTGTGGCTAGTGGAACATGAATTATTTTGAGCCCTAAATAATCTCTGAAATTGTTTGTATTGCTGTCTTATGATTTCCGCCCTGGCCTTGAGTACTTTTCTCACATCAATTTGCAAAACAGACTTTAGCCAAAGACTAGTTGTTAGTCTTAAGGAGAGTTATCTGCAGATCTCATGAGCTCTCCCTTTGTGCAGCTTCTTTATTTCTAGTCCTCTGATCCTAAATTCTAGCTACCCTAAATTTCCTAACCTACAATCTCTGATTAATCAACTCAGTGAGACCACCATTCTCTGTTTGTCCCTTTCTGTTCTGTATCCTAGAAATTGTCTCTAGGCACTAAGCTGGTGCCTGGAGACAATGAGGGCTTACTTTGTTTCTTGCTTTTTTCTTAGATACCACAGTCCAGCATTAATTGTCAAAAAACTGAAATTTGGTGGGGGGGATATATTTTACTCTAATACATTTTAGTTGTTTAGCTGCTTCATATAGCTTAGTATTTTGTGTTCTGGTTTTTTTTGTATATACCTAATTGTTTAACACAAGAGAGTAAGTTTATCCCTGTTATTCCATCTTGGTAGAAAACAGGAATCCAGATGCTTTCATTATGTTTATTATATATCTTTTTCTCATTAATTTATAGGACATCTTTATGTGTCTGTATAAAATTCCTATGTATAGATAGATAGATAGATGGATAAACAGACAGAAAGACTCTTCTGCACATCTCTGATTTTACTTTTCAATGGATTTAATGGCTTTATGGATTTTTTTGATTTGTCACATTCGAAAATCTTGATCAATAATATGAAGATCTTTGCTATGTTTTATTTTACATGCTTCATTATATTACATATCATTTATGAGCATGACTCATTGTGAATAAATTTTTGTGTATTGTGTAAGGCAATATTTTTCCCATGTGGATATCCAACTAATCTAACATCATTTATTAAATTTTTTAATCCACTGAATTGTAGTAACATCTTTGCCATAAAACATGTAAATGAATATATAATCCTAATCTCTCTTCTGTTCCATTGGTTCCTTTGTCCATCCTTGCACTAGAAAGACACTATTTTAATTATGATAAATATTTAAATAGACAATGTAAATTCTTCCAACTTTGTTCTTCTTTTTAAAAATTGTATTATTTACCCAGTAATTTTTAATTTCCAAATTCACTTTAGAATTGGCTTGTCAATCAATGTACACGCACTAACAATTATGGGTAAATTTGCAGAGATGGGTATTTTAACAATAATTATTTTCTCAATACATAAACATGTATATGTGTTCATTTATTTATGTCTTCTTTAGCAGTATTTTTTAATCATTTTTTTAATTCTTCCCATTCCTGGAAACTAGTAGTTATATGTAAAATCTTGATTAAATTTGGGTTATTTTTTACTACCTTAATTTTAAGAACAATTTTTATATTTCTACTAAGAATTGCAGAAATAATATATATTTGTCAGAATCAGTTAAACATGGGTGATATGGTTTGGCTCTGTGTCCCCACCCAAATCTCATGTTAAATTGTAATTTCTATAATCCCCATGTGTCGTGGGAGGGACCCAGTGGGAGATAATTTAATCATGGGGGCAGGTACCCTCATGCTGTTCTTATGAGAGTGAGTTCTCATGAGAGATAGAGAGTTCTCAGGGAGCACACGTCTTGCATCAGCATGCCCTGGATGTGAGACATGGAGTCAAAGGAGATTATTTTGGGACTTCAAGGTTTTATAAGGGGCTTTTCCCCCTTTTGCTCTGCACTTCTCCTTGTTGCCCCCATGCGAAGAAGGAGGTACTTGCTTTGCCTTCCACCATGATTTTAAGTTTCCAGAGGTCTTCCCAGCCATGCAGAACTCTGAGTCAATTAAACATCTTTTCTTTATAAATTACCTAGTCTCGGGTATTTCTTCATAGCAGTGCGAGAATGGACTTATACAGTAAATTAGTACTGAATAGTGGGGCACTACTATGAAGACACCTGAAAATATGGAAGCAGCTTTGGAACTGGGTAACAGACAGAGGTTGGAACAGTTTGGAGGGCTCAAAAGAAGAGAGGAAGATGTGGGAAAGTTTACAACTTCCTAGAGACTTTTGAATGGCTTTGACCAAAATGTGGATAGTGATATGGATAATGAAGTCCAGGCTGAGGTGTCTCAGGTGGAGATGAGGAACTTGTTAAAAACTGGAATAAGGGTGATTCTTGCTATGTTTTAGCAGAGAAACTGGCTGCATTTTGCCCCTGCCCTAGATATCTGTGAAACATTGAACTTGAGAGAGGTGATTTAGGATATCTGACAGAAGAAATTTCTAAGTGGCCAAGCACTCAAGAGGAAGCAGAGTATAAAATTTGGAAAATATCTGCAGCCTGAACATCTTATAGAAAAGAAAACCCCGTTGTCTGAGGAGAAATTAAAGCCTACTGCAGAAATTTGCATAAGTAACAAAGAACCAAATGTTAATCACCATGACAAACGGAGAAAATGTGTCCAGGGCATGTTGGAGACCTTCACAGCAGCCTCTCCCATCACAGGCCTGGAGGCATAGGAGGAAAAACTGGTTTTCTGGGCTGTGCCCAGGGCCCTCCTGCTCTATGCAGCCTCTGGACATGGTGCCTTGAGACCCAGCTGCTTTAGTTCCAGCCATGGCTAAAAGGGGCCAACGTACAGCTCAGGCCATTACTTCAGAGAGAGAAAGCCCTAACCCTTGGCATCTTACATGTGGTATTGTGCCTGTGTGGGTACACAGAAGTCAAGAACTGAGGTTTGGGAACCTATGTCTAGATTTCAGAGGATGTATGGAAACACCTGGATGTCCAAGCAGAAGGCTGCTGCAGAGACAGAGCCCTCATGGAGAACCTCTGCTAGAGCAGTATGGAAGGGAAAAGTGGGCTCTGCCTAGCAGAGCTGTGAGAAGAGGGCCACCATTCTCCAGATCCCAGAATAGTAGATCCACCAGCAGCTTACACCTGGAAAAGCCACAGACAATTCCAGCTTGGGATGGCAGCGAGGAGTGGAGCAGTACCCTGCAGAGCCACAGAAGCAGAACTGCCCAAGGCTGTGGGAGCACACCTCTTGCATCAGCATGCCCTGGATGTGAGACATGGAGTCAAAGGAGATCATTTTGGGACTTTAAGGTTTTATGACTGCCCTATTGGATTTTGGACTCGTATGGGGCCTTTAGCCTCTTTGTTTTGGCCAATTTCTGCCATTTGGAACAGGTGTATTTACCAAATACGTGTACCCTCATTGTATCTAGGAAGTAACTAACTTGCTTTTGATTTTACAGGCTCATAGGCAGAAGGGTCTTGCCTTGTCTCAGATAAGACTTTGGACTTGGACTTTTGGGTTAACGCTGGAATGAGTTAAGACTTTGGGAGACTGTTGGAAGGGCATGATTATGTCTTCAAATATGAGGACATAAGATTTGGGAGGGGCCGGGGTGGAATGATATGGCTTCACTCTGTCCCCACCAAAATCTTAACTTAAATTGTGGTTCTCATAATCCCCACATCTTGTGGGAAGACCCATGGGGGTTAATTTAATCATGGGGGTGGTTACTTTCATGCTGTTCTTTTGATAGTGAGTTCTCATGAGATCTGATGGTTTTATAAGGGGCTTACCCCTCATCACTTGGCACTTCTTTTTGTTGCTGCCATGTGAAGTACCACATGTTTGCTTCCTCTTCCGCCATGATTGTAAGTTTCCCGAGGCTTCCCCAGCCCTGCAGAACTGTGAATCAATTAAACCTCCTTCCTTTATAAATTACCCAGTCTCAGGTATCTCTTCACAGCAGTATGAGAACAAACTAATACAATGGGGAAACAGAAGAATTTTGTAGGATCACTCATTCCTGCTATAGATAATCAACATTTATCATAACATACAGTGTTTTTGCATATACATTTAAACTTCTGTATATTCTGTTTTTGTTGTTGTTTGCACATGAACAGCATCATCTTAATCACATTACTCTGAAATTTGTTTTTGTCACTTAAAAATAAAACGTGGCTTTTTCTGCAAGTCAGTAGATTAGAGCTATGCCAATTCTTCTTATTCCTCTGTATAATTCCCTTTCATGAAGAAGTTGTACAATATAATAATACATTTGCCAACTGATGGAAATTATGCTGTTTTCAATTCAAATCAAAATGCACCTGTCAGAATGATTCTTTCTACATCACTGATGGACATGATATCCCATTATTGTGGTTGCTATGATATCAGAGAACAACAGATCCATCCTGTTTATAAAATGTTGATTTTCACAATTTCTATTTATATATGGCTATATAATTCTTTGATTTGAGCAAACATAATCCTAAAACACCACTAAAATCTCAAGTATTTTATTTCATTGCTTGGTTGCAGTGAAAAATTTGTATTTCTCTGTTTTCCAAATACAATTTAGTATACTTCTGTTTGACTGGGAGATATGAATGCCTCCATTCAGACAGTTACAGAATTATTTTCCCTAATTTGATTAAAAAAGATCTTCATCACACACGTTATCAAAGTTGTGGCTAAGTTTTTCATCAATCTCTTTATAGCCTGGCTGAATTCTGTATGTTTCCATATTCTTCCTTTTTTGCAAAGCCTTAGCATTTCCAGCTGAAGATGTTTTGTAAATTTAAGGTACAAAGATAGTTTTATTTGAAGCCTACTCAAACATAGAATTTGCTACTTTACTCCTTGCAATGAGAGGGAAGCATGGCTCCAGTGGTTCAATGGTTTATCTTAATTACTATGAAATCAATACACCTAGAAACTATTTATTGCTCTCAGTTTTTAAAAATCTTAGTCATGAATAGCTTTAAAAGTTCTTACTTTTAAGCAAAAGCTTACTTATACTTTTTTTTTTTAAAAAGTTCTTACTTTTGAACAGAAGTAAAAGAAGCAAATATATTAATATTTGTGAACCAGAAAATGTAGCTTTTGAACTGGAGAAAACATTTACAAATATGTAATGAAACAATATTTAATAAAACATTGATGTCATAGCCAATTTTATAATAAAGTCATGCTATAATCTTGATTCCATATAATAACAGATTTTAGACTTGTTGATATTAAATGGGCACACTCATTATAATAACTATTGCTTTCATATGTTCCAAGACCTTCATATATTTCATTATATCTGTTTATACTAGGTATGCAATCGGTGTTCAGCTATGTAAATCTACTTCCAATACAGATAAATCAAACAGGCTATTCATGAAATAATTAAATATTTCCTTCAATAACTATTATAAAATAGTTTAGTTAGTGTTGTTTAAATGTTACTTAGATTCCATTCTTTAAATAGTATATGAAAGATGAGACTCCAGAGAGTGGGGACTTGAAGCTTTTTAAAAGTGAAAACTAGGGAATTAAACCTTAGATTCACAATTCTTAGTTAAAAAACATCATGCAGCCACCTGTTTGACTTTTATAAAAATGAAACATAAAACTAAGACTCTCTCAACAATGCCCCAAAACAGTGTCATAAAGGAGATAGTTTTCCCCAGAAACTTGTGTTAAGCAGCACACTTAGTTATACATAGCTTCAACACAAAACCTTCATATAGAGACCTCTAAATGCCAGAAGGTGAGGATAGCCACACTCTTCCTTGTTTCCTTCTTCTATTATGGTGAACTTTCTCCCCACACTGTTAGTTTATTGTTTGTGTTGAAAAGTTATCTTTAGAAATGGAAATGGGTGCAATTTATGTATGTACACGCATACATGTACATACATGCACACACAAACATGTATGTACACACATAGACATATGTAGATTGGTGTCATTTAATATTATAAATTGAGATTATGTTAAAATACAAATTTGATTCAGTACGTCTGAGGTCAAATCCGAGATTCTGGGTTTCTTACAATCCTCCAGGGTGTACAAATGCTGCTAGTCCACAAATATTACTTTAAAGAGCAAGACTCCAGAGAGAGTTTTGCAATACATACTGGAATCATAAATTGCAAAAACAGTGAAAGAGTTACTATAGCCTGAAATTCCTCTCTGTGTTACCTTTTTTCTCCTATCTTAATACTATTTGGGCAGAATATAGCAAATATAAAAAGGAAAATAAAAAGTTATACATAAAACTATTCTTTAAACTAGAATGATTCCACATAACAAGAGTTATTCATACAACAGAATCTTGCACTTGACATATTATTCCTAATTATTGTATTAATGAAAGGAGTGACTAACTTCCTGCCAGAAAATATTGCTTCTTTATAAAACCCTCTAAAGGTAATTATCTTGTAATGCAGTAAACTCTGCCTTTCAACAGGGGATAGAGCATTAATGATCAAAAAGAGAATAACTCCAAAATTTAATCACATTGCCGAATTCTCTGGCTCCCAATTCTAGTTAAGTCTGCAAAACAGATGCAAAAGATCATCAGATTGTATATGAATCCCCAAAATTTAGAGAATGAAGTCAGTATAAAGTCAGGAAATTAATTAAGTCATTGGTTTTCGAAGCATTACATTTTTTGGGACTGTAAGTATCTAGGCTGTGTTTGGTGGTATCTTAGAATATTAACTATGCAGCACATACCATAATTGAGTCCAGGAGAACAGCTAAAGTCTACAGTAAGAAAAGTAGCAGAAAAATTCATAAATCCTCTGCTTATATTTTCAACTGCAGGTACAGTCTTTGTTTAAGTAACAGGTTGCACATGCATAGGCCATTACTGATTATTAATCTATGAAACAGTTCTTGAATTTCACAAGTAGGTTTGAATTTCACCAGTTGCATTCCACATCAGGGTGTCAAGATTATTCACCACTTTCATATGCTAATACCTGTGATCAGGGCATAAAGGCCGATAAACTAATATTAGCTCTTTGTATAAAAACATAAGCAGAAGTATAAGCCACAAATTCACCAATTGCTCTTCCTTGCTGAGAATATTAGCTGATATTCAAAATGTATGCCCATTAAGCCTTGGAAATGTTTTCTTTCAAAGCAAATCTCAGAATATTAAAATGCTGCTGTCCATGATCAACCCCAAAAGAAGGAAGTGAGCTCAATTTTTAGGATAGCAATATTTTCTTCATTATTCTTTAATTATGGTATAGTGGAGGCTCTGAGGAAACCACACATTCAAGTTAGGCCAATGAATTCTGTTTTTCTGAATCAAAAGAGGTTACAGATGTATTTTTCATAAAATTTTAGAATGAATGAGACTCTGTAGTATGAATGAACATTGCAGATGTGATATCTGTTCTTTCAGTTTATTAAAAAATGTGGGTTTTGTTTTGCTTCTACCAAAATGGGTATCTTTATATCTCCATTGTTTGTTTTCTATTTATATAAGGCTGTAAATAAAAACAACATTGTAGGATGTTTCCTATTAAAAAGTATGGAAATCTTTAATAATAAAAGCTATGTTTTGTGGCACAAATAAAGGAAAACTTTTATTTGCTTGATTGTAAATTTGCAACTGTTCACTTCTTATTTTAAACCTTAAAATTATATGTAAACAGAAAAATTAAATCAAATAATAGAAGTTATGTATTTAAAAATCTTATTACACTATGGAGATAGCAATATATTTTACACAGTTAACTAGTTGATTTGGTACAATTTTCTCTGATTCAAATATTTGCAATACCAATTAACATTACCTTTTCAATAAAATTGAAGAAATTTATTTCCAGCTGTTTCTGCCTTTATATAGCTGTGGAAGTGACCTTTTGAACTTCAAGTATTCAAATACTTTACTAGCAGATGTTTAAAGCAGAAATTGCATGTCTGGAACTGTAGAAATGCTCCTGGGGTGAAAGAGAGTTTTCTTAATTTCCTTTGAGTAATTTTTCCTAACTTTTTAACAGCTGCATTGAAATATATTTAACATGCCATAAAATTTATGTCTTTGTTCAATTCAGTGTTTTAAGTAAATTCACAGAGTTATGCAACTTTTACTACTAAAAATTCTAAGAAATTTCAACACCTCAAAATGAAACCTCATGCCAAATAGCAGTTATTCCACCTTCCTTTTGCAACAGGTTCCTGAAAACCAATAATCTACTTTCCATCCCTAGGGATTTGTCTAACTTGGACATTTCATGTCAATAGAATCATACAGTATGTGGCCTTCTATGTGTGACTTCTTTCACTTAGGATAACGTTTTCAAGGTTCATCCATATTCTAGTTTGTATCACTAAGTCTTTTTTCTCTTGCCAAATAATAGGCCTTAGTATGCTTATACTACATTGTGTTCATCCATTCATTATTTGAAGTACATTTGAATTGTTTCCACTTTTTGGTTATTATAAATAATGCCACTATAAACATTGATATGAAGTATTTGTGTGGACATATGTTTCATCCTCTTATACCTAGCAGTGGAATTGCAAGTCTTGATGAAACGAGAGAGTTCCCTGATTCCCCTTTCAGGGGTGTGCCTCGTCTTGTTCCATTGCCATGCATGCTCAAACCCCTTAAACAATGGAGAACACGCAGACAGGCAGGTTCAGGAGCCAGGGCAAGTTTCCCTGGACTCTGGCCCCACAGCAGCATCTGGGGATGGGAGTATGTGACTCCCAAACCCAAGTGGGCACATCTCACAGTGTGCTCCTTTAGCTTTGCCATCTGCAGACAGCTTAAGTGTTAGATAGCTCAGTGGACCCTCTGCCTTTTCACAAGAGCAGAGGGTCAGTATGAAAGCATTCTTTATGTATCCTAAGCTTTCGTCCAGCACCCAGGAAAAATAAGGTCACACAAGAATTTGAAGGATGAATGCGAGGGTTTTACTGAGTGGTGGAGGTGGCTCTCAGCAGGATGGATGAGGAGCAGGAAAGGGGATGGAGTGGGAAGATGATCTTCCCCTGGAGTTTGGCAGTCCAGGGGGTGATCTCCTCTCCAAACACCCCAGCCGAACTCTTCTTGGTGTTCAGACACTCCTTCATTTCCCTCTGCCATGCTATTCTGCCATTCTTCTGCTCTTCTGTTCATCTCTTCCTCATCTGCTTCTGGAGCCTGGGGTCTGGGGTTTACATGGGTACAGGATAGAGGGGCATGGTGGGACAAAAGGCAACTTTTGGGTGGGAAAACAAGAATGCCTTTTCCCACTTAGGGCTGCAGGTTTCCAGGCTTGAGTGTGGGGCCTTTACAGGGAACCACCCTCTTTACCCAGTATTTCCCTGTCTCCTGTCTGTATCACAAAGTTTACATGTCTGATAGTTTGAGCAACTGCAAAACAGTTTTCAAAGTGACTGCACAATTTACATCCCTTAGCAAGGGATGTAGTAGGAAGATGATCTTCCCCTGGTGTTTGGAGTTTGGCAGTCCAGGGGGTGATCTCCTCTCCAACCACCCCATCTGAACTCTTCTTGGTGTTTCTGTAAGTTTGCATATTTTGGATAACTCATATACATGAGATCATGCAGTACTTGTCCTCTGTGATTAGATTATTCACTTATGATAATGCCCACCAGGTTCATCCATGTAGTTACAAATGGCAGGATTACCTTCTTTTTGAAAGCTGGATAGTATTCCATTGTATGTATATAACACAGTTTTTTATGCATTCATCCATCAATGGATACTTAGGTTGTTTCTATATTTTGGTTGTTGTGAATACTGATGTGATGAACATGGGAATGCAGCTATCCTTTCAAGATCCTGATTGCTATTCTTTTGCATATATACCCAGGAGTGCGATTGCTAGATCATATAGTAATTGTTTCTTAAATTTTATGAAAATCCTTCATACTATTTTCCATAATGGCTGCACATTTTACATTCCCACTAACAGTGTAAGAAGGTTCCAGTTTCTACACATGCTTACCAAGATCTATTTCATCTTTTTGATTATAGCCATCCTACCAGGAGTAAGGTGGTGACTCATTGTGGTTTACCTATGCATTTTCTTGATGATTTGTCATGTTGAGTCTCTTCTTACATACCAGTTGGCCATTTGTAAGTCTTCTTTGGAGACACGTCTATTGAAATCATTTGCCCGTTTTGAAATTGGGTTATTTGCATGTTTATTTGTTTTCGCTGTTGAGTTGTAGCAGTTCCTTATGTATTTTGGAGAGTAACCCTATAGCAAATATATGCTCTAAAAATATTTTATCCAATTCCACAGGTTTTTTCACTCTGTTGATTGTTTTCTTTGTTGTGCAGAAGCTATTTAGTTTGATGTAATCCCTCTTCTCCTTTATTGCTTTTCTTGCGTGTGTTTTTGGTGTCATAGCCAAGAAATCATTGCCAAATTCAATGTCATTAAGCTTTACCTTAGTTTTCTTACAGAAATTTTACAGTTTCGGATTTTACCTTTAAGTGTTTAATTCACTTTGTGTTGGTTTTTGTGTATCATATATGATAAAGGCCCAAATTTACCTTTTTGCATCTGGATATCCAGTATTTTCAACACCATTTGTTGAAAAACTACTGTTTCTCCAGTGTATTCTCAACACTTTGTCAAAGAGCATCTGGTGTTATATGTGTGAGTATATTTCTTACTTTCTATTCTGTTCCATTGGTCACTGTATCTGTTTTTAGGCCAGTGTTTTACTGTTTTAATTACTGTAGCTTTATCATGTATTTTGAAATCAGGAAGTGTGATGCTTCCAACTTTGTTTTCTCTCAGAATTGCCTTGGCTATTCATAGTCTTTTTTGGTTCCATATGATTGTTTAAATTTTATTTTGAATTGATAAATAATAATTATATATTTGTGGGATACAATGTGATGTTTTGATATATGCTTACAATGCAGAATGATTAAATCATGCTAATTGATAAGCTTATGATGTCCTATACTTATTTTTTGTGGTGAAAACACACAAAATCTACTCTTTTAGCAATCTGAAATATATAATGCATTATTATATATTACAGTTAACATTCTATGCCATAGAGTGCTAAAGCTTATTCCTCCTGTCTAGCTGAAACTTTGTACCCTTTGATCAACATCTCATCTTTATTCATCCACTCTCCTCCCTCTGCCTCTTATAACCACCATTCTACTCTCTACATCTATGAGTTCAACTTTTTTAGATTTCACGTATAAATAACATCATTTGGTATTTATCTTTTTGTGCCTGTTTTATTTCACTTAACATAATGTCCTCCAGGTTTATCCATGTTGTCACAAGTGACAGGATTTCCCCTAATTTGAAAGCTGGATAGTATTCCACAGTGTATATACCATATAGATAAAGAAAATAAATATTTTCTTTATCCACTCATGTGATGATGGCCACCTAGGTTGCTTCTATTCCATAAAAATTCTAAATTTATTTTTTCATCTATAAAAAATGCCATTGAGATCTGATAGAAAATCTGAACAGACAAATAAGTAATAAAATTAAATCAGTAATCAAAAACCTCCAAAAAAGGGAAGCCTAGGACAAGACGGCTTCATTGGTGAATTATATAAAAAACTTGAATGATTTAACACCAGTCCTTCCTAAATTCCTTCAAAGCATTGAAGAAAAGGGAACACTTTTAAACTGACTTTTTAAGGTCAGCATTACCTGATAATGAATCCAGATCAGATGCTAAAAAAAAAAAAAAGAAAAATAGAGGCCAGTATCCCTAATGAACATATATGCAAAATTCCTCAACAAAATACTAGCAAACAAAATTCAACAGCATATTAAAAGAATCAATTACACACCAGGACCAAGTGGGATTTATGCCTGTTATGTAAGGATAGTCCAACACATGCAAGTCAATTAATGTGATACACTAAATTAACAAATGAAAGAAAATATTACATGATCATTTCAATGGATACAGGAAAAGCATTTGACAAAATTCAACACACTTTCATGATTAAAAACTTTCAACAGACTAGGTATGAAGGAATTTAGTCAACATAATAAAGGCCACATATGAATTTCTCACAGCTAACGTTATACTCAATGATGAAATACTGAAAGCTTTTCTCTAAAATCAGGAAAAAGGATGCCTTCACCTATCACTTTTATTCAATGAAGTACTGAAAGTCCTAGACAGAGCAATTAGGCAAGAAAAAGAAATAAAAGTCATCAAAATTGGAAAAGAATCAGTAAAATTATCTGTCTGCAGATGACATAATTTTATATATACAAAATCCTAAAAACTATAAACATACACAGAGCCCTGCAACTCTCAGAACCTATAAATAAATTCAATAAAATTGCAGGACACAAAATTAATATTTAAAAATTAGGTACAGTTTTATACACTAACAACAAATATTCAAAATAGGAAATTAAGAAAATAATCCAATTTACAATAAAGTAAAAAAGGATAAGGTACTTAGGAATAAATTTAACAAAAGAAGTGAAAGATTTGTACGTTAAAAACCTAGAAAACATTAATGGAAAAAAATTAGCTTATAAATTTAGATCTCTGCTTTGAATTAATTTTTAGGTAAGGTATGAGGTAGAAGTCAATCTTCTTTTTCTTTTTGTATATTGATTACTGTTCCAGCACGATTTTGTAAAAAAGATTAATCATTATCCATTAAATTTTTATGGCATCCTTGTTGAAAAGCAATTGACCATAAATATAGGGGTTTGGTATATATTTTCCTGAACTCTCAATTCTAATCCATTAATCTCTTCTACTGTCCCTATGCCAGTACCACACTGTCTTGATTCCAGTAGATTTTTAGTCTTTAAAATCAGTGTGATTCTTCCAGTTTTGTTCTTCTCAAGAATGTTTTCACTGTTTTTGTTCCCTTGTATTTTGTTATAAATTTTAGGATCAACTTTTGAATTCCTGCAAAAGAGTCTTTTGGTGTTTTAAGATGATTTATGTTGATCTGTAGATCAATTTGTTCAGTATTGTAATCTTTATAATATTAAGTCTGTCTATTC
Source organism: Pongo abelii (assembly GCF_028885655.2). Lineage (NCBI taxonomy): Eukaryota > Metazoa > Chordata > Mammalia > Primates > Hominidae > Pongo > Pongo abelii. The sequence goes on from NC_071998.2 coordinate 35,048,569, forward strand.
ATTGTATGAGATGTATTTCCATTTATTTAGGTTTTCAAAATATCTTTGCACAATGTTTTGCAGTTTTCAGAGTATATATTTTGTACTTCCTTTGTTAAATTTATTCCTAAGTATTTTATTCTTTTTGGTATTATTGTGAATGTAGTTGTTTTTAAATGTCGTTTTGTATACTTATATCCCGAAGCCTTGGTGAATGCATTTATTCATTTTAAAACTTCCGTGGATTCCTATAGTTTACCATATGCATTATCATGCCATCTGTAAAGAGGAATAGATTCCTTTCCAATGTAGATTACTTTTATTTCTTCTTTCCTGATTGTCCTGCCTAGAACCTCCAGTACACCATAAAATAGTAGAAAGCACAGGCATCCTTGCCTTGTTGGTAATCTTATATGAAAAGATTCAAGTCTTCCATCAATAAGTGTGAAGTTAATTTTAAATTATATGTGGATAGTCTTCATCAGGTTTAGGAAGCTCACTTTTCCCAGCTTATTAAATGTTTTTATCAAGAAATGTTTTTTATCTCATGATTGTACTGTGTCTACTTAGCTGTTTTGTGAATTTTTTTTTTTTTTTTTTTGAGATGGAGTCTTGCTCTGTCACCCAGACTGGAGTGCAGTGGTGGGATCTCTGCTTACTGCAACCTCCATCCCCTAGGTTCAAGCAGTTCTCCCACCTCAGCCTCCCAAGTAGTTGGAATTACAGGTGTGTGCCACCACATCCTGCTGATTTTTGTATTTTAAGTAGAGACAGTTTTTTGCCATGTTGGTTGGTCTCAAACTCCTGATCTCAAGTTATCCACCCACCTTGGCCTCCCAAAGTGCTGGGATTATAGGCACAAGCCACCACTCCCGGCCTAGATGTTTTGTGACTTTTCTCCTTTATTCTCTTGAACATATTAATAAAATAATAAAATATAAAATAACAAAATTATGAGTACTTAAATTAATAAAATAATATATAAAATAAAACTATGTTACTTTGATTTTCTTTCTTTTTTTTTTTGAGTAAGGGTCTCACTCTGTTACCCTGTCTCCATGGCTAAAATACAGTGGCATAAGCATGGGTCACTGCAGCCTTAAACTGCTGGGATCAAGCAGTCCTCCCACTTCAGCCTCCTCAGTAGCTGGAACTACAGACATGCGCCACCACAGCCAGCTCCTTTGATTGATTTTCATATATTAAGTTAACCTTGCATTCCTGGAGGAAATATTACTTAGTCATAACTCCATGACCAGTGCTTTTTAAATACTGATGAATTCAGTCTGCCGGTATATTGTTTAGGATTTTTGGATCTATATTCATAAGGGATATTAGTCAGCTTTTTCTCTGTGATGTCTTTTATGTATACATACAGGTAACACTGGCTTCATAAAATAAGTTGGGATCTATTCCCTTTCTCCTGACTGTTGAGAGAGTTTGTCAAGTGTTGATATTAATTTTTCTTCAGATGCTTGGTAGAATTCACCAATAAAGTAATGTAGGATTGTTTTTTATTTTACTGAAAAGACTTTACTTTTTAAAGGATATTAGATTAACAGACAAACTGACCAGAAAGTTAAAAGAATTTCCATATACACCCTGCCCCCATACACCCAGAGCCTCTCCACATATCAGCATTCCATACCAGATGGTATATTTGCTACAAATGATAAAGCTACATTTGACACATCATTATTGCCTAAGTCCACAGTTTACATTAGGGTTCACTTTTTGTCTTGTATATTTCTATAGGTTTCAACACATGTATATAAACTTATTTCTTTTCAGTTTGTATACATTTTATTTTATTTTCTTATCTTTTATTAACTAGGACAATCAGTATGATATTGAAAAGGAGTTGGGGAAGAGGACATTCATCCCATGTTCCTCATCTTAATGAGAAACTCTTTTTTCTAACGATTAATTATGATGTTAACTAGATCTTTTGTAGATTGTCTTTGTCAAGTTGAGGAAGTCCCCTTCTATTCCTAGTTTACTGAGTGCTTTTTAAAAAAATCATGAATAAGTGTTAAATTTTGTCAAATGCTTATCCTGCATCTGTTGATATGTTCATGTGATTTTTCTTCTTTAGCCTGCTGCTATAATGGATTATATTAATTGATTTTTGTATGTTAATTCTGCTTTGCACAACTGGAGTAAATCCCATTTGGTTGTGGTATATAGTTCTTTTTCTACATTGTTGGAATTGATTTGCTAATATTTTGTTTAGCATATAGATATGTGTATATATATGTTAATGACTTGAGAGTGGTCTGTAGTTTTCCATTCTTGTAATGTCTGTCCGGTTTGAGTATTAAGGTAATGTCAGCATTATGGAATGAGTTAGGATGTATTACCCCTTCTTTTATCAGCTGGAATTGTAGAGAATTAACAAAATTTTGTGGAATGAAAATAAATCTCACAGCTCCAAAAGCACTAAGCTAAAGGGAAAAGTCAAGCTGGGAACTGCTTAGGGCAAACCTGCCTCCCATTCTATTCAAAGTAATCCCTCTGCTCACTGTGATAAATGCATGTTTGATTGCCTCGTTTGGAAAGGCTAATCAGAAACTCAAAAGAATGAGACCATTTGGCTCTTATCTACTTATGACCTGGAAGCCTCTTCCCAACTTCCAGTTGTCCTGCCTTTCTTCACATTGTCCTGCCTTTCTGGACTGAACCAATGTTCATCTTACGTATGTTAATTGATGTTCCATGTCTCCCCAAAATGTATAAAACAAAGCTGTGCTTGAAACACCTTGGGCACATGTCATCAGGACTTCCTGATTCTGTGTCACGGGTGCTTCCTTAATTTTGCCAAAATAAACTTCCAAAATTGACAGACCTGTCTCAGATTTTGAGGGTTGACAATTTCTTTCTTAAATATTTGATATAACTTATCAAAGAACACACCAAGGCCTGGTGGTTTCTGTTTTGAAAAGTTGCTAAATATTGATTCAATTTGTTTAAGAGACATATGCCTATTCAATTGGTCTGTTTCTTCTTATGTGAGTTTTAGCGAATTGTTTATTTCAAAGAATTGGTCCACTACATCTCAGTTGTGAAATCTGTGGCATAGAGTTAGTTGTTCATACTATTTTATTATTCTTTTAATGTCCATGGGATTTGGAATCATGTCCTATCTTTCATTTCTGATATTAGTAATTTGTATCCCTTCTCTTTTTTTATACTTAACCTTTTTGACCTTTTTAAAAAACAGCTTTTCATTTTATTGATTGATATTCTGTGTCCAATTTCATTCCTTATTGTCGAATTTTTATAATTTTTATTATTTTGCATTTAATTTACTGTTTTTCTAGTTGCAGGTAAAAGCTTAGATTACTGATTTTAGATGTTTCTTCTTTTCTAATACATGCATTCAATGCTATAAATTTCCCTTTAAGCATTATTTTCACAGAATCTCACACATTTTGACAAGTTGTATTTTCATTTTCATTGAGTTCAAAATATTTTAAAATTTCTCTTAAAATTTCTTCTTTTACTCAGATATTATTTATTTTAAAATACATTGTTTAATCTCTACTCTTTTGGGATTTTTCAGCCATATCTCAGTTATTGAGTTCTAACTTAATTCCAATGTGGTGAGTGTATAGATTTTGTAACTTTTGTTATTTTAAATTTGTTTAATTGTATTTTATGATGTACGGTTTGGTCTGTCTTAGTGAATGTTCCATTTGAGCTTGAGAAGAATTTTTATTTTACTGTTGTTGCATGAAGTAGTCTACAGATGTCAACTATATAACCTCAAGCTCAGTGAGTCTTTCCTCAGCTGTGTCCAGTTTACAAATAAGCCCCTCAATGACATTATTTATTTCTGATACATGGCTTTTAATCTCTAATATTTCTTGCTAATCCTTTCTTAGAATTTCAATATGTCTGCTTATATTGCCCATCTCTTCTTGCACGTTGTCTATGTTTTGCATTAGAGTCCTTATCAAATCAATCATACATGTTTTAAATTCCTTGTCTGATTATTCCAACATCCCTACCATGTCTGACTCTGGTTCTGATGCTTGCTTTATCTCTTCAAACTGTATGTTTTTGTGACAAAACAATTCATGTGAATTTTTAACTCTCAAACTTGTCCATAATGAGCCTCCAGCAATTCATCAATTACAATTCAGATTTTTCTACTCCAATACTGGTTTCCTGGAAAATTTTTGCTCCTGGGTTTCTGATACAGAAAATGTGATGCTCCACCCATCTCCTCTATGTTTACAGCAGTGATTTGCCATTACTTCAGTTCTCTACTTACCTAAAAATAGTGTAACGTTGATTTTTGAGTTTATTTAGCTTTTTTACTTATTCCAACATATGTGTGCATGTGTCTTTTATAGTAGAATGATTTATATTCCTTTGGGTATATACCTAGTAATGGGATTGCTAGGTCAAATGGTATTTCTGGTTCTAGGTCCTTCAGTGATAACTTCCAAGTTCCCTACATGCAGGACTAAAAACTGGAAGTCTTGTGAAAGATTTTCATATTACTAATTCAATCTCTTTACCTGTTTCAGGTCTATTAAACTATTTTATTTCAGATGGGTGTGGTGGCTAAAGCCTGTAATCCTATCACTTTGGGAGGCTGAGATGGGCAGATTGCTGGAGCCCAGGGGATTGAGATGAGTCTGGGCAACGTGGCAAAAGCCTATCTCTGCAAAAAAAAATACAAAAATTAGCTGGGTGTGGTAGTGCACACCTGTAGTTCCAGCTGCTTGTAGGGGCTGAGGTGGGAGGATCACTTGAACCCAGGACATCAAGGCTGCAATGAACTATGGTTGCACCACTGCACTCCATCCTGGGCAACAAAGTGAGACCCTGTCTCAAAAAAATTATTTCTTTTTGAGTACGTTTTGGTAATACGTGTCTTTCTAGTAATTTGTGAGTTTTATTTAGATATAATCTAATTTCTTAATCAATTGCTCACAATATTCTCTTATAATTCTTTTTATTTCTGTAGTCAGTAGTAATGTCACCTCTTTTATTCTTCATTTTAGTAATTTGCATCTTCTCTATTTATTCTTTTCCTTGTTTCTTCTAGCTAAAATGTGTTAAATTTGCTGATCTTTTTGAAGAACAAACATGTGGTTTCATTGATTTCTTTTATTGTTTTATAATTCTCTATTTGTTTCCTAATCTTTATTATTTCCTTCCTTTTGTTCATTTGAGTTTAGTATGCTCTTTTTTCTAGTGTTTTAGGTAATTGTTAGAGCATTGACAATTGTAGCTACAAATTTTCCTCTAAGTACTTCTTTAGCTTCACCTCAACAGTTTTTGATATGTTGTTTTTGGTTTTGATATCTGCAAGATTATTCTAACTTCCCCTGTAATGTCTTAGACCCATTGGTTACATAAGTGTGTGATGTTTGATCTTTGTAAGTTTTCCAAAATTCTTCCTAATTTTGTTTTTCAATTTAATTTCATTGTTGTTAGAAATTCATTATTTCAATCATTTTAAATATATTGACACTTGTCACATAATTTAATGTACAGTCTGTGCTGGATAATGTTCTGTGTGACTTCAGAAGAATATATATTCTAACATTGTTGGGTAGTGTGCCCTATAGATGTCTGTTAGGTCTAGTTGAATTTATAGTATTATTCAAGTCTTCTATTTCTTTGTAGGTCTTCTATCTGCCTACGAGTATTGTTCGTTATTGAGAATGAGGTATTGAAGTTTACAACTATTATCATTAAATGTTTTATTTGTTGATTCAATCAGTCTTGTTTTACTTCATTATTTTGGGGCATTATTTTTAGATGTATGTATATTTACATTAGTTATAATTATTTAATCATAAAATATCTTTGTTTCTAGTTATATGTATAGGTATATATGCGTATATATGTGTGTGCGTGTGTATATATATATATAATTTTACTTTAAGTTCTGGGATACATGTGCAGAATGTGCAGGTTTGTTACATAGGTATACATGTGCCATGGTGGTTTGCTGCACCTATCACCTAGTTATCTAGGTTTGAAGCCCTGCGTACATTAGATATTTGTCTTAATGCTCTCCCTCTCCTTGCCCCCTACCTCCTGACAGGCCGTGGTATGTGTTGTTCTCCACCCTGTGTCCATGTCTTCTCATTGATCATCTCCCAGTTGAGTAAGAACATGCGGTGTTTGGTTTTCTGTTCCTGTGTTAGTTTGCTGAGGTTGATGGTTTCCAGCTTCATCCATGTCCCTGCAAAGGACATGAACTCATTCTTTTTTATGGCCACATAGTACTCTATGGTGTATGTGCACCACATTTTCTTTATCCAGTCTATCATTGATGGAGATTTGGATTGGTTCCATGTCTTTGGTATTGTAAATAGTGCTGCAACAAACATATGTGTGCATGTGTCTTTATAGTAGAACGATTTATATTCCTTTGGGTATATACCTAGTAATAGGATTGCTAGGTCAAATGGTATTTCTGGTTCTAGGTCCTTGAGGAATTGCCATACTGTCTTCCACAATGGTTGAACTAATTTACATTTTCACCACAGTGTAAAAGCATTCCTATTTCTCCACAGCCTTGTCAGCATCTGTTGCTTCTTAAGTTTTTAATAATCACCATTCTGACTGGCGTGAGATGGTATCTCATTGTGGTTTTGATTTGCATGATGCTAGCTGGTTATTTTGCACATTATTTGATGCAATTTCTTCACAGTGTCATTGGTCTTTATATTTTGGTATGTTTTTGCAGTGGCTGGTACTGGTTTTTCCTTTCCATATTTAGTGCTTCCTTCAGGAGCTCTTGCAAGGCAGGCCTGGTGGTGACAAAATCCCTTAGCACTTGCTTGTCTGGAAAGGAATTTATTTCTCCTTTGTTTATGAAGCTTAGTTTGGCTGGATATGAAATTCTGAGTTGAAAATCCTTTCCTTTAAGAATGTTGAATATTGGCCCCCACTGTCTTCTGGCTTGTAGGGTTTCTGCAGAGAGATTCCCTGGTAGTCTGATAGGCTTCCCTTGTAGGTGATCTGACCTTTCTCTCTGGCTGCCCTTAACATTTTTTCCCTTCATTTCGACCTTTGAGAATCTGAGGATTATGTGTCTTGGGGGTGATCTTCTCATGGAGTATCTTAATGGTGTTCTCCATATTTCCCGAATTTGAATGTTGGCCTGTCTTGCTAGGTTAGAAAAGCTCTCCTGGATAATATCCTGAAGTGTGTTTTCCAACTTAGTTCCATTCTCCCTGTCTCTTTCAGGTACTTCAATCAATTGTAGGCTCAGTCTTTTCACATAGACCCATATTTCTTGGAGGCTTTGTTTGTTCCTTTTCATTCTTTTTTTCTCTTATCTTGTCTGCATGCCTTATTTCAGTAAGGCATTCTTCAAACTCTGATATCCTTTCTCCCGCTTGGTCAATTTGGCTATTGATACTTGTGTATGCCTCACGAAGTTCTTGTGCTGTGTTTTTCAGCTCCGTCAGGTCATTTATGTTCCTCTTTAGACTGGTTATTCTAGTTAACAGTTCCTGTAACCTTTCATCAAGGTCCTTAGCTTCTTTGCTTTGGGTTAGAACATGCTTCTTAGGCTCAGAGGAGTTTGTTATTACCCACCTTCTGAAGCCAACTTCTGTCAATTCGTCAATCTCATTCTCCACTGAGGTTTGTGGCCTTGCTGGAAATGTGTTGTGATCATTTGGAGAACAGGCATTCTGGATTTTGGAATTTTCAGTATTTTTGCACTGGTTTTTCCTCATCTTTGTGGATTTATCTACCTTTGATCTTTGAGACTGATGACCTTTGGATGGGGTTTTTATTGGGGGGTTAGTTGTTGTTGTTGTTGTTGCTTTCTGTTTGTTAGTCTTTCTTCTAACAGTCAGGCCCCTCTTCTGCAGGTCTGCTGCAGTTTGCTGGAGGTCTACTCCAGACCTTGTTTGCCTGGGTATCACCAGTGGAGGCTGCAGAACAGCAAAGATTGCTGCCTGCTCCTTCCTCTAGAAGCTTCATCCCAGAAAGACACCAGCCTGATGCCAGCCAGAGCTCTCCTGTATGAGGTGTCTGTCAACCCCTGTTGGGAGGTCTCTCCCAGTCAGGAGGCACAGGGGTCAGGGACCCACTTAAGGAGGCAGTCTGTCCCTTAGAACTGGTGTACTGTGCTGGGAGAATCCCCCTTGTCAGGATCAGCCACTCTCTCCAGAGCTGGCATGCAGGAAGATTAAATCTACTCAAGCTGTGACCCCAGCTGCCCCTCCCCTGAGGTGCTCTGTCCCAGGGAGATTAGAGTTTTATCTGTAAGCCCCTGACTGGAGCTGCTGGATTTCCTGTAGAGATGCCCTGCCCAGTGAGGAGGAATCTAGAGAAGCAGTCTGGCCACAGCCGCTTTGCTGCGCTGCAAGGTCCAAACCTCCCAGTCTCCTTAGCACTGTCAGGGGAAAACAGCCTCCTAAAACTACAATAATGGCGGTACCCCCTTCCCCCACCAAACTCGATCGTCCCAGACAGACTCCAGACTGCTGTGCTGGCAGTGATAATTTGAAGCGAATGGTTCTTAGCTTGCTGGGTTCCGTTGGAGTGGGACCCGCTAGGCGAGACTACTTGTCTCCCTGGCTTTAGCCTTTCCAGGAGAGTGGACCGTTCTCCTTTCTCACTGGAGTTTTAGGTGCCACTGGAGTATTAAAAAAACTGCAGCACAGTGCCTGCTCAAACAGCCACCCAGTTTTGTGTTTGAAACCCAGAGCCCTGGTGGCGTAGGCTTACAAGGGAATCTCTTGATCTGTGGATTTCAAAAATCCATGGGAAAGGCACAGTACCTGGGTTGAGTAGCACAGTCTCTCACCACTTCCCTTGGATCCATGCACTTCCAGGTGAAGCAACACCTCACCCTGCTTCTGCTCACTCTCTGTAGTCTGCACGCACTGTCTAATCAGTCCCAATGAGATGAACTGGGTACCTCAGTTGGAAATGCGGACATCAGCCGCCTTCTGTGCTGGTCTTGCTGGGATCCACAGACCAGAGCTGTTTCTATTTGGCCATCTTGGCCCCTCCCCCTTTCTTTACCTAGTCTACCACTGATAGGCATTTACGTTGATTCCATGCTTTTGCTATTGTGAATAGTGCTGCCATGAACATACATGTGCATGTGTCTTTATAATAGAATGATTTATATTCCCTTGAGTATGTACCCAGTAATGGGACTGCTGAGTCAAATGGTATTTCTATCTTTAGGCCTTTAAGGAATCACCACACTGTCTTCCACAATGATTGATCCAATTTACACTAATTTACACTCCCACCAACAGTGTATAAGCGCTCCTTTTTCTCCACAACTTCACCAGTATCTGTTATTTTTTGACCTTTAATAATAGGCATCTGACTGGTGTGAGGTGGTATCTCATTGTGGTTTTGATTTGCATTTGTCTAACGATCAGTGATGTTGAGCTTTTATTCATATGATTGTTGGCAGCATATATGTATTCTTTTGAAAAGTATCTGTTGATATCCTTTGCCCACTTTTTTATAGTGTTGTTTCTTTTTCTTGCAAATTTGTTTAAGTTCCTTATAGATGCTGGATATTAGACCTTTGTTAGATGCATAGTCTGCAAGCATTTTCTTCCATTCTGTAGGTTTTCTGTTTATCATGTTGATAGTTTCTTGGCAACAGGATATTATTCAGCCTTAAAAAAGGAGGAAATCCTGTTATATGCTACAACATGAATGAACCTTGATAATATCATGTTTAATGAAATAAGCCAGTCACAAAAAAACAAATGCTGCATGATTCCCTTATTCCAGTATCTAAAGTAGTCAAACTTTTAGAAACATAATGCAGAGTGGTAGCTGCCAGGGGCTTGTGGGGAGGCTAAATGGAAGTTTTTTCCAATGAGTATAGTGTTTCAGTTTTGCTAGTTGAAGTTCTAGAGATCTGTTGCATAACAAGGTACATATAATTAACACCATTTTACTCTATATCTAAAATTGTTTAGATAATAAATTTTGTTTTTAAAATATTTTACCATAACTTTTTCAAAAAGTGAAAAGCAGTAATCTATTGTCATACATAAAACTAGTAATCTGTTAAATTTACTTGGGGAAAATGAGGAAAATACATATTAACCACTAAGAATTGGATTATTGTCTCAAATTAAAAGAATGATCTCTTCATTTGTACCTATATTCTACTGTTAAAAAAATGGAAAAATAGCAAACAATATAAAACAATGAAAGAGGCAGAATTCCCTAGAAAGTCAAATTAAAGGTCATACAGGTTAAAAATAGTAAATGAAGTATACAGTATGTCATACTTTTTTGTGTACTTAATAGAGTGAAATTTGAATTTTATAAGTTTAAATACATTATTTTTTATTTCACTCTAATTTCCTGCTAGCAAAAAGATTAGTGGCAATTATTTAGAAAATATGAGCATTTTTTCCACTGATGATTTTTCACTTAGTTTAGCTCAAAGTGGATATTTGAAGGATTTTTTAAATTTAATTATTCATTGTTCCCTAAAATAATATGAAGATACAGAAAGAATTGAAAAAGGTAATCTAAACCATGAATGTGTAAAAAATCACTAGATTTAAATTAATAGCATACTTAGTTATAAAATGACATATATGAATTTTAATAGGATACAAACTCATTAAAATTCTTTAAGACTTGAGTAATATTCAATTGATAGGCCTTCAATGTTCTATTTCATCAGGGCTAGGAAGATAGGATGAGATAGGAAATAGAAGGCAAATTCCACTGTTTTAATTTTTATCTCATTTGACTTCTTTTTTTGTCACTATTTAATCTGTTGATCATTGGTAGGTTTTTTGAGTTTTTCTGTGACTAGCATTAGAAATTAACATGTAAGAGTGTATTCTATTTCTCTGGAATAACAATACTAAAATTTCTTTGACCTCAAAATATTTTAAAGATAATTTTTACACTTAGTGAAAAGAGACAATCAAACCTTTAGTTTTTCGAACTGTTGAATATACTTAACTGGATGTACTATGTAACACTACTATAACTTTAAAATTTTTTGACATTAAAAAATCTTATCTTCATTTTGAAAAAATATATTCTTGAAGTAAAGTAGATTCAGGCTCTGTGAATTTTTTTTTTTTTTTTTAACAATCATTGATTAATGCCTTCTGAAGAATGCAAAGTAACATTTTTAGGACTATATAAGAGGAGTAAAGAGTAAGGGAATTCCAGTAAGAGGCTAGATGGAGAAAGAAGATAAAAGAAAATTATATTGTCTCAACTTTTATTGTTGTATTAAATTTTTTGTGTTCTTTTAAATATATTTACATCACTAGTAAATGTGATTGGGTCTTCTCTTCTATCTTTACTGAAGGAATTGAATGAGAAAATCTACTTGCCACCCATGAAATCATATTTTCTCTAAGGTAAACCTGCCTTAGTTATTTTCTGTGCCATTGACAGAGGCATGGTTATATATAGAGGTCAGCCCTCTTACACTTCATCCTCTTTCTGTTACCATTGCTTTCCTTTCCTCTCCGTCTGTCCCAGTTTCCTTCATCCAAGGGAATTGGAGCTCATATTTTGATACAATTTTCTCTTTCTGGAAGGAAAGGCTAGTAGTTGAAGAATTCTAAATCTTGGGTATTAAGATAAACATGATAATGATGATTATTAAATATTTCAGGGAAATATGATCAAATTCATGGTAATTATAATTGTTAGACTACTAACAAGGCAAGAAGGGAAAACCATAAAAACTTGACTACATTACTACTCAAACATCTGAAAATTTATATAATTTATTCAGTATTGTAGTAATTATGCACTCAACTAAATGTATCAGGTAAACTTTAAATTTAAAAACTTACAATAGTAAATTCTATAAACTTACTTGTCAATTTTCAGAATTTTTGGTTCTCGTATCATGTCTATTATCTATTATTAGTTTAGAAGTACCATTGTTGTTGTTATCATTATTATCCATTATCATTAACATCCGTCTCCACTCCCAGATCTGGCTTTGTCATTGTGTATTTCCTTAGGGGAGTTCATCGAAGTACTAGACTAGAGTGACTCTTGGATCATTTATCACAGTTTTTAGTGCTAGCATCTCTCATTCCTTCGCTTCCTTTTTTCCTTTTTAATATCAACATCTGTTGATGCTAAGTTCCTGACTGAATGACTAGACTTTGCACCTATCACTTTTTTTCTTGTATATGCATCCTTTTGTTCTTGATTGTCGAACAGAATTTTTGATCTTCTGCTTTAACTTAGCCTTATTTTTGATATATGCCTTGATTCTGATTTCCTTACATACTTCTGATTCAAATCATTTTTTTTCAGAAATTAAATCTTTTCTAATTTCTCAAGGATTTCTCAATTCTTCTTGTCTCAAAAGCTTACTTGGCAGTCCCTGCTGATAAAATGCACTGTATTAAGTGCCTACTGTGTGCCCACTAGTGAGATAAGTGAGAGATATATAAAAATCAAAAGTCCACAGTATTCTGCTGCCACCCTCTGCATGATAAACTCATTGATTCCAGTGAGCTCTGTGTTTGGTAACAGATTTCATCATTTCAATAGTGCCAAGTTTCTTATGCTTCTACTTACCAACAAACCAGTTTTTCTTTACTATATGCTAGCAATAATTGTCTTCAGTGTCAATCACTTTATCCTGAATCACTAAATACATGGTATTGTTATTACTATAATTATTGCTATTATTGCTATCGTATGTCATTCTGAATGCAGAGGGGAATTCTGAAGAAGGAATATTTTGAAAAGAATAGTACTGACACTTTCACTAAAGGGAAATGAATTATGCTAAATGTGAGTCAGACATTTTAAGTCACACAAAAGGGAACAAATTGTGTGTACCTTGTTAGAAAAATTGCTGGTAATTATAGTATCATTCCTTTTCCTGGATGCCTCAGAATCATAAGATTCATAAGATGAACTTGTTAGAACTCCTTGGATATATTGTCCTTTCCTTGTTAGTATCATTGTACATATGGAGACCAGCTTAAATTGAACAGATCAGAGTAAACGGCAACCAGTCACGTACAAAACCTGATCCTACACCTTTAAATGTTCACTCAAGCTCTGAGTCCACTCAGACCCACAATACCTGAAGAGAACTTCATCTGAGGTTGTAATATTTTGCAATTTGACAAGGTACACACTCTCTAGGAACACAACTTTCAATTAAGACCTTTATACTTGATAATATGAAGATGATAGCAAGAGTAAGAGAGCGAGAGAGAGAGAGAGAGAAAAAAAAAGCATATTAACTTCTAGGTGTTTTTAGGAACATTTTATGGCTCACCCGGTACTAATTATAATAAGATTTTGAATGTGTTAAGTTAACATTTCATGAAGTCCTTTTCATATGCCAGCGTTAGCAGGTCTTATTTTTGCTTCCTGCATATTTTCAGGCACTGAGATAAGTAGTTCATATTGCTTCTTTTCCTTTTATAACTTTTTAAATATGTGTGCACTCAAACATTACTTCTTAACTGGATCCGTATCCCTCCCCTTCACTCTTTAAACTCAGATATTTTAATTGTACCATTTCCAATGTATTTAAAATACAAATAGCATATGAAATGTGTCAGTATTCACATTGAATTTATAAATAAGTCTGGTCACAGTCAAATAATTTCACACATTGCCCAGCATAAACGTCAATTTAAAATATGAGGCTCATAAATAAAATGAAAACTGTTACCCGGCAGATCTAAAAACAGTGATAATGTCAGAGTTAATCTTTGCACCAGCTCGTGGTCTTCCTACACACACTTTGAATGTGAACCCCTAAATACCAAGGGTACTGCATAATAAATCTTACTATGCTACCTCATTTGCAAATTTAAATTGGGAAAGCATCATCATGTACCTGAATGGAATTTAACCTTATAGAAAAGAAGATAATTGTGTATTTGTAAAGGGTGTCAAAACAACATGAGATGGTGCATTTTTATTGACAAATAAACAAGCCTGTTTTAAAAAAGTCTTCTACAGAGCCTGACAAATATCACAGAAACATAACCACAGCCTACTGCCTCTTCCTTGCAGTATAACCATAGTCTACTGACTCTTTTCAAGGATTGAGAAGCAGTTCTGGTAGATCACAACTTTGAACCAAACCATTTTGAAACTTGGCCATTCGATGCACAAAGTATAGGAAACACGAGCAGAAAACAAGGCTATTTTAATGAATGTTTAGTGTACAAAGGGATCTGTACAGTAAGTGTGTATTTCCAAGAAGAAAACAGTGTTTCAGATTCACCCTTTTATTGCTATCGTGAGGTTGGCATTACCTATGCAGGAACAAGTAGAATACTTTTTAATATACTGATGAGGAGTTGCTTATTTGCCAACTCTCAGTGGCACCATATAATAGTTGTCCATATTATTATTTGTTTATCAAAACAATCTTTTATTTTTGTTGATCTTTTCTATTTATTTCTATGAGAGCTTGATTTTGTAAATTACACCAGTAGTGAATTTTCCACCTGCAGTTTCTCTAATGCTCTCGCAGAAGGGCTATATTTTTTAATTATTTGGAAGTGTATGAATGTTTCTCTTTCCATTTTGTAAATGAATTCTAGCTTGATTATTTGCAACAATTTTTTGGTCATGTAGATTTCCAAAGCCATTCTGATGTTAGCAGCTGCAGAAATAATGTTTTGTTGTTTTTGGTGGTGGTAGCATTTCTTCTCTCTTACTTAGAGACTTACATAACAATTATTTTCTTAAATTGTAGAATTTCACTAGAACTTTTTTCTTAAAAGACATAAATTATCAATTTTTCCTAGACTGTTATAGCCCCTTTCCAAAATATCACACTGTGACTCTTTCTCTAAGTTCCAATTATTTTTATCACTCAATACCCTTATCTGTAAAATGATGATGTAGCACTTACTTTACAGGTTTGTTAGAATTCAATGAGCTAATATATGTAAGACACTTAGGATGGTAAGTAATTTAACTGTTTATTACTTTTTGTTTTTATAGTTTTTTCTGTTTCTTGCCACTTCTCTTTAGCAATTTACCATAAATGCATGATGAATTTTAATGTTCTCTCCTATGTGTTTGTAATCTTTCGTCATTTATTGGATTTCCATGAGCCAGATACTAGGCATTTTGCATAAATTTTTAGTTGCATTCTCTCTGTGACCACGTCAAGTAGGTTTTAATTTTAATTTTGCTGAGGAAGGAAATTTTGAGGCTTGGAGACATCAAATAACTTGCCTGTGGTCAAATGTTCAGTAAGGGGCAGAGTTACAACTCAAATTAAGGTACAGCTGACCTCATAGGCTGGGTTCTAGATTCTAAATTTATATTTTACCATCATGCTATTCTTCTGTAGTAAATATATATACATACATACATATATATACACACACACATAGATATACATACAAGGCAGATATATATGTATATACATGTTAACACAATAGCTAAAGAAATACATATATATATCTACCTTGTATGTATGTGTATATATGTGTGTATATACACATACATATATATACATACACAAACATACAAGGTAAAATATTGTGCATATACACATACACATACATATGTGTACATATATGTATATACACATACATATATATTTACCTTGTATGTACATATATGTATTGTGTGTATATATATGTAAGTATGTGTATATATTGACTACAGAAGAATAGCACGATGGAAAAGCACAAACTTAGAATCTAGAACCCAGCCTATGAGGTCAGCAGTACCTTAATTTGAATCGTAACTCTCCCTGCCCCTTTCTAACCATTTGGCCACAGGCAAGTTATTTGATGTCTCCAAGCTTCAAAATGTATGCACATACACACATTAGACTCAAGAATATACACCTTGAGTTTATTTTCTGTTTCACTGGCCTAGATTTCTTCAGGATTGGCTTTACTATACAGCATTTTACTGATGATCATATCATTTTTGTTCCATAAATAAAAAAGTCTGTATCTGTTTTTGTGCCATGGAAACAATGTTGTTGTTTGTTCTTTCCAGAGAATGAATGGTAGCTATTTTCTAAAATCTTGCTTTTCACCACTGTTACCAAAAAGATGTCATTAATTTTTCTCCTGTCTTTGAGTTTTTATATTGCTGAATATGTTCATCAGTAATGCTAAATTTTGCTTCTCCTGCTCTCAAGCTTCCTTGAAAATAGACTCTCTGCAACATAGTTCTATAATTCGGTCTTTGGTGATACTCCATGACAGCATGAGCCCTCAGTGCTAATTCTGGGTGAAAAGACTAAACCCACTTGATATATTTTTAGAAGTACAAGTTCAGGCTGATTCTGTAATTAGTGAGGAAGGTTCAAGGCAGGAGCAGAGTCACAGAGATCCAGCCTCCAACTAATGACAAAAGCTCAAATCCAGTCAGCTAGGCAATGATCATCAATAGCATTTGGCCTGGATTTGGTGTTAAGGACTATGAGGGGATCCAGGGCATTTAGTTCCTTGGATTTTCAGAGATTTGATTTTCAACAAATTCTCCTCCTAAGATTTGAGATTAGACCAAAATGTTCTTCTGGAATCACTAGGGTTGTGGCCATACAGACTATGCAGATAATACTTGATTGATCCTATATGATCAATTCTAAAAATTGTAGGGATTCTTAAAGCAATTTAGACCTGGGAACCCTGATCTCAAAATCATCTCAGGGGGTGCTTCTACAAATCAAAATTTCTTAAGCTCAAGCTAAAAAAACCTTCCGAACTTGCCCCCAGTAACTCTATTGCACAGTGGAATCTGAGAAAAAAAATCTCTTCTTTAAGAACATGGAATATACTAAATTATTTTTTCTCTGGGGATATAATTCATTCAAAGGTTTATAAAGTTGATTAAAAAAACAGAAATTCTACTCTTTCTATATTCCAAGAAATCTCAACAAAAACATTTTATAGTAAAATGTTATGAAATGTAAGAACATAATGTTCAATACCTAATAGGGGATCTTATCATGTGCCAGTAATAATCCTTTGTAGGAATAAACTGAGCTCTCTGATCTCACTCACAGGAATTTGCTTCTCTCAATGTTTCCTTTAGTAAGCTAAGTTGACAAGAGAAAATGGAGAGCTAAAAGAGTTGTTAACCTTTTTGCCATATTCATTTATCATCCAAACAATAGAAAGCAATTAAGATCTTCAGAAGTTTAAAAAAAATGACCTATCAGAATCTTAAGAGCATCTTCAAGAAGGTGTCCTTTTATTTGGAAATGTAATTATATTGCATCTGATAACATTTTTTAAAAGTATCTTTCTCGAATAAGAATTTGAACATAAAACTCTATTATAGAATGATTTCCACAGTTTGAAAGATATGTATGTATTTTTTTAGCTATTGTGTTAACTAATAATCTCACTGGAAATTAAGGGACTTGTTTCAACACTCCTAATTCTAGGAAATATACATATGTGTGTGTATACACACATATATAATGTAATGATATTATTAGAGAATAATTTATAATGTTTATAGAACAACATCATGTAGAAAAATGAAAACGAAATTAATATCCTGTTGCTGAATTTATGTTTCAATTAAAGAACAAAAATGTGAGCAGTTTGGTAATGATTGAAACATTTTCATAGAGTCTTATATGATTTTTTAATACAAATTTAAACTTGCCTGCTCAATAAAAGATTTTATAGTGTATTATGAAGAGCAGTTTGCTAGGAGTCAGACAACATGAGTCCTTGTCTCGCTCTATCACTCAAGCAAAAGGCCTGAGGCAAGTCACTTTGTGTTCTAGTGTTAAATTAAGAAACTTTTAATTGTAACTTCTAGGGCTCAAATCAGTTTAAAACTGAAGATTCTCTCATTCTAACTCTGCTTTCCAACTGTGAGAGGCCAGGTAACTTTTTTACTTAGTGAGGAAATGCACATTGCATAACAACAAAGATATGTACATTAAATGTGCAAGAAAACTAATTACAAATATCATATCCCATTAAGATTATTCACTTAAACTTTTAAAAGTACTTTGTATAGTTCTTTTTAAATGTCACATGTTTACAGATTTGACTAATGTCTTAAAAAAATAAAAAGTTTTCTTGCTATGTTTGGTATAGCTTATGATGTTTGACATTTATTGTTATACAGTACAGAGGTGCCTTCATTGTTTTTTGGTAGCATTGTCCCCAAAGTACACTATTAAAAATTTCAAACATTCATGAAGTAAAAGAATTTAATAATAAATATTCACATACCCACTACCTAAATTATATTATTTTTACAATATTTATTTTGTTAGATAGTGCTCCACTCATTCATCCTTCTATATATCTCTTTGTCAGTCCGTCTTATAGTTTTGATGAATATGTTAAACTAGGATGTAGATATCAATATGCTTTCTCCTTAAATATGTCAGCATTCAAAGTATCAACTAGAGTTCAATATTTGTTTACAGTTCTTTTTCTTATTTGAGGTAAAATTTTCAAACAAGGAAACAAATTTAAAGTTTACTATTTAATGAACTTTGGCATATGTATATGCCTGTGTAAGCCAAGCCACCAGCAAGAAATACAACATCCCTACCACCGCCTCATGCCCTTTCCCAATATTTGCTTCTAATCTAACACCTGAAGCAGATGCTATTCTAATTTTTCAACCATAGATTAGTTTTTCCTGTTCTAGTATTTCATAGAAATGAAATACGACATAAACTTTTGTATAAGCTATCTTTCACTGAACATAATGCTTTTGAAATTTTTCCATCTGCTTCTGTGTATCAATATTTTAAATCTTTTTATTGTTGGATCATATCCCATTATATAGATTAACACGGTGGGTTTATCTATCCTACTCTTGATGTACACCTGGAATATTTACAGTATTAGGTTATTACAGATAAGCCTCCTATGGTCATTTTTTGACAAGTCTTTTTATGGACATGTGATTTTATTTTTCTAAGGTCAATCCTAGAAAGTGAAATTTGTGGGTCATGAAATATGTGTGTGTTTAGATTCAAAATAAATTTCCTGAACCTTCTCCAAAGCAAAAGTACTATTTTACATTCCCAGTGACAAAGTATTAGAGTTATAGATACTCCAGGTACTCAGCTACATTTGTTGCTGTCAGTCTTTATAATTTTAGACTTTCTAGTGGGTATGTTTGTTATTGTAGTTTTTATTCACATTTCCCTCATGAACAATAATTTCATGTGAGCATGATTTTATGTGCTTATTTTCCATTAACATACCTTACTTTGAGAAAGGCCTTCATATCCTTCCCCTTTTTGTATTGTATTTCCTATCTTTTTATTAGTTTCCTGTGCTCTGAAGAAGTTTGTTTGCTTTGCCGGTGTTGTGTCCCAGTCTGGCTTACCCATTCATACTGTTTATTTAGTAGATTTTTTTAGATTTCTTAGGATTTATTTATTTATCTATTTTGTTAGTGTTAATTGACACATAATGATGGGACATATTTATATGACAAGAGTCTGATATTTTGATATCTGTATATAATGTGTAATGAATCAAACTGGGGTACTTAACATATCAGTCACTATAATATTCATCATTTCTTTGTGTTGGGAACATTCAAACTCATCTGTTCCACTCTTTCAAAATATAGAATAAATCATTGTTATCTACAGTCACCCTACAGTGCTATAAAACACAGAAACTTCTCCTTCTGCCCAGCTGTAATTTGTATCTGTTAACCAAGTTCTCCCTATCCCCTCTTTTCCTCATCCTTTCCAGCCTCTAGTTATCAGTATTGTACCCTTTACTTCCGTGAATTCTACTGAATTAGCTTCCATGTATCAGTGAGAACATGTAGTATTTATCTTTCTGTGGCTAGATTATTTCACTTAACATAATATCTTCCAGGCTCATTCATTTTGCCACAAATGCCAGGATTTTACTCTTCTTTATGGCTAAATAGTATTTCATTATGTTTATATGGAACATTTTCTTTATTTATTCATTTGTTGATGGAAACTTAAGTTGATTCCATATCTTGGTTATTATAAAAAGTGCTACAATACACAAGGTAGTGCAGATATCTCTTGACATATTGCTTTTTTCTGTTTGAATATATATCTCATAATGGCATTGCTGGATCATATGGTAGTGCCATTTTAGTTTTTAGAGAAAGCTACATACTGGTTTTTATAATAACTACTAATTTACACTCTCACCAACAGTTTATGAGTTCCCTTTTGTCCACATGTTCACCAGCATCTGTTATGTTTTGTCTTTCTGATAATAGCCCTTCCAACTAGAGTGAGATGATATTTCATTGTGGTTTTGATTTATATATCCCTATTAAGGATAATTTTTTAATACACTTGTTAGCCATTTATATGTCTTCTTTTAAGAAATGTATATTCAGATCATCTACCAATTTTAAATAATATTTTTGGTTCTTTGCTGCTGAGCTGTTAGAGTTCCTTCTATATTCTGGATATTAATCTCTTATCAGATGCATAATTTACAAATATTTTCTACTATTCTGAAGATTGTCACTTCACTTTGTTGATTATTTCTTTTACTGTGCAGAAACTTATTCGTTTGATATAATCTCACTTGCCTATTTTTGCTTTTGCTGCCTGTCCTTTTGAGGTCTTATACATAAAATTCTTTGCTAAGACCAGTGTCCTGGAGTGTTTCCCAAATGTTTTCTTCTAGTATTTTCATAGTTTCAGGTCTTATGTTTAAGTCTTTAATCCATTTTGAATTGTTTTTGTTATATGCTGAGATATAGGTGTCTAGATTCATTATTCTGCATGTGGATTTCCAGTTTTCTCAGCACAATTTATTAGAGATTGTCCTTTGCCCAACGTTCTTCACACCTTTATTCAAAATATATTTGCTGTTAATATGTGGATTTTTTCCAGGTTCTATCTTCATTCCAGTGGTCTGTATGTCTGCTTTAATGCCAATATCATGCTTTTTTGGTTATTATAGTTTTGTGGTATATTTTTAGGTCAGGGAGTATGATACTTTCAGCTTTATTCTTCTCTCTTAGAATTGCTTTGACTATTGGGGGTCTTTTGTGGTTCCATAAAAATTTTATGATTGTTTTTTCTGTTTCTGTGAAGAATTTTCTTGTTTTTTTTGATATAGATCACCTTGACTGTGCATTACTTGGGTAGTATGGTCATTTTAACAATAACAAGTCTTCCAATTCATGAACATTGAATGCCTTTTCATTTCTTGTGTTGGTGTCCTATTCAATTTTTTTCATCATAGATTTATAATTTTTATTGTAGAGATTGTTTCACCTTCTTAAAGTTTCTTCCTAGGTGTTTTATATTTTGTGGCTATTGTTAAGTGAATTGCTTCTTGACATTTTTTCAGGTAGTTCATTATTGGTATATAGAAATGCTACTGATTTTTTACAAGGATAGCTTGTATAAGCTATTCTTCTAAAGAGTAGCTTTGCTGGCAGTAGTATTCTTGGCTGATAGTTATCTTTTTTTCTTCTTGCAGCACTTTGAATATATGATTCCTTTCTCTCCTGGCCTGCAAAATTTCTGCTAAGAAATCTGCTGTTAATCTAATAGAGACTCTCTTATATGTGATTGGATTCTCTCTTATTGTTGTTTTTAATATTCTCACTTTGTCTTTGACTTTTGATGGTTTTACTATAATGAACCTCAGAATGGAATCTATTTGGTAACATTTGAACTTCCTGGATCTAGATGTCCATGTATCCTCCAGAACTTAAGATGTTTTCAGCTATTTTTGATCAAATCGCTTTTCTATGTCTTTTCTTGTCTCCTTCATCTGAAAATCCCATAATGCAAATATCTGTGTTCTTAAGGGTGATCCATAAGTCCCATAGGCCTCTTTATTATTTTTTAAATTTCAGTGTTTTACTGAATTATTTTAAAAAGTCGCTCTTTAAGTTCAGAAATTCTTTCTTCTGCTTGAGTTTGTTTGTTGTTGAAACTTTCAATCACGTTTTTTATTTTATTGATTGATGTCTTGAGCTCCGAGATTGTTCACGAATTTTTTTATGACATCTATCTCTTTGGTGAATTTCTCATTCTGATCATGAATTCTTTGGCTGATTTTGTTAAATTCTCTATCTGTATTCCCTTGTAACTTGCTGAGTTTCCTCAAGATCATTAAATTAAATTAATTTTCAGGCTTTTATTGTTTTCCTTTCCTTTGGAATGTGGTACTGAAAAAATATATTGTATTCTTTTGGAAGTATCATATTTCCTTTAAATTTTTTTTTCTTGTGTGTGTGTACCTACATTTATATCTTCACATCTGGTGAAACAGTTATCCCTTCCAATTTTATGAAGTAGCTTTCACAGAAAAATACTTTTTATTGTAGCTATGTCCTATAGTATCAGTTGGGTAGTGTGCTTTGGTTTTCATTCTGGGTGGGTGCACTAGTATGTTCTCCATGTGATTTCTTCAGTTTTGATCAATATCAGAGGTGTCTTGAGTGCCTCAGTAGACTGTACTGTTGGTTCTTGCGGAAGCAGTGCCACAGCTTTGTTGAGGGTGGGATCTGCTGGGTGGATTGGCTTTTGGGATTTGGGGAGGTGCATGCCTGGCACAGTGGTTTAGCCAGTTTTAGTGGTGGCACTGCCAACTATGGTGGACACTAAAATAATGGGTTTTTGGTTTCTGAAGAGGCACATGCATTGTGTGGTAGCTGGGATGATGGAGAGTCACAGGTGGTCAGTTCTAGGGCCGTGGGGAGCACATGTACTTGCTCCCTTGGTCATGGGAGGCCTTCTGCTATATTGGACCTCTTGTTTCCTAGAATATAAGACACTGTGTGGGCTCAGATGCTGGGGTCATGGCTGTATGTAGTCTTCTGTGTGTATGTAGTGGAATGATGGCAGGGAGCAAATGTTTTGGCGGTGTAGGGGCTATTAAACCCCAGGCTATGATGTACTCATGTACTCAAGAAGTAGCTCCATTCCCAACATGGTTTTGTCTCATAGCAGTTTTGGTCCCAGGGAGTTGGGTGGTAGTGGTGGGAGGACTCGGTGTGTGTTTCTTCTCTGGATCAGTGAAACTGCATGGACTTCAGGCAGGTCCCTGAATCCATTGTGAGAATTGTGGGACTTGTCTGTAACTAGGATTACAGGTGTCTCCAGTGCTAATGGCAACTGCTAGAAATCTCTAGCTTACCTTTTCTCTCTAATGGGGAGTCCCTCTTGGCTCCAAGCAGATCTTATTTAGGTGTTTTGCTTCCCTGTCTATGCTGTCACACTAACTTGCTCATAAACACAACTTGAACAACATCTATAATGCTTAAACCTAATTATTTTAACATCTGTAATTCTTAAACATAATTATTTTGTTCCCTAACCTAGGAAGCATTACGTTTTTAAAATTTTTTTTCAAGACAGAATTTAAAATTCTTAAGTTGGTGAAGAAAATTCACCTTACTTGGAAGTCACTGGGCTATTACCATTATCACATT
Source organism: Pongo abelii (assembly GCF_028885655.2). Taxonomy (NCBI): domain Eukaryota; kingdom Metazoa; phylum Chordata; class Mammalia; order Primates; family Hominidae; genus Pongo; species Pongo abelii. The sequence goes on from NC_071998.2 coordinate 35,071,915, forward strand.
ATGTCTGTTGAAAGAATAGAGTTTGGCTATATGAATAAAATAACAAAATGACATATTTACCTACTGAATCATTCATAGAAATCGTATGTACTTCATATGATGTAAAAGAAAATTTCTGGCCAGGTGCGGTGGCTGACGCCTGTAATCCCAGCACTTTGGGAGGCCAAGGCAGGCGGATCACGAGGTCAGGATATCGAGACCATCCTGGCTAACGCAGTGAAACTCCGTCTTTACTAAAAAACAAACAAACAAAAGAAAATTAGCCAGAAGTGGTGGTGGACGCCTGTAGTCCCAGCTACTTGGGAGGCTGAGGCAGGGAATGGCATGAACCGGGGGCAGAGCTTGCAGTGAGCCAAGATAGCACCACTGCACTCCAGCCTGGCAGACAGAACAAGACTCCATCTCAAGAAAAAAAAAGAAAATTTCTTTTGGAAAATGTGTTAGAAAAATGGTTCTGAAATATTTTGGTGTCAGAATACTTTTAGGCTCTCAAAAGTTATTGAAAGATTTTTTTGGCTGGGTGCAGTAGCTCATGCCTATAGTCTCAGCACTTTGGGAGGCCAAGGTGGGTGAATAACTTGAGGCTAGGAGTTCAAGACAAGCCTAGGCATCATGGTGAGACCACATCGCTACAAAAAATACAGAAAAATTAGCCAGGCATGGTGGCACATTCTTATAATCCCAAATACTTGGGAGGCTGAGGTGGGAGGATTGCTTGAGCCTGGGAGGTCGCAGCTGCAGTGAGCTACAATCATGACACTGCACTCCAGCCTGAGTTGTAGAGCAAGACTCAGTCTCAAAAAAAGTAAAAAAATAAAAAACCCCAGCAAAACTCAGCTTTTTTTTATGTTTATATCTATTAATTTTAGAAATGTCAACCTATATGTATTTAAGTAATATAGTTGTTAATTCATTTAAAAAATAATAAATTCAATTTTAACATAAACAACATTTTTGTGAAATTTAACTATAATTTTTCAAAACAAAAAGTAAAAGAAGAGTGACACTGTTTATATTTTGTAAAGATCTAGAAAATGGCTTATACTACATCTGAGCTTCATGCCTGTTTTTATATTCAGTCTGTTTTGATATATTATTTTGGTCAAAGAATATCACTAGAATCTGACCTCAATATGTACGTAATTGGAAAAGAGAGATGTATTGTAATAATCTTTTTAGATAGTTGAGAATATTCCTCTTTCATACTGCATTAACTCATTGTTAGTAGTTTTTTAAAGGTTAGAGGTAATATGGACTCTAAAACAATATAGATTATTAATAAGTTTTTGTGCTCTTAACATTTGTAAGGAAGTGAAATTCTAATAGATAAATAATGCCAGTATTATCATGAAAATAATTTTTACCTAATGAATACTCTGAAAGAACTTTGAGAACAACTATGTAGAAAATAAGAAATAAACTGATGCATTCAATAATATCAATTTCAAAAATTTATTATGATGATGCATATAAAATGCTTGGCAAAGTGCTTGACTATTGTAAACTCTCAGTAAATGCTGGCAATTACTGCTATCAGTGGATTGTTAACATGTGTTAACAATCAGTAAATAATTGAACCAGTAAATTGAAAATTAAGAATGCAAATTAGATAATCTTATGTATATAACATATAATTTTAGAAAAGATCTTCAACTTCTTTGCTAAGAACACTGAGCTTCAGGTCACCTTTCTGGGTACTATTGTGCCCATAGCATCCTTAGAGTCCAGAGTATGATTGAATTATAACAATAAAAAAGACACAGTGGGATAAAAACCTGAGTAGAAACAAACAAAGCAAAATACCTTTACGCAGTCATAAAAAGAAAGAAACTAAGATTAAAAAAAACCCCTCAACTGAAATGATTGCAGTGAAACTGAGTTGAACAGTGTTTGCCTTGTTTGAAAAAAACATGTTTCTATCTTTTCATTACCACATGCATTGAATGGTCCCATGTGATTAACAAAATCATCTTGAAACACTGGCATGTGTTGGCCACAGATGAAAAATTAAATGGCATCTTTAAATTTCTGTCCCTCATCTCATTTAAGACAGAATGTTTTTGCACTTGGACTCTAGTCTGTCTAATCAGGCAGTGCATTTCCTATCACATCTAACACCTGGCCAACTCCTGGATGCCAACTGTGCCCAGTGCAATGATATATCTAGAAGTAATTATTTCTATCATCCGAATAAGGGAAGAGGATGTAAGATTCATCACATGCTTACTTTGTACGTGAACTTCCTTTTTTCATTTTAAATGCATGTATAGGTTGTCCAGTGTGTACTCACCCAAGTCCATAAAAGAGAAATTTCAAAAAAATTGAAATTGGGATGAGAAGTATCAGACAAGAAAAATACTCTCGCCAGCTACTCAATCTTTTTTTCCAAAGCAAATATACACATAAACCACTGATACTGGCATTTTTTCTAAGTGAATGAGGTTAAAGGACACTTATATTCATGCAATAATGGTTTTCCATATTCCTATGTTTTAAATGTGGCAGCTTTCTCAGGATAAAATGTCCTATGAACAAGAAGCTACTAATGATACTGCTTATTATGAAATTTCATCTGATTTTAGGATGCTTGTGTAGGTGTGTGTGTGTGAATTCTCGCTCTCTCTCTCTAATATATACATTATAGTAAGATAGGTAAATAAATAAATTGATATAGATATAATATTTTTGGAATTGATAAAATTGTACGAACTTAAATCCTCCTCACTGATTTTACAATGTTCAAATGTCTTTCTTTTTACTAAACCTTTTGTGTTACAGATATCGATTAAATCATCTCCTCTCCCAGGACCGCTGGGTATTTAAATTACGATGTCTTTAGAGTCTTGTTCTGGCATTCAGTCAATGCATGCAAGAGAATACATTGTATCATGTTTAGCAGACTAAGCTCTCAGAGGAAAGGATTAGTGAATAGTTACTGAGTATGTTTTAACAGCAGATTTTTCCTGTAATATCTATGTCTATTCTTGGAATATAACCAGATATGTTCAAAATACTCATGCAAAAAGAAGGAAAGAATGTCCTAAATAAAGTGTATTTATCTGATCTGCATTTTTCAAAGACCTAATCCTTCCCTGCTTTCACATTTTTGTTTTTATATTTTAATTGGAGTTTTGCATAATTTAAAAGTGTGATGGATAATCAATACAAATATCAATTCAGCACTAAATCCATGCATAAGATCACTAAGGTTTTTCTTGGCAAAATGAAGCAGAAAGCTAGCTCAGTATCTCCAATTAAGGTAACCTATTAAAACACTTTTTTTTTGGAGACTAAGTCTCACTCTGTCGTCCAGGCTGGAGTCCAGTGGCGCAATCTCGGCTCCCTGCAACCTCTGCTTCATGGGTTCAAGCAATTCTCCTGCCTCAGAACTGGGATTACAGGCGCATGCCACCACACTGGCTAATTTTTTGTATTTTTAGTAGAGATGAGGTTTCACTACGTTGGCCAGGCTGGTCTCCAACTTCTGACCTCGTGATCCGCTGGCCGTGGCTTCCCAAAGTACTGGGATTACAGGCATGAGCCACTGCACCTAGACTAAAAAACCCTTCTTTTTATTTTATTTTTTTCTTTTGAGGCGGAGTTTCGCTCCTGTTGCCCAGGAAGGAGTGCAATGGCGCGATCTCGGCTCACCGCAACCTCCGCCTCCCAGGTTCAAGCGATTTTTCTGCCTGAGCCTCCCAAGTAGCTGAGATTACAGGCATGCACCACCGCACCCGGCTAATTTTGAATTTTTCGTAGAGACAGGGTTTCTCCAGGTTGGTCAGGCTGGTCGTGAACTCCCGACCTTAGGTGATCTGCCTGCCTCGGCCTCCCAAAATTCTGGGATTACAGGCGTGAGCCACCTTACCCGGCTCTCTAAAACACCTGTTAATGATATATAACAAAATACAAATTTACAATATATGAAGAAAATCAGGGGAGGAACAACTACAGAGTCTTATTTGAAATTAAAAACCAACAATTTTATTGTTTTCACTCCTGAATTTAAAAATTAACATAAATGAATGAAAAAAGTAACAATTTCACACAGTAATATTACGTTTTATGGACTCAAACAAATAGAAATTCCAGTAAAGAAAATACCAGTGTCTTGTAGCCTCCACCATATTCCGTTTCTAAACTAGTATCCTCTGAATCCTTTAGCTTTAGAGCCACTCATTCAAAAATACTCTCATCTTGGTACATATTTAAAGAAAGTGGCCGCCTGTGTTTGGCAGACATATAAGAGGGGCATTCGGTTGTTAACACATAGGGAGAGGCCATTTTGACATTCGCTTTTATCTTCTCTTACCATAAGAATTCTATATTCAGTGACGAGAGAAGGAATTTCATGACAATAAATGTCACCAGCTGATTTTCTTTCTTTCTTTCTTTTGTGAGACAGTCTCACTCGGTTGTAGTGCAGTGGTGCAATCTCCGCTCACCGCAACCTTTGCCTCCTCGGTTCAAGGGATTCTCCTGTCTCAGCCTCCCAAGTAGCTGGGATGATAGGCTGGCTAATTTTTGTATTTTTGGTAGAGTCAGGGTTTCACTATGTTGCTCAGGCCGGTCTCGAACTCCTGACCTCAAGTTGTCTGCCTGTCTTGGCCTTCTGAAGTGCTGGGATTATAGGCGTGAGCCACTGCACCTGGCATGGCTGACTTTCCTCTCAGAATTAACTCATGATATTTGAGTAGTTAGACTAGCATCCAATTTGAAGTAGGTGTCCCTTCTTTTTACATAATACACAGAACACACACACACACACACACACACACACACACACACACACACACATAAAATGAAATTTAATTTTGCTGTTTATAAAATCATGATATAGAAGGAGAATTTGCTTCCAAATATTCTAATATTGTTTGGCTTGGGTACATATCACAAATTCAATGTATCAAAAAAATGTAGTACCTATAGAAATGGAGACCAATGAATGGTTTGCAGAGTTAAGAATGGGATAAGGTGAGAAGAAAATGGGTGTGGTCATAAGAGTGCCACAGGAAGAATTCTTCTGATGTTGGAAGTACTGTTATCTTAACTAAGTGGTGAATATACTAACCTATGTATGTGATAAAATTGCATAGAACTGAAAAAGCATACACATGAATACAAATCAGTACAAGTAAAACTGAAGAAATTTGAACAAGATAAGTGGATTGTATCAAAGTCAATATCCTTGTGGTGATATTATCCTACAGTTTTACAAGATATTATTATTGAAGGAAGCTAGAAAAAGAGTAGACAAACTATCTCTGCATTATTTATCATAACTGCATGTGTTCTTCTATTATCTCAAGCTAAAATGTTTTGTAAAAGCAAAAGGAACAAAGCTGGAGGCATCACAGTATCCAATTTCAAACTATACTACAAGGCTATAGCAACCAACACAGCATGGTACTAGTACAGAAATAGACACATAGACCAATGGAACAGAATAGAGAACTCTGAAATAAGACCGAACACCTATAGCCATCTGATCTTTGACAAACTGGACAAAAACAAACAATGGGGAAAGTATTCCCTATTTAATAAATGATGCTGGGAGAACTGGCTAGCCATATGCAGAAAATTGAAACTGGACCCCTTCCTTAAACCATATGCAAAATTTAACTCAAGATGGATTAAAGAGTTAAATATAAAACCCAAAACTATAAAAATCCTAGAAGAAAATGTAGGCAATACCTTTAGGATATAGGTATAGGCAAAGATATCATGACAAAAATGCCAAAAGCAATTGCAACAAAAGCAAAAATTGACAAATGAGATTTAATTAAACTAGAGAGCTTCTGCACAGCAGAAGAAACATCATCAGAGTGAACAGACAACCTACAGATTTTAGTCTATCCATCTGACAAAGGTCTAATATCCAAAATCTACAAGGAACTTAAACAAGTTTATGAAAAAAAAAAGCAAACAACCCCATTAAAAAGTGGGCAAAGGACATGAACAGACAGTTCTCAAAAGAAGACGTACATGTGACCAACAATCATATGAAAAAAAGCTCAACATCACTAATCATTAGAGAAATGTAAATCAAAACCACAATGAGATACCATCTCATGCCAATCAGAATGGCTATTATTAAAAAGTCAAAAACAACAAATGTGGGCAAGGTTGTGGAGAAAAAGGAACACTTTTACACTGTTGGTGGGAGTGTAAATTAGTTCAACCATTGGAGAACAGAGTGTAGCCATTTCTCAAAGACCTAGACGCAGAAATATAATTTGACCCGCAATCCCATTACTTAGTACACACCCAAAGGAATGTAAATCATTCTGTTAAGATACATGCGCACATATGTTTATTGCAGCATTATTTACAATGCAAAGTCATTGCATCAACCTGAATGCCCCATCAATGATAGACTGGATAAAGAAAAAGTGTACATATACACTGTGGAATACAATGCAGCCATAAAAAAGAATGAGAGCATGTCTGTTGCAGTGACATGGATGGAGGCAGAAGCCATTATAGTCAGCGAACTAATGCAGGAACAGAAAACCAAACACAGTGTGTTATCACTTATAAGGGGGAGCTGGCTGATGGGAACACATGGTCACATGGGGGACAGAAAACAACACACACTGGACACCTGTGGGACGATGGGAGGCTGGGGAGCATCAGGAAGAATAGCTAATGGATGCTGGGCTTAATACATGGGTGATGGGATGATCTGTGCAGTAAACCACCATGGCACATGTTTACCTGTGTAGCCAACCTGCACATCCTGCACATGTGCCCCTGGACGTAAAAGTTGATAAATAAATAACATTTTTAAATGATTAAAAAATAGTTTAGTGGCATTCTAATTTCTAGTCAAGGATGTAATTACCTTAAAAGGCCTCACTTCCATCTTTGCAACAACAACAAAAAACCTGAATGAACTGAAAATCAGCAATTCCTCTAGGATTCTTTAGAGAAATGTGAAATCACAGAGCAATCTATTGCCCCTCAAATTGGAGAGACAGACAGGAAGTTAAAGGGAATCATAGCTTATTGGGGTAAAGGGTGAGGAACAGAAACAATTGCTGGAGCCAGCGCAGGATTAAGAAAACTTAAACTTGTATTGAATTGCTGGGAGATAAAGGTAGATAAGCTTGAGAGTTAAAACTCCAAGGAGACTCAGTCATAGGAAGGCCTCCACACTTTTCTGAAGCTTACTTCTAGGAGCTCTACCACGTTCTCACGGTGAAAATCAGAAAAACAAAAAACAAACCCCTAGTATTTCCAGCAGAGGAATGGGAAAAGTAGCCATTTAAAAATGTTTAGAATATTCTGTTCTCCTTAACAAAACCTGCCCACAGGGAAACTATTTTACCAGAGCCTAACTGACTGGTGTTTTACCAGAACCTAAGCAAACTGTATGAAGGGAAATATACAACTCTTGCCCACTCTCGTCTTCTACATGGCAAAAAGGAAATGCCCAGCTCCAGTTAGGTGAGGCCAAAAGGCCTCACCTTCACAGAAAAATAAAAGAAAGTAAAAGTGAGAAGCCTTTGTGAAGGTCACAGCCCAAGGACACAGGCTCAGTAAAAGAAAGAGACCTAATCATAATTTTACAGAACATTTTTTCTCCCCCAACACCCTATCATTACTTCAATGGAGCTCCTAGAAAATAATACGATAATACAAATGAAGGAAGTGAAAATGTCAAACATCATGTAAGAGTCACTAGGGAAAACTACAACAAAAAGGACAAAAACAAGAGCATCACAGAAAATTAGCCCTGACACCATGCCTACAGCAAACAGTAAATACAAGCTAACTCCTAACTGAATAAACATACACATTCACACTAAAGGCATATATACCTAAGTTTCTTTTACTTGCTAGCTTATGGCCAGCTTTCAATGAGTAATTACAAGGCATATGTGTATTTTAAGAACAGTGTTTGAAGGGAAAAATTAAGCATCAGAACGAGATTCAGATGTGGCAGTCATGTTGGAACTATCAGAATGGGAATTTAAAACAACTCTGATTAATATGCAAAGGGCAATATTGGAAAAAGTAGAAACAATCTAACAATATGAAAGAACATACGGAAACTGAAAGAAGATATATAAAAACCCCAAGAAAGAATCAAAAGAAAATGCTAGAAATAAAAGTTATTGTACCAGAAATTTGAAGGAATCATCAATAGACTGGATATGACTACGAAAGAATCAATAAGCTTGAGCAAATGTCAATAGAAACTGTGATAACTGAAATACAAAGAGAAAAAAGGATAAAACAAAATATTTCAAAACTGTGGGACAACAACAAAAGTTATATGTGTAATTGGAATACCAGAAGTAGAAGAAAGAGATAAAGAAATAGAGGAAATGTTTGAAGTTATAGTCATAGGGCACAGAATTTTCTGAAATGAATGAGAGAATACCAAGTAGGATAAATATAAAAAGTCTACACTTAGGCATATCATTTTCAAACTAAAGGAAATCAAAGATAAAAAAATGTTTTAAAGAAGTCAGAAGAAATAAAGAGCTTACCTATAGAAAAGCAAAGGTAAACATTCCATCCAATTTTTCGGAAAGCATGCAAGCAAGAAGAGGGTAGAGTGAAATACTTACAGTGTTCAAAGAAAAAGAAAGAAGAAATTACCAACATAGAATTCTGTATCCAGTGAAATTATCCTTCAAAAGTGAAAAAGAAACAAAAACCTTTTCACAAAACAACTGGGGGCATTTGTTTCCAATAGACCTGTCTTGCAAGAAATATTAGAATTCTTCAGAGGGGGAAAAAAATGATATAGGTCAGAATCTCAGATCCATGTTAAGAAATGAAAAACATCAGAGAAGGAATAAGTGAAGGTATAATAGACTCTTTTCTTTTTTGTTTTAATTGATCTAACAGATTACAGATTTTTGTCAAAATAATAATAGCACCATATACTCACTGATTTTGGCTATGAATATGTGAAGTGAAATGGCAGTTATGAAATAAGAAAGGGAAAAAACTAGAGATACTATGTTATAAGATGCTTTCATTACCCATGAAGTAGTATAGTGTTATTTGAAAATGGGTTTAAATTAGTTGCAAATTTATACTGCAGTACTGCAAACTCTAGAGCAATCATTAAAAATAGTAAAAAAGAAATGTAATAGATGTGTTAACAAAGGAGATAGAATTGTAGAAAATGCTTAATTAAAACCAGAGAAGGCAGAAAAAAAGTGTAAAACAAAGAGGCAAACTAACAAACAAAAAAACCCCACAAAGGCAATGACTGGAAAACGCTAACAAATATGGTTATTTATTAATCTAACTATACTATTAATCACTTTAAATGTCAATCATCTAAAAACACCAATAAAAAGAGAGGTTATCAAAGTCAGTCAAAAAACAAGAACCAACTATATGTTGTCTACAAAAAATCTACTTTAAATAAAAGAGACAGATAGTAAAGTGTTGGAGAAAGACATACCAAACTAACACAAATGAAAAGAAATCTAGATTAACTATATTAATTTCAGTAAGTGCAGATTTCAGAGCAAGAAAAATTATCAGAGAAAAAAATGGGGCATTATATAATGATTAAAGGCCAAATTCTTCAAGAAAATATAGCAATCCTTAATGTGCATGCACCTATCACCAAAATATCAAAATATATAAGGCAAAAACTGTAGAACTGCAAAGAGAATTTGACAAATTTACTATTATAGTTGGAAACTTTAACATCCCTCTGTGATAACTGACAGATCTAGCAAACAGAAAAAAGTAAGGATATAGTTGAACTGAATAGCATCATCAATCAACTAGACTTGATTAACATTTATAGGATACTTTATCCAAAACCATACATATTCACATATTACATATTCTTCTGAAGCTCACACAGAGCATTGACCAAATAGATATTTTATCCAAAAACCATACATATTACATATTCTTCTGAAACTCACACAGAGCATTTACCAAATATAACATATTTGGGGCCATCAAACACACCTTAACACATTTAAAAGAATAGAAATCATACAAACTATGCTTTCAGACCACAATGGAATTAAATTAAAAATTATAGCCAGAAAAATAGCTGGAAAACAAGAAAATACTTTGAGATTAAACACTTCTAAATTATATATGGAACAACATATTTTCAAGATAAAATTTTAAAATATTTGAAAACAAATTCACAACTCATCAAAATTTGTGTAATGCAGTGAAACTGTTGCTTAGAGGGAAATTTGTATTATAGAATGAATATTTTAGAAAATAAGAAAAATCTAATATCAGCCTCCTAAGTTTCCACCTTAGGAAACTAGAAAAAGAAGTGTAAAGCAAGCAGAAGGAAATAAGTAATAAAAGTTAGAGCAGAAATCAATAAAAACAATAAATCAATGCAATAAACATGACCAAAAGCTAGTTTTAAAAAAGTATTTTAAAAAAATATTGATAAATTAGACTAACCAAGAAAAAAGATGCAAATTTAAATTAGCACCAAAAATATAAAATACTTAAGTATAAATCTAAGAAATTATTACATATTTTATATAAAGAAAACTACAAAATTCTAATAATTTTTTAAAACTAAATAAGTGGAGAGATGTTCAATGCACATAGATAGAAAATGTCAATATTTTAATGATGTCAGTTCTTTCCCACTTTATAGATTTGATGAAATCCTAATCAAAATCCCAGTATTTATTTCATGTGTATCAGCCAATTACTTATAAAACTCAAAGAGAGGCAAAAGATCCATAATAGCCCACACAATATTGAGGGACAAGAACAAAATCAGAAGATTGACATTACCTTACTTTAAGACAGTACAGTAGCCAGGAGGATACAGTATTGGCTAAAGAACAGGTAAATAGATAAATAAAACGAAATAGAGAGCCCAGAATTAGATTCACTCAAATGTAGTCATGTGATTGTTAACAGTAGAGCGAAGGCAATTTGATGGGGAAAAGACAATCTTTTCAACAAATATGCTGAAACATCTGGACTTCCACATAAAAAAGGAATCTAAACATAGACTTTACACATTTTATAAAACTTTTCTCAAAATGGATCATAGACCTAAATGTAAAACACAAACTATAAAACTCATATAGATAATACAGAAGAAAATCTAGACAACTTTGGGTTTGTTGATGATTTTTTTGGATTTAATGCCAAAAGCACAATCTATGAAGGAAAAAATTGATGATGGATTTCACAAAAATTAAAACCTTTTTATCTGTGCAATACACTGCTAAGATAACGAAGGCACAAGTTACAAATAGGGAGAAAATCTTTGCAAAAACACATATCTGATAAAGACCTGGTATCCCAATTTTACAAAAAACTAGTAACTCAACAATAAGAAAACAAACAACTGAATTAGTAAATTAGCAAAAGATCTGAACAAACACTTCCTCAAAGAAGATATACAGTTGGCAATTATATACATGAAAAAATATTCAGCATCATATGTCGTTAGGGAATTGTAAATTGAAACAACAATTATACACCATTACACAGCTATTAGAATGGCTAAAATCCAAAACACTGACAACAGCAAATACTGGCTAGGATTTGGAGCAACAAGAACTCTTATTCATTGTTGGTAGGAATCCAGAATGGTACAGTCACTTTGTGTTGGTGTTTGGCAATTTCTTACAAAGCTAAACATATTCTTACCATATTATCCGGGATTTACACTCACTGTTATTTACCCAAATGAGTTGAAAAATCTACGTTCACACAAAGAGCTACACAAGAATGTTTATAGCAGCTTTATTCAGAATTGCTAAGACTTGGAAGCAGCTAAGATGTCTTTCAACAAGTGGACAGACGAACTGGTACATCTACGCAATGATATATTACTCAGTGATAAAAATAAATGAGCTAGTAAGCCGTGAAAAAGTTGGTAGAACATTAAATGTATATTTTTAAGTGAAAGGAGCCAGTATGAAAAGACTATATAGTTTCAACTGTAAGACATTCTGGGAGAGGAAGAACTATGGAGACAATAAAGAGATAAATGTTTGCCAATAGTTTGTCAGGAAGGAAGGATGAAAATGTGGAGCAAGCGATTTTTAAGGCAGTGCAAGTGTGTGTTAACACTATAATGGAGGATGCATGTCATTACATATTTATCCAAACCCACAGAATGTGCAACACAAAGTAAATCCTAATGTAAACTATAAGCTTTAGTTAATTATAATGTATCAATATTGTCTCATTAATTGTAACAAATGTACCACATTAATCCAAGATGTTAATAATAGGGGAAAGTGTAGTGGGGAAAAGAGGAGGATTTGTAAATTCTCTGTACTTTCTAAAAAAGTTTTTATTTTAAATTATTTGGGTGCCTATGGGTATATATTTATGTTGTACATGTGATTTGTTGATACAGACATATAATGTGTAATGATCCCATTGGGGTAATTGTGATGTCCATTAACTTGAGCATTTATAATTTGTTTTAGGAACATTTCAATTCTACTCTTTTAATTGTTTTAAAATGTACGATAAATTACTGTTGACTATGGTCACACTCTTGTGCTATCAAGTACTAGATCTTATATATTCTATCTAATTATATTTTTGCACCCATTAACTATCCCCACTTCCCTACCACTTCCTTCCTAGCCTCTGATAACCAGCATTCTACTCTCTAACTCCATGAGTTCAATTGTTTTAATTTTTAGTTTCCATGTGTGAATGAAACATTCTATTTTTGACAATTTTTTCTACAAACCTAAAAATGCTAAAAAATTTTGTCTATTAAACTAGTGTAGTTGCTTAAATTTCACATTAAGAAGTTAAAGAAATATACTTCAGCCAATACTTAAGTATACATACCAAAGCTGTCTGTAACAGAATATGAGATTCTGAGATCCTGAGAAAAAATATTTTTTTCATAAACATCCTTATGTACCAGAACAGATTAGGCATATCGGTAAATCAAACTACTGTCAAAAAAAGTAAAGGTTCGCTGCTTACTATTGCAAATATAGAAAAACAGGAAACAACTTTTCAAAGTATGCATCCCAATATTCTTTGATTATTATTGTTCTTTATGGTGAAGCATTTTTTTTTCAGAAGAACATGTTTAGTTTGGCAATTTACATAATTGAAGAGTGAATGAAAAATCTTACATATTGTGTATAAAAATGATTTAGAAACACATTAAGTCTCATAAAGTAAGATAGATATTCTTTAACCCTAAATCTTTCATGAAAATGCAAGGCTCCATTTCAGAGATGGTAAGGTCTGTAGATTCAAATCCAACATGTTTCTTCACATATTACAGAAAGTTTCTGTTCTGTCTTTTGTGGGTCAAGAGAGATGCTACTTGCTGATAATTTAATTTATGCCAGTTTCTAATGCTAAGAAATCTTAAATGATTATTTTATTTTATTATCACAAAAATGCTGAATTATGAGTTTAACTGCTTTCTTTAAAGAGATGAAAAAGTTCAGTAAATTTGCGAACATGAGATTTAAATCTAATTTATTTGACCCTAATGAGCCTGTATTTAACTTTTATTCCCTGCTTCCTTAATAATGTATTTATTTAACTAATAATGACTAATCTCATGTTTTATGTATAACAAATTAGATTTTATGAAATTTGCTATGAGTTATTCTTTTACGTTTTTGTACAAACCTAAAAGTCAATGAAGCCACAAGCCCAAAATTAAGTTAATGGATCTGGAAAACAACCACTATGTAAAACATAGTTTTGGACAAAACTTGGTTTTATGTTGTTAGCCTTATCAGGATATAGAATTCGGTCTAATTTCATCATACAGAAAAATCAACTCCATGAGGAATATACAGAAATTTTTGTCAGTTAAAAAATAAAGATTTTTTAAAGAAGAAAAGTGAAAAAAAAAAAAAAAACAGCTACAGGTGGATCAAGGATTGGGATATAATTTTTTTAATGTTAACTATTCAATGAATATAAAGCAAATATATTTTTGTATTTCAGTTAATACTCTTTTTCTACATAACAAACTGCTCCAAAATTTGTGATTTAAAGTAGCAATTTATTATTATGTCTCACAGTTGAGTAGTCCTCACTTGAGGTCTTTTATGTAATTATAGCTAATGGGATGGAGTTGTCTGAAAGCTTGACTTAGCTGGACATCCAAGATGGCTCACTCACATGGATAGCAGTCTGTCTGGTATTGTTGGGGAGCTCATTTGAAGCTATTTCCCTCCCAGAATGTCTACAGATGGTTTCTCTTTGTAGCTTGGGCTTCTCACAGCCTGCTTGCTGGCTGGTATCTGAAAGGCAGTAACCAAAGAAGAGCTATTTTAAGAAGCTCATCCTATGTCCCAACCACAGGAGTCTCAGAATGTCACTTCTGCTCGGAAAGCCACTAAGTCCAACCTAGATTAAAGGACAAGAGAATTATATTCCACCTCTAGATGGAAGAGAGGTGAGACTACATTACAGAAGAGTATTTGGGATGGGACTTGTGTTTATTTTTGGGAAATGCAATATGCTACAGCTCGACTTAGACAAAATAAATATACTAACCATAAAAGAATACATTCAATTGCTTTCTTTTTTTTATTATTATACTTTAAGTTTTAGGGTACACGTGCACAATGTGCAGGTTAGTTACATATATATACATGTGCCATGTTGGTGTGCTGCACCCAGTAACTCGTCATTTAACATTAGGTATATCTCCAAATGCTATCCCTCACCCCTCCCCCCACCCCACAACAGGCCCCGGTGTGTGATGTTCCCCTTCCTGTGTCCATCTGTTCTCATTGTTCAATTCCCACCTATGAGTGAGAACATGCGGTGTTTGGTTTTTTGTCCTTGCGATAGTTTGCTGAGAATGATGCTTTCCAGCTTCATCCATGTCCCTACAAAGGACAGGAACTCATCATTTTTTATGGCTGCATAGTATTTCATGGTGTATATGTGCCACATTTTCTTAATCCATTCTATCATTATTGGACATTTGGGTTGGTTCCAAGTCTTTACTATTGTGAATAGTGGCGCAATAAACATACGTGTGCAAGTGTCTCTATAGCAGCATGATTTATAATCCTTTGGGTATATACCAAGTAAAGGGATCACTGGGTCAAATGGTATTTCTAGTTCTAGATCCCTGAGGAATCGCCACACTGACTTCCACAAGGGTTGAAGTAGTTTACAGTCCCACCAACAGTGTAAAAGTGTTCCTGTTTCTCCACATCCTCTCTAGCACCTGTTGTTTCCTGACTTTTTAATGATCACCATTCTAACTGGTGTGAGATGGTATTTCATTGTGGTTTTGATTTGCATTTCTCTGATGGCCAGTGATGATGAGCATTTTTTCATGTGTCTTTTGGCTGCATAAATGTCTTCTTTTGAGAAGTGTCTGTTCATATCCTTCACCCACTTTTTGATGGGGTTGTTTTTTTCTTGTAAATTTGTTTGAGTTCTTTGTAGATTCTGGATATTAGCCCTTTGTCAGATGAGTATATTGCAAAAATTTTCTCCCATTCTGTAGGTTGCCTGTTCACTCTGCTGTGCAGAAGCTCTTGAGTTTAATTAGATGCCATTTGTCAATTTTGGCTTTTGTTGCCATTGCTTTTGGTGTTTTAGACATGAAGTCCTTGCCCATGCCTATGTCCTGAATGGTATTGCCTAGGTTTTCTTCTAGGGTTTTTACGACTTTGTGTTTATTATTGTGCAGTCACACTGGAAAATAATTTATCTTAAAAATTTGAATTTTCTTGCACATTTGCCCTATAACTCAGAAATTGTCTACTTAGCTACATATCTTCAAAAGACACATGCACATTAATAATTAGAAGCCTTGTCAATAATAGCAAAAAACCTGGGGAAGAACTGATTGCTAGGCATTAAGAATGAAAAAATAATTTGTGGTATATTATTCACACAGTGAAATGCTATAGCAATAAAATGGGTTAATTGTATTAGTATATTAGTATTTGTATTGAAAAATATGAAGTTACTCATAGAAGACTACATAGAATGTTATCAATATTATTATAAAACTCAAAAGCAAATAAAACTAAGAAACATGAATAATAAATACATATAATATTTAATAATCAAGGTAATACCTTAATAATCAAGATCAATTACATTTTAATAAAAAATGTAAAAATAAAAATTATTGCATAAGAGCCAATGATAAACAAAACATCAAAATTTTTAAAAGACACAAAACCAGAGTATGTAGTACCTCAAATCACCATATAGGTCCCTGAGGCAAAGGTAAACAAAAACCCTCTAAATTGGCAAATTCAATTCTAAATTGGTAAATTTCACTTTTTCCTCTTTTTTTTTTTTTTAAACACAATTATGTGGTAGCAACCAAATTTTTAAATGGGCATTATTTTTGACACAGCAGACTTGTTCCCAGGATTCAGTCATATGGAAATGCTAGCATATGTGTACACAAAGGCGTTTGTACCATGATATGCCTTGTAGCAGGTACACTGAAAATCACCAACACATTTCAGACAACTTAAACATCCTTCGATATGAAAATAAATATGTAAATTATGGTATTTAGAACCGATAAAATTTGATAAATAAAACAACATTCAGGATATATTCTTAATAAAGTCCAAGATATGAATTGTATTTTCCCAGGTTTTGTTTTTATGTATGCACATATGGAAAAATAACTAGAAGAATCTATACCAGATTTTTAACACCTGTTATTTATGGAGATTCTGTTTGGAGAAAATGGGGAAAGGATAAAATCCTCATTCTCCTTAGTGAGAAGAGTTATCCTCAGTTCTCACTGGAGAATTCTTAGTTCTCATTTTACAATGAGAATGTATTACTTGATTTTTTTTTAAATTTCTAAATTAGCATTATAAGCAATATAAATAGCAAAAAATAATTACAACTAAAAATGCCAAATAGGAAACTATATTTTTCCTTTTGCTGATTACTCAAGATCAAATGACAGTGTATGAAAACCATATTACTTACTAAATCTACCTTATTTACTAGATTTGGTTCTATAACAGAAAAATTCAAGACAACTTTTGGTTAATTCAAACCCTTAAAAAGTAAACCAACGCTACTTTCAAACGTTAGGGTGTATTTAATAAATTTCACTGAAACCTAAATCTGGCTCAGGATGTGTCTCTTCACTGTTCACAAGTATTTGAGCATCCATGTTTATAATGAGATTAGACATGGGTACAAGAGCCTTCACTTATTTATAAAAAATCAAGCTTTTGGCATGCTGTCATTTTTCCCCTATATTATTTTGGTCAAGGAAGTCAGAGGCCTAAATCTAAGGAGAAAATATTCCCAATTACTTAATATATTTTCATAATATTATCTGTTTTAGACATGTAAATTTTTATTTGTATTACTGTTATATTAGCCTAAATGAATAATTTCAATGAATTAAATAAATAATTCTCAATAAATTCAATAAATTAATTTATTGAAAAGTATTCATTTAGGCTAATATAACAGTAATACAAACAAAACTCTCATAAATGTGTATTCTGTTTGAAAGTCCAGAGGTTTCATTGATAAGCATTTAATAATAGAGAGAAAAATATATATGAAAGATACAAGTAGGAGAATATAACATGAGAATCTCATTAAATGGAGATCATCTTAGTCAATTGAATTCCTTTTAGGAAAGGAATATATTTATGTAAGCAAGTGTAGTGGAAAGGGAGATCCCAATCTAAGTGAGTGGTAGAAAGTAGGACCCCAGTAGTTTTTGGTATAGGAGGGGAAGAATTTTCTTGTTTCTGCAACAATTCAAGGTGGAAAATAGAAATGAAACTGAGGATTGAATTAGTGAAATGGGGAAGATTGTAAGCTATGTGATATAATCATATCCAAAACCACTTTGTCCAGGGCAAAAAAAAATCCTTCAATGAAATTATTAATTTATTTAAGAGAATTGGTGACAAGGCTGGAATCTACGCCCAGATTGATTTGTGGTGGAATAGAGGCAGCAAATGCTTATTGATGCGAGAGCACCAAGACAGAGAAAAATAGAAATGATTTCCTAGAATTCACAGAATTTACAAGGTAGAACTCTGGACTGCTACAAGATTGTGAAATGTCAAGTCACATTAAATTTAACCCTGGCTCCAAAGGCCAGGAGATTCCCAGCCAGCATATGTATATACTATACACATATGTAATTTTACCTCTTCCTACCACTAGAAAATTCCAAAGTGATTTTTCATCAAGCACATATCTAATTAAAATAGCTATGTGGTTCCTGACCATCCCCAAATATATGTAGTACATTTATTTGAAGAACTGTTAGCTGTAGTCTACAAAGCCACATGATAAGAAATGGACCCAGGTCAAAATAAGGTGTTTGAAAAGATGATTTCATTTTTTGAGTAACCTCTGTAGTGTTTTTCATAATGGTTGTACCAAGTTATATTTCCACCAACAGTGTATAAGGGTTAACTTTTTCTGTACTCCTCACCAACACTTGTTACCTGTTGTCTTTATAATATTCATCCTAACAGGTATGAAATGGTACCTAGTTGTGGTGTTGATTTGCATTCCTCTGATGATTAGTGATGTTGAGCACCCTTTCATATACCTGTTCGCCATATTTGTGTCTTTTTGGGAAAAATACCTATTCAGGCTCATTTTTAAATTGGAGTATTTGTTTTTATTACTATTTATTTCTGTGAGTAACTTACATATTTTGGATGTTAAATCCTTATCAGATATATGGGTAAAAAGGATTTGCTCTCAATCCATAGACTGCCTTTTCATTTTATTGATTGTTTCCTTTGCTGTGCAGAAGTTTCTTAGTCTCACATAGTCCCACTTGTTTACTTTTCCTACTGTTGCCTGAGATTTTGATGTAATATCCAAAAAAAAATTACCAAGACCAACATCAAGAAACTTTCTCCCTATTTTCTTCTGTATTTTATTATTTCAGGTCTTATGTTTAAGTCCTTAATTCATTTTGAGTTGGTTTTTGTTTATGGTGTAAGAAAAGGGTTCTATTTCATTATTTTGCATGTAAATACCCCATTTTTTTCAGGAAAAATCACTTATTGACGAGACTATTCTTTCCCCATTGTGTCACTTTAATGACTTTCTTGAAAATTAGTGGATCATATATGCTTGGGTTTATTTCCAGGCTCTCTATTTAGTTCCATTGATCTATTTGTCTTTTTGCCAGTAACTGTTTTAATTAATATAGCTTTGTAATATAATTTGAAATCAGGACGTGTAATGCCCCAACTGTGTTTTCTTTTCTTAATATTGCTTTAGCTATTCAGGGTCTTTTGCTTTTCTATATGAATTTTAGAATTATTTTTTAATTTCTGTGAAAAATGCCACTGGGTTGTTTTAGGAATTGAGTTGATTCAGTATATTGCTTTGAGCAGAATAGACATTTTAACAATACTGATTCTTCCAATCCATGAGCATGAAATATCTTTCCATTTATTTGTGTTTCCTTCCATTTCCTTCAATGTTTTATAGATTTCAGTGTACAGATCTTTCACTTCCTTGGTTAAATATGACCCAGTAGTCCCTCTGCTGGGTGTATATCCAAAGGAAATGAAATCAGGACCTTAATAGAGATATATGTACTCCCATGTATATTGCAGCATTATTCACAGTACTCAAGATGTGGAAACAACCTGTGTCCATTAATAAATAAATGGATTTAAAAATTGTGACATATATGTATATACACAAACATACACATGCACACATATACAATACAGTATTATTCAGCCTTAAAAAAGGAGAATCTTTTACTTGCACTAAGATGGACAAACCAGGAGAACATTATGCTAAGTGAAATAAACGAGAAACAGAAAGATACTGCATAATCTCATATATATGTGGAATCTAAAAAGAAAAGTTGAATACTTAGAAACTGAGAATAGAAAGGTGGTTTCCAGTGGCTGGGAGGTGAAGAAAATGGAGAGACCTAGGTCAAAGGGTAGAACTTAGCAGTAACATAAGATGAATAATTCTAAAGATCTAATGCAAGAAGACTATAGTAAATAATATTTTATTGTATATTGAAAATGTGATAAATGTGTAGATTGTAGGTACCCTTACCAGGAAAATAAAAAGGTAGCTATAGAAGGGGATGAATAGGTTCATTTACTTACCTGCAGTGTTATTTTATTTGTATATGTATATCAAACCTGATGCTGTATACCTTAAATATATATAATAATAAATAGATATGTAAATGATAAAGTGTTGTTTATAACACTATTTTCTGAGGAGTTGCTGTCTTCATGTTTCATCCATATCTGTTTTATCTGACGGGTAGAATTCTACCCAAAAAACTCAAACCATCCTGGCTATGATACTGGAGTCTGGGACAGTACTGAAAAGAATGAATCATCTGCAGGGTTTAGCGCAAGTTAACAAATCTGAGGAATATGCTAGAAACATGTTTTCTCAGATAGTCATAGGATTTTCTAGAACCATGTTGATGGCTCTTGGCCTACTCCGGGGTCTCCTGTAATGCTTCCAGGTCTATGCACATCCTAGATATTCATATGCAATGAAATACAATAACGACAGTTTTCACTTAGAGCTTCAGAGTATGAATCCTACTCTGCCATGAACTATTGGTGTGACCATAAACACGTTGCTTTACTTCCCTAAATCTGAGTTTTCTCATCTGTAAAATGAGGACAAATTACCTATGTTACAGGGATATTGCAATATTTAAATGAAAACATTTAATATAACTTTTATAGAACCTAACACAATGTAGTCAATAAGCAATAGATATTATGTGTTTGGTCAAGTCATGGATGGTATACCCAGCATATAAACCCATGCTTTCCTGTTCATTTATATTAGTGGCAGTCAAATACTTTTAGTAGTGTCATAATAAAAATACACTTTATATTATATACCGATGGTCTTCTATCATCTGTCTATCTAATCTCTCTTTTAACCTATTATTTATACATCTACCTATTTATCATTTACTTGTTTAACTCATATAACACAAGCATTAATCTATGCATGTCTTATTCTACTTTTTCCAGTTTTCTAAGAGATGATACTGGCTCTTCTCAGACTCATATTTCCATGGTCCATCAGTTTAATGCCACAATTTGTAGAAATATGAAAGGAGACCAGAAAACACAGGAAACAATTTAATTTGGAAATATTTATTTTGGCTTGATTCAGTTGAACTGTACCTGGAGTGAAATTTGGATTGATAATATTCATTTCAATTGCAAAGCATGCATTTTCATTTTTAATCAATTGTTACACTTAGAAAGAAAAAAGGAAAGAACATACCTCTTATATTTACAGACCATCAAAGCTTGAATAAAGTCTGTGCACTTCTAAGGTATAGATCTTTAGTTGGCCAGCTGTTCCTTCTATGTGGATAGTCAGGTAATGACTCCCTAGGTTCCATCAACCTAAACACACACACACATACACCACTAATTTGCTGTCATATTAACATGACATCTGCACTGTCAAATATGTCTCCAGCCATCTGGAATGCAGCATAACCAAGTCCTTGACTCAATATTTTAATTACTCCACTTTTATGATAAGGAACGTAAAAATTAAACTCCCGAAAAAGATTTTTCTTTGATAGTAGTACATATTTTCATTTTTAGAAACTATTTGATGTCATCACAGATGTCATGAATCATAAAAAAGTGTGTAAAATAAACAAGTATCTAAATACTCCTTGTGATGTTTTTCAGAAAGAGAGTCAATATTTTATATTTTCAAGAGCATTCTAGGCCCTGAAATATATTTTTATTATCACTTTCTATAGTTTTTAAAAATTTCACAAAACATATTCTAACCATACAGTAGATAAGCTTTGTGAGTACTCAGGAAAACATCATTTTTTTACCTCTGTGCAGTGCAGATATTGATAATTTTAACATTGCAATAAAATATGATTTTTGAGGACATGAGGTATGTACAGAGGAAGAGATAATAGGCCTAAAATTTTACAGGTTCTAGCTTATGTGTGTGTGTATGTTTTTGTGTGTGTGTGTGTGTGTATGTATATATAGACGTATATACGCGTATATACGCGTATATAGACGTATATACGCGTATATACGCGTATATAGACGTATATACGCGTATATACGCGTATATAGACGTATATACGCGTATATACGCGTATATAGACGTATATACGCGTATATACGCGTATATAGACGTATATACGCGTATATACGCGTATATAGACGTATATACATATGTATACTTATATGTAGACGTATATACATATGTATACTTATATGTAGACGTATATACACATATATATACTTATATGTATACGTATATATACATATATAAAATGGAGTCTCGCTCTGTTGCTTAGGCTGGAGTGCAGTGGTGCAATCTCAGCTCACCACAACCTCTGCCTCCCAGGTTCAAGCAATTCTCCTGCCTCAGCCTCCCGAGTAGCTGACATTACAGGCATGTGCCACCATGCCCTGCTAATTTTTGTATTTTTAGTAGAGATGGGGTTTCACCGTGCTGGCCAGGCTGGTTTCGAACTCCTGACCTTGTGATCTGCCTGCCTCAGCCTCCCAGAATGCTGGGATTACAGGTGAGCCACTGCTCCCGGCCCTATATTTTTATCAGTCAAGTATACAGTGAAGATATCTAGCATCTATACAAATTAAGAAATACAAATTTCTGAAATATTCTTTTTATTTTTGTAATACAGAACATGCTACTTCATTTTAAAAAAGGAAAATTTAAGGGAAGCATGGATTTTTTAGGTTGAATAAGCAAAAATAATTAGCTAATGAGTTTAATTTCTTCATCACATTACTCGGAAAAATCCCTCAAAATTATCCTAAAATATCTTGCATTGTGTAATGTACAATCCGTCCCTTTCAAAAAAGAAATACTCAAAAATATTTTTGGATTTATTTGTGTGAGTTAGTGTTTTTTGAGGGGCTCAAAGGGAGTACTGATGGTGGCATAAATATCTGAAAGGACGGTAGACATGAGGGATGAATGATGTTACCATTGTAGATAAAATGTATGCTCATCACCTTCACTGCTTAATGAACTAGCAATGAATGGCGTAATTTTTTTTTTTTTTTGAGACGAAGTCTCACTCTGTCATCCAGGCTGGAGTGCAATGGCGTGATCTCGGCTCCCTGCAACCTCCGCCTCCCGGGTTCAAGTGATTCTCCTGCCTCAGCCTCCTTGAGTAGCTGGGACTACAGGCCTATGCCACCATGTCCACCTAATTTTTGTATTTTTGGTGGAGACGAGGTTTCACCATGTTGGCCAGGATGTTCTCAATTTCTTGACCTCACGATCCACCAGCCTCAGTCTCCCAAAGTGCTGGGATTACAGGCGTGAGCCACCACGCCCGCCAGAATGGCATATATTGTAACTCTAAGTGTGACACACTAATGTCTAGAGTAGATACATACATGCAATATAAACTGTGTGCTCCAGACAAAGAAAATACCGCGAATTACACCCACTATTTAGTTACATACTCTTGGTGATACTGCAACCGAAAAACTATGTATTTTAAAAGCCACATTCAATGAAGCACTCTTCTTTCCATCAGTTTTGTCTCAGTCAATCATCACATCCTAGCTGATATTAGAATCCCTTTTCTTTCACTAGTCAAAATGTTTTATAGATTTTTGTCATTTTATGAATTTCCTGCTTTGGGAGTAATTTTACTGTCATTTCATGAGAACTTTGAAATGTCATGAAACTTTTGGGAGGTATAGTACTAATAATTAAAATTTAACCAGAAGTATCTCTGGCAGTATCATTTGAATGTGCAATTTCTTCATATAACATATGTGAAGGCAAGGGAAAAAATTCTGTAAAATGAATAGAGTTTTGACAGTGAATACACATACTATACAGTGCATACTTACATATGTCACAGTGGCAGCTTCTATAACATAGAAATACATTAGAAAATGAAATGCACAGGGACATGAAGCCATTAGGAGTTCAGACTGTCATTTTTCATGTTAACAGAATATTTTGTCAGTCTTATCCAGCAAAAACTCTGATGTATAAGACAATATTGCTAACTGATCTGTCACCCTCTGTCCTTCTTTTTTGTTTTGCATATACAGCTCACAATTCTCTGAAGGGCTTGCCTACTCATTTAGCCCTTCATGAAGTCCCTGAGCTGCCTTTTTCATCTGGAGTCTCCATGCACAACGGTGAAAACTGCATCTTTTATCTCACCTGATAGGTAAGCGTTCCCCAAATCCCAAGCAACTGTTAAAGGAATTGAGGAATGTTCTGTGAGAAGGAAATCATGAGAGCAGAAGGATGTTCTGCTCTCAAGGGAGGCCAATGAAGGAGAAATCAATCACGTGAATTAAGAGCTTTTGATGAATAAATAATTCATACACACTAAATTAATTAGCCAGTTTCCAAGTCAGGCTTAGTATTGCATTCTAGAGCTAGCAAGCATTGCATCAGTTGAAATGTAACTGTTTGGCTTTGCTTCATAAGATTTTCAAATACGAAATGACTGTGCCTGGTTAAAGGCTACCATTTAAGAGAATATAATGGCCAAAACCAGGTGGTTAAGCCCTCACTTCCCAATGCACAACCAAAGACTAAGGCAAGTATTTCTTCATAAACATCTTCTGACCACTGTATTTAATAGTGTTGACATTTACATAAATGGAATGCAGTGTAGTTGCTGAACATATACTGGGATGATTCCATAATCCTGTTTTAATTAGATGGATGTTGCGAGCATACAAAAATCACAAGCTGCACTCCCTGTGGTGATGCCATACTGGCAAGGAATCAATCACCACGGCTCTGGTTGCCATAGAAACTGATAGCTCCTGCACCACCATCTAAGTGGCAAATGATTGGTGGTGTACTCATAACACAGGGAGAGCAATGAGTTTTTCTATCCTGTCCAGCAGCTGTGCCAGAGAGTTAATTAAAAGCAGAGAACATGAAATAAATCTAAATCTGTGAAGAAATGAAATGTACAGTACAAATTGAATTCCCGTGTCGGACAGAAATTAATATGCAGCGCAAACCACAGAGCTGCCTGAACAAGCAGCAGCTGGGAATCTTGGGAAATGTTGCTTCTCAGGTGGTCAGAGCTGAAATGTGGAGAGGGCACCTCCTTATCTTATTACCTAAACAAGCACTTTGTTCAGCATTTGTGTTGACTGATGCGTGCAAATTGCAGCCTCAAATGTGAAGAGTTCCTGTTTTCAAGCAGGAAGGACAAAGCTTAACTAAGATTTAATTAACAAACTGTTAGCAACTGCAGTTTATCAGCTGTGAACACAATGTAAGTAAATGTTTCTACTCCTGTACTAGAATACACCAGTCAACCTCTGTGAAAGTCAATGTGTTTTTATTGATAAGCCACGAATTCAGAAT
The DNA here is from genome assembly GCF_028885655.2 of Pongo abelii. Lineage (NCBI taxonomy): Eukaryota > Metazoa > Chordata > Mammalia > Primates > Hominidae > Pongo > Pongo abelii. The sequence continues at coordinate 35,097,232 of NC_071998.2, forward strand.
TCATATTTCAAATACCACAAGTCGAGGAACAAGTACCTGAAATGCTTTCTCCAAATAAAAGAAGCTCAACATAGAAATAAATATTTTTTTAATTTCCATAGAATAAGCTACAACAGATCAGGCATGAAATATTTAACTAGAGAGAACCAAGTGTTTTTGGTTCAGTCTATCCCCATTCTGTGATTTTGGCTTTATCATCTAGGGAATTCAGCATTCAAGCAACTTGTCTGTGTGAAGCCTACCACTTTCATAGGGCAAGTAGAACAACTCAGGGACCACAACTATGTCTCTGCGGCTTCCAAATATGCATGAAGTTTAGGAATCCGAGGAGAGGATAACACCTTAGATCATACAGTTCACCTCCTCCCACTCCATCACTCCACCCCTTCTTTCCATCCCTAATAAGGAAGAATTGGGTCCAAAGAGAGTGAGCATGACTGACTGTAGAAGAGTGAAAAATGTTGGCGGGAGTTCAGAATTTATATCATAATGACATGTTTTTATGCACTTAATATTCATCTAATGAACTATTAGAATTCTTCTCCTATTAAAATGCATTTTCATCTGGCTAGCCCTCTATTTTTATGGCAATTGAATTGCTCCTCTAAGGAGAATTTATGCAATTCCTCCAGTCATCCATTTTAAGTAGTTTTCAGTGTGATAAAACAACAAGAAGGCAAATGCCAGGCTTACATATACTTGTTTATGACGATATGTCTGTATGAATCAGATTTTTATGGGTAGTTGTGAACCGCTTGATTTGAAACATCACATAGATGTCCATGACATGAGGAGTAAAATCCTGAGGTATCTTTTACAAAGAGAGTTTTTTACACTTTGCAGACCATGAGTAGAATTCTAGTGACTGATAGAATTAATACTATTGTAACAGAAAAAGGCTTCAATTTGAAATAAGATAAGAGGGATGAATAAAAACGTTATTTTAGTCAAGGGAGGAGAATTTTCAATATTATTCTGAGTGCACTATTTTAGACTTTAAATACACTCAAGTTAATTATACTACACTTATTATCTCTGAGTAGAAATATTGATAATCATTAGTGGGAAAACTATTTGATGTCTTTATGGGAGTATCTGAATGCATAAAAAGAATAATTGTTTAAAAGTATATAAAATGTTCAGAAATACTGAAATACCTCATGAATGTACAAAATAACAAATTTGTTTAGTTAATGTATGAGAGTAAACATTATCATGTTATGTATATCTTTAAGTGGGCATTTCAAAATGGAAAAGTGCAGAATTTCACTGATTTTTTAATGCCTTTTGAAAACGTCCCTTTAAATTCACAGACATAAGAGATTTTGAGGTCCATGTTTATTTTCAAATATTCCATCTAATTTGAATGTATTATCTCTGGTATTAGGGTTATATAGTGGGATGTTACAGATCATGAAATTTTAATTTCTAAGATTAATAACACTGTAAATAAAATCTTGAATACACATCCTTTCTTTCCCATTCTCATTGCCGTATGTCCCTATACGCTCTGATTTAAATTCTTATTATTGGCCCTTAACTGATCTTCTTGGAGTGCCTTTTTTATCTGTTGGTAGAGGAAAGGGATTGATATGTATAGTTTAATAAAGCTCTCCTGGTGTTTCAATAATTCTGTTGCTTTTTCTTTTACCTACTCTATACAATTGAGAAACAGGACTCTAAAAGAGTAGTTCTTAAACCTATTTATTTATCAAAATCAACTAGAATATCTGAGGAGGAGAGAAAGAAGTGATTCCTAGGACAGGGTAAATATTGATTTAGGGTTTCTGCTTAGCAACTGAGCATTCAAAGTTGTAATAACTTTCACAAGTAAGTCAGAAGTGCAAACTCACTTTACAAAAACAGGCAGAAATTTAGCTCCAGTCACTTCTGACATCTATTGATCTTTTGACTATTTTTATTGATGACCATTTCATCTGCTAAGAATTATGGTGAGGCTCCATAATTTATATAAGCAATGCTGGTCCTGACATCTTTTTATTCGGGGTTTTTATCCATTTTATCCAAAGCAAAAGGACCTTTACTCAGAAAATACACATAAACATTTATACACAAAATTTGTGAAGGACTTCCAGGGCTTTACCGACTTCCCGTACCACCACCTTTCATGAAATAATCCCCCTTTTTACACAACAGGGTATACATTTGGACTTCTAAATATTTCTTCTGATTTGTACTTTTGCAAGATGTATTTGGTTAAATGTTAGCTGCTATTATTAATATCACTGTCATTTTTACTGATTGTACAGTCCCTTATATGAAGAACTATGTTCTATTTTTAGACATTAGGGCCAGAAAAAAAGTTTGTTTCTCCTGAAAAATAAGGCTTATGCATTTTTTTAAAAAAAAGCTTAAATGCAATTATTTCATTCTCAATTTCATGTGAAGTCCCAATACAATATATATCCCATATTAAATTGAAGTTCAAAATCACAAGGGATGACTTACAAAATAAATTTTTAAAAAGCCTGTTTCACAACTCTTAACTCCCTCATCACATTGAGGATATGAAGAGGTTGGGAAGTTAGATGTTAAAGGATAATTCTTTTGAGAGCGTTGGTTGTAAGAAACCCTATTCCATTAGTGAGCTTTTTCCTTTATCTTGATTCAAAAAAGGAAAACTCAAAGGAGACCTCTGGGAAAAATAAATGTTTCTCCGGAAATGTGGAAGCAAAGTCTATTGGAGTTTTACCTAGCCAAGGAAATCTCAAGGACAAGAGACTGAAAGGCTAATTCTTCTGTCATGAAACAGCAGAGATGGCCGTGTTAATCTAGACATTGTCACAGCAAAATATATATGAAAGTTTACTATGGACCAGACGTAGACCACTTAGAGAGCTAGTATGGAGCTGTATTAGAGATTGACCAAGAACACATAGAGGGGCAAAGTAACCCAATTATTTCTTGAATGGAAATATACATGTACTGTCCATCACATATCTATCCTTTACCCAGTAATGCAACAGTTCTGAGAACTCACAAATTGTCCCACAAGAAAATCTGTCATTTTGAGACACCCATGGGAAAGAGGCACAGAGCTTAATATAAAATTACAGTTTTAGTCAAGTAAGAAACTCTTCGTTGTTTTTCCTTTTCTCTAGTATACCTATTTCAACTGACTTTGGAGCCAGACTCACTCCTACTGTTTGAGGGACCCAAGCAACATCCTATGTCTAAAGATTTAGCTATGAATTAAAAACACACAAACACACACACACACACTCTTTAAAAAAACAATGTTCTATTCTCTTACATGACAAATATGCCTTCCTAAATATCTGCAAGGCTAGAGTTGAATTTAAAATTTTTAGATTCTTTTTAGTCCGATGCTGGAAATTAACAGCATATAGAGATCTCACTGTTGGCCTCCTGACCTTTGGAAGAGCTTGTAGTCTGTCTCCCTTCTTTTCTTACTCCAGCTTCCTTCAGCACCACATGATGTCCAAGTTTCATACATAGTGCCAGGAACAGCTGGCCTTTGGCCGCCCATCAAGCCAAAGGTATTCACACCAACAGAGCAGCCCTATCCTTGGGAGGGCAAACCCCAGAGAGGAGCACTGTATAGAACATGGAATCAGGGCTTGCGTTGCTTGGGCAAAGAATGCCAGGGTCCTAGGTATTCCAATTATAGTGGGGTTAGAAGACAGTTCTGAAAAGGTGTATTTTTCCTTGATCCGCATGATTTCTTTGTCCCATATGACAGAGCAGGACAAGAAGACAGCCAACAGAAGCCTCTCAAAAGCATGGGATCAAGGGTAAGAGCTCTCATACCTGAGTCTAAGGGTAACACAGTCTGGAAGAATCAGTGACCATTATTAGTATGATTGAGAAGAGAAAAAACAGCATACAGGTGAAGAAAGAGAGCAGAAGGCAACCGTGACCTCCTTCCCACTGCATGGGGTTAGCCTATGGTTTGTGTAGACTGGTGAGGGGCATAGCTATAACTTTGAGAAAGTTTAACATATTAACTCCTTTAGGCATTTAAATTACGAGATTAGACACTTAAATTACTGACTGGAGAAACTTTTATCACCTAGTGGTGTTTCAAAATTAATGAGACATGTCCTAATTTCCATTCAGGGGAAGAGAAATGATTTTCCTCACAGAAAAAAAACAAAATGAAACAACATATTGCTTATAAGTAAACCTGCAAGTCCTGTTTATTTAATACATTTAATACAACTTTATTTCTATAAACAATAAAAAGTTTGTAGCTAATAATAACTTTCTTTGTTTTGCTTTTTGGGACTCTCAGAGCCAATTATATGTATTAGTTTATTTACTATATTGGATCTTACAGACTGCATTCCTGCATGTTACCTTTTTCTCTGGTCTTATCTCATATTTTCTTCTATGTTGTCCTAATTCTAAAGTTGTTAGTGTTTCTATTATTTTGTAGTTCATCTATTTTATAAAAACAGACTACGTATCAAGTGTAATATGTATACACATATAATTGTGTGGTATATTCTGAATTGGTTGCAAAATACTGATGGAAAAGGAGAGAAAAGTAAGATCAGAATAGACTGGTACTAGGATAATTTGAAAGCCCCCAGTATAAAGAATAATGGAAAATTCAGCCTTGATTATTCAGATGATACCATCTAAACATCCCTCCCCACTTCATTAGTAAGTTGGATGTGATAGATAAAGTATAAATTATAGTCAGCATATTTATTTACTTAGCAGATATTTGTTGAGTGCCTATTCTGTATCAGTCCCCGTGTGTTTAGACAAAATAGACTTGATTTTTCCACTAATGGATGGGAAGGAGAGTGGCAGTGCAGCTTCCCAAGCTTATGGCTCCATGCTTAGGACTCTGCACTTGGTTTAATGCTCTCCTATTGACATCTTGAAATTCTTAACCATTTTTGAACAAAGGTGTCCATATTTTCATTTTGTGCTGTTCCCCACAACTTATGTAGCTAGTTCTGAATAATGGGTTGTATAATCTAAATCTTTGTCTATTCACAGATTTGCCAAACACTCTCATGCCTCATCTGGATCTGGCATTCAAATTTTTTATGCCTGTGAATGGATTTAGATTTCTTTGTCAGGATACAATGTTGGCACATTATCTTGTCCCTATCAGAAACAAAAAAGAACAGTTTGAAAATGTACACAAATCCTCTCCTGTGTCAGCAAGACATCAGAGTGACTTATTTAAATGATTAGTTTGTCACGTGCTTCTGTTTTAGGAAAACAAGTTCTGTGAGAAAAGGAACTGTACAAATTGAATAAATTGGAAAGCCTCTTCCTAGTAATCTGCAGAGATGGTACTACGTATTGCTTTTGTTATCGTTTCTTGATTTCTGTGGGGTAGTGCTCTCTAGCTATATCCTTAAGCACAGAAACTTGAAACCTTAGGAGATATGAAACTCTCCTTTACATTTCTCTGCCTTTCAGTTCTAAATAATACGTCCTGGGTACACATGTATGTTAGTCTTGTTACTTCTCTACGTATTCATTCCTTCCTTGCTGTGCCTGACATTTATCTTTGCATTCTCAATACTGACTGCAGGCAGGACCTGTAACCTGGAAATTATTTATGCAGTGATTGAAATAACCTTCCATGTTCAGGCACTCAGAAAAGTGCTTTACATATGCTATTTTGTGGAATTAGGAATTATTTATTTCAGCCCATTCATAAGCTTTTATAAAATTCAGAAAGCTGTATTTCATCCATGTAATACTATTTAATATCTGCAATGGGTGTGTTCTTAGAGATGCAATTGTAGTATATCAAGACCCTTTAGGTACTTCAGGAACTGCCCTCTCTAGTATGGGGTTTAAGACATTTACCTTAGACAGCTGCAGCAATTACTAATTATGGGTCTCCTAAACATTATAGTGTCTGTTTACCAAGTATGAGTGAGATATTTGAGATATAATATTGTTGTCACTGACTATGCCATTATTCTCACAATTTTAGTCCTGAGTGGACTATATTTAGCCCATTCATTTAGTCCACCTAAAATAGTCCCAGAAGCTAGATGATACGGTTTGGCTGTGTCCCCACCCAAATCTCATCTTGAATTTTAGCTCCCATAATCCTCACATGTCATGGGAGGGACCCAGTAGGAGATAACTGAATCATGCGGATGGGTCTTTCCTGTGCTTTTCTCATGATAGTGAATAAATCTCATGACATCTGATGGTTTTATAAAGGGCAGTTCCCCTACACACGATCTCTTGCCTGCCACCACATAAGACATGCCTTTGCTCCTCTGCCATCACCCATGATTGTGAGACCTCCCCAGCCATGTGGAACTGTGGGTCCATTAAACCTCTTTTCCTTTACAAATTGCCAAGTCTCAGGTATGTGTTTATTAGCAGGGTGAGAACAAACTAATACAGTAAATTGCTAACAGGAGTGAGGTGCTGCTGTAAGGATCCCTGAAAATGTGGAAGCAACTTTGGAACTGAGTAAGAGGCAGAGGTTGGAACTATTTGAAGAGTGCCGAGGAAGACAGGAATATGTGGAAAAGTTTGTAACTTCCTAGAGACTTGTTGAATGGTTTTGACCAAAATGCTGATAGTGATATGGACAATAAAGTCCAGGCTGAGGTGGTTTCAGATGGTGGTGAGAAACTTATAGGGAACTGGATCAAAGGTGATTCTTGCTATACTTTAGCAAAGAGACTGGAAGCATTTTGCCCTGTCACAAGAGATCTATGGAACATTGAACTTGAGAGAGATTATTTAGGGTATCTGGTGGAAGAAATTTCTCAGCAGCAAAGTGTTCAAGAGGTGACCTACATGCTCTTAAAAGCATTCAGTTTTATTCATTCACAAAGATATGGTTTGGAATTGAAAGTTATGTTTAAAAAGGGAGCAGAGCGTAAAAGTTCAGAAAATGTGCAACCTGAACGATGCAATAAAAAAGAAAAACCGTTTTCTGAGGAGAAATTCAAGCAGGCTGCAGAAATTTGCATAAGTAACAAGTAGTCAAATGTTAATCACCAAGAAAATGAGGAAAATGTCTCCATGGCAGCCCCTTCCATTACAAGCCAGGGGGCCTAGAATGAAAAAATAGTTTCATGGACTGGGTCCAGGGCCCTGCTGTTGTATGCAGCCTAGGGACTTGGTGTCCTGTGTCCCAGCCACTCCAACTGTGGGTAAAAGAGGACAAAGGACAGCTCAGGAGGTTGCTTCAGATGGTACAAGCCCCAAGCCTTGGCAGCTTCCACATGGTGCCGAGCCTGCGGGTGCACAGAAGTCAAGAATTGAAGTGTGGGAAGCTCCACCTAGATTTCAGAGGATGTGTGGAAACACCTGGATGCTCAGGAGGAAGTTTGCTACAGGGTTGGAGCCCTCATGGAGAACATCTACTAGGGCAGTTCGGAAGGGAAATGTGAAGTCAGAGCCCCTACACACAAAATCCATACTGGGCTCTGCCTAGTGGAGCTGCGAGAAGAGGGCCACCATCCTCCAGACCCCAGAATGGTGGATCCACTCTAGCTTGCACCATGTGCCTGGAAAAGCTGCAGACACCCAACACCATCCCATGAAAGTAGCCAGGAGGGAGGCTGTAACCTGCAAAGCCACAGGGCCAGAGCTGCCCAAGACCATGGGAACCCAACTCCTGCAACAGTGTGACTAAGATGCAAGACGTGGAGTCAAAGGAGATCATTTTGGAGTTTTAAGATTTGACTGCCCTGCTGTATTTTCGACTTGCATGGGGCTTTTAGCGCCTTTGTTTTGGCCAATTTCTACCATTTGGAATGGCTGTATATACCCAATGCCTGTACCCCCATTGTGTCTAGGAAGTAACTAACTTGCTTTTGATTTTACATGCTCATAGGCGGAAGGGACTAGCCTTGTCTCAGATAAGATGTTGGACTGTGGACTTTTGAGTTAATGCTAAAATGAATTAAGACTTTGGGAGACTGTTGCGAAGCCATGATTGATTTTGAAATGTGAGGACATGATATTTGGGAGGGGCCGGGGTGGAATGTTATGGTTTGGCTGTGTACCCACTCAAATCTCATCTTGAATTGTAACTTTCACAATTCCCACGTGTCGTAGGTCATGGGAGAACCCAATGGGCGGTGACTGAATTATGGGGATGGGTCTTTCTTGTGCTATTTTCATGATAGTGAATGTGTCTCATGAGACCTGATGGTTTTAAAAACAGGAGTTTCCCTGCACAAGCTCTTTCTCTGCCTGCTGCCATCCAGGTAAGATGTTACTCTTTTCTCCTTGCCTTCCACCATGCTTATGAGGCCTCCCCAGCCACGTAGAACTATAAGTCCATTAAACCTCTTTCTTTTGTAAATTGCCCAGTCTCAGGTATGTTTTTATCAGCAGCATGAAATGGACTAATACACCATTAAACCTCTTTTCCTTTATAAATTACCCAGTCTCGGGTATGTCTTTATTAACAGCATGAGAATGGACTAATACACTAGTCTTTATAGACTCTTCATAATCTTTTCGTTTCAAATTAGACCTGTTTCTGGCTTTGTTATTGACAAGGAGATGTAATATTTAATCACACTAATTTTATTATTGTTCCTATTATTCTATTCTGTTTTTTTAATATTCTCCAAAGGGCATTGTTATTTTCTATAATTATTTTAAAATTGCTATTTGAGTAAGTTTTATACAAAACTTTCAAACTCTTTCACATAATTGACTATTTATTTTTCGCAACTATAGTCCAGTACATAGAAAAGATACTGGTACATGTTAGGTGATGAATAAGTATTTGTCAAATGACCAGAAGAAGAATAAGTGATTGAATGAGTTGACAACACCCTGGGACATTCTGAAGTAGGGTGTGAAATAAGCACAAAACTGCTGCTACCATACAAAACTGAAAATTTTAAAAGCATTCATTCCTGAATGACTCTTAAATTCTCCAGCTCCCTAATTAAAGAAGGCACTCAATAAAACACAGGGCAATGCATATGAAAAAGGACTCTGAATTTGTTGGGAAATGTTGATCTTAAGCTAAATATGATTTATCAATATGCTTTTGTTGTAAGAACAACTGCTGGCACAATATAGGAACTTCCTAAAGCATAGTATTCCAAAAAACAATAAGGGTATCACCATGTTTCTCTTCATTATTTCAAGAATGTCTCATGGCAGTAGATGTTAGACCTTGATGAATGGAAATCCATTCTGAGGATAGGAGAGTGATGAGACAATGAGAGATATGTGAAAAGATATTTCATCTAGAAAATTGTCTTCATAAAACCCAATATACTTTCGCCGTATAATTCCAAAAGAAGTCCAAAGGAAATAAAACAAGACTCAGGCAAAATTCAGGTATAACATTGTACATAGGCTTAATCATGTTTTGATGATCAAAACAACATAAATGGACAATAATAGGGAGAGTATTCAATAAACTAGGATGAGTTGCAACCACTAAGAGCAATGTTTTATAGTTTTACAGACTACGGTGAAAAGTTATCTGGTTACAAAGTGTTATTAACCATATACGTTCAATACATGTATCTCTTCCTTCTTCCATGTAACAGAAAGAAATACACCAAAAGTATTAGCAATAGTACATATTAATTTCCTTTCTTTTTCTTATATTTCCACAGTAATGATGTTTTCTTTTGTTCTTATAATTAGGAAAATAAAGCTTTTGTATAAGTATATAATCTATATATTTTCTCCCTTCCCTGGTGGCAAACCTAAAACTCATAACTTATTTTCTGACAAAGAAAAAAAAAAGACATGCTTGGGGATAAAACACTATGTACCAGTTTTTGTTTTCTACTGTCTGTGGTTCCTAAATAATATTATTGATTTGCACTTGTCTCCTTTCAACAATTATTTAATTCCTCTTACTTAAAACATGAAGAAAGACTGAGGCCAAAATCAAATAATATAAGACTGAAGAAAAAATGTCAAGAAGTAAGTGGAGTGAGAAAAATAAAAAGCCTGTAAGTCTTATTAGGCAAATTGCAGCTGTTGAACCAAAATGCCAGTGTAAGCTTCCTGATAGCATATACGAAAAAGACAACATATTATTCTAATTAATTAACCATGGGAAAAGTATTAGCTTATTAGGAAAGACTGGACATAAGCTTTGTCATATTTTTACATTAATTAATTTATTCATGTATTTAACAAAAGTTCATTGACCATATACTGCGTATAAGGAAGTAAACTAGTGGCTTAAGCAGAGGGAATAAAAAGTATAGAGAATGTAATTGCAAGGAAAGGTCAGGTTACTGTGGATGAAGAGCCTTCCAGCGTGACAAGTCTCATCAACTTTGAGGTGCTACCCTTTGTTGCTAATGATGTGCATCTTCATAAGGCTTGCGTTGTTATAAGGTTGTTGAAGGCTGCTTGATATATGCTCCTTGATTATGAAGCTAATATTAACCATCCTAGTTATTATAAAGACAGCTTGTTTAGTGTCTGCCTTACCCACTTCCCAATTTTCTGCCTGCTGTCCCCACACAATCTAAACTCTATGAAGTTAGGAGTTCTATATTTGCTCATGTCCATTCCCTAGAGTATAGAATGGCACCTTATTCCACATTAAGTGCTCAGTAAGTATTCCTTTGATATTGCTGAATTGATTGAATGGATGACTACAATCTTCTAAGGCTCAGATTTTAGCATGATGACTTTAAGGTGATAACTACTGTTTTCTTTTAATCACAATGATTTCAAAAAATAAAATAATAAATAACATTGATTTCCTGAAACACACTTGGGTGGATACTAATGTGTAGAGAGTTTTAGGGGATTCTTTTTCATTGGCTGCTCAAATTTAAAATTTGCGAAGGTCATCAGTGTATCTGTTAGTACAAATTTAAAAGCAGCTTTGTGTGTTTTCATAAGAAACTCACTGTTAGAAAATCTTTTTTATTATAATCTGCAGATTGAATTCTCCCTTGATCCCCATAGTCTCTAGATCTATAAAAACTATACACAAGTTTCAATACATCAGCATAAAAGGTAAAAGGTATTGTAGCTCAGTATGCATTTGTAGTTTGCAAACATTTTCTTGGCATAAGAGCTCTTTATCAAAAGGGTTCCCATGGGAAACTCCGTTACCTGCTTTAAGAGCATCTCTCATTAAAAAGGTATAAGGACAGGATAGTAACCTCTCATCCCTTACTCGCATCTCCTTTTTTTCCTTCCTCTTCCTTCTCTCACACCATTTGGTAGCTCCTAATGTGGAAACTCATGCCTTCTAAAAGTTAGAAAAACATTGTAGAGTGTAAGTTTTTATAGTTGATATGAAGTGTTTCTTCTGATAAGATTTCACCAGTATGTCTGGCATCATCATCATCATTATGTTAAAAATCTATCCCATGAGAACACAGCAGGTTCTAACTCAGCTACTGTTACATATAGAAATATGAGGAAAACTAATTTCAGATTTTAAAGAGAAACAGTTTGACTCAGCACATTAAGCAACTGGATGGCAATTCATGGACTCAGAGTTTTCAAGGTGTCCTTTGGCTGATGTGTTTGACACTGGGAAAGTCACTGCTTCTCTTTACATTGGGTTACTCATCAATAAAGTAGTGTAGCACATGATTGTGCTGACTCAGCTCATTCTCACAGCGTGTTGATTCATTATTAGCAATGATACTGCACTATTCTATTTCAGTAACCAATAAAAATAGGAAGGGGTAAAATTAGTCACATTTGTAGTTAAATAAGAATTTGAAGGAAGCTTATATGCTTCAGGGCTTCATGTATATATATATAAAATTGGTGAATTTAGGTAAGATTTCACAGTGAAAATAAAAATAAATTTCAGTTGAGATGTACAAGGTAGCTCTAAGTAATTTTAATTTTAGCGCTAATTGGAGAGAATGCCAGTGTTCAAGTTTCTGGAGTAAGGTGTGAGCAGCAGTTGGGATATACGCCATAATTCTATCAAGACAAGTATGCACTGCTTTTGGGACTTTTACCAGTAAAAGGATGTTTTTAATTTGTTGAAAATTAAAAAAAGAAATCTAGCTGGTTCTGGCTACTAGAATATGAAACTAATAGAAAAATGTTTATCATTGTAAATCTGATGTTAGGATATTGCTTTGGATTATTAGTAAGTTGAATACCTTAATTCTCTGCTTGAGTATGAATAGCTATTCCAGCTAACAGAAAATACTAAAAATAATAATTTTTTAAAAAACATAGTAACTAAAATGGTCATTCTTTATCTCTTTTTCAAGGTAATCACATCCTATGCCCTAGGTGACAGTTCTGTACTTCAGTCATTTCTTCAGTTATGTACTTCAGTCATTTCTAAAGCCTTATGCAATGGGAGAGAAAGCAAAGATCACTTTGCCATTGCTCTATTAAGTTTCACACACAACCTCTAGCTCTAATCTTTTACAAGTTAAGACAATTACAATTATTTTCCCCTATGAGACAACAGAACTTCTGTTAACGGATCAATAACGGGCACTATTCTGACATACAAATGAAATGAAAATAGTTCTCATGGCAAATAAGCCCTGTGTTTCTTAGTGAACCCTAATTTCCACTTCCTGGTGTTCACGTCTTTATCTACTTCCCTCTGCTTGACTGGAAATAGAATAGAATATGACAAAGGTTAAGGGATTTTGCAATTATAGTTAAGGCTCTAAATCACTTGATTTTGAATTAATCAAAATGGAGATTACCTTAGGTAGGCGTGAACAAATCAGCTGAAAGTTCTCCAAAGTGGGACCAGGCTTCCACTGAAGTAAGAGACTGTCTCTATTACTGAGTTTGGAGAAGTAACCTGTCATGTTATGGGCAGGCCTGTGGAAGAGCCATGTGACAAGGAACTGCAGATGGCCTCTAGGAGCTTAGAGCAGTCTGGCCAACAGCCAGGAAAAAAAAAAAAAAAATCTTAAAAAAGGACCCTCAGTCCTACAACCACAAGGAGGTAAATTCTCCAACTACTAAAGTAAGGTTGGAAACAGATCTCTTCACAGTTAAGCCCCGATGAAAATGCAACCCTAGAAAACACCTAGATTGCAACATGGCAAGACCCTGGAGCAGAGAACTGTGGTAAGCTGCACCTGGACTTCTGAACTACAGAAACTGAAGTTGTAAGCCACTGAGATTGTGGCTCTTTTTTTAATACAACATAGAAAACAAACATACTCCCCTTGACAGAAATGTTTTTAATTTAGAGTAAAGAAAGATAAAATACAATAATAAGTAATGGTGTTTTTTATGTACCAAAAATGGTATTATTTTTTAAACATTTGCTCCCTAGTGGGAGTCTTTGCAGTATAAGACACGAGATACAGTGGGGTGGGAGTCACCTCTCTGAAATTTCCTGGGCAAAGGAATTATCCACTTGAGATAAAAGTCAATGGAGTAGCCAGGTGTTTCCTATTTACTATACCCACTAACTGTATTGGCTGAAAAGGTTGGCACTAATTTTGGAGAAAGTGTTCTTTACTGGCTAGTTCGATATTGAAGAAGAAAATTGTTATTAATTTCTCCCTCAGTAACAAAAGAGGGCAGAAAGAGAATTTTAATTACATATGGAAATGTATAGTAAAAATTATGTTTCAAGGACATGACTACAAAAGAAAAAATAAGTCTATGAGCATTGTATGTAGGTACTTTGGAATGAGAGAAAGGATAGAAATTCCTTTACAGTAGATAGAAATGCAGTTGGAGTTGGCCCTAAGAAAAGGAAGTAAAATGATTTCTGTAGGTTGATGGGAAGGACTAAAGAGGCAGAGTTAGAGTGTCAGATAAATCTAGGGATCTAACTGCCAAGACATCACATTGGATCACTTTTAAATCTGTAGGACATAGGGAAATACCACTGCTTCTCTTGCAGTTGATATGTGGAAAATTTAACTGTTTACATGAAGCATAGGCCCATGATAGATTAGAGCTGAAAAAGAGTTTTAGGGTCCTTGAGTCTAATTCTTTGTTTTGCTAGTTTTTTGAGAAAACTAAGGGAAAGAGCTGGTAAATGATTTCCCTATTGTCATTCAGTAAGTTATCATTAGAGCTGAGAGGGGAAAAAAAGCACTCTAGATTCCTGATTCAATAGTCTTTTTGTTTAAAGCTTACTAAACAGAGGTAAATTGGTAAATAGGGATAGATAGATAAATAGATAATGTATATCAACAATATATATAGCGATATATATTTAATATTTTATATATGTAGATATAAATATATCTACACACAAATAACTTAAAAAGTAGATTAAACATGATCTAGTAAAACAGTCCAATGCTCCAGTTTTACAGATTGGGAAAACTGAGAGCCTAAGGGGTTACTTGTTATAGCTCCTATCCCCAAACTTACAAAACAAAGAGTTTTACAGAATGAGTCAAATATAACTTGTTTGGACTACTATTTCATTTTACCATTTTATCCCTATTAGTATTTATCGTCATACATTCAAAGGAATTCATACATGTAGACACATCTGAGGTGTTCCTGATTTCTCCTGTTCGATCTGTGGTAAAACTCCTGTGGCACTATAGCACCCTTTAGCTTATCAGTCTTCTTTCCCTCACCTCGTAGATCAGAACTTATCAGCCCCCATCCTGGTCCTTCTGAATCTTTTGTCAAGTCATTGCTTTCCAATCTCTGATAAAGTGTTGAAAGGTTACCATTATGCCTCTCAGAGATACATACAGTCATGTGCCACATAACTATGTTTCAGTCAATGAGGGACCATATGTATGATGGTGGTATCATAAAATTACAATACTCCATTTTTTATGGAGTATTCTATATTTAGATATGTTTAGATACATACATACTTACTATTGTGTTACAATTGCCTGCAGTGTTCAGTATAATAACATGCTGTACAGGTTTGCAGCCTGGGAGCAAATAGGCTATACCATATAGCCTTAGTGAACTTATATAATGTCCCCAACATATAGCCTATGATGTCCTCACAATGATAAATTTACCTAATAACACATTTTTCAGAATGTATATCTGTTGTTAAGAGACATGTGACTCTACATTTTAAAAGTAATCGTGAACATGCCAAGTCTCAATCCCCTGAAATAATGTCCAACATTAGAAATTTTACACTGATGGAAAAGTGTTTCTGGAGAATGTATTAGAAGCTTTTGGACAATGCCATAAAACCACTTAAAATTTTAGATACCTCTAGCTGCTGGGAATTTACTTCAAAAGATAAACCAGAAGTAAACTGAGTAGATGGCAATAAAATCTTTTTAAAAAAAATCCAATGCCTTATATGTCACAGGTGGAAATACTTTTCGGATCTTTCTACTTTTAATGTAGAACCTAAACTAAATCTAAAGTGTCTAGCCTGAAAATAAAATATCCCAGGATACATGTTGTTTAAACTGTTTTGTTGGTCCCCCACCATTTTTAATGATATTTTTTCCTTGCCTGAACAACCCAGAGGTTGAGCAAATGCAACCCAAAGCCTGTGGTTCTTTTTAAACTCAGTTCGATTCTCACCTCTCTTTCTCTGCTTCTTCCCACCCCCCACTCAGTTGCCATGTTCAACAACACTTCAAAGGTGTGGCTGGCTTCATTTCTGGGCTTAGATTCTGTTTAAAGAAGAAGCTAAATTGGAATCAGTTTATCACCCTTGGCTAGAATTTTTAACAGAATTTAAAACCATAGAGGACCCCCAGTCACATCTAAAATGATGCTGAGTGTATCAGCTGGGTACTTGATCTTCAAAGCAAGCCATAGCCCTGGATGAATCTCACTGTCACTGCTAACATTGCATCTTGAGCCTTCAGACACATGGCTTCACGGATACCCAGGGCACTTTCAGTATTTTTATTTTTTCTTAAAAAAGAAGAAATTAGTGAAGTGTGTTTTTACACATTTTTCTTTACATGATGGTGCTTTCATTAAAATGAAAGCAAACGAGAAATAAGTGCGGGAAGATAGGCAAACACAAAAGAAAAATCCTAAGATTAATTTTCTCTATTGTATTTGAAATCAGGTCAGCAGAGTTAGATCTGAGAGCATAAACACTAACCATCAAATAATGTTATAGGGCAGAGAAAGCACAAACAACTACAGAGCTTCTTCACTTAATTGGCAGTGCTGTGAAGAATGCAGTCGGTTAAAAGCAGAACCATTGTATTGAAAAAGTAGAAGTTCTTATCTGTATCTTATGTTTATCTATGATATCAAGCTTTTTCTAGCACATATCTTATATTTAACAACGCCTTTATACAACCTATAAACAGAGGCTGGACTGCAGTGTTTTGTCCTCTATAAAGGTCATGCTATGTTTTTTTTTTTATTATTATTATTATTATTATACTTTAGGTTTTATGGTACATGTGCACAATGTGCAGGTAAGTTACATATGTATACATCTGCCATGCTGGTGCGCTGCACCCACCAACTCGTCATCTAGCATTAGGTATATCTCCCAATGCTATCCTTCCCCCCTCCCCCCACCCCACAACAGTCCCCGAAGTGTGATGTTCCCCTTCCTGTGTCCATGTGTTCTCATTGTTCAATTCCCACCTATGAGTGAGAATATGCGGTGTTTGGTTTTTTGTTCTTGCGATAGTTTACTGAGAATGATGATTTCCAATTTCATCCATGTCCCTACAAAGGACATGAACTCATCATTTTTTATGGCTGCATAGTATTCCATGGTGTATATGTGCCACATTTTCTTAATCCAGTCTATCATTGTTGGACATTTGGGTTGGTTCCAAGTCTTTGCTATTGTGAATAGTGCCGCAATAAACATACGTGTGCATGTGTCTTTATAGCAGCATGATTTATAGTCCTTTGGGTATATACCCAGTAATGGGATGGCTGGGTCGAATGGAATTTCTAGTTCTAGATCCCTGAGGAATCGCCACACTGACTTCCACAAGGGTTGAACTAGTTTACAGTCCCACCAACAGTGTAAAAGTGTTCCTATTTCTCCACATCCTCTCCAGCACCTGTTGTTTCCTGACTTTTTAATGATTGCCATTCTAACTGGTGTGCGATGGTATCTCATTGTGGTTTTGATTTGCATTTCTCTGATGGCCAGTGATGGTGAGCATTTTTTCATGTGTTTTTTGGCTGCATAAATGTCTTCTTTTGAGAAGTGTCTGTTCATGTCCTTCGCCCACTTTTTGATGGGGTTGTTTGTTTTTTTCTTGTAAATTTGTTGGAGTTCATTGTAGATTCTGGATATTAGCCCTTTGTCAGATGAGTAGGTTGCGAAAATTTTCTCCCATTTTGTAGGTTGCCTGTTCACTCTGATGGTAGTTTCCTTTGCTGTGCAGAAGCTCTTGAGTTTAATTAGATCCCATTTGTCAATTTTGGCTTTTGTTGCCATTGCTTTTGGTGTTTTAGACATGAAGTCCTTGCCCATGCCTATGTCCTGAATGGTAATGCCTAGGTTTTCTTCTAGGGTTTTTATGGTTTTAGGTCTAACATTTAAGTCTTTAATCCATCTTGAATTGATTTTTGTATAAGGTGTAAGGAAGGGATCCAGTTTCAGCTTTCTACATATGGCTAGCCAGTTTTCCCAGCACCATTTATTAAATAGGGAATCCTTTCCCCATTTCTTGTTTTTGTCAGGTTTGTCAAAGATCAGATACTTGTAGATATGTGGCATTATTTCTGACGGCTCTGTTCTGTCCCATCAAGCTACCAATGACTTTCTTCACAGAATTGGAAAAAACTACTTTAAAGTTCATATGGAACCAATAAAGAGCCCGCATCGCCAAGTCAATCCTAAGCCAAAAGAACAAAGCTGGAGGCATCACACTACCTGACTTCAAACTATACTACAAGGCTACAGTAACCAAAACAGCATGGTACTGGTACCAAAACAGGTCATGCTATGTTTTAAAGAACTTTTCATTCAACATTCAACTGAATGTTGAATGATGGACAGGTGTTCTCCATAAGAAATGAAATAATCCTAGCAAAGATGATAACATGAACAAAGTCAAAATGGGATAAAATAGTCTGGCATATTTGTGGAACTACATGCATTTCAGAGTGGCTGCTGTGTAGGAAGGAGGTAGAGGTAACCCACAAAGAGATGAGGCTAAGGTGCAGGGAGAAAGATCTTATTACTCAGTTTAGATTGACTGGCTGAGTGTGAGGAGTTACTACAGGTGAGGGCAGGATACAGAAAAGGGAGATCCAAGGATCGTGAGGACATTTTAGGAGTGCAGTAGGCCAGAAGGGTATGCACTTGGTGTCCACTAGGAGGATAGTGGACAGGGATGTCAGTATTTAGGGATACGAGAAAGTAAAACAAAGAGTGGAGTCCTGAATAGGTGACAAACACCATTTAATGAAATTGAATTTGAAAATGTAAAAATTGTACTAGGGTGATTTATTTATTTGGAGCCTAATACATGGAAATTGAGAAGTTTCCTCCAATATGTACTTGATAGACAACATGGTTCAGTGGAAAGCCATGGGTTTTGAGGCCTGAAGACCTACATTGATATTTTATCTGCATCTCTGTATCTGTGGGAACTTGAGAAGCTACTTAACCTCTCCAAGCATTGGTTTTCACATATATACAATGAATAATAATAATACTTATTCTATAAAATATTGTGAATTTTTATTTTTTTTTAGAGACTAGGTCTAACTTTGTTGCCCAGGCCAGAGTGCAGTGGCATGATCAAAACTTACTACAACCTCAAACTCCTGAGCTCAAGTGATCCTCCTGCCTCAGCCTCCAGAGTAGGAAAATATTGTTAATTTTAATTAAATTTATGTATAATATCTGGTACAATCTGTGGCACATATCATATGTAAAATAAATGTTGATTTTCTTTCCTGTAGAAAATCTACTTGAGATACTTTCGCATTCTGCATAATTTAAGAAAGGGTTTTGCGGTAAAATAACATTTGACGTGATGGGGAGAAACATATAACCACCACAAGAGAAAAAGGAACCAGGGACTGCATTAATGGTAAAGCCAATCATGGCAGAGCAGGAGAGAATTTTGTAGCATTATTCCCTAGGACATATGAGACAAACATGAGTGAAGGAGTTATTTCCTTGATAATTAGGGCCTATGGTCCTTCTAGGCTAGTATATAAAAAAATGTTTTTTATTAGCTTATCCTCCTATCTTTATGACAGGTTACTATTTGATAAAAATTGTCTGCTTAATCCAGTTATGAACAATTTCAACCACCAAGATACTGTACTGAAATGCTTTGTAAAACATTTTGCAGAGCTCAATCTGCAGTTAGTAACTAACAGCTTTATTTCAATGTCATTCAATTAAATCTAGCCCTCATTACTTGTGTTCCTACTGTGTATCCAATGCTATGCTAGTGCTGTCAATAAAGAATGTCTACAATATATCCAATTCCCTCAAAGAGCTCATATTTTAGTAGCTTATTCCTATTCATGTGAATTTTTTTCATCATGGACCCATGGGATATATAACTTTACATACCACCGTGGATCATACCAGGGCAAAGGAACACTTGGTAAAGTTGGATGAAGTGTCCTACTACTTCACAGCACTTTTACAAACTGGTCAATGTCCTTTTCTACTGAAATTTTATCTTGTCTTAATATACGAGTGTCAAAAACAAGATAGAATATCAACTTCCAGAATCACTTACTTATTTTCAGTGTAAAAAAATTAGTTTACTTGGCCCCAAACAGCCTAGTTTCAAGAAAACCTTCTTCTAGCTATATACTATAGTCTTCAAAAGCCAGAATTATTTCTTGTATTTTCTCAGAACAGGGCTAGACTTCCCAAGGTAGCTTGCAAACTTAGCTCAGTAATGCTTCTTTAAGTCTAGTGGGTAAAGTGAGAAACCCTTTCTTCTGCCTCTAAATGTCTGTTTCTCCTCCTGGAAAATGACCTTGACTTCTTATTTTTACCCTCTCATTTCCCACATCCAAATCAATCTCTAGTGATGCTAATTTCTAAATATTTATTGAATCTACATGCCTTCTATCTGTATTCTCCCTGACTATATCAGACTCTTACTTATCACCCTAACCAACTTTTCTTCCCTCTGTCCTGATCTATGGGCAAAGTGAGCATTCCAACAAGGAACTCTGACGAGGAGCTCATTTGCTAAAAGGCTTCAAGTTGCTTTGTTTGGAATAAAATGTCTTCTATAAAATGACCCCTGCCCACATCTCTGGCCTTTCTTTATGGCACTTCTTGGCTTCATTATTTTAACAGTGTACTGAAAAACTGCATGCCCTGAGCCATTTTACTCCATTCTATCTGTGCTTACTCTGAAAAATCTGCTTGAGATACTGTCTTCCTGTCTTCTGCTTTTTCACTTTACGACCTCCTACTCATATTTCAAGAATAAGTTCACGTGTCATTTCTTCCAGGAAGTGTTCTCTGATAACCTTCTTTCAGGCAGGGTAACCTCCTATTTCTCTGAGCTTAAATAATTCTCTGTGTATCCTTTTATAACAGTACTTATTAATGAAGTTACGTGTATAGATTCTGAGCTCCTTTATGTAAAATACCATATGTCCTTAGTCTTTCTGTCATAACTATCTTCTATCATGCTTGAAACACAATCATCAATAAATATTTCATGAAACATACCAATTTTCCCTTGTTATCCAAAATAAGTAAGATATGCCTACGGTGGTTGCTGTTTTCCTATGAATGCTGCTCGTCTCCACTCAATTTTACCATATAAAGTTGACAACTCTAACCCTGCCGGATACAAAAGATGTTTTATGAGACCTAGTGTTAGCTCTTCCAGCTGCGCAGATTTGGTCACTTATAAATATTCTGTATTTTCTTGTCCTTAATTACTTTTATAATTTATTAGGGAATTTAACTCCAGAGTTACCAGGTTTCTTTGAGAGCCTGTGGAGAGAGACTTAGCAAAAGCCATTCAGGATCTAAGTTAATTACAGTTTGTGTCTTAATTACAAACATGCTATGTATTTTATTAACTCCTTCCAATAATCTTAACCATATGGAAAAAGTAAAATTTTCTTTTATAATAATTATACTAATGTGATCTTGCTAAATTTATCTACTCTGGCCTCTGATGGCCAAAATCTTTGTTTCAAAATCCTAAGGAACCTGATGTTAACTGCTTTGCTATTGATTTACCTCTCTTGAAATTGTTGCTGTACATGAACTTAAGTATAAACACATATGAACAAATTCTTAATATAAAACTTTCTTAATTTCAACTGCATATCAGCTGTCTAAGGTCAGTGTATCCTATACCAATTACTTATTAAATCCCTAGCATACCTTTTGTGGAGTAAAGAAGAACAGGGAGTACCAATAAATATTGTCTAATAGGTTTTAGTTTTTGTACACAATGATTTTGAACATCAAAGTGTAAAGTAAGCTTCATTTGAAATGCAATAGCATGGCTTCTCCAACAGCTTAATAAAAAAAATTAAGAAAATTGATACTTGTGGATAGATCTGGTGGGGAATTCCTTGAATGAGGGAAGAAGTGAATGGACCTTAATTTAAGAGTGAGCTTAGAGGAGGACGTTTGGGAGAACTATCCCCATACTGCTTTTTTTCTTTCTTTTCTTTTTTTTTTTTTTTTTTTTTTTTGAGATGGAGTCTCATTCTGTTGCCAAGGCTAGAGTGCAGTGGCACAATCTCAGCTCATTGCAACCTCCGCCTCCTGTGCTCAAGCAATTCTCTTGCCTCAGTCTCCCGAGTAGCTGGGATTACAGGTGCCTGCCACAACGCCTGGCTAATTTTTTTTGTATTTTTATTAGAGATGGGGTTTCACAACATTGGCCAGGCTGGTCTTCAATTCCTGACCTCAGGTGATCCACCCGCCTCAGCCTCCCAAAGTGCTGGGATTACAGGTGTGAGCCACCGTGCCTGGCCCCCAATACTGCTTTCTAACACGTGGAATGAAGGTATGTTTAGAAGTATTCTTGTTTTACCAATAATTCTGCTAGAAAAAGCATAACATATTATGATTCCTATCATTTAGATAATTTGAATATATTATACTTACTACCTCCATATCAAGAAGAATTGCCCTTTAAGATGGCCAGGACACCAGAAGTGGCATTTATGCATCTACTTTCCTGGCAACAATAAGGTCTTTTTGTTTTTGTTTTTGTTTTCCATTTAAAGTTGATCTGTTTGGCCTGTTTAATTCATTCTTTCCTATGGGACAAAAATGTTAGGAATATTCAACTAGCAATGTAGTATTTTGCAAGCATTTCTTCTCTTAAAAAAGATAATCATCTGATCAAAGAGGACGCTTCCTTGTTAGATACTGACGATGAAAAATAGTACTTAAAACTACTATAAGGCAGGCAAAGTAGAACTTATCATGTGTTTGGTAATTAAATTCCCAGGGAGACAGTTATTTTACCCCCAAACCCATGGCCTTCGTCTGCAGATCTAATTATAATCTACTAAGAAACGAATGTGTCCCTGGCTTTACAACAATCCACATTTCAACAGTGACCTCACAGAAAAGGGAGACAGTAAGGTAAATGCAAGGAGATATCAGTTTCTAAGGAAGGAAACTTTAAGGAACATTAAGAAATTTAGCCAGCGTGTGCATTAGAAGAACAAATGTACTCCCAAGAAACCAAATAATTTGTATAGAGTTCTGACAGATGGATCTCGGTACAGGAGAATTTTAATATTCATGATGATTTATCCTGGAGGAGAAAATCAGTCTCCTTCCTCAGCCACTGCTATGGTTCTCCAATTAGCTCATGGACAAAGTGGCCATATTAGCAGGGATGAGATTATGTATATTCTCAGGAATGATGACTTCCACTTGTCAACAGCCATCTAGTTACAGCTATTTTTGTGTGTCCAGTCTTCCAAGAGCAAAGACCAACACTGCATCCCCCAAACTGCACTATTCCCCAGGGTTATTAGCCGTCTACCCATTGGTGGATTAAGTTGGACTACTTCTATTATGGAAGTGGCAGCTCTCTGATTTTACTGTACTAGACATATATTCTGGATGTAGATTTGCCTTTTCAGTATTTATGACATCCTTGGACATACAGAATATCTTATCATTTTTCCCAGAAGCATCACTTACGACCAGGGACCTCACTTTACAGCAAATGAAGTGTGGCCATAGATTTATGCTCATGGTTTTCATTGATTTCACTGTGTTCCCCATGAACTAGAAGCAACTGTCTGAATGGAAAAGTGAAATTGTTTCTGAAGACTCAGATACAGTGCCAATTAGGTGGTAACACTTTGCAGGGCTTGAACAATGTCCGCAGGATGTACTACTGTATGCACTAAATCAGAGTTCAATTTATGATGCTATTGTTTCATATTTATGAATCTCATGGAGATGTGTAAATAACTAGATCCTTTCGTTATTATCCCTGGTGATCCATTAAAAATATTTTTTCTTCTGTTTCTGTGACTTTAGGCTCTGCTGCTTTAGAGACTGTACTTTAAAAAAATATATATTTCTACCAGTGGACACACAATGATTCCATTAAACTAAAACTTGAGACTTTTAATGTCTATCTACTTTATCATAGCATACACCCCTAATTACTGAAATAATGATCATCACTTTACTAAATTCCCAGACAATTCAGTGTCCTTAGAACATATTTCTATTTACCTTCCTGTGTATTCTATGATTTCCACACATTTTATTACGTATAAAAAGAATTTGCATTTTATAGTTATGATTCATTTACACTTTCTAATTTTAATTCCACTGATTTTTATATTTCAATTCCACAAATTTTTGTATCTCTGAACTTTATTGTAGATATTTTTCTTAATGTATCATTTACAGCAGACAGTTAACAAAAATCTCTTAATTTTTGTCTGAATATATCTATTTTACTTTTATAATTGAAATATAATTTCAAAGAAAATCGAATGCAATGTTGTTATTATTTTCTTTCAACTCTTTGAAGATATCCATCCATCATCTTCTGGCTTCATATTTTCTGTTGAGAACTTAGCTATCAGTATACACATTGTTTTTCTGGAGGTTGTATGTATTTTTCTTAGTCAGCTTTTAACATATTTTATAGTTTTTGTTTGTTTGTTTTTGGTTTTATTTTGATAGAGTCTTGCTCTGTCACCCAGGCTGGAGTGTAGTGGCGCGATCTTAACTCACTGCAACGGTTGCCTTCCCAGTTCAAGCAATTCTCCAGCCTCAGCCTCCCAAGTAGCTGGGATTGCAGGCACCCACCACCATGCCCAGCTAATTTTTTTTTGGGGGGGGGTATATGTGTGTGTATATATATATATATATGTTTTTTGTTGTTGTTTTTGTTTTTTTTTTTAGTGAGAGGGAGTCTCGCTCTGTCGCCCAGGCTGGAGTGCAGTGGCGTGATGTCGACTCACTGTGAGCTCCGCCTCTTGGGCTCAACGCCATTCTCCTGCCTCAGCCTCCCGAGTAGCTGGGACTACAGGCACCGCCACCACACCTGGCTAATTTTTTGTATTTTTAGTGGAGATGGGGTTTCACCGTGTTAGCCAGGATGGTCTTGATCTCCTGACCTCGTGATCCGCCCGCCTCGGCCTCCCAAAGTGCTGGGATAACAGGCGTGAGCCACCGCTCCCGGACTTTTTTTTGGTATTTTTAGGAGAGAGGGTTTTTCACCATGTTGCCCAGGCTAATCTCAAACTCCTCCCCTCAAATGATCCGCCTGTCTTGGCCTCTCAACGTGCTGGGATTACAGTCATGAGAACATTGTAGAGTTTCTAAAAACTATTTTAAAATAATTCTAGAGTCACATTAAATTGTAAAACGTAGTTCAAGGTGGTTCTATCTATCTGCCCTTCACTGAGTTTCCTCCAATGATTATATCTTACATAACTGTAGTATAATACCAAAACCATGTATTTCCTTTTTTAATATTTTATATGAAAATGGTTTCAGATTTACACAAATTTTACAAAAAGGTGCAAAGTATCTGTGTCCATCAAACATCTTCTCAAGTGTTAACATTTATTAAATCATAATATAATTATCAAATCCAGAAAATTAATGATACAATTTACTAATTAAATAGAGACCACATTTAAATTACAGCATATATCCACTAATGCTCTTTGTCTGATCCAGGATCCGATCCAGGTTCACATAATTCATTTAATTGTCATGTACAGTTAGTCTCCTTGGATCTGGAACATTTTCTGTTTTTATTGTTTTTTATGACCTTAATATGTTTGAAGAGTACAAGACAGTTTTTATGTCAAATATCTCTCAGTTTTCATTTATGTAATCTTCTCTCATGATTTTGTTCAGGTTATTAATATTTGGCAATGATACAACAGAAGTGATACTGTGTGCTTCCCATATCAGAGGCACCTTATGTCTGTGTTTCTTTTCCTTGATGACTTTAGCTTTGGTTACTTGCTTAATGTAAGTAATGTGATATGTGCCATATTTCTTAGGTCTAAAATTACTATTTTACCAATGGAATTAAGTATATGTAGAAGATATCTTAAAATTATGCATATATCTTCTTTCTCATCATAAGTTTGCTCTTTAATTTTACATTCCTTGATGATTCTTGCTTGTAAGGAGTACTACTATGGAAAATTGTTTGTATTCATATTTCCATTATTTCCATTTTATTTATTCTAATTCAGCTATTAGTATGAACTTCTGTCTCTCCTTCATTTATTTATTATTATGAAGACATCGATGTTTATCTTAGTCTATGGGTTTAATCCATTGCTCTCATTTTTTAAATTGTGCTCAAGTTGTCCCATATTTGTCACCTGGGAGATTTTTCCTATTGTCTCCTGAATTCTTTCAACATATTTTAATCAGTTTTGAGCATCTCCTCTCTTTCTGGCACCAAAATAATTTCCAGGTACATCTCACACTTTCCCTGCCCATCCCTGAAATCAGTCATTTTCCAGGGAGTTCTGGTTCACTTTATTAAAGAAGCATACAGAAATCAATATCTAGGAACCAAGCTCATTGCTACTGTGATGCCATTGCTTCTAGCCCTCTCAACAGAGAGCTAGGAAACATATATAAACACATCTTTCTATCATTAAAATCGTTAGTTCATATGAAACCTCTAATTCTAATTTTATACTAAAGGATTAAATCTCTCCTTTCCACTTTCTTATTGGTAACTAAATCTCTTTTTTGAAAGTAAGAAGATTGACTCTTAGCTGTGCACTACAGCTTGTGCCTTTAATCCCAGTACTGTGAGAGGCTGAGGCAGGAGGATTGCTTGAACTCAGGAGTCTGTGATTGCAGTGAGCTCTGATCACTCCATTGTACTCCAGCCTGGGCAACAGAGCAAGACCTTGTCTCTTACCAAGAAAAAGAAATAAAAAAAGAAAATTGACTCTCATTTGTATGTATTTATTCAAATAAATAAAATATGTACTTAAAATATTTATTCAGTCCTACAATACATGTAGAGCAGTTTCAGAATTATTAACTTATATTATTGTGATAAACACATACATTAATAGAGTACAATATTTCTATGTAGTTCTTTTTGTCAATAGCCTTAAAATATGTAGCCAAAATACTGATTTCCAGAGACACTTACACAATTTAGTTTTTCTTCTGCACTCACTTTAGTGAAGCAGTTTTATCACTATTACTATTATTGTTCATTCACTGTTACTGTTTGTATTCATTCTGGTTTCTCCCCCATTCTAGTTATTTTAATTATATATTTTAATTGTATATTATACATATTTAATTATATATTATTTCAATTATATATTAAAAACTTTATATATAATAACTACTATAGTTATTTTAATTATATATAATTATATATTATATATTAGAGGACTACTAAGTCCTTGACTTAGTAGACATTAAACACATTATAGAGTGTTTATGGCTAATTTCTTCAAGCAATATGATTTTCTCCTAATTAACTCCAATGATGAATCATTAAAATCAGTAAGGAAGGTGGCTGGATATAAACACCAATAGAAGTACTACTTTTCAGCATATGAGAACATCTGGATAAATCAATTAGTAATCTGTTTTCATGTGAAGGAATGTTCAATTTTCTTTGAAATGTCAGTCTTTCTAAATTATTCTAAAAGTGCAATCTAATACTTATAAAATATTAATAATATTTTCTATAACTTAATAATCAAATTCCAAAATTCACAAATAAATATAAATGTCACCAGTCGCAGTGGCTCACGCCTGTAGTCCTAGCACTTTGGGAGGCTGAGGCGGGCGGATCACCTGAGGTCAGGAGTTCAAGATCAGCCTGACCAACATGGTGAAACCCCGTCTCTACTAAAAATACAAAAATAAATACGTAAAGACACTTTGGGAGGCCGAGGCAGGCAGATTACGAGGTCAGGAGGTGGAGACCATCTTGGCTAACATGGTGAAACCCCATCTCTACTATTAATACAAAAAAAATTAGCCAGGTGTGGTGGCAGACACCTGTAGTCCCAGCTACTCGGGAGGCTGAGGCAGGAGAACGGCGTGGACCCAGGAGGTGGACTTTGCAGTAAGC
Organism: Pongo abelii; assembly: GCF_028885655.2. Taxonomy (NCBI): domain Eukaryota; kingdom Metazoa; phylum Chordata; class Mammalia; order Primates; family Hominidae; genus Pongo; species Pongo abelii. The sequence continues at coordinate 35,124,600 of NC_071998.2, forward strand.
CGAGATAGTGCCACTGCACTCCAGCCTGGGCAACAGAGTGAGACTCCCTCTCAAAAATAAATAAATAAATATGTACAAGAATGATCAAGGGCATTCTGAAAAAGGAAAAAGAAATTGTCCTTGACTTAGTAGACATTAAACACATTATAAAGTTATAATGAGCAATGTATCAAACTGGGTACTAGATGTCTACACAGAATGTCATATCTATATATCAGAGCATTGAGACTGAACTATTAATTTCTCTTCGTCTCAGCTGCTGCTTCAAGACTACCTTTTCAGTAGTCTCAGCATTTTAGTATAATATAATAATATGAGGCATTTTATGACAAGAAATTTGTCAACTTAGATGAAGTGAACAATTTCCTAAAATAAATGAGCTTATTACAATTAACATAAGAAGAAATAGAAATCTGAATAGTCCTATATCTGTTAAAGTACTTGAGTTCATAAATAAAAAACCTTTCCAAAAGGAACTTTAGGTCTGTAGAATTTAAGAAATAAATTTTACATGTATTTTTAAAAATTTTTATAACTTTTAGAAAATACAGAAATAACACTTTTCCAGTGCATAATCTTTATAAAACAAAAACCAAATCCTGATGAGGCCACGGAAAGAAAAATTACAGGTGAATCACTCTCATGACTGTAATGTAAGATATGCAAAATACTAAATACACATATTAGCTAATGTAGTCCACTGACAGATATAAAATATATCATTATTAAATTGGGTTTTCTATAGAAATAGTAAGGTTAGCCTAATATTTAAAAATTGATGTAAATTATCATATTAAGAAAATAAGGGAAAAACAATTTCTTCACTAGAAATAGAATAGCAGTGGTTTGATTCCAGGATATGGCTTAGTCACATGTATCATATATTAGTCAGGATATGAAACATCCTGACAAATATTCCAAGGATATCTAATTTGTAAAAACAAAATCCTCCAAAAATGGGCCATGTAATGTTAAGCTATGTATCCAGTATTTGTAACTTTGAGCAAGTTACTTTATTTCTTTGTCTCTTAGTTCCCCACACATAAAAGTGGCATCCACAAAATTTGCATTGCCTTGTTTAACTCACAGCAAAATATTGTTGTAAAGATCCAAATTTTATTGAAAATATGTTGACTTTTTAAAGTATATACCTGCTTATAACTTTAGTGTTATAATCTATTTTTTAATAAAGTCTTGATTATGATGCATAGAAACTAATAACACCATATGCAAAATATGGTGTGAGATAGTCCAATATTATATGAAGAAGAGGTTTAGGTGGAAATACAGTTGTTCAGTTCTCAACTTGCTATAAGCGCTTAAAAGGTTAGACCGGAATTCTAATCTAAGTAAGTAAGGCCCATCATTATTAGTGTCTTAAGTTTCTTCTTTTGTTAGCTTGAAGAAAGCTAGAGGAAGCTGGCTAAAAATGAGTCAGTGGTATTAGTTTTTTATTTACTGTATTAAGTATTGTTTGTTTAAAATTAATTAAAAACCAAAAATACAAAAAAAAAAAAAAGAAAAAGAAAATACCATGGATTTTACAATGTCTTATTTAGTTCTCCTTTGTGGTTGATACAATAAATCCTAGGGGTATTGTGGTGTTCTAAAATACCATGTAACCCAAACAGTTAGACTCCCCATAGGTTAAGTTAGTCTACTGAGGTGAAAAGACTTGAAGATTTTCTCTTTGTTTTAAAACATGTTTAAAATAAAACTCATAATTAAGAAATCTGCAATCATTATTTGCAAATCTTTTAAGTTTTTTGCTCTGTGGTAGAGATAAAGAGGCATAAACATAAGCACAACACCATTCATCAGGCAGTGTTATTTACCTTCTTGATGTTTCACAGTATTCTAGCCATATGCCAATAACACTACACATCCACTGTACTTTATTCATCTGTTGATATGTTGTCTTCCCTTCTAACCTGTTAGTATGTTGTGGATATAGTGGATTATTTTCTTGCTCTCACTGTTCTTGACTCCCAACATGGCATAGAATAAGTATCAATACATTATTTTAAGTGAATAAATGAGACATGAATTTCTCTATAAAAAAGATACTGAGGTATTCTTTTTTTTCCTCAATGCCATGGAGCCAATATTGTATTTGATTAGAATCCAGATTTCCAATATGTTTAATTAAAAAAAAAAACACTGTATCTTCTTCTCCCAATAAGTACAACTGAACCAAAAACAAGAACAGTGGAAAAACTTGGTTTTCTTTTGTTTTCATATTGTGTATCATTAAGAAAATTTCAAGAAATAAAAAATATTGATATATTTAAGTAACCAATTTTCTAACTTGTTTGAATAATTCAGGTAATAGAATGATAAATGTGTGTTGAGTTAAGGTTTTTTGCAAATATAAACCATGTCTAAAATATACGTGAAAACATAGGTTGGGTCATTTTTTTGTTTTTTTAATTTTTCATTGTAAATTATATGGATACATAATAGGTATATGTATTTGTGGGGGTAGGTGTGATATTTTAATACAAGCATACAATGTGTAATGATCCGATCAGAATAATTGGGGTATCCATCACCTCAAGCATTTATCATTTCTTTGTGTTAGGAACCTTCCAATTATAGTCTTCTAGTTATTTTGAAATACCAATAAATTACTGTTAACTGTAGTCACTCTATTGTGCTACTAAACACTAGATACTATTTCTTCTATCTGACTGTACTTTAGTACCAATTAACCACCCCCTCTTTTGCTCCCCTTCTCCACTATACTTCCCAGCGTCTGGTAACAATCACTCTACTCTCTATCTCCGTGCGTTCAATTTTTTGAATGTTATTAGAGGAAATGACAAAAGCATGAAGACAATTTTAGTGGGAAAGTGATGCATATAAAGCTGAACTTAATAACATCAATCTGGAGACTGCATAAGATTAGTAGAACACAAAGAGACTGAGATCAGAAAGGAACATTCTATTTAAACCATAAGGTGATAGTAAATTTGTTTAGAATTATGACTATTACAAAACAACAATGAAGAAATAATACAGACAAGAACAAAAAGAAAAAAATGAAAGAAAAGAAAAAACTGGCTAGGCATGGTCAATGAGGTACAAAAAAATAGATGTAATATCTACTTTACTATATTAAAACAATTAGTAAAAGCATTATAAAATATTCTTTTTAAGATTCTACACATAATTAACTAAATTTTATATTTTCATATGATTTGGTGCATTATTTTCTCTGTATGTTATCTATCAGAGGATTCTCTTTTCCCTTTAGAGCTTTTTAATAAAAATATATCTTTTAATGTTTTATTATTAAAGTGTACAGGTATGCTATGTACTCTAAACAGCTCTAGTTGGTGTCATCATCTGTTGCAATCTTTTCTTACCTAGCTACTATGAAGAAGAAAACTTTTGGGAAAAAGGAAAGCCTTGAGAGCCTCCTGGCCTTTAGAATTGCTCAACCCAGGACATTATTTCTAGTGTTCTCCTCTTTCGTAGCCTACTTTTGAAGTAATTCCCTAAAGGTTTCTTTCCTTTTTGAGCTCTGCTTACCATTTCATTTCCTGCTTTCTTATGTGCCAGGCAAAGCATCCTCTGCTTTTAAAAACAGCTATAACACCTTAATTTATATAAAGATATGTGCTGCACATATAAGTTGTTTTTTAAAGAAAAGGCTAGCAAATTATTGTTGAAGAGCCTCTGTTCCCCTAGACTGTGTAACCTGTGCACCAGAAAGTTAACATAAGTTTCAGTTGGATTCATCACACCAACAATTCATTCTGTCTGTTCTTATTCCTCCTGTTCCATGAAAAAAAAAAAAAAGGAAGCAGACTTTATTGCTGAACACATAATGCCCCATGAGACCTGGATATTGAAGCCTGTCTCATGAAGGGAGGGGTGAGCACTCAGGCAGCCTGAGCTCTGCCCACCTCTCCACTGGTATTCCTCTGATTTTCACACTTTGCCTGAGGACATAATATTTTATTACAGCTAAAACTGAAGTAAAAATTTTTGTAAACATTATGTATGTGATAAGAAAATGTACGTATAACAAACTTCCAATACCTCTCAGTTAATATGTTGGTGAAGACTTAACCAAGGGAAAAGCCTCCCAGAGATCTTCTTTGCTCTGTGTCATTTATCTAGTTCTGTGTTGTGCCGTTAATTCCTACGGCCCATGCCACAACATGACCTAATCTGTGCTATAACAATCATATCTGGGTTTCATAGCATTTGCACTTATTTTTGTGCATTCTCACCTTTGGCTGCAGTTTAGCAAAGTTTACGCTGTGTATAAAACTTTTTCACCAAATGTATTTCTAGAACTTCAGCTATTTCTGTTGCAATTATCTTCTTGGACAGATTTACAATGATTACGGAGGCTTGTCTTCCCTTTGTGGCTGCTTTACATTGTATCACTTGCCCGTAATTTTTTCTGACCTCCATTGTCTTTTATTTTTTCTTGCAATAGTCGTGAATTTTTAGCAACATATCTGATTTTCTCATGACAAAAAACAACTACTTAGATAAGAACTACTTGAAAAAGAAAAAACCAGAGTTCAGAAATAATTGACTCTGATTACTCCTGCGCCTTGCTTTTTTGCCTCCTAGATTATGAACTCTTTGAAAACAAAGTGTATGACTTCCTCTGTATTCCTGGCACCTAATGCAGTGCTTAGCAAGTAATCAGTGTTTTCAATGAAAGTGTGTTGAGTCAGTGAATAAATGTCACAATTAAATATCTCCTCCATTTTGTTGGCTTTACAATCACCCAGCTAGAAAATAGACAGTTGGATCAGGTAACCTTTTGAATTTCTTTTTCTAGTTGATTCCATGATACCCCACATATCCTAAGCATCAATATGCATATAAATGTTATTCTCAGCTTCAGTCAAGCTCATTCAAAAGGTTATGCCTTTCTGAATCATAAAACTTGGTGTTTTGCTCCAGCATGACCTTTTTGGCAACTATACACAGTTTTGGTTATGGTCTTAAATGCCTCCATTGGCAAATAATGTAACAAATGTTTTGGTTATTTTTTTCCTTCAAAAACCATAATGCTACTAATGGTTGGTTGCAGAATCACAAATAGGTTAAATTTATAGTTAGGGTATAATGGTATTTTTAATGTGAATGGATTCTAAAATAGCCATGGTTGGCCAGTTTGGTATTTACAGTCTGTGGCATTTCCAGAGAGACAAATCTTTGTTTACTGACTGTCTGACAGTATGGTTTCTTCAGATGGGGTAAACATCATCTGTGGTTCAGCAGAAAGTGCACACCATATACAATGCCTGAACAACTATTATTAGATGATCATTGATTATACTTTTAGTTTTTTCAAGGTCAGGAAAAAGTCTGGCTAGGATTATATAGCAGATAGCAAGCTTCCTTAACAGAAAGGTCTTTTAAAACCTTTTCTGGCTTTGGCAGTGAGGTACTATATGCTGCAGGCTTACTATGTCTCTCCAGCAGGTCATATATTTTCTTTTATGCTCAGCTGAGTAGAGCTAGGATCAATTTTTAAATCACATTGCTATATTATCTATCTCCACTATTTGACACTAGGTGGATAACTGTTTGCTATTTTTAAAAAAGCCTTTAAGTTATACAACTTGGAAGTCAAGGAAAGGTAGGACATAGTTAATTCCCCTGAAATGTTAGGTTATAAATTAAAATTAAATCAAATCACGTGTGTAAAAATTTCACACTCCAGAGAAAAAGAACTATTTCATATTGGCAGGGGCATTTAAAACAAAAAGAAAAATAGAATAACAATAAAGAATGTTATTGAAAAATCAACTCTAGAGGAACAATCTTTTTTCTATTTTAATGCAAACACTAAAATGGCATAAAGTCATTTGGGACACATAGAAAATGAGGAAAGAATATAATTAGAAGAATAAGATTTGCTATCATTATTAAAAGTTTTCCTAGTTGAGTTTTTTGTTGTTGTTGTTTGTAAAGTGTAACCAGTGGCGTAAGCTGAGTGAAGTACATGTGAGACCTCTCTGCACTAGTTTTGCAACTTCCAGTGACTCTATATATTTTCAAAATAAAAAATGAAAACAAAAAGTCACAATATGTCTATATCAAAAAGGAATATATGACATTGATTATGTAATGGATTTTGCTCATTAAAATTATGTTATCTGGCTTCTCAGAAATATTTTTTCCATATAATAAAATTGATTTTTTTTAGCATTGATTGAAAAACCAGGAGATACTCAACATAAATTGGTAATTACGGTAATTCAATAAGTTAAAGCCATATTCTTCTCTTCTTAACAATAATGAAAAATGCTCTATTTAGTGGTCTGCTTTGAATAAACCTATGAAAGAAAGTAAATGCTTTTTGCAATCCCTAAAACCATGAGGAACATATATATAAAGTAAAACTTGTGAATATCATAAAGCATTGACAGAAAGGAGTTATCCAAAAATTCAGAACTTAATGTAGAACAGTGTATTCCACTAAGTGTTGGAGCCAGAATTTGTCAGATGGTTCAGATAAACATGGCTGGAAAAACTATCCTTAATATATCTTCAAATTTATTTCATAGCCTTAATGTTGACGTTATCAAACAAGAAAAAAAAATTATATATTAAATTTAAAATGATAGTCAAAATATAACAATGTGAGACTAGGGAAAGCAAAAAAATGAATTTATAAAGGAAAGGAAAATAAAATGTATACTTTTGAATGCAGAAATACAGCATAATTCCTCCAGGTGTGGTGGCTTTAAACTCTATTAAATTTAATTTGTCTAAGGCTTTTTTTTTTTTTTTTAAAGTGACATCAGAGGTGGGATCTGAAGTAGAGCTTCAGCAACCGCCAGGAGTACTGAGTGATCGAGTGAAGTACCTACTGGGCCCATTGTGTCCATTGCTCTCTCATAGCTACCTCTCCGATTCTGAAGCTCCACGGATTTATGTTTTGAGCTATCCAAGTTTGAGCAAATTTCTGTTCCAAACTGAGTTTGGAAATTTCAGTAGAAAGTGGACTGGGTCCAGGATCAGATTGAATCCAATAATTGGCCTGAATCCAATTAGAGGCCTTATATGTTTGACAGGGTCTGACAGAAACCAATTGTAATGGTAACACTGCAGGGGGAGCAAACTTCAGCTTCCAAAAGTTTGCAGAGGTTTTTGTGTTCTACCTTCTTTGTTTCTTTTTTCTTGTACACATAGGTAGGGAAAAATAATTGACTAAGTTGGTCAAGGAAATCTAAGAGCCAAAGTCAAGATTCAAGGTAACAATGGAATCCTTAATTTCTGAAGAACTGAGTAATGTACCTTCTGACTGTGCCTACAAAACGTGTATAAGTATTAGGTCCACGAGCAGCAAATGCTTATAGAAATGACAACATTTTACTAAAGATAATTTTAAATGACAATGAAATGTTCCAAATGCACAATACTGCACTTTAAGAAATGCATTTGAAAATGAGGGCTCCCGAATTAGTCTCATCCAGGGATGCCTACTGATGTGCAGAAGCTTCTAAGAATATTTCCATATTTGTAGGTTTTTTTTTGACTTCTTATAAAAGGCAAATGAAAAGCTTAAGCAACCAATTGTTAAGAAAAATTAAATCTGCTAACCCTTTGGCATAGTTACTATCCCACCCCAAAGGCAAAAAAGAAAGCTATCCTAGATAAAGTGTTTATAAGGCCCTCAAGTAAATTAGGTTTGCTTGTTTTTCAGATCTATCCATGCTGAGTCCAGGCATGGAGAACACCTCCTTTGTCCTATTCCTTAATGGCCTCCACCCTGAATTCAATAATTTAAGCTAAGGACCGGCCCCTAAATTAAAATGACCAACTATTTAAGGTACACCTTTCTGACATTATAACTGGCTCTGCTGAAACCCTTTGGAAAAGAGATGTACGTCTATAAAGGACATTTTCATTTGTAAGAGTATCTGCCTGTCTATATTGGAAACACTTACCATTGTTTTAAACTTACATAACAAGACATACATTTGTTTTGCCTCAACTGAACTTTTACTTACACCATTTTTTCTTTGGTTTGAGCAAATAATGTTATGTTTAAGCCTAACATTTTCGCTCTATGCTTTTGAGATATAAATTTTCTACCTTGTTTCACCTAAGAGTTGTCCCTTTAGAAACACAAATTTAGGGTGTCCTAGCCAAATGCTTAGGGCAATGAAGTAGGTATTTGGAAGATTGATAGTCTGAATGGGAGGAAAATATATTTAAAATATTTAAAAGCCAGCCAGGCCAGCAAATGAGAATCCTAATGAAAGCTATAAGATCTGTTTCTGTCTGTTTGTCTGTATGTCTATATGTGTTATGTGTGTGTGATAACATTTGGTAAATAAAGCTAGTTTATGAATTGTTATTAAAATAAGAACGGCTTCAAAATTGACAAGTGAGGCAAAACAAATGTATGACTTGTTACCTAAGAGTGTTCAGAAACCACATCAGAATTAAACAATTAGTTGTGGAAATGACTTGAAATGGTCATAGTTAAAAGACAAGGAAATTTGGTTATTTCTGTGGCCTACGATAATTTAACATCATAACGATAGTTTCAGGTGATGGTATATACACAGACATATCAGAATTTTAAGAATCCCATACAGTGTTGAAACAAGCAAGATATGCTTTTAATGAGGAAAGTTGTAAAGGCATAAAAATGTGTGTTAAAAATATTTTTGACCATTTAAAAATTTACTTAAAGGTAGTTATAAATTGAAGGGATACAAAATAGAGATAAAATTAAATAAATACCGAAATTTGGGAAGAGAAATAATTTTTAAAAATAAGTAGATTTTTAAAAGTTTGTAAAAATCTTGTATAGTTAAAAGATGTCAGATTTGGTAGATTTATTTATAACTTCTATTAAAATTAGCTTTAGTATTGATAATACACTAATACAAAGTAAAATTTGATTTTCTCTTTTGAACAAACATTTTGTGTAATATTCATAAGTGACGTAAAATATTTTTGTTCACTTTTTTAGTAAACTGCAAAAAATTAAAAAAGAGACAAGATGAAGGAAAGTCAGATTCTGTCTCATGCTGTCATTCTCAGGTCTTTTGATTATTTGCAAAACTGAGTTTCCTCTCTATGACAAAGTAAAAGTTTTTTATTTTTAAAATCTTTGTGTTATCACTTTAGCTAAATGAATGACTGTTTTTTTTACAGTGGCCTGTGTTCCTATTTTGAAGTGTTTTAAAATTTTGATATATTTGACAGTCATCTCAAAATCAAATTTTAACCCCAAAATTTTTTCACCTCTCACTTTGCAGTGCTTCAGAGAGCCCCTGAAGCATCCAAGAGTGATAAACAGAATTATTTGACATATTAAATTACACTGGAAACATTTCCAAATAAGAAATGATGTTTAATCTTCTTTGAGTTATACTTTTATTAATATGTTATTAATATATGTTTCAATATTGTATGGGATTCTTAAAATTCTGATATGTCTGTGTATATACCATCACGTGAAACTATTGTTACAATGTTAAATTATTGTAGGTCACAGAAATAACCAAATTTCCTTGTCTTTTAACTATGACCATTTCAAGCCATTTCCACAGTTAATTGTTTAATTCTGATGTGGTTTCTGAAAACTCTTCACAAGGAACCAATCTAGGAAGTAAAATCCTAGATTATTGTGTCTTCAAGGAGGACTGTTAGAAAGGATGAAAAGGACTTTGACAAAAATCCTTGCATACAACAAGTTTCTAGTAACTTTATGATTATATCATTTTGACTGGGTAAGAGTTCCCAGAACCATAATGGAGAGACTGGCTGGTTTATAAAACTGCTAACCAAAGCAGGACAAAAATTAATTAAAAACCAAGAAAATATTTTGCCAGATTTTCACGCTAAATTAGCCAGTGCTGAAATTATTTAGATATGCAATTTGAATGAAAACTTCATGGTTCAGGTCAAATTACCTACAGTAACCCATCTAATGAACAGTACTCTGCACCTGAATTGGAGACACAAAATTAGTATTTAAGAGGATTTAAGTGTGGACTCATGGAGAGCCTGGACACCCATCTGGTCCTTCCTGAGTCCTCAAATCTTTCATTATTGAAAGTTCTACATCTAATGACTCATCATGGTAGAGATAAAATAATCCAAATTATATATATATTATATATATGTATACACAAATATATATATATATATATTCACACAAATATATTTGTAACATACATATCTATATATTACATACATATCTGTATATATCTATATCTATATATATTGTGTGGTCACTGTTCTAAATTGTTAAAATCGTTTATGGCCAATGTTTGGTTTGTCAAACCCATAAGCCTGGTAAGACAGTCAAAACTTCAGGTACATTTCTGCTACCTGATGGGCTGTTTAAACGTGTAGAAGGATTTCATTCAATTATCATATTCAATGCATGTTTTCTGGTTGTATAGAAAGTTTCTCATGCATGAGTGCTGATGCTATTACAGTAGCTAAAAGGTTATAGAAAATGTATTTCTCTCATGGGACATTCTTGGAGAAATGTCCAATGATAGAGGTACTTGTTTCACTGGACACGTTGTAAAATAATTAAATACAGTATTACAGATACTTTAACATTATGCAAAGATAACTGAATTGACTGGATTGCCTTGGTCAAAGGTATTGCCGATTGATGATAATCGGATCTGCCTAGAGTGGAAAATATAAGTTGACCTCTTATGAAATAGTCGCTGGAAGGCCTGTGCACCTAATAATAGAATCTCATGTACATTCTGCTACTAAACTCTGATAGGACTAAATGTTGTAAGGCTTTAATGCATTATGTCAAAATGTATTTCCACTAGGTGAAGAAAGCTTTTAATAATCCACTGACAGAGAGCAAACAAGCAAACCCTTCATAATGTAGAATACAGAGATTAAGTCTTCTGAGAACATTAGAGAAAAGCTGCCCTCGCCATCCACACTAAAGCAAAACTTTGGGACCTTGAACTTCAGGTTAATAACCTCACAACTTAGTAGGGCCCCTCCAGACTTTAGGAACTTTATACCCTTTAGAAACCTTAAGGTAAAGATAACCAGGGAAGTTTCTCCCCAGAAGCAGATGGTATCCCAGACATGAACAACTTTTTCGCAAGATCATGGATCAACATTTCTCTGCTATCATGAGGCTCTCATCTCTCAATTTTGTCCTGGCTTATGCCTCTGTGAATGATAGAACTAAAAAGGAGGTCTCTTGTGTGCACTCTTGGGGAATACTTTTATTCGTGGAAGATTTCACAGCCAGTCTCATATACGGAAGAGCTTATGTCTTGAAAGATAAAAAATAAAGGGCCAATGTAAGCAAAAAAGTTTAATGGGATCTTGGTTGCTTTATAATCCATCAGAAACAGAACACTGGTCCAACTCCTCTTTATCCACAAAATAGGCTAAAGAGAACATTGCCAGCATAGGTTGAAGAGAGCGTTGGCAGAAGGCTTTCACTTTTCTGAATGGGCACCACTTGTTAGGTCTTTTTCTCCATGGTTTGGAGTAAATGAAGCAATGGTTAGAAATGTATCTCTTATAATAGGCTGTATAGCAGATTCTACTGCAAAAACTACAGCTACACAACAGACTTAATCTTTTGAAAGTTTTGCTAAATAATAGGATTGCTCTAGATTACTTATTGGCTAAATAGGAGTATATGAACAGGTGCTGACACTTCTAGTTGCACGTGGAAGAATACATTGGGTTGGGTATTATGGAGATTGAGTTGTAGGCGATTAATAACAGGATGGTTGGTTAAAATGAGTAGACTCTTTAGCTAATTCCTTGATCTATTTGATTTTAATTGGTTTGATTCTTGAGGACCCTGGATAAGGAGCATACTTCAAACTCTTGGTATTACCCTGCTGGTAGTCATAACAGTAGTTTCCTTGGTGCACTGTATTCTCTCAGAAGTTTTAAATGTTTGCATGCAGCCATCTGTAGAATGTCAAATGGTTACTCTTCAACCAGAATGACAAACAAACAAACAAAGAAACATATGACCATGAGGACCCTGTAACCTACAAATTACATGCTGAGACTGAAAACCCAAGGTACTGGTAAATAAGCATGGTCACCCTCTCACCTATGTGAGAACCTGAACAAAAGGGGTAATTTTTAAACAAAATTATGGGAACCTATTGTTTTGGACTGGTTCATGGACTAGGCCCCAGAGACCAGACTAAACCAAAATGAACTCACTCATGCTAATTGCAATGTAATTGAACTGACGCTTTAAGAAAACAAATCCTAAAACAGATCGAGTTTGGTTTTTCTCCTGAAAACAGGAGATTCCAGAACAAGAAGGTCCTTTGACTCCAACCCTTATATAAAATAATAATAATAACCTGAAGTCTTTGTTCTCACTTTGCAAGACCTATCATCCTGCTATTTATTTCCCAGTGGGATTTGAGACCAAGTAAGTACATTTATGGTGGTGACAGAATGACATTCAAAGTTTTCGTCAGTCTTTCAACTGAGAGTTTGACCAAAAGAAGAGAGATGTTAAATTAAGTTTAGCCTAAAGGTTTTTATATATTTTAAAGGTTTCTCTGTACATACTGAACTGTTCCCTAACCGGATGTGTAAACAGACTGTAACCTACTCTTATGCCAATCACCAAGTTTTGGCCGATGAAGAGCAACCAGCTCTTCCAACCATGTTCAAATAAGGCAAATGCCACACTGTAAACAATCCAGTTGTTTCTGTAGCTCACTTTTGTTTTTTTGTGCGTCACTTTCCTTTTCCTGTTCATAAATCTTCTTTGACCACGTGGTAGCAATGGAGCCTCCCTAAACTTCTGGTTTGGTGACTGCCAGGTTCATGAATTGTTCTTTTCTCAATTAAACTCTGTTGAATGTAATTTGTCTAAGGTTTTACTTTTAACAAGATTAATGGGAAGCCGTTGAGAAAGTTAAATTCAGCATAAATCCCTGAGCCAGTTTAGGCAGAAACTGGTTTGATTTGAAACCAATTTTGGGTAACTTTCCTCTGTCCAAAACAAGATTGTTTAAAGGGATTGACAATAATTTTAAAAGCTTCGGTAACAGAACGAATTTATCTAACTTTACATAGGCATACTATATTAAGATTACCTGGTGGTATCATATCTACACAGGAGAGTGCATTTTCTAAGAAACAAAACATCTTTGAGTTTAAAAGTATAAAACATAAATTACGTGTCAAAATTATAGATACCTTTAAAAGTTAAGTACATTTATATAACCCTTCTCCTCTCAAATGGGAAACTATGTTTGTAACCTTTCTTCCTGGAGCACCTAGGAAGTATACATTTACACAATATATTATTTCTGTGTTTAGTTTGACACACTAGGAATATTGCCTAAAATGGATTGTGATAGGGACTTCTAGGACCAACTTCAAGCTTCCATTTTTCCATGTACTCTGAAACTATTACAAACATAAATGAAAGAAATGTATGCTATCAGAGTAAATTTTAAAGCTCAAACATAGATAAATAAAGCATTCTGTGACAGCTGATATTGGCAATTTCAATATTTTGCTTTGGGAAATCCTAATTGTCTGCTTTAATAAAATTAAGAAAGTAGCAGATAAGACTTTAAAGAAAACCACTAGATTTATTTTTTTTGAAATAATTTTATTCTATTACTATATTTTATTATGCTACACATTTACTGACTGTGGAATAAAAGTGACGCTAGAAGGTATTTTTTTTTCAAGATTATGACTCCATCAAAGATATTTGAAAATTCTTTTGATGTTCACATCCTTTCTATTTCTAGTTGTCATTCTCTTAGAATTATACTTTGGACTATTATAACAGCGTTCTATGGGGCAGTCCTGCTTCTAGTCCGTTCAACTCATCTGAATTTGTTAAAGCTCTGTTTCGTTCCTCTGTGAAAGCATCTTAAATTATTTCCCACTTTTCAAAAGATAGAGCCTCAATATTTTGTTTGCCACAGAAACCTTTAAGATCATGAGCATTATAGTGTAACCAGATCACCCTATACACAGATAATTACAGGAAAATTGGTCTCAATTTGTGGGATCTGAGATCTGCAACTAGATCTATTCACTGAGAGTCGGACAAAAGCTGGAGGAACCAAACTAGAAGCAAGCATATCAGTAATTCACACCAGAATACCAAAGCTGTTATTCTTCCTGCTAAGGAAAAATCAAAAGACACCATGCCAGGGTCAAAGTGGTGGCATGGAAGGAACAGAGGGGTAATTTATACAGACTGCTTCTCCTGAAGCAGTGATATGGAGGAAGGGTCCTTTCAGTACATGAATGAGATTGTTTCAGTAGATTAACTGAGAATTTCAATAGGAAATCCAGAAATTTTAGCAGATATTCAGAAGAAAAATCATTTTAGAAATAAATGCTGTATTTGAGAACACATCAAGATTTATATTGTCTTAGCCTTTATTTATATGTAATAAAATAATAGCTAATATTTATATAAAAGTTAGTTTACTATATACTAGATGTTTTGCATGCATTATTTCACTTCTTTTATTATATATTTCTAGGGTACAGGTGCACAACATGCAGGTTAGTTACATATGTATACATGTGCCATGTTAGTGTGCTGCACCCATTAACTCGTCATTTACATTAGGTATATCTCCTAATGCTATCCCTCTCCCTTCCCCTCACCCCGCAACAGGCCCCGGTGTGTGATGTTCCCCTTCCTGTGTCCAAGTGTTCTCGTTGTTCAATTCCCACCTATGAGTGAGAACACGCGGTGTTTGGTTTTTTGTCCTTGCGATAGATTGCTGAGAATGATGGTTTCCAGCTTCATCCATGTCCCTACAAAGGACATGAACTCATCCTTTTTTATGGCTGCATAATATTCCATGGTGTATATGTGCCACATTTTCTTAATCCAGTCTGTCATTGTTGGACATTCGGGTTGGTTCCAAGTCTTTGCTATTGTGAATAGTGCTGCAATAAACATACGTGTGCCTGTGTCTTTATAGCAGCATGATTTATAGTCCTTTGGGTATATACCCAGTAATGGGATGGCAGGGTCAAATGGTATTTCTAGTTCTAGATCCCTGAGGAATCGCCACACTGACTTCCACAATGGGTGAACTAGTTTACAGTCCCACCAACAGTGTAAAAGTGTTCCTATTTCTCCACATCCTCTCCAGCACCTGTTGTTGCCTGACTTTTTAATGATTGCCATTCTAACTGGTGTGAGATGGTATCTCATTGTGGTTTTGATTTGCATTTCTCTGATGGCCAGTGATGGTGAGCATTTTTTCCTGTGCTGTTGGCTGCATAAATGTCTTCATTTGAGAAGTGTCTGTTCATATCCTTCACCCACTTTTTGATGGGGTTGTTTGTTTTTTTCTTGTAAATTTGTTAGAGTTGTTTGTAGATTCTGGATATTAGCCCTTTGTCGGATGAGTAGGTTGCAAAAATTTTCTCCCATTCTGTAGGTTGCCTGTTCACTCTGATAGTGGTTTCTTTTGCTGTGCAGAAGGTCTTTAGTTTAATTAGATCCCTTTTGTCAATTTTGGCTTTTTCATTTCAATCCTGAAAATAATCCTATGAAATAAGAGCTATTACTATCACCTGATTACAGAACAGAAAACATTAAGTTTAAACATAAGGTGACATGCCCACAGTGACACTGCTAGTAAATTATACTGTTGGAAAGTTTTACTGACACCAGAGTCTGTGCTCTGAACTATTCTGCGTCTTCTAGCAATTACTTTTGCATATTCTCAATGCTACACAATTACAGATAGATTGATAGAAAACAAGAAAGCAGAAACCTATCTGTATTGTTTAGCTGTAAGGGTGCAATTCTTTTCTGCATAGAAATTATGACTAGATTTGTATTTTTCAGAGAATGATTAACTCTTTTTGAGCGACAGTTTTTGCTTTGTGAACTCTTCTTTACCGTCAGTCTAGTTTTTACCCTTGGATAGACAATTTTGTCCAGTGTGTGCTATTTGGCTGGCTGAATTATTCAGTTATGTTCATATCTTTTTGATTGATCTACTTTACACTTCCTAATATTTTAATCAAAAGTTAATTTTTGTTACTTAAGCCATTTTAACTATCTGTACTATAGAACAATCTATTATATATAATGAATAATAAAGATATTTGCAAAGTGGCTGGGCATGGTGCCTCACACCTGCAATCCTAGCACTTTGGGAGGCCAAGACGGGTGGATCACTTGAGGTCAGGAGTTCGAGACCAGCCTGGCTAACATGGTGAAACCCCGTCACTACTAAAAATACAAAAAAATTAGCCAGGCATGGTGGCATATGCCTGTAGTCCCAGCTACTTGGGAAGTTGAGGCCGGAGAATCACTTAAACCTGGGAGGTGGAGGTTGCAGTGAGCTGAGATGGTGCCACTGCATTCCAGCCTGGGCAACAGACCAAGACTCCATCTCAAAAAAAAAACCAAAAAAAAAAACAAAAACGATATTTGAGGTGAGATATTTGCAATCTCTGGCTCATTCTCCTAAATAATCTGAAACATTAATTTTTCTTTCAGTTTGTGATGGCAAAACACTTAAATAGAAAAAATGTTAGTTTAGTAATATTCATTTCAGTTACTCTTTTTTAGTACTCTAATAGGAAAGGAAATATTTTCTACCTTTAGTGTTGAGGTCTCTGAATTTTAAAATTGTTTCCAATGCTTACCTCATAGATAGAGAAATATTTTAGCTATGATTTATTCTCCTAACAATTACAATCTATTAAGACTCCAACCTAACCATTTTATTACACTGGATTACTTGGTTTTAGTCTGCTGAGCATTAATGCTGCTTTTAATGCCATTGGTTTTTATATCTTTATAATGAGCTCCTTTGTTTTACTACACAAAATTGTCCTTTTATTGATGTGCTGAAGTATATACCTTCCATAGAAAATCATCAAAAGAAAATGAGGTTTTGTGATTCATCTCTCATGTTTTGATTTCTTCAGTGATTTTGTTATCTCACTTTCTGGCTGCAGGTGGTTTTGCAGATAAACAGTTGGATTATTTCAGAAGCCTTAGAGTTCTTCCTATTACACATTCAAGTCAATGGTGTCAAAGAGGTCCATTGTAAGAACTCATTCTTTCATAAATGGAAAAGTCTAATGTAAGAATAACTAAATTAACTAAAAAATTCTGTTTCACAGTATTAAAAAGACAATCAAAGGAGAAAATATATGTGAGTGGGTGTCTTAATCCATTTTCTGCTGTTGTAACAGCATAACAAAAGCTAGGTAATTTATAAAGAATAGGGGTTTATTTGGTCACAGTTCTAGAAGTAGGGAAGTCCAAGAGCATGGTGCTGACATCTTGTGAAGAACTTCTTGCTATGTTACCCCATAATAGAAGGGCATCACATGGTTAGTGAGTGTGCAAGGCAGGAGGAGCAAGAAGGCTGAACATATCGTTTCATCAGGAGCCCACTCCCATGATAACTAATCAACTTGCAGGATAACAGATTAATCTATTCATAAGGACAGAGCCCTAATGACCTAATCACATCTTAAAGGCCCCACTCCACCAAACTGTTTCATTGAGCATAAAGTTCACAAAACATGAGCTTTGGGAGATATATTCAGGAAATAGCAGTGGAAAAATGTAAGTAGCAACTAAAGCTGCATAGAATCAAACACCAAATTGAAAAGCTTGAAACTGGTTTAAAGGGCATTTATAGTCACTGAAGGTTTTGAAGAAGAAAGGGAGATTACTGAGAGGGTAAAAAAGAGTGAGAGCATGCTATTTTACATATTACCTACTCCACTCTACCCGGCGACAACAATGGACCTTTAGCACAACTGCAGATGGATTCTCCCTACCACATTATTGTACTCAACTAAATACATGAAGATTTGGAGACCAGCCAGAATCATTCCCCAAAATGAAAATACTTGTTTCTAATAAGTTTACCACAACTACTTTGTGTTTACTTATCCTACCTGACTCTTGTGACGGAAGACCTTGAGTTTAGAGAACAGGTAAAAGAAACGGCTTTGAGTTGGTAAGAAGGCAAGTTATAGCTTGTGTATGGAAAGAAGCAATATGGATTATGAGTAGATAAAGATAAATTCTTGCCTGAAGAATAATAAAATGCAGGAATCTTATACAAATTCCCATAAGGTGCTTTCTCCTTTCTCTGAAAACAATAAAGAAATGCTCATATTTACAGGGAAGTGGATGTAAATATTTAGAACAGTGGCAAAAATTTGGAAAAACACCTAAACCAAAGTAATTAGAGGAGGATGTAATCAAAGAAAAGTACACAGTTTTTCTGGCTGAACTGAGAACCCATTGGAATGGGCAATTACATCTATATGGTAATACTAATATCTAGGTTTAGGTTTTCCATAGCAAGCTCTGGAATGGGGAGGCAGATAAATAAAGAAATATGAAAATTGATGTTATTGTGTATAATCTGGCTGAAATGATGAAACACTATTTTAGGATGAAGAGGAAGATAAAACAGAGGGAAGTTGAAGTGCAGAGGGGAAATAAGGCAATTAATTATTGGGAGAAAATGTGGGTTCAAAATAAGACACATTGACCAATGGAACAGAATTGAGAGTTGGGAAATAAAGCCACAGACCTACAACCATCTGGGCTTCAACAAAGTCGACAAAAACAAGCAATGGGGAAAGGGTTACCTATTCAATAATGTGCTGGGATAACTGTGTAGCATATGCACAAAATTGAAACTAGACCCCTTTATTACACCATATACAAAAATCAACTCAAGATGGATTAAAGGCTTAAATGTAAAACCTAAAACTGTAAAAACTCTGGAAGATAACCTGGAAAATACTGTTCTGGACACAGGCCCTGGCAAAGACTTCATGATGAAGACACCAAAAGCCATTGCAACAAAAACAAAAGTTGACAAATGGGATCTAATTTAACTAAAGAGATTCTGCACAGCCAAAGAAACTATGAACAGAGTAAACAGGCAGCCTACAGAATGAGAGAAAATATTTGCAATCGATGCATCTGACAAAGGTCTAATATCTAGCATCTTTAAGAAACTTAAATATTCAAGCAAAAAACAAACAATTTCATTAAAAAGTAAGTAAAGGACGGCTGGGAGCGGTGGCTCACACCTGTAATCCCAGCACTTTGGGAGGCCAAGGTGGGTGGATCACAAGGTCAAGAGATCGAGATCATCCTGGCTAACATGGTGAAACCCCGTCTCTACTAAAAAAAAAAAAAAAAAAAAAAAAAAAAAAATTAGCTGGGTGTTGGTGGCGGGCGCTTGTAGTCCCAGCTACTTGGGAGACTGAGGCAGGAGAATGGCGTGAACCCAGGAGGCAGAGCTTGCAATGAGCCAAGATTGCACTACTGCACTCCAGCCTGGGCGACAGAGCAAGACTCCGTCTCAAAAAAAAAAGTAAGTAAAGGACACGAACAGATACTTTTCCAAAGAAGACATACACATGACCAACAAGCACGTGAAAAAGCTCTTGACATCACTAATCGTTAGAGAAATGAAAATTAAAACCACAACAAGATACCATCTCAGACCAGTCAGAATGGGTATTATTAAACAGTCAAAAAATAACAGATGCTGGCAAGGTTATAGAGAAAAAGGAGCACTTATACACTGCTGATGGGAATGTAAATTAGTTTAGCCATTGTGGAAAGTAGTTTGGAGATTTCTCAAAAGATTTAAAATGGGACTACCATTCAACCCAGCAATCCCATTATTGGGTATATACCCAGAGGAATATAAATCATTCTACCATAAAGACATATGCATGCGTATATTCATGGCAGCACTATTCACAATAAGCAAAGACATAGAAACAATCTAAATGTCCATAAGTGGTGGTGTGGATAAAGAAAATGTGATATATATATGTGTGTGTGTGTGTATATATATATATATATATATATATATATATATATATGTATAAATACTATGCAGCCATAACAAAGAATGAGATCATGTCCTTTGCAGCAACATGGATGGAGCTGGAGGCCATTATCTGAGGCAAACTAAAGCAAGAATAGAAAACCAAATACTGCACGTTCCCACATATAAGTGGGAGCTAAACATTGAGTACACATGGACACAAAGAAGGGAACAGCATACACCAGGGCCTACTTGAAGGTGAAGCGTGGGAGGAGGGAGAGATAGAAAAACTACCTATCGAGTACAATGCTTATTACCTGTGTGATGAAAGTCTGTACACCAAACTCCCACAGCAAGCAATTTACCTATAGAAAAAGTCTGCACATATACCAATGAACCTGAAATGAAAGTTAAAAGATAAATATTTTCTTCCATAAAACCAATGAGTAAAAATATTTTTAAAGTTAGAATCCACCTATTTAAGAACTCTAGAAATTAACCAAAGTCTTGTAGTAACTCAGGGAGTATTCATTCAAGAAAAGTGACTGAATCTTAGGAAGAACTTACGGTTGTTTTTTTTTGTTTGTTTGTTTGTTTGTTTGTTTGCTTTTTAGCTTTATTCTCATCACTTGTTCTCCAGCTGTGGGGTAGCCTTGAAAAATAATAGCCCACATTTGCAGTAAACAGCAACAATAGTGCAGGCACTAGAGACAACAGAGAGGGTTAGAGCTCATTCCCAAATAATTGCCATTGTCTGACTTATCTGGTAATTTCATGGAAGACCCCACTTACAAAGCTATCTATACTGACATGACTTAGAGCTCACCCAGCATGAACAGCCTTTTCCTGGAGGTAGGGGAGGGGAGGAGTTGGTAAAAACAAACAAACAAACACAACAGGGAATTATTGTTTAACTTTATGGTTTCCTAAGGCAGTGGATAATACGTCTATCAAACAATAGTATAAACAAAAAGCTTAAAAGGAAAAGGTGGAAATTAGATATTCCTAAGGCTTTGAAAAACTCAGCAGTATTTCCAGGAATCTTGAAGGCCACACAGAGGCAGACAGTGTTCTCTCCTTCTTAGGAAAGACATAAGAAGGTCCTAAATTCTCATCACTGATTAATCTTGTGGCTTTATGCAAACAGGAAGTAAAGGTAAAGGCAGATTTGGCAAAAACCTGACTCAGTGTTGAAGATATGCCCCAATATGCAAACAGAGCTTCTCAGCAAAGACTAACTGCATTTTTTCCAAAAATCAGTTGTTCATATACAGTGAAGTTCTAATTCCGGGCTCTATCATATTCCATTGATCTATATGTCTGTCTTTACATGAATAGCACACTGTTCTGATTACTATATGCTGTTGACTGACTGTCTTTCCAAAATTCATATGTTAAACTTTAATCTCCACCATGATGATATTTGGAGGCAGGGCCTTTGGGAGGTGATTAGTTCATGAATATAGTACCTTTTATGAATGAGATTAGCGCATTTATAAGAAAAGACCAGAGAGTTAGTCCACACTCTTTCTGCCACGTGAGGATATAATGAGATGTTAGCAGTCTGCAAAACAGAAGAGGGCCCTCACAAGAACCTGACCATCCTGATACCCTGATCTCAGACTTCCAATCTCCAGAACTGTGAGAAATAAATTTTTGCTATTTATAAGTCATCCAGCCCACTGTACTTCTTTATAGCAATCTGAACTAAGACACTATAGATTTATAAAATTTTCATCTTTTCAAATATATTTTTGCTGTAGATATTTGTATACTTTTCATATAAATTTAGAATCACATTGTCATATTTTATAAAATAATTATTTTTAAAAAATAAGGATTTCACTGACTATAGAGTTCAGCCTGTGGAGAACTGCTGTCTTAAGCATGTTGGATCTTCTGACCAATGAACAAAAAAAAAATTTCAATTTATTTAAGTTTTTAATTTTTTTCTCAGCAACGTTTTGCAGTTTTCAGTGTCCAAGTACTTTACATATTTTATCAGATTTATCCCACAGTATTTCTTTTTTTTTGAGATGGAGTCTTACTCTGTCACCCAAGCTGGAATGAAGTGGTATGATCTTGGCTCACTGTAGTCTCCGCCTCCCTGGTTCAAGTGATCCTTCTGCCTCAGTCTCCCAAGTAGCTGGGATTACAGGCATGTGCTACCACTCCTGGCTAATTTTTGTATTTTTAGTAGAGACGGGGTTTCGCCATGTTGGTCAGGCTGGTCTCGATCTCCTGATCTCAGGTAATCTACCCATTTCAGGCCACAAAGTGCTGGGATTACAGGTGTGAGCCACCATGCCTGGCATATCCCACAGTATTTAAATACTTGTCAATTTAAGTGGTATTTTTCTATTTCAGTCCTATGTTGTGCATTGTTAATATAAACAAATACAATTGATTTGTCCATAGTGATCTTGTATCCTGCAAGTCTTGCTAAATTCATCTATTCTAGAAGCTTTTTTGTATATCCAATGGATTTTCTACATATATGATCATGTAATCTCTGGATCAAACAGTTTTACCTTTTCTTTTCTACTTTGGATGCCTTTTAGTTCTTTATCTTCTTTCTCTGTTTGCACTGGCTAGAACATCCAGTACAATGTTTAACAGCAGTGGTGATGGTAAATATCCTTGTCTTTTTACTATCTTAGGGGGAACACTATCAGTGTTCCACTAATAAGTACAGCGTTAGCTTTTTAAACAATTGATTTTTTTTCAGGTTGAGGAAATACCCTTCTGTTTCTAATTAGCTGAGGTGGTTTTGTTCGTTTTCGTTTTTAATTAGAAATGAATGTTTGATTTTTGGCAAATGCTTTTCAGTGTCTTTCAAAAAGATAATATTAGGTATTTCTAATTTTTAGTGCGTTAATATGGTGAATTAGAGTGATTGATTTTTGAATGTTGAACCAGCTTTACATTCTTGGTATATTCCTCACTTTTGTCACAAGGTATTATCTTTATATATATCTGGAGTTGTTTTGCTAGTGTTTTCATCAGAACATTGTTATGTCCATGTTTTCTTTTCTTATAATGTCTTCTTTTCTTATAATGTCTTTGCTGGTTTCAGTAATGCGTAATGTTGACCTTAAAGAAAAAACTAGTAGGTATTCCTATATTGTCAACTTTCTGAAGGAATTTTTATAGAATTGGTATAATTATTTTTCCCTGAATATTTAGTAGAAGTTACCAGTGAAGGCATCTGGGACTGAAGTTTTCATGGTAGGAAGGATTTTACCAAAAATATATATTTAAATATATGGGGCTATTCTTCTTATTTATTTTTTTGTTTTAGTGAACTTTGGTGATTTGGGTCTTTTAAGAAATTTGTCTGTTTCATCCAGATTGTTGTAATTATTCTAGTTAAGTTGTTCATAATATTCCATTATTGTTCTTTTAATATCTGTAGAACAGTTTTCCTCAAACTTTATTTCAATCACTACCCTATGAGTCTTTTTTGACTTTTTTCTTAATTGCCCCCTAATAAATTTTAATTTCAGGGACATATTGTATGTCTATTTATGTATATGTAATCTATGCTTTATATATAAAGATTTTTTTGCCTCCTTCCCCAAAAGAAACTTTTTAAAATATATATTACTATTTAATTTAATTTATTTATTTTTAGAGATGGGGACTTGCTCTGTCCCCCAGGCTGGTGTGCAGTGAATTATAGCTTACTGCAGCCTCCAACTCCTGGGCTCAAATGATCCTCCTGCCTCAGCCTCCTGGGTAGCTGGGACTACAGGTGCATGCCACCACATTCAGATAAGCTTTTTAATTTTTTTATAGATGGAAACTCAGTTTGTTGCCTGGTTGGTTTCAAACTCCTGGCTTTAAGCTGTCCTTCTAGCGCAGCCTTCCAGAGTGCTGGGATTACATGTGTGAGCCACCATGGCCAGCCTCAAAATTTTTTATTTCTGCTTTATTGTTTTTTCTCTTCTTACTTGGAGTTTTCTTTGTTCTTTTTCTAGTTTCTGAAGGTGGAAGATCAGATCACTAACTTGCTGTTATTCCTCTTTTCTTACACAGGCATTTTGCATTATGAATTTCTCTTTAAGAACTGGCATACCACAAATTCTGATATGTTGGCTTTTCTTTTACGTTTAATTCACAATACTTTGAATGTCTCTTTTGATTTCTTCTTTGACTCATTTGTTTTAGAAATCTCTCATTTAATTTCCAAATACTTGGGTATTGCCCACATGCCTTTTTATTATTGACTTCTAATTTTTCTAATTTAATCCCATTGTAGTCAGAAACATACTTTGAATGACTGAGACATTTTTTTGACATGGAGCTTTGTGACAAGTGATTTTACACTGAGTATCTCACCTAATTATCAAGAAAATCCTATAAGGTGGGCACTATTATTGTCACCATGCTATACATGAGGAAATAAAAGCTCAAAGGTGTTAAGCACATATCAAAATCACGCTTATGAAGTAGTGGAGTCTGAGTGCTTAGCCCTTATTCAGTATATGTGTGTGTATATATATATGTATACTGAATATGTATATTGAATATATATACTGTGTATATGTATATTGAATATGTATATTGTATATTGAATATGCATATTATATATAGTATATATTATATATAATGTATATAAAGTATATATTGTATATAATGTATATATAATATGTATATATAGTATATTGAATATGTATATTGTATATTGAATATATATACTGAATATGTGTATTCAGTATATGTGTATATATACTGAATATGTATACTGAATATATATACTGAATAATGTTTAAGCACTCAGACTCCACTACTAGTTTTGAAAAGACAAAATTAATTGTTAAGAACATATATATGTGTGTGTGTATATATTGTATATATGTGTGTGTGGGTGTGTGTGTGTATATATATATATATATGATTATTTTATTTATTTATTTATTGAGACAGGGTCTCACTCTCACCAAGACTAGAGTGCAGTAGCTCAATCATGGCTCACTGCAGTCTTGACCTTCCAGACTCAAGCAATCCAGCCTCCCTAGTAGCTGGGACTACAGATGCATACTGTCACACCCAGCTGATTTTTAAATGTTTGTAGAGGTAGGTGTCACTATGTTACTCAGGCTGGTCTCGAACACCTGGGGTCAAGTCATCCTCCTGCCTCGACTTCCCAGAGTTCTGAGATTCCATGTGTGAGCCTCTTGCCCAGCTATCAGGTCCTTTTACATGCAAATCATTGTATGACGTAAGTAAATAAAAGAGTTCAAACTCTTTATTGCTTGACTTAGAGGAGAGACATAAAACAAAGAAGAAATGCATGGATGGAGTAAGAATGAATTGCTTTTTGATAAGTGGACAGAGAAAGATAATTCCAGCTAGAGAGAATGGAGAACTTTTGCTTTTGTTGCAACTGTGACATTTTAACTAAGTTTTAAAAGATACACAGGATTCTAAATATATTTCACAAAGAAATGTCAGTGAGTGAAGGGACATAGGAAGTACAGGGCAGGTTGATGTACTCTATGATAGGGAAGATGAGGACAAGACAATTTGAAAATAAGTTTTGAAAGGTAGGTTTCCACCTGCATTATATGATCTATTTTGTTTGGGTCCAGAAGATTGAATTAGAAAAAAGAAGTCAAGCCTATAAGAAGACAAACAGTAGATACATAGAAGAAAGAAGCTTTTTAAAATACAATTTTATTGAGGTGGGGTTGATATATAAAACCTGCATATATCTACTGCATACAATTTGATGGGTTTGAACGTATGCATACACTGTGAAACCATCACCACAATCAAGGTGATAAACATATCCATCACCTCCAAAAGCTTCCTCCTGCACTTCCACCTTTTAAAATTTTATGGTAAGGACATTTAACTTGAGATCTGCCCTTTCAACAAAATTTGAGTGTACAATACAGTATTGTTAACTACAGGGACTACGTCTTAAAGCGGACATCTAGAACCTATTCATGTTGTATAACTAGGACATTATACCTATTAAACAACTCATTTCCTCTTCCCCAAGCCCCTTGTTATCACCATTTTACTCTTTGCTTTATGAGCTTGACAATTTTCGATACCTCATATAAATGAGATCATGCAGTGTTTGTCCTTCTGTGACTGGCTTATTTCACTTAGCTTAGTGTCAATGAAATCCTGCCATCTCCAACAACGTGGAAGAAGGAAACAAAGATATTTGTTAATGAAAACAACTGCTTGTAAGGGTAAGGTGGTGAGTTCTGGTTATAGGAATTATTAAGTTCATAAGTGTATTGTGTTTATTATCTTATATTAAAAGGAATCTTAAAATATGCATGTTTTAGCCAATAGTCAGATGCTGTAAGTCTTAATGTAGTTTCTGTTATTAGCAGATAATTTTCTTGATCAATGAAACTTTGGAAAATTTTCAGTCATAAGCAACTTAGTTTTCCAGGAATAATAATAATGTGAATTAGCACTTTTTATTAGCTTTAAATTTAATTTTTTGATTTCTCTCAGATCTTAAATTTACTGATTCTTATCTTACTATTCAATTTGCATTCCCTCTGTAGATTTCCCAGGTTAACTGTGTTACTGATTGCTTTAGTGATTCTTACCATTCATGGAATAGTTTTGAAAACTAATTGTTAAGAAACGAACTGCAGAAATGTCTTGTTACACGGCATTTATATTAAAGAATAAAATACTACTTTGTATAAGGTATAAAAAGTATTATTATTATTATTATTTTATTTTTTTTGAGACAGTCTCACTTTGTCACCCAGGCTGGGGTACAGTGGCACGATCTTGGCTCACTGCAACCTCCGCCTTCTGGGTTCAAGTGATTCTTCTGCCTCAGCCTCCCGAGTAGCTGGGGCAACAGGTGCACACTACCACACCCAGGTAATTATTGTATTTTTAGTAGAGATCAGATTTCACCACATTGGCCAGGCTGGTCTCGAACTCCTGACCTGGTGATCTGCCTGCCTTGATCTCCCAAAGTGCTGGGATTACGGACAGAAAGTATTATTTTTACATAAGGAAGAGTAGTACTCTCCTGCAGGAACTCTTTGTACCTCCTGTTATTTTATATTTATCAGATTATAACAGTGCAATGCCCATCAATTCTTTTGTATTCATCAGATTATAACAGTGCAGTGCCCATCAAGGATCACAGAAAATAATAATAATACAATTTTAAACAAGCATAACCATTGCCTTCATATTATCCTTTAATACAGAATACTTTTTAACTTCTCTTAATTGTCACACAAACACTCTTAAGTAGTGTGATAAACGCATTCTTTCAAATTATGTACATAAGGACTCAAAAGTTTGAGTGACTCTAAATGCTTTTAAAACCTTTTATAGTAAGCTTAGAACACATATGAATATAAATACACAAAAGCTTGGTATCTACAATCTTAAATGCCTAGATTTTCATACAGACTTCCTTCGTAATTAAGGATTGGTCCTTGTGCCTAGCTCAAAATATATTTATAGCTATTTCAGCAAAAGATAAATACTAAATATTTCTGCTCTTAAAAGCTTCCCAACTATTTCTACAAAGGAGGAATATAAAAAAAAAACTTTCTCTGCTGTCTAGCATCCAAGTAATACCTGCTTTTATCACTTCCTTCTTAGTTAGAAATTGAAGGAGAAATTATATCACATGTTTGGATTAAATCATGTAAAAGCGATCAAAGTTCATTTTGATAGACAGTGTTCCAATTTTACCAAAAAAATATAAATCTGATCCAAACAAAGTAATCATTGGAGTTTTAGGGTTCCAAGACTAAAGTTCTGTATGTTCATCACTATCAGAGCACCAGCTTCTGAATTTCTTTTCTCAGTAGCATGTCAAATATGGAGGCCACACCCATGGAAAACTACACTTTTAAAAATGTAGAGTATGCTATAACAAAAGAGCCGAAAATCAATAGCTACTGAAATGAGTATTGTTTCTCTTAAATATAAAAATATTTGCTTAAGTGAAAATACATTGATGTTATCCATTAAGAAGGAATAAAACCTTTGTGTATTAAGAACATGGTGGTGATAAAAGAGGCCCAGTAAATAGTACCAAAATAAAATTTTACTTCTTGGGGAACTTTGGGAAAGTTTCTTAGTCTCTGTGCCCAAATTTCCTCACTTGCAAAATATGAAGATTAAATGAGTTCATACTAATAATTAATAAGAATAGTCCCTGGCACATAGTATTAAGTAAGTTGATTTAAAAATTACTTGTTTTTTAAATTTATTTTTATTAAAATTCTTTTTTAATAGAGATGAGGTCCCATTATGTTTCCCAGGCTGTTCTTGAACTCCTCAGCTCAAGCAATCCTCCTGCCTTAGCCTCCCAAAGAACTGGGATTATAAGCATGAGCCACTGCTCCTGGCCCTAAGAAATATTACTTCTTAAAGCTTAGCAGTTTCACAGTTTGTACATAGCCTGAAAACCAAGGATTAATGATTTATTTCAAAGAATTTTCAAAACCAAAAGCTAATAGGGAAATAAGGTTTATCTGTATCCCTATCTCTTAGAGATGGTTTTGATGAAGATGTCCCCAAACATATAAAAAGTACTATTACAGATTATCATAGGCCAATTATATTGGCTAGAATAGCTGTTTGCTATGAGATCAAACAATCCTTAAATCTTGGAGCTGAGAATCAGAAAGGCTGATTTCTGAGTTACATTCCATCTCTATCTCTCATCAGTTATTGGGGGAATCCATTCACCAAAGTCACTGAAGGACTTAGTCTAATGAAACAGCCATCATCTTGAACATTGCTGATTGTGCTAGAAGTAAAGAAAACTCTGGAAGGCTTTACCCTGTCACATCATTTTACTCAACTCATTGGCTAAAATCAGGAGATCAAGGAGTTCAGTCATCCACATTCCCCAAGTAGCTAAGAATAAAATATCTATGAACAACATTAATAAATGCACACCGGGGATTTATTAATACACATTACAGATGATTGGTGTGTGGGCCATAGAAATAGGGATGCAAATAGAGGAAAGAAGCAGCCAATATGATGGAATGGATCAATGGCTTTAGTTCTGGATTTGTACAGCATTCCCTTCCCCATCCCATCCTCCTCTCCAGTACCTCTATACACTCACACAACTTCATGCAATGCAAGCATGTTCATCCAATTATCTATGTTTTTTAGAGAGACAGACAAAAAGAAAAACACCAGTTCTAATCTGGCATTTATTTCTGTCCCTGGATCAGCTGAAGTTTATACGTCTGTGGCCTGGAATAATTATGACAGCAGTTTACATTATGGCATTGTTAATTACTCCTTAAATTATCTTCCAGGTAAAATCTATGGAAACTTCATTTGTCTAAAGGGCCCAATTGTGATTACTAGAGGGTCAAATTTCTTTTGCATATAAAAATCTAACATAGAGTGGGGGAAAGGAAGTAGCTTTAATGAACTGAGATAAAAATAAAATAAAATAAAAGGACAATGGATGATTCTATGCATATTTCAGTCTCATCTCCCATAACCTATCCTAGCCTGAGGTCTCAGACCTCCTCATGACCACTAACCAGGCCCATCAGTATGCATGTGGCTCTCTGCTGAGGCTGTGCCTGCTTCAGACAACTCATTTCACTTTGTTTCACTTGTGCAAAAACTTTGGGGAAAAGGGAAGGAATTTCTTGCCTTGCTAGGATCCTGAATCCGTATAGGGCCAGGGTCCAATTACTAACATACTTCAGGGACATGTAACAATGGATTGGTCACTATCCCATAAGCACACATGTGCAGCTCCATCTCAAACTTTATCCTTTGTAACAAAGACAATTTTTACCAAGCATCTTTCATGAAAACAACTTTTGGAGGCAGAATTGGTCCTATTTGATTAACTTCTTACTTCCAAGCCTCAGGCAGAGGAGAAAATAATGAAAAATCACCACTAAACAGTTGGTGACTAACTACTAATTTTTTGCAGTATTTCTAAATGTTTTGTTTTTGTATGTAAAAGCTTTTTTCCCTTAGCGTTTTAGTTATCAGAGAAATTCAATTCTATTGAAAAAAAGAAAAATAGTAGAAATGTGTTATTTT
The DNA here is from genome assembly GCF_028885655.2 of Pongo abelii. Lineage (NCBI taxonomy): Eukaryota > Metazoa > Chordata > Mammalia > Primates > Hominidae > Pongo > Pongo abelii. Next base: position 35,154,458 of record NC_071998.2, read on the forward strand.
GTTTATGTTTTCATTGAATTGCTTATTTATTTATGTTCATTTTTAGGCTTTTCAATAATCAAATTCTGTTTGATTCAGTTGCACTTGTTTCTTGTATTTTAAAAACTCTATATTCTGCTCCACCCCACTCAGTTTTCATGCATTTATCCTTCTTCTCCAAATAGCCATATTGCATCATTAATACAGGGGAGCAGAATGAAGAAGGTTGATGTTTCTAGCTCTCCTTATATCAAAATGCAACTTGTATTCAATTCATTTATATTTGTTCATTTTTCATATATATTGAATGAAATTTAAACAGAAAACTACTATTTAATGAGCTGAAAACGGGAATTTTATAAATGCTTACATTGGAATAATGCATAGTGCCAAGATTGCATGACAATATTGGTATATCAATATATATAATTATTAGTGTTTTTTGTTTGTTAATTACACTGCTACATTGATCATTGCAAAATGGTCCTGACAAACTTTTCTTTTTTATATGCCCTTTCTCTCTGTTTTGTACAGAAATTGTGATGAATAAGAGATGTAGATCAACACTTCAAACATACGCTAACCGTTGGTGCTATTTCTTATTTTGAATTTGTAGTTTTAATAAAATAAAAACATTCTACAATAAGAATTTCACAGAAAATGCAAATAATTGATATATTTTGTTTATAAATTATTCTTTTTGTTGGTACCTACAGTTGGTATCAAAAAAAGCTTCGAAAGAGAAAAAAAAAAACACTACACCTCCACTTTTTGTCAGAGTCAAAAGACTTTCATCTTTTGAAATATCAAAATAATCCAACCTTTCAAAGAGAGTTGTCATAAATGTCCTGTTTATGAGGACAAGCTTCTGTAGTTTTCCACAGAAGGGAGCTAAGTAACTATTTTCTTGTGTGTGCAATATTTGGAACAAGAAGCAGGTCATTTAAGATAAGTGTTCACAATGTTCCCCATGATAGCAGCAGTATGAATTAAGTGAAGAAAAGTGGGAATATAATGAAAATGACCACAGAGAAACTTATCAAAAGATTCAGTTAAGTTAATATTGTTAGTTTCAGAATGTGAATTCAACTTTGAGAATTAAGGTGCCAGGAGGCAGTGGCAATAGTTTTGGGGAAAATTCTGCATATGAAGGTAACACTATCAATTGTAGATGTAGAACACTATTGTAACCATGATACTAGAGTATGTTTTTATTGTAACCTTTGAAATTGATTGGGCTGTTTTATGCACCTATGACTTTTTATAAACTATCCCTCTAGTGATATTCTTTTATCTGATTTATTCACATAGAGACCTTGTATTCAACCTTCAGAATAAGTTCAAATATTAATCCCTCTTTTGGACTTTACTGGTCCCAGGTTAGAATTGACCTTTGAATTGATTTCTTCCTACTTTATACTATCACTGAAACACAATTACTTGTTTACATGTCTGGCTCATCAAACTGAGAGTCTACTTGAAAGCAAGGACTATTTCCACTTTCATTGTGTATGTTTCTGGCCCTGGTAGATACTAGGTAAAATGTAAATATGTGCTAAATGAATGATTCACATGATTGCAGTCATTATATTATAATTCATGAAAACTTGTTTTTGGTAGGAAATAGCAATCAGGATTAATTGTGTTATTTAATTGATTATGAGTTTAACATGCTAAAAGCAATGTTGTGCATATTGTGTTGGCAAGAGGAGACATGTACAGGTCATCTAAAACACTTTGACAGGACAATGGAACAAGAGGACTGGTGGTGCAGAAAAGATTACACAATTTTAATGAAAGATGATAATGAGGAGACAAAAACAACACAAATCTCCAATTGTAGATGTTTGGTGCTACATGGCAGAAAATGAGGAGAGTAAGTTATGGAAACAGCACGCTTTTGTTAAAATTTTGCATAACAAAGAGAAAGCCTATTATTTTTGAAAGACCAAAGAGAAATATTATTTGGATCTCTCCTCAGTACTTTTCCTGCTCTAAATCTGAAGTTACTGACAAAATTGGGCATTCTGTTTTAGTAACTTTCTTAGTAGGCTTTTTACCGCTATGCTACATTGCTGCACTACTCTACACTGCTCTCTGCTGACTCTCCCACTATCATTACTCCTCTGTATTTGCCTCTCTCAATGGTCTATGAGTTGCTTGAAGTCAGAACTCTGGCTTTATTTTTCTTTCTCTTTACTTGCCAGAGTGCCAGAGAGTCATAATTTATTTGAATAAATAGTTTTAATAATTTTTAGATAAATATTATTTTTATATTAAGGGGGTTTGACCATGTATGAATATATATACTGTATGTGTGTGTGTATATATATATATATATATATATATATGTAGTAGTATAATGCTAACAAATACTATTGGCTTCATATGAAGAATAACCAGTGATAATGCAATAATTTGAGAAAAACAGAAGAGCCAGCTAGATAACACACGAAGATTCTAGAAATATTCATAGATTATTTTGGTAATTTTATCTTTACAAATTTATCTTCAGGGTGTAAATGGAAAAAAGCAAACTGTAAAATATTTAAAGAGACTTATTCTGAGCCAATATGGGTGACCATGGCCTGGAGAACAGTCTCAAGAAGTCCTGAGAAAGTGTGCCCAAGGTGGTCAGGATACAGTTTGGTTCTATACATTTTAGAGAGACAGGAATTATAAGTAAAATAATCAATATGTGGAAGGTGTATATTGGTTCAGTCTAAAGGGGCGAGGTCTCTTGAAGAGGTGTGGGGGTTACAGGTCGTAAGTAGATTCGAAGATTTTCTGACTGGCGATTGGTTGAAAGAGTTAAGCTTTGTCTAAAGACTTGAAGTCAGTAGAAAGAAATACTTGAAGAAAAGTTAAGGGAGGAGCAGCTAAGATGGCTGAATAGAAATAGCTTTGCTCTGTGGCTCCCACTGAGAAGGATGAAAACAGCAAGAGAATTCTGCGTCTTCAATTGAGGTACCAAGGTTTTCTCATTGGGACAGACTAGGTGGTTGACGTGACCCACAGAGAGCAAGGAAAAGCAGGGTGGAGTGAGGGCCTAGCTGGGAGCTGTGCAGGTCAAAGGGAGCTCCCTCCCCCAGTCGGTACCAATAGAGTGGGGCATTGCTGAAAAGATACCCGAAAATGTGGAAGCAACTTTGGAACTGGGTGGCAGGCAGAGATTGGAACAGTTTGAAGGGCTCAGACGGAGATAGGGAAAATGTGTGAAAGTTTGGAACTTCCTAAAGACTTGTTGAATGGCTTTGCAAAAATGCTGGTAACGATATGAACAATAAAATCCAGGCTGAGGTGGTCTCAGATGGAGACGAGAAACTTGGGAACTGGAGCAAAGGTGGCTCTTGTTATGTTTTAGTAAAGAAACTGGTGGCATTTTGCCCATGCCCTAGAGATTTGTGGAACTTTGAACTTAAGAGAGATGATTTAGGGTGTCTAGAAGAAGAAACATCAAAGTAGTGAAGCATTCAAGAGGTGACTTGGGTTCTGTTAAAGGTGTTCAGTTTTACAAGGGAAGCAGAGCATAAAAGTTTGGAAAATTTGCAGCCTATGTGATAGAAAACCCCATTTTCTGGGGATAAATTCAAGCCAGCTGCAGAAATTTGCATAAGTAGCAAGGAGCCTAATGTTAATCCCCAAGACCATGGGGAAAATGTCTCCAGGCCATGTCAGAGACCTTCACAGCAGCCCCTGCCTTCATAGGCCTAGAGGCCCAGGAGAAAAAAGTGGTTTAGTGTGCTAGGCCCAGGGTCCCCGTGCTGTGTGCAGCCTAGGAACTTAGTGCCCTGTGTCCTAGCTGCTCCAGTCGTGGCTGAAAGGGGTCAACATACAGCTCAGGCTGTGGCTTCAGAGGGTGGAAGCCCCAAGCCTTGGCAGCTTCCATGTGGTGTTGAGCCTCTGGGTGCACAGAAGTCAAGTATTGAGGTCTGGGAACCTCCACATAGATTTCAGACGATGTTTGGAAATGCCTGGGTGCCCAGGCAGAAGTTTGCTGCAGGGGCGGGACCCTCATGGAGAACCTCTGCTAGGGCAGTGTGGAAGGGAAATGTGGGGTCGGAGTCCCCACACAGTGTCCCTAGTGGGGCACTGCCTAGTGGAGGTGTGAGAAGACGGCCGCTGTCCTCCAGACCCCAGAATGGTAGATTAATCAACAGCTTGCACCGTGCGCCTGGAAAACCTGCAGACACTTAACACCAGCCCATGAAAGCAGCTGGGAGGGAGGCTGTACCATGCAATGCCGTAGGGGTAGAGCTGCCCAAGTACCTAGGAATCTACCTCTTGCATCAGCATGGCCTGGATGTGAGACCTGGAGTCAAAGGAGATCATTTTGGGGCTTTAAAATTTGACTGCCCTGCTGGATTTTGGACTTGCATGGGCCCTGTAACCCCTTTGTTTTGGCCAATTTCTTCCATTTGGAGAATGGCTGTATTTTCCAAATACCTATACCCCCATTGTACCTAGGAAGTAACTAGCTTGCTTTTGATTTTGCAGGCTCATAGGCAGAAGGGACTTGCCTTGTCTCAGATGAGACTTTGGACTGTGGACTTTTGGGTTAATGCTGAAATGAGTTAAGACTTTGAGGGACCCTTGGAAAGGTGTGATTGGTTTTGAAATGTGAGGACATGAGATTTGGAGGGTCCAGGGGCAGAACGATATGGGTTGGCTGTGTCCCCACCCAAATATCAACTTGAATTGTATCTCCCAGAATTCCCACATTTTGTGGGATGGACCCATTGGGAGGTAATGGAATCATGGGGGTTGGCCTTTCCCTTGCTGTTCTCATGACAGTGAATAAGTCTCATGAGATCTGACGGGTTTATCAGGGGTTTCTGCTTTTGCTTCTTCCTCATTTTTCTCTTGCTGCTACCATGTAAGAAGTAACTTTCGCCTCCTGCCATGATTCTGAGGCCTCCCCATCCATGTGGGACTGTAAGTCCAATTAATTCCCTTTTTGTTCCCAGTTTCAGGTGTGTCTTTATCAGCAGTGTGAAAACAGACTAATACAACATGGAATCAACCCAAATCTCCATTAATGATAGACTGGATAAAGAAAATGTGGTACATATACACCATGAAATACTATGCAGCCATAAAAAGGAATGAGATCATGTCCTTTGTAGGGACATAGAAGGAACTGGAAGCCGTTATCCTCAGTAAACTAATGCAGGAAAAGAAAACCAAACACAGTATGTTCTCACTTACAAGTGGGAGCTGAACAATGAGATCACATGGACATAAGGAAGGGAGCAACACACACTGGGGCCTGTCAGGGGGTGGAGTTTGAGGAGGGAGAGCACTAGGAAAAATAGCTCATGCATACTGAGCTCAATACCTAGGTGATGAATTGATAGGTGCAGCAAACCATCATGGCACACATTTACCTATGTTACAAACCTGCACATCCTGCACATATACCCTGGAACTTAAAATAAAAATAAAAATTTTAAAAAAAAGAAAGAAATGCTTGAGTTAAGATAAGGGTGGTTGTAGAGACCAAAGTTCTTGTTATATAGATGAAGCCTCCATGTCGCTGCCTTCCGAGAAAATAGATGGTACATGTCTTTTTCAGACCTTAAAGGTGTGACTTTCATTAATCCCTCCTGTATCCAGGGAAGACCTAAAAAGGGAATCCCTGGCTGCATTAATGGAGATTCACTACGATGCAAATTTTCCCCACAAGAGGTGGCTTTGCAGGGCCATTTCAAAATATGCCAGGAATTCAGTTTTTCTGATTTCTCTGGGGTGCCCTTGGTCAAAGCAGGGTCCATTAAGTCACTTGAGGGGCTTATGATTTTATTTTGGGTTTACACAATCTTAAGTCAAAATAGAAAATAAGGAAAAAAGCCAGGTGCGGTGGTGGCTCACTCCTGTAATCTCAGCACTCTGGGAGGCCAAGGTGGGTGGATCACCTGAGGTCAGAAGTTCCAGACCAGCCTGGCCAACATAATGAAAGCCCATCTCTACTAATAATACAAAAATTAGCCGGGTGTGGTGGCGGGCGCCTGTAGTCCCAGCTACTAAGCTGCTCGGGAGACTGAGGCAGGAGAATCTCTTGAGCCCGGGAGGCGGAGGTTGCAATCAGCCGAGATGGCGCCATTGCACTCCAGCCTGGGTGATAAGAGCAAATCTCTGTCTGAAAAAAAAAAAAAAGAGGAAAAAAAGTTATATTGTCAAAGATGTTCATTGAAAAATTATCTTTAATAGTAAAAGTTGTAAACAGACTAAATTTCAACAAAAGGATAAATTGATAAATTATTGTACATTAATTCAACGAGTCATATAATTATTAAAATGATAATTATAAAGATGTTACAGACACATAGAAAATAGTTTTTGTAAATTTTAGAAGAAAAAAGTGACCAGCTTATTGAAAATGTTATATGATTTCAATTGTGTTAAATATATATGCTGCTAAAAGAAGGGATAGAATGAAACTGTTTTATAAAAATCATTTTAGTGTCGTAGAATTGTGGCTTTTTAATTTTTAAAAATTATCTTTAATTTTATGGTATTTAAAATGAAGAGAATGGAGATAAAATGTGGGGCTTTTTAAAAAGCATCTTGACAACTTAAGTATAAAGCCTTGAAAGAAACAAAGGAGTTCTCCTTCAAAAACAGCTTATAATTCATGTATTCAATATTTCTTAAATATTGAAATATTTCTAGCACCTACTATATCCTCTGAGCATTTCTGTTTCTTTTACCGTATGTGTCTTGCTACAACACACAAATTTATTATCATACAATTATGTAGGTCAGAAGTCCAGTATAGGTCTCACTGGGCTAAGGCTTTGTTGCCAAGGCTTTGTTTCTTTCTAGAGGTTCTAGATAAGAATACATTTCCTTACATTTTTCATCTTCCAGAAGCTGCCCACTTTCATTAGCACGTGGTCCCCTTTCTCCATCTTCAGAGTCAGCATCATTCCATTTCTTTGACTCCTCTTTCCATGGTCTCATCTCTCCCTGACTACACCTAGGACAGGTTCTCCACTTTTAAGGACCGATATAATTAGATTTGGCCCACCTAGGTGATCCATGATGATCTCCCATCTCAAAGTCCATAAACTTAATCATATCTGCGAAGTCCCATTTGCCAGGTAGGGTAATGAAGGAAATGAAAATATTTTATCCAAAAATATATTTGTTTGCCATATTTTGAAATGGCTGTCCCAGGGCCAGCAGACCGAAGTGGCCCTTCAAAACTGTCTTTTGTAGGGAAAATTTGCAACCATAAAGAATCTATTCAACCAGGCCTTACCTTGTCCTGATCTAGGGAAGATTAACTAAGAGTCTGGCACCTTTAAAGATTCCAAAAGAAACAGAAATATTTACTATCCTTCCCTTCTGAAGGCTGCTACCTATGAGGTTTGATCTACATAACAAGACTACCTTTGCTAGCCAAGCCTCCTCTTCTCTCCCTTCATAACCTGTCTTGCCACTAAAACCTGACTTACCAACATAATCTATTTTTGGCAATGCTCTGAGACCTCATTTTTTCTGTAATCTCAAGATGGTAGATAAGCTTCCTTTTTTTTTTTTAAACCCCTACTGGGGGGTTGGGTGTTTAATTCTGAAAGCTCCTACGTATACATGTGAAATAAATTTGTATGCCTTTTTCTCCTATTAATCAGTCCGCCTCATGTCAATCATTTTCAACAAAGCTTCAGGGGACCGAGGACCTTGGCCTCTACAGTTACCTGTGTATAGGCTTTGAGAATTAGGACCCAGACATCTTTGGGTGAGAAGGCATGATTCTGCCTTCACATTCACTGCTGTGAATCATTCATACATGTCTAATGAAGTACCTAATTTTTAAAAAATAATCTTAAAACTTGGTTTCTTGTGCTATTTATTTTTATAAAAGAATATTTTTTCCAAACACTGACAAAGTATCTGCTAGTTATGAAAAACTTAGTTATGAATTTTTAAAACTAATTCATGAATCTCTCTCCCTTTTTTCCCTCCTTCATGAGTATTTAGCCTAAAAGATATTCGGTTGAGTATATGCTAGATAGAAACACGTGCTGGAAGGGAGATAGGTGCAGTGGCCTTGTGCAATGAGACACAGAAGATATTTATATGTGGGGGTGATGGGTAAAGGAAGAGAATGGAGTGGTGGTACAGCCACTACAATGGGATGCTAGATTGAGGGTGGGGTGAGGAAGTGAGGGGTAAAAGGTGTAAGAAACCTGAGAGGAGGAGGAGCACATTCTTTTGGCAAAGCTCTGAGTAGTCATACTCAAGAGTGTGAGAGGGACAGCTATGTAAGGGGTATATAACAGTGTAAGCAGCTTGGTGAGATATCAGAAACCCAAGTAGGTAAAGAGGCTGTCTGCATGTGGGATGGTTGTGGCCCCACCATAATTTGTTACAGCCCAAGCATAGCACAGATGGCTTCCACATGGAGATGGGGCACAGCAATGATATCCATGACTTGGCACAGAGCGTCAAAGCCCAAGGAGGGTAAGAACACATTCTTTGTAGGTAGGAGCACCACAGTGCAGGGGCTCAGAGACTGGATATGGTGAGGAATGCATTCACAGTCCACACAGTCTGGCACAGATACTATGTCCTGAGATAATTAAGAATATTTCTACTTCAGACCTGGAGGAGGATTTTGTAGCAGGGGGTTGACAATGAACAACAGTGAAATGCTGAAGTCTGAGTGAGGTGGAAAGAGCATTCACGTGGTTAAGTGGAGGGGAAGAATTGTTGGTTATGTAAAGGTAGGATTTATCAAATAAATAAACATATTGGGAATAATAGGAGCAAGATTTCTCAGGTTGAAAAAGGAAGTTATAGAAAAAGGAGAAAAATTAGGATAAAACTTCTAGCACTAGTATTGGATTGGAATTGGAGATATTTGTGTGAACTTAAAGTTTTAATGCATATAGATGGATACAGAAAGAATGTAGGTGTGTATGTATTGCAGGTGTATGCATGCTTACATCCTCAAGCTCTGCTCACTGAGAGGGCTTTGAGACACAAACACCCATGTAATAATGAGCATGTCTAGCCTCAGATTTTGTTTTCTGAAGGTCATTTTTCACTAAAATAAAACAACTTCTTGGATCAATGGCTAATTTCAGGACTAAGGAAAAAAAATGTAAAATGAGCCCTTAACATCATGTTGCACATGAAAATAAGGAAGTGCTCAAATAATCATAAGGATATATCAAAAGGACAACAACAACAAAAGAGCTAGCTTGAATGAGCTCTCACTAGTCAGATAGGGAACAATTTGTGTATCTAAATAAATAATGATATCAACAGATTTTAACCTATGAAATAATATTGGAATGCATTTGTGATAAAAATACATATATACATACATAGAGGGAAAATCTTGTTAATTAATAAAATAAAAGGAATAATAGAATTTGATGAAAATCACCTATTGGCATCCATCATCACAATATTTAATTCATGCAGAAAACATTAATGGATGGTAAAAGTTTGATGAGAAACAGAATATTTACATAGTCTCAAAGTATCATCCTTCAATACACTTATTAAGTTGGGGGAAAAAAGTAACTTCACCATAGTGAAAACTAGAAGACACCACCTTAATCAAATGTTCAAAATTAACATCATCAAAATGGGACAAATCAAATCATTACCACCTGATAAGATGCAATCACAAACGTTACCTCTGTGATATTCCTGTCAAAACCATTTAATCAGAGGAAACATCAGAGAAACACAAATTGAAAGGCATTCTCTGAATAACTGGCTTAAAATCTTCAAAAGTGTCAAGGTCACGAGAGAAAAGAAGACAGAAGAAGGAGGTTGAAGAAGATTAAAAATACAGGGCATCTAAATGCAGTATATGGTCTTAAACCAGGGCTGGCTTTATGGGCATGTAGTTTGTGTAGTGGCACAGGGCCCCGTACTTGGAAGAGCCTATGTTTGATTTAATGTTCTGCTGTTGTCCTCTCAATTCTTAATAATATTTCAAAAGGCTCACATTCATTCTGAACTGAGCCCCAGGTCCCCACTGAGTAGCCAGTCCTGCTCAGATTGAATCCTTTTTCTAAGAAAGGACATTATTGGGACTATTGACACAATTTGGATTGGGACTACAATTTAAATGATAATAATGAAATGTTATGTCCTGATTTTGGTAATTATATTGAATTACATTAAAGAACGTCTTTGTAGGAAACACACACTAAAATATTTGGGTGTTAGGCAAAATATGACTGAGTCACTTTCAAATGATTTAGGGGAAATACTTTCTGCATTATAATTACAACCTTTCTGTAAGTTTGAAATTATTTTAGAATAAAAAGAAAAAAAGCAATTCATCATATCCTCTGTAAAATCAAGAATTGGTGAATTCAAACAACATGTATGGAGGGATTTGAAGGGCATTATACTGAGTGAAATAAATAAACTCTAAAGGTTACTTACTATACATAGCATTTATAAAACATTCTCAAAGTGATAATATGAGGTCGTTGGCTGCTGAGGGTTAGAGTTCAGAGAGGGTGTGATTAACGGATAACACAGGACATTTCTTTGGTGATGAAACAATTCTAGACGAATAAGAATGAGGGTTATCTTAAAGCTGTATTTGTATGGGGAGCCCACTGATATGACCCAAGCTATTTTGGTTATTGGGCCACCAAAACCAAATAGGACTGTGGGACTTTATCAAAAGGGAGACAAAATGGGAGGAGGCTTAAGCCCCTGATGCCATTTTATAAGATCCTCATTAATCTAAGAATTTTTTCATAAGCTCAATTTGAGGCCTGGTAGCTCATGCCTATAATCCTAGCTCTTTGGTAGGCCAAGGTGGAAGAATCACTCAAGCTCAGGAGATCAAGACCAGTCTGGGCAACATAGCAAGATCCTTGTCTACACATATACACACAAAAATAATTAGTGTGGTAGTGCACTGGACAGTCAATTTATCAAGACAGGGAAATAGAGAAAGAGTAATTAATATAGAACCTCTGTGCAGGTGACCAGGGTTCTATTGTTACTCAAATCAGTCTCCCTGAAAACTTGGGGATCAGGGTTTTTAAGGACAATTTGGTGGGTAGGGGCCAGTGATTCAGGAGTGCTGATTGGTTGGGTCGGAGGTGAAATCATAGGGAGTTGAGGCTGACCTCTTGTGCTGTCAGTTCCTGAGTGGGGGCAACAAGACCAGATGAGCCACTTTATCAATCTGGGTGGTGCCAACTGATCTGTCAAGTGCCAGGTCTGCAAAATATCTCAGACACTGATCTTAGGTTTTACAATAGTGATGTTATCACCAGGAGCAATTTGAGAAGGTTTAGAATCTTGCAGGCAGCCTCCAGCTGCATGACTCCTAAACCACAATTTTTAATCTTGTGGATAATTTGTTAGTCCTGCAAAGGCTGTTATTGTCTTTGTTTCAAACTATAAACTAAATTCCTCCCAAAGTTAATTTGGCCTACACCCAGGAGTGAACAAGAACAGCTTGGGGGTTACAAGCAAGATGGAGTTGGTTAGGTCAGATCTTTTTCACTGTAATAATTTTCTCATTTATAATTTTGCAATGGCAGTTTCAACCTTTTCTCAAAAATAATTTTTTAACTAAATTTGATTAAAAGTTGAACATTGTTCCTATAGAGAAAATATTTTATTTACATCATTTGTTAAAATATTCTTAAATAGGACAGAAATCTCCTTTACGAAAAGGTTTCGAAGACCCCTTTCTTAACCAGTGAGCTAAGACAGAAAACCATGAAAGGCTATGTTTTTATGCTTATATATATAATCCCACAAAAAGTTAAAAGTTGATGAAGACAATCTAAGGTTGCACTCAATTTCACGAAATTTTAGACAAGCTTTTATCTCACCTAAGACCCTGACCTTCCTTTTCTTAGAACATTTACTCTAGAAAACACATAATTGTACATCCTTTCTCTGGCTCTTTGAGATGTAAATTTTTTGAAAGCTTCTAACTCGTTTCAGAACTGAAGAATGGCTTTTTGAAGGATCTGAGAGCCCTTCTATCGAAATGTAATTGTCAAGAAAGATAAACCACCCCTCCTCATCCCCCCACTTCAGTTTCTATGGGAGAGTGGGGGCCTAACATTGCCCTTGTTCCAAGCTGTAAAACTGCCTCCAGTCATGAAGATACAAGAAAAGTGATTTTGCCTTTGAGTAAGGCCAATTAGCAAACTCAGATGGCCCCTATCCCAACTTTTAAAAACTCTCCAGCTCTTTGGGGTGAGAGTGGGTGGTGGGTGACTGTATATTCAGACATCCTATTGCTGACAATAGTATAGAAATGAAATCAACTTCTCTCTGCTTATTTTGTCTGCTGCAATGTTTTCCTCTTTAATAATGTTGAAAACTGATAACAAATCTCAGTTCACATATTTTCCAATTTGGGGAATATTTCTAGAATTCTAAAAAAAAAAAAACCAAAAAAAAGTATTTATTTTTATTTTACCAAAGGGCACAAATGATAAATGGATTGACCAAAGTAGTTTCAAGGCTAGTCTAGTTCTACTTAAAATATATAGAGATTATATATATAGGAAGGTTTTCATACAATGTCCATTAAAATTAATAATTTCAAATTACTATCAGAGGCATGTGAACCAGAACAACTCCATCTTGAATAGGAGCTGGGTAAAATGAGGCTGAAACTTACTGGGCTGCATTCCCAAACAGTTAAGGCATTCTAAGTCACAGGATGAGATTGGAGGTCTGCACAAGATACAGGTCATAAAGACCTCACTGATAAAACAGATTGCAGTAAAGAAGCCAGCTAAAACCCACCAAAAGCAAGACAGCCAAGAGAGTGACCTCTGGTCATCCTCACTACTACGCTCCCATCAGCGCCAAGACAGTTTACGAATCCCATGACAACATCAGGGAGTTATCCTATGTGATCTAAAAAGGGGAGACATGAATAATCCACCGCTTGTTTGGCATATCATCAAGAAATAACCATAAAAATAGGCAACCAGCAGCCCTCAGGGCTGCTCTGTCCATGGAGTAGCCATTCTCTTACTCCTTTACTTTCTTAATAAACTTGCTTTCACTTTGCACTGTAGACTCATCCTGAATTCTTTCTTGTGTGAGATCCGAGAACCCTCTCTTGGGGTCTGGATCAGGATCCCTGTCCTGTAACATTACTGTCCTTTTATAAAATAATAGAAAACCAGGTAGCAATTGCCCCCTTAGCTGCTGAGCTTAAAAATAAGTAATTCAATGGAGATTAAACACCTATAGAAAAAAGTTAATTGAGTGAATGATTCCATTGCTTAGGTAACTTAGGAAAGACTGCATGATCTGTTCAAAATCCTTTTTTTGTTTCTGGAACTGAAGATGAAAAATAAAGAAATACAGGATATAGAGAAAGGCACTTCAGAACATCTTAGATATTGGATAGGCCAACTCTGCGAAGTAAGGCTAGTTACTTGTAATGAGAATACTGAGGCTGAAACAGAAGATGTTTAATTTACTCGAATTCAAGTGTTAGCCTGAGTACTCTATTTAAATTATTGGTAGAAATACAACTAGTCTTTCAGGCTAAAAATTTAGTAGTTATACTAGGCTTCTTACTTCTTCCCATAGTCCCATAGTACCGTAGTACATCTCCAGGAGAGATGTCCTTTAATCCTTTGTTTGCCAGATAAATATGACACTATCAGTCTAAGGACAGCCTAACATTTCACTCAGTTTAATCATTGGTAAAGGCTTTTATCACACTTAAGATTTAAGTGGGGAAGGTTCATCACAAACCTAGAGCCTGGAATTTTATTTCAATGGCTCGATGTGCTGAAGGGAAAAACTATAATCATTTTTCTGAGAGTAGAAAGAAAAGTTGACTTTACTAAGAAGCTTTAATAACAGTTGTGCTTAGAGGGTAAGAGTATCTATATTAGTTTAGTTGTTTGTATTATTTAAGCTGTTTTTCCTTATTCTGCAATTCTCACACTTTAGCATGAAGTAATTCACCTGGAGTTAAGCTCTGTCTCTAGAATTTCAGACGGACTAGGTCGTACTTTGGTGATGCTGATGCTGCTGGTCTGACAGTCACATCTGAGAAGGACAGCCTTAGTGGATCTTGACTACGCTTGTAAAATAAATGCAGAATTGAGTATTAGTGCATAATTATTTTTATAATAATGAATTGTGCATGAAAACAAAAAAGGAAGGAAAATACGTTACTCTTTCATCTTTTATTAATAGCCAGATGAAATCTTCATGTTTAAACTTTAGATCCACTCTTCATTTGATGTAAACACTACTAATATTCCACTCTTCATTTGACAGAAACATTTACCAATATAGGGAAACTATCTGGGAAGAAAAAACAAATCTTTTAGGCTTGTTTTACAAAATCAACTATTTCAAGTGACAGCAAATTTCAGCAATGAGTGCTGAAAACTTATCTATAAGTCACCATCCTATCTAATTTCAGATGAATATTGTTCCTACAAAATTACCTGGTGAAAAAGTATGTCATGAAGAATATCTAGTTCACTTTTATTTTCTAGAAATACAGAGCTAACAGCTTCTGTTTTTAGGGGAAAAAGTAATATCCTATTGCTTTTTTTATTTTTATTTTTTTGAGACGGAGTCTCTCTCTCTCCCTGTTTCCGAGGCTGAAGTGCAGTGGCATGATCATGGCTCACTGGAACCTCGACATCCTAGGCTCAAGCAATCCTCCCGCCTCAGCCTCCTGAATATCGAATAAATAAATAAATTTTTAAAAAGATAAAAATTTAAAATATCATATAGAGCACTTGGAAAACTGAAGAATATTTAAAAAACTAAATATTACTACCTACCAATAACAATTATCAACAATTTACTGGTTTTGTTCTGTCTTATTATTAATATTATTTACTTGGTTGGGATGATAGTGAATATTCAAATTAGATTCTTCATATTTTTGCTTCAGAATTAAAAGAAATATTTACTCGTGACTAAATACTTTTGAAAACATGATCTTTAGTAACTACATCAACATTTACTATAGATATATAATATAAATTACTTGATTCCGTACGTTTGACAAGATAACTTTAAAATAATCACTTTAGGTTCTTAGCACTAGTCTCTAAAATGAGTTGCTTTTTCTAACAGAAAAACAGGGCTCCTGTTGACTGTGGCAGTGCTAACCCCTACAAATGTATTACTGACATTAACCCATTTACATCACTGTCACTGATATATTGTAGAAGGTGGGACTATTATCGACTTTAATGTACTTCAAGAAAAATTTTACTAAGTTTCTCTGGAGAGAAGAATTGAATAACACTTAAAACATTGGCCTCCCCACCTATAAAATCAGTGGCTTGGGATAGCATGAAAGCAGTGGAGGTAGTGATTAAATAAATAGCTTCTGTAAAAAAAACTTCCAGATGGTGAACATGGGGCAGTATGTCCCTGAATGAAAGGCAGCTTTAGAAAATACCATAAAAAGCATTTAAGCCACTCAGAGCTCTGGTAGGAAGTTGAAATGAAACCTTCCAGTGATTCTGTTTGGGTGTTGGGGAGAGAGAGTGTGGCTTCAAGTCAAAGTATATTTTAGTTAGTACTCTAAATGTTTCTCACAGACTATTATTATCCTGCCTCAAACCAGTGCCAGGAGAAATAGCTAAAACTACTCTGTGTCATTATTGTGTCTAGATATTTATTTATTTATTTATTTATTTTTCATTTTAGGAGTAGAGCCCTTACTAGATGCACATAAGCATCAAATAAGTATAATAGTTACTTACTCATATTTGTGCTCCCAGATCTTAGCAGTGTGTTTGGGCCACATTGAATATTCAATTAATGTTTGTTGAAATAATAAATGAAAGTTTAAAACAGTCTAAAAGTTAAGTAGGTGTCTTGCTATTTCTCAAATATTTCAAGCACACCCTCACCTCCAGGCATCTGCACTGGTTATTCTCTTTGCCTGCGGTGCTTTTCTCCATGACTTTCTTCTTCTCTTTTCAATCCCCCCAGATGTTACCTTCCCAGTGAGGCCTTCCCTGACAACCATATTTAAAATTTCAGTCATCCTTCCCACATCCACACACCCACAGAACCACTTCCTATCTCCCTTCTCTGCTTATCTTTAGCCATTACACTTATGGCCATCTGATTAACTATGCATTTTCTTTAGTTATTCACTTATATTCTGTATTTTTTCTCTAGAACATAAGTCTTACGAAGGCAGGGAATTTATTTTATCTTCTGACATATTCTCAATGACTGAAAAAAAATGCTGGGGGTGGGTGTGGAGGCTCACAGTTCTAATCCCGGGACTTTGGAAGGCTGAAGCAGAAGGGTCATCTGAGGCCAGGAGCCCAAGATCAGCCTGAGCAACTTAAAGAGACTCCCTCTCTCCCTTTCTCTCTATCTCTCTCCATATAGATAGATGGATACACACACACACACACACACACACACACACACACACACACACACTATATAGAATAAAAACATTAAAAAGTAAATAAATTGCTTGGCATGCAGTTGGTGTTCAACAAAAACTTGTAGAATATATAAATGGATGAATGTTTATTACACCATTTCATGAGCCAGTGCTGCTGAGAATGCAATGGATGTACCATATCATTGGACACTGAGGTTAACAAACATAAGGCAAAATAGTATAGCAGAATTGCTTACCCACAATAGGACCAGAACAGAGTGAATTGTATTAACTTCATATGGCTGAAACTTTTAAGAGTTCTTTAGATATAACTGCAATGAAAACTGGAACCACACTTTAGTTATGTTTTTGGTACACATTTATGTTTCAGTTCATGGTATAATAAACCACATAGGTCATTGTATAGTGAAGGATTAGTCATTCTCAGTTATTCCTGATTTTTTTTCATATAAAATGTTAATTAATTTAAATGACCCTTGAGGAATTGTTCAAAATAGACAAATGGTTCAGCTTGACCCAAATTAAAGTCAAGATTCTGAGGTTTGGAAGAGTAATTCTCCCTATAAAATAGTCTTTTTAAAAACTATACAGCCTAAATAAAATTTATCCATTCTAATGGTGCTACATTTTGTGATGATAGAGTCTAGGCAAAAGATCAGATAAAGATACATTTATCCCTTCTTTGCTGAAAAACACTTCATGTATAACCTCCAATCCCCTACCTTGCTCAAAATAATTAAATGCCTAAATACACTCAAGATTACTCATTGCCTTATATCCTCTTACTAACTCAGGTTTACTCAAAACATGTAACAGCAGCTGGATCCTAGAATCAATTTCAAGGTCAGCCACTAACAACATGACTATAAGTAAATTTCTTGAAGTCCCTGGACTTCAGTTTATTGACCTGTAAGACAAGATGGCTAGACTTCATAGAATATTGTTAAAGTCCCTTACAGTTCCAAAAGCTTCACTTCATATAATTAAAATGTTTTGTAGAAAATTGTGAGTAAGCTCTAACTCCTGAAGTTATGTTTGCTTTTAAAATAGGAACAGATGACTGGGCATGGTAGCTCATGCCTGTAATCACAGCACTTTGAGAGGCCAAGGTGGGCAGACCACCTGAGGTCAGGAGTTTGAGACCAGCCTGGCCAACATGGTGAAACCCTGTCTCTACTAAAATACAAAAAACAAAAACAAACAAGCAAAAAAAAAAAAAAAAAAAAAAAAAACAAATAAAACTTAACCAGGCACGGTGGCGGGCACCCGTAATCCCAGCTACTCAGGAGGCTGAGGCAGGAGAATCACTTGAACCTGGGAGGCGGAGGCTGCAGTGAGCTGAGCTCGTGCCACTGCACTCCAGCCTGGGTGACAGGGCAAAAATGAATCAATAAATAAAATAGGAACAGATAAATCTTGATAGATATTCCTGAAATTATGTCTAAAATATTTTATAAAGATACCTTTGTAACACCCACAGATTATTGGTCCGCAAGCAGAGCAGCCAGTCCCACTTTGTTTCCTGTCCTGAAATCCGTGGTACTCAAGGTCTTTTGCCTTATGCTTCACATCACCAGCCATTGCTGTATTGAGGATGTCATGCCTTAGAATTGCTGTAATGCCTTAGAAAGAATCCCAAGGTAAATATCCTTTAGTTATTCTGTAATAAAGAAGTATGTTGCATCCCTTTCTAAATTGGCTAAGTATTTCTTTGGAATGAGCTTGCCAATGAAAAGTGAATGAATTGCTAAGGAATAAAGAAGTAGACAGAGGATTTGATTATCTCTGTAACTATTGTAGCAAGCTGGAAAAGCAAAAGCTAAGTAGTTTGTATCGCTTCTCAGGCACTTAATAACTTGAGGCAAAGAGCAAATTGTACAGATATTTCTCAACCTTAGTTTTATCTTTTCGTGTTAACAGTAATACCCAATTTGGGATCAGCATTGAACAGTGAGTTAGGGCTCTACAAAACTTATTTGCTATAGCCTTTAAAAAATTAAATAAAATGAAGCAACAACAGCTGAGCTGAAGTATAAGGTAAAAATTATGAGCAGTGAAAAAACGAAACAAGTATAAAAGAGTGATGGATAGAGTTATTAGCTAGGCTCTGGCAGTAAGCAGTAACAACCACAAGTTCAGTCATTGATGGGTAAGAAGAATTAAAATTACTGTATGAGGGATGGACATCAGAGACATGCTTCCTGCCTTTGCACTCTGGGAATATCAGGAATGAATCTAAATTACATTCTGTTTCTGCGACTAGATCTGCCATAACCCCAATATCTCCTCACATTCAGTAACCCTCAGCTAGGGGGATATTGATTAAAAAACAAACAAACAAACAAACAAAACTGTTACAATATTATGTTCACAGGGAGAAAAAACAAAAGCAAATTGGCCTGCAGATGAAAATTCAAGCCATGTTAGGAAAACTAATTCTGAAAAGACAGCCAACAAAATCAGTAACTCCGGCAGTATTTGCAGATGGTCAAAAGAAAAATATCTAAGAAGGAACAGAAACTATAAAATAAATATATAGAAATAAAATACGATCAAGTGAATATGCAAAATAATTTATGAGAAAACTTTGAAATAAAGTAAAATTACAGATGTTAAAAGATAACAATAGACAAAATAAGCATTTGATAGAGTGGAGATGAACAGCAAATTAACAAATAGGAAGAGGATATAGAGGGGTTCACTAAGAATGCACTGGAAAAGCAAAAAGATTAAGATAAGTTGAAAGAGTACTTGAGAGACATGGAGTACAGAAAAAGTGATTTAGCAGTCATCTAACACAGAGGTTTGCCAAACTACTTGCTGAGACCAATATCCAGCTTGCCACCTGTTTTTATAAATAAGTTTTTATTTAAACACAGCTATGCCCATTCAACATATATATTGCTTATCACTGTTTTTTTTTTTCTTTGGGGACGTATTTTATTTTAAAATCCTTACATTGTAAAATAAAATATCAATGTACAAACCATACAAAGTGTGGTTTTATGAATTATAAGGTAAACCTTTAATTAGCATCGCTCAAGTCAAGAAATAGAACGTATCAAACTACCCCAGAAGCCCCTCCATGTACCTCATCCTATCCCAGCCCAGCCCTCCCTTCAAAGGTAGGCTCTCTCATTACTTGCTTTCATGTGTTTTTTATGATTATGGTTTTATAATCCAAGTGAATTCCTGGACATTAAAATGGCTTATCACTGTTTTTATGGTACAATGGCAGAGTTGAGTAGTTGTAACAGAGACCATATGACCTTCAAAGTCTAAAGTATTCACTCTCTGGTTCTTCGAGAAAATGTTTGTTGACGTCTGATCTAATAGGTATTAATAGATAAGACTAGTGTGAATGGTAGTAAACCAATATTTGAATCAAAAGATGATCGCAAGATTTCTACAATCTAAGAAACACATGAGTCTTCAGATTAAAAGTGCACTCCAGGCTGGGTGCGGTGGCTCATGCCTGTAATCCCAGCACTTTGGGAGGCCAAGGCGGGCAGATCATGAGGTCAGGATATCGAGACCATCCTCGCTAACAGGGTGAAACCCCATCTCTACTAAAAATACAAAAAATTATCTGGGTGTAGTGGTGGGCGCCTGTAATCCCAGCTACTTGGGAGGCTGAGGCAGGAGATTCACTTGAACCTAGGAGGCGGAGGTTGCAGTGAGTCAAGATTGCACCGCTGCACTCCAGCCTGGGTGACAGAACGAGACTCTGTCTCAAAAAAAAAAAAAAAAAAAAGTACACTCCAAGTACTGAACAGGAAAATAAAAATAAATTCACACTGTACATAGATTTATTTCAATGCAGTTGATGAGCTTCACAATTAGGGAAAATGTTTCAAAAGTTACTAGTGCAAAAAGATGGATTAAAAGAAGAACATGGGCTGATAGTATACTTCTTAACCACTCACTATCGAGGCAAAGAGACAATGAGAAATAGTCTCAAAACACAAAGTGAAAATAACTACCACAAGTTTATGTACAGGCAAATAAACCTTGAAAAGTGGAGGCCAAATAGAGCCATTTTCAGACATACAAAGCCTGATAAATCTTACTGCCTATTGAAACTCAAAAAAAAAAGATGCATTAAAAAAAAAAAAGACAAAGCAGGAAGGTATAGAAAACAAGTTATATTGGTGACCAGAAAAATTAATAAAATATTCACTACAAATCAATTAATATAGGTTGCATATTAAATCTTAGAATGAAACTAAAATGAAATAATTATGGTAAGACTGTAGAAGCCAAGGCAATAATTAATGCATAAAATCTGAAATATTCTGTAAAATGGTCAGGAGGATGTTAGAAATACTGATAATTATAGACTGTTCTCAAAATTAGAGTTAAATACCTATCTTTAAAAGTAAGGAAAACACTAAGTAGAAATAAATTGGTAGCCTTCAAATGAGCAGAAGGATACAAGAGATTATAGAAAACTTTCTCAATCCAAAAAAAAGAAGGGTGAAAGGAGGAAGAAGGATGCCAGGAAAATAATTCTAACACAAAATAATAAGTTATTAATTAATTTATATGAAGGGTCACAATAAATATACAAAATTCCACCTTATAAGTGACAGGGTTATTAAAATAATACTAATATTGATTATGATATTGTTGTAATGGGCAATTGAAGTAAGCAAAAGTATCTAGTGTCTGGTACATAGTAGGTAGACAGTAAATGATAGGTATTATTGCTGTTGTTCTTGTTTCTTCTGCTATGGCTGACATTATCATTTATAATGGCATGGTGAGAAAGAAATAAGGACTTCAAAAAGTAACAAAATGAATATCCATATGCAGAAAATCTCAGCTGGATATCATCCAGGGCTTTAGAAAAATCAATGAGATATGTATATTTTTAATAGCCAATTGAAATGTGTTTGTTATGGCTCTAACTACAACAAACACCGGCTGTCATCATCATTGACATTTTTAGCAATGATGCCAAGTATTGAAACAGCTTGGAAGATTTAAGTGCTGGTTTCTGAAAAGAGTGCTGCTCAATGAAAACTTATGGCAATGTCAGCAATAAATAGCATGTACTCAGCAGTTATAGTGAACACTGAGGCTATGTCTAATGGCCTGAGTTGTAATATTAAAAAACCAATGAAAATCACAAACTAGGAGTTTGGAAGAGCAGAGAGTCCGGTGAATGGCAATGAAAGGACAGTCACTTACACAAAAGCAGCCTTTTGGTACTTAATTCACCTTCAAGGCCATTCCAATTCCAGTGTTTTCTCTCAAAAGGTATCTTTTATAAATGTTAGGTAATCTGTGAATTCTGCAAGCCAGTCAAAACTCCAAGCAAAAACCAAATTAATTTTCATCCTTAAATTATCTCACCACAGTTTAAAAAAATGCTTGGAAATTCTTCTGCAAGGCAAGATGAAAAGATAATTAAACATAGAGGATTGGGTTGTAGTGTTTGAACTATACATCTAAATTGGATTCAGAGGTGTATTAGTCTGTTCTAACACTCTCATGAAGAACTGTCTGAGACTGGGTAATTTATAAAGGAAAGAGGTTTAATTGACTCACAGTTCTGCAGGGCTGGGGAGGCCTCAGGAAACTTACAATCATGGCAGAAGGGGAAGCAGATACGTCCTTCTTCACAGGGTGGCAGGAGACAGAAGTGCCGAGCAAAGGGGAAAAGCCCCTAATAAAACCATCAGATCTTGTGAGAACTCACTCACTATCATGAGAACAGCATGGAGGTAACCAGTCCCATGATTCAATTACCTCCCACCAGGTCCCTCCCACTACAGGGGGGGATTATGGGAACTACAACTCAACATGAGATTTGGGTAGGGACACAGACCATATCAAGAGGTATAGAGGGTGAATAATTTATTGGTCTTTATTTTATAAATCTGTTCTGATTATTCAGAATGAAGGCTCAGGTGCTGTTTGGTGGTGGTGATGGTAGTGATTTTGCATGTCTCTGTATGTGTTTGTCAGTATGCATATATCTGTGTACCTTCATGCCTCTGCTTTAATAAGCAGGACCTAGCTGGACTGGAGAGGAACCATTGTCACTATTTTTGTTTTTAAAAACCTCAGATTCTTTTGCCAAGGTGCCACAATTACATTTCTTTGCATGTTCAACACCTCAGCTCCTCATCAAACCAGCCCTTCCCTTTGCTCTTCATGTCACCTGCTGTAGTAATTGCTGGCACTGTCAGGCTTTTATTTATTAGGAGGAAACCTGAGGTTGTTCTCATTGAGAGGAAATAGTAAGAAATGTAATTTTTTTTTTTTTAAAGGAATGAGTAGAATTCTCCAAGCATCGTGGAAAGTAAGGCATTTAGAGAGACATTGTCCTCAAACATTTTGGGCATCAACCTAATTATAAAGACATTGAGAACCCAGCACAGCAGTGGCTCACCCTCTAAGGAGCAGCTAGAGTCTTTGGTTACAAGCAGCCCTGTGTAGGCCTGGGCTCATAAAGGAGGATGAAGGAAGAACTTGTAGGAATCTGAAAAGATTTAGCCTCAGCACTTTGTCTTTGAACACTTAGAGTAAGGGCAAGCACTTGGATGGCAACCATGAGCATTTTCTCTGCTTAACTACCTCTTTGCAGCTGAACTGATGCCTACTGCCTTAATTAGGCACCTCACTTCATACAGAAAGGATGGCACAACAGGGCTGCGTCATGTTTATATGGTGTCCTCTGTCCCCTTTGGATCGTAAGAGCTGTGTTTGATAATAAAGCTGATTTGTATCTTTTTCTTCTTCTTAACCTTGGCTCTGCAGCATGTGAGATGTCTGCAGCAGCACTTATCTCACCAGAGGAGCTATATCTCACTAGCCACATAATTCTATATTTGACATACCAGTGACAAAAACAATTGGGATTTAGCTCTCTCACCATAACCTTATAAAACCTGACAGCCAGGTGGTCAAACACATTTGAATGACTGCAGCTGAACACAAAGGGAAAAAAAATATATAATATATATAAATTTATATATATATATATATATATACACACACACACACACATATAGTGTGTAAGTAAGGCTTTCCATTCAAATTAAAAAGCGCAGCTGACAAAAACTTTCAAAACCCTGTGAAAACTTCATGGCAAAACAAAAACAAACAAACAAAAAAACTCCCCTACCTTGAAATAAGGCAAACATTCTCAGATTCTTAGTTAAGAAAAAGAATAAAATGAACTCGTTTTTGATACATGTTTGTTCTGATCTGAAATATCTCGACATGTATTTGAAAACTCTGGCTATCTTTGGCTTTTGGGTCATGTTCTTATCTAAACCCCTTATGTCATTCAGTGTTTTGCAAAGAAAAGCATAGATAATTTCAGATGGCGCTGGAGAAAAACAGGCCTCTAGTGTGTAAACAATGCAACGTTTACCTCTTTAACTTCTGCAGATCGCATCACCTTTTTGAGCTGACACTAATTTGCAGGGAGGAGCAAAGACTGGGTCCAATGCTCATAAAGAATGAATTGAGCCAGTTTAAAGTTATCCAAATACTTTTAAAACGAAGGTAGTGAGTTATAATTTTCTGTTGCCTCGGCATCCATTTTGAATACAAGTTCAGCTTCCTCATACCGAAAGCAAGGCTCAGTCACCCTTAAGACAGTTTCCAGTTCTATACCACAACCAAATGACTTAAGCTGGTGGTGAGAGATAAGAACTTAGTGGCATCTCTTCTGCCTGCCAGATAGGACTCCCCACTTTCCTGCTACCTCCTTTAAACCATTCAGGCATTTGCCTGCAAACTTAAAGGGACCCATATCCTACTACTCCGTTTTACATTCTGCTGGTTGCCCAGGTGCTTACTCTGTCTCTCTCTACCTAACTCTTCATTCTTGCCTCACATCAACTGGGGATTGGAGGACTGCTCTCCTGGCCCAGGATCTGTAAGTAAAACATCTTTGAACTTGTTTCCTGCTGTGGTGGTAAATTAAACTTGCACCTTCCATTAGAACAACTAGGGGCTGTCCCAGGTTTTCCCCCTGATACCAGCGAGAACACAAAGTCAGGCTCCTAGAGGCAGAGTGATGATCAGGAAGGCATAAACTGGACAGAGGTCAGAAAAGAGCCATAAAGGCATTTGCCAAAATGAACAAATTTCCCCTGTGAGGGACTCCTGGTCACAGGTCAGACAACTAGTCTTTAGGCGGTCTGCCAGGTAAGCCAGGTAAAAGAAGTATCCTCTGAAAAGCACACTGTAAACATCCATGTCCAGCTCCCCTTCATTTCTCATTAGGGCAGGGCTGCTAGCACCATGGTACTGGAGCCCACATTTAGCTGGAGGCTCTCAAAACAGTAGCCAGTCTTCTTGACAGGTGTTAGATATGTTACCATGAAAAAGCTGTAGGGCTATAAACAGCAGTTACACTTCGACTAATCATTTATATAAGAGCTAAATTATAATGACGAAACAAAAGAGGGCTAAATATAACTGAAGGCAATGTTGTATCCTATCTGTATGTGTTTCAGGATGTTAGTCATCCAAAGTAATTCAGGAGTCCCCAAGCTTTTAGAGGAAGCATCACACTATCCACTTCAGGCATTAATAGCAGAGGATAAAACCATCTTTCACAATAGGCTTCATGGATATTTTAAATTAATGTTTTAAAAGTGACTTGAATGTGTTAAAGTACTACTTGGTGATTAGATGTTGTGTTTATGTGTTTATGAAGGCTATATTTATACATTTATATCTGGTACTATGAGCTCAGAGCAAAAATAAATTGGCCTAGGTGGAATGGAAGTAATGAGATGAAAATGAACAGTCAGTTCTAGTGGGACAGAGGAAATAGAATAGCAAAGTAGTCCAATGGGAGATCCCGTGAATGATTTGGCTGGTTATACTAGACCTTCTTGGCAAGGGCTATTGTTGGTTTTCTGGTTTCTCTTTGAACTGTCTTGAGGAAAGCTTCCTTCTTAATATGTGTATTTATGTACACATACCCCTGACCAGGTTTCTAAGAAACCAGAAGAAGGCAAGTGCTTCTCTGCCACTGATGGTGACTCACTTATTGACTGTTAAGCCATCTTGTAGCTTCATGGATATGTTGTTGTTTCATGATAGTCAACATTTTGTCTCCGTCCTTGTTTCTACCTTGATTCATGGAAACTGACGTTACAAATGCTGACTGGTAGGGGTGGCAGAATGTAGGAATTAAGAACACAAATTTGGAGCCAGACTTTCTTGGTTTCAATTCTAACTCGGCTAATTATTAGCTGTGTAAACTTGGGCTAATTACTTAACTTCACTTTGTCTCGGATTTCTGTCTTAAAAGTATGATAATTATAGCTACTTTAGGATTATTGTGAGGATTAAATGGTAATCTATATAATTACCACATAGTAATAACTTTATATGTTAGTTTTTAGTATTCCTCAAATGATCTAGTAGACTGTATTTCCAGATTGCTGATGGGACATATCATGGCATCTATGAAGAAAGCAACATATTCAGACAATGGAAAAGGAAGGAAGGAAAAGTCTAGACTGAAGCCATGACTTCCTAGGCTGAAGACGTGATTTCATTTAACACTTTACTGTTCAAACCTCATTGAGAATATTGCTTACTTTTCAAAATTATTAAAAAATTAGTTACTGCTCTTTAAAAGTGGAATTACGTGCCTTTACATATACCGCACATGTCACCTTTAGAAAAGACAAGATAAATGACAATTTGATATGTGTACTTGAAAATTATCTTTCAATTTTAAATAAGATGTTAGTATGTACATATTTATATCACAACTCAGCAAATGAATATTTTGTAACCGAACCTGAATTTGACACTGGGAGTTAATCTGTGTCCAAAAATGTTACAGGAAGTTGGATGGGTATAAGTAAGGAGCAAGAAGAATAATATTTGCTTCCCTCAGGAATCTAATTTTTATTTTAAAATTTTATTTTTTTAAATAGAGACAGTCTTGATATATTGCCAGGGCTGGTCTTCAACTCCTGGGCTCAAGTGATTCTCCCGCCTCAGCCTCCAAAAGTGTTGGGATTGCACCTGGCCCAGAGTTTCAAAAGTATCTTTTGAGGTACACTTTGTTGCAGGACTTTTTAACTTTTATTTTAGGTTCAGGGGTACATGTGCAAATTTGTCGTATAGGGAAACTCTTGTCACAGGCATTTGTTGTACAGATTATTTCATCACCCAGGTACTAAGCTTAGTACCCAATAGGTACTTTTTCTACTCCTCTCCCTCCTCCTACCCTCTACCGTATGGCGGGCCCTATACTGTGGAATTTTTTAAAGTTCAATGCTAGAAAGAAATAACCTGGAAACATGGCCAGTATAACTTTTCTGAGCAAAGGTTTATAGATAGTTATGTGGGAGTTCAGTGTCTCATAAGGGAAAGGAGGTGGGATAATTGTAAGCAACGTGATAACCAATCAAAGCAACTGACCATTTCCTGTGATATCTACTGATGCCTGTGGTAGAAACTGACTTAAAAACATCACTAGTGAAAGTACAACTAAGAGAGTAAGAAGTAGAATTCTGAGACTTGGCAAAGCAAATATAAGGAGGCAAGAGCAAAAATGAATAACTAAAGCACACATGATAATCCATAATCACTCCTAATACTTTAAAGTATTTCAATTTATCAACAACTCTTGCCTACATTCAGAAATTCACCTTTCAAATACAGAATCAAACATGCATTTGCTGTGATGCAGACTGTCAATGGAGACCACAGCTGTATATGAGTATTGGTTTAGGACTCGACTATTTTAGTCAAGATCTAAAATATAAATTCACAATATAGGATATCTAATGATGGATATTTACAGAGTGTAGCCTTTATTTTGTTTGTACTCAAATTCCCCCTTCACCCTTCCAGTGCTCTGCTTTGTACTGCAGGGACAAATATTTCTCATGCTCCTCACTGTGCTCTCCGGTTTCCAGGTAAGTCTAGTTAATGGGAGGCACTGAGAAAAGATTGGAAGACAAGTGGAGGTGAGAATCCAGATTCCCTCCCTCTCCTTCCATACGACCAACCAGAGAAAGCCAAACATATTCCCCTTGACCAATCACACAGAATGCCCACTTCTACCTAGCTTGCTTACAGCTTCTATATGTCAACAGCTTCCAAGCAGAAAATACGTGAAGACTTTCTCTTTTATTTTTTCCACTGTGAAGCTTTCCCACCATTCTGCCTGCCTTTGAGCCTTTGCCAAATACAAGTGATGGTAGCTGACTCCTTTGCTATAGCTCTGAATGAATAGCCATTGCATGTCTTCATTTAGGCAGTCATTTATTTCCTCCTATACCCTTCCTTCCTTCCTTCCTTCCTTTCTTCCTTCCTTCTTCTTCCTTTAGTTTTGAATATATAATTTCGTCTTTGTTAATATTTGATGGTGGTGGTTTACAAGGTAGACATATTTGTAACATTAGAAGCCTTTTATCTGGCCTAAGCATAGACCTATTTCCAGGAATATGGAGGATTACATTAAATCTAATTTAATGGACTATGATAAATACTCCAATTAAAAGTCACAATTTTTAAGTCAGTTAAAAAGTTGTGTCTGTCTACATGTTGTCTTTTTCTAAATGGTTACGGAAAACATCTAGTTGAAGAGGACCTTATAGGATAGACTATGGATTTTCAGAACCAGAAACAGCTGGTAGTAAACAATTGAATATCATCTTTTCCTACAATGCTTTCTGACCATACAGCCTATCCCAAGCTCAAAGACAGACAAACTCTGATTTGCCCTGGATTTTTTTTCTTATTAATACATCTCTTTAAGTAATAGAACTAAAATTCAAAAGCAAATTAAAAGCTAGATTGAACGAAATCACCTGATTGCATGTGATTTCACTGTATGCTTAGGAAGTGAACCCATTTTACTTTTTAACTGGTCTAAAATTTCAAAAAGGCACAGAAAAAATGTAAATGAAATAACAATAACTATTTCACATTATTCCTAGGACAAAATTGAGAAATGGTCTACATACTTTAATCCCACAAGTTGCTCTTTCCTAATGTCACATCAAATAGAAATGGAAAGTTCTATTTAAAGCCAGTATAAAATATGCACAAACTAAAAGCAGAAATGGGAATCTATCACTTCATTTTGGAGCAGAAAGCTGAAATTTATTTTTTATTTTTAATTACAGAATAACATGAGAAAAATAATTACTATATTTTATACATTATATGTTCAATATATTATATACAGTAACTCTGATTTTGTAGTAAAAAGCTTATTTGATTTAATGATATCAGAGATAATGCTCATCGCGGTATGTACATTTTAGGTATAAGTTTATATCAAAGAAAGAAATGATGTTTTTAGTTTAGATTGCAATATATTGGAATCTCTTGTTTACTTAAGTGACAGGAAGCAGTGGAGTTTCACTTTAATGTAATGACAGTGTTTTTTAACAGGCTACACATAATATCAAATCATTAGTTTGAGGGACCACGATGTTAAGTGTCTAAAATATGCTTCATGATGATATAGGTTTTCTATGTGGAATAAATAATGTTTGATTAAATCAATTTTTTGCTTACAGAATAAAATATTGTGTCTGACAAAATTAAATTTCATCCACAGCCTACACATTAGCATAATGTGGATTTTCCAAGCTATTTTTATACATGAAATAATATAAGCTGTAATGAGTGAAAGTAAGCATGGATTTTTCAGCAGTACTTTCCAGAAGTTTTGATGGAAGATCAGCTTTTTGCAGCTGGAGAAGTTGCTAAAGGAGACCACAAAGACTGTAATAACGTATTTCCTTAGATTAAAGAATGAGCACAGAGAAATTGAAAGATGTCCAGTAGAAGGTCTGTAGACTTCATTCCAATTCAGCATATCCATGAGTTCACCAAGAAATTAAGTCACCAAGAAGTGAACTTCCTCAAGAAAGGATCCTTGAAGAAAGTTGCTATTATTAAGTCCGTTAGGGTCTAGTGGCAGGAAAAAAAGTATGGACTGATTTCTAAGAAACATAAAAATCAAAACATTAAAAAAAAAAACCTAAATTTCATTGAAGAATAAATTGTAGGACAGAGCCACAGAACAAAACTGAATATTTGTATAATCACCACGTGTATAGTTAGTGATATATCTATTTTCTGGGGGTCTATATTTTAAAATTAGGTTTATTGAGGTATAATTTATATGGAGTAAAATTTAATCTTTTTATGTGTTCACTTTTATTAATTTGGACAAATATTCAAAATAGTATAACCACCACTACAATCAAGATATAGAACATACTCATCACCCTCAAAAGGCCCCTTTGAAGTCATATAATTATAGAGTATGTAGCTTTCTGATCTGGGCTTCTTACACTTATTATAATGCATTCGATAGCCATAATGTCATTGCATTAACAGTCATTCAGTCTTTTATTGCCACTTTGAGTTATATGCCATCGTATGAATATGACACAATATGTTTATATATTCATTAGTTGAGAGATAATTGGGTTGCTTTCAATTCATGCAATTATAAATAAAGCTACTATGCATATTTGCATGGAGAATTTATTACAGATGCTTTCATTTCTTTCGGGTAAATACCTAGGTACTGAATTGTTGATTCATGTGGTGAACATGTACTTTCCTTTATAGGAAGCTATCTAGCTGTTTTCCAAAGGGGCTATATGATATTTTTATTTCCACAAATAATGTATATGAGTTTTAGTTGCTCCACGTCCTTGTCATCACTTAATATTTTCAGGTATTATTATTATTATTATTGTTAAATTCGCCATTCAATAGGTATGTATTGGTATCTCATTACGATTTTAATTTTCACTTCCCTAATGATGTAATGATGAACAATTTTTTGTAGTTATTTACGTTTTGTGTGCATTTATTTGAGGGATCTGTTCACATCATTTACTCATTTCTGTATTGTGTTGTGTCTCTTCTTATTATTGAGATATAATGGTTCTTTATGTTGTCTGGTGCTATCAATCCTTTATCAGGTGCTTTGCAAACATTTCTCCATTCTGTGGTTTGTCTCTTCATTTTCTTAATATTTCCTTTCAAAAATCTAGTTTTAATTTCAGTGAAGTCCAATTTATCATTTTTCTCTCTTTTATGTTTCTTGCTTTTTATATTACAGCTAAGAAATCTTTGTGGCAAGCTTTTTAGATGTTTTATGATCTTAGATTTTACATTTATGTCTATGATCTATTCGATTTATTTTTGTATATGATAAAAGGTGTAGGTTATGGTTCATGTAGCCACAAAGGCCTCAGGATCCTCCCTAGGGATTGTCAAAGCCTTAACACATGGATGGGCCACAAGAACAGAAAATATTTTTTTTAAATGTGAAAATGCCCTATGAGAAATAAAATTCCCAAGTATCTACAAAATGGCAAATAAAGATGGTTGTATAACTGATGCAAGAAAAATAAGACCATTCTGTTATCACAAACCCCAATTTCTTTTTTTTAAAAAAAATTTTATTTTGATTTCTACTTATGTTTTCTTGGCAGAGGTATTTCAAGTCAAAAAATCAGTGCTGTCAGTGAATTGAATCTACAATTTGCATTGTTTAAACATAGTCTGTCATGTGGTGATAGAAACATCAAATCATGGTTCTGCATATTGGATTTTTAGTCAAAACACTTCTTAAACACAAAGTAGATCTAGTATAAAACCTAACTTATCTGATTGGCTGCTTCAATGACAGTATAGAAAGGGCTCACAAACTCTTTTAAGGGCAAATACATGTTACATATTTTTGTATAATTTCTAATGTCATTTTTCTGATTTCAAAAGTAATTCATGTTAATTTCAGAATTTTTAAAAAAATGAAGTACTAAAATTTCTGTTATCTGTAGGTAATTTTTATTTAAATTTGCCATGTGTTTTCCTAGTGTTTTTCTAACAGATATACAAATATGTGTATTTGTCATAGTAAATATCACATTTATTTAATAAAGCAAACACATGTATATATATATATATGTGCATATTACATGTATTAGATATTTGTATATTATAGTGTTTTGTAATTCATTTTTATAATTTATAATAATTGGCACCTTTCACATAAAAAATTCAAGAAATTTTACAAAGAGCAAACTTCAAATATGTGTCTTTTCTTCTCATAACAATTGATTTTGAGAATGTTTTGATTACTATTTTACTAGTTTATAAACAATATAGAATTAGAATTTTCTAACTAAATCAAAAGCTTACATTATTTCAATAAAAAGACTATGTAAGATAGTCCTATAACTCTCTGGAAAGGAAATCGTAAATCCCATGACTACAGGCAATCTATAATATGTTGATGTACATGTTTTCTATTAACAGTGTGAGAACAGACTAATACAGCTCTGTAGAAATATTATTGGACAAAAAGAGTATGATCTAATGCTAATAGACTGAGTGGAGAAACCCAGCACATCTGGTATGTCTAGATTCTTCTTGTCTTCTCTAGGCATCCATTCTTCCTTCTGAGTATAGGACAGGTTCCTCTCTGGAATAGGGGTCTAAACGAACTATAGTCAAAGTAGGTCAGATAATTTCTTTATGACCAGTTTTCTTTAATTTTTGTTTTAGAGACAGGATCTTGCTGTATCACCCAGGCTGGAATGCAGAAGCACAATCATGGCTGTTTGTGGCCTCAAACTCTTGATCGTAAGAGATTCTGCCACCTTTTCCTCCCAAGTAGCAGGGCTACAGGCATGCAGAGCTTGGCTAATTTTTAATTTTTATTTTGTAGAGATGGGGTCTGTCTATGTTGCCCAGGCTTCCCTTGAGCTCCTGTTATGGCCAGTTTTTACATAGAATATTTTTAGGTTTTATGGCTGGCTTTTAGGAAAAAGGGTTTCTATGTTCTTGCTTGGGGAAGAGGGATTTCAGTTTCTATGTCAGGGATTGGGAGGCAGTCAGGGAGGGGCTGGAGAATGGAAGGCAGGGGAAGATCAGAGAACTTTTGTTTCCGAGGCTGCTGCTGCTGATGCCTTCATTTTGGGATATTGTCTTCTGAGCTCCAAAAATAAAAAAACAAAAGAAAATCAAAATATCTGTGTCCTGTATTTTACTTTCTCACATTTGAAATCTATCTTACCAATTCTGTCCATTCTATCTTCCTAATATTTCCTTTTATGACTGAATACTCCCATTTTTCTAAGAGATTTTTTTTTCTCTTTCTCTTATTTTCTTGTTCCCTACTTCCTACTTAGCCCTCTAGAAATGTAAAGATAACCTTTTGTTCCCCTTCACCAAACACTACCTATGGGGCAATTTCATCTACGTGCTCCAAGACAGATCTCTCTTTGAGAGTTAACGGTCAATTTACAGACTAAAACATGGAACTCTCACCCTCCAGGGGGTTGCCTTGGGACTTTCACCCACCAAGAGTTGTTGCCGGAAATAAAATCCAATTTCTATGAAACTCCTTCACATGTGGGAGTTTTCAGCCTAGTCCTGCCATCAAAGGCACCAGCAGTCACCAGCTCTATGGTCAGTAGATTAGACCCCAGAGCTAACAAGTGACCCCCTGACCCGTTGCTCACTTGCTCTCCTGTCTTTCAAAAATGTCCACTTTCTGCTCTAAAGGTGAAGTGGTATATTTAAAGGTGAGACACTTGTGTGTCTTCACCTTAGCTAGCTTTGGAAATAAATCGCTTTCTTTATACCAGACCTCACTCATGCTCATTGTGTGACTGGGGGCAAATCCTTACAGGTCTGCAGCAACCTCAATTCTTGCCCCCTCAGAAGAAAGAATGCGACTGAGGGGCATAAGGCAGAAGAAGAGATTGAGGCAAGTTTTAGAGCAGGAGTGAAAGTTTATTAAAAAGCTTCAGAGCAGAAATGAAAAAGAGAGTAAAGTACACTTTGGAAGAGGGCCAAGGGGGAGACTTGAGAGATTAAATGTGTGGTTTGACCTTTTGACTTGGGGTTATGTATGTTGGCATACTACCAGGGTCTTGTATTCCTTTTCCCCTGATTCTTCCCTTGGGGTGTGCTGTCCGCATGCACAGTGGCCTGCTAGTACTTTGGAGGGAAGCATGTGCAGTGTGTTTACAGGAGTTTTACGCACGCTCACTTGAGGCATTCTTCCATTAGCAGCCCAATATCCTAGGAGGTCATATACCAGTGAAACACCATCATTTTGCCTCTCAGTGCATATGTGTGAGCCCACTCACCCAGCTCCTGAGATCTTAATAGGAAGCTAATGACCACCAGTTTCAGGTTTTTCTTAGCTATTGGGAGACTGCCCGTGCCTGGTGCCAGCTGTGCCCAATTATTCTTTTAGAGAGATAGTTAACAAGTGCCTAACCATCACCTGATGGTCACCTGACATTCCTGGTTGTCGGGGAGGGCTGTCTTCTGCCCTGTTCCTGTCTGACTAGCTAACTACTGTAGCAATTGAATCCTGCATACTGCAAGCCACTGGCTCATGATTTGGTTACACTTTTATTTTCTCTAATCCAACAAATAGACTAAATATTTTAAAGCAACAGATAAAAATAAATGTGTATGCATATATAAGCATGCTGTCTCTTACACACACACACACACACACACACTCACACACACTGAATAAAGTTTGGGATTGATCAATGTATCTAGAACTTTGCAATCAGAACACCAAGGAAGAAATTTAAAATTCAGCGTAAAAATGTTTTGTACCTTATAGTTGAGAATGGGTCACTTTGTTTCTCACATGTCGGGAAAGACATCTCATGATCTTTTTAGTTTTTAACGTCTGAAAGTGCAAATTAAACCTGCTTCTCTGAATCTTCACCAAGAATGTCTTAATCCTCTACATTTTTCACCTGGAAAGCTCCAACAGACTTTAATCTATTTCAGCCGTTGTCCAGATGGCTTCCAGGGTCCATAATTATAGCACAACTATGACCCTGTTGTCCTAATCTTTGAAATCTTTCTATTTTGTTATCTTCCAGATAAATTAAAAGCAAAATATTTAATACATTATTCACATCTTTCTTAAGTTGGCCCCTGTCTACTTTTCCCGCCTATTTGCATGCATTCTATGCTTCTGCAATCAACCTACAATACCTCCAAAGTGCCCAGTGAAAAAAAATCAAAATATTTTACCCTCAAATATATTTATTTGACATATTTTCAGTTGGCTGTCAGAGGGCCGGCACAAGAAATGGTCCTTCAAAGCTGTGTTTTGGGGATAATTTGTATTTGTAAAGAATCTACATTAAAGTAGTGAGGCCTTTCCTTGTCTGGATCTAGGAAAGAACAACTAGGAATCTGACACCTTTAAAGATCTAAAGGGAACATTTGCCATCCACTCCTTCTGAGGTTTCATTTACCATAACAAGACCACCTTTGCTAGTCAAATTTCCTCTCCTCTCCCTCCTATAACCTATGTTGTCACTAAATCCTAATTTACTGACATAACCCTGTTTTTGGCCATGCTCTGAGCCTCCATTCTTCCTGTAACATCAAGATGCTATATAAGCTTCTACACCCGACCGGGAGATTGGGTCTTCATTCTGAAGGCTCCTGTATTACATAAAACTGTGATCAAAAATAAATCTATATGTCTTTTCTAGAACCAATTAATCTGCCTTTTTTTTTTTTGGCAAAACTTCAGAGGGCAAAAAGGAAATTCTCTTCTCCTCTATCCTTTATAAACATTTCCTCAACTGGAATTGCATTTACACTATTTTGTCCCCCTAATGATGCCAATGCCTCCAATATTTAATGTTTTCAGTTTTTTTACTTTGAAATTTCTGAAGTTTGTTCATTCCACACATGCAAAATACAGTCTTTCTGAGTTCTTTGAAATCAGTCAAGTATTCCCTTCTCCACAGCCACATTCTGCTTTATGTATTTCTGTTATATGATGCATTGATTTCCTATTGCTGCTGTAACAAATTACCAAATCCTAGTGGCTTAAAACAACACAGATTTATTATCTTATATTTCTCAATGTCAGAAGTGCTAAATGGTTCAACCTGAGGAAAAACAATATAAATGTTAAAAAAAAAAAAAAAGAAAAGAAAAAAAGGAGTCCTAATTGGGCTTCGTTTGTGCCCAAATCAAGGTCTTATCAAGGCCATACTCCTTAGGGGAATATAGTGGGGTAAGAATCTGTCTCCTTAGCTTTACCAGCATTTAGAGGCCAGCTGCATTTTGGGCTCCTGACTCCTTCCCCCACCTTCAAAGCCAAAAACAGTTTCTTCAAATCCCTTTTCAACTCAGATCCTCTGCTTCTGTAATTGTATCTTCCTGTCTAATGCTAACACAATTGTCTCCAACTTATCAGAACCCTTGTGTTTGCATTGAGCCCATCCAGATAATCCAGAACAATCTTCCCATTTTGAGATGATCAATTTAATCACAACTGTAAAGTCCCCTTTGTTATATAAAATGACATACAGCTTCCAGTGACTAGGACATGGACATCTTTGGGGGCCACTGTTCAGCCTACCACACATAATATTAACTGATTTGCTATCTTTTTAAATGTCTTTCTCCTTCAATTAATAACAAAGAGTATTCAAACAATTTCCTGAGAGCTATATTTATAAAAGTCCTTGGGATGTTTCTGATAATCACAGATTCATGAGTCAGATCTTTGATTTGCTAAATAAAATCTCTGAAAGTGAGGCCCAGAAATATGTATTTTTAATGGATTTTGCAATAGTTATTATACAAACTGAAGTTTAAAAATCACTGCACTAGAAGTCAGGGGCTGTGTGTTACTTTTTATCATTTTATCTCTAGTGTCTAGCACAGTATCTGATGCACACTAAATGATTACATGAATGAATGCATTAGGTAACCTTTAAAATTATTTTTAACCACAGGATTGGTCTTTTGATTATAAGGTAAGAAAGAGGAAAACTTTTTTTTTAAGAATGTAGATTGGGCAATTTCTAAATTACCTTCCTGCTGAAATTTGCTGAAATTTGCACATATGTATAATTCATGTAAAAGGAATCTTCAGGATAGCACAGTTTGATGAAGGAAATGGCAAAGCAGTACTCTGAATAGGACATGACCATCTCCCAGCATTGTCATTCTGTCTGCTGGAAAATGTAGAATAGAGTCAAAGAGCAACCTCAAGCTAATGCATTTACTTTTAAACATTTTTGTCAACAAATAATTTTATGGTGAAGTTAGAAATATGAATGTGAAAGGATTTGAAAATCATAAAGTAATGGATAAATACAAGGGATTTTTATTGAAGTTGAAACAAAGTTTGAAGTTGAAATTCCTTCTTTAATTCTTCCCCACTCAGAAAAGTTCTGCACTCTGTGATGCCTGTAGACATGCACTGGTCAGATTTCCTTTCATAACAGATCATGCTGTTGTGTTGCAAGGAGAGCTGTTAGCTGGCAGCCTTCAACTACACAGCACATTCAGCACCTGTCACAGCATTAGAGTCACTGTCATGCCTCCCCCAGGAAGCCCCCAGCCAATGACTAAGCATGGAAGAGCTGCTAGGCCTTGGCCATTTTCAAGCAACTTGAGACCCCCTGAATGAGCTATCTACTTTGGAACTCTCCGTTGGTTTGGCTGAGACTTTCTCAGATGTGAATTACATTCAGACCTCTCCTTCCCCAAATTTTCTTTCTTTCTTCTTTCCATCCACAAATGTCAGATCTTCTTCGCAATCTGAAGGGTTCCCTGCTCAGTACTGATTTCTCCCACTTCATCTTTCACAGGCATTATCCTCCACTCCCCTAACTCCCATCTATAAAGCTCTTGTACATCTAACTTTGTCTCCATGTCTGCTTCTCAGAGAACCCAAACTGATACCATCCCCTACGTGAAATTTCCCATCCTGCATTCTTCTCTAGCTAAAAAGGCCTTATCTTAATTCTGGAGTTCTGCTCAATGCTGGACCTACTTTATGTGTCTGAAACATGCAGTCGCCTAGAGCCCTGGGCTCAGAAGGGTCCATACTTGGTTTAACCTTCTTCTTGAAGGTTACCATCTTGAAATTATAAATGATTTTTGAACAAGGAACTCTATTTTTATTTTGCACTGGCACTTCATACTATGTAACTATGTATCCAGTCTTGCATCAATTTTTGGTTACAACTTTTGTTTTTTAGGTTTAGCCAAAACAATAGTGTTAACTACTTTTTTATGAATACCTTAGTTCTGTGGATCATTTGTATATCGGTTTTCAATGTTGGTGCCTCTTTTGTATTAAAGTTATATCTTTCTTTCCATATATACTTTAATTTGGAAGGATGAATGTGTGCATGTCTTACTCTGTAACTAGAACACAAACTCAGAGATCACATTTGAGTCTAATTTTCATTGCACATAGAATTTTCCAGTAAATGTGCAGAAATGTCTGTACCTATTTTCTGAATAAATGACAAAATCCCATTTAAGTGAAAGGAGGTGACATAAATTTAACAGTGACAAACTTGGATGTGCTAATAAAATAAAACTCGTTAATACTCTATAATGCATCTATTTTTTTCCCTTCTACATTGGCAGTTAGTGGGAAAAACTTAAGTTTACCAACTAAAATTGAGTTTCTTGTGATTTAAATAAACACTGTCATTTCAGTTTGAAACAGGATATTTGAGATAAATTTTCAATAAATAAAAGTTCTATTTAGCCTTTCTTCACTTCTCTTCCAGAAGACTTTACTATGTCTTTATGGAGGTAAGAGTACAGTGTGGATAAACCTAAATGAAAGCAACAACACAAACATCTGTGGCCGTGGTAGTGTGCTCATCATTTTATATGTATAATCCCATTTATTCTCCTTAAAAATTCTAAGATGGTGTTACTGTTGTTAATCCATTAAGATAATAAATTATGGTATAGAGAGTTTATTAAACAATTAGCAAATGGAGTTGGGAGACTGTGATGGAAGTCTAATTGCCCCAAGACTAGGGTCTTAATCAGCATACTTTTATCTCCAACACACACTTTTTACCTAATGTGCATTTAGGAAAAAAATAGCTTTCTCCTCAGAAGCATATCTTTCCGAGTACAACTTGGAGAACATCTTGATGTTGCCATTGGAGTCCACCTATATGAGAAAATAAAACAAATCTTAAATAATACATAAAAAAGAATAGCATTAATTAATTGGGCAGGAGATATTTCCTACTTTTAGACCATAAAAAGCATTACATTTTCTCCTTTTGCTCCAAATTACCTGAGAGACTTATCTACTGAAGACAGACCTGATCTGAACAAATGGCTATAGCCCTGAGAGCTTCCAAAACTGATATGCAAAGATGGCTGAAATTCAAAGTAGTCAATACAGAGTGTGCTACAGGAAGCTTTTAAAGTACAAATTAGCCCATTTATTATGTCTGAGATAATCAAAGTAGCATGTTTTGCCTTGTATTACATTTCTCATGTTTCCCGTAAACCATGTTTTAGCATCCTTTTGGAGGATTAAAACTAGAAGTCATTGCTAGTATTAGCAAACATTTCGGTTGAGTAGTGAAACTACTATTCTATCAGGCCTTGCAACTTAGCAGCTGGTCTGTTCAATTACACTTTTAAAGTAGGACAAGACTCTGAAAGAAAGCAAACTCTTCTTGCTGAGTTCTACGATGGGATTGGATATGCTGTGGTATCTCCCCAAGGCACATTTCCTTAAGCAAAAGTGTGTTTTTGCAGATGGTTACTTCTGATCACTTACTGCTACCACCAAACAATTACATTTTTTTTTTTCCGTTCCTACAGGGCAGCTATCTAAAATTAAGTCAGAATGTGCACATTTTTTAAAGGAGAACAGAATTGATTTATATAGACCATGATAACTAATCATTTCTTTTCAAAAACATGCTGCAGTTGGCATAGACTCAGTGAAACCTCAGCAAGAGTGTTTTAAGTGTCATGGTTGTTGGTTTATTGTTTTATAAAGAGTCCAAAAATTGAATTGTTTTCTTTTGTACGATAGAGAAAGAGAGTAACTCATTTTTTTTTGAGTATATGATGTCTTCTTTTAATACACTAAATCAATATATTTCCATTTTGAGTGGGTGTAGATTGTTTCTGACTCTGCTTTCTGACTTCATTCAAGCTAGAATAAAAAATACTTTTTATAAGCAGATTTCATTCTATCCCGTCTGTACAGTATAGAATTGACTATTTTGCTGGTCAAAATGTGTCAAATATCAGTGATGTCACATGGTTAAAACTACTAGTATTCAAGGTACTCTTGAACAATATAGTCCATAGCTGAGTAGACTCTTCAATTAGTCCAGGTGCCAAAGACCTAGGACACCATATTTCTGGGATGAACACATGCAGATGTGTGTCCAGCAAGTCAATCTTTACTTATCTGGGTGCCATGTTCTCCATTGCTTTTGGATTTCAATTTTGCCATATTATTTATTCCTTTTACTTCCTTCCTTGATCTTATTTCCTACATTATAAATTTTTGATACCAGACATCATACATTTGCTAATGATTCAGAAGTGTTTCAGAACATTTTTTACATCAAAACTAATGAATATGATCATTTTTTAAAGACAGGAGGACATTTTTTGTGGCAGCCCCTTGAACCAGAAATTGGATCCAAGATGTTGTTTAACATTTTTCACTGATTTGAAGGTTCTATTATAAATAAAATAAGAAATAATAATAAGACTGAAATAGAGACTGCATTCAATACATTTTAAAGCATCACTATTTTTCTATAATATCAGATTTTTATTTCTGGCATGCAGTCATCATCCTAATGTATTCTTTGAGATATAATCCTTGAGCAAGAAATCCACTATTTAAATGAGATAATTTATAAAGCTATCAAAACTTCTTAATAATAAGGGAGAAAAGGCAAATGAGTCTTATATAGACCATGTTCCTATCCTTACAACTTGCCTTTATCCTTGCAACTTCCACAGTCAATTTTAAAATTTAAAAGAATTTTAAGCTCCTAAAAAAAGATAATTAATTTTGTTTTGCCCAAGCTTCACCTCTTTTGATCACTTAAAAATTCTCCTTTTATGCATTATGCTTTATATTTGTCATCTCACTTATTTCCCTTCTATTTTTACTCCACTCTTTTTATTTCTCCTTATTGCTAGAAATACCCCTTATACCCTCCTTTAGTTTTAATGGTATATGTCAAACAAAGATGATAAATGTTGGGCAAAACTCGGAAACTAATTCTATAAAATTTCTGGATTGGAAGCATATTGACAAGTTATAAAATATTTGAAATGGTCTTTTCTTCTTTGAATTTTGTTTATTTTTAATCCTGATATGCGAAACATTCAACTTCTTAAAAATATATTTTAAGAATAAAAGTTCATCTAACTTCAATAGGAAAAATTTAATTCCAGTTTGCTCTTGAAAATTTTTCTTAAAGTTAAGTTTAACATCATAGTCTTCTCCTGATCCTACCTGAAAGAGGCTGCAGAGTTTGTTTATATAAAGAGAAGATATGGGGGTCTGGGCACAGTGGCTCACGCTTGTAATTCCAGCATTTGGGGAAGTTAAGGTAGGAGATTACTTGAGGCCAGGAGTTCAAGACCAACCTGGGCAATATAGTGAGACCTCCCCTATACAAAAGAAAAAAAGTAGCTGGATACGGTGGTGCACATCTGTAGTACCAGCTATTCAGGGGGCTAAGGAGGGAAGATGCTTGAGTCCAGGAGTTCTAGGTTGCAGTGAGCTATCATGGCACCACTGCATTCCAGCTTGGGTGACAGGGCAAGACCCTGTCTCTAGAAGAAAAAAAAAATAGAAGAGATTGGAGTGCAAATCCTGAGTCTATCCCTTCCTAATGGATGAAACTTAACAACTTAGCAAGTTAGTTTCTCGAGGGAGAATATAGACCTGGTAATATTTTATGAATATGACTCAAAGTTCCATAAAGTCTAGCTGTTAAATAAATGTTCATTTCTCTCACCATTATGTAACCAACTTTTTTGTATCAGTGTTACTAATGGAGTTATCACAATTAAGAAGGAAACAAGGGTTATTTATTTATTTACTGATTTATTGTCTGAGTTGTGTAACTGACTTCATAACTGAAGGTGCAAATTCTTCATTTTGATATTGTTTTATAACGGTCATTTTCTGACAATCATTTTCGTGTCATAAAACAACCACAAAAATTATTTTAATTTTATCTCTCTCATTTTCTTTAAATAGAATTGTGAGGCTGAGAGGGCAAATATAATGATGATTTCTAAATGGTGAGAGTCAGCCAGAGCAGTTACATGTCGTAGCTTGTGATTGACAGGCTAAATCCAAAAGTCGGGTTTCCTGACTGTTATTTACACCCTATTTCTAATATAAAGTGTATAATTAAGAATTAGAAACAAAGTTTATGCTAATATATGGTAAATGGACTGTGTATGGTTGTCAGCACAGCATAACAACTAAGAGCATGGACTCTAGATCCAGATTTTGAATGTGCAACTCCCAGCTCTGCTACTTGCCAGTTGAATAAATTTGGGTAACTAACTTAAGCTTTAAATATTAGTTACTACTTCAAGCCAACAGACATCTGAAAAAATGCTCAACATCACTAATCATCAGTGAAATGCAAATTAAAATCACAATGAGAGATCATCTTACATCAGTCAGAATGGCTATTAGTAAAAAGAAAAAAAAAACAGATGTTGGCAAAGATGCACAGTAAAGGGAACACTTATACACTGTTAGTGGGATTGTAAATTAGTGAAATCTCAGTGGAAAGCAATATGGAGATTTCTTAAAGAATTAAAACTAGAACTGCCATTTGATCCAACAATTCCACTACTGGATATCTACTAACAGCAAAATTAATAATTATATCAAAAGATACTTGCACCCATATATTTATTGCAGCACTATTCATAATAGCAAACATATGGAATCAATTAAATGTTCATCAGTGGATGACTGGATAAAGAAAATATGGTATATATGCACAGTGGAATACTATTTAGCCATATAAAGGAATAAAATCAGCACCACAAATGAAACTATAGATGATTTTCTTAAGTAAAACAAGTCAGACACAGAAAGACAAATACCACGTTTCACTTATAAGTCAGAGCTAAAAAATGTGTATACATGGATATAGAATGTAGAATAATAGACAGTGGGAACAATGGATGTGAAGGGAGTGAATGATGAGAAATTACTTAATGGGTACAATGTTCAGGATGTTTAGGATACACTAAAAGCTCACACTTCCCAATCTGCAATCTATCCATGTAACGAAATTACACTTGTACCCATAAATTTTTACAAATAAAATAAAAAACACATAGTTACTTCTTCATTAGGTTGTTATGAGGACTAAATGATGTAAAGTATGTAAACTGCATAACCTTAAACTTGGCACATAGTAATTTCTCTTTGTGTTTGCTGTTATCAGTATTACATGTGTATCAGCTAGAAAGAATTATAAGAGAAATTTTAATAGTGAATAATGGAAATCCATCAGATACAGGGTATAATTAGATATTGTCTCATTTTGATTTATTTCTTATAATGATAGACATACATTAGTCAAATTTACAAATGAGGAAATGGATACTCAAAAAGTAAAAACTCACTCAAGTCTGTGCAAGTAATACATGCCAGAAAAAGGTATAAACACAAATTTGTCTTCAAAGCCTATCCATGTTTTGGACTGAGGCACACTACATCACTTATAAATTAGCTACCATTTTCCTTTTCACGTAAGCAAACTTAAGGCCAAGAAGAGAATTATCTACACATTCTATGAATGATACACAATTAGTAACAGGCCTAAACTAAGACCCAGGGCCCCTAAATCAGAGTTCAGCACTTACATGAAACTAGGCTATGATTTAAATAAATATGTTTTTTAAAAATAGTCTATAATCTTACATTATTGTCACTGCCTTATATGTTAAAAAAAACTTATTGTAGAGAATAAGTACAGAAAAGCATTTTTTAAAATTAATGACGCATTTGTTCCCTGAATCTACAAATTCTAATAAAAACCACAGCCAGACTGATACATAATTCATAGAAGCTAACAAATTACTGTGCATTTGCAAAAATGACCTGTTCTTTCCTACTTATTTTCTGTGTGGTACATTAATGTCAAAAATAACATTGTGGTAAATATAGACAGCATAGTACAACAAATATTATTGAGATAATGCATTGATATAACCCACGCCAGAAATGCTAACAGAGCAATTAGAGGGCTCACACAGTTTTAAAATGAAGTCAAAAAGGTCAACCAAGCTTTTATTTCAGCAAATGTTACTTTATATTATTTCAGCTTTATATCCATTTTAGAGCAAGGGTTCAAATCTTTATTACTAGAAAGACAAATCAGATAGTCAAAATTCCATTCTTAAATCCTACCAAATGGACTTCATTTAGGCTTTCAAGAATCACATAAACATGTTAAGGATATAGACCTATACCAGTAAGCAAAACATTAGTAAAAACTGTAAATTACTGTAATCCCAAGTATAACATTCAAAATGGCAAGTTTCCAGATCTGTTCCTTGAAAAGACTGTATTAGCTAATGGGAAGAGATTGCAGACAAGAAGAAAAACCTTCTTTTCTCAAGGTTAAGGGGTACAGTCCCATTCTCAATATTGCTTTTAAGTCCTGGGACAAGAGCCCAGTAAGGGTCTGGCTAATGAGATAGATTGTGGGTACCTTGGATAAAATGATGGGATATGGGACACTGAGGGAACAAAATCCACAAATAAAAACAACCAGATAATAAAAAATGTTTAATTATAAGATATTTGAAGTTCATCAAAGCATATGTTAATAAAGCTTGTAATAAAGAAAAAGCATACAACTTTATCTTTCTTAGATACAATTTTATCTTTCTCAGATAATATCAGCCTGTATAACATGTGTTTGGAGAAATGCCAATCAATATTCTAAGTTTATACCAGTATTTTCCCACATGTACAGCTCTTGCCATTTGTGGATATCCATTTCATTGCCATTCTTCTTCACGAATGGTGCTTATCTCATGAATGTGTTTCTTTTTATTTAATATAGTATTCTGCACATAGATCAAAGCTGAAATACTGTTGGCATTACAAAGACAAGATGCCTATAGGCTAAATCAGAATTTAA
The DNA here is from genome assembly GCF_028885655.2 of Pongo abelii. Taxonomy (NCBI): domain Eukaryota; kingdom Metazoa; phylum Chordata; class Mammalia; order Primates; family Hominidae; genus Pongo; species Pongo abelii. Next base: position 35,198,816 of record NC_071998.2, read on the forward strand.
ATACTAAAAAAGAGCAAACACCATATATGTCCGAATTAAAACTATGATAACTATTAATATTAGACATATTAATACAAATGCTTTTAAAATAAAGATCAGATTTCAAAATTCAAAACTCTAAGGTTTGATCATATCTAGGTTCGTAAATACTCACTGTCCAGGAAAATATAAATGTGTTTTGAGGCAAAAATCACATGAATAGAATTGATTATGAAACATTGATTGGTGTTTCTTATGTTCAATAGAAAGTGCTAGGTGATATGAGTAAATAGTAATGCAAGATTTCTCCCCTTCTCCTCTCGAGGTCCTAGAGGAGAACTAATTTTCTTGCCTTTCCTGGCTTGGGGGAGCCACCTGCTTTCCTTAGCTCAGGCCCCTTCCTCTACCTTCCAGCCAATCACTTCAATCTCTGCTTCTGACAACACAGCTTCTTTCTGACATTGACCGTCTTTCGTCCCTCTTATAAGGACCTTTCTAATTACTGTATATTCGTCTTATCTAATAAACCAGGAAAATCTTTCCATCTCAAGATTCCTATTTAATCACAACTGAAAAGTCCCTTTTACCATGTAAACTAACATATTCATAGGTTCCAAGAATTAGGATGTGATCATCTTTAGGGGCCATTTTTTCTGTTTACCATAAAGGAGAACTCACCCGAGTCTCATACTATGATACTACTCAGAGGCTCTGGAAGTCATGCTTTTAAAGGGATAATTATTTTAATAATAAATACCTTTCAGAAACTAGTATGTATCTAGCAAAGTGCTCTATGATAGAGATAAAAAGTATATAGACCCATTTTCTGTTTTTAAAGAAATGTTAATCTAGTGTGACTTAAAAAATCTTTTTGACCTTGCCCATTGTATGAAATACATTTTACTTTACAATGCAGTTCACATATACATCTTTTGTATACATGTGTATGTCTGAAAAAAATTTCATAAAATCTTAGACTACTAAGAATCTAGCATTTTTTATTGTGTCCTTTTTATTTAAAGCAAGCGTATGTTTATCACAATACCCTAATGTGCTTTTGTTGTCAAAACAGACAGGGATTTAAATGTATAAAAAATTCACTGCTCTTATAGGTTGTACAGACACATGTCTAACAGTGTAATAAAGATAATGACACCATTACTAGCTGTAGGAATGCAGACTATACTTGAGTAATCTCTTCACAGAGACCTTACAGGATGTGTTTTTTAAAGTGAACCTTAAAAGGTAACTAAACATTTGCAGTCAGAACCAGTGTTTAAAGTTGTCCAAGCAAAGTAGGCAAAACCCCTAAGTATTATCCAAAGTGGCATATTCAGGAAACTTCAAACCTAAGAGTTCAAAATAGCTGGAAAATAGGGTATAATTGGGAGCTTGTCAAGAGGTGAGATAAACAAGTGAAGCAGACAAATGAAATAACAATGGACTTGTTTGAAGGCTCTTTATTTGTTCAGCCTCCTGCTGTGAGATCCAGTTAGATCTAAACTGAGAATAAAATGGTAAATAAAAAGACAAGGAATTTGCTCTCATAGAGCTTACATTCTAACATTTAACTTATTCTTTAAGCAATGATAATAAATTCAAACTTAGCATATGGGCAAATGTCAAGTCACCGAAATATTTTATACAGAAGGGAAACATGATGAGATTTATGTTTTTAAAAGATTATCGTATTTGAGATGGACTTAGTGTATACAGATCAAAACTTTGTGCATAATGAGAAATAGAACTAAGGCAATATCAGTGGCATGACTCTTAGGGCGGATATTTGAAATGTTAATGAGATAGAATTTAAAGGATTTGGAGATTGTATATGAGTGGTGTGGGAAAGGAGAAATGAAGGATAATTTCTGTAGTTTTATTTTTGCTGAGGAGGTAGATGGGAGTATCATTCAATGAGGAAGAATTTACACTTGCAAAGCAGTTTTAGGATAATGGATGCTAAGTTGATTAAAAATCAAATGTACATATATGGGAAATGGAAAAATATATAGAGCTTGGTCCCAGGGGCTCAGATTGTGTGTTAGAAGATAGGTGGCATTTCAACCCATGATATTAGGATAAATCATCTAGGAAAAGTATAATAATAAGAAAGAATAAATCCCTATACATGCCAACATTTAAAAGATGATCAGAATGGGATTCCACAATGAATTTGTAATGAGAGGGCAACTATAATATAGGACAGAAATTTGTAATTAGAGGGAAATGATAATATGTAATATATTTGTGTGATAAAGAAGAGTATTGAGATTATATGGAGTGGTTGAAAGTGGATCCAAGAGGTCATACAAGAAAAGAAGTAAAGAGCATCAATCCAATATGGTAATCAGGGTATCTTTGATAGCATTAGTTGAAGTGATGTGGAATGGTGAGGTGGATATTATAGTGAACTGAGGAATGAGGCAGGAAATCGCATGACAATGATGATTATAGCCTGTGGTTTTAGTTTGCTTTTGAAGGAATGAAAAGAGTAAATTGCTGTAACAAGAGCAAGGTACAGACAGTTGTCATTTTTAAAAAAGGAGCAACCTATAGACGGTTTACGTTTGGGAAAAAAGTGTGAGGTTCATATTAGAGGGTGCATTGAAGTGGTTTAAAAGGTGTAATGAGAGCAACAAGAAAAATATGTATGTTGTGGCCTAAATGGTCCCTTGCCCTTTGTGTTATAGTGTATGCACATATAATATATGCATGCATGGTGTACAGTAAAAAAAAAAAATTAAATGACTCAAAATTTTAAAAACATGGGTGAAATCGATTGTTCATAGTAGAACTCAAGAGCTTTCCACATTAATTTTTGGCTCTCTTCTCCTTCTCACTTGTAAAACCACCAAGGGCAATTAACATAAACAGGCCAGTGATACCCTTGACTTTGCAAGGTAATTAACACAGCAGGTAATACATTCTGGGGCAGACAGTTCCAAAAAGAGTGGGTGGAATCTTAATGGGAGACTAAGGAAGAGTAAGCAAGTTAATAATTCCAGACCATATATAACTCTCAGATCATTAAAGTCTCAAAGCTATTTTTAAAAACTCAACAACCTGGAAAGAATTGTTTTAACATTTTCTTCAGTTTCACCAGTGGCTGGGCTTTTATTTTTTTTTCTGACAGTAGTGTTTAGATAGACTTTCTAAAATCGTTTAAAAGCCAACCTAATTGCTAGCCTTGCATAACTTTCTAAGGCATTATTTAAGCAATAATGACCTTCACACTGGATATGTTCTTGGCATTAATGACCAATTGAAACTATTGGTAGGCTCAGGTGAAACTAGGGGCCTTTAATAAAGCCTGCCATTAATGGTCAGGAAATGTCTAACTGGGAGGTCATTAGTGTGATTATAAATTGTAACAATGTAAGTAAAAAGAGCAAAGTGTTCAAAAGTTACAAGTTGAACATCAAGTTGCCATGGATACTGTATTTTCCTAGATACAGCAACCCAGACCACTAACCAAAGGAAAACAATTCTCCATTTTTATAGTTCCTTTTAGGATTATAAATGCTCTTTGGATACAAATATTGATCCATAGGGTCCGAAACAACTAACATTCCTACTGTGCACAAATAAGAACTTTTGGAATGGAAGGCATTTAAAAGGTTATTCTTTCTAATTTATATTACTACCATTATGATAAACTACTTTAATATCTTGTTATGTTTAAGCTATCCGAAGAAGGAAAGTATAGACATCATAAATAGGGGTGGATCCAGTTTTTGTGAAACCCGAGGCTCATATTTTAGGATCCCTTAAGAAAAAGAAGTCCAAATATAAAATAATTCTAACATAAAATATTCATTTCTCCAATGCTCCCACCACACGGGGAAATGTGACAGTGACAGCTATTTTACTGATTGCAATAAAAATTTTTTACTTTTGCAAAGTTTAGAAAAATCATATGACTATATAATATTGCAAGTATCCTCCCTTATGTATAAGCTGAAGGATTTTCTCAGTTTTAGGCTTGATTCATTTCACAGCAAATTCTCCCCTTATATTCTGTTAAGAATCTTACAAGTTTAGACAAAGAAAGTGGGCAAAGAGATTATCCAGTGTAACAACCTCATTGTAGATAGGAAAATTGAAACTCAAAATGCTAAAGCAAGGAGGCTTAACCAACCCAAATCCCCTGACTCACACTTTTCTGCACCCAAGTTCCTTAACTCTTGTTGGCTTTTTATAGGAGGAGGACTGCCTGGAACCTAAGTGATTTATTTTAGAAAATCTTGATGAACCAATGAAACAGATTCAAGGGGAGTATATTTGCATGGAACTTCTTGATGGAATAAGGCATTTTAGAGAGAAGAGATCAAATTATTGTTCATTTTAAAAACAGGTTCTGTAGTGGAAACCACTAGTTATGAAAACTAGATACCTCCTCCCCATCTTTCACAGGAAAATGAATTATGGCAGAAACATCACTGCCCAAGTAGGCCTACATTTCTCAGCCTCATCGTACAGCTAGGTATTGTTCTGATAGCTGGGGGTCAAGGGCAAGGAAGAAATACAGAAATTCTCATTTAATTTCAGTGCATTGAGATGTGACAGTGTAATCACTTGTTTGAAAGTGGTTAAAACAAGAGCTAGGGCACTTATCCTCAATTCTTAAAGATTATTTATTGTTTGTTTAAAACTGTTAGTCAATTATTTATTCCTTGGACATTTCAGAACTTGCTGGCGATTGAAATCTTAAAAGCATGTGAGAAATGTCTCAGAAAAGATCAATTTCAAAGGCATGAGTGTCCAATAGAAACTAACTGGTGATGCCACAAATAATTGATTAAATCTTATCTTACTGACATTTGGAAGATCTTGGTTTTAATTTTTAGATGAAGACATAGGTCCTGCTATGATTTGTTAATAAAAGAAGTAAGTGAGCTGGAAATATTTCCAGATAAGATTATCAAATTATGGCTTTTTTCCAGTAAAGTATAAAAGATATATGTATTGGTGTGATGACTTCACTATCATCTCCAGAATTGTTTTATTTTATCATATAAACTGATGTCAGTGTGTATGTGTACACACATACTCACATATAATGTATTGATTTTCATTTCTTGTCAAAATTACATTTATTTGAGCAGCATTTCTTGTTTGAATATATTTTGATATTGACCTCAAGGGAACAAAGTCAATAACTGTATAATATACCTCCAGCCATAGAAACCAAATATTCAGACTTCTGTCAGTGGCACATCACCAGACTAGCATGGATGCTTGTGAGATTGGCAGCCCTGCAAGGCTTGTCTAGAGGGAAAGGGATTATATAGACTTAAGAAAAAAACCTCAGCAGAAAACGAGAATTAAGAGGTGAAAGCTAGTTCGCAGATGTCCGAGTAGATCTCCTAATGACTAAAGAAACAGAATTGTGATTTTCAAAAGGGAAGATTTCTACAAATGGCAAATTTCTACTCCTTTCCCTTCTGTAGCCTGGTTACTGTGGTTTAGAAACTGGACAATTTCTGAATGTAACTTTTCCTGAGAGTAAACTTTTAGAGAATTTATTATCCTGTACCTTCTCAGTTTTACATTCCAATCTAATTTATTATCTATTCCACTAACTCTTTTCAGATATGAGGTAGCAACCACTGAACTCAGATCAAAAGGAATATTTTTTGCCCATAAATTCATCAGACTTAAAAGTCAAATCTTGTACAAAATAGTTCCTTTGAACATGATGTTCTTTACTTATTTTGGATTAGTGTAAAAACTAGAACTGGCTCCTGGTGATATGAGATAGTTACTTTTGATCACTGCTGCCTAAATTGCAATGACATTTTCTAAAGTTCTAACACTAAGGACACCAACCTGCAACTGATGAGTTCTGTCTGAGAAAGCATAATATAGGACATCAATAAAAGTAAACTCACAGGGGCTAGTTAATGCAGAGGGTAATGCAGCCGCCTTGACACCCTAAGGATCTGGGTTTACAACCAACTGAGCTCATTGCTTCAAGGAGTCTCAGGTCAGTCCCTGTCTGTTTTCTACGCATTGAAAATCACCCACTATTCAGCATAATTGACAAGTTACTTTCCAATAGGACTGTGCATTAAAATAGAGGTTATTTTTCCTGCATTTTCAAAAGCAATGTCCAGACATACACAATTCTGATAGTTTTGGGGGGCTGACTGTATAATAAAGTTCCCAAATTTCATTTCAGGCTTCACTTGGCTTCTGAAACTTTTCCACAGCGTGCAAAACAATTAAAAACAGCCTGCCACGTTTCTGGTATTGCATCTGGTGATTTGTGAACACTCTCAGACACTTGAGTACTTTGTCTTTTGGGTTCCTAAAGAGGTGATTACAGACATGATGAGAATAAAAATCGGAAAAATACCTTTTAGTTTGTGGAATAATTTACTAGAAATTGGTAAAAAAAAAAAAAGTAAGTATATTATCCATATGATGTTAAAAGAAAACATATTTTAAAAAAAAATAATATAAATCTAATACAATAGGTTATAATACAAAATACATATTCAGACCCTAAGAATTTTAGATGCTAATTTTGGAATACAATAATCAATCAAGCCAGCTTTCCATAGTGGTAACTGCATACATCATATTTTTTTCTAAATATAATCTCTACATTGTACTCTTTGAGGACAGGCATGTTATGCCTGCGTATATTAGACTGAATGGCTAAATAGTTTTTTTGAAGGGATTTTCTTTAATGACAATATTTTATTGATAAGATTTTATTATTTTCCTCCTATCTTTATGAGAATTTTTATTATTTTTCCACTGATTTTTTTTTAAAGCTTCCCTACTTCATTCCCCCAGCTTCATTTCAACTTGCCGTTATACTCAAACAGTACAATATACAGTATAGCCACAATAAATAGCAGCCATAAATGAAGCCTCTTGTGATTTTCACAACATGATATGCTATCTCACTTTTGCATAAATTAGAACAAGATTTCTCAAATGTGGCACTATTAACATTCTAGGGTGACTAATTCATTGTGGAGAGTGCTTCTGTGCATTGTAGAAGGCTTATGAGCATCTCTGGTCTGGACCCTCTAGATGCCAGTAGCACCTGTTCCTCCAGCTGTGACAGCAGCCATTGTCTAGTTCTCTAGACATTGATAAATGCTCCCTGGGTACATTTCTCAGCTGAGAAACGCTGACTTAGCACATAGTGTTCTTTGTGTTAGGAATAACTTTTTTCTTGGCCTTGCCCAGCGGCATACTACTATCCATACATTCTGGAATCACCTTGATGTGTCATCTCCACTTTAAGCCTTAATTGAATCACCCAGGGAGAAATAAGGGCTTCTTTTATTCTCTTTTCACTATGATGGGTTTATATCCCTGTTAAAATTCTTAGCATAAAACATTCTCCTTTTATTCTGCTTGTAAGAGTATCTTCATCCCTTACTTGCTATGCTACTTAAGTGAAAAATTAAGGATAAGTATGTTACCTTTTTCCATGGTGTGTTCCCAGATTCTGCCATAATTCCTGACACATAGCAGGCATCCAATAAATATTTATACAGATGATGAAATTAATGACTAAATAGATAAATGCAGCTGGAAATTTTATAAAAAGTGAATTCATAAATGTATTTTTACCCTTATACAGAACACTTGTCTGGAAAAATATTTTTTTAAATTATTTTTTTCTTAAATTCTATACTAAGGGATTTCGAAGTCATAAAGAAAATTTACTGGTTAGAGTTTGAGTGTAGGGGTCTAAAAAGTCATTAAAGTTTTATAAACACAAAAGGGATCTTCTATATCAAATTTTTCGAAATGGTATTTGATGAGATTATCACTCACACAAAGGACACCAGTAGCTGACATGAACCTATAGTTAGTTCCTTTATTCTCCAATGCTGAGGTGCTAATTAATATTTGTTAGTGATGATGAAATGCAAAATTTTGAACAGAAATATTTTTTCTTGCTAGTTGCACATAAATATTGATCAATTGCTTTGGAATAAATTTCCTCTTCAATAAGATAGCATTTCAGTGCTTTTGTAGCCAATATAATCTTATATATCATCGCAGTAGACTAAATAATGCCCCCTGAAAAATGCCTGAATTAGAATTTCTGGAACCTATGAATATGTTACATTATGTAGCAAAAAGGACTTTGCAGGCGTGATTAAGTTATCTTGATAAGGGGAGATTTTCCTGGATTACCCAGGTGGGTCCAGTGTAATCTCAGAGGGCCTGATATAATCAGAGAGATAGAGACAATATGACAATGGAAGCAGAGAGAGGTTTTAAAATGCTACACTACTGGAGTTGATGATGGATGAAGGGGCCATGAGCTAAGGATGCTGGTGGTCTCTAGCCATAGAAAGTAGACCTGCTGACACTTTGATTTTTGCCCAGTGAAACTGATTTCAGACTTCTGAGCTCAGTATCTGTAAGACAATAACTTTTTATTGTTTAAGCCACTAAACTTGTGGTAATTTGATACTATGGTGATTGAAAACAAATAAAATCATTATGAGGAGAAGCCTTTTGACTTACTCTTGGTACGAATTCTGTATTGAATGTGTAACTATATATGTTTATATGTCATTTTTCCATTTTCTACAAGTAAACATTGAGACTATACACCATTCTATAAATATGCTAGAAGTATTCATCCATTCTTATCTATTCTATAGTCTGTCAAGCCAGTTGCTCTAGGATAGTGGACAACATGTTTAGTACACTTGGATAGCTGCCCATGTTCAGTGACACTGTGAACAAGCTTGTACGTAGATCCTGAAACACATGGGGTGTCCATCTATGCCAGAACTATTATCTTATGATCTGTGTGAAGTATAAAAGCTTTGCAATAAGTATTGCTATCTAGAAGTTCTTATAATTTTATTTAAGTGTCTCGACTAATTTGGCCTTTTGTATTCTTGTGATTTTATGTGGTGTTTCAATGTGTCTATATATTGAAATGGAAAGAAATGACATCTTTATAATATTAAATATTTGGATCTTCTTTACTGCATCTAATAAGCTTTTCTATAAAGCAAACTTGCACATCTTCTGTTTGATTTACTCTTAGGTACTTATTTACTTTTAATGTAAATGGTTTTTTTTCTAACTTTGTTCTTAGCATATAGGAATAAATGGGCTTTGAATTCAGTAACCTAGATTAACTCTGTTGTAAATTCTAGTAATTTATTAGCAGTTTATTTAGGAGTTTCTATGTATACAGGAACATTATCTGCAATTCTTTTTCCTCTTATTTCTTGTTCCTGGCTTAATGAGCTGCTAAGAATGGAAACAATAACAGAAAACCATATGTTGTTTCTGATCTCAAAGGGAAAGCGTTGAACACTTCAATATATATATGATGGTGCTGAAATGGGTTTTGTTTTATTGTGGAATAATTTGAAGGTAGAACAAGTAGGATTTTATGACAGAGTTGATGTGGCAGCGGATTGAAAAAATGTGGTAAAATATGATTTCTTTAGCTTGGTGTAATGCAGTTACTATGCTAGGAGGATTGGAGGAGGCTATAAAATCAAGAGCTCGGTTTAAACATGTTAAATTTGAGATGTGTATTAGATAGGCAAGTGGATATGGAAAGTAGTCAGTTAGATATTATGTTAGTCAAACTCTTCCAGAGAAACAGAACCAATAGGATATGTAGAGATATATGAGAAGATCCAGTCTGAGAATTGGCTCATGTAATTATGGAGGCTGAGAAGTGCCATGACATACCATCTGCAAAGTGGAGGACCAGGAAAACCTCTGGTGTAATTCAGTCTGAGTCCAAAGGCCTAAGAACTAGGGAAGCTGATGTTGTACATCCTAGTTCAAGGCCAAAGCCCTGAGAACTGGGAAGGGTAGGCCATGGGTGTACCATGGCCTACAGGGGAGGTGTTATTATGTAAGTCCTGGAGTTCAAAAGCCCAAGAACAAGGAGCTCTGGTGTCTGAGGGCAGAAGAAGATGAATGTCTCAGCTCAAGAACAGAGAGAAAATTTACCATTCTTTTACCCTTTTGTCCTATCCTGGCCTCCAATGGATGGGTGATGCCTGTCCATATTGGTGAGAATGGGTCTTCTTTATTCAGTCCACTGATTAGGTTAGTCAAATACTAATCTCTTCCAGAAGCACCCTTACAGACACACCCCAAAATAGTTGTACCAGCTATTTGGGCATGTCTTAGCCCAGTCAAGCTGAAGCATAAAATTAACCATCACAAGTCCACTGCTTGTCAGCTTGGCATTCATATGTATCTCCTGAAACCATACTTAATCTCTAAATAAAGCAAGGATATAATTCTCCCTAACATGTTACAATCATCCTGCTTACACCCAGACATGTACTAATCTCTTCAGAGGAATTGATAAAGTCTTTGAAGACCTTTACCCTTCTCCTGGTATTCTCCTGTAACTTAAACACATGACATAAAATTACCAATACTCAAATACTGATATAAAATTAATACATCTTATGTTATTAGATAAAGGAATAAGAGAGGAAAGAACAAAAACATTTACTTAATATACAGGTATATACACACAATATATTCATAACAAAATAAGAAAGAAATACCCATGACAATTATAGTTTTATATCTTTAACTGCTCTTGTGATTGTAGCTAGTATTTAAAACTACACTTTTCTACTCCCCATTCTGTGTTCCTTTTGCTATTATTTCTGATAGTTGGTTATTTGTAGTTCTCACTGAATTAGGTTGCTGTAATTTTCCATTGACCTTAATCACAGAGCATGGCAATACTAGGAGATATTCTAAGGAATCTTTTTGCCTTACCCCTGCAAGGTATCACCAACTAGTTGATCCTACAGCTGAATCTTCAAAAGGCCATTCCATCATCTATTCAGCCAGTTGCTTTGGGATAGTGGAGACTGTAAGACTAGTGAATTCTACGAACATGGGCCTATTGCTGCACTTCATTGGCTGTAAAATGTGTTCTTGGAAAAAACCAATGCTCTGTGGAATATAGTGGTGGTGGGGAAGGTGTTCTGTACATCTACAACTGATGGTTTTGGAAGAAGCATTGCATGCAAAGAACGCAAATCCATATTCAGAGTAAGTGTTTATTCCAGAAAGGACAAAATTTCACTTCTTCCATGATGGAAGTTGTCCAGTGTAATCAACCTACCACTAGATACCTGGATGATCACCTCAGAGAATGATGTTATATCAGGAGCTCAGTGTTGGTGTCTACTGCTGGCATATGGGCACTCAGCATTGACCAAAGCCAGATTAGCCTGGGTGAGCAAAAATTCATGTTGCTGAGTCAATGCTGCCATCATGGCCACTTTACTTATGAGCCCACTGGGCAATGATGAGTGACTGAGGAAAGAAGCTGATTGGTATCCACAGAATGGATCATCCTATGCATGTGATTATTAAAATCCTCCTCTGCTGAGACATCCTATTGTGAACTATCAAACAGGACACAAATATCTTCATGTTTTTTTGCCATTGTGAGACATCTATCCATATACCTTCTCACTCAATTTCTTTATCACCAATTTTCTTATAATGTTCCTTTCAAGTCCCTGATCATCCAGCCAAACCATTGACTACAGCCCATGAATCAGTACACAATCCCATGTCTGGTCATTTCTCCTCCCAAGCAAAGTATACAACCTGGTTCCCTGCCCAAAGTTATACCTGTACCTAACCCACAAATTCATAAAGTTGGGAGTGCATAGCACACTCCATTATCAAATGGAAGTGGTATGTATGTGATAGGGCCTGAACAGCTCCTGAAGGCACAAGTAAGTTTCATTAGGAAGAGGCCCAAATGCCCATGGTACCCAATCTTGCTACGCTGCCTTATTTCTCCAAACGTTCACCTATGGCATCGTGAGGAGTTTCCTATGATCAGTTGACAGAGAAAGAGAAGACCTGGTCATGGTTTACATATGGTTTTGCACAATATGCAGGTAACAACCCAAAAGTGGACAGCTGCAGCACTATAGCTCATCTCTAGGACATCCCTGGAGGTCAGTTGTGAAGGGAAATGTTCCCTGTATATGAAATATCTGCATTGGATAATTTGTAATCAACCTCTTATAAGAAGCAAGGATATTTTTGAACATTTGGGGAAAATTAAGGTGAGAGATAAATTTTTGGGTCTGGCTCCTAATACAACCGAGAAAGATACACAACACCTAGTGGGCCTGTATAGATTTTGGAGACAATTCACTCAGTTGGGTATACTGAAAATGTGATAGTTTTGAGTAGGGCCCAGAATACCAGAAGGCTCTGTAGCAGGTCCAGGATTCTGTGTAAGCTGGTCTGCCCGTTGAAGCATATGATCCAACAAATCCAACGGTGCTTCAGGTGTCCGTGGTAGATAAAGATGCTGTTTAGAACCTATGGCAGGCCACTATAGCTGAATCACAGTGCAGACCTTTATGTTTTCGGAGCAAGGACTTGCAACCTTCTTCAAATAACTTTTTTTTTTTTTTTTTTAAAGGTGGCCCTTGGCCTTGATACTGGACCTTAGTAAAAACAGAATGCTTGACTTTGGGCTGTTTAAGTAACCATGTGACCTGAGCTACCTATTATAACTGAATCTCTATAAATAGTTCACAGGATGGACCACCAGCACTCTTTTTACTAATGGAAATAGAGTCATCAGCCTATTCAAATCTAAAAAGATTAAAAAGCCAATCCCAGAAACCCCAAAGCCAACGTAGAAAACTCATCTTTAAAATTCCGTTTCTCTAGAACCACTCTTAGTATCAAAATGAAATATGTCTTGATTTTAGAGAAAAGGAACAAGAGAAAGAATGAGGCAAATTATCAATGTTTAAAGGCTATTTAAAACTTCAATACTGGATAAAATACCAAGGCATAAAGGGTAGATTAAGAAAAAGTTGAAAGAAGCTAGCCCTGAAGCACTTAACTATTAACAGTTCAAAGTGATGAAGAGAAACAGCCAGGTCTGGAAGCAGTGGCTCAAGAGTTAGGAGGAAAACCAGAAGAATAAATGAAGTATCCATGAAACCAAGCGTAGAAAGTGTCAAAAATAAGGAAATTTGCTTAAACTCCAATTATTATTATATGAATAATGCTTAAATAAATATTCTTGCATTGATATCATAGATCACTTGCAGTAGTTTTTCTGGTAGACTAAATTTCTACAGCAGAATTTTGAGGAAAATCCTATGTCAATTTACAATATTGATAGGTGTTTTACAGTTGCTACCAAAAGAGGGGGATTATACAACCTTACCTATCTCTCCTTAGTATAAGATAATATACATAGAGAAATACGTATCTTGCTCCAGATATCTTTCAAGAATAAAGAAATTTTGGCAGGTTATCAAAGACAGAACCTGAACTGGTTTGCCCATTTACAGACACTGGTTCAGTCAGAAATCTCTGATTTTCATTTGAGCCAGACAAATACCATCATTAAATAGTAAATTCTAAAATTGAACATATAACCAGGCACACACTTGGTTCTCCCTGAATGAGACTTTTTTATAGTATATTGGCAAGCAAATCACATTGGAAGCAAGTGAGATAAGGTTATTATGATTATCTAAGACATCAGACGTGATCAGGAGAGCTGCAAATAAATCACATCTGCTTCTAAGTCTATGCTTTCAAAATCTTCAGACATCTAATTATCACTTTCACTATTTTTATTTTATCCACATGTGACCTATACTTTTAATCATTTGTTATGTTTAAAATCAATTTACTTTCTTTTGCCTAAATCTACTCTAGAAGAAACTTTTATATCACTGTTATGAATGGGGAGAAGGTATCACTTGTCATTAAAGGAAGGTAACTGTAAGAATAAACACAATCAATACAAACAATGTTATTAAATTTCAGGTTGATGTTATTGCTTGCCAAAGGCTTTGAACCTATGGAATATAAAAAAGAAATTACCAAGGGTTAGAGAAAAATTAAAGGTATATTTGTTTTTACTTGGTATGCTTATTGAATTGTAGAGGCATGGATTGAAAACTTAAAGTCTGAACTATATTTCATCACAGAATGTTTTACTTGGAGCAGCATTCTAGTCCATTAACAAAATAAAAACTGGTGGTAGCTCTTATTTTTCTATTAGAATTATGACTGCCATTTTACATGAATGTCATGAATGTTAGTCCACGGGGCTTAAAGCAAACATCAGTGTCCATCTCGTGAAACCGTAATAATAAGAATTTCTATTTAAAAGGAGCCCTAAAAATTAGATTCTTTTTTTTTTTTTTTTTTGAGATGAAGTCTTACTGTGTGGCCCAGGCTGGAGTGCAGTGGCACGATCTTGGATCACTGCAACCTCCACCTCCCGGGTTCAAGCGATTCTTCTGCCTCAGCCTCCCGAGTAGCTGGGACTAGAGGCGCACGCCACCACGCCCGGCTCATTTTTGTACTTTTAGTAGAGATGGGGTGACACCATATTGGTCAGGCTGGTCTTGAACTCCTGACCTCGTGATGTGCCCGCCTCTGCCTCCCGAAGTGCTGGAATTACAGACGTGAGCCACTGTGTCTAGCCAAGAATTAGATATTTTTAACTCTCTTCTTATTTTTCCAGGAAAGGTTACGCTTAAACCATGTTATTGTCAAAGATCTTTAGAGAAAGACTTTTTAAAATTTATATTCATGTAAGTAATTTTAGATTATTTTTATAGCTGAGGAGGGAGTCCAGAAATTATCCAGTGTGATAACTTCACTTTTTATATAATAAAACGGAATCTTGGACACATTAGTAGAAGTCTGAGAGTAGAAAAACCACACACAAAAAATGGGTACAGACTGCAAGTCTGTTTAAAGTTAGCATTTCTTGGACATAGGACTCTATCTTATAACATCCTTTTTTTAAAATTTAATTTAATTTAATTTTTTTTATTATACTTTAAGTTCTAGGGTACATGTGCACAACGTGCAGGTTTGTTACATATGTATACATGTGCCATGTTGGTGTGCTGCACCCATTAACTTGTCATTTACATTAGGTATATCTCCTAATGCAATCCCTCCCCCCTTCCCCAACCGCACAACAGGCCCCGGTGTATGATGTTCCCCTTCCTGTGTCCAAGTGTTCTCACTGTTCAATTCCCGCCTATGAGTGGGAACATGTGGTGTTTGGTTTTTTTGTCCTTGCGATAGTTTACTGAGAATGATGGTTTCCAGCTTCATCCACGTCCCTACAAAGGACATGAACTCATCCTTTTTTATTGCTGCATAGTATTCCATGGTGTATATGTGCCACATTTTCTTAATCCAGTCTATCATTGTAGGAAATTTGGGTTGGTTCCAAGTCTTTGCTATTGTGAATGGTCCGCAGTAAACATACGTGTGCATATGTCTTTATAGCAGCATGATTTATAATCCTTTGGGTATATACCCAGTGATAGGATGGCAGGGTCAAATGGTATTTCTAGTTCTAGATCCCTGAGGAATCGCCACACTGACTTCCACAAGGGTTGAACTAGTTTACAGTCCCACCAACAGTGTAAAAGTGTTCCTATTTCTCCACATCCTCTCCGGCACCTGTTGTTGCCTGACTTTTTAATGATCACCATTCTAACTGGTGTGACATGGTATCTCATTGTGGTTTTGATTTGCATTTCTCTGATGGCCAGTGATGATGAGCATTTTTTCATGTGTCTGTTGGTTGCATAAATGTCTTCATTTGAGAAGTGTCTGTTCATATCCTTCACCCACTTTTTGATGGGGTTGTTTGTTTTTTTCTTGTAAATTTGTTTGAGTTCTTTGTAGATTCTGGATATTAGCCCTTTGTCAGATGAGTAGATTGCAAAAATTTTCTCCCATTCTGTAGGTTACCTGTTCACTCTGATGGTAGTTTATTTTGCTGAGCAGAAGTTCTTGAGTTTAATTAGATGCCATTTGTCAATTTTGGCTTTTGTTGCCATTGCTTTTGGTGTTTTAGACATGAAGTCCTTGCCCATGCCTATGTCCTGAATGGTATTGCCTAGGTTTTCTTCTAGGGTTTTTATGGTTTTAGGTCTAACATTTAAGTCTTTAATCTATCTTGAATTAATTTTTGTATAAGGTGTAAGGAAGGGATCCAGTTTCAGCTTTCTACATATGACTAGCTAGTTTTCCCAGCACCATTTATTAAATAGGAAATCCTTTCCCCATTTCTTGTTTTTGTCAGGTTTTTCAAAGATCAGATGGTTGTAGATGTGTGGTATTATTTCTGAGGGCTCTGTTCTGTTCCATTGATCTATATCTCTGTTTTGGTACCAGTACCATGCTGTTTTGGTTACTGTAGCCTTGTAGGATACTTAGGAAGCGTGATGCCTCCAGCTTTGTTCTTTTGGCTTAGGATTGTCTTGGCAATGCAGGCTCTTTTTTGGTTCAGGGAAGAAGTTGAATCCCTGAATAGACCAATAACAGGCTCTGAAGTTGAGGCAATAATTAATAGCGTACCAACCAAGAAAAAGTCCAGGACCAGACAGATTCACAGCCGAATTCTACCAGAGATACAAGGAGGAGCTGGTACCATTCCTTCTGAAACTATTTCAATCAATAGAAACAGAGGGAATCCTCCCTCACTCATTTGATGAGGCCAGCATCATCCTGATACCAAAGCCTCGCAGAGACACAACAAAAAAAGAGAATTTTAGACCAATATCCCTGATGAATGTGGATGCAAAAATCCTCAATATAATAGTGGCAAACCGAATCCACCAACACATCAAAAAGCATATCCACCATGATCAAGTGGGCTTCATCCCTGGGATGCAAGGCTGGTTCAACATACGCAAATCAATAAACGTAATGCAGCATATAAACAGAACCAAAGACAAAAACCACATGATTATCTCAATAGATGCAGAAAAGGCCTTTGACAAAATTCAACAGCCCTTCATGCTAAAAACTCTCAATAAATTAGGTATTGATGGGACATCTCTCAAAATAATAAGAGCTATTTATGACAAACCCACAGCCAATATCATACTGAAAGGGGAAAAAACTGTAAGCATTCCCTTTGAAAACTGGCACAAGACAGGGATGCCCTCTCTCACCACTCCTATTCAACATAGTGTTGGAAGTTTTGGCCAGCGTAATCAGGCAGGAGAAAGAAATAAAGGGTATTCAGTTAGGAAAAGAGGAAGTCAAATTGTCCCTGTTTGCAGATGACATGACTGTATATTTAGAAAACCCCATCATCTCAGCCCCAAATCTCCTTAAGCTGATAAGCAACTTCAGCAAAGTCTCAGGATACAAAATGAATGTGCAAAAATCACAAGCATTCTTATACACCAATAACAGACAAACAGAGAGCCAAATCATGAGTGAACTCCCATTCACAATTGCTTCAAAGAGAGTAAAATACCTAGGAATACAATACTGACAAGGGACGTGAAGGACCTCTTTAAGGAGAACTACAAACCACTGTTCAACGAAATAAAAGAGGATACAAACAAATGGAAGAACATTCTGTGCTCATGGATAGGAAGAATCAATATTGTGAAAATGGCCGTACTGCCCAAGGTAATTTATAGATTCAATGCCATCCCCATCAAGCTACCAATGACTTTCTTCACAGAATTGGAAAAAACATCCTTTTAAAAAATTTTCTGTTTTGTCTCAAAGTCTTAGAAAAATCTATTAGGAGCTTTAATTGCTTTAAAAGAGAATAGATGGATGATTATACATTTGCATTAATTATAGAGAGATTGCCCTAGTGGGAACATTTTAAAGATAGGAACTGTAGTCGTGTCAGAACATGGAGAGCAGATGGAATGACATAGAGGAAAAGCTTCATGAAGATGAAACACCTTTTGCTGAATGTTTGAATGTTGGTGTCCCTCCAAATTCCATATATTGAAACCTAACTCCCAAGGACATGATATTAAGAGGTGAGGCCTTCAGGAGGTCATTAAGTCATGAAGGCAGAGCCCTCATGAATAGGATTAGTGCACTTATCAAGAGGCTTGAGGGAGCCTGCTAGTTCCTTTCCATCATGTGAGGACACAGCAGCAAAACACTATCTATGGAGCACAGAGCCACCCCTTATCAGATATTGAATCTGCTGGTAACTTGATTTTGGACTTTGCACCCTCCAGAACTGTGAGAAATAAATTTCTGTTGCTTATATATTACCCAGTCTAAGAATTCAGTATAGCAAACTGAACAAACTAAGACACCTTCCATTAAGTTTTTGTACACACAGATGTTCTCGGCCATACCCCAATACACTGGTTTCTTGCTCCAAAAACTAATTTTGTATGTTTGTAACTGTTAACTGCATAGACAAGATACAAAAAAAAAAAAAGAAAATGTTCTTAATCATAATAGCTACTAATTATTTTAAATAACAAGTATGTATAGAGTGCTTATTATGTTCCAAACACTCTCTTGGGTGCTGGGTAGACTCTTCATCTCATTGATCTAATGAGAAAAGTCAGCAGTAAATTAACATTGTCTATTAATTTCCCTTTTTGATGAGTCAAGAAAGAATTGCCAAAACCACTATCATCATATATAGGGTCAATAAATGAATTGGTACAGGCTCAATTTGCCAATGATGCTTAGAGGACAAGGAACTGAAAAGGCACAGGATAGCATAAGAATTTCTATTCCAGTCCCATAACACTCATATCTTATGTATTACAGTTTAGTTTTTTTGTTTGTTTTACTTTAACCTCATGCCCAATGAGAAACAGCTTTTGTTAGAATGGAGTTGCATTAGCCATGATGACTTCTGCCTCTAGCTAGTCCCACAAATCTTTCAAATTTCACTTGTAGAAAATGTAACTAAGACTAAAATTAAATAAACAAACCAATGCCCATGAGAATTGTTTGTCTTGTAACTTTAAGCATAAAAATGTCTTCTGTGAAACCTGACGTATTTTTACAAGGGCAAGCGTATGTGGTCTTCACATTTATTATGGCAAACAAAGCTCCACATTCCCCTACTGGAAAGAAGCAGCGTTTTAACATTGATAAAGCTTTGTGCTGAGAAGCAGCATCCTCCTGATCACTGCTGTCTGGATACTATCTGTGCTTTATTTACACTTGAGCTATCTATTTAAAATGAAAGTTTTGCTCCAGATCACAAATGTAGTAAAAATAGACGGATTCCATTTTTTCCCTTACATCTGTATACATTCTTTCTTGCTCTTCACTTTTCAGTTAAAACTTAATTTATCTGTAGACAATTCCTAATATTTTTAGTAAATTTATTCCTGAAGAAATAGCATAGAACTTCCTAATTGAACTTATAAGCAGTATAGAAAACAGACACAATACAAAATAAAAATAAGTTTACTAAAAAAGAAGATTGACTAAAATCAACTTTTATATAGGAGCATGGTTACAAAAGAACATCCAATTAATTTGTGTGTGTTGTGTCTGTGTGTGTCTATTTCATTCCAAACTGCTTAATGTTGGAGAGAAAAAAGGGCTGAAAAACACTAACACTACACTATTGTTTTGGCTTATTCTATCAGTGAAAAGTAATTTTTTATTATTGTTATTATTGGTTGCAATCAACCAGTTAGTAAAATTTATTGAAGACTCATTGTTCACTATAATGGTTGATACAAGGGGAATATCATCATTCCCATCTTCATGCTATGAATGTTAAAAATTCAGTTTCATTGTTTATCAGTAAAACCTTGAGACATTCAAAGATTCCTAAATATTGGTTATTAAATGTATTCTACGTTATGATATTGATTCTATGCATGCATACACAATGTATGACTATATCAATTGCACGTGTGTAATGAACACTTTTAAATATATATATATAAATATATTAATAATAGTTTTCATTGGGTGCTATGCTGTATGTGCATTTTTTTCTCAAACTTTTATTTGCCAAATTTTAAACAATAGAAGTGTTTAACTTATTATCAAATTAAAATAATACATTTTTATATTTGTATTGTCTTTATGAAGGAGCATAATTTAACTCATAAAAGTGGGTAATTTGTTTCAAAAAGGTGAGATAAAAGATCCAGTTTGGGCCAGGGACGGTGGCTCACGCCTGTAATCCCAGCACTTTGGGAGGCCGAGGCGGGCGGATCACGAGGTCAGCAGATTGAGACTGTCCTTGCTTACATGGTGAAACCCCGTCTCTACTAAAAATACAAAAAATTAGCCAGGCGTGGTGGCAGGCGCCTGTAGTCCCAGCTACTTGGGAGGCTGAGGGAGGAGAATGGCTTGAACCCGGGAGATGGAGCTTTCAGTGAGCCGACATCGCACCACTGCACTCCAGCCTTGGGGACAGAGTGAGACTCCGTCTCAAAAAAAAAAAAAGAAAAAAGATCCAGTTTGACATGTTTACAGACTACCTCAATACTGTTCAAATATGAGAGACTATGTCACATGAAAGACTCATAATCCCAGCTAGTGTTTCTTTTTTTTTTTTTTTTTGCAAGACTAAGAGTAGCAAATATTGCATGGTTATTGTACATGGCAACGCGCAAGGTCTGGGTTTCCTCTGGAGGTTTTACCATAAAGTTCTTTGTTTAATTTATACAATCAGTCACCTGACAGATATCTTCTGCCTAGAGTGAGGTTTAACACTATTAATTTTTATTTAATTTAATTTTTATCTTTATTTTTATTTATTTATTTTGAAAGTGGATCTCACTCTGTTGCCCAAGCTGAGCTCAGTGATGTGATCATGGCTCACTGCAGCCTCAACCTCCTGAGGCTCAAGTAATTTTCTTGCCTCAGCCTCTTGAGTAGCTGAAACCACAGGCATACTCCACACCCAGGTAATTTTTTTGTTTTTTGTAGAGATGAAGTCTTACTATTTTGCCCAGGGTAGCCTGGAATTCCTAAACTCAAGCGATCTTCCTGCCTCAGCCTCCCAAAGTGCTAGGATTACAGGCATGAGCCACAGTACCAAGCCAGGTTTAGCCTTTTTTTTTGTTGTTTTAGACAGAGACTCTCTGTTGTTGGCTCGGGCTGAAGTGCAATGGTGGGATCTCAGCTCACTGCAACCTCTGCCTCCTGGGTTCAAGCAATTCTCCTGCCTCAGCCTCCCCAGTAGCTGGGATTACAGGCATGTGCTACCACGCCCAGCTAATTTTGTATTTTTAGTAGAGACAGGGTTTCTCCATGTTGGTCAGGCTGGTCTCAAACTCCCGACCTCAGGTGTTCCGCCTGCCTAGGTCTCCCAAAGTCCTGGGATTACAGGCTTGAGCCACCATGCCTTGCCAGCACTTTTTAACTTTAAGAACTTTCATCCCTCTCTCCCAGAAACATTTTAGTCCCCTAATATTTCTGACACCCCTGTGTTTTCTATTTTTCACAATTGTGTTTCTAAGGTTTGTTCTGTGAGGGAGACGTGTGAGGGGAGAAGAAAAGGCACACACACAATACCTTTAAGGGTAAACAAGCTTTATCCCATGTAAATGGCAATGCAGACATAATAAGCAAATTAATATAATAAGCAAATTGATATAATAAGCAAATGATATAATAAGCAATTTGATATAATAAGCAGATTGATATTTTAAGCAAATTACAATGGGAAGGGGAGAAGGGTAAAGAGATTTACATTCACCAAACTATGGAGGATTCACCACCAGACTGGGAAGCAACAGCCTGGGCTTCAGAGTGGGCCACTCCTCCATGCACAGATGAGGAGAGGTCTCATGAAGCTTCTGTGCAGTCTGGGACCTAGCTCTTTTTGTAACAAGTTGTTTGGCATGAGGCCCAGTCACGAAGGCCCTCTGCAACTGGGCTCAAGGAACACAAAAACGTCAACTTGTTTTTGGGATTGTCTTTTGCTTTTCAAAAACTAACATATAGGAATAGATTGAAATAGAGATTTCTCCAAAACAGTGCTGGATGAACGCTTCAAGGGGCTCACACAACCTGTTCCAGGACTTGGTGACCATTGTGTCCACGTTCGATTGAGTTCATATTTAATATTTAACTTTTCTTCCACAAAGTTCTGTTTATTAAATACGGAAACTTCATGGGACTTTATTCTCAGTCCTTTTCTTTTATATCTCTATCTCTTTTCCTGGGACAACTCATTTCCTTTCAGAATATGAATCACCATCATATTCCCTAATCTACTTCTGTGATTCACATGGTTTCTAGAGTATTTATGTACAATTCTCCAAACAATCTACCTTGACATCCCACGGCAATCTCAAAAGAACATATTTGAAATCTGCATATTCTTCTGCAGCTCTGCTAAACCTCTACTCACCTAATTGCTCAATATATGAAGACGTTTGTTTCCTTGGCTCCTTTAAAATTTCACTCACTCAGCAATGTTAAGGTCTGTTTGTTCCTACTTCCTAAAAAAATCCTCAATGTATCCACTGTTTCCCATCCTCAATGCCATCCCCCCAAGTCCCAACTTCAATAATTTCTTTCCTAAACTGCACAAAGAGACTTCTGTTATCTTTACATCTGTTTACTTCCCAGTCATCACAAGTGGTCTCCATAATAATGCAAAAATTATCTTCTTATTATTAATTTTTTCATGGCACCAGTTCTTTATAAAACTATCTTCTTTTTTTTTTTTTTTTTTTTGAGATGGAGTCTCACTCTTGTTGCCCCGGCTGGAGTGCAATGGCGCGATCTCGGCTCACCGAAACCTCTGCCTCCCGAGTTCAAGCGATTCTCCTGCCTCAACCTCCCAAGTAGCTGGGATTACAGGCATGTGCCACCACGCCTGACTAATTTTGTAATTTCAGTGGAGACAGGGTTTCTCCATGTTCGTCAGGCTAATCTTGAACTCCCGACCTCAGGTGATCCACCTACCTCGGCCTCCCAAAGTGCTGGGATTATAGGCATGAGCCGCCACGCCTGGCCAAAACTATCTTTAAAAGTTGTAAAATTATGTCGTAATTCCCCTAATACAAATAGATTGGTAAGTTCTCATCACCTTAAAAAAACTTTCAAAATCTTTAAAATAGATTATATACTGTGTATGGGACAGAGTTTATCTCCCTCTCCAGGCCTATCTCCTAGTATTCGACATATTGCTTTCTCCACTCAGCTCTCTCGGGCTTCTTTTGGGTTCTTGAACATATGAGACGCTCTCAGTGTCCTAGGTTTTCATACATGCAGGCTTCTCACTCCTGGCTAAATGCCTATCCACTATCTGTTTAATTAACTCACATTCATTCCATAAAGTTCAATTCAATTATTGATTTGCTTATCCATGAAAAAATTGTTGCCTATTTGTTATGTGTCACGCACTGTAATAGATGCTTGGAAAACAAGGCTGAGCAAAGAAAACAAAGGGTATTTTTTGATGCTTAAGCACAGGGTAGCACAACTGTATTCATTAAATGTTATAAATATTTTTTCCACAGTAGCTGTATGCTTAACATCATTTTATTATTTTAATTTTTTCTTTATTATCTGCCTTTTCCATTAATGGTGAGTTCTATGGAGGCAGAGATAAATTATTTACTGTATATATAGCTAATATTTTTTGATTAACTAGTACTAATATACTAAAGGAAAATCCCCAGGATAATATCTAAACTACTTGCTGATGTGTATAAAGCCACTAATGCCCTGACTATAATTTCTCACTTCTCTACCGAGTACTATCTACATTTTAGCCATGACAAATTATGATTAGCTTTTTTTTGAGCTGGAGTCTCACCCTGTTGAGAGACGGGACTAGCTGGATTTCCTAGGCCAACTAAGAATCCCTAAGCCTAGCTGGGAAGGTGACTGCATCCACCTTTAAACATAGGGCTTGCAATTTAGCTCACACCTGACCAATCAGGTAGTAAAGAGAGCTCCCTAAAATGCTAATTAGCCAAAAACAGGAGGTAAAGAAATAGCCAATCATCTATCGCCTGAGAGCACAGCGGGAGGGACAATGATTGGGATATAAACCTAGGCATTCGAGCTGTCAATGGCTACCCTCTTTGGGTCCCCTCCCTTTGTATGGGAGCTCTGTTTTCACTCTATTAAATCTTGCAACTGCACACTGTTCTGGTCCATGTTTGTTACCACTCGAGCTGAGATTTCGCTCATGGTCCACCACTGCTGTTGGCTGCCATCACTGCTGTTGGCTGCCATCACAGACCTGCCGCTGACTTCCACCCCTCTGGATCCAGCAGGGTGTCCACTGTGCTCCCGATCCAGTGAGGCACCCATTGCCGCTCCCGATCGGGTTAAAGGCTTGCCATTGTTCCTGCATGGCTAAGTGCCTCGGTTTGTCCTAATCATGCTGAACACTAGTCACCGGGTTCCATGGTTCTCTTCTGTGACCCACAGCTTCTAATAGAGCTATAACACTCACCGCATGGCCCAAGATTTCATTCCTTGGAATCCGTGAGGCCAAGAACCCCAGGTCAGAGAACAAGAGGTTTGCCACCATCTTGGAAGCGGCCCACCACCATCTTGGGAGCTCTGGGAACAAGGACTCCCCGGTAACACTGTCACCCAGGCTGGAGTGCAGTGGCGTGATGTTGGCTCACTGCAACCTCTGCCTCCTGGGTTCAGGTGATTCTCCTGCCTCAGCCTCCTGAGGAGCTGGGATTACAGGGGTGCACCACCACGCCCAGCTAATTTTTGTATTTTTAGTAGAGGCATGGTTTCACCATGTTGGCCAGGCTGGTCTGGAATTCCTGACCTCAGGTGATCCGGCTGCCTCAGCCTCCCAAAGTGCTGGGATTACAGGCGTGAGCCACCACGCCCAGCCCATGTTCCGCTTTTTAAACCGACTTTCTTCTTCTTATTTTTAGCCTTTACACAATTTCTTGTATCTTTTTTTTTTTTTTTTTTTGTTTTGAGATGGAGCCTCGCTCTGTTGCCTAGGCTGGAATGCAGTGACTTGATCTCGGCTCACTGCAACCTCTGTCCTCTGAGTTCAAGCAATTCTCCTGCCTCAGCTTCCCTAATAGCTGGGATTACAGGCATGTGCTACCACGCCTGGCTAATTTTTGTATTTTTAGTAGAGACAGGGTTTTGCCATGTTAGCCAGGCTGGTCTCGAACTCCTGACCTCGTGATCTGCCCGCCTCAGCCTCCCGATGTGCTGGGATTACAGGCGTGAGCCACCGCACCTGGCCTTGCATGGTAAATTTTTACTTTCCTTTCAGTCTCAATTTTGTGAATAAATTCATAAAGCAATCCATGAATTGTGAATCTAAGTTGTTTGAGGAGCCATAAACGTAGATGTTAATTCTGGACATTTGACTATAAGAGGACAAGATAAAAGCAATGATCCCTTTATATTTGCATCATATCCTGGTACATGGTTGACAACTCTGGAGAATGTGGGAGGTTTCTTCCAGTAGATGAAGTAGATGTCAAAGATGTTGCTTGATAGTACCAAAGGAGAAAGAAGAGATGGTTCCTTTCCTTGAAGAATCCACACTGTAGTGGAATAGACAGAGTGGTTAATATGTATAATTATGGTCATGCTTTAAAAATTGATATATGTTAAAGGAAATATAAGAAAAATAACTGAGGGCTGGTCGTGGTGGCTTATGCCTATAATCCCAGCACTTTGGGAGGCCGAGATGGATGGATCAGTTGAGGTGAGGGGTTCAAGACCAGCCTGGCCAACATGGTGAAACCCTGTCTCTACTGAAAGTACAAAAATTAGCTGGGTGGGGCTGGGCGTGGTGGCTCACGCCTGTAATCCCAGCCCTTTGGGAGGCCGAGGCGGGCCGATCATGAGGTCAGGAGAGCGAGACCATCCTGGCTAACACAGTGAAACCCCGTCTCCACTAAAAATACAAAAAATTAGGTGGGCATGGTGGTGGGCACCTGTAATCCCAGCTATTTGGGAGACTGAGGCAGGAGAATCACCTGAATCTGGGAGGCATAGGTTGCAGTGAGCCGAGATCACACCACTGTACTCCAGCCTGGGCAGCAGAGTGAGACTCTGTCAAAAAAATAAAAAGAAAAAGAAATGGAACATAAATTTTTCTGGATTATTAAATAAAGTTTCATTAAATAAAGTGACTTCATTAGATAAAGAAGATAAATGTGATAGTGGTAGAAATTGAGGGATAGAGATAAGAAGAAAAAAGCCCTCAATAGTGACTTTGAGTTGAGAGAAGCATAACTGTAGAAAAAAATCACTCCACTGTGCATCCATCTTTCTGGGGTCTGAAGTGTATATAGTCAGGAAGCCCATCTTTCAGAAAATAAACCTAAAATTATAAACTCAAAAGTAGTACAAGCTAAATATAGAATGAGAAAAGAAATTACACAACTTACAAAACCCTCGAAATGTCACAAGGTAACAGCATTTTCAATAATGTTTTTTATTCATCAAGGCATAATTTACATAAAATATACAAATCTTCGTAGAGTTTCGTGGGTAATCAGCTATCTAATCAAGATATAGAACATTTCTATTAGTGCAGAGAGTGTCTTTATGCTCCTTTCCAGTTAATCTTCACTCCCAAAGGCAATCACTGTTCTGATTTCAATAATCATAGAAGGCTGGGTATGGTGGCTCACACATATAATCCCAGAACTTTCACAGGCCATGGTGAGAGGATTGCTTGAGCCTAGGAGTTTGAGACCAACCTGGGCAACATAGGGAGACCCTGTCTCTATAAAAGCAAAAACATTTACAGCATAGGCTGGGTGTGCTGGCTCACACCTGTAATCCCAGTACTTTGGGAGGTCAAGGCAGGAGGATTACTTGAGGCCATGAGTTTGAGTCCAGCCTAGGCAACACAGGAAGACTTCGTCTCTACAGGCATGGTGGCATGTGCCTGTAGTTCCAGCTACTTGAAAGGCTGAGGTGGGACGATGGCTTGAGCTCAGAAGATTGAGGCTGCAGTGAGCTGTGATCAGGCCATTGCACTCCAGCCTGGGTAACAGAGTGAGAGAGTGAGATCCTGTCTCAAAAAGAAAAAAAAAATACTTTTGCTTCATCTTAACCTTTCAATAAAAGAACCATTCAGTGTGTACCTTTTATGTAAATGTATATATATGTATATGCATATGTTAGTGTATGGCTTTTGCCCTGCGTACTAATTTGGAGATTCATTGATGTTATTATATGTATGAGTAGTTTGTTTCTAAAGCTATGTTGTATTCCACTGTAATAATGGACCATAGATTTCTTATCCTGTTATGGAATATTTTGATGTTTAGTTAGGGGTATCATGAATTAAGTTGCTATGAACATTCATACAAGTCTTTCTGTGGACATAAGTTTTCATTTTTCATTTAACATGAGTAAATATCTAAGAGAGAAACTAAGGGATCATGGGTTTAATTTTACAAAAATTTGTCAAACTGGTTTCCAAAGTATTCATGCCATTTTACATTCCCAGCAGAAATTTAGGAATTTCAGGTTTTCCAAATACTCTTTTTTTTTGGATGTAAAGTTCTATTTAATTTTCCTTCTAATTTGCATTTCCCTGATATCTATTGATGTGGCTAATTAATGTGTAAAAAGATGTTCAACATTAATAGGTATCAGAAAAATGTAGAAATTTTAATTTTCAAAAAGCTCCAATTGATAATTTTTTCTTCCATTATTATTGGTTTTTGTACTGTTAATTCTTTTCCCACATTAAGATTGGTTCTTCATTCTCCCATTGAGGCAATATTTAGATTGTTTCCATATTTAGGGTATTATAAGTGAAATTGCTACAAACATAAGTACATAGTTGTGCATATTCTCACATAGTTCTCCATTCACATACAAGTATTTGATATGACATAATTCTTCATTTACTATGGGTAAATTCCTAAAAAAGAAACTATGCATTACCAACTACTTCTTTGTAAAGTATGCATTCATATATCCTTCTATTTTTATTTATTTATTTACTTACTTATATATTTATTTGTTTATAGAGACAGTGTCTTGCTCTATCACCAAGCCAGATCCAGTGCTGGGATCACAGCTTGTTGCAGCCTCCAACTCCTGGGCTTATGGAATCCTCTTGCCTCAGCTTCCCTAGCAGCTGGAACTACAGGTACATGCCACCTCACCCAACTATTTAAAAAAAATATTTGTAGAGACAGGGTCTCTCTCTGTTGCCCAGGCTGGTCTTGAACTTCTGATCTCAAGCAACCCTTCTGCCCCAGACTCACAAAGCACTGAGGTTGTATTACAGGTGTGAGCCACTACACCTGGCCAATATTTCCTTTTAAATTGATTTCTGTAAGTTCTTATATATTATGGATTCAAGTCTTTTTGAGATTCATGTACTGAGAATATTTTTCCTGAGTCTGTGACTTGCGTTTTTATTTTCTTGGTGTTTTTAATGAGCAAAGCATTTAACTTTGGTGAAGATAATTTTCTATTTATTATTCTATGTTTGGTATCTTCTCACTCTCAATGAAATTTTTTTCTATAAGATTAAGAAGATATTTTTCTATGTTATCTGAAAAGGACATGCACATTTAGATTTTATGTGTATGTCTTTGATCTATCCCAGATATTTGTTTATGGTATAACAGGCTTATAAATGTAATTTGTTTTCCCCATGTGGATATACAGTAGTTCAAGCAGAATTTGTTGAAAATGATTTTCTATTACCTATCAGAATATCTTGGAGCATTTGACAAAAGTCAATTTTCTATATATGTGAAGTTTGTTTCTGAACTGTTTTGTCCTATTAATCTACATGTCTATAAGCCAATTACGGTAGCCATGTAATAAGTTTTTTTTATTTTTAGTAAACAACTTTAAATTTATTTAACAAAATAGGCAACTTTTAGAAAAATTTACAGGTGATTCTAAGAAAAATTTCTTTATTGAAATAAAAAGTTGTCTTTATTAGAAAATATATCGACAAGAAACTGATTAAAATATATAAATATGCATATTCTGTTCATATATTTTTAATGCTCAGATAACTAATAGAAAGTTCTTGTCTACTTATTTTACCCAGATATAGTATTTTTTAAAATAATTTTATTTCATTTATTACTTTTTATTGAATCATTTTATATTGAGAAATGGCCAAACTGTCATCCCGGGTACATGTACCACTTTTACTCCCATGAGCAATGTATGAGTAGTCTATCTTCTCAACATCCTTTCCAGCATTTAGTGTTTTCACTGTTTATTTTTAGCCAGGTAAGTGTGTGATGCTATCTCACTTGTGGTTTAAATTTGCCTTTCCCCAGTAGTTAATGGTGTTGAATATCTTTTCATGTGCTTATTTTCATCTAAATGTCGTTTTCAATGAAATGTCTGCACACATCATTCACTCGTTTTCTAATTGGATTCTTTGGTTTTCTTATTGAGTTTTTAGAGTTCTTTATATTATGATACTAGTCCTTTGACAAATATGTAGTTTGCAAATTTTTCTTTCGGTCTGTAGCTTGGCTTTTCGTCTCCTTCACTGGTCTTTTTAAGAGAACAAATTTTTGTATTTTGATGAGGTCAAATTTATCATTTCTTTTATGCACATCCCATTTGGTGTCAAGTTTAAGAGCTTTATTTGACCTTAGATCTTAAATACATTTTCTATAATGTTTAGAGATTTACATTTAAGTTTATGGTAAATTTCGAGTTGACGTCTAAGATTTAGATTAAGATTTTTGTCCATGGATTTCCAATTGCTCTGTTTCTTAAAATGGCTCTCCATTAGATTGCTTTGATCACTTTAAAAACTCAGTTGGGACTATTTGAGTGGGGCTCTCTGCTAGGTCCCACTAACAGCTGGAGAAGGGGAAGTGAAGGGAAGTTAATTATTCATTAGCTGCACCTCACACTGTCTCATTAAGTCCTTTCTGCTAAGTGAGGATAGAGGCTCAGCTCTACCAACATGGAGGAATCAGAACACTGCTTCTGCTGTGCTGGGGACAGATCAGCTCCCTGCATGCTCTGTCAACACCACCCAAGTAGGGGAAATGAGAGTGCCACTTCCTCTTTTCATGGAGTGGGTTTGTGGCAGTAGAATATCCATGTCCCACTTCCCCGGGTGCAGCCATAGCATGGGGGCAATTGATTCATTTGTGCTGGGGTAGAATAGAATACGTATTGCTTGAATGTTTTCTGTTTTGTTAGGCCACCCTTTGTCTGCTGCATTGATTAGGAAGAATAGGCTTTTCTTAGAGTTTGTTTTTTTTTGTTTTTTTTTTCTATCTGTGCCTGTTAGTGGTTGTTTTGGCGTCTCCTGTGGTATACATGGGAGGCCCTATCTGGTATATACGGGAAGAAATAAGAAAACCCAGGGAACTCACTGCCATGTTGATGTAGTTTGGATGTATGTCCCTGCCCAAATCTCATTTTGAAATATAATCTCCACTGTTGGAGGTAGGGCCTGGTTGGTTGTGATTAGATAATGGGGGCAGATTTCTCGTGAATGATTTAGCACCATCCCTCTTGGTACTGTCCTCCCAATAGTGAGTTCTTGTGAGATCTGGTGGTTTAAATGTATATAGCACCTCCCGCCTCACTCTCTTGCCCCTAATCTGACCATCTGATGTGCCTGCGCCACATTTGCCTTCCACTCTGTTTGTAAGTTTCTTGAGGCCTCCCCAGAAGCCGAGCAGATGCCAGCAGCATGCTTCCTGTACATCCTGCAGAACCATAAGCCAGTTAAACATCTTTTTATAAATTACCCAGTCTCAGGTACTTCTTTGTAGCAATGTAGGAACAGACTAATACACATCATTGATCAAGTCCTGAAGTTCCTAGGCAGTCTGCTTTTTTCTTTCTACTGGTAAAAGTCTTATTCTTCTTGTTTGTGTTGTTTGTCAGGGCTTTTTAGTTGTAAGAGGGAGAATATGGAAAGAATGGGGCTATTCCATCTTGATCAGAACCAAAGTCCTACAAATAATGTTTAAAATATTGGAAAACATTTGTGTTATCAACAAGTATTATAGTAGTACATGTATTAGAGTTCCTTTTATAATTAATAGCTTGATGTATAATTGTATGTCTACAGAAAAACAGACATTTGAAAGGAGTACTTTGCCATCGTTTTTATTTGTTAATGTTAAGAAATTAATAAATAATACTTCATAATTTTATCACTTCTATCTTGAATATATTTCACATATGGTAAGTTCTACCTTTTATTAAAAAACTCCAAGTATTGACTCTATAAGTGCATTTGTTGCACATGTGCTACTTCCATTACAAATATATGATTCCTCTTTTACAAGCAGATATCTCTGACAATCTTAAATTTATATTAACTGAATGTTTCACAATCTAATAAAAAAATCACATAACTAAAAGTCATAGATTCCATTCAAACATATTTTTATATTTTAAATTATCTCCTGTTTTTTTTTTTTAACTTGAAATACTTTGGGAAACCTTATGCATACAAATGGAAGTATTAGATCAAATCATTCCATGTTAGCATTTTAAATATGTAGATGCATTTACCCATTTTAAATTTTCTATTTATATTAATATTCTGAAGTTTTCTAATCTTTTAAATGAACTTTCACTGTGATATTTTTCTTCTTGTGAGATTGAAGATACATACATCTGTTATATAATTGTTTTTTCACTAGCCGTTTTTCTATTTGTAGTACATTGCAACAAAAATTGGCAATTCTTAAAATAATCTTTAACATTTGCAGTTTCAATGATACATTTGCAATGATGCTATTATGTAAACAACAATACCTGGATTAGTAAACTATAAATGGTTACAAACCCTCCATAGACCTCTTAGGGTTTAAGTAGTCTCCCAGGTCACATTCTGGAACTCAGACTGGCATTTCTTATTTTCTAAATTGCAGTTTACAGAAGTTTAAATGTATTTATCTTTTCTATGGAACTAACTTCCTTCTTCTATTAGGCTATTGAAGGTTGGCTCTTTTCAGTGTCAGATTTTATTGCTAGTTACCAATGGAAAATAGGAATAATAAAGAGCAACAGACATGGTACAACTTTTCAGGATCTTACATACTCCCCTTTCCCAAAAGCAAGAAATTCTTTCTTGTCTTCTCCAATCTATTATTGTGAGCAACATTTATTTCTCTTCTTCCTCTCCTGAACTCTGCACAGCTTGAATTTCACTTTCCTCTAACATAGTCAAAAGTTATTGCTGAAATCTACTGGTGTGGCCTTGCCTTTTGCTAGGTCCCAACTAGAATTACAGAAGTGCTTTTAGGAAACTCAATATACTTTTTACTTATTAAGCAATTCAGTGGAGGAAGGGTAGCCGTTTTTAACAAATGGAGCAATTAGAAATCCATAGGCAAAAAAAAAAAAAAAAAAAGAACTTCAATCTAAACTTCAGAACTTAACTGAAAATTGATCATAGACTTACATGTAAAACTATAAAACTTTTAGGAAGAAAGAAAAAGTTTTAGAAAATCTTTGAGAGCCAAGTTGTCAGGTACCATAAGATGCATTTCTTAAGTAAAAGAGATACACTATTTTTGACTTATGTGGTGATTATTCCGATGTTCAGTGTTGTAGTGTTAGTTTACATGTACATATTGTTATGTATTTATATTATAGTTTATATTATAGTATAAAGTTATTATCAAAGTGCAAGAACAGCCATTGGTTTTAAGAATGGAGCATTTGCTCTTGAAGGCATCATATCCAGGCAGGCATTTAACATGGTAGTGAATGAGACATCCTTGGCCAGCTGCTCTGACACTGCTCAACTGTCTACGGCAGGTGCATATAAAACACCACATGGTGACCTCAAAACTAAGAGGAGTGTCAGCCTTTGAGGAAAGTTGTGCTTCCTAGGCATTCCCAGGTATTAAGGGGTTTATTATTATCTTGTAGCTAAACTGTACCCCAGGCTATTGAAGCCTAGGGATATACTTAATATGGTAACATTAGGCAAATAAATGCGAGTCTTGCTGTTTTACATTCCATATTCATCCAATCCATCTCTCTGTCCATAATTGTTGGAAATATTGTTTTTAGAAAGCACCTAATATATTATTTTTAACTTTAATAACATGTATTGTATTATATATTGGAAGTAACATGTTCAGTGAAGACAGTTAGGAAACTAGAGAAAAGAACACAGAAACCTTAATGATAAGGTAGTCCAAAAATCCAGATTATTATTCAGGCAATATGTAATGTATATATATCATAAATATATATGATGATTATAAAAAGTATCTGTAAATAAAACTTTGACTCCTTGATATTGATATTGCAAACAGTATTTCTTGTTTATGATTTGCCTTTAATTTGCATAGTGTTTTTAACATAATTTTTAAATTAAATATTTTTATATAACCACTTGTATCAGAGCTTTTAATTATTATCATTAATTATATAATGAAATCATTGTGGTATGTGATTATTAATTATTATTTAATAGTACATTTATCTTTATTTTTAATGGACACATAATAATTTTACATATTTATGAGGTATGTGTGGTATTTTGACACATGCATACAGTGTGTAATGATCAAATGCCCAAGCGTGTAATGATCAAATGCCAAAATGGCAATTGGCATATCCATTACTTCAAACATTTATCGTGTCTTTGTGTTGAGAAAATTCAAAATCTCTCATTTAGTTGTTTTAAAATATAAAACAAATTTTTGTTAATCCTAGTGTTATAGGGCACTATATTTATTGCTCCTAACTGTAATATTGTACTCATTAACCAAACTCTCTCTATCCCCTCATATTCTCTACCCTTTCTAGTCATTGGTGCTACTACTCCTCTACTTCTATGGGATCAACTTTTTTAGCTGCCAACATGAGGGAGAACATAAAGTATTTGTTTTTCTGTGCTTGACTTATTTCAGTGAACATAGTGTCCCTCTAAGCTCATAAATGTTGGGCTAGACTAGAATGTTTTACACCAAAAACACAGAATATGTGATGGGCCAATATTAGGAATGAATCTATTGGAATTGTCCAACAGATGAATAGTGGTATGGACAATAAATATAGGGAAAACTCGATAAAACTGATAATTATTAGAGGTTATTTAATGATATGAGAGAAGCTCAAAAAGAAACATTCTAAAGGGTTTTGATGTGACATATAAGGTAATTCTCATGCAAATCCATTTATTATATCACTAATTTGCACTTCTTCCCATTGTCCTCAGAATAAAGTGTGAACAACTTGGAATGTTTCTGAAGTTCATAGATGATGCAGCCGTTGCTTACTCCTTTTAATCTTAACATTTTCTTATCCAAGTACAGGGTATACTTCCATTCAGACTGAACCATTTTCATATTCCTGAAAGTAAAATTATTTAATCTTCAAGGATTTCTGTACATGTATTCCCTCTGTCTACATAAATCACTTCATTCCATCCAAACCTTGGCCCTCAATACACCTGATCTTGAGTGTTCACAATTTTAGCCTCAGAAAATATGATTTAATGACTTACCAAGTTTGAGTTAAAGACCCATTGTCTATATTCTCATAGTATATGTATTTTATTCATCTAAATACTCACCAAAATTCATTGTCTCTTATCTGGTTACTCTCCATTATAACTGCATGCTGTATGATCAGGGGCCGTAATATTTTCATCATTTTTTTTGGCAAAATCATGAACAGTGCAAGACGGCAGTTTTAAAATAGTTTTTACACATTTTTGAATAAGTGAGCTTCTTAAAGCTGTTCTTCAAACTACTCATTAATTTTCTACAATATTGATTTTGCAAATTAGGCTTGAGAATATATTCATAAGTTGTTAGAGCGTCTTTATTTTATTACATTCTTCCTTTATATTATGATGCCTATTAAGGTATTGTTGGCCTCTCAGCAAAACTCCCTTCTAATCTTAATACTTCTGATTTTTTTGGATCTGTGTTTCTGCCCAAATCGCATGTGAAATTGTTATCCCCAAAGTTAGCGGTGGAGCATGGTGGGAGGTGATTGGATCTTGGAGGTGGATTTCCCCTTTGGTACTGTCATCACGATAGTGAATGAGTTCTTGTGAGACCTGGTTGCTTAAAAGTGTGTAGCATCTTCTCCCTCTTGCTCATCCTCTTGCTCGGCTATGTGAAGTTCTGGCTCCCTGTTCACCTTCTGCCATAATTGTAAGTTTCCTGAGGTCTCCCCAGAAGCAGAGGCTGCTATGCTTCCTGTTTGTATAGCCTGTAGAAACATGAGCCAATTAAATCTTTTTTCTTTATAAATTACCCGGTCTCAGGTATTTCTTTAGATCAGTGTGAGAATGGACTAATACAACTTCCTACTTGTATCATATTCTATGTCATAATTCACAGTGCCAATATATCTTTGAATTTTTTTCAGAGTAAAAAGCAAGATTTGTGGCCCTCAGTAGAAAGAAGCAACCTGAATTTTTAAAAACTATATGGAAAAATCACTATAATTACCGCCAAATAAACAAATGGCAAACCCCCCCAAATTTTTTTATTTATCAGTTTGTCAAAAATAAAATTATTTTTATTTGTAGAAAAACGTACACTTACTAATTGAGATTTATTTGGTAACAAGAGCCATAAAAAATCAATGCATATATACTTTGAACTATAATTCCAACATAAATTTGGACACAAAATCTAAAACCTTAATCCGAAACATATTACAGAAAGCCATATATGATTTTATATTACTGAAATGATGTATTGGTTCAGTAATACCCAATATGAAATAGTTATTGAGACCTTTGAAATATAGTCATGTTTATTATATTATCTGAGCCTCCCACATACCTTGCCATCTCTACCTCCATATTTATTAGGGCTCTTTTCCTTGCTATTGCCTTAAAGTCTTCATCATCTCTCTTTTGAAGAAATATGTAAAGCGTCCCCTCTCATCTTCCTGTCTCAGTTATCTTTCTAAAACATAGATATATAATCCTGCTTTTACATATTATTTACCATTGTCTAACACATAAAGACCAAATTCTTTTGCATGAAATTCAAGGCCCCACAGTTTGAATTTCATTTTCTACCAGCAAGTCTGTTGAGGTGCACAGCTTTCCGAAGGAGGACATCTTTCTTCTTTTGTCTCAATGACTTTGCATGCTTTTCCTTTGCTTAGAGTTTCTTTGTATTATCTGTATATTGTATGGTTCTACTCATCTGTTATTACTGTGTTAAAAAGTGATCACTCTCTCTCTCCTTCTACAGTTTTGCACACATTGTGCCACAACTGCATCGTAACAGTATCATGTCACCACCATAGCAGCACCCCCACACTGGTAGCATTTCCATGAGCATAGGCATATAGTATTGACACAGATCAAATGTTTATTGAATAAAGAAATTATTTGGTAGAAAAATATTTATTATAGCCATTTTATTATTTTGTCATTTTACAGCTTATTAATATATAAATGAAGTACATTAAACTGTACATATTTAAAGTATATAATTTGCTAAGTTTTGACATATGTGTAAACCCTTTAAGCTCTCATCATAATTAAGAAATGAACATTTTTACCCCCCATTTTTCCACATGCCACTCTCTAATTCCTCCCCCTCCCCATTCAATCTTCTCAACATGTTCAGACTACTGTGCCTTTCTTAAAACAATTTATTGTACAAAAAATTTCAGGGCTGAGCCTTGTAGTTCTCACTTATAATTCCAAAACTCTGAAAGGCTGAGGTGGGAAGATTGCTTTAGCTGGGAAGTTTGAGACCAAACTGGGCAACATGGTAAAACCTATCTCTACAAAAAAAAAAAAAAAAAAAAAAAAAATTAGCCAGGCATGGTGGCACACTACCTGTAGTGCCAACTACTAGGAAGGCTGAGGTGGGAGGATCTCTTTAGCTCAGGAGGTTAAGGCTATAGTGCCACTGCACTCCAGCCTGCATGACACAGTGAGACTCTGTCTCAAAAAATATATATTTAAAAAGTTATGGCCAGGTGCGGTGGCTCACGCCTGTAATTCCAGCACTTTGGGA
Source organism: Pongo abelii (assembly GCF_028885655.2). Lineage (NCBI taxonomy): Eukaryota > Metazoa > Chordata > Mammalia > Primates > Hominidae > Pongo > Pongo abelii. The sequence goes on from NC_071998.2 coordinate 35,235,481, forward strand.
GGCCGAGGCAGGCAGATCACGAGGTCAGGAGATAGAGACCATCCTGGCTAACACGGTGAAACCCCGTCTCTACTAAAAACACAAAAAATTAGCTGGGCGTGGTGGCGGGCGCCTGCAGTCCCAGCTACTCTGGAAGCTGAGGCAGGAGAATGGTGTGAACCTGGGAGGTGGAGCTTGCAGTGAGCCGAGATTGTGCCACTGCAATCCAGCCTAGGCAACAGAGCAAGACTCCGTCACAAAAAAAAAAAAAAAGAAAAGTTATGTGTTATTGCAAACAATAGCATGTAAAATTTAAACATGTAAATTTAGTACATAGCTGCTATGGTCTGAATGTTTGTGCCCCCTCAAAATTCTTATGTTGAAATTCAAATCCCCAAGGTGGTGGAATTAGCAGGGGAGGCCCTTGAAAGGTTATTAAGTCATGAGGACAGAGCCCTCATGAATGGAATTAGTGGCCTTGTAAAAGTGGCACAAGAATGCTACTTTGTCCCTTCAACTGTGTGAGAACATAGCCAAAATATGGCCGTCCGTGAACCAAAAAAAGGCCCTCATCAGACACTGGATCTGCTACCACCTTGTTCTTGGACTTCCCAACCTCCAGAAATGTGAAAAATAAATTTCTGCTGTTTATAAGCCACCTAGTGTGTTATGTTATAGCAGCCTGAATGTACTAAGACAGAAGATTTGTACTGAGAGTGGAGGTACTGCTGTAACAAATACCTAAAAAAATGAAAATGGCTTTGGGACTGAGTAATGGTCAGAGGGCTTAGAGTTTTGAGTTGCGTGCTAGAAAAAACTTATATTGCTGTGAATAGACTGTTAAAGGCAATACTGGTAAGGATTCAGAGAGGAGAGCTGTAGAGAGATCCCCAATTTTCTTAGGGAATATTGAAGTGGTCATTAACAGAATGTTAGTAGAAATATGATTAATAAGGGTCATTCTTAAGCAGTCTCAGAGGAAAATAAGAAACATGTTATTGAAAACTAGGAAAAAGGTGATCTTTATGATAAAGTGGTAAATAACTTGGCTGAATTGTCCTAGTGTTTTGTGGAAGGTAGTTGTGAGCAATGAAATTGGATATTTAGCTGAATCTATTTCTTTTTATTTATTTATTTTTATTTTTTAATATATTTTTAAATTTATTATTATTATACTTTAGGTTTTAGGGTACATGTGCACAATGTGCAGGTTAGTTACATATGTATACATGTGCCATGCTGGTGTGCTGCACCCACTAACTCGTCATCTAGCATTAGGTATATCTCCCAATGCTGTCCCTCCCCCCTCCCCCCACCCCACAACAGTCCCCAGAGTGTGATGTTCCCCTTTCTGTGTCCATGTGTTCTCATTGTTCAATTCCCACCTATGAGTGAGAATATGCGATGTTTGGTTTTTTGTTCTTGCGATAGTTTACTGAGAATGATGATTTCCAATTTCATCCATGTCCCTACAAAGGACATGAACTCATCATTTTTTATGGCTGCATAGTATTCCACGGTGTATATGTGCCACATTTTCTTAATCCAGTCTATCATTGTTGGACATTTGGGTTGGTTCCAAGTCTTTGCTATTGTGAATAATGCCGCAATAAACATACATGTGCATGTGTCTTTATAGCAGCATGATTTATAGTCCTTTGGGTATATACCCAGTAATGGGATGGCTGGGTCAAATGGAATTTCTAGTTCTATATCCCTGAGGAATCGCCACACTGACTTCCACAAGGGTTGAACTAGTTTACAGTCCCACCAACAGTGTAAAAGTGTTCCTATTTCTCCACATCCTTTCCAGCACCTGTTGTTTCCTGACTTTTTAATGATTGCCATCCTAACTGGTGTGAGATGGTATCTCATTGTGGTTTTGATTTGCATTTCTCTGATGGCCAGTGATGGTGAGCATTTTTTCATGTGTTTTTTGGCTGCATAAATGTCTTCTTTTGAGAAGTGTCTGTTCATGTCCTTCGCCCACTTTTTGATGGGGTTGTAGGATTTCCTTCCACGCTGTGGAATCTTTGTTCTTTTGCCCTTTGAGATAAATCTTGCTGCTGCTTTGTCTTTGGATTTGCGCAGCAGCTCAGTGCGAAGGCTTGCAGCCTCATTCCTGAAGCCATTGAGACCACGCACCAGCGGGAGGAATGAACAACTCAGGTCACGCTGCCTTTATGAACTGTAACATTCACCGTGAAGGTCTGTAGCTTCATTCTTGAAGTCAGTGAGACCACGAAACCACCAGAAGGAAGAAACTTTGGACGCGTCCGAACATCAGAAGGAACAAATTCCGGAGACACTATCTTTAAGAACTGTAATACTCACTGTGAGGGTCCCCATTGTCATTCTTGAAGTCAGCGAGACCAAGAACCCACCAATTCTGGACACAATATGACTCCGTTTCATGAGAGCTGAGGGATGGGCTGTGCCCAGCACAGCTAAGGGAGCGTGAATACTGTCCCACTATATCTGGAAGGTGAAACTTCTACCCCAGTGGGTTTGGAGGGCAGAACATTGAGACAAAAACAATTATTCTTGAACTTTAAGGCTTTGATTTGTCATTCCTTTCTTTTTTCCTATTTCTCTTTGTAATGGGAATGTTTATCCTGTTCCTGTTCTACCATTGTATTTTAGAAGCACATATCATGTTTTATTTCATGAGTTTACAGCTGGAAAGTAATTTTTCTCAGGATGAATCACACTTTGAATCTCACTCATATCTGATTTGGATGATATTTAGCATCTTGTGAAACATAGTGAGACCTCATCTCTGAAAAAAAAAAAAAAATTAGGTGGTGCTTGCCTGTGGTCCCACCTACTTGGGAGGCTGAGATGGGAGGACTGGTTGAGTCAAGGATGTCCAGGCTGCTACTCCAGCCTGGGTGACAGAGTCCAGACAAAAAAGGAAAAAAGAACACACAAAAGCTATGAGGGTGGAGCCATTATGATTGTAATTAGTATCTTTAAAAAAGAGTCCCTAGAGAGATTCCTTGTCCCTCCCACGGTGTGAGGACATAGTGAGAAGGCACTGCCTATGAGGAAGTGAGTTTTCAATAGTTACTCACCCAATGCCTTGATCTTGAACTTTCCAGCTCCCAGAACCATGAGAAATTAATTCCTATTTTTTAAAAAAGCCGTGCAGGTTATGCTGTTTTGTTATAGCAGCCCAACCAGACACTATGTTATGAGATATGAATATTAAATTTAGTCAATTTTACCTTCAGAATGTAGGGTTTTTTTTAGGAAAACATTAATTATTTTTTGTATAACAAATTACCTCAAAACTGAAGTCTGAAATAGCAATTATTTTATTTGTTCATGAGTTTCGTGGTTGTCTAGACAGAGCTCAGCTGGGATGGCTTAAGTCTTCTCTATGTTGTGTCAGCTGGGCTACTCCTGCATCCATAATTTTAGCTAAAGAATTCAGGATGGTCTCTCTCACTTTCTTGCTTTTCAATGGGACTGGCTCAAATAGTAGACTCTCTTTCCTTTTTTATCATTCTCTAGGACCCCTTTTTTAGACTGTCTTTTAACTTATACATCTGTTTCTCCAGTCTCTAGCAGTCTCTAGTAGTATAAAAACAGAGATTTCCATGAGTCTTAAGGCCTAAGCTCCAGAAGTGGTATAACTTTAGTTCAACTACATGTATTTTTCAAAGCAAGTCACGAGATTCAAGAACAGGTTTAAAAGAAGAGAAAATTGACTCAATTTCTTGATGGAAGGAAAATAGCTAAAGGGGCTTTGAGTAAAGAACACAACCAGACACATCCAAAAATGTTTAGGGAAACAGGAACATAGTATCTGAGGTCCTGCAACAGAAGTATATTGGGAACCCATATTAGAAATATTACTTATATCTTCTTCGTTTTTTATTAGATGAAGAACAGTCTTCTGTTTTTCTGTTTTGTTTTGTTTTGCTTTGTTTTGTTTAACTTCTAGGTTCAGGGGTACATGTGCAGGTTTGTTATAGAAGGAAATTGCATGTTACAGGCATTTGCTTTACAGATTATTTTGTCACATGGGTAATAAGCACAGCACCCCATAGATAGTTTTTTGATCCTCACCCTCCTCTCATCCTCCACCTTCAAGTAGGCCTTGATGTCTGTTGTTCTCTTCCTTGTGTCCATGTGTACTCAATGTTTTTTAGCTCTAACTTATAAGTGAGAACATGTGGTATTTGATTTTCTGTTCCTGTATTATTTCACTTAGGATAATGGCTTCCACCTCCATCCATGTTGCGGAAAAGGATATGATGTTGTTCTTTTTCATGATTGCATAGTATTCCATGGTGAATATATACCACATTTTCTTTATCCAATTTACCTTTGTTGGACATTTAGGTTGATTCCATGTCTTTGCTATTGTGAATAGTGCCATGATGAACACATACACGCATGTGTATGGTAGGATGGCTTATATTCCTTTGGGTATTTACCTAATAATGGAAATGCTGTGTCAAATGGCACTTCTGTTTTAAGTTCTTTGAGAAAACACCTCACTGTTTTCCACAATGGCTGAACTAATTTACATTCCCACCATCAGTGTATAAGTGTTGCCTTTTCTCTGCCACCTCTCCAGCATCTGTTATTTGTTGACATTTTATTAATAGCTATTGTGACTGGTGTGTGATGGTATCTTATTGTGATTTTGATTTGCATCTCTCTAATGATCAGTGATGCTGAGCTTTTTCTTATATGCTTGTTGGCTACATGTATGTCTTCGTTTGAAAAGTATCTGATCATGTTCTTTGCTCAATATTTAATCAGGTAGTTCCTGTTTGCTTGTTTATTTAAGTTTCTTATAGATTCTGAATATTAGACTTTTGTTGGATACATAGTTTGCAAATATTTTCCCCCATTCTGTAGAGTGTCTGTTTACACTGTTGATAGTTTCTTTTGGTGTGCAGAAGCTCTTTAGTTTAATTGGCCCTACTTGTCAATTTCTGTTTTGTTGCAATTGCTTTTGGTGTCTCCATCTTAAAATCTTTACCGGGGCCTATGTCCAGAATGGTATTTCCTAGGTTATCTTTCAGGGTTTTTATACTTTTAGGTTTTACATTTAAGTCTTTAATCCACCTTGAGATGATTTTTGTATATGATGTAAGAGAAGGTTCCAGTTTCAATCTTCTTCATATGGCTAGCCAGTTATTACAGCACCATTTATTGAATAGGGAGTCCTTTCCCCATTGCCTGCTTTTTTCAGCTTTGGCAAAGATCTGATTGTTGTAGGTGTAAGGCATTATTTCTGGGCTCTCTGTTCTGTTACGTTGGTCTATGTGTCCATTTTTGTGTCAGTACTGCGTTGTTTGGGTTATCGTAGCCTTGTAGTATAGTTTGAAGTCAGGTAATGTAAAACCTCCAGCTTTGTTCTTTTTGCTTAGGATTGCTTTGGCTATTCAGGTTCCTTTTTTGGTTCCATAATAATTTTAAAATAGTTTTTTCTAATTCTATGAAGAATGCCATTGGTAGTTTGGTAGAAATAGCATTGAATCTATAAATTGCTTTGGGCAGTATGGCCATTTTAACAATAGTGCTTCTTCTATTTATAAGCATGGAATGTTTTTCCATTTATTTATGTCATCTCTGATTTCTTTGAGCAGTGTTTTTTACTTCTTATTATAGTGATCTTTTGCTTCCCTGCTTAGCTGCATTGCTAGGTGTTTTATTCTTTTTCTGTGGTTATTGTGAATGGGATTGCATTATTGATTTGACTGTCAGCTTGGGTATTGTTGATGTATAAAAATGCTACTGATTTTTGTGCATTGATTTTGTATTCTGCAACTTTGTTGAAGTTGTTTATTAGATCAAGGTGCTTTTGTGCAGAGACTATAGGGTTTTATAGGTATAGAATCATATCATCTGCAAAAAGAAATAGTTTGAGTCTCTCTTCTCATTTGTGTGTGTGTTTTTTCTTTTTCTTCTCTGATTACTCTGGCCAGAACTTTTAATACTACTATGTTGAATACGAGTGATGAGAGAGGGCATCTTGATCTTGTTGAGGTTTTCAAGAGGAATGCTTCCAGCTTTTGCTCATTCAGTATGAGGTTGAATATGGGTTTGTCATAGATGGCTCTTATTATTTTGAAGTATGTTCCTTCAGTGACTAATTTGTTGAGGGTTTTTTAACATGAAAGGATGTTGAATTTTCTCAAAAGCCTTTTCTGCATCTATTGAGATGACCAGGTGGTTTTTGTTTTTAGTTCTGTTTATGTGGTGGTCACATTTATTGATTTGTGTGTGTTGAACCAACCTTGCATCCCAGGGATAAAGTCTATTTGTTCATGGTGGATTAGCTTTTTCATGTGCTGCTGGATTCAGTTTGCTAGTATTTTGTTGAGGGTTTTTGCATCTGTGTTCATCAAGGATATTAGCCTGAAGTTTTCTTTCTTTATTGTATCTCTGCCAGGTTTTGGTATCAGGATGATGCTGGCCTCATAGAATGAGTAAAGGAGGATTCCCTCTTCCTGAATTTTTGGAGTAGCTTCAGTAGGAATAGTAGTAGCTCTTCTTTATATAACTGGTAGAATTCAGCTGTGAATCCATCTGGTCCTGGGCTTTTTCTGGTTGGTAGGCTTTATGTTACTGATAATGGAGGGTGTTTTAAATATTTAAAACTGATATCATTAATTATTTTTAGTTTGTATGTTTTATCTGCTGAACTAACACTTGTTACTTATTTTTTAAAATTAAACTTTTTTCTGAAGACTTTGTGTCAAAGATACTAGCAAGGACATAGTACCGAATCCTTCCCATCCTTATGGCAATCCTTCTCTGCAGTGCTGTATAATGAAAATATGCTAGCAAAAGCAAAGTTCTATAGAAGAGCTAAGACCAATGGAACTGAGATAATTTATTCAAAGTAAATACCTGAAATGTGAACCTGAAGAATACGTCTTTGACCAAATTTAAGTAAAAACTTTTAAAATTTCAAACTATTTGGATAAGCTTTTCATACTGAAGCTTTATTATTGTACTTGTTTTTTTGTTTGGTTGGTTTTTACTTGTGAGCAGAATTCTAAGACAGTAAAAGAAGTAAAGCCTCTCAAGCTAAGTATGATGTTCATAAATATCCTCAAAATTGCAAAGAACCCTAAACTGACACACCTACTTGTTTAGGTTGAAATAATGCATACAAGGGAGATTCATATACTTCATTTATTCTTAGGGTGAGTTATTGAACCAGAACCAAATTTAAAACCCTTGGAGATATGCCCATCCATACAAAAGGCAGAAATATTGGCATTTAGAAGATAAAAATTTGCAAGATGGCACAATGCCTAGAGTAAAATAGAAAATCTGGGCTCATCCCCAACTCCATTGCTGACTTTCTGCATAACCTTGAAGCTTATCATTTAACTCTTTCAAAACCTTTTCCTCAACTACATAATGTGATCCATAAGAAACCTACTTATTTTATTTATATGTACCTGAATATATGTAAAATACCTTTGTGAGGTTACACAAGAATCTGGCTACATTGTCTGCTTCTGGGTATGGCTCTCTTGTGGATAAAAAACAAAGATGTGTGGAAGACATAATTTTCACTGTATACTCATTTACTTCTTTTGCATTTTGTTCCCTATGTATGAGTTATTGAGAGAGAAAAAGAGAGAAAGAAAGAGTGGAAGAAAGAGAGAAGAGGGAGAGAGGAAGAGAGAAAGAAAAGAAGAAAGGAACAAAGGAAAGAAAGAAAAAGGAAGAAAGGATATTTTAGATTTATTTACATTCATAGCTAAGCACAAGGCTTTAGAGAACTGACATTTATTTTGTTCAAAAATTTTGAAAAAAATAAGATGTTCATATTATTATGGCTTTTTCTTAATATAACTTGGTGTTATTTTCATCTTATATCTTAAATACTGCCTTGCTTATTTCAATGTATTTTTTTTCACCTCTTATCATTCACTCTTGCCCCAAGAAACTGGGTAAGCAGGTGGACAGTAGCCTCTGAAATAATCACCATGAAATGAAAAAAAAGTTGCATTATGTATTTGCTGTTAATATAGAAGCATCTGTTATTTGTTACTACAATTTATAGGGATTCCTTGGAATTTCACAAGCTTGAGCAGGAAATTAGACATGCATCACTTCTTAATCTCTCAACTTCTTGATCATGTTACTCTACTTTTGAGTGTAAGCTAACTCAGGTCAACTATTTTAAGGGTAGAAAGGAAGGATAGAAGGACATAAGGGACATTTAAAAACAACACTTGACTAAATATAGTAAATTAAAACAAGGTGAATCAACAAACTATACATTGCAAGTGTTTTTTTATGTTTAGATGCTGGGGGGAAAATTGTGGTACTTCTAGCAATTAAATAATAGGAGATATTTTATTAAGGTTACTCATTCAGCCTGCAGCCTCTAAATTTACCTGGGTATGAGAGATGTGTGATTACTTGGAAGGAAAGATTGCAAGAAAAGAAGTCTTTGGGGGCAAGAATTTTAATGTGTACAAGCCACTACACTTCAAAGATGGGTACCAAATTTGAAATGTTGCTGCACTGAGGTTCACATGAGGCTGAGAGATACAAGCTCAGTCATCCTCAAGCTTTTGAAGAGGAAGCAACAGGGGGCAAATCAAAAAACACATCAAAGTGCCTTCCCTGAATTGCCAAAGAAAGGTGAAACTGCAAGTGGCTTTGTTAGTAGTGCTCTGTGCGCTGAGGCCACAACCAATGGATTGCTTGGAACACAAAGGGCTCTTCTCATTAACTTTCTGTTTCTCCTACGAAACCTCCCAGTGGGCAGTAGAGTTCTGTCAATGAGTTTACACCCTTCTTCCTTAAGTGAAAACTACTGACTGTGCAATGACTGCAATTTTATATGTTGCCACCTTACTAGGAGGAAACATATTATCAATATTTTTTAAATAAACTTCCTTAAGATATTTTCAAGTTGCTTTAGGCAATCCTTGCATCCCATGCTCTAAGAAAAACTTCAACTCCCTCCCCCAAATATAATACATGATCATTGTAAATGGATCATGCATTATTGTTCTTTCCATGTTCTTTGTGCAATGCACTTTTAAAAGTACATTTACATATGGTATCCAGTGTTGTGGCCATTTTAGAAAATTGGGGTATTTAGCATTCATAAAACTACACGTGGGATGGCCAGTGGACCTTTCCTGAAAACCTGCTATGTTCTTCATACTGTACTACACATTAGTGAGTAAATATAAACATAGTTTCTTCCCTCAACAACTGTATTGTAGTCATTCCATACTAACAACAATTAGTTGCATGTATTTTCTATCACAAAGTTTCGAGCATCAGCTCCCTAATCTCTGTATCTCTAGTTTATTTCTCCATGCATCTACCCCATCAACTCCTCACATCAGATTTCTTAAACATTTGTGATCATGTTTAGTGCAAAAGGGAAATCAGTAAGTCCCCATTGGCTCTTTTAAAAATGCAAATGTTTTAGTCTTTTCTAGAAAATGAATGGGATCATGGCTTTTAACTCTAGGCTTTCCCCTCACATGCTTTAAAAGCAAGAAAATATTTTGTTCCCTCCTTACTCAACTCCCTGGTTAGTGCTATGTCTCCTTCTGGAATGACCTTCCTTATGTTTGTCCACGTGACACAGCCCTTAACCGTCTATCCAGGCCCGATTTCATTTTCCTTTTTATAGCTTTCCGAATATTTTTTCATCCGCCACCTGAGAGTATTTACTCCATCATTTGTATTCCTGTTTTACTTTTAAAAATAAAGCCAGGTTGGTATTCTGTAGATATTTATTTTCCTGCCAGTTTTACCCATTGCCTACTGAGCACTTTGTGGTCGCAATGGTAATGGCTTACTCCTGTTTATAAAACAGGGTTAGTTAAATATGTTTGTGTTTTACTGACTATGTTTCCAAAAATCTGGATCATTATCAATGATCTTCAAAACCTGTATGTTTTACTAATATCAGCAATAATTATGTATAGCAAAATAGAAAAAAAAAATTATTTTAAAAAGGTATTGTACAAAAAGTGAGCACAATGGTTGAAATAAAGTTTGTTTCTGAGGTGTTTCAATCATTTCTTCTCCATCTCAAAGAATAAATAGGCAAAAATATCAACAAAGTAATTCTTAATTTCTAAGTTGAACAAAAAACAAGGCTGGCTTGAAGGACTGGACATCAAGGGGTTCCTAGACCCATTGCTGCTGGCAGCATCACAGGAAAAAAAAATTATAGTGATTTGGATTGATCTGTTTATCTGTTTTGCTTTACTCTCTTTATTTTCTGCCTCGACATAGCATAAATCTTTTGCTTCTCTCTGAATATCATTTCTTTAGAAATAAATAAAATAATCTTACTTTCTCAAATTTATTAATTAATATGACATAACACTGTTTTTCTCTTTTGTCCCTATAATTTGGACCAGGAACGTATGTTCTGCACTTCCCAGCTCGCTTTGGCCCTTGTTCTGGTCACTTAGATTTCCTCAAGTTATTCCCTGAGTTTTACGTCAGTCGAAGGCTAACTCTATAGGCCATAATGTAGTATCCATAGTAGAACATCTATTAGAATGGGAACAGAGGGCTGGGCATGGTGGCTCATGCCTGTAATCCTAGCACTTTCAGAGGCTGAGGCATGCAGATCCCTTGAGGTCAGGAGTTCAAAATCAGCCTGGCCAACATGGTGAAACCCCGTCTCTAATAAAAATACAAAAAAATTTAGCCAGGCATGGTGCTGTGCACCTGTAATCCCAGCTACTTGGGAGGCTGAGGCAGGAGAATCCCTTGAACCCAGGAGGTGGAGGTTGCAGTGAGCCTTTTCTTCCCAAAAGAAAAAAAAAGAGAATGGGAACAGAGAAGAGTGTGTGTCCTAAGGCATGGAATCTGTCTACTATGAATCCTTTATCACAATCCCAGAAGAATATACATATGGTTCCTTTAAATAATTTTTTAGAAATGTAATAATCCGTATAAATCATAACAGATTTTCAATGTCGATGAAACAGCTTTCTATTAAAGAAGTTGCCATCTAAGATTTTCATAGCTAGAGAGAACTAAATTGCCAATTACCTATGCTGATAGAGATGGGTTCACAACTTTTTAAATACAATAGACTTTAATACTCATATATAAATTATATAGCATTCTTAAGTATGTATAAAACATAGTATACACATGCATAAGTTGGTTTTCTTACTCCAGGTTGATAGTTTATAAATGTTTATTAAACTGATATAAAATATATATACTATTTTGACTTTAAAAAGAATGTTTTAATGTTATCTACATTAAATTCAATAATATTATTATAATTGGTTTGCAGTTGAATATACTACGTTCTTCACTGTAAACAACTTATACTGCTAATTATTTAAATTTAATCTTCAGTGATATAAAAAATTTAATAGAAAAAAGTCATTTCTCTAGACTTTTAAGTATTGCCTAAACATATGGGGAACATCAACATTTACTGACGCTATGTCACATGAAGCTTTTAGTGCACTGCATTGATTAAAAGTATTAGGAAGTATCTGAATATGTTTTTGTGAGAGAAAGAGAAAGGATCTCTATCGTGGTTAATTCTCAGTACTCCCCTTTCCTATATTCCTATTAGACATTCTGCATTTTTGCCACATATATCATATCAATCTATATTAATGTCCATAAAATTATAAGGTGTTTTCCAGTCAATGATGTTGATTTTTGAGGGAAGTGTTAGAAAAATGCCAACATACACTATTTAAAAAAATATTCTTTTTAGATTGGGTCACTCATTTGCGATAGTATTTTGATGGTAACCATGACTACACTGTGTGAGTTGGACTGTCCAATATCTGTTAATCTCAGCTCACTCTATTCCTGTTTATGTCGAGGAGATGCACAAAGCCATTTTGCTGTAACAGTGAAAATTACAAAATACTATAGGCACAGAGATTATAGAATAAGGGGCGCTCTTCACATCTCTGCATCTTAGGGATTATTTGAAGGGTAATAAAAGCTTGTGGCTTTCAGAAATGATAAAATATTAGCATAAGAAAAAAGCAATAAGACAGTAAGTCAGTACCTAAATAAAATGAGTAAGTGGATACATTCAAGGTACACACACACAGAAAAAAAAAAAAAAAAAAGAAAAGCAGCCCATGAGAAAACAAAACTAAACTAATATTATTTTCAGCAGATGAGAATGGAAAATGAATGACTCTAGAGTGTATCAACACATTGCAAGGGAATCAACTGATTTTTTTAAAGCATAAAAATAGCAAAAATAACAGAAAATTATTTTAAGAAATCAGTACAATACAAGCTCTATTTCATAGAAAAAGCTCAAGGAATAAGACAATTTTTTTTTTTTTTTGAGAGGAGTCTCACTCTGTGGCCCAGGCTGAAGTGCAGTGGTGCGATCTTGGCTCACTGCAAGCTCCGCATCCTAGGTTCATGCCATTCTCCTGCCTCAGCCTCCCTAGTAGCTGAGACTACAGGCGCGTGCCACCACGTCCAGCTAATTTTTTTTGAATTTTTTTGGTAGAGACGGGGTTTCACTGTGTTAGCCAAGATGGTCTCGATCTCCTGACCTCGTGGTCCACCTGCCTCGGCCTCCCAAAGTGCTGGGATTACAGGCGTGAGGCACCGCACCCGGCTGGAATAAGACAATTTTTACACAGTTATTTGCACATCTTATTGTTCAATTTAAAAATTAAAAGTGAACTAAAAGCATCAGATTAACTAACCATTCATATATAGGCATACCTTGTTTTATTGAGCTTCACAGGTGTTATGTGTTTTATTGCAAACGGAAGGTCTATGGCAAACCCTTGTGGAGCAAATCTATTGGCACTGTTTTCCCAACAGTATGTGCTTACTTTCAGTCTCTGTCACATTCTGGTAATTCTCTCACTTTTTCATTATTATTAGATCGGTTATGGAGATCTGTGATCTGCAATCTTTGATGTTACTGTTGTAATTGTTTTGGGTCACCACAAACTGCACTCATATAAGATGGCCAACTTAACAAATAAATGTTTTGTGTGTTCTGACTGCTCCACTTACCAGCCTTTCCCCATCTCTCTCCCTCTTCTCATGCCTCCCTATTCCCTGAGATACAGCAATATTGAAATTAGGTCAATTAATAACCCTACAGTGGCCTCTAAGTGTTCAAATGAAGGGAGGAGTCACACATCCTCACTTTAAATCAAAATCTAGAAATTACTAAGCTTAGTGAGGAAGGCATGTCTAAAGTTGAGATAAACTGAAAGCTTGACCTTTTGTATGAAACATTTAGTCAAATTGTGAATGCGAAGAAAACATTCTTGAAGGAAATTAAAAGTGCTAATCCAGTGAACACACAAATGATAAGAAAGCAAAACAACCTTATTGTTGATATGAAGAAAGTCTGAGTAATGTAGCTAGAAGATCAAACCAGGCACAACATTCCCTTAAGCCAAAGGCTAATCCAGAGTAAGATCCTTTCTTCAATTCTATAAAGGTTAAGAGAGGTGAGGAAGCTTCAGAAGAAAAGTGTGAATCTAGCACAGATTGGTTCATGAGGTTTAAGAAAATAAGCCATCTCCATAACATAAAAGTTCAAGATGAAGCAGCAAGTGCTGATTCAGAAGCTACAGCAAGTTATCCAAAAGATCTAGCTAAGATCAAGATCAGTGATGAAGGTGACTACACTAAACAACACATTTTCAATGTGGACAAAACAGCCCTCTATTAAAAGAAGATGCCATCTACTACTTTCATAGTCAGAAAGAAGTCAATGCCTGACTTCAAAGCTTCAAGGAACAAGCTGACTTTCTTGTTAGGAGCTAATGCAACTGGTGACTATAAGTTGAAGCCATTGCTCATGGACCATTCTTAATATCTTAGGACCCTTAAGAATTATGCTAAATTTACTCTGCCTGTGCTCTTAAATGGAAGAACAAAGACTGGATGACAGTATATCTGTTTATAGCATGCTTTACTGAATATATTTTAAACTCACCATAGAGACCTCCTTCTCAGAAAAAAATGTCTTTAAAACTATTTCTGCTTATTGACAATGCACCTGGTCACCCAAGAGCTCTGACATAGATGTACAAGGAAATGGATGCTGTTTTTATGCCTGCTAACACAGCATCCATTCTGCAGGTCATGGATCAAGGAGTAATTTTGATTTTCAAGTCTTATTATTTTAAAAATATGTTTCGTAAGGCTATAGCTGCCATAGATAGTAAAGCCCTGATGAATGTGAGCATAGTAAATTGAAAACTTTCTGGAAAGGACTCATAATTTAGATGCCATTAAGAACATTCATGATTCATGGGAGGAGGTTAAAATATCAATATCAATATCAATATCAACAGGTTGGGTGGAAGAAGTTAATTCCAATCCTCATGAATGTGTTTAAATCATTCAAAACTTTAGTGGAGAAGTAACTGCAAAAGTGGTAGGAATAGCAAGAGAAGTAGAATTAGAAGTAGAGCCTGAAGATAGAATGAATTGCTGCAATCTCATGATAAAACTTGAATGGATGAAGGGTTGCTTCTTATGAATGAGCAAATAAAGTGGTTTTTGAGGTGGAATCTACTCCTGGTGAAGATGCTATGCTGAAATGACAATAAAAAATTGAGAATATTACATAAACTTAGTTGATAAAACAGCAGCAGAATTCGAGAGCCTTAACTCCAATTTTGAAAGAAGTTCTACTGTAAGTAAAATGCTATCAAGCAACGTCTCATGCTACAGAAAAATTTTGTGAAATAGAGTCAATTCCTGCAATAAACTGCATTTTTGTTTTATTTTAAGAAATTGCCATAGCCACTGTAATCTTCAGCAACCACCACCCTGACCAGTGAGCAGCCACCAACTTCAAGGTAGAATCTTTCACCAGCAAAAAGATTATGATTGGCTAGAGGCTCAGATGATCTTTAGCATTTTTTCAGTAATAAAGTACTTTTAATTAATGTATGTATGCTGCTTTTTTAGACATAATGCTATTGCACACTTAATAGACTACAGTATAGTGTAAACATAACTTTTATATGCATTGGGAGACCAAAACATTAGTGTGTTCACTTTATTCATTGTATTGCAGTATTCTGGAACTGAATTTGGAATATCTTCAAAGTATGCCTCTAATAGGTTGAACCAACATGCATCCTGAATGTGCTCAACCTGCTTATATATCCATAGAAACATTCTTTAAAATTATTAAACAATGTAGTGTCCTGCAAACGTTATTCACTAATCTGGTTTAAATTCTGTGTCTTTTACTGGTTCTAGTGACTGTGGGCATCAGATTCTGGCTATTTTTGCCTCCGTTTCTGGATGGTTGTATCTCTTCATATGGTCACGTATCTCTGATTTAACAAGTAATGTATGACTTTTCAGGATGGCACAATTACTTACATTTTACTCATATTACCTTCTTCAAACATTTAGAAAAGATAAAGAGACAAATCTGGAGAAGAAAAATAGAAAAAAAAGAAAGAAAGAAATAGATCAGATCTTAGCAAATAAAATTACAGAATACCAAGTAATATTTAAATGTCATATAAGTAGAAAATAATATTTTAGTGTACATGTTACTGACCACAGGTTCTTAGGCTCCTATGCAATAGAAATTAACACAAGGCCAAGTAAGTTTCCCAGACAAAGCTTTATTAGGGGCTTGTGCTTGAACTCAAGGGAGACAGCACTGGAACAAGAGTTCCCTGCCTGGCTCCCTGAGAAGGACTGCTTAGGATCTTTTATTTGGGGAAGGAGAGGGGTCGAGGTTAAAGGAAAAGTAGGTAAGCATAAGTAGGGAGGGGTTTCATTCATGCAAGTGCAATGTAGAAGCATACTTCTTTATATATCTCACGATCAAAAAATGGCAGATAAGCCCCTCCCTGGACAGAGACTTTAGTACTGTAATGAGGTAAGGGGTAAAAATTGGTCATTAATCTGGTCTTGTGCAGGTGATAGGGTTAACTCCCTTGAGTAAGATTTAAGGTGGGGACACTGTGGGTATGGCACCTTGATTAAACTTATGGTGGGATGCTGCTTATCTTAGTTTATTCAAGTCCCCTAGTCAGTGGGTAAGAATATGTTAGTGGCAGTTGAGGGGCTGAGGTCTGTCACTACTCTGTCTCATAAGTATGTTTTAAATATTACATGGGACAATCCTACCATAACCCTAAGTAGACTAGAAATGGAGCAATAATGAAAAACAGTTTAATGGGCAGAAGCTATGGGTTTGCTGAACACTGTTGTCTGAAAATATGTGGTTTTGTGGGGCTCAGAAACCAGTATCTCCAAATCCTGTATTTTGACATACTAAACTGAAGTAGAAGCCTCAAGGTTTCTCTAACCTTCCCCCACCCTTCACCATTTCTCCCAAAGAGGCTGAAGTTTCCTTATCTGTCTATGATCCAGACCCACCAAGAACAATAGTTTTCCTTCCCTCCCTGTAAGACCAAAAGGGTAACTATACTTGAACAGGCCTTTCTTCTCAAGATAAAGACTGCCTCCAAGGATCATTTAAGTTTCAAAAAGAATTATTTACAAGCTAGTCTCTGTTCACTGATCTATTCATTCTTATATAGTAAGTATGTATTGTCCCTAAATAGAATTCCTCTTCTACCCCCTCTCATAATCTGTTTTACCAGGATCCAAGTCCCCATTCTTTCTGTAACCTTAAGATAGTATACAAGTTTCTGTAACTCATTGGGAAGGAGAGTATTCTGAAGGCTCCTCTGTATATGTCTTAAATAAATGTGTAAGCCTTTTCTCTTATTAAACCACCTGCCTCATGTCAATGGCTTTCAGGGACCGCTTAGGGGGCCAAGAACCTATGGCTTCCAGAGTACCAAGAATTTTAGTGCCCATGAGACAAAGTGAACAAAACTGTCAATAAAAGCAAAGTCAGACTTATTTGGCATGAAGAGGGGAAAACAGAATTAAAAAGTAATAAAACAAAAAGATTCCTATCAAAATTAGTCTTCAATTCTAAAACTAGTGAGAAATATAATGTTGAAATAAAATGCCACAGTGTAAACTGTTGGTTTGTAATTCTATAGAAATAAAATTAATACAGTTTAACAGTGCAAAATATTATCAACTGTTTTGGAGTAAGTATGTTTCTTAAATACATACATAAATTCCATTAAAAGGGATTTATTAAGAAAAAGGTAAATGAAACAAAAATAGATAAAATATATATTTAAAAGATCCCATTTTTCAAGATTTATTGAGATATTTTTGACAAATAAAAATTGAACATATTTGTTATAGCTCAAGCAGATTCTTCTTGCCCATTGCACAAAGAAAGCCAATACACTAAGACAAAAGGTATTGCAGTAGAGAAAGAATCTAATTATCACAGGGCAGCTGAGGGAGGAGATGGAAAATATTTCTTAATTCTACCTTCCCAAGCATATGGAGGGTAAGCTTTTTAAGGGTAATTGGCAGGCAGGGGGCTAGGAAATAGGTACTAATAATTGGTTGGATGAGGGATGAAATCACAGGGGTGTCAAAACTGTCTTTGTTCATGAAGTCAGTTCCTGGGACGGCATCAAAGATCCAGTTGAGTTAGTTTCTTGGTATGGTTCACCAGTCTGGGTGGAGTGAGTTGGTCCACCAGAATGCAAAGTCTGAAAAATATCTCACAAAATAGACTTAGGTTTCACAATAGTGATGTTATCTATAGGATCAATTGGGAAGTTACATATCTTGTGACCACTAACTGTGTGACTTCTGAGCAGTAAACAGTTAAAAAATAAAAGGGCAAGCAAAGAAACAATGACTGGTTATTATATAACTCTCCTTATCTCTTAGCAAAATTTAGAACCCTCCACATTTTTAACTGGGGCCTTTCATTAATTTTATAAAGGCAGTTTCATATTCAAGGGGGACAGTGTAATGATTTGATATATGTATACATTGTGAAATGACTACTACAATTAAATTAATCAATACATTCATTATCATACATAGTTACTGTGTGTGTGTGTGGGGGGGGTGTTGAGGACACTTAAGATCTATTCTCTTAGCAAATTTCAAGTAAATAACGCAGCATTATTAACTAAGTCACCATGCTGTCATTAGATTTCCAGAATTAATTCATCTATACCTGAAAGTTTGTACCCTGTGACCAACATTTTCCAATTTCCCGGTTGTCCCAGCTCCTGGCAACCACCATTTTACTCTGTGCTTCTATCAGTTCAACTTTTAAAAATTACATGTTTGAGTTTATGCAGTATTTGTATTTCTGTGTCTTATTTATTTTACTGAGCATAATATCTTTCAGATTCATTCATGTTGTTACAAATGTCAGAATTTCCTTCAAAAAGGAAACCATTATTAATATACTAAAAGCCATTGAATTACTTGTTTTAATTAGTAAATTTTGTGATATGTAAATTATACCTTACTAAAGCTGTTAACTAAAAAGCCCATGATATGTTTTGCTATGTCCCCACCCTAATCTCATAATGCACTGTAGCTCCCATAATTCCCATGTGTCATTGGAGAAATGTGGTAGGAGTTAATTGAATCATGGGGGCTTGTTTTTCCATACTGTTCTCATGATAGAAAATAAGTCTCATGAGATCTGATGGTTACATAAAGGGCAGTTTCCCTGCACACAATTTCTTGCCTGCTGTCATGTAAGACATACTTTTGTTCCTCCTTTGCCTTCTGCCATGATTGTGAGGCCTCCCCAGCCATGTGGAACTGTGAGTCAGTTAAATTTTCTTTTCTTTATACATTAATCAGTCTTAGGCACTTCTTCATAGCAGTATGAAAATGGACTAATATAGTAAATTGCTACTGGTAGAATGGGGTACTGCTATTGAGATACCTGAAAATGTGGAAGCAACTTTGGAACTGGGTAACAAGCAGAGGTTAGAACAGTTTGGAGGGCTCAGAAGAAAACATGAAGATGTGGGAAAGTTTGGAGCTTTCTAGAGACTTGTTGAATGGTTTTTACCAAAATGCTGATAGCGATATGGACATTGAAATCCAGGCTGAGGTGGTCTCAGATGGAGATGAGGAACTTATTGGGAAATAAAGCAAAGGTGAGTCTTGCTATGCTTTAGCAAAGAGACTGGTGGCATTTTGCCACTGCCCTAAAGATTTGTGGAACTTTGAACTTGAGGGAGATGTTTTAGAGTATCTGATGGAGGAAATTTCTAGGCAACAATGTGTTTAGGAGGTGACTTGGGTGCTCTTATAAGCACTGTTTTATTTATTCACAAAGATATGGTTTGGAATTGGAACTTACATTTAAAAGGAAAGCAGAGCAAAAAAGTTTGGAAAATGTGCAACCTGATGATGTGATACAAAAGAAAAACACATTTTCTAAGGAGAAATTCAAGCCAGCTGCAGCAATTTGCATAAGTAATGAGGGGTCAAATGTTAATCACCAAGACAGTGGTGAGAATGTCTCCAGGGCATGTCAGAGGTCTTCATGGCACCCCTCCCATCACAGGCCCAGAGGCCTAGGCGGAAAAAATGTTTTCGTGAGCTGGGTCCAGGGCCTTGCTGCTTTGTGCAGTCTTGGGACTTGGTTCCATGCATCCCAGCTGTGGCTAAAAGGGGCCAGTGTACAGCTCAAGCCATTGATTCAGAGAGTGCAAGCCTCAAGCCTTGGTGACTTGCATGTGGTGTTGGGCCTACAGGTGCACAGAAGTCAAGAATTGAGGTTTGGGAACTTCTACCTAGATTTCAGACAATGTATGGAAATACCTGGATGTCCAGGCAGAAGTGTGCTGCAGGGGCCAGCCCTCATGAAGACCTCTGCTAGGACAGTACAGAAGGTAAATGTGGGGTGGGAGCCCCCACACAGAGTCCCCACTGGGGCACTGCCTAGTGGGACTGTGAGAAGAAGGCCATCATCCTCTAGACCCCAGAATGGTAGATCCACCAACAGCTTGCACCGTGCACCTGGAAAAGTGACAGATACTCAATGCCAGCCTGTAAAACAGCCAGAAGGGGAGTTGTACCCTGCAAAGCCACAGCAATAAGGCTTCCAAAGACCATGGGAACCCACCTCTTGCATCAACATTAGCTGGATGTGAGACATGAAGTAAAGGAGATCATTTTGGAGTTTTAAGATTTGACTACCCCATTGGTTTTTGTACTTGCATGAGGACTGCAGCCCCTATGTTTTGGCCAATATCTCCTATTTGGAATGGGTACAATTACCCAGTGGCTTGTACACTCACTGTGTCTAGGAAGTAACTAACTTGCTTTGATTTTACAAGCTCATAGGGAGAAAGGGACTTGCCTTGTTCCAGATGAGACTTGGGACTGCGGACTTTTGAGTTAATGCTGAAATGAGTTAAGATTTGGGAGATTGTTGGTAAGGCACGATTAGTTTTGAAATGTGAGGTCATAAAATTTGGGAGGAGTTAGGGGTGGAATGATATGGTTTCACTGTGTCCTCACCCAAATCTCATCTTGAATTTTAGTTCCTGTAATCCCCATGCATCATGGGAGTGACCCAGTGTGAGGTAATTGAATCATAGGGGCAGGATTTTCCCATGCTGTTCTTGTGACAGTGAATAAGTCTCATGAGATCTGATGGTTTTATAAAGGGCAGTTTCCCTGAACATACTCTTGCCTAACATCATATGAGATATGCCTTTGCTCCTCCTTTGCCTTCTGCCATGATTATGAGGCCTCCCTAGCCATGTGGAACTGTGAGTCCATTAAGCCTCTTTTTCTTTAGAAATTACCCAGTCTCAGGTATTTCTTTATGGCAGTATGATAATGGACTAATACAGCCCACTAAGGCTCTTTTTAAATATGTTAAAAATTATATATACAAAAACAAATTGAGTATTCATATACCGTGTATATATGTATACATATAGACAAATTGTGTGTGTAGTGTAGAGAGAGAGAGAAAAAAGGGAGAGAGAAAAGGAGAGAGAGCAGGAGAGAAGGAGAGAGACAGAGAAAGTACACATTAAAGTACTAAAACAAATCCCCCAGTATGTCTGATAGACAAAGAGATTAAAAATATCAAAGAAAACTTATGAACCACCTAAAAGGCATTTAGCTTATCGACTGACTTTTCCAAGTCAGTTGATATTGGGAAAAGATAATATTGGGAAAAGAAGACAATGAAATAGTATTTTCAATATTCTGAGAGAAATAGCTCTCAACCTCAGATCCTAAACACGTACTTATCTGTCTAAAAGAAAGGTATGGCAGGGAATGCTCTGATTTCACCAAAACATTGTTCCTTCTCCTTCTGGTACATACTTAGATTATTTCTCCCACACTTGCTTGAAATTAGGTGGAATCATGTTTTAATTCTGGGCAATAGAACGTAGATAGGGCTTGTGTGTGCCCTATCCACATTCTTTCCTTTTTCTCTCTTTCTTTCTCTCTCTTTCTTCCTGGAAAAATATGTAACTGAATAACCCTTCTCTTTTCTTCTTACCCTATGCTGTCACAAAGTGAAGAACTTAGATTTCTTAATGGGTGTCAGAGACACAGGATAAGAGGGGATGCCCAAATCATTGAATGGAGGCAGCCTGCTGAATTCCCCCTTTTATTCAATATGAATGAGAAATAAACTTCCATGGTATCAGATATTGAGATTCGGTGTTTTGCTTATTATGGCATCAGGAAGAATGAAAGCATTTTAGGTAAAACAAAATCTGCATTTATATCCAAAAGTTGCACATTAGGAAAACTCTAGAGCAGGAACCCCCAGTCCCCAGGCTGCAGACTGGTACTGGTCGGTGGCCTGTTTAGGACCTGCCACAAAGGAGGAATTAAGCAGGGACCAGCAAGCATTACCATCTGAGCTCCACCTCCTGTCAGATCAGTGACGGCATTAGATTCTCATAGGAGTGTGAACCCTATTTTGAACTGTGCATAAGAGGGATCTAGGTTGTGTATGCTCATTAGGAGAGTCTAACTAATGCCTTAATGGCTTATGACCTGAGGTGGAATAGTTTCATCCCAAAACAACCCCCTGCCCACCCCACTCCTCCACCTGTGGAAAATTTGTCTTCTATGAAACCGGTTCCTGGTGCTAAAAAGGTTGGGGACTGCTGCTATAGAGGATGTACTTCATTGGAATGCAAAAAAACAAACAAACAAACAAAAAAGCAGACAAGAGCAAGGACATCCTATCAATATTTGGATAAATCTCTACAAAAAATGCTTGTACATTAAAACAATACATGATATAAAAGTATAAAGGCTTCAGTTATTTAGTGGATGAAATATACATACGGAAAAATAGAAATTTGATTAAAATAATTTGAAAACTTTTGTATTATTCAAAAGTAGGGTAAAGATAATTCATTGTTATATATGCATATTAAAATATCTTGACTTCTAAAAAACTAACCATGGTGTCTAAAACTTCTGTACAAATAGAAGGAAAAGTAGAAGGCAAAGAAAGAGTTAAAGGGAAGGAAAGAAAGAAAAAGAAAGCATTCAAATAAAAAATAAAAAAAGACACAAAAAGAAATTAAAATCATAATAATGTAGGAAAACATATCCACATGCAATTCTAAACACAGACTGTCAGAATTAATTTTAAAAATTCATCTATATGTTATACATGGAATGCACATAAAGCCAAGGTTACAGAAATAATAAAAGCTAAAGTGTGTGAACATGTGTATGTTGGGATAATGCTAAACAATATTTTATGAGACATATATTGATACTATGGCAAAAAAGCCAAAATAAAAATGAAGCAGTTCATTTAATAATGAAACAAAATTTTAGTTCTCAAAAACGATTCAGTACACCATGATGACCTAAACAAAGCTTAACTTTTATGGAACATGACAACCCCAAATTAGGGAACATAACATAATATTCCAACAAACTTGTAATATTAAAACAAAATAATTTTATACAACACCAACAAGCTTATTTTATCAAATTTAAAAAGGTTGGTATTTTTGAAATAACACTATCAAGCAACAATGCGATTAATTTAAAATAATATATTTAGAGATGTAAAAACATAGATCTAACATCTCATGCTTCAAATAAGAAGTCATATTTGAAATTAAAAAATATATAGAAGAGAAAATCTTGTGGGTTGCCACTAAGCACAAATACAAGAAAATAATTTTATCCAAAGAAAGACTAAAATTAATTAGTGAACAATGTATTTAACAAGTTATAAGAGAATAACAAAATTGAGCAAAATAAAGTATAAGTGAAAATATAAGAACAATTTTTAATAACATTACATAATTCAATTATACAAATCAGAGGTAAACAACAGTGAAAAACGGATTCTAAAGAGATTAATAAAATAGACAATTACTTACAAAATTTATCAAGAAAATGAATGAAGACATTAATAAACAATGTCAGGAATACATTTTATATAGCCACAGATGCTGTAGAGATTAAAATAAGTGGATATTAGGAGTGAAGGTTATTGTCTACATTAAGCAAACAGGTTTAAAATATGAAAAATAAAGTAATTGAATCAGAAGGTAAAAATCTTACTTCAGTAAAACACTGGTACCTGATGAGTCTATTAGCATTTCATCAAATATTCAAGGAATATTTCAAAATTTGCAGTTTCAAAATTATCTACACTATTCCAGAGAACATAAAAAGAGGGGCTACTCTTCATCATTCTCATTTATATTAGTTGGAGAAACCTTTATTTTCAAGCCAAAGAGTCACAAACAAGATAGGAAAATTACAGGGCATTCTCATTTGTGATTGTAGGTACAAAAGATAAAGAAAATATTATAAAATGTATTATAACAATATTTATTTTAGCAATACAAATTTGATTTAATATTAGGCAATTTTTTAATGCCTCTTATTCTGCTCTGTAAAGGATGGGAGAGACGGTGAAAACTGAATTTCCCAGACTCCTCTGTCAATTGGCTTCTCAGTAGGAGACTCTGGCAAAAAACAAAAACGAAAACAAAAAAAAACAAAAACAAACAAACAAAAAACAGGTAGGAGAGGAGAAACAGCCTCTGTTCCTTAGTAATCTCTCTTTCTCTCTGTCCCCTGACCTCCTTCCTACCTCTCCATCTCCCTGCTTCATGGGCATCTCAAATTCCTGAGTCTTCTTGGGAACTCTACCTTTAGCCTTAGCAACCTCTCCTCAGTGGTCACAGCTCTAGCCTGATTGTTCCCTCTTCAATGGCTACAGCACCTGGAGCAATTACAATGGCACCTCCAGCACAGCAATAGCATGTAGGCTCTCGGACTCCTACAGCACCCTCCCCACTACCACAATATTCCCATCATTATTATTCTCCGGTTGCTTTAAGTTTTTTTTCCTCTTTTATTGAAATATAGTAGTTTGTACATATTTTTGGGTTACATGTGATATTTTGATACATCTATGCAACATATAATGATCAAATTAAGGCAATTGAGATATCCATCATTTCAAACATTTAAACTTTCTTTGTGTTAGAAACATTATAATTCTTCTGTTCTAGTTATTTTGAAATACACAATAAATTATTTTTAACTATAATTTTCCTACTGTACTATTGAATACTAGAACTTAGTATTTGATTGTGACAATTCACTATTAACAGTTTAAAAGAGGAAAATAACATACTGTGCTCACTAGATGCAGAAAAATATTTAATAAAATTCAAAATCAACCATGATTTTTAAAATTTCAAAACAATTTTATAGTAAACTTTGTACTGAAGTGAAAAATTTTAAATTGGCATAATGCATCTACAAAAAATATACTCATCATACAGGTGATAAAATATAAAAATTATTTATTTTAATGGGTCAAAGATGTCAGCTACCTCTTCTGACTCAGCATTCCACTACAGGTGCTATTTGTTCAGAAATACTGAAAAAACATAAATTGCCAATTATTGACAGATAATATATTTGTGTGTGTGTGGCAAATTCAAAATAAATAATAAGCTTAGAAGAAAATGAACAAAATTTCTGGTTATAAAACTGATATTAAAAAGTCAATTGGCCAGGCATAGTGGCCCACACCTGTAATCCCAGTACAGCACTTCAGGAGGCTGAGGTGGGAAGATTGCTTGAATTCAGGAGTTCAAGATCAGCCTGGGCAATCTGGTTAGACACCATCTGTATTTTTAAATAAAATATTATAAAAATTAAAATCAGATAATGTAGGGTATTTGTTGCTATGGGAAAATGTAGGTTGTATTTTTTTATTCTGTAAATATTATTTCTGTTGTTTGCTATTGCCACAAAGGAACTAGAAAAATAAGAGCAAATGAAATACAAAATAATCAGAAAAAATAAATTATAGAAGAACAGAACTAACATCAAATAACCATAAACAGAAGTATAACCATGGAGTTGATAAAAAATGTAAAGTTAGTTCTTTGAGAAAGACCTCTAGCCAGACTAATAAGGATTTTTAAAACCCCACAAATTACTAATATTAGGAATGATAAGAGACTCAATTGTTAAAATGTCTGTTCTCCCAAATTGATATGTTTCTTCAACTTTGTTACAATCAAACCCATAAGGATTTTAAAAAGTAATTCTGTAAGCTGATTTTAAAATTCTTGTGGAAATGCAAATGACCTTAAAAATAGAATAGTCTTCATGGAAATTAATAATTTCTCATAAAAAGACATTGTTAAAGAATGGAAAGACACAGACTGGGGAAAGATATTTGCAAATCACATATTTGATAAAAGATTTATATTCTAAATATGTAAGGACTCTTAAAACTTATGAATCAAACATCCAAAAAAGCCCCTTCAGAATGGTGGAGTAAGGAACTCTGGTCTCCATAAAAACAGTAAGAAGAGTGCCATAAACTCTCAAAATCAACTTTTTCAGAATTCTAGGAATTAAAAAGGGCTTGTAACAATGTGAGGTGCATTTATTCAAGACACACAGTTAAAAGAACAATGAGAGTTGTAGCATTTTAACTTTACCTAGTTCCATTTTTCTCTCCTCAGATACCTTAGCCTTGAAAATCAGCAGCATTAGAGCCACTGCAGCTGTGAAAACGAGCAGCCTAGAAGCCACTTGATGGGGCAAAATAAGTTTGGAGTTCCCAAAGGGTACACCTGAGATAATTATCACTCTTTGACCTCTCTGTCAGCTTTATGAAATTATCCCCAGGCCAGAGCGGAGCCCACTGCCCTGAAGGGTGAGTCCTAGGCCTGGCAGCATTCACCAAAGGCTGACTGAAGAACCCTCGGGCCTTAAGTGAACATTAGTGGTAGCCTGGCAGTACCCTCCATGGGTCTGTGGTGGTAGTGGCCTAGGGGAAAGGTCCCTCTGCCTGTGAAAAGGAGAGGTGAGAGTGGAAAGGACTTTGCCTTGTGGTTTGAGCACCAGTTTAGTTGTAATAAAATAGAGCACCAGGTAGATTATTAAGGTTTTTGACTCTAGTCCCTGGCTTCCAGACAGCACCTTTGGACCCACCCAAAGCCTGGAGGAACTCTGACCTGAAAGGAATGACACAATCCCGGCTGGCCTCACCACCTGCTGATTGTAGAATCCTAGGGCCTGGAGCAAACATAAGCATTAGCGAAGTAGTTGTTCACATTGGGCCTTGGGCAAGACACAGTCCTGTGCTGGCTTCAGGTCTGACCCAGTGCAGTCCCAGTGATGGTGGCCACAGTGGTGCTTGTGTCCTTGCACCCCCTAGCTCTAGGTGGCTCAGTACAGACAGAGAGACTCCATTTGTTTGGGAGAAAGTAAGGAAATAAAACAAGAGTCTCTGCCTGGTAATCCAGATAACTCTTTTGGATCTTATTCAAGACCACCATAGTGGCTCCTATACAAGCCTGCAAAAATCACAGCACTACTGATCTTTGGGTGCCCCCTAATACAAATATAGCTAAGATCATAATAGTCAAGTCCCTTTAAATACTTGGAAAGCCTTCCCAATAAGGATGGGTACAACAAGACCAGACTGCAAAGACAAATTAAATACCTAACTTTTCAATTCAGAGTCTTCAATTCAAACCAGAAACTGATGAACATCCACAAGCATCAAGACCATGCAGGAAAACATGACCTCACCGAACAAACTGAATAAGGCACCAGGAACCAATCTTGAAAAAACAGAGATATGTGGATTTCAGATGGAGAATTTAAGGTAGCTGTTTTGAGGAAATTCAAACAAATTCAAGGTAAGACAGAGAAGGAATTCAGAATTTTATCAGATAAATTTAACAGAGATTGAAATGATTAAAAAGAATAAAGTAGAAATACTAGGCTTCAAAAAAGCAATTTATATACTGAAGAATGCATCACAGTCTCTTAATAGCAGAAATAAGCAGAAAAAAATTAATGAGATTGAAGATAGGGAATTTGCAAATACATGATCAGGGTAGAAAAAAGAAAACTGTAATAAAAAAAGAATAAGCATACCTATAAAAAATAGCCTCAAAAGAGCAAATCTAGGAGTTAGTCATCTTAAAGAGGAGGTAGAGAAAGAGATAGGGATAGATTATCTATTTAAAGGAATAATAAAAGAAAACTTCTAAAATTTAGGAAAATATATCAATATTTAAGTACAGAAAGACTATAGGAGAGCAAGCATATTTAACTCAAAGAAGACAGAGTATTAGGGTTCTCTAGAGGGACAGAATTAATAGGTTATATATATATGTATTTTCTATATATATATATAGAGAGAGATAGATACAGATGTAGATATAGATATGGATATATATCTGTATCCACCAAAGCCCAGTAACAGTCCAAGGGCAGTCTCTCAAAAGGAGAGTAGTTATCTGCAGAAGATGGCAGGACCTTGCTCCAAAATCCTAGAGGGCTCTGCTGTGATTCACCTATGGGGGCCTGCCAAAGGCTCCAAACAACATCCCTATCTGCCACTGACACCTCAAGCACCATTGGATCTGCTGGGTCATATGGTCTATGTGGCATAGCAGCTTGCACAGCAGCCTGGAACTGTTGCAGAGCCTTCTCCTGTTCTGGACCCTCTCAAAACTGGCAGCCTTTTGGGTCACTGGATAAATGGGCCAGAGTAACACACCCAAATGTGGAATGTGGTGCCTCCAAAATCCAAAAGACTCACTAGGCATTGTACCTCTTTCCTGGTTGTAGGAGGGGCCAAATGCAGCAACTATCCTTAACCTTAGAAGGAATATCTCAACAGGCCCCACACTACTGTTCAGACATTTTACTGAGGTAAAGGGTCCCTGAATTTTAGTCAGATTTATTTCCCATACCCTAGCACACAGATGTCTCACCAAATAAATCTGGTGTGTTTGCTGCTTCTTGCTCACTGGATCCAATCAGCATACTGTAATCAGTGTAATATCTTGTGGAAGTGAAAACCAATCAAGGTCTCTCCAAATCAGATAATGACACAAAAGCCAAGAGTTGATATACCCCTGAATGTAGGAGAGTAAAGGTATATTGCTGGCCTTACCAGCTGAAGGCAAATTGCTTCTGCTGGGCCTTATGGACAGGAACGGAGACAAAGGCATTTGCCAAGCCAGTGGCTGCATACCAGGTACCAAGGATGTGTTAATTTGCTCAAGCAATGAAATCACATCTGGTACAGCACCTGCAATTGGAGCCAACCCTTGGTTAAGCTTATGATAATCCACTGTCATTCTCCAAGATCCATCTGTCTTCTGCAAAGTCAAATGGGAGAGGTGAATGGTGATGTGCTGGGAATCATCACCTCTGCATCTTTCAAGTCCTTGATTGTGGCACTAATCTCTGCAGTCCCTCCAGAGATAGAATGTTGTTTTTGATTTACTGTGTTTCTAGGTAGAGGCATCTCTAATGGCTTCCATTTGGCTTTTCCCACCCTAGTAGCCCTCACCTTACCAGACAGGGAGCCAATGTGGGGGTTCTGCCAACTGCTAAGTATGTCTATGCCAATTATACATCTGACACTGGGGAAGTGATTACAGGATGAGTTCAGGGACCCACTAGACCCACTGTAAGTCAGACCTGAGCTAAAACTCCATTAATTTCCTGACATCCATAAGCCCCTACTTTAACTGGAGGACCACAATGACATTTTGGGTCCCCTGAAATCAGTGTCAGCTTGGAACCAGTGTCCAGTAGCCCCTGAAATGTCTGATCATTTCCCATTTCCCAATGCAGAGTTACCCTTGTAAAAGGCCAGAGGTCTCCTTGGGGAAGGATGGGAGAAAGATTATCAGCATAAATTTTTGGTAGTGTAATAGGATCCTTCCTCAGGGGGACCCAGCCTCCCCTTCATTCAAGGAGTTCTAAGTCTGTAAACTGAATCAAGTCTGGAAATTGACTGAGGGGCCACAATTCTCTGTTTTTTATTAATTTATTTATTTTTTATTTTTTGCTTTTGTTTTGTTTTGTTTAGAGATGGAGTCTCGCTCTGTCACCCAGCCTGGAGTGCAGTGGCGTGATCTCGGCTCACTGCAACCTCCGTCTCCTGGATTCAAGCAATCCTCCTGTCTCAGCCTCCCGAGTAGGTGGGACTATGGTTCACCACCACACCCAGTTAATTTTCGTATTTTCAGTAGAGACAAGGTTTTGCCATGTTGGTCAGGCTGGTCTCAAACTCCTGATCTCAGGTGATCCACCCACCTTGGCCTCCTAAAGTGCTGGGATTACAGGTGTGAGCCACTGCACAGAGTCAATAATCTGCTTTTTTAATTCAAATTATTCTTTTGTTCATTTGATCTGGAAGTTTTCTGCTTATATAAATTAAGTAAGAATGCAGTAGGCTTCCTCTCAATTTTACTTCTAGAAACACTGTGATTAATTAGCCAATGCCAGAGCTCTACCTGAGTCAGACTATTCCGATTGCTGCTTTGCCTCTACTGTCCATTACAGTAGCTACACCCACCTTGCCTTTGACAGTTGAGTGCTGTCACTTGGTCTCCACCACCTCGGGGATCCAACTATTCCCATTGTCTTCAAGTTTTGTAGTTGAGTGACTGCAGTTCCCACCATTAGATCTGACATACAGAGAAGAGCAATTACAGGGCTCTTCATAGATGCAGGTGCTGCCCTCACAAATCTATTTTGCAAAGCATAGGTCAAGGGTATATTTTCTGGACACTCCCAGCTGGGATGGTAGGTATAAAGTGACTAATCCACTCCACCATCCCAATCTTCCCAAGCCTTTGGATCCCTTTCTCTACATTAAGCCAAGGGAGATCAGGCATTTCCAGCTTGCTCACAGTGGACCATCTTTTAATCCTTATTTCAGCCAACCAAGCAAATAAACTATTAGAACCTGTTTTAACTCATCAAGCTGCAACGTTAAATGCAGAATCCCTATTTAGTGGGCCCAAATCAATAAATTCAGCCTGATCCGAATCTGTGTTCCTTCCACCATTATTCCATACCCTTAATATCCATTCCCATACCTGTTCTCCAGATTTTTGCTTATATAAATTAGGAAACAAAAGCAGTTCTTTACGAGTGTAGCATACCTCCTCATAGGTCACACTCTCAACCTCACATCTAGGAGCCCACCAGGACTTTAGTCTACTTATAGGTCTAGAAGCAAAAAGGGGTACCGGGAGTGGATCCTGAGGAGAATCAACATTATGTTGCCTGGAAACTGCCTCAGAAGAGGCCATCACTGTTGCCTCAGGCAGCTCAGGGTTTATCTCCTAGGACAAAGGTGGAAAGGCTGATGGGAGTATGGGTCGGGGAGGGGATGTTGCCACTACTGGGGATAGGGAAGCTGTTTCTTCTGGCAAGAAAAGTTCATCAGAGTTTACAAACTCAGTGTCCCCAGCTTCATCAGGGTCCTCCCACATATCCCCTTCCAAGTTGCAGGGTTTCATTCTTTTCCAAACAATGCCCTCACTTTAACAGTAGCCACCTGGTGAGGCTGTGCATGCACCTTTTATTGCAGGTCAGCCACTTGCATGATAAGAGCTTGTGTCTGTTTTTCCACAATTACAGCCCTGTCTCTACAGGAGATAAGACTCTCATTCATGGCAATCTTAGCAGATCTGAGACAGTATCTGCTTCTAAACTGGGAGTTAGAATCTCTGAGCTCATCATTTTCTTTCATCACTTTGTCCAGTGAACTTAGGAGCAACCAACCAACTTTTTATGTTCCTTGGTTCTACACATGTAGTCAAATGTCTTATGTATAGAGTCAGTAAACTCCTTGCCTCTCATGAGTGGTGAGTCGGGAGTATCAAATGAATTCATTTTGCATAACCCTCTAAACAGTTCATGCCAAGGACTATCAGTGTTCTCCATACTATTAGAAGTAGAATCCTCAGCATTTTTTAATCTAATCATATTAAGCATCCAACTCCAGAAACCCCAAAATCAATGAAAGAACTCCATCCTTAATATTCTGTTCCTCTAGAACCACTCCTGTTACCAAAATCTGTATTAGTCAGGGTTTTCGAGGGGAACAGAATATATATATATATCTTATTATATATATGTATTATGTATATATACATATATATGTATTATATATGTATTATGTATATATACTATATATGTATTATATATGTATATATGTATGTGTGTATTAATACATATATGTGTTAATACACACATATATATATTAACTCACACAATAACAGGGTCCCACAATAGGCTGTCTGCAAGCTGAGGAGCAAGGAAGCCAATCCGAATTCCAAGGCTGAAGAACTTGGAGTCTGATGTTTGAGGGAAGGAAGCAATCCAGCACAGGAGAAAGATATAGGCTGGGAGGCTAAGGCAATCTAAGCTTATCACATTTTTCTGCCTGCTTTACATTTGCTGGCCGCTTATTAGATGGTGTCCATCCAGACTGAGGAAGGGTCTGCCTTTCCAAGCCCACTGACTCAAATGTTAATCTCCTTTGGCAATACCCTCACAGACACATCCAGGATGAATGTATTCATCCAGGATGAATCCTTTGCATCCTTCAGTCCAATCAGTTGGATTGGATACTAAGCTGACACTCAGTATTAATCATCTCAACTACCTCAAGGCATTCAATAATAAAATTTCCAAATGAAAAGGATAAAAAAAAGAATCCTAAAAACAGCAAGAAAAAAGAAATAACATACAATGAAGTTCCAATACATATGGCAGTAGACTTTTCAGTGAAAACCTTACAGGCCAGGAGAGAGTGGAATGACATATTTGAAGTGCTAAAGGAAAAATATTTTTATTCTAGAATAGTATATCTGGAACAATAACTTTCAGATATGGAAGAGAAAGACATTCCCAGACAAACAAAAGCTGAGGGATTTCATTAATGCCAGACCTGTCCTACAATAAATGCTAAATGGGGTTTTGCAATCAGAAAGAAAAGGAGGTTAATGAGCAATACAAAATAATCTAAAGGTCCAAAACTCACTGGTAGCAGTAAGTACCCAAAAAAACTCAGGCTATAATAACAATGTTATTGTGGTGTGTAAACTAATCTTATCTTAAGTGGAAAGACTAAAAGATGAACCCATTGAAAATAATAACTAGAACAGCTTTTCAAGACATAGACAGTTCAAAAATACATAAATAGAAACAACAAAAAGTTAAAACGTAGAGGGACAATGTTAAAGTTTAGAGTTTTTATTAGTTTTCTTTTTGCTTGCTTGTTCGTTTATGCAATTAGTGTTGAGATGTCATCAGTTTAAAGTAACAGGTTATAAGACAGTATTTGCAAGCCATGTGGTAACTTCAATCAAAAAACATACAATAGGAGAATCAGAAGGAATACATTTTTAGTGGAATTTTAGAGGTCCTAAATTGTCACCTGGCCAGAGTGGCAGAACAACATGGTGGAATAGAAAGCTCCACCAATTATTCCTCCTGCAAGGACACTAAGTTAACAACTATCTACACAGAAAAAATACTGTCATAAGAACAAAAAATCAGGGTCATAACAAAGACATTACCAGAGAAGGAGTGAGAAGCAGAGCATGTCTTGGGCACAGTCGTCAAGTCTCCCTCTTTCAACCTGCTGATAGGACTCCTGCAAGTCCAGCTTTGCCAAGAAATTTGTGTGCTTTCCACAGCAGATAATAAATAATAATGTGAGAGTCAACACACCAGGATGAATGAGTCATTCTTGGGGACTAGAGAAGTGCCACTCATTTTGCAGATAGAAGAGAATAAAATTTCAAGAACGTGAAATGGCATGCTTTACAATAGTATATTGGACAGTCAGGAGCAAGATTGAGGAACAAAAGTCAAACCTCAATATTCTCTCATCAACTAGTAATCAGAATCAGATTATGTGAAAGTCCATTGGAAAGAAAACAAGAAATCAGGCTAATACTTCAAATAAAAAATATGCTTCAGGAGTACTGAATTGTTTACCTTGGCTGTCATCTGCCCTTTAAGTGGCCTTGACCCAGTAGGTAGTTGGGATGCTTAAGGTTGATCTCCTAGTCCCTAAGCAAATAAGACTTCACTGCAGTTAAAAGAAGTTGAGTACCAGGAAAGGAGAGGATGTGCCAAACCATCTGCTTATTGATTAATTTCACCTCTTGGTCTATAAATGGCTATTACTTTGGAAATTAAAAGAGTCACTCTGTTGTCGAAAGGTACAAATTGTAGAAAGAAGCAAACAAATTTACTTCTTTATGTCAGGATTTTCTTTTGTGATTTAAAATTGTGTATATTCTACAAATAAATATTGAGCAAGCCTACCCATGTATGGCACTCTGCACAGAATTATACGCCTGGATGGAGTTGTGGAGATTACCCAGAATGATTCCTTAATTTAACAGCAGAGGAAATAAAGATGACAGAGAAAAGAAAAAACAAAAACAACAAGAACACCTCCTTGATGTAACTTTCTCATCTAGTAGCAGGATTGTGACTTGAACCCAGTTTACTTAATCTTAAGTAATCTCAAGTTCTATCATTTCCTCCCACCAACAGCATTCATTTTCAATTCCTCACCTCAAATAAGGTCACTCAACTAATAAAAAATTAAAAAACATAAAATAGATTTACAAAAGATAAAAAACCAGAAATTAATTTATACCACCATAGAAAATAACCTTCACTAAAAGGAAGACAGGAAGGAAGGAAAGAAGGAAGGGAAGACCACAAAACAACCAACCAGAGAATAAATAACAAAATGGCAGAATTAAGTCCTTACTTATCAATAATAACATTGAGTGTAAATGAAATAATTTCTCCAATCAAAAGACACAGAGTGGCATAATGGATTTTTAAAAAGACCCAGTCATCTGTTGCCTACAAGAAACATATCTTACCTATAAAGATGCACATAGATTGAAAGTGAAGAAATGAAAAAGATATCCCTTACCAATAGGAACCAAAAAATAGCAGGAGTAGCTATACTTACGTCAGACAAAACAGGTTTTAAGACAAAACTATAAGACAAAAACTATAAGAAGAGACAAAGAAAGTCACTAATGTTAAAGGGGTCAGTTCAGCAAAAGGATATAGCAATTTTAAATTAATATAGGCACCCAACACTGGAGTACCCAGATATTTAAAGCAAATAATAGAGGCAAAGAGAGATAGAGACTTCATTACAATAGTAGCTGGAGACTTCACTGCCCCACTTTATGGATTGGACATATTTTCTAGACATAAAATCAACAAAGAAACATTGGACATAATCTGCACTGTAGGACAAACAGACGGCATAGATATTTACAGAACATTTTATCATATGGCTTCAGAATACGCATTCTTCCCCTCAGCGCATGACTCATTCTCAAGGACAGACAATATGTTAGATCATAAAGTGAGTTTTAAAACATTAAAATAATGAAATAATATTAAGCATATTTTCTCACCACAATGGAATAAAACTGGAAATTGATAATGAGGAATTTTTGAAACTATGCAAATACATGGTGTGATGGTTAATGCTGAATGTCAGCTTGATTGGATTGAAGGATACAAATATTAATCCTAGGTATATCTGTAAGGGTGTGGCCAAAGGAGATTAACATTTGAGTTGGTGGGCTGGGGAGGGCAGACCCACCCTTAATCTGATGGGCACCATCTAATCATCTTCCAGCAAATATAAGGAAGGCAGAAAAATGTGAAGAGGTGAGACAGGCCTAGCCTCCCAGTCTACATCTTTCTCCCATGCTGGTTGCTTCCTGCCCTCAAACACTAGATTCTAAGTTCTTCAGTTTTGGGACTCGGACTGTCTCTCCTTGCCCCTCAGCTTGCAGACAGGTCCTACTGCAGGACCTTGTGATTATTTAAGTTAATACTTAATAAACTCATATATATATTCCCATATATGTTATATAATATATATATTCCCCTTTGTATTATATATATAATATATAAACTCCCCTTTATATTGGTAAGAAATTACTACACACACTGGTTAGAATATGTAAAATATAAAAGACTGACTATATCAAGTGTTGGTCAGGAGGTATGTAAACTACAACTCTCATCCGCAGCTGATGTGAATGTGAAATGGTACTTTGGAAAATATTTTGAAAGTTTCTTTAAAAAAGTAAGCAAGTACCTATCTTACGAGGTCGCCATTCCACTTCTAGATATTTGCACAAGGGAAATTAAGTAGATATATCCAAACAAAGACTTAGAAGCAAATGTTTATCTAAGCTTTATTTGTAATAGCCAAAAAAATGAGGAAAACTAAAATGTCAACTTTATCACAATAAATAAATTGTGATATATCTACACCATGAACTACTACTTGGCAATCACGAAGAGTGGGTTATAGATATATTTAACAATGAGAATAAAACTCAAAATAGGCTGGGTTGGTGGCTCATGCCTGGAATCTCAGCACTTTGGGAGGCCGAGGCAGACAGATCACTTGAGGCCAGAAGTTCGAGACCAGCCTGGCCAACATGGTGAAACCCCCATTTCTACTAAACGCACATGCACACACACACACACACACACACACACACACACACACACGGAAAACCTCAAAATAACTAAGCTGAGTGAAGAGTCAGACCAAAAAGAATACATACTGCATTATTTTATTTATATAAAATTATAGTGAATGATTCAAAAAATACTTAATAACAATACAAATATAAAAATTATGGAAATAAATTCAAGTAATTCAAGTAATATTGTGATGTATTACACATTGTTGACGTTTCTTAACATCCCTTTAGAAACTATAAAATCAAAAGTATTTATGGATACCAGACCTCCTTACTTGCCAAAATACAACTGTGATGGATCCATGGATAGGTGAGTAATTGGAGCAAGAGTCAGGGAAAACCAGAGGCGTTAATGAGAGAAAAATGTTAAAGGAAAATTCTTTTTCTCTAACCTTTCCCCTGCACTGCCTTTGGATTATTATACCCTGTAATTTCATCTATTGACACCAACAGTCAAGTTGGTTGGCATCTATGTGGCTGATTTGGAAGGTGGAGTTGAAAGTTAATCAGAAAGGTAAAGGCTGAACATGACTGACAACTATTTACTCAGTCATTTCCCTCTGTGTTTCATACATCCAGCTCCTCAAGATTGATAGTTAAATTCTGACAGTATTGCCACTTTTTCCTACTTCTTCTCCATGAGTTTAAAGATGAAACTGATGAAAGAAAAGCAAACTGTTATTATTAATATTTAGTTTATTGTGCTTCAGTTTATCTACTTTAAGGATTAATCTCTCTCATCTCCTTGAACTCACCAAGACTGAGACAGACTAGGGTTTTGCCATCAGCCATTCCTTTATAGATATTATCAAACAAAGTTGCTCATAGCACTGGGGACTATGACCCAAACAAGCCAAAATAGCTATACATCTGAATAGTTCAAATAGACCTAAGCAAGCCAAAATAGCTACATATCTGAGGAGTTCAAATATTATTATTATTTTAGAAGATTATTTATTATTTTGAAAGATTAATTATTATATAACATTTTATACCCTCATATACCATCATATTTGTGGAACAGGTGGGGCAATAATATAAAATAGGCAGGATAAACATATTTAATTAGATAAAGAAGCTATTATTCATATAAAGCAAGAATAGAAATCATACAAATAACAACAGAAATTTTCATTTAGTGAAAATGTCAAGTATGAAAAAAGTTTCTATCTAAATAAAGAAATCAATATATTGAAAATCAAACATATATGGAAAACAGCAGGATTGATAAATGTTTGGCGTAAATAATAAATTAATGACATATTAAAATTGAGAAAATTTTCCATAGAGCAATAGGAAATCATAAAAATAGATTAAAATAGTGAATAAAATTAAGATATACAGATAGTATCTTTAATATATCTGTATTTTATTCTATTGTTTTATATAATTGCACTTAGAAATATTTTCTTTTTGGGATTTTCTGTTCTTTTTTTATTAGAAGCTTTAGCTTTCAATAAATATATACAATTAAATTTTCAATAAATATATACAATTTCACACATTTTAATATGGTAATACCATAAATACTATAAATCATTTGAGCTATGTTTTGTTCTAAACAATTTAAATTATGTTTATTATTTAACTACCTATCTGGGAAAAACTTGCAAAAATCTTATAACATTTGTGTGTGTGTGTGTGTGTGTGTGTGTGTGTGTGTGTGTGTATTTTCATTCATTTACAAAAGAATCAAGAGCAACTACTGATTTTCAGTTGGATACCTGGAAGACTACACTGTGGAAGCATGGTGAATCCAATTCAGACAGACTCTTACCCCCGAAATGTAGCCAAATGTTGAGTAATCTCAGTTTCTGAACATCATTTAAAAAAACCATGTAAGACACTTTAGACAACAAATACTGAGAAAACGTTTTGCTAAAATATATGAATAAAAAGCAATAGTAATAGAGAGAAGGAAATGATGACAGATATAAAAGTAGAAAATCGTAAGAATGCATAGAGCAATAAGAAAACTGTACATATGTGGGTAAATATAAGTAAATGTTTGCATAAAAACAATAACAATCCCTTATGAGGTTTAAATGCATGTAGAATAAAATTCAGGGCAACAATAACATAAAAGGTGGAAGTAGTTAAATAGAAAAGTTTTTGGAGGCTTTGACATTGTCAGTAAATGAAAAGTCATCTTTAAATTTAAGACTAGAATAATTGAAAGATGCATCTTTTGAATAACTAAAAAGTAAGAGAAGCTCTACATAAAATGTTAGAGATTAAAAAATGGTAGGGTAAAACAGCTTGTTGATCAATCAAAGACTCTGGCAAACAAAGAAGAGAAAAAAAGCATATGTAACAATAAAGTCAAACAGAAAGAAATACAAGATGTAATACTTTTTAAAAAGTTGGTGTATTTTTATTAAGATAGATTAAAGTAGAAATTGAAGCAATCAACATGTCTAGATATTAAGTAAGTCATGCCAATAATGATCATGGTTTACTCCAAAAGAATGACACCACAATTCTACATTTGTATGCAGGAAATAATACAACTTCAAAATGCATAAGGTAAAAAAAGATCAAAACTGAAAGAACAACTCAAGAAATTCACAATTGAAGTGGACATCTTTAACACATATTCCTGGATAGTTGATAGAACAAATAGAAAAATGACCAGTAAGAATACAGAAAACGTAAAAAACATCATGGATGAATTTAACTGATATATAAAAAAGTTAATTGTTTTTCTTTTTTTTTCTTTCTTTTTTTTTTTTGGTAGTTGAAAGGTTTAATAGAGTGAAAACAGAGCTGTCATAAAATGGGAGGGGAGCTGAGTTCAATTCCTGGGTATCCTTGTTGACTTTCTGTCTCGTTGATCTGTCTAATGTTGACAGTGGGGTGTTAAAGTCTCCCATTATTAATGTGTGGGAGTCTAAGTCTCTTTGTAGGTCACTCAGGACTTGCTTTATGAATCTGGGTGCTCCTGTATTGGGTGCATATAGATTTAGGATAGTTAGCTCTTCTTGTTGAATTAATCCCTTTACCATTATGTAATGGCCTTCTTTGTCTCTTTTGATCTTTGTTGGTTTAAAGTCTGTTTTATCAGAGACTAGGATTGCAACCCCTGCCTTTTTTTGTTTTCCATTTGCTTGGTAGATCTTCCTCCATCCTTTTATTTTGAGCCTATGTGTGTCTCTGCACGTGAGATGGGTTTCCTGAACACAGCACACTGATGGGCTCTTCAAGGAGAACTACAAACCACTGCTCAAGGAAATAAAAGAGGATACAAACAAATGGAAGAACATTTCATGCTCATGGGTAGGAAGAATCAATATCATGAAAATGGCCATCCTTCCCAAGGTAATTTACAGATTCAATGCCATCCCCATCAAGCTACCAATGACTTTCTTCACAGAATTGGAAAAAACTACTTTAAAGTTCATATGGAACCAAAAAAGAGCCTGCATCGCCAAGTCAATCCTAAGCCAAAAGAACAAAGCTGGAGGCATCACACTACCTGACTTCAAACTATACTACAAGGCTACAGTAACCAAAACAGCATGGTACTGGTACCAAAACAGAGATATAGATCAATGGAACAGAACAGAGCCGTCAGAAATAATGCCACATATCTACAAGTATCTGATCTTTGACAAAGCTGACAAAAAGAAGAAATGGGGAAAGGATTCCCTATTTAATAAATGGTGCTGGGAAAACTGGCTAGCCATATGTAGAAAGCTGAAACTGGATCCCTTCCTTACACCTTATACAAAAATCAATTCAAGATGGATTAAAGACTTAAATGTTAGACCTAAAGCCATAAAAACCCTAGAAGAAAACCTAGGCATTACCATTCAGGACATAGGCATGGGCAAGGACTTCATGTCTAAAACACCAAAAGCAATGGCAACAAAAGCCAAAATTGACAAATGGGATCTAATTAAACTCAAGAGCTTCTGCACAGCAAAGGAAATTACCATCAGAGTGAACAGGCAACCTACAAAATGGGAGAAAATTTTCGCAACCTACTCATCTGACAAAGGGCTAATATCCAGAATCTACAATGAACTCCAACAAATTTACAAGAAAAAAACAAACAACCCCATCAAAAAGTGGGCGAAGGACATGAACAGACACTTCTCAAAAGAAGACATTTATGCAGCCAAAAAACACATGAAAAAATGCTTACCATCACTGGCCATCAGAGAAATGCAAATCAAAACCACAATGAGATACCATCTCACACCAGTTAGAATGGCAATCATTAAAAAGTCAGGAAACAACAGGTGCTGGAGAGGACGTGGAGAAATAGGAACACTTTTACACTGTTGGTGGGACTGTAAACTAGTTCAACCCTTGTGGAAGTCAGTGTGGCGATTCCTCAGGGATCTAGAACTAGAAATTCCATTCGACCCAGCCATCCCATTACTGGGTATATACCCAAAGGACTATCAATCATGCTGCTATAAAGACACATGCACACGTATGTTTATTGCGGCATTATTCACAATAGCAAAGACTTGGAACCAACCCAAATGTCCAACAATGATAGACTGGATTAAGAAAATGTGGCACATATACACCATGGAATACTATGCAGCCATAAAAAATGATGAGTTCATGTCCTTTGTAGGGACATGGATGAAATTGGAAATCATCATTCTCAGTAAACTATCGCAAGAACAAAAAACCAAACACCGCATATTCTCACTCATAGGTGGGAATTGAACAATGAGAACACATGGACACAGGAAGGGGAACATCACACTTCGGGGACTGTTGTGGGGTGGGGGGAGGGGGGAGGGATAGCATTGGGAGATATACCTAATGCTAGATGACGAGTTGGTGGGTGCAGCGCACCAGCATGGCACATGTATACATATGTAACTTACCTGCACATTGCGCACATGTACCATAAAACCTAAAGTATAATATAATAATAATAATAATAAAAGAAAAAAAATAAAAAATAAATAAATAAATAAATAAAATGGGAGGGGACCCAAAGTGGGTAGCCATTGCTGGCTTGAATGCCTGAGTTTATATCCTGATCATTGTCCCGCCCCTTGTGCTCTCAGGCGATAGATGTTTGGCTATTTCTTTACCTCCTGTTTTTGCCTAATTAGCATTTTAGCAACCTCTCTTTACTACCTGATTGGCCGGGTGTGAGCTAAGTTGCAAGCCTCGTGGTTAAAAGTGGATGTAGTCACCTTCCCAGCTAGGCTTAGGGATTCTTAGTTGGCCTAGGAAATCCAGCTAGTCCTGTCTTTCAGTCCCCCATCTCAACAGGAAAACCCAAGTGCTGTTGGGGAGGTTGGCCAACGACCACTCTAACTGCTTCCTGCTGAAGTGGGGCATAGTAGATGTCATGCAGTTGAGATTTCCTCGGGAGGGGTGCCTTCGATGTCATTAACATTGGAGCTGCGCTAGCAGGCCGGTCCAGAGGTCCGCAGTAGATCTTAGTCATGGACTGCATCTGGGGCTCTATTTGAAGAACCATTGGTAGTTTTACAGCTTTGATTCTGGAAGAGACAAACTTAACAAGGAGGTTAAAGATACAGGGATTGAAATGTATGGCCTGCATACAGGGAATTATTTCTTTGGCACGCTTCACAGGACCTGACTATCCGCTTGATAGTTTTGAAAAGGCCTGGTGCAATAAATAGTAATTTGGCCATCTGATGGGTGCTATCAATGCCTAAGTGAAAGGTTTGGTGAAGGATTTTAAGTAATTTCCATGGTTAGTTGCAGGCAAAATATAGCAGCATCAAAAAATGTGCAAAATAAAATACCAAGTACCATGGAATAAACCTATAAAACTAACAACAACAAACATTATGAATGATATTTAAAAGAACTCAAATATATGGAGGAATAAATCATCTTCATGGACTGGAAGACTTTATAAAGATTTCAATTATTCTCAGATTGGTTTACAAATTCAATGCAGGACAACTTCGGCTATTATTTCTCAGATTGGTTTACAAATTCAATGCAGGACAACTTCGGCTATTATTTTAGGGATAACAACCATACACATATATTTAGATGTCAAGTGGTTGAAAAGTAAGAAAGAGAAGAATGTATAGGGATGACTGAGGTTTTGTATCTAGGTGGCAAGGAGGGTAGAGATGTCATTACAGGCCCCTCTCCAGACTTTAGGTAACAAAATGCAGGCATATAGAATTGGTCACATACTTTCTTTTGAAGTTTCTTTCAAAATTCCCATACAAATACCAAAATCATTCTGAGGAATTTTGGAGTGTGACAAGAGTTTTGAAGGAAAATGTCTCGAAATTGCTGCCCCACTGCTCCTTTGATAAGTTAATGAAATCTGGTTGCAGATCTAATCTATATTTATAGCAGGTTTTGCTTTATAAAAAACACCATTGATCTAATTCCAGTCATTTTCCTAACACCTCAAATAAGGCATCAAATATTTTGTCAGAACTTTGCTTTGCTAACAAAAATAAACAATTTAATTTTATTGAGGAATTTGGAATCTTCAAATACTGTATCTGTGTACAGACAAGAAACTTCTTAAAAGAAATAATCGATGAAAAAATGATAGTATTTAAACAATACTGGCCCTATTACTAAGTGCTGGGAGGACACTGAGGAAGTTATTAAAATTTGGAGTTAGCCTGATAGGTTTTTGAATTCTATTCATGTATATATGGCATTCATCTAGCACTGATGCTGCTGACTTTTAAGTCAAGAATTCCTGAGTAACTGTGGCTTTGTTGCTCACAGATCTATTCCATCCGTCCATCAAGTATGGAGTTTACACAAACACACACTCACACGTGTGTATACATATGGTCAGTATATATGTTTTATTTATATATATATATATATATATATATATACTGTTTTACTGTTTACCCAAAAGATATATGCCTGTTATTTTGAATTAAAAGGCTTTGTAATTTAATATTGTTAAATCTATAGTATTAGGTTGATACAAAAATAATTGTGGTTTTGGATTGTGAATTTTAAATTGTTATAGCTAGGCTCAAACACATCTATATTAATCAAAATAGACACCATTACAATCAACACATTTTTGCCAACAAGAAATAAGTTTGCTTACTCCCATGGCATAAAAATCCATGTTTTGAGATTCAGTGAACTCTTGGAAAGCATTTTCTGCATCCTGCTGGTTGTAGAAACAATTTCCCTGCAAAAAATTGTCGAAATACCTGAAGAAGTGGTAGTTGGTTTGCGAGAGGTCAGGTGGTAGAGAAGAATTGGATCCTTTTGGTTGACGAATGCCAGCTGCAGGCCTTGCAGTTTTTGGCACATCTTATCGATTTGCTGAGCATATTTCTCAGATATAATGGTTTCGCTGGGATTCAGAAAGCTGTAGTAGATCAGGCTGGCAGCAGACCACCAAATCGTGACCATGAGCTTTTGTTGGTGCAAGTTCAGCTTTGGGAAGTGCTTTGAAGCTTCTTCTCCATCCAACCACTGAGCTGATTTTTGCAGCTTGTCATATAAAATCCACTTTTCATCACATGTCATAATTCGATCCAGAAATGGTTCATTGTTGTGTAAAATAAGAGAAGACGTCACTTCAAAACAACAATTTTTTAAAATTTTTGCTCTGTTCATGAGGCATTCACTTATCAAGCTTTTTCACCTTTCCAATCTGCTTCAAATGCTGAACTACTGTAGAATGATTGATGTTGAGTTCTTCAGCAACTTCTCCTGTAGTTGTGAGAGGATCAGCTTCAATGATTGCTCTCAATTTGTCGTTGTCTACTTCCAATGGCTGGCCACTACACTCTTCATCTTCAAGCCTCTTGTTTCCTTTGCAAAACTTCTTGAACCACCACTCCACCGTACGTTCATTAGCAGTTCCTGCGCCAAATGTGTTGCTGATGTTTTGAGAGTTGTCTCTGCTGCTTTACGACCCATTTTGAACCCGAATAACAAAATTGCTCGAATTTGCTTTTTGTCTAACATCATTTCCATAGTCTAAATAAATATAAAGTAAATAACAAGTAATAAGTCATTAGCAAAAAATTATAAATTGAGAAATGAACAGTTAAATGATGTATAACCTATGTTCATTTAAGAATGTATTCCAATATCAAACAGCAAATCTCAACAATGCAAAAAACCACAATTACTTTTGCACTATCCTAATACTGTCTGCCATTATGCTTTTTCTTTATCAATGATATTACAGGAGTTTATCCACAATAATTTTTGATATTATTGTAATTGATTTTTCGTGATTGAAAATGCAAGAATCACAACCCAGAATATGATAATAATTGGTCATGGTCATATTAATTATAAAATTATCTTACAATGTGTGATAATTATGAATTTTATACTAACATAATCTCTTAGTGATTAATGTGCAATCTCTTCAGTTTTATAGTATACAAAATGCATTCCTACATGCTCTCTCATTGACTTTCTAGCTAACTTGGTGAAGTAAATTTTATTATACACAGATGCAGAAAATAAAGTTCAGAGAAATTAAATTGCTTGTTAAAATATCATATGACTTCTAAGTGTCTGATTTGAAGTTAGTATTCAAAACTAAGCATCTACCCTACAAATATGTTGCTTCTTTTATTCTGTGCTTCTACGACATCATGAAGACATTGAACAGGTTTTCAAATTTTATTTCCTGAAAGATGAACCCTCTATCATGTCAAAATATTCAGACTCTTTAAATTCTATTTTAACCCCAAAATGGGGTTGCAGAGGGTAAGTTAGATTGATAATGTGGACATGTTCGG
The DNA here is from genome assembly GCF_028885655.2 of Pongo abelii. Lineage (NCBI taxonomy): Eukaryota > Metazoa > Chordata > Mammalia > Primates > Hominidae > Pongo > Pongo abelii. The sequence goes on from NC_071998.2 coordinate 35,279,900, forward strand.
ATCATTTTGTAATTGCAACAGCTACTAGCTCTGGTTCTCTACAGCTCTTTTCCCACACTAAAATTTCCTAGGCTCTTGAGACGCAGTAAAATTTGAATGTAGATGGAAATGGATTTGTGTGTGTGTGTGTGAGATTCACAATGCTCTACAAAAATAACCTTAATGAAAGAGGATCAGAATTTTTCACATCAATATAACAAAACAGAGCATTTATGCAAATATCCCCATTGAGTGTTTCCATTATCAGACTATTCTTCATTGATTCATGCAATAACAATACCAACTTGATACCATAATGACTCAAAAAGAGCATCTCTACAGTGTGCTTTTCCTTGAGCAAATAGAACTCAGTGAATAGCTTTATTACAACAAGACTCTCCTAAACTCTCTGGATATCTTATAGCTGCTTCCATTCATAAAAATAAAGGTAAACTAGACCATAGGTAGGGAAGGTACAGATGGTAGCGAAAGGCCCGAAAGAGGAAGTAGCATGAATTTGGCGGCACTGGGGTTAAAAACATAATCTACATCAGGTGTGTCCTGAAAACTGTACATATTCAGTAAGTGTGAAGTATACATGTGACTATGACAAAAGGCATAGTCAAGAGATAAGCAGAGGTCAGAACACATAGTCGTATGATAGGCTTAGGAATTTGAAGATGGCGGATTGGATGTTTGGGAACAGTCATTTTGGATTCACTGTGGAGAATAGAATAGAGATGGGGAGAATGAAAACAATGAGAATCAATTTGAATACTTCAGCAGCACAGGTGAAATGTATCATAGGTCTGAAATATGGCAGTAACCACAGATATGGGCAGAGTGAATGGAAGTGGAAATATCAGGACATAAAACCGTGAAATAATTCAAGTGTTCATGTAAGTGGCATTTGTATATTTGAGCTTAAATAACCTGAGTTTTCTCATTTGCTTATTGTTGTTTTGTTGCTGTTGTTTGTCTTACAATATCTTGTGGGCAAAATTCTAAAGAGTGCAAATTTGACTTCAGACTTCCTCCCATTCTCCAATCACACGATTTTAATTTGACTTGTTGCCTACATAGTTTCCCACAGGCTAGCCCTATATACTCAAGTTTACTTCCAAGGACATGAACAATAGCCTGAGACTTCTATTCTCTAATCAATTTAATTATTTTTTCCAAATGTTTCCTCTATGATCATTGAAAATGATAAAACAAACTAAATCAGAGATGTCCAAGAGTTGACTTTACATTACAATCATCTGTGTTACTAAGTTGTAGGATGTCTAAGAAACTCAGAGCTATAGACATGGAATGTATAACCAGGAATGGGGGCTTACTTTTAAAAACATTTAAACATTAATTCCCCAGCAAATCCTTGGAATTTTAATATGATTATCACCACAAAATACAGGCTTAAAAGGTAGTTTAATAGTTTGGTTGCTGCTATATTCCCTCTTAAACAACTTATTTCATTTTGAGATCATTCTGATTTGTTGAAGAATATGTAAGTTATAAGAAATATTTTGTAAACTGAGAAAAAATATTGTATTAAGTTCAAAGTACCATACATGGAAGTATTTTATTGTAGGTGCTTTCTCTGTTAGAGTGGAGAGACTGTATTGAATTCTGCCTTTTCACTTTGTCCTTCATTATTGTTTCCATCTTTTTTTAGTGTTAAGATCAGCTACTCTGCCTTTATTGTAAAAGCTTCTTTTCTACAGATTACCTTGAGTGTCCTACATTCTTAACCTCAATTGGCTTCCATCTAGAGCACTTTGTGTAAGAAGCTGTATATCAACAACTGTGATATGGAATGCAGCATCACAGGTTTCTTTGTTTCCGCAATGGGTAATGCGTGTGCTCAGGATAAGTTCTCAGTGAAAAGTCTAACCTGTTGCAATATTCAGTTGAGGTGTTACAACAATAGATCCCTGGTATTTTAAAACACCATCAATATGCTTTGAGAGAAATAGGCATATGTTATTATTGCCAGCACTCATACAAGATCCCACCAGGCTGCCAAAGAATCTACTTACTATTTAAACATCTAGTAAGTATGCTTTCTCAATGAAAGTCAGTCACAGGTAATTATGGAAAACTAATGTAGTCTGTATATTCAGTTCAGTTTTGGAGTGAATACTAACAAACTCAAAGCTATGGCTTTTACCTTATATGGAAGAGAAAGGAAATGGAATACTTTGATCACAGTCCCACTACATTCATACTATATTCACAAAAACACTGGGTAATGCTATTATTCTTAGATTATCAAAGAGAAAGTTGGGGCCTGGAGGATTTTTTTTTCTAAATTTGCACAAACAATAAAACAGTGAAATTTGAAGTTTTTCCAATTGCAAATCTGTGTTCTTTCTTCTGTGTGGAAGCCCTATGTATACGCTAGCCCTCTTACTTGCTTTCTTCTTTCCTTTCTCTAGGCTGTTCTGGGGATCATCTGGCTCATGATATCAGAGTTTGAAAGTTCTCAACTTGCTCCTTCAAACTTTCCCCCCAACCCCCAATCAGATGACTTGTTGTCTAGAAATTGCAGTGTTGGTTTCTCACAATTTCTTTTGAACTGAGTCTGATTATTATACTTTTCAGCAGGGTGGAAGTGGGAGAGAATGCTGTCATAGCTATGTCACCATTACTCATATTCCTTCCAAATTCCTTCTAACTTTCCTTCATCTGACTCAGTACATTTTCTGCCCATGGCCCCTCAAATTCATGTCTTTCTCACATACAGAATATATACATTTCATTGTAATAGTCCCCCAAATCTTAACTCTTTACAGCATCAGCTAAAAAAATTTAAATCTCATCTAAATATTATCTAAATCTGATATGGGTGAGTCTCAATGTATGATTTATCCTGAGGCAAATTCTTCCCCAGTTGTGAACCTATAAGTAAGTTTTGTGCTTCCCAAATACAGTGTGAGATAGGCATAGGATAAGCATTCCTATTCTAAAGGGAAAAATAAGAAGGAAAGGAGAAACAGGATCCAAGTAAGTTCAAAACCAAACAAGGCAAATAACATTAAATCTTCAGGCTTACAAATAATCTTCTTTAAATCCATGTCCCTCTCCCTGAATACATTGGGGTAGGGGTTGAGTCCCCAAGGCCATGGGGTTGTGGGGGGGTTACCTTCACCGCTTTGCTAAGCATAGCACAACAGCAGCTGTCATGGATTGGAGTTGGGTAGATGTGGGCTCTTCTAGGCTGGCATTCCATGCTGGTGGCTCTGTAATTATGGGTTCTTTAAGGTAGCCTCACCCACACATCTCCAAAAGGCTTTTCTCTTGTGGGGACTCTCTTCAGTGGTCTTAGCCCCATGGTGTCACCTTACTGGGAGCTTTCTGTGGCATTTCTCTGCCTGGTCCCCAAGGCTCTTCAAGGCATCTTTTAAAATCAAGGTGGAGGCAGCCATGATTTCATAGTTCATACACCCTGTGTGCATGCAGAGTTAGCAGCACATGGACATCTCCAAGGTTTACCACCTGGGGCCATCTAAGCTACAGCTGGAGAGGCCAAGGAGTGCTGTGCCAGAATGTATGGAGCAGAACCTTGAGGCCATGCTAGGCAGTGACCTCTGAGGTCCCACGGGCACCATGAGCCTCTCTCGTAAAACCATCCTGCCCTCAAGGGCCTGGCACTCTGGGTCTGTGATGAGAATGACAGCCTCAAAGATATCTGAAATGCCTTTAGGGTCATTCTTTCATTGTCTTGCTAGATAGCATCTGGCTTCCTTCTATACATACTAATGTCATTATCAAATGTTCACTTGGCCACACCCTTAGTGTCTTCTCCCTGACACACTTTTTAATTTTTTTACAATCTGGACAGGCTGACACTTCTTCAAATCTTTAACTTTTTTTTAAATTATAAATTCCATCTTTAAATTATTTCTCTCTTGCTACATTTTGCTATAAGCAGCCAAGATTAGCCATGCAGCTCCTTCCACAATTTGCTTAGATATTTCTTCCATCAAATATCCTAGCTCATTGCTGCAGGTTCTGTCTTCCACAAAACACTAGGACACAGACATAATTCAGCTGAATTACTTGCCATTTTATAACAAGGGTAGCCTTTCTTTCAGTTTCTCATACATGGTTTTTCATTTCCGTTGTAAACCTTACCAGAACTAGCTCTCATGTCCATATTTCTACCAACATTATAATCATGACCACTTAAGTAATCTCTATGAAGATTCAAGCTTTCTCTACACTTCTCCTCCTCTTCTAAGCCATCACCAGAAGAGCACTTTAGGGTACAGCCTCTATCCATTACCCAGTTCCAGAGTCACTTCCAAATGGTATTTGTTACAGAAGCACGCCACTTCTCTCTCTCTCTCTCTTTTTTTTTTTTTTTCTCTAGCAATGCCAGCCTGAGATAGCAACCCCAGCCTGAGAAACACACCACTTCTCAGTACTAATTTCTGTCTTAGTCTGTTTATACAACCATATGAAATACTTGAGACTGGGTAGCTTACTTGAGACTGGGTAGCTTATAAACAACAGAAACTATGAGTTTTGAAGGATGGAAGTCCACGGTCCCGGTTCTGGCAGATTCAGTTTCTGGTGAAGGCCTTTCAGCTGGGAGGCCTTGTGCCTTGCAAAAGGGTGCCTTTTAGCTGTGTCCTCACATGGCAGAAGGGAAAAATGCTGTGTCCTCACATGGTAGAAGGCAGAGGGGCAGAAGGGCAAGAAGGGTCTGAACTCATTCTCTCAAGCCTGTTTATAAGAGTGCTAATCCCATCCATGAAAGTTGAGCCCTCATAATCTAATCACCTCCTAAATCCACCATATCTTAACACGTTGCACTGGGGATTAAGTTTAAATTTGAATTTTGAAGATGACACAAACATGCAATTCATAGCATCAAGAAATGTAGCCTATGTATTCTGCTTATCCAAGTGAAGATAAGAATGTAGATATCTACATAAAATGACTGTCAATTTATCTATTTTCATGTTTAAGTAACCTTTTGTTGAAGGCAGTGAACTGAATTTTAGATGTGATAGGATCAGGCCCAGACAAAACTAATTAAACAAACTGTTGATCACTTGTATTTCACTAAAAATAGGCACAATCTTCAGGGACTTGTAAATTCCCTAGGGATCCAAGAAAATCATGATGGATGTACTTAATAAAAGATAATTAAAGTGTAAGAGGCAGAAAAGACTGGTCTATCTGATTCTGAAATAAACCTTATCAATTACTTGAAGTAGTTTATAATTATTTTATTGAATTGTCAGATAATCATTTCAACTTTATATTGCCTATTGAATCCCTTAATTCATATTTTCTTATTTATTCATTCATTGAATTATTTTTCAAAAGTAAATGTCTGACATATAGCAAATTTATGTTTACTGTGTTTTAGAAACTGTGATAGGGGTTAATAATAGAACAAAGAATAAAACAGATATGGTGTTCACCATCACAAAGGCTAGATTCTATCTGTAGAGAGAGATTAAAGAAGTGATGACATAAAAATTATAAAATTATAATTGTTAGAAATGTCATAATGAAAGCAATCATTGTATGCTGTTAAACTATATGATAGGGAAAACCAAATGTAAATTAAGTCTGGTAAATTGGGCAGTTTTGAGTCAAAACTGTGATGGGTGATGAGACATTTCTGAGATGAAGGATCTTAGTCAATCTAGTATAGTATAACAGAGAATAAAATTATTAAAATACTGGGTAAAAAGAATTAGGGTAGTGTTAAGTGTATGATCAGGCAGACAGTCATATGAAGAATACCTGATTGAAATATTAGATTGATGCAAAAGTAATTGCAATTTTTGCCATCAAAATAGAAAGAAATATTAATAGATTCCTTACAGTCATCGTAAATGAAGAGCAGAATTTAGTTATGTGAAGAAAGGAATAAAAGATGTTCTTGACCTGGAGAAAACTTAACGAGAGGCATAAAGATAAGGCAAGGCACTGTAATTATTGTACTGTGCTATTCATGGAATTTGCAAGTAACACTACTGGAAAGGTAGGCAGAGCCAAAAAGCCCATGAGTTTTGATGTCTTTCCTCAGTGTGGATGCCAGATGTTCTCGGTCTTGCCATATCATCAGAGTTGTAACATGTGTGTTCCAATACATGGGTCTCAGAGGGCAACTTAAAGATGGGTTTTTCACGATGATTCTGAATTCCCTAGCACATTATAGTAGAGATTTTCAATGCATGGAGATACAGAGCAGGTGCCAGTTCTTTCCCTTGAATAGAACAGCTACTTACTGCCACCATGTGGAAGTCTTTAAGTTTAAATAAACATGAATATCTAACATGTTCTAACACATAGATTCTTTTAGATCTACAATTGGAATGTGAATTTTTAAAGAGGTACAAGAAAGTCTAGTAGGTTTTTCAAGGAGAATCATCTGTGTTTTCTGTGAGCCTGAGATTTACATCTGCGGTATTAAATCAGACATTAAGCTACACCTAACTCTGCATTACAGTGAATTGTAAGTACGTTTGTGATTAAGGTTGAATTTGTTCTGATATTTATTAATCATCTTGTTTTCTTATCATTGTTATATTACTTAGATTCTTCCATATATTGTAACCCTCCATTCCAATATCCTGCCTCTCTTGTTATTCAAGTGAGAACTGATTCCTTGAAAATCTTTATTTTTACCCTCCCCGCTAATATAATTTAGCTCTGTTGTTTTTCCCTATAAATACTAAACTCTTCAATGACATATTTTCTTTGTCTCATCCTGGCTCATGTACAATCTCTGTTGTAGAAGAAACATAGCTAGTTGAATCTGAGGTGTTCTATACATAACCAAAGATTTAATGTCTTGGAAGTTATCAAACATAACTGAAACTTAAAAAGCATATAGATAAAAATAAGACCATTTAAGGCCTACTGCTATAATTTTTTGTGTTCTGTTTACTCTAAGACTCATATTTAGGCTTCCTTGTCCGAGAATACCTTTATGACAGTGGAACCATGTATACACATTACAATCACTGGGAGCATTTACAAAAATATATTAGCTGTATAGTCCCCACCCTAGATGAATTAAATCAGAATTCTGGCACGGGCATTGGTAATTTTTAAACCCTCCGCAGCTGATTCTAACATGCAACCAGAGAACCACTGCTCTATATAAAAAAGCTTCCTTAACTTAGGACATTACAGAAACAACAAAGGAATTGATAGAGAATAAGTGGATGAGGAATATTGAATGACAACTGCATACAGGTCAATATTCAATTAATAGAAATCTATAAATATAAGATGGCCAGGTACAGTGGCTGATGCCTGTAATCTCAGCACTTTGGGAGGCCAAGGTGGGAGGATTGCTTGAGGCCAGGAGTTCAAGACCAGCCTGGCCAACATGGCGAAACCCCGTCTCTAACAAAAATACAAAAAAAATAGCGAGGTGTGATGATGCGCGCCTGCGATCCCAGCCACTTGGGAGGCTGAGGTGGGAGAATCCTTGAGCCTGGGAAGCAGAGGTTGTGGTGATCCAAGATCATGTCACAGCATTCCAGCCTGGGTGACAGAGTGAGACCCTGTCTCAAAACAAAACAAAAAATGTGTATGTGTGTATATATATATATATGTATATATATATATGTATATATATGTATATATATATATGTATATATATGTATATATATATATATATAATATGTACACATTCACACACACACACGTATATGTACTCACATTTTATTGCATTACTCCACATATATGTATGATATAATGCAATAAAATTTAAATTTCCTACTTTTCTTTCCAAGAAATTGGTAAAAACCCTTGGTAAATGTAGCTAGGAGAACTGATTTTGTTTCAATATATCCCAGATTTATATTACAATTGTATTATCCAAATTCTGCAGTATCTCTTCATTTTGTTTCAGGACACTCCAGTATCATAGCAGTTTGCAGTTGGAGAATTAGTTCAGTATGTCAATCAAGGATCTTGTTTCTACTTAAAATTGTATTCTGCAATAATTCCAAGTCTTCACTTAACAGAGAATTAATTTACCAGTGAAGTCTACTTTTTGCAAAATGTACTTTGAAAATGTCAGCTTTGGCCGGGCGCCATGGCTCATGTCTGTAATCCCAGCACTTTGGGAGGCTGAGGCAGGCGGATCACTTGAGGTCAGAAGCTGGAGAGCAGCTTGGCCAACGTGGTGAAGCTGCATCTCTACTAAAAATACAAAAATTAGCCAGGCGTGGTAGTGCCCGTAATCCCGGCTACTGGAGGCTGAGGCACAAGAACCGCTTGAACCCAGGAAGTAGAGATTGCAGTGAGCTGAGATCGTGCCACTGCACTCCGGCCTGGACGACAGAGTCAGACTGTCTAGAAAAAGAAAGAAAAAAAGAGTTGGCTCCTTCTCCTATATAAGTTAAAAATATTTGAGCATACTCTGAACATACATCCTACATTTGGTGCCCTTGAACATACATTCAATGTTCTTGGCCACATATGGGGGGATTTTATAATAATTCTCCCTGTTGCAAGAATCATAAATTCTAAATTTCATGCCGAAAATAAATTCCCATCTCCATCCCACAGGCTGAAACATAGTTACCATGATATTGTCTGTGTAACATAAATTTGAGTCACCTGTGCTTGCAAGTATGCAAACTCCAACTATTTAACCATTTTATAGTCATTCTGATATATATTGGATAACCAGTAGATTTTTCTATTTCTAAATGAATGTTAATATCAAATAATATTTGTTCATCTTTGGAATATATACTTTTCTCCTCACAGCCCTTTAATTCCCTCTCCCATCTATTTATGTCATTCCAGCTTTATTTTAATATTTTCAGAAAGATCTGGTAAATGAAAACAAATTAAAATATCAAGGAATATTTAAATTATTCCTCCTTCCAGTGGCACAATGGACCCTTACAGACCAATAAATTTGGTTATTAAAAGAATACATCTCTAAGAATACATGCACTTTTAAAAATGATAGGTTGGCAAAAGCAGGGACAGTAGATATTTTGTGATAAAATTTTTATTCCCCCAAACTTCTCAGGTCACTTTATTGACTTAAAATACTTGCCTTGCTCTAACTCAGAGTCGTAGTCTCAGACATTTATGTATCAGGTAAAATGTGCCACAGACTAGGAATCGGTAGCACACACCCCTGCTCTTAAGGATATATATGTAAAAAGGTAACTTGAAAGCATAGGTCTGGCTCAGATTTATAGGGATTCATGTAAGCCATCTAGAGTTAGGGAAAGATTCTTAGGAGAATACACCTAAAGTTGATCTTAAAAAACAAATAGGAACTACTCTAAAACAGAGAAAGATTATTCAGTTGGATGAATCAATACAGCAAAGGCAGAGAAATGGAGGTCTGAAGTGACATGCTACTTTTCAGGAGCTACAAGTAGTTTGGCATTACTGAAATGTAAAATGCAAGACAAAAAGTTGCTAGAGATGAGGCTGTAGAGGAGCTTAAAACCTACTGGCATGTTAAAGATCTTGAAATTTAATTTCTTGCCTTTTCTTTTTGTTCAAATCATGCCTTTTGGAACCTCTTCAAAGATATCAACAAAATAGTGAGTTGCCTTCTAGCCCCACCTCTTATTCAAATACAAGCGGCTCGGTTTCTTCTTGTTGTTTTTCATTTACATTGACAACTAATATTTTACCTAATAAAAGCTTGTTAAGGCTAAAACCAAAAATTCATACCTATATTGTCAACAATAAGGAACCAGACTTTTTTTTTTTTTAACCTGAGGATGATCATGATGATCATGAACAGATTTAATTGTAAGTGTATCTTTCTGGTAGTCTTTGTAGATTCTGATTTCAAGGTCAAGATTTGTGGCCAGGAGATAAGTTAGCAGGTGAGGCTTTGAATATCAAGTGACTTGCCTAAGTAGCCAAAATTACAATAAAACATTAAGATTAATTTGCTGATTACTTAGTCTGTACAATAACTTTCTTTTTCTTGATAAAAGATATGCTCCTAATGAAATCATAATTGAATTAAGATGATTAATACACATTTTAATAGAGCATGTTTTGTTTTTAAAATTCTCAAATTATCTGCTCATCTAGCCTGTGCCATATTAAGTACTTGTCCTTGATTCCTCTATTCTTTATTCTTGATTGTCTGGGTGCTCCTTGGTCCTGCTCTGAAGGACTTCACTGATATGAGTTGTGGTTGCCTGGGGCAATGAGAGAAACCAGGCACATGTCTTCAGCACTACCAGCCCAGCCTTGGTTCTTCATCTTCTGGCTCTGGGGTCCCAAAACAGCAACAGGGAACAAGCCTCGATGCACAAGTCCTTTTTAAGTCTCCAATTTCAGATTTGCTAATGTGCAAACCTAAATCAGATAATCAAGCCCAGATAGAAAGGTAGAGGGACAGATGCCACAGCTTTATAGGAAGAACAACTAAGTCACATTGCAAAGGGGATGCATTAAAAATGGGAAGAATTTGTGGCCTTTTTTTTTTTTTTTTTTTGCAATCTGTCACAAAGTATGTTTTGTGCCCAAATATTCCATATGAAATTACTTCCTTGCAAACTATCATAGTCTTTTCTATGTTGATTATATATTAATTATACCTTAAATATTCCTTAATATACAGGCAGTAATATCACTAGCATGAAGGCATTCATAGTCACAGACTGACTTGTTTTGACGTGAAATAACTTGCCTTGGTTTCTTCACACTTTGTCCAGTACCTGCGGTGGCTTCCACAGTGGCTGCCCTTAAATCAAGAGTATCTACTTAATAGTTTTGGAACTAACTAACTGGATTTTGTTTAGACTGAACTCAGCCTTGACCTCATCAAACACTACATTCAAAACAATTGAAATAGCTGTTTTAAACTGACATTAAATATAAATCAGGTTATAAATATCATAATTCTTGGATATGATTTTGATATGATTACTTATAATTTCATTATTGCATCCATACAATATGTTTTTAAAACTCAAACTGGCTTCTTCGCTAAGATTTTTAGTAAGTCTTTTAAACGCTCTGTTTTCAAATCATGCCTTCTAAATATATCTTCATCCTTTTGTCCTCAGCCTTACTCATGAACCTATGTTAACTCTTCATAAGATTAGCAACTCGTGGAATGTTAAATCTGGAAAAAAATTGGGGTATAATATAATCCAAAGTCCTAATTTTTTATGAAGAAAGTAAAATTCAAGTAATTGGCTTATCCAAAGTCGTACAGATACTTATAGGAGAAGCAGAAATCTAACTTGCCTTTCCCATTTGTTCTTCTTCAGTATTTTTTTTTTCTCTAAATCACCAGATGTTCTCTTTTATTTTCAATTGTAGGGCAAGAGTCAGTATTTGATCACGGCAAGGTAACGAAGGCACAGGAATCAAGAGAAAAGTAATAGTTATTATTTAAGAAGTAATACATCCCTTTGTCGAGTGATTTATTGGTAATGTGTGTGTATATACATATGTGTGTGTGTGTGTGTATATACATATATACACATATATAATTTTCACTCAGTCTCTCAAGTAATCAATTGTATTCTAAAAACTCTGGTTTCCTAGTAGATGACACTTCCAAGGCATGGATAAATTTGATGCTTATATTGTTTGTAGGTTATAAAATTATCCCGTTTTTAAGCCACTTATTTTAAGGTATATATAATCATATTAGGTATCTTGTAGCATTTTCTAAACTCCTGTATATCTTTTTGAACTCTAAAGCATCTGAATTTGGCCAAACACAACAAATCAGACTTTTTGTACTCCAGGCATTAATGCCCATCTCAGGTAGTATATACGTCAAAGTGTCTGTAGTCCAACTGTTACTGAAAGCCTCACTGGAAAGGTGATAGTTGTAGGGAGTTATATTAAAAACATGTAGGTCATCTGTCTCTCTGGATAATCTATGAGTTGTTGGATCAAGCTATATCAGTGAAAAGGAAAATGTTGGGCCATCTAGTTTTGGAGCCTTGTATAACTTCGTTCAATAGTTTGCATTTTAGTGAGATGGTAGATTTCTGGGAGAGTTACTACAAAATGTTTTCCTGCTGTATCCTGTCAGGTGATTACCCATTGCTCATTATCTCCTATGTAGCTAAGTGCCTACCCCTTTTTTGATGGGCCCTGTAAAAAAAAAAAAATGGTTTTAGAGCTAACTGCAAGAAAAGAAAATAACATAGTTGTTTGGAATGACTAATTAGAACCATGTAGCTAAATATGCTTCCCTTTTTTACTTTGACTTTCAGGAAACAGAGTAAAACATATGACTCAGCTACATGATTTACGTAAGCTCTTAAGACTTCTTCAGTTGTGTATTGTTCATCTCTCACCAACTCAACCTATATTTCTGATCTACATTTCTATTTCCCCCAATTTAATGTACTATTTTTAGTTTTAATTTCTATAAGCGATTCCAAATTTATTGTAAATAAGGCCTTAAAGTGTGGGTTGAATGGATGAGCGAATGAATGCATACATAAATGCATATATTTTGAATAACGACCATAATAGTTTTCTTCTGTCATTATTTTTTCTTATGTCATCATACTATTCTTTTCCATGCAGGCTTATGGCATAGGTACTGTTGTTTTAGACTAGGAAGCTGGAGTTTAAAAGAGTTAAATTGCTCATGTTTAGATCAGCAGTAAAAAACAAAAAACAAAATAATACTAAAACTCAGGGTTACTAATTACAATACAATCCTCTTTACATTGTACCATGATCCTAATAAAATTTCTTGTGAATTAGAGATAAAGTCAGCTACTGAGGTTGAATTCTTTCAGTAACATAAGTCCTCTGCAGCACGGGAATTTGAATAGACAGTCAAGTCCATGGGTTTCTGCTTTTTTGCGCAGAATTAAGAAATATTTAAAAATTTTTAAAGATAATGTGTCATATAATATGTATTTTACTTTTCAAGTTCATTAGCCAAAATTGAATTTATTTTGTTTTTCTCAACATGACAGTAGAAAATATTCTACCAATACAGTTTCTATTCTTAAAGAAAAGTACATTAAGTTATTTTGTGTTTCTTTGCAATATCCTGGTTTAATTCTCTAATTTCTAATATTTTAGATGAAAATTATGTCTTTTAGTTGAGGAATCAAGTTCTTGTTAATTAATAATAATAATAATGGTGATGATTATGGTAAACAGTATTTGTAGGTTTCTATATGCCAAGCATTTATAATTATTTTCTCATTTAATCATTTCAAAGTATCAATAGATACGATTATTATTATATAAAAAATAAATTCAAAATGGATCTATAATGTTCTGAGGAGTTCACACTAGTATACAGAAGAGCAAGGCTTTGAGTCTGTGTATGGATGGCTAACTGTAATCCTCATACTCAATATATTACTACTGTAACAACTACTGCCACTACTACCATCACAAGCAAACATTACGTAATGCTTATTCCAGCCAGATACTGCTCTAACAGAGTTATGTACATAAGCTTATTTAATTCTGAACATAATCTTAGATGGTTTCTCATTTTAGAGAAAATAGAGATGCAGGGAGTTAAACTTGTTCACAATTTCAGTTATTCAATTATAGAGCCCAGATTCTATCCTACACAATCTCACTTAAGAAGATATGGACTTGTCTACCATTTTACATTCTCTGTCTACTATCAGTTATTTCTTCTCTGGTTTGCTTAACAATTGTTTATATTGTGAATACTTTTCAGAAAGAAGTGCATTCTGATTTTATGAGATGAGGCCCATTTAAATCCCATCTAGTTTGTTTACTCCCAAATTACTCACTTTTGTTGTCTAGAGATATTGACTTTATTTGTAAATTTTGTAAAAATCTAATGGTACAGAGACCTGGAGGAAAGAACCTGGAGATAGCTGTAGAGCTTAAGGCATACGTGTCTGACTTTGCATTCTATTTTGCTCATAGAAAAATACTTTCTGTAATTCTATGTGTGATTTATTTTGCTCAATTTTAAAGATCATACTCCATGTATGATCCTTTTAATGTTCTGATGAATTTAGTTTGATAGCATTTTGTTGGAGGATTTTTGCATCTGTATTCATTGGGAATATTGGTCTATAGTTTTCTTTTCTTCTAGTGTCCTAATCTGCCTTTGGCATAAGAGTAATTCTAGCCTCATAAAATCATTTTGAAAGTATTCTGTCCTCTTCAACTTTTTGGAAAAGTTTGAGAAGGATTGGCATTAGTTCTCCTTTAATGCTTGGTAGAATTCACCAGTGAGACTGTCTTGTCCTGGGCTTTTCTTTATTGGAAAGTTTTTGATTATTGATACATTTACTAATTATTAGTCTGTTCATGTTTTCTATTTCTTCATTATTTATTCTTAGTAAGTGGTATGCTTCTAGAAATTTGTCTATCCTAGTTTATCGAATTTGTTTGCATATGATTGCTCATAGTTTTATGATTCTTTGTTTCTGTGGTATCAGTTTTAAATGCTTCTTTCATTTACATTTTTATTTATCTGAGTGCTCTCTTTTTTTCTTGGTTAGTCAATATAAAGGTTTGTCAATTTTGTTTAAAGAGAAAACTCTGTTTTGATAATTTCTATTGCCTTTCAAGTCTTTATTTATTTATGCTCTTATCTTTATTATTTCCTTCCTTCTGCTAATTTTGGGCTTAGTCTCCTCTTCTTTTTCCAGTTCTCTGAGGTGTTGTTAGGTTGTGAGCTTGAGATTCTTCTTTTTTCATAAAGTAGGTATTTATCACTATAAGCTGCTATCTCAGAACTGCTTTTGTTGCATCCTGTAAGTTTTGGTATGTTGTAATTTCAATTTTATTTGTCTTGAGGTACTTTTAGATTTCCTCTTTGATTTCTTTTAGGATCAATTTGTTGCTAAGGGGTTTAGTTTTTAATTTCTACATATTTGTAAATTTTCCAATTTTCATCCTGCTATTGATTTCTAGTTTCATTCCTTTGTGGTTGAGAAATATACTTGAAGTGATTTCAATTTTCTTAAATTTGTTAGATCAGTTTTATGGTCCAACATATAATCTATCTTGGAGAATATTTATGTGTGTTTGAGAAGAATGCATATTCATCTGCTTTTGGATGGAATATTCTGTACCTGTATTCTAGGTCCATTTGGTCTATAATGTTATTCGAATCCATATCTCCTCATTGATTTTCTGTCTAGATGATTTATCTATTGTTGGAAAGTGGGGTATGGAAGTTCCCTACTATTCTTATGTTGTTATCTATTTCTCCCTTCAGTTCTATTAGTATTTGCTTTATTTATTTAGGTGCTTCTGTGTTGAATATGTGTGCATCTATGTGTGTGTGTGCGTGTGTGTGTGTGTGTATCATTGTATCCGTTCCATGTGTATATCACTGTATCCTCTTGGTGAATTGACCCCTTTATTATATAGTGACCTTATTTGTCTTTGTGACAAGTTTTTGATTAAAGGTTTAATTGTTTTAAATACAGTCACCACTGCTCTCTTTTTATTATCATTTGCAGGGAATATTTTTTCCATCCCCTCACTTTTACTCTATGTATGTTCTTAAAGCTAAAGCGAGTCTTTTGTAGGAAGAATATTGTTGTATCTCAGCTTTTTAATCCATTCAGCCACTTTGTAAATTTTGATTGAGAATTTAATCCATTTACATTTAATTATTGATTGGTGAGTACTTACTATTTCCATTTTGTTGTTTTCTGACTGTTTTGGGAGACCCCAGGTGTGACTGCTCGAGGCTGCTTTAGGTCTCTGCTTCCTGCATTCCAATTCAGCACTCCTTGGCCACCTCAGTTGTGGCTCAAGTGGCTAAGGTGAAGCTCAAACTGCTGCTCCAATGAGAACAGGTGGTAAGCCTTGGTGTACATGGTGCTAATTCTGCAGACATATAACCTGCACAAATTGTGGAGTCATGGCTTCCTCCAGCTACATTTCCAAAGGATTTCTTGGAGAGTTTTGGAACCACTGCAGAACCCTGTCACAGGGCTGGAGCTTTCAGAGATAGCCTTCACTAGAACAGTGCTTACTGGAGTTGTGGGTACACGGCTGCCCATGAAACTCCGTAACTTCAAAGCCTCCAGCATACTATGCCATGACAGCCTGGTAGAGCTTCAGGGACCCAGCTCCAAACAATAAGAGCAGTATAGGCTGAGCCTAGAAAAGCTATAGGGACAAGGCTACCCTGGGCTTTGGGGTCCCAATCCCTGCCCATTGGGTCTGGAAGGTGAGACGTAGTCAAGGCTATTCTCAAGCTTCAAGATTTAATATTGTTTGCCCTGCTGGGTGTGGACTTATGGGAATTTATTATTCCTTTCTTCTTACCCATTTCTCATTTGGAATGGGACTGCCTACCCTCTGCCTGTCCCACCAGTGTATTTTGGAAGCACTTGTTTGATTTCACAGTCTCGCAGCTGAAGGGAAATTTGCCTCAGGATGTATTGTGCCTTGAGTTTCACTCATATATGATTTAGATGAGACAATAGACTTTAAATTTAGTGCTGGAATGAGTGAAGACTTGGGGCTATTTGGATGGAATTAATGTATTTTGTATGTGAGAAGAAAATTACTTTTGGGGGTGGGGGCAGTGACAGAATACCATGACTTGAGGGGTTTTTTTTCCCCTTCTAAAATTTATGTTGCAATTCAATCCTTGATGTATCAGTATTGGGAGTTGTGGACTTTGGTAGGAGATGGAGGAATTAGGGATTAGGCGCTCTTGTAAAATAACTTGACAGAGTTACAGAGTCAGTTTGCACCTTTTTGCCCTTCTGCCTTCCGCCTTGTGAGCAAACAGAGTTCCTCACCTCCAGACGACACACAACATGCTATCTTGAAAGTGGAGAGCAGCCTTCACTAAATGCAGGAATCTCAATCTTGGGCTTTCCAGACTCCAAAACTGTGAGCAATCAATTTCTATTCTTCATAAATTACCCAGTATGGGATAATATTCTGCTATGGTAGCCCAAATGGACTAAGAGACTCCATTAACAAATTATTATAGTGTCTTAGTCTCTTTGGGCTGCTATAACAAAATACCTTATACAGGATAAGTTATAAGCAACAGAAATGTATTGCTCACTGTTATGGATGCTAGGAATTTCAAGATTAAGATGGTAGCATATTTGGTGTCTGGTGAGGGCCTGTTGCTCATAGATGGTGCCTTCTATATGTGCTCACATGTTTAATGGGGCACACATTTCTTCAGCCTCTTTTTATAAAGGCATTAATTTCATTCATGAGGGCAGAGCTATCCTAAAAAGCCCAACTTGTTAACACTATCACATAGATGATTAAATTTTAACATATGAAGTTTTGGGGACATATTCAGAGTGTGACGTGTAGCTATTATTTTTAATAATTTTGCCTTTAATGTTTTTTACTGGATTTAAAAATAAGACCCACCATTATGCTATTAAAGTATTCTGAATTTAACTACATATTTAACTTTACCAATGAATTTTATACTTTCATATATTTTTATGTTATCATTTAGCATTTGTTGGTTTCAATTTGAAGACTGCCTTTTAATATTTTTTGTAAGGTAGCCCTAGTGATGATAAACTTCCTTAGCTTTTTTCTTTCAGGGAATGGACTTATCTTTCCTTCATATCTGAAACACAATTTTATACAAAAAGCCAAGATTATTATTGGTGGGCATTTTCTCTTCTTTCAGCACTGTGAAAATATCATCTCATTCCCTCCTGACCTACAAGGTTTCTATAGAGAAATCCACTTGTAGACTTAAGGGTGTTCCCTTGTGTGTAATGAATTGCTTTGCTCTCGCTGCTTTCAAAATTTTCTCTCTGTCTTTTGACAATTTGATTATAATGTGTCCTGGGATAATGTTGCTTGCAGTCCTTTGAGTTTCAAAAATCTGGATGTGCCTATTCCTCTCAAGATTTGAGAAGTTTTCAGCCATTATTATTTTCTTTTTAATAAGCTTTCCTTACCTTTATCTCCCTCTTCTCTTTCTTTTTCATAATGTATATATTTGTTTGAGGATGTCCCAAAGGTCCTATGTGCTTTCTTCACTGCTTTTACTTTTTTTTTTTTCTTTTTGTTACTCTAACTGGGTATTTTCAATGACCTGTCTTTGAGTTTGTGTATTCATTCTTTTGCATGTTAAAGTTTGCTGTCGAAGTTCACCATTAAATGTTTTTAGTTCTGGCATGGTATTCTCCCTCTCACAGATTTCTGTTTATTTCCTTTCTGTGGTTTCTGTTTTATCATTAAATTTCTCATTTTGTTCGTTCATTGTTTTCTAGATTTGGTTTAGTTGTTTTTATCTGTGTCTGTTGTGTTGCACTCAGCTTCTGTAAGATGATTATTTTGAATTATTTCTCAGTCAATTCATACATCTTTATTTCTTTGGGGTTGGTTACTGGGTCTTTATTTGTTTTCTTTGGTAGTGTCAGTTTTGCCAGTTTCTTTGTGATCCATGTAGCCTTGCATTGGTGTTTTAATTTTTCATTTGGAGGAGATAACACATCTTCCAGATTTTATAGCTTGCTGTTGGCAAGTAAAGGCCTTCTCATGTTGAGTGTCTGGGCTCATGGGATTACTGCAGGGATTGTAGTCAAATAGGGTTACAGCTAATTATGTGGCTATTGCAGGGTAGGCAGAGGGGTCTGTGGTTGTGACCAGGGGCTTGGGTGAGTGTCAATTATGTCTTATTTCTGGAAGGTCCAGCCTGCCTTTTGCACCTTGGTCAGTAGAAATGATATGTAACACTTGATATGTACACTTCAGGGTGTGCAGTTGAGTCCACAGATAGCCGGCCTGTTATCACATGTACAGATAGTGTGGCTACTGCCAGATCCCTGGGAGGGTTCCTGCCAATTCACTGGGAAGGTTCCTGGGCAGGCAGCATTGACCCTGGACCATGACTAAAAGGGGCTAATACTGAATCACAGGGGGCTGCTTCAGGATCTTCAGTCAGATCCCCTTGGGGCTCCCTGGACAGGCAGGACTGTTCCTGGACCTGAAGCCAAATTACTGGGCCACCTCAGGGTCCACAGTCAGGACCTTCTGTTATCTGAGGTGCAATGGGTGTGACTTCTCTCAGTCCCCTTAGTGGCATGCACTGCTGGAAGCATCAGTGCCAAATGAAGCCACAGAGTCCACAGGAAGACAGAACTATTTCTGGGTCTGTTTCCAGGACATAGTCAAAAAGCCTGTCACTTAGGCTTGGGCCTGCCTTCTCAAAATGACCTTCCTCAGTCTTGGGCTCCACTGGGTTTTTGCAGCCTCCTACCTGGATCCTAAAGCTCCTACAAAGGCACTTTTGTCCCTTGATGGCTGTTAAATTATGGTTACTATGTGGGGATACAAGATGAAGGCTTCATATTTCACCTTGCTGATGTCACGAGCCTGTAATTGTCTTATATGTTACATCTCTATAACTCCATCAGCTAATGCTAAATATCTTGCTTTCAACTGTCAAATGTATTTTAGAGAACTCAAGAGAAAAATGGTCTATTAAATTTACCCAGGTATTTCCTAATTCGGTTGCTCTTTATTCCTGATTTTCCAAGTGTCTTTCTGGTATATTTTTCTTATTCTCTAAATAATTTTCTTTGGCAATTCTCTTAAAATAGGTGTGATAGCCACAAATTATTTTAGTTTTACTCCATCTAAGAATGTTATTTCACTTTCGTCCTGAAGGATATTTTCAGGATAAAGAATTATGAGGTGACAATTATTTTCTTTCAACACTTTCAAAATATTGTGCCATTTCCTTCTAGTCTCCATGAGAAATATACCGTTATTTGAATCATTATTTTCCTGTTGGTAATATGTCATTTTTTCTGGATGCTTTCAAGATTTTGTTGTTTTTTATTTTCACTACATTTATTATGATATGTCTAGGCATTACTTTCTTTGGGGCTATTCTGTTTACAGTTCCTGAACCAATTGGACCTATAAGTTTATGTATTTGCCAAAATTAGTAAGTTTTCAGCCATCATTTCTCAAAAGTTTTTTTTATAACTAACTATGCTCTTTTTATTCCTCTCTTTCTGAAACCCTAATGACACAAATTTTAGACCATATTATTCAATAGTTTCCTGATGTTCTGTTTATTTCTTAAAATCAGTATTTTCTTTGTTCAGATTCAATAAGGTTTATTGATGTATATTCACATTCACAGATTATTATGTTTATTTTGCTATTGTGTTCTTCCAGTGAATTTTCTACTTTGGTTATTGTATTTTTCAGTTGGTGACTTACCATTTGAGCTTTCTTTATATTATATTTTTGCTATTACATTCTATTTTAAGTTTGTTCCAAAGTTGCTCGCTCAACATTTCTTAAAAAGCTGCCTTAAAGTCTTTATTAGATAATTCCAACATCTGTATCACTTTGTCATTGGCATGTGTTGGTTATCTTTTGACATGTAAGTTGAGATTTTCATGATTCTTTATATTCTGTGGAGTGATTTTGAATTATATCCTAGACATTTTGAATATTATGAGACTCTGGGTTCTTTTTAAATCCTGTGGACAATGTTGATATTTTTGCAGGCACTTGTCATGTTTTGGTTGAGGCCAGAATGTCCAACTCAACTACATGGGCTATGTTTAAATGTTAGCTCAATGGTTATGGTTTGCCCTGCTATATAGATAGGTCCCCCATGTGTGGCACCCAGAATTCAGCTTGGAAGCTGTGTGGAGGTATGCACATTAGCTCAATTTTCTAATTTGTATGCCAATTAGGATCAGATTCATGCATTTGTAGGTCAGGGCTTACTTTGAGCTTTTTGGCTTTGGGCAGCTGGATGTGTTTTATGTTGCAATCAGAGAAAGAATATAAAAGAAAGAGAACATGTTTGGTCTTGTGTAATGAGAAGTCTAACAAGTTAAATTTAGGACATGAAAGCATGAGAACGTGAGTTCAGAAGAGACATCAAAGAGGAAATATCCATTAAGCATTTGGAATTAAAAATCATATCACAGGAGAAATCACAGTGTTACTCTTCTATCCTCAAGGAAGCTAAATTCCCAGAAATGTAAAGAGCAGTCTTTTATACCTAACCCTCCATGTTAAAATCTATGATTTGGAGCAAATATTTTGTGTGCATCAAGTGACCAATTTGTAAATGGCAGCAGTCATATATTTTTGAAGTCCCTTTTAGATCTTAATGAGAGGCCTTGTATGTGTTCCAATAATAATTAATACATATTTCCTTGACTCACCACCCTTGGGGGAAAAGATATATCCTGTCCTATTACAACTATGCTACTGCTATGCCTTTAAACCAAATGGTGCATATCTCTGTAAAGTCTGTAGGAGTTACTGATTATGAATCTCAAGGGCTCTTGTTCGAATCTGGCTTCTTTGAAGTGCAGGACATACACACACACAGCAGGCGTAGATATTGGATGGAGACCCTGCTGAGTGGTTAAGTCTCCGCTTGCTGTGTCTAAACCATTTGGCAGGCACAACAATCTTCTTTTCCTTCACAAGCCTAAATTTGTTCCATTTGGCAAACCAATAGTAGACCTCCATCAATGCATAAAATCATCCAATCATGGTTATTGGCAACTAAAAAAATTATACAAGGGTGTGAATCCATTTAGTATCTTGTACTTCACTTAGAATCATTGAATGCCTATCTTATTTATCTTTTAGTGTATATTGAAAAGATTATATATCAAGGAAAGATGAACATCCTAACTAATAATATCTAGTATATTTTGGCAATAAATAATTTCAAGCCTAATATATCTATCTTATTTGGCCCTATGCATTTCTGTATAGAAGGTAGGAAAGTCACCCTGAGCAGTGATGCAAAAATTACTGTTTATTTTTGAAATAGAAACCTGACCATATTTCTCCCTTGCCCATAAAAATTCAATTGCATATCCAATATTTGAACAAATCCATGTTTCTTTGTATGGTATATAATTTTGATGCTCAAAATATGAGCATCATTACTTGTGAGCTTGTTAGAAATGCAGACTATCAGGCTTTTCCCCAGACTTTTCTAGTCTGAGTTTTCATTGGAATGAACACCTCAAGTAACTCTCATGCACGTTAAAATTTGAGAAGCACTACTATATATGATTATTTAGAATCTTCCCCCAATCTGACACTTCTTTCCTTATATCTAGGATTCTTTCATCATGTTTACCAGACTAGCCCGAATATTCTAAAGCCTAGCTACAGTAATACCATCTTTCTCTGAACTTCCTTTTCCCTTTTCTTTGCTTAGGTCTTATTATCAATTCCTTCCTCAAGTGGCAATCTACATTTTCATGCCAAGTTCAAATGTCACTTCACCTTTCCCTAAAAGAACTATTCTCTTCAGTTTCTGGACCAAAGGAACCAAAAAGAAAACTCTAGCACTCTTTGTTACGTCTATCATTGCTATAACATTGTAGTTGTGGATAAGGGAGGCAGCATGGCACGATGTTTAAAAGTGGCGCTCTGGTGTCAAACAGTCCTAACTTTGAATCACTGCATGTATTAACTAGTGGACTTTGGAAAAGTCATTAGAATCTATGTTTTAGTCATTTTCTTTACAATATGCAAATAGTAATAGTACACATGTCATTGAGTTGTTATTGTATTTGAATTATATTATGAATGCAGGGCACAGATGCATATGTGCTAATTTTCCCCATGACTATGGATTTACCTGTTTATTTTCTCACTAGATTATGTAGATTAGGAGTTCTTTAAGGGCAAATAGTGTATGTTAGTCATTCTGTTAACCGTTCCCACTCTGCTCCTACCACATAGTAAGCATTTAAAAAGCGAGGAAAATGAGATGCAATGCTTGCCCGAAACTACATTGCAAAGTTATGAATGGCATCAAGGCTAGAATTCATGTCTACATACTTTTAATGTGCACTCATCCCTCTGCCTGTCTCCTATACACTGTGCCTTCATATACATGCATATATACACACACAAGTATATTCACACAGAAATGCTGATACACTTTCCAAAAGTTTAAGGCAAGTACTTTAAAACTTTCTCCAGAAAAATAGACATTGAACACATTTTAATGAACTTCTCACCACAGCCAATGTGGTGAGAAGTAAACATAGTTCCATAAGAAACATGAAAGACTAGTGATTTAAACAAAATCCAGCCAAATCTTCTGAAATAACTGAGAATCAAGCTATCATCACTGTAGCTCGTACGTGGCTTCATGTACTATGTCATTTCCAGTGGGACAGTGGAAAGTTTCAGTTTAAGATTTCAGAGACGAGAAAATAAAGATAGCAAGAATGAGATCAGGATAAAAGAAAATCACAACAAGAAAGATGTGATCCTAAGACATGGTGATTATTTGATACTCATCTTGTGGTCTGACAAGGAATAGTATTAAACTAGTTTGGACAGCCTTACTGGTAGGCAATTATCTTTCTCTCTCATGAAGAGCTCTATTTGGACTTGGAAATTTGCATGATCACTTCTATTAGACAGTGGGAAAGAGAATTAAAGATGAAAGTAAGGCCAGACACGTCGGCTTACACCAGTAATCCCATCACTTTGGGAGGCTGAGGTGAATGGATCACTTGAGTTGAGGAGTTTCAGACCAGCCTGGGCAATAGGGTGAAACCCCATCGCTACAAAAAATACAAAAATTAGATGTCCATTGTGGCACATGCCTGTAGACCCATTTACTCAGGATGCTGAGGTGGGAGAGTTCCTTGAGCCTGGGAGGTCAAGGTTGCAGTGAGCTGAGATCACACCACTGTACTCCAGCCTGGGCAACAGAGTGAGACCCTGTCTTAAAAAGAAAAAAAAAGATGAAAATAAAAATAAGTTGACTACTTGTTCATAGTTCTTAGAAAATGCCTACATATCGAATGTAAAAATTTTATTGGCTAAAATTAGATTTCCTGATAAACCTCACTGTCCGGTCCCAGAACCTACTGCTACAGATGAAGGAGAATTCATTCTTTTCATGAAGATTATTGTTTCTGTTTAATATTAATATATTTTGAGTTAAAGTACTCTTAATCAAAGAGTTCAAGCATAAATGATATTTTTACAGCAGCTGGTTATGGTCGAATTTTAGCTCCTCTTTCTCGGTAAGATATTTTAGCAATACAACTCAAAACTGAGAGAATAATATCTTGCATTTATTAAGCATTTGCTAGAAGCCAAAAGTGGCTTGTGTTCCACTGATCTTCTCTAGACAGAGCTAATGTAAGCTTTCTTGTTGTTTAAAGAAAAAAAATAAATATGACATGAATTCATACTGGTAACTCCCATTCAAATTCAGGATCATGGACTTCCATTTAATCTCCCCAGTTCTGTACAGCTTTCTTCCAGGCTGAGAAATCCAAGAACCCAGCAACACATCATAATTATTCATTCACTTTATTTCACTTTGCACACAAAACCTTTTCAGAATAATAATACTAACACTACCGTCTATAATATAAATACTAAAAAGAGTTTAATAGTTTTTATTCTATTATTTTCATTCTCAGAATGTACAATCAAATTACCATGTCTTAAAATCATTTTAAATAACTTCTATGTAGTCATGCCAGTAACTTGAAAGATAGGTTTATTTAATTATGCTATTATTTTATAGATTATTTTATATCCTTATCTTGGCTTTAAAATTATTTGAAAGGTTTATATGGTTCCAGAATCAAATCTACAAATAATTAAATTTAGAGAAGTCTAAATTCTTCTTTTCAAAATCCAGCTATCTGTTCTCCTCTGTAAGGAACTAGTTTCTCCTCAACAGAAAACCATTTCCATTTTTGACTTTAATTTTTCCTACTTTAAAAACAAATACGCAATACCTACCCCACACAAGACATATATTTGTATTCTTTCCTTTTGTAAGCAGTAGCTTATTATACCCATCTTGTGTATCTTGTTTTGTTGACCCTTCTATACTTGATTTTCTACAGTGCATAAAAAAGAATTTAACTCCTATTAATAGGTAGGTGTAGGAATTAGATCAAATAATGTGCAGAAACAAGATTTAATAGTAATTCAGTGACTGTTAGTGAAAGTTGAATATGAAGTAAGATATCTGACATTCTTATGAGAAATTGGAAGGGATAAGTAGTAACCTTGTCTTCATATTTGGTGTGTGGTCTTGACAAGCGTGACAAGGGCTACAGGGTATAGCTTCATCTGAAAAAATTGAAAATTCTTGGGGAACCAATCAATCCAAGTGTGAATTTTAAAACCATATGGAAGTAGATCAAAAGAATAGCAAATAATCTTCTATATGTTTTTGCAGCACTTCTTCTGGCCAAATCAGAACCTAAAAACTGGCAAGACCTGCATCGTGAAGAATCATTAGACTAGAGCTGATTTCTTGACATTAAAGTGAATCTTGTAATATTTTCAAACAACTGTGCCTCTATCCCAAGGACATCACTGGCATTCCCCAAGCATTTGATTTTAAGTGTTTATAGCACCCTTGTTTCTAACAGAGTGGGAGGGAGAGAGGGAGAGAGAAAAGAGAGGAAGGATGAGAACACAGAAAAAGGGCAGAAGGGAGACAACAGAAAATGCATTGATTACTACTGTGGGCAACACATCTCATTCATTTATTTATTGACCAAATAATGTTCAATGTGGGCTTACTTAGAATCAGGAACTAAATCTGATATTACATCAATTTTTCCTTCAATGTTTTTGCATTTGTCCACTATTCTGACTTGAGTATTTGCCCCTAGATTTTTACATATATCACTTTATTTCTGTCATAGACATAATAATACAGCCCGCACCAAAGACGCTCACGGTCTAATTCCTGGACCCTGTGAATATTTTACTATACATGGCAAAAGGAATTTTGGGGTTGTGATTGATTAACATTAAGGACTTCGAAAAGGGGAGAATGGCATATAAAGATGTGATGCTGGAATAAGAATAAGAGAAATGTGAGAAGAAACTTGACTCATTGGCTTTAAAGATGGGTAACAGACACCATATAACAAAGAATGTGGACAACCTCTGGAAGTGGAAAAGGCAAAGAGACCTATTTTTCCTTGAGGACCTCAATACAGCCCTACCGATATCTTGATTTTAGTCCAATGATACCCATGTCAGACTTGTGACCTATAAGATAATAACTTTGTGTTGTTTTAAGTCACTGTGTGGTAATTTGTTACAATGACATTAGAAAACTAATATAATTTTTTTCAGATCTTTGAATAATGTCACTTTTGTAAATGGGGCTTTTGTAATTTATCTATCTATCTACAGCAATCACCAATGACTCTCTATTCCCTTGCCCTGTTCGGTTTTATTCCTGACAACTAGTATATCAGAGATTATATGATCTGTTATTGCTTTTCTCTCCCCAGCATTAGAAGGTAAGCTCAATGGAGGCAGTAGATTTGTTTTTTATCTTAGGCACCCCCAGTAAGTAGAAAAATGCCTGGCATATACTAAGTAGCACCCCAGAATTATTTATTGTATGAATGAGTGAATGACTTTCAATTCCATAAAATTAGTAGTGTTAAAAAAGAGAGACCACCTAATCCGCGGGTTCTGGAAGGTGTTTTGGGTAAGAAAATGTTAAACTGAATTAGGTATTTTTATATGTATCTATGTGCTTGTCTCCCACAATGGATTACTAAGCTGATGGCAGAAACTTGGTTGTATCTGTCCCTGGATCTGCAGCCCACAGTAGGGGCTGCAAATGTTTGAAATATTTGAAAATGAATATGATATATTTGGCAAATGAACATGTATTTGTATGGCAATTTGGGGGGCAGTCATGGAGGAGGTTGATAAATGTTAATTTTTAGCTGAACATTACTGCCTTAACCTGATGTGAAATAGCTATGGGTTTTTCCGCTACCAGTGAGAGAAAAGCTGATTGAAATAATTATAATTTTTCCCCCAGAATAAGCAAAAATACAATTATATGAAAGTCAATACATTTTTAAAAAGGAATAAAAATGTACTCTTCATTTGGAAGAGCACTTATTTTTTTTTTTTTCTTGAAAACACCAAAGATATTTGTAAAGAGGAGGAATCCAAGTAGTTCATAAGAGAAAAAGAAGTAAAAGTAGGGCTGTCAAGACAAGACTTGAAAATATCAACTGACTTCCTAATAACTACCTGGATAAGAGTTTTATAGAGTAGTTGTCAATAGGTTTCCTTTTTTTTTTTTTTTTTTTTCCTCTCAGTAAGGTGTTTGTTTGGGATTGCTGTGACCTAATTTTGGACCTGCTGGGATGTGTGTGTTGAGCAGTTATCTTTGCAGTTTTCTTCCATCACATCGCAGTCTCGATGTTACTGATGGACTAAACGATGGGGTCTGTGTATAAGCTATGGTGAATGAGTTCTCTTCTCCACCCCCTCGTCATTACTTCTCTTCTTGTTCTTTTCTCATCTCTTATTTACTATAATTTCTATGTTCCATATTAGGTAGTGTGCTTGTTAATTCTGCCAGAAGGGAGCTTGTTGTCTATTTTTACCGTGCATGACAGTCATTAGCAAAATTAACTGATTTGTATTGACTTGATACTGTTTTGTTAATTGTGTGCTTTGTGACTTCTGTTCTCTCATGGCAGCATGTGGTTGTTCTTGGGTCTGTGCTATTTTTATTCACATACAAAACAAAAAAGACATTTTTAAAAACATCAGCCAAATTCCCTCAAATGTGTAACATATATCAACATTTCCAAGTCATTTGGGGGATTATATACATTTACAACTATGTTGCAGTTATTCTGATTTTGTCTTTTTGTACTGTTTATTTTGGAGTTATGTTATTAGTTTTAGAATCTGTAAAACTAAATTCTTATCTCTAAAATGTCATGATAATAGAAAGTTTATAATAGAAAGTTTAAGTGAGAATTTCGTTTTAGTGGATGAATGGATATTCTCTGAAATGTGCTCACAGGAGAACATTTTGAGTGTCAAGGTAATTCCTGGAACTCGAAAAAATACCATTTTTATAGAAACAAAACCTGAATTTAAAGATCTTAAAATAATGAAAAATTTCCCATATAGTATGATACGACATTATTTTCACACAATATGTAAAGAAATCTCATTAAAACATAAGTTAGGTCATATTCTTCTGCCCAAACCCCCAGTGGCTGACCCTTTATTGAGAGTAAGAGTCTAAATGACTTTGAATGATGTCTGCCCACACCTCTCACATCCATTGTGTGTCTATCTGCCCTTGTTTCTTACCACTCATTTAGGTTCTCACCCCAGCCACACCGACCTCATGGGTAATCCTTTAATATACCAATCTGGATCTCATGTTAGGTTATGTATATTTTCTATTCTTGCTAGGTAGAATACTCTTCACCAAGATATTTTCTCACACTCTTACTTATTTCCAGATAATTATTTGTTTGTAGATTTTCACTATTATGAATAATACTGCTATGAACATTTATGTACAGGTTATTTTGTGGACATATCTAAATATTATCATTTCTCATGGGTAAATATGTAGAACTAGACTTGATGATTTATATAATAATTATATATTTAACCATTTTTAATGAAGCTATTTATTTTGAGGCAGTATTATATATACACAGTTGTCAGAAATACTGCAGAGATATCCCATGGGTACATGGGATATCTATTTAGCCAGTTTTTCCAGTGTTAACATTTTGCAAAACTACAGTACAATATTACAACTGTGAAATTGACATTAATACAATGCATTGATTTTATTCAGATTTAACCTGCTTTAAAGTACTCTGTGCGTGTGTATACTTCTTTGTAATCTACCACTACAGTCGTGTGTGTGTGTGTATGTTTACTTCTCTGTAATCTACCACTACAGTCAAGATAAAAAACAGTTCCATCACCACAAATATCCCTTTTTATACTTTTATAGCCACAGCCACTTCCCTTCCCCAACACCAACCCTTATCTGATCCCTAACAACCACTAATAGGTTATTCATCTAAATAATATGTTCAAGAATGTTATATAAATAAATTCATAAGGTATATATATTATTGATTTTGCCTTTTTCCACTGTAGAATTTCCTTAAGATTCATCCAAGTTGTTGCTTCTGTCAATAATTTGTTCCCTGTTATTGCTAATTAGCATTCCATTGTATGGGTATACCACAATTTGTTTAACCATTCACCTGTATGAGGGCATCCAAGTTGTTTCCAATTTTTGGCTGTTATAAGTAAAACTGCTATAATTGTTTTTATTTTATTTTTAATTTTTTTTTATTTACTCTTTTTTGAGACGAACTCTTGCTCTGTTGCCCATGCTGGTGTGCAGTGGTATAGTCTCAGCTCACTGCAACCTTTGCCTCCCTGGTTCAAGTGATTCTTCTGTCTCAGTCTCCCGAGTAGCTGGGATTACAGGTGCCCGCCACCACACTCAGCTAATATTTTGTATTTTTAGTAGAGATGGGGTTTCACCATGTTGGCCAGGCTGGTCTCAAACTCCTGACCTCGTGACTCACCCCTCGGCCTCCCAAAGCACTGGGATTCCAGGCATGAGTCACCGCGCATGGCCTGCTGTGACTGTTTCTATGTGCACATAGTTTTCACTTCTGTGGGACAGATGCCCAAGGGTACAATTGTTTAATCACATGGTAATTGACTGTTTAGTTTTATAAGAAATGCCAAATTGTTTTTTCAATATTGGCCTTACCATATTGCATTCACACAGGCAGTGTATGAGTAGTTCAATTTCTCTATATCCTCTCCAGCATTTATTTTTTAATTTAGCCATTCAGGCAGGTAAACTAATATATCTGGTTGTGGTGTTAATTTGCATTTGCCTAAAGGTAATGTTGAACATCACTTCCTTTGCTTATTTGCCATCTGTATATCTTCTTCAATGAAATATCAGCACATTTTCTATTTGGAGTGTTTGATTACTTTAAGGTTGATTTTTGAGAGATCTTTTTTTTTTTTTTTTTTTTTTTTTTTTTCTTTTATTATTATTATTATTATCATCATTATTATACTTTAGGTTTTATGGTACATGTGCGCAATGTGCAGGTAAGTTACATATGTATACATGTGCCATGCTGGTGCGCTGCACCCACCAACTTGTCATCTAGCATTAGGTATATCTCCTAATGCTATCCCTCCCCCCTCCCCCCACCCCACAACAGTCCCCGAAGTGTGATGTTCCCCTTCCTGTGTCCATGTGTTCTCATTGTTCAATTCCCACCTATGAGTGAGAATATGCGGTGTTTGGTTTTTTGTTCTTGCGATAGTTTACTGAGAATGATGATTTCCAATTTCATCCATGTCCCTACAAAGGACGTGAACTCATCATTTTTTATGGCTGCATAGTATTCCATGGTGTATATGTGCCACATTTTCTTAATCCAGTCTATCATTGTTGGACATTTGGGTTGGTTCCAAGTCTTTGCTATTGTGAATAATGCGGCAATAAACATACGTGTGCATGTGTCTTTATAGCAGCATGATTTATAGTCCTTTGGGTATATACCCAGTAATGGGATGGCTGGGTCGAATGGAATTTCTAGTTCTAGATCCCTGAGGAATCGCCACACTGACTTCCACAAGGGTTGAACTAGTTTACAGTCCCACCAACAGTGTAAAAGTGTTCCTATTTCTCCACATCCTCTCCAGCACCTGTTGTTTCCTGACTTTTTAATGATTGCCATTCTAACTGGTGTGAGATGGTATCTCATTGTGGTTTTGATTTGCATTTCTCTGATGGCCAGTGATGGTGAGCATTTTTTCATGTGTTTTTTGGCTGCATAAATGTCTTCTTTTGAGAAGTGTCTGTTCATGTCCTTCGCCCACTTTTTGATGGGGTTGTTTGTTTTTTTCTTGTAAATTTGTTGGAGTTCATTGTAGATTCTGGATATTAGCCCTTTGTCAGATGAGTAGGTTGCGAAAATGTTCTCCCATTTTGTAGGTTGCCTGTTCACTCTGATGGTAGTTTCCTTTGCTGTGCAGAAGCTCTTTAGTTTAATTAGATCCCATTTGTCAATTTTGGCTTTTGTTGCCATTGCTTTTGGTGTTTTAGACATGAAGTCCTTGCCCATGAGAGATCTTATATAGTCTAGGTACCAGTCCTTTTTTTTAGTAATGTGTGTGTGTGTGTTTTCCTGTTCCCTAGTTTATTCTTTCCACCCTCTTTTTTTTTTCTTTTGAGACAGAGTCTGGCTCTGTTGCCCAGGCTGGGGTGCGGTGGCGCAATCTCGGCTCACTGCAAGTTCCGCCTCCCAGGTTCACGCCATTCTCCTGCCTCAGCCTCCCGAATAGCTGGGACTACAGGCACCCGACACCACGCCGGCTAATTTTTTCTGTATTTTTTTAGTAGAGACGGGGTTTCCCCATGTTAGCCAGGATGGCCTCGATCTCCTGACCTCGTGATCCGCCCACCTCGGCCTCCCACAGTGCTGGGATTACAGGCGTGAGTTCCCACACCTGGCCTTTTCACCTTCTTAACAGGGTCTTTGGCAGAGCAAATGTTTTAAATTTTGATAAGATTCAGATAATCAATTTTTCAATTTATGGATAATGCTTTTGGTGTCCAATCTCAGAACTCTTTGCCAAGCCCTACAACCTGAAAATTTTCTTCATTTTGTTCCCTCAAACTTTTATAGTTTTATAGTTTTATGTTTTACACTTATTTATTTTTAAATTTATCTGTTTATTTATTTATTTATTCTATTATACTTTAAGTTCAGGGATACATGTGCAGAACATGCAGGTTTGTTACATAGGTATCCATGTGCCATGGTGGTTTGCTCCCCCCATCAACCCGTCATCTACATTAGGTATTTCTCCCAGTGCTATTCCTCTCCTATCCTCCTACCCCCCCAACAGACCCCGGTGTGTGATGTTCCCCTTCCTGTGTCCATTTGTTCTCATTGTTCAACTCCCGCTAATGAGTGAGAACATGTGGTGTTTGGTTTTCTGTTCCTATGTTAGTTTTCTGAGAATGATGGTTTCCAGCTTCATCCATGTCCCTGCAAAGGATATGAACTCATCCTTTTTTATGGCTGTGTAGTATTCCATGGTGTATATGTGCCGCATTTTCTTTATCCAGTCTTGGGCATTTGGGTTGGTTCCAAGTCTTTGCTATTGTGAATAGTGCTTCAATAAACATACGTGTGCTGTGTCTTTATAGTGGAATAATTTATAATCCTTTGGTTATATACCCAGTAATGGGATTGCTGGGTCAAATGGTATTCTGGTTCTAGATCCTTGAGGAATCTCCACACTGTCTTCCACAATGGTTGAACTAATTTATACTGCCACCAACAGTGTAAAAGCATTCCTATTTCTTCACATCCTCTCCAGCATCTGTAGTTTCCTGACTTTTTAGTGATCACCATTCTAACTGGTGTGAGATGGTTTCTCATTGTGGTTTTGATTTTCATTTCTCTAATGACCAGTGATGATGAGCTTTTTTTCACAAGTTTGTTGGCTGCATAAATGTCTTCTTTTGAGTAGTGTCTGTTCATATCCTTTGCGCACTTTTTGATGGGGTTGTATTTTTCTTGTAAATTTGTTGAAGTTCCTTGTAGATTCTGGATATTATCCCTTTGTCAGATGGATAGATGGCAAAAATTTTCTCCCATTCTGTAGGTTGCCTGTTCACTGTGATGATAGTTTCTTTTGCTGTGCAGAAGCTCTTTAGTTTAATTAAATCCCATTTGTCAATTTTGGCTTTTGTCACCATTGCTGTTGCTGTTTTAGTCATGAAGTGTTTGCCCATGCCTATGCACTAAATGGTATTACCTAGGATTTCTTTTAGGGTTTTTATGGTTTTAGGTCTTATGTTTAAGTCTTTCTTTCATCTTGAGTTAATTTTTGTATAAGGTGTAAGGAAGGGGTCCAGTTTCAGTTTTCTACATATGGCTAGCTAGTTTTCCTTGTACCATTTATTAAATAGGAAGTCCTTTCCCAATTGCTTGCTTTTGTCAGTTTTGTCGAAGATTAGATGTTTGTAGATGTGTGGTGTTATTTCTGAGGGCTCTGTTCTATTCCATTGGTCTATATATCTGTTTTGGTACCAGTACCATGGTGTTTTGGTCATTGTAGCCTTGTAGTATAGTTTGGATTCAGGTAGCGTGATGCCTACAGCTTTGTTCTTTTTGCTTAGGATTGTCTTGGCTATACAATCTCTTTTTTGGTTCCATAAGAAAGTTAAAGTAGTTTTTTCTAATTTTGTGAAGGAACTCAATGATAGCTTCATGGGGATAGCATTGAATCTATAAATTACTTTGCGCAATATGGCCATTTTCACAATATTGATTCTTCCTACCCATGAGCATGGAAATTTTTTTATTTGTTTGTTTCCTCCCTTATTTCCTTGAACAGTGGTTTGTAGTTCTCCTTTAAGAGTCCGCAAAATAACCTGCTGGTATCATAATGACAGGATCAAATTCACACATAACAATATTAATCTTAAATGTAAACAGGCTAAATGCCACAATTAAAAGACACAGACTGGCTAATTGGATAAAGAGCCAGGACCCATCGGTTGCTGTATTCAACTGACCCATCTCACATGCAAAGATACACATAGGCTCAAAATAAAGGGATGGAGATTTACTAAGCAAATGGAAAGCAAACAAACAAACAAAAAAAGCGGTGGTGCAATCCTAGTCTCTGATAAAACTGACTTTAAACCAACAAAGATTAAAAAAGACAAAGAAGGGCATTATATAATGGTAAAGGGATCAATGCAACAAGAAGAGATAACTATCCTAAATATATATGCACCCAATACAGGTGCACTAAAATTAATAAATTAAGTTCTTATAGACCTACAAAGACACTTAGACTCCCACAAAATAATAGTGGGAGACTTTAACACCCCACTGTCAATATTAGATCACTGAGACAGAAAGTTAACAAGGATATTCAGGACTTGAACTCAGCTTTGGACCAAACGGACCTAATAGACATCTACAGAACTCTCCACCCCAAATCAACAGAATATACATTCTTCTCAGCACCACATAGCACTTATTCTAGAGTTGACCACATAATTGGAAGTAAAACACTCCTCAGCAAATTCAAAAGAATGGAAATCATAATAAACAGTATCTCAGGCCATAGTGCAATCAAATTAGAATTCAGGATTAAGAAACTCACTCAAAACCACACAACTACATGGAAACTGAACAACCTGCTCCTGAATGACAACTGGGTAAATAACAAAATGAAGGCAGAAATAAAGATGTTCTTTGAAACCAATGAGGACAAAGACACAACATACCAGAATCTCTGGGACACAGCTAAAGGAGTGTTTAGAGGGAAATTTATAGCACTAAATGCCCACTGGAGAAAGCAGGAAAGATCTAAAATGGACACACTAACATCACAATTAAAGGAACTAGCGAAGTAAGAGCAAACAAATTCAAAAAGCTAGCAGAAGACAAGAAATAACTAAGATCAGAGCAGAACTATAGGAGATAGAGACATGAAAAACTCTTCAAAACTCAGTGAATCCAGGAGCTGGTTTTTTGAAAAGATTAACCAAATAGATAGATACACTGCTAGACAGACTAATAAGAAAAGAGAGAAGAATCAAATGGAGACAATAAAAAATTACGAAGGGTAGATCACCATTGATACCACAGAAATACAAAGTACCATCAGAGAATACTATAAACACCTCTATGCAAATAACCTAGAAAATCTAGAAAAAATGGATAAATTCCTGGACACAAACACCCTCCCAAGACTAAACCAGGAAGAAATCAAATCTCTGAGAAGACCAATAACAAGTTCTGAAATTGAGGCAGGAATGAATAGCCTACCAACCAAAAAAAAACAAGAACGGGATGGATTGACAGCCGTATTCTACCAGAGGTACAACAAGGAACTGGTACCATTCCTTCTGAACGGGATGGATTGACAGCTGTATTCTACCAGAGGTATAACAAGGAACTGGTACCATTCCTTCTGAAACTATTCTAAACAACAGAAAAAGAGGGACTCCTCCCTCACTCATTTTATGAGGCCAGCATCATCCTGATACCAAAACCTGGCAGAGACACAACTAAAAAAGAAAATTTAAGGCCAATATCCCTCATGAACATCGATGAGAAAATCCTCAATAAAGTATTGGCAAACCAAATCCAGCAGCACATCATCTGTGGGATGCAAAACTGGTTCAACATACGCAAATCAATAAACGTAATCCATCACATAAACAGAACCAATGACAAAAACCACATAATTATCTCAATAGATGGAGAAAAGGCCTTCGATAAAATTCAACACTGCTTTGTGCTAAAAACTCTCAATAAACTAGGTATTGATGGAACATATCTCAAAATAGTAAGAGCTATTTATGACAAACCCATAGCCAATATCATAGTGAATGGGCAAAGGCTGGAAACAATCCCTTTGAAAATTGGCACAAGACAAGGATGCCCTCTCTCACCACTCCTATTCAACATAGTATTGGAAGTTCTGGCCAGGGCAATCAGGCAAGAGAAAGAAATAAAGGGTATTCATATAGGAAAAGAGGAAGTCAAATTGTCTCTGTTTGCAGATGACGTGATTGTATATTTAGAAAAACCCCATCGTCTCAGCCCAAAAATCTCCTTAAGCTGATAAGAAACTTCAGCAAAGTCTCAGGATATGTTTTACATTTAAATCCACAATTCGTTCTGAGTTTTTAAAAATAAATTGTGAGTATTATGTCAAAGATATCATTTTTTTCTTTTTTGCCTCTAGATGTACATTTCTTCTAGCACCATTTCTTGAAAAGGCTATGCTTCTACCATTTCATTACCTTTGCACCTGTTTTCAAAAATCAGTTAAGCAAAAATCTGTTTTTGGTTTCCTTATTCTGTTTCATTGGTCTATTTTTGTATCCCTCCACCAATACCATTCATGATAACTGTTGCTATGTATTAGAATTTTCAAATTTTTAATATAGGTTATCTCTACAGGATGAGCTTAATTCCAAATTTGTTCCCTAGCATTTATTTGCCACAAGTTTTATGACAGCATGATTCATTCATTCTACAAATATTTAAGTCCATATTTTGCTTTTTGTACTCCAGATACATTACCAAACAAAATGTGAAAGAATCCCTGACTTCTTATAGCTTATATTCTAATAAAATGGGCATACAGTTCACAATAACCATTATAAATGTGTAAATTATATTGGATGTTGAAAGTAATATGTACCAGGAGAAAAATCACATTAATTAAAAAAAGATAAAATTAAAAGGAATTGTGAAAAATGAGTTGGAAATTGGGCGGGTGTGTTAGTTCTTACTGTGGTAACAAACAACTTTAACAAACTCAATGATTTACAACAGAAAAAAAATATTTCTCACTCTCACTTGATATGATCTGCAGCAGTGGTAGGTCAGCCCTGGCTCTGCTCCACATGTCTGGTTAATTTCAGCATCCAGATAGAAAGAATGCCATTTTTTAAGAAAAGGAAGAAACATAAATACAATATTCCTACAGTCAGGTGAGGTGGATATATAATTGGAGCAACACTCTCATACATAGTCTTATCTAATACTCTAATATACTAGAATCTACTGTCTTGGTAATGGATATTAACTTTCCTTCCTTTTTTATTCAACATCATTCACCCCATCACTAAGAAAGTTACCTCAAAAGTTTCACTTACTACAGTATCAATCTTAATATTCACTTAATGTCCACAATTTTAATATAGTTTCTATATGTTTTACATATCGCTTTTCTTAGTCTAAAGATATATGAATAAAATGGAAAGTTATGTCTCCATCCTTAAGATATAATGGAGAAACAGGGACATATTTATGACAATAAACACTTCCTTTAAGAAAAGGAAAGAATAGGAGGAACATTGCCATTACTGGTATGTAAAAGTTCTGAAACCAAGAAATACAGATATTTGCAAGAATCTTGTATGTTGGATGAAAAGCATTTTCTTGAAAGTAAAACTTCTACTCCATAGGAGGAGCACCTCCATCCATTCTTTTTGAATCTTGGCTCTTCCCTTTAAGTTCAGTATCCTTCTTGGCCACATCTGAAAAGGAGAATATATCCTGTATTGGGATAGGTAAATGTCTCAACCTGTTTTTGCCTGTAGAAGTTTAGGAATCCAAGAGTTATTTTAAAATTTGATAATAACAGTCTTTCATTTTTAGCTGATGGTTCATTTGGCAGTGAAATCCACTGAAAAAAAGATTTTTTTGGCTTTTTACCTATTTGATGGCAATTTTCTCTACATGCCAATAGACACATAAAAAATATAGAGTATTTTAAAGATATGTTCTATAAATTTCATTCTCATTATGTTTAATTTATAAGGATAATGTGAAAGAACCTCACTATTATTTTCACTAAGCCATTTTAGCCAATTGAAAGGATTTATCATGAATCAACTGAAATTATTCAGAGGCTATAGCAAATAATAAGATTGGCATGCCCTCAAGTTGGTTTTTGCTTTAAGGCTGTCTTAATTTGTCATTGTTTCTCAAAGCATTTCTTGATTTTTTTTTCTTACCTTTTTGTTATGAGAGTTGCATCTTTCCATACTGTAGCTACTGAAATTTTTGGATTCTCTTTTCTCTTTTAGCATGCTTGCTGGCCAGTTAATTGTTTTCTGAGTTTTTGTTTTTTTGTTTTTTAAATACCCAATCAGATGTAGCTGATAGAAACTATGTGAAGCCCAGTAACCATCAACTTATTATCTTCCTTAGGTGACATATCACAGTGACAATTTTACTACATTTTCTGTACTAAATACTACAGGTGACAGTTTTACTCAATGTTCTGTCACTGGATAACATGGCTTTCCATCATTTGAGTGTTCAACAGGAGCTTACTCAAGACCACATTTGATCCCATGTAGTGCAGGATTTTTCTTATGAAAGAAACCTACTTACCATTTTCTATGTCAGTTGATGTACATCTCTTTATATTTTAGTAAAATAAATGGATATAAAAATAAATAAAGTTTTATTTCTCTCTCATAACTAATTAGATCATAACAGCTCTAGTTTCCTATGGTTCTTCTCTCATGTCTTCTTTATTTTAGGATCTAGGCTTAAATGCTATACTAATGGCAGAGTTTAAAAAAATAAAAACTGAATATTTCAGAGGAATATTCAAAGATTAGCCTAGAATGTGATATATGTTATGTCTTTCTACAGTCCATTGTCCAAAATAAGACACATGGCCAAATCCAGTGTCACTGGCACAAGAATATTTGTTTCTCTTACAGTGAGGCACTTGAAGTCACATGCTAACAGAGGAGTGTTTTTAGAGTTGCAAAAAAGAATGTTTTGAAAAAGTACTGCAAACTACCATAGTAGGAAATGGTGGTGTGCAACTTTAATTGAAGACTTAAGGTAAGAGTTAATGAGAAGATAAGATTTAAGCAATACTTTAATGGAGAAGAGAGTATAGGCCACATGGGTATCAGGATTTACAGCCTATATAAAGACTCTGAATTGGGGACATATCTCCCATATTGAGGAAAAGTAGAGAGACCCATATGTCTGGAGCTGAGTTAGGGAAAGTATACTCAGTAAGAGTTAAAAACAAATATAGCCTTACAATTCCTGTGTAAATATATTCCTTCCTATGGATAATGTCTACATCCCCGTTATTCCATATTAAGACTCTTGAAATAGCCTCTCAATGTTTCTCATGTCTCAAGTTTCACTTCCTCCTATGTCCACGCTCCACACTATTAAAAATGCAACTCAGACTGTCACTCTTGTGTTCAAAATCTTCTTCTTTCTCCCCATTAGGTACTATAATATTTATAATTCTTTAAAATGGTTTACAACGTTCTTCATTATCTAACTTCAGTATCACAGATACAAGTTAAGTGTCTCTTATTCTAAATGCTTGCAACAAGCAGTTTTTAAGATTTTGGATTCTTTTGAATTTTGGAATATTTGCATTATACTTACTGGTTCAACATCCCTAATTCAAAAATCTAAAATCCAAAATGCTCCAATGAGCATTTCCTTTTAGCATCATGTTTGTTAGTGCTCAAAAAGCTTCAGATTTTATCAGTCACACAATCAGACATGAAATAATCCTCATTAATGCAAAAGAACCAAAATCATACCAACCATTTTCTCAGACCACAGCACAACAAAAATAGAATTCAAGACTAAGAAAATCACTCAAAACCATACAGTGCATGAAAATTAAACAATCTGCTCCTGAATTACTTTTAGGTAAATAATGAAATTAAGGCAGAAATCAAGAAGTTCTTTCTTTGAAACTAATGAGAATAAAGATACAACATACCAGAATCTCTGGGACACACAACTAAAGCAGTGTACAGAGGATAATTTATAGCACTAAAGGCCCACATCAAAAAGTTAAAAAGATCTAATTGACAACTTAACATCACAACTAAAAGAACCAGAGAAGAAAGAGAAAACCAACCCTCAAGGTAGCAGCAGACAAGAAATAACCAAAGTCAGAGCTGAACTGAAGGAGATTGAGACACACAAAAAATTAGAAAGATCAACGAAGCCAGGATATGTTTTTTGGAAAAAAATAGTAAGATAGCTAGCTAGACTAATAAAAAAGAAACGAGAGAATATCCAAGTAAACACAATCAGAAATTCAGAAATGACAAAAGGGATATTACTACTGACCCCACAGAATTAAAAAATAACCATCAAATACTATTATGAACACCTCTATTCACACAAACTAGAATTCTAGAAGAAACGAATAAATTCCTTGATACTACACCCTCCTAAAGCTGAAACAAGAAGAAATCGAATCCCTACACAAACCAATAAAAAGTTCCAAAATTGAATCAGTAATAGCCTACCAACCAAAAAATGACCAGAACCAGATGAATTCACAGATGAATTCTACCAGATGTACAAAGAAGAGCTAGTACCATACCTACTAAAACTATTGCAAAAACTGAGGATGAGGGACTTTTCTCCAACTCATACTATGAGTCCAGCATCATCCTGATACCAAACCTGGCAGAGACCCAACACAAAAATAAAACTTCAGGCCAATATCCTCAATAAACATTGATGTAAAAATTCTCAACAAAATACTAGCAAACAAAATTGAGCAGCATATCAAAAAGCTAATCCACCATGAACAAGTAGGCTTCATCCCTGGCATGCAAGATTGGTTCAACAAACACAAATCAATAAAAGTGATATATCCCTTAAACAGAACTAAAGACAAAAACCACATGATCATCTCATTAGGTAAAGAAAAGGCTTTCAATAAAATTCACCATCCTTTGTTAAAAACTCTCAACACACTAGGTATTGAAGGAACATACCTCAAAATAAACATTAAACTGAATAGGCAAAAGCTAGAGGCATTCCCCTTGAACACAAGTACAAGACAAGGATTCTCTCTCTCACCACCCCTTTTCAAAATAATATAATATTGGAAATCCTTACCAGAGCAATCAGCCAAAAGAAAGAAAGGGCATCCAAATAGGAAGAAAGGAAGTCAAACTATCCTGTTTGCAGATGACATGATTCTATATCTAGAAAACCCCAGTTTCAGCCCCAAAGTTCCTTAAGCTGGAAAACAACTTCAGCAAAGTTTCAGGATACAAAATCAAGGTACAAAAATGACTAGCATTCCAATAAACCAAGAACAGCCAAACAAGGGCCAAACTAGGAACATAACCCCATCACAATTGTGACAAAAAGAATAAATTACCTAGGAATAGAGCTAACCAGAAAGGTGAAATATCTCTACAGTGAGAACTACAAAACATTGCTCAAGGAAATCAGAGATGACAGAAACAAATGTAAAAACATTCCATACTCATGGATAGTAAGAATTAATATTTAAAGGGCTATATGGTCGACGCAATTTACAGATTCAGTGCTACTTTTATTATAATACCAATGACATGCTTCACAGAACCAGAAAAAGACTATTTTAAAATTCATATGGAACCCAAAGAGAGCCCTAGCCAAGGCAATCCTAAGAAAAGAAGAGCAAAGCAGGAGTCATAAAACTACCCAACTTCAAACTCTACTACAGGGCTACAGTAACCAAAACAGCATGGTACTGATATAAAAACAGAAACATAGACAAATGGAACAGAATGGAGAGCCCAGAAATAATGCCACACATCTAAAACCATCTGATCTTCAACAATGCTGACAAAAACAAGCAATGGGGAAAGGCTCCCTAGTCAATAAATGGTGCTGGGATAATTGGCTAGTGATATGAAGAAAACTGAAACTGGATCCCTTCCTTACACAATATAAAAAATCAACTCAAGATGGATTAAAAACTTAAATGTAAAACCTAAAACTATCAAATGCCTGGAAGAAAACTTAGGCAATACCATTCTAGACATAGGAATGAGCAAAGATTTCATGACAAAGATGTGAAAAGCAATTGCAACAAAAGCAAAAACTTTTGGCATCTAATTAAACTTCTGCATAGCAAACTGCCAACAGAGTAAAGAAATAACCTATAGAATGGGAGAAAGTATTTGCAACCTATGCATCTGACAAAGGCCTAATATCCAGTATCTTTAAGAAACTTAAACGTTCAAGCAAAAAACAAACAATCCCATTAAAAAGTGGACAAAGAATGTGAACAGACACCTTTCAAAGGAAGACAGACATGTGGCCAACAAGCATATGAAAAAAAGCTCAGTATCACTGATTATTAGAGAAATGCAAATCAAAACCATGATGAGACACCATCTCACACCAGTCAGAATGGCTATTATGAAAAAATCAAGAAATTACAGATACTGGCAAGACTGCAGAGAAAAGGGAATTCTTTTACACTGTTGGTGGGAGTGTAAATTAGTTCAACCATTGTGAAAAGCAGTGTGGCGATTCCTTGAAAAGTTAAAAACAGAACTACCATTCAACCCAGCAATCCCATTACTGGGTATATACCCAAAGGAATATAAATCATTCTGTCACAAAGACATGTGTATGCTCACTGCAGCACTATTCACAATAGTAAAGACATGGAATCAACCTAAATGCCCATCAATGGAAGACTAAATAAAGAAAATATGGTACATATAC
Organism: Pongo abelii; assembly: GCF_028885655.2. Classification (NCBI taxonomy): domain Eukaryota; kingdom Metazoa; phylum Chordata; class Mammalia; order Primates; family Hominidae; genus Pongo; species Pongo abelii. The sequence goes on from NC_071998.2 coordinate 35,321,728, forward strand.
ACAATGGAATACTACGCAGCCATAAAAAGAATGAGATCATGTCCTTTGCAAGAACATGGATGAAGCTGGAGGCCATTAACCTTAGCAAACTAACACAAGAACAGAAAACCAAATACTACATGTTCTCACTTATAAGTGGGAGCTTAATGATGAGAACACATGGACACAAAGAGGAGAACACACATTTGGGCCTACCAGAAGTGTGAGGATGGAAGGAGGGAAAGGTTTAAGAAAAGTAACTACTGGGTACTAGGCTTAGTACCTGGGTGACAAAATAATCTGTCCATCAAATCCCGGTGGCACAAGTTTACCTACATAACAAACCTGCACATGTACCCCTGAAACTAAAATACAAGTAAAACAAAACAGAAACTCCAGATTTTGGAGCATTTCAGATTTTGGATGTTCACTAACCTGTACTCCAAGGCTAAGTTCTGTTATTTCCTCCATTCTCAATCTATCCTCGGAATTGCATACTTCAAACATACAGAATAATTTATAACCATTGAATGTTCTATGTTGTATTCGTAGCTGAGTTTGTAATGCTTTCCCTCAGCATGGTTCAAATATATATTTGCATGAACAATATGTAATTATTTTTAAAAATATAATCAAAGTCTCACCTCTGTGGAGAAAATGCTATGCATTCTATGGGTTTCAACAAATATATTAATGACATGTGTCCACTATTATATCATTCTGAGAATTTTCACTGACCTAAAAATCCTGTATGCTCTGCCAATTCATCCTTTCCTGCCCCAACTACTTGACGCCACTGATCTTTTTAATGTCTCCATAGTTTTGCCTTTTCCAGAATGTCATACAGTTGAAATCATACAGTATGCAGCTTTTCAAATTGGCTTCTTTCACTTAGTAATATGTATTTACATTCCCTTTATGTCTTTTCATAGTTTGACAGCTCATTTCTTTTTCACTCTGAATAATACTCTATTGTCTGGATGTAGCACAGTTTATTTATCTTTTTGTCTACTGAAGGACATCTGGGTTGCTTCTAAGTTTTGGCAATTATAAATAAAGCTGCTATAAACATCTGTGTGCAAGTTTTTGTGTGGACATAATTTTTCAATTTCTTTGGGTAAATATCAAGCAGTGTGATTTTTAGATCTATGATAAGAGTATGTTTAGTTTTGGAAGAAACTGCTAAACTGTCTTCCAAAGTAGCTAACCATTTTGCATTCTCACCAACTATTGAGAGTTCTTGTTGCTCCACATCGTTGCCAGCAGTTGGTGTTGTCAGTGTTCTGGATTTTGGCCATCGTAATAGGTCTGTGGTGGCATCTTACTGTTGTTATAATTTGCATTTCCTTGCTTACATATAATGTGAAGCATCTTTTATATGCTTATTTGCCATCTGTATATCTTCTTTGGTGAGGTATCTGTTTGTCTTTGGCCCATTTTAAAAATGTTCTTATTGTTGAGTTTCAGAGCTTTTTGTGTATCTTAACAGTCCTTTATCAGATATGTCTTTTGCACATCTTTTCTCCCAGTCTGTGCATTATCTTTTCATTCTCTTGACAGTATCTTTCACAGAGCAAAGATTTTTAATTTTACTGAAATCAAGTTTATCAATTCTTTCATGAATTGTGCCTTTGGTGTTACATCTAAAGAGTCATCTCCTAACCCAAGGTCATATAGATTTTCCCCTATATTATTTTATAGGAGATTTATAGTTTTGTGTTTTACATTCAATTCTGTGATAAATTTTCAGTTAATTTTTCTGAAAGGTATAATGTCTGTGTCTAGATAATTTTTTTTTTGCATGTGAATGTCCCGTGGCACCATTTTTAAAAATACTATCTTTTCTCCAATGCATTGCCTTTTCTCCTTTGTCAAAGATTAATTATCTGTATTTATGTGGGTTTATTTCTGGGCTCTGTATTCTGTTCCATTGATTTATTTGTCTATTTTTTTTTGCCAATACAACACTGTCTTGATTACTGAGGTTTTATAGTAAGCCATGAAGTTGGGTGGTATCAGTCCTCCAACTTTATTCTTCTCCTTTATTATTGTTTTGACTGTTATGTTTTGATTTACTTTTTCTCCTGTGAAATCTTCATTGTTTTATGTTCTATATGTGTCCATTATATATTGCCCTAATAATTCTGTATAACAAATAATCACAAAGCCTTAATGGCATATAATAATGATTATTATTAACTCAGTGATCTTAGCTAAATTCACATTATCTGAGGTCTGAGGGGTTGGGTGGGAACAGTGTGGTCCAGGATGACCTCACAGCTTGCTCGCATGGGAGAGGTAGCATTCAGAAAGAGTAGAAATGTGCAAAGCTTTTTTTTTTTTTTAGTATGAATAAGTTCATATATATATTATTTAATTTTTTATTTCTATGGGCACATAGTAGGTGTATACTTTCATGGAGTGCATATGATGTTCTGATATAGGAATACAATATATAATAATCACATCACAGTAATTGGAGTATTCATCACCTCAAGTATTACCTTTTTGTAAGTATTACCTTTTTGTATTAAGAGCATTCCAATACTGATCTAGTTATGTTAAAATATACACTGAATTATTGTTGATTATAGTCACCCTGTTGTGCTATAAAATACTAAATCTTATTCATTCTTTCTAACTATATTTTTGTACCCACCCACAATCTTGACTTTTCCCTCCCTCCCCACAATCCTTCCCAGTCTCTACAAGACTTCTTGAGGCCTATGTTTGGAACCACCACACTGCCACTTCCATCACATTCTATTTTCCAAAACAAGTTTAAAATCTAGTTCAGATTCAACTGTTGTGCAATGTCACACTAAAAGAGGCTTGGATCTAGTGAAATAATTAATTAAAACCAAAAATATAATCAGCATATCACATTGCATACTTATTTGTATACTTTGCTTATAATCAGTCTCCTTTGTTGGAATCTAAGCTCTAAAAAAAGAATTTTGTCTGTTCTGTTCAACATCTTATTCAAAATGCCTGTAATTTGCCTGGCACATACAGTAATTATTTGTTGAATAAATGGATGAATGGAAACCTTCACAACACCTTTACAGAGGCTATAAGCTCTATAAGATCAAATACTCTGCCATTATTAAAATTTTGTTCATACCTGATATGATGCTAGGCAAATAAAGGATAAGTAATAAAAGTTTCTTGGATGAATAAATGAATAAAAAATAGCAATACGTCCTAGAAGGGAAATGAAAGAGAAATTTCCTCCCAATGGTATCAACTTGCTTTTATAAATGAATTTTTCCAAATGTTTTCTTCTGATTCAAATAATTTGGAAATAGTCTTTCTAACAAAAGATGGAGTTCAGTGCTTTTGAAATAATTATGGAAGTTTTCAGGTGCATATGGCATATAAAGGTGAGAAAGCAGCATCTGCATATGGCTATGGAGAAAAATATGAACATTAAGATGTCCACCTAATTGGGGAGATTAATTGTAATTGTAGAAATTAAACTATAATTTGGGTTCCAGGATTATCCCTCGAGTTTCATTAAGGTTAACATGACTCACCCGTAATTGCTTCTATCAACATAGCTTTGCCAGACTGCCAGACAGAAGAGCCTATTGGCTTGGTTTAAGTCCAGGTCTCTCACAGACAAATGACCTAGAGAAGTATCATCCTTTTACTCTAAAATTAGCCTGGAGAAAATTTTAACCTGATTTCTTGACTGTCAGTCATGTTAAGTGAAAGGAATTTGGAAAAACAGAATACTTAAAATACTCCTTTATCCTTAGTTTCTTGAATCAGATAATTTTTTAATAAAATAATTTAAAAATACATAGTGTTATGGTTTTACTGGTTTTATGCACTTTATGAAGATTCACTGAGCTGTGCCTTCTTGATTTATACTCTTGTATATGTCATTTTATATTTATATATTTTTATATAGTTATATCATATTTTAATAAAATATATATTTAAACAACTAATATATTTTTATGTGCATATTCTTAGAGATTTAAAGCACTTGTGAAATACATCAAAGTTTGAAACTAATGGAAGTATGTGTTTATTTTAATTTATATTACTTTTGAAACTTATTAACCAACCTGAACTGCAGTGTATTACATTAAATTGGTAACATGAATGAACTTTTGAATATACCCTAATTTAGAAAAAACACAAAACTTAAATCCCATTTCCTTTGAATGCCATGAAATGCATTATTGGCTTTCCACATCTCCTTTTTGCCTCTACTTCAGCCTACTAAAGAGGTTTTTCATATTATTTATGAATTTCTTTATAAATACAGTCCGTTTTCTCAGCATAGCGAGGAAAATAAATTAAACCTAAAGTTCAGTATTGGGACATATTATATTTGATTCTGTCTAGTATTTGCATTTTATTCCAATGGGAAAGCTGATATGTTTAAGTTTTGAAGTAAAAATTCTATTTATTTGAGGATAATTTATAGACCTTCTCAATACATTCCAAAATCAATTTGTCAAAATGAGGGGAAACACCACATGGCACATGGGTTTAAAACACTAGAGATGACTCTACTAGGGACATGATATTTAAGATAATTATGACTTACAGCTATATAAGTATCTTTCTTTCAGTGAGAGACTAAAAAATTTGCCATGTAGCTTGAACCCGGAGGGGGAGGTTGCAGTGAGCCGAGATCACGCCACTGCACTCCAGCCTGGGCAACAGAGCGAGACTCCATCTCAAAAATAAAATAAAATAAATTAAATTAAATTATCCTTGTAAAGGGGCTGATAAGAGAACCATTGCATTTAGAAGTTACTTTTAACTGACTGCCAGTGTTTACTTTAAGGTCGCAAAAAGAATTTAAGGACTGAATTCATAAAAAAAGCTGAATTTATCTGACTGTACTGTGACAATGGCAGATACATACAAACCTCCTGTTCAGGCCCTTAGCTAAGTTCCAATTTCATGAGTTAGACATTCTGAGACAAAGCAGAAAGAAAGGTGTTAAAAATTAGACTTGCAAATTTAAAAATACATAGTGTCAGTCTAGTGATGTTTAAACATCCATTTAGAATAACTCACAGAGGAACTGTAGCATATTACAAAGTGGAATCATGAATATGCAATCGGCAAATGGTTCTGGAGTCTGATCACCATCTCTGTCAATTACAGCAGTCACTTTCTGTGATGGTACCTTGGCACTTTGACAGTGATTATACCTTTACCTGATGTATTGCAGATATTATGCTTCAGTTGTTTATAAATAGAACCATATCTTACTCTTTTGCTGTAAGAATAGAATGTTTTAAGTAAGGAAAATATTCCCCATAATAAATCTTCCACTTAAGTCACTCATGCATGATCAGACTGGGAATACTGTATGATGCCACTACCACATGATAAAAGCAAGTTCCCAAATCCCTCTTTTTATTATTCCTAAATGCAAAGTAATGTGGAGCTTTTTTCAAGGTAACTGAAAAGAACCTGCACAAAGGATTCATTTACAGCATAGTGTCCATCACTTTAAAGGAGTAGGCTAGTAAAAAGAGAAATCCATTTTAGAACCTGAAGCAAAATGCCAAGAAAGAGGTATACAGATGTCAATCAAGGCAAAAATTATCTGGCTGTGAGGTAGTTTGGCTTGCTCCTTATCCTAACCAAACATTGTCTATTAGCTTATTTGTAGTCATCAACTTTGTGTATACATGGAAACTCAAGTGGTTTTCTTACAAAGTAATATTCTTCAAAGCCCATTTGCTTACGTTTAAGGTAAAACCATTAGCGAGACTAAATTATCAGATAACTCCTCAGTTTCCCACTTAATTTTGTCTATATATCTATATAAATAAACACTCCAATATTTAAGGCTGCTACAGGGTATCTGAACATACTCAGATACCTATCATGCAGATAATACATATGAATATTATATTTACTTCTTTGCAAATTTTTTACCCACATAAGTTTTTATAGAGCCAACTTTATATTTAGCCATTACTCAGGAGGTCCAGAAATTCACAGTTATGGAACACTACAGCTGAATTAAACTGTGGAAATCATATTGTTCAAATCACTTTACTCTCACCACCTTCCTCTGCAAAAATTTTCCAGATAAGAATGAAATTTGCTGCAGGTCACATAGCTAGTGTCAAAAGCAGGTCTTCAAATTAGAGCTCTTGTTTCACAATCAAGTGCCATTTTCAAAAAACCACAGTCTTTTTATATGTTTAACATAATGATATAAAGGAATAGTTCTGAGAGATGGAGGGAGGTAGAGAAGGGGGAGAAGTAAACCACGGGACTATGTTTCCATGACAAAACTGTAGTCTTAAGACTTAACACACAAAGCTACAGAAATAATCCATGGCTTGAAAATGTTCTCTCACAGTTATGGGATCTTCCCCCCAGAGTAGATGAACTAAATCTTGGTACGGGATGTTAATAAACAAAACTAACAAAAACAATTAGAATGCATTTAAGATATTCTAAAAATAAATGCTTACATTTCAACTCATCTTTTCTTGGTAAAGTCTTTCCACAGTCCACCACCATTAGGCTATACAAGGGGAAATACTGCACAAAATAACAACCTAAAATTTAATGTTTATTTCAAGGAAATGTTTTTACATCTCTCTTGAGAGATGTAAAAAAAATTGAGAAGAGAGAATGTGAATACTACTGCCCAAAAGTGAGCAATATAGGAAAAAAATGGTGTGGCAATTGTGCTTCGTAAGTATCAAATAAGAACAAATAGAAAGAGCATAGTATGCAAAAGGTAGACGAAGTACACAGAGCTGAAGAAAATATTCACGAATCAATAGTTATACCCAATCACTTCAAAATGTAGAACAATTTGGTATGACTAATTTAGTAAGCTTAGACTTTAAGCATAGGATTGAAAGGCATATTTAATTGAGATTGCAGACTTGCAAAAACATAGAAAATCACTAAAGAACAATAATCTCAAACTGACCAATAAACACAGCTAAAACTTTAGTTACTTCTGAAATTCTCATCATAGAGAAAAAGATTGGAATAACTCTAACCAATGTAGATAAAGAAGGCAAATCAATTAGGCCATTCAGAGAGAACCTGATAAATCCAGAATATAGATAAGCCTAATGAAAATAGTTACGTTTGAAGTAGGAAAGTCATCAAATGAAATCGCAGATACATTTAAATACTTACGATAATTTCTCCTATAGTGAAGAAAGAACTGTATCTGTAAATCAAAAAGTACAGTATTTAAAAAAAAGTAAAATCAGACACACAACATCAAGATGTTTCAGTAAAGCTGCTGTTTAGAAGCAATTAATTAACCAAGGGATAAATCAGACTGGCATCAGATTCACCATAGAAACCATCAATGTCAAATGAAAAAGCAGTATTTACCAAGTTCTAAACACAACCAATTGTGATCCAATATTATACTATTATACCCAGCTCAAACCTCATTCTGGTGTGAGGATAAAGTTGCAGATGCTCAACTATAAAAAAAAAAACCCATGAATAATAATGAGTAATATAGCATGAATCTTTCTTATAAACAATAAAACAAAATAAAAATCCAGGAGTGATAAATTTGAGCTAATTAAAAGGTAAATAAGAAGTCAAAATAATAGTGGAATGGAAAGCCATGATAAAATGATTGTAGATGACATGTGATTCCATTTAAATAGAGAACAGATACAAGATAATTTCTTAAGTTGTGGCTATATAATCAAAGTTAATGTTATGAAACATATAAAATGGAATAAATAAACTAAGGGCATGAGGCAGAGGATCTAATGTCCTTATTTTTCATATCAAAGCGAAGAGATATTGTTTAAATTTGAAACACCATATTAAAAAAGGAAAAAGAAAAGAGATTACAACCACTTACTGTTCTTCATAATCTCATTTCTTACCTTAGGGAGAAAATTTCTTTTAAGATAGAACCTCATATAGGAAAGAAATATTTAGCTGATGGTCAATAATTCCTTTATTTTTACTAAGTTTGATTTTAAAATTAGCTTTGGAGTGTTCACTTCGGCAGCACATAAAGTAAAAATTAGCTTGTGGGCATTATGAAGCAAAATGGTTGAATTTACCTTCCCACCAAAACAATTAAAAAGCTGAACAAATACAGGACAAAATTTTTTTTAGAATTTGGACAGCAAGCAGCAAAAGACTGTAGTCACTGAGAGAAGCCACATAAGCAGGGTGAGCCCCAGGATCCCACTAGGTTTATTTCTAGAGGAAAATTCTTAACCACGCTTAACCATGATATTAAATGGACGACAAATAGAGTGCAGTGGATTTGTTGAGTTGAGAAAACAGGGATCAGATTTGAGGGAGGGTGAAATGACTAAAAACTGGGGAGATGTTGTAGAGAGGAGGGAATTACTAAGGAAACAAGCCCTAAAAATCTGTACAGGGATCCCCTTGAATACTAAGCTATGCATGGATGAGGTGGAAGTTTAAGATTAATAAAATGACCCCTAGTAAGCAGAAAGGTAAAAACTTCTCAGCTTGCACAGTGCTGTGAGCCACCTGAGCTCCGGAAAGGCGGAGTGAACATTTGTTGATCACTCAGTACATTCAGTAGAAACCAGAAAAGAACTATAGTATATTAGTAGGGATTACCCATCCCCAGAGTAAGAAGTATTCCAAATGAGCTCTTACAAAAGGCTTTAAAATAAGCCTGGAGTAATCAAATTGATCCACAAGTAACAGCTGCATGCCTGTACAAAATCCAACATTTTAAAGGAAGACAACAGACCTAACACACAGCAACATACATTCAAAATATTGCAATTCCCGTAAAATAGGTATAATGTTGACAAGAAGTGGAAATATGTGAGTCTTACCCAGTAGAAAATCAAACAATGAAATTATCACAGAAAGACTTTAAAACAAATATTATGTTTAATGTGCTCAAAATGCAAAGTTATACAAGAAAATAATAAAGGAAAATAAAAATTATTTTAAAAGGACAAAGTAGAACTTCTAGAGTGAAAAAATAAAATAAAAAATTTACTGGATACATTTAACATTAGAATAGATACTGCAAAAATAAGAAAAAAAGACTGAAAAAAAATTGTACAGAGCTTCATGTGTATGTAGTATCAGATGGTCTAACATATGGGTCTTTAGAATACAAGAAAAAGGGAAGAGAAGCATAAAATTTTTGAAGAAAATAACATCTATGGTTTCCAAGTTTAAATAAAACTCCAACCTTACTTATTTAATAATTTTACTAAACTCCAAGGAGGATAAACACAGTGAAAATCACATTAAGTAGTGCCATAATCAAATTGCTAGAAAAGAGTGCTACAAAATCTTTAAAGCAATAAAGACTTCTGACTTCAGCTCCTACATGGAGTTTGGAAGTTGTGACTCTCATCTCTACACCAAAGAAAAAACTGAACAAACTGAAAATCAATGAGTTTTCTTGGACTCACTAGAGAAGAAAGTTTGCAGGATAATTTATCACCACAAAATGTAGAGAGACAGGTGAATCAAGAATCACAGTACAAATCTTCTTACCTGGAGTGAAAACCACTGGAGCCATAAATTGATAAATACACTTAATTGGTCATTTTGATGAAATGTTGATGGCTGATTGCAGATGAGTTTAAGAATGAGAAACTGCTGGGGCTGCAATAGGCAGGGGGAGTGGAAGGGCAGGTGGAACATTGTGTGTCTTACCTCCAGGAACCCTACCAGGACCTCACAGTGAAGATCTGAAAAAGATCCTTTTGTGGCTCTAGCAGAAGAAGGGAAAAAGAAGTAAGCTAACAGCATTCTTCTATTACAAACGCCTACTGTCCACAAGATAAAGCTTTGCCATAGCTTTATCCTACTTGGAGAAATGGGCTTACTCTCACTCCAACCCTCTTGAGCCTTCCTGTTTCATGCACAGTGAAAGAAGGAATCTAAGAAACACTTGTGAAGGTCAGAGCCCAGGAGCACAGGCCCAATAAAATAGCAAAATTTAATCTTAATATTATAGAATGCTTCCTCTCCTTCACAACTTACCACCAAAAAACAGGGCTCTAAAATAATAACATTGTATTTCAGCTAAAAGAGTTGTGAGACAAAGATTCTTTGAGGAGGAATACTGAGGGAAGCCCTAGTCAACCAGTGAGACAAAAATAAGGACACTGGAGGAATTTGAAACCTCTGACACCTGCAGACACATACACATTAAGCACAGCCCATCAGATATTAAATACAGTTTAAAGCACCCAGATTAACAAAAACATTTACACTAAAAGTGTACTTCAGTTTTTATTACCTGATATATCATGTCTGACTTTAAACGTGACAAAAGGCAAGAACGAACAGATTCTGAAGAGAAAAAAAGTATCAAAACCAGATGCAGATACAAAGTTGACAATGAAATTATCAGAGAGGGGATTAAAATGAACTATAATTAATATATTAAAGGCTTTAATGGAAAAAGTAGAAAATTTGTTCTAAAGTTTATATGAGAAGATAAAAGACCTAGAATAAATAGTCAACCTAATAATGAAGAAGAACAAAGTTGGAGGACTCACACTACCAACAAAAGGAATCAGGGATTCTTAGAGAAATATCTAATTCTAAGACTTGGGCAGTTAATATGCAAGATGAGTTTTTGGCATCTTATAGTGTTTGAAAATGAAGAAAAATTTAAAGAGTGAAACAAACATACTAAACACAATGATGTATTATGTCAAAGGGACTAAAAGTCACCTGAAAGAGCTCCCATTGTCCAAAGCTGGAACCATCTGAACAGTAAAATAAAATGTGGTATTGTATTATAAGCCAAAGTATAAAGTACCCATGTAATTATCCATGAATCCATATTGATATGAATAAATGACTGAGCAAATAGAGAAGAATGTCAAACAATATATGTAGATACTCTACCTTCAAAGAGGTGAAGCATAAATCTTTATTACTCAATTGTGAATTATGCATAGTGACTTGCTCCCAAATGGTGCTGTATAACAAGGGAGGAAAAAGAAAAGAATAACTTTACGGTAAGGAAATATGCAATTGCTACCTCAGCCAGGTAATCATGGTTTACATCTACGATGTTATGTACACTTGGCATACTGTGATAAAATAGCTTTTCCACGATGCTTTACCTCCATGCCTTACTTCTGCGCCTTCCCTCCATGTATCCCCATCATCCCAGTCTAATTATGGGAAAGCATCATACAACTCCCATTGCGGGAAATACCTGACTGTACTCTAGACAACTGTCAAGGTTATAAAAACATGATTATCAAAATTCTTTTCTGAGAGTGTCACAGCCAAGAGGAGCTTAAGAAGACATGATGACCAAAAGTAATTTGGTATTCAGATGAAATCCTGGAACAAAAAAGAACATTATGAACAAAATCTGAATAGAATATGGATATATTTAATACTAATGTATAAATATTGCTTAATTAATTGTAACAAATTTACCACACTAATGTAAGATGTTATAATAGGAAAACCTGCATTTATGGGGGTAATGGCAACTCTGTACTCTCTTCACAATTTTTCTGTAAATCTAAAATGGCTCTAAAATTAACAGTTTATTTTGAAAAAGAGAGAACAGGTAAACTTGTAAAGACAGGAACAAAACTAAAATTAATACAGACTGTTCATTACACAGTAGGAAAAAATGCTTGAGGAGCTGAAAGAAGAAAACCATAAACTTAAAATTTTATATTCGTCAAAAATGTACTCCAGATCCTTCCTATTACATATAGAAACAAGACATAAATGTTTACTGTCAGTCTATCAGCATTGTACTGATGAACTAACTCATCAAACAAAAAGAAATATGAGCTATTAGGTTGGGAAAGTGTGATAGATTGAATTTCAGCCCAAATTCTTTCCCCCCTCTTTATATCTGTTCTTTTCGTATATAACTTTCAAGTACTGTCCAAGTCTGGGCAGGAAATTTTACTCCGCCCTTAATGTTGTGATTCATAACTTTGGCCATGTGCTATTAGTAAACAAGACACAAGTAGAGACTTCGCACATACTTAGATAATTGGACTTGTTTACCTTTGCACCTCTACTTTCACCATGAGAGCTTGCCCAAGTTATTCTGAAGAATGAATGTGGGACATATGGAGCTTCACTGCATAGCCCGCCAACTGTAGACATAAAATGTAACTCAGGAGGACACAAACAAACAAACAAAATACAAACCAAACAAACAAAAATCCCACCAAACCTAAATCTCTGATTTTCAAATTCACAATCTGAATAATTATTAGAACAGTGAGTTTAAAGTCAACTTTCTATATAGTATTATTGTGGTAATACGTACTAATACAGAAAGAGTAAATTTTTATTCTAAGATGATATCATTGTATGTAGAAAATTCAAAATAATCTACAGACCATTATAATTCAAAAATGGATTAAAGAAGTTGGGTGGATCCAAGGTTAATGTAGAAAATTTATTTGTGTTTGTATATACTAACAATAAACAATTATAAATAAAAATTTAAAATGATTAATAATTTCATAAAAATTCACATAGTAATGATGCAGTAAAAGATATACAAGACTTTTATTCTAAAAATGTTGAAATGTTATTTGGAGAAACTAAAGAATACTTAAAACACTAGAAAGTTTATGAAAGTTCAATATTGTTAAGATGCCAAATTACTAAATATTGATCTATAAATTTAATATAGTTGCAATTAACATGTCAGCAATTTTTTTGGTGTAGATTGATGAGCTGATGATAGAACTTATATAGAAACAAAAGTTCCCCAAAAAAACTAAGACGATCTTAAATAACAAAGAACAACATTAGAGGTCTTATATTCTCAATTTCAAGACATGATGAAGTTATATTAATTGAGGAGTTAATTGTGCATTGTTAGACAAATAGACCAATGGAAAGAAAAGAAAACCTAGAAATATACCCACATATTTACAGTCACTCCAATATAGTCACCTAATTAGTGCAAAAGAGGATGGACTTTTCTATAAGTGACACTAGAATGTTTGGTTATCTATATGGAAAAATTATGAACCTTGAGACTTACTTCATACCATTCTTAAATATAAATGTGAATTTGATCTTAGACCTAAATCTAAAATTAAAGCAGTCAAACTTGTGTGGGGAAAAAAAAACAACCAGAATATATTCCTGACTTAGGATTAGGCAAAGGTTTCTTAAACAGGAAAAGCAATGACAACAAATATAAAACTCAACTGAATTACATTAAAATTAAAAACTTCTATTTCTCAAAATCATGATTAAGAATTGAATAAGCAAGTCACAGACTGGAAAAAAATATTTACAATACAAGAATCTGGTAAAAGGCCTATATCCAGAATGCATAATACACTCCTACAAAACAATCAGGAAGAGGTAAACAATCCAAATTTTAAAATGGCAGAGATGATCAGGCAATTCACAAAGTAGGATATTCAAACCAAAGATATATGAAAAGGAACTCAACTACATCACTATCATTACTCATCAGGAAAATGCAAATTAAACTCAAACTAAGATTATAATTACACATTCGCCGGAATGTTTAAGTAAAAAATAATGAATACTAAGTGTCAGTGAAAATGCGCAGAATTTTGCTGGTGGGAGGGAACATTTTTACAATCATTTTAGAAAACTCTTTGGCATTATCTACTGAAATAAAACATAGACTACTATGTCACATAGCAATTCCTCTAAGTGCATACTCAGATAAATCTGGGCATATAAACACAAAGCACATGTACAATACCCTAACAGAGCTTAATTCATAACAGCTAACACTTAGAAACAATGCAAATGTCCAACAGCAGAAAAGATAAACAAATTGTGGTACATTCATACAAAGTAACACTGAGCATATTAAAAAGAACAAACTGCTGATACAATAAATAACTTAATAAATCTCTAAAACACTAGGTTGCACAAAGGAAGCCAGGCACAAATGAATATATATTTTATTATTACAACTCTGTGAATTTGAAAGTCAGGGCAAAATAACCTAATTGTATTTTGTCATCCTAACCTTATACAGGGAATCCAAATTCTCATAAATTCTTGTTCCTGGTAAATAGCCATCTAGCAAGTCCTGATCCTGATTCTCAGCCTCTATTAAGGTCCAGATCAACAACTATCCTCATGGAAAAATGGTAAGAAATCTTCAGTTGCTTCACCACTCCCTGGAGAACTTTACACTCCTCCCTCTTTTTCCCATGGATTCTTCTTTTTTTTTTCATATTTAATGAAATGTTTTATTTTAAAGTTAATTAATTCATTTTTTTTATTATCCTACTTCAAGTTTTAGGATACGTGTGCACAACGTGCAGGTTTGTTACATATGTATACATGGGGCATGATGGTGTGCTGCACCCATTAACTCGTTATTTAGCATTACGTATATCCCCTAATGCTATCCCTCCTCCCTCCCCCCACGCCATGACAGGCCCTGGTGTGTGATGTTCCCCTTCCTGTGTCCAAGTGTTCTCATTGTTCAATTCCCACCTATGAGTGAGAACATGCGGTGTTTGGCTTTTTGTCCTTGCTATGGTTTGCTGAGAATGATGATTTCTAGCTTCATCCACGTCCCTACAAAGGACATGAACTCATCATTTTTTATGGCTGCATAGTATTCCATGGTGTATATGTGCCACATTTTCTTAATCCAGTCTATCATTGTTGGACATTTGGGTTGGTTCCAAGTCTTTGCTATTGTGAATAGTGCTGCAATAAACATACGTGTGCATGTGTCTTTATAGCAGCATGATTTATATTCCTTTGGGTATATACCCAGTAATGGGATGGCTGGGTCAAATGGTAATTCTAGTTCTAAATCCATGAGGAATCACTGTAAATGGGTCTTTTGTTCATTAATCCTGTGAGACTGCAAGAAATTCATCTCTACTTTTCTGAAGCATTGGCTAGTTCTTTTTACCTCCTATCTATCACAGCTTCAAAATTTAACAAAAAATGTGGAAGGATAAATTGTCTCTGTGAATGATTCTCCAATGCTCCAATTTTGTGACTCTTCACTGTGGGACCATCAAAAATTCCTCTTGTTTTTCTGTCTTTCATAAGGATCCTGTCTGTCAGTAGGTTTGTCCTATTTCAGGTTCCAAAACTGCATTCGGGTTTAGAATGACCCCAAGGGGATGCAAATTCCCAGCTCACAGCTAAAAACTTATTTCCTTTCTGTAATTTTTATTCCTATAGTCCTCATTGCTTCCACAGTTCACGAATCTTTTTTATTTTTATTTTTCCCTATCAAATAAATATATATTGACAAATAAAAATTGTTTATATTTAAGATGTATCATGCAATGTTTTGATACGTGTATACATTGTGAAGTGACTACCACACTCAAGCTCATTAATGTATCTATTACCTCATATAGTTACCTTTTGTGTGTGTGTGGTGAGAACAGTTAAGATCTATTCACTTAGTAAATTTCAAGTTTACAGTGCATTGTTATTAACTATAATCATTATGCTGTCTAGCAAATCTCTAGAACTCATTCATCTTATAACTAAAATTTGTACCCTTGGAACAAAATTCCTTCCTTTCCCTCAATCTCTAGCCCTTGGAGACCACCATTTTACTCTCCGTTTCTGTGAGTTAACTTCTTTAGATCCCATGTAAAGTGAGCCCATGCAGTACTCATCTTTCTGTGTCTGGCTTATTTCACTTGGCATAATGTCGTTTAGGTTCACCATATTGTCCCAAACAGCAGAATTTCCTTTTTTCTTACAGCAACTAATATTTCATTGTATATATGCACCACATTTTCTTTATACATTCAACTACTGAGGAATACTTAGGTTGTTTTCATATATTGGCCATTATGAATAATGCTGCAATGAACATGGGAGTGCAGCTATCTCTTCAAGATACTGATTTCAATTTCTTTTGGATATATACCCAGAAGTGGAATTGTTGGATCATATGGCAGTTCTATTTTCAGTTTTTTTGAGGAATCTCCATAATGTTTTCCATTATGGTTGTACCAATTTACATTCCTACCAACAATGTACAACTCTTCCCTTTATTTCACACCATTGCCAACACTTGTTATCATTTGACTTTTTGATAACAGCGATCCTACCAGGTGGAAGGCAATATGTCACTGCGGTTTTGATTTGCATTTCCCTGATGATTAGTGATGTTGAGCACTTTTTCATGTACCTCTTGGCCATTTGTGTCTTCTTTGGAAAAAAATGTCTAATCGGGTATTTTGTGTATTTTTAAAATTTGGTTACTTGCTTTTTTACTATTAATTTGTAAATATTCACTATATATTTTGGGCACTATTCCCCTACCAGATATATAGCTTGCAAATATTTTTCCCATTCCATAGGTTGCTTTTTCATTTAGCTGATCATTTCCTTTACTTTGCATCAACATTTTAGTTTGGGCCAGATGCAGTGGTTCATGCCTGTAATCCCAACACTTTGGGAGGCTGAGGAGGGTAGATCACCTGAGGCCAGGAGTTCAAGGCCAAACTGGCCAACATGGCGAAACCCTGTCTGTACTAAAGATACAAAAATTAGCCAGGTATTGTGGCATGCACCTGTAATCCCAGCCACCCGGGAGGCTGAGATATGAGAATCACTTGACCCTGGAAGGAGGAGGTTGCAGTGAGCTGAGATTGTGCCACTGCACTTCAGCCTGGGTGACAGAGTCAGACTGCATCTCGAAAAAGAAAAAAAAAAAAAAAGGAAACTTTTTAGTTTGATATAATTCCACTTTATTTTTGTTTCTGCTGCCTGGACTTTTGGTGTTATATTAGAAAAAAATGTTACCAATACCAATGTTAAGGAGATTTCTCCTGTTTTCTTCTAGTTTTTTTACTGTTTCCAGTTCGATGGGTGAAGGACATGAAGAGACCCTTCTCAAAAGAAGACATTTATGCAGCCACCAGACACATGAAAAAATGTTCATCATCACTGGCCATCAGAGAAATGCAAATCAAAACCACAATGAGATACTATCTCACACCAGTTAGTCTCTTTTGTGCTGATTTTTTGTATGGTTTAAATTAAGGGTACAATTTCATTATTTTTGCACGTGAATATAGTTTTTCCACCACCATTTTTATTTTTTGTATTTTTTTTGTTTTTTTTTATTATGCTTTAAGTCCCAGGGTACATGTGCACAATGTGCAGGTTTCTTACATATGTATACATGTGCCATGTTGGTGTGCTGTACCCATTAACTCGTCATTTACATTAGGTACATCTCCTAATGCTATCCCTCCCCTCTTCCCCCACGCCATGAAAGGCCCTGGTGTGTGATGTTCCCCTTCCTGTGTCCAAGTGTTCTCACTGTTCAATTCCCACCTATGAGTGAGAACATGCGGTGTTTGGTTTTTTGTCCTTGCTATGGTTTGCTGAGAATGATGGTTTCCAGCTTCATCCATGTCCCTACAAAGGGCATGAACTCATCCTTTTTTATGGCTGCATAGTATTCCATGGTGTATATGTGCCACATTTTCTTAATTCAGTCTATCACCGTTGGACATTCGGGTTGGCTCCAAGTCTTTGCTATTGTGAATAGTGCTGCAATAAACATACGTGTGCATGTGTCTTTATAGCAGCATGATTTATATTCCTTTGGGTATATACCCAGTAATGGGATGGCTGGGTCAAATGGTATTTCTAGTTCTAGATCCTTGAGGAATCAACACACTGTCTTCCACAATGGTTGAACTAGTTTACAGTCCCACCAACAGTAAAACAGTCAAAGTGTTCCTATTTCTCCACATCCTCTCCAGCACATGTTGTTTCCTGACTTTTTAATGATCACCATTCTAACTGGTGTGAGATGGTATCTCATTGTGGTTTTGATTTGCATTTCTCTGATCGTCAGTGATGATGAACATTTTTTCATGTGTCTGGTGGCTGCATAAATGTCTTCTTTTGAGAAGTGTCTGTTCATATCTTTCACCCACTTTTTGATGGGGTTGTTTGTCTTTTTCTTGTAAATTTGTTTGAGTTCTTTGTAGATTCTGAATATTAGCCCTTTGTCAGATGGGTATATCGCGAAAATTTTCTCCCATTCTGTAGGTTGCCTGTTCACTCTGATGGTAGTTTCTTTTGCTGTGCAGAAGCTCTTTAGTTTAATTAGATCCCATTTGTCAATTTTGGCTTTTGTTGCCATTGCTCTTGGTGTTTTAGAAATGAAGTCCTTGCCCATGCCTGTGTCCTGAATGGTGTTGCCTAGGTTTTCTTCTAGGGTTTTTATGGTTTTAGGTCTAACATTTAAGTCTTTAATCTACCTTGAATTAATTTTTGTATAAAGTGTAAGGAAGGGATCCAGTTTCAGCTTTCTACATATGGCTAGCCAGTTTTCCCAGCACCACTTATTAAATAGGGAATCCTTTCCCCATTTCTTGTTTTTGTCAGGTTTTTCAAAGATCAGATGGTTGTAGATGTGTGGTATTATTTCTGAGGGCTCTGTTCTGTTCCATTGGTCTATAAATCTGTTTTGGTACCAGTACCATGCTGTTTTGGTTACTATAGCCTTGTAGTATAGTTTGAAGTCAGGTACAACCTGCTTCTGAATGACTACTTGGTACATAATGAAATGAAGGCAGAAATAAGGATGTTGTTTGAAACCAATGAGAACAAAGACACAACATACCAGAATCTCTGGGACACATTTAAAGCAGTGTGTAGATGGAAATTTATAGCAGTAAATGCCCACAAGAGAAAGCAGGAAAGATCTAAAATTGACACCCTAATATCACAATTAAAAGAACTAGAGAAGCAAGAGCAAACACATTCAAAAGCTAGCAGAAGGCAAGAAATAACTAAGATCAGAGCAGAACTGAAGGAGATAGAGACACAAAAACCCTTCAAAAAATCAATGAATCCAGGAGCTGGTTTTTTGAAAATATCAACAAAATTGATAGACTGCTAGCAAGACTAATAAAGAAGAAAAGAGAGAAGACCCAAACAGACACAATAAAAAATGATAAAGGGAATATCACCACTGATCCCACAGAAATACAAACTGCCATCAGAGAATACTATAAACACCTCTACACAAACTAGAAAATCTAGAAGAAATGGATAAATTCCTCGACACATACACCCTCCCATGGCTAAACCAGGAAGAAGTTGAATCCCTGAATAGACCAATAACAGGCTCTGAAATTGAGGCAATAATTAATAGCCTACCAACCAAAAAAAGTCCAGGACCAGATGGATTCACAGCTGAATTCTATCAGAGGTACAAGGAGGAGCTGGTACCATTCTTTCTGAAACTATTCCAATCAATAGAAAAAGAGGGAATCCTCCCTAAACTCATTTTATGAGGCCAGCATCATCTTGATACCGAAGCCTGGCAGAGACACAACAAAAAAAGAGAATTTTAGACGAATATCCCTGATGAAGTTGATGCAAAAATCCTCAATAAAATACTGGCAAACTGAATCCAGCAGCACGTCAAAAAGCTTATCCAACATGATCAAGTGGGCTTCATCCCTGATGCAAGGCTGGTTCAACATACACAAATCAATAAACATAATCCAGCATATAAACAGAACCAACGACAAAAACTACATGATTATATCAATAGATGCAGAAAAGGCCTTTGACAAAATTCAACAGCCCTCCATGCTAAAAACTCTCAATAAATTAGGTATTGATGGGACGTATCTCAAAATAATAAGAGCTATTTATGACAAATCCACAGCCAATATCATTACTGAATGGGCAAAAACTGGAAGCATTCCCTTTGAAAACTGGCATAAGACAGGGATGTTGTCTTACCACTGCTATTCAACATAGTGTTGGAAGTTCTGGCCAGGGCAATCAGGCAGGAGAAAGAAATAAAGGGTATTCCGTTAGGAAAAGAGGAAGTCAAATTGTCCCTGTTTGCAGATGACATGACTGTATATCTAGAAAACCCCATCGTCTCAGCCCAAAATCTCCTTAAGCTGATAAGCAACTTCAGCAAAGTCTGAGGACAAAAAATCAATGTGCAAAAATCACAAGCATTCTTATACACCAATAGTAGTCACACAGAGAGCCAAATTATGAGTGAATTCCCATTCACAATTGCTTCAAAGAGAATAAAATACCTAGGAATCCAACTTACAAGGGATGTGAATGACCTCTTCAAGGACAACTACAAACCACTGCTCAACGAAATATAAGAGGACACAAACAAATGGAAGAACATTCCATACTCATGGATAGGAAGAATCAATATCGTGAAAATGGCCACACTGCCCAAGGTAATTTATAGATGCAATGCCATCCCCATTAAGCTACCAATGACTTTCTTCACAGAATTGGAAAAAACTACTTTAAAGTTCATATGGAACCAAAAAAGGGCCCGCATTGCCAAGACAATCCTAAGCCAAAAGAACAAAGCTGGACGCATCACGCTTCCACCACCATTTTTAAAACAGACCATTCTTTGCTTATTGTGTATACTTGGTGCCTTGTTGAAGATTGGTTGACGACAATTGTGTTAATTTATTCTATTCTGGGATTTCTGTTATGTTTCACTGGTCTATGTGTCTGTATTTATGCCAGTACTATACTCTTTTGATTACTAGCTTTGTAATATACTTTAAAACCAGGTAGTATGAAGTCTCCAGCTTTGTACGTCTTTTCTAATTTTACTTTGGCTATTTGAGGTTGTTTGTGGTTCTATATGAATTTTAGGATTGCTTTTTCTATTTATGTGAAAAATGTGATTGGAATTTTGATGGAGAGTCATTGAATATGTAGATAGCCTAATTACTAACATTAAAATATGTAAAAGTGTAAAATATCTTGGCAAAGGTAAATATATAGGTCAATTCAGAATACTCTAATACTGTAAAGTTGGTTTATAAATCATTTTTAACTTCAATATAAAGTTTAAAAGACAAAAGTGCTAAAAATAACATTAGGTACAATATTTTATTAATAAATACACAATAAAAGATATATATTGTGGTATTAAAACCATAACATTTGAAGGTAGAAGAAGGAAGCAAAAATGTCAAGTTTTTGCATGCAATTGAACTTAAGTTATTTACAGCTTAAAATAGACTGGTATAACTACAAGATGTTGTAAACCTCTTGGTAACCACAAAGTAAAAACCTATAGTAGATACACACACACAAAGTAAATAAATATTGAGAAAGAAATTGAAACACACCACTGCAGATCATCAAATCACAATGGAAAATAACCTGATTCAAAGAAAGGAAAAGGGAAATACAAATGAATCAGAAAACAATTAGCAAAATGACACTAGTAAGTCCTTACATATCAATAATTACTTTAAACATAAATGGATCTTAGAGAGTCTAAGTGGATTAGAAAAAAAAAAAAGACCTAAGTATATGCTGCTTACAAGAGACTCACTTTAAGAATATACATAGGCTGAAAGTGAAGGGATGGAAAAATATTCCTACAAATCTAAACCAAAGAAAAGAGGTGTAGTTTTATTATTTCCAACAAAATAGAGTTCAAGTCACTGATGTTTTTAAATATTTATTTCTTTGGTCATTTATCAGGGTGGTTTTTAGTTATTCCTAATGGAGGACTGACTTTCTAAGTCCCATCATTCATAGAAGTAAAAGTTATCCCATCTATAATATTTTGAACACAAAGCTGACAGGATTTCTGCTGGATTAGATGCGAGTTTTGAGAGAATCAAAAAATGACTTCAAGTTTTGAGTTTGAGCATTTAACAGAGGACTGTTGCTATTTACTGAGAAAGGGACAGTAACTCAGAAAAACAGAGATAGGCAAATATGTAACAGGAACATAAATTAATCAAAATAGAGCAAAGTGCTAGAGAAAAGATCAAAAAGGAAGTTCTTTAAAAGACTGATATAATAAACAATTTTGTAAAAATTGAACAAGAAAAATGTCAGATGCCAAGGGTATCAGAAAAGACACTGCAAACAAATTTATTAAGCAAAGTGTATGAACAATTTAAAGCAAATTTGAAAATGCATATGAAATGAAAAATTATCTAAAACAATGTAACTGACAAAAACCAATAGATATATAAATGAGAAACTTTAATTGATATTTAGACTTCATAAATTAGAAACTTTAATATACTTGAATAGAAATATTTACCCACCAAGAAATCATAAACCTGAACCAGTTTGTTTTTCAAAATACTTTCATAATAACTTATACCAATGCTATATATCTTCTAGTAGAAAACACCTTAAAATATACTTTGTAAGCATTACAATAATATAAAAACCACAGACTTTCAGAAGACAAGAAAATTATAGGCCTATCTAATTTAACATGAGAATTTTAAGCAAACTAACAGCAACTGAATCCATTCACATATCAGCAAGAGACCACCTCTTCAGTCCTTAACAACAAGAAAAAGCAAGATAATTGGTGAAACCTAAATGAGACCCGAGGATTAGATGTTATTGATAGTTCAGTGTTAACTTCATGATGTTGTTTGTTATATTGGATTTTGTAGGAGGATGACTTACTTGTAGAAAATGTACACTACATTACTAGGAAGTTATGTGAAATTAGGTTAGAAATTTACTCTTAAGAAAAATTATTTGTAGTGGTTTTGCAACATTTTTATAAATTTCAGATTTTTTTTTCTCAAAATAAAATTTAAAAACTAATAGGTATGAATAGGCAAGCCACAAGCTGACCAATGAGATACAGTACTTTTACTTTTTCTACTTCCCCTTTCTTCAGAAATTATTTTCAAAGAAAAAGCAGTCTTCTTTTGATTTGAAGAAGACAAACAAGTGAATAATGATGGCAGATGGAAGAGATGGAAAGAGGTTCTTAAAGCAGGCTATATCTTTGATGTGACCCTTGACTTTCCACCTCTTGAGACAATACCTTATTTCTAAGCCTCTTTTAGTATGTATCTCTGGTACTTACAGAACATTAATAGTTATATCAGTGCTTAAAATAATTCAAACCTCTCATAATCAAATAAGCTAAAATTGGGACTAATAGTATGTTGTTAAAATTGATGGAGAACAAATCGGAAAAATATTAGGTAATAAAGAACAACTCTAAAAACACATTTGATATTATAAATGAAGTGGTCTGTTTTGGAGGAAACTAGATATTACTCAAAAATAAAGACTAGACTAAATGATAAAATTGAAAAAGTCTGAAGAGACTCAAGAATAAAACCTGATAATCTCATGGAAGAAATTGGGAAATATTATTTTAAAAAATTCCTAAAGATACTTTGGTGGAGGCTCTTTTACTTGTGAATTTTCTTAAATTTAAGAAACATTTAATTCCCAGGCCAGACACACTGATTCAGAATATAAAAAATGGTGTCAAGCTACACAATATAACTCATAATGACAGAACACAAAATCTAACAAAGAGAACCCCTGAAATAAAACTACAGGATAATTGTACTTAAAATATATACATCATCAAATGGAAGTGAGTTAAAATCAATATTTCAAAATAATTTTTTACTGATATTGATAAAGATATACAACAGCAGTTTGCTCACATAAAATATATTAATATAGTAGTTAATATAATGATGAAGGAAACTGTATATTACAGTTGACAATAAGTACTGTCAACTAGGCTTCGTAAATTACAGATAGATAGTTCCCTTAACATAATCTTTCTCTCCTGTCCTCTCCTCTTTCCTTTTCCTCTCTTCTTTTCCCTTGGAGCTAGTCCCACATTTAATAAAACAAAACGTTTAAAAGCATTTGTTTTAATATCAAAAATAAACGATGATGGTTTCTATCCCTTTCAAAGGACACTTGAGCCTGCAAAGAGAGTTATCTATCCAGAGAGCTATATAGGAACTGAAGCATAGAGGATTGGAAATTTGCTATAAGCAAGTCATTTATAACTAGGAATCATAGAGAATATCTAATTCCAAAAACAATTTGTTGCGTTCATTTTAGTGAACTGAGCTTAGGAAACTGTTACAATAGTTTTCGGCAGCTAAATATAGAAGATTATGAAGACTGATACTAAGAAATCCAAGCAGTAGCGTGCAGCTTCATTACAAATACCACCTGATTGAACCATTTTGAGGGGCTGTCTTCAATACTCATGTGTGCTATATTTTAGACTGAAGTGGGAGAAAATTAAGGAACTTTCAAAATGAAAACTGATTTCAAAAATTACAGCCCAGAAAATAACAAAAAGAGCTGTCATGCTCTCTAGCAGCTTTTCCTTTAATTTCTGCAGAATCTTTTGTCTTCAACCTTTGAGCCTTGCTATTGTCTCTATTGTAGTCAAACCAGGCCTTTTTTCTTCAGTGCAAGTGCTAGAAAAGACACATGATGATTTTGTGCTGATTAGAGGAGAATGTGCATGTACAGCTAACTTTTGAAAGACCACAAATTGTGTAAGTTAGAATACATGAAAGCCTGAGAAAAATGACAACCAATAAATTAGTATTAGCCAAAATAAAGTTATATTATATTGTATGATAAACACATAAAAGATAGGCCTAATTCATTAACCTGTTATCAGAAGGGCAGTTATATAAAAAACTGTGGCCAAATATCTTTGGACAAATGAAAATGATAGTGTCTCAACCTCCATATTTGAATGGGTATACCCAAGAATATGAAGAAAATTTTGTGGTGAACAATTTCTTAAAGGCTGGTGTTCTTAAAATTCAAAACTGTATTATTTGTTTTAATTTAAAGTTTGTGTTTTGTCAAAACCTATATCATAGACCAAAGTAAAAGGGAAAGTATATATTGTTGCTTAAGTTTGTTATTGTTTCATTCATTCATGTATTTATTTACTAAAAAATAATATATCAAGTACATCTATGTGCCAGGCATTGTAAGTAAACACAAAGAGGACTAATAAATGCCATCTACCTTAAAAGAATATAGTTGACATGTTACATACATTTAAATAAATTTGTTTTATTAACAAAACATGCTATAAGAGGACCCTATATTAAAGTATAGTGAAATTGCTTACCATCAAACAGTGAAGATTTTTAAGAGAAAAAAAGTCACTTCATTTGTTTTTATCAAAGAAGTAAGTGTTCTTAATAATGAAGGTAGACAGATAAGAGATGTAAATGAGATAGACAAATACAAGGAAGGAAGTAAATAAAAACAGCCTCAAATCACAAACCCAGGAAGTTGAAAAAAAAAAATCATTGATGTTTTCTTGGAGTCGTGTGTGTGTGTGTGTGCATATACAGATAGTGAGTGAGACGGATATGCAGATGACATCTCGACTGGCTGTAAAGAGTGGGTCATGCTTTTGTTTTTAAAATCTGTAGATGTTAACACATTTTCTAAAATATTGCTGTAGAGAAACAGAAGTTGTAAAAGACTAGACTTCTAATACCTCTCACCCTACCTCAGTTCACCTTTCTTCCTGAGTATCTGAATAATAATTCTTCTTAAAAACATTTCTTAAAGATTCAATAATGGAAAGAGAAAACGTTCTGATTTGCAACACACACTGTCAAATTTTTCTGGATCGTGGTTGGATTTTTTATTTTAAAATCTAGTAATTAATTATTTCAGGGATTACTTATTATCTTATTTAACATTTTTACCCACTATAATTTTCCTTCTATTGGTAAATTGCTGATCCAGGGACACTAAGTATGGAATACTGAAATATATCTTCAATTAGCATTCTTTTAGGTTCATGTTTTTAAAATATGCACTAGGTAGGCTTATCTCAAAACTCCTTCCGAAATAATTCAACTTATAGTTTCTTGATGTTAAGTTCCTTAATAATAATTTTTCCTAAAATTTGTTTCTTTAGGCAATCAATCCTCTATAATCTAATTATATGTTTGTATTTACCTCATATCATTTTTTTCCTGGGAATAAGTTTTCTTGAATGATACTTTTAATGTACATAAAATGAGTTTTCCTTTTGCCTAAGTTATATTTTCTTCTAGACTGGACTTGGTTTTGGTTTTTTTTTCTTATAATGGTGTATCCCTAATTTCTTTCTATTTATTTTCTTTTATCAATGTTCTTGTTGTAATTAATTAATAGAACATTTCTATATGGACTATGCGATTTTCATTCATCTTTCTCATGCTTGAGAAGCTATATTTCCTGATTTAATGTAAGTACATTCTTGACTTTCTACTACATCTGATGACTGTTTTGGATTTTGTTTTCTTAACTTCAGTTTGAAGACAAATATGGCTGCTTTCCATTCCTTTTCCCCTAGCTTGAGGGCATGAGGCAGGTGGATGTTTATCTGAGAGTTAAAAAGGTTTTGTGCTGCACATGAGATGTACCATCAATTCTGAGGTACTGTTAAATACCCCAATACTCACTCCACTGGGGAAGGAGAGGGCTCTTATCCTATTCCGATGATAGGAGAAGGTGGATAACTCTTGGTTTGGCTTTTTTCCTGGAACAGGAGGGCACTGGATACTTACTTCTCTCCCTATTTTCTTGCCATGTTTCACACATTTCTCCATAGTAACAATTTCCATCACTCTTTAGTGAAACAAGGGTAGAGGTAAATTAGAAAAATAAATTCTGTTCCCTTCCTTGCAGTTTTGGAATATTTCTGAGAAGGCTCAAGATTTTGTTCTCATCAATTCAACTTCAAGGGAGAGGGTAAGCTCTGTGAACCAAGTCATGCTGTATTCCTCAGCTCTGCCTCCAAACCTAGACTTTTTTCCTTGCCCAATTATTTGCTGCTACTGAGGGATTTTATTCATTTTCTTATTATCTTGGAAAATTAATTTTGTTGATATTTTCAGAGGGGGGTCTAAATCTTTTAAATCGTTTTAAGAACTCTTTTTCTCATGACATTATAAACAAAACATTTTTTTTGAAAAAATAGCTTCATGACATGCCATAGAAGTAAAATGATGCATCAATTTCTAAATATTTATACTAAGAATAATTAAGCACAAAGACACAAATGCTATAAAAGGAGTTGTCTCATTAAGAGACTACAGAAAACTTTTAGTCTACTAGGTCAGAGAAATTAGTCTCTATCATAATATGACTCAGTCATCTTTCTGTAATAATACCAATTTCATTTCATTTTGGAGGACAAACTACAACCAACCATGTGTAGAATAAATAAAAACAAATTTATAATATAAAATCCCCGAACAAAGGCAGCACATGTTCATTAATTTGCAACCTTTTATAACACCCTGAGCATGTGGGATACTGCACAAATAGGAAATAATGGAGAACTAAAGGAACATAGGAAATACTGGAGTGGGGGTGTTAGATCTCTATGAGGATTATAGCGAATGGCTTTAAGCAGAAGAAAGAGCCAACACATAGATTAATATACATGTTTTATCTCTAATGCTTTCTATCTCACCAAATGGTGTTTGAAAAAGGAGAAATCTTAAATTATAAAATCAAAGGATGCTTTTGAATATTCAACTTGGAGTCAGAAAATAGTGAATTCAAACTCCATCTGTGTGGATCTGGGTATTTTGTTTATGCTATCTGAGCATTAACTGCAGAAGGGGCAAAATGGAAATGATGCTTATCTTACAGAAATATGGTGAAAATTGTGTGACATAAATATGAAGAACTGAGCACAATGTTCGACATATGTAAATATTCAATAAATCATGCCATCTAATAGCATTAGTGGTTGGTTGAATGATTTGTAACTACTATAACTACTTATGTTAATATTATTCTACCATCTGAATACTCTTTAATTTTCTTCCCCTCTCCCACCCCGCATTCTGTCAGCAGTGGTTACAGCTTTACAAATGGATGGATTGAGTTACAATGCTGCTGGTATGGTGAAGTCTGCCTAAATGAGGCATTGTGTTTTATGCTCCATCTTTGTGTAGAGTACAAATAATTTAAGTAGTAAAATTTACTCCTTAAAATAGAATTATCAGCCAAAAATTAACAGGAAGAAATTAAGTGATAGCCTAAAATCTAGTCTCCATCTAAGCAGGTTTTGTCCTTCGGAAAATATATCTTCCTGGATACTTCAATCTTAATGAGGCTGCTTCCTTGGATTATCAAAAAGTCAGAAAGCAGAATGAAGTAGCACTCAGTTTTTTCATGTTTATAAAAATCTTATCTAGTTTCAAAATTATAAACTAGGTCAATGCTGAACAATCTATACCACTGGCTTAGTAAACATGTATTTCATTTACATCTGTATAGTAGTACAGACAGAAATTATTTGTTTTGAAACCCAAGGTACATAGTCAACCCTAGGCAAAATTGTAAAAGAAGTCTAGATTTTCTTGCCTCAACCTCTGCTCTTCTAGTTTTGGCCCATTTTACTATTTTCTGTTGCTGTGTATTACCTCTGTGTTTAACAACCACTTACTGCGATGAACTCGCACCCTGGCCTGCCCTTCCTGACTGTCTCTACTGAGCATTTTAATTCTGCCCATTCTCTTTTTTCGCAATTTCAAAACTTGTTTGTTGAATGCATCATTCTCCCAGAGTTCTGCACTTAATTTTCAAGGTAAGAGCTAGCTAATGAGTTAGTTCCTGTGTTTGTTCTCCACCTTTATCTCAACTACTTGTAAGAGCTATGATGCCAGGAAATTTGTCTTAATATTTTAGAGCCTAAGTATCAAGCATGGTATTTTTATATTGATAATTTATTTTTATTTTTATACTAAAGGTAAATGTTTTGAAATGAGGTAAATTTATTATCCCCAGTTGTTATAAACATGAG
Organism: Pongo abelii; assembly: GCF_028885655.2. Lineage (NCBI taxonomy): Eukaryota > Metazoa > Chordata > Mammalia > Primates > Hominidae > Pongo > Pongo abelii. The sequence continues at coordinate 35,350,274 of NC_071998.2, forward strand.
AAAACTAAGATTCAGAAATACATATAAATTTCAAGATGACACAGACACCAAAAAATGAACGTACTATGTTATAAAGTTATCTGATTTAAAAGCTTTTAGATTTTTCATTATACTATGGTAATACTCTAATGTGTTAAATCAAAGGATGATACATAAAGGACTTTTGAGCCCCATGGCAGACAATTCAAAATGTTACTTTACAGTTGTTGGATTTTGCAGATGGGCAATGACTACTTTATCAATAATTAGTCTAGCCAGTGTATGTCCAAATATAAATATTAAATTACTTCTATACTAGTCAGAAGTTCCTGGTACTTATGTCATTTTGTTTTCTGTTTGTTGGTAACTTTATATTATTTATTTCTATTTCTTCAACAAATATATGTTTTCTGCTATCTTATATTCTTATGAAAAATACTTTATGTTCACCCATTAAAAATATGATTATGCTAGAAATACTGGCACTCCAAATCTTTCTGAACTAGAATAAATTAGTGTGATGTGGAATAATATTTAAAATTTCAAAATGTTTTGCATATTGATTAATACATGCCAGAAAAGTAAAATTGTTTTGGCTGGAAAAGTAAAATCATAGATATTTTGGACATTCCCCAAAACAAATGCCTCACTGCCTTTATCACAAGTAGAATAAAATATGATCATATTTGTTTGGAAAGGAGGATCTTTCTTTTTACTTCAGAAATTATATATATATACTTACTCCAAGTTGTCATTTATTTTCATGAGGGGGGAAAAGAATCCTTTATGATAGTGAAAATATACATTTTTTAAAAATACAATAGCTGTCAGCAATACGCTGGTGTTGATGTTCCAAAGAGAAAAGAAAATACTTGCATTCTATAATAAGCTTTAATTTGCCTATTCAAGAAATTCTAAAGAAAATACTCCAATTCTATTCAACATTATGACTTGAGGAGTTGAAATTTTTCCATGATAAGAATATAATTTTTGTAGCCCAAACCTTGTCTATTTATAAAGGATGGAATTTTTAAAAGCCCATATATATCAATGAATGCTCCCATCTCTTTGAATTAAATGCCTAATTCAAACCAGCATGGCACATGTATACATATGTAACTTACCTGCACATTGCGCACATGTACCATAAAACCTAAAGTATAATAATAATAATAATAATAATAAAAGAAAAAAAAAATTGGTGAATTATTAAATGATGAAATTTGTATCAAAATGTTCATAAAAAATACATTTCTATTTCCTCTCCATTTTTACTTCGCAGATATTTTCTTTTCCTTTTTTTTTTTTTTTTTTTTTTTTTTTTGAGACAGGGTCTCACTCTGTCACCGAGGCTGTAGTGCCATGGCATGATCTTGACTCACTGCAGCCTCTGCCTCCCAGGTTCAAGCAATTCTCCTGCCTCAGCCTCCTGAGTAGCTGGGACTACAGGTGCACGCCACCACGCCCAGCTAATTTTTGACTTTTTAGTAGAGACATGTTTCACCATATTGGCCAAGATGGTCTCGATCTCCTGACCTTGTGATCCACCTGCCTCAGCCTCCCAAAGTGCTGGAATTACAGGCATGAGCCACCACACCCTGCCCACTTTGTAGATATTTTCTGAATGAGTGTAAGTGCATAGAAATAAAAGCTACCTACATGCAACTCTGGAGAAATTCAAAACACAACAGAAGTAAAGTTAACATGCCTAAATCCTAGAGTTGATCAACTTAGTGTAAGAATAAATGTCAGAAATCTCTTAATTGTATACAGATTGTGCAAGGATTTAAAGATAAATTGTGAAAACCAAAATTATCAAGAAATAAAATCTTATTTGAATTTTATCACAAAAGTTAACAGTCCTAGTAAAAGAAGACAACGGAACTGTATAGAAAATCTGCATCTACATCAAAAAAAGGGAAGTTTTATCAACTAGAATGGAAGAGAGCTTTCCAACTCCTGAATACAAAAATTTCTCGGAATCCCCCGGAAAACAGACTTTCTATTCAGACTCCAATCTCTTCATCGAAGTAAAACACAACAGGTGTTTAAATTAAGAAGAATGGATTTGTTAACTGTAAAAATAAAATCAGATTTTTCCATAATGTCAATTCATATACTCCATGAACTGTCTACCATGAAAACTTTTATGTCCCAAATTTCTCAAGATTTTAAGCTATGGTCTTTCCACAAACATACAATGGGGTTAAAGCATGTTGTTGGATCATCCTTTTACTAGCTAGCTTTTGACCATTTACCAATTTCCATTTCATTTGACTAACTTCCCTGATAAAGTAGTATTTGTCTTTCTACAGAGAAAAATAATTCTGTCTTCATTAAAATCACAATAGACATGCCTTCCTCGAACATTTAGAGGGATAAAATGATTTTAAAATAATACTGCTTAGGAGTGTATATCTTAAGATAACTACTATACCTTGTCTATGCTTGATCCTAATCTTCAGTAACTGCATGTTCGTGCAAAATACAATTTCTACTCTATAGGAAGAGGAGTAGCCTGTTAGGAAAAGCAAATTCTTAGAGCAAGACATGAACACATCTCTTTCACAAACAGGATTTTACTTGGTGAGTCTTTTGGCTACATCACTATATGCTATTTCAACCTCCTTATCAGTGGGACAGGCACTGGTGAACTCATCCCTACTGTACGCATTAGTTAGGTATCACCAAATGCCAGTCATCTCTTTTGGAATATCAAAGTTGTGATTTTTTTGGCCACCACCTTGACAATATGCAGTTTTGACAGCAGATTGCAATCAGCTAATGTCATTTCATTGCTATCCAGAAATTTACGTGTGGAAAACTTAACGTCCTCCATACTATTTTCATCAATTTCATCAGGGAGAGGAGAATGCAGATATTCATCCAGTTTCTGCAGGGTTTTCAGGAGACCCCTCTCCAGTGCTTCATTAGCCTCTGGCCTTGAATTCTTGATATATGCAGAGAATTTGGCAAAGATGTCCATTCCAGCAGTATTTGATTCTGGGTGTTTCGGTGAAGGCTTTAAGTACGTGGGAGGGCTTAAGACTTCTTCAAGAAATTCCTCAATCTTATTTACATCTGTTTTGACTTCACTGTTGAAAGTTATGTTCTCCTCTCTTTAATTTGGAGACACTCCACCACAGACTTTTCACTTTAGAGGTAGCTTGCCATCTCTCAGGAGCCCTCACCATTATGTCCATTCACTGTGTATAGATGGCAGAATTTTTGAGTTGTAATGTTTAATTGTTAAAATACTAGCCATGACTTTATCAGGCAGCCCCAAACTGGTGCATAATGCATGATACAAGGGATATTTATGTATTTTTTGGAATTTTGTAATATTTAGTAAGAGTATATGAAAGGATTGCTATTGTATCAGAAATATTGTTTCAATTTAGTCTATTCTGGATATATACTAAAGAATATTACCATCAGAGAAGAGACCTTTCTACAAAAGTCACTACAGATTTTGCTGTATTGCTTTGTAGATAGATTTTTACTTTTGCCTAAAAGCATTTATCCTTCATATCAGTTGTAACATCTGACACCATGTAGGAGCTAAACATTTAGAGGGAGGGAGAGTTTTCTCAAGATCTTCCTCAAGCATTTATCTTTATAAGAGAAATTGGTGGGCACCTGATACTGTCTAAACATGTTTTGTTATATGTGTTTTGCCCTGTGCCATTCATTTGGAACATTGTTGCTTTCTTCCTTTATTTTAAAAAGCTTGTTTTTAGGTAATCATAGAGCTTGCTATTTATACATCTTTTGAGCAACACTACATAAACTGATATTCAGTTGATTTAGCTACAGCAGTACAATGAGTAGCAACGTAAAAATTAACACAGAAATTAACCTAAGGAATGAAGGGTAGGTTTGTCAAAATATCAAGTAAATTTTTGTTTCTAAAGCATATATAATGTAGATGGTATAATGAATGCATTATTTATCCTATATATATTGTTTCTAAAGCACATTTAATGTAGATGATATAATGAATGCATTATTTATCATTCATATATATATATGATAAAACACAGGTCATTAACTTTCTCATTTCACCTCATTTACCTTGTATAGAGGATTGTTCATTCCTTTTGGACTAAGTTATAGTTATGGTGAGTGTGTATTTACTGCAGTTTTGCCTGATCTCACTCACTGCATTTGCTTGAGTTAAATTTTTCTACAGCCATGTTGAGGAATAGCATTCCACATGTTTTTGTTTTGTTTTGTTTTTGATTGAAGCCCTAAACCAGAAATTATGTATAACTTTTAGGCCATAGCTTTTTTTCCTCTCACCAGTTCTAAAATCTTAATCATTCAATTTCTCACCAAGTGTTTCAGAAATGGATACACAAATGATTCTATACATAAGAAATGGTTCTCATGTTGACAGTTGCCCCAGTAGATTGTGATGTAATGTTGCTTTTAACCTTCATGTCATGTGTTATTGTTGTTTTAATAGTTTATTGTTCTTGTCATTAATCTCACAAAATATTCAGAGAAGTTTTTGGGTTTTGTTTGTTTGCTTCTTTTGTTTTTCTGTTTGCCAGCGAACTATTTACTCTATTACATTTTGCTTAAAAGAAAAAGAAAAATAAACTCAGACAGTATTTGAGATATGTATAGATATATAGGTATAGTTACAAACATTTCCTGTGTTAGTCTCTTTATTCAGGTAAAATTTATATACACTGAAACACATGGATCTTAAGAGTTCAATTCAATGTATTCACTCTTTAAGTTTTTAAAGAGTGTATTTTAAAGAATGTATTCACTCTTATAGTTAATCCCAGTCAAAATATGACAGACAGGCAACCGCTGTACTGATTTCAATCAATATATATGTTTTACTTTCTTTTGAACTTCACATGAATGGAGTCATAGGGAGTGTACTCTATTCTGTCTGGCTTCATTCACTCAAAATAATATTTTTGCAATTCAACAATCAGAAGTTCATTAAGGAGAAAATCTACTCAGCAATAACTAATGGACTATTGATACAAAGTTGTGATAAATATTTTCATACAATTTTTTGTGCACCATATGTATTCCTTTTTTCCCAGATAAATATCAAAATGTGAAATTTCTGGCTCACAGTCTACATGTATGTTTATCTTGAGAAACTGATAGAGAATTGTCCAGAGTGGTTGGTCTATTTTATATTACCACCACCATTATAGTATGGTCCCCGTTGTTATACACCATCATCATAATTTATGGTTGTCAGTCTTTTGAATTTGAGACACTGTAGTTGGTGTGAGAAAATATCTTGTAGTGGGGAATAAATTGCATTTTCTTGATAGTATTTATATTTATGAACTTACTGGGATTTGTATACCTTCCTTTACAAAATTTCTTGTAAATTCATTTGGGATTATCATTGATATAGAAAAGTAATTTTCATATATTGATTACAAATCCTTCAAAATACATATTGCGAATATTTCTTCAAACTTGTGTCTTGCCTTTTCATTGTTTTAACAAAATGTTTGATGAATAGAAGTGTTTATTTTGAGTGGAATCCATATTATCACTTTCCTATGATATTTTTTGTATTCTTTCTAAAACGTCTTTACCTACTCCAAATTCATGAAAGTATTCTTAGGTTTTGTTTTAGAAATACAGTTTTGGCCTTTATATTTGGATACCAGTTATTCCAACGCTAGTTATTGAAACTGTTCTCCTTTCTCCATTGAATTACCTTGGTTTCTTGCCTCTACAGAATCTCTGTTCTGTTCTATTGCTCTATTTGTCTATTCATAAGTATATCATGTATTGTTACTTTAGACTTAAAATTTAGGCAGTTAAAGTAATGCAGCTTTGTTCTGTTATTCAAGTCTGTTTTGGCTATTCTAGGTTTTTTTTATTTCTATACATTTTAGAAACAATTTTCAAAATAATGTTAGGATTTCAAGTCAAATTGCCTTGAGTCTGCAGGTAAATTCAATGATAGACAAATCTTCACAAAATCAAGTCTTCTAATTCATGACCTTGGTATATCTCATTGTTAGAGCTTTAATTGCACTTAACATTTTTTTGTAGTGTTCATTGTATAGATTTTGTAGATATTTTAAATTTTATGCCTAAGTACAGTATTTTATGTTCTTGATGGCATATTTTTAAGATTTTATGTTCCAACTATTTTTTGCTAGTATGCAGGAATGCAAATGGCTTTCGTACATTGATTTTGTATCTTGAGCCCTTACCAAATTTGTTTTAGGAGTTTTTAGCATCTAGAATTTTTCACATAAACAATCATATAGTCTGTAAATAAAAACATTTTTGCCTTTATTTTCCAAATTGTATTTCTTTTGTAATTTTTTATTGCCTTCATCTGCTGAGCATGACCCTTATTGTAGCACAGTATTAAATATAAGTAGTAAAAGAGGGCAATTTATCTTTTTTCCAATCTTGGGTTAAAGAATTTAATATTTCATTATTAAATGTGACATCAGCTATTTATTTTTGTAGATGCCCTTCATCAAATTGAGGAAGTTGCCTTCTAGTTTTAGTTTGCTAACAATAAAAAAAAAATTCTTATACTCTAAGTTCTGGGATACATGTGCAGAACGTGCAGGTTTTTTACATTGGTATACACGTGCCATGGTGGTTTGCTGCACCCATCAACCCGTTCTCTACATTAGGTATTTCTCTTAATGCTAACCCTCCCCTAGCCCCCCAACCCCTGACAGGCCCTGATGTGTGATGTTCCCCTCCCTGTGTCTATGTGTTCCCATTGTTCAACTCCCACTTATGAGTGAGAACATGTGGTGTTTCGATTTCTGTTCCTGTGTTAGTTTTCTGAGAATGATGGTTTCCAGCTTTAGCCATGTCCCTGAAAAGGAAATGAACTCAACCTTTTTATGGCTGCATAGTATTCCATGGTATACATGTGCCACATTTTCTTTATTCAGTCTGTCATTGATGGGCATTTGGGTTGGTTCCAAGTCTTTGCTATTGTGAACAGTGCCACATTATTGTGGCACAAATACGTGTGCATGTGCCTCTATAGTGGAATGATTTATAATCTTTTGGGTATATACCCAGTAATGGGATTGCTGGGTCAAATGGTATTTCTGGTTCTAGATCCTTGAGAAATTGCCACACTGTCTTCCACAATGGTTGAACTAATTTACACTCCCACCAACAGTGTAAAAGCATTCCTATTTCTCCACATCCTCTCCGCATCTGTTGTTTCCTGACTTTTTAATGATCACCATTCTAACTGGTGAAAAATGGTATCTCATTGCGGTTTTGACTTGCATTTCTCTAATGACCACTGCTGATGAGTTTGTTTTCTATATGTTTTTTGGCCACATAAATGTCTTCTTTTGAGAGGTGTCTGTTCATATCCTTTGCCCACTTTTTGATGGGGTTGTTTGCTAACAATTTTTAATCATGAAGGTACTGTTAACATTTTATCAAAAGCTTTTTATAGATTTATTAGTATGGCCATATGATTGTTCTGTGTTATTCTATTCTTTGGTGGATTATATTGATCAAATTCAAATGTTGACTCAATCTTCCTGCTCTTGATAAATTCTACTTTGTGATAATGTATGTTAATTTTTCTTCTGTAGTGTCTTTCAATGTGTTTCAAGTTCTATTGTAATGTGAATTTCTGGATTTAGAATTTCAATTTTTGTTAAGCAATGGCAACTGTGTTTTCTAATCTGGTTCCAGAGGGCACATAACTTTGCTTATCAGGGGCAGTGGTGCTTATCAGATTCCATCTGTTCCCTCACCACCTTTCCCACCCCTGAAATTAGTCAGGGCTGTATGGCAGGTTTTTGGTCAAGTGGCTGTGAGTGGAAGTCACCTGGGCCATTTTGAAGCCAAAGCATAAAAGAGCCGGTGTATGACACTCCAGCTCACTCACTCCTCCCCTGCAAACTGTGGTTATGGGGTTTTCATGCTCCAGATGATATAGTGCCAAGGTGGTGTTATCATTCTCAGCTCACTTTCCCAGAGTCTATGTGGACCAAACCCTCTAATGTCTTACAATGTAAGTTGATCATAAACAGAAAATAAACTTAATTTTATGAAGCTACTGAATCTTTAAGGTTATTGGTTACTGCAGCATAGAGCAGCTCAATCTGATCAATACTAATCATGGAAATTGAGAGTATAATATTTTTATCATAAAATTAAAACAATAAATGTTTGCAGAGATTAATGGAGTATTTATATAACGCATTCAGCAGAGGTGCTCACTCAATAAGTATCAACAGTAGCTATACACAAGATGGAAAGCATAACAATGGAAATAAAATAGTTTTATTTAATTGCTAACAGTCATTAAATTTCATAGGTGTCATCTTCAATGCAGTAATGGTATTTCAAGCAACTTGAAATAAATTATTTAACTTATTATTTTATTCAACATATATTTTATTGACTACTGACTATATTCTATTCTAAGAATAAAATGGTTCCTCTTCTCATTTAAGAAACAATGATATAAAGATTCCTGTATCTACATTTAAAGGAGCTCAGTAATCATGTATAGAGACAATATGGATACAAAATTCACTGACAATTGGCTTCACTGTTCCTTCCTAACCATACTCTGAAGATTGTATCTATTTTATTCCTTTGCCCTTCTAAAAGCAACACTTCTGATGTCCAGCAAACCAGTCCAAAGGCAAAGAGCGAAGGGAGGAAGGGACAGCAGCAAAGGATAGCACTACTCCACTGTACAATCAGTTCTTTATAAAACAGAATTGACTGTGAATTGAAAACCTTCATTAAATTACCTGTTATTCGGAGGCAATCCTCTCAGCCATTTGGGAGAGAGCACAAAAATAAAGTATAAATTTCTACAAGTTTTTTCTTCCTTTCTGACCTTTTTACATAAATTAAACTACTTTACCAGACACCTGGGAGGAAGATAAATACCTTTGGCTAATACGTAAATTGGGTTGACTTCTGATTTCTGTTCTAGCTCTAATGAAGAAATGGTGGTGACAATTCTAGAAAAGAAAATGCCAAAGATGGAAAACCTTTAAAATATAACTTAAAGGTGAAGAAGACCACCTGGACCGGCCACCATGCGAGATCAAAGAAGAGGCTCAAAATATGGCAAAAGTAGGATTGCTAAGGCTGTCCAAACACTCTCACCTCCAGTTTGAAAATTCTAGATACTGATTTTGCTTTTGATTTTGTTAGCTGTCTTGCAAGGACACTCTGCCTATATGTAAAACCTATATTATGCCTGTCTAGCTGTGAGCTGTCAAATGATGTTGCACTTGCTAATTCATGGACTATTTATCTTTGTGTTTATGCTCTAACAAAATGATGGCTGTTTAACTATACTACAAATGAGTTTTGCCAGCCAATTGTATGGCAGATGTTATTTACTTCCAGAACAACTGTCAGAAGACCGAAGCAGCACATCTAACAAACTAAAATGTACTGTATTGGGTTACATTTCATAGGCAACCTCCTCTATTACCTAGCTACAGGCTTTCCACTGTAATAACAATGGGAGGGGCAGCATCACTGAGTATGACAGCCAGCCAGAAATCTGGTTGTCAATACTGAATAGTATTAAAAGAGTTGTAACTGAGTAGATTCTACCTGGAGAATAAAACAAGGAACTGTAGTAAACATGAAAAAACTGTAGTAAACATGAAAAAAAAAGATCCTTCAAATTTGCTAAATGCTACGGTGTTACAGCATTCATTAACTAATTCCATAATGGCAGATGGGAAGAAAAAACATCTATCTTCTCTATTTGTATGGTAACTGAGCAATAGTCACTGAAGTATCATTTTTCTCATGAAATTTATGAATGATGTAAAGGTGGAGAGAATGTCTATAGTTGGAGGGTACCATAACTTGAACCTAGGAAGCAAACTCACAATAAACTTGTTCTGTGTATTGTTTAAACTTTTCTAAGCTTGTGAGAATATTTTATTATGCCTACAACTTGCTTCAAATAAAATTTTCCAGGGAGAACGCTGCTGTGGCCCTCTTTTATGTAGTGTGCTGGTAACATGCCAAGGTTTTTAATAAGGAGAAAAAATAAGAACTCTTAAAAGTTTAAAGCCCAATAATCTAGGAGCTAAAATCTGATTAAGTATAAAATAAACTTTCTACAATTAAATGATTCAGTAGCAGATAAAATAGAAACAGAGTCCAAGAAATAACTCTTACCAATTTAATTTTGCCTACTGCAACAAATTGGAATGATATGTCCCTGTTTTGCAAGAAAATATTGAGGCAAAAAATAGGCCCTCATTTCTCTCAGCCAGAATTACATGCCATTGTGAAAGATCAACTGCTTGACTTTCTTACTGCGAGTAATGTGAAAGATTTTCCTACATAACCCCTGTCCATAGCTCATTTCTACATAACATATTGGCTTTATGAAGAGACAAGTGATTTATAATGATTTATAGACCACTAATGTATGCCCATAAATCCAATCCATTATTCCATAGTTTCTTCCCAGTTTGCCTCATTCTGGGAACAAGCAAAATGAAAGCTTTGTTTAGCTAGGGAAAATGGACGACCTAGTGTTCTCTCTTTTCTGGCACTTCTTACAAGTAGGAGCCTCATGTTTGAGACACAAGCATCTGCTGACCTAGCAGGAAAATAGAGCGGCTAATCACAGAGCTGAGGGTAGCTGTCAGATTTTGAAACATTTATATTTACATTCCAAACCAAAATGATGAGAATTTACTTAACAAACTCTTACCTTGGTTTCCTTATTCTTCTTTTACTTTTTCTCCTGCATGCCCCTTATATATTATTATTTTACAATGAGAATATAATTTAGTAGCTACTAATATCTATAAACTGAAATTATTCTGGATTATGTGAGGAAAAAGTTACTTTTCTAACGTAACTAAGATACAGAGATACAGGGTGTTACTTGAATGAATATTAATAAAAATATTAATTATGTTCTTGATAATACAGAGTGAAACTGACATTTATAACTCATGTATTTGCCAAAAAAAAATTATACCTTCACAAGCACCTTAACTAGGCCCCTGCATTTCTCTGAATTTCCTAACAAACTTCTTCCCACCTGACAGTGGAGTTTTTGTCAACTTCTGTTCAGATCATCAATAAATTACTGATAGATATGGTCTTTTTCTTTTCATTCTTTCCTACTTCTTATAGGGTTGTATAAATACTAATAAATAACTCCAAATATGTTATACATTATATCCGTTGACTGTAGCATAAGCCAACTACTTAAGATAGTTGCTTAAACTTGGAGATAAATGATCAAATCCATGCTCTTAGTCTATTGGTTTTAAGACCCTCTACCTTTCAGTCTTAATCTACCTCTGATTCATCTGATACTGGAAGCTCATAGGCTCCACGGTAGCATCAGACATTGGGGATTACAAGAAGTATGCACAGTCCCTGCAACTGGAGATTTCACAGATGAAAACTACAAAGAGGAAGTTACAATCCAAATAATGAGCCAAACAGGGTATATCTTCCTGAAGCACAAACATTGCCCAAATTTAGGAAAATATGGCTCAAATTTGGGAAATTAAGTAATTTTATTACTGAATACTTCAAGACATCATCCTTACATTGAAACAAGTGTGATATGTTTTAGTTTAAGAAAAATATCTTACTGATATAGAATAGTTAGGAGTGAGAAAGGAACATCTATTTAAAAAAAAACTGTACATATTATTTTGATGTTTAGCATAATGCAGAATAAAAATCAGAGAAACATTAATGATAAAGCACAAGACTGATAGATTAACTGTTAGTGAGGGGCTGAATGTGACATTACCCTACAAGTAGGACTGTCTTGGAGATTTCTGAGGAGAGTTGGCTATTGGATATGTGTCCAAACACATATCATAGGACCCATTTGATATAGTTAAGTAAATGTCTTAAGGCACAGCATACTGAAGACAGTTGGTAGAACTGGAAGAGTCCAGCCTTTGGAGTAAGACAGATGTACCTAGGTTTGTTTCGTTTTGTTTGTTTTTTACTGATTGACTGGTTATATTGAATTATGTAAATTATTGAGACCTCCTAAGTCTCAATTTATTTGTCTTTGATATAGGATTACACTGCTTACCTCAAAAAATTGTAATGACTATTAAATAAGATAATGTTAAGTGGTCAATATGTTACTCCAAACTACTTCAACATATACAGTGTGATTAAACTGTTTCTAGAAACAGTAACATTCCGGATTTATACCTTCAGTGAGATTACAAATTTGTTGAACATCACAGAACACTTAATTCTGAAGTAAGATGAATATTAAACCATAGGACACTAGAATAAAATGATTGAGATGAAAATTGTACAAATAAGACATAAGGACCCCTATTCCATTTCAAGTTACTGAGTACACAAGTTCTGAGTTTTAATAGCTCATGAATTAGGTTGCAATTTAAGTCCCAACATTTACAATAATTAACACCTTCTTTGAACTACCTCTGTCATCAGAAAACAAACCTCTTTCCTCAGTTGTGTTTTCCAAGCTTTGTTTAAATTAAATGAATCATATATTTTGGAAGTTTTGCCACTGTGTTAGAATTAACTGTGTGAAACATCCACAGAATAAAAGATGTAAGACAATGGATAAAATGTCCATTTGTTGTTGATTCTTGGAATACAGATATCAATAAGGACAGCACATTCTTCTATTTGTGTAAAATGTGATAAACATATATGCATAGATTTATCTAAGAAGACAATGAAGTGGTAGAAACACAAGCAAACATTTAAAGTGTCAGGTAATATAAACGCATATGTTCATTTCAGCACTATTCACGATATCAAAGGCATGGAATCAACCTAAACACTCATCAGTGATAGACTGGATAAAGAAAATGTGGTATATATACACCATGGAATACTATGCAATCATAAAAGAATGAGATCATGCCCTTTGCAGGAACATAGATGGAGCTGGAGGCCATTATCCTTAGCAAACTATCACAGGAACAAAAAACCAAATACTGCATGTTCTCATATGTGGGAGCTAAATAATGAGAATACATGGACACAAAGGAGGAGAATAACACACACTGGGGCCTAGCAGAGAGTGGAGATTGGGAGGAAGAGAGGATGAGGAAAAATAACTAAGGGGTACTAGGCTTAATAACTGGGTGATAAAATAACTTGTACAACTAACCCCCAAGACACAAGTTTACCTATGTAACAAACCTGTCTATGTAACCCTGAACTTAAAATAAAAGTTTAAAAGAAGTGTCAGGTACTGAAAGTCTATTTCCATTATAATGGGAATTTTATAATAAATAGAGCTGGTTCAATGGGTTGTCAAAGGAAACTGGTGAGATCTCTTCATGGCCATTTAATGTAAACTTTCTAAATACATATAAACATGAGCTGCAAACACAGACTAAATCACTTTTATGCATTGTTATTCAAACATTATCACCCATCAACATGAAATGGAATCCATCAGGAAAGACAGAAAAGGAAGTTAAGCAAATATACAGTGTGTACAGTAACCTCTCTTAAATTTTAGTTGCCTTTACTTTCAGATATCTGATATTTACATTTGAAATTACTCAGAGAATCTCATACTCAGAAGATCCAAAAAGAAATCTGCTATTTTCATCTTGCAACTCCAAACCTAGTACTTAGCTTACACTCCTTTCCACATTCTTTAAATCTTGCCTTATCCCGTATATCTAGTCACTCTACAGGTCCTGTTGATTCAGCCACTTTAACATTTCTGGAATTCTTTCTCTCTACCCAATTCCACCTTGCCACCATTCTTTAGACTCTGATAATTTCTTGCATGGATTATTATAACAATTGCCCAATTTGTCTCTCTGCCTCAGTCTCAACCCCTATATTCAATTGTTTAAACTGTGCCTTTCATGGCAACTTCCTCTTACCTACTTATTCCAAAGAGAAATGTATCTTTACAATGAAGAGATATGTAAATCTCGCACTTATCACTTTAAGTGATTAAAGGTGACATCAACAATAGTGGGGTAACCTGATGTCACATTTCTCACGACACAATGCAATAAGAGACAGTTCACCAATAGTTTCTTGCCAAAAATGTATAATCATAACTTAATCATGAGGAAATAATTTTTCAAGAATAGAATATGGGAACTTCTACAAGACAACTATCTGTTTTCTCAAAAAAAAAAACAAAACAAATTAATATTGGGGAAAATTCTAATTGCAATACTGCAATCTGGTTTCTTGCCAAGGAAAAGGAACGTATAATTTATTTTCCCATTTTCTTCCTTATTCTCTAAACTGTTGAATGTGAATTTTACTTTATGAAAGGTGGTGGATTAACAATCTTCAGAGATGTGCTGGATATTTGGCATAAAATGCTTATTGTTTGGGAGAAATGCATCACTGGTAGCTTCTCGTGGGCAGAATGTGCTGCAAACATTACCCACAATGAATGTTCTGTCACAGGGGAGACTGGGCACAAGCATCTGTTAGAGTCTTTTATGACAGATCAGTATATAGGCAATGTTGCCAGCAAGGGTTTTTCTCCATTATAAAACAACAATCTTCAGTAGAATTGGAGTCACTAAAAGCAGGAAAACAGCTTGCTTTATGAAAGATGCCACCTTTTTTGCAGCCAAGAAATCACCGATCTGATGTTAAGTTCCTGCTATTAGTCTTTCTTCAGCTGTGCAGGTGGCAACTGTTCCGTGTTCCAGTTCAGCTCCCCAAGGTTACAGCTGAGAACTTGGGTAATGGTTGTGTTTATTCTCTGCCAGGCTTAAAAATCTTCAGGGTAAAGCTTTTTTCTTTTTCTTGCTGTTCATTGAAAATTCCTTCTGGAGCAGATGTGCCTCTCCCCATCTTCTGTAGTTTCTGTGTTTTTATTAAGTTCGGTAGTTTTTTGTTTGTTTGCTTGTTTGTGGCCTTACTTTCTAACTACTCGTGACACAGCCAATTCTGAAGTTAGTTTCCATATATACAAAGGCTCTTATCATGTCACAAATAAAAAAAAGTCTTGGTAATCTGGATGGCACATACCTTATGCCCTGAGTATTATAAATCACTGTTGTGTTTTATATTGTAGTCTATGTTTGCTTATGCCATATCAGCCTGAGTTTAAGAATTTGGATGAATGTGACAGTAATAACCTTTATTTTTTACTATTTTATATACTTGTATTTATTTCAGGGACTCTGGCCCCTGCAAAGTGGCCTCCCTTAACCCAATCATTTATAGAAGTCTGTAAGTGGCATCCCATAGTGGCTCTTGAGTAAGTCCTGTCATTATATGGCAGGCATCATTTCTTCGCTCTGGTGTTGGCTTCCTGAAGGAGCATTAGGCATCCTCATTTCCAGCAACACTCCTACTTTTCCAATACACTAGAATCCCCATAGGTCTCAAAGTAATGCCAGGATTTTCTCTGGGGTCCCCATGCAGCAAAACTAATAGAGAATACATCCCTCCTTTTCTTCCTTTCTTCCCTCCTTTACATATACAATTAATAATCCATCACTAGATGGTAAGGCTAGCATTGTGTTCGAACTGAAGAGAGGAAAAGAATGATATGCTTCTGGCTTCATGTTTTTGATTTATCAGGGAAAAATTCATTAAACAAATAACAACACGTTCATTGAGTGTCATTATTGGAGTATTACAGGGTGTAATGAAAGCAAGTACTTGGGTACTAAACCAAGTCCAAGAGCTCAAAAGGCTTCTCTGAGGCAACCGAGAACTCAGGTGAGTGTAATTTAGCTAGGTGAAGAGGAAAAGATAAAGTATTCCAAGTAGAAGGAAGAACACAGTTTCAACCAGACACTATATCTTCATTGTTTGTAGCTAGCTTTTTAATGAAATGTGCTGCATATGTCAATATTTCATAGATTTTTTTAGTAAATATCCTCTTGAACTTCTGCTTTCAGTAAAGGAAAAGGTTATAAAATGAACACTCATACACCTATCACCCTTTTGTCAGTCTGATCTATCAATTACTGAATATAGTGTTTTAACATCTCTGTGAATAAAGGCAGAATTGCCCATTTATAATTAATTATGCATATGTTTTCAAGCCATGTTAGATATGAATTCAAGTTTAAATATTTATATAATCCCAATGAAATGAGTTTTGTGCTCATCTAGTAGTAGATTTTTAAGTTCTCTTTGTCTAAAATTAAGATAGCTACACCAAATTTTATTTTAAAATCTATTTTTATGTCCTTATATTTCAAGTGTACCTAATGTAAATAGTATATTGGCAGATTTCCTTTTTAAACTGACTGAAAAATACCTTTTGCACTGGAGAGCTTAGGCCCATCATTGCAACTGATATATCTGCACCAATTTCTACTATTCTATTCTGGGCTTTTGGCTTATGTCATTGTTTTTATTTGTTTTTATTTTTTCTTTGTTGCCTTCTCTTGAATTTTGTTAATTGCACTTTTGAAGACGTCCTCTCTATTATATTTATTCGGGGTTGACCTTAGATAATTTTCCATGTATACTTAACTCAATACTAAATAAATATATTTTATATCTTTACTTTCCACAGAGTGCCTATAAAATTACAAAGACATTAGAATTTTTAAAGCTGACTGTCCCTTCCTCCATTTAATGACATTGTTGTCTGGTATTTTAATTTTTTACTCACACATAATTAAATAATTATGTAAAATATTATTATTGTTGTCTTATGCAATCAGTTTGTTTAGACCCACCAATATGTTTATCAATATCATTGCTTACTATTTCCCTTTGCATCTTATAAGTTCAATCTGAGATCATTTTTCTTCTGCCTTAAGCTTATTTTTAATAATTGTTGATAATGAGTATGTAACTTA
The DNA here is from genome assembly GCF_028885655.2 of Pongo abelii. Classification (NCBI taxonomy): domain Eukaryota; kingdom Metazoa; phylum Chordata; class Mammalia; order Primates; family Hominidae; genus Pongo; species Pongo abelii. Next base: position 35,367,034 of record NC_071998.2, read on the forward strand.
TTAGATACTCGAAAGTAGAAGTTTTTGTATTTTAATAAAACGTCTTAATTTTGTCCATATTCTTTGAGATATACTGGGCATATGATTTTAATGTTGACAGTAATCTTTCCTCAACACATGTAAGATATTATTCTATTAGGCTAAAAAGAAATCAATTATGAATATAATATGTATACAGTGTAGGTTCTCTTTATCTTTCATGTCTGTCAGTTCACTGTCATGCGTCTAGGTATAGATTTATTTTTATTTACTATGATGAAAATACATTGGGTTTTCTGGGATTGAGGTTAATGTCTTACAACAACCCTGGAAAAAAATCTCAGCCATTATCCCCTCAAATATTGTTTTTGTTCCACTCTTTCTATTATCCTAAACTTGAGTAGACAAATGTTAATCTTTCTCACTCTATAAGCTATGTGTTTTAACCTCTCTCTCACATTTTTCCTTTTTTTTTCTGGCTAACCCTGGATAATTTCCCCAGACCCAATTTCAGTTTGTTAATGCTCTTTTTAAATTTTGACTACTCTGCCATTTGATTTATCTTTTATTTTAAAAAACCATCTTCATCTCTTTTGATCTTTGTTGGTTTAAAGTCTGTTTTATCAGAGACTAGGATTGCAACCCCTGCCTTTTTTGTATTCCATTTGCTTGGTAGATCTTCCTCCATCCCTTTATTTTTGAACCTATGTATGTTTCTGCATATGAGATGGGTTTCCAGAATACAGCACACTGATGGGTCTTGACTCTTTATCCAATTTGCCAGTCTGTGTCTTTTAATTGGAGCATTTAGCCCATTTACATTTAAGTTTAATATTGTTATGTGTGAATTTGATCCTGTCATTATGATGTTAGCTGGTTATTTTGCTTGTTAGTTGATACAGTTTCTTCCTAGCCTCGATGGTCTTTACAATTTGGCATGTTTTTGCAGTGGCTGGTACCAGTTGTTCCTTTCCATGTTTAGTGCTTCCTTCAGGAGCTCTTTCAGGGCAAGCCCGGTGGTGACAAAATCTCTCAGCATTTGCTTGTCTGTAAAGGATTTTATTTCTCCTCCACTTATGAAGCTTAGTTTGGCTGGATATGAAATTCTGGGTTGAAAATTCTTTTCTTTAAGAATGTTGAATATTGGCCCCTACTCTCTTTTGGCTTGTAGAGTTTCTGCCGAGAGATCAGCTGTTAGTCTGATGGGCTTCCCTTTGTGGGTAACCTGACCTTTCTCTCTGGCTGCCCTTAACATTTTTTCCTTCATTTCAACTTTGGTGAATCTGACAATTATGTGCCTTGGAGTTGCTCTTCTCAAGGAGTATCTTTGTGGCATTCTCTGTATTTCCTGAATGTGAATGTTGGCCTGCCTTGCTAGATTCAGGAAGTTCTCCTGGATAATATCCTGCAGAGTGTTTTCCAACTTGGTCCCATTCTCCCCGTCACTTTCAGGTACACCAATCAGACATAGATTTGGTCTTTTCCCATAGTCCCATATTTCTTGGAGGCTTTGTTCATTTCTTTTTATTCTTTTTTCTCTAAACTTCTCTTCTCACTTCATTTCATTCATTTCATCTTCCATCAGATACCCTTTCTTCCAGTTGATCGAATCGGCTACTGAGGCTTGCGCGTTTGTCAAATAATTCTCGTGCCTTGGTTTTCAGCTCCATCAGGTCCTTTAAGGACTTCTCTGCATTCGTTATTCTAGTTAGCCATTCATCTAATTTTTTTTCAAGTTTCTTAACTTCTTTGCCATGGATTTGAACTTCCTCCTTTAGCTCAGAAAGGATTCCCTATTTAATAAATGGTGCTGGGAAAACTGGCTAGCCGTATATAGAAAGCTGAAACTGGATCCCTTCCTTACACCTTATACTAAAATTAATTCAAGATGGATTAAAGACTTAAATGTTAGACCTAAAACCATAAAAACCCTAGAAGAAAACCTAGGAAATACCATTCAGGACATAGGTATAGCCAAGGACTTCATGTCTAAAACACCAAAAGCAATGGCAACAAAAGCCAAAATTGACAATTGGGATCTAATTAAACTAAAGAGCTTCTGCACAGCAGAAGAAACTACCATCAGAGTGAACAGGCAACCTACAGAATGGGAGAAAATTTTTGCAATCTACTCATCTGACAAAGGGCTAATATCCAGAATCTATAATGAACTCAAACAAATGTACAAGAAAAAACAAAAAGCCCCATCAAAAAGTGGGCAAAGGATATGAACAGACACTTCTCAAAAGAAGACATTTATGCAGCCAAAAGACACATGAAAAAATGCTCATCATCAATGGCCATCAGAGAAATGCAAATCAAAACCACAATGAGATACCATCTCACACCAGTTAGAATGGCAATCATTAAAAAGTCAGGAAACAACAGGTGCTGGAGAGGATGTAGGGAAATAGGAACACTTTTACACTGTTGGTGGGACTGTAAACTAGTTCAACCATTGTGGATGTCAGTGTGGCAACTCCTCAGTGATCTAGAAGTGGAAATACCATTTGACCCAGCCATCCCATTACTGGGTATATACCCAAAGGATTATAAATCATGCTGCTATAAAGACACATGCACATGTATATTTACTGCGGCACTATTCACAATAGCAAAGACTTGGAACCAACCCAAATGTCCAACAATGATAGACTGGATTAAGAAAATGTGGCACGTATACACCATGGAATACTATGCAGCCATAAAAAAGGATGAGTTCATGTCCTTTGTAGGGACATGGATGAAGCTGGAAAGCATCATTCTCAGCAAACTATTGCAAGGACAAAGAAACCAAACACTGCATGTTCTCACTCATAGGTGGGAATTGAACAGTGAGAACACATGGACACAGCAGGGGGAACATCACACACTGGGGCCTGTTGTGAGGTTGGGGGAGGGGGGAGGGATAGCATTGGGAGATATACCTAATGTTAAATGATGAGTTGATGAGTGCAGCACCCCAACATGGCACATGTATACATATGTAACTAACCTGCACGTTGTGCACATGTACCCTAAAACTTAAAGTATAATAAAAAAGCAAAAAAGAAAAAAAAAACCTTCATATTTTCTCATTTCTACAATGGCTCTTTAGGAAATCTGCTTGGTCATGTTTACAGCTCCTTAATCTATGCTCATTCAAGAATTCTTATTTCTTTTAGAATATGAAATGTATTTATTGTGTGTTTTGTAGATAATTCTAATACAAAAAGTTTTTACATGGCTGATTCTGCTGTTTGCTTATTTTTTTATTAGCTCAAGCATACAGGGCTAGGCAGGACAGTTGATCTTCATTTTTCATGGGTTCTGTAATTGTGAATTTATCTAGTTGCTAAAATATATTTGTAACCGTAAAATCAATACTCATGGCACTTCTGTGGTCATACGTGTATATTCACAATGTAGCAAAAAAATTTTGAGTCACCTGATAGAGTCCCAGCTGAGGTCAAACAGAGTGAAGTTCTGCCTCTGTTTCAGATCTCCTACTATAAATAAATGACCTTTTTTGCAGTCTATTTAGGGCCATATTTTTCACATTTATATGCTTTTTTTACATTTTAAAATGGCCCACAAGCAGAGCACTGAAGTGTTTTTTAGTGCTTCTAAACAAATGAAAGTTTTAGTGTGCCTTCTGGAGAAAAGGCATCTTATCGGCTATGAGTTCAATGTTAATGAACTAGCAATATATATTAATTAAGGTGTCTTCAAACAGAAACATACATAATAAAAAATGATGTATTTATCAGTTAATGAAAACATTATGACCACAAGCTCATAGGAACCTAACCCCACATTTCCCTTAGGAGCAATTGTTCAATATTTGCTAATCCAGTGTTCACAGCAACTTTATGGAGCATAACTACTGCAAATAATAAGAATTGATTGCATTTTCTTACTTTGCCATGAACTCACATTCATTGGACTTTATCTGTTAAGTTATTATATAAGAAAACTTACATTTCTGCAGAAATGGTTTGTATTTTCTTTGCTAGTTGCCTGGAAGCAATACAATCCCAAGATGGCTTTAAACGAAGCTGTCTGCTTGATGTTTTATAACTAAACAGTGTGAATGAATTCAGGCCACACAACTTTGTGGACGACTATTTATGTTTACAAATTCTCAATAGATTTTTTTTATCCTACCATATACTAGGTTGGGAAATTCAGCTTTTCTTTCACTACATTTTCTCAGAAAGAGTAGCACTTTGAAGGCCCCAGATTTATGTGGGAGCCTGCTATTCTCTTTCCAGGCTGGCTCCAGGAATTATTATTTCCCACAATTTGTACAACTGTCAAAATGGAATCTCAGTGTTATCAGTCTAGGTAGATTATCACAAGAAACATTCTCATTTTGGTACTTGTTTCTATCCGAGGATTCCCATTTTTGCTTGATTAAAAATAAAAAATAAAAATCTTTGTAGATGTGTTATTAATTATAAAACCAGGGACTAATGTTTAAAAACCTTAAAATAAATTTTAGCTTTCTTATTTGTTTTCTTCAAGAGATACACTTAATATGCTGGAAACACAATTCCTCTATTCCAGAGGGTTTGTAATTCCAAGCTACAGCCAAAATATTAATATAGAAAGAATTGTCAGCATAAAGCAAGGAGATCTCCCACCAAATCTTTTTTTCTGTTGCTTTCCAGTGATGTGAATTAAGGTTATTGATACAATGATCTGATTTTCGTTGTGTATTTCTTCCAAATAGGGTACATTGATGTGTCTTATGAGTTGTTACGGACTATCAAATGAGATGGTGCATGTGAAAACATATATCATAGTGCTGCAATGTGTTTGCATATTAATTAAAAGAGGGAGTGTGATCTAATACAAATTTCCAGAGTTTTGGAATGAGAAACATTTATTTTTTATCATCATCTATGAGAGCTTCAGAGAATCAAGTCAGTGCTCATGTGCTTATTTCTAAGAAGTTGGATAAAATCTCATTCCCTTCAAAGACTTATAAGCAACTACATACTTTATACTTGATTTCTGTTTATAAAATAAGGAGAACCATGGATATGCTACCGCTCACATTATAAGAATATTGCTAACTTGATGGTTAAGCTTGCATGCCTTTATGTTTGCTGTCTTTATGATTCAGATTTTGCTACATTGTAATTAGTAATAATCATTGTCTTATGTTTACTGAAGTAACAGTAATATTAGTAAATGAATATCAATGCTAAGTTTGCATTCATTATTCAATTATTTTAAAGTCCAAATAAAAAAGAAATAATTATTACACTGTTGTATTAGAGTAGACTAAGCTGCAGTACAATTAGCACCAAAGGTGTATTATGTCTAAAACAAAATAGAAGTATATTTCATACTCACATTACCATTCAACATGAGTTTTCCCAGCCTGAGTCTGATTCAAGTAGCCAGTCGACTATCTGTGGTTTTAGCATCTCTTACAGATGTGTTGATATACGAGCAGTGGAAGAGAAACAATAATAGTCAGTGGACATACCTGCTTCTTAAAGCCCTTGGGTCAAAAATGATGCTTATACAATCTTCTACTCATATTTCTTTGGTTGGAACCCAGTCATATGGCAAAATTCTTAGGAATCTGAAGATTTTAGTCTGCCTGTATATATGAGAAGAAAAGAAATTGGATATTTTGAGACAAGTGGTATTTTCTGCCAAAACAAAAATGAGTAATATTATCTTGCATTAAAGCAAAATTATCTTTTACATCAACATCTGAAAGAGCACTAAACCGTTTTCTACCTAAAGTTAAGATTAATTTGCAATACACATTAATTTTTAGGAAATAAAGTGTAGTTGAGTAAAAAATAAGTGTTCTTTATTATACTTAAATTTCTTCTTAGGTAACACCTGAATAGTAAATTTAGTATATATAACTTATGAATTATAACTATGGTTGTTGAATGATGTTGATCTTTTAGCTCAAAGTAAAGGTTCTGAATAGACGCATTACAGAAATTTCTTCTACAAGTATTTAAGTTCTTAAAGAAAATTTGCTTTATTGTTAGGTGCCCGATTCAGAGTATGTGTGAGTAAAAAGTTAAAATGGCTCAAACACTTGGTAGCAGAAACCTAAATAAAAGTCCCTTTAAATCAAATGTCAAGCACCATCCTTGGGCACAAATTCTTCCTGGGAGCAAAGAGGTTCAGTATGAGAGTTAAAGGAATGTGTTTTAACAACGGCATGTCGCTTTGTCAGGGATGTCTTTGTAATGACTAAGAAGCAGGTTAATAGGATGATTAGAATGAAGGCTAAATATGACAAAAGCACAAAACACTTTCTTCATGTCATTCCTCTGAGATATGTGGGTGGCAAATATTATCTCTGTTTCATAGATTGAAAAATGAAATAGTTTAAGCACTCAGAGGCATTTTACTGACATTCAGATTTTTAAACAGGTGGAGTTTCTTTTTATAGATCTCTAATAGTAATTACATCAGCTTTAGGCTCCTGAAATATTTTCAAATGTCTAGGGTTGTTGAAATAATGAATGTTTCATTCTTCACTCTTTTTAGTTCTTCATAAACCCTTTAAGTCTCTTTAGGTACTAAAGAGTTAGAAAAAAATAAGAATGTTATTTCTAATTGCAAAGAGAATACGTAAGATTTATGGTACTGGTACCAAAACAGAGATATAGATCAATGGAACAGAACAGAGCCCTCAGAAATAATGCTGCATATCTACAACCATCTGATCTTTGACAAACCTGACAAAAACAAGAAATGGGGAAAGGACTCCCTATTTAATAAATGGTGCTGGGAAAACAGGCTAGCCATATGTAGAAAGCTGAAACTGGATCCCTTCCTTACACCTTATACTAAAATTAATTCAAGATGGATTAAAGACTTACATGTTAGACCTAAAACCATAAAAACCCTAGAAGAAAACCTGGGCAATACCATTCAGGACATAGGCATGGACAAGGACTTCATGTCTAAAACACCAAAAGCAATGGCAACAAAAGCCAAAATTGACAATTGGGATCTAATTAAACTAAAGAGCTTCTGCACAGCAAAAGAAACTACCATCAGAGTGAACAGGCAACCTACAAAATGGGAGAAAATTTTCACAACCTACTCATCTGACAAAGGGCTAATATCCAGAATCTATAATGAACTCAAACAAATTTACAAGAAAAAATCAAACAACCCCATCAAAAAGTGGGTGAAGGATATGAACAGACACTTCTCAAAAGAAGACATTTATGCAGCCAAAAGACACATGAAAAAATGCTCACCATCACTGGCCATCAGAGAAATGCAAATCAAAACCACAATGAGATACCATCTCACACCAGTTAGAATGGCAATCATTAAAAAGTCAGGAAACAACAGGTGCTGGAGAGGATGTGGAGAAATAGGAACACTTTTACACTGTTGGTGGGACTGTAAACTAGTTCAACCCTTGTGGAAGTCAGTGTGGCGATTCCTCAGTGATCTAGAACTGGAAATATCATTTGACCCAGCCATCCCATTACTGGCTATATACCCAAAGGATTATAAATCATGCTGCTATAAAGACACATGCACATGTTATGTTTATTGCATCACTATTCACAATAGCAAAGACTTGGAAGCAACCCAAATGTCCAACAATGATAGACTGGATAAAGAAAATGTGGCACATATACACCATGGAATACTATGCAGCCATAAAAAATGATGAGTTCATGTCCTTTGTAGGGACGTGGATGAAACTGGAAACCATTATTCTCAGCAAACTATTGCAAGGACAAAAAGCCAAACACTGCGTGTTCTCACTCATAGGTGGGAATTGAACAATGAGAACACATGGACACAGGACGGGGAACATCACACTCCGGGGACTGTTGTGGGGTAGGGGGAGCGGGGAGGGATAGCATTAGGAGATATACCTAATGCTAAATGACGAGTTAATGGGTGCAGCACACCAACATGGCACATGTATACATATGTAACAAATTTGCACATTGTGCGCATGTACCCTAAAACTTAAAGTATAATAATAAAATTTAAAAAAAAAAAGATTCAGAGGTGTTTTTTAAAGAACAATTGTAAGATGTATCTCATTATTGGCCTTTATACAATTGATACCAAAAATGGCTATTTGACACATTTATCATCTGTGTTTTTGACCAAAAGGCAAAAAATATCCAAAAAAGCCAAATCTTTATCTATTATAATAAACTAGAAAATTGAACATCCAATCTTAAAAGCCCTATAATAAGTGCTATGATAAGTTTACCATTAAAAATGCTGTGGAACTCTGAAGAAAATTAATGGAACTTAAATGATTTTAATGAATTAAAAATCACAGTGTTCAGCAGTCGTGAGTTATGTAACTAAGACGTCCTAACAGCAATTGTTCTCTCTCCGCCAATTGATTGAGTGTTGCATAGGGATCCCGTAGTTCTCATTTCTGATCAATGCAATCATTCCTCAGACTACTGTTGAGGGTACACCCTCTCACCCAAACAAATTTACCTCAATCCATAAAGATTATTATAAATATTAGTATCAACTTTCTGAATTAGAAAAACAGCATGAGTGTTGTCTATCCTAATAAGGAGAATATTCTATGAACTTCATCTGGAATTCCCTGAAAGTTCACTAAAATTCTACGTAACCCAAGCAGATTTGTACAAGAGTATCTAAAACTTCACTTGTTTTTATATATGTCTCTAGGGGGAATAGATAGTAATGTATTTTATAAAAGTCAATTACTTTATCTCTCATTTATTAGAGATAAATTATATCACTGTAAATTTTTAACAACAAAAAAAGAATTGTGGTCATAGCAATTTATCTATGGTAATTGTAAAACAAATTAAATTAATTAGAAATCCAATTATATTATCTATGTTGGCCTTCATAGCCCTTCTAAAGCAATTAGTCTTCATCTATCTTTACTTAAGAAATGATGCAATTAGTTTTATGGCATTTTCTGCGAAATGTGTTATATGATATTGCAGTTTAGAAATTTGACATTGTTCAGTAATAAATTGTGTGTTGCTTTGTATAGAATGAAAATTGTCAACATAAAAATGTTCATATATATGTGGTAGATATTTAACCCTCAAAATTAGCTTAATCTGTTTAAGGCTAATACTTGTTAATTAAATTATTTTCATAAGCAAATGAATCTTTAATAAACATAGCTTTCTGGATTCTATTACTGTTTTTTTCCAAGTAGCATTAATTTCTCTTCTTTATTTGTTATAATAAACTCCAAGGACCTAAAGTTTTACTTATTACAAATAGTGGATAACCCGTTTGGATCCAATTAGCAACATCTATAACTTATTTATTGGTGCTGATTTCATAATTTGTGTTGGAAAGCTATAATATAGAAAGGAAGGAAAGGAGGTAGGAAGGAAGAAAGGGAGACAGAAATAAGGTGTAAAAATTCTGTATGCTAAGAGAGTTCTACCAAAAGGAATGTTAAAAAACAAAAACTGGAAACAATCTAATACCTATCAACTGATAAATGAATAAACAATATGTGGTATATCCATACAATGGAGTATTATTTAGTGATAAAAATGAAGCAAATACTGACACTTGCTGTGTCATGGGTAAAACTCAGAAATGTTGTGCTACATGAAAGAAGTCAAACATAAGAGACTAAATATTGTATTGTTGTATCTATTTATAACAACTATATAGAGAAGGTAAATTTATAAAGTAAATTAGTTTTTTTTAATTTTAGTTGAGGTGGGGTTCCTCATGTTGGTCTAGCTAGTCTCAAACTCCTGACCTCAAATGATCCGCTCGCCTTGGCCTCCCAAAATGCTAGGATTACAGGTGTAAGCCACTGCGCCTGGCATGTGAAAGACATATTTACAGAGTCACGATATTTGCATCTTTTTTAGGACAGAAGATTATGTTCTTTAATATAGTTTTTCAGCATCTGCAACAATAATTTCTCCTTTCCCAAATTTAAAACTTGTTTTTGATAGATCAATTTGTGATGTACAAATCAGAAAATTAAGATGTACCCTACTGAGGTACTTGATTGGCAAAATTACCCCTTCTCTGATTAACTTCAAAAGAAGTAAACATGTCTATGGAAGCACCTAATGTTATATAGTAAGAATAAAGAGAGTACTGATTATAATCAAATATCTAAAAAATGCAAATGCCTGTCTACACAAAAACAAAGACTTGCTCTTTGGGAGATATTGTAGATTATAGTGCAGGAAGATTATAGGCAGAAATTGGTTATAAATATTTTATTATGTAGAGGAAAGATGGAAGAAACTAACATTTATATATATATATATATCTAGTTTATTTTTGACATAGTGTTGAGCATTTTTATTAACTCTGTATTTTAATCTTCATTTTTTAGATGAGAAAAATTATGTTCAGTGAGTGTAATATAATACAAATAATGACATGGTCTCACCATAAAGGATCTCATTTCTCACAAAAATAATATAAAGAAGGAAAAGTTGAATATTCACTTATTTTTATAAGATGAAAAAAATACATGACAAAATTTTAGCAAATGTCAACAGAACACATTGCAGAGTATTGAAAATGGTATGCTTGGAGCATCATTTTAAAACCTGAATAATTCAAGAAGCATATATGTGTTCTTAACAAATCTCTGTTTCTGCATATTTTCTGTTGTTAGTATTGCTGCCCAAGAGACAGTATAGTGGTCTGTATAAAACATCAAAACATAGCAAATGATTTGCTTGACAGTTAATCCACTATGATAAAACATAGTTATATGCTTTTTAAGGTTTTATAAAAACCTGATCAAATCCAGAACATGTGTATTCAAGGTAGTCATCTCGTATTCAAGGTAGTCTTCTCCCATGAAACATTTTCTAAAACACTTAATCAAAATTACAAAACCTGTTCATGTCGTTGTATTAACAAAACTATTTCAAGTTATTTCTTTTTCCTTTAGTTTTTAAAGGTTTGAAATATTAAGCTCATAGAGACTCTGAAATATTTTACTATTCAGTGGAGAACATTACCAGTGCCATTACCAAAATAGCATAGTAATATTTGGGCAGAGTGTGTTCTGTGATAGTAAATTTATACATGACTAGAACACAAAAACAATATTTAACTTTCATCTCTGAGCTTAGTGAAGTGCAAACTATGCAATTTTTTCTGTCATTATCTAGTAGCTTTCTGATTCTGTGTCAGCTTTTCCATAAAGTGGGTTATATAACTATAAGGGAAGATTTAAGAAGGCAACAGAAAAACTAGAGTGTCAAGCCATAAAATTCTCTCTAAGCAGCTGAAATTTTAGAAAAATTTCTTTGGAGTCTTAAATTTTTTTGTCCAGATGCATATTTATGTGCATGAATATCTAGTCATTTTAAAATATGTCGCTATTCAAAACTTTGTACAGAAAGCTACTATTTAAAGCAGAAAATGTCGTTCTCAAATTATAAAAATATCAGTATATTAATGAGAATCAATATATTTCTTTTAAAATTTAAAAACAATTTTAAGTTTTGCTCCCCCTTGAGGAAGCAAATAACTTAGCTATGTACAGACACATATATATACATCAATCTTGGGGTCATATGTTATTTCATATATATATAAATATATTATATATATTGAAATATATTTTACATATTAAAATATAATTCATATCTATAATAAATGGCAGATGATATGAAAATTGATTTATCACAGTGTACAAAATAAAATATTGCAAATAAACTTTGGTGTTAATAGTGGTAAACTGATGAAGGTTAATCCATATCAGTTTACATGCCAATAATCTATTTTTTAACTTCATCAATATTAGTTAAGATGTGTTCTATGAAATATATGGATAAACATCAAATAAGAGTGAATGGGGATTCTGCGAAGTTGATGGCAGGGGTCATAGTTTTTCAATATCCTTGGATCCCCAGACAAAAAGAGACTCAGCAACTAAATGTGAAAGTCAGGAATTTATGGGCAACCTGTTAATAAAATTTAGTTAGGAGGTGCCTGATGAACCCCAAAATAAGTGAATTGGAAAAAGAAGTCCCAACAACAGCTAGAAGTCAAGCCTAATATCACTGTCTGGCGGGGAGAAAGCACAAGAAAGCAACTGGGAATCTGAAATACTTGAGAATGGAAAAAAATCCAAATGACCAACAGGTATTTATTTAAAACCACAATGGTGTAGATTTTAGTTGTGTGCAGCAACTAAAATTGGAGAGTTTTACCTACTGGAAATGTGGGCAAGTGCAAGTGTGTTTAAGAAGATGTGAAGGGGCTGAATCAGTCACCAAAACTGAACGGCCAAGGAACATTCCAGAATAGCTAAAACACATTAAAGCTATGGTACAAAACATGAAAGAAGGTAAATAAGAATTATACAAAATTCAAAATGAGACTATGCAACTCAGGATATAATTAGAAAGGCTATTTCTGGTTATGAAAACCAAACTAGAGAGAATGAAAAAAACCAATAAATACAAAAGATTAAAGCCTTAATAGAAATAGTCAAATGGATGAAAATTTTAAAAATCAAAAAGAAATTGAAAAATTGTTTCTAAAAAAAACGGATTTGAGATAAGTAATAATTACAGAAGGTAGTAAAAAAATCCAAAATAGATAATAATGTTTTCAGGAATAAATACAAAAACAAAGGAACACAATAAATAAAACCAATTATAATTTAAGTAACATTCCTGAACAATTAAACAAATTGAGGTGGCATCAGTGAAAATGACTGAATAAGGAATTACAAAAGACTGTCTCTGCACAAAAAAAGTGAAGAAACTGGTAAGCACTGTCAGAAGCAACTTTATGAGAACTCTGGAAAAACTAATCATAGGTTTCTGGTAATCAGGAAAATGCTTAATTAAGAAAAAAAAATCAAGAAACTTGATTCTTGCTAGTATATGTTTGTGGAGTTTTAATTTCTCTGGGCAGCAACCCCCACCTGTGCAGCAACTTTGAGCACAACAATTATCATTTTTGATACAGGTTATAGGTGCCTAGCACTAGGGGGAGCAAAATAAATCTCATTTTCAATAAAGTATGACTATTTGTTTTGACACGTCTGCTGGCTCCCTGAAGGACCACTAGACTTGTCTTTATTTTACTGAACTCTGAACTCTCCCAGTACTGAAATGGCTACCAGGAAAAAAAATTTTAAACAAATACATTATTCATTGCCACCTAGGGCAAGGTATAACAGTTGGGGTAAACAATAGACAAAGCTAAAAGTTTGGGAGGAAAGCTTAGAGAATTAGATGCTTCTGGTAATAAGGGAAATAAAAATCTTTCATATACTACTGAGAACCTCTAAGGCTACAATATACATGTTAAGAAAAAATGTGTTAAGGCCCCAAGCTCTCACTGTGACTTGAACTCTACTCAATCAGAAGTAAAGCATTAGGCAGAATTGCAGTCTTCCTGTCTGAATGTGAAACATGTGCTCCAACACAGAAACAGAGACTATCTCCAAAGACTGGGGTTTTGGTGTTTTGTTGTTGTTGTTTCTACAAGTTTAAGGAAATCACTATTAAATCACAGCTGACCAACAATATAATGAAATGGAGATTTTAAGGAACACAAAGAAAAAATTTAGACTTTACAAAATTAGTGCAGAAAATCCACTTGACACTCAAACAAGCCAAACAATGACAATATGAAGAACATAAACCTCTGGGGAGGAGGAGAACATGATCCTGAGAGTTGTTACATAATAATATTCAAAATATCCCCTTTTCAAGAAAATAATTATAAGTTATGAAAAGAAATGAGTATATAACCCATATACCAAAAATACAAATAGAAATTATCAAAAATTTTTCCTGAGAAAGCCTAGACATTGAATTTACTAGACCAAGACTTAGTAAACTATTTTATGTATATTTTTAATTTTCTCATCTAAAATGTATAATCAACTATTTTAAATATACTAACATGGCTGAAGAAAATCATAGACAAACAAATAAAGGAAATCATCAGAACAATGTCTCACCAAGCAGAGAATACCCATAAACAGAAATTTTGAAAAGAAACCAAATAGAAATTCTGGTGTAGAAAAATATAACTAAAATAAAAATTCACCAGAGGAATTCAGAAGATTTGAAAAGGTACAGGGAAGATTTGAAGGTAGATCAAATGAGATTACCAGGTCAGAGGACCATAAAGGAAAAATAATAAAGAAAAACAGAGAGCCTAAGAAACCTGTGGGATAGCAAGCATACAAAAATATCCATAATGTTAGTTCTAGGAAGAGAGGAGAGACGGAAAAAAAAAAAAAAAAAGCAGCAGAAGGAATATTTAAAGAACTAGGCCAGGTGTGGTGGCTCATGCCTGTAATTTCAGCACTTTGGGAGGCTGAGGCGGGTAGATCACTTGAGGTCAGTAGTTTGAGACTAGCCTGGCCAATACGGTGAAACCTCATCTCTAGTAAAAATACAAAAATTAGCTGGGTGTGGTGGCACATGCCTGTAATCCCAGCTACTCAGGAGGCTGAGGCAGGAGAATCACTTGAACATGGGAGGTGGAGGTTGCAGTAAGCCAAGATCACACCACTGCACTCCAGCCTGGGCAACAGAGTGAGACTCCGTCTCAAAAAAAAAAAAAAAAAAAAAAAGAAAGAAAAATAGTGACTGAATTTCTCAGATTTGGTGAAATACCTGAATCTGCATATACAAGAAACTTAATTAATGTCAAGGTAGATAAACGCAAAAAGATCAAAACTGAAAATTCAAAAAGAAACCTAAAACCAGCAAGAGAGCAGCAACTCATCATATACAAGGGATTCACCATAAGATTAACAGCTGATTTCTCATAAAAAAAAAAAAAACTATGAAAGCCAGAAGACTGTGGGAAGGCATATTTAAAGCACTGAAAGGAAAAAAAAAATCAACAAAGAATTCTACATTTGGCAAAAACCGACTTCACAAATGAAGAAGGAAGTAAGATATTCCCACAGACACAGAAACTAAAAGTGTGTTTGTGGTAGATATGTCTTATAAGAAATACGAAAAGGAGTCCTTCAAACTGAAGTGAAAGTACACTAGGCTCTAGCTGAAATCCACACAAAAGAATAAAGGCAATCCACACAAAAGGCAACTACACAGGTAAATATAAAATTCAGTATTAATATAATTTTGGTTTGTAATTCTTTTTCTTGTCCTTGATTTAAAAAAAAAACAGTTAAAACAATCATCATAAATCTATGTTAACGGGCACACAATAAATAAAAATGGAATTTCTGGCATAAAAATCAATAAAGGGGAGGCAGTTAGGAACAAAGTAACTAGTGTACATTATATGACATTAATTCAAATGATATAATAATGTTGTTATAAATTAGGATTTGTTTTGTAATCTCCAAAGGATCCATTAAGAAATAACTAGAAATCATTTAGTGAAGGTAATAAGAAAGGAATTAAAATGGAACACTTAAAATAGTTATCTAACATAAGAGATGGCAGCAAGGGATGTGTTGTGAGACAAAAATAAAAGTACAAGATATTATAGAAAGCAAATAACAAAATGGCAAAAATAACTTATTCCTTATTAATAATTATATTCATTATAATTAATTACATTTTAGATGTATTAAACTCTATAATTAAAAGATACCTTCATAAGATGAGCTAAAATAATCCAACTATATGCTGTTTGTAAGAGATTCACTTTAAATATAAAGACACAAGCAGTTTGTAAACCAAAGTAAGAAAAAACGTATTCCATTAGTGACTATACTGAGCCAGAGTGGCTATACTAATACCAGGCAAACTAGACTTTAAGTCAAATTTGTTACAAGGGACAAAGAAAAACATGCCCAGTACTGATTACAAGATCTGTTTAAATAGATGTAGTAAATAGTAAAGATAATAATAAAAACTTCCAACAAAGAAAAGCCTAAGACAAGATGCTTTCAATGATAAATTCTACCAAAGATCTAAAGAAGAATTAACACCACTTCCTCTCAAGTTTTTGCAAAAAATAGAATAGGAGATATATTAGTCTGTTTTAATGCTGCTGATAAAGACATACCTGAGACTGGGCAACTTACAAAAGAAAGAGGTTTAATTGGACTTACAGTTCCACATGGCTGGGGAGGCCTCACAATCATGGCAGAATGCAAGGAGGAGCAAGTCACATCTTACGTGAATGGCAGAGGCAAAGCTTGTGCAGGGAAACTCCCGTTTTTTAAAACCATTGGCTCTTGTAAGGCTCATTCAGTATCACAAGAACAGCACAGGAAAGACCCGCCCTTCCCCCACCCAATTCAATCACCTCCCACTGAGTTCCTCCCCTGGCACATAGGAATTGTGGGAGTTACAATTCAAGATGAGATTTGTGTGGGGACATAGCCAAAGCATATCATTCTGCTCCTGGATCCACTAAACCTCATCTTCTCACATTTAGAAACCAATCATGTCTTCCCAACTGTGCCCCAAAGTCTTAACTCATTTCAGCATTAACCCAAAAGTCCACAGTCTAAAGTCTTTTCTGAGACAAGGCAAGTCCCTTCCACCTATGAGCCTGTAAAATCAGAAGCAAGTTAGTTACTTCCTAGATACAATGAAGGTACAAGCATTGGGTAAATATAGCTGTTCCAAATGGGAGAAACTGGCCAAAACAAAGAGGCTACAAGTCCCCATGCAAGTCCATAATCCAGCAGGGCAGTCAATTCTTAAAGCTCCAAAATGATCTCCTTAGATTCCATGTCTCTCATCCAGATCATGTTGACGCAAGAGGTGGGTTCCCATGGTCTTGTGGAGCTCTGTCCCTGTGGGTTTTCAGGGAACAGCCTCCCTCCCAGCTGCTTTTATGGGCTGGCATTGAGTGTCTGCAGCTTTTCCAGGTACCCGGTGCAAGAAGTCGGTGAATCTATCATTCTGGGTTCTGGAGGATATGGCCCTTTTCTCACAGTTCCTTTAGGTGGTGCCCCAGTAGGGACTCTATGTGGGGGCTCCAACCTCACATTTCCCTTCTGCACTGCCCTAGCAGAGGTTCTCCATGAGAGCGCCTCCCCTGCAGCAAACTTCTGCCTGGACATTTAGGCATTTCCACGTATACTCTGAAATCTAGGCAGAGGTTCCCAAATTGCAATTCTTGACTTCTTTGCACTGGCAGACTCAACACTATGTGGAAACTGCCAAAGTTTGAGGCTTGCATCCTCTGAGGCCACAGCCCAAGCTCTACATTGGCCCCTTTCAGCCATGGCTGGAGTGACTTGGACACAGGGTACCAAGTCCCTAGGCTGCACACTGCACAGTAACCCATGGGCAAGCCCACAGAACCACATTTTCATCCTAGGCTTCCGGTCTTGTGATGAGAGGGGCTACTGCTAAGACCTCTAACATGCTCTGGAGACCTTTTCCCCATTGTTTTGGGGGTTAATGTTCAGTTCCTTGTTACTTATGCAAATTTCTGCAGCTGGCTTGAATTCTTCCTTTGAAAATGGGATTTTCTTTTCTATCACAATGTCAGGCTGCAAATTTCCACTTTTATGCTCTGCTTCTTTTGTAAAACGGAATGCTTTTAACAGCACCAAAGTCACCTCTTGAATGCTTTTTTGCTTAGAAATATCCTCTCTCAGATATCCTAAATCATCTCTTTCAAGTTCCAAGTTCCACAAATCTCTAGGCCAGAGGCAAAATGCTGCTGGTCTCTTTGCTAAAACATAACAAGAGTCACCTTTGCTCAGTTCCCAACAAGTTCCTCATCTCCCTCTTTGACCACCTCAGCCTGAATTTCATTGTCCATATTATTGTAAGCATTTTTGTCAAAGCTATTCAACAAGTCTCTAGGAAGTTTCAAACTTTCCCACATTTTCCTGTCTTCTTCTGAGCCCTCCAAACTGTTCCAGTCTCTGCCTGTTACCCAGTTCCAAAGTCACTACCACGTTTTCGGGTGTCTTTTCAGAAGTGCCCCACTCTACTGGTACCAATTTACTGTATTAGTCTGTTTCCTTGCTGCCGATAAAGACATACCCAAGACTGGGCAGTTTACAAAAGAAAGAGGTTTGATGGATTTACAGTTCCACATGTCTGGGGAGGCCTTATAATCATGGTGGCAGGTGAAAGACACATCTCACATGGCAGCGGATAAGAGAAAAGAACTTGTGCAGGGAAACTGATTTTTTAAAACTATCAGACCTCATGAGACCCATTCACTATCACGAGAACAGTGCAGGAAAGACCCTCTCCCATAATTCAATCACCTCCTACCAGGTTCCTCCCATGACACATGGGAATTGTGGGAGTTACAATTCAAGATGAGATTTGGGTGGAGACACAGCCAAACTATATGTGGAGGGAAAAATTTTCAAGTCATTCATGAAGCCAATATTATCTTCAATTCTAAGTCAGACAATGACATCATTAGAAAAGGAAATTAAAGACCAATATATCTTATGAATACAGATACAATAACCTCCAACAAAATGCTAGCAAGTTATATTTGAATCATATTAAAAGGATTATACATTATAATCCAGTGGAATGCATTTCAAGAATGCAAAGGTGGTTCAACATAGAAAAGTCAATGAATGTAATATACCATAAAAATCTACACAATTACTTCAATTAATGTAGAAAACGGATTTGAAAAAATCCAAAACTCATTTATGATAAAAAAAAAAAAAACACAAGCACACAATCAACTAAACATAGAAGAAAACTTCCTTAAATCAGTAAAGGGTATGGAAATGTTTACACTAATTTTTGCAAGGGTTTTTAGGTGTGGTTGGGCCTAAAAGCAGACTCAGTTGCTACAGCAGTCCCAGTTTCATGAGAGAACCTGTGAGCAGCAAAAGAAGCCCCAGTATCTTTACTACTTGCATGAGTCTGAGAGACAGAACACTTGCACAAGGCAGGCAAAGCACCTTTATTAGTGATAGGCACCAAGTATAAACAGAAGCCAAGGAACACGGTGAATCAGTCCCCCAAGTCTCAGGAAAGCTGCCCAGGCACATGGAGCTTATTCTGTTCATGTCCCTAGTCATACTATATCTGAAGGATCATGAAACAACTCACTTCTGGGTTTTATACCCTGGCCACAATTTGGATTGTTGAGCTCAAGCATTGCAGAACATTCTGTTCTGGAGGAAACACAGACATAGTCCAGGTTGTTTCAAACATTTCTTCATTACTTCAGAAATTTGCATTCTTAGTACATTATGCATAAATGAGGGGGGAAACCTACTTTGGTCAGTCAAAATTATTCAGGGACTTGTCTTCCTGTGGGGTATTTATGAAAAACTAGCAGTTAACATTACACTTAATGGGTAAGGGTTAAAAGATTTCTCCTAAAGATCAAAAACAAGTTAAGGAGGTTGACTCTTGCCAATTCTATCCTACATTGTACTGGAAGCTCTAGAAATTAAATTATAAAAGAAAAAATAAAATATATTTAATTGTGAAAAAAGAAATAAAACTTTCTATCCAAAGATGATGTGATTTTTACACAGAAAACCCTAAAGACTACACGTACAGAAAAAAATAGGTTAGAGTGAATTAGCACATGTAACAAAGTATCAGGATATAGGATCAGCATACTAAAGTCAATTGTATTTTTATACATTAGCAATTAGCATTCCAATAAGGAAATTAACGAAAAATCCATTTAAATACTATTAAAAACCTAAAATACTTACAAATAGATTTAATGAGCAAGTTACAAGATATGTACACTGAGTACTATAAAACACTATAAAAGTAGATTTTAAAATCCTAAATAAATTGAAAGACATCATGTGGTATGAATTGGAATACACAATATTGTTAAGATTAGTATTCTCCCCAAATTGATGTATAGATTTAATGCAATCTATATCACATTTACTGCCTTTTTGTAGAAATGAACATGCGTATCCTAAAATTCATATGGAATTTCTTCAAGGAACACAGAATAGCAAAACTCTCTTGATAAAAAATAATAGAGCTGGGGCCTCATACTTCCTGATTCCAAAACTTACTATAAATCAACAATAATCAAATCAGTGTGATATTATCATAAGAATAGATATAGAGAACAATGGAATAGAATGGAGAATACAGAAAACTGGCATCTATGATCAATTTATTTTTGACAAACATGCCAAGAAAATTTTCTTTTTTTTTGAGATGAGGTCTCACTCTGTTAACCAGGCTGGAATGCAGTGGCACAATCAAGGCTCACTGCAGCCTCTACCTCCCAGGCTCAGGTGATCCTCCCACCTCAGCCTCCTGAGTAGCTGAGACAACAGGCACATGCTGTCACTCTTGGCTAATTTTTCGTAGATACTGGGTTCACCATGTTGCCCAGGCTAGTCTTGAACTCCTGGGCTCAAGGGATTTTCCAGCCTTACCCTCCTAAAGTGCCAGGAACAGGAATGAGCCACCACTCCCAGCCCCAAGAAAATTTTCTATGGTTTGAATGTGTCCTCCAATTAGCAGGTGTTGGAAACGTAATCCCTAATGTAATAGTGTTGGGAGGTGGGGCCTAATGAGAGGTGATTAGGCCATGAAGACAGAGTGAATGAATTAGTACTGCCATTGCAAGAGAGGGTTTGTTATTGCTAGGGTTTATTATTTAGCCATTATTAAAAGATTTTGACTGTTTTCACTCTCTCCTTTTATTCTCTCTCTCCCCTTCTCTTTGCCCTTTCACCATGGGATGATGCAAAAAGAAGGCTCTTGCCACATGTAGCTCTTTGATCTCAGACTTCCAGCCTCCAGAATTGTGAGACAACAAATTTCTGTTCTTATGAATTACGTAGTCTATGGTATTAATCATAGCAGCACAAAATGGACTAAGACACTATTCAATTGGGAAAGAATAATACTTTCAACAACCGGTGCTGGGATATCTGGATATTCACATACAAAAGAGTAAATTTGGACATCTTTTTCATGCCACTTGTAAAAATCAATTCAATATAAGAGCTTAAACTATAAAGCTCTTAGAATAAAATGTGAGGTAAATATTTATGACCTTGTATTTGGCAATGGCTTCCTAGAGATGACCCAAAAGGACAAACAACTAAAGAAGAAAAATATGATAATTAGACTTTAACAAAATTTAAAATGTTTGTGCATTAAAAAAACTATTAGGAAGGTGAAAAGGCAATTCATAGAATGAGAGATAATATTTGCAAAAATCCAAAATATATAAACAACTTACATAATTCAACAACAAATAAGAAAGCCAAATTTTAAAATGGGCAAAAATATTGAGTAGATATTTATCTCAAGAAGATATATAAATCTCCAATAAGAGCATGAAAAGATGCTCAATATCATTACTCACTGATGAAATGCAAATTGAAACCATAATGAGATACAACTTCACATTCATGAGGATGCCATAATTTAAAGAAAAAAGAACAAGAAAAATACATGGATATGAAAAAATTGCAACTCTATTGTATTTCTGGTGGGAACACAAAATGGTGAAGCTGTTGTGGAAAAATTTGCTGATCCTCACTATTCCAATTATTGCTATATATCAATGGGAATTGAAAACAAAAGCTGGTACCTAAACATTTACAGCAGCATTATTTATAACAACAAAAATGTGGAAATGACCCAAATGTTCATCTAATAATGGTTATATAAAATATTGTACATGCATATAATGGAAAATTACTTAGCCACAAAAAGGAATGAAGTACTGATACATGCCACAGTCTGGATGAACCTTGAAACATTATGCTAAAGAAATAAAGACAGACATAAAAGTCCACATATTGTATGATTTCATTTGTACAGATTGATCAAATTCATAGAGGTGGAAAGCAGATTAGTGGTGGGGAGGGGCTAAGAGGAGAGTGGAATGAGAAGCGGCAGCTTAATGGCTGTCGGGTTTATTTTGGGGTGATAAAAAATTCTTGAATTAGAAAGTAGTTGTGGTTTTGTAACATTTTGAAGTACTAAAAACCACTGAATTGTACAACTTAAAAATGGTTAAAGCTGTGAATTTTATGCTAGTGTAAAATAGAAATTACATAATAAAATGCATAGCTGCATACCTGAAAATATTGACCACAACAACCAACATTGAGTCATAGCCTATTAAACCCAGTTGACTTTATATAAAACTCATTTAGGCATACAAATAAAAAGAGCAAATTACAAGAAAAAATAGATTGTTACCAGATTTTTTAATAGCAATATTTCATATTAGAAGAAAATTGAGATATTTAAGATACTCAAGGAAAGAAAATGGGAGCCCAACATTTTATAACTAGAAATAGTGACATTCAAGTGAAAGGGCACAAAGTGTTTTCAACAGTCAAAAACTCAAGAAATATGATTTCTATAAGCCCTTCTTGAGTAATCCATGTAGAATGAAGTTCAGACAACAGAAAAGTAAAAAGACACCAACGTAAGATCTAGTGGTCAGTATTATGTATTTATTATAGAACTAGATGAAATAAAGGTTAAATAAATCTAATACGTAATAAGGTATTTATCTGAGAATGCATATACAGCACAGCTATAATAATTGAGTTCATTTGGGTGTTTTATAGTTTTTCAGGTGAGATGGGAAAATTTATGGACATAAAGTCAGCTCTATTAATCTCATTTTAACATTTTTTTCATATTGAGTTTTATCTCCTTTTTACTTCTTAATATCATTTATTTGTTCTTGCTTTCTCTTTCTTTTTTTCTTGCTCAGTCTTGCCTAACGTTTATCATCTTTATTAGTTTTAGCAAGGAACCAACTTCTGCCTTTGATGACACCCTATTATATTGTCCCCAATAATTTCTGTTCTTTATTGTGTCATTTCTTATAGTTTCTTTGCTTTTCCTTTTCCTTAGGTGTTTTTTGTTGCTGTTGTTGTTGTTGTTTCTTAAGTCAATTACTAGCACATTAGCTTTTAGCCTTTTTAAAAATACCAATAAACCTCTTAGGGCTATAAATTTTCCTCAAAAGTCACATTAGCTGCTCTCAAAGTATTGGTGAGTGTTACTTTAACTATTGTTAATTTTCCATTGTTAGTTCTCTCTTGGGTCTGCTCAAGCTCCAGACCTCCCCTTTTGTTCCCTGTGATCAGCCCAAGGGCTGTTAAAATCCAGCCTCTAAGTCCCTTACAGATGGTAGATACCTCTAGAGGTAAGCTTGACTCCAGCATTCTCTTAGCACTATATATTGTCTCTTGTCACTTGTGTTCTTTAAGGGATTCACTTGAATTCTGCTACATATTTGAAAATATTATATTATGTAAAACATTTTTAGGTACTTTTATAGAAGTTTCTCTGTCCATCTCATATACCATCTTACCAAAAATAGATGTTCAACAATTATTCCCATCAGTATCTTTTTTTTTTTTTTTTTAAGACGGAGTCTTGCTCTGTCGCCCAGGCTGGAGTGCAGTGGCAGGATCTCAGCTCACTGCAAGCTCCGCCTTCTGGGTTCATGCCATTCTCCTCCCTCAGCCTCCCACGTAGCTGGGATTACAGGCGTCTGCCACCACGCCCAGGTAATTTTTTGTATTTTTTGTAGAGACAGGGTTTCACTGTGTTAGCGAGAATGGTCTTGATCTCCTGACCTCGTGATCTGCCCGCCTCGGCCTCCCAAAGTGCTGGGATTACAGGCGTGAGCCACCGCGCCTGGCCCTCCTATAAATATCTTGATAGTCTGAATGTCTAAAGGGCAGAATTTGTGCCTAAATGATCCTGTCTCCTAAGTTTGAAGGCCTGACCTACTGCACTATATTTTGAATTGTGAATAAATGAATGTGTGCCTGGTTTTGACAAACATTTAGAAACCAAATTAAGAAAATCTATGTTTATCTACTAAAGCTCACTTATTTTAGAATATGAACACATGATTTACATCCTCTAGCATCATTTTAAATAAACATTCTAGAATCACATTTTATTAGAATTATTTTTACATAATAAAAAAAACCTGTTTGATTTCTTAAAATACCCTGAAGAGGGAAACAGTAATTCAAGTTTTAGTAGCTTTTCAAAAAGATTAAACTCTAAATACTACAAAGAGTTTTTGAATATTATTTGGAAGTGCAACTTTAGGTATTGTGATTTTCTACCTTTATCAGTACTAAAACATCAAAGAGAAGAAAAATACCCTTACCAGTTAAGAAAATAGGGAGAGGAGGATAGTTTTCCATGGCTGCAACACAAAGTTTATTTAAAACACACACACACACATACTCCCTATGTGGACATAGACATAATTTCTTTGTTGGAATCTGCCCAATGTACAAAATTAACTTCTTTATGTTAGCCAAAATACTATGGGACTTTTAATAACCATCATTCTTTATGTCTAATCTAAGAGATGGGACCTCCAACCAGCTCAATTCACTGATATCCCACTGTGGTTGTGAATCGCCACTGACTCAGATGCATACCCCCCAGTGTATCCCTCACAACACATTTTCCTTAGCTTTTAAAACTGACAGATCAATTGGGTACAATTGCACAGGTGGAACATTTAGGTTTAAGTTTCTTTTTTTCATGTTCTGTCATTTTCCCCTGCATCATTAGTCTCATTCTCCCTGCTACTAAAAGAGAATGATTTTCCCCCAAATCTCCTATTTCATTAATTTTATTCTTACATTCTCCCCTTCTCTTCTACCTCTTTCTTCCACTTCCCTCTTCTTCCTTCTAAAATACCATATATCTTCTTTTTCTCTTTTTCTATTTGCTTCTCTGCTGTTCCCTACAGTTGTTTGATGCTAGTATTGAACTTTTTGCTTCTTTCCCTTATCAAGGTTCAATTTAATCGACTTCGTGAGAGGATATACAAGTAAGATGTCCTTCTAAATCTTGCTTCCTATTGTCAGTCTGAAGGGCAAAAACAGCTTCAGTTGTTAAAAGGTCTAATTTCCTTAAAAGCTTGAATTTTATTCCTTTAAGTTTTGTGCTAAAGCAGATTCATTTGACTTCTAATTGATATGTCCCTCTGTTGGTCAGACTTCAGTTCTTCTTAGAACCCAGAATAACTTTTCTCTACTTATTGCTGTTTTGGTTACCGTTTATGCTTTCTCATGTCAAAGTCACAATGCACTGACTTCTATTGACAATGGGTCTCTCTGTTTTTCTCTTCACATTTTCCATGCTGAGTGGTGTTTTCTGGATAGGGTGACTCTATACTTTTTTTTTATCCTGCAAAAAAATGGACATGAGGGATCCAATTATGGTAGTCACAATGTCTGTAATAGATATGTTAGTTATGAGCAATATGTATGATGTTTCTAGGATTCTCCAGAGAGAACTGAATTACCACTTCTGTCCTGCTATTGTTATTGTACATGTACCACATCCTTACCACTGTTCTAAAGAGGATTCGTTTTAGTTATAGGACTAAAAGTTTGGATTTTTTTGAAATTTTAAAATTTTTCATATATATTATCACTATCTAACATATACTGAACACCTACCATGTGCCAGGCATTGTTCTAAATACCTTACACTGTTATATCACTTAATCTCCACAGAGACTCTGTGAAGTTGATAAAATTGTCTATATTTATACCTACAGAAATGGAAGCACAAGGAGAAGTCTGAAGTCATACTGCATAGGAACCTTAGTGGTCTAGCACCAAGTCCTCAGGATTAATTATTATTCCGCAGCAACTTGTTTGGATAATCATGGTGACCTTGATTTGGGTAATTTAACATTTATTGTCATTTAATTTTATGACTGGTGAGAATTAAGCAGTTTGATTTTAGGTTTCTTGATATTTCCCAGCAATGATGCCCAGTTTGCTGCTTTATAGAGCAGCACGCATTTTACTTCTCAAGATAACATGAGGACTTTTAGACTTTATTAATAGAAAAGTAGTCATAGTAATTTTATTAATGCAATATTGTTAAATTTTAGTTAGGAAAAAGTAAAAAATTAGGGAAGTCTAAGGAAAAGTACATATAGCTATTTAGATAGTCTTACAATCTCACAAATAGAACTATAACTAAAAACAAAAGGTGAAAATATTCTTTATGCAGATAATCTCAATATGTATTTAACTAGGACTTATTATATGTGTTATACTATTACTATTTGACAATCACTGTGCAAGGTACAAGGAGAGTGGCATCAATTATAGGGGAACTCCTTTTAGAGGGAGGGCTTTATGAGTGTCACCTGTGTATAGAGCTGGTCACTCTCAATCCCCTCTCAGAAGTGTGAATGATGATAAAGATACCCCAAAGAATCTTTATTGACTGTCATTTAATAGTAAATTTCAATGTCTTCTCTAAAATCCATTTTTTATCTCAGTGAGTCTGTGATCAGAAATATAAGAAACACAAATATGGATAAGACAGGAATGAAAGCAGTTAAGTGAAAATGGCAATTGCTCTGGTGGCCAAATCAAATAGCACAATATAAAAAGGGTCAGATTCGTTAAGTCCTTCATTAACCAGCCCAGTGGAGTTGCTCCGAGTTCCCCATTGTCAACTGCCTATTCAACGCCAGGGATAGGCATTCTGACAACAGGATCTCATCAGCATCCTCCAAATATTTGAACTAATGTTCATTTTAAGACTCACATTGTAATAAAGAGAGATATTTAAATCCCAAAGTTATTTAGAATTTAAAAGATGACTTTCAAATTTTTCCCTTAAGGTCTCCATTTCCATTTGCTGCCATTCTGAAAAATCTTATAAATGACTGATCAAGAAGTGATTTGCAAGGTCACCCATTCCCAGACATCCAAAGAGCAGAGCAGGCAAAAAACTACTCTTCTCAATTAAGTAAACCTCAGAGTTCCTGGAAAGCTTATTGACAGCTTACCCAAATGGTTATGGCAATTTTAAAACCTTGGACTGTTTCCAACTTGCCCTTCAGTAAATGAATGAAATTTGGACAAGTATTAATTTGCAGTATTGTCATTGGCAGGGAGAATGTCAATGTATTTGTCATTACAGAAGAATTACAAATCCCTGATTATAGCTCATCTGTGTCTACTCAGAGAAAGTCAGATGGAGAATGGAAGAGATTGGACATTGAGAGAAGTGGACTATTTTCTGTTTTAATGAAATAAAACAAAAGTCTGAGTTTGAGCCTTAGTAATCCAGGAGTTTATCTTTGTATTTCATCTTACTTGTTTCTATAGCCAGAGAATTTGAGATATATAGTGTAATCCAATGCAATTTAATGAATTGCTGTCCCACCACAATAGCTCCAGCAGTTTATCCAGACTCTTTATGAATATATCCAGTGACAGCATTTCCCAACATGAAAAAGAACTACTCATTTTTCTGCTTTATATGTCTAACAGTTTAACAATAAATGATAGCTTCCCTATTCAGCTTAGTAGCAACCATAGACATACCTCATATATGTGACCAACCTTCACATATTTGGAAATAGTTGTCAGTTAGTCAATCTCGATGATCCACTTCTCTGTGACTAAAATCCTCAATCCTAATTCAAATTCTTTAAAGCGTTATTCATAAAATATTGTTTTTAAATCCTTCACTACCCTGGTCACCCCCTTGGACATGATTTTGTTGTACAATAGCTTGCAGCAATGTGGTATACTGCACAGTGAGAAAGAGAAAAGCAACCTCTCAGCCAGGAGGAGACCTCACACTCACAGTAAGGCTATGCTGTTCTTCTGTTGTACATAAACAATTCTGTAAATTGTCTAAAACAACTTTAGACAAGTCCACTCTGTGATCATGGTGGATTAAGCTAAAACCATTCTATAGATATCACACAGAAGTAACAACATATCCTTTGTTCTAGCTAATATGAATGCCTGCTGGATTTTTCTTTTTTTAACCAATTATAGCTTTAGTCTTACTTCATTCCTCCAATCTTTTCAATAAGAATTATTAAAATACCCAGTCATGGAACTGACAACTGGGTAAAAGTAAGGTTAAAAAAATTATGAGCAATCATTTGATACATGATCCGAGAGATTAAAATAAAGCAATAATACTATACTGTTACCATTATTATTATTATTACAACAAAATAATAAAATCAGAGCTAGTATTCATTCATTGAGTGCTTGGTCTGGATGTTGGCAGACCATGTGACAGACAATTTACCTACATTACTCTTTAATGTACACGATTTATAAAATAAGTATAGTTATCTCATTTTACAGATTAGAAAAAGTGAGGTTTGTGAAATTAAGTAGCTAGCCCAAGATCTCTCTGCTAAAATTAAATTTTGAAACCAAGACCTAAAATCTACAAGCCAAAATTTTATTGCCTCAGTTCAAGGCAGTAAGTAGGACTGATGTTCTTGCAGGAGTTGCATCTAACCAAGGAGAAATGCCTTTTGAAATTTGTTTGACCAAAAGATGTGATGTCTTTATTGGACATTCTCAAAAAGTTGTCTGTGTGCCAACTATGAATCCTCTTAATGCAGGAAGAACCCCTGATGGTCTTAGCCTAAAGATCCCTTTTCGAAGAATTTCCATGAAGTTTAAGCATTTTAAAAAATTTTCTATTAACTCTCAGTTCCAAATAGATATGCCAATTCTTATATGCCAAGTATCAACTAGAAGATTGTTCTGTATCAGCCAAGTTGTCATGTTGTTTCATCCCTCTCTAAACTCCCACTATCTCACCAAAAATTGGAAATATTGGTACCCAAATTCTACTGTGTAACTTTTCAAGATTATTGTTTGTCCCTATAATCCTACTTTGACCAAGAGGATGATGCTATTTTATAAAAGTATTTTCCGGTCTACCTTTAGAAATTCACTAATGAATTTCTAAATTCTTCATGGCGATTTATATTGATTTAAAAAGAAGGACAATAATCCAGTCATACTAGTTAGGAAAGGCTAGCAGCAAATCGCCCACCAAACACACAGATTTGCCTTCATGAAAAGTCTCAAAATTCCAAACATTACAAAATGACAAAAATAACTACCAATGTATCAAAGACACTGGGTGAAACTCTAATGTTAAGAAAAGATTCCAAGTCTTTCTTAGAAAAACAAAAGAAGCAAAATGTGTTATTCACCCATTCCAAAAAACACCAACCAATTCTGTCAGTAATTTCATGAAATAGCTAATATAGACAATATCAATTTCTGAGAAAGAAAGAATTTAGTTGTGTAGTTACCAAGACAATAACAATTTGTTTTTGGCTCCCACTTTGTGCCAAATTGTGCCACGCTAAATGCTTTGGGTATGGAAATCACTCTCTGTGAGTATTCCTTAATCTTATATGATGAAAGATGGCTACAGGCAACTGACTCCCTCCAAAGTCTGAAAACAGTAGTACAAATTAGCGTAAGGCCAATGATCTGTGAGAAATTAGAAATAATGTTATAGGCAAGTGAGAAATGAGTTTACTAGATGCTGAAAAGAGTGCCAAGCTAAGCATCATAGAATAAGAGATGTTACACATAATTACATAGCTTTATAGATTTTCATTTTAATATATCTTTCTTCCATTTATTGTATGTTGCATGAAGGCAAAGACCATGTCAGTCTTGACCAATATTGTATTACAGTTGTTTAAGAGAACAAATGGGTGAATGGAAGAATGGAAATCTCTTCCAGCCCTGTTACAATATACATCTATTATTTTGTGTGTCCAGCATTCACTCCACATTTATCTCATAGCAGGGACTTACAAGTTTCCTACTCTCAGTCCACTATTTAATTAGTCTTGTTAGGTGATTCTGTGTTAACTCATTAGTACACTCCATCTCTCTGGCTACAGAAACTGAGTCTCAGGGATTTGGGGAAAATTTTAGGCTGGAATTTTTGGTTGTAAGAAAACCTGTGCATTTTAAAGGTTACCATATGGTAAATTCCTTACTGAGAATGAAGTTAACATAGACTAAGAAAAAGCAACCAGAAATAGAGAGTACATACACACACACACACACACACACACACACACACACACACTCAAAGCAAGAGAAAGAAAAAGATACAGAGAGAGCATTCTGGTGAATTTGGTTTGTTTTGGCCATTCTTGCATCTTGGTTTTCTGAGCAAATAAATTATTTTTTATGCTTGAATTATTTTGGGTAGGGTTAATTTTAGTCGTAATAAAAAAGAGTTAATAATACACTCTTCTCTCTGCAAATGGAGAAATGAGTACAGAGGAGAAAAGTGCCTTATACTTTCTTAGGTGCAATATTTTATAGTGAAAGAATTATGACTAGGGCCATGGTTCTTAAACTTCCAATTCTTTCTACCATGCTCCATTGCCTTTATTAAATAATGGATTTGTTAAAGACATGGAAGATTAAGAAAAGAAATATCACAACAACTTTCTTGGAGAAAATAACCAAAAATCTACTACCTCCATAGGATGGTCTCCTTTTTCTCGCTTATATTCCTCCAAATAGGAGGCAGGATTTGAATCTCTGAATTCATTTGGCCATGTAACTTTCTGCTGAGACAGCCTGAAGAGGAGACAGTTATACCCAAAGGGCAGTCTAATTAATAAATTAAAGTAAAATTACTCATTGAAATTCTTATTATCAAAAACAGCATTAGTCCATTTGTCAGGTAATTTGTAGTAATGTTCACTAGTTGACAGCAATTTGTACTAATTAAATGCCAAGCCATTTCTTTACTTCATATTGGTTTCACTTAGTATACTCAATACTAAGAAAAGGAGTTAGTGTTTGATGGCCATGTCTGGTATTTAATGCAAAGTAATATAATATAATAATAAGCAAAGTAAATACAGAGTTGAGAAGGAAGTAGCTAATGTCCAGGGCCAGATTGCCTAAGTGGTTCTGTACCGAAGTAAAAATCTCATACTATTTTATTAGCAAACATTGAATTTGGGTAAAAGAAAAAAGAACACAAACATGGAATACATTGGGCATTTAATAGTTATGAATTTCCAGCTAATCTATTGGCTTTTAAGTTAACTCCCAGATCTCCATTTTTCTAGAGGAATTAAATAATTTAAACCTATTAAGTTTCTAGGAAAGACTTTTGAGTCCATTATTTGAGTCCATAATTGTCACTGTGATAATTTATGAATCAGTACATCAGAATAGAATCTCACTTGCTACAATGGAATTTCCTTTGCAATGTACTTTCATTTTAGAAGCCAAAGAAAGACTTTCATTCTAGAAAACATAGAAAAAAGACTTTCATAGCCAGGATTATATTTGTTATACTGAGCATTATACAATTATTGAATTGCTTGATTCCAAACTCCAATGGGCTTAAAACATCATCAATCAACTTCATATAAATGTATAAATCTTCAGAAATAAGCTTAAGTTGAGCATGTGCAAAAGCACATATGTCACAAGATACAAATTTCTAGTCAGGTGTTTAATTTTCATTTTAATGTACTGACCACTACCCTCGTCTCTCTTTCTACGTTCTTGGTCCCTTCTCCATCGTTTCCTTGTTACCAGTTCATCCCACAACTGCAGCATCTTGTAGGGGTATTGTTTATTGTTGTTTTATGACCTACTTCTCAGGGTTGCATTGTTTTTATTTTGCAAAAGCCCTTTAAAATTCCACAGCTCTAAAAATTTAAGCACTACAATGTTCAAAAATCAATATCTTATCTTGAGTGGTCCACAAGTTTCCAGAAGAGAAATTTTGGCATTCATTCCATCTAAGTAAATAAAAAGGAATTCACATATTAGTAATTTAAAATCCTAAATAATGTAAAGCACGTAGAGATGAAGCAATCATTATTCAATTGCAAGTGACAGAACTGCCCTGAATCAGTGATTATAGATGGATATATAACTTTTTCTTCTAGGCCCTTTTCATAATATGGTTATTTGTGGTCTGAGTAAATCATGGAAATCATAATATAACTCTTTTCAGTCTCTAACTACGTGAAAGAAAATAACATTTTGAAGCCTTCAGTAAAGTAGGCTGACTGAAAGGCAGCAAAGGGAGAGAAGCTTCCTCCTACAATACTCTTCTGCAAGAACAATATTGTGTATTCTGAAACAATTACTCTTTTCACAGTAAATAATTTGGAATGATTTTTCATAATTGATAACAATTTCTAGAAGTAATAGAAGACTGTGGTAAAAGAGATTCGGCTCTGTAGACAGACAACCTTATATTCAGATCCCTGGTCTTAAGTCTACTAACTTGGGTGACATGGGAAAATTACTTTCATCTCTTTCAGAGATGTTTATTTGTTTTCTTTCCTCCCTCCCTCCCTTCCTTCCCCCCTCCCTCCCTCCCTTCTTTCCCTTCTTCCTTCTTTCTAAAAAATGAAGACAAAATTCATCAATTTGATGTTGCCTTAAGGAAAAAATGTGATTAAGTTTTCAAAAGCACAGTGTTCAGCCAATGTTATAAACTTTCCCATTAGTGTTCAGATAGGTATCAATTAAGGAAAAACTCACCGGTAATAATGGTAATATTTATTGAAGGCTTGCTATATACTAGGCACATTTTAAGATGTATTTTGGATGTTTCCCCCTTCCTAAAATATTTAATAATATCCCCAGTTACTATCTTTTCTTTTTCATTTGACTGTCATAAATACTTTTTTTATTG
Source organism: Pongo abelii (assembly GCF_028885655.2). Lineage (NCBI taxonomy): Eukaryota > Metazoa > Chordata > Mammalia > Primates > Hominidae > Pongo > Pongo abelii. Next base: position 35,399,376 of record NC_071998.2, read on the forward strand.
TGAAACTATTAGCATTTATATTTGTCTTTCTTACTTTCCTTACAAGACTATAACTTCTTGAAAACAAATAGTCTGTTTGGACATCTTTTAGACAGGACATCTTTCTTATCTAATCACACATTTTTAGCATAGAATTGCACTTAGTCAACAATAAATTGAATCAAGTTAATTTTAAAGAAATTAATAAACAACCCTATGCTGAGGTGTACCTTTTTCACACATACAAACACACATGTGAGTATCTCTTACGATGCTGAAATTTAAGACTCAGAAAGTAGTTGCTGAGGGAAATGTTTTTGATTAATCTTGGTGAAGAATAGGGTCCTAACTTACATTCTGCAAATTACTTCTTCAACAAGTACAATACAAACTCTTTAAATGGCCTTACAATATGTCAACCGTGAATATGATTATGTTATTTTTGTTTTTAAAGCATGTGAATCTTCTTTTGATAAACACAATGTCTACACTTCAGATGCTTGGCAAAATAAGAATCATAGGTAGAACAATTTTGCCATTGTTACAAAACTGTTTTGAAGTTACAATCTAGAATATTGTTCAGTGCATTTTATAATGAATCTCACAATAAAGTCTTCTCAGAGTTCAAAGACAGGAAAGAGTTACTTTACTAGGAAAAAGAAAAACCCAGGATTCCTTTTATTAGCTAATAAAAACCATGTAAACCTTTGTAATTCTCTATTTTGTTAAGAGTCAGAGCTAAATTTCATGCTCAAGTAATTTACTCCATTTTCCTCACTCTATCACATTGCCCCTTGTTAAACCAGTGTTTTAATATTTTTGTAATATCTTTGCCTTCTAGTAGAGTATGAATCCTTTTATGAAAGTAAAGATAAACAAATGAATACAATGCTTACTCATTTTTATATCCCCACCTTCACAGTTAGACTGAATGCTTTATAATTACTGCGGTAGACTCTCTGATGTCCTGCCAGCAATGCCTTCAATGAAAACTTGTCGCCCAGCCCATAAGAGTGCTTGGTAAACAGATTTCTGCATCTGCCTCTTCCAGAATTGCCTCATCTGCAGACTGCCACAACCACATTACACTTCTTCCTAGGGTGGTCCTAGGGTTTACACTTCTTCCTAGGGTGGCCCAGAAGTAACGGCATCAATGATCAATGAAAATCAGGTCATCTCAGTGTAACTTAGACAATTCCTAGAGAACTTTCTAGCTTTAGAGCATCCCATGGCATTGCCCTAGTTTTTCACTGGGATTGCATCACAGATCAACTTCTCCCTTTGTCCAATCCTATCTACTTACCCTATCTTTCACAAGTCAGGATCCTGTTTGGCAAAGGACCAAATAAGCTAGAGACATCAGGGATGACGTCCATGCATATTTAGAGTCTCCAGATTCTCCTTGATCTTGCAAGTTTGCAGAAGTGGATGAAACATCTCTATGAAAAGCTAGTATTCCCCTCTTGCTTGAAGATGATTCAGACATTACTTAAGACAACACATGCTCCTACTACCCTTTTTGGCAAGAAAATCTATAATTAGAGTTATGTCATAACATAAACCATCTAGAGATATGATGGGATGGTGCATTGCAAGTACTATGGCATAAAAACCTGGGAGACTTTATGACATTAGTGGTATGAGTGATGAGAAAAGATGCCATTTCGAGACTATGGCAAGTATCAATGAGAAAATCACAACACAGATTGCTGGTAGTCTGGAGCAAGAGCATTCCATCAGAATCATGCCTTTTAAACAACAACTGTTGGCATACTACTGGGCCTGCCATAGATGAAGTAGCTGACCATGGAGCACCAAGTGATAATTGAGCCACACCTGTCTGTCATGAGCTGGGTTCTGTCAAACTCACTAAGCTCTAAGATCAGAAGATTCTTGCAACAATTTATTGAGAGTTCTAAGTGGTACATCTAGAACTAAGTTCAAGCAGATCAGAGGGTCCATGCAAGCTGTATAAGCAAATTACCAAACCACCCATGTCATCCACCAGCACCTCTCCCCCAGCTCACACCCATCACCAAAAAGAGGATCTTTACACTCAGTAAATAGTGGAAGACAAAGCACATGATTCGTTCATAAAATGGTCAGTTAAGCATATGGGTAAAATGTGAAATTAGATAGCAACTGCATTATAGCCCCACTCAATGAGAGCATTGAAAGAATAGTGAGAGAAAATCCTTCCGATGTACAGATTCTTGGTTTGTGGTGGGCGTAGGGGGCAGAATGTAGTCATATATTTTGTGTAAAAAAATAAAATTAACTCAAGTTCAGAGCATATGTGAATTCAAGGACAGTAGCAAATGGCTTGGCTAAGTAACTAGGGGCCTGAAGAAAGAAAGATAGGAGAAGATACTGCATAAGAAGTTCTGTAGTAGATGCATGTAGAATGGGTACCTGGAAGAGAGCATGAAGTATGACAAAGTTTTTTTGTTGCATGCTAATACTCACTAGAGAGCACCCACCATGGAAGAAGCACTGAACAATAAAGAAGACAAAAACTTGTCCAGTTGATATTAATCTCTGTCATCAGCTACTCCAGCTGGCATTATGATTACATGAAATGGCCAAGGAAGTAAGGATGGAAGCTATACATAGGTCCAATCTCTTGGAATCTCAGTAACTTAATTGATCTTGCTATTTGTATTAGCTGGTTTTGCTACTGCAAACACAAATATCCAACTGTCATCAATAAAGGCCAATGCTGAGGAGCTGCCAATAGAGCAGCCTGCTTCAAGAAGACCATCTTTGTCTTTTCTTATTGTCTTTTTTGCTTGCAGGACATCAACCAGTACCATTGTCTGAAGACTTAGGGAATCCTAGGTACTGGATTCCACATGACAAAATGACCAAACAGGAAACCTAGTTTATAGCAAAGGAGGTACTAAGGCAAACCTCTGACCATGAGATGAACTAATCATTTAACATACAACACCACTCAGCAACTGGAAGACTAGAAATCCCGCTAGAAGGCAATACTTTATGAGGATGCAACACAATCCTCCATGCTGTGGTATGCTCATTGAATCAGTACATGTATAACTGTGCCTCTCCTTCACAGTAGGAGGAATACATGGGTCTAGGAGCCAAGAACAAAAAGAACAAGCATGCTCACTTAAATCACTTCAAGTAACCCACTTGGGAATTTATTTTTCCTATTCCTTCTATTCTAGGCTTTGTAAATTTAGAGGTCTTGGTTCCCAAAGGCAGGGCACTTCTGCCAGAGGACACAGCAAAGGTCACATTGAATTGTAAGCTGTGACTGCCAAATGGGAACTTTAGATCAGCAGGCAAGAATAGCAGGGATCATCTTGGCAGGGGCAATAGACCATGATGCTTAGGAAGAGGTGGGGTTGCTGCTACACAGTGAAGATTGAAAGAATGTATGTGACACTCAGGTGATCTACTTGGGTACCTCTGGTATTCCTTTGCCTAGCTGTGAAAATAAACGGACAAGACCGACAACTTTAGCCTGAGAAAGGCGTGGTGACTAGGGACTTAGAGCCCTCAGACTCCAGCAGAAATGGTAGTAGAGAGTGAATGGAATACAGACTGGATAGTGAAAGAAATCATGAGCATCACTTGTCCCCCTACACCCAGAGCAGCTGCAGTGATAGTACCTATTGCTTCCCACAAACTTGCTTTTAAATTTTCTCCATGAATAGATATCTAAAACAATCTCTGGGAAGCTTCCAGAAATTTTATGAAGAAAACGATCTAAGCAGGCAAGAGATGGACTGTGGGGGATTCACCACATTTGACCACATGTTGGTCAAATATCCCTTCAATGAAGAAATGGTTCCCTCAGAAGCTGGGAATGTTGACAATAGTCGGTCTTTAGCTGTCAGCCCTTTAAGGGATTATCTCAGCTGCAAAAAGCCTCCTTGCCCAAGGAAATGCCTCTTCCCTGGGTAGACTGCATCCAAAATTAATAAATGAGAAATTAAAAATATCAGATCATTAGTCCAATTTAGAACAATTCTGAGGGTTATCCTAGCTCCAGAACTTCTCATGGTAACAACTATGGCTGTCATTGAGTCTACATCACAACTTGACATTTCTCTGCTGATGACTACCTTTTCTTTCTTCCTTTCACAGGTATTGATTACAAGCGTACTATTTAATAAACATCCTTTATGCTAAACTCTGTTTTAGAGTTTGGTTCCTGGGGTACTCAAATTGTGCACCTGCCAAACAACCCAATGATTTGTGTAAGTATTCCAGTTAATCAAAATATATCTGATTCATTTAGGGAGTAAGGATTTAGGTTAGAATCCCAATGTATTTCTTGAATTTGTTACAAGGTATGTAAGTAGCCAACAAATCACTGACAAATTATTCAACCTTCTAAAAGATTCCTCTTCATAACCAATATTCTCTTTAAAGTAAGAATTGGCTTTACATGCCTAAGTTTAAAATGTGTTCAGAGTGGGTCAAAAGTCAATTTAGATGGCTATATTTTGTGTTATTTTTTAAAGAACTTTTTACTGTACTCCACCTCAAAAAAGGCAAGGCTTAAGAAGTTTTAATGATGCTAGAGGATCAAATATCATTTCCAGCTATTATAATTTTGTACCATTTAAATAATATTCTAAAAGACTATTCAATTTGGTTTTAAAAAATAAAAACCTTACATTTATAAACCCCAAGAACTTAGTAAATATGTTACTATTTTAGGTGTAAGCCAGGTAGTTCAAGGTACAGATACTGGACTTTGTTTCAGCCTTCGAAAACCAATAACCTAGAATAATTTCCGAAATTGTATCATTAGATAAATCTGAAACAATCAATGATTTTATCATTTTATTCATTTTTAAAGTGTTTATTGAAATAAAACATATAAAGAAAAGAACACATAAAATTGTGGTTAATCAATTTTCACAAAGTAAATGCAATTTTCAAATCATAACCGGCACCTCAGAAGCCCTTCTCATGCACTTTCCAAGTTGCTACTTACCTCGCCAAAGACAATTACTATTCTGACATGTCACCACGGAATTTTGCGTATTTCAAATATATAAAAACAGCCTTATGGTATGTGCTTTTTTGTACCTGGCTTACTTTACGGAACATTATGCTTGTGAGAGTCACCCATATTGTTGAACTTATGTATCATTTTCATTACTTTATAATATTTCATATGAATATTTCACATATTTTCCTAACTCATCATTCTGTTTTAATTTTTTTCCACTTTTTAGCTATTATGAATCTTTTGTTGTAAAATGCATTCATTTTTCCTGGGTATGTATCTAAGAGTAAAGTCAGTAGCTCGTAAGACAGAAAGTTTGAACTTTATTAGATACTGAATATTATTGTTGAATACTTTTTACAAAATAATTGTCCATATTTACATTTATACCAGAGTTCTAGTAGCTCCACATCTTTACCACTACTTAGCCTTTTGAGGTCTTTACATTTAGCTGTCATTTCTGTGAAATGATAATCCCTACAACTAAACCCACAAAGTGCTTATCATATGTACCATGCAGACAATACTTATCATCCCATACTGACCTGTTCTTTAAACGTGTGTCGATTATGTAAGGGGAGGACTTATTACATACTAATTAACATTGACTAAGTATTTATTATTTGCATGTATTTCCCTACATAATGTAGAACGATAGGTAATAAAAGCAACAAAGAACAAGAACACTAACATTTATTGAGGACTTATGTGTGCCAGATACTTTTCTAAACATAAGGCATGTTTTAATTCATTTAATTTTTACAGTAATCTACTTTATAGAAAACAAAATAGAGGAATAGAGAGGTTACATCACTTACCCAAGTTCACATAACAAGTAAATGGCAGAGTCAAGGTTTGAACCCCAAAATCTGGGTCGTCAGCCTGAGCTTCTGTTATCTTCATTTGACATTCTATGTGAAAACATTCTACATTGTACATGGTTTATTGTACATTCTAAATTAATGTTTAGATATTTCAGGTAATTTTCATGGTGAGTGTTATAGTTCTTAAAGATGATGTGTCTGGAGTTTTTTCCTTCAGATGTTCAGATGTGTCCGTAGTTTCTTCCTTCCGGTGGGTTCATGGTCTCGCTGACTTCAGGAGTGAAGTTGCAGATCTTCGCAAGTGAGTGTTACAGCTCTTAAAGGTGGTGTGCCCGGAGTTGTTTATTCCTCCTGGTGGGTTCCTGGTCTCGCTGACTTCAGGAACTCACTCGTTTTGAGTGTTACAGCTCATAAAAGTAGTGCGGACCCAAAGAGTGAGCACCAGCAAGATTTATCATGAAGAGTAAAAGAACAAAGACTCCACAGAGTGGAACGGGACCCAAGGGGATTGCTGCTGCTGGCTTGGGTGGCCAGCTTTTATTCCCTTATTTGGCCCCGCCCACATCCTGCTGATTGGTCCATTTTACAGAGCGCTGATTGGTCCATTTTACAGAGTGCTGATTGGTGCATTTATTTTAGCTAGACACAGAGCGCTGATTGGTGCGTTTTTACAGAGTGGTGATTGGTGTATTTATAATCCTTTAGCTAGACACAGAGTGCTGATTGGTGCGTTTTTACAGAGTGCTGATTGGTGCATTTACAATCCTCTAGCTAGACAGAAAAGTTCTCCAAGTCCCCACTCGACCCAGGAAGTCCAGCTGGCTTCACCTCTCACAGTCATTTGGTGGTTACTGTCTAGAGGTCTCACTTGAAGACTTGGAAGTTCCACTAAAACTTAGGGGGAAAAGTCATTGATACATTAATAGTTTAGGGGTGCAGGGTACAAGGAATCATATTAGCACATATTCCGTGTAGATGGCATATTCTTAAGGATGACATGCTAGGACTTTCACATATGCTACTTCAAAAAGTTTGCATAATTCCCTGAAAGATAGGTTTAATTATTTCAGATAAGGAAAATAAATAAAGTCATTAAAGCCTTGGTCCTTTCTTACATACAACATAATGATTGAATAAGAAAGTAGTGGCAAACGAATTGGAAAATGCCTAATTACACTTTTAAACGGGACAAGTGAGTATGTGACTATCCTAGAGGTTCCAGAGGGTTATACTATCTAATAATAATCTCTCTCATCATCTATTTTTGTAGCTATTCCCCTTTCTGACCCTAACACATACTCTTGGTCTCAGGAAACTGAGTCCAATATCAGGTAGATGCATTTCAGCCTCCAGGAAAGCATAGAGAACATCAAAATGAAAGTATTTCCTGCCTTTTCCCCCTCGCAAAGGAAATACCTTTTTTTTTTTTTTTTTTTTGTTTTTCTTGTGAGATGCTTGCTCTGTCACCCAGGTTGGAGTACAGTGGTGCAATCTCGGCTCACTGCAACCTCCACCTCCCGAGTTCAAGGGATTCTCCTGACTTAGCCTCCCGAGTAACTGGGATTACAGGTATGTGCCACCACACCTGGCTAATGTTTGTACTTTTAGTAATGATGGGGTTTCGCCATATTGGACAGGCTGGTCTTGAACTCCTGGCCTCAAGCAATCCACCCGACTTGGCTTCCCAAAGTGCTGAGAATGCAGGTGTGAGTCACTGCGCCTGGCCACAAAGAACAAAAGAACATTTTCTAGGAGATAAATCCTGTCATCTGGTGAGAGCTGTTCTGACAAAGAACCCCTGGCATACAGCTTTATAATAAAATAGTAGTGTTTTCCAGGTTACTAGATATCCAGAGTTAGACACTTTATAAACTTGCAAACATTTTCTGTATGTGCTTCATAGGACTTCAGACCTTAGAAGTATTACTTAGTGCCTATATAAAACACCTTCTATTTTTGGTTCAATAAATAGTCATGTATTTCAGGGTAATCATCTCCTTGTTGCCGGAAACACAAATCTTAGGGAAGCAGATCTTGCAAAAATGGAACACTTTTCTTCCCACCACTATCCTTTAGTACTCAGGAATCCTGAGCACCAGGGGTACAACTGAGCAATTAACTTCTGACGATGGTATAAATTTAGGCTTGTTAAAACAAGGATTATTAATATTCCCTCAGGTTATCACCCTGGCCTAATTTACTGAACCATAAAGTACAATAAGACACAGACCTGTAATTTTGTGGTTCACATAAAATGCCCAGGGAAAGAGACAGAGTGGGAAAAAAAACGAAAGAGAGAAAGAGAAAGAAACCCACATACACAGTATAAAAGCCCAATAAAGTGAATTGTATTAATCATAAATTAAATAGCTGAGACTTTGCATTTTATTTTACAACCAATAACTGCAACAATAGTTAATGATTGTGATAACTCATTATAGGCCAAGATGACATATTTATAATAGACTGGTCATTACAATTACAGAAGCCGCAACTCTTGCCTATCTCTGGCTTTTTTTTTTTTCTTTTTAAGAAAAATGACCTTCTCTAGACTTCTCTGATAGAAAAAAAATCCAAAAATGTTTAATTACGTCATTGCAATTTAGTGTGCTTATCTCTCTTGGAGGTAGTGTTATGGATGAAAAACTGGGGTTCTCTTACATGAATCTTTTGAGATACCAGATAAATCTGACAAGTCCAGCAGAATAACAGGAATGGATTAGGAAAAACATCAACTTTAGTGCGAGAGAGACTTGAAATCAAAACTAAGTTTTGCCACTGACAAACTGTGAGACTGTAGCAAGTCTCTTCTGTGGACTTCACTTTCCTCATCTGTAAGATAACAACAGAAATGTCTACATCATAGGGCTCATATCTTTAACTTAGAGCATGACATATAGTTAGTCATTCATGGTAATACATTTAAATGATAAAATAATTATATTAGGTAATTACATAAAGTATACTAGATATACTTTAAATATATTAAGTACCTGGCATGTAGCATGATCTGAGTAAATGGTGGCTTCTATCTTTATTATATATCGATTAGTTTACTGTGTTGGATGGTCAGCAATATTTTTGTGAAGCAAGGGATAAAAAGCAAACCTTTTTTAAAAAGTGAGATCACATACACACACATGCACACACAGAGAGAGAGAGAGAGAGAGAGAGAGAGAGAGAGAGAACAGATCAGAATACATTGTTTTGGATGTATACTGCTATAAGCTAACTATTTAACTCATGGCTTTACCCCATTTACTTTTCTTCCTGTTTTTTTTTTCCCACTGCAAGATCAGACTGTTAATACACTTAATGAGGCAAAGAAGCATAGCAGTATATCTGAGCAATTAAAGCCCCTTCATTCAGACAGTAATAAAATCCGCAATTGTCTCCTTTTGCCTGGAAGAACAACTTTATAGTTTATTGAATAAGTAAGATTTTGATCTAACTCTAACTCTTCTCCTTAAACATCTCTGCACTTTCCTGTCCTCACCTAACTCTCCAAAAGGATTCTTTAAATGGAAAGAATCACAAATCAATATTATCAGAACATATCCAGGTTGAGTACTTTCTTCAGGCAAAGTGTTATTGTAACAACCCCAACGAAAGAGACTTCTCTCACTGATGCTCAGCTTTCCGCTCTTCATCAAAGTTTGCTTTTTTTCTCCTCTCCTAAGTATGAAATAAACATGGTAGCATCCAAGGATAGCCATGTTTTTTCTCTATTCTACATGCTGTATTATTTCCTGGCAGTCAAGTCATCTCCCTTACCAGAGTCTTGTACTAGCAAATCCTCACCTTTACTAAACATATTCTGCTTGGCAAATATGACCGTAAGAGTTTTAAGAACATGAAGAGGGCTTTTTAAAAATTTTTGAACTTTACCATTGACTTGCCCTGGGCAAATATCTTTTGGAGACACATGCACAGTTCTACATTCTCTGACTTAAAGAGGATCTGAAAAACTGCAAAGGAGGCTCTGAAGAGTGCCATAAATTGATTAAAAGTTTAGAGATAAAGTTAATGAAGCTTAATTCTGCTTCCAATTAAATAGGCTGAAAGAGTGATTTTGCAGTCTGAGTAAGGAATGTTTCAGAAAATGGTGACAAATTTCTTGTGCTCTCTAAGCACATTATAAAAGGAAACGGGTTTAAATAGCAGAATAAAGGATTTGGTAAAAGTTGTTAAATGATGGCATGGGTTTCTATAAGGATGGTATCTGAAGTTACTTTTAAGTGGACTAGGTTCTTATCTGTCTGGGGGATTTGAGTAGATGTGTGTAGCCTATTACCTTCTCATGTCACTTTTTAGTCCCCTGAATCCATTATTAACCAGTGCAGAGAAGAATAAGAACAAGAAAAAGATGGAGAGAAAGAAAATGGGAAGAAAAAAAAGAAAAGATGGAGAATCAGGAAAAACAGGAGAAACAGAACCTACGTTTTTCTACATTAAAAAAAAAAAAAGTGCCTGCTGCTTCCTGTGACCAGATGAAAGAGATAGCACACCACATGCAGACACTGAAATCTCTCTCCGATCTACTTGCCAAAGTCATACTGTCATCAGTGAACAAGGCATCTTAGACATCCTGACTGACTCCATTTATAGTAAATGCTTCAGGTTTCTGAAAGAGCAAGCAACCTGACTCACTGTGATATAAAACACTATACACTAACAAGAAAATAAAACTCACCATCACTCCTCAGGTGATAAGAGCTTATGACACTGAAAATTATAAGAACATTAAAAAGAAACACACACACAAACAGCATATTTACACACTCATTTATTAATATCAATTCTGGACAGAGGATATGCCTTTAGAAAGCAGAAGTGCCTGAAATTACCAATCAAGTAGTAACATCATTGAAACCTCTCTCCCCTCTTAAAGATAAACAAACAATTCAATACCAGCTTCATAATGACCACATATTTTCAGCCACAGCAGGTTGCTGCCTAGTCCCCGAAGGAAAATGACAAATGAATGCTGTTTAATATTTTGTTTGAACAGTTTTTTCTTTCAGAGAACTATTTGCAATACGATAATGAGAAGAGCATAGCTGCAGAGAGTAGCATTTTGTAAGGATGACTGCCTTTCTAGGGCACATCATCTGATACATACTTTGTTTATCCAGAGTGAATTTAGTGGTTAAAATGATTAATTGAACCCATTTTGTGTTACTCATACTAGCTCTTGCAAAGGAGGTGATTGCTATTTTTTCTTAGTGACTCATACAAAGACGCTAGCAGTTCACTGGCAATAACAAAATGACATTTCTAAATTTAGCAGTTCATAAATCTTAAAAGATGCCAGTCACATCCAGCCCCCTTCCCCCATGCTCCTCTCCCAGTCCCTGCTCAAATGTGTAAAAGACTTAAATGTGCATGGAGACAAAACAGAGACTTCCTCAGGGCACATGTCTCTTCCTCCCTCAGTACCTACCAACACCACTGTGCACTCAGATAAGAGCAATGTGTATATTTCCCAAATGATAGCTTTTATTATGCCATTAAGATGCTAAATGTGTCTGGTAAAAATACATGCAGAATATGTGAATGTTTCCAAAGGAGCCCAATTCAATGAATTATTTTCAAGGGGGACTGTGGAAACTAGCAAATTTCTTCCTGTCCTCCTATGTTATCTATTCCATGACAAGAAATATGCAATAAATCACCAGCCTTAGGAAAGAAAAAAATTGCCTCTATCATTTTCTGTAGTTTACATAAGGCACTTACCAAATGTATCATGCCCTCCTTCTATCTTTTTGCCATTGTTCTGAGACTTCAGGGCTACAATTGACCTCCAGAAATTGCACTGACATATGACTCACACAGGTAGCCTGCAACAAAGGATACAAGAGAATTAGACTTGATGAACTAAAAATCCACATGGCTAAAAAGACATTACTGAGCAAAGTGACAGGCAAGTATTGTTTTGTAAAAATAGTTGGCTAATTTTAATCCCTCTCTCTCACAACTTCCTCACTATGGAGATCTTCTCATCAGTGAATGAAGGAACCAATAGAATTGCTTTCCAACTACTTAAAATGAATTTCTAAAAATGGTAACTAAGTAATAACTTTTTTGCCTCTATTCCATTTTTCTTCACATCTCCCATTAAAAATACACCCTGCTTCAGGTCAACAACAATGACAAAACTGTCATTTAAGAGTAAATGTATTCAGCAAATATGAGATTATTATATCAAAAGCCCAAAATTAATAAACTCTTTACAAAATACTAGCTTCTCAGTGGCAAAGCTGAATAGTAGAAATATGCAAATTATGGGAAGCAGGAAGTTTTATTTAAAGTAGGGGATGAATGTTTTTTGACTGTAGAGAAGTATAGACATTTCCAAAAAACCTTCCCCACTCATATTTTCTTTCTTTCTCTATATCTAATATTATGTTTCTACTATTTTTTTAACTTATTTACTTGTGACCCCTCCCTGAAATGCTTTTTATTGATGCAACTTTTGGAATAAACCCAGCAGGAGTGGCCATTTATGCCTAGTGTTCCATTATTGGAACATTAAGCATGTGGGAATTATTTATATCCTACTGCTCAAGGTCATCGCCAAGGTCTGATTGCAAAAATTCAAAGAATTGTAACCTCAGGCATAAATGGGTTAACTTTCAGAGTTAGTAATTATATTCATTTCAGTGATACACAATTTTAACAAGATTTTGTGAACAAATAATTCTCCAAAGAGATCCAGCATTGTGATAGGAAAAAAATATGTTTGATACAAGTGACTAGGCTAAGCAAAACTTTCATCTCTCTTTAATATACCATATACCTGCGTTGATAGAATTTGTCCTAAACATAAGGGCTTCTCAATTAGTCTCTCTTTTTGTTTTGCCCGCTGTGCTTGCTATTTATGTTACACAAATAGAATGCTGTATATTTGGAAGCAATTGAGCTAAACAACTAATTCCTGACTTAGAGTATCTGTGATAACACATTTCAAAGACCCAGGATATGACACATTATGCCTAGTAACTGACTCAGTTAAATATCTCTCTGGAAAGCATGTAAACTTCACTGAATCTATTGAACACATTTGCCTATGCATTAGTAAGACATCTGGAAAACTAGATAAGTAATAAAATAAAGGCATCTGAGTCCAGTGTACCCACTGATTTAAGAAAATAAAGTAATGAGCTTTCCAACTGGGTTCAAGGTAATGGTCACTCTTTGATTGGGAAGCAATGAGGTCAGATTCTATTTCTACAAAGAATCAGGTGGTTTCCAGGCTCCCCTCTGAAGATCTAGTAAGGATAAATAGTGCTTTCAAGTATGTTTGAAGACAGGATACAGAGAAGGACACGTCCAAAACACATCTTTAAGATGATAATTTTGCTGAAGTTTGCTATTGAATTTATGACAATAATTAAAATTGGCACTACTTCTTTCTGCTCCCATTTCCTTGGTCTTAAAACATGGGGGGAAAAAAACAATATCACGCAGAATTTTTCAGTGTTGGTCTCGCATTTCAAGATGTACACAGGTATGCTTTTCCAAATAATGGATTTTAGCTACTATGAATCATTTATAATATACGAATGATGGCTTGGGTTCCTTTACAATTGGTTCACCCACTCCTGATCTCCAAGTGATTTGCAAAATTATGGGTTGGATGCTAGGAGTGCAGTGATTGTTAAATTCTGGGTTTCTGTTTGTTTGTTTGTTTCTGTTTATGGTGGTTCCTGCTGTGAAATAGTAATTTGACTTTTCATTAACCAGTAACAAAAATTCTTCCTACTTCCCTCCCTTTCATTCTCCCTAAGGGAAAAAAATTATTCGCTGGATGCTGAAGATATCCAGAATTGTTAGCGAAACAGCCATATGGTCTTTTTGTCAATATAGGACTATAAAGTTAGGTTAAATTTTTATTTAAGAGATCTCTGTGTGAAGATGGCAATCCATCAGCTATGTGTGTGTGAACTGTGGGGAGAAGCACTGACTGACTCAGGTCTCAGGTGTTGATGAACAGCCAATGTCACAGGAAACAATGATATGACAAACTGGCCTACATTGATTAAGTTGGGCTATTTTCACAGCTAACTTTAGTAAATTCGCGGCAGCAGAAAAACTAAGCTGTCAGTCCAATTCTACCTCTCTGTCCCCAGATATCACACTTGCTCCAGAATTCTAAGAAAAGCAGATGCTCACACTGCCCCTGATACAAAGTCACTATTTACTGGCATCAGTGCAATTTAGCTAGGCTACTTCAATCCCTTTGGACTCAAAGCTTTCAAAATAACCAGGGAAATAGACAGACATGGCTTGTCATGACCAAACTCCTCAATAAATCGACAGGCAAAATGCTTTCCACCTAAACAGATGTTGCAAAGCAAATGTGTGAAACCAATGTAATTTTGTTTTCCTTTTTTTACTGCCTATCGTGGATCCTCCTCTGTCACAGAAATTCTACACCTGCACAGCGCAAAAAATGAGGCCTTTGATCTACTATAGTTATAATGTGCATCACAGAATTTTCTTCCTCTTGAATAAGTTACAGCCATTTCTTCTTTAAAAATGTGAAATCTGAGATAATTAAAAAGCAGCTCAAGGAGCTATCCAAACCCTAATCTCTTTCCTGTATAAGAAATGGGACCAACCAACCTCTCATTAAATTAACCATAAAGAAGAAAAAAAAAGATGAAACCTCACAATACTGAAAAATACGACTTTAGTCAACCTTATGCCAGTATCTGGGCAGCTGGAATGGGAATTTAGTTCATAGAATATTTCTGCTTTGCATTGTGAAAGAGATTACTTGGTAGACTTAGGAAAGCAGGGAAATAATATTGCCTTTTATTAATAAAAAATCAAGCTGGAAGAGATTTTAGAAATAATTTAGAGCAACATCTCACCCTTCTGATAAGCAAGGTGGGACAGAGGGTAGTTAGTGATCTGCCAATGGCAAACATTTACTTAGAAACAGAGCTAAGACTGGCAAGCAAAGCTTGAAAGAGCAAGGGCTCTGGAGTCAGAGGAACTCTCTTTGAATGCCACCTCTTACTTAAGAAAAGTTACTAAACTCAAGCATAAATTCTCCAACTGTAAAACAGAATTATTAACACCTATAGTTGAAACTTAAAGAGTTACAGGATAAAATGGAATAATGCAGTGCTCCACGGAAGATATTAATAAAGCAAACAAACCTGCCTTCTTCAAATTACAATCTGAAAAAAATGCATCAGAACTGAACAATAGTGGTTATTTCTGTACTGAGAGAGACCCTGTGATAATAATCAATAACATCTAAAGAATGAGAACACTTCCTTGGTTTTAGGTTGGTTAGTCCAAAGACATGGAAAAATAAGAGACCTAGGCAATTTTCAGCAATGACCATTCATGCATTGCCCAGGGTAAGAGGCACTTTGTCAGGCTGACCTGAAGATTTGATTCTCTGGACAAATAAGCAAGAGTAAAAATGGACCGGGTTGCTTGAAGCATTGAGCATTTAAGTCTTAACAACTATATCTTTTCTAGTGTGTACCAAACAAAGCTTTGCTGATGTGACTTCCCATAGTAGTTTGAGTACTTAGAAAAATATCTCAGTAAATTAAATTATTTCTATATGATTTTCATGAGAACTTTATTAGCGTGTGATTGCATCTCTGAATCTGATCCAATTGGGAAACCTGATGAAACTTTATAAGCCTGCATGAAGGAAAGGCAAGCCCTGACTATGAAGACATAAGAATCAAGGTCAACTTATGTGTCTCCATAGTCAGCTAGCTTTTCCCAGATTGCTCCATTCTGCATTTTCACATACCATATAGCTTTCCTATTTGTAACTTCTCTAATAACCACTTCACAAAACTTTCCAAATGACTTAGCATATATTATATTTAAAGCATATAGGGCAAAATCTTAGCATGTCATGTCTCAATAAATGTTCTTTTCTTTCTCATTTTTAATCCAATGCATTTTCTTCCCCAAGGAAGTAAAGCAGAGCCTAGCTATGGGGAAGAGGAAGAGTTCCCTAGAGGATGTGATAATTTAAATTTCATAATAAAGAGCAAGAAATATGTTTGGAGCAGAAGAAGGAAGAGGATAAGGGATTAATATAATATGAACAAAGAGCAGACAGCGAGAAAGAGTACAGGGCACTAAGGGAAATTAAAATTATTCAGGGTATTTTGGAAGTTGGGAATTTATCTAGAGAGAATAGTCAGCCATTACAGGGTTTTGAAGTAGGACAGTTAATAAAGTGAGTTTTTATTTTAGAATGAATCCTCTGGCTGTAGCTTGGATGCTTAAATAGAAAGAAGTAGGAGAGAAGCTTGAGACAAAGGGTCTAATTAGTAATGTGTTATATAACCAAAATAGGAGATTATGAATTAAGGATATGCCAATAGGTATAGAGAAATATGGGCTGATTTAACAAATGTTTAGTTGGTAAAATTTCTAGCATTTGGTTGGTTTTTGTTTGCAACTGTAGACAAGATGACCTCCAGGATTATGGTTCTTGCAGTTGATGGGATACTTTTGCTCTTCTCTGATGTTGGGAGCAGAACAGAAGGAGTAGAAGTAGAAAAAGAGTATAGATAATAGGCCAGCATGAAGTGTTTTGTGTTTGAGAGTCCTGTAGATCAATAGGTATTTGGATTGATGAGGATAAATTTCTAAGCTAAAGATAAAGGTTTTTTTAGTTATTGGGAAATAGTAGCATGGCAAAAAAGAAAGATATTTAGTACCTGAGTCAATGAGCCCATATAGAATGATCAAACCTCTTCTTCATCTTTTTGAATTTTTCTAAAACTGCATATTTAAAAAATGACATCTCTAAGATCATAGAAAATGGTGTAAAAATGTGAGCTTTCCTCACCCGTCTTTTTTGAAGTGTCATAGGCAAAATACGTAACACCATCGGTATAATAATCTAGTTCTTACAGGTAAGAAAGTCTGCTTAAATCCATGTGAGACAAGAAATAATTTAAGATTACAAATGGCACATGTATTCGGCAGAATAATTCCCACCCCCCAGATATGTCCACTTTCTAATCCCTGGAATCTGTGAATACATTACAGGACAAAAGGGACTTTGCAGTTGTAACTAAGGTTAAGGACCTTGAAATGGGGATATTTTCCTAAACAATCCAGGTTGGCCCAGTATAATGACATGACTTCTTAAAAGTTGAGAACATTTCTTGCCTGTATTCAGAGAAAGAGATGTGATGGCAACTAAAGCAGGGTCGGTGGGATGGGACATTAAATCTCAATCCACTGTTGCTGGTTTTGAAAATGGGAGAAGGCAGCCATGAACCAAGGAATGTGAATCCTCTTTGGAAGGTGGAAAAGATTAAGGACATTGAGTTTTTCCTAGTGCCTCCAAAAAGGAAGACAGCCTAGATGACATGTTGATTTTAGCCCAATGAGACTCATTTCAAATTTCTGAACTAAAGAAATGTAAGATAAAAATGTGTGTTGTTTAGGCCACTAAATTTTATAGTAATAATTTTATACTACCAATAGAAAATCAATATAGCATGGTATAGAGGTGATGTTATATAGTAAAGAGTGTGTTAGATTGTAGGTAACAAAATCTACTTTGGTACATTTCTCCCTTCATTTATCTGACAAACTCATATTTACCAAACAAAATGTAATTCAGGCACCAACCACTCTATAAAGTAGTCCCTGACCCTTGCAAAAAGTACAATTAGTTACATCTCTATATTTTTGTTGTGTGAATATATTTTACATTGTACATATTTGAGACTCTACCTGCCTGTTTTCACATTTGAGATTAATCCTGCAAGTGCAGGTACTTAAAAAATTGTTTGCAATATCCTAATGAGTTAGAAAACTATCTGTTATATAGCATATGCCTGATAAATGCTTTAGAATCGAACTACTTATAAATTGCGTGAACTTGAGCAAGTCACTTAATCTCTTGAAACCTCCACTTTCTCATCTGTAAATAACAAAATTGATATTCATAGCTGCTCAGGAGATCAAATGAGATAATATACCTGAAGGGATTAGTGAAAAGGAAAGCACTATACAGAATTCATTATTTAAAATATCTGTAAAACCCTTAGCACCGATAAATTTGGATCAGGTATTTATATCACTGCTAATAAACACCTCAGAAGGATTCTTCCTACCCTGTGTAACAGTACCAAAGAAACAAAAAATTATCTAATAGTGGGACTTTTAAAAACACAATATAAGAAAATGTCGAGAACAAAAAATAGTTTTCAGCAGTATATTATTTTCATGCATAAAAATCTGGACCCAGTGGAAAAAAATAATAATTCTAAAGGGCTTTGCTGTACAAAGTTAATTTTCTGGAGACAACTTGAGGAGGAAAATGTCCCCAATGGCATGGAAAGAAGCTGTAATAAGAGTAAATGATCTGGTGCAGATAATTGCAAAGATCAATGAAGAACAGGAAACACTTTGCTAACTATTAATTTAGACACTATTGTCAACGTTGGTTCACATAACGTTAAGTTCCATCTATTATTCAGGAAATTAGCTATTCTTTTTTAAAGTCCTCTTTTTACCATTTCATATCAATGGATGACAGAACAGAGAATTTTCAAGTGCATTATTGAGAAAAACTTTGAATGCTTTGACCATTGTACTTTTTTAGTAAAGATTATATTCTATCTATTATCTCCAAGTGCCATGGTCATCCAATCACCTAGGGTAGATTCATTTTTGTTCTTGCTTTCTATCACATATACAAAGCCACTTATCTCAAAATAACTAAACTTTCATATTCTTTTACTTTTTACTTTTCATGAGGCATATTTCCATTGGCGGTAATGTTTTCATGTTATTGTTATCTCCCGACTATAAAAATGAAATTATGTGCCAGTGGAGCAAAGTTTTCACTCTGCACATAAAAGTTAATGGTTTTTAAAACTCCATGCGCTTCAATCAGATAGTTTTGTAGCTAACATTAAGTTGGCTTTTGGATGGTTGACTTAGAAAGTCGGCTACCCAATGTGATGTGCCAATTCAAGTATAAAACTAAAGTGATAATTATTATTCATCAATAACTACAAATGAAGAAATTATAATCATAGCAAAAAGTTTACTTTTTCCATCTAAATATAGAAAATAAAAACTAGAAAGTATTTTTGTTTCACAGTGGCTATTTGTTTTATAAAATATATTATTGTTTGAAAATGTTACAGGGATGAATATAAAACATGAAAAAGGGGTATTTTAAAATTTTCAGAGACAATAAAATAATGTATAGTTAAAAATTTCTAAAGAGTATAATTTGGGATTTTTGTGGCTTCTGTCTATTCAGAAGCTTTTACTTTAGACTGTTTTCTTTCAATGACCTTAATGATGAATATTTTCATTCTCATTAAATGAGTTTATGAAAACTGCACAGTCAGTTTCCATACCTCTTAATGTATTAATAGAAGTAGGCCATTAGAACTTTATTCCTCATAGAACTTGGAACTAACCTTTTCTTCATAACCCAAATGGCAAAATCATAGGTAGCTGTGCAAATAATGACTTGTACTAAGACAGTAAAGGATAGATATACACTCAACATTAACCTACAGGAAATCTGACTAGATGAATACAACTGTAACAAAATTGACTTAGGCAAAATGGTGACTTCATGATTCTGAAAACGAATTAAATGATTAAAAAGTGCAGAGAAATTACAGCAGAGACTAAGAGGAAAGTAAGGATATTATATGGCGAATACAGGTTTGGTGTTTGTTTAATTTCAACTTCTTTAATGTATAACATGAATACAAAAATACCTGTAACTTACATGTGAGTTCCCTTCTCCTCTTCCTCTTCTTCCTCCTCCTCCTGCTCCTTCTTCTCCTTCTCCTCCTTATTCTTCTTCTCCTCCTCCTCTACCACCATCTTTTTCTCCTCCTCCTCCTCCTCCTTTTCCTTCTCTCCTCCTCCTCCTTCTTCTCCTTCTCTTTCTTCTTCTTCTTGCGTATTCTTCATGGCATGCTGGTACCTAATAGAAGAAGAACATCATACAATCGCTTGACTCCTCAGTCAAATTTCATTTTTAGTATTTTTTTTCTATATGGGATTGAACAAGATAGGCTTTGATATTATTAAATTCATTGGCAGTTATTCTTTAAAGTCTGTTAAAAATAAGGCAAAAGCGCTACAAGGAAATGACGTTAAAATTATTTTTTCCTTTTAAATCACTTTTGTGCTGCTAGGGATGCTCTAGGAATCACAATTTAATACTACTAGTAGTAATATTATTAAACAAACAAAACATGGTCACTTTCTAATTCTTATTTTGTATATTTAGATGTTTATAGTTAGATATTTGACCTATTATTAAAATACCCTTGATTTATAAACAAAAATTTAACATGATCAAACATAAAAAGAACTAAGTTTCTATTGAAATTTGCTACTAGGATAGATGAGGACAGGACCTAGAGATAAATTACCAACAATGAAGAAAAGGGGAAGATAGGAAAGAGTCTCCACAGAAAGGAATGAATGAGCCAAACTGAAGAGCACTGTGTGAAAACTGAACTAGAGTCTCATAAAATATCCTAAAAGCAGATGAGTTGTTGAGAGTTGAGGGAGAGAAATGCAGGGGAGGACTAGAAGGTACACAGAAGATAAACCATTTTTCCACTGATTAATAAAAAATGTATTAATCAATAGTTTTACAGTTAGATGAAATAAAAATGAGTTAGAGATTCCGGTGGGTGCCAACAGCAATTGTTATATGGAGCCAAATACATGAGGCAGTGTAAACTAATTAGCCTAATTCCAAGACAGGAATGGGCCTTGATGTGTTCCCTGTTAGTAAAGGGTTCATTTTCCTGGTCTGTTTCATCTGAGCATCTGTTATTGTTCTGCATTTGTCACCTGGACCCTCCCAGTATAGATTAACAATAACTGAAAGGGATCTTTTCTTTCATACTTTACAGTCACATTAGAAATACTTCATTGACAGTGTTTGAAACTATATTTTGAAAGGAATGACAAGCAGCTTACCAGACAATATGCAGTAAGCTAAGGTCTTTGAAGCAAAAATTCATCACTAGCTATATAACATCCTAGAGAAAACTCTGGACATTTTTCCACAGGAGGCTGCAGGTAGATTTGGGGCACACTAAGGGTAAGGGTCTAACTTTAAGGACAAATTTCAGTTTTGTAGCCAAGTGTGTGTAGACACATACATATAACTACCACATGTGTAGACACACATATATATAATCAGAAGCTGAAAATATTTAATACAGTTAAATTCAGGTGTTAATTTTAATTCCTTGCCAATATAGGATAACAAAATCATCTGTCATTGCTCCGTTTAAATCATTTTTCGTCATCATAGTTTTGCACTATTCATGAACGGCTTCAATGATCCGTATGGTTCCAATTTGCATTCCAATCACCAGTTCCTTATTATCACAGTTTTTACACATAATTATTGGTCTCTGTCATCATTTTGCCCATGTTTAGATTTTCACTTCACTGATCGCAGATCTGAAACATTAGCTACTGTTATTCTTAGTTTTCTACTACCCAGACCTAGGCCACACCAGTGTTCAAGAAAGTGTGTATTCTTCAAAATTATTCTCTGCAAATGCCAGCTAGTATTTCCCAGAAATGACTGTATCCTTACCTTTGGAAATCACACTGTGTTTTCTTTGAAATAATAGGGAGGAATTTGTAAATCATACTGGTCTTTGGCAAATAAAAACCAACTATCTGATTGAGTGCAATTCAAAACATTTAAAAAAAAAGTTTCTCTACAGTACAGCCATCATTAATTCCCTGTTATTTACTGTTTTGTAGTATAAAGCCTTTCCATATCTGTAGTAAAGAAGGAAGTATTACATAACAATGATGACTATGGGCACTGGAATTAGCAAGCCCTGGATTTGAAACTTGGCTTTGCCACTTACTAGCTGTGTGGTCCTAGGTAGGCTGACAAGTTTTGTAATCTCATTAAACTCATCCTGTTAATTGAAATAATAATTTATGAACAATCACATATAAAGCTCTTACCACAGGATTCACTATCAACTAAGTCCTGATGGCATTTGTTGTTTTCTATTGGCAGATAACCTCCATCCATTATGTAAATACTACATAAACATAGAAAGCTATTAGCAACTTATAAAATTAGTGAAGTAGTAACATTATATAACCATTGGTCTATAACCAAACTCAAATTTGAAGTAAAGTAATATCCCTGTTGGTATGCATTTACATAAAATCTGAATTGTACCCCAGTGAAGAAGGCATAATAAGAGAATATCCACTGTGATAAGCCAGAGATATCTAGAGGAATACTAATCACTATCTATGTAGTACGTTTCTTAGAGAAAACTTGGGCCTCTCTTCACAGAAACAGTAGGTACTTTTTAGCCATGTCAGTGTGTATCTATTTCTACAGCTTACAGATGTCAGTTGTATTATGATCTACATGAACCGTGAGCTACTGGTTTTAGGCAATCTTTGGGAATTTTTAGAAACAGGAGAGTACTTAGCACACTGCTCCAGACATCTCTCCTGAGAAAAGTGACAGGATCCACCATAAAATAGGGGCTGACATGCTTCTATAAGCAGAACCTTTCAAGTTGGCTTTTCCTGGTCAGTGCTATGCAGTTATACAGATTTAAGGTTAGCATAGATTTTCTTTCATTATTAGAATAGTTCGCTCATATCATACAGCAAAGGCTTTTATTCTGCAAAACAGAGCCATACATCCTGAGAGATCTCAAGATATAGAGATAAATGTTAGTATTTTCATAAATAAAATTGTTCTTTTGTAATCATGAATACATCCATTCCTTTTGATTTTTTTCTGAATTTCAAAATCAAAGATTAAGTCATTATTTAAAAACTCTCAAAACTCTGTGAACTATAGCTGTTAAGATGATGGGGTAAAAAATTACAAAGCTTTAAAAGTGACAGTTTATTTTGATTTTATCATGATGTTAAGAAAGTAATTTTAAATGATAGTATACTTTGTCACTTTCCACGCAGGGGAATGAGGAAATATATACATACACAAGCACACACACACACACACACACGAAGTATATATATCCATAGTATACATATGGCAATATGTATGTGTTTTCATGTGTTTGGGTGTATGTTTGAAGTATTAAAAACATGAAAGTGTGGGTAAGGAGATGAAATTATTTACCTACTTTTTCTTTCACTGTAACCTTAAGCCATTGTCTAGGATTAAGATAAACTTTCACGTGCAATTAAATAAGTCCACAATAGTACTGTTTTGTTCTTGCAATACCTAGAACCTCTTAGGATGTAAAAAAATTAAAAATCTTTGGTTACAAACCTTGGTGTCAGAAATATTGCAATGTTATTATCTGGTTTTATTAATTTGTTCTCTGGTTTACAAACTTTTAATGAATGGTTATTAGGTTCTCAAATTTGTGCTAGGACTAGAGATAGAGAAATGTAAGATAAAAGACCTCCATCAGGTAGGTTTCAGTCTTCTGAGGTAAACAGAAGTAAGGAAGGGTCACCACAGATTATGATAAGTGCCCAAATAAAAGTATGTGGATACTGACGAGAGACAGAGAAATGGTTACTTCCCCATACTGGGCATTATGGAAAGCTTGAAGCTGACTTGAAGAATGAGTAGAAGTAAGTGGCAAAGAGAAATAGAGAAGGGCTCTTCAAGCAGAGAAAAAAGCAAGTGGGAAGTTGCAAAAAGTACTTGGCATTTAGGAAATAACCAAGAATTCAATATAGTAGAAAGACGGAACATATGAGAAAGTCCTGAGAAATAAGACTGTGGAAATAGGAGAAATGTTTTCAAATGTTTCACAAACTTCTCTTCCTAGGATAGAACAAGAGCACAGTTCTCCAGCACTGAGAAGCATTTTATGTGAGGCAGCATAGCTCAATAATTTATGAGTATGGGCTCCAGAATCGAATAACCTTGATTGCAATCTTGGTTCTGTCACCTACTAGCTAAAGTGTCTCGAGTAAATGCTTTTAACTCATTGTGTCTCACAAAATCATCTATAAAGTGAAGATTAACATAGCACCTACCTCCTGGTTTGTTGAAGATTAAAAAGACCTAATACATACAAAGCATTTAAAAGAGTGTCTGATACAATAAACTGTTTTCCTACTTTTATAAAGAGAACAAAGGAGACAGAGTTCACAGGAGGCAGGCCTGTTTCATCCAACTATGTTATGAGAAACAATTTTGTATAGTCAAAATAGAAAGTGGGGCTTCTTGACATACTGATAAGGGAATGAAAAAGAACTCTGCTCAGAGGGAGGAGAACAATTAAAGCACCATTGTTTACATGTTAGTGAAAATGAGCATGTAATGTCCATCCTTTGGAAAAGGAAATTATATGGAGAAAAGGTAGGGGAAATTAATAAACCTAAGCTATAAAATGGAAGAGGACATAGGAAGGACAAAATAGAGATCATAGTTAAGCCCTTCTTATTTTCCCCAAAAATCTGTTCATAGTTTTTAACCTGTGCACGCAGTCTTTATCTAGTACTTTTATCAGACATAGAGTAGTAAAACGTCTTAAAAGCCTTCCTCAAACCCCAGAAGAATAGTTTTCCAAGGGGATTAATAGTCCTAACTGTGTATTGGTTTTGTTCTGAGATTGGGCAAGGCAATAAAAGCACTTCATAGTAAAGGTGTAAATCTCTATTCCAAACCATAAGGATTGAGAATCTTTGCTGCCACTATTAATTAGAGACTCTAAGATAGAAATATTCATATATCTTAACACACATATTTAACATAGATTATCTAATACTGCAAGTCAACTATGTCAGTAACTTCCCAGAGTTAGTGCAGATCCCACAGATCAAGGGCATAGTCCCCAACAAGACTGCTCTCATTTTAGATGCCAGAGGAAGAGGTCTAGGAGGGTCTTGAAGGCCCTCCCTCCATGGAATCAGGACCATGTCACCCTCCCAGCACATTGATATGTCCCCAACCAAGAAGCTCATCTGAGCCCCAGTGTCCAGAGTTTTTACTGGAGTCTTGCTATGCAGTGCAATTGATTGGATCATTGGCCACAGGATTTAACTCAATCTCCAACCTATCTCTCTTGCCCAGAGGTTGAACTGATATCATCTGGTTCAAAGCACCAATCTTCTAATTACATGGTTGGTTTTTCTGGCATAGTCTGCCTTCATCCTGAGCTACCTTGTTAACATAAGCTATCTATCTAAAAGTCCACCATAAGTGACCTTATAAGCATAAGCCCAGAGACTATCATGAACAACACAAATACTCCTCTTCCTTAAGAAATGTCTGGGGTTTAGAAGTTCTATCCCAGGAATCTGGGACAAAGACCAGAAAATTTTCTATTATTATACAATACACATACACACGTGCACATATGTAAATACATGTATACACACGTGCACATATACATATTTATTTAAGTGTCAAGTAGCTAAATAATAGATATGTTATATATACTGTTGGAGATACTGAAATAGTAATAAACAACCTCTAAACTTATGAAACTTACAGTTTGATTAATGAGCTGGAGGTGGATAGAATGGTACCAGAATATTTAGTAATGTCAGAATCCAGGAGGAAAAGACAGCAAAATGGAAAAGATCAAGAGAAATCCATCACGTGCCCACAAATAAAAACATTTTCCCTAACACCAATCTCATTATTTTCACTCTTTCTCTGGCACACTTAGGCACAAAAGAGAATGAGATCAGAATTCCATTTATCCAGTAGGTTTGCTGTCTTTAACTTAGCTTCTTTTTATACGATCAGTAAAATTATAACCCTTTGAAACATAAAATTTTGGTTCACTTGGAAGCTTTTATTAAGATATAATTAATAGTTAGGAGAAATTTTACTAGGCATTTGGAATGAATTTAACTATTGCCTAATTATTATACTAAGAAATTCTTTTATAGAAAGAGACTTGAGCATCCAAATCATTTAGGAAACTAAAAAATACCATTTTAAATGAATTGTTGTGGTATTTATGTATTGAAGCTCTCCAAAAAATGTATAAACTGAAAACTATAAGCCTAAAATGAATATTTAAAACCCATTAGCACATTATTCCTTGCTAATTGTACAATTTTGTATACAGTGAAAATTTAGAATACCTTAAGGTTTTCATGACATAAGCCATTTTGAATTTGAAATTTTGTTTTATTGCATTGCACTCTTAATTTACTGGTTAGTACTATGTTAATACAGTCATTTAACTTTCAACTTTCTTTTTTCTAAATTTCTTTTATTTTTAACTCCCCAAGAATCTTTAAAACAAATGATAGCGCATAGGCAAGGCACTCCAGCTCTACTTGTCTAACCCAAGATGAAAAAAGACATTAAGTGAAGAAAATAATCATTAAAGCATCTTTTACAGTTGGCTGAGGGATTGTTATGATTGGAATGGGAGGGACATTAACTTGCACATTACTCAAAGCAAAGTATAATGATATATTTTACAAGTTAAAGAGGCTTTGCATTGTAAAAGATAATTTTCAACAATATAGAGAAAAGAGCTGAGAAATTTCAGAATATCTTTCTATCTGAGTACGCTCAATTTAAACACATTTGATTTCTAGCAAGTCTTAGGAGTTGGGTACAAATGTTCACTGTGAATGCAGAACCAACATGAATATGCCTCCACCATAACAGCACACTTCTGTTTATATGATCTACTTGGGTCCTTAGACCAGAAATCTTTTTCTAATAGAGAAGCATATTTAATATCATGACAAAAAGCTCAGTACAGCCCCATGCTGTTGTGACAATCACATTATAACCTTTTTTTTTTTTTTTTTGGTGGGTGTAGGGTGGCAAACAAAAATTAAGTTATTATTAACATGACTTAACATTGCTAAGTTTCTCTTTGGATCCCATGTTTCTGGTTCTCCGATGCCACTAATGGAAAAGGAGTATGGCCACAATAACTAGTCTTTGGCATATAATCCTTACCAAGATAAGTGGAAAGATTCAAAACCTCACTAATCTTTTTTTTCTGTTCCAAGAATATCCACAGTCTCCCAAATGGGATTATGCATCCCCCTCACATTTTCCCTTTTCACTAATGTCACCTAAATATTCGGCTCTATCCTATTCAGGAAACCAAAGTTCAGAGACATAAACAAAAGAGAAAAAACCCACAAAACTTCCTCAAGTCATAGGTCTAGTAATAAGGTAAGCTGGGAATTTAATTCACATTTTCTGACACTAAAACTATTGTTCATTCTCCTACACTAAGCTTCTACCCTAATTTATACACAATGGACTTTACCTAAGGTTAATATAATTTTGCAATCACTAGACAATTGGGATCATCTTCCTCTATCTCTGAAGGTTGGTTCTATTCGGATTATGTTGTGGTTGAGAGGTTTTATTACAGCTACCATGTATTCACCCTAGCCTGAAACAATGCAAGCAATTTTAATGGAGTGCCAATTATATGCAAATCTCTGTCCCAGTATTGGTGGAGAAGAAGACATACGTTTATGAATAATATCATCATCAAAGTATCTCTTTGTTCAGACTTTAGAGAATAATATAATATTGCAGATGCAATCTTACCTTCATTGAAATATTACCAATGGCACGACATCTATCCAATAACTGGCTTAACTTCCCCTAAATACAAGCTATGCTTTAGTTAAACAAATATTTATTGCGTGCCAACCATGGACTCGGTATTTGGGGCACAATAATGAACAACGTATGCAATGAAGTTCTTGTCCTCAACAAGTTTACACTGTAGAGGAAGATGGGATACCAGAAGAGCGTATACAAGAGAACAGAAAAGTGAACAAAAGAATGATAAGAGATGTAAGGAAAATTTTAAAGAATGAAGGGATAGAGATTGAATAGGGAGGTTATTTTGAATTATATGGTAATTCAATTAGATGAAAATTTTTTTCTAATTGAATTAGATGGAGAATCTTTTTCTAATGAGGTAACACTTGGACTGAGACCTGATGAACACTGAAGGAGAGTATTAGAAAATCCCAGGCAGAGTTTTATTAGCCGCCAGAGGAATTGGGCAATTAGAGAAAGAAATAAAAGGCATCAAACTTGGAAGGGGCAAACTTAAATTGTCCCTGTTTGTGAATGACAGAAAATATATATAGAATCATATAGAGTGTACATCGAAAACCCTAAATACTTCGCTAAAATACCATTAGAACTAATAAACAACTTTAGTAAAGCTTCAGAATACAAAATTAACATACAAAATGCATAGTATTTCTATATACTACCACAGAACTATCAGAAAAAGGAATCAAGAAAATAATACCATATACAATAGCTACAAAAAAAGAAATAAATTTAACCAAAGAGTGGGGAGACCTATATTCTGACTACTATACAACACTGATGAAAGAATTGAAGAAGACACAAATAAATGAAAAGTATTCTATGTTCATGGATTGGAAGAATTAATATTGTTAAAATATCCATATTACTCAAAGCAATTTACAGACACAGTGCAATCCCTATCAAAATACAAATGACATTCTCCACAGAATAAGAAAAAACAATTCTAAAATTTGTATGGAACACAAAAAAGACCCCTAATAGTCAAAGCAATCTTGAACAAAACAAATATATCTGGGAGCATCACATTGCCTGACTTCAAAATATACTACAAAGTTTTTAGTAGCCTAAAAACAGGGTACTGGCATAAAAACAGACACATAGCCCACTGGAACAGAATGCAAAGCCCATAAATAAACCCACACATATACAGTCAATTGATTTTTGACAATGATTCCAAGATACACAATGGGAACAGAATAGTCTGTTTTACAAATGGTATTGGGAAAACCAGATATCCACATGCAGCAGAATGAAATTGGACCTTTATCTCACAACATATACAAAAAATGAAGTCAAAATGGGTTTAAGACTTAAATGTAAGACCCAAAACTATAAAATTATTGGAAGAAAACATAGGACAAAAGCTCCATGACATTGATCTGGGCAATAATTCTTAAATATAACTCCAAAAGCAAAAACAACAACAGGAAAAATAGATAAATGGGATTACAATGAGCAAATGCTTTTGCACAGCCAAGAAAAAAAATCAACAGTGAAGAGACAATCCACAGAGCATGAGAAAACTTTTCCAAACTATAAATCTGATAATGTATTAATGTATAAAATATATAAGAAATTTAAACAACTCAATAGCAAGAAAACAAATAAGCCAATTTAAAAATGGGTGAAGGACCTGAATAGGCATTTCTCAAAAAGAGACATACAAATGGCCAACATGTATATGAATAATTGTTCAACATCACTAAGTATCTGGGAATGGCAAATTAAAATGACAATGAAGCCGGGCATGGTGGCTCATGTCTGTAATCCCAGCACTTTGGGAGGCCAAGGCAGGCCAATCACGAGGTCAGGAGTTTTGAAACCAGCCTGGCCAAGATGGTGGAATCCCGTCTCTACTAAAAATACAAAAATTAGCTGGGTGCAGTGGCACACACCTGTAATCCCAGCTACTCGGGAAGCTGAGGTAGGAGAATTGCTTGAACCTGGGAGGCGGAGGTTGCAATAAGCCAAGATTGTACCACTGCACTCTAGCCTGGGTGACAGAGCAAGACTCCATCTCAAAAATAAATAAATAAATAAATAAAAATAAAAATAAATAAAACCATAATTAGCTATCACCTCACACCTATTAGAACGGCTATTAACAATAAGACAAAAGAAAACAAGTGTTGGGAGGATGTGAAGAAAAGGGCTACTTTGCACATTGTAAGTGGGAATGTAAATTCATACAGCTGTAAGGCAAACAATATAAAGGTTCATCAAAAAATAAAAAAGTAGAACTACCATATGATCCAGCAGTCAGCATTACTGGGTATACATCCAAAAGAAAGGAAATCAGTATGTCCAGAAGAGAACATAGCCCTGACAGTGCCTTGATTTTAGCTCTGGGAGACCCATGCCAAATTTCTGAACTATAGACTATGAAATAATAAATGCATGCTGTTTTAAGGTAATGAATTTATGGTAATTTGTTATGGCAATAATAGGAAATTAATGCAACACCTCTGAGAATTCTTTTATATATAATCTCTAGTGTAGCATCTGTATCTGCACCTTCTCCAGTCTAATGCATGAATATTCCATGTCGGTAAGATTGGCTTAATCATTTTAGCATCTTTCAACCCAAATATGTGGTATTTTTGTTTGTTTGTTTGAGCCTTTTGCTTTTTAGTCTGTAGTTAATATTTTAGCTTGTGAATCTAATTTTCATACTTTTGGTATCATACTTTGGTGTTTACATATCAATTCCCACTGTGAGCTTTGAAATGGCCAAGTCTATGTTTCATTCAGCTAGTGCATGGCATATGAAACTTCAAATATCTGTGGAAAGTGTCAGGCCTCTGAGCCCAAGCTAAGCCATCATATCCCCTGTGACCTGCACATACACATCCAGATGACTGGTTCCTGCCTTACCTGATGACATTCCACCACAAAAGAAGTGAAAATGGCCTGTTCCTGCCTTAACTGATGACACTATCTTGTGAAATTCTTTCTCCTGGCTCATCCTGGCTCAAAAGCTCCCCTACTGAGCACCTTGTGACCCCCACTCCTCCAACCAGAGAACAACCCCCCTTTTTCCTTTACCTACCCAAATCCTATAAAACAGCCCCACTCCTGTCTCCCTTTGCTGACTCTCTTTTCAGACTCAGCCCGCCTGCACCCAGGTGAAATAAACAGCCTTGTTTCTCACACAAAGCCTGTTTGGTGGTCTCTTCACATGGATGCGCATGAAATTTGGTGCCGTGACTCAGATGGGGGGATCTCCCTTGGGAGATCAATCCCCTGTCCTGCTCTTTGCTCCATGAGAAAGATCCACCTACGTCCTCAGGTCCTCAGACTGACCAGCCCAAGAAACATCTCACCAATTTCAAATCCAGTAACCAGCCTCTTTTTACTCTCTTCTCCAACCTCCCTCACTATCCCTCAACCTTTTTCTCCTTTCAATCTTGGCACCACACTTCAATCTCTACCTTCTCTTAATTTCAATTCCTTTCATTTTCTGGTAGAGGCAAAGGAGACATGTTTTATCCATGGATCCAAAACTCCGGTGCCGGTCACGGACTAGGGAAGGCAGCCTTCCCTTGGTATTTAATCATTGCAGGGATGCCTCTCTGATTATTCACCCAGGTTTTAGAGGTGTCAGACCACGCAGGGACACCTGCCATGGTCCTTCACCCTTAGTGGCAAGTCCCACTTTTCTGGGGGAGGGGCAGGAACCCCAGACTCTTATCTCTGTGCCCTGATCCCTTATTTCTGCACCCTGACCTCTTATCTCTGTGCCCTGATCCCTTATTTCCATGCCCCGACCTCTCATCTCTCTGCCCCGATCCCTTATTTCCATGTCCTGACCTCTTATCTCCATGCCCCAACCCCTTCTCTGCTTTTTTGGAGGGCAAGAACCCCCCACCCCTTCTCCATGTCTCTACTCTTCTCTGGGCTTGCCTCCTTCACTATGGGAAAACTTCCACCTTCCATTCCTCCTTCTTCTCCCTTAGCCTGTGTTCTTAAGAACTTAAAACCTCTTCAACTCTCACCTGACCTAAACTCTAAGCATCTTATTTTCTTCTGCAATGCTGCTTGACCCCAATACAAACTCAACAGTAGTTCCAAACAGCCAGAAAACAGCACTTTCAATTTTTCCATCCTACAAGATCTAAATAATTCTTGTCATAAAACGGGCAAATGGTCTGAGGTGCCTGATGTCCAGGTGTTCTTTTACACATCGGTCGCTCCCTAGTCTCTGTTCCCAATGCAGCTCATCCCAAATCTTCCTTCTTTCCCTCCCACCTGTCCCCTCAGTCCCAACCCCAAGCATCGCTGAGTCTTTCTAATCTTCCTTTTCTACAGAACCATCTAACCTCTCCCCTCCTCACCAGGCTGAGCTAGGTCCCAATTCTTCCTCAGCCTCTGCTCCTCCACCCTATAATCCTTTTATCACCTCCTCTCCTCACACCCCGTCCGGCTTACAGTTTCATTCCATGACTAGACTTCCCCCACCTGCCCAGCAATATCCTCTTAAAAAGGTGGCTGGAACTAAAGGCCTAGTCAAGGTTAATGCTCCTTTCTCTTTATCCCAAATCAGATAGGGTTTAGGCTCTTTTTCACCAAATGTAAAAACCTAGCCCAGTTCATAGCTCGTTTGGCAGCAACACTGAGATGCTTTACAGCCATAGACCCTAAAAGGTCAAAAAAACCATCTTATTCTCAATGTATATTTTATTACCCAATCTGCTCCCAACATTAAATAAAACTCCAAAAATTAAATTCCAGCCTTCAAACCCCACAACAGTATTTAATTAACCTCGCCTTCAAGGTGTACAATTCCTTGCCTCCACTGTGAGACAAACCCCAGCCACATCTCCAGCACACAAGAACTTCCAAACGCCTAAATCACAGTGGCAAAGTGTTCCTCCAGGCCCGCCTCCCCCAGGAGCTTGCTACAAGGGCCAGAAATCTGGCCACCAGGCCAAGGAATGCCTGCAGCCTGGGATTCCTCCTAAGCCGCGTCCCATCTGTGTGGGACCTCACTGAAAATCAGACTGTTCAACTTACCTGGCAGCCACTCCCAGAGCCCCTGAACTCTGGCCCAAGGCTGACTGACTACTTCTCAGATCTTCTCGGCTTAGCAGCTGAAGACTGATGCTGCCTGATCACCTCGGAAGCCCCTAGATGACCATCATGGACGCCGAGCTTTGGGTAACTCTCACAGTGGAGGGTAAGTCCGTCCCCTTCTTAATCAATACGGAGGCTACCCACTCCACATTACCTTCTTTTCAAGAGCCTGTTTCCCTTGCCTCCGTAACTGTTGTGGGTATTGACGGCCAGGCTTCTAAACCTCTTAAAACTCCCCAACTCTAGTGCCAACTTAGAAAACATTCTTTTTGCACTCTTTTTTAATTATCCCCACCTGCCCAGTTCCCTTATTAGGCTGAGACACTTTAAGTAAATTATCTGCTTCCCTGACTACTCCTGGGCTACAGCCACACCTCATTGCTGCCTTTTCCCCCAGTTCAAAGCCTCCTTCACATCCTCCCCTTGTATCTCCCCACCTTAACCTACAAGTATAAGACACCTCTACTCCCTCCTTAGTGACTAATCATGCACCCCTTACCATCCCATTAAAATCTAGTCACTCTTACCCTGCTCGATGCCAATATCCCATCCCACAGCATGCTTTAAAAGGATTAGAGCCTGTTATCACTCGCCTGTTACAGCATGGCCTTTTAAAGCCTATAAACTCCCCTTACAATTTCCCCATTTTACCTGTCCTAAAACCAGACAAGACTTATAGGTTAGTTCAGGATCTGCGCCTTATCAACCAAATTGTTTTGCTTATCCACCCCGTGGTGCCAAACCCATAGACTCTCCTATCCTCAATGCCTCCCTCCACAACCCATTATTCTGTTCTGGATCTCAAACATGCTTTCTGGATCTCAAACATCCCGGCCTCTCTTCGCTTTCACTTGGACTGACCCTGACACCCATTAGGCTCAGCAAATTACCTGAGCTGTACTGCTGCAAGGCTTCACAGACAGCCCCCATTACTTCAGTCAAGCCCAAATTTCTTCCTCATCTGTTACCTATCTCAGCATAATTCTCATAAAAACACATGTGCTCTCCCTGCTGATTGTGTCCAGCTAATCTCCCAAACCTCAATCCCTTACAAAACAACTCCTTTCCTTCCTAGGCATGGTTAGTGTGGTCAGAATTCTTACACAAGAGCCAGGACCGCACCCTGTAGCCTTTCTGTCCAAACAACTTGACCTTACTGTTTTAGGCTGGCCATCATGTCTCCATGCAGCAGCTCCTGCCGCCCTAATACTTTTAGAGGCCCTTAAAATCACAAACTATGCTCAACTCACTCTCTACAGCTCTCATAATTTCCAAAATCTATTTTCTTCCTCACACCTGATGCATATACTTTCTGCTCCCCAGCTCCTTCAGCTGTACTCACTCTTTGTTGAGTCTCCCACAATTACCATTGTTCCCGGCCGGGACTTCAATCCGGCCTCCCATATTATTCCTGATACCACACCTGACCCTCATGACTGCATCTCTCTGATCCACCTGACGTTCACCCCATTTCCTTCTTCCCTGTTTCTCACCGTGATCACACTTGGTTTATTGATGGCAGTTCCACCAGGCCTAATCGCCACACACCAGCAAAGGCAGGCTATGCTATAGTACAAGCCACTAGCCCGCCTCTTAGAACCTCTCATTTCCTTTCCATTGTGGAAATATATCCTCAAGGAAATAACTTCTCAGTGTTCCATCTGCTATTCTACTATTCCTCAGGGATTATTCAGGCCCCCTCCCTTCCCTACACATCAAGCTCGGGGATTTGTCCCCACCCAGGACTGGCAAATTTGCTATTCTACTACTTCTCAGGGATTATTCAGGCCCCTCCCTTCCCTACACATCAAGCTCAGGGATTTGTCCCCAGCCAGGACTGGCAAATTTGCTATTCTACTACTTCTCAGGGATTATTCAGGCCCCTCCCTTCCCTACACATCAAGCTCAGGGATTTTCCCCCGCCCAGGACTGGCAAACTAGCTTTACTCAACATGCCCCGAGTTAGGAAACTAAAATACCTCTTGGTCTAGGTAGACACTTTCACTGGATAAGTAGAGGCCTTTCCCACAGTGTCTAAGAAGGCCACCACGATCATTTCTTCCCTTCTGTCAGACATAATTCCTTGGTTTGGCCTTCCCACCTCTATACAGTCCGATAGCAGACCGGCCTTTATTAGTCAAATCAGCCAAGCATTTTTTCAGGCTCTTAGTATTCAGTGAAACCTTTATATCCCTTACAGTCCTCAGTCTTCAGGAAAGGAGAACAGACTAATGGTCTTTTAAAAACACACCTCACCAAGCTTAGCCACCAACTTAAAAAGGACTGGACAATACTTTTACCACTTTCCCTTCTCAGAATTCAGGCCTGTCCTCAGAATGCTACAAGGTACAGCCCATTTGAGCTCCTGTATAGACACTCTTTTTGTTAGGCCCCAGTCTCATTCCAGACACTAGACCAACTTGGACTGTACCCTAAAAAACTTGCCATCTCTACTATCTTCTGTCTAGTCATACTCCTATTCACCATTCTCAATTACTCATACCTGCCCTGCTCTTGTTTACACTGCCAGTTTTCACTGTTTCTCCAAGCCATCAAAGCTGATATCTCCTGGTGCTATCCCCAAATCGCCATTCTTAACTCTTAAAGTATATAAATCATCTTTGCTTGCAAGGCTATGCTGAACCTTCTTAGGCACTCTCTAATTAGATGTCCTAGGTCCTCCCAATTCTTAGTCCTTTAATACCTGTTTTTCTCCTTCTCTTATTCCATTTAGTTTTTCAATTCATACAAAACTGTATCCAGGCCATCACCAATAATTCTAAATGACAAATGTTTCTCCTAACAACCCCATAATACCACCCCTTACCACAAAATCTTCCTTCAGTTTAATCTCTCCCACTCTAGGTTCCCATGCTGCCCCTAATCCCGCTCGAAGCAGCCCTGAGAAACATCGCCCCATTAACTCTCCATACCATCCCCCAAAAAATTTAACCGTCCCAACACTTTACCACTATTTCATTTTATTTTTCTTATTAATATAAGAAGACAGGAATGTCAGGCCTCTGAGCCCAAGCTAAGCCATCATATCCCCTGTGACCTGCACATACACATCCAGATGGCCGGTTCCTGCCTTAACTGATGACATTCCACCACAAAAGAAGTGAAAATGGTCTGTTCCTGCCTTAACTGATGACATTATCTTGTGAAATTCCTTCTCCTGGCTCATCCTGGCTCAAAAGCTCCCCTACTGAGCACCTTGTGACCCCCACTCCTCCAACCAGAGAACAACCCCCCTTTTTCCTTTACCTATCCAAATTCTATAAAACGGCCCCACCCCTATCTCCCTTCCCTGACTCTCTTTTTGGACTCAGCCCACCTGCACCCAGGTGAAATAAACAGCCTGTTGCCCACACAAAGCCTGTTTGGTGGTCTCTTCACATGGAAGCGCATGAAAGAAACGGAACGGAAGGGAAGGGAAGGAAACGGAAGGATAGGGGAGGGGGGAAGGGAGGAAGGGAAGGAGGGAAGGAGGGAGGGAAGGAAAGAAGGAAGGATGGAAGGAAGGAGGGAGGGAGGGAGTGATGGAGGGAGGGAAGACAGGCTATGAAGCTAAGACATGAGAAACATCATGATAGTAAATATATAACAAAGTTCAAGTTTACAGCTTCACACAAAGAACAATGCCTGCCTAGTCAAAAGTAGGCTTTTAAAAAAATATTTGCTGAAAAATGGTCCACATTTGTTCAAGTAGTTTTTTGTTGTTGTTGTTGTTGTTGTTAAATGAAAGCATATCAAGTTTTCTTGAGTCTATTTGACCAGCACATTTAGGAGTACTGTGTATTTTATCATTGAGCCTTTAACTTTTTACAAGGAAATAATGGATTTTGGTCAAAGATTCCAAAGGAATATGTACAGTCAGGAAATAAGATAACATTATGAAACTTGCAAACATTTTAGCTCTTGTAAAGACAGATTGCACTTTGCTCCTATTTCAAAATAGACCTGCAATTTTATGTTGAAAGTTGGAAAAATCACCAGGGGATTGACAATTTTACCATGAGAATTCTAGTATAGTATGAATCCTATGATCCTCCAAAATTGTTCAAGAAATTGTTTCCTCATCCCTTTAGAAGTTTTAGTATCATTGGCAATGACTGTGCCAAACCATTTTTAAATGCAGTGCCAGAATTCCTGCCTCTTAACTCTTTGACAGATACTGATAAAATACTTCAGGTAATTTAGTTCATAGGAGATTATTGTACCAAATTTTTCTGCTGCTTGAATTTTTCCTGTTAGACTCACCTTTCCTTAGGTGAGTTGTTGTTGTTGTTATATTGAGCATGCAAAACTGATATGCTCCTTTAAAGGGCTGACATTTTTTACCAATTATCTTACAACCAAGTTTGTACTCATCTGGCTTTTGCTAAAACAGAGCTGTTTATCTACAAGCTGAAACTATATTTTCCTTTCCTAGTGATTAAAACTTTGACAGCCATATGCTCATTCTTGTTTAAGTCATATCCTTTTGGGTTTTAGCCTTAGTCTTCACTGCTATTGGCAAACAAAAGGAAATGCTTCTAATATGTAGGGCTCCCCTCTAGTGAAACCTATAAACACAAATGGAACACTCACTTCTAAAGGTGGATTTAGTTTTAAATTACCTTTCCAAAGTAGGTAATCTCCAGGCTCCCTCTCTGATTGATCTGCCAAGCCAGCCACTTTGTTAGCATTAGCATGGCTTGAATTTGAGAACTACAGATGGTGAAGGCATATAAACTCCATGGTGGGAAAATCAGGTTTCAGTGAAGATTCCTAACCAGCATACACTATTAAATGAATTCTTCATTTGCTTTTTGATAATAGGTACTACATGCAACTTAAATGATTTACTGTAGGAAATCTTGTCCCAGTTATACTTGCCAGTCCTGGCCTGTTCAGCAGTTATGAACACTAAGACAGAAAAACTATTTCTTTCTAAGTAGGTCAGAGATCTAAATACTACTAATGAGTTGAACATAAGGTATTTTCTATTAATAATTTATTTTATCACTGCAGTTCCTTTAGTCATTTTACATATCCATTCTAGTTTCCATTTTACCACGATATTTATTAATATAATACAAGAATAATTATGTCCATTTTCTTTTGTTTATACGTCATGTTTTCCTGATCTAACTGTCTCTCATTCAAGCAGAAATGTGCTATTGATCCTGCAATCTTTAAGTACTGGTCTTTCACACAAAATGAAAAAGAAATTTCTCCTTTTTTTTCAGTTTTACTGTATCACTTTATTCTCTAAACTGGCCCCTCTTAGCATCTATGATCTTTAAAATTAGCACAAGATTTGTTTTCATTTATTGCAATGGTACTATGAAAATCAATGTAGTCTGGTTAGTTGAGATTATTTATATTTCCTCATCAAACCATTATCCTTTAATGCGCATATCTGCTTTCTTTTTTTTTTCTAAATATATATCAATTTATTATACAATAATAATGGAAATCATTTATTATGCAATTTTTATTTTTTTTTCTTTTATTATTATTATTATTATTATTATTATTATTGTACTTTAGGTTTTATGGTACATGTGCCCAATGTGCAGGTAAGTTACATATGTATACATGTGCCATGCTGGTGCGCTGCACCCACCAACTCGTCATCTAGCATTAGGTATATCTCCCAATGCTATCCCTCCCCCCTCCCCCCACCCCACAACAGTCCCCGAAGTGTGATGTTCCCCTTCCTGTGTCCATGTGTTCTCATTGTTCAATTCCCACCTATGAGTCAGAATAGCGCATATCTGTTTTCTCAAAATTTAAAGCCGGTCACACTGGGATCTGGATATCTGCCATTATGGACATATTAGAGCATCACCAGTTATTTAAGAAAGCCAGTGATCTCACTGGATGAAGAAAACATTCTTTATTTAGTTGTTATTACTTTTAACAAAATTAAATCCCTATTAAAGAGAGAAATTCATTGTAAGAAAAATTTATTTTTTCACCAAGTTGATGTTCACTGTTAGCTACAAATCATGCTTCCCACAGTGGATTGTATTTGGGAGAGAGGGAGGCAGAGAGGTCTGTATGTATGCTGCACAATTGTTCAAAGAACTAAACACTTAAAAATTATTGTATCCCAGATGCACAATCCCACAAATTCATGGGATAAATACCTAAACCATTTAGTAAGCCTACACAACAGCCATGTATTTCTTAAAATTAAATAAAGCACCTTTTAAGTTTCCAGAGTAAAACACACCCATTTTTGAAACTCTAAAATTTATATATAATAGTGTATCATTTAATCATCACAAAACCCTAAGAGTTGGGTACTATCATATTCCCATTTTATTTATGGGTAAACTAAAGTCCAAAGAATGAAAAATTAGCTCTAAGTACAAAAGCCATAACTGGTAGCATCACTGAGCCTGAATTGTTATCACATTATTTATCATGTTGGTTAAGAGAGCAAACAAAAGATATTTTGTCAGTCTAAATTACCCTTTTAACTTGGGATTGTTATATTATCAATAGGGCCTTATATCTCCCCACTTCCATCCTGATCAAGAAATTTTCAATCTTTATGAATATATAAGAACATACAAGCAGTTTTCTTCCATAAGCTGCCTGCAATTCTCCATCTTGAAACTCATCCTGGTTTCTTCAGCACTTCATAAACACATCTAAGTACACAAAAAATAATAGATGCCCAGCATAAAACCTCCTTTCGCTTCATTTTGCCTTATGAAAAAGAGCTGTTATTTTCAAAATGTAATTTGTAAACATTTCATATACAATGTGATATATTATGAAAAAACAATCAGTGAATTAGATTTCCACATCACATTCAGACCTTGGCCATTTCAGGTCATTTCATATTAGAGTTAAATTTACTGCCTTTAGAGTTAGACAGACATAAAATTGAATTAAATTAAATTGTCCATTATTTAATAAAATTAAGTTAAATTTCCCATCATTTAATTACCCTGATACCTTCTGCAACTTATTTAATTTCCCTCTGACTTTGTTACCTTGTCCTGAAAATGAGTATATTTTGTTACTTACCTCTCAGTTTTGTTGTGAGAATTAAATGAGATAATAGATTTAAAGCACTGAACTCAATACCTAGCTTATAGTACTAGTTCAATGATTATATTATACCATATAAATAGCTTTAAAGTTCCTAAATCTCCTGGCCTCTTCCTCCCTCAAGCTCATCTTTTACTTTTAAACGGTGCAATACAACGCAAAAACACAAGTTTGGAGTCATATGTCTATGTGTGAAAGACATTTCATCCACTTGCAAAATGATAGATTCCTTAAATAAATTAAATTGCTTAGCCTAAGTGCTTCCAAAACTTTTTCACATCAAGGTGCACAAAAATTAACGCTTTTTTATGGCACACTAGGGTAAATGGAAGAAACTGTTTGAAGCCAGCCACCCCAAGTCTCACTCTTGCTCTTTCTGTTGATGGAAATCAACATCTCAGCACATGCCTGTTTGCCTGTGTCAAGTTCCCAATTTTTTAAAACACAACAATGATACTGAACTCACAAGGTTTTAGAGAAGATACAAAGATGCCTGAAAAACAGCTGGCACACTGATCAGCAAATAGTGTGTTCTTAATTATCCTGGGCTCTTACTTTCCCACCATGTCCTCTATGGTGTAGCTATATGAAGCTGCTGAAAAATTCAAAAGATAGCCATGCTTTTTCACATCTCTTTCATTTACATGTCATTCCATCTTAAGGAATGCTGTAACAGTTTATCTATTGCTATGTAACGAATCACCACAAACTCAGAGACTTAAAACAGACACACACACACACACACACACACACACACACATTCATTAGCTTATTATTTCTGTGGGTCAAGGGTCCTGGCATGGCTTTGCCGGGTCCTGTGCTTAGGGCCTCACAAGGCTACAATGAAGGTATCAGTCAGTGCACATTCTTATGTGGAAGTCTGACAGGATAAGAGTTTGCTTCCAAGTTCACTTAAATTGTTGGTCCAGGCTAGGCTACTGTATTGGTATCTAGACAATAGTAGCACAGTTTAAAAGTCCTATTCAAGTAAAGAGACCAACTCTACTTAGTCACTCTCTTCTCCATCCCCTTTCTTTAAACTCCAAGTTTGTAGGTGACAAACTAGACAAATAACCTTTTCTCAGTGCTGCTTCTTCCTAAGGTATTGATGATAAATCCCAATCACAGCAGTTGCCTGGTGGAGGATTGCAAAGAGAAATATTAGTCCTGAGCTCTCTTTCCTGAAATTAAGCCTGTTTTCTTTTTCTAAATTAACTTGGACATACAGAGAGGAAGGCATGGCCTTAGGCATTCCGTAGTACACATTACCAGACACAGTAACTATACCATCAGGGTGAAATGAGCACCCAGGGAAGATAACTAGATGTATAAAGATTGTAAGGACTATTAAAGAAAGACAAACTCAATAAGCTATCTGAACACTGGAATGGATGGATCAATAATGTAAAATAACTGTAATACTTTAGAATATAAGAAAATATGTTAGTAACATAAGTAAGAACAAGAAATCTGAAAAGTAAACTGGTGGAAATGATGAACATAGTAACTGATCAAAGAAGATGATACACTTAAGAATAAATATGTGAATTAGAAGATTACATTAAAAATTCCAAGAAGGCAGAAGAAAAATATAAAAAGAGGGAAGCTATAAAATCAAAACTAAAATATATGAAAAACAGAAATAGAAATGATATTCTGATGTTAGAAGTTTTGCTATAAAAGGACTCACACTGAAAACATTCTTGCTAGAAAAGCTC
Organism: Pongo abelii; assembly: GCF_028885655.2. NCBI lineage: Eukaryota > Metazoa > Chordata > Mammalia > Primates > Hominidae > Pongo > Pongo abelii. The sequence continues at coordinate 35,440,572 of NC_071998.2, forward strand.
AAGTAAGATAAAAGAATGATGTCATCAGGATTCTTAGTATCCCAAACATAACAATAATCATGAACGGTGAAATCAAGGAATGTGGAATAGGTGGCCATGCTATGTGCCTCCCTAACACCTCATGCAAAGCTCTGTCACGTGACTTACCATTCTGTTTTGCTATAATCTGCTCATGTACATGTTTCCTCTGGTAGTAATACTGCTTAGAAAAACAAGTGTGAAATTATTTTACTTTTGTATTCTAAATTTTCATAATCTATCACAAGTCCTGGCATACAACGGCCATTCTCTATATTCTGGCGAAATGGAACTGAGCTGACTTTTACCCACCTCTTTCAATTCTATCATTCGTTTACTTGATCTTTTGTGGTCTTCTGGTTTTCAGACCTCAGAACTTAGTTGACTTCACATAGCTGTTTTACAATCTAGCTAGCTAGCTGTTTAACTGTCCTGCAATTGGTCCAATGCTGCCCCATTCTCTGACCAGTCTGCCTGGTCTTCTGACCTGTTATATTGCCTGGTGGAGACAAATAGAAACATGGGATAGACAATCCTGTTCTCCATCCTGTTCTTATGTGCCTATGCTGGTACTGATATTTAGAAAAATGTTAAGTTTTAGGTGGGATAGAGGGAAGAATGAAGGGAATGATAGAATGAGAAACACTACCATACACACTGTACAAAGTATTGAGGGAAATGTGCTGTCAGACAGCCTTAGAAATAAAGCAGTCCCTTCCTTATGTAGTCTTGTCACCAAAATAGAATACACGTGCACACCTGAAGAAACTTTTTTGGGAGACAAATTAGATGAAAGTCTGGCCTATTCTCTGATTTTCTTGCTTTGCCTATTTAAATGTTTAGTAGTTTCCCTTGCTGTTGATTAGGAGATAGATGTAGAATTATCTCTGCAGTTAACTTTGTGTTTGAAGTTCTCACATTGCTACCATCTTTCTGAGCCAATTAAGCGTACCTTTATCATGCCTCCTGATGGGGTTATTCAGTATGTGCTAAATGGTTTAATTAAAATCTGTCCTGTTTCCCTAATGCCCATTTGGAGGAATACCTTTCTCAAAATAGCAATTAAATATATAATAATCCATTACTTGGAAGAAAAAAGAATCGCTGAGTGTCTCTGAAAGATAAACAAGCAGGCTTTCAATGATCTCATTTAAAATCTTACTTTACAAATATATAATGGCATTTTCTTCTTTATTTCTAACTGTATTGGTCAAACTTATCATGCGGTCTTGGAAATTTTGATATCTCATAATGGAAATTATCTTGTGACTATTATTAGAATGACAGGGAAATACATAGTTACAAATACAGCAATGTTGCCAATAGGAAGGATCCATGGTATGGCAGGGAGAGTGTAGGCTTTACAGATGAGTCCTCACTAAGTCTACTATTACTTAGGCACTCTGCCAACCTCTTTATAAATGGTCTTGCAAATTCTTATGAAGTTTAATATTATTCCCATTTTATCAATGATGGCAGTGAGTCCTTGAGAGGTTTCGTAATTACCCCCAAATCACTCTGCTATTAAGTAGTGGGACAGAATTTGAGCCCAGGCTTGCCTGACTCAAAATCTGTATGTTCCATAAATGTTCCCTTCCTTCCTTTGTGGCAGAAAATAATACAGAATGCAATACCTAACATGAATTCACAAACCAAGTTGATCAATTACATGTCACATATTCCAATATTTGTCTACTTACTTCTTTTTTCTAAAATCTGAATTTAAATCTCTGCTCTTGCACTAACTAGTGATAAGACCTTATGCTAGTAATACCCCTACTTTGGACCTCAGGTATGGTGGGATTTTCCTAAATTTACAGTGTAAGATGCCTTCTTTAGGAGACAATACAGCAGTCAGAACATGCCTATGGTTGCTTATAGAAATCAACACTATGTCTGAGGCCTAGAGCCTATATAGAAGAGGAAGTTGAAGTCAGTAAGCTAGACAATGGGCCCTAACCTAAGGGATAAAAGACATGAGCTATTATGATTGAGGTAAATTGCTGAGATATTCAATCCTTACATTGTTGTGCACTTAGCCAAATTCTTAGCTTGCATTCCTTGAACAGGCCCTGACACAAGGTGGTTTCACATACTTTACAGAGTTCAATACATCCTGGCTTCAGTCGGCCCTCCCTAATCATGCCTAATGTAGACTGGCAGAACAGCACTCATGAATCCTAAATAGCTAACCATTTCTGCTAGATCCATTATGTAGGGAACAGAAGACTTAATTTTCCAGTCTGGACTCTCATGCATTTTCTGCCAACAATAAATTCACTCTAAATGAAAAGAAAACATTAAATTTTAAACCTATGAATATCTTTAAATGGTGAAGATACACACCAGAATTGAGTTGTCTTTGTACTTACTAAGTCTATTCAGTGATTGAAAATCATTTCAAAATGGTGTTCTAAATTCAATGATTCATTTACAATTGTTCTGGGAACCTCTACTTTTGGCTATTTCTTCTGTGGCTAATAAAGCAATTTTTGAATATAGTAGCCTAAAATTCTCTCCACATAGAAAGAAGTCACTTAGATTTGCTGGTTCAAATTATGCTGGACTTCTAGAAATGCATTTTTAACAGGCTTGGTTTACAAAGGGAATTGCTGTTAATCCCAGAGCACATTTGTTTTCCCAAAATAGCATCATTTAAATCAAGAATCAGGAGCATAATGAAAAACAGAGAGAAGTGGTATAGAAGATGCTGCTTAGGAATATGTCTTGAACAACATATGTTTGCTTATATAGGATATGTCTGATGTGGATTTAGAATCACTAAGGCAGAGATTGAATTTACAAAAGCCAGGGCATAAGGAAGGAAACATAACCAGGAATCTACTTGAAAAGGTTATTGGAACAAGTTCACTACATGTAACAGAAAAATGGGAAGGAAGACAGTATTTGAAGTGGTAGATAGGATTCAACCAGGCTCACATAGAATTCTCTCAGAAAACTAAATGAAAGGAACCTCTCAATGATAAAAACAGCTCCTTTCACTCAACTCTGCTTCTATAGGCATATCAAGGCAATAGAATCTCTCACACCAAACTCCCACTTGCTTTTCATCTTTGTTTTAGTTTTCTGACATTTTCAACAGTAGCCCATGGGCTCCAGCCCTGTACTACGGTCTGCTTCAGGGTAACACAGCCATGTTGGAGCATGAGTAGTAATTACAAGTGTTCAATTGTTCACTCTTTTTTTTTTTTTTTGAGACGGAGTCTCACTCTGTCACCAGGCTGGAGTGCAGTGGCACGATCTCAGCTCACTGCAACCTCCACCTCCTGGGTTCAAACGATTATCTTGCCTCAGCCTCCAGAGTAGCTGGGACTATAGGCATCCACCACCATGCATGGCTAATTTTTTTTTTTTTTTTTTTTTCAGTAGAGATGGAGTTTCACCATGTTGGCCAGGATGGTCTTGATCACTTGACCTCATGATCCGTCCAACTCAGCCTCCCAAAGTGCTGGGGTTACAGAGGTGAGCCACCACACCCAGCCTGTTCACTCTTTTTTAAAGCACTAGCTAACAAGTCTCCTTAAAAGTTGCTGAAAATGCTTTCTTTATTCCCAACCACCAGTCTTTCTGAACAACTGTATTGCTGGGTGCAATTAGAAATCAGATAATCATCCTGAAAAAGGATTGCACTTATTCCATATTTTAACATTTCTCCCCCATTCTGAATTGTTAATTATGAATTTCCAGCATTAAAAGAAAAAGCCTTGCAGCCTGTACAGAAACTCTTAAAGAGATTGTTTTCAGAAAAGTGCCAAAAGTACCTCATCTTCTCCCATAAAAGCCAGAGAAGATGATGACAGTCCAGCTGCTTGGTAAGGATTGCTCACCCTTTATGGGCTCCCAGAAGTTTCTATGCAACATAAAGAAATTCATATTTTTATTGCCTCATATTCTCTCAGCATGAAGAAGAATTTACATTTCTTAATTGGATTTCTTTCTCTGAGCACAAGAAATTGCAACAATCTCACTAGACTCCATTGCTTAACAGCCCCAAGAAGCAGTTGTATAACTTATTTATAAGGCAGGGTGTAGGGCAAAGTTTTTCAGAAAAGTTCAAGGACTACTTACATCAAGATTCCTTAAAATGCATTGTAAAAATCCAGAGTCTTAGCCTATGCTCCAGAGCTATTGAAGTAGACTCTCTAAATGTGAGACTCTGAAATCTGTGTTTAGAAAAGCTCTATATGATTTTTATTTATTCATAAATTTGATAATTACCAATTTAACAGAAATGATGGATTTTGGAACACATCTGGGAAAGTCTTTCTTTAACTGTTTCCCCTACCTCCACGCCCTACTGGGGCTGATCGGTATGAAATGGTAACTTACACCTGTGCTATTTAAGTTGTAAGGGTACTACTATTTGAAAGGACCCAGAATTCATGTAGTTAAAAGAATCCTCAACTTTTTAATCCATGAAGGAAACTCGGAGAGTCTTCTAAGCTTATTTTTCTATATTACAGACAGAGTATTTTCTCTACAACTTTGAATTCTGGAGGCACACTCTTATGCCTTAAAATATAGTCTAAAATGAAACCCTGCCCCATTTCAAAGTGCCTGTGAAGATGGGCATTGTTGTTCAGGGTCTATAATCATGTATCTGTGTCATGGTTCTGGGATGTAGTAATAGAGCCAGAGCTTAGTTGTTGATTTGGATGTCCAGGTTAGCACTTTTGTTTATGAAAGCACAACTATGGGAGATTGCAAAAAGCATGGTGGGCCAATCTTACTGTAATTCTTGCTCTATAAGCTGTTTAGGTTCTTGTATTTTTACGAAATAACTATATAGTTATTAAAAGTATTAAATTGCTAAGCTGGAAACTCCTAGCTCCTCCCTGTTGATAACTACCTCAGCTACTACAGAAACTGAGCTGATTGAGAAGCAAAAAAAAAAAGAAAAAAAAAGAAAAGAAAATGAGAAAATGTGTGTGTCTCTCAGTTAATTCTAATGCTAAGTGTAGAGTATATAGTCTCCATTTTCCATATGAGAAAAACAGAGAGGTTTTAGAAAGGAAATACTTTTTCCATAGTTATATGTGACCAAGATAAAATTTGAGCTAAATTCTAACTGAGTAGCTCTAAAGCCTGTGCTTTCTCCAAAGGAACAGAAGAAAGACAAATGCCAGAAAACAAGGGAAAGAGGCAGAAGAGCAGATATAAGAGAGGGAACAAACAACCAAATAAGTTTCCATGGTAGGCTTTATTGAAATTAGGAAATTTCTAAGAGAAATTATTGTGGTGACCCCAAAAGCACAAAATAGGGGCTACAGTACATGAGGCAATGTAGTTTGTCTGTAAAATGTGTTGTGATCATGCCTGTAAGAATCTGCTATTTCCTAAGAAAGAGTACAGCTCTGGTATTTCATTCTGGCATTAACCCCACACAGCTACAGTGACTTATCAGCATGCCTTTATCCATTAGTATAACAGAGGGAACAAAAATATCCGCTAGCCATTCATTTCTGCAAACAGAGTCAAGTGTTTTGCAACAAAGTTATTTTTCTATGCTTATGCCAACTAGAGACATTCTGACTCCTATCACAACATTGTCACTAAATCTTTTCAGTTAACTGTTTCTTCTTTCTCAGATAAAAATAAGTTACAGTGCCTAAAAAGTAGAATTATCCTTTAAAATGTAAGTCTTCAAATAGTTTGAATCTTTATACATAGAAATTTTCATTATGAAATGTAAAGGATTCTGAAATTAGCCATCAGAGCCTATGATTGTTTCCCCATTTTTAAGTTCAGAAATTCACGTGACTGTTCCATATTTTATTAAAATTTTAGCTGCTTAAATCTTTTTTCTTTAGGTTTTGAGAGGCAGGTGCAATGGAGCGGGCGTGCAGGAGGTTGTATAATAATTGCGACCAAAAGAAAAAAGATGCGTGAGTTAGACTCTGTGGTAGCTGAAAAACATTAACAGCCAGAAAGTTTCCTTCTCAAGCTTTAAATAAATATTTTATGAAATGTCAATAAAATTTTTCTAAAGATTAGATCTTGCTTCCTAAGAGCTTTCTTGGTGTCTATGAGTGGAGTATTTATATTGACAACTCTCAAACTATAATGAAATGTATGTCACCAGTAGTAGCCAACTTAGAATTGGGCACTCCAAAAATAACCTGATTTAGTGAAATATCAATTATGGTCAGGCCCATGGGCTGGGTGAGTATGAAAGCCACTGCTTTGGGACAAAATGATTATATAATGGGCTGTTTAGCAGCTACCTTAAAAGGAAACATATCCTTCTATTGCAATGGGATATTTCTGAGTTCTCTGCACCCCTAAAGCTCTTCTTGTTGCATTATTAGCTATATGAGGAAATCATAAAGGGGATAAATAAGGGAGTTGGTGGGGGACAGGGATCTATTACCTCATACTCCAAAAACACTATGGCTCACTTACATTGGTTATATATGAAATTTGAATAACATAACATCTTTTTAAAAGTAGTTCCACTAGGTGGAGGGAGATGGGTGAACAAATAGGATCAATGTTGAAAACTTTTTGTCTACAGCACTATTGAATTAACACTTTCCCAACATTCTAGACACCTCACATCAAATAGTGGAGTTTCTATCCATTTGACTCACACATTACTAAGTAGCAATAGCTTTCTTAAAATGTCCATTTGCTCAAGTCAATCTTTTTCTTAGAAATCTAAAAGAATTTTCATATAACTCTCTTCAAATTAGTATTTTTTTCTCTCTATCATATACACACACACTCAATATTTTACTATACCCAGCACTTTTGGGAGGCCGAGGCGGGCGGATCACGAGGTCAGGAGATCCAGACCATCCTGGCTAACACGGTGAAACCCCGTCTGTACTAAAAACAGTACAAAAAATTAGCCAGGTGTGATGGTGGGCACCTGTAGTCCCAGCTACACGGGAAGCTGAGGCAGGAGAATGGCGTGAACCCGGGAGGCTGAGCTTGTAGTGAGCCGAGATAGCGCCACTGCACTCCAGCATGGGCGACAGAGCAAGACTCTGTCATAAAAAAATAAATAAATAAATAAATTTTACTATAAAAGAAGACATTCCTGTATGTATATGCTAACATCAACTGATCCTATTATTGGCACCTTGTGCACTTGAAATACTTTCCTATTATCACCAAACTCACTTTCAAATTACTTTGTAAAGTACTGAAGAGAAAATTTAGAAAAGGGTATGAGAAAGTAATTCACATAAGAAAATAAATAGGTAATATGACTGAAGTAATATCTATATTTGTGAGTCATAAAAATGAACTAGAAACCACAATGAGATATCATTATTCACCTACCAATTTACACAAATGAGAAGATAGAAGTAAAAGCATCGGCCGGGTGCAGTTGCTCACACCTGTAATCCCAGCACTTTGGGAGGCCTAGGTGGTTGGATCACAAGGTCAGGAGATCAAGATCATCCTGGCTAACATAGTGAAACCCCGTCTCTACTAAAAATACAAAAATTAGCCGGGCGTGGTGGCGGGTGCCTGTAATCCCAGCTACTGGGGAGGCTGAGGCAGGAGAATGGCGCTAACCCGGGAGGCAGAGCTTGCAGTGAGCCAAGATGGCACCACTGCACTCCAGCCTGGGCTACAGAGTGAGACTCCGTCTCAAAAAGAAAAAAAAAAAAAAAAAAAGAAAAGAAGTAAAAGCATCAATTTCACCACAAAAAATTAATTTGGAGGATAAAGTATAATATGAGAACCCACTGGCATGATAATAATAGAGGAATTATACAGACTTCCCCCTGTTAAAAGCAATGCTAAGCTAGATCATGGTACCAATTTGTAAAGGTAAAATCTTGCTCTCTGAGGGCAGCTGTCTTCTAAGACAAAAAGGGTGGAACTATTCGGAGCATGTCTAATTGATTTTTTCCAAATTTATTTATTTATTTATTTATTTATTTTTTAAGTTTCTTTTATTTTATTTTATTTTTTATTTTTTATTATTATTACTATTATTATTATTATACTTTAGGCTCTATGGTACATGTGCGCAACGTGCAGGTAAGTTACATATGTATACATGTGCCATGCTGGTGCGCTGCACCCACCAACTCCTCATTAATCAGAGTGAATCACTCCATCTTTTCTGGTAAACAGTGAATAGAAGAGCAGAGAGAGGCAAGGAATATAGCACATGAAAGACCACATTCACCTGGAAAGAAATATCAGGACTGAGGACAAGAATTCCTCTCCACACCTTCTCCCCATCCCCTCACCCTGCCAAATTCCAGTACAAAATAGTTTCACTAGCTGGTCTATCATAGCTTTGGAAAATCCAATAGTAGAGATTCATTTATTTGAATAGAGTTTCTTTTTTAATAACAAATGACCCCAGGAGGCAAAATACCAATAAATCCTATAACCTTTAGTATGTTATCAGAAAGTAAAGTAGCCTTGAGAAAAGGAGAGATCAGACTGGAAAAAGGAAAAGGGACGCAGAAACTTAGTTATCTCAGCTATAAAAATTAGGTAGTTGAACTCCTTGAAATACAGGGCTCCATCCAATACTATGTACCAATTGTGGGGGTAACTAGAAGTAAATACAGAGTTAAAACTGTAGTCTCAGTTGTTGTAGGTAATAACAGCAGAGATTGCAACCTAAAGGGAATGTGCAGCATGATCAGATGCACACAATCTATTTTCCACTTCTCTAGTGTGTCTCAGCTTGTTAAGGTTAAATACAGAATTTTTTTTCTATTTTGCTTTATCTGTCAGTATAAGATAATTAAAAAGAAGTGAACTTCCTTCATCCATTTATCTTGGATGGCATGCACACTTTATTCTGTCATCACCAAAAACATAAAACCTAGAGAAAATGCAAATTAAAATTTTTATAAATGTACATACCACATAGTTTTATAGACATCTATGTTCCACTCTTAAGCCAGGGTCAAAGTAGAATTCTCTTTGGTCTCTCTTCCCTTAGAGGAACAGAAAATAAAAGACCGAGAAAACAGACTCTGATGGAGGATTCATTATAAGCCGAAACCTGAATCACCATAATTGCACACAGTTCATAAGTGCAAATCGTACCCATCTCTTGGCAGATTAAAAAGCCAAGTGATGAGTCATATTGCTGAGCTAAACATGCCTGTTTCATAAGCCACTCAAATAAACACTCCTGTTACCCCTTGACACACAGGCAAAAATTGTATCTGTAAGCCTAATAAAATCTCATTTGTTTTACCTGAAGGTCCTATGAACCACCTGGTGCCTCTCTTTGCACTTCTTTTTCTCTATTAACTTATGCTTTGTAGAAATTAAGGCTTTAATCTGATAATTCTTTCCATTAGCTTTTAATTATTAGGTCAATGTGTGAATTTGAAGCAAGCAGTCCAATATGAAACAATTAAGAAAAAAGTTGAAAATACTGAATGATATTAGAAATCCTAGACAGTAAAATTTAGACAATAATTAGTCTTCTGATTTTTCCTAATGACAGTTTGTAGGAAATACAGGTTGAGCATCTCTAATCCAAAAATTCAAAATTTTAAATGCTCCAAAATCTAAACTTTTTGATTGCTGACATGATGCCACAAGTGGAAAATTCCACACTTGATTTCATATGACAGGTCTCAGTCAAAACACAGACAGAACTTTGTTTCAGGTACAAAGTTATGTAAAATATTACATAAAATTATCTTCAGTTTTGTGTATACAATGTATATTAAACATAAATGTTTAGACTTGTGTCCCATCCTTAAGACGTCTCATAATGCATATGCAAATAAGTGTTCCCAAATCTGAAAAAAAAATCTGAAATCTGAAACACTTTTGGTTGCAAGCATTTTGCATATGAGATAGTCAACCTATACTGTATAATGCTAGGTTATATTCAAAAAACACTTGTTCACAACAGTCTCAACTTTTGATTAGAAAGTTGTTATTGTGGTAGCTAAATCTATAAACTTCTTAGCATATCAATATGGTAACTACTACATACAAATATAAAATTTATTTTTAGCTTTAAGTTTAATGACTTCTCTTTTAAAAAAAGCTAATAGTCAAATACAATGTATGTTTTCAAATTTAAAATATTTCTGCTTAAGAGTAAGATTTAAGCTTAGTGATGAGAAAAAACTTGAGATGTTTCTTGAGATATAAATATTGTAGCCTTTAATTATTATAAGAAAAAAACTCACAGAAAGTTTTGTAAGTCAAGTAAAGGTTTGGTCTTATCACAGGCCCAATTATGATGCATCCATCGAAATTTGTTCAAGTGTGGCAGAATACGACAAAAATATTCCCAGTTTCTGTCGATGTATGAGCAGAGAAAGAAAAATGTCTATTGTTTGTCAAGTCACTAAAATTTCATGCTCCCTATTTTGTTCTTTTTATTTTTTCATTCTATGTTGCTCTCTCTCATCTGAGATTAGTGCCCTTATAAAAAGAGATATGAGAGGGCTTGCTTCTTTTGGCTTTCCTCTATGTGGGAATGAAAGGGAAAGGCAGCCATCTGCAAACCAGGAAGCCAGCCTTCACCAGACACTAGATCTACTGACACCTTCATCTTGGACTTCCCAGCCTCCAGAACTGTGGGGTCACATAAGCTACCCAATGTATGGTGTATCTGTTTTAGCTGCTCAATCTAACACACATGGAGGAAAGTGGACAGGACACAAGCCCTCTCATATCTCTTTTTATAAGGGCATGAATCTCATTCCTAGGGTTCCACCCTCATGTCCTAATTACCTCCCAAAGGCTCCACCTATAAATACCATCATTTTAATGATTAAACTCCAACATATTAACTTGATTTGGGGGTAAGGGTATGCAGATATTCAATCCATAGCATCCTGCCACCTCCTCTTCTCTAACCCTCCACCAACCCTTGACAATCATGAGGAAACTGACACAAACTATATAACTATATGCTTATATTTTTTCTATCCCCATCTATTGCTGGATCATTTTCTATTACATCTTTGCCATACTACCTTCCAGAATATGAGTTTATCCACAGAGAGCTCATTGCTTCCTGAGACTGTTCAATTATGATTTAGACAACACTAATTACATTTCTTTTTAAAAAGATTTTTTTCTGGTGTTGAAGCAAAATCTTCATCCCTTAATTTTCCTCCATGGGTTCTAGTTCTGCCACCTGTTTTCTACATAGCAACTCTTTCTAAATATTAAACTTCAGATTTCACATGCTTCTGAGTTATTTGACTTTTCTCCATAACAAGTATCAACAGTTGTTCATACCATTTCTCATATAAAGCACTCCTTGTAACTGAGGAACACTGTGGCTTCTACCCAAGGAGGAGAAACTATGCATATTTGAGGTGGTGAAGAAACTGAAACTGAGTGTGAGAAGTAAGAGTGAATGGGTGTGAGAAATCCAGTTGATATAATAATCCTGAAAAAACATTAATGTTAAAAACATGCATTCAAAGAAGATATTCTTAGGCAATTGTCACTGAAGTCCATGTAGATTTCTTGCTTTTCTGAAAGTATTTAAAGGCAGAGAATGTAATGAAAACACCTGGTTTCAAATGCCAGCTCCACAACAGCATAGGTTTGTGATGTTAGGCCAACTTCTCTACTTCTCTGAGTATCATTATCGAAAAGTAGGGGAAAAGAGTCATTAATTTGAAGTTAAATGAGATAATATTAATACATTTAAAGTGCTTTAGTCAGTGGTGAGCTCATAATAATTCACTACATATTAGTTATGTTTTTATATTCACTGGAAAACAATCAGTAATTTTTCTGTAAAGATGACGGATTGCAAAATGGGAAGGAGGGAATCTACAGATTTCATCCTTTTAACTGGGAAAGATATTTAATACTGAGAATGGTAATAAATATGTTCCCAAATTTTAAAATTAGAATTTTTTGCTAATACCTGAAGATAATTACCATTTATTAGCATCTTTTGGAAAGCCTGGAAAAGGAGCAGTTTGACAAATGAATTTAAATGACTTATTTGGAATTCTAATTTCTGATTATTATAAAGATGGTTTTGAGGTAATAGCTGCCAAAGATGGGACCACAAGTTAGTAGTCGTAAAACTAATACTATTTTCCTGAAACAAAATTGTAAAATACCTTGTCAGAGAATAAAGCAGTAAAAGCTGATGGTTGAAATGTGAAAATCTAAACTTCTGATTACTGAAATAGCCAGTAGCATCCAAGTTTAAATTACCACTAAGTATATTTTAAAGTGCATTTATATTTATTTATATATCTATATAATATGTGAAGTATTATATTTAAGGTATATTTACATATAATATATAATATAAAATTTATTTATATTTACATGTAAAAACAAATTTGTGAGTTTATATATATAGATAAAAAGTAAAAATAATGGGAGAATTAAGTATTAGAATATTTCCTGTTTACTTTATGCATATAGCAAGTTATAAACACCCTGTGTTTTTAATTTATCCACTTCTATTCGATTTTTAGAGAGTTAATGTGTCTGTGAAGAATTTAACTCCCAATGCACCGGTTTAATAATTGCATGGATAAATCCTAAATGAACTGACAACCACATATTTGTTGTGCATCTACTATATACTATGTGCTGTCCAATGGACATTATATAAATCATATTTAACCATCTCAACCACCATGAGATATAATTAAAATTGCCTCTTTTAACAAATGAGGATCAAAAGAGAAACCACAACTCTCTGAGAATGCATAATTTACCCAAGACTTGGAGCCGAAAGGGTCAAATTTGAATTCAGGTCTGTCTGAGTCTGAAACCTGTGCCTTATCATAGGTTTGGTATGGGTATTTTAATGAGAAGGAAGTAAAACCATGAATATTTGCATGACCTAGAAACTTATTCTCTGGTTCAGGTCCCACTTTTCCATGATGTAACAATGTATGACTTTCAATTTTGTTGGGAACATTTTGAAACTCTTGTGATATTTCAAAGTTTTACCATATAAAATATTGACAAGAATGCATTCCATAAGTGCTTTCCAAAAAGTTCAAAGTGTCTTGCTAGAGCCTCCTTATCTGTGTTTATATGTGTTTTGCGTGTTCTAAGAAAAAGTGCTTTCTCTACAATGCAAAATACATAAGATCCATAAAATGACTTTATTAAGGAGAAAAGGAGACAATACCATGCCTGATACCGTCCTGGTTCCCCTGCTTCACTACAAACTTTATTTTATTTTTACCAGATGGTGCTGTATTTTCTTTTTCTTTATAAAAGAGGCTACTTGAAAAATTATATTTCAGACCATGCACTCTATTCTATTAACTGGACAGTCACTGTTATGTCAAAAACAGACAAAAAGTTAATTTGGGTTTCCTAGGCTGTAGAGAATTTTAGGAGTCTCTCTCACAAATAGGGTCTCTTTTTTCATGTTATACTCTACTTCTGTTTGAAACTCTGATTACAGTAATATTAGATATCATTTTTAAATCTTGTTTTAAAAGTCTAAAATTGCTAAAACTGAAATCATGTCCTGTTCAACGTATCATGTGATCCGATGACGGTGGCTATTAGGAAGGTAAGTGTTTTAATTTACATGGCGTATTTTCAGGCTATATAATCACCCTAATATGATAGTCTGATTAGAAATATTTGGAGTGTATGCTTTCTGGTTACCAGATGATCATTAGAAACTACATGACTCTTTTTCCTTAATATGTTGACTTTAGAGAAGCCATTTCTTTTACATCCGAAAAACATCTTTCCTTCTATTTTAACTTAATTCATATAAGGTTTATCCATATAATTATTATACACATGCAATAATTTCATGGATAAATCCTAGATAAACTAGTAATGAAACATTTTCTGTAGACTTGTAGGATGCCAGTTAACTTAGAATGTGTGTTACATAAATCATTCCATTTAATCTTTTCGACAACTTTAAGGTATAACTAATATTGCCCCATTTCACAAATGAGGAATGAATGAGAAGCAACGATTATAATTTTCTCAGTCTAATAATAAATTATCAATAACATTGTATTTAAAACTAAAAACACATAATAGTTTATTTTTAAAAAAAGAGAGAGAGATGGTTTAAAATAGTACATAATGTAGATTCCATGAATTGAATTAATTAATTCAACCTATGCTTTTTGAGCAAGCACTCCAAGTCCTTTTGTGGCATAGCTGTCACCCTGAAGCTGAGATTATAATTTGTTTACACTTAACATTTATAGGACCTAGCATCCTTATCTCAGTTTCCTTGTCTGATCTATAGCTTCTCATTTGGGAAGTTCTCTGTTGCTGTTTACCTCCTTAGAGTGTTTACTCCTGTTTTTGCATTTCACACCTCCAGATTCTCCTGTAAATCCTCTAAGATGTGTCTGGTTTCCTGTCTCAATCAAACAGCCAAGTAGTCAGCACCAAAAAGTCCTTGGTGCAGAAACTGTGAACAAGAAAAGGAAACTGAGTTATAGATCAAACTATTTGTGATCTGATCCATCCATCCTGCCATTGTACCATTTTCATTTGCTCAGGATTGCTGTGTAAGATTCAAACATTTCTAAAGGAAGTAGAAAAAAAAAACTAAAACTCTGCCATGTTCCACCTCAACTCAACTGCTGATTAATGTAGTTATCCCTGTGAATTGCACGCACACTGATTATGTTTCCTATATAACACAGGGTGGAAGATCTACTAGATTAGAAGATGGCCATGTGCATTGGGACAAGCATGTAAATAACTGTCTGATCACTGGTCCATAATGTGAACATGGTGTTCCCTTTTCTCATCTTAAATTCCTTGAAATTATGCATTACACTCCTGCCTTCTGCTTCATCCCAGTGTGAAATAACCTAACTGGAAAAGAGAATCTAGTAATAATCAAGTGCTTGGAGTGAAGATGATGTGAAATCAGTTGATAGTGTCTGAGTTCCTGAGCTGTGAAGCTAATTTTTTAATACCATTTCTAGTTAAATGGGAGCAGAGTTCTTCCTTTACAGGCTCTGTTAGATCTGAAAACAACAATGAAGCTTTCTATCCAACCAAATAAATATTTAAAAGGCACTTACTATGTGCGATTTGGTTTGAATACCAAAAATAGCTAATAGTTATTTCAGATAGTATCTTCCAGGTACCATATTAGAAACTTTACATGCATTATCACAGATAAGGAAACTAAGCTTTACAGAGGTTGAGTAACATGTCCAAGTAACATAGCTGGCAAGTGGCAGAACCCAAATTTGAACATAGAACTGTTTCTTTTCAAGACATGCTCCTCAATTGCTACTCTAATACTGTTTTCCTGAAAACTAACTACCTCTAAGGTTGTGCTATCTGCCTACAAGGTCATTTTCAGTGAAAGAGATGGATAGGTACAGACATAGAGGCAAGCAATCCATTAATGAAGGCAGCAAATTATAGATGCAAACAACCTTTAAGACAAAATAAGCAAAGTAAAATCCAAAAGAGATGAAGGAAAGGATAATTGCAAATGATAAAGTTATAGTCATTCTGCGTTACAAGGAGCCAGAACAAGTTGTTCCACATACTCATAGTTTCCTTTGTCCTTTTAAGCTATTATTTTCCTCATCTTGCAAGAACTCCTATCTGTTATAGCCATGCCAATTATCTCTCCGTATTTGGTTTTCTCCACCAGAAAAAGATACTTGGATGTTTTAGTTTGACACACGACTATCTGGAATAGAGGCTCAATATCAATGTGAATCAATTCTGGCTTATAGAATGTAAAAAGAAATATGTGCACAATTTATACAAAGTTATCTTAGTGGGAGGGGTATTGTGTGTGCCTTCTCTTTTCTCTTTCCTAATAGGTAGAAAATGAAGCTAGACCAGTATCTTGGGCCATGAGGTGACTTGGAAGTGGTAGCTACATAAGGAAGAGCAATAAAATCTATGAAGTCTGACAGAATGGGTTGCCCCACTTTCCCTAAAATGCTTTCCTCAAAAGTTTTAATTCACAATGAAATAAACTCAATATTGTTGATTTTTGTAATAACAATAATCAAAGTCTTATAATTTAGGCTTTCTGATTCTCACCCTGAATCAAATTCTAATCAATTTACCCTCCTTTTGGGGGGCTTATGAAATCAGTATTGATTATTGTTCTCAATGCCATCATCTGTTAACTTCTTTATTAGTTCTTCATATTTATTAAAGACATAGATGGAATCTGGTCCTCGTAATTTCTCTCCATCCTAACTCCCATCATCATGATGAATAACTTCAATGTTCCTAGAATTGATCTTATTGGTTTAAGTTTTCTAAATACTGTATATATGCCATGTCTTCTACCAAAAAAATTGTGTCATCTATTTTGTCTTAAACAGTAAGTCATGGAGCTTTATATGATGATGAATATCAGACGATTTTGTAAAATTAATGATATTAGGTAAACTAAATTATACTGAATACTGTGATAATGTACCCAGTAACATGGAGGAGCTTGTTGGCCTATGACCCCCACTTTTTATAGGTAATTTCTGAGACCCTATCCTTTCCCTTTTACCCTTTAACCTTTATTTTTAATGTCTTTGTTCATTTGTTTTTTAGTTAATGTACTTTCTTGTTTCATCCTAAAGGGAGTTTTCTATAGCAAATTCTAAAATATATTAGTGCCTCATAGACTAGCAGAAATTCAGTACTTCACTGACACAAAGGTCCCTGTAGCAACTCATGGGCTTTTTTTTTTCTATTTGTACCTATGAATACATAGGCTTACTGATCAAATTTCTAACTCTGCTTTATTCATTGGACAATGCAATATAAGTGCTCAGTAGAGAATCTGTGTGCTCACAATGGTGTCTAACTGATATTTCTTAGGCATAAGGGCTTGGCTCCCAGGGGTCACTTACCAAGTGGATCCACATAAATATAAAAACATTCACATTACCTAGGTTATTATTAGTGTCCCATTTTGAAATAAGAAATCTGTTAATTTATTTGAGAACCTGCCATCCATTAAACATTTATTCAGCCACATTCCCTAAAGAATATGTTTCTTTTAGTAACCAGGAAATATAAATGGCATTTGTATCAAATGTAATCATAGAATCTCTGTCAGTTGGGCATCAGGATTTAAACTTTAAAAAATGTAGTTGACTGATGTTGGAAGTGACACATTTCTCAGGTCCTTTTATTCTTTCACATTCTTCTGTCTAGTGGATTTACTTCGGTCTATTCATTTTTTGCTGTAACAACGCAATTTTCAAGGTCTTGAATTTCACTTTTATGCACAGTGATTGCTATTCTTAGTCCCAAAGTATACTTCAGTGAGATATTTGATTTTGGTGATCCTTTTGTTATTGAATCCAATATGTGTGTTTATATTTTATTGTTTGGTTTTTAAAAATTTTTATGGTGAAAAAATTATAGCAGCACATATTGAACATTAAATAAGAGAGCAAAAGAATGTCATTTATGGCATAGCCATTGCCTTGCTCTACTTTTTTTTTTTTTTAAACAGAGTCTTGCTCTGTGGCACAGGCTGGAGTACAGTGGCAGAATTTTGGCTCACTGCAACCTCTGCCTCGTGGGTTCAAGCAATTCTCCTGCCTCGGCCTCCCAAGTAGCTAGGATTATGGACACACACCACTATGCTCAGCTAATTTTTGTATTTTTAGTAAAGATGTGGTTTCACCATGTTGGCCAGGCTGGTCTCAAACTCCTGGCCTCAACTGATCTACCCACTTTGGCCTCCCAAAGTGATAGGAATAAAGAGGAGTGAGCCACCGCGCCAACCCTGTACTTTGAAAGCTTGTATTTAAGTTGTGAGAATCTAGCTTTGTTTTTCTTAGTTTGAGGTGCCATTGAAAATTCCTTTGGTGGTGCCCACCAAGCTCACAATGACCCCCTTTTCTGAGAGTTGTCTTTGTACGTGATTGTGCTTACCGTTTTTTGAGTTGGGGGAGCAAACTGGAACCAAATTGAGCCAAAGCTATTCTTTCTTAGAAATTTGGAATTGCAATTGAGGAAAAAAATATGGCAGTCTTGGCTCTTGGCTGGACTCATAAATGGGAGAGAAACTTGACAAATTGGGATGGTTGCATACACACAAAAAATAAATAGAGAAAGAAAATTTGAAGAAATAAGCTAACGTGCAGTGAAAAATAGAGACAAAGGGTAGAAACAGCAAAGCCTCCAGGATTCCTGTTGGTTTGCTTGTCTTTGAATTCTGTAAGAGTCCCAGGACCCCTTCTCTCTCTTTCTCTCTCTTTCTCTCTGTCTCTCTCTCTCTCTCTCTCTCTCTCTCTCTCTCTGTCTCTTTTGGGGGATACAGGTGGAGGGTAGTGGGAAGGAGACTTAAGTCAGTACAAAGTATTTTTCTTCTATTTTTAAGACATGTGAAATAGAAAGCCAACGTATTCCTAGCACTCAAGCTCCGATCAAATGATGATATCAGAAAAGTAATAACTCGATGAAGAAAAACATTCAGCTGTTCCCAAATCCCTGGCCACTCCAGCCCAGTCCATGGAGACTGCTGTAATATTTAGAAAGAGATTAAGAGTGCCTTGTTGAAGGATTGTGTGGAAAGAAGAATTATCAGAAAAATGGTCTCACTTAAATATTCACAATAGATTCCACTAGTCACACTATTTCACCATGACAGAAACAAAAAGCCCACATTTCTAAGATGAATATATATAGACTCAAACACACACACATGCACACACACACACACACACACACACACAGGGAATCCACTATGTCTGTGTATGTATACATGTACATATTTATGTATGTGTATAACATAGTCATCTTATAATAGGTATATATGTACATATTCTTAGAATATATGAATTAGTGCAATTCTATAATGATATTTATAACAAACATGACCATAGGGTATAGTTTACCCAGGACCATATCTATTTATACAACTCTATTTGACATAATTTCAAATAGTACCCCATTAACTCACAAAAGTATTTATATTGGATGATAAATGTTATAATCACTCATGTTCACATTTTTTTAAGTTTTAAAAGTTGTAATATAGCTAGGAGTAAATTGTTACACTGCAATTAAAAACAAAAATAAAGCTATTAGTAATTTAAATTTGTAATACTTCTATGAAGTATGAATTTTATGACCCAAAAGTTTTAAGAACTGGAGTCTCTCATATCTTATATTTTCCAAGGTACATCACAGTCTCTCCATGAGGTCTCATAAGGACTTGTAAAATATAATAAGTTAATATATAAGGATATTCATCTTATAGATACATAAGTTATAGGTTATTAGGTATAAGTCCTGTGGCATTAGACTAAGACTGATCCAGCAAGAGACGATGTACTAGGTGACCATTTTATAGAAAAAATGGCTGTGGTTTTACAAAATGTGCGGGTTTAAATGATTCAAATTTCAAAAAGAAATTTTTTCATAGAATTTCAAAGTTAAACAAAGATTGTGCACTTACAGTTGCCAACTTTTGATTTTACCAATAAAGGATTTTACAAAAATAAACCACTTCCTTTATTAGCTTATTATAGCAGGATAGGTATTTTCAACTCCAAACAATAGAAAGATATTTATTTCAGCAACAGCACCTTGACGTACAAAGAGTAATAATAATAGTTTTTTCTTCAACTTTTAAATCTAGAAAAATAACAATATGACAATTTGATAAACATGATATGATACATAATTTGTCTTTACATAAACTTGCCTGAATACATTCAGCAGCAAGACAAAGTAGCACTTAAATACCAGATTTGCTCAGGTATTTTATTACATCATCAAATATTGAGGGTTTTTTTGTTTTGTTTTGTTTTGTTTTGAGATGGAATCTCACTTTGTCACCCAGGCTGGAGTGCAGTCACGCAATCTTGGCTCACTGCAACCTCTCCCTCCTGATTTCAAGCGATTCTCCTGCCTCAGCCTCCTGAGTAGCTGGGACTACAGGCGTGTGCTACCATACCTGGCTAATTTTTGTATTTTTAGTATAGACAGGGTTTCACCATGTTGGTCAGGCTGGTCTTGAACTCTTGACCTCAAGTGGTCCGCCTGCCTCGGTCTCCCAAAGTACTGGGATTACAGGCATGAGCCATCATGCCTGGACATCAAATATTGAGTTTTGAAGTGGTAGGTGTATTGACGAAGCATTAAGCAAAAGTCCCCTCCATTTACGTTAATTTAGGAAAATATGGTGAATTGAGGGAAGAATGGAACCTTTAGCCTTCAGCATTCTAATTATTTCTCTTATCTCCTGATAGATTTAGGGATGGGGTTGCTTAGAGTATTTGATTGCTTTGGTAAATTCAGTGCTCTTCACAAATATGGTGATATTAACAAGAAGTATGTGGTTCACCATACATTATTTTTTTTACTGCCACAACAGTTGGAAATGTTCCAAATGGTGGAATCTCCATTAACCAGGGTCTCCATATCAGGAGACATGAAAGAGTGCTCCCACTTGAAGTATAGTGGTATTATTGTAAACAAGAAATAAATTTATATTATTGTAAGCCATTTATGGTTGTTTATTACCAAATAATATCTGTACTGTATGATAAGTTTGCCCATGTGGAGATAGAAATATACCAGAAATGAAAGCAGTCAAATGGTCACAGGGATCAACTTACTAAATACACTCTGTAATGGCAGAAACAAATAGTAAGAAAAAATCAGATTTTTTTGGTAAAATAGATGATGCTGGATAATATGTGACAACTGAGTTCCAAAAACACGATAGCAAAAGACCAAATTCTTGGTGATTATACAACCATGTATTCTAAAGAGTATAACAAGTATTTGCTTCCTCTCTAGTGATTAGATTTCTCAGTAGCTGAAAATCACTGAACTTGAAGACGGAGTGGTTTAATTTACTTTTAGATTGTAAGCAACCACTAACTAGAAAACTAGGATTAGCAAGTATTCAATATGTTTTCATATTGGCTTTGTTGAGGTATATTTAGCATAGGATAAAATTAATCAATTTTAACTGTACAATGTAATGTATTTTGACAAATGATGTCAAAAGAAGTGATGCATATCACCCAAATTAATCAGTATTTGCTATTTAAATGTATTAATTAAAATTAAAATGTAAAACAGATTTCATCGACCACATGAGCCGCATTTTAAATGTTCAATAACTACAGATGGCTAGTGGCTACTGCATTTGGACAGTGAAAATTTGTAAAACAATACCATCATCACAAAAAGTTATTTTCGATAGTGCTAATATACAACATTTTCATCACCTACAAATATTCTTTCATGCCCCTTCGCAGCTAAGCCTCCTCCAAAGTGGTCTTAAACAAGAATTGATCTGTTTTCTACCATTATTATTTCATCATTTCCAGAACTTCACAAAATTTACATCATATAGTGTATAATATATTGTGCCTGCCTTTTATTATTTAACATAATACTTTTTAGATTCATTTATGTTGTTGCATTTATCAACAAATTGTTCCTTTTTATTGCTGGGTTGTGTCCTAGTGTAAGGATATATCATAATTTGTTTACCCACTCATCAGTTAATAGGCATTTGAATTGTTTCAAATCATATTATTCTAAATAAAGCTGTTAGATTATTGATGTTATTATATATGGTATTCTTATTCAATTTTAATTTTTAAGTACCACACTGTGTGGATTTATTTTTGTTTCTCTTGGGTAAAGACCTAGGAGTATAATTGATAGATCATATGGTAAATATATGTTTAAAATCACACACAAAAAATGACAGCCTATTTTCCAAAGAGGCAGATTTTACATTTATTTATTTATTTATTTATTTATTTATTTATTTTATTTTAAGTTCTAGGATACATGTGCAGAATGTGCAGGTTTGTTACACAGGTATACATGCGCCATGGTGGTTTGCTGCACCCATCAATCCATCATCTAGGTTTTAAGCCCGGCATGCATTAGGTATTTCTCCTAATGCTGTCCTTCCCCTTGCCCTCCACCTCCCGACAGGCCCCAGTGTGTACAGTCCCCTCCATGTGTCCATATGTTCTCATTGTTCAACTCCCATTTATGAGTGAGAACATGCGGCGTTTGGTTGTCTGTTCCTGTGTTTGCTGAGAATGATGACTTCCAGCTTCATACATGTCCTCACAAAGGACATGATCTCATTCTTTTTTATGGCTGCATGGTATTCCATTGTGCATATGTGCCACATTTTCTTTATACAGTCTATCACTCATGAGCATTTGGCTTGGTCCCAAGTCTTTGCTATTGCAAATAATCCTGCAATAAACATACATGTACATATGTCCTCATAGAAGAATGATTTATAATCCTTTGGTTGTATACCCAGTAATGGGATTGCTGGGTTAAATGGTATTTCTGGTTCTACATCCTTAAGGAATCACCATACTGTCTTCCACAATGGTTGAACTAATTTACATGCCCACCAACAGTGTAAAAGCATTCCTATTTCTCCACAGCCTCACCAGCATCTACTGTTTCCTGACTTTTTAATAATCACCATTCTGACTGGTGTGAGATGGTATCTCATTGTGCTTTTGATTTGCATTTCTCTAATGATCAGTGATGATGAGCTTTTTTTTCATATGTTTGTTGGCTGCATAAATGTCTTCTTTTGAGAAGTGTCTGTTCATACACTTTGCCCACTTTTTGATGGGGTTGTTTGCCTTTTTCTTGTAAATTTTTTAAGTTCCTTGTAGATTATGGATATTAACCTTTGTCAGATGGGTAGATTGCAAAACTTTCTCCCATTCTGTAGGTTCCCTGTTCACTCTGAAGATAGTTTTTTGTTTTTTTTTTGCTGTGCAGAAGCTCTTTAGTTTAATTAGATCCTATTTGTCAATTTTGGCTTTTGGCGTAATTGCTTTTGGTGTTTTAGTCATGAAGTCTGCCCTTGCATATGTCCTGAATTTGCGTATTGCCTAGGTTTTCTTCTAGAGTTGTTATGGTTTTAGGTCTGATGTTTGAGTCTTTAATCCATCTTGAGTTAATTTTTGTATAAGGTGTAAGGAAAGGATCCAGTTTCAGTTTTCTGCATGTGGCTAGCCAGTTTTGCCAGTACCATTTATTAAATAGGGAATCCTTTCCCCATTGCTTGTTTTGGTCACGTATGTCAAAGATCAGATGGTTGTAGATGTGTGGTGTTATTTCTGAGGGCTCTATTCTGTTCCATTGGTCTATATATCTGTTTTGGTTCCAGTACCATGCTGTTTTGGTTACTATAGCCTTGTAGTCAGGTAGCATGATGCCTCCAGCTTTGTTCTTTTTGCTTAGGATTTTCTTGGCTATATGGGCTCTCTTTTGGTCCCATATCAAATTTAAAGAAGTTTTTTCTAATTTTGTGAAGAAAGTCAATAGTAGCTTGAAGGGAATAACACTGAATCTATAACTTACTTTGGGCAATATGGCCGTTTTCACAATATTGATTCTTCCTATCCATAAGCATGGGATGTTTTTCCATTTATTTGTGTCCTCCCTTATTTCTTTGAGCAGAGGTTTGTAGTTCTCCTTGAAGAAGTCCTTGACATTCCTTGTAAGTTGTATCCCTAGGTTTTTATTGTCTTTGTAGCAATTGTGAATGGGAGTTTATTCATGATTTGGCACTCAGCTTGTCTATTGTTGGTGTATAGGAATGCTTGTGTTTTTTGCACACTGACTTTGTATCCTGAGACTGCTGAAATTGCCTATCAACTTATGGAGTTTTGAGGCTGAGATGATGACATTTTCTAAATATGGAATCATGTCACTTACAAACAGAGACAATCTGAATATCTCAAAATAATAAGACCTATTTATGACAAACCCATAGCCAATATCATACTGAATGGGCAAAAGCTGGAAGCATTCCCTTTGAAAACTGGCACAAGACAAGGATGCCCTCTCTCACCACTCCTATTTAACATAATATTGGAATTTCTGGCCATGGCAGTCAGGCAAGAGAAAGAAATAAAGGGTGTTCAAATAGGAAGAGAGGAAGTCAAATTTTACATTTCTAATGGCAGTTGCTCTACATCATTGCCAACACTAGGTAATGCCAGCCTTCAGTCTCTTTACCCCAGGAAAGCCTCTTTGGGGTTTTAATTTATATTTTCTTAATGAACAGGTTATTGAGCATATTTTTACAAGTCTATTTTTTGTATATTTTCTTTGGTAAAGTGTCTTGAAATGTTTCCCCCTTTTATAAATATTATTATTGTGTTGTTGCTATTATTCTTATTATTGTTGACATAATGAATGTTCATACATCCTGGATAAAAGTTCGATATCACATAATTGTTTACAAATATTTTCTCCCTGTAGCTAGTTTTTTGTGTGCTTAAGAGTGCTTTTTATACTCAAAGTTTTTAATTTTGACAAATTTGATTTATTAATATATTATTTTATGGCTTGTTGTGTCCTAATCAAATCCAAGTTCAGTGAAATGTTCTTCCATTTTTCTACTTTAAAATAAGTTTTATAGTTTTACTTCTTACATTTGGTTGTACCATCTATCTTTAGTAAATATTTACACATGGTTTAAAGCAAGGGACAAGGTTTAAGGTTTTTTGTTTGTTTCCTACTGTTCTTTTCTTTTCAAAACGGATATCCAACTCTTCTAGCAACATTTGTTGAAAAGATTATCCTTTCCCCCATTGAACTGCCTTGGCACTTTTGTGAAAGAAACAAGCACATTAACCAAAATTAATTCCTAGACTGTTCTGTTGATCAATACAACTCCTTATGCAAATATAACAGTTATGATTGATGAGGCTTTAAACCAAATCTGAAAATCAGGTAGTGTAAGTTCTTCATATTTGTTATTTTTCAAAATTCTTTTGTTTAAGTTACTTTGTTTTTCACATACATTTTAGAATCTTTTAATATCCACAAAATGCTAGCATTTTAGTTGGTATTACACTGAATGTATAGATTAGTATAGAGAGGTGTATGAGAATAACAATATTGAATCTTCTGAACTATGAACATGTATATCTTACCTTTTTTAGGTCTTTTAAAATTTCATCAAAGTTTCATAGTTTATGTATAGAGATTTATACATATTTTGTCAATTTTATCCCTAAATATTTTATATGCTTTATGGTATTATAAATGATATTGTCTATTTAAATTTAATTTTCTATTGTTTGTGGCTAGTACATAGAAATGCAGTTAGTACACTTGTAGTACACAAACATACTAAATTCATTTATCATTTTTAATTGTTTTTGGAGGATCCTTAGAATTCTCTATATAGAATACCATGTCATTTTTAATAGAAAGTTTTAAATATACCTTTTATTACTTTTTCTCTTATTATTCTGACTACAATCACCAGTAAAATATTGAATGAAACTGGTGAAAGCAGAAGACATCCTTGTCCTGCTTTTAATATTGGAAAAAAGCATTCATTTTATTACCATTTGTTTTTTAAATTTGGTTCAGAAATTGATCAGAATTTACCTCCTGTTTCACTGCAACTAGAAAATGACAAAATATGTGACACAATTGTTTTCAGATATGGTAAAACAAGCAGCACACAACAATGAACCTGTAAGAAGGCAATGTGAGCATCAGCATTTCCCTGGCTTATTTCCAGGAAGGATCTTCAAGGAAACATCACAGGAGAGCTTTCAAAATACAAATAGATCTTAAGAGTTTTGCTGACTTGTGAAAACAATGAAAAATTTGAGAAAGCCAGGTTGGATGGAATTTATGGGAAAGAATATGAAAGTGATATATAAATAAAGAGAGAAAGAAGAGCAAACTATGGCAGAGGCCAAATATTAGAGGCTAAATATTCGGCCGAGCGAAAACATTAGAAAACTACACGGCACGAGAAAAAGAACCAACAAAAAACAGGCAAAATTGTCCCTGGACTTCACACAGGCCTGAAAATACATTGGGATCACACTAGTCAAAGTGGACAGACCTCCTAATACAGAAGACATTCAGTAAACTCCTCACAGTATAATAGCATTAAAAGTGAGCCCAAATTAGCCTTAGAATAAGAGTCTTATTGGCTTGTTTCAACAATTCTAAGATCGATGCTTATTACCTGACTCCAGGTAATGAACTACAACCCCCAAAAAACTCAATGGTATTTAAAGAAAGACTCCAAATCCATCACCCAATAATGTAAATTTCATAATGTCTAGTATGTCATGAAATAACTAGGCATGTGAAGAAGTGGAAAAATATGACAAAACCAGGAGGAGAGATCACATAAACAGTCCTAGAAATGTCACAAATGGAAAATTAACACACAAAATAATGAATACAGCTATTATAAATAAACAACATATTCAAAAAATAGAGCAAAATGTTAACATGGGGAGGAAAAGAATGGAAGGTTGAAGGGTCTATAGTAGACATTCTAGAGCTGATAATATAACTGATAAGAAACTACACTAGTTATGATTTATGGGAGATCAGAGACATAATAAGAAAAAAATAGTAAATTTGAAGACCTAGGCAAAGAAATAATCCAAAATTAAATACAGACAGGATAAATAAAAATAATGAAAGAAAAATGAGCTGAGCATCAATTAGGTGTGGGGAAATGTTAAGCCTGCTAATAGAAAAGCAATTGGAGGCAGAGAGGAGGGTAAATAGGAAGGACAGAAGAAAGTATTCAAAGAAATAATTGACAAAACTTGCCAAATTTAATAAAAATTAGAAGGTCACAGATCCAAGAAACTCAATGAATCACAGGCAAAAGAAACACAAAAATAATCATATTTTTATGTTATATTCCCACTTCTGTAATATTATTGTCATCCACTTCTACATATGTTATAAATTTGATAGTATAATACTTTGTTTTTATTTCAGAGAATAAATTATCTATTAAAAATTTGAAAAAAATAAAAATATTTACCCACACAGTTATTCTGACATTTTTCATTGCTTAATATAAATTTGTGTTCATTTTTAACTGTCATTTTTCTTCAATAAATTCACCGCAATAATTTCTTTGATATTTGTTATAGTGTAACTTTACTAGTGAAAAGTGCTTACAACTTTTATATATTTTAAAAAGTCATTAATTTGTCTTTATTTTTGAAGACATTTTCTTGGTTGACAAATCTGGGGTTTATTTTGGCATTTTAAAGATGGCCTTCTCATTGCTTAATACCTTGCATTGACTTCAGGAAAAGTCAAGGTAATTCTTTCAGGGTTCCCCTGTATGCAATGTGTTTTTTGTCTGGCAACGTTTTTAAGATTTTGTATTTATATTTTCTTTTTAACAATTTTGACTCTGCTATGTCTGATGTTGGTGTTTTTTTTTTTTGTTTTTTTTTTTTTTTTTTTTTTAATCTTTATCCTGCTTAGTATTCCTTGAGTTTCTTGGCTTGGCTTAATAGTTATCACCAAATCTGATTTTTTTCCAGCCACTATTTCACTAAATTTTTAATCCAATCTTGCCTATATTTCTTGGACTTCAGATGCACATATGGTAGACGTTTTGGTTTGTTGTTGTTGTTGTTATTTTCTTTCCATATCATTGAGGCTTTGTTCACTTTCATCAGATTTTTTATGTCTGGGTATCACTTTCTGTTCCTCTTTCTTCATGTTCATTGATCATATTTTCTGCGGTTTCCACTTTGCTACTAAACTCATCTGTGAATATTTCAATTCGGATATACCTTTCAATTTTAGAACCCTATTTTTTTTACAGTTTTAATCTTAGATTACCCACGCATCCACTTATTTTAAACAGTTTTTCCTTTGAAATTTTACAA
This sequence comes from Pongo abelii, assembly GCF_028885655.2. Classification (NCBI taxonomy): domain Eukaryota; kingdom Metazoa; phylum Chordata; class Mammalia; order Primates; family Hominidae; genus Pongo; species Pongo abelii. The sequence continues at coordinate 35,468,195 of NC_071998.2, forward strand.
ATATTTTGAAAACTGTTTCAAAATTTATTTCTGCTAATATTAACAATTCTCATATCTGATTTTATTTATTTCCTTTTCTTGGATTAGATTACATAATCTTGGGTTACATTTTACACAGGTCTAATAATTTATATTGTATTCTGGACATTGTAAGTAATACGTTGATGAGAATGCAGACTTTTGCTGTCTTCTTTCCAAAGTTTTAAGTTTTGTTTTTGAGAGCAGTTAATTTAGCAGCAGATCACATTATTTTTTAAACTTTGATAAAGTTTAATATGACCCACACTCTTGCACTAGAGTAGTCCTATTCATAATGCATGGCTTTTATGGGAGTTTCAAGTGAATGCCCAGCTCTCATCATGCTACCTGGTCTGACCTCCTACATTTTCAAGTACTTTGGGGTGTCTGGAATTGCTGTTCAGCTCATTTACTAGCAGTTCTCTGCTCACGTTATAAAAACTTTACCTGTGTATGTAATCTTGGGGTTCATCCAAAGAATTAATGTTACTGCTATAATAAGTTTTGGAGCGTTTTCTCTGTGCATTTCTCACCTCTCTGTAACTCTGCCCACACCAAATTGAGCTTTTCCAGCAGCCCCAAACTTATATCTTTAACTTTTCAGTTTAATAAAACCACTATGATGTACTTGGGCTCTGCTTTCTTACACTGTGGTTCAGAAAGGGCATCCTGGGTGAAATCCTAAGAAATCATAAAGGTTACAGTTTTCTTAGGAATCATAGTTCTTCACTACCTGTGGTAAAATTCCTAAAACTATAGCTTCATATACTTTGTCCAGTTTTTTGTTTTTTTGAGATGGTGACTCACTTTCTGTTCCTCTTTCTTCAGGTTCATTGATCATTGATCAAAATCTCACTTTGTCACCCAAGCTGGAGTTCAATGGAGCAATCTCAGCTCACTGCAACCTCCACCTCCCAGGCTTGGACGATTCTCCTGCCTCAGCCTCCCAAATAGCTGGGATTACAGGCGCGCACCACCACACCCGGCTAATTTTTTGTATTTTTAGTGGAGATAGGGTTTCACCATGTTGTCCAGGCTGGTCTTGCACTCCTGACCTCAGATGATCCACCCGCCTCAGCCTCCCAAAGTGCTGGGATTACAGGCGTGAGCCACTGCGCAGCCTGTCCAGTTTTACATAGCTGTTTATGTCAGGATGGCTAGAGATGTTACCCTTTATTTCAGCATGGTCAGAGCAAAAATCCATTTTAAAACAATTTTAAATCATAGGATAGATGGCTTATTTTTTTCTCACCATTGAATTGAATTGCAGCTTAATCTCTACAAAAAGAGTGATTGTTCCCTTTTTCAAGTAAAGAAGATTTAAGAGAAATTACTTCAAAGAGGATTTATAAGGACCCCAGTCTTACATTGTACTTTATCTTCCATCTCTCTGCAACTGCTAGTGCTAATGTTAACTTGTGTTAGGGAATTTGGCTTTTTCAAATTTGCAAGCTCTAAATCAATGGCCTCTCTTGGTCAAAGTGGATTTCAGGCTGCCGACTGAAAAGACTACTCTTAGAAATGCTACATTTCCTTCTCTTTTCACTTCCGGATCAATCTTATATAAAAAGCAAGCTTATTTCATGTAATGTTAAGGGTCTAGAAGAAGGATAAGCTTCAATCATGCTTGATTGGGGTTCTGACTCTGTGATTTTCTGGGTTTCATTCTTCTGTGTGCCAGCTTTATTGCCTTGTTGCTTGCGTCATTTCTGAGCTTTATATGTATGCACAACGCCATATAGAAGAAAGGTTACTTGTGTCACAGAATGTTTATAAAAAGTCTTGAGAGACACATAATTGGCTTAATCTAGATCACATGCTTCTCCATTGAGTCTAGATAGATCCCCATAGAAGATAGAGGGTTAGATAAAAGGAAAGAACAGCTGAACTCTTGGGAGACAATCATTCTGTTTATTACATTCATATTCTGATTTTATTTGTTTAATGTTGTATCACAAGCAATTTTCCAGTCTTTAAAAACTTTGGTTAAGATAATACTGACACAGTAAAATATACTAAATAAATTTCATGTTTGAAAACTAACTTATTTTCTTAAAGCCTCAAAGAGTAAAAATATCTTCAGAAAGATCTGAAGAGTCCCTGCTGATAGATTATTTGAGAGGGCTTATGGTTTTTTCTTTATTATTATTCTAACCATGTCACTATAAAAATAGTTAAAAGAAGATTATTCTAACCACCTTCTGTCATTTACAGAAAAAAATAATTTTATCACAGTATGGTTAAATGTTCAGTCCATTTAAATCAGTACAATGCTATTACACCAAAATTTCATTCATCAGACTACATAGACTTTAAAACATTTATCTATGTTATAGAAAATACGGATAAAATCATAATTTAGATCAGTTTACTTACATTTCAAATAAAGAGTTTTAGCATTTTTCAAATTATTGAAGATGGGATACTATAAATCAGTCAAAAAGTACATAATGGAAATTTATTTGTAAAGGTTAATTTAGAGTACATTTTAATGATAAACAATCCTTTGTCCTATCATTCTGTTAATCATTACTTTATAAATTATGTTCCACCAGATATGCATTATTCATTCTTCAGAATTTTTTTGTTTTATTTAATTAGTACTCAGTTCTTCCTCCCTTCCTATTCTCTTCTTTCTTCTTTCCTTTTATTGTTCCTTTCTCTCCCCTCACCCCTAATTATCTCACTGCCTCAAAAACATAATAGGTAAAATGAAAAGGCTTGAGTAGCAATAATTCTATTGTCATAAAACCCCACCACTGTATCAAGTAATAGATCATTACTATAATTGTAACCCAACTATATCCAACGTTAACTTTATGCCAGAACACTGCATGACACGTTACAGCACTATATCTTAATTATATAAGTATATCTTACATAAATTTTATTATCTATAAAACTCATACCTATTGCTAATAGTCAAGGGAGAAATAAATCAGATAATTTATATATAGTAGTACATTGCCTGGACAAAGTAAATACTCAATAAATATTAACTCTCTTCATTAAATGTTACAAGAAAAGTACAAATAACTGTTAATTAAATTATATCTGAAACAATATATAAAATGTAGGATAAAATTCTTAACCGAAAACTCACCTACTGCAAAGCCATGCTATTCTAAAGTTCTGTGTGTCCAGTTTAGCTTGTGGATGGCACTACAGACAGTCCCCAACTAATGATAGTTCAACTTACAACTTTTTGACTTTATGATGGGGAAAAACCATACACAGTCAATAGAATCCCTACATCAAGTACCCATACAACCATTTTGTTTTTCATTTTTAGTATAGTATTAAATAAATTACTTAAGAGATTCAGTATTTCATTATGAAACAGGCTTTTTGTTAGATGATTTTGCCCAGCCATAGGCTAATACAAGTGTTCTGAACATATTTAAGGTTGGTTAAGTATGATGTTCAGTGCATTAGGTATATTAAATGCATTTTTAACATAAAATATTTTTAATTTATCATGGGTTTATTGGGATGAAATTCCATCATGAGTCAAAAAATATCTGAATTCTGCACAGAAAGTCAGAGTTTTCCATTACTCCTCTCAGGAATCTAGGCTATCCCTGTTTAGGGATTTCAGGGAAAAAATCCAATGAGTTCTATGATTGAGGCCATAAGAAATTCAATAGAGGAATCTAAATTGTATTCAAGAAAGAGATTTGGTGATCAGAAGAGGCTGAGAATTGATATTCTTAGGCTATAATTAGCATTTTAAAAGAATGAAATTCTACTCATCTTTTTGAGTTGCTTGATTGATCCTATTACTTTATTCAGATGATAAGAACAGCTGAAAATTGCACAAGATGAAATGTTTTGCATGAGGCCAAAGACTTTGTAACCTTAAATAAGATTAAAGAGCTTTTCTCTTGAGAATCAACAGACAGACCCTGAAGTGTTTTCCTGGTCCTCTAACCTCAGACAGAGCTCTATAGCTCAGCCTCCCACTGGGCTACTGGTTACCATCCCTCACTGTGGGGCAGAATTAATTAGTGTCTCTGAAGCTCTTCCAAACTACTGTCCAAAGGACATACATAACAGTGGCCCCTCAAGCATAATCATCCTGTCAACCTTTTACCACCCCATAGCCCATTTACACGGCTGGCATTTTAACACTTATAGTTCCTGCAGGAAATTTAGCCCAGCCACAAGCAAAGTATTTGTTACTGTTCTCCAGAGAGAGCATATTTAATATTTTCTTTTGCAGATTAGCAGACCCAAATGTACTGCATCCTTCCTGTTATTCAGAATAGCCTGCGTTTTGGCATACAACCTTAATAGAACTGTTTTTCTAAGCATTTGAAACATAAACAGCATCAGAACAATTTCCAGGCAAAGCACCAAATGAGGGCCTGTCGGAATAAAGAAGCACAAGCTGTAAAAGGATTGAAGATGACTACACATGCACCATTCGTCATGTTTCTGTCTGAGGCACAGAGTGGGGAGAGTTTGTTGCCTCTGCTGCTCCTGGGAGTGTAGAGCCTATCAATCTAGCCATTTCAGCAATGCCCGCTATGCTTTTCACTCTTTACTCATGTTGGAGATCTGAAGTCTTTCTGCAGATGATCCCTGCCCTTCCATCTGCTTTGGCATCTGTGCTAGGAGCAGGAGCAAAGCTTCACAGCTGTGGTTTCCCTCACCCAAGCCTCCAGGACCAACTCTGCAGATGCTCTAAACACAATATAATTGGGATATTCTTTCAACCGCTGTTCATGTGTTCCTTTTGAGTTATGAAGAGAAGAAAATAAAACACATCAGAAGTAATCCTGAAAAGTTCTCCTTTTTATCAAAAGAGCCCCAACAAATTACCGAGCAAACAATATACCAAGATTTCCGCTAAGGATGACTCAAAGCACTTATGGTCTCCTGTGGGACATGTAGGAAGAAACACTCTGTGGCACTGTAGATAAGAAAATAAATATGAATCAAAGCAATAGATTTAAAATTCTTTTTATTTTATAACTTGTTTGTGTGTATGTCTTGCTCTATATTGTGCTATCATAACAGAATCACACACTGAGTAACTTACGAAAAACCAAAATTTATTTCTCACAGTTCTGGACCCTGGAAGGTCCAAGGTCAAAGAGCTGGCATCTGGTCAGGAACTTCCTGCTTCTACACATGGTGGAAGACAAAAGGACAAGAGTAAGCAAACCCACTCTCACATCTCTTTTTATAGCAGGGTTAATCAATTTATAAGGGCTCTGCCCTCATGACCTAAATACCTCCCAAAAGGTCCTAACTCCCAAAATGTTGAGTTAGGAATTAAGTTTCTGACATATAACTTTTGGGAAACATATTCAAATAATATAATGATGCTCCTGGTTCCCCAAATTCATGTTCTTCTCATGCACAAAATACATTCATTCTTTCCCATAGTCCCAAAAGTCATAACTCGTTCCTGTATCAACTCAGAAGTCTGAAGTCCACAGTCTCATCAGAATCAGATGTGAGAGTAACTCAAGTGAAATTTATCCTAAGCCAAATTTCCCTCCAACTGTGAGCCTATTAAAAAGTCTATCTACTTCGAAAATACAATGGTGGAGCAGGCATAGGACAGACATTCCTGTTCCCAAAGTGAGAAATGGGCAAGAAAAAAGGGATAATGGGTCCCTAGTAAGTTTAAATCCCAATAAGAAAAATACTAAATTTTAAGGCTCAGAATAATCTTTCTTAAATTCATGTCCCATATTCTGGGCCCACCGGGGTAGGGATTTGGCATTCAAGAACTCAGGCAGCCCTGCCCTTGTGACTTTATTTGGTGTAGCCCATGTAGCGGCTCTCCCAGGCTGTTGTTAAACACTGGTAGCACTACAGTTCTGGGGTCTTCGGAGGGATACCCTTAGTGAGGATTCTCTGTAATGGCCCCACCACATGTGATAAATCTCTGCTATCACAGGCTGGAGGCCTGAGCCATACCTAAGTCCCATTGGGCCACACCTGGAGCCTCTAAGGAGTACTGAACTAAAACGCAGGGAGAAGACGGGAGGCACTCTTGAGCACCCAACACCAACTCTACAGGACACCCTAGGCCTATCTTTTGACATATTTCCTTCCCTAGGCCTGGGCACTTTATGCCTGTGATGACAGGAGAGGCACCTGTAATTGCTAAAGTGCCTATAGGATCATTCTCCTAATTAATTAAAAGCCTCTGGTTTTGTTCCATCCATGCTAATCTCTTTGTCAATCAGTTGCTTAGCCATGTGCTTAGCTTCCACTCTTGAAAATGCTCTTTCATTCTCCACCACATAGCAAGGCTAATAACTCTTCAAATCTCTAAATTCTGCTTTCTTTTAATTATAAAGTCTATTTTTAAATCATTTCTTCCTCTCTCAATTTTACTGCATGCAGTTAAAAGACGCCATGCAGCATCTTCAATATGTTCCTTAGAATTTCCCCACTGAATATTTTAGTTCATTGCTCTCAAATCCTGCCTCCCATAAAGCCCTCGGGCATGGACACAATTCAGTCAAGCTCTTTGCCACAATGTAATAAGGATGGTCTTTAATCCAGTTTCTAATACCTGTTTCTTTTTTCTGTCTGAGACCTCATCAGAATGGCCTTTACTATCCAAATTTCTACCAACATTCTGATCACAAACATTTAAGTAATCTTGTAAGATTACTTTTACTCAGACTTTTTCTACAGTTGTTATCTTATTTTGAGCCCTCACCATAATTACCCTTAACACTCGATTTTGGGAATCTAGGCTTTTTCTAGACTGCTCCTTCAAATTATTCCAGCCCTTAACCACTACCCAGTTCCAATTCTGCTTCCACATTTTCAAGTATTTGTTACGACAACAGCTCCACTTCACCGTACTGATTTTCTGTCTTTGTCCCTTTTGTGCTCCCAAAACAGAATATCTGAGACTGGGTAATTTACAATGAACAGACATTTTTTGGTTCCTGGTTCTGTTGATTGGAATTTCAGGATCCAGGGGCCAAAATCTCACAAGGCCCTTCTGGCTGTGTCATCCTGTGGCAAAAGGGTAAGAAAGGTCAAAGAGGAGCAAGAGCTCAAACTTAAAGCCTCAAGCTCTTGGCCAGGTGCAGTGGCTCACGCCTGTAATCCCAGAACTTTGGGAGGCCGAGGCGGGCAGATCACTAGGTCAAGAGTTTGAGACCAGCCTGACCAATATGGCGAAACCCCGTCTCTACTAAAAATACAAAAATTAGCCGGGCATGGTGGCACGCACCTGTAATCCCAGCTACTCAGGAGGCTGGGGCAGGAGAATTGCTTGAATCTGGGAGGCGGAGGTTGCAGTGAGCTGAGATCGCATGCCACTGCACTCCAGCCTGGGCGACAGCGCGAGACTCCATCTCAAAAAAAAAACAAAGCCTCAAGCTCTTTAATGATTAGCATCAATACATTCATGAGGGTGGATTCATCATGATAAAAAAAACACCTCCCATTAGGCCCCACCTCTCAACACTGCTGCATTGAGAGATGGGGGCTAATAGGAGTTGTTTGGGTCATGAGGACTCCACCCTCATGAATGTGGGTGGAGCTTCCAACACATGCTTTTTGGGGAACACATTTAAATCATGGCTGACTCAAAACTAATTTCACAGGTAAAATCAAAAGTATCAACTTGGCCATGCACAAACATGTACTGGTTTTATTTCTCTTAATACATAATATTACTTTTTTGCTGAGATCCTCCAAACCTTCATAGCACATGAATTTTTAAGCTTGCAGTTAGTAATAACTTCACTATTTCTTGTAGTCATTTTTGAGTTTCTATCAGGAAGAAATTGCAAACATCTGCAGTGAATGACTTTTGAGATCACTAAGGAAGGGAAAGATCTAATCCTTCTTACTGTTTTTTTCTTGGATTTACTAGTATTGGTAAGGAAAGGGAGAGTAAAGTGTGATATTTGACACACATTCTTGGTAGGGAGAGTGTACTCTATTTGCTTTTCTGTTAGCTTGCGATGCTAGTCCAACTCATAGTCTTGTCTATGGAATCAGTATGGGCAGGTAAAAAACCAATAGGTCTAAATACATCAGACACAGTCCCATGGGGCACAAGGATTTCAGGCATCAATGTGAGAAGATACAGTGCCACTTCCATCTGGGAGCCCTTTTCTGCATTATTCTAATGAAAAATACAGTGCCACTTTCATCTGGTGGCTTCCCACTCTAACTCCTAGCCCTATGTCTGCATTCTTCCAATGAAAATGTCTATTTGCTCTTCACTAAGGTGGACTTTGATAAGACTATGAAGCCCCATCTGCTATCCAAAGCCCCATTTGGAGATATATAAGGATTGGTGATATCCTTTTTCTTGTCAAAGAGAAATGACAGGGAATGAGGGAGAAAAAGGGAGAGAGAGAAAAAGTTGTCTTCTTCTATTCCCGTATGCTATGCCGCTACATCATCTCTTTGGCATTTTTCCTCCTTGGTGTTGTATATTTTAAATGGATCTGCATCTCCTCTCAGTCAAAAAACTCCAGTCAAGGAATGGCATACAGGGCTCCTCATCTTGGATATAACTCCAAATTTTAATAAAAGATAAACCCAAATCCATCTTTTTTCCTGAAGACCGGGGGAAAGTACAAGGGAAAAGCATTATTCCTCCACAATATTGTCCTGTCCCAGCCCTTCTTCTTTGAAAGTGAGATTCTTTTTCCCCTTATTTAACCCATCTTAAGAGAAAAGATAGAGGAAAATGCAGGAGTTCTACTGGACTACCCCTGCTCTGCAAACTCTATGTTGGGATCTCTAGCATTTCTATCTTTAAATCCCCAAACACCTAAATATCAGCACCTCCATAGCACATCCTTCCCATTAAGTGATATCTGGAAATTATTTTTAAAACCTGGCTTAATCTTTCCCTCAGGAACAAATTCACCAAGTTGCCAAAGTTATGACTTATTAAAATGAAAACGAAATACCTTACACACCACAGCATAATAGATTTTTGTGCTGCTGTTCATATTACTCTTGCCTTATTTCAATCACAGTCTAGTACTTTATCGTAATTACCTAAGTAGCTGAAATAATATATATGACTAAACAAAGATCCCACTTCCAATATTATTGAAATATACATAATTACAAATATCTTTGAAACTGTTAAAATGCTACATCTGACAAGGAATTACAGTTTCATTTGTTTCAGAGCAAACATGTTTGTGAAATTAAGAAAACACTCAATAATGGAGATCAAGCTTAAAATGTTGTGGCAATTCTGCATATTAAACACAGAAAAGACATGGGGAGCTGAAAATACACTATTTTACCCTTGCTTTTATTCTCATATATTTTTACTGTTAATAAGCATTTATTATATGCAAATTCAAGTGTACCCTAAAAGAATTCTATAAATGATTAATTTATTAAACCATTGTTTCATAAGAATTTTAATAAGACTTTTTCATTAAAGCTTTTTAATTGAAACAAGGGAAATGGAAGAGAAACTGAAGAATATTTACAAAAATACCTAAAATAATAAAATTTGAAAGGGATGCTTCATTACTAGGACATTTATCTTTAGAGGAACAGTTAAAATATTAGACAGAGCTTCAAGCACGGTGGGAGATGGAGGAGGGATCGCTCCTTTCAGCACCAGCAGGCTTCTAGCTTTCTTATGCTTCTCTTGAAATAATTCTCCATGCATAAAAGAAACAGAATGGAACTGCTGTAAGTAATAGTGCTGTTTGACCATCATGAACATGGCCTCCTTTCAAGCATGGCTCAGGTCTTACCCATGCCTGAGAAGATTTTCTTAGCTGGGAATTATCTGGTTGCACGGAAGAGAAATAAAGTTATACCAACAAAGTTAAATGGCAGGGAGAGAAGGAGTTGTTGGAAAATTGCAGGAAAATCTCAATGATCCCCAGAAAAGGAGAGCAAATTAGGAATTAAAAATTAGCTGGAACTAAAGTAGCAACTCTCAGGAGCTAAAGGGTCTTATTTTTCTGCTTTTCTCTAAATGTTTCTACTTTATTGTCTTTCTTTCTATATAACAGCTTTTTCTGATCTACTTTCTTATGAGGAACCACTGGCTATGTCAGCCACAGCTTGCTTAAGTGTTCTAAAAAGAATGACCAGAGTAACTGCGCCTCAGATCCAAATTCCTGGGAAAAGAATCTAATTGTGCACTTTCAAGCCAAAGGGTAAACTCCTGCTGGATTAGCTGTGGTCAGGGAGTCTAAGTCATTTAGTACTAATGCTGTCCTTCCTAGGACTAACAGGGAAATTTGAGCTGGGCTGAATATTTGACCTAGTTTCTACCACAGGCTGTAGCTAAAAGAGCACCACGGATTTCGTGTTAGCCAGGGCCCCCATAACCCAGCTCCAAGAGAGCTAGAACCTTGCCTCACTCTATCTGTATACAGATTCATCTGTACATCTAACTTGGTTCCCAGACTATTGACTGGTTGACATTTTACCAATTATAGTGACCAAGAAAATTGTTTTCAGAAAAGACTTTATCCAATAAGTTCTTAATTTTGACATCTTTTAGCATGGGGTTAGAGTACCACCTATATCAGTAAGCATTTCATTAACAGGCTTTAATTTTGGCTGCCAGATTTACTTTACCCATAGTTCCAAATCCCTCAACTAGCCCCATGCACACCAAGACAAAAACAAAATGCTAAATAATCAGAAATCAAGGAGTATCGCCATTTTTTGAATTCTAATTCTGATACAGATTTTCTTAAGAATTTGTACATCTCCTCCTCTTCTTCTTCCTCTTCCCTTTCATTCTCTTCTCTTCTCTCCCCTCCGTTGCAGTCCAAAGGCCATTCAGTGGATCCAAGCAAGGTAGGCACCCACATACTAGGGAGGTCACAGTAGCCTAGCCTGGGATGCTGGAACCCAAGAGGGATGGCTATGACATCTGTGGTACAGAGCTCTGAAGAGAAAAGTGAGTGGGTATCCTTACAGAAGGGCACCCTAAGGTGGGTTGTCAGAGCCCAAGCAAGTGGTGAGCATTCCCACTTGAAGAGCAATAGTGCAAGCAGCCTGATGTTCAGAGCATGAATGAGGTAAGGAGAGTGTGCACTCAAGTGGAGAGGTAATGTAAGACTTTGGCGCGGAGTGCCAGCGCTTAAGCAAGGTGAGGGAGCATTTAGGTGTAAGGTGACGTGGATGAAGCAGTGGCAACGGCAGTTACAATAATTACTTGAATATGTAACCAAAATGAAAACTGGATCAAGTAAATAACAATATTAAGGATAATTAGAATCAAGTTTCTCATTGTCAAAAAAGGGAGAAAATGAGAATTAATCGCGTGGTGTTGGATTTAAATTGTAGATATTGGAGTCAACTCATGGTTTAAAACATGCAGAGATAGAACTATGTAAAGATATATATAGAAAAATAAATATGTTTATAGTTAGATATGTAAATATCTACATGTAAAGATGAAATATTTCCCAGGCCTATCTACTGAGAGGGTCAATCAGCAACACCTACAAAAGCATAAGCATACCTGCTTCCCAGATCTTGATTGCTAAAGCTATTCTCCACAATAAGAAAGCATGGATTCCTGGAAAAATAGCTGATTCCACAGTGGGAGCAGACAAATATTAGATTGTGAGGAAATACTTGAAGAGTGATGAGGGCAGGGCAAAAGGACACACAACTGAGACTGAAGACACTCCTACAAAACAAATCTGGAACAATTTGAGTATAAACATTAATAGTTACAGATTATAACCATTGAATAAACTTGTATCCTATGAGACCATAGTGATATAAAAATGTAAATAGTATAAATTAATTCAACCATTGTGAAAAGAAGTGTGGCAGTTCCTCAAAGAGCTAAAAACAGAACTACCAGTCAACCCAGCAATCCTGTTACTGGGCATATACCCAAGGGAATACAAATCATTCTGTCATAAAAACACATGCACTCATATGTTCACTGCAGCACTATTCACAAAAGCAAAGACATGGAATTAACCTAAATGCCCATCAGTGGTAGACTGATTAAAGAAAATGTGGTGTATATATATATATATATATATATATATATATATATATATGTATGTATATACCGTGGAATATTATGCAGCCATAAAAAAGAATGAGATCATGTCCTTTGCAGGAACATGGATGAAACTGGAAGCCATTATCCTGAGCAAACTAATGCAGGAACAGAAAAGCAAGTACCACATGTTCTCACTTATAAGTGGGAGCTCAATGATAAGAACATGTGGACGCATAGAGGGGAACAACAGACACTGGAACCTACCTGAGGGTGGAGGGTGGGATGAGGGAGAGGATAAGGGAAAATAACTCCTGAGTACAAGACTCAATACCTGGGTGACAAAATAATCTGTACAACAAACCCCCATGACATGAGTTTATAACATACCTACACATGTACCCCTGAGGTTTAAATGAAAGCAAAAAAATAATAATTACAAAGGGCAAACAAGTAAATTTACAGTGGAAAAATCTGTCATATCCCACCTTAATCTGGTAATCAAAATGAATATTATTTATAATGAGATACATCAAAAATATATTCCACTTTATGGCTTGAGAAGAGTATGGCATTACTTATTTGATATTCTTATAAAAAAATAATTTAAATATAGTTTATGAGGATACATCAAAAATCCAAATTTTGGCATAGTCTATAATACAGATGGCCTGTAATCTTCAAAATCAACAGGGTCATAAAAATTAAGGAAAGTTTGAGAAAGTACTCCAGATTTAAAGGAAATAAAGTGTAATAAAAACTAAATGTGTGTCTTTTTGTTATAAAGGATATTATTAAGAGAAGAGGTAAAACTTAAATGGGAAGTCAAATGATAGTAATAAATAAATGTATTTGTAATTAACATATGAATTTTAATACTTGTATTTTTGTAATGTAGAAAGATTCTATTGATAAAAACATAATTTTTTATCTATTGATAAAAACTCCAGCATTGCACGAGTCTAGGAGGCAGGAAATTAGAGGCAGACAACAGAAATGAAAGGCACATAGAGTGATGAAGTCTTAGTGTTAGCTCTAAATAACTAAATACATAAACTGAAAATTCTCTGCAATTAATGGAAGAAAGCATTTATTAAGCACTTTTAATACAAGTCACTGCAATATATGTCCTCTTACTAGGAAAAGAGAAGAAGAAGAAGGACAAGAAGAAGGAGAACGAAGAAGAAAGAATTATAATTTTCCTCATTTCCAATGCAAAAAAACAGGTAATAGAATGGTTACATGTCCAAGATTACATCATTTAAAAACATTAAGGCCAGTGGTAGTCTAGTAAATGCTTAAGAGCTGGCTCCTTTGAGGGAAAAAACAAACAACAGCAACAACAACAATAACCAAAAACAGAAACAAAACCCTGCTTTGTAGCATTTGCCAGTTTCTGTGTTGTAAGTAACCCCATGAAGGCCAGTTTCAAGCCACCAACAAGTATGATGTCTCTGAACACAGGAAAAGATGCATACACTCTCCTCATCCAAGCCAGGGCAAACCAGCTTCAGGACAGCACTGGTTAAAGCCAGGCTTTGCAAACAGATTTAAGTCCACAGCCCATTATGGTATAATGTCTGAATTATACCATATTGATATAAAGGGGGGGAAATCATTTCAATGTGGAGCACGGAGGTATTGAAAAAAAATTAGAGAATTGCCTCCTCCCAAAACAACACAAAACCAGAATTTAATGAGATCCATAATACTTGGTTACAGATTTCACCAATTACTAGTCAAAGAAATAAAAAAAAAATACAAAATCACACTATATATTATTCTTTACACACAAATAAACATTTAATATTTGATTATATATGTATATGTGAGATGTGTTTGTGTATAGGTTTGGGTCATAATCCTAAAAGACAGTCTCGAATGCCATAATCCCAAATGTTGAAATTCCAAAAGATCAAAATCCCTAAAGTCTTAAAATCCCCAAAATCACAATCTTGAAAGATAAAAGTCCCAAAAATATGATTCGGAAAAAATTAATTTTAAAACATTTTTAAAAGACATTTATGTAAAGCCTGATAGAGAAAGTCAAATATCACACGTTCTCACTCATATGTGGAAGATTAAAAAGTTGATCACTTGCTGGTAGAGTATAGAATGATGGCTACCAAGGGCTAGAAAAAGTGGGGGAGGAAGTTGAAGAGAAGTTGGTTAATGGGTACAACATATAGGTAGAAGGAAAAAGTTTCAGTGTTCAACAGCATGATAAGGTGACTATAGTTAACAATTTATTTTATATTTCAAAAGAGTTAGAAGATAAGATTTGAAATGTTCTCAAAGATATGATAAATATTTGAAGCAATGGATACCCTATATATCCTGATTTGATCACTACACATCGTATACGTGTATCCAACTATCACATGCACCCCAAAAATATGTACAATTTTATGTACTGATTAAACAATAACAATGAAATAAAATGGATCATATATGTAAAGAAATACATTTAATTACATTTCTAAAAGGAATTTATTTGGGAAACAGATAAAAACATGACAGAATATGTCATAGGCCACTTTACACAATAAAATAGGTGATAATATTATTTTTGGCAAGCATAAGCACTCAGGTATACTAACAACAGTCACATGATTATAACAGTTGTGAGGAGACAAACTATACTCATAGAGAAATAGGCCAAAAAGTAATATGTGTAAATGCATATCACTGCGGTTGGTAATTGTATGCACTCAGCTTTATATTTTTGGTCATCTGAAATACTGTGAAAGACAATCCAATTTTTTCGACAGGATCAATCAAAAACCACAGTGGGTCACCACCACATATGAAGTCACCCAAGGAGCTGAGATCTCAAGAAGTTTTATATTTCACAAATGAAGATGTACAAAAAGGACGTCTCTAAATTTACTGAGGAAGTTTCAACATTTTTATGTACACACACAATGCTTAGCCACAAAGTCGATATCATGAAAATGCACTTTTTTGCAACCAAATTTGCAAAAAATGCATAAAACAAGTAAGCACTCTAAAAGACTTTACATAATTCATACCTCCAGGATTGGAACTAATATGAAGATGTAATACATAGCAAATTGGTGCGATATGTGAAGGGGCAGAAGTTTGCATAATTGAACAGTTTGGCAGGGGAGGGGTAGTTTTTGGATTTTTCACCTACATTTTTACTTCTATGATCTTTGAAACACTCACTGCATTTGTAATTGAAGAGTGGTTGTGGTCTCCAAATTTTGCAAGTATATGCTGTCCAATTGTAAGTCTGGTTTTTGCTTGGCCATTGCAATTAAGCAATTTCCTGCTTTTGCAGCACCAATAATAATTAGCTTTTAAACATTTACCTAAGTAGCCTCATAAACTTAACATCACGGCCTTTCTTTTTTTTTTTTTTTTTTTTTTGAGGGAACGGTTTCCACTGTAGGAATAGATGCCCTATTGTAGGGAATACAGAAAAAGAAATTATATTTGGCTTCCTCAATATCAAATCTATATAAGTCAGCATTCTTCAGAGAAATGGAAACGATAGGATAAGTATAATGATATATGAAGCAATTTATTAGGGGAATTGGCTTATGTGATTATGGAGGCTAAGAAGTCCCATGACAGGCCACCTGCAAGCTGGAGAACGTGGGATGGAGCTGGTAGCGCAGCTCAGTCCAAGCCCAAACTCCTAAGAGCCAGGGAAGTGAAAGGTGTAACTCTTAGTCTAAGACTAAATACCTCTGGAACCAGAGGGCCACTAGTGTTAAGTTCTGGAGTCCAAAGGCCGGTGAACCTAGAGTTCTGATATCCAAGGCAGCAGAAGTCAAGTCTCTGTCAGTTCTCAGAGAGATCAGCTCATCTTCTGTATTTGTTTTCTCCAGGCACCTGGCTAATTGGGTGGTGCCTGCCAACATTGAGGGCAGACGTTCCCCACCTAGACTACTCAGACACACACACTAATCTCCGGAAACATTCTCATAGATATATCCAAAATAATGCTTTACCAGGTTTCTACGTATTCCTTAATCCAGTCAAATTGACATCTAAAATTAAGGCTACAAGTTCACCCTTTGTCAACCTGGCACCCATATGCATCTCATTAAAACATATTTAATTTCCAAATATAAGACAGTAGCAAGGAAATAGTTCTGACTGGCATGATACAACTAATATGATGCAACTATCTTGCATCCAACTAAAAATGCACTAATCCCTTCTCCAGTGTTTGGCTTTCAGGATTTCAACACTTGGAATTTTAATCTTTGGAAACTGTTATTTTCAGGATTTTAGACTTAAACTTGATCTTTTAAGATTTCAGACATTTAGACTTGATCTTTCAAGATTTCAGCATTTAGGTTTATGTTCTTCAAGACTGTGTCTCAAGATTATGATTGGCACCTGATTAGTTGTTATATTTTTTGAGACTGGTTGACTGACAATATGTAAGTAGATAGATATGGACAGAAAGAGATAAAACTGATATTGATGCATTGTAATGTGACATATTGTATATTATAGATTATATTATATTACATATTGCATATATAATACCAATATATGAGATTGTTTGACATACCTTCCAACCAGTGTTTGAACTATGTGTCACCTTGGCTGGGACCATTCTGTTTGTTTTTGTAAGGGTATTTTTGAATGAGATTTACATTTAAATTGGTATAGCCAAACTGAAAATCACTCACTCTTGGAGGCTACTTCTAGTTAAATTTTTCTTTCAGAGTCAAGAAACAACTAAAGCAACAACTCTTTGACCTCCAGAACATTTGTTTTTGGCAATCATTTAACTGTTGCTGATATCTTTCACTCAGATTCACTGTATGTTGTCATCAAACTATCTTCCAAATTAGAAATATCAATTAGTTTATCTTCTTTTTTTCAGACTCACTGCACTTGTAAAGTGAAAAAAAAAGCACAAAAATTAATTTATCAGACTCTGGGGTGAAAATCAGACTCGTATTTGTGGTGAAAGGGGCACTCATAAGTTTAAGCAAGTCAAGCCTTCAGATAGTCCAAGTTGCTGTCAAAACCTTGTCCCTCTTAATTTTTCCCAAGACTATACCACATGATCACAACACCATAAATGCATCTCAATCATCTCTGGACCCCTGCTAATGTTATTCTTAGTTTGTTACCTTTTTAGTGCTGGTTTCAGATTTAAAATCTTGGTTCTTCTCTATTTGCTTCCTCTGCTTTCCCTAAACATGGCAATTATGAGTTTGTCCTCTCAATTAGTGACATCTAGAGCAGATTATGATACCATTTAGTCAACAGATAAGGAAATGTAGGCTCAGGTAAAATAATCACTCTGCCTGAAGATAGGCCCAATGATAGATAATTAGGTAGTTTGTAGAGCTGGCTTTACAATTCTCAGTTCAGAGTAGAGTATTGGGGTCAGCAGATGCTTACAACTGAATTTCTTTCCTTGGAAAACATTTATCTTTAGCAACCCTCAGACATGTTTTATATTATATTAATATGGCAACTAACTTACAATTACTGAGCATTTTTAATAAATGTCTTTATTTTCATAGAACATTAAACAGGCTATGCTGTTATAAAGAGAACCAATGAAAAGAACAGCTCCGATTTTGTAGCACATATCACATGATTGTGGATACATATAAAATAGATGGAGATTGATGAAGGAAGAATATATTGTTCTGGATCTGAACAAAATTGTCAAAGTGTGGCTGCCTTTCTTTCTTTCTTTCTTTCTTTCTCTCTCTCTCTCTCTCTTTCTTTCTTTGAGATGGAGTCTCACTCTTGTCATTCAGGCTGGAGTGCAATGGCATGATCTCAGCTCACTGCAGCCTCCACCTCCTGGGTTCAAGCAATTCTCCTGCCTCAGCTTCCCAAGTAGCTGGGATTACAGTCACCCCCCAACCACACCCGGCTAATTTTTTTATTTTTAGTAGAGATGGGGTTTCATCATGTTGGCCAGGCTGGTCTCAGACTCCTTACCTCACGTCATCCACCCGCCTTGGCCTCCCAAAGTGTTGGGATTACAGGCATGAGCCACCATGTCCGGCCCTTACTTTCATTTTTAGTACATTCTTTACTCCTCATGTCCTTAAGGAGGAGGGGAACTAAGAATAGATACTTAAAAAAAATAAGTTGTATAAAGCAAAAGAGACAAATAATACAATAGAAACACAAGATGGGAAAAGAGAGTCCCTTTCAAATTATTCTCTGGAGTAGCAACCCAACCCCCCACTCTGCCCCAACAACAGCAAGGAAGAGTTGAAAGGGCTGCTCTTAGTCTATTCCTCTGGTGCCTTATTTCTTGATTGAATTTAACAACACCAATATTATCAAATAATATAAGACTTGTTTCCATGCTGTATGTTTTTATGCATGAGTTCACCTAATCACTATAACAACTGAGTGAGGTATTATTATTCTTAACTACTAGAATAGACAATAAAAATCAGGAGATTAAATAATATTTTTAAGTGTTAAGTGAGAAAGTGAGATTAAGCACTTTAAACTGAGATCTTATAAAATCAAACCAGTGTCTTTCTACCATGGCTGTTTCCTCTACTTTGAATCTGGTGAAACCAACCAATATGTGGGTCAGGGGAGAGAGAAGCAGTTATGCTGATGTAAGAATTTATATTGATCTCAATGCTCCAGCCTCAAGGCAACATCTCACTCAAGGAACACAGTTTAGAAGGATTTGAATATATCTTTCGTCATATACCACCACATACCATTTGCAATCATATGTAAATTTAATCATTCTGTGCCTAAGAATAGAATAAACTCTAGACCATTCTCAGAAAAAAAAAAAAAAAAAAGAAATAAAAGAAATTAACCAAACAATTTAAGATCTTTAGTTGCATTTTTCAAAGTACAATGAAGGGAGCTTGCAACCCACAGTGATGCTTCTTTAAAATGTCTTTTTTGTCTCCAATTAATTTTTTTCATACTAATATTGCTCCTATGCATCAGAACTCCCAAAGTCCCTGCAAAGCCTGCCTCCAAGCCCTCACCTACACTCACCTTTTCCTTTTTTCTCTTGATTTTTGTTTCTTGTTCTACATTTCCAAGCTCTGAAAATCTTTGCATAAATTACCTTATTTACTCCTAACAATGCGGGAAGATAAATATTGTCCTTAGAGAGGTTGATGTGCCTAAGGCCTTACATCTAGAACTGTCTAAACAGATGTATCTAATTTCAAAACCATATTCTTTCCAGTATGCCCCAGTACCAGTTTTATATATCAAAAAAATCCTAGAAGCTATTATAGAAAACCTGAATTTTTAATTTTCAGATATTTCCCCCTCTGAATAGTTAATGGCTTCATTTCAAACATATATGGGTTGGTGTCCTCTAGCCGAAACAGAACTACAAATTCTCCCATTAGAATAACCAAAAGATGCTGGTTGTGTTCACAATGATGCTTTATATGAACTAAGCTTGAAACAATCCCTAGAGTGGACAGAAATTTCTCCACTCTATATGTAAGAGTGTCCATGTGGCTTCCGAAGTTTAATGTTAAGGTCATTAGTAGATAGCATGCTGAAGCTCCTTCAGTCTTGCTTATATAGAAATAGCTTACGAACCAGCTGGGAGTGGGAAGAAAGGAGTAGCATTTATTTTCCTACCACTTATTAACCCTTAGAAACCCTTTCTAACTTATTTTCTAAAAGGGCATTTTACTAAAAAGACAATAATTTCCCAATTTAGATATCTAATGACTGAACCCCAGTTATGCTTATCAGCATGGTAGTCCTGGTCTAAGTTAAAGATAATGGTTTAGGGAATTTAGATGATTCTTAAAGCCCTTAATGCTGCAAATAATGGAGCCTAAGTGAGGCTGCATTATTGGCAATCATCCTGGAACTAATAACAGTAGTTATTGGGCCTATAATCTCCTAGGAATTAACAGTCAACGTCTTTTTTCTCAATTTGCAGGACATCATCATTACCATTAAAAGGCAGTTAAGATGATAATGTGCCACTGTAAATTCATACAGTGGGCAGCAAAGGGTTATAAATGAAAGAGCTGAAACTGCGGTTCTGACTCAGCCTATAGTGTTGAATGTTCTTTCTTTGGGGCTGCTGCTTGGAAAAATTTTTAAAGTGATAGGAGAGTGGGCATCCAAGATAAATGGTTTTTTCTGTTGGTTTGTTTTTTGGGGATGACTCCTATCCTAATGGCACTGTAGAAATTTAGTATTTTCCCACCCAAATGACAGAGTTTCCTGTGGGACCACTTCTGCAAAAATTTATAATAATAACCAAGAATCTCCGAACAAAGGAATACAATCATAGCACACAAAGGGTATAGAAAAACAGGCCGGGTGCACTGGCTCTAGCCTGCAATCCCAGCACTTTGAGAGGCCGAGGCAGATGGTTCACCTGAGGTTGGGAGCTTGAGACCAGCCTGACCAACATTGAGAAACCCCGTCTCTACTAAAAATACAAAATTAGCCAGGCATGGTGGCGCATGCCTGTAATCCCAGCTACTCGGGAGGCTGAGGCCGGAGAATCGCTTGAATTCCGGAGGCAGAGGTTGTGGTGAGCCAAGATCACGCCATTGCACTCCAGCCTGGACAACAAGATCGAACTGCGCCTCAAAATTAAAAAAAAAAAAAGACAGAGAGTAGAAAAACAGTAGACTTAAAGAAGCAAGAACTATAAAAACCATCCACAAGAAGGCAAGGCAAGGGATGTACAAAGTGCAGAGTAGAAAAAAAAAATGACAGAAATATGATTGACATCAATAAAAATTTGTTGAATCCCAACTGTGCTGCAGGCCCTATGCTATGCATGGGTGATGATACAGAGAAAACAACTGATGTCTGTTTCCTTGTGGAGCTTATATTTGTTTGAGAAAAACACGTGTGGTACATATTCTAAACATATGTGATAAATATTTGTACGTTATAATAAAATGAAAAGTATGAGAACATACAGCATAGGATTCTAAGCAATGAAAAATGAAACAGTAAACAGCAGTACAACAAAACATGGAGAAGTTAAATGAACCAATAAGGATTGATGGCAAGAGCAATAATGCCTTAGAAATCACCAAAATAACTAGAGATTCAATAACCTGCAGAAAAGGTAGTAAATCACCGCCATAGTAATAATAATGATCACTGCCAATTACTTAGCTCCTGCTTTATGCCCTGCTATGAGCTTTTGTAAGACATTTTATTTTAATCTGTATGACAACCTGATTGAGTAGGTATTAGCATCCCATATTTACAGATACATAAAGTGAAATTTAGATAACTCTCCCAAAGTGACATAGCTAGTAACCAGAAGTTGAATTTAAATCAGGCAAACTGTATAGTCCATTCTCTTGACCAATATACTAAATTTCAATCCCCAATACCAAAGAGAGAATAACACTGAGATTCAATAGCTAGATCAATTATCTTAATCAAAAAGAATATAAGGGAATAGAGTGAAGACTAGCAAATAGAGGAAATACACTGATATTTGGGCCTATAAGAACATGAGTTCTTTATTACCAATATGCTATGAAGGTAGGATTAATGTTCAAATTTAGCTGGCTTTGTGTAGGTTACAAAGAAATAGTGGTAAATAAATATAACTCAGTAACTTAGCATATCTGTAAATCTAAAGTATACTATTAGTTTCTCAAAATTTTGTTATTTGAATGATCTTTATTCATTTAAATGACATCCACTCCAAAACACATTTGAGACACCTTAAACATGGAGGTAGTATAGTAAGATCATTTATTATTAGAAATAAGAAGGAACAAAAGCGGTATGGAATTTTCAAAAATTCTGATTGAAGAGGGATAGAAGAAAATGAGAGAATAAGATTTTGTTCTGAGCTTTGGAGAAACAAAGGCAAAGAGAGATAAGATCTGATATGTAGGTCACATTTTCTACTTGAAAAGCAATGCATTTATTCAGAAGAAATGAGGTTTTTCTTCAACCTTAAGCATTAAGAGGAATTTGACACTGTGATCTTCATACAAGGCAAATTGAGCAACATAAGGAATCCATTAATAATATTCTCCATAATTATCTCCTTACAGTATTTTCAAATAATTTCTTTTCGAAGACTTATGGAAAAGAACTTGCAAAGTGTCTGCCTAACCTATAAGCCACAGGGTCTGGCTGACTCATGCCTGATACATAATTCAAGTTATGATAATAAGATTCAAAAAAGAGAATTTGACCTGCTAGTCTGACTAGTTGGGGATAGTGGGTTACACTATGGCAGAGCTTGAAATAAAAGTTTATTTCTTCAGTTGTTCCCAGGGTTACCACCATCCTGAGGCGTGGTTTTCCAGTGTTTCCTTGAATTTAATGAGATAATCAGGAGGCTTCTAAAAAGAATTTTTTTTCTGGTAGCTAGCTTGAGTTAGTTTCTTTAATTTGCAATACATATTCTTAATTAATACAATTCTAGATTTAAGAATCATAACAAGGAATCATTTATAGAATACCTGAATCAATATTGCTCTGGCTTATCGACTAGTTTTAACTTATACTAATTGTGAGGCAGTCATGACCAGCCCTACTTACCTTACAGAAGAAAATGTAAAAGTTTTAGAAACAATGTCTAAAGAGAAATTTGCATCACAGGTAATAAACTAACAAGGTTTTACATGCTATTTCTGCCTTCTCCCTGCAATTTCTTACAAAAAGCAAGTAGCATTAACATTAGTGGAAAAGTTATACACAAACTATACATACATATGTTATATATATATATATGTTATACACATATACACATATAAGTTATACACAAATGTCAAATATATATGTATAATAAAATAGTACATAATTATTGAACACTAACTTTGCAGCAAGTTTTATGTCACATATTTTGCAAAAAGTTTGTCTTTTCTTAAAAGCAAACCCTTGAGGTTGGTGTGTTTTGGTATTTGACAGCCCTCTGTCTCTTATATTCTGTATCTTTTAAGATTTAAGAAGCAAATAATCATCAAAATATCAAATTTGCAAAAGAGGGCAGGGGAAGGTCTTAGCATCCAGTCTGGGCCCAACAACAATATGGCCTTTTTCTTCTTTTCTCTGGACACATGTTACCCACCAGGTCACAATAACTGATCAACTGCAGTTTCCCCCTTGTTTTCCACCCCATCTCTTCACTGCAGGAATAGACTGGAGTTTCTTTTGACTTGCTTGGTAAAGAGATGAAAATCTGCATGTAAGGAGCAGGTCATATCAAATGAAGGAAGAAAAAAGCAGAAGAAGCTAATTTTGAAAATTAAATCTTCTTTCTCCAATCAAAAGAGAGAGAAAAGTTACCTACTCTTGCTTCCCCATTAATGGAGTAAAATGTGAAAAAAGAAAGCAGACTATTGCCCTCATACCATTCTCCCCTAAACAGTAGAGCCCCTTCCCCTCTGTGGTACTCTGATTACCTATCAGTAGTATTATCTCTATTTGAGAAAAATGCATGCAAAATCATGAATATTTTGCCTAAGTAGATTTGAATTCAAACATATATAATTTTGAGTTCAAAACCCATAATAGAATATTTTAGAGTTATGCCATTCTGAGGACATTTTGGAGTAATAAGTAGGATCAAAACTTGGGAATGATGAGTTTAGACAGAAAGAACAAAAGCAAAACAAGAACATATGTGCATTTAATTAAAACTGGGATAGGCAGCACAGTGGGTGAATGTGCTATCTTGGCAGGCAGGGGAGTCAGGCATATCATTTTCTTGTGATGTGACCTGCCTGGGCAAAACACTGGAACCCATAGGGACTCCATTCCCTCATATTTAGGGTGACTTGAAAACATGAAAGAGTTAAGCAAATTAAAATTTTCTATTTTGCTTTCTTTGCATTTGTTGTCTCTTTTTTAAACATCTTTGAAGAGCATGGTGGAGAATTTGCCCAAGCTAAATTACAGTCACAAAATCAAGAGATCTCCTTTGTTCTCACCAACTCTTTATATAATCTTGGACAAAGCACTGTCAGTCACTGCCTTCTTGAATTCTTCAATTTCTTGCTTAAACTTACAGACTCAGCCCTATGTGTCCTTTAACCCAGGTATGACGTAGGCAGCTACCGCTTACATATCCTTAAAAACACCAGGCAGAGGGGACTGCATGTCTTTTCACGCTAAGCTTGGTTCCTATTGTGGCTAAGATTACTTGGCTCAAAGGCCTTGCTGACAGTGGAATCCTACTGAACTTAGCTCAAGTTCTAAATCTCTGCTTAGTTCCTGACTCTAGCTCACAAGCAGACCACAAATAGTATCCATTCCCCTAGTTCTCTAAGACCATGCTCTTGTGGTTATTCTGGTTAAAAGGACCATCAGTTTGGATTACAAGAGACTGCAACTGCTTAAAATCTGAAATGACTTTCTGTGCCTGTCTTATTTCACTTAGTATAATGACCTCCAGTTCTATCCATATTGTTGCAAATAAAAGAATGTCATTCTTTATGGGCTTGTACACTTCTACTGGCAGGAATCAGGCTGAGAACACTACTCAGTCACCCAACAAAAGTTTATTCTCCATCACTCTTGTGAATATGGCCAAGGAGAATAACAGAGAAAAAGGAAACCCCCAGAGCATGGAGCTCAGAGTCATAAGGAATATTGAACTTGGGACTGATTTAAAAACAAAGTAAGCAGCATCCTTCATCCCCAGGATAAGAGATCTTAAAATTTTTAATCAGTTGGGCTTTATATTCAGCAGAAAAGTAAAATCTCTGTGCCTCCCAATCTTTCCCTTTCTCAATTAAAGTACTTATTATCATTCCTCAATTGTATATTAGGTAAATTATACATTAGGTTTGTGTTAGTCGTCAGCTCAATGTCTACATTTTCTATCCACAAACTTCTGTCTCTTGAAGATCATTTGTGTGATTTCCCCTCTAGTTTCCTTAGTAGTGTGTAGGCGTAGGGAGAGAAGGATGATGAGTTTTCACAAACAACTTGTGAATGGAAACAATGCATATCACTATAGGGCAAAAATTTAATTACCAGTGCAAGACTATCTTTTTTCTTTCTGGCCTGGAGACCAGCAATTTTCAAGTACGTCACTACTCTACCAGTCTAGATCCCTGAGCTGTTACAATTACAGAGTTCCCCACTTACCAATAGTAGGAAGCCAAGGTGAACAAAATGTTAGCCCATGTTATTTAAGCCATTAAAATTAGAGGCTGTTTGTTAGCACAACATTAATATGACTATTCTGACCGTTATATGAAGGAACATTTCCATATCAGTATTTGTTGCAGCAAGCAATGTGTTCTTCTGCAATTATGACAAAATTATATTGTTTTATTCATATTTTCTTCTTTTTCTTTTTTTTTTTTTTTTTTTTTTTTTGGAGATGTAGTCTCGCTCTTTCACCAGGCTGGAGTTCAGTGGCATGACCTCGGCTCACTGCAACCTCCGCCTCCTGGGTTTAAGCAATTCTCCTGCCTCAGCCTCCCGAGTAGCTGGGACTAGAGGCGCACACCACCACGACTGGCTAATTTTTTTTGGTTTTTGTATTTTAGTAGAGATGATGTTTCACCATTTTGCCCAGGCCTGTCTCGAACTCCTGAGCTCAGGCATTCCACCCACCTCAGCCCCCCAAAGTGCTAGAATTACAGGCATGAGCCACCATGCCCAGCCTTTATTTATATATTCTTACTGCTTATAGATAGCATGATTGGCTAAGTCAAGGTTAATAGGAGGCTTAATTTCTTAAGAGATACCTTTATTTTCACTTTTACTAAAATTTGTACTTTTTTTTTTTTTGAGACAGAGTTTCGTTCTTGTTGCCCAGGCTGGCAAGCAATGGCAGGATCTTGGCTCACTGCAACCTCCGCCTCCCAGGTTCAAGCGATTTTCCTGCCTCAGCCTCCCGAGTAGCTGGGAATTACAAATACCCTGGCTAATTTTGTATTTTTAGTAGAGACAGGGTTTCTCCACATTGGTCAGGCTGGTCTCAAACTCCCAACCTCAGGTGATCTGCCTGCCTCGGCCTCCCAAAGTGCTGGGATTACAGGCGTGAGCCACCGCACCCGGCTTAAAATTTGTACTTTTTTATTGACCATTCCTTTCTTAAAAAACAAAATAAAATGATCAAGTGATAAAATGACTCAGTGCCACTGATAAATGTTAACCAGACAGGTATCTGTTTGCTTTATTATTAAAAACACTTTCTTTCCAGTAAGTCAACAATGTTAGAGTAGTTCCATTTGGAACAGTCATAGGCTTAGAGTGATATGTAATCTGGTTTTCTTCTACAATATTACACATCAAGATTTAAAACATAATGAAAAAGTCTAGTGAAAACAAAGAAAGATCAACATAGCCACAGACTGCAGATATTCTTTTGACTTAGGATCATGAATTTATTTCAATAAATACCATCACTGAGAAATAAGTAGATGAAACTACAAAGAACTGAAGCCCTTTGGGGCAGCCAAAATTATTTGAGTCTCTTAAGAACAATGTTGCCTAACACTATTTCTTTTACGCTAGTGGAAAGTGACAGCTTCTTCTCATTCCCTAGGGCCCATTTCAAATTCTGTGTTTGTAGATCTAGCTCCTAAAGCCTAAATCATCCTTGATTCAGAAGTCAAGAGTGTGGGTGAAAACAATCAGTTTTTCTGCTCAATCCAGTTTCAGTCAAAAATGTAGATAATGAATTTATCAAGATTGATTTTGTTATTCCCAGATCATAATATTCACTTTTCATTGAGCCAGTGAGGTGGTTTATATGCAGGTTTAGGTAAAAACAAAGCCCTTTTAATTATTTGGATTTCTTACTTGACCATCATCAAGTGGCCAGAATAAAAAGGATTAACTTAATTCAGTCAGCTAAATCTTTTTGGATATAGGCTAAAATCACCCAGTGACGTAAGACTATTAAGATATTCCAAACAAAGAAATGAAACTTTATCTTTTCCTCTAAATCCTTGGTTTTATGCACCCTATTACTTCTTTTCTATAACTGAGGAATTGTTTTTGTATGTTTCACTAGAACTCTCCTATCATTTTTTTTCTTATAAGAAAACAGGTTTTCTAGATGATACTAAAAACTGTCGTTTATAATCCTCTAACATCTAGTTTCCTTAGTAGTGTGTAGGGGGAGGGAGAGAAGGATGATGAGTTTTTACAAATGACCTGTGAATAGAAACAATGCATATCTCTATAGGGAAAACTTTAATTACCAGTGCTCCTAAACATACATTAATCCATTCAAACACACGTTAATCCATTCAAACACTAGCTACTCAGAAGGCTGAGACAGGAGAATTGCTTGAACCCGGGAGGCAGAGGTTGCAGTGAGTGGAGATTGTGCCACTGCAGCCTGGGCGTCGGAGCGAGACTCTATCTCAAAAAAAAAAAAGAAAAAAAAGAAGATAATAATAAAGAGTTAAGCCTTCAAGTGAAACAGATCTTGGGAAAGTTAATGAATTTTTCAAAGGCTCCTTCTTAGGTCTGTTAAATGGGTATAATAATATCTATTACAAATAATGGCCATGTAACTTTGAATAAAATTATACGTATAAAACCATATAGATGCATATAATATCATTTAGTTGTGTGCCTAGTGATAAGTAGTGGTGGAACAATTCACAACTACTATCAGCTCATGACAGGAATTATAAAAATAGGAACAATTCACAACTACTATCAGCTCATGACAGGAATTATAAATATAACACAGGAGTGTTAGCGGGGATAGATTTGTATCAGAGTCTAATAGGTTTTTAGTTGATAATAAGTTGAGAGCAAAGATAATGGTTTATAACATGTTGGTTGCTTTAGAGCAACTACTATGTCTTGTACAAAGTAGGTATTTGATAAATGCTTCTTGAGTGACTGAACCTTCACAAATATAAATGAAATGCAATGCCCATTTTGCTTTTTTTGTTTGTTTGTTTGTTTTACAAGTTGTTGTGTGATGTTGGTATTTACATCTTGAATCTACCAATTTCCTTAAGGTTTGATGTGGGTGCAGCTATGAGAGAAGGGATTGATTGTTTCCTTTGGAATGCTGTTTTTATGTGGTGGCTGTGTACTAGTCAGCATAAAATATTTTTCCGTAGTAGAAGGTAGTAAGCTACAACCTAAACTTTGGGGCTTCTAAATTTATTCTCAACTGGCGAAAGACATATTTTCATTTTTCAACAAGACTTAAAATGCTCAAACAGTTGCAAACAGCTCTTGGAAAGAACATTTTAATGAGTCAAATGTAAATATATGTAAATAAATTATACCCACACAAATTAACTTTCCATAAAAGCACTTATAATTAAGAGAAAATGTGTCTAACAGTAGAAATTTGGGTTTTGCTTAGCTTTAGCTAGCCTAGAAAAACAAATTATGTCCAAGATTATCCTGAATCTATTATGTCAAAATGAGGAAATATCACTAATTTCCTTGGGTTTCCACTGGCAGCGTAGTTCCCAAAATTTAAGACAAATTCTACTTGCAGCGGGAATCCATTAGTATCCAATCCACGTTTTATATATTTTTCCCAAAATTAGCGCAGCAGCTAATGACAGAATAGTCTCATTTAAGAAAGGTAAACTTAAGAGGCAGAAGCAGAAAGTGTATATATAAGCCGAATCCTCTCTCCTGCAGATTACTACTATCTATATATCCCTCACATTTGTAAGTACTCCAGACCTAGGTAAATCCATCCTTAGTGTCTGTTCATCCATCCAACATCTGTCTGTTCTGAATTTCTATCTTAACACAGACATCAACTTTTTAAAAAATATGAACTTTAACATAGTCATCTTTCCTGTAGATTTCTTCTCAACACCCGTTTTGCCTTCTCCTTCCTCACAAAGCGACTTCCTAAGAACTCCTTCCTATTTCTTTTGTTAAAACTCAGATTACATCAAGAAATTTCCTATAAATAGCAGTTTCTCACAGTAGTTAATGTTTTTTACACACTCATTAACAAAGTGACTAAGGAGAAACAAACCTAAGGCTACTTTTTAATACCGAGTTCTGAGTCCCAGCAGCATCAAGAAGTCCATAACAGTTTCAAAGAAGAAAGGATGACATTGAGGAGACAATCCCTCTGTTTGCTGGATAAACCCTGTGGCTTTCTCTCTCCCTTATGTACTCTAGAAGCACTCTAGCTCTGTAAGATCTAACCTAGGCAACTGTTGTGTGAGTTCTCAAAGGTGGCTTTTTTTTCTGAGCAGAAAGCTCCTTTTATTACAGTATAGGCCAGATTCTCTTCGGTCCTCCCCTAGATTCTCCATAGGAGCATAACTCAGGATGTAATAGGGTCTGTCTTCTGTGGCACTTTCCACTTGGTATCTATTTGTGCTCTAGCCAAACACATCTCTCCATAGGATAATGGAAGTGTGGGGGTCCTGCTGAGTTTTGCTTTTGTATTCCTCGATAAATCATGCTTCATATTTTGGTGGTATCTGTCCCTATTCTCTAGCTTTACAATTTTTTTTTCCATAAAGGTCACCTAGAGCAATAACACTTCTAATGGAAGATCTCTGTCTACAACATCTTCAGCAGATTTTTTAAAATACCTTCAATGACCCTCCCTTGCTTACGTATTCATTGTCACTCATTACAAACAAATTAAGCCCTGTTCTAGGATACAGCAATTAATAATACAGACACTATCTGATAGCATTAAAAATACTCTAATCTGAAAGGACTGTACATTTTTTGGTGTCATTTCCCACTAGTGAAAAGAGACTAACATATATAAGCATCTGTTATAAACCAGGCACCATGCATTTCAATTATCATAGTTCTTACAATCTTCCCAGTAATACTGTGTAGCAAACATACATAAAGATATCAACTTTTTACCCTAGTATTATTATCCTTCTTACAGATTGATTCTCAATATCTGTTGCTTTGTTTTCTCAAACCCTTATTGCCTTAAGAAGAAAAGAAAAAGACCCTGAGATTTTAAAGGTGTGCCTGCTTCCATTCCCTGCATGCTTTCTGGCTCAGAATAAGTGTTTAGTAAACATTTTAAAATAAGTAGATGAATAAATAAATGAAGTAAAATAAAAACGGTACCATTGTTTTGCTATTTTGAAACTACCTTTGATCTGAGACCTTCGAAAAATTCTGCATTGTTTCCTATACAGAAAGGAATGATAGTAAACATATGGTCTCCAACAATTTCTGAGAAATACATTTAATGATCATTTTTCTCTAGCTTTTCAGTGATCTCAGAAGTTGTTCTCAAATTATCCTGTGTTTCCATCTTCTGCCTTTAATAAATAGATTGCCAACTACCACAAAACATTAGCTTTTAAGAGGATAAATGCTACTTGACTCATAGGTTGGCTGAACTGCAGAAGTGTGAAGGCAATGTAAGGCCACTGATGAATTTTATTTACTGACTTAAGGAAAAAAAAATCCATCACTTAATTTATAAAGCCTGACCTAGATGAAATCCCCAAGAGCCAGACTCTTACTTGAGAATGCACATCAGTGTCTTCAAATTCGATTAGTGTGATTTTCCAAGACATAACCACAGCTCCCAGCAAAGTGTCCAGCCACTGGAAATACAATCAATCATGCCAGGCATCATAAGCTTAATGCAAACCCCCTAGTGCATCATAGAGAGACATGAGGAAAACAATCAAAAAAAGTTAAGTAAGGCCTTGCTAAGCAAGCATAACTCACACTCAGAATTCAAAATTTATCTTCTCCCACTCAGTGGAAGAAGATTTCATGCTGAAAATAAATAGTGGAGATTTGACACCTGAGCAAATCTCCTTTGGAGATATTCTTTGACAAGGTAAGAGGCTAAACAAAAGAAAAAATATCTAAGAGATATCTTCTCATCCTGGCATTTAAATAATACAGTTGTAAAGCATCTTCAAGAGCATTCTCTTATATGTAAACAAATTAAGCAAGTGAGTGATTTATTTGAAGTTAGAAAACTCAGTGTGAGAAGGACTGGAACCCAAACCGAAGACTTTGGACTCACAGTTAAGAGCTTTGGCCACCCTACCATGAAAGATCCTAAAATATACAAAACACCCTACTAGTTTGGGGTGAGGACAATGAGAAAGAGGAATAAATTTCCTGCTTGTTGATAAGTTTATTCCTAAAATGATGCTCTCTTACATGTAGAAAGATACTTACAGATAATCTACCCCACACCTCTGATAGTTTGTAGATGAAGAGACTAAGTTTACATAGATAAAAATATTTATTTAAGGTCACACAATTAGCCACAAAGTCTGGTCTAAAATTAAATTGATTTAACCCTTAGCTCATTTTTCCCATGCTTCACCAAGGTAAGTCATATGGTAGGACCAGGGAAAGGGTGCAAGGGTGGTCTTGGCTCAGGGAAGATCTGAGACATGGATGTATCTGCTGAGTGATGTTAAGCAGCACTGCTCAAGCCACATTTACAACATGACTTACAGGAAGGCTGAGGAATCTCCTGGATAAATAATGCAGTCACATCCATAGCTGGACTGCGATATCACAGCAATGTCTGAAAGAAGGGATGGACACCCAAAGAAACTAAATTGCCAGGGGAGATTGAAGAATTCCTCCTCCATCCAACCCCCAATCATTTTCCCTGTGTGAGGGAACTATCAGGTGCAATGAGCCAAACTGAGCAACAGGGATTAGAGGTTGAGGGAGAAGCAGGTCAGGGGTGAGCAGTGGCTCACACTCACTTGGCAGAATGTGTGTCATGCCCTAGGGATTCCCCAAATCACTTAAAAGAACACAACACTCTGAAATGGGGACTGAACTCCTATTCTCACACAAAAACGGGCTAATAACACGTAAGATTCAAGTAATATGGTTAATGTAACCTTGCTGTCACCCACACACTAGAAATCCATGAGCAGCTGTAGTTCTTTTAAAATGTGTGTGTGTGTCTGTGTATATACACATACATATATATATACACACTCATATATGTATATAGGTGTATGTACATATATATGTGTGTGTGTATATATATATATACACACACATATGTGTGTGTGTATATATATATAAAAATGTGGACATGCTTAATAAAGAGTAGTCAATAGCCCTGGAGACTCAGTGTCATGGAACTATAGAGAGTGGGCAGCATTGGGAGCTGAGCTGATCAGGAGTGGCTACAATTACCAGAATGACCATCTTAGATAAAAAGTGGTAAAATTGAAGAGCAAGGCTGAAGAATGAACTCCATAAGCAATAGCATCTCTTTTGAATTCTTGTTCATATCAGTGAGTCCTGATTTTTAATTCAGACTAGAAAAATATCCTGTATCTACTGAGTTTCCATATATAGAATTTCTTCTTAAAGAATACTATGGCATACAGTTTTAAAATAAATTTAAATATCAGGACACTTTCTGAGATAATTATAGAATACCCGGGGATAAACACTAGGCCTGACAATTACATGAGATATATGAGTTAAATACTACTTTGTGAGTTATTTATTTCTAGTAAGTCTGTAAAATAGTATCTCTAAGTTTATAGCTAACTCTCTATACAGTGGTAGATAATAGCTTTTTAACTGGAGAAAATATGAGAGATCATCCCTTTGTTTTTAATCTGGAATGGACACCAGAGACAATATGAAACCACAGAAACATCTATATACCATCTTGTTCTTGATTTATACTCCACTGATGACCTCAAGTTGAGTGCCTTTTACAGAATCCAGTCCCTTCCCAACACGCCAGCCACAGCAAATAATTAACCAGACACAGCTTAAATACTTTCAATGTACACCAGTTCCATTTTGGCACAGCTCTAATTATTTGAGAATTTCTCCATATGCGAATTCATGTTCCATTTCCCTGTATTTTCTAGCCACTTATTTTGACATAAGAGAACAGAAAAATTATATGGCCTGCACTGTAACTTGGCTGGCTTTTTAAACTTACATATGAGGAAACTACAATTTGCACAAGTAATTTGACTCATGGCAGAACTGAAATTAAACTCCAGCTTTCAAGCCTTAGACCAGTGCTCTATCCACTGTGGTAGGCTGAATCCAAAAGTTCCTCTCACTATTGAAATGCTATGAGCTTTTTCTGTACCCCAAGGCTGTAGTTGTCTATCCTATCCAACTCAATACCCTTTTATATAAGATGCATCTTATCTCTTTTACTCTGTTAAAATGAAACTCATGGATAATGCAACCTACCTACACACATAACTGTAAAGAGCAATATAAGTATAACAAAGTAATATATTTTAAAATATGTTGTTTTTCAATATCAATATTTGGGCAAAACTACACCAGATTGGAAGAATGCCTGCACATATGTGCAGAATCAGTGTAAATAAATGGCTATAGGTGCAGGCTGACTCAGGTGTGTTGTCATATCATGAGCAGCATTGTGGAGAGTGATGTGCATTTGGAAAATGATGAATAGCCCCAGGTAAAGATGAAATAAAGTGAATTTTCAATACAATTTTCACAATAGTAGCATTCCTGGAAAATTCACTTATGTTTGAACTGTGTGAAATTATTTTGCATTTATAAAATAAAATGGAGTTTGTTTCTTAGTTCAAAAATTATAAACAGATATTTCATGTACATTGATGTCCTGTGAAACATTCAGAGTTGTGAAGAAAAGGAACACAATTTGTTGTTTACGACTCAAGCATTAAAGCCATCTGGCATTCCTAGTGTCACCCACTGCCAGTAATGCCACCTCCAATTATCAGAACAATGAATATCACCCTAATAGATATCCAGATATCTCAAGGGAGGGGAACCACCCTTATAGAAAACCGGATCCCAGGCAATAAGTATAAGAATCACATGAGATCTCCTGATATTGATTTCTACAGAAACATATCAATACTCAAATAGAACTTAAATATGAACAAATCTCTCTTTTTATATACGAGGAAAATTTAATGTGGACCTGTGCAGCCAAAGATAACAAAGCAGGGAGATAGAACTCAAGCCTCCTGACTCCTAAACCAATCTTCAGAAGCCTCAATCCTCATCCTCAGTAGTGATGCACTGAAATCAGTTTGGAGATATGTGGCAAGTGTTTTTTGCTTGTTTGTATTTGTCAAATAAATTTAAACTATTGCAGTTTGACATAGATGTCCAACTTTTATAAATAAGTAAATTACTATATAATACTTATTTATAAGGTGGGAATTTAACATTACTGATGTAACTGTATAGCCTTATTTGCCTTCTATGCTAGCAAAACTATTATTAACAGTACCCAATTTATCTCTCAAAATGTTCCAATTTTCATAATAAATTACTATCATGGTTACCTTATTCCCATATCTTATGTTTGGTCTAACACTTATTGAATGGTTTTGACTGATAGACTAATACTTCTGATTACAAATCATTCTGATAAATGTGCATTGTCTTCCCCTCAATCTGCTTTATTCCCTCAATTTTCCCCCTTAAAATTTGCTCATGTTCTTCAAACTATAAGTTGCATTAAAATGATGCATAATCCTTATATGTTAGAGAATGTTTTCTTTTGAGCTAATCTATATTACACATTAGAATAAATACAGTAGAATTTATTTTAGAAAATATAAGGACAACAAGCCTGGATTACTCATTCTGTCTCTGGTTCGGTCTGTTTCTTCACGATTAGCTAAAATGAAGGGTTGATGGTCATAGTCTCATTGCGAGGGGAAAAAAATGTGCTGAGATGCAGAGGGTGGTGGTAAGAGAACTCTGTGGTTGAAGTGTAATCAAAGATAAACACCCATGGGAAGTAGAAAAGGAAGAATTAGAATCAGCCATCACGGTGCATTACAAATGATCATTTATTATGGAGATGAAGATAAATTGTCCTCAGTAAAATTAAATAGTGAGAATATTATATTACTGTTTCCAAGTTCAGCTTTCAAACCATGTCAGTTTTCTAAGTTCTAGGTTTACTAAATTGGAGGAGGCAAAAACTATTTCTAACACATCATGCCGCCTGTCTCTTTATTTGATAAAAATATTTGCTAAAAATAACTTTAGGAGGCTAAATACATGTGGAATACATATTAGTATTCAATCGCTGCTATAACAAATTGCCAAAAGTTTAGCAGCTTTAACCAATACAAATTCATTGTCTTACTATTCTAGATATCTGAAGTCAGATACAGGTCTCACTGGATTGAGATCAAAGTATTGGCAAGACTGCATTTTTTTTTTTCTGCAGACTCTAGAGGACATTCAATTTTCTTGCTTTTGCTAGATTTTAAATATTACACACCTTCCTTGGTTCATGGCCCCTTTCCTCTCTCTTTAAAGCTTATGATAGTGGCTTGAATTCTCCTCTCACATTGTATTTCTCTGAATTCAGAGGTAGCCACATCTCACTCTAACCAGAGCTAGGATATATTCTCTGCTTTTGAGGGTTCACGTGATTAGAGTGGGCCCACCAAGCTAACCCAGGATAATATCCTTATCTCAAGTTACTAAACCTTAGTTACATCTACAAAGTACCTTTTCCCTTATAGGGTAATATATTCATAGGTTCTGGAGATTAGGACGTGGACATCTTTGTGCAGCCATTATTCTGCCCATCATAGTATTAAACTGAAAAACAAGTCAAATAAACTAGATACAAGTGCTGTCTTCAATGACACAAAAAAACCAGCAATTATGTCATATAAATGACTACTCCCTCACTGAAGATGCTTATATCCTGTATCTGCTCATATTCAGTTTTTATTACCTCTTCCTGATATCTTAAGTGTTCCCTGTATCCTCCACAGCCTTTATATCTTCAGGGCTGGTTAAATTCTTTTGCATAGGCATTCCTAGTTTAAGTTGCTTCAAAATTCTGGTAGAAACTGTCCATTTGGAAATATGGGGCAGGATATATTTTCATGTTTCGTATTCATGGGCATTAATTTTAGGAACGCAATTGCAATGGATGTTCCTCAGAATTGTTGAGAGCATGGAGAATTGGAAGAACATGTAGTATAGAATCAAATTCTTATCAGTTTGAGTCATAGCTCTACTACTTAACAACTTTGCAATGCTACTTAAGTTCCTTTAATCTTAGTTTCCTCATTTGTGTAAAATATGTACTAGATAGTTGTTAAAAAGATTAAATAAAATGGAAGTATTTAAAAATGATACATAAATCAATGGGAAATATTCTTTTAAAATACTGTTATGTGTTTTACTGCCAGAGTATATGTATTCTGTCAAACTGTGAAACACTTAAGTTTGACTTTAGAGTAAAGTGCTACAGGGTTTAGATGGCATACTGATTGTGTTCAACATGTCATAAGATATATTATTGATTTAAAATCAGGAATGTATTTTTTCTTAAATATCAAATTTATTTAAAGTATACATATGCGTGACTTAAAAAAATAAGAAACTTAATGGGTCTTCACAATTTTTCACATCCATTCCTTTCCACCAGTGCCAATAGCTACTTCCCTACAGGCTTTGTATTACTTTCACCTGGAGTATTGAAATAGTTTTCTAAACTGTATCCACCTCAAATTCATTTTAAAAAACAGTGTTGTTGCCATGCCTTCATTGTGTTTAGCCCCAGGATCACTGCGTCCCAGCTGTTGGCCAATAGACATATTTTCCTGAGTGTACAATATCTTTCTCAATGTAAGTAGTTAAATTAAACGGAAGTATAAAATGAAAACTGAAGTAAACACTTTTCTCAACAAAAAAGAGATTTCATAACATTTTCTCATTTGATAATATGTTTTACAGATTCATAGAATGTTGGAAATGTAAAGAACCTTAGAAATTATCCAATGCAAATTTATTCTGAATATGTAAAAAATAAGGCCAAGGAAGATTAAGCAATTTACTTGACTGAAGTCACACACTAGAGTAATTGATGGCAGAGTTGGAATTAAAATCAAGGCAGACTTAGCCTTAGTCCTTACTAACAAGTCCTAACTAACAAGGAACCCTTGTTCCTAAGCTCTACGTACTTTTTGGTTTGGGGAAAATCAGTATATCTGTACTTATAACTAGCTGTGTTGGGTCATAGTTCAACTTTAAATATTTACTACAAGGCTCTAAAATTAAGTTGGCAACATGAAAAAAAGAAAGGTAGCATTGTATGTGTGTGTGTATTCAGTGTTAGCATTATTTTTGCATTAAATGAAATATCAGAGCCACACTAAAATCTCCACATCTGTCTCCAATTGAATGGTGACTCATTCTAGATCATTTTTCAATTCCCCTCAGTAGAGAACACTGAAATTGAAGTTTATTGAAATTGTGATGGTTGGTCATTTCTAATCTGTGTGTGGAAGACCAAAACAATGCTAAACTAATATGTTAGCACAAACAATTAGAAAAAAAAATAATTCTAATAAACGGTTATTGATTCTGATGGAAGCAAGCATTGGGACATCCAATTCAATTTATTCCTGTTTTGTTTTTATTATTATGCCATTCTACTTCTCTACCTAATGATGATTCAAGTTTCCATCTTGGTTTTTACTGATGTATGAATATAATGCATAGATGTAAGAAAAACATGATCAAACCCAATAACTAATGGGTAAAAACATATGCAATGAGAGTGAGAAATTTCATTCAGTTGCTAGATGATTTTGCATTAAGCATTTGATAAATCTGAGAGTCTTAAAGAGTTATTACATTATTTATTCAGAGGTAAATTTGTGACAGTTGTTACGATCCCAAAATTTATTTTATCCCGAAGAAACAGAAGACAGTTTATCAGAAAAGACAAAGGAAGAAAAAGAGAAAGTAATATAAGCTTGATTCCAGTAAGAATCAGGATTGAAAAAACACAAGAAATAGGTTTGAAGAAATAACTATTTGGAAAGTGGAAGACCGTCTAAAACCATGTGGCCTTAAATCAGTTCAGTAGACATGAACAAAAGTTAAATAAAACACAGAAAAAGAAAGTCCAAATTTAAAAGTCTAAAAAAAGTAAGAAATAAACTCCTAGGAATAATACTAAAGTACCAGGAATGGAAACATAATTATTATTCAAAACAGAATTCACTTTGTCTACAATTAATAACTGATAGATTACATTCTAATTTCGGTAATATTAAAGAGAAAAAAATCTCTTTGTTGTGCTTAGTCTCAGCCTTCCAGCATGATTGTGAATACTCTCTTGTGCCTAAGATTAAAAGATAATGGCCAAAACTAATGAAGTCGTAGATTATTTATTGTGTGTTATTTCTTTTCTAACATATATATCAACTCTCTTGGTACATAATGAACCAAATATCTTTAAGACTTTT
The DNA here is from genome assembly GCF_028885655.2 of Pongo abelii. Classification (NCBI taxonomy): domain Eukaryota; kingdom Metazoa; phylum Chordata; class Mammalia; order Primates; family Hominidae; genus Pongo; species Pongo abelii. The sequence goes on from NC_071998.2 coordinate 35,506,301, forward strand.
GCTAATTTGAATTAAAACAATTTGCTATTTCTTACTCTACCTTCTCATACAACATTCTCCAGTATTATAAATCATTTATTCAGCAGCCCAAATTCTGTATTAATTTCTAAATTTTAAGTCTACTTTTATCATCTCTCTATAATTGATTAATATTAATAGGATAAGACTGTCTCCAAAATTACATTAGAAATGTTCTTTGTTTGACCAACTTTTACATAGATTTCCCCAGACGATGAATAAAGGTGGAATTACTTCAATAAAAGAAAACCTGATTTCACAAGTTCTTGCCCACTCAAAAACTCCAGTTTTCCCTACAGTGTTCCTTCCCACCAAAAACGAGAATTCAAAGTGGCATACAAACTACACCTATTGCATAATGACTGTCAAGTTCTTCAATGTTCTTTAACCCTTCCATCAATCCTTTTAACCTTAGTTACCGAAAAATGCCAGATTTAACATATTTATAAAGAGACTAATATCTCCTGATAATGGTTTTCATTTCTTTATATAATTACTTAATGTATTTTTAATTATTGTAAGTACTCTTCACCATTTCACTGACTTCAAATGCAACTAAAACCAAGGAGACCATTCATAGAACACTTATTTTATGATTCTGAAAAGTAAATGGTACCAAGTAGATTGGGAAAGAAAACCAGAATTCAAAGGACCACTAAACTAGAAGAGAAGGATTTGTTTTGTTTTGTTTTCCTTTATTATCTCCCAACCTGAACTCAAAGGCAACACAAAAGCTGGAAATACCCACCAGGTGAAAACAAAAAGTTCCAAGAGAAGCCCTATATTTATTGTCCTAAGACGTGAAAAAAAAATTGAAAAGTCAAAAAAAGTGGAAGAAACCTGGATTTTTGTGTTTGCTTCTTTCTTTCTCTCCCTGCCCTGAGTTAGTGGTGGCAGTAATAATAGTGGTTTCTGGGTAGACACAAAAAAACTACAAAGACAGGAAATCCATCTCTTAGACCAGTTGAACTATAGTCCCAAGAGCATGTAAAAAAAAATTCCCCATTTTTTTTCCCCTATATTTTTTCCTCATAGCTCTAGGTAAAGACTCAGACTCAAGAATTATGTGACAAAGTAGGTAAACCAAGGCCCTGACTTTTCAGCCAGAAGTCCAGGAAAAGGAGTATCTGATAATCAGAAGATTTTAGTGATTTTGGGCCGAATAGAACCTCAAGAAATTGACACTTTAAATTTATATATCGATTCCTGGGCCCAGCCTTGAGCTGTGAAAGGGTGGATCTGAACCTGAGAAGCACACCAAAGGTTTCTGGAAACTTAACTATAAGATAAAGCACTTCCAAAATCCAAGACTAGCCACCAAATACTACATATTTGGGATAGATCCAAATAACACTGAAAAGATTTTGGAAAACTAAAGCGACATTGTACCTACAGTTTACAAAAGAAGGGTAAGAATGTGCAACCTGAACTTAACCAGGTCAACTGCATGCTAAAGTAAAAACAAAACAAAAAAATATGTATTCTCCATATAATTTAAATAAGACCTAGATTCACATGACAAAATTCGAAGTGTACAGAATACAGTAGAAAATTATTCAATATACAAAGAATCAAAAAATTCCAATGTCTCTCAAAGGAAAAGAAAATCAGCACATACCAACACTGAGAGCACACAGATGTTGGTAGTATAGACAATAATTGCAAAGCAGCTATTATAAAGATGTTCCAGTACAAAGGATAATCTCTGTGGAAATGAATGGAAAGATAGAAATCTCATCATAGAAATAAAATAATATAGTACAGAACCAAAAAACATTTAGAACTGAAACATCAGATAACCAAAAGTAAATATCACTCAGCTCAACAGAAGACTGGAGATGACAACAAAAATGTCAGTGAACTTGAAGACAGATCAATAAAAATTAACCACTATGAACAAAAAAAAGGAAAAAAAGATTTCTGAATTTGTGGGAAAATATTAATAGGTCTAACAGTCATGAACAGGATGCAAGGAAATTTTAAAAATAATGTGTTAAGACTTCTCAAATTTGGCTAAAGTCATAAACTTATAGATTCAATAAACTCAATAAACATCAAATAAGATAAACTCAAAGAAATTCGCACCAGGAACATTAGAATCAAATGATAAAAAATAAGGATGAGGAAAAAAAAATCCCAAATATGTATATACCTAAAAACAGAGCTCCAAAATACATGAAGCAAAAACGAAAAGATTCAAAGGAGGAGGGGGAAATTCTTTAATTAGAGGTATCATCATTTGCCTCTCAGAAATCAATACAACAAATAAAAAGGATATAGAGGAATTGAAAAACACCAGTGACCAACTCTGTCTAATGGACATTTAAGCAATACTCTAGCCAGTAATAGCAGAATGCAAATTATTTTCAAAAGCACAAGAAACATTCACTCAACAGCCAGGCACAGTAGCTCATGTCTGTAATCTCAGCGCTTTGGGAGACTGAGGCAGGTGAATCACCTGAGGTCAGGAGTTTGAGACCAGCCTGGCCAACATGGTGAAACTCCATCTCTCCTAAAAGTGTAAATATTATCCAGGTGTGGTGGCATGCGCCTGTAGTCCCAGCTACTCGTGAGGCTGAGGCAGGAGAATCTCTTGAACCTGGGAAGCGGAGATTGCAGTGAGCCAAGATGGTGCCACCCTACTCAAGCCTGGGCAACAAAGCGAGACTCCATCTCAAAAAAAAAAAAAAAAAAAGAAAAAAAATCACTACACAGACAAAATATCCTGGGTCATAATGTCTCAACATATTTTTTTTAATTAAAATATTTAAAAATATATTTCTTGAGCATAATAAAATTAAACTAGATATCAGTAATAAAACTGGGAATACCAAAATTCTTGGAAATTTACATACTTCTAAATTACGCATAAGTTAAAGAGGACACTACAAGGAAAACTAGAAAATATTTTAACTGAATAAAATTGAAAATAAAACATATCAAAATTTTAGGGATGCAACTTAAATCAGTTCTCATAGAAAAACTTAGAGCAGTAAATGTTTATATTAGAAAAGAAGGAAGATCCAGATTAAATTACATAAGAAATGATTTTGAGAATTCGTTTAAAAAGAGTAAAAATCAAGTAGAAGGAAATAAATGAAAAAGAGCAGAACATGATGAAATTTAAAATAGCAAAGTAATAGGAAGAATCAATGAAATCAAAAGATTTTTAAGGAAAATGTCAATAACATTACTAATCCTCTAGCCATAAGGAGAAAAAAATAGAGAGAAGGTTCAGATTACTAATATCAGAAATAAAAGAGGTATTAGCACTACAAAGCCCACAGACATGGAAAATATAACAAGATGTTACTGTAATCAATCTCATATAATATAACTTTAAAATCTTAGATGAAATGAACCAATTCTTTGAAAGCTACAAACTACCAAGGCTCATCAAAGAGGAAATAGATAATCTGAATTGTCTTACATCTACCAAAGATATCGAAATCCTAGTTAAATCTATCCAAAGGGAAAAAAATACCCCAAACCCAGATGCTTTTACTGGGAAATTCTATAAAACTGTAAAGAAGAAATACACTAATTATATATACTTGCTTCCAGAAAATAAACAAGAAAGGAATATTTCCCAACTTATTTTATGAGACCATTTTATGAGACATACTCTGATATATAAACCAGTCAAAGAGAATAATTTTTAAAAAAATAAAAGAAAAGAACATTACAGACCAATATTGCTCATGAACACGGAGGCAAAATTCCTCAATAAAATCTTAGCATAAAAAATAATAAGCCTCAATCAAATGGGAATTATCTAAAATGAAAAACTGGTTCAATAGTTGAAAACCAGCAATATAGTCCATATATTAACAGAACAAGGAATAAAACACACATGATCATATCAACTGACAAAAGAAAAAGAATTTCACAATATTCAACATCTATTCATGATGTTAAAAACAAAAAGGAATTCTTAGCAAATTAAGAATTCAGAAAAAATTTCTAAATCCGAGGAAGGGAATCTGTAAAGACACGACAGCTACCATCACACTTAGTGGTGAAAGACTGAATGTTTTAACATGAGGATGGGACAAAGAGACAGATGTTCATTTATACCATGTCTATTTAATACCATAAAAATCCTAACTAGTGCAGTAAAGCAAAATACTAATAATAATAACAAATGTAAATTTTAAACTAAAATTTTTACAAATTGAAAAAATTAGCATAAATGTATATTCTCAGATGTTATAATAATCCACCTAGAAAATTGCAAAGAATTTAAAAGAAAATTTCCTGAAACTAATAGAACAGTTTAACAGTGACAAGACACAAGACCAACATAAAAAATTTATGTTATTATTAGAAATGAACAATTTGGAAACTGAAATAAATATTATATAAAATATGTGCATGCTTGATATGCTAAAAACTTTATGATAACACAAATTTAAGAACACCTAAATAGATAACAGGGCATATCATTCTCTTGGGTTGAAAGATATTAGGTTGATGCAAAAGTAATTGTGGTTTTTGTCATTGAAAGTAATGGCAAAAATCGTGATTACTTTTTCACCAACCTAATACAATAGGTAGAATAAAGAGTCTATTAACAGGCCCCAACAAATAAGTCAAATTGATTTCTGACAAATGGGCAAAAGCAATTAAATGGGATATTGGTTGTATTTTCAACAAATGTTGGGGTGAGCATTCTTGTACCAAAAAAAAGAAGAAAAAAAGCCGCAATAATCTTTCATCTCAACCTCACATCTTATATAAAGATTAACTTGAAATGGATCATACAGTTATTTATGAAATGTAAAGCTATAAAACATACAGAGGAAAACAAAAGACTAAATGTCTTCTGATGAAATGTAAACTGATCAAATCAACTCCAAAAATTTTGTATTGCAAAAGACACTGACAAGAGAATGAAAATGACATCACTAGAATATATAATGAACTCCCAAAGCTCAACTGAAAAAAAAAAAGACACTTTTTTAAAATGAGGAGAAAGATTTGAACAATCACTTCATCAAAGAAATTATATGGTTAACAAATAAGCACATGAATATGTGCTCAACATCACTATCCATTAAAAAAAAGAGCTGACAATACCAAATGCTGGAAAAGATATGGAGCAATGGGAAATCTTATAGATTGCTAAAAAGAATGCAAAAAGATAAAACTCTACCACAAAAGAGTTTGTCTTTTTCTTATAAAGTTTGTCTTTTTCTTATAAAGTCACTTACCCAATGACACAGGAATCACATTTCTAACAGAGAAAAACAAAGCAAAACTTATATTCACAAAAAAAATGTTCATAAATGCTCTTGGCAGCAGTACTCCTAATTATTAATATCAAAAACTAAAAACAACCTAAATGTTCTTCAAAAGGTGAGTGAATAAACAAACTAAGGTACATCTATATAATGAAATAATATTCAGCAATAAAAAGAATGAACTATTAATAAATGCAACACTATGGACAAATCTTAAAGGCATTATGCTGAATTAACACAGTCTCAAAAGGTTATATAATTTATGATTCCAAGTATATAATGTTTTAGATGGGGCAAAACTGTAAGAATGAAGAACAGATCCACAGTTTCCAAGGGTTAAGGGTAACAGTAGGTTTGACTACAAAGAATCTGATGGAACTCTTCCACAGACTAATTGTAGTGACAGGTACATGAATCAATACATGTATTAAACTCAGAAATGTATACCAAAAAAAGCTGTTTCCTGTATGTAAATTTTAAAAACCAATAGCAACAATCATAAAAATGAAACAAAATAAGTCCATGTCTTAATTTTTTAAGGAAAACTCTTTACATGTAGTACTTTTGTTTCTTGAGTGAAATATGGAATTTTTAATAAGCTTTTATCATTTTATCCTTTTTTTCATTTTTTAAATTAGTATTACCTCTATATACTGAATCCCTGTTGCCTACTGACTTTTAACGGGACAGTTTTATCCCTACATAGTCTATTTTCCAGGAACAAGGTGAAGAAAAAGAAGGTTAAATCTAGGGTTTTCAGGCAGTTTCAAATCCAGAATTTTGTCCCTGAACACTTTTCCCAAAAATGTAAGGAGCCCTCTTTTAGGATTTGGGTTAGGACAATGAAACCATCCCAACTGCCCTGAGACAGTTAAAAGGGAATCTTCTCACCACCAAATCTCTTCGTGTCCTTAGATCTGTGCTCTTATTTTCCTTTCATTTTGTAACTATGGAATAAATGACATTTCTCTGATAAAATAACAATCCTTACATTTTTATTCTTTTTCCCATTTCCTCTTGGCTACCTAGGGAATAATGATAGAAGTTGGAGTTCAGAGTCTACTTGACATAGTGTAGTCAGAAAAGGTCTCTCGAGGAAGTTAAATTTGTTCTGTGACCTGAAATTTGAGAAAAAGCCCTTCCTTTTCCTGGAAGCAATATGGATGGAGCCGTTTGAGCACAGTATGTATCAGCGGCAGATTCTAAGGTTAGTGGCAGCATACCTGGCAGAGATGCACTGGGCTAGACTATGTAGTTAGAGGCCATAGTAAAAAGTTTAGATTTTATTCCAAGTTAAAGAAGAAGCAGGGAAAGAGGGATAAACAATAGAGTGGCATGATGTGATCAACATTTTAGAAGTACCTCACTCTAGTGTGAAGAGAATTTATTAGAGACCGTAGAAACAAAAGAGTAAGACAATTATCTTTTAAAAAGGTAAGGACATGTAGGAGGCTACTACAGAAATTGAACGTGAAACAAGGTGCTTAAAATCAGGTGGAGTTAGTAAAAAGAGAGAAATGCAAGAAATGAGATACATATTTGAAGAGAGAAAGGGAATATTTTAAAATAAAATGTACTGATTCATATTCAGACATAAGCTTGTTCCAAAACGAACCCAGCATCATTCCAGAGAGACCATCTCTCTGATTAATCTATTTCTGTTAAAAACACATTCTCTCTGTAACCCAGGCACAAAACCTCCATCATCTTTACCTGCATATTTGTTTTCACCCTCCAGATCCAAGTTCTGCCTAGCCCTGTACCAACATCCACTGCCTGGTACCAGTCCCACTGACACTGTCAAAATTTATCCACATTAGCTCTAACTTCAGTCACTACAAACCCTTTCAAATTGGCATCTCTGCTTCCACACTGTCCTGGCTTCTATCCATCCTGCAAAACTCTGAAAAATAAGTATTTATAAATGAGTGTATGGATTATTTTAGTCCCAACTTCAAAAGAAATTATTGCTTTTAAATATTTGGTGACCTAGATAATAATAATGGCTAAAACATATAACTTACTTGGCACAATTTAAGTCACACTAGATTTATTAACTTGTTTAATGTTTCAAACAAGAAATAGAGGGCAATATCTGGTCAAATTACATAGCTAAAAAGTGGCAGAAAAGGCATTCAAACTCCACTAATTTAAACCAGAGCTGGTATTCTGAACCATAATATATAAGACCCAACACAGGAAGACTAGCTCATCTTTTCTAGGTTCACTTGTCATTTGTTTCCAATATGAAACCTATCCTCCTAGTTTTCTCTTTGAACTCTAAACCAGCTTTGCTTTCTTGCCTATTCAGCACTGCTCTTTAATCTTTAGATTTAAGGGAAACAAATACAATTTTCACCCATCAGAGCCTTTATCTGGAGAAGAGCCAGGATGGTCAACTAAACACAGCCAGGAATAGCTGATCCCACCAAGATACCAGACCATCAAGAAGACTGGCACATTCCAAGCAGATCTTTGGAAGGAAGGCATTGAGAGTGAATGGAAGGAGAAAACAGATGCTGGGCTGAAGAAGGAGGAAGCTGGAACCCTGCACAGGGTTGCTAAGCACCAGGACTCATTCCTGGCCCTGAGTGCCTCCTAGGGAAGGAGCGAATTAAATAGGCATTGAGTGGCCCACTGTCACCACAGACTTCAAGAATCCTAGCTGCCGAAGACCCCATGACAACCATGGAAATTTGAGCTGTCAGGGAGAGCTGCTTGGAGAGTTGGAAGGGACAAGACTCCAGCCTGTGCGAACCCCAGAGGGTTTAGCATGAAACAGCTGAAGGGGAATACGGCCAGGGATGCCCAACCCCTAAGGCTCACAACACTCCTCTAGGTAGCTTTGGCCTTTGTTGGCAGTTGTACCCAGGTAGAACAAAGCTATCTTGCCTGTGAGGTGGTACCAGTCTGATCTGAGCATCCCGCCTGTCTGCTGATTTCTCCCAAGGTTCCTGTCTGGCCACATCCACTTGCAGCCCAGCTTCAGATACACAATCAAGGCACCACCCAATAGCCAACACCATAACTCCTTTGCTGGCAGACCCTTACTAACCACCAGAGCTTCTGCAGATGGTCCCTCACTGGTGTGCACCTGCCCTCAGCCTTTCCCCACCATTTTATGAGTGCACACACTCACTCGCAGCCTCTCCCATTGTTCTACTCATACACACATGTGTAGAACTCACCACACTGCTGCCACCAGCACACATGTGTGCACATGGAGCTCACTGGCATATGCACATGTGCAGACCCTGCCACCACTGGCATGCATACGTAAGCACAAACAACACTGCCACCACACTGACAAAGTGCATTTGCTGGCACACCCAATTAGAGGGTTGTTGCTGGCACAGCTCCCTCCCCCATCAGAGTGTTGTTTCCAGGATCTGGGAATACCTCAACTTCTTCAGCTCACCAGGTGCTCAACCTTGAGGGGTCAGAGAACAAAGCTGTGGGCCTGGTTAGAGCATGCCACTCAGGGGTGCTGAGCTGAGCCTTGCCCCACTGAAATCATCCAGAAATGAAGCAAGCCAACTGTACTCAAACTTATCCCATAGTCAAACCCTCGAGGACATCAAATAATATATAAGCAAAAAGCTCCATCCAAAGAATAGCAACTTCTAAGATTAAAAGAACATCAGCCCACACAGACTAGAAGAACCAGTGCAAGAACGCTGGCAACTCAAAAAGCCAAAGTGTTTTCTTACCTTCACATGACTCCACCAGCTCCCCAGCATTGGTTTTTAAAAAGACAGAAGTGCTGGAATGATAGAAAAAGAATTAAGAACGTGGAAGGCAACAAATTTATTGAGATTCAGGAGCAATTTGAAACCCAATTCAAGGAATCTAAGGAATCCAGTAAAATAATAGAAAAGCTGAAAGACAAAATAGCCATTTTAAGAAAGAACCAAACTGATCTGATAGAGCTGAAAAACTCACTACTAGAACTTTTTCATACAACCAGAAGTATTAACAGTAGAATAGACCAAGCTGAGGAAAGAGCTCACAGCTTGAAGACTGGTTCCTTGAATCAACTCAGTCAGACAAAAATAAAGGAAAAAAAGAATAAAAAAGACTGAATAAAACCTCTGAGAAATATAGGATTATGTAAACGGAACAAATCTGTAACTCATTGGTGTCTCTGAAAAAGAGGAAGAGAAAGCAAGCCAGTTGGAAGTCATATTTAAGGATACTGTCCATGAAAATTTCCCCAACCTTGCTAGACAAGTCAACAATCAAATTCAGGAAATGTACAAAACCCCTGTAAGATACTATACAGGATGATGATCCCCAAGACACATAATCATCAGATTCTCTAAAGTCAACATGAAAAAAAAAATTAAAAGCAGCCAAAGGAAAGGGGCAGATCACACACAAAGGGAATTGAATAAAGCTACAGCAGAACTTTCAGCAGGAATCTTACAAGCCAGAAGAGATTGGGGACCTATATTCAGCATCTTTAAAGAAAATAAATTTCAACCAAGAATTTTATATCCAGCCAAACTAAGCTTCATAAGCAAAGAAGAAATAAAATTCTGTTTAAACAAGCAAATGCTAACAAAATTTATTATCACCATACCTGCCTTATAAGAGATTCTTAAGACTATTACTGGCCACTACAAAAACACCCTTAACTACATACACCATTGACATTATAAAGCAACTACATAATCAAGTCTACATAACAACTAGTTAACAACATGATGACAGATCAAAACTGCACATATAAATATTAACCTTGAACATAAATAAGCTAAATTCCCTACTTAAAAAAACAGAATGGTAAGTTGGATAAAGAAGCAAGACTCAACTGTATGCTGTCTTCAGGATAACCATCTCACATGCAAGGATTCCAAGTAAAGGTATGGAAAAAATCTATCAAGCAAACAGAAAACAAGTAAGAACAGGTGTTGCAATTCCTATTTCAAAAAAAAAACAAAACAAACAAACAAAAAAATGCTTTAAACAAACAATGGTCCAAAAAAGAAAACCCCAAAACCAAAGAAGGGCATTACATAATGATAAAAAGTTCAATTTAACAAGAAAATTTAAATATATATGCACCTAACACCAAAACATCTAAATTTATAAAACTAGTTCTGAGAAACCTATGAAGACTTTTTTTTTTAATTTTTTTATTTTTTGAGACAGAGTCTTGCTCAGTCGTCCAGGCTGGAGTGCGGTGGCACGATCTCGGCTCTCTGCAAGCTCCACCTTCCAGGTTCACGCCATTCTCCTGCCTCAGCCTCTCGAGTAGCGGGGACTACAGGCGCCTGCCACCATGCCCAGCTAATTTTTTTGTATTTTTTAGTAGAGACAGGGTTTCACCATGTTAGCCAGAATGGTCTCGATCGCCTGACCTCATGATCCACCTGCCTTGGCCTCCCTAAGTGCTGTGATTACAGGCGTGAGGCACCATGCCCGGCCGAAGAGATTTAAATAAACATATGATAGTAGTGGGAGACTTCAACACCCTACTGACAGCGTTAGACAGATCACCTAGGCAGAAAACTAACAAAGACATTTGGGACCTAAACTCAGCACTTGCCCAAATAGACCTAACAGAAATCTACAGAGCACTCTGCTGAACAACAATAGAATATGCCCTCTTCTCATCTGCACATGGCATATACTCTAAAATTGATCCCATGCTCAGCCATAAAGTAATTCCCAACAAATTCAAAAATCCTGACATCAACTACACTCTGGGACTACCGGGCAATCAAAATAGACATCAATACAAAGAAGATCTCTCCAAACGATATAATTACATGGAAATTCAACAATCTGTTCCTGAATGACTTTTGGGTAAATAATAAAATTAAGGCAGAAATGAAAAAATTCTTTGAAATTCATGAAAAGAAAGATAAAACATACCAGAATCTCTGAGACACAGCTAAAGCAATTTTAAGAGGAAAGCTGAAAATGATAAATGCCCACATCAAAAAGTTAAAAAGATTTCCAATTTATGATCTAACATCAAACCTAGAGGAGCTAGGAAAACAAGAGCAAACAAACCACAAAGCTAGCAGAAGAAAAGATATTACCAATATCAATGCTAAACTGAATGAAAATGAGATATGAAAACCATACAAAACATCAGAAAACACTGGTTTTTTTGAAAGAATAAACAAGATTGATAGACCACAAGCTAGACTAGTAAAGAAAAAAGAGAGAAGATCCAAATAAACACAATTAGAATGACAAAGGGGATATTTACCACTGACCCCACAGAAATACAAAAAAAAACCCATCAGAGATTATTATCATTTACTTTTATTTTAAGTTCCAGGGTACACGTGCAGAATGTACAGGTTTGTTATGTAGGTAAATATGTGCCATGGTGGTTTGCTGCACCTATCAACCCATCACCTAGGTATTAAGCCCAGCATGCATTAGTTATTTTTCCTAATGTCCTCCCTTCCCCAACACCATCCCCCAACAGGCTCCAGTGTGTGTTGTTCCCCTCCCTGTGTCCATGTGCTCTCATTGATCAGCTCCCACTTATAAATGAGAACATGTGGTGCTTGGTTTCTGTTCCTGTGTTAGTTTGCTGAGGATAATGGCTTCCAGCTCCATCCATTTCTCTGCAAAGGACATGATCTAATTCCTTTTCATGACTACATAGTAATCCATGATGAAAATGTGCTGCATTTTCTTTATCCAGTTTTTCATTGATTGGCATTTATGTTTAATTCCATGTCTTTGCTATTGTGAAGAGTTCTGCAATGAACATACATGTGTCTGTATCTTTGTAATAGAATGATTTATATACCATTGGGTATATACCCAGTTATGGGATTGTTGGGTCAAATGTATTCTGGTTCTAGATCTTTGAGCAATTGCCACAGTATATTCCACAATGGTTGAAATGATTTATATTCCCACCAACAGTGTAAAAGCAATCCTATTTCTGTGCAACCTTACCAGGATCTGTTGTTTTTTGACTTTTTAATCGCCATTCTGACTGGTATGAGATGGTGTCTCATTTTGGTTTTGATTTGCATTTCTCTAATAATCAGTGATATTTCTGTTTTTCTTCCTTTTTTTTTTTGTTAAGATGGAGTCTTGCTCTGTCACCCAGGTTGGAGTGCAATGGCGCGATCTTGGCTCACTGCAACATCTGCCTCCTGGGTTGAAGCAATTCTCTTGCCTCAGCCTCCTGTGTAGCTGGGACTATATGCGTGTGCCACCACACCTGTCTAATTTTTGTATTTTTTCATAGATATGGGGTTTCACCTTGTTGGCCAGGCTGGTCTCGAACTCCTGACCTCGTGATCCATACGCCTCAGCCTCCCAAAGTGCTGGGATTACAGGCATGAACCACTGCACCCGGCCTCAGCTTTTTTTCATAAGTTTGTTGGCTGCATGAATGTCTTCTTTTGAGAAGTGTCTGTTCATGTCCTTTGCCCCTTTTTTAATGGGGTGGTTTGTTTTTTTTTCTTGTAAATTTGTTTAATAAGTTTCTTGTAGATTCTGGATATTAGACCTTTGTCAGATAGATAGATTGCAAAGATTTTCTCCCACTCTGTAGATTGCCTGTTTGCTCTGACTATAGTTTCTTTTGTTGTACAGAAGCTCTTTAGTTTAATTAGGTCCCATTTGTCGATTTTTGCTTTTGTTGCAATTGCTTTTGGTGATTTCATCATGAAATATTTGCCTATGCCTAGGTCCTAAAAGATATTGCCTAGATTTTCCTCTAGAGTTTTTATAGTTTCATGTTTTACATCTAAGTCTTTAATCCATCTTGAGTTAATTTTTGCGTAAGGTGTAAGGAAGGGGTCCTGTTTCAACCATCTGCATATGGCTAGCCAGTTATCCCAGAACCATTTATTAAATAGAGGATCCTTTCCCCATTGCTTGTTTTTGTCAGGTCTGTCAAAGATCAGATAGTTGTAGATGTGTGGTCGTATTTCTAAGTTCTCTATTCAGTTTCATTGGTCTGTGTGTCTGTTTTTGTAGAAGTACCATACTGTTTTTTTGTTTGTTTGTTTGTTTTTACTGTAGCCTTGTAGTCTAGTTTGATGCCTCCAGCTTTGTTCTTTCTGCTTAGGATTGTCTTGGCTATATGAGCTCTATTTTGGTTCCATATGAATTTTTAAATAGTGTCTTCTAATTCTGTGAAGAATGTCAATGGTAGTCTAACGGGAATGGCATTGAATCTATACATTACTTTGAGCAATATGGCCATTTTCACTGTATTGATCCTTCCTATCCATAAGCATGGAATGTTTTCCATCTGCTTGTATCATCTCTGACTTCCTTGAGCATTGGTTTGTAGTTCTCCCTGAAGAAGTCCTTCACTTCCCTTGTTAGCTATATTCCTAGGTATTTCATTCTCTTTGTGGCATTGTGAGTAGGAGTTCTCTCATGACTTGGATCTCTGTTTGCTTGTTGTTGGTGTATAGAAATGCTGTGACCTTTGCACATTAATTTTGTATCCTGAGATTTTACTGAAGTTGTTTATCAGCTTAAGAAGCTTTTAGGCTGAGATGATGGGGTTTTCTAAATATAGGATCAGGTCATCTGCAAACAATTTGACTTCCTCTCTTCCTATTTGAATGTGCTTTATTTCCTTCTCTTGCCTGGTTGCCCTGGCCAGCAATTCCAATACTACATTGAATAGGAGTGGTAAGAGACAGCATACTTGTCTTGTGCCAGTTTTCAAGGGGGAATGCTTCTAGGTTTTGCCCATTCAGTGTGATATTGGCTACGGGTTTGTCAGAAATGGCTCTTATTATTTTTGAGGTATGTTCCTTCAATAGCCAGTTTATTGAGAGTTTTTAACATAAAGGGATGTTGAATTTTATCTAAGTACTTTTCTGCATCTATTGAGATAATTATGTAGTTTTTGTTTTTAGATCTGTTTATGTGATGAATTACATTTATTGATTTGCATATGTTGAACCAGCCTTGCATCTGGGGGTTGAAGCCAACTTTTTCATTATGGATGAGCTTTTTGATGTGCTGCTGGATTTGGTTTGCCCATATTTTATTAAGAATTTTGCATTGATGTTCGTCAGGGTTATTGGCCTGAAGTTTCCCTTTTTTGTTGTATCTCTACCAGGGTTTTGGTATCAGGATGATGCTAGGCTCATAGAATGAGTTAAGGAGGAGTCCCTCCTCTTCAATAATTTGAAGGAGTTTCAGAAGAAAGTGTGTCAGCTGCTCTTTGTACTTCTGGGAGTAATCAGCTGTAAATCTATCTGGTCCTGGGCTTTTTTTTTTTGGTTGGTAGACTATTTATTACTGCCTCAAATTTCAAACTTGTTATTGGTCTATTCAGGGATTCAAATTATTTCTGGTTCAGTCTTGGGAAGGGAGTATGTGTCTAGGAAATTATCCATTTCTTCTCGATTTTCTAGTTTATTTGCATAGAGCTATTTATAGTATTCTCTGATGGTTGTTTGTATTTTTGTGGGGTCAGTGGTGTTATCCCCTTTATCATTTTTTATTGTCTCTTTTATTCTTTTTTTTCTTCTTTATTAGTCTAGATAGTGGTCTATTTTATTTTCTTTTTCAAAAAACCAGCACCTGGATTCAATAATTTTTTGAAGGGTTTTTTTCTGTCTTTATCTCCTTCAGTTCCACTTTGAGATGGGTTATTTCTTGTCTTCTGCTAGCTTTGCAGTTTGTTTGCTCTTGGTTCTCTAGTTATTTTAGTTGTTATATTAAAGTGTAAATTTGAGATCTTTCTAACTTTTTGATGGGGGCATTTAGTATTATAAATTTGCCTCTTAACACTGCTTTAGCTGCATCCCTGAGATTCTGGAACATTGTGTCCTTGTTCCCATGGGTTTCAAATAACTCCTTGATTTCTGCCTCAATTTCATTATTTATCCAGGAGTCACTGAGGAGCAGGTTGTTCAATTTCCATGTAGTTGTGTGGTTTTTGAGTGATTTTCTTAATCACGTGTTTTAATTTGATTGTGTTGTGGTCTGAAAGACTGTTTGTTATTATTTCAGTTATTTTGAATTTACTGAGGAATGATTTGCTTCCAATTATGTAAGAAATTTTAGATTAAGTGCCATATGGCACCAAGAAGAATGTATATTCTGCTGTTTTGGTGTTGAGAGTTCTGTAGATATTGACCAGGTCCACTTGATCCAGAGCTGAATTCAATTCCTGAATATCTTTGTTAATTTTCTGTCCTGATGATCTGTCTAATATTGATGGTGGGTTGTTAAAGTCTCTCACTATTATTATGTGGGAGTCTAAGTCTCTTTGTACGTCTCTAAGAACTTGTTATATGAATCTGGGTGCTCCTGCATTGGGTGCATATATATTTAGGATAGTTAGCTCTTCTTCTTCCCCCATAAAAACCATCAGATCTTGTGAGACTTATTCACCATCTTGAGAACAGCACAGGAAAGACCTGTCCCCATGATTCAATTACCTCCCATTGAATTCCTCCCACAACACATGGGAATTCAAGATCAGGTCTGGATGGGAACACAGCCAAACCATAATATTCCACACTTGGCCCCTCCCAAATCTCCTGTCCTTACATTTCAAAACCAATCATGCCTTCCCAACAATCCCCCAATGTCTTAACTCATTTCAGCATTAACTCAAAAGTCCACAGTCCAACATCTCATCTGAGACAAGGCAAGTCCCTTCTGCCTATGAGCCTGTAAAGTCAAAAGCAAGTTAGTTACTTCCCAGATACTATAGGGACACAGGCACTGGGTAAATACAGCCATTCCAAATGGGAGAAATTGGGCAAAACAAAGGGGCTACAGGCTCCATGCAAGTCCAAAATCCAGCAGGCAGTTAAATCGTAAAGCGCCACAATGATCTCCTTTGACTCCATGTCTCACATCCAGGTCACACTGATACAAGAGGTAGGTTCCCATGGTCTTGGGCAGCTCAGCCCCTGTGGTTTTGCAGGGTACAGCCTCCCTCCCAGGTATTTTCATGGGCTGGGATTGAGTGTCTGTGGCTTTTTCTGGTGCATGGTGCAAGTTGTTGGTGGATCTATCATTCTGGGGTCTAGAGGATGGTGGCCCTCTTCTCACAGGTCCACTAGGCGGTGCCCCACTAGGGACTCTGTGTGGGGGCTCCCACCCCACATTTCCCTTCTGCACTGCCCTAGAAGAGGTTCTTCAGGAGGACTCCACCCCTACAGGAAGCTTCTACCGGTGTATCCAGGCATTTCTATACATCTTCTGAAATCTAGGCGGAGGTTTCCAAACCCCAGTTTTTGACTTCTGTGCACTCACAGGCTCAACATCATGTGGAAGCTGCCAAGGCTTAGGGTTTGGACCCTCTGAAGCCATGGTCTGAGCTCCATATTGGCCCCTTTCAGCCACAGCTGCAGCAGCTGGGACACAGGGCACATAGTCCCTAGGCTGCACACAGCACAGGGACCCAAGACCCAGCCTACAAAACCACAAAACCACTTTTTCCTCCTAGGCCTGCAGGCCTGTGATGGGAGGGGCTGCCATGAAGACCTCTGACATGCCCTAGAGACATTTTCCCCATTGTTTTGGGGAGTAACATTCAGCTCCTCCTTACTTATGCAAGTTTCTGTAGCTGGCTTGAATTCCTCCTCGGAAAATGGGATTTTTTTTTTTTTCTATTACATTGTCAAGCTGCAAATTTTCTGAATTTTTTATGCTCCATTTCCTTAGAAAGCTGTATGCCTTTAATAACACCCGAGTTAACTCTTGAATGCTTTGCTGCTTAGAAGTTTCTTCTGCCAGACACCCTAAATCATCTCTCTCAAGTTCAAAGTTCCACAAATCTCCAGGGCAGGGGCAAAATGCCACCAGTCTCTTTGCTAAAATATAATAAGAGTCACCTTTGCTCCAGTTTCTAACAAGTTCCTCATCTCCATCTGAGACCACCTCAGCCTAAATTTCATTGTCCATATCATTGTCAGCATTTTGGTCAAACCTATTCAACAAGTCTCTAGGGAGTTCCAAACTTTCCCACATTTTCCTGTCTTCTTCTAAATACTCCAAACTGTTCCAATCTCTGCCTGTTACCCAGTTCCAAAGTCTCTTCCACATTTTAGGGTATCTTTTCAGCATTAACCCCCTCCCAGTACCAACTTACTGTATTAGCCTGTTTTCATGCTGCTGATAAAGACATACCCGAGACTGGGAAATTTACAAAATAAAGAGGTTTAACGGACTTACAGTTCCACGTGGCTGGGGAGGCCTCACAATCATGGCAGAAGGTGAATGGCAGATCTCACATGGTGGCAGACGAGAGAGAGATTGTGCAGGGAATCTCCACCTTAAAAACCATCAGATCTGGTGAGACTTATTCACTATCATGAGAAAAGCACAGGAAAGACCTGCCCCCATCATTCAATTATCTCCCATCAGGTCCCTCCCACAACATGGAGGAATTCAAGATGAGATTTAGGTGGGGACTCAGCCAAATAATATTAACAAGCCATATGATTCTATACCTAGAAAAACCTGTAGTCTCTGCCCAAAGGCTCCTAGATCTGATAAACGTCTTCATGTTTCTGGAGACAACAGAAGTTTCTGGATCAAGAAACAATATCAAGTTTTTGGATACAAAACCAATGTACAAAAATCAGTACCATTTCTATACACTAGTAGCATCCAAGATTAGAGCCAAAGCAAGAACACACTCCCATTCATAATAGTCACAATTGAATACTTAAGAAGATAGCTAACCAGAGAAGTGAAGGAGCTCTACAGTAAGAATTACAAAACACCACTGAAAGAAATCAGAGATGACACAAACAAATGGAAAAACATTCCATGCCCTTGGATAGGAAAAATCAATATTGTTAAAATGGCCATTCTGTCCAAGTCAATTTACAGATTCAATGCTATTCCTGTCAAACTACCAACAACCTTTTCACAGAATTAGAAAAAAAAAATCTATTCCAAAATTCATATGGAACCAAAAAAGATCCCAAACATCCAAAGCAATCCTAAGAAAAATGCACAAAGCTGGAGGCAGCACACTATTCAGCTTCAAACTACCGGGTACGGTAACCAAAACAGCATTGTACTGGCATAAAAAACAGACACCTAGACTAATAGTACAGAATAAAGAGTGCAGAAACAATGCTGCACACCTACAACAATCTGATCTTTGACAAAATTGACAATAAGAAACAGTGGGAAAAGGACTCTCTATTTAATAAATGATATAAGAATAACTGGCTATCCATATGCAGAGAATTGAAGTTGGGCCCCTTCATTTTACCATATACAAAAATCAACTCAAGATGGATTAAAGACTTAAATGTAAAACCAAAAACTATAAAAACCCTGGAAGAAAACGACATGACAAAGACTCCAAAAGCAATTTCAGCAAAAACAAAAATTGATATGTGGGACCTAATTAAACTAAAGAGCTTTTGCACAGCAAAAGAAAATATCAGCAGCGTAAACAGGCAACCCACAGAATGGGAGAAAATATTTGCAAACTATGCATCAAACAAAGGTCTAATATTCAGCTTCTATAAGGAATTTAATAAATTTACAAAATAAACTTACTAAAAATGGGCAAAAGAATGCAGACACTTCTTAAAAGAAGACATACACACAGCCAACAAGCATATTAAAAATGCTATCACTAATCATTAGAAATACAAATATGCACATCAAATCATAATGAGATACTATCTCACACCAGTCAGCATGGCTATTACTAGAAAGTCAAAAAGTAACAGATTCTTGTGAGGTTGCAGAGAAAAAGAGAACACTTATAACCACTGATGAGGATGTAAACTAAGGTAGTCACTGTGGAAAGCAGTTTGGAGATTTCTCCAAGAACTTAAAACAAAAGTAACATTTGAACTAGCAATCCCATTACTGGGTATATACCCAAAGAAATATAAATTATTTTATCATATACACGCATGCATGCATATGTTCACTGCAGCACCATCCAAAATATCAAAGACAAGGAATCAACCTAAATGCCCATCAATGGTAGACTGGATAACGAAAATGTGATACATACACACCATAGAATTCTAAGCAGCCATAAAAAATGAAATCATGTCATTTGCCACTAGAGGCTATTATCCTGAGCAAACTAATGCAGGAATGGAAAAACCAAGAACTGCATGTTTTGTCTTATAAATGGGAGTTAAACATGGAGTAAACATGAACACAAAGAAGGGAATAATAGACTTTGGGGCCTACTTGAGGGTGGAAGGTGGGAGAGGATGAAGATCGAAAATCTACCTATCAGATACTATGCTTATTACGTGGTTGACAAAATAATCTGTACACCATACATTCATGCATTCAATTTACCCATCTAGCAAACCTACAAATGTACACCTGAATCTAAAATACAAACTAGAAAAAAGAAGAACGAGAAGCCCCAGAGACACAGGTTTTATTTCCGATGATGATTTAAAAAGCTTTACCAATCCTTTATTCACTCAAAATACATTTATGTGTCAGTCTTGATTTAGGGATACATTAGTGAAAAAAATAAATAAAGCCAACCCTGTGAAGCTTATGTTCTAGTAGCATAGAGGCATACAATAAAGGAATGAAAAAAGAACTGGAATAATGAAGGTTTAATTTTGGAATAAACAAATATCTGAATATGAATGAGTGAATTTAAATTTTAAATATTCCATTTTTACTTTCAAAGTATATTTCAACTCTGTCTTTTTCTAATTCCCATTGATTCCTTTTATATAGTTTGATAAACATAGTAAGTGTCATGGAAAAACAAAAATATACGGAATTAAGAGGATCAAAAAACACAATGGGAGTAGCAGGTTTGGGGAGATTGGCTGCAAGAGAGTTTTCAAGGTAGGTGTCATTGAGAAGGGGTGATTTGATCAAAGACTTAAAGTAAGTATGGATGCCATCTATGCAGAAAAAAAGAATGAGCACACCAGAAAAAGGGAGCAGTCAGTGTTAAGCTCCTGAGTTGAGAATGCTTGAAGCATTCAATGACTCTCAAAGAGGCCAGAAAGCTAGAACAAAATGAGCCAGATGATGAGAAAAAGGAAAGATGAATTCAAGCAGTACTTGGAAACCGACTTGTGCTGGGTCTCACTGGACTTGGTAAAAACTTTCTCTTTTATTCTGTGTATAATGGGAAGCTACTTCATGCAGAGTGTGAGTAGACTTGGGATATGAAATATAGGAAATGAAATAGGAAACCCTTGGGATATGAAATAGGAAACTCTGCATATATATATATACATAAAATTTTAATTTATATATAAATATATAACATACAGAATATATTATATATAAATTAAAATTATATATATATAATATACCACTTTTACTATCCTAGTTTGAGCCTCCATTATATGTCACTTGGATAATTGTTTAGCTTTCTAAGTGGTCTACTTACTTCCATCTTTGCCCCTATTTATATTATATATAATATATCTTGTATATTATTTATATTATGTATATGTTATATATATTATACAGAGAGACAGACACAGAGAGAGAGATTGTAGGGGGTAAAAAAACCTCATAACCTGAGATTCCTTCTTAACACATTTTTAACTGTACAGGGCAGTATTGTTAACTGGATGCATGTTGTTGTACAGCAGGTCTCTATAACTTTTTCACTAAAATTACTTAAATGACTGAAAATGCCCATTGAACAGCCCTATTTATTCCTTTCCTCAGACTCTGGCAACCACAATTCTACTTTCTGTTACTATGAGTCTGATTACCTAGATACCTCATATAAATGTAATCCTGCAATATTTGTCCTTCTGTGGCCGGCTTATTTCACTTAGAGTAACGTCCTCATAGTTCATCAATATTGTAGCATATGACAGAATTTCCTTCGTTTTTTAAGGCTGAATAATATTTTATTATATATACACATATATAGTTATATATATTGTATAGTTTTATATATAAATATATATATATGTGTATATATATATGCCACATTTCGTTTATCCACACATCAATAAACATTTAGATTGTTTTCACCTCTTCACTATTGTAAATAATGCTGTAATAAGCAGGGCGCAGTGGCACGCCTGTAATCCCAGCATTTTGGGAGGCCAAGGCGGGCGGATCACGAGGTCAGGAGATTGAGACCATCCTAGCTAACACGGTGAAACCCCGTCTCTACTAAAAATACAAAAAATTAGCTGGGCATGGTGGCGGGCGCCTGTAGTCCCAGCTACTCGAGAGGCTGAGGCAGGAGAACTGCATGAACCCGGGAGGCGGAGCTTGCAGTGAGCCGAGATCGCGCCACTGCACTCCAGCCTGGGCGACAGAGCAAGACTCCGTCTCAAAAATAAATAAATAAATAAATAAATAAATAAATAAATAAATAAATAAATAATAATGCTGTAATAAATATGGGAGTGCAAATATCTTTTCTAAATCCTGTTTTCAATTCTTTTGTATTAAATACTCAGAAGTGAGATTACTGGAGCACATATGGTAGTTTTATTTATTTTTTTTTTTGAGGAAATTCCATACTGTTTTTCATAGCAGCTGCATCATTTTACATTCCCACCAACACTGCAAAAAGGGTTCCTATTTTTTTACATCCTTGTCAACACTTGTTATTTTGTTTGTCTGTTTTGTTTTGTTTATAATGACCATCCTAATAGCAGTGAGATGCTGCCTCACTGTAGTTTTGATTTGATTTCCCTGATGATTAGTGATGCTGAGTATTTTTTCATATATTTGTTGGCATTTGTATGTCATCTTTGGAGAAATGTCTACTTAAGTTCTTTGCCTGGTTTTTAGCGGGATTATTTGGGAATTTTTGGTCAAGTAGTAGAAATTTTGTATATACTATTGATATTAACTCCTCACCAGATATATGCATTGCAAATATTTTCTCCCATTTCATAAGTTGCCTTTTCATTGTTTTACTGTTGATTTTTCCTTTTGCCATGCAGCTTTTTGACTTGATACAATCCCAGTTGTCAATTTCTGCTTCTGTTTTCTGTGCATTTGGTATCATATCCAAGACATTACTGGCAAGACCAATGTTATGAAGTTTTCCCCTGTATTATTGTCTAAGAGTTTTATATTTTCAGTTCTTACATTGTCTTCAATATATTTTGAGTTTACTTTTGTATATCATGTATGATAAAGGTCCAATTTCATTCTCTTCCCTGTGGATATCCAGTTTTCCCAATATTATTTGTAGAAAACACTATTCTGTCCTCATTGTGTAGTCTTGGCATTCTGGTTGAACACCAATTAACTGTATATGTGTGGGTTTATTTTTGGGTTCTCTATTATGTTCCATTGGTTTATATGTCTGCCTTTTTGCCAGTATCATATGGTTTTGATTACTAAAGATTTGTAACGTGTTTTGAAGGCAAGAAGTTTGAGAACTCCAGGTTTGTTCTTATTTCTTATTATTGTTTTTACGTGGGATTTTTTGTAGTTCCATGTGAATTTTAGGATTTTTTTTCCTATCTCTGAAAAAAATGACTTGGGAATTTTTATAGGAATTGTATTGAACCTGCTGTTTGTTTGGGGTACCATATACATTTTAACAATATTAAATCTTCCAATGCAGGAGCATGGTATGTCTTTCTACTTCTTTGTGTTTCTTTAAATTATTTCAGCAACAGTTTGTAGTTTCAGCATACAAGTTTTTTGCCCTTTTAGTTAAGTTTATTTCTAAGTATTTTGTTATACTATTTGTATACTATTGTATATGCTATTACTTTGTTCTCAGATTGTTTGCTGTTAGTATATAAAAATATAACTGATTTTTACATGTTAATTTTATGTCTTGCTACTTTACTGGATTCATTTATTAGTTCTAACAGTTTTTGTGGACTCTTTAGAGTGTTCTACATATAAGATCATATCATCTACAAATGTAGATAATTTTCACATAGATAAACAATCACATATGGTAGTTTTATTTTCATTTTTTTAAGGAACTTCCATACTGTTTTTCATAGCAGCTGCATCATTTTACATTCCCAAAAACAGTGCAAGAAAGGTTCCTATTTCTTCACATCCCTATCAGCACTTGTTATTTTTTGTCTGTCTGTTTGGTTTTGTATATAATGGCCATCCTAGTAGGATCTTTTCTGCTCCTTTCTTATTTGGATGCTTTTTGCTTATTTTTCTTGCCTAGTTTATCTGGCCGAGTCTCCTAGTACAGGTTGATCATTCCTAATCCAAAAATTCAAACTCTGGAATGTTACAAAACAAAAGGCATTTTGGGCACCAACATGGTGCCACAAATGGAAAATTCCACACCTAATTTCACATACACAAACTTTACTTCATGAACAAAATTATTACAAATATATAAAATTATCTTTAGGTATGTGTATAAGGTGTCTATAAAACAGAAAGTTATTGTTCAGGATTTGGGTCCCATCCGCACAATATCTCATTATGCAGATGCAAAAATATTACAAAATCTAAAATCCAAAACACTTCTGGAATAAAGTATTTCAGATAAGGGATATCCAACCCATATTATTTTGAATAGAAGGGGTAACAGCTACCTTGTACTGTCCTTTATCTTAAAGGAAAAGCTTTCAGTTTTTCATCATCGAGTATGATGTTTACTATGGGCTCTTCATATACAACCTTTGTTGTGTTAAGGTAATTTCCTTCTATTACTAGTTTTGTTAGTGTTTTATCATGAAAGGGTGTTGAATTTTGCCAAATGCTTTTTCCTAACTTCTTTCCAGTTTTTCCAACCAAGAGTGTCTTTCTCAAGGACCTTACAGGCATCTCTTTGAAATGTAATCATGAAGGAAGAAAGCACCCCGATCTCCCAGTCTGTCTGGAAGAGCAAGAGCCTAATTTTGATAAGTGCTAAGCAGCAAACACAAATGACCTAATCACATTGACCAAACCTCTCCACTAAAGTTCATCCTCCACTACTTCTCCAATAACATACCCAGCTCTTGAAAATCCTCCTGCCCTTTGTTTCAGCTCAATCAGAGATTGATTCAGTTCAATCTCTCTCCCTTATTGCAAAAGCCTTGATATCTATTGAGTGATCTTCTTGCTTCTCTGTTTAACTGGCCTGCTGTAAGTTTTCTTTGACACCAGTGAGCTAGAAAGAAAGTAAAGAGGATGTGATAGAAGCCAAGTAAAGAATGAGTACCAAGGGAAAGTAATTGATTGTATTAGTCCATCCTTCTGTTATACCTGTAGTACCTGAGGCTGGGTAATTCATTTTAGAAAGAGGTTTAATTCACTCATTCTGCAACAGGTACAGAAAGCGTAATGGAAGCATCTGCTTCTGGTAGGGGCCTCAAGAAGCTCACAATCATGGCAGAAAGCGAAGGTGGAGGATGTGCATCATGTGATGAGGGTAGGAGCAAGAGAGAGCAAGGGAGAAGTGCCAAGCTCCTTTAACAACCAGCTCTCACATGAACTAAGAGTGAGAACTCACTCATTACCCTAGAGACAGCACCAAGCCATTCATGAGTTCTCTCTCATAGCCAAACACCTCCCATTACGCCCCACCTCCAACAATGGGAATCACATTTCAACATGAGATTTGGAAGAGACAAACATTCAAACTGTATCACTGACCAAATGCATTTGATTTATAAGATGAGCACAAATAAAAGACTAAACATTTAGCAATAAGAAGGTCATTGCTAACTTTGAGAACTATTGACCTTACAATGGTTGAAATAAAACCCTAATGAGAGTAAATTTGAAAGAGAATGGAAATAGATAACACTTTCCAGGAGACAGTACTGCAAATGGAGGCAGAAAAATGACTAGTAGCTGGAAAAGGAACTTGTTTAAGAAATATTATGAAAATAAGTTTCCTCAAATAGTTATTTGAAGTGCAAAACATAGTTGTTTACACTTTAAGTTTGAGATGCTGAATGCCTTTAGACATTTGAAGAAATATTTGTATGTAAACATTATGTTAAGTGCTTAAGGAAAACTACTAAGACAATAAGAAAAAAATCCACTTCCATATGAACAAAATAAAAGAATTAAATTGAAAAATTTATCTATCTAACTGAATGCAAGAGAAAAGTAAAAAGAAACAATAAGCAAAAATAAGGATAGCAAAAAGAATACACAAATAAGAAAATATATTATAAATGAGATATTTGAACAATAATGAGTTCTTTCAAATTGAATTTATTTAAAATTAGTTTCTTATTTAATTGCATTGTAATCTGAAACCAGGATTCTCAATGCCACTAAGTTAGAAACAAATAGTATAATTGTTAGTAACAAGAGTTTGAAAATAAAATGATGCATGTCAAAATAATTCATGACTAAAACATTGAATCATGTTCATGAATTGCTAAAAATGAAAGCCAAAAACATTTATAACTAATGATAATAAAAGTAATAACTATCAAAACAAAAAAATGGTATAGGCATACAATTTTATTGTATTTCACTGTATTGTGCTTTGCAATATTGCTTTTACAAAATGAAGGTTTGTGGCAATCCTGCCTTGAGTAATTCTTTTGGTGCCATTTTTCTAACAGCATGTGCTCAATTTGTGTCTTTGTATCACATGTTGGTTATTCTCCCAATATTTCAAACTCTTTTATTATTATTATGTCTGTTACAATGATCTGTGACCAATGATCTTTGATCTTTGATGTTACTATTGAGACTTCACAAATGCACCTACCTAAGACAGTAAACTTAATTGATTAATGTTTCATGTGTTCTAAGAACTCTATTCACTGGCTGTTCCCCTATCTCCCTCTCCTCAGGCCTCCCTACTCCCTAAGACACAATAATATTAAAATTAGGCCAGTTAATAACCCTACAAAGACCTCCAAGTGTTCAAGTGAAAGGAAGGGCCGCATATCTTTAACTTTAAATTAAAAGGTAGACAATCATGCCTTATTGTGGAAGACATCTCAAAAGCTGAGCTAGGCCAAAAGAGAGACCTCTTGTGCCAAACAGCCAA
Organism: Pongo abelii; assembly: GCF_028885655.2. Lineage (NCBI taxonomy): Eukaryota > Metazoa > Chordata > Mammalia > Primates > Hominidae > Pongo > Pongo abelii. The sequence continues at coordinate 35,532,416 of NC_071998.2, forward strand.
ATTGTGAGTACTAAAGCAAAGTTCTTGAAAGAGACTATGCACTCTAGTGAATGCAGCATGAATGATAAAAAAGTGAAACAGGCTTACTGATGATATATAAAGTTGATGGGTCTGGATAGAAGATCAAGCCAACTACATTTCCTTAAACCCCAAACCTAATCCAGAGTAGGGCCCTAACTCTCTTCAATTTTGTAAAGGCTAAAAGAAGTGAAGAAGCTACAGAATAAGTTTGAAACTAACAGTGGTTGCTTCATGAGACTTAAGGAAAGAAGTCATCTCCATAACAAAAAAGTGCAAGGTGAAACAACAAGTGCTGATGTAGAAGCTGCAGCAAATTGTTTCGATCTAGCTAAGACAATCGATGAAGGTGGCTACATAAAACAACAAATTTTCAATGTTGACATAACAGCTTTCCATTGGAAGAAGATGTTATCTAGGGCTTTCTAGCAAGAGAGAAGTCAGTGTCTGGCTTCAAAGCTTCAAAGAACAGGCTGACTTTCTTGTTAGGGACTAATGCAACTGGTGACTTTAAGTTGGAGCCAATGTTAATTTACCATTCTGAAAACCCTAGAGCCCTTAAGCATTATGCTGTATTTACTCTTCCTGTGCTCTATAAATGCAACAATAAAGCCTGGATTACAACATGTCTGCTTATAGCATCGTTTACTGAATATTTTACTCAGTTCTCTTTATTGTTGAGACCCACTCCTCAGGAAAAAAAAAAAAAAGATTTCCATCAAAACATTACTGCTCATTAATGATAATGGTCACCTAAGATCTCTGATGGAGATGTACAAGGAGATAAAGTTATGCTTATCAACACAGCATCCATTCAGAAGCCCATGGATCAAGGAGAAATCTATATTTTTTAAGTATTATTATTTAAGAAATTTTTTTATAAGGCTATAGCTGCCATAGGTTGTTATTCCCATGATGGATCTGGGCACCATAAATTAAAAACCTTCCAGAAAGTATTCACCATCTTGATGTCATTAAGAACATTCATGATTCATGAGAGGAGGTCAAAATATCAACATTAACAGGAGAGTTGAAGAAGCTGATTTCAACCCTCATGGATGTCTTTGAGAGGTTCAAGATTTCGATGGAGAAAGCAACTGCAGATGTGGTGGAAACAGTAAGAGAACTAGAAGTGGAGACTGAAGATGTGACTGAATTGCTGCAATCTCATGATAAACTTGAACAGATGAGGAGTTCTTTCTTATGAATAAGCAAAAAAAAGTGCTTTCTTGAGATGAAATTTACTGCTTGTAAAGATGCTTTGAACATTGTTAAGATTACAACAACAGATTTAGAATATTACATAAACTCAGTAGATAAGGCAGTGACAGCATTTCAGTGGATTGTCTTTACTTTTGAAAAGAAGTTCTACTTTGGGTAAGATGCTATCCAATAGCATCACATACTGCAGAGAAATCTTTCATGAAAGAAGAAGTCAATCAATGGGGCAAATTTCATTGTTATTTTAAGAAATTCCCACAGCCACCCCAACCTTCAGCAAGCATCATCCTGATCAGCCAGCAGCGATGAACATGGAGGCAACCCTCCACCAGCAAAAGTTTATGACAGGCTGAAGCCTTAGATGATTGTTAGCATTTTTAGCAATAAAACATTTTAATTAAGATAGGTACATTATTTTTTCACATTTGATAGACTACATAAGTATAAACAAAACTTTTATATGTACTTGGAAACCAAAAATTTGTGTGACTTGCTTTATTTTGATATTTACTTCATCATTATAGTTTGAAACCAAACCCACAATATCTAGAGGTATACCTGTAATTATATGAACATTTATAATCTTAAATAAATTTCTTCAATAGCAACATGATTTTTAAAATACATCAGTTATATATTCAACTCACAGAACCAGGAAAAGAATCATAGAGTTAAATAAGAATAAGAAAAGAAAAATATAATAAAAAACAAAGAAATGATATAAATTGTTAAAGTTTTAATGAAACCTGTCTTAGTTGGCTTGGGCTGCTATAACAAAATACCACAAATTGGGTAGCTTATAAACAGCAGAAATGTATTTCTCACAGTTCTGAAGGGTGGAAATTCAACATTAGTTTGGCAGCATGGTTGGGTTCTTGTGAGGGCCTTCTTCTAAGTTGCAGACTGCCAGTGTCTCATTGTATCATCACATGGTGGAGAGTAGGGCAGAGAATGAAAGCACTGTCATGTGACTCTTATGGGCATTAATTTTATTCATGAGGACTCCACCTTTATGACCTCATCTACTCCTAATTACGTCTTGAAGGCCCCACCTCCTAATACCATTGCACTAGAGATTAGATCTCAACATATGAATTTTAGTGAGACACAAACATTCAGTCCATAAAATTATTCTTTGAAATGATTAATAAGATAGACAAATCTCATGCAATTTGCATCAAGTTTGTAAAAGAAAGAAGAAACTAACAAATAATACTAAAGTATTGAGACAAAAATTTTCTGTAGCAGGACTGCTTTCTTCTTTATCATTTGATGCCCACCTATGTTGGGCCACCTTTCACTTTCAGACTTGGAGAAAAACAGCCCACCTACAGTTGGGTGCCTGGATTTCTGGGAGATTATTGAGAAGCTGGCTGATACAACTCAGAAGTGTGGTGTTGATAGCTCTCCCTCCTTTCTTTTCTATGGATTCCCCCAGGGTAGGGTTCTTTTTTGTGAACTTTCTGGAGAAGTATTGAGAGTTTAGATACCATCTAAGAAATATGCTATCTATAAGGTGATAGCCTGAGCTATATATCATGTTGGCCAGGGTGGTCTCGCTCTCCTGACCTCAGCTGATCTGCCTGCCTTGGCCTTTCAAAGTGCTGGGATTACAGGCATGAGCCAACATGCCCAGCCAAGCACAGCTCTTAATGGAGGACTGTTAAAGTACATTGTAAGAAAAGCATTTGGAGTCAGAGATATGTTGCAGCCATCTTTGAAAAATAGAATCTATCCCACTGACACTACCAATGTTCTTGAGAGTGTGACAAATCAGTTACTCTCATAAACTGCCAGTGATAATGCAGTTTGGTTCAGTGGCTCAGGAGGACAGTTTGGAACAACCAAAAGGCATATACCATGTAATATAGTAGTTCCTCTACTATTTTCCCTATATACTTACATAAATTCTAATAAATACACTTATTAAAAATTGTGGTATTTTATAAGGAAATAGTCTAAATTTTCTTCAATAGAGAAAGTATGATATTTAATATATATAAGCATATATATGAATATATATATATTTTTTCATTCACAGTTCGTAGCTCATAACTCTCATAACCATTGTTACAGTATTTTGTTATAATGTTGGGGCAATTTGGGCCTTAGAAGCGACCTCAGGAAACAAAATCTCTCTCTCTGACCCTCTCCTGTCCTTCTTTTACCTGCCCAAGTCAGGACTTTAATCTGATTGTGGGTCATAAGACCCTCATTCCAGAGAGGGTTCTGCCCCATACTCTGGAGGAAGGAATGTTGCACAGAGACTAAGAAGGACCTAACAGACAGGACTTGCTGGGTTTAGATCATACCCTTTTCATCCAATTACATTTTGATGCAATTGTCCATGTTTCAGTGAACCAATTAAGTCTCCAAAAAGACCCAAAGGACAGAGTTCGGCGATTCCAGAAAGCTGACCGTGTGATTCCTCCAGATTCCTGGAGGATAGCATACCCAGGGAGGGCATGGAAGCTCCCTGCACCTTACCCCATACCCTACCTTATGCATCTCTTTATCTGTAGTCTTTGTACTATCCTTTCTAATAAACTGGCAAAAATAAGTTTTTCCCTGAGTTCTGTGAGCTGCTCCAGCAAATTAATCAAACCCAAAGAGAAGGTCACAGGAACCACAAACAGAAGTTGGTCAATCAGAAGTCTCAGGGGCTCAGACTTGCGACTGGTGTCTGGGGTAATGGGTCCGTCTTGGGGACTAAGCCTTAAACCTGTGGGATCTGACACTATCTCTAGGTAAAGTATCTGAATTAAATTGGAGGGCACCCAACTGGTGTCTGCTGCTTGGTATGTGAGGAAAAATCCCCACATATTTGGCCATAGAATTCTCCTTCTGTAATGATGATTGTTGTGTTGTGTGAGAGCAGAGGAAAACACAGTTTGAGAGAGTTTTGTCCTACAGAGAAAGAAGGAAAATAAGACTTACATGTATGATTGAATATCATAAATTATTTTTTAAATAAACAGAAACTACACATACACACACAATGAATTGATCTCAAAACCAGTGTTAAGTAAGAAACTTTTGGACAAGCTCATTTGTATGACAACTGTTTGGCATATTATCTGCAGATGTATATATTAACCTAAGTTTGGAGAAAAAATTTTGACCTGGATTTCTGCCTTTAGATATATATCAGGGCAGATATCCCGAATGACTCTCACTATAAAATAATTTGAAATATTGGCTAAAATATTGGAAAAAAATTAACTTGGAGGTTAGCTCTTAAGCAAAGGGGTAAAACATAGATAAAATTAATAATACCAGAATATTAACAATATTAATATCAGAATATTAACCTGATACTGAAACTGCAGCTGCAGTAAAGGTATTTGTTCATCTTGGTAACAACAATCTTAAGAGAAAGTAAAAAGACAGTACCTAAAAGAGAACAAACACATAATTCATTTTGAAGTCTCAAAAAGCAAAATCTACATAGACAGAGAACAAGAGTGCAGGGAGATACTGACTACAAAGCACACACAAATATAAATTTTAGGAAGGTGATAGAACTGTTCTATAGTTTGATGGTAGTAGCTACATGGTTCCTAGCATTTGGAAAAACTCATAGAACTGTACATCAAAAAGAGTAAATTTTACTAGGTGTAATTTTTTTAATAAATAAACATCAAAAAATTACTTGAGAAATTCTCAATGTTTCTAAATTAAACAACACACATGACAATAACCACTGGGGTAACAAAGAAATCATAAGTGAAATTTAGAAATATTTTCAATTGAATGATAAAATGTAAGATATCAAAATCTGTGAGATGTATCTAAAGCAGTATTTAGAATATTTATTTATTTATTTATTTATTTATTGAGACAGGGTCTCCCTCTGTTTCCCAGGCTGCAGTGCATTGGCATGATCATGGATCACTGCAGCCTCTAACTCCTGAAGTGAAAACATCCTCCCACCTCAGCCTCCTGCATAGCTGGAACCACATCTGGCTTACTTATGACTTTAAATGTGTGTATTAGAAGAAAAAAAATATCTAAAATAAATTATCTAAGTGTCCATCGTAAGAAGCTAGAAAATGAAGAGCAAATTAAACATTAATAAGTAGAAGTGGGGAAAGAGTAAAGATCAGAACTGAGACTAATGAAATAAAAAATGGAAAACCAATAAAAAATTATGACACAAAAAGCTGGTTCTTTCCTCACTAGATTAATCAAAATTACAAAAAATACACATTTTACCAAATGTAAAATAAACCTCAATCATGTTGCTTAAAAAAAAAATTTAGCAAGCAGAATTTGGCAATATATAACTTGTAAATTCCACTGACTTACCCCAGAATTGCAATGCTAGAAGGTGAAATAATCTTTATTCCCACAGAGACCAAAAATGTGTTTCATAAAATTCAAAACTATTTCTGATTTAAAAAATATTTTAAGCATGGGAATAAAGAAATATTTCCTTAACTTTATCAAAAAAATCTGTCAAAACAGAAACCCTCCTCAATAGTGAATAAAATTCTAAGTATATTTATATTAACATTCACCTGGCAAAATGTATTCGTCTTTCAAAATTCATCTTAGATATAACCTCTCCAAATATTTTTTGGCACATCTTTTAACACTCTCCAATAATTTGCTATTTTCTCTATAATAATATCATCTTATACTTCATTTGTACTTAAATTTGTTCATTTAAATGTCTTTCTTCTAAATTTGAATACAAATTCCTTAAAAACCAGAACTTTGTTTTATTCTTAATAATTTTGGTTTCAAATGTTTATATAATTTTTTAGCACATAGCGTTTAACATATGGTTCAGATTTTTAAAGTGTATATTATTTTCTTTACTTTTATATCCTGAAAGTTAGTAATCATTCTTTTTATTATAGATGTTTTAATAACTTTAATAATTTGCTGAAAGTTACTTAATTAAAAAGAAGAACTGAAACTCAATTTTAGATACCTACCCAACTCAAATGTTTTCACTTTAGTAACGTTGTATTAGTTGCCATTGCTGCTATAACAAATATTAAACATTTCTTGGCTTCAAATTACACAAATTTATCATTTTACAGTTCTTCCTAGTGAGATCTATGTGGGATAGATCTATCTAAAATCAAAGTGTTGGCAGAACTGCATTCTTCTCAGCAGACTTCAGGGGAGAATCTATTTTCTTGCCTTTCTGGGTTCTGCAGGCTGCATACCTTGCTTGGCTTGTGGTTGTCTTCCACTTCAAAGCAAGCAATTGCTGGTCATGTCTTTCTCACATAACAGCACTCTGATTCTGACTCTTCTGTCTCCTTCCTTCACTTTTAAGAACCTTCGTGATTGCATTGGAACCACACATATAATTCAGGATAAACTCTCCATTTTAATGTCAGCTGATTAGTAACCTTAATCCTCTCCTTCCTACGCAACATAACATATACACAGGTTCTGGGGAGTAGAACATGGATCTTTTAGGGAAGATATAATTCTGCCTGTCACACAAATCCATTAACATGATCCACTTAAACGTTAATGAGTTAATGAGTAAAAATATTGAATATTGAGTCTTGAACCTGTAATACTTTTAATACAAATACTTTTAGTATATAACACTTTCAGAGTATAAATAAAAACATAAATATATATATATAAAATTCTTGGGCAAAATGTATTTCCTAGATCACAATTTACATTTAAATCAAAGGATAAGTGTTGTTCTACAAGACTCAAACCAAATTAAGTGGAAAGAAAAAGAAAAAATAAACAATGTTATCAGATTTAAAATAAGCAATTGTTGAGAATAGACTTTACAGAGTGTGGTGGCTTTCAATCTGTTCTCCGGAAACTGTAGTATTTCCCAAGCTCCAAAGAGGCTTTCTGCTTTTAACACTGAATAAAAATGATTTTTTTTCCAATTTGCAAGGGGAAAATGAAAATTTTTTTTCCAATTTTAACTTTTTCCCCCTTAAAAACAAACAAACAAACAAACAAAAAAACCTTTTGGCACCTGCTGCCACATTTCCTCTATTAAACACTAGCAGATAATAAAATCAATCACTGAATAATTGAAAAATGTTTTTTAAATAATAGTAAAATAAACCACTACCAGAGAGAGAAAGTCTTTCTCAATTTAACATCTTGTTTTTCTTATTTTTTACGTTTGTAAAGATTATTTATGACATTATGGAGAGATAATAAGATGAGGCCCTGTAACGCTTAGTTTTGTGCCTTCATATCTCTTTACATAAATGATTGTTTAAAACTATCTTATCAGAACTCCTCAATATACGTACACTATGCTCATTGTGCTACCTCTCCTCTCTCCTTTCTATTTATATTCATACCATATCTATGTGTCAGATTTAATTCAATCTCACATGCTCCACAGCATCCCCAGATAACACCAGCAAATGTCACCTGATTTTGTCCACTGTGTACATATAATTACGTATAGACCTGGCTGTTATATGGTGCTAATAATAAAATAAAATCAGTGTATTCTTTTCTATATACATTTCTCTATATACACTTTCATATATATGTATATCCCTATATATACAAGTTTTTACCCTGAAAGCCAAATATAGCCATCTGTCTGTGAATGGCTTATGAAAATCATTAATAGGGATAAAAATAGACTAATTAATATTTAGCTTTCCTTACTCAAAATAAGATTTTGCAGAAAAAATGGGCCTGAAAACTTGGTAGTATTGAAGTGGACTTTGATACACTTCACAGTTTATATGAGTGGTCCAGAGAGGAAGAGGAAAGAAGGAAATTCCCACCCCTTATAATCCCAGGGATTTCGGAACCGGGTGTGGGAGATGAGTAATTTTAGAAACTGCTAGATAAGTAGAGGGGTGGCCAAGCACATTTAGGTAGTGGCATAGTAGCAAGGAGAAAGCAAGCCTTTAGAAGCTTGCACAATGACATTTTCAACTCAGCATCTGGGCTTCATGGCTGAGATGGTAGTGTTTCAAGATACATACACAGGTGAAGCTAAAGCTGTCCTTCTGGCTTTCCATGGCCTATGTGTAAGAGACCAAGAAGTCTTTGCAAATTAGGGGAAATAATAGGAAATAATGAAAAATCCCTGGATCTAAAGCAAAGAGTCTATCTCCGCTGAAGATTTCAAGCTCAAAGACCAATGATGCCAGAGCCCTAGACTCCACAAGGAAGAGTGCAGCTTTATCCAGAGAGCTAGAAACAGTTGCAGCACAGAAGGCACCACTCCCAAAAGCAGACCACAACTGCAAAATCTATCTAAAGAATGGTATGATTTCTCCTCTGCCATGATGACAAAATAAGACACCCTTTCACTATCTGTCCCAACACTACCTGGGAACAGAGCAGATTTGAAAGACAGAGTCCCTTTTCTGAGATACCCAAGAAGAGTTTGGGTTGCATAAAAAGATAATGATATTGTTGGTTTGCCACGAGGTCATAAGATAGGACTGAATTTCTTTCTCTTTACCCAGTAGATTACACTTGCAGACAATAAAAAAAAAAAAACCTATCTATTCATTAATTACAGTGTGGATAATGTTGGAGCCTCAAGTTGTTCATTAATTGTCTAGAATGCATGTCTTAACTTTGATACGTTTTTTCATTTGGCACAGTGCTAGTCACAAAGTAAACATTAATACTTGATGAAGAGAAATAAACATATCCCCCCACAAGTGTCATTGTGGAGCTTCGGACTACCTGTGGCTCTTAACAAAGGGCAATACTGCCTTCTTAGGAGGTATTGGCACTATAAAGACATGTTTTTGCTTTTCACAGTGGCTAGGAAGTGCTACAGCATTTTAGTGGTTGGGAACCAGGGTTGCTAAATGCCAAAAAACAAACAACATTCTGCACTATAAAGCATTGTCTTACCTGAATTGCCAACAGAATCCCCACTGAGAAACACTGATAAATGGAGGCACTGTAGTTACAAATACAGGACAGATAAAATTACAAAACAAGAGAAGAACATAACAGTATGCAAGAATAGAAAGAAAAACAAAACAGAGAGAGAGGTAAATGCTTATCAATGTTGCTAAGAGATAACTACTAAAGACAATAGACAGAATTATTTAAAAACACCAAAACCGCAGGTCATTTGGTGGTTTTCAAAATGGTCACTCACTAATGTGCACTATTGCTAACTTTTGGTTAACAGACAGATGGTTCTCTTGAACTCACTTAAAATCTCTAAGAGATGCTGGAAGACATGGCAGGCATTGGTGGCAGTGGCCATGGGGGATGGAGGCAAAGGGAAGCAGATGGAGATGGTGAAGGCAGTAGGTCAACTTCTCCTACCCTGTGCAATTAAACCTCTGAGTGAAGATGCTAGCCTTCTGACTTTAGTGGAAACCAGGTGGAGGCTAAATTTATAAGTAATGCATTCACAGCCCCTCTATGGCAACAGAAGGGGGAAAAGTCATAAAACAACTAAAAGGTTATCCAGAAATATACATACTTTCAGTCAAAATATATGGAGAAAGACAATGGAAATCTCTTTCAATATTTCATTTTTTAAATACATGTTTACAATAACTCTTCAAAATTTGAGACTGACATCTTCAAAAGCTTCAATATGACTGGTATCCCTTCTTCAGCTTTATATATTGAACTACCAATAGTATCAGCGGATATAAAAATGACTCAGCTCTGTACAGCACATTCTGAACCTATGAAATACTTGTTGTTTGCCCATCAAATATACACAGTTTCCTCTCAAATATACATATTTTCCTCTCTAATAAATATGAGCCTATAGACAAATCAAAAGAGTTTAAAACCTACTTCCTTGTATCAACCTTGCCAATAAATTTTAGTAAATTACAAACAGAAGAAACACTATACTTAAGGAGAAACAAAAAGATTTTTATCCTTTGCAGCAAAATAAAATAGCTATGTGCCTTTAGGTTCTTGTGTTCCCTATAGTTTCTCCAATAATTAGCCTTCATACACCTGCACTGACCTTGAACCACTTTTCTCTTTTCTAGATGTTTGGATGTATATAAAAAACAATTGCAACCACTATGAAAATAGTCACCAACTCATATAACAAAGACTGTACAGAAATAGAGATAAAAAGAAAATAAAATAGTGTATAAAATACATTGAACATATTTTGATCCCTGTTTTTTATTTCCTCCTCATTTCCCTATGGAGTTGCTGCAGGATCTCAGAGATCATTAAGAGTGAATGCTTGCATTCTCTGAGCATAGACAGGAGGACAATAGAAATCAGGACCAACTGGCTTGGAAGTGAGTTTAGTTGCAAATATGGATATAACCAATTCAATTTGCTGTTTTTAAACTCCTTTAAACTGAAAAATAATCTTCATAGCCATATTAATAAAACTGATGAGAATACGAAGAAACAAGTTCTCAGTTTGGGAAGCATTTAAATTGTTTTGGTCGCTTAATATTATACTGAAGTATCTATGAAGTCATATACACACATGCCACACAAAGCCAATTTGCTCTTTGCTTAGATAACATCAGAGCTTTTGATTATTTCTTGTACAAAGATATTTAAAAAGCACAGTCCAATCCTTATTCACAGTCCACACTATATCCACTCTAAAAACAAAGGCAGACTTTCAGCCAGAAAAGAAACATTAATTTTTACTTCTTCACATTTGATTTTTGAGAGGAGAACAAGTAAAAATAAACCTTATCTCTTGACAGAGCATTGACACATGAGAAAATTGATTAACAGGGTTTCTTGGTGGAAATTTAAAGCTTAGGAAATACAAAGATTTTTATGAAGCCCAAACATAATTTACATATTATCATTGTAGTTTTTCAAATGAACTGAGAAATAATTTTACGAAATTGAAGACAAAAGAAATGTTAATGTTTATTTTTGTGACTCTTTGTTACAGCAACTTAATCCATACATTAATTCAAACAGCAGAAATTAGTTTCTCTGCTGAAAAATGGTTCAGGGCGAAGATGTGGAGAGGAGATGGGTGAATTCTTCTCTACTCCATGAAAAATTCCCTTTTCTCTGCCATTGCCTGAATAATTTAGGTGGACCACCACCAGCCACTTCAGCCACTTTATAGCCCACAGAAAGAGAAAACAGAATGTAAGTCATGTTCCTTTTTAAACAGTATGAGTTGGAATTTGCACACATCACATCACTAATATTTCATTGGCTGGGATTTCACAGATGTCTACACCTAGCTACAAGGAAGCCTGGAAAGGGTACTGCTGAGACAAGCATTCATGTAAGCCAGATAAAAATTACATGGTCAGTTACTGAAAGGAAAAAAGAAAGTTTGGATACTGGGGGACAATAACAGTCTTTGACATGTGAGTGATTACCTCTCCTCAAGGGAGACCAGGGACTCAAGGTTTAGAGTAAGAGAAAAACCTACTTTTCATTGTACTCATTTTGTTCTGTGTATATGACTTATGATATTTTCAATTTTATACCATGTGCACTTGTATTTTATCAATATTTTTTACTTAAAATAAGTTTTTTTTAAATAATTTAAATGGTTTAAAATAGTTAAGAACTATTATAAATAAAAAGACATAATGGCTTTTCCCAATATCTTCAAAACTTGACACTAATTGAAGCTTAATCTTTAGCACTAAAGTATGCAAATGTACATGCTTGTGCTTTAAGACGTAATCACACACTTTTAAACTTTGTTAATAGAGTGCTTAAGAGCACTGTCAGGAGTCAGATTGCTAGGTTCAAACACTGGCATGACTGCAGCACCGACTAGCTATGTGATCTAAGGCAAATTACCTAATCGTTCTGTCCATCTTGCTTCCTCATCAATAAAAAGAGTTAATTGCGATAGTATCTCCTTCATTAGGCTGTTGCACAGATTGAATGGTTTTAGAAACAATAAGTCATTTATAACAGATAATGTTTGTTATTCTTATTGAAAATTATTAAAATGTATTGTAGAAAACATACACAATTGCTTGCCCAATAACCATTCTCCCATTCCTTACAATCTCAATTTTATTCTATAAGGCAAAGTACGCAACTAAAAATATTCAGCTCCATGCTACCCTTGGAGTTAGGCATACATATTTGACCAACTTGGCCAATGAAATTAAAACAGAAGTCACTAGCTAGGCATGCCAGTTGTTAACGATACTGTCATCTGTCTTGAAACTGGAAATATACTTTTTAAAACTTTGAAAGCATTGGAAACCACCCATTATCCAACAGAGATTTATAAAGCTAGGATAAATTATCTGTATTTTGTAGTATTGGTGATATTTTAAAATTCAGATTATGGCTTCTAAAAATGAAACTTCTCACAAGATTTGGAGATTGCATCTATAGAACATATAAAATAATAAAGTGTTCTTTAATCTAAGATTTCAGTACTATTTTTGTGATTCGGGTTTTCATTTACTCTAAACCTTTATTGGTTCCTCTTTAAAAGCAAACCATCCTTGGTTTCCAAAAGCAACAATATCTCATTTTCAGTATCTACCCATAAAAATGATATCACAGGACTAGCACCAGTCTATCAGCATTTTTCTTCACATAAATTGTAATATCCTCTTTCCCCAGTATACCATGCTTATTTTTTCCAGACTGAATAAGTTCAGCTTTTCCTAAAGGGCAACTTTACTTCAAATAAAAGGGATATTATAATTTAGAAATCTGAAAGAAAGAAAAAGAAGAGACAGAGTCTTTCTCAAAAGGAGAAATGCTCTGTAAACATTGTTTAGGATGAAAAATATCTTGTTTTATGCTCTAATATTTGTATCTACCTTATAAACTATGTATAAAGAAGTCGGCAAAAATGTGTTGTCCTAACCCTTATAAAGTTTACATTTTAGTAAACTTTAAACTTTAGTAAGATTTAAATTCTTAATTACATAATCAAGAATTTAGTTAATGTAGTAGTAATTTCTAAGTAGAAGAAGTATTCGTATCAAAAGAGACTATCAAAGGCCTAGGAGTCAGGGAAAGGTTTGGTAAGTAAATGACATTTTAATGGAAATGTCAAAGATCGCTTGGTATGTTACTGAACAAGTCAAAGTATGCTTGAGAGCAATGATTTAGGAAAGAGCATGGAGCAAGTGAGGAACCAACGGACTGGAATTCAACAAGCAATGAGGAGAGTTGTGTGAAATACGGATGAGGATCTTAGAGTTTATCCTAACACCTCACACATATTATAGACTATCATATACCCTAATTGTTCTATCAGTCAGGATATGCTAGTTTATGCTGAATAACAAACAAAGCCCCAAATCTCAGTGGCTTCGAGGTATAAATGTTTATTTCTTGACCCTGATCACTTTGTGATCTAGACTCCCAAAGCTGTAACTCTGAGACTACCTTGTAGGTCTCTGTGGCAGACAGCAAAGAGAGCTCTGAAAATGACTCAAAAACTGGCAATTCAATTTTAGACAAAAAGCAGCACAAGCCACTTTGGCTGACAGTTCATCAGCCAGAATTGGACAATAGTCCCACCCAATCACAGAATGTGAGTAAGTACAACCCTACCATGAACTCAGGAGGCAGAGAGCTAGAAATACTTGGTGAGCGGCATAATGACAATCCCACCACTGTTAAAACAAATCATCCATGTCAATGGTTAAAAACATTCTATATATAAGAAAAAAAACTAAAATTAAGCCCTTAGAAAACTTGGAAATATTAACAATAAATAATTCTTTATGGTGGAAATACGCATACTTCATATTTTATTTTATATGCTTCTTTGTGTTTGCCAAATGTTGTTCAATAAGTATTTTTATTATTAGGATGCTCAGTAGCGAACAGAAAAAAAAACACTCAAGACTGAGTAAAACAATATAGAAATCACTGTCTTATATTCAAAAAGTTAGAGGTAGTCCTCAAGGGATGTTAGAGCACTCCAAAATGTAAGGCACCTAGGTTTTATCCTGTCTTTTAACTCAGGAATGCATGGCTTCATTCCCCCAAAGTCATCTTATAGCCCAACATGGTTGTCAGGGCTCCAGCCATCATCTATTTTCCAGGAAGGAAAAAGGAGGAAAAGCAGCAGGTCCTCCCTTTAAGAATATAAATCAAGCATGCTACTTCAGCTATCATCACTCTTAGCCCCCTAACTTCAAATGAGACTGGAAAATTAAGTATTTATTTATATATAAACTTATACCAGCCATATATCAGTGATTATAACATCATAGGAGTTTTAAAAAATTTATACAAGTGTAACTTCTGGTTGCCTCCTTGTCTCTAACATCAACTTCTTTCTCTAATATTTCCCCAGACTGCAATCTGAAGTATCTTCCTCAAATAGCTTATTTTAATGGCTCAGAAAATAGTCTAAAATTATTATCTTTGTAGACATGTCCCTTATTCTCCTTGCCTTGTCTAGCAAAGTATAATAAATATATATACACAGTACAATTATGACATAACAAAAATACAATGTTCTTATTGTCAATAAAAGCATTGTTCTGCTTTTGCACTTCCCTTCCTAGTACTTAAAAAACAAACCTTAAAATTTAATAAGTTACTGTAATTCAGCTTAAATCAGTCTCTTCCATGGAAGTATTAAGATAATTTATAATTCATATTCTTGATATAGTGCTTGAATGAAGGGAGCAGATCTACCACCATGGAAGGGGGATAAGTGTTTTTGATCATGGAACTGTCTCCTTTGCTGCCCATTTTAGCTAGTATTTGGATGTTAATGTCTGTTCCTCCAGTATCCACAAGAGTGTCTGCAGCTGGTATAAATCATCAGCTTTGATCTTAGCATGGGCCAGGCCAGATGACTGTTCCCAAAGCTGTCCACTACCTTCCCTGTTGACTAGGTGTTCACCTTACCTCTGCCTGGCACTGTAGATCTGCTAAAGTAAGGCAGTTATTCCTATTTAATCCATTTAATCCTATTTTGTCTTTGAAAATGGCTTACAGTATAATTCTATTTTCAGGCCTTCTGAAATTTTATTTTAATTTATAAACGGAAGCTTTTGGAATGTAGAGTTCCCTTTTCTCTTTTACCAAAACAGTTTTCAAGAGTATGGTGTCACAAGAAACATAAGAAAAGCAGTTTTAAACCTCTTAGCTAAACAATGATGGTTTTAGGCACCATGCTCTTAACACATTGCATGGGGAAGGTGCAAGGTCCTATTATTTAAGAAGAATTATATACAAATCATTTTGATAATTTAAAAATATTGCCCCAATATACACATCTTATGACATAACTCCCACATTATTATAAATACATCTAATATTTTTGAAGACTTATTTTGTGTCAGTCAACGCTTTTTAAGTGCTTTATAAGTGACAATTTAAACTTCCCAATAACCTTATGATTATTGTCATTCTTCTTTTGTAAATGAGGAAAATGAAACACAGATTAGTTATTTGCCCAAGGTTGCACAGGTAATGTGCAGAACAAACCTGGCTCCAGAGCATGGAATACCATAGTGCCTTTCATATGACTGTGTCCTATAGACATAAGTACCATCTATAGGCTGATGAGTTATAAATTCAAATCTCCTGTCTTCCCTAAATTTCAGACTGAAATATTCAGTGGTAACTCAATTCCCACTTGGATTCCTAATAGTCATCTCAAAAATAGAATCTCCCAACAAATTACTTGATTTCTTTGTACCATCTCCTCCTGCTCACATCTGTTCCTCCTATTGTCTTTCCCATTCTAGTAAACAGCTTCATTATTTCTCCAATTGTTCAAGCCAAAATACTGGGATTGCTCTTGACTTTTATTTTCTTCTCTTGCTCCATACCCAGTCTATCAGGAGATCCTGTTGGCTCTATCTTCAAAATATACACAGAATCCAACCACTTCTCAATATCACCAAGGCTTACCCCTTCATCCCACTCACACCATCATCCCTCCCTCGGATTATCAACAAGCTTACTATGTGGACCCTCTGTTTCTACTCTGTCCCTATGGGCTATTCTCAACATAGCTACCAAAATGATCATAATTCATATCATGATGCTCTTTTGCTTAAAACCTTCTGATGGTCTTACACACCACTCAGAGTAAAAGCCAAAATCCCAACAATTGATTGTGTGCCACTATGTGGCCTGGCCCACCTAGTCTCCCTCTCACCTCATTTTCTACCATTCTTTTCTTAGTCAGCTTCTCCTTCATCACCTCCTCACTCATTCAACTCTAGACCCCCTGGCTTCCTTGATGTTTATCAAATGCACCAAGCACAGTTCTGTCTCTGGGCCATTGCACTTGTTCTTCCCTGGGGCTGAGAGGCTCTTTCTCTAAATATCTGCTATCTTTCTTACTTCTCTTAGGTGTCTACTCTTAGATAATGTTACTTTATTGAAGAGGGCTTCCTGACCACTTCATATGACATAGCAGTTCACCCCACTTTCCCCATGCCCTGATTCTTTCTATTCCCCTTTCTCTGCCTTGTTTTTGTCATCCTAGCTGTTACCTGTAACATACATTTGTTCATCACATGCCCCTTTACATACACTAGAATATCAGCAGGAAATGTATCTATCTCAAACACGGTCATATCTAAGAGCCTAAAATTTACCAGGCACATAAGTATTCAAAAAATATTTGTTAAATAAATTAGTGATATGCACAGCTATACAGTACTGCTTAGAATTCCACAAAAGCTTTTTATATTTTTTGTCTCTACATGCTCTGTTTCCTCTGCCAGCAATGCCTTTTCTCCTCTTCTGCTTAGCTAACTCCTTCTTCTACTTCAAAACTCACTTTCAGAATTACCTTTGCCAGGAAATCTTGTCTATACTAGATCGTACTGTAGCATAATACTTATTTCCTACCACCATCTTCGTTGATTCACTTGAGAGTCTCCCCATTAAACTATAATTTCCTTAAAGGCAGAAATCCTGTTTTATATAGTTTTGTACCCACTCCAATTAGCATAGTTCAAAATACCTAAATAGTGCTCAGTATATATTTCCTGAATGAATATACAGTCATGCACCATACAACGATGCTGCAGTCCATGATAAACTGCACATATAGAGATACAACAGACATATAATTATGTACAGTATATAATACCTGAAAATGATAGTAAATAACTGTGTTGCTGGTTTATGTATTTATTATACTATAAATCTTATTCTTATTTTAGAGTTTACTCCTTCTACTTATGATAAACAAAGTTAACTGTAAAACAGCCTCAGGCCAGGTCCTTCAGGAGGTATTCCAGAAGGAAGCAGTGTTGTCATAGGAGGTGACAGCTCCATGTGTGTTATTGCCCCTGAAGACCTTCCCCTGGGACAAGATGTGGAGGTAGGAGACAGTGATATTGATGATCCTGACCCTGTGTAGGACTAGGCTAATGTGTGTGTTTGTGTCTTAATTTTCAGCAAAAAAAGTTTGAAAAGTAAAAAATGGAAAATTTTTAAAATTGAAAAAACTTACAGAAAAAGGGTATAAAGAAAGAAAATACTTTTGTATGGCTTAAAATGTGTTTTATTTTAAGCTAAGTGTTATAAGAAGTCAAAAATTTTAAAAAGTGTATAAAGCAAAAAAGTTACAGTAAGCTAACCTTAATTTATTATTGAAGAAATATGTGATAAATTTAGTGTAGCCTAAGTGCACAGTGTTTATAAAGTCTACAGTAGTTTACTTAATGTCCTGGGCCTTCACATTCACTCACCACTCACTCACTGATTTATCCAGAGCAACCTTCAACCCTGCAGACTCTATTCATGGTAAATACCCTATGTAGGTGCACCATTTTTTATCTTTTACACCATATTTTTACTGTACCCTTTTATGTTTAGATATGTTTAAAAACAAAAATACTTACCATTGTGTTATAATTGCCTACAGTATTCAGTACAATAACATACGGTACAGATGTGTAACCTAGGAGCCATAGGCTATACCATATAGCTAGGTGTGTAGTAGGCGATACCATCTCTGTTTGTGTAACTACACTCTATGGTATTTGCACAATGATGACATCACCTAATGAGGCATTCCTCAGAAGGGATTCCAGTCTCTAAGTGATGTATGACTATGCCAGTTCGAAAAACTAGAGTCAAAATATGAACCTCTCAGGAGCTATTGCTCTAAGCACTAATAAGGCATACTGAGAATGAAAACATCATTTATGGACATCCACAACCAAAAAGCAGCCAAACCACAGTACAACTTGCTCAGTAACTTTGAAAATTCCCTGGCCTACCCAAATCCTAAATTCATCTTATATTTATGATAACCTATTCCAGGTTTAATTCACTTATTTCTTTTGTTTTTGTTTTTTCCAAATAATAATGCATTTATGCTCTTCTGAAAGTTTTTCTTCAGAGATAATTGATCTGACTTCTCCCCTTCTTACTTCTGCAAAGCACTATATAGGTTTTTTGTTTGTTTGTTTTCTTTGACAGAGTCTCGCTCTGTCATCTGGGCTGGACTGGAGTACAGTGGCACCATCATCTCAGCTCACTTCAACCTCCACCTTCTGGGTTCACGCAATTCTCAGCCTCCCAAGTAGCTGGGACTACTGCCCACCATCATGCCCAGCTAATTTTTGTATTTTTCATAGAGACGGGGTTTTACCGTATTGGCCAGGCTGGTCTTGAACTCCTGACCTCAGGTGATCTGCCTGCCTCAACCTCCCAAAGTGCTGGGATTACAGGCATTAGCCACTGCACCTGGCCAGAGTTCTCCAATTTTCTGATTTCCCTGATTTCATGTCAGTCTTGGTGTGTGCAGGATAACATCCTATGGCTTTTCCTGTAGCCACCCATATTACTTGTTTGGAATAGCTTTCCAAAGACCTATTTGTTGTCTTATTGGAAAGCTAAGAATAACATCAACTGACTGGAACCCTGTGGCTGCTTGTGCAATTATAGTGCTTGCTTTATAGTGACATTATGGGATATGGTACAAATGTAGCACATGGTAGCAACTCCATAAATATCTCTTCACAGCCACACTAGACGGGCAACTCTATACTTACAGTTTCCTACCTGGCTACTTGATGATGCTCTCACTTACCTCTTTTACTACAGAACAACATAGAGAAATTTAAGAGTCATGCCTCTATTTTCTTAATCGAATTACTGATAATACATGTGTAAACTGTTAAAAAATTAATGGTCTTGGGAATGCCAAAGAGTCATCCAAAGACCCAGCTTCAAATCTTGGTATGCTAGTTTTTATCTATGTGATTTTTAGCATTTGCCTTTTATGATTTGTCTATAAAATTTTTAAGTTGGAATAAATGACCTCTAAGATCTTTTCCTACTTTCAAAGTTTCTGCAATGCAAAGTGATAGCCATAACTAATAACTTTTAATGAATCATAAATTAAAAATTTGTAGTATAAATATGCAACATTAAAATTAAAATAATTTAGCATCTGTGTGGCTCCAATTTTTATCTCTCTTTTTGTGAACTGGGAAAAAAATAACAACTGTCAAGTAATTATTTTTCATCAAATTCTTTTGATTAAAGATTTATTTTCATCAATCAATTGGAAGAATTGGGTGTTAAATGAAATATTTTATGTCTAGTAACGCAATGGCAAATGTTGAATTAAATATCTATGAGACATTGAGATCACCTACATATAAAAAAACACATAGTACGGTGGCTCATGCCTGTAATCCCAGCACTTTGGGAGGCCAAAACGGGCGGATCACGAGGTCAGGAGATCCAGACCATCCTAGCTAACATGCTGAAACCCGGTCTCTACTAAAAATACAAAAAATTAGCTGGGCATGGTGGCAGGCACCTGTAGTCCCAGCTACTCGAGAGGCTGAGGCAGGAGAATGGCGTGAACCCGGGAGGCGGAGCTTGCAGTGGGCCGAGATCACTCCAGTCTGGACAACAGAGCAAGACTCCTTCTTAAAACAAAACAAAAAACATAATTTTAAAAATGTAAGCAATATTAAGTGGTGCAAAAAAACTTGAAACAAACAAACAAAACTGCAGGAAATCACCCTTGTAAAACCCCAGATCCTTTTGGAAAATAATGATCTAAAATGATTAGGCCAGAATAACAAGTCAAGTGCTTCTTCAGAGGAACTAACATATTTATATAAACAAGAACAACATGAAAATGTAATAAACTCTCTACCTGCCTTGGGTCACAGCATGTAGCTTATGACCTAATCAAATAGAAGAATTGGACAGATTCTACAGGTTAGTCATGATGGAAATAATTTTCATGATTTAGCTGACAGGTTCTTTACTGTTTTCATTGTAGATAAAGTGGAATGGAGAGATATATTACACTTCCTATCATGCTCTCAGTCTGATTTTATTCCACAGCTTTAGTTTCTTCTCAAGTTTTCTCCCTAGTTGTTTGATTTTGTTCCCAGTAAAACTGAGCACCAAACACCTGATTTGCTTCCCTTTTAAAAGGCCAGAATAGAATTGGAGCAACATGGAGCAAAGGACTTATTTTAATTCTTCTGGATTTATGACTAAAAAGGCATTTCATAAGTAATAATCTCCCTTTATGCAAGGTTTTGCCAGGTTCTATGATTTGTGGAAAGAGTCACTCCACATAGTTTATGGAGACATTTCTGTCACATACCAGCAGTGTGATCCTGGGCAATATACTCAATCTTTCTGAGCTTATTTTCCTATTGTGAGAAATGTGAATAAAAATTGTAACTATTTTTGCAAAGTTATTATGATACTTAAATAAGATTACGTCTACAAATGACTTAATAAACCACTTTGTATTTATTCTTTCAACAAATATTTATTGATACCATTCAGGCATTAAGCCATAGTAAGCGCTCATAAATACTAGCCACTATGATGTCCCTCATCATTGGCAGTATTCTCTTATAATGCCAGGAAGGAAATATTCCAAATCAATAATTCATATTGCAATTTCAGGAGTCCCTTTGCTGGTAGAGGCGAGGTGGTTAACTAAAAGGTCATTTTTCATCTAGTTAAAAGGCATGTTTAGAAAATCTATATTGCTATTTTTTTCGAGATCTCTTTGTCATAATTACCGGAATTTGTTCTGATTTTGAAAGCAAAGACTGAGGTTTCCTGTTCTGTAATTAGTATTTATTCATTCAATAGATTACTTTTTAAAAGACCCTTAGTCCACTAGACAGACAAATGAACACAGGTTGCCATAAAAAAAGGATATTTCAAATCTAGTAAAGGGGAGAAGATAGTTGAATAAGAATCAAAATATATGATAAATGCTACATTGTTGATACAAAGTACTGAAGAAAAAGCTATATAATAGTGTATACTAAAAATAAGCCTTATAATAGCTTTAGTCTCTATGACTTCAATCTAAATTTGGAGACTAGTACTTAACCTCTCTCCCTTCTCACACAATGTGACATCATAAATCAAATCAATTCTTCAAAATGGAATTCCCAAAAAGCAAATAGAGGGCCTCAAAACTGCCATCCTTGGAAGCTACTGGTGTTCAGACATTTTATGACTTTTCTTTTTAAACTGATTGTGAAGGCTCCATTTTAGTGAATTTCTTTAGTTTTGCTCTTCTTTCTTTGTAACAAAAGGATAGTTATTTTCAGTCAATCCCTTGACGCCAAGTGAAAAGAGAACAATCTTGTATAGGAGAATTAGACGCATTTAGAAGCTAAATACGGCACTCCTGTTAAGCAGTCTTGGAAAATTTCAAGGCAAAGGGATTCATAAGGAAACTGCAGTTGGGAAGAGAATAACAAGCATCTGAAAGGTAGAGAATAGAATGAGAGGATTAGTTACAAGCGCAGGTATAGACCCAGATAATTGAGGCAAAGTGGAAGCAGTGCCATGAGTTCTTCTTCTGAAGGTTACTACAATATAGAAATTAAAGGTAAGTTAACCCTGAACACTCCCAGTATAATTAACAACTGAGAAAAGCACAAGAAAAGATAATAATACAGCAAAAATTCAGCTAAACTTTAGGGTTTACAATTGTTTAGAAAAAATATTCAAAATACCCCAAGGTGGATAAGAAATGGGCAGTTACACAAGTTATTTGCCCCAGTTGCAATTAAGCTGAAACCACAAGCTAGACGACCTTGGAGGAATTCGCTGTGCCTCTGTCCAAGGTCATGATCTGTATGAGACTTACAGGTACATCTGTGGAAAGGTAACTACACATCTCAAATCCTAGGTAGCTAAGGAATATAAATTAAATAGCTAAAAGGAGATTTTAAAACATTTCCCCCATAAAATGTTTTAAAATAATACCATAGAAATTGAAGCTCTGTGAAGTACTTCTATAAATAAACCCACACTGGCTATTCTAAAATCTGCTTTATTCCTAAAAATATAACCCCATTTCTTGTTCAAACTCTTGGGGCTAAATTCCAGACTACCATGTTGGTCCCTCTATAGTCTTTCTCTCTCTCTCTCTGTAAGTTCTTTGTAATCTCATGCCTTAAATTACAGTCTATTTTCTGAGAGTATAACTCCAGCCTGTGCTCCACTTATAAACAAAACCTAGCCGTATGTATTCCAATGCCTACTCAACTTACCTTCCTGGATGTCTTGAAGGCACTTTTTACCCAACATACCCCAAACTGAGTACATCAAGTCTCAGGTTAACTAAATCTTACTCATCCTTTAGATTTCCACCTAAAAATCATTTCCTAAGTGTATCTACTCCTGATATCCCAGATATATGTTCAGACGGAATCATGTTTCATTACATAAATTTTAATTAAATACTCATTTAAATTAGTCTTCTCTGTTACACTATATTTTTCATGGAGTCAATAATTCCATGTCTGTCTTGTTTTCTTTCTTTTTTATCTATTTTTTATTTTTTAAGTTCCAGGATACATGTGCAAAATGTGCAGGTTTGTTATATAGGTAAACATGTGCCTTGGTGGTTTGCTACACCTATCAACCTGTCATCTAGGTTTTAAGCCTCACATGCATTAGGTATTTGTCCTAATGGTCTCCCTCCCCTTGACCCCCACCACTTAACAGGCCCCAGTGCATGTTGTTCCCCTCCCTGTGTCCATGTGTTCTCATTGTTCAACTCCCACCTAAGAGTGAGAACATGCAGTGTTTCGTTTTCTGTTCATGTGTTAGTTTGCTGAGGATGATGACTTCCAGCTTCATCCATGTCCCTGCAAAGGACATGAACTCATTATTTTTTATGGCTGCATAGTATTCCATGGTGCATATGTACCACATTTTCTTTATCCAGTCTATCATTGATGGGCATTTGTGTTTGTTCCATGTCTTTGCTGTTTTAAGTAGTGTTGCAATCAACATACATGTGCATGTATCCTTATAGTAGAATGATTTATATTCCTTTGGGTATATACCCCAATGGAATTGCTAGGTCAAATGGTATTTCTAGTTCTAGATCCTTGAGGAATCACTACATTGTCTTCCAAAATGGTTGAACTAATTTACACGCCCATCAACAGTGTAAAAATGTTCCTATTTCTCCACAGCCTTGCCAGCATCTATTGTTTCCTGACTTTTTAATAATCGCCATTCTGACTGTTGTGAGATGGTATCTCATTATGGTTTTGATTTGCATTTCTCTAATGATCAGTAATGTTCCAGCTTTTTTTCATATGTTTATTGGCCACATAAATGTCTTATTTTGAGAAGTGTCTATTTATAACCATTGCCTACTTTTTGATGGGGTTGTTTTTTTCTTGTAAATTTGTTTAAGTTCCTTGTAGATTCTGGATATTAGACCTTTGTCAGGTGGGTAGATTGCCAGAATTTTTTCCTATTCTGTATGTTGCCTGTTCACTCTTATGCTAGTTTCTTTTGCTGTGCAGAAGCTGTTTAGTTTAATTAGATCCCATTTGTCCATTTTGGCTTTTGTTGAAATTGCTTTTGGTGTTTTAGTCATAAAGTCTTTGCCCATGCCTATGTCCTGAATGGTATTGCCTAGGTTTTCTTCTAGGGTTTTTATGGTTTTGGGTTTTACACTTATGTCTTTAATCCATCTTGAGTTAATTTTTGTATGAGGTTTAAGAAAGGGATCCAGTCTCTGTTTTCTGCATATGGCTAGCCAGTTTTCCCAGCACCATTTATTAAATAAAGAATCCTTTCCTCATTGCTTGTTTTTGTCAGGTTTGTCAAAGATGGATGGTTGTAGATGTGTGGCATTATTTCTGAGGCCTCCATTCTGTTCCATTGGTCTATATATCTGTTTTGGTACCAGTACCATGTTGTATTGGTTACTGTAGCCTTGTAGACAACTTTTAAAACAAAAACAATTTATACTCCCTCCCCTGAGAAATTAAGCAAAAGTGATCATTGCTGTACACACACACACACACACACACACACACACACTTGGTCTTTATATTCACACACACATATAATTTTCCATATTATGGTTTCACATTCCTTATAGTTATAGTTTAATGTGATTTAATTCCAAGGGCTGAAATCTATTCTATTCCTTCTGTTTTCTCTCATGAAGCCAGGAAATACCTATCACTATGTTTAAGTTACAATTAACAGATAATTATCAAAGTCTCAGTTTGTATAAGTCACTCTACTAGAAATTCAAATTCCAAAATGTAAATGAGATGACCCTTCTTCTTGGACCTCAGATGGAATGAGTTGTCTGACACGTGATTTGACAGAATAAAATACTGGAAAATGTGATTGACCTGAAAATCGATATAAATTACCACAATCAACTCATCACAAGGCATCTGTTCTATAAGCTCTCATAGTCCAATTGGCAAGATGAAATACATACATGTAAAGAAAACTAAAAATATAATGTAAAATATGCTAAGTGCCAAAGTTGACAATTTGAACTACAGGAATTCGGATGTTTGAGATATTGGTATAGGCTGGTATAATCATGACAAACTTCATTGAAGAAAAGAGTTTCTAATTGTGTTTCAAATAAAGAGTTTGATTTAAATGAACTATATGTTTTATGAATCTCCCTTTCCGTGTTCTCTTATTTTGAACAATTGTAATCTTCAAACAGTCTCATTTTCAACCTTATTTTGTATTTTTTTTAATACTGGCATTTCCTAAGCTGGGATACCAAAGAATACTAGCTCATACGATGTTTCATACTCTCTCTCTCTCTCTTTCTCTCTCTCTCTCTCTCTCTCACACACACACACACACACACACGATCTGGGTACAGATAAGTTTGAGTAAAATGTATTACAAACTCTTGGATAATTATAAAGCTCATTAGCCATTTCAAAGGTCTAAAAATTCTCATAGCAAGTTAAATAAATTTTTTTAGTTTTATTTAACCTGGTGAATTCCACCATGGACCCCATCTGTAATAAGATGCTATTAATATCCAGAGGATAGTAATTCGTGGAATACACTGAGAAATAATACAAGAGAAAATTTAAAAGTTGCTATATATACTTCATATGTTGATTCTTAGAAATATAATTGGAGACTCTTCTACAACAAGCATGTGGTTTCAGTCAGTCTATATTTTATCAGTCCTATGATTATTTTAAAAAATAACCCTAATAATTCATGTTATTGTACTCCATCTTGTTTCAAAAACCATTTACTTCAATCATATAATTTTAGCCACCCCAAAATTTTAATATAATCTTTCATGATTCAAGTCATCCCATCCAGTTTAGTAGTTCATCACAGATAAATTTGTAACTAAAATAGTTTTAGTACTTTGAAAATTTTATGTCTAATTATTTCATGTCACATGCCATCTGAATCTTACCCTTCCTCACATGTCTTACAATATACCTAATTAAAAGAGTTTACTTTTTGTTGTCAGTGCTATAGATCATTCTTACAAAACAAAAGGAAAGGAAAATTAGAATGCAAAATAATTATCCTACACTATTTCTCTGATAACTTGGTGTTATAATTTAAGTAGCTTCATAATTTCAGGCTTGAGACCTTAGGTTAATTCAGTAATATAGAATAAAGAGGTAAAACAAAAGGCCATAAATAAAAAGGGAAAGAAACTTCGTATCTTGAATGGGATTCACAAGGCCTTTAAAAAGGGGAATGAGAATGATGGTTTCCAGCTTCATCCATGTCCCTACAAAGGACATGAACTCATCATTTTTTATGACTGCATAGTATTCCATGGTGTATATGTGCCACATTTTCTTAATCCAGTCTATCATTATTGGACATTTGGGTTGGTTCCAAGTCTTTGCTATTGTGAATAGTGCCGCAATAAACATACGTGTGCATGTGTCTTTATAGCAGAAATACTATCACAAGGACAAAAAACCAAACACCGCATGTTCTCACTCATAGGTGGGAATTGAACAATGAGAACACTTGGACACACGAAGGGGAACATCACACACCAGGGCCTGTTGTGGGGTGGGGGAGGGGGAAGGGATAACATTAGGAGATATACCTAATGTAAATGACGAGTTAATGGGTGCAGCACACCAACATGGCACATGTATACATATGTAACAAACCTGCACGTTGTGCACATGTACCCTAAAACTTAAAGTATAATAAAAAATAAAAATAAAAATAAATTAAAACAACAAAAAAAGGGGGACTGATACTAGGATATGGAAAAACAGAAAAATAGACAAATGTACAAATGACTCTAAATGTTGGCTTCAGTTTCTCAGTTTCTGCTTTGTGAATTTATCCTATTGTTTAAGGACTGCTTAAATATCATTCCTCTGAACTTAACATCATGACAGCACCCTCTACATCTCCCTCACTCCCTGGCCCAGCAAGAATACTCTCCTCCTCATCTGCCAAAGCACATAAAGCATTTTCTGTGCTTTGGACTTACTTTTTCATTAGAATATTTTTCAGGTTGCATTACATATGGTGAAGTGTTTACTTGCCTGACACCACCAGACTGTCATATTTTTGGCTTCTTCTCCCCTAGTGCCAGGACAGTGAGGCAAAGTGAAAAGTATGTGGACTTCAGAATAAAACAGAACCAAGGTTCAATTACTACTTGGTGACTTACTAACTGCAAGACCTTCTCTCAATAACTTCAACTATATAATAGAATTTTTAATACCCCTCAGAATTGGAGAGATAATTAAGTGAGATAGCTTGTATGAACTTCCTAACATTTGGTAGAGATTTTGTAAATGGTAGTTATTATTAGCTTCTTTATAGTAGATATACTATGGGTTCTATGAAGAATGGAAGGAAAGGAAGGGCAGGGGAGGGGAGGGGAGGGGAGGGAAGGGGAGAGGAGGGGAGGGGAGAGGAGGGGAGGGGACGGGACGGGAGGGGAGGGGAGGGGAGGGGAGAAGGGAGGCACTGAAGGAGAATGGGCAACATGGTCCCGATTCCAATCACTCAGTTTTTGTTGCAGGTTCCTGTGTTTGATGAAGGTGGTTTAGGAGAGGAGGTGGGGTACTAGACAGGAAAGGAAATCTAGATATCAGCTTCATCCTGCATCATAAGTTCAAAACACTACTGGAATAAGTGGGGAAGATGAGAGTACTGAAAATTAGGTGGCAAAATCCAGTGTTTGTTGGTAGCAAAAGAAAGTGATAAGAGTAACACAGAATCCCGTCTATGCAGACTGGCTTCCAGATTCTGCATCTGAGTACATGAACTAATCCCAAGGTGGTTGGGGTGTGGTAAAGCTACAAATATGTCTATCCAGATGGGCTTGGAAATCAGATTCTGTTTAAGCCTGTATCTGGGAGCAGTTGGTAAATACAGTTGCAATAGGAATCTGGGAGAATCAGACACAGAAAAACAAGATAAAGGCTCAAAGCTGAGGGATGTGTCCAGAAACAGACATTGAAAAGTCCAAGATTTCCCGAGATGGAGTCACAGTGTGGGACAGACTTCTATTTTTTTTTTCCATTTTGGAGCATGAACCCCTTAAAATGCCCTTGGTCACCTCTTAATCCCCAAGGCAGGCCAGAGATCTGATCCCCCAGGCCGCATATTGGGAGCTTATTCAATCATCAAAGAGTTTTCCAAGTTCATCATGATATCAATCTAGAATCCAACAGTCTCCATAAATGCCCCAGGCTTTCCCATGTCAATCCAGGATCAAATTAATAGACATTCCTGTATGGTGGCAGGGAGCTACAAACTTCTCTGTGGCTTTAACAAATGCCAGGGGGTTTTGCATAGCCCGGGAGCAAGTTTCTTGCAGCTTCTTTGAAGAGGAGATGAGTCACAGAGGTGAATAGCACAAGTGGGAAGAAATGTTTGGAAGGGAAATGATTGGCAAAATGCTGAAGAGGGAAGTACTGATGGAAAGGTTGCAGGGATGAGGTGAAGAAACACAGTGAAGTAAGAAGAAATTGTAATTTTCACAAATTTTGAATGGCAATTGTCATGAAAATATTTTCATATATTTGAAGTATAATACTTAATTTGAGGTCATGAAATGAAATTAACCAGCTCCCCCAAACTGATACTGAATATATAATCAACTGCTCATTCATTCTGAAGCTGGAAGAAGGGAAGTGAAAATGCTGAAGCATGATTAACCCAAACTAAATTAGAGGGAAATAAGACACTTGCCCATTTTAATTTGAGCTTGTGGCTTAGCTGCTACGTGGTGACCTTTGTACTGCTGTTCCTTTTACAGAAGCTTCCAATGAACAACTCTTCACAGCTGTGTAGGTATTTTTTTTTCTAAAGGGAAATATCAGAAGACTGTCTCTTTAGCGTTATTTTAATTATACTCTGCTTGAAAGTATTGTGCATGTGTGAATCTTGTGATCGTGATCTTAATTAGGATCATATTTAGATTCAGACTCAAACTGAACTAGATAATCGTTTCCATTACCTGGGATTTGATATAAGGAGTGAGGTTTGTACCAGTTGTATTGGGAGCATTGTGCAAACCTAGGACCTTATTAGGGATGTGTTTTTTCTGCCTCTGCCTGGTTTCCTTCACTTTTCTGAAACCCCCTGTGTGTGTGCACAGGGGGCAAAAAGAACATCTTGTAAATGTGCCAGCCACTTTGCAGGGGTGGGTGGGGTGGGGAAAGGGTGGCATCATGGGAATAGAGACCATATTTTCCAAACATAGTTGAACTTGACTGTGCACTAATGAAAGTTGCATTCTCTTTCAGGGGGCTGTTGTGGCCAACGAGATGCATTGTTTCCACCCGTCTTATTTGGCCCAGCATTCTATTGAAATAAGGGTCATAGCTTTGCCTGAAATATTGAAGTATTTTACATAAGGAAATTTGACATGGCTAGAAAAGAAATAATTGATTGTGTCTCAAGAAGATGTAAAAGATTATTGTGCCTGAGATCATCTACTCAGGAAAATATTTCTCTAGTTTAAAAATCACATATAGCTTGTAAGTGGCCAGTAGCTCTGAGGGGATTTTCTGTATTAATATATTGTTTTTCCTTCTAAAGGTGATGAAAAATGAATTTCTAAAGGTTTGTTTCCTTGCTGTCAAGAAGTTGATACAAAAGAGAAGTCCAGTAATGCCCCTCTGTGGCAAAAGCACGGCATCACAGAACTTCCTTACACAGCATGAAGAAACAAAGCCATTTCAAGCTCACTTGGTCCTCCATTTATAAACTGGGTGTTTTAAAATTGAACAGCCAAAATAGAAACAATCTACATTAAACCAATCTACAGCTAAAATAGAAACAATCTACATAAATGATTAATAAGTGTATAATATGTTTAAATAAATCCAACCACTGCAAAAAGCTTCTACATATTCAGAAAATGCTAAAGGGGCAGAATTTTAAAAGCATCAGCTTTTAATGTATAGAAAGGGTAACTCATTACTTACATTACTTACAGAAACCCATATTCTTCAGCATGAAAAAAAGTCCTTTAAAAGGGCATCGATAATGCATACAATGAGAAACAGTGGATTTATATTCTTTGCTTAATTCTTAGAACCTTAAATTCTAAATAACTAACTTTAAAAAAATTGTAGAGAAGTACAATACTGCCTTGGGGACATTTATGCTGTAGTCTCAAAAAGTTAATTTTATTAGTGAATATGTAGAGGCAGCTTCAGACAGCCCGTTAATCAGGATGGAGAATGTTAGTGGCGTGGTCATTCTGTCTGTATACTTTGTCTTTCTAAATGGTATTCCTTGAGGAAGAAAGGAAGGAAGGAAGGAAGGAAGGAAGGAAGGAAGGAAAGGTAGGTCACTACTCTCCTCTGTCAGCAGAAGAGTAGGATGCTGGACAACAACTAGCTGTATTTGCTGCACCCACAGTGACACAGAGAGTGCATGCTGACACTCTACTCTGGCAAGAGAGGCCCTCTGTGATGTGGCCTCAACTCACTTCTTCAGTTTCACCTTCTCACCTCTCCTGAGCCTGATAACACAAGTTTCTTACAAACTAACAGTTTCTTCACATGTAACACACCATTCTATACCTCTAAGGTCTCTGCCCATGAATTTCCGGTCCCCATATTTCTCTTAGCTAATTAAGAGTTGTCATTGAAAAGTAGGCTCCTGTGCACCGTGCTCCGAGAAAGCATTCCTCACTCTCCATACTAAATGACAACATCCTCCTCTCTGCTCCGTTACTCTCCATACTAAATGACAACATCCTCCTCTCTGCTCCGTTACTACCTGGCTTACCCTTGTCATTACGTTTTGCGTATTATAAAGATGCTCCTCTACTCAACAAATGCTCAGGTTACAATGATTCAATAATGTGAGAAAAGGGATATAACAAAGGAAAACAATGTCAAGTTGAACCATCATCTCTAAGGCATGAGTAATAGTGCTCTTAGTTTAGATATTGCCTTTGAATAAGTAAGTCGATGGTTTGTTATATATTCATTGTATTTGAAGTATTTTTTATACATTTACCTGTAATGAAAAGTAAAATTTGAAATAGAAACATCCATATTTACACTTTCCAAGAAGATGGAAAAGAGGAGTTAAGTTTAATCTAATTAACACAATGTCCACAATTGAGAGATAAAATGTAAATATGTAGGTAAATGTATATATGTATATACAAGTCATTTACAGCATATGTAAATGTAGATATGTATATACAAGTCATTTTGAACAAATGAACTTATGTAAATAATATATTCCTTAGAATCTATTTTTTGTAAGTAAAAATAAGTATTTACACTGAAATATTCTACTTGTTTGACTCTTTCCTTTATGAAACTGCAAGATCCATGTCTTAACTCGAGATCCTTAGTTTCCTTAACTCAAGATCCATGACTTATTCTTCCTTCTATCTCAGCACCCAGTACAATGACTGGTATGCAAAAGTGTTTCTAACTACTTAGAAATGCTTTCATGGAATCTCACCTGGGTCACATTAGAAG
This sequence comes from Pongo abelii, assembly GCF_028885655.2. Classification (NCBI taxonomy): domain Eukaryota; kingdom Metazoa; phylum Chordata; class Mammalia; order Primates; family Hominidae; genus Pongo; species Pongo abelii. The sequence goes on from NC_071998.2 coordinate 35,563,759, forward strand.
AACTTACGTAGTTTCACCGTCTTTCTTCTCACAGCATCACCCATGGCAGTTTTCAGAAAATATTTGTTCTCCCTGAGTTTACCTGTCTCATAAAAGTAAAAATCTGAGAATCAATAAATTAAACCAAGCTGTCAAAGGTACTAATGAGGTTAAGTAGTGGAATTTTCTAATATTAATGCATATGTTTCTGCAAATACAAGTCCCGTTTCCTCAAAATAGGAGAAAGAACTAAAATGCTCAGCCTGCCTCACAGCCACATAATCACACGATCTAGGCGCTACCAATTAGGTCTTCCATGGAAGACTTTTCATTCACACCTGAGCATGATGAGGGCAGCATTGGAGGCACCTGGATTTTGGAGGCATCACTGGATACAAGTTGAATTCCTAATGCAGAGTTGACATTGTCGCTGGTATCATTAGTAGTGGCAGAAAAATATAGTTGCCGAAATATTCTGCTTGACGGTTTCAACAGAACAGACAATGATTCAAGCTTAGTATAGTATTGGCCTCAAATCTGTTCCACCAGAACTCCCGGAAAATCTGAGAGCTCTCTGATATATTGTAATAAATGATCCTCAAAGTGTGATCCAGAACCAACAGCATCAGCATCACCTGGAAACTCGTAAGGAATTTAAACCACAGGGTTCCATTCTAGACCTACTGAATCTGTGTTTAAATAAGTTTTCCAAGTGATTATGACACATGCTCAAGTTTGAGAATTCTTTTTCATCTGTTTGCAACTAAGACCCCTGATTGGCTGATCAACCAATCACTGCCTTCATTTGTTAGGAGGCTGCATTTTGCTGGGCTACCTAATTAAAGGCCAATACAACTACTAAGGCTCATAGAAACCTTGGTAGTTGGTAGATTCAAAGAAAAACTAGAAAGAGATCAGAATATAATTTATTTGGAAATAAATGAAAACAAACTAAAATGCATTTCAATACCTTTTATTCTGAGTTCATAAAGTGAAACTTTTACAGAAGGCTGTGTTATTGTGGTTTGTTTTTATTTATTTGACTTAATTGCTTACACTTGTAAATGAAAGAATTTGTTGAAATTTTATTATTATGTGCCTTCTAAAGCACTTGGCTTTGTCTAGAGTCTCAGAAAATTATTTAATTCAGTCACATTTTTCTATTGTACAATCAAAAATTAGAATGTGAAAAGTAAAAAGGGAAGGTAATTTTGATATTTTAACTTTAACTATCTGAGTGTGTTGTTAACTAATATGCGAAAGAGATGATTATAAATTTACTTCCAACTTGAAAGGTAAATGGAGAACCAGTCTGCCTTGAAACATCCTACACACTTGTCATTTGTCTTTAATTTCCCTATTAATGATCATAAAATCTCAGGCTATAAGAGATATCACAAGTTATTCCATTAAGCTATCTTTTAAAATGTTGTATTTACAACATCTCTATCAATAGTAGCTCAGTCTAATCTCACATCCTCACTAAGAAAAACAAATTACATTTTGGAGATGGTGCCCTCTTTGGACAGTTCTGATTATTAAAAAGTTATTTCTTATATTGAGATGCCATCTTTCTATCTTTGACCAATTAATCTTATGTCTTCCAGAGTTACAGCAGAATTTTTCAAATGTCAACAATTTAAATACTTGTATATGATGTCCTTGGTATACCCTATTCTTGTCTGTAGGTCATACAGAACTTATTCCCTAAAGTGCAAGGTTCTGAACTCTCTTCACACAAAAGAGTTTGAAGTCTCTTTACATCCAGGCTTTTCTGGATGTGTTTTAATTTGTCTAGTTACCTCTCAGTACATTCTCACTGTTAAATCTAAGCAGTCTTTAAAAAGGTAAGCCTGTGTCCATCTTCATTCTAGATTCTATTTATTTAATTGACTAATCCCCAAAACCCACATCAGCTTTGCGTACATTCACATCATGTTGTTGATTTCTAAAAATATGACTGTCATCTAATACCTCTAAGCATTTTCACGCATTCTTCCCAGAAGCTATAATTTCTTCATCCTCTGCAGTTGTATTTCTGTTTTTTGACCCAAGTAGAGGACCTCACATTTGTCCCTGTTAAATTTCATTATGTTATATCAGCTTAAAATGTTCCGGCCTGTCAAGATCTTTTGGAATCTTAATTCTGTCATCCAACACATTCTGTGTCCCTCTCAGCTTTGCCATCTGCAAATCTGATGAGATTTCAATCGTTATAGTTTTATTCAAGCCACTAATTCTAAAATGAGAGAACAGGATGAGACTATGGGCATAGCCCTGAGGTTGTCAATAGAAATTTCTCCCCAGATGAATGCATATCTATAAATCAGGTCCTTTAGTTAATGTTCTGTCATGTCTAGTTCACTTAATTGTAAGGACTCTAAATTTATACTTATTCTTTTTATCCATGAAAATATATGACACACTTCGCTAAATGAATTATAGAAGTACAAATACTCCATGTCAAATGATTTATCTCCAACCTAATAACTCTATGAAAGAAAGATTTGGGATAACTCTGCTTCATTTGCTTAGTGACCATGCAGTGATCCCTAGTGACTATCACTTCCTATCACTAGCCAGGATTCTAAGATTAGAGAAATCTTTTCAGTTATATTATTTAGTCTTATGATGAAACTGTAATGGCACTGGGCTGGGCATGGTGGCTCAGGTCTGTAGTCCCAGCACTTTGGGAGGCCAAGGCGGGCAAATCATGTGAGGCCAGGAGTTCGAGACCACCCTGGCCAACATGGTGAAACCCAAGCCCTGAATTTACTAAAAATACAAAAATTAGCAGGGTGTGGTGGCCCACGCCTGTAACCCCAGCTACTTGGGAGGCTGAGGCACAAAAATCACTTCGAATCAAGAGGCAGAGGTTGCAGTCAGCCAAGATCACGCAACTGCACTCTAGCCTCGATGACAGAGTGAGACTCTGTCTCACAATAAAAAAAAAAAAAAAAAAGAAAAAAAAAGAAATTGTAATGACACTAAAAGATGTGACAGTAAATAATCTTCACCTTTTTAAAACAGTAAAATCTATTCTTTAATTAAGTTTAAAAATATATGTAATATATGAATAAAATATATGTGTAGATATATATGTATATATACATAAAAACTTTTTTAAAGTAGAATTTTTCGATTGAAATTAGAGCTAGGGGTGCAGTACCAGAGTCTCACTAGTTTGAAGCTCTGGATCCCTGCATCTGTCCATCAGGCTTCCCCATAGAATCCCTCACAAGTCTCAAAAAAAGTTTAAAAAGCACTGCTTTAAGCCATTTTTAGCCATTTTACCAACATGTGAATTAGTTTGTAAGTCAATTATCTGAGAAAGAGCTCGACGTGAGCGGTGCCTTTTAAAAAGTACATTTTGATAAGACAGAGGAAAGGGGATATAGGTAGAAAATGAAAACAAAGATTATGGCCAAACTCTCCACTTCTTCAAGGGAATGGCAAAGTAAAACTCCTCTGAATTTTCTGACTGACTGACAAAATGACCAGCAAGCCAACATATCCCTTCAGATTTTAACCATGGACTTTCTTCGTACATGAAAGGAAGAGCCTTTATACAATTACAAGGCAAATGTGTAATGCAAATTTTCACATGAACACTAGAACAAACACTTCTACAATAACTATAAATGAATTGGAATTGTTTGCCTGTAACATAAAGTGGAAGATAAAGTGAAAAAATAATTATGTACATTTGAAATTCAAACATAATCTTTTATAACAGTTATATAACTATTTTATTTGATAGACATTTATTGGGCACTTGTGCCAGGCACCCAATTACGAGCTTTTGGAAAAGGTAGCTAACTTCATTAGGCATGACACAACCTAGTGAGATACACATGAGGAAGCCAAAACTCAGGGCAGCTAAGTTTCTTGCCCAAGTTTACAAACTAGTAAAAAGTACAATCAGAATTTAAACCCAAATAAGACCTGGTCCTAATTCGTAAGAAGCTCCCTCTCTAATCAAAGAGATAATTATGTAAATAATCAATTTCATAGATTATCGATTCATACTGACAGCTCTCCTACTTCAAACAGGTCTTTCATCACCACGCTTGAGAGAAGCATGGAAAACAGAAGAAAGAGCAGGCATCAACTAGGAAAATCTATTCACACACTTAAGAGAGGCAGGTGACAGTTGCCATCCTATAAAGAAAACAGCAAGTACATTTCCTTCACGTTCTATGTGTTTGAAGTACTGTCACCTAATAGGCAGCTGTACTGAAGTACACTTACAACATCTGCTTTTAAAGTAACTTGCCAGAGAACGATTTTCAAGATTCTACTCTTAAACACCTCCAAGGCTCTTGCTAATGCTGTGGTCCTGGAAATGCTAAAGAGCTATTAAATCATGTTTATGTCAATGGCAGCTCTTAAAGCCTTGGTTAATTTTTTTTCATGGCAGCAAAGGGACAGAAACAGGAACAGAATTTGGCATCAGTACATCACTGGCTTCCTTACCGTGCCAACAAGCCTGACTTGAAGCATTTGTAAAGGTTTTCAGCTGCTGCAGACCACCTCTTTGTACTCAGCAGATGGTTTGAGCAGCAGTCGAAGCAACAGAGGCCGTTTTAGGCTTCAGGAAATGTAGCAGGTGTTGTGGATTCCAAAAGAAAATTACGCCCAACTTTGCCTTTTATTGTTTTCTTCTCCCTTGATGTGTGAGATATTTCCTACCCATCTCTTGCTTCTGTCTGCGCTTAACATGATGGTGGAATATGTCAATGAACTGGTGAAAAGGTTAGAAATATGCAAATATGATTGCATAGCATTAAAGAACACTTCTGGCCATCTTATGCAAAAATGCTGAGAGAATTCTGTATGTAACCGTATTTTCCACTTAAGAGCTTATAGTATTTCCTCCTGTGAATGCACAAGTTCACATTCCTATAATATAGAGTTTGACTTAGGAGTAATCTCACAGAATTTGAGATCAAAGGTGTTTTAATGAATAGGTACAAGACAGTTTGGGAAAGTAGTTTTAGAGAAAATAGAGATAGAATTAAATTTAAAAAACTAGTATTTAAGGCTCTTGAATTACAGCCTCTTCTCTGTGTGTCATTGTGTTCAAACAAGAGAAATTGTTTGATACCCCGTTCTCCTGATTTTCCTCCTTTTCTGGCCACTCCCTGCTGTGGTCCTCATTTTCCTGTCCCTCATTAATTTTCATATTATGTGGGGTTCTACTCTTGGGTCCCAATGTTTGGTGCACTATGATTTTCTCTGTTAATGTCATATTGATCTCTGGCTTAAACTAATATGCTAATGATGGCCAGGATAGTCTTTTGTTCTGGATCCACATAACTAGCCAACTCAAAGCAATGGATCTCAACTTTAAACTCCTTCTGTTCCCTCTCCCCAGACCAAATCTAACCTTCTTTCCAAGTTTATTAATCACATTCCACTCAGTCTTCCAAGCCAGAAACCTGGAAGTTAGACTACACTTCTCTCTCCCTTCACTCCAGACTAAATATGTCATTAAAGTTTGTCAGGTTTACCATTGAAATACATCTGAATTTTTTTTTTAATTTGTACAGCCATTGCTTAGGCACTTTGCTCTTCTTGCTTGGATTGTGCCACTAGTCTCACCTGTTCACAGTTTATTCCCTTTCTATTTTATCTAAAAGGTAATCCAACCATGTTACTTTCATACTTTTCTGTCACAGTTTTCCATAATCATTATAATGGAGCCCCAACTTCTCTACTTTTCCCAACACTCATGAACTCTACCTAAGCCATACTGAACTACTTAGTTTCTTTTATGTTCTAATTTATTTTATATTTCCACGCTATTTCTTCTGACTCAAATTAGATGTCTTCTGTCAAGACACAGTGGCTCATGCCTATAATCCCAGCTATTGGAAGGACAACATATGATGATTGCTTCAGGCTAGTAGTTTGAGACCAGCCTGAGTAACACAGTAAGACCCTGTCTCTACAAAAAATATTTAAAATTAGCCAGGTGTGGTGGTATGCACCTGTAGTCATTTAGTCCCAGGTGCTAGGCTGGCTGAGGCAGGATAATCACTTGAGCCCAGGAGTTCAAGGATGCAGGGAGCTATGATTGCCACTGCGTTCCAGTCTGGGCAACAGAGTGAGACTCTGTCCTCCCCACAGCCCCCCCAAAAGATAGTTATCTATCTTCTAGATAGCTTCATTACTTTGAGAGCTTCTCCATCAAAGCCAATAACCCAAAAAACTGGGAGAAGTCTGAATAGCAGGCTAGTAAACCACATGGGTTGTAGGGGGCACAGATCATAGTCTAGTTCTCAATGATGCCTCATACTAGTTGTGTAATCTTGGGCAAGTGTTCTCATTCTCTCTCTGTCTTGTGTTTCTCATCCACAAAGTGAAATTAATAATAGTTTATATAGATTCAGATTATTGTGAGGCTGATGTTTGTAAGGAAGCCTGGCATATTCAAAGTGTACAGTGAGCCATTGTTGCTACTATTGTCATGATTGGCTTACATTTTTGTGAGGTCCTTGAAGCTGGGGTGCATGACCTTTACCTCCATACAACAGTGCCAGGTACACAGTGAGTACTCAATATATGCTTTTATGAATGGGTTAACATATTTCTTTAAAAATGTTTGGTGATATTCATCAATTACATTCAAGCTTCTTTGAAAGAAAGATGGTTAGCTTCTTCAGTTTACTACTGTTTTGATAGTGGATCTTAAAAAAGCCTAAGATGCTTTATGATGTTGCAAACAAAAAGATGCTCTCTCTTTAAAATTGGATTGAAAAGAAGTTTAGATATCTCCTGAGCCCTCATTAGTTATTTTTTCTCTGTTATTACCTGGAAGCTTATTCTAAATTCTTAGATTTTATATATTATGTCTTGTTTCATCATTTAGTTTATAATTTATTTAAAAACATATATGTACTGTGTACTAAATATTTCATTATGGAAAATAGTCTTCCCACTGATCAATAGCTTTTATGATATTACATAGATTAGCTATTGCTTAGGAAGATATAGGAAGAGTAGGATTTGAAGGTGATGAACTCATACATGCTCAACTTCCCAAACCACAGGATAAAATGGCATAATATAAAAGTACCAGATTCCTATTGATAATACATAGTAAAAAAAGAATAAAAATGATAGCAACTACCTAACACACAGCCAAGCATACCGCAGTAAATGTTAATGGTACTCAAATCTAGAGCCCCTACCACACCGAATGATTTTGTGAAAAGCCTCTATCAAATTCTATGGCAATAATAGTGTTCATGTACTTTGCAGGTGCACCATTTATTTGTCTTTAAAGAGCTTATTTCAATTGCTGAAGTCCACTGAACCGAAAGTAGTCAACAGAATACAATTTGTCTAATATTAGCCTTCAGTGTATGTAATTAAGGTGTTGATGCTGAACTGTTGGTGTTTATCACATTAGCTGGAAAGCAAACAGACATCTCCATTAGAATGTTAGATTGGTCTAATCACTGATATAAAGAGACCCTCATATAAGCAAACACCCTGTTAAAAAAATCAATCTATTGACTAAAATGTTAATTTATTAAACAAATGCACAGGTCCTATTATAATCTATGCTAGCCTAATTAAATCTAAATTATGTAAACTAATTAGAATAACTATAAAAACACTTCAGATTTGTTAAGAGAAAAATTGACAATACGTTAATAGACTTCTTAATATAAACCCTTTCTCTATACCTGAGCTAGATAACAGTAATTTTTGTTAATATAATCATTAGTATCATTTTCAAACTACATATATAGAGCCTCATCATCAAAAAAATAGCCTTATAACACCATAATTAGCATGATGATAGTGGTCCATTGAATGACATAAGGAGAGATGATCAATCATATTTCATGTTTGCCCTAGTTCTTCACATGCCCCCATTGGCTTTGCCTGAAAGACTTTAATCGGAAAACTCATAGTCATACTTCAATACCTAATTTCTTCTCCAACTAACTGACTAAAACTGAGTTAGCAGCTTTATTTTCAGGGACCATAAAGTATTTTGTTTCTGTTTCAATTGCACTGTTTATCACACTGTGTTATAACCTATTGATTTGTCCCTCAATTATATTAGCTTACTTATCTCTATTTGCCTAAAGGACAACAGAATGCTAAACACACAATAAGCATGCAATTAACATTTTGAATGAATAAATAAATGAAGGAACCAATCAATGATTACAGTTTTTATCAGATACTTTGTTTTTTAGAGAAGTTTTATGTTCACAGCAAAATTGACCAGAAAGTACAAGGAATTTCCATACACCACCCCCTCCACACACAAACTCCGCCACTAGCAAGATCCCACATGACAGTGGTAGGTTTATTTTACAGTCAAGGAACCTACATTAATACCTCATTATTGCCACAGCCCACAGTTTACATTAGAGTTTACTTTTGGTGTTGCACATTCTATGGGTTTGGATAAGTATATAATGAGATGTATCTACCATTATAATATTCTAAATAATAGTTTCACTGTCCTAAAAATCCTCTGTGCTCTCTCTATCCTCATCTCTACCCACTCCCCACTGGTGACTACTGATCTTTTTACTGTCTTCATAGTTCTGCCTTTCCATAATGTCATATAGCTGAATCACACAGTATGCAGTTTTTCCAGATTATCTTCTTTCATTTAGGAATATGCATCTAAGGTTCCTCCATATCTTCTCGTGGCTTGATAACTTATTTATTTTAAGCACTGAATAATTTCTTGTCTGGGTGTACCATAGTTTATCCATTCATCTACTGAAGAATATCTTGGTTACTTCCAGGTTTTTGCAATTATAAATCAGGTTGCAATAGACACCTATGTGCAGGTTTTTGTGTAGACATAAGTTTTCAACTTCTTTCAGTAAATACAAAGGAGTGCAATTGCTAGATCATATGATAAGAGAATGTTTAGTTTTCTAAGAAACTGCTCAACCATCTTCCAAAGTATTAATAGCTTACCATTTTTCATTCCCACCAGAGATGAATGAGAGTTCTTTTTGCTACACATCCTCATCAGCATTTACTGTTGTGAGAGTTTTATATTTTGGCCATTCTAATACATGTGTCCTGGTATCTCAGTTTTGTTTCACAATTCCCTAATGATAGATAATGGGAAGCATCTTTTTATATGCTTATTTGCCATCTGTATATCTTCTTTGGTGAGGAGTCTGTTCAGATCTTTGGCCCATTTTTTTAATTGGGTTTTGATTTCTTATTGTTAAGCTTTCAGAATCCTTTGTATATTTCTGATAACAGTTCTTTATCAGATGTGTCTTTTGCAAAATTTTCTCCTAGTCTGTGCTTGTCTGCTCATTTTCTTGAATCATTCAGATTTTATTTAATTCTATAGGATTTCTGTTTCATACTTCTTGAAATATAGCTTTATAATGAGGACTTTAAACTCTGTCATTCTAATGTTTCATGCCAGAATCTACTATCAAATTACTATTCCATAACCCAGCAATTCTCAATAAGAAATTAAAATACATTATCCAAACCTTCAGAACATCTGATTTGGTTGTTTGGAATGTGGTCAGAATCTTCATTTTTTAAAAATCACCACAGGTGTTTCCAGTACAAGTTGTGGTCATAGAACACTTTTCAATAGAACACACTTCCTTCTAGCTTGACTGGTCAAGTAGAAATCTTTGGTTCCGGCACGAAGAATAGGCAAAGGTTTCAAGTTAGTTAGGTATATATACAGTTCTCTTATTTATCTAACCTTATTATACTGTCCTTTTCATCTTTCACAGATTCCTGGGTCTCTACAATCTGGAACTGCAGTTCCTTATGTACTTCTCAAACCTGATGACAACAGATTATATTCTTGCAATGACAATTGAAAAGCCACATGAAAATCAACTAAGCCTGTATTTCTTTTTGTATCTCTGATGTCACATCAGACCAAAACATGCTATTAAACTTTACACTACATACATGCTACTCACAATACTCTACTATTACAATGCATGCTCTTGTGTTCTACCACTGTTTAATATGCTGGGGTCTCAATGATAAGAACACGGTCCATATGTCATAATGCATACCGTCTAGTAAAATACTTTGCTGGTCTTTATTTACCTCCCATCTGTCTCACCTCAGACAGGCTTGTTTACTTTTGCATTACAAATTCTTCCAGAGTGGACAGCACAGCTTATACACTATCATACTGTCTTAACATATTTGACTCTCTTTTGAAAGGTTTAACAATATAGATCAATTTAAAGAATAGTACAATAAATATTCATGATTCCACCATGTAGAATGAATTGTTAAGTATTTGTTATTTTTTATTCAAGATTTTATTAATAAAACACACAAAAAAATAGGAACAAAATCATTATTTTTAAGAAAATTTCCTAAAGTACAATTTCTCTCCCAATTGACAGCCTACCTCCTGACCCTACTCAATCACTATCAAACATTTGGCATATAATTTTTTAGTCTATCGGTGTATTCTTTTAATATAACCCATAAAAATATATACTATAATTCTGTATATTTAAAATGTACAGAAATACCATCTTTTTATATGTAGTTAATATATGTATCTATTTGTTTATTCCACTTTGTTTCACAAAGGAGCTTAGATTACATCAAAAATTATATATTGAATTTAAAAGTTTATGGCAGTTCAAAAGCTTCATAAACTTTGCAGCCTCCTGTGATCTGATCTTTGTTTTAAATGGACCAACTCTTCTGTCATTGGGTATATAAAATTCCACTACAAAAAAATAAATGGATGCTATTTTAATGAGTTTTCTAACAAGATTAAAAATGATTTTTGTCTCCCCATTGGTGGTATCAAATAGACTATCAATAAACTATCAAATAGCCACAACTGAAAACCTCATAAAGCTTTCCAAAAAAGCTATTTTTTAAAAAATTGTGCCTTAAATACAAGCCAGCAATTATAAGTGTAAAAATGCAATCCCTCCAGGGAAGAAAAGCTGCATCAGAAAACAAATATATATGGAAAAATATAATAAAGATAATCATTGGTATAATCCAATGTACAAAATACTAAAAAAAAAAACCATAATTTACATCTCTATCAACTTTACAATTTGTTGAATGGTTACATGTATATGATCTCACTCCCATCTAAGATGCTAATCAGAAGTGGAGGATTTAAAAAAGGAGCCACCAGCTTTAACTGGTTGCATGCAGCTCAGCATCTCCAAGCTTACTGGGCTCCCTTTCCTTCTGATGTCTCTATATTTTAGCTAGTTAATTACATAATTGAAGATGTTATTTGTTTTCCTAGTGATTTCTTCCCACACAAGTTAATCAAGTGTGGTGGACGGGATATAATAAAAGTGAATCTTTATTTTTGACTTCTGTGTCCCTTTAACATTTGTTCAGTTGTGAGAGATATTTCTTCCCTGACCCTAGATTAAAAATCTCTAGGCCCCATGACTTTCAAAGTTCTATAACGACTTTAGATCTGAAGCACAGTCTCAGTTCAAAACTTAGAGCATCCTTTCCATATTCTGATCAATACACTGAACTTAATTTAAAATAGAATTGTCTTCCCACAGCCAGGGCTGTTATCAGGCATTGGAGAAGGGGAAACAGTAAGTTACTTTCTTCTCTTTCTCCAATCCTCTTTTCCCAGCATGTTATCCTTGACTTCAGGCCTCTGTGTGACTGTCACAAAGAGAGAAAGAAGGGAGAAGAAGTTAAGAAAAGACTTACTAGACCTGACATGCTCATAAATTAACTTTGTGGCATCTGGGTCTGCTGGACGTTTAAAGCTAACTATGTCATTGGGCACGTTTGTTTACTAGGAAATCCTAGTTAATCTTCACAAGGATATGCGACAAAATCATTCGTCATCAGGGTTCGTAATAGCAGCATCTGGAAAAAGCAAAGGAAAGGATGACACAACAGTGCTGTAAAAGATCTGTCTGTGTCTCATACCTGATCTTGCTAAGCCTTTCTTTGGTGCATTTTTTCTGTCTACACATATGACTGAAGTATCACCTGCTGAGTAGTAAATGACCTTTGTTCTAGGAAATTTATGAGATTTTCACAAACTAAAATAGTCTCTGACAGAGTCATTTTCAATCCATCCATTACCCTCTACAGTATAAATATCAAGTACAGGCTGGAGATTCAGAATGCCCAGATTCAAATCTCAGCTCTACTGCTTACCAACCAAGTGACACTGGGCAAGTCACTTAACCTCTGTCTCCTCATCTGTGAAATGGGGAGGATGCCAATAGTATCTACCATGTAAGGTAGTTTCAAGGATTAAATTAGTGCATGTGCACAGCATATAGTAAGCATCATTAAATGTCAACCATAGAATTATTATGTGTTCATATCACGCGGGCTGGGCCACTGTAATACCGTAGACAGGTCACTCACAGATAGTTTCTTATCATCACATTCACTTAAGGGAAATTATTTAGAAATGCATTTTTTAAAATCCTATTAAAACAATTCCATTAAATAAATAAAGGTGTCTACACCACTGGAATTACTGTGGCACACCAGAAAATGTTAAAGTACATCAAAATCAGTTTGTGGTTAGCATGTCATGTTCTTTACATGGAAATATTAGAACTGATTATTCAAAAACCCTTAATTTCTCCATGAGAGAAGTCTACATGAAATTATGATTGAAGATTGACAACTGAAAGGAATGATCCTTTGGTGAAATGCTTCAACCTAACAACAACACGCATGAGTGTGACAAGCATGTGATGGCATTTTAATAACATGTTTATGTTTACATAAACTGTGCCAAAATGTATCCTTACATTATCCTCTTTAAAAATATGTTATTCCATTATGGTAAATTTTGTTATACTTTTCTTCTCCAGTCTCATATGCACACTGCACAAATCAATTAGTACTGGGCCACAGTCAAAATCATCAGTGTCTAAATCATTGAGCTGTACACTCAAAGATATGTGTACTTTTTGCATTAAATTATATTTCTATAGGAAAAACCTTATTTCAAAAGCCATCACATTTCTAATTCAGTTCCTTTACAGGTAATTGCTTACCATTAAAGCAGGGGAAACCTCCCCATTACAATCAGCAAACGTAGGCCTTGATTATTGGTCCCAATGGACATAAATGATCGCTGCCCCCATGGCCACTTTGGATAAAGATTTCCCCCAAAGGATGTGGTCCAGTGTTTCAAGATGAGAAAGATATCCAAAACTGTCTGCGACAGTGTTGTAATATAAGAAATTCAGTGACAAATGTCTGAAAGCATTAATTCCCATAATGCTTCACTGGACAGAAACGAGGTCCAATATCCCTAACCAAATAGTCTGTATGTAACACACACCAGATACTAAATTCAATTTTCTGCTTGGGTAAAATGGAATAATGGTTTGCCTCCTATTTCTATTTATGGCTAAGACTACTGATGACACTCAAAAAGAAATGTTAAAACTTCAAAAGAGAGATATTATTGATAACTTCAGCAATTGTCATTTGAAAGGTCTGTAAAGTTTAAATATCTTCAAGTAACTAGACATCAACTAAAAAATCATTACTACTAATAATGTTTATTTATTTTTATTTGTATTAATTTATGGGATACAAGTGTAATTTTGTTACATGTATAGATTGCATTCTGGTAAAGTCAGGGCTTTGGGGTATCCATCACTCAAATAATGCACATTGTACCCATTAAGTAATCTCTCATCATCCAGCCACCTCCCATCCCCTGCAGGCATTCAAAAGCATTTTACAGTAGGCTAATTCGACCACTCTCCTATTCTGAAAGTTAGCTTTCAAAATGTTTAGGACATTGCCTGTAAATTATAAACAAAACAACATTTGCAAAAACAAAATCCACTATTCTGATCAAATGCAATACATTAGAGTAAGTATTTTAGAGTAATTAGAAATAGTAGAGTAAAATGAGTCACAAAAATAAAATTCAGAAACTTTCATATGACTGTTATAAAGTTCTGGGATTTGTGTTAATATTACTCATATCCAGGCACATGTTGATTATATTTGGCTTTAATTTGGAGCTGAAAAAGTAATATAGACTGCTTCTTACAAGTTTAGGTACTTTTTAATATAAATTAAAATTAATACAGCACTTTCAGCATTGGAATAAAAAGGAATACAGGAGTCATATCTATCTTTGCCTTCATACATTCTCATCTTGTTACAGGGTTTGCCTATAAGCCAAAATGCAGCTGCACAGCTAATTTCAGGCCTACCAGCCTTGACAACACTCCCTTTCATAAGCAGCTGGTGATTAACCATATGGGAAAGTGTGATTGAACTCCAGATGGAGTTTGCTTTTTCATATCGTTTCAGACAAGTCGATTTGGGGACAGATATCTTTAGTGCTATTGACTACTGAATCACCTATTTCTTTAAAATTAGATAGTTCTCAGGGATTTTAATGTCTTAGAGAGAAAAGCCGATTGAAACCAAGACTATGGCTTTTCTCTCTATTTGGAGTAACTACAACAAACACAATATAGAATTGAGTAGCATTCTCCAGGACTGACTTTAGCTAGAGTACAATCACACATATGCTCACAGAAAGAATTTCTAATGACTCAATGCATGCTCTACTACTTTCTATCTATCTTGAGATGAATTTGTGATGCCAAATTTCAAAAGATGTCAGTGATATGATAAAACCAATGTAACTTTAATCAAAATAATTAAATGTGTTTTACTTCTAGAAACTAAGCATTGAATAATCAAAATAAATAGCCTATTTTTTCAAAAAAATATCAGAAGTAGCAAATATTTCTGAAAGTTATTCCAAAATGATTAGCCTATTTTTCCAAAACCTTATCAGAAGTAGCAAAGGCAATACAATAGCAAAATGAAAACAAAGCAGTATAATTAATTTTTCTTCCTCCTAGAATAATCAATTTACCATACTTAAAATTTTTATATTTATAAACTTTGAATTTGAGAGATTTTGTTCCTACTCAGAATTTAACCAATACTTCTGAATATGATTTTACTTTACATTCTGAATAAGTTGATAAATGTCCACAGACTAAGACTCACAAAATTTTAAAGTTACAAAAATTTTACATTCATCTATATACATCATCTATGACATATATGACTACCTATAATTTTGTAATACATATAATACTTCAACTTCAGGCTAGAGCTTCATCACTATGATAATGTGATAAAAATCACATGATAATTTTTTATTTCATTGTCACTTCACTATAACTATTATGATGATATAAAATTATCACTGTTATATTTCAAGATTAATCTTTATAATGGATGAAGTAGATTTCCTTTTACTCTCATCTTATGTTTTTAACAATATCACTAAAAACCTTTATTAAATTTATCACGAATCAAAGCTCAAAAACTAATGCCAAATACACTTTTAAAAAATAATCTGGGCCGGGCGCGGTGGCTCACGCCTGTAATCCCAGCACTTTGGGGGGCCAAGGCGGGAAGATCACGAGGTCAGGAAATCAAGACCATCCTGGCTAACACAGTGAAACTCCGTCTCTACTAAAAATACAAAAAAAAAAAAAAAAAATTAGCCAGGCGTGGTGGCGGGCGCCGGTAGTCCCAGCTACTAGGGAGGCTGAGGCAGGAGAATGGCGTGAACCGGGGGGAGGCGGAACTTGCAGTGAGTGGAGATCGTGCCACTGCACTCCAGCCTGGATGATAAAGCAATACTCCGTCTCAAAATAAATAAATAAATAAATAAATAAATAAATAAATAAATAATAATCTGTACATGTATAATAATTCATTTCTTTATCAAATCTATCTCAAGCAACAACTTTCTTTAAACTTTTTTTTTCTAGATTCTAAGTCTTTGTACTCACCAAAGAGACACGGTTCACTAGCTGCTCTACCAATTTCCATAAGTGTGTGGATAATGGACTTATTACATATTATACAATCTGGTAAACATAGTGCACAGCAGACCTTCTATCATTGAATATGCAACTGGAAAGTGCACACAGACAAGAACAAACTAAAGAGGCTAACTCATGTCAGAAATGGACTCAACAATTAGTATACTGAATTCCCTCACAGATAGAAAGAAAATCAATCATATTTCTCATACAACTAATTTGCCACATGTTGAAATATCTTAATGAAATACATTTCTCATATATAACCTAGGCATATGTAAATCAAACAGTTCTAAAGAACTGTACAAACAGGCTGAAAGAAATATTTACAGTATGCAACAAAACATATAATACCTCATTAAATCCTGACCCACACTAATCTAAAACAACAAGTAGCCCAACTAACTCCAACCAATAGATTAATTTATCCCTTGCATAAATAAAAATAGAAAAAAAAAAACACAACATTGCTGAAAGACAACTCAAGCTCTTCTCTCACAAAGACAAGAATGGCCTAGAAGACTCATTCAGAATAGCACTGCTAAGAATCCAATGTCATCATCCCACATCATGTTAACTCCTACCTTTTTGGGGTTTTTTATTTTTTATTTTAATTTTTGTAGGTACATAATAGGTATGTGTATATATTTATGGGATACATGAGATGTTTTGATAAAGGCATAGAATGCATAATAATTACTTCATGTAAAATTAGGTATCCATCCCCTCAAGTATTTATCCTTTGTATTACAAACAATCCAATTATATTCATTTAGTTATTTTAAAATTTACAATTAAATTTTTATTAACTATAGTCACTCTGTTGCACTATCAAATATGTCTTATTCATTCTATTTTTTTTTTTTTTTTTACCCATTAATCATTCCCACCTCCCCTCTACCTTCTCACTATCATTCCCAGCCTCTGGTAACCTATCTCCATGAGTTATCCTCTGCTCTCTATCTCCATGAGTTCAATTATTTTGATTTTTAGATCTCACAAATAAGTGAGAACATGCAATTTTATGACCGTAAAATATCTCCTTCCAATGCCAGCTATCAACATTTTTTCAAGGACACCTCTTCTATGAAACTTCTCATCATATTCAAGCCAATATTGATTGATTGTTTTCATTTCTGACCTCTCAGAGAGTATGCATTGAAGTATTTGAATATAGTAAAACAATAATAATGCTTAAAATTTCTTCCACGACTTCCATATACCAGACCTCAAGTTAAAAGATTTGTGTGCATAATTTTATTTTATTCTTACCTCAGTCATAAAAGCTCACTGTTATTGATATCCCACATGCTATTTTACACATGAGAAAACTGAAGATTAGGGAAATTAAGAAATGTGTGCAGAATCACATAACTACTTAGTGGCAATGTGAAAATTCTAATCCAGCATGAGTCATCTGATTTATACTGTCTTAAATTGTAAACTAATTATTTTTGGTATAAACATCATCTCTGCTCACATTTTAAACTTTCGTTCTTTATATCCATCACAGCATCCAGGAGGCTGATTTAAGACACATAGCCAGTAGTTAAGATATACTTTTCAGCTTGTAGTGTATGTAAAGGAAGATGAGAATGACATTGTCTTCTGTGCTCCCAAATTCACCCTTATCTCTGGTCACTCCCCTCTTAGCATTCCAAATTGTCTTGTTTATTTCATACCTTTTATTTTTTTATGAAGTAAAGATGAGTTAAAATTCACTGTTAACTGAGACCATTTCACGTCTAACAGAGAAATATAAATCAATTATCTTTTTTGGCAAGAAATAAAATTGTAATAAAGCAAGTACAGTCTAATTTGCACTTGGCATTGGTTCAAGACTTTGGTACATACAAATAGAAAGCAGTTTAGCGCAGTAGTTAAGAGAACATTCTCTGGAGTCAAACTCTTTCCTTTCAAATCTCAACTCTACCTTAAGTAGTTACATGATTAGAGAAAAATTATTTACCTCTCTAACATGCAATTTTCTTATATATAAACTGAGAAGAGTATCTCCTACCTTACAGATCCTAAGATTCGATGAGGAGTGGTGGAGCCAAGATGGCTGAATAGGAACAGCTCCAGTCTATAGCTCCCAGCGTGAGCGACGCAGAAGACGGGTGATTTCTGCATTTCCATCTAAGGTACTGGGTTCATCTCACTGGGGAGTGTAGGACAGAGGGTGCATGACAGTGGGTGCTGTGCACCGAGTGTGAGCCAAAGCAGGGTGAGGCATCACCTCACCTGGGAAGGACAAGAGGTCAGAGAATTCCCTCTCCTAGTCAAAGAAAGGGGTGACAGACGGCACCTGGAAAATCAGGTCACTCCCACCCTAATACTGTGCTTTTCCAACGGTCTTAGCAAAGGGCACACCAGGAGATTATATCCCTCGCCTGGCTCGGAGGGTCCTACACCCACGGAGCCTCACTTATTGCTAGCATAGCAGTCTGAGATCAAACTGCAAGGTGGCAGTGAGGCTGGGGGAGGGGCGCCCGCCATTGCCAAGTCTTGATAGGTAAACAAAG
The DNA here is from genome assembly GCF_028885655.2 of Pongo abelii. NCBI lineage: Eukaryota > Metazoa > Chordata > Mammalia > Primates > Hominidae > Pongo > Pongo abelii. The sequence continues at coordinate 35,582,108 of NC_071998.2, forward strand.
CAGCCAGGAAGCTCAAACTGGGTAGAGCCCACCGCAGCTCAAAGAGGCCTTCCTGCCTCTGTGCACTCCACCTCTGGGGGCAGGGCATAGTGAAACAAAAGGCAGCAGAAATCTCTGCAGACTTAAATGTCCCTGTCTGACAGCTTTGAAGAGAGTAGTAGTTCTCCCAGCACGCAGGTAGAGATCTGAGAATGGACAGACTCCCTCTTCAAGTGGGTCTCTGACCCCCGAGTAGCCTAACTGGGAGGCATTCCCCCAGTAGGGGCAGACTGACACCTCACATGGCAGGGTACACTTCTGAGACAAAACTTCCAGAGGAATGATCAGGCAGCAGCACTTGCTTGCTATTCACTAATATTTGCTGTTCTGCAGCCTCTGCTGCTGATACCCAGGTAAACAGGGTCTGGAGTGGACCTCCAGCAAACTCCAACAGACATGCAGCTGAGAGTCCTGACTGTTAGAAGGAAAACTAACAAACAAAAAGGACATCCACACCAAAATCCCAACTGTACGTCACCATCATCAAAGACCAAAGGTAGATAAGACCACAAAGATGGGGAAAAAACAGAACAGAAAAACTGGAAACTCCAAAAATCAGAGCACCTCTCCTCCTCCGAAGGAATGCAGCTCCTTACCAGCAACAGAACAAAGCTGGACGGAGAATGACTTTGATGAGTTGAGAGAAGAAGGCTTCAGATGATCAAACTACTCCGAGCTAAAGGAGGAAGTTTGAACCCAAGGCAAAGAAGTTAAAAACATTGAAAAAAATTAAATGAATGGCTAACTAGCATAACCAATGCAGATAAGTCATTAAAGGACCCAATGGAGCTGAAAACCATGGCACAAGAACTACGTGACGAATGATTCAATCAATTGGAAGAAAGGGTATCAGTGATGGAAGATGAAATGAATGAAATGAAGCAAGAAGGGAAGTTTAGAGAAAAAAGAATGCAAAGAAATGAACAAAGCCTCCAAGAAATATGGGACTATGTGAAAAAACCAAATCTACATCTGATTGGTGTACCTGACAGTGACGGGGAGAATGGAACCAAGTTGGAAAACACTCTGCAGGATATTATCCAGGAGAACTTCCCCAATCTAGCAAGGCAGGCCAACATTCAGATTCAGGAAATACAGAGAACGCCACAAAGATACTCCTCGAGAAGAGCAACTCCAAGACACATAATTGTCAGATTCACCAAAGTTGAAATGAAGGAAAAAATGTTAAGAGCAGCCAGAGAGAAAGGTCGGGTTACCCACAAAGGGAAGCCCATCAGACTAACAGCTGATCTCTCGGCAGAAACTCTACAAGCCAGAAGAGAGTGGGGCCCGATATTCAACATTCTTAAAGAGAAGAATTTTCAACCCAGAATTTCATATCCAGCCAAACTAAGCTTCATAACTGAAGGAGAAATAAAATCCTTTACAGACAAGCAAACACAGAGAGATTTTCTCACCACCAGGCCTGCCTGCCCTAAAAGGGCTCCTGAAGGAAGCACTAAACATGGAAAGGAACAACCGGTACCAGCCACTGCAAAAACATGCCAAATTGTAAAGACCATCATGGCTAGGAAGAAACTGCATCAACTAACGGGCAAAATAACCAGCTAACATCATAATGACAGGATCAAATTCACACATAACAATATTAACCTTAAATATAAATGGGCTAAATGCTCCAATTAAAAGACACAGACTGGCAAATTGGATAAAGAGTCAAGACCCATCAGTGTGCTGTATTCAGGAAACCCATCTCACGTGCAGAGACACACATAGGCTCAAAATAAAGGGATGGAGGAAGATCTACCAAGCAAATGGAAAACAAAAAAAGGCAGGGGTTGCAATCCTAGTCTCTGATAAAACAGACTTTAAACCAACAAAGATCAAAAGAGACAAAGAAGGCCATTACATAATGGTAAAGGTAAAGGGATCAATTCAACAAGAAGAGCTAACTATCCTAAATATATATGCACCCAATACAGGAGCACCCAGATTCATAAACCAAGTCCTTAGAGACCTACAAAGAGACTTAGACTCCCACACAATAATAATGGGAGACTTTAACATCCCACTGTCAACATTAGACAGATCAACAAGACAGCAAGTTAACAAGGATATCCAGGAATAGAACTCAGCTCTGCACCAAGCAGACCTAATAGACATCTACAGAACTCTCTACCCCAAATCAACAGAATACACATTCTTTTCAGCACCACACCACACCTATTCCAAAATTGACCACGTAGTTGGAAGTAAAGCACCCCTCAACAAATGTAAAAGAACAGAAATTATAACAAACTGTCTCTCAGACCATAGTGCAATCAAACTAGAACTCAGGATTAAGAAACTCACTCAAAACCACTCAACTACATGGAAACTGAACAACCTGCTCCTGAATGACTACTGGGTACATAATGAAATGAAGGCAGAAATAAAGATGTTCTTTGAAACCAAGGAGAAAAACGACACAACATACCAGAATCTCTGGGACACATTCAAAGCAGTGTGTAGAGGGAAATTTATAGCACTGAATGCCCACAAGAGAAAGCAGGGAAGTATCTAAAATTGACACCCTAACATCACAATGAAAAGAACCAGAGAAGCAAGAGCAAAGACATTCAAAAGCTAGCAGAAGGCAAGAAATAACTAAGATCAGAACAGAACTGAAGGATATAGAGACACAAAAAACCCTTCAAAAAATCAATGAATCCAGGAGCTGGTTTTTTGAAAAGATCGACAAAATTGATAGACCGCTAGCAAGACTAATAAAGAATAAAAGAGAAGTATCTAATAGATACAATAAAAAATGATAAGGGGGATATCACCACCAATCCCACAGAAATACAAACTACCATCAGAAAATACTATAAACACCTCTATGCAAATAAACTAGAAAATCTAGAAGAAATGGATAAATTCCTCGACACATACACCCTCCCAAGACTAAACCAGGAAGAATTTGAATCTCTAAATAGACCATTAACAGGCTCTGAAATTGAGGCAATAATTAATAGCTTACCAACCAAAAAAAGTCCAGGACCAGATGGATACACAGCCGAATTCTACCAGAGGTACAAGGAGGAGCTGGTACCATTCCTTCTGAAACTATTCCAATCAACAGAAAAAGAGGGAATCCTTCCTAACTCATTTTATGAGGCCAGCATCATCCTGATACCAAAGCCCGGCAGAGACACAACCAAAAAAGAGAATTTTAGAACAATATCCTTGATGAACATTGATGAAAAAATCCTCAATAAAATACTGGCAAACCGAATCCAGCAGCACATCAAAAAGCTTATCCACCATGATCAAGTGGGCTTCATCCCTGGGATGCAAGGCTGGTTCAACATAAGCAAATCAATAAACGTAATGCAGCATATAAACAGAACCAAAGACAAAAACCACATGATTATCTCAACAGATGCAGAAAAGGCCTTTGACAAAATTCAACAACGCTTCATGCTAAAAACTCTCAATAAATTAGGTATTGTTGGGATGTATCTCCAAATAATAAGAGCTATCTGTGACAAACCCACAGCCAATATCATACTGAATGGGCAAAAACTGGAAGCATTCCCTTTGAAAACTGGCACAAGACATAGATGCCCTCTCTCACCACTCCTATTCAACGTAGTGTTGGAAGTTCTGGCCAGGGCAATCAGGCAGGAGAAGGAAATAAAGGGTATTCAATGAGGAAAAGAGGAAGTCAAATTGTCCCTGTTTGCAGATGACGTGATTGTGTATCTAGAAAACCCCATCGTCTCAGCCCAAAATCTCCTTAAGCTGATAGCCAACTTCAGCAAAGTCTCAGATACAAAATCAATGTGTAAAAATCACAAGCATTCTTATACACCAATAACAGAAAAACAGAGAGCCAAATCATGAGTGAACTCCCATTCACAATTCCTTCAAAGAGAATAAAATACCTAGGAATCCAACTTACAAGGGATGTGAAGGACCTCTTCAGGCAGAGCTACAAACCACTGCTCAATGAAATCAAAGAGGATACAAACAAATGGAAGAACATTCCATGCTCATGGGTAGGAAGAATCAACATCGTGAAAATGGCCATACTGCCCAAAGTAATTTATAGATTCAATGCCAACCCCATCAAGCTACCAATGACTTTCTTCACAGAATTGGAAAAAACTCCTTTAAAGTTCATATGGAACCAAAAAAGAGCCCACATTGCCAAGTCAATCCTAAGCCAAAAGAACAAAGCTGGAGGCATCACGCTACCTGACTTCAAACTACACTACAAGGCTACAGTAACCAAAACAGCATGGTACTGGTACCAAAACAGAGATATAGACCAATGGAACAGAAGGGAGCCCTCAGAAATAATGCTGCATATCTGCAACTATCTGATCTTTGACAAATCTGACAAAAACAAGCAATGGGGAAAGGATTCCCTATTTAATAAATGGTGCTGGGAAAACTGGCTAACCATATGTAGAAAGCTGAAACTGGATCCCTTCCTTACACCTTATACTAAAATTAATTCAAGATGGATTAAAGACTTAAATGTTAGACCTAAAGCCATAAAAACCCTAGAAGAAAACCTAGGCAATACCATTCAGAACATAGGCATGAGAAAGGACTTCATGTCTAAAACATCAAAAGCAACGGCAACAAAAGCCAAAATTGACAAATGGGATCTAATTAAACTAAAGAGTTTCTGCACAGCAAAAGAAACTACCATCAGAGTGAACAGGCAACCTACAGAATGGGAGAAAATTTTTGCAATCTACTCTCCTGACAAAGGGCTAATATCCAGAATCTACAATGAACTCAAACAAATTTACAAGAAAAAAATGAACAACCCCATCAAAAAGTGGGCAAAGGATATGAACAGACACTTCTCAAAAGAAGATATTTATGCAGCCAAAAGACACATGAAAAAATGCTCATCATCACTGGCCATTAGAGAAATGCAAATCAAAACCACAATGAGATACAATCTCACACCAGTTAGAATGGCGATCATTAAAAAGTCAGGAAACAACAGGTGCTGGAGAGGATGTGGAGAAATAGGAACACTTTTACACTGTTGGTGGGACTGTAAACTAGTTCAACCATTGTGGAAGTCAGTGTGGTGATTCCTCAGGGATCTAGAACTAGAAATACCATTTGACCCAGCCATCCCATTACTGGGTATATACCCAAAAGATTACAATTCATGCTGCTATAAACACACATGCACACGTATGTTTATTGCAGCACTATTCACAATAGCAAAGATTTGGAACCAAGCCAAATTTCCAACAGTGATAGACTGGATCAAGAAAAAGTGGCATATATACACCATGGAATACAATGCAGCCATAAAAAAGGATGAGTTCATGTCCTTTGTAGGGACATGGATGAAGCTGGAAACCATCATTCTCAGCAAACTATCGCAAGGACAAAAAACCAAACGCTGCATGTTCTCACTCATAGATGGGAATTGAACAATGAGAACACATGGACCCAGGAAGGGGAACATCACACACCGGGGCCTGTTGTGGGGTGGGAGAAGGGGGGAGGGATAGCATTAGGAGATATACCTAATGTTAAATGATGAGTTAATGGGTGCAGCACACAAACATGGCACATGTATACATATGTAACAAACCTGCACGTTGTGCACATGTACCCTAAAACTTAAAGTATAATAAAAAAATTTAAAAAAAATAAAATAAATGAAAATATTAAAAGATTAGTTTGATCTACAGTGAAGGAGATTGTCAAGACAGGAAAACTACAAGCCGTAAAAGAATGGCTGATGGATGCACTCTAATAAACATTTTTTAATATTAAAAAAACAAAAAAAGATACAAAGAGATCAGTTTTGTGTGGCCTCTATCAAAAGATAAGCTCCCTATCACTGTTTTGTATTATTACCACTATTATGACATATGTATATGAAAAAATTATTGGGCTATTGTGATGTTATTTGTTGAATTAAGCCAGCATCAACTTGCCAGCTTTATTAATGACCCACCGTGAATTCTCCAACTCCAAATGAGTGATCCCAGCTGATACTATATGTAACAGAAAAGATCTTTCTATACAGAGACTTGCCCAATGTTTAAATTAATGAACAAAATTAATTACTGTAATATTTTAAAGGCACCAAGTTTTATGCTGGTTTGCTACTTAGCAAAAGAGAAGTATTAATATTTTGATACCAGAGATGAGATGCTGCCATAATAAAAGTTCAAATATGTGCCAATGGTTTTGGAACCAGTTAGTGAGCAGAAGCTGGAGGGGCCTTAAGAAGACTGCCAGTGAAAGCTTGAAAGGCTTCAACTTCAGGGATGTTATTTGTAAGGGCCTAAAGGGAAGTGGAAAAAATATCAAGGGAAGTAAGAGGAAATGAACCCTTTACAGAAAACTTCACAATGTCCACAGCAATGTGGAAAATAGGAAATATTCAACATCTGTTGAACTGAATAATCTAGCTATTGCAGAATATTGAAAGTACTACCTGGATTCTTTCTGCTGCCAATGATAAAATTCCAGAGGAAGGAGATAAATTAAAGAATAAACTGTTAAATATGAAAATATAAAGGAGTCAGGACATGCTGGATTAGAAAATGAAACTGTTTCTTATCCACAATTTCTCCCAACAGTGAATTATTCTCAAATTAAGAAAGGGCCTCAAACCAAAGATTGAATATCAGGAGGGACTGTAATCTACTTAAGATACTGTCACATAGCAGCATTCAGATAAACAAAAACCCCTTTATGCATCTTAAGGACATGGTTACTGGCTCATATTCATTAAATAATAGGTATTCTAAGAATCTTCACAGCATTATCCCACAGCCCCCTCACAGAAAGCCCAAGGGAGAGAAAGGCTTATCTCAAAAAGATGGGTGGGAGTAGTTTTTGTCTAATAGAGTGAACCTTAGAAAGAGTTATAGAAAACCCACAACGTTTTTTAAAAGAATTGATCTGGCAAAAGCACCACCAATTTGGACAACATGATACAGAGAAAGTTCAAAATGAAAATCGGTTCTTGGATGTTAAACACTATAGGCAGGAAGCAGGCTTAGAAGACTATTAAGTTGAAACTCACTTTTCTAAAAGAAAAAAAAAAGATAATACAAATGGTGGAACAAAGTACCTAGAGGGCAGAACAAAGAGTCACAGAGAACAACCTCCAAAGAATGAGTCAGCCCTAATTAGAGTGATATGGTTTGGCTGTGTCCCCACCCATATCTCACCTTGAATTGTAGTTCCCATAATCCGCACATGTGGAGGGAGGGACCCCACAGGAGGTAATTGAATCATTGGGGAGGTTTCCCCCACATTGTTCTCATGGTAGGAAATAAGTCTCACGAAATCTGATAGTTTTATAAGGGACTTCCCCCTTTGCTTGGCTCTCATTCTTCTCTCTCCTGCCACCTTGTGATGGAGGACGTGTTTGCTTCCCCTTCCGCCATGATTGTAAGTTTCGTGAGGCCTCCACAGCCCTGCAGAACTATGAGTTAATTAAACCTCCTTCTTTATAAATTACCCAGTCTTGGGTATGTCCTTACAGCAGCATGAGAACAAACTAATACACAGAGATTCTGGTAATATGAATCTATCTTAAACAGAGCTGCTATGGACCTGTTGTGAGCCTTCCATTTTCCTGCTTTTGAACAAGAGTGTCCATAGCAGTTATCATATATTTTAAAAGAATATACTGTATGTTTAGTTCAAAGATCTTCAGATCAAGAAATATACTCAAGAGAATGTTCCTGTATTACTCCATTCTCACACTGCTATAAAGAAATACCTGAAACTGGGTAATTTATAAGGAGAAGGGGTTTAGTTGGCGCACAGTTCCATAGGACATACAGGAAGCATGGCTGGGGAGGCTTCAGGAAACTTTCAATCATGGCAGAAGGGGAAGCAAGCATATCTTACATGACTGGAGCAAGAGGAAGAGAGCAAAGGGGGAGGTGCTACACAGCTTTAAATAATCAGATCTCGTGAGAACTCACTACCATGAGAACAGCAAGGGGGAAATCTGCCCCATGATCCAACCACCTCCTATCAGGCCTTTAATTCCCTCTAACAAGGGGGATTACAATTTACCATGAGATTTGGGCAGGAACACAAATCCAAACCATATCAATTCCCAACGAATTGTGCTATCTCTGGTTTAAATATCAAGATCTTGGACTCTGAGACTGAAGTTCATGCCACAATGGGATAAGAAATTTAGAGTTCTTGGGGAATCGGTGAATGCATTTGGCATATGGAAGGGATCTAAACTGTGTGAAGCATAGCAAATTGTATTTTCTGAAGATAGTTACAACATCACCTGTTCTACACACTCTTCTTGAGGTATGAAGAGTATGAAAAGGAGGATTATAAACTCCTCCATGAAAAGGAGGAGTTTATAATCCTTTTTTTCAAACCAGGTAGTCTTTTGTGATTATCTCAGTCAACATCATATGGTGGAAATGAAGCTGTATGATTTTTGATTAGTAAAGGCTAAAAAATGCCATACTCACTCTTAAAATCTAGCCACTATGTGGTAAGGGAACACATGAGTCTGCAGAGAGGCACACATAGACAAGACACAGGGTTCCTAGTCCCCAACCTTGACTGAGTTAGCAACCAGCAGTCTGAACCAACTTCCAAGCCATGCGAGTGAGCCATTTTGAAAGAAAACCCATTAGCTCCCCAATCAAGCAATTTCAGCTGATGCTTCTTACAGCACAAGCCATCTTCTTCACAAAGACATACTCAGTTGGAGATTTGTGGGAAAACACCTGATTGCTATTGTTTCAAGATACTAGGTTTAGGATGATTTGTTTCAAATAAATAGGTTACTCATACAGATTTTTAGTAAATCATAGGTGAACTGTTGCCAAGTGAAAATTCTGGGATTTTATTTTACTCTTTTATCTATTTCTTACTTATTTTTTCTCAAAAATTTTCTATTAAATTTCTAATTTCAAATGACAAAACTAAAACAGATCCACTTATTATATGACAAGAAAAAAATTAAATAATTGCTGCTATTTACAAGTAAGTGCATATAAGAAAACACTTTTTAAAATGAAATCTTACTACCTAATCCCAAATAAATATGCCCACTTTACTCATCTAGGGTGAAACTTGCAGTTTAAAATATGAACATGGAAGTTTTTTGCTTACTTGTCTTCTTTGAGCTTTTTTGTTTTGCCCTAATTTTGGTTTAGTTTGCAAAATAGCATTTACCTTCAATCTCTTTGACCAGTTAATCACATCCCCCCCCCCCCAAAAAAGATGCTCATACAAACTACTAAATTTTAGTCTAACTTACAAGCTTTTGTACTTGCAATTCTCTGTAGGAAATAATGGTATATTTTTCGATGCTATATATATAATTTGGCATTTTCCCCCTCTAATCAATGTATTAATGTTGTCTGCTTTAGACTTTATCTATTGAAATGTTTACATCATCAATTCAGAGGATTTGAGCCATTTTAAAACTTTTTCTGCACTATATTGATTCACATAGGCTGTATGCTACCCAGTCAGTTTTGTCTATATATCTGGTCTGATACCTAAAATGTTTCTTCTTTTTGGCTTGGCATTTTCTTTGAAACTAATGTTTGCAGATACTGTGTTTGACCAACTTCATTTGTACTAAGTCATCTGCAAGTAGACAATTGCATTTTCTATTGATATCAACAGACTCCATTATATTAAAATGTTCCTTTTTTCTTTGAAGTATCATTTTTACAATAAAAAGTAAAACACATAAAGAAAAATAAGGAAGACTTTAAAAATGTAATAAATGTGCACTCATTGACAACAGCTATCATTTTTTGTGTATTATCTATAAGCCAGATATTTTATATATTTTGCAAAAATTTGATGTATACACATGAAATGAGAGAAAATATTTGCAAATCATATACTGATAAAGGGCTTAATATATAGAATATATAAAGATCTTCTACAACTCAACAACAAAAAAACTTCATTTAAAAATAAATGAAGACATTATATTAATTTGACAGAGATGCCATTAACAAAGTACCATAGACTGGGTGGCTTAAGCAACAAAAATTCTCCCTGTTCTGGAGGCTACAAGTCTGACAGCAAGGTATTGGCAAGGTAGATTTCTTGCGAGGCCACTCTCCTTGGCTTATAGATGGCCATATTCTCCCTTTGTCTTCACATTGTCTTTACTGTGTGTGCACACCTGGGTTCAAATTCCCTCTTCTTATAAGACAGCAGTCATATTGGATCAGGGGCCACCTTAATTATCTCATTTTAATGGAATTACATCTTTCAAGACATTATCTCCAAATATGGTTACATTTTGAGCTATTGGGGCTTTAATATGTGATTTTTAGGGGACACAATTTATCCCATGACAGACATGAATAGGCATTCCCCAAAGAAGATGTACAAATGGCCAACAGCATGTGAAAAGATCATCAGAGGAATGCAAGTCAAACCTACAAGACATCACTTCACATCCTTTACAATGGCTAGTATATATTTTTTTAAGAAACAATAACAAGTGTTACTGGTAAACATATGGACAAATTGGAACTCTCAAGTATGACTGAGAGGAATGTAAAATGATACAATTGCTATGAAAAACAGTGTGGGGTTCCTCAAAAAATTTTATGTTACGTATATTTTACAACTTAAACAATTTGTCTATGCAGAAAATCTACCCAATAAATATATATATATTCCTATTTGTGTTTTTCAGATAAGGTAATAGATGCTCTGAAAGGCCAAGTTGATATACTTAGCAAGAAGCAGAACCAGTTTTCAAACCCAGGTCTGTCTCATGCTAAAGACTTGTATTTATAAAGAGACCACACTGACCCACACCAACCACACACTTCCTCAACATGGTTCAAGTATTTGTTTGATAAAGTATTGAATATTATTATAAGAGATTGTAAAATATACAGCAGTCTATTAAGAAAGTTTAATTCATCAATGCTGTATTGATCCTAAGTGTTAGTAAAGCTGTTTCTCTACCATCTTTTTATTCTAGGGTGACAATGATGCAGTTTACTTTTGCCAGAAGCGTTTATCATTTCACAGAACTATCAGTGTAATGCTTTTTGTATAAATGTTAAGAAGAAAAACACATTTCATGGCTACATATTCTCCTTTGGAAACTAGGATTTGTTTTTCTAACTTCCACGTGAAAGAAATAATTATTAAACTGCTTAGGAACGTGAACTGCAGAAGATCCAATGCTTTTGCCCTATTTTGTAAATTAGTATTAACGTTTATGTAAGATTTCTGAAATAAGAAGTTTTGTGCTTTGTTTACACAATAGTAAGCCAAACGTTTCTAAAGCGCCTAGGTTAGCCTCTCAAGAGAAATTGTTTCTTCAGCCAATTTCTTTTTACTTCACATTTTATAAAATACCACAACATCTGAGATGCAAGAAAAATACAAATTAATAAAACACAGCACTAGAACCTCATATCAGTATGTAGAAGATTTACGCACATAAACTGCCAAGAACAGGTTCTGAAACAAACCCTATAGACTTCCAGTTGCCATAGTAACTGCACAATTTTATTGAATGTGAAAGTGTAAATAGATGACCACAGCTTAGACAAATCATCAGCGTTGCCATTGTTGGCCTCTGATTGGTGGAAAGAAGTAGTATGTGTTGTCACTTTCCAAAATAAAATAATCATAATCATATTTACACTCTTCTCTTCTTGGTCTATGAACATCTTTCCTTTAGATCTTCTTCAGTGCTGCTTGACTAATTACTCATGAAAAGAAAGGTTCCAATGAATTGTTAATAATTTTGTTATTGGAACAGGTTGGAGCAATACACTGAAACAGCAATCCATGTAAATATGGCCATCCTGCCAAACTCGTGCATTCTTTTCTCTCATTCTCTTCATCAAAAACTGTTCCTTTATTTACTTATGAAAAGAAAAGGGTAGAATGGAATGTAAAACCATTATTAAAAGTGCCAACCCCCTAGGCCACAAGGGCCCTGGATTTCAAGCACAAAACCAGGTGGCCATTTGGGTAGACAGTGAGCTAGCTGCAGGAATTTTTTTCATACTCCAGTGGCGCCTGGAACACAAGCAAGACAGAACCGTTCACTCCCCTGGAAAGGGGGCCAAAGCCAGGGAGCCAAGTGTTCTAGCTCAGTGGATCTCACCCCCATGGAGCCCAGCAAGCTAAGATCTACTGGCTTGAAATTCTCGCTGCCAGCACTGCATTCTGAAGTCAACCTGGGACACTCAAGCTTGGTGGAGGGAGGGGCGTCTGCCATTACTGAGGCTTGAGTAGGCAATTTCCCCCTCACAGTGTAAACAAAGCTGCCAGGAAGTTTGGACTGGGTGGAGCCCACCACAGCTCTGCAAAGCCGCTATAGCCAGACCACATCTCTAGAGTCCTCCTTTCTGGGCAGGGCATCTCTGAAAGAAAGGCAGCAGCCCCAGTCAGGGGCTTATAGATAACATTCCCATCTCCCTGGGACAGAGCACCTCAGGGAAGGGGCAGCAGTGGGCATAGCTTCAGCAGACTTAAACGTTCCTGCCGGCCAGCTCTGAAGACAGCAGTAGATCTCCCAGCATAGCACTCGAGCTCTGCAAAGGGACAGACTGCCTCCTCAAGTTGGTCCCTGACTCCTGTACCTCCTGAGTGGGAGACACCTCCCAGCAGGGGTTGACAGACACCTCATACAGGAAAGCTCCGGCTGGCATCTGGCAGGTGCCCCTCTGGAATGAAGCTTCCAGAGGAAAGAACAGGCAGCAGTCTTTGCTGTTCTGCAGCCTCTGCTGATAATACCCAGGCAAAAAGGGTCTGGAGTGGACCTCCAGCAAACTCCACCAGATCTGCAGCTGAGGGGCCTGACCATTAGAAGGAAAATTAGCAAACAGAAAGGAATAGCATCAACATCAATAAAAAGGATGCCCATACAGAAACCTCATCCGAAGGTCACCAACATCAAAGACCAAAGGTAGATAAATCCACAAAGATGAGGATAAACCAGCGCAAAAAGGCTGAAATTTCCAAAAACCAGAATGCCTCTTCTCCTCCAAAGGATCACAACTCCTCATCAGCAAGGGAAGAAAACCAGATGGAGGATGAGTTTGATGAATTGACAGAAGTAGGCTTCAGAAGGTGGGTAATAACAAATTCCTCTGAGCTAAAGGAGCATGTTCTAACCCAATGCAAGGAAGCTAAGAGCCTTGCAAAAAGGTTAGAGAAATTGCTAACTAGAATAACCAGTTTAGAGAAGAACATAAATAACCTGATGAGCTGAAAAACACAGCATGAGAATTTCTTGAAGCATACACAAGTATAAATATCCAAATCAATCAAGTGGAAGAAGGGATATCAGAGATTCAAGATCAACTTTATGAAATAAAGTGCAAAGACAAGATTAGGAAAAAAAATGAAAAGGAACAAATAAAGCCTCCAAGAAATATGGGACTATGTGAAAAGACCAAACCTACGTTTCATTGGTGTACCAATGGAAGTGACAGAGAGAAAGGAACCAAGTTGGAAAACACTCTTCTGGATATTATCCAGGAGAACTTCCCCAACCTAGCGAGGCAGGCCAACATTCAAATTCAGGAAATATAGACAACACCACAAACATACTTCTCGAGAAGAGCAACCCCAAGACACATAATTGTCAGATTCACCAAGGCTGAAATGAAGGGAAAAAAATGTTAAGGGCAGCCAGAGAGAAAGGTCGGGTTACCCACAAAGGGAAGCCCATCAGACTAACAGTGGATCTCCCTGCAGAAACCCTACAAGCCAGAAGAGAGTGGGGGATAATATTCAACATTCTTAAAGAAAGGAATTTTCAACCCAGAATTTCATATCCAGCCAAACTAAGCTTCATAAGCGAAGGATAAATAAAATACTTCACAGACAAGCAAATGCTGAGAGACTTTGTCACCACCAGGACTGCCTTACAAGAGCTCCAGAAGGAAGCACTAAATATGGAAACAAAAAAGCAGTACCAGCCGCTGCAAAAACATACCAAATTGTAAAGATGATTGACACTATGAAGAAACTGCATCAACTAACGGTCAAAATAACCAGCTAGCATGATAATGACATGATGAAATTCACACATAACAATATTAACCTTAAATGTAAGTAGGCTAAATGCCCCAATTAAAAGACACAGACTGGCAAATTGGATAAAGAGTCAAGACCCATCAGTGTGCTGTATTCAGGAGACCCATCTCACGGGCAAAGACACACATAGGCTCAAAATAAAGGGATGGAGGACAATTTACCAAGAAAATGGAAAGCAAAATAAAGCAGAATTGCAATCCTAGTCTCTGATAAAACAGACTTTAAACCAACAAAGGTCAAAAAAGACAAAGAACAGCATTACACAATGGTAAAGGAATCGATGCAACAAGAAGAGCTAACTATCCTAAATATATATGCACCCAATACAGGAGCACCCAGATTCATAAAGCAAGTTCTTAGAGACCTACAAACAGACGTAGACTCCCACACAATAATAGTGGGAGAATGTAACTCCTCATTGTTAATATTAGACAGATCAATGAGACAGAACATTAACAAGGATATACAGGACTTGAACTCGGCTCTGGAACAAACGAAACTAATAGACATTTACAGAACTCTCCACCCCAAATCAACAGAATATACATTGTTCTCAGCACCAAATCACACTTATTCCAAAACTGACCACATAATTGGGAGTAAAAAACTCCTCACCAAATGCAAAAGAATGGAAATCATAACAAACAGTCTCTCAGACCACAGTGCAATCAAATTAGAACTTAGGATTAAGAAACTCACTCAATACTGCACAAATACATGGAAACAGAACAACCTGCTACTGAATGACTACTGGGTAAATAAAGAAATTAAGTCAGAAATAAATAAGTTCTTTGAAACCAATAAGAACAAAGACACAACATACCAGAATATCTGGGACACAGCTAAAGCAGTGCTTAGAGGGAAATTTATAGCACTAAATGCCCACAGAAGAAAGCAGGAAAGATCTAAGACTGACACACTAACATCACAATTAAAAGAACTAGAGAAGTTAGAGCAAACAAATTCAAAAGCTAGCAGAAGACAAGAAATAACTAAGATCAGAGCAGAACTGAAGGAGATGGAGACAAGAAAAACCCTTCAAAAAATTAACGAATCCAGGAGCTGGTTTTTTGAAAAGATGAACAAAATAGATAGACCACAAGCCAGACTAATAAAGAAGAAAAGAGAGAAGAATCAAATAGATACAATAAAGAAAATTAAAAAAGGGATAAAAGGGATATCACCATTGATCCCCAGAAATATAAACTAGCATCAGAGAATACTATAAACACCTCTATGAAAATAAACTAGAAAATCTAGATGAAATGGATAAGTTTCTGGACATATACATGCTCCCAAGACAAAACCAAGAAGGAGTCGAATCCCTGAATAGACCAATAACAAGTTCTGAAATTGAGGCAGTAATTAATAGCCTACCAAGCAAGAAAAGCCCAGGACCAGACAGATTCACAGCTGAATTCTACCAGAGGTACAACGAGGAGCTGGTGCCACTCCTTCTGAAACTATTCCAAACAATAGAAGAAGAGGGACTCCTCCCTAACTCATTTTAGGAGGCCAGCGTCATCCTGATACCAAAACCTGGCAGAGAGACAACAAAAAAAGAAAATTTCGGCCAGGCCTGGTGGTGCACGCCTGTAATCCCAGCACTTTGGGAAGCTGAGGTGGGTGGATCACAAGGTCAGGAGATCGAGACCATCCTGACTAACACGGTGGAGCCCCATATCTACTAAAAATACAAAAAATTAGCCATGCATGGTAGCATGTGCCTGTAGTCCCAGCTACTTGGGAGGCTGAGGGAGCAGAATCACTTGAACCTAGGAGGTGGATGTCGCAGTGAGTCAAGACCGCGCCATTGCACTCCAGCCTGGGTGACTGAGAGAGATTCTGTCTCAAAACAAAACAAAACAAAAAAAAAAAGAGAAAGAAATGTCAGCTCAATATCCCTGATGAACATCAAGGAGAAAATCCTCAGTAAAATACTGCAAACCAAATCCAGCAGCACATCAAAAAGCTTATCCACCACGATCAAGTCAGCTTCATCCCTGGGATGCAAGGCTGGATCAACGTATGCAAATCAGTAAACATAGACTATCACATAACCAGAACCAATGACAAAAGCCACAGGATTATCTCAATTAGATGCAGAAAAGGCCTTCGATAAAATGCAACACCCCTTCACGCTAAAAACAGTCAATAAACTAGGCATTGATGGACCGTATCTCAAAATAATAAGAGCTATTTATGACAAACCCACAGCCAATATCATACCGAATGGGCAAAAGCTGGAAAGATCCCCTTTGAAAACTGGCACAAGACAAGGATGCCCTCTCTCACTACCCCTATTCAACATAGTATAGGAAGTTCTGGCCAGGGCAATCAGGCAAAAGAACGCAATGAAGGTATTCAAATAGGAAGAGAGGAAGTCAAATTGTCTCAGTTTGCAGATGACATGATGATATATTTGGAAAACCCCATTGTCTCAGCCCAAAATATCCTTAAGCTGATAAGCAACTTCCACAAAGTCTCAGCATATAAAATCAATGTGCAAAAATCGCAAGTATTCCTATACACCAATAACAGACAAACAGAGAGCCAAATCATGAGTGAATTCCCATTCACAATTGCTACAAAGAGAATAAAATACCTAGGAATAAAGCTTACAAGGTATTTGAAGGACCTCTTCAAAGAGAACTACAAACTACGGCTCAAGGAAATAAGAGAGGACACAAACAAATGGAAAAACATTCCATACTCATGGATAGGAAGAATCAATATCATGAAAATGGCCATACTGCCTAAAGTAATTTACGGATTCAATGCTATCCCCATAAAGCTATCATTGACTTTCTCCATAGAATTGGAAAAACTACTTTAAATTTCATATGGAACCAAAAAAGAGCCTATATAGCCAAGACAATCCTAAGCAAAAAGAACAAAGCTGGAGGCATCATGCTACCTGACTTTAAACTATACTATAAGGCTACAGTAACCAAAATAGCATAGTACTGGTACAAAAACAGATACATAGACCAATGGAACAGAACAGAGGCCTCAGAAATACTGCCACACATCTACAACCATCTGATCTTTGACAAACCTGACAAAAACAAGCAATGAGGGAACGATTCCCTATTTAATATATGGTGTTGGGAAAACTAGCTAGACATATGCAGAAAACTGAAACTGGACCACTTTTTTACACCTTGTACAAAAACTTAACTCAAGATGGATTAAAGACTTACACATAAGACCTAAAACCATAAAAACCCTAGAAGAAAACCTAAGCAATACCATTCAGGACACAGGCATGGGCAAAGACTTCATGAATAAAACACAAAAAGCAGTGGCAACAAATGCCAAAACTGACAAACAGGATCTGATTATACTAAAGAGCTTCTGCACAGCAAAAGAAACTATCATCAGAGTGAACAGGCAACCTACAGAATGGAAGAAAATTTTCGCAATCTATCCATCTGACAAACATCTGGCTAATATCCAAAATCCACAAAGAACTTAAACAGATTTACAAGAAAAAACAACCCCATCAAAAAGTGGGTGAAGGATATGAACAGACACTTCTCAAAAGAAGACATGTATGCAGCCAACAAACATATGAAAAAATGCTCATCATCACTGGTCATTAGAGAAATGCAAATCAAAACCACAATGCAATACTATCTCATGCCAGTTAGAATGGCGATCATTAAAAAGTCAGGAAACAACAGATGCTGGAGAGGATGTGGAGAAACAGGAATGCTTTTACACTGTTGGTGGGATTGTAAATTAATTCAACCATTGTGGGAGACAGTGTGGCAATTCCTCAAGGATGTAGAACCAGAAATGCCATTTGACCCAGCAATCCCATTACTGGGTATATAACCAAAGGACTGTAAATCATTCCACTATAAAGACACATGCACACTATGTTTATTGCGACAATATTCACAATAGCAAAGACTTGGAACCAACCCAAATGTCCATCAATGATAGACTGGATAAAGAAAATGTGGCACATACATGCCATGGAATACTATGCAGCCATAAAAAAAGATGAGTTCTTGTCCTTTGTAGGGACATGGATGAAGCTGGAAACCATCGTTCTCAGCCAACTAACACAGGAACAGAAAACAGAAAACCACATGTTCTCACTCATAAGTGGCAGTTGAACAATGAGAACAAAAGGACACAGGGGTGGGAATGTCACACACTGGTGCCTGTCTAGGGGTGAAGGGCCTAGGGGAGGGATAGCATTAGGAGAAATACCTAATGTAGATGACGGGTTGATGGATGCAGAAAACCACCATGACACGTGTATACCTATGTAACAAACCTGCACATTCTGCACATATATCCAGAACTTAAAGTATAATAAATAAATAAATAAATAAGCCAGCCCTCCTCTAAGAATGTTGCACATTGTTTTCAGGAAAAAAAAAGGAAAAAGCTTTCAGTTAGAAGAAATAAAGAAATAAAATGTTGGTGGAGACAGATAATAAACAACTTTATTATTAAAATACTTGAAAACTAAATTAATATTCCCATAGGGGTTCTTTCTTTGTTTCAAAAATAACAATACATGTGATTACCTCATTTAGACCTAATTGAAAATCTTTGGGAGAAACAATAGAAATAATAACCTAATAAAACAAAGAATTTTTTTGGAATAGGGAGAATAAAACTTGGAGTGGTAAAATTACCATTCTCAAGGTAGTTACATTAGTTAATTCTACCACCAAGACTTAAAACACTACCGCCTAAGTATTTCCTATTTGAGAAACCAAATGAAGATATGGGATACTTATTCTTAGTGCTATAAAGTTGGTTGCTTATTCTTGGTGCTATAATGTTGAGGTGTGGATAAATAAGGGTATGTTTGACTTATAATTTGACCATAGGACTGATAATGAGGAATTCCCTAATTGTCTCATTTGCTGAAGAATATATTACTAGAAAAGAAAAATCTTGCTAAACAGTACAGAGTTCCTGAATGTGTTAATAAAGGAATGACAGAATAGAATGTGTTTATTCCTTCATTCATTCATTAGCAAGCACTCAAATGTTAAGCAAACACATTCTTCATGCTAATAAAACTGCTATCATATAGTGAATACTCAATGTGAGCTGGACATTATGTTCAATGCTAATACATATTATAGTTTACTGATCGGGAGCACATATTTTGAACTTAATGATGGGTTCAAATCTTATCCCACTGCTTGTGAACTTTATAATGTTGAGCAAATCACTTAATCTCTATACTTTAGTTTCTTTGTAAAATGAAGAGGATAATAGCCCCATGCCTCAGTGTTCTGCAAAAGATCACTGTAGGCATTAAATTAGATATCCATGCAAATTATTAAGGTATAGTATTAGTAATGTGCAAATGTTGGTCAGCAATTTTGTATTACTATCTCATTTAGTCCTTGCAACAACAGCAGGAGGTTGATACAGTTATTCTCATTTCACAAATAAAAAATTTAGGCTTAAAACATTTAATTCCCTTGGGCAAGTAGTGGAGTCAAGATACAAATTCTGAAATATACCTCATTCCAAACTTTATGTTTTTAACTGCATATCACACTGAATAAAAGTGAGGACTAACGTTGAGGTGTGGAGAGATTTCTTACTTTTTCTTCACAGTCTTGAGAAAGTCCTTTGGTCAACCCATAAATGTTTAATAAACATCTACCACATCTTAATGCTTCTCTTTATATCAAAGGGATATGGAAGAAGTACAGTTCCTCGCTTTATGGAGATTATATCTGAGAATACAAAATTGAAATAAGGACTTAAGAAGGGATTAAACTACGTAGTCTCACATTGAAGATTCAAGATTTAGTTACAGAAAGCAGAGATATAGATGGATGAGAATCATCTGAAAAGAACATAGAATTAAGTGAGTTGGGAAGATGAATATACGTACCTATACTTAGAGAAGAAAGGAAGTTATTTTAAGTATAAGAAACAGAACAAGGAAAGACAAGAGTATTCACTGAAAAATAATTTGGAAATAGATTTTGAAGCTCTAAGTTATGGATTGAGAAGAATAAAGAAATGGGTAAATTAAATATGTAATTGATAGGAAAAATATAATAGAATCTAGGAACAGATTTGATAAAGAACGCAAAGACAAGAAAAGAAACAAAAATGACTTTGAATGTTCCAGACTGACCCACAAGGAAAAATTTTATATATCAGAGACAAAAGTAGAGAAACTGAGAAAAAGAACACTTTTACTGGAGGATTGAGAACATGTAGGAATGACCTACTTAGCTTGGGACTTACTGTATTTGAGAAGCTGCCACAATATCTGTTGACTTATTCTGAAGACAGTTTGAAAGCAAAGAACACTAGCACAAGTGATGACCAAGAACAGGAAAAAGCAACTTTAAAAACTAAGCATGTAATGATAATTAAAGACATGATACGTTGGGTCACTTTGAAGAATAATTGGGAGGCTATACAGAGTTGGTAGAAATATTAGAAATAAGAGCAATTAAGAAACTAAGAAGTAATGTAAAATAATTTAGCATAATTCCTGGTATATAGCTGATTCAATCTTTTGTTTGTCATTTCATCAGTTTTTTAAATATCTTCTACAGTAATATATAGGGCTAGGATTTAATATCTGTGTGTAACAGATACCTTCAAAAAAATCAATAGATGTTAGAATCTCTCAAGCATGCTTTAGAAAATGTAAACCATATTTTTGCTTATTTCAGAGCATTTGATAGAATCCCACTTTTGACCTCTTAACACCGACATTATCTTATAATGATTATACTGGGAATAAAGAAGGATGAATAGAAGGAAATATCACTAAAGGTACAGCTGAGTACCAATGTGTAAACTGATGGCCATAATGAACATTTGCTTAAGACAACCAGATAAATACCTGTAACTTATAAGATGTACTCATCTGTATATAAGTGTTGGCCCCCTGCTTTCAAGTTTCCTATCATCTTTGAAATCAGATATTTGTCATGCAATCCTCTGTGCATATCATTTGATAGGTATTTGTCCAACATCCTAAAACCAATAACATTGCCTAACAACACAGCACCTGCAACACTAGTGTGTGTTTAGAGAAGGCTGAACCCACCAGGATGAAACCAAGACTACCTAGCTGGATAGCTCCACCGCATATTCTCACAAGTTTATAAATTTGACTTCATAATAGTTACAACAAAAATCATTCTGTTCCATTCAAAGTAAAAATGGCTGTAGCTCTTCATCAGCATCTTTGAAAACCTAAGTCTGGCTTATATATTTATAGATGCAGACATTCTAATATCATAGACTAAATTGGTTAAGTCATGTCAAGGAACTCTAACTTTTGACATATGCAGAACCAATAAAGATCTGCTAAGTGCCGTTATCAAATGCAGTCCTATCAGCATATTTAAATACTTGGCTTGGCATTTTGATAACAACTGTTGTACGTCTTAGCAGCTTGGTGAGTAAGTACCTCTACAGTAAGCATTACAACAGAGAAGGAAACAAGTCCAGCGAAAATAACACATTTCTCCAAGACACTTTGTACGGTAAGCACAAGGCAAAAACATGTTTTCACTAACCTTTTCTGAAATCAAACCTCATATTCCTCCCATACCATTATCCTCTCCTCTCAACAGAATGCAAGGACATAAATAAGCAGAAATAGTCAGTGTGGTTTTTCTAGTGACTGTGATTTCCAAGGAAACCAAAATCTGCAAAGTTGTCCCTATTACCTTATATAACATACCTCCCTTCCATCCCCACATGTCTCAGTCTCAACTTGTTATTTCCTTTTTAACACTTAATGTATAATTATTTTTCTAAGTATTTGTCACATTCACTAGAACATAACATATCTGAAGGCAGAAGAGTATGTATCTCCTTTAGTGCACTCACTTTACCTAGCTCTTAGCACAATGCCTAACATATAGTAGAATTTCAATAAATATTTCTTAAATGTATAAAGAGTTTAAGTCTTTAATCCATCTTGAGTTAATTTTTCTACAAGGCGTAAGGAAGGGATTCAGTTTCAGCTTTCTGCATATGACTAGCCAGTTTTCCCAACACTATTTATTAAATAGGGAGTCCTTTCCCCATTGCTAGTTTTTGTCAGGTTTGTCAAAAATCAGATGGCTGTAGATGTGTGGCATTATTTCTGAGGCATCTGTTCTGTTCCATTGGTCTATACATCTGTTTTGGTACGAGTACCATGTTGTTTTTGTTACTGTACCCTTGTAGTATATTTTGAAGTCAGGTAGCATGATGCCTCCAGCTTTGTTCTTTTTGTTTAAAATTGTCATGGCTATGTGAGCTCTTTTTTGGCTCCATATGAAATTTAAAGTAGTTTTTTTCCAATTCTGTAAAGCAAGTCAATGATAGCTTGATGGAGATAGCAATTAATGTATAAATTAATTTGAGCAGTATGGCCATTTTCACAATATTGATTTTTCCTATCCATGAGTATGGAATATTTAAGACCTAAAACCATAAAAACCCTAAAAGAAAACCTAAGCAATACCATTCAGGACACAGGCATGGGCAAAGACTTCATGACTAAAACACCAAAAGCAATGGCAACAAAAGCCAAGATTGACAAATAGGATCTGATTAAACTAAAGAGCTTCTGCACAGCAAAAGAAACTATCATCAGAGTGAACAGGCAACCTACAGAAAGGGAGAAAATTTTCTCAGTCTATCCATCTGACAAATATCTGGCTAATATCCAGAATCTACATAGAACTTAAACAGATTTATAAGAAAAAAATAAACAACCCCATCAAAAAGTAGGCGAAGGATATGAACAGACCCTTCTCAAAAGAAGACATGTATGCAGCCAACAAACATATGAAAAAATGCTCATCATCACTGATCATTAGAGAAATGCAAATCAAAACCACAATGAGATATCATCTCATGCAAGTTAGAATGACGATCATTAAAAAGTCAGGAAACAACAGATGCTGGAGAGGATGTGGAGAAATAGGAACGTTTTTACACTGTTGGTGGGATTGTAAATTAGTTCAACTATTGTGGAAGACAGTGTGGCAATTCCTCAAGGATCTAGAACCAGAAATATCATTTGACCCAGCAATCCCATTACTGGGTATATACCCAAAGGATTATAAATTATTCCACTATACAGACATATGCACAAGTATGTTTATTGTGGCACTGTTCACAATAGCAAAGACTTGGAACCAACCTAAATGCCCATCAATTATAGACTGGATAAAGAAAATGTGGCACATATATGTCATGGAATACTTTGCAGCCATAAAAATGATGAGTTCTTGTCCTTTGCAGGGACATGGATGAAGCAGGAAACCATCATTCTCAGCAAACTAACACTGGAACAGAAAACAAAAAACCACATGTTCTCACTCATAAGTGGGAGTTCATCAATGAGAACACATGGACACAGGGAGGGGAACATCACATGCTGGGGCCTGTCAGGCGATGGGGGGCTAGGGGAGGGATCGCGTTAGGAGAAATACCTAATGTTGATGATGGGTTGATGGGTGCAGCAAACCACCATGGCACATGTATACCTATGTAACAAACCTGCACGTTCTGCACATGTGCCCCAGAACTTAAAGTGTAATTAAAAAAAAAAAAAAAGTAAGCCATCAGAGAAATGCAAATCAAAACGACAATGAGATACCATCTCACACCAGTTAGAATGGCAATCATTAAAAAGTCAGGAAACAACAGGTGCTGGAGAGGAGGTGGAGAAATAGGAACACTGTTACACTGTTGGTGGGACTGTAAACTAGTTCAACCATTGTGGAAGTCAGTGTGGCGATTCCTCAGGGATCTACAGCTAGAAATACCATTTGACCCAGCCATCCCATTACTGGGTATATACCCAAAGGACTATAAATCATGCTGCTATAAAGACACATGCACACATATGTTTATTGCAGCATTATTCACAATAGCAAAGACTTGGAACCAACCCAAACGTCCAACAGTGATAGACTGGATTAAGAAAATGTGGAACATATACACCACGGAATACTATGCAGCCTAAAAAATGATGAGTTCATGTCCTTTGTAGGGACATGGATGAAATTGGAAATCATCATTCTCAGCAAACTATTGCAAGGACAAGAAACCAAACACTGCATGTTCTCACTCATAGATGGGAATTGAACAATGAGAACACATGGACCCACGAAGGGGAACATCACACTCTGGGGACTGTTGTGGGGTGGAGGAAGGGGGGAGGGATAGCATTAGGAGATATACCTAATGCTAAATGACGAGTTAATGGGTGCAGCACACCAGCATGGCACATGTATACATATGTAACTAACCTGCACATTGTGCACATGTACCCTAAAACTTAAAGTATAATAATAATAATAAAGAGTTAACTTTCCTTATCATTTACACTGAATAATCAAGCAGAGTTCCTTGTAATATCACTTACAATCAAATATGTCAAGTGCAAGAATTATTCAGTAGGAATAAAAATTGTGGAATTTTAGAATTGTAAAAGGCGTTAGAAAACCACTTAGTATAACCATTTTGTTTAACAAATGATATGCTCGATTCCAGAGATGTTAGCTTAGCCAAAGTCACACACTCAGCCACAGAGCTGGGACTAGAACTGAGTGACAATTTATTTATTTGTACCTTGTATTACTAAAGAAAAGATATAGGAAATTTGACTTAAAATGCTGAGAAATGACAGAAGTTGGTACCCTGACACAAAGCTCAATGGCAATTTTTATTGTCACTTGAAACACTTGATTCAGTTTCCAAATAATATTACAGTAGGTAACTAGTCAGGCATGAGAAGGGAAGGGGAGGCCCCCTCCCATCCTCACTGGGAATGTTAGGCAACCATCAAGTGATGGTTATGCGGTCATTGAAAGGCCTCTCTAAAATAATAATTGGTGGCAGCTGGAACCAGGGTAAGGGAGGCTCCCAATAGATAGAAAAAACCTGAAACTGATGATCAGCAGCATCCAAATAAGATCTCAGGAGTTGGGCAAGTGGGCTCAAGCATGTGCATTAAGAGGCAAAATGGCAGAGGTCAACTGTTACATGACCTCGTTCTAGGAATACTAGGGAAGAATGCCTCAAGTGAACATGCATAAAACTCCAGTAAACACACTGCACATACTCCCTTCCCAAGTGCTGGCAGGCCACTTCAAGTGCATACAGCCCACCCTACAGGAAGAATCAGGGGAGAAATAATACAAGACCCCAGAGGTATGCCAAAGTATAAAACCCCAAGTCAAAAGGTCAAACTGCACACTTGATCTCTCAAGCCTCTGCTTGGCCCTCTTCCAAGTGAACTTTACTTCCTTTCATTCCTGTTCTGAAGCTTTTGTTTGCTTTTGTTTTTGTTTTTGTTTTTGTTTTGGAGACGGAGTTTCACTCTTGTTGCCCAGGCTGGAGTGCAATGGCGCAAACTTGGCTGACTGCAACCTCTGCCTCCTGGGTTCAAGAGATTCTTCTGCCTCAGCCTCCCCAGTAGCTGGGATTACAGGCATGTGCCACCATGCCCAGCTAATGTTTTATTAGTAGAGATGGAGTTTCTCCATGTTGGTCAGGCTGGTCTGGAACTCCCAACCTCAGGTGATCCACCTGCCTCAGCCTCCCAATGCTCTGAAGCTTTTTTTTTTTAATTATACTTTAAGTTTTTTAGGGTACATGTGCACAACGTGCAGGTTACATATGTATACATGAGCCATGTTGGTGTGCTGCACCCATTAACTCGTTATTTAACATTAGGTATATCTCCTAATGCTATCCCTCCCCCATTCCCCCACCCCACAACAGGCCTCAGTGGGTGATGTTCCCCTTCCTGGGTCCATGTGTTCTCATTGTTCAATTCCCACCTATGAGTGAGAACATGCGGTGTCTGGTTTCTTGTTCTTGCGATAGTTTGCTGAGAATGATGGTTTCCAGCTTTATCCATGTCCCTACAAAGGACATGAACTCATCATTTTTTAGGCTGCATAGTATTCCATGGTGTATATGTTCCACATTTTCTTAATCCAGTCTATCACTGTTGGACATCTGGGTTGGTTCCAAGTCTTTGCTATTGTGAATAATGCTGCAATAAACATACACGTGCATGTGTCTTTACAGCAGCATGATTTATAGTCCTTTGGGTATATACCCAGTAATGGGATGGCTGGGTCAAATGGTATTTCTAGTTGTAGATCTCTGAGGAATCGCCACACTGACTTCCACAATGGTTGAACTAGTTTACAGTCCCACCAACAGTGTAAAACTCTTTCTATTTCTCCACCTCCTCTCCAGCACCTGTTGTTTCCCGACTTTTTAATGATTGCCATTCTAACTGGTGTGAGATGGTATCTCATTGTGGTTTTGATTTGCATTTCTCTGATGGCCAGTGATGATGAGCATTTTTTCATGTGTCTTTTGGCTGCATAAATGTCTTCTTTTGAGAAATGTTTGTTCATATCCTTTGCTCACTTATTGATGGGGTTTTTTGTTTTTCCTTGTAAATTTGTTGGAGTTCATTGTAGATTCTGGATATTAGACCTTTGTCAGATGAGTAGATCGCAAAAATTTTCTCCCATTCTGTAGGGTGCCTGTTCACTCTGATGGTAGTTTATTTTGCTGTGCAGAAACTCTTTAGTTTAATTAGATCCCATTTGTCAATTTTGGCTTTTGTTGCCATTGCTTTTGGTGTTTTAGACATGAAGTCCTTGCCCATGCCTATGTCCTGCATGGTAATGCCTAGGTTTTCTTCTAGGGTTTTCATGGCTTTAGGTCTAACATTTAAGTCTTTAATCCATCTTGAATTAATTTTAGTATAAGGTGTAAGGAAGGGATCCAGTTTCAGCTTTCTACATATGGTTAGCCAGTTTTCCCAGCACCATTTATTAAATAGGAAATCCTTTCCCCATTTCTTGTTTTTGTCAGGTTTGTCAAAGATCACATGGTTGTACATATGTGGCATTATTTCTGAGGGCTGTGTTCTGTTCCATTGGTCTATATCTCTGTTTTGGTACCAGTACCATGCTGTTTTGGCTACTGCGGCCTTGTAGTGTAGTTTGAAGTCAGGTAGCATGATGCCTCCAGCTTTGTTCTTTTGGCTTAGGATTGACTTGGCGATGTGGGCTCTTTTTTGGTTCCATATGAACTTTAAAGGAGTTTTTTCCAATTCTGTGAAGAAAGTCATTGGTAGCTTGATGGGGATGGCATTGAATCTATAAATTACCTTGGGCAGTATGGCCATTTTCATGATATTGATTCTTCCTACCCATGAGCATGGAATGTTCTTCCATGTGTTTGTATCCTCTTTTATTTCATTGAGCAGTGGTTTGTAGTTCTCCTTGAAGAGGTCATTCACATCCCTTATAAGTTGGATTCCTAGGTATTTCATTCTCTTTGAAGCAATTGTGAATGGGAGTTCACTCATGATTTGGCTCTCTGTTTGTCTGTTATTGGTGTATAAGAATGCTTGTGATTTTTGCCACTCCTATTCAACATAGTGTTGGAAGTTCTGGCCAGGGCAATCAGGCAGGAGAAGGAAATAAAGGGTATTCAATTAGGAAAAGAGGAAGTCAAATTGTCCCTGTTTGCAGATGACATGATTGTATATCTAGAAAACCCCATCGTCTCAGCCTAAAATCTCCTTAAGCTGATAGGCAACCTCAGCAAAGTCTCAGGATACAAAATTAATGTGCTCTGAAGCTTTTTAATAAACTTTCACTCCTGCTCTAAAACTTGCCTTGGTCTATCCTTCTGCCTTATGCCCTCCTTGGTCAAATTATTTCTTCTGAGGAGGCAAGAATTGAGGTTACTGCAGACCCATGCGAAGTTGCCGCCAATAACAATAATACTAATTTACACAAGAAAATATGGCTTATTATATATCACTGATGAAAACAGGCACTCTTATTCATAACTTCCTTTACCATGCTTCAGGACAGAAGACAAATTTCAACATATTTTAGCCCCACATACTCTCTTCAAAAATCCAGTACTTCTGAAATAAAATAATTGGGGAGGGTAAGGTAATACATAAAATAAACACCTTATAAGGACTTTACATCCAACTTTACAATTTATGCAACAACTCAGAGAAAACCTTTAGCTTCTCTCTGGCATCACGAAAATAGAAGAAAAGTGTTCTCTCATCTACTAAATATACCCCCTTGAGTATATAACAAATAACATTTTGCATCTTGGAATACAGGCTGTTTATAAACATATAACAAGGATTACTAATGCTAAGTTTCTACTATTATGTAAAAAAAGGAAAGAAAAAAATGTCCGGACTGAAATTATCTATCATTCACACCATGGCAAGTAGTTATTACAGCCCATATGGAGTGAAGATCACCCAGAGCTGAAAGTTCCAAGAGAATGTGACAAGGTGACATACAGGAGTCAAGTGCTGTATGCTGGGTGCAGCTCATTTCTTAGAGGTGCAGAACTTATGATATGAAAAGGATATACAGAAGCCACCATGCCAACAGGGGTGAAAACTGGGGAATCAAACAAATGTTGCTGATTCAAAGTTGTTTTCCTATGATAACAAACAGCACCAAATGAGTTGCCATGGTGGAGAGCAAGCTGTGCTCAGAGACTAATTGCTGCACTTGTTAGAGTGTGCAAGAAGGTGTTTATCTGTTTTACATGTGTTTGGTGCCAAGACATCCTGGGGATCTGGAGCTGAAGTGGAAACAGAATGACAGTGTTTAGAAAACTAAACACGAAAACAAAAGGGAAGGAGAGCATTTTTTGTGAAAGTGACTTGAGCATTAAACATATGAAAAGCTTGAGGCTTCTATCCTGGGTGATTAATTCTTCAGTCTCCTTCAGATCAACCTGTGGAAGCCCATGCTGGAATGGAGTGTATTAAGTCTGGGTTTCTTTGATGTTATTTTATTTACATGGTGAATTATTCAAAGCAGGAAGGATCAGTTTAAGTGCTACCAATAGAAGTAAAAGGGAATAAACTCAGGAAGACGAAGGAAGTGAAGCACAAAATGTGGGTGTTCAAACAGTTCCACCTGAATGGCAAAGTTTAGAATATGTACTATGGGGAATTTGCCATACTGTGTCTTCTAGGCTTCAGAAATAATAACTGGATTTTGACTGACATTTTTGAAGGTTTAATGATGGAAATACTACCGAACAACTTTGATTTTCTTCTCTCATACTTCAGAACCTTCTAAAGTCTTCCCTGGGACAGAAATTTGTTTCTCCAAGTCTAAACTCAAAATATTTCTGGAATATGATTAACAAGTAAGGTAATTCCTCCAAGCAATAAACACGGTAAGTGTTAAAAATAGTTATTGTTACTCAATTTTTTTGACATACAGAGATATTTGAGTATTAATAAATTTAAGGACAAATGCAGTATGTTTACATTTTCTATGTAATTAACATACTATGTGGATTATTTGCTATTTAAAATTGAGGAATAATATAAATAATATTCATTATGTATCATATATCATTTTGAAGTACCTATTTTACATAATCTGTATGAGACAAAAAAATCAAGCTATTAGAATTTTTTTAAGTTCCCTGTATTACCTCAAACAATCTAAACAACAAAAAAAAATGTGCTTGGCTCATGACTCTCTCTTTCTCTCTCTCTCTCTCCCTCCTTCTCTCAA
Source organism: Pongo abelii (assembly GCF_028885655.2). Taxonomy (NCBI): domain Eukaryota; kingdom Metazoa; phylum Chordata; class Mammalia; order Primates; family Hominidae; genus Pongo; species Pongo abelii. Next base: position 35,611,762 of record NC_071998.2, read on the forward strand.
GTATTTGAAAATTTCTCTAAAAGAAAGAAGTGGTAACCTTCATTTTTCACACAAGGACAATAGGTTAAAGCTACACCCACCATAGATTTTTTTAAACCCTTCATTTTAATGTAATTTACTTTCCATTTTTCACTGCTTTCTGCCACATATAGGGTGAATGCTTCATCATTGTAGTGAAAAATATATGTCAAATCAGAATTCATGCAAATCATTAGTCCTATACTGAAAGCAAATTTCATATCCAGAAAATATTATAACTTCTCCAAGATTAAACTTATATCTAACTTTGAAATTATACTCAATTGATCTTTTTTTTATTATTATACTTTAAGTTTTAGGGTACACGTGCACAACGTGCAGGTTTGTTACATATGTATACCTGTGCCATGTTGGTGTGCTGCACCCATTAGCTCTTCATTTAACATTAGGTATATCTCCTAATGCTATCCCTCCTCCCTCCCCCCAACCCACAACAGGCCCTGGTGTGTGATGTTCCCCTTCCTGTGTCCATGTGTTTTCATTGTTCAGTTCCCACCTATGAGTGAGAACATGCGGTGTTGGAAACCATCATTCTCAGCAAACTATCGCAAGAACAAAACATCAATTGATCTTTAAAAGTTGACAGGAAGGAAATGTAGTTTGTACCCTCTTAGAGCTAAGAGACTAATGCATTTAATGTTTTCTTTTTTAATCTGGCTGTCTGTGCATGTAAGGAAATACATTTGTATACATCCTTATGGCAAAGAAAAGTCAACTTGCTTGCTTAGAGGATGAACATTTGTCTCTCGTTTAATGTAAAATTTATTAAGTAAGCCAGCAATATATATTATTGGCTCAATGATTAAAACTACATACAAGCTCTTCTTACTAAAGCTTCTGAAACAAAACAAAAGTCAGAAAAATCCCCAAAATGGACCGTTTGTTATACGTAAGAGGATGTGTGTGTATGTGTGTGTGTATGTGTGTGTGTATGATGTTTGCTCTGATAGTTGTAATCCTAATGCAGTACCACAGGGTTCCTCCTTGCTCTTCTATATTCTCCATTTCCATCTCTAAGCTATCTGCATCCCTCCACCAAGCATTCAGCTTCAAGAACAGAAGTGTCGTGACTCAGAGAAGTGTTTGCCACTGTCAGCTTAAGACCTTGGCTCAGAAATTTTTTCAGCAAACTGGAAAACAGATGGATCCTCATTTATTTTCAAAAGAACTGACTTCATTTGCACCAGAACATAGAGAAATTTAAAACTAAAGGCACTCTCATGAACAATGGCGATTGTGGTGAGGAGAGATTCATTGATCTAATGAAAATACAGCCTAAACTACAGGATAGACTGGCTATCCTATCAGAGAGAACCCAGAAATAAGAAAACTGGGAGAAGTCCTCCTGAGATCAGAACAAATATCTGAACAGTGACTGCAGAAACTATCCTATCCATTGAAGGAGCTAAAATTTGATTTAATTAGTTCATAAAGGAATGTATGTCCAAAGTATTGCTGAGAACAAAAAATCAACTGAAAATTAGTGGAGTTTAATATCTGGATGTGTAGTCTGGAAAAGAGTGGAAGAGAATTCTATAAGCACTATTGTTATCCCTGTTCCTCCCTGAAGAGCAACATCAGAGGTTCAACATTAGAAGTTGGGGAGAACACATTTTAGTAAAATAATCCAACCACTTACTAGACAAATAAACAAGCAAATAACAATAATAAGACCAGTAAGGAGGGGAAGAATACCCAGAATTACTACAATATATTATCTAAAATATCATTTCCAAAAAAATGTTTTGAGACATGCAAAGAAATAGCAAAGATCCATATACTGGTGGGGGATAGAGTGGATGGAAAGCAACAGACACTGCCTGTGAGCGTGGGAAGATGTCAGATTTAGAGAAAATAATTTCAAAGTAACCATAATAAATGTGTTCACAGAACTACAGGAAAGCATGATTAAAGAAATAAAAGGACATATGATGGCAATGCTCCGCTGATTAACGAATATCAACAAAGAGTTAGGAAGTTTTTAAAAAGAAAAATAGAAATGAGAAGTTAAAAAGTGCAGTGCAGTAGTCCAGGTGTAGTGACCCATGCTTGTAACTCCGGCATTTTGGGAGGCCGAGGCCTACAGACTGCTTGAGACCAGGAGTTCGAGGCCAACCTGTGCAACATGTTAAAACCCTGTTTCTACAAAAATAAAAAAGAAGAAGAAGAAGAAGAAAAAAAAAAGAAATTACTGGATGTGAGGCATGTGCCTGTAGTCCCAGCTACCCAGGAGTCTGAGGTGGGAGGACCACTTGATCCAGGAGGCAGAGGTTGCAGTGAGCTGAGATCTCACCACTGAAGTCCAGCTTGAGCAGCAGAGTGAGACCTTGTCTCAAAAGATGAATAAATAAATAAATAAAATAAAAAGTGCAGTAACTGAAATTTTTAAGAAATGCATTAGAGGTGCTGAATACTAGATTTGAAGAAAGCAAAGAATTACCAAACTTGAAGATAGATTGATAGAGATTATGTAAGCCTAAACAGAGAGAAAAAATAATGAAGAAAAATACAGAGTTATGCAGAACATTAAGCACACCAATTGCTTATAGTGGGAATACCAGAAGCGGAGAAGAAAAAGAAATAAGAATTTAAAAAATATAATGACTGAAAATTCCCAAATTTATTAAAAACTATAACTTACACATCCAGAAAGCTCAACATACTCTAAGTAGGACAAAATGCAGATACCCACAAACAGATCCACCATAATAAAAATGCTGAAAATCAGAGCCAAAGCAAAAATGTTGAAAGCAGCAAAATAAAAATAATGCATAACTAATGCCAAGGAGCTTCATGACTAAAATCTCACCCCATAACCAGTGCAGGCCAGGTGGCAGGAAGGTAACATATTCAAAGTTATCAGTGAAACCATAAACTGGCAACCAAGAATCCTATACCTAGAAAATTATCATTCCCAAATTGAGGTGAAATAAAGAGTGCCCAAAACAAACGAACAAACAAACAAAAAACCTGAGAGAATTTGTTGCTATCACACTTGACTTACAATAAAATTAAAGGGGATTCTTCAGTCTGAAACTAAATGACCTTAGATAGCAATTCCATTCACAGAAACAAAGAGCACTGGTAAGAGTAATGATGTAATTATAAAAGAAACCATAATGACATATTTTTTCTATTTCTTTAGTTAAAAGATTTTTAAAACACAATTGCATAATAATATAAAATGTATTGTTGTGCTTATAGCACATGGAAATGTAATATGTGAGTAATATATTTGCCAATAGCAGTACAGAAGAAGTTGGTCACAGTAAAGCTATAATGGGATAAGAAATAATGATAGGTGGTAAAGTAATAATTAATATAATATACTGTTGGCACATAACATTAAAAGACATAACATGCACAATAATAATACCAAAAAAGGGGAAATGGGAATAGAGTTATATAGAAGTAACATTTCTATGTATTATGGATATTAAGCTACCATAATCTGAAGCTGATTCTGATAAATTAAAATGTATATGGTAAACATTGGAGAAACCACTAAAAATCAGTAACTCAAAAAGTGAGAAAATCATTAATGGAGCTAAAATGAAACAAAAAGACATGAGGCCTATAGAAAAGGAAAAATAAAATGACAGACATAAATCTCGCAATATCAAGAATCAAATTAAATGGGAACTAACCCAATTAAAAGGCAGAAATTGTTAGACTAGATTAAAAAAACATGATCTAACTGTATGTCATTTACAGGAGAAGCATGTTAGATTCAAAAACACAAATAGATTGAAAGTAAGAGGATGGGGCAGGTGCAGTGGCTTATACCTGTAATCCCAGCATTTTTGGAGGCCAAGGTGGGCAGATTGCTTAAGCTCAGGAGTTCAAGACGAGCCTGGGCAACATGGTGAAATTCCATCTCTACAATACATACAAAAATTAGCTGAGCATGGTGGTGCATGGCTATAGTCTCAACTACTTGGGAGGCTGAGGTGGGAGGATTATTCGAGCTGGAGAGGTCAGGGCTACGGTAAGCCATGATTGTGCTACTGCACTCCAGCCTGGACGACAGAGTGACATCCTGTCTTAAAAAAAAAATAGTAAGAGAACAGAAAAAGATACATTAGGCCAGAAGCAACACAGGAAAACTGGGGTAGCTATACTAATACTGGACAAAATAGACCTTAATACAAAAGATAAAGTTATCAGAAATAAAGAGAAACTTCTTATAATAAAATTTTTAATCTAGCAAGATATATAACTATTATCAATGTATATGCACCTAACAACTAATAATAAAAAGTAACAACAGAGCATCAAAATATATAAGGCAAAAGCTAAACAAATGAAGGAAGAAATAGACAATCAAAATAATTGTTGGAGACTTACATATCCTGCTTTCACTAACAGGCAAAACAACTAAAGAAAAGATCAATAAAGAAACAGAAGACTTGAGCAACACTATAAACCAACCAGACCTAACAAACATCTATAGAACATTCTACCCAATAACAGAATAGACATTCTACTCAAGTGAAAATAAATGAAATATTTCTTAGGATAAACCATATATTAGGCCATAAAACAAACCCATAAATTTAAAAAGATAGAAGTAATATTATGTTCTCTGACTATAATACCAAAACAAAAATTAATAATAAAGAGAAATTAAAGAAAATTACAAATATATGGAAATTAAACAACACTCTCTTAAACAACCAATGGGTCAAAAGAGAAATATCAAAAAGGAAACTAGAAGATATTTTGAGATGAATGAAACTAAAGACACAATGTGTCAAAACATGGGATGCAGCTAAAGCAATGTTTAGAGGAAAATTTATAGGTGTAAATGCCTATATTAATCCAGGCTGAGCAACAGACTGAGTCTCCATCTCACAAAAATATATACAAGAAATATCTCAAATTAATAACCTAAACTTCCGCTGAATAAAAAAGAGCAAAGTAAACCTAAAGTAAGGAAAAGGAAAGTTAAACATTACGATGGAAATTAATGAAATAGAGAATAGAAAATTAAATTTCTCAAAGTGATCAACAAAATTGGCAGCCTTTCCTAGTTTGACCAAAAGATAAAGATAAGACAAATTATTATAATCAGAAATAAAAGACTGGATATTGCTACCAACCTTACATAAATAAAAAGGATTATAAATGAATACATTGAACAATTGTACACCAACAAATTAGATAACTTAAAAGAAATAAACACTCTTAGAAAGACACAAACTACTGAAACTGATTCATGAAGAAATAAACAATCTGAATAGACCTAGGTGAAGCTACTGAATTTATCATTTTTTAAAATAGCCACAAAGTATCCTAGGAAAATATGGCTTCACTGCTGATTTCTACTGAACATTCAAAGAAACTTCACAAACTGTTCCAGAAAACAGAAGGGAACACCTCCCAACTCCCTTTTTAAGGTCAGCATTACTCTGATGCCAAAATCAAAGATACTACAAGAAAAGAGAACTACAGATCAAAATTTCTTATGAATATAAATGCAAAAGTTCTCAACAAAATACTAACACATGAAATCCAGCAGCATATTGTAAGAATTATAAATTATGACCAAGTGTGATTTATTTCAAGACGCAAGGTTGTTTTACATCTGATAATTTACAATCAATGTAAATTATCATATCAAAATAAATAAATCAAATGAGCATCTCAATAAATACAGAAAAAAGCATTTCACAAAATTCAGCACCCTTTCATGATAAAAACACTCCACACACTAGGAATAGAAGGAAATCTCAACTGGACAACCAACATTTACAAAAAATCCACAGTTAACACTATACTAATTGATGAAAGACTGAATTTTTCTCCCTAAGATCAGGTACAAGACAAAGTAACCATCTTTAACATTTCTGTTTGACATTGCACCAGGACAATTAATCAAAAAGAAAAAATAAAACACATCCAGGTTGGAAAAAGAAAAACTAAGAAAAACAAATTCTGTTTATAAACAGCAATACTGTGCACGGAAAAAATCCTAAGGAATCCACCAAAACACTATTATAATAAAGTTTCTCATCAACACATTTTCAGAATACAAGATCAATACGCAAAAATTAATTGCATTTCTACCAATTTGTAAAGAATAATCCAAAAATAAAACAGTTCCATTTGCAATAATAAAAAATAGGAATAAATTTAACCAAAGAAATGCAAAACTTATGCTCTGATAACGCAGTAACATTTAAGCTTTTAATTGTTAAAGGAAAAATTGTTGACAGAAATTGTTGAGAAAAATTAAGGAAGATCTAAATAAGTGGGACAGCATCCCATATTCACAGACCAGAGACTTAATAACAATGGTAAAATGTTAATACACCTCAAATTAATCTATAGATTCAGTGAAATTCCTATAAAATACCAGCTGATGTTTTAATTGACAAACTGATTCTAAAATTTTTATGGAATTGCAAGAGGACCAGAAAAGCCTAAACAATCCTTCAAAAATGAAGCAGAAAAATGAAGGAAGATTCACACTTCCAAAGTTCAAAAATAACAAAACAGCAATCAGACAGTGTGTTACTGCTATAAGGAGACATATATAGATCAACGGAAGAGAATCGAGGGTCCAGAAGTAAACTCAAATGCCTATGAGAAACTGATATTTGACAAAGGTGCCAAAACCATTCAAAGAAGGAAGAATAGTTTTTTCAGCAAATTGTGCTAAAATAAATAGCTACAAGCAAAACAATAAAGTTGGACCCCTACGTCATACTATGTATAAAAATTAACTCATTTCTGGCATGAAGAAGATACAAAGTTGACTCATTATTGATAGCAGTTTAGTATAGCTGATTACAGTTCCTAAATGTTTGTATCTCCAATAAAATGGTTATGATCTTTCCAAATATACGAGTTTATAAACAATAAAAGATAATGATTTAATAAGTTATAGTGCCTAACGCAGAGTCTCCAATGAATGGAAACGTGGGGTTCTTTTAAACAAATCAGGTTCTTAGTTACCAGGAGCTTAGTATTTGGTACATAATTAGGGTAGTAATAAGGTATTGTTGATGCAAAATATGAAAAAATAAATAGAAAATTACCTTTATAAATCTAAAACTCCAAACTGAGCACTAAGGTCCTTATTTTTTCCTTTTATGTCTTGATAATTTTTATCTTGGAATAAAATACAATTTGAATGCAGTGATAAGGAGTTTGTCAAGCATGGTGGCAAGGTCATCTCTCACACAACAGATTCTGGAGTTAGACTTCCTATGTGTCGATCATACTTCCATTATTCTACTAGCTGAAAAGTAAGACAAGATTTTTTATCAGAAAATGGGTATGAACATAATAATTCACCCTTTATTAAGTTATTGATAGGATACAATTACTGGTACATATTAAATACTCAATAAATACTAGTAATTGATATTTTCTTTTTCTTTAAGGTTCACCAGAGAAAAATATTGGTCTGTATCATTACATAAGTCTGATCAAAATTAGCATTTTGTTATGACTAATTTCAATTAATGAATACAAGGAACAAACATCTGTTTTCTCTAAAATTTTAGTTCATTTTGTGACTTATATTTTATGCTGAAGGTGAGGGGAGATCTACAGTACAATTTTTCTTCAGTAATAAAAATTATTTTTATAGAAGTCATTCAAAAAATGTAATTTGAACAGTGACTGTAACTAAGATACCATGCAAGTACTGTTGCAAGCACTTTTAGAAACAATTTTAAAGCTGCAGATGCACAATTTTAATGACTAGTGTTTAAAATAATATTAACAAGTAAACTCCAACAAAAATATTTGCAATAATAAACAGAAAGAAAAATGTGAATTGGAAGGATAAATTATATACTGTAATAAATTGAGCCCAAAGAAACAGATTGTTCCATAAACTAAAAGTGAAAGCATTCTGGCCAGTGATGTTCCAAGCTTTTATTCCAAAAAGATAACTCCTAATGCCATAGAATAAACATTGTTAGTCTTTAAGTTCTGCCATTTGTCATATGATGATTATAATTCTCAAGCACTATTTTTCCTGTCATTATCTTCCCCATTATATTCATCACCATCATTATCATTGTTATAATTGTCATTTTCTCCATTAGCCAAGTATTTTAAATATTCAAAATTTCTCCATATCCAAAATATGTTTTGTTCAGAGTTGCATAAATATAATCCAAGTCATTCATTGACAGAGTGAAATGTCTAAAAATATTTGGACCAAATCTCTAGCATAACTAAATCCTCAAATCAAGACCCCAATAACTCACATAGTGAGCTTGAAAATCAGAAATCAAAATGTCAGACAGCTTCATTTGGCAATCATACACCTATGAACAATATTCTTGGTCTTGTGTTTCCAGGTCAAAGACAGGACTATATTTTCCCTTCCTCCTGCTTTAAAATTTTTTAAAATGGCTTTAATTTGCTTGTGTCAATGAAATGTGAGTGAAAATGATGCCTACTACATCCAGGCAGAAGGATTTAAAAGCCAATTCATCATATTTTTTCCTAACAACCACAGAGGTCAGTAATACTCCACTCAAAACCAGACAGTAGCTAACTCATTTAAGTAGTTATTGTTAAATCAAAAGGAATGTGACAAAAATTAGCTACAATGAGGCCAAATATATCTTCCATTTTAACAAACATAGAAGACTTTAATTCACCTAAGAGTAGAAAACAATTTTCAGATTGAACTGAAACATGAACCAAGTCTATATTGTATACACAGATACTACTAAAACAAGTTGATGTAGAAAGTAGATGGGATGCAATGACTCACACCTGTACTCCCAGCAATTTGGGAGGCCAAGGTAGGGGTATTGCTTGAGGCTAGGGGTTCAGGACCAGCCTGGGCAACATAACAAGATCCCATCTCTTAAAAAAAAAAAAAAAAAAAAAAAGCAGGGCATTGGCGGTGCTTGCCTGTAAATCCTTGCTACTCAGGAGGCTATGGCAGGAGGAGCTTGTGAGCCCAGGAGTTCAAGGCTGCAGTGAGCCATAATTGCACCACTGTACTCAGCCTCGGTGACAGAGCAAGATTCTGCCTCTAAAAAACAGAGAGGAAATAATAGTGAAAGGTATACCATACAAATACGCACACAAAAAAATGAAAGGTAAAGGAATTGTGATACTACTATCAAATGAATCAGCAGAGGTGAAATAATTCAAGCCAAAGTGTTAAAAGTAAAAAAAAAAAAAATTCAAAAAGGGCACTTTTGAAAATAATTTTAAATGGTACAAATCACAATGAATATATTACAGTCATTAAAATTGAGACACCTCATAATATAGCAACTTTTTTTTTTTTGAGACAGAGTTTCACTCTTGTTGCCCAGGCTGGAGTGCAATGGCACGATCTCAGCTCACTGTAACCTCTGCCTCCATGTTCAAGCAATTCTCCTGCCTCAGCCTCCCAAGTATCTGGGATAACAGGCATGCACCACCATACCCAGCTAATTTTGTATTTTTAGTAGAGAAGGGGTTTCTCCATGTTGGTCAGGCTGGTCTCGAACTCCCAACCAACCTCAGGTGATCCACCTGCCTTGGCCTCCCAAAGTGCTGGGATTACAGGCGTGAGCTACCATCCCTGGCCCCAACAATTTAAAAGTACAAAATAATCCAGGAAATATATGGAAAGCTAGAAATATATTAGCAAGGGATAAGAATAAAATAAACATCTATTTGCTTATATTTGCAGGAAAAAACTAAGTATAAAAAAGAAACTAATATAAAGGACTAAAAAGGAAGCACATCTTTTATTGCATGTATTTTTATGTTTTTTGATTTTTTTCAAGCAAGTTCATGTTAACAGGTAAAAAATAAAACAGTTGGTTAGTTACATAATTCATCGAGCTAAAATGGTTGTCATTACCATAGAGGCTTTGTGTTCCAAGCACTTTTCTTATATATTTATCTTTGTCTGACTCTCTGATTGCAATGTTCACAGAACAATACAACTCTTTTCATGGAAAGAAAAGGTCATAATTTTCCCTTTTGGTTTCCAGATTTTGGAAAGCAACATCTCCATCCAAAAGCCCATGAGTTATCAATGCTATCAATCCCATATGTCCTTTGAGGTGTGAGGTCTCAGCCAGGAAAATGAGTCTTACGTGCCTCTATATTTGTAGACAGGACAGACAAAGCATTTCAAACAAGTCCATGATGTGGTTTTATGTTTTTGACATCAGCCCACCAGGTTTGCCTGTCCTGCTTAATGTGTGTGAAAATGTTTTATCCAATTCTGACATTTCTCAAAGTGATTTCATCAGTAGTGCCTCTGGAGAACCAAATGAAAGCTTGTTCAACTAGAACTAGAGGCAATGACAGTAGCAAGCCTCAGGCAATTCCTGTTCTTGGAATGTTAAAGGTCAGTGTTAAAATTTATAACATATTGTTATCTAACATTAACACTTCCACTGATATATTCTCAAAAAAATTCCACTTTGATGTGCCTAAATCAAAGTTTGTTTCATGATCTGGGCTCTTAAAAGTGTTCCTTCATCGCAAGCAGAGCAGTCAGTCAATCCATTGGAATATTTATGCAGACATATCCACAGGTGTGAATTAGTTGGCTCTATGGTTCTGAGCACAGGTGACATGCCAGATTTTGAAGAACAGATTGCTTTAGCTGTGACTCTAATTATAACTTATTTGGTAGTCTTTACCCTACTTACTCACACATAGCATTTTATAAACATATGTGTCATGTAAAGGGGGTATGATCACATATACCATTAGTGCCACTCAGGTACATTGAGTTTTTTTTTTAATTAGAAACAAAAAAGTAGCAGAGCATACATAATCTCTTAAAGTCTCATCTGTTCCACAGAGGAGACTGTGCTTAGGCTGGGCATAGCTACATTGCATATAACACAGAAGAGCAACAGGAAAGAATTCCACCTCCATAACCTTCTACATAGAGGGAAAGGAGCAAAGTAGTACTGCAGGGAAAAGCTAGGCCACCAAAAACCAGTAGTGGCTTCCTGGTGAGGGAAGTGGCTCTGTTAGAAATAGCTGGGGTGGCGCGGGGACCCTCAGTCTCTGGTATCAGCCTGTTCTTCTATTGAATTAACTCAGACCTGCTGAGCTGGTTTCTTGCTAAACTACCAAAAAGTAAGAAGAAATGCACCTCTATAGCCATCCACTGCCATTTCCTCTCCTTGAAATGCCTGGAGCACATTTACCTCATTGGATACAACACAACGCTGTGCAGGCAACATTTGCAAAGTGTAGACATCTAGGTTAAGGCTGAGCTTTTCAGTGGTATCTACCTCTCTCATTCCCACAGCTCTCCCCTTCAGATAAAAATACCTTCTTCTCCTCACCTACCAAGCCCTACTTTCAGAAAGGGCTGTATACCTGCTCAGCACAATGCCTTAGACATAACAGGTATATAATAATGGCTTCCTATTTAATATGATGAAGGCCATGATGGCTTATTCAAAGCTCAAAAGATAATTATTTCAATGCTCTTCTCAATCACCTTTCAGTTAATACGATCTCTTGAGTTTGAGAAGTTTGAGAAAACCGCATCCAATCTGGAGACCATTAAAAAAGGGGTTGGTGCGGCAAACACCAACTGGGTTACCTGGATGAGTAATATTTACATATTTGCTTGTAAATTAAATAAAAATGTATACTATCCCTTTTGCTTTTCCTTATGTTGGGAAATAGTAATTTTATGTAAATGACTGGCTTAATGTGCTCTGGAAATTGATTTCCTATAAATGCAAATACTATTGTAGTCTTTACCTAATTCAATTTTGCAAGAAATGGGAAGTGGGGGAACTTACCTGTTTAAAGGGCTAGGGTGCCTTCCTTTTAGTCAAAGCAACTCTTGGTAACAACAAAAATGTGTTTTGTTTCTAGACAGTAATTTGGCGTTTTATTACAGCTTGCCAATGTGATACAACAGTTGGGCATGCTGGCTCTGCCTTAGCACATTTATTGCATTATACAGCAAGAAAACAGAATTTCCTCTGCAGGCAAACAGTGGTATCTGTGTTTTCTTCACCAAGATATTTAATTTGGACATGTTTTAAAATAAAATCTAAATGTAATTTTACAATTTAGTGGGCAAGTATTTTTATATAATATTTATATATTATACATAAGATACCTTCTGTTCTTCCCCCAATTAAGCCCCATTTATATAGTATATGTAAATATATTTATACATAACATTTAAATGTATTATATTTGCCCACCAAATTATAAATTACATTTATATATGTTTCATATACCCAAATATGCATACACACAGATATATATATATACACATACACAGATGCATATATATTTGAATATACATGTACATACATTCACTTACATAAATGTGTGTGTATATGGTGTGTTCAAATATGTAATACACATATATTTAAAAGAAAGAAAATATGGAAGAATGCAAACTAGATATAAACTGGTTTTATACTTTGAGTGATCTAGGCTTAAGTCTAAGTTTTACATCACACACTGGTTAGGACAGCTTGGGAGAATTACTTAACCTTTCTCAGATTGCTTACTCATTTATAAAATTGGGATAAGTATTCTCCTCAAGATATTTGAAAGGATTAATAAAATTTAATGAAATGTCTAATATAAAGTGTTCAGCACAAGTAAGGATGGCATCATCCTGGAGCACCAATCAATAAGGAAGGCCAACGTGTCACTGGAATAAATTGGAAGTTTGATACTAGTTAAATCCAGCTGCCTAAAAACGTTCCTTGTGTAATTGGACATTTGCGGTATTTCAATTCGCACAGAAGTAGACAGCGCCCTCAAGTGGAAATTTTTAAAATCACTCCTCATAGAGCTGACCCATTCTGAGCAAGGTGTAAATGGCATAGTACAACTACGAGAATATACCCAGGATGAAAACACAGGTAACTGACGTTACCTAAGGTCTGCAGCCACCTCCCGAAAACCTGAAGCACAAAGTTGTGTGGTGTAGCGCAGTTTTCCAATGACAAATGAGTTGTTTTATCATCTCAACTGTAAATATTTTTAAAATCACAGATTTCATTTACAGAACTGTAATGCTGCTCATTGTTGAAGAAATTGACATAGATGTATTATTACTTACTACTTAATCTACCTCCTTTCCAGTCAACAATCCTCAGGGCTAGGTGTTATTATTATTCTAATTGTCAGATGAGGAGATTGGGGCATTGAAAAAATCAACTTTGTTAACCAAGATCAAACAAAAAGTAGCAAAATCAAGAGTTAATCCTACATCCTTGCTTTTCGCTCCAATGTCACCCAATGCATCTTGCAGTTCAGAAAATCAGAAAATGGAGAAAGAAAAAAACCCTCAGAGAAATGGGAAATGTTTTGCTAACAGAAAAGGGAGACAAAAGAAAGTTCAAAGACAGTCTAAACAAAATCTTAAGCTCCCACAAATTTGTCCATGTGAGTTGTCTTTTTCCTTAGGGTGAAAATGACAAAAACAAACACTGTTGTAATTACTTTATCGAATAAATCTCTTATTTGGAACATCAATATTTAATTTTTATTAATAGAAAACAACATTCTAACTGGCAAATTAAAAAAATACTAAGTTTATATTTTTAAAACATCAGATTTAAGGAACTCCATTTTGACTGCGATGTCAAATTTGTTTAGAGCCTGGCCCACAGGACGTGTTTATTAAATGTTAATTTCTTGCCACCTGCTTTTGTCCTCAAAGGTCATTTCTGTATTTCTCTATAGCCCAGAATATTGTTTTATGCATGCTGCATATTAGATTAAAAAATCTATTAATATTAATGGATGAATTAAGAACCCCCTCTGGCTACTCAGTTCCTAAATTCCTGGGAATATTTTTAATACTAAAGGCTCTCTTTTGCTATGGGAGGCAAAAATTGAGAAGAAATATTTCTTGCTTATTTGGAGCCATTACTCAACACCGAATGGAAGTGGAATAAGTATTGAAGTAATTCTTTAATGTCAGCCATGACACTGCAAAACTTGGTCTTCCGAATTAAAATTAGTGCAGTCTAATGCTGACCCTAATCATTCTCATGTATCTGAGCCTGAGACAGTATTTTTGTATTAAGTAAATTAAGGATTAACTCTGTTATTTTGAAAAAGTTTTAAAGTTCAGAGTTTCTTTTTTTTTTTTGAGATGGAGTCTTATTTTGTCGCCAGGCTGGAGTGCAGTGGTGCGATCTCAGCTCACCTCAATCTCCACCTCCCGGGTTCAAGCAATTCTGTTGTCTCAGTCTCCTGAGTAGCTGGGACTACAGGCGCCCGCCACCGCACCCGGCTAATTTTTTTGTATTTTTAGTAGAGACGGGGTTTCACCGTATTAGCCAGGATGGTCTCGATTTCTTGAACTCGGCCTCCCAAAGTGGTGGGATTACAGGCATGAGCCACCATGTGTGACCCTTGAAATTTTTAAAGAAATAAAACCTTACAGATTATGTTCATGCACCTGTTACACTCTCCAGTTCCATTTCCTTCCTTTTCTAGAGGCAACTGATATGATTATTATAGCCAGTCCATATGTTTGTACTTTTATTATATATCTACCCATAAAAAATATATTCCAAGTTCTGTATTTTAGCTTAATTTTCATGACTAGAATTATAGTATACACAATTATTTCATGAGATGTTCTTTTCTAATCAGCAGATTTCTCTTCAGATTTATCCATATTGATACATAAAGATCCAACTAGTTCATTAAAACTGTTGGTTATTTGGCCAATTTTATTGATTAATAGTGTTTACATATCCTGAATAGGTATTTTTGTATGTTATATATGTAGTTTATAATGTCTTTGGTTATTTTGTATTTTATTGTTAAAATTTTTAATTTTACTATAGTTCTGTTTTGTTAAAAAAAATTCATCCCCCTTAGATATAAAGATAGTCACATTGTCTTCTAAAAATTGGAAAGTTCTGTTTTTAACATACAGGCCTTTATTCTATCTGGGATTTACTTTTGTGAATAGCATGATGATGTACCAGATATGTTTCTTTATCCTTTCAAATCAACTCTTCTTCCCCATCCACTCTGTATCCCAAAAGGTTGACCTGTACAGACAAATCAAAATGTCTTGTCACCTCCAGCTTCCAGTTGGGATTAATCAGTGAGGAATCCAAGCAAATTGGGAGAAGGGAGAAGGTGACGACATGACTCTATAGAAGAAGTAGAACATAACTGAAGAAAACCAATTGAAATGTTTATCAACACATCTCAACAGACTCTCAGCAGCACCAGGCAATTTCCATCATCAGTTCACTCTTTTAATCTCCAAGATAACTATTACATGCCTTCTTTCTCCTCTTCTCATTCTTAGTTTGTGCTTTCACCTCCAATTTTACTGAAAAAATATAAGCACTTAAAGGAGAAACGGTTCATATTTCATCGTAAACCCACCAACCTTCTGCTTCTGTGCCTATACTCTTCTTTCCCCCTTATTACAATGATTGTCTCTGCTCTTCTCTAAAGCCATCTCCTCTACTTGTCCCCAAAATCCCATTTCCTGTTATCACTAGAAGACTATACAACTGCCATTATTACATCTTCTCTGCATCATTATTTGTCTGTACTGCATTATTCCTATAAACACACAAACATGCCATACTATTGTCCTTAGAAAAAAAAAATCGAAACTTCCTAGATTCCATGTATCTCTTCAGCTGCCTAGTTCCTAGTTCCTAGTTCCCTGTTACCCTTAAAAAAAAAGATTTTCAAACACATTGACTAAATTTTTTGCTTATTCTTCAACTCCCATTCTCTCCTTCAGTCCAATCAGGTTTTAGCCACCGTTACCCTACCAAATCTTTTCTTGTTAGGGGCACTTGACAATAAGATCGTCAGATTCAATGATCCATCTCAGTTCTCATTGTATTAAACCTTTATTAGCAACAGACACAATTCATTATCCCCTATTCCCTTTTTAAAATTTGGTTTCTAAGACAGTGTTTCCCCTATTTCAATAACCACTTCTTTTCAATATTCTTGGCTGGCCCCTCTTCTTCCTCACCTTTAAATGTTGGATGCTGAAGAACATCATTCTCCTGACTCTATCTATACTTTCTCCTTAATAAATCCTCCACATACCCATTGCTTTAAATATAATAACTTCCAAATTTATCTCTCGTTTTCCTACTAGTCCTCTGACTTCTAGCTTCATATATGTAACAGCTATGTGATACCTTAAGTTTGGATATCTAACAGATACCTTAAACTTAAAATGTAAAAAAAGAAAAAGTCAGCAAATAGAAAAATTACTTGCATTTTTGTTTGTTTTTTTTGGTTGGTTGGTTGGTTGGTTTTGTTTTTGACAGGGTTTTTGCTCTGTCACCCAGGCTGGAGTGCAGTGGTATGATCAGAGCTCACTCTTACCACCTCCCAGGTTTAACTGATTCTCCCACCTCAGCCCCCCAAGTTGCTGGGACTACAGGTGTGGGCCAACAAGCCCAGCTAACTTTTGTATTTTCAGTAGAGATGGAGTCTCACCTTGTTGCCCAGGCTGGACTCAAACTCCTGGCCTTAAATGATCTGCTGACCTTGGTCTCCCAAAGTCCTGGGATTACAGGCGCACACAGTTGTTTAGGAGAAAAAAATTCAAGCATCACTCTTGGCATTTCTGTTCCCATCATACCTCACACACAGTTCATCAATAATTTAAGCATTAATTCAACCACTTTTTATCACCTCCAGTCCTGGTCACAGCTCCAGTCCTGGTCAAAGCCACCATCAGTCCTCAGCTAGACTACTGAATAGCATAATTGTTCTCCCTGCTTCCTCCCTTGCACTGCAGAGCAGTTATTTCCTACAAAGTAATCAGAGAAATCTCTGTAAAATGTAAACCCAGCCTTGATTTCCCTGCTCAGACTGTCCAGTGGCTTCTGAGACATCACACTAATTTAAATATTTCAGTTTATCACTGTTGCCACCAACACCATACTGATCTCTCTCCAACCTCTTTTATCACATTGTGTTTTAACCACACTGTTCATTCATACTGCAAGTAAAATTAGGCTTGTTCCTGTTTCCATCCTGTGTGCTTGTGGTTCTCCTTAGCCCCATACCTCTACATACCTGCCTTGCTATTTACTCTGTTGTGTTCAAATGCCATTGTATTAGTCTGTTCTCACACTGCTATAAAGATACTACCTGAGGCTGGGTAATTTAGAAACAAAAGAGGTTTAATTAACTCACAGTTCTGCATGGCAGGGAGGTCTCAGGAAACTTAGAATCCTGGCAGAAGGTGAAGGGGAAGCAAGGCATGTCTTACATGGCAAAAGGAGAGAAAGAGGGAAAACTGCCACTTTTAAAACCATCAGATCTGGTGAGAACTCCCTCACTATCATGAAAATAGCATGGGAGAAACAGTCCCCATGATCCAATCACCCACCACCAGTTCCCTCCCCTGACATGTGGGAATTACAATTCAAGATGACATTTGAGTGGGGACACAAAACCAAATCATATGAGCCATTTTCTCTGGAAAGGCTTTTTCTGACCACCCAAACTGAAATAGTCATTGCTCTCACTCTCCCACCCACCAGCATTCTCTATTCTTTTATCTTGCTTTACTTTTCTTCATAACACTTAGCACTACCTGATATAGTTTATATTTACTTGTCTGTTTATTATTGGTTCACACTAACTAGAACATCAATTTCACAAGGGCATGGATCCTGACAGTGTTCTCACTGTTGTATCCCCCAGTGCACAGAAGAATGTCTGGGATATGGAAGGTGTCAATAAATTCCTCACTGTATAAATGAATGAATCTTATCCTATAGTTCCATCAACACTTGGGTAGGTTTCTATGACATTCCACTAACTTGATTATCTATACCTGATTGTCTATTACCACACTGTTAGTATAACTTTATAATTAGTCTAAACTATGACTACAATTACTGAATACTTACTATGTGCCATCTGATAAAAAAATCTAATTGGATATCTAATAGGGAAATCTGACGTCTGATAGTAAAATTTTTTCTTTTCTTTTCCAGAACTGTTTTGTATCTGGGTTTTTTTTTTTTTTGCCTTTTTATTTTATTTTCATCTTGAGGCATCATACTGAACAAAAGTTCCTGAAATGTTTATTGGAATTGCATTGGATTTATAGATTAATAATACATATGTACATAAATAGGCCAGGTACTGCTCTAAATATCTTACATGTATTAATTCTTTTAGTCACCTGAGTGATTAAATGAAGTAAGTATAAAATTATTAGCATTATACCCATTTAACTGATTTAAAAGATGAAAGCCCAAAGAAGTTAAGTAACTTACTGAAGGTTATTTGGCAAGTAAGTGGTGGAGTTGGAATTTGAACTCAAGTATTCTGGCTCTTGAGCTTTTATATCTAACAAAATGTCTCCCAAATTATTTTAGGAAGAATAGACAACTTTACTAATTGAGCATTGTACTTCTATTGAGCATTCTCCATAAATATTTATGTTCTTCCATAAGTATTTATTAAAGTTTTATTTTATGTTCTCTAGAAACATTTCATCATTTTTTCAAGTTTTCATACATACTTAGTTAACTTTGACCCTAGGCATTTTATAGTTTTTGCTGCTGTTATGAATGTTAATTTTTTTATTCTACTATGTTTTTCTAACTAGCTGTTGTTTATATATATATAGAAATATATATATAAAATCAATAACTTTTCTCTATATATATTATATATTTTTTCTATATATAAATCAATAACTTTTCTATATATTTATATATATTTTCTATATATTTATATATATTTTGTATATGTATATTTATATATTTTCTATATATATTTATATATTTTTTCTATATATATTTATATATTTTTTCTATATATATTTATGTACATTTTCTATATATATTCATATATATTTTTCTATATATATATATAGAGAGAGAGAAAAGTTATTGATTTTGTTTGTGTGTTGGGCTTATAACCAGCCATCTTTTTGAATTCTTTCCTCAGTTCTAGTTTCTCTTTGATTTTTTTATCATA
Organism: Pongo abelii; assembly: GCF_028885655.2. Classification (NCBI taxonomy): domain Eukaryota; kingdom Metazoa; phylum Chordata; class Mammalia; order Primates; family Hominidae; genus Pongo; species Pongo abelii. The sequence continues at coordinate 35,630,740 of NC_071998.2, forward strand.
GCAATTGAAAATATTGAGTTATTTTTCAACAATTATTCAATTTTTGTATTATACTGCATTGGCTAACACTTCTGGTACAATGCTCAATAGAAGCAGTATGAGTGACTGTTCTTGTCATATTTCTGACTTTAAGATCTCTCTAAAGAGTTGCCATTAAGTATGATGTTTGCTGCATTAAATTAGGGAAGTTCCCTTTAAAGGCAGAAGCTGTTAGTTCTTTAATGAATAGGCATTTCCTTACAATTTTATTTGAGGTGGCAATGTGCTCAAATAAAACATGTAATTTCTTAGAGCTACAGCAGGTGATGTGACACTACTCTTGTCATGGAGACATGAGCAAAGTTCTGCTGGAGATTTCTAGGATAGTTTTTCTTTCCTGATATAGGCACCACAAACCCATGCTCTAGAGCCGATCCATGCTTGCCATGATAACCTATGGTGTACATTTCTTCCCATATCCCATTCAGTAACATCAGTTTGATAGCTTAAAATTAGTCATGGTTCAAGTATTTATACCATGGGATTAGGCAATTGTTACAATCAGATATGTTCACCACCACCTGGTAGCCTGAGGATATTGTTAAATATTTATCAGTAGATGACTGGTGTCACATCTTTCTCCTTGCTGAGTCTTTCTTCCTGTTACCAAGAACAAATGTGATGGCTGAAACTATGATAGACATATTGTGAGCAAAAGAGAACAAGAGAATCACAACATGCTAACTTCTGATATCCTTGAACCACTGATTACATGTCTCCTGAGTGATGAAATAAGTATAAAATTTACCAGCTTTACCTACTCTAGTGTGAGACAGGTCATACAGAGCATAAATTTGGGATAGAGGCTGTCCAAGTGTGAAGTTCAACTCCCAGCTCCTCTACTTTACTTGCAACATGAACTTAGATTCCTTGACCCTCTGTTCCTCACTCTGTCCTCTGTAACATGAGGGAAACCACACACACGCATGCACACACACACACACACACGTGCACACACATACACACATACACACACACAAAAGATAGGCATATGGCAACCATTCAACAACTTAACAGTCATAGTTTAGAAAGAATTAGTTAAAATTTCTCTTTCTTATCGCTGAATCTATTCATAGTTTTCATCCCTAGTTATCTAAAAGGTTTCTTATAAGTTAGCATTGAAATTTATTCAATATTTTCTTTATCTATAAATAACATTTTTCTTAATTTGTTAATGTAAAAAATTATACCAGTAAGATATCTGTATTTGAGGAATATATGGTTAACGTATATTATTTTTAGATACAAGTGACTTTGACTTCCTAATTTCCTTCATTAATAAAAGAGGATACAAACAAATGGAAGAACATTCCATGCTCATGGGTAGGAAGAATCAATATTGTGAAAATGGCTATACTGCCCAAGGTAATTTATAGATTCAATGCCATCCCCATCAAGCTACCAATGACTTTCTTCACAGAATTGGAAAAAACTCCTTCAAAGTTCATATGGAACCAAAAAAGAGCCCGCATCGCCAAGTCAATCCTAAGCCAAAAGAACAAAGCTGGAGGCATCACGTTACCTGACTTCAAACTATACTACAAGGCTACAGTAACCAAAACAGCATGGTACTGGTACCAAAACAGAGATATAGATCAATGGAACAGAACAGAGCCCTCAGAAATAACACCATATATCTACAACTATCTGATCTTTGACAAGCCTGACAAAAACAAGCAATGGGGAAAGGATTTCCTATTTAATAAATGGTGCTGGGAAAACTGGCTAACCATATGTAGAAAGCTGAAACTGGATCCCTTCCTTACACCTTATACTAAAATTAATTCAAGATGGATTAAAGACTTAAATGTTAGACCTAAAACCATAAAAACCCTAGAAGAAAACCTAGGCATTACCATTCAGGACATAGGCATGGGCAAGGACTTCATGTCTAAAACACCAAAAGCAATGGCAACAAAAGCCAAAATTGACAAATGGGATCCAATTAAACTAAAGAGCTTCTGCACAGTAAAAGAAACTACCATCAGAGTGAACAGGCAACCTACAGAATGGGAGAAATTTTTCGCAACCTACTCATCTGACAAAGGGCTAATATCCAGAATCTACAATGAACTCCAACAAATTTACAAGAAAAAAACAAACAACCCCATCAAAAAGTGGGCAAAGGATATGAACAGACACTTCTCAAAAGAAGACACTTATGCAGCCAAAAGACACATGAACAAATGCTCATCATCACTGGAAATCAGAGAAATGCAAATCAAAACCACAATGAGATACCATCTCACACCAGTTAGAATGGCAATCATTAAAAAGTCAGGAAACAACAGGTGCTGGAGAGGATGTGGAGAAACAGGAACACTTTTACACTGTTGGTGGGACTGTAAACTAGTTCAACCCTTGTGGAAGTCAGTGTGGCGATTCCTCAGGGATCTAGAACTAGAAATTCCATTCGACCCAGCCATCCCATTACTGGGTATATACCCAAAGGATTATACATCATGCTGCTATAAAGACACAAGCACACGTATGTTTATTGCGGCACTATTCACAATAGCAAAGACTTGGAACCAACCCAAATGCCCAACAATGATAGACTCTATTAAGAAAATGTGGCACGTATACACCGTGGACTACTATGCAGCCATAAGAAATGATGAGTTCATGTCCTTTGTAGGGACATGGATGAAATTGGAAATCATCATTCTCAGTAAACTATCGCAAGAACAAAAAACCAAATACCGCATGTTCTCACTCATAGATGGGAATTGAACAATGAGAACACATGGACACAGGAAGGGGAACATCACACTCTGGGGACTGTTGTGGGGTGGGGGGAGGGGGGAGGGATAGCATTAGGAGATATACCTAATGCTAAATGGTGAGTTAATGGGTGCAGCACACCAGCATGGCACATGTATACATATGTAACTAACCTGCACATTGTGCACATGTACCCTAAAACTTAAAGTATAATAATAAAAATTTTAAAAAAAAGATTTCTGCATAAATAAATTTTCCTTTTCAGCACTTGTCATGTTTTGGTATCAAGATATACCTCTAATGTGAAGTTTAATAAGCACTCTCTCTTGTTTTATATTCTAAAAGATTTTTCATAAGATAAGAGATTAGCTGTTCCTTGCATGTTTGGTAAACCTTGCCAGAAACACTGTGGACCTGATATTCCTATGGAAGTATAGGCCTGCATTTTTTAAACTACATATTCCACTTATTTAATGGTGGCTTCTCAACTTTGCCAATTTTTAAATAATTCCTAAAAATGTTTATAATTGACATAAGTTTTCAAAAAATTTAGTATTCATAGTATTGTTATGATTTATTTCATCTCTACTGAATCTCTTGTTCTACCTCCTATATCACTTATAATATTATGTATTTATGCCTTCTCTCCTTCTTTCTTGGTGAGTTTTTCTATAGAGATTTTTCTATTTCTTAATCTTTTCATAGAACAAGTTTTTGCTTTTTTTGACCTGCACCTTTGTTATTTAATTTCTACTTTATTAATTTCTACTTCTCCATGTATAAGTCCTTTCTCCTTTCTCAGATTCATTACCTACTCTTACCTAGCTTCTTGAGTTAAATTATTTGATTATTTGTAAACTTTTGAAAGGTAATATATTTAAGGCTGAAAATTTCCTTTTCTCAGTCTCTTAAGCTGCATCACATTGTGTAGTAGTTAATTTGTAACTATCACTCACCTCTAAGTATTTTTCACAATACTCCATTGAAATTTTACTTTCTACTCATAAGTTACTAAGAGTACTTTCGTTTTACTTTCTTAGCATGTGAAAGGAGGAGGTTAGAGCAAAACAAAGTTGTTATGGTTTTCCTTCAATTAAAAACATTTTAATATAATCCTATTGTGACCAGAAAGATGGCTGGCCAGTATAATAATTGTTCTTTGAAAATTTTCAGGCTGCCCGAATGACACAAAAATGAACAAATTTACAGTATTTCTCATCTCAGTAAATAAGAACACCATTCAGTCCAGTTCTCTAGAGCAAAACTGTAGAAGCGTCTTTGGTATCTTTCTTTTTTTTACACCCGAATCCCTAAGCAAATCTTACGATTTCTGTATTCAAAATGTATCTACCATCTTATTACTACCTACCACACCTCCAACTCTTTTTTTTTTTTTTTACAATAGTCTTCTAAGCCACTGTCATCTCTTATCTGGTTTACACAACCTCCAAATGTACTTTTTGCTCCCTTCTTTGCCCCTTTGTTCTCCACAACACAGCTAGAATGATCTTTTAAAACGACGTTTTCCTATGTCAAAAATTTTGACTTTCTATGTTGTCTTGAATGAAATTCATGCATATTCTGTGGGTTATGTCAATTTCCTAGTTGTGACATTGCACTAAAATTATTCAAGATGTTACTCTTGGAGAAAAGTGGGTAAAAGGTATATGGGATGTTTCTGTACTGTTTCTTACGATGACAAGTAATTTAAAAATTATCTTAAAATAATTTTTTAAAGCTAGTGAAACCAACAGTAGGTCAGCCTAAAGACATTAGGCATTTACTATTATTGATTCCCTATATTTAATATGTGCCCATGCTTTGATTCAGAGTAAAAAAAAATACTGCTTCATAAAGCTATACGATTGAAAAACTATGAAATTTATAATATTTTATATGTTTGATTTTGTTCTGTCAGCTTGGCTAAGACTGGAAACTAAATTTCCCAGAATTTCCTTCCCTGTACGTTTCAAAGTTTGAGTTGGCCCAAAGAGGAACTTTACAAGATTTACAAAGCAGAAAGGAAGCAGAAGTCATTACAGTGAGAAAGTCTTACAACAAAATGAAATGACAGATTCAGAGGTACCCAGCAGGTCTTAACTTGTCCTTTCTCTCTTCCACTAGAAAATTAGTTTATATTCCTAATTGCTGATCTTGCTGACCAAGAGCAGCCCAACTCCCACCAGCAGGTGTTTGGCTGAGGACTCACAGATGTAGCAGCTACATAGAGAAAACTGCTTTCTATAGACACCTCCATAGTGCCCTTTCCATTAAGCCACTATGGCAAGATCATGTGCACTGGGTTTTGGAGATTAAAAGCTGGAGTGGATTTATTAAATGTTAACTGCTTATTCACCTCTAAATTATATTCCCCAGGAGACCCTCAAAGATGGTACCCCCTTGGTAAGGAAAGCACCATCATCATCAAAGTCCTCTCTTGTGGCTTTTCCCTGTATGCCAGGGATATCTGTGAGACTTGTGGCCAGCAAAATACCCTCCCTGAATTCACAAGGGATGATGTGACCCAGGAGTTGTGAAATCCAAGAGGTGGCACTTATATTACAAATACAAGATGGACATGAATTCTATTTTTTAAAAAATTGTGCTGAAGCAATTACCAGAATGATGTGACCTGCAGAGATGTTTTGCATTGACTAATCAATAATTGTGTTTCTACAAATGAAATAGGTGGGCAGGTTAATAAAGTCATACTTGATTTGTGTAGGTGGAAAAGCTCTAGGTCTGATAAAGCTAAGTCTGCCTCAAATTATCATAATGAAAGTAATGACCCCTCGACATACTTCTAGAGTTGAACCTGTTTACAGACCCAGAGCCTCTTGCAGAAAGTGAAGATGGGTACTCGTAAGTAGAGACTCTGCTACACTTTCAGTAATTTAAACGGTAAATATTTCGCCTAGCTTTCTCCAAAAGGACCTAAACCAATTTACCAAGAGACTATACATTAAGAAAATAAAAATAACCCTACTTTTTAGAATTTACTGAACAATAACTACTGTCTAGAAACCTAAACTGCCACTGTGGTCCACCAGGCTGGATAGGTCTTAAAGAGGTGAGTAAGGTCTAATCATCAATGACATTTTGGTTCAAGTCCATCTCACAGTGAGTCTAATGGGCTCCCAAATCTATCCTACATTTATTTCCTCATTTCTGGAAAGCATCTTTGGAAGATACATATTCAAAAACTGGCAGAATTTCCAAACTGGATCTCTGACATAGGGATTGAGGACTATTATAATTGGAAATGTCAAATAGAGTCTTAAGAACTTTTCTCCCTCCCAAAGCAGTGAAACAAAAGCAATAACACATTCCTAGAGGGACCACCAAAGTTTGTGCCACAGTCCAGGATGGAAGGGGTCCTAACACATTCCCATTCAAATCACCTATTTGGCCTGTGGCTAAGGCAGATGGATCTTGTGGAATGACATAAACTTAATTAGGTAATGATTATAACTGCAGTTGTATTTCCAGATGTAGTTGCTTTATTGGAACAAACCAATACAGCCTCTTTTTTGTAGTTTTAGGCTGCTGATGTCATAAGTACTTTTTCTCTATACTTGTTAGTAAGAACCACTAGAAGCAGTAATGCACGTAGCATTCTTTAAGACTATATCAACTCTCCAGCTCTCTGCCACAATGTAGTCCACCAGGAATTTGTTTGCTTCTCCACTCTATGGGACATCAAGCAAGTCTACTACATAGATAGTCCACCAAGAACTTGTTTACTTCTCCATTCTACGGGACATCAAGCAAGCCTATTACATAGATATCATTCTGATTGAACCCAATAAGCAGAAGGTAGAAAATACTCTAGATATCTTGTCCAGACATATGCATGCCAGAGGCTGGAAGAATAAACCCTATAAACATTCACAAGCATGTAATATCTGTGAAATTTGTAGGAATTAGGGCCTGGTGCATATTGAAACATCTCTTATCAGATGGAAAACATGTTTCTGTATCTGACACCTGCTACCTCTAAGAGGTGGAGCTCTGTATTTTGGTTGCAATAGATACCTGATTTGGGCATCTTACTTTAAACCATTTACCAAATAATCCAATAAGCTCTCAGTTTTGAGTCAGGCCCAGATTACAAGGTGGTTCTGCAACAGAGCCAAACTGTCATTCAACCTCTCCTGCCACATGGGCCATATAACCCAGCAAATCCAATGGGGCTTGAGGTGTCTTATGGCAGTTAGAGATCGTAAGGGAAACCTTTGGCAGATCCTTATAGGTAATTCACAGTATACCCCTCTCAGACTTTGGAGAAAAGTTTTTTTTCTCACAGGGAATTATTCTCCTTTTGAGAAACAGCTTCCTCCTTGTTACAGGTTCCCACCAGAGTCCTGACACTTAGTATTGGCCATCAAATAATCAGGTGACCATAAGTATTCATATTAACAAGGTGTTGTCTGACTCGCCAAGTGTTACATAGCAGTACTTCATCAAGTGGAAACAATAGATGAATTTTCCTCCAAAGATTTTGAAGTCACAAATAAGTTGCATAGAAAGTGGCTTAAATTCCCATGGCTTCTATTCCTGCCACACCACCTCCTCTCTCTTATGTGGAGTTGTCTATTACAGCAGAATGAGGAAGAACAATTTTATCCTTGTTCACAGATGGTTCTGCAGTATTCTGGCACTATCTGAATTGGACAATGAGGCACTACAGGTGTGGCCTTGAAGTATAGTGGTGAAGAAAATTTTTCCAATGGGAAGAACTTCAAGCTATACACCTGATTGTTCATTTTGCCTGGCAGGAGATATGGATAGAAGTACATATCCGGAATCAGTCATGAGCAGTGACTAACAGTTTGGCTGGATGGTAAACAAGTTAGAAGAAACAAGATTGGAAAATCAGTAACAAGGTCTAGAGAAAAAGTATACAGAAAGACTTCTCTAAATGGGCACAAAATATGAAGATAGTTTTGTCTTACATAAATGCTCACATAAGAGCAACTTCCCAAGAGGAATATCTTAAAAATCTCATGCACAAGATTACCCATTCTTTTATTCCCATAATTGCCCAGTTGGCTCATGAAGAGATGATCATGGAAGCAAAGATGGAGCCTATGCATGGGCTCAGCAACATGGACTTCCATTCATTAAGGCCAATTTGGATAGAGCCACTGCTGACTACCCAAACTGCCAAGAGCAAAGATCTACACTGAGTCCCTGAAAGAGCACCATTCCCTGGAGGAACCAGCCAGCCACCTGGTGGCAGGTTGATTACATTGGATCACTTCCATCACTGAAGGAGTACCTCTTTGTTCTCACTGAGGAAAAACAACAACAACAACAACAACAAAAACACTTATGCTACATATGGTTTTGCCTTTCCCCCTCCTGATGTTTCTGCTAAAACCACCAGCTGTGGGTTTACACAATGCCTTATTCACCTTTATAGTATTCCATATGACATTACTTCTGACAAAGAAACTCATTTTATAGCAAATGAAGCACAATGTTGGGCTCATGCTCATGCAATTTACTGGTATCCTCATGTTTCCTTCATCCTGAAACAGCTGGTCTAATAAAATTATGGAATGGTCTTTGGAAGACTCAGTTATGGCACCAGCTGGTGAAAGCACTTTATGGGGCTGCAATAATGTCTTCCTGGATGTAAGATATGCTTTGAATCAGCTATAAATACGTAGCGATGTTTCTCCTATACCCAGGATTCATGAGTCTGGGAATCACAGAGTAGATATGAGAATGACTCCTTTCACATTAATCCTAATGATCCACTGGTAACATTTTTGTTCAGATTCTCTACAAATTTTGACCTTTCAGGTTCAGAGATCTTACTTCCCAAAGAAGAAATTCATGACAGAATACAACATTGTACTGGAATTCGCAACTACCATTGGCTATTTGGGGCACCTCAGACACTGAAACAACAGAAGAGGCAGGGGTAGAATTCCCAGTATTCAGAAGATCCTCTAGAGCATCACTTAGACTTTGAATATTTTGTGGTAAAAGTTCATGAAAAGCTACAACAACCTAATAGAGGCAGGGCTATAATGGTACAGATGCTTCACGAATCAGGATTTGGGTCATCACTCTATCAAGTAAGGAACCACAATTAACTGAGACACTTTCAGGGAGCAGAGAAAATACGAATTGCATAGTGGAAGAAGGCAGTTATAAATAACATCTGTGGTCTTATGACCAGTTATGATCCCATGACTGAACATGAGGGCTCTAGTAGATAAAAATATTTATTTATGTATTTATTGCTTCAAAGTAAGTGTATTTGTGTGTGTGTGTGTTTCCCCTTTCCCCAGTTCCCTAGTCTAACAAAAGATTTATTAATAGTGGTTACCTGTATCTCAGGACTAAAGCTATAGGATATTCAAAGGAGGGTTTGACTGAGTAAAACAGAAATGAGCATAACCCACAGATAGGTAAGTCACTTTGTGTGCTCCCTTTTGGGGAGTGGGCTAGTGTGTTTTTGTTGTACAAAATATAGTTGTATCAACTTCAGGTAAAAGAATGGTTTTGTTTTTGCTCTTATTTGGAAGTAAATATGGTTAACATATGTGACTATGAAAGCCGTGTTGACAAGGAGTACACTGTACTAGACTACACTGTCAGTTTGGTTGACTGCAAATTACATTTCTCAGAATTCCCTTTCCTGTATTGTTCAAAGTGAGATTGGCCCCAGAAAAAGGAATTATGGTGAGATTGTTAAGGTAGAAGTGAAACACAAGTCATTAAGGTTAGATAAGTGATTTCCAGGCTGTCTTCACTTTTCCTTACTCCACATCTAGCTTGTCTTCCCGCCTGCTGACCTCACTGACCCACGGTGGCACAGGTTCACCACCAGGTGTTTGCTCACAGACCAACAGAGCTAGAACCTACACAGAGGCACTGGTTTCCCATAGCCCCCCTTCAGAATCCCTGGCTGGGAACCATTTGAGTGATTGGACATGCTGGACTTCACAGAGCTTCAGTTCCCACTTGTCATCCCACACCAGTGCTTCAAGCAGATGAGTGAATCTTTCTCTTATCTGCCAATTTCCCTCTTCCAGACATTCATTTTCAAGCTCCTCCTTTGTTTATGTTAGGTTAAATTTCTATAACTCCCTTATTTCCACATATTACATGGACTCTGTTTTCCTGACAACCCCAATAAATGTAGCATGAACACAAACTATGATTTTGCTGTTTATTTTTTTCAGAAAGCCCTGAAAATAATCCAAATAACATATACGATAATATGTTACAAAAGCGTCGCTCGCCTATGAAATGAACAACCAAACAGGAAGTCTGGAACTAAGACTGTACGCTGCTCTGGTGATGGCTGCCCTTTGGGCTCCACATCCACTAAGTGGATTAAATGCAATTACAGTACTCTTTGTTGAGAGACTGCCACCGGGGGCAAAGATAGTATCTTAATACAAAGTAATAACAGTGAGAGTTATTTATTTAGCATCCAGTATATAAGCATTACTGTTCTCTGCCGTTTATTTAAGCTTTTATCTCCATGAATCTCGCAAGTTAAATATTATTACCCTTGTTTTGCTGAGAAGAAATAAATGTCCAAAGAGTATAAGTAACATGTCCAAGTCATATAGATAAATCCATTCTAGGTTTCCTCAATTCCAAAACAAATGCTTCTTCTAGAAAGACATATTGGTATTTACCTTATAGGAAATGTACTAATATTTGTCTTCAGTGCTCTCCCATATCCTCTTTAAGCCCCACTCATGCCTATATACCTTAAACTAACCTGTCAGTTTTATTCCCTTGTAAGTCACGCACTGTGTTCTATGTCTTTCTTTTCTGCCTACTCTCAGGAGGCTATCACATAGGCAAAATTCTGATGAGCAAAACTGCACTGTGTTTTATTGATAAATAATGGTAGGGTGTTTTAATTTTCATGGCCTTTGAATTGAAATTCCATTACTTATTTATTTAACAAATACTTTCCATGTTTCTGATGAGCTACAAAATGATTCAGTCCCAATATTAAAGCAGTAATGAAAAATCCCATCAATCAGGCTCTGATTGGTATTTTCTACATGCATTTTTCAATGAGTTCAAGATGCTTTATCATACAAGGCAGCCATTACACTCTTGGACAGCTGTTAACTGTGAAAAAAAGTCATTCCTTATGTTCTGAATACTCTGTGAAATGTTTGCCTCTTAGGCCTTCTATATGATACAGAATAAACCCAATTCATTTTTGTTACATGCTAGCTCTTAAAGCATTTACCCCCTCTTTCTTCCCACCATTAATTAGTGGCTTAGGAGTTCAGGCTTCAAGAAGCATCCACGGATATAAATATCAAGATTACAAAGAACTCATTGATGTACCAACATTGTCAACTAATACCAACGTTGGTTGATTGGTTGTTTTTGTACACACAATATAGACTGTGAGCAACTTGAGGCAAAGTCTTGTATCTTAATCATTTATTTATCTCTTGTGTCTAACACAGTGCATGGCACAAATAGGTTATTATTAAAAATTATTAAATAGGTGTTGAATGAAGAAATTATTAAGCTAATACTTGCTATCTTTTATTTTTTTTCAGTCAGTGGAAACCTAGTGTATAGGTTGAGAACCTATGATATATCAGACACTGTTCAAGGCCGTGAATGAACAAAACAGACATGAGTCCTTCCTCAGACCTTGGAGTCTGAAATTGCTGAAGTGAGTACAGTAATTCCACTGCAGATGACTCATATTACTAACCTTAGGGAGAAAAAACCCTACTGCTGAGCCTCAATTTCCTCATATACTATTGAGTTGTTAGACAAATGACCTATTTGATAAGATTAAGTCCTTAAATTATTATAAAGAGTATGGAATGTGTAAGGCATTATATAAATTAAGTTTTATGATTATAAAACTATTTTATAAATTCGAATACTGCCCAAAATGGATGTTCTTCCAAGGTCAAAAGCAATTCAGTATCTCAGATACAAGCACATCATTATAAAACCACATACATAATGCAGTAACTCTAGGATTATTGTTTTAAACCATATCTCTATTGTATAATGTAACTTCCTTTAGAGCACAATATTTTACATTCAGTATCCTCTACAGGATCTAGCACTTTTGAGAAAAATAGCATTCAATAAGTGGATTAATGCAATAGAAACTGAAGAATCACCAAGGAATCTAACCTGAATACCATTTAGGAGATTCAAGAACCCAGTGAAATTGTATGCAAAACTGTGTGTCTGTACACCATTTTGTAGAGTTCTTCAGTTTTATCAGAGTCTCAAAGAGATCTATTATATATAAGAGTTTCTTACTCAGTATATATTAATTGAATTTCAACTACTTGCTAGACATTGTACTATGGTTTAGGCTTAGAATATAAAACTTTTTTATAACAAATGAATATTGAGTACATCAAAATTTTTCAAGATCTGCTTTCTAATATTCACACCATTAAAATTAATGCATAACCTAATAAACACATTTACATCCTGAATCAGCACCAGATACTCTGAAGTAATTTAATATCACATTTGCTGGCAAAATATGCCTTGGAAATACATTCTTATTGGCTTCATGAAAAAAGCCTCCATGATAATATAACCTATAGGGGTTTAATGTATGTCTACATAGACTTATATATGTGCATATAGGTACACACACACATACATATATACATACAACTTTAAAAAATCTTTAGTGAGTCATGCCGCTTAAATAGTTTAAACAATCTCTAATTCATCAACCATCTTTTACCACCACTGGGTTTCCATTTATTCCTAACAATAACAATGAAGCTACTGTCCTTCAAAAAAAAAAGATGACATATAAAGAAAATGTCCTAGAAATTGTTTTGTAAGCAGCTTCCTCAGGGACTTTCCACTGACTGAAATAAATAGTTTTCAAATGCGCCAGATGGAGGACAAAAATTATTTTTAAAATTGCAAGAATACCTCTGAAACTTCATGGCAGTTTTTCCTCTTTGGAAATCTTATATCTCTCCTCAGTGCATTAAGCATCAACTATGTGCAGTTAATAAATATTTATTTGAGCAGCTATTTTAGTTTTCTGAATAAAATTATTCTTACCTTTGAGAATGGCTGCCATATATTCTTGTCCCAAACTTACAAGAAAAGGATATTTCCCCAGATACAGACATAAGAACACTTAAAGACTGAAACTCTAATCCACAGTAGATGTGCACTTTACAGTATGGAAATTTTAAAGTAGTATAATCCAAAACGACTTTTTGAAAAAAAATGGTTATTCTCCGGAATCAATGTTTCTAATTCATATACTCTACAGAGCTCAGTTGCAATTGGCGATAGTGGCCAGGAGATGGCGCAGTCTTATTTCCTAAGATTTACTTCACAGACACAGCGTTAACTTTAAAGAGAAATGTTTTTTAATGGCACTTGTTTTCACTAATGGAAGCTAAGATTGAAAAATAAAACACTCAGGAAATATAAATTCAAATTTCTCAAATGTTTTATTTATTACGAACCACCTATCTGCAAATCAAATGCTTTAAAAATACTTTGAATAACTTTTTTCTTTCCTATGAACAAGGAACAGAAGAAAGAGTTTTGAAGTAGTAATTATTTAGAATTGCCTTAATTGTTCAGTTCTTCCTTTTGGTTTATATTCTATTATGCTGGATTGCTTTACACTTACAAATGTATTTTATCACTAAAAATTCCACTTTTCAATAAAATAAAAACTAATTTTAAAATAAAAATTTTTACAAATGATAATTTAGGGAGAAAATTCATTAAATATTTCCTGAAATAGCTTTATTCAAGGCACATATAATGTTCAAATTTACTTCTTCCATTTGATAAATCCTAATGAAGAGTTTTCATATCTAAGACCTATTATATTGCTTGAAAAAAAAACCCAGCATTTTAATACCTCATAATCCACTCACATACTTATTGAAGTATATTAATGGATGTATGTGTATGTGTGTGCACGTGCACGTGCATGTACTGTATGCTGGAAAAACTCCAGAAAGAGAGAATGGGCATATACATTACAGATTGTCCTGATTTGGTCTGAAGTACAGTCTGCCACAAGTTATTGAGTCTTTACTGGAAAGGTAGGAAGAATCTCTAATCATCCCTGAAAACGCATAATCCAAAGCTGGCCGAAAAGGCAAGGTGGGTACTAACCCAGGTGTTAGGTATGGTGACATAAAACCAGATAACCCTCTTCCTGCAGAAGAATATGCGAGCCTTAATGGACTGATACCTACTCTAGGATTTAAGCTGTAGAGATTTGAATCACCTCCATAAGAAGCAGAAGTAGTCTGAAGAGGAGAGAAAGCTGATTTATTACCTAGAGTTCCAAAACCAATTCCAGCAAGACTAAAACTTGAAGCTCTCTGAATGTTTGTGTTTTCCAGTTCTTCTGAGTTTGCTAGGTTCCTGTTGTCTGGCTTGTGTTCTTTGCCATTTAAAACCTGTTCAATGGCTTGTACCACATCCCCTTTGCAGAACTGTAGAATGCCTTCTAGCCGGCTGCGCCTGTAATTTGGGAAAATCTTAGTAAGGATATCAAGAGGATCTCTTGGTCTTGAGGACACTGTAGGAAGGCTTGCCTTGGTTGCAGTCAAGTCTTTGACCCATTCACTTTCATTTCCTGATTCCAGATCAGAGGATGATAAGGACCTGGGACTCTCTTCACCTCCTGATTGCTCTCCAGGATGAGGAGACAGGATACTATCATGCTTGTTGGAGTATTCAGAAATAGATGACCCGATACTTTGTTTCCCAATGACACCATTAGACCTAGGAGATGATCCTAGGTAAAGTTGATGGGATTTGGAGATCAGTTCTTCTTGTCCATTCTGGCATGACTCACATTTACTCTCTTTTTGTTCTGGAGAAGAGGGGGGAAAAAAAATCAAATCTAGAGAAAACTTCCCAGAACGTAGTACTGCTCACTCAAAAATAATGCTAGATAATATAATTAATTCACTCCTATTAATTGGTAATATTTATACACTCCAAGACATTTTAATGAATAACTCAAATTTAAAAGATTATTCAGAAATGCAGGTGCTGGAATAGTGAAAAATATACTATTATATCATCTCAGAATCACAAAGGTATGCAATATTAAAATGCAATTATATTTAGGAATCAGAAGATGAGCGTGTATTGTTACCCCAAATTGTCTGCATAACACCAATATGGCACACTGTCCGTTCTATCTTGGTTGTGTGGGATCTTCCTAAATGTCACCTAAGTTTTGTTGTTATCTAAGTGATATTTTTTCAAAATGACACTATGGAAAAAGAACTGAATAAAATGAATAGGGAATAAAAGGAATAATCTTAGTTTGAAAATGAATATTCTATTTAATCACTAATGCTAAATTTTAACAGTTGGTTTTTTATCTCATATTTCAGGTTATAATAAATTTACTTGAATAATGTAAAAAAAATTGTTCATTTCATTTCAAATTTAAACCAATAAGTATGGCTATGTGAATCCCAAATCATACTAGAGCTTGCATATTTCATTTTATGAGAGATGATACAGATGGTATTTTTCATAATCCTCTATGAAACATGTACTTTCTTTTTCAATCCTTAAGAAATATCAATAACAGACTTTAAAAGCAAATTGTTTGTAAAAGAAAATTATAAACTGTCCTATTGCAATCTATATGAATCCTCAAATTGTCTTTTAAAAACAACATATTAGGCATTTGCTTTACATCACAGCCCTCCTCCAATGTTAGGGGCAATTTTCCAAAAGTACTTTTACACAAAATTCTGGTTTTTCTATCTCAAAATGGTGAGCATATTAATCAAACAAGAATATGTTAATACCCTTTACTAGGTTAACACCACAAAAATTAAAATAGCCATATTTACTATATAACTTTTACTTTGGTTTACATTTTCTATTACCCTAGAGATACATAGGTAAGAGTAAACTGTTAAGTGGCGTGTGCAGAGTAATTCTGTCCAACTTTCTTTTTCTACCAAGTTTATGAATGTCACAAAAAAAATATTGCCTAAGGCAGTGATTTGTAAACATGATTTGCAGTACTCCAGTTTTCTCCAGTTTTCTTAAGAATTCAGTTCTAAATTCTAAAGAAATAGCTACAGTTGATTTTAAAATTAAAGTGTATACAATTTAGCATTTTGAAGTTCAAAATGCTGTTCCCATATGCTGTTCCCATAAGCATATGAAAAAAAGAATGTCACTACTGCAAAAATTACAAACACTCTATAGGATTTTCAACTTTAAATAACACAATAATACTTTTCTAATGAAATTTGCCAAGTGGAAATAGATTAGCATTAGTCCTCCATTCCACTTTACTTGTAAATATGAATGAGCATGGCCCCGAACATGTCAATTATCAACATTTCATCTCTATAGCAATTTATGCATGAAATCATAAAATAATGTCTTGTTATATTTTACTCATAGCACAATATATGTAATGAAACACCAATTTGCATAAGATTATTTAGAAAATATGGTGTCTTTAAAATATAATACAATTTACATCATCTCTCTGTCTTCTCAAGTCCTACAGCTTGCTTTACTTCTATTACATTTATCATTGTATATTAAGCCTTGCATTGTAGTTTTTGGATACATATAGTCTGCCTTCTTTTGCATATAAGGTTCTTTTGTGTAGGAAAAACTTGTTCACTTCTAAATCACTGTTAGTCTTTGTCTAATGAATGAGTAAATTAAATAGACTATTTTACCACAGTTCATGGCTATTGTGTAAGAGAAGCAGTCAATTTAGAAAGCTATTGAAGTAACCTTTCAAACATTGGCTTGCTTTTTATGGGGGAGGGGGCATCATCTGAGGCAAAGAACAAAATAAAATAATTAGCTCTATAAAACAGAACACTTTGGTACCAACTAGAAATCACATAAATCAGTGTCTCACAGGGAGCTGTCAGCCATTTCACTATCGGTGTAGTTTCAGGAATTCTCACTTTTACTTCTCTTTCATAGCACTTTTACTTAACAACTGTGCTCTTTAGCACCCTTCATCTTCCATGAGAATTGTAGAAAGTCTGTTTTGCCTACCCAAATAAATTAGAATATGTGCAAAAAGTTGACACATGCAAACACAAAATTCACTCTGAATTGAATGCCTCATTTCAATTCACAGAATTTTTCAAATGTACTGTGTGAGTAGAACTTCAAGCAGCCATTGAGCGAAACATCTGTTGAGATCTTCAATTTTCACAATTCAAGGAAGGTTTCTAATTAATAGTTTACCGTATAGCTATCATACAATTTCATATAATACAGCTTTATAAGTTTTGTACTTATACAAAAAAAAAAAAATCACAATGGTATTTCCACTGCTTAGTAGGCCCTGTGGAGGGCTATGAAGTTCACTAAAATATATCTCCTAAGGCAGGAAATGAAGGCAACTGACTTGCAGTCAAAAAATAAGAGAAAAATAATGAAAACTCTTTGGATAAAAAACCTCTAATATTGAACTTTGAAATTCTTACCTATGGTTTTACAAATTACATTTTGCAAAAACAATTTAGAGTGAAGGAAGAAAGACGATGGTTTGGTAGATTTCAGTCTCTTCCCCACATCAAGCTTGCAACAAATGTTTGCCCCAACATGTAGTAAAGAACTGCATCCCCAGCTATCAGAGTTTCCCACGCAAAATCAGCTCTGGTTTTACAGCTGAAAACAGTCCAGAGCAGGGAGGATCACCTGAGCCTGGGGAGGTCGAGGCTGCAGTGAGCCGTAATGGCGCCACTGCACTCCAGCCTGAGCAACAGAGTGAGATCCTGTCTCGAAAGAGTACAGAGCAGACTCAAATACAGCACCCCTTACGAAGCTTTTCGCTCAATGCCTGCTTGAAGTTCTACTCACACAGTGAAAGTCAAATCAACTTCCGCGTAAATAACTCTGCTCCTAGGGTGAATTGCTCATTTGTTACCACCCATGCTTCATGTTTTCATTATCTTACCCTATCACCTGAGGGAACGAAGAGTAAACTCCTCCAAAGTGAAGGCGATGGGTCTCTCACAGTCTCATTAATGTCCATATTGCTGAGCAGTTCCCCAGAATTTAAAGTGCTTCTTTTAAACAACTATTCCTGCCCGCCTACGGACACGGTGGCTTGTTTCAGAGTTTCTTTCCAGAGCAACCATTTCCTTGAGCAAAGAGTAAATGAAAGACCAACTCACCTTGTTTTTCCTCAGGATAATCTTGCTGGAAAACTTCGAAAGCTGGGGTCGTGGAACCACTGGCCTGTCTCAAGGCACCCAGTCCCAGCGCAGCCCCCGCCGCGGGGCCGCCCGTGGACTGTGGATTCTCGGCTCTGCCGCCGCCCCCGGATGCCCGACCCCCGGGGGGCCCGGAGAGCCCCGAGCACAGGAGCCTCTGTAGCCCCCGGGCTTCGCTCTCCTCCTGCGCCTGCTGCCTGCGCAGCGCCACCTGGGCGGCCATGACGCGCTGGCGCTCGGCGATCAGGGTGCACTTGGCACACGCGCAGTCCCGCCAGCGGCAGAAGCGCTTGTGGCCCTTGAGCGCTGACACCACGCCATGGTTGCGACAGCGGGCGCACTTGGGCGTCCGCGGGTAGCCGCAGCCCACCGCGCCTACCCTCCTCTCCAGCCCGGGAGCCGGCGGGCAGCCTCCGCTTCCCGAGGTGGCGGCAGCGGCGGCGGCGGCCGCGGCCGCTGCTCGCAGAAAGAGGCTGGGCGGCCGCAGGAACGCTGGGGGAACCTGCATCCCCGATGGTACCGGCAACGCCGGGGATGTGGGCGGAGGGGCAGCCATCACTAGCCCAGGGGCCAAGTGGGGTCGGCCGCTAACGCCTCGGTCTCTGCTGCCACACTGTGACCGCTCCATTCCCGAGAAGTTTCTGGCAGGAAGTCCCAAGTGGAAAGTACGCTGACCGCAGCTAACCCTGCTGGGAGGCTGGGGAAGCCGGGGCAGGACGCGCCGTGGTCCTACTGAGCCCCACCAGCGCACGGACAAAAGTTTTACACTCTTTCCACTCGGAAGGAGTTGGGATGACCGCGTCCCGGAGCTAGAGACGCTGAGAGGTGCAGCTGTCCCGTGAGCCTGGGAGAGACCCCGGGCGCTAAGTTAATGCCCCTGTGCCTCCAGCCAAGAAAGCGAGGCTGGAGAGGCTACCCCGCCCACTCAGGCTCCTGGCCAAGCGCGAAAGCCGGGGGAGGGCTCGGGGCGGGGAGTGGGGACCTTCTGGGAGGAGGGCGTCGGGGAATCCGTCCAATGGGCTGCAAATGTCTCCTTCCCCCCAAAAAAGCCCGTTTCTCCTACTTGCTTCTCTAGGAGTTCTCGACGTCTATTTTTGTAAACTAGCCTTTGCAGCCTCCCCTTTTACTGCCCTTTTAAAATTAAGCAGAGTTTGAATTTCTCCTTTTCCTACTTCCACGTTTCTCCTAAGAAAGTCTGAAGGTTTGGATTTTGAGTTCTCCTTTCGGGTTCCCAGATGAAGTCTTCATGTCTGCAGCAGCTTGGCCAATGTTAGTGGGAGCACAGCTTGATAGACTACGAATTTGTTACTCACCAGAAAGATGCCTTATTTTAAATGGGTCTTAGGACAGCATCAAAACAATGGATAAATAACTAAGGGAATTGATTCACTTTCAGATTCTTTTCATGCATTCTATTTATTTACACATGCAAATTTGGGTTGTGTGTACTGTATTTTAAAATACTGCTGCTTTAAAAAAGTTATAAAACTCTTCTCTGCGCCTATTTATAGGCAGCGATTGCGTTAAAGCTGTTTCGAAAATATTTATGTCTATTGTAAAGTATTGGGTAAAGTCGTTTAGATCATTATTTAAATATGCTGTCATAAATGCATTCTTTACATATGAGTTTAATGCCTTTAATTATAAGAAAAGATCATAAGGCGTTTAAATCAAAAGAGCATCTGAGATAGAAAATTCATGAATATTTATTCTTAATGGAAGGTAGCGTCATCCTCTGCCAGCTCTTCAAGATGGTATCCAACTGCCTTGGACAGGTTATTCATTTTCTATCCCTAAGATAGCAATTAATAATGATATTTTTACCATTCCACCTGTTCACATTCAGAGCAGACATTGCTGATCTATCCGGCCTTTCTCCTACCAACCTACTCAACACCATCACCACCAGTACCATCCTCTCACACAAACATCCTATTGTAGAGGTTTTCCACCCTTTCTAAGAACTGGAACTACCTAAGGAACTTTTAAAAGAGATGGATACTCCAGTCTATGTAATGTTTTCTGATTCTTTTGGTCTGTGTCTTAAACTCTGAAGGTGATAATTACATACAATGTTTAGAATTAACACTCAAGGAGTTCCTAACCTCTGGGGGTTCTATGATACCCAAACTTTCTCACAACTCTTTATCTTTGTTCAAGCTACTCCTGCCTAAAACGTACTGATGCCCTAACTGTGGATTTGCATCCATCCTGTGAGAGATGAGTTTTTAGTTCTACATGGATCATTAAAATACAATGAATTACCTAATGAGAAAGCAATTTTCTTTTCTATTCTTTTTAGGGGCTTCAGGTTACATAATGGGAATGTTCGGCTTAATGCAAATATGTCTTTTAAATTTTTAAAATACCTTTTAATTGTGGTTTTCAATAATAACAACAAAGAGCAGCAAGTAAAATGTTTACTTAGAATTTAGCCATGTTTTTCTGTTTTTATTTGATTTTTAAAGTTTTCTTATAATTATGGAAAGTGATATTGGTTTTCATCCAAGAAAGTAAAAATAGTTTTTTAAATAAATGTATTTAAGTTAAATGTTTGTCAATTTAAATGAAGAATTATGCAGATAACGCATACATGGCAAAAGAAATTGAGGTCTGGAAAACATTGTCTTGGTGATTTTGGAGTCAAAAAGTGTTGTTGCTCTCAAATTCTGGATCCACTTTTATTAAGTTACGTTATCTCACTCTGTCCTCAGTTTTCTCATTTGTAAAATGAGAATAATCATATGGTTACTTGAGGATTAAATGAGATAACATACCTAAATCATAATGCATATAATGAGACGCATATTTCACTGTTCCTAACACCTAGGTTCTCGATATATATTACTTTTCTTAATAAAAGAGTTTTAAAATAAATATTAGTATTTAGGAATGATATTTCAAATGCTAAATGAGAATTTTATTATATTTTAGAAGAACTTCCTTGCCTTAAATGAACTCAAAAACCAGACTTGTTATACATTCGGGCAAATGTAGAAGAAAGGTATCCAAAATTGTTGGTGAACCAAAATTAGATTGGTATTAAAAATGTAACCATTTTCATAGTAAGTATCCCATCTTGGACTTTGTGCGATTGGCCTAAGTGGTGACAGTGCTTTAAGGAGAAAAGATTATTGGCCAGGAAATCAAGAGAGATGGGTTCAAATAAGCAGTGTATCTGATAGAAGGTAAGGGCACTTCCAATGACCAGATCTGTGGTGTTGAAAAGTAACTCTATCTTTTTGGTCTCGGTTACTCAGTTGCAAAATGAGACAGTTGGGTTAAATAATTTCTAAGATTATTTAAACTTTAATGATTTATGACTTTAATACAGGTATGTCTAATACAAGATGATTGTGTTTCTAATATACTAGCAATGGAAAATCTGAAATGAAATGAAAAAAAATTGTTTTACCCTAACACTGAAGTAGCTCTCTATTACTATAAGACAAATAGATTTCAGAGCAAATAATATTACTAGGGATAATATTTACTTCATGAAAATACCATTATTCTAAATACATATGCACCTAATAACAGTGCCTCAAAATACAAGAAGCAAAAACAACTGTAAAAAGAAATAAATATATCCACAATTATAGTCAGATTTCAACCTCCTCTTTCAATAATTGATAGTATAGGCAGAAAACCAGTAAAGATATAGACAATTTGAACCACACTGTCAACAGATAGACCCAATGAAACAGCATTCAACTCAACAACTGCAGAATGCTTGTCTTTTTGAAGTGCATATGGAACATTTACCAATCAATCAAATTCTGGACCATAAAAGCGAGGCCAAATAAAAGGATTCAAATTGTACAAAGTATGCTTTTTGGCCACAATGGAATTGAAACAGAAATCAATAAAAGAAATAAATCAAGAAAAGTCCTAAAATGTGTGGAAATTAATAACACATTTTAAAATTACCCATATTAAAAGGAGAAATATAAAGGAAAATAGTATTTAAACTGAGTAAAAATGAAAATACAACATATCAAAATTTGTAAGATGCAGTTAAAACCACACTTTGGGGAGTCATTTATATCACTATACACTTATATTATTAATAAGAAATCTCAAATCAATGACCTCAGTTTCCAACTTGGGAAACTAGAAGTGGAGCATTAAATTCAACCAAAATAAGTAGCAAAAGGGAAATAATTAAAAACTGAAGAGAAAGTATGAAACAGAACACAACAAAATAATTAAACATAAAATGTAGCCAAAAATTGGTTCTTTGACAAGATCAATAAAACTGATCTCTACACTAATCAAGAAATGTAAGGAATAAAACACGTGAAAGAACTACAGATTATACAGAAAATAAAAGAAAAATATTATAGACAAGTTTATGCTATTAAATTCAATAACTTAGATAAAACAAACCAATTCATTAAAAAAGCACAGTTGCTTAAGAAGAAATACATAACCTGAAGCCCTTTATCCAATAAATTGACATAGCTTAAAACATGCTGACAAAGAAAACTCAAGAATCAGATGTATGCACTAGTGAATTTTACCAAGTGTTTAATGGAGAAATAGTACCAATTATACACAACCTTCTGCAAAAAATTTCTTAAATCCTGGAATATTTACTGGTTCTTCCTATAACACTAACATTACCCTGAAAACAAAATAAGACTAACATCACATTTTTTATAAAAGTTGCAAATATCCCTCATCTATTTCTGATTAAAAACAAAAAAACTCCCAGCAAACTAAGAATAGAAAGGACTTCCTCAACCTACATAACCTATACATTTAAAAAACAGAACAAACAGCACGTTTAATGGTGAATGACTAAAAGCGCTCTTCCTAAGATCAGAAACAATACAAGGATATTCACTCTGACCACTTCAATTCAACAATATACTGGAAATTCTGTCTAATGCAATCAGGCAGAAGAAATTAGTTAGACATTCAAATTGGAAAGAATGGTGTAAAACTCTTCATTTGCAGGTGACATCTATTTATAAAATCCTATGAAAACAGAAAAAAGGCTGATAGAACTAAGAAGTAATTTTTGTAAGATATAAGATCAGTATTAAAAAACAGCTATATTTCTATTAACTGAAATAAAATCAGACAATCAAGAACTGAATTTAGTAAACAAACCTATTCACGGTGACATTCAAAATACAAAATGCTTAGGGATACATCTGATAGAAGGTATGAAACACTGAAAACTAAAAACTTTACTGACAGAAATTAAAGATCTAAACAGATGGAGACATATACCATGTTCATGGGTCAGAAGACTCAACATTTTTAAAATGATAATCCTCACTAAATTGATGTATAAATTGATGCAATCCCAATCAAAATTTCAATTTTTAAAATATACACAGTCAAACTCATAAAATTCATATGGAAATGCAAAGACCTATAATGGCCAAAACATCTCTGAAAAAGAATAAAGTTGCAAGGTTAACATTACCTTTTTTCAATAATTATTACAAAGTTATAGTAATCAAAACAATGGAATATAGGTGTAAGGATAGAAAAATCAACCGTTGTGGTAGAAGAAAGAGTTTAGAAAGAGAACCACACATAAACATACAGCTCATTCCAGACAAAAGTGGAAAGACAACTTAGTGAAGAAAGGATAATTTTTTCCCAATAAATTTTGCTAGAACAATTGGATTTCTGTATGCAAAACTAAACTAAATAAAAAAAACTTTGATCCATGTGTCTCACCACATAAAAGTTAGCTCAAAATGGTTTATAGACCTAAATATAAGTAATAAAACCATAAAACATAGAACACTTTTGTGACATTGGGTTATACAAAGATTTCTTAGATACAACACCAAAAGTATGGTCCATATGTGTCCAGAATTGGTGGGTTCTTGGTCTCGCTGACTTCAAGAATGAAGTTGCGGACCCTCATGGTGAGTGTTACAGTTCTTAAAGATGGTGTGTCCAGAGTTTGTTCCTTCAGATGTTCAGATGTGTCCAGAGTTTCTTCCTTCTGAAGTAGTCTCACTGACCTCAGGAGTGAAGTTGCAGACCTGCATAGTGAGTGTTACAGCTCTTAAAGGTGGCGTGGACCCAAAGAGTGAGCGGCAGCAAGATTTATTGCAAAGAGTGAAAGAACAAAGCTTCCACAGCGTGGAAGGGGACCTGAATGGGTTGCCACTGCTGGCTCGCATGGCCTGCTTTTATTCCCTTATCTGGCCACACCCACATCCTACTGATTAGTCCATTTTACAGAGAGCTGATTGGTCCATTTTACAGAGAGCTGATTGGTCCATTTTACAGAGAGCCAATTGATCCATTTTACACAGAGCTGATTGGTCCGTTTTGACAGAGTGCCGATTGGTGCGTTTACAATCCTTTAGTTAGACACAAAAGTTCTCCAAGTCCCCACCTGACCCAGAAGCCCAGCCAGCTTCACCTCTCAATGGCACTCAATGCCTAAAGAAGGTAACAGAGTCCTGAAGTTTATACTAGAAATCATTCTTATAGGAGAAACTAAAAAAGCCCCAGAGACAGGAGTGGTTTTTAGAAGCGGGGCTAGCCTCAGAGAAGAGAGGCAAGAGGCTGGCATTAGGACCCAGGGGGCAAGGGTTAGGATAGATAGGATAGATGGGCAAGTCTCGCTTGGGCGACATGCCTTTGAGAGTTCTGCTCATGGCCACAGGGTCAACCAACTTGTTGTCAGAACCCTGGAGCTGAATGGCTTTCCTCTCTGTCAACCCTCGGCTCAGCCCAAAAGTACAGGAAAAGTGGAAGCTGGTTTCAGGCAAACCAATGCTCCCAACTCCGAAGAGTTAGGGGTTGTTAGAGAACCCTTTCCCAGAAAGCCTCACACCCGTGTCTTTATTCCGGCAGCCATGCTAGTCACTTTTAACTGGCAAACAGGTGCCTGGTATTTAGCCCCTGAATTCTAAGGAAAAATAGGACAGAATAGCAAGCAAAAGGGATCCGATGGTACTCATCACATGGCAATAGGCGATGGTCTCACCAACAGGCAATAGGCGATAATCTCACCACTTGGCGATAGGCAATAGTCCCTTCGTGGTTGCCAAAATGTGTCTGGAATTGGTGGGTTCTTGGTCTCACTGACTTCAAGAATGAAGCTGTGGATCCTCGTGGTGACTGTTACAGTTCTTAAAGATGGTGTGTCCAGAGTTTGTTCCTTCAGATGTTCAGATGCGTCTGGAGTTTCTTCCTTCTGGTGGGTTCGTGGTCTCACTGACTTCAGGAGTGAAGCCACAGACCTTTGCGGTGAGTGTTGCAGCTCTTAGAGGCAGCACATCCAGAGTTGTTCATTTTTCCTGCTGAGTTTGAGGTCTCACTGGCTTCAGGAGTGAAGCTGCAGACCTTCGAGGTGAGTGTTACAGTTCATAAAAGGGGCACGTCTGGAGTTGTTTGTGCCTCCCATCCAGAGTTGTTTGTTCCTGCTGGTGGGTTCGTAGTCTTGCTGGCTTCAGGAGTGAAGCTGCAGACCTTCGCAGTGAGTGTTACAGTGCTTAAAGGCAGCAGGGACCCAAAGAGTGAGCAGCAGCAAGATTTATTGTGAAGAGCGAAAGAACAAAGCTTCCACAGTGTGGAAGGGGACCTGAGCAGGTTGCCGCTCCTGGCTCTGGTGGCCTGTTTTTATTACCTTATCTGGCCTCACCCACATCCTGCTGATTGGTCCATTTTACAGAGAGCTGATTGGTCCATTTTACAGAGAGCTGATTGGTCCGTTTTTGACAGAGTGCTAACTGGTGCATTTACAAACCTTTAGCTAGACACAGAGTGCTGATTGGTGCATTTACAATCTTTTAGTTAGACACAAAAGTTCTCCAAATCCCCTACCCAATTAGCTAGACACAGAGTGCTGCTTGGTGTGTTTACAAACATTTAGCTAGACACAGAGTGCTGATTGGTGCATTTACAATCCTTTAGCTAGACAGAAAAGTTCTCCAAGTCCCCACCCGACCCAGAAGCCCAGCCAGTTTCACCTCTCAATGGCACTCGCAGCGGGACTTTGTGGCACCTAGCCTGGGCACTCCAGCAGCCCAGAGAGAGCTCATCCCCCAGTCAAGCCCAGCAGGCACTGGCCGGCCACGCCAAGTGTGAGGCCGCCAAGTCGGCACCCACCCGAATCCCGCGCATGCAGCCCCAGCTCCCGCCCATGCCTCTCCCTCCACACCTCCCCGTGAACAGAAGGAGCTGGCTCCCGCCTGGGCCAGCCCCAGAGAGGGGCCCCCACAGTGCAGCAGCAGGCTGAAGGGCTCCTTGAGTATGGCCAGAGCAGACGCCAAGGCCAAGGAGGCGCCGAGAGTGAGTAAGGGCTGCTAGGACTTAGTCACCTCTCACATACTTTTGGAGTATATAAAAGAACAACTAATGAATTGTGTTTCATCAAAATTAAATATTTTTCTTCTTCAAAAGACACTGTTAAGATAATTAAAAGTCACTCCGTAGACTGGAAGAAAATAGAGGCAACACATATATCTGATAAAGTACTTATATACAGAATATATAAAGAACACTCAAAACTTGATAGGAAAAGCAATCCTTTCGTGGGCAAAATATTTGGATAAACATGTCATCAGGGAAGATATATGGATAGAAAATAAGCACAAGAAAATATTCTACACACCATTAGTAATGAGGGAAATGCACATTAAACCAAACATGAAATACTACCATGTGCATATCACAATGACTACAATTAAAAAGATTGATTATACCAAGTATTGACAAGGACATGAAGCAGCTGGGACTTTTATACACCGCTGGTAGAAATGTAAAATAGTACAACCACCTTGGAAAATAAATTAACAGTTTCTTAAAAAGTTAAATGTCATCTACCATACTATCCAACCATTACATTCCTAGTTATTTACCCAAAAGAAACATTCAAATATCCATACAAAGACACTGACATTTTAAAGTAGCTTTATTTGTACAGCTGAAAATTGGAAAACATCAATCATCAACAGATGAATAGATTAACAAATTGTGATGTGTCCATATTATAGAAAACCTTGAGAAGATGAACATGAACCTAGTCAGAAAGAAAGTATACCTGTGTTACATAATTGAGTGTGAAAAAACAGAATATATCACAAGAAGTTAGCCAAGAAGGAAAGTGACAGAAGACGGAAAAGAAAAAAGATCATAGAATATCCTCAGTTAAACTACTGGTAAAAGAAAGGTAAAGTGTATATGCAGTTTTGGAGGGAATTTTGAATTGCATTTCTCTTTTCCTGGGAGACTTTAATGCATTTGAGCATTATCATGGATGGGAGGCCACAGTCTGCTGGATGACAGGAATTTCAGCCCTTGGACTGTAGGTCATTAAATAGCTAGGCACCTCAGGTCTGAGCAGAAATGGGCCTCCTCTGGGATATTATTCTTTCCTGGAGTATTGTTGGGAAAGGGATGGACATGTTTGGTGATATATATAATTGGCCAAGAAATGTCACTCGAAGAACCAATTCCTACCAGTAAATACATCCCCTTGGGGATACCATGAGGCTGGGGAGAGATAATTCATTACACCAAAGCTACAACTAACCATAGTATTGTGGCTTTTAGGAAATAAGATGTCCTGAGAGGACATAATCTCTGATTCCTTGCTCTGGGATGGCTGGAAACAAGTTGGATGCTATAGACATTGTTCCCCCACTTTCAGGGGCATACAAATTGTGAAACACAATAGAATGTGTTCTGTTTTGTTGCTTTACAAGCTCTTTCACACAAGTTGAAGATGCTTACTTGGAATCATAAATAACTAAGAAATACATAAGTGGAGATGTACCCTTTTTTATATGTTCTTTTCTAAATTCCTAGTACATAGTAAATGCTCAATATGTCTTTGAAAATAAAGAATGGATGTCACAGGACTTACATTTAAGTTGGTTGAATAGGCATTAACATCACATTGCTTTGCCTTTATGTTATAAAAACGGTTGAGAAGTAATTTCCGGCACACTGAAAACTAATCTTTTCCTGTTTTTCAACCTTGAGTTTTATATAAGTTGGAGTGTAATTTCTTTTTTAAGTATGGTTTATTGTTTATTTTACAACTTTCATTAATGTTAAATAAAAGTATTTTATGTTTTTCTTATAGGAAAAATCTTATAAAACTCTACAGTTCATGCCAATGAATGCATTTAAGTAGTTTTCAAAATATTTAGATACAAACACATATAGTTGCTTATGAATATGATGGATTAATGTGTTAGTGTATTTACTTCTACATTTTTTCTTCATATAAAAAGTTATGATAATATTGTTTATATATAATACATTTAACTTAATTTTGTGACACAAAGATTTCTCATTTTAACAGATTTTGCAAATGTCAACTTTAATAGCTATGTAATTTTCCATTATTTCGTCATAGGGTAATTACTTAATTCTTCTAGTTTTAGACATTCATAGTTTCATTTTCTCACAGTTTTAAAAAAGGAGATGAACATATAAGCATAAAGCGCTTTCTGTATTTCAAATTACCTCCTTAGAATAAATCGCTATACATACAAGTACTGAATTAAATGTTGTAAATATTTTTAAAACTTTTGATTATGTTCTTGGCTTTTTTTTCTAACAAGGCTGTATGAATTTGAATTCTAACATACAGCTCATTTCATCATCAACCCATGTATTTTTTCTTTTTCTCTTAAGTGGCAGTGTTTTTTCTTAGTAGGAAACCAATTCTGCCTTCTAAAATAACAGTGATAACCCAAAATTCCATAAGGAAAATAATTCTACAACACCTCAGTTCATAGAAAGATAATCACCATTTTGCAAATTTCTGGTTAAGTATGACTGGGGGGAATTGAAGCAAAGCACAGCAAAAGCTCCAATCATTGTAACATACCCTACCTGATCCTTCTTTGAGTAAATTACACAGACTATTGTGAATGTGATGATTTAAACAGTTCTTTATAAAGGAGTGTTGTTGATTTAAAGACTGTAACAAGAAACCTTGGTGCCATTGTGGTTAATTGTATATCTACATGTTCAAAAGCTATGCTCTTTATTTAGCTTCTTTGCCCTAATGGGGCTAAGTCTACCATGTAAATAGCGCTCAGAACTTTGAAACTCTTGTTTTTTCTTTTTGTTTTCTTAACTCATAGGATATTTAAAGTAAATCCATGCTTAGGGATTGAGATAATCATTGTGATTTGTCCTACACTGAGTAGAACCGACCTTCATAAATTAATGTATGTGAAACATTTCCTCATAATTCAGTCCTTAAACAAACAGCAATACAGTTTCATTCAGAAAGTATGTGAAAGCTCTTTATGTTGCTATTAAAAGTTATAGCAGAATAAATAAGCACATATTAAATACTGAAGCATGTTAGCAAGAAATTTAATTAAACATGGCATCCTAGGTGAATTAGTTAAGAAAAAAACTATAGACAACCAAAAAACTTCTCTCATAAAATGTTACCATCCTAAAGAATCTTCTGAATATGACAGACATCTCTTTCTAATTATTATAGCTACTTTTTAAGAGCTGCTTATTATGTTTCATGCACTGTGGTTGGGGCTTTAGACACATTATGTCATTTAATCTTCACAGTCACCTTATTGAAGCCAATTATATTATCCTAACTTTACAAATAAGAAAACAGATTTTCAGAGTACAAATCCCCAAGGTAGTCTAACATTAAAACTCTTACTAAACTTCTCA
Organism: Pongo abelii; assembly: GCF_028885655.2. NCBI lineage: Eukaryota > Metazoa > Chordata > Mammalia > Primates > Hominidae > Pongo > Pongo abelii. Next base: position 35,660,364 of record NC_071998.2, read on the forward strand.
TTCTCCCCAGAAATCAGGGCAACTACTTCTGTAATACAGACTCACAAAGAAATCTGTTAGGTAGAGTTCTTCATAGCAGAGTTATGCAGAAAAGGCACTTACTGGCTGACTCATTAGCAAACCAAAAATGCATCTATTCTTTCAGTTAACAACAGTCTCGATTTAAAGAGAATGTATGAAGTTTTTAAAAGGATTTAAAAACTTCAAAACTCCATACTCTACATGTCTCATCTTAGTAAATTTTAATGATAGCATTCTTATTCCACCTTTCTCTTTCTTTCCCACACACTCCTATAAATAGAAGTAAAACAGAAGTGAAAATTCTTGTTGATACTTTTACCACTGGAAATTTGAAACATGTTTTCCTTTTACTCTCCAGAGTAACCAAATTCAGATTAGATACCTTTCACTCCTTTCAATATGGGAGTGATATGGGATTCAATGGTAGTTTTTTCCTCTCAAGGTAATTGTGGTGAGACCCTGTCATTAGGCATTAGAAAAATACTTAAAGGCTTTCATAAAATAAATAATTGCAAAAAAACAGTTCATAATGCCCATGTTGGAAACCAAATTGGTTAGCTTAAAGCAAAAGATATATTTTAATATGTTAGGTCCTACTATATTCCACTGATTGAACACAAACAAGACATACAAATCAATTCCTTAAATATCTCCAATCCCTATTTCTTCAGAAGGAATTGCTATAGAACTAAAAAAATAATTTTGCTCATTTTTGTTGTAAAATATGATGAAACTGACTTTCAAAGATATTATACATTTCTGTCATTTGTTTTTATCTTTTGCCCTGCCAGAGTCTGTCTTCTGGAGCTTTTCTTAGAAGTGTCCCAATTAAAAATCCATGTGAGTAAAAAATGGCTTTCATTCACAACAAGGATTCTAAATAAGAGGTAAATTCGGTAAACCAGTTCCTTCCTGGCTCCTTGCCATTCACATCTTTTGGTTTTGAAATTCATTTCTTTGTGAGCATAAGGTGGTTGTTATGAGGTGTTGTCAAGCCTCTGACAGGGTTATTGTGCATGGTAGAAGGTGGTAGTTTTTGATCAATGTCTTCAAAGTCAAAGCTTGGAAAATAATAGCTGCACATCAAAACCCAGTGCCATAATGCAGTTAACATTGGACTCTTTCAGGTGGCCCCAGGGAATGATTTAATTCTCATGTTGAGCTTTACCATAATTAGTCATTTATAATGGTGTAGTAAGATTTATGTGAAGACATATAACTTGATTCCATTATCAAATGAGGATCAGAAAAAATATTACCAATAAATAAATAAATAAGCCTATTTGTTGATGTTTCTCCTCCCAATTTTTTTCTGAAACCCTAATTAATTGCATTTCTACTCTTAAAAAATCCTTTTTTGGTTCAATATCTTTAAATTATAATTATGCTTAATTCCTTAGGCCATTCATGCAATTATTTCATGATACTCTAATAAATAAAATCACTGACCCAAACTTTCTTGTTGCACCTTTTTCTATATTCTTAGTACTTTTCCAAAAAGTCTTAAAATTTACAAATGCTTTAAAATTAGGTTGTCTTTTATGTTGTTTATTTAGCTTTTTCCTCTAGAACATAAGGTTATTGGTAATTTCTAAGAAGATAAAGCCATTTCATTCATATATTCAAGCAAATAGCACAACTGGCATATATATCATATATATTATCATACCATATTATATATATATATATAATTTCTTAAAGAAACTATAAAATCACAGGTGAAAATTACACAATAAAACATTTAATAAATTCATACTTAAAAGTTAAATGTGCCATATGTTTCTCTAATACTGAGATACAATGGAGTGCATTAAGAAACTCATTAAGTCAATGAAAATGGCAGCTGAGCTCTATCGAGATATCTATTCACTTCACTTTTGAGATAGAAAAACAGAAAAATAGTGGACACATTCCATTTATTCAGGTTTGAACTAATCATGTTAGCAAGATGTCAGTGCAATGCAAGATGAGAATGTATATTTCTTCTCAGCATCTACTTTGATAAACTTCACTTTAATAGTTTCTGTTTATTTTTTGCATCAAATGCAAATATGTCTATTTCCTCTAACATTTTAAGTTTTTCTCATAAAAAAATTAAAGCTTTGCCAAAGTACCCAATAGTTGAGTACAGCATGCAAGAAATTTAACCTAATAAATCACTTGAGCAGTAAAGAAAATATTAATATGTTTGGTTTGATTTTATGGACTTCAGAGTAAGAAGCATGCCATAATAATGTAAATCATCCTACTAGAGCTTTGTGTGATTTGGGGAAAGGCCTTGATTCTCAAGGCATTAGTTTACTCTTCTGTAAAATGTAATTTTAGATGTTTTTTTAAATTTTAGTCACTTTCAGAATCTGATTAAAGCTATGAGAATCTGAACAAATGCACATATGAACAAAATTTTACATAGTATTTCATGCCCACATTGAGATTGAGAGCCATAAAGTATAGGATTCCTGAAGTCTCTTCCTGGTTTAAATTTCTATAATTCTATCAATACAACACCTCCTAATTCATAAAGCACATATGCAAAACTGAAACCATGTCTCTAAAGGTTATTATAGATGGAATTCAACACAGCATCATAGAGGGTTAGAGTTCAAAGTGCCCTTAGTATTGATTGGTTTTCTATGTTGATAGAATACAATTAATAATATCTATATTTGCATTTTAACAAAAAACAATAATCTGAAACAGAGTGAGAAAATAAGCCTGAAAAACATAACACCTAGTATTTTGGTTCAGTAACAATAATTTGTAATCTTTAATTTACAGTCTTCTGATATATTCGAAATTCTCATTGAGTTGAGAAATATTTAACAACTAAGGGGACAAAACAAATAGATTTTCCCAGCTTGGTCATCACCACACTGCAAATGTTGAAATCCCCAGACATCACTCAAGTTTAATCTTTACCTCAATAATCAATCCAGAAGCAAAAAAGCTTTAATTCTAAATGCAAAATTTACACTATAATCAATAATGTCTACAAGCATTTAAAATATAGAATGATATCCTACAGTCTTTCAAATTCTAAACTTCTGAAGGGTTGATTCCCTCTTAATGTTTTCTATGGGTATCTCTGGAGTTTTAAGAAATCAGCTGAGTGGTATGAACTTTTAGACATGAATTGCTTCCAGATTATTTGAGCTTGTATAGTTTTTAAAATATACACAATTTTGCTTATCTGAGGTCAGTTTCTGCCCTGCTCAAATACCTGCTCTCCTCTTTAACTACATGTAGTCTATCAGGTTTCACACACTGGCAGATGGAGAGATGTGTCTTTATGTCAATAGTTTCTGAGATTGTCAGGTTCTCAAAAGTGCTATGGACATTTGAAATTTGATTTTAGGTTAAAAGTAAGAGAATAAGTTATGATGGAAAAAAAAACAGGTATCCTCATTCTTTGCTATCTTCTTAGTTTCTGGTTGTTGACCAATTCCTTGTCATAGGCCACCAACATTCTCTTCTTGTACCTTGCAGATTCCTCCTTCAACTCTGCTAATATGCCATTTCTTTTTACCTCTCTCCTTCACAGCCAAATCCCAGAAAATTTTCTGCATATTCTATCTCCACTTCTTCATCTCATATTAAATCAAATCACACATACATCAAACCTTTCTCTAATCCCACATTTACACTCATTTCGTAAGGTCACCAATGATTCTCATGCTGCCAAGTCAAAAGACTCTTTTTAGTCTTCACCTTGTACAACACAATTGAGCTCAGAGTACTTAGAATTCTCTTCTTTTGACTTGCATGATACCGTAACTTCTTGTTGTTCTTCCCCTCCTACTTCTCTACTTCTCAATCTTATTCACTCACTCCTCCTCTTTTCCTTTTTCACTTATAAGCTTGTCACGGTTGATTTTTCTTGTTATGATGATTTAATGTCTACCTCCTCTCCTAAGAATAGGAAACTATTCTTATTAAACTAATGACTGTTTCTTTGGTATGTTGATCGCCTAATTGATAATCAATAAGCGTGCATCAGTGAAATGAATTAGAAATGCATGGAAAAGATCAAGGTGTGACAGTTCTCGTGGGCATCTGGAATCACTATAGGAAATTCTGACAAAATAATTCATTTCAGTACAGAGTGCTTCAAGTGTATGATATAGAAAAAAGAGCCTTAGTTTATTAATTATAGAGATTGTTGAAATAAAAAGGAATTGCCAGATATATGAAAAATTTAATACTATAATGTTAATTAGTATGTAATAATTAATTATTTGTTTAGCAGTCTATCTGTGGTCAATTCAGTTTCTCTGGGAAGCAGACATTAAGATAGAATTAGAAGAGCAAGACATTATTCTTTGGAGGAACACCTGTGAAGGATAAAGGAGAGTAGGAACAATAGTAGGTATTAGAGCCTTAGACCATAATGCATGTCGGAACACCAGCGAACAGAGAGAAGGAAGAAGGATTAGGTAGGAAGAACTTCAAGCTGTAGTGTACCTCTGAGAAAGTCTGTCAGGCCAGTAGAAATCCATATAGCAAAGGCTGTCTCTTAGAGGAATTCTGAGTCAGGCAGAAATGGTCTGAATCTGGGCAAGTTGAGAAGCCTGGGGAGAGTGTGAAGTCAATGGGAATGCTGTGGTGCAGCCTTGCTTGCAGCAGATTACCTCTTGAAGAGAGAGCTGAGTGGTGCGTTCTCATGGCTTCCACAGTCTGAAGATTTTTGTGAGTCATATGTAAATATGTGAAATGGGATAGCTTGTAACATTATTCTATGGAGAAGAGACACATTCTTAGAATTGACTTCATAATTATAAGACAAAATAATTTATAATTTTTTTCAAAAATAACACATACATACAAAAGTTATAGTTAAATACTGCCATAACTTGAGTTCAGTTAAAGGTTTCTGGAGTATCGATGTGTTGAAAATTGGGCTAAGACCTGGGGCTATAGACAAAATCTCTCCTATGTTTGACTAGTTTTTTTCTCAAAGAATTATTTTACTCTAGACTGAAATAGTAAGCAATCTATCCCATGAATTTGACAATGAGTGTTTCCAGGCACTATTTTTTTTGTAGTCAATATATTTTTTATTTTCTTTCTCAAACTACTGTTTTGTTTTATTTTTTACATTGCTACCTAACTCTACATTCTGTTTACATCTTCTCTCTGCTAAAGGCAGAAAGCAAGATAGCTGAATTACTTTTTACATAAATTTCTCATGTGTTTGTTTAAGCCACAAATATTTATCAATGTCTACTATATGCCAAAAACCATACTAGATGTTACTTAGTAACATCATCTCATTCAATCCCCATACCATTCCAATGAAATTATCATGCCCACTCTTTTAGGGTGACAAAACAGGTGCAGAAAGTTGATGTATTTGTGCAGATTTGCCTCATGTCAAAGCTCAGGTTCTTTCTACTGGACCTGCAAACTTGTTTAAGGTTACTATGGAAGGAGGGCCACTTGAGTTGTTGTCCCATGTATTAGCAAATATAGTATCAAATATGCTAGAAAGGCACATTTCTTTCCAGATCAGAGCCTATGAGAAATTCTAGAGCTAGAAAGGTATTACTACTTCAAGTATTTTGGCTTTTGGCCATTTGATTCCAAAATCAAAAGAATCTCACTTTAAAAAGTTTCCTGAACGAGGCTCATGAAAACTTCAACAAAGTATGATGAAAGTGTTCTGATGGCAGAATTAAGATGCCTACCTGAATCTTTGGCTTTAGAACAATGAAATTTATCCTTATATAATTCTATAGGAAGTATATTAACACCAGATTAAAAGTAAGAGCAGTAGTCCCTTTCAACTACTACCACTTTGTAGATTTACTTAGAGTGGTTTCAAGTTAAACTCTAATTTTATACTCCATTAGTTTCAAAATGACTTATATTTTGGTCTGGACAAGTTCAAATGAGATCTGGCTGCCCAAATCTCAACCCACATTGATATATGTCTCTTATAATACAAAAATATCTATCAAAAATATTTCTACATCTATTAATATAATTTATATTATTTTATTTTAATTGAAAAGTGGTGTATGACTCCTGAAAACCTATCATCGCATTTCTTGTCCACTTTGGCTACTAACCTCCTCCAGGTAAAATTACTTCAGTCTACAATACAATACCTAACAATACACAGTAGATTTATAAAACAGAGAACAATACCAATTAGAAAACAAAAACTCAGTATTTTATCCTTTAGTGATTAAAGATAATAAATAGAAGCAGAGTAGCTAGATAAATTGGGGGTCAATAAATGCAGAATAATATTGATAATTGTCTCTCAAGGTGCTCTGGCCATTAATATAATTTTAGGGAAATAACTTTTACCACTTGTTTTAAAAAAAAAAACAACACTGTAATTCCTCAATCTAATAACCATAACAAAATGTAAAAAATGTGTAACAAAGAATCCTCTCTCCTTTTTTTTTTCAGTACACTTAAGCTTCTCAGGATAATTTTTTTTTCCTCTGGAATGTCAATGATAACTGTTACTATTTCAGCAAATGGAGAAGAAAGAATACTCAGATGGGAAGCATGGTTAATTATCAATTGGAAATGACATGAGTCAGAAGAACCAAGTTCAAACCCAACTGTCATCCATCAATAGCATAAACTTGGCAAGACTCTTAACTTATCTCAATCTATTTCCTTCCCATGTAAAAATAGGGAGTGTACATGGGAATTAAATGAGATAATACATGCCAAAATACCTAGAGAAGTGCCTGACACATTTAGGCATTCAGAACATAGAGTTGGCTTAATTATATCAGCAGTGCTAGTTATGCTGTTTCTTCTGCAAAACTGTCGAAACACAGGGAATTCATTACCGTATTTCTTAAGATGCTGTATTACTCCATCCTTGCATTGCTATAAAGAAATACCTGAGGCTGCGTAATTTATAAAGAAAAGAAGCTTAATTGGCTCATGATTCTGCAGGTTGTACAGGAAGCATGGTGCTGGCATCTGCTTCTGGTGAGGCCTTATGAAGCTTACAATTACGGTGGAAGAGAGCCAGTATGTCACATGGTGAGAGCAAGAACAGGGGTGGGGGTGAGGAGAGTACCACACACTTTTAAATACCCAAATTTTTGCATGGACTCACTCACTACCATGGAGATGGCAATAAGCCATTCATGAAGGGTATGCCGCCATGATCAAAACACCTCCCACCAGGACCTACCTCTAACTCTGGGGATTACATTTCACCATGAAATTTGGAGGGGACAAATATTTAAACCATATCAGATGCTAAAAGTCTACTAAAACTAGAAACACCAGCATCAGAGAAAAGCATTAAATGTGAATAAATAAATACTTTCAGAGATACCAGTTTCCACTCTGACCTGTAAAACTCTTGGAAGTCATAATTCCATTCTAATAAATAAGAAACTGAACAAACTGAAAAATCAGCACCTTCTTATATCCATTAGGGAAGTGAAATCACAGGGCACACTGCTGCCCCCAAAATTGAAGAAACAGGCAAGCAGACACTGAGAATCACATATATTGGAGAAGAAACCCAGAAGCAGAAACCTCTGTAGGAACCAGTACCAGTAGAGAAAAACCTAAATTCTAATTGATGAATTGCTGGAGGCTCAATGTGCACAAGTCTGAAAATTAAAAACTCTAAAAGGCAACCACATTTTTTGTGAGCTTCACCTCCAAGATCTCTACCAAGTTCTCACAGGTAATGCTGGAGAAAAATCCTCTTTCACTTTTGGTGGGGGCAGGGAGAAATAACCATTTTGAAATATGACAGAGCATCCTGTTCTCATTAACAAAGCCTACTCTCAAGAGAAACTGCTTCACCAGAGCCTAACCTGCTGGAGTTTTATCAAAGCCTAACCAACATGGGGAAGAGAAACATGCGACTCCAGCTTCCTCTAGCCATCCTAGTCTACCTAAGGGAGAAGTAGAGAAAGGACTGAGAAGTACTGGTACAATTTCCAGCCCAGAGACATAGGCTCACCAAAAGTTGACCTAATTTTAAAAAAACAATGGGGCCGGGTACAGTGGCTCACGCCTGTAATCTCAGCACTTCAGGAGGCTGGGGCAGGTGAATCACTTGAGGTCAGGCATTAGAGACCAGGCTGACCAACATGGTGAAACCCCATCTCTACTAAAAACATAAAATTAGCCAGGCATGGTGATGCATGCCTGTAATCCCAGCTACTTGGGAGGCTGAGGCAGGAGAATTGCTTGAACCCGAGAGGTGGAGGTTGCAGTGAGCCGAGATCACGCCATTGCACTCCAGCCTGAGCAATAAGAGTGAAACTCCATCTCAAAACAAACAACAACAACAACAAAAATGGAACACTTTTTCTCCCCCCACTTATTACTATCACATTATGAAAGGTCTATATATCAAAGTTCCTCCTACCCAGTACATCATGTCTAACTCGCATACAAGGCAAAAACACAGCTTGAAGAAACAGAGAAAACACAAGAACCAAATGGAGAAATGGCTGGAATGCTGGAATTATGAGATTGGAAATTTAAAACAACTCTGGTTAATATGCTAAGGGCTCTAACGAAGGAAATAGAAAATATGCAAGAATACAATGTAATGTAAGCAGAAAGATGAAAATTCTAAGAAAGAATAAAAAAGAAATGCTAGAGATTTAAAAAACTTGTAACAGAAATGAAGAATGCCTTTGATGGACTCAGTAGCAGATTGTACATGGCTAGAAAATAATCTCTGAGCTTAAGGATACATCAATAGAAACTTTCAAAACTAAAAAAGAGAAAAATTACAAAACAAAACACTACTAAGAAAAAACCAAAGGACAGGAAATCCAGAATATCCAAGAACTGTGAGACAAATATGTCTCACATATTTGTTACCTCTTATGGTAACAAATATAAGAGGTAATGGCAATACCAGAAGGAAAAGACAAAAGGAAGAAAATAAATATTTGAAGAAATAACAACTCAGAATTTTTCCAAATTAATGTGAAACACCAAGCCACAGATCCAGGAAAGTCAAAGAACACCAAGCAGGATAAATTCCTAACCCTCCTACAGTCCCCACAAAATCACCCAAAACCGCAAAAATACAAACCAGGAAAACTAAAGCAACATCAACAACAAAAGCTGCACCTAGGCATATCATTTTAAAACTTCAGAAAACTAAAGATGGGGAAAAATCTTAGAATAAGCCAAAGTGAAATAATATTATTTCTTACCTATTGAGGAACAAAGACAAAAATTACATTCCACTTCTCAGAAACCATGCAAGCAAAAAGAGAATATAATTAAATATTTAAAATGTTAAGAGAGAGAGAAAAAAATCACCAACCTAGAATTCTATACCTTATTATATTAACCTTCAAAAACAATGGAGAAATAAAACTTAGATAAAAATTAAGAAAATGTGTTGCCATTAAACTTGACTTGAATGAAATGTTAAAGGAAGTTTTTCAGAGAGAAAGAGAATGATATACGTCAGAAACTCAGATCTACATTAAGAAAGGAAGAGCATTAAATAAGGGATAAGTGAAGAGAAAAGCTTTTTTTTCCATTCTTATTTATTCTAATAGATAATAGTTTGTTCAAAGTAATAATAGCAGCCATGTATTTGATGGTTATAGCTCATGATAAGTGAAATGAATAACAGCAATGATGCAAAGGGCAGGAAGTAGTTAGAAATATTTTGTTATAAGATACTTGTACTACCAATGAAGTAGTATAGTATTACTTGAAAAGGGACTTAGATTAGTTGTATGTGCAAACTCTAAGATCACTAAAGTAAGCATAAAAAAGTAGCATTAAGATGCTAAGAAAGAAAAGAAAATGGAATTATATAAAATGTTCAAATAAACCACAAAAGGCAGAAAAAGATTGAGAGACTAAAATAGTATCCATGAACAAAGATAATGGATAGAAAACAGTAGTATGTATCATAGATATTAATCTAATGATATCAATAATTACATAAATGTTAACGATTTAAATACACAATTAAAACAGAGATGGTCAGAGTGGATCAGAAAACAAGACTGATAAGTTGTCTACAAAAAAACCCCACTTTAAATGTAAAGACACATATTGATTAAAAGTAAAAGGATAGAAAAAGATCTACCATTATAACACTAATCAAAAAAAAGTAGTACAATAATAACAATGTTCATGCTGAATGTTCCTCCAATACCAAGAAAATTGTTTTTAATACTTTAAAAGAATACTCAAACATCTACTTCCCACCTTCATGAAGTGATAGAAAGTAGATTTACACTCCCTCCTGACACAATTTTAAAAGCAGACAAAAATATACTCAACAATAGTTTTTAAATGCCACACATTAAAAATAGTAGACGGAAGGCAGTTTTTTTAATGAAGAAATTGAAGGTTCATAAAAGCTAAGGGAAAAATTGTTTGAAAAAACAACATAGTTAACAATGTCAACATTAAAAGAAATCAAGCAAATTAAAAAAAATGTGTTCATTGGTTTTATTTCTTTAAAAAGTGAGGGGCATTCTTGAAAAATCAGGAATGGTTTAGGCAAAACATCACAAAATACTTTTTGTTCATAGTTTTAGTCCTGACCATAAATGCTACCATATCATTAGATCGAATAAAAAGGAAGAAAGAAGTGCTGTAATCATTTGTTGGAATGATGTGAAAGCATCACATGAGACATGGATAGATTAGGTCCTCAGCAATATGGTAACATCACATAATTTTCAACATACCCAGTTTCCATCAAAAGCCCAGGAGCTATACAACTCTGATTCTGTGGTCACATCATTTCATACTGTCATGTAAAAAAAAATTCTCATTTATGGACTACATTCCTGTGACTGGGAGAAACTATAAGCTCTTTCAAGGATCTCCTCTATTTCATTCTTCAATTATTTATGACATTGAACACAGGTTCTGATATAAGCATGTGCTCATTAAATGTGTGTTGAGTAATGAATGAATATATGAAAGAATAAATTAAGTAGATATTGATATTAAAATATTTATTAACATGTTCAACTATGCTTTATTGATTATAATCTGCAGATATATTATTTTCTTCATATTTAATAATACTTTAAGACATTCTTCTGAATCAACAGTTTGGTTCCATAAAAAATACACTAGCATTTCATTAAAACTACACTAGGGGCTGGGCATGATGGCCCATGCCTGTAATCCCAGCTCTTTGGGAGGCTGAGGCAGGTGGATCACCTGAGCCCAGGAGTGTGAGACCAGCCTGGCCAATATAGCAAAACCATGTCTCTATAAAATATACAAAAATTAGCCTGGTGTGGTGGCGTGTACCTGTAGTCCCAGCTGCTTGGGAGGCTGAGGGAGGCCTGGGCTTTTTTAAAAATAATAATAATCATCATTATCATCATCCTCACTAGGGTTTGTTTATGAAAAATGTCCATTTTCCTTATACCAGTCACAAAAGATGAAAGTTTCTCCTTTTTTCTGTAATGGAACAATATGATACTTCATTATCTTTGTATTTCATTATGTATGTGACTCTTATTTTGTGATACCAGTTGCTTCCACATACTTCAGAGTACATCTCCCAGGCAAAATTAACAATTAGAATGACCTGACAAATTTATCGCAGCATCCAGTACAATTGTTAAAATGTACTTTACAAAAACAATGTTAGTTTAGCTTAAAATTAAATAATACCATACTGAAATTTAGGAAAGAAATTAAAAATAATAAATATAGTATCCAGTGTGAGAGGTGAGAAAGCCTCTAAACATAGGTACAGAGTCGTGAATGACTTTTTGCTTTGAATATCTTATCTCTTGACAGTTTTATTCCTTTTGCTGCTATCATGCAGCAGTAATACTTTATCCATTGACTAGCGTAATACTTAGTAATGGCATTATTGATATTAACCATCAATGTAACTATACCATGTCCCTTAGCTACTGATGTTATTTGAGGTTTTACACTCCCTTCATTTTCAATATTATAATGAGACAACTGAGTTTCATTCCTGGCTCCATTATTTATGATGGAACTTCTGTCAAGTTGCCTAATCTATTCAGTTATCAACTTCCTCAACTTTAAAATAGGGAAAAAATGGTATTTTCTTCAGTATATATTTGTGAAGATTAAACAAGATAATTTAATATATATCTTCTATTACTTTCTCTTAAGGCTAAAAAAATGCAAATTTCTACACTTAGGGACTAAATTCTTAAAGAGATAGTCTTTGCCAAAATCACAATATAGGAATTAACTTTTTTGCTTGTTCAAGAGTAATAAACTGACATACAATTTGTGTTGCAGGAACTTTTGTAAGTCAGCCTTTAATTCATCAGCCCTCAAACTATTTTTTTTGCCTAATGCAACAGATTTTTTTTTCATAAATTCCCACATAAGTCTCCAGAGGCCTTTTCAACTGGCTAGCTTTTTATTCCATTTGTTTTTATATGACTCAGCTCCAATCAGTTTCTTCTAGTACCTGAAAACTGATAATTCAATGTTAAATTTTTTGAAATCAAAGAGGAGCCAAACAGTAAGGGATTCTGAAAAAAAAGTACTAGATGGAAACTATAGGGAATATTCCAACTTGATATTTTACAATTAGTTTACTGCTACTGATGTGCTGGTTATGGTGATTCAAATAATAAAAATAGATCCAATCGGAGGAGAGCACCTGTCTACTAAACATCAGACATCCAAATCTTATTAAGGTCAGTCAGTTTTTATCTTACTGAATTCTATAACATAAAATGGTAGACATTTCAGTGGTCAGTGATGCTATATAGCAGTCTCTTATCCCAAAGTCATAAGGTTTAGTACAATTCCCAGGATCCCAGATATTCCTATTACATTTCCGTGAAGCATTCTCCTTGGAGTCTCGTGCTCCTACACTAACCCCAAAATATGTTATTAGTAACAATCCCAACCACCAAGAAGACACACCAGCAACACTAATGAATGCTATATTTCTTATGCATTTTACACACTTAATTTCTAGTTCTTACAACAAGGTATGTATTATTGTCACCATTTTACAGATGTGGAAATAAGACTTCAGAAATACTGAGTTGTTTGCCCAGTACCAAACACCAAACACATAATTTCCACTGCAAAACAGCCAGAGAAACAAACAAACAAACAAAAATAGCTTCTTAGAAAAATTCTTCTCTGGATATGACCCACAAAAACTTACATAACAAGACCAAATGTGCTTAGTGCCCACCAAAGTAATGAATATAAAAGATAGTATAAAATGTGTTCTCTCTGTCTGCTTAACTAGCACTGGCCTAGTCTTTTTCTCTAGACATCTTTCAAAATCAGTAAGTTAACAGCTATTGTCTCAGACTGCAACAATGTCTCAGGCTGCCACATTGTTCTTTTAAGTCTTAGCCTCTATTTCGGCACATCAATTGCTCATGCACTCGTGTAACAGGACTCCTTACTTCCTCTCCCTCATCTGTTCTTCCTTCCCACTGCACCTCCACCCCTTCACTAAATGACAGACTGACAGACATGGCTAAGTGTATCTTGTTTAAACATCTGCTTTATTACTGATGAGTGACTGGCTTATGGGTAGGCAAGGTTTTTTTCTTATCTTTCTTTTTTTTTCTTTTATTATTATTATTATTATTATTATTATTATTATTATTATTATACTTTAGGTTTTATGGTACATGTGCGCAATGTAGGAATTCAGATGGCCTGATTAGGAAGTTGAACTGTTTGGAGGATCCTGACAGATGCCTGTTACTTTCTCTTCAGACTACTGTGAATGCTTAGGCATTTCACTCAGACCACTTTCAGCAGTGAAACAACTGTCTGTTTAGGTACCTGGCAATGTCAAACATATATTTAACTGAGGAATCCCACTTACATACACAAGGATTAGTTTTCTCTTGGGAAATAATTGCATGAAGAACCATTTATTCTGTAAATGTTATAAGTGTGCTAAGGGTCACTTGCTGCAATTGTATAATGGAGTGACTGCCAAGAAGAATGCCTATTGAAAGAACAAAAATAAAACCCAGAGAAACCTAAAGACAGGCAAAAAGTAAGAAAGGAAGCTCATAATATTATTTTTAATAGGAAGTACAAGAAAGAGCATGAGTTTCATAAAATAACCCATCCATCTTTTAAGATGTGTAACTGTTTTAAAGCACCTTTATGAAAATGAAGAATATTTTGGGTTCAAATATCAGGAATGATAATTTTTGATTCAGTGATTCAGACGAAAATAAATACAGAATTCAAAAAAATACAAATTATTACACTCTAAAAATCTTTCAGGGAAGAAAAATATGACTCATTCTGACTTTAGGTGCAAAGGTTACATTCTATAAAAATTAGTTATATCAGGGAGTTCTATAATACAGTGTGAAAAAATTGAGGCTCAGGAGAAAGAAATCAGTTGTGGAAGGCACCAATAGAAAATAAGTACAGGAGGGAAACAAAAAGGGGAGTCAGCAGTGCTACTACAAATTACTTTAGAGGATGCCCTTTATCTCTTACCTCTTCCCTCAGCTAACCACTCACTGGTCTCCCTTCTGCTGTATTGAGCTCTTGGGCTTCTATAGAGGCTGTTTTCTCCACCAGTGTTACGCTCCAGATCTTCCCTTATGTGTTTCCTTCATATTTAGTTGCTCCCTCACATTAAACTGTATCATTTAAGATGAAGCTTAAACAGCACCTCTTAGAAAGGGCTTCCCTATGTATGTAATATAAAGAGCTCTACAGCCAATCTCGATCACATGACCCTATTGTATTTTTATATTTTTGGGTTTTTAAATTTTTTAATGTTTCAGAAAAGCTTTCTCATTCACCATTATATTTTCAGCACTTAGCACATAATAGATGTTCAATAAATGTTTGTTGAATGAATCAAATAAAAGCAAAAGTAACAAGGAATCAAATAAAGGAAAAGTATTTATTTTAATAATTTTGGGACAATTATCCTCAAAACACAAGGCCCGCCAAAAGAGCTAAATTTGGTGAATGCATCATCACTTCTTGAATTGAAGAGAATTTGGCTGTAGGGAAAGTATGAGCTAACATGCTTTTCCAGTTCCTGGAAGAGATTATGGAGAGTACTGCTTTTCCAACACAGAGGGCCCAGATCTAGAGGACTTAGCATGTAGTTGGTTGAAGTAGAAGTGCCTATTTCATCTGGTGCAACTAGAGCTAGTAAAGTCAGAGATAAGAAATAGAGTCTCTACATTGTCTTTCAATGAACTAACTCTGCCCCCTAAAATACATTGCCCAAGAGATATCAAAGTCTCACCAATTTAACAAGAACAGTTACTCATGTTTCTAATGAGTGAATAGATACTTCGAAAGATTTCATTCCAGTACTTCCACCTATTGGAATTAGATATAAATTACCTTCCCTCAGTGGAAATGTGAAGACATGGAATAAGGTTATCTTCGATGGAATGCTGACACATGGAATATAGTCTGTAAGTTATTAATATTTTATTGAAAAATAGAAACAATATCTAGGAAAGTTAAGGAAGGAGATCAAAGATGGGATGGAAAAAATGTTTGAGGTCTCTGTTTTCTTATCCATAAGTACAAAAGAAAACAAAAGAATAGAGGCAAAACAAAATTTTGTCCAATATATGATCATAAACATATAGAATACATCAAATTATCTGATTATTTCCTTTAAGAAATATTAATAACTGTGAGCTTCTTGAGGATATAGACCCATGTCTTTTATTTTTTGAACCCTAGCCCTTTATTTGCTACCATCTGGAACATCATAAGGGCTCAATCAGTAATTGTTGAATTGAAATTATTATATTAGAGACAGAGATGATGAAGACTTGCTTGAGACTTACTAGTTTCTTCAGAGAGCCAGAAAATATATCAGATGTATTCTGTATCACTTTGGGGGACATTTGCAAAGTGGAAAATTTAACATAGTATATAGAAACATTCTCTTAACAAATTCAGGCTAATCACAACACAATTGGTTGCTTATTTATTGCACTCTACAGATGTGTGGACTAGGAAATATGACTGGAATTGCATCTATCTACACTGGGGCAGAGCTAGCTCTCCCTACTCTAGATGCCTTGGAGAAAAAATATAATACATTTCTCTCTGAAGCCCAGGAAGTAAAAACCCTCAGATGTGGCACCTCCTTTCCTCCAGGACATGAGGCTTTTGGAGAAAGAACCAAGACACTGCTTGACATTCAGTGCTTCTTCCAATTGGAATGGAGACTGTCTCCTGTGCTTACCTTTGTGGTACCATCCCCCTCAACGGGGATTTTGGACATGAAATATATAAGGTGTGGCATTTTTTGTGCTTCTCACAGTTTGGCAACTCCTTCAACTGTTGGTCTTATGTTGGCAACCTCCCTCGCAAATCATATAAATCTGGTAAGTGACTATATGAGAGTACAACACTGTATGAGTCATGCAGTCCCCTGACTATGCATCAGAAAATTACTTGGGACATTGAAGTGAAAATTTATGATTATATTAGAACAAGTGAGAAGAAAAAGTGGTAGCACCTTCTTCTTCTTCTTTTTTTTTTTTTTTTTTTTTTTTTTTTTTTTTTTTGATGGAGTTTCACTCTTGTTGCCCAGGCTGGAGTGCAATGGCACAATCTTGGCTCACTGCAACCTCCGCCTCCTGGATTCAGGCAATTCTCCTGCCTCAGCCTCCCGAGTAGCTGGGATTGCAGGCATGTGCCATCACACCTGGCTAATTTTGTAGTTTTAGTAGAGACAGAGTTTCTTCATTTTGGTCAGCCTGGTCTCGAACTCTCGACCTCAGGTGATCTGCCTGCCTCGGCCTCCCGAAGTGCTGGGATTACAGGCGTGAGCCTCCGCGCCCAGCCAGCACCTTCTTGATATTTATCTTGTTTGTCAAACTTATTAAGGTATAAAAAAACACATCAACATGTCTGATCATTTTCTTCCCTGCATATAAGTGAGCTGTTAACTTCTCACAAATAAAGATAACATAAAATGCACCCTTAATTAGAGTACAATTCAATACGTTTTGACAAATGTATATAGTCATGGAATCACCACCAGAATCCAAATATAGAACATTTTAGTCACCTTAAAAATTTTGTTATGAAAAATAAAATAAAATAAAATAAAATTCTGTTATGGCCCTTTCCAGTCAACCCCCTACTCCCATCCCCAACTTCTACCAATAAATTATCTGGTTAAAGGCCCTATAGGATAGGGACCTTTTTTTTAGCATGTCTTCTAAATGGACATAGAATATGTAGCCTTTGTATCCGGTGTCTGTTTTATGTTTTTTTTTTCTTAATTTCAACTTTTATTTTAGATTCAGGGGCTGCATGTGCAGGTTTGTTACATGAGTATATTGCATGATGCTAAGGTTTGGGGTTCAGATCCTGTCACCCAGGTAGTAAGCATAGTATCCAATAGGTAGTTTTTCTACCTATGCTCCCCTCCTTCCCTCTCCCATCTAATCAGCAGTGTCTGTTGTTCCCATCTTTATATCCATATGTTCTGAATTTTTAGCTCCCACTTGTAAATGAGAACACGCAATATTTTGTGTTCTATTCCTGCATAAATTTGCTTAGGATTATGGCCTCCAGCTGCATCCATGTTACTGTAAAGGACATGATTTAGCTCTTTTTAATGGCTGCATAGTATTCTATGGTGTATATATACCATAGGTTCTTTATCCAGTCCACTATGGACGGGCACCTAGGTTGGTTCCATGTCTTTGCTATGCAGTGATGAATGTATAAGTGGGTGTGTCTTTTTGGTAGAAAATGTAGTTTCCCTTGGGTACATACCAAGTAATAGGATTGCCAGGTCGAATGGTAGCTCTGTTGCAAGTTCTTTGAGAAATGTTCAAATTGCTTTCCATAGTGGCTGAACTATTTATTTTTCCACCAATAGTGTATAAGTATTCCCTATTCTCTACAGCCTCACCAGCATCTGTTGTTTTTGATGTTTTAGTAGTAGCCATTCTGACTGGTGTGCAATGGTTTTTCATTGTGGTTTTAATTTGCACTTCTGTGATGATAAGTGATAATTAGTATTTTTTCATATGTGTGTTAGCCACTTGTATGGCTTCTTTGGGGAAGTGTCCATTCATGTCCTTTGCCCATTTTTAATGGGATTTTTTTTTTTGCTCTTGATTTGTTTAAGTTACAGATGCTGGATATTAGACCTTTGTTAGATGCATCATTTACACATATTTTCTTCCATTCTTTGGATTATCTGTTTACTCTGTTGATAGTTTCTTTTGCTATGCAGAATCTCTTTAGTTTAACTAGGTCCATTTGTCAATTCTTGTTTTGTTGCAATTGCTTTTGGAAACTTAGTCAAAAATTCTTTGCCAAGGTTATGTCAAGAAGGGTATTTCCTAGGTTTTCTCCTAGGATTTTAGTAATCTGAAGTCTTACATTTAAATCATATATATATATCTATCTCATATGATATGAGATAGATATATATATACATGAAGATACATATATATATATATGGAGAGAGAGAAACAGAGAGAGAGAGTCTCACTCTGTTGCCCAGGCTGAAGCGAGGTGGCACAATCAGCTCACAGCAGCCTTGAACTCCTGGGCTCAAGTGATCTTCCTCCAACAGCCTCCCGAGTAGCTGGGACAACAGGCACATCGCACCATGCCCAGCAAGGGTCCAGTTTCATTTTTCAGCATATGCTACCCAATTATCCCTGTACCATTTATTGAATAGGGAGTGCTTTCCCCATTGCTTGTTTTTGTCATCTTTGTCAAAGATCAGATTATTATAGGTGTGTGGCTTTATTTCTGAGTTTTCTATTATGTTCCATTGGTCTATGTGTCTGTTTTTGTACCAGAACCTTGATGTTTTGGTTACTGTAGCCTTACGGTATTATCTGAAACTGGATAGTGTGATAACTGTGGCTTTTTTCTTTTTGCTTAGAATTGCTTTGGCTATTCCAGCCAGGCGCGGTGGCTCACGCCTGTAATCCCAGCACTTTGGGAGGCCGAGGGCGGATCACCAGGTCAGGAGATTGAGACCATCCTGGCTAACAAGGTGAAACCCCGTCTCTACTAAAAATACAAAAACATTAGCTGGGCGTGGTGGCGGAGCTTGCAGTGAGCCGAAATCATGTCACTGCACTCCAGCCTGGGCA
The DNA here is from genome assembly GCF_028885655.2 of Pongo abelii. Classification (NCBI taxonomy): domain Eukaryota; kingdom Metazoa; phylum Chordata; class Mammalia; order Primates; family Hominidae; genus Pongo; species Pongo abelii. The sequence goes on from NC_071998.2 coordinate 35,679,446, forward strand.
ACAAAGCCGTCTCAAAAAAAAAAAAAAAAAATTGCTTTGGCTATTCCACCTCTTGTTTGATTCCATATAAATTTTAGAATAGCTTTTTTCTAATTCTATGAAGAATGACATTGGTAGTTTGATAGGAATAGCACTGCATCTGCAAATTGCTTTGGGCAGTGTGGCCATTTCAATCACATTGATTTTTCCAATCTATGAGCATGGAATGTTTTTCCATTTATTTGTGTCCTTTATGATTTCTTTCAACAGTGTTTTGTAGTTCTTCTTGCAGAGATCCTTCACCTTTTTGGTTAGTTGTATTACGAGGCATTTCATTTTCTTTGTGGGTATTGTAAATGAGATTGTGTTCTGGATTTGACTCTCAGCCTGAACTTTATTGGTGTATATTAATGCTACTGATATTGGTACATTGATTTTGTATCCTGAAACATTACTAAAGTTGATGATCAGTTCTAGGAGCCTTTTGTCAGTATTTAGGGTTTTCTAGGTATAAAATATACATATTGTCAGTGAAGAGAGACAGTTCGATTCATTGTTTTTCTATTTGGATGCCATTTCTTTATTTCTCTTGCCTGATTGATCTGGCTAGGACTTCCAATACTAAGTTGAATAGGAGTGGTGAAAGTGGGCATCCTTGTCTTGTTCTGATTCTCAAGGGGAATGGTTCCAGCTTTTGCCCATGATGTTGGCTCTGGATGTGTCATAGATGGCTCTTATTATTTTGAGGTATGTTCGTTTGATGCCTAGTTTGCTGAAGGTTTTTATCTTGAAAGGGTGCTAAATTTTATCAAAAGCTTTTTCTGTATCTATTGGGATGATTACATGGCTTTGCTATTAATTCTGTTTATGTGGTGAATCACATATATTGATTTGCATATGCTGAACTAGCTTCGCATCCCAGGAATAAAGCCTACTTGATTATGGTGAATTAACTTTTTGATGCGCTGCTGGATTCAGTTTGGTAGTGTTTTGTTGAGGATTTTTTAACCTATGTTTATCAGGGTTATTGGCCTAAAGTTTTCGTGTGTGTGTGTGTGTGTGTGTGTGTGTGTGTGTGTGTGTCTGACAGATTTTGGTGTCTGGGTGATACTGACTTCATAGAATGTGTTAAGCAGAAGACCCTCCTTTTTTTCTTTTTGGAATAATTTCAGTAGGATTGGTACAGTTCTTCTCCGTATGTCTGGTAGAATTTGGCTGTGAAACAATATGTTCCAGAGCTTTCTATAGTTGGTATGCTTTTTGTTACTAATTCAATTTCAGAGCTCTATATTAACCTATTCAGGGTTTCAGTCTCTTCTTGATTCAATCTTCGGGGACTGTGTGTTTCCAGGAATTTAATCACTTCCTCTAGATTTTCTAATTTGTGTGGATAGCATTGTTTATAGTATTCTCTGATGATCTTTTGTATTTCTGTGGGGTCATTTGTAATGTCATCTTTGTCATTTCTGATTGTACTTATTTGGATCTTCGCTGTTTTTTTTCCTTGACAATATAGTTAGTGGTCTATCAATATTGTTTATTTTTTCAAACAACTAACTCTTGGTTTAATTTATCTTTTTTATGAATGTTTGCACTCAATTTTACTCAGTTCTTCTCTAATTTTAGTTATTTATTTTCCTCTGCTAGCTTTAGGGTTGGTTTGTTCTTTTTCTTCTACTTCCTGTAGGTGTAATATTAAGTTGCTAATTTGAGATCTTTCTAACTTCTTGATGAAGGTATTAGTGTGGTAAACTTTCCTCTTCACACTGCTTTAGTTGCATCCCAGATATTTAGGTAACTTGTATCTCTATATTCATTAATTTCAAAGATTTTTTAAAATTTCTGCCTCAATTTTGATGTTCACCAAGGAGTTATTCATGAGCAAGTTGTTTAATTGCTATATATTTGTGTAGTTTTGAGAGACCTTCTGATATTAATTTCTATTTTTATTGCACCATAGTCTGAGACTATGCTTGATATGATTTCAATTTTTAAAAAATTTATTGAGACTTGCCTTATGACTGAGCATGTGGTCATATTACAATATGTTCCACATGCAGATGAGAAGAGTGTACATTCTATAGTTGTTGGGTGGAGTGTTCTGTGGATGTCTCTTAGGTCCAATTGGTCAAATATAGAGTTTAAGTTCAGAGTTTCTTTGTTGGTTTTCTGCTTCAATTATCTGTCTAACACTGTTAGGGGGTGTTGAAGTCTCCCACTATTGCCATGTGGTTGTCTAAGTCCTTTCATAGGCCAAGAAGAACTTGTTTTATCAATCTACGTGCTAAAATGATGGGTGTATATTTAGGATTGTTATGTCTTCTTGTTGGATTGTACCCTTTATTATTATGTAATGCCCTTCTTTGTACTTAATTTTGATTGGTTTATAGTCTGTTTTATGTTTGTTTGTTTCTTTGTTTTTGTTTTGTTTTTTTTTTTTAGATGGAGTTTTGCTCTTGTCACCCAGGCTGGAGTGCAATGGTGCGATCTTGGCTTGCTGCAACCTCCGCCTCCCAGGTTCAAGTGATTCTCCTGCCTCAGCCTCCCCAGTAGCTGGGATTACAGGCACCCACCACCATGCCCAGCTAATTTTTGTATTTTTAGTAGAGATGGGGTTTCACCATGTTGGCCAGCTGGTCTTGAACTCCTGATCTTAAGTGATCCACCCACCTCGGCCTCCCAAACTGCTAGGATTACAGGCCTGAGCCACCATGCCCGGTCTGATTATAGTCTGTTTTATAAGATATAAGGGTAGCAAGACTTGGTCTTTTTTGTCTTCTGTTTGCATGGCATATCTTTCCCCATACCTTTACTTTGAGCCTGTAGGTGTTGTTACATGTGAAATGGCACTCCTGAAGACAGCACATGGTTGGGTCTTGTCTTTTTATCCTTGTTGCCACTCTGTATCTTTTAAATGGGGCATTTAGTCCATTTACATTCAAGGCTAGTATTCATATGTGAGACTTTAATTCTGTCATCATGTTGCTAGTTGGTTGTTTTGTAGATTTGATTGTTTAGTTGCTTTATAGTGCCCATAGGCTATGTGCTTAAGTGTGTTTTTGTGGTAGCAGGTTTTGTTCTTTTGATTCCATGTTTAGTGTTCCCTTAAAGACCTCTTATAAGACTGGTCTAGTTAAAATGAATCCCTCAGCATTTGCTTGTCTAAGGAGGATCTTATTTCTCCTTCACTTATGAAGCTTAGTTGGCAGAATATGAAATTCTTCATTGGAATTTCTTTGCTTTAAGGATGCTTAAAATAGGTCCCCAGTGTCTTCTGGTTTATAAGGTTTCTGCTGAGAGGTCTGCTGGTAGCCTAATGGGGTTCCCTCTGTACATGACTTCCCCCTGCTTTCTAGCTGCCTTTAAGATGTTTGCTTTGTGTTGTCCTTGGTAAATCTGATGAGCATATGCCTTGGGGATGATTTTCTTGTATAGTACATGGTCAGGGTTCTCTGTATTTCTTGAATTTGCATGTCAAGTTCTCTAGTGATATTAGGGACACTTTCACGGACTATATCCTCAAATATATTTTCCAAATTGCTTATTTTCTCTTTCTCAAGAATGCTAAAGAATTGAAGACTTGGTCTCTTTCCATAATCTCATATTTCCTGAGTTTTTGTTCATTTTTTTAAAATTATTTTTTCTTCATTTTTATCTAAGTTGATTCAAAGGACGGGTCTTCAAGCTCTGAGATTCTTTCCTCAGGTTGGTCTATTCTTCTGTCAATACTTCTGATTGAGTGTACTATGAAATTCTTGTAGTGAATTTTTCAGCTCTAGAAATTCAGTTTGATTCTTTCTTAAAATAGCTATTTTGTCTTGGATTGTTTTAGTAGATTCCACGGATTGAATTTCAACTTTCTCCTAAATCTCAATGAGCTTCCTTGTCATTTAGATTCTGACTTCTGTATGTCTCATTTCAGTCATCTCAGACTGGTTATATACCATTGCTTGGGAGGTAGTGGATTCATTTGGAGGTAAAAGGACACTGGCTTTTTAGCTCAATCAGATGAGATCAGCACATTTTAGGTGACATAGCCATAGACATGAAATTGCCAGAGTTCTTGCTGATATTTTCGCATCTGAATTATTGCCCTTGGTTTCACAAAGGAATATGTTATCAAAATATTTTTGGTGTTGTATTATAGTTTGGGCTGTGATCCAGTAGATGGTGCTTAAGAGTAATGGGCAGTAGACAGGCTCTTAGCCACAGAGCTCCTCTATATTTCCTTGCATTTGCAGCCATGCTAATTGCTAGAGGGAGGCCAAGAGGTGACTCCTTCACCAGGTCCATTCCTGGGCCTCATGGAAGCCCTCTCTGATCACTGGCACTGACCTGCATTTCTTCTGTTAGATGTTCCAGGCCATGGGGCTCCCTGGGCAGAGACCATGGTAGGGAGATAGGCTGCACCCTTTCCAGGTCAATCCTGCAGAAGGAGGCACAACCTACTCTTGCTCTAGCCCATGAACTTATGCATCTCAACCCCCTCAGTTTTCTGAGAGTGTACACTCCACTCCCACTTGAGTGCTGGCCACAAATCTCAGCTTGGCACTCCCAAGCTGTGCACTGCAACCCTGAAGTGCCAGGATCAGCTTGTGACTTTGACCTCTGGACCCCTGGATTCGAGTTCTGGGTGCCCTAGGGAATCCAAAGTGTTCTCAGCCTGCTGGAAAAGTGAATGGGCAAAGCAACCAGACTAGGTAGCAGAGGCTGTGCTGTGCACATGCTCCTGCACGGCAGCCAGACAAGGGCCCTGGGAGGAGCTGGCAGGCAGGAGGGCCTGCTGAACAGATGTGCCTCAGTCTCACAGGGAAATGCCCCACTTTCTCCTCGCCTGTCAGTCAGCAGGGGCTAGAGCTTCTTGGAGGGAGATGGGGAGCTCTGAGGGATGGGCGCCTGTGGCCATGCTCAGCCAAAGCTGCACTGTGCACAAAGACCCATGGGTTCCTCAACTGCTAAAGCTCCTCTCTGTCTACTCTCTAGGAAGAACCTCCTGTCAACTTAAATTTCCATGGGGGATATGGGACTCGCTGTAGCCTGGATCCCAGAGGTCCATGGCAAAGTGGGGAGTCCCACAGTCCCTTAACTCACCCATTCCCAAGGAGCCATTTAGGGCAAGGAAGCAGCTTCAGCATTTGGGTACCCAACAAAGGGTCCTCTTCCCTCTTCAGCCTCAGTGTCTGCATCTCATCTTTATCCATTCTTGGCATTTTCTCTTTGAAGATCAGTCCAATATGTTGGTTCACTTAAAACCTTGGTTTCTCTTGGTAGGGGCAGGGCTTTCTGGTTGTGTCTAGTCAGCCATCTTGTCCCCAGGGTCCTGTTTGGTTTCTATACCTAATAGAGTTCTTTTACAATTCTCTCACATTACTGCTTATAAGAGTGGTTCATTCCTTTTTAATGCTGAGGAATATTCTATTACATTGATATTTTTTATTTGTCTTTTTGCTCATCAGATAATGGATATTTAGGTTATTTCTAATTTAGGGCTATAAAGAATAAAGCTTCTATAACTATTCTATACAGATCTTTGTGCAGACATCTGTTTTTATTTCTCTAGGGTAACAACTTAGGAGTGGATTTTTGCCTTATTGTGGTAAGCGAATGTTTAACCGTCCTTTGAATCAACTTAGATAAAATATGAAGAAAAAAGAATTTTAAAAAATGAACAAAAATTCAGGAAATATGAGATTATGTAAAGAGACCAAATCTTCAATTCTTTGGCACTCTTGAGAAAGAAAGAGAGAATTAACAATTTGGAAAATATATTTAAAAGAAATTTTTGAACTGTTTAATAAAAGGCCTGAACCATTCAACATTTCTGCTAGCAATATATGAGAGTTGCATTTGCTTTGTGTCTTCACCAGCAACTGGTATTACAAGTCTTAAATTTTAGCTATCCTAACAGGTGTTCGGTGATATCTGATATGATTTTAATCTACATTTCTCTAATTTATAATGTTGAACATCTTTTCATGTGCTTGTCATTTATATATCTTTGATGAATTATCATTAAATTTTTTGCCTATTCTTGAATGGATCATTCTATTGACTTGAAAGAGTCCTTTGTTCTAGACACAAGTCCTTATCAAATAAAAATTTTTCAAGGTTTCCTACCATTTCCTAACTTGGCTTTAAATGTTCTTAATAGTTTATTTTGGAGAACAGACGATTTTAATTTTAATGATGTTTAATATATCAATTTTCTATCGCTTTAGCTTTTTATGACCCACCTATGAAATCTTTGCCTAATTCAGGCTCACAAAGATTTTTATCTTACGTTTTCTTCAAAATGTTCAGAATTTTAGCTTGTAAATTTAGATCTACGACCCATATCAAGTTGTTCTTTTTGTATGGTACAAGGGAAAAGTCATTATTTCTCATATGGATGCCTGATTGTTCCTGCACTACATTTTTGGAAAATATAATCCTTTCCCCTTGAATTACCTTTGCTTCTTGTTGAAAGTCAATTGATGCTTGTGTATGATCTATTCATGAGCTATCTATTCCATTGATTTATACGTATATCTGTACACCATACCATACTTTATTGATTAGTGTAGCTTTATAGTAGATCTCAAAATCAAGATGTGACATTTTTCTAAATTCCATCTTCTTTTACAAAATTCTTTTGCTATTTAGATTGTTTTTCTTATACATTTTGGAATATGCTTGTTGATTTTTATGTATATTTGTAAAAGCCTGCTGGAATTTGATTGCATCTTTTTAATTGAATCCAAATATCAATTCAGAAAGAATGAACATCTACCTTTAAAATTTTGGCTTTTAGAATTTGTAAGTCAGTATAAATTATCTAATGTATATCTTAATTTTATAGTTTCCAGTATACACATTTTGCATATATTTATATTTATCCGTAAATAGTCGAAGCTTTCTAAAACTTTTCAAAATAATATTTTTAAATTTTTATTTCCATGTTTTCTTATCATTATATGAATTAAAATTGATTTTTTACATTGAATTTGTAGCATTCTACGTTGCATTATTTACTCAGTTGTAGTAACATATTTGTAAATACTTTGCGACTTTCTATGTAGGAAATTATATCATCAATAGTGATAATTTTATTTCTTACTTTTAAAATGTTTGTGCCTTTAATTTATTTATTTAGGCCTTATTACTTCACCTTGCTCTCCAATATTGAATGTAAGTGATGATAACAGACATCTTTGCCTTCTTCTCAATCTTAGGGGAAAAAATTCTCAATCATTGTCAAGTATAATGCTACTTACAGGTTTTCTGGAGGCACACTTCATTGAGTTCAGGAAGTTCTCATTGCTGAAGTTTTGTTTTTTTTTTTTAATAAATATAACTTGATTTTTGTAAAATGTTTTACCTTTAATTATGGGAAGATGACTATATGGTTCTTGTTTTCTAGTCTGTTGATAAGATGAATTATTAATTGATTTTAAAATGTTGAGCCAAACTTTTATTCCTATGGCAACCCCCATTTGGCCATAACTTATTATTCATCAATTAATTTAATTTGATAATATTTTGTTAAGGATTACCATGACTATATTAATGAGAAATTTTTTGTAATAGCTTTGGTTTGTTATGAGTTGGGAAGAGCTCTCTTTTCTTCTATTTTATGGAAGAGTATACAAAGAATAGGTATTAGTATATCTTTAAGTCATGGAATTCAATAGGGAATCCACAGAGAATTGAATTTCATATATATAAGACTACATATATATATACATATATATATATATATATATATGAGACAGGTTCACATACATAAGACAGGTTATTTGTCTCTTCTTGAATGAGCTGTTATAGTCTGTATCATTCAAGGAATTTGTCCATTGTGTCTACATAGTGAATTTATGATCATTAAGTTGTTTATAATATTCCTTTATCATCTTTTCGTGTATAACAGACCTTTAATGATTTCCTCTTTTTCATTTCTGGTATTGGTAATTTCTCTCTTCTTGTTTTGTGATTTGCTTGTTTGTTTTTTCTTTTTTGTTTTTTTTGACAGGGTCTTGCTCTGTTGCCCAGACTGGAGGGCAGTGGCAAGATCATGGCTCACTGCAGCCTGGAACTCCTGGGCTTAGGAGATCCACCTACCTCAGCCTCCCAAGTAACTAGGACTAGAAGTATATGCCACCACACCGAGCTAGTTTTATTTTTTTAATTTTTTTGTAGAGATGAGGTCTCGTTATGTTGCCCAGGTGGTCTTGAACTCCTGGCCTTAAGCAATTATCCTGCCTCAGCCTCCCAAAGTGCTGGGATTACAAGCATGAGCTACTGTGCCTGACTTCTGTTTTCTTTATTTATCTTGCTAGTTTTATCAACTTCCTATATTGAATGTATTCCATTTTTAAATGTATGCCTCAAATACTAACCACATATCTATTTATGGAATTATTATAATCTGCTTATATTTTAGCTGGGTTTATACAAATTTATCTTCTCCACTGGACTGTGAGTTTCCTGAGTGCCATGACAATGTTATTAGATAGTGCCTATTATATAGTTAACATTTCCTAGAGAACAACAGGATTCTGTTTTGGATACTCTATTTTTATCAACATTCAGCTTCAGTTTTTGATGGTGACCCTTGTTAGGTGTTGATATCTTAAGTCAGTTTATTACTCTGCAGGCATCTTAGTCTGTAGCCATAGAGAAACCATAGCCTATCCAGACATTATAAATGTGCCATCTATGTTCTATAACTTAATTTAGATAAAGTAGTCTAAGACATGTTATGATCTAGCTCCTGTGGATCCATAGAAGATACACAGGGCCATGCTTCCCTTCCTACATAATAATAAAGTTTCTTTTCTCAGAACAGAGTCAGGTGGATTATTCGATGTGCTTGTTTGTTAATGTTTTCCTAGCAAGGTCCTTGGAATCTATCCTAGAAAGTAAATTTCCATGTTTACAAACTGGAGATTCTTTTTCTTTCCAGGGACTTTTGGGAGATTCCTGTGGTAATGTTTTCATGGTGTTTTAATCTTGGTCAGTCAGCACACTCCCATCATTGTACTGCAGACTCATGCAATGAGAATCTCTTTCTCTATATTACCTAGGTGCTACAGATATGGAGAGAAATTAGATACAACTCACTGAATTATAAATTTCTAGGTTCTATCCCTGAGCACATCAGATTAGGTAGGTGTGAAGTGGGGGCTAAATATTTGTTCTCTGCTCTTTTTTTTCCTTAGTGAATCCAGATTATTCTAATGCAAGTTCCTGAAAGATATTTCTAGAAACAAATGTTCAGACTTAAGTAGAGAAATCCCTAGTTGTAAATTAATAGGTGCAATTGCATTTGATAAGTACCACAATGAAGAAAAATTATGCAATACAGTGGAGGCACAAAATTCAGAACTGACATTGTCCTTGACTGGCATGGACAATGAGATCCAAAAAGGCTTCATTCAAAAGGCGACACCTAAAATAAGTCCTGGAAGATGCATTTGACAACTGGAAAGGAAGAAGAGTGGAAGAGGAAGGGACTTCCTCAGTGTCTGCAAAACTTGCCCGATAATTAGACTTATTTTTTTGTTCATGCAACTTTTCAGATTCTTCTCTGATTCTTAGTAGAGGCCAGTTATGTTCAATATGCATCGCGTGTGATTCTTATCATCAGATATGTTTAGGAAAAATTTATATAGAGTAGAAAGAGAGCAAAGTAACTGAAACATAAAATAGTGTTGTATGATTATAAAACTGCAGATAGTTCAGTGCAGTGAGAACATAGGATTCATGGCAAGCTGTGGCTAGATAGCTTAGGCAGCAATGTGAAAGGTGTATGAAAAGGAGAAAAGGCTGAAGAAAAACAGACAAAAACAATAATTCAGGCAGAGTAAAATGGGATGGATATTAGCTAAGATATCATTGAAGTAGCACAGTAGGGTAGGCAGAATAATTCCCCCACTACCAACATCACAACAAAAGATGTTCAGGTTCTAATCCCCAGAATCTGTGGATGTTACCTTACCTGCAAAAAGGGACTTCGCAGGTGTGACCAAGGTTAAGGACCTTGGGATAGGGAAATTAATCAGATTATCTGTACTAATTACATGAGCCCTTAAAAATAGGTAGAGGAAGAAGGTAAAAGAGTGGTTGCTGAGTACTGCAATGTGAGAGGAATTCAATCCACTATTGCTGGCTTTCAAAGTAGATGAAAAGAAAACATTGGACAAGGAATGTGGTAAAGAATCTGGGAAAAGTCGTCAGTCTACAGACAGCAAGAAAAAGGACCTCAGTTCTACAAGTACAAGGAATTGAATTCTGCCAGCACAAATAAGCAAGGAGTCTTCTTCTAGAGCCTACAAAAAGTAATACAGCTTTGCCAAGACCTTGATTTCAGGCCTGTGAGAACTGTGAGACTGTATTCTCACCTAAAATACTATAAGATAGTAAATTTGTGTTGTTTAAGCTGCTTAAATTTGTGGTAATTTACTATTGGAGAACTATGAAACTAATATACTCAATAGAGATATTAAGACCCCAACAGGTAATAGCATACTATATATGGGTTACAAATTCACGAAGTATTCCTTATAATTTTTAAATCCACAAATGGAGGACATTCCAAGGCCAAGATGAAGTAACAGAAACCAGATATAGTGCCACCTGAAACAATCAAAAAACAAAATGAGGCCAGGCACAGTGGCTCACACCTGTAATCCCAACACTTTAGGAGGCCGAGGCAGGTGGATCACTTAAGGTCAGGTGTTCGAGGCCACCCTGGTCAGCATGGTGAAACTCTATCTCTACTAAAAATAGAAAAATTAGCTAGGCATGGTGGCAGGTGCCTGTAATCCCAGCTACTTGGAAGGCTGAGGCAGGAGAATCACTTGAACCTAGAAGGTGGAGGTTGCAGTGAGCCAAGATGGTGTCATTGCGCTCCAGCCTGGGCAATGGAGTGAGACTCCCTCTCAAAAAATAAATAAATAAATAAATTTTAAAAAATTTTAAATGACAGTTTTGCAGACATTGGACAGTAGGTAACAAAAGACAGTGATGACTGAAAGATGGAAAAGAAGACGTATGACTGCCCCAACATTCTCTTGTGGGAACTTCCAGGCCCTGGAGCAAGGATGGGAAATGCAGGCCAACGAGGATGGAAAATGAAGGCCGACTCTTTGAGTTGAGAAAAAGCTGAGAATTGGGAAAGAATATCGTGACTAGAGTTCTCAGGGCTGAATGCCAGAGAGGAGAAAGAGGAACACAGAGAGAACCCCTGAGATGTACAAAGGGTCTCCCTCAGCTATTTAACAGAGTATTGATCAGTGCATGCGTGTGAGGAAACTGCACAAGAAATTGTATATTTACAACCCTTGGACTTATCTAATTCTGTAGGCTCATTTTATTTCTCCTAAAAATGTTATTACTAATAATGATTTATGGGACAAAGATATCATAAGAATGTGTCCCCTTGTTTAAGAGTTGCTATATATTTTCCTTCAGAAATAATCAATATACTTTCCAGACTCTATCCAATATACCTTATAAAAATCTTTACAAATGTTTCTAAGTGGAGAGAAAATGTCCAGAGAAATGAGATACATGAACAAAGGCATTTTGGAAAAAGAGGCTTTTTCCATTATTTATTAAAGTACATATTGAAGTGTTCTCAGCTGGCCCTAAAATTACTATCCCAAGAGACTTCTAAAGATTCTTTATCAGTAAAATGCCCCAAATACAATGACAAAGTTAGAATATCCTGGCCTTGAGTCCAAGTACCTGGTAATCCCAAAGGGTCCACTAAACTTGTCCCCAGAATGCCCCAGACAAGACTTCAGCAAAATTACATTCAGAAATAATTTCCCACCACACCAAAGAGTTATAGAGGAGATTGTAAATGATCCGGCCTTTGCTTTTGGCTTTCCCAAACCAGATCTGAATTCTGTGCTTTCATATAAAAGAAAAAGAAATCTTCAAAAGGGACTTTATATACATACAACTGTGACCGTTCTCTGGTGTTTTATTTTTGTTTATATTTATAGTAAAACATATCTCAAAATGTGGGTCTTTCTGGGAATCTTAATTTAATTTTATTAGCCCTTACTGGTTTATGAGAAAAATAAACACATAGATCCTAACACTCATATTTGCAGAGCAAAGCCATGGTAGCTTGCCTGAGATTTGATGAATACGTACACTGTACCTCTTGTTTCCAAAGAGCTGAGAGGTCTGAAAAGTCATTCAATCTTCTCAACAGTGAGACAGATTGGAAATCAGGAAAGTTCATCTAATCACAATTTTAGAGCCACTTAATTATTAGGATGGTCACATATCTATATCCCTAGCAACTATGAATGCCGACCAAGTTCAGATTGTTTATAGATAACAAGAAGAACCCAGATAAGGCTTTAGGTGCAGAGGAAACAAAGCTGCCCTTCTGGGCATAATGGCCTGTGTGAGACTTTCCCATTGGTGACACCAAGCATTATCTTAAGAAGCACATTTTGTTTTCTCAAATAAATATAGATCTCTTTATGCAATCTTGCCTCTTTCTATTTTTTGTTCGTTGCATAATACTGAGATGCCTTGGGTTTAAAATTTGATATAGCACTTATCGCATCTTAATTTTCAGTAAAAGGAAATGAGAAGAAGAAGGTCTTTATGTAAAATATTCCTGCTTATTTACCTTTTTAATGCCAGTACCATGTTTCAAAAGAGGTCTTATTAAAAGAATTATTTGTTTCTCAATCTCGGTTTGTTCTAATCCTAAAAAAAGCCCAACTATACTATATAATAGTATGTTTGCAACAAATAATAAAATAAAACAAAAATAAATTCAGTTCTTTTTGTGGATCATGTGGATTCAGTAGATTTGATGTTTGCATTCAATGTTACATTAATTCATTCATGCATGCTTTCAACAAATGCATGCCTGAACTGTGTTGGGTGTTAAAGATAAAAACATTTCCAGCCTCAAGGACCTTGTAATTTAGGGAGAGACATAGGCAAGTAGAACAACAATTCCCAAAAATAAAATATAACATGATAATTTCTAAGACAAAAATATCATTGGGATTCCAACAGGACAGAGAAAGATGGTTAATGAGCCCGGAAAAGGTTAAAGAAGGCTTAGCACAAGGGGTAGCACTTGAGAAGAAGTTTTAAATTTGTAGTACTATCTGGAGTATAGCTCAGCTACTACAGCTCCCCTCAAGGTGTTTGCGATATGTGTGCAGTTTAGAGTTGTCACAATAATTGGGGAGAGTGTTACATGCATTTGAAGAACAAGGGTGAGGGATACAAGGCATACTGCCATGAGAGGAAATTCTTCCATAATGGATGTGTCCTGCAATTCACATGGTTTTTTAATATCTGGAAATTCTTACAGATAAAAACTCAATGTATAATTATCTGACATTTAAATTCAACTGTTTTATTTATAAATATAAAATATGGTTTTCATAGTTTATTCACTAAATTTTCCAGAATTAAAACTACTGTGTAAATTGAGGAAAAAAATTGGAAAAATTTTAGTGAACTTTTCCAAGAGTAGTCCATCGATTCAACAAAAGTAGTCATGATATTAGTGAACCCAATATGATACACTGTACCTGTCTGCATTTACAGCTGACCCATTCTAAATGAGTCCCTATGTATACATGTGTGAATCATTTCTTTAAAATGTGATATAAAAAGAAGAACATTTTGACAATATTAAATTACCAATTGAAAATCCAAATTTATTAATAACAGATGCAAGTATTTGACTATTTTATTTTGTCTTCAAGTATACATCAGCCTAAACATTAATATATATACCATGTTAAAATCCTTTTATTTCTCCTATAAATTAATTAGTTTTACATTGGCTTTTATTTTATGAGTTATAATTACAAACATTAAAATGCAAATTTTGAGTGTACATCTTGATGAACTTTGACACATATGTATATTATACATGTAAAACTCCATCAAGATATGGAATATTTCTATCATTCTACTCACCTCATGCCTCTTTATTGTCAATCCTCTCCCTTCTCCCCTCTTAAAGACAACCAGTGATCTGATTTATAATCCCATCGATTGATTTTGCCTGCTCTTAAATATCATACAAACGGAATCACAAATAATGCACTCCTGTGTTTGAATTTACTTAACACAGTGTTTTAGGGATGTATCCATATTGCTTTGAGTGTCAGTAGTTTGCTCCTTTTTATCGCCAAACAGTATCCCATTGTACAACTTTTAAAGTTTTGTGTGTAGATAAATGACATTTTTGATATATTTTATTCCCAGATAGTAAACAGAGTCTGAAATATTTGTTTTAAAGGGGTTGGGAGTATGGGGCCTGATACATTGGGAACTGCTGATACCGTGGTTAATAGCACAGAGTTTTTAAAAGAATGGTCTGATACGGTTTGGCAGTGTCCCCACCGAAATCTCATCTTGAATTGTAGCTCCCATAATTCCCATGTGTTGTGGGGGCAACCCAGTGGGAGATAATTGAATCATGGGACCAGTTTCCTTCCTAATGTTCTCATGGTAGTGAATAAATCTCACGAGATCTGATGGTTTTATAAGGGGTTTTCCCTTTCACTTGTCTCTCATTCCCTCTTGCCTGCCACCATGTAAGACGTGCCTTTCCCCTTCCACCATGATTGTGAAGCCTCCCCAGCCACGTAGAACTATGAGTCCATTAAACCTCTTTTTCTTTGTAATTTACTGAATCTTGGGTATGTCTTTATCAATAGCATGAAAACAGACTAATACATGGTCCAAGGTTAGAATGCAGTTCTCATTTTACTCGTTCTTTGCCAGTGAGTCGCCTACCATCTGTAAGCTTTGTTTACTCATCCTGCAAACTAAGGGATCATAAGAATCCTTACCTCATTAGGTTGATGCAAGGATTAAATTAAATAACTCAAGTAACGTATAAATGCCTGACATTAAATTCTTTGAGCATATGTTATGGTAGAAAATGCCTCATTAAGTATTTGGATGACTTTGTGGATCTGGCTCTCTCTGAGCATATTCATCTCCAATGAAATATGCTTACCGAGTAGATTCTACTGAAGTTGGCCACTAGTATGATTTGGCTTCTTTCCCAGCAGGAGATTTATCTCTATCATACGGTTACCTCCTACCAGTATCACTTGGTGACTGATGCTCAGATTACATTTTTGAAAGAAGATGCCTCACCTCTTACAAGCTGAAATGGAGGCCAACATGCAGCTCAGAGAACAGAAGATAAGCCTAAGCTAGAAGTAACAAAGGGATCCCTGGGGCTCACAGGTGGCATAGCCTCAGCTCCCCAGTCACATGACCACATAGGGATTTTTAACTAAGGCCCAATTAGCCATAAAAAATTCATTTGCGGCCAGGCTTGGTGGCTCACGCCTGTAATCCCAGCACTTTGGAAGGCCGAGGCGGGCGGATCACGAGGTCAGGAGATTGAGACCATCCTGGCTAACACGGTGAAACCCCGTCTCTACTAAAAATACAAAAAATTAGCCGGTGTGTTCGCGGGCGCATTGGCGGGCGCCTGTAGTCCCAGCTACCGGGAGGCTGAGGCAGGAGAATGGTGCCAACCTGGGAGGCGGAGCTTGCGGTGAGCCGAGATCGCGCCACTGCACTCCAGCCTGGGTGACAGTGCGAGACTCCATCTCAAAAAAAAAAAAAAAAATCATTTGCCTGGAGTGACCTCTGAAGAATATGTGTCCATCAGGGGTCAAAGTCAGGACTCACTTTCTGATGCCAGAGTAGAAGGAAGAATAGTTTTGTGTCTTTTTAGATGAGTGGCTTTTATATAAATATATGGATTCACAGAATATGTACAAGAAGGTTTAAAGCCACTTTCTATTATGCAGAAACAAAATTTCAGTGAAATTTTACTAAAAGGGAAATTTAAAGTTTAAAAAATACTTCAGGAAGATTACTATATAATCTTGTAGTGGAGAAGGGTCAGAGCTTTATCCCAAGAGCTTTGGGCTTCTAGAAATCTGGGTTCTTTCTTATCAGGCCCAAGAGAGAATCAGAATTTCCATTGAGATCCAAAAAGATACCACTGGAGCAGCAGCACAAATACATGACCTATTGCTTCAGAACTTCCTAGAAAGAGACTGTCAGGCACCCTTTCCATACTGGGCCACCTAAATCTAGCTTGACTCTTCTGGGGAGTGTTATTAGGCAAGATCCAAGCAGCCTAATCACAGATGATAACCACTGTTTGAAAGTTGTGCTGACCACACTGACCAGGGAGTTAGAGATTGAAACTCCCAGGACAAAATAAACCATTATCCCTTTAAAACATGCAGTTAATAGCTAATTGCCCACATAGAACATGTGCCTAAATTCATAGAAATGTGCATAAATTCAAGAACTATAGTATAGTATTGCAGAGTTTTACACCAAAGGTCTGAAAATGTCAACTGCTTTAAACCAATGATTGTCAAATTCCAGCACGCACTGGAACTACTTGGATGGCTTGTTAAAACATGGATTGTTGATCCCCACTCCCAGAGTTTATGATTATTTCTTGGATGAAATCTGAAAATGTGCATTTTTAACAACCCTTTAGGTAATGCTGATGGTGCTGGCTGGGAAACCACACTTTGAGAACCACTACTTAGAGAAGTATCTGTGGCCAAATAAAGAGTTATTACAATGTGACTTTTGCTTGGATGCTTCTAGGACCTGGAAGGAGGAAACTATCCTGCAGACTTCTTACAAGGGAAAGTGGGCTTTCAGACCATGTCTAAGCTCCAACCAGAAAGAAGACCTAGTTACTCTATGCTCAAGTTCTCATGATAGTAAACAACTTGCATCTTAACTTCATCTTGTCCAGGACTCCTCCTTTAACTAAGTATCATAAGTCACCTCCAGAAAGTCACTACATTTTGTACCTATCTCTCTGCACCAAGTTATCAACCCAGCTCTGGGTCTGAATAGCTTGGTTTTCAATATTCCCACCACTCCTGGGAACCTGTATTTAGGCCAAGGACAGTCAATCTAAAGAGAGCAGTTTTCCACAGATAAATCTTTGGCTAAATTAGCTAAAGACAGAAAATTAGAATAGTTCCAAGCATCAAATATTTTTTTTTTTCTTTTTCTTTTATTATTATTATTATTATTATACTTTAGGTTTTATGGTACATGTGCGCAATGTGCAGGTAAGTTACATATGTATACATGTGCCATGCTGGTGCGCTGCACCCACCAACTCGTCATCTAGCATTAGGTATATCTCCCAATGCTATCCCTCCCCCCTCCCCCCACCCCACAACAGTCCCCAAAGTGTGATGTTCCCCTTCCTGTGTCCATGTGTTCTCATTGTTCAATTCCCACCTATGAGTGAGAATATGCGGTGTTTGGTTTTTTGTTCTTGTGATAGTTTACTGAGAATGATGATTTCCAATTTCATCCATGTCCCTACAAAGGACGTGAACTCATCATTTTTTATGGCTGCATAGTATTCCATGGTGTATATGTGCCACATTTTCTTAATCCAGTCTATCATTGTTGGACATGCACACGTATGTTTATTGCGGCATTATTCACAATAGCATCAAATATTTATAGTAAATTAGAAATAGCAGTGCATATGCTCTGTGAAGACATATTTTTCTTGAATTAATCAATTTAGAAGATAGTGTAAGGTAGTTTTGTTTGTTTTTCAAGATAATATAAAAATATAGTCTTTTGTTCCCCAAAATTTTCTTTTCTTTTCTTTTCTTTTTTTTTTTTTTTTTTTTTTTTTGAGACAGAGTCTTGCTCTGTCACCCAGGCTGGAGTACAGTGGTGCAATCTCCACTCACTGCAACCTCTGCCTCCCAGGTTCAAGCGATTATCCTGCCTCAGCCTCCCAAGTAGCTGGGATTACAGGCTCCTGTCACCACACCTGGCTAGTTTTTTTGTATTTTTAGTAGAGATGGGGTTTCACCATGTTGGCTGGGCTGGTGTCGAACTCTGGTCCTCAAGTGATCTGCCTGCCTTGGCCTTCCAAAATGCTGGGATTATAGGCATGAGCCACCTCGCCTGGCCAACTTTCCTATTTTGTATGAAAAAAAATACACCAAAACAGTGAGCCTGCTCAAGATAAACAGCGAGCCTGCTCAAGGTAAACAGCATGCATTCATAATTTTTACTTTGAAAGGCACAAAATCAAAGATGCTATATTATTATTTTTCTTTTTACACTAAGATTTTAGCATGTATAGCTGGACTTGTTGAACAATTTGTACTATCAACTACACATGTGAGAATCTGCATTAAAGAACAAATTACATTGGCTTTGGGACAAATTGAAACAATCAGTAATTCTTAGTATGTGCAGAGTCTTCTCTGCCCTTCTTATCTTGGAAGACACCAGTAATGTTTATCTTTCTTTTGTTATTACCTGGAACCTATGTTCCTCCTTTCAGAATGGAAGCTACATTTGCCAAGATTAAAATTCACTTGCTATTTAGGCCTTTTGTAATGTTAGCAAAAGTAATTTCCTGATTCCTAGCAAGAAGAGCCAAAAAGTCCACTGAGGCAGATACATACGGGTTGAATTTCCTTTCAAAAATAAATATTGGTTTAAGCCTTAAATGAGAAAGGGCTCAGCCAAATGCGTTACACTAGACTTCTGTAATATGTGGTGAAACCACCCAACACTTCCCGGTTCCTCTTTCACACTCACAACTAACAAATCACTCTTGAACAAAGACAGATATATTTTATTGTTTCACAAAGAATCTGGAATATGTAACTGTTCTTTTAATGGAGAACAAACTCTTTTATGGCCAAAAGAAGCTACTGAGCACACAATAGACAGATTTAAACTTGAGTTATCTCACATGGGCAGGACAGGGTCAATCTGAGAAGAAGTTATTAATCTTGACATGAAAAAAAAATAGTAAGTCCCTAGCTCTGTATCTCAAGGGACTATATAAGTTAATCTTTGAACAAACCCTAGAATGGATTTTTAAATAAGGAATGTTTTCATTTTAGGGGAAATACCATTCAGAAAACATAGAAAATTCCCTAAGCTGCTGTGGTTGCTTGCACTGCATTTTTTAGTGTTAGGTTCTTTAACACTAAAATTTAGAAATTTCAAGTTGAAATTAAGTTTTCTGTTTCACTCCCAGCACACTTTCTTTCTCTGATGTTGTCCTACAGATGTTTAGGGAAAACGGTAAGGCCTGAAACAATAATTAATTAGAAAATTTTTTTCTCTTTTTGAAAAATTAATACCATCATTTCTATTGTTAAATTTTCTACTCTCAGTCCCAAACTACCAATTCATTCCCCCAGCACAGTTCACATAGAGACACATACAAAAAACTTTTTGATTTTTCTCTCTTCATGACTCAGCCAGTTTACCTTACTCTACTGAGGTGTAGAGCAAATAATGCAAGATTCAGAATGGAGAAATGGGGAGGATCATATTCAGGTCCTGGCCCTGCTACTGACTAGCTAGGTGACCTGGCCCAAGTCACTGTGTTTGAAGGAACAAGTGATAATGATGTCTGCATACTAATCTTATGAATAGAAAATGCCATATATATATATATTATTATTGCTACCAACTCTCTCCTTGAATAAGAGACTCTACTTCCAATGGGGGTCATGGCACAAAAACTGCATCTATGGCCTTTTGAGCTATGGTAAAGAAATAATCATTGAAAGTTACAAGTGGATTATTTTTTTTATTGGTGAGGAAAATGAAGCATGGAGATGTTAAATTAATTACCAAGGCCACCCAGCTAGAAGTAGAACCTTAATGTCTACCCCTATACCCAGATACTCTATTGCATTCTCTCCCAGCTAACTCTGGTTTCATGGAAGAAAGATAATAGGTAGAGGAGGATGAAGTGCTTTTGAAGGATAAGGAAGAGGATAATGTCAAAAAGTAACAGAGCATAACCAGCAACACAGTCCTACAGTCCTACAGAGGCAGAAGAACACCAAGGCACCCATGGGTGAATGAAGAGAAAGGAGATTTGAGCTGGAATATGGTGAAGACAAGAATAAATGATTACCTTTGGAATGCAAAGATAGGATAAAGAAGAGAGAATAAAATGTGGTATATGAGAGGTAGATCTCATCTGCATCACAGAAATAACCATCAGCCATTGCTGAGTTTGCACAAGTATTAAAAAAGATTACACTGTGATAGAGGTGTCTAGAGAAAATCATCTTGGTAAAGAGGAAGTACTTGAATCTATCCAATAATATCAAGACTAGGTCTGGTATATTTAATATACATATCACATATTCACCCTAGGAATTAAGCAGTCAGGCAAAGTTGCTAACTCTTCTCTTGTACTAATAAGTCTACTAACCTTCTGAATCAGAAGATTTTGTTGCATAATGTCTGAGGATATAACTATCTCAAAGCAGACTTAGGTGGATAAGATATACCATAATTCTCAATTGTATTATACACTTTTGAGACTTGACAAACCGTTATTTTTATACCTGTTTCACCACTTCCTTTGAAAACTTAAGCAACTTACTTAACCTCTCTGAGCCTCCATTTTCTCATCTTCAAGATGGGAATAATAATATGCCTTTGCAAAGTGTGTACAAGTATAAACTCCGCCCAGCAGACGGCTAGGTATGTAGCAAAAATGCCAGGTCCCCTTTCAAGCTAAAGAAAGAAATGGTCCCAGAGAGAGAAGAGATCTGAACTCATATTTTCGAGCTACGAAGTCAAAACCTTCTCAGCTTTGATTTAGTTTATTATAAGGGAATTAAGAACTGTGGGCATTTTAAAATATAATTTATCTAAATTGTAATGGGCACTGCATTAAGCACTTTTAATATGTCTTTTCATCCTTACCACATACCTGTAAGGTTGATATTATTTCTATTTAAGATGAAGAAACCAAGGCTCAGAAGGGCTAAGCAATAGTAGGTTACCAGGGTTAAAGTAGGGATTCTAACCCAGATCTGAACAAAGAAAACTACTTCAGTATTTTCTTTTTACCTCATTTTTTAAGTCCAACTGGATATAATATCACATGAGTGGTACATAAACCTTTTGATGGAACAGGATGCTAAAGTTTTAATTATAATTTTACACGAACACTCTCATAGTCTTCATTCAAAAACTAGTTTCCCCTCTTTTCTCTGAGTTTGAGCTGCTTGCATCTGGCCTTGACAAGAGAAAGCCTGCAACTAAATCTCAGCTCCTTCTACTTTTCAGCTAGATTCCTCCTTGGATTGATGTGGGATCATTATGAGGCAATCAATGCCAAAGATTTTTGTCAATTTTCCAGAGCCTTGGCTTAAATAAACACTTAATGTAAACGAGGGGCACGGGTAGGGAGCACACTCACACAGATGCACTGTTGCACAGACACACACCTCACAAAGACACACTTTGTCATGGTTCACTTGGAAAAATCCAAATGAAAAAGGAGGAGGTGGATGAATAATAAACCAAAGGAGAAAGGGGAACTAATTTAGAGATAATGAGTGCAAGACTGCCTCAATAAAGAAGAACAACCGTGTGTCATTAGGTGGCAAGCTTAGCCTTTGGGCAAGATTACACTTCGAAGCCCTGCTCCAATTACCTGTTTTTAAGCATAAGTGAAGGGGAAATATAAAGGAGAGGGAAAAATACTTATTCTCCCTAAACTGTAGTGACATTCAGAGAGAATTAACTATTGCTCTCACAAAGAGACTCTTTTTGCAATTCCAATTGTGGAAGGTAAGACTCAACCATGCCCCTATGAAACTGCATTCGGTCACCAAATAGAATCCCATTTTGAACAGAGGAGCAGTGAAAGCCTTTCTCCATATTTGCATCTTGCCACAACATCTGGGAATCTCAGAAGCCTCTGAATAAAGCAGCAAGCCTCCATCTGAGGTGACCTGCTCGCAGCATGGGTCAGTTCATGAGAAAGAGCCTCTTTTGCCACCAGGCCTAATGACAGGGCAGGAAAGCCTGCTGATAAGAAAGCTGTGAGCCTCGGACAATGCACACAAAAGCCTGGTTAAGGAGCACTTCCAAAGTCATTCCTTCCTCATCCCACCAATGACCACTATGCATAAAGGTAGGCGTGGGGTAGAAGGATAAAGATGATCAAGGAAAAGAAACCATAATAAGAGGTTTATCTCTGAATGACTCAAACTTCCCCTTCCCAGATATCAACTCTATTACAACTGATTGCCTTATCTAATCCTAACCCAATTTGGGGGGGTAATTGTTGGCTTGTACAAAGGTAAGCAGGTATTCTTTTCACAGTTGCTTGCTTTTCTCAAGTGTCCAGCTTCTTAAAATCCCCTTTAATAAGTATTGTTCACACGTAAGTCAGCTCTTTTTTTGATGGCATAACAACAGTGTTTTTTGTAATCTGGCCAAGTACAGCCTATTTCAAAAAAACATGTAGCTAACAGGTGTGTACTTCCTGCCCACAGGTGAAATTGGCTGCTGATCCTCTGATTCCAAAATATGTGTAAGCATTGCCTCCAGGGAGGATTGGGACTCATTTTCTTTTCCTCACTCTGTTTCCCACAGGAAAAGCCAAGTATGAGAAGGAGAATTTCTTAGATGTCCTGGACGTGCTCATCCTCACCCTCTCTAGAAGATTCAAGATAGAATCATTTTAGAAAGATTTCATTGTGTGCATGTATTTGTCAGCCTAAGTAATTGTAAAAAACATAAAATAAATTTTAATTCAAGTTTTGAATTAGCAGCAGATTCTCCTAAGTTATATAAAAGGACATATAATTATTACTATAGTTACTACTTAGCTATGAAATAGGAGTTTCAAAATATGGTTTAGCCTAGTGTTTCTCAAATTTGGGGATCTGTCAGAATTTTTTCCAGAGTTTGATTTAAAAAAAAAACACACACACACAGAGGTCCAGATTTTACCCTACTGGGCCTCTATTCTCTATTAACTCTCCAGGTGATTCTGACACACACCAAAGCTTGACAATTTCTGGTTTAGATAATCTTGAGGAACATAGGCTGACTTCTACCCACATCTCCTAATGGCATGGCATCTTCTATGTCATAGCTACATCTGTCTTCTTTAGAGCAGAACCTCTTACATGTCAAATTTGTCCTTTCTTAGTTCCATAACCCCAACAATCACTCTGAGAATGGGGAAAACAGGCCAAAAAAGGCCAAAATTTGCAACTATTGTTACATGTTCCCAAACTTCTATCTCCAGTCCTAGTCACTCTTTCTGGCAATTAGGTTCCAGATATTCAATTTCACCTGGTTGTACGACAGACACTTGAAAAGCTTGTTAAAAACCAAGCTCTTCATCTCTCCCATCAAAAGCTTGCTCTTCCACCTCTAGTCCCTATTTTGGGATATAAAAGAAGAATGAATCATTATCCTTACATAATCTTTTAATCATAAAAATAGTCATGTAAGAACTCTAGCAAATCAATGTAAAACTCCAATATCCCACCAGATTGGAAAGAATTAATGTTTATAGCTAGGCAGACCCAGGTTATAATTTCAACTCACTTACTCATAAAATAAGAATATAGAAAAATTTATCAAAACTTTCTGAGCCTCCTTTTTTCTAAGCTCTAAAATGAGGACAATCAAACCCATACCATTTAAGTAATTAAATAAGATTTCTATAAAGTACATAAATGGACATAGTAGACTCACAAACATTATATTTTTTCCGTAAACAGAAAACAAAATCAGAGGTTAAGAAAGTTCAGCTAATCACTAAATTCTTCCTAGGCAGATAAAGTTATGACCAGAACACATAGGTAAAGGAAACAGAAAACCCGTATCTCCACAGCCTAGGAAAGAAGGGAAAATAATTTGTGGAGAATGTTTTATTACTGAAGAAAAGGGGTATTGCCTCTTTTCATTCGAGGCCACATCTAAAGAGAATATAAAAGAGACTGGAATCAGATTCCTTAACTAACAATTTTAGTGACAAAGTAGCAATGTAAGCACTCCACTATGCACTAAACAGACTGACACAAATGTAATATATAATGCCTTAGTCATCCTAAAATACAGCATTTTTTATTAAAAAACAAAAAGAACTAAAAAATTGCTGGGTTATAATTATTAGTATTTTTTTACCCTAGATATATCATTCTGTACTACTATATTTAATCACTAATAATATTCCTATATAATTGCTATAAATGTGCTGCTTATTTTTAAAATTTCAAATTGTTTGTTTTATTGCCAGCATCGTGCCCTCCCAGACTATTAAAAAAACATTTAACTTAAAAGCTCTCAGTGGGAAAAACTTCCCAGGAATATATAGTACTTCATTTTACAGCTCACAAAATTTACAAAGCAGGCCTGATAACAACTAATGATAACCTCCCCTAAAACAAAGAAATTAGTACACAATGTTTTCAGTCTTCACCATAGCAAAATGGTGGCTATGTGCCTGCAAGACAAACTGAGATGATTAACTGAATATGCATGGAGATTTAAACCATGTGCCATAAGACAGCATGAATCTAAAAATCCTTTGGTAAACATGAAGATCAAGTTGAATGCATTTTTTAAAGTGGTATCTATTCTCCCTGGAGTCTAAGTCACTCACTGGTAGTTGGTTGGGCGCTTAAGAAATCATATTCATGTCAAACATCTAAATATCGAAAGGTATTATTATGAATCAGGCTGGTGGTCCATTCTAAGACGAAAGAAAAGAATCAAAAAGGAAGTATTTTTCAAATGTCAGCTATGTGCCATATTAACTTTTCTCTGTTTTCTTACCTGTATGGACCTATGCTGAATTATTACACTCAAACATTATTTCCATTCAATTTGTCATGAAGGAAAACTGAAAGTAATTTACACTTAAATAAATATCCAAAATTTAAATTAATAGTACTTTATTATATTAAAAAGCATCCCAGTTGCAAGACGTTTTCACAGATATTGCCACATTTCTACTTCACTAAAGAAGGGGCCAAGGGTGTGAAGTGTCCCTCAAGAAGAGCAGAATTAAGTAGTAATAAGGAAATGGAATCAATATGCTGATCACTTTACAAGCATGGATTTTTATCTTACCAGAAACCTCGTAAGTAGTCATATCTATTTTATAGATGAGGAATACAGACTCAGAGCGACATAAGTGATTGATATTGTCAGGATGTAAATCTTCATTTGTCTTCAGAATTCTTCTCCTACATCATGTTACTTTGCCTCTAAGCCATGTTCAAGCCAAAAGAGATAAAAACAAAGGAAAAAAAGAAGAGAATCTTGAAAATACTTTAGACTTACTAGGTTAAATTCAAAAGATAACTCCTCTCAAAACTTCTCTGATTATCTCTCTTTACCTCTCTTAACCTGAGGATTGTACCTTACACACTTGCTACATGCTGCAGAGTCTAAGAAAACAAGTAGCACATTGTTCCTGCCCTCAGGAGTTTACAATCTAGGAAGGAGCAAAAAGACTACCATTGAATGGACTCTAATATTGAAGCATACATTTATTTATTTATTTATTTATTTATTTGAGACGGAGTCTCGCTCAGTCGCCCAGGCTGGAGTGCAGTGGCGTGATCTCGGCTCACTGCAAGCTCCACCTCTTGGGTTCATGACATTCTCCTGCCTCAGTGAAGCATACATTTAAATAAATGCTAAGTGAATTGAAATATTAAAGGCAAAACGAAATATAAACTAGAAAAAAATATAACCTTGAAAGGAGGATCTATTTTATAAGCAGAAAACAGTGAAGAACACATAGAGAAAAAAATGCAATAGATCTGTGACTTTCTTTTCATGTTATGGGTCATTTTTTATGAATTCCTTTTCCATAATCTGTGTCAAGTTTTCTATTGGACTGTTCCTTTCTCTGCTGATTTGTAAGAGATTTTTATATTTTAACGACACTCTCACTTTGTATACCATT
Organism: Pongo abelii; assembly: GCF_028885655.2. Lineage (NCBI taxonomy): Eukaryota > Metazoa > Chordata > Mammalia > Primates > Hominidae > Pongo > Pongo abelii. Next base: position 35,705,217 of record NC_071998.2, read on the forward strand.
TACCTTGGAAATATTTTTTCCTAGATGGCTCTTTGCTTTCGAATTTTCATCACAGGTTTTGTGATTTTATATTTAATATTTATGTTATGTTTAATCTTTTACATAATCCTTTTTTTGTTTCCTTTATTATTTTTACTGAAACCTTTTTCATTTTAATATTACATAATTATTTCAGACATTTCTCAAGTATTTTTAAGAACTTTTTTACATTTAACATTCTAATTAATCTGAAAGTTATTTTGATATTTGTTGGAAAGTAAAAATTCAACTTAAATATTTTCCAGCATTGTGTTCACAACTATTACATGAAATATAATTTATGTATTGATTTGAATTGCCGTCAATACTTTATGTTCAGTTGTCGTATATAGTAAAATTTCTTAGCCTTCTATTCTCTTCCACTCCAGCTCTTCCTTCTCCTCCTACTCTTCTTCTTTCTTTACCTTCTTTTCCTGTCCTTCTTTTTCTCCTTTCCTTCCTTATAGTTACCTCACACCATGGAAAGTTTGTGAGCTATAGAATAATACAATTAGTCCTGATCTTCAGAATTAAGACTTGTGCCAGTAACAGGAAATAGAAAACTAACAACAGTCTGGTTGAGGGTAGCAGTGAAAGAGAAAGTAGAGGGACATAGGAGACACTGTGGAAAGAGAACCTGCCTGATGAAGCAATCATCTAATGGTAGGACACAGCCAGAATACCTCACAGACATCGAATACAGTTGTCAGCATGGGTGGTAGTATTCATACGAAATAGGGGAACCCAGAAGAAGAAGGTAAGTGGGAGGAAGAGAGAGATGCTGAGATTTGGAAGGGACTGATAACTGGCCCCTCACCTTACAATCCTAAATGAATAAATCCTCACCTGTGCCTATGACTTTGAGAATGGTGCCATGTCAACAGATAAAGTAGCATTTAATATGGAAAAGAAAAGCTTGCTGTGCCTATGATTTAACTGAAAAATCCATTAAATTAGTAAGAAAATAAATATCCACACACTTTGAGAAAATCCCAGTGTCATTTTACTTATTAGACAACATGGAAAAATAAACAAAGAGACAAAATGTGTAATATCAATAATGATATTACAGATTTTAGTTTAGTTTTTCCTTCTTTCTATGAAACACAAAATACTATGAAACAAACAAATAAAGTAGCATCCTGTTTTGAACACCATTGAGCTTTTGAAAACTAGTTGTTTCTCTTATGTAATTATATGCTATAGACTCTACAGGAATTATTTCTCTTGGGAGGCTGTTGAATCTGTTAAGATTATCAGGACGCTGTATAGAAAAGGAGCATCTAGAGCCCTTTTTAGTCTTCCAAACCATTCACTTCCATTGGTACTCTACTTCCCGGGGCCTCTTACACATCACCGAATTCAATACTCTTCAACGAAGTCTCTCCTTCACTGAGCAGCTGCAAAGCAAAAGGAAGGATAAAGTGGGATCAGCAGACAACAGGGAGGGATAAAGGCTTGACTAACTAAGGCTTTGGGTTGGATGAAACTGTTATCTCTATTTGGTGAACCAGATGTTAACATTCCATGCTCATTCGGAGAGAATTCTTTGACTGATTTGACAAAGGTTTTTGAGGAATGTAATTCATTAGTATGAAGACTTTGTCATGGTTCAGTAGCTACAAAGCTCTCTTCATTGTGTAATCCTGACTACACCTATGCAATAGTCCCTGATTTATTACAGTAAATTGTTTTGCCTCTAAAAGGGAATTCTTCATTTACACACAGGCTCATGGATGAAAGCAGAAGTTTTTGTTTTTGTTTTTGTTTTCTTTCTTCATCTTCATTCTCTGGTATTGACAAATTTCTCTATTTTTGCATGGATTTCTTTCTCTTTTTAAAGTTTTTTAACTTTTCTTCTAGTTTCAGGGGTACATGTGCAGGTTTATTTATTTTAGTTTCAGGGTTACATGTGCATGTTTATTATTATCTTTTAGTTTCAGAAGTACATGTGCAGGGGTTTATTTAGGTAAACTGCATATCAGAAGGGTTTGGTATATAGATTATTTCAAAACCCAGGTAATAACCATAACACCTGACAGATTTTTTTCCTGATTCTCACCTTCCTCTCACCCTCAACCCTCAAGTAGGCCCTGGTGTCTGTTGTTTTCTTCTTTGTGTCCATACATTCTCATAGTTTAGCTTTCACTTGTAAGTGAGAATGTGTAGTATTTGGTTTTCTGCTTCTGGGATTGTTTACTTGGGATAATGTCCCCCACCTGCAAAGGACATTATCTCATCTTTTTTATGGTTGCATAGTTTTCTATCTTGTATAGGTACCACATTTTCTTTATCCAGTCTACCACTGATAGGCATTTAGGATGATTCCATGTTTCTTTTCTTCTTCCTTCTGTACAATTTCTACAATTCTTATATATATATATGGAGAGACAAAGAGAATGAGAATTGTAGAAATGAGAATATACGTGTGTGTATGTATATAAAAGTATATATATATGGTTTTTGCTTGGTTTTCCTTTCCACTTACTACCTAATTCATCCTCCCACTTTCCCTGAAGCATTATGACAAACAAAAATATAACTTAACTATAGCCAGGCCTGGGCCCTGGTGCCAGTTTTGTCCCTAATTAACCTGTGACCTTGAACCAGTGCTCTCATTGTTAATTAAGGTGATGAGACTTTGCCCCTGTCATCTGTAGACCTCTATTATACTAAGTCAAAAAATATTTTAAAAATCAACAAATGTACTCAAATTTTTATCAATTTGATGTGAATCAAGAAATGAATGAGAGCTGCACCATTCAATATACTAATCACTAGCAATATATGGCTATTTAAATTTAAATAATTTAACGGTAGTTAAGGTAAGGTAAATAAAATGAAACAATTTTAAAAATCCCACTCCTCAGTTGCACTAACCACATTTCAAATGCTCAACAGCTGTATTTGGCTAGTGATGAACATCCTAGACAGCTCAGAATGTAAAAAATTTACTCCACCATAGAAAGTTCTAATGGGCAGAACTTAGAACAACCTTGTATATATAAACCACCATGCAAAATACAGACACAGGAATCACAATCCTTGCCTTCCAGAGCTTACAAATGTGATAATCAGACATATTTGCAGTATTAAACAAATATATTGTTCAAGACTGCATTAGAGAGGATGCCAAAACATAGGGTATAACCTGCTTTCTTATCCAAGACCTCCTTTAGCTTCAGTTCCCACACCTATAAAATGAGGAGACTATACTAGAAGATCTCTATATTTACTTCCGGTTTTAACTGATTAAGATTGTATAAGTGCCTGAATTTATATGCCTACATGATTGCCTTTAGTTTAAGAAAATGGTAGAATTTAAACTGGATCTTGGACAATGTTTAAGGTTGGGATAAGTGGAGAAATGAGGACAGGGCATAAGTAGAGGATGGTGAATAAAAGACAGAATGTACCAAAACATGTTTAAGGTCACCCAAGAATGTCCCCTGATGATGAGGGCTTTAAGTAAGATTTAAATGATTTTCAGTCAGGAATGGAGCTTTCTCCTTAGGTTGGAAAGTTGACTACTAAAGTCTTCAACTCTAAGTATCTTCAATTATGAAAGCATGAATTGGTATATATGAATGCTGTTAGAGTTGAGGGCATATGAAAAAAAGGGGTGGCAGAAATTATTACTTAGGTTGTGGTATCCAAATCAATACAAAGTTAGCTTGGATCTTTCACCCAATTAGGGGTGGGCAAGCAAGGAGAGGAGAACCATGGCAAAATACAATTGGAGCAATCTCAAGAACAAACAATGTAAGAAAATCATTAAAGTCTCTTTATCATGTTGAAGAATTTTATGAAGATAAAAATGCAATAATTTTGACTATCTGAAATTATTACAACTTCCCCAGATAAACCTAAACTTCATCTTAGACTAGATTGGCTCAGAATCTCCTGCAGCATAGCTCTGGTCTCAGGGCTGAAACCACGATCAAGTCATTCCAGAGAGCAAAATAGTGTACTTTCCCAAGGACAAAGAATGTGTTCCCTGCCTACTTAGAAGGATGTTCTTTCAACATGTCTACCTTCCTGGTGGGAACCAGTTTCAGAAGTCTGTAATCTCATCAAAGGAAGCCAAGTGGCAGAGACGTTCTCCACAGGGGAAGCTAATCAGCAAGGCTTCCTTTCTTTCTTCCAGGCCCTTTTCATTTGTTTTCCTGGGGGCTAGCTTCCAACCTATTGAAATTTCCCTTGATCCCTCTCAACCTTCCATTAGATTTGAGGAAATGGCAGTTTCCCTTGGTTTCTTTCTTTTAAACTCATCCTTTTGAATCAAAGAGTTTAGCTAGGTCTTAGCACAATGCAACGTCAGTCTGACATTTGGCATTTTGCAGTCTTGGACATTGGTTTGAAACGGGTCTGGCTGCAGAGGCCTCCAAAATGGTTACCATCATTAAGAAAATTTTCCTTCAAGTCCCGCAAAACAGTCTGGACACAAGGTAATCTGATGCCCTCAGGATGTATCAAGAATCTTCAAGAGTGACAGCCATATAGAGTTGGTTATATCCCAGCTAAATGAGTCAAAGCTGAAACTCTCCATTTCATAAGGAAAGGGCACTGTGGCAAACCTCAGGAGTTTAAGCAAGTTTTTAGCGAGGTAATTGAGTGTAAACTTTTAGTCCCAAATCCACAGGGAAGTTCTAACAATCCATTTTCTTATACTAAAAAATGTGGCAATCCTGACTTCTGTTTTCATTCTTTCTTTTTCTGAAACATGGCCTTGCTCTATCACCCAGGTTGGAGTGCAGTGGTGTGATCATGGCTCACTGCAGCCTTGACCTCCCAAGCTCATGTGATCCTCCTTCTTCAGCCTCCCAAGTAGCTGGGACCATAGGCACATGCCACCATGCCCAGCTAATTGTTTGTACTTTTTTCATAGAGAAGAGCTTTCACCATTTTTCCCTGTTTGGTCTCAAACTCCTGACGTCAAGTGATTTGCCCAGCTCGGCCTCCCAAAGCACTGAGATTACAGGCGTGAGCCACCATGCTCAACCAGTCATTTTTCTTTTCTTTCCTTATCTTCCCAACTGATCAGAGAGGCACAGAAATACTCCTCTCCAAAGAAAACGAGAGATCAATGGCTTCTCAACTAAACACAGATACATGCTTAGTAGGTGAGCCATAATTTCCCTACCCGTACCCTGACGATAACTAAGCTTTGGCTTCCATTTGCACACGTTGGAGAACCAAACTGGATGTCATTTTAGAAGCCATGAGACAGATTGCTAGGAGCTTAGTAAAGGAAAAGAGGAACTTCTGAGCTTGTCCTTTTGAATTTAAAGGCTCAGGTTTTAAAATATTACTTTGATAAACTGGTGCTGCACAATAGCCATTTTGATACTACTTTCAGGTCAACAATTGACCAAGTCATCACTTTCTTTAGTCAGTGAGGAAGTGGTTGCACAGAATTATGGCAATGCACATTTTGTTTCTTGTTATAAATAAAACATGGAATTGTACTGTTTCTGACATGAATTATCCTGCTACCTGCTATAATGTCAGTTATATTACAATGCAGTTAGCCAAAACAGACCAGACATTGTGTGGCTTCAAAGATCTTCTTATTTTACTTTTCCAGCTCCTATTTAAGTAAGGCACTAGCTAAAACTTGAGAAGGAGAAGCACTTCTGAGTTGGTCTACAGAGACCGCCCACTTAATTATAATCTTTATAACCAGCACTGAGGGAATGTAACACTATCCCAGTCACACAATAAATGTTAGCAATAGCCAAATGATAAAGTTTCCTTTCCTTCTTCTTACAGTTTTCCCAATGCTAGAAAGGCATCCTGTTTTGTGTACATTTTTTAAACAATGTGTTTAAGACATTTAAATAGTCCTATTTACAAGCACCAGAAAACAGCTGTTCAGTTCGAAGTTATAGATCTTGGAGGGTGCCAGGGAAATAAACACTGAACCTCATAATGATTCTCATAAACAGTTGAATTTATCTCTTGGCAACTTTTCACAACACCTTTAGCAAACAGGGCACCGATGCGTGAAACAGAAATAATTAGGCACATGCCCCTAAGTGACAGGCTTTCGCATGCACAAGAAAGGCAGTCTTTTTATTCGCCCACTCCCTGCTGTCCACCAACGCCTCCACCTTCAATGCCATTTGAGAAATCAATCAGTATACAGGTTCAAACAAATCTCACTCCCTCCAGAAACTCTTTTTTGCACCTCACGATGAAGTTTTTCTCCTGGCAAATCCTCTAAAGATTCACTCCAAATGCAATGTGGGCTGTGTCAGCAAAAACACCATGTCATTCTCTTGTTTGTTCAAACAAAAGATGTGGTCTTCTAAGGTTCTTCTTCCTAGCACTGTATGGGAGTGGTCCATAATACCTTCCGGATTTAAAAATTTCTTGAGGCCCTGTACATGTCAGTAGATATTGTTTGCGGAGATCAGTAGTTAGGCTGAAACTCTCAGCTCCAGATGGTGGCCTCACTTCCTAGACAACATCCAACTTCAAACTGGACAAGTAGTTCTCCAATCATTCTAATTTCTGGACTAAATATAGAAGAGTTGACATAAAATTCATAGGACAGGAGTTCTCCCATTTAACTGGAGCTTATTATACTGGAAGTATCAAATGATATCAAAATTCTAGACAAGTGCTACAGCAGGAAATATCAGGCTTTCCATCACCCAAATTAGTACTAATGTCAGTGAGTGATAACAAAGGTAGGGGGCGTGTGGGGTAGCGCTCCAGCTGAACCATGCTCACTTTTTTAAGAAGAAGAGTCAGCTTTTAGGGGACTTAAGATTTTCCAAGAAAATTTGTGAATTATCTTGAATGTACATATACTACCCCAAACCCCTAGACCTAGTGTTAAACATTTTGTGAAGAGTGTTTTCTACTATTCCATTGGTATTTTAAGATTCTCCCATCTGGGCTAACATGGATGGCCCTAACATATGCAATGATGACCATCTTATTGACGAGATGGGCAATAGCAAGTGTTTGGGCTTTCTGTCACAACATAGTTCGGGGAAATCTCTGAATCCCAGCCCGGATATCATTTAGCTAAAAGAGAGTCTCTGTTGCTCATGCAAAACGCTTTGTCCTTTTCGTGTTTTCATCATGAACATACAAAGTGAGGTAAGTGATATTATCCAATTTTTCTGAAGAATATGCTAAGACTTATAAAGGCTAAGTGATATATCTGAGGTTGCATAATTACTAAGTGTCACAGCTCGGTGTGTTCTTCCACTTTGGTACTGTTTCAGTAGCTCACACAGGCTTCAATATACTACACTTAAAGGTTTAGATTGTTCCTGGCACACGATAAGTACATAATGAATAACTAGCACATATTCTTTCACATATACTTAATATTAATGTTTCTTATTCTTTCTCCATTTACCTCCCTGCCTTGATGTTTTTTACATGTAACTTAATTATATCAGCTTTTAGATGATAAATAAAACTATTATATATAAAACTGTTAACCTTATTGTTAACAATAAAGCAGTGCTATTTGGCATTTATTAAAGCCCTAGTAGGTGTGTCATTCCCTTGATATATATTATTTCTATGACTCATAACTACACTTATATATGTAAAAATGGGCTCAGAGAGCTGACTCAGCCACAATAAATGGTGAAATACGGACTCAGGTTCACCAGAGTGGCATTGCTTAAGGTGCTATATGTACTTATGTTTCACAAGTTTATGTGGCTGTGCAAGTAATTCTGATTTTTTAAATTATAGAATTAGTAAGAAAGTGTTTCTGAGTAAGTAAAATTGTGAGTTTGTTTAGCAATGTTTATTTTAACATAGATGATTAGACAATCTAATAGAGATGTCTTGTAGGTCACTGAGAAGACATCAAAGAGAGTGTGACAGGACGTCTTTGAGACCCATACTAACATGAAGTTGAAGCTTTAAGATGCTATTAATTTTTATTGAGCAACATTTATTGAAAATGAAGGCTGAAAATACAGAGTTGGGGACTATCCAAAGTTATGAAAATGTTAGAAAGGAAAATATTTCTTGAGTGCCAACAATCTACTACATATTAACCCTTTCTTTCCACACAAAACACGTGTAGGCTGATATAATTTTCCCCATTTTACAGATTGGAGCAAAATTGAGACCATTATATGCACCTTAATATAATAATATAGGTTATTTTATAGGTTATTAAACAATAATATATAATATATGGCTGACTCCAAAACACATCATCTTTCTCCTAAATCCCTTTATTCCAAAGGATGAAGGAAAGACAACAAAGGAGGCAGAAAAGAATGATGACAAATGTAAGAAAACACCCAAAATAATACAAGATCATGAAATTCAGGGATGAGATTCTGAGGGAGGAAATGATAACAGTGTTGAATGCTGCAGAGATGTTACAAAATGAAGATAATGAGCTAAAGCTACACTTTAGTAGTTTGATTTGTCTACAGTTGGAGTACCTCCTGTGATTAATATATCACACAATAATACTAAGTTCCAGGGTTTTGTTTTTATTTATGGCAGTTAAACTTTGCTGAGTGCATCAGGCAGACTATAATCCTCCTGAGGCTCACCATCAAGACCATGTTTGTTCTTGTTTAAAGGGTAAAGCAAGACATTTTGGATAGGTAAGCAGAAATCCATCACCAATTCTGGAAAATACATACAAATAGTACATCTTGCTAAATCTTTGTGTACAAATGGCTAAAAATACAGTTTTAACTTAAACATGTAGACAAATTTAAAAAGCAACCTGTTGCATCCACCCTCTTAGGATATATGTCATTTAGAACACTCTTGGCTGCAACGAGTAGAATATTCAAATTAAATTTGGCTTAATAACAGCATTTATCACCTCCCATAATAAGAAGTCTAGATATAGGACAGTTACTGGGTTAGTTCAGTTGCTTGACAATGCAATCAAGGACACAAATATTTCTATTTTCCAAGTCTGCCATCCTTGGTATGACGGCGGTCTCTCCCCTCAGGATGGCAAAATGGCTGTGGTAGTTCTAGGCAGACACAATCTCTTCTAGAAAAAATAAAACGAGAACTTACCTCTCATAAGGTTCTTTTCAGTAAAGATGTACGCCTTTTCCAGAAAGTTTTCAGTTAACATCCCTTCCAGTCTCCTAGACCATGTCAGGTGGCGATACTCTAGCTCTATAGCTCATTGACTATCAAACAGCAGTGATTCTGCCATCCCCACCCCCAGGAACACTTATCATGTCTGGAGATACTTTTTTCACAACTAAAGGAGTGCTTCCGGCATGTAGGTGCATAGAGGCTAAGGATGCTGCTAAAACATACTAAAATGCACAGGGCAGCCCTCCACAACAAAGAATTATCTGGCCCAAAATGTCAACAGTTCTAACATGGAGAAATCTCATTTCTGGATATTAAAAAAAAGACTGTGAAATAAAGGGAAGTCTTCATCTGGCATTTTGGAGGCAAGTTGTCAAAACAAGGAAGAACCTTTTGGGAAGAACAGCTTTAGGGTAAGCAAGCAATACTGTCCACTACAGTATAACAAGAGCCTTCTCTAAGGAGTTAGAAGAGGAAATGGAAAGTGCCAAGAAAAGATAATTTGCATAGAAAGAACTAAAGTTTGGTGGGTTTGGTGGGATGGAAGATGACAAAGTAAGAGAGTGAAAGCAATAAAGAAATGGCCTTTAGGTTAAATATTGAGACTTACTATGTTCTTCAGTCTAGTTCAACTCATACATTAAACTTGCCAACAAACAAGGCATATTCCCACTAATAAGTCTGTTATAAATTGAATTGTGTCCCCAACAAATTCATATGAAGTGCTAACCTCCAGTAGCTTAGGATGTAACTTTATTTGGAGGATAGCATTTTTACAGAGGTAATCAGGTTAAAGTATGATAATTAGAGTGTGTTCCATATCCAATATGACTAGTGTTCTTATAAAAACAGAAAATTTGGACACAGGGATATACAAAATGGAAAACAATGTGAAGAGACACCCGGAGAAGATGGACATCTACAAGACAAAGAGATTGGTGTGGAACAGATCCTTCCCTTGAAGCCCTCAGAAAGAGCCAACCCTGCCAACACCTTGATTTCAGATTTCTAGCCTGGAACTCTAAAGCAACAAATTTCTGTTAAGCCACTACTTTGTGGTTCTTTGTTACAACAGTCTTAGAAAATGAATACAGAATTGTACAATAGAACAGCTTTTGACTTTGATAGCAAACCTCTTTGGTGGAATAGCTGAAGGAAACTGGTTTCTTTGGCACTAGGCATGGATAAAGATCCTCAGCACACATATTAAGTGAAAAAAAGGAATGACATTGGCTAAATTATCTGTGGCTATTGTTCTATGAAGACTGTAAGAAATAGTTTGAAATTACGGTCACTGTTGAAATAGTAATGCAATTGAGTGCAGTTTTATATTTTTTCCTGTAGTCAGGAGTTTACCGATTTGGTAAAAACAAAGTCTGAACACCCAGGTTTAATCCTGGCTCCACAAGTGAATTTGGGAATACTAGTTAACCTCTCTGAGTTTTAATAATTCTTATATCATAGAATTAGTAGCTATGAAGTCCTTGGCCTAGTTCCTGGCACAGAATACAACTTTAAGAAGTAGTTATAATTATCAGATTAAAAACCTAGCACAGAGTATCGTAGTATGTGGTATAAACCTAACAAATGTAAATTTGGCTTACTTAATTTTATTTTTAAAATTAATTGAGTACTTTTGCCAATGCTAACTGACTTATGTTAGCACTTTTACATGCCTACATAATCTCATGTAATTATCATAAAACTTTAGAAATGAATGCATGATTATTAGCTATATTATCTTCATTATACAAATGTGAAACATTGAGGCTTACGGTAAGGTAATTCAGCCAAGACAACTTAGCTAATAAGTAGAAGAATCAGGCCAGGAATCCAGGTCTATTTGACCCCTTCACCCATGTTTTAAACCACAACTAGAATGGCCCTCTAGTTGCTTTCTTATCAAAGAAAGGGCAGAATGATTCCACAGCTATACTTGGACCTGTAACAAATGCAAATTATCAGGAACTGTGGTGTTTATCTGAGCACATGGGGTTTTGATGTTGGCTTGTCAAGCTGTATTTCTTACATGCTGAGATGTAACAAAGACGATCTGGTATTTAGACTTTGGGGAAAACTTACAATTAGATTTAGGAAAACATGAGAATTGTCTCCTGTGACATTTCCCAAACAACCAGGCTAGTAACTTGGTGGGTTGAGGAGGTGGGGGAGGAAAGCATTATGAGCTGAGCCAGAAAGGTCTCCTCCTTCCACCCCCTCACCCTCTGGTGCAAAAGCACAGCTGGTGCATCCGCCTGCCTTCCAGGCAATATGCTTTTTCTGACCTCAGGCTTTGGTCCATATGGCATTGCCTCCCTGAGTAGAAAAGAAAAGCTGTTTTGTTTTATTGAAAATTAGGTTCATATATACAAAGTGTTGACAAAGGCATTACAGGAGTAAGAACCATTTGTTAACTTGTAACTTAGCAAGATACTCTAAGAGAAGGAAAGAGGGCTTCAAGGAGGCAGGAAAGCGCCTGCTTGCTGTTTGCTCAATACTAATCCCCAAAAATCCACTGCCTGAAACCAGACAAAAGACAAATTACATGGCTGTTGAGGAGTTTATTTTTCCAGATGGCCAACCTGAAGCCATAGTTCACTGGCAAATTAAGTCTCCTACTACAGAGAAATCCAGCCCGATCATGTGTTTAATAAAAAGTGCAAAGTGTGCTTCTCAAATGAATAATTTAGAAATGTGGAATATGCCAAAGAGAGTGTAAAAGGGGGAGCCCTTGGCACATATTGGGTTTTATCTTTCATGTTTGGTCAGTTGGTAAGTAAACAAAGCTGTGAAAACAACTTCCCAATTGTCCCAGGGACTCCTGCTTATATTGGTCTAATTCTTTAAAGACAGCTCTTGCCTTACTACCTCATGAAGATCAAGCTGTTTCTATTTCTGGATACCCAATGAGCTGATCTTCTTCAATATTTCCCTATGGCAAGGAAATATACATGGATATATGATATATAGGATAGATTTTATATATATATATCATATATATGATAATTATTTATAAATATATACAATATATTATAAATATAAATATATATAATTATTATACATATATATAAAATCTGTCATTCTTATGCCTTTGCATCCTCATAGCTTAGCCCCCACTTATGAGCGAGAACATACGATGTTTGGTTTTCCATTCATGAGTTACTACACTTAGAATAATAGTCTTTAATTCCATCCAGGTTGCTGCGAATGACATTATTTTATTCCATTTTATGGCTGAGTAGTGTTCCATGGTGTATATACATATATATACCACATTTTCTTTATCCACTCATTGATTGATGGGCATTTGGGCTGGTTCTGTATTTTTGCAATTGCAAATTTTACTGCTATAAACATACATGTGCAGATATCTTTTTTGTATAATGACTTCTTTTCCTCTGGGTAGATACTCAGGAGTGAGATTGCTGAATTAAACAGTAGATCTACTTTTAGTTTTGTTTGTTTGTTTTTGAGCTGGAGTCTCGCTCTGTTGCCTAGGCTGGAGTGCAGTGGCAAGATCTCGGCTCACTGCAAACTCCACCTTCCCAGATTCATGCCATTCTCCTGCCTCAGCCTCCCAATTAGCTGGGACTACAGATACCCACCACCATGCCTGGCTAATTTTTTGTATTTTTAGTAGAGACGGGGTTTCACCTTGTTAGCCAGGATGGTCTCGATCTCCTGACCTCATGATCTGCCCACTTTGGCCTCCCAAAGTGCTGGGATTACAGGTGTGAGCCACCAAGCCCAGCTGAATTTGTGTTATTTAAGGAATGTTCACACTGTTTTCCATAGAGGTTATACCAGTTTACATACCCACCAACAGTATAAAAGTGTTCCCTTTTCCCCATATCTATGACAAAATCTATTTTTTAATTATGGCCATTATTTCAGGAGAAAGGTGGTATCACATCATGGTTTTGATTTGATAATTGGTGATGCTGAGCATTTTTCCACATGCTTGTTGGTCATTTGTATAACTTCTTTTGAGAATTGTCTATTCATGTTCTTAGCCCACTTTTTGATGGGATTGTTTGTTTTTTTCTTGCCGATTTGTTTGAGTTCTTTGTAGATTCTGCATAGTAGTCCTTTGTCAGATGTATAGATTTTGAAGATTTTCTCCCACTCTGTGGGTTCTCAGTTAATGCTGCTGACTGTTTATTTTGCTGTGCAGATGCTTTTAATTAACTCCCATCTATTTATCTTTGTTCTTATTGCATTTGCTTTTGGGTTCTTTGTCATAAAGTCTTTGCCTAACCCAATGTCTAGAAAGGTTTTTCTGATGTTGTCTTCTAACATTTTTATGGTTTCAGGTTTTAGATTTAAGTCTTTGATCCATCTTGAGTTGATTTTTATATAAGGTGAGAGATGGGGATCCAGTTTCATTCTTCTACATGTGGCTTGCAAATTATCCAGAACCATTTGTTGAATAGGGTGTCCTTTCCCTACTTTTTGTTTTTGTTTGCTTTGTTGAAGACCAGTTGAATGTAAGTATTTGGCTTTATTTCTGCATTCTTCATTCCATTTCATTGGCCTATGTGCCTATCTTTATACTAGCATCATGTTGTTTTGGCTACTGTGGCGTTGTAGTATACTTTGAAGTTGGGTAATGTGATGTCTCCAGATTTCTTCTTTTTACTTAGTCTTGGCATGGCATTGTGGGCCCTTTTTTGGTTCCATATGAATTTTAGGATACTTTTTTCTAGTTCTGTGAAGAATGATAATGGTATTTTGATGAGAATTGCATTGAATTTGTAGATTGCTTTTGGCAGTGTGGTCACTTTCACGATATTGATTCTACACATCCATCAGCATGGGATATGTTTCCATTTGTTTGTGTCATTTATGATTTTTTCAGCAGTGTTTTGTAGTTTTTCTTGTAGCAGTCTTTCACATCCTTGGTTAGGTGTATTCCTACATTTTTTGTTTGTTTGTTTTGCAGTTATTGTGAAATGGGTTGAGTTCTTAATTTGATTCTCAGCTTGGTTACTGTCAGTGTATAGCATAGCTACTGATTTGTGTACATTAATTTTGTATCTTGAAACTTTGCTGAATTCATTTACAGTTCTAGGGCTTTTTGAATGCATCTTTAGGGTTTTCTAGGTATACGATCATATCATTAGCAAACAGCGACAGTTTGACTTCCTCTTACCAATTTGGATGCCCTTTATGTCCTTCTCTTGTCTGAGTGCTCTGGCCAGGACTTCCAGTAATATATTGAATAGAAGTAGTGAAAGTGGGCACTCTTGTTTTGTTCCAGTTCTCAGGGGGAATGCTTCCAACTTTTCCCCATTCAGTATAATGTTGGCTGTGGATCTGTCGTTGATGGCTTCTGTTACCTTAAGGTATTTCCCTTCTATGTCGATTTTGCTGAGGATTTTAATCATAAAGGAATGCAAGATTTTGTTAAATGCTTTTTCTGCATCTATTGAGATGATCATGTGATTTTTGTTTTTAATTCTTTTTATGTGGTGTATCACATGTGTTGACTTATGTATGTTAAACCATCCCTGCATCCCTAGAGTGAAACCCACTTGATCATGGTGGATTATCTTTTTGATATGCTGTTGGATTCAGTTCGCTAGTATTTTGTTGAGGATTTTTGCATCTATGTTCATCAAGGATATTGGTCTGTAGTTTTCTCTTTTTGTTATGTCCTTCCTTGGTTTGAATATTAGGGTGATACTGGTTTCATAGAATGATTTAAGGAGGATTACTTCTTTCTCTATCCTGTGGAATAGTGTCAACAAAATTGGTACCAACTCTTCTTTCAATGTCTAATAAAATTCAGCTATGAATCCATCTGGTCTGAGACTTTTTTTTGTTGTTGGCAGTTTTTAAACTACCATTTCAATCTTACTGCTTGTTATTGGTCTTTTCAGAGATTCAATATCTTCCTGGTTTAATCTGGGAGAGTTGTATATTTCCAGGAATTTATCCATCTCCTCTAGTTTTTCTAGTTTATGTGTGTGAAGGTGTTCATAATGGCATTGAATTATCTTTTGTATTTCTGTTGTATCAGTTGTAATATCTCCCATTTTGTTTCCAATTGAGTTTATTTGGATCTTCTCTCTTGTTTTCTTGGTTAATCTCACTAACGGTCTCACAATTTTATTTATCTTTTCAAAGCACCAGCTTTTTTTTCTCATTTATCTTTTATATTTTTTTGTTTCAATTTCATTTAGTTGTACTCTGATCTTAATTATTTTTTTTCTTCTGCTGGGTTTGGGTTTGGATTGTTCTTGCTTCTCCAGTTCCATGAGGTGTGACTTTAGATTGTCTATTTGTGCTCTTTCAGACTTTTTGCTGTAGGCATTTAATGCTATGAACTTTCCTCTTAGCACCACTTTTGCTGTATACCAGAGGCTTTGATAGGTTGTGTCACTATCATCATTCAGTTCAAATATTTTTTTTAATTTCCATCTTGATTTCATTGTTGACCCAATGATCATTCAGGAGCAGGTTATTTAATTTCCATGTACATGGTTTTGAGGACTTCTTTTGGAGTTGATTTTCAATTTTATTCCACTGTGGTCTGAGAGAGTCTTTGATGCAATTTTGAATTTTTAAAATTTATTGGGACTTGTTTTGTGGCCTGTCATATGATCTGTCTTGGAGAATGTTCCATGCGCTGATGAATAGAATGTATATTCTGCAATTGTTGGGTAAAATGTTCTGTAAATATCTGATTAGTTCATTTGTTGTAGTGTATAGTTTAAGTCCATTGTTTGTTTGTTGACTTTCTGTCTTGATGATCTGTCTAGTGCTGCCGGTGGAGTCTTAAAGTCCCCACTATTACTGTATTGCCATCTATACCATTTCTTAGGTCTAGTAGCAACTGTTTTATAAATTTGGAAGCTCCAGTGTTGGGGACATATATATTTAGGATTGTGATATTTTCTTGTTGAACTAGTCCTTTTATCATTATAAAATGTCCCTCTTTTATCATTATAATGTCCCTCTTTGTCTTTTTTAATTGCTGTTGCTGTAAAGGTTGTTTTGTCTAATAAGATTAACTACTCTTGATCACTTTTGGTGTCCATTTGCACAGAATTTCTTTTTCCACCCTTTACCTTAACTTTGTATGGGTTCTTATGTGTTAGACGAGTCTCTTAAAGACAGCAGATACTTGGTTGGTGAATTCTTATCCATTCTGCCATTTTGTGTCTTTTAAGTGTAGGATTTAGGCCATTTACATTCAATATTAGTATTGAGATGTGAGGTGCTATTCTATTCATCATATTATTTGTTGCCTGAATGCCTTGTTTTTTTTTCATTGTGTTATTGTTATATAGGTCCTGTGAGATTTATGCTTTAAGGAGGTTCTATTTGGTGTGTTTCCAGGATTTGATTCAAGAGTTAGAGCTCCTTTTAGCAGTTCTTGTAGTGCTGGCTTGGTGGTGGCAAATTCTGTCAGCATTTGTTTGTCTGGAAAAGACTGTATCTATCCTTCATTTATGAAGTTTAGTTTTGCTGAATAGAAAATTCTTAGTTGATAATTGTTTTGTTTAAGGAGGCTAAAAATAGGACCCCAATCCCTTCTAGCTTGTAGGGTTTCTGCTGAGAAATCTGCTGTTAATCTGATAGGTTTTCTTCTATAGGTTACCTGATGTTTTTGCCTCACAGCTCAGAAGATTCCTTCCTTTGTCTTGACTTTACATAAACTGATGACAATGTGCCTAGGCAATGATCTTTTTGCAATGAATTTCCCAGGTGTTCTTTGAGCTACCTGTATTGGGATGTCTAGATCTCTAGCAAGGGCAAGGAAGTTTTCCTCAATTATTCCCTCAAACATATTTTCCAAACTTTTAGATTTCTCTTCTTCCTCTAGAAAACCAATTATTCTTAGGTTTGGATGTTTAGCATAGTCCCAAACTTCTTGGAGGCTTTGTTCATTTTTTAAAAATCTTCATTGTTTGTCTTCAATGGATTTGGTTAATTCAAAAGCCTTGTCTTTGAGCTCTGAAGTTCTTTCTTTTGCTTGTCCAATTCTGTTGCTTGTTGAACTCTATTGCTGAGATTTTCCTGTGCAGTTTGCATTTCTCTAAGTGTGTCCTTGATTTCCAGAGGTTGTGACTGTTTTTTATTCATGCTATCTACTTAACTGAAAATTTTTCCTTTCATATCCTGTATCATGTTTTTTATTTGTTTAATTTGGGCTTCACCTTTCTCTGGTACCTTTTTAAATAGCGTAATAATCAACCTTTTGAATTCTTTTTCTGGCAATTCAGAGATTTCATCTTGGTTTGGATCCATTGCTGGTGAGCTGATGTGATCTTTTGGGGGTGTGAAGAAACCTTGTTTTGTCATATTACCAGAAATGTTTTCTGGTTCCTTCTCATTTGAGTAGACTATGTCAGAGGGAAGATCTGGGATTCCAGGGCTGCTGTTCAGATTATTTTGTCCCATGGGATGCTCCCTTGATGTGGTATTCTCCCTCTTCCCCTAGGAATGGGGCTTCCTGAGAGTCTAACTGCAGTGATTGTTTTTGCTCTTCTGGGTGTAGCCATCCAGTGGAATTACTGGGCTCCAGACTGGTACTGGGAAATGTCTGCAAAGAGTCCTGTGATGTGATCCATCTTCAGGTCTTTCAGCCTGGATACTAGCACCTATTCTGGTGAAGGTAGCAGGGTAGTAAAGTGGGCTCTGTGAGGGTGTTTGGTTGTATTTTTGTTTAGTGTGCTGGTTTTGTGTTGGTTTACCTCCAGCCAGCAGGTGGTGCTTTCAAGAGCGCATCAGCTGGGTGCAGTGGCTCACACCTGTAATCCCAGCACTTTGGGAGGCCAAAGTGGGTGGATCACAAGGTCAGGATATCAAGACCATCCTAGCTAACATGGTGAAACCCCATCTCTACTAAAAATACAAAAAAATTAGCCAGGTGTGGTGGTGGGCACCTGTAGTCCCAGCTACCCGGGAGGCTGAGGCAGGAGAATGGTGTGAACCTGGGAGGTGGAACTTGCAGTGAGCCGAGATCACACCACTGCACTCCAGCCTGGGCGACAGAGCGAGACTCTGTTTCAAAAACAAAGAAAAAAAAAGAATGCATCAGCTGTGGTCCTACAAGAATGACGCAAACTTGTCCTAGGGACGCCTGGTTAAGTATTCAGGTTTCTTAGGTGATAGGTACGGTCACAGAGCTCCAGAGAGATTATGACATTTGTTTTTGGCTACCAGGGTGGACAGAGAAAGACCACCAGGTTGGGGCAGGGATAGGCATGTCTGAGCTCAGACTCTCCTTGGGCGGGGCTTGCTGAGGTGGCTGTGGGGGATATAGGCATGGTTCCCAGGCCAGTGGAGTTATGTTTCCAGGGGGATTATCACTGCCTTTGCTGAGTTATACAGATTCCCAGGGAACTGGGGGAAAGCCAGCAGTTACAGGCCTCACCCTGCTCCCACATAGCTGGCAGTCCTAAAGGCTTGTCTCATTCCCACTGTGATGCCCCAACAGCAGCAAGTCTATTTCCAGGCAGCTGGAGACCAGGGCTAAGAACTTTCCTCAGACCATGGGACCCCTGCTGAGAAAGCAAGCAGACACCTTTTTATGACAACTCAGGGAGACTGTAGAAGTGATCCAGTTCCTTCAAAGGGTTTGTGGATTCTTTTAGCTTTCCTGGTATGTTCCAGCAGTAGTTCTTGGAGCAAAAGTTCAGGATGTGAGTCCCCACATGCTGCTCTGTCCATCTAAGTGGGAGCGGCAAGTTAGCCCTGCCTCCTATCCACCATCTTAACCCTAAATAACTAAAATGTGTATATTCTAAGATTCATTGATTGCATGGAGACAGATAATGACAGAGTAAGCTATAAAAATAAAAGAAAATAAAAATCAATCCATCCTACTGTTCATCAAGTTTAGTTATTATAATCATTGATTCCATCAAAGCAATTTTCCAAAGCAGAATTATATTGGGCAGCAGAAAGTAGAAGGTGGAGGGAAAATGGTTCCTCAGAAATTAAGAGTCTAGTGTCTTTATGATAATAATATTGATAGTGATAGTGGCAGCTCTCATTTAATTAAATAAATGCTGATTGTGTGTCAGGGAGAAGGCTAAGGACTTAGCATGTATTTGTGTCATTTAACTTCACTGCAACTCTATAATATTGTAATTTCCACTTCATAGATGAGGAAATAGGCCCAGAGGTTTGTTATTCTGCTAGTAATTGATGGTGGAATCAGGACTCAAAACCTGTCAGTCTTACTTCAGGGATCTCATGATTAATTCCTATGCTCTCATTTGTTTATTTATTTATGAAACAAGAATTTACTGAATCCCATGCATCATCTAAATATTTGGGATTCAGAAAAAGATAATCTTCATTCAATGAACTCTCCATTTATTGGGGGATATATACATGGAAAAAAAAGTGTAACAAGGTGAGGTATGTGCTAGAAATAAGTTGTGGAAAGATGTCCAATGGCCCAAAATAAAGTGACCTATACTGAGTCTCAGGAATGGGGAATGGAGAGAGCTCAAAGGCAGGAAGTTAACATCTAGAACACCTACCTTTTGGCTGCCCCAAACCGAAGAGAAATGTTCTAAATAGGATTTGTTCTCTAAAACTGCTTAGTTGTGTTCTTGATTTTTCCTAAGGTTCTGTTTTTAAATCCCATGAAATAGCCCTGTTTAAGATATGGTTAGAGTAGAAAAATGTATTCTGTATTAAAAATTTTTCTTGTTTCTGTTCCGTGTCCACAACCCCTTTTGGCCTTATCAGCCTTCTTCCTCTACTTAATAATTCCTAATAGATACACTATCTTTCATTTAGTTCCCTTGAAGCCCAGTCTCCATCCTGCTACCAAGGTGAACTTTCTAATATGAAAACCTGATATCACATATCCCTGTTAAATATCCTTTATTGTTTCCTCTTATCCTTTTTTTGAGTGTGTAAATTACTTTTGTAACTTCATCTTCCTCCACACACCACCTTCATAACAACCACTTTATTCAGCGACAATTTCTTTCAAGCATTTTATGCAGCCCTTCTCTAAATAATCACAGAAACCTTGTAATGTAGGAGATTTTATCCTTATTTATAAGCGAGGGAATAGAGGATCTAGGGAATTGAGTGATTCACTCAAGTTCATGCCACAGACTTCAGGATGACAAGCAATACTTGTCTTCACCAGTAAACAGGGTGCACTTTTAGGCAATAAACTGTCTTATTCATCTCTCTGTTACCAATAATTAACAAAATGCCTGATGGTGAAAGAATCAATGAATGAATAAATGAGTATGTGTTTCCAGTTCTGCTGCATATAAAATTTCGATTTTTATTCCACATTCATTGCATCTTATTCTCTGGTTGACTGCATTTCATAGACCTCTTCAAATCCGTATTACAAAAGAAAGCCAGCCTTTGGTTTTATTGGTTCTTTCCTTTATTGGATTCCATGTGAAATACCAATCTACCTAGACTCCTCTTCCTTGTAGGTAGAAAGCCTAAGTGTGCATGATCATGCAAGTTCTCTGTTATTCACTGTTTGTAAAGGGTTGTCAAAATCTGTGAGACGTCAGTGTTTTGTGGATCAAAACTACCTCAATCCATATTACAGCTCTATCATTAAGTTATAAATAGCCAAACATGGAGAATTATTGTTGGAAAATATAGGACAAATTAGAAAAAACGTGTTGCAATTGCCCCATTGAGATGTAGTGTCCATCTTAATAGGAGTTTTGGAGAATAGATAGGTTAATACATGTAGAACACTCAGAACAGTGACTGGCATAAAGGAAACATTCCAACTGTTTGCTGTCACTAATATAATCCCATCTTACCCTTATGTTCATGCTGCAGTAGGTGGTGTAGATATTATTATTCCCTTGATTTTACTAAATAGTGCCATAAAGAAATTAAATTCCAAAGTTGCTGAATTCTAATAAGTAGAAAGCCATTTCCACAAGCTTTTAGACACATGATACACAGGAGTAAAGGGGGAACATGCAACAATGAAGGAATTTCTCTCCCGTCGGCATGGTAAAGAAGGCCCAGATGGAAACACCCAGGTAGGGTCCTTAATAGGGTTTTATATTAAGAGTTCTTCCAATTGCATTTCCACTCTGTTCACTGAGTACAGACCCTGAAGATGAAACGAATAAACCAGTTTTTTGAAAAAGCATGTTATTTCATAAATGGTTGCCCTTAAATCACAAAATAAATTATAAAGATGTAGACAGAGCCCACTATATATTGACCCCCACTTCACCTCCACTGACTAATTCTACTTACTAAGCACTTTACGCACATTGTCTTATTTCATCTTATTTTTCAGATGAAGAAACTGGGAGACTACAGCTCAGTATAAGTAGAAATAGTGAGAGGTGACAACGTGCTAGCAGCCCTGGCTCGCTCTCAACACCTCCTCGGTCTCGTCGTCTGCTCTGGCCATGCTGGAGGAGCCCTTTAGCCCGCCATTGCACTGTTGGAGACCCTCTCTGGGCTAGCTGAGGCTGGAACCGGCTCCCTCTGCTTGCGGGAAGGTGTGGAGGGAGAGGCACAGGCGGGAACCGGCGCTGCGCGCTGCGTTTGAGGACCAGCGCGAGTCCCGGGTGGGCGCGGGCTCGGCGGGCCTCACACTCACAGCTGCCGGCTAGCGCCGCGGGCCCTGGGCAGTGAGGGGCTTAGCACCCAGGCCAGCTGCAGCGGAGAAGGCGCCCGGTCCCCCAACTCTGCGGGCCCTCCCGCACCACGCTCGAATTCTCGCCGGGCCTCAGCCACCTCCCCGCGGAGCGGGGCTTGGGACTGCAGCCATGCCAGAGCCTCCCCCCTCCCCGGGGTGGGCTCCCAAGCGGCCCAAGCGGCCCAAGCCTCCCTGACGGCCTCGGCCACCTGCTCCAAGGCGCCTGGTCCCATCGACCGCCCAAGGGCTGAGGAGTGCAGGCACGTGGCACGGGACTGGCAGGCATCTCCCCCGGCCCTGGCGTGGGAGCCACTAGGCAAAGCTAGCTGGACTCCTGAGTGGGGTGGGGACTTGGAGAACTTTTATATCTAGCCGTAGGATTGTGTATGCACCAATCAGCACTCTGTGTCTAGCTCAGGGTTCGTGGATGCACCAATCAGCACTCTGTATCTAGCTAATCTGGTGGGGACCTAGAGAACTTTTATGTCTAGCTAAATGGACCAATCAGCACTCTGTGTCTAGCTCAAGGTTTGTAAACGCACCAATAAGCACCCTGTGTCTAGCTCAAGGTTTGTAAATGCACCAATCAGTGCTCTGTGTCTCGCTAATCTAGTGGGGACTTGGAGAACTTTTGTGTCTAGCTAAAGGATTGTAAATGCACCAATCAGCACTCTGTGTCTAGCTCAGGGATTGTAAACGCACCAATCAGCACCCTGTCAAAATGGACCAATCAGCTCTCTGTAAAATGAGCCAATCAGCAGGATGTGGGTGGGGTCAGATAAGGGAATAAAAACAAGCTGCCGGAGCCAGCAGTGGCAACCCACTGAGGTGCCTTTCCACACTGTGGAAGCTTTGTTCTCTTGCTCTTTGCAATAAATCTTGTTGCTGCTCACACTTTGGGTCTGCTCTGCCTTTATGAGCTGTAACACCGTGAAGGTCTGCAGTTTCACTCCTGAGGCCAGTGAGACCACGAACCCACTGGGAAGAATGAACAATTCCGGACGGGAGAAACAACTCCAGACGTGCCGCCTTAAGAGCTGTAACACTCACCATGAAGGTCTGCAGCTTCACTCCTGAAGCCAGCGAGACCACCAACCCACCAGAAGGAAGAAACTCCAAACATGTCTGAACATCAGAAGGAATAAACTCTGGACACAACATCTTTAAGAACTGTAACACTCTCCAAGGCTTCATTCTTGAAGTCAGTGAGACCAAGAACCCACCAATTTTGGACACAATAGGACTCAAACCCAGGGCTGTCAGACTTGCAAACCTGTGTCCTTAAATAGTTTTCTGTCATATATATGTAATCATAAAAACAACTCAAACTTAATATTTAAGTATGGATAACTGAGAAACATTATATTTATATTCTTTCTTGTAAGTTAAAGATTGTGACATGCTTGTTTTTGATAGTGGGCCACATGCCTTGTCCTGCTTTATCTCATACTACAATAGATTTTTCAGATAATACTCATAGATTTTTCAGGTAATACATAGATTTTCAGATAATACTTGTAAATAATACAATAGATTTTTCAGGTAATATACTACAATAGATTTTTCAGATGCCTAATATAAGGCTACCAGTTTATGCTAATTCCAAAACTAATAAGAATGTTTAAAGGAAATCAGAATGTCATTTGAAATAAAAAATATGATGCAATGTGATTTTGCCATTACACTGTCAAAGACATTCCCTACATTGATAAGAGAAATTGTCTACTATAAACAGAATCACATATGAGGCCCAAATCATGGAAGACCTAGATGATGCTTTCATTCATTAATATATCTTGAAAATCAACCTTTTCAAGCAATATTGATGGATATGTAGGGCATTTCCTGATGATTAAAGGACTTCCAGGAGCTACAGACATACAAAAGCCTGCTCACATTAGTTGCTCAGTAATTCTTTAGAAATAAATGCTAATTTCCAGAGTTATTTTGCACTCATAGATTATCCTTAGGAGATGAGGAAGGTAAAAGTCCTAACAAAGAACACATGAAGACCCTTTGAACTAGTATGCAAAAATGCAATCTATGTCCAGAGAAATCACAGCATAGTACTGTAAACCTTTATTATCAGACACTCATCATTTCAGAGTTGGAAGGGGCCTCTGAAGAGAAATTACAGAAACTCCATCCCTCTTCTCCTAACTACTCTATCCACCAACAACAAAACATGAATGCATGTTCTGTATAATATTCTTTGCATGAAGTTTGCCACTGTTTGTAGTCCCACTGCAGTAACTACCATTTGATATGTGAAGGCAATAGGTAGATAAGCAATGGTATTTCATCCTAAGACTTTTGAATGAGACATAGGAACTGCAGTGTACCCTCAGAGATTCTATTAGCAGCAGTGCTCATGCATTTAATAGACAATTCCCTACAATCTATTCTGTGTCTTTTCTTTTATCTGTGTCTCCTTTCAATCCATCCTAACTCTATCTATTAGTAATAGTTCTCTTTTAACATGCCTCATCCAAAAAGTTTTTAATGACTATCCCAAACTATGTGAACTTTCTGAGTTTCTACAGTATTTAAAGGCCAACCTTCCATAACCTTTCATATTATGTTTGTTAGATTAAAAATTGTTTGTACTATGTTTAGTAGGGTCTTATCTTTCTTCTTCTATTCTTTCTTTTAGCCCTCAGTACCTACCTTCATCCAGAGAAAAGAGAGAATCTTCAGGAAATGCTTAAAGTTGGAAATTGTGATTTTATGAGAAAAGACTCATTCAGTAAGCTCACCTAAAAACCTTTATAGTGCTCAAAATTCCCACAAATTAACTGTATCTTTGGCATGTCTCATTAAAACAATTCAAATGCAAACATCATGAAGAAAGAGAAAACATCATATTCTCAGTAATGAAGATCTCAATAGGAGTGCGTTTGTAAAACCAACTAGTCACTGATCAACAAATCCCTGGGTAACTGAGACTCAGAACTAATAATTAAAATGGCTAAAAATTGCTGAAATGTATTAAGAACATGCCAGGCACAATTCTGGCTGCTTCATATGCATTGACTCATTTCATTTTTAATCACAATTGTATGACATTGGTTATGTAATAAAACATATTACAGATGAGTAAACTAAGGCACAAAAATGATAAATAACTTAAACAGAGTTACACAGCTTGTAAAAAAATGGGGGCAGGATTTGACTGCAGTTAGTCGGATCCCCATGCTTTTAACTACATTTCACTGCGATTAAGTTTGAGAGAAATAAGAGGAATCAAAGTCCTGGACTCGTGAGTTCTCCATTAAGAAAGAGAGGCTTGGGTAGCACCAAGGGTAGTTAGAAGACAGCATGAAACTGCTATGTGGATGACCAGGAGTGTAGCATCAGCTGCTTACTTTATAATTTTTTTATTTTTATTTTATTTTATTTTTTGGATGGATTCTCGCTCTGTCACCCAGGCTGGAGTGCAATGGCACGATCTCGGCTCACTGTAACCTCTGCCTCCCAGGTTCTAGTGATTCTCCTGCCTCAGCCTCTGGAGCAGCTGGGATTATAGGTGCCCACCATTGCGCCCACCTAACTTTTGTATTTTTAGTAGAGGTGGAGTTTCACCATGTTGGTCAGGCTGGTCTCAAATTCCTGACCTCAGGTGATGTGCCCACCTCGGCCTCCCAAAGTGCTGGGATTACAGGCGTGTAATTTTATTTAGTGTAGAATGATTCTAGTTGCTTTTTATTTATCCATCCATTCAACAAATGATTACTGAGCATTCAATATGTGCTAGGCTCTAAGCTAGGTAATGGAACATAAAAATTAATAAAACTCAGTTTCTTCTCTCAAGGAGTTCATTCTTATGATGTAGCAAACATTAAAAAATAATACTACATGTGCCCAATGTGCAGGTAAGTTACATATGTATACATGTGCCATGCTGGTGCGCTGCACCCACCAACTTGTCATCTAGCATTAGGTATATCTCCCAATGCTATCCCTCCCCCCTCCCCCCAACCCACAACAGTCCCCGAAGTGTGATGTTCCCCTTCCTGTGTCCATGTGTTCTCATTGTTCAATTCCCACCTATGAGTGAGAATATGCAGTGTTTGGTTTTTTGTTCTTGCACATGTACCATAAAACCTAAAGTATAATAATAATAATAATAAAAGAAAAAATAATAATAATACTAAATCTTATAGTATAGGTATATAAATTTAACCCATGAGACCAGTTGATTGCCTTTCTGTCTGAGGGAATCGAGGAAGATCATTTATATGGAAGTGATATTTTGGAAGACTTTGAAGGATGAATCTGAATTCTCTGCGTAAAGGAGGGAAAAGTCAATCCAGAAAGAATAAAAGGCAAATCTAAGGCTCAAAGATAAGAAAGTATAAAATATGTTCAGAGAAATACAACAGAAGTGTAGGGTTTGTGGAGGGGGAAGATGGTTCATGATCCTGGAAGGCAGGCTTGGTCCTGATGAAGGATCTTGGTGACTCTTTAAGGAGTTTGTACCTGATTCTATACACAATGGGGAGATCTCAAGACTTATAATTAAGGAAATAATTTCTATATTTTGGGAAGGCTTATTCTAGGAGCAGTGTTCACTATAGGATTGAGATTAATAGAATGGAGACAGGAGGCTAGTTAAAAGG
The DNA here is from genome assembly GCF_028885655.2 of Pongo abelii. Classification (NCBI taxonomy): domain Eukaryota; kingdom Metazoa; phylum Chordata; class Mammalia; order Primates; family Hominidae; genus Pongo; species Pongo abelii. The sequence goes on from NC_071998.2 coordinate 35,731,530, forward strand.
CCATTGCACTGAGATAAGACACTGAACTGAGTGTGAGTGGGAAGAGGAAAAATACATTTTGAATTAAAATTGGAAGAACTAGATGACAAACTAGGAATGGTGGCTTGGGAATGGGAAGTAGGCAACATAATTCTTAGATTTCTAGCATTTATGACCAAGTAAGTGATAACAACATACACTGACATGTAAAATACACTTCAAGTAAGCTGAGGGGTATGAGTCATAATTACACCAAATTGTTATACTATCTTTTTATTTTATTTCAGATGTCAACTCAAGCTGTTATTTTCATCTTGATGAATATCTAACTGATTCTTATCATTTGGATTTGGAGTATTGACCATAAACAGCATGTTGAATTATTTAATGACAAAACACATGTGACTACATCTGTTCCTTATGCAGTTTTCTAGGAACACCAACACCCAGAGTAGAACCCAGCTTTATCATGAAGGGACCATATCTAAAAGACGGGGCCATTTCTACTTTCCCAAGTATTTATGCACACCTACTCCCTAAAAGAAACAACAGGTTTGAAACCTTACCCAACTCTTCAGATAAACTTGCTATACAAACTTTCAGCTGTCTGCATGAAAAAATATGTTGGCAACTTTAATCTAACATATATATTTTGATATTTAAAACAGCTCATTGGGATTTAAAGGCATTTCATAATGTTTTCAAGTATTTTGGTTCATTTGTTTTGGTGGCTATATTAATATTCTGTCCCCACTATTCCGTTTATTATTAAGATGTCAATTATCATCATCAGTTATAGACAAACTGAATATCACAATCACGTAGATAAAGCAAACTATTTTTGACAATATTTATATGCTTATCTTCCAACACAACAGCTATAAAATTTGTGAGACTATTATCCTGTAAACCAATCATATTTAAAAGAGTTGTTCCTAGTCAATGAAATTATTACCTACTTTCATATTACCTTCCATAAATCACAAAAATACAGTCTCAAAAATAAAACCTACTAAGATTTTTCCCCAAAATTCAGAAACATGACTTTTTGAGGTTCTTATTTATTACCAATATGTAATAATTGTACATATGACTTTGTCCAGCAAACATGATGAAATAAGCAAACTGAAGAAGAACAAAAGGAAGAATGAAATAATCTTCATTGTGAACAATAAAAATCATTTTACAAGGCAAGCTTAAGCAAATGCTTAAGGATGTTTTATCTTGTCTCTAAAAACATAACACTTTTAGAATTTCTTGGGGTTCATAATTGTCTTTTAACAGCAAACAAGACAAAACAAAAAACCAAACAAGACAGCTATAATCTATGCTTTGATTTGGAGGGAAATAGAATAGGATAAATAATCTTTCACGCAGATATTTTACCGTGAAAGATAACATTTTGATTTATTTATTCAAATTGAATCTATTTTCTGAAAACAGCTTTATTATCACCTGGTGTTAGTATCTCACTATGCTTTTAATTACATATAACTGAGTAGTATTCACTATCATTTGCCAGCCAACAAACACAGGCACTATGTTTTTTGAAGAACAATACATGCTCTGCTAGTCTTTACACTGAATTGTTCACCTAATAGAAAATGAAAATACATACCTGTATCTTTTTTGTGAGTTTCTTGTTGCTATTTCTGCTCTGAAGAAAGTGTCCTAAGTTAACCAATAAATTGGCAACCCCACTAGCTCAAAAATACTTCCCTGGGGAGAATTGTGTTAAATTAGCATTGCTGGTAAATGCTTTCAAGAAGACTATACAATTATGGCCAGATGAACACATTCCTCATACAATTTCAGGATTAATATTAGTCTCCTAACAACCTAGAAATCAAGATCATAATTACTGACTGCCATTTCCCCCCATTGTCCAGGTAACTGGCCCTCAATATATGACCAATTTGAAACCTGGGAATCTTGAGAGAAAGCATCAGGTCTGCTGTTGGAAAATTGAATTCAAGTGCAGCCCTGCTCCCTGAACGCTCATATTCTTCCTTTCTTTTTGTGCTATTTGTTCGTCGCTATTGTGCAGAGCTATCGTTTGTGCACACATTCTATGTTAGATTTTCTACCCGATTGAGCTTGAAAAACCAAAGCTTAAGTACTAAATGTTTCCCTAAGGCCTGAATGGACTTAAAAGGACATAGGTGCAAAAAGAAAAGAAAGGAAAATAGGGGGAGAAAACACGGCTTGTTAAGTTGTTGCAATAATCTCATGCTGAGAATAAAGACCTTCAGAGTTAAGAGAATGAAAAACACTCTTCTAAATAGATTGCTTGCTTTTGTTGCACAGGTGGCAAGGCCTGGAAATATAAGATACAGGAACAGCAGGGCAGCCTGCTAGCATTTCATTAAGCTTAGAGAATAGCAGAATTGTGGAGTGGTTTCTTCCCACTTTACGAGAGACACAGGCTTCCTGACAACTTGGACTTCAGAGGGCTGATTTGCTGGTAGAAAACCAGGAAATACTCTGGAGAAAGGGTATAAATTCTAACATTTTGCAGAGACTTACCCCTTTTCCCCTTTACTAAAACAAAGTCCTTTCACATGAAACATGAATTTGTGATCATCACTGTTTTGGACTTTCCATCATTAAGTAACTCTCATACCCTTAATATAAAGTCAGTGTCAAATAACATGACTTCAGAGAAAATGCTGTCTCTAAACATTGCCACTTAAAATTATATAAGGTTAATGTACCATGGTATTGGGCAATCCCATTGATTCAGGGGCTAAATCACCCTACTCAATAAATGAACAATAAAACAAAATGAAAGAATACTGAATATTGGTGACCGTGAAATTTAAATTAAAACATACGTGTTGGTTGGCTGCTTTCATCTGTCTCCAGTACCATGTAAAAAATAAAATTAGTTGGCCTCAACTCATAAGTTATGTTTCCCTACCCAACTTTAAAGAGTTTAGGATCCTTAATCTCATGCTCTACTGATTTTAATTGGTGGTTATTTCCAATCAGATTGAGTATTTGCGTTTTGATGTCATTTTATTTTCGAAATAACCATTTTTAACTTTGGGAATTCAATCTGAATATGAAAATCCAACTGAGGAAAGAGCAGTAGCAATTAATATTTATTGAAGGCTTAACTAAGTTCCAAGCCCTTTGTGAAATTATTTTCAATGCTACATTTTGTTTAATCCTCACAAGAAATGGCTTTCTTATTTTCTGTATTTCAGGAGGAGAACGTTAATGGTGTGAAAGGTTGTCACTGGCCCAGTGTCACAATGTGTTTGGGACTTCACAGTACAACTCTACCACTGTCCCCATGCTCACCCACAATGTTAACACTTCCCTCAAATTCAAAATGCTTACGACCTCTGCATATCAGAAAGTCACAAATACTTCTCTTTTAGTTTAAAGTCACAAAGTGTCTACAAAGCAAAAGTTTTAGTACACAACGAAGGGAGGCGGCAAAAGAGAGAAAATTAACTCATGTTTACTGAATATTATAATGTGCTAAATTCTGTGGCATGTGCTTTCTATCTGCTAACTTATTTCATCTTCACCATATACAAGGAGTGTCATCTCTACAATGAAAACCGAACAAAACAAAAACCCAAGGCTTTAAAGTTGTGAGGTTAAGTAAACTGCATGAGTTCTCACATTTCATAGAGAACCAGAATGTGAAACCAGGTCTCCTGTCTTTTCCACTTACCAACCTCTTTTTCCAACTAAACTAATTATATCTACACCATTTTGCTTCCTGCCCTCAGCTATCAGTCTTCTCCCTACAGCAGAAGCACATTCAGCGAGATATTTGCAGTAATTCTTTGAACCAGAGAAATCCCTCACTCAGCTATTCATTCACCCAGTCGTTCATTCAGGACTATTTATCAAGGACTTACCATCTGCCAGGTACCAAATAATGAGATTCATCTATATTATCTTCTTAAGCTTCAGAAGGACCTTATTTTATTTTATTATGTAAAACTTTATTTATGTAAAACTTTATTTATGTAAAACAGAGGCTTCGAAAACTGATTACCTGTCCTAAGCTCACATAAGTAGTATCAAGTCCCATCCACCACAATCCACTGCTTACGTTGAGAAAATGGCCAGAACAACACACAAAAGAAATTATGTATTAAACACAGTGTCTCCATGTGGTAAGCCATTTCAGCATTATTTTATAGATAAGAAAGAAAAGCATGGCTCAGAGAAAATAAATGTGTGTGTTTAAACAGATAGTTTAATGACATTGTGGGAATGAGAACATTATTGTTCTTGAGTTTCTGGCTAGCTGTTAAATTCATGTTCTTCAATATTTACTGTCTTACAAAGCTCTTTAGGCTGTCAGAAAAATAATTCAAGGAAATGCAAAGCAACACATAAGAAATAATTTCAACTTATTCCAAAGAATGATTAAATATATGATTCAAGGTACAATGAAAGTTTAGGTGAAATAAAGCAGAGGATTGTGGCTTTACATAATACATATTAGTGTAACCTTCTTGTCTATACTAATAGACAAGGTGAGAGGTCACTCTCTCTCAAAGAAATCTGATTCATCTCAAAATCTCTGAAGCTGGCCCCACTTGAAGTTTCTATCTCCTACCCTAGCTCTCATTTACCTAATCAAAATTAGTCATTAAGCACTTAACACGTGCAAATCACAAATAACCCTAAATATTTTCTTGCACTAAATGCCCCAAATAGATTATGGTGATAGTGGCCCAGCTCTGTAAATACACTTTTGAAAACTTCTTGAACTGCACATTTACAATAAGTGAATTTTATGGTATATAAATTAAATTTTGATAAATGTTATCCCTTTGAATTAGGCATATAAGGATGGAAAACTTTAGAAAGACATTGTCACATAGTGAAAAGAACATAAGCTTTGAAATCAGACTTAGTTTACATCTTCTCTCAATTTGGTCATCTTGAAAAATTTAATTCACCTCAGGGTTTTATTTTTCTCATAGGGAAAATGAGAAAGACAACGTGTACCATCACAGAATAATTATGAAGATAAAAAGAAGTAATACATTAATAAGTGCCCAGTAGAACATAAAACCTTAAAACTCAGCAAGTCCTTATTTTAAGAATTGATAATGGACCTTTTGGAATGGAACTATAAAGGGATAGAGACTTTAAAGTCTTACATCCTTTTCACTACTCCAATGTTGGCTCAAGACAATACCAGCCTCAGCCTTCATAGTGGTGGTATTCCTCACCTCCTTTAACTATTCATGTCATCCAAGCCAGCAGTTCCATATATCTCCTTTTTCTCACCCTTTAATAAGTGCTCACAGCTGGGCGCGGTGGCTCATGCCTGTAATCCCAGCACTTTGGGAGGCTGAGGCGGGCAGATAACAAGGTCAGAAGTTAGAGACCAGCCTGGCCAACATAGTGAAACCCTGTCTCTACTACAAATACAAAAATTAGCCGGGTGTGGTGGTGGGTGCCTGTAGTCCCAGCTACTTGGGAGGCTGAGGCAGAAGAATCGCTTGAACCCAGGAGGCAGAGGTTGCAGTGAGCCAAGACAGCACCACTGAACTCCAGCCTGGGCGACAGCCTGGGGGACAGACCGAGACTCTGTCTCAAAAAAAAAAAATAAGTGCTCACAGCAATGTCCCTGGTGAGCCTTCTAGTTGTTGTCATACAACTTCCTAAAGTTAGGTCAGGGAAGTTAGTCTATGTAGCACCATCCTTTGACAATCAGACCTGATGTCCAGACACTTCCAGTCATTCCCCATAGCCAGGCATAGATTCTGACTCGAATTCAAAGTGAGCTTTATACTTAGTAAGGATAACTCCCAGTGTTATAGGATTGAGAGATTCTGTTGAAAGTGGTTTACATGCAGATTTACTTGCCAGCTTACAGCTGATATTCTTATTTCTATGACTGTGCGGCTCACAGGGAACCAAATGGGAACCATCTCTTTGCATTCCACAGGAAATATGCAAAGAAAACACTAAAAGGAATTTTAAGATGCCTTCATTATTAATATTCAAAGTCAATATTTAAATTCCCAATAATGTACGCTCCAAGAATTATGGAACAGTTTAGACAAAGCTTTTAAATTAAGTAAGGATATTTTTTCTGAATTTTTGACTAGGAGCAATTTACTTACTTTGTTAGGTCTAAAGATGAGATGTGACTTCATAGCCAAATATCAGTGATTCTGATTGCTAAAAAATAAAGGAACTTTTTAAGGAAGATGGCTATTCTAAAAGGTTTAAACTGTACAGATCTTATTTGAAGAAACATCAGACTCTATTTCCTTTCTGAAAGCTGTTACAGCTTTAGAACAATACTAACTTTTTTAAAGTCCCTGCATTTTCAACCGTGGAATACCCCTTTTTGTAAAACTGCTGCATGTGTACAATGTTGGGAAAGCTAAGACAAGTTGTATGCCTACAAGTTGTATGCCTCATTTGTGCATGTTTGAATAAACATATGGATCATAAAAAGTAGTTTGGGAAACAATATATTGTTAGCCCAACCTTGTTTGTGACAAATATATGGCATTTGCTCATTGTGATTAGTGGGATCAATAAGGCAATTTTCCTACTTTGGACTATGCCTTCTCCATTTCTTTCAGTCTTGTTATCATTATGCTTAAAGTTTTTTGTTCCCCAGGCTTTATCTCCAGTTTCTTCTCGTCTTAAAAAATAGTCTCTTTTATTCATCTTGTTTATTCCTCTAGCTTTGACTACTGCTTAGAATTTGACAACTACAAATTTAAGTGTTTCATACTTGAACTTTCTTTTGAATTTATTATTCATATAACCACTTGTTTATTAAAATTTGTAGCCAATAATTCCATATGTATCTCAAATAAAGTGTGTGCTAAATCAAACCAACCATCTTTTTATTCTTTTCCCAAACATGATTTTCTTTCTGTGTTCCATACTTTCTCCCACTTTTTAAGCTGAAAACTTCAGGGCCACATGGTTCTTTCTTATCTCTTAACTACACTTTCATTTGCACAACCAGGTCCTTCTAAATCTATATCTAAAATTTCACTGGAATCCGTCTTTGTTTTCTATCCCCTTTCTCTTATTTCTGCCCAAGTTCATCATGTTTCTCATAAACTGTTACAAGAACTCCTTCCCATTCATGCTATTTCCAATGCAACCTACCTCTAGTTGATTCTTCACATTGCTACTCTATTGATCTTTCCAAATACAGAAATAATCAGGTCAATTATCTGGAGGTAAAAAATTGCAAAACTCACGATATGGTATTAAAAGCTCTTCATAACTTGCCTAAATGTGCCCCTCCCAAAATCATCTCCACACATTCCCTATCATAACCTTTTGTGTTCCGCTGCTTGCCACAACTGATTTTTCAATATTCTCTGACCAAATTGTGCATTTAGTGGGCAATGAATAACAGTATTTTCTCTGAAGATGTGGTATATTAAGGACGGCCACCAAAATTCTGGGAGTCTTTTTCCCATTTTCTTAATTTTGGGCAAACACACAGAAATGATACTGTCTTTCTAAGTGCTAGCCTTAAGAGGCTCACAGCTTCTGCTTCCTGTCTCCTGGAATACATGGTCTTGAAACCGTCTGCCATGCTGTGAGAAAGCCCAGGTAGTTTCATAGAAAGGGCCCCAGATGGCAGCCCTAGTTGATCTGCCAACCAACAACTGGCCAACAACTTACTAAGGCAGCCACTCCAGCTGAAGCCACACTGAGTAGAAACAAGCTGTGCCTGTCAAGTCCTGCTCAAATTGAAGATTTGTGAGCAAAATAAATAACTGTTGTGGTGAGATACTATGTTTGGGGGGTTTGATATGCAGACAATAGATACCTGAAATAGCACTGGATGAATACTTTTCCATCTTTCTCTGCCTGATTAATTTTTTCTTGTTCTTAAAGATACAGTTCAAATGCCATCTTACTTCAGAGTACAAAGCCTTCCCCAATCTGTTGAGGCAAGGTTAATTACTCTATTTTGTGCTTCTCCACTACTTAGTACATTCCCCTCTACAGTGTTGAATGTCCACCCTCCAAAAAACACTGCAAATCTATTTTTTCTTTTTCTTTTTTTTTTTTTTTTTTTTTTGAGATAGAGTCACACTCTGGCGTCACCCAGGCTGGAGGGTGGTGGTGCTAATCTCAGCTCACTGCAACCTCGCCTTCTGGGTTCAAGCATTTCTCGTGTCTCAACCTCTCAATCCTGAGTAGCTGGAATTACAGGCTTGTGCTGCCATGCCCAGCTAACTTTTGTATTTTTAGTAGAGACGGGGATTTGCCACATGCTGGCCAGGCTCGAACTTCTGACCTCATAAGATCTACCTGCCTTGGCCTCCCAAAGTACTGGGATTACAGGCATGAACCACTGCACCCAGACTGTAAATTTCTTATGAGTAAGATTTGTATTTGTACGGTAATGATTAAAACAATTGAATTACTTGAACATTTAATGTGGTAAATCCTATACTGTGCTAACTTCTATTTTTAACTTTATTCTATCCACAAACATTTATTGAGCTCTGTATACCAGGCAGTATATTATGTGATAAAAATGCAGCATGAATAAGGTATGGCCTCCTGACCTTAATAATCATGTCACCACATTATCCCAAATCACCTTTTCTGTGCTATATGGCACAGATTTCTGGGAAGTCAACCAAGCGCATGTCCAAGGCCTCAAGTACATTCAGAGATCTTACTGGGGAAAAATATTGTCCTTTCTATTGATCCTCATGAGTTCCAGGAAGAACAGATGGTGACTGTTCCAATGTCTTGGCAGAAAAACCCAAAAAACTCCACAAGAACTCTTCAAAGTTTTGCAAGAAAATTAAAAGTCGACTTTCTAAATGTGTAGTAAAGTCTTCAGTCACCAACACATAATATTCAAGACCTAGGCACATGCCTCAAAAATAAGTCATGACTAGCCTGGGATCCAAATTTTACCAAATACTTGTTTTACATATTTGATATATAAGAAAAATAGTGCAATGAACATTGAAACTATTGTTGCTTTCAACTCTCTATGCTCTAGGCTGAATGTGTGGTCCTCAAACTACTGTCTCAAATGTCCAAGGAATAATGTTCATAAATTCAGATTTAATATAATCTCCCCAGGTTTATACAGAAAAAGAAAAATACCGTTTGAATTAAGTTGCACTTTTATAAAATCATTATGCATTGTTTTATTTATATAGACTGTTAGATTTTTGAGGATATGTACTTTGTCTTATTAGTCTATAAACCACAATATCTAGCACAATGCCTGACCATATACTGGATGCTCAATAAAATAAGAGAATTAATTAACTAACTTGAACTAGTAAATATATAAACAGCAATAACTTTACCTTCAGTACACCATCAGTAAAAGTGTCCCTGCTCAGAAAATTGTGTGTTTCCTCTTATTTGACAATGAGCAATACATATTCCAAGAGTTTTCCCTTTTTGTCTTAGCTGTCAGGAAACTCTGGACTAAATTTTATGTTCCACCATAACTTTTGTGGAGATGTCAAATTTTGAGAAAATTACAGTGCATTCTTGTTCATTCAACAAAAAGATTGTTAGCTTGATTCTCATTGCCAAATGTACTTCAATGCAGTAAAGTTGCATTTCACTTAAAATAATCCATACTTCTCAGTGACATTCCCCTTCTCTCCCTTTTCCATAAATTTAAGCCAGTGAGATTCTATCATATGTATATTCTAACTTAATCTGACATTAGGAATAGAGTCCAGAACAAAACTAAGAACACAAAAAGTCACTGTGCTGAATATTTCTAGAAAGAAAAGTACTAATTCAAAATGAAAAAATTTCTTTTGAGGACCAGATGGTCTACATGAAACAAAGTTTTACATCTGTGTAGCTTACCTGTGCTCCACATTTATAGGCACATGGGATGGGTTGTAACAGAGTGAGTTCCCTAATACAATTTAAAAACCTGACATCGGCAGTTTCTCCTACAGTACTAGCATGCTGGTTTTCAAGAAGAAAGAACTGTATCAACAGAATCAAGTCAGACCATGGTCTCCAAGAGGCAGACAGATGGTCCTCAAAACATTAGACTCACAAAAGCAGACGGCTCAAAACAATTCTGATGTTACCAACTGAATATAATTCAGTACTTACGGTAGCTCACCAATAAAGAATGATAATCTGTTCTCCCTTATAAAAGGGATAAAACTGAGTTTGTTTGCACAGACTAGGGTTACAGAGAAGGCCTAAAGTATGGAGGGCTCATAAGCCTATTTCGTTACAGATATGATCTTTAACTTTCCCTAGACGAAAAAGCCAAAAATAAACATTTCATAACTTTTAATGTGTGGTTAGCAAATACAGTTGGCCCACGGTCATGTTCCCCATAGCCCAGAATCCTGGACCGAGTCAGCTTAGCTGGATCATTGTGGCTGCTGGCTTAAAGCCTTACCCTGTAGTTTCAAAAGAACAGGGTCTTTTTTATCCACTTAGCTCAGTTGCTATAAACACTTGCTGTATGTTAAATGACTTCTCAGGTCCATCCAATCTTATTTGCACATCATTAGTCTGTGAAGGATGAAATGAATGCCTTAGGATAGCTAAGTTTGCTAAATACTGAGACCTTTGTAAATGAAAAGCCTTTCATATAAAATATTACATCAGGGTTGGCTAACATTCCTGTTTCATGAGTCATTGGGACCTCCAAGTCATCCTTGAAATTTCAGATTCACTGAAGACGCTTCCAGACACGTACAGCCCTTCATTTTTCTTTTTATTATTTTTATTTTTTTTTAATTTATTATTATTATACTTTAGGTTTTAGGGTACATGTGCGCAATGTGCAGGTTAGTTACATATGTATACATGTGCCATGCTGGTGCACTGCACCCACTAACTTGTCATCTAGCATTAGGTATATCTCCCAATGCTATCCCTCCCCCCTCCCCCCACCCCACAACAGTCCCCAGAGTGTGATGATCCCCTTCCTGTGTCCATGTGTTCTCATTGTTCAGTTCCCACCTATGAGTGAGAACATGCGGTGTTTGGTTTTTTGTTCTTGCGATAGTTTACTGAGAATGATGATTTCCAATTTCATCCATTTCCCTACAAAGGACATGAACTCATCATTTTTTATGGCTGCATAGTATTCCATGGTGTATATGTGCCACTTTTTCTTAATCCAGTCTATCATTGTTGGACATTTGGGTTGGTTCCAAGTCTTTGCTATTGTGAATAATGCCGCAATAAACATACGTGTGCATGTGTCTTTATAGCAGCATGATTCATAATCCTTTGGGTATATACCCAGTAATGGGATGGCTGGGTCAAATGGAATTTCTAGTTCTAGATCCCTGAGGAATCGCCACACTGACTTCCACAAGGGTTGAACTAGTTTACAGTCCCACCAACAGTGTAAAAGTGTTCCTATTTCTCCACATCCTCTCCAGCACCTGTTGTTTCCTGACTTTTTAATGATTGCCATTCTAACTGGTGTGAGATGGTATCTCATTGTGGTTTTGATTTGCATTTCTCTGATGGCCAGTGATGATGAGCATTTTTTCATGTGTTTTTGGTGAAACAGCCACTTTCATAACACACTGGTGTGAGTTTAAGGGCACACCATTTTCACAGGGTACTTTTGTCAATATCTATCAAAATTTAACATTTTTGTAAACCACATGCATGAATGTAGTTTACATTCTCTTAAGAGTAAATAAATCAAATCAATCTAATTTATTTTGCTGTATACATTTATAACAGGTATTTCCATTATCTAATAATAGCTTCTTACACATCCTTTTACTAAGGTAACCAGTGGTGTTCGTAATGTTTCACAGAATGGTTAGTATTTTAAATCCTTAGCAGACATTATAATTATTGGTCATGATTTTAATTAATAATTTCTATTGATCATAGAGTAGATAAATCATGGCATGACAGTTCTATGGAATAAAATGCACGTAGTATAATGATGTATATCTATATAGACTGACAAATACTGAAGAGTCATCAAGACAAACTGTTAACAAAACAATAACCCATTTCATAATGTGTGTGGTAGTATCTCATTTATACTTTACTTTTCAAATGTATATGAGTGTGCGTGTATATGTGAAAGAGAGTGTCTGTAAATGCATAGGTAATGATGAATAAAAATACCTGTTTACACCATTTCAAGAAGAGTATTATAGATCACTTTGGACTAAATTTTTGATAGTAGAGAAATGGCTGGATTTATGAGATAACTAGGAGGTTAAATCAACAGGACACAGTGAAGAGTTGAATATAGAGGTGAGGAAGTGGGCAATGTAAGACTGACCACTGGGTTTATAGGGGACAGAAGAAGTTGAATAGTGGTGACATCCACTGATATTGAAAGATGATAAAATCTTGGGGAGGGTTTATGATTTTGCTTGTGAACATGCTTATTTTCAGATGCCTGTGAGGTATCCATGAAGTGATGACAAGGAGGGTGATGAAGTTCAGGCCTGGAACTGAAAGGAAAAATCAGGCCTGGTGATCGATAAATACATATCACCTGCACAAAGATAACTGAATATGTAAAGAAGGTCCCAAAGGAAATGAGGAAAGAAGAGAACCTTGAGGTATGTCAACGTTAATGGACAGACAGAAGAAGATGAACTTGAAAGGATGCAGAGAACAGGCGGCCAAATGATAGAAAAATCAGAAAGAACTTACAGTAAAGGATCCAAAAGAACAGAAAGTTCAAGAAGAGACAGATCAAGGATTTTAATGTCTGCTGAGGACTTAATGTCTATTGTTTTGAACATTACAAACATCATTGGTTACCTTAGTGAAAAGATGTGCAGGAAGCTATTATTTGATATGGAAATATCTCTTATAAGGTATACAGCAAATTTTAAGTTACCATCTCTCTATGTGTAGTTACCAGCTAAGATACATAAGCTTTGTCTTATAGGCATCCAAAGGCCAAAAGTAAGCCTTTGAATATTAGCTAATAAAAGTTATCTAACTTTATAAGCTTCACCTAGCAAAATTTATTTCTCCATTCCTCATAGAAATTTTTTAAAAGAAATTGTAACATAGATAAAGCTTAGGTGATCAATGATTTTCTTTCAAACATAATACTTGCACTTCAACAGTAATTCAGTTATGTAGAATCACTTTTCTTTTTTTGCTTTCAAAATTAAGAAAGCAAAATATTTAAATAAAAAATAAAACATTGGAAAAAACATTGGCCAAAAACTTAGCCATCTCTTTTTAAATTTTACCCTAGCTTTTCACTAGACCTTAAATCATTTTAGCACTTATTCCATGAATAGAAGTTCTCATTTAGCTTCAGTAACTTGGGTATTTGTGACCAAATGAATTTGAAGTATGAATAACAAAAATAATTTCTGTAAACCTTCCCTCTATTTTGGCCTGGAAAACCATCAAGCTCATACTTGGCAAGATTTTCTAACATAATCTAATACACAAACCAGCTAATGCACTTGGCATTCTTCTGTAGACCCAACTTATTCATTGGTGTCATAAAATAACATTCCAGATGGGGTAATCTTAAGATTTTTCTTAAAAAATTAAAGATGGGGTAATCTCCTACTTTATTTTGTTGTAAATCTTCAGAACAAAAATAATTGAAAATAAGTATTTGTATGATTTCAGTATCAGTACTCAATGTTACATAATACCTGGGAAATGAAACAAAAAAGGATATCATTCTTTTTTATTACAAAATCTCTGTAAGAAAGATTTTTCTTTCTTCGTTCTAATTAGAATTCATAAAATCCTCTTTTGTACGTGTGTATTAGCTTTAAGGCTCTTCGCCATGCTCATATAATGCCTGGAATTAGGAGACATCTGGGAACTTAGAATTTGTCAAATTATTTCTCTTCTTGCATTTTGATTTTGAGCTCCTTCTTAAGGATAAAATTTATTTCCACATTATTTACTGAGTATTGGTCTTTGGTGATGAATGGGCCAAAAGCAATATATGGGGACCAGAGTAAAGGTACAGGTTTGTGTGCAGAAGGCACAAGTGAGGAGATTTTGAATTTAAATTTGAGCTATTGATCAGGAGTTTGGAGTGAGGCTAACTGATCTCTGAGAAGATGTGAACAAACTTCACTGCATTTAGACTATATAATTAAGACTTACTGGTCTCAAGTTTTAATAGTTATTTTGCAAGAGCATATTTTAAATGTGACTTTTGTAATAGTCAAGTAATAATTTAGATTCTGAAATGCACATAATTGTTTTCCTTTGTAGATCTCTTAGATCCCCCTCCCTTACAAGACTCTGAGTTTCATGGGAATGGTGATAAGATTTTGGAATTTTTTGCATTCCCAGGGCCTAGTACAATAACTGTTAGACAATGATTGCTTAACAAAAGGCTGGGTAAATACATTAATGCATTAATCAATCAATCAATTAGAAGTCAATTCAATATACCCCTTCCAAATTCTGAACAATTATTCTACTTTATAAAAATTGGTAGATAAAACATATTTTAAGGGCTTACCATTTATTTAGACAATGCTTAATTATATTTTAAAAATTTTAAGTATATAAACAATGGAGTTCAAGACCAGCCTGGGCAACATAATGAGACCCCATTTCTACAAAAAAAAAAAAATTTAATTAGCCGAGTATGATGGTGAGTGTTTGTATTCTCAGCTACTCAGAAGGCTGAGGTAGGAAGATCTGTTGAACCCAGGAGTTTGAGGCTGCAGTGAGCTGTGATGGTGCCATCACCCCACTGCCCACCAGCCTGGACAACAGAGAACCTGTATCTAAAAAAAATGGGGTGCGGGGTTGATAAATACTGATTTATATTTTCAAGAAGCTACAATCTAGTCAATGAAAAGATAAAGGATAGCACTATTAACAACAATAGCAGCAACAATAACAAAAACCTACCATGTGATAAGTAAAACTGTGTAACAATTCAGAATAAGAAAGGCATGTGGCACAGATGCTAGCTGAGCCCAACATAGACAGCCAACTCACAGATGTGATAACTAAATAAATGTTCATGGTTATATGCCATTGAGATTTTATAGGTGTTTGTTGTGCAGCAATGGTTTATTTAAGCACCTCCAATCTCCAATTTACCATGAAATTCTGCAGTTTATTTCCACAGTTCCTTTACTATCCTAGTCTAAGTCATCTTCATCACTCACCTGAGCAATTGTTACCACCTTGCAGCTAGTCTCCCTATGTCCATTTTTCTCTCTCTGGTTCTTTGCCCACTGCACTCAGAGTGATCTTTTACAATGCTAATTGGAATATAATTCCATCTGTTTAAAATATTTTAACAGCTTCCCATTGAACTTAAGATAAAGTCTCACATTTTTACATGGTCTACAAGATCCTGTATAATATGTGTCCTGCCTATGGGTCCAGCCATGTTGCAGGTCTCTGTTTCTCACTGGACACTGTCTAGTCACCCTGGCTTTTTTTTTTTAAGTTTTAAGAACACACAATGTGTCTTCCTTCTTCTGAACCTTTGCACAGATTACTCCTTAGCTTGCAATGCACTTCTCCAAAGCCCACTTTTCTACCATGATTAAATCCTACTTACCTTTCAAATTTTGCTAAAAGTTCATTTTAATGCCCTTTCTGACTATATAAGAATGCTCCATCCTACAAAGTTCCATGGCATTTTATATTTTTCCTTATGTCACTTACCAAAATCAGTCATTATGTATTTATTAGTGCATTTACAGATTAATATCAGTGTTCTTCACCAAACTCTGTTGGCAGGAATCATGTGTCTCTTGTTGATCACTATATATCCAGTTTCTCTTGTATATTCTGGCCCATAATACGTGCTCAATAAATATTAGTTTAATTAATTTTGAGATATAAGGGATGTGTCCAGGTTATCTTCTACACCAAGAAGCACATCAAAACTATCTGAAATATTAAATAAAAATGTTGCCTCTATCCCTTGTTGCTTTGACATTGGAAGTTATCTTTACAAAAGAAGATGTATATTTATGTTCTTTTAGATTACTGTACAACTTCTATGCCTCCTTTCTACTCACAGTCCACTGGAGAGTGTTAGATAAATAACCACTTACTCTCCTGTAAGGAATCCAGATTCATAAAAATTTTAAGCTTTAACCCACAACAAATTTGGGAGAAGATAGATACATAAAGAAATAGGTAGCTAGCTAGCTAGATAGGCAGTGTATTTAGTTAGATTGGCTTGCTCATACATTTGTGGACCCACTGGAAATCAGCTGATCAGAGTTGGGCACGGTTGGGGCAGCCACCAAGTTCACTGATAGCCTAGGCTCTGAGCTGATACACTGTTATGCCTTACTTTTTCTATTGGCCAAAGCAAGTCACATGGCCAAACCAAAACTCAAGAGCCAGAGAAATATGCCCTGCTTCTTTAATATGAGGAAACACAGTCAAATATAAGGAGCATGGGAAGGAAAAGGTTAAGGTTTAGGGCCAATATGCAATGTACCACAAGAGGCGAGGAAATAACAACATCAAGTACAAAATATACATACTACCAGTTAGACACAAAAGTAGTCTAGCTAAGATGTAGGGTTTTCATGGCACTTGTGAAGAATGTGTTCCCTATGTTATCTTATTTTATGTTGATCTGAAAAAATAATTATGACATTTTGTGTTGATTCTCTTTTTTGTTTTGCACTTAGGTATTATGAAATGTATGCTGAGCACTCTTATTCTAGTCTTCAACTTCAAATGGGATAACATTTTTGTCTATTTAGCATAAATCATAGCACTAAAATCTACCCAAAATGTAAATGCTTCTCAATCTTATGTCACTTTATTTACCATAAAATACACATATAATAAAAGTTTGAATGTAAATATGATTCATCTTGTTTGGGAAAAATAATTTTTCATTCCCGTGATGATAAGACTCAATTTTCAGTATGACTGGGGTCCATAAGATGGGAAAGGTTGAGAGCCTCTGAACTCAATGCCTCCACAAAGTCCTGTGTAGCTATTTGGATTTCAATTTGTAATTCACAATGATTCATATATTTTATAATTTCCACATCAATATCATGTTGGCCAACTATACTGTATCTGTAAGACTGTGCTGTATAAAAATAGTCCTTCTTAACTATTTTCAGTCCCAATAACCATTTTTTAAATTTATTTATTCTGTTAGTGTCACAAATTATTACATGCTCCTGAGAAAACAAGGAAATCTAAGCAATCTGCATTATATTACTTACAGTAGGAAACACCATATATTGAGCCACAAAAATTTAAAAATTGGACACTATATGGTACATTTGAAAGACAAATCAATATAGGAGAAACTGAATGAATCAAATCTTTAAAAGATTTAAGAATTGTAACCTGTGGGAGTGTCAATGAAAGTTCAGAGAAAAGTGAATGGCTATAATTAATACCTGTTAACTGCTTTTGGCCTTCAGGCTCACCCTGCCCAATGATGCATAACAATTAGAAAACATTTCATTACCAGCTGGCATCAAAGGATTAAATGTGTGTGAAAGAGCTTTGAAAACTATAAGTCATAAAACAGGACAGCTGTTATTTTCATTATTACTATGAAATGACGCACCAAGTGGGCAGGCCATTTGAAACTTCACCAATAAATATT
The DNA here is from genome assembly GCF_028885655.2 of Pongo abelii. Lineage (NCBI taxonomy): Eukaryota > Metazoa > Chordata > Mammalia > Primates > Hominidae > Pongo > Pongo abelii. The sequence continues at coordinate 35,749,048 of NC_071998.2, forward strand.
AATGATCAGTAAACTTTGAATAACGTGCACGCACCATAGCTAAGGGAATGTATAGGTTATCCTTCCCATTTATTATAAAAGCGCATGTCAAATTTGAGATTTGACTAAGAGTTTTCTAATTTTGTGAAAATAATGACACCAGTTTATTTTCAAATATAGATTTCTCACAAAATTAATATGAATAAAAGAATATACTTTCCTTATATTTTTACAGAGGAGAAAGGAATCTTCAAAGCAATACCATATATCTATCATGTTTATGCCCACTTGCAGATTTAAAAACAAAGTGAAACAATTAATTATCAGAGAGGCTCAAATATTGCCTACTGTCATGTTACCAATAAATATTGGATATGGGATTTCAACACAGGTCCGTCATATATTTTAATCCCATTTAGATATGAGTTCTCTGACAGATGTAAAAGAGGTGTAAGGCTGTAAACTACTAAATCTTTACATCTCCAGCATTAATCCATTAAAGAGTAGATAAATAACTATTAGGTTTGCAATGAATTGTTGGATTTGCTTCTTGAGATGCTTTCCCATGTGACCTGATGACCACAGTACACCATTCTATACTCGGTAGTTAAACATAATCTATTGACTTGCTTGTCCAAAGTTCTTATGACAGGCTTGTTCCATTCAATCATCCACCCACCCATCCATCCATTCATTCAAATGCCTTCCATGTGCCAAGTATATAAACAATGACTAAGCAATAGGATAATTATTTTAGTGAAGAATAGATCTACCTAGGAAAAAATGAAAAGTCATTTATCTGAAAATTTGTGGGTGCAAATTTTCAGGAGTGTTCCAGGCACATTTAAGGCAGAGATATGATGGAATGGTGGTTTGGGAGGAAACAGTTGGTGGTTCTTTATGGCTGGACAGTAAAGTACAAAGATTACAGCATATGAGATACTGACAGACCAGATAGTCAGAGGCCAGATAGCTGTTTATTCTACTCAAATGTAAAAGGTAAAGACTAATTGGTCTATAGAAAATACTGGATACTTCTAGATAATATGCTGGAAAAACACAAAGACATCTTACTAGACCTCCCTACTGAAGCATGGGGGCCGCAGAATTAAAAAAATAAGCAATAATTTTTATCAGCTGTGAAAAATAGAGTTGTATCCATCTGTCTGAAATATAATGGTTTTCTTCCAGGCAAAACGTAGCCTGAATGAGACAGAATTCTATATAGAAATCAATAAGTAGAGGAAACTGTAACTGAAACCAGGACTGAGAGGGCTTAGAAAATGTCAGGCCAAGGCCAGTAGAGTGGAGCTTCCTTCAGGGTCAATGATCAGGAGAAGGCCAAAGGAGTGTTGGAATGGCAGCTATATCCATTCATCAAGATAGACAAACAGCAGAAAAGGAAAATGGTATAAAAAAATCAAAGGAAATGCTTTTAATAAAATCAATGAACAGCAAGAAGCAGGAGGCTAATGCAAGAAAAGTTTCAATTCATGTTCTCAATAATCAAGAAAATATTGTACTTTCTGATATCGAAGTAGGCAGTCATGAAAATAGATGAGATTAGAGAGATGGCATGGAAGCTAAAAACTCAGTTGTTAAATTAATAAATACAATGGAGACAGTATATAACACATACAACACATACAAGAACATAGATAATGCAATTAAATGTTACAAGACAAACTTTTGAAATTTTCTCAGAATTCAAAATTAATAAGTAAATAAACATGATGAAAGAAAAGAGCTTTGGGTGACAACAATGTGTATGGATAGTAAGACAGCATGCTCAGTAGTTAAAAAATAAAACAATATTTACTGGAATAAAGTGAGACATGACTCTTCAGATAAAAATGGTTTCCTAAGTACCAAGTACTAGTAAGAAGAATGTTGTATTTTTAGTGCAGAAATTATTCCTATTGATAGGTTATGATTTGGGGAGGAAGAAAAATGGACAGATGCCACATGATATACTGAAATCTTTAAGATTTATTCATGCAGTATTCAGTAACATGGAAGCAAGTGTATATCAATTTTTAGGTATACAGTAAATGGGAACAATGTTTTAAATATTGTTTTAAAAGTATTGCATTTTAAAAGGCTTATTGTAAGCTACTTTCTTCACAGAATTAGAAAACTCCACTTTAACTTTCATATGGAACCAAAAAAGAGCCCACATAGCCAAGACAATCCTAACCAAAAAGAACAAAGCTGGAGTCATCACGCTACCTGACTTCAAACTATACTACAAGGCTACAGTAACCAAAGCAGCATGGGACTGGTACCAAAAGAGATATAAAGACCAACAGAACAGAACAGAGGCCTCAGAAATAGCACCACACATCTACAACCATCTGATTTTTGACAAACCTGACAAAAACAAGCAACAGGGAAAGGATTCCCTATTTAATAAATGGTGCTGGGAAAACTGGCTAGCCATATGCAGAAAACTGAAACTGGACCCCTTGCTTACACCTTATACAAAAATTAACTCAAGATGGACTAAAGACTTAAACATAAAACCTAAAACCATAAAAACCCTAGAAGAAAACCTAGGCAATAACATTTAGGACATAGGCATGGGCAAAAACTTCATGTCTAAAACACCAAAAGCAATGGCAACAAAAGCCAAAATTGACAAATAATATCTTACTAAACTAAAGAACTTCTGCCCAGCAAAAGAAACTATCATCATCAGAGTGAACAGGCAACCTACAGAATAGGAGAAAATTTTTGCAATCTATCCATCTGACAAAGGGCTATTATCCAGAATCTGCAAGGAACTTAAACAAATTTACAAGAAAAAAACAACCCCATCAAAAAGTGGGCAAAGGATATGAACAGACACTCCTCAAAAGAAGACATTTATGTGGCCAACAGACATATGAAAAAATGCTCATTATCACTGGTCATTAGAGAAATGCAAGTCAAAACCACAATGAGATAACATATCACCCCAGATAGAATGGTGATCATTAAAAAGTCAGGAAACAACAGATTCTGGAAAGGATGTGGAGAAATAGGAACACTTTTACACTGTTGGTGGGAGTGTAAATTAGTTCAGACAATGTGGAAGACAGTGTGACAATTCCTCAAGGATCTAGAACCAGAAATACCTTTTGACCTAGCAATCCCATTACTGGGTATATACCTAAAGGATTATAAATCATTCTACTATAAAGATACATGCACACATATGTTTATTGCAGCACTGTTCACAATAGCAAAGACTTGGAACAACCCAAATGCCAATCAATGATATACTGGATAAAGAAAATGTGGCACATATACACCATGGAATACCATGCAGCCATAAAAAAGATGAGCTCACTTCTTTTGCAGGGACATGGATGAAGCTGGTAACCATCATTCTCAGCAAAATAACACAGAAACAGGAAACCAAACACCACATGTTCTCACTCATAAGTGGAAGTTGAACAATGAGAATACATGGACACATGGAAGGGAACATCACACACCGGGTCCTGTTGGGGGGTGGGGGGCTAGGGGAGGGATAACATTAGGAGAAATACCTAATGTAGGTGATGGGTTGATGGATGCAGAAACCACCATGGCACCTGTGCACCTGTGTAAAAAACCTGCACGTTCTGCATATGTATCCCAGAAATTAAAGTACATTTAAAAAAATCACTTTAAAAAAAGGCTTAAAATTGCAGCAAATAAAAGAAAAAAAATTACCTTAAAAAGATACAAAATCAATTGGTTTGGAATAAGACTTTTCTTTTATGGCATAAAATAACAGGAATCAATGATTTGTGGAGGAAATGATTCTGAAACAAGAATTGTATGTCCAATCAATTTATCTCACATGTTCAAAAGTTGCTAAAACTTTTGTTAGACAAGCAAGAACTCAGAGAGTGTGACATCTATATGCTGTTGCTGAGAAATTGCTCAGACATATCCTAGCTAAGAGGTGAACCCAAATGAAGAATTCAACTATAAGAATTTCAGTATTAAATAATTAATACTGATAACATAATCTAATACTCTTTGCAATTATAAATATGACAAATCTTGTAATTAAAATGTATTAATAAAGTTCTTAATCTTCAAAATAAATATCAAAATTATATCTAAACATGAATCACTTAAAAGAAATATTACTACTCTGGACCTAAATCCCAGATAACATAAAAAAATTGAGATGAGTCCATCAATGATAGACTGGATTAAGAAAATATGGCACATATACACCATGGAATACTATGCAGCCATAAAAAAGGATGAGTTCATGTCCTTTGCAGGGATATAGATGAAGCTGGAAACCATCATTCTGAGCAAACTATCGCAAGGACAGAAAACCAAACACCGCATGTTCTCACTCACAGGTGGGAATTGAACAATGAGAACACTTGGACACCGGGCGGGGAACATCACACCCGGGGCCTGTTGTGGGGTGAGGGGCAGGGGGAGGGATAGCATTAGGAGAAATACCTAATATAAATGACGAGTTAGTGGGTGCACCACCCCAACGTGGCACATGTATACATATGTAACAAACCTGCAAGTTGTGCACATGTACCCTAGAACTTAAAGTATAATAAAAAAAAAAGTTGAGATGGTAGAAAAGGAAGGAATAATTACACATCAAAGTTTCCATCATATTCAAGATAAATTATTGTCATGTTTTCATCATATTCAAGACAAATCATTGTCATCATATTCAAGATAAATCATATTTTATTCTTTATATTTATAATTACAGAAATATATTCAATTATATTTTGTATTTCCCAAACTTTCTCACAACAAAATGCGCTGTTTATAACATTAGGAAAATAGAAAATATCTGCAAATGTAAATAAATTAAAGAAAAAATTAAAAATCAAATTATTACTCGTGTTTTTTACATCTGCATCATTTATCTGAGTGCTGAAAATCTACTGGAGCTTTTGTAAATCCTAAGATCTCCTTCCTTGCTTCCATATTGCCAAACACTAAATGAATAAATCTTAAAGAATTTAGGATATCATGTGGCCTCTGTCTATTTTTCTTCTTTCCCAAATCATAACCTTTCCATAAGAATAATTTCTGTATTAAAAAACACAACATTCTGATTGCATTAAACATTGCTGGACTTGAAAGAATTACTTTGAAATTTTTGAAATGTTATCATGTATTCTTACAGAAACAGTGCTTGATCTAAAAAGAATACTAAAAAGTAAATTATAGCATTCAAAGATTTATGAGAAGCTATAGAGCTTTAAGCAGGTAAAGCAATGAAACGAAAGAATGAGAAAGCATGATACAAGAGTATAGTTAATGTTTATCCACAGTGGAATATACTGCCATGCAGAATATACAGCTTGAGATCCTAGGTCTCATTTTTGAAAACCAATTACAGTTACTTAGGAAATGACAATTCTTTCTCTGAGACTTAGAAATCACTTCCTACAGTAATGTTACTGCATGTCTTGTGGCATTGGGACCTTAATGTGCTCTGTATCATAACTCTTACCATGCCTCTATTTTCATTTGTTCAGAATGCTAAATGCAATGCCATAACAAGTCAGTTTTCTCTATCTATTAATCATAGACTCAATGGTCTGTCTATAGCTCTTTCATAAAGAAAGAAACTGATGTCTTACAAATACAAGCCACAGTTCTGAGGCTTACTTTCTACCTGTGTAAAGTTAAGATGTTAAATTAAGTGACCTCTGTGAGTCTCTAAGTCTCTCTGAGCTCCAAATTCTGTAATTCTACCATCTGGTCACCTCAGGTTTAGAGTACAGTGAAGTACTTATCATGCAGACTAATTGAAAAGTATTTATGAATAGTAAAATAAAAGCACTTAAACATCTAGATTTTTAATTAGTATAATCTTAATTAACACAGGCTTAACTTTTAAACAGCAATATGATTTCCCATTCTTCTTCTTTTCCTATTCCATAAAGCAAAGCACATTTCAAGTTAAGTAAATACATAGTCTTTTCGATAAACTTGTTTAAATTTGTAGCTTGGCAATTTGTCAAAATACTGAATCTAAGGCATGAAGAAAGAACTCAAGTTTTTTGCAGAAACTATAGAAAAATAATTATAACTATAAATACTACATGTAATCTGCAGGTAATACAGTTGATTAGATCACAGTTATTGTAAAAAATGTGTCAAAACATGACAATCCTTCCTCAAATTAGATTGTGCTCTATCATATGTGATGTCAAACACGTTTCAAGTTTTTGAAGATCATTTACATAGTAATTTATCTAAACAACTACACCTAGAGATTCTATTACATTCATAACTCTATACTGTGCTCAGTAAATGTAACGAATATTTTATTTAAAGTAACATGTCAAATGACATAAAAATTTGACTCTCTATACCCACCTCCACCACCTTACTGGCACCCACATTAACTCAGATCATCCAAGCACCATATGTTATAAAGCAAGTGTTAATGAGATGTCAAGTTGTACAGTTGAGACTTGTTACTTTGATGATCCCATGTTAGGCTTTTAAAAATGAAGCTAATTAAGCAGACCATGAGTGTGAATTTCACTAGTATAAGGTGGAAAATTTACATATTGAAACCAAGTTAGACTTTAATGTCCAGAGCTCTTGAAGGCTATAACCTAACTTGTGCAAATTTAAAATGCTTCACCAAGGATGAGTTAAAAAGCAAGAACAAGATTAGAAACCTCACAGCTCAGGCTTCTTTGTGTCCTCAAAATGCATAGAATTTGCAGCTGCAAGGAAATCATGGAACTTTGGAAGTTGGAATTATTTTATAGCATTCATCTGTAGAAATCTGGAAATAATAGAAATAGACAAAACAAATTTCTTTCCTCCTGTTGGTCTAGGATTCATCACTATGGCTTTTTCTCATGGTTTTGCAGAAGGATCAAAGTATTTTAAGGAGCAAGAGAAAAAGGAATGTGTCTTTCAAAGTTTAATAAGATTAACAATATTATAAATTAGTATTTGTATAACACTTTAAAGTTTACAAACTATTTTTTGAAGGCTAGACAATATTGAGAAGAAATGGTCAAAAACAAACACTCAGAGCTGAGAATGTTTAATGATTTTTCATAGGATTTTCCCCCTGATTGGAGATAAATAAATTATCAGGTTGATTCCTGCACAAGTAAGTTATTGTGCTTGCTAAATAGAATAAAATATATAGACTTTCCAATAACTGCAGTGAGAAAGCCAACATTAAAAAAAAAAAAACTTAGGAGAAAGAATGTCACTTCTTGTTAAAAAAAACATAGTGTTAGTAACTATACAGATCTTAATGAAAGAATCACACATGAAAAACAAATAATAAAGAGTTGAACTTCAAACAATAACTTAGGCACAGTCTTAAGAATAATCTACAGGAATATTATAAAACAATTAAGCAATGAGGCATCAGACCTCATTGGAAAAAAAAAAAAGAATTATTAGCACCCAGGGAAAAGATGAACCTACACCAAAACAGAAGCACTCCCTTAGTCTCAATCACCAAATTTTCTCACCAACATTTTCATTTTCTTTGTGAAAAAGAAAAACTAGAAAATACCAAAACTCTACCTCACAGGATAATGTATTTATGTATTACCTAGCTGTGTCACAAATGTAGTTCCTGCTGTGCAGTTTGTCTTTCCTTAGTCTCAATAGACCCTTTTGTTGTCATGAGAGGGTTTTGACTGAAAGAACTCCTTCAATTACTTTTATAGATGGATGTGAACTGGGTAGGACCTTGGAGATTGTTAACAGTTAAGATTTGGTGTCCTTAGCGGATAACGCATTTTAATCAAGTTTAATTCTTTCCAAATATTTTTAAATTATCACTAATATAATTACATTTTCTGTTCACAAAAGTCACGTGGAATAGGTTTGTGAGACATTAATTCTACTTTACAATAATGCTATTAAATGACTTATTCAAGCTCATTCAATTTGTTATAACTTATTCTATATTAAATACTATACACCTAGAACTAGTTTCAAATTTAGAACATTTTGCTTTAGTTTATACCACACTGAAGGACTAAAAAGGTGAAAGCAATTTAATAGCTTTCACTCTTTCATTTAATTTTAAATGTCACTGTTCTCAATACCAGGCCAAATTCTAGTAATTTTTTTTTAATTCCAGTGCCTAAATCTCCTGAATTTCATTTCAGATCATATTTTGCATAAAATAATACAAACCCAAGAATAATCAATGTAATTTACATGTTCAAATGTCAATATGCACCCCTGATTTTCCCAGTTGACTTATCAGAAAAAGGTTTAGGGAAATACCATTATGTACCCACCAAAATGCCTAAAATGTTATTAAAAGTAATGGCCAAAACCACAATTACTTTTCACGAACCTAATATTAACTGAAAAATTCAATTGTTGATAAAAACATCCAGCATCTACACTGTTCCTAAAAGTCATTTTGGAAAACTGAATAGCATTTGCTAAAGCTGAAAAAGCAATTTACTTCTTGCTGCATATGTAATAGAAACACATACACACGAGCACCAAGAGACATGTACAAGAAACTTCATAGTTCTGCTCATGATAGCCTCACACTAGAAGCAACCCAAATATTTAAGTGTGACCCACAAGCCAAATCCACCCACTGCTTATTTTGTAAATTTTCTTGACACAGTCACACCTCTTCACTTACAATTGTCTATGGTTGCTGTCATTCTACAGCGTTAAAGTTGAGTAATTGCAGGAAAAAAAATGTCCTGTAATGCCTAAAATGCTTCCTATCTTGCTATTTACAGAAGAAGTCTGATAACCCCTGATATTAGCTTAAACATTTTTTGGCATAGTCATACAGTGAATACTATACAGCAGTGAAAACAAATGAACCACAACTACATGCAATAATATTGATAAATCTCACACAGATAATGTTGAGTGAAGACAGAAGATAGAAACTATACATACTGTATAATTCCATTTATGTAAATTTCAGAACATGGAAAAACTTATCTTTGGTGACATTGAATACCTCTGGGGAAAGAAAGGCAATAGTGATTGAAAGGGATGTGAAGGAGTTTCTGGATGATGAAAATATTGTTAATTTAAGTGTTGTTAGAAACATTTTTAAATAATTCATTTAGATGTTCATTTATATTTTGTGTACTTTTTTCAATCTATATTATACTTTTCTATAAAAGCATAAAATTTTAAATACAAATTTTACACAAATGTAACCAAATGGAGAAAAATGTATAGGCCTTTTTTTGTAGGAGAAGTAATTGCTCAGCTACCCAGGGTAGGAAATGGGAATCAGATCCCCACCTCCACAGGGATATGGTAGGCAGAATAATGAAATCACTTCCCTAATGATGTTCACATCCTAAAACCTGGAACCTATAAATATGCTAGCTTACAGGGAAAAGGGAACTTTACAGATATTATTAAGGATAAGGACCCAATGTAATCATGCAAACCTTTAAGTGAAGAACACTTCTCAGCTACAGTCAAAAACCCAGAGGGGTGGCAAGGAAAGAAGAAGTCAATCTACTGTTTCTGCCTTTGAAGGTGGAGGAAGGGGACCTTAAGTCAACAAATGTGAGTAGCCTAAAGAGGCTGGAAAAGGTAAGGAAACATCCTCTATTACAGCCTCGAGAAAGGAATTCAGCCCTACTGACATCGTAGTTTTATTTCAGGGAGAACCATGTTGGGATTATAACATGCAAAACTGTAAGATAATAAATGTATATGATTTAAACCATGAAGTTTGCAGTAAATTATTAGAGGAATGATAGAAAATTAGGTCTTGAGGCTAATAGGGGTGGTAGGAGAAGGGTCTGAGGAGAACAGCAGTGCCACTATAGGTTTTTCATGAAAAAAGAGAACTAATCTTTCCAAGCAGCAGTTGGGGGCTACTTTCACTGATTGAAAAGACTTGACAGGATTTAGAGGTTAAAAATCCCCAGCCTCATTGTGATCTGTATGAATGTCTCCAGCCTAATTTTCAGGATCTCATTTCTTCCCAATAAATGCCTTAACTTTTTTATTCTTATACTTTAAGTTTTAGGGTACATGTGCACAACGTGCAGGTTAGTTACATATGCATGCATGTGCCATGTTGGTGTGCTGCACCCAGTAACTGGTCATTTAACATTAGGTATATCTCCAAATGCTATCCCTCCCCCTTCCCCCCACCCCACAACAGGCCCCAGTGTGTGATGTTCCCCTTCCTGTGTCCATGTGTTCTCATTGTTCAATTCCCACCTATGAGTGAGAACATGCGGTGTTTGGTTTTTTGTCCTTGCAATAGTTTGCTGAGAATGATGGATTATAAATCATGCTGCTATAAAGACACATGCACACGTATGTTTATTGCGGCACTATTCACAATAGCAAAGACTTGGAACCAACCCAAATGTCCAACAATGATAGACTGGATTAAGAAAATGTGGCACATATACACCATGGAATACTATGCAGCCATAAAAAATGATGAGTTCATGTCCTTTGTAGGGACATGGATGAAGCTGGAAATGCCTTAACTTTAATAGAAGACAACCTGAAAGGTTGAGTATTCAACTGGTGTTATAATACAGTTACTTGCAGAATGAGATTCTAGGTTTGGTTTTCAGAAATCTCAGCCCTGTAGTTTCAGAAGATAAGAATTTCACTTAGGACAGACACAGAAGTTTTTATATAATTTATGTGGAACTTGAGCTAAAACTTTGAAGCCTTAAGCTCATCCTTCTCTTTCCCCACTTTCTCTAGAGCAGTTAGAAGCAACCAGTTATCCCATCATACTTCTTAGTTTGGATAAAATCTTCTAAGGTAGCCAATACATGATCACCCAGAAACTCACCTTCTCTAGGCACTTGATTTGGAGTATCAAATGGCAATATTTTGCACATGTCTTTTGCCACATTTTGTCATAAACAGCAAATGCCCTCTGTACCACTGAAAACAGTGTCATAAATATAAATCTAATTGGATTAGAGAACCAATTCCAAAAAATCAGGGGCAAATTCAGAAACCTCATCCTTAAGGTACTGTCCTCTAGAATCACTTCTAGTACCAAAATTTATATCAGTAATGGTTCAGTGAGAAAAGCAGAACCAGTAGAAAATGTACATTAAGAGACTTATTACAAGAAACTGGATTATACATTGGTGAGGGATAATGAGGCAAGTCCAAAATCTATAGAGAAGGCCCATCAGGAAGGACACGCTGGAAATGACAGCCATGGGCTGAAGCTGCTGTCCAAAACTGAATTTCTTTTTCTTTTGGGGAAAACTTAGCTCTGGTTTTAAAGACTTTCAATGAATTGAATCAGGCCCATCTACATTATCTGGCATAATTCCCCTTACTTGAAGTCAATAGATAATGTACTTTATTCACATCTTCAAAATACTGTGACAGCAACATCTAGATGAGTGTTTGATTGAATTCACTATAGCTTAGCCAAGTTGACACATCAAAAAGGCCATCACAAGGCATATGCTCAAGTAATAGTAGCAGATTGCCAAACTGCCTTCTTGGGATGGAGCAAGAAACTGTAAACCCTTTGTATACTACTTCATTCTTGAGTGCTCCATTACAGTTCAGAGTCAGGGATAGATCTCTACATAGTAGAGAGTTCATTGAAAACCATCATGTTCACTCTTTCTTCTCTTCCTTTGTCCCTCAAATGGTCAGCCTTCCTGCAAATAAATGTTGAAGAAATACTTTTAAAATATGGATTTGAAGGGACACCAAGTTACTAGACTTTCCAAAATGTACACATATCTCAATCTGGCCATGATTCTAACTGACAGATGCTCCCTTAATTGGTCACACAGAAAGCAAAGCTACTTGTAAAACAACTGGCCAAAACTTAGGTAAATGATATGTTAGTCATCTCAGATTGCCATAACAGAAAATCATAGACTAGGTTGATTTAAAAACAGGAATTAATTTTTACACACTTCTGGAGGCTGGAAGTTTCAGATCAAAACTGTCTGCAGGTTTGGTGTCTCCTGAGGTTCCCTTCTTGGTTTGTGGATGGCCACCTTATTTCTGCCTCCTCATATGGCCTTTTCTCTGTGTGTATGCATATCTGGTGTCAATCTGTGTGTCTAAATTTCCTCTTATAAGAAAACCATCTGGATGCATTGGTTCATACCTGTAATCCCAACAATTTGGGAGTTCGAGGCAGGAAAATCACTTTAGCCCAGAATTTTGAGACTAGCCTGGGTAATATAGAGAGACCCCCATCTCTACAAAATATAAAAATAAGTTAGCTGTGTATGGTGGCATGTGCCTGGGTCCCAGCTACTCAAGAGGCTGAGGTGGGAGAATCACTTGAGTCTGGAGGGTTGATGCTGCAGTGAGCTGTGGTCATGCCACTGCACTCCAGCCTGGACCCTTTCTAAAAATGAAGAAGAAGAAAGAAGAAAGAAGAAGAAAGAGAAAGAAAGAAAGAAAGAAAGAAAGAAAGAAAGAAAGAAAGAAAGAAAGAAAGAAAGAAAGAAAGAAAGAAAGAAAGAAAGAAAGAAAGAAAGAAAGAAAGAAAGAAAGAAAGAAAGAGAAAGAAAGAAAGGAAGGAAGGAAGGAAGGAAGGAAGGAAGAAAGAAAGAGAAAGAAAGAAAGAAAGAAAGAAAGAAAGAAAGAAAGAAAGAAAGAAAGAAAGAAAGAAGGAAAGAAAGAAAGAAAGGAGAAGAAGAGGAAGAGGAAGAGGAAGAGGAAGAAGAAGAAGAAGAAGCAGAAGCAGCAGCAGCAACAGCAGAAACAAGAAGCAGAAAAAAGAAAATCAGATTGAATTAGTGACCACCCTCCTAACTGCCTCACCCCTTTAGAGCTAATATCTCCAAATACAGTCATATTTTGAGGTGCTGGGTATTAGGCCTTAAATATATATGAATTTTGGGGGTGCACACAGTTTAGCCTATAATCTGATTCTTAAATTTATGATTTATAATTCATAAATCAGCAGGTTAGGCATTTAGGGTGTTGATATATGCCCATCCACTTACTTGAAGGGAAAGAAAGTATTTATAATCTAGGGTAAAATGTGTAACATTCATGGTACCATTATAGTTCAAATAAAATTTAAAAACTAATTCCTAGAACTAGTTCATAAATATGAATTCTTTGGATTCAAATGGGAACTTCAAAACAAAATCCAAAACGGATTTCTTGTTTTGACTCAAAATTCTGAAACGTACCTCATTTACACTTGTCATTATGCAAAGCACACATTCATTACAAATTATGCATATATCATTATTCAAGAAGAAAGCAATAAGATACCCAGAAAGGATCAAAACCAAAAGCTCATTTTAATCATTCTTGGTCACATACCAGTACCACTGTTTATACTGATCAACAAATAGGAGGATGCTGGGTAATACCTTCTGTATAAACAAAGTGAATTGTAAATAGTGTGAATGTGATCTGAGGCCTATTGTAAACAGATTATCATTCAGCAATTAAATCCAGGATTTCTGTGATTCCTATTTTGTCTAACTTTTTTCCTTTAGTAAGAATTCACAATATATTTAATAAGCACTCAAATGCATTGAAGTGAATTCAAATATTTATTGGAAATGTAAAAATTTTCCTTGTTCCATAAGGTATTTAATACACGTGTTTATTTACTTGATGTAATTAAATATAAAGTAAGTTAAAAGCCCTCATTAAAACTCAGGTTGAAACTGAGCCACCCCTTCTTTGAGAAAAATCTTCTTTAAAACAATATATTAATAATGGAAAAAACTGTGAGAAGGGGGGAGAAGAGGAGAAGAAAAAATATATGGCAACTCTCTATCCTTTTTACTCAATTGTTCTAGAAACCTAAAACTGTTCTTAAGAAGTTTATTAATATATATTTAAATATCAGATTGTATTTATTGCAAGGACTCACTGATGACAAGGGAATGCTGACATACAATGATAAATTCTAAGATATATTCTAGTAAGACTATAGATTTAAATATAAATAAAAAATCTTAGGGCCCCAATTTTAAAAGAATGATCAAATACTTACACAAGGGACCATGAATTAGACTGCCATCATATTTCCCAAAAGCAACATACAAAGCAAAGTAATAATAAAAAGGCATTTTCAACAAACTCAAGGTATAAAAGTATGAATAAAATATTTTATACCCTTCAAGTATCAAGCTATAGAAAACAGATTTTAAATTGCAAGAGTTTTAAAAATTCTGTACCCATAAGCCATTCTTTAGGAATCTACTGGAAGATAAACCTCAATAACCAAAAGTTGACTGACATACAAATTCAAGAGATATATCTAAAGCAAAATAATGTTGGAAAGCTAAAAGATGGGCAATAATATAGCAAATAAATAAAAACAATAAGAAATCAGGGATAATAATACTGATAACAAAGTAGAAATTAAACCAAAAATAAAATGATTAAATGCAAAAAGTACTTCTAGCACTAAAAATCACAATTCAAAATATGAGGTAACAACACTGAATACCTATGCAAATATTGATGCAATGTCTACACAACATTAAATAATATACCAATCTTTAAAGAGCAAAAAGTTACAAAGCATAAAAAAGATATAAATACAAACACATTAATAATAGGAAAATGTAATATGTCACACTCATTAACAAAGAGATCAAGGGGAAGGGTTGGATATGAATAATATAAATAATATAAAAATGAATACTTAAAAATTTTTATATGTTCATAAAAGAAAATGCACTGTTGTTTCAAGCACTTATGGAACATTTACAAAAGATTACACATTAAATCACAAAGAAGATATTAGTAAGTTCTGTAAAATAGAAATATTAATGTAAAATTCACAGATCCCCAAACATATGATAAATTATTTCAGAAAATAAGTGAAACCATCTTATCAGCCAGAAATTATTTTTATTTAAAAATCTCCTCTGAGCAAAGAGAATTATATGCCAAAACGACAGATTTTTCCAAAAATATCATAGTTAAAACACTGGAAATGAGGATCTGTGAGACACATTTAAAGCAAGGATGAGAAAAAAATCTACAGCCTTTATTACTTTGACCAATAAAAATGAAAGATAAAAGTAAATGAGGTAAATTTGAAGCTCACAGAGGTAGAATAAAAACAAGAAAATAAACCAAATGAAGACATGAGATAAGAAATATATAGATAAAATCAGAAATTAATATGACAGAGAATAGAAAATTGACTTCAAATAACCATTTTTAGAAGAAATGGATGAACCAAAATAAAATGAGAAATCATAAATATTGAAATGAGAAATTATAACAAGAAACAATAATTTAAACATAATATGTTTATAAGAAGCTACTTTGTAACCTTGACATAATTAATTTGAATATATAAAGCGAAAAGATAAGTTCTTGAAGAACTAGCATTTACTAAACTTGACCACATCAAAAAAAGAAGGCATAACTTGGATATTTTCCCAGGAAGAAACAGTAAGTTTTCAAAGAACTACCTGACCATGCAGTACCAAAAAAGATGACTCAAAAGCAAACTTCTACAAACTTTCAAAAATTAGATAGTCTCAATGCTACATAAATTGTTCCAGAACATTTAAAATACAGAAAATCAAGTAAAATATTGATAAAATACTATAAAAAACAAAATTGCAGATCAGTATAATGTCTGGATATTGATGTAAAATTCTAACTAAAATATTAGCAATCAAAATACAATACGACTTTAAGAAAATAAAATTTAATCCATAAATGCAAACTGACTCAATATTGAATATCATTAATAATGACAGACCATTAATATAATACAGTATCTTAAAGACCTAAGGGAGAAAGTAATTTAATCATCTGTAGAGATGCTTTAAATCCTTTGACAAAATTCAACACCAGTGTCTGATAAAATATTCAACAAAATAACAATAAAAGTATGTTTATTCACATGATAAAATATATCAAAAGCCAGCATCTTACTAAGACAAAACCCTAGAAGCATTTCCATTAACACAAAAAACAAGATAACGGTTGACCACCGTCTCCACTACTATGCAACATTGAAATGTATGTGTTAACCAAGGCAACTAAGCAAAAGAAGTCAATTAAAGGCATAAAAAATGGTAAAGCGGAAGTAAAACTAACTCTGTTAGCAGAGGGTATGGTTACAAAAGCCTTTAGAGAATCATTAACAATAGTAACTCAAACTATAAAAGAATTTGATAAACTAGCAGGCTTTAAAATTGTCATAAAGAAATCAACAACAGCCAGGTCACAACAGCCAAGTGAAAATAGAATAAGAACCTCCAAAAATTATCTCCTCATAAAAACAAAATGTTTGACCAAAAAATGTCAAAATACACCTTTTCAGAACTCTGGGCATTAAAGTTTTGCGGCAATCTATGAAATATGTACTCAAGAAAAACAACTCACCGGTGACATCTGTGGTGTTTTAACTTAACCCAATCCCATCCCCTGCTCTTCAATTCCACAGTAGCATTGAAAAATTACAAGCTGCATTTTTTATACTTTAAAGATAGAACACAGCTGGACCTTTCAAAACCCCATTAACAGAGAACTTTTATTATTTGACCTATCTGGACCTGGTTTGGACTTCTCCCAGTACAAAAAGCTCTTTTTCCGCAGATGAGAAGGTGTTGCTGAAAACAATTTCAGGCAAGTGATTAACTTTGCAGCTGCCTAAAGTAGTTGATAACAATTGAGAGAAATAATAGACTAACCAAAAAGCTTGAAAAGGAAAAGGCTGGGGATTAAAATCTCCATAGGGGTTTTGAAAGCTCTGACATGTCCCTGGCAATCTAGAAGTCCACATCCATGTCCAGAGCTGTGTGCAGTTTTGCGTATGCACAGTCAGGAAAGACATGCAGAGGCTGCTCAAGAGGCTGTATGCAAGCAGCAAATGTGGATTAAACAAGATACCAAGAGTTTCACTGAGTGTTAAATTCATGCCCTAAAGTGCACAGAGAGCCACTTGGCAAAGACTGGGAGACTTATTGGTTTCAGGAACTCAAAAAAATTTCTTTCCAATTACCAACTCACAACTAAGCTAACAAAGCAGAGACTTCAGGTTTACACATGATGAAGAATACAGACTTTATAGAATCAATTTAGAAAAGTCACACACACACACAAGAACTACTACTGAAATTGTCTTTGCAGAATTACGACAGTAAGGGAAATCTGACATACTTGATTCCATCTTGCTTCTGACTCCCAAGCTGTTCTTGGTCATTCCTGAGCATAGACCAAGCTAACTTGGGGAGGAATTTAGTTCATAGTTTTACATTAAAGCAAAGATGATAATAGCCCTTCCCAAAACCAAACTGCCTTTGTAAAACTAACAAAAGCCTACAATGTTTGGATTATAAGAGTGGCTTGAATTCTGATAAAATAGCTATAGTTTCTATAATGTCTTACTGCTCAGAGATCATGTGGCCAGTAAGCACAAGATTTGTGACTTTCTGAATTGCTCCTGTAGATAGCATCACTATTGAAGAACCTAAGATTGGTTTTTTGACATATCTTTCAGAATGACCCCACCCAGACTCACGACTTATGACTCCACTGATCCTGTGGCTCCAACCAAAGGTGGAACCAGCACAGGAGGAACATTTTCAACACCCCTATAGTTTTAGCCCCCAACGAATCAGCAGCAACCATTCCGTTTTCCACACCTCTATAATTTCATTCCTTAACCAATAAGCAGCACCCATTTCCTAGCTCCCTGTCCACCAAATTGTCGATAAAAACTTTACACTCCAATCCTTCAGGAAGACTAATTTGAGTCATAACTCCAATTCTCCCATATGGGCCCACAATATGTCAATTAAACTCTCTACTGCAATGCCATAGCCTCAGTGGACTGATTTTTGTATGTGCTGTGAGCAGGAGGAAACTGCTAGGCAATTACACTACAACAAACAATAACAAAAAAACCTTGGGAGAGGTGAAATCTGATTTTCAGAACTCTTACATTATATTATTTATAATATCAATTTTTCAACAAATTATGAGAAATGCAAAGAAATAAGAAACAACAGTCCATACTCAGGAAAATAGTTATTTGAAATTGTTCCTGAAACCCAGACATTGAATTTAGTCAAAGGGACATTTGGAATCTTTCAGGCTGAAATTAAAGGCCATTAGACAGTAACTCAAATCCACATGAAGAAACAGAGTCCCAGTAAAAGTAACAAGATCAGCATGGAAATTAAAAACTTAAAAACATTATAAATCCAATTAGACTTGATGTAAATCTACAGAGCCCTCTGATACACCCTACAGATTAGGGTGGCTGTTGTGAGTGGTGTGAAGTGAGGTCTGAGAGACGACAGCAGGACCCACATCCAGATGAGGTCTTATAGGCCAAGGTAAAGATTGGATTTTATTCTGAACAGAATGGAATGAAATTATGTAGGATCTTTCTGCCTATTGTATGTAAGTGCATCAGGACAGGGGATGTAGGGTGAGAGGGACACTGGAAGAAAAGATACCAACTGGTTGCAGAGGTCTGGATGAAAATTGATGGTGGCTTGGACCAAAGTTTTAGCAATAGAGATCAGAAGAAGTGGCAGGATTTGGGACATATTTTCGAGGTATAGCAAACAGGATTTGCTGAGAAATTAGATATAAATTATGTAGGAAGAAAAGAATCATAAATAACTCCTAGGATTTTGGCCTGAGCAATTGAATGGATGATGATTATGCCCCTGGTGGAGCTTGTGGGGGAACATATTTGCAGACAGATATATTGACAATTCAATTTTGATTACATATGTTTGATATGGCACTTGAAGGAAAGTGTTTTGTAATTCGCTTACTTTATTAGTCATATATTCTTTTGTCTCCTGATTAACAGGTTCCCTTGGCAAACCATTAACCAAACTAGTAATACCTATCAATAGTAAGCTAATCCACAAAATAGTGACTGTGCAGTAAGCTGAATCCTACATCAACAAAAGCCAGAAGTTCAAGTTGAAATATGAACCACATCCAATTGTCAGGAGGCCACGTTCAACAAATGCTGTTGAGGTGAATTACTGAATAATATTAAGAGAAATATCCCATGAATTGCAAATAAGCTGATCATGCCCAAGTGGCTGAATAATTGCTCACACCCTCAATCATATGGAATATGGAATTTATGGCCAACTATGTTTGAAACATTCTTGAAGACAGATATCTATTGTTCCTGCACAATTTTCCAGATAAAAATGAAATTGGTTCACATGGTTTCCTTTGAAGGTATTCCTTGATCCTCCCCCACTACACAAGTTGGGTGAAATGTCCTTTTCTTATGTGATCCATAGCACTCTCACCATCACATTTAGTTCACTTACTGTTTACTGTCTGCTGTCCCACTAGATTGGGAATCAGTTGAGAGCAAGAGTCGTGCCTACTCTCTATCACACCCCAAGGCCATCCAAACAGCATCCAAAGAAGAGGATGTTGGCTCCCAGGTATTAAACATTTCTATCCCATGGGAAAAGCTATCCCTGCAGTAGAAAACAGTCTTTCAAATCACTTAGCTGGAGAGAAAAAAGCAAAAACCCTTTCAGCTAACCAAATCAGTCCTTTTATTCTGTTTGTATAGATATATAAAACAATTTGATTAAACATAACATACCTGGGAGGTTTTCCTATTATGAAACAATTCACTGGTCATATTGATTTCAAAATTCAAGGTATATTTCTCATTGTGTTTAATTAATATATTGATTATTCCCTGAAAGATTAATTCATTTTGAAAGGGTTGACAAGCCTAGGTTCTGATTTCATAGGCAATAGTGAATACTCCTTTGTGTAGACACTTTGGGAGGTAGCCAGTTGCCTTCTCCTGGTAACAAACTTGAACTCATTGCATTTCATTTAATTCAAACTCCAACCCTATGACTTGGCATTTTGTGGTTTGTTTCATTACTGATTTACTAATAGCAAAATATGTCCTTGTTAACGGTTGGTCAAAAACAACCATTATTTTCCTTTAATTATTTGTTTTTAAAAGATGTATTGCCTTAGTAATTTCAATATGAATTGAGCCAAAAATGTATCCTTTGAAAAGCATTTTCAATTTTATTACAAAATTTAATGAGAAAATTCTATTTTATATGATACCAACTCCATTTACAAAAAGCTTTTCTGGAAAATAAGCATTCCATGAAATAATTAATACTTACAATACATTGACTGGATTTATAATGGTACCTACTTTTCAATTGTAATATAATATTTATAATAAAATAATAGTAGCCAAAGCTTGTCTCTTCTATTGACTGTGTTGCTTTACATGCAGATGGGTTAGTTCTTTTTAGACATCTCCTTTTGGATCATGTTTGTAGACCTTAGAAGTATGCCACGTCATAAAATGAATAACATCAAAACTGAGGACCTCTCCCTCTGCCATTGTTTCATGCTGCATTCTACCCATCCCAATTCTCCACCATACACATGTTCAGTCAGGCACACACACACACACACACACACACACACAAACACACACACACAACTGGTTTCTTCATCTCTGACAGGCTACAAAATTACATCAGATAATAAGCATGTTGTTAAATGTGTAAGCATATACCTCTACTCTACTCTTGCTCTCTGGATGATTAACTGAATTCAACTGTGATCACAAATGTCTAAACTGTGATATTCCTAGCTATCTCACAAAGCAGCCTGGGCTAAGTGGAGTTGGATGACATTAGTGGATAATCATCTCTCAATGCTCTTTTCTAAGAAGAGAATATTTGGAATGGGTGTTAAGCCAGAAAGATTAATCTGCAAATGATTGCAGCAGTTACTTTTCCTTTAAGGGAGCTGGTTAAAAGGGATTCTAGCCAGAATTTTCTCAGACACTTTCAAACACACTAAAGGAGTTAACTTTGTATTTCCCCAATGATTTTTCTTGAAGGAGTTCATTTCCCTTAATCCATTTTCTTAATCACACCTCACCTCCCAAACTACTGCCTGTTTTGAATAAGATATTAAAAAGCTAACCAGTAGTGCCTAAGAAGTGCATGAGCTCCCTCTCGTGGGTCTTGGAAGTTACTTCTGAAACTTGAAGCTCCCACAACTGGAAGTCCAGGTGGAAGAATTTGTAATTTAGTCTTTGTCTCCAAGAGAAGGTGTGATGTCTTGGCCCATCTTCACCACTAACAATTCATATTTCAAGCTATGCTTATTTTCACCAGCTACTTCTCTTGACTCTTCAAACTGATAGAAGCATTATTAGTACAAAAAATAAAAGTTGTATTGAAGATTTATATAGCCTCAACATTAGTAATTCGGTTGCGACAATAAATGCCTGCCATTTGCTTTACTAAATTTACATTTTATAAAGTATATTTTGTGTAACATTATTTCATTTAAATTACACAATAACTCTGAAAATGTGGCATTATCCTGCTCAGTTTCAGGTTTGGATTTAGCAGGAAACAAAAATAAACCTGCATCTTCTGGTACCAAATCCAAAATTATTTCCATCCAATCCTTTCCCTTCCACATTCTCAGTCTTGCAATTCCTCCCCCCCAGGGTGAGATTCTTTCTCAAGTTTTAAAGTCTTGGATCACTGTCCTAATGTCTCATTTTTAAAAACTTTTATGCCAGATATAAGATAGTAAAACTTTTTTTAAAGCCTGGCTTAGAAGGCAGATGTTTCTAATTTTTAAAAGTACAACAGTTAAAACTAGTATCCCTCTCTAAAGTGAAAACATTTTTAAACAACAATTTAAGATAGTTTTGGTAAGTATGGGACTATGTTTGGGAACATGTTTGAAAACAGTCTCTCAAAAATTGGAAACTTAAGATTTTCACTCCTATACTCCTTTTCGTTTGATTATGCAGAAGCAACTACCAGATTTTCAGGAAATTAGGTTGAAATCTCATTTATGCAAACAAGGTCATTGACTGAATCTTGATCAAATGATAAATGATACCTGTTACACACCAGGAAATGCACTGCAAGGCTCATTACAGGGAGCTAAGTGACATTTTAGTTATCCCCTGACTCCCCCAGTCCAATTTATATATTCCTACAACCAGAAGCCATTATTGAATCTGAAAATCAACTCTTTCAATTGCTGAATGTGTCCTTGCATAGGTTATTTGACCTCTCTGAGACTTTGTTTCCTTGTTTGTAAAATTAAGTAAGGGTAGAACTTACCTCATAGGGTTATAGTAAGGATTGAACGACCCAATGTATGGAAAGTACTTAACAGTATCCAGTACAAATTAAGAAATCTTTTTTTTTTTTTTTTTTTTTTTTTTTTTTTTGAGATGGAGTCTCGCTCTTGTTGCCCAGGCTGGAGTGCAGTGGTGCGATCTGGGCTCACTGCTACCTCTGTCTCCCGGGTTCAAGCAATTCTCCTGCCTCAGCCTCCTGAGTAGCTGAAATTACAGGCATCCACCACCACACCTGGCTAATTTTGTAGTTTTGGTAGAAACGGGTTTTCACCATGTTGGCCAGGCTGGTCTTGAACTCCTGACCTCAAGTGATCCACCTGCCTTGGCCTCCCAAAGTGCTGGGATTACAGGCATGAGCCACCATGCCCGGCTTGTAATTCTTAATAGTAATATTAATGTTATTAATCCATGAATTCTACACATGACTCAGTTTTTGCTGCTTGTGTCTCATTCCTGATATCCAAACATCTTACCTGATTTTTGACCGCTCTTGGTACATATCTATTTGTCCTGGTCTCCTATTCTTTGTTCTGTCTTGGTTGCCTTTTGTCATGCACTGTGGCACTTAATAGTGACTTACAGTGCCTCGCTGAGCTTCCCTGCCAAGCTGACTTCCATTGCCTTAGTCACTGGCCCTGCCACCTCCTCACTGGTACAGAAGAAACTCCTAATCCTGACTCTACATAGACAAACTTACATTGCTGCTTCAACCTTTTTGTCTTGTATGAAATCAAGACAAGGATATGGGCACCAACTCTTGAATTACATGTCTCTTTTGATAAACAACTTTTTCCCATACTTTTCTAATATTAGCCATCCAATTTACAAGTCAGATTAACAGAAACCCAGCAAGACAATATGTCATTTAGTCATTCATTCACTCATTACTTATCTATTTAGACACACTGAAGACGAAAGAGCCTACCGCAACCAGAGTAAAGATTACTCCTCAACGCCAACTACTTTCTTCTTTCTTATCTCCACACCTATGACTCAAAAGAGCATAAACATGTAGAGGAGTGACACATGTAGAGTATTAGAACACTCATGGGAATATTGAAAATCTCAAAAATATAAGAGAATGCCATGAACTTGCCTGATACAAAAGGAAAGATCAAACCCCAGGAAAAGGGGGGACATAAAGCAGGAACTTTAGAAGTACCAAAATAATAAGAGCTGAGATACAGGAAAATGGGTTTAGGTGGTATGAGAAACAAAGAAAAGGCATTTCTGCATAATAAACATTCATTTAGGGATCACACAGAGATTTTGGCAGTGAGGCCCCACACTCTTTGGTAATGAATAGAAAGGAATTCACTAGATTAAAACAAACATTGATGACTTTTTCACGATATTCCCCATTCCATTCTGGTTTGAATTTATTCACCAGGAATATTGAATAAAGAGCCTCTTAGACATGATCTCAAAGACATGTGCACACCCACATTCATTGCAGCATTTCAAACAGTAGCCAATTGATGCAACCCAATGTCCATCAACAAATAAATAGATAAAGAAAATGTGGTACATATATATACAATGGAATACTATTGGCCTTAAAAAAGAAGGAAATCCTATTACATACTACAACACTGGTGAACCTTGAGGACATTAGGCTAAATGAAATAGGCCAGTCATAGAAGACAAATACTGTATGATTCCATTTATATGAGGTATTTAAAGGAATCCAATTCATAGAAACAAAAAGTAGAATCGTAGTTTCCAGGAACTGGAGGGGAGGGGGAAATGGGGAGTTGTTCAATGGATACAGAGTTGCCGTTTTACAAGATAAAAAGTTCTGGAGATCTGTTGCAAAACAATGTGAAAATACTTAACACCACTGAGCTGCACACTTAAAATGGTTAAGATGGTAAATTTTAGGTCATGTGTTTCTTACCACCATTTTTTAGAAAATTGTTGATTGAAACTTTTTCAGCAGTGTGTGTTTGTGTGTCTGTGTGTGTGTGTGTACGTGCATGCATGTTTTCTTTTGGTTGAGACGAGTACATTGCAGTAAACAACCCCCACAACTACCCCCAGCAATAGTAGTGTATCATGACCCTTTAATGTGGATGATGAAGTGGCTAGGGAATCCACCCATGGAGACAACCCAGGGGAAGAAATAAAGGACAATCTCCTCTTTCTTCCCCCATAGAGAAGAACGTATAGGTACAACTTACAGACCAAAGATAGCAAGCCTGCTGCTATGTTACAAGGATTCAAAGTGAATTCGATATAAGGTTGCATCCCTCATTTGCTGTTGATTTATAAGTGGTAAAGAGCATTCCTATCGTACTATATTAATCAGGGTCCAAGCTCCATTTTTTTCAGTATGCCCAAAAAAGTCTTTAGCCACTCATTCTCCAAAGTCTCAGTGCCTCCCCCACACCCTGCCACACACATACATGCTATTCTAAAACATCTCAGGATTCTCTCAAATAAAACTCTATTTCACCATTGTGATTACACTTCTGATCATTTTATAACTTCTGGACATTTAATCCATATAATGGCTTTATTCATTTTTGTTGATGTTCTTGCTATTTTTTATAATGTCATATATGTACCTATATATATTATAAGACATATCCAACTTGGTCAACTTTTGTGTTTTTTTCTTTAGTGAAGACAGCAGGCATGAAGGTAACTCATTATCAGTATATATCACAGACTGAAATCTTTGAAAATGCAAAAGTTATTTTATAAATTTCTACTAGTTAAATTTTTCTGCCTTTCTAAAGCCTCAACTGTAGATGCTTATATTTTCTGACTCTCTTTTGAGACAAATTTCATTTTAGGATTAATCGCCTCATAGCAGACGGCAGCTTCATAAATTCTTACAGCCAAGTAGCAGGCACTCTGCTAAGCACTTTACAAACATTATCTTTTTCATTCCTCACAGTTAGCCTATGAGAAAGGTATTATCATTATTAACCCTAACTTATGAATAAGAAAATTGAGATTAGAGAGATTAAATAGATTACCCATGCTCTGGTTTCTCTTCAGATCGTATGAATCTTTCATCTTTTACTAAATAGATTACTCAAAGTTACATAATAAGTAGAAGAGCAAAGATTGTAACTCATTCACCATAAACATTCTGCTTAGTCCAAACTTTTGCAGAAAACTCGGGTTTAATTCATTATTCATTTCACCAAACAAGACTATAACCTTCTCAGTAGCTATCAAAATGTCTTGGTACATTCATCATTTGTTCAGTCATTGCCTTATTCATTCAATAAGCATTGTTCTAGGTACTAGGTACAGCTATGAACACACATCCTACTCTCATGGAAATCATGATCCAGTCCATATTGAAGGGGCTCTAGTATCTGCACTAATAAGAAGAATTCTCATAGAGGGACAGCGCTCTTTGTCTTCCATGCTAGGATCAGAGAGCCAGTGAAAGACAGAAGGTTTTATGTTGTGTGCTGTAAGTAAAAAGCAATCACTCCTTGTGAAGAATAGTGTTTCCTCTTTTCCATTTGTATCAAAGTTTACAGACACAACTTACCTAAGTTACATGAATTTTCACAAATATGCCCTATGATATAGATTTAGTTGTGTATGAGGTGACTTTTTTAAAAGAAGCATATATTCCGACTGTTCACATATTTTCTTTAGCTGTTATGAAAATCTTAAAGATAAATATACTAGCAGTATAGTTGGTACTCTTTTTCCCTAAACTTCTCGCTTTTCACTTGCCCATTTATGAGTTCAAAGAAGTTCCTTATCCAACAAATGGGCTTTCACAAAACATGCAATGATAAGAGACAAAGCCAATATCTTGACAAATGGAGATTTATTTTTCTCAGCACAACATATAAAAAAAAAAAAAAAAAAAAAAAGGGTTAGAGCCTCCAAGTGAAAAACCCTGAAGGGGAACCACTCATAAGTTCACAAGTCTTAAAACTTCAGAATTGCTAAATCGTCAACTTTCATGCCCCATTAAATGTGCAGACTCAAAAATCCTGGATTTACTCTTGTTTTATTTAATAAGGGCTGATTAGCTTTGCAATTAAGCCATATAGTTCTTAGGCTTTGCTCTGAAAGAATACCCATCTACTTACTGCCACTTAAAAAGTCTTACTTTCTTTATAATAGCCTTTTTGGTTAGTTTCAATCGGGAAGAAGAGACAATATCTCATAGCACCATTTAACACAAACTCAGTCTACAAGTACACTAAGGAACAAGAAATCGTCTCAGCTTGCAGTTAATGAATCAAAGTTTCAGACGACAAATTGGCTTGCTAAGGCAAAATAGTTAATTAACTTTTAGTCAGAAATATTCATCTTGCTTTCCTGGCATAAACAAGTCTCATAAACTCTGTTTACTTACTCAAGTGTTTTTCTCCTCTTCTACATCCCTAGGCATCATTCAGAGCTCTTAATATATCATGTCAGACTATCTTCATAATTTTCATCCAATTTTTTAAGTTTTCAGCCTCTAAGACAAAAAAAAATACATCCCCTCATTAATCTGGGTTATGTAAACAGTGGAGTACACATTAAAACAAAAAAGAAAAGAAAACCTCCCACATTAAATTCTGTAGGCTCCATGACTTTGGAGGCTAATTGAATCAGACTTTGTGTTCCTTAAAGTAAACACATTAATTTCAGATGTTCAGTTATCTCGGTTTGTTTAGCCTGTCAGGTAAGACTGTAGACTAATGTAGCAGTGGCTAGCGTGTCCAATTAGCAAAGAGGTTTAATGGCAACTACTCCAGACCCTCTTGCCTCTGGTACTTTACAGATGTACCATTTCCTTGAAACAAAATTTTAAATATTAGCTAATAAGAGAACTATGTCAACAGCTTTGATGAATATATACCTGAACAGCGATTACATTATATACTTCTTAACCAATCTTCCAAACTGGCCTTTTGCTAATTTTTTCCCCAATTTTCATGTTTCTTCTGGAGAGAAGACTCATACTTTCACTGGCAACAACATCTATTTGTTATCCTCTGTCATTGCCTGTGTTTTCTAAAGGAAGACTGTCTGCTACAGTGACTGCTTACATTTAACAGCTACTAACAATAAATTCTGCTTAAATTTTTTTCTTTGCTGTGTTGCCACAACGTTTACATTTTTTTCCTAGCTCTGTGCCAGTTTTCTTAAACCTCAAGTCAACATCATTTTATGAGATGGTTTTTCCAAAAGCAAATTATAGGTTCATAAATTAAGTAAGTGTGGGACCAGAAATGGTGCTTATTTTTGAAATGACTCATTTGCCTGTCTGTATGAAAAGTCAGGTAAATGCCTTCCTACATACATTTAGAGACAAACATAGTGTGCTAGAGAAAGCAACCCTCAA
The DNA here is from genome assembly GCF_028885655.2 of Pongo abelii. Taxonomy (NCBI): domain Eukaryota; kingdom Metazoa; phylum Chordata; class Mammalia; order Primates; family Hominidae; genus Pongo; species Pongo abelii. The sequence continues at coordinate 35,776,425 of NC_071998.2, forward strand.
CTAAAAAATAAATTATGCTCCCATAAAGTTTATTTGTATGTTGTCATATTTTCCCATAAGTTAAACATATTTTAACTTCTGTAAGTATTCAACTTATGTGAGTTAAACATACTTTCCCATAAAACCAATCCAAAATAAGGTTGATATTGTTTAAGTCAACAAACATTTATCTGACTCCTACAATGCAGCAGGTGAAGTTCTAAGAGCCAGGAGTACTAAGATGAATAAGACAGGGTGCTGTCTTCAAGATTTACAAGGTAATAGGACAGAATTTACTTTTATGGGAAATGTATTCAAAGCTTTCCCTTACGAGTCTAAGCATGTATTTTTTTCACTCTACTAATGGATACTCATATACCTCTAGCTACCACCTTCCTAACACCTAACACCTGGAGCAGACTCTCCAATGTGGAATGATAAGTGCATGAGTTATTAAGTGAAACCAAAAAGGTACTCACCCAAGATGGGAAAGGACGAGGGGAGTATGAATGGATAGAAAGCCTTGGTGAAGAAGATGATGGATCAGTTGAACCACGAGGGATGGGTGAAATTCATTACACCACTGAGTCTCAAAAAGTGTGAACTTCAGACCATCAGCATCAACCTGACTTAAGAACTTGTTAGAAATCTAAACTAGGAGGTGGAACAAGATGGAAGAATAGAAAGCTACACCAATGGTTCCCCCAAACAAGGATATCGATTTAACTACTATCTACACAGAAAAAGCACCTTCATAAGGACCAAAAACGAGGCGAGCACTCACAGTACCTAATTTTAACTTCACATCTCAGAAAGAAGCACTGAAGAGACAGAAAAAACAGTCCTGAATTGTGGATGCCATCCATCTCCCACCACAGACAGAAACAGCATGGTTCAGAGAGCATCTCTGGGCACTGGAAGAGGGAGAACTCAGAAATTGTGAGGCACTGAACTCAGTTCTCTCCTGTTAGAACAGAAAGGAAAAGCAAATCAAACTTAGCAGATGCCCACACACAGATGGTGTGTTTAATCCATCCCTTGCCAGAGGGGAATTGCTAATCCTAGCAGCCCAGACTTGAGTGCCCACAAACCTCCCCATCAAGGGGCAAAAAGCCTTTTGTCTCTAAGTAAACTTAAAAGGCAGTCTAGGCCATCAGGACTGCAACTTCTAGGTGGATCCTAGGGCTGAACCAGGCCCAGAGACAATGAACTGAGGGGACATGTGACATACTGAGACACCAGCTGGGACAGCCAAGAGAGTTCTGGCATCACCCCTTCCCATTCCCAGACTGAACAGCCTATGGGCCCAAAAGAGACCCCTTTCTTCTGCTTGAGGAGAGGAGAGGAAACAAAGGGGAGAACTTTGCCTTCCATCTGGGATGCCAGCTCAGACACAGCAGGACAGGACACCGGTCAGTCATGGGGTCTCTGTTCCAGACCCAAGCTCTCAGACAACATTTCTACACACACCTTGGGCCAGGAGGGAACTGGCTGTCTTAAAGGAAATGACCCAGTTCTGGAAGTATTAATCACCTGCTAACTAAAGAGCCCTTGGGACCTGAATAACAAGCAGCAATACCCAGGTATGACATCAAAGGCCTTAGTGAGCCTCTGAGACTTGCTGGTTTCAGATGAGACTCAGCACATTACCAGCTGTGGTGGCTAAAGGGAAAAATTCCTTTCCTTCTGCTTGAGAAAACCAGAGGGAAAAGTAAAGGGGACTCTACCTCCCTTGTGGCCATGTTAGTACCTAAGGTGCAAGAAGAAAGAATTAGTGAGTTTGAAGACAGACTATTTGTAAATACACGTCAGAGGAGACAAAAGAAAAAGGAATAAAAAACAATGAAGCAAGTCTACAGGATCTAAAGAATAACCTCAAAAGGACAAATGTAAGAGTTATTGACCTTAAAGAGGAGGTAGAGAAAGGAATCAGAGTAGAAAGTTTATTCGAAGGAATAAAAATACGGGACTTCCCAAATCTAGAGAAAGATATCCATATGGAAGTACAAGAAGGTTATAGAACTCCAAGCAGATTTAACCCAAAGAAGATGACCTCAGGGTATTTAATAATCAAAATCCCAAAAGTTAAGAATAAAGAAATGATCCTAAAAGCAGCAAGAGAAAAGAAACAAATAGCATAAAATAGAGCCCCAATGTGTCTAGCAGCAGACGTTTTAGAGAAAATGTTACAGGGCAGGAGAGAGTGGCATGACATATTTAAAGTGCTGAAGGAAAAAAAAAAAAAAAGGCTTTTAGCCCTTTTAACCTAGAATCCAGTGAAAATACCTTTCAAACACGAAGGAGAAATAAAGATTTTCCCAAACAAAAGTTAGGGGAATTCATCAATACCAGACCCATTCTACAAGAAATATTAAAGGAAATACTTAAATCAGAAAGAAAAGGACATTAATGAGGAATAAATTATTACCTGAAGGTACAAAAACCACTGGTAATAGAAATAGTAAGTAATAGCAATATTAAGTAATAGTAATAGTAAGTACACAGAAATACACAGAATATTATTATTGTAACTGTGGTATGTAAACTGCTCTTATCCTAAGTAGAAAGACTAAACAATAAACCAATTAAAAAATAATAACTACAACTTTTCAAGACATAGTACAATAAGATTTAAATAGAAACAAGAAAAATTAAAAAGTGGAAGGATGAAATTAAGGTGTAGGGTTTTATTAGTTTTCTTTTTGCTTGTTTGTTTATACAAACAGTAAGTTGTTAACAGTTTAAAATGAATTATAAGACAGTATTTGCAAACCTCATAGTAACCTCAAACCAAAAAACAACAGAGACACACAAAAAAGCAATAAATTATATTGTATTTAAAGAGAAAATTACTTTCACTAAAGGGAAGACAGGGAGGAAAGAAAAAAAGGAAGACAAGACCACAAAATAACCAGAAAATGAGTAACAAAATGGCAAGAGTAAGTCCTACGTATCAATAATAACATTAAATTTAATGGACTAAACTGTCCAATAAAAAGACAAAAACTGATGGAATGAACGAAAAAACAAGCCCCATTGTTCTGTTGCCTACAAGTAATACACTTCACCTATAAAGGCACATATAAACTGAAAATAAAGAGATGGAAAAAGATAATCCATGCCAATGGAAACAAAAAAGTGTAGGAATTGCTATACTCACATCACACAAAATTGATTTCAAGACAAAAACTATAAGAAGAGGCAAAGAAGGTCACTATATAATGATAAAGGGGTCAATTCAGCAAGAGAATGTAACAACTTTAAATATAAGTGCACCCAACACTGGAACATTCAGTTATATAAATCCAATACTATCAGAGCTAATGAGAGAGATAGGCCTCAATACAATAATAGCTGGAGACATCAACGTCTCATTTTCAACATTGGAGAGATCTTCCAGACAGAAAATCAACAAACATCACACTTAATCTGCACTGTAGACCAAATGAATCTAATAGATATTTACAGAACATTTCATCCAATAGCTGCAGAATACACATCTTGGTTTTTTTTTTTTTTTTTTTTTTTTTGAGACTGAGTCTCACTCTGTCACCCAGGCTGGAGTGCACTGGCGCAATCTCGGCTCACTGCAAGCTCCGCCTCCCGGATTCACGCCATTCTCCTGCCTCTGCCTCCTGAGTAGCTGGGACTACAGGCGCCCACCACCAAGTCCAGCTAATTTTTTGTATTTTTAATGGAGTTGGGGTTTTGCCGTGTTAGCCAGGATGGTCTCGATCTCCTGACCTTGTGATCTACCCGCCTCGGCCTCCCAAAGTGCTGGGATTACAGGAGTGAGCCACCGCGCCCAGCCATAATACACATCTTTTTCCTCAGCACATGGATCATTCTCAAGGACAGACCATATGTTAGGTAACAAAACAAGCCTTAAAACATTCAAAAAATTTAAATGATATCAAGCATCTTCTCTGACCACAATGGAATAAAACTAAAAATTAATAACAAGAGGAATTTTGGAAACTATACAAATAGATGGAAATTAAACAATATGCTCCTGAACAACCAGTGGGTCAATAAAGAAATTAGGACGGCAATTACAAAATTTATTGAAACAAATAAAAATGGAAACACAACATATCAAAACCGATGGGATACAGCAAAAGCAGTACCAAGAGGGAACTTTATAGCTATAAGTGCCTACATCAAGAAAAAGAGGAAAAACTTCAAATGATCTAACAACACATTGTAGAGAACTAGAAAAGCAAGAGCAAATAAATTTGAAATGAAGAAAACAATATGAAAGATCAATGAAATGAGACAAGTTGTTTTTTAAAAACTTAAGCAAAATTGACCAACCCTTAGCCAGACTAAGAAAAAAAGAGAGAAGATTCAAATAAATAAAATCAGAAATGAAAAAGGAGACATTACAACTTATATTGCAGAAACTCAAAGGTTCATTAGTGGCTACCATGAACAAATACATGCCAATAAATTGGAAAATTTAGAAGAAATGGACAAATTCTTAGATGTAAACAACCTACCAAGACTGAACCAGGAAGAAATCCAAAATCTGAATAGACCAATAACAAGTAACAAGATTGAAGACATCAGAAAAAGTCTTCTAGTAGAGAAAATCCCAGGACCTGAAGGCTTCACTGCTGAATTCTACCAAACATTTAAAGATCATACCAATCCTACTTGAACGATTCTGAAAAATAGAGAAGGAAGGAGTACTTCCAAACTCAATCTACAAGGCCAGTATTACTCTGAAACCAAAACCAGACAAAGACACATTAAAAAAAATACAGGCCAATGTTTCTAATGAATATTGATGCAAAAATTCTCAACAAAATCCTGGCAAACAAAATTTAACAATACATTACAAAGGTCATTTATTATGGCCACGTGGGATTTATCCCTGGGATCCAAGGATGGTTCAACCAATGCAAATCAATCAACATGATACTGATGTATTCACCAACAGAATGAAGAATATAATTATATGATCATTTCAATTGATAGATAACTAGAATTTGATAAAATTCAACATTTCTTCATGACAAAAATCCTCAAAAAACTGGGGATAGAAGAAACATACCTCAACTTAATAAAAGCCATATATGACAGACCCACAGCTAGTATCATACTGAATGGGGAAAATATAAAAGCCTTTCCTCTAAAATCTGGAACACAGCAAGGATGTCCACTTTTAATACTGTTATTCAACATAGCACTGGAAGTCCTAGCAAGAACAATCAGACAAGAGAAAGATATAAAGGGGATCCAAATTGGAAAGGAAAAATTCAAATTCTTATTGTCGGCTGATGATATTATCTCATACTTGGAACAATCTAAAGACTCCACAAGAAAACTATAGAACTGAGAAACAAATACAGTAAAGTTGCAAGGTATAAAATTAACACACAAAAATTAGTAGCATTTCTATATGTCAACAGTGAACAATCTGAAAAAAAGAATTAAAAAGTAATCCCATTTACAATAGCCACACATAAAATTAAATACCTAGTAATTAACTAAAGAAGTGAAAGATACATATAATAAAAACTACAAAACACTGATTAAACAAACTGAAGAGGACACCAAAAATGGAAAAATATTGCATGTTCATGGATTGGAAGAATCAATATTGTTAAAAATGTCCATACTACCCAAAGCAACATACAGATTCAATGCAATTCCTATCAAAATACCAGACATTCTTCATAGAAATAGATTTTTAAAAATCCTAAAATTTATATGGAGCCACAAAAGACGCAGAATAGCCATGCTGTCATGAGCAAAAAGAACAAAACTGGAGGAATCACACTACCTAACTTCAAATCATACTACAGAAATATAGCAACTAAAACAGCATAGTACTGGCATAAAAACAGACATATATACCAACGGAGCAAAATAAAGAACCCAGAAATAAATTCACACACCTACAGTTAACTCATTTTCAACAAAGGTGCCAATAACTTACACTGGGGAAAAGACAATCTCTTCAATATATGGTACTGGGAAACTGGATATCCATATGCAAAAGAATAAAACAAGGCCCCTATCTTTTACCATATACAAAAATCAAATCAAAATGGATTAAAGACTTAAATCTAAGACATTAAACTATGAAAGTAATACAAGAAAACATTGAGGAAAATCTTCAGGACACTGGTCTGGGCAGATTTCTTCAGCAATACCCTACATGCTCAAGCAACCAGAACACACATGGACAAATGGGATCATATCAAGTTAAAAAGCTTCTGCATAGCAAAGAATACAATCAAGAAAATGAAGAGACAACCCACAGAGTGGGAAAAAAATATTTTCAAACTACCCCTCTGACAAGAGATTAATAACCAGAATATATAAAGATCTAAAACAACTATATAGGAAAAAAATCTAAGAATCTGATTAAGGGATGAGCAAATATTTGTATAGATATTTCTCAAAAGAAGACATACAAATGGCAATCAGATATATGAAAAAGTGCTCAATATCATTGATCATCAGGGAAATGCAAATCAAAACTACAATGAGATACCTCACCCCAGTTAAAATGGTTCATATCCAAAAGACAGGCAATAACAACTGTTGGTGAGGATGTGGACAAAAGGAAACCCTTGTACACTGATGGTGGGAATGTAAATTAGTTCAACCATGCTGGGAAACTGTTTGGAAGTTGCCCCAAAAAACTAAAAACTGAGCTACCATATGATCCAGGAATCCCACTACTGGGTATACAACCAAAAGAAAGGAAATCATTATATCAAAGAGATATCTGCACTCTTATGTTTGTTGTGGCACTGTAAAAATAACTAAGATTTGGAAGCAACCTAAGAGTCCATCAACAGATGAATGCATAAAGCAAATGTGGTACATATGCACAATGGAGCCCTATTTAGCCACAAAAAAAGAATGAGATCCAGTCATCTGCAACAACATTGAAGGAACTGAAGATAATTATATTAAGCAAAATAAGCCAAGCACAGAAAGACAAACATTGCATGTTTTCACTTATTGTGGGATCCAAAAATCAAAGCAATTGAACTCATGGACATAGAGCATAGAAGGATAGTTACTAGAGGCTGGAAAGTTAATGGGGATGGGGCAGGAGATGGAGATAGTTAATTGGTACAACAAAAGTGGAAATAATGAATAAGACATCCTGTTTGATAACACAAAAGACTGGCTATAGTCTATAATAATTGTATATTTTAAAATAACTTAGAGTATAATTGCATTGTTTGTAACTCAAAAAATAAATGCTTGAGGGGATGGATATCCCATTCTTCATTATGTGATTATTTCACAATGCCATGCCTGTATCAAAACATTTTATGTATCCCATAAATATATACACCTACAATGTACCTACAAAAGTGTTTTAAAATAACGTTTAAAAATTAATGAAAAATTTAAGAAATAAAAATTACACCAAAAGAAAGAAAGAAGTATAAATTACTAGGCCCAGTCTAAGAGCTACTGAATCAGAAGCTCTGAGGGCAAGAGTAAGCAATCTGAGTTTTAATGAACGCTCAAGGCAATTCTGATGCACACTAAAGTTTGAAAAGCACAGTATAGGTCAATTTTTAAGCAATAAAGCATGAGGAAGGGCTGATGAATTTTCAGGGAGTGAATTCTGTAATTAAGCACTTAGGATAGTTATAATAGATCTTCCAGTCGCTCTCAGTATTGGTTCTTAACAGTTCAGAGCTGCACTCTTCTCCTGAGACTCATTCTCAGCTCATGAGAGGTGGCTTATCTAGGAATGGCAGGGTATGCCCTTTTCGAAAATAATCGTCAACCAATGACTGAATGATATGGAGAAATAAAAGGCTAGTCCAATTACCTTAAGACAGAAAAACTTTGTGGTATTCTTCATGTTCCAGAGCTCTCCACGGGTCAGTTGAACCCACATGTTTGCCTGATGTCTTTCTCTGTTCTATCCTGCTTCCCTCAATCCTTTCCAGGTTTCTCCTAAGAGCACTCCCTCAATAAATTACTGGCACAGGCTGTACTGAGGAAACCTCAACCAAAGACAGTGGTACATAGTAAGAGAATGCATGTGGAAATACAGGAGGCTTGCACTGATGAAGCAAAAAGTGTAAGTAAGGGAGTGGTGAGAGAGGAGGCTAGAAGGATGAAAGGAGCCAATCTATGAGGTACTTTGGGAAACAACACATAAAATCATTGAGATATACACACACATAGACACAGATTGAACTTCAATACATATAAAGTATTCACACAGGTAGGGAGAAGGGAAATTTCTCAGACTGCTATCTTGCATTGCCAGGAAAATATCTTTTCTATTTACAATAAACAATAATTTACATTCCATTTCTCACCATACACCAGAAATAAGGAGACTCCAAACCCAAGCCACAAGTCAGGGGCTACGTAATCATTTGCAAGGACAGATAGATATTCTTGGAGTTTTGGAAGGGAAAGCAAGACTGGCAAGGTGAAGAACTGGAATAACCCTCCAAGTGATGGAGAATTGTGAGGAAATAGATGCTGGAAAGAGGAGAAATCATAGAAGCCAAAGGAAGGAGATTCTGTAAGGGTCAACCATGGGCTTTCCTTCTTCCTTCTCTATCTTCATCCTCTTCTTTCTGTGGCTCTGGGGGCTCCTGCTAATGCGAATTACTAAGGCCATATTACGCCATTTGATGGTCAATACAATTTTTTTTCTAAGAGCTTCTGCTTTCCTTTCCACTTGTGATAATTAATTTTATCTGTCAATTTGAATGGGTTAAAGAGATGCCCAGACAACTGGTAAAACATTATTTCCAGGTGTATTTCTAAAAGAGATTAGCATTTGAATCAATAGACTGAGTGAAGAAGATCCTCTGTCCAACATGGGTGAGCATTATCCAATCCACTGGGGATCCAGAGAGAACAAAAAGATGAAGGAACAGCAAATTTTTTTCTCCTTGAGTTGAGACATCTATCTTCTCCTGCTGCCTGATAAAGGAGTGCCTTGTTCTTGGAATTTTGGGCTCACACTGAATTACTCCACAGGCTTTCCTGGTTCTCCACCTTGCAGATGGCATATTAAAGGATTTCTCAGCCTTCATCATCATGTGGGCCAATTCCCATAATATACCTTCATATATATATATATATATATATATATCTGTTTCTCTGGATAACCCTGACTAACACACTGCTCCATTGATGGGTTATCCAGAGAAACAGATTGCTTTTCTCTGGATAAAAGCAATGATTGCTTCTAACCAGGATCTCTTTCCAGTTTGTCGGGATGCACTATGGGAATCCAGTCAACCAAGCTTATCCCTTTCTCCTGATGCTCAAGTAAGCGCGTGTAACTTTGAAAATGTTTTGGATATTTTTTCCTGTTAGCACAATATAAAAATAGACCAGGGAAATGTACTCAATTTGAATGTGTCTCCACCACTAGCTCCAGCTAGTGTGGTGGGAAAGAGAGGGTCTCTTTCCCACTACACTAGATTCTGAAAATATAAATGACTGAAGATTTTACAGCTGTCATGCTGCCACATATGGATAAGATGGGTTTCCAGAGACTATACAAGGATTCTGAGAATAATGGTAGGACTAGAAGTAAAACACTTCTTTATTTTAGAATTTAGCAGTGTCTGAAGGGAAGTCTACCCTGAATTTTTCAATGTGAAACACTAAATTAACATTTTTGCTTTAAACCACTTTGAAACAGTTTTTCTGTCACTTTCAACAGAGACATCTAACTAATATAAAATACCATATATTTTTCAGAAAGTAAATATTTATCAGAATCTCATCTTCTCTAGGCTTTACTCTTTTGCTGAAGGACCTTTAAATATCTTTACCTACTTCCTTTTATTCATATACAGTATTGCCAAAAAACGTGTTCCAACAAATATTAGTTTGGGGTGTTGATCATACAAAATGTAAAAGATGAGAGGCTCTATGATCATATAAATGTGGAAGTTACTTCTTCCACAAATTTAAACCAGTTTCTTTACTGCAGGACTTCTCAGAGCCTTTAACTTGTGTTTTACAAGCTAAACCCCCAGGAAATAGTGATAGTATGCCTAACTGTCCCAATTTCTTTGGCTTTGAAAATCTTGTTTTTGTTGAGCAACTGTGGGACAATATTATATTAAGTACATTTCAGAAAACTGAGATTTAGTTGGAATTCTAGACCTTTACTATTTCAAATTGTTTAGGACTTAGGGGCCTTTTGACTCTACCACATGGGCCTTTCAGCCATTCCATCTAGTGAACTGCAGAAGAGCTCTATGGGAGAGCATTTTTGGAGACCAGGGTGAAGGAAAATGTTAAACATAGGAGAGGTATAAATAATTATGCTTTCCCTTGTGCCAGCATGGAAAAAGGTTTCATCATTTTTGGACATATTGTAGGTCTCCATTGTATCATGGTCATTTTTATTTTTATCACTGCATGTGGTGTCCATTTGTTAAATTTAAGGTAATGTATCTATGAGAACATCTGAAACACATTTATCAACTTAAAAAAAATACTCAGAACATGAAAAGTACTAGGCCAATTAATTATCTTGAATACATCAGAGCAGAACAGATTTTAGAAAGTCATTTGTAAGGTTTTGGCTGTATTTCCTGAAATGTTTTTGATGGGAGTTTAATGTTTTAAGTCTGACAGCTGCTCCCGAAAATGGAATACTGTTTGTCAGCAAGCTACAGTTAACTCATTTCGATAAATAGGTAATTTGTTCCCTTAGAAAACAGTTGAAAGCATTCACTGACATTTGAGTAGAAAGGAAACATAGGCAATCTGTGGTGGGGGGAGGATCAAATCTTGCACACCATCTCATCCCAAACTCTAGGAAGGTGAAAAAGACATTGGACACATAAGGGAAGATTGCTCTTGTGTCTCTAGTGAAAGGGATTAAATTGCAAGTAATTCTATATGCTATAATATGGAAATCTGGTTCCTGTGTGCCATGATTTAAATGTTTTTGACTCCTTTAAAACTCATGTTGAAACTTAATTCCCAATGCAACATTATTAAGAGGTGTGACCTTTAGGGGTGATTGAGTCATGAGGGCTATGCCCTCATGAATGAGATTAGGTACCCTTATAAAAGTGCTTGATGGAGGAAATTCACCCCTTTTTGCCCTTCCATCCCTTCTGCCATGTGATGATAGTGTTCTCCCCCTCCAGAGGATGCAGCATCAAGGTTCCATCCTAGAAGCAGAGAGCAGCCCTCAACAGACATGATGCTGGTGGCTTGATCTTGGACTTCCCAGGCTCCAGAACTGGGAAAAAATAAGTTTCTCTGCTTTATAAATTACCTGGTCTAAGGTATTTTGTTATACCTGCATAAATGGACTAAGACACTGTGTGTGACTTTTTGCATTTACTTTAAAGAGACATAATATCCAGAGCCTCTTTCTAGATCTCATGTCTTCATGCATTAAGAAATGCTCTTACTGTGGATGACATGAAATTCAGACATTTTCTTCCAAAGGCCTCTCGGTCAAGACAACTCCTCTTCTAACAATCCATTGATGCAGCTAGCAGTTTGCTGGGCCAAATTAAACACTTTTATTTTTCTCAAGCCTTTGGTACTCCCAATTGTCTATCTACTCTCCATGTTAGCCATACAAACACACACCATCAATTTCTGGTCAGGAAAACAAAAACCATCATAACATTTCAAAAACAGAGGTTTTCATACAAGGAATTGGGTGCAAAGGGCATTGTACAACTGAAAAAACAAAAAAGGGAACACTGAGGTAGCCCAGGGAGGAAGCTGCTGACACTCTAACGCTAGAAGAAAGGGAAGAAGTGGGGCTACAACAACTTAGGAGCTTGGACCGGGAGCCCCATGGAGTTGGTTTTCAGGCTTCTGAGGAGGGAGCACACCATTCCCTGCAGGTGATTCCTATGAGGGAATATGAAGACACTGGTTCTTAAAGTATTGGAAATCATCAGATGTTGCAGCCAACAACTGCTGCTAGGGCTAACACTGTATCTGGTCCCACAGTGTAAGAAAAGGCAAAAAGATAAAGTGCCTCCTCCCTTGCACCCACTTTCCTGTCTCTCTACAGTACCCTCTATTGGCAGGTTCTATAAAAAAAACCACCTAGACAAAGGAGTCTAGAAAATATAGTTTGCAGGGCCCCACAGCAGTATCAAACAATGGAGCATAAGAGAGTTGACTTGGAGCTAAAGAAATTATTAAATAACCAGTCCTACATCAAACTTTCTCTCTCCTTCATAGCTAGTTTTACTCTCTTCCCTCCTGGTCCAAATCCAAACAAAAGGATAGAGGTAAAGGGCTTCCCTAAGTACCAGACATTTAAGTGAATCATCCTGGGTCACATTGCCGCTGTCATAGTGATAACAAAATCCCCTAAGGAAAAAAGTGACTGACTTTGGGCAAGTTGCGTAAACTCACGGGGCATTAGTTTTTTCTTCTGGGATAAGTATAACTACCTTGGAAAGTAGAATCAAGTGCACAAATAGGTCATCTGAATATGGGGCTTAGCACAGTGCCAGAGTCATGATAGATGCACAGCAAACATTAGTTGACTTCCTTCTTTTCCTTCCCTATTCTGCATCTTTCCTTGTTGAATAAAAGGCTTTGTATATTGTTGCTGGAATTTCAGGCATCAGTAAACACCTATGAGATCACTGGCAGGGAAATGTTCCCTTTTAGCTAGAGAAGTTTTACTAGTCCAGCAGGCCAGACTCTTGTGAGTTCTAAAGAAGAGATACACAAATTGCCTATAAGGATAAGTCTATTGTAAGGATATATGAGAAACAGAAAAAGAGGACTTAGCAGAACAACTTCCTGCTCAGGAATATGTAGCAAATTTCATAAGACACTGGGAAATTCTACCTAACTTTACTAGGAACAAGAACCTGTGCTTTCATGTTCTATCTTTTCTTTGCTCACCTGCCATTTGTGTTTTCCAAAACTTGTGAATTTGAATGGGCCCTTTTGTCCGACTAAATATAAAGCATTGCTACTGAGCAGAGTTCACATAATCACTTCAAAGATTATTGGCCTCCCAAACCCAGCCTACCTGTGGTTGATTCCAACACATATACCTTCCCCTTCATAATCACCATGCTACAGCTAACACAGCAAAAATTAGACTGGTCTGTGAAAGGCCATCTAATCCATTCACCAAACAAAAAAAAAGTTATCTAAGCATTGTCTCATAAACCAGGTCTCACTGGCTCTTTCTTTCTATCCTTGGACTTCCCAGGATTAGGTACCCTTATAAAGAAACATTTTCTACTACTCTTCCTTTATAATTATCATGTCCAAAAACCATTTTATCATTGAATGGGGCTTCATAAAACTTTCTGAGCAGTGATATACCAAAAGACCACCAAGGTAAGTAAGATTTATAAAATGGAAGATACTTTGTCTTTCAGCCATGTCATCACATGGATCTCAGATGTGGAAAACAAAGAAGACGAGAAGGGACTAATGCTTCCATTTCTGAACTGAACAATTTAAATGAATGTGATATGACTTACAGAAATAGAGAAAATAGTGATAGAGTTCACTTGTGATGAATTAGTTGTTTAAAGTGGAATAAGGTGCTTGTGGAGTGTCCAAATACATGTTTAGGCATAGAAAGATGATAGCTTAAAATCAGAAAATAAAGGAGTCTTTTTTGTTTTAATATAATAATTCCTAAACTTTTATTGTCATAGATCACTTTGAGCATCTAATGATAGCTATGGACAATTTCCTCTGGAAAAATAAAAGAAAGAAAAATGTACGAATGTATATATATATCCAAAATTATGTATACACTTTTATGTGATTTCCAGAACTTCCAGGTAAAATTTTTCCCCTCTCCACCTCCCCGCTCCATCTAGTGAAAAAACTTTAATAAAAAAGTCTGAGTGCTGAGTCTGTAAGGCATTAGCACTTAACACTTCTTCATCTTGTAGTTCACCTTCCTCAACCCAAACAAGCTAAAACTCTTTGTGTATCAAATAGCTTATTTCCTAGCAATATTTATGAGAGAAAACAAGAAAAAAAGCAGGGCAATTCAATGATAAGGGTTTCTAACCATTGCCAGCAAGAGAAAGACCCAAGGTGTTCATTTTCTCAATTATTGCAATGCTCATTTTCTTGTTGGATGGGCAAAGGCTCCTAAGCAAACCTTGGGGGTAACTGTGTATATCCTGGCATCTACAGTGTGCCCCAAGCCTAGAGGCAGCAACTAGCAATTTTATTCCACAGATTAATGTGCAATTGTAAATTTATAAGCTTGATGGACGAAAGAGGCTCCCTGCTATGTGAGATAATGAATAGGAAACTGTCAGAATAATGAGCCAAGTCAGACCTCACAAGCCTACCTGTGAGTTGAGAGTAATGAAACACACACACACACACACACACATACACACACACACAAATGTCTGTCATTTAACAGAATTCGAGTTTGAAAGATGGAGTGCTGGAATGGAACAGCATAGTGAAAATATTCCTTGTTATTTTTGTTTCATTTCACTCACCAGCCACAGTGTTTGTAGTGGATATGAATACAGTGCTACTTCTCTCAGATCCCACGTCAGGATACCAAGACTTATTCCACCAGCTGCTGGAAGTAGTGCTATCTCTGTGGTCAGCCCTATCAGAATTTGCCATCAGCTGGAGAAAGTTGCTTTGTCCATGGTCAGTCCACCTTCCCAGGGAGGGAAGAGAGCAGCCAATATTCAGTGACTAGTCAATGACAGATTACAAAGACCTGAGGCCTCTCATCATAACAGGACACAAACCGGAAGGGCCAACTGAGCCTCAGAGCCCCTCATGGTGTTGGCTAAAACCTTGGGTGACACTGCATTGCTAACCAGCTTCTCCCTCTGCCCAGCCCTAGAAGACATCCTAGTAAATCTCCTGTACTTTGCTTGCTATCTGAGTCTGTTTCCCAGAGAGTTCAACTTGCAAAAATGTCAAAGATTACTGCAAAGAAATGTTCTTGACACAAGAAATAGCCCATTTAATTCAGTTTAACAAATATTTTTTGTTTGCCTACTCTGTGTAAGGCAAGTCTGAAACTACACTGAAGTAAGTTTTTAGTTGTTGTTTGTTTTGTTTTCTTTCTAAGAATCTGTTTTGTCGTTTCTTCGATTGGTTGGCTGATTCTTCTGAGTAAACAACTCCTTTTGGATTTTCTCTAAACTACAAAAAAAAAATTATAGGCTTTAAAAAAATTTCCCCAAAGGAAAAACTGTTAATGATAAAAGTCAATAGTATATCTATGTTGCATTTGAACTGCATAATTATAAGTAGAGTTTGGCTACAGGTTCTAAAATATCAGAGGAAGGCATAAAAGGACATTATAGATTAATATAGTTTGGATATTATGCCCCTGCTTCTACATCTCATGTTGTATTGTAACCCCCAGTGCTGGAGGTGGGGCCTGGTGGGAGGCATTTGAATAATGGTGGCAAATCCTTCTTGGCTGGGTGCTGTCTTTGTGATAGTGAGTTCTCACAAAGTCTGGTCATTTAACAGTGTGTAGCACCTCCCATCTCCACTTTCTCCCTGTCTTACTCCTGCTTCTGCCATGTTATGTGCTCTGCTCCCCTTTTACCATCCACCATAATTGGAAGACTCCTGAGACCTCCCCAGAAGCAGATGCTGCTATGCTTCCTGTACAGCCTGCAGAACCATGAGTCAATTAAAACCTCTTTTCTTATAAATTTCTTCATAGCCGTATGAGAATGACCTAACATAGAGGTCAACTTGGTTTGATGTAAATACCGTTATAAGTTATCAATACAATAAAGACAACCACAATCTTCATTAACTATAAAGACAGAGAGTGGTGAAATGTATGAATTATATATAGTAAAGGATGGCTCACTTTTTAAGTGTTATATGGATATAGTTCCAAATGGTGAAGATGGACCCCACCTTAAGCAGACCTGATATCTGAAAACCCAGATTATTATGAAGGATAAATTAGAGACTAACTTTTAAAAGAATTCATTACAGGCTTTAAAAAAGTATTTTATTAAAAACCTGTTCCAAAGTTTAAAATATATTTATATTCAGTTTTTTTCAGTGTATTGTTAAGATCTGTGTTTTAGTATTTGGTGCTTTATTTTTTGTTTCTATCTTCTCGAAATATTATAATTTGTACCATGGTTTTCAGTTTTTTAAGCTATACTTAATATTCTCCTGCCACTTATCAGCAATGTGATCCTAGGTGGGTTATTTACCCACCGAAAGCCTCAATTTCCTCTTCTGTAAAATGAAGTTGGGAATAGCTGAGAGCTGTTGAGAAGACTAATGAGAACTATGTGAGAAAATGGAGAAAATGTCTAACACAGTTCACAATGGTTATTATTTGTTGTCAGTAATGCAAAGGATTGACAAAATTTCCCAAACAGAAATTTAAAAAGGGGTATGCCCAAATAATGGAATAAGTTAAAACACATTCAAATCCCTTATAGTTTACATGGCTACATATATTTGAACAAAAAGAGAGTATTTTTTTAATAAACCTTTTAACTCTATATTTACAAATAATGCTCTGATGCAGAACAACTCTTTATCCCTTCTTCAAAATAGCCTAAGAAAAAGAAAACTGTTTTTCAGGTTAAGAATATTTGCATGAGTCCTCTCTACCCAAATACATAATACTCCTTTTACATTTTGGTGCTGAATATAAAAAGGCTTTATGGAAAGAGGCAACAGTCTCACTAAATACCCAAGCATTTTGTACTATAAGGATCTAGCAAGCGTAATAGGCCTTAAATAATCTATCTAGAAGAAACTGTGCTGTGTTTAGTAAATAATTTTGACTACTGGGATCATTTGCTTTAAAGTTGAATTTGCTTAAAAGCCTCAGGCACAATTTTAGCAGTGTCCCAAAGCACTGTAATTGGGCAATTAGTGCTTAATGATATAGAAGAAGGGTGAAGCACTATCCTACATAAAATTGAAAGGAAGGTGCTGGTTGAGCTGTTAAAACCACGGAAGCATGAATTTTCTGCTGTCAGCATTGTGGGGTGTGTGTGTGCGTGTGTGTGTGCGCGCGCATGTGTGCGTTTTAACATATAGCAATGAAAATATATTTCATCTAAAAGTAATCAGTCAGCATTTAGAAGCAAAGATGTAAAAAACGAGAAAAGAGAAACTTCAGTTTTCATATTCAATGAGAAATCCAGTTGAGTGTGTAGCAGATTTAAGTGTTTGGTGAGCTTTCCTTTACTATTTCCTAATCCTGTTTTATGTGTGATATTAGAATTAAGTATGTTAAAACTCTTCCAGTTTAAGACTTTTCTCCTTTATGAAGATTAAGAGTTCTGTACAGTTTTGAAACTTTAGGAAATTGTTTCTTTATTCAAACTCTACTTCCACAAGGCCTATGTTGTGACATTGTGAAATAATTCAATTAAACCAACATTTCAGTGCCATGCTCTCTGCTAGGAACTAGGAACATAGAAATGACATCATGTGCAAAGTAGAGACATTCACTATGGCATTCCTGGCGATGGGTTTTTATTATAACTATAACCCTTTATGCAACTAGTTTATGGAAAATTAGGTTATTCTTTTGCAAGGCTAATGTGAAATGACCTTTCATACATGAATTGTTCTGAAAAGTGACATCAAACAGAAGCACTAATTTATATGAACTTTATTTAAAAAAATAAAAGAACTACTTTTCTCATGAGAGCAAACTGGTTCTCAGGCATAATTCAGACTAATCCTGGTTTAGAATCCATAGCAGAGATAGGTAGTAAGACTGAAATAAGGCCAGGAATAAACCCTTGGCAACATTAAATCATGATGATATATATTGTTGTTAAATAGCTGTATGCTTCAAATAATTATTCGATTTACCAACATAAGTATAAAGGAATAAAATGGACTTTTAAAATATATTTGGAAACTTATGCATCACATAAAGATTGGGAGACCTGAGGTGGATTCTCAGCTCTGTCATTTATCAACAGTACATTGCAATTCTTTTAAGCCTCAGTTTCCTCACCTGTGAGTTTGGCAAGCAATGTTTGCCTTTTATTCAAACTGCAGGTCATTAATATGAAAACCTTTCATGAATTAAAATGTTATACAAATATGAGGAGGTAAACTGGCAGCCACTCTGGGTATTTCCTTTTAAGGACACATATATTTATTTTAAAATAGTACACAGAACTAAAATAACTTTACTTCTGTGTACCGTTTTAGACACAGAACTTATTTTACAGATGTACTCACTCTCAATTCTGCTGAACCAACCTCAGGTGGTGCTATGTCTGATGAAAAAAAACAAATGTTGGGGGGAGGAGCCAAGATGGCCAAATAGGAACAGCTCCGGTCTACAGCTCCCAGCGTGAGCAACGCAGAAGACGGGTGATTTCTGCATTTCCATCTGAAGTACCGTGTTCATCTCACTAGGGAGTGCCAGACAGTGGGCGCAGGTCAGTGGGTGAGTGCACCGTGCACCAGCTGAAGCAGGGGCGAGGCATTGCCTCACTCAGGAAGCACAAGGGGTCAGGGAGTTCCCTTTCCAGGGGTGACAGATGGCACTTGGAAAATCGGACCACTCCCACCCGAATACTGTGCTTTTCCGACGGGCTTAGGAAACGGTGCCCCAGGAGATTATAGCCCGCACCTGGCTCAGAGGGTCCTATGCCCACGGAGTCTCGCTGATTGCTAGCACAGCAGTCTGAGATCAAACAGCAAGTCGGCAGCGAGGCTGGGGGAGGGGCGCCCGCCATTGCCCAGGCTCCCTTAGGTAAACAAAGCAGCCGGGAAGCTTGAACTGGGTGGAGCCCACCACAGCTCAAGGAGGCCTGCCTGCCTCTGTAGGCTCCACCTCTGGAGGCAGGGCACAGGCAAACAAAAAGACAGCAGTAACCTCTGCAGACTTAAATGTCCCTGTCTGACAGCTTTGAGGAGAGCAGTGGTTCTCCCAGCACGCAGCTGGAGATCTGAGAACGGGCAGACTGCCTCCTCAAGTGGGTCCCTGACCCCTGACCCCTGAGCAGCCTAACTGGGAGGCACCCCCCAGCAGGGGCAGACTGACACCTCACATGGCTGGCCAGGTACTCCAACACACCTGCAGCTGAGGGTCCTGTCTGTTAGAAGGAAAACTAACAGAAAGGACATCCACACCAAAAACCCATCTGTACATCACCATCATCAAAGACCAAAAGTAGATAAAACCACAAAATGGGGAAAAAACAGAGCAGAAAAACTGGAAACTCTAAAAAGCAGAGTACCTCTCCTCCTCCAAAGGAACGCAGTTCCTCACCAGCAACGGAACAAAGCTGGACAGAGAATGACTTTGATGAGCTGAGAGAAGAAGGTTTCAGACGATCAAATTACTCCAAGCTACGGGAGGATATTCAAACCGAAGGCAAAGAAGTTGAAAACTTTGAAAAAAATTTAGAAGAATGTATGACTAGAATAACCAATACAGAGAAGTGCTTAAAGGAGCTGATGGAGCTGAAAACCAAGGCTCGAGAACTATGTGAAGAATGCAGAAGCCTCAGGAGCCGATGCGATCAAATGGAAGAAAGGGTATCAGCCCTGGAAGATGAAATGAATGAAATGAAGCGAGAAGGGAAGTTTAGAGAAAAAAGAATAAAAAGAAACGAGCAAAGCCTCCAAGAAATGTGGGACTATGTGAAAAGACCAAATCTACGTCTGATTGGTGTACCTGAAAGTGACGGGGAGAATGGAACCTAGTTGGAAAACACTCTGCAGGATATTATCCAGGAGAACTTCCCCAATCTAGCAAGGCAAGCCAACATTCAGATTCAGGAAATACAGAGAACACCACAAAGATACTCCTCGAGAAGAGCAACTCCAAGACACATAATTGTCAGATTCACCAAAGTTGAAATGAAGGAAAAAATGTTAAGGACAGCCAGAGAGAAAGGTCGGGTTACCATCAAAGGGAAGCCCATCAGACTAACAGCGGATCTCTCGGCAGAAACCCTACAAGCCAGAAGAGAGTGGGGGCCAATATTCAACATTCTTAAAGAAAAGAATTTTCAACCCAGAATTTCATATCCAGCCAAACTAAGCTTCATAAGTGAAGGAGAAATAAAATACTTTACACACAAGCAAATGCTGAGAGATTCTGTCACCACCAGGCCTGCCCTAAAAGAGCTCCTGAAGGAAGCGCTAAACATGGAAAGGCACAACCGGTACCAGCCACTGCAAAATCATGCCAAAATGTAAAGACCATCGAGACTAGGAAGAAACTGCATCAACTAACGAGCAAAATAACCAGCTAACATCATAATGACAGGATCAAATTCACACATAACAATATTAACTTTAAATGTAAATGGACTAAATGCTCCAATTAAAAGACACAGGCTGGCAAATTGAATAAAGACTCAAGACCCATCAGTGTGCTGTATTCAGGAAACCCATCTCACGTGCAGAGACACACATAGGCTCAAAATAAAAGGATGGAGGAAGATCTACCAAGCAAATGGAAAACAAAAAAAGGCAGGGGTTGCAATCCTAGTCTCTGATAAAACAGACTTTAAAACAACAAAGATCAAAAGAGACAAAGAAGGCCATTACATAATGGTAAAGGGATTAATTCAACAAGAAGAGCTAACTATCCTAAATATATATGCACCCAATACAGGAGCACCCAGATTCATAAAGCAAGTCCTGAGTGACCTACAAAGAGACTTAGACTCCCACACATTAATAATGGGAGACTTTAACACCCCACTGTCAACATTAGACAGATCAATGAGACAGAAAGTCAACAAGGATACCCAGGAATTGAACTCAGCTCTGCACCAAGCAGACCTAATAGACATCTACAGAACTCTCCACCCCAAATCAACAGAATATACATTTTTTTCAGCACCACACCACACCTATTCCAAAATTGACCACATACTTGGAAGTAAAGCTCTCCTCAATAAATGTAAAAGAACAGAAATTATAACAAACTATCTCTCAGATCACAGTGCAATCAAGCTAGAACTCAGGATTAAGAATCTCACTCAAAACCGCTCAACTACATGGAAACTGAACAACCTGCTCCTGAATGACTACTGGGTACATAATGAAATGAAGGCAGAAATAAAGATGTTCTTTGAAACCAACGAGAACCAAGACACAACATACCAGAATCTCTGGGATGCATTCAAAGCAGTGCATAGAGGGAAATTTATAGCACTAAATGCCCACAAGAGAAAGCAGGAAAGATCCAAAATTGACACCCTAACATCACAATTAAAAGAACTAGAAAAGCAAGAGCAAACACATTCAAAAGCTAGCAGAAGGCAAGAAATAACTAAAATCAGAGCAGAACTGAAGGAAATAGAGACACAAAAAACCCTTCAAAAAATTAATGAATCCAGGAGCTGGCTTTTTGAAAGGATCAACAAAATTGATAGACCGCTAGCAAGATTAATAAAGAAAAAAAGAGAGAAGAATCAAATAGATGCAATAAAAAATGATAAAGGGGATATCACCACCGATCCCACAGAAATACAAACTACCATCAGAGAATACTACAAACACCTCTACACAAATAAACTAGAAAATCTAGAAGAAAGGGATAAATTCCTCAACACATACACCCTCCCAAGACTAAAC
Organism: Pongo abelii; assembly: GCF_028885655.2. Classification (NCBI taxonomy): domain Eukaryota; kingdom Metazoa; phylum Chordata; class Mammalia; order Primates; family Hominidae; genus Pongo; species Pongo abelii. The sequence goes on from NC_071998.2 coordinate 35,797,944, forward strand.
CAGGAAGAAGTTGAATCTCTGAATAGACCAATAACAGGAGCTGAAATTGTGGCAATAATCAGTAGCTTACCAACCAAAAAAAGTCCAGGACCAGACGGGTTCAGAGCCGAATTCTACCAGAGGTACAAGGAGGAACTGGTACCATTCCTTCTGAAATTATTCCAATCAACAGAAAAAGAGGGAATCCTCCCTAACTCATTTTATGAGGCCAGCATTATCCTGATACCAAAGCCTGGCAGAGACACAACCAAAAAAAGAGAATTTTAGACCAATATCCTTGATGAACATCGATGCAAAAATCCTCAATAAAATACTGGCAAACCGAATCCAGCAGCACATCCAAAGGCTTATCCACCATGACCAAGTGGGCTTCATCTCTGGGATGCAAGGCTGGTTCAATATACGCAAATCAATAAATGTAATCCAGCATATAAACAGAACCAAAGACAAAAACCACATTATTATCTCAATAGATGCAGAAAAGGCCTTTGACAAAATTCAACAACCCTTCATGCTAAAAACTCTCAATAAATTAGGTATTGATGTGACATATCTCAAAATAATAAGAGCTATCTATGACAAACCCACAGCCAATATCATACTGAATGGGCAAAAACTGGAAGCATTCCCTTTGAAAACTGGCACAAGACAGGGATGCCCTCTCTCACCACTTCTATTCAACATAGTGTTGGAAGTTCTGGCCAGGGCAATTAGGCAGGAGAAGGAAATAAAGGGTATTTAATTAGGAAAAGACGAAGTCAAATTGTCCCTGTTTGCAGGTGACATGATTGTATATCTAGAAAACCCCATTGTCTCAGCCCAAAATCTCCTTAAGCTGATAAACAACTTCAGCAAAGTCTCAGGATACAAAATCAATGTACAAAAATCACAAGCATTCTTGTACATCAATAACAGACAAACAGAGAGCCAAATCATGAGTGAACTCCCATTCACAATTGCTTCAAAGAGAATAAAATACCTAGGAATCCAACTTATAAGGGATGTGAAGGACCTCTTCAAGGAGAACTACAAACCACTGCTCAAGGAAATAAAAGAGGATACAAACAAATGGAAGAACATTCCATGCTCATGGGTAGGAAGAATCAATATCGTGAAAATGACCATACTGCCCAAGGTAATTTACAGATTCAATGCCATCCCCATCAAGCTACCAATGACTTTCTTCACAGAATTGGAAAAAACTACTTTAAAGTTCATATGGAACCAAAAAAGAGCCCGCATCGCCAAGTCAATCCTAAGCCAAAAGAACAAAGCTGGAGGCATCACACGACCTGACTTCAAACTATACTACAAGGCTACAGTAACCAAAACAGCATGGTACTGGTACCAAAACAGAGATATAGATCAATGGAACAGAACACAGCCGTCAGAAATAATGCCACATATCTACAACTATCTGATCTTTGACAAACCTGAGAAAAACAAGAAATGGGGAAAGGATTCCCTATTTAATAAATGGTGCTGGGAAAACTGGCTAGCCATATGTAGAAAGCTGAAACTGGATCCCTTCCTTACACCTTATACAAAAATCAATTCAAGGTGGATTAAAGACTTAAACATTAGACCTAAAACCATAAAAACCCTAGAAAAAAACCTAGGCATTACCATTCAGGACATAGGCATGGGCAAGGACTTCATGTCTAAAACACCAAAAGCAATGGCCACAAAAGCCAAAATTGACAAATGGGATCTAATTAAACTAAAGAGCTTCTGCACAGCAAAAGAAACTACCATCAGAGTGAACAGGCAACCTACAAAATGGGAGAAAATTTTCACAACCTACTCATCTGACAAGGGGCTAATATCCAGAATCTACAATGAACTCCAACAAATTTACAAGAAAAAAACAAACAACCCCATCAAAAAGTGGGCAAAGGACATGAACAGACACTTCTCAAAAGAAGACATTTATGCAGCCAAAAAACAGATGAAAAAATGCTCACCATCACTGGCCATCAGAGAAATGCAAATCAAAACCACAATGAGATACCATCTCACACCAGTTAGAATGGCAATCATTAAAAAGTCAGGAAACAACAGGTGCTGGAGAGGATGTGGAGAAATAGGAACATTTTTACACTGTTGGTGGGACTGTAAACTAGTTCAACCCTTGTGGAAATCAGTGTGGCGATTCCTCAGGCATCTAGAACTAGAAATTCCATTCAACCCAGCCATCCCATTACTGGGTATATACCCAAAGGACTATAAATCATGCTGCTATAAAGACATATGCACACGTATGTTTATTGTGGCATTATTCACAATAGCAAAGACTTGGAACCAACCCAAATGTCCAACAATGATAGTCTGGATTAAGAAAATGTGGCACATATACACCATGGAATACTATGCAGCCATAAAAAATGATGAGTTCATGTCCTTTGTAGGGACATGGATGAAATTGGAAATCATCATTCTCAGTAAACTATCGCAAGAACAAAAAACCAAACACCGCATATTCTCACTCATAGGTGGGAACTGAACAATGAGAACACATGGACACAGGAAGGGGAACATCACACTTCAGGGACTGTTGTGGGGTGGGGGGAGGGGGGAGGGATAGCATTGGGAGATATACCTAATGCTAGATGACGAGTTAGTGGGTGCAGCGCACCAGCATGGCACATGTATACATATGTAAATTACCTGCACATTGCGCACATGTACCATAAAACCTAAAGTATAATAATAATAATAATAATAATAAAAAGAAAAAAACAAATGTGTTAAATTGTAAAAATCAAATCAATAATTAAATGTCTGGATAATAAAAAAAAGTCTATTTTGAGGCAAAAAGTGGAAACTAAATTTCCAAATTAAAGGACAAATTAAGGACATGTGATATGGTTAGGCTTTGTGCCCTTACCAAAATCTCATCTTGAGTGGTAATCCCCAGGTGTTGAGGGAGAGGCCTGGTAGGAGGTGACTGGATCATGGAGACAGTTTCCCCCATGCTTATTCATGATAGTTAGGGAGTCCTCTCAAGATCTGATGGTTTTATAAATGACAGTTTTTCTTGGGCTTTTCATGTGCTCTCTTCCCCTTCTGCTTCCCCTTCTGCCGTGATTGTAAGTTTCCAGTGGGCTCCCCAGCCATGCAGATCTGTGAGTCAATTACACCTTTTTTCTTTATGAATTACTCAGTCTTGGGTATTTCTTTATAGCAGTGTGAAAACAAACTAATACAATATGCATTTAGAAACAGAAAATATATGTCAGGGACTAAACACAGTGCTTCCTTCCCTAACCCTTCCCGCCTGTTGCTCTTCAGGTATAGGGTTAAGATGTTGATCATCCATCCATCCAAGAGCTAGAAGGACTCTCTGGATAATGGCAATTTAAATATATTCCATGGCCTTATGCTTCTTTTAAATTTTTTTTTAAATTTTTAAATTTTTAAATTCAGGAGGGACATGTGCAGGTTTGTTACATGGGTAAATTGTGTAATGCTGAAGTTTGGGCTTTAATTGAACGTGTTACCCAAATGGTGAACATAATACTCAGTAGATAGTTTTTCAACACTTTCCCCACCCCACTTTCCCCTTCTGAAGTTCCTAGTGTCTATTGTTCCCATCTTTATGTCCATGTACCCAATGTTTAGCTCCTACTTATAAGTAAGAACAAGTGATATTTGGTTTTCTGTCTCTGCATTAAATCACTTAGGATTATGGCCTCCAGCTGCATCCATGTTGCAGCAAAAGACATAATTTTCTTATTTTATGGCTATATCAATTCCATAGTGTCTATGTACCACATATTCTTTATCCAGTCCACTGTTGATGGGTACCTAGGTTGATTCCCTGCCTTTGCTACTGTGAATAGTGCTATAATAAAGATGAGAGAGCAAGTGTCTTTTGATATAATGATTTATTTTCCTTTGGGTATATACCCAGTAATGGCATTGCTGAGTCAAATGGTAGTTCTATTTTTAGTTCTTGAAGAAATCTCCAAACTGCTTTCCACAGTGGCTGAACTAATTTACATTCTCACCAAGAGTGTGTGTAAGCATTCTCATTTACTTGCAACCTTGCCAATATCTTTTTTTTTTTACTTTATTTAGTAATAGCCATTATGATGCATGTGAGGTGGTATCTCATTGTGGTTTTGATTTTCCATTTCTCTGATGATTAGTGACAATGAGCATTTTTTCATGTTTACTTGTAGCTTGTGTGTCTTTTGAGAAGCATTTGTTCATGTCTTTGCCTACTTTTTAATGGGGTTGCTTGTTTTTTTCTTGTTGATTTTCTAAGTTCCTTATAGATTTGGATAATAGTCCTTTGTCAGATGCACAGATTGCAGATATTTTCTCCAATTCTGTAGGTTGTCTGTTTACTCTGTGGATAGTTTCATTTTTTGTACAGAAGCTGATTAGTTTAATTAGGTTTTAATTGTCAATTTTTGTTTCTGTTGTGTTTGCTTTTGAGGACTTAGTCATAAATTCTTTGCCTAGGCTGATGTCCAGAAAAGTATTTCCTAGGTTTTCTTCTAGAATTTTTATAGTTTCAGGCCCTACATTTAAATCTTTAATCCATCTTGAATTAGTTTTGTCTATAGTGAGAGGTAAGGGTTGACCATGTTTCTTAAACATCATTCTAGTTCCAATGTCCAACTTCCTAGATAGTCTGATTTTTTTCATTAATTAGTTTTTTTTCAAACAAATTTGTAATAAAAAGATTGTTTCCTTTTTCTGAGTGACTAGGCCAAGTAAGTACATATAAAGAGTGGATATATTCCAGTAGAAAAGCTAACGTATAGCTCATACCGTCCCTTGAGATTCAGATCTCTTTCAAACAAAAGTGTAATATAGTTTTGTGTTAATGTCAAGGCTCAAGCTCAAGATTAAAAGTTGAATTGTCCTTCAAATGACTATCTCAGAGGATTAAATATCTCAACCAGCAGTTTATTATCTGAGATCTCTGGACTTCAGGGAAAATGGTATGTCAAAAATGCCCCAAAATAGTGTGAAAAATATTGTAAATATGAGCATTTTTCTAGGAAGAGAATCCACTTCTGTCATCAGGCTCTCAAAATGCTCTAAGACACACACCAAAAAAAATTGTAAGAATTATTGCCTTAGGCTAAATAAGAATGAGAATTTCAGACCTGTTAGAAATCCTGTAAAAATTGCATTTTTAATATGCCTTTATCCTTTAATATATAAAGGACAAATTGGCAAACAATCAGCAAAGGCTGCTTTTCTCTTATGTATTTTTTTTAACTTAGGCTTGGCTCTGCAATTTTGAGTGGTGATGAAAAATTATGCATTGAATTGAATCAGTGAGTAGTTCTTCAGCCACTCTGTACAATCCAGACTCTAACTCATGCCGTTGCTCAATTGAGCTTTTATTTCTTGGCACAAAAATAAATGAGTGTGAAGGTTTTTTTTTACCCTATATTTAAGATTAAAATGTTTTTAAAATGATTTCTCTGACTGATGCACACTGGCATTTTAATGAATTTTTGAAAACATAAGCTCCTGGCTTCCTAGCAAAGAAAGCATGACAGTATTGAAAGATTCCAATTAATAAAGCTGTCTTCATTGCTTCAGTTTAACCTTGTTAAAGCATTTGTGAATGAAAGTTAAAATCAAATTCTCTGTAACTGCTGCAAATGAAGTCATTTTGGATTAGGAAAAATATTTCTTTCCCTTTTGACAGCATTTCCTTCTTTGCTCATACATGAAGCTTCACAGAGCCTGAAAATTATCATTCTACCCCAAGCCTATGCATTTTAGCAAGTAAATATTTTCAAATTAAATATAAGGAAGAATAACTCTACAGTGTAATATTTGTCTTCAAAATAACGACTGCTGTGGTGATGGCAACAATAACTAACTTTGGTATAGGACTTTTCCAATGAAAAGATTTTTGATGACAAAAAGACCAAATCTTTATTTCTGCCTCCAATCTTCCTCCTGAATTTTTACACATAATGATAGCTATTGATTATACATTTTCACCCTGTGTGTTCCATAATCACCTCAACCTCAAGATGTACAAAGCCAAGCCAAGATATTTTTCTAATCAGGCTTTCTACTTTTCCTGCATTCCTAATTTTAGGAAGGGCACCATCTATCCAACCATTCGTACCAGTGGGAAAAGATCCTGGACTCCTCTTCTCTCTCGCCTCCATATTTTATCAATCATTCAGTCCTGTCAGTCATTCAGTCCTGTCAAGTCTATCTTCTGAAACATATAACTTATCTTTCCCATCTCCTACTATCTTTAACTATGGTGACATCTTCCTGACGGTTCTCCCTACCTCTTCTCTCACGAATGTCCAATCTATTTTCCACAATATTGACAAAGTGATTCTTCCAAAAAATATTTTGTGATGACTAATGCTCCTATGTTTAAAATCCCTCAGTGGCTCCCATTAATTTTAGAACAAAATCTTAAGCCTATAAAATTATAAAAGACTCTTGCCTACCTTTTCAAATTCACCTCTCACTGTTCCTAAACACACCTTGCAAACTAAGTATACTTTATTTTCCTATTATATTATACTTGGCCTCACCTCTTTGTCTTCATATATGGTGATTCCTCTGCCTAGAACATTCTTCTCCATATCCAACACTTTTCTAAAGTGATTTTCAGATAGGATTTGAGCCTCTTCCTCTCTATCTCTCAGAAGGAAAAGTCATGGCAGTAGTAATTGCTACTGGTTAATACTAACAAAAATATTCATTGCTAATCTATGTTGAATGTTTGTTATGGATGAAGCCCCATGATAATTGTTTTATATGGATGAATTAATTTATTACCAACCTAACTTTGAGATAAGTAATATTTGTATCCTCATATTATAAACGTTGAATCTGTGGCTTAAAGTGATTAAGAAATTTATCAGAGTTCACCAAGCTTGGAAGTTGAGGAGAATGAGATTTGAATCCAATTAGCAGGTTCCAGAACCTCAGTTCTTAACCTCTTCACACAAAGCTTCATATAGTTATAGCAGTTGCCCCAGCCTCACCATTCACTACTCCTCAGATCTACCACACCACAAACTCCAATTACATTAATCTTGTGATTCACTAAATGACATCTTTTAGGGTTCAGCAGCTTGCATATATAAGGTAGAATGCCCTTGTATTGCTTTTCTGTATTTTTCTTATTTTTCAGACAATCCCCTCCTAATTATTCTTGATCTAATTGGGAAGTGGGGTGGAAAGAACAGGTTACAAACTAACATCATCATTTTTCATGGTAAGGAATTTTAATAGACCATATATAATAAATGAAGAGATTGAAGATAAAATACAACAAAAACTAAAACTTTCTAAATAACAAAAAAAATGCTAAAAATAATGGAGAGAAAGCAAATGAACAGACCTATTAGTGAAAAAATACACACGTATATAATAGCATATCAGTATAATGGAATCTAATTTAAACATATTGCTTATATCCATAAATGTAAACAGTTTAACATCATCTATTAAAAAAGAAAACTTTTTAAACTGTTAAATAAAGCAAAACCCAACTCTATGCTGCATGTGAGAGATAAATCTAAAACAAGATAATTCAGCAAGATTAAAAAATAAGGGAAGTTTGGTAAACATATACACATTCCAGGAAAATTCAAATAAAAATCAGGTATTATCATCTTCATATCAGGTACAATTCAGGCCAAAAATCATTAAAGGATGGTAACTTTAATACCAAAAGCTATAATTTACAATGAAAACAAAAGTTGTTAACATTTATAAAGCGAATGTAAAGTTAAAACTTTTATAAGGCAGAACTACAAGGGAGGCAAGAAGAAAACAGACAGAAACCACTAATAATGAAGGCTTTAACACACCTTCCTGTCCAAGACAAATGAAGAGAACAAAACAATAATAAGTATAAAAACCTAAAAACTTAATCAGCAAGATAATTCTACATGAATGGATATATATTAAACTCTGAACTCCAGAAATAGAAAACACATTAAAAATTTACCATATATTAGATCTCAGAAAATCACTAAATTTCAAAAAGATAATTAATAGAAGTAGTAATCTTCGTCACAATACAACAAAGTTATAAATTAATGACAAAATCAAAAACCAAAACAGTCCCCTCTACCTAGAAACTAAAACCACCTCCTGTTAAGCCACTTAGGTGAAGGAAAAATGTTATTGAAAATCACAAAATGGCCAGGGGTGGTGGCTCATGTTTGTTAATCCCACCACTTATGGTGACTGAGGCAGGAGGATTGCTGAGGTGAGGAGTTTTAGAGCAGCCTGGGCAATGTGGCCAATTAAAAAATTATCTGGGCATGGTGGCTCATGCCTGTAGTCCTAGCTACTAGGAGGGTTAAGGTGGGAGGGTTCCTTTAGCGTGGGAGGTCAGGACTACAAAGAGCTGTGGTCATGCCACTACATTTCAGCCTGGTGGCAGAGCAAGACTCTGTTTCAGAAAATAATAAATAAATAACAAAACATGAAAAATAAGGACTACTGCCTATGTTCCCTCAAGACCCAGGGCTCTATGATCAGGCAATGGCAAAACCAGCCAGGCCTGTGTCCTTCCCTTCAGGGCAATGCAGTTCCCCAGGTCCCAGGGGGGTCCACAGTTACCATCAGGAGTCAGGGACTATAGTCAAAAACCTTAGAAGTCTACCCGGTATTCTATTGTATTGCAGCTGACATGGCACTCAAACCACAAGATGCTGTCCTTCCTACTCTTCCCTCCCCTTTCCACAGGCAGAGGAGCCTCACTCCGTAGCTGCTGCCACCCTAGGTTATGAGGAATACTGCTGGATGACCACAGAGGTTCCTTTAAGGCCCAAGGCTCTCCTAAGTCAACTTGTGGTGGATGCTTCTTGGGCCTAAGACTCATTTTTCAGGGTAGTGGGCTCCCCTCTTGCCCAGGGCAGGTCTAGAAATGCAAACCAAGAGTCAAGTTCTAGAAATCAGTGACCCCAAAATCCCGCTTGGTGCTCTAACCTCTTGTGGCTGTGCTGGTACCAGAAGCCAGCAAGTCTCAGAGACTCACCCAAGGCCTTCAACATAGCACCTGGATATCATTGCTTGTTATTCAAGCTCAAGAGCTCTTCAGTTAGCTGGTGATGATGCATGTTGCCAAGACTGGGTCATTTCCTTCAAGGCAGTAGGTTCCCTTCTGGCCCAGGATGTGTCTAGAAATGTTGTCAGGGAGCTGGGGTCTAGAATGGTGGACTCATGGCTCTGACTGGTGCCCTATTCTGCTGTGGCTGAGCTGGTGTCCAAGTTGCAAGATAAAGTCCCCCCAACTCTTCCCTTTCCTCTCCTCAAGAAGAAGGAAGGCATTTCTTATGGAACCACAAACTGTGCAGCCTGGGGTTAGGGGAACCGTGATGCCAGTACTCACTTGGCTGCCCAGCTGCTGTCTCAGTAGTTGTGTGCTCCCCCACACTCTACTGTCTGTGGGCCCAGTTTAGCACTAAGACTCTCCTAAGCATTACACTCTTTATGGCCTAGTCTGCTTTTCAACTTTATTTAGAAACACAGAACACTGCAGCCCTCAGTGCCAGGTTTGTGGGAACTCAAGTTCAGACCACTGGGACTGATGATTTCTCCTCTGGCTAGGGCTGGTTTAAATGTACCCTCCATGTGTGAGTGTCAGCTTAGTTTGGTCTGGTTTTCCTTTCTTCTCTAACAGAACAGCATTGAGTTTAATGCCTCATAATTGCCTCACAATCTCCCTTCCCCAGTGCCCAGAGAGGCTCTCCACGCTAAGCTGCTGCTGCAGGGGTGTGGGGGAGGGGTGGCACCGGTCATTCAGGACTGTTATTTTTTCTGTCTCTGCTTATTCTATCTTCTCTGTTTTTTTTTCTACTACTATCTCTTCAACGCTGCTCTCAGTGATATAAAATTAAAACTAGGTACTATGAGTGCTCACCTGATTTTTGGTTCTTATGAAGGTGTTTTTTTCTGTGTAGCTAGTTGTTAAATTGGTTTCCTTGCGTGGGGAGACACTCAATGGAGTTTTCTATTCTACCGTCTTGCTCTGCCTCCCAGGCCCTCCCATATGCTTTATATTATCTCTAGATTACTTATAATACCTAATCAATGTAAGTGCTATATTCATTATTGTTATATCATATTTATTATTTGTATTTTTCAATTTTATTTTTTAAAATATTTTATAATTTCAAATTTTATTATACATTAAAAGGTACACATGCAGGTTTGTTACATGCGTAAATTGTGTGGTGTGGAGGCTTGAGGTCCCAACCGTCTGTCATCCAGGTAGTAAGTATCCTACCCACAGGTGGTTGTTCACACCATGCCCTCATCACTCCCTCCCTCATGTAGTGGTCCCCAGTGTCTTCTGTCCCATCTTTATGTTCATGTGTCTTCAGTCTTTAGCTCCCACTTATAAATGAGAATATGTGGTATTTGCTTTTCTATTCTTGTGTTAGTTCACTTAGGATAATGGCCTCAAGCTCCATCTGTGTTACTGCAAAGGACATGATTTTATTCTTTTTTAAGGCGGTATAGTACTCCATCTTTTTTTATGTTTTTTCCTGGATCTTTTTGCTCCACAGTTGGTTGAGTATGCACATATGGAACCTGCAGATACAGACAGCTGACTATATAACCATTTTAATAGAAGTAAAGAAATTTGTGAAGAGTTTCCAAGGAGAAACCAAACCACCAGACTTAGATAGCTTTTTCTAGACAATTCTAAGAAGCTTCAAAATCAGATAGTCCTAATACTACTTAAATTTGTCTGTTGTATAGGCAAAGAGTAAAACATAATAAATTTTTATGAAGATAGTATAGATTAATATCAAAACCTTAAGAGTGGTAATAAAAAGTCAAATAAAACCTCAGCAAATAGAATGTAATATACTATTAAAAATGCATTGTGGGGCTCATTTCTGAAAAGGCTCATTATTAACAAATACAGCAATATAATTTATTGTATGAATAGAACCTAAGAAAGAAAAAGATTATCTTCATGTCACAAACATTTTAATTTTAAACTATTCATGATTCAAAATAAAATACTTACTGCAATTTAAATTATTGTTTATATTTTTATATTACCTCAGCATCACACAGTGATGAGAAAGAGAGCAAGAGGAAGGCCTTACTTTTCAGGTAAGATGACATTACACATTTATTATAAATTCTTTATAATTAAAAGTTAAATAGCCTTTGAATAGGCAAGTAGGTGAATGGAACATAATAGACAAAATAAAAATAGATCCAAGTACATATAGAAATTTAATATGTAATAAAGGTGGCAAATAAAAATAGTGAGAAAAGTAAACTTTAAAAAATGATCTCCAGACAACTGCATAAAACTTCATGGGAAAATCTAATCTAATCTATAATTTATACTAGGCACTGTATAAAATACAAATGGATTAGAGATTTAAATATTAAAAATAAAACTTTAGGAGTTCTGTGAGAAAATATAGGTTTCCTTTACAAACAAGGAAAGCTTTAAATCTGGAAGAAATAAAAGGGAAGACTAACACACTCAATAAAATATTTTAAAAACTTTTGTATGGTAAAATATAATGCGAGCAAAGTCTGAAAAAAATTATTAACTATGAAAAAATAGTTGCAATCCCAGCACTTTGGGAGGCCGAGGTGGGTGTATCACGAGGTCAACAGATCGAAACCATCCTGGCTAACACAGTGAAACACCATCTCTACTAAAAAAATACAAAAAAATTAGCTGGATGTGGTGGCACATGCCTGTAGTCCCAGCTACTTGGGAGGCTGAGGCAGAAGAATTGCTGAAATCCAGGAGGCGGAGGTTGCAGCGAGATCGCACCACTGCACTTTAGCCTGGGTCATAGAGTGAGACTTCGTCTCAAAAAAAAGAGAAAGAAAAAATATTTGCAACCTTTATCTCAAAGGGTTGTATTAGTCCATTCTCACAATGCTGTAAAGGACTACCTGAAACTGGGTAATTTATGAAGAAAAAATGTTAATTGATTTATGGTTCTGCAGGCTGTAAAGGAAGCATAGCTGAGGAGGCCTCAGGATACTTACAATCATGGCAGAAGGCAAACGGGAAACTAGCATGCACTACACTACATGGCTGGAGCAGGAGGAAGAAAGGGGGAAGTGCTACACACTTTCAAACAACCAGATCTCATAAGAACTCACTCACTATTATGAGAACAGCAAGGATGTAATCCACCCCCATGATCCAATTACCTCCCACTAGGTCCCTCCCCCAACACTGGGGATTCAAATTCAACATGAGATTTGCATAGGGACACAGAGCCAAACCATATCAGGTGTAATATCTTTAATATATTAAAAATTTTGACAATTTGCAAAACAAAGAGAAACAAATCCTTTTCAGATTCAATATCTTCATTGTGGTGGTAGTTAGATGATAATGCATGACCATACACATTTGTGAAAATTTATGAAAGTATACATCTATAAAGGGTGAAGCTTATTGTAAATAAATTATAACTCAATAAACTTATTTCAAAAAAGAGAAAATCTAACAGAAATATAGTTGCTATATATGAATAGACATTTGAAGATGAAGAAATACAAAAGCTGCAACATTTGAAAGACATTCAACTGCACTCACACGTGAAATAAAACATCAAAACTATACTGTAATATAATTTTTAACTTACCAGATAGGCAAAGTTCCAAATGTTTGTCAACATACTCTGTTAGCAAGACTGAGGGAAGACAGGTACTGTCATACACTGTTGGAGGAAATGCAACTGTTATGGTTCCTTTGAATAGAATTTAGTGATATTTAGTGGTATGGTCTGAAGACATACCACATACCAGTGTGTCCTACAAGATTTTTATGTTGAAATACTACCTCCTCAGGGGATGGTATTCAGAGGTGGGGACTTTGGGAGGTGATTAGGTCATGCGGATAGACCTCTTGAATGGGATTAATACCTTCATAAAAAGAGATGCCAGAGAGATTACTTGCTCCTTCTACCATGTGAGATGGAAGGAAGACACCATCTATCAACCAGGAAGCAGGCCCTCACCAGATACCAAATCTGGTGACACCTTGATCTTGGACTTCTCAGCCTTCAGAACTACAAAAAATAAATATCAGTTGTGTATAAGCTACCCAGTCGACAGTATTTTGTTATAGCAGCCCAACTGAACTAAGACACCCAATGAAAGTAAATGTGTATTTACCCTTTTGCACATCAACCTCACTTTTAGGAATCTGTCCTGAAAATACACTTGCAAAGCTATATATGTTATTCTTTCTGACATTTTTACATAGCAAAGGATAGGAAATAAACCAAATGTCAAATAACTGGAGCATTCACATGATAGAAGACTATGCAGCTGTAAAATGTAAAAAGAGCAAGGTACAGAACAATGTACATGACCTACCTTTTGTAAAGAAAGGAGAGGAATACAGATTACAGTTAGAGATAGATGATGATAGATGATATATAGATAGATAGATAGACAGATAGATAGATAGATAAATAAATAGATAATAGATAGATATAGATATAATTGCTTCATTGTTAAAAAAAACAACAACAACAAAGAAAATCCTGGAAGAATAAAGCAAAACAAATAGAAAGGATTAACTACTTTCTATCTATAGAAGAAGAGTAGAGGAAATTAGGATGAAGGCAAAAATTATCTGACATACTTTGTAATATACTTTTTGTGTTACACTCATATAATTGTTTTTAATAATCAAGGAAACAAAAAAAAGTTAAAATCCCCCAAAAGTAAATAAAAATGATAAAACAAATAAATGTAACTATATGTTAAGATCATGGCATAAACACATAGAGAAAATAATTATTCCAACTAACACCAGTATTTTCCCTGTGCATTTTCAATGAGATATATTCTATGGACAAAAAGAACAAGAAAAAAAACCTTTACTCAGCAGTCTTTTATTAATAACTTTTTTGTAAAATAATGGAAATTAGTAATTTTGTAAAAGTCATTAGAATCTAATGTAAATTATATTTAACTATAAAATCAGATATTTTAAGTAAAATCTCTTAAATTTGAATCAGAAAATATCACTATAAAATAATTATTTTCCCTCTTTATGGAAACATTGTTTCCTTGCCCTATTCATTAAAAAATGCTAGAAGCAGTGGACAAATGGTAGCAATACACAGTCCTATTTCTAAGACTATAATTTCTAAATAAGTTCTAATAAAGGGAACCTTCTTTCAAAACATCTGATTGTAAGCTTAGGAAAGAAATGTTCACAAGGAACCTGAAATATCTTTAGGTGCCAGTAAGCAAAGATATTGTCTTAGTCTATTCAGGCTTCTATAACAAAATACCATAAACTGATGGATTATAAAACACAGAAAGGTATTTCTCACAGTTCTGGAGACTGGGGGGTCCCAGATTAAGGCATTGGCAGATTCGGTGCCTGCTGAAGTCTATCTTCCTGGTTTATAGACAATGTCAAGGCTCTGTCTCATCACATGATGGAAGAGGCAAGGGATCTCTCTGGGATCTCTTGATAAGCACATTATCCCATTCATTTAGCTTCCACCCTCATGACCTAATTACCACTCAAAGACCTTACCTTAAATATCATCACACTGGGGATGAGGTTTCAATATACGAATTTTGGGGAACATAAAAATAGAGTCTATTGCAGATACTATCAAAGTAAAACAAGATCATGCCAAAAGAACAGAAGAGTAATAGGGCCCTCACGGGCCAAAGATGGGCCAATAGTAACATCCAAAAATGATTTTAAAACGTTGATTATGTAAAAGATATGGTTTACAATAATATAAAGAAGGAGAAGGAATAGAAAAGTAGAAGGAGAAAAAGCAGGATTAGAATGTAGAGGAGAGAGAAGAGAAAGAAAGATGAGTAGGAATGGAACAAAGTGAAGAAGGAAAATGAAATAAAATTTATTGGACAAGATTTTAAGTTGTTAGGGTATAAACTTTTACTCAGATAAGTAGATAATTCCAGCATTTATCCTACCTTTTGGTGTAAAATGTATTATAAGATAACAAAATATCACCAGTAGACGAGAGAAAACTTATTCAATGCAGAAGAATTTCAGGTAATGTATGCTGAAGAAATAATAGAATTAAGAAAATAATCAGTTTACAATCCTTAATGAAATAACTGATTCTGGCAATGGTCATTATAATGAATCTTAAAACCTTTAGGCATAAGGCTAGTAGGGAATCACACACTCCCGCCATCTTAATTTACTAATGTACTAAAAGTGAGACAACCAGCATTGTTTGATGCCTGATGTGATGCAAAGTGAGATACTCAGCACTAACTACAAAAAATTCTTGACCCTTCCCGCTAAAAAAACCCTGAATCTAAAAAAGCCTTTATTCTAGCTTTCAGTCTATAGAAGCAGACTAATATAATAAATGATATTATGAGAATTACTTATTTCACCAAATTTAGATCTGTGGTATCTTAGGTTGGATTCCCTCAAAATAAAACCTTGAGAAAAGGTTTATAGGTTTTTCGTGGGATATCACTGGCAGAGAACTGAGGGAGCAACACAAGCACAGAAAAACAATTAAGCCACTAAAAGAGTATTATTGAGCACGTGTACTACTGCAAGTCGCTTGGGTTAAGTCCCACTAAGGGACTCTGAAATACAGAGTAGAATATATCTCAGAGTTATCCCAAATGAAAATGAGAGATCTAGATTATTTACTCTTATCAGCCATTGGTTGAAGACTGTTGAGGATGGGTGAAGACAGAGGGAAGTGTTAACTAAGGCATGAATGTTGGCATGCCCGGTGGTGAGGAAAGGCAAGGAAGCTCAAAGGCAGAGTGACAGTTGCGATTTTTTTGGAAGACACTGAGTTATTATTCATGGGAACAGTGAATGCCACAAGAATATGATAGAGCAAAATAGTATTTGCTACAGTGAAATAATCTATAGGAAAACTGACATTTCAATCAAACTATGGGAAAAGGGAGTGAGATAAAGGCACTATACCAGATTAAAGGAGACTTTTAAAATACTTCAGTGAAATAACCAAATCAGCAAGTGGCTTGATTGAATCCTGATTTAAATAAAACAAAATATAAGAAGACAATTTGGAGAATTTACATATGGAAACCCACACCCAGGAAGATTCTAAGGATTAGAAAAGTAACTTAATTGGACAAGCTTTATATCATTTTTAAACCCCAAATGTATTTTAACCTTCTAATATATTGTTATTTTCTAGTATTAAAATATTCTTCAATATACCTACTAATCCAGATCTACCAGGTAGAACTTTTTGATTTATTGTGAATTGTTTTTCTCTCCCAACTAGAAAATAAGCTATATGGAAATAGATGTTATTGACATTTTTATTCACAGATGTATCCTAAGCACCAGAACAATGCCTAGCACATAGAAAGTACTCATTACATATTTATTGAAAGAATAAATGCATTTGGGGATTATAATATCATTCATAGCTATGACAGCCAATATGTTGTTTAATGAAAATAAACTGGCACAGTTACAATGAAGTGAACTTTGCAATTTAGGTTTAATTGGAAAATCACTCTTCCTTCTAAAACCCAAAATAAAATATACAACTTTTCCACCATCATTGCATGATTTAAAAAATAATGCAGAACAAACCAAGAAAAAGACACCTAGAGAGTGGGGTCATAGCACCATAAGAATCGAGCAGGAGTCATTCTCCAGGAGGTTGCAGTTATAAGCAGATGTTTTGCAGGACATATTCAGAAAACGTATGTCCGATTTTATAGTATAACAAAGACTCACTACTTAAACAGAATGTGGTGCTTGGCACAATTATCTGGAAAAAGTTAAGATTGATAATACAAGCAAGAACATTTTAGAATAAAATAACATGATAAAAGAGGAAGCTCTACAATAATGTTCCAGGAAAAGAACTAAGATTAATTGTTACTTTTATTTTGACTATATTTCCCATAGTATGATTGTACACCATGGTCAGGAGACACTTGGGCTTTATTATGAATTGATCTTATGCAACAGTTAAAATAAAGTAAGCACATTTGTTGCAAATGACTAAATTTAGGACTAAGGTGTTTGTTTTAAAAAATAACCTAGGCATGCAGCCATCTTGAAGCAGGACCCACAGCTAGAGAGTGTCCGGTCTTGCAGCCAGTAGCCTCTGACCACCTGTATACCTGAGGCCCTGCCATTGTGGTACCTGCAGCACCAATAATCCAGCTATCTAGAGCCTAGGCCTAAAGAGATGACCACATCACCTGAACCCAATGGGCATCCTATCCTTCAGAGAAACAGGCAGACCTGCATAGGAAACTGTACCATTGTCATTACAAATTCCCACAGCCTAGACCAGTGAGACAATCACAGTCATTGCAGATAAAAAATTATAGCTGAAGAATCCATAGAAAGTCCACACTACTGAGTCTACCCAGAACCAAAGCCAACACACCATTCTTACCCAAAATCTTGGGACACACCTACACAAAAAGTATTTTCCTATGAAAACTACTCCAAAAAAATGGATAAACTGACTGTTTGAGTAGATGTGCAAATATCAGTGTAGAAAGACAAAAAAAAATTAAAAGTCAAGAAAATGTGACAATCCCAAAAGAAGACAGTAAGTCTTCAGTAACAGAAAAGGCTATTTATGAAATGTCTGGAAAGGAGTTCAAAATAATGATCTTAAGAAAACTCAGTAAGATACAAGGGAATATAGAAAAACAGTTCTATAAATTTGGAAAACAATTCATAATCTGAATGAGATTTCAACCAAGAAATAGATATCACAAAAAATAACCAAATAGAATTCTTGAAGCTAAAGAATTCAAGAACAAAATAAAAATACAATTTAACACTTCAACAGCAGACTAAACAGAAGAAAGAATTTCTGAACTTGAAGACAGTATTTTGAAATATTCTTTTCAGAGGGAAAAAAATAAGAAGAAGAAAGAATAAAGATTATAGGACTTATGGGACATCATATTATGTAGAAAACAGTTTGCATTGTAGGTGTACAAGAGGAAGAAGAAATGGAAAAGACACATAAAACCTATGTAGCAAAATAAGAGTTGAAAAATTACCAAGCCTTGGGAGATAAATGGACATTCAGATCCAGGAAGTTCAAAGATTCAAAGGTGATGAGACTCACCTCCCTGCAGAAAATCTCTCTGAAGCACATTGTAATCAAACTGTCAAAAGTCAAAGATAAAGAGACAAACTTCAAAGCTATAAGAGAATAATGTCATCACATAGGAATCATGATTAGACTGTCAGCATATTTCTCAGCAGAAACTTTATATGCCAGGAGAGAGTGGAATGATGTATTCAAAGTGCTGTAAGAAAAAAAAAAGTCAGCCAAGAATACTATATCCAGCAAAGCTATCCTTCAGTAATGGAAAATTAAAGGCCTTCTCAGACAAGCAAAACTGAGGAAATTCATCACTACTAGACTGGTCTTAAGAGAAATGCTTAAGAAAATGCTACAACTAGAAACAAAAAGCCATAATTACTATTATGAAAGTATACAACTAACTATTGCAGGTAAATACATAATCATAATCAGAATATCCCAGTGCTAAAAACCTTTCAATCCTCTAGTATAAAAGTTTAAAGTCAAAAAGGAAAAAAAGGAACAACCCCAATTGGTGACTAAGCAACACACACAACATAAAGTAAATTAAGGCAACCCAAATCAGGAAGCAGAGGCGAGGGAGAAAAGTCCTGAGTATTTTTATGCAACCAAAGTTATTATCAGCCTAAAATAATGTCTTACAGCTACAAGATTTTTATATTAGCCATATAGTAACCGTGAAGAAAGAAATTAACAGCAGATACACAAATGAGGAACAGAGAGGAAACAAAGATTAGCACCACAGAAAACCACCAAACCTCAGAGTTAAACAAGAAAGGAAAAAAAGAGCAAATAATCTACAAAAGAGCACCCCCAAAAAACTAACAAAATGTAGGAGTAAGTCATTACCTATCAATAAGAACCTTGAATATAAATGAACTAAATTTTCAATTAAAAGATATAGAATTGCTGAATGGATTAAAAAAATAAGACCCAACTATATGTTGTCTACAAGAGACTCACCTCACCACTGAAGACAAACAGATTGAAAGTGAATGGACTGAATAAGTTATTTCATGCAAATGGAAATAAAAAATGAGGAGTAGCCATATTTATACTAGGTAAAACTTTAAGGCAAAAATTGTAAAAAAAGGAAAAAAGATAAGGTTATTATACAATTCAATAAGATAAAATATCAGTTGCAAATATATATACACCAAACAGCAGGCATCCTAATATATGAAGAAAATATTAAATCTAAAGTGAGAGATAGACTGCAATATAATAATAGCAGAGGACTTCAACAGTTCACTTTCCACAATGGAAGATAGTCTAGACAGAAAATCAACAAAGAAACATTGCGCTTAACCATACCATAGACCTAATGGACCTAACATACATTTATAGAACATTCCATGTAACAGCTGCAGGATACTCATTCTTCTTAAGTGCACATTAAATAGTCTCCAAGATACATCATATGTTAGGCTACAAAACAAATTTTAACAAATTTAAGAAGATATAGATCATATCAAGTATTTTTTTCAAACCATAATGGCAAAAAACTAGAAAACAATAGCAAGAAATATTCACAATAATCAAAAAACAAAAAATAGAAATATCAAATGATCCAGAAATCCCACTACTGGATATATATCCAAAAAGAAGAAAATCGGTATGTTGAAGAGATATCTACATTCCCATGTTCATTACAGCACTATTCACAATGGCCAAGACAGGGAATCAACTTAAGTGTGTATCAATGGATGAATAAAGAAAATGTGGTATATATGTGAAATAGAACATTATTTATTCATAAATAGAATAAAATTCTTTCATTTGCAGCAACATGAATAAGTCTAGAGGACATTACAAGTAAAATAAGCCAGGAAAAACAGGACAAATATTGTATGTTCTCACTAATATATTGCAGCTTAAAATGTTTATCTCATTAAGGCAGGTGGCAGAATGGTGACTACAAGTCTGGGAAAGGTAGGAGGATGAAGGATAAACAGAGGTCAGTTAGGGGGTGCAAAAATACAAATAGATAAAAGAAATAAGTTCTAGTGTTCAATAGCAGAGTATGGTAACTATAATAACAATAACATTGAATATTTCAAAATAGCATAAAAAAAGATTTGGAAGA
Organism: Pongo abelii; assembly: GCF_028885655.2. Lineage (NCBI taxonomy): Eukaryota > Metazoa > Chordata > Mammalia > Primates > Hominidae > Pongo > Pongo abelii. The sequence goes on from NC_071998.2 coordinate 35,818,092, forward strand.
CTTCTAACATAAATAAATAAATAAATATTTAAGGTGGTGGAAATCCCAATTACCCAGATTTAATCACTGCACATTGTATGCACATATCAAAATATCATACATCCCCATAAATCATTATTATACATCAATAAAATAAAAATTTTTGAAACCTTACAAAAGTTTTCATGGAAATTATACAACATAATTCTGAATGAACAATACCTCAATAAATAAATTAAAAATAAGTTTAAAAAAGTTTTTGAGACAAGGATGAAAAGACATTATTCCAAAACCTATGGGACATAACAAAAGCAGTTTTAAAAGGGAAATTCATAGCAATATTGATGCAAAAAGAAGAAAAATTTCTAATAAACAACCTAATTTTTCAAATCAAGAAACTAAGAAGTCAAGAACAAATAAAATGCAAAATTGTTTGAAGAAAGATAACAATACAGCTCAAAAGGGAAATACATAAAATAGGAACCAAAAAAGAAACTCAACAAAGAGTGGTCTTTTTGAAAAGATGAACACAATAGAAGTTTAGATACAGTAACTTTAAATAAAAGGAAGAGAAGACCCAAATAAATAAAATCAGAGATGAAATAGAAAACATTAAAACTGGCATCACAGAAATACAAAGGATCATAGAAGACTAATATAAACTATATACCAATAAATTTGAAAGCATAGAAGAAATGGATAAATTCCTAGAGACACACAACCTATTAAAATTGAATTATTTAAAAAATTGAAAATCTGAACAAAGTAGTATTATGTGAGGAAATTAAATCAATAACAAAAAGTCTTCCATCTCCCCTACAAAAAAAAAAAAAAAATTAGGAACTGACAGCTTCACTGCTGAATTCTACCAAATGGTTAAAGAAGATCTAATATGAATTATTTCAATAATAATATTTCAATGATAATCCAATAATTCTTCTCAAATTATTTCAGAAAAAAGTTGAAGAAGAAATACTTCCAAACTAATGATACAAGGCAAGCAATATCCTGATTCCAAAAATAAATTGGAACACAACAACACAAGAAAAAGCTTTAGGCCAATATCCCTGACAAACAGATGCAAACATTCTCAACAATATACTAGCAAACTGAATTCAACCACTCGTTAAAAAGATCATTTACTATGATCAAATGGAATTCTTCTAGGAATGCAAGGATGGTTCAACAAAAACACACAAAAAATGTGATACATCACGTTAAAAAGAAGAAAGACAAAGACCATATGATGATTTCAATACATATATAAAAAGCATTTGACAAAATTTAACACTGCTTTATCATTTAAAAATTCTCTATAAGGTATAGAAGTTATTATCTCAATAAAGTAATGACTGTATATGACAAACCCACAGATAATATCACATTGAATGGAAAAAGCTGAAGGTTTCTCACTAAGATCATGAATAAGAAAATGATGCCCACTATTACCACTTCTATTCAGCATAGTAGAGGAAGTCCTTGCCAGAGCAATTAGACAAGAGGAGAAATAAAAGAAATCCTAATTGGAAAAAAAGGAAGTCAAATTGTTCCTGTTTGCAGATAACATGATCTTATAGAGATAATACCCTAAAGATTTCAAGAAAAATCTATCAGAACTAATAAACAAAGTCAGTAAAGTTGCAGAATATTAAATCAACATACAAATATCAGAATCTTTTCTGTACACTAGTAGCAAACAATCTAAAAAAAATCAAGAAAATAATTCCAATTTCAATAGGAAATCTATTTCTATTTGAAATAGATTTCAGAATAAATAAGTAAATAAGATACCTAGGAATAAACTTAAACAAGGAGGTGAAAGATCTTTACACTGAATACTATAAAATATTGATGAAAGAAATTGAAGAAGACAGAGAAATGAAAAGATATGTTACATTCATGAATGGGAAGAATTAATATTGTTAGAATGACCATACTACCAAAGCAATTTACAGATTTCATGGAATCCCTATTTGATTTGATATCAAAATATAAATGAAATTCTTCACAGAAATAGAAAAAAATCCTAAAATGACAACAACAACAACAAAAAAAAAAGCTGGTGACATCACATTACTATACTACAAAGGTATAATAATCCAAACAGCATAGTACCAACATAAAATTGGACACATGGACCATAGAACAAAAGAGAGACCAGAAATAAAAATCACATACCTACAGTGAAATTATTTTTCACAAAGATTCCAAGAACATATACTAAAGGAAATACAGTCTCTTCAATAAATGATTCAAAAATTGGATATCCACATTCATAAGAATAAAACTAAACCTGTATTTCTGAACATATTTGAAAACTGACTTAAAGAGTTAAATGTAAAATCCCAAACTGACAATACTAAAAGAAATCATATCTTAAATGCCTTAAATGACATGAAAGTGCGCAAAAGTGTTTTAAAATAATACTTCAAACGTTCAAGAAAAATAAGCAAAAGTGAACAAGTAAGTTTATCAGGTCATTCTTGCACTGCTATAAAAAAAAACTTGAGACTAGGCAATTTGTAAGAAAAGAGATTTAATTGGCTCATGGTTCTGCAGGCACCACAGGAAGCTTAATGCCATCTGCTTCTGGGGAGTCCTCAGGAAGCTTCCAATTATGATGAGAGGCATAGGTGAGCAGTCACATCACATGGCAATAACAGGAGTAAGAGTGAAAAAGAGTCATGGAAGGAGATGCCACACACTTTTTAATGACCAGATCTCATGAGAACTTACTATCACAAATACAGCACCAAGCCATGAGGGATCTGCTCCCGTGATCCAAACACCTCCCACCAGGCCCCACCTCCAGCATTGGGGATTACAATTTGAGATGAGATTTGGGTGTGGACAAACATCCAAACTACATCATTCTGCCCCTGGCCCCTCCCAAATCTCATGACCTTCTTACATTGCAAAATACAATCATGCCTTTCCAACAGTCCCACAAAGTCTTCACTCATTCCTGCATTAACTTAAAAGTCCAAAGTTCAAAGTCTCATCTGAGACAAGTCCCTTCCAGCTATAAGCCTGTAAAATAAAACAAGTTATTTGCTTACAATATACATTGGGAGTAGGCATTGGGTAAATAATCCCATTCCAAAAGGAAGAAATCAGCCAAAAGAAAGGGGCTACAGGCCCCATGAAATTTCAAAACCCAGCAGGGAAATTATTCAATCTTAAAGCTCCAAAATAATCTTATTTTGTTCAATGTCCCATATCCAGGGCATACTGATGCAAAGGGTGGGTTCCCAAGGATTTGGGCAGCTCCATTCCTGGGGCTTTTCAGGGTTCAGCCCCTAGGCCTGCTCCAGTGGGTTGAAGTTGAATGCTGGTTGCTTTTCCAGGTTGAGGGTGCAAGACACTGGTGGATCTACAATTCTGGGGTCTGAAGGATAGTGGCTTCCTTCTCACAACTCCACTAGGCAGTGCCCCAGTGAGGACTCTGTGTGTGAGCTCGAACCCCAAAGTTTCCCTTGGCAATGCCTTAGTGGAGGTTCTCTGTGGGGGCTCCAATCTTGCAACAGCCTTCTTCCTGGTCACTCAGGCTTTTCCATACATCATCTGAAATCTAGGCAGAGGCTCCCAAGCCTCAACTCTTGCGCATTGTGCACCCACAGGCTTAACACCATGTGGAAGCTGCCAAGGCTTATAGCTTGCACCTTCTGGAACTGTGTCCAGAGCTGTACCTGGGCCCCTTTGAGATGAGGCTGGAGATGAGTAGCTAAGATGTGGTGAGCTGTGTCTTGATGCTGTAAAGGGAAGCAGGGTCCTGAGCCAGGCACATGAAGCCATTCTTCTCTTCTAGGCCTCTGGACCTGTGATGGGAGGGGCTGCTGTGAAGACCTCTAAAATATCTTCAAGGTCTTCTCCCACTGTCTTGGGTATTAGCACTTGGCTCCCATTTAGTTGTGCAAATTTCTCTAGCAAGAAATTGCTCCACAGCCTGCTTGAATTAAAAGCTTTTTCTTTCTCTGCCCCATGGACAGGCTTGAAATTTTCCAAATGTTTTTGCTCTGCTTCTTTTTAAAATATAAGTTCCAAATGTAAGTCATTCGTTTGCTCATGTGCCTGTGTGCAGGCTGTTAGGGGCAGCCAGGCCACATCATAAACAATTTGTTGCTTAGAAATTTCTTCTGCCAGATACTCTGTCACTATGAAGTTCACACTTCCACAGATCCCTAGGGCATGAACAGAATGCAGCCAAACTATTTGCTAAAACATAGCATGCATGACCTGAGCTTCAGTTCCCAATAAGTTCCTCATTTCCATCTGAGACCTCAGCAACCTGGAATTCACTGTTCATATCACTATCAGCATTTTGGTCATAACCATTTAACCAGTCTCTAAGAAGTTTTAAACTTTCCCTGATCTTTGTGTCTTCTTTTGAGCCCTCCAAACTCTTACAACTTCTGCCTGTTACCCAGTTCCAAAGCTGCTTCCACATTTTCAGTCATCTTTGTAGTGATTCCTCACTGTTAGTACCAATTTTATGTTAGGTCATTCTTGCACTGCTACAAAAAGTACCTGAGACTGGGTAATTTATAAGAAAAGAGGCTTAATTGGCTCATGGTTCTCCAGGCTGTACGGTAAGCATAGCAACATCTACTTCTCAGAGGCCTCAGGAAGCATCCAATTATGGTGGTAGACAAAGGGGATCGGGCACATCACATAGTGAGAATAGGAGCAAGAGTTAGAGAGAGAGTGGCAGGGGGTGCCACACACTTTTAAATGACCAGATCTCATAAAAATTCATGATCATGAAGACAGCACCAAGCCCTGAGGGATTCACTCTCATGATCTAAACACCTTCCACCGGTCCCCACCTGCAGCATTGGGGATTAAAATTCCACATGGGATTTGTGTGGGGACAAATATCCAGCCCCTATCAATGGGATGACATTGAATTAAAAAGCTTTTACACAGCAAAGGAAATAATAAACAGAGTGAAAAGACAATCTACTGAATGGGAGAAAGTATTTTCAAGCCAAAGATCTGACAAAGGGTTAACATTCACACTATATAAGGACCTAAAACAACTCAGCAGTCACAAAATCCCCAAATAACACACTTAAAACAGAGACAGTCTGGGTGTAGTGACCCACGCCTGTAATCCCAGCAGTTTGGGAGGCTAAGGAAGGTGGATTTCTTGAGCCCAGGACTTTGAGACCAGATTGGGCAACATGGTGAAACACCATCTCTACAAAAAATAAAAATAAAAATTAGCTGGCTGTGGTGGTGCATGCCTGTAGTCCCAGCCACTCAGGAGGCAGAGGTGGGAGAATCACCTAAGTTTGGGAGGTTGAAGCTGCAGTGAGTTGTGACTACACCACTGCCCTCTAGCCTGGGCAACAGAGTGGGACCCTGTCTCTAAATAAATTTAATTAATTAATTAATTAATTAAAACATGCACAATATTAACCCATTCTCAAATTGCTATAAACAATTACCTGAAGGTCAAGCACGGTGGTGCACACCTGTAATTGCAGCACTTTGGGAGGCCAAGGTGGTCAGATCACTTGAGCTTCCTTCCAGTTATGTGACTGATTTTATAGTCAGTTCCATGTGGTGGTGAGAAGAATGTATAATCTGCTGTTTTGGAGTGGACAGTTCTGTAGATACCTATCAGGTCTATTTGATCCAGAGCTTAGTTCAGGTCCTGAATATCTTTGTTGATTTTTTTGTCTTGATGATCTGTCTAATATTGTCAGTAGGGTGTTAGCATCTCCCACTATCATTGTGTGGGAGTCTAAGTCTATTTGAAGGTCTCTAAGAACTTGCTCTATGAATGTGGGTATTTCTGTACTGGGTACATATATATTTAAGATAGTTAGGTCTTCTTGTTGAATTGAATCCTTTACCATTATGTTATCTCCTTCTTTGTCTTTTTTGGTCTTTGTTGGTTTAAAGTCTGTTTTGTCTGAAACAAAACAGTATTGCAACCCCTGCTTTTTTCCACTTACCAATTGCTTGGTAGATTTTTACCCATTCCTTTATTTTGAGCCTATGAGTATCACTGCATGTGAAGTGGGTCTCTTGAAAGCAGCATACCAATGGATCTTGGTTCCTTATTCAACTTGCCTCTCTGTGTCTTCTAATTGAGGCATTTAGCCCATTTACATTCAAGGTTAGTATCGATATGTATGGATTTGATCCTGTCATAATGATGTTACCTGGTTATTTTTCAGACTTGTTTATGTGGTTGCTTTATAGTGTCACTGGTCTGTGTACTTCAGTGTGTTTTTGACACATGACCTAATGTTCTCTGTGCTTAGTTTCACTTCCACATATTTCCTTTCTATAGTTTCCTTCAGGAGCTCTTGTAAGGCAGGTCTGGTGGTAACAAATTCCCTCAGCATTTGCTTGTCTGAAAAGGACCTTATTTCTCCTTTGCTTATGAAGCTTAGTTTGGCCTGATATGAAATTCTGGGTTGGAATTTCATTTCTTTAAGAATGTCAAATATCGGCCCTCAATCTCTTCTTGCTTGTAGGGCTTCTATTGAGAGGTCCACTGTTAGTCTGATGAGGTTTCCTTTGTACATGACTCTGATCTTTCTCTCTAGCTGCCTTTAGCATTTTTTCTTTCATTTCAACACTGCAGAATCTGATGATTATATGTCTTGGGGATGCTCCTTTTGGAGTGTATTAATGGGATTCTCTAATTTTCCTGAATTTGAATCCTGGCCTGTCTAGCTAGGTTGGGGAAGTTCTCACGGATGATATCCTGAAATATTTTTCCAAGTTGGTTCCCTTCTCCCCATCTCTTTCAGGGATACCAATGGGTCACAGATTTGGCCTCTTTTAGTAATCCCATATTTCTTGGAGGTTTTGTTTGTTCCTTTTCATTCTTTTTCCCAAATCTTGTCTGACTGTCTTATTTTAGAAAGACAGTCCTTAAGCTCTGACATTCTTTCCTTCTCTTGGTCTACTCTGCTTCTAATACTTGTGATTGCATTATGAAATGTTTGTAGTAGGTTTTTCAGCTCTATCAGGTTAGTTACATTCTTTTGTATATTGGCTATTTTGTTTATCAGATTCTGCATTGTTTTATCACGATTTTTAGCTTCCTTGGACGGAGTTTCAGTGTACTACCAGAGCTCAATGATCTTCATTTGTATGCATATTCTGAATTGTATTTGTCATTTCAGCCATCTCAGCTGGTCAAAAACCTTGCTGCAGAGCCAATGCAGCTGCTTGGAGGAAAGAAGGAGCTCTGGCTGAGTTTTCAGGGTTCCTGTGTTGATTTCTTCTTCTCTCTGTAGGCTTACATTCCTTCCATCTTTGAGCTTGCTGACCTTTGGATTTTTTTTTCTTTTCTTTTTATCATATTTGATTACCCTGAGGGTTTTGATTGTGGCATAAAGTAGATTCAACTGACTAGCTTTGTTTCTGGAAGATTTTTGGGGGGCCGGTACTCAGATCCCAATTTCTGAACTGCACACTCTAATCTGCAGGACTTGTATTGGGCCCTCACCTTGTTCTCTGGCTTCTCAAGGTCAGCAATCCAAAGCACTGGGGGGAGCCGAGGTGCTCCCACCCGATTTCTGAACTGCACACTCTAATTCTGCAGGATTTGTATTGGGCCCTGACTTTGTTCTCTGGTTTCTCAAGGTCAGGAATCCAACGCACTGGGGGGAGCCGAGGTGCTCCCACACTGCTGGTCATTACACTCCAAAGGGTGGTGTAGGACAAAGTGTTTCATAGTGCAGTGACAGCAGTATTCATTCTCGCTCGCATGTGCCAGCAGCAGTGGTAGCAGCAGCACAGTGGGGTGCATACTCATCAGCTGCGGCAGGATGCTAGTGGGTGCCCTCCTCTCTGCAGGCATTAACCACGGTGGCAGAGGCAACGCAGCTGGGTTGGTGGCAGAGGCACCTGCTGGTGACTATGTGTGCATTTGTTCTGATGGTGGTGTTGGCTCAGGGGTGGGGCACCAGTGGGCACATGTCTCTGTGCCTTCTCTGTGTGCCACAAGCAGGAGTTGGAAGAGGATCGATCCTATGTTCTCTGCACTTACTTTCACTCCCCCGGCAGTGTGACTACAAGAGTAGGGCACTGGCAGGGGTAGGGATGAATGGCTCTGTGCCTGCCAAGTCTCTGCTTGCAATGGCTGTTGGCAGGGGTGAGGGGATGGGCTTCATCCTATTGTAGCAGCGGCAAGGCAGGGTGCACAAACAGTCACATGCTGGCAGAGCAAGGAAAGCAAAAGTCGCCCACGCAGACATGTGCCAGCAAAGTGATGTGGAGTTGCCATGGGCCCAGAAGAAGCTGCAGTGGGGTGAAGAAGTGTGTGGGCTGGTGCATAGCCATGGGGGCCACCCTGCTGAAGTCCTCCACTGTTCAGGCACAGTCCACCAGTGCAGAAGTTATGATGCAGGCCCCCAGGGCTTCTGAGGCTGCCTTGAAGGCAAGCATGGTCAGACTTGGTTCCTAGGACAGGCCAGAAGACCAAGAGGTGCTCAGGTGAGACCAACTTAGCTGATAGGTCATACCACCCTGCAGAGTTCAGGACCAACAGTTCTCCTAGGGCTTGAGTTTCCTATGTGAGCAAGTTGAACAGAGTAGCGTAGAAGGGGGAGTGATTTTTAATGGATACAGAGTTTCAGTTTTACAAGATGAGTTATCACATGGATGGTAGTAATTATTGTACAACACTGTGGGTGTATTTAGTACCACTAAACTGTAGACTTAAAATGATTAAGATGGTAAATTTTATACTATGTGTACTTTACTACAAATAAAATGGAAAAAAATTGTCTTCAAAATGTTGCATCCTTCTGCCTTAAAAGTATTCTGATGAGAATCTCCTGCCTGGCCATGAATACATAACAGTTGTCAGATTATCACTCTACCTATAGTTCACTAAAGGCCTAATTAATGTGAAAAATTGTATATCTAGCTTTATTCTTATCACACACACACATTACTTTCAAACACATTACATTCTATCTTTAGGACATGTGGAATTTCTCTCAATTCTTTGAACATGACTGACTTCCTCTCATTCAGATCCCAGAGAGCAGAACACCAGCAAACAGCCTCTGTGGTGTTCAGTTGATAAAAGTGAGTTAAGCTCCAGCATGTGAGAGAGGAAGACATCCTCCCTCTGGAACTCACCTTTCCACTGGGGATCTGAGCAACCCAGGCTGAGGGAAAGCACTTTGTGTCTCCCACACCCTGGAGCTAACTTGGCAAGAGGCTGAGAGGCTTAGAGATGCTGTAAAGGAAAGATACCATGAAAACTTGCATACACTTTTAGTCCAGGGTCTCAGTCCAGACCCAGAAATGAGAGCAGGATGCCATTTTTAATCTGAATGCATACAAAGTCAGCCATTCTTTGTTGACACAGCAGTGTGGCTACACAGGCATTTTAGTCTCAGGCCAGAGACTAGAGCACCTGCTCTCAGTGTGGTAAGGGCCTCCACAGCCAGAACTCTGGAAAATGCCTCAGCAGTAAGGCAAAAATTGTGTTTTTCCCCTATCACAACCCTGGGTCAGGAGGAGAGCTGCTACAGCTGTAATTTCTCCTAAGTGGCAAGATTTGCTGCCAGGGCCAGCTTGACAACCTGGAACTGATTGATATGTGCCATTGCTGGATTCCCTACCCTGCTCTCCTGAGATTGTAGCTCACTGGGGCCCTCTCTCTTCCACCCCTAGGCTGAAATCCAGGCATTTGGAGCATTCACTTGCCTGGACCAGCAGCTTGAGCTTCCCCACCCTTCCTGGAAATAGATCATGGTGCAGGGAGGCTCTGTCTTCTCCACACCCAAGCAGATATTTAAGAATTCAGAGCACCCGTTTGACTTGTTCAGCAGACTGAGCCACCCTAACCTTCCTGGACATAGACTGCAATGAAGTGGAGTTTTCTCTTCTCCATGCCCAGGCAGGTATCTGTCTCCAGGCATTTGAAGCACTCATTTACTTGGTTCAGCAGCCTGAACTGCCTCACCCTTCCTGGACCTAGATCTTGGTACAGTAGGGCTTTCTCAGTGCCCCACCCGCACAGATCTCCAGGTGTTCAGAGCACCAGCTCACGTGGATTAGCAGGCTAAGCTGTCCCACCTTTCCTGTGCAGATATCCTGGCACACCTCTCTACTACATGCTCAGTCAGATCTCTAGGCATTATGAGCACCTGCACAAGCAGATATCCAGGCATTCAGGGCACCATTCATCTGGATCAGCAACCTGACCTGCCCCACCCTTCCTGTGCAGAGATCCTGGTACAGGGAGAATCTCTCTGCTTCATACCCATGCAGAATGCCAGGCATTTGGAACAACCACTCATCTGGTTCAACAGCCTGAGGCACCCCACCCTCCTTGGACATAGATCATGGTGCAGCAAGTGCCTCTCTGCTTCAGGCCCAAACAGATCTCCAGGAATTCAAAGCACATGCATGCCTGGTTAATCAGTCTGTCACCCAACTCTCCTGTTTAGAGATCTTGGTTCAGGGGATCCTCTCTGCTACATGGCTATACAGAGCTCCAGGCACTTAGAGTGCTTACCCTTCTGGATTAGAAGCTTAGGCCATCCTCCAATTTTGTGCAGAGAACCTGGAGCTGAAGCAGTGTTCCAACTCCATCCCTAGGCACACCTGTCAGTATTTGGTGGCTGCTCACAAGACTCGCCCTTGGTGCTGGTGCCTTAGCGTGCCATCAGGGGACAAATAGGTGGACCTGCCCAGTCATCCCCTGACCCTTTATGGTCTTTGCTGCTCTGGGGCTGGTCGGGGAGCTGAGACCACTATACATGCCATGAATCTGTCTATTGTCTTAGGCAATAGGGAGTTTCTGCCAGTAAATAAGAATCAAATATATACCCAGACACGTTGGCCACAGCCAGCTCTTACCTATAAATGCCATCAATAGCTTGTAGGTTGAACTCCACAGCCCAATATAAAATCAGCCAAAGTAAATGAATAAGGCTATGAAAGCAAAGGCAGAAGACCCTATCCAGCATTCTCTACAGTCACATCCCCCCAAAATGGAGGGAAAAGGGAAAAGGAAAGAATAAAAATAATAATAATATTAACATTATAGAGAAAGCAAGAAGAAAAAACACTACCCACACAAAAATATTATAAAAATTAAAGAGCTAGTGTCTCCATATGAGAAAGAACCAGCAAAAGAATTCTGCCAGCATGAAAAATATGAAAGGAGTGACACCACAAAAGGACCACATCAGCTCTCCAGCAATGGTCCCTAACCAAAATGGAAATTCAGAAATGACACATAAAGAATTCAAAGCATTGATTTCAAGGAAGCTTAATGAGATCTAAGACAAGGTTGAAAATCAACACAAAGAAATTTCTAAAGCAATCTAGAAAATGAAGGAAGAGATAAAGAAGTCAGTTAGAGATTCTGGAATTGAAAAACTCACCTAAGAAACTTCAAAATACAATTGAAAGCTGTATCAACAGACTGTATCAAGCAGAATTAAAAAATTTAGAGCTTGAAGACTGTTTTTCTGAGCTGACACAGTGAGATAAGAATTAAAAAAAGAAGAATTTTTTAAAAATGAACAAAGTACTTAAGAAATATGTAATCATTCAAAGCAAAAAAACATACAAATTATTTGGCATTTAATAATAGGAAATATATTTGAGGGAATAATTCAAGAAACTTTCTTAACCTTGCTAGACAGGTAAAAATCCAGATACAAGAAGGTGATAGAACATCTGTAAGATACTATGCAAAATGAACATCACCAAGGCATTACAGCCACCAGTCTGTCCAAGATCAACACTGAAGAAAAAATCTTAAAGGCAGCTAGAGAAAAAGGGAAGATCATGCACAAAGGGAACCCATCAGGCTAACAGCAGACTTCTCAGCAGAAACATTACAAGCCAGGAAACATTGGGGGCCTGTTTTCAGCATTCTTAAAGAAAAAATAATTCCAACCAAGAATTTCACATTCTGCCTAACTAAGCTTCGTAAGAGAAGGAGAAATAAGATCTTTTCCAGACAAGCAAGGACTAAGGGAATTCATTAGCACTACACCAGCAATACAAGAGATTTTCAAGAGAAGCCTAAATATGGAAATGAAATAACAATATCTGCTACCACAAAAATACACATAAATACATAGTCTGTAAACCCTATAAAGTAATCACACAATATGTGACCCTATAAAGCAACCAGGTAACAACTTCATGATAAGATCAAAACCTCACATACCAATATTAACCTTGAATGTAAATGGCCTAAACACCTGACTTAAAAGACACAGAGTGGCAAGTTGAATAAAAAAAAAAATCCATTAATCTGCTGTATTCAAGAGACCCATCTCACACCTAACAGCCATACGCTCAAAGTAAAGGGTTGGAGAAAGATCGGCTGCACAAATAGAAAACAAAAAAGAGCAGAGGTTGCTATTCTTATAGCAGAAAGCAGACTTTCAACCAACAACTGTAAAGAAGAACAAAGAAGGGCATTCCATAAAGATAAAAGGATTTAATTCAATGAGAACACATAACTATACTAAATATATAGGCATCCAATATTTGAGCATCCATATTTATAAACTTAATAGACATCTACAGTATACTCCACCTATCAACCACAGAATATATTCATTAGCACACAGAATATGCTCTAAGACTGACTACATGCTCTACCATAAGGCAAATCTCAATAAATTCAAAAAAATTAAAATTATACTATCAGACCACAGTGGAATGAAAATAGAAATTAATACTAAGATGCCTCAAAAACCACATAATTTCTTGGAAATTAAACAACTTGTTCCTGAATGACTTTTGGGTAGACAATGAAATCAAGAAAGAAATTTAAAAATTCTTTGTAATAGAGAAAAACAGAGACACATCATACAAAAATTTCTGGGATACAGCAAAAGCAGTGTTAAGAGGAAAGTTCATAACACTAAATGTCAACCTCAAAAAGTTAGAAAGATCACAAATTAATGATGTAACACTGCACCCAGAGTAACTAGGAAAACAAGAACAAACTAACCCCAAAGATAGCAGAAGAAAATAAATAACTAAAATCAGAGCTGAACTGAATAAAATAGAGACCCAAAAACTCCACATAAAAAAATCAATAAAACCAAAAGTTGGTGATTTGAAAGGATAAACAAGATTGATTGACTGCTAGCTAGATTAACAAAGAAAGACACTATTTAATTTTTTTTCTTAGGGATACACCAGGCAGAATGGAGCAACTGAGATATCCTGGCAAATTTGATGAGGTCCCCAAGGTCTCTGATTTGGAATACCTCCTCTAGCAATTACCTGAGGCTTAACATCTGCTAATTCTGTGCTACTGTAAGATAGTTCTTAGTTTACTGGGTCTGAAAAGCAGGGTGTTTTTTAGTCTCTGGTATTTCTTAACAGTTGATGGATGTGGTATGATTACCTGATGATGTACTTTTAACCAACTGTATGTCATCCCAGGGGTTTGTCTGTCTTAAAGAACATTCAAAGAAAAGGAATGGCTAATCATATATAGGAGATCTTCTTAGCTGAGATTTAAGGGAGACCTAGAGAAAAGCTAACAGGAAAAGGATGTGCATTGTGGCGGCTGTAACAATACAAAAAACCATTATAAATAATAAAACTAGAAAAAAGATTTATGAAAACAGGTAAATGGCCATTTTAGCTAGTGGTCAGATCCTTGGGATTTGGAGCTACAAGAATAATTATGTGGATCTGCAAGCACTCTTTGTCAGAAACAGCAAAGGGTGTTTGTCTAACAGGCTACAGGGGCAGAGAAGTGGTAGTGATAGCCAGGGAAACACCATCACTGGGACAACTGGGTGCGACGAGGGGCAGCTGGATGGCCTGTGCATGCAGTGGAAGTGGGCAGGAATTTTAACATAACCGGTCACATCCATGGCTCTCTGCAGCTAGTTGTAAATTGAATTTTGTTTCTTTCGTATGTTTTTCACTTGGGAAATTCAAAAAAAATTAACAAAGGAACTCACAGCATTGACATGTTTTGGATGCTATGAAAATGGATAAAAGAGTCATCAAGATTCAGACATTTAAACCAATTCACCTGCTTTACTCTTCGGGATCTTTTATTATTATTATACTTTAAGTTCTGGGGTACATGTGCAAAATGTGCAGTATTGTTACATAGGTATACACGTGGCAGAGTTTAGTTTTGGAACTAAAATATTTGTATATTCACAATGCTTTCCCTGTGTCTAATAGCTTTAAGAGGCAAGTTTTTTTTCAAAAATTATTATTGTGGATGTTCAACAAGGCTAAATATGTTTTTTTAATCAGATTTTCTTTTAAAAAGTACAACATGAAGTCTATGGATTATCAGAGTACTTTTTAAAATTAAAGTTTTTCTTCTTTTTCTATATTTGAAGTATAAAAAAGCAAATGATTTTTAATTTGTGCCTTCAGCTACTCCTGTTGCATTAATTTAAACTGTATTAAAAAGCCATTTCTACTTTCCAGGTATTATAAATTGTCACGCTCTTAGTAAACAATTTTATATCACAAAAAAAAGAAAGAAGATCCAAATAAGCATAATCAAAAATAACAAAAGTGATATTACTACCAATCTCACAGAAATACAAAAGATCCTCAGTGATTAATATGACTTGTATCTCTGTCCCAATACAAAACTCATGTTGAATTATGATCTTCAAGTTTGAAGGTGCGCCTGGTGGGAGGTGATTTGATCATGGGGTCAAAGTTCTAATGAATACTTTGGTATCATTTCCTGGTGCTGTTCTCATGATAGTGAGTGAGTTATTGTGAGATCTGGTTATTTAAAAGGATGTGGCACCTCCCCCATCTCTCTCTTTCTCCTGTTCCAGCCATTTGAAGTGCTGGCTGCCTCTTCACCTTCCACCATGAGTAAAGGTTTCCAGAAGTCTCCTCAGAAGCTGAGAAGATGCCAGCATCATGCTTCCTGTACAGCCTGAAGAACCATGAACAAATTAAACCTATTTTATTTATAAATTACCCACTTTCAGGCATTTATTTATAGCAAGGCAAGAATGGACTAATACAGAAAATTAGTACCAAGTAGTGGGGCATTGCCATAAAGATAACTGAAAATGTGGATGCACCTTTGGAATTGAGTAACTGGCAAAGGTTGGAAGACTGTGGAGGGCTCAGAAGAAGACAGGAAGATGAGAGAAAGTTTGAAACTCACTAGAGACTTATTAAACTGTTGTGACCAAAATGCTGATGGTGATATGGACAATGAAGTCCAGGCTGAGGATCTCTCAGAGGGAGATGAGGCATTTATTGGGAACTGGAGCAAAGGTCACTTTTGTTACATATTAGCAAAGAGATTGGCTGTATTGTGCCCCTGATCTAGGGATATGTGGAACTTTGACAGATGATGATTCATGGAATATGGCAGAATAAATTTCTAAGGAGAAAAGCTTTCAAAATGTGACCTGGCTGCTTCTAACAGCCTATGCTTATATGCATGAGTAAAGAAATGTCATAAAACTAGAACTTATATTTAAAAGGGAAGCAGAGCATAAAATTTGGAAAATTTGTAGCCCAGCCATGTGATAGAAAAGAAGAGCCCATTTTCAGGGGAGGAATTCAAGCAGGCTGAAGAAAGTTGCATAAGTAAAAAGGAGCCAAGTACTAATAGTCAAGACAATGAAGAAACAGCCTAGAAGGCATTTCAGAGACTTTAACAGTAGCCCCTCCTACTACAGTTGCAGAGGCCCCAAAGGGAAAAATGGTTTTGTGGGCCAAGCCCAGAACCATGCTGCCCTGCACAGCCTTCGGACACTGAGCCCTGCATCCCAGCCACTTCAGCTCCAGCCATGGCTCAAAGGGGCCCACGTACAGCTCAGACCGCTGCTCCAGAGGGTGCAAGACATAAGCCTTGGTGGTTTCCATGTGGTGTTAAACCTGCAGGTACACAGAATGCAAGAGTTGAGGCTTAGAAGCCACTGCCCAGATTTCAGAGGATGTACGGGAAAGCCTGGATTTCCAGACAGAAGCCTGCTGCAGGGTTGGATCCCTCATAGAGAGCCTCTACTGGGGCAATGAGGAGAAGAAATCTGGGTTGAAGCCCTCACAGAGAATCTCCACTGGGGCACTGCCTAGTGGAGCTGTGAGAAGACAGCCATTGTCCTCCAGACTCACAAATGGTAGATCTACTGGCAACTTGTATCCCTAGTCTGGAAGAGCCACAGGCACTCAACACCAGCCCATCAGAGCAGCTGTGAGGACTGAACCCTGCAAAGCCACAGGGATGGACCTGAGTAGGCTTTGAGAGCCTATCCCTTGCACCAATATGTCCTGAATGTGAGACATGGAGTCAAAGGAGATTGTTTTGAAGGTTTAAAATTTAATGACTGCCATGCTGGGTTTTAGACTTGCAAGGTGCCTGGAGACCCTTTCTTTTGGCCAATTTCTCCCTTTTGGAACAGGATTATTTACCCAATGCATGTAGCCCCATTGTATCTTGGAGAAAGTAACTTGTTCTTTGATTTTACAGTCTTATAGGTAGAAGGGGCTTGCCTTGTCTCAGATTAGACTTGGACCTTTGGACTTTTGGGTTAATGCTGGAATGAGTTAAGATTTTGGAGGACTGTTAGAAAGGCATGATTGTATTTTGCAATGTGAGAAGAACATTAGATTTGGGAGGGGCCAAGGGCAGAATGATACAGTTTGGATCTGTGTCCCCATTCAAATCTTATGTCGAATTATAATCCCCAGTGTTGGAGGTGGAGCCTGCTGGGAGGTGATTGGATCATGGGGGTGGAGTTCCCATGAAATATTAGCCCCATCTCCTGGTCCTGTTCTCATGAAAGTGATTGAGTGAGTTTACATGAGATCTGGTTATTTAAAAGTTTGTGGCACCTTCCCCTCTTTCTCTTTCTCCTTGCTCTGGCCATGTGAAGTGCTGGATCTCCGTTTGCCTTCCACTATGAGTAAAGGTTTCCTGAGGTTTCCCCAGAAACCAAGCAGATGCCAGCATCACGCTTCCTCTTCAGCCTGTGGAACCATGAGCCAATTAAACCTCTTTTTTTAAATAAATTACATAGTTTTAGGTATTTATTTATAGCAATGTGAGAATGGACTAATACAGGGACTATTAGGATACATACTAGAAAATTTACAGGAAATGGATCAACTCCTGGAAACACACAACCTTCCAAGATTTAATCAGGAAACAATTGAAACACTGAATAGACTAATATCAAGTTTTGATATTGAATTAGTAATAAAACCTACCAACCACAGAAAGCCCCAAAGCAGATGACTTTATAGCCAAATTCTACCAGATGTACAAAGAAAAGCTAGTACCAATTCTACTGGAACTATCCCAAAAAATTTAAGAGAAAGGACTTCTCCATAAGTCATGCTATGAAACCAGCATCACTCTGATACCAAAGCCTGGCAAGGACACAACTAAAAAAGAAAACTACAGGCCAATACCCCTGAGGAAAATAGACACAAGAATCCTCAACAAAATCACCGCAAACCAAATTCAACAATATATCAGAAAGTTAATCCACGATGATCAAGTAGGCTTCATTCCTAGAATGCAAGGTTGTTTCAACATGTGCAAATCAATAAATGAGATTCACCAAATTAACAGAAGTTAACATACACACACAAAGATCGTCTCAATGAACTTGGAAAAAGCTTACATAAAATTCAACATACATTCATTATAATAACTCTCAAGAAGTTAGGTACTGAAGGAACATACCTCAAAAATAACGAGAGCCATCGATGACAAACCAACAGCCAACATCATACTGAATGAGCAAAAGCTGGAAGCATCCTCCTTGAGAAATGGAACAAGACAAGAATGCCCAGTGTCACCATTCCTATTCAACATAGTACTGAAAATGCTAGCCAGTGCAATCATGCAAGAGAAATAAATAAAAGTCATTCAAATAGGAAAAGAAAAAAGTCAAACTATCTTTGTTGATGATATGATTCTATTCTCAGAAAACCCTAATACTCTGCCAAAAGGCTGTTAAAACTGATAAGCAATTTTAAGGTTCCAGGAAACAAATTCAGTGTACAAATTCAGTAGCATTCTATACACCAATAATCTTCAATCTGAGAGCCAAATCAAGAATATAATCCCATTTACAATAGTCACAAAAATGATAAAATACTTAGGAATACTTTTAACTAAGGAGAGCCACAAAACACTGCTAAAAGAAATCATAGATGACACAAACAAATGGAAAAACATTTCATGCTCATAGATTGGAAGAACCAACATCATAAAAATGGTCATATTGCCCAAAGCAATCTACAAATTTAATGCTTTTCCTATCAAACTACCAACATCATTTTTTCACAGAATTGGGGGAAAAAATGCCAGAATTCATATGGAGCCAAAAAAGAGCCTGAATAGTCAAAGCAATCCTAAGCAAAAAGAACAAAGCCATAGGCATTACATTACCCAACTTAACTATACTATAGGATTACAATAAACAAAGTAGCAAGGTACTAGTACAAAAACAGACATGTAGACCAATGGAACAGAATAGATAACCTAGAAATAAAGCCTCATACCTACAGCCATCTAATCACTGACAAAGTTGACAAAAATAAGCAATAAAGAAAAGACTCTCTATTCAATAGATGGTGCTGAGATAGCTGGTGAGCCATATGAAGAAGAATGAAACTGGATCCCTACCTTCTGCATATGCAAAAATTAACTCAAGATGGATTAAAGATTTAAATGTAACATATCAAACTATAATAATCCTAGAAGAAAACCTAGAAAACACCATTCTGGACATCTACTTTGGAAAGTAATTTATGACTAAATCCTCAAAAACAAATGCAAAAAAAATAGACAATTGGGACCTAATTAAATGAAAGATCTTCTGCACAGCAAAAGAAACTATCAAAGGAGTAAGCAGACAACCTACAGAATGGTAGAAAATATTTGCTGTGCATCCAAAAAAAGGTCTGATAGCCACAATCTATAAAAAATCTAAGCAATTCAACAAGCAAAAAGCAAATAACCCTATTAAAAATGGGCAAAGGATATGAACAGACACTTCCCAAAAGAAGACATACAAGTGGCCAAACAAGCATGAAAAAGTGCTCCACATCAGTAATCATCAGAGAAATGAAAAATCAAAACCACAATGAGATACCATCGCACACCACTCAGAATGACTATTATTAGAAAGTCAGAAAACAACAGAGGCTGGAGAAAAGGGAATGCTTATACACTGTTGGTGGCAATATAAATTAGCTCAGCCACTATGGAAAACAGTTTGGAGATTTCTCAAAGAACTTAGAATTACCATTCAATCCAGCAATCCCATTGCTGGGTACATACTCAAAAGAAAACAAGTTATTTTGCCAAAAGACCTATGCACTTGCATGTTCATCACAGCACTATTCACAGTAAAAAAAAAAAAAAAAAGACATAGAATCAACCTAGGTGTCCATCAATGGTGGATTGGATAAAGCAAATGTGGTACATATACATCATGGTATACTATGCAACCATAAAAAAAATTAAATCATGTCCTTTGCAGCAACATGAATACAGCTGGGGCCATTATCCTAAGCAAATTAACACAGTAACAAAAACCCAAATATCACATATTCTCACTTATAAGTGGGAACTAAACATTGGGTACTCATAGACATAAAGATGGCAACAACAGACATTAGAGACTACTGGGGGGAACAGAGGGAGAGGGGTAAATATTGCTCAATACCTGGGTAATGGGATAATTTGTACCCCAAATGTCACATCACATACCCAGGTAACAAACCTGCACATGTAGCCCCTGAATCTAAAATAGAAGTTGAAAATAAGTAAGTAAATATGAAGAAATGAAGGCACTAAAAAGAAAAAAGACTTCAACCTTGATGTTATTTTTCTCCATGAAAATTCCATAATTCCCTATTTGGAGGTGGCTAACTCTGTCTACTCTCATGAATTCCTCTCTCACAGTACCCAGTACGCTCTTTGTGAGTCCCTCTATAACTCTGAGGTCTACAAGGAGAGGAGCCATATCTAACGTGTCCAATATCATTACTACAATATTAGCCCAGTGCCTATAAAACAACATGCACTCAGTTAATATATATGAGATCAACAAATGGATAACTAATTGACTAATGTTAAGGATATAGATGGAAAGCAAAATAGAATTTTGATCAAATAACGCAATATGAACTGGAAATTCTTGCCTTGGCAAAACAGAGCTTAAGATTTATCTATTTCTCTAAAAATTTTACATTCTATTGATGAGGGCGTTGGGGAAAGGCTAATGCATGACATTCTCCATCACCACCTAGGCATAGAACCATAAGCATTAACCATAATAGCTGACATGATGAAAGGCTTTCCAATCAGTGCTCCAAGTGCATTGTGAGTGTTCACTTACCTGGTCCTCACAACAACCTCTTAACATAGATACTAATATATCCATTTTACAGATGAGGAAAACGAGGCACAGATTGGTTAGTAAGCTTGCAAAAAGGCGCACAGCAGAAAGTCAGTATTTGAATTCAAGAGACCTTAGCTAGTAATAAGACCCATTTCAACTGATATAAAGAGAACAGTTTTAGCATCAAGGAAATGAGAAATATGGGGAAATTATATCATGGTTTTGGTCCAAATTTGTGAACCTTCCTCCATCATGTTTAGACTGAAAAACACATCTACCTGGTCCACTGCTAGTAAAGGACTATGGGCAGGAAAATCTCCTTCAAAATGGAAGAAACTCCAATTTCAAAGTACAATTTCCAACTATAATTTCACTTTTATTTACTACTAAGTAAATAAAATCAAAGAGTTATTAAATTTTGAATGCTCTTTTTTGTTCCAGAGGTAAAATATTGATGCTAGCTAATATAGTAATTTAATATAAATGATTGCCTTGAAAAAATTTTAAGAATAAGAGAAAATATGTATCAGATATGGCTCATGGATATCAAGCTCTGCACAATATTATAGAGAAAAGGTCATAAAAATTTGGGAATACCAGGTGAAAGTTAAAAAAGAATCATAACTGCAGGCCTTCTCATAGCCTTTACTATGCTATTCATTGTGAACCCCCATATATAATGTGCAATGTTACCTAAGCTATTTAATCATAAAATAATTTCCTTAGGGAGTTTTTTTAGGATTTACATGCTACTGAATTTATTGGGGGAATTATTGGTCTAGCAAATGATAATACTCTTATTTTAAAATACCTACAGCTTAGCCATTGGAAAATCATCATCTGGTTTTTACCAACTAAATATAGTACCATATGAAAATGGTACAGAACCATCTATTAATTGCTGTGAACACTGATATTTGGAAAAGCTATTAAAACTGATTTATTCCGACATCCCACCCAGGGTGAAGGATAAAATGAAAATTAAGATTTAGTTTAGCTTTCCCAGTTAAGGTTTGGTTCAACTTAACCATGTAATAGTCTTATGCTGAAAAATTAAAAGTACTAGAGTAAAATACCCCTCTGGAAAGAAATCAACGCTACTTTGCAGAAATAGAGCTACCTCACTAAGCTCATTTATAAAGGGAAAAACCTAAGGTAACACTATAATAAAACATGAATTTCTATTATTGTTTTCCTTTAATTGAACTAAATACAATTAACAGTAACTCGGCATCCTGTAAGAAATTATGTCAGGAAATTAACAATGAACTTGAGCCTATGTAGAGGACACATTTCAGGTCTCCAGTAGTCCGTAATTAATGAACATCTAGTAATAGTCCATAATTAGCCAAAATCTATAGAATTCAAAAACACATGCTGGACAAGGAAGCATAGAGAACCAGTCAATGACACAGATCAGAATAATTCAGGGGCCAAAATTACGAAAAATTCAAATGAAAATGTGTCTTTCAAGTTGGTGCCTGTTCCTTCCATTTAACAGATGAAGAAAATGAGACCCGAAGAAGACAGGTGACTTACCAAGGTCATAAGGAAAGTCAAAAGCAGAGTCAAAACTATTATGGTTATGACTCTGCTTTTGACTTTCATGTGAACTTATTAAGTGTAAAATTGGTTATGTTGAACGAATTGCAGTTGCTGATATTCACTGTTTTAATGTACAAAAATTATTTTAAAAATAAAAAAAGAAAAAGGAAAGAGAAGAAAAAGAAAACTTCCCCACTGCTAGTCCAGAACCTTTTTTCACAGAATGCCAGACCTTCAGTGTCTGCAACCACATTGCACTTAAAAGAAAGGAGGGTGAGGGTGGGAGAGTGAAGAAAGATTTGGTGTTTTGAGTCTCAACTACCAAATAGAGATTTCACTTAAATATTTAAAATTGTTTCTAAGTATTAGGAAACTGAAAGAAATAAAGTATAAAACCTTTCCACTTCAAAAATAATAAGGTAACCAGTAGAGCAAATAATTCACTGGAGAATGAATGTAATTAAATAATTGATGCGAATAATGCACCAGTCTGCAATCTTTTAAAAAAAAAAAAAAAAACACTTCAAATTATTTTGAGTACAATCAGAGGGTTGGTAACAGTAGTTCCTGCTTGAGTTTCCCTGCAAGGATTCTTGGCTCCACCTAGTGTCAAACAATCAAAAAACACACCATTAAATGGCAGAAATCAGCATAATTGTACTGCTGGTTTCTTCTTTTCCTTAGAAAAGCAAGCTACCACCTGTAGAATTATTAGCCTCTTCTGCCTAACTAGAAGCTGTGAACGCATTTAAATTTATTGTAAACTTCAAAGTTCATGACAACCTTCTATAGTTGGACCTGTCTATACAATCATATTCTGAAAAAATGAATTCAAAAATGAATAAATTGTATATTCAACCCAATATATAATTTTTTTATTTCATTCCATAGACCTTACTGAGCACCTCCTTTGTACCAGGCAATGTACAATGGACTAAGGATAGGAAATAAAACATAACATTATTGTGGAGAAGAGAAATAAGGAATCAAATAAAATGGAATATATTAGGTGCTTATTGACTGAAATGATTTTTAATTATAATAGGTGTCCAAGTGAAGATTAAAGAGAAAAAGCATGGCTTGCAGAATAAACAATCTTGTGATAGCTTTTAAGCACAGAATGAGAGCCTTTGAAGAGCTGAATACGGCAGGGGGCGCTGAGAGATGGCAATAGCTCAGAGGCACGTTCTGAAGTCAGATGGGCCTAGTCCTGACTCTGCTATTTCACTTCTCTGTGATTTGGTTTTCACATTTGTTAAACTGGGATAATAATAGTGTCTCTTACATTTGGTAGTTGTAAGCATAAATGAAATTAATACACAGAATGCACTTAGAACAGTGCCTGGCACATTGTGAGCTCAATATCACTGCTTGCATCTATTTTCGCTGGAGTTTAAATGCTGTGGACTGAAATGGGAGGCAGTCACCAATAATGCACAAATTCTCCATTTGTGGACAAATGGGAACTGACACCCTTCTCTCTCCACATACATGTTCTGTAGTGGAGCCAGCTCACTAATGCTCACAACCAGAAGTTTATATACAGTGGGGAAGTCTAGAGAACCAGCTGCCTCAGAGATAATCACTTTCATCTTTCAGCCCTAGTATGAGGAAAATTTCTGCCAGAACTTCTCTGTATACCTTAAAGTGACCAAGGACTCAGTGGTTACTTGAGGCCAAGGGTCTCAGAGTGGAGAACTCTATGGTTCTTGCAGCCTCCTCTTTGCCAGGACAGAGGATGATTTACAGGGCAGACACAGAAGTATGACAAAAGACCACAGTTCCAGAGGAATTATCTCTTGTATCTGCCAGAGTTTATTTTCTGATGTTTCTTGCATCTTCTGGTACAGTCTTGTATTCCTTCCACCAGGAAACAAAGAAAGAACAAAAGAAGAGGAGAAAAAGAAGAGAAAAAGGAAGAAGAGAAAGAAGAGGAGGACAGAAACTAATATATATTGAGTGCTTATGTCCTAAGCATTTTATATGTATCAATCTCCTTTAATTAACACAACAACCCTATGAGATAGGCCTATTATTATTTACATCTTACAAATGAGAAAACTGAAATTGAGGCCCAGGGAGATTAAACAACTTACCCAAAGTCGCACAGCTGGTAAGTGGAGCAGTGTATTTCTAATACTTTTTAACTATCATACTTACTGTTTTTCATGAACCTTCCATCCTCAAAGGCCCTCAGAATGATGGACCACCCAATCAGGCTTGCCTTCCTCATTATCCTTCCCATCCGCCGCTCAGACCTTCTGCCTAAATAGCCGTTCTTTCAAACTGGCTAAATTCAGCTAGGTAATAAAAACTATACATGCACACGTATGTATGTGTGTTTGCGTTTGAGCAAATTGGCATTAAAATAAAGAAGAGTTCTAATTCAGCCAAACCACACTCGTATGTACATGCACACACACACACACACACCTACCTTCTCCTCCTACCTTAACACCTAATTCTCCCAGAAATATTTGACTTTTAAAAGATTGTTAATTCGAATTGTTCCTGTGTAAAATTTCTCAAAATTTCTCATAAAGTCTAAATTTCCCTTGAGAACACCTTACTTCATTTCTGCAGCCTTATCTTCACTACCCATAGACATCCATAATTGGTTTTTCTATAAGGACTGAAGAAGGCAGACTAAGTGAGAGTAAAGTCTCAGATTCTGAAAAAAATAGAATGGGTCAAAACTCAAGAGAATGATTATTTTTACACTAAGAATTTAGTGTTTGACCCTAAGAATCTCTGGATATTGCTTTTTTCAATAGACATATATGTTTATATTGTAAGAGCATTTCAGATCCCACCAAAGGTGGGCTATAAAAATAACAAAGAAAAATGGAAATAAATAATAAGGATTATGTGAAAACATAACAAGATTTACAAAAGTTATTATAATGTAATCAGCTCAAAATCTCCTTTTTGCAATATGTGAGGTTACTTTCTTACATCAACCAAACACATATCAAGACATCTTTGTTTTGTGGATACTACTACACACAATAGAAGAAATACTAGACAGGCAGTGACTACAGGGCTTTCAAAACTAGTTTCTCATTCTAAATCTAATTAGATTCATCTAGTGCACCACCTGCATTTTGTCATTTCTCACTTCTGTGGAGACAGCCCAAGCCACTATTTTGATTTAAAATTTACAAAAGAAACATTCTCTGAAGATACCTGACAAATGGGGTCACTGATACTTCTATACCTAGAGTTTCTTAAATAGAAATGCAATCTGCAGATGCCCACCAACTTGAGTTAGAGATGTTTTTATAGCCCCATTTTCTTAGAGACAAGAGGAGAGTGTAGGGGTTTTCCCTTAGGGTTATGCAAAAGTTTTGAAAGCATGTACTATACAAGACATTATAGTAGACAATGAAATATAAGACTGAATGAAACATAATCTCTAAACTTAAGGACCTTGATGTCTACTTGAGGAAATAAAACATATTAATTTTATTAAACATGTATTGTGTTAAGGCAATGACACTGAGTGCTAATAAAATGTGGGCTACTTTCCCTTGAGAAGCATGGTCTGGTGGGGAGAAATAAATTGACAGTTTAGCATGGTAAATGTTACAACAGAGTCATACATAGAGTAATATAAGTGTGCAATGAAGATGAGGATGAGGAAGTGGGAGAGAGGTCACCTGGCGGGTTGCCTAAGCTAAACCTTAAAGGATGAGTGAGAATTAGAGGTTTGCAGAGTAAAGAAGTTAGGAATTAACTAGATTGTATTTTTAATGGAGAAAGACAATCCAGAAAGCAGAAGAGGTCCAAAAATGGGAGCTGAATGAAATAGCCAAATATCTGAAAGATAGGTTTTGGTAAAGGCTACTAAAATGGTATTACAAAGAACTATAAGAGTTCAGAAATAAGAGAAATTACTTCTGACTGGAAGGATCTGGGAAAGGTTAACCAAACAACTCACAAGTTAAATTGAAAAGAATCAAGCTAAATGAACAGCAATTCCAATTTTGAAAAAGCAATGTTAATCACATATAAAATACAAAACCAATGTAAAAACCATGCTATAATAATTATCAAATATGTAGTCCTAGAAATTTCAATTACCTGGGAGTTTTACAATTGCCAAGACATTGTGCCAGCCTAATATGGTAAAAGAAGGAGAAGTTCAAATCCTCATTAAGCTTGATTAATACTCTGGTGCTTACGAATACCACATTTTAGCACTCCTTAATACCTTCCTTAATAGTTCACTAGTAGGTAAGTCTTAGTCACATGTCAAGAGTAAGGTCTATGGAACTGCACATTATTCACTAACAAGAATCTAGAGAACAGACTTCAATTTTTCAGTAGTTCTCAGCCCACAAACTGAGGGCTTGAAAAAATCTTTTCATTGTGCAAAGATATCTGTTGTGAGGGAATTTGTACCAATGGGATTTGAACTATTATAAGTTTGCACAAAAAATATGTTAAAAACCTACACTGAATTGCCTGTTTAAGAAGAAAAATAATTTTTTGAATGGAGAAAAATGAAGATGATTTTAAGAACTCTTTCTTATAAATCAAGATTTGCTGAATTGAAACCATCAGTAACCAAAAATAATCTGAGACAAAGGGGATTCCCCAGAGGGCTAATAATCAAAACAGAAGTTTTGTCAAGGGAAATGTGGAGTATGTTAAAGTGTAGAAATGAGTCATAGGGCCATTGACTTTTTTATTAGAAGGGTTGAGTTTCAGTCATTTGATACTGAATGCCCTGCATGAACCAGGCACCTTGCTAGACATTGGAAATAAAGCAGATATGTCCCTATTCTCATTGAGTATACATTTCTAGTGAGGACACAGACAATAAATGAACGAATAAAACCACAAGCACATGTTTAGAAATTATAATAGGAAGGAGGAGTATAAGGAGAGAGAATAAAGGAAGAGACCAAATTTAGATTAGGGTCAGAAATAATCTCTCTGATAAAGCAATATTTATGCTGATGCCAAAGGATGAATAGGAAGGAATTAGCCAGATGAAGAATAAAACAAGGAGTCCAAAACGAAGAAAACTTATGTCTAGTGTCAAAAGGTAGAAAAGAGCTCAGTGAGTTCAAAAAGAGTTTTTAAAATGAATGGGTAGGAATATAATGAGCAAGGCAACAGTGACCCAAGATAAATCTAAAGAAGTGAGTAGACTAGAGTGGCTCTTTGAGACTGAATTAAAATGTTTGAACTTTGTTACATGCAGTGAGGATCTTAGAAATCACCTTGTCTAAATTTATATTAAATGAAAAATATAGGTATCAACAGCTTCCATGTCAACAAGCTGAACATGTCACTTCTTGAACCCATGATTATCAGGGAATTTACTGCTAAAAGAGCCAGTTTTGATGCTGCTTATCATAACTATCAGAAACTCTGCCTATACAAGTTATTTTGTGTGATTTACCTTGATCTTATAGAACAGGTTTGTATGAAAGATCCAGGGCAAGTCAGTAGATCAGAATTACAAAGCTGTGAGATGTGGTTAGCTCCAAAGACTCAGATGAAGATGGATCAGAGTGGCATTTGCAGGGCTCTGGGTGAGGCAGTGAACACTTTTGCCCAGAAGACCACTGCAGCAAGGGCCATGTCGAAGGCATGGGGTGAAGTGAGAGGAGTAGACAAGGGGCTTTAAAAATTTTTTAGTATCTTCCAGATACTAGACACTATGTGAGTTGTCTTCAGGTTTCATGTCATCATCACAACCACCTTATGAACTAAGTATAATCACCTTCATTTACAAATGAGGAAAGGGAAACTCAGATTATTAGGCCCTCATCTCTCAGCACAGAGCTGAAAAGAAGTCTTTCACCACCAGGATTTGAAAAAGACCTGCCCTCTTTCCACTGATGAAGATGCTACCCAATAAAATTCAAGCCCAAACAGAATAAAGAGGTCAAAAATTCCCTTTCATGTAGACCTTTGTCTTATCTTAGTATGACCCTCAAAATGTCCACCCAAAGCAGGCTATCAATATCTGTTAATTAGTTGATGAATTGACATGATTGTAGCCATTCTGCAGTCTTTAAAAGGAGATCTATTTGTGTCAATATACAACGAGCTCATTAAAAACTACCCATAAAACAATTAGGCCAAGGGAATTTTGTCTGATAACAGTGAAAGTAGGAAGTGAGGATTTAGCTGCAGAGTCTGGAATGAGCCTGTTTATCCTCCAGGACCACAGCAGTTTTGTCTTCAGGCTTAAGATAAATCAATGTAAGTGTGAAGGTGTTCAGAAAAATAGGTTCTGCCATTGCTACTATGTCCTGAAGTTTCTTTGAGTTTGCCTTTGAAGAGCACAGCCACTAAACGGCCGCTAGATGTCCTCAAAGTAAAAAAAAAAAAAAAAAAATTATGGCAGAAAAGTACTTCGGCACTTTTAGGAACCACATTGTCTTATTTGTCTAGATTACTGACTCCTGAGCTCTAAGTGAGATAGAGGGATTTGGTAGTTAAACACGAACATCCGACCTCTGTAAATGAAATAGAGTTCTGTAAAGGAAAGGGCATTTAGTAACTTCTCATTTTCATTTTAATTAGGATTTGTATTATTCTCCTTCAGGAAAGCAGGCCAAAGAGACTGAATGAGCAATGGAAACATTATCCTCACCAACACTGACCAGTCACCTGAAGAGCACTGTGAGTGAAGAACCCGTGGGGCCAGCTACTTAGCAATTTCAAATGCATAAAACCTGTGCTCTGGCCTATCTTTAACATCAAAACAGCTGAAAAAAAATTGAATAGTTGGATTGTGATTTCCTGAAATAGAAGCTGCAATACCTTTGGTTTTTTAGTTATGATATTAGCCAGTGAAAAAGCACAATTTAGCAAAGTATGTCCCCCAGTTAGTCTTTTAAATAAACTCAGACTTCTGTAGTCCCCATTGGTCTCTACAGGCTCAGAGGCCCATTTCCTCCTCGCCCCTTACCTTCCTTTTAGTCTCTTTTTCTTTTCCAGTCCTTTTCCCATCTTTAGTTCTTCTGTCTCTCCTCTTCATTTATTCCACTCTTTTAACAGTATCTTAGTTCACCATTTTTATACACACAAAATCAACTTCCTGATAACGGTTTTTAACATATTCAACTGAAATAATAAGCACTTGCCATGGTTTTCAAGAGTCAGGAAAAGGAAACAAAAAGAGGGGGAAAAGAAGAATAAAGAAAGAAGAGGAGGAATGAGAAAAAGAGAAAAAGATTAGAAAACAAGCGGTTCTATCTGTACTTGTTTGAAACTTGAGGAGAAAAATTAAGTTACAAAGAGATGGGGGTTGGGGGGGTAAGAGCTATAGAAAG
The DNA here is from genome assembly GCF_028885655.2 of Pongo abelii. Lineage (NCBI taxonomy): Eukaryota > Metazoa > Chordata > Mammalia > Primates > Hominidae > Pongo > Pongo abelii. The sequence goes on from NC_071998.2 coordinate 35,847,253, forward strand.
CTGTTTTCCTTCATTTTCTCTGCCTCCTGGAGCACTGGCCTCCTATATCATGTGTTAGGAATTTCTAATCTTACCACAGCCAGATGACTCATGCCCACTGACTGAGTCTTTAGACTTCTACAAAACACCTGAAAAGATAAATTTTAATTGAGAAAACAATCTCTCACTCCAGGGTATGCTTTCAAGATAGGTAGGGGGATTTTCAGTATTTATTTCCATTTTGTTCACTGAAGACTTATAGGGCTTAATCTTAATTTCAGACATAGTTGTGTCTGACAGCCAGAGACTATTTTCAAATCAAGGGATAAACTGGCATGGACTAATACTTGCTTCTGCCTAGGAATAAAGACTGAAATGAGTCAAAGTTGTCCTGACTTGGGACACAAAGCATGAGGTTAATGTGGGGGGACACCTTGTCTCCTTGAGGAAGCTAGCTCGTCAAACTACCCCTCCCCTCACTCACTTCACTAACTGATGTGGTTAACTATCACATCAAAGGGCAACTCCAGGTTGCCCTTTGGGGATGTGTTGTTTATCTCCCTCAAGACTAAAGTGACTTTCTAACCAAACTCTCTGAGTGCAAGTCACTAAAAAAAAAGAGAGAAATGTGGGGTCCACAACATCTAATTCAAAGTGTGTTAACTAAACCCATAGTAATAATCATATACCAGCATGCCTCTTCTTTTTTGTATAAAAAGCAAATAGAGAAAAAGAATCAATGAAATATTTTCTGAACATATACATGGAAGCCTGGACATAGAAGTATACCATACATAGAAACAAGTAACCACCTACCCAACTTTCGCTTCCAAGGTAAAAACTAACATTAAGGGAGCACTTAGAATATTACTGAACCTGTGCTAAGAGGATCTATAAGCATTAGTTCTAAAACTCTAAACAGCTATAAAAGGTGTATACAATTATTTATATCTATGATCAGAAAAACTAATGCTTTGAGAAGTTTGAACTTTCTTTGAAGTGAATAGCAATTTCTTCTGACATAACTTGAACGAGGCCCTGTGCATGCCTGAGAGCCTGAGAGACCTGGGAATTAGGAAAAAACTGAACTTGAAATTAAGATGGGAAATTAGGCCTTTTATTATTTCTTGGATCTTCAGAAACTGAAATTCCCAGTATGTCTCAGTATATAGAGAAAGGAAACACTCTGATCATCCCCGCTTTTGTCTCTTTCTTTCTTTTAGAAGATTATCCATATTCTGTTCCAGTAAACTCTATTTCCCATGGAATGAAGTCTGCCCAAAGCATCCATTAGCACAGAGCTAGTGGGCAGAGCTTCAAGGTGTGACAAAGAATGGTCAAGTCTGAAGTCTGAACTCCTTCTCTTCTGCAAGACTAACTTGCCACTGCTGATGCCCCTTATTCTGCTGCCATGGAGACCAATTTTTAAGAGTAGAAAGGCTGAAACTTTTAAAAATTGGAGTGCTCTTATATGAATGGAGGAGAACAATGATGAAATGCCAATAAAATAAAGGAAAATTGATTCCCAGAGCCAACTCCCTTTCAAAAGTAGCTTGTCTGTAGCACTACATCCCATTGCTGAGATTGTCCCTGAGATTATTTATTTCAATGTTACTTAAAGTGTAGTCCAAGGACCTACCAATCACAAACTGTTAATTAGCAGTCAGCAATGAGATAAGAACAAAAATTGAGTGTGTGTAGAAACTTTGATATTGCCACATCATCCAAGCAAAAGATTTCATATGTCCAAAAATATCTGTGTGCCTGTATTAGAAAGTAAAACAATTGGGCCTTCATGACCAACAGTTTATAAAGCACTAGTTTACTACATTAGGGTCTTGATAGGTGTCTCCAGGTTTCCATTAAAAGTATTAAGAATTAGTTGACAAAATTCAAGTTTATTGTCTTCCTTCCCAAATAGAACCAGTCCCAATAGAACAAATAGTCCCAGGGTGGGACTTTGTTTTGTTCACTGTTCCATCTCCACTTCCTAGAATCATGCTTAATGCTTAAAGAATATTTGTTGGATGACTGAAATATACTCATCCACCTCAGTGGGAAATGCCCAAGTGTTGTCAGAAGTTTTCCTGGACCACTTTGAAAACTCAGAGACTACAAGACTCCAGTGGTGGCCCATCCTCTGCCACGAGCCTGTGTACTTACCTTACTGCCATCTATAACCTCCTTACCCAGCCCAGTCCTGCATCTCCCCAGGAGGACAGGCAGGAATTATCTCTACTTATTTTACCAGATAAGCTTCAAAATAATTTGTGCACATCTCCTAAAAGAGGTCCATCGAGATTTTGATTGACATTACTTTAAATAAATATATCATCTTTCCTTTGAAAAGAAACATATCCTAATAACACAGAGTAATCTCAATCATGAGCATGATATGTCTGTATTTCTTGTATTCATTTATTTATAACTCACAGTAAAATTTTATAGTTTTTCATATAGTTTCCATACATGTATTGTTAAGCTAATTTCTGGGCTGCTTTATTTTCACAGTTGCTATTGTGTTTGGGGATCTTTCCATGCCCTTTTCTTTTCTTTTTTTTTCTTTTTTCTTTTCAACTTTTATTTTATGTCCCAAGGTACACATGCAGGATATGTAGGTTTGTTACATAGGAAAACATGTATCATCGTGGTTTGCTGCACAGATCAACCCATGCCCTAGGTATTAAGCCCAGCTTCCATTAGCTATTCTTCTATCCCACCCTCCATCCTCCAAAAGACCCCAATGTGTGTTGTTCTCCCCTATGTGTCCATGTGTTCTCATCAATCAACTCCCAGTTATAAGTGAGAACATGCAGTGTTCAATTTTTGGTTCCTATGTTAGTTTGCTGAGGATAACGGCTTCCATTACCATCCACGTCCCTGTCAAGGACATGATCTCATTCCTTTTTATGGCTGCAGAGTATTCCATGGTATATATGTACCACATTTTATCAAGCCTATAATTGATGGGCATTTGGGTTGATTTCACATCTTTGCTATTGTGAATAGTGCTGCAATGAACATACTCTTGCATGTATCTTTATAATAGAATGATTTATATTCCGTTGGGTATCTACGCAGTAATGGGGATTGCTGAGTTTAAAGGTATTTGGTCAATAGTCTATGTGTCTATTCCATTGGTCTATGTGTCAAATGGTATTTGACCCAGCAATCCCATTACTGTGTATATACCCAAGGAATATACCTCTAGGTCTTCAAGGAATCACCACACTGTCTTCCACCATGATTGAACTAATTTATATTCCCACTGACAGTATAAAAGCATTTCTTTTTCTCCACAACCTCACCAGCATTTGTTGTTTCTTGACTTTTTAATAAGCGCCATTCTGACTGGCATTAGACGGTATCTCACTGTGGTTTTGATTTGCATTTTTCTAGTGATCAGCGATGTTGAACTTTTTCTCATACGTTTGTTGGCCACATGAATGTCTTCTTTTCAGAAGTGTCTGTTCATGTCCTCTGCCCACTTTTTAATGGGGTCGTTTGTTTTTTTCCTTCTTAATTTGTTTAAGTTCCTTGTAGACTCTGGATATTAGACCTTTGTCAGATGGATATATTGCACATTTTTTCCCATTCTATAGGTTGTCTGTTCACTCTGGTGATAGTTTATTTTGCTGTGCAGAGGCTCTTTAATTATATCCCATTTGTCAATTTTTGCTTTTGTTGCTATAGCTTTTGGCATTTTCATCTTGAAATCTTTGCCCATTCCTGTGTCCTGAGTGGTATCGCCTAGACTTTCTTCTAGGGTTTTTATAGTTTGGGGTTTTACATTTAAGTCTTTAATCCATCTTGACCATCTTGAGTTCATTGTTGTATAAGGTGTAAGTAAGGCATCCAGTTTTAATTTTCTGCATATGGCTAAACAGTTATCCCAGCACCATTTACTAAATAGGAAATCCTTTCCCCATTGCCTGTTTTTGTCAGGTTTTTCAAAGATCAGATGGCTGTAGGTGTGCAGTCTTATTTCTGAGTTCTCTAATCTGTTCCATTGGTCTATGTGTCTGTTTTTGTACCAGTACCATATCACCTTGGTTACTGTAGCTTTGTAGTATAGTTTGAAGTTGGGTAGCATGATGCACCAAGCTTTGTTCTTTTTGCTTAGAATTGTTGTGGATATGCAGGCTCTTTCTGGGTTCAATAAGAATTTTAAAATAGTTTCATCTAATTCTGTGAAGAATATCAATGTTAGTTTAATGGGAATAGCATTGAATCTGTAAATTACTTTGAGCAGTATGACTACTTTCATGATATTGATTCTCCCTATCCATGAGCATGGAATATTTTTTCCATTTGTTTGTGTCCTCTCTGATTTCTTGGACAGGTGGTTTGTAGTTCTTGAAGGGGTCTTTCATTTCCATTGTTAGCTCTATTCTCAGGTATTTTATTCTCTTTGTAGCAATTGTGAATGGGAGTTCATTCAAGATTGGGTTCTCTCCTTGTCTATTGTTAGTGTATAAGGAATGCTAGCAAATTTTGTACATTGATTTTTGTATTCTGAGACTGCTGAAGTTGCTTATCAGCTTGTGAAGCTTTTGGGCTAAGACTATGGGGTTTTCTCGATATAAGATCATGTCATCTGCAAACAAAGATAATTTGACTTCCTTTCTTCCTATTTGAATACCCTTTATTTCTTTCTCTTGCCTGATTGCCTGGCCAAAACTTATCATATTAGGTTGAATAGGAGTGGTGAGAGAGGGCATTCTTGTTTTGTGCCAGTTTTCAAGGAGAATGCTTCCAGCTTTTGCCAGTTCAGTATGATATTGGCTGTGAGTTTGTCATAGATGGCTCTTATCATTTTGAGGTATGTTTCTTCAATACCTGATTTATTGAGAGTTTTTAATATGAAATGGTGTTGAATTTTGTCAAAAACCTTTTCTAAGTGTATTGAGATAATCATGTGGTTTTTGTCTTTCATTCTGCTTATGTGATAAATCACATTTATTGATTCGTGTATATTTAACCAATCTTGCATTCCAGGGTTGAAGACAACTTGATCATGGGGATAAACTTTTTGATGTGCTGCTGTATTCAGTTGGTTGCCAGTATTTTCATGAGGATTTTTGCACTAATGTTCATCAGGGATATTGGCCTGAAGTTTTCATTTTTTGCTGTATCTGTGCCAGGTTTTGGTATCAGGGTAATGCTGGCCTCATAAAATGACTTAGGGAGGAGTCCCTCCTTTTCAATTGTTTGGAATAGTTTCAGTAAAAATGATATGAGCTCTTCTTTTCACATGTGGTAAAATTCAACTTTGAATCCGTCTGGTCCTGGGCTTTTTGTTGGTGGTGGTGGTGGTGCTGGTGGTAGGCTATATATTTGAGAACTTGTTATTGGTCTAGTCAGGGATTCAATTTCTTCCTTGTTCAGTCTTGGAAGGTGTATGTGTCCAGCAATTTATCCATTTCTTCTAGATTTTCTAGTTTATGTGACTAGAGACGTTTAAAGTATTCTCTGATGGTTGATTGTATTTCTGTGGTGTCAGTGGTAATATCCCCTTTATCATTTCTGATTGTGTTTATTTGAAACTTTTTTCTTCTTTATTAGTCTAGCTAGTGGTCTATCTATCTTATTACTTTTTTCACAAAACCACCTTCTGAATCCATTGATTGTTTGAAGGGTTTTTGTGTCTCTGTCTCCTTCAGTTCCACTCTGACCTTTGTTATTTCTTGTCTTCTGCTACCTTTGGCATTTGTTTGCTCTTGGTTCTCTAGTTCTTTTAGTTGTAATGATACGGTGTCAACTTGAGATCTTTCGAGCTTTGTGATGTGGGCATTTAGTGCTATACATTTCGCTCTTACACACATTAGCTGTGTCCCAGAGATTCTGGTATGTTGTGCCTTTGTTCTCATTACTTTCAAAGAAACTCTTGATTTCTGGCTTAATTTAGTTATTTACCCGAAAGTAATTCAGGAGCAGATTGTTCAATTTCCATGAAATTGTATGGTTTTGAGTGAATTTCTTTATCTTGAGGTCTTATTTGATTGTGCTGTGGTCTGGGAGACTGTTTGGTATGGTTTCAGTTCTTTTGCACTTGCTGAGAAGGGTTTTACTTGTGATTATGTGATCAGTTTTAGAGTAAATAACATGTGGTAATGAGAAGAATGTATATTCTGTTGGTTTTGGGTGGAAAATTTTGTAGATATTTATCAGATCCCTGTGATCCAGAGCTGAGTTTAAGTCCCGAGTATCTTTGTTAATTTTCTGTCTCAATAATCTGTCTAATATTGTTAATGGGGTGTTAAAGTATTCTACTATTATTGTGTGGGAGTCTCTCTTTGAGTATCTCTATGAACTTGTTTTATGAATCTGGGTGCTCCTGTATTGTGTGTATATATCTTTAGAATAATTAGCTCTTCTTGTTGAATTGAACCCTTTACCATTATGTATGTCCTTCTTTGTCTTTTTTCATCTTTGTTGGTTTAAAGTCTGTCTTCCCAGAAACTAGGATTGTGACCCCTGCTTTTTTCTGATTTCCATTTGCTTGGTAAATTTTCCTCCATCACTTTATTTTGAGTCTATGTGTGTCTTTGCACATCAGATGAGTCTCTTGAAGACAGCATAGTGATGGGTCTTAACTCTTTATCCAGCTTGCCATTCTGTGTCCTTTAATTGGGGCATTTAGCCCATTTACATTTAAAGTTAATATTGTTATATGTGAATTTGATTATGTTGTCATGATGCTTGCCGGTTATTTTGCAATCTTGTTTATGTGTTTGCTTCATAGTGTCACTGGTGTTTGTACTTCAGTGTGTTTTTGTAGTGGTTGGTAATGGTCTTTACTTTCCATATTTTGTGCTTCCTTCAGGAGCTCTTGCAAGGCAGGCCTGGTGGTGACGGATTCCCTCGGGATTTGCTTGTCTGAAAATAATCTTATTTCTCCTTTGCTCATCTGTCGGGAAAAAGCTAAGTGTTGGGAAAAAAAACTGAGGCAGTGCGGGCATGTCTGATATAATGTCCTCGGGAATGTGTCTAGACTTGCTGGCTCCTTGCTTCTAGCCCTCCTAGGCTCCTAGATCGATTGTATTCCCATTATCTCAAGTAGCAGAACATGTTCCTTATAAATGCTAAACCATCACAGCTGTAGATCATGTGCCTGCTCTTTCGACCCCTACATTCTCACCACTTGTTTCTTTGTTGGATTACCAATAAATAGCATGGGCTCCAAGCTCAGGGCCTTTGCAGCCTCCACAATCACGATGGCCCCCTGGTCCCACTTTACTTCTCAAACTGTCTTTTTCTCAATCCTTTGACTCCACCGGACTTCATCGCCCCCACGACCTGGTGTTGGGTCTGATCACCCCAACATTATCAAACTTAGTTTGGCCAGATATGAAATTCTGGGTTTGAAATTCTTTTCTTTAAGAATGTTGAATCTCTTCTGGCTTGTAGGGTTTCCACTGAGAGGTCTGCTGTTTGTCTGAAGGTTCCTGTAGGAGGTGTCTGGAGACCCCTGTTGAGAGGTCTTACCCAGAGAGGAGGAATGGGATCAGTAACTCACTTAAGGAAGCAGTCCATTTGCCCCTTGGCAGATCAAGTATGCTGTGCTGACCACCTGGCCTCTCCAGAGCCAGCAGCCTGGAAAAAATAAGTTGGCTGAACCACAGAGACAGCTGGCTGCCCCTCCCACCAGGGACTCCATCCCAGGGAGAAATCAGAGTTCAGTTCATATAACCCTGGCTGGAGTTGCTGAAATTTGGCAAGGAGGCCCTGCCCAGTGGGGAGGGATGGATGCAGGTCCCACTTAAAGAAGCAGACTGGGGCCGTGCACGGTGGCTCACACCTGTAATGCCAGCACTTTGGGAGGCCAAGGTGAGCGGATCACAAGGTCAGGAGTTCAAGACCAGCCTGGCCAACATGGTGAAACCCTGTCTCTACTAAAAATACAAAAATTGGCCAGGTGTGGTGGCTCATGCCTGTAATCTCAGCACTTTCAGAGGCCAAGGCAGGCAGATCACCTGAGGTCAGGAGTTTGAGGCCAGCCTGGCCAACATGGTGAAACCCCATCTCCACTAAAAATACGAAAATTAGCCAGGTGTGGTGGCACGCACCTGTAATCCCAGCTACTCATGAGGCTGAGGCAGAAGAATCGCTTGAATCCAGGAGGTGGAGTTTGCAGTGAGCCAAGATTGTGCCACTGCACTCCGGCCTGGGTGATAGAGCCAGACTCCATCAAAAAAAAAAAAATTAGCTGGGCATGGTGGCGGGCACCTTTAATCCCAGCTACTCCGGAGGTTGAGGCAGGAGACTCGTTTGACTCCAGGAGGCTGAGGCTGCAGTGAGCCGAGTTCAGGCCATTAACTCCAGCCTGGGCGACTGGGCGAGACTCCGTTCTCAAAAAAAAAAAAAAAAAAAAAGGCCGGGTGGCTGACGCCTGTAATCCCAGCACTTTGGGAGGCGGAAGCTGGCAGATCATGAGGTCAGGAGATGGAGACATCCTGGCTAACACGGCGAAACTTCATCTCTACTACAAAATACAAAAAAAATTAGCCAGGCGAGGTGGCAGGCGCCTGTAGCCCCAGCTACTTGGGAGGCAGCAGAATGACGTGAACCTGGGGGGTGGAGCTTGCAGTGAGCCGAGATTCCGCCACTGCAATCCAGCCTGGGCGACAACAACAACAACAACAACAACAGCAACAAAAACACACAGAAGAAGCAGACAGGTCATGATCAGGAACAACAGCTGTGCTGCATTGTGGGCAATTTCTTCTGGTCACAATGCCAGCAGGCTAGAGCATCAGACTGGAACCACAGATATGGCGGCTGCCCTCCCCCAAAAAACTCCGTGGTCTCAGGCCCTTTCCAGCCTACTGCTGCTGGCCAGCTGGAATTCCAAGCCAGTGCTTCTCAACTTGTGAGGTGACACGGGAATGGGGCCTGCAGAACAATGTCACTGGGCTCACTGGATTCAGCCCCCTTCCTAGGGGAATGCACAGGATTCTTTGCTGGAATTCCTAGGGCTAGAGTATGCAAAACTCCTGAGTTTCCCTGCGTGCCAAAGTGAGGGAGCAGCCACTCTGCTGAGACTCCGCACAACTCTGTGCTTCATACCCAAGGCTCTCATGTGAGAATCTGGATACCTCAGTTGAAGGTGCAGAATTTTCTTGCCATTTTGTGAGAGCTGCAGACCACAGCTGCTTCTAATCGGCCATCTTGGTCCCTCCTCGCCTTTTTATCTTCTAATTGTTGGTATAGAAGAAAGAAATCAATTTGCAAATGTTTATTTTTAATTCAATTCAACTAATTCTAAGAATTTTTTATTTGAATAATTTGGGCATAATATCACATTATCAACAACTGAAATTGTATCTTCTGTTTTCATCCTCTAGGTGTCCCTCTTTCTGAGTTCTGTTTCTTATCGCGTTCAGCAGAATGAATTCTTCTGTAACTATACTATTGTTAAGGAAGACAACTTAGGATGCAATAGACTGTCTAAAGAACAAAATCATGAAAGTGCCACATCTCAATCTGGGATGCTGCCAATGCCATACTTAAAGTTCTCAATGCTTGTATCAGGGATGGACAAAAAGAGAAACAATCATTGTCAATACTTAATGAGCCAAGAGAAAGAAGAAAAAGCTGAAGTATAAATTTAAACAAAATGGAAGAAGAGAATTGATAAATAATAAAAATAAATTCGCCACCACAAATAATTTAAGAAGCGCTAGTTTACTTCCCAAGAGTCTTAATATCACTGGGTCTCCTTTATAAAGCCTAAGAATCATGAAGAAGAAGACACTTGTAAAGAGATACTTTCCATCCGCCAACAGAATACTTCCTGAAGTTTGTGAACCCTATAGACCCTAAAATAAACTAACTGATATTAAATAATATTTATATTATAACCTAATATAATATATAAATATAAATAATATATAAATATAATATATAAATATAAATAATATATAAATATAATATATAAATATAAATAATATTTATATTATAACCTAATATTAATATTATTTAATATTAGACCAACTGCAAGAACTGCCTTTCCTCTCTGGCCTGGGTGAAAAAGGGTTGACACAGTCTTCTTAGAGATACAGAGGCTGTGGAAACAATTCCACCTTCACATCTCTGCTACTAGCATGCACCTTACCCTGACTAGAGTGTGAGCAAATGTAATTTGTAACTTGTCTGTATTAAGCCTTTACTCAGTGAAGAATAATACTCCCTTAAGAATTTTGAAATTCTAAGCTTCCCATCAAGAAGGTTGGGAGGTAGAGGGTTCATTTCTATGTCTGAAAAGTCCTGGAACTCTGAAGCCAATGTAATAAATTGAATGCCCTTCTAGGTTGATAACACCCTGGATCTTGTCAAAAAGAAACACAAATCCTTTCTGGAACTTAGGGCATTCTTATCATCATCCATTTAGTAGTAAAAAAATTATGATCAGCCAAACATGAGGAATTAGAATTTGTCAAAAATGAGAAAAAGATGTGAGAAAGTAAATAAATAGAATTTCAGTTATAAATAGATAATAATAAATACATAATCTAAATACTAGTTTATAATGAAACAAAGAAGAACTGGTAAACTATGAGCAAGATCTGAATAAATTATACTTACTAATTCACAGAGAGTAAAAGCATTGGGAATGATATGTTTAAAGAAAAGGGGGATAGATTGAAAAAAGTCTAATAATTGTACAATTAGAGTTCCAAAAAGATAAAATAGAGAAAATGAGATTGTGTTAGTTATCTATTGCCATGTAACAAATTACCCCAAAATTTAGCTGCTTAAAACAACAAGCATATTGTTTCTCATGGTTTCAGAGTGTGAGGAATCTAGAAGGAGCTTACTTGAGTAGTTTTAGTGCAGGCTCTCACAAGACGTTGTCATGCTGTCAGCCAATGCTGCAGTTATCTAGAACTTGACTAGTTCAATTCACCAGGATCATATACAAATTTAAATATGTATATACATATCAACATAGCCTCATAATATAGACAGCAAAAAAAATTAACAAAGCTGCCAGGAAAAGATGATAAAATTCACCATCAATGAGAGGAATTTTAACATGCTTTCTACAAGATGAACAGATAAAGCAAACCAAAATTATGATAGAAATAAAGAATATTTGAACAGCTTAATTAATAATTCATCTAATGGGCACAAATCAAACCCTACATTTCTAATAATAAGAGAATTTACATTCTTTTCCAGCATAAATGAAACCTTTATAAAAATTGGTCGCACATCAGTCCATAAAAAAACTCTCAGTAAATTTCAGTAAGCATCATTCAGACCATGTTGTATGTCCTTAGTGCCATTATATTTGAAATCAGTAAAAAATTATTACAAGAAAATTGATTTGGGGAAAATCATAAACCTACTTTATTAAATAATTAAGGGATCAAATAAAAAGTCCTAATGAAAGTTAGAATATACCTAGGACTGGACTACAACACTTACAAGAGCAAGGGTCATGTATATTTCTTTAATAAATATACACTCTAGCACTTAGCTGGGATTTCATGGATAGTTGCCAAATAAATATATGAATGGATTTAAAACATTATTTAAAATATTTTATGTAAATTTTTAAATACCATAAAAAGTTGAAGTAACTATTTTTATGAATTATGTTTGTAATTAGAAAAAAGAAAAAGGGGGAGGAGCCAAGATGGCCAAATAAGAACAGCTCCGGTATACAGCTCTCAGCGTTAGTGACGCAGAAGATGTGTGATTTCTGCATTTCCAGGTGAGGTACCTTGTTCATCTTAGTAGGGAGTGCCAGACAGTAGGTGCAGGACAGTGGGTGCAGCGCACCGTGCGTGAGCCAAAGCAGGGCCAGTCATCGCCTCACCCATGAATTGCAAGGGATCAGGGAATTCCCTTTCCTAGTCAAAGAAAGCAGTGACAGACGGCACCTGGAAAATCGGGTCACTCCCACCCTAATATTGCACTTTTCCAACGGGTGTAAAAAACGGCACACCAGGAGATAATATCCCACACCTGACTCGGAGGGTCCTATGCCCACGGAGTCTCACTCATTGCTAGCACAGCAGTCCGAGATCAAACTGCAAGGTGGCAGCAAGGCTGGGGGAGGGGCGCCCACCATTGCCAAGTTAGTTGTTTGATTAGGTAAACAAAGCAGCCAGGAAGCTCGCACTGGGTGGAGCTTACCACAGCTCAAGGAGGCCTGCCTGCCTCTATAGGCTCCACCTCTGGGGGCAGGGCACAGACAAACAAAAAGACAGCAGTAACCTCTGCAGACTTAAATGTCCCTCTCTGACAGCTTTGAAGAGAGTAGTGGTTCTCCCAGCATGCAGCTTGAGATCTGAGAATGGGCAGACTGCCTCCTCAAGTGGGTTCCTGACCCCTAAGTAGCCTAACTGGGAGGCACCCCCCAGTAGGGGTGGACTGACACCTCACATGGCCAGGTACTCCTCTGAGACAAAACTTACAGAGGAACAATCAGGCAGCAGCATCTGCGGTTCACCAATATCCGCTGTTCTGCAGCCACCGCTGCTGATACCCAGGCAAACAGGGTCTGAAGTGGACCTCTAGCAAACTCCGATAGACCTGCAGCTGAGGGTCCTGTCTGTTAGAAGGAAAACTAACAAACAGAAAGGACATGCACACCAAAAACCCATCTGTACGTCACCATCATCAAAGACCAAAGGTAGATAAAACCACAAAGATGGGAAAAAACAGAGCAGAAACACTGGAAACTCTAAAAATCAGAGTGCCTCTCCTCCTCCAAAGGAATGCAGCTCCTTACCAGCAATGGAACAAAGCTGGATGGAGAATGACTTTGACAAGTTGAGATCAGAACACTTCCGACGATCAAACTACTCCGAGCTACAGGCGGAAATTCGAACCAATGGCAAAGAAGTTAAAAGCTTTGAAAAAAAATTAGACAAATGCCTAACTAGAATATCCAATGCAGAGAAGTCCTTAAAGGACCTGATGGAGCTGAAAACCAAGGCAAGAGAGCTATGTGACAAATGAAGAAGACTCAGTAGCCAATGCGATCAACTAGAAGAAAGGGTATCAGTGATGGAAGATGAAATGAATGAAATGAAGCGAGAAGGGAAGTTTACAGAAAACAGAATAAAAAGAAATGAACAAAGCCTCCAAGAAATATGGGACTATGTGAAAAGACCAAATCTACATCTGATTGGTGTACCTGAAAGTGACGGGGAGAATGGAACCAAGATGGAAAACACTCGGCAGGATATTATCCAGGAGAACTTCCCCAAACTAGCAAGGCAGGCCAACATTCAAATTCAGAAAATACAGAGAACACCACAAAGATACTCCTCAAGAAGAGCAACTCCAAGACACATAATTATCAGATTCACCAAAGTAGAAATGAAGGAAAAAATTTTAAGGGCAACCAGAGAGAAAGGTTGCATTACCCACAAAGGGAAGCCCATCAGACTAACAGCTGATCTCTCGGCAGAAACTCTACAAGTCAGAAGAGAGTGGGGACCAATATTTAACATTCTTAAAGAAAAGAATTTTCAACCCAGAATCTCATATCCAGCCAATCTAAGCTTCATAAGCGAAGGAGACATAAAATCCTTTACAGACAAGAAAATGCTGAGACATTTTGTCACCACCAGGACTGCCCTACAATAGCTCCTGAAGGAAGCAGTAAACATGGAAAGGAACAACTGGTACCAGCCACTGCAAAAACATGCCAAATTGTAAAGACCATCAAGGCTAGGAAGAAACTGCATCAACTAACGAGCAAAATAACCAGCTGACATCATAATGACAGGATCAAATTCACACATAACAATATTAACTTTAAATGTAAATGGGCTAAATGCTCCAATTAAAAGACACAGATGGGCAAATTGGATAAAGAGTCAAGACCCATCAGTGTGCTGTATTCAGGAAACCCATCTCATGTGCAGAGACACACATAGGCTCAAAATAAAGGGATGGAGGAAGATCTACCAAGCAAATGGAAAACAACAAAAGGCAGGGGTTGCAATCTTAGTCTCTGATAAAACAGACTTTAAACCAACAAAGATCAAAAAAGACAAAGAAGGCCATTACATAATGGTAAAGGGATCAATTCAACAAGAAGAGCTAACTATCCTAAATCTATATGCACCCAATACAAGAGCACCCAGATTCATAAAGCAAGTCCTTACAGACCTACAAAGAGACTTAAACTCCCACACAATAATAATGGGAGACTTTAACACCCCGCTGCCAACATTAGACGGATCAACGAGACAGAAAGTTAACAAGGATACCCAGGAATTGAACTCAGCTCTGTACCAAGCAGACCTAATAGATATACACAAAACTCTCCACCCCAAGTCAACAGAATATACATTCTTTTCAGCACCACACCACACCTACTCCAAAATTGACCACATAGTTTGAAGTAAAGCACTCCTCAGCAAACATAAAAGAACAGAAATTATAACAAACTGTCTCTCAGACCACAGTGCAATCAAACTGGAACTCAGGATTAAGAAACTCACTCAAAACCGCTCAACTACATGGAAACTGAACAAATCTCCTCCTGAATGACCACTGGGTAAATAATGAAATGAAGGCAGAAATAAAGATGTTCTTTGAAACCAACAAGAACAAAGACACAACATACCAGAATCTCTGGGACATATTTAAAGCAGTGTATAGAGGGAAATTTATAGCACTAAATGCCCACAAGAGAAAGCAGGAAAGATCTAAAATTGACACCCTAACATCACAATTAAAAGAACTAGAAAAGCAAGAGCAAACACATTCAAAAGCTAGCAGAAGGCAAGAAATAACTAAGATCAGAGCAGAACTGAAGGAAATAGAGACACAAAAAACCCTTCAAAAAAATGAATAAATCCAGGAGCTGGTTTTTTGAAAAGATCAGCAAAACTGATACACCACTAGCAAGACTAATAGAGAAGAAAAGAGAGAAGAATCAAATAGATGTAATAAAAAATGATAGAGGGGATACCACCACCAATCCCACAGAAATACAAACTACCATCAGAGAATACTATAAACACCTCTACACAAATGAACTAGAAAACTTAGAAGAAATGGATAAATTCCTCAACACATACACCCTCCCAAGACTAAACCAGGAAGAAGTTGAATCTCTGAAGAGACCAATAACAGGCTCTGAAATTGAGGCAATAAACAATACCTTACCAACCAAAAAAAGTCCAGGACCACATGGATTCACAGCCGAATTCTACCAGAGGTACAAAGAGGAGCTGGTACCATTCCTTCTGAAACTATTCCAATCAATAGAAAAAGAAGGAATCCTCCTTAACTCATTTTATGAGGCCAGCATCATCCTGATACCAAAGCCTGGCAGAGACATGACAAAAAAAGAGAATTTTAGACCAATATCCCTGATGAACATTGATGCAAAAATCCTCAATAAAATACTGGCAAACCAAATCCAGCAGCACATCAAAAAGCTCATCCACCATGATCAGGTGGGCTTCATCCCTGGGATGCAAGGCTGGTTCAACATATGCATAACAATAAATGTAAAACAACATATAAATAGAACCAACAACAAAAACCACATGATTATCTCAATAGATGCAGAAAAGGCCTTTGACAAAATTCAACAACCCTTCATGCTACTCTCAATAAATTAGGTATCGATGGGATGTATCTCAAAATAATAAGAGCTATCTATGACAAACCCACAGCCAATATCACACTGAATGGGCAAAAACTGGTAGCATTCCCTTTGAAAACTGGCATGAGACAGGGTTGCCCTCTCTCACCACTCCTATTCAACATAGTGTTGGAAGTTCTGGTCAGGGCAATCAGGCAGGAGAAGGAAATAAATGGTATTCAGTTAGGAAAAGAGGAAGTCAAATTGTCCCTGTTTGCAGATGACATGATTGTATATCTAGAAAACCCCATTGTCTCAGCCCAAAATCTCCTCAAGCTGATAAGCAACTTCAGCAAAGTCTCAGGATACAAAATCAAGGTACAAAAATCACAAGCATTCTTATACACCAATAACAGACAAACAGACAGCCAAATCATGAGTGAACTCCCATTCACAATTGCTTCAAAGAGAATAAAATACCTAGGAATACAACTTACAAGGGATGTGAAGGACCTCTTCAAGGAGAACTACAAATCACTGCTCAAGGAAATAAAAGAGGATACAAACAAATGGAAGAACATTCCATGCTCATGGGTAGGAAGAATCAATATCATGAAAATGACCATACTGCCCAAGGTAATTTATAGATTCAATGCCATCCCCATCAGGCTACCAATGACTTTCCTCATAGAATTGGAAAAAACTACTTTAAAGTTCATATGGAACCAAAAAAGAGCCCGCATCGCCAAGTCAATCCTAAGCCAAAAGAACAAAGCTGGAGGCATCACACTACCTGACTTCAAACTATACTACAAGGCTACAGTAACCAAAACAGCATGGTACTGGTACCAAAACAGAGATATAGACCAATGGAACAGAACAGAGCCCTCAGAAATAATGCCACACATCTACAAGCATCTGATCTTTGACAAACCTGACAAAAACAAGCAATGGGGAAAGGATTCCCTATTTAATAAATGGTGCTGGGAAAACTGGCTAGCAATGTGTAGAAAGCTTAAACTGGATCCCTTCCTTACACCTTATACAAAAATTAATTCAAGATGGATTAAAGACTTAAATGTTAGACCTAAAACCATAAAAACCCTAGAAGAAAACCTAGGCATTACCATTCAGGACATAGGCATGGGCAAGGATTTCATGTCTAAAACACCAAAAGCAATGGCAACAAAAGCCAAAATTGACAAATGGGATCTAATTAAACTAAGGAGCTTCTGCACAGCAAAAGAAACTGCCATCAGAGTGAACAAGCAATCTACAGAATGGGAGAAAATTTTTGCAACATACTCGTCTGACAAAGCGCTAATGTCCAGAATCTACAATGAACCCCAACAAATTTACAAGAAAAAAACAAACAACCCCATCAAAAAGTGGGCAAAGGATATGAACAGACACTTCTCAAAAGAAGACACTTATGCAGCCAAAAAACACAAGAAAAAATGCTCATCATCACTGGCCATCAGAGAAATGCAAATCAAAACCACAATGAGATACCATCTCACACCAGTTAGAATGGCGATCATTAAAAAGTCAGGAAACAACAGGTGCTGGAGAGGATGTGGAGGAATAGAAACACTTTTACACTGTTGGTGGGACTGTAAACTAGTTCAACCATGGTGGAAGTCAGTGTGGCGATTCCTCAGGGATCTAGAACTAGAAATACCATTTGACCCAGCCATCCCATTACTGGGTATACACCCAGAGGATTATAAATCATGCTGCTATAAAGACACATGCACACGTATGTTTATTGCGGCACTATTCACAATAGCAAAGACTTGGAACCAACCTAAATGTCCAACAACGATAGACTGGATTAAGAAAATGTGGGACATATACACTATGGAATACTATGCAGCCATAAAAACTGGTGAGTTCATGTCCTTTGTAGGGACATGGATGAAACTGGAAACCATCATTCTCAGCAAACTATTGCAAGGACAGAAAACCAAACACCGCATATTCTCACTCATAGGTGGGAATTGAACAATGAGAACACATGGACACAGGAAAGGGAACATCACACACTGGGGATGGTTGTGGGGTGGGGGGAGGGGAGAGGAATAGCATTAGGAGAGACACCTAATGCTAAATGACGAGTTAATGGGTGCAGTACACCAACATGGCACATGTATATATATGTAACAAACCTGCACGTTGTGCACATGTACCCTAAAACTTAAAGTATAATAATAATAAATTTAAAAAAAAGAAAAAAGAAAAAACATTAGTTATAAAATAAAAGTAGGATATAATCCGCTTTCACCAGCATAACCTAGACACATATGAATGCTATTGTCTCAGAAAATGAATCATATATCACAGCAGGTTAAATGGCATGGAAATGTTATATTCAGTCAAATCTCCATGCCACTCCTAAAACAAATGCAGGGCAGACAGAATAACTGTCTTTCTCAGGATCTGATGACTATTTAATGCAAAGGACACATCTGTCGATTCCACTAATTTATCACTGTCTCATGTCTACATAATGTGTCTTCCAGACCCACATGATTCGTGCTTTCACCCTTCGTGATCTCTCCCTGCACACACCTGGCGAGGGGGTGAAGAGTTCTGAAGAACTTGACATGAGAGTAATAATCACAGCCATTTACAGGAGTGGATTGCTATGTGAGCCTAATTCAATTATGACAAAATCATGTATGCTACTAGGAAATTCTCAGCTGAACACAAATATAAATTGTATTTATTCACAAAATGATATTACCCTGGTGTACTTATTCTTCATAATTTCTACCATTTTTATATGTTCCCAAGGAAACATTGGCACAAATATTTCTGAACTGCCTATGTGAGTGTTCCAAAGAGGAAATAGGATACCAGAGCTGGATAGTAAGTATTTATTCTAATTGAGGATTATTAAAATCCTAGACACTGGGTTTACTAGCATGTTTTTTCAAATTTCTTTCCATAGATTTGTTTTTTCACTGTGAGATGTGAAAAGAGATCTTCCAAGCTCAGATCCAAAACTGCCTACCATGCTCTCCTGCCCAAGTGCTTCTGTAAACATGCTGTTGGAATTCAGAAAGACTGTTTATGAGTCCATTTTTTTACAGAAAAGAAATTTTCTAAGAAGCAGTGGTCGGGGGGTGCAGTCTTTTGAGATTCTCAGCTCTCAGCATGTTAGAAAAGTTCTTTGCGGATGAAATATAATAATGGATTTCTTAATTTAAACATCCTTGGATTTTTAAAATAAACCCTATTTGGTTATTATTTGATTAATACAGTGCTAAATTAAAACTGTAGAGCCTTGGGGGGAAAAGAAAAGCTCTTTTAGAATTGGAAAAGAGATTTCATTTTCAAATTTCCACATTATTTTTAAAATATATCCTTTTGTCATGAGTTCCTAAAGACTACATACATGCAAACAATATACAAATTTTAGAACTTTGAGAATTTTTAGCTCTCACCAATTAACTTTGCCTAAAAGTCCTCATCTTTGTTATTTAAAAAGCTAACATTTTCTCACTACAAACTGAAGAGAGGTAGCATTTGCTATCAGAATTTACCTCATTATTCTAAGGCCCTAATTTCCCACAAATAAAACCTGTTTAATCCACTTTAGTTCAAATTTGGATACAGCATACTGAGAAAAAAGAACTAAATTATTATCTTCATAAAAGAATAAGCCTATACTATACGACTATTGTCACAAGATAGATCATAAAAAGTTATATTAAGATCTGATTTTACTACACATTAACTAAGTTTACAGAAAAAAAGCAATATACTCCTGGGAGCCAGAGAAATTTTCCAGTCTTATGGATTAATCAACTTATTCATTCATTTATCCATTCTTTCATTCTTTTTATTTTATTTTTAATTTTTATGGGTACACAGTAGGTGTATGTATTTATGGAACATGAGATGTTTTCATACAGGCATACAATGCATAATAATCATATCATGGAAGATGGGGTATTCATCCCCTCGAGCATTTTTGCTTTGTGTTACAAAAAATTCAACTATGCTCATTTAGTTATTTTTAAATGTAGCATTAAATTGACTATAGTCACCCTGTTGTGCTATCAAATACTAGGTCTTATTCATTTATTCTAACTATTTCTTGGTACCAGTTAACCACCCCCACTTCTCCCTCAACCCACCACTACCTTTCCCATCCTCTAGTAATGATCTGTCTACTCTCTTACTCTCTATCTCCATGGGTTCAATCGTTCTGATTTTTTGATCCCACAAGTAAGTGGAAACCTGATGTTTGTCTTTCTGTACCTGGCTTATTTCACTTAACATAATGACATCCAACTACATCCATGTGGCTGCAAATGACTGAATCTTGTTCTTTTTATGGCTGAATTGTATTTCGTTGTGTGTAAGTACCACATTTTCTTTACCATTCATCTGTTGAAGGACATGCAGTTTGCTTCTAAATCATAGCTGTTGTAAACAGAGCTGCAACAGCTAATTTCCTTTCTTTGGGGTATATACCCAGCAGTGGGATGGCTGGCTCATATGGTAGCTCTATTTTTAGGTTTTCTGACAAACCTCCAAACTGTTGTCCATAGTGCTTGTATTAATGTATTAATGTACATTACCACCACCAGTGTACAAGGGTTCTCTTTTGCTTGTGGCTGAGTTGACACTCGAACTACAAGACCCAGTCCTTCTCACTCTTCCCTCCCCTTTCCAAAGGCAGAGGAGCCTCACCCAGTGGATATCACTATCTCAGACCCTTGGGGAATGCTACTAGACTATCTCTGATGTTCCCTTAAGGCTGAAAGGCTCTTCAGTCAGCTTGTAGTGAATATTGCCTGGCTAGGACTCACCCTTCAGGGGAGTGAGCTCCCCTCTGGCAATGGGAAGTACAAGAAATGTCATCCAAAAGTCAAGTCCTGGAACTGGGGTCCCTAAGAGCCCACTTGGTACTCCATTCCACTATGGTTGAGCTGATACTTAAAGTGAAAAGCAAAGTTTCCTTTAATTTTCTGTTCACTTTTCTCAAGCAGGAGTCTCACCCTAATCAGCTACCACAACTGGAAATGTGCTGAGTGTCTCTTAAGTCCAGCAAGTCTCAGCATCTCACCTAAGACCTTTGATGTAGTACCTGGATATCCCTGTTGGTTATTCACAGCTCAGGGTCCCTTCAGGCAGCAAGTGATGAATCCTTCCAGGACTGAGTCCTTCTCTTCAAGGCAATGAATTCCCTTCTCGCCTAGGGTGTGTCCAGAAATGTCCAGGAGCTAGGGCCTGAAATGAGGGTCTCACAACTCTGACTGGTGCGCTATCCTGCTGTGGCTGAGCTAGTATCCAAGATGCAAGACAAAGTCTTCCCCACTATTCCATCTCCTCTCCTCAAGCAGAAGGAAGGCGTCTCTTTTAAAGCCAGGATTTTTGCAGCCTGGGGTTCGGGGATGGGTGAGGCCAGCACTCCCTTAGCTGCCCCAGCTGGTGTTGCAGTAGGTCGCATGCAACCACAGTCTACTGTCTCTTGGTCCAATTCAGCCTATGACTCACCTTGGTGTTGCAGTCCTTGAGGCCTAAATTGCCTTTCAAATTTATTTGAAGCCCCAAAGAACTTTTGCCCACAGTGGTGAGGCTTGTAGGAACTCAAGTTCCAACCACTGGCATCAGCAATTCCCCTCTGGCTCCGGCTGGTTTAAATGCTCCCTTTGCGGGAGGGTGCCAGCTGAGTTTGGTCCGGCTCTGTTTTCAGCTATAACAAGGGCAGCACTGAGTTCAATGCCTCACAGTTGCTGGCTCTCCCTCTCCCCAGGGTGCAGAAAAGCTCTCTGCACCACATTGCCACTGCCAAGGGATGGGGGAGGGATGGCATAGGCAATTCAACACTGTTTTTTCTACTTCTTCAGTGCCTCTTTCAGCGATATGAATTTAAAACCAGGTACTATGAGTGCTCACCTGATTTTTGGTTCTCATGAAAGTGTTTTGTTGTGTGTAGATATTTGTTAAATTGGTGTCCTTGCAGAGGTAGGTTGGGGGATGATCGGTGAGGCCTTCTATTTCTTCACCTTGCTCTAACCCTCTTTCATACTTTTATTAAAAGTATTAAGTGCTCAGCGGGTAAGATGTAAGCATTAATCTAGGCACTATAGAAACAGTTATAAACAATATGAAGTACTTCCCACAGTACTACCACTCCATCTCATGGAGTTTACATTCTAATAAAGAAGAAAGATAAGTAGATAGACAAATTAATGTGTTAGTACAGTACGGTTTTATGAAGAAAATAACAGCACGGCTAGAAAGTGAGTGAGGTGATACTACAGAAAATGTGGGCAGCTGTGGTCTTTCTAAGAAGGCAAAATTTTAACAAAGACTTGGAAGACATAAAGGAATAAGCCACAAAATATCTCAGAGAAGGGTGTTCTGGCTACAAGGAATGACAAATGCAAAGGTCCTGAAACAAGAACATGAAGGACGTGTTAGATTTTTTTAAAAGGACAATATTTTATGATTTGAGTAATATTTTACCTATAGAATCTTAAATTTTTAACACAGGATTGATGCACTACATACCAGAATATACTAACAGAGCACTTGCTCTGCCAATGCCAGGCTGATTGCTCTGGAGACACAGACTGTTTCAAGAAACTTAGTGAGTAGGCTCTGGAAATTGGAAGTGATCTTAGTATTTAAGTTCAGTCACTCAACTACAATCTCTGAAACTGGGGGAAATATGTTCTGTCTGCGTCATGTAATCAAAGTTTAATTTTTTTAAGGAACAATAGGAATATCACTTGCAAAACAGAAATGGAGGTTTATCTTTCAGAGACTAAAATATTTAAGTAGTCATAAATCAACTGCTTATTTCTCTACTTAATGATTTACTGCCTTATCAAAGGCATCTCCTTGTTAGCTTTTTATGAGGATTATCATCTAAAGCCAGCTTCCAAAATTAGAGGCTAATAAATGATTAGTTACATGTCTAGATGTGCCACAGCTGATGTAGGAATAATAAAAAATCCTCCCCCATTCCCCCATAATTCAGCGGGTGATTAGTCTGTGCCACTGGCACAATCTTGTAAAGATCTGGAAATCATTCTGTTAATATGTTCAATACAGACGCTTGGGGAAAAGCCTCTTCAAAGTGGCTTTAAAGACATTTAGTAATCTAATTTGACTGTTAATACTAATCATGTTTTGAAGTCTCAAACATCTGCCTCCTTCTGTCATCTGTTTGTAGACAGAAGCAGATATTGATGTTTTGATATTTATTTATAATTTTGAAAATCATGGGTTTCTCTAGTGTGCCATTAGATTTCACCCATCTGGATTCAGATTCCACTAATTTTGGAAGTCCACATAATGCTGACAGTATCATTAAAAAAAGTGATGTCTTTAAGGTAAATCTTTTTTTCTGGAAAATTTTTAAGTACTTTATGCAAAACTATTAGCAAGGGGTAGAGATATTTTATATTGCATTACAGAGCAAAAATGTTTATGTACCTCAGAAGTATCCTTTCCAGCCCACTTTAGACATGTTTGTATGTCCTGTGTTGGAAGACATTTAGAAAATAAGTAGATTAGAGAGAGAGAGACAGACAGACAGACAGACAGAAACTGTTGAACACTCATAGCATGAATACTATAGATCACTAGGACCTCAGGCCTCTTTCTCAAGTTTGCAAGTCTAGAAATTTCATATGTTCAATTTTCTCAGGCTTGATCAGCTTCCTGGAACCTGACTCATTCTAACAATCTCACACAAGAATATTTACAGAAAGTTTACATTTGCAGCCACTTAAAAAATTCATTAGAAGAAATCTCTCAGGGCAAGATCTAAGGCCAATCACCTTCCTTCTCATGGGAGGAAATATTCACTTGTAATGTTTAGTTGGTAGAGAGAGAATTCAAACCAGAGAAGTTGCTATTCTGTAGCAGATGTCACTATTGATATTAGAAAGAATGGAAAACAGAGCTGCTGCTAAAGTAAGCAAGCTGACAGCTGAGGCAGAAGTGTATCAACAGCAGTATGTTCACAGGATCACCACATTGACGATTCAGCCCAGTTATCTGGCAGTGCATAAACTCAATGCTGTTGGTACAATCACAGAAGATCAACCAGAGGTAGAATAATTATTGTTAATCTAATTCATATGGGTGTATATGCCGGTTATTAGTGTTCTTCAAGAAACTTTTCTGGCTTTCCACTTTCCTGGTACATAGTAGGACTGCACTTCCCTACCTCACTGATATTAGATGTGAACTCATTGCTTTCGCCAAAAAAAAAAAAAGTGAATAGAAGTAAAATGTGTCACTTCCAGGCAAAAGCTCTATGAGGCAGTGTGTTATTTGCTACATCCTTTGTTATGGTTATCATGGAAACACAGGTTGAGATGACTGTAATAAGCAAAGCCCTGTGTCAACTTTGTTAGACATGTATGTGAGAAAGAAATAAGTGATTGTTGGATTAAGCCATTGAGATAGTGAGGTTTTTCCTACTGAAACACAATCCAGTCTATGCTTCCTGTTGTAGTATTCAACCCAATATTTAAAAGCATTTATTTTAAATTGAGGCACCACCTTTTTGGAATCAAGAGTCACTGACAAGCTAATTAATGCATACTTGGAAGTTGACTTGCTATTTATATATCTAGAAAAAAAGGGAATTAGAGAGTGTTATAAATGGAAAAGCATGATGAACTATTACTGCAATATAATAGAGCATTTTCTCTGGTGATTGCATTAGACCTACTTGCCAAGCACCATAGCTCATTCATTGATTCATTTACTTCTTCATTCACTCCACAGATATTTATCAAATGCTGATTATATGACAAGACCTACACTGGATCCTTGGGATAATTGTGACAGTCCCAATCTTTACAAAGGTACCATCTTAGTCTCTTTACTTCTATTTTTCAGATCCTGTGATGATCGCATACTTTCTGCCAATGCATGTTCTTTTTCCATAACTGCTTAGACTACCACTTTTCTTAGTTTTGTTCTTGTTCTAAATATATGTTTTAGATCAATCCCTCTCAAATGATTAGGTTTTCCCCTAATTTATCACAGAATGACACTTTTGTAAAATACCAAAAATAATTACTAGAAAAATATTTTGTGCAATTGGATATCAAAGCAATAAGCTATAAGGTATAAAAGCTATAAAAGTTTCTAAATGGTTACTCACGAGTTCTATATTTATTTTTATCCAGACAGGCAAAAAGTTCGTAGACCATCATTTGTCTATGGACCACACTTTGAACACAACTGCTCTGGACAAGCAGGTAGATCTTAAACAAACTCCTTTTTTTGTTTTCATTTATGAAACCATCTGCCTCTTAATCACTAAAATTGTGAAGTTTTACACAATGGATAATTTCTTCAGGGTAGTGTCCCATTGCCCATTCAGCTCACTACATGTATTATTTAGTTAATATTTTTAAATCAATTAATATTTCATATGAATACATTTTTAATGTCTACTCCATATAAATGGAAACCAATTTCACTTGCCAGAAATAAAACATAATAAAATGTAACTCTAAAAAGGAGTGTTATGAAGGGAGATGTTGCCTTCCCTGAGAAGAGCTAAAATTTCACTAACACCACACTGAAACTTCCTGCTTGACATACTCAGAAAGTTGAAAGGGAATTAAAAAGAGAGAATTTTCTCATTATGTGTTTTAATGCCATTTAATGCCTAATTCCTGATCCACCTAACATCATTTTAAGGACCAAACAGTAGTCACTCTTTATTTTTTAAAAATAATTTAACTCTCCCGTTTTGAAGATTAACTTGAAATTGTCCTCTATGAATATGTCTGTTGACAGTCACAAATCAGTCAGTCATATCATATGGATAACTGTAATTGAACATGGGTGTTAAATACCACCATTTCTTTTCTTAAATCTCTGTCTTATGGACTACTGATGCTGTAGACCACAAACTCGCTTCAGTTTCTGAAAGTAGTATGTTCGCCACATCTAAATGGTCTCTATGGAATTTTTTTTGAGCCCTAGTACAGCGTCTGGCATATACTAAATACCCAACAAACTTGTATTTCTTCCTTCTTCCATTAACAGTCAGCTCCTTTTCCTGATGAGATAGGAAAATATGTATTAATTACTGGAATTCCCTCTTAAGCTCTCTTGTTGTTAGAAAGAAAAAGACTGTCAATTTTCGCCCACTTCTTTTTTTACCATTACAAATATTTAATCATAATCCACAATTACAGTGTTAGTTATATTACCTAACAGGCCTCAAGAGGTTTGGCTTGGTCTTTGTGTTTTCATAAACGTCCACAACTCTATCCAGCTTAGACCATTGATTTGACATTAGGGAGCAGAGACTCCAAGGAAAGAAGAAGACTCGTTCAGCCAGTTGTTTATTCCCCATGAATTGCCTCAGCTAAACACCAGACCAGAGCTTCTGTGTGCACTAGGTCAAGCCATGAATATGCACAGGTCAAATAATTAAACTTGTATAATATTCCCAGAGATGTGAACATGAGAGGAATATTTATCACAATGGAAAGATCCTGCCGCAGATATTTCTTACCTAATGTTGAACTTTTATCAAAGGATTTTTTTTTCAACTAGCTGTTTCAAAAAAAAAAAAAAAGGCTAAACATACAGTGTCTCCTCTCCCCCTTCAGGATACAAACCACAGAATTCCGATGACTCACCCAAAAATAGCTGATGAATATGCCACAGGCGGAAGGGCATGCTGTTTAGTTCTTTAAAACTTCCTGCCAAACTGAAGAAACTGAACATACACAGATATTTGGGGACTAACTCTGAGGAATAATGAGAATTTAATCCCTTGTAGTCTTCAGGGTTAGCAACAGCTTGCCTGACATGTCCGGTTACATCCTGTTTGCCACACATGTGACTCCTCAAAAAAATAATAATATAATATTAATAGCACAATGTTTCATTGTTAAGATTGCTGTTACTGTGCTAATGGCTCCCCAATATTTGCAGCCATAAGTAGACTAAGTCACTTCTTGGATGAATTCTAAATGAAAGGTTTTATGAAACAAATATATTGCCATTATGACTCTAAAATAAAAAGCCAGGATTCAATGTATAGAATTTGAAGGCAGCATAAGCCCCTAAAAAGGAAAGACAGTAAAGCATAGTGATTGAAATCTTGGCGGTGATTCCCAGTTCTTACAGCAATTATGTCACCTTTAGCAGTTACTTGAACTCTCTAAGTTCTAATTTTCCCAGATGTAACATAAGGATGATAATAATTCTATGTCTAGGGTTCTTGTGAGGATTAAATAAAGGCATGTATGCATACAAGGAATACTGCTCAGAAAATAAATTATCCCATGCATTCTCCTTCTCATAAATGAATCTGAAAACCAAAACCATTAGATGACCTAAGAAAGATCACACACCTCATCAGTGCAGTGCCAAGACAGGTCAGTATAATGCTGTGGTTAAAAACATGGGCTCTGGAACAAGTCCATCCCGAGTTTAAATCTCAGTTTTTCTACTTGCTGGCTGTATAAACTTGGGCAAGTCACTTAACTTTTCTGTCTCTCAATTTTCTCATCTACAAAAGTCAAATAATAATAGTACTTCTCTCACCAGGTTATTATGACAACTTAAAAACGTAATACATGCAACTGCCATATAACAATAAAAAAATATGATTACACTAACATTGGGAATAGCTGGTTCTTCCAAAAACAAAGGTTAATGTAAAATATATGCCAACAATGCCAGACTTTTTAAACTTTATCTATAAAAACAGCCCTCACTTAAAAAATAAACAACTTAAAAATTGGATATAGTTTAATAGTGACCAGAATATTTGCAGATGTCTTCTCAGATGAAGGTACATGTCTTCAACCATGGCTATGTGTCGTATTTTTCTTTTCCTATAAGGGAAAGATAGAAGACAAGCCATTCAAAAACATTTCAAACAACAACCCCAATTGCTGAAAAGTCACTTTGCAGTTTGAAAAGAATACTAACATTCAGCTGCTCTTGACATTTACAAGGAAATGTAAAGCAATGGAAAGGGCACCACACTCCCCTTTCCAGTTCAGGTTCTGCCACTTGACCAGTCATAATGAAATTACTTGACCTCTGAGTCACCATCTACAAAACAGGGCATTTAACGATGCCTGCCTTATTACAGTTACTACACAGAACAAGTGTGTGACATGTTTCATGAAATTTAAGATATTGTATTCATGTTGAAGACATAATATTATGCTATTTTAACTAATATATTCAAAACTATTCTGAAACAGTTAAAGGTCAGAAAACTACTTTTGTTCTTTGCTTATTACATCTTCACAGGACATAGAGACTCTCATCTTAAGAAATAGTGAAGAAAAGAAACAGGAGAAAATCTTCAAATCCCAGAGGAAAAAAAATAGTTTTAAACTTATCACCCTTGACAGGTGATAAAGAGGCATGCAAGACTACACTTTTTTTTTGTTGTTGTTTTTGTTTTGAGACGGAGTCTCATTTTGTCGCCCAGGCTGGAGTGCAGTGGCACAGTCTAGGCTCACTGCAAGCTCCGCCTCCCGGGTTCACACCATTCTCCTGCTTCAGCCTCCCAAGTAGCTGGGACTACAGGTGCCCACCACCATGCCCGGCTAATTTTTTGTATTTTTAGTAGAGATGGGGTTTCACCGTGTTAGCCAGGATGGTTTTGATCTCCTGACCTCGTGATCCACCCACCTCGGCCTACCAAAGTGCTGGGATTACAGGCATAAGCCACCGCGCCCAGCCAAGACTATACATTTTTATATCTCTTGACAAGAATTAACACAGAGTCCCTCACATAGTAGGTGCTTAAGGCATATTTGTTAAAGGAGTAGATGGGACATAAATAAAATTTTAGGAACCAATTTACAATTGACACCACTATAACCCTATTTCAAACCTATTAGGACCTAATTTGAAAGTCACAGATCTAGACCCAGCCATCGATGGCCTAGTAGAATTTATGTGGCTATAGCTGCCAGTACCTCCAAAAAAAGGTTAAAAAGTGGCATAGATAAAAAAGATCTCCCCAACCCATGATTTTTCTTCTAGGAATAGACTACACTTTGCCTTTGCATTGTCTGAAATCCTGCAAGTCAGTTGCAATCTCAAATTGTAACTAAATGGTCAACGAATCCTAGAAACCACATTTCCTACCCTCAATAGATAGGATTTCCAAAATGAAAGTGAAAGTATTCAATGGTCTTTGTACTTCATAGTAACATGAAGCTCCAGAAGACACAAATGGGAATGTTTCATGATGTGGGGGTTGGATGGGGGCTTGAATAGATCATGACCCCTCAGGACCCCTCCCACCTTCCAGGAGAGAACTTCCTGACCAGAACCCTGCTTGAAGACTTCAGGGAGCCCCACAATTCAGACTACTCCCTCCTAATCATATCACAACCAAAGATCATATGAAGACTATTCTTCAGAGTTTCATATATCTGCTGGCAGAGCACTTTGGGTGTGTCAGAACCTCACCAGACAGACACTGACTCATTATTGGAAGAGGAGCAAAGTGATAATTAGGTTGGTCATATGTAACTTGCCATTGCCAGCCAAGTATTCAAAGCCCTTTCAGAAATCATTCATCAGCTTACTTCCTTGATACCCTGAAATATTCCTAAGACCACAGCCACCACAGACTCCTGCATCCTCTTACCACCATGAGTTTGCTTCTGTCTCCTCTGATGGCTCTCCCAGCATATTACAGCGACTTCTGTACAAATCTAATGCAGAATCTTGGAAGCTCTTCTTAGTAGACTCTCAGTAAATATTTATTCAATGCAATTCAGTCACATTTAGAGATAACAGATAGTAAGGATCACTAGATTTCCTAAGTGCATCTGTAAATCTGTGCCTAGGTCAGAGTGAAAGGAAGTTGTTTCCTTACAGAAAAAACAATGTTCTCAAATGCACTGCATTGAGCCTCAACACTGATACTCTACTCATGCATTATAAAAATTTCAACATGTCTGTCACAGCAGCTTAAGGCCTCTAGGCAGAAAATTTGACTCAGTAAACAAAATTCTCACAAAGTAATAGAAGCTTCACAGACATCAAAGAAATAGTAAAACCTATCATTAAATACATACTGAACAAAAACAGCATGAAACGATTTCTTATTTATTGATGTATTCAAACAGCATGTCCTCCCATCTTCCGCGGCAGAGTCCATATCTTATGAGTTTGTGTCTATACCCTGTGCCTGCAAAGTGCTAAGAACAAAGATATTTTGGAACTTTTTGTTACAGAAATAAAGAATGAATGAATATACAATAAAGGAAATTGTAAAAGGAAAGGACAAAAAGATACAAACTCTGGGAAATTAATATTTATTTTATGAGCCTAAGCATTTTAGTATTGTTTTTGTGTACATTAACATCTTAAATCTAAAAACAAACCCATGAAGCACAATAAATAACATCTAACCCTTGAACTCCAAAGAATTAACTGGGAAAAATTTCACACACATTGTTAAAAGAAAAAAGTTGTTCAAGATAAAAATACTGGATTTGTAGCGGGATCAAACAGCTAATTTAGTAAGAATATATATTCAATACTCCTACAATTTGAGAGGCAAGAGAGACCATGGTGAGCAAGAGTACAAATAAGTAAGTACATAAATTTTAAAAAGCAAATAAACAAAGGTAGGTGAGCATCAAAGAATTGTTGCTCCTTGAATACAGGAAATAGAAACAAGAGCATTTCAGGGACAAACTGGGAAAAGTGTTTGCTAGGTGCATGCGTATTGAAGAACTTAATTCATACAAGTAATTATCAGGGGTGAGGAGGAGTTAGAACCATAGCTGTTCCTCTCTCTTCCTGGAGAAATAAATTACACCTTAATTGTAAACAATAAATCATCATATCTATTAGTAATTAATAGATACAAATCCAAGCTGGGAGGAAAAGGATGAAAAAAGAAAAATGTTGAGGAATAATGAACCTGGTAAGGCTATTTGTGAATAACTGGAGAAGGTAAGAGAAGGTAAAAGACCCCCTAAAGCTAGGATTTCCAAGAAGCCACACCTTCGAAGGAACATTGATATACTTTCCTGACTCGTCTCTGTGGAGCCATCCCTGCCCACACCAAAGGGAGCAGTTCTCTGGTGGATGCTCCCATGGCTGCATATATATCAGTCATAGCAAGTATTCTATATATTACTAATTTCTTTGCTGTCCCCTGTGAATTTTACCTCTTCCTCGCGTAGCATTAGTTTATAGTAGGTACATTACTTAACAGTTTTTGACTGGAAAAACATCAACTGATAATAGAGACATTGACTGACAGATTTCTCAAGGCAGTTTAGGTGGGATTAAGTTCAGCCACTGGGACATGCTTTTTAAAAAGCTCGAGACCTGCCTGTAAATGTGAGCCTATGCTACAATAGCCCAAACAAGGAAATTCAGTAAGAATGGTCTCCCAACCTGGACAAAGCTAAATACTTATCTATTCTCTGCACCTGTAACCGCTTGACTTATAAATAGTTTGCCCTTTTACTTTGCTTCACGGTCAGCTGCACAGGAGAAGAAATGCCTAAGATCACGTTGTTGTTGTGACTAATCTCTACAAAGAATAGTACAGAAGATGAAAGGGAGCCACCTCCGAAGCTCTCAAAACCAGGAGCGGGGAACCCATCAGACCAATGTGACAAGTTGAAATGCAGGAACTTCATGATGTGATTTGATTTGATTTAAAAACAAAACAAAACAACACTGAAAAGTATTTAGGCAATGTGGGGCAGAGACACAGCAAGAAAGAAAAATAATTGACCGGTTCCTGAGTATTGTTTGTCCTTATAAGATAGCTCTTACAATGACATCTTAGTACATATAGATTTTTTTTTTCTTAGACTAAGGTAAAAACACAATGATCTTCAAAAAAGAGATTCTTAATTAGTCAACTCAAATGGCTTGTTAAGCAACCTCAAAAATTATCATTATGAAGATTATGTGGTAGTGTAAAAATTCACTTGTTTGTTGATCAAATGAATACTTACTGACCTTTTCTTGTGAGTCAGCTCTGCTGTAGATGCTGGTTGTATGTGAGAGGGCAAAATAGACAAAACTCTCTGCTAGAACAGACCTAACATTCTGGTATAATGTACATGATATAACGTTGTGTTAAGGCCCAGAATGAAAACCAGGGGAGCAAAAGGGAAAGAACATGAGTTCTTCTGCTAGTGGCCTAGCAGACATTGTTTTAAATCCCACCGTTGCCACTGATTTGCTATATAATGTTGAGCGGTTTAGCTGCTCTTGCTGACTCTCTTTTCAACATTTATAACTAAAGGGGACATGAGAGATACTTCACAGGATTATTGTAAAGATTAAACAAAATTAAACAAGATATAATGTCAATCAGAACCAAATCTTACAAATGGTGTTCTAGGTATCCAAAGAATTCCTCCCAGTAGAGAATATAACCAAATTTAAAAAAAGCTGTACAATGTAATTTTTTATAAACTAATGCAAGCCTGAGTAGGCAGGAAAGTTAGAGGAATTCTCAGAGGCCAAAAACAATGAAAAACAGACATGACTAGAGAGTTAAGCAAGTACTTGGACCTGCATTTGCCTGGTGAGCATCTGCTGACCCACTATGGGACCCAGGGAGTCAATAAGGTGGGAAAAGACACCTAAATCTGGGATTTCTAAAAGGCCACACCTTCAAGGAGACATAAAGATACTTTCTTGATTCATCCTTAGATTTGGGTCAAAAAAAAGGAATCTATCCAGAAAATTACTAACTATAATCCTGCACTCACACACAGATTTAGGACCTTCTGGTCACAATATGTATGTGGATCTTAAAAACAAAAATAAAGCTGAAATTTTGGTTTAAACAGTTCCTGGGTTGGTAGTGTCTCCAGGCACC
This sequence comes from Pongo abelii, assembly GCF_028885655.2. Classification (NCBI taxonomy): domain Eukaryota; kingdom Metazoa; phylum Chordata; class Mammalia; order Primates; family Hominidae; genus Pongo; species Pongo abelii. Next base: position 35,879,649 of record NC_071998.2, read on the forward strand.
TGAAAGAAGTAAATATAAATCCTTCCTAGAGAAAAATCACATAAAATCAGGCCTCAAAGAATTCCACAGGTAAAGTGGGAATTACCTTATTACATTTGACCATGCAAGGCACATGGTCAAATGTAATAAATTTATAAAATGTATAACACAAAATTAATAAAACATGCAATGAAATCAGTCACTATGGATAAAAGTCAGTAGAAATAATACATTTAAATAAATACTCAAATTAATAAATGTGATAAATATTTTTAACAAAATATATAGGTATAAAAATATATGACAAGAAATTAGATATAAAAATTATCAGTTTAATAAAATTCCTAAAAATGAAATCATTGAAATTAGAAATCACTAAGGTGGTGGGCGACCAACACAGGAGGACATATTTATTTTTGTGTACTTGTATCTTTGTTTCATATTTATATATTAAGATACCATAAAATATAATAATTCTTTAGAGCAGAGTTTCCTAAATGGGGTCCATAATCCCTAGAAATCAGGGAATCTGAGAACTAGGAAAAATTTAAATATTGATTTTCACTAACTGGAAGCTATCATTTCATTTAATTATGAGCATTAAAAAAACCCACAGAAGCGATAACAATAACTTTGACTTTTTCACCAATGTAAATTTATTTTTATAGCATATAATAATTGTCACAAAATAATATTGTTTATATTCATCAGTATCATATTACTCATTATAATAGACCTAAAGTTATTTCCCTGTTATTTATTCTGTTAGAGTGTATATATTACCATATTACAATTTTTTAAAATTTTTTGGTAGCTATATTTCAATTTAATTGACTTCTTTAGTAATTTTGTGTATTTTATTATATCCATTTAAAAATCACTATTTATGGCATCCCTAGGATTCATCTGACAGCCAAAAATAATACTACAGGACAAACTCAGGGATGAATACATATATCAAAACACTGCGCTGTTGCCCATAAGTAGATACAATTATTTGTTTATTTTAAAAAAATTTTAAACTCAGAAAAAATGTTATGACTATCTAAAAATTTAAATCAAATTTAATTTCCGTTTTATTTTTTAATTCTAAGAAAACCCTTAAATACAGCCCATTTAACAAATTTAACCAAGCGTATTTTTCTCTTGGCCTTCAGGTTTTATTATAGATGTTTTTCATAAATTCAATAATGAAAGAGGAAAGGAGTAAACAGGGGAAGAAGAAGTGGGAAAGGTGTTTTGCAACTGATCACACTATAAGCTCTTACATCTTGTCTTACCAAAAAGAAAAATAATTACTTGAATGTGTCTACTTTCTTTCAATTAATTCTAAATTACCTAAGAATTTATACTGGCAGCGAGGCATATTCTCAGCCTAGTAAGGAAGTAAATTACTTACATTTACTACCTGATATTTAAAATACAACTTAATTTTCAGACATATCTACTCAAGAACTTGAGTTTGGGTATTCTAGGATTTGTTTAATAAGGCTCCTTCATTACATCTCATCCTAGATCTCTTTCCAAAATATAGAAGTGAAATTCAAATATGTTCCTTTCATGCTTATATTTTACTCACTTTAACTCCCTCTCTGCCATTCTATTCCAGGCCTTGGATTTCTACGTGTTTGTGTCTTTGATCTGTTAAACTCAGCTGACCCACCACACCCAAGCAGAACTTCAAAAGAAGCTGTGAAAAGCGTGCTTGTTCTAGCTGGAAGATCATCCTGAGTCCCTCCCTGTTTATTCTTGAAATGTTTGGGCCTCCTTTCGTCTCCAGTTCTCAGATTTGGGCACAATAACCCAGCTCTGATGTCTACATCCAACCCTGTGGATCCCAGGCTGTCAATGAAATGTTTATTTCATGCGGATTCCGTGGCTCTGCTGACTCAGCTTATTTTGCAGTCTCTGTTACCCTATGTGCGAAATCTCCCTGTCTATGACTAGCCTCGAAATCCCAATTTCCAGAGGACAAGGATCTGGACATCCACTGCCCCTCTTCTTGCAGCACAGCCAGCCCTGGAAGGACCCTCTAACTTTAGCTACACTTGAAACAGAAATTTTACATGACTCACCATATGATAGCATTGATGCTCTCCTGTAATTCAAATTCAAACTTCGTGTTTCACTTTCAAACCTGCTTCATCAAAGTGACATACTCAATAGAACAGAAGAGTGGTCTTTTCTGAGATTTTTATTAGGGGATAAGGATGTACAGTGAATTACACCTCACATCTCACACCTCAAAGAAAACTTCCAAAATATGTTTTTTACCTATCTTCTTTCCCCAGATTCCCACATCATACAACAGTAGCTTTATCTCTGTCTCTCTCTGTCTCTCTCTCTCTCTCTCTGAATCGCTAGCTTATTGTTGCTCTCTAAGTTCCATGAAGCTGTAAAAAAAAAAAGAATAAGATACTTATGAACTAATGTGCAGCAATTTCCCAGACGTATTGTTAAATGACCAAAAGCACAGTGCAGAAGAATATATATAGTATGCCACCTTTTGTGTAAAAAAGATTAGGAAGTAAGAAATCATGCATATCTTTACAAAAAGAAAGAGGAAAAGTGAAAACCATGAAGTTTTCAGGGGAAGCGTATGGAATGTATATGCAAAGTGTGACACTTCCCTGAGAATTCCTGTTTTTACAGTTTGACATGAAGTTATCTTAATATTCTACATACTCAAATAATAAACATAATTTGAAAAAGGATAAGAAAGGAAAGAAAATGAAAGAAAATGCAAACATGAACCCAATGTTATTTCAAAAGAAAAATGTAGCATATTACAGGGATGGTGTGGCAATGAAAGCACAACCCTGAGTAGCTTATGATCACAGTATTTGACTATAAATCCTTAGCTTTGGGCAAGTTGCATGTACAGGGTAGAGAACACCAGACAAATCCTGAAGGGTTTCAGACGTATGGACAAAGCAATTCTGAAATTATTTTATATCTATTATAAGAGTAAACAAATTAGTAAATGTATCGAAGTTGTTGGGAGCTACTTGTTTTCTTGCTGTGGAAAAGGGGGCTAATGAACATGAAACAGAGAAAGCAAGCACTCAGTGAGCATGGATCAGAATCAGTGGTATCAGCATGGACTCAAGATTTCTAAATAGATACATATATACACACACACGTATACATTTATATGCATGTATATATGTGTACATGTATATGTATCTAATTTATGTGTATATAAAAATACATGTAGTAAGTATATATGTAGGTGTTTATATGTCTATATACCTGTATATATTTCTTATCTCAGCCCACAAAAAGACCTAGAGGCAGAAATACCACAGTAGCATTGAACACACTTGGTGCCCAGATTTTAGCCCCTAATATCAGTCCCCACTGAAGAGAAAAAGGGGTCTCGTTTTCTTGCTGCTGGTATTCACTCGACTGCTCAAACTAAAACTTTTTCATTCGTTTTTAAAAATTAATATTACTATTAATCTTTAAAGATTACTAAGTGTTCTCCAAATTATTTTGCATGGTATATAAGGACCCTCAAACTTTTAAACTTTTAAATCAAATTAAATTTCTAGAGTACTTTAGCAAATGACTTGCTAAAATCTCTAAAGAGCCCTGTTTTATAATTCAAACAGGAATAAGCCGTTAATTTGGGCTTATTGGGTTTTACAATACCAAAAATGTCAATATGCTTAGTGACAGACTACTCTATTATATCTATGTCATTGAAGAAACTATTTAGGAAATGATTTTAACTTGCAAACCGAGTAGTCTTTATGAAAAAAATACATCTCTTTTGCTTCAGCTGGCTTTTTCTAGATGAGGTAGAAGTTATTGAGGAAGATCTCTAAGCTATAGGTTAATTCCAAGGTTTATCATTAATGCTTATGCTGACCTTTTTGAGAATAACTAAGTAAATGTTTTTAAAATCCGAGAAAGTTGACCATAAAAGGATTCCAGGTATAAACATTTTTCCATTCCAGGTGACCTCCTGTTTTTCATTCTATTTCATTTGATTTAACTTTTTGGCACAAAACTTATAGGTTCTTTGTCAACAATACTTAACAGACTCAGTAAATTAGTAGATTTTGAAGAGTGGTTTAATCATAAAGGAAAGTACATAGTCCTAACATCCTCTCTTGTAATGGGGTAGGATCATGGATTTCTTCATGAAAGAAGCAAACTCCCATGGACTAGCAAGTGACTCACACTAAGGTCACTGAAGAAAGGAGTGGCCAAGGTCCAAGGGTGGGGAAAAAACCCTCTAATTAATTAAACTTATACTTGACCTAGTGTGACTAGCATTGGAGCATTACCTGCTTCAGCGGTTTTACAAGGCTGTTGGGAAGATGGGGCTGTTTTGTTTTTTATTTTGTTTTGTTTGTTTACAACAGTGCCCCCCAAAGTGCCTCTGTATTCCTAAGGACTTTAATCACAATTTGAAATCATCTATTCAGCCCCTTGGTTTTATTTAAAGGGAACTAAGAACCAGATACTGTGGACTTCCAGTATGAGACAAAGGTGTTATTTAAGCAAGTAATGAAACAAAAATACTTGTTGAATACTCTCTTTCAACACTTCAAAGAAGACAGGAAGGGAGAAGAAAGAGTTTTGGAGGGGATTCACCACCACACCTCTCTGCTGAGTGGGTTGGGGCATTCAACTCTAAAGCAGAGGCAAAGGAGCCCCGGGAAAGCCTGGCCATCCCCCTAGGCTCGATTTGCACCCATAGGAGACTTTAGCCATAGGGGAACTGTCAGTCCTGAACTCTGTAGGGTGGTCTTGACCATCAGATGGTACCAGTACAACCTGAGTACCCCGTGGTCTGCTAGACTCTCCTGGGGCCACAGCCTGGCCATACATGGTTGCAGGGCAGCCTTTGGTGCCCTGAGGGCACCATAGCTTTTGCAATGGTGGATCATGCCCGACAGATGGAGAGCTCCAGTGGGCAGTGCCTGTGGCCACACACGAGTCCACACTTTCCTTCCAATACTGGGGCTTCCTCTGGGCCCCTGGCAACTCCTCACATTGTTTTGCTGGCATGTGGCTGCACAGGGCAGGTTTTGCTTTTGTTGCCTCACCAGCATGCAGGAGTGCAGTCAGCCCCTCTGCCGCCTGCTGATTGCTATTGCAGATGGATCATTGATGGGCACAGAGCAAACCAGCCCTCCTCCTGCAAGCACCCTGCCTTACGCAAACACTATACAGAGAAAAGTGTATCCACCCCTGCCCTGAGGGACCACTCTTGCTTGTGGGGCACAAAGAAGGCATCCAGACAAGTGCCTGCCAATGTCTTGCTCCCAAGCCAACACCACCTTGAGTGCAACTGCACAGTCGCAGGCAGCACACACCCCTCTAGCTGCATTGCCTCCACCGCTGTGATGAATGCTCACAGGGAGGCAGGACCCCCAGCACCCACTAGCACTCTGCCATAGCTGCTGCTACCAATGCTGCTGATATGCAGACAAGAAGGATCCCACTGTCACTACACCACAAAACATTTTGGCTGACATCACCCGTCAGAGTGTAGTAAACAGTGGTCCAGGAGCACCTCAGTGCCCCCAGGATAGCAGATTCCTAAACTCAAGGAGACAGAGAACAAAGTGGGGCCCAATACAAGTCCTCCAAAGTTAGAGAACTCAGCCCAGGAGTTGAGAGCTGAGCACTGAATCTCTAAAATCTTCCAGAAATGAAGCCAATTAGCTGACTGCACACCTTATACCACAATCAAATCCTCAAAGTCATTAAATAGGATAAAAGAAAAAACACTCATCCAAAGGTAAGCAACCTCAAAGATTGAAGGAAGATAAGCCCAGAAGATGAGAAACAATCAGCACAAGAACCCTGATAACTCACAGAGCCAGAGTGCCTTTTTACCTCCAAAAACACACATCACCTCTCCAGCAAGGTTCTGAACTGGCTGAAATGGCTGAAATGACAGAAATGTAATTCAGAATATGGATAGAAATGATTGAGCTATAGAAGTAAGGTGAAATCCCATGCAAGGAAGCTAAAAAAATCATAAACAATGCAGGAACTTACAGACAAAATAGTCACTTTAGAAAAGAACCTAACCAACCTGATAGAGCTAAAAAATACACTGCAAGAAATTTTACAATGCAATCACAAGTATTAGTAGCAGACTAGGCCAATTGGAGGAAAGAATCTCAGAGCTTGAAGACTGTCTTTCTGAAATAAGACTGTAATAAAGAAATAGAGAAACAAGAATAAAAAGAAATAAACAAAATCCCTGAGAGATGTGGGATTACATAAAGAAGAAATCTATGACTCCTGGGTGTCCCTAAAAGAGATGGGGAAAAGGGAACTATATAATCTGTTCTCATGCTGCAAGTAAAACATGTCTGAGACTGGGTAATTTATAAATGGAAGAGGTTTAATGGACTCACAGTTCAGCATGACTGGGAGGATTCACAATCATGGTAGAAGGCAAAGGAAAAGCAAAGGGAAGTCTTACATGGTGGCAGAGAAGAGAGTGTGTTCAGGGAAACTCTCCTTTATAAAATCATCAGATTTCATGAGACTTATTCACTATTATGAGAACAGTATGGGGGAAACCATTCCCATGATTCAATTATCTCTACCAGGTCCCTCCCATGACACGTGGGGATTATTAAACTTCAAGGTGAGATTTGGGTGGGGAAACAGCCAAACCATATTATTCCACACCTAGCCCCTCCCAAATCTCATGTTCTCACATTTCAAAACCAATCATGCTTTCCCAACAGTTCCCTGAAGTCTTAACTCATTTCAGCATTAACTCAAAAGTCCACAATCCAAATTCTCATCTGACAAGGCAAGTCCTTTCCACCTATGATCCTGCAAAATCAAAAGCAAGTTAGTTACTTCCTAGATACAATGGGGATACAAGCATTGGGTAAATATACCCATTCCAAATGGGAGAAGTCAGCCAAAAAGAGGGGACTACAGGCTTCATGCAAGTCCAAAATCCAGCAGGGCAGCCAAATTTTAAAGTTCTGAAATGATCCCCTTTTACTCCATGTCTCATATCTAGGTCCTGCTGATGCAAGAGGTGAGCTCCCATGGCCTCTTGGGCAGCTCCACCCCTGTGGCTTTGCAGGGTACAGCCCACCTCTCAGCTGATTTCACAGGCTGGCATTGAGTGTCTGTGGCTTTTCTAGGTACGTGGTGTAAGGTGTTGGTGGATCTAGAGTTCTGGGGTCTGGAGGACGATGGCCCTTTTCTCACAGCTCCACTAGGCAGTGTCCTGGTGGGGAATCTGTGTAGGGGTGCCAGCTCCACATTTCCCTTCCACACTGTCCTAGCAGAGGTTCTCCATGAGGTCCCAACCCCTGCAGCAAACTTCTGCCTGTTCATCCAGACGTTTCCATACTGCCTCTGGAACCTGTGTATTCCAGGTCCATACATCCTCTGAAATCTATATGGAGGTTCCCAAATCTCAGTTCTTGACTTCTGTGCACCCACAGGCCCAATACCAAATGGAGGCCACCAAGGCTTGGGTCATGCACCCTTTCTGAATCAATGGCCTGAGCTCTAGCCATGGCTGGGGCACAGGGCACCAAGTCGTGAGAATGCACAATGTAGCAAGGTCCTGGGCCCGCCCACAAGACCACTTTTTTCTCCTAGGACTCCAGGCCTGTGATGGGAGGGGCTTCTGGAAGACCTCTGGCAGGCCCTGGAGACATTTTCCCTATTGTCTTGGTGATTAACATTTGGCTTCTCATTACTTATGCAAATTTCTGAAGCCAGCTTGAATTTATCCTCAGCAACTAGGTTTTTCTTTTCTACTGCATCATCAGGCTGTACATTTTCTGAACTTTCGTGCTCTGCTTCCCTTTTAAACATGTTTCAATTCCAAAGCATAAATTTGTGAATACATAAAACTGAATGCATTTAACAGCACCGAAGTCACCTCTTGAATGCTTTGCTGCTTAGAAAATTCTTCCACCAGATACCCTAAATCATTTCTCTCAAGTTCAAAGTTCCACAAATCTCTAAGGCAGGGGCAAAATGCCAGTCACTTTGCTAAAACATAGCTAGAGTGACTTTTATTCCAGTTTCCAACAAGTCTTCATCTCCATGTCAGACCACCTCAACCTGAACTTTGTTGTCCATATATCAATGTCAGCATTTTGGTCAAAGCCATTCATCAAGTCTCTAGGAAGATCCAAACTTTCCCTTCAAACTTCTTCCTGTCCTCTTCTGAGTCCTCCAAACTGACCCAACCTCTGCCTGTTTCTCAGTTCCAAAGTCATTTCCACATTTTTGGGTATCTTTACAGCAGCACCCCACTCTACCAGTACTGATTTACTGTGTTAGTCAGTTCTCATGCTGTATAAGACATAATTGAGACAGGGGAATGTATAAAGAAAAAGAGGTTTAATAGACTCACAGTTCCACATGGCTGGGGAGGCCTCACAGTCATGGCAGAAGGCAAAGGAGAAGTGAAAGCTTGTCTTAAATGGTGGCAGGCAACAGAGGGCGTACAGGGGAACTCCCTTTTATAAAAACATCAGATCTTATAAGACTTATTCACTACCATGAGAACAGTAGGGGGGAAACTGACCCCCTAATGCAATTTCCTCCACCTGGCCCCACCCTTGACACATGGGAATTATTACAATTCAAGGTGAGATTTGGGTGGGGACACAACCAAACTATATCAGGAACGAACATGGAAAGAATATTTCAGGACATTATACATAATTTCTCCAACCTTGCTAGAGAGGACAACATTCAAATTCAGGAAATGCAGAGAACCCCATTGACAAAGAGACATATACTCCCACACAATAATAGTAAGAGACTTTAACACTGTACTGACATTATTAGATAGATTATCCAGACAAAAAAATTAACAAACATATTCAGGACATGAACTCAGCACTAGATCAAATAGACCTGATACACATCTGGAGTACTCTCCACCCAAAAACAATAGATTATAAGTTTTTCTTATTGTCACATGGCACAAACTCTAAAATCAATCACATACTTGCACATAAAACTCCTGAGCAAATGCAAACTACTAAAATCTTTTAAAAAGTCTCTCAGACCATAGCACAATCAAATTAAAAATCAAGACCAAGAAATTCATTCAAAACAATACAATTACATGGAAATTAAATAATGTGTTCCTGAATGACTGTTGGGTACATAATGAAATTAAGGCAGAAATGAAGAAGTTCTTTGTAAGTAATGAGAACAAAGATAAAACATACCAGAATAACTAGGACATAGCTAAGAGAGTGTAAGTGGGAAATTATAGTGCTACATCCCTACATCAAAAAGTTAGAAAGACCTTAAGTTAACAACCTAATATCACAACTAAAAGAATCTCAAATCTAGCTGAAGATAAGAAAAAAAAAACAAAATTAGGGATAAACTGAAGGAGACTGAGACAAGAAAAACTATTCAACACATCAACAAATCTTTAAAAAATAATAATAAAATAGACCACTAACTAGACTAATATGGAAGAAAAGAGAGAAGGTTCAAATAAACACAATCAGAAATAACAAGGGAGATATTACCATTGACCCCACAGAAATACAAATAATCATCAGAGAATATTATCAACATGTATATGCATGTAAACTAGAAAATCTAGAAGAAATGAATAAATATCTTGACATATACACCCTCCAAAGACTCAACCAAGGAGAAATTAAATTCCTGAACAGACAAATAATGATCTCTGAAATTAAGTAGTAATAAATAGCCTACCAACTAACAAAAGCTCGGGAAAAGCCAGATACACAGCTGAATTCTACCTGTTGTACAAAGAAGAGCTGGTACCATTCCTACTGAAACTATTCCAAAAAATTAATGAAGAAGGTCTCCTCCCTAACTCATTCAATGAGGCCAGCATCTTCCTGATACCAAAATGTAGCAGAGACACAATGAAAAAAGAAAATGTCAAGCCAATGTCTATGATGACTATTGATGTGAAAATCCTCAGCAATATACTAGCAAACCTAATTCAGCAGCACATCAAAAAGCTTATCCACTACAACCAAGTAGACTTTTTCTCTGGTGTGCAAGCTTCATTCAACATATGCAAATCAATAAATTTGTCTCATTACATAAACAGAACTAAAGACAAAAACCACATAATTCTCTCAATAGATGCAGAAAAGACTTTCAATAAAATTCAATTCCTCTTCATGTTAAAACTCTCAATAAACTAGGTATTGAAAGAACATACCTCAAAATGATAAGAGCCATCTATGACAAACCATGACCAACATCACACTAAGTGGGCAAAAGCTGGAAGTATCCCTCATGAAAACCAGCACAAGAAAAGGATGCCCTCTCTCACCACTTCTATTCAATATAGCATTGGAAGTCCTGGTCAGGGCAATCAGGGAAGGTAAAAAAATAAAGGCATTGAAATAGGAACAGAGGTATTCAAACTGTCCCTGTTTGCAGATAATATAATCCTATATCTAGAAAACCCCATAACCTCAACCCAAAAGCTCCTTAAGTTGATAAACAACTTCAACAAAGTCTCAGGATACAAAAATCAATTTGTCTTCTGAGATAGAAAATTGTTAGTAATGCAAAAATCACAAACATTCCTATACACCAACAACAGTCATGCTGAGAACCAGATCAGGAAGGCAATCTCATTCACAATTGCAACAACAAAAAATTAAATATCTAGGAGTATAGCTAACCATGGAAGTGAATGATCTCTACAAGAAGAAGTAAAAAACACTGCTCAAAGAAATCAAAGATGACACAAACGAATGGAAAAACATTCCTTGCTCATGAATAGAATCAATATTGTGAAAATGGCCATACTGCCCAAAGCAATTTATAGATGCAATGCTATTGCCATTAAAATGCTATTGGCATTCTTCACAGAATTAGAAAAATACTATTTTAAAACTCATATGGAACCAAAAAAGTGCCCAAATAGCCAAGGCAGTCCTAAGCAAGAAGAACAAAACTGGAGGCATCATGCTACATGACTTCAACTATGCTACAGGGCTACGGTAACCAAAACAGCAGCATGGTACTGGTACTAGAACAGATGCATAGACCAAGGAACATAATAGAGAACCCAGAAATTAGACTGCAAGCCTACAACTATCTAATCTTCAATAAACCTGGCAAAAACAAGCAATTGGGAAAGGATTTCCTATTCAATAATGGTGCTGGGATAACTGGCTAGCCATATACAGAAAATTAAAACTAGACCCCTTTCTTATACCATACACAAAAATCAACTCAAGTTGGATTGCAGACTTAAAATGCAAAACCCAAAAATAATCAAAACCCTAGAAGATGCTAAAAGCAATTGCAACAAAAGCAAAAGTTAACATATGGGATCTAATTAAGCTAAATAGATTCTACACAAGGAAGAAACCATCAACAGAGTGAACAAACAACCTACAGAATGGGAGAACATTTTTGCAAACTACATACCTGAAAAAGGTCTAATATCCAGCATCTATAAGGAACTTAAATTTACAAGGAAAAAACAACCTCATTAAAAAGTGGGCAAAGGACAAGAACAGACACTTCTCAAAAGACATACATGAGGCCAACAATCATAGGAAAAAAAACTCAACATCACTCATTATTAGAAAAATTCAAATAAAAATCACAATAAGATATCATCTCACACAAGTCAGAATGGCTATTAAAAAGTCAAAAAACAACAGATGCTGGTGAGGTTGCAGAGAAAAAGGACACTTATACAAAGTTGGTGGGAATGTAAATTAGTTCAACCATTGAGGAAGACAATGCGGTGATTCCTCAAAGACCTGGAGGCTGAAACACCATTTGTCTCAGCTGTCCCATTACTAGGTATATACCCAAATGAATATAAACCATTCTATTATAAAGACACATGTATGCATACGTTCACTGCAGCACTATTCACAATAGAAAAGACAGGAATCAATCTAAATGCCCATCAATGGTAGACTTGATAAAGAAAATATGACACAGATACACCATGAAATACTATGCAGCCATAAAAAGGAATGAGATCATGTCATTTCCGGGGACATGGATGGAGCTGGAGGACATTATCCTTAGTGAACTAATACAGGAAAAGAAAACAAAATACCACATGTTCTCACTTATAAGTGGGAGCTGAATGATGAGAACACATGGACACATACAGGGAAACAACACCTACTGGGGCCTCTCAGAGGATGGAGATTGTGAGAAGGGACAGGATCAGGAAAAATAATTACTGGGTATGGGGCTTAATACCTGGGTGATGAAATAATCTGTACAACAAACCCCCATGACACAAGTTTATTTATATAACAAACCTGCATTTATCTATATAATAACCTACCCCTGAACTTAAAAGAACAGTTAAATTAAAAATCAGAAAAAACTTTCCCAGGCATATCTATGACTCATTAATCATTCATGTCATACAAGAAGTTTTTACTGGCTACCACATTCAAAGTACTATAGGAGATACAAAAGAAGCCTACACAAGGCATCTTCTAACAATCTACTGAGGAAAGAGTATGTTTTTGTACTATCTTCATAACCCATTTATGTGCAAATCATTGCAATGTTATATGCCAAAGTGAACATAAACGTTTATATGTAATAAAGTTGCTATTAAAAAATAGTAGAGAAAGAAAATATTATTCATTATATAACATAGAAATAAAATAACTGGAAAATGTTTTCAGTGCCTCCCCTCATACGATCTTTCCAGAAGGAATAAAAACTTAAGTACTTTTTTAATCATAAATCAACATGAAGCAAATTTAAGTATATGTTTATTGTCTTAAAATGAGAAGGACTTTTTTTTTTTTTGAGATGGAGTTTCGCTCTGCCGCCCAGGCTGGAGTGAAGTGGTGCAATCTCGGCTCACTGCAAGCTCCACCTCCTGGGTTCACGCCATTTTCCTGCCTCAGCCTCCCGAGTAGCTGGGACTACAGGTGTCCACCACCATGCCCAGCTAATTTTTTTGTATTTTTTAGTAGAGACTGGGTTTCACCATGTTAGCCAGGATGGTTTTGATCTCCTGACCTCGTGATCCACCTGCCTCGGCCTCCCAAAGTGCTGGGATTACAGGTGTGAGCCACTGCACCCGGCCTAAATGAGAAGGACATTCTAAGTATAATCTTTGAAAGTAATAATAATAAAAACCACTGTAAAAACTCTTCAGGAAAAAATAAAAGAAAAGGCTGGAAAAATATTTAATGAGAGAAGATACAGTATTTGTATGTTTACTATAGACAAAGACTTTACAAATCCATAAAATAAGCCCTAAAATAGAAAGCTAGGCAAACATTATGAATAAATAGGCAAATAATTATGATTACAGGTAGAAAATTTGCTTTTTTTTTTTTTTTTTTTGAGACAGAGTCACGCTCTGTCGCCCAGGCTAGAGTGCGGTGGTGCAATCTCGGCTCACTGCAACCTCCACCTCCTGGGTTCAAGTGATTCTCCTGCCTCAGCCTCCCAACTAGCTGGGATTACAGGGGCATTCCATCATGCCTGGCTAATTTTTGTATTTTTAGTAGAGACAGGGTTTCATCATATTGGCCAGGCTGTTCTTGAATTCCTGACCTCAAGTGATCTGCACACCTAGGCCTCCCAAAGTGCTGAGATTACAGATGCGAGCCACTGCACCTGGGCAAGATACAAACATTTTTAAAAGAATTTTTTAAAAAACATCAAAAAAGAATTAATTTTCACAAAAAAATTAAAGAAAAGAAAAACAGATGTAATATTTCATACAACAATTAATCAAAAAGTAATGTTAATATTTTATACTCATGCAGTTGAATTAAAATGGGTAGTCATTTTCTGGAAATGGAATTAGAAGACAATTTCTGAGGGATAATCAGGCTATAGATACTAAAAATCTTAAAAGTATGTATACTCTAATATAGGAATCCCATTTTAGATAATTATGCTATTGAATAATCATAGATTAACACAAAGATTTGTGAATACGTTAATCACTCTCCAATGACTTGGAAAATGCACAAAATGAAATGTAAATTGAAATGAGTGGGTTACAAAGAAATCCTTTTTTGGAATATAAATCATTCTATTATAAAGATACATGCATGTGTATGTTCATTGCAGCACTATTCACAATAGCAGAAACATGGAATCAAACAAAACGCCCATCAATGATAGACTGGATAAAGAAAATGTGGTACGTATACACCATGGAATACTATGCAGCCATCAAAAGAAATGAGATCATGTCCTTTGCAGGAACATGGATGGAGCTGGAAGCCATTATACTCAGCATACTAACACAGGAACAAAAACCAAACACTGCATGTTCTCACTTATAAGTGGGAGTGGAACAATGTGAACACAAAAGCCCAGGGAGAGGAACAACACAACTGGGATTGGGGAGGCGGGCATAGGGTGGGAGGGCAACAGGAAAAATAGCTAATGCATGCTGGGCTTTGAACTTAGGTGATGGGTTGATAGGTGCTGCAATTTTTTTTTATTTCAAATTTTTATTTTAAGTTCCAGGTTACATGGGCAGGATGTGCATGTTGGTTACATAAGTAAATGTGTCCTATTGTGGTTTGCTGCATAGATCATCCCAACACCCAGGTGTTAAGCCCAGCATCCATTAGCTCTGCATCCTGATGCTCTCCCTCCTCCCACCTCAGTGTGTGTTGTTCATCCGGATGTGTCTATGTGTTCTCATCATTCAGCTCCCATTTATAAGTGAGAACACGTGGCATTTGGTATTTCTGTTCCTGTGTTAGTTCTCTAAGGATAATGGCCTACAGCTCCATCCATGTCCCTAAAAATGACATGATCTCTTTCCTTTTTATGGTGGCATAGTATTGCATGGTGTATATGTATATATGTACCACATTCTCTTTATTGAGTCTATCACAGATGGGCATTTAGATTGATTCCATGTCTTTGCTATTGTGAATAGATCTGCAATGAACATATGTGTGCATGTATCTTTGTAATAGAATGATTTATATTCTTTTGCATACATACCCAGTAATGGGATTGCTGGGTCAAACGGTATTTGGTATTTGTGCCTCTAGGTCTTTGAGGAATCGCCAGACTGTCTTCCACAATGGTTGAACTAATTTATACTCTCACCAACAGTGTAAAAGCATTTTTTTCTCCAGAATGTCACAAGCATCTTCTTGACTTTTTAATAATAGCCATTCTGACAGGTGTGAGATGGTATCTCATTGTGGTTTTGATTTGCATTTCTCTAATTATCAGTGATGTTGAGCTTTTTTCATATGTTTGTTGGCCACATGTGTGTCTTCTTTTGAAAAGTGTCTATTCATGTCCTTTGCCCACTTTTTAATGGGGTTGTTTTTGCCTTGTAAATTTGTTTAAGTTCTTTATAGATGCTGAATATTAAACTTTGTCAGTTTCATAGATTGCAAAAATGTCCTCCCATTCTGTAGGTTGTCTGTTTACTCAGTTGATAGTTTCTTTTGCTGCGCAGAAGCTTTTTAGTTTAATTAGATCTCATTTGTCAATTTTTGCTTTTGTTGCATTTGCTTTTGGCATCTTTGTCGTGAAATCTTTGCCCATTCCTATGTCCTGTTTGGTGTTGTCTACATTTTCTTCTAGGGTTTTGATAGGTTTGGGTTTTACATTTGAGTATTCCATCCATCTTGAGTTGATTTTTGTTGATGGTATAAGGAAGTATACCATCTGTATATGGCTAGCCGGTTATTCCAGCACCATTTATTGAACAGGAAATCTTTTCCCCATTGTTTCTTTTTGTCAACTTTGTCAAAGATCAGACGGTTATAGGTGTACAGTCTTATTTCTGGGTTCTCTATTATGTTCCTTGGTCTATGTATCTGTTCTTGGACCAGTACTATGCTGTTTTGGTTACTGTAGCCCTGTAATACAGTTTAAAATAAGGTAGTGTGATGACTCTAGCTTTATTTATTTATTTATTTATTTATTTATTTATTTTTTGCTTAGGATTGCCTTGGCTATTTGGGCTCTTTTTTGGTTCCATATGAATTTGTTAAAGAGTTTTTTTCTAATTCTGTGAAGAATGTCAGTGGCATTTTAATGGGAATAGCATTGAATCTATACATTGCTTTGGGCAGTATAGCCATGCTCACAATAGTGATTCTTCCTATGCACAAGCATGGAATGGCTTTTCATTTGTTTGTGTCATCTCTGACTTCTTTGAGCAGTGGTTTGTAGTTTTCTTTCAAGAGACCCTTCACTTCCCTTGTTAGCTGTATTCCTAGGTATTTTACTCTTTTTGTGGCAATTGTAAATGGGAGTTCATTCACAATTTGGCTCTCAGCTTCACTGTTGTTTGTGTATAGGAATGCTAGCAATTTTTTCACATTGGTTTTGTATCCTGAGACTTTGCTGAAGTTGCTTATCAGCATAAGAAACTTTTTGGCTGAGACTATGGGGTTTTCTAGATATAGAATCAGGTCATCTGAAATCAGAGATAATTTTACTTTCTCTCTTCCTATTTGAATACCTTTATTTATTTCTCTTGCATAATTGCCCTGGCCAGAACTTCTAATGCTGTGTTGAATAGGAGTGGTGAAAGAGGGCAACCTTGTCTTGTGCTAATTTTTAGGGTAATGCTTCCAGTTTTTGCTCATTCGGTATTGGCAAAATTGATATTGTCTGTGGGTTTTCCATATTTGGCTCCTAATATTTTGAGGTATGTTCCTTCAATACCTAGTTTATTGAGAGCTTTTAACAGGAAGGGATGCTGAATTTTATTGAAGCCCTTTGCTATATCTATTGAGATAACTATGTGGTTTTGTCTTTACTTCTGTTTATGTGATGAATCACATGTATTGATTTGTGTATGTTGAACCTGGCTTGCATCCCAGGATGAAGCCAACTTGATTGTGATGGATAAGCTTTTTGATGCTCTGCTGGATTTGGTTTGCCAGTATTTTGTTGAGGATTTGTGTATCAAGTTTTACCAAGGATATTGGCCTAAAGTTTTTTTCTTGTTGTTATATCTGTGCCAGGTTTTGGTATCAGGATAATGCTGGCCTCATAGATTGAGTTAGGAAGGAGTCCCTCCTTTTCAATTTTCTAGAAATTTTCAGTAGAAATGGTACCAGGGCTTCTTTGTACCTCTTGTAGAATTCAGCTGTAAATCTGTCTGGTCCTGGGCTTTTTTTGGTTGGCAGGCTATTTATTACTGCCTCAATTTCAGCACTCATTATTGGTCTTTCAGGGATTCAATTGCTTCCTGATTCAGTCTTGGGAGGGTATATGTGTCCAGGAATTGATACATTTCTTCTAGATTTTCTAGTTTATGTGATTAGAGGTGTTTACAGTGTTCTTTGATGGTTGCTTGTATTTTTGTGGTGTCAGTGGTGATATCTCCCTTATTGTTTCCAATTGTGTTTATTTGAATCTTCTCTCTTTTCTTATTAGTCTAGCTAGCAGTCTATTTTATTAATTTTGTCAAAACACTAGCTCCTCGATTTGCTGATTTTGTGAAGGGTTTTTCATGTCTCTATCTCCTTCAATTTAGCTCTGATCGTGGTTATTTATTGTCTTATGCTAGCTTTTGGGTTTGTTTACTCTTGGTTCTCTAGTTATTTTAGTTGTGATGTTCGGTTCGTAACTTGAGATCTTTCTAGCTTTTTGATGTGGGCGTTTAGTGCTATATATTTCCCTCTTACATTGCCTTAGCTGTGTCCCAGAGATTCTGGTACATTGTGTCTTTGTTCTCATTACTTTCGAATAACTTCTTGATTTCTGGCTTAATTTAATTATTTACCCAAAAGTAATTCAGGAGCAGGTTGTCCATGTAGTTGTTTGTTTTTGAGTAAATTTCTTAATCTTGAGTTCTAATTTGATTGTACTGTGGTCTGAAAGATTGTTTGGTATGATTTCAGTTCTTTTGCACTTGCTAGGAGTGTTTTACTTCCAATTATGTGATCAGTTTTGCAGTAAATATTGTGTGGTATTGAGAAAAATGCATATTCTCTCATTTTTGGTTGAAGAATTCTGCTGATATCTATAAGGTCCACTTGATCTTGAGCAGAGTTTAGGTCCAAAATAGCTTCATTAATTTTCTCTCGTGATGATCTGTCTAATATTGTCAATGAGGTGTTAAAGTCTTCTACTATTACTGTGTGGGAGTCTATGTCTCTTTGAAGGTCTCTAACAACTTGCTTTATGAATCTGGGAGCTCCTGTGTTGGCTGCACATATATTTAGAATAGTTAGATATTTTTGTTGAATTCAATCCTTTATCATTATGTAATGTCCTTCTTCGTGTTTTTTTTAAACTTTGTTTGTTTAAAATATGTTTCGTCAGAAACTAGGATTGCAACTCCTGCTTTTTTCTGTTTTCCATTTGCTTGCTAAATTTTCCTTCATTTCTTTATTTTTGAGCCTATGTTGCTCATTTACATTTAAAGTTAGTATTGTTATGTGTGGATTTGATCCTGTCATAATGATGACAGCTCCTTATTTTGCAGAGTTGTTTGTGTGTTTTTTTCATAGTGTCACTGGTTTGTGTACTTCAGTGTGTCTTTGTACTTGCTGGTAATGGTTTTTTCTTTCCATATTTAGTGCTTCCTTCAGGAACTCTTGTAAGGCAGGTCTGGTGGTAACTAATTCCCTCGGCATTTGCTTGTCCGAAAAGGATCTTATTTCTTTTTTGCTTATGAAGCTTAGTTTGGCCAGATATAAAATTCTGGGATGGAATTTCTTTTCTTTAAAAATGTTTAATATTGGCCCCCAATCTCTTCTGGTTTGTAGGATTTACACTGAGAGGTTCACTGTTAGTCTGATGGGCTTCTCTTTGTAAGTGACCTGGCCTTTCTCTCTTCCGGCCCTTAACAATTTTCTTTCATTTCAACTTTGGAGAATCTGATGATTGTGTGTCTTGTGGATAATCTTCTCATAGAGTGTCTTATTGGAGTTCTCTGAATTTTCTGAATTTGAATGTTGGCCTGTCTTGCTAGGATGAGGAAGTTTTCCTGGATGATATCCTGAAGTATATTTTCCAAATTAGCTCCATTCTCCCTGTCTCTTTCAGGTACCCTGATGAGTTGTAGATTTGGTCTCTTTACACAATCCCATATTTCTTGGGGGTTTTGTTTATTCCTTTTTATTATTTTTTCTCTCTTCTTGTCTGCCTGTCTTATTTTAAAAAGGTAGTCTTCAAATTCTGAGATTCTTGCCTCCACCTGGTCTATTCTGCTATTAATACTTGTGATTGCATTGTGGGGTTCTTGTAGTGTGTTTTTCAGCTCTATTAGATCAATTATGTTCCTCTCCATACTGGTTACTTTTTTTGGTTACCTCTTGCATTGTTTTATTATGATTCTTAGCTTCTTTGCATTGAGTTACAACATACTCCTTTAGCTCAGTGAGGTTCCTTTTTATTCATATTCTGAAGCCTACTTCTGTCATTCCAGCCATCTCAGCCTCAGCCCAGTCCTGAGCACTTGCTGGAGAGGTGTTACAGTTATTTGAAGAAGAGGGGACACTCTGGCTTTTTGAGATTTTAGCATTTCTGTGCTCATTCTTTCTCATCTTTATGGGCTTATCTACCCTGAAGCTTTTAGATTGCTGACCTTTGGATGGGCTTTTGGTCGTTTGTTTTTGTTGTTCTTGTTGCTGTTGGTGGTGGTGGTGGCGGTGGTAGTGGTGGAGGTGGAGGTGGTTTGTTTGTTTCTCTTTTGACAGTCTGGCCACTTTTCTACAGGGCTGCTGCAGTTTGCTTAGGGTCCACCCCTGACCCTAATTGCCTCAGCTTTTCCCATACCTGGAGGTATCACCAATGAAGGCAGCAAAACAGCAAAGATGCCAACCTGCCCCTTCCTCTGAAAGTTCCATCCCAGGGGGTTACTGACATGTTGCCAGCCCAAACACACCTGTAGGAGGTGTCTGGTGACCCCAGTTGGGAGGTCTTACCCAGTCAGGAGGAACGAGATCAGGGATCTGCTTAAAGCAGCAGTCTGGCTGCTTTTTGATAGAGCAGCTGTGTGGTATTAGGGATGCCTTCAGCCACCAGTTGGTTTGGGCTCACCAAGGCACACAGGCTGGACTGGCTGAAGCAGACAAACAACCAAGGTGGCGGCCTGCCCTGCCCCCCCAGGCATTCCATCCCAGGGAGAAATTAAAACTCTGCTGGCTGTACAACACTGGCAGGTGTGGCCAATGGCTCTAAGAGGATCTTCCACTGGAGGAAGAGTGAATCAGGATCCCACTTAAGGATGCAGTCTGTCCTTGACAAAACAGTTGTTGTTCCCAGGAGATGCCTCTGCCTCTGTTGGCTTGGACTCTCTGAAGGCTGCAGGCTGAGTTGTCCAACCAACCAAGGTGGCGGCCCTTCCCCCATGGAGAGGGCCATGGGCAGCACTCTGTCCCATGGAGAGATCAGAGCTCTGTGTGTAGAATATATGTGGGCAGGGGTAGCTGGAGGCCTCAGCTGGGAGGTCCCGCCCAGTGAGGAGGAATGTATCTGGGTCCCGCTTAAAATAGCAGTCTGGCCACATTCTGGCAAAGCAGCTGTGCTACGCTGGGGGGACCCTTCCTCGTCTGAAAAGTTTGAACTCTCCGAAGCCTGCAGACTGGAATGGCTGAGTTAACCAAACAGCAGAGACAGTGGCCTGCCTCTCTTCCCAGGGGCTGCCTCTCATCTCAAGCAGGCCCTACCCTGCTGCTAGTGGCTGGCTGGAATTCCAAGCCAGTGGGTCTTATTTTGTGAGATGCCGTGGAAGTGGGGCCTGCACGCTGATGCTATTTGGCTCCCTGGGTTCAGCCCCCTTCCTAGGGTTATGTACAGACATCCTGCCTTGTCTGAGTTGCAGACACCTTTGCTGGGGATCCTGGGGCCGGAGTATATAAAGCTCCTGGGTCTCTGTGCATGCCTGAGCAGCTGCTCTGCTGAGACTCCATACAGCTCTGTGTGTTGGAATCAAGGCCCTAGTGGCATGGGCTCAGGCGGGGATCTCCTGAACCACGAGTTGCAAAGATCCATGGGAGAAGCATGGTTACCTGGGATCACACATTCACTCACTGCTTCCCTTGGCTGGGAGTGGGGGTTCCCTTGGCTCCGTGTCACTCCTGGGTGGGCTGTCACCCTGCCCTGCTTTTTTCATGGGGTCGAGTTGTTTCTCTAGTCAGTCCCAATGCAAGTACTTGGATATTTCAATGGAAGGTGGTATATTTTTTCACCCCTTTCATTCCTCTCTGTGAGTGCCATGGACCACAGCTGCTTCTAGATCTGCCATCTTGGCCTCCTCGGAAATCCTAGTTTTATGCACATTACACACACTTGCATATATCATATGCATATATCCACAAAGAAGACTGTGGGAAATATCCCAGGATGTTGAGTGGTTACCACTGGGTGATGAAATTATGATTTATTTTCCAAGATTCTTAGATTTTTTATAGGAAATCAAAGTTTCACTAAAAACTAAAAAGCTAAAACTTTTAAATTTACTTTCTAAAGAATGTAATTTAAGACCAAAGATTTTTGCAGCTTAATACCAGGGACAATAATTATTTTTGCTACAATAATCACAAGCCTATCATTATCCTCATTATCATTTTCATCATATTACCATTAGTATAAATGTTTCTTCAAGTGTCTTTTATGATTTCTAATCATTCACATTGACTTTGCTTAATTCTAATAAATGGGATATATGGTTAAAAATATGTGAGACAATCCAGTAAATTTAAATATGGATTAAATATTAGATTAGATTAAAATAGTTAATTTTATAAGTTATGGTGATAACAGTTTATACATAAAATATGTTCTTTCAGTTAGAAATGCACAGTGAAGTATTTATGGGTGAAATTATGCAGTGTTTAGAATTTGCCTAAATACTTCAAAAAAAAAGTGGGAAACTAAATGAAATAAGATTGTCAAAAGTTGATAATTCTTGCAGCTGATTGAGAATGTCCATGATAATTTAACATATTTTTTCTCTATAATATAACTATAAATTTAACTATAATCTACAAATCTAAATTTATAATTTTTTCGCTATCACCTACCCTAAATCTATAGTTTTTTCCTCAAAAGTCTAACATATTTTTGGTATATGTTAGATTTTCAAAATAAAGTTTTTAAAATGTCAAAGTAATAATTTTAGTACCTACTAATAAATATATTTAACAGATACAAAGACGTAGTTCTAAAGAATTCAGACAGAATTTTACCTTCAAAGGGAGGAAAATTTTTCTCACTACTCATATTGTTAAACTGTAAAATATCACTGACTTTTGAGTTATCTCCCTTCCTCTGGACCCTGCACACATTCTTCTCCATTTTTATTAACAATAGATGTGACTACATGAATTCTAGAAATAGGTTAACAGCTGTGATTAAAATCAAAATTTTTAAAATCTCAACAAATTTTAATGCTTTTTATCACATTTTAAAGGAAGCACTTTGTTCTTGTTTTTGTTAAACAAGTCAATGCGTCCATCAGTGATAAATGGGAACAAAAAAAATTTTTTTATTATACTTTAAGTTCTAGGGTACATGTGCACAATGTGCAGGTCTGTTACATATGTATACATGTGCCAAATTGGTGTGCTGCACCCATTAACTCGTCATTTACATTAGGTATATCTCCTAATGCTATCCCTCCCCCCTCAACCCACCTAACAACAGGCCCCGGTATGTGATGTTCCCCTTCCTGTGTCCAAGTGTTCTCATTGTTCAATTCCTACCTATGAGTGAGAACATGCAGTGTTTGGTTTTTTGTCCTTGCGATAGTTTGCTGAGAATGATGGTTTCCAGCTTCATCCGTGGCCCTACAAAGGACATGAACTCATCCTTTTTTATGGCTGCATAGTATTCCATGGTGTATATGTGCCACATTTTCTGAATCCACTCTATCATTGATGGACATTTGGGTTGGTTCCAAGTCTTTGCTATTGTGAATAGTGCCACAATAAACATACGTGTGCATGTGTCTTTATAGCAGCATGATTTATCATCCTTTGGGTATAGACCCAGTAATGGGATGGCTGGGTCAAATGGTACTTCTAGTTCTAGATCCTTGAGGAATCACCACACTGTCTTCAACAATGGTTGAACTAGTTTATAGTCCCACCAACAGTGTAAAAGTGTTCCTCCACATCCTCTCCAGCACCTCTTATTTCCTGACTTTTTAATGATTGCCATTCTAACTGGTGTGAGATGGTGTCTCATTGTGGTTTCGATTTGCATTTCTCTGATGGCCAGTGATGAACATTTCTTCATGTGTCTGTTGGCTGCATAAATGTCTTCTTTTGAGAAGTGTCTGTTCATACCCTTTGCCCACTTTTTGATGGGGTTGTTTGTTTTTTTCTTGTAAATTTGTTTGAGTTCTTTGTAGATTCTGGATATTAGCCCTTTGTCAGATGAGTAGATTGCAAAAATTTTCTCCCATTCCATAGATTGCTTGTTCACTCTGATAGTAGTTTCTTTTGCTGTGCAGAAGCTCTTTAGTTTAATTAGATCCCATTTGTCAATTTTGGCTTTTGTTGCCATTGCTTTTGGTGTTTTAGACATGGAGTCCTTGCCCATGCCTATGTCCTGAATGGTATTGCCTAGGTTTTCTTCTAGGGTTTTTATGGTTTTAGGTCTAACGTTTAGTCTTTAATCCATCTTGAATTAATTTTTGTGTAAGGTGTAAGGAAGTGATCCAGTTTCAGCTTTCTACATATGGCTAGCCAGTTTTCCCAGCACCATTTATTAAATAGGGAATCCTTTCCCCATTGCTTGTTTTTCTCAGGTTTGTCAAAGATCAGATGCTTGTAGATGTGTGACATTATTTCTGAGGGCTCTGTTCTGTTCTATTGGTCTACATCTCTGTTTTGGTACCAGTACCATGCTGTTTTGGTACCAGTACCATGCTGTTTTGGTTACTGTAGCCTTGTAGTATAGTTTGAAGTCAGGTAGTGTGATGCCTCCAGCTTTGTTCTTTTGGCTTAGGATTGACTTGGTGATGCGGGCTCTTTTTTGGTTCCATATGAACTTTAAAGTAGTTTTTTCCAATTCTGTGAAGAAAGTCATTGGTAGCTTGATGGGGATGGCATTGAATCTGTAAATTACCTTGGGCAGTATGGCCATTTTCATGATATTGATTCTTCCGATCCATGAGCATGGAGTGTTCTTCCATTTGTTTGTGTCCTCTTTTATTTCATTTTTCAGTGGTTTGTAGTTCTTCTTGAAGAGGTCCTTCACATCCCTTATAAGTTGGATTCCTAGGTATTTTATTCTCTTTGAAGCAATTGTGAATGGGAGTTCACTCATGATTTGGCTCTCTGTGTGACTGTTATTGGTGTATAAGAATGCTTGTGATTTTTGCACATTGATTTTTTGTCCTCAGACTTTGCTGAAGTTGCTTATCAGCTTAAGGAGATTTCGGGCTGAGACGATGGGGTTTTCTAGATATACAATCATGTCATCTGCAAACAGGGACAATTTGACTTCCTCTTTTCCTCATTGAATACCATTTATTTCCTTCTCCTGCCTGATTGCCCTGGCCAGAACTTCCAACACTATGTTGAATAGGAGTGGTGAGAGAGGGCATCACTGTTGTATGCCAGTTTTCAAAGGGAATGCTTCCAGTTTTTGCCCATTCAGTATGATATTGGCTGTGGTTTTGTCATAAATAGCTCTTATTACTTTGAGATACGTCCCATCAATACCTAATTTATTGAGAGTTTTTAGCATGAAGGGTTGTTGAATTTTGACAAAGGCCTTTTCTGCATCTATTGAGATAATCATGTGGTTTTTGTCTTTGGTTCTGTTTATATGCTGGATTACATTTATTGATTTGCATATGTTGAACCAGCCTTGCATCCCAGGGATGAAGCCCACTTGATCATGATGGATAAGCTTTTTGATGTGCTACTGGATTCGGTTTGCCAGTATTTTATTGAGGATTTTTGCATCAATGTTCATCAGGGATATTGGTCTAAAATTCTCTTTTTTTGTTGTGTCTTTGCCAGGCTTTGGTATCAGGATGATGCTGGCCTCATAAAATAAGTTAGGAAGGATTCCCTCTTTTTCTATTGATTGGAATAGTTTCAGAAGGAATGGTACCAGCTCTTCCTTATACCTCTGGTAGAATTCGGCTGTGAATCCATCTGGTCCTGGACTTTTTTTGGTTGGTAAGCTATTAATTATTGCCTCAATTTCAGAGCCTGTTATTGGTCAATTCAGAAATTCAACTTCTTCCTGGTTTAGTCTTGGGAGGGTGTATGTTTGGAGGAATTTATCCATTTCTTCTAGATTTTCTAGTTTATTTGTATAGAGGTGTTTATAGTATTCTCTGATAGTAGTTTGTATTTCTGTGGGATCGGTGGTGATGTCCCCTTTATCGGTTTTTATTGAGTCTATTTGATTCTTTTCTCTTTTCTTCTTTATTAGTCTCGCTAGTGGTCTATCAATTTTGTTGATCTTTTCAAAAAACCAGCTCCTACATTCATTGATTTTTTTGAAGGGTTTTTTGTGTCTCTATCTCCTTCAGTTCTGCTCTGATCTTAGTTATTTCTTGCCTTCTGCTAGCTTTTGAATGTGTTTGCTCTTGCTTCTCTAGTTCTTTTAATTATGATGTTAGGGTGTCAAATTTAGATCTTTCCTGCTTTCTCTTGTGGGCATTTAGTGCTATAAATTTCCCTCTACACACTGCTTTGAATGTGTCCCAGAGATTCTGGTATGTTGTGTCTTTGTTCTCACTGGTTTCAAAGAACATCTTTATTTCTGCCTTCATTTCGTTATGTACTCAGTAGTCATTCAGGAGCAGGTTGTTCAGTTTCCATGTAGTTGAGTTTCTTTTTCTTTTTTTTTTTTTTTTTTTTTGGTGGTCTGCTTTTATTTTATTTTATTTTATTTCTTTTTATTATTATTATTATTATACTTTAAGTTTTAGGGTACATGTGCAATGTGCAGGTTAGTTTCATATGTATACATGTGCCATGCTGGTGTGCTGCACCCATTAACTTTTCATTTACCATTAGGTGTATCTCCTAATGCTATCCCTCCCCCCTCCGCCCACCCCACAACAGTCCCCAGAGTGTGATGTTCCCCTTCCTGTGTCCATGTGTTCTCATTGTTCAATTCCCATCTATGTGTGAGAACATGAAGTGTTTGGTTTTTTCTCCTTGCGATGGTTTACTGAGAATGATGATTTCCAATTTCATCCATGTCCCTACAAAGGACATGAACTCATCGTTTTTTATGGCTGCATAGTATTCCATGGTGTATATGTGCCACATTTTCTTAGTCCAGTCTATCATTGTTGGACATTTGGGTTGGTTCCAAGTCTTTGCTATTGTGAATAGTGCCGCAGTAAACATACGTGTGCATGTGTCTTTATAGCAGCATGATTTATAGTCCTTTGGGTATATTCCCAGTCATGGGATGGCTGGGTCAAATGATATTTCTAGTTCTAGATCCCTGAGGAATCACCACACTGACTTCCACAATGGTTGAACTAGTTTACAGTCCCACCAACCGTGTAAAAGTGTCCCTATTTCTCCACATCTTCTCCAGCACCTGTTGTTTCCTGACTTTTTAATGATTGCCATTCTAACTGGTGTGAGATGGTATCTCATTGTGGTTTTGATTTGCATTTCTCTGATGGCCAGTGATGATGAGCATTTTTTCATGTGTCTTTTGGCTGCACAAATATCTTCTTTTGAATGCGTTTGCTCTTGCTTCTCTAGTTCTTTTAATTATGATGTTAGGGTGTCAATTTTAGATCTTTCCTGCTTTCTCTTGTGGGCATTTAGTGCTATAAATTTCCCTCTACACACTGCTTTGAATGTGTCCCAGAGATTCTGGTATGTTGTGTCTTTGTTCTCCTTGGTTTCAAAGAACATCTTTATTTCTGCCTTCATTTTGTTATGTACTCAGTAGTCATTCAGGAGCAGGTTGTTCAGTTTCCATGTAGTTGAGTTCCTTAATCCTGAGTTCTAGTTTGATTGCACTGTGGTCTGACAGGCAGTTTGTTATAATTTCTGTTCTTTTACATTTGCTTTACTTCCCAATGATGTGGTCAATTTTGGAATAAGTTTGATGTGGTGCTGAGAAGTATGTATATTCTGTTGATTTAGAGTGGAGAGTTCTGTAGATGTCTATTAGGTCTGCATGGTGCAGAGCTGAGTTCAATTCCTGGATATCTTGTTAACTTTCCGTCTCGTTGATCTGTCTAATGTTTGACAATGGGGTGTTAAAGTCTCCCATTATTATTGTGTGGGAGTGTAAGTCTCTTTGTAGGTCTCTAAGGATTTGCTTTATGAATCTGGGTGCTCCTGTATTGGGTGCATATAGATTTAGGATAGTTAGCTCTTCTTGTTGAATTGATCCCTTTACCATTATGTAATGGCCTTCTTTGTCTCTTTGGATCTTTGTTGGTTTAAAGTCTGTTTTATGAAAGACTAAGATTGCAACCCCTGCCTTTTTTTGTTTTCCATTTGCTTGGTAGATCTTCCTCCATCCCTTTATTTTGAGCCTATGTGTGTCTCTGCATATGAGATGGGTCTCCTGAATACAGCACACTGACTGGTCTTGACTCTATCGAACTTGCCAGTCTGTGTCTTTTAATTGGAGCATTTAGCCCATTTACATTTAAGGTTAATATTGTTATGTGTGAATTTGATCCTGTCATTATGATGTTAGCTGGCTATTTTGCTCATTAGTTGATGCAGTTTCTTCCCAGCATCAATGGTCTTTACAATTTGGCATGTTTTCGCAGTGGCTGGTACCGGTTGTTCCTTTCTATATTTAGTGCTCCCTTCAGGAGCTATTGTAGGGCAGTCCTGGTGGTGACAAAATCTCTCAGCATTTGCTTGTCTGTAAAGGATTTTATTTCTCCTTCACTTATGAAGCTTAGCTTGGCTGGATATGAAATTCTAGGTTGAAAATTCTTTTCTTTAAGAATGTTGAATATTGGCTTCCACACTCCTCTGGCTTGTAGAGTTTCTGCTGAGAGATGTGCTGTTAGTCTGATGGGCTCCCCTTTGTGGGTAACCCAACCTTTCTCTCTGGCTGCCCTTAACATTTTTTCCTTCATTTCAACTTTGGTGAATCTGACAATTATGTGTCTTGGAGTTGCTCTTCTCGAGGAGTATCTTTGTGGCATTCTCTGTATTTCCTGAATTTGAATGTTGACCTGCCTTGCTAGGTTGGGGAAGTTCTCCTGGATAATATCCTGCAGAGTGTTTCCAACTTGGTTCCATTCTCCCTGTCACTTTCAGGTACACCAATCAGATGTAGATTTGGTCTTTTGACATAGTTCCATATTTCTTGGATGCTTTGTTCATTTCTTTTTACTCTTTTTTCTCTAAACTTCTCTTCTCACTTCATTTCATTCATTTGATCTTCAATCACTGATACTCTTTCTTCCAGTTGATTGAATCGGCTACTGAAACTTGTGCATTCATCACATATTTCTTGTGCCATGGTTTTCAGCTCCATCAGGTCCTTTAAGGACTTCTCTACACTGGTTATTCTAGTTAGCCATTTGTCTAATCTTTCTTCAAGGTTTTTAGCTTCTTTGAGATGGGTTTGAACTTCCTCCTTTAACTCAGAGAAGTTTGATTGTCTGAAGCCTTCTTCTCTCATCTTGTCAAAGTCATTCTCCATCCAGCTTTGTTCCGTTGCTGGTGAGGAGCTGCGTTCCTTTGGAGAGGGAGAGGTGCTCTGATTTTTAGAATTTTCAGCTTTTCTGCTCTGTTTTTTCCCATCTTTGTGGTTTTACCTACCTTTGGTCTTTGATGATGGTGACATACAGATGGTGTTTTGGTGCAGATGTCCTTTCTGTTTGTTAGTTTTCCTTCTAACAGTCAGGACCCTCGGCTGCAGGTCTGTTGGAATTTGCTGGAGGTCCACTCCAGACCCTGTTTGCCTGGGTATCAGCAGCAGATGCTGCAGAACAGCGAATATTGCTGAACAGCAAATGTTGCTGCCTGTTCATTCCTCCGGAAGTTCCATCTCAGAGGGGTACCCGGCTGTGTGAGGTGTCAGTCTGCCCCTACTGGTGGGTGCCTCCCAGTTAGGCTACTTTGGGTCAGGGACCCACATGAGGAGGCCATCTCTCCATTCTCAGATCTCCAGCTGCATGCTGGGAGAACCACTACTCTCTTCAAAGCTGTCAGACAGGGACATTTAAGTCTGCAGAGGTTTCTGCTGCCTTTTGTTTGGCTATGCCCTGCCCCCAGAGGTGGAGTCTACAGAGGCAGGCAGGCCTCCTTGAGCTATGGTGGGCTTCACCCAGTTCAAGCTTCCTGGCTGCTTTGTTTACCTACTCAAGCCTCAGCAATGGTGGGTGCCCCTCCCCTAGCCTCACTGCCACCTTGCAGTTTGATCTCAGACTGCTGTGCTAGCAATGAGCGAGGTTCCATGGGCGTGGGACCCTCCAAGCTATGCGCAGGATATAATCTCCTGGTGTGCCATTTACTAAGACCACTGGAAAAGTGCAGTATTAGGGTGGGAGTGACCCAATTTTCCAGGTGCCGTGTGTCACAGTGTTGCTTGGCTAGGAAAGGGAATTCCCTGACCCCTTGTGCTTCCCTGGTAAGGCGATGCCTCACCCTGCTTCGGCTCACACTCGGTGCGCTGCACCCACTGTTCTGCACCCACTGTTTGACAAGCCCCAGTGAGATGAACCTGATACTTCAGTTGTAAATGCAGAAATCAATTATTTGTATAACTTGTGTCAACATCAATCTACAAAAACTTGCCATCTAAAATACTGCTCCTACCATTGTTACATCCTGTAACATGTTCCTCATCATAGTTGGGGACAGAGGTGGAGAAGACAACTATGATGGGATATGATGATACTTCTCTTGTTTAATGTCAATTTTGGTCTCTTATTCTGCTATATATTTGAGTGGACAGTAGTACATAAATATCTTATTATAGAAGATGAAGCCTCTTGTTTATGAGAATTTCTCATGCCTTCCAAACTTATATGAGTCTTCTGCTTACATATAGCAAGACTTGCCTCAGGAATTAATCTTTCCTGCCTCAGAGTATTAAGCTTCTTGGTCTGCTTTAGCAGTGGACTTGCCATGCTTGATCTGCACACATAAAGAGAGTTAGGCCATCAGGTGTGTGCTGTCACATCCTCATGTTCTTTACTGAACTCTGAACTCTTAACTCTGACCCAGTCTCCAGCATCCTTGCCAGTATCACCACAAGTGTTGTTTATGAGTTCTTTCCCTGATGTGTATACCTTAGATTTACTCCAATAGACTATGATTTATCATGCTTTCAGTTATTCCTACTGCCTTAACCTTGGTTCCATTGAATTCCTCACATCTCTCCTTCCCCAGCCTTTCTAGCCTTCCTACTATACCCCCTCCTCAAACTCCCCAATCACAAATAGACAGAGCTCCACATTGGTATCTGATGCTACTAAAGCTGTAGTTCTTCTGCCTCATCCACCCACTCTAAACATGTGATTCTCACAACAATGTCCCTTTGACCAAGGTGTATAAAATACTACAAAATGTATTTTCTGCAGTGTTTTTACCATCACCTTGGCCAGAAGAAAAGGATGTGGGTTTCATTTACAGTTGTGAGGATAATGAACTACCTTTAGAATGTGGTGCATTTCAAAAGTATGACTTCCCTCTCAAACTATCAGTACAGGCATTACTTCCTGGCAGTAAGGAAAATGAGCAAAACTCAAACCTGAAGCTAAAACCGAAAGCTTCATTTGAGTCAATAATAATCAAATCTCACACCAGAAAAGTTTGCTAGATTTAAAAGAAACAAAACCTTTAAATTGAATTCCACTTCTCTTCCACACTTTGCATTTAAAAATTGTAAAATTTAAAATATTTTATTTTCAACTACTAACCTATCCATGAAACCTTTTCTTGTGACTGTTAACTATTCAACAAAAAATTGCTAGGCATCAATTATGTTCAAAATGCTGGAAATATAACTGTCCTAATAATCATAGCTAGCAATTACTTACCACTTACTCTGCACTAAGCACTATTATCATATATTATTTATTTATGCTTCACAACAACACTGTGAGGTAGAACTGCTATTCCCCAACTGCTACACTAAAAATTCCCTCTAAACTTATAGGAATATATATATATATATATATATATATATACATATATACATATACACACATACACACACACACACACATATGCACACATACATAAATATACACACATATATATACCACACACACATATATATAAGAATTTCTGAATATATATATGTTCTAAAATATTATAAAAATGAGTTAAATTTTTTAAGCTGATAAATGACATGTGAAACACAATAAGCAAATATGTAATCCCAGGGGCAAATATGCAAAGAGCAATTTCCACTTACTAAGAGTTTGAATTTATGAATGGCCTTTGTCATTGACGTTCTACTACAGATGTTTTATTGTTTGTTAGCATTTTTCCCAGTAGTTGGGAAGGTATAGGGATAGAGGGAATGAGGAGACCATAATGGAATTTAATGTTTTTCAGCTGCTAGATGTTCTGGTGAAAATTTTGCTAAAGTATGCTATACTTGGAAATGACTAGTTCAATCAAGATTTTGAATTCACAGTAATTCAAGAGAATTCACCAGTCTTATAAATCAAATTTGGTAATACATGAAGTAGAAAGTATCCACATTTTTGAGCACCTACAAAGGTTAAGGGCTGTATGTATATTTTCCAATTTAATCATCAACTATATGTCATAGGTATTCATACTCCCATGTTATGGACAATGAAACTAAGATTCACAGAGGTAAGGAAAGTGATGTTTGCAAAATAACAAAGTTGTGATGTCAGATGCCAGGGAATCCCCAAGAAAAGTCTGAGTTTTGAAGTCAGATAGATGTGTGTTCAAATTAAGCCTCTGACATATTCCTGGTAGATAAACTTGAACCATTTCCTTAACCTATCTGAACTACTGTTTCCTTAACTATAAAATTGAGATAATTATCCATAGATTCATTGTAATAGTTAAATAGGATAGAATATGTAAAATTGACTCTCAAAAATAACTATTCTAATTCCCACCCAATGAGATTAATATAAGAGTAAATCCAAATCTGCCTCAATTGGGCCAAGAATCTTCCTCAAATGACAATCGCTATACTCTAGAGGCAAAATGTAGACAATGGAAGAAAAATGAATGCAATTTTCATGAGGACAGGATGAAGGTATAGGCAGAAAAAGGAGAATTAAAGAGAGCTTTGCTATTGAATCTCCGATCATATCAGGGATTCTTTGTTTTAAAATAATGTAAACTAAAATTTTTAAGGAATTTATGGAAAGATATGGGATGAAGTAGCTTGCTCACAAAATCAAAGTAAACTTTAACAACTAGGTTTCATGCAGGACTAGGAAGTACCGGTTGGTTGTCAAAGCAGGTTGGATCATCTCTTTAAGATGTGACCATGGGAATTAAGCCTCCAACCACTCTCACTTCTTAAGTCCGTCACTAAGACTCAAGTTGGTGGAAGAGATGTAGGTTAGCCTCTCTTGGGTCAAATATCTGTCCCTTGGTTAAAGGAATACAGTCAACCTTGAATGACAGCCTGGTATACTTCAAATGACAGATCATAATTGGAAAGGTATGATTCACAAAGGAAAATTGGGGTCCTGGTAGAGAAGATGTAAGGAAAGCTGAGCAGGCAAAAATAATAGGGCCTATGACAAAGCATTTGTGGGTGGTGTGAGAAAAGCTAGAGGAGGAAGCATAATTCTGTGCAAAACCCTTTTATATCATTGTTTAAAATATATTACAAGTGTTCCTTTACCTGGGTCCCCCATGAGATTGTAACCTCCTAGAGGGCAGAGGACTGCTTTAAATATTTCTTTTTTTTAATTATTTTTTATTTTTGAGATGAAGTCTCACTTTGTCGCCCAGGCTGGAGTGCAGTGGCGTGATCTCGGCTCCCTGCAAACTATGCCTCCCGGGTTCAAACGATTCTCCTGCTTCAGCCTCCCAAGTGGCTGGGATTACAGGCATGTGCCACCATGCCTGGCTACCTTCTTATATTTTTAGTAGAAACAGGGTTTCACCACGTTGACCAGGCTGGTCTCTAACTCCTGATCTCAGTGATCCACCTGCCTCGGCCTCCCAAAGTGCTGGGATTACAGGCATCAGCCACCATGCCTGACCTAAATATTTCTACATCAGTGCCTGGCCTATGGGAGGCCCTCAGCAAATCTTAGACCCACAGAAACTTCCATTTCACTGCACAAGAGTATCACAATGGAACCATTATTTAAGTTAGGTCCCATAAACAAAGAAAAAACATTCATTTACACAAATCCGGCATACGGAGGAGTAATGTTCAAGATCAGATAATGAATAGAATTAGTTAGAAGTTCAGTTTTTCAGTCTCAACAATTTGTAAGTAATATAGATGAGAGAGAAAAAAGATCTTAAACATCTAATAAACAATAGTAGCAACCTTTATTGTATACTTTGATACACACAACATAAATGCATTACTTGCTAGCTGATTTTGAAAGAAAGTTAAAATGTCATTTTTTTAATGACAGAAAGGATGATGCTACCTCTTCATATTCATCCATGACATAGCAATGACATAATTTACCCGCCACTACAACTCAACTGCCTGTAAGTCTGCGTTGTTTTCTCACAGGAGCATTTGCACATATTCATTTATCCATAACCTCTTGCTACATTCCCTTAGTGGCTAAGGATATATTTCAGAGGGGTAGAAACACAGGCTAAAACCTTGGAATGTAACCTAAAGCATAGGCCTTGAAACCAAATGGCTCATGTCAGACTCAAACTCATGTTTATTAGCACTGGACATTATCAATTGATAATACACCGTTTGCTCTTGATGCTATTTATTTTATTGAAATTTGATCTGAATGAATTTGAGTCAGAGTTTAAATTAAAATTTATGGAAAATTATTAGAAATTTTTATGATTATTTTTGTTTCAAATAATGCATCACAAAGTGACCTTTAACTGTCTTATAATTAAATAATGAGCCAGCTGGGACAACATAAAAAGACCCCACCTCCGAACAAATTTTAAAATTTAGCAAACACTTGTAGTCCCAGCTACTTGGAAGGCTGAGGTGGGAGGATTGCTTGAGCCCAAGAGTTCAAGCCCAGCCTGGGCAACATAGTGAGACTCCACCTTTACAAAAAAATAAAAAATAAATAGCTTGATATGGTGGCACACAGCTGTAGTCCCAGCAACTCAGCAGGCTGAGGTGAGAAGATCATTTGAGCCAAGGAGTTGGAGGCTACAGTGAGCTATGATCATTTCACTATACTCCAGCCCGGACAATAGAACAAGATCTTGTCTCTTTAAAAGAAAAAGAAAAGTAATAAATAAGTAAATAAATACCATTTTTTTTCTAAGAAACTAGTTTTTTTTCTTGTCAACCTTAGGTGATATTTAATAAGCTTGAGGCTGTATATATATTAGGTTTCTCTGTTGTTTGGTATATTTATCACCAACCATGGTATATTTATCACCATGACTCCACAATGTACAGGGAAAGACTTCTAAAACTAGAAAGTAAGAAGGAAACTCTCCCTTTTCTGTCCTCAAGCAAAATTGCTAACAACCTTCCAAAATTCATTCCAATATTCTTTTTCATCTTCTTTAAACATGGTCATATGGGTTTTGTAAATATTGCCTTCTAAGAAGAAAAGATTGTTCACTAGCAATGAAGGCATTCATTTTTTAAGTAGCAAATTAATAAAAACATCAACTAGTAAGTTTTTTTAATGTCAATAATGAAGTTAAGGGACATCAGCCCTTATCACTGACTTATCACACAATAAAAAGGTTGCGTGATAATAGGACAAAAAGAGTTGTGTTCAAATAATCATGCTTATCACCATAGACTTCCAAGGGGCTATAAAGTGCTCTAGCTACCTTATGCCTCCCCTTCCAAGTGTGAAGCTGATAAGCAGAGCGGTCCTCTCTCTTACTGATTGCAGGCCTAACAAACAGTCAATTGCCTTTCCTGGCTAACAAAGTCACCTCTAAACTAAGGGTGATATCATAAATTCTTTATTATCTAGAATGGTTAATTTTCTGTGTGAATTTGGCTAGTTGATGGTGCCAAGTGTTTTGTCAAACACCAGGCTAGATGTTGCTCTGATGCTATTTTTTAGATACAATTAACATTTAATTAGTAGACTTTGAGTAAAGCAGGTTGCCTTCTATAATGTGGGTGGGCCTCATCCAATCAGTTGGAGGCTGTAACAGCAAAGACTGAGGTTTCCTGAACAGGAAGAAATTCACCTTAAGATTGCAAAAAAAAAAAAAACAAGATTGCAACACAAAAACCCTGGCTGAGTCTCCAGCCTCTTGCCCCATGGAATTCAGGCTCAATACTACAATATCAACTGTTATCTGAATTTCCAGGCTTCAATCACATGAGCCAATTCATGTACATTCACACACTATTTTAGGGTGTTTCCAAAGTTTTGGTGAATGAAAAACAAATGACTCTTTTTAAAATTTAAAATAGTTCAAGCAGATGATGTTTCCAATTTCACATTTTATACATCTATAAATAGCACCACATTTTTCTCTCACTTCCTCCTTTGAAATACACAAATGGCTTCCCAACCCTCCAAATCGCTAGTGTGGCCTACTAGGCCCTGTGTGATCTGCCCCAGATAGAAAGTTCAACTAACAGTATCACTGTCAACAGACATTTGCCTAAATGACTTTCTCCTGCTGGGTATGAACAATCAGTAGAACAAAGAGCACCTCAGTCAGTGCCCTTGTGAGCACAGAATTAAAACAGCTGGACATGCATGCTCTTAATCAATCATTTCCATAGAGTATCTGAATGAATTGTCCTTTTCCTAAATAGTTATTTCTATCCAGTCAACTGGGGCCTGTCCTCAGAATCAGATTACCTTGAATTCTGAGAACTTCTGGCTGCCTGATGAAAAGGCTTTATTTATTGGCATTCACTTTTACAGACTCCATTTCTATAAATGGATCTGTTTCAACCACATGACATTATCATATGAGTGTTAAACTATGACTGTCCTGTTTTTCTAAGGCACACACCCTGATCACTCTGGGGGAACTTGAGAAACACCTTGGTGCCTATGACTAATTAGGAGGGCCATCTTGGTCTCATCAGCAGCACATTTTGAAAATTATCTCTTAATTTACTGCCCTAGAGGGTATATTATATCCACTTTCGATCTATTTATTTATTTCACTGTGAGCAGGAAACATTTTCTGATACAGTCCCTATATTTGGAAAGTAATGCTTCCATTAGGACCTCATGCTCCTCATATACTAACTAAGCATTATTTTCCTTGAATCCATGTGGATTGTCCGTATCTCTGAGCCATCCAGCAGCCTCTCCTAAACTCATCTAATAATCCTTCTATTGTAAACACATTTGGAAGAGGTTAGGTCATCCCATTCCCACCCATTACCAGGAACAGTGCCATGTTTACCTTTTGAGCAATATACTGGTAAAATTTCACATGACAGAAGCAACAATCTGTAGAAATTATCCAGAAAGAAAGATTAGTCAGAAAATAAATGTCTAGAAAGTTGCAACTGCACCTAAGTTATCAGGGAGACTGTAACACCATATTTCAGGACCTCAACTCACACATGCAGCCACCCACAGACACTTAGGCACACACATCACCACTACAACGACAACAAGAAAAGGGGACAAAATTCACATAATCCTAATCACTTAATAATGCAGGAGAAAACATTTATCTAATTTATCAAAATCTAAATTTGTGGCTATAAGAATTAAATACATCAACAGAAAGAAGAAGGTTTATATAGGACCCAGAAAAAGAGAAGTAAAAAACAAGAAGTGGTCAGAGTACATCTCCTACATCATCCAAGGAGGGGGTGCCTTGAACCTTGAGCTTGGAAATGTTTTTCCACTAGGCAGATGAAAAAGATAATAGTTTATACTCTTATAGTTCCTATTTTATGCCAGGAAGAAGTTTTAATACTATACATTCACTAACTCATTTAATATGCATAACAGTCTATAAGTAGGCACTATTAGTATCCCAATTTTCAGATTTAAAAGCTGAGTCACAAAGAGTTTACTTATATCACTTGCCCAAATCCAAGAGTAGAGCTGGATTTGAATCTAGGCAGTCTGATGCCAGAATTGGCTCTCTAATATTAGAATATAGTAAAAATGGAAAAGACTGCTTCCTTTTATTTTTGGGAAGAGAGAAGAGAAAACAAGCATTTGTTGCAAACCTTTTGATTGCTAAATATTGTGGCAGAAATTTTACATACATTGTGCTGGAAACAGCCCTATGAGTCATATCATCTGATCCTTATTTTACACAGATAGAAACTAGGCCACTGGGATTTCCTGGAGGATCCAGTTACTTTCTTGGGGATCAGTGGGAATTTGTAAAAGTAAAAAACAGTGTGTTTGTTCCCTTTATTCATCATAAAACTAAGCAACAAGCAAAGTTCCTTTCATTTATTCTTTCAGCAACAAGCAAACTGGCCCTAGCAGGAAGACCGAACCTTAAGACTGTGGTTCATTTCTTCATCTGATATGGATCAATGGATCAGCTGATAAAATACACACACACACACACACACACACACACACACACACAAAGACACAAAGATAATTCAGTTACCTGTTTTCTGAACTGGTCAAATTGAGATGAGTATGACTCAATAAGACCCTATTCTTATTATGTAAATCAACAGAAAGGGTTCTGTTTAACGAAAAAGATGTCTCAGAATCTACAGAATAGAGCATGTTTTCAATCCATCCAGTTGCTCGGTTAGCACCATGAAGACTGGTTTAGATGTAGGAGATAAGGTTCAAAGTTATAATAAAAATTAAAAATTAAGCGGGAGCAAAGATCAACACCCATGAATCTCTCCATGTATGATGATCCATCCAGAGACCTTTCTTTTAAACAAATTTACATTTTCTTTTAATGATAAAAATCATGTATTTTATAAAAGGTCCTATAGAAAACAAAGATTCAAGTTGGAAGACCCTAAAACTTAGAAACCTATGATAATCATGTTAGTGTCTGAGGCTAAGACAGTATTCTACAATGCATATATTTTAGATAACATTTGAATCACACTATGTACATATTCTGGGGTTTTTTTACTTCCACGTTATCCTGACTATTTTTCTGTGTTATTAAATATTCTTTGAAACTTAAAGACTGCACAATATTTACAACATGGCTCTCCAGCATGGGCATACCACAATGTATCTTCTATTTTTGGACATTTATGTTATTAATCAGTTTTCTCTATGATAAACCAACAAGATGGAGGTTGCAAGGTCACCAACTCATTATTCTGAAAATTGATTAATAGAGGGGAAAAACAAGTGTATACAAGCTTTTTCAGCATGAACTGTTTTAGGGTAAAAAAACTGTTGGAGAGAGAAAGTTTTTGTTTACAGACAATTACTATCTAATTAATGTGAAACAATCAACAGAGTTAGAAAAATACCATTTTATAAATCTTAATGAAATTATAGATCTAGGCAACGGTCACTAATGAATGTTATAACCATTAGGTAAAATTTCAGTGAGGACCTCGATAATGGAGGACTCACCAGAACCTACTAATAAATCTTAACA
This sequence comes from Pongo abelii, assembly GCF_028885655.2. Taxonomy (NCBI): domain Eukaryota; kingdom Metazoa; phylum Chordata; class Mammalia; order Primates; family Hominidae; genus Pongo; species Pongo abelii. The sequence goes on from NC_071998.2 coordinate 35,918,162, forward strand.
TCACTAAAAGTGGAGTAACCAGAAGTTACATGCTTTCTGGTGTGGTACAACAGGAGTACAGAATCTCAGATACAAAGGATTCTTGACAAAAAATAAAAATAAAAATGAGCCAGACTCTAATCAATCCTTTCACTTTAAATACTAGCTGATGGAAAATAAGAGTGATACAGGAGGAAAAAAAAAAACGAATGATACCATAAAGTAGCCATCACCTGGATCTAGAATGCGAGACATTCTACAGGACAAAATACTTAGTTTATTTATCAAATAAGTAACGGAGAAAGAGGAAGGGGAAGTTGTTATACATGTAAAGAAACTTAAGAGGCCATATGAATACCACATGCAATATGTAGACCTTGTTTGGATTCTAATGTGAACAAAACAGTTGTAAAAAAGACATTCTTGAGACAATTGAGAAATTTGAGCCTAAACTTCTTCAATTCTCTTAAACTTAATAATAGCCTTTGGTTACTTTTTAAAGCTTTTATTATACAGAGAGCTTACAAATAAAATAATAAGAAGCTTTGGATTTGCTTTAAGGTAATCCTGTAGAGAGAGAGAATAAAATAGATAAAATAAGACTAGAAAAATATTAACAATTTTCAAAACTGGGTAGTGAGTACATAGAGATTTATTATAATATTCTTTCTACTTTTATGTTGATGGAAGATGTCAATAATAAAAAAGCTTTTTTAAAAATATCAAAATACAAATATATGTATATTATATATTTATATTTTTGTTGTTGTTTGTTTGAAATTTCAACTAACATCATAGAGTAAATTTAAGGAAGGAGCATTATAAGTCAAAGACGTGAAGTTCTTTGAGGTTTTTATTTTTTTGTTTTTGGGTTTTGTGGTTTTTGGGGGTGGAATTTTTTTTTTTTTTTTTTGAAACAGATTCTCCCTCTTTTGTCCAGGCTGGAGTACAGCGGTGCCATCACAGCTCACTGCAGCCTCGGCCTGCCACCAGGCTCAACAGATCCTCTGACCTCAGCCTTCCACGTAGTCTGGAGTACAGGCACATACCTCTACATCCAGCTAATTTTTGTATTTTTTGTAGAGACCGGGTTTCACTATGTTGCCCAGGCTGGTCTCAAACTCCTGGGCTCAAGCAATCCACCCACCTCTGCTTCCCAAAGTGCTGGAATTACAGTCATGAGCCACAGCTCCCGGCCTCTTTGAGGTTCTTAAAAACTATTTTAAAAATACATTCCAGAAAGTTTGCACAAAATTATAGTCCCACCAATATGTATGTGTCCATTTCACTATACCATGACCAAAATTACATATATGTATCTTGAAACATCCATTCTATTTTTATAAAGTACAGCTTATTGTAATTAATGTTTTCTTTACAAAATGGGTTTAAATATTTTAATAAAAAGTAGCCATTTTTATGTCTTCTGCATTAAATTGTCTGATTATACTTTTTACCCATGTTTTAATTGTGGTCTTGGTATTATATTTTTTGTCTTTGATTTGTAAGGGCTTTTGATATTTTAAAAATAACAATCTTTTATCTGATGCCAAATAGTTTCCCATTTGTGCTTGATTTTTATTTTGTTTATTGTAAGTATACAGAATTAAATGTTTTATGTGATCATATCTATAGATTTGTCTATAGGCAGAACTTCCCTTTGTTACATTTATGCTTAAAAAATCCTGCCATCTCCTGAGATGAGCTAAATATTTATATTCTTATAGGATTTTTTTAATGACTTACTTTTTACTTTTACACTTTTTATCCATCTGGAATTCATTTTGTTGTATGGCTTATGGTGTCAGTTGGGATCTTACTTTATTATTTTCTAAATAGTAAGCCAATCTTTTTTTTCTTTTTCTTACTGATTTAACATATCACCTGACCTAATAGATCTCTATATATATACTCTGGTATGTTTCTTACCTTCCTGATAACATGACTTCCTCTTACTGTTGAATGTTGTGCTTGTACCACATTACTATGATTTTGTAACTGGTGAATAGACTTGTTAAATGAACTGGGAAAAAATGAGAGATAAAAGGTAAGGGCAAGAGACTATTATTGCAAAGACAATAAATTCATTTCCATGAACATCATCTATATCACCCCATATTTTGTCAGCATCTATACAAAAGCTGTATGTTCTAGGAGAGAGAGGAGAGATTCTGGGGTTAGTGTACAAAGATTCAAAAACTGGTTTTATTTCTTTACTGACTCTGTGTTCTTAGAAAAAGTACTTAACTTCTCTGATTCTGTCTTCTCCACCACAAAATGGAGATAATAATATCTATATCATGAGTTTCCTGTAAGGTGCAAATGTAGGTGAGAGGTAGCTGAGGAATTCTTGTAAGGTATAAAGCAGTGTATTTTTACTTTTTAAAAAACAGAAATGTTGATAATGTCTGATAACTGTGGAAAAAATTAACAATATATTCATATCCACTGGGAAAGCACTGAAAATGTTTGCCGTGTCTTTTTCAGTAATTTCTGGAGTAAAGATGCCAACTTTCAGAAAAAATGGATATTATGTAACCTGTCAAATATACCAAAGGGGCTTAAGAAACACACGAAAGATCTTTTTAGCTTTTGAGTGCTCTGCATTAAATGTTTTTGCAATTAACTTCAATTCTAGGTGATCAATTTGACTGAAGCAAGGCATAGAGTAAAACCTAACATTATTACTCTGTGCCTTTCATCAGTGAACACCTCTGAGTCACTTGTATATCATTTTTACCCATGCTGGCTTCTCTTCTTTCCTACCTGACGAGGCGCTGACTCCTTAATGGTTTCCAAAATTTCTATGTCCTCACTTGGTGTGCTAGGCTTTATTCCTCTTGTCAATAAGTCCCAGCATGTGAGTTGCTGGAAACAAACTTTCAATAAGTATTTCTGATGAGTGGTACTGAATTTCAAGAGCACAGCCAAAAACAAAGGGGAGGGGGAAGGTATCAGTCTCAAAATGGAGTAATGCAGCCACAGCCCACAAATTATGTTACAGTTAAATTCTAACGAATCATGAATTCCCTGACTGCTCATATTTGCATTTTCCTCAGATCAGAAAGAAGTGGTTTAAGAAAAAAGAACAAGTGCTAAATAAAGAAAATACAAATAATGTCTGAACCTAACTTGGTTTTTATTACTTTTTGTAAGAAAACCTCAGAGAAATGTATTCGTCTTAAATTGAGAGGAATTAAGACGGGAATAGAATAAAAAGCATATTATTTTGGTGAAAACTACCATGGACAAAAACAATTCTTTATACATCTCATACTTAAATTTAATTTATCCAGTGTATTCCCTGTTGATCTAACTAGATTCATATTTATATGCATGAGACGGAATTGAAGGTAAATGAAATACTGACATGTGCATCCTCCTCTAAAACCACATCCTCCTCTAAAACCACATTTGTTTATTATGTTATAAATATTCAGAAGTAAATGTTTTATGTAATCATATCTATAGATTTGTCTACAGACAAATCTTTCTTTTGTTACCTTTATGCTTAAAAAAAAAAAATCCTGTGCGTCCTCCTCTAAAATCACCGAGCACAAACCAGAACCCCAAATTAACTAGTCTAAATAAATAAATAAAGCCACACTCTTTTTGCTTATACTTGTCTTGAAACATGCTTCTTAATTATATTTTCTTCTAATTTCTCAAACTCCATTAAATATCTACTATGTGATAAGCATAGCTACACATTTGCCTATAATTTTTCTCATTTAAACCACATAGTAACTCATAATATTAAAAATATTATCATTTCAAATTTACCAGAGAACACAAGCTGAGTGAGGCCAAGCAGCTATAATGAGCAGAACTGAAATTTTGACTTAGGCCCTCTAATTCTAAGATTTTTCCATAGCTTTACCTTTTTTCCTAAATTCCTTGCTAAGTTCAGTTAGTAACAATAAAAGACGCAAGCAGAAAGTATCATTATAGAATATACTTTAAAATTTGAGATACTGTTTTCCATCATTTTAAATTGGATCATAGATTTTAAAATAGAAAGAAGACTCAAAACCCTACATTCTCACCACCATGTAAAAGCAGACAAAACAGCAAAAGCCCAGCAAAGAGAAGAGCCTAGGCTCAGAAGATGAACAGACATTTCTGAGAACAAATTCTGTCTCTGCCTGCATTTATGATCTGCATGTCTCTGGGTACCTCATTTCACTTCTCAGAACCTCAGTTTCCTCATCTATGAAATGGAAAAAATTTCTCCCAAACAGTTTTCTCTCAAGTATTAAATAATAATTATAATTGCAATCAAATTGTTACTTACAATTGTAATACTTGTAAATAACAGTTTGTAATTGCAAAGATATTTAACCAACCTAGGTGCCCATCAACCAACTAGTGGATAAAGAAAATGTGATATATATACACACCAAGGAATACTACTCAGCCATAAAAAGGAACAAAATAAAGTGTTTTACAGCAACTTGGATGGAACCGGAGGCCATTATTCTAAGTGAAGTAACTTAGAAATGAAAAACAAATACCGTATGTTCTCACTTTTTTTTTTTTTTTTTTTTTTTGAGACAGAGTCTTGCTCTGTCGCCCAGGCTGGAGTGCAGTGGCGCAATCTCAGCTCACTGCAAGCTCCGCCTCCCTGTTCATGCCATTCTCCTGCCTCAGCCTCCCGAGTAGCTGGGACTACAGGCACCCGCCACCACGCTCAGCTAATTTTTTGTATTTTTAGTAGAGACGGGGTTTCACCATGTTAGCTAGGATGGTCTCAAACTCCTGACCTCGTGATCCACTGGTCTTGGCCTCCCAAAGTGCTGGGATTACAGGTGTGAGCCACCACACCTGGCCGTCAATTTCTAAAGAAAATCTTTCTGCAACTACTCTTTAAGAAATCATTATTCCAATGCAAAGAAATTAGACTATATCAATTGGAAGCTCAAATTACTTGTTTAAAAATTCAAAAAATTTAATTCCACTCCCCCTGCCTCTCTACTTCCCCAAAACTAAATTCTTCTGGATATTTTTTGGAACTAAAATCTTTTAGTAATGAGGCAAACGGATAAATACACCCACATCTGGTGACTTGTGGTCATTCTTACATATTCATCTAGGTCTTTCAGTGCCTGCAATCAATATACCCACAAACTCCATTCCAGACACTTTGAAAAAACAAAGCTGTCTTCTGCAAAAGTGATACATGGTATACCTTACATTTTAGCAGCAACAGCAGCAGCAGCAGCTCAGGAGAGAAAACAGAGGGAAACAATTATTGTGGTTTTTAAAACTAAGAGTTACAAAGAGTGACTATATTTAGTAAGCACCATTTTGAGATGGCAAAGTCTACTTCGTTTTGGTGCAAAGAGTTGGTTGAAGGATATTTGCATTTGAATTTTAACACTCAACACTCAATAATGATTAATTTAATCACCTTAGTACTATGTCCAAGATGGATTACACACATAATTATGTATATATTCTTTTTCTCCAGGCAAGAATTATCTGGGGTCTGACATTTCTGCCTTGAATCTGCCTTTCCTGACACATTCAAGTATTTGATGAAGCTATTCGCAGCCCACCATGAAGCTATTCGCAGCCCACCATCATTAGCCTCCAAACACCTTTAGTCTGAACCCTAAGATTCAGAAATAGTTTTTCTAATGAACTCTACTATACTTTATGTAAACACAATTATATTTCATGCAGTCATATCAAAAAAGGGAACAAAAGAGAGATATGCGGAAAGAACCTAGTTGATCTTTGGAGTCAAAGGACCCTATTCATCACTCATTTACCATCTGTGCAAGGCAGAACGTGTTTGAATTCTCCAGTCTTTCTTCTGAAAAAGTATTATACCTATATTTATCTTTTAAGGTTACTACTACAATCAAGTAAGATGTTGTTGGCCTAACAAAGTTCTTGGTACAGACTGGGCAATATAAGAATCATAATTATATTTACAACCAGGAAAAGAATTTATAATTACAATCAAGAAAAGAAATCCTATAGATAGAAAAGCATTCATCTATAGCCATTTGCAACTTTATTTCACAATATTTCCTTGGGCAAATTTCTCTACACCCTGCCCCAATATCAGGTTTTATCTTGTATAAACCCATAGGATTTTTAGTGTTTATTATTAGTTACCAGCTCGTCCACCATGGAATACAATGATTTTGGTTTATGAAGTCAGGCTGGCTAGAGGAATATTTTAGAGAAGTAAATGACTTTGCAACCTGATGCAGCTAGCAGGGAGATTGCACAACCTTAATTCACAAGCACAAGCACACACACCCACACACCCAGGAAGCGTGGGGGTCTTGTGGAAGTCAGTAGCTTATCTATTATGTACACTCCGGAGCTGTAAACAAGACCATGTGAGGACTCAGCTAGAATGCTTCCTCTGAGTCAGTATTAAACAAACTTCCGAACTATTAGGGAAGGAAATAAAGCCACTGTACCCCCAAAGACACCCAGGACAGAGTGCCAGGGATTATGGGAGTTGTTTTTAATATTCTGCCAGAGACTGATGCAATAATTAAAGGAGGTTTTGTAATAAAAAACAACATACTGCTTAATAATAAATAGCTAGCATAAATTAGAATGGGTTGTAATCTCATAAGGAGTGTCCTATCAGAAATTTACATGACCAATTATGTAAAAATAACAAAATGTTTTGAAAACCTCTAGTGCTATACTTCATAAGAATGCTAGCACAACTTTTTGTTTGGTGACAATTACTTTAGTATCACAGTATCTATTTTGATTCAGGATAGATCACAGGCAAAAATCTCATCAATGGTAAAAATATACATCAATGGTAAAAATAATACAGCACCAGGAAATCACAAATTCTCAAAAACAGTATAGCATGGTGCAGTGGAGAAGACCCTGGCTTTGAAATCAGAAGTGTTCAAACTACATTTTCTAGTTTTGTGATCTTGAGCAAATTGTATCTTATGAAGATATCATTTTTTCATCTATAAGATAATGACATTCACAAGGTTCTTATTAAGATCATATTAGATATTAGATGAGTAAGCACTTTGACAAATATGTAGAGCTGTATGAATGTGAGATATAATGACTCACTGCTTTAACCTGTAAAAGTCCTCAGGTCAACTCAAACAGAGTTAGAAAGAAATGCCCTACTTAGAATGCCCTGGAATTGTTTTTCTTGAAGGATAGTGAGTTCTAAAGCTTGCCTCTCCTTTGGCCTGAAGTACATTTTTATTTTTAGGAAGGAAAAAAAAGACAGATATCACCTGTAACTGAAAATCTGCAGTTATAACTTAAACCTGAGAATGCAGATGCTCTTACTTACACATAGTCTTGTTTCTGAGTTTTAGAAGACTGAATACAGAAATCACCAATCATAAAAAGGAGGAAACAAAGCATTTTAATTTCTTTCAATGTCCACAAAGTACAATGTTTCATTAAGTGTTGTCTGGGTGTTCAGACAGTAAAGGACATTACCATTTCCGGCAACCCAAAACTTGACCTCACATTTGGACTTCTGACGGTAAACTTCCTGAGAGGAAATTAAATACAGAGAACCTCTTCCAGTTTGGGATACTGGTTCTGCCAAAAACACTGTGAGAAACACTTATACTAAATTAACTTTTTGAAATTTACCCTTAAAATACTAAAGCTAACAGAAAGGGCAGTGTATTTTTTTTTTATTTAGAATAGGGAGTGAAATCAAAATCAAATATGTCCAATATATCCTTTTCTCCTTTTATTCCTCTAAAAATTTGTTCTACAGTAAGATAAAAGAGTTCTTCCTTGCTTTCCTATAATATCTTTACTTGAACTCTAATCTCTAAGCCTTAAAAATGAAAACATTCAATTGAAAGAAAAAAAGGAATTGTAGCAGACATAATTTACATATATGACATATATAAATCAAAATAAATATGACTTGTTCGCCCTATTTTTATTACTCAAGCTACCCAGGATCATTCAGGCTCTCTTCCATATCTAAGGTGTGGTACACCTTCTGAATTCAGTAGACACTTTGAGAGGTCAAATAGAGTCCATCCTTCAGGCAGATGAGACGCTGCCCTATGAGACTTCTAGAGAAGGAAATTCCACAAGCTTCCTCAGTTACACATTCCAGTATCTATGAACCTCACTGTCTGAAAATTTTTCCTTTTCTCTTATCTAAATCCCTCATACTGCAGCTTAAGCCTATTGCCTCCTGTCTGGTCCTTAATGGAGATCATCATCATCCTTCACAGATCAACCTCCTCACACTAGGCTCCTTTCAGATTCTGCAAGCCTGGAACCACTTGATTTCTAACTCTCCTTATTTGCAACTCTTCAATCATTGTTGTTATTGGCCTATGATTTTCTTCCAAGTTGTTTTTCTCCAATCTTGCATTCATTTCAAATACTCTTTACAAATAATTCTTTAAAGAGCAAAGGAAATGAAAATTATCCAGTAATTTTACTACACTAAAACAATCTACTTTCCATTTTCTTTGTTCTTGCCCTGACTCTGTAGACAGACATTGTAACCATACTAAGTCATTTTATTGAATTTATCCCAAGTTTTAAAATTGTTAAGTTTCCCAACCCAGGACGCGCTTAAAATGAGCTACTTTATCATTATAATTTTGACAAAACTGGTATAAAGTTTGTGATCAGAAGAATTTTCTCTATCATTCAATGTATTTAAATGATGACTAGCAAGTACCGTTCTGGGTTCTAAGAAATTAGAGTATTTAACAAATAGTTCTTGCCCACAATCAGCTCTTAACAAAACACTCAGCCAATTAATTTGAATTTTAAAACGATTCTGTATTGATGATTTCAGCATGTACCTAAACTGTGCAGCCTTAGATGGTGGGCCGAGAGAGCTGGATCTTGGGGAGAGCAGATGCTGCAGAAGCCAGGAATGAAGAGTCACCTGGCAGGTAATCAGAGGGGTAGAGGGTTATGATAAATTACCACAGCATCCTCTATCTACTGGGAGGCCAGAGCACCTAAGGACAGAATGCTCAGTGCAATCCACAGTTTAACTGGGCCTCTGTGGGAGGATGTTTTGTCAAAGTCTGGGCTCAGTGGCAGCTGCCTCCCAAATATTTTCTGAATTGTAGTAAGAGAGCTTTGTTACCAGAATGAAACGGCAAATTGGTACAGCTGGAGAATAAGTTAATAGGGTAATGTGACTTTGAGGTAAATCTTAGGAATTTACTTAGTAATTGATGAAACCATCTAATATCATCAAGAGAGCAACAACATTAAAGTAAAAATTGGTTCCACTACCATAACGTCTTCAGATAAATCGCTCTTCACTTCTCACCCTCAGTTTCTTCCCCTATAAAAGCAGACATTTATGGTGTATCCTAGAACTCGGATTCCAGGAAATAGCAAATATTAAAAATGACACATTATCCTTTCGAAAACTGAACATATAATCCCTTCCTTAATGATGGGATTCTCACTAATTCTTAGGCCTAATTTTTTTTTCCAGAAATCTCTTTTATTTCTTTAGATATATAAAACACTATTACTTTATATTCTCTCTGATAATTCTAGTATCTGGGTCTACAGAGTCAATCTGTTGCTTCTGCTGGATCTCATAGTGTATTGTTTCCTTGTGGTGTTTATGAATTTTTAAACCTGGAGATCTCATTTTCTTTTCTTTCTTTCTTTTTTTTTTTTTCTTTTCTTTTCTTTTTTTGTAGAGATGGGGGTCTCTCACTGCCTTGCCCAGGCTGTTCTCGAACTCCTGGCCTCAAGTGCTGGAATTCCAGGCGTGAGCCACCACGCCTGGCCGAGATGTTCCTTTTCCTTGGAACTTGATCAACACAAAATCCTGAGGCCTGATGTGGTTGTGTTCATCTGAGGCAGATTATCAACCGGGGACACTTCTGCCCCCAAGAACACATTTCAGCGTCCTGAGACATTTCTGGGTGTCATAACAGTGTGCACGCACGTGTATGTACCTGCACATGCTACTGGCACCTCGCAGATAGAGCCCAGGGACGCTGCTCATATCCTGCACGGAGACTGAACTGCCCAGAGTCCCTAGGGCGGGCTCCAGGCAGGGTCTGCATGTGCCTCTGCCAGCCACCTAGACCCTGCCAGCCGGGGCCACTTTAAATTCTCCCCTCGTGGTCTCCAGGGCCACACACTAGCCTGATTTCAAGCTGTAAACGTGGAGGACCTATTTTTTTTTTCACCTTGCACGGAACACCAAGGCAGAAAGGCAGTTTTTCCGGAGGTGCCAGCCTGTCTCACATTTCCGCTTCAGCTGCGGGGTCCAGCTCTATGTGGGCGGTCTCCTGATGAAGTCACCCCGGGACAGACACTGTTCTGTCTCCTGCTTCCAGTCCAGTAAAGATGCCAGGATCCCCCAGGGCATGGCAGGCACCCTCAAAAGCAGACGTGGGGAGGCTCTGGTGGTCAGACCCCAGCCTGCTGACGGGGGGCTTCTCCCCGGCTGCTACTGGCCCACCCACTGCACTGCAGTCCACCTGGTGCTGGGGCTGTGGGTCACAGGCCCTCAGGACCTGCTCCCTTTCCTGCCTCGGAGGTCCAGGCCTGGCATCCTTATGTCCCCTGGAAAGCCCACTCCCATCTTCAGGATAGGAGGGCAGCTGCATGCTGGGCTGACTTGGGCCTGTCCTAGGACACCCCTGCAGGCCAGGTGCAGCAGGGGATGTGGCTCTGTGGGGTTGCTGTGGGCAGGTTAGCATGGAGCTGGGCTCCTGAAGGGAGTTGCCACACTGCCTGCCAGGACCCCTCCTCTGAGACAGGTGCCTTGTGGGACAGTTACTAAAGTGCCCTGGACACGAGGGGGCCCTGCGCCCCACACACTCTGACCCCGCATCGGGGGCCCTGCCTCCCACACGCACTGACCCCGCATCGGGGGCCCTGCGCCCCACACGCACTGACCCCGCATCGGGGGCCCTGCGCCCCCCACGCACTGAACCCGCATCGGGGGCCCTGCGCCCCACACACACTGAACCCGCATCGGGGGCCCTGTGCCCCACACGCGCTGACCCCGCATCGGGGGCCCTGGGCTGCAGAACCCATCAATGATGTTGCCGTGCCCCTGGTTCTGGTGACACTGAGACCCTCCAGGCTGGGCTGAGTAGGGTCCCCCCACCAGTGCGTACTCCAGCACCAGCGGGAGTGGGCCTGGGCAGGGGGTGAGGGAATGACACCCAACGAGACCTGCCCCAGCCTCCTCCTGTACCCTAGGGGTTCTCCTTTTCCTTGGCTGAAGGAAGTGGCCTCTCCCAGCTGAAACCTGGGGTCAGGCTGGGCATGAAAGGAAAGGAGGGTGAGCAGGACCCCAGACCTTGGGAATCCTGAGTGGAGGGGACAGGCTTTGCCTATGACATGCCTAGGAGCTGTCTGGGGGCCCTCCTGGGGAGCCAGGCTCACAGGTTGTTGTGTGGGACTCAAGGTGGGGCAGTGGCCTGTCTTAGGCCTAAATTTTAAAGAGATATAGATAGACTATGCTCTCAAGAAGTTTAGTTTTTAAAAATTGAATTTTGGGTTTAAAATACTGAGGGAGTGTATAGCTTAATAGATTCTGAATGAAGAGCAAAACAGCCGATTAATTCATCCATTCATTCAACAAATATATGTCGAACATCACCGTGTAACAGGTTCTGTGCTAAGTGCTGGTAATATTTTGAAGAATAAAATTCAAGGTCCCAGAAAGACAGATATGTCATACTTGAAACAAATCATTAAAGAGAATTTAATGAAGAGTCTGTTTTTAAAAGATGTGAACTGCGTTAATGGAAACTGAAGCACCCTAAGGCTAGCAACAGTGAGGAGGACAGAAAGAGAAACCAAGTAGCCAAGTTGAATTACCTGAGATCATCAAGGAGAAGAAATAGTTATGGGACCCAACAGCTGTAGAAGAGGACTGCCTGAAAGGAGCTATAACCCTCAGTAGAAACACACAGTAGCCTTCTTTCTTATCCTCTGGTCTTTACTTAACTGAACTCAACTGGAGGGCAGAGGCAGGGGACCCCAACTGATGCAGCTCCTAGAGGTCAACAGAGTGAAGAATATACAGCCCATTCCTGCTTTAAAAAAAATGTATTGCTTTGTGACAATTAAACAACAAAGAAACATTAAACAACAAAGAAAGAAATATAATAACAAATATAATATAATAAACAACAAAGAAAGAAATATAATAAGATAATTTCAGATAGTCATGAGGGTCTGAGGAATTTAAAACAAGGTTGTGACTGAGGGGGTGAAGGTCCCTCTAAGGAGATATTTTTACTAAGAACTTAAAAGAAGGAGCCATCTATAAAGATGAGGAGGGCATTCGAGGAAGAAGATAGAGCAAATGTAAAGTAGTAGGCCTTTGGAGGGTTTTTTGCAGTGTTTGAGAATTGGGGGAAAGGTCGAATACTTTTGGCATATGTTAAGGCAGGGAAGAGTGTAATAAATGAGGTCAGAGTAATAGGCAGTGCCCATACCTTGTAGGAGAGGAGACCTTATTGATCATGGCAAGGACTCTAAAGAAAGGGTTCCACTTTAGTGCAATGGGAAGCTATTGAATGATTAGATGCAGGAAATTAATGTCATTTTGTTTATATATCCTAAGACCTCTTAGGCTACTGTGGAATACTAAGGTTTAAGGGTACAAGAATGGAAGCAGGGAGACCAGTTATAAGAATATTTCAGAAGTCCAGAGAGAGTTGGTGGTGGTTTGAGAAAAGGTGGTAACATGAGAATCAAAAAGAAGATAATGTACTTTCACATTGTGTCTTAGTCCACTCAGGCAGCTATAACAAAGTACCATAGACTGGGTGGCTTATAAACAACAGAAATTTCTTTCTTTTTTTTCGAGACGGAGTCTCGCTCTGTCATCCAGGCTGGAGTGCACTGGTGAGATCTTGGCTCACTGCAAGCTCCACCTTTCGGGTTCACGCCATTCTCCTGCCTCAGCCGCCCGAGTAGCTGGGACTACAGGCACCTGCCACCATGCCCAGCTAATTTTTTGTGTTTTTAGTAGAGATGGGGTTTCACCGTGTTAGCCAGGATGGTCTCGATCTCCTGACCTCGTGATTCGCCTGCCTCGGCCTCCCAAAGTGCTGGGAATACAGGCGTGAGCCACCACGCCCAGCCATCAACAACAGAAATTTATTTCTTACAGTTTTGGAGACTGGAAAGTCCAAGATCAGTGTACCAGCATGCTCAAGGTTTGATGAGGCCCTGCTTCCAGGCTCATAGTTGGCTGTCTTCTTGCTGTGTCCTCACATAGTAGAAGGGGCAAGGAAGCTTTGTGGTGTCTCTTTTATAAGGGCGCTAATCTCTTATTGTCCTTATAAAACATGAGTAAAGCAATGAAATATAAACAGATAATTTAGTCAAAACTGAAACTGGAGAGAGAATAGCTTTCGTGGAGGAGTTGACATTGAAGCTAGATCTTAGAGAATAGGCAGGATTTGGGCATTCAAATGTAGGGGGAAAAATGTATTCTGGATGGAAAATGGAATGAGCAAAAGAACATGGTGAAACACAATATTTGAAGGCATGCTCAATATTTCAATATTTCAATGAAATAATATTTCATTGTTATGGGAAACAATGAAAAAATAGAGTACATGCAGTTTAAGGAATATTTTCTATTTGATAAACAATAAAGAACCACTAAAATGTTTTAAAGAAATGCATGACAATGTCACAGCTACATAAGAGTGGAGTAGTCTTGTTCTAGAAATGACAAAATATTTTGTGTTAGACTAACACTCCTCATAGATAACAATTATAAACTCTGGACGAGTATTAAAAATAATTATTTAAGGTACAAAATAACAATCAACAGGGATTCAAAAAGAAGGTGATTCAACCCTTGAAAGAAGGTAACTGCATTGAGTGAGATTTGTTTTAATGTAGATTTTCTCTGGAGGGTATCTTGCAGACCAAGTGATGCAGGGTAGCTAAAATTCATAAAGAAAGTCATTGTCTTTCTGAGTTGTGGAGTCAGAGAGTGAGCTCAGGGATTCCAGGGTGACTGAATTTAAACAGAAAAATTGCTGAAAGGAGAGATTCACAGAGGAGGAAGCCACAAAATCTGCATATAAACTCCCTTCAAATCCTTGACTAACTACTGAACTATGCGTGCATGGTAGAGACTCCAAAACGCCCAGCAGATAGCAATAGTTAAAAGACTAGGCCGGGCGCTGTGGCTCACGCCTGTAATCCCGGCAGTTTGGGAGGCTGAGACGGGCGGATCACCTGAGGTCAAGAGTTCGAGACCAGCCTGACCAACATGGAGAAACCACGTCTCTACTAAAAATACAAAATTAGCCAGGTGTGGCAGCACATGCCTGTAATCCCAACTACTTAGGAGGCTGAGGCAAGAGACTCTCTTGAACCCGGGAGGTGGAGGTTGCGGTGAGCCGAGATCACGCCACTGCACTCCAGCCTGGACAACAAGAGCGAAACTCCATCTCAAAAAAAAAAAAAAAAAGACTTGTAAACTGAGCAGAGATTTCACTGATGCCCTGCTGCTACAACAAAAATCAACATTCTTCAGAGAAAGGTAACAGACTCCAAAATCTCTACAAGTTATCTTGTTTTTTTTGTTTTTTTTGTTTTTTTTGTTTTTGAGACAGTCTCGCTCTGTCACCCAGGCTGGAGTGCGGTGGCGTGATCTCGGCTCACTACAAGCTCCGCCTCCCAGGTTCACGCCATTCTCCTGCCTCAGCCTCCCCAGTAGCTGGGACTACAGGCGCCTGCCACCATGCCCGGCTAATTTTTTCTTTTTTTTGTATTTTTAGTAGAGATGGGGTTTCACAGTGTTAGCCAGGATGATCTCAATCTCCTGACCTCGTGATCTGTCCGCCTCGGCCTCCCAAAGTGCTGGGATTACAGGCATGAGCCACCGCTCCCGGCCAACAAATTATCTTTAATGCTTTGTATATAATTTAAAAATTATTAGAAACTGGAAGAAAAAGTAAAATGTGACTTATACTCAAGAGACAAAGCAGTCAAGAGAAACTGAACTCTGAAATGCCCCAGATGTATAATTAGTAGAAAAGGACTTTAAAGCAGTTATTATAAATATGCTCAAAAATGTATAGAAATTATGGTCATAATCAGTGAACGGATATGGGATATCAGCAGAAAAATGGAAATTTTGGAACTACAGCATATAATATCTGAAGTGGAGAAATCCTGAATGAGCTTAACAATGGATTGGAGATTTCACGGGGGGAAAAGGAGGTGCAGAGTGCAGTGAATTTGAAGTTCAAGCTGCAAAAAGAAAAAACTATTGAAAGAAATTAATAAAGGCTTTGTGACAATGGAACAATATCAAGGAGTCTCCATGTATATCATTGAAGTCTTAGATAAAGAGAAGAAAATATTTGAAGACATAATGGTCTAATGTTTACAAATTTATTTAAAACATCAACCTACATATCCAAGAATTTCAGGGAACCTGAAGCAGGATAAACATAAAGAAAACAAAGTACATCACAATCAAACTGAAAAAACAAAGACAAGGGGAAACTCTTGAAAGCAGCTGGAGGGAAAAGAACATATTATATACAAAGGAACACTGATACCAATAATGACTTCTCATCAGAAACAGTGGAGACAGAAGAAACTAGAATATATGTAAGTACTGAAGTAAATTAACAACAACAACAACAAAATACTGTCAACCATAATTCTATATCCGGTGAAAAGATCCTTTGAAAATAAAGGTAAAATAGACTTTATGGGATAAATGGAAACTGAGAGAATTTATAAGCGGAAAATCTGCACTAAAAGAAGTTATTCAGGTGAAGAAAATGACATTAAATGGGAACTAAGAATTACAGGAAAGAATGAAGAGCAACAGAAATGGGAAATACATGAGTAAACATAAAAACTGCCTTTTTAAAGTTTTTTCTTCTCTTAACTTTCTTAAAAGATAACTGAAAATTTAAACACTTCCAAGGATTACTAAACATGTGTGGAAAGTTTTAACATGGAGAATAGAAACCAAGCAGCAGACCTTAATAAGGGTATTTCTGTTGAAATTTCAGAACACAGGGGACTAAAGAAGACTCCACATGCTTCCAGAGAGGAAAAAAATCACATACACTGTATACAGAATGATAAAAAGAATTGCATTAGGACTTTTTAATAGCAACACAGAAAATAAGACATTGCCTTCATGTATTTGAAAGAAATAGTTTCTAACCTATAATTCCATAATCATTCAATCAGGTGAAAGGAAATAAAATAGACTTCATTAGATGTTTGAGGCCTCAACAAAAAGTTACATCCCATGCATCCTTTCTAAGACTATTTAGGAGGTGCTCCAAGAAAGAAAACATTACAGGGATAAGAAATAGAAGTTTTGGCACAAGAGAATAATAGTAACAAGGCATCTCATGAGGACAGCTGTACACCAGATGTAGAGATTAAAACAAACTAGGGAGAAAAAACTTCAAAACAACCGACTTTTAAACTATTTTCTGGGCTACTTAGTGGATCCTTTCAATCTGACAGCTTAAGTCCTTCTGGAAATTCTATTAAAGTATTTGTTGATAGTCCCACCCTTCTATTTCTCCATTTAATTTCTTGGCATATATCAGGGAAACAGCCAAAAGAAACAACACAAAATTGGATAGAAAGTGGAGGACAGAGGCATATTGGAATTTAAGGACTTTTGTTTTCACTTGAGTTTTCCCAAAAGCAGAGCCTGCTGCAAAAATTTATGAACAGGGAGCAGGAGTGAGAGACAGAAGAGTGAGGGAATGTGAAAAGGCATATATATAGATGCATTATTAATATCACCATTGTAGGCAACTTGTGCTCAGCCCTGCCTGGAATCTTCTCAGGAGTATTTAGAATACCTTTTGCAATTATGTACTTAAGGTTTGACTATTTTTATCCATCAACTTGTATCCTCCATTAGTTAAAGTTTGCTTTGGGGATGTAAACCCCTGTTGGCTTCTCGACTGAGCATGCCTGCTTGAACAGAGGGCTTCCCAATGGCAATTGTGGCATTGGAAAAACCCAAGGGCAAAAGTGCAAAACATCCAGTGCTTGAGGAAAGATGTCAGCCTGACGTAAGACAAACTACCCACTGCATCTACACTGTAATCAGAGATGAAGCCAAGAGGATATGAGTCAGAAAGCCAAAAACAACCCATACAGTCTATCCTTTGTACCACACAGATACACCTACGCCCTAGAATAAGTTCCAGCAACCTCTAAGTCTTCAAGGTGGTAGTCAGCCACAATCTCTACATGTGACTTAACGCACAAATATTAATGGAATAAGTTACAGCCTTCACTGCTACAACTGCAGGTCCTGCAGTTATGTTTTATATGTATCATCTCCTTCCTCCACAATCCATATTAGATTTCCCTAACCCTCCATCAGCACTTCTACTTTTCTAGGTTTTTAGCCTAGTGGGGTGACTCAGACCTTCAGCTCCAAACAATCCAAGCTCTTGATGACCTTGCTCTTGTCAGGCCGTGGTTGCTGTAATTGCCATTTACCACTACATTATAAGCACATAAATGCCAGAAATTGCCAGTGCTTTAACTATCTCAGATGTCCAAAGCTTCAGTTTTCAATGCCTCCTCGTCCTAAATCTTTCCTGGTGAGAGAGTCTGGTACTATATGTCATAGCTTAGGTTCTGCTAGAAAGCAAAGCCCAGTCAATGAGATAATCCTATGGAGTACAAAAGGAGACCAAAGAGAGTAAGGGAAGAGAGGAAAGTCTATACCAAGGTGCATTTTTATTATATAGCTTTGGGACACTGGAACTCAACTCTGGCAGCTAGGGGAAATAAGCATACAGAATGTACCTTAGAGCTGTTTGTTAGAAGAATAACTTGGGAAAGCATGTATTCCTATGTTTCCATCCCTCATTAGTTGAACATTGCTCTCAAAAGTTAAACTTCCATGCATTTTGGAGCTCTATAGGTAAGCTTAACAAGTAAAACCGCATTCCCAGGTGTGGCATTGAAGAAGCCCAGTGGAAAAAAAGTAAAAAGTACATGGTATTCACTTGAGATTATTCTGTTGTTGTAATATGAGTCAAATCCAGAATGCCCATTGCATCCAGGCTGGAATCAGAGATGAAGCTATGAAGATGTGGGTTAGCATTTCAGAGGCTCTGATACAACCTTGTATGAACTTCTCAAGGAGTTTGGATTTAATTTGGTAAAACATTTAAAGACTGTAAATAGAGGAGTAACATAATTAGGTTTGTATTTTAGAAAGATTACACTTGAGACACTGGAGAAGATGAATTAAGGCAGAAAATGGGATAGTAAAGTACAGGAGACCAGTTTAGAAGTTTCACCTACAACTGATAGGCAGTGTCAGTGGAAACAAGGAAGGAATGAATTAATAAGCTACTTCAGATACCGAATCAACAAGAAAAAGTTGAGAAAAGCTTCACTTTGAAAATTTGCTCAAAGCTATCGCTGTAACAAAGTATTAACAAACTAGTCATTACCTATCAATTAGTAGGTGGTATAGAGTTTGTTGACTAAATCAATGTGGTTTCAAACTTAGGCGAATGGGTGGATCATAAGGCCAGTCACGGTAGATGCATTTAAAAAAAATAAATCAACTCATGTTAACTGTGGTTATGAACGAAAAACAATGGTAGAGGAGAAATTAATGTAATTTTTCATTTTCACTTTCTAAATTATTATTTTGTGGATTTTTATCTTTCAAAATGAGCTGTTAGTCAATATTAGGCTCTAAAGTCAGGGGAAAAAATAGACATAGGAAATTTAAAGACTAGAATTGCACACATGCATGCAAAAAGCAATCTTGTCTCTTATGCCCAGAAAAATGTGGTGTTCTTGCTTTTTAAAAGTATTTTTTAAATGACATACAATAAAATTTTAAAATACTGTATTAATAGAACTCTGCAGGAAAAAAATCAAATGCCACTGAAATACTGCAAGTATCAATGTCTATCACTTGATATGATGATGATTTAAGATGGAAACAAGTCTAATAAATCTTTTAATTTCAGCTTCTCAATTCTGAAAGAGCTCTGCCCTATCCTATGCATCTCTTTAACTATTATTTGAATACTTATCAAATGAATATGTATATACACCTTTATTCTCCTTCTTAGAATCCTTATTCTTCCAAGTATCTAGCACCACTCGTTTCATTTCTTTTACTAAATAATATTCAATGAGCAACTACTATGTACCACTGTGCTACCATGTTAATACTATCGTGAGTAACATAGGTGGAGGTAGTAGTTGCCCTTCTGATGATTAAGTTCTAGATTCGTGTTCTGGCTTCAGTAGTTTAATTAATAATATAACTTCAAGTAATTCACTTAATCTTTCTGAGCTCAAATTCCTCATTGTTAAAGGTAGGGAAGAGGAAGAATATTACATATACTACAGGATTGTGTTGAAGTAGATATTACTCATCCTTTGATGCATTCATTGATTAAATAAATACTTAATAAGTGGATTCCATGTCTAATATATGCCAGGCTCTATATGTTTTGTGAATCAAAAATAATATGCCAGTGCTGTGAGTTACTATTGTGTCTATGCAACAAACTAATTGACATTTTTTGTTTGTTGATTTGTTTGTTTGAAATGCTTTTTCAGTCATCATATTCAGTAAATTCAAGTACCAAAAGGACATTTTCTAGTTCAAACGCAGCGACAATTTTAATTGCTAAATTCAATAAATAATTTGCAAACCTGATAAAGAAGATAGCATTTTACTTCTAAGCAGTCAAAAAGGCACTCAGCCAAGAAAACCAGAAAGTAAACTGAGGTAAAAAGAAAAATAATGAGTAAAAAGAGAAGAAACTGAAGCAGGAAATTTGGGAAGATGGCTTGAAATGTACTTTTTCATAATTATGTGAGCTCAAACTCTTTTTCATTAGCTTTCTTAGTGTGAGGACTACCTGAAAATATGAGATACTTCACTGATAATCAACCTGTTTGTTGGCTGGAGTTCTGCAGAGCACTTTATAAGGTGACTGACTTATCATAAGGTGTTTGAGATATCATCTGTTTTTTGATATTTGCATTACCTGACTTTTGAAACCAAGTTCCACACATATCTTTACATTATAATATAGCATTTGTTACCAAGTACAAGCAGTAGACATGGCAGAAAATTAATTGTACAGAGTTGAACTTATTTTACTGGAACAGACAAGGAGTGAATATAAAGGGAGAGAAATATTTTGTTATATATGCCCACAACTTTTATCGAACCTTACTTCTTTACATATTTTGATGGGATTAATTCTACATAAGTGTTTTATGCCATTTGTTATCTACAATGCAATATCAGTTTTTCTGCCTGTTCAAGGCTTTATTTTAAATATATGCACATACG
The DNA here is from genome assembly GCF_028885655.2 of Pongo abelii. Lineage (NCBI taxonomy): Eukaryota > Metazoa > Chordata > Mammalia > Primates > Hominidae > Pongo > Pongo abelii. Next base: position 35,938,458 of record NC_071998.2, read on the forward strand.
TATATATTTTATGACCTCAAGGAATTTGAAAGCCTCTCACATATACCACCTGTTTCCTTTATTACCACTTTAGTTTCAGGACTGACAACCAGGAGCAATAAATAAATCTGGATTAAAATGCAGTAAAATAAGAGTTAAAAATCAGGAGAGGAACCTGAATAACTTTGGAAATGAGTGGAATCTCTAAGATTAAAAGTAAAAGGAACTCTACATAAGCATTGTACTCTAGTTAACAAAGTTATTTCTTAGTTAAAATAACTAGGGTACAAGTTAAAAATTCTGATATTCCAATACCTGTATACTGGAATTGACAGATGGCAGGAGCCAGGATTATCACTGTTGGAATGGGAGTGTACAGATAAACAAGGGGATAAGGCTAAAATGATACATGTGATACTGGATTAGAGTTGGAGACATCAGTATGAACACTCATGTTTAGCTCAAAATTGATACAGATGGCTATGTATAGAAATATATGTGTGTGTATATATATATAAATTTTTTTTCTGTGTGTGTATACACAGCATACACACACATAGCGTAGTATGGTTCCTTGCTCTGTAAGCTGAGAGGGCCCAGAAGTAACTACACGCTCGTACCAATAAGCATAACCAGTGTCCAGATCTTGGTTCCTAATAAAAGGAAACTGACTAAAGGAATCAGGGCACATTGTAGAAATGACTAATCCTAGGACTGGCACAGGAAATAAACAAGATGAGACTGGAGGATGTTGTAGTGCCAGAAATGAAAAAATGTGCTAGTAAACACACACACAAATCCTACATTTGCTAAGGTATGTCAAAGAAATACAGAAGTCAACTGAAAGAGCTCTCAGTGGCCAAATCTGGAACTATGTAAGCAACAAAATAATAAAAAAGTATTAGATTATAACCCAAAGTATAAAATTATTATCAATGAGCTCATACTGAATGACTGAATAAATAAATAAAAGGAGAAGTAGAAAAAATCTCCCATGCAGAAGAATCCCCAAAAGTTTATGCAACAACTTCACCCTCAAGATGGGGAAATAAAACTTCCTATTCCTAAAATGTGGACTGCTCACTGTGACCAATTCTAATAGAAAGGAATTTTACAAAATGCCTAGTCAATACTCCTTAAAATTGTCAAGGTCATCAAAAACAAAAAAACTATGAGAAAATATAACAAGCCAAGAAAAACGTAAGGAGACATAACTAAATGAATGGTTGAATGGTGGTATCTAGGACAAGATACCAGAACAAAAAGTATATTAGGTAAGAACATAAAAAATTCTAATAAAATATGGACTTTAGGTAATGACAGTGCATCAATCTTAGTTAATTGATTGTAACGAACATACAATACTAATGAAAGATACTAATGATAAAATACGAATGAATGATGTTAATGACAGGAAAAAATTACTGTGGAGTTTATGAGAACCCTTTGTACTATCTTCTCAATTTTTCTGTAAGTCCAAAACTATTCTAAGAACAAAATATATTTTTAAAAATAAATAGACAAGAGGCCTTTGATAAAATATCAATACTTATAAATTTTTAAGAAATTAAAAATGATAAGATACTTCCTCAGCATGATATATTGGAGAACTTTCTAAACTTAGAAGCTTGGAAAGAAATCACAGAGGAAATTTTACACTGATTAAACAACTTTCAAGTTTCAAAAAAATCTCTCAAATTAAAGGATTAAAAAACAGAAAATATAGTCAAAGTAAAAACAATAAGAGTTGGTATTCTGAATCTATATACAGCCCTTACAAATTTATTTTTTTTAAAAAAAAACATCTATTTTAAAAGGGGCCAAGGTCATAAGAAGGCAATTGAAGTTAGAGAAAATTAAAGAACTCAAAAAATGGAAAATCGTTTTGTCTAACTGCTACTCAAAGAAATAAATATTAAAGCAAAAAAGAGATACACTACCATTCTATGTCTATTAAAATCCAAAACTGTATACATATATATAGCTGGCTATTACATTTATATGGTTATATATGTATAACCATATATATTTAACCATATATATTGTTATAGGAAAAAAACAGTTTCATCAGACGATGCTAGTGAAAGTATAAATGGCTGTATAAACTTTTGGTATATTTTTGTAAAATTCTATTGTGTTCATATGACTCTAATAATCTATCTCACAAACTGGAAAACTGTTTCTGTAAAGGGCCAGAGAGCAAATATTTTAGGCTTTGTGGGTCACATAAGCTCTGTAGCCACCCTCAATTCTATTATGGTACAGAGACAGCAGTCATACACGATATGTAAATGAATGCGTGTGGCTGTGTTCCACGCATAGCAGTAGTCCAGATTTGGCCTATAAACCATAGTTTTCCAATCACTGAATAAGGAATAACAAAAGTGAAAGAAAATGAATGAAACAAGATTACATATACCATATGATCTCAACTACATAAAAAGTATTTGTAGAGAAAAATGCCAGCAGAAACAGCATTAAAATGTTGACCAGCTTTTTCTCTGGATAATAGAATAGAGACTTTTTCCCCATTATTCCTACACTTGCAACTTTTTAGTGTTTCAAAAATAAGAAAAAGAAATCCTAAAGGTAGTTTCTTTGATTTGTTTTTATCAGCAAGCTGGAGGTCCCCGGGCCAATTTAAGATTTGAAAGTATTCTTATATGTAATATTTATACACATTCAAGAAAGTATCTAAGTTAATCCTCGTCCAATTCTCTATAAAAATGGGCTCCTTTCAAAATTCAAAAATTACATTTTAAATATTACTTTTTTTCATCAATTCAGATTTTGATTCTGTGTCTATTGTTAGTTATTAATGAAATGCTTCACTTCTTCCGGAGCTTCTGATACTTTCCAAAGATCCCCTAAAGCCACTGTATTGGAAAATGTTGCCTGCTTTTCTAAAGCTCTTTTTAATGACTCATATTCTTAATAACCTCTGTTTAAGTGACAAAAGAACCACTGTTGTTAGGAGTGGTGTACAGTGCATTACACAAGTTTACCCTGGCAAGCCGCAGGGGCTAATCAGCAATCCTGTGTCAGCACTTTTCTGTCCCACCAGTATGGACACAGATGGGTGTGCAAACTGCTCGAGGCTTCTCACTGGGCCAATCAAAACATGGAAAACAAAGGTCTTTATCAGCTCAATGCTGACCACAGTTCCCTACTGGATTGCTGAAAAAAAAAAAAAAAAAAAAGTTGCATTTTTTTCTTAGCTTTTCATATACAAAATACCTCTCACCTGAGAGAAATAAGATTTCATTCACAGCCTAGGACTTAAGTTTATTATTCTGGTGACAGTATGTAATTGCTCCCTTTGGAAAAAGGGAAAATGAAGCCTTTTTCAGTCTTTCTCTAAGAACTTACAAAACAATCCAATATCTTTCTGAATACACAGGATGCAAACCAAGGACAACTAGTTAGCCTGGAGCAAAAGTACACTGTTGGCCTGACACTACATAAATAAAGGAATATGGAAAACTGAAACCATTATCTGAGACCATTGAGACCATTCCAGGGAGAGAAAGATGTACTTCTTTTTCTGGAAGCATCTTCTCTGCTTTGCTGTCTCTCAAAGAGCTCTACCCCTGCCACCTTAAAGGTATTCATCTCCTTTCCTTCCCCTCACCCATTATTCTCTCTCAAAAGACATTTGTGCTATAGAGTTTGCCATTTTCTATAGTTTAGATTTATGAATTTGTATCTCTTTCCCTTACTAGAAGCATATTCTTCTTGGGGGCAGAGACCACAGTCTGTCTGTTTAATGATGTGCTGTTTTCTACAGTAAATATGTGATTAAATACTTGTTGAATGTGCAGATGAATAACAGAATAATTTAGTAAAAAGACACTAGATGGCTAATCAGATAATGTGTATTCTAGTTCTGGCTTTATTATCAACCATCTAGGTGCATTAGTGAGGTTTCAACTATACTAATGCTGGGTAACCACCACCCCAAATCTTGGTAACTGACATCAGCGAGCATTCACTTCAGGTTTGCTGTGATCTTGCTATGCTTGTTGGCATTCAGCCTTCGAGTTGCGTTCAGATTGGCTCCATATGTCTCTTCATTCTGGGACCAACCTGAGTAGCTACTCAGGGAATGTTTTCATGGTGAATGTCAGAAGCACAAAGAAAAAAGCAGAAATATGTGAACTTCTTACAGCCTCAGTTTGGAACTGACACGTTGTCACTTCCAACGGCATTCCACTGGCCTAAGCAAACCACATGGCCAAGCCCAACATCAGGAGGGCAAAGAGGTAAACTTCACCAACAGTGACAAACAATAATCAACCACATTAAACACGTAAAATTCATAAAGTTGCCATTTCTGGAATAAAGAATGACAATTCTAGTCCTGACTCTTAGGGCTCTTTTGAAGGTCAAATGGTTTGATGTAAACACTATTATATTAAAATTCAGTTTAACCCAGAGTTAGAAATTACATAGGCACTAGATGATTAAAAATGACCAAGTCATTTTTTTCTTATATAGAAAAAGTGACTACAATTAAAATACAATATAATCATTGCTATAATATAATTTGTGTATAAAATATTGTGGGAATAGGTGATAGAGTTAAGTAAATCTGAGTGGTAGTGGGAAGGCTTTACTAACAAAGTGATGCCACTTTAAAAATAAGTAAGAATTGGAGTGGGGCATGGTGGCATGTACCTGCAGTCCCAGCTACTCAGGAGGCTGAGACATGAGGATCGCTTGAGCCAAGGAGTTTGAGGCTGCAGTGAGCTATGATTGTGCCACTGCACTCTAGCCTGGACAACAAAAAGAGACCCTGTCTCTAAAAAAAAATTAAAAATAAATAAATAAAAATTAAGGATGCGAACAGTGAAGTCAAAGAAAGTATGAAGAGAGGAGACTTTCAGTAATATTTTCTTTTTAGGGTGAAAAAGAGGGATTTGAAGCAAATATGGCAAAAAGTTGTAATCTGATGAATCCAGATTTTAGAAGAATACATGTCATATTATTTTCTGTGTTTGCTTGAAATATTTCATAATCAATCAAAAAAATTATGGGGAAGGGGTGGGTGTGGGTGAAGATCAAAAAACTATCAGGTACTATGCTTAAAAACTTTTTTCTTATTTTAAGATAGGTCCCTGGAGACAAAAAAAAAAAAAAAAAAGAGGAGGCTATTCTGGACTGAAAGAGTACAAGTGGTAGAAAAAGCAATTTGGTTTTCATCGATTGTAGTGTGTGAGACAAAACGGTGGAAAAGAATACGGCAAGAGGAATGGGAAGGGGTAGTTTTCGTTTTCTATGGCTGCCCTAATGAGTACCACACACTGGGTGGCTTTAAACAGAAATTTATTATATCACAGTCCTGGAGGCTAAAATTCTGAGGTCAAGGTGTGGCAGCGGTGGTTCCTTGGAAGGCCCTAAGGAAGAATCTGTTCCATGCCATCTCCCAGCTTGTGATGACAGGCATCATGCCCTAGCATTTCCTTGATAATAGATACATCACTTCAATCTTTGTCTCCACCTTCACATAATATTCTCCTTCTGTGGCTCCGTATCTGTCTTTTTTCTTTTTGTTTTCTTTCTCTCTTTCTTTCTTTCTCCTTTCTTTTTTTGACAGGGCCTTGCTCTTTTGCCCAGGCTGGATTGCAGTGGTGAGATCACTGGTCACTGCAACCTTGACCTGCTGGGCTTAGGCAATCCTCCCACCTCAGCCACCTCAGTAGCTGGGACTACAGGCATGCAACACAACACCTGGCTAGTTTTATTTTTTGCGAAAACGGGGTCTTGCTATGTTGCCCATGCTTGTCTCAAACTCCTAAGCTCAAGTGATCCTCCAACTTTAACCTCCCAAAGTGCTAGGGTTACAAGCATGAACCACCATGCCTAGCTTTTTTTTCTTTTTCTTTTCCTTTGAGACAAGTTCTCACTCTGTCATCCAGTCTGGAGTGCAGTAGCATGACCATGACTCACTGCAGCCATCTTTGTGTCTTTATACAGCCATCTTCCCACTGTGTTCAAATTTCCTCTTCTTGTAAAGACACCAGTCGTGTTGGATAAACGGCCCATGCCATTCCAGTATGACCTCATCTTCATTTAACTAACGTCATCTGCAATGACCGTGTTTCCAAATAAGACCACATTCTGAGCTACTGGGGATTAGGACTTAACTGATGTTTTGGTTTGGTGGGGGACATCATTCAATCCATAAGAGTGGTAAGGATATCATTACTATTGTTTGGCTATTATTAACAAGTTTTCAAACTAAAAATTCAAAGGAAGAGCATAATATACTGTTAACCATTTGGAAGACCTCCTCAGGGCACCTATAACTTAGCTGACTCTGTGGAAGAAAGGAAATCCTAAGAAGGAGGATGCTTTATGTTTCTTCCATCTTGTTATTCATGTGCATCCCAGGTTCACTCACATTATGCTCTGTTTCAAACCAGCCCGCACTGGGTGACTCACTACCCTGCTCCACTGTCATTTGCCAACCAGTTTCATCATCCAAAGGCAAAACTCTCTGGCTATTACCACCACTATCTTGAACTGCAATGCTTTGCCCTGAAGCTACTTTTTTTAACCCTGGACTCCCCAGAACTAATATGACCACCATGATCTAGCACTAATGGTCTGCCTCATGTTTCCATCTCTAAGAAGATTTCATCAGTAAATCCTTCACAATGCATGGAGTACTTGGGCAGAATTTTCAGTCCCTGTAATCTATTTTCCAGTTTATAGCTATAAAAATGCTGAATAATTTCATATCTGTTCTACAGAGTACTTGGTCCATCACTTACTCTAGCTAAGTGGCTTTTCCCCTCCCACTGCTTGATCTGGCTCTTACCAGTTTCTCTATGCCCCAACTCACACCCTCTCTTTTCTGCTTGCTAGCATCTAAATCCACTTCCTTCTGAGCCTTGAACATACCAAGGCCTTTCTCCCCTCCAATCCTTTCCACTTGGCCCTAGACTTTGGAGTGTCCTCCTTCCAGCTCCTCACGTATCTGCTCATTCTCAAACTTAATTCTCATTCTCAAACATCTCTTCTTTGGGTAGGCTTTCCCTGATCATTCTATCTAAAACACCCTCCCCTTGATTATCTGATTTATTGCCGTTTTTATTTCCTTCCAGTGTTATATGTTCATTTCTTTATTTACTGGTCCACCATACCTCTCCTTTATAAAAACGGATAATATGTCCATTGAGTTCACCAATAGTCTATGCTCCTAATACAGTGCCTGGCACATATAGGTGCCTAATAAATATGAATTGATGAAAAAATAAATCTGTGTGCTCAGGCCTTCTAAAAATTTTCACAAGTTTGGACTCAAAGCAGGAAATGTAGAAGTACTTGCCTTGGCCACCTGTTAGTGCTAGTGCCCTAGGAGATCCCTGGTTCTGTTACCCAGATTCTTGGCCTGGGTTAGACTTTATTCTAAAGCCTCTTACCTTGGGCTCTTGAAATAGATCCAAAGTTCTGGTTTCCAAATTTTGCTTACAAGAAACATGGACCTAGAATATCAACTGGTCTCCTGCTTGGCTCTTCCTAAACTTGACCACTTGTATATTGAGTTTTATAATATCTGCTGCTCCTACTTAATTGACAACCACAGAATTCATCACAGACTTTCCAGAATCTTTGTTGGACTCAATTCCTGTCCTCCCTATCTCTTCTCTCTATCTTCTCACTCTAAATTTTCCTTCTGCTTCTACCCCTATCTTGGCATAACTGTAAGTGTTAGGTTGGTGCATAAGTAATTGCGGTTTTTGCCGTTGAAAACATAATTACTTGTGCACCAACCTAATATAAAAGGGTGGTTGACATGAAGACATCTTTAAAAGCTAATCATTCCAATTCACAATAGACTCTTATTGGTGGTTTGTGGAAAACTCCAAGTATATCTGTCTCATTGAATACAATACACCTCCATGTCAATGATTAAGATTTATGCATTTATCAACTTCAATACAGATAGGAGCTAAATCTACACTGTTTCAGCCATGGGTACTTTTGAACAATGTTCAACATACGATTGAGGCCATTTACGACACTGACAATGGGTGTGCCTTAAAGACTCTCTTCTTGTTCACCTAGTTCTATCACTTTCCTTACATTCCAGTGTCCATAATGCATTTAAGAAAAGCTACTGTGGGTTGCCTGGATATTTTCCAAGCTCTGGATACCATGGTTAGTCACATGGAATGTGGAATGGGCTAGACATCTTGGAATTGCTCTTGTTAAATTAGTGTAAGAGACTGACCCAATTGCTTTAATAATCAGTATTTATTTAACAAGTTCCTGTGAAGAAAGCTATGTAGTTGTCTTGTAAAGTAGCTTCTTGAAAGGTTTTTATTTTTGTCTGGATATGATAAAGATCATTACATGGTATGTCTAACTGATGACTTAGTGCTCTTCTAGTACATAGACACTTCTATGGGAAAAAGAACTAGACAATAAGTAGTAATGACTTAATACATGCTATGTTTCCAGTTCAATTTGCTTTGATAATAATCAGATAATCCCCAGGAACACAAATATTTGTCTACAGTGATTGGACAGTCTGTTAAAATTCGCATTCTCAGTCCATCCAAACATCATTTGTCCTTTATACGACCCACATATTGTCAAGAGGTTAAAAATGTTGAAAAATTCCTGTGGCGTCCTTAGTTTTTGTCCTATCTGGCAGAGAAACATCAGGATCCTTAATTTTCTTTTCAACATAGCATGCTATTTATTCACAAGCAATGCTTCTCTGTCTTAACCAACAAAATAGGAAACAGATTTTTAAATTCTAAAAGCACTATAAATTCATAACATTTTTCCTTTGAAGTAAAATGTTTTATATAATTTCAATGAAATATGAAAAGAATTCATATGATCAGAAAGCTTAACAATTAAAAATATAATAACTTGCCCTCTGTGGGAAAGACCAAGATTTTAAAGGTAAACAGGTATTATTAGAGAGCTTGGTAAAGTAACTTTAAAATATAGCAGTTTTTATATTCTAGAATATATTTCAAAATATGAATCAACCCTAAATATAATTATATATGACAGTCCCTATTTAGGCATTTTTTAAAGTATTACATTTTACCTTGGTTTCAAGTTTCCTGGTACCAAGGTAAAATGTACTTTAAGAAAAGATAAGTTATCTATTCCAATAAAACCATAGTAGACAAAGCCTTTATCAAATGTTTCAAGTACCTGTTAAATTTTAAATTATCATAGGACTAACTATAGAGGACACCTTCATACTTTCAAGTAGTATGCTGCTGCTCCTACTTAATTAACAACCATAAATAAAACCATAGTAGACAAAGCCTTTATCAAATGTGTCAAGCACATGTTAAATTTTAAATTATCATAGGACTAATTATAGAAAACACCTTCATACTTTCAAGGTTAATATCTTTATATACACACCTAATGTGCTTTCCAACAAGACTTTAAAAATGCAGATTCACTATTAGTAATACACGACAATTAATATTAGTCACCAAAATCAAAAGCATAGGTGGGTTTCACTTCTTTCAATCAGTGTCAAGTCTTTAGAAAAAAAAGTGCAACATGAAGGAAATTTCTCAGATAATTATCATTGGAAAAGGAAGTTAGAACTCAGCTCTAATCCGGGAGATGGGAGCCCTTAAAACAGTGTATTGGATAGAATCTTATTAAATTGTATAATAAGCATGTTGCTACTAAAGGTCAAAGCAGTAGACCACCACTTCTCCTAAAGTGATTTGAAGCCTAAAGTGGATGTCTGAATTACCGCCTTTATTTACCTAGTCCACTGCCTTTATCTACCTAGTCCACTGACCACCCTTCTTCTCTTCACACAATTTTCCATCTCCTTTGCCCCCCACAACCTGGTCTTGCCCAATGAGCCCAGCCTGATTAACCCCAACCAGCACTACAGCTTCACTCTCACACTGTTCCTCTACTCAAGGATATTTTGCCTTGGGTCTATGTTCAGCAGTTGTCTTTCTCTCTCTCTCTCTCTCTCTGCATGTGTGTGAGTGGGTGTGAGGGTGGGTGTGTGTGTATAAGTTCTGGAGTCATTCATGCTGTGCTCAAATCCAAGCTCTGCTTTTACTACCATGAAGCAGGTTAACTAACCTCATCAAGCCTCAATGCCCCCATCTGTAAAATGGGAATTATAACTGAATTTACCTAATGGGGATATTGTGAGGAGAAAATGAAGCAATGCAGGTAAAGCACTCAATACAGTGCTAGTAGATAGTGAACACACAATAAGTATCACTAATTATTATTTTTGTTTATATTTATTATTTCACCAAGAGAGAGGCACTTCTGTTTAGTACAAAGGCAATATATTTTATATTATTTTGTATCATTCTGCAAGTATGATGACTGCACTGTTCGAACTAAAATCAGGACAAATGACCTGGCAAATCACAGGCATTTACATGGCAAAGAAACAGAAGCACTGAAATAAAAAACAGTGCCAGGTAATCAGGATGGGAAAATCACTGTGCTTTGCTTTTCTAATAGAGTGAGTTTTCAGATAAGAGTATGCCAGGTTTATGCAAGTTAAGGGGCAGGATTCTGAATTTATGGACAAGTTAAGACAAGTATTTTCTCTTCCTGTGTGGGATGCATGAATACAGGCACCTGTGCAGTATACTAGGTTAGTGCTCTTAAGGAAAACGTTATCTTTTTTTTTTTTTTTTTTTGAGATGGAGCTTCACTCTTGTCGCCCAGGCTAGAATGCAGTGGCGTGATCTCAGTTCACTGCAACCTCAGGCTCCCAGATTCAAGCAATTCTCTTGCCTCAGCCTCCTGAGTAGCTAGATTTACAGGTGCCGCCACCACGCCCAACTAATATTTGTAGAGATGGGGTTTCGCCCTATTGGCCAAGCTGGTCTCAAACTCCTGACCTCAGGTGATCCACCCACCTTGGCTTCCCAAAGTGTTGGGATCATAGGCGTGAGCCACTGCACCCGGCTGGAAAACCTTATATTTACTTCCCAAAATTTGTTCTGAGAATATCAATAAAGTCAAAAACCTTCCCCATCCTGGGTAGGAGGAGCCAGAAGACAGATCAGGAGGGTAATAGACTTACTGTCATGGGAAAACTAAAGCTGGAGGTGAGCTGTTGATAGGGCAAGAACGCTTATTGACAAAGAAAATGGGCCAGAAAGGTTACGGTGTTCTAATGTCTTCATTAGACATAACTGATGAGTGCTTTCAAGTCTGTTAACAGGATTATTTTGGAAAATCCCAGCTTAACTCTTAGAATTTCATCTGCTTAACTGCAACTTTGTCAATATTGTACATTTTTGTTTATATTAAGTAAGGACTAAAACCTTTTGAAACCCTGCCAATAAGTAATATGAAAGACAGAGAGGTGGCTGAAGGTTGGTAGAACAAGAAAACAGCTCCAACAGGATCTGTTCACGATAGAATGGCTCCTTTAAAGAGAATAGCCAGAATAGACACACCTCTAGACAAATGTAAGTACAATACATTCCAAAGTCAAATACAAATGCTTTTTATTATCTTACATCTTTTATAATCCATGCCCCTGTTCCAAAGCATTTATGTGGATAATTGAAAAATAACAAATTTCTTTCCTTGAACCTCCATTTCTCACAGAGCTATAATACCTAGGGCAGATGCTCCATATGGCAAAGGACAACTGTGGCTCTCAGGTAATCCGGTGGTCTTATCCTTATGCTTATTCCCTTTTACTGCTCTTCCCTAAATTGAATGGAACCAATACACATTCACTCATGGGAATAGAATGGCTCCCAATAGTTGTTTATTTTCATGCTCCTAATCTTCACAGTCTTCACACTCTTCCACTGACTTTGCTTTATTTCCAAGGTGAAATATTTATATACCTACTTTATCTTATTTTAATAACTGATTTATTGTTGTGTCTCATATTGTGTTTTTAAAAATGTCACTGCTTACAACCCTTTAGATTTTGTATTGGAAGAAAAAACAACCATCTTATACTGGTGTAGAACTACAGCCTAAAAGGTAAAAATCATGTGGCCCATTATGTACTCACCACCAAATACATACAAACTATACTTTATGTCAACATTAGACAGAACATAAAATTAGAAATTATTGAAGCCAGATTTAAGTATTCAGTTGTTCATTATACTATTTTCTCTACTTAATGTATGTTTGAAATTTTCCATCACAAAAAATTAAGAAAAAAAATGCTCTGGCCGGGCGTGGTGGCTCACGCCTGTAATCCCAGCACTTTGGGAGGCCGAGGTGGGCAGATCACGAGGTCAGGAGTTCGAGACCAGCCTGACCCACATGGTGAAACCCCATTTCTACTAAAAATACAAAAATTAGCCGGCCGTGGTGGCGTGCACCTGTAATCCCAGAGGCTGAGGCAGGAGAATGGCTTGAACCTGGGAGGTGGAGGTTGCAGTGAGCCAAGATCATGCCATTGCACTCCAGCCTGGGTAATAGAGCTAGACTCCGTCTCAAAAATAAATAAATAAATAAATAAATAAATAAATAAATAAATAAATACATAAGTGCTCTAGGTGATATATTTTGATTTTAGATGACACCAGAGAGCATTTTAGGCATATCAGAGCTTCAGGGTTCCTCTCTTCAACCTTGGGAAGCTCATGGGAGGAAGAAGGTGTTTGTTTTTAGTATGAGTTACTTCAGAGAGAAAATGCCCAATTTTCTCATATGGGTGGTCCAGACATGAAATGCAATACATTCGATTTTTCTTTTATTTTCTCTCTCTCTCTTTTTTTTTTTTTTTTTTTTTTTGAGATGGGGTCTGTCTATCACCCAGGCTGGAGTGCAGTTGTGTGCTCATAACTCACTGCAGCCTTGAACTTCTGGGCTCAAGTGATCTTCTGGCCTCAACCTCCCAAGCAGCTGGGATTGCAAGTGCAAGCCACTATGCCTAGTACATTTATTTTTTAAACTAGATGGATGCAGGGTAATGAAAAGTATGGAGGCTTTGGTGTTGGACAGACTAAATTCAAATCCTGCTGTCTGCACCACTGGAGGTAAATTACTAATTCATCTATCTTTTTATCCATTATAAAGTTAATATCAGCTTCACAAAGTTATTATAAGTAATGTACATAACGATAAATCTGGAAAATAGTAGATGCTCAATTCATGCGGACTTCCTTCCTGTCACAGTTTTAGTTGCTAATCACATAACATTAAGAAACCCCAAAGACTTTCTAGATATAACTCTGGAAGCTTTTTTAGTTCCCCAGCCAGTAACAGCTTGGCATATCTAAAGCTACTTTACATTATTAATAGGACTATTAATAGATGAGAAACATGTCTTTAGACAGATTAGCTACTAGGTAGTACAGTATACTAGGAAAGACAATAAACTCTTTGTTATGAATGTGAATTCCCATCCCTACTCTCTCATTAAGAAACTGTTGCCTTGGCCGGGCGCGGTGGCTCACGCCTGTTATCCCAGCACTTTGGGAGGCCAAGGCGGGCGGATCACGAGGTCAGGAGATCCAGACCATCCTGGCTAACATGGTGAAACCCCGTCTCTACTAAAAATACAAAAAATTAGCCAGGCATAGTGGCGGGCGCCTGTAGTCCCAGCTACTCGGGAGGCTGAGGCAGGAGAATGGCTTGAACCCGGGAGGCGGAGCTTGCAGTGAGCCGAGATGTCGCCACTGCACTCCAGCCTGGGCTGCAGAGCCAGACTCCGTCTCAAAAAAAAAAAAAAAAAAAAAAGAAAAGAAAAAGAAGAAGCTGTTGCCTTTAAAAGCGACATCTAATCATGTTATGTTTATGAAGAAGAAATCTTTCTAAAGTAATTTTAAATTCTTTACTTTCTAAAACATAGAGAATGATAGACATAGAGGTTGACTAAAATATATGAAAGTAACAATTTGATATGTCACTATATCAAATGGAGACAGATCAGTTTGGTTTACGTCAGATATGAAAACTATCCTTATTAGATTTTGACTATATAAAATACTATACAAATAGAAGGTTGTGACTCTGAATCAAACAGCCTTAGCCAGAGCTCACTGAAAATAGTTGTGTTGTATGATTATTATTGTTTTTATTATGATGAAAGCAAGGATTGTGAATTTAATGCAACAAGTAGCTGCAAATTAATTGAAGCCCAGCATAGAGTGTGTGATCTCAGGTGTCAGAGACACTAGACACGTGGCTGGCCCTGCCCTTAACCATAGCCTTTGCAAGTTATTTCACATTTCAGAACCCCAGTTGCCTCATCTATAAAACAAGATTAAATGATAATATGCTGGTAAAATATTCCTGGCATTTAGTAAGTGCTTAAGAATCAATTTTCTGCATGAATTTCCACTTTTAGAAATATCTTACCAGCTTTTTATGAATAATGCTGATTTTTCTTGAGTTAAAATTCAAATTTTTACTTTTCATGTTTATGAGTTACACATCATTGTCTGTCTATGTGTATGTGATCACACACTTATATTTAAAAAACAACAACAACAACAGTCAAATCTTAACAAAATAGCAAGAGGATGGTGTTGAATACGGCTAAATAGTCTGTATGGACGCAACATGGGACTCAGGAATAGCCTAAAAGGCTTCAAGGACTGTATAAGTCTTAGGAGGACACTGATTTTTTTTTTTCCATCAAAAGCCACAAATGTGGCTCTAAAGCATTTCCCATTACACCCTGAGTTACAAACAACTTGTGCAGGCACATTGGCTGAGGCAATTTGGAAATCACTCTTGAATAACAGAGGAATCACACCTCTGGAATATTTCTAGAGAATTCAAAGCTAAGAAGATAAATGGCCTTCACAGTACATATACATACAGTTTAGAGTCTGCACTTGAGATGCTAGACTTCGAACAATTGCAGAAGGAGACAGAATTCTCTTTAAGTGGAAAATCAGCTTTAATTTAAGAAAGGGACCAATAAAACATCGACAATGCAGGATGTGACCCAGTGCTCTGACACTGACACAGACCAACAGGTGACTCAAAACCCGAATGATAGAAAGAAACAAAAACACAAAGTGAACAACCTAGATCGAGCACTTCCCCAGACCACATTTATCATAATACTGATGGGTTGGAGTAAAGTACAGGCTGCTGTTACTATCTAAAGCATCCTTTGGCTTTGTTACATGCAAATTACCTGTGCAGCCACACATTTTTTTCATTATTTATACTGAGTTTTTCTCAAAGATGACCTGCAGTTTTGTCTAACGTTATACCAAACAATATTTACAGAGAAACAATACCAATAACAGAAGATGCCAAGAGCAGGCCTTAATCCTATTTGAGACACCACCTCTTATGCATATACTCCAAGTATTGACTCTAGCGATTGCAATTTTCAGGACTCTCACGACAAGATGGGATTTAGAACACTTGTGGACATTGGCTTTCTTTATTTAGAGGCTCAATATAATTGGTGCTCCCAGAGAAGAAAAAATACATGGGCTTTATTGTTTAGTAAGAAAAAAGTTTTTACTGTCCCCATGCCAAATTGAAAGAACAAATTATCTGCCTTTATACTTTATCTGTCTCATAAGTCTTCCTCAATGTTCAACCCCTTATTTTTCTTCTTCCCTTGTATTCTCACAGTTACTTTTCCCAAAAGTTATTCTTCTTTTCCTCACCTTATGTCAACAAGGAAATCATTTAACTGAGGAGACTACTTGCCCAGTTTACGTTTCTTTTCTAAAGACAGACTTTCCCCCACAATGAAATCCCTGCCAGGAAGACAGCTCCACAACTACCACTACCACTCCATCACCCCCACCTTCTTACCCTTGGAGTGAGAAAACCCAGACATTTATCTGGAGTTAAAAGTGTCCTTGCCTGAGAAAGTATGAACCTCCGAGACAAGAGAGGAAATGCTGTAGACAATAGCAGAAGCTGCACAATCCACAAATGCTCAACTTCACACCACACCCATTGGTGGGATCTGTTACCAGCAACACTCACTGCTCTAAGCACCATTATTTATTAGGGATAAAAAAGAAAAATTATCTGTTTTTAAAGTCAGCTCAGCTCCAATTATGATACATATGAAAGTAGAATATCTTTGCTTTTCTGAGCTAGAAACTAGACAGGGAAGCCCTTTGCTTTCTAAACTTTCTCTTCTCATGTACCCTGAGCACAATTTCTCTCCTGAAACTCCAAGATTAACTGGAGTAATTCCAGATCAAACGGTGAACTAATAACAGCAGGGAACATGATGATAAACACAGGGAACACTGTTTGGAAATTTTATCAAAATTCTCTAATAATTATATCTACAAATGAAATCTTAGTGTTTAGTCTTATAATTAGAAAAGGAAGCCTGACTAAACAACAGGAAGTGTTTAACATCTAACCTAGGTAAAATAATGAAAAGAATAAAGAAGAATAAGGAAAAAGAACAATGAAAGTACCAGGCATACTCCACATCCTCTGGAGATCCTCCTTCCTTACTTGTCTCCCCGTAAGTGAAGCTTATCTCCACATAAGCTTCTCTCCCCATAACTGAAGTTGCTCTCTCAGGCTCTTCTTCCTCCTTTCCATGGCATCTCTCAACTCTGTCCAGTAACCATATATCTGCCTCTCTCCAGCTCATGTCTAACGATGCCTTAGCCATATGGTCTGCCACATTCCCAAACATAATGCACCACTGGAGTATATAGGGCTCTGTCGTCACAGGCTCTAATGCCCCTCCCTGTCACTTTGGAACCTGGTCCATTGCTTTATGCTTGTAGTTATTTGGAAGACAAAGTCAAATCTCAACTTTACTCATTATTTCAACTCTCTTGGCTTCAGTCTTCATCTATAAAATGGGCTAGACTGAGCCATCTTAGATGGTTTTCAGGTTTAGAAATACTTCATATACAGCACCTAGAGCAAGGCTTAGAGCATATTAGGTACTTCATAAAGAGTTAGTAGCAACAGCAGTAGTAGTATAACAGCAACAATAATAATGACAATACTAGTAAATTAGAAGTAAACAATCTCATGTTATGAAATAAGTACTAACTTCATTAATAAAAAGTTGATCATTTATTGCAAAATATATATTGATCCAATATAATGCATAGGTATCAGAAATGTTTTAATATTATATCTAGTCTGTATACACATCTCATAAGTTAGTATGATCAGCATTTTCCAGATGAGGGGAATGAGACATGGAAGGATTAAATAATTCTCACAGGGCTAACCAGTTGTATCATCCTTACCCTTTTTATGCACCCAGTTGTCTGACCCCGGAACCCACACTCTTATTTCACCACTCTACTTTTCTTACATTGAGAAATTTGCATTCACTTCAGTACTAGAGAAATAGACAAAGGGCTTCTGCTACTGAAAGCCAACTCAATTCAGTCTGAAATAAGTTCTACAATTAGAGTTTTCATGGTTCAACATCTCATCAATGAATCCACAATCTTTCCCTTCTAGTAATCATCCTCGTCAAGTCAAAGTTGGTATTTGAGACCCTCCTGTCTCCCTTCCTCACTCTCATCCATGCCTTCCTTTTACCCTGCCCGGAGATCCTCAGTGGACACAGGTAGAACACTAATTGCCCTCAAAGTTCCCCTCCAAAAACACAAAAATGCTCACCCAAACCATCCTTCTCTGTTAAACAATGACCATCTTTTCCTCATTAAAGCTCTTGTAAGCTCACTATCGTTCTAATTCACCAGCTGTGAGAAAGGGAAGCAAATTAACGAATAATCCATCCTCAAAAATTACTAGGAGGCAGTGCATCTAGGCATACTTACCTTGCTTTTAAGGAAAATATTTAGGCCAGGCACAGTGGCTCATGCCTGTAATACCAGCACTTTGGGAGGCAGAGGCAGGTGGATCACAAGGTCAGGAGTTTAAGACCAGCCTGGCCAAAATGGTGAAACACCATCTCTACCAAAACTACAAAAATTAGCTGGGCATGGTGGCAGGTGCCTGTAATCCCAGCTACTTGGGAGGCTGAGGCAGGAGAATCGCTTGAACCTGGGTGGCAGAGGTTGCAGTGAGCCGAGATCACACCACTGCACTCCAGCCTGGGCGACAGAGTGAGACTACATCTAAAAAAAGAAAAGAAAAGAAAAAGACAAAAGAAAACATTTAGCCCCAACTGGCTACTAATTGGTCATATGTCAAACAACAAAAAAGTATCTCGTTTTGTTTTTAAGTAAAAGAGATCAAACAATGTAAAAGATTTGATGCATAATGTCATTCTTCTAGTCTTAATACTTCACCTACAAATAAGCTTATGACACCTCCCCACCTTCTGATTTAATCACTGTTCTCCATACTCCTTAGAATTCACTCACTTCTCACGCCTGTAATCCCAGCACTTTGGGAGGCCGAGGCGGGTGGATCACGAGGTCAGGATCCAGACCATCCTGGCTAACCCGGTGAAACCCCGTCTCTACTAAAAATACAAAAAATTAGCTGGGCGCGGTGGTGGGCGCCTGTAGTCCCAGCTGCTCGGGAGGCTGAGGCAGGAGAATGGCCTGAACTCGTGAGGCGGAGTTTGCAGTGAGCCGAGATAGCGCCACTGCAGTCGGCCTGGGCGAAAGAGCGATACTCCGTCTCAAAAAAAAAATAATAATAAAATAAAAAGAATTCACTTACTCCATCCCCATTCAAGTATACCCAGAGAGAAAAACGAAAAGCTCAGTTCACTTCTTTCGGAAGATAAGCAAACTTTGCTCTCAACTAAACCTTGGCCAATGCATTTCCCCTTGTATATTTTAATCTTTTTTATTGTTTTTATTATTTTGAAAAGAATACATATACATGACAAAAATAAACCTACAAAAGAATATATAATAAAAAATTATTTTCTCACCTATAATAGACCTCTCATTTTATTCTCCAAAGGAAACTACTATCACATTTTCTTACGTACCCTTTCACATATTCATCCTGAATATGCACATAGATGTATGGTTGCCCTGGAAAAACATAGGTTGGAACTTCAAGGGTTCACTTACAGGTGGCTTTTCTTCCGCCTTTGCCATCCCTGAGACAGTAAGACCAACCCCTCGTTTTCCAGTGTTAATCGACTGTTTATGTTGTTGATAAGGCTTCTAGTCAACAGTAGGCTATTAGTAAAGTTTTGGGGGAGTCAAAAGTTATATGCAATTCTTGACTGCGCAGGAAGCTGGTGCCCCTAACTGCTGCATTATTTAAGGATCAACTGTAAATAGTTTTTTCTGAATTTTCTTTGGCTATAGTATGAAAGAGAACTATAAACAGCTTTATATCTAGATTTTTCATTTAACAATATGTCTGGCAGATCTTGGAATATTTGCTTATATCAACTATTTCATTTTTTCAGTTGTTATTTATTATTCTTTTTTTAGATATACTATAATTTATTGAACAATTTCCCTATTGATGAACATTTGGTTTGTTTTTAGTATTTTTCTAGCACAATACCACAGTGAACATAATTGTGCATGCATGTTTGTATATATTTGTGAGCATATCTGTAAAACAAAGGGCTCATAATTGCTGAATAAAACAGAAAGTGCATTTTGATTTTTGACATTCTCAACTTACCTTCCAAAAAGTTTGTCCAATTTACATTTCCTTCACTACTGTATAAATGTGACTGCTTCTGCATACTTTTATCAACACAGTATTTACCATATATCTTGCTTACCTCTGCGAGTGGCTGCTTTTGAACTGTTGATCATATGGTTAGTATGAGTAATGACAGTAGGGTAGTGACCATAAATTTGGAATGAAATGATAGCCTAAGAAGTGTCATACACAAGTTGGAATATGAAGCAGAGTTAGCTTATTTTTATTTTATAAATATTTCAATAATTCGACATTTAAACATCTCTTCAAAATAGCATGAAGGTCATTCTTTATTGGATATTACCAATATTCCAAATATCTTTGCAGCTCTACTTTGGGTATGATCTTCAGAGTCAGTAGCCCATTCTTATTTTACTTCTTCAGTAATAACAGTGTCTTTTAATGATAGATTTGATTTTCCTGATAGCCAAAGGCATTTATAGCCAAGTCATCTAACAAATAAAATTGGTTATCAAGCAAGATAAAATGGTTTTGGTTAAAAATAAGATGTATCTTAAAATGACGTGAGCATATGTGTGTGTGCACATGTGTGCGTGTATGCATGTACATGTGAGAGAAAAACATACAGACTGAGAGAGAAACTAGGTCTGAATAATATTTTCAGTGAAGAGTTTAAATATGTTTTATGCTAGTATGTGTGAAGAGTTTCCCAAGGTCACAGCCCTGAAGGACAATTCTCATTTGCATGTAGACATTGTGGTGTGTTTGCTTTAAAAGATTGTTTTATAGCTATAACTCATAAAGCCTGTGGTCATAAAACACCTCACCCTATCTTGAAGGCAGGCCACACTTGTGTAAATAATGGTATCACATTCTAACTTAGCTGAAACCACTTCTGGCCCTGACATGGCTAGACTCCACTCTGTTCCCAAGTAGCCAGGACTACCTTAGTTCCACATAATAAATCTGAATGATAGCTTAACTAGAAAAGCAAGAGAAAAGTTAGTTTTTTAAAACATAGAGGTTAAGTGATGAGAAATTACTAAAAAAAAATTTAAAGACAGAAATAAGCATAATATTTGTTTGTTATAAAAGATGTTACAATTAAAGAGAGAGAGAGAAGGAGAAACAACTCTGTCTTGATTCTGCATCTGCTGCTTACCAGAATGACCACACCCTGACTTGTCCCACAGCCCTGTCTGGCCTCAGTTCAGTTCCAACTAACTTAACTGTCCTCTTTGCCACTTTCCAGTGACACTCCACAAATTGGCTGTTTGTTAGTTTAGAAGCTTCTAATCTCTTGAAACTTTGTATTCTGTACCTACTACCTCTACATTTTGTCTACCCATCCCTTTCTTAATGCCCTTAAAATGTGGGATTGTGGTTTCCTGAAAAAAGACCAGACTTTACATCAAATAGAAATGGATTAAAATCTTGGCTTTTAGTTGTGACCTCAGAAAGTGTAATTAATTTTCCTAACCTTTTACAAATTAAAAATATATATAGTGCTGATTGTTCTAAATTGTTTGAGTAATATATGTTCATAAAAAAACTGAAAAAAGATTATACAAGGCAAATGTTCATCAGTTTGGTGTATTTGTCTATGCATATGATACCTGCATAAGTTTTACAAAATGAGAACTAATACAATATTTATTGTCTGCAATTTGCTTTGTTTCTATTTATATTTTCATTAAATGGTTATTCAGCCTCTGCTTACACATCTATCTATAGAGAACAAGAACTACATAATTGCAAAAATAGTCCTTTCCGTTGATGTTTACGCTCATTGTAGTTGATTTTAGAATGTCTTCTCCATTTGTTTTAAATCTTCCTCACTCTATTTGCATCCATTTGTCCTATTTCTGTCCTCTGGAACAACGCAGATAAATCTAATCCCTTTGCCACATAACAGCCTTTAAACATGAAAAGTAAGCCCTCACTTCTCTCTGACTGTCTTCTTCTTCAAGTTAAACAACTTCAGGGTTTTTTAAATCCATCTTCTCATTCATCATTACTTCTGGATCCTTGGCCATCCTAATAGCAGCACCTGCCAGCTCTTTGGCCTCTCTTACCCCTCAAGACCTCCCTCTGTTCCATCCCTCACCTCTTTTGGTGCAAACTCATTTCTCCCCAACTTCTACTGAAGTTTTTACTCTGTTTTCATTTCTCTCCTCAGCTACACTAGCATTTCCTCTAAGAACTGAAACAAGACAAGGATGCCCACTCTTAACATTCTTATTCAACACAGTATTGGAAGTCCTAGCCCAAGCAACTAGGCAAGACAAAGAAATAAAGGACATCCAAACTGGAAAGGAGGAAGTCAAATTGTCCCTGTTTGCAGATGACATGATTTTATATATAGAAAAATCTAATGACTCTACCAAAAAACCAGAGCTAATAACAAATTCTGTAAAGTTGCAGAATACAATATCAATATACAAAAATCAGTAGTATTTCTGTACATGAACAATGAACTAGCTGAAAAAGCAATCAAGAAGGCAATCCCATTTACAATAACTACAAAAACAATAAAAAACCAAGGAATAAATGTAACCAAGGAGGTGAAAGACCTCTACAACTAAAACCACAAAATACTGATGAAAGAAATGGAAAAGGACATAAACAAATGGAAAGATATCTGCTGCCCAAAGAACCTATAGATTCAATGCAATCCCTATCAAAATACTAATGACGTTCTTCACAGAAATAGAAAAAAATTCTAAAATTTATATGGAACCACAAAAGACCCCAAACAGCCAAAGCAATCCTAAGCAAAAAGAACAAAGCTGGAGTTATTACACTACCAGACATCCAAGTATACTACAAAGCTATAGTAAACAAAATAGCATGGTACTGGTATAAAAACAGACACATAGATCAATAGAACAGAATAGAGAACCCAGAAATTAATCCACATATCTACAACCACCTGATTTTTAACAAAGATATCAAGAACACTCAGTAGGTAAAGGACAGTCTCCTCAATGAATGGTGCTGGAAAAACTGGATATCTATATGCAGAAGAATTAAACTAGATTCCCATCTCTCACTCTATATAAATATCATTGCAAAATGGATCAAAAACCTAAATGTAAGACATGAAAAATAGAATTACTAGAAGAAAACATAGAAGAAATGCTTCAGGACCTCAGTCTGGGCAAAAATTTTCTGAATAATACCTTAAAAACATAGGCAACACAAACAAAATACACAAATGGGATTATATCAATTCAAAAAGCTTTTGTACAGCAAGGGAAGTAATCAACAGAGTGAATATACAAACTACAGAATGGAAGAAAATATTTGCAAACTACTCATCTGACAAGGGATTAATATCTAGAATATATAAGGGACTCAAACATCTCAACAGTAAAAAAAATCTAAAGAGTAGGAAAATGATATGAACAGACATTTCTCAAAAGAACACATACAAATGGCCAATAAATATATGAAAAAATGCTCAACATCCCTAATCATCAGGGAGATGTGAATTGAAGCTGCAATGAGGTATCATCTCACCCCAGTCAGGATGGCTATTGTAAAAAGACAAAAAAAATAACAAATGCTGGCAGGGATGTGGAGAAAAGGGAATTCTTATACACTGTTTGTGGGAACGTAAACTAGTACAACCACTATGGAGGACAGAATGGAGGTTCCTCAAAAAACTATGAATAGAACTATGGTGTGATCGAGCAATCCCATTACTAGCAATTTGTCCAAAGGAAAGAAAATCATTATATCAAAGAGACATCTACAGACCATGTTTATTGCAGTACTATTCACAATAGCCAAGTTATAGAATCAACCCAGGCATCCAAAAACAAATGAATGGACAAAGAAAATATGATATATATACACAATGAATACTATTAAGCCATAAAAGGCAATAAAATCCTGGATGGATGCTCTTGGAGGACATTGTGTTAAGTGAAATAAACCAGGAACAGAAATTTCCTACTAAACACTGCATGTCTCACTCACATACAGAAGCTGAAAAAGTTGATTCCATAGAAGTAAAAAGTAGAACAGAGGATACTAGAAGCTAAGAAAAGTAGGGGGAAGGGAGGGATAGGGAGAGAATTGTTAAAGGATACAAAATTATAGCTAGATAGAAAGAATAAGTTCTGGTGTTCTATACCACTATAGGATGACTGGGTATGCGAATTACCCTGATCTGATCACTATACATTATATATATCAAAGCGCCACTATGTACCCTATGAATTTTGTACAGTTATTATTTTTTTAGTTTTAAAAGAATAAAAATAACTTTGAGCAAAGCATCAGGATCCTTAAAAGAGGATATATCTTGTGTTTCTTTTTGAGCAATCTCTAGCCATCTACCCATCACCCTTGCCATTATCAATCCAATCTATCTCCAAGTTAGTTTGGTTGAGGTAAGTGGCTATTTCCTCTTTTTTTAAAACCAGTACATTTTATGTGCATTGTTTTGATCTTTAAAACATTAGTGATTATGTGTTATGAAGTGAAAAAGTATTATAACATGAAAAGAGAGCTGTTTTTATTGTCTGAGCCCAGTTTTATTTTGTAAATTTGTATGTATATAGCATAGTTGTTAAAATCATTACTCTAAGGTTAGACTGCTTAAGTTCAAATCCCAGCCAATTACCAGCTGTGCGACTTCTTTATGCTTCGGTCTCTTCATATGTAACATGGGGATAATAGCAACCACCTTATAAGGTTGTTATGAGGATTACATGGGTTACAAGTAATACATGTAAAATGCCTAGACAGCATCTGACACTAGGTAAGCATTATGTGTTCGCTATGGTGATGATAATGATGATGATGATGGTGATGATGTTGATGATGATAATGATGGATATAATGATGATGGAGATGATAATGATGACAACACAGGAAAATACACCAGAAAGACGTATGCCAATATGTTATTACTGGATAATTTTTATTTTCTTCATTTTGTTTATCCACATGTTTACCTTTCTTGTGACTTTTTAATATTTTTGAAACAAGGTTATTTTTAGAAAAAAAAAAAAACATTAGTAGAGAGATATAGGTTCCAGTCCTGGTTCTGCCACAGCTTTGATCTATATGCTTGGGCGAATCACTTTTCATCTTTCTGTATTTCAATTTCCTAACCTGTAAAAGGAGAAAAAAAAGGTAGAAGTGCTTACAATAGTGACAGTAATACCATATAATCCTGGAGCCCCTGACATTTACAAAGCACTTACTTATGCAGTAGCTCACAAGGAAACACACATTAGTATCTCCCATGCTCTCAGCCTCATTTAAAAATCATTTAATCTGATTTGCAAAAACAGCTGACCAGTGTGCTGCAAAGCATAAATCTTGACTCTGGCCCTAGCCTCCATGTAGCAGAAAGCTTCAAAGGCCTCAATAGCTTATGCATCCCACAATGTTCAACTTGCTGTCTGTGAGATACTGGGAAGAACAAGACAACGAAAGAATAAAATGAAGGCAATCATATTTGAAACATCTATAATATAGATCATTATAGTGTATACAATCCTTATAACTCATTGAATCTTCACAACAACCTAAGTGGAAGGTTTATTTCCCATATTTCAGAGATAACTTTCTCATAAAGGTTTAATATCAGTGCCCAAGATCACACAGCTACTAACTTCAAACAAGGATTTATAAGAAAGTCTAGCTGAACCCAAGCTCAAGTTCATGCTAAAGTTCTATGCCACCTCACTGAAATTTGAGAGCCACTGGGTTTGGGATGTTGGTTATTGTTTTAACTTTACTGCTAAGCCTCAAGCCCACTAAAGAACTCTGCTAGATAAATGGTACCAAGAACCTAATGTAGTGAGGGAAAGTATTTTACTACAAACAACTAGCCTATAGATGGCAACAGCTTTCAACCATTTTGGACCCAGACTGGCACTCATCATGAAAGCTTTAATCCAAAAATGTCACTGTATGTCAAATGCGCCCTGAAATAGCCAGATCTCCCAAGTCTATCAGGTAGTGACTGAGACAGCTATTGAGCAATGATAATTCTTCCACACCTACAGTACAATAGAGAACAAACACTTCTGAAGGATGGTCATTGTTCTATATAATAAATACTGGCAGTGAATAAGCTCATGACCCTTTTTTTCTTCCTTGTTCTTCCTCATTTCTCTTTCACCAACTCACTTCTTTGCTCACCTAACTTGATGAATTATAGCCCTGAGAGCACATAAGAGTGAAGTCAGCATAATATACATTGCTAAAAAGTTCCGAATCAGTCAAATGGAACTTGACTGCCTCTTCAAAGGAAGTAGCATAAAAAGGAAAGAGCAATGAATTTACTGCGTTTGCCTAACTCCATTAAATCGGAATGCTTGGCCTTGAATAAGCAAAATCATAATTACATGTTAAGATATATCTGTGTTATCTTCGTGTCATCTTAATGAATGCTTACTAGATGCCAGGCACAGTGTACTATATATTATTGCACTTGGGCCTCACAATAATCCTACAAGACAGGCACAGTTATTATACCCATATTGAATGAGGAAACTGAGGCACAAAATTCTACATAACTTTCCTAATGTCACAGAGCAAAAACAAATGAAAAATGATAGCATAATGATTCATACTCCAGCAGCCTGACTCCAAAGCCTACCTTTTCTTAAAGCAAGATCCTGATTGCCTAAGGACAATGGTCAGATAGGCAGGTATGCACCCCTAAATAAGAACTTTCTTCTTTAATCATTTTCATAATATCTCCCCATCCATTTAACAATCCTATATTTAGCAGTTCATGTGATGAAAGTGGACAAAAGGATTAGAGCATGCTACAAAGCAAAGGCCACTGTGAAATTCACATACACGTGAATTTCAGCAGCAGAGTCACTCACCTGTTGGATCACAGACCATACTTGCACTGGAATTGCCCTGAGCTAACTTATGGTGAATCTACTTAAGGGAGTAAGTTTTATTCTTCTTATTACTTGTACTCCAAGTCTGGACTGTGAGACATATAGCTGTTAAAAAAGGAAAGGTAAAGGGAAAACCATCAGCCTGTGGAACAACTGTCACTGATTTGTTGCAGGGAATAAAGTTCATAAACCTTTTAACTCCACAGAAGTTCTTCTCTCTCCATAAAGTTACCCTTCCCAAAGCCAAGGACTGAGAAGGAATGATGACAGGAAAACAGGTTCTTTGTTGTCTCGAGTGGCTTATTGACATCTTTGAGATTTTTCAGACTAAGTGACACCCATTTAGCTGGCTATGCCCTTCATAGCAATAATTTTCTTCAGGTACTTTCTCCCTGTTGAGAGGGAGTGGAGTGGGGTGGGGCAGGGAACATACCACAATATGAGTCTCTCTCTCTGTGTGTCTCTCTTTCTCTCTCTCTATCTCTCTCTCTCTCTCCCCATTTTCACTTTTAGTACATGTTAACATAAGAGTAAGCCTATTCGCACAGCTAATTGAAGGTGACTATGTGGTGCAACTAAAAGGCAATGTGGAGAGAATGGCTCATGACAAGGGAGCTAGTAGAGCCCCACCCTGGGCAACTCTCTCCTTTGTTAGAAACATCTGCCAAGAAGGCATGTGATCATCTGAAGACAGCACAATCCTAGGAGTCAGAAAGTCAGGATCCAAGTGCTACCCATCCTGCAGTTTTAGGCAAGCTCCTTTCCCTGTTGAGATTCCAATTGCCTCACTGTTACAAGATGTAAAATCTCATTAGATTGTCAGGAGGAACTAATGAAATCACACACAGGCAGATACATTCTGTAAACTCCAGAGGCCTGTGCCAAATGCTGGTTGTGAGTTTGTTTTTCAAAGGTTTGAACTTGCCTCTCACTCTAACCAGGAGCTTGTCCTTGATCCTTGAACCTCTTCCCAGGCCTGGGAGAGGTAAAAACCTGATATTGCCTTGGGTGTGACCCCAGTCAGTCTTGCTAATAAACATTCCTTCCTGTTTCTCCACAGTGACAAAGGAGGAGGGCAGCAAGGTCCGAGGAGAGCGGCAGGGGCCACACCAAGTGTGGACCTCAGCAGGGGACAGCAAGAGTTTGCTCAAGCTGAGTCAGCCCCCTGTTTTTTCCTATTTAAATGATTCACTTGGTAAGACAAACCAGTCCGAGATGTATGAATCCTCCTCTGCCTCTCCCATGAGCTTCCAAATGAGTTGCTGCTTTTTGTTTTTGTTTTTCCTATTTTCCTTCTCTTTCCTTGGAAACATGATTTCAGGGTTTTCCATTTCAGGTTAAGATTCCCCCCTACCCTTCATTTAAGTGCCCGGGGAGGAGGGGTTTTCATATCAAAGAAACACTATGCTGATATTCTTTACTTTGAATCTATTTAAATGGCCATGTTAAATAGTTGTTTATATTCTTTAAGCTTCCTTATTGATTTTGCACACAAGTAGGTTAAATTAAAAATAAACAAAATTTCATAGCATATAATATACTGAGAAGTCTGAGCTCTTCAGAAATTAAGCTCTAAATATGTGAATTTTCTGTATCTTAAAAGGTTTACTATAGTAAACACCCAAGACTTTTTCAAGTCTTTTGAATGGGAATTTCTTCTGCATGCATAAGATGCATAACATTTTTCTTCATAATAAAATGCAGCCTTTTGTTCATTATTAGAAGTCATTCCGCTTACATTCTTTCAACACTCCCAGCTTCCATTTGATCTTCCTCCCATATTTATGTGAGGTCAAGTTTAGTTGAGGCCTTTCTTCCATGTTCTGCTTAATCTTCATGTACATCTGTAGTCATAATATTCCTTTTAGCCAAGTTATTCAGGAAGAATTGTTTTACTATTTGGTTACATCTGGACAGTTAATGACATTCCCCAGTTTAAAACTCCCCAGTAACATCTCACTGTCATTAGAATAGTAACCAAATGTCTTTCCATGACCCTATAGGACCTTTTATGGCCTCAGCACTGCCTATTTCTCCAACCAGCCTCCCTTTCATCCACTGTGGTCCCACATTGGCTTTGTCTCTGTCCCTCCAATGGGCCAAGTTGTCTCAAGTTCTCTGTATTTGCCATTGCTACTTCCCTCATTTTCATCTGACTGTCTCCTTCTCCTCATTTAGGTCTCAGGTCAAATGTCACCTCCTCAGAGAGGCTATCCCTGTCTCCCACATCAAGCAGGCTATATTTTCCTTCCTGCTTGATTTTCATCCCAGTAGTTATAGCACTATCTGAATACTTTTATTTGTTGTCTTATTTACTAGTTTGTATGTACATTCATACTCTGTTGGGTCTGTTATGCATTGTGAGGGAAAGGCTTTATCTGTTAATTAATGTATCACAGTTTCCAGAACAGTTGTGGCACATAAGACCATTCAGTAAATACTAGTTGAAGAAATAAACCCTGGCTCATCTCCATACCTACTCAAACTTATATCCATTTGATATACTCCTTTTGAGTATATCAAACAAATATACATAACATGGGGAGTACAGACTACCTTGTGTCTCATCACACATTGTATAATCTAGTCCAGATTATCAATTATAAAAGTATCCTCAGATGGTTGTCAAAACAGTAAGAAGTTGATCATGTCCAATGTCGTTTGATCCAATTTTGGAAAGAGACAAAGAAGCTAAGAGAATGTTGAGCACACACTCTAATTTATTGGGCAGTTCTTTTCATACTTTTTCAACAAGACATAACTAATAGCTGAAAATAGTAAATAATCATGCTTAGCCAAAGGGATCTGAACAGGAGTATAAAGTGGTCCCAAGGGCTAAGTATCCTTGAGTTCTCATGATTCACTTATAAAATTCGGATGAATTTTTCATCCTAATTCATCACATATCTCGGTTTTATTTAATATAAAAGAAAATTTCCCCAAATTATTACAGATAAAATATGTCCTCCAGCACAATATGCCCTGTTTACCCTAGAAAACCACCAATAATCCCCAAGTCCATGTGATCCAAGCTGATAATCATGTAGAAATGATTCTGGAAGAAACTTAATGGGAGCAGAGGTCCCACCCACCCCTTGCTGCCCCATGTACTTGTTCCCATCTTCACCCAAGAGAGGAAACACTCTGGAACTAGGGCAGCATAAGTGAAGCAGAGTGAAAAGGAATGTGAAGTTGTGAGAAGAAAGAAAAGGCTAAAGTGTCTATCTTTCCACATTGCTTTTTTCAGGTTTCTCTTCGGAATCACTTCCCTGCTGTCTTTCTTTCCATGTACTTGGTGATGTAAAAGGTTTAAGTCTCCCTCACTTCTGAGAGCAGAGACCCTAGAGTGATCATATATCACAGTTTTCTCAGAAGCATCCTAGTTTATGCATGCGTCCTGGCATAAGTGTTAGTACCCTGTTTACATTTGTACAAAATATGCTCACTAAGGGACACCTTCCCCACTCTTCCCTCCTTGAAAGTATAAGTAGAACCAGACTGAAGAGGTCATGCACAACATAATGTAAATCTTCTTCAGCCTAACTTTAAGCCACCAAGGAAGAGGAGTCCTTGTGACTCAGACACAAAAGCACTTGGAGTCCAAACATTGGTACATACTAATGAAGTTTCCTTTGTCTGATATATCTCTACAGTTGGGAATCTATAATCACCATTTGGTGCTCATTGAAGATTGGGGGTTCAGGATTCAGGCCATCTTGCAAATATTACAATAATATTTCTAAGGAAAAGACAGAAGGGGCAACCAGGATAGTAAGGGAGAATTTGGTTAACTGAAAATCATCGGGCCATGAGTTAAAGTATTTTAAAATAAAGTATGATAAATGAAAGTATTTAGTCAGTAATGCAGCATAAATTTGAATGATTAGCTCTTTCAATGACATGGCTCTTGAAAGCAGGAAAGAAAAGACCATTATCTCATGAATTCACACACAAAAAATTGTTTGCTCTGATAGTAATTATGACAGCTATTGCAAGGATAATAATAGACTGATGGTCTTAGCCGCTGCCTCTGAAAGTCATCACCAAGTTTGTACTGAGTCCATGCTTTCTGTGGCTGCTCCCAGCCAATTACTAAGCACAGCAGATGTACTAAAGCAAGTCCATTCCTGAAAGATGCAATACTCTTCCGGCGGGCAGCTTTGCCTTAAATACTCCCAATCAGCTTTGTCAAAACTTTCTTAGAATTGAAATCTTAAGGTTTTTCTTCTTTGCCTTCCTCTCCTTTCTCCTTCATGGGGATGAGTCTTACATAGTAGCCAGACAGTCTGCCCAGGCTCCTCTAGGTACCTCTCCATTTTCTCCCACAAGGTTTACCTCAGCGAATCTCTTGCACATCTAATTTCATCTTAACATCTTTCTCTCAGAGGACCTGAACTAACACAGTGATTCAAGTAGAGATATATTTAAGGGACAGGAAGAATCAGGACTTTTAATGTATTTAGGATGATTTGATCCAAGACCAAGAGGGAAAGTCACAGGTGATTGTAAGAGAGGTTTGACCAGGTATAAGAGGGAACTTTCTGAGAATAACTAGGTCATGACAGAAGTGGATGAGGAGGTTGGAGTAATCAACGTCTGAAGTTGTTCATTTGCATACCTGATGCTACATAAGTTCCAAAGGCCAATTAGAGAATCTGAAAAGGGTCCATTGTTTTTGGTACCATGTATAGTTCAGTTGATATATGTGGTTGGATCCTTTTAAAAGGACTCGATGTATTTTCATTTGGACTCTATAGAGTCTTTTTAAAAGAATTTTATAAATTTTTATTTGGCCTTAGGGGCATGTGGCTTGCAATTTTTATGTTTGTGATTACAAGGTCTTGCATAATTAGAAAAAGTAAAATAGAAAATTGACTATTTGTATCAGATATTGAGATTTTCAGCCAATAGGAACACATTCATTATAAAAGCAATAACTTACATTTTTATATTCCTTCACCATCTTCAAGTGTGTAGAGCTTCGTATCCCCAATGACATACAGTAATGTTTGTATAACTGGAGTTACACATTGTTTGACGTGCTATTACATTTGATCTTACATCTATGTTAAGATCCCGTGAGGCAAACAGGGCAAAGAGCATTAAAACTCACTTTTGCAAATAGTGAGACTGAGGCTTGGGAGAGTTAGCAAATATATGCTAGAGTCCAACCAAGAAACCAGGCTGCAGCAGGCAGAATTTCTAGGAATGACCCCGAAGGTTTTATACCCTAGTCTCTGCAATGTGCAAATGTGATTGGCTAAGTTATATAGCATAGTTGACCTTTAAGTAAAAGATTATCCAGATGGATGTAATCTAATCTCATAAACTCTTAAAAGCCTCTTCTGCTGGTGGCAGAAGAGAAAAGAAGTTACAGAGCTGTGACAGAAAGGGAAGTCAGCGATTTTCAAAGAATGAGAAGGATTTGACAGGCCATTGCTGGCCTGAAGATGGAGGGGATCATATGGAAGGTTTGATAAGGAAATAAATTATGCCAGCAGCCTGAGAGTTTAAAAGGGACACAAGCTCCAGCTTGGGAGAACTGCAGCTCCCATTGATACTTTGATTTTGACCTGTGAGATTCCAAGCAGAGAACCCAGCCGAGCCACGCAGTGCCTGGAGGTCTGACACACAGAAACTGCGAGATAATATATGGGTGCTATTTCAAACCTCTAAGTTTGTGGTGACTTGTTTTAATGCAATAGAAAACTAATACATCAGTTTTCTCACTTCGTCACTATTTTTATCACATCACCCCTCCTCTTAACCAAACAGCAAGCAGTAAACTGAAGCACAGTACCAACCTTCTAGTTTTGCCGATGTGACTTTGTCTAGAATTTTAGCTTTCTTAGCATGATTTATTTTAGGCCTTGCCTCATTTTCTTTTGTCCTGAACTTGTGGACTTTTACTCATTTTTTTAAGAAGACAGGGATCTCATTTTCTCACATTGATTGCTTTTTGGAAAATATTTCAGGTAAATTATACATAGCTCAAGAAGAAATTATTATAAGATTAAATTTTATATGGAAACACTTTAGAACTCTCTTTATAGTATACTAAAAATGTCATGGGGATTATTTGAGCAATATAGTGAAGAATTATTGTTTTATCTGCCTATTCTACTACATTCTATAAATTGCACTTCCTTTGTTTTGAGAATGCTCTTCTCCCAGTCAAACCAAGTGATTCCAAGAAAATATCCATGTTTTTATATAGTCAGCCACACATAATAGTATATTGGTCCAGAGATGGGCAATATCTCCAATCTGAGACAATCAGACTTTCCCCAGGTAATTTTTAACTTTTCAACAGAAAAACCATAAGTTAATCTGTCACCAGTGGTGGATGTTGTAGAACGTAGAACTCCAGAAGTGCTAGCAGCAATGTTTCTTGCCATGTGAGAGAAGCCAATCTACAGTGAAAGAGAAGAAAGTCAAGCCAGGGAGAAAAGCCTGAGCAAGAGTTGGAGAGAGATCCCTCACAGTGACTGAACTCCTTGTTTTGGTTGTTCTAGAGTCCAGCTCTATGCTTGTTCTTCAAAATGGTTTGATTGTTCAGTCCTTTCTGGAATTCCATTAACCAGTATGTTTCTTCTCTTACCTTGGTAGTTCAAGATGAGTTTCAGCCCTACAGCCAACAGAGATATGACTCATACAAGAGAAAAATTTTACTTTGTTTTCCTTTGAAAATACTTACTGTGGTGGGAAAAACCTCTAGCCAAGAAACTCATCCAAGTTTCTCCAGGACACTTGTGATTTAGCCGGACTTCCATTTTTATTCCTTTCATGTCAAAATCAGAGCTTTAACACTAACTGCCATAGTTACTGGGTTGTTTTGCTCACTGCCACACCAAACACTCCTTCCAAAATGGTTTGTTCATACCAACACTTTAAAATTTTTAATGCTATCTTGATTATAGCAGCCCATAATTTGTCAGTGTCACATCATAAATATTTACTGGGCGCTTGTCTCACTTATTATCTACTTTTGAATTTCTTTAATTGGCACTGAAATTAAATGCATTTATAAGTGTTAGGTATTGCAAAAGAGATTTGGTAGGCTAAAGAGAGAGAGAAAAAAATCTATTTCACTGTAAAAACCTGTCTTTCTATTTCTACTCATATTCCCAAAGGAAAAATGTTACATCAAATATATATGGATAATATGAAATTTATAGTTTTCACATTTTGACATCTGATCACTTGTAAGAAAGAGATAATAGTGCCAAGTATGAACTCATTCTCTTGTAATTAGCTAATACTTCACAAATAGAATCATAATATGTGCTTTGGGTGATTTTTTTAAAATGGAAGGCATTAGTCAGACTGAGCTTTGTTGAATCCCTGCTCTTTAGGAAGTTATTTTAAATTCTCCAGACCTTCCTTTTTAAAATAAGGATTCATAGAGTATTGTGGTTAAGGATGAAAACTATGGTAACAGACTGCTGAATTCAGACTTTGGCCTCACCACCAACTCACTCTGACATTAAACAAGTTGCTTGGTGACTCTGGGCCTCAGTTTTCTAGTGCATCTTAAGATGCACAGGCAGATAGATACATACATATACATGCCAGGTATGTACAAGAATGTTCAAAGCCACATTGTTCAAAACAGCAAAAAAATAAAATAAATAAATAAAATGGGAACAACCCAAATATCCAACAATGGCAGAGTAAATTGTAGCAAAGTCATCCAATGAAATATTATTCAGCAATAGAAATGAATAAACTATAGCTACACACATCAATATTGATGAATCTCAAAATAAAATGTTCATAGATTAATCAAGTCTTAGAAAATTCATACTATAGGATTACATTTACACCAAATTTAAAAACAAGTGTAACTAAGCCATATATTACCTAGGGATACACACATAGATGGCAAAGCTAAAGAAAACAAGTTAATGTTTGGCACAAAATTTGGATAGTGATCACTTTCAAGAGTAGGAGGGTGATGAGATTGGGGAGGGAATACAGGGAATCTAAAGACAGGTAAAATGGTATTTTTTAAAAATGAGAGATGAGTATAGGGTTTTTTAATTTTAATTCTTCTATAAACTCTAGATACATGGTTTACACACTTATACACGATGATTTCAAGACACAAAAAATAATCATAGTAACTACAACATTTTGAGAAAACTAAACAAGATCCTACATGTTTAGTGAGTGTCTAGCATACACTAAGCTCTCATTAAAAGATGGGATCCATAGTGATGATGTTATGACATGCAGATATTTGTACCACTTGCAAAAAGAAAATACCAAAAAGTACTGTATCTTCATCTGTGTACACTGTTGTATTCCAAGACTTCTGGGAATCTATGTTAAATCCACAGTCCTATTAGAAATGTCAACTTAATGGTTTTCAAACTTTACTCATCCAAGTGATAGTACCAGAAGAGATACCTAGATTTTCAATCACAGCTAAGAATTCTACCTGGTTAAATAACAGGCACCCTGTGGATGTTCATACTGACAAATATGAGATGTTTAGTTGTCTGATACAGAGAATTCAGTTCAGCCTTTAAGGAAAAATATGATCAACTAGTAACTATATCTTAGAAGAGAGAATAATAGTGGATTAAGTATCTATTTCAAGCTATCCTAAATAGGGTCTATTCATAAAATAGTAGAATTGTAAAATTAGTAAATCACCTTAACCATCACCTCATACAATTACTTATTTACAGCTAAAGAAGCTAACATTCAGGGATGTCAACTGACTTCTAGGTAACAGTGAGTTTGTTGCAGTGTTAAGGCTAGAATACAAGTTAGGATGGAAGCTGCAGAAAGGATCCTATTGTTGGTGTTTATCAGACCAAATAGAAGGAAAGATGGAAGGTCATTGGGAGAGGAAGGGAAAATGAGTGTGATTAGGCATGGAAAATCTTGCACCAGCTCCCTTCAAAGGGACTATAGCAGTTGCAATCCACTAAAGGTTCCCTACAATAAAGCCTGATAAATCACTATTTGGGTAATACTTTTGAATGACCTCTTTTAAGGCCAAATTCCTGGAAAAAAGACAGACACGGCTAATACTAAATGGCAGATGACATCTGATATGTAATTTCAGAGAACTCAGCCTCTATCACACTCTTACCTCCATCACCAGCATCTAATACATTTGATGGGCATACAATAAAATACTTGCTCTTACTTACTCAGCTCTTGAACCATGTTTCTCCCTAGCCAGTCACCAATCTAAGGCAGAGTTTGTCATTATTCCTTCAATAAGTACACGCAGGAAACTTATTAGGGTTAAAAGCTCTGTACTAGGCACTAGGAATTTGATGAAAAGTGTTTAAACAAACTCTATTTACTCTATCCAATCAGGGGAGACAGCGATTTATTCCAAAGAAAAAATAGACCAACAAGAAGTAACTCTGTACAGACGAATCCCCTCAACCCTTATGTGGCAAGGACAATTAAATAAAAGCTCGTAAAGAACCTTTGCTTGCTTCAGGACCTTATCAGCTTGAGCCAGCTGATAGGGAAAGTAGGTATTATGGCTGAACTCTTGAACCAGGAAAGGACCAGTCCAAAGTTTCTGTCAGGTGACATGACCTGCAAAACACTTTCATTCCTTGGCTTATCTTTATGACTGAAGAATGATTGCCTCTTATTTGCTGTAATGCTTAGAAAATGTTAAATTGCTGAAGGTGTCCCAAGAGAATTTTTCTTCTGGGGAAAAAAATAATCTCATAAATTCAAGGTTAAATAAAGGAAGAGCAGCTTAGATTATCAAACTATGTTTTCATATTTCAGTTTTGGGGTTTTTTAATTTTTTTTGTTTTGTTTTTGGTTTGGTCTGATGTTCAAAGATTTGGTAGCCTTTGTCACGAGCAAAACGGCTTTTGAACAAAAACTAAACCCTTGCTTAACCTTTATATTCTAATCTGTTGTTGCTCCGTGTTGTTTGTAGTAGTCCAAAACAAGAAAGTATGACCTCATCAGTTATTCACTCACTGCTATTTACCAATTTAGTGAGTTTCACTGGAAACGGACAATTAAATATAATCCATTTGGGAGACTTTTTAAATTGTGAAACTGCTCAAATTTGTTTCTTTGTAAATGAAAAGGATGAGTTGTACACCAAGTATTTTTCTAAAGGAATAATACAGTGTGCAAAGCCAAATTTAAGCCTCCCTGTTTGTTAAGGGGAGCTAGGTTTGAGATATGCAAATAGGACTGTGACCAACCTGTATGATTTTGCACTGGTGTAGGTTAACTACCTTATAACTTAAATACTGGTGCAGCTGAAGGCAGAGTTGTAACCACTTATTGTCTATGGCCATACCACCCTGAATGTGCCCAATCTCACCAATAACTATTTATTGAATGACCAAGCAATGTGCATAGACACGTGTTCAAACCATTAGAGTAATACTCCCTTCTCAACTGATTTATTATCAGAAATACTGAGTTAAATGGAGTACCCAGTCTACCTAAAAGAAAACAATCAATACACAAAAGCTGTTCAATCAAATGCCAATCTCCAGAGCCCATTGGGAGAAGCACTGACTTATTCAAAATGGAGCATCAGAATACAGTAAAGTTACTTTTCAGAGATTAATTCTATTATAAAGAAA
This sequence comes from Pongo abelii, assembly GCF_028885655.2. NCBI lineage: Eukaryota > Metazoa > Chordata > Mammalia > Primates > Hominidae > Pongo > Pongo abelii. The sequence goes on from NC_071998.2 coordinate 35,975,398, forward strand.
ACAGAGTAAGAGAGATAGAAGGCCCAAACAAATATATAACAAAAAATACATCTACCAGACAAAGTCACAGCAACTTCTTTTTAATCTCAGAAATTATTTCAGTTTAAGAAAACATAGTCAGAAAAACTAGGATTTGGGGTTGTATGTTGGGTTCTTCGTTTTAGTTAACTTCCCATTGATGGCTGGTTTGTTTCTTAGACCTTGACCCAACAATTCATTGAAGTTCTTTATCTGAGATGTAGAATGCCTTACCTCATACACTCCTTCTCTGTCCTTCTAAGCACATATTGTCCCTCCACAGGAAGTTCACCTAAAACTAAGTAATACAGTCAACAAGTACCTCATATGGAGATTCCCCCTGGCTGCCTGAAGGCCACATCATGACACCAATCTCTTTTCCTTTTGGAAGACTATAATGACCAGTCAGTCATTCTCTACAAGACCAGAAAATTGTATGTATGGTTGCAGTGCTGGGTGGAGAAAATCAGGACAGGAGAAAGCAGCTTTAGGTCATCCGCTCCAAGGCCCCTGACGTGGAAGGAACAATCACCTAGTACATACAAATGATCATTGTAATCTCCAGTACAAGGACTCGGGGTGTGGGAAAGGAAGCTCAGCTTGGAATTTGAAAGCTAGAATTGCAAGGTAAGAGATCTGAGAGTTTCAAGTGGGGAGGGTTTCCAGCATTTCAGAGGAGGCTGCTTTGTTTGTTTTTAGTCTAGACTGAGAGTGCAAAGGCTTAGGAAATACGCTTTAGGTTTGAAGACACCCTGGGGTTGTTTTCTTTCTCCACTTAGAGCCCTGGGTAATAACACACATGCCAGCGCCTGCACTCAGAGTTGACTAACGGCTACCAATGTTACCTCTCTTTCTCTCCACGCCCAATCAGTAATGAAGGATGATTGCCACTAGTTTCTTAGAACCACTTTCACATCACCCACACTACTGATGTCTTCGATATTTCAGATGTCTCAGTATTTCTCAACTGAATTAGAGCAACCATCTTCTAACTGATCTCCCTGCTGCCAGCATCTGATCTGCACTCCATACTGCCTTCTAAAGAGCAAATTTGACCACAAGACTTCCCTTTTTAAAAAGTTTTAGTGGCATCTGATAGTCTTTACCATGAGATGCAGACTATCCTAGTACAGTTTCTAATGCAGACTATCCTAGTACAGTTTCTGATAAGACAATTACCTTGGTTTGAATCCTGTCTTTGCTACTTATCAACTTGGGAAAGTTTCTTAACCTGTTTGATCTTACATTTCCTCATTTATGAAATGAGATAACATTAGTCCTGCTTCATAGGTTTGTTGTTAAGATCCAATTAGATACTCCTTTTAAAGAGTTTAGCACTGTATTTAGTTTTCAGTAACTTTTGGTTATTATTACTATTATTATTTTACCACCTTACTATTAATAGCTACAAAAGCTTTCCCACAAACTGGCCCCTTCTCCTTCCCCAGTTATGTACCTTACTACTGGTTCATCAATAATCACAGCTTTTTTATATGAAGTGCCTACTTTGTGCCAGTCCCTTATGCCAAGGCATTTACATATATTATTTAATCTTTAACAACTCTCCAAATGAGTACTAGTACCTTCATTTTACAAATAAGAAAGCTGAGAATTAAGAGTCAAACAACTTGGGCTGGGCACAGTAGCTCATGCCTGTAATCCCAGCACTGTGGGGAGCCAACGTGGGCAGATCACCTGAGGTCAGGAGTTCCAGACCAGCCTGGTCAACATGGTGAAATCCCGTCTCTACTAAAAATACAAAAATTAGGCTGGGCACAGTGGCTCATGCCTGTAATCCCAGCACTTTGAGAGGCTGAGGCGGGTGGATCATGAGGTCAAGAGTTTGCGACCAACCTGGCCAACATGGTGAAACTCCGTCTCTATTAAGAATACAAAAATTAGCCTGGCATGGTGGCATATGCCTGTACTCTCAGCTACTCGGGAGGCTGAGGCAGGAGAATGGCTTGAACCCAGGAGGTGGAAGTTGCAGTGAGCCAAGTTCATGCCACTGCACTCCAGCCTGGGTGACAGAGCCAGACTCGGTCTCGAAAAAGAAAAAAAGTACAAAAATTATCCAGATGTGGTGGCAGGTGCCTGTAATCCCAGCTACTCGGGAGGCTAACGCATGAGAATTGCTTGTATCCGGGAGGCAGAGGTTGCAGTGAGCCAAGATCATGCCATTGCACTCCAGCCTGGGCGACAGAGCTGGAGTCACCCAGGCTGACTCCATCTCAAAAAACAAGAGTCAAACAACTTAACCAAAGTAACCCAGTTAGTAAGTAATAGAGCCCATAGTTGAAATCAAAGCACATCATGCTCCTAATCTGTTTTTTATGACTACACTATGCTGTCTTTATCACACTTGATTTTCAAAAAATTGCCACAACGGTATTTCTGGGCCCATGTGCTTTTTCAGGACATTGGCACTTGTCCATTCAGAGGTGAAATTTATGCTCCCTCCTGAACCTGGACAGGATCTTATAACCACCTCAACACAAGAGAGACTAGTGATTTCCAAGGTTTGGTCACAAAAGGCAATATAGCATCTGCCTGATTCTCTCTTTTCAAACGTACACCTTCGAAGGACTAAGCTGCCATGTCAGAAGTTCTGCTACCTGAAGCTCCCATGCTTGAGAGACCTTGTGAAAATATCATGCAAAAATAGAGATTCATGAAGAGCTCCAGCTGCCCCCCTTCATGCAATCATGCAGTCCCAGCAGACACTGCATGGAAGAAAGGCGAGCTATCCCAGCCAAGCGCTGCACAACTTGAAAATTCATGAGTTAAATAAATGATCATGTTTATTTAAGTCACTAAATTTTAGGGTGATTAGTTATGCAGTAATAGAAAACCAGAATGTGCACTGAAACCTCCAACACTAATCACTTTCATTTCCGCTGATGATATACCTTCCATGGCCTTCATATGTGCAGCTGCCTCTGCCTACACGTCATCATGAGCCCACGATATCCCAGCCAGTATACACATACCCTCATTTAACAAGTTACTTTGCTTTCAAGAGTCAGTGTAGCTGTTGCGGTTTCAATCATCTTTCTTCAAATTGGTGAGTAGGTGGTTAAGGACCCAAGCTTCTAGTCAGAATACCTAAGGCTAAGTATTTTTTTGTTCACTCCTTCCAGGCTGTGAGACTTAACCTCTATAGACCCCTGTTTCTCCCTAAAGAGAGTAGTAGTAAAACTTCTATCTTAGATGTACTGTGGAGATTAATTTATAGCTCCTAGCAAAGTCCCTGGTATTTAATATTCAGTGGTATTCAATATATGTTGCTCTTATTAGAGCACTATTATATTGCATCACAAGTGTCTATTTATTCTTCCATTTTCTCCTCTAAACTGTCAGTCATTTGAGAACAATAACAGTGGATCTTCAATGCCTGGCACCTAGGATATGCAAAACACATTTTTTATTAAATAAGTAAATGAACAAAAAACAAACAAATGGTAAATGGATGAATAAATGAATGAGTGAATGAATGAATGAAAGAGTAGGTAAATATAATCTAGCTTCCCTTTAACTTCTTATACCCAGCATGTAGGAGAGGTACGGTGGTAGAGATTTCCGGTCCTGTGGGAAGTAGTCTTAGTGGCTGGCTGCATGCTTTTCTTCATGTCAGGTCCAATTTTTCTCTTTTCCTAGTGGTGCTACAGTACCACAAACATTATTTCTGAGTCTCCCTCATCCCCAAAACCATGTAGAGAGCATCCTCACTTGGGCAAGTGAAATGTTTTGATCCTGACAATCCAAACCAGATGGCAGGATTGTAAGAAAAGTCACTTCCGTAATCTCACATGGCCTCTAGCTACAGGTTTCCTTTCCACTTCTGACCATTTTATAGCACGCCATCTAGGTGCCTGACCTTGCCAAGTAAAATCCAGTTAATCTTTACAATGTCATTCCTCTTTATGGCCTCCACGATATGGCAATGCCATATGGTGGCAATGCTATGGAAGGGACTCTGCTCTTACCTGATAAGCAAGTTTGCATTGCACTAAGCAAATAATTTGCCTTCTGCCTCATGTATATTTCCCTACTAATATCTGCTTAATGAAAAAATTGAGAGAAATTATTAAAGAGTAGTACAGTATTGACTAATAAGATGAGAAGATTCTACATTTTATTTTTATTTCACAATAGAATTTACATATATATATATTTATAGATAAAATTCTGATAAGAAAAGCTCACAAGCTACAGATATGCTGGCTGAGTTGCAATAACTGTCACTGGAACGCAGTGCTATTCCAGTACATCAGTGTTATGTCAGTATTTTTATTTCAATAGCCAGAAAACCCCAATGTGCCTGTTAGTGTTTGGTATGTCCCCTTGCCTCAGCATTTAAAAAGCCTAAAATATTTTTTAAAGGAGTACAATACAGGGGGTTGGCTGTCTACTCACATAAATTGTTTTAAAAGCAAATGTGGAGTTTATCTTTTGCTGTTATTATTATAGGCTCTATGCTTTTTATAACTTTAATCTTATAAATTTAATTATTTCTACATTCTTTCTCAGGAGGAGTCGTTTGAAGTCTACAGAATGCTGAGGTTTAGAAAGATTTCTGAGGTGTGGCATCACGTCTTCTGATTGGGCAGCATTCTCGAACGATGTGGGCCTTTGCTGCTGACTCACCAGAGGGCAGCAACTTCGAAGCTTGATGTCAGCATGCAGGAATGCCAGGCACTTCTCTCTGGCAACCCCCAGCTGTAGCCCAGAGTTAAGCAAAGCTTTTTGGGTTAGCCTCTGACCAACCTCCTGGCTGGACTTCTCAATATCCCAGTAGCCAAGCTCCAGAAAAGATAATCCAGATCTTAGCAGAGCAATACTAAACTCTTCCAGCTATATATCAGTGGTGATAATGACATAATTGCCCAGTCATAGTTGGGATATGTGGGAAAGTGGGTATGGTTTTCTGGGCACCCCTCCCCCTCTTCACGCACCACACACACACACACACACACACACACACGCACACACACACACACGCACATCTGTTCTAGAATGAAAACCCCAGAATGCAGAAAGTAACCTGTGAATAGTCACTAGTAAGATTTCTAGTTTTCTGGATAGATTGTGTTTGTTTGTACTCCTGGTTATTTGACCTGCCTCAATTTTCCCACATTTCTGACTGGCCCAACTGAAGCCTCAGATGAGAGCGAGGACCATCTCTGAGGTCCATTCCACCTTAATAGTCTAGCATCTCGTGAATTTAGCTAACTGGGCACTTTCTGAGAGAACTGGCTTTCTAATGCTGATAAAGCAGGGCAGAGTTGCTGGCCACACCCTTGCTAGGCCCAGATCTATGAACATCTATTTTTGTATGCTATCTAGTTTCACATCTCTCCTGCCCTCTGCACCATGCCCTCACTTAGCAGAAAAGAAAATCTTAGCTCTAAGATAATTAGAATGTTCATATTTGCAAAATCTTTTAGATTGTTTTTGGGTTTTAGGTGAGTGTCTTATAAGAAACAGCCTAAAGGAGAGACTAAGGGAGCAGAGTAGAAGGCCATATGAAAACAGAGGCAGAAATTGGAGTGATACAGCCACAAGCCACAAAACACCTGAAGCCACCAGAAGGTGGAAGAGGCAAGGAACAGATTCTCCCCAAGAGCCTCTGCTGAGAGCATGGCCCTACCAGCAGAGGCTCTCGGACAGACTAAAATCAGAAGTCTTGATTTTAGACTTTCTGCCTCCAAACTGTAAATACATTTCTGTTATTATAAAGCCATCAAGTTTGCCATAACGTTATGGCAACCATAGAAAACTTACACAATCCCTTACACAGAATCATGTAGGTAATGTAATGAGCAAGCCATCTAGCAGGGAAATTCTGGTTTTAGTATCCTAGATAATTTTTCAGTACTAAAACTGATCGTTTCAAAGCCGGGGAAAAAAGCAGAAAGTGAGAGTGGCCTATAGTAAAAACAAGAGCAAACGTGCAGTTTAAAGGAATGCCTATCATTCAGATGCATCTCAGTTACCATGAGCCCAATACGGCCAAATCTTCCCATTTTTATCAAATTTTTATCTTAAATTCCCTGCATTTTAAGTGTTGGTTTGAAAACCAAACCGGCAAACAGCACTCTGTGGGCACAACAAAATGTGTCTGAGAGCTGAATTATGACCATGTGCAGTTGGTTGCAGTCTCTGGAGCTAACGGATCCTTCCAACAGTATTTAAGGTATGTGCCATAGTTCATGACTGAACCAAGAACATGGCCCTGTTGTCCTCCTTCAAAACCCAGTCTGCTAGCCCAAGCCACTTACATGCAAGCTCTCCCCATCCTTGGTATAGTCAGAGATAAATATTTTGTTGAAGCCTGAGATAGTGTATCAGCCTCTTGCTTCTAGGCCTCTCTTCTTAGTTTTTCTATGGTAGTTTGATTTGCTCTCTTGTACATGTAGAATCTAGAAGCCGTGTGTGTGTGTGTATGTGTGTTGAAGAGGGTTACGGTTGCAATGAAACATGATGATTTTAGAAGGAAAAATAAAATAAAACAAATTATTCACCAGAGAAACCTGAAAATCAAAAACCATTTTTCTGTTCTTATTTTGCCACAAAGTATTAATAGATATTTTACTAAAGGGAATGATATTTAGGTCAGGTAATAAGATATAAAACTAAGACATTACTTACAATTGACATAACATCCATAATTTAATTTATTAAAAGTTGTTACTTCTGTGGCCATTTTTCACATTTCTGGAGCTACCTATCTTTCAGTTTCAGACTGAGTATCTTATAAAAGCATTATAAAGTAAAACAATTCAACTAGATTGACGTTTTCAGTCTGCCTATGGTGGTTAAGAAGATTGTTATGAGAATTGAAAGTAATACACAGATTTATAACTCTTGGTTGAGTCTGCAGTGAGGAGGGAAAGTTGTAATTAATATTTATAATTGATACTTGTGTTATCATGGAAATACATACTCCGAAAATAAGAAGCGCAGTCTGTTGAAGGGTGTCTCTGAAAGGTAGAGGAATTTTAAAGATTTTCATAAATACAGAAATAAATGCATCTCTTTACTGGTGGATCATTATCCTCAGTCAAATTAAAGATAAAAATACAAAGAATCCTAACAAGTCAAGAATAGGAAGGTAAGCAACCCAATTTTAAATTGGGCAAAATATTCAAATAGACATTTCATCACAGAAGACACGTGAATGGTTAATAAGCACTTGAAAGATGTCTGACATCATTGGTCATTAGGGGAATGGAAGTCAAACCCCCAATGAGGTACCACTTCACACCCACTAGGCTTAAGTCTGTCAAAAAGACAGGCAATAATAAGTGTAAGCAAAGATGTGGAGAAGTGGGAACCTCCATACATTGTTGGTAGAAGTGTAAACCGTTACAGCCACTTTGGAAAACAGTTTCTTAAAAAGTCAAATGTTAATTTTCCATACAACATCCTACTTCTAGGTGTCTACCCAAGGAAATGAAAACATACTTCCACACAAAGACTTAAACATAAATGTTTATAACAGCATTATTCATAACAGTCAAAAAGCAAAAACGGCTGCAATGTTCTTCAACTGATGAACGGAAAAACAAAAGGTGGTATATACATAAAATAGAGTATTTTGTAGACACAGATAAAAAGCAATGAAGTATCATACTGACATTTGCAACATTTATAAACCAGAAAACATTATCCTAAGGGAAAGAAGCTGGACACAGAACACCACCTTTTGTATGATTCCATTTATACGAAACATCCAAAAATAGACAAAGCTATTTAAAAAACCTGGAAGATTATGGTTGCCTGGGGATGGAGATGGGAATGGAGATTAAATAAATGAGAATGAAGGATCTCATTAGGATGATAAAAATGTGCTATAACCATTGTAGGAATGGTTACACTACTCACTGAATCTACTAAAAATCATTGAATTCATGTACTTAAAATGGGTGAAATTATAGCATGGAAGTTGTACCTCAATAAAGTTGTTTTAAGAAATTAGAAGAATAATTAAAAGAATAAAATATAGTCAATAAAATACTATCGCCTTTATCCCATAATCAATCTGTCAACAAATGTGTCAATGGTCCTTTCTAAATATCTCTTACTTTTTATCTTTTTACATATTTCAAGTGCATAATACAACTAGTTCAAACTATTAAATGTACAAAATAGAACACAATGAAAAATTTTCCTACCACTGTTCTCCCTCAGCCACCCAATGCCCCCACTAAAAGCCACCAGTGTTATTAGTTTCTTGTGTACCATTCTAGAGATGCTTTATGCATCCACATTAACTTTATGAATACATACATGTGCATCTATCCATGCACACCTTTTGTCCACAACTTGTGGCATACTGAATATGTTCTGCACATTCCTTTTTTTTAACTTAATAATTAATACCATATCAGGATCTAAATGTGGCTCAAATCTTTTCCTTCTTTACCACCCCACCACCTCAGTATTTCTTGCCTGGACTATTGTATTTCATCTAATTTGAGATGCTATCAGTTATATGACACACTATTATTTGGGGGCCCTTAAGAGACAAAATAATGCTGCCAATTAAATTATAATATGCCATTGATTGTAAGATTCATTCCAATTTCAGAAAGAAATGACAAGTTAAAAAAGTACATATATGTGCATCTAAAAACAATAAAATACGTAATTAGAACAGTCTCCCAAACAGTTTCTTGCTATCAAACCCAGCTCCCCGTCAATTCATTGTCTCTTATCCTGCCAAAGTAATTTTTCTAAGTTTTAGATGGAATCTTTTTATTCCTCTACTTAAAATTTTGGAGGCTCCCATTGCTACAAGATGAAGTCCAAATAACTGAATGTGGCATTCAAGTCTCTTCCCATTTCCGGCCTCCTTTCTCTCTACTACCCTATGCTCTAGACATGCCCAGCTATTGGCTATTCCTCAAAAATGGAGTGTTCTTTCAAAACTGTGCTTTTGTACATGTTGTTCCTTCTCCCTGGAATACACTTGACCCCCTTTCCTCCTGGCTAAATACCATTTGTCCTCCAAGACTCATCTCTGGGAAAACTGCCATGAACTTTCCCAGTTCAATTAAATGTCCTTTCTGTACTAACACCCTCATTGTGCTTAATTCCATCAAAAGCACTTCTTGCCTGGTATTAGGCTTCTTTGTTTCCTTGACTGTCTTCACTACTCTTATTTTTCTTGCATTACAAAAGATTGCCACAGTGCCCTGAACACGGTAAGCATTCAGTAAGCATTTATTGGATGAATGTGTACTTTGGCCCCTAGATGTAATCAACACATCTGCAGTAATGGAGGTGTGGTCAGCACAGTGTAGGGGAAAGTACATGGGATCTGAAGTCAGAAGATGCCAGTTCTGGGCTCTGACATTTCTAACTCTCTGATCTTCGTTTGGCCAGTTAATGTTTCTAAGACTTGGTTTCCTCATCTAAGAACATAAACCTAAAAGGGCTGGCTAAAGGGACTCAATGAGAGAAAGTGTCTGAAGTAACTGATACAGAGTTGGTGTTCCAAATAGGACATCTTTTGTTAGAGTGACTGGAACTTCCTATGCTATAGAATGCATTTGATGTATCCTGAAAGCAAACATGCCACTGACGTGGTTACAAGTGGACTTCGTTTTTCATTTTTCATCTTATTTTATTTTTGTAAAGGTGATACGTATCATGTTGTTTCAGAAAGCATGGTGATAAAAAAAGAAAAAATTCTTGCCCATGGCATTTCCCATAACCCCTATAAGTAATAGTTTCTTTTAGATATTTCCTGTGTTTTCTTTTTAAAATAAATGCTAACATATAAAGATATATTATAGTCCCCTCTTTTTTACTATACATAAATACATGTGATATATTTACTATAAATATATATACACATATAAATGTATATACACACATATATAAATATACACATATATAATATAAATACACACATATATAAATATACAGACACACACACACACACACAGAGAGAGAGACAGAGAGAGAGAAAGATATTCCATCTACATTATCAACATTCTGTTCTGAGTGCTGGTGTTTTTTCACTAAATATCTAAATGGACTTTATGAGCCTCTAAATTTGCCCAGAATGATTCTAATCAAGGAGACAAGTATGTGGAAAGAGAGATTTTATTTATTGCTTCACATCACAACTCTGAACTATCAGCAAGATGTAAAAGCTTTGAGTCATAGCCTCAAGTCTTTCTAAAGGGAACCACAAAGAAACTGCATGACTAGAACAGTGAAAAACTAAGTTTGCCTTTTATATCAGGCCAGGGTCAAAGAAATTGCAACAGGGCTGAAAGGGCTGTGACGATCTTATCTCCTTATACTGCCTTGAGATTAGAGGAATGCAGCAGAAAGCACAAACATGCAGACTAGTAAGTCTTTAGCACTACCTGCTACCTGCTTTTTATCACATGAATGACATGTTTTCCAGCGAGCCTTCACCTTTAAAGGACAATATTATTATTAGAATTGTAAACAAGTTCCCTTTTAGGGTTGTGGCTCAGGTACAGAATAGGATTTGCACTTTTTAAAGCTATGTCTGTATGGAAAGCAAAAGCTAGTGGTATAAGGAGGTAATGTGGGCTTTGTAAGTAGTTATTATTCTTTCAATTTTGTTAATCACAGCAAATGATAAAGTTATAAGCACAAAGGTTTGGCAAAATGTAGGCATTAGAATAACAGACCTTCATTTCATTGACAGGTTTAATTATGGCCCAAGTTGCTCGTATCCTCTTTCCCTTTTTCTGATATTTTTACTCACCTAAGTCACTGGCCTGAGTTCTTAAACTCTCATATGAATGGCCCCAGTTTAATCACTGTGCTCTTCATTCCCAAATTCCTGCCACTTCCTTTACTGAAGTTCTCCACCTGGGTAGGGAAACAGACTAGTTAGGGGAAATCCAATGGGCTCATCAGCACAGGCAGCAAGTTCACCATCTCATGCTGTAAATTACCATCACCCTGACCCAATTTGTCACGCGCACACACTGCAGAAAATTTATCAGAAAGATTAAGAATGGGCTGGTGAAGAGGACAAAAGAAACTCCCTGATGGCCTTTGGTATGAATGGAAGACAGGACTGCATTTGACCACATAAGCCCAGAGAAGTGGGAGCCTGAGCTGGTTTTCTACGCCGTATAGGCCACAACACTGCAAATCCACCAGGCAAAGAAAAATAAGGGCAGGGATCTCTGGGAACCAGCAAGCAAAGGCACAGAATCCAGCAAGGTGAGGGGGGTGGGGAGGGTTACGAAGGCAAGCAGATGATGCCTGAGTCTAATAGACTGATGAGTGAGCTGGAGAAGGCCAGGTGGAGGAGGGGAGAGAGAACAAAACATGCTGAGGCACTAAATCTCTGAGTCTTGAAATAACACAGGGCATAATAACTCCACATAGTTCCGTGTGATTGGAGATGGAATGCCAGTGGGACAGGGCCAGGGTCATGGTGAAAAATTGGAGAGGTGACCAGAGACAAATAAGAAAGGACCTTGAGAGGTCATACTATATATCTTGTATTTTAACCAGAAGGCACTACTGGGAGCTACTGCAGGATTTTAAGCAGGGAACAACAAGATCAGATTTAAGTTGTAGAAAAGTCACTCTCATACCTATGTAGGTCATGGATTTGAGCACTGTGTCCATAGCACCTTCCATACTATAGTGCATTAGGCATCTGTCTGTCTCCACACTAAGCTGTAACCTCAATGAGGGGAGGGAGCATGTCTGTTTCTCATTATTATATCTCTGGTACCTAGAACAATGCCAAGTTCATAGTGAAGAATGAACGAATGGTGTCCAATCTCATTCATCTTTTTGTCTCTAATGCTCACGCAGTACTTAGTGCAATGTAGGTAATAGATAAAGGTCTGCTGAATAAATGAATAAATGCTAACTTCTGTCTCACTCTCCAGTTCCATCTCTCAACATTCCCCAACATTTGTCCTATAACAATAAAATTGTACAGCTTTCCCAGATGCACTGTATTGTTTGCCTTACATATGCTATTCCCTCTGATTAGAATTCCCTACCCCTATCTCCTATCTATCTAGTGAATTTCAATTATGCCTCAACACTCAGCTTAGATTTGACCCACGGGGGAGAAGCTTTCTGTAATACCAATACCTCCCACCACCATGCCGACCCACAAAAGGCTCCTCTTCATCTACTTGCTCCTTGGTTCTGGCTGTATACCTCATCATTTATATGGTTTTTATTGCATTCATCATTTTGTACTCTAATTTGTGTATAGCTCTAGATTTTGAGCTTCTAGAAGGCAAAGACTGTCCTATTTTGCTTCCTCAACACAGTTCCCAGCCTAAGCCTCAATGATAAAGAAGATTCAAATAATGTCTTTGTGAAATTTAATTGTCTATTTCTTGAAGTTAATTATATTCCATCACCTCTGAATTTGATTCATGGTTTATTCTTCAGTATATAAATCAGTTTTTTCTTTTCATATTCTAAAGTCATCTCAGGCTACCATTAGCATGAATGCTTGGAGTTGGAAAATATTTCTGTGGTTCACATAAGCTATTGCCTTTGTGATTTCCTATCTGTCCTGTCAACTTTTGTGTCTGAGTCTCATAAAATAACCCATTCATCTTTCGTTTTATTTGCCTTTCACAGTCCTTATCCAAACTATCTTGTAAGAAGCTTAAAGGGGTCACAACTGTACATAGCATTCTAGGGACAAACACAAGCTTCCTATCATTGTACTAATGAAGAGTAATGTGTTTTTGTCTCGTTTTCAAAATTTTTCCAGTGACAATCATGATTTTGTTGGCTTTTGAATTAGAAACAATAGTTTGAATCAGAATCTTTGCAATAACTGGTCAGTCTCCCTTTCATAAACAAGAGCTCAATGTTCAGTACAGAGGTCTCTTTTCCCTTAAGTATCTCTTTTCCTTAGTGTGATCATGGGCACTCTCCACTATTTGCAAGAGTTTCTTCCAACCCTGGTTACCAGGATCCTGTCCCACGTGACATAGTGTGCAACTCACTCCCTCCAACTAAAATATGTGAAAAAAACTAGAAATTGATTCTCTTTCAGTTTTTTCTAAAATTAATCATTTTATATTTTGTATCTAATTTCCACCCTCAAGGTAAAATAATTATCATTAGCATGTGTAGAGTGCTAGATTTGTTGTATAAGTACCACGCGCTAACCGATTGCGCCACTGGAGCATAGAGTGCTAGATTTGTGACACACTGTTTTAAGTCATTTATACTACGTAAATGACACAGTCATTTTAATCCTCACAAAATCTTTCTGATATCCACATTATTTTATCCCTATTTTACAAATGAATAAACTGAGGCACAGAGCAGTTGAGTAATTTGCCATAAGTCACAAAACTAGCATGTGGCAGAATGGAGATTGTAACCCATATAGCCTGACTCTGCATAAAGTTGGAGTTTGGTGGAGACAGAAGGAAAGAGAAAACAGAGAGTTTTATCTGAGCCCTTCCAATATCAGTGTCACTTAGGGTGGGTATCTAAACTTGCTGAGCCTCAATTTTGACATCTGTAATGTAAAGATAGAAATAGACACCTCATGGTTTGTTGACTGTGTAAATATAACCTCACATGTAAAGTATCTGGCTGACTAAAAGTGCATAACAAATGTTGCTTCTTTCCTCACCCAGTTAGTTCTCTATTTTTAGGTCATGACAACCACTTTAAAGTCACTATTGAAAACCATAAAGTTTCCCTTCCCAGCCCTATCCTGTACTAACGGCATGAACTGAAGCTCCTGTTTCCTTTCTTATAATCTGGCAGTCATAAAACCCATTATGAGGATTAAATGAGATCATGTTTGAAAGGCAATCAGCACAGTGCCTGGCATATGGTAAATGCTCAATAAATGGCAGCAACTATAGCAGTGGTGATGATAAGGAAGAGGACAGGATTAGGAAGGATTATGTTGATAATGTCTTCAGCTTGATTCTCCCTTCTTACCTAAAAAAAACTACCATCTGTCCTCTAGAGCTATAAGAAATGGAAATGCTGTTCACAGTTAACTTTCTTCAGGGAGGGAAACGACTTGAATCCTCAGAGACTAACTCTCTAGGACAACAGTTTTAACCTTCTAGCACATAAAATAATCTGTGGCATTTGATAAGATGTCAAATAGCAGGGAATCATTCAGAAATTCTGGCCAATAGAAAAGTTCTATGGCCCAGAAACCTAGACATTTAGAGTCTGAACCAGCTCTTGGCAATTTTGAGTTGGTAGCTCTGGGACTACACTAAAAACACTGCCCTAGGATTAAATCAGTGTATTTATTTCTTTAAACCAACATCATTTTTAAGAATCTAAATGGGATTTTCAGTAAGATTTAAGACTAACTTTTGTTTTAAGGGGATTATTTATAAGGAAACATTTATCATCATTCACAAACTTAAAGTATTTGCAAATATAACACACTTTATTGACAATAAAATCAATAACAAAATAGACACTCCTTTGACAAATGTGTGTGTGTGTTCACATGACAGCCTTAAAAGAACTTTTAGTCTATTTTTATTATCCCATACAATCTAGTCTTAGATTTCAGTCCCTGCTAGACTATATATAGTCACATCAAATATATACCTATTGTTACATAAAGGATGATGGGTTGATGTTTTCTGTAAACCACAAAGGGCTAATCATGTTTCATTTAAACTACATTTCTCACACATTCATCAGAAATGTTTTAATGCACTTCAGAAAGTTCACCCAATGAACACCTCCAATATTAGTAAAAAAAAATTAAAAATGTATGCATGAAGAGCATCACTTCATAGATTAAGAAGTTGAGGGAGGGAAAGTTTACATTTTCAGAGGCCACAAAGAAAGTAAGCATTATAATTTAATTGTCATCAAACTGATTCTGTGCTCAAATCCCTGGAACACGTTTGCCATCAACTAAATTTAGTCAATCTTTGTTTGCTTTGGAAAAATAAATTTTGAATAAACAAAATTTTCATATTTCATTTGTGGCTACTACTACAGTTTCATGATATTATTAAGAAATTAAATCTGAGGCTGGCGTGGTAGCTCACGCCTGTAATCCCCGCACTTTAGGAGGCCAAGGTGGGTGGATCAACTGAGGTCAGGAGTTAGAGACCAGCCTGGATAACATGGCAAAAAAAAAAACAAAAAAACACAAAACAAAACAAAAAAAAAACACAAAAATTAGCCAGATGTGGTGGCCTGCGCCTGTAGTCCCACCTACTTGGGAGGTAGAGGCTGCAGTGAGCTGAGATCATGCCACTGCACTCCAGCCTGGGCAACAGAATGAGACTGTGTTTCAAAAAAAAAAAAAAAAAGAAAGAAATTAAATCTGAAATCCTTCCAGAGACAAATTTAAGCTCACAAGCCAGTGCAGCAGATAACTTCTTCTCTACTGACCTGAAATAAAGACATTTGATATTTGAGACACTTGATAACTTTTAGATGTCTCTAGCCAAGCCATGAGTAAACTAAAAACTAAAGGAAACTGATGGGTGTTTTGTAATATAAAACAAGTAACTTCACTTGCAGATACCGAACATCTAAGCTTTTATGAAGTTTTTCTAACATTTTTCTAACATTTGTTATGTAAATAACTGTATCAGGTGAATATCACCAATTCAAGATTTTTTTCTCTTCAACATTACATTGATCAAGTACTTTTAAGTCAAACATTCCTTTCAATGGTTGGAAGCAACATGTTAGAATTTAGTCATTTATAGGGGGGTGGAGCCAAGATGGCCGAATAGGAACAGCTCCAGTCTACAGCTCCCAGTGTGAGCGACGCAGAAGATGGGTGATTTCTGCATTTCCAACTAAGGTAGGAGGTTCATCTCACTGGGGAGTGTTGGAAAGTGGGTGCAGGACAGAGGGTGCAGGGCACTGAGTGTGAGCCAAAGCAGGGCGAGGCATTGCCTCACCCGGGAAGCACAAGGGGTCAGGGAATTTCCTTTCCTAGTCAAAGAAGGGGGTGACAGATGGCACCTGGAAAATTGGGTCACTCCCACCCAAATACTGCGCTTTTCCAGTGGTCTTAGCAAACGGCACACCAGGAGATTATATCCCGCATGTAGCTTGGAGGGTCCCACGCCCATGGAGCCTCGCTCATTGCTAGCACAGCAGTCTGAGATCAAACCGCAAGGCGGCAGCGAGGCTACGGGAGGGGCGCCCGCCATTGCTGAGGCTTGAGTAGGTAAACAAAGCAGCCAGGAAGCTCAAACTGGGTGAAGCCCACCACAGCTCAAGGAGGCCTGCCTGAATCTGTAGACTCCACCTCTGGGGGCAGGGCATTGCCAAACAAAAGGCAGCAGAATCCTCTGCAGACTTCAATGTCCCTGTCTGACAGCTTTGAAGAGGGTACTGGTACTCCCAGCACGCAGCTGGAAATCTGAGAATGGACAGACTGCCTCCTCAAGTGGGTCACTGACCCCCGAGTAGCCTAACTGGGAGGCACCCCTCAGTAGGGCAGACTGACACCTCACATGGCCAGGTACTCCTCTAACACAAAACTTCCAGAGGAACCATCAGGCAGCAACATTTGCTGTACAACAATATCCGCTGTTCTGCAGCCTCCAATGCTGATACCCAGGCAAACAGGGTCTGGAGTGGACCTCCAGCAAACTCCAACAGACCTGCAGCTGAGGGTCCTGACTGTTAGAAGGAAAACTAACAAACAGAAAGGACATCCACACCAAAACCCCATCTGTATGTCACCATCATCAAAGACCAAAGGTAGATAAAACCACAAAGATGGGGAAAAAACAGAGCAGAAAAACTGGAAACTCTAAAAATCAGGTGCCTCTCCACCTCCAAAGGAATGCAGCTCCTCACCAGCAATGGAACAAAGCTGGATGGAGAATGGCTTTGACGAGTTGAGAGAAGAAGGCTTCAGACGATCAAACTACTCCAAGCTAAAGGAGGAAGTTCGAACCTATGGCAAAGAAGTTAAAAACCTTGAAAAAAAATTAGACAAATGGCTAACTAGAATAACCAATGCAGAGAAGTCTTTAAAGGACCTGACGGAGCTGAAAACCAAGGCACAAGAACTACGTGATGAATGCACAAGCCTCAGTAGCCGATTCCATCAACTGGAAGAAAGGGTATCAGTGATGAAAGATGAAATGAATGAAATGAAGCAAGAAGTTTAGAGAAAAAAGAAAAAAAAGAAACAAACAAAGCCTCCAAGAAATATGGGACTATGTGAAAAGACCAAATCTGCGTCTGATTGGTGTACCTGAAAGTGACGGGGAGAATGGAACCAAGTTGGAAAACACTCTGCAGGATATTATCCAGGAGAACTTCCCCAATCTAGCAAGGCAGGCCAACATTCAAATTCAGGAAATACAGAGAACGCTACAAAGATACTCCTCGAGAAGAGCAACTCCAAGACACATAATTGTCAGATTCACCAAAGTTGAAATGAAGGAAAAAACGTTAAGGGCAGCCAGAGAGAAAGGTCAGGTTACCCACAAAGGGAAGCCCTTCAGACTAACAGCAGATCTCTCTGCAGAAACTCTACAAGCCAGAAGACAGTGGCTGCCAATATTCAACATTCTTAAAGAAAGGAATTTTCAGTCTAGAATTTCATATCCAGCCAAACTAAGCTTCATAAGTGAAGGAGAAATAAAATCCTTTACAGACAAGCAAATGCTGAGAGATTTTGTCACCACCAGGCCTGCCTGCCCTAAAAGGACTCCTGAAGGAACACTAAACATGGAAAGGAACAACCAGTACCAGCCACTGCAAAATCATGCCAAATTGTAAAGACCATCGAGGCTAGGAAGAAACTTCATCAACTAATGAGCAAAATAACCAGCTAACATCATAATGACAGGATCAAATGCACACATAACAATATTAACCTTAAATGTAAATGGACTAAATGCTCCAATTAAAAGACACAGACTGGCACATTAGATAAAAAGTCAAGACCCATCAGTGTGCTGTATTCAGGAAACCTATCTCATGTGCAGAAACACACATAGGCTCAAAATAAAGGGATGGAGGAAGATCTACCAAGCAAATGGAAAACAAAAAATGGCAGGGGTTGCAATCCTAGTCTCTGTTAAAACAGACGTTAAACCAACAAAGATCAAAAGAGACAAGGAAGGCCATTACATAATGGTAAAGGGATTAATTCAACAAGAAGAGCCAGCTATCCTAAATCTATAGGCACCCAATACAGGAGCACCCAGATTCATAAAGCAAGTCCTTAGAGACCTACAAAGAGACTTAGACTCCTACACAATAATAATAGGACACTTTAACACCCCACTGTCAACATTAGACAGATCAACGAGACAGAAAGTTAACAAGGATATCCAGGAATTGAACTCAGCTCTGCACCAAGCAGATCTAATACACATCTACAGAACTCTCCACCCCAAATCAACAGAATATACATTCTTCTCAGCACCACACTGCACTTATTCCAAAATTGACCACATAGCTGGAAGTAAAGCACTCCTCAGTAAATGTAAAAGAACAGAAATTATAACACACTGTCTATCAGACCACAGTGCACTCAAACTAGAACTCAGTATTAAGAAACTCACTCAAAACCGCTCACCTACATGGAAACTGAACAAACTGCTCCTGAATGACTACTGGGTACATAACGAAATGAAGGCAGAAATAAAGATGTTCCTTGAAACCAGCGAGAACAAAGATGCAACATACCAGAATCTCTGGGACACATTCAAAGCAGTGTGTAGAGGGAAATTTATAGCACTAAATGCCCACAAGAGAAAGCAGGAAAGATCTAAAATTGACACCCTAACATCACAATTAAAAGAACTAGAGAAGCAAGACCAAACACATTCAAAAGCTAGCAGAAGTCAAGAAATAACTAAGACCAGAGCAGAACTGAAGGAAATAGGGACACAAAAAAACCCATCAAAAAATCAATGAATCCAGGAGCTGGTTTTTTTGAAAGATCAACAAAATTGATAGACCACTAGCAAGATTAACAAAGAAGAAAAGAGAGAAGAATCAAATAGACGCAATAGAAAATGATAAAGGGGATATCACCACCAATCCCACAGAAATACAAACTACCATCAGAGAATACTATAAACACCTCTATGCAAATAAACTAGAAAATCTAGAAGAAATGGATAAATTCCTCGACGCATACATCCTCCCAAGACTAAACCAGGAAGAAGTTGAATCTCTGAATAAACCAATAACAGGCTCTGAAATTGAGGTGATAATTAATACCTTACCAACCAAAAAAAGTCCAGGACCAGATGGATTCACAGCCGAATTCTACCGGAGGTACAAAGAGGAGCTGGTACCATTCCTTCTGAAACTATTCCAATCAATAGAAAAAGAGGGAATCCTCCCTAACTCATTTTATGAGGCCAGAATCATCCTGATACCAAAGCCTGGCAGAGACACAACAAAAAAAGAGAATTTTAGACCAATATCCCTGATGAACATCGATGCAAAAATCTTCAATAAAATACTGGCAAACTGAATCCAGCAGCACACCAAAAACCTTATCCATCATGATCAAGTGGGCTTCATCCCTGGGATGCAAGGCTAGTTCAACAAATGCAAATCAATAAACATAATCCAGCATATAAACAGAACCAAGGACAAAAACCATATGATTATCTCAATGGATGCAGAAAAGGCCTTTGACAAAATTCAAAAACACTTCATGCTAAAAACTCTCAATAAATTAGGTATTGATGGGATGTATCTCAAAATAATAAGAGCTATCTATGACAAACCCACAGCCAATATCATACTGAATGGGCAAAAACTGGAAGCATTCCCTTTGAAAACTGGCACAAGACAGGGATGCCCTCTCTCACCACTCCTATTCAACATAGTGTTGGAAGTTCTGGCCAGGGCAATCAGGCAGGAGAAGGAAATAAATGGTATTCAATTAGGAAAAGAGGAAGTCAAGTTGTCCCCCTTTGCAGATGACATGATTGTATATGTAGAAAACCCCATCATCTCACCCAAAATCTCCTTAAGCTGATAGGCAATTTCAGCAAAGTCTCAGGATACAAAATCAATGTGCAAAAATCACAAGCATTCTTATACACCAATAATAGACAGAGAGCCAAATCATGAGTGAACTCCCATTCACAATTCCTTCAAAGAGAATAAAATACCTAGGAATCCAACTTGCAAGGGACGTGAAGGACCTCTTCAAGGAGAACTACAAACCACTGCTCAATGAAATAAAAGAGGATACAAACAAATGGAAGAACATTCCATGCTCATGGGTAGGAAGAATCAATATCATGAAAATGGCCATACTGCCCAAAGTAATTTATAGATTCAATGCCATCCCCATCAAGCTACCAATGACTTTCTTCACAGAATTGGAAAAAACTACTTTCAAGTTCATATAGAACCAAAAAAGAGCCCACATTGCCAAGTCAATCCTAAGCCAAAAGAACAAAGCTGGAGGCATCACGCTACCTGACTTCAAACTATACTACAAGGCTACAGTAACCAAAACAGCATGGTACTGGTACCAAAACAGAGATATAGACCAATGGAACAGAACAAAGCCCTCAGAAATAATGCCACATATCTACAAGCATCTGATCTTTGACAAACCTGACAAAAACAAGAAATGGGGAAAGGATTCCCTATTTAATAAATGGTGCTGGGAAAACTGGCTAGCCATATGTAGAAAGCTGAAACTGGATCCCTTCCTTACACCTTACACAAATATTAGTTCAAGATGGATTAAAGACTTAAATGTTAAACCTAAAACCATAAAAACCCTAGACAAAAACCTAGGCAATGCCATTCAGGACATAGGCATGGGCAAGGACTTCATGTCTAAAACACCAAAAGCAATGGCAACAAAAGTCAAAATTGACAAATGGGATCTAATTAAACTCAAGAGCTTCTTCACAGCAAAAGAAACTACCATCAGAGTGAACAGGCAACCTACAGAATGGGAGAAAATTTTTGCAATCTACTCATCCGACAAAGGGCTAATATCCAGAATCTACAATGAACTCAAACAAATTTACAAGAAAAAAACAAACAACCCCATCAAAAAGTGGGTGAAGGACATGAACACACATTTCTCAAAAGAAGACATTTATGCAGCCAAAAGACACATGAAAAAATGCTCATCATCACTGGCCATCAGAGAAATGCAAATCAAAACCACAATGAGATACCATCTCACACCAGTTAGAACAGCGATCATTAAAAAGTCAGGAAACAACAGGTGCTGGAAAGGATGTGGAGAAATAGGAACACTTTTACACTGTTGGTGGGACTGTAAACTAGTTCAACCATTGTGGAAGTCAGTGTGGTGATTCCTCAGTGATCTAGAACTAGAAATCCCATTTGACCCAGCCATCCCATTACTGGGTATATACCCAAAGGATTATAAATCATCCTGCTATAAAGACACATGCACATGTATGTTTATTGTGGCATTATTCACAATAGCAAAGATTTGGAACCAACCCAAGTGTCCAACAATGATAGACTGGATTAAGAAAATGTGGCACATATACACCATGGAATACTATGCAGCCATAAAAAAGGATGAGTTCATGTCCTTTGTGGGGACATGGATGAAGCTGGAAACCATCATTCTCAGCAAATTATCACAAGGACAAAAAAACCAAACATTGCATGTTCTCACTCATAGGTGGGAATTGAACAATGAGAACACATGGACACTGAAAGGGGTACATCACACACTGGGGCCTGTTGTGGGGTGGGGGGAGGGGGGAGGGATAGCATTAGGAGAGATACCTAATATTAAATCACGAGTTACTGGGTGAAGCACATCAACATGGCACATGTATACATACGTAACTAACCTGCACATTGTGCACATGTACCCTAAAACTTAAAGTATAATTAAAAAAAAAGAATTTAGTAATTTATAAATGTTTGAAATTAATCATTGGCTCAATCTAATACCAAATTTAAAAAAAAAAGAATACGTTTGTTGGGGGGCAAAGTAGCTCATGCCTATAACTCCAGCACTTTGGTAGGCTGAGGTAGGAGGATCACTTGAGCCCAGGGGTTTGAGACCAGCCTGAGCAACATGGAGAAAACTTGTCCCTACAAAATAAGGGGAAAAAAAAGAAAAGAAAGAAATTAGCCAGGCATGGTGGCATGTGCCTATAGTCCCAGCTACTTGGGAGGCTGAGGTGGGAAGATTGCTTGAATCTGGGTAGGTCAAGGCTGCAGTGAGCTGTGATAGAGCCACTCCGCTCCAGCCTGGGTGACAGAGTGAGACCCTTTAAAAAAAAAAAAAGTTTAGTAAGTTTTTGTGGTTCTTAATATAAAACAAGTAACTTCACTTGAAGATAATGAACATCTTACCTATGAAATTTTTCTAATTTTTTCAACATTTGTTATGTAAATAATTATATCAGATAAATATCATCAATTCAAGATTTTGTCTTCAACATTACTTTGATCAAGTATCCACTGAAATTTGCTCTAAAGACTATTCTGGGTCTTATTACATAGTTAATGTGTTAGTCCTACAGTTGAATTTTTAACTATTATCTTTTGAAATTAGAGATTAAAGTGATCTACTTGTTGCTCATCCTGTGCCTTTTAAAGGAAAAATTATTTGGCTAGAAAAATGTCAGGGGGTGTTTTTAAAACTAATGGACCCTCATAAATTAGAATCATGTGATATCTTTGCACAGTTGACAATGTAAAAAACAAATGCCAAGTCTTTGGGTTTCTCTTTGGCTGGACAAGCAGGTGTGTGGTATGCTGCTGATGCTGATCCATCCAGACACTCAAGTTCAGACAAAGGCGATCCAAAGTTCCCAGTCACTTCTGTTTATTTTAGCAAAGGGACTCATGTGAACTCCACCCAGCCCTGGGAGTCTGCTTACCCAGGAATAATTTTTACTAGGTACATACAGTGGTGTTTCAAAGTTCATAAGGATGATTTTATAGGGTTGGGTGATTTTCTTTTATAGAGCCTGACCTCATCTCTTGAAGCCTCCTGGAAGGCAGTATCACTGTAACTTATGTCTATTTAAAGTAGCTGTTGAGAGGACAGTAATTCTCCACTTTGGTGTATTTAAATTAACATACCACTCTTACTAATTGATAGATATATTCAAAACCATGTTTTGCACTTAACCGCAGTTTGCAGTGAACTGAATCACACGGTGACTTGTAAGAGAACACATGTAAAATATAGAGAATGCTGGTTCTTACCCTAGGGCCTGTGAACCTACTGACCTTCTGTGGAAATTCTGTGTGTGTGTGTGTGTGCTTGCACATTTGTGTATGTGTGCAAGTGTACATTCTCCTGAGTAGAAGAACCATGGTTTTCCAGAAATTCTCAATGGGGCATATGATTCCAAAAAGGTAAATACCACTGACATGGAGAGAATAATAAATTATTACTTGTCCTTGCTTTAATATCAAGTATAATAAAACATTGCAACATTCACTTCTTACGACCTTTCATAATCCCAGCAATCGAAGGCTGATTGCTCCTTAAGCCCTTCTCTTCTCCTCAGGGTTTCCTGGAGCTTCACTCCAGTATGTATTGTTTGGGATGCCAGGCCCTTGAGTGGGCTCTCTGCCTAAGTCACCTCCAAGGGGAAACAGAGCACACCAGATGATTTTAGAAGTCACAGCATGACATTTAGATAAATTCGTATATTAACAGATATCCTCCTTTCTTTTAGTTCTTCTGATTGTGGCAAGGAAATAGTCTCAGTCAGTGGAAGGATTATTTTACCACTTCTATAACACTCCCTAGTCTCTCCTTTCAACAGAGACAGCAAGCCACAAGCTCAGAGTCTTCATAGGAAAATACATCGGGCAAACATTTAATAACATTATTTCACTCATGGCATTTCTTTTTATGACAATCTTCTATTTAAGGCAAATGATATTGGTTTTCAATTTATAGTTAGGGAAAAAGTTTCTCTTCAAAATAAATGGATTTAATTTTTTAAAGGAGAGACAACTTAAGGAAAAATATTTCTATTAGTGCAGATGATACAAGGATATGACAAAATCAAAGAAGTGGTATGCACATGACAGAAATTAGGAAAACATCAGACTAAACAATTGCTAATCAAGTCATGCTTTTATTTTCAAAAGATTGACAGTCTATTCAATTTATTTAGGACAAATATTATAATCAGCAATAGAAATTTAAACTAGGCATTTCTGAAAAATAAGCATAAACTGTGAGAGATGCATTTAGCATTGATTAGTTAGAATGCTTTCAGATACTTGTAATAGAAAACACAATTAAAAGCATCTTTAAAAAACTAAGGATTATTTCCTGATGGTTCCAGGGTAGATTCAGTCAATGGTTCAATGTCATCAGGGATCCAGTTTTTTGCTATACTGGCCTCTGCCACCAGTAGCATGTAATTGTGTCCTCAGACTTGTCCCCTCATGGTCTGAAGATGGCTTCCATAGCACCAACTCTTCCCCCAACAGTGACCAGAGTCAAGAGAGTATAAACCACAACTTTTTGGTCCCCTTCAAGGGGAAAGAAAACTTACCTCAAAGTTTCCCATATTTGCCCTCCCATTTCATAAGCAAGGTTGCACCTCTTCTCCATATCTAAATCAAACATTTCCAAGAAAAAGGGGAGTTACCACGATGGCCTTAGCCTACTCCTGATTCACTACAGGGGCTAAGGACAGGCTAAAGAAGATCATGTGACTAGTAACTGACCAATAATGGGGTTCTCTTGGCAAGGAAGTATGAAGAAAACTTCCTTGGGTAGGCAATTTACATGGCTTGCCATAGTGCGCATTAACATAGGTTGTAACAATTCTGGGAGGGCACAGAGAGGCTGATAATTAATGTTGGAAAAAATATTCAGAATCACAAATAAGTAATACAAATCTGAGCCATATTGATAAAATACACACAGTAGATACAGTTTGGAAATTAATCTTTTTTTAAGGTTCCAGATAAAATATGATCTCAAAATAAATAAATGGATAGATAAATAAATAATCTCTGGGGTTCAAAAAATATTGATTGGCTGGTAATCATTCTCCCCTCTCCCAGCTGCCTCAGACCCTGTGAGCAGGAGAAAGATACAACAGGGCAAACCAGGGCAATAAAAATGTGGGTTACTGTTATTGTTTTTAAGAATTTCATATTTTCTAAAAGCTTCAGAGAAGTCATGGGAAAAAAAGAAGAATATTATTGAACTCTGGTAGACATTTTCACTTTTTAACTTTTAACTTACATGTGAGATAAGTGAGGGGCATCTTCATCTCACGTGTGCATGGGACTTGTAAATGTTTTAATCCGGCCCTGACAGGTAAATTTCTCTCCAAAAAAAACTGAGATTAGATATAAACCTCCAACTCACCTTTCTCAAGTTACTTGTGTTTTAAATACTTATAATTATGCTACTTTTTAAGCATAATTCTTGGCTTTATTCCCTACTCCAAAAGGAGCAGAATAAAATAAAGGGCTGAGTAGGATCTGAACTGAGATATGAGAAGACAGGAAGGGCCATTAAACAAACACTGATCAAGCTCCTTGGGGCTATCAAGTTCTTTGTATCTATTCTGATTTTCATCTCAATAATAATTCTACCACATTGAGATTTTTATTCCAATTTTAAATATGTAGAATTAAGGGATAGAGTAGGAGAGTGATTTGATAAAGTTTATAAATCTAGTGATAGTAGAATGAAGATTTAAATTCTGGAAGTTTGACTCTTCTGACCCCCAAGGTTCATCTTCTTTCTATTGAACTATCCTGCCTCTCGAGGGTTTGCATTGCCAAATACTTAAGGACAAAATCAAGAGACTGTGAAATTGAATCAAAGAAATGGGCTACAAGATGCAAAGAAATAGAAAAACAAGTCAAAACCTAATCCAGGCAACAAATAGACATTTAGCACAGGAGACCTGGACACTTGTCTAGACATGGTCAGAGAAAGGAGGGAGGTCAAGGATCAGTAGTGACTCCAAGATACCCTGAGATCTAAAGAGAGGGACTTTTTTTTTTTTTTTGAGACACAGTCTCGCTCTGTCGCCCAGGCTGGAGTGCAGTGGCACAATCTCAGCTCACTGCAAGCTCCTCCTCCAGGGTTCACGCCATTCTCCTGCCTCAGCCTCCCGAGTAGCTGGGACTACAGGGGCCCGCCACCACACTCAGCTAATTTTTTGTATTTTTTAGTAGAGATGGGGTTTCACCGTGTTAGCCAGGGTGGTCTTGATCTCCTGACCTCGTGATCCGCCCACCTCGGCCTCCCAAAGTGCTGGGAATTACAGGCGTGAGCCACTGCGCCCGGCCAGAGAGGGACCTTTTATATGTTCCTTGGTGTGGGGCCAGAACAAGATGTAGGTGTGGCTAGGTCCGTGGGATAAACAGGCACACCTGAGGAATAAGGAATGCACTTGGCAGGGTGGGGCTGGGATAAGCATACCTTGAGGGTAAGCTTGCTTTTTCCCAGTTAGGTGAGATTTCCTTTACCTCATACAAATTAATCTGTGGGCAAACTAGCTACCTAACTCTTAATTAGCTGATAAACTTTTTTCTCCTTGATCATAACCCAAGTATTTCCATGTTTTATACATGGAAATGTATAAAGAAGTTCTTTATAGATAGAAGTTCTTTTTGTCATGCATTTTAGTAACCACAGTTTATTGGGGATTATCAAAGCTATGAGAGTGTTACCATATTTTGAGTTCTCTGTGGAAAAATGTTCACTCTACTAACATTTATCCTGTTCTCATACCAAAACACTGTGCTGGTGTTGCCTGAGTTGTCATCTGGGTGTTCGTGTTATCTTAGATATCTTATGGAGATTAAGTATCATATTACAGCTGCTGGCCCAGATGATTCCACAATTTCAGCTGTATGACTCAGCTTGTGGAAAAGAATGCAATTTCTTTAGTGTATCAGTTTTAACCAGCCAGTCTTCATAATGAATGCCCTGTGCATTTTTCACAGCCCTGCTCATTCTTACAGTGCTACCAAGAAGACATGGCAAATGTCTGTATTTACCTAAACCTGAAGATAAACAATGTTACTGCTGAGACATATTTTCAATCTGGGATTACCAAGAACCCATTTTAGTTTCAACCCAAAGTTGGATATGCCCCACAAAACGAGTTGGGAGGTCAAATCATGCAACAGAACTCCCAGAGACAAAAACCAATATCATACCCCTGCCCACCCCCTTTCTCTGAGAGTAAAAAAAATGTAGCCTACCCACATGCTGTTAGACAAAGGCTGAAAGGTGCTTTGATCAGGCCAATACTCTGCTCCCTGGGAAATACACAAACTCTTCTATTAAATATAATTTACTACATGGCCAATTTCTCAAGAGAAATTCAACTGAGTTTTAAATAAGCTTTTCTGTATTTAAACATAATATAAAATTAACCTGCAAAATTTAATAGTGGTAGATTATATTGCTTCTTTTACAAAGGTAATATAGAAGTTGTCATGCCTGACCTAGAAACAGCCCTTTTGTGAAATAGCCCTAAAGCTCTAAGCCTAGAGTCAGAAAGAGACTTGGGCTCAAATCCTGGCTCGATTATTTGACTATATTACCTTAGGTGTGTTACATAACCTGCCTAAATCTCTTCATCTAAAACATAGGAAAAATAAATTTTACTTTAACAATTGTTGGTTTGAATCCAATGAAATCGTGCAATAACTACTTATAACAATGCATGACTCTTAAGGAACTGTTAAGAAAGGTAATGTAAATTTTAAAAGCAAAAGTTTCCATCAATGGTCAGAAAGAGATTTAAGATCACAAAGATGTAAAGTGATTCATTATTGAGGGAAAACTGAAGTTTTGAGTATTTTGAAAATTCCATGTAATATATAGAGCAATCACCACCCAAACACCAGTGTCCTCCATATCTAAATCTACAGCCTTGATCTCTGTTCTAAGCGTTAGACTCTAATATCCAACTAAATCCACAGGACCAGTCCATCTCAACACATCCAAAACTGAACTCAGCATCTTACCTACCCTCCAAAAACTTCACTGAGTCACAAAATTCAGAAACCTGGATGCCACGCTAAAATCTTTTCTTTCTCTCTTGCTCCACCCCAAACATCTAAATATAGGCCGATCGAGCTGTGGTTCTTGAACCTGGCAGAGCTTCAGCATCACCTAGGGTGCTTTATAGGAATACCAAGTTGTATTCCAGAGATTCTGATTCAGAAGATTCAAGGTATGCCATGGGAATCTTCATTCAAAAATAAATAAACAAAACCTCCATGAGAATTGGCTACTCATTGAGATTTGGGAGCCACTGTTGTAGTATACCTTCTTACCATATCTCATATCTGTACCTTCCTCTCTGTCCCAGCAGCAGCATTCTTACCTCTGACCCTCC
This sequence comes from Pongo abelii, assembly GCF_028885655.2. Lineage (NCBI taxonomy): Eukaryota > Metazoa > Chordata > Mammalia > Primates > Hominidae > Pongo > Pongo abelii. Next base: position 36,003,735 of record NC_071998.2, read on the forward strand.
TGTCTCTCTTGAATGAAATCATTCCATAAGTGGGCACTCTGCATCCCCTACACTCCATCCCATTAATTCATCCTTCCCAGTGCTTCCAGATCCATTTATCTAAACCCAGGCTTCAGAGAAAAATACATCTAAATTCAAATCCCTGCTTTGCTAATTACCAGGTCTATAGCCTTGAGCAAGTTAGTTCATCTCTGTATGATGCAATTTTCTCATGAGAAAAATGGGAATCGATTAAATGTGATTTAGATGGGATAACATATGTATAGTTCTTAGTACAGGGCATGGCATATAACAAGCTATTAGTGTTATTATCATTATTGTTTTTGTTATTATGACACAAATCTAATCATGTAATTCATGTTACATGTCCTCTTCCTGCTACCAGCCTTCTTTTCCGTGACAGAATCCCAGGATTAGGCCTTCTTGATTCCAATTGGCTTTCTCAAGCCTGAACCTCTAATGATCACTGTCATGAGCCATTTTCTAATATTGCACCTGTCTTTCCAGATTTCTTTCCATGGCTTACACCTGATTATATGGCTTAGTCAAATGGAAATAGTCTAATTTGGATTATCCCCTGCCCATGTCTGACTTACCTAAGTACTAGCAAGCTAGAGTCGGGTATCCTGACTCTACATGAAGTTGGTAAACACAATCCTCTACATGTTTTCTTTAGTTCCCAATTTACTACAGGTATAAAATATACATAATTATATGCTCCTCCTTAAAAATAAAGTTCTGACTAATTCCTAGCCAGTACTTAAAGCTTAAGCTCCGATAGCAGTAAAGTACTGGCTACGAATTAGTCAGAACATCAAAATCATGATACGTTTATCTATTCCTTCATTCAACAAATTTTGGAGTGCAGTGGGATTGAGATATAATGGACTCAGTTCCAAGTCTGGCTCTGTAGCTTTCCACATGTGTGATCTTGGGCAAGTTACCTAATGTCACTGGGCCTCTATATCATGATCAATAAAAGGAGGAAATAACATTTTCTGATGAAATTGATGTGAATAGTGAGCCACTAGCACACTTTATGCCTTGTACAAGAAATCAAAACACGGTTATGCTGCTACTGTTATATAAAGAGCAATAATGAAGGTGATGACAATGTCATAACATATCACTACTTTCAAGACCCGCTATAACTAGCAGACCAGCAGAAAGAGAAAAGTACAACCAGACCAACAGGCCCAAAATTAAAAAAATCAACTCTGCAGTAAGTCTGGCCTGTAAGGGAAGTGATTAATCTTGTGAATTAAAATGTTAGGGAAAACACATGAACTGGGGACCAGTTTAAAGAGATGTCATTTTCTTAAGTATAGGTAGGTCTGGAGGATGAGACCAACAAGAGGTCAATACCTTTATCAGGGAGTAAAACTTTCGAGTTTCAGAAAGGTGCATGGTGGTTGAAGCAAGACCCCAGCCACAGGCTGGGGGTATATGAAGGAAAAGAGGAGACAGAGTAAAAAATACTCCTGGGAAAATACATTTGTAGAACACAACAACCCCAAAAATGATGATGATAGCTAACTTTCACTGAGTGTCCATTATGGATTGGGTGCCATGTTCTTCCTTTCTACATTTTCTCTATTTTTCACAACACTGTAAAAGATTGAGTGCCAGATGGGGAAACTGAGTCAGAGGGAAAAGTGTTAAGAGATTTTTCCAAGATTACACAACTAATAGACAAGCTTCCTAGGCAGGAGTCTAATCATGAAAGCACTTGAAGGGGGAGTTTCTGCTCACTGATCTTGGGTCTGTCCCAGGGGCTGTGTTGAATTAATTTGCATGCTGTGCTCAGACCCACAACTTGTTCCCATTTCTGTAATCCCTAAAATCTCTTTTCCTGGGATCAGGCCAGGCAGGGCCAAGTCTCTGGAGTAGAGAAGAACTTAGGTGACTCAAGTGTCAACTTTGGGTTGGTAATACCTAGCCTAAACAACTGTATCTTTCCAAATCAGACAAGAGTTCACTCATAAATCTACTAGACTCTGTCCATCACTTCAAAGTAAATAACCTCTCCGAGAATCAATTCTAGAGAGTTAATTCAAAATACTCAAGACACATTGTCTCATTAGTTATAATGTATAAAAAAAAAAGCTAAAGAACAAAATATCTGATAACATGGGAATGAATAAGTAACTTGGGGCACAACCTCATAAAAACAGCCATTAAAAACTTGTATGACAAAATGTACATGACAACTTCAAAACAACATGAAATAGACTTATGATATAAGCTACAGTTTTAAAAGGAGTCGAAATTATATTGCCATATGGACATAATTATATTTTTATTTAAAGCATAGAAAAGAACTAAAAGAAAAAAATGTACTGCAGTATGAACAAGGGTTGACTCTAGGTAGTGGGCGTGGAGATTAAACTGTTTTTTTTTCTACTAGCCGACATTTTATGATATTTGTAAGAAGCATAGGCTAATTCTCATGCAAAAAAACCACAAAATATTTCAAATAAAAAGAACTAGCTTCCTAAAAAGTCATAGTACTTTTAGAATAGATTCTGAGTCTGGCTCAGCCCACCCTCCTATTTTCTTTGTCATGTAGCTATAATTCCATGACCCAGCAGTCTGGTGGCCTGTGGTCATCAGAACTATCAAGTAATTTCCCTTAAGTTTTAAAGGTTTTGCCATTTTCTCCACTACCTTACAAAAAGCCTTCAACAGGTTTTTGGCTCTGTAAACTGTCAGAAATACAGTCTTCCTTCCAACAGCCCATTTCCATAGAGTGATGTGGTAAAACACAGGACCACACAGGCAAAGCCTGGTTTTAATTGTTAAACATTTCCCGTTGTGTTTGATTTTCTTCTCCCTGATGGGCTCCACTAGAACTCATCTGTAAAGCTCTCCTTAAGGACTCTCAACCCAAATAAGGCTGCCCCCGCTGCCCCTCCACAGTGTATTCTGAACAGAAGTAGCTCGGTCACAAGCTCACATCAACCAATGATAGCTCAGAATCTTTAGCTCAGAAGGAAACAGATGCCAGCTTGATCATAGTGAACACGGAAAATATCAAAGGACCCTTGTTACTCTCTTCTAGTGGTCGGTACGTTTCTAAGTTTCTGTTCCAAAATACTTTGGCAGCCATTTTACTCCAGGGAGCCAGGGAAGGGAAAGTCTGTTCTTGCAACATTACCAAACAGCTTGGGGAAAACCCAATCCTTTCACACATAAACAGGGCTGGCTACATCTGACTGCACAGAGCCAGCCAAACTGGGATTCCTTAACAGCTCACGCCTTTGGTGATTATTCATTCAGTACCATCTGAGATTTAGTCAAGAGCACAAGACACCCCAAAAGGCTTCATTGAGACTGGTGTGGGACACACCTGGTTTTTCTCACCTCCTGTCTGGCCTCCTTTGATGAACAGGCAGATTCTGTAAAATTCATTTTCATAAGGCATTGCTGCTCTGTATGACTCTACCGAAACCACACCAAAGGCATGGGGGAAGAGGTATCTGGATTACTAGAAAGACACTTTGACAAACAGTAGGTTTTCAAAGAAGTGTGACAAATGCAGTGTGAGGCTAGATGAACACAAGAAGATTAAGAAGAAAACAAGCCTAACATTTAAGTCTTTAATCCATCTTGAATTGATTTTTGTATAAGGTGTAAGGAAGGGATCCAGTTTCAGCTTTCTACATATGGCTAGCCAGTTTTCCCAGCACCATTTATTAAATAGGGAATCCTTTCCCCATTTCTTGTTTTTGTCAGGTTTGTCAAAGATCAGATACTTGTAGATATGTGGCATTATTCCTGATGGCTCTGTTCTGTTCCATTGATCTATATCTCTGTTTTGGTACCAGTACCATGCTGTTTTGGTTACTGTAGCCTTGTAGTATAGTTTGAAGTCAGGTAGTGTGATGCCTCCAGCTTTGTTCTTTTGGCTTAGGATTGACTTGGCGATGCGGGCTCTTTTTTGGTTCCATATGAACTTTAAAGTAGTTTTTTCCAATTCTGTGAAGAAAGTCATTGGTAGCTTGATGGGGATGGCATTGAATCTGTAAATTACCTTGGGAAGGATGGCCATTTTCATGATATTGATTCTTCCTACCCATGAGCATGGAATGTTCTTCCATTTGTTTGTATCCTCTTTTATTTCTTTGAGCAGTGGTTTGTAGTTCTCCTTGAAGAGGTCTTTCACATCCCTTGTAAGTTGGATTCCTAGGTATTTTATTCTCTTTGAAGCAATTGTGAATGGGAGTTCACTCATGATTTGGCTCTCTGTTTGTCTGTTATTGATGTATAAGAATGCTTGTGATTTTTGCACATTGATTTTGTATCCTGAGACTTTGCTGAAGTTGCTTATCAGCTTAAGGAGATTTTGGGCTGAGACAATGGGGTTTTCTAGATATACAATCATGTCATCTGCAAACAAGGACAATTTGACTTCCTCTTTTCCTAATTGAATACCCTTGATTTCCTTCTCCTGCCTAATTGCCCTGGCCAGAACTTCCAACACTATGTTGAATAGAAGTGGCGAGAGAGGGCATCCCTGTCTTGTGCCAGTTTTCAAAGGGAATGCTTCCAGTTTTTGCCCATTCAGTACGATATTGGCTGTGGGTTTGTCATAAATAGCTCTTATTATTTTGAGATACGTCCCATCAATTCCTAATTTATTGAGAGTTTTTAGCATGAAGGGTTGTTGAATTTTGTCAAAGGCCTTTTCTGCATCTATTGAGATAATCATGTGGTTTTTGTCTTTGGTTCTGTTTATATGCTGGATTACATTTATTGATTTGCGTAAATGTTAGACCTAAAACCATAAAAACCCTAGAAGAAAACCTAGGCATTACCATTCAGGACATAGGCATGGGCAAGGACTTCATGTCTAAAACACCAAAAGCAATGGCAACAAAAGCCAAAATTGACAAATGGGATCTAATGAAACTAAAGAGCTTCTGCACAGCAAAGGAAACTACCATCAGAGTGAACAGGCAACCTACAAAATGGGAGAACATTTTCGCAACCTACTCATCTGACAAAGGGCTAATATCCAGAATCTACAATGAACTCCAACAAATTTACAAGAAAAAAACAAACAACCCCATCAAAAAGTGGGCGAAGGACATGAACAGACACTTCTCAAAAGAAGACATTTATGCAGCCAAAAAACACATGAAAAAATGCTCACCATCACTGGCCATCAGAGAAATGCAAATCAAAACCACAATGAGATACCATCTCACACCAGTTAGAATGGCAATCATTAAAAAGTCAGGAAACAACAGGTGCTGGAGAGGATGTGGAGAAATAGGAACACTTTTACACTGTTGGTGGGACTGTAAACTAGTTCAACCCTTGTGGAAGTCAGTGTGGCGATTCCTCAGGGATCTAGAACTAGAAATTCCATTCGACCCAGCCATCCCATTACTGGGTATATACCCAAAGGACTATAAATCATGCTGCTATAAAGACACATGCACACGTATGTTTATTGCCGCATTATTCACAATAGCAAAGACTTGGAACCAACCCAAATGTCCAACAATGATAGACTGGATTAAGAAAATGTGGCACATATACACCATGGAATACTATGCAGCCATAAAAAATGATGAGTTCACGTCCTTTGTAGGGACATGGATGAAACTGGAAATCATCATTCTTAGTAAACTATCGCAAGAACAAAAAACCAAACACCGCATATTCTCACTCATAGGTGGGAATTGAACAATGAGAACACATGGACACAGGAAGGGGAACATCACACTTTGAGGACTGTTGTGGGGTGGGGGGAGGGGGGAGGGATAGCATTGGGAGATATACCTAATGCTAGATGACGAGTTGGTGGGTGCAGCGCACCAGCATGGCACATGTATACATATGTAACTTACCTGCACATTGCGCACATGTACCATAAAACCTAAAGTATAATAATGATAATAATCATAATAATAATAAAAGAAAAAAAAAAAAAAAAAAAAAAAAAGAAGAAAACAAGCTATGCCAGTGGAGAAGGGACATGGGCATCCGAGGTGAATGTCGATTAAGGGTGGTGAAGGAATCAAGAGAAGAGTAAGAAAATCTGGAGTAAAGTCCTATTCTGAAACAAAGGAAACACTCGCTTTTTACCTCACTTTTGGTCTGTATCTCAGAGTGTAAACAGTATTGAGGAGCCCCAAACATTCCGATAAGCCTCAATTCACTTTTCCACAAGTTGTTCCCTCACCCAGGGCAGGACCCAGCACACCCTTCAGCTTTTCTTTTTTTTTCTTTCCTTTTTTTTTTTTTTTAGATGGTGTTTTGCTCTGTCACACTCTGTCTTGCTCTGTCACCCAAGCTGGAGTACAGAGGCACAGTCTCGGCTTACTGCAACCTCCACTTCCTGCGTTCAAGCAAGTCTCCTGCCTCAGCCTCCCAAGTAGCCAGAACTACAGGCACGTGCCACCACGCCCAACTAATTTTTGTATTTATTTTTAGTAGAGATGGGTTTTCACCATGTTGGCCAGGCTGGTCTCGAACTCCTGACTTCAGGTGATCCACCCGCCTCGGCTTCCCAAAGTGCTGGGATTACAGGTGTAAGCCACTGCACTCAGCCCCTTTTCAGCCTTTCTATCCTCTTCAGCCTCCAATGAAATCAAATGATCTCCAATATTTATGTTTTTCATTGGTTTCTTTTTAATTGTGATAAACTGCATTAGAACTGAGGAAAATAGAAATGAAATATAAGGCCAACTAGAAAAATATTTTCCAGATATTGACAACTGCTTTGGGTTGAGTTGTCCCCATCTCTCTGATAAGGCTTCCATAATGGTGACGTTTTTCAGTTCTCTGGGGGATCCAAACAAACTCAGTAAAACTGAGCGCCATTTAGTAATGCTCCTCATTTTACCGACAATGGGGAAATCCAAAAGAAGATCATACATGGCTCCTTCTCTTAAGCAAATAAGAGTTTCAAAACTCTGCATACCCAAACCTCAGCTAAGATTAAAGAAGATCTCAGAGCTGATTTACAGAGTGAGAGGATGTATATTTTACTACTAATGAAGAAGATGTTGAAGGGAAATCAGTTATTTTAAAAACCTTCCAGACACTCTAAGAATTTGTTGCTCAAAACATAATCCATAGAAACTTACTAGAAAGGTAAAATCTTGGACCCTACTCCAGACCTGCTGAATCAGAATTTAGCATTTTAACAAGATCTCCTACAGATCTGTTGTTTGTTTGCTAAAGCTTGAGACACACTTCCCTAAGATTTCTCAAGCCTTTTTATTCCTCTTGTTCAAGTTGAATGCAACACTGCTTAAAATGTTGGAAGGAGTAAGTAAAGGCCTAACTGCCTCAAATAGTATAGACACAGAATCAATGGCATTTGTTATTTTTATTTTTTTGGTCAAAAACAAGTGAGAAACATTTCAGAAAGCGCAGCAAAACTAGTCAAATAAGTACAGGAAGAGGGAAAATGGGGGTTTTAGTTACTGATGAGTTTGATACGAGTCAAGTAACAGTGGTTACCAAAATCTGAAAAAAAAAAATTGAAAGCAAGCAAATACAAAACTAGCAACTGCATTAATAGAAGGATAGCATCTGGTCTAGACTGCCCTATTCTATCTTATGCTAGTCAAGTCATATCATAAGTACAATCAGTTCAAGACATTATAAGAAATATAGACACAAACAAAACATATTCAATAGAAAGGGACCAGGATAGTAAGCTTGAAGTCATGTCTGAGGGAGAAAAAAAGTTTCAGGGCTTGGAGATGGTAAAACAAAATATTTGGTGAAAAAAACCTTAAAAATATGAAGCAGTGCCATGTGGGGAAAAATAACGGTCTATGGTTAAGCATTTGAGAATCATTGGTCAAGATATCTGAGGACCATTCAAGCCACAGAGATCTATTGTTTATAGATTTTATTGAACTTTCAATACGTCATCTGTAAAACCCAACAAGATAGAGAAGCAGATATCATTCTCCTCAAATTACAGTAGAGACAAATATAATGGATCCTGGTATAGAATGAAGCTATCTGTGTTTTTCTCCAATGTGCTTTTATCACCCAGCTTCGTAGGAAATTCCTAACTCCGTAATCATCCTGGAAGAAAAGGAGCTAAAAGTGACCAAGAAAAATTATTTTGATTTTTTTTCTTCTTTCCTATGATCCAAAAGGGTTGTCACTAGCCTCAGGTGACTATTCTGCTCCTGAACCATGGCTAATGGAACCAAAGAATTTTATTTTCATTTACCCTAATTGTTTATATTAAACTGATAAACTGATATTTAATTCAGTTATTGGAAAACTTTATGTTGAGAGCAACTTGGACACATGTATCTACTTTTTCAACTGCAAATGTTATAAAATCTAAATATTATTTCCATTGGCAATTTAATGTCCTAAATGGCATGTACAATAACATATACCCCAAATTTTAAATATTTACATGAAAAAAGTGCAAAACATTTCAATATTTTTACATTCATTATATGTTAAAATACTTTAAATATATCAAGTTAAATGAAGTATATTATTTAAATTATATTAAGTAAAATATGCCAGATACAAAAAGAAAACTATTGCATTATTTTACATATATGTAGAATTTTTTAAAAAGTCAAATATACAGAAATAGAGAATAAAATAGTGATTACCAGAGGTAGGGTGGGTGGAGGAAATGGGGAGATGTACCTCAAAGGATACAAAGTAGCAAATATGTAGGATGAACAAATCTGGAGATCTAATGCCCAAACTGCCAACTATAGTTAATATTAGTGCATTGTAGGCCAGGCATGATGGCTCATGCCTGTAATCCCAGCACTTTGGGAGGCTAAGGTGGGCAGATCACTTAAGCCCAAGGAGTTCGAGACCAACCTGAGCAACATGGTGAAACCCTGTCTCTACAAAAATTAGCCAAATGTGGTGGCCCGTGCCTGTAGTCCCAGCTACTCGCAAGGCTCAGGTGAGAGGATCGCTTGAGCCTGGGAGGTGGAGGTTACAGTGAGCCAAGATCGCGCCACTGCACTCCAGCCTGGGTGACAGAGTGAGACCTTCTCTCAAAAAAATAAATTTAAAAAATAATAAAAATGGTGTATTGTGTTCACGATTTTTGCTAAATGAGTAAATTATAGCTGCTCTTGCAATGAGGGGTTTGGAGTGGGAAGGGAAGCAGGTAACTATGTGAGATGATGGAGATGTTAATTTGCTTCACAGTAATAACCATTTTACTCATAGCACCATGTTGTATACCTTAAAATATATTTTTAAAATTAAATTAAATTAATTTCACCTGTTTCTTTTTACTTTTGTAATGTGGCTATTAAAAATAAGTAGTTACATATTTTGATTAGACAACCCTGTTCTTTGCTACTTTGAGAGATTATATTATTTTTATTTCTTTGTTTATGTTAAACTCAGGCCAGGTGTGGTGGCTAACACCTGTAATCCCACACTTTGGGAGGCCCAGGCAGGTGGATCACCTGAGGTCAGGAGTTCAAGATCAGCCGGGCCAACATGGTGAAACCCTGTCTCCACTAAAAATACAAAAATTAAGATGGGCATGGTGGCAGGTACCTGTAATCCAACTACTTGGGAGGTTGAGACAGGAGAATTGCTTGAACCCAAGAGGCAGATGTTGCAGTGAGCTGAAATCGTGGCATTGCACTCCAGCCTGGATGACAAGAGCAAGACTCCATAAAAAAAAAAAAAAAAAAAAAAAAAAAAAAAAAACCTCTCCAATCTGAGGATGCCAGTACTTGACTTTCCTATCAATCATACCATCACACCCGACTTTAAAAGGACAGACACAAACTCTTCCAAAAAGAGCAAGATCACCACTGCTTCCTGCCCTCACCCTTCTTTGTACTGTAGTACAAAGATTTGAGCAGAGCCCCCATTCTTAGAAATATATAGTTTCTCTGCTCTAACAGTCCCAGAAAATAAAGTGGTTCATTTCTGGGATGTATTAAATACAAAGGGGCATTTCTTCTCATCCCTGCTTCATTTCATGTAAACGATTGTCCCTTAGGTGTCCCACCTCCTTTGCTGTTGCACCCATAAGTGCAACTGATCATAGAGGCACCATCACCCTGTTCCTTTCTTCTTTTGCAGAGGAAATCGTAAATGTCAAGTTACATGCACTTGAAAGCCCGTGTCAGGAAAGAAGTCACAGATAGACTGGTGCTTCCCATCCCCACCAAATTAAGATCCAGAGCTCACAATTTGGGGGTTGTGGTTTTAAGAAACAAACTTGGCATATGTCACTCTTCTCCTCCTTTTCTCCACAGGATAATTCCTATTCATCCTTTGAAGCCCAGTTAAGAATTTGTTTTTACAGGAAACCCTCCTACATCCCAATCGCTGAGTCTCAAAGTCCTCTCTACTTTGGTCATGTACTATGACTCTTTACTTCATATTCATCACCACTCTTTAAGTTAAAGGTCTCCTACAATCTCCTGAGGTGTGATTCCTCAACATTGCCTGACATTCTTAAGGTAAAGGCCAACAGGCAAAGACATCCTGACTCTTGAGAGAATTCAACTAGTTAACTGGCCTGGGGATAGGCAGGGAGCTAGCCTAGAGTCTATAACATTGCAGTGCTTTCTAAACCTCAGCTACTCACGTGTCACCTTCATGTTTTTTGTCATGCCTGAGTTTCTCCAGAAGTCTTATTAATATTTCTCTTTAAATCAACTCACATTTTTAAGTAAATGTATTTAAAGAAGAAACTGTATATTGCTACCATGAATGGAAAACATTTTCCTCATATGAATTAAAAATACACAACAATCACAATAAAAACATTTGTCTATGTACCACCTAAAATTCTCTTTTCCACCACCAATGGTATACTCATTCATTACTTGGAGAAACAGTAGTCTAGAATGTCAGTAGCAGACCAGTTGGAAGTCTAAAGTGTGGACCAGAGCCTATGAAAGCCTTCATGGCAAGCTTGTCTGTCTGGCTTAAGAGAAACCAGATAGAGCTTTCCAGGACAAAGGCTTTCACTTAACCATAGTCCACAGATATGCATCTCACTTGCCTGGAATCAGTGCCCAGGAGAGGTAGTGGGTGGGGAAGAACAGGAATCTAGTAAAGTGCAAGAAAAGCAGAATAGTCCTAAGAAAGTCACTCCCCAGCCCACTCTACTCTCAGCTTCCAGCTCTCAGCAGTGGTATCTACATGAGCAGTGTACTGTGATTGTCAGCTTGGATAAAGATTTTCAACAGGGAAACAAAGGGATACAAATACGTGAAGTCTGAAGTTTACTTGGATATATATATTTATGTAAATGTGTTATGTATTCGAGAGTGACCAGATGCATCTCTGAAGTACTCCCTACATCCCCCTATGTCCTCTTCATCAAAGACTTTATGTGGTGATAGTTTTATAATCCCCCTTAAACCAAGTCCTGTAGATAAAATAAATTGGGCTTGACTTTTTCTTCTAGTCAAGGGACTAGACTACTAGGGACTAGCAGGCCCTCTTTCTTATTTGGGACTACTAGTTTTACCAAAACAATATAGTTGCTCATTGTCCATGCATTTGAAATGAAGCAAAACTCCTTCCTTTGGAAATGTGATCTTAAAATTATAAGACCTCAAATTTCATTGAAATCCTCTAGGTGCCAAGCACAGTGGCTCACACCTGTAATCCTTCTCATTTGGGAGGCCAAGGTGAGCAGATCACTTGAGCCTAGGAGTTCGAGACCAGCCTGGGCAACATGGCAAAACCCCATCTCTATAAAAATACAAAAATTAGCCAGGTGTGGTGGCACACACCTGTAGTCCCAACTACTAGGGAGGTTGAGGTGGGAGAATCACTTGAATCTGGGAGGCAGAGGTTGCAGTAAGCTGTGATCATAACACTGCTCTCCAGCCTGGGAGACAGAGCAAGATCCTGTCTCAAAAAAGAAAAAAAAATTATCTAGGTATGTACAGTGACTTTAGATCTAGACTGCATTGTATTTTTATTTACATGATCTTATTTCAACCAACTCTCAAATAGAAATAGAATAGTCAAAGGAACACTGGTTTTAAAAATAAATCTAAACTAAAATAAACAGATATTGCCTAATTTATCCATAGGGATTTAGGCAGTTAGGGTAGTAAATAGAGTTTCTAGTAGCTAAATGGGTCAAAACAACAGGCAGTTTCTTCATATCAAATAAAACTAAGGGTGCTGCAAAACAGGTTATTTTGGAGGGCAGATTTCCACGAACTGTCAATCACTCTCAGTTAACAGAAAATTACACCCATATATTCTTAGAAATCTCTCTGTCTCACCTCACTCATAGTGCTAGGGTGGTAATGTTCCTCTTTGAGGTGGTGTATATTAAATACACATGACTTGGTGTGAAAATGCTAGGGGATTTTTGCTAATTTTGCATACTTCCCAGCCTAGATGCACAGTGCTTTTAGAAATATTTTGCAGGGGTCAGTTATGGTTGGACACATGCTCAGATAATCTTTTTGAATCGTGAAAATATTGTTCTAAACAGTAACAGTTCTTTATAGAGAAGGAATTATTTTCTTGGTAGGAAAAATATTGACAATAACCATCTATTTTCAAGAGTATACCTATTCCTTTTTACTCTTTATCCTGAAACATTAGACAAATATTGGTTTCCTAGGTCCCTTTATAAAAGTATGAAGACAGTATTACTCTCATAGAAATTAGTAAGAGAAAATAATATTTTAATATGTGACAGGGGCCAATATGGATATAAAACAATTTTCACTGTGCAAAAAAGGAATGGTCTGTAATATTAACTTTCAACATCAGTTGTGCCACAATAGCATGAACTTTCACAGTCATGATTTCTACTCTCATAAATGCTTTCACACTTATCTCCTTTCAATTTCTACGAAATAAGAAAGGAATATTATTCCCAATTTAACCATGAAGAAATAGAAGTCTGGAGAGCTTAAATATTTCCCCAAAGACACAAAGTTAAGACAGTAGTCAACCAGGGACAAATTCTACCACTTATTCTTCTAGTCAACCAAAATTCTAAATCTGTGGTCCATCTTCACACTGTACATCAACTCACAAGTTAGGCTGTCTTGTGCTCCTAGCATTTTGCTTCTTTGGAGTCTAATATGTCACTAAAACATGGTCCAAGGAAAACCTGACTGAGACTATATTATCTAATAACATTTATTCTGGCTGTGCTATAAATAACCACCATGTTATGCAACCCTTGGAGGGAGATATCTCTATTCCCCTTTGCTTGATGACAAAACTAACTAAGGGTTAGATAGCTTAAGCTATATGTGCAGGCTCACACAGGCAAAAATTATTAGAGATGAAATGGAACCTGGCTCTAGTAAACTGCATAACTAGTGTCTCTGTCTGTCCCTTGGACTCTTCGAATGAGATTGAAAAGCCCCACGGTCATTTTCCAGCAATGGAACTACTCAAATGTAGACAAGCTAAGAATAGGCCATATCTGGTCTTTATATAAACTAGAAACTTACTTTGGTGAATCAAATTAATTGCTTCATTATAACAAAATTATCTAAAAGAACCTATCAAGGAATTAAGTGCTTATGATAATGTCATTTAGAGAAAATTGCTAGCAAATTTTTATTTCCCTCAGAGGCAAGTACTCTAAATGGGCCTGTTACCCACAGTGATGGTACAGATCTTCTCAAGGCCTATGATCCAAATGCAATGATATTTAGGCATGAATGTGCTTTTGTAGGCATATTTAGTTCTTAATCCACCTGCACTGCTCAGGACTTTCCTCTGTCCCTTCCTCTGACTGCTGAACACTTAGGGTATTGCCTCTCAGAATGATGCAAAGTGGCAGTCTAAAACTCTTTGTAATTCTGCTCTTATTTGAAGATTCCACATGTCCTAGATTAATAGGCATTGTTTAATGCTTTGGAACTACAAACAATATCAAACTGCACTGTGGAATACAAAAGTAAGTAAGTAATACTGACTAGAAATAACTATTCACTTTTACATCACCTAGCTCATAACTGGTGTTCAGTAAATATTTGTGAAGTTGAACTCATTAATATAAAAAATAATTCAAAAGGAAGATTTTCTCAGGATACATAGCAGTATAGAAAATCCACAATGGATACTCGAAAATTGAGTGTACTTCTATTTAGAATCATAGAAGTTGAAGAAGATTTAGAGATACTCATATCCAATGAACACAGTCCCAGAAAGAAATACCCAGGGTCACAAAAATAATTAGTGGCAAAAGTGAGCTATGAACACAGAATGCCACATTCTTGATTCAATGCAATGCTCTTTTGACAGCACTACCACTTAGAAATGTCATCTTTAAACTAAACTCAATCACACTATCAAATATATAGTTGCTGCAAAATAGATTTCTAGGTACTTGTATCCTTAGGCCCTCACATGTAGTTGCTTTAAAAATTTGCAGTGAGCCAAGATCGCGCCACTGCACTCCAGCCTGGTCGACAGAGCAAAACTCCGTCTCTAAAAAAAAAAAAAAAAAAAAGCTAGATCTTCCTAAGCCTGGCCTCTGAGTCATTAGATTTAGGTCCTAGTCTCAGTTTTTAACCAGCCATTTGGTGGCAAGTCACTTTGTCATACTAGATATTAGTCTCCTAAGTTGTAAAATGAAGAGGCCAGATGTATCTCCTAAGTTGCAGTTGAGTTTTTTAAAAACTGACTTAAGCAAATAATTCAAACTAACTTATCTCTTGTAACTGAAGAGCACAGAAATAGACGTTTCAGATGTGGCTTAATCCAGTGGCTTGAATCACATCACCAGGACCTAATCTTCCCCCATTGGTCCACTGTTTCCCTCTACCTTGCTTCCAAGGCCCATGTATCACAAGATAACTGACAGCTACTCTAGGCTTACATCTTCCCAAATTCAAATCCTTTGGGTCAGGCAAAATCAATAACTATGCTGAACAAAATGCCTGTTAGGTCACTTACATTTGCATTAATTGATTCTATGAGCTTCTTTTAATGTCTATCTTAATTTATAAAATATATGAACTGTTTTGAGGAATCTTAATATCTTGCTGTGCACCAGAGGCAGGCATTTGTTACACTACTGCCATGGCTGGGACCAGTAACTAGCACTTCACCATGTGCCAACATTTCAGCTCTGCCTGATGGTAGTTTCCTTCATGTACAGTGTTGTCATATGCCACTTGGCCTTTGTACACACTCCTTCCTCTGCCCAGAATGCCCTATCCTTCCTTGTCTCTCTGTAAAATGCTTACTTATTTGCCCAAGCATTACTTTCCCTGGGAAATCTTCCCTGATCATTGCCCTTCCCTGAAGTGAAATTGACCACTCAGTTGTAGTTAGACCTTCCTACCTACCTTGACTGGACTATGTATCACTTTATATTCATTGTTTACACGTCTTTTCCAAGGACTACTGACATTTGGAGGGAAAAAACTATTTTATTAATTTATAATAAAATTATATATTATTTATCTGTGTTTTCCCAGGACCAAATACAGTGTCTGAAACAGCAGTCATTCAATAAATTTGACTAAATTGAATCAATAAATTAACCAATTAACTCTAATTCCTCCAAACTGGAACATTACTGACATCCTGTTCTGTCATCTAAAACACAATTTAAAATAATGCATCTTTCTCTCAACTCCACTCCAACCACTTGGCAATAATAAATGGTTTTATAGTCATATTTTCATGAAGTTGAGCTGATCTTGCTTTCTAACCATTGTGAGGATAGTGTTCATTTGGTTTTCATAAAATGAGTGAGATTTACCACCATTAAATCTGATGCACCTGAGTATTAGATAATTCACTTTCCCAAAGAATAGAAAGAATCACTTGAACCTGGGAGGCGGATGTAGCAGTGAGCCAAGATTGTGCACTGCACTCCAGTCTGGGCGGCAGAGCGAGACTCCGCAAAAAAAAAAAAAAAAAAAAAAAAAGGAATAGAACAGTGGTTACCAGAGACTGGGGAAGCAAGAAGGAAGGGGAAGAAGATGGGGAGAGGTTGGTCGATAGGTACAAAGCTACAATTCAATAGGACGAATAAATTCTAGCATTCTATTACACAGTAGAGTGACTATGACTAACAGTAAGGTATTGATATTACGAAAGAGCTAGAAGAGAGGTTTTGAATGTTCTCATCAAAAAGGAATAATAAATGCATGAAGTGATGAATACACTAAATATACCTTAATTGGATTATTATACAACATAAAAATGTATCAAAACATCAAATTGTATCCCATAATTATGTATAACTATAATGTCTATTAAATAAATAAAAAGCAAAAAAGGAAGACTGTTTCTCAATACTTATACAATCATATATCTCTCAATGAATCATTTTCCTAGGAGTTCTTTCACAGGAATACTGAAATACTTTTAATAGAGTTTGTTGAGTGCACAATTTTGTCACTAATCTATATTCCTCAGCTATAGTGGTTAATTCGAGAAAAAAATTTCTATGTACTTTGGGAATTCGTCAGCTAATCATAATATTCCTGCTACTCCTCCATTACCCATGGATTTTGCTACTCCTCTGTTACGCAAGGGTTTGCCAGAGGTTACTATGCCAGAGGAGTGTCAGGTGCAAAACTTTACTTAGGGAGCTGCAAGACAGGGGCCCAGGAATGAAATTATCGCTCTGTATGACCTACCCATTTCCCACTCATTATTTTCACACAGGAAAAGTAATACTGTAAAAGAAGCATCTGAAAAAGCCTAGAAAAGGGAAAGAAATGTATACATATGTAACTAACCTGCACGTTGCGCACATGTACCCTAAAACCTAAAGTATAATAATAATAATAAATAAATAAATAAATAAGAAAAGGGAAAGAAAGCTAACATGAAATGACACAGGACTAACCATTGCCCTTATCTTGGTTATGAGTGTGCAAATGAGTTTCTGATGGCATCTATATCTGCCAGCAAGGATGAGTCCCCAAAGCATAGGTCCCTGGGGTAATTCTCATGATTCACTGTAGTCCAGGGGCCCTGATTGCCTGTACTGTTGACTTGGATGTGGCTGCTACTTGTTAAGGCCCATTGAATACGTTGACCATCAGTTTACTGTCAGTCTTACTTAAGACGAAGGAAATTAGTGGAAGATACTATCCAAGCTTGATTATGTTTCATTTGCTTGATTCACTGTTTATGACTTGGGAAAAACAAACAAACAAATAGATTCAGAAAGCACGTATCCACGTTTACTGAAGGAGCTCGTTCAGTAATGCAATGCTGATCTTATTATCATTGCAAAGCCACTTAAAGACCACACACTACATCACTGGAAAAGAGTCCAATAGAGGCCTCCTATGAGTAACACCCTTACACTTCTGCTACAGAAACTACACCTTTTAGATTCCTTCTGTAAACCACGCTCTGTGTCAAACTTGGGCTTGGTACATAGTGTCTCATCTGCTGGGACACTCTTCTCCGACTGACTCCCTGATCCTTCAATTTCCCCTAGTCAAATCTTATTTTTCTTTCAGTTCCAAATTCCCCAGTGATATTTCCCATGATCTCCTAGATTAGATTATAATCCCTTACATTCTGAGTTTTCCTTCCCTAACACTTATCACGCTGGACATTATATGTTCAATGTTTGCCTTCCCAGATTGATTGTAAAGTCCTTGAGGTCCAGGAACTTTTCTGTCTTGTTCATAGCTGTGAACAAAGATGTATGTATGTGGAGTTGTCTGATTAAACTTGGAGAGAATGAAAAGAAAGCTTTCTTCATGCTTATACAAATAGGGGAAAAGGGAGATCTCTGAGAGAGAAAAAAGTGAGGACAAAACTAACATTTAAGTGTAGAGTAAGCCCCTCTTATGTGTCAGATATTGAACTATGAAGCTTGGGGGCTACACAGACCCACAAGTCATGGTTTGTGCTCAATAAATTATTATTGTTATCTTGAGTCAGAAAACAGAAGATTGATGAAACAGGATATTTGGATTCCTGAAATAGGGAAAAGAGAATGAGAGAAAGACAATTTTAAAAGGCAAATCTGGAAAGCTTTTACAATTTCATTGATTCCTTTGCCTTCCTCACCTGAACCCTAATGTACAGATTGCCTTCAAATTTGTGTTTTGCTGAATTGGAACATAAAGGTCTACCTCTTAAGATTTATAAAAACACTTTAGGCTCTTTGCTTCTACATTATTGTTTTCAAAAAAGAAGAGTTTAATCAACAAGCATTTATGAAACTCCTGCTATGTAGCCAGGTCTGTGCTAACCACTGTAGGCTGTATACGTTGAAAGAGATGTTTTATTTTGCCTTCATGTTTCAACTCTCCACATCCTTCCTAGACATGTAGCTACACGTGTGTGTGCGTGTGCACGTGTGTGTGTGTGTTCTTTTTATTTTTCTTTAAATCAGCACTCTGTAATGACAATAACACATTTTGGTGCTAAGTTAGGTGAGGAAGCTGAAACAGTTGCTTACATGACTCAACCCTGCTCTTGTTCTATGAAGCTTCATTTATTGACATCCTATCCTCATTCTGAACACACAGCCTTGGCAGCACTAAGTACTAAAGATAACAGTGATTAAGTCCAGTCTTCTGAATAAAAGATACAACATTCTGATCTGCTCTTTTATAAGAAAAATCATGCTTAGTCTCCATCTGAATACTAGAGATTGTGCAGTTTTTTTTGTTTATTATTATACTTTAAGTTCTAGGGTACATGTGTACAATGTGCAGGTTTATTACATATGTATACATGTGCCATGTTGGTGTGCTGCACCCATTAACTCATCATTTACATTAGGTATTTCTCCTAATGCTATCCCTCCCTCCTCTCCCCACCCCACAACAGGCCCTGGTGTGTGATGTTCCTCACCCTGTGTCCAAGTGTTCTCATTGTTCAATTCCCACCTATGAGTGAGAACATCAGTGTTTGGTTTTCTGTCCTTGCAATAGTTTGCTGAGAATGATGGTTTCCAGCTTCATCCGTGTCCCTACAAAGGACATGACCTCATCCTTTTTTATGGCTGCATAGTATTCCATGGTGTATATATGCCACATTTTCTTAATCCAGGCTATCATTGATGGACATTTGGGTTGGTTCCAAGTCTTCGCTATTGTGAATACATTTTCTGCCTTAGTAATGCTGCTTTCCTAGCTTCTGAGAATTTCTAAGACCCGATGGTATCTCTATGCTAAAATTAAAATACAAATGTTCTTTTTAAAACTGCACAATCTCTTTGCTATTGTGTATTTATTGAGGCACTATTGACAATAGCAAAGAGATTGTGCAGTTTTAAAAAGGACATTCGTATTTTAATTTTAGCATAGAGTTACCATCAGGTCTTAGAAATTCTCAGAAGCTAGGAAAACAGCATTACTAAGGCAGAAAATGTAATTTGAACAAGAGTTTTTGGCTTAGTGCAGTGGCTCATGTCTGTAATCCCAGCACTTTGGAAGGCTGAGGTGGGTGGATCTCTGGAGGCCATGAATTTGAGATGAGCCCAGGCAACATAGTGAGACCCCCCATCTACAAAAAAATATTTAAAAACTAACCATGCATGGTGGTGCACCTGTAGTCCCAGCTGCTCAGGTTTGAGCCTGGGAGTTCAAGATCACAGTGAGCTATAATCATGCCAATACACTCCAGCCTGGGTGACAGAGTGAGACCCTGTCTTAAAAATAAAAAAAAAAATAGAATTTTTAAAAAGCTAATGTTTACCTAGAAAATTTCAGCTCTTCATCACCCACATTGTCCTCACTCTAACATGTAAAAGAAACTTGCAGGTCATTCAAATGGATATAATCAGACAGAGGAAGATAATTCAATATGAGCTATTAGAGAAAGAAGGCACTAGGGTTAATCAACCTTCCAGGGGAACATGAAGGCTTAAACAAAACCAACACTAATTCAAAGAACTTCTGTGTCCAGGGAGTGTTCCTGAGGCAGAGTTTCTACCTGAAGCCAAATGGTCACATTTATGCTCGGAACAAAGAGCTAAGGGTACAAAAAGATGCTGAATAGAAAAAGAATACATCACAGTATGTTGTAAATCAAGTGAGTAAAAAGAACATATAGCATAGATTTGTTTCTCCCAAGACTGACTCACATTTTCTAAAAATAATGTGCGCACCTCTTAATAGCTGACCTGGAGTGTTGTACTGCACTGAATAATTGAGGTAGGTGTAGCTCATTACTCCAAGGGATGTGGTTCCTGCAGAAAAGCAGTATCCATGTCCCAGGCCTTGAAAGGAAAAAAATCACTGTCAGTAGAAAAGTGATAATAGAACAAAGCTACTGAAACTGCTTGGGAGCTACCGTAACAAAAAGTTTGTTCAATCACAGAAGCTTCCTTTCCCCTTCCAAGAAATTGTAACGTCTGAAGTACAGTCTCAGTTACATTTCAAAGGAAGTAGGAGGTATTAATACATCTTGGTTAGAATCATATTTGCCTATCTTCATGAAAGTCTAGAAGACTCTGGACAATGTAAAACTGCAATTCTCAAAGTCTAGTGGTTACTTTATTATCGAGTCAAGGGGGACCTGGAAAACTAGACCAGGCTGGCAATCTTTGCTTAGGGCATGTCAGTCCACTCCATCTCACAAATGAGCCAGGAGCTAAAGATGTCCTTAAGACTGGAAAGAGGAACCTGGTGGGTGGCCTAGATGGGAGTCTGGGCTTTGTAATAGAAAAACACAAAGATGGAACTTCTGGACAGGAGAAGCTGCTGAGAGAGGTACTCAAACTCCAGGGAAGAATGCCAGTCCACATCAAAACTACATAATCACTAGAGAGAATCAGCCCAGGTGCCAGCTTACCACTATAAATAAAGAGTCTTGGCTTTGTTAAAGGGTAGCCCTAATAATCCTAGGGAATGTGTTACAGATACAGTGAAGAGTACAAAGAGAAATACATCAAAGGTGTGGGTAACAATAAAACCTAGCATATATATCGTAATTTAGAGTTGTTAAAGAGTTTTCCCACAAACAATTGCATTAAATCCTCACAACTCCAAGGATGGGAGAAATGCAGATGTTTTATTAACATTATTGTTATGCCCACCTTTTAGGTTTGTCGTTAGGCTAGAAATGAGATGTTAAATGAAAACCACTGTGTGTTTGGCCACTCAGCTCATCATGAGTCCACCCCAGGGAGAACAGGCCAGATGCCTCCACCGTGCACACAGGAGGCAGCCCATGTTCAGATCCTCAAGACCCCAGGCTCCACACAGTGAACCCACCCACACACGACTGGGCCAAATACTACTTCAGACCCTCAGACCCTCAGATATCTCTGTCTCTAACTGATTCACTCCATCTTTGGAATATTTGTGGTCAATTAATTCCAATTAAGGTTTCCATTCCTATAATCCTCATATGCTGAAAGAAAGTCAATTCGCCTCCCCTCATTCTTAACCCTTTATTGACCTTCCTCCCTTTGGCTTCTCCTCTTTCCATACCACTATGCCTTCTGAAATCTTCTTCCTTTATGTGAATGACCCCATCCCCAATAAGCTCCACATTTTCTCCCCACACTATGCTGTGTATTTCATCTGACACAGAGCTAAGATAGGATGACAATTTATTGGCTCCTTAATGCCACTTTAGGACCACCACACTTCCACCTTGGTACTCATGCCATCTGACTATACCAGTGTGTATACTTCTATGTTTGTGTCATTAGAAATACCTCCTGATCACATTCTTCAAGACACAATAGAACTCTTCTCCCCCTCAACTCCAATTTCTGTCATCATGCTAGAAAACCCAGTGTCTTAGTGGGCAATCCACCCAACACCCTCAATCTGTTCCTAGACCTTAAATACTCAATAACAAATCTCCTTCTACTCAACTTATACCCCCTGCCACTTCCAGGGATACATCCTGTGTACCTCCAGTGTCATCTCCAAGGTGGCCACAGGCAACGTCACCAGTGGTTCTGTGGCAAAATAAAAAGCCTCCATCACCTATGGGAATAATAAAAAAAAATACATCCTGAGCTTCACTGTCACCAAAAATAGCTCCACACCCAATATCATAACTGCAAATAACACACTCTCTGCCTCAGCTGCCTGTCCTCCAGTGCTCACAAAACCCTCACTTGCACACGTCTGCTCTCCAAACTCTTTGAGTCGTCCAGCTCCGGGGTCTTCGTTTCCTCACAGGCCACTAGCCTTTCTCAAAATGAACAGTTGAAGTTGAAGAAAAAGTTGAAGAAACAGTAGTTGTCATCTGAACTGGTCACTCATCAGCAACCTCAAATCCCTTCATGTCTTTCTCACTATTGCACACACCTGGCAAACTCCTAACACAGGATCAATGCAATCTTGGTACCTACAAGGCTAAATACTCCTAAACACATTGCTACAATAATTTGGATTATTGTCACAACAAACATATGGTCTCTGATGTTAAGATTTCAATTAATCTCTTCAAATTTTTTACTTGATCAATTCTATCTCCTACTCTTGTAGGTATTTTAAACCTCTATATTTCTATTAAGGAATCCCACCAACATCTGCCTTCCTTACTTTAAGCAGACAACATAATTTTCTTCTTCATTAAAAAATTGGTGTCTCAAGAGGTAAGAGCAAAATCAGGGGAATGTGGTGTCATAAAACTGAACTTTTTGTGAAGGATCCTCCATCCCCTCTATGAGGACGCTAAATAGCAAAGTTCTCAGAGCTACCCTAGGCTTTCTTCTTTCCTCATCTTTACAGGTATGCCTTATCTGCTCCTATAGCTTCAGTTATCCTCTTGATGTAAAGCCCTTTGGAATCTCTATTATCAGTTCAGATCTCTCTCCTAAGCACCATTAAAACTTCAACTGAACATTTACACTTATGCATCCAGAAAAGTGCCTTGAAACCATATGTCCAAAATTTATAAATCTCTCTCTATATATATATATGTGTGTGTGTGTGTGTGTGTGTGTGTGTGTCTGTCTGTCTTTCACACACACACACAAGTCACTTTTCTTATCTCCTCAAAGGCATCACCACCTACTTGTTTGAGACAGAAACAAAGGTAGTCAAACTTGTCCCCTCCCTCTGCTTCGCCCAATTCATCAACAATATCTGCTAATATTATCTCCAATCCTTCTCTCAAGCCCAATTTTTAACCCTGTTCAAATAAGGAAACTAAAGCTGAGAAAAGTTTAAAAAAAAAACTACACAATGTCACCCAACTGGTAGGTGGTGGAGCCAACCCAGACACTCTCAGCCTCCAAAACCCATGCATGAGATGACAGAATATAATCTCACTTAGGGGTAATTTTAGAGCCAACGATATCTCCAAGAAACACAGAGACTACCTCAGAACCCCAGAGAAAGACTCTTGGAATCATGTAAGGAAATGTCTTCCTCATGTAGCCCCAGTAAGGGCTGCCAAGTCACAAGTGACACATCCCACAGCCCTGGCTCTAAAAGAAAAGAGAATAATGTTTCCAGCAGAGCTAGCCCAAAACATAACACCAACCTAAATTTTCCTCAGATAAAACACAAACTATACCTCCATATCAAGCTGTGCCCAGAAATGAGGTATTAGTGCCAAGGACCTGTATGCTGTAAAGATTTGCTTTTCAAGAATGTAGTATCTTCAATTGTATACATAAAGACCCTTTTGAAAACTATTAACTTTTTGTAAGCTAAACAAAAATAAATTCATTCATCATGCTAATAATAGCATGGTGCATTTTTATTGTCCAGAGGTTATGGAGGCTTCACTTGAACTAGCTCTAGAACTGGTAGGGAGCCAGCAGAGATATAGAAATATCACGGTCCTCTGCAAACACTGGCCCAGTTCCACCTGTATCTTCCCTTCACAGACCCATTTCACTCACAACGTCAGTAACAGATGTCTAGAGCCTCTAAAAAATTGTTCCAAAATGTGTTACCTTGTGAAAAGATTATCTTCTTTTAATTTATGAGTTCTTTGTAGGCTTTTGTTTAAATTATGAACGTGTCATATCTGATAATATGAGGATAAAAATAATAGCTAGTATTTTTTAGTATTTAAGGTCAGGCACAAGCCTAAATATTTTACATACATATATAAGTGCATATATAGATATATATGTATGTGCAAATTTAATCTTTACAACAAAAGTAAAATCAGGTGCTATTATTCCCTCCCCCCTTTTATAAAGAAGAAAACTTAGGCATATAGAGGAGAAATACCTTAACCATTACCACACACCTTATAAGGGCTGGGACAAATAAACACATGTAATTTTCAAATATATTAATAATAATATTCTGAGTATTAATTCCTGTTTCCAAATAGATTACTCTTTTAAACACAGCACTACTACTTACCTAATGAAATTTAGTTGCCATTAATGGATGAATTTTGTATCTAACAGGCTTGATTATGATTATGCATTTTAAATGTCATTCAGACACATATTAATAATGATCCATGTTTGTAGCTAATAGGCCCAATTATATACTTTTTAAAGATCTTTATATTTTTCTTCATGATGCTCAACCCTCACTTTCTTATAAACACACAATTCGTTCTCAAATTTAAAAGTATAAATGGGAGAAAATTGAGTTTATTTGCTTATTGTTCTCCCTTTTGGCTAGTAAAGGAAAAAATGTCATCAGATTTTGGCTAGTAAAGGAAAAGATGTCATCAGATTCCTGGATTGCTGTTCTCAGAGTTCCAGAAATGGGAGGCCTGGGGAAAGAGTTCCAGACTGAGAACTTCCAGCTGTGATGGTCATGGGTGCTGTTTGCCAAATATTTCAGTTCTCCCCCAATGTTGGCTTGGTGGGGCCATCTAGCTGGTTTCTGGCCAATCAGTTGCAAGAAAAAGAAATGTGCTTTACTTCCAGACCAGATATTAATTATCAGTACAAGATTCTCAAAAGTTTGGTTTTTTAAAAAAAACTTGTGATATAGTGATATGGTTTGCCTGTGTCTCTACTAAATTTCAACTTGAATTGTATCTCCCAGAATTCCCACTTCTTGTGGGAGGGACCCAGGGGGAGGTAACTGAATCACGAGGGCCGATCTTTCTCGTACTATTCTCCTGATAGTGAAGTAAGTCTCACGAGATCTGATGGGTTTATCAGGGGTTTCCACTTTTGCTTCCTCCTCATTTTACTCTTGCCACTGCCACATGAGAAGTGCCTTTCACCTCCTGCCATGATTCTGAGGCCTCTCCAGCCATGTGGAACTGTAAGTCCAATGAAACCTCTTTTTGTTCCTAGTTTCAGGTATGTTTTTATCAGCAGCATGAAAACAGACTAATACAGTAAACTGGTACCAGTAGAGTGGGGCTTTGCTGAAAAGATACCCGAAAATGTGGAAGTGACTTTGGAACTGGGTAACAGGCAAGGACTGGAACAGTTTGAAAGACTCAGAAGAAGACAGGAAAATGTGGGAATGCTTAGAATTTCCTAGAGATTTGTTTAATGGCTTTGTCCAAAATGCCAACAGCAATATGGACAACAAAATCCAGTCTGAGGTGGTCTCAGATGGAGATGAGGAACTTGTTGGGAACTGGAGCAAAGGTGACTCTTGTTAGGTTTTAGCAAAGAGACTGGTGGCATTTTGCCTCTGCCCTAGAAATTTGTGGAACTTTGAACTTGAGAGAGATGATTTAGGGTATTTGGCAGAAGAAATTTCTAAGCAGCAAAGCATTCAAGATGTGACTTGGGTACTGTTAAAGGCCTTCAGTTTTGAAAGGGAAACAGAGTTCAGAAAATTTGCAGCCTGACTATGCAATAGAAAAGAAAAACCCATTTTCTGGGGAGAAATTCAAGCTAGCTGCAGAAATTTGCATAAGTAGCATGGGGCCTAATGTTAATCTCCAAGACCATGGGGAAAATGTCTCCAGGCCATGTCAGAGAACTTCATGGCAGCCCCTCCCATCACAGGCCCAGAGGCCCAGGAGGAAAAAGTGGTTTCATGGACCAGACCCAGGGTCCCTGCGCCATGGGCAGCCTAGGGATTTAGTGCCCTGTGTCCCAGCTGCTCCAGCTGTGGCTGAAAGAGGCCAATGTATAGCTCAAGCTGTGGCTTCAGAGGGTGGAAGCCCCAAGCCTTGGTAGCTTCCACGTGGTGTTGACCCTGTGGGTGCCCAGAAGTCAAGAATTGAGGTTTGGAAACCTCCACTTAGATTTCAGAAGATGTATGGAAATGCCTGAATGCCCAGGCAAAAGTTTGCTGCTAGGGTGGGGCCCTCATGGAGAACCTCTGCTAGGGCAGTGCAGAAGAGAAATGTGGGGTTAGAGCCCCCACACACAGTCCCTAGGCACTGCCTAGTGGAGCTGTGAGAAGAGGGCCACCGTCCTTCAGATCCCAGAATGGTAGATTCACCAATAGGTTACACTATTCATCTGGAAAAGCCACAGACACTCAACACCAGCCCGTGAAAGCAGATTGGAGGGAGGCTGTACCCTGCAAAGCCACAGGGACGGAGCTGCCCAAGACCATGGCAACCCACCTCTTGCATCAGCATAACCTGGATATGAGATCTGGAGTCACCGGAGATCATTTTGGAGCTTCAAAGTTTGACTGCCTCACTGGATTTTGGACTTGCATGGGCCCTGTAACCCTTTTGCTTTGGCCAATTTCTCCCATTTGGAACAGCTGTATTTACCCAATACTGGTACCACCATTGTATCTAGGAAGTAACTAGCTTGCTTTGATTTTACAGGCTCATAGGCAGAAGGGACTAGCCTTGTCTCAGATGAGAATTTGGACTGTGGACTTTTGGATTAATGCTGAAATGAGTTGACTTTGGGTGACTATTGGGAAGGCATGGTTGGTTTTGAAATGTGAGGACTTGAGATTTGGAGGGGCCAGGGGTGAAATAACATGGTTTGGCTGCATCCCCACCAAATCTCAAGTTGAATTGTTTCTCCCAGAATTCCCACATGTTGAGGGAGGGACCCAGAGGGAGGTAATTAAATTATGGGGGTTGGTCTTTTCCATGCTATTCTCTTGATAGTGAAATAAGTCTCGTGAGATCTGATGGGTTTACCAGAGGTTTCCGCTTTTTCTTCTTCCTCATTTTTCTCTTGCTGCCACCATGTAAGAAGTGCCTTTCGCCTCCCACCATGATTCTGAGGCCTCCTCAGCCATGCGGAACTGTAAGTCTAGTTAAACTTCTTTTTGTTCCCAGTTTTGGGTCTTTATCAGCAGGATGAAAATAGATTAATACATATAGTGACCAAAAAGTGGCAGTTCCATCAGTCCAAATTCCTAAGTGACTTCAGTGAGCAGATCCCCTGCAGATGATTGATGGATATGTGCCATGAGTAAGAATAATTCTGTATATTTTAAGCCAATGAGATTTTGAGGTTGTTTGTTACCACAGCATAATTGGGTTTATCGTGACTCATTCAACCTCTTTCTGTTTACATTTGGGCTTATATGACAGGCTCATTGTCAAACCTAGAAAGAAGCAAAGATTCAAATGGCAACAGAATAGTGTTCTTCTGCTAGAAAATGTTTCTAATAATTCCATTTGTCCTGTGTTAGGTCTATGTTTTTCCCTGGTGTGTCTCTTCATGCTTTGGATATCAGTGAAGGCATTCATTGGGAGACTGAGAAGAAATGAATGTAAGGGAAAAAAGTAAATAAATGGAAATTTGTCAGTACCCGCCAAAATGAACTTACCTTGAAAATTACATAAGAATAGACCATGAAGCAAGGGAGAGGCAATCTATTTTCAATACTGGTTTTCACTGGGTTTGTTTGTTTGTTTTCATTTTTGAGATGGAGTTTCGCTCTTGTTGCCCAGGCTGAAGTGCAATGGTGCAATCTCGGCTCACTGCAGCCTCTGCCTCCCGGATTCAAGCAAATCTTCTGCCTCAGCCTCCCCAGTAGCTGGGATTACAGGTGCCCACCACCACACCTGGCTAATTTTTTATATTTTTAGTAGAGACAGGGTTTCACCATGTTGGCCAGGCTGGTTGCAAACTCCTGACCTCAGGTGATCCACCCGCCTTGGCCTCTCAAACTGCTAGAATTACAGGCATGAGCCACCTTGCCCAGCCTATCACTGGGTTGTCTTTTTTTTTTTTTTAAGACAGGGTCTCACTCTATTGCCGAGGCTGGAGTGCAGTGGCACTATCTTAGCTCACTGTAACCTCCACCTCATGGGCTCAAGCAATCCTCCATCTCTGCCTCCTGAGTAGCTGAGACTCCAGGTGCCCATCACCACACCTGGCTAATTTTTGTATTTTGTAGAGATGGGGTTTACACCATGTTACCCAAGCTGGCCTCGAACTCCTGAGCTCAAGCAATCTGCCCACCTTGGCCTCCCAAAGTGCTGGGATTACAGGTGTGAGCCACCACACCTGGCCAATACTATATCACTTTCTACAACTATATCTTTATGTCTTCCTGAGTGTGGCCAGCAGAAATATCCTTTTGACTAGATGTTGCAACTACCTTTATTCTTTGGCTTAGAATATTTAATTAATTTTGATTAAAAATATGAGCTTTGGAAGATCACAATCATAATTGTTATGTTCACTATATAATAGATATACAGGAACATGTACTTGTGTATCTAATCCATAGCATCTGAGTCTGTAAGCCAAGAGATTGTGGAGGCTCTTTTGGAAGATGGAACAAAATTATAACATATTGAAGAATACATAGCTCTGCTGAACAACTTATGAGTTAACTTTTGGAAAGAAATCAAGAGACAATCCCTGTAAAATTAATATTTTAAAAATAATATTTATTTTTATCAAAATAATTCATATACACTCAGAGGCAAATATTACTATCTTATAACAAAAACAGCAGTTACCTATTTGGGGTCGGGTAGAGGTAAATGCAGAATAATATGTTATTATATGGCAAGAGTAAGAAAAATGACTGAATCTAGATTAATCCCTAGTTTTGAGGACTAAGCTACTAGGTGAATGTCAGGTTCATTAATTAAGATGGGGAAGACTGGTAAGAGCAGGATTTCCCGGAGAGAGGGAAAGCAAAGAATCAAGAATTCTAAATTGGACATAGAGATTTAGACATCAAAAGTGAAGATGTTGAGTAGACAGTTTTATATACAATCTGGAGTTGAGGAGATGGGTCATGGATAAAATTACTGGTTTAGAGGTCACTTGGATGTAGATGATATTTAAAGATATTTAAATGATAGCAACTTAAGAAAAGAGAGGTTAAGAAAACTGAAGCTGACATCACTCAACATGTAGCATTCAGGCCAAGGAAGAGAAGTCAGAAAAGAAGACTGAGAAACAGTGGCCAAGAAGATTGGCAGAAAGCCATGAGAGGTGGTGACTCTGGAGTAAGCTGGGGTTCAAAAAGGAGAAAACAGTCACCTGTGTCCATGTGGCTCACCGTTCACTATATAAATTTAGCCGTCCTTTATTTTCCTGCCTCTAATCTATGTGGCAATTTTCACAGTTCCCCTCCAATTTCTCACCACTGTGCTTTTGCTCCTATTATTCTTCTGCATTGGAATACCTCCTCCCCTGTCAAAATTCTCTCTATCCGCTGAGTGTGGTGTCTCACACATGTAATCCCAGCACTTTGGGAGGCGGAGGCAGGCGAATCATGAGGTCTGGAGTTCAAGACCAGTCTGGCCAACATGGTGAAACCCCATCTCTACTAAAAATACAACAGTGAGCCAGGCATGGTGGCAGGTGCCTGTAATTCCAGCTCCTTGGGAGGCAGAGGCAGGAGAATTGCTTGAACCCGGGAGTCAGAAGTTGCAGTGAGCTGAGACAGAGTGAGACTCTGTCTCAAGAAAAAAACACTAGCAACAACAAATAAAGTAAAATAAATAAAAATAAAAAGGCATATAAAATAAAAATAAAATAAAATAAATAAAAATAAAAAATAAATAAAATAAAAATAAAAAATAAAAACAGCAGAAAGAACACAGGTTTTCACATAGGAAGGATATGGGTTTGATTTTCAATCCTATCATTTGATATTTTTGTAATCCTAAACAAATTTGTTGGCTTTTTTGAGCCTCAGTTTTCTCACTAGAAAAATAAAAATAAGAATAAATCTCTTAAACAATGACTGAAATACTATGAAAAGAAATGCCTGACACAAGGTACGCTCATAATCAGTTATAATTATTAGTATTGCCACAAATCCTAAGAAATTGTTTGCAGCCTGTCAAGTATTGCCTGCTGATTATTTATAGTCTGATTTAATAATAGATACCACTAACTGAGTACCTCCTATGTGTCTTATGTGTTTTAGATTTGTAGACAAATGTAGCGACTAAGAGCATGCACTCTGGCGTCAAACTGCAGAGATTCACATTTCAGCTCCATCATATGGTAGCTGTGCGACCTTGAGAAAGTTACTTAACTTCACTTCTTATATCTGGATTCTTCATCTGTAAAATAGAAATGATAATAGTACGTATCTCACAGGATTGTTGTGAGGATTAAATGAGATAGTGTGTATAAATTGTTTATCACCAGCTTATAGTATGTGCACAATAAATGCTAGCTAAGGTTATTATTATAATTTCCGTTTTACAGATTAGGACCCTCAGCCCTAAAGAGGGTCAGTAACTTATCTCAGGTCACACAGTTAGTTATGAGTTAACTTTTTTTTTTTTTAATTCAAGGCTGCCTTATTGCAAAGCCTATGCTTTTTTGCTAAACCATCTCTTTTTCTGTTATGTATGTCCTAAGTAAAAATCCTTATTTTTTCCTTCGGTGGCTGTAACAATTAGCTAGTGACAGTCTACAAGTCATCAAGGAGGACCTAAGGAATAAAAGACAGCAATCAGGTCTAAAACAAATATATGTTGCTATTTCTTCTTTGTACACACCATAGTAGTACACTGTATTTCCATTAGAAGTTACGTTAATAAGAAAATTTTTGAATGTTCTTGCTCCAAACATCAGCATATACTTGCATTCTCTTACATTGGAAAGAAATAAAGTGGTAGAAATAAGTCATCTGGAAGGTAGCTCTGGCTACGAGTTGGAGGAAAAGGGAAGAAAGAGAGAGAAAAACAAGTTATCAATGGTACACATAGTCAGGGCCAAAACTTTATAAACCAAATAGAATTTCCACAGACCTAATGATCACTGAGAATTATCTGCCAAACTGCTAGGTGAAACATGCTGAAAAACAGCCTGGGCCTATGGCAAACATGTTCAGCTTTATGATTTTCTTCATCCCCTCTTCTGTCTTGCACAATGTTGCCCCCAACTGTCTTCTAAAACTAATCACTCTTTCATGGTCAATGGAAACTTAGAAACCTAGATTCTCAAACTTTTGCTAAAAAAGCCCAGGTCTTTCCAGACATCTGTAGATAGATAAATAACCTCGTGATAAAGAATATACATTCTGTTCAGGTCCATACTCCAGCTCCGTCCCATATTAATTGTGTGATAATCCAAACTGGTTGTTTTGTGCTAAGATTCCTACTTCCTGCACTTTCAGACTCACATACTCAGAGCTAGAAAACTTTTGAGAGTACAAGGTGATAACTACTGCAAATTCACAGAAGATTACATAAGTATAAATAATCAACCTAACCTCCCTCTTCCTCTAACATTTTCTCACAAAACTAAAAAGTTTGGAACCTCCTTTTCTTAATGCTGGCGCCAGTTCAGCCACACTCTAGAAGGTATTGGTTTCATGAACTACAATGTGGAATCATCAAAATAAAGGGGCAGGATGAAAAAAAATGACAGCATGGGGCTTTGTGGTGTATAGATTTAGTTGCTCATACAAGAACCTGGGAGGGGGAACCCCCCAAAAGATTAGTCACTTCATTTTATGTTGCAGAACTCAATTCAGGTTAACAAAGTGTTGCCAACAAAGGAGATGAGAGAATGGCAGCATTCAGTTGCTCTGGACTGAATAAACAAATGCGGGATTTGTGGGCTGACTAATGTCCTGGGATAAACCAGGCAGTCAGCCAAATTCTACGAGTTTTGATGAAAAGACAGCAAGCCCGCACTTTTCTTCATGAAGAGTGCTCTGTGGGAGTATTGATGTCCACATGGGCAGCCTGGGTCTTCAACTTGCCTTAAAGATTCGCCCTTATCCAGCCACAGGAAATTCTCAATGCTTCTGTAATTGAAAACCTAGATCAAATGACAGAAGCTAAATTCCTTCTTCTTGAGAAGTGTTATCTGTCATGCATCTCTTTGTAGAAACGTGTTATCATTGTCCTTTTTTAAACACTACATTACTCTGAAAATATACAGTTAGGTCACTAAAATGTGACCCTAGCTTTTCATTCACTCATTTCATTCACTGAATGCCTACTATGCTCCAGGGACCATGTAGGGCTCTGTATATAGAAAACTTAATGAGTCAAACATTGAAGCCCCCCCATCCAGCCTTAAAATTTCAAGGGCACTGATAAAAGTAATATGGTGCTTGTAATTTCACTAGGGGAAACTATTAAAATTTGCAATATTTTGGCGAGAGAGGCAATAAGTTTTTCAATTAAGGTCTTAATACAAGGTTGTAGGGAAGTCAGAAATGAGAATGTGGAGTTTCCTTTAATCTGGCCACCAGGATCCCCCACCATGATGTGAGGACCACAATCATCATTTAACCTCAGGCTAAAATAGATTTTATTACAAACTGTGCAGCTAGTGAAATGTCAAGGGTTGTTTCACAGGATCTTAACTAACACAAGAAAAACTTCCTAGCAGCAGCTGATGCAAACTCCTTTAAATGTATACGTCTAGTTTATCTATACAGATAATAAATATACATGGTATATGCAGGCTGAAAACAAAATCTCTGGAGTGTTTCGATGTGAGTATAATATACCTAGAAGCAAAAACTTCACTGACATAAAGGATGCATTTTATGAGTCTCCACAAAAATCTCCAACTTTTTATGAAATGTAAGGCCTTCTTAAGTAGTGTTTACTACATAAAGCTTTCATAGTTCCTACATGAATACCTACTCTCCATGATTTATCAACCCTCTAGAGTCCCAGTAGGATGCTGCCAAATTGCAAATTTAGAGAATTAGTTTTAAGGAACATTGTATATAACTGCCTTTGGAAGAAAATTCAGGTAGATTAGCAAAGATTTTAAGCAAGTCCTTTCACAAAAACCTGCAGAATTTCAAGGAGTCTGGGGTTTATGAAATCATCAAATCAATACCAAGTTTAACACATTTATGTTATTCTTATAAGCATAACTCTTTGGGAATAAAGGTATTACAAAAACAAGATTTGGAAAAGGAGGCTAGCTCTTGTTTAATTACTGTGAAGAGCAGAGAATTGAAAGAAAAACTACACACTAGTTGGAAAAGTGCTACACGGGTTTAAAAAATAGAAAAAGAAAACCTGAGATTGGGATTGGACGGTAAGCAGGTAGCAGAAGCAACACAAAGTCTCTTTCATTTTCAGCTCAGGGGGCCCCTTAAAGGAGCAGGCTGAAATGTACAGCCCACAAACCAGAGGAAGGCCTGCACAGGAAGTAGACTGGAAATTACAGTTGAATGGACTCTGAAACAGGATGAAGCCAGTCCATGTGAGGTTCATGAAAACCAAGTAGACAATATGAACATCCAAGTGTTTCCTTGTGTCATTAACTCAATATTACATTCTGATTTCAAACACCATGGAACCACAGTGAAAAAGCTGCAAAAACGGTAGCCATTTTTTCAAACTTCTTTCTGCTGTTTGCTTGTCAGAGCCGATCAGATTCTTCCTTGAGCACTTTGCAGGGCACATACTGGATCCCACTGAGGTGAATTATTTGAAGGGTGATACCAGATTTCCCAGCAAAATTAGATAAGCAGATTGACATGA
Organism: Pongo abelii; assembly: GCF_028885655.2. Taxonomy (NCBI): domain Eukaryota; kingdom Metazoa; phylum Chordata; class Mammalia; order Primates; family Hominidae; genus Pongo; species Pongo abelii. Next base: position 36,037,386 of record NC_071998.2, read on the forward strand.
CAAGAAGCATGAGGTAGCATAAGGAGCTTCCCTAGACAGTGCCAGCGAATTAGGTGCCAAAAGCCTGAGGTGGTTATTAGAAAATGATTACCACCTCCAATTGTCTTAGTACAGACTTTTCACCGCCAGAAAACTGCTACAGCAGAAGCTAGCCAAAGCAATCACTGCTCCCCTAGGAAGCATTCATTGGGAGCTCTTGCTAACATCCCCACTGTTTGAAAGTGGCTAGACAGGACAGTGACAGCAATTCCTGTTGCCAATTAAGGAGAAATTGCCCAATGGGATTTTAACTGTTAACTGGATTTCAGCTATGCTGCTCCCAAATACTCCTTTCCTTTGGTTACCTTTCAGCTGGGACTTCCTTGGCAGCCAAAGAAGTATTTCACTTCCACAGTCATCACAGCAGTACAGAGGAAGAAAAACTGAAAAGGGGTCAGGACTCCCTGGCTCTATACGCAGTCAATTGCAAGGCCTCTGGCCAAGCCAGGCTGCTTTTCTGTGTTCCCTTCTCCTTTAATCATAAAATAGGATAATATAAAACCTACCTCACAGGATTACAGAAAAGGTCATAGGAAAGAACAGATGAGCTAAGTGCTATAAAATGTATATACACATTTATGTACTTAAGTCTATGTGTGTGCATGTATGTGTACAGCATATACATTCAACTTTTTAATGTTTCCCAATTGCATAAAAGAGAATTACAGACTTAGCAATTGACTGGTTAAGTGATATGGACAATCTGGATAGTTTAGAATAAAAATTCACCCCTTGGTTTGAGGAAAAAAAGGCAATGTCTAAATTGTTCAGACCATTTTTAATTCTGCAAGTCCTAGCCATGGAGTCTACACAAGACTAAATTTTATGATTGCTAGGAAGCCAGAAAAAAAATCTTAAGGAAAATTAATAATAGCTACTAATTATTAAATGTTTACTATATGCTGGCCAATCTATGAAACACTTTACAGACATTATTTTGATTCCTCTTAGTTACAATCTTGTAAAGTATCTATTTAACAATACTATACATGATGCCTTAAATGTATAAACAAATTTATTGTTGGAATTGAGATTCAGACTCAGGTCTGTCTTACTTCAGGGCCCTTGATCTTAATGTGAGTCATCCTAGTTCTCTGAAGAACGCCATTTTTCTCATCTGCCCCTACTCTAGGATTTAGCATTTCCTTTTGCTGTTAGAAGTTGGCCCATGTGCCCTGGCTGGTGTGTGGGCCAGTCCCTGTGGGGCCCGTTGTGTAAGAGCAGATGTACTGGAGGGTGACATAGAGGATGCAGTGTGCAGAAAGAGTTCTAAAAGCAGAGGACAAAAGAAGCTTCATGAGGAAAGCACCTTTGGGACTTACACCCAGCTTTAAAGGGCTGCATTACTTTGATAAATGTCACAGAGGCTTGTGTTTAGACAGAGTAGGAAAGAACTCTTCCTGTACTCTCCAGCCATTCCATTTAGACTAAAACTCTTCTTCAGATGTTTGGGAATAGCTGTTTGGCAACTTTTATTCAATTAGGGTTCATATCTAAAAGGTTGTTTCATATCCCCTACCTATTACCTCTGATGGTTTCTTTGGAGTTAGATACATTCCAAATAGATCTCCCCGGTTCTGTTCTAGAAAGCAGTACTGACTCGGGAAAGGATTCCAGCACACCTAACAATAATGCTTGAACCCTAGAAGAACCACATAGTGTATTAGCCTAGTCATTAGATATTATTTAGAAACACCACTGGAAAATATTTAAATAATAGAATTTTAGAATTAAGATTGATACTAATAGGTAAAAAGCAAATATTTGTTGAGCTCTTAAAGAATGGCAAGCATAGTACTATACCTCTTACATGGATTATTTCATTTGTCTCACACTATCCCTATGAGGCAAGAACTGTTATGATTTCCATTTTCAAATAAGAAGACTAAGCTTGCCATTAAATACTTCTCATTGTCAAAACAGCCACCAACATGACAAGGAAGAGTAGACCTCAGGCAAGAGTAATGAAAAATTTTCACAGAGCCATCCCTCCTTAACTTCCCCACTTCTCCTGTGTTCTCCCAAATGTCTTATTCCATCATCCAAGGTGGTTACAAATTTCATTCATTTGTTGTACTTTTCCCCTGACATGGATTGGATTGGTGACTGGTTATCTCCCATGAAACTCGAAAAAAAAAGAAAGTAAGACCTTAAAAGAAGAAATGAAAGATATTTAACTCTAAAAGACCTGAGAATGAACTATGACTCCAAGAAAAGTATGTATGTACATGTATGAAACTGATTGCAAAATGAAAAAATCCAATGGAGACCTCTCAACTGCCAGACTAACCCCATGAACAGCCTCTTCCATGCAATTCAATGGAAATTATTCCACGGGAGTTATGTGAAAGAGAAGAAGAAAAAGTTTTGTTGAGAAATGCAGGATTGGGAGAGTTAGGCCAGCATGATGAGGAGCTTTGTTTGGTATGAGCACTTTAACCAGATCTCTCCCTTTCAGAGCCTGCCCCAGCTGAGATATTTCATACCAGCATCCACCTTAGAGGCACACACTTCTGCTGAGTGCATGGGCAATGGGATTAGGATGGAAAGACATTTACAGGATGACAGTGTTGAAAAGTTGTTGAAATCCAGCTCTAAAATATACCAATTATTTATGTCATATTTTGGGTTTCCAACTCAATATTTTCTCATCCAGGTCAGGCGCACTGACTCATGCCTGTAATCCCAGCACTTTGAGAGGCTGAGACAGGTGGATACCTTAAGCCTAGGAGCTCGAGACCAGCCTAGGCAACATGTTGAAAACCCATCTCTACAAAAAAAAAAAAAATACAAAAATTAGCCAGGCATGGGAGTGCACACCAAGTAGTCCCAGCTACTTAGAAGACTGAGGCAGGAGGACGACTATAGCCCAAGAGGTTGAGGCTGCAATGAGCCATGATTGTGCCACTGCATTACAGCCTGGGCAACAGAATGATTCCCTGTCTTAAAAAAAAAAAAAAAAAAAAAAAAAAGAAAGAAAAAGAAAGTTTTCTCATCAACAGTGTCTGACCACAGCAAAGCTGGATTGCAAAACCTCCTTAAAGGGAAAATATTTAGAAAAGAGTTATTTGGTTCTATATTCTTTGTATCTAATTAGCTAAGTTTTGTTATGTATATGTGTAACATCTTCATAAAATGACGGAAGGAATTTTATACAGCATAAATGAGCTATAAGAATCATAATAAATAATAATTAATATATTTCAGCATTTGTAATGTACTATAATGTTATAGATTACTCACTTCCTAATTTTTGCTTGACTAATCCATCACAAGTGCTAAGTTCTTCAGCTCATTAGTTCTTGGAAGCATGGAGTTACCAACAGTAGTGAAAGGGTGCCTCTTTAATGCTCAGGTTGAAATTAAATCACAGAAATAGTTGCTTCTTTCTCACCAAATCACCAGCATCTGGTCTTTCCCTCTGAAACTTGTGAGGATGAAATATTTATATCAGCATATAAATGGATGCAAATAATGAGTGTCTCCTTCATACATTTTGCTGCAACAATATACCTATACATAGTTTTAAGGCTTGGGAAAAGCTATTGGGTACAGACAAAACAAAGAGGAGAAAAGAAAAAGGAAGGGAAAGGAGGTGAGAAGAGCAGAGCAATGCTTGAGCAAAGGAGGGAGATGAAAGACTATTTGTTTCATGTCTATTATTGTCATGAGTTTACCTGTATCACATGGATTTAATCTTTATTACTACTCCAGACGTAATTTAGATCACCCTCATTTTCAGAAAAATAAACTAGTGCTCAAAGAAATGAAGTAGGCTACATTACTAAAAAGTGCTAATCACAGGATTTGATCCCAGGTCTCTGTGATTTAAAGAATCTCCATTCTCTTTCACTGTTATCTCATTACCTCTCTTTCCAAGAGAATTCTCCTTTGATGTGTGTTTTTCAGTTCTTTAAGCACAGATAACATATATCTGGTGGCCAGAAAACAGAAGTCTTTTCTTTGATCTCTGCTGTTGAATCAGAATGAGACTTACTCTTCTCATCAAAAGGGAGACTGGATGTAGGAGAAAAAAGAGGCAAACGTTAATTAATCCTTTGGTTGGACTATGACCTAAACACAGCAGATATTTCCTAATCCCTCTTCATAAACACTTTTATCACCTTGGATAGTGTATGAAGCAGAGAAATACATTGAATATGATATATCTATACTCTAGAACACAATAATAGTTCCACCTTTCAGTTCTAGTACAGATGCCAATGCCTGATTTAAACCTATGCCCCAGATCCTCCTGCCCTTTTTCTCTCTTCAAAGAACTAGCTATACACAGTCAAGACTCTATGACAACCTTAGCAGTTCCTTGACAGGGCAGACAGGCAGTCCAGTGGTTAAGTACACGAGCTCAAATTCTGGCTTCATCATTGATGTGGTCTTTGACAGGAAAATTATTTAACTTCTCTCTTTCTGTGGTTTCTCAATATCTGAAATAGTGATTTATTATGATGATTTATTTCATGAAGTTGCTATTAAAATCAAACAAAATGATATGCATAAAGTTCCTAGCATAGTGCCTAAGACATAATGGGAGTCACTGCATTTTTCTTGAATTATTGCTAGATATAGCCCTCTACTTTGTGAAGTAGACAAATTACAGTACTTTGAGGTAGCCAGGGAATCATTTGGATGGCTTCCATTTGCTACAGAGAAATTTATTTGGAGGAAAAGAAGCTGAAGGGTTTCTCAAGAGACCTCAACTATTCAGGTTGTGCCAAGTTTTCTTCTTATATTCTAAGACCAGTGCAAACAAAGTTTCTGCCTGTTTAATGTTTAATATTTAATATAGCAAGTGAATTCATTTTAGGCCAATTTGTGTAGTATAGTATTGTATTATTATAGGTACATATAAAATATTGTTTAATAAATGCACCTTCTGATTTATGAGCATTTTGAAGAGCTCGGATCACATTCTTCAACAATTTACTTTATGGTAGAATTTTATAGTGCTATATCTTTACTTTCATAGCATACTGCTAACTCTATATGTTTATTTAGTTTTTGGTGAAGAATATGACCCCCAAGGATAACTTTAGACTTTAAGTGATCTACTTTTTGACCTTCATTGTGACAAAAAGCATGAGCAGCCTATGCATTCCACCACTTCCTCCATCAGCACCACAGCTGCCACCAGTACAACTACTGTTCCCCCAGCCTATTTTGCTTCCTAAGCATTGATGCTTAGAAAAAAAATTGACTAGTTTAGTGAAGCTAAACTATTTGTACATTTGCTGAGATAATACTATGCATTTCCATTAATAATGAATACTTGTGCCAAAAGCAAACTATAAGGGTTATAGTGATGATGTGCTGGATGAGAAAACCAGAGGATTCAAATTCTACTTTCACCAGTAATTAGCAGTGAGGAGTTGAGTAAATAAACCTCTCTAAGTCTCAGTTTCTACATCTACTAAATCTAAACAAATTCAAAACAGTGATTACTTCATTAGATTAGATATTTTGATTAGTGTTAAATGTCTAATATATAATAAACACTCAACAGGTAGTAGCTTTTCTATGTTAGAATACAAGTAATTCATTTTTACCTTATCATGTTACTCATATTTCCCCTTCTCCTATTTTTCCTTTATCCTCTTAATCTTATTGCTTCTGTTTATAAAATCAAATCCTTTGTGTAGGGAGACCACATATTAAAAGAAAATAAATACATACACACACACACACACACACACACACACAAATAAATAATATTTTTCCAAAAAAAAATACTTCTCCTCAAAGAAAAAAGTTATAAAATAAGTATTGATCATGTGAAATGTATGCATGGTGGAAATGGATCATTTAGCACTTTATAACTTGAATATAGAGTAGTATTCTCAGGAAAGAGTCAAAAAGGTTGTGTCAGCATCCTAGTGAAACATATTCAGGCACCTTTTGCCTTCAAACTTCTTTCCCAGCCAAGATGACAAATGTGGGTTTAACATTTCCTCTCTTACTGACTCATTTGGCAGAAAAAGAAGTCCAGATACCAAGAGGAATAGAAAAAAAATGGTGGGGATACAGGCACAGGAAGGAGGGGGAGGGAGGAGAAGCATGTCATATTTCATCAAGCTATACAAAACCAATGCAGAGGATTAAAAGAAGGATGCATTGACTTTCACAGGTAAAAACCAGGTTCTGGAAATATAACAATTTTTAATGTGAACTTCACACCAAAGAATATTAATAATTAAAGTGTTTTTTACAGAATCACTGTACTATAATTCAGTTATTTACAGGATAATAACAAAAATATATATGAACTTACACAGGAAAGTCAAAGATAAATCTCCAGAGCATTCACACTCATGTATACTAACAGACCCAAAGTTACACTTTAATTGAACTACTGTGAAAAATAATCAGAGTAATTGTTTGATAACTTAATTATAGGATATTCTAGGATATCCTACTAGGATATTCTACTCTGTTTCTAGGCATTTTACAATCTTTAACTAATTTGTCCCATAATAATTGCTAAAAGTAATTATGTTAATCTGCCACCATCACATCCAAATTTTTGTAAAATAGTCAGATGTGAAATCTGAGCTGACTAAAAATAAAGTACAAATACTAAAACATCTGGTCGTGTTAATTATAGTTGACCTAGGCAAAAAAAAGTTTGACTTCCACTGTTCCTTCTTTCCTGCCCTTTTGCTTCATATTTATCTGATATTCATGTCTAAAATTTGTTGTGAAGATAAAATAAGATAAAATTAAATGACATGCTTAAAGTCCTCAATAAATAATAGCTCTTATTACCATTGCTATGGTTACTATCATTATTTCTGTATTTTCTTTTGCCATTCCTCACGCTTGAAGGTGAATCTCAAGGATAGAGTTTCCCAAAGCATGATATGTGTAGTACTACTAAAGGCAAGATTTTGGGTGCATACAGACAAAAAAATAATTTAGTAGTAACATATTTATATTAAAGTATATTTAAAAACTTTTAACTAGCACATCAACCTAGTGATGTAACAGATATTGTTATTATTAAACAAATTTAATTAAGTTGAAAATCATAGTATATTTTCAGAAGCATAATAGTATAGGTGGTATGTGAATAGCATAATCATGAAGATGGTACATAAATAACTAAAGTTTGGAAAACAATGAAATAAAGCGTAAACAACTGCTTTCACAAACTAAGGAGTGGGGAAGTAGAGTCACATTTTGAAAGAAGAAAATCTTTCACCTGCTAGATTATAAATTCCTGAGGACACATAGTCTTCATCTAGGCAAGTATATTAATATGTGCCCAAGAACTGAACACTGGATATATTTGAAGATAATCAAAACAGCACGCGTGTGTGTGTGTGTGTGTGTGTGTGTGTGTGTGTGTGTGAATAGATTTTGATGAAGAAAAAAAATCTTATAAAGGCAGCAAATGTGGAAAAGCCTTAATTTGTAATTCATACCTTATTCAACATCATATGTTTCTTACTGTAGAAAAAAAATCTATGAGGATGAAACAGCCTTTACCAGTGACTAAAATCTGTGGAGAAAAAAACTCTCAAATTACTAATAAAAGTGGAAAAGTTTTAGCCAATTATCCTTCACAACATTGGAAAAATCTAAGCACATAGTAGCACTCAATACATGTTTGCTCAATGAATAATTGATATGGCTATTATAACTACAAATAACCTAAAACTTCAAAACCCAATAAAATACAGACCTGATAGTTCCTTACAATTTGGGGGATGGAGAGAAAAGATGCTAAAAATAAAAACAGATAGAATTACAATTCCTGCATAAACAGTGTTACAATGACAGCCTGTTAATAGGAATATCATAAAACTCTATTGTGAATAGATTTTCCAAACATGTATACATTTCATAGTCATGAAAACACATCATTCAGTCATACATATTAAGGATATAATTGATTAGAAGGGTTTAAGTATAGCCATTCTTGTGATTGCGTGACAAGAGTCAGAATTCAAGAAACTTTTGCAGGAACGTAAGGTTTTTTTGAGAAGTAAATTCAGTGATATCTGTTTTGCTTTCTTTAACATAATAATGCCAAGGTTAATATTATGGACAATTTTTAAAATCTCACTGTTGGGTCTGAGTACTTGTGAAACAACATTCTGAAGACATCCAAAGACAGCATGAATGGAGACATTTTTCACTTTCTGCTTTTTGAAGACAGAAATAATAAGGATTTGGATTACTGAGCTCTGTGAATTGTTATATTTTTCAGAATATTATAATTGTTTGTTCATAGACCCTTGAAGGCAGAAAATATCTAGTTCACTATTATATTTCTAGTGCCCAGTGCCTGAAACATGGTTGGTAAATATTTGTTGAATTAGTTAATAAACATATGAATAAATGTTTTGGCCCCTAGACAGCTGGTAGAAGAAAGGGTTTAGGAAAGAAAACAGGAAAGAGAACTTCTGAAGCCCAAATTCACATTATTTATTTCTTGGCCTCTTGTGCCTACCAGGCCCAGCAGTGAATGAGCTAGCAGTGATCTCACCCGTAGAACCTGCTGGGCTAGTCCTTCAGCAAGTGAGGTGAGACTGTCAACTCATGTAAAACACAGTAAACTTGGCTAACATATTCCCAGAACAGAGTGACTGCTCTCACCATCCAAATCTGCCCTGGTAAGCTAGATCTAATTATCCACCATGGAATTTGGCCAATTACACAGAGATTATGGTATGTTGAGAAATATGAACTTTAGCTACCCATAAATAAAAGAACAGGAATCAAGGCCACTCCCTATTGCTTCTGGTGATTTCTGAATTTTTTTTCAAAACAGACAACAGTTGCTTTGGAGTCTGTGAGTTTCCTTCTCAAGTAGATGAAAACATAAGTCAAATTGCTTTAGATTTTTATGTAAAGTATCTTCAAATGTAAAGAAAATACAGTCTGTAGTGTTTTTTCAGTAAGATTTCAACTGAAGTTCAAAGCCCTAAGAAAGTGTTTTCACCTTTCAGCAGTAGATTCAGAGAGCTTAACTCTCCATTTACAACAGAAGGTCACCATGCACATTATCACATGTTTATGCAGTAGAACTAGACAAAGTTTAACGTTCCCTTTTATATGTTTTCCTGGTAAACAAAAATTGTCTCAGGGTTATTATGCATGTGTGATATTGTCAAGAAACTTTCTGGGTACAGTGGGGCAAAGTCTTCTCCATAAACAAGCTAGGGTTGATTGGAGTTTTCACTTTGAAAAATATCGCACAGTAGGATCTCAACAGCTAGACAATTTCCACAGTACATTTTATTTTTGTTCATTGTTGTTATACACAACTCTTCAGGATCACACCTACTGAAGAGGTTCAGGTACATCTGTAGCATTTGCTCTTCTCACCACTTCAGATTGTCTACTTTTCTCTCTTTTCTTTTTCTCCCAATATACTTTTCTGTTGCATTAAAGGACACCACTTTCCAACACATTTTCTCTTTATCCCAGTTTTATCTCTTATACCATCAACATTTCTGGTACATTTATTTTCTGTTTTCATGGAAATTTTTACTTTTGCAGGCAGTTATTTAGTAAGAGAGGGAGTGGTACAAAACCACAGAAGTGACTAAGAAAAGTCAGAGAAATCAAATCTGATTCTACAGGCAGTGAGCAATAGTATAATGAATGCTGGGTTGAGATGAGAAAGCCTAGAGATACATTCTGGCACCAAAGCTTACCGTGTGGCCTGAGAAGTCAGGGAACTTCTTGAGTATTTCAGTTTCCACATTTATATAATTAAGATGCTAACACTGACTGTCTGACAGAAATGTCAATAAGATGAAATCAGACTGCATGAGAGTTTTATGTTACATTAATTTGTAAATTGTATATCTCTATATTCATGTGAGTGTGGCTATCATGATGTTAGACATCCAGCTACAAAGGAGGCACTCGTGCACATACACAGTCTCCAATCTTCTGTCTACCTTCTGTTTACTCTTGCCTAAACTGGACTAACTCAGGAATATCAAGGAGTTCATTCCTCAGAAGACAGAATCCATATACATGAACAATCTGACCATCTCTACTGTACCTTGCACAGCTGCTTGGCTTCATAAAATTTCTCCCAGTCTGCTTCATTGACAGTCTGATGCTGGTTATGATCTCCTTCTCAACCCACCACCCACATCTCCACTATAGTCTCATTGTTTGTGAACATCTGGATTGAACTAGAATTGAGTAGAGTAATGATGTTTTGGAGTCAAATTCATTTGAGTTCAAACACTGGCACTATAATGAAATAGCCATGACACCTTGAACTTGTCATTTAATTTCTATGAGGCTCCATTTCCTAATTTGTATATAGATGGCACTAATATCCACACCATAGAATGCTGATAAGGAATAAGCAAGATAATACATGATCACAGGCTCTTGCCTTGATCAACAGTTAGAGTGGTGTGTTAGTCAGCTAGGACTGCTGTACAAAGTGCCACAAACTGAGTGGCCTAACAAGAGAAATTGTCTCACAGCTCTGGAAGCTAGAGGTCTGAGATTAGCAGTTGGCAGGGCCATCCTCTCCCTCAAGGCTACAGGGAAGAATTTATTCAAGGTCTCTTCCCTAGCTTCTGTTAATTTTGTGACTTTTAACAGCATAACTCCAGTCTTCAGACAGCATTCTCCCAGTGCAAGTCTCTATGGCCAAAATTCTCCTTTTTATAAGGACACCATGATTAGGAGCTTCTCCTATGTCAGTAAGATCACATCTTAACTAATTATATTTGCAATGACCTTGTTTCCAAATAAGGTCACATTCTGAAGCACTAGGAGTTACGACTTCAACATAGTCATTTCGAGGGAACACAATTCAGCCCATAACAAATGGAATGAAAAAATTTTGAGGGCCTGAAGATTTGGCAAAGTTTCTTTAGGAGCTGAGAGGTCAGAAAAACCACGCAGTGTGCCATAGCTAATTGCTCAGCCACTTCTCACTATAATATAATAAAAAGCTTTTTTAAGAGACTATATAAATTATCCAAATATCTACTATAAGCTGCCATTCTACTTTGATTGTGGTGATCTGTATTTTCTCATTCCAAAAATGGAGAAAATAATGCTGGCCTCTACCTCCTAGAAGCTTACAGTCAAAATATTACAACAACAATGCTATCCACACAGATGTTAAAACACAGAGTAAACAGATGTTGCACAATTAAGACACAGCTAAAACAGGGGCCGAGTATTTATATATGGAGAATTGACTCTTGTTGCCACAGGAAGGTGAAGGACAAGAGTGAAAAGAAAAATTATACCAGTTTCATAAAGACAGGACTACTGAGGGATTTGAGGTGATCCTTGCAGGGAGAGAACATGGGAAGCTCACAGGAAATTAAGCCACTAAGTTGACATGGCTTCCCCTGACTGAGATATTAATGATTCCAGTTCCACCGAGCAACAAAGTCTAAAGCTTTGGATCCCTTTTTAATGATTCTTGGCCTCAAAAAATTAGATGTCATTTTAAGTTTTTGTCATTTTGAATATTTTTAAGGTACTGTTCCGTAGAATTATTTAGTAAAGAAATTTCTAAATCCCTAAACCCATTTTCTAAAATTCTAAACCCATTAAGAATAAATATTGACAAGGAAAAAATTTCCATGTCCTAATTGGAAATTTTCTCAGATAAATGAAAGTTAGGATCTCTTCCAGAGTAAGTTCCACTCCAACATAATCAAATCAACAATGAAATTACTATTTCTAGAATACTTACTATGCATACACTATACCAGATATTGCTTGTAGTACAAAAGGAGATAAATAATTGTTTTTTAACTTTAAAAATAATTGAAACAAAAGAATATATATGCATACTTTGTCTTTACCAAATAATGGATTTTTTTTCTAGACATTATCTCCGTCATTAAAAATGCATCAGCATTGTTGGTCTCTATCACTAACCTATTATCCTGTGGGTTCCTTGACAGAAGAAATTACATCTTTGTCCATATCCAACTTGTTTCTTAAACATTAAAAAAGAAACAGTAAAAGGACTGAATTAGTACAAAAGAATAAAGTTTTATTATAGTGCAAGAGCTCAAAGTAATATCCATCCCAAGTATGGATATTTAGAATTGTTCAGATATTTGTGCTATACTTTCTTAAAAGTAAAAGATTTTTAAAAGAGGCAGCTGAGCAATTAAAGTAAGATGCACTTTGTGGTTTCTTTGAGCTCATAAATCTTGAACAGATTTATCAAATCTGCGCTGGCAAAATAGTTAAGCTTGGTAGATAATTATTTTTGAATAATTAAATGAGTAAATAATCAAATAAATTAATGAATTATACTAAAAAAATTGGAGAAAAGTTGAATTTCACCTCTCTCCTCTAGGTGGCAAACTCATACCTCCTACAGTGTTTCACATTTCCTGTCTCCTAGAACTGACATATGAAAATTGCACTGAAAAAAAATCCATAATTTTATGTCTGTTGTAGTGTAGAAGTAAGCAAACATAAAAGTATTTTCTCCCAAAAGTGCTTCCTTCAGTTTTGCATCTTTAAGCTTCTTGTCGAGAACATTGTTTATAGCAAGTCATTATGAAATATGATTGTGTAAGTACTATAAAGAAATAAAATTGTGCAAGAGGCTTTTCAAAGCACTTGTGCAAGACTGCTTTGAGTACCTTCAGGTTTTCATTGCCTACTCTTAGGAAAACATTATTTTCCCTAACATTTATTATTATTCTCTAGGGTATTCATTTTCCCCTAAATATGAAAACTAAGACACAGATATATTTTTTTCCAGATTCACTGTGACCGTAACAGATAAAATTGAATAAAAGCTTAATGTGTTATCCTCTAAATTGAATATAGAACCAAATGAGGTAAATTAATCCAAATATCTTGCTTTAATTTCTATTCACACCAAAATATGAGTTCCCTGAATTAATTAAATTATGCCCCCCAATCTCCACTTCCCTTTGTGGTGACATAGTCTGTATTTTCTTGTACAGGAAATATGACTGGAAAATGTCTTGAAGTGTCATGAAAGCTGAAGAGCAAAGCTAAAATTAATCTAAGAGCACACCAAACAGGAACAGCAAGTATTAAAGATGCCTGCCCTGTTTCCAAAAGTAAGAGGAGATAAGTAAAAAGAACAATGACATGTTATAGCCCAAGAGCTAAAATTAAATGCATATAAACAATTCTTGTGGAAACTAGAAGCCGATGTAGATGACGCAAAACAGGTAGTCTTGCCAGAACATGCCAGGAGAGAGTCACCCAGCATTGAGACACGGCTAGAGATAGAAGTGAGGTTAACACTGGGAAACTACAGAGGATTCTGCACTTGGATGGCAGCTGTTAAATTCTACATTAATACTGAAGAGTATGTACTTTAAACCCCATTTTTCTTCTTTATCCCACTGAAGAAGCTGAAAGTTAGTTGTTCAGATACAGGAATCCAAATGAGAATTTCTAGTTTATGTATGATTTCTCTAACACACATTTCTTGAACAACAACTTTAGGCCAGGCCCCATAATAGAACTCAGAGTAGAATCCTTGAATAACACAAATATGAATAAGGCATGCATGATCCTTGCCATCAGCATAGTGACAAAACCAGACATGTACACAAACAATTATATGACAGTGGTAAAGGGAGAAGGGGAGAAAGAATGCACAGAGCCAAATTGGTACATTGATGTCAGGGTGTGGAAGAGCCACCTTTCAATCCCATCCTACATCTGGATTAATGGCAACTTGTTTGACCAGAATCTAACCACAGTATTACTTTTGGTGGATTTTGAGTTACACGTATACAGCTGGGCCTCTAATGCAGCTAAGTCATGGAAATAGGCACAAAGTAGATATGATCATCTATAATACCTCTCCAAAGGCATTTTAGCCTTGTTTCAAGAGATGGTTCTCAAAGGTTTGCATGAAGGCAGAGGAGTTACACAAGAAAACACCACCTGTTAAATGGACACGACTCCTAACTTTGACATTAGAAGGCAAACATAAATCTTTTTAAGTAAACTAATAAGCTAAAAATATATTAATAGGGGAATACAAATAAATTATAGAATATCTCACAATTTTAAAAGAATGAGGTAGCTCTAGCATGGAAGTAAAAAAATACGCATAGAAGTGAAAAAAGCAGGACGAAACAATTTAGGTTGTAGACTAACTTTGTTATTTGATGCAACTTACACACTGTTGTTATACCTCTAGAATTATAATGACAATTTTTTAATAATTTTGGGGGGCTTAGATGTGCTATTTAACCTATCAAAAAATTGTGTCTTACAGTATTATTCAAATGTAGTGTGTAAAGACATATACTATTGGTCCTAAGCACTACTGGTTGTTTTAGGCTTTTTCTCTTTCTCTGTAGCTACTTTACAAGCATTATCTTCATGTTTACAGCATTCAATCTAATTAGCCCATGCACAATATAATTTCAATTCAAAAGGAGAAAAGTGAATTTTGACCCACATTTTGTTATTAAATGGATTCCCTGCCCTATATCAGCCTAAGGTGGATCTGTTATCATTTGTCTTTATTCTTCATGATAAGAAAGGAGACAGAAAAAGAAGGGTGAAAAACGAGGCTCAAGAAAATAGAGGAGGGAAGGACTGATCATCCCTTCCAATAGTGGAAACTGAAAGTTGTCTGTTAACTGTAGCCCTTACATCTGTGGCTAAGCCAACACCCCAGGCCCTGTCCTGTGGCATCTCCTTCACTGTGATTGATGCAATTCTCCTTTAGTCAAAAAATTGTCTTTAATTCAGTACATGTCTACAATGACTCAGGATCCTCAGATGTGATCATGGCCTCTTCTCCTTCTAGAAAAATCTATAATGATAAAAAGCCACAGAGTCTGACTTCTATGAGGCAAACTTATCTCTAGAAACACACAGAAAGAAAGCCAGTGTGGCATGCACAGGATGTGGCATAAACAGCCCAATAGCTCAAACCAGCCAGTGACCTTTCACAAAGAAGACAAAGGCAAATACTCAGAGAAGCAGCCACTATATTGGTGCCAACATCCCACAAGTAGAACAGGTGCATCCAACCCCTCCTGGAACCACAGACCAAGCTAGACACACCTAGACTTTCCCACTCACAGGGCCACCAGGGCTAGTCTGAATTCAAATCAATAGAAGCTTATTGCCATGGGGATAGGTGAGACTCATGTTTGACACCAATCAACATATTCACGATTACCCGACAAGGAAAATAAATAAACACATGCACCCATATCTATGTAATTCTTTTCAAAAGAACTTGAAGTAGAGCAATAAGAAGTGAGAGAGAATGGTATTAGTTCTCTCTTAGTTCTTGTTGCTCTACTTCAAGTTCTTTTCAAAAGAATTAGTTTCATAATTATGAAATAAGCACCAACAAGAACGAGAATTTCAATGACGAACCAGCAAAACAGTTCCAGCTGCCCTCAGCAGCACTTATTTTCTCTAAATACATTAGTTAGACAACAAACAACCTAAAAACAACTAAGATAAATGTTTAAAATACTACAGTAATGATAAGAATCATTATAGTCACCATTTATTAGGCATCTATTAGATGCCAGATATTTTGCTATACTTAGCTACATAGCTTACTCTTCATAGTAGTCTTGTGAAGCAGGTTTTATTATCCCCATTTTATATATAAGAAAACTACATCAAATCTAAATTAAATACCTTTCCTAAAACTACCCAACTAGAATGGCACAGCCATAATCAAACTCTAGTTGAACTCCTTTCACTATACCACAGGTTAGCAAATTATGACCCTTATGTCAAATCAGTCTTGCTGCCTAATTTTATTTTTAAAAGTCTTATTGGAACATAAATACTCATTCATTCATGTATTGTCTATGGGTGAGTCTTTATTACAACAGCAGAGATGAGTAGTTGTGTCAGAAATTTGATGGCCCTCAAAAGCGAAATAAGCTACTATCAGGACCTCTATAGAAAAAGTTTGCCAACCTCTACACTGTAGTATGCCTTAAGGATTTTTAGAAGATTGAGTATGATAAACACTTTCAAAGAATGCTGAAATTCTGAGAAATGGGAGTTAATTGTCATCAATTTCTTTGTTAACAGCTACCCTAAGACATTCTGTCCAAAACCAAGTTGGAGAAAGAATAGTTGCATTTCAGAATACAAGAATTTGAATTTTATTGACTACTTCATCTCTTCCCCAATCCTAACTTGGGCTTCTTTTCACCTCAATTTCTCCCAGGATATCTCACCAAAGTAAACACCTAAGGCAGAAAGTCAGGGAGGAACACAATGAAAAAGTAGTGCTATAGCTTCACAAAACTTTTAATTCCACTTTCATTTCCACCAACTATCATAGAGGCACCCTGAAAAAAAGACATGCCAAATTTCAGGGTTTAATTAGTTTAGGCAAGCCTGGGTGGGTGAATTTATAGGCCAGAACAATAGAATTTTAATATGGAAAGCACATAAAGTAATAACCAATTGAGAACCAGGTAACAACAAAGAAGAACCTTCTCTTATCTATCCCACCACATGTTCAACATGATCTGGCCTAAGGCCACATTGTATCTATTCACCAGCTTTCATATATTCATTAACTTCATGTCTTTTATCGAAGTTACACCTTTGATTTTTTAAAAAGCATGGTTTGGGGAATCAAGCATACTTGGGTTCAAACCCTGCTGTATCCACCTACTACTTCTATAATCTTAAGCAAGTCAGTAAACCATGTTAAGCCTCAGTGCAATATAAATGTAGTTGGTTTTTCATTGAGTATAAAGAAACTGGAATGAGATAGCACATTCAGTGCCAACAAAGCATCTGGCACGTAGTAGGCACTCTGTCAATAGATGGCAAACACCAGTGTTGTTCTTACAAAACAGGTGAAACTGCATCACCTCAGTCTCTTCTTGGACCAAAGTCAGCAGGTGTTGATTGTTGGAGCAAGTGGCATCTCACTACTCAAACTATGGATGATAATCTGCTGGCTGCATACTGTATAGAAAAAGCATTTTTGCCTAAGAAAGATAACTTTCAACTTTCTAATCTAGCCTTGTACCAGTTGCAAATAATTGTTATTATATGTTATGCTTTATAGACAGCCTTGTTTTTAATTATGAGGTTTTTATTGGAGTGGCAGGTTTCGGGGTAAGTCTGCCATCTGACTTGCCAGTACTTGTTAAAAGTTTGTAAAGTGTGACTCATTTACATATGCATGTGTATGTTTAGGTACTATTATTAAATTTTACTGGCATACAGTGAGGAAATTGTGATTCAAATTTGTCCGTATGTACTCCTCCCCCACCATCTGCTCTGCCCCTCCATTTACCAGAAGGCTAGCTTTAGCTACTTGTGCATGTAAAACAGAAGCAAGCAACACTGTGAAAGTGAAAATCTTTTAGGTAGTGTAGTGCAGCGGTGGTCCCCAACCTTTTTGGCACCAGGGACTGGTTTTGTAAAAGTCAGTTCTTCTGCAGGTGGGTGGGGTGTGCTCTGGGTTGAAACTGTTCCACCTCAGATCATCAGCCATTAGTTAGATTCTCATAAGGGGCGCACAACCTAGATCCCTTGCGTGTGCAGTTCACAGTAGGGTTTGTGCTCCTATGAGAATCTAATGCCACTGCTGATCTGACAGGAGGCGGAACTCATGCAGTAATGCTTGCTCACCTGCTGCCCACCTTCTGCTGTGCAGCCTGGTTTCTAACAAGCCACAGACCAGTACAAAATTAAAAACACTGGGCACCAGGAAATAATATTCATGCTTTAAATTGTCTTTTCTCTTCACTACACTAGGGCCACAGTCTGTGGCCTAGGGGTTGGGGACCCCTGGTGTAGTGAAGAGAAAAGACAATTTAAAGGAAAAGACAATTTAAAGCATGAATATTATTTCCTCATGCCCAGTGTTTTTAATTTTGTAGAGGGAATCCCTACAGGAAAAATCATCTTCACATCCAAGACAGCAAGTGGTATTGATGACAGATCAGTGCTATAAATTGCCTGTGGAGGAAAAGAGAGAGAGAGAAAATGAGTATACAAACAAAGCTCTTTAAAAGAATACACTCCCATAAATAAAACAATGAAAACTCAAAGTGGCATGGACAACAATGAATACTCCACAGTGATTCAATAATGCCAACAGCTAAGACGTTGTTGAGCACCTTCTACAGATGCACCTCAGGCATGAAGCCCTAGGCAGCGCATTGTGGATACAAAGTATAAATAATGACATTTTGTAGATACAGACATTGCTTTGTGTTTCCAACTGCTCTATTAATTAAAAGTACAGGAAAAAGTAGAAGGAATGAAGGGAAGGAAGGGAGGAAAAGGGGAAAGGAGAAAAATGGGAGAATAAGAGAGAAAGAAAAGGTGTCCAGTGTTAGAAGTCACAATTCTATCAGAACTCCAAGTGCCTGGGGCTCACAGCCACATGATTCTACCTCCACTGAATCACTTCTGGAATGACTTTTGTAGACTTATGTATAGCTGAATCACAAATGACCACTCTCCCCCTAAAAAAAACCTCATAGCTTAAAACACCTATGAATTCTGAGAATAGCTCTGCTTCACAATCTCTCACAAGACTGCAATCAAGGTGTTCACCAAGGCTGGGGGCCTCATCTGAAATCTCCCTTAGGGAAAGATTTGCTTCCCAGCTAACACAACTGACTGTTGGTAAGATTCATTTCTTTGAGGGATGTTGAACTGAGGGCATCTGTTTACTGCTTGCTGTTGGCCAGAGGCTGCCCTCAGGTCCCTGCCATGTGAGCCTCTCTCCTATGGCAGCCTGCTTCATCAAAACCAGCAAGACAGGAAGTACTCTGGCAAGATGGAGGTCGCAATCGTCTGTAAACTTATCAGAGAGGTGACATCTACTCTACTACCACATTCCATTGGTAGGAGCAAGTTACTCAAGTGGAGGGGATTACACAAAGCTGTGAATAGTAGAAGGCTAAGAAAACCAAAAGCTATCTTAGGCTAACCTACTGCAACTTGGTGATCTGCTCTCAGTTTCTTTGTTTCCTCTTTTATTTTTTTTCATATTGACCTATATTCAAGTTACCACAAAATAATCAGGTCTAAATACAAAAAAAATTTAGTTTTAGCACTAAGTTTCCTTAAAGAATTTGGTATTAATTACAGTAGGAGCACTGGGTTGATCTAAAGAAAGCATGAGTATCAGGACCAATTCTAGCAATTTACTATGAAATTTTATCCATGAACCTGCTTTTCTCTTCTTTAAAATGGGTATAGTTATGCCTTCTCTATTCACCTCATATAACTATTATAAAAACTAAGGAGAATAATGTATGTTAGTGTTTTCCAAAGTGCAGTAATAAGCACTGGAGGTACTTGAGATGATTATGGGTGGTATATGGACTGTAGGTGTAACTCTTTTAAAGTATTTGTTTTAGAGTGTATTAGAAAAACATAACTTGCACAACAAACCCATGATTTTAGAAATTATGTGCTTAAGTGAGACTTCAGTAAAGTTTTTAAAAAGGTGAGTGAATTGGAAGAAAAATGTTAAGAAAATAACATAATAGGTGGTCTGAGAATGTGGCATGCATTGTGAAGGTGATATATACAAATGATTGCATAAAAAATAAAATGCCCCAGAAATACATTGAATTCTGTTTATTAATTAACGTTCCATGATGCTGGTTTAAGAAGCTAAACAAACATATTCATTGTTACCATAAGAGCAAACCTAACTATACCTGGTGAAAGAAATGACCCCTTGAAAATTCAATTCTAAATTTTTTTGTCCACAAGAATCCATCCCCTGTTATTAATAAGACAGTTATATCTTTTGCTCCCTGATGTGTTTTTCTTTTCCTAGCAATGTATTAATGATAAGTTCCATTTATTAGGGGATCACTGTATGCTAGAATGTACATATACTATTTCAATTAATACTTACCTCATAAGAAAAATAGTATTATTATATCCTATAATGGGGAAACTAAATCTTAAAGAGGACTAAAGTCACTTACCTAGTAAGTTGCAGAGTTAGACCTGAATTTACATTCAGGTCTGCTTAATTGAAGCCTGTGTAAAATCTACTCTGCCAGTAGTTTTAAAGGGCTGAACTTCCATTCACTATGTCCATACCTCATCTTTTTCCACCTCTTACAATTTTACATTGTGTCATTGTAACATTTTTTTCTCTGGCATATGGGAAAATTTTTCAACACCAGGGCAAACAAAGAGAATGAGTCATTTATTGCCAAACACCCAGATGGGAAGTACAAACTAAATAGAGTAAAAGAAGCAATCTCTTCCTAGCCCAAACTCTTTTACACTCACCCCCTAAGGGCAAATGAACAACAGAAAAGATGAAGTTCAGACACTTCCTAAGGTTCCTGGTATTAGCTACATTTTTCACTACTTCCCCTGTATAACCTCCATGCCAATGATAATTCTACAAGCAAAACGCTGAAATCTACATTACAAAAGAGGAAGTGTATTGTCTATGTACTCTAAACATGTGGTGAGCTGTTTAACTGCAGAGAAGTCTCTCCTCAAGAAAAGACAACATCTCCCTTCTGTTTTTCAGTATGACATGTGAGTTTTGACTAAAACCAGATATTTCAAGTTATAAACGTAACTGAAATGTGCTTCTCTTCAAGAAGAACTTTTAGCTTTATGTCTTTAGATCTAGCAAAACAGACTTAAAATCGATTGTAAGAAAACTGATTAGTAAAGTTATAGCTCACTACAGTGGGAATTAGAATTCAGGAGATTACAGAGAGTGAAATAGTCCCATATAGAAAATATTACTTTCTATACTTAAATTATCCACTATCCATTTTGTAATAGAAAACACATTTTTCCTAATTTAAATCATATAATATTAATATTACAATACTAACACCTTAGTGATTACAAATACAAGATAAAATAAACTGTCAGAATAAATACATGAAAATGGAAAATTATAAGAAAATATTTGAAAACAGGTCATCAGAATATTTTCTAATAATGTAAAGATTAAATTTGGAAGAGAACATTTCCCCATGGCTCTTCTTTTATCACACAGCCCTGAAAGATGATGGTTTCCCAAACAGCACATACAGCAGTAAGTGTGGGCCTCAGTGGCACATACCACACCCTAACTACCACAAAGAAAGAAAGTCATGGAGGCCAGGATGGAGATAAGATGAGAGGAGCTGAGGAATCATCATAGCAGGGACACCAATATTCTCTCTTGGAATCCTTTGAAATGTCGTGGCAAATAGTCCTGCAAAACATCCAAATAATCTGGATTTGTCAGACAGGTCTCTATGTGATTAGATTCAGACTCAACATTCCATCAGGAATCACATTTAGATAAACTTCAGCCCACACATGATCAGGCTCTCCTATTTGATAAAGACGGTAATAGCTTTCTCTCTCTCAAAGCACATTTTCTCTTTTTAATTAATGAATAAATCTATGGAGTGATATCCTGAGACTATTCTGTTTCCCAACCACTGTCTACCAATGGTTTTGTCACCCTTTGGGGAAGGGGATCAAAATATAGTGATTTTCTAATTCTAAGATTCGTTCTATGTATATTAGCTGCTATTCTGCTAGAAAGAAGACTTTCACTACCATCCCTTGGATTATATTTTTTTTAATTTTTGTATGGTTTAAATTGCATCATCATTCTTTTTGATGTCCAAATTGTCCCAAATTAAGCCAGAGAAACAAGTTCATTTTCAAAAATATGGAGATGCTAAATTGTATTATACCATAATCAATCTCTGTTTCATAGTAATATGGTGGTATTGTCACTTATATTTATCATTGTTACTATTATACTTTAGTAATTTATTTGTATCATGCCAACGAAAGGAGTGGATATCCTTAATCAATTCAAGTCTATAATGGCAGAGTTTTCTGAAATGACACTGCATAAATGTTTCACAAACCATACATAAAGATCAGTCACATTGTTTTATAAATGAATCTGATACTTTGCTGTTAAGTTTCAGGTACTATTTTGAAACTACAGTGCCAAATTAAACATCTTAAAATTGCCTTTATATTTTTTTCTTAACTTTTGATTTTAATTTGTTTTGAAACTTTCACTTCAGCACTGCCTAGCTATATAACCACATTAAGTACAAATTTGAGACTAGGGTGTCAACATTAAAATCCTAAAACTGCCATCATGATGATACTGAAGTTTATGATTCTTTTTTTAAACTTTCATTTTAACTATGTCTTGTTTAAAACCCTAGCTAGTATTAGCTACTGAATTTTGAAAATTCATTTAATATGTGAATAGCAAAATTAGAAACCTAACACTGCCTTAATTTTGGTACTAAGTTCTGTATTTTGAAACTTTTATTTTAACTGTGCCAAGGTTTTTCTGAGATGAACAATCACTTTGCAATCAGTTTATGATTATTGAGATAGTGGTTTTATTATTGATTCACTCATATAACAAAAAATATTTTAAATGTTTTTATATGTTTTATATGTATAAGAAATCAATATTTTATCAGATGAGAGGAGCTGAGGAATCATCATAGCATGGACACTAATATTATTTCTTGGAATTCTGTGAAATATCCTGACAAACAGTCCTGCAGAACATCCAAAAAATCTGGATTTGTCAGACAAGTCTCTATGTGATTAGATACAGAGTAATCTAATCTAGATGAGTCTGAACGAAGATATTGATGAAGATATTGATTTCTTAAAAGCCAGATCTTGTATGTTTTATGATATAGTATAAAACATGGAGCATATTCAATAAAACATAGCCTCTTTTATTTTTATTCAATAAAATATAGCCTCTTTTAATTATCCCTTCACATTTCTTTTTTAATTTATTTCGTTTATTTTTCCTTTCCTTACAGCATCAATATTATTTCACATTTCTGTTGTGTGATTAACTTTACAAAAGAAATTGCTATCCCACCTGAAATGTAAGAGCCATGAACAGGAATCTTTTACTCTTTGTCACTGATGTAGTTTAAGAACCGAAAAGAGTGCCTGTGACATAACAGACACTCAATAAATATTTGCTGAATGGCTTTGATAAATTGGATAAATCAACATAGAACTGTACCCCAAAAAGAGTAACCATGAAAAAAGCAGTCTTCATTCAGAAAGGTCATTATTTTTAGATGTTTTTTCTAATACTAATACTGTTTTGTTCACTTTCTATATTTGGTAAGAATGAATAGAGAGAAAAATTTTCGAGAGACTCTTATCGGCGATATTATGTGATAAACGCCTTCTTCTGGCATTTTTTCTGAGTGCTTTTATCCTGTCCTCTGAGTTTTTTCCAATAGATTCTTCTGCATTTGAATGTGAATTTTATTTATTTCTTGAGATATGTTCCTTATATAAAAGCAATCCAGGAAGAGTTGGACCTAGAATTTTTAAAATAAAACAGCTTAACAATGTAAAGAAATGTAAAAAAAAATTCAGAATGAGTAAATAAATTTAAAGAGAGAAGCGGTAGATCAACATGTAATTAATTTTTTTTGTTTTGTTTTTGCTAGAAAGGTTTAGGGCAGGAGTGGCCAAGATGGCCAACTAGAAGCAGTTAATGTGTGTGACTCTCACAGGGAGGAAAGAAACGGGTGACTAAATACAGCACCTTCAACTGAAACATTAAGGTACTCTCATTGGAAGTAATCAAGGAAACAACTCGACCCACGGACCCACGGAGACCAGGGCAAATCAAGGCAGGAAGACAGCCCACTTGGGAAAGACATGGAGTCAAGGGAAGCTCCCCTTCCCAGAGAAGTGGTAAGTGAATGCGCAACTCTGGGAACCCACACTGCTCTCACAGATCTCTGCAACCCTCATATCAGGAGATCCCCTCGTGAACTCACTCCATTAGGGCCTTCAGTCTGACAAACACAGCTACGTGGAGTCTCAGCAGAGCAGCCACTCAAGCATGCACGGAGACCCAAGAGCTTTAGATACTCCAGCTTTCTGGGTGTCTGGGCAAAAGTAGCTGCGACTCTGGCAAAGCTGGAGGTTAGACCCCCAAACATACCCCAGGAGGTTAGACTCCCATATATACCCCAGAAAAGAGGCTGAATCCAGCCAGATCAGCAGGGAAGGTCTACAGGCCCCACTTCCACAGCGCCTCACAGGATAAGACCCACTGGCTTGGAATTCCAGCTAGCCACCAGTAGCAACATTGTGCCTCCCTGGTACAAAGCTCCCAGGAGGAGGGGCAGTCCCCCATCTCTGCTATTTGGGCAACTTAGCCATTATGGCCTTTGGGCTTTGGAGAGTCCAAACTAACCAGGGGCAAAAGAGATCCCCCAGCACAGCACAGTTGCTCTATTAAAATGTGGCCAGACTGCTGCTTTAAGTGCGTCCCCGATCCCATTCATCCTTACAGGTGGGACCTCCCAACTGGGGCCTCCAGCCACACCTGCCAGTATTCTCCAGCTGACAGAGATCTGAAAACTCCCTGGGACAGAGCTCCCAGAGGGAGGGGCAGGCTGCCATCTTTGCTGTTTGGGCAACTTACCCATTCCAGCCTTCAGGATTTGGAGAGCCTAAGCAGGGGTGGAAGGGGTACCCCAGCACAGAACAGCTGCCCGACAAAAATGTGGCCACACTGCTTTTTTTTTTTTAGCAGGTCCCCAATCCCGTTCCTCATCACTGGGTAGAGTCTCCCAACTGGGGTCTCCGGCTACCCCAACTGGTGTTCTCTGACTGACCGAGGTTTCAGACTTCCATGGGACCTTTGTCCCAGGGAGAGGAGCAGCCCACCATATTTGCTGTTAGAACAACTTAGCCATTCCAGCCTTTGGGCTTCAGAGTGTCTGAGGCGATCAGGGGCTAAAGCATATCCCCAGCATGGCACAACTCCTCTATGAAAATGGGGCAAGACTACTTTTGAAAGCAGGTCCCTGATCCTGTTCCTCCTGGCTGGGTAAAGTCTCCCAACTAGTATCTTCAGCCACGTCCTACCGGTGTGTTTGGGCCAGCAACAGGCCTGTATTTCCCAAGGATGGAGCTCCCAGAGAGAAAGGAAGGCCACCATCTTTGCTGTTTCACAGTTTTCCCTGGTGATACCTCCAGCTACTGGAAAATCTAAAGTGACTAGGGACTGGAGCTGGCCCCCAGCATACTACAGCAGCCCTGTGGAAAAGTGAACAGACTGTTATGTGGGTGCCCATTCCCATATCTCCTCAATGAGCAGGTCCTCCAGGCCTGGACCTCTAGCCACACCCCACCAGAGCTATCAAGCCAATAGCAACTCAGCAACTCCCTGGACAGAGCCTCCACAGACAACTGAAAGCCTCTCTGCCACTACCTCTGCAATGGAACTGTCCTTGCTACCCTCTGACTAATAAAGGAGCAAGGACCCTAAGTGTCTTATCCACACCTCCAATAAGCAGCAGTTGACTCAAGGAGAGGAGGCCAGTCCATCTCCCACAGGTCCCACCCCACCCCCAAACTGCTCGTCACCAGACAGAGAGCCCCTGGCTTGGGCCCACAGCACAGACTCTCCATCCTGGGCTGACTGAACTGAACGATTGCTGACCCACATCTCTCTGGGGTGGAGCCCCCAAGAGACAAGCAAAGTGGTAGAGCAGCAAGCCAGCTGATGTGGAGCCCAGAGGGTTTAGTGCAGGAGTGTCCACAGCAGAGCATGGACAGGGATGGCGATCCCTCTAGGCTCAACTTGCTCCCATAATAGACTTTGGCCCTAGGGGAATTTTCAGACCTGATCTCTGCAGAGTGGTCTTGCACATCAGTCAGGGCTGGTGCAACCTGAGCACTCCTTGGTCTGCTGGCCTCTTCCAGGGCCATCTTGGGTGCTGTGGTGGCCCACAGAATAGCTTCTGCACCAGTGGGCCATGCCTGACCAGTGGAGAACTCCAGCAAGACAGCCCTTACTGCCATACACCAGCCCAGGTGTTTGCTCCCCATACTGCAGCTTCCCGTGAGCCCATGGCAACTCCCCACATCACTTTGCAGGCACATGTCTGCACAGGTGGATTTTGCTTTACTTGCCCCACCAGCATACAGGAGTGAAGTATGCCCCTTGACTTCTGTCAACCACCATTGCAGACAGAACCTTAGTGGCACACAGCCAGCAAGCCCTGCTGCTGCCAGTGCCTCACTCTTGTGGTAATGCTGCATGGAGAACAGAGGATCCTACCACACCCTGAGCAATCTCTCCTGCTTGCAGGTGACCAAGAAGGCACTCAGATCTGCACTGGTCAGTGCCTCTCCCCAAACCAACACCATCACCAGTGCAAAAGCACAGAGAGTCTATAGCAGGAGCCCCCTGTCCCCCACAAAAACGCCTTGCCTTCACTAGCATGGTGAATGCCCGCAGGGAGGCAGGCACCCCTGAATCCGCTAGCACTCAGCTGGAGCTGCCACAACTTGGTCCTCTAGCAAAGTAGACTCCAAACCTCAAGGAAGCAGAGAACAAAGTTGGGGCCCAATATAAGTCATCCAGAGTTAGAGCATGCAGTCCAGGAGTTGGGAGGTGAATGACGGCCCCCTAAAATCTTCCAGATACAAAGCCAGTTGTTGAATTGACCTTATAACACAATCAAACCCTCAAGGTCATCAAATAGGATAAAAGAAAAAATAATCCAAATGTCAGCAACCTCAAAGATTGAAGGTAGATAAGCCCACAAAGATAAGAAATAATCAGCAAAAGAACACTGAAAACTCAAAAAGCAAGAGTACCTTCTTTCCTCCAAAGGACCACATCACCTCTCTGGCAAGCGTTCAGTACCAGGCTGAGGCTGAGGTGGCTGAAATGATAGAAGCAGAATTCAGAATATGGATAGGAATGAAGTTCACAGAGCTATAGGAGTATGTTGTAACAAAATGCAAAGGAACTAAAAATTATCATAAAGCATTGGAGGAGCTTACAGATAAAACAGCTAGAATACAGAAGAATGTAACTGACTTGATAGAGCTAAAAACACACCACAAAAATGTGTAGGTTTGTTTTTGATACGGAGTCTCAACTCACCCAGGCTGGAGTGCAGTGGCACAATCTCAGCTCACTGCAACCTTCATCTCCCAGGTTCAAGCAATTCTCCTGCCTCAGTCTCCCCAGTAGCTGGGATTATAGGCATGTTCTGCCATGCCCAGCTATGATTTTTTTTTTTTTTTGGTATTTTTAGTAGAGGTGGGGTTTCACCACATTATCCAGGCTGGTCTCAAACTTCTGACCTCAAATGATCCACCCGCCTCAGCCTCCCAAAGTGCTGGGATTACAGGTGTGAGCCACCACTCCCAACCCCCAAAATTTCATAATGCAATCACAAGTATTAATAACAGAATAGACCAAATGAAGGAGAGAATTTCCAAGCTTGAAGACTACCTTTCCAAAATTAGACAAGCAGACAAGAATAGAGAAAAAAGAATAAAAATGAATAAACAAAACCTCCTAGAAATATAGGATTATATAGAACCACATCTACAATTCATTGGTGTACCTGAAAAAAATGGAAGACAGTGGAACCAACTTGGAAAACATATTTTAAGATATCATCCATGAGAACTTCCCCATCCTAGCCAGAGAGGCCAACATTCAAGTTCAGGAAATGCAGAGAACCCCAGTAAGATACTCCATAATAAGTTCATCCCCAAGACACATAATCATCATATTCTCTAAGGTCAAAATGAAAGAACAAATGTTAAAGGCAGCCAGAGAGAAAGGCCAGGTTACAAAGGGAACCCCATCAGACTAACAACAGACCTCTCAGCTGAAACCCTACAAGCCAGAAGTGATTGGAGGCCAATATTCAACGTTTTTAAAGAAAAGAAACTCCAACCAAGAATTTTATATCTGGTCAAACTAAGTTTCATAAGTGAAGGAAAAATAAGATCCTTTGCAGACAAGCAAATGCTGAAGGAATTAGTTACCACCAGACCTGCCTTACAAGAGCTCCTGAAGGAAGCACTAAATGTGGAAAGGAAAGACCATTACCAGCCACTATAAAAACACAATGAAGTGCACAAATCAATAACACTATAAAGCAACCACAAAAACAAGTCTGCAAAGCAACCAGCTAGCATTATGATGACAGGATCATAACCTTAAATGTAAATGGGCTAAATGCACCAATTAGAAGACAGAGTGGCAGGCCGAATAAAGAGCCAAGACCCATTGGTGTGCTGTCTTCAAGAGATCCATCTTACATGCAATGAGATAGGCTCAAAATAAAAGGATGGAGAAAAATATATCAAGCAAATGGAAATCAGAAAAAAGCAGGGTTCCAATCCTAGTTTCTGACAAAACAGACTTTAAACCAACAAGAACAAAAAAGACAAAGAAGGGCATTACATAATGGTAAAGGGTTCAATTCCACGAGAAAATCTAACTATCCTAAATATATATGCACCCAACACGGGAACACCCAGATTCATAATCATGTTCTTACAGACCTTCAAAGAGACTGACTCCCACACAATAACAGTGGGAGACTTTAACACCCCAGTGACAATATTAGACAGATCACCGAGACAGAAAATTAACAAAGATATTCAGGACCTGAACTCAACACTGGATCAAATGAACCTGATAGATATATATAAAACTCTCCAGTGAAAAACAACAGAAAATACATTCTTCTCATTACCACATGGCACATACTCTAAAATTGATCACATAATTGGAAGTAAAACACTCCTCAGCAAATGCAAAAGAACTGCAATCATAACAAACTGTCTCCCAGACCACAGCACAATTAAATTAGAGATGAATATTAAGAAATTCACTCAAAACCACACAATTACATGGAAAGTGAAAAGCCTGCTCCTGAATGACTTTTGGGTAAACAATTAAATTAAGGCAGAAATCAAGAAGTTCTTTGAAACTAATGCTTCCAGCATTAGTTTCTATTCAACACTTCTATTCAACATAGTATTGAATATTCTGGCAAGGGCAATCAGGGAAGAGAAAGAAATAAAGGCATCCAAATAAGAAAAGGGGAAGTCAAACTATCTTTGTCTGCAGGTGACATGATCCTATATCTAGAAGACCCCATTGTCTCAGCCCAAAAGCTTCTTAAGCTGATAAACAACTTCAGCAAAGTCTCAGAATACAAAAAAAAATCTCTACAAGGAGAACTATAAACTACTGCTCAAGGAAATCAGAGATAACATAAACAAATGGAAAAGCATTCTATGCTCATGTATAGGAAGAATCAGTATCGTGAAAATGGCCATACTGGCCAAAGCAATTTATAGATTCAGTGCTATACCTATGAAACTACCATTGAATCTCTTCATAGAACTAGAAAAAAGTATTTTAAAAGTCATATGGAACCAAAAAAGTGCCCTAATTTTCCAAGCCAATCCTAAGCAGAAAGAACAAAGCTGGAGGCATCACATTACCTGACTTCAAACTATACTACAGGGCTACAGCAACCAAAACAACATGGCACTGGTAAAAATAAATGAATAAATAAATAAATAAATAAAAGTTAAGAAAATTAAAAAAAAAAACAGACATCAACTAATGGAACAGAATAGAGAACCCAGAAATAAGACTACATACCTCCAACTATCTGATCTTCAACAAACCTGACAAAAATAAGCAATGGAGAACAGATTCCCTATTCAATAAATGGTGCTGGGATAACTGGCTAGCCATATGCAGAAGATTAAATCTGGACCCCTTCCTTACACCATAAACAAAAATTAACTCAAGATAGAGTAAAGACTTACATGTAAAACCCAAAACTATCAAAATCCTGGAAGACAGTATAGGCAGTACCATTCAAAACATAGGCACAGGCAAAGATTTCATGAGGAAGACACAAAGAGCAATTGCATCAAAAGCAAAAATTGACAAAAGGAATCTAATTAAACTAAATAGCTTCTGCACAGTAAAAGAAACTATCAACTGAGTAAACAGACAACCTACAGAATGGGAGAACATTTCTTTAAACTATGCATCTGACAAAGGTCTAATATCCAGCATCTATAAAGACCTTAAACAAATTTACAAGAATAAAACACCCCTATTAAAAAATGGGCAAAGGACATGAACAGACACTGTTCAAAAGAAGACATACATGTGGCTAACAATCATACAAAGAAAAGCTCAACATCACTGATCATTAGAAAAATGCAAATCAAAACCACAATGAAATACTATCTCACACAAGTCAGAATGGCTATTATTAAAAAGTCAAAAAAAGTAACAGATGCTGTTGAGGTAGTGGAGAAAAAGGAACACTTAGACACTGTTGGTGGGAGTGTAAATTGGTTCAACCATTGTGGGGGATGGTGTGATGATTCCTCAAAGACCTAAAGACAGAAATACCATTCAACCCAGCAATCCCATTACTGGGTATATACCCAAAGGAATATAAATCATTCTATTATGAAGACACTTGCATGTGTATGTTCATTGCAATAGTATTCACAATAGCCAAAAAAAGTTGAATCAACATAAATGCCCATCAGTAATAGACTGGATAAAGAAAATGTGGTACATACATACCATGGAATACTATGCAGCCATAAAAAAAGGAAAATAGCATGTCCTTTTGCAGGGACATGGATGGAGCTGGAAGCCATTATCCTTAGCAAACTAATGCAGGAACAGAAAACCAAATACCACATGTTCTCACTTTAAGTGGAAGATAAATGATGAGAACACATGGACACACAGAGGGGAACAACACACACTGGGGCCTATCAGAAGGTGGAAGGTGGGAGGAGGGAGAAAATCAGGAAAAATAACTAATGAGTACTAGACTTAATACCTGGGTGATGAAACAATCTGTACAACAAACCCCCATGACAGAAGTTTAACCTATGTAACAAACCTGCACATGTACCCCTGAACTTAAAAGTTTTTTTTTTTAAGGGTTTGGAATTAATTCCTAGGATTAAATATTATTCTTTATATTCTACTATTCTTTTTCTGAAAAAAGTAAATCTTTCTTCTATATTCAAATGTCTGCTGATTTTCTATACTCAAATGTCTGCATTTCAGTATAGAGAAAATTGCATTACTACAGCTGTTAGTGTAAATTAGTCTAAATTAGGGATACACACTCCTCCCTGAGCTCTAGACCCCTCTCTCTAACTTTCATTGGATATCTTCACCTTGATAGTTCACCATGTCTCAAGTTCAGTTTTGCTGAACCTGAACTCATAATCTTCACCTTAAACTGCATCCTCATCCAGCATTCCCTACCTTGGTGACCACGATCACCAACCTCTCTCATTGTAAAAACCTGCCTAACACCTTCCCTTCCCTCATCTTCCACCTCCAGTTCATTGCTAAGCACTGATGTTATTCTTTAAATATGTCTTAAAGCAATCTACTTCTCTCCATCTTGGCTCAGGCACTTTAGTCCGAGCTACCATAACCTATACTCTGAACTACTGGCCCACAGAATCCACTCTTGCCTCTCCCCTAAACCATTCTCCAAAATGCATTCCAAGTATTTTTTAAATTTAACTGAAAATCTGATCACATCATGTGTCTTCATAAACACATCAATGGCTTTTCCTTAAGATAAAGACAAAAGTCCTTAACATGGCCTATACAGCTCTACAACATTTTTCCATGCTTATTTCTCAGCTAGCTACAATATTTTCCTCCATCCCTATGCTCCAGTCACAATTCCTTCAATGTGTCCTTGCTTTGTCCCACCTCAGAGCTTGCCACATGCAGTTTCTTCTGACTCCCATGCCCTTCCTTGGAATGACTGCCTCTCTTTTGATTAGTTAATTTTCTATATTACTGCAGACCTCAATTCAAATATCTCTTGATTCCCTCAACCACCAGACCAGATCAGCTCTCTCACTATGCATTTACCATGTTTTGAAATTAATCTCTCTGAATTGTTTATCACCTGTACCTAGAATATAGTGTATGACATTTATTGGGGGGGGCTCAATATTTTGAGTGGATGAGTAAATATATTACAGATAGCTAATTATTCAATATTTCATGTTCACATTATTGCTAAAAATGTAGATGAAGTAAAAGTAGATTGAAATAGAAGGATATAAACATGTTGGCGCTCTTCACATCACATACATGGATTACGTTTTTCTTTGTTTGTTTTTAGATGAAGTCTTGCTCTGTCACCCAGGCTGGACTGCAGTGGCCCGAGTGCACAGGCAACCTCTGCCTCCCAGGTTCAAGCGATTCTCCTCCCTCAGCCTCCCGAGTAGCTGGGATTACAGGCACCCACCACCAAGGCCAGCTAATTTTTGTGTTTTTAGTAGAGACAGGGTTTCGCCACGTTGGCCAAGCTGGTCTGAACTGCTGACCTCAGGTGATCCGCCCGCCTCAGACTCCCAAAGTGCTGGGATTACAGGCGTGAGCCACCACGCCCGGCCCATGGCATATGTTATCAGTATGGCTTCAGTCAAGGCAAGGAAGTTGAAAGTAACAATAAAAAAAAAGTCATCAGGATCCAAAGCTGTGGAGAAAACTCAACCTCTGCCTCCTGGGTTCAAGCGATTCTCCTGCCTCAGCCTCCCAGGTAGCTGGGATTACAGGTGCCTGACACCTCCCCCAGCTAATTTTTGTATTTTTAGTAGAGACAGGGTTTCACTATGTTGGTCAGGCTGGTCTTGAACTCCTGACCTCAGGTGATCCACCCACCTCAGCCTCCCAAAGTGCTGGCATTACAGGCGTGAGCCACTTTTAGAAAATATTTTCA
Source organism: Pongo abelii (assembly GCF_028885655.2). Classification (NCBI taxonomy): domain Eukaryota; kingdom Metazoa; phylum Chordata; class Mammalia; order Primates; family Hominidae; genus Pongo; species Pongo abelii. The sequence goes on from NC_071998.2 coordinate 36,070,010, forward strand.
TCTATCTCAATACCTCACTACGCCTCCTGATATTCCATCTATAATAGCAACAGTTGTGAAATGTACTAGATTCTAACATTAACACTAGATCCATTAAAAACAGAGCAGAAGAGAGTCTGGATACACAAATTTCACAATTATTGGCTCCCATCAACATATCTAACTCAAGCATAAAGTTGTTTCAGCAGTAGCTTAAGTTTGGTTACTAATGCAACACCTCTTTGCATGCAATGGTCCATTAAATTATCTTCAACTTTAAAAGATTCCTTTGTTTTTAAATGCTTATAATAAACAAATATATACCAATACCTCGGCAGAATTCATTAACTTAATAACTTCAAAATGGTGCTCATATAAAAATTTCTGGTAAATGATAACTGTACATTACTGATGTGACAAGGTACACAAGCCAATGTTGACATAATGTTTTCAAAATGGGGTGTCTGCTGTAACTGAACTATATATAATAACTTTATTCAAGAATGAGTTTCAATGATAGGACAAAACTTGATAAAATGAATAAATAAACTATTATACACCAGAGTTCAGTAAACCCTGTGTGTACACCTGAAAAAGTTCAAACTTGCCTAGCACATATAGAGTCCCAATTCAGTTGGGTTTGTGTGAAAGGGGTAGGTTGAGCCCTAAAAAAGAGGTGGATAACCCATATAGGCAGACTTCCTTATTTTATTTATTTTTTTCTGCTTCAGCCTCCCGAGTAGCTGGGACTACAGGCATGTGCCACCATGTCCGGCTAATTTTGTTTTTAGTAGAGACGGGGTTTCACCATATTGGCCAGGCTAGTCTCGAACTCCTGAACTTGTGATCTGCCTGCCTTGGCCCCCCAAAGTGCTGGGATTACAGGCGTGAGCCACTGTGCCTGGCCGACTTCCTTATTTTAAATGCCATTTCCCACTAAAAATAAAACCAGTAATTCTTTGAAAAATAGTTAATATTATGTATAGGACTGGAAGTGTATAAGATAAAACTGGAATATATTGTCATACCAGAAATCAAAGATTTTGTCAAAGACTAATAGTTCCATGTCAAAAAGATTCAGTAATTAATTTGCAGAGGCTCCCACTGGCCAAAGATGGAGCTTGATCATCAACAGGAATACTAACTATAATGGGTTGAAACATAGCAATTATGTTTAAATCTATAGGTTTATAGTAATAATGTTAAAATCATTAGTCACCTTTGAAGGATGCTAGAGACTCAACTCATTATTTTGAAAATTTATAAATACATTTCAAAATCTAGTGGTTTATCCTGTCTTTCTTACATATACCTGAAAGCAATGAAGTAGATAATGAAGAGAACTTTCTATATAGAAATATTCCAGGCCAGGCACAGTGGCTTATGTCTGTAATCCCAAAACTTTGGGAGGCTGAAGCAGGAGGAGCTTGGGAGGCTGAAGCAGGAGGAGCTTAGGAGGCTGAGCCCAGGAGTTAGAGACCAGCCTGGGCAAAAAAGCAAGGCCCTCGTCTCTACAAAAAATTTAAAAATTAGCCAGGTGATGTGTGCCTGTAGTACTAGCTATTGGGGAAGCTGAGGTGGGAGGATCACTTGAGCCTGGGAGTTGCAGGTTGCAGTGAGCTATGATCACACCACTGCACTCCAGCCTGGGTGACAGTGCAAGACTGTCTCAAATAATAAATAAATAAATAAATAATTTAAAAAGATATTCCAGCTAGTAAATGAAGGGATAGTAAAATTAGAATATCACCATTTTGCCATCCCCAAGAAAATAATAATCTATGAAATAATTATCCATGGCTGCTAGAATCATAGAAAGAGACAACCATATTATGTGTCTCTTGGTGAAAGTACGTAATCCCACTTATTAAGTACTTTTGCCCAAAATATCAAACCTGAATCACATACAGACTCTAGGCCTAAATAATAAATTATGAGAAATACAAATGGCAAAGAAAAATGTTAAGTGTCATTATAAAGAAGCATTCAGCAAAATCCAAGCTTTAGAAAACTACAGATAAAGCTAATTTCTGCAATAGATAAATTGAAAGAAAAAAAAAAGAAGGATGAAAGGGGGAAATTGTAGATTAAGAGGAAACAAGGGGCCACGTGCAGTGGTTCACACTTGCAATCCAGCACTTTGGGAGGCTGAGGTGAAAGAATTATGTAAGCCCAGGAGTTCGAGACCAGCCTAGGCCAGATGGCAAGACTTCATCTCTTCAAAAAAGCAAAAATATTAGCCAGTCATGGTGGTCAACACCTGTAGTCCCAGCTACTCTGGAGGCTGAGGCAGGAGGATCCCTTAAGCCCAGGAATTTGAGGCAGCAGTGACCCTTGCTCACAGTACTGCACTCCAGCCTGGTTGACAAGGTGAATGAAACCTGTCTCTTATAAGAAAAAAAAAGAGAGAGAGAGAGATACAAGAGACTGGTAGCAATTTCAACCAATTTCAATGTCCTAGCCTTATTTTAATCCTTATTCAAATGAATAAATTATTAATAACAGTTTTAAAAGAAATGAAAAGTAAAATGTGTAAAAATTAAGATGCTGTTGTTATGGGTTAAATTCTGTCACCTCAAAATTTTTATGTTAAAGTCCTAAGCCCAATACCTCACAATTTGACTGTATTTGGAAATAGAGCCCTTAAAGAAGTGACTAAGTTAAAATAAGACCATTGGGGTGGGCCCTAATCCAATCTGACTGGTGTCCTCAAAAGAGGAGGAAATTTGGACACACACAAGAGATCCAGGGGCATGTGTGCACAAAGGGATGACTATGTGAAGAGGCAGCAGTAGGATGGCCATGTGCAAGTCAAGAAGAAAGGCCTCAGGAGAAGTTAAAACTCTGAGAAAATAAATATTTGTTGTTTAGGCTACTCAGTCTGTTGTATTTTGTTATGGCAGTCCTAGCAAACTAATATGGATACTAAAATGATGAACAAGTCCACCATTTAATTAATCTTGAAAAACACATGGGAATTTAGAAGTGGATATACTGTGGATCACAGAGCAATAAATCCCAACTCATAAAATGGAGAAAATCAAACCTCCTGGTGGGAAGATGTGTCATAAAAAATTTGAAAAAGCCCCAAAAGTGATTATGAATTTCCTTCTCTTCTCACTTATAAATACTATCTTAGACCTAACCATATGCAAAAGTGCACATAAATGAGGGCAAGTTTAGGTCGCTGTTTCTCTTGGCCAGTCAACTAGTTCTATTCATACATTTTTTTTTCCAGTCAATGAAAGGGACACTTTATTGAGGCTCCAGGGCCATGGGGCCTGGGCAGGAGGCTGCCCTCTGAGGAAGGAAGAGCCTTATTTGACCTTCTTCTTGGGGCGCAGGTTGTTGGTGTGGCCACACTTCTTCTTGCGGCAATTGACAGCACAGGGGTACAGGCGAGCATAGCACTTATGGCAGATCATCTTGTTTCAGTTGTATTTCTAGGCAAGCTGGCAGAGTGAAGGCTCAATAATGCCACCTCGCAGGCACAGCACCAGGTGCAGGGTGGGCTGTTTCTGGATGTTGTAGTCTGAGAGAGTGCAGCCATCCTCCAGCTGTTTGCCGGCAAATATCAGACGCTGCTGGTCAGGTGGGATACCCTCCTTGTCTTGAATTTTGGCATTGACATTCTCAATGGTGTCACTGGGCTCGACCTCAAGGGTGATGGTCTTGCCCGTGAGGGTCTTCACAAAGATCTGCATCTCTGTGTCTGCAGCTTGGCTGCCTCGCTGAAGAAAAAGAGGATGGCGGATCTATTCATACTTTTATATCAAGGTCATATACAGACAATTTCACCAACTAGAATATAAAACTAGTGATCTGAGTTACGTGCAACATTGGAATGGATACCACTCATTCCCTTCTACTGACCTCCAAAATTCTATGCCAATTTACCATTAACTTTCTCTTTCTTCTCAATTATAAATTCTCCACCTTATTAAAAGACATGGCTCTGACAATTCCAAGTTTCAGCTGCCCACTATGTTCCCATCCGCTTCATCTTTTAAATGTGTTTAAAGCATTAACAACAGGTTGTGTTTCACCCTAGAGACAGCTGGGTTTCAAAGAGAGGTAAAATGTTTCATAATCTCACTCTATTGTCCAAGACAAATGTGCTATTGTATTACATGTGAAATGTCATCTTTGAAGTCTGTTAAGGGTGTGCTGTGAGGTGAGCCATCTGGAAAACACAGTGTAGACTGAAAAATAATTATAAGCCAGTTTATTACTTTTTTCCAGTTAAGCCTACCATGACAGCTGCTAAAAAAAAAAAAACCACTATGTAGTATAAAGGGTAAAAAGACTCTGAAGTCGCAAAAGTTATACCCACCTCCAACAATGATTAGCTAGTATACAAGTCACTCAACTTCTCTGATCCTTTTGGCTTGTCTGTAAAATTGAAATATGGACACATGCCACAGAGGAGTTTTATGAGTGTTAAATGAAACAACAGTTGTACAGCACTTGGTACAGAGTACACAATAAGTTTGATTTCTCTTCTTCCAAATATAGACTATATAATATTCTTTATACAGAGAATATTAGATAAAATCCAATCATATTTGAAAACCAGGTTGAGCAGGTTGGTTTTTCAAAGAAATTCATTGAGCTTCCACAATGTCCTTTCTATTTGAAGGGAGAAAAGGGGCTTTGGAAGATCAAGTGTGAAGCTTTAGAATTCTGTCTGGAGCTGGTTAGGACCACCCAGGCATGCGTATAAGCAAAGCGCTGTCCGTGGTGCTAGTAAGCGCGAATGCCCCCAGCAACATTTTCCCTACCCAAAGTTGTTTTTCATTCAGTCAACTTGCTTCGCGAAGCGCACACATCTGCCTCATGGAAGATTCTCAGTCATTCTACTTAGTCATTTGTTCTTTCCCTATCACCATTCTTTATGTCCCCCTCAAAGAAAAACATTATCTTCCATTTCCTTATCAACTCCAAACAGCTTTCATTTTTCAGACATATTTACTACCTAAGAAAATGGCTCAGGAATTGGCTCAGACTATCTGGTCCTAACTTTTCTGATAAATTTCAGAGAAACTCAAAGGTCAAAGCAAGAGCATAAGAGTAAAAGGTAGAGAAATTAAGAAACTGAAGACTAGGAAATGGGGGTTGGAGAGGAAAGAAAAAGAAATTGTTATTAATGCTACCCGGTTCCCTTCCCTGTCCAGGTGAATTTCAGCTCTGTTGAGGCTCTGTCAGTAGATTTTCAGCCCTAACCACCACTTCCATGGGCCCCACTGCCTTTAAAAGAAAGAGCTTTTTTTAATTCTACAGGGATTTGGGGGATGAGGAGTCAGAGCTAAGGTATCCTAAAAAAAAACATGTGAAGACTCTCATTTTGCAATATACAAGCAATTGCCCTCCTGTTAAGACTTTGTCTTCCTCAGCACTCCGAAACAAAATGATTCTGTAAACAAAAATTGTTCACTTTTAGGAGAGGTCCACTTATGTAGTTCCTCACCAAAGTTTTTAGGCAGCAAATCCGTAACTTGTGGTTCTCTTTCTATCCAGTGTAGCATCCGCTGAAATGTTTTAAGTATTTAAAGTAATAAATGTTGATTCAAACTCACCTAGGAAGATTAGGAAGGAAAAAAAGCACTTGGCATTTAATCTTCAGAAGAGAATTTAATGACAGGTTCAGCCTGTTTAATGACAAGCGCAGCACCACACCCCTCTCTTATGATGTTTCATTATTACTGCATAAATTTGCTTTATTACTCATGATAAATAAAAATAAGATACTTGACAAAGTGGGTTTAAATAGGTAAGAGTGCAAACAAAGATTTACTGTACAAATATGATGAAACTGGGATCTCAGATTCTTAAAGTATAATTTTTTTTGTCTTATGTGCGCCAGATTGCCACTCTCAATCTCGAACTAGTGTTTTTCTCTTTTAAGGGTTGTATCCATAATGCAAAAATGGAAAGAATTAAAAAGCACATGCAAAACATGATTCTCGGGATTTTTCTCTATTTTTATGGTTGACTAATTCAAATAGAAAGACACATCCAAGAGAAAATTGCTAAGGTTGATACAACTTATGAAACTTGTGAAGCCAAAGTTCCGCCTGGGGATGAATTTAACTTGTATGACAGGTGCAGAGCTGTCGCTTTCAGACATCTTAAGAAAGACGGAGTTCTTTTGAATGCCTTTCTCTCGGCCACAAGGGAGCCACCAACGTCTCCACAGTGAAACCAACTGGCCTAAGGCTGAAGGAACAGAAATCCTCTGCTCCGCCTACTGGGGATTAGGAGCTGAGGGCAGTGGTCAACATTCCCAAAATATTATCCTTGGCTTTACTGGACATCCAGCCAGAAGTGCAGCCGGCATTCCTGGCGGCTCAGTGGCCCAGTCTCTGGCGCATGCGTCCCAGCACCTTTGGGCCGGCTTCCCCGCCCTCGTGACGCGTCGGCCAGGGCCTGGCCTCCCGGCGAGCACAGCGGACAGGGGGCGGAGCCTAAGGGGGTGGGGAGACGCCGGCCCCTTGGCCCAGCTGAAAACGGAATTCTTTGCCGGCTGGCTCCCCACTCTGCCACAGCGAGGCGGGGCAGTGAGCACTCCGCGACGCGTCCGCACCCTGCGGCCAGAGCGGCTCGGCTGCGGCCGCGCTAGGCGCTTTTTCCCAGAAGCAATCCAGGCGCGCCCGCTGGTTCTTGAGCGCCAGGAAAAGCCCGGAGCTAACGACCGGCCGCTCGGCCATTGCACGGGGCCCCAAGCCGCAAAAGGACGACGGGAGGGTAATGAAGCTGAGCCCAGCTCTCTTAGGAAGGAGAGAGTGCGCCGGAGCAGCGTGGGAAAGAAGGAGGAGTGTCGTTAAGTTTACAGCCAACAGTGGATTATCCGGGCCGCTGCGCGTCTGGGGGCTGCGGAATGCGCGAGGAGAACAAGGGCATGCCCAGTGGGGGCGGCGATGAGGGCCTGGCCAGCGCCGCGGCGCGGGGACTAGTGGAGAAGGTGCGACAGCTCCTGGAAGCCGGCGCGGATCCCAACGGAGTCAACCGCTTCGGGAGGCGCGCGATCCAGGTAGCTGGGGCCCCAGGGCCTCGCCGGCAGGGGGCGCGCGAATGCGGGGCGCGGCCTCCGCGGATCGGGGCTGGAACCTAGATCGCCGATGTAGATTTGTACAGGAGTCTCCGTTGGCCGGAGGTGTGCATTCCATGCGTAAAACAGGCTTTGACCCAGCAAAAATCCTAAAGAGAGACATTGAAAAACCCACTCTTTAAGCTTTTTTTAGTGGTTTTTGTTCTGCCATCTCATGATCAGGGATGCAAGGAATAGACTGAATTGGGGAGAAAAGGAGAAAAGGAAAGGTTATTTAGCGAGGAAGATTATCTTGTCTGTCTGCTTTCAACGATAAAGATAAGTAAACTATAAGTTACACATTCTAGATTGGATTTAAGGAATTCTACAAAATCATAGTACATGGAAAAAATCAATGTAAACTTCTAAGCTACTATATGAAATCTGTTGTATTGTTTTCTCATAGAGGCTAATTGAGAATGAGACGGGATTCCTCAACCACAGTACTTAGTTCCTTTTATGTTAGCAGTGTCTTATGAGTGATGCAGAAGAGAAAAAATATATAGTTCTATAGGTTTCTCATTCTTTAATTATCATACTCAGTGCCCAGATTACAAAAATATTCCTGCAGCAACTGTTAGGTCCTTTTTGAATGACAAAGGATCTTCATAAATAATGCATCCTTATCTTCACTGTTAAAATACACTTACTCAAGTTTAACTATGAATCCTGCTTTAATTAGTACTGATATTTTTTATTTCTTTTACAATCTAGGACAACGCTTTTGTACTTTACCGTTGGCTATTGGTCATATTCAGTACTCACCTCACTATCACCCTCCAAAACTAAGCTAATATTAAGGGATCTTGTTAATAGTGTAGATTTTAAAGAAGTGTTCATTTCTTTTGAATTCTTAGAATAATGGTATAACAAGGGATTTTTAAAGGAACAAAAATATTGTAAAGTGCTTCTTAAAAAACTTAAAATTCTATTAATAATTATAAAAACAAGTTATATATGTAATTCACCATTTTCTGAAATACTAAGAACAGCTATTTTCCCCTCTTTTTTCTATGTAAAATATCCTTACATCACTAGTAGATATAACTTATCATGGTTTTTAAGAGATGAAATGAACATTTCTAATATTAATGAAACAAGCCAACAAAACATGAGAAGTATACTGCCTTTCAATTAAATGGTATATTTTAAAGTACATAAACCCATAACAGATAACTCGATTTTAGACATTTAGTTACCAAAAATTGTCTTATAATTAACTTAAAATATGACAGCAAATGTTTTCATAATGTTCATGTACACAAATGGCTGCTATAGGATTACTCCTGCAAAACATCATTTTTTCTAAGTTATGTATCATCCTGATTGACTGCTAACATCTGAGCTCTATTTATTTATTTATTTATTTTATTTTATTTTATTTTTTTGAGATGAGGCCTCACTCTGTCGGACAAGCTGGAGTGCAGTGGTGCAATCTCAGCTCACTGCAACCTCTTCCAGCATGCAAGCGATTCTCCTGCCTCAGCCTCCTGAGTTGCTGGGACTACAGGCACGCCCCACTGTGCCCAGCTAATTTTTTTTTTTTTTTTTTTTTTTGTAGTAGAGAGGGATTTCACCATGTTGGCCAGGCTGGTCTCGAACTCCTGACCTCAGGTGATCTGCCTGCTTTGGCCTCCCAAAGTGCTGGGATTACAGGTATAAGCCACTGTGCCTGGCCCAAGCTCTTTTTATATAGCAAAATATTTACTGTTTAACATTTTTAAATCTTAGCTATTATAAAATCCTGTAGTGTATAAATACAGTTAGTTTTATGTTACATTAAAAATATTACAGTCTAAATTTAAAATGATGAACTGTTAAGGAAAAATCATTTATTATAATTTTATAAGATTTTGCATGATTTAATTTACTTTCCCCTTCTAATCTCCAACTTTGGCTCAAATTATCACACTACAATCCAGTTATGAGCACAGACACATGACAAACAAAAGCCTTCCACACGGGATTTGCTATGAGAACTAAATAAATTTTAAAAAAAAAGAAAGAAAGAAAAAAAAACTTAGTTGTTTATTTTCTCCCCTAAACCATTACTCCCAACTTCTAAAAAACAGTAGTTGACTACCTAATAAATATCTGTAGACCTGGATTATGGAGGAGGGGTCAGCAAGGCAAATAATTTAAAACTTTAAAAGCCGAATAAATTTAACTCTGCCCATAAATCATTTAACAAAATAGATTCCCATGTTCCAATGGAAATCAAGATTCGTTTTTCCATAATGATGATCATCACTTTACCATCAACTTTCTTGTCTCTGCACGTTTAGAGAATAAAATGGCATTTAATTTGTACTGAGTAGAGTATAACCTGAAGGTGGGGTGGGAAAACGGACTGCATCAGCAAATGAAGAAACACCAGACACCAGAGACCTGAACACCTCTGCACTGGGTGAAAACTTTACAAATAGGTGTTTCTTTAAATGGCTCCACCTGCCTTGCCCCGGCCGGCATCTCCCATACCTGCCCCCACCCTGGCTCTGACCACTCTGCTCTCTCTGGCAGGTCATGATGATGGGCAGCGCCCGTGTGGCGGAGCTGCTGCTGCTCCACGGCGCGGAGCCCAACTGCGCAGACCCCGCCACTCTTACCCGACCGGTGCATGATGCTGCCCGGGAGGGCTTCCTGGACACGCTGGTGGTGCTGCACCGGGCCGGGGCGCGGCTGGACGTGCGCGATGCCTGGGGTCGTCTGCCCGTGGACCTGGCCGAGGAGCGGGGCCACCGCGACGTTGCAGGGTACCTGCGGGCGGCCACGGGGGACTGACGCCAGGTTCCCCAGCCGCCCACGACGACTTTATTTTCTTACCCAATTTCCCACTCCCACCCACCTAATTCGATGAAGGCTGCCAACGGGGAGTGGCGGAAAGCCTGTAAGCCTGCAAGCCTGTCTGAGACTCACAGGAAGGAGGAGCCGACCGGGAATAACCTTCCATACATATTTTTCTTTGTCTTGTCTGGCCCTCGACACTCACCATGAAGCGAAACACAGAGAAGCGGATTTCCAGGGATATTTAGGAGTGTGTGACATTCCAGGGGTCGTTTGCTTTTCAGGGTTTTCTGAGGGAAAGTGCATATGAAATCCTTGACCGGCCCTGGTGGCTACAAATCTTCCGATGGATGAATCTCCCACTCCAGCGCTGAGTGGGAGAAGGCAGTGATTAGCACTTGGGTGAGGGCAGTCGATGCGTTCACTCCAATGTTTGCTGAGGAGTTATGGTGAACCCACAACTTAGGCCCTAGCGGCAGAAAGGAAAACCTGAAGACTGAGGACAAAGTGGACGAGGGCCGAGGTGGGCTTCAGTAAGTCCCCGGCGGCGCTTTAGTTTGAGCGCATGGCAAGTCACATGCGAAACGACACTCTCTGGAAGCCCTGGAGACCCGCGCCCAACTCCACCAGATAGCAGAGGGGTTAGAGAGGATGTGCAAGCGACGACAGATGCTAAAATCCCTGGATCACGACACTGCAGAGCACCTTTGCACAGGGTGCTGGCCTTTGCTCTTACTACACTGAGGAGAGATTCCCGCCGGTTCCGGAGGCAGACTACACAGGATGAGGTGGTGGAGTGGAGTGAGAGCAATTGTAACGGTTAACTGTAACGTTTTCTTTCATACACACACACACACATACACATGCTAGGATGCGGAAATCCCCTTATGACTTGCTACTTTTTGATTTTGTGATATTTTGTACTTTTTAGTTGTTCAGCAACTGTCTTATTTAATGGGGAGATTTTAGGTAACATTATAACTAGTGGCTCTCAGTTAAAATGTGAAGAACTACAGCTCTTAAATGTAGCAGTGGCACTGTTGCAAACTCAGTGCAAACGCCTAGATTGCTTTCTTCTTAACCTATTTATTTCTTTGTTAAATTTTTCTGATTGTTTTCTTTATAGAGTGTCTCAGGGTGCAGAGGTCAGACTAAGAAATATTCCAAATGTCTTTTAGAAGATAGATGCACTTATGCAGTAAATTATCTTGGGATATTTCCCAAAAGATTGCTGAAAAAATAGAGTGAGTATAAAAACTTGAAAATATATGATGGCTCATGGGATGTCCTACTATCACTGAACAAACTAAAGGTGCACTGCTTTGGGATTTAATTTCCAGGGTTGCTTGATCATTATATCATTGGAACAACTGATACTTCACTGCTTTAATAAAGAATTAACAGAGATTGAACTCCAAGAGGTGGGTAATTTGGTTTAAAAATACATGTTCATGGATTTACCACTAACTCCTGAAAAATGTTAAAAGTTCACAGGGGTTCCCTTCTCTCAACGTTTGTAATAATTGCTCATAAGCAATACCAGCAATTCATAAAAACTGCTTACTTATGCCATAGAAAATTAAACACAAAATGTATACATATATTATGCTTCTAAATGCTCATTCTACTAGATACACATTTAAAAGAGAAAAAAGGAACAGAAACAAGTAATTTGAGAGTGGAGACTTATAAGAAGGAGTACATTTGAGTTGAATACACAAATCTTTACTTCTCCACCAATTCCTATTCCCAAAATGAACATATTACTGGGGAAAATTCGTTGAGAATCAGAGCATATGTTATTGGGGAAAGGATATGTTTATTGACACATAATCTGTACCAGGTATGCATTAAAATATATTTGTTAATTTAATATTTAAACCTGAGAGATAGCTATTGTTTCCCAGATGAGGACAATGAGGCAAAGAAATATCAAGTAACTTGCCAAAGGTTACAAGATATTCATTCCATGGATGCACAAAGTAAGTGCATCTAGTTCCAAAGCTGATTATGGTTGTCTTTCTTTTCTTCCCATTGCACCAGCTTGTCCTCCAAAATCATGAATGATACACATGAAGATAACTTTAAAAAAAAAAAAGCAGAAATACACACTGATCTCCCTTGTAAGTTCCTAAGGTGGCTTTTCTTTCTCTAACTTCTAGTAAATGTAAACAGCTTGTTTGAAAACTATTTTAAAATGTCAACAATATGGAGAATAACACCCCCCCCCCCAACACACCTATAAAAACCCAAATTTTTGGAACAAAGATAATGGAACCTCCATTTTCAAACTGAAACACAGGGACAGAAAATATATTTCTAGTTATCACTTAAGCACTCAACCATTAGAGGCTACAAGAATAATATTTTTAAAGTTCTAGTATTTTACAATTACTAGAAAACATTCTATATAAAAGAAGTCAGTTGATAATTTAAAGTCTCCCATTTGGTTTATAAAATCCCTTAATTTGACCTCTATATCTTAAATTCCAAGATGTTTAAATTTGCTAGTTGCATTATACTGGGTCATGAAAAATTATCCCTTGAAATAGATATGAAACATGTTACTTCATTTCTAGTTTAAATAACTTGTGGAATCTTTCCTAATGACAACGATATTAAGGGAAACTAAAGAAAATGTTATTGTGGATCCCGCAGTACTATATTACACTGTTTTTTTTTGTTGTTTTTGTTAGTTTTTTTGATATAAAGCAAACCTAAAACATTATTGGGTATCAATTACCACCTGGTTGTATTGAAATAGTAACTTACCAGTGCCATGTAAAAATTAATTCCATTTTCGAAGCCACCTGGCAGACAGGTTTAGCTGTTTCATCAGCAGCCTAATATATACTGTTAAATTTGTTAAGGATTTCACTTTGAAGGATACATGCAAAAACATATAGTTACTATTTCATGAGTCCTGCTTCTGGCTCCATTGTGGAATTACAGAAAATTAAATATACCTGTTAAGTTCGTATCTAAACCTAAGACATTACCAAGGTTTGTACAAATTCTACTACCTGACATTTTATTCCAAGAAGATCTAGAAAGTTAAATAAATTTATAAATTTAATAACATTCATTTGGCTTCATTTTTGTCTTTTATTTTTCACCTAAGTGGATGAATTTTTTAAAGGATGTTTTGCTGTTAAAGCAAAATCTATGTAAAATTTCCTGTGCCTTAAATGGTTAAAATTAGTAATTTCATAACTAAGGAATGAAACAGTTTCAAGAGGAGAGCTCAAGACTGATAAAACTCCAAACGCCTCTGGGAAAATGTATACTTAGGAATACTTTCATGATATTTTATTTCCCTAATATGGCAAGCACAATATTGTGACCAGCACCAAATAATTTATCGTATGAAGCTAGGTAACTGATCTTCAGCAAATACATACAAAAACTAATTTCATTTACACTTACATTGAGATTGCCCTCCCTTTTTTGAAAATATTAACACACTGTGTGCATTGATATGTAATAGTCAGTAGGGTTCTTTTTTTCTTTTTGCTGATTGTATAATTACTCCCTCAATTATTTTAAACAGTGAAACATATACTCATTTTCTTTTTATGCTTTACCAGAGATGGATTTTTTAAATCATAGAGCATAATTTTTACAATGTTCAATACATTGCCACTCTATCAAAAGTGGAGCAAGTAGAACTAATGATATGCAAAACTTACAGACATTATCTGAAGAAGCACTCATGTGAACTGCCTTCTGGGGCAAATGTGAAAGCCAGTATCTTAGCAAGTACAGTGAGGTCTGCCCTCATGTTTTATGTCAGCAACTAATCATAACCAAATTCTGACACGTTTACTAGATTTTCAGTATTAACAGAAACTGTCTAGTTATTTGAGGAAAACTTGGAGAATAATGCTTAGGTTGGTGTAGTTCACAGTGTTCAATTACTAAGCTACAAAGAGATACCTAGATACACAATCACATATATATGAAAATAAGACAATTTTAATTTTAGAAATTACTTGAAGGGGCAACAACAGTTGAGCCTCAATACTTTCCATATCTTCCTATTCTACTTATAACGACAGGAAAGAAACAGGGAATGAAGAAAAGTGAAACTAGGACTTGACTGGAAGATAGAAGACCTAGATTCCCACATTGGTTCCTTAACTAATTCAATATATGAGTGCTAACTCACGTAACATCTCTACTACTATCCTTCATACCTGAAAAGTTGCTATAAAACTTTTCTCAATTTCAGCTATCCAAATGAAATTACTCCTTTCTTGCCTCTTAAATTCCCTACTCAGAAGATTTTAATGTCATTCTTTGCATAAGGAAAAAAATACTTCATTTTACAGAAACACAGTAACTTTCACATATAGGCCCTATTAATTACATAATAAAAGAAAATTTGAACTAATACTAGTGCCACTAATTAATAATATGTAATTGGCACGGATTGTACATTAAGCACAGTAATGTAAATTAATGTATGGGTCAAAAAGCACCAAGCCTGACTTACTAATTTGCGGTGTGAACTAAATGTAAAACAAATAGTTTGCTGGAAAAAGAACTAAGAACAATGTATTAAGATGACACGCTGACTACCTCACAGCTATTCACATTACACTAGAAGTTTACAAAGGACCCCAAACACCTATTAATCCACTTCACACTCAGAAGCCCCTGGCATTAGACTTCCAGTAGATATATGGAGTCAGCTCTGGCACAGAAAATATTTTACAACAGAGTTCCACTCAAAACTTTAAGACCAATTACAGTAAGTAAACCATGTCTTATTTCTCATATTTGGCCTCCTCCCCAAATGCATAATCTATCTATCCTCTCATTATCAATGTTCTCTATTATTATGCTGCTGGGGCTACTTCCTCTGAACCCTGTCTTATGTGACCTCTGGGTCTCCATTCCATTTTAAACAAATTCCCATCTGCCTTCTATCTATGCACAAATTCTTCCATCCCCTTGGCTAAAACCTTTTAGTCTTGGCTAAAAACTGGGTCTTCCTGATAATTCCAGTCCACTTCTTTCTGCACCAGATACTAGGTACTGAGCTATGGATAACAGAGTAGGAGTCAGGACCAAGAATGAGTGTCTGGTATTTAGGTAGCTCTCAATGTAATCCCAAACCAAATATGTAAGGATAATCCATTGTTCTTCAGGTTTCTCTCTTCTCTCAGTATAAATAAGATACTTGCATTTTTTCTTTAATTAAGCTGCAAGTACTGTTATTGTTTGTTATTATATATTTTAGAATATATTTATAAGCAATAATACACAAACATAAAAGAAGAAACAGTTTATTCTGTTCACAAACCCACAGACAAGTCAGCAGATTATTGTCAACACAGAGTTTTCTTCTGGAGGGTGACTGTTGGAAAGATGTATATGGCATGGCTCCTCATTCCATCTGAGTTCTGAGTTTCTAAGCTCTATCACCTTTCCTAGGGCTCAGAGTTGCCCTTACACCATTCTCAGAATCTCCTGCCAAAGTGCCACCTATAATATTTTCTGAAAAACATTTGATCATCCTCTATTATTTGCTAATCTCTGGACCGCCTTTGATAGTTAGACTTATCACAGTAAGACTATTCCAAAATTAATAGTTTCTAATATGTTTAAATACCACCATAAACAGATTTAAGATCGTCCCCTTTCTAGGGAAGCATATCACTTTATTATACATTTGCTCCCAAGTATGTTTTATGTCTATAAGAATGGTGTTTGCCTCAGTAGTCATTTGAGGGCAACAAGTTTAAAACCCCTTCCATTTGAGAAAATTGTTTCTCAATCCTGGCTCCATGTCAGAATCACCCATGAGGATGTTTTAACATTTAGACTTGTTGATCAGCTACAGGTCTACAAAATTAGAATCTCTAGGTTTGAGCCCCAGTATTGCTGTGGTTGTTATTTAATAATTCTTGCTCATGGTAAACTTTCAAACAGTCCAGAAAGCAAAAAGTAGTAAGCAAAAATCTGAAATTTTTCCCACCCTCATTCTTACTACCCAAACGTAACCACTATTACAAATATTTAATTATCCTTCCAGAAATATAAGTACATGTAATTGCAAACATCTCTCCCCCAGCATGCATATTTGGAAAACATGAATGGGATCATACTATTCTGTCATTTGCTTTCTTTAATTAGCAATAGATCTTTGACAACTTCCATTGTCAGTGCATATAGATGTACTTCATTATTGTTTATGGCTGCACAGTTTTATATTTTGTGAATGAGCCCTAACAACAACAAAAAAAACAGTCTCCTCACAAGCATGTCAATCGTTTTTCTCTTTCTTGCACTTTGTTTGCTAATACACACTGCTACAAAGAAACATTTCTGCATACTTATACAAGTTATCTGTAGCAATTTATATAGGAGTGAATTGCTTTAGCTGAAGTTACATATCTAAATGTGTCTGTGGGTATAAAATCTATCCATATATACAAATGTGTCCATACCTAAAATACATATATACGTATGTATATATATGTGTACATATGTGTGTACATCTTCCCATACTTACAGATATGTGTGTACATATGTGTATATAAAGATATGTATTATATATATGTTTCATACATGAGTTATAGGAATAGAATTGCTGAGTCAAAGGGTGTATGTAAGTATATAGATTATATACACAAACATATAACATACATACGAACTATGTATACTATATAGTATATATGTGTATATATATTTGCATACATTATTTGTGTGTGTCTTTATATACTTAAAATAGTGGAATAGCTGAGTCAAAGGGTACATATATTCTCATACAGTTTTGATAGATATTGTAATGCTGCCTTTCAAAATAATTACGCCAAGTTGTAATAGTAAGAGTGATTGTTTCCTGACTTTGTCAAAGTAGTCTTTTTTCTTTCTGCCACACTTGTGGTTATATGCCATTGTTTCTGTTTACATTTGTTTATTAATGAGTAAGATTATCTTTTTATTTTTTACCATTTGCACATATTCTACTATAAACTATTATATCCTTTGCCTTTTTTATTGGATTGTTGTTTTACTGGATTATGTATTTATTTATATAGTCTAGTAATTAATCTTTTGACATATATGATCAAATAATTATTTTTTATTCTTGCTTATGGTATCTTTTTTCTTATGACTTTGGGGTTTTGAGTTTGAGCATGTGCAATGTTAGGAAAGTTTCTCATGAAATTTGGATAATCAAGAGTTACCTAAGGGATAAAGCTAGTGTCATAGGACATTAAGTTGGGGGAGGAGGAGAACAAGACAAGGGATATTCAGTAAGATTTTTCTCTCCTATCCCTGCCTATGGAATGAATTTGCTGATCTAAAACAGAAAATTATTTACCCCTTTTTAAAAAAACTCAATTAACTCAGGTTTTTAGGCCAGTGGAAGAGAACCCCAAAAACTTCCAATATTCAGTGATTCTGTCTGCATAAGTGACCCACAGATAACTCACTCCCTATTGACCCTGGCCTTTGGGACAACAGAAAAGGCACAAGGCTTGTAGCCCAAAGGCCTGCCTGATGATTCCAGCCCTGGCTCTTGCTGGCCATGAAGTGTTCAAGATTTGAGCCTTTCTAGGCCTCATTCTTTCCACCTGTAAAACAGGAGTAATCATCCCAATTTTGAAAGGCCACTGTGAGGATAAAATAAGTAATATAAGTGAAAGTACATGCTCAGTTCTTCATTATTAATTTTTTGGAGAGCACATAGCCAAAAGTCACTCCGAATTCCAGAAGTATTTGGAATACCACATACCCATTGTTATGCTAGAGAGTCATCTTCACCATTGTATTTTGCTGAGACTAATACTAAACTTAGAATTCCCCTGCATACTGCAACTGAAAGAGAACAGGTATTGGGCAGCGGCAGTGGGGGAAACCAAGATGGAATTTAGATGTTCAAATTTTAATATTTACATTTTTTGAACAGAGAGCTTACTATATAATTATCCTCTTGTACAGATGGCATTCCTCTGAAATAAGCAATTACCCTTATCCCTAGGTCTAGTTCCTGTGGAGAGAAAATGATTCTACTTTGAGCTATATGGGTCCAATAAATAAAGATAGATCCCTCAATTTAAATTTGATCCTCAGAAAACTGAGGGTCAGAGAACTCCTCAGGCATGATGGGATAATGTGACGGTTAATTTGGTATGTCAACTTGGCTAGGCTGTGGTACCCAGTGTTTGAGTCAAATACCAGTCTAAATATTGCTGTGGAGGTATTTTTTAGATGTGATTAACATTTAAGTCAGTAGACTTTAAAAAGCAGATTATCCTCAATAATATGGGTGGTCCTCATCCAAGCAGTTGAAGAGCTTAAGAGAAATGACTGAGGTCCCTCAAGGAAGAAGAAATTCTGCTTCCAGATTGCCTTTGGATTCAAGTCTTGCAACAACAACTCTTCCCTGGGTCTCCAATTTGTCAACCCCACCATCTTCTGAGACAATTCCTTAAAATAAGTATTTTCTCTCTTTCTCTTTCTCTCTCTCTTTCTCTCTCCCTCCCTCTTTCTCTCCCCCACATATGTGTGTGTAGACACATAATGTATGTATATATAAAATTGTATGAACACACACAGTCATGTGCTGGATAACGATGCTTCAGTCAACCACAGTCACATATTGGTGGTGTCCCATAAGATTATAATGGAGGTGAAAAATTCCTATCCCCTAGTGATGTCCTAAAGTTGTAGCACAACATACTACCTTTTCTATGTTTAGATATAAAACTACATTTTGTTACAATTATCTACAGTATTCAGTATAGTAACATGTTGTACAGGTTTGTAGCCTAGGAGCAATAGACCATACCATACAGCCTAGATGTATAATAGACTATACCATCTAGGTTTGTATATGATGTTTGCACAACAATGAAATCGCCTAAAGATACATGTCTGAGAATGTATCCCTGTTGTTAAGCAACCCCATGACGGTGTGTATATACATATACATATGTGTGGTACTGGCACGCACACACACACAATTGTTTCTGTTTCCCTGGAGAACCGACTGATATAGATAGCGACTTCAAAAGATGTTTAATATGTGCCTTTTCTCCTTTCCCCACCATGCTTTATTGCAACAACTAGTTACATTGTCTAGGCCCAAGAAAGCCTCACCGCCCCCACTCCATTCCTCCAGTATCTTTAAATGACACTATGCTGGCATCCGACATCGTTTTTCTTCCAGGATGAACTAACCCTTTCTAAAGGGCCCTTCCTCTGTGGGACAGAAAACCTAATGCCCTCCTACAGAGGCGGAGGCCGGGTGAAGGTGGTGGTAGGAGGGGAACGCTGGGGGCGTGGCATAGGTGCACAGGAAGACGCAAAAAAGATCTGGTTCCCATGGAGCTGACATTCTACACAACAAACAAGTAAACAAATACATAAGTAAAATAATCTCTTCGTCCTAAGTGCTATAAAGGAAAAAATCACCGTGGTATGAGGGTGCCTGAAAAGGGAAGCATTTCTGAGGAGGGGCTACTTCAGAAGAGACCTGAAGGAAAAAGAGCTAGATTTGTGAAAAGGGAGAAAGAGCAGCCATACTAGACAGACAGGTGGCATGTGGCCCCAGCACAAAGCACGGTGTTGGGTAAATTCTGAGTGAACTCTACCTACCGGGGAGGTGCATTTGTAAATATCTAGATAGATATTTAGAGTGGCTACGTAAGAGTGATCGCTAAATCTCACTTTTTCCAAAGGGCCCCCGTTTTGTCTTGGGTTTCTACCGAGGTCCGGCAGCAACGTCAAGTGATGGGGCGGGGGATGGGGAAAGAGAAGTCTGCCGCTCCTCTAGGCTACCGCACCGCCTTAAGTGGGTGGCTCGGCCAGTGCAGGCCTCACTTTCCTCCCCTGTAAGGTCAGGGGGGCTTGACGTCTGATCTGTAAGGCCCTGTCGGCTCACGCTGTGGTTCCACTTCTTCAACTAGGCCACTAGGCCCAAGCGCATGAACAGGAAGCCACTGAGAAGCGGGCCACATTTCCAGGTTCCCGGAGCTGGGCCTAGTCCCGTATCCTCTGGCACACACCCAGCCACTCAGGCCGCGGGTCCAGCCCGCGAGGTTTAGGACAGATCCAGGCAGACCGCAGGCTCCGAGTCGGGGCACCGGGTCAGCGCGCCGGCCAGAAGGCGGCGTCCTGGGCTCGACTTCCCGCGCGCGGAGAGCCGGCGAGCCCGCGTCCGAGTTCCTGGACGAGAGCCGAGCCTGGCTTAGACCGCGCAGGACCCGGCTCCTCCACATTCTCGGGCTGCCCCTGTGTCCTCGACTCACCCCTCCTTTCTGCCGCTCCTTCCTTTCCTTGCCCTGCTTTTACTGTTCCCAAACAGGACCGCTTTTCCTGTCTCCCAGCTGGAAAGGAGGAAGGGAGAGAGTCCAGAAAGCATCGGTGATGTGGAAGAAAAGGGGAGGAGGGGACATGGAGGGGGAGACCGGAGAGAGAACGTACGCCGAGGAGTTAGGCGGCGGGATCAAGGGGTGTCGGGGTGTCTGGGCGCGGGGCAGAGCGTGGAGGCGGCTGCGGCCAACGGTCGCCAAGACAACCATTCTACGCCAGGACGCGGCAACAGGAGAGGAGCGGCCCGCGGGGGAGGGGAGCGCGGGGGGAAGAGGAAAGAGGAAGAAGCGCTCAGATGCTCCGCGGCTGTCGTGAAGGTTAAAACCGAAAATAAAAATGGGCTACACACAAAGGACTCGGTTCTTGTCCCAGCTAGGCGCCCTCGCAGACGCGGGCAAATGGGAGGGGAAGGGGCGCCCGGACCCAGCTGGGACCCCCGGTGCGACTCCACCTACCTAGTCCGGCGCCAGGCCGGGCCCGCAGCTCCGGCAGCGCCAGCGCCACGCAGTGTCCAGATGTCGCATCAGAGGCGTGCAGCGGTTTAGTTTAATTTCGCTTGTTTTCCAAATCTAGAAGAGGAGCGGAGCGGCTTTTAGTTCAAAACTGACATTCAGCCTCCTGATTGGCGGATAGAGCAATGAGATGACCTCGCTTTCCTTTCTTCCTTTTTCATTTTTAAATAATCTAGTTTGAAGAATGGAAGACTTTCGACGAGGGGAGCCAGGAATAAAATAAGGGGAATAGGGGAGCGGGGACGCGAGCAGCACCAGAATCCGCGGGAGCGCGGCTGTTCCTGGTAGGGCCGTGTCAGGTGACGGATGTAGCTAGGGGGCGAGCTGTCTGGAGTTGCGTTCCAGGCGTCCGGCCCCTGGGCCGTCACCGCGGGGCGCCCGCGCTGAGGGTGGGAAGATGGTGGTGGGGGTGGGGGCGCACACAGGGCGGGAAAGTGGCGGTAGGCGGGAGGGAGAGGAACGCGGGCCCTGAGTCGCCCGCGCGCGCGCCTCCCTACGGGCGCCTCCGGCAGCCCTTCCCGCGTGCGCAGGGCTCAGAGCCGTTCCGAGATCTTGGAGGTCCGGGTGGGAGTGGGGGTGGGGTGGGGGTGGGGGTGGGGGTGAAGGTGGGGGGCGGGCGCGCTCAGGGAAGGCGGGTGCGCGCCTGCGGGGCGGAGATGGGCAGGGGGCGGTGCGTGGGTCCCAGTCTGCAGTTAGGGGGGCAGGAGCGGCGCTGCTCACCTCTGGTGCCAAAGGGCGGCGCAGCGGCTGCCGAGCTCGGCAGTGGAGGCGGCGAGAACATGGTGCGCAGGTTCTTGGTGACGCTCCGGATTCGTCGCGCGTGCGGCCCGCCGCGAGTAAGGGTTTTCGTGGTTCACATCCCGCGGCTCGCGGGGGAGTGGGCAGCGCCAGGGGCGCCCGCTGCTGTGGCCCTCGTGCTGATGCTACTGAGGAGCCGGCGTCTAGGGCAGCAGCCGCTTCCTAGAAGACCAGGTAGGAAAGGCCCTCGAAAAGTCCGGGGCACATTCGGCACTTGTTTTGTTTGGTGTGATTTCGTAAACAGATAATTCGTTTCTAGCCCAGGCTAGGAGGAGGAGGAGATAACCGGCGGTGGAGGCTTCCCCATTCGGGTTACAACGAGTTAGACATGTGGTTCTCGCAATACCATTGAACCTGGACCTCCCTTCACACAGCCCCTCAATCGTGGGAAACTGAGGCGAACAGAGCTTCCAAACCCACCTCAGAAGTCAGTGACTCCCGAATATCCTGGGTGGGAATGACTAAGACACACACACACACACACACACACACACACACACGGTAGGAAAGGTGTATTTCAAGCATACTTTCTTTCTCCTTGGGGAGAATTATTGCTAACCATCTATCTAAGTTTTCTGGAGGCGGCCTTTTTCTTCCCCAGCCTCCCGGCGGGGTCACCCTCTCTCACCTTCCAGGAGAGTAGAGGACCCGCGAGAGAAGGGGCACGCAGGCAGCGACTTCCTGAAATGCTAACAAGGATCGTAGGATCAGTTACTGCTGCGAAGAGCAAGCACTTGCTTCTTGGGGGAGTTTTGCAGCCAACAGGGAAATGGGCTTTCTTTGTGAGTTAGAGGTAGAGGTCCGGCGGCCTGAGTGATTGAAACTGCTCGGGACAATGCTCGTATGTTTAACAAACGACAGAACTGTAGAACTGTTCCTGAGAAATCCTAACTGATAATATTTTAGTCATCTCAGACGACAGTTAGCACAGTTTAAAAATGAGGCCTACTTCTTGAAAAACAGAATCCGAGGTAGTTTTGTCCTCACATTGACAAATGTTGACACAGCCAGTGTAATTTCCTATAACCAGGAAAACTGAAAGAATATATATACAGTTAAAATATGTACAATGCTAATTAAAACTTGTATAATAAGTCTAAAAGTAATTTAATGAGGCTTCACTTTTATGACCGTCCTTGTGGTATGCTTCGCCAGGAATATATAGCTTCAAAAAGCAAAGGCCAGCGGAGGGGTAATTATTTTTTTACTGCAATGTTAATTGTCTCTCTGACATGGAAATATAAACCTGTTAAAACTATCAGTGTTTAATTTAGTGTCTCAATTTCTATTAGCAAAAATTTATAATCTATAGGATAAATGCACATTTTATTTTTTTACTTTTCATATTATGCAAGTTAATTTTTTTAATTTAGTCAAAGGAGCTTATAAAGGATTTCAGGGCCTGTTGCTGGATTTGATTTTAATTCATTTTGAAACATTGACAAGACCCTGGTTGTTGTTTTTTTCAACAGTGGTTTATCCGTATCAGCAAAAGTTTAGCCACTGTGATCTGTAACTGTATGAATATAGTTCTTAATATTATTGTCTATATAAAAATATTTATTACTCTAGTTAATATTATTCTATATAACATCATTTGTTTAAGTTGCCTCTGGAAATCTATAGTAACAGTAGAACATGTCAATGTATATAAATGCCATAATTATGTATTATTTAGTTTAGGCCTATAAAACATAACATTGTGGTGATTTTAAGTTAGAGAAAATATTTTATAGTATGTTAATGTATATGCATGAAATGCAAAAATATTTAAATGATAGGTTCATTGAAATAGATCATTTTTTGTTATTTAGGTATAAATCAGTTTTCAGGACGTATGTGAAAAGCCCAATCTTCACGAAGTTTCTGAAGATAGAACACACAGCTTGGATAGAATGTTTGTCTTGAAATATATGCGATTTTCCAATTTCATATGTAAAATGATATACATAATATAAAATCTAGCAGTGTTAATTATAATGATATGTAATTATATATTTCACATTAATATATTTTATGCCCACGGTTATATTGATTTGGGAATATATATGGATACTAATTATGTTAGGATTCATACAATTCCTTGAGAGGCACACGTGCTAAAAATTACTTGTATGAATTATTTAATATCATTGCAAATAAGATGTTATTTTAACTTTTTTAAGTTTCTGCAAATATGTTTACTATGACTTTTTATTTTTATATGACTGGAAATATGTATACTAAAATTCCACGTTACCAGTTTCTTAACCACAGAAACCTGATAAATTGCCTCAGTTGATTTGTTACTTCTACCTTGGTGCATTTACAAAATAGTCATATTTTTATTATGAAGTTAAATATTCATTTGTTTATAGCTACTTCAGAAGGCTCAGATTATTTTTTTCTTTAATAGCATAGAGTCCTCTCAAGGTAAGCACTGTGCAGTTAGCATAAACCATTATTCCCAATGTGTACATGATTCACAGTTTGTATTGTGTTCCAAGTGAACCATAGCCCTTTCAGAAATCAAGGCTTAATATTCATTTCACTTCTTTGAGTACTCTTGAATTTTAGAAAGTCCATTATGATCCTAAGGTAGCAACAACATAGCCTATTACCGTCTGTGATGGTTTACAGATCTATTATTCCATGTTAGTTCATCACTATCAACTACCGTGATAGAGTTAAGCTAAACCATTTTCCCAACATATGAACAACTCCTATTAGTAAAGTAATACAAATGGTATCAAAAATACTTTTTTATAGCAAGGTTGAACAGTGGGCCCAGTGCTTTTACACTTTTTCAAAAGTCCTTGGAGAAACAGAGAAAATCTCACTTGCCTTCTGTACTAAAACATTCTAGGCCAAACTAAAACTGAAACTTCATAGTAGAACACTGTAGGCCAGGGGTGTTCAATCTTTTACCTTCCCTGGGCCACATAGGAAGAAGAAGAATTGTCTTGGGACACACACTAAATACACTAACACTAACAATAGCTGATGAGCTTAAAAAAAAAAAAAAAAAACTCATGATACTTTAAGAATTTGCGTTGGGTGGCATTCAAAACCATCCTGGGCTGCATGTGACCCTCGGGCCCACAGGTTGGACAAGCTTGCCCTAGCCCCTCCATCTGCTGCAAAGCCCAGCCTGATACAAAAACCAACCTGATGAAAAGTTTTTGTGGTGCTTTATTTCGGCAGTTTAAGTTATATAAACAATGGGTACAGTTTCATTTTCTAAATATAAAATTATTACATTGAATATGAATTTTTAAGACAAATTATCTGAATTCTGATTCTCATATACCTAACTACTAATATCTTCTCTATTTGTTGCCCAATGAGATTAATCCACCTCTTAAACACCTCACCATCAAGAAAAACAATTTTGTATTTTAAAATGAACCCATCCACTTTCATTCAGCTATTTTATATTCAGGCATCATCCTAAGGAAAGAAAGGTTCTGACAAAGATTAATACAGATGGATAAGTAGCAGCAAGAAATCAAAAACTGCATAAAATTCTAGCAATAAAGTGTTAAATTATGGTACAGTTACATTCTGGATCATCAGGTATCTGAAGAATATTTCATAGACTGTTAAATGATTGCATCATAAAGTCAGGTTTTTTTAAAGCAAGATTCAAAACAGTAAAGAGTTTCTCTCTCTCTCTCTCTCTCTCTCTCTTTCTTTCTCTCTCTTTACCAAATTAGTTATAATGGTTTCCTCAGGATGAGAGGGGTTGGGGAAAAGTTGGTGATATTTATTTTCTTCGTTTCACTTTTGAATTTTCCAAAGTGCTATGACCATCATCAGTAAAATATACATTTCCAAAGCCTTTGACACGGTAACAATCCTACACAGTGGATGAACTAAGAGCTTCTCTAGCCTTAGGTGGGTAGGGAGGGAGGAAAGATAAGGAAACTGAGTTGTTTAAGTGTCATACACGAGAACGTGGCTTTAAGGTCTGGGAAAACCTGCGAGGGCTGTGACTTCAGACTGTGTAATGCACGCTATGTCCATTCACCAAGAAGTTCCATTTTAAAACCCATAAATCCGTAGCTATACCTGTTTCCAAGGTGCCTCGTGTTAGGCCTCTGGTCACAGCAGTTGGCGCCCTTCTTGGGATCCCTTCTCTCCGCCCCCACTACCCCAC
Source organism: Pongo abelii (assembly GCF_028885655.2). Classification (NCBI taxonomy): domain Eukaryota; kingdom Metazoa; phylum Chordata; class Mammalia; order Primates; family Hominidae; genus Pongo; species Pongo abelii. The sequence goes on from NC_071998.2 coordinate 36,095,640, forward strand.
CCCACAAGCACACTCTAGTCCCCTCCAATCAATTTCAGGCAGGTCTCGCCGCCTTCGGAGCCACGCTGGGGGTGCAAGGGCCCTGGACCCCAAAGAGCGCCCGACGACAAGAGATGAGATGCACGCTGCTCCTCCACTCCGCAGCCCCCACCATCCTCCTCCTGGATCCTAACTTCCCCACTCTCTCAATTCCTAGAGACGCTGCGGATCCCAGAGGCTTAACTGGCAGCTGGAACGAGGTCCTCCATCAAGAATTTAGACGCTTGGTCCAATTACCACTCCACCGCGCGCACTTTCCGCAGGAGCAATGTGATCCGTTATCATAACTGTGGACCTGGGGTTCCACGTGGAAGACGATTGGGATTTCACTGGCCGCGGTGGGGGTGGGAGCAGACAGAGTCTGAGTGGGGTTAGTGGACTCGAGACGAAAGGCAGGACATGACAGAAGGCAACTCTGGGTCACCTCTCCAGCTTGGCACTGGCTAGGCCTTGTTTTGGAGGGGATGGGTAGATGAGAAGTGAGTCAGGGTTACCCGGAGGAACCACGGGGAAAGTGCGCTTCTGAGACTCTTGACAGCCATTTCGTTCCCTTCCAAGCCAGATGGAGACCCAAGAATGTTGAAAGGCCACGCCTTCCCTCAGTTTCTCCATCTGGGGGTGCAGGATGGTATAGAGAGTGGCCCGTAGTATTTTTCCAGTGATGATGTCTCTCCATTGTTTTTTTCTTATATTGCAGCTTTCCCCGTGTTTGAAAATTTTCTTTTCAAATGAAATCATTGATTAGAATAAAAAAAAGTCAGTAGCTATTAAAACAAGATCAATTTCCATGACAGTAAGCCAACCGATGGAGAAAACCTTGGGAATTAATAAATGAAGGATTTGTTTGGTAGATGATAAAAGATCCTTTTAAAGGGTCTGACTCTTCCTAGAACAACCCACCAACTTGGGACCTCAACAGATTCACCATATCCTAATTCATGCTATTTTAATGTGTATTCAGCAAACCCACATGTGTTTACAATTGTCGAAGCTACCAAATGTCAATAGCGTTTATTTTCTATTTGTTGAATGTGAATCTCATGTACGAAGCCATCTAAACAGAAGAAATTACAGGAATGATTTTAAATCACATACAAAACCAATAGTATTGCTAGAGGAGAATTAGTCAAGGACGGCATTATGAAGAAAGTGAGGGAGAATTTCCAAAGTGCAGAAAGATAGGGCTTGGTGGACCAACGAACGTTTCCATCTAAAAGGAATGGCAAATACTTACAGTCTCTGAACCCAGTGAGTCTTGGACTATTTAACTAATATTTGTAGTTCCAGATATAGCACAGTGCCTTGTACATAGTGGTATTTTTAAAAATATAGTGCCTCGTAGATTTTTTTTCAACTTTTATTTTAGGAGGAGAGGGCACATGTGCAGGTTAATTACAAAGGTATATTGCACCATGCTGAGGTTTCCAGTACGACTGAATCTGTCACTCAAGTAGTGAGCACAGTACCCACAGTAGGTAGTATTTCAGCCCTCGCTCATTCCCTTTCTCCTCCGTCTAGTAGTCCCCAATGTCTATTGTTCTCATCTTTATGTCCAATTAGCATTTGTTTTTTAAAAAGGGTGGTTGAAGAAATTCTGAGTGCTTGTCAGTGTCTCTTAGTGCATTCATTTAATTCATGAGCCCTGGAATGATGGTTGCATTTCGGCAGAACTATACAATCAAAAAGAAGTAATAAAAGGAAAAAAAAAGTGAAAGCCATCAACTACAGGATTGAAATTCCCAAAGCATCAGAGGTCCTTTCAAAAAATAGTATGTTGATTTTTAATTTTTATGACATATTGGCTTTGTTCATGAAAATATAAACAATGTTATCACAAAGGATTTTTTAATTCTTCAACTATTTCTCAGTTTTCTCTTTCACCTTCAAAATAAAATATCATAAATTATTTAAATGGTTGTGAAGGCAGTAGGATTTTTTTAAGAGAGAAAGGTTTTATAGAGGTTCAGAATGACATGAACAAAGACATGTAATCTCTTAAGCAAATTGAAACTAATAAAATCGTACAATCGAGGTAACATAAATAAAAAAGCCTTTGCTTTCTTAATTGAATTATGTGAGTAACTAGAAATTTTAAAAGTATAGCAAAGGTTAACAACAGCATTATTACCTGGGCTGCCTTCAAAAATACATATTTCTGGGGTTCACATTCAGAAAATTTGGTTCAGATTTGCTGTGGGTCTCAGAAATCTGCATTTTAAATAAACACTTGAGGGAGATACTATTACAAGTGGCCCATTGGGACACAATTTGACAAATATGACCAATTTTACTTTTTAAACCTTATTTCTGCTTATTTATCTTTGAATTGAGGTCCAGGATTTTAGGTAAGATTTTAAGTTTAGAGTCAGTTTACTGGATCCCAGGGAGGAGAGTCTGAGTAATCAGTGGAAGAGTTATTTCACCAAATGAAGGAGACCCTTTATTATTATGTGACCCTTTGTCTGAATTGGAAAAGAATGTCTTGTAGATACCACATTTTTACAATCAGAACATAGTTTGAGAGAAAAAAAATAACAAGATATATTTGTGTTTTAAAGCTTACAGAACCAGACAGAAAATTTCCACATAGGCTATATAAGATACGTTGTCTTTTTAAAACACTATATACACTTACTTCTGTTTGTGCAGGATGAATGGATCTCTGTGTGTGTGTGTGTGTGTGTGTGTGTGTGTGTGTGTGTGTGTGTGTTGTAATAAGGGGTTTCTTTCATTTTATGATCCAGACCAGGCTCGTAATAAACATGACAACTTAAAATTTTGTAAGAAAGAAAAATCAAAGCACAGTGTTTCACAGGTTTAGCTTGTGCTTATCTAAGATCGGGGCAAGATTGCATGAAAATGTAGCCATAACAGAATAAAGCATTTATGGACAAAATGATGGGTCTTTATGTCTCTGTAAAAGCACAGTGATGAGGGGGGAAATATAGATGAAAAATGTAAGCTAAAAAGTAACAATTATAAGAAAAACTAAAATATCATGCCTTTCAAATGATCATTTTTCTGCTTTTAAGCTACAATTTGTCTAATATTACACCAGTGACTTTGCTGATGTATTAGGAAAAAGCTTGTTTTGCTTTCTTTTCTCGAGTGCCACCATTTTCTTGCTCTCATTCTCTTTCAGACTGCCAGATCATCTGACTCAGCAATTGTATAACTCTCTCACCCAATTTAAAGAAACAGCAGCTATCTAGAGAACAATGACTCCCCCAATTGAAAATCTAATTGTTAAATGTCCAACATCAGACACTTTGAATTTTACTCCATGCAATTTACATGCTGAATAGTTGAAGTTGAATATATTATATTTAACATTTAATTTTTAAAAGAAGCTTATTGAAACTTTCTTCCTAAATCACATGGTAAAGTTATCATTTTCTTCAAAAACAATTAGGAGGAGCTTAACAATAATAGGACACTTCAACTTCCATTATCTAATTTAATTATCACAATATCCTTATGTTTTCGATGTTTCATTTTTTCATTTCGTAGATCTGGAGACTGAGGCTCAGATAGGTTGCATGGCCTGCCAAAAGTCATTGACTAGTAATTCATATATAGTTGAACTTGGTTGCCCATGGAGTGCTATAAATATGTATATGGTTTCAGTTCCATCTCTTTTAGTTAATTATTATTTTGAAAGTCACTTAACCCCTTTGAGCCTCTACTATACTCAAGCATCAGCCATATAAGTCACAGTAAATATTTATTGGTTGAAAGGAGGTTAACATCTTTCAAAAATTAATTTTTTGACCAAAATAAAACCGATGAAAAATTCTCATATGCCTGTACATATAAGTTACTTATTCCTACCTTCAGTTAAAAGCAATAAGTGGGATACCTATTCACCAGCACAGGAACCACTTGAAGCATGCAGTTGAAAGATTATTTTCTTTAGCATTCACATGACCTGTGAGCAGATTCTATTTCTTTTACTTATTAGCTGTCATGGTACCAGAATGAAGTATGAGAAACTCTCAGTGCTTTCATGTTCTCATCTGTAAACCTGAGACCCTATGGTAGTCCCGTAATAAGAGGTAGATAAAACAGTACATGTGAAGATTCACTGTAAACTTTTGAACAGCATACGTTTGTCAGTTATTATAGTGCCTAATTAAACTATGCCCTTAAGAAAGCACGTTAGTTTTATACAGTAAATACCTACTTCATTATAATTTTTCAGTGTAGCTAGAAATTTCTAAACTCCACTTTAAAAATATACATATCATAATAAAAATATATCTATGTATTCAGACTCCTGGTATGTTCCAAGGTGTTAGGTAAAATCAGTGTAAATTTGCATACTTTTAAATTCACATCTGTACAGAAGCTCTATATGGTGGCCTTTAGGGTATGCCTCTAAGCTCTTCCAGTATTCATAATCATTAAAGAGATATTAAGCAGTGTTTGTGAACCCCTGTTTTCTAAGGCAGGAAATCAAGGTAGCTTTAGAAAACTGGAAAAAAGTTATTAGTCTATCTATCTAATAACCCAGAATAATAATTTCCAAAGGAATCACTGAAGATAACTGGATTTTTAATTCCTTCAGAATGGTTGTCACAGTCTGAATATCTGAATCAACAGTTTTGACCAAAACAATTTTCTAAAAATTCTTTAGTATAAAAAATTATGTGTGTGTGTCTGTGTGATGAAAGGAATGATAGGCAGAAACATTACTGTCATCCTTAAGACGTTCAAAATGCCTACCTTGGAGGGTGACCTTCAGTTATTTTTATGCAAATGTGAAGAAGTTATTTAGAAGTAGGATACCAAAGAATAACACAAAATACACTAAATAGTATGCTTTCTTAAGGCCAAATTGACTTGGGGGTTTTAAATCAGTACAGAGTAAACATACAGTATATTCTGTTATCATTGCCTTTTTGAAAAATTAATTATGGAAGTTATCATCTTAACTGTAACAACACAAAAGATAAAACTCTACCCTCAACCCAGAGACTCAAAGGAAAACATGAGTGGAAATGTTAAATCTGTATGTGAAAAGTGCTAAAACATGAATAGGAAGCATTTACTTATTTAATCAAAGTTTATTACATTTCATCAAGAAGTTGATTCCCTTGAGTGGAGTTGAATCACATTATCAGGTGAAGAATGTGATTTGGGGAAGAATAGTCTAACACAAGAAAATTTTCTTGCAATCTTTAATAATATCAGAGGGGAGATTGGCTTCAGAACTCTCCTAAGTTCAGGAAAGGACACAGAAAATTGAACATAACAGTAAGACTATAGAGTCCCAAGAAAGCAAGCTACTTTTAAAGGATAGTTTTTTAGAGGGGCAAAAGGGGGACAACCATTCTCCATTTGATGAGAAAAGCTTCCATGTAGATGGTCCCCCTGAAATTAGAGTATCCTAAACCATTGTTAAACCTATCAGTGAAACATGAATATTAAACCTCCACTCCCAGGAGTGAAAACTGAATACATTATTATTTATCTGTGACTTTCAACATTATCTCAGAACTCTAACAGCACATACATACATCAGCAGCATAAGCAGAAATGAGATATTTTATATGCTTGTGTTAGCAATTTAAAAGGACAGCATGTTTGAGAGGGGAAAATCTGTCCTATCAAGAATGAAAAAGAGGGAGGTTAGGAAAAGTAGTTTAGAGAAAGTAAATTTTGCAATTCCTCAGTTTTAACTGTAGTTTCTCCATCGTACCTTCCACTTGAAATGGACTCCAAGCAGTGGAGGTGGGTAGCAATGAATGCAGAGGAAACACTGAACACAGTGACACTCTCCAGTGTCACTTCTCATGATTTAATGAGGGGTTTTTTTTGGAAATTCTTCTGTCATAACATGGGAAACTTTGTTACAAAGAAGCTGTTTTTTCAGAGGGTTAGAATTCAGAGGTAGCATCATACCTTTTAGAAGAGAATTTGCTTGTTGAAACCACAGATACCTGCTAGAATGTACAGGAATTAATGAAAAATTACTCAAAAGGACATTTATTTTGATGACCTAAATGAATAACTTCATAATAAATGTCATATATATTCTCAAAAAATTAAAAAGCACCATTTATTGCGAGCCTACCATGCACCCAGATTTTTATATATCTGACATTCTTTATTCCTCACAGTAACCTTATGGGGTAAATTTTGTTTTCCCCACTTTGTGAGGTGAGGAAATAAAGGCTCAGAAAGTTTACATAACTTATTCAAGCCCACAGAGCTTGTAAATGAGAGGTCAGTTCTATCTAAGTTTAAAGACTACGCTTGTCCCACTTGCATATGTGTCATTTCCAAAATTATGATTAAGGATATGGTTGGCATTTCCCACCACCCACATTAAGTCCAATTAAGTAGCTGTGGCCATAGAAAGAATGGAGAATGGAGAGAGGAACTGAGTTCAACAGCTACAGCAAACATTTATTAGCTGAGTAACCATAGCTACATAGTTCCTCAATATGTACCACTCCTCCATTTTGTTATCTATAAATCAAAATGGTGGCTTTTTAAAAAGCAGTTTTGCAATATATTCAAGAGCCTTCTACCCTTTGAAAAACTGCAATACTATTTTTAGTAGCAATTAGAAACACCTTAAATATCTGACAACAGGGACATCATTAAGTAAATTATAACTATTTTTCCAGTGGGATGTGTTACAGCTGTTAAAAGTAGCATTTATGAAGTGTTTTTGGAGAAGTTTGGAAAATGCTGTAATAAGTTAGAAAAAGCTCATTTCAAAATTGCATAATATTCACAATGTAAAGATTAAGCAAAGAAAAAGGAAGAAGTATTTCAAAATGTTAATAATTATTGCTTTGTGTGGGGTAGTTTTTCATTTTCTATATGCAGCTAATTCCTTAATTATTTTTAAATATGTGAGCTTTAATCAGGAAAGCAAATCATTCAAAAATGAGGGGACTGAATTAAGTGACTTTCAGGGGACTTTGCGTGTCTTTGAGTTCCAAATTTCTATCAGTATATATTACTACTGAAGAATAATCACAGAAGCACAGTAGTTTCTGAAAATGGAGAGTCAGTAATCTTGGCCCAGGTTTTGCAACTTGCTGTAAAGCAGAGTCCTCAAAGAAAAGGAAGCATTGATGAGTTGTCCACAATATACTGGATAAATTATCATTAAGAAAACAGATATTGTAGTAGGGAGAGTGAGGACCTCTCAAACAGAACTAAGAATCTTAAGTTTGAACTTTATCTTCTTTTCCTTATTACTTAAACACTCTGAGCCTTTTTTTTGTCTGCATTATGAAGAAAGAATAATACTCTCTATCCCATGGGACAGCTGTGGGATTATAAATTACACATATAAAACTGCTTAATGCTTGTCACATAGTTGGGGTTGAAAAAATGATAGCCATTATTTTCTTGGCAACTTTTAATGAATTTTTTATTATCTCTATTTCTTTCTGCCTGTCTCCTCTAATTATGTTTATTACTTATTTTGTTCCTCAGGATGAGGCCAATTCTCAATATCTGTGCTGTACATAGTATACATATATACCAAATATGTGCATATAGTATGTACATACATACATACTGTGCTAATCTTTTAGTGTTCTCAGCTGATCAAATAGCTACAAATAGATATAACTAATTTGCCACAAGTAATTTATCAACGTAAAAAACATTTACAAAAAAGTTAAGGAATAATTGTTTCCATGAGCTGCAAAGATTCCTCATTTCACAAGAGTACACCCTAGAGATATTTTAATAGTAAATTTCTCACATAGATTTAAAATCACATTTGTTTTGCACATAATTTAGAAAAGACACCTGCCATATAATAAGTAATATACTTTTAAGTTTCCTTCAAAATATTCTTGGGAAGATGATACTAGGTAATGCTAATTCTATACCCAGTTAACATTTTGGAAACTAAGGTTGAAAATTCTGACTTAACTATACTTATGCGTTAAATCTACAACACATCAAAGAATTTTGCATTTTGTATTCCTTACTAAGATTCAGTTTGAGTAGGAAGATAAATTTTACAGTAACTCTGAATGAGCGAAGATAGCACAGAGTTTCTAAAAGAGTACCTTCCTTATAGCAAATACTAAATAATTGTGCTATATTGAATTTAATTAAATAGAGAATAGTAAAAGGGAGAAAGAAACATCCTCTGTTTTGAAACTTCTAGAGATCTACTCCCAGGGACACATTGTTTTTTCTTAGCAAATCTGTTTGGAGGTCTGCTCTACTTTCTCAGAGGTCTCCCTTTCATGCTGAAGCTATCTTTTTTCCTTGTGGAACATAAATAATTAAATACCTTGCAATTATTTACCTAAGAAAGTGTTTCTTTCCCGTTTAAAATGCTCTTACCACCCACATTGGACCTTGATTATCAGAATTTTTATCCGAGGCAGCTTCAGGAGCACTTTGGCACTTCGAGGCTAAACCACAATCTGTTTTTACATGTTTGTGATTATACCCATTTTGTAGATCAAGACATTGAAGCTAGTAAAAAAAAAAAAAAGTCATTTTTTCAGGGTAACAAAGTAGGTGGTAGAGCTAGGACAAGGACTCTAATTTCCTTACATTATTGCTTTTCTAAATTAAAGGGATGCATGGAATTATTCCTCCATTGCCTTTGCCTTCGAATAATTATCTATTGCACCCAATATCCTATTCTAGAACTCATCTATGAAGGCTTAACACAGCTGTACCTGGGAGCTCCATTACAGGGCATATATCTTGCTCTCATAAGCTACTTCCTAAGGAATTCTCTTTAATTATGGGATCTTCTCCAGACTCTGAAATCTTTTTTTCCTGGTAACACAAGTGTGAGGTGTCATTTATCAGAATGCATCACCCCAGTCTTCCCTCCTCAAATGATTACTGTAGGCTCCACTCAAGAGCTCATTCCAGTTCAAGACCACCTTCCTCCTCCAGAGAAGCAAATATATATATATATATATATATATATTTTTTTTTTTTTTTGGAGACAGAGTCTCGCTCTGTTGCCCAGGCTGGAGTGCAGTGGCGCGATCTCGGCTCACTGCAAGCTCCGCCCCCCAGGTTCACGCCATTCTCCTTCCTCAGCCTCCGGAGTAGCTGGGACTACAGGCGCCCGCCACCTCGCCTGGCTAATTTTTTGTATCTTTACTAGAGGTGGGGTTTCACCGTGTTAGCTAGGATGGTCTCGATCTCCTGACCTCGTGATCCGCCCGCCTCGGCCTCCCAAAGTGCTGGGATTACAGGCGTGAGCCACCGCGCCTGGCAGAGAAGCAAATATATTGATGGTTGTTACCAATACATGCTCTTGACTAAGAAACCTTCTTTCTTAATTAATATTGACAACTTTAAGCCGAGTGCCTGACATATATTAGGTACTCAGTTACTCTTTTTCAAATAAAGTTATGAATGATGATTCTAATAAAAGTAACTTATTTGTCTACTAGTTTTATTATGTTTATTTAATTCATTAGAACAGCCATGTACATAGTACAAAATTCAAACAATACAAATCATGGAATGTGAAAAGTAAGTCACATGCCCATCCCAGTTCTTCATTTCCTTACCTCACAGGTAACAGCTTTTCCTGTATCTCCCCAGAGATATTCTATGTATATTTTATTTTTAACACCAAGCTATATTTAAAACAATTATCTTTAATAATAATGTTAATATTGAAACTGGTAAAGAAATATATGTGTATTATCTCACCTCAAGCGTAAAGAATAGAACAAGAGAGAGCCCATTTTGAAAATTATGGACAATGAATCTAGAAATAATCTCAAAAGATTTTGCAGTCAAAAAATAATTCATTAGATACATGAGAACTCACTTGGTCTCAGTGTAGAGCTATTGCCTCAACTCCCTTTATTTTCCTAACAAAATCGTCTTGCTTATCCCATGAAATATGTGCATATCGTACCTTGCCAATCCTACGATGCCACGTCAGAACCAGAACCCAACTCTGGAACACTACCTTCTCAAGTATCTTTCTGTGTCTTTCTGGTAATATGTTGAATTAATATTCACATCTAGTATGACTAGTCTTTGATTCGTAGGGTTGCTGAAGTAGTAGCACCACTGCAGGGCTTTCTTTAGTTTAAAGAAAGTAATCAGGTGTCCCTACTGTGTCATGATCTCCACCCTAGCTGGGTTCTCCAGTCTGATTTTAAAGAACAAAACAAAAGGCTTCTCTGTCTGAGTCTTACTCAGCCCATCCTCTCTACTTATAAGAGGTATTCCAAACCTTTAGGATTCTCAAACTTCCTAACCCACCATCTTATTTTCACTCTGCAAACAAGCTAACCTCCTCATTCATAGAAGGAAGTGCCTCAACTTCCTCCCTGTTCTGACCTTCTCTCCCTCCCAAATCTATGTATCTCTTGTGACAAAATCTATAACCACCGCTGTACTTTGAGTTCTATTTCTTCATTACTTTTGAGGGACCTCGCATCCTCAAAAATGTCCTATCTTGCCTGTGTACTTAACTTTTCTTTTATTCTCTTCTAACTTTCCCTTCTCTTCACTTGGCCTTCCAGGTATGTGTGTGCTCAGGTCTCTTCCACCTTCCATCTGCCTCACTTCATGGCATAGGGCCTTGAACTATCACAACCAAGCTATGAAAGAGTAGTCAATGCAGTGTCCCCACTTCCTTGCCATCCCATCATCCTAGTTTTTCTTCTGACTCTCTGAGGAGTCCTTCACAGGCTGTTTTTCAGGAATAAGTCTAAATGAATTACTTTCAGTTTTCCTAAACTTCTATGCCTTTGCACATCCTCTTACCTCTGCCTAGAATATCTTTCTCCTTCTTTTCCATCTTTAAACTCTCACATCATTCTTCAAGACTGGGATCAGCTCTCAGCATCCAGAAGGCTTTGCCTACTAGAGACAAATGAGAATGAGTTTGATCCCCTTTTCATTTTCTTGTATCATTCTGTGCTTTATTTTGCTCTTCTAAGAGCAATACATGCCTCATTTAATCCCTAAACAACTGTTTGAGGCAAGTACAGTTATTATCCTAATCATGCAAATGAGAAAACAGAGGCCCAGACATGTTGAGTAACTTTGATAAAAGTTAAAGAACCAATAAGTGGAACAGTTGAGGTTTGAACCCTGGCAGTCTGACTCTAGAGATACTATGTTTGACCTACTCCCCTCTACCCCCACCCCATGTCTGCCCTTAGTTTCTGAGCTTGTTGAATGAACGAACAGGTGGTAGTCTTTTTTTGTTATAAGACTGATCAGAATTAAGACGGGTTTAAATTTCACAGTGCAGAATTTTCAAAACTGCGAAGGCAGTGCAAATCTAAAAAAAGAATGGCATTCTCAGGAAAGAGGAAAAGTAAGTGTGAGAATAATAACAATAACCAACAAACTTTAGTAAATTCTAGTAAATATAGTAAATTTTTACATTAAAAGCTTTTGGACATTATCATATTTTATGGCCACATGAAATATATTATAATCCCATTTTGCACATAGGAAATCTGAGACTGGCATAAGGAGCACCAAGATCCAGGACTTTATATTTTCATTTTTCTAGGATTTTGCACCTCAGGTCGATAGGTATGAGTAAACTGGGAGCATGGTGGGCTCTTTAACAGAAAAACTAGGAGTTTTCCCACTATTATTAACTATTTACATAAGATTTTTTTAAATTTTATTATTATTTATACTTTAAGTTTTAGAGTACATGTGCACAATGTGCAGGTTTGTTACATATGTATACATGTGCCATGTTGGTGTGCTGCACCCATTAACTCGTCATTTAGCATTAGGTATATCTCCTAATGCTATCCCTCCCCCCTCCCCCCTACATAAGATTTATAATAGATAATGGACTTCAATTTCTAGAGCAAAATGGCCCCACCCAAGGATGCCATAATCCTTCCAGAGCTCTACTGCATGATATGAGATATACATATCTAAAACTTGTTCTTGGTATTTCCAAAGCAATCAACTTTTACACCTGTTTATAATGCATCCAAATGTTGTTTTTATATGGTTGCATCTCCCATCTTCTTCACCAATAGCTATATATATTTTTCACGAGAGCTGAAAGAGTTCTTGATGTAGGAATCCATGGTAGAGTTTCAGAGAAATCCCTGAATTCCCTGAAAGTTTTATCTAGAAATACATGTGCAAGCGAACACATCTTTTTAAAAAAAATCATTACATACTTTCTTTTTTGAGAAGAAGGTATTTCAACAGACTCTTGAAGGAGCCTACTCTTCCCACTCTCCCACCCCCATTAAGAACCACTGTAGGCCGGGTACAATGGCTCATGCCTGTAATCTCAGCACTTTGGGAGGCTAAGGTGGGTGGATCACCTGAGGTCAGGAGTTCGAGACCAGCCTAGCCAACATAGTGAAACCCTTTCTCTACTAATAATACAAAAATTAGCTGGGTGTGGCAGCATGCGCCTGTAATCCCAGCTACTAGGGAGGCTGAGGCAGGAGAATTGCTGGAACCCGGGAGGCAGAGGTTGCAGTGAACCGAGATCGTGCGGTGCCATTTCACTCCAGCCTGGGCAACAGAGCGAAACTCCATCTCAAAAAAACACACAAAACAAACAATCAAACAAAAAGAACCATTGTATTAGTGATGGAAATGTGTTCCCTCCTTCCCATCCTGGCAACCACTTTTTCTTCCTCCTGCATCATAAAATACCTTAAACTAAACAAAAATAATTTTATTTATCGATAGTTTGAATTTTCCATATCATTGCTACACAGCTAATTGAGAGGTATCCCAAGGAAAATATAAATGGTACAGTAATGCATTGTAGATTTTAATAACATACTTGACATCCCAAATTGTTTTCATTAACTTCATTTTAAAAACTACATGTTTTAAAATCAAGCAGACACTAAAAGTACAAGATATACTGGGTCTACAAGGTTTAAGTCAACCAGGGATTGAAATATAACTTTTAAACAGAGCTGGATTATCCAGTAGGCAGGTTAAGCATGTGCTTAAGCCATCAGCAAAGTCTGAGCAATCCATTTTTTAAAACGTAGTACATGTTTTTGAAAAGCTTAAAAAGTAGTAGTCACAGGAAAAATTAGAACTTTTACCTCCTTGTGCTTGTTATACTCTTTAGTGCTGTTTAACTTTTCTTTGTAAGTGAGGGTGGTGGAGGGTGCCTATAATCTTTTCAGGGAGTAGGGTCTTCTTGGTCTTTCTTTCTTTCTTTTTTTCTTGAGACCGAGTTTCGCTCTTGTCTCCCAGGCTGGAGTGCAATGGCGCGATCTCGGCTCACTGCAACCTCCGCCTCCTCCTGGGTTCAAGCGATTCTCCTACATCAGCCTCCGGAGTAGCTGGGATTACAGGCATGCGCCACCAAGCCCAGCAAATTTTGTATTTTTTAGTAGAGACAGGGTTTCGCCATGTTGGTCAGGCTTGTCTCGAACTCCTGGCCTCAGGTGATCCGCCTGTCTCGGCCTCCCAGAATGCTGGGATTATAGACGTGAGCCACCGCATCCGGACTTTCCTTTTATGTAATAGTGATAATTCTATCCAAAGCATTTTTTTTTTTTTTTTGAGTCGGAGTCTCATTCTGTCACCCAGGCTGGAGGGTGGTGGCGCGATCTCGGCTTACTGCAACCTCTGCCTCCCAGGTTCCTGCCTCAGCCACCTGAGTAGCTGGAATTACACACGTGCGCCACCATGGCCAGCTAATTTTTGTATTTTTAGTAGAGACAGGGTGTCACCATTTTGGCCAAGCTGGCCTCGAACTCCTGACCTCAGGTGATCTGCCCGCCTCGGCTTCCCAAAGTGCTGGGATTACAGGTGTGAGCCACCGCGTCCTGCTCCAAAGTATTTTCTTTCTATGCCTCAAAACAAGATTGCAAGCCAATCCTCAAAGCGGATAATTCAAGAGCTAACAGGTATTAGCTTAGGATGTGTGGCACTGTTCTTAAGGCTTATATGTATTAATACATCATTTAAACTCACAACAACCCCTATAAAGCAGGGGGCACTCATATTCCCTTCCCCCTTTATAATTAAGAAAAATGCAAGGTATTTTCAGTAGGAAAGAGAAATGTGAGAAGTGTGAAGGAGACAGGACAGTGTGTAAAGCTGGTCTTTGGATCACTGCAACTCTGCTTCCAGAACACTCAGCACTTTTTCTGGTCTAGGAATTATGACTTTGAGAATGGAGTCCGTCCTTCCAATGACTCCCTCCCCATTTTCCTATCTGCCTACAGGCAGAATTCTCCCCCGTCCGTATTAAATAAACCTCATCTTTTCAGAGTCTGCTCTTATACCAGGCAATGTACACGTCTGAAAAACCCTTGCCCCAGACAGCCGTTTTACACGCAGGAGGGGAAGGGGCGGGGAAGGAGAGAGCAGGCCGACTCTCCAAAAGGAATCCTTTGAACTAGGGTTTCTGACTTAGTGAATCCCGCGCTCCCGAAAATCAAGGGTTGAGGGGATAGGGGGACGCTTTCTAGTCGTACAAGCGATTTCGATTCTCGGTGGGGCTCTCACAACTAGGAAAGAATAGTTTTGCTTTTTCTTATGATTAAAAGAAGAAGCCATACTTTCTCTATGACACCAAACACCCCGATTCAATTTGGCAGTTAGGAAGGTTGTATTGCGGAGGAAGGAAACGGGGCGGGGAGGGGGGATTTCTTTTTAACAGAGTGAACGCACTCAAACACGCCTTTGCTGGCAGGCGGGTTAGCGCGGCTGGGAGCAGGGAGGTCGGAGGGCGGTGTGGGGGGCAGGTGGGGAGGAGCCCAGTCCTCCTTCCTTGCCAACGCTGGCTCTGGCAAGGGCTGCTTCCGGCTGGTGCCCCCGGGCGAGACCCACCCTGGGGCGACTTCAGGGGTGCCACATTCGCTAAGTGCTCGGAGTTCATAGCACCTCCTCCGAGCACTCGCTCACGGCGTCCCCCTGCCTGGAAAGATACCGCGGTCCCTCCAGAGGAGTTGAGGGACAGGGTCGGAGGGGGCTCTTCCGCCAGCACCGGAGGAAGAAAGAGGAGGGGCTGGCTGGTCACCAGAGGGTGGGGCGGACCGCGTGCGCTCGGCGGCTGCGGAGAGGGGGAGAGCAGGGAGCGAGCGGCGGGGAGCAGCATGGAGCCTTCGGCTGACTGGCTGGCCACGGCCGCGGCCCGGGGTCGGGTAGATGAGGTGCGGGCGCTACTCGAGGCGGGGGCGCTGCCCAACGCACCGAATAGTTACGGTCGGAGGCCGATCCAGGTGGGTAGAGGGTCTGCAGCGGGAGCAGGGGATGGCGGGTGACTCTGGAGGACGAAGTTTGCAGGGGAATCGGAATCAGGTAGCGCTTCGATTCTCCGGAAAAAGGGGAGGCTTCCTGGGGAGTTTTCAGAAGGGGTTTGTAATCACAGACCTCCTCCTGGCGACGCCCTGGGGGCTTGGGAAGCCAAGGAGGAGGAATGAGGAGCCACGCGCGTGCAGATCTCTTGAATGCTGCGAAGATCTGAAGGGGGGAACATATTTGTATTAGATGGAAGTATGCTCTTTATCAGATACAAAATTTACGAACGTTTGGGATAAAAAGGGAGTTTTAAAGAAATGTAAGATGTGCTGGGACTACTTAGCCCCCAATTCACAGATACCTGGATGGAGCTTATCTTTCTTACTAGGAGGGATTATCAGTGGAAATCTGTGGTGTATGTTGTAATAAATATCGAATATAAATTTTGATCGAAATTATTCAGAAGCGGCCGGGCGCAGTGCCTCACGCCTTGTAATCCCTTCACTTTGGGAGATCAAGGCGAGGGGAATCACCTGAGGTCGGGAGTTCTAGACTAGCCTGGCCAACAGGTGAAACCTCGCCTCTACTAAAAATACAAAAAGTAGCCGGGAGTGGTGGCAGGCGCCTGTAATCCTAGCTGCTCGGGAGGTTGAGGCAGGAGAATCGCTTGAACCCGGGAGGCTGAGGTTGTAGTGAACAGCGAGAGGGAGCCACTTCACTCCAGCCTGGGTGACAGAGTGAGACTGTCGAAAGAAAGAAAGAGAGAAAGAGAGAGAGAGAGATAAATTATTCAGAAGCAACTACATATTGTGTTTCTTTTTAACTGAGTAGGGCAAATAAATATATGTTTGCTGTAGGAACTTAGGAAATAATGAGCCACATTCATGTGATCGTGCCAGAGGTAATATGTAGTTACCATTTTGGGAATATCTATTAACATTTTTGCTCTTTTGCTATCTTTAGCTTACTTGATATCGTTTATTTGTGATAGAGTTTTCAGTTCCTCATTTTTGATCAGTGGTGTTTCTCCTCTCCCTACTCCTGTTTTGTGAGAGAGTTAGGGGAGGATTTAAAAGTAATTAATACATGGGTAACTTAGCATCTCTAAAATTTTGCCAACAGCTTGGACCCGGGAGTTTGGCTTTGTAGTCCTACAGTATCTTAGAAGAGACCTTATTTGTTTAAAAACAAAAAGGAAAAACAAAAGTGGATAGTTTTGACAATTTTTAATGGAGAAGGGAGAAGAGCATGTAGAAAAGGGGAAATGATGTTGGCTTAGAATCCTAACTACATTGGTGTTTAATATAGGAACATTTATTTATATAACATTTTAAAGTACTAAATTCATATTAATATATTATTAAGTGGGTTTAAGCATCCTACACATTTTAATCCAATTGATTCATTTTCTTTTTGCTTTGGATTTCTATCATGATTTAAATATTTACATATGGGTTACTTTTTAGATTTTTTCATACTATGAAATATAAGAAAAACCTTTAAGGCTAGTTTTATGACCAAGATGAAGGACTTCACTGAATACACAAAACAATAAATATACTGCAACATTTTGTCTTTCTTTTTGTAGCTGCAATTTGGTTTGCTTATACTTTCTCTTTGTCTCTTTGAAAACTGAGTCAGTTTCACTTTCTCAGGACAGGATTTAATTAACCATAATATAATTTAGTATAATTCTTTGATTTAGGCAAATTATGCAATTTGTGTTTAGTATGAAATGTACCTAAAAATAAGTAACTCCTCTTTAACACCACCATCCTCAAACTAATATAACAAATAACAATTATCCTAAAATAAATTGTCTACTTCCACCATGCAACACTCAAATTTTAAGGTTGCTGTGACTGCAGACAGTATTTTAAAATTCCTCTCTGGAAATGGCTTTGTTTCCAAGATGATTTAGGAACCAAAGAGGTGACGATCTCTTGTTTAATGAACTCTCAAATCATAAACCTGGGAAGTGTTTTAGTTTCCTACTGCTGCTGTTACAAATTATCACAAATGTGTTAGCTAAAACAAACACAAAATTATTATTTTATAGTTCTAGAGATCAGAAGTCAAAAATGGGTCCACAGGGTTTCATTCCTTTTGGAAACTCTAAGGAGCAATCTGTTTCCTTGTCTTTTCCAGCTCCTAGTGACCATCAGATTCCTTGGCTCATGGTCCCTGTATTTTCTCTGTGGCCTGTGCTTCCATTCTTATATCTTCTCTCTGACTGTGACCCTCTAATAAAAACACTTGGGGTTATGTTGGGCCCACCCTGAAAATTCTGGATAATCTTCCTCAAGACCATTAATTAAATCACATCTGCAAAGCCTCTTTTGCCACATAAGTTAATATATTAACAGTTTTTGAGGATTAGGACATAGACATTGGGGGGAGCATTATTCAGCCTACCACAGGAAGGAATTTTAGGGCTAATTAGACCAGCCTTCTTATTTTATACTTGAAGAAATTGAAGTTTTGGAATTGGAGAGCATTATGCTAAATGAAATAAGCCAAACACAGAAAGACAAATATCACATGTTCTCACTTATCTGTGAAATATAAAACAATTACATTCTTAGCAGTAAAGAGTAGAATGGTGGTTACTGGAGCTGGGGGGTGGGAGGAATGGGGAGATGGTAATCAAGATACAAAGCCTCAGTTAAGATGGGAGGAATTAGTTTGATTTTTTTTTTTTGAGATGTGTTTCACAGCATGATGAATATAGCTAAATAGTAAATCCCAAATGCTCTCATTTGACAAAAACGTCAAATATTTGAGATGATGGATAGGTTACTTAGCTTGACTTAATAATTCCCCATTGTGTTCAAAGATCATAACGTCATATTGTATACATAAATATATACAACTGTACTATGCCAATATATAATTTTAAAGCTAATATAATGAAAAATAAATTGAAGTTCAACATTCCCAGAAGCTAAGGGTAACTTAAAAGTTTTGTGAGAATTTGTCTTAACAAACAAACAAGTTTTCTCTTTTTAACAATTACCACTTCTGCGCTTGGATATACAGCAGTGAACAAAAAGAAAAAAAAATCTCCAGGCCTAACATAAATTCAGGAAGAAATTTCAGTAGTTGTATCTCAGGGGAAATACAGGAAGTTAGCCTGGAGTAAAAGTCAGTTTGTCCCTGCCCCTTTGCTATTTTGCCCCTGCCTCACAGTGCTCTCTGCCTGTGACGACAGCTCCGCAGAAGTTCGGAGGATATAATGGAATTCATTGTGTACTGAAGAATGGATAGAGAACTCGAGAAGGAAATTGGAAACTAGAAGCAAATGTAGGGGTAATTAGACACCTGGGGCTTGTGTGCTGGTCTGCTTGGCAGTGAGGGGGCTTCACACAAGCTTCCTTTCCGTCATGCCGGCCCCCACCCTGGCTCTGACCACTCTGCTCTCTCTGGCAGGTCATGATGATGGGCAGCGCCCGCGTGGCGGAGCTGCTGCTGCTCCACGGCGCGGAGCCCAACTGCGCCGACCCCGCCACTCTCACCCGACCCGTGCACGACGCTGCCCGGGAGGGCTTCCTGGACACGCTGGCGGTGCTGCACCGGGCCGGGGCGCGGCTGGACGTGCGCGATGCCTGGGGCCGTCTGCCCGTGGACCTGGCTGAGGAGCTGGGCCATCGCGATGTCGCACGGTACCTGCGCGCGGCTGCGGGGGGCACCAGAGGCAGTAACCATGCCCGCATAGATGCCGCGGAAGGTCCCTCAGGTGAGGACTGATGATCTGAGAATTTGTACCCTGAGAGCTTCCGAAACTCAGAGCATTCATTTTCCAGCACAGAAAGTTCAGCCCGGGAGACCAGTCTCGGGTCTTGCCTCAGCTCACGCGCCAATCGGTGGGATGGCCTGAGTCTCCCTATCGCTCTGCCCCGCCAGGGCGGCAAATGGGAAATAACCCCGAAATGGACTTGCGCACGTGAAAGCCCATTCTGTACATTATACTTCCCAAAGCATACCACCACCCAAACACCTACCCTCTGCTAGTTCTAGGCCTAGACTGCGGAGCAATAAAGACTCAAGAGGCTAGAGGTCTAGTGCCCCCTCTTCCTCCAAACTAGGGCCAGTTGCATCCACTTACCAGGTCTGTTTCCTCATTTGCATACCAAGCTGGCTGGACCAACCTCAGGATTTCCAAACCCAGTTGTGCGTGGCATCATCTGGAGATCTCTCGATCTCGGCTCTTCTGCCCAACTCAACTAACCCGACCCTCCTCAACTAATCTGACCCTCCGCTTTATGCGGTAGAGTTTTCCAGAGCTGCCGCAGGGGGTTCTGAGGACATCAGGACCGAGACTTCGCTGACCCTGGCAGTCTGTGCACCGGAGTTTGCAGCACTCTATGGCAGACAGAGGCCCTCTCCTTTCCCTCTTAAACTTGTGCAAGAGATCGCTGAGCGATGAAGGTAGAATTATGGTCCTCCTTGCCCTTGCCTTTCCCTTTGTGATCTCAAAGCATCCTCCCTCCGCCCCCATTCCATGGCCCCAGTTCCCTACCCCCACAGCTGTCTGCTGAAAGTGCCAACATTACTCAATTGTTTCTGGGGGAGGAACACTTTTTTTTAAAATAAAATAGATATATGAAGCAGTACACGGGAATAAACACGAATATTTAAGGTAAAACATGACCTTGAAGATTATGAAATCCATCTTATTTTGGCCCAGAACAGGGACACTGGGCTCCTTGGGCCATAGGGGAGCCAGGGAGGACAGGGTGGAGAGTTAGCTCTAAGCCCTCTGCTTGGAGATGCTGTAAATACAGAACGCAAAATCACCTTCGAAGTTAAAGACGCGAAGTTCTTTACTCGGCCCTTCTCCCCCCCAATTCCGTCCAGTTACAGCTAGCATCCAGGTCCCGGTGAAGAAGGAGACTTCGGCTCCAGTTACAACTAGCATCCGGGTCCCGATTTAGAAGGAGCTGCCAATTACAGCGCAGTTCCAGGGCTGAGCAAAAAGCCGGAGGAGCCAAGTGGGAGAGGGAGTAAAACTATTGAATTGGGCCACAAGCAAATGAATAAACTGAACGACTCTTAACCAAACCTAATATATTTAATCCAAACACACAAGTCTTTCATTTCTTCCCTCCTCCCTTCCTTCTCTTACTCTCCAACACCCCCTCTTCAAGCACAATTAATTATATGGTTAGATTCTACTGCATGATCAGCCCTGTTCTAGGTGGTGGGCACGCCAAGGTGAATGAGACCAGACAAGAGTCTTGCCCTCATGGGGTTTACATTTGGAGACAGGGTCGATCTGTTGCCCAACCTGGAGTGCAGTGGCGCGATCACAGCTCACTGCAGCCTCAACCTCCCTGGCTCAAGGGGTTCTCCCACCTGAGCCTCCCGACTAGCTGGGACCACAGGTGCACGCCACGACGCCTGGGTTTGTTTGTTTGTTTGTTTGTTTGTTTAATAGAGACGAAGGTCTCACCATGTTATCTGGGCTCAAGCGATCATCCCCCCTCCTCTCCTAAAGTACTGCGATTACAGTCCCAAGCTGTCGTGCCCGACCTGGGAAACAGACGTTAAGGAAGATAACAATCTATTTTCAGAGAGCGAGTTTATAAAACCAATGCAATGGGTAAATATGAAGTGTGAATAGGAGGAGAAGCTAAAGAGTGGTCGGAGAATCTAATGATAGCTACGGGAGGAAGAAACTCAAGTGCAAATGCTGCCTCAGGAATAAACGTAAAAAGAGACTCTCAAGTGCAAATGCTGCCTCAGGAATAAAATAATCTTGAGACTCTCAAGTGCAAATGCTGCCTCAGGAATAAAATAATCTTGAGACTCTCAAGTGTAAATGCTGCCTCGGGAGAACCGAACGGCGAGCTGGAGCCCACACGCAACGAGATTAGAGAGGAAGGCAGAAGCCAGATCACATGAATAAATGAGCATCCATTTTGTTTCAGAAATGATCGGAAACTATTTGTGGGTTTGTAGAAGCAGGCATGCGTAGGGAAGCTACGGGATTCCGCCGAGGAGCGCCAGAGCCTGAGGCGCCCTTTGGTTATCGCAAGCTGGCTGGCTCACTCCGCACCAGGTGCAAAAGATGCCTGGGGATGCGGGAAGAGAAAGGCCGCATCTTCACACCTTCGCGCCTGGCATTGTGAGCAACCACTGAGACTCATTATATAACACTCGTTTTCTTCTTGCAACCTTGCGGGCCGCGCGTTCGCGCTTTCTCTGCCCTCGGCCGGGTGGACCTGGAGCGCTTGAGCGGTCGGCGCGCCTGGAGCAGCCAGGCGGGCAGTGGACCAGCTGCTGGACTAGGGAGGTGTGGGAGAGCGGTGGCGGCGGGTACATGCACATGAAGCCACTGCGAGAACTTTGTCCATAAGTATTTCAATGTCGGTAGGGACGGCAAGAGAGGAGGGCGGGATGTGCCGCACATCTTTGACCCCAGGTTTCTAACGCCTGTTTTCTTTCTGCCCTCTGCAGACATCCCCGATTGAAAGAACCAGAGAGGCTCTGAGACACCTCCGGAAACTTAGATCATCAGTCACCGAAGGTCCTACAGGGCCACAACTGCCCCCACCACAACCCACCCCGCTTTCGTAGTTTTAATCTAGAAAATAGAGCTTTTAAAAATGCCCTGCCTTTTAACGTAGATATATGCCTTCCCCCACTACCTTAAATTTCCATTTATATCATTTTTTATATATTCTTATAAAAATGTAAAAAAGAAAAACACCGCTTCTGCCTTTTCACTGTGTTGGAGTTTTCGGGAGCGAGCATTCACGCCCTAAGCGCACATTTATGTGGGCACTTCTTGCGAGCCTCGCAGCCTCCGGAAGCTGTCGACTTCATGACAGGCATTTTGTGAATTAGGGAAGCTCAGGGGGGTTACTGGCTTCTCTTGAGTTACACTGCTAGCAAATGGCAGAACCAAAGCTCAAATAAAAATAAAATAATTTTCATTCATTCACTCATTTATTGTCAACATTTACTGAGCACCTATTACAACAATTTCATTGCATGGAAGACAGCATCGTTTCTGACACTCACTGTTGTTTCATGTATCTCTTAGAAAAACGCTGCTGTTAGACATCTAACACTATTTATCTTGAGGTGATAAAATATCAAAAGCCGTGTCTCAAGATCGATGAAATGCGGTTAAAATGATGAATAGAAACTCTAGGGGGAACCTCATAACGATAGACTCTAGACTGGCACATCTGGAGATCCGTATTTATCCGGCTTCCGCTTCCAAATCACGCGAGGTTTGGGATATTTTGCTCACTAGGCCTCAGCCAGGTAACTGAATCCAGCCAAACCTAGCCCACACAGTCTCGGAATCCGACTCGGCTCCCAGTCCCCGCCTCGGCGTTCTGAGACCCCCAGGCTGGGGTTCCAGAGGGCTGTGAGGTGGCGAATGACTGCTGCCAAACCGGAAGGAACTCTGCGGTTCTCTGCCACAGTGGGATTGTTGCAGGCACGCGGCTCAGACTTCACTGCGGTTGGGAGATGCTCCTGTCCACGCTGCCTCATCCCATGCTGGAGCACTGCACCTCTATTTTTTTTTTTGAGGGTACACGCCACATAAAATAAAACTCAAAATTTTAAAGAGCAGAATTCAGTGACATTTAGTACAATGTTATGCAACCATCACTCTTATCTAGCCCAAAACATTTTCGTCAACTGCATAGGAGGCCCCATTAAGCACACCTGTTAAACCCTTCTTGCCTCCAACTCCTGGCAACTACAAATCTCCTTTTGTCTCTATGGATTTACCTATTCTGAATATTTCTTATAAATGGGATCATACAATATGTGACCTTCCGTGTCTGGCTTCTTTCACCAAGTGTAGTGTTTTGGGGGTTCATTCCTGCTGCAGCATGTATCAGTACCTCATTTCATTTTATGGCTGAATCATATTCCATTGTATGAATATACTGGAAATTACTCATCTACTCATCCAGTGATGAACATCGAGTTGTTTTTTGGCTTAAAATTATTCATAGTGTTCTCATATAAATATAAATATGTAATTATTATTTTTATTCATATTTATTACATTATTATTTATATTTATATATTTATTGTATTATAATATAATAATTTTATAATATTATACTATGATAATATAACAGACCGACTCCTATGGTCTGTCGGTGTGCTCTTCCACTGGCGTGCTCCCTTCCGCTGGGGTGCCCCGCTCCACGTCCAGCTCCTCCGATGAGTTCCTCTGGACATAGAGCCGCTTGTGTGTCTGCCTGCTGGGATCTCAGGGTTTTCACAGGCAAAGGATGGGGGCGTGGCGGGACAGGGTGGTCTTGGGATATGCAACATTTGGGCGTGAAGGAAGGAGTGCCTGTCCTCACCTAGGTCCAATGGGCACAGGCCCAGGGGAGGGCCCTTACCAGGGACCCGTCTTTGTCTACCCAACACTTCCCTGCCCCTCTTCCCTGTCATTGCGTTTCAGTTACCTTTGCCTTGGTTCAGCACTCACTGCTGTAAAACTTTCTTACTGTTTCCCAGAGTTCCCACGAAGTCAATTTTGGCAGCTTTTGCTTATTTTTCTGTGTTTCTATATAGGAATGGGCCCTACGAGCTCACTACTGTGCCACTTTTGCTATTATCTTTTGTTGTTGTTGTTCAATTTGTTTTGTTTGAGGGCAGGATGGTCAAATGCTTATGATGTGCCAATTTCCTGCCTCCATATATCTCCTGTGCCTGGTACGCAGTGCCCATGCCCGGCATCCTCGCTTTCTGGGCATCTGTCTGTCAACATTTCTCTGAAGCTCGCTAGCTCTACCACTCAGCTGTCCCCCTGAAAATTTTCTCCACCTTCCCCCGCAGCTGTAGGAAGCTCACCTTCCTCCTTACCCTTCCTTAACCCCACTCCTGTTCTCTCCCTTTTTCCCCCTTCCCCCCTCCCCCCCATTTCCCCGACTTCTGCTGGGGATGGGAGGGATAACCGATTCACAGACATTCCCCTCCCCCTCGCCGCTTCTCGGGCGATTGCTGATTCGCAGTCCTACGCTCCACTCGCCAGCAGGCTCCGCTGTGGTGTGAGCACCTCGGGGAGCGCAAAGGCGTCCGCTTTGAGGCACTGGGCCTCGGGCCAGGCAGAGGCTATCTCCGGGACCCTTTTATGGAGATCTGCTGTTAAAGCCCACGCGTGTTTCCCGAGCACACCGAGCACACGCACACTGGCCTGACGACTCCAGGGAGGGACCTGCTCCGGAACCGCGAACTAGACCCGGGTCCCAGAACTACCCGTGGAGGAGGACGCAGTAACCTGCGAAGCAGGCTGAGAGACTCGGATGGGCTTTCTCCAGTGAAAAAAAGGAAGCCAGAGGGGAAGGGTGGATGGAGCAGGAAGAAGGACGGATTCTAAGCATGGCTGTTCGAGGCCCTGAGGCTGCAGAATTGACTGCAGGACTGCGGTTTGGAGGCGGGGACTTTCCATAACCACGGACGAAAGAAACCTCCGAACCAACCGATTGAGCACGAGGGCTTTGCAGCAGAAGGGCAATAAAAGGCCCTGCCCACCGAAACCTGTAAAAGTTTCCTTTGGCAGCACGCGTCACGAGCGAGGGTGACAGGCCCAGGAGCGCCCGGGTGCGGCGACCTCGGAGCCCGCGGGACGGGAGAGCAGCCCTTCCTTTGGGCGGGCCTCCAGCACCAAAACTGGCTGGGATCCTTCCTGGGGCCCACGCCAGTTGCCACACACCCCAAGTACTCTGTATGCAGGCCAGGTGGGAGGGTCTTCACTTCTCCTCCACCTCCTTCCAGATCTCACATGTCTCATTTACGTAATAAAGTTCAGGAAATAGCAGAAAACAATTTTTTTTTTTTTTTTTTTTTTTTTTTTTTTTTGAGACGGAGTCTTTCTCTGTCGCCCAGGCTGGAGTCCAGTGGCGCGATCTCGGCTCACTGCAACCTCCGCCTCCCGGGTTCAAGCGATTCTCCTGCCTCAGCCTCCTGAGTAGCTGGGATTACAGGCGCCCGCCACAACACCTTTTTAGTAGAGATGGATTTTCACCATTTTGGCCAGGCTGATCTGGAACTCCTGACCTCAAGTGATCCGCCCTCCTCGACCTCCCAAAGTGTTGGGATTACAGGCCTTAGCCACCGTGCCGGTCCAGAAAAGCATATTTAAAAACTACAGATTGATATCCCTGTTGGGCATTGATGCTAAAATCCTTAACAAAATACTAGCTAACAGAATCCAACAACATATCAAAAAATAATCCACCATGACATGATCAAATGGGTTTCATACCACTAATGTAGGGATGGTTTAACATATGTGATACACCACAAAAACAGAATTAAAAACAAAACATCACATGATCATCTCAATAGATGCAGAAAAAGCATTTGACAAAATTCAGCATCCCGTTATGATTAAAACTCTCAGCAAAATTGGCATACAAGGGACATACCTTAATGTAATAAAAGCCATCTATGAAAACCCACAGCCAACATAATACTGAATGGGAAAAGTTGAAAGCATTTCCTCTGAAAATTGGAAAAAGGATGCCCACTCTCACCACTCCTCTTCAACATAGTACTGGAAGTCCTAGCCAGAACAATCAGATGAGAGAGAAAAATAAAGGGTATCCAAATCGGTAAAAAGGAAGTCAAACTGTCACTGTTTGCTGACGATATGATCGTTTACCTTGAAAACCCTAAGGACTCCTCCAGAAAGCTACTAGAATTGATAAAAGAATTCAGCAAAGTTTCTGGATACAAGATTCATGTATACAAATCAGTAGCTCTTCTATACACAAACAGCGACCAAGCAGAAAATCAAATCAAGAACTTAACCCATTTTACAATAGCGGCAAAAAAAAAAAAAAACAAAAAACAAATCAAATCAAATACTTAGGAATATGCCTTACCAGGGAGTCAAAAGACCTCTACAAGAAAAACTACAAAACACTGCTGAAAGAAATAATAGACAACATACAAATGGAAACATATCCCATGCTCATGGATGAGTAGAATCAATATTGTGAAAATGGCCATACCACCAAAAAAATCTACAAATTCAATGCAATCCCCATCAAAATACCACCATCATTCTTCACAGAATTAGAAAAAACAATTCTAAAATTCATATGAAACCAAAAAAGAGCCTGCATAGCCAAAGTAAGACCAAGCAAAAAGAACAAATGTGGAGGCATCATGCTACCTGCTTTCAAACTATACTATAAAGGCATAGTCACCAAAACAGCATGTACTAGTATAAAAATAGGCACATAGACTGATGGAACAGAACAGATAACTCAGAAATAAACCCAAATACTTAGAGCCAACTGATCTTTGATACAGCAAACAAAAATATAAAATGGGGAAAGGACACCCTTTTAAACAAATGTTGCTGGGATAATTGGCTAGCCACACATAGGAGAATGAAACTGGATCCTCATCTCTCACCTTATACAAAAATCAACTCAAGATGGATTAAGGACTTAAACCTAAGACCTGAAACTATAAAAATTCTAGACAATAACATTGGAAAAACCCTTCTAGACATTGACTAGGCAAGGATTTCATGACCAAGAACCAAAATGCAAATGCAATAAAATCAAAGGTACATAGCTGGGACCCAATTAAACTAAAGAGTTTTTCCACAGCAAAAGGAACAGTCAGCAGAGTAAATAGACAACCCACAGAGTGGGAGAAAACCTTCACAATCTATGCATCTGACAAAGGACTGATGTCCAGAATCTACAATAAACTCAAACAAATCTGTAAGAAAAAAACAATCAATTCCGTCAAAAAGTGGGCTAAGGACATGAAAAGACAATTCTCAAAAGAAGATATGCAACTGACCAACAAACATATGAAAAAATGCTCAACATCACTAATGATCAGAGAAATGCAAATCAAAACCACAATGCTATACTCCTGCAAGAAAGGCCATAATCAAAAAATCAAAAAACAGTAGATTTTGGCATGGGTGTGGTGAGCAGGGAACACTTTTACACCACTGGTGGGAATGTAAACTAGTACAGCCACTATGGAAAACAGTGTGGAGATTCCTTAAAGAACTAAAGGTAGAACTACCATTTGATCCAGCAATCCCACTACTGGGTTTCTACCCAAAGGAAAAGGAATCATTATTTGGTAAAGATACTTGCATACACATGTTTATAGCAGCACAATTCACAATAGCAAAATCATGGAACTAACCCAAAAGCCCGTTAATCAATGAGTGGATAAAGAAACTGTGGTATATATATATATAATGGAATACTACACAGCCATAAAAAGGAATGAATTAACAGCATTTGCAGTGGCCTGGATGAGAATGGAGACTATTATTCTAAGTGAACTACCTCAGGAATGGAAAACCAAGTATTGTATGTTCTCACTGATATGTGGGAGCTAAGCTATGAGGATGCAAAGGCATAAGAATGATACAATGGACTTTGGAGACTTAGGGGGAAGAGATGGAGGGGGCGAGGGATCAAAGACTACAAATATGGTGCAGTGTATCCTGCTCAGGTGAAGGGTGCACCAAAATCTCACAAATCACCACTAAAGAACTTACTCATGTAACCAAACACCACCTGTACCCCAATAACTTATGGAAAAATAAATAAAAAATGAGCAGCATTTGCTATCCTTTGAAATTGGAAAAAATAGAACAAAATAAATGAATACATCATCATTTCCCTTTTCCACTATTTGAACTGTTCTTTGAGTGAGTTGTCTTACAACATTTCAGTAGTTTTCTGAATTCTCAACTGTCTCTCAAATAGCTAACATCATAATTGACTGTTGCTACAATTTATCTATACACTGTTTGGTCTTAGAGAACTATTTCTCTAGGGAATAGAAGCCAAAGAACAGATCAGAGAACATTGCTGTTACATTTTCTGTCTATGGATTAGTATTTGAGATTATTTAAGTTGTTACCTCCATTAATATCTTTAAGGCATTTCTGAAGAAATCGAAAATAAGCACTGCAAAATCCCTGTCTCCATTCAGAAGGATAATGTAGCTGCCCCAGAGCCTGTTTGCACTCATTACTAAAAAAAGATATATGAAATCTGGAAGGAAGTAATGCGCAGAGCTCTAACTCTGTAAGTAATATTCTTATTCCTTACTTCATTCAAGAAATAATCAGTGGCCACCTACTGTGTGCCAGGTATTGTGCTAGGTAATAACAGTAAAGGACTAAACGTCTATCTCAAAGGGAAGATAAAACAAAAGTATGAAGTACTGGTGTTGTTCATAAACTTTTCAATGTTCTGTTCTAGATGCTACCTTCTGAGAGAGTCTTCCCCATGGCACAGAGAAAAATTTATTAACAGACTAAATCCCTCCTGTTCCCCTAACTAAGATGAGCCTTCGTGATTTGGTAGAGTGCCAAAAAGATTTAAAAAACAAATTTGGCTGGATGCGGTGGTCCACGGCTGTAATCCCAGCACTTTGGAAGGCAGAGGCGGGTGGATCACATGAAATCAGGAGTTCGAGACCAGCCTGACTAACATGGTGAAACCCCATTTCTACTAAAAATACAAAAATTAGCTGGGCGTGGTGGCACTTGTCTGTAATCTCAGCTACTCCAGAAGCGGAGGCAGGAGACTCGCTTGAACCTGGGACGTGGAGGTTGCAGTGAGCAGATTTTGCAGCATTGCACTCCAGCCTAGGTAACAAGAGTGAAACTCCATCTCAAAAAAAAAAAAAAAAAAAATTGAATAGCTCTACCCAGAAAAAGCTGGGGATAAGTATTTTCTCATAATTGGAGGTGGGGAGAAAAAGAAATAGTACTCTCCCAATTATAAATCATTTAATAAAATAATTTTTGATGTTAATGACTTAAGTGAGAAAACTGTTGATATGATGAGATTTGAAGTTAGCAGCCCAGGAATTAAATTTTAGGATCCTTCTACCTGTCAACCTCTAAGTCATCAAGACTGATTAACTGCTATCTTCTTTTAAAGCTAAGGTTAAAGCTAATTTAACATGTAGAATGTTTTTATTAATTACCATACTTTCAAGCTTTAGATAGGAATAGTAAAGCAAAACAGATTTGACCTCTAAATCAAAGACTTTATGGATGGGGAACTGAAGAAATAAGTATTACAAAGCTAAATAATAATCAAAAAAAGTGTTTTCTAAGGACCTTTGAAATGAGATTGATGAAAAGAGCAAGGAGAGAAATGGAATGTATTTCACATTGTTAGGGAAAATATCTCAAGTAAGTAGTTTACAGGAAAGTGAGGTTGTCCACTGGGTACTGCCACAGGACCAAAGAGGAATACTTCAAGAAAGTGTGGTCAGAAAGTGACCTAGGGTTGCAAGAGGCAATCTGCTTGGAGGCAAATTTGTGTAATACACAGATGAGCAGAATGAATAATCTCCATCCCACTCATACATAAAGTAGGCCACTATTGTATAAAATAGAAAAGAAAGAATGTGATCTCTGAGTTTCAGTTGGAAAGTAGTATTAATATTATTCCAGGAAATGGGGATGGTGAGGGTAGGGTTGACTGAAATGCATAACTTCTGGGCAAGGCAAAAAAAAAAAAAATCTTTAGGTGCCTATAGGCAAATTAGATTGATTTTTCTTTCTTTCTTTTTCTCTTGTACAAGAAAGTGTTCCCTTAGTATTGGAAAGGGTATGGATAAACATTGCTGAGGGGAAGTATATTTGTATAA
The DNA here is from genome assembly GCF_028885655.2 of Pongo abelii. Classification (NCBI taxonomy): domain Eukaryota; kingdom Metazoa; phylum Chordata; class Mammalia; order Primates; family Hominidae; genus Pongo; species Pongo abelii. Next base: position 36,125,514 of record NC_071998.2, read on the forward strand.
CATCTATGGATAAAAATTAGCAATATCTATGAAAAGTTTAAAGACTCTTTGCCTTTAAATTTGACTCAGCAACTCTACCTCTAGAAATTTATTCTGCAGATATATTTGCACATGTGCAAAATGGCCCATTTATAAGAATGGTCACTGAAGCTTTGTAATAACAAAAGATATGAAACAACAATCATAAATGCATAGGGATTTGAATAAATTTTGAGGCTTTCCTACAACAAATAACATAGAGCTATTAAAAGAAATTCAGCAGATCTAGTAATATATAATGATTTTCAAGATATATTGTTAAGTGAAAAAAAAGAAAGATTTGGAGTATGTAAAATACTCCAAATTAAATTTTAGAAATATTCGTATATGTGTTGTATATACATAAAATATTTCTGTAAAGACATGCAAGAAGTTGTTGACTGTTGCCTGAGGGTAGTGTGTGAAGGAAGATTTACTTTGTACTAAATACAATTTGCTACCAGTTTTTGATCTAAGTGTATGAATTATCTAATAAAAAATACAATAATAAAATAAGCACTGGTAGGATGAAGTTTCTCTAGAACTGGCTACATTCTATTTAGTAACAATTGTGTAACTGTCAAATTGCACTAACAGGAAAAGAAAAAAGAACACACCAGGATAAATGAGTTAGTCTTAGTTTCCTCATTTATAAAATGGGTACAAGGGTGACTACTTTGTAGTGTTGTTGTTTAGAGTAGACATAAAAAGTATAAACTACCATAGTGTCAGATATACGGTAGTTATTTATTACCTACCAGTACACACACACACACACACACACACGCACACACGCACACAGTCCTCTGGTTCAGGCTTCCAGTTTCCCCAAGCAATTCCCAGACCTAGCTGGGCTTGAAGCAGAAAGAATTGGGCATAACCAGAGCATCTTCTCACCATCACAGGATTTAGCATTAACCGTATGTCCATCTCTTAGACTTCCTAACATTACCTGTTAAGGTACTATACTGGGTGTTTGGATACAATGATGAGCAATACAAAACTCCAATACCTTAAAAAATATTATGCAGTTTGTACACGGATGTATTTATGTTCAAACAATACAAAATAAAATTAATGTTTCTCCTCACTACTACTCCTTTCCCTAGAGGTCACTGGTGATATCAGTCCCTAAGAAAAATGATAAAAAATTATAAATTCAAAACTAAATATAGGCCTTAAAGGGGAGAGATGCAGCTGAGGTTTCCTGATGGTTAAATGGAAGTTTACCTTCAACTTCAAGGGAAGTTTACCTTGATCTCTGGTAATCCTATAATCCAGTGCTGTCCAAAAGAACTGCCTACAATGATGGAGATGTGCTATATCTACAGTGTCCAACGCAGTAGCCATATGTAGCTATTTAATATTTGCAATGTCTTTAATGTGACTGAAGAACTGAATTTTATTAAATTTAAAAAGCCCATGTTCCTTGTGACTATCATATTGGACAGTATAGCTGTGGAATAAAGATGTGTAGAATAAAGATGTGCAGAATAAAATAGATAGGATATAGCAGAGAGGAGATACAGAAAAAGAGAACATCTTGGGCTTCCTATAGCACTGCAGTTTCCAGTTGTAACTTTTACCTGCATTTCTGTCCTCTTTCTGCTATAATCTACCTACAGTTGATTTCTATTACTTACAATCTAAGATTTTGTTTTAGTTTACTAGGGCTTCCCTACAAATACCATGGTACATGGTATACCACAGACAGGGCGGCTCAAATAATAGCTGTTTTTTCATAGTCTGGAGGCTGGAAGTACAAGATCAAGATGTTGATGTTGACAGATTTGGTTTCTCCTGAGGCCTCTCTCATTGGCTTGTAGATGGCCGCTTCCCACTGTGTCCTTACATGGCCTTTTCTCTGTGCCCATGCACCTTTGGTGTGTCTTCCTCTTCTTGTAAAGACTCCAGTTCTACTGGATTGGGGCTCCACCCTTACAACCTCATGTAGCTTCAATTACCTCTTTAAAGGCCCGATCTGTAAATATGGTCACATTGGAGGTTAGAGCTTCAACATGTAAATCTTGGGGGAACACAATTCAGTTCATAGCAGATTCCTAATTAATACATCTAATTGATTTCTGTTTTTTTTTTTTTTTTTTTTTTTTTTTGAGTTGGAGTCTCGCTCTGTCGCCCAGGCTGGAATGCAGTGGCGCAATCTCAGCTCACTGCAACCTCTGCCTCCCAGCTTCAAGCGATTCTTCTGCCTCAGCCTCCCGAGTAGCTGGGATTACAGGCGCCTGCCACCACACCCAGCTAATTTTTGTATTTTTAGTAGAGATGGGGTTTCACCATACTGGCCAGGCTGCATCTAATTGATTTATCTGTATCTTATTCTTACCACAATTTAAAAACCTAATTAGATGAAGAAACTCTGGTAAAAATATGTATTTATAGGAGCCCATAGCTTGTGGAAAGGTCTAGTTTCAACAAAATTTGTGGTGATACTTATTTGGGAATATAATTCTCTTGACAAGATGTCTAGTGGAAGTATCAATCATGCTTGTGGTTTGTCTCTTTAAGATTGTACCTACTACTTATAACCTCATATGTTCTCATTTATGTTGCAAATAATTCCCACATTTTTGATAAGGAATGTGTGTACATAGCAATTTGCTAGTAACTGTTTAACTACAAACAACAAAAAATAAATATCTACATGTTTATTATAAATTTTACTGACATAAAGGATACGTAATACAAAACTTACAAATAATAATAAAATATATAATATTCTCTATTCTGTATAATGAACTTATTCTCATAGAATGTTCTCACTGATTTAGCCAAACTCTTGTATCTTTAGTTAACCTATGGTTGCAATTAACAAATGAGAGTAACTGTGAAATGAATATCAATTGACATTTTCATTTGTATTGACGAATAAGATGAGAGTATAACAATAGAATTGAATGAAGCTGAATCTTGTTAACAATATCAGTTAACCTCTTTGCTGAGTTTAAAACTGTTTTCAAACACTTAAAGAATATTCCTCAATATTTTGTGCTATTCAAATGTAACAGCTACAGACATTTTAGAGTGTAACCTACAGTATTAACCGTGATAACATTTTCCCCCATCTTTTTAAGGCCGGTTATTAAGCACGTCCATCTTTTTAAAGGAAACAATCAACAAAACAATAACTCAAGCTCTGATTTAAGTTTTTTCAATATCCATGGTACAAATATTCCACCCATGGTCTATTTCATATCATATCAATGATATGATGTCATATCAGGGTGACATCACCAAATACAGAATCAAGAAGTAGCACACAAGTATGTAGTATTTCCATTATAGAAATACAGTAGACTTAACCTCAAAAGTATAGATAATAGTAAAATAAGTAGAAGTAATGATATTATTTATAACCTTTGCTTTTAATATGATTTACTTAATTGTAACTTTATCCTTTAATTTTTAATAATGGATGTGCTTAATAAATGGCTTGCCTCATTCTTGAAAATTTAACAACTGGGTCTCACTAGCTGGTTTGAGACAGTTTCAGCGCACCACTGTATATGTATGTGGATGTGTATGTGTCTGTGTTTGCCTGTGTGTGCACATCCCCAACTCAATACCATACTAGAAAGTTAGGATAGTGAATGGAAGAAGGTAGAATATAACAGAGGGCAAGCCAATAGTTGACATTAAGAAGTTTTTTAATCTGAGCTGAATGATTAAAACAAAGAAGTATCATTCAAACCTCCAGAGCTGAGCCAACACACCCAAGCTAAGCTGCCACTGGATGTTTTTAAGAATTGGGCTCAATGGGAAAGAAAAGTAAATGGAAATGGCTGGGCAATGTGGCTCATACCTGTAATCTCAGCACTGTGGGAGGCCAAGGTGGGCGGACTGCTTGAGCTCAGGAGTTTGAGACTAGCCTGGGCAACATGACAAAACCCCATCTCTACAAAAAATATAAAAATTTGTCGGGCAGATGCACATCCCCAACTCAATACCATACTAGAGAGTGACTATAGCGAATGGGAGAAGGTAGGATATAACAGAGGGCAAGGCAATAGTTGACATTAAGAAATTAGATGTTGTTTTTAATTTGAGTTGAATGATTAAAACAAAGAAGTATTATTCAAACCTCTGAGGCTGAGGTAGGAGAATTGCTTGAACCCGGGAGGCAGAGGTTGCAGTGAGCCAAGATCACCCCACTGCACTCCAGCCTGGGTGACAGAGGGAGACCCTGACTCAAAAAAAAAGAAAAAAAAAAGTAGTACAACAGAACCAAGACAATCAGTAATATTTTTAAAGTAAACTTGATTTTTACAATAGTTTTAGATTTACAGAACTATTAGAATATAGTCTAGCGAGTTCTCATTAACTCTGTACCCAGTTTCCCCTTTACGAACATATTACATTAGCAAGGTATATTTATTGCAATTAATGAACCAATATCAAGACATTACCATAATTGACAGTCCATGTTTTAATCAAATTTCCTTAGTTTTTGCATAAATTCCCTTTTGCAAACCAAGAACCCATCCAGAATATCATATAACATTTCATCATCATGTCTTCTCAGGCCCCTCTTGGTTTTGACAGCTTTTCAGTTGTTCCTTGCTTTGGTCATCTTGACAGTTTGAGAAGAATGGGTCAGGTATTTTTTAAATATCTATCTTTTGGGATTTGTTAGATGTCTTTATCATTATCAGACAGGGATAATGGTTTTTCGGGGAAGAAGACTACAGAGGTTAAGGGCGATTTTCAGCCAAGCGCGGTGGTTTACACCTGTAATCCCAGCACTTTGGGTGGGATGGGGAGAGTGGACCACCCAAGGTCAGGAGTCTGACACCAGCCTGGTCAACGTGGTGAAACCCTGTCTCTACTAAAAATACAAAAATTAGCTGGGTGTGGTGGCAGGCACCTGTAATCCCAGCTACTCGGGAGGCTGAGGCAGGGGAATCGCTTGAACCCAGGAGGTGGATGTTGCAGTGAGGCGAAATCACTCCATTGCACTCCAGCCTGGGTGACAAGAGCAAGACTCCATCTAAAAAAAAAATAAAATAAAAAGGATGATTGGATGATTTTCGTCGTATCATATCAAGAGAACATACTGTTGATATGATTTATTACTGTTTATGTTGACCCTGATCACTCCGCTGAGGTAATTTGTGCTTGTCAGACTTTTCCATCACAAGTTACTCTTTTATTTCCCTTTTTCATACTATACTCTTTGGAAGAAAGTCACTATGTGTGGCCTGAACTGAAACAGTGAGGAGTTATGCTTTATCTCCTTTAGGTTGGTGTATCTACATAAATCATTTGGAATTTTTCTGCATGGAAGATTGTTTCTTTGCCCCCATTTATTTATTTATTCACTTATTTACTTGTATTAGTGTAGACCCATGGTTATTTATTTTATACTTTGTGTTACGATTCAATGCTGCTTTATTTGGTTCCCCAAAGTGTTCCAGATTTGGCATCAGGAGTTCTTGGTATTGGCTCTTTCAGTACATCCATTTGACACAGCCCCATCTTTGTGGGCTTGTTTTTGTTGTTAGCACTTCTTTACTTTCTGGCACTACAAAATGTTACAGGCTCATCTTGTATATTTCCTGCCCTAGTCCTAGAAACACCAATTTTTCTAAGAAGCCCTGTTTCCCTTTATTGCAGAGTGCTATTACAAACCATGAACTGGATGCCAGATGTGCTTGTTACTACTGGGGTACTGTTGCTTCTAGGCCTTCCCATTTGTCAATGGAAGGGAACGTTTGTGTATACTAATCATGTATGTACACATATCTATATGTGTCTATATGCAGCCATGTGTACATGTATGTAGCCATGTGTATCTACATTAAGCCAAATATGATTTAATATTAATATATCCAACTGTAATCCATTACCACAGAGATTATTTTAGCTCCCTCCCTTTGATTAGGCATAAACTCTCACTCCAGCAGAGAGAAACCAGTCTCACTACCCACAATTTACCATAATTTACTTAACTGCTCAATTCCAATACACATGTATAGAAGTGTTAGAATTGTTAACCCATATCCCTGTGAAAAACAAGAGTGTGGTGATTATAAACAGTTTTTCATTTAGTATTACAGACTCCACTAATTTCCAAAAGTTACTTAGGTCTGCACTTCTTTCACCACCACCTGCAGTGAGGTTGTTTCACACATTTGTAATACAGTTCGATTATTTTGTCATATTCTACACTCTATCCTTGATATAGTTTGGATCTGTGTCCCTAAACAAATCTCATGTTCAATCATAATCCCCAATGTTGGAGGTGGGTCCTTGTGGGTCTGATGATTGGATCATGGGGGTGGTTTCTAATGGTTTAGCACCATCCCCATAGTGCTATTCTTGTGATAGAGTTCACAGGAGATCTGGTTGTGTAGGTGTGTAGCCCCTCTACCTTCTCTCTCTTCCTCCTGCTCCGGCCATGTAAGACATGCCTGCTTGCCCTTTGCCTTCCACCATGATTGAAAGTTTCCTGAGGCCTCCCCAGAAGCTGTCATGCTTTCTGTACAGCCAGTGGAACTGTGAGCCAATTAAACCTCTTTTCTTTATAAATTACCCAGTCACAGGTGTTTATTTATAACAGTGCAAGAACAGACTAATACAATCCTGGAATTTTCTGATGTTCTAAATGATTTTTAAAAATATTTATTTACTTATTGTAATAGTTATTTTAGGTTCAAGGGTACATGTGCAGATTTGTTATATAGATGAACTGTGTGTTAGAACGGTTTGGTGTACAGAAAATTTCATCACTGGGCAATAAGCATAACACTCAACAGGTATTTTTTCTGATCCTCTCCCTCCTCCCACCCTCCACCCTCAAGTAGGCACCAGTGTCTGTTGTACCCCTCCTAGTATCCATGTGTTCTCATCGTTTAGCTCCCAATTATAAGTAAGAACATGTGGTATTTTGGTTTTCTGTTCCTGTGTTAGTTTGTTTAGCATAATGACCTCCAGCTCCATTTGTGTTGCTATAAAGGACATGATCTCATTCCTTTTTATGTCTGCATAGTATTATGTTGTGTATATGTATCACATTTTCTCCATCTAATCTACCTTTGATGGGCATTTAGGTTGATTCCCATCTTTGCTACTGTGAATAGTGCTGCAATGACCATTTGTGTGCATGTATCTTTCTGGTAGAATGATGTATGTCCCTTTGGGTATATACCTGATAATGGGATTGCTGGGTTGAATGGTAATTTTGTTGTAAGTTATTTGAGGAATTGCCACACTACTTTCCACAATGGATGAACTAATTTACAGTTCCACCAGCAGTGTATAAGTGTTCCCTTTTCTCCACAACCTTAACAACATTTGTTACTTTTTTGCTTTCTATTAGTAGCCATTCTGACTGGTTTACGATGGTGATATGGTTTGGCTCTGTGTCCCCACCGAAATCTTATGTCAAATTGTAATTTCCTCATGTCAGGGGAGGGACTTCATGGGAGGTGATTGGATCATGGAGATGGATTTCCCCCATGCTGTTCTCATGATAGTGAGTGAGTTCTCACAAGATCTGACGGTTTAAAAGTGTGGCACTCCCCCTGCAACCCACTTCCTGCCACCTTATGAAGAAGGTGCTTGCTTCTCCTTCACCTTCCCCCATGATTGTAAGTTTCCTGCGCCTCCTGAGCCATGTGGAACTGTGAGTCAATTAAACGTCTTTTCTTTGCAAATTGCCCAGTTCAGGTAGCTATTTATAGCAGTGTGAGAATGGGCTACTATAGATGGTATCTCACTGTGGTTTTGATTTGCATTTCTCTAATAAATAGTGATGTTGAGCATTTTTTTCATATGCTTGTTGTATGTATGTATGTCTTCTTTTGAGAAGTGTTTGTTCATGTTCCTTGCCCACTTTTTAATGGGGTTATTTGGTATTTTTTTTTTGTAAATTTATTTAAGTTCCTTATAGGAACTTAAGGTGTGTGGTGTAAGATAGGGGCCCAGTTTCAGTCTTCTGCATATGGTTGGCCAGTTATCCCAGCACCATTTATTGCTTGTCTTTAGGGCACACAAATGAACATTTGTGTGCATGTATCTTTATGGTAGAATGATGTCAGCTTTGTCAAATATCAAGTGGTTGTGGCCTTATTTCTGGGCTCTCTATTCTGTTCCATTGGTCCATGTGCCTGTTTTTGTGCCAGTACCATGCTGTTTTGGTTACTGTAGCCCTGTAACATAGTTTGAAGTTGGGTAACGTGTTGCCTCCAGCTTTGTTGTTTTTGCTTAAGATTGCCTTGGCTATAAGGGTCTTTTTTGGTTTCATATGGATTTTAAAACAGTTTTTAATTTTTTTAGGTTCTGTGACTAATGGCATTGGTAGTTTGTTAGGAATAACATTGCATCTGTAAATTGCTTTGGGCGCTATGGCCATATTAATGATATAGATTTTTCTTATCCATGAGAATGAAATGTTTTTCCATTTGTTGCATCGTCTCATATTTCTTTGAGCAGTGTTATATAATTCCTGTTGTAGAGATCTTCCACATCCCTGGCTAGCTGTATTTCTAGGTATTTTGTTCTTTTTATAACAATTGTGGTGGGATAGTGTTCCTGATTTGGCTATCAGCTTGAAAGCTATCGGGGCATAGGAACGAAACTGACTTTTGTATGTTGATTTTGTATGCTGAAACTTTGCTGAAGATGTGAATCAGATTAATGAGCTTTGGAGCAGAGACTATGGGGTTTTCTAGGTATAGAATCATGTCATTTGAAACAGGGATAGTTTGACTCCCTCTCTTCCTATTTGGATGCCTTTTACTTCTTTCTCTTGCCTAATTGCTCCAGCCAGGACTTCCAGTACTATGTCAAATAGGAGTGGTGAGAGAGAGCATTTTTGTTTGTACCAGTTTTCTTTTCTTTCTTCTTCTTTTTTTTTTTTTTTTTTTTTTGCTTTTGTTGCCCAGGCTGTAGTGCAATGGCACAATCTCAGCTCACTGCAACCTCCACCTCCTGGGTTCAAGTGATTCTCCTGCCTCAGCCTCCCAAGCAGCTGGGATTACAGGCATGCACCACCACGCCCGCTAATTTTGTATTTTTAGTAGACACAGGGTTTCTCCATGTTGGTCAGGCTGGTCTCGAACTCCCAACCTCAGGTGATCTGCCTGCCTTGGCCTCCCAAAGTGCTAGGATTACAGGCCTGAGCCACCACGCCTGGCCTCTTTCCTTTTTCTTTTTTTTTTTTGGCAGGGTTTCACTCTTACCCAGGCTTGAGTGCAGTAGTGTGATCATAGCTCACTGCAGCCTTGAGCTCCCAGGCTCACGTGATCCTCCCATTTCAGCCTCCCGAGTAGCTGGGACCACAGGTGTGTGCCATCACATCTGGCTAATTTTTGTTATTTTTTTGTAAAGACAGGGTTTCCCTACATTGACCAGGCTGGTCTCAAACTCCTGGGCTCAAGTGGTCTGCCTGCCTTTGCTTCCCAAAGTGCTGAGATTACAGGCATGAGCCATCGTGTCTGGCTTGTTCTAGTTTTCAAGGGAAATGCTTCCAACTTTTGCCCATTCAGTATGATGTTGTCTGTGGATTTGTCATACATGGCTCTAATTATTTTGAGGTATATTTCTTCAATACATAGTTTATCGAGAGTTTTTAACATGAAGGGATGCTGAATTTTATCAAAAGCCTTTTCTGCATGTATTGGAATTATCATGTGGTTTTCATTTTTAGTTCTGTTTGTGTAATGAATCACACAAACATATGTTTTGTATATGTTAAACCAATCTTGCATCCCAGGGATAAAGCCTGCTTGATAGTGGTGGATTAGCTTTACACTGTGCTGCTGGATTCAGTTGCTAGTATTTTGTTAAGGAGTTTTGCATCTATGTGCATCAATGACAATGGCCTGAAGTTTTCTTTTTTTGTTTTGTCTCTGCCAGGTTTCGTTATCAGGATGATGCTGGCCTCACAGAAGGAGTTGGGGAGAGTCCCTCTTCCTCAATTTTTTGGAATAGTTTCATTATTAATGGCACCAGCTATTCTGTCTACATCTGGTAGAATTTGGCTGTGAATCTGTATAGTCCTAGGCTTTTTATGTTTAGTAGATGATATGGTTTGTACCTCTGTCCCCACCCAAATCTCATGTTCAATTTTAATTCCCAATGTTGGAGGTGGGGACTTGTGGGAGGTGATTAGATCATGGGGGTGGTTTCTAATGGTTTAGCACCATCCCACTACTGCTGTTCTCATGATAGAATTCTCACAAATCTGGTTGTTTAAAAATGTGTAGCACCTCCTCTCTCTCTCTCTTCCCCCTGCTCTGGCCATGTAAGACATACATGCTTTCCCTTTGCCTTCTGCAATGATTAAAAGTTCCCTGAGGCCTTCCCAGAAGCTGTCATGCTTCCTGTACAGCTTGCAGAACTGTGAACCAATTAAACCTCTTTTCTTTATAGTTACCCAATCTCAGGTATTTCTTTATAGCAAATGAGAATACATTAATACAGTTGGCTTTTTATTACTGATTTAACTTTGGAACTCATTGTTTGTTTGTTTAGGGATTCAGTTTCTTCCTGGTTTATGTGTCTTGGAATTTATCCATTTCTTCTAAATTTTCTTTTCTTTTTTTTCTTTTTTTTTTTTTTGAGATGGAGTCTCGCTGTGTCACCAGGCTGGAGTGCAGTGGCACAATCTCAGCTCACAGCAACCTCCGCCTCCCGGGTTCAAGTGATTCCTCTGCCTCAAGCCTCCCAGGTAGCTGGGACTACAGGCACACGCCACCGCGCCTAGCTAATTTTTTTTTTTTTTTTGATATTTTAGTAGAGATGGGGTTTCACCATGTTGGCCAGGATGATCATGATCTACTGACCTCGTGATCCACCCTCTTTGGCCTCCCAAAGTGCTGGGATTACAGGCGTGATTGACCACACCCAGCCTTCTAAATTTTCTAGTTTGTGTGCTTAAAAGTGTTTATAGTAGTCTTCGATGTTTTTTTTTTATATCTATGAGTTCAGTGGTAATGTCTCCTTTATCATTTCTAATTGTGTTTATTTGGAACTTCTGCCTTTTTTTCTTTATCAGTCTAGCCAGTAGTTTATCTATCTTATCAATACTTTCTAATAACCAACTCCTGGATTTGTTGATCTTTTGTATGGTTCTCAGGGTCTCAGTTTTCTTCAGTTCAGTTGTGATTTTGGTTATTTCTTGTCTTCTGGTGGCTTTGGGGTCTTGCTTTGCTCTTGCTTCTCTAGTTCTTCTGGTTGTGATGTTAGGTCGTTAATTTGAGATCTTTCTAAATTTTTGATGTGGGTATTTAGTGCTATAAACTTCCCTCTCTTAACATGGCCTTAGCTGTTTCCCAGAGATTTGGATATGTTATATCTTTTTCTCATTAATTTCAAAGAATTTCTTTATTTCTGCCTTAATTTTATTGTTTACCCAAAGGTTATTCCAGAGCAGATTGTTTAATTCCTATGTAATTTTATGGTTCTGAGTTGTGTTCTTAGTACTTATTTCTATTTTTGTTGTGCTGTGGTCTAAGATTGTGGTTGGTATAATTTCTGGGTTTTTTTTATTTGCTGAGTATTGTTTTATGTCCAATTTTGTGTTTGATTTTGGAGTATGTGCCATGTGGCAATGAGAAGAATGTATTTTTTGTTGTTTTTGGATGGCAAGTTCTATAGGTATCTATTCGGTCCCTTTGGTCAAGTATTGCATTCAGGTCTTAAATATGTTTGTTAATTTTCTGCCTTGATGATCTGTCTAATTCTGTCAGTGGGATGTTGAAGGCTCCCACTATTATTGTGTGGGGGTTCTAAGTCCCTTTGTAGGTCTCTAAGAACTTGTTTTGTGAATCTGGGTGCTCTTGTGTTAGATGTCTATCATATTTAGGATAGTTATATCTTCTTGTTGAATTGAACCATTGAATTGAAGGGTATTATATAATACCCTTCTTTATATTTTTTGATGTTTGTTTGTTTAAAGTCCATCTTGTCTGAAATTAAGATTGTAACCTCTGATGTCTTCTGTTTCATAGACTTTTCTCCGCCCCTTCATTTTGAGCCTATAGATGTCACTGCATGTGAGATGGTTCTCTTGAAGACAGCATACCATTGGGCCTTGCTTCTTTATTCAGCTTGCCACTCTGCGCCTTTTAATTGGATCATTTAGCCCATTAGGTTAGTACTAATATGTGTGGATTTGATTTTGTAATCATGCTTTTAGCTGATTATTATGCAGACTTTTTTTTCTGTGGGTGCTTTTCAGTGTCATTGGTCTGTGTACTTAAATGTGTTCTAGTAGTGGCTTGTAATGGTCTTTCCATATTTAGTGCTCCTTTCAGGACTTTTTATAAGGCAGGTGTGTTGGTAATGAATTCCCTAAGCATTTGCTTGTAAGAAAATGATCTTATTTCTTCTTTACCTGTGAAGCTTAGTTTGGCCAGATGTAAAATTCTTGGTTGTAAATTTTTTCTTTAAGAATGCTGAATATATGGGGAGGCCGAGGCGGGTGGATCACAAGGTCAGGAGATCAAGACCATCCTGGCTAACATGGTGAAACCCCATCTCTACTAAAAATACAAAAAAAAAAAAATTAGCCCCGCATGGTGGTGGGCACCTGTAGTCCCAGCTACTCAGGAGGCTGAGGCAGGAGAATGGTGTGAACTCGGGAGGCAGAGCTTGCAGTGAGCCGAGATCGCACCACTGTACTCCAGCCTGGGTGAAACAGCGAGACTCTGTCTCAAAAAAAAAAAAAGAATGCTGAATATAGGCTCCAAATCTCTTCTGGCTTGTAGAGTTTCTGCTGAAAGGTCTCCTGTAAGCCTGATGGGATTCCCTTTGCAAGCGACTTGCCCATTTTCTCTAGCTGCCTTTATCTTTTTATTTTTTTTTAATTTCAACCTTGGAGAATCTGATGATTATGGGTCTTGGGGATGGTCTTTTTGTGTAATATCAGCAGGGGTTCTCTGCATTTCCTGGACTTGAATGTTAGCCTGTCTCATGAGGTTGAGGAAGTTTTATGTATGACATCCTAAAATATGTTTTCCAAGTTTCTTGCTTTCTCCCCGTCTCTTTCATGGATGCCAGTGAGTCCTATAATTGGTCTCTTTACATAATCCTCTATTTCTTGGAGGTTTTGTTTATTCTTTTTTAATTTTTTATCTGAATGAGTTATTTCAGAGAGCCAGTCTTTGAGCTCTGAGGTTCTTTCCTCAGCTTGGTCTGTTCTGCTGTTAATATTTGTAATTACATTATGCAATTCCTGTAGTGTGTTTTTAACCTATATCAGATCAGTTGGGTTCTTTTTTATGATGGCTATTTCATCGATCAACTTCTGTATAATTTTATTGTGATTCTTAGCTTACTTGGATTGGGTTTCAACATTGTCTGAATCTCAATGATCTTCATTCTTATCTGTATTCTGAGTTTTATTTCCATCATTTTAGCCATTTCAGCCTAGTTAAGGACTCTTGCTGGGAAACTAGTGCAGTTGCTTGGAGTAAAGAAGGCATTCTGGTTTTTTGAGTTGCCAGAGTTCTTGTGCTGGATCTTTCTCATTTGTATGGGCTGTTGTTCTTTCAGTCTTTAATATTGCTGTAATTGGAGTGGATTTTTTTTTTTTTTTTTTTGCTTTTTTCTTCTTTGATGCCCTTGGGGGTTTGATTATTGTATAAGGTGGCTTCGGTTGACTGGTTTCAATTCTAGTCCACTCCTGGGTCTTGGAGGGGCCCCCTCCAATTACTGTCTCTGTGCCTATGTTTCTTTTTTGGGTGTTCGGGTCCACAGTGTTCCCTCAGGCAGGAGCTGCTGTTGGCAGACAAGCTGTATCCTTGCCAAGTCAGCACTAATATGCTATCCATGTGCTTCTTGGGGAAACACGGGCTTGTGCCTGTTCACAGAGTTCAGGTGGAACAGAACTGCTGGGTTGGAAGCTCTAGTGGGTGGGCCTCGTCTGGCTATGGGAGGCAGGTGTGAGTGGAGTTGCTCACCCTGCTCTCTGGGTGTTCCACGGCAGCAGGAGGTTGTGACCCTCAGCAAATTCTGGCAGAAGTAGGACCAGTGAGCCAGAAGTTCTAACAGGCATGGCTCACCTGGCTTCCAGCAGCAGGGGTGTTTGAGGACACCCACCCTACCATCCAGATGCTTCTTGGGACAACAGGAGGCTGTGCACACTGGCTGAGTTCCCACAGATATAGGACCTATGGGCCAGAAGGTCTAGGAGGCATTGCCCGCCTGGCTACCAGTGGCGGGGATGGGTGGGGCTACACACCCTGCTGTCCTTGTGTTTCCTGGGACAACGGGAGGCTGAGCCCTCCAGCTGAGTCCCCATTGAAGTAGGAGCACTGGGCCACCTGGCTATCAGTGGTGAGGATGGGTACATTCTCCTTCCCTGATGTCTGAGTGCTTCCTGGGACAACAGGAGGCTGTGTCCATGGGCTAAGTTGACACAGAAGTGGGACTACTGGGCTGGAAGCTCTATCGAGGGTTGCCTGCCAGGATACCAGTGGTGAGGGGTGGTTGGAGTGGCCAGACAAGTTCAGGCTGAAGTGGGACTGCTGGGCCAGAAGCTGGCATCAAGCCCTGTCCAGCAAGAGGGGGTGGGGCAATCTTACTTCTCCCAGGCACTGCAACTGTGGCCTCTTTTGGGGCTGTGGCACCAGTGCTGGTCTGCTCAAGGGGCCAAGGCTTGTAGAGGTCCCCTTGGACTCAAGAGTTGCCCCTGCAAAACATCTAGGTGGCTCTCTGCCTCAGTCTAGGAGCATGTGGTGGCAGGTGTGCAAGGGGTCCAGGGGGATTCTCCCATTCCAAGTCTTGTGCGGGTCCCTGTGCAGAGTGTGAATTCCTCTGGGGGCTCTCACTCACTCACCCTTTCCCATGTTGGAGAGGTTCTCTTGGCTTCACTCTGAGTCCTGAAAGGCTGGTGCCCAACTTTGCTTGTCTCTGTACTCTGTGTTCCCCCACTGCCTTGATGGATCCCAGCATGGTTTTTCAGATGATCAGCCTGGAGAGTCAATGTTCACTAGCCCTTTTGTTTCCTCTCTATGAGAGCAGCACACATGAGCTGCTTCTAATCTACCACCTTGGCCCTGCCCCGTCCTAAGTGATTTTTAAATTTTGCATACCTTAAATTCATTCTTTGTATTGTAAAGTCCAATGGGTTATGAAAAAACATGTCATGCATACACAATTACAGTATACAGAATAACTTCACTGCTCTAAAAAATCCCCTGTCCTTCACCTATTCAATATTTCTCTCCTTCTCTTGAACCTCTGGCAGTCACTAATCATTTTACTGTCACTATTCACAGGTACTGAGGGTTAGGTCTTGGAAATATCTTTGTGGGAGACACTATTCATTGCTTTTTCTTCTAGAATCTAGAGGGGGAAAAGGGCACAGGACCAGAGGTAGATTTTCCAGAGACTAGCCCAAAAGATGAAGGCCCTGGCAAGATCAGTATAAAACATGCAGAATCTCTGGGGAATAAAACTAGAGACCTAACCGAACAAGAATTTTTGAGTAAGCCCAAAGAGGCTAAGGATTTGACTTTTTTGGCCATTAGGAAAATCTGGACAAGATTTATCTCCCATAAACTGAAGTGGAGCAACTAACTGAAATGGCCCCTTGATAGGACCAGGTGGATTAAGGAAAATAAATCAGCACACAGGATGAACTCACACAAGGAAAGAGGAATGAGATAGAATGGAGTGGAGCTGCCTTCCTCGGGCGTCCTCTTATGGTGCATTTAGACACAGTCACAGAACACAATCCTGGCCCAAAATAACTAGGAAAAAAGTAACTAGGTGTTACTTTTCTATTTCTCAAATTACTTTTTATAAATAAGATCTCCATAAGTTGTTATTACAGTACTCTAAAGCATTACTATGACAGTTTTAAAATCAGAAAATAGAGGATCTGAGAGATCACACAGTTTATCGAGGGCATGAGAATCCTCCAGCCCTTCAATAGTGATACTGAGACGTACTACACAAGCTTCCTCAACTAAGTGTTATTATTATACTCATTTTAAGAATGAGAAAGCTTGGTCTTAGAGAGGTAATGTAACTGGTCCAAACGCACACATCTAGTGAATGATGGAGCCAGTAAGTGATTCCAGTTCTGGCCAGGAGAACAGAGACTATACCTATTGGGACTGACATTGTTCTGGACTGTGCAGTCTAAATTCTTTGGCCTTTCTCAAGAAGGCATTTGAGACTAAAGCCACCACACTTCTCACTCCCATTTTCATCAGTCAGAGATATGAATAGAAGCAATTAATCCTGGTCAATTTATTTTACCTTCCCATCATCCCAATAATGCTCTCTATACTTCCTTATTTTTGACTCAAACTTCTCCACCTCCCAAACTTTCCACTGTGCTCCTTTGTACTTCTACTCAATAATCAATCTATACAATCTTTATAGCCTCAACCTCCTCCTCAGATAGTTTCAGCCCCCTTCTTGGTATAAACACAATCCAACTCTCCTTTGAGAACACTGAATCTCCTGAAGCGTTTTCAAGTGAAAGCTTTTTGTTCCTCATGATTAACCTAGCTAAGCCAGCAGGTAAATTTCAAATTTTCTTTGCTCCCATTGTCTGTTTCTCAACTGGTATGGGTTGTATTGTATCTCCCCCAAAAATACATATGTTGAGGTACTAACTGCAATACCTCAAAATGTGACTTAGTTTGGAAATAGAATCATTGCAGGCATAATTCATTAAGATAAGCTTACACTGGATTAGGGTAGACTCCTAATCAAATATGAATGGTGTCCTTATAAAAAGAAGAAATTTATTCACAAAGACACAGAGAAAAAAATGCCATGTGGAGATGAAGGCTATCTCAGTCTGTTTGGACTAACAACAAAAATACCATAAGCTAGTGGCTTAAACAACAGAAATTTATTTATCATGGTTCTGGAGGCTGGGAAGTCCCAGATCAAGGCACTGGCAGAATTAGTGTCTGGTGAGGGCCTGCTTTCTGCTTTACAGATGGCCCCTTTGTCACTGTGTCCCCACATAGCAGAAGGGATGAGAGAGCTTTCTGGAGTCCTTTTTCTAAGGGTACTAATTCCATTGATGAGGGTTGCACACTCTACCTAATTACTTCCCCAAAGAGCCACCTCCTAATCCCATCACATTGGGGGTTAGGATTTTAACACATAAATTTTAGGGGGAGACAACATCAGTCGATAACAAAGGCAAAGGTGTACAAGTCAAGAAACACCAGATTTCCAGCAAATCACTAGAATCTAGGAGAGGGTCATGAAAAAGAATCTCCCTCATCAACCCAGAAAGAAACAGCCTTACCAGCACCTTGATCTAAGATATTTAGCCTCCAGAGCTTAGAGGCAATACATTTCTGTTACTTAAACTACCCAGTTTGTGATACTTTGTTACACACCCCTAGTAAACTAATATACCAACCCTCAGGTATAAACCCTGTCTCATTTTAAGATTTATGCCATTCAACCCAACTCTTCCTTCAGCTCTCAGTTTAATGATTATTTCCTCCAGAATACTTCTTTGATCAGGATCTTTGATATAAACTTTTACAGAACCTTTTCCTTGAGCACTTATCTACCTCAGTTTACAATTACACAAGATTTAATGTTGCTAGATTAATATTGGCCTTACCTCTATATTCTAAACTCCATGATAGCAGCAAAAATTTTTTTACACGCCATCATATCCCTAAAGTAGGTACTTGGCAAATATTTGTTGAATGAATTAAAGCATTCCTTTGTCTCAAAAGTTGATTCCTTTTTGAAATACAAATAACCTTTGTCAAATATAATCCACCAAGCCTTATCAGTTATACAATATTTAATATGTACATGAATGTCAGCCCTAAGAGGGCACTGAGCTTTGTTATCAGATAATTGTTTCCTAAATGACAACTGGCTTCTTTCTGAATTCTATTTTTCTTTTATCTTGTCCACTTTGACCATTATTTTATTGACTTCCACAGGCCTTTGGTCTCCAGAGTCATCTTTATGGTCTTTCAGCAGCAGTTGCCTCTGATACTTTTGTGGGTATCTTGGCAGCAATCGCCAGATTTTAATTTGTTAGAGGCATTACCTGACATCTTGGCCACATTCCTACCTTTGACAATGTTTGTCTTCTAGTAAGGTTTTAGAACATTCAGAAGCATATAGTCTGCCATAAATTTTAGTTTCGAGTAGAGAAAACTTTTTTTTTTTAACTTCCAATACTCTGTTGAATAGGAGTGGTGAGAGACGACATGTAGAGAAAACTTTTCTAAATGGTATCTACAGACAGCTAGTGCTAATCTTGATATTAGCCAGGGATATACTATTACTCACCTTGGCGAAGATAATACCATGATGCTGAGTGTGGATGCAAGGGAACCACAACCTGTGAGATGCTTCTTAGATTTTTTCTTTAAATGTATTTTCCCAATTGGATCTCCAATGGCAGATATTGTACAGGGAAATGATGGTAGATTCAGATACCAGACAAAGCCAAGGGAAAAAGTACCAAAATTCAGCTGCATAACTGGTACATTTTAAAATTTAATTTAAATTTTAAGTAACTATTATACGTGCAGGGTTTGAAAATCAAATATTACTATAGGATGTCATGATTTCATAGAAATATATATTTGGTCTTTGCTCCAACTCACTTTGAAAGTTGTCACCTGAAAGCAAATATAAGAGGGTTGTAACTTTTAGCACCCCTTTCCACTTCTCCGGGTTGGGGGAAGAAAGGGAGTAAAGATAATGTTCAAGCACCAATGGTTGGCAATTTAACTAATCATACCTATGTAATAAAACCTCCATACTAACCTCTAAACTTTGGGGTTCAGAGAGCTTCTGGGTTGGTGAACACAATGAGGTGCTAGGATGATGGTGCACCTGGAGAAGGCATGGAAGAAAGAGCCCCCATACCTTGCCCCATGAATCTCTTCCACTTGGCTATTCCTAAATTGTATTTTTCATTATAAACTGGCAATCATAGGTGTTTTCCTGAGTTCCCGTTAATCATCCTAGTAAATTATTGAACATGAGGAAGAGGTCAAGGGAACCCTCAAATTTGTAATCAGCTCAGTAGAAGTCACAGCCAGATACTGGAGGAAATCAGAATTCAGGATCCAGTTCAGTTTACAAGTAGACAACAAAACCTCAAAGACAGTGAACTAGGCTAGAATCTAACAATGGGTGTGCTATAGTTTTCTACTAATATATACTTTTTCTCTTTATAGTCATGCCCATTCCAAAAATAATCACAGTAAAACTGATTTGTTTGCAAAATAGGCCTAGTCCCGTTACACTTGGCCTGATTACTTACATAAGTATAGTAAGAATAGTGATTCATTATATAAGCTTTTTCAAAGTATACTTTGCTGGGACTTTTAATAAGGAGTCTCAAATTAGAATTTAAAAAGTCTTTCCAAGCTAGGAAGGCAAGCCAAGGACTTGTCATCAGACTTCATCTGCAATGCCTACAATTTTGGGTGAATTCTCTTCTTCATTAGGTTCTTAAAATCTCCTTGAGGGTCCTGACCCTTCAAAAAAGTGAACTTTCTCTCAATCTGTAAAGTCAGGAATCCTGTGAGCAAGGTACCAGGACAGTTTTTTCCAAGGGGCTTTATTGGGCTCATAAAGTCAAACTTAGTTCCTAAAAAATGTATTGTCATACAATTTTTTTTTTTTTTTTTTTGAGATGGAGTTTTGCTCTTGTTGCCCAGGCTTGAGTACAGTGGGGCGATCTTGGCTCACCGCAACCTCCGCCTCCTGGATTCAAGCGATTCTCCTGCCTCTGCTTCCTGAGTGGCTGGGATTACAGGTGCCCACCATCATGCCCGGCTAATTTTTTTGTATTTTCAGTAGAGATGGGGTTTCACCATGTTGGCCAGGCTTGGTTTCAAACTCCCGACCTCAGGTGATCCACCTGCCTCGGCCTCCCAAAGTGCTGGGATTACAGGCTTGAGCCACCGCACCTGGCTGGTCATATAAAATTTTACACATATTTTTAAATATGATATTCTATTTAAAACCTTGGTAATATAACCAGTGTTTCTAATTGTGTCCTGTTACAGGAAGAATATATTCTTTTTTTTTCTTTTTTTTGAGACATAGTCTCACTCTGTCACCCAGGCTAGAGTGCAGTGGCACAATCTCAGATCACTTCAGCCTCCACCTCCCAGGTTCAAGCAATTCTTGTGCCTCAGCCACCTGAGTAGCTGGGATTACAGGCATGCAACACCATACCTGGCTAATTTTTGTATTATTATTTATTATTATTTTTTTCGTAGAGATGGGGTTTCACCGTGTTGGCCATGCTAGTCTCAAACTCCTGGCCTCAAGCGATCAGCCCTCCTTGGCCTCCCAAAGTGCTGGGATTACAGGCATGAGATACTGCACCCAGCCCAGAAGAACATATTCTTATTGCAGTTATGCATATAACTATATTGCCTTGGAAATAATAATACTTGCTAATAGCTTCTGAATTCTGGAGGGATCAGGTAAGAGAAAAAGTATATGCTTCTTTTCTGTTGATAAAGGTATAATCTGCTAAATTTCTGTAAGCTATAGATAGCTTAAGGAAAAAAAGAAAAAGTTACGTTAAATCTGAAAAATTAGACATTAAAGAAACAGCAATGTTTCAAACAAAAAGTCATAAAATTATCATTATTATCAATACATTTTATCCCATGTGCATTAGTCGATTTTCACACTGCTGATAAAGACATACCAGAGACTGGGAAGAAAAAGAGGCTTAATTGGACTTACAGTTCCACATGGCTGGAGAGGCCTCAGAATCATGGCAGGAGCTGAAAGGCACTTCTTACCTGATGGTGAAATGAGGAAGAAACAAAAGCAGAAACCCCGATAAACCCATCAGATCTCATGAGACCTATTCACTATCAGGAGAATAGCATGGGAAACACCAGCCTCCATAATTCAATAACCTCTCCCTGGGTCCCTCCCACAACATGTGGGAATTCTGCGAGATATAACTCAAGTTGAGATTTCCGTAGGGACACAGCCAAACCATATCACCATGTAATTAATTTTTCTTCTACTTGATCTTGGGTTAGCAATTTTATAAATTTAGTTTTTCCAATAGAGTCCTGGAAATTCTTATGCAGTCCAATGTTATGATCTTAAAGTTACCAGAAACCCATACATTTCAATCTTTTCCACAAATCTTCCTGAAAACAAAGCATTTGGAATAACTTTCAGGAAAGTATCAGAGTAAAACTACTGTTTGTGGATGACAACAGACTTAAAAATGGCCATGGTTAAAGATCTGATGAAAGTTCATTATAATGCAATTGACAATGTAATTTGTTATTTCTGAGAAATACAACATTTTAAGGTAACTAAAATTATGACTGATAACATATCAGGACATATCAGAGTTGTAGAAGTTCACAGCACATCTGGAAAACTTACATGAATAATATTATAACATAAGAAGGTTAAACATCACCCTTATTTGACAACTTCCTATGCAATTCTTTTTTTTCTTTCTTTCTTTCTTTCTTTTCTTTCTTCTTTCTTTCCTTTCTTTCTCTCTCTCTCTCTTTCTTTCTTTCTCCCTTTCTTTCTTACTTTTCTTTTTTTTTCACGGTCTCACTTTCTTGCCCAGGCTGGAATACAGTAGCATAATCATGGCTCACTGCAGCCTGAACCCCCTTAGGTTCAGGTGATCCTCCCACCTCAGCCTCCCAAGTAGCTGGGACTACAGGCATGAGACACCATATTAGGCTAATTTTTTTTTTTTTTTTTTTTTTTTTGAGAAGGAGTCTCACTCTGTTACCCAGGCTGGAGTGCAGTGGTGTGATCTTGGCTCACTGCAACCTCTGCCTCCTGGGTTCAAGCAATCCTCCTGCCTTAGCCTCCCAAGTAGCTGGAACTACAGGCGCATGCCGCCATGCCTGGCTAATTTTTTGTATTTTTAGTAGAGATGGGGTTTCACCTTGCTGCCCAGACTGGTCTCGAACTCCTGAGCTCAGGCAATCAGCCCGCCTTAGCCTCTCAAAGTGCTAGGATTACAGGCATGAGCCATCACGCTGGGCTGCCAGGCTAATTTTTGTAGATAAGGGTCTCCCTATGTTGCTCACGCTGGTCTCAAACTCCCAGGCTTAAGTGATCTGCCTACCTTGGCCTCCCAAAGTGCTAGAATTACAGGCCTGAGCCACTGTGCCTGACCTCTCTTTCTATAAGGAAAGAAAATAAAGTCTTTTGAGATAGTCCAGGAATCCATCTGGAAAATCCTACTTAGCTTGAGGTTAAAAAAAAGATTTAGTTGAGAATTTGGTTTTAGGAAGTCTGGCAAAATTATCAAATGTTTTAAACACTTGATTAAATATATCAAAAGTCACTGTGAAGACACAAAAAGTAACAACTAAGAGGTTTCAAAGGCAAATACAGAAAGTTTAATAACTGTAAAACAAAACAAAACAAACAAAACTTTAGCTCTTTCATTGGGAAGATTCAATTTTCTTAAGTAATTAAAGACCAGAAAAAGGCAACATGAAGCACAAAGAATTATTTTGAGAAAACACAAAATCTTCATTTTGTAGGCCGATTAGTTACAAGGGAAAGGAAAATTTTTCACAATCACTTTTAAAAACTGGAGCAATACTCTTTAAAAAGAAAACTGTCATTTTCACAGAGAAGACCAAATTCTAGTTTTGCATCAGTTTACTTTTGATATTAAGACTCTTTTTTTTTTTTGAGATGGAGTCTCACTGTGTCGCCAGGCTGGAGTGCAGTGGTGTGATCTCAGTTCACTGCAACCTCTGCCTCCTGGGTTCAAGCAATTCTCCTGCTTCAGCCTCCTTAGTAGCTGGGACTACAGGTGTGCACCACCACGCCCAGCTAATTTTTATATTTTTAGTAGAGATGGGGTTTCACCATGGTCTTGATCTCTTGACCTCGTGATCTGCCCGCCTTGGCCTCCCAAAGTGCTGGGATTACAGGCGTGAGCCACAGTGCTTGGTCAAGACTCATTTTTAAAACCTTATAATACATTCAGTTCTAGCCAACTTGTCCATACAAGAGTCATTCATTTTGAGTGTGTGTCATCTCTCTTCCTTTTTGTATCCATTTAGATTTTACCTTTCATTCATTCTGAAACAACCTTTAAATCACCTCCAAACTAGACAAAATTATTCTTCCTTTTCCTTAAAAAAAGCACATCCTTATACCTTATGGCTTTCCTTACCAAAAACATGTCTTACTTTCTTTGCATATCGTTATCTCCCCTATTATTTTTAGTCTTTTTAACTATTCTATATTAGTTAAAATTGTTAACTCTTAGTAACTTCAATTTCTAGTGAAAACTAGGAAATAAGAAATTGTGAACTGTTATGGGGCATTCCATAAATTGGTAAATCTATGAATATACCATTTTATAATTTCTATAGAAGTATATTCTTTCTCGTTTTTAGGGAGCCAAGATGGCCGAATAGGAACAGCTCCGGTCTACAGCTCCCAGCGTGAGCGACCCAGAAGACGGGTGATTTCTGCATTTCCATCTGAGGTACCGGGTTCATCTTACTAGGGAGTGTCAGACAGTGGGCGCAGGACAGTGGGTACAGTGCACCGTGCGCCAGCCGAAGCACGGTGAGGCATTGCCTCACTTGTGAAGCGCAAGGGGTCAGAGAGTTCCCTTTCCTGGTCAAGAAAAGGGGTGACAGACGGCACCTGGAAAATCGGGCCACTCCCACCCTAATACTGCGCTTTTCTGATGGGCTTAGGAAAAGGCGCACCAGGAGATTATATCCCGCACCTGGCTCAGAGGGTCCTACGCCCACGGAGTCTCACTGATTGCTAGCACAGTAGTCTGAGATCAAACTGCAAGGCGGCAGCGAGGCTGGGGGAGGGGCACCCGCCATTGCCCAGGCTCGCTTAGGTAAACAAAGCAGCCAGGAAGCTCGAACTGGGTGGAGCCCACCACAGCTCAAGGAGGCCTGCCTGCCTCTGTAGGCTCCACCTCTGGGGGCAGGGCACAGACAAACAAAAAGACAGCAGTAACCTCTGCAGACTTAAATGTCCCTGTCTGACAGCTTTGAGGAGAGCAGTGGTTCTCCCAGCACGCAGCTGGAGATCTGAGAACAGGCAGACTGCCTCCTCAAGTGGGTCCCTGACCCCTGACCCCAGAGCAGCCTAACTGGGAGGCACCCCCCAGTAGGGGCAGACTGACACCTCACATGGCCGGATACTCCTCTGAGACAAAACTTCCAGAGGAACGATCAGATAGCATTTGCAGATCACGAAAATCCGCGGTTCTGCAGGCACCGCTGCTGATACCCAGGCAAACACGGTCTGGAGTGGACCTCTAGCAAACTCCAACAGACCTGCAGCTGAGGGTCCTGTCTGTTAGAAGGAAAACTAACAAACAGAAAGGACATCCACACCAAAAACCCATCTGTACATCACCATCATCAAAGACCAAAAGTAGTTAAAACCACAAAGATGGGGAAAAAACAGAGCAGAAAAACTGGAAACTCTAAAAAGCAGAGCGCCTCTCCTACTCCAAAGGAAACACAGTTCCTCATCAGCAATGGAACAAAGCTGGACGGAGAATGACTTTGACGAGTTGAGAGAAGAAGGCTTCAGATGATCAAACTACTCTGAGCTACAGGAGGAAATTCAAACCAAAGGCAAAGAAGTTGAAAACTTTGAAAAAACTTTAGACAAATGTATAACTAGAATAACCAATACAGAGAAGTGCTTAAAGGAGCTGATGGAGCTGAAAGCCAAGTCTTGAGAACTACATCAAGAATGCAGAAGCCTCAGGAGCCGATGCGACCAACTGGAAGAAAGGGTATCAGTGATAGAAGATGAAATGAATGAAATGAAGTGAGAAGGGAAGTTTAGAGAAAAAAGAATAAAAAGAAACAAACAAAGCCTCCAAGAAATATGGGACTATGCGAAAAGACCAAATCTGCGTCTGATTGGTGTACCTGAAAGTGACGGGGAGAATGGAACCAAGTTGGAAAACACTCTGCAGGATATCATCCGGGAGAACTTCCCCAATCTAGCAAGGCAGGCCAACATTCAGATTCAGGAAATACAGAGAACACCACAAAGATACTCCTCGAGAAGAGCAACTCCAAGACACATAATTGTCAGATTCACCAAAATTGAAATGAAGGAAAAAATGTTAAGGGCAGCCAGAGAGAAAGGTCGGGTTACCCACAAAGGGATGCCCATCACACTAACAGCGGATCTCTCGGCAGAAACTCTACAAGCCAGAAGAGAGTGGGGGCCAATATTCAACATTCTTAAAGAAAAGAATTTTCAACCCAGAATTTCATATCCAGCCAAACTAAGCTTCATAAGTGAAGAAGAAATAAAATCCTTTACAGGCAAGCAAATGCTGAGAGATTTTGTCACCACCACGCCTGCCCTAAAAGAGCTCCTGAAGGAAGCGCTAAACATGGAAAGGCACAACCGGTACCAGACGCTGCAAAATCATGCCAAAATGTAAAGACCATCGAGACTAGGAAGAAACTGCATCAACTAACGAGCAAAATAACCAGCTAACATCATAATGACAGGATCAAATTCACACACAACAATATTAACTTTAAATGTCAATGGACTCAATGCTCCAAATAAAAGACACAGATTGGCAAATTGGATAAAGAGTCAAGACCCGTCAGTGTGCTGTATTCAGGAAACCCATCTCACGTGCAGAGACACACATAGGCTCAAAATAAAAGGATGGAGGAAGATCTACCAAGCAAATGGAAAGCAAAACAAGGCAGGGGTTGCAATCCTAGTCTCTGATAAAACAGACTTTAAACCAACAAAGATCAAAAGAGACAAAGAAGGCCATTACACAATGGTAAAGGGATCAATTCAACAAGAAGAGCTAACTATCCTAAATATATACGCACCCAATACAGGAGCACCCAGAATCATAAAGCAAGTCCTGAGTGACCTACAAAGAGACTTAGACTCCCACACAATAATAATGGGAGACTTTAACACCCCACTGTCAACATTAGACAGATCAACGAGACAGAAAGTTAACAAGGATATCCAGGAATTGAACTCAGCTCTGCACCAAGTGGACCTAATAGACATCTACAGAACTCTCCACCCCAAATCAACAGAATATACATTTTTTGCAGCACCACACCACACCTATTCCAAAATTGACCACATACTTGGAAGTAAAGTTCTCCTCAGCAAATGTAAAAGAAAAGAAATTATAACAAACTGTCTCTCAGACCACAATGCAATCAAACTAGAACTCAGGATTAAGAAACTCACTCAAAACCGCTTAGCTACATGGAAACTGAACAACCTGCTCCTGAATGACTACCGGGTACATAATGAAATGAAGGTAGAAATAAAGATGTTCTTTGAAACCAATGAGAACAAAGACACAACATACCAGAATCTCTGGGACACATTCAAAGCAGTGTGTAGGGGAAATTTATAGCGCTAAATGCCCATAAGAGAAAGCAGGAAAGATCCAAAATTGACACCTTAACATCACAATTAAAAGAACTAGAAAACAAGAGCAAACACATTCAAAAGCTAGAAGAAGGCAAGAAATAACTAAAATCAGAGCAGAACTGAAGGAAATAGAAACAAAAAAAAAACCCTTCAAAAAACTAATGAATCCAGGAGCTGTTTTTTTGAAAGGATCAACAAAATTGATAGACCGCTAGCAAGACTAATAAAGAAGAAAAGAGAGAAGAATCAAATAGATGCAATAAAAAATGATAAAGGGGATACCACCACCGATCCCACAGAAATACAAACTACCATCAGAGAATACTACAAACACCTCTATGCAAATAAACTAGAAAATCTAGAAGAAATGGATAAATTATTCGACACATATACCCTCCCAAGACTTAACCAGCAAGAACTTGAATCTCTGAATAGACCAATAACAGGCTCTGAAATTGTGGCAATAATCAATAGCTTACAAACCAAAAAGAGTCCGGGACCAGATGGATTCACAGCCGAATTCTACCAGAGGTACAAGGAGGAACTGGTACCATTCCTTCTGAAACTATTCCAATCAACAGAAAAAGAGGGAATCCTCCCTAACTCATTTTATGAGGCCAGCATCATCCTGATACCAAAGCCGGGCAGAGACACAACCAAAAAAGAGAATTTGAGACCAATATCCTTGATGAACATTGATGCAAAATTCCTCAATAAAATACTGGCAAACCAAATCCAACAGCACATCAAAAAGCTTATCCACCATCATCAAGTGGGCTTCATCCCTGGGATGCAAGGCTGGTTCAATATATGCAAATCAATAAACATAATCCAGCATATAAACAGAACCAAAGACAAAAACCACATGATTATCTCAATAGATGCAGAAAAGACCTTTGACAAAATTCAACAATGCTTCATGCTAAAAACTCTCAATAAATTACGTATTGATGGGATGTATCTCAAAATAATAAGAGCTATCTATGACAAACCCACAGCCAATATCATACTGAATGGGCAAAAACTGGAAGCATTCCCTTTGAAAACTGGCACAAGACAGGGATGCCCTCTCTCACCACTCCTATTCAACATAGTGTTGGAAGTTCCGGCCAGGGCAATTAGGCAGGAGAAGGAAATAAAGGGTATTCAATGAGGAAAAGAGGAAGTCAAATTGTCCCTGTTTGCAGATGACATGATTGTATATCTAGAAAACCCCATTGTCTCAGCCCAAAATCTCCTTAAGCTGATAAGCAACTTCACCGAAGTCTCAGGATACAAAATCAATGTACAAAAATCAAAAGCATTCTTACACACCAATAACAGACAAACAGAGAGCCAAATCATGAGTGAACTCCCATTCACAATTGCTTCAAAGAGAATAAAATACCTAGGAATCCGACTTACAAGGGACGTGGAGGACCTCTTCAAGGAGAACTACAAACCACTGCTCAATGAAATAAAAGAGGATACAAAGAAATGGAAGAACATTCCATGCTCATGGGTAGGAAGAAGCAATATCGTGAAAATGGCCGTACTGCCCAAGGTAATTTATAGATTCAATGCCATCCCCATCAAACTACCGATGACTTTCTTCACAGAATTGGAAAAAACTACTTTAAAGTTCATATGGAACCAAAAAAGAGCCGCATCGCCAAGTCAATCCTAAACCAAAAGAACAAAGCTGGAGGTATCACGCTACCTGACTTCAAACTATACTATAAGTCTACAGTAACCAAAACAGCATGGTACTGATACCAAAACAGAGATATAGATCAATGGAACAGAACAGAGTCCTCAGAAATAATGCCGCATATCTACAACTATCTGATCTTTGACAAACCTGAGAAAAACAAGCAATGGGGAAAGGATTCCCTATTTAATAAATGGTGCTGGGAAAACTGGCTAGCCATATGCAGAAAGCTGAAACTGGATCCCTTCTTTACACCTTATACAAAAATTAATTCAAGATGGATTAAAGACTTAAACGTTAGACCTAAAACCATAAAAACCCTAGAAGAAAACCTAGGCATTACCATTCAGGACATAGCATGGGCAAGGACTTCATGTCTAAAACACCATGTTGTCAATTTTGGCAACAAAAGCCAAAATTGACAAATGGGATCTAATTAAACTAAAGAGCTTCTGCACAGCAAAAGAAACTACCATCACAGTGAATGGCAACCTACAAAATGGGAGACAATTTTCACAACCTACTCATCTGACAAAGTGCTAATATCCAGAATCTACAATGAACTCAAACAACCTGACAAGAAAAAAACAAACAACCCCATCAAAAAGTGGGCGAAGGACACGAACAGACACTTCTCAAAAGAAGACATTTATGCAGCCAAAAAACACATGAAAAAATGCTCACCATCACTGGCCATCAGGGAAATGCAAATCAAAACCACAATGAGACACCATCTCACACCAGTTAGAATGGCAATCATTAAAAAGTCAGGAAACAACAGGTGCTGGAGAGGATGTGGAGAAATAGGAACACTTTTACACTGTTGGTGGAACTATAAACTAATTCGACCATTGTGGAAGTCAGTGTGGCGATTCCTCAGGGATCTAGAACTAGAAATATCATTTGACCCAGCCATCCCATCACTGGGTATATACCCAAAGGCCATAAATCATGCTGCTGTAAAGACACATGCATGCGTATGTTTACTGCAGCACTATTCACAATAGCAAAGACTTGGAACCAACCCAAATGTCCAACAATGATAGACTGGATTAAGAAAATGTGGCACATATACACCATGGAATACTATGCAGCCACAAAAAATGATGAGTTCATGTCCTTTGTAGGGACATGGATGAAACTGGAAATCATCATTCTCAGCAAACTATTGCGAGGACAAAAAACCAAACACCGCATGTTCTCACTCATAGATGGGAATTGAACAATGAGAACACATGGACACAGGAAGGGGAACACCACACTCTGGGGACTGTTGTGGGGTGGGGGTAGGGGGGAGGGATAGCTTTAGGAGATATACTTAATGCTAAATGGCGAGTTAATGGGTGCAGCACACCAGCATGGCACATGTATACATATGTAACTAACCTGCACATTGTGCACATGTACCCTAAAACTTAAAAGTATAATAATAATAATAATAATAATAATAATAATAATAACTAAAAAAAGTATATTCTTTCTCATAGTACATTTTAAAGTGTTTTTTAACAGATGTAAATATATTTAGTTCCTTTGTAATAAAACCAAAAGTAGATTAACTTATGTTAATCAGTTAATGTTTCAGCATTTTATGTTATTTGGAAATGATCTAAATATTTAATGAATGTCCATTATCTAATTTAATTTAGCAAAACTCTACAGGCATAAGTTAACAATGAGAAGCTATTGAGAAAGAAAAGTAGCTCAGAGCAGTCTGAACTATGTGAGGTATGCAAAATTTATCATCATCTGTCTGGATAGACATGTCCAAACAATACCATGTGTTTCCAGGAGATGAAGACATCAAATACCATGGCCTCCAATGTGGAATGCCATCAAATACAAAACTCCCTCCAAACACCTTGGAAGCGACCATATCTGTATTGTTAACCAGTACTTGTGGAGTTAAATTCAAATACATTGACTTATGGATTCATAATTTTTATTTTAAAAAGGCAGCTCTGCCTGAGTGGACAACCTCATCACTGGAGATCTCCTATACATTGATCTTTAGATCAGCACAAGAAGTAGAAAACATATTTATTTGGTTGCCTTCGGAAATAAAAACATTTTTCAGATCTGGCTTTTGTTAGTAATTGTCTTTATTTGCATCACGTCTTTTATTCTCAAATTGATTACACTTTGCACTTCTAGATGTCTAAAATCAACAAAAAAACTAAAATAATGATAGCTAGATGCTTAGAAATGATCCAACATGCTATGGCTCCTTTGTAAGCAGATGACCTGAAATACCATTGCCCTGTCCCTTTGTGTTGCCAATCAACTTGGCCTTCAGACTTCACTGCATTCTTAAGCCATTTTATCTCTCCTCTCTTCCTCCAATGTGGGATGAGACTAACTGACACTAAGTCTTCCAGTGACACGGGACAAACTTACATCTAAAATGTTGATCATCAATACTTTCAGAAGAAAAAAAACTCAACCAAAAGGAAGAGAAAGAAACGTAGCTCAGAAGAGTCTGAACTATATAAAGGATGCAAAATTTATCAGGCCCAGAGAGACATGAGTATGAGATTTTTGTCACACCCTGCCCCAAATCCATGCCCAGGGGATGTGACCCTCACCCATTATGTTCATGCTCCTGGAATTTATGGTTAAAAAAAAATGTATAGCCAATCAATAGTTTATATGCAACTAAAGAACTGCCCCTTCTTTAAAAAAAAAAACCGCTTGTAACTGCTGCTAATTGGAGTTTATACTCATAGCAACTTGAAGACATGTCTCCCACACTGCAGTTCTCAAATTTGGCCCAAATAAACTGTTTATATTAATTTTGCCTCCATTTCTTTTGTTAAGAAGTTGACACAATTTTAAGTATCCGTATTAAAAAATAATTACTATTGAAAAGTTCATTTACAATTTCTATTCTATTTACAATTCAATTATTGTATTCAACAATTGTATTCAATAGAATTCAATTGAATTCTATTCTATAATTCAATTGTTCTTAATTGTAATTGACTTACTTATGAAATTTCATTAGACAGACAAAGCTAGTCAACATCTCGTTATTAATGTTTTCCTATTAACTATTTTTGCAGCATATGTATGTTGGCCAAATATCACAAAAGCAAGAACCTAAAAAAAAGTTAAGGCCCAGCTTGGTGGCTCATGCCTGTAATCCCAGCACTTTGGGAGGCCGAGGCGAGCAGATCATGAGGTCAGGAGTTCGAGACCAGCCTGACCAACATGGTGAAACCCCATCTCTACTAAAAATACAAAAATTAGCTGGGCATGGTGGTGCATGCCTGTAATCCCAGCTACTCAGGAGGCTGAGGCAGGAGAATCGCTTGAACCTGGGAGGTGGAGGTTGCAGTGAGCTGAGATTGCACCACTGCATTGCAGCCTGGGCAACAGAGCGAGACTCCATCTCAAAAAAAAAAACAAAAAACAGTTAAATACTTGTTTTTTTTTTGCTTTACTGCTATACTTAATATATACTTGCTTTACTGCTGTACTTAATAAAGTAATAGCTACTACATTTTCACTTTTGCTCTTAGATTAAACTGACAGTTTTATAATCTTGAACATCTACTTACAAAAACAAACTTATTTGCCTAGTAACCCCTGGTAGAAAAAACTGTATGTACGTATTATATTTAATGTTGACAACTCTAAAGACATGCCTGCTTTAGTTAATCCAACAAACTTAAAGTAATTTTTATTTACTGAAGATTATCCCATATCATACTATTAAAGAGAACTAGAGATAGCCTGAGAAGGACTCCATACTTTTATATTCGAGTCCTTGTGGATGAATTGTAACCTAACTTAACAGGTAGACAAAATTGAAAACCTAACTTAGGAGTAGGTTCCTGTAACAATAGCCGAGTCTTGGCCAATTCTAGTAGCCATACTTCAACCACTTAGACACTGCTGAGTGTTCAAACTGTGTTCAAATAAGGCAAACACCAACCTGTAACCAGTCCAGCTGTTTCTGTACTTCACTTCTAATTTCTGTATGTCACGTCCCTTTTTTTGTCTATAAATTTGTTCTGACCATGAGGCATCCCTGGAGTCTCCATGAATCAGCTGTAACTGGAGGCTGCCTGATTCGTGAATCATTCATTGCTCAATTAAACTCCTTTAAGTTTAATTTGGCTGAAGTTTTTTCTTTTAACAATATCAACTTGAAGAACATTTGGGCTAGGTCTCATTTTTCTGAAAGTTTAAAAAAATACTTAATTTGGACTGGCTGCTCTGAAAAGCCATCTTTGCATTGTTCCTCGTCTGCCTCCTTGCTCGCCGCAGCCGCCTCCGCCGCGCGCCTCCTCCGCCGCCGCGGATTCCGGCAGCTTTATCGCCAGCGTCCCTGAACTCTCACTTTCTTTTTATACCCCTGCATGGGATCACCGGCGTGCCCCACCATGTCAGACGGAGCTGTAGACACCAGCTCCGAAATCACCACCAAGGACTTAAAGGAGAAGAAGGAAGTTGTGGAAGAGGCGGAAAATGGAAGAGACGCCCCTGCTAACGGGAATGCTAATGAGGAAAATGGGGAGCAGGAAGCTGACAATGAGGTAGATGAAGAAGAGGAAGAAGGTGGGGAGGAAGAGGAGGAGGAAGAAGAAGGTGATGGTGAGGAAGAGGATGGAGATGAAGATGAGGAAGCTGAGTCAGCTACGGGCAAGCGGGCAGCTGAAGATGATGAGGATGAGGATGTCCGTACCAAGAAGCAGAAGACCGACGAGGATGACTAGACAGCAAAAAAGGAAAAGTTAAACAAAAATAAAAGGCCGCCGCGACCTATTCACCCTCCACTTCCCCTCTCAGAATCTAAACGTGGTCACTTTCGAGTAGAGAGGCCCGCCCGCCCACCGTGGGCAGTGCCACCCGCAGATGACACGCGCTCTCCACCACCCAACCCAAACCATGAGAATTTGCAATAGGGAAGGAAGAAAGAACCAAAACTTCCAAGGCCCTGCTTTTTTTCTTAAAAGTACTTTAAAAAGGAAATTTGTTTGTATTTTTTATTTACATTTTATATTTTTGTACGTATTGTTAGGGTCAGCCATTTTTAATGATCTCGGATGACCAAACCAGCCTTCAGAGCGTTCTCTGTCCTACTTCTGACTTTACTTGTGGTGTGACCATGTTCATTATAAACTCAAAGGAGAAAAAAAAACCTTGTAAAAAAAAGCAAAAATGACAACAGAAAAACAATCTTATTCCGAGCTTTCCAGTAACTTTTTTGTGTATGTACTTAGCTGTACTATAAGTAGTTGGTTTGTATGAGATGTTTAAAAAGGCCAAAGATAAAAGGTTTCTTTTTTTTCCTTTTTTGTTTATGAAGTTGCTGTTTATTTTTTTTGGCCTGTTTGATGTATGTGTGAAACAATGTTGTCCAACAATAAACAGGAATTTTATTTTGCTGAGTTGTTCTAACAAAAAAAAAATACTTAATTTGTAGAAGTGCTTTTTCTTTAAGGCAATTAAATACAGCTCTTTATAAGTTAATTTTAGGATAGTCTCTAGAGGTAGAAAAATATTACACATACGTGCATACCCAGACATACACAAAATACAGACAGAAGCAGATTTCACAGTTTTCATTTGAAAACTGTAGCCATGTGCCAGGTACAATAATACAAAAACAGTTTATAAAAGAATTTCTGAATCCAAATTGTGTTTCTGGCAGATGGAACAAGTTAAGATTATCTACAGGATGGCTAAAGCTTTTCACTGTTTCTGGGAGAAAAAACAAGATTTTTTTATTTGCTCAATTTCCAATTAGCTCTTTTTCTTCTTATTCTTCTGGTGAGTAATCTCCCTGGCATTTGCATATCAAAGAGATAACCCTCAGGTCCTAGAGGAGACAGGGTGGAAAAGGTAGATCTTAATGGCAGAGAGCCAGAAAAAGCACCTTAAGCAAAGGTAAGGTTTGTTACTTAAACTCCTTCTCCATTGGTTAAGAGTGTCTGGTGATTTAGTCCTTCTTTTCTTCCTGATGCAGAGAGAGAGACAAGCTTATAAATGGAGACTTCCTTTGTAGATATAAATTTCTCTTACAAAAAGTCTCAAAATAACTCTCTCAAAATAATCTTTATGACAGATAGCATATTTTGGCAACGAATTCAGCTAGATCTGTGTCTTCCCAACCCAGCTTTAAAAAAAAAAGCTAGATTACTGAGTTCAGGGTGGTGCCCATGAATAAATAGGGCAAAGCATGTTCTATACCTAGACTCACTGTGGATAGCTTCAGCAAATTTCTGAGAGTTTTCCTTTGGGATAAGAAAGCCTTTCACTATTGCCTCTGAGCTTAGATTTTGACTAAAGCATACAGGTGGCTAAAGAAAGCCCAGCTGGTTTATTCTGAGGGACTAATTTCATAAGGCATTTTTTTTCTAACTTTTTGTCTTCAAAGTGGAAAAATAACTGAGTGAAAAAGTTAGTAATTCAGAGTAATTAGGCAGAGGAGGGTAGAAAGAAGGATATTGTAAGGACTCAACGGGTTCTTCTTGTCTGCTGCCAAGATAGAGCTGATTTATCATTTATCAAGGCAGGGGAATTGCAATAAAGAAAGAGTTTTACACATTAGAGTTGGCTAAATGGGAGACGTGTTTCATTACTGCTCAAATCAGCTTCCCTGGAAATTTGAAAGCTAGGGTTTTTCATGGATGGTTTGGGGGAGGAATGGGGCTGTTTAGGCAGTAAGTGCTTGCTGCTAATTGGTTGGGGGTGCAATCATAGGGGTGTGGGAAATAGTCCTTATGCATGCTGAGTTGCTTCTGGATGGGGCCACAGGAGTGGTTGGTGGGTCCAGGTGGAGCCATCGGCAGTCAGACACACAAAAAACCTGAAAAGACATCTCAAAAGGCCAATCTTAGGTTCTAAAATACTGATGTTATCTGCAGGAGTAATTGAAGAAGTTGCATATTTTGTGACCTCCAGAATAATGGCTGGAAACTGTTTATATCTACACCTTAGCAGAATTTAGACTCCTCTATCCTCCTTGCCTGGTGGCCTCTCATCAGCTTTGCTGAGGTGGTTGAATTTTAGGGAAAGACTATTATCATTTAAACTATAGACCAAGTGTCTCCCAAAGTTAGCTTGGCCTAAGCCCAGGAATAATTATGGGCAGCTTGAAGGCTAAAGGCAAGATGGGGTTTGGCTTGATCGGATCACCCCTACTGCCATAATTTTCTCACTGTCATAATTTTTGCAAAGGTGGTTTCAATTGAAGGAAGAAGCAGTTGGAGTTAAGTCAGTCAATGTACATTTTTAGTTCCATTATCATTTTGCCTTTTGTAAAAAGTCTTTTTAAAAGAAAAAAGAATAGAGTCTCATTCTGTTGCCAGGCTGGAGAGCAGTGGCATAATCAAGGCTCACTGCAGCCTTAACCTTCCGGGCTCAAGCTATCCTCCTGTTAGCAGCAGCAAATCTGTATGGGTCTGCAGCAGCTTGATTTTTGCCTTCTTGAAGGAAATAATTCTTCCAAGGGGCATAAGGCAGAGTGAAAGACTGAGGCAAGTTTTTGAGCAGCAGTGAAATTTAAGAAGTTTTAAAGCAGGAATGAAAGGAAGTAAAGTACACTTAGAAGAGGGCCAAGTGGGCAACTTGAGAAATCCAAGTGCCCTGTTTGACCTTAGACTTGGGGCTTTATATATTGGCATGCTTCTGGGGTTTTGCATCTCTCCTCTTTTGATTTTTCCTTGGGGCAGGCTGTCCACATGTGAGTGAGTTATGTGTTTCTAGAGGAAGTCT
Source organism: Pongo abelii (assembly GCF_028885655.2). Taxonomy (NCBI): domain Eukaryota; kingdom Metazoa; phylum Chordata; class Mammalia; order Primates; family Hominidae; genus Pongo; species Pongo abelii. The sequence continues at coordinate 36,161,332 of NC_071998.2, forward strand.
GTATACCAGTTAAACTCCACCACTTTGCCTCTTAGTGCACATGTTTGAGCCTGCTTGCTCAGATCCTGAGATCTTACTAGGAAGCTGCTGATCACCAGCTTCAGGAGTTTTCTATCTATTGGGAGATTGTCTTTCCCTGCTGCCAGTTGCAACCTATTATTATTTTAGAAAGAGAGTTTAACAACCACCTGACGATCATCTGATGCTCACCTGACATTCCTAGTTGGAGGGGGTCTCTCCTCCCTTGCTCATGTCTGCCTAATTACCTACTCTAACATTTTCCCCCACAAGAATCCACGACCCAATTCTTTGGGAAACTGGATGAAGTTCAGTCTTCTGTAACTGCTTCCTGCTGACAGAGGTGTGGTGGTGATTGTTCCGTGGGTCTTGGCCTCTTGCTAGCTGACAGGGCAGGGTGGCTGCATGGGTTGGTGGAAGCAGTATCCAGCCAGGTCTAAGGGAGACAGGGGCAGGATTTCACCTCTGCCATGTCCCACTGATGGGAAGTCTAGGAGTCCTCTGTAGAAGGGTGACTCTTGAATATTGAAAGGATGGTATCCCTCACTGACGATCATCTGGAACTTGATCATCTAAAGGTGAGAGAAAGGAGACAAATTGGGTTATTAGATTTTTGAAGACATGGACTGAAAGGAGCAAGAGTAGAGGCTAACATGTGGGCCTAAAAAGGGAAGAACACAGGGAAGATCCCATTTCCAGTTTCCTTACCAATCTAACTAACCATGAGAGGCTTGTTCTTGTAAGCTGGAGGCTCGATTTAGGAGTTATCTGATGTTGTTTTGTACTTTTACTGATTGATTTACCCAAAAGCAACATTTTTCATCTGAAGCTAAACAAATTCCTCCCTGTACTGCCGTTAACATATCTAGTCCTTGACAATTTTGGAGGACTACAACTGCTAAAGTGTTAATTTGCTCTGGCCATGGTTAAGGTTTTAGCCATGATATTAAAATTGCTGGCTATTTCCTTTCAGAGTTGGCTATAGGTCAAGGAGGCTTTTGAGACTCCGGCAGTTTAGGTTCCCATACCAGGTATAATGCTGAGGCCCATAAGAAGGGGAATTAATTGGATAGCCCTTTTCACCCTGGGCAAGATAGAATTCCCATGGATTGGTACTGGAAGAGAGAGATTGCCAGGGAGTATAAAGATGTCCAGGGGTATATAATCTATGGTACAAGTTCCAATCCATTTAGTGAGGACGCATTGGTAAACTGACTGGCCACAAACACAGAAGGCTCCTTGGGTTTTAAGACAAGTAGAGATGTCAAAACAAAATAAGAGATGAGGACAGCCCCCGAAAATACCAAGGAAGACAACACACCCAGGTAGCTGGTAGCTACATTCATGCCTGCTAACACTTGGGTGCATGGGGTTTGGCTCTGATTAGCTCCATTGGTTTCATTTTCCCAAAAAAAGGGAATTTTGAGTTTAGTCCATTAGAACCCATTCTGCTGTGGAGCTGAGGTTGGCAATTTGCAGACATTGGTTATAATCATCAGGCTGGAACTAGAAATTTCAAGTACTGCACGAGCTTGGGCATTGCTGGCAAAACTGAATGGACTTATTTAGCAAAGTTTCCTGAAGAAAGATAATATTTGAAGGTTTGGGGAATCTTGGTTGATGATGGAATTGGTTTTGGGTATATGTTCGATCAGTCTGTTGGTTAGAATCTACAGAGAGTAACATTACAAGCTATACTGGGAAAGAGCCTACATCCACTCCATTTTTTTCTTTTGGCCATAAGACAAATAGGGGTTATTCCCATTAAAGTGATATTAGAAAAGATTGATCCAAAAATGAGAGGTTCCTTGTGGATGTCAAGGAAATACAGCTTTGCTTTTGCAAAAAATGTTATTTGCAGACCCAAATAGCTCTTTCAGATTAGGGGAAGAAATACGTAATTCTATGTCTATGCTTGTCCAATCTCTGGTACAGGCTGGATAAGCTCTCCCTAGTGTTTTAGGGAAGAGCTAGTACATAACCAGCATTTGGTGGAGTAAGGGGATCCTGTGTTTTGGAGCAATTGCTGAGCTTTTTCTAATAATGGGAAATCAGGATGGCAGTGTGCTGCCAGTAAAGCATTGGGTATGAGAACAAACAGGAGCAGAGCCATGGTGACCTAAGGTGATTGTGAAAGAGAGAAACTGATCACAAAGCAAGCTGCCACTGGAACTCCTGGCGGTGTATAAGTTGGGATTAAAATAGTGATAATAATCAGAGCAATTGTTAGTAAAATTCCTAATACTAGGATCACCTTACTTTGAGGTGAAAGGATGTTGAGGGGGCATTACTTATGTTTTCACTAAAAGAGAAATTTCAGGTCTTCCAGTGCCTCACAAGTATATTCTGGAGCTGAGGGTGTTGGTTCTGGCTCTGGTGTTTCATGGCCTTTCCATGACTTCACCCAGGTATAATGTATCCAGCTGGCTATCTCTGGTACTTTAATGGCTGTGGGAATAGATACTGGAGCAGTGAAGTGGCCCCCCCAGACTAGAGTTAGTTAGGAATTTGGGGTTTCAACCTTCCAAGGTTTAATGAGAACTAGAGCCTGGAAGATACAGAGGCTGGGATTTTTTCCTCTTCCTATATTGGGTTTGTTTTTAACCCATATTCCCAGAGAGTCTGTTGGAAGCCTGCTAAAGAAGAAACATACTGGGTGATTTTGGCAGTTTCTTCATCTAGTATCAGATAAGTCCGAATACAGAAATGGCCTAACATATAAGATCTCAAAGGGGCTTAATTGCTAGGGAGCCTTAGGGGAAATACAGATCTGAAGGAGGGTTAAAGATAAGAGGTCCTCCCATGACTGCTATTTCCTGACAGAGATTATTGAGGATGCATTTCAGGGTTTGGTTAATTCTTTCCACTTTTCCTGAAGATTGCAGTTCTCAGGCAAAGTGAGGGTACCACTTTATGCCTAGGGCATTACTAACCTGTTAAGTTACTTGGGGAAAAAAAGATGAATCATTGTCACTCTGCAATGACCTGGGGAGTTCAAAGCAGGGAATGAGTTCCTTTAGGAGCAAGTCAGCTATCTCCTGTGCCTTTTCAGTCCTTGTGGGGCAGGAGTCTTCCCATTCTGTGAAGGTACCCACACAGACCAAGAGGTACTTACACCTGTGCCATGTGGGTAGCTGAGTGAAGTACATCTACCAGTCCTCCCCAGGGTATGTACCTCTCCTTTGGATTTGACTTATTATGGAGGGGGCTTCCCCATCTAGGGATTATTTATGGTGCACAAGGTGCAGGCTTGACAAACCTGTTGAATAGTTTTGTTTAGTCCCTTCCCACTGAACACCCATTTACAAATTTGCCCTAGACTGTCCTTTTCAAGGTGGCATGAGTCATGTAAACACTTGATGACTTTCCATCGGGAGGCATTAGGTAGATGGAGAAGTTCTCCCAACATGTACCATCCGTTGGTTTCTTCTTTATACCCATGCTGGATGACCCAATCTATTTCTTCCTTAGTGTACTGGAGAAGGGCAGTTCACTGGGGAGAGAGGGGAGTAAGGTCCCCTTGGAGGTGTCTTTTGAGATGGCTGCCTCTTTAACTTTTTGGTCAGATAACATATTTTCCCATGCAGTTTCATCAAAACCCGTCTGGTGTTCTTTACAGTGCACTGTTGCCACTTCCTGAGGCAAATGAACAGCGTCTAGTAGCTCTAAGATAGGAGGTCTCTATGTAATAGGAGTATTCTAAGCTGTTAGGTATCCCCCCTTCCTTCTGGATAGCCATGTGGGTGTGAAGCACCAGGAAGGCATACTTGGAATCTGTATACATGGTTATTCTTTTTCTTTCCCCAAGTTTTAGGGCTCTGGTCAATGTGATGGGTCGGCTAGTTGCACTGAGGTCCCCAGGGACAGAGCTACCACCTCTGTAACTGGGTGAGGGGACATATAGCATACCCTGAATATCTATCTCCATTCTTGACAAAGCCAACCCTATCTGAAAACCATATTTCATCTAGATAACCTAGGGGCTGATATTGTAAGTCTTCCAGGCTGGCATAAATTTGGTTAAGTATCTCACAACATGAATGTGTTCAGTTATCCTCTTCTAGTAGGGGCAGTAAGGAGGCGGGGTTAAGAGTGGACCACCACTCAACTGTTACCTGCGGGTTTTCTGACAACAAGACTTGGTAGTTTAGCCGTCTGTTGTCAGTGATCCATTGCGGTCTTTTTATATCCAATAAGGGGCCTATTTGTTGGAATGTCAGGAGCCTGACTGACTGTCCCATTGTGATTTTGAGGGCCTCCTTGAGTAAAAGGGCTGCCGCAGCCACTACCTTTAGGCAGTGTGGCCACCCTTGCACTACTGGGTCTAGGTTCTTTAAAAAATAACCTATAGGACATTTGATGGCCTGATGGTTTGAGTTAGAACTTCCAGGGCTACAACTTACTTTCAGTGATGAAAAGCTGAAATGGTTTGGTTAGTATGGGTAGCCCAAGGGCTAGGGCTTGTGAGAAGGCAGTTTTTAGTTCTCTAAAGGCTTGCTTCTGATCTTTTTCCCAGAGAAGTGGGTCCTGATCAGTCCCTTCTTTTAGAACCTGATATAAGGACTTAATAATTCCACCATATGCCAGTACTGAAAGTCTGAATATCTTGTGATCCCCAGAAAAGCCCAAAGTTGCTTTTGGGTGGTTGGGGTAGGTATTCTAAGGATGGCCTGTATCCATTCTGGAGAAAGCTTATATTCTCCGTGGGATCAGGATTATCCCCAGGTATTGGACCTCTTTTCTTAATCGCTATGCCTTGGCCTTAGACATATTGTACCCTCTGTGAGAAAATCTAGTGTCTGGACTAGATGCAGGATTCATAACTCTTTTGCAGGGGAGCAGATTAACAGGTCATCTGTCATCTATGTACCGTAGGAGACACCCTCAACCCTCAAGAGTTATGTCCTTAAAATCTCTAGCCAAGACTTGCCCAAACAAATCGGAACCATCTCTGGAACCTTGCAGAAGTACTATCCAGATGAGCTGTAGACTCCTTCCTTTTTCATTCCCCCATTCAAGTGCAAATAGAAATTGGGAGGATGAGTCTAGGGAGACACAAAAGAAAGCATCTTTGAGCTCTAAGACTGAGAACAAATGAGCATCTGGAGGTACGTCTAGAATAATATATGGGTTGGGGACCATTGGGTGTATTGGGACTACTGCCTCATTTATGATTTGCAGGTCTGGGACTAGCCTATATTGTCCATTGCTCATTGCTCTTTTTAACAGGTAAGACAGGGGTGTTCCATAGCAAGTTATAGGATATTAATAATCCATGTTTTAGACATTTTTCAATTAGGGGACGAAGTCCCTTTTGGCCAGAGGCCAAAGAGGAAGCTGCCTTCTACAAGATTAGCTAGAAGGATCCATGAGCTGAGTTACTATAGGCGTTGACATTATGACCTTTCCTGGTATTCTTGAGCCCCAGACTTCTGGATTAATGGAAAAGTCTGGAAAGTTCATCCTTGTGTGTGACTTCCTTGAGGCATAAGATTGCATTTGGAAAAGGTTAACTAAGCCCCTGGTCTAAATAAAATATCTCTACCCAAAAGCAGTGTAGGACATTCTGCTATCATTAAAAATGAATGAGAAAATACAGTCTCCCCTCACAGGCAGCAAAGATGAGGAGTGAACCTTTGGGTTATGGGCACCCAATTTACCCCCATCACCTTGGAGGATAATTGCCCATGAAGAGATAAGCACCAAGCAGACCATTTCCCAAAGAAAACTTATAGTCCTACCTGCCACATCCAAAGCAGCCCTTAGCTCTGTCCCTTCAATAGTAAGGTTCAGTCTAGGAGCTGGCTGGAGTGGAGGGCCCCTTCAGCTTAAGGCCATCAGGAATTGGGATTCTGTTCTAGGGACCCTTCAGCTCTCAGGGCAGTTCCATTTCCAGTGGTTGAGTTTGTGACAGAAAGGGCAAGCCATGTAGGGATTTTTCCCATCTGTCCCACTGTGGCAGTTTGTCTTCCAGTGTCTTGGCTTTCAACACTGATGGCAGTTAACTGGGAGAGTATTCTGAGGGCGACTTGGAGAGGGCTGGTGGATTTTTAGGGCAGCCAATAGTTGGAGCTGCTGCTTTTCCTTGTGCCTCTTCTTTCCCTGGGCACTTTCCTCTTTCTCCTAGTCCTGGTTGTAAAAGACAAAGGAAGCTATTTTGAAGATATCAGGCATAAGGGTGTTGGGGTCTAGTGCTAGTTTTCAGAGTTTCCTCCAAATATGTGGGGCTGCCTGAGTTAAAAAAATGGTCCTTCAGGACCAGTTGCCCTTCTGATGTCTCTGGGTCTAGGTTAGTGTGTTTCACCAGGGCCTCTTGTAGCCTCTCTAGGAAAGTGCTGGGGTTTCCAAGAGGTCCTTGATCTATTAAGACCAATTTTATTATAGTTTACAGGCTTGGCTCTACTAGCTTTCATTCCTTCTACCAGACATAGGAACATGCAATTCTTTGCCCATATGCCCCATGGGTATTGTAATCCCAGTTGGGGCTGACCCAAGGAACTGTGGTGGCCCATACAGGGTAGCCACCAAGGTCAGTCATGTGCATTGCATTTGCAAATTGTTGGGGTGCCTCCATAATGGAGTCATGTTCTCCCTTAGACAGGGTTTGTCCTAGTATGACTGAGAGATCCCTCCAAGTGAGTTCAAATGTTAAGCCCAGTTTATGGAACCCTTTGATGCATTTGTCACAATCCTCCACAAACTTCCCTAGTTCTGTTTTAATTTGACTCAATTCTTGCATATTAAATGGAGTCTGAACTCTAGTAGGTCAACTAACTTCTTGAAGGGAACATAACTTAAGGGGGTGGTATCCAGAGGATGGCCCTGGGTAGGGAAGGGAAGGCTCCAGGGCCAGGAGACTTGGATATAATGGGGCCAAATGGTAGGGTTTGAGCTAAGCTCCACTCTTGGTTCCTCCAGGGCTTGAGCCCTGGGTAAACCCAATGAGGGGTCTCCTGAACCAAACAGATGGGGCAGCATGATTATGGCTGCTATCATCACTGGATCAATTTTACAAGCCCTACAAAGGTCTGGGTTGTTTCTTAGGGCCTGTACATAAGGAATTTCCGTCTATTTTCCCTGCTAGTGGCAAAACAGATCTAGTTGATAGAGCATATTAAAATTTATGCTTCCACTTTCTGGTCAAGATTCCTGCTCCTGGAGCTTGTATTAAAACCAGGCTGTGATACAGAAAAATATTAGCCATTTCCTTTTCAGGGTTTTGGGGTCAAACTTTCAGTTCTTCAGGATGCATCCAAAGGGTTTGTACTGTAGTAGGGAGATGTGATTACCCATCCGTGAAGATACAACAAAGGAGAAAAAAAGGAAAAAGAAGGTATCTCCTTTTATTTCCCTATTATCCTTTCCTGAACAGGGCATCCCCCATTCATCCTTAGGGTTCCAGAATGAACCTGTCTTACTGGGTACCCAAACCTCTGTCCCATCTCATCACAATTACCCACTTGAGAACAGAGGAAATACCCAAGTGAACAGGGGTCCCCTATTTAACCTTGGAGTTTCAGAATGAACCGGTCTTACCAGGTACCCCTAAGCTTGCCTTCATCTCTGTTCTAATGGTAATCTGTTCTGTGCTGGTGGCCTGGGACCAGCCTTTATCTCTCTCTGTCCTATGGGTACTTTGTCTCTTGCACCTGCAGCCTTGGGCTGGCCTATATCCTTATCTCCATGATCTTATAGTGACTCTTAGTTAGAGCATTCTGGCAACAAAATGATTATCTCTTTTTTTATAATCCATTTCCCATGTTCTTTAAGTAGATGAGAAGCTTGTTTTTCAGCCAACTGCTGCAAGAGGCTGGACTTCCCTCCCTTTAAATATGACCTTGAGAGTCCTTATGCACATTGAGGAGGGTGTGGAAGTGATTAGAGGAATGGAGAAAATTTTGTATTTGAGGTTCCCTGTCCTCTTAGGGTAACATCCAGAACAAATGCTTGAGTAGACAGGACAATCCCTCTGCTACAGGAGAAAGTGGGAGGAAGCATGAGGAATACTGACGGAAAGCCTTCATATGCTCACATAAACAGCAGCCCTGGGATTCAAAACAGCAATGTTTATTTGCCCTCTTGACATAAAGGGGAATCTTTGGAGAACTTGGAGCTTGGGATAAGAGCTCACAAATGTCAAAGGAAGAATTTTCTCTCCTCCCAAAGGGGGTGCTAACTCAAAAAAAGCAAGTAGGTGAGATCCTTAAAGAACCACAGAGTGATGTCCTATGCAGCCGTAAAAACTGCTTCAAAAGCCACCAAAAACTTGACCCTGGAGCATAACAGGGATGAAAAGTGTGTGGTAAGTCATAAGGAGCTGACAGAACTGGGGTTCTGATTAGTGTCTATCCTGGCAATGAGCCAGTGGACATCTGCAAGGGAGCCTGTTTCTCTGCTGCTATACAAATGCAACAAGAGCCATGGGTGAATGAATAACAGGGAGTGTGCGTTTAAGGTAGAGAAGGAAGTTGCATGGCATACAAAGTGAAAGAAGAGAAAAGACAGACTTGCCCCTGAGGCAGACAGTGTGGTGGGCACACAAGGCCATTTCAGAATACACACAGAGAAAACAGGAGAATAGGTGGTGTGGGTTTTGGGGAAAAAGCCAATTGTATTTGAAAAAGCAGAGGAAATTGCAGACATTGCACAGTCTTAGGCTTTAGCCCTACCACACTCATGAGCCTCCTGTCTAGGAGGGCCATTAGTATTTCAGGTCTACATGGTGTGGACTCCAAGGTCCTTCCCACTCCTGTAAGCCACCTGTCAGGGTAAGCTGAGAGATCAGCAAGGGGGTGCAGAGCCACTGTGGCTGAGAGTAATAGTTCTGGGAATTGGTTGGTAAGCAGGAGAGTGAAAGGGGAGAAGAAAACTGTACAGGTCTCCTTCTTCTCCAGCCAAAGAAGGAGAGGCATAGAGATTTCTTACCACTGGGGAACATATCCAAGCCATGTCGCATCAAAGTATGTTAGCAGCAGTTAATCTGTATGGGTCTGCAGCAACTAGATTCTTGCCTCTTCAAAGGAAAGAATTTGTCTGAGGGGCATAAGCCAGAGTGAGAGACCAAGGCAAGTTTTTGAGCAGAAGTGAGAGTTTATTAAAAACTCTTAGAGCAGGAATGAAAGAAAGTAAAGTAACTTGGAAGAGGGCCAAGTTGGCAATCTGAGAAATCCAAGTGCCGTGTTTGACCTTTGACTTGGGGTTTTATATGTTGGCATACTTCTGGAGTTTTGTGTCTCTCCTCTCTTGGTTTTTCCTTGGGGTGGGCTGTCCATATGCACAGTGGCCTGCCAGCACCTGTGAGTGGCCACATGCACAGTGTATTTACTGAAGTTGTGTGCATGCTCACTTGAAGCGTTTTTCCCTTGCCAGTCAAGTGTTCCTAGAGGAAGGTCATACACCAGTTAAACTCTGCCATTTTGCCTCTTAGTGCATGCTTGAGACTGCTTGCCCAACTCCTTATTGGGAAGCTGTTGGCCACCGGCTTCAAGTGTTTTCCATATATTGGGAGACTGCCCTTCTCTGGCACTGGCTGCAACCAATTATTATTTTAAAGAGACTGCTTAACAACTACCTGACCATCACCTAATGGTTGCCTGACATTACTGGTGGGGGATGGGCTTTTCTTCTGATGTTCATGTCTGCCTAACTACCTACTCCAACACTCCCACCTCAGCCTCCTGAGTAGTTGGGACTGCAGGCTTGTGCCACCATGGCTGGCTAATTGTTATTATTATGTTTATTTTTAATAGAGATGAGGTTTCCCTATGTTGTCCAGGCTGGTCTCAAACTCCTGAGCTCAAGCCATCTGCCCTCTTCAGCCTCACAAAGTGCTAGGATTACAGGTGTGAGCCACTGCTTCTGGCAAGAAGTCTTTAAGAGAGGCAAATTTTGATTCATTGAGTCTCTTGGAAGGCTCTGCATGATAATCAAAATCTACATTCCATTGTTCTTGAGGAATTCAGAATTTCTTCTTTTCCAATCCACTTCATAAATGAACAGTTTTGTCTAGGTTAAAACTTTCTTACAATGACCACTGTAATTCTACATTATCTTTGAACTTCAAATTAACAACCTAATGATGCAACTCAGGAGCTAGAAAAGAGAACAAAACAAAACCAAATTTAGTAGAAAGAAAGAAATAATAAAGATCAGAGCAGAAGTAAATGAAATTGAGACTAAAAAATACAAAATATCAACAAAAAGGTTTTTTTGAAAAAATAAATTAACAAACCTTTAGCTAAACTAAGAACGAAAGAGAAAAGACCCACATAAATAAAATCAGAAACAAAAAGGGAGAGTTAACAAATGAGACCACAGAAATACAAAGAATCATTAAAAACAATTATGGACAACTTTTTCCAAAAGAAACCACAAGTTTCTTTTGGAAAATCTAAAAGAAATTGATAAATTACTGAACACATGCAACTTATTAAGATTGAATCATAAAGAAAAAAATACCTTGAACAAACAAGTAATGAGATCAAAGCTATAATAAAAAGTCTCCCACTAAAGAAAAGCCTAGGACCTGATTGCATCAATGCTTAATTCTGTCAAACTTTTAAAGAAAAAACTCAAACTCTTCCAAAAAAATGGGAGAAGTGGTAATACTTCCAAACTCTTTCTACAAGGTCAGCATTACCTTGATACCAAAACTGGACAAAGACACAAGAAAAAAAGAGTGTTAGGCCAATATTTCTGGTGAACATAGTTGTAAAAATCCTCAACAAAATGCTAGCAAACCAAATTCAACAACACATTAAAAAGATCATTTAGCATGATCAGGTGGGATTTATCCAAGGGATAAATATTTCCAGATTAATACACAATTTCTGGCTTCCAAGGCTTGTTTACCACTTAATAATTATTTAATCGTTTGACAATATTCTTTGCTCAGAAAGCCTGGATCATGCAGAAAGATGAAAATATCCATAGAGAATTGTTTCCCAATAGACCCTTTCGAGTGGGCTATTGGAAGGTAAGTGGATAATGGGTTTGCATAATTGTACTTTTTTGTTGGTAAAATTTGGGAAAATAAAAATTTTACATTCTTTCCTTAAAGAAAGTCCTCCAAACTAAGTAAGTTTCAGGTCACATAAAACCTGAATTTGCCCATGGTCACAACTGTGCCTGCAATTGTTTATTGTTGAGGGAAAAAAACACGTTAAAAAAGCGTCACGCAGTGGTCAAGGAAAATCTCTTTTCGTTGCTCTAATGGAATTACAGCTCTCCCTCCTGCTTATCTTACAGTCTTCTTAGGTGGGCACTGTTTATTTATACTCTCACAGCTCTCTCTGGTCATGGGCTAATTTTTTCTTGATCCTCATTGCTATGTTCAGAATATACTCCTTCCTTTCTAAAAGCCACCAGCCACTCCCATTCTGTAATTCAACTCATTTCTCTATGATTTTTGCTCTTGAGCTTAGTCTCCTTATCATTAAATCTACTCTAGTCTAATTCCTTAACCCATTTCCTGTTTGCCCCGAGAATATTCTTGTTCTCTTGTCTCTAATCCTAATGTAATATCATATACATTTCTGTTACATTAGGATTAGAGACAAGTTCTGTTTAGAAATAACTCCATGAACAGTTTTTATATTTTATTTTCATATTGAAAAATCAGTCAGATTTGCTTTAGCCTCAAAGAGTGTGTTTATGTAAAATTCAATAAGTGCTGGCAGCAAGCCACACTTCTTTTTTTTCTAAACAGGAAATGGGTTAATATACACGTTGATGAACATTCTCTGGCTTATTTCCTGTAAGCCCGCTTCTCTGATTAACTTGTGCTCTTTGAACACCACCACTTTATTACCCCACCTTGACCTCTAATCTATGATTCTATCACCTTGTCAGTGTATTTCACCCACTTTATGTCACCACTCCACTCCTTACCCAGCTAAAATGCTTATGGTCACACAGTCAATTATCAAAGGATAGTGATCATTCCTTTGCATACACCCTTGAACCTCACACTGTTTTATGCATGGCAAAACCAAAACCCTGGTTAAATCCAACTCTCTTGCTAGTCCACATCTGAGCCCAGGGATCCAAAAGTGGTTTACAAATATCTTCTCTTAACCTCACTTCCACCTGCAAATTACCATCTGTTTTTTTGCTCCTTTTACAGAAAAAGAAAAAATGCAAGAGCCTCAAAGCAGAAGTCTAAATTTTTATGAATGAAGTTAAATTATTTTTTCAGAGTATCTTCAAAATAATCTAGTAAGGTAGGGACAGAGGGAGTGGGGAAGTAGATGAACAACATTGGCTATCAGTTAAAAACAATTGAATGTGGGTGATGGGTTTCATTTTTTGTTAATTCATATTTTTATATGCTTGAAATCTTCCCTGATAAAAATTTCAAGTGTCTATAACTGCTGTCTCCAATTTCCTCTCTTTCAGCTACAAACCCACTGACCAAGCTTTTACTTTCAACACTCTGCTGAAACTATTGTTCATCCTAGTCACAATAATCTTTATATTGCTAAATTCAATGATAGATTCTTAGTTCTCACTTTTTCCTATCAATAGTGTTTGAGGGACCATCAAACTATGCTTTCCTATGTCACAACTTGGTGATCAATTTGTGCTTCCCTTTCTTCAAGTGGATTCTAGTACAGGTATTATTTTATTAATCTGTTCTCACGCTGCTAATAAAGACACCCCCAAGACTGGGTAATTTATAAAGGGAAGAGGTTAATTGACTCACAGTTCACATGGTTGAAGAGGCCTCACAATCATGGCAGAAAGCAAAGAGGAGCAAAGACACATCTTACCTGGCAGCAGGCAAAGAGGGCATGTGCAGGGGAACTCCCCTTTATAAAACCATCAGATCTCGTGAGATTTATTCACTATCACGAGAACAGCACGAGAAAGACCCACCTCCATGATTCAATTACCTGCCACCAGGTCCCTTCCACGACATGTGGGGATTATTGGAGCTAAAATTCAAGATGAGATTTGGGCGAGGACGCAGCAAAACCACATCAATCACAATTTTTTTTAAAATTTCAATAGTTTTTGGGGGTACAGATGGTTTTTGGTTAATGGGTAAGTTCTTCAGTGCTAATTTCTGAAATTTTAGTGTGCCTGTCACCCAAGCAGTGTACACTGTACCCAATACTCTCTTATCCATTACCCCCTCCCCCATCAAGCCCCCAAAGTCCATTAATCACTCTTATGCCTTTGCATCCTTATAGCTAAGTTCCACTTGTAAGTAAAAACATAGAATATGTGGTTTTCCATTCCTGAGTTACTTCACGTAGAATAACGACCCCCAGCTCCATCCAAGTTGCTGCAAAAGACATTATTTTGTTCCTTTTTATGGCTCAGTAGTATTCCATGGCGCATATATATATATATACCATATTTTTATTATCAACTCGTTGGTCGATGGGCACTTAGGATGGTTCCATAGTCTTGCATTTGCTAATTGTGCTGCTATAAACATGCATGTACATGTGTCTTTTTTATATGACTTCTTTTCCTTTGGGTAGATACTCAGTAGTGGGATTACTGGATTGAATGGTAGTTCTACTTTTAGTTCTTTAAGGAATCTGCATATTACTTTCTATAGTGGTGGTACTAATTTACATTCCCACTAGCAATGTAAAGATGTTCCCTTTGCACCACATCCATGCCAACGTCTATTGTTTTTTGACTTTTTAATTATGGCCATTCCTGCAGGAGTAAGCTGGTAACTCTGTGGTTTAATTTGCATTTCCCTGATGATTAGTGACAAGCATCACAATTTCTTAGTCTTCCTTTTTCCTCACCAGTTGCTCCCTTCTAGTCTCCTTTGCTGATTTCTTCTCTTTTCCTTGACCTACTAACATTGCAGTACCCAGGGTAGGCCTTGCTTTCGTCTCCAATCTGCATTCCTTAGTGATCTCTTTCAATCTTGTGCCATCTAATGGCTGAAAATGCCTCTGTTATGTGGACCACTCACAAATTTATATCTTTAGCTGAGACCTCTCTCCAGAATTCAAGACTTTTATGTACAACTGCCTACTTGACGTCTCCACTTGGGTATTAAATAGGCTTCTAAAACTTAACAATTGGACTCTTTGTATTTCCCCTGAGTGCTGCTCCACCCAAAGCCTGCCTCATTCAGTTTATGGCAACATCTTTCCAATAGTTTAGATTAAAAGTCTTGGATTATTCTTGATTCCTTTACTATTCCCTCAAAACCTACATTCAATCCTTTGGTAAATCCTATAGCTCTACTTTCAAAATATTTCTAGATTCTGACCTTTTTTCTTCACCTTGACTTCTATCACACTAGTCTGGGCCAACTCTATTTCTCACCTAAATAACAACAATATCCTCTATTCATTTCCTGGGGCTGCCGTAACAAAGTACTGCAAGTTGGGGGATTTTAGCAACAGATTTTTTTTTTCTTTCACAGTTCTGGAGGATAGAAGTCCAAAATAAAAAGGTGTTAGCAGTGCCTTGCTCTCTATGAAGGATCCAGGAGCGATGTAGGTTCTTCTTTTCTAGATCTGGTACATCTAGTGTCAGTGACATCAGGGATTTCTTGGCTTGTAGATGCAACATTTCAATCTATGTGTCCACCTTCACATGGATTTTTTTTTTCCTGTGTCTGTGTCCAGATGTCTCATTCCTTTTTTTGAGATGGATTCTCACTGTCACCCAGGCTGGAGTGCAGTGGCATGATCTCGGCTCACTGCAACCTCCATCTCCTGGGTTCAAGTGATTCTCCTGACTCAGCCTCTCGAGTAGCTAAGATTACAAGTTCCCGCCACCATGCCCAACCAATTTTTGTATTTCTTTTTTTTTTTTTTTTTTTTTTTTTTTTTTTTTTTATTGTAATTATTATTATTATTATTATTATTATACTTTAGGTTTTATGGTACATGTGCCCAATGTGCAGTAAGTTACATATGTATACATGTGCCATGCTGGTGCACTGCACCCACCAACTCGTCATCTAGCATTAGGTATATCTCCCAATGTTATCCCTCCCCCCTCCCCCCAACCCACAACAGTCCCTGAAGTGTGATGTTCCCCTTCCTGTGTCCATGTGTTCTCATTGTTCAATTCCCACCTATGAGTGAGAATATGCGGTGTTTGGTTTTTTGTTCTTGCGATAGTTTACTGAGAATGATGATTTCCAATTTCATCCATGTCCCTACAAAGGACATGAACTCATCATTTCTTATGGCTGCATAGTATTCCATGGTGTAGATGTGCCACATTTTCTTAATCCAGTCTATCATTGTTGGACATTTGGGTTGGTTCCAAGTCTTTGCTATTGTGAATAATGCCGCAATAAACATACGTGTGCATGTGTCTTTATAGCAGCATGATTTATAGTCCTTTGGGTATATACCCAGTAATGGGATGGCTGGGTCGAATGGAATTTCTAGTTCTAGATCCCTGAGGAATCGCCACACTGACTTCCACAATGGTTGAACTAGTTTACAGTCCCACCAACAGTGTAAAAGTGTTCCTATTTCTCCACATCCTCTCCAGCACCTGTTGTTTCCTGACTTTTTAATGATCGCCATTCTAACTGGTGTGAGATGGTATCTCATTGTGGTTTTGATTTGCATTTCTCTGATGGCCAGTGATGGTGAGCATTTTTTCATGTGTCTTTTGGCTGCATAAATGTCTTCTTTTGAGAAGTGTCTGTTCATGTCCTTCGCCCACTTTTTGATGGGGTTGTTTGTTTTTTTCTTGTAAATTTGTTGGAGTTCATTGTAGATTCTGGATATTAGCCCTTTGTCAGATGAGTAGGCTGCGAAAATTTTCTCCCATTTTGTAGGTTGCCTGTTCACTCTGATGGTAGTTTCCTTTGCTGTGCAGAAGCTCTTTAGTTTAATTAGATCCCATTTGTCAATTTTGGCTTTTGTTGCCATTGCTTTTGGTGTTTTAGACATGAAGTCCTTGCCCACGCCTATGTCCTGAATGGTATTGCCTAGGTTTTCTTCTAGGGTTTTTATGGTTTTAGGTCTAACATTTAAGTCTTTAATCCATCTTGAATTGATTTTTGTATAAGGTGTAAGGAAGGGATCCAGTTTCAGCTTTCTACATATGGCTAGCCAGTTTTCCCAGCACCATTTATTAAATAGGGAATCCTTTCCCCATTTCTTGTTTTTCTCAGGTTTGTCAAAGATCAGATGGTTGTAGATATGTGGCATTATTTCTGACGGCTCTGTTCTGTTCCATTGATCTATATCTCTGTTTTGGTACCAGTACCATGCTGTTTTGGTTACTGTAGCCTTGTAGTATAGTTTGAAGTCAGGTAGCGTGATGCCTCCAGCTTTGTTCTTTTGGCTTAGGATTGACTTGGCGATGCGGGCTCTTTTTTGGTTCCATATGAACTTTAAAGTAGTTTTTTCCAATTCTGTGAAGAAAGTCATTGGTAGCTTGATGGGGATGGCATTGAATCTGTAAATTACCTTGGGAAGGATGGCCATTTTCATGATATTGATTCTTCCTACCCATGAGCATGGAATGTTCTTCCATTTGTTTGTATCCTCTTTTATTTCCTTGAGCAGTGGTCTGTAGTTCTCCTTGAAGAGGTCTTTCACATCCCTTGTAAGTTGGATTCCTAGGTATTTTATTCTCTTTGAAGCAATTGTGAATGGGAGTTCACTCATGATTTGGCTCTCTGTTTGTCTGTTATTGATGTATAAGAATGCTTGTGATTTTTGCACATTGATTTTGTATCCTGAGACTTTGCTGAAGTTGCTTATCAGCTTAAGGAGATTTTGGGCTGAGACAATGGGGTTTTCTAGATATACTATCATGTCATCTGCAAACAGGGACAATTTGACTTCCTCTTTTCCTAATTGAATACCCTTGATTTCCTTCTCCTGCCTAATTGCCCTGGCCAGAACTTCCAACACTATGTTGAATAGAAGTGGCGAGAGAGGGCATCCCTGTCTTGTGCCAGTTTTCAAAGGGAATGCTTCCAGTTTTTGCCCATTCAGTATGATATTGGCTGTGGGTTTGTCATAAATAGCTCTTATTATTTTGAGATATGTCCCATCAATTCCTAATTTATTGAGAGTTTTTAGCATGAAGGGTTGTTGAATTTTGTCAAAGGCCTTTTCTGCATCTATTGAGATAATCATGTGGTTTTTGTCTTTGGTTCTGTTTATATGCTGGATTACATTTATTGATTTGCGTATATTGAACCAGCCTTGCATCCCAGGGATGAAGCCCACTTGATCGTGGTGGATAAGCTTTTTGATGTGCTGCTGGATTCTGTTTGCCAGTATTTTATTGAGGATTTTTGCATCAATGTTCATCAAGGATATTGGTCTAAAATTCTCTTTTTTTGTTGTGTCTCTGCCAGGCTTTGGTATCAGGATGATGCTGGCCTCATAAAATGAGTTAGGGAGGATTCCCTCTTTTTCTATTGATTGGAATAGTTTCAGAAGGAATGGTACCAGCTCCTCCTTGTACCTCTGGTAGAATTCGGCTGTGAACCCATCTGGTCCTGGACTTTTTTTGGTTGGTAAGCTATTGATTATTGCCATAATTTCAGCTCCTGTTATTGGTCTATTCAGAGATTGAACTTCTTCTTGGTTTAGTCTTGGGAGGGTGTATGTGTTGAGGAATTTATCCATTTCTTCTAGATTTTCTAGTTTATTTGCATAGAGGTGTTTGTAATATTCTCTGATGGTAGTTTGTATTTCTGTGGGATCGGTGGTGATATCCCCTTTATCATTTTTTATTGCATCTATTTGATTCTTCTCTCTTTTTTTCTTTATTAATCTTGCTAGCGGTCTATCAATTTTGTTGATCCTTTCAAAAAACCAGCTCCTGGATTCATTTATTTTTTGAAGGGTTTTTTGTGTCTCTATTTCCTTCAGTTCTGCTCTGATTTTAGTTATTTCTTGCCTTCTGCTAGCTTTTGAATGTGTTTGCTCTTGCTTTTCTAGTTCTTTTAATTGTGATGTTAGGGTGTCAATTTTGGATCTTTCCTGCTTTCTCTTGTGGGCATTTAGTGCTATAAATTTCCCTCTACACACTGCTTTGAATGCATCCCAGAGATTCTGGTATGTTGTGTCTTGGTTCTCGTTGGTTTCAAAGAACATCTTTATTTCTGCCTTCATTTCATTATGTACCCAGTAGTCATTCAGGAGCAGGTTGTTCAGTTTCCACGTAGTTGAGCGGTTTTGAGTGAGATTCTTAATCCTGAGTTCTAGCTTGATTGCACTGTGATCTGAGAGACAGTTTGTTACAATTTCTGTTCTTTTACATTTATTGAGGAGAGCTTTACTTCCAAGGATATGGTCAATTTTGGAATAGGTGTGGTGTGGTGCTGAAAAAAATGTATATTCTGTTGATTTGGGGTGGAGAGTTCTGTAGATGTCTATTAGGTCTGCTTGGTGCAGAGCTGAGTTCAATTCCTGGGTATCCTTGTTGACTTTCTGTCTCGTTGATCTGTCTAATGTTGACAGTGGGGTGTTAAAGTCTCCCATTATTAATGTGTGGGAGTCTAAGTCTCTTTGTAGGTCACTCAGGACTTGCTTTATGAATCTGGGTGCTCCTGTATTGGGTGCATATATATTTAGGATAGTTAGCTCTTCTTGTTGAATTAATCCCTTTACCATTATGTAATGGCCTTCTTTGTCTCTTTTGATCTTTGTTGGTTTAAAGTCTGTTTTATCAGAGACTAGGATTGCAACCCCTGCCTTTTTTTGTTTTCCATTTGCTTGGTAGATCTTCCTCCATCCTTTTATTTTGAGCCTATGTGTGTCTCTGCACGTGAGATGGGTTTCCTGAATACAGCACACTGATGGGTCTTGAGTCTTTATCCAATTTGCCAGTCTGTGTCTTTTAATTGGACCATTTAGTCCATTTACATTTAAAGTTAATATTGTTATGTGTGAATTTGATCCTGTCATTATGATGTTAGCTCGATGTTTTGCTCGTTAGTTGATGCAGTCTCTTCCTAGTCTCAATGGTCTTTACATTTCGGTATGATTTTGCAGTGGCTGGTACCGATTGTGCCTTTCCATGTTTAGCGCTTCCTTCAAGAGCTCTTTTAGGGCAGGCCTGGTGGTGACAAAATCTCTCAGCATTTGCTTGTCTGTAAAGTATTTTATTTCTCCTTCACTTATGAAGCTTAGTTTGGCAGGATATGAAATTCTGGGTTGAAAATTCTTTTCTTTAAGAATGTTGAATATTGGCCCCCACTCTCTTCTGGCTTGTAGGGTTTCTGCCGAGAGATCTGCTGTTAGTCTGATGGGCTTCCCTTTGATGGTAACCCGTCCTTTCTCTCTGGCTGCCCTTAACATTTTTTCCTTCATTTCAACTTTGGTGAATCTGACAATTATGTGTCTTGGAGTTGCTCTTCTCGAAGAGTATCTTTGTGGCGTTCTCTGTATTTCCTGAATCTGAATGTTGGCCTGCCTTGCTAGATTGGGGAAGTTCTCCTGGATAATATCCTGCAGAGTGTTTTCCAACTTGTTTCCATTCTCCCCATCACTTTCAGGTACACCAATCAGACGTAGATTTGGTCTTTTCACATAGTCCCACATTTCTTGGAGGCTTTGCTCGTTTCTTTTTATTCTTTTTTCTCTAAACTTCCCTTCTCGCTTCATTTCATTCATTTCATCTTCCAGGGCTGATACCCTTTCTTCCATTTGATCGCATCGGCTCCTGAGGCTTCTGCATTCTTCACGTAGTTCTCGAGCCTTGGTTTTCAGCTCCATCAGCTCCTTTAAGCACTTCTCTGTATTGGTTATTCTAGTTATACATTCTTCTAAATTTTTTTCAAAGTTTTCAACTTCTTTGCCTTTGGATTGAATATCCTCCCGTAGCTCGGAGTAATTTGATCGTCTGAAGCCTTCTTCTCTCAGCTCGTCAAAGTCATTCTCCGTCCAGCTTTGTTCCGTTGCTGGTGAGGAACTGCGTTCCTTTGGAGGAGGAGAGGTACTCTGGTTTTTAGAGTTTCCAGTTTTTCTGCTCTGTTTTTTCCCCATCTTTGTGGTTTTATCTACTTTTGGTCTTTGATGATGGTGATGTACAGATGGGTTTTTGGTGTGGATGTCCTTTCTGTTAGTTTTCCTTCTAACAGACAGAACCCTCAGCTGCAGGTCTGTTGGAGTACCTGGCCGGCCGTGTGAGGTGTCAGTCTGCCCCTGCTGGGGGGTGCCTCCCAGTTAGGCTGCTCGGGGGTCAGGGGTCAGGGACCCACTTGAGGAGGCAGTCAGCCCGTTCTCAGATCTCCAGCTGCGTGCTGGGAGAACCACTGCTCTCCTCACAGCTGTCAGACAGGGACATTTAAGTCTGCAGAGGTTACTGCTGTCTTTTTGTTTGTCTGTGCCCTGCCCCCAGAGGTGGAGCCTACAGAGGCAGGCAGGCCTCCTTGAGCTGTGGTGGGCTCCACCCAGTTCAAGCTTCCAGGCTGCTTTGTTTACCTAAGCGAGCCTGGGCAATGGCGGGCGCCCCTCCCCCAGCCTCGCTGCCGACTTGCTGCTTGATCTCAGACTGCTGTGCTAGCAATCAGCGAGACTCCGTGGGCATAGGACCCTCTGAGCCAGGTGCGGGCTATACTCTCCTGGGGCACCGTTTCCTAAGCCCGTCGGAAAAGCACAGTATTCGGGTGGGAGTGGCCCGATTTTCCAGGTGCCGTCTGTCACCTCTGGAAGGGGAACTCCCTGACCCCTTGCGCTTCCCGAGTGAGGCAATGCCTCGCCCCTGCTTCGGCTGGCGCACGGTGCGCTCACCCACTGACCTGCGCCCACTGTCTGGCACTCCCTAGTGAGATGAACACGGTACCTCAGATGGAAATGCAGAAATCACCCGTCTTCTGCGTCGCTTGCGCTGGGAGCTGTAGACCGGAGCTGTTCCTATTCAGCCATCTTGGCTCCTCCCCCCAATTTTTGTATTTCTAGTAGAGATGGGGTTTCACCATATTGGCCAGGCTGGTCTCGAACTCCTGACATCAAGTGATCCACCCATCTCAGCCTCCTAAAGTGCTGGGATTTCAGGTGTGAGCCACCATGCCCAGCTAAAATGTCTCATTTCTTATAAGTAAACCAATCATTAGATTAGGGTCCACCTCAATCCCGTATGACCTCATCTTAACTGATTACATCTGCAAATAACCTATTTCCAAATGAGGCCACATTCACAGCTTCCAGGTATACATGAATTTTGGAGGGAAGCTATTCAACCAAGTACAAACTTTTAACTAGGTTCTTTTCCTTCCTTCCTTCCTTCCTTCCTTCCCTTCCTTCCTTCCTTCCTTCCTTCCTCCCTCCCTCTCTCTCTTTCTCTCTGTCTTTCGAAACAGGGTCTTGCTCTGTCACTGAGGCTGGAGTGCTGTGGTGTGATCACAGTTCAACCTCAACCTCCTGGGCTCAAGTGATCCTTCCATCTCAGCCTCTCAAATAGCTGGGACTATAGGCACATATCATCAAACTTGGCTAATTTTTGTATTTTTTTGTAGAGACATAGAGGGTTTATCTATGTTGCCCAGGCTGGTCTCAAACTCCTGGGCTCAAGTGATCCTCCTGCGTTGGCCTCCCAAAGTGTTGGGATTACAGATGTGAGCCGCCATGCCGGGCTGCTCCGCTTTTTTAAAAATTGTTATCTTATAGTATATTCTCAACACCATAGTCTGAATTATCTTTTAAAATGCAAGTCAGATTATATCACTCCTCTTTATACTTATTGAAATAAGTATACTCAGAGTAAAATTCTGAAACTTATGTGGAGTTACCATACGGTCCAATAATTCCACTCCTAGGTTCTTACCCAAGAGAAATGAAAAATTTACCTATGCCAAATCTTGTACAAGAAGGTTTATAACAGAATTATTTGTAATAGCCAAAAAGTGGAAACAATCCAGGTGACAAATGAATAAACAAAATGTGGTACAACCATAAAATGAAATATCATTCAGCCATGAAAAGGAACAAAGTGGCCAGGCGTGGGTGGCTGACACCTGTAATCCCAGCACTTTGGGAGGCTGAGGCAGGTAGATCATGAGGTCAGGAGATTGAGACCATCTTGGCTAACATGATGAAACCCCGTCTCTACTAAAAATACAAAAAAAAAATTAGCTGGGCGTGGTGGCGGTTGCCTGTAGTCCCAGCTACTCGGGAGGCTGAGGCAGGAGAATGGCATTAACCCAGGAGGCGGAGGTGGAACTTGCAGTGAGCCAAGATCCCACCACTGCACTCCAGGCTGGGTGAGAGGGCGAGACACTGTCTCAAAAAAAAAAAAAGAAAGAAAGAAAGAAGAAAACAAAGTATTTACGTGCTACACTATGGATGAACCTTGAGAACGTTATGTCAGATGGAAGAAGCCAGACACAGAAGGCCATATATTATATGACTCTTTTCATATAAAATGTCCAAAATGGTAATTTCTTTTTTTTTCTATTTTTCCATTTTATTTATCGTATTATCTATATGATTCCCAGGGATACCATTTTTTTTTTTTTTATTATTATACTTTAAGTTCTAGGGTACATGTGCACAATGTGCAGGTTTGTTACATATGTATATATGTGCCATGTTGGTGTGTGCTGCACCCATTAACTCGTCATTCACATTAAGTATGTCTCCAAATGCTAACCCTCCCCCCTCCCCCACCCCACGACAGGCCCTGGTGTGTGATGTCCCCCTTCCTGTGGCCAAGTGTTCTCATTGTTCAATTCCCACCTATGAGTGAGAATATGCGGTGTTTGGTTTTCTGTCCTTGTGATGGTTTGCTGAGAATGATGGTTTCCAGCTTCAGCCATGTCCCTACAAAGGACATGAACTCATTGTTTTTATGGCTGCATAGTATTCCATGGTGTATATGTGCCACATTTTCTTTATCAGGTCTATCATTGATGGACATTTGGGTTGGTTCCAAGTCTTTGCTATTGTGAACAGTGCTGCAATAAACATACGTGTGCATGTGTCTGTATAACAGCATGATTTATAATCATTTGGATATATACCCAGTAATGGGATGGCTGCGTCAAATGATATGTCTAGTTCTAGATCCTTGAGGAATCGCCACACTGTCTTCCACAATGGTTGAACTAGTTTACAGTCCCACCAACAGTGTAAAAGCATTCCTATTTCTCCACATCCTCTCCAGCACCTGTTGTTTCCTGACTTTTTAATGATTGCCATTCTAACTGGTGTGAGATGGTATCTCATTGTGATTTTGATTTGCATTTCTCTGATGGCCAGTGATGATGAGCATTTTTTCATGTGTCTTTCGGCTGCATAAATGTCTTCTTTTGAGAAGTGTCTGTTCATATCCTTCACCCACTTTTTGATGGGGTTGTTTGATTTTTTCTTGTAAATTTGTTTGAGTTCTTTGTAGATTCTGGGTATTAGCCCTTTGTCAGATGAGTAGATTGCAAAAATTTTCTCTCATTCTGTAGGTTGCCTGATCACTCAGATGGTAGTTTCTTTTGCTGTGCAGAAGCTCTTTAGTTTAATTAGATCCCATTTGTCAATTTTGGCTTTTGTTGCCATTGCTTTTGGTATTTTAGACATGAAGTCCTTGTCCATGCCTATGTCCTGAATGGTATTGCCTAGGTTTTCTTCTAGGGTTTCTATGATTTTAGGTCTAACATTTAAATCTTTAATCCATTCTGAATTAATTTTTGTATAAGGTGTAAGGAAGGGATCCAGTTTCAGCTTTCTACATACGGCTAGCCAGTTTTCCCAGCACCATTTATTAAATAGGGAATCCTTTCCCCATTGCTTGTTTTTCTCAGGTTTGTCAAAGATCAGATGGTTGTAGATGTGTGGTATTATTTCCACGGGCTCTATTCTGTTTCATTGGTCCATATCTCTGTTTTGGTACCAGTACCATGCTGTTTTGGTGACTGTAGCCTTGTAGTATAGTTTGAAGTCAGGTAGTGTGATGCCTCCAGCTTTGTTCTTTTGGCTTAGGATCGACTTGGCAATGCGGGCTCTTTTTTGCTTCCATATGAACTTTAAAGTAATTTTTCCAATTCTGTGAAGAAAGTCATTGGTAGCTTGATGGGGATGGCATTGAATCTACAAATTACCTTGGGCAGTATGGCCATTTTCATGATATTGATTCTTCCTATCTATGAGCATAGAATGTTCTTCCATTTGTTTGTGTCCTCTTTTATTTCGTTGAGCAGTGGTTTGTAGTTCTCCTTGAAGAGGTCCTTCACATCCCTTGTAAGTTGGATTCCTAGGTATTTTATTCTCTTTGAAGCAATTGTGAATGGGAGTTCACTCATGATTTGGCTCTCTGTTTGTCAGTTATTGGTGTATAAGAATGCTTGTGATGTTTTCACATTGATTTTGTATCCTGAGACTTTGCTGAAGTTGCTTATCAGCTTAAGGAGATTTTGGACTGAGATGATGGAGTTTTCTAGATATACAATCATGTCATCTGCAAACAGGGACAATTTGACTTCCTCTTTTCCTCATTGAATACCCTTTATTTCTTTCTCTTGCCTGATTGCCCTGGCCAGAACTTCCAACACTATGTTGAATAGGAGTGGTGAGAGAGGGCATCCCTGTCTTGTGCCAGTTTTCAAAGGGAATGCTTCCAGTTTCTGCCCATTCAGTATGATATTGGCTGTGGGTTTGTCATAGATAGCTCTTATTATTTTGAGATACGTCCCATCAATACTTAGCTTATGGAGAGTTTTTAGCATGAAGGGCTATTGAATTTTGTCAAAGGCCTTTTCTGCATCTATTGAGATAATCATGTGGTTTTTGTCTTTGGTTCTGTTTATATGTTGGATTACGTTTATTGATTTGTGTATGTTGAACCAGCCTTGCATCCCAGGGATGAAGCCCACTTCATCATGGTGGATAAGCTTTTTGATATGCTGCTGGATTCGGTTTGCCAGTATTTTATTGAGGATTTTTGCATCGATGTTCATCAGGGATATTGGTCTAAAATTCTCTTTTTTTGTTGTGTCTCTGCCAGGCTTTGGTATCAGGATGATGCTGGCCTCATAAAATGAGTTAGGGAGGATTCCCTCTTTTTCTGTTGATTGGAATAGTTTCAGAAGGAATGGTAACAGGTCCTCTTTGTACCTCTGGTAGAATTTTGCTGTGAATTCGTCTGGTCCTGGACTTTTTTTTGCTTGGTAAGCTATTAATTATTGCCTCAATTTCAGAGCCTGTTATTGGTCTATTCAGAGTTTCAACTTCTTTCTGGTTTAGTCTTGGGAGGTTATATGTGTCGAGGAATTTATCCATTTCTTCTAGATTTTCTAGTTCATTTGTGTAGAGGTGTTTATAGTATTCTCTGATGGTAGTTTGTATTTCTGTGGGATCGGTGGTGATACTCCCTTTATCATTTTTTATTGGCATCTATTTGATTCTTCTCTCTTTTCTTCCTTATTAGTCTTGCTAGCGGTCTATCAATTTTGTTGATTTTTCAAAAAACCAGCTCCTGGATTCATTGATTTTTTGATGGTTTTTTTGTGTCTCTATTTCCTTCAGTTCTGCTCTGATCTTAGTTATTTCTTGCCTTCTGCTAGCTTTTGAATGTGTTTGCTCTCGCTTCTCTAGTTCTTTTAATTGTGATGTTAGGGTGTTAATTTTAGATCTTTCCTGCTTTCTCTTCTGGGCATTTAGCGCTATAAATTTCCCTCTACACACTGCTTTAAATGTGTCACAGAGATTCTGGTATGTTGTGTCTTTATCCTCGTTGGTTTCAAAGAACATCTTTATTTCTGCCTTCATTTCGTTATGTACCCGGTAGTCATTCAGGAGCAGTTTGTTCAGTTTCCATGTAGTTGAGCGGTTTTGAGTGAGTTTCTTAATCCTGAGTTCTAGTCTGATTGCACTGTGGTCTGACAGACAGTTTGTTATAATTTCTGATCTTTTACATTTGCTGAGGAGAGCTTTACTTCCAACTATGTGGTCAATTTTGGAATAGGTGCAGTGTGGTGCTGAGAAGAATGTATATTCTGTTGATTTGGAGTGGAGAGTTCTGTAGATGTCTATCAGGTCCGCTTGGTGCAGAGCTGAATTCAATTCCTGGGTATCCTTGTTAACTTTCTGTCTCATTGATCTGTCTAATGTTGACAGTGGGGTGTTAAAGTCTCCCATTATTTATTGTGTTGGAGTCTAAGTCTCTTTGTAGGTCTCTAAGGACTTGCTTTATGAATCCGGGTGCTCCTGTATTGGGTGCATATATATTTAGGATAGTTAGCTCTTCTTGTTGAATTGATCCCTTTACCATTAGGTAATGGCCTTCTTTGTCTCTTTTGATCTTTGTTGGTTTAAAGTCTGTTTTATCAGAGACTAGGATTGCAACCCCTGCCTTTTTTTGTTTTCAATTTGGTTGGTAGATCTTCCTCCATCCCTTTATTTTGAGCCTCAAAATACGCAATTTCATGGAGGCAGTGAGGAAATCTGTGGTTTCCAAAGGCTGGGGGATGCGGACTTGAGGAGTGGTTGCTAATAGATATGGTGATTTTGTAGAGTGATGAAAATACTCTGGAGTTGGACTGTGATAATGGTAGCACACCTGTGTGAATATATCATAAGCTACTGAATTGTATACTTTATAAACTTTATGATATGTGAATTTTATCACTGCTATTAAAAAACCAACAAACAAGGACTCCCCCCAAAATATCTCCAAACCTTTAAGTGATTTTCATAATTATACATGTCTCTTTTACTTTATTTCCTACTACTCTTTCACTGGATCATTTACTTCCATCACACTAGCCCTCTTGACAGTCTTCAGGCATGCAGGTGCTTTCCCAATTTAGGGATATAGAATTGTCTTCTCTGGCTGGAATCTTCCTCAAAGACAAATTCCCTCATCGTCATATGTCATCTTCCGATACTGACCACCCCATTTAGTGTTGCCTGCTTCTCTGATGATCACACTTACCTACACTAGTTTTATTTTTTCGTCTTCACTTTCAAATATACTATATAATTTACTTATTTCTTTTTTTTAGCTGTTGTTTGTTTCCTTCCTCCCTCATGCTAAGATACAAACTCTTTAATGGTGTGAATCTTGGTGTGTTTTGGTAATTTATGTATCTTACCTACTTAGAACAACACCTGGCCCATCGCAAATGTTTTATACATATTTTTAATAAATGATGGATTTCCTTTCAAATAATATCTTCTTATGGAGATATTATACAATGGTGATTGCTACATAGCAAATGAATAAATGAAAGAAACAAATATCATTTTTGAATACTTAAAAGTTGACATTTTGTCCCTTTTCTCACCCAGGCAAGATGGGTTAGAGTTCCCTGGTGCAATTTAATGCTGTGAAAGATATCACTATCATGTAAATGTTAAACAGCATAGACAGCATGGAATCAAAGACAGACTGTATGGATTTAAATTCTGAATTCTGGTAATGCCACTGTTATTATGCGTGGCTTGGGCAAGTTACATAACATCCCGAGCTTTAGTTTTCTCATCTATAAAGTGGGGAAATTAGTAGTATCTGCCTCAAACAATGTATTGTGAAAACAAAAATAGTTAACACATGTTAAATGAATACCATACTATCTGGCACATGGAAAGTGTTAAATGAATGTTAGCTATTTTTATGCTTAGCACAGTTATTTTAATACTTACCATTAATCTTTCTCTCCCTTTTCAGGGTGACGGTAGAGTTAACTATTTACAAATATTGAATAAGCCACTTATATTGCTGATGTTGAGGAATAAGAGAAATATCCAGTGTTGAGAGAGAGTGCAAGAGAATGTATATAATCCATATAGAATTAAATTTGTGTCATGGTGGGGTACTCTATAATGGTTTTGCTGTTCAGTATAGAGCTGGGCATTCTCAAATTTAATCTTCATGCATTAAGCTATTCAAAACCAACTACAAACATGCTTGATATGTAGTGTGTTATATTTCTAAGGCATATATTTACCTTGTGGTGTTATGAATTTGTTGTGTAAGCGGCATACTAAGCTAATAAGTAAGCCTAGATGCCCATTCAGTGTTTCATCTATGTGGCCTTGTCTTCACAACTCCCATGAAGTAATAGTAAAAATAGTATTTAAAAGTAATTCATTTCTTTGTTTCTTTTCTACTCCCTCTGCTTAATTTGACTAATCTTAAAAATTTTTAAAGTAATACCTATATGAAAAACTGCCAGTGGTGGTGGTAAAGGTAGAGAAATAGTTAAATGAAATTCTAAAACTTATGAATATAAGATGGTAAACCCATCTCAGAAGGCAGAGCTCCAAAATGATAAAACTCTACTCTTCTTAAAAGACAAATTCAAGTATTTGAAATATACTTTTAAATTAGAAAAATTAATACTATTCAACTTTAGAAAAAAGTAATAAACTAAACTAAAAGAAAATAAAATAGGACTTCTGCTTTCAGGAAGATGAAGCAAGATGTACTTTTCACTAGTCCTCTAGCTAAGCACAACTAAAGACCTTGGATGTTATACATAAAACAAACATAAGAAGATTTTGAAATGTGGAGAGAAGGAAGAAGAGCAGGTCAGAAACTCAGCAAAGGAAAAACACAATGATGAGTTTCCTAGGTTTTCTTTTTGACTCCTATATCCCAGGCCTGGAGCTGAAAACCCAGCAAGCTGGAAATACCAATGGGCACAGATTAAAAAAAAAAAAAAAAACAAGAAAAAAAAAGGCTCCCAAAAAATCTTGCTTTCTCTAACCAAAGGACCAAATAAGGGGCAGACTAATAAGAAAAAATTTTTAGATAATACCTGCTTTACTCCAGCCAAACACCATAGAAAAAAATGTCAACCCAGCTCACTGGGTTTTTCAGCTCTAGGCCTGGGATATAGGAGTCAAAAAGAAAATGAAAAAGCAAAATGTCATCCCAACTCCCCATCTTCACTAGCAAAGGCTCAGTGGGGAGCCCAGACTTTCATTTTTGCTAGGCTGTAATTAGACTGTGTAGGTAGACAGCACAGTCATCACACCTGCTATTAATAAGTCTCCCTCCTTTTTGGTGTCAATGGACACAGAACTCCTGGTGCCAACCAGCAGTTACAAGGTGCTCCCATCCTTGGGTGCCAACAAAGGCCAAGTGGGGGAACTTGTTACTTCTATCTCTGTCTGTACTTCAACCTCCACCTGCACCTGTACTCCCCAACCCTTACTCTGCTACAGCAATGCCAAGAAAGCTAGCTAAAATAGAAGGGTTAAGTAAGATCCAGAGTCTCATCATATAAGACAAAAATGTCCAGGTTTTAATTAAAAGTCACTCATTCCAAGACCAGAATCTCAAGCTGAATAAAAAAGACAATAATGGATGCCAAACCAAGATATCAGAGAGTTAGAAATAGCTGATGAAGATTTTGAAGCAACCATGATAAAAGTGACTCAATGGGTTATGACAAATTGATTTGAAAAAAATTGCAATAAAAAAGAAAGCCTCAGTAAAAAAAATAGAAAGTCTAAGCAAAGAAATAAAAGATACAAAGAAAAACCAAATGAAAATCTTAGAATTAAGAAAACACAATAATCAAAGTTAAAAGGTCAGTGGGTGGACTCACCAGTAGAATGGAGGAGACTGAGGAAATAATTAGTGAGCTGGAATACAGAACAATAGTACAATTTAATGGCAATTTGAATAACATAGCGAAATAGACTTAAAAAAAAAAAAAAAAAGAAAAGAACAGACTACAGGGACCTGTGGGCATATAGCAAAAGATCACACATTCCTGTCATCAAAGTCCCTGAGGAGAGGAGACATAGGGCAGGACTGAAAAAGTACTTGAAATAATAGCCCAAAACTTCCCAAATTTGACAAGAGATATTAATTTACAGATTCAAGAAGCTGATCCAATCCCAAATAGAATAAACCCCCCCAAAATCCATGCCAAGACACATTATAACTAAACATCTGGAAACTAAAGACAAAGAAGAAAATCTCAAAAACAACTATTGAAAAATGATGCCTTACCTATAGGAGGAAAAATTAGAATGACCAAACATTTCTCATAAAAAAACACGGCAGGAAGGAAGTGGCACAATATTTTTTTTTAAGTGCTAAAAGAAAAGAATTGTCAACCCAGAATCCTATACCCAGTAAAAATATACTTTAGAACTGAAGGGAAAATTAAGACATTCTCAGTTAAAGGGAAACTAAGATAATTTGTCACTAGCAGACCTACTCCTTTTAGGCTAAAGGAATTTTTCTAAACAGAAAATGAATGATGACAGAAGGAGCCTTAAAACAGCAAGAAGGAATAAAGATAGTAAGCAAAAATATGCATAAATGTAATTAGTTTTCCTTTTCTTCTTAAATTTTGTTAAGTTATGTTTACCAGATTAAGCAAAAGTTATTACACTGATTGATGTGGTTCTAAATATATGGGCAGGAAATAGTTATAATAATTATACTATAAATGGGGAAGCGTAAGGGAATATAAAGAGATGAGACTTCCATATTTCACTCAAAATAATGACACAATAGATTGTAATAAGTTATGTGCATATAATATAATATCAAGTATAATTTAATATCACTAAAAAAAAGCTATACAAAGAGATATGCTCAAAAACACTGTACTTAAATTAAAATAAAGTTGTAAAATATTCAAGTAACCTGTAGGGAAGCAAGAAAAGGAAAACTAAAACAAAAACTAGAGAAAACAAATAGAGGAAAACAACAACAAAAAATGTCAGGGTTAAGTCATAACACTATTCTAACTACACAAATTAAAAGACAGAGATTGTCAGAGCGGATTTAAAAACATGACCTACTATATAAGAAACTTACTTCAAATGTAATGATATGAAGTTGGAGCTTGTTAAAAAACTAAACATGCAACTACCATATGACCCAGCAATTTCACTTCTGGGCATTTATCTCATAGAAATTAACACATGTAACACAAAAAACCTGTACATGAATATTTATAGCAACTTTACTTACAGTAATCAAAAACTGGAAACACACAAATGTCCTCCAACAAGTGAATGGTTACACATATCCATACCATACAATACTATTTAGCAATAGAAAGGAATAAAAGTATTGATACAGGCAACAATCTAGGTGAATCTCCATAGAGTTATGCTAAACAAAAAAGTCAATCCCAAAATGTTACATACTGTACGATTCCATTTTATATAACATTATTGAAATGATGAAAGTATAGAAATGGAGAAAGAATCAGTGGTTACCAGATTAAGGAACAAGTGAGGGAAGAAGGAAAGTTGAGTGTGACTATCAAAGAACAACTTCAGGGATCCTTGTGGTGAATGAAATGTTCTGTATCTTGACTATATCAATGTTAATATCCTGACTGCGATATTGTACTATAGCTTTTCTTTTCTTTTTTTTTGTTTGACAGCCTACCATTGAATGTACTATAGTTTTTCTATACTAAAGGTACTAAAGATGTTACCACTGGGAGAAACTGGGTAAAGGGTACCCAAGATCAGTCTATTATTTCTGAGACTTGCATGTTGGCAATTATCTTGAAATACAAAGTTGAATTAAAAAAATTAAAATCAACTTAAAATGTCCTAAAAGGCTGATCAATATTTTCTCTGGGTGGTAAGACTAAAGAAAATTTAAAATTTTTTCTTGTGACTTATATATGTCTTTCAAATTTTCTATGACCACCAGGAATTACTTTATAGTAAAAAAAACACCCATACAAGTATTATTTATGAGAAAGGATATCCCTGAAATTTAAGGAAAGTATGTGAAACACACTGCTACCTTTGGTTTATTACATACAAATAATTTTTTTTGTTGTTGTTTTTGAGATAGGCTCTGACTCTCTCACACAGGCTGCAGTGCAGTGGTGCTATCTTAGCTCACTGCAACCTCAGCCTCCCAGGCTCAAGCCATCCTCTCGCTTCAGCCTCCTGAGTAGCTGGGACTACAGTACCTGCCATCATGCCCAGCTAATTTTTGTATGTTTTTGTGGAGATGGGTTCTTGCCATGTTGGCCAGGCTGGTCTTGAACTCCTGAGCTCAAGCAATCTGCCCACCTCGGCCTGCCTTGGCCTCCCAAAGTGCTGGGGTTATAGGCAAGAGCCATCGCGCCTAGCCTTATATACAAACTATTTAATCACTAAGAGCATTATGTGACAGCCTTTACAGGTTATTGCATTAGAACCTAATATAAGTTAAACACTACTGACCACCACCGTGTTTCCATTGTCTAAATATCCAAACTCTAGATGAATTGACTTCAACATCTGGGATTGTGCTTTGTCATCACATGCTATTTCTCCAATAAGCATACCCACTCGCCCTCCTTAACCCAACCACATTCCTTCATACAATCACATACCCTTAGTTGGTGGAAAATAACTATGACATAACATTAGTTTAAATTACTGGGTTCATCTTTCAGTTTCCAGGCTATTCTGCTAATTTGCTGAATTACTGCAAAGCATTCTTTGACAGGAGATGATTCCATCTTTTTTCTTGGCAAAAAACGTTTACTTTTAAAATCAAAGGGCATGTTTTACTCTACATTTTGGTAATTGTTTCCATTAATTTATATGTGTATTACCGCTACTGACATAAATAATTGCTGTTATACCAATAAATGTTCTTTTATAGATAATCTTTACCATTTTATCTTTAGTTGCTTTTAATTTAAGCTAAATTAATTTCATTCTTCCAGGTTGGAACTTATTTTCTTTTCTGAATCTAAGTATTTAAGTGTTTCTATAATGTGGCAAAGATTTTCATTCATTGTATTTCCTTCAAATATTGCCCACCAATCCTCCATTTTCTCTGTTCTTTTTGTCTGGCCCTCTTAGTAGATTTTATGTCAGTCCTTCAGTCCTCTTGCATCTTCTCTCTCTTCTCTGCTCTCCTCCTCTCTCCTCTCGTGCATTCTGGGTAACTTCTTCGAATCCATTAACCAGTTAACAAATTCTCTCTTCAGTTGTGTTCAATCTGACGTTTAACCCTTTCAATGATTTTTATTTTTAATGTTTTTTTCACGTCTTCAATTCTACTTTGTTTTCTAAAGTATATTTTAAACACACATATATATATTTTCTTTTATCACGTTTTCATTTCCTGCTTTGACATCTTATCTTTATTTGGAAATTTGAGCTGACAATTCTATCTCTTCTTCTGCTAACATTTGTGCATGGAAGATTGTTTCTTCTTGAGTTTTGTATTTTGGAAGACAAGTTCATTTTAAGAAGGGTTTTACCTACAGAAATCTTGTGTAGTCTGGGTTTTAGGTGAATTCTTTAGAAATGTTTTGCTTCTGTTTGTTTCTTTCTGGCCTCACAAAAATACTACCAATTTGTAACCAGTTATTCAGTTAATTTCTTAGCTTGAAGGTACTCATACCGTGTAACTAAAATAAACACCAAACCCACTTGAAAGCAGCCTTTTACACAAAATATTTCTCCCCACCCAAAGCCACTATGGTAATATAAGTGTTGTCATCTCCCTTTGCAGTATTTTCAGGATCTCCTTGCCATCATTGTATAGCTCTTCAAATGATCTGATTCTGTGTACGGATTTCAATTCTGAGTCCTTATTTTCTTAGTCTCAGAAAGTCTTGTCTCCATCAGGGAGCAGCAGGTATAACCCAAATCTTGATTCCTAATATCAGAAGCTCCTTCTTACTCTCTTAGTGCTGTTTTTCAGTTCTCTCTTGTTTTGGGTCACTTGGGAATTATTTCACTTTACTGAACTCTCACCTATGCACTTAACACAATGTTTGCTACATTTTGTCCAGCATTTCTAACCTCCTGTAGTGAAAAAATTTTATATTTTCTAGTCTTCCATGTTCCTGGAAAAGACAGTGATTTTATGTGTGTGTGTTTTTTAAATTTGGAGGGGAGAAACATAACTAATTTAAACTTTTTTTCAATTTATGCTGGTTTTAATTTATTGCCTTATGTTTAAAATGCAGTCTATTTGATACAGGGAGGGGGGCAGGGAAATGCCACGCCCCCCATCCCGTGCCTGTAAAAACCCCCGAAACCCTAGCGGGCACACACATAGGCAACTGGATGCTAAGACACTCCATTCCCCTTGTGGCTCACCACCCATCTGCTGAGAGCTACTTCCACGACCCAATAAAACCTTGCACTCATGCACTCATTCTCCAAGCCCACGTGTGATCTGATTTTTCCCATACACTAGGGAAGGAACCCAGGATACAGAAAACCCTCTGTCCTTGCAATAAGGTGGAGGGTCTAATTGAGCTGATTAACACAAGCTGCCTGCAGATGGCAAAACTAAAAGAGCACACTGTAACACACGCCCACTGGGGCTTTAGGAGCTGTAAACAACTCAAGACACTGCCATGGAGTCGGAGCCCCAAAAATGCTCCCCCTAGAGGTTTGAGCAGCGGGATACCACAGAAGTGAGCCACACCCCTGTCACATACCCTGTGAGAAGGATAAGAGAACACTTCTCCCATTTCATATTCACTAAGGAATAATGAGTGGGTAAAAACTTAATGATAATAGCTATAAGCAATTTTGGACATTTTCCACCATAAAATTACAATCCCTGGACAAATTATGTTGACCTTAATGATGTTCTAAGTAGATCGAGACAATTATACGCAGAAATATTTGGTGTTAAAAAACCTTACTAATCAGCAACAACAACTAAAACAATCTCATGAGTCAGATAAATCTCTTTTTGCCCTGTTTTCTCTGTTTCATACTGGCTGATATATTTTTCTTTTTAGTGAGTCATGATAATTTGTTCATGCTGTTCAACAATTACTGAGGCCTGTCTGGATTGGTGGTAGAAAGTGACTTATACAGTGTCTGTGTTCAACAGAGTATGACCAGAAGAGAAGTGGTTTTTGACGATATTATTGATATGGGAGTGCTGGGAAGGGAAGAGCATGGTCCCTTTAAATGATATGGAAGTGGGGAAGGGAAATGCTGGGTAGAGGAGGAGGTCGTGGTCCCTGGCTAGGACTCCACCCCAATGACCTGGGCGAGGACAGGCATTTTTGTTTTCCTGCCCAAATGTTGCACTTCCCAAGACCACCCTGGCCTGCCACACCTCTAATCCTGTTCCTGACACCCTCGCAGGCAGACACACAGGCGGCTGAACGTGGAGAGGAGCACATCAGCAGAGGAACATACAGGCAGCTGGATGTTGAGAGGAGCACATCAGCAGGCACCAGCACACTGGCAGGCCACTGACTAGCAGAACAACATGGAGTTTGGCCGGGGCAGTCGGAGGACAGCCCAGGCCGCCCAGGCTGCCGAGTGGCCTGACCCAAGGGGAAAACCATCTCCCTTCTGGCTCCCCCATCGGCTGAGAGCTACTTCTACTTAATAAAACCTTGCACTAATTCTCCAAGCCCACGTGTGATTCTTCCAGTATATCAAGGCAAGAACCCGGGATACAGAAATCCTCTGTCCTTGTGATAAGAAAAGGGGTCTACTTGAGCTAACACAAGCCGCCTACAGACAGGTAAACTAAAAGAGCACCCTGTAGCACATACCCACTGGGGCTTCAGGAGCTGTATATATTCACCCCAAGACACTGCCATGGGGTCGGAGCTCCACAGCCTGCCCATCTGTATGCTCCCCTAGAGGTTTGAGCAGCAGTGAGCCACTCCCTCATCGCATGCCCTGTGAGGGACACAAGGGAACTTTTCGCACTTCATTATAAGGGTAGCTCAGAGTGTCTCTGGAACAGGAGCAGCAATGTGAGAAGCTGAAAAGGATTGTCTTCTCCCAATGAGTCTGTTCAATATTTTCAGGAAGTGACTCATACAGTGCTTGGGTTCAACAGAGCAAGACCGCCAGAGAAGTGGTTTTAATGATGTTACGGGGGTAGCTCAGAGTGTCCCTAGGACAGGTGGCAGCAATGTGAGAAGCTGAAAAGGACTTTCTTCTCCCAACAACTCTGTTCAATATTTTCCATCTCCTTTATCCAGAAGCATTTTCTTCTGGAAATTCTCCTTTGCATATTATCAGTAAAGGATGTTTCTGAGTTGGGCCTGAAGATTTTTTAAGATCTTTTGTCATATATTTCAGGATAACTTGTTCACGAAAGCCATGGATCGTTGTTTTGCAGCAAGCCTAAGTATGCCTCCCCCAGACTCACTGGCAGCTGGAGTCTAAATATAGTATAGTCCATGTATCCACCTTCTGAAATATCCTGCAATTGAAGTCATCTAACAAAGCAGGCCCCGTTCAATGCTACAGAAAGCAGCCGGAAATCCTCCAATCCTCCTTCCTCATTTGTAATCACTATACTTAAGGAGAAGACAACACAGCCTCATTTTCAGATAGCTGCACATTTAGTTGAATTCATCTTTTCCACAATGCCTTTTTATAATGTTTACAATTTACCTTTTAAATTCTTTACATTTTGGTGGGAATTTCAGTTTTTATTTATATAGAAGATAGTTTCATTTTAAAGTAAACAAGCATAATGTGTTGATATTTCTGTTCTTACCTTAATCATTTGCTTTTGTAACTGGTGAATTCAGTTTTGTTTAACAGCCCTTAAAGGTAATAAAAGAGATTTTCTATTCTCTCCACAGCTCCAGGCATTCTGGGTTCTGTTCTGGTAGATCCCAGAATAACCTAGACCAAGTTAAATTGATCCAAGAAAGTTACATATATGGATGTATTAAAAACCCTGATGAAAACAGTAAATAAATGCAGGATTATAACTACATTATTGGATTGAGAATACTTAAGTCAGAAAGTTCATAAGGGCATAAGTAACAATTTGTAATCTTAATTTAAGTCCCTCTAAGGACTGACTTCATTGGTTATGTAGAAAACTTGAAAGTGGATGGTGTATGGTTATTGTCACAACATTTGTCATGTTGTTTTGGTTGTGTACCAGTATAACTAGTTTTTATGTTTGGGGAATTCATAATATTACAGATGTGGTAAGGGTGGTTGATCCATTATAGGAGCTAAAAATACCATATACTTACTTTTCCTTCCTCTTTTGCAGGTAGGGCATAGGCATGTGACTTAAGACTCTGAACTAAATGCTACCAGATGGGATCTGACTCATGAGCTACAGGAAACAAGGGTTTGAAGGGACACTAGCTTAGCAGGTGGAAATGGTAGTATCTGTGGAACTGGAGGAAGCTGTTTTATCTCCAGACCAATTCTAAAACATGCTTCAGTGTGTCTTTCCTAGTGGCTTAGCCTTAAGCCTGTACTTCTATTCTTCCTAGTAGATTTTGTGAGCTATTGCAATATCTGTTTAGCGAATTACTCTCGCTTAACTCAGCTGGAGATGGCACCTGTTCCTTGCCTGTAGGAACCCAGACTGAAAGCTATTTCTTATACATTCTACTTAGGGATTTCATGTGGACTTAACATGTTGCCTCATTTCTACTTTTGAACACTGTAACATTTGTCGTATTTTCCTTTTTGTTATTTCTAGCAGCTAGAAAACTCAAACAAATTTGGAACTTGATCATAGCACACAGAGTAATCTCTACAATCAGTAAAACTAGCTTACTTCTGTTTTTCTTCACTGTTTTAAATTTATTTGTATTGTGATGGCATTGGCTGTAAATAGCCTATGAGAAAATGTCACAAGCTTCTCCAGGCCCATGTGGGTTCCTCATAACCTCATTTCTTCCTTGTGGCAAACCCCTGAGACTCAGTTGTTTTCCTTTGCCCTTATAGCTGCTATTATCCTTTTTTAAAAAACTCCGTACACCTGGCAAAGGAGGTTGAGGTAGACTCCCTAGTCCTTTATTCCCTTTCTTTGATTCCTAATAAAAGCTCGTTTATAGGTTTTATAGTTAATAATCATATGAAAAACTAGCAAAATTCAAGTAGCCAAGAATCTAAAATGTGGCAATTTTCTGTGCCTGATGTCTGATTCTTTATGAGATAGTCAAAGTGTCATTACGATTCTGTATCCCTTTTAATTTTCAAGCTTCATTAATTTTCCTCCTGTGCTATTAAACTTAAAATTGTTTTTGTTATGAATACTAAAAAAATTTAAAAGGCTCAACTCTTCAATTTTTTAAACTGGAATTGTATTGGATAGTTTATATTAAGGAGAACTAACATTTTTGTAACACTGAGCCTTTCCATCTATGAAGACCTCTGTTTATTTAGGTTGTCCTTAGTATCTTCTTTTTCTTTTGTCAATGTGTATTTTGGTATTTTCTTTACAACTTTTTAGGGGTACATGTACAGGTGTGTTACAATGGTAAACTGTATGTCATGGAGTTTGGTATACAGATTATTCCATCACCCAGGTAATGAGCATAGTACCTAAGAGGTAGTTTTTCAATCCTCACTCTCCTCTCTGCATCCTTAGGTGGGCCTTGGCATCAGTTGTTCCCTCTTTGTGTCCATGTGTACTCAATGTTTAGCTTCTACTTATAAGTGAGAATATGTGGTATTTGGTTTTCTGTTCTTGCGATAGTTTACTTAGGAGAATCACCTCCAGCTACATCCATGCTGCTGCAAAAGACATTATTTTGCTCTTTCTCATGGCTGCATAGTATTGCATGATGTATATTTACCTCTTTTTCTTTATCCAGTCCACTGTTGATGAGCATCAAGGTTGATTCCATGTCTTTGCTATTGTGAATAGTGTTGTGATGAACATAAGCATGCATGAGTCTTTATGGCTGAACAGTTTATATTCGTTTGGGTATATACCCAGTACTGGGATTGCTGGGTTGAATGGTAGTTTTGTTTTTAAATCCTTTGAGAAATCTCCAAACTGCTTTCCACAGTGGCTGAACTAATTTACATTCCCACTAGTAGTGTATTAGTGTTCCATTTTCCCGGCAATCTCACCAGCTTCTGATATTTTTGGCTTTTTTAATAGTAGCCATTCTGACTGGTGTGATATGGTATTTCATTGTGGCTTTGATTTGTATTTGTTTAAATATTAGTGATGTTGAGCATTTTTGTCATATGCTTGTTGGCTGCATGTTTGTCTTCTTTGGAAAAATGTCTGTTCATCTCGTTTGCCCATTTAAAAATTTTTTTTCTTGTTAATTTCTTTAAGTTCCTTATAGATTCTGGATATTAGAGTCAGTTGCATAGCTTACAAATATATTCTCCCATTCTGTAGGTTGTCTGTTTAATCTGTTTATAGTTTCTTTTGCTGTGCAGAAGCTCCTTAGTTTAATTAGGTCCCACTTGTCAATTTTTGTTCTTGTTGCAATTGCTTTTGGAGTCTTCCTGATGATATATTTGCCAAGGCCTATGTCTAGAATGGTATTTCCTGGTTTTCTTCCAGGGTTTTTATAGTTCTAGGTTTTACATTTAAGTCTTTAATGCATCCTGAGTTGATTTTTGTGTATGGTATAAGGAAGGGGTCCAGTTTCAGTCTTCTGTATATGGCTAGCCAGTTATCCCAGCACCATTTATTGAACAGGGAGTCCTTTCCCCATTGCTTGTTTTTGTCAACTTTGTCAAAGATCAGATGATTGTAGGTGTGCAGCTTTATTTCTGGGTTCTCTACTCTGTTCCATTGATTTGTGTTTCTGTTTTTGTACCAGTACTGATATGGTTTGGCTCTGTGTTCCCATCCAAATCTCACGTTGAATTGTAATCCGCCTAATACCTACATGTCAAGGGCGGAACCAGGTGGAGATAATTGGATGGGGGTGGTTTCCCCATGTTGTTCTCATGACAATGAGTGAGTCTCACAAGATCTGATGGTTTTATAAGCATCTGGCATGTACCCTGCTTGCACTCACTCTGTCCTGCCACCCTGTAAAGAAGGTGTCTTGCTTCCCGTTCACCTTCCACCATGATTGTAAGTTTCCTGAGGCCTCCCCAGCCATGCTGAACTGTGAGTCAACTGAACCTGTCTCCTTTATAAATTACCCAATCTCGGGCAGTTCTTTCTTTTCTTTCTTTCCTTTCTTTCCTTTCCTTTCCTTCCTTTCCTTCCTTCCCTCCCCTCCCCTCCTTCCCCTTCCCCTTTTCCTTCTTTCCTTCCTTCTTTCCTTCCATTATTGTACTTTAAGTTATGCGGTACATGTGCACAACGTGCAGGTTTGTTACATACGTGTACATGTGCCATGTTGGTGTGCTGCACCCATTAACTTGTCATTTACATTAGGTATATCTCCTAATGCTATGCCTCCGCCCTCCCCCCACCCCACAACAGGCCCCAGTGTGTGATGTTCCTCTTCCTGTGTCCATGTGTTCTCATTGTTCAATTCCCACCTATGAGTGAGAACATGCGGTGTTTGGTTTTCTGTCCTTGCGATAGTTTGCTGAGAATGATGGTTTCCAGCGTCGTCCATGTCCCTACAAAGGACATGAACTCATCATTTTTTATGGCTGCATTGTATTCCATGGTGTATATGTGCCACATTTTCTTTATCAGGTCTATCATTGATGGACATTTAGGTTGGTTCCAAGTCTTTGCTATTGTGAATAGTGCCACAATAAACATACGTGTGCATGTGTCTGTATAACAGCAAGATTCATAATCCTTTGGGTATATACCCAGTATGGGATGGCTGGGGCAAATGGTATTTCGAGTTCTAGATCTTTGAGGAATCGCCACATTGTCTTCCACAATGGTTGAACCAGTTTACAGTCCCACCAACAGTGTAAAAATGTTCCTATTTCTCCACATCCTCTCTAGCACCTGTTGTTTCCTGACTTTTCAATGATCGCCATTCTAACTGGTGTGAGATGGTATCTCATTGTGATTTTGATTTGCATTTCTCTGATGGCCAGTGATGATGAGCATTTTTTCATGTGTCTGTTGGCTGCATAAATGTCTTCTTTTGAGAAGTGCCTGTTCATATCCTTTGCCCAATTTTTGATGAGGCTGTTTGATTTTTTCTTGTAAATTTGTTTAAGTTCTTTGTAGATTCTAGATATTAGCCCTTTGTCAGATGGGTAGATTGTAAAATTTTTCTCCCATTCTGTAGGTTGCCTGTTCACTCTGATGGTAGTTTCTTTTGCTGTGCAGAAACTCTTTAGTTTAGTTAGATCCTATTTGTCAATTTTGGCTTTTGTTGCCATTGCTTTTGGTGTTTTAGACATGAAGTCCTTGCCCATGCCTGTGTCCTGAATGGTATTGCCTAGGTTTTCTTCTAGGGTTTTTATGGTTTTAGGTCTAACATTTAAGTCTTTTATCCATCTTGAATTAATTTTTGTATAAGGTGTAAGGAAGGGATCCAGTTTCAGCTTTCTACATATGGCTAGCCAGTTTTCCCAGCATCGTTTATTAAATAGGGAATCTTTGCCCCATTTCTTGTTTTTGTCAGGTTTGTCAAAGATCAGGTGGCTGTAGATGTGTGGTATTATTTCTGCAGACTCTATTCTGTTCCATTGGTCTACATCTCTGTTTTGGTACCAGTACCATGCTGTTTTGGTTACTGTAGCCTTGTAGTATAGTTTGAAGTCAGGTAGCATGATGCCTCCAGCTTTGTTCTCTTGGCTTAGGACTGACTTGGTGATGCGGGCTCTTTTTTGGTTCCATATGAACTTTAAAGTAGTTTTTTCCAATTCTGTGAAGAAAGTCATTGGTAGTTTGATGGGGATGCCATTGAATCTACAAATTACCTTGGGCAGTATGGCCATTTTCATGATATTGATTCTTCCTATCCATGAGCATGGAATGTTCTTCCATTTGTTTGTGTCCTCTTTTATTTCGTTGAGCAGTGGTTTGTAGTTCTCCTTGAAGAGGTCCTTCACATCCCTTGTAAGTTGGATTCCTAGGTATTTTATTCTCTTTGAAGCAATTGTGAATGGGAGTTCACTCATGATTTGGCTCTCTGTTTGTCTGTTATTGGTGTATAAGAATGCTTGTGATGTCTTCACATTGATTTTGTATCCTGAGACTTTGCTGAAGTTACTTATCAGCTTAAGGAGATTTTGGGCTGAGATGATGGGGTTTTCTAAATGTACAATCAGGTCATCTGCAAACAGGGACAATTTGACTTCCTCTTTTCCTCATTGAATGCCCTTTATTTCTTTCTCTTGCCTGATTGCCCTGGCCAGAACTTCCAACACTATGCTGAATAGGGGTGGTGGGAGAGGGCATCCCTGTCTTGTGCCAGTTTTCAAAGGGAATGCTTCCAGTTTTTGCCCATTCAGTATGATATTGGCTGTGGGTTTGTCATAAATAGCTCTTATCATTTTGAGATACATCCCATCAATACCTAGCTTATGGAGAGTTTTCAGCATGAAAGGCTGTTGAATTTTGTCAAAGGACTTTTCTGCATCTATTGAGATAATCATGTAGTTTTTGTCTTTGGTTCTGTTTATATAATGGATTACGTTTATTGATTTGCATATATTGAACCAGCCTTGCATCCCAGGGATGAAGCCAACTTGATCATGGTGGATAAGCTTTTTGATGTGCTGCTGGATTCGGTTTGCCAGTATTTTATTGAAGGTTTTTGCATCGATGTTCATCAGGGATATTGATCTAAAATTCTTTTTTTGTTGTGTCTCTGCCAGGCTTTGGTATCAGGATGATGCTGGCCTCATAAAATGAGTTAGGGAGGATTCCCTCTTTTTCTATTGATTGGATTAGTTTCAGAAGGAATGGTACCAGCTCCTCTTTGTACTTCTGGTAGAATTCGGCTGTGAATCCATCTGTTCCTGGAGTTTTTTGGTTGGTAGGGTATTAATTATTGCCTCGATTTCAGAACCTGTTATTGGTCTATTCAGGGATTCAACTTCTTCCTGGTTTAGTCTTGGGAGGGTGTATGTATCCAGGAATTTATCCATTTCTTCTAGATTTTCTAGTTTATTTGCATAGAGGTGTTTATAGT
This sequence comes from Pongo abelii, assembly GCF_028885655.2. Classification (NCBI taxonomy): domain Eukaryota; kingdom Metazoa; phylum Chordata; class Mammalia; order Primates; family Hominidae; genus Pongo; species Pongo abelii. The sequence continues at coordinate 36,203,984 of NC_071998.2, forward strand.
ATTCTCTGATGGTAGTTTGTATTTCTGTGGGATCGATGGTGATATCCCCTTTATCATTTTTTATTGCGTCTATTTGAATCTTCTCTCTTTTCTTCTTCATTAGTCTTGCTAGTGGTCTATCAATTTTGTTGATCTTTTCAAAAAACCAGCTCCTGGATTCACTGATTTTTTGAAGGGTTTTTTTTGTGTCTTTATCTCCTTTAGTTGCTCTGATCTTAGTTATTTCTTGCCTTCTGCTAGCTTTTGAATGTGTTTGGTCTTGCTTCTCTAGTTCTTTTAATTGTGATGTTAGGGTGTCAATTTTAGATCTTTCCTGCTTTCTCTTGTGGGCATTTATTGCTTTAAATGTGTACCAGAGATTCTGGTATGTTACGTCTTTGTTCTCATTGGTTTCATAGGACATCTTTATTTCTGCCTTCATTTTGTTATGGACCCAATAGTCATTCAGGAGCAGGTTTTTCAGTTTCCATGTAGTTGAGCAGTTTTGGGTGAGTTTCTTAATCCTGAGTTCTAGTTTGATTGCACTGTGGTCTAAGAGACAGTTTGTTATAATTTCTGTTCTTTTACATTTGCTGAGGAGTGCTTTACTTCCAACTATGTGGTCAATTTTGGAATAGGTGCAGTGTGGTGCTGAGAAGAATGTATGTTCTGTTCATTTGGGGTGGAGAGTTCTGTAGATGTCTATTAGGTCCGCTTGGTGCAGAGCTGAGTTCAATTCCCAGAGGTGGAATCTACAGAGGCAGGCAGGCCTCCTTGAGCTCTGGTGGGCTCCACCCAGTTGGAGCTTCCCGGCAGCTTTGTTTACCTACTCAAGCCTCAGCAATGGCGGACACCCCTCCCCCAGCCTCGCTGCCGCCTTGCAGTTCGATCTCAGACTGCCATGCTAGCAGTGAGCAAGGCTCTGTGGGCGTGGGACCCTGTGAGCCAGGTATGGGATATAACCTCCTAGTGTGCCGTTTGCCAAGGTCATTGGAAAAGCGCAGTATTAGGGTGGGAGTCTCCCACTTTTCCAGGTACCATCTGTCATGGCTTCCCTTTGCTAGGAAAGGGAATTCCCGACCCCTGGCATTTCCCGGGTGAGGTGATGCGCCACCCTGCTCTGTGGGCTGCACCCACTGTCTGACAAGCCCCAGTGAGATGAACCCGGTACCTCAGTTGGAAATGCAGAAATCATTGGTCTTCTGCGTCGCTCATGCTGGAAGCTGCAGACTGGAGCTGTTCCTATTCAGCCATCTTGGAACCTCAGGGCAGTTCTTAGAGCAGTATGAAAAGACTAATACAAGTACCATGCTATTTTGGTTACTGTTGCCTTGTAGTGTACTTTGAAGTCAGGTCATGTCTGATGCCTCCAGCTTTGTTCATTTTGCTTAGGCTTGCTTTGGTTATTCTGGCTTTTTCATGTTCTGTATGAACTTTAGAATGGTTTTTTCTAATTCTGTGAAAATTTTCATTGGCAGTTTGATAGGAATGGCATTTAATCTGTAAATTGCTTTGGACAGTATGGCTACTTTAATGGTGTTGATGCTTCCTATCTATGAGCATGGAATATTTTTCCATTAGTTTGTATCATCTCTATTTCTTTGAGCAGTGTTTTGTAATTCTCCTTGTGGAGAACTTTCACTTCCTTGGTTAGCTGTATTACTAGGTATTTTATTCTTTTCGTGGCTATTGTGAATGGGACTGCATTCACAATTTGGCTCTCAGCTTGGATGTTATTGATGTATTGAAATGCTACTGAGTTTTATACATTGATTTTGTACCCTAAAATGTTGCTGAAGTTTTTTTTTTTAATCAGATGCAGGAGGCTTTGGACAGACACTATGGAGTTTTCTTTTTTTTATATATATATGTAAGTTTTTATTATACTTTGAGTTCTAGGGTACATGTGCACAACGTGCAGGTTTGTTACATATGTATACATGTGCCATATTGGTGTGCTGCACCCATTAACTCATCATTTACATTAGGTATATCTCCTAATGTTATCCCTCCCCCACCCCCCACCCCACAACAGGCCCCGATGTGTGATGTTCCCCTTCCTGTGTCCAAGTGTTCTCATTGTTCAATTCCCACCTATGAGTGAGAACATGCAGTGTTCACTATGGAGCTTTCTAGGTACAAAATCATGTTTGTGAAGAGAGATAGTTGACTTCTTTTTTTTCTATTTGGAAACCTTCATTTCTTTCACTTGCCTTATTGCTCTGGCTAGGACGTCCAGTACTATGTTGAATAGGAGTGGTGAGAGTGGGCATCCTGGTCTTGTTTCAGTTCTCACAGGGAATGCTTCCAGCTTTTGCCTGTTGCGTATGATGTTAGCTGTGGGCTTGTCAAAGATGGCTCTTATTATTTTGAAGTATGCTACTTCAATACCTAGTTTGTTGGTTTTTTTTTTTTTTAACATGAAAGGATGTTGAATTTTATCAAAAGTCTTTTCTGCATTTATTGAAATGATAATGTGGTATTTGTTTTTTGCTTTGCTTTTGTGACAAATCATATTTATTGATTTGTGTATATTGAACAAACCTTGCAGAAAAAGAATAAAGGCTACTTGATCATGGTGGATTAGCTTTTTGATACAATGCTGGATTTCATTTGCTAGCATTTTGTTGAGTATTTTTGTATATATGTTCACCAGGAATGTTGGCCAGAATTTCTGTGTGTGTGTGTGTGTTTGTGTGTGTGTGTGTGTGTGTATCAGAATGATGCTAGCCTTATAGAATGAGTTGGAGAGGAGTCCTTCCTCCTTTGATTTTTTTTTGAATAGTTTCAGTAGGATTGGTAATAGCTTTTGTTTTTTACATATGGTAGAATTCAGCTGTGAATCCATCTAATCTAAGGCTTTTTCTGTTTGACAGGTTTTTGTTACTGATTCAATTTTGGAACTCATTATTGGTCTGTTCAGGGTTTCAATTTTTTCCAGGTTTAATCTTGAGAGGTTGTACGTTTCCCAGAATTTATCCATTCCTTCTAGGTTTTCTAGTTTATGTGCACAGGAGTGTTCATTTAGTCTTTGAGGGTTTTTTATATTTCTGTGGGGTTGATGGTAATGTCCCTTTGGTCATTTCCAATTGTGTTTATTTAGATCTTCTCTCTTTTTTTATAAGTCTAGCAAGCACTCTTTCAATCTTATTTATTTTTTCAGAAAACCAACGTTTGGTTTCATTGATGTTTGAAAACAATTGTATGTATTTTGCACATTAACTTTGTTCAGTTAAGTTCTGATTTTGGTTATTTCTTTTCTCCTTCTATCTTTTGGGTTGGTTTGCTCTTGTTTTTCTAGATCCTCTCGGTAGTTAGATTGTTTATTTGAGATTATTTGTGTTTTTGTTTTTGTACCAGTGCTGATACGGTTTGGATCTGCGTTCCCACCCAAACCTCACCTTGAATTGTAATCCCCATGATCCCCAGGTGTCAAGGGCAGGACCAGGTGGAGGTAATTGGATTGGCAATTTTAATGTCGGCATTTAGCACTGTACATTTTCCTCTTAACACTGCTTTCACCATGTCCCAGAGTTTCTGGTATGTTGTACTTTTGTTTTCATTGTTTTCAAAGAATTTCTTGATTTCTGCCTTAATTTCATTGTTTAGCCAAAAGCCATTAAGGAGAAGGTTGTTTAATTTCCATGTAATTGTATAATTTTGAAATATCTTTTTGCTATTGATTTCTATTTTCATTGCACTGTGGTCCGAGAATGTAGGTTGGTATGATTTGATTTTTGAATTTGTTGTGAACTGCTTTATGGTCAAGATGTGGTTCATTTTAGAGTATATGCCATGTGCAGATGAGAAGAATGTATATTCTGTTGTTGTTGGGTGGAGTGTTCTGCAGATGTCTGTCAGGTCCATTTGTTCAAGTGTCAAGTTTAGGTCCTGAATATCTTTGTTAATTCTCTGCCTCAATGATCTGTCAGACACTGTCAGTGGGGTGTTTTAGTGTCCCACTATTATTTTGTGGGAATCTAAGTCTCTTTGTGGAATCAAGGTCTTTAAGAACTTGTCTTATAAATCTGAGTGCTTCAGTGTTGGCTGCATATATATTTAGGATAATTAAGTCTTCCTGTGGAATTAAACCCTTTATCATTATATAATGCCCTTCTTTGTCTTTTTTGATAATTGTTGGTTTAAGGTCTGTTTTGTCTGAAATAAGAATAGCAACCCCTACTCTTCTCTCTGTTTTTTATTTGCTTGGTAGATTTTTCTCCATCCCTTTATTTTGAGCCTATGGGTGTCATCGCATATGAGATGGGTATCTTGAAGATAGCACAGAGTTGAGTCTTGCTTCTTTATCCAAATTGCCACTGTGTGCCTTTTAAGTGGGGCATTTAACCCATTTATATTCAAGGTTAATATTGCTATGTGCAGATTTGTTCCTGTCATTGTATTGTTAGCTGGTTGCTATGCAAACTTGATTGTGTAGTTGCTTTATAATGTAAATAGTCTACATACTTAAGTGTGTTTTTATGGTGGCTGGTAACAGTCTTTTGATTCTGCATTTAGCACTTCCTTTAGGACTTGTACGGTAGGTCTGATGGTAACAAATTCCCTTAGCATTTGCTTTTCTGAAAAAGATTTTATTTCTCGTTTTCTTATGAAGCTTAGTTTGGCTGGATAAAATTCTTGGTTAAAATTTCTTTTCTTTAAGAATGTTGAATATAGGCCACAATCTCTTCTGGCTTATAGTGTTTCTGCTGAAAGGTCCATTGTTAGCCTGATGGGGGTCCCTTTGTCAGTGACCTTCCTATTCTGTCTAGCTGCTTTTAGTATTTTTTTCTTTTGTGTTGACGTTGGAGAATCTGATAACTATGTGTCTTGGGGATGGTCATTTTGTATAGTATCTCACAGGGTTTCTCTAAATTTCCTGCATTTGAATATTTGCCTCTCTAGCAAGGCTGGGGAAACTTTTGTGCACAGTCTCATTAGATATATTTTACAAGTTCCTTGCTCTTGCTCCCTTTCTGCCAGGGATGTCAGTCATTCATAGGTTTGGTTTCTTTATATAACACCACATTTCTTGGAGGTTTTTCTTCATTCTTTTTTATTTTTGTCTGAGTTGATTTGAAGAACTGGTTTTCAAGCTCTGAGATTATTTCCATGTGTGGTTTATTCTGCTGTTAATCCTGATGGTATTATGGAATTTTTGTAGTGAGTTTTTCAGCTCTATCAGATAAGTCTGTTTCTTTCTTAAAATGGCTATTTTGATCTTTTAGCTCTTGTATCATTTTACTCTATTCCTCACATTCCTTGGAGTAGGTATCACCTTTCTCCTGAATCTCAATGATATTCATTGCCATCCAGATTCTGAATTCAGTGTTTGTCATTTTAGCCATTTCAGCCTGGTTAAGAAACATTGCAAGGGATCTAGTGTGGTCATTTTGAGGTAAGAAGACACTTTGGCTTTTTGAATTGCCATTGTTTTTGATCTGGTTCTTTTTTATCTGTGTGGCTTGATGTTTCTTGAATCTTCAAACATACTGCCTTTTGGTTGGGAATTTTTGCTTTTATATTCGTTGGTTCCCTTGATGGTTTGACTATGGCCACATAACCTTCTTTCAGTTATGCTAGAACAGTTGTTCTCAAACTACGGTTCCTAGACCAGCAACATCAAAGTCTCACGGCAACTATCAGAAATGCAAAATATTGGGGAAAACGGTGGCTAGAAAGCAGGACTAACTTGCAGCTCCCACTTGGACGAACAGAACAGTATGTGGAGGCTTACATCATAAACTTTTGCTCCAAGAATGACCACAAGAATATACCAGGAAAACTGAAATAATTCACAGACCTTTTGAAGGAAACAGCTTGCCACTGCAAGCTCTGTGAGACAGCCAAAAAACTGGGAGTGCCCAAAGTGTCAGGGGGAATGTCCATCTCCAAACACACATCTTCAGTGGGGAACGTGAAAATTCAGATCACAGAAGAGGGCTTTAACCTTACCTAGAGTTGAAATGAATTAAGAGAGCCCAGCAAAATGTAAAGGTAGAAGCAGCAGCAGTAAGAGCCCTGTGGGCACTCCTGATCCTCAGGGAAGCCATTCCTCACTTTTTCTCACAAGGGTCCTTGGGGAGGGCTGCCAGTGGAATTGGGAAAGAACCACAGAGAGAAGAAAACGTCCAGTTGAACTTAGTAATAATTTTGACCAATCATGAATTTTCCTGGGCAGAATCCAGAAGTGAGAGATCAATGAGAAGTGCAGATATGAGCACAGAAGCCATGGCAGGTGAGAAGGGACTGGGCCTGAAAGCCCTGCTTGGATTCTCAGCAAGGAGGCATGTAGCCTGGGGCAAGATCTCAGCCGTGATTGCTGGTTGCCTGAATATAAACTTGGTCCTGGTGGTGGGAGTGAGACTGGCCTTGCTGGCTGCATGGGAACTGGGTGAGGCTGGTCACTATCAGCTTTCCCCCACTTCCAGGTGACCTATATGATGCAGGAGAGGCAGCCATAATCCACCTGGGAACATAACTCCATTGGCTTAAGAACCACACCCCATCCCCCACAGCAGCCACAGCAAGCCCCACCCAGGGAGAGTCTGAGCTCAGACACACCTAATCCTGCCCCCACTTGATGGTCTTTCTCTACCTGCCCTGGTAGCCAAGACAAAAGACATAATCTCTTGGGAACTCTATGGTCTTTCCTATTACCTGAGAAACTTGAATAGTTACATGGGCAATTTTAGGGCAAGCTTGTATCAGCTGATGCTCTCTTGAAAGAGCCACCTTCTGGCTAAAGGTCAACCAACCACTAGCACAACCAGCATTAGAGAAAACCAGTGCACTAAACAAACATACAACCAAGGACCTTCACAGAGTCCATTTCACTCTCCTGCTACCTCCACTGAAGCAGGTGCTGGTATCCGTGGCTGAGAGACCCAAAGACAGATCACATCACAGGACTCTTTGCAGACACTCCTCGGTACCAGCCTGGAGCCTGGTAGCTCTGCTGGGAGGCTAGACCCAGAAGAACAATAACAATCACTGTAGTCTGGCTCTCAGGAAGCCCCATCCCTAGGGGAAGTGGGGGGACAGGACCATATCAAGGGACCACACCCCATGGGACAAGAGAATCTGAACAGCAGCCCTTTAGTCCCAGACCTTTCCTCTGACATAATCTATCCAAATGAGAAGAGAACAGAGAAATAATTCTGGTAATATGACAAAACAAGGTGCTATAACACCCCCAAAAGATCACACTAGATCACCGGCAATGGATCCAAACTAAGACGAAATCTCTGAGTTTCCAGAAAACAAATCAGAAGGTTGATTATTAAGTTACTGAAGAAGGTATCAGAGAAAAGTGAAAACTAACTTAAAGAAGTTAAAAGAATAAAACAGGATATGGATGAAACAATTCAACAATAGGATCAAACAAGTAGAAGAAAAAACTCCAGAGCTTGAAGACAAGGCTTTTGAATTAACCCAATCTGACAAAGACAAAGAAAAAAGAATTTTAAAAAATGAACAAAGTTCAAAAAGTTTGAGATTATGTTAAATGACCAAACCTAAGAATAACTGATGTTCTTGAGAAGGAAGAGAAATCTAAAAGTTTGGAAAATTTATTTGAGGAAATAATTGAAGAAAATTTCCCTGGCTTTGCTAGAGATGTAGACATTCAAACAACTTGTTTTGCTTAAGGAGGCTAAAGATAGGACCCCACTCTCTTCTAGCGTGTAGGGTTTCTGCTGAGAAATTTGCTGTTAATCTGATAGGTTTTCCTTTATAGATTACATGATGCTTTTGCCTCACAGTTCTTAAAATTATTTCCATCATATTGACTTTAGATAACCTGGTGACTATGTGTCTAGGTGATGATCTTTTTGTGATGAATTTCTTGGGTGTTCTTTGAACTTCTTCTATTTGAATGTCTAGATCTCTAGCAAAGCCAGGGAAATAAGTCTTCAGGAGACTCACCTAAAACACAGGGACTGACAGAAAGTTAAGGTAAAGTGGTGGAAAAAGATATTCCATGCAAATGGATGCCAAAAGCAAGCAGGAGTAGCTATTTTTGTATCAGGCAAAACAGACTTTAAACCAACAACAGTTAAAAAAAGACCAAGAGGGACATTATATAATGATAAAAGACTAGTCCAAGAGGAAAATATCACAATCCCAAATATATATACACCTAACACTGGAGGTTCCAATTTTATAAAACAATTACTACTAGACCTAAGAAATGAGATAGACAACAACACAATAATAGTGGGGCTTCAATACTTCACTGACAGCACTAGACCGATTATGAAGACAAAACGTCAACAAAGAAACAATAGACTTAAACTATACCCTAGAACAAATGGAATTAATATATTTACAGAGCATTCTACCCAATAACTGTAGAATACACATTCTATTCATCAGTACATGGAACATTCTCCAACATAAAGCATATGATACACCCCAAAACAAATCTCAACAAATTTAAGAAAATCAAAATTATATCAAGTACTCTTTCAGACCACAGTGGAATAAAAGTGGAAATCAACTCCAAAAGGAATCCTCAAAAGCATGAAAATACATGGAAATTAAATAACCTGCTCCTGAATGATTGTTGGGTCAACAGTGAAATCAGGGTGGAAATTAAAAAATTCTTTGAGCTGAACGATAATAGTGACCTAATCTACCAAAACCTGTGGAATACAGCAAAAGCAGTGCTAATTGGAAAGTTTACAGCATTAAATGCCTACATCAAAAAGTCTGAAAGAGCACAAATAGACAATTGAAGGACACACCTCAAAGAAGTAGAGAAACAGGAACAAACCAAACCCAAACCCAGAGGAAGAAAAGAAATAGCAAAGAACAGAGCAGAACTAAACTAAAGTGAAATAAACAAAAAATTACAAAAGACAAATGAAACAAAAAGCTGTTTCTTTGAAACAATAAACAAAATTAATAGACCGTTAGTGAGATTAACCAAGAAAAGAAGAGACAAGATCCAAATAAGCTCAATTAGAAATGAAATGATATTAGCTCAACTGATATCACATAAAGACAAAAGATCATTTAGGGCCACTATGAACATCTTTATGTGCACAAACAAGAAAACCTAGAGGAGATGGTTAAATTCCTGGAAATATACAACCCTCCTAGATTAAATCAGGGAGAAATAGAAACTCTAAACAGACCAATAATAAGCAGTGAGATCAAAATAGTAATTTTTAAAAATTGTGAGCAAAATAAAGCCCAGGACCAGATGGATTCACAGCTGAATTCTCTCAGACATTCAAAGAATTTGTACCAATCCTACTGAAACTAATCCAAAAGATAAGGAGGGAATCCTCCCTAAATCATTCTATGAAGCCAGTGTCACCCTAATACCAACACTAGGAAAAGATATAACAAAAAAAAGAAAATTACAGACCAATATCCCACATGAACATAGATGCAAAAATCTTCAACAAAATTCTAGCTAACCAAGTCCAACAGCATATCAAAAACATAATACCCCATGATCAAGTGGATTTCATACGAGGGATGCAGGGATGGTTTAACATATGCAAGTCAATAAATGTGATACAACACATAAACAGAATCAAAAACAAAAATCACTGGATCATCTCAATAGATGCAGAAAAAACATTTGAAAAAATCCAGCATTCCTTTATGGTTAAAACCCTCAGCAAAACTAGCATACCTTAAGGTAGTAGAATCCATCTATGACAAGCCTACAGCCAACATTATACTGAACAGGGAAAAGATAAAAGCATTCCCCTTGAGAACTGGAACAAGGCAAAACAAGACAATGATGCCCACTTTCACCACTTCTATTAAACATAGTTCTGGAAGTCCTGGTCAGACCATTCAGACAAAAGAAAGAAATAAAGAGTAAAAACTCACTAAGGAGGAAGTCGAATTGTTACTTTTCACTGATGATATGATCGTATACATAGAAAACCCTAAAGATTGATCCAAAAAGCTCCTAGATCTGACAAATTAATCCAGTAAAGTTTCAGGATAGAATATCAAGTACACAAATCAGTAGTACTGCTATATCCCAACAGTGACCAAACTGAGAATCAAATCAAGAACTCACTTTTACAATAGCTGCAAACCTCCCCCCTAAAACTTAGGATATATCTAACCAAGGATGTGAAAGTTCTCTACAAGGGAAACTACAAAACACTGCTGAAAGAAATCATAGATGACACACAGGAAACAACAGGTGCTGGAAAGGATGTGGAGAAATAGGAACACTTTTACACTGTTGGTGGGACTGTAAACTAGTTCAACCATTGCAGAAGTCAGGGTGGCAATTCCTCTGGGATCTAGAACTAGAAATACCATTTGACCCAGCCATCCCATTACTGGGTATATACCCAAAGGATTATAAATCATGCTGCTATAAAGACACAGGCACACGTATGTTTGTTGCGGCACTATTCACAATAGCAAAGACTTGGAACCAACCCAAATGTCCAACAATGATAGACTGGATTAAGAAAATGTGGCACATATACACCATGGAATACTATGCAGCCATAAAAAATGATGAGTTCATGTCCTTTGTAGGGACATGGATGAAGCTGGAAACCATCATTCTCAGCAAACTATTGCAAGGGCAGAAAACCAAACACCACATGTTCTCACTCATAGGTGGGAATTGAACAATGAGAACACACGGACACAGGAAGGGGAACATCACACATCGGGGCCTATTATGGGGTGGGGGGAGAGGGGAGGGATAGCATTAGGAGATATACCTAATGTTAAATGATGAGTTAATGGGTGCAGCACACAAACATGGCACATGTATACATATGTAACAAACCTCCACGTTGTGCACATGTACCCTAAAACTTAAAGTATAATAATAATAAAAAAAAGAAATCATAGATGACACAAACAAATGAAAACACATCCCATGTTCATGGATAGGGAAAACCAATATTGTGAAAATGACCATACTGCCAAAAGCAATGTACAAATTCATTACAATTCCTATCAATATACCACCATCATTCTTCACAGAACTAGAAAAAACAATCCTAAAATTCATATGGAACTATAAAATAGCCCACATAGCCAAAGCAAGACTAAGTGAAAAGAACAAATGTGAAGGTATCATATTATCCAACTTCAAACTATTCTCTAAGGCTATGGTGACCAAAACAGCATGGTACTGGTATAAAAACAGGCACATATACACCAATGGAACAGAATAGAGTACCCAGAAATAAAGTCCAATACTTATATCCAACTAATCTTTGACAAAGCAAACAGAAACATAAAGTGGGGAAAGGACACCCTATTCAACAAATGGTGCTCGATAATTAGCAAGCCACATAGAAGAATGAAACTGGATCCTCACCTCTCACTTTATACAAAAGTCAACTCAAGATGGACCAAAGACCTGAAACCATAAAAATTCTGGAAGATAACATCAGAAAAACCCTTCTAGACATTGGCTTAGGCAAAAAGTTCATGATGAAGGACCCAAAAGCAAATGCAACAAAAGCAAAGATAAATAGATGGTACTTAATAAAATAAAAAAGGTTCTGTACAGCAAAAGAAATAATCAGCAGAGTAAAGAGACAACCCACAGAGTGGAAGAAAATCTTCACAAACTATGCATCTGACAAAAGACTAATATCCAGAATCCACAAGGCACTGAAACAAATCAGCAAGAATAAAACAATCCCATCAAAAAGCAGGCTAAGGATATGAACAGACAATTCTGAAAATAAGATATGCAAATGGCCAACAAACATGAAAAAATGCTCAATATTATTAATTACCAGGGAAATGCAAGTCAAAACCACAACGTGATATGACCTTACTCCTGCAAGGATGGCCATAATTAAAAAATAAAAAAAAATAGATGTTGGCATTGATGTAGTGAAAGAGAACACTTTTACATTGCTGGTGGGCATGTAAACTAGTACAACCACTGTAGAAAACAGTGTGGAGATTCCTTAAAAAAACTAAAAGTATATCTACCATTTGATCCAGCAATCCCACGACTGGGTATTTACATCTACCCAGAGGAAAAGAAGTCATTATATGAAAAAGACGCTTGCATAGGCATGTTTATAGCAGGACAATTCACAACTTCAAAAATATGGAACCAGCTCAAATTCCCATCATTCAATGAGTGGATGAAGAAAACGTGATCTGTATACACACACATACACACACACACACACACACACACACACCATGAAATACTACTCAGCTATAAAAAGGAATGAAATAATGGCATTTGCAGCAACCTGGATGGATTTGGGGATGATTATTATAAGTGAAGTAACTAAGGAACAGAAAATCAAACATCGTATGTTCTCACTTAGAGCTACGCTACAAGGATGCAAAGCCACAAGAATGATATAATGAACTTTGGGGACTCAGTGGGGAAGGGTGGGAGGTGGGTGAGGGATAAAAGACTAGATATTGGGTACAGTGTACACTGCTTGGGTGATGGGTGTACCAAAATTTTGGAAATCAACACTAAAGACCATCCTCAGGTAACAACACCTGTTCCCCAAAAACTATTGAAATAAAAAAAATAAATGCAAATTATTGGGCCCCACCCCAGACCTACTAAATCAGAATCTTGGGGGATGGTGCCCAGAACCTTTAGGTTATACTAATCCTGCCCAACCTATTAAGAACAAATATATTGGAGTATACGTGATTCAAAAAAGAGCTTTCTCCAAAGTATTCTTTGGAAATAAGTGCATAAAATTAGGATTATTCCTTCCATAAATGTATGACATACTTTGCCTACAAAATCTCTGGGTGGGCCTGGCTGGATTTTGTTGTTTCCTGGCATAAACTGTTTTTCTTTTTAAAAGATGTGACATATATAGACAGAAAAGCACATAAAATTTATATATAAAGTATGAATCATAAATAAGCATTGATAAAGCAAACATCAGCTTAACTATCATCAGATTGAGATAGTTCCGGTACCCTGAAAGCCCTTCCCACCATATATTCTTTCTCTATCATAACCTTTTCCCTCCCTTCTAAAGGTTAGTAAAATCCTGAATTTTATGGTAGTGGTTTCCTTACTTCTCTACAGTTTTACTAATTGTGTATGCAACCTTGAATAATATAGTTTAGTTTTGCCTAGTTGGGGACTTGATATAAAGGGAATTATGCAATTTTATGGACTATATGGTTTCTGTCTCCCCTAAGTTCATATGTTGAAACCCTAACCCCCAATGAGATGGTATTCAAAGGCAGGAACTTTGAGAGCTGACAAGGTTTAGATGAGGTCATGGAAGTGGAGCCCCCATGATGGGATTAGTGTCCTTATAAGAAGAGAAAGAAACTAGAGTTCACTAGCAGCCATGTGAGGCTACAGCAAGAAGTCTACAAGCCACAAAGTGGGGCTCCACTACATACCACATCTGCCAATACTTTATCTTGGACTTCCCAGCCTTTAGAACTGTGAGAAATAAATGTTTGTTGTTTAAGCCATCCAGTCTACAGTATTTTTACAATAGCTTGAATTGACTAAGATATGTAATTTGTATTATACAGTGTCTTGCTTTTTTCCACTTATGTTTGAAAGGTTCAGCCATATTGTTGCACAAGCTCCACCTTGTTGATTTTAATTCATGTTATTATTCCATCATATAAGTATACCACAATCATTTATCCATTCTGAGCATTGTGTTGTGTCCATTTGGGGCAATGAAAACAAAACGTCTATGACCGTTTTTATATACGTGTTGGTATATCCAACACAAATTCATGCATTTCAAATTACAGGGTATTTCCATTAGCAATTGATCACTTTTCAGCTCTAAATGTCCCCTTCAATATATGGTCTACAACTAATAATAGAATTCTCTCGAGTACTTCTCTTTTAAAGTGAGCATTATGTTAACTTTTTTTCAGTGAGGATGTTGAAGGGACATTGCAGGATAAAGAAGCTTCTTGCAATTTTTTCAGAGGTGTGGATGTGAGGACATCCACTAGAAACCACTAAGGCCTGAGATTACTCTGCAATATTGCAGCCTCACAGCCCTCTGGACATAAAAACCAAAGCTCTCACATGACCTTCACAACAGCCCCCCGTGGCACAGAGGCTCACAACACAGAGCTGGCACTTCCTGTGCGGGCTCCTGTGTATGGGTATGCTTTGGTCTTCTGCTTTCATCCCCAGCTTCCTATTGCAGGCCACACTAGGTATTGCTGATTGCCTGTTTCCCTACCTGTACACTAGAGGGTTCCCTATTGTTTGCTCGGAAACTCCAGACCAACTGTGGTCTGGCTACATCAGCAGATTTTTTTTGCTATCTAGTGGCCAAACACACGTTCTCCAATGAGGTCTGAAACTCTTTCAAGTTTGTCTTTCCTTAGGTACTCTTTCCTCATATTTTATAATTGCTATTTAATCATAGGTATTAAGTCTGATATTAAACTTCCATGTTTAGCCTATTGTGGGGTTTCTATCTCCTGATTGGATCCAGACTGCTACAGTAGGCTTATCTTCAATTTAGTTGGATAATGTCACATTATTTTCTCCATGTGGTTGTATCAATTTATGCTCTCACTAGCACTGTATGAGAATTCTTGATGCTCCACATCTTTGCCTAAACTTGGAGTTGTCAGACTTAATTTTTTGTTCAACTGATGGGGTGTAGAGGTATCTCACTGCGGTGTTTTAAATTTTCATTTCTCTTATCACTAAGAAGGTTGAGCATTTATTCATATAGTGATTGACCATGCAGAGTTTCTCTTTTGTTGAACTGACTATTTAAATCTTTTACTCCCTTTTCTAATTGATTGTCTGCCTTTTTGTCAGTGATTTGTTAGGGTGTTTTTGGATATTCTGGACACCAGTTTTTGTTTTTTTTTCAGTTATAAGTATTGCATATATCTTCTCCTGTTCTGTAACTTATTTTTAAATGTATCCTCCTTGTTTTCTACTTCATTAATTTAATCAAGTTCTGCTTTTCTTTTTAAATCACTTCTTGAGTTAGGGGCCTCACTTAATTTTTTGTTTTTCTTTTTGAAAATAAGCATTAAAAACTATAAATTTCCCTCTGAACATATTCGGCTGCATCTCATGGTTTGACAGAAAACCAAAATTTCCAGTGACACTTTATTCTTTGATATATGAATTATTTAAAAGTGTACTTTATAACTTCCAAATAAGATTTTTAAAATTATTTTTTACTATTAAACATTAATTTTGTGTTGTGATTAGATAAAAACCCAGAGTTACTTTAAAATTTATTGAGACAATTTGTTCTAAAACATCATCAGTTCTTGTAAACGTACCATGTGTTCTTGAAAGAATGTATAGATATTTTCTGATTATTGCATATAAAACATTTACTTAATCAAGTTTGATAATTATGTTGTTCAAATTTTCTATATCAAAACTTAAGCTCTGTCTGACACATCAATTTCTAAGAGAGAAAAATAGAAATCTCATGCTGACTGTAGTTTTTGTAAATTTCTCCATTTAATTCTGTGTTGAATACATAGATCAGTTACAAGAATATTGCCATCCTAACAATCTAATATTAACTCTTCTGATCAATAAACACAGGATGTTTTTCTATTTATTTATTCTTTATGTTAACAATGTTTTACAGTTTTGAGAGTAAAACTTTTTAAAGGTTGTAGCAAAACTCACCTAATCCTAACAATTTTTAAGTACACAGTTTAGCAACAGGGGTAGCATGCAAACGTAGTATAAAATAAAATATTATCGAACCTTAAAAAGGATTTCCTTTCTTTACAGTTGTTCGTCTTGTGTTTAAGTTTTCAATCCACTTTAATTTTTTTAATATGATGATGAGTCCAACTTCATTCTTTTGCATTTGTATTTGCAGTAAAAAGGAAGGAAATCCTTTTTAAGGTTGAATATTTTATTTTGTACTACATTTGCATGCTATCCCTGTTGCTAAACGAAGGAAATACTTTTTAAGGTTGAATAATATTTTGTTTTATACATTTGCATGTAAATTGTATTTTCTTTATCTGTGCATCTCTTGATGAACATCCATCTCTTGGCTCTTGTTAATAATGCTGCTATGAATATGGGTGTGCAAATTTTTTGAGATCCTGCTTTCAATTCTTTTAGAACATATGCAAAGGTGTGATTGCTGAATTGTATGGTATTTCTATTTTTAATTTTTGAGAAAACCCCATACTGTTTTCCATAGTGGCTGCATCATATTATATTCCCAATAAAAGTGAAGAAGGGTTCCAGTTTTTCCACATCTATGACAACATTTTCTGTTTTTTTTGATAGTAGCCATTGTAATGGGTGTGAAGTGATATCTCAATGTGGTTTTGATTTCTATTTCTCTAATAATTACTGATGTCAAGCAGCAATGCATGTTTATTGGTTATTTGCATATCATCGTTGAAAAAATGTCTATTCAAGTCTTCTGCCCACTTTTTCATTGGATTATGTGTTGTGGCATTACAAGAGTTCTTTTCATATTCTGGATATTAACCCCTCATCAGATACATGGTTTGCAAGTGCTGCTCTTTTACAATGTTGATTGTGTCCTTTGATGCACAGAAGTTTTAAAGTTTGATCTAGTTCCATTTGTCTATTTTGGCTTTTGTTGCCTGTGCTTTTGATGTCATATCCACAAAAATAATGCTAAATTTAATGTCATAAATCTTTCCCCTGTATGTTTTCTTCCTTCTAGTGCTTTCATAGTTGTTGGTCTTGTGTTTAAGTTATTAATCCATACTGAGTTAATTTTTGTATATGGTGGTAAGAGTCCAACTTCATTCTTTTGCATTTGCATATCCAGTTTTCACAGTAGCATTTGTTAAAGAAACTGTCTTTTGCCCATTGAGTGATTTTGGCACCCTTATTGAAGATCATTTGACTATATATACAAGGATTTATTTCAGGGCTCTCTATTCCTTTCCATTTGTCAATATGTCTGTCTTTATGCCAGTACCACACTGTTTTGATTACTATAGTTTTGTAATATATTTTGAAATCAGGCATTGTCAGACTTCCAATGTCTTTCTTTTTCAAGATTGTTTTGGTTACTGGGGGGTCCTTTGAGAATTCATGGAAATTTTAGGATGAATTTTTATGTTTCTGCAAAAAAATGCCATTGGGATTTTTATAGGGATTGTGTTGAGTCTGTTAGATCACTTTGGGTAATACTGACATTTTAACAATATTAAGTCTTCCAGTGTATGAACACAAAATGTCTTTCCATTTATTTGTGTCTTATTTAATTTCTTTCAGCAATGTTTTGTAGTTTGCAGTGGACAAGCAGAGTATGTCTTGCACTTATTTTGTTAAGTTTATTCCTAAGTATTGTATTCCTTTTTATAATAGGATTATATTTATAATTTGATTTTGGATTGTTCATTGGACATGTATGAGAATAAAATTGAGTTTTGTATATAAATGTTGTATCTTACAACCTTGCTGAGCTTGTTTATTAGTTCTAGTTGTTGTTTAGTGGAATCTACAGGATTTTGTAAATACTGTATAAGATTATGTTGTCTGGGAATATAGAAATAGTTTTACTTCCTTTCCAATCTAGATGGCTTTTATTTCTTTTTCCTGCCTAATTGTTGTCTTAGTCCATTTTCTGTTGCTGTAACTAAATACCATAAACTGGATTATCTATAATGAATAGAGGTTTAGTTTATGGGTTTGGAGGCTGGGATGTCCAAGAGCATGGCACTGGCATCTGGTGAGGGCCTTCTTGTTGTAAAATGATATGGCAAAAGGCATCACATGGTGAGACAGAACAAGTGTGCTAACTTAGCTCTCTTCCTCTTCTTATGAAGTCACTTATTCCTTTATGGGGGATCCACCTTGATGACTTCATCTAATCCTAATTACTTCCTAAAAGCTCTACCTCCAAATGCCATCAATATATACATTTAGAAATTAAGTTTCCAACAAATGGAATTTGGGGGACACATTCAAACCATACCTACTTGCCTGGCTATTAATAGAACCTTCAGTGTTATGGTAAATAGAAGTGATGATAGTTAACATATTTGCCTTTTTTTCTGCTCTTACAGGGAAAATATCCAGTCTTCGATTATAAAATATGATGCTAACTATGGGTTTTTAACAGTTATTCTTTATCAGATTAAGAAATTTCCCTTCTATTTCTAGTTTTTGAGTGTTTTCATCACAGTGTTGGATTTTGGCAAGAGCCTTTTCTATAGCTATTGATATGATCACATAGATTGGGTTTTGGTTTCAGTTTTTATTTTATTTTATTATTATTTTTTGAGACGGACTCTCGCTCTGTCAGCAGGTTGGAGTGCAGTGGTGTGATCCTGGCTAACTGCAATCTCTGCCTCCCGGGTTCAAGCAATTCCCCTGCCTCAGCCTCCCGAGTAGCTGGGACTACCGGCATGCATCACTATGCCCGGCTAATCTTTTGTATTTTAGTAGAGACGGGGTTTCACCATGTGGGCCAGGATGGTGTCAATCTCCTGACCTCGTGATCTGCCTGCCTCAGTCTTCCAATGTGCTGGGAGGTTTCAGTTTTTTTAATTCTATTGACTTTATTTATTACATGAATTCACTTTTGGATCTTAAGCCAATCTTGCTTTCCCATGATAAACCTCCTTGGTCATGTATATAAGTATTTTTATATGTGCTGGATTCAGTTTGCAAGTATTTTCTTTAGGCATTTTGCATCAATATTTATGAGATATTAGGTTAGTAATTTATTTTCTTTGTGGTGTCCTTGTCTGATTCTATTATCAGGCTAACATTGGCCTTTTAACATGAGGTGGGAAGTGTTCCCTCTTCTTTTTTTTTGGGAAAAGTTTGTATAAAATTGGTATTAAGTATTCTTTAAATGTTTAGAATTCAGTGGTGAGGCCATCTAGGCTTGGGTTTTTATTATGGGCAGTGTTTTTATCACTAATTTAATCTTGTCACTTGTTATAGATCTACCCAGATTGTCTCTCCCTTCTTGAGTCAGCTCTGGTAGTTTGTGTGTTTCCAGAAATTTGTGCATTTCATCTAGGCTGTCTAATTTGTTGGCATACAATTGTTTGTAGTACTATTTTACAATCCGTTTTATTTCTGTAAGATCAGTAGTGATGTCCTCCTTTCATTTCTAATTCTAGTAATTTGAGTCCTATCTCTTTTGTCTTGATTTATTTAGCTAACGTTTTGTCAATTTTGTTGGTACTTTTTAAAAAGCAGATTTTTTCATTTGTTTTGTTTTTATATTCTGTATTTCATTAATTTCTTCTCTAATCTATGATTTACTTTCTTCTACTTGTTTTCATTTACTTTGCTCTTTTTGCCCCAGTATCTTAAAGTGGAAGGTTCAGTTATTGATGTGAAGTCTTTCTTCTTTCTTAACATAGGCCTTTGCAGCTATAAATCTCTCTCTGAACACTTCTTTTGCTGTATCACATAGGTTTTAGTATGTGTCTTCATTTTCACTCATCACAAAGTATTTTCTAATTTCCCTTTTGATTTCTTCTTTGACCCATTTGTTATTAAGGAGTATGTTGTTTAATTTACATGTACTTGTGATTTTTTCAATTTTCCTTCGTTATTAATTTGTATTTTTTTCCATGTGATTGGAAAACATTTTACATTACTTCTATCATTTTAATCTTTTAATTATTTCTATCTTCTGTACTTTAAATTTATAGAAGTTTGTTTGATGGTCTGTGGTTCATCCTAGAGAATATTTCATGTATACTTAAAAAATGTATACTCTGCTTTCATTCCTTGGAGTGTTGTATAAATATATCTCAGGTCTAGTTGGTTTATAATTTTGTTCAAGTATTCAATTTTCTTGTTGATATTCGGGTTAATTATTCTATCCTACTCACTAATGAAAGTGAGTTATTGAAATCACCAACTATTGGGAGGTGGCCAAGATGGATGACTAGAAGCAGCTAATGTGCACTTCTCTCACAGAGAGGAACAGAAGGGGAGAGTAAATACAGTACCTTCAATGGAAACATCCAGGTACATGCACTGGAACTAACTGAGGAAACAACTCGAACCACAGAGAATGAGGAAAAGCAAGGCAAGATAACGACCTACCCAGGAGCAACATGGAGTCAGGGGAACCTCCCCTGTCTAGGGAGGTGGTGAGTGGATGAGTGACCCTAGAAACTCATGCTTCTCCTACAGATCTTTGCAATTCATGACAATTCATGGAAAATCCCCTCATGAATCCATTCCACCAGGGTCTTCAGTCTGACACGCAGAGCTATATGGAATCTTGGCAGAGCAGCCATTCAAGCACACATGGAGCCCTGTGAGCCTTAGATACCCGGGCTTCCTGGCAAAAGCAGGTGGAGCTCCATCAAAGAAGGTTAGGCCCCTATATGTACCCCTAGGAAAGGGGCTGAATCCAGGGGGCTGAGAAGTGACAGGCTGCAGACCCTGCTTCTACAGCACCTTGCAGGATAAGACCCACTGGTTTGGAACTCCAGCCAGCCACCAGTAGCAGTGTTACACCTCCCTGAGACAGAGTTCCCAGGGGGAAAGGTGGGCTACTATCTCTGTTGTTTCACAAACTCAGCCATTGTCGCCTTAGGGCTCTAGGGAGTCTGAAGCAACTAGGGATGGGAGTAGTCCCCAGCATAGCCCAGCAGCTCTATGGAGAAGTTGGCAGAATGCTTATTCACATGGATACCAAATCGTGTTTCTCTTCACTGGGCAGAATTTCCTAACCCTGGTTGTTTTCTGGCTGACAGCAGTTTCAAATCTCCCCGGGATGGAGTTTTGATGGGCCATCATCTTTGTTGTTTTGTTGACTTAATCATTCTTGTCTTTGGGCTTCGGAGGGCTTAAAGTGGCCAGGGGCTGGAGTGGATCCCCAGCAGGGCACAGCTGCTCTATAAAGACATGGCCGGACTGCTTTTTAAAGCAAGGCCCCAATCCTGTTCCTCCTCAATGGGCAGGACCTGCTGACTGGGGTCTCCAGCCACCTCCTACAGGTGCATTTGGGCTGGCAACAGGTCTGTACCTCTCTGAAATGGAGCTCCCAGAGTGAGGGAGAGGCTGCCATTTTTGCTGTTTTGCAGCCTTCACCATTGATTCTTTCAGGTACTGGAAAATCTGAGGTGACTAGTGACTGGAGGGGACCCCCAGCGTACCACAGCAGCACTATGAAAAAGTGGCCAGACTGTTATGTGGGCACCTGTTTCTTCCCGTATCTCCTCACTGGGTGGGTCCTCCAGGCCCACCCCTCCAGCCACCACCCACTGGGGCTATCAAGCCAGTGGCAGTTTTGTAACTCCCTGGACAGAGCTCCCAGTGGGAGGGGTGGGTTGCCATATTGTTGTCTTGCAGCCTTTGCACCCTTGCTGTCTCCAGGCTTGGGAGAGTCTGCAGGGACCAGCAGCTGGTCTAGTCCCCCAAAACAGAGCAATCACCTTCCAGAAAATTGGCCAGACTATTCTCCATGGAGATCTGGTCCTCACTTCTCCTCACTGGGAAAGGCTGCCTGGCCCGGAACTCCAGCACAACCACTCTGCCCTTGTGTGATCACCTCAATAAGTGACAGCCCAGTATTTCTCCAAGAAGGAAATCCTAGAGCCAACACACAACCTCTCAACCACTACAGATGCAGTGGTACAGTCCTAACAGCCCTCAAACTGGGGAAGGAACAAAGGGCCTAGTCATTATATCGGTACCTCCAGCACACCATAGCCACCCTATGAAGAGGAGTCCAGCTCCTCTTCCTGGGGAACCCCCAGCCCCACTCGTCACCACACAGGGCCCCCAGACCATGAATGCAGAACAGTTGCCCCACACACAGGTGAACATACCTGCTGGTAGTGACCCAGAGTCTCCCTGGGGAAGGCTCCCAGAGGCATATGATAGCCCCTCTGCCACTGCCACAGTAACAGTTCTATCCCTGCTGCCCTTGGTTTGGGGAAGATACAAAGAGCCCAAGGGCTACACCCAAGTTTACAGCACGCTTTACCCACCATACAGAGAAGAAACCAATCTATCCTTCCTGTGAGCTTTTTACCCCTTGCTCCCCAACAAGTGGAACCCTAGGCTCATGCCAGCAGTGCAGGCATCCCACCCCACTGCCTGAACACTTCCAGTAACAGTGGCTCTGTGTTTCATGGAGCCTCCAGGGCAACCAAAAGGCTCTCTGCCACTGCCTCTACAGTGGAACAGCCTTTGCTACCCTCAGACTAACAAAGGAACAAAGATCCTAAGTGCCCTATCCACACCTCCAATAAACCGTTGTTGACACAAGGAGAGAAGGCCAGTCTGTCTCCTGTGGGTCTCACCTATCCCCCTGCTCATCACCAGACAGGATACCCCAGCTTGGACCCACATCACAGACCATACATCCTGGGCTGATTACACTGAGTGATTACTGATCTGCACCTCTGGGGTGGAGCCCTCACCAGGAAACAAGCAAAAGACCCTTGGCCACAGCCACTACTAAGGTCCCTTCCTCTGCTGCCTTCAAGTTGGGGAGGGAACATAAACCTTGAGATCACCCCATAGCTGTGTTATGAAGCCCAGGAGTGCCAAGCCACTATCTACAGCCAGTACTCAAGAGGGAGAGGAGCCCACACTTTCAGATCATTGAGAGGGAACATGACTACAACTGTGAGGAAATATCGGGGAGCCACACAAATGAGCAAGAGCCTACCAACTGACCAGTACACCTATGCACCACCTACCAGATCAGACCTCAAAACCTCAACACCAAAAGTACCTCACTAATATATCCCCCTGTGAAACCAGAGAAGAAGTGAACTGCAAACAGTGACCTCACACAAAGCACTGGCCCTGTGAAACCATCCAGAAAAGTCTATCAACTGCATTCAATCTATATTGCAGTTAAAGGAACACCCACATGCAGAGATGAGAAAGAACCAATCCAAGAACTCCAGTAACTGAAATGGCCAGAGTGTTGTGTCCTCCAAGTGATTGCACCAATGGTTCCTAACCAGGCTGAGCTGGCTGAAATGACAGAAATAGAATTGAGAATATGGAAAGGAACAAAGATTATCAAGATTCAGGAAAATGGTTAAATCCAATCCAAGGAAACTAATAATTGCAATAAAATGATACAGGAGATGAAAGGCAAAATAGCCAGTATAAAAAAGAACCTATCAGATCTGACAGAGTTGAAAAAACACACTGCAAGAATTTCACAATGCAACTCGAAGTATTAACAGCAGAATAGAACAAGCTGAGGAAAGAATCACAGAAGTTGAAGACTGGCTCTCTGAAATAAGACAGACAAAAATAAAGAAACTAATGAAAAGGAATGAACAAAACTTCTGAGAAATACGGGATTGTATGAAAAGGCCAAATCTATGAATCACTGGCATCCCTGAAAGAGATGGGGAGAAAGCAAACAACTTGGAAAACATATTTCAGGATATCATCCATGAAAACTTCACTAACCTTGCTAGAGAGGCCAATAGCCAAATACATAGAACTCTTGCAAGATTTTACGCAAGATCATCGTGAAGACACATAATCCTTAGATTTTCCATGACTGAAATAAAAGAAAGAATGTTAAAGGAAGCCAGAGAGAAAGGGCAGGCCACCTACAAAAGGAGCCCCATCAGGTTAACAGTGGACCTCTCAGATGAAATCCTACAAGCCAGAAGGGATTGGGGGCCTATATTCAACATTCATAAAGAAAAAAATCTTCCACTGAGAATTTCATATCCAGCCGAACTAAGCTTCCTAAGCAAAGGAGAAATAAGATACTTTACAGATAAGCAAATGTTGAAAGAGTTTGTTACCAACAGACCTGCCTTATAAGAGATCTTGAAAGGAGCACTATATTTAGAAAAGAAAGACCATTACAAAAACACATTTAAGTACCAATGACACTATAAAGCAGTCACGCAAGCCAGCATAGTAACCAGTTAACAACACAATGACAGGATCAAATCCACACATATTGATACTAACCTTGAATGTAAACAAGCTAAATGCCCCACTTAAAAGGCAGAGAGTGGCAAGCTGGATAAAAAAAAACAAGATTCAGTGGCATGCTGTCTTCAAGAGATCCATCTCACATGTAATGACACCCATAAGCTCAAAATAAAGGGATGGCGGAAAATATACCAAGCAAATGGAAATCAGAAATAAGCAGGGGTTGCAATCCTAATTTCAGACAAAACAGACTTTAAACCAACAAAGATAGAAAAAGATAAAGAAGGGCATTATATAATGGTAAAGGATTCAATTCAACAAGAAGCCTAAATATACTAAATATATATGCACCCAACACAGGAGCACCTAGATTCATAAAGCAAGTTCTTAGAGACCTACAAATAAACTTAGACTCCCACACAATACTAGTGAGAGACTTCAGCACTCCACTGACAGTATTAGAACATCAAGGAAGAAAATTAACAAACATATTCAGGACCTGAACTCAACATTGGACCAAATGGATCTAATAGACCTCTACAGAACTCTCCACCCAAACCGAAGAGAATATACATTCTTCTCACTGCCACATGGCAAATACTCTAAAATTGACCACATAATTGGACATAAAACAATCCTCAGCAAATGCAGAAGAACCCAAATAATATGAAACATACTCTAGGACTATAGCACAATAAAAATATAAGTCAAGATTTTAAAAATTGCTCAAAACCATGCCATTACATAGAAATTAAACAACCTGCTCCTGAAGGACTTTTGGGTAAATAATGAAATTAAGGCAGAAATCAAGAAGTTCCTTGAAACTAATGAGAACAAAGATACAACTTGCTAAAATTTCTGGAACACACAAAACAGCGTTAACAGGACAGTTTATAGCACTAAACACCCATATTAAAAATTTAACAAGATCTTGGCTGGGTGCAGTGGCTCATGCCTGTAATCCCAGCACTTTGGGAGGCCATGGCAGGTGGATCACTTGAGCCCAGGAGTTGGAGATAAGCCTGGGAAACATGGTGAATCCCTGTCTCTACCCAAAATACAAAAATTAGCCAGTCTCATAACCTGGTCTCTAAATAAATAAATAGAATAAAAATTTTAAAAGTTAGAAAGATCTCAAATTAACCACCTAAAATTACAACTAGAGGAACCAGAAAAACAAAAGCAAACCAACCCCAAAGCTAACAGAAAACAAGAAATTACCAAAATCAGAGCTAAATTGAACAAAATTGAGACATGAAAGAACATACAAAGCATCAACATACCCAGAAATTTGTTCTTTAAAAGAATAACTAAGATTGATAAACCACTAGCTAAACCAGTAAAGAAAAACAGAGAATATCCAAATAAACACAATCAGAAATGACAAAGGAGACATTACCAATGACCCCACAGAAATACAAAAAGAAAACCTCAAAGATTCTACAAACACCCCTATGAACACAACTAGGAAACAGAAGAAATGGATAATTTCCTGGAAACATACACCTCCCAAGACTGAACCAGGAATAAATTAAATTCCTGAACAGAACAATAATGAGTTCTGAAATTGAAGCAGTATTAAAAGGCCTTCCAACCATAAAAAGCCCAGGTCTAGATAGATTCACAGCCAAATTATACCTGATGTGTAAGTAAAAGCTGGTACCAGTCCTACTAAAACTATTCCAAAAACTGAGGAGGAGGGACTCCTCCCCAACTCATTCTATGAGGCCAGTATCATCCTAATACCAAAGTCTGGCAGAGACACAACAAAATAAGAAAACTTCAGGCAAATATCTTTGATGAACATTGATACAAAAATCCTCAACAAAATACTAGCAAATCAAATCCAGCAGCACTTCAGAAAGCTTATCCACCATAATCAAGTTGGTTTTATTATTGGGATGCAAGGTTGGTTCAACATATGTAAATCAATAAATGTGATTCAGCACATTAACAGAAGTAAAGACAAAACCCACACTATTACTTCAATAGATGCAGAAAAGGCTTTTGATAAAACTGAACATCACTTCATGTTAAAAACTCTCAGTCAAGTAGGTACTGAAGGAACATACCTCAAAATAATAAGAGCCATCTATGACAAACCCACAGCCAATATCATACTGGATGGGGAATAGCTGGAAGCACTCCCCTTGAAAACCGGCACAAGACAAGGATGCCCTCTCTTACCACTCCCATTCAACATTGTATTGGATGTCCTGGCTGGAGCAATCAGGCAAGAGCAAGAAATAGAGAGCATCTAAATAGGAAGAAAGGAAGTCAAACTATCCTTGTTTGCACATGACATGATTATCTATATAGAAAACCCCAGTCTCAGCCCAAAAGCTCCTTCACCAAATAAACAACTTCAGCAAAATTTCAGGATACAAAATCAATGTACAAAAATTACTAGCATTCCTATACACCAATGACAGTCAAGCAGAGAGCCAAATCAGAATGCAATCCCATTCACAACTGCCACGAGAAGAATAAAATACCTAGGAATACAGGTAATCAGGAAAGTGAAAGATTTCCACAAGGAGAATTATAAAACAATGCTCAAGGAAATCAGAGATGACAGAAACAAATGGAAAAGTATTCCATGCTCATGAACAGGAAGAATCAGTATCATTAAAATGACCGCACTGCCCAAAGCAATTTATAGGTCGAATGCTATTCCTATCAAACTACCAATGACAATTCTTCACAGAAATTATTATTTTTTAATTCACATGGAACCAAAAAGAGCCCAAATAGCCAAGGCAATCCTATCCAAAGAGAACAAAGCTGGAGGCATCACGTTACCCAACTTCAAACTATAATCCAAACTACAGTAACCAAAACAGCATAGTACTGGTATGATACATAGACCAATGGAACAGAATAGAAAGCCCAGAAATAAGGCTGCACATCTATAACTGATCTTTGATAAAGGTGACAAAAACAAGCAATGGGGAAAAGATTCCCTATTCAATAAATGGTGTTGGGATAACTGGTTAGTCATATGCATAGGATTGAAGCTGGACCCCTTTCTTATACCATATACAAAAATCAACTCAAGATGGATTAAAGACTTAAATGTATAACTCCAAACTATAAAATCCCTGGAAGACAACCTAGGCAATACCATCCTAGACGTAGAAACGAGCAAATATTTCATGACAAAGATACCAAAAGCTATCACAACAAAAGCAAAAATTGACAAGTGTGATCTAATTAAACTTAAGAGCTTCTGCACAGCAAAATAAACTATCAACAGAGTAAACAGACAACCTATAGAATGGGAGAAAATATTTGCAAACTATGCATTTGACAAACATCTAATATACAGCATCTATAAGGAACTTAAACAAATTTACAAGAAAAAAAACCCCATTTAAAAGTGGGCAAAGGATATGAACAGGCACTTCTCTAAAGAAGACAGACATGTGGCCAACAATCATACTTTAAAAAAGCGTGATATCACTGATCATTCGAGAAATGCAAATCAAAACCACAGTGAGACACCATCTCACAGCAGTCAGAATGGCTATTATTAAAAAGTAAAAAAAATAACAGATGCTGACGAGGTTGTGGAGAAAAGGGAACACTGATACTGGTGGGAGTGGAAATTAGTTTAATCGTTGTGGGAAGCAGTGTGGGGATTCCTCAAAGAGCTAAAAATGGAACTACCATTTGACCCAGCAATCTCATTACTAGGTATATACCCAGAGGAACATACATCAATCTACCATAAAGACACATACAGCACTATTCACAACAGCAAAGACATGGAATCAACCTAAATGCCCACCAATGACAGATTGGACAAAGAAAATGTGGTACATATGTACCATGGAATACTATGCAGCCATTGAAAAGAAGGAGACCATATCTTTTGTTGGAACACAGATGGAGCTGGATGCCATTATCCTTAGTAAAGTAACACAGAAACAGAAAACCAAATACCACATGTTTTCACTTATAAGTGGGAGCTAGATGATAAGAACTCACAGACACAAAGAAGACTCACAGACACTGGGGCCTACTTGAGGGTAAAGGGTGGGAGGAGGGTGAGGAGCAGAGAAAATAACCAATTTTTGCAATCTATCCACCTGACAAAGGGCTAATATCCAGAATCTACAAGGAACTTAAACAAATTTAGAAGAAACAAACCACCCCATCAAAAAGTGGGCAAAAGATATGAACAGACACTTCTCAAAAGAAGACATTTATGCAGTCAACAAACACGAAAAACAGCTCATCATCACTGGTCATTAGAGAAATGCAAATCAAAACCACAATGAGATACCATCTCACACCAGTTAGAATGGCGATCATTAAAAAGTCAGGCAACAATACAGTGCGGTGATTCCTCAAGGATCTAGAACTAGAAATACCATTTGACCCAGCAATCCCATTACTGGGCATATACCCAAAGGATTATAAATCATTCTACTATAAAGACACATGCACACATATGTTTATTGTGGCACTATTCACAATAGCAAAGGCTTGGAACCAGCCCAAATGCCCATCAATGACAGACTGGATAAAGAAAATGTGGCACATATACACCATGGAATACTATGCAGCCATAAAAAAGGATGAGTTTATGTCCTTTGTAGGGACATGGATGAAGCTGGAAACCATCATTCCAATAGAAAACCAAACACCGCATGTTCTCACTCATAAGTGGGAGTTGAACAATGAGAACACATGGACACAGGGAGGGGAACATCACACACTGGGGCCTGTCGGGGTGTGGGCTAGGGGAGAGACAGCATTAGGAAAAATACCTAATGTAGATGACGGGTTGATGGGTACAGCAAACTACCACGGCACATGTATACCTCCGTAACAAACATGCATGTTCTACACATGTATCCCAGCACTTAAAGTATAATTTAAAAAAAAAAAGAAAAATGATTAAAAAAATAATTTTCACTAGTCTTTCTGGGAACTGAATCCAGAGTTCTTTTCTGCACAGCGGAAGAAACTACCGTCAGCATGAACAGGCAACCTAAAGAATGGGTGAAAATTATTTTAAAACAACCAATCGAAGTCTCTGGAAATGGTCAATGAACATACAGCAACTTAAGAAACATTCAAGGACATTTACTAAAAGAGATGGCCTAAAATAAAAGAAACACAAAATATGTATTAACCAATTGCAATGTACAGACTTTACTTGGATCCTGATTTAAATAAACATGTAAAAAATGGCATTTATAATACATTTGAAATTTTGAATACTCACTAAATATTTTCTGACACTAAGAAATTTTTATTCATTTTTTTATGTGTGCTAGTGGTATTGTGGTTATCTTACAAGTATTTATCCTTTAAAAGTATCATTGAAATATTCATAGATGAAATCATACATGAGAAATGCTTCAAAATAACGTCAGAGGTGAATAGTCGGTGGAATTATAGAATAAACAGATTGTCTATGAAGTAATTCTTGAAGCCAGGTGGCAGACAGGGGTTCATTATATTGATCTTTGTATTTCTGTATATATTTGAAGTTGACTTTCCTATTACTTACTGCTTTAGCCTTGTAATCTTGATTCCTAAAGGGTGGGAATTTGTAAACTAAAGTGAGGTCAAACGGAGCAGCTAATGAACACATCATCACATTCCGATGTGTGGAGTTTTTAAGACTGAATCATCTATAAAACTGAGGGCACAGTTTGATAACACTATTTCCTGTTAATCTTCCCTAAATGAAATAATCAAATGTTTTTATTTTTTATTCTGAAAAAAGTGCTCTGCAACAAAATGATTATTAAACCAAGAACATGTCCTTTTTTCACTTATATGCTGAATTCTGAAACATTTTCATGTTGATATTTATACTTTTTCAAAAATAACTTCCTTAGGATCCATTTAGTATGACTGTTGTTCAACTTCTATAGCTGTTCCTTTTAAATTGCTGATTGAGGTAAAATGAACACTTTTTAGTGGCTGCTGTCTTAGTCCTTTTGGGTGGCTATAACAAAGTATCTCAGACTGAGTAACTTAAAAACAATAGAAAGTTGTTTCTCACAGTTCTGGGGGGTGGAAGTCCAAAATCAAGGCACCAACAGATTCAGTGTCTGATGAGGGCCCACTCTACTTCATAGATGCCACCTTCTAGATGTGTTCTCACATGGCAGAAGGGG
The DNA here is from genome assembly GCF_028885655.2 of Pongo abelii. Classification (NCBI taxonomy): domain Eukaryota; kingdom Metazoa; phylum Chordata; class Mammalia; order Primates; family Hominidae; genus Pongo; species Pongo abelii. The sequence continues at coordinate 36,233,936 of NC_071998.2, forward strand.
CAAAAGAGTTCCCTTGGGCCCTATTTATAGAGAAACTAATCGCATTCATGAAGGAAACACTATCATGACCTAATCACCCCCAAAGGCTCTACCTCTTGATACTATTGCATTGGAGATTAGATTTCAATATATGGATTTTAGGAGGACACAGAAACTCAGACCACAGCAGCTGTTCATTAAGTACAAATCATGTGCCAGGCCCTCAGGAGTGGCATCTAAATTAGTTCACAATTTATAGAAGCCTACAGTCTCAAGAAGACAAACTATAAGATAAAAAACAAAGTAAATAACTGCCAAGACAACAGAATACATTTTATGTAATTTTTTTCCCAACTTAAAACACAATATTCAGAATTCCAAATCCCTTCCGTCCTAGGTACTTTTTCAACTTTATTACATCCTGATTAACTCCCACCTCTGTTAAGGTAATAAGGGGGTATGAATTAGGAAAAGGCCAGAGACAAGGAGGAGCCTGGCCTGCTTGGAGCTGGAGTCAAAGAGTTGTGCTAATACATCACTAGCCAAGTGTGGCTGTTGAACACTTAAAATGTAGCTAGTGCGACTGAGCAAATGAAATTAATTTTATTTAGTTTTAATTAAGTTAAATTTAAAAGTTCATAGCTGCTTCAATATAACTGGAACAACTTAGGTATGTGAGTCTATTTTTTCAAAGTAAATTTTACAAAATTTAAATACAGATAGAACATTTTTTATAAAAATTTAGCCTCACAGCCAGGCATGGTGGCTGATGGCTGTAATCCTAGCACTTTGTAAGGCCAAGGCTGGTGGATCACTTCAGGTCAGGAGTTTGTGACCAGCCTGGCCAACATGGTGAAACCCTGTCTCTACTAAAAATAAAAAAATTAGCTGGGCGTGGTGGCAGGCACCTGTAATCCCAGCTACTTGGGAGGCTGAGGCAGAATTGCTTGAACCCGGGACGTGTAGGTTGCAGTGAGCTGAGATCATGCCACTGCACTCCAGCCTGGGAGACAGAGAATCCATCTCACAAAAAGAAAAAAAAAAAAATTTAACCTCTGCATTGAGATGTACTGTTAGTATAAAAGATCTGATTCCAAAGGTTTAGTATTTGAAGAATAAAAATTCATAATTTTTAAATATTACATCTCCATAACATTTTGGATATATTATATTAAAATATATTATAAATAATTACAACTGTTTTTTACTATGTAAATGTGGCTCCTAGAAAATTTAAAATTACATATTGGCTCACATATTTCTATCAGACAGCGCTGATTTAAAGTGCCATGAGGTGTGGGAGGTGAGAAAGAGGCTGGAGTAAGTCAGAACATGCACGGCTTTGCAAGCCATATGTATTGGGAAGCTGTACGTTCAAGATAGTATTGGCTGGAAGCCTACTAAATCCCAAGCACTAGTCTGGTCATTTAGGATATCAGTAAATGACAAGTTTCCTGCTGTCACAGAAGTTCTACATTTTGGAGGAAGTGTGTGTGTTGGGAGTTACAAAACAATAAACAAATACATACAAATACTAGAGTATACAGGGAGAAGTTAAGAGCTATGGGAAAAACAAAAATGTTGTGCTTTTAAGAGTCCTTAGGAGTACTTTGGGCATGGAGTGAGGGGCATTATCATCTGTTGAAATACGATGTTTGGAGTTGACCCACTAAGGTGATTTTGGAGCAAAGATTTGAAGGAGCTGCTGTAGTGAGGCCAGGTGGTTATCTGCTGGGAGAGTTTTCCAGGTAGAAGGAACACAAACCAAATACTCTAATGTTAAAGGCAGGAGGCAGCCTGGAGTGTTCCTGGAAAGGGGCTGGAGCAGAGTGAGCAAGAGGACAGTAGTGACAGGAAGTCAGAGAGATAGGAGGGCAAGTGCAAATCACATGGGGATTCATAGGCTATCATAAAGATGTGGGATTTTAATACAAGTGAAATAGCATTTTGTGCAGATCATTCTGCCTCCTGGGTTGCTTGCTCTAGGGAGCAAAAGTAGACACAGGACCTGTTAGGGTTTATTACAGTATCCAGGTGAGATGAGAGTGGCTCAGACTAGGTTGGAAGCAGTAGCTGTAGTGAGGAATAGTCAGTATCTTGACATATTTGGATGGTAAATAAATTTTTCCTGGTTTTAATGTGGGTTTTGAAGAGAGGAGTCAAGGACTTCAAGTTTTTAGTCTGAGGAACTAGAAGGATGGAACTGCTAGACTGGGATGGGAAAGCAGGTGTAGGGGAAGTTGAGGAGTGACCACCAAGGAACAAGTGAAGATGGGGAAGTCCAAGGATTGAGCCCTAGGGCAGGCAACATTAAAAGATCAGGGAGAAGGCAAGAAATCAGCAAGGGAGACTAAGAAGCAGCAACCATCAATGAAGGAAGAAAATCAAGAGTGTGGTGTCCTTGGAAGCCAAGTAAAGAAAACTTCTCAAAGAGGAGGAAGGGGTCAAGTGTATCAAATGTGGCTGATAGGAAACTAAGGGTTAAGTGTGAAAATTGACATGCAGTAAATCGGTGACCTTGAGAATCTTGTTGGTGCTGAAGATGGTGCACTGGCAAAATCGGAAATGAAGAGGACTAAGGAAAGACTGGAGAAGAGGAACTGGAGGCAGGAGAATCAATAACTCAAGGGATTTTATGCCAATGAAAAGCTTAAAAATGAGACAGCACATAGAATTGGGGTCAAGAATTTTAATGGGAGAAATAAAGTATATTTGTGTGCCGAAAAAGTGATTCAATAATAAGGAGAAAAACGATTATGAAACGGATAGTTACTAGACTGACGTCCTTACTAGGTGTGAGGTATGGGGTCTGGTGTGTAAGAGAATGATCAGGGAGAAACATCTATGACAGGAGTTCTCAAAGTGGGACCAGCATCATCTGGGAACTTGTTGGAAATGCAAATTATCAGGCCATGCTCCAGATATCCTGAATCGGAAACTCTGGGGTGGTGCCATGCAACCTGTTTTAATAAGCCCTCCAGGTGACGACAATGCATGCTCCCGTTTGAGAAGCACTGTCACAGATGGTAACAGGAGGGAAAACAGTTTGGGAGAGAGCAACAGAGGGGGGGTCTTGAAAGTGTTCTGCTTATGCTTCAGTTCTGTCTGTGAAGAGGGAACTAAAGTCACCTGCTGAAAGTGAACATGGGGAGGTGTTTGGGAGAGCTGATGAAGGGTTTTAAGTAGGAAAGAAATGTAATCAGATTTTAATTTACACAAATATTTGTTGAGTTTGTGCTAAATACAAGGAAAAGAGGCTCCTAAACTGATGAGTTAAAAAAACAACTCCTGCCTTTACAAAAGCTTACAGAACAGTGAGGGAGGCACATGTCTGTAAGAGAATGACAGCCCCTAAACAAAGTTCTCATTCAAGGCTTTCTCCTAAGTAGTTAGATATACTTAACCCATTTAAGTATTACATATGTGGCACGGTTTTTTCAGTCCCTTCACTCTTCTCTTGGTGCTTTTTCGATAGTTATCCTGAAAGCATTGTGCCCAGAACTGGACACAGTGCCCCAAGCACAACCTATCAGAAGTTAATGCCAAGAATCATATATTTTATCTCATGTTACATAAACTGCTATGAAGCTAGGTCTCCTCTAGTATCCACTCCTTAAAATATATCAATTAAAGGAACAGTTGCCTGTGGTGAAAAGTTCAACCACTATAGAAAGGTATGAAGTAGACAGTTTAAGTCTCTTGATTCATCCCTCAGAAGCTATCAGTAAGTTTCTTTCCAGAAACTTTCTGGAAATATAAAGTATAAACATCCTATCTATACATCACCACAAACTTATACTTATTTTACTCTATGTATTTTTGATTTCCCCTTTTGTCATGAACATTGTTCCATACTGGTGCATAAACAGATATCTATTCTTTTTGACAACTGCACATTACTTATTTGAATTGATGTACCTTAGTTTATTTAAAACATCCTATGACACTGAGAATTTTAGCCATTCTCAAGCTTTTGCCTATAACAGTTCCAAGATGCATTTATAGCTGCAAAATATTTTTAGGTATCAAATGTAACCTGCTGTTCCAGGCTTTTTCAATCTTTTTGGTTAACAAATTCTGTATATAAACAACTCAGACTGTCGTTGTCTTTTTTTTTTTAAGTTTATTTTTATGTTAAAAATATATGTTTGTAAATGTGTCAAAATTAACCAAGCCCTGACACCTGACAAGACTTACAAGAAAGGAAAATCACAGACCAATCTGTCTCATGAGCATAGATGTAAAAATCAAACAAAATATTTGCAAACCGAATCCAGCATTATATAAAGGGGATAACATATCATGACTAAGTACGGTTTATATCAGAATGCAAGATCAGTTTAACGTTAAAGAATCTACATTAACAAAATAAAAGAGAAAAGTCAAGATTCTCTTAATAGATGCAGGAAAAAGTACTTGGCGAAATTCAACATGCATTCATGACACTCTTGGCAAAACAGGAATAAAAGGGATCTTCAATCTGATAAAGACATGAAACGGAAAAAACCTATAGCTAACATATTTTAACAGTGAAAAACTAGATGCTATCCTCTGCTGTTGAGAATAAGACAAGAATAACAACTCATACCACTTCTATTCAACATTAGGTTGAAGGTCCTAGCCATTACAACAAAGCAAGAAGAAACAAAAGGTAAACTGTTGTTATTCATATATGACATGATTGTGTACACAAGGTATCCCTAAGGCACTTGCAATAAAATAAAAATAAGAACTACTACTGAAACTAAGTGAATTTAATAAGATTACAGAATATAAAGTCAATATACAAAAATAAAACATATTTCTGTATACCAGCAATAAACTTAAAAATGAAAATTAAAGTACTATTTACAATAACATTTCCACAAAATATTTAGGAATACATTTAACAAAAGATATACAAGACTTCTTCACTAAAACTACAAAATATTGCTGAGATAAATTTTAAAAGACCCAAATAAATGCAGAAACATACCATATCCATCGATTGAAAGGTTCAATATTGTCAATTCTTCCCAAATCGACCTAAAAATTCAGTGCAATTCCAGCAGATTTTTTCTTAAAGAAAAATGGACAAGCTTAATATAAACTTTACAAAGAAAGGACCTATAGCCAAAACAATCTTGGAAAAGATTGCAAAGCTTAACAATACTTAATTTCAAGACACCATAAAGCCACAATAATCAAGACAGTGGGGTACTGGCATAAGAAGAGACACATAGATAAATGACATAAATAGATCATCCAGATCCACAGATAAACGGTAAATTTTGACAAGGGCACACAGGTAATTAAATGAGTAGGCAAGGTAATTAAATGAGTAGTCAAAATTAAATGATTTTAACAAGGGCACACAGGTAATTAAATGAGTAGGCAAAGATTTCTTGGAACACACAAAAAGCACCAACCATAAAAAAAAATTGATAAACTAGGCTTCATCAAAATGAAAAACTTGTTCTTTGAAAGATATAATTAAGAAAATGAAAAGGCAAGCTACAGACTAAGAATAGTCACAATACACACATCTGAAAAAGAGCGTATCCAGAATATATAAACAATTCTTACTATTCAATGATAAAACAAAACAATCTAATTTTTTAATAAACAAAAATATTTGTATAGATAGTTCACAAAATATGTGAATGGCCAATAAGCACATGAAAAGAAGTTCAACATCTTTAATCAGAAAAATGCAAATCAAAACCACAATGAGATATCAAAATATACCCAACAGAATGGCTAAAATTAAAAACACTGACAATACCAACCTTTGTCAAGAATTCTTATAAATTACTGGTGGGAGTATAGGCATTTGCACAAGTGAAAATATGTTCACAAAAAGACTTGTAATTTCATGCTTATAGCAGCTTTATTCATAAAATTCCTCAAATGGAAAAAATTCAAACATTCATCGACAGGTGAATAGATAATCAAATTGTAAGATAGGCATATGACAGAATACTACTAGGCAATAAAAAGGGCACAAGCTACAGATGCATGCAACATGAGTGAATCTTCAAAACAAAGAAATAATGCATGCCGAGATTGTCTTTCTCAAGAAATTCCCCTCGTTCTTTGGGATCCTGAGGTTCTCAAAGGCATAGCTGGCGACAGGCCCTGAAACAGCTTCCTCTGGATTACCCTATTAGTCTTGATAGATTTCCTCGATCTTTGGCATTCCTTCTTTTCTTCCATGGTCTTCATTTACTGTTGTCCTTCTTGCCTATCTTGAATTATTCTATACTATTATGAGAACACAGGTTCTTCCATCCTGGAACTTCAGTTCTTTGCCTTGCTGGGCCAATACATACATTGAGCCAGATTCTGTGCACACTGGTAGTTCCAAGGTGCAACAATCTTCAAAACATTTCAGGAGTGTATTAGTCCATTCTCATGCTGCTGTAAAGGATTGCCCAAGACTGGGTAATTTATAAAGGAAAGAGGTTTAATTAACTCACAGTTCCACATAGCTGGGAAGGCCTCAGGAAACTTACAATCATGGCAGAAGGGGAAACAAACATGTCCTTCTTCACATGATGGCAGGAAGAAGTGTTGAGCAAAAGGGGGAAAAGCCCCTTATAAAACAAACAGGTCTTGTGAGAACTCATTATCATGAGAACAGCAGTGTGGGGGTAACCACCCCCATGATTCAATTACCTCCCACTGGGTCCCTCCCACAACATGTGGGGATTATGGGAACTACAATTCAAGATGAGATTTGGGTGGGGACACCGCCAAACCTTATCAAGGAGGGACTCTGCAAATGTGGCAAGAACTCCTCATTTTGTGACTTCCTAACCCAGCAGATACTCCTTGAAACCTTATCAAATTGTTTCACTGGATAAGTGCTGGCTAAATGCTTGTTGAGAAAATTAAAAACATGTTCAGGCCACTGTCACAAGAATAAATAATTATTTGGAAAATAGGTGTTGGTGGGGCCACAACCATGCCCCTGAGGTAGCAGCCAGAGAAGAGCCTCCAGGAGTGTCCTGTGGATACCAGAGCAGGCTCACGTGGCACCTGCAGGGCAGCTGGCTCAGGGCAGGTTGGAGGTCACCTTAGTCACTCCCTCTTCAGGGAAGTTCACTGTCCTCTGCTCCTGAGGGTGCCACTGTACCGGAGTTTCCTTCCTTGAAACAAGCCATGTTAGCTACCTCCAGCTCTGCACAGCAACTCGTGCTAACGAATGGGGCAGTGAACAGGGGCCAGGTCACAAGGACCATGACCTTCGGGGACCACGACCCTCGGGGACCACAGGGCCAGGATGTCATTCTCAAAACCATGAAAATCAATGCCAAACATAACAGCAGATTATAAGGCCAACAAAGACTTCTACGTACATGCAAATCTATTAATCACTAAGGGCTAAGTCACTAAACTACAGCTTTCCCATGATGCTCACCATCCATCCTTTGCGGAAACCAAAATGCTCACAACTGACCATGGTGTTCACTTAATATACTAGCTTAAATTAAAAAAAAAAAAAAAATTAGTACAGCATCACAAGTGAGAAGTGTTCCAGGAAGTGTTCTTCAACAATATCCTCAAGCATAAGGTATGAGGAAAATTATATTGGCTTTGCATAAGGAGTGAATGATTGAGAACAAAGAAAAGAGTATACTGCATTCATTTGGTTAGTCTGAAAATGATGTTGCTAGAGAAGGCTATTTAATCAAGAAAAGTACCTCTGCAAGTTGGAGAGAACTGTACTTTCTGAACATAGCAAGAAAAATGCTCATATTTTTGCCCTGACATTCTTAGACACCTACTAAGAATGAAGAAAAGTAAGGTACCATCTATGTATCATATTGTAGTGAAAACAATCACAGGTTACAGAGCTAGAGAAGCCTGGGTTCAGGTTCATTAAGTTCTCTACGGATTGCTAATGGATAACCAGAGTTGAAATTTAATACTACATCAGGGAATCCAAGGGCCATAATCACACTTGACCCAAATGGCTCACACTAATGAGTCATATTAATACTGGAGGGTAACTGTTTTGTTTACAATTAGCAGCTTATTATCTTGAAGTCAATCTCAGAGACACAAACAAACACACTGACTTTACAAACTCTTTAAATAAAAGCTTCTATATCTTGATCCTGAAGTATCCTGTAATAGCCTACAGTGAAAAGAAAATAATTCTGAGGAAAAAGATCTCCCCATGATAAAAAACTGAAGAAAACAAAAAGCATTTCACTCTTTTTTTTTTTTTTTTTTTTTTGAGACTGAGTCTTACTCTGTTGCCCAGGCTGGAGTGCAATGGCATAAGCTCGTCTCACTGCAAGCTCTGCTCACTGCAAGCTCCACCTCCCAGGTTCACACCATTCTCCTGCCTCAGCCTCCTGAGTAGCTGTGACTACAGGCGCCCGCCACCATGCCCGGCTAATTTTTTGTATTTTTAGTAGAGACAGAGTTTCAACGCGTTAGCCAGGATGGTCTCGATCTCCTGACCTCGTGATCCACCCGTCTCAGCCTCCCAAAGTGCTGGGATTACACGGGTGAGCCACTGTGCCCGGTCAACAAAAAGCATTTCTATTAAAATAACAATAAAAAAAGAGTTAAAAAAGCAAGCTTCCACTTTATTAAAAAGCAAAAATTACGAACTCGTATAAAATAACTTAACTCATAAAAAGGAGAATCAAACATTACTTTTTAAAATATCAGACACCATAAAATGTGCATTTAGTCTTTTAAATAGTTAAACTTTTAGTTAAACTATTAAACACCTAGCTTTTTTCAGAAAGCTGTTGCAAACCCAAGTACTGTTCTGACTGTACAGAAATCAATGATCCTCTTCTTTAGCAGAATAAAGATGTAACTCCCTTAAATGACATTCACCTTAATATTACCAACTTAAATTCTGCTTCATTACCAGCAACAGTGTTTTCAAGAACTGGATCTTTCTAAATCCACTTTAATTTTTACAACAACTTTACTATTTGATTATATTCACTGTAGAAAAATGTGAAGACACAGAAAGATTCAAAGAAAATAAAAATTATCCCAGTATCCCTCCCCCAAATACAATAACAAGGTTATATATATTTCTTTCTAGTTTTTTTGTATATTTACATAGCATTTTAAAGCAAAACTAGTACTATAAAATGCTACCATATCCTTTTTTCATTTCATATATAGAGCAACCATGTCTTTTTAGGACATTAAAATATGCAAAAAGGATTTTCAGTTGGCTGATTCACAATCTAATTATAACTAAGACATAATTTACCTCCAATTGCTTGGTATTCAGATTGTTTCAATTATTTATTATTATAACTATCATTATTAAACACCCTTCTTTATATATAATTGTTTGTATGCATCTCTGATACGGTTTTAAAGAGAAATTCCTAGATGTAGAGTTCCCAGCACAAAGTATGTCCATATTTTTAAGTCTTTTGATGCATTTTACCAAACTGCCCTCCAGAAATACTGTACCAATTTACAGTCGCATCAATAAATAACCAAAGAATCCCATTTCTTCCTCACATTCTTTGGCACTATAGGAAAGTAGAGATTACCCTCCACCCTTTATTGTTGCAAATTTAATAGGGGGAGAAGAGAATGGTGTTTTTTTTATTTTTCCACTTAAATGTAATATTTTTTCCCACGTTTACTGGTCATTTGCTTTTCTTCTGTATTTTGAAGTTGTCCAAATCATTCAGGAGTCTCTAATACACACAATGTCTTGTCTTTCTTACAACATACTCTTTGACAGGAAAGGGCATGAAAGCTGCATGTCTTTCCCATATTTTTTTCAAGTTAAGCAGGAATTCCCAAAATGACTGGAATTAGAATGTCTTCTTTTCTCCTGGGCAGCCATGCTACTTTAATGTCTTGGTAATAAAACAGAAAACTGGGCCATATTCTGAAAGGAAGAAAGGAGGCAGTGATATTTACATGTTGGTGTAATTACTGAGATGTTTGTTAAAAAAACCAAATTTTGATTTTCTAGATCAAAGTGAGGACGCAGGAAACATACACTTTAAATAAATTCTACAGATAATTTTCAAGTTCACTAACCAGATGTAGAACTTTAGGTACTCTAAACTCTTGGTTCCTCACCTCCCTTTCCTGTAAAGTTCCTCACCTCCCTTTCCTGTAAAGTGAGGTTAATAATGCTTATCTCAGAGCATTGTTCTGATAATCACTTATTGCCATACCAGCCCCCAGCCTGGAATATTGTTTATGCAACCCCTATCCCTTATCCTTATCCCACTGTAAGAAATCATTGAAATTTTTATGTGTCTATATCTCCAAACACCACAGGATCATCATCACAACTCTTTATCTTTGCAAACCACACCTTGACATATAGCAGGTGCTAAGTGTTTCTGAAATGACTTAGTGAATGAATGATACACATTTCAGTGCTTAGAGGACTAAAAATACTACCCCAGAAAAAGGGATTATTAGTATGGTGTTCCTTAATGCTGTAGAATGAAGACCAAGATTCTTGTTTTGTCTAGAGCAGGAATTCCTCATTTTCTCTCTTTAGGTTTTATATGTGTGTGTGTGGGTATGTATGTATGTGTGTATATATATACATATATATGAAATCCTCCTTTGAAAATCCAATGAAAGCTATGTAAACTAAGCCTCTTTAAAAATGCATACAAATAAAATCACACAATTTTACAATTTCAGAAGCTCCAGGAAAGGAGAACAATGATTTTTACTCTTCAAGCATTTTTACTTAAAAATAAAGCTAAACCAGTAAATATATTACTTGAGAAATTAACTTCAAGCTTTTGAAAGACTATGGTCAAAGTGGGGTTAGTTGGGAGACTTAAAAAAAATAAACTTGGCTGGGCACAATGGCTCACACCTATAATCTCAGCACTTTGGGAGGCCAAAGCGGGTGGATCACGAGGTCAGGAGTCCAAGACCAGCCGGACCAACATGATGAAACCCCGTCTCTACTAAAAATATAAAAATTAGCTGGGCATGGTGGTGCACGCCTGTAATCCCAGCTACTCAGGAGACTGAGGCAGGAGACTCGCTTGAACCCGGGAGGCAGAGGTTGCAGTGAGCTGAGATCGTGCCGCTGCACTCCAGCCTAGGTGACAGAATGAGACTCCGTCTCAAATAAAAAACAAATAAACAAACAAACTTCTATGACATTTTGCTAATAATAGTACAAGTATGAGTCACATTTCTGGCAAACCAACGTGTTTTTTTATGCAAGCTCCAGTTGTGCCATTTGACTGCACTCAAGTGTATTTTTTCCCTTTTAATTCTAATAATAAGGGTTTCTTGCATCTCTATTATGATAAAACACTTCATGGGGGAAAAGAGTATCATTTATTCATTAAATAACATTTAGCTCCTAGGTATACAGTGTTGAAACCAATAGATTTATTTCTTAATAGGGAAGATAAACTACAAATTCCAACATTCTTGACTGTCAGTCCTAACTGCTGAGAGACACCTTAGTTACAGTGGTGTGCTGGATCCTGTTCGTACCAGCTTGCAAGAGCTGACTGTGTGTATCACTTCTCAATTCATCAGTGGCTTCACATTAGTAGTGTGAAACTGGCCGTACTGGAGCACTTGTACCACGTAAATCAGCAAACATTACAAATCAAGGCTCTGCCATGCCCAGTGATTGGCAGTCACTTACTACCATACAACGTCCTCATTATACTACAACTGTGGCTCTCTCATTACAGAGCTCCTAGGTGGTAATTCAGGTAACGAGGGCTTAGATCAACCTTTCAAATCCTCTCTCCACCACCACCAGAAGACCCAAAAGTACAGGTGTATTTTAGGAGACTTCGAGGTATGGTCCTCCTTGGATAGTAGGGGAATGCAATATCTGATCAGTTTGAGGCAAGTCTTTCCCTATGTGGTTAAGAAGAGTCACAAAGTGCCCAAAGAAAAATCATGCAACTCTGAGTTTATCAGTTAGTTTAAATTATATTCTGAGAATACTAGAGTTGGTTTATCATTAATTACTGTTCAGCTTGATGCATGATTAACCTTAAGCAGATATTTTCTGGCACCATTTTGGTACTATTGTCAGAGTTTTGGCTTTAAAGGATTGCCACAAATTTGAATGGATCTGCCAAAGAGAAAATAGCTTTGTCAACAATGTAAGCGATATGCAGAGAAAGCACTATCAATCTTTTGAAGTAAGACTTAGGGATACTACAGAGCAGGGCAATGTGAAGAACCTGGCACACGAGATAATAAAACTCTCTCAACCCTAGCTTTCAATGGTCTTGCATTACCAGCCAGAAAATAAGACTACTCAATTTCACAAGTGGTTGGTATAGTAGTAGTAGATGTCACAAAAACTTGCTGAAAACATCTAGGCTGGCATAAAATACATGAGGACCAAAGGTGAAATGCAAGTAAGAAAAGAAGACAATAGAGAGTCTACGGACATGCCTGATTGTACATGGCTGACACTTACCTTCAGGTTATGGAGGGTTTCTGACCATTCTGTGGACCCTATCTGAGGTATGGTAGTGAGCAGTAAGCTTTTGGCTTTATTAGCATTTTCTTTCAGGGTCTTTAAGACCCGGTCCACCGAAACCTAGAGAAACAATAGCACTGGAGATTACTAGAACTTAAAATTCCACAGCTTGTCATAAAACATTTTTCTGAGTTCCAGCCTTGCTACAGTCTAAATGTTTGTGTCCCCTCAAATTTATCTGCTGAAACCTAATCCTCAATGTAGGGTATTTGGAGGTTGGGCATTTGGGAGGCAATTAGGTCGTGAAGGCAGAGTTCTCGTGGATAGGATTAGTGACCTTACAAAAGAGGCCCCAGTGCTATTCTTCGAGGGCCCCTTCCACTGTGTGAGGTTCCAGTGAGAAGATGGCTGTCTACGAGAAAGTGGGCTCTCACTAGACACCAAATGTGCCAGTCCCTTGATCTTGGACTTCTCAACTTACAGAAATGTGAAAAATAAACTTCTGTTATTCAGAAGCCACCCATGCTATGGTATTTTGTTACAACAGTCCAGACAGACTAAGAAAAACCTGACTTGTGAATTCTGTTTATTCTATGTTTAAACCCCTGAGTTCAAGCTCTGCATTTATCAAGATGGTCTTAGTCCTAGCAGGGAGGTCCTAGAGAAACTCAGTGACATCTCTGAAAAGAACTGATGAATTTTGCTGTGGTTTGGATTTGTGTCCTCACCAAATCTCATGTCGAACTGTTGGAGGTGGGGCCTGGTAGGAGGCGGTTGGATCATGGGGTTGGATTTCTCATGAATGGTTTAGCAGCATCCTCAGGTGCTGTTTTACTGATAGTGAGTTCTTGTGAGATCTGATTGTTTAAAAGTGTACAGCACCTCTCCTCTCATTCTCTCTTGCTCCTGCTCCCACCATGTGAGATGCCTCTCTCCTTTTGCCTTCCAACATGATTGGAAGTTTCCTGAGGCCTCCCCAGAAGCTGAGCAGATGCCAGCATCACATGTCCCGTACAGCCTGTAGAACCATAAGCCAATTAAACCTCTTTTCTTTATAAATTACCCAGTTTTAGGTATTTCTCCATAGCAATGTGATAACAGACTAATACAGATTTCAATATGGTATCTGAGAAAATATCTCAGATGTATAATGGGTTAATATGGTCCAGAAAGATGTGGCTGTTCTCTTCATGCCCACAGCCGAAGGGATTACAATGTTAAAACTGTTGCTACACTGGAAAACCAAACAGAAGTACGTTTCTCCTTAGAAAATTATTCCAGCTAACGAAGAAAAATATTATGGAGTTAAAATACCGCCATTTTTATGGCTCCCAGTGAATTAATGGATTGGCTGCTAACATCACAAACCGAACCAAACAAACAAAATCCCAAATAAACCACTCATTATGTGCTTCCTGATGAAAAAATAAAATGCTACCTTAAGATACCTGAATCTGATTAAATCTCTAAATCTAGCTACCAATTTATAGACAATACAGAGGACAGAGACGCCTATTAAACTACTCCAAGGAGATGATTTCAGCAATTCAGACTGTGGGAAACTCAACAGGACAAATGATCTGGTTCCTTCATAAAAAGCTTGCAACTAAAAGAATAATTTAAGGCATTTAACCAGAAATTTAAATTTTGGCTGGGTATATTAAAGAATTATTATTGGAGAATGAAAACGATAATGTGCTCATGTTAGATACCTCCTGAAGTGTTTATGGATAAAATTATTGATGGGAGCAATAATCATATTGGTTGTAAGTTAATATAAAATGGTTGAAGCTAGATGCTGAATTCATGGAAGCTCGCGCTATTGGCTACTTCTGTATATGACTAAAATAGCTTCATAAGAAAAAGTTGAAGAAAGTGAATACAAAATTACCATCAGAGATAGGGTACTTGACATGCCTTCCTATGCTTCGAAGAAATCCAGCATTCAGGGACACAAGGATTACACCTTTCTATTTCCTTAAGTATAGTCCAGATCCCACCCACAAACACCAAGATGTGTAGAGGAAAAAATGATGAACACTGTAGCAGAGGGGAACTCTGCACTACTATGGGAACACAAAGCAGTGACAGGCTGGGTATCTGCCAGGCACATGTAAATGATATGTTTTAAGCTGAGTCTTTGAATGCAGAGACATGAAGCATCCAAGAAATTTGCCTTGTATTTACTTATTTCGTTATATATTTTTCCTGTGACTGGTTATTTCTGTATAGACACTGACCTCCCTTCTCTTTGTTCCAGCTGTTGGGCTTCACCCAAAATGTCCTTCCTACTGACCTTCCCACAATAAACCCTCTCTTCAAGGTGCAGTTTAAATGCTTTTCCCTGATACTACCCACCTCTCAGGCCCCCCACTCCATCAGAGCCACCATCTGATGACCACGCTCTTACAAGCCAGCATTATACTAGCTGTTTTACATATCTCATTTGGTTTAATTCTTCCAGTAATCTTTCAAGGTCTAACTGACTGAACAATGACTAAACAACCTCCACTCCTCACCCAGAGCCCTGGCTTCATTCTACAGAAGAGTAAACAAGTGAAATAACTCGCCCAATGTGACAAGCAAATGGAGCAACTCGAATCTGAAGATGGGTTTAGAGAACTCCAAATCCTTCTTGCCACACCAGGCTGCAACACACGATAGGCTGAAATAATGCCATCTTAATGTGGGCCTTCCTTGTAGCATTTAACACTGTCTTCAAGCCTTTCCACTTACAGAGCTTAATTTCTCTGCTTTTCAATAAAGTAGCTCCAGCTGACTATTTCCCCAACCTCATTTGGCTACTAAAGGAAATCACTGCTGGTTCTACAGAGGAGGAGACATATGTTATTAGACTGAGCAGAACGCCACAGGCAGGAAGCAAACCGCTCTCAGGGTGTGGCAGGGGCTGGAGTTTCCTATTAATTGGAAGCAGCTTCTTGACATTACAAGGCTGAGTTGTTCCTTAGGTTACCAAAGCTGCCAAATAAGATATTATGTTGTGACTTAATGTAATAATTTGCAAATCTCTTACATAAAAGGCATCCTAGTACTAAGCAAACAGTTTATTACACTGAGGAGTCATCATAAGGAATTCATGAAAAACAAAGAACCTGTGTTCATCTACGACCCAAAACACTGTACACATTAGATAGTAAAACAAACTCTCTAAAACGGTGGTACAATATTAGGCCTCTCTGGAGATGTCACTTACCCTAAATGTGCTCAGAAAGTCACCCCTAAATTTTTTCCTTACTTCAAAAGTGACTGCAGTTTTGTCGTCCCTTTATCTTAAAATGAGATAAATGACAGGACGAACGATCTAGTTTATTCAAGTAACACAAGGAATAAAAAGAGAAAGAGGTGAAAATTAGATTAAAAGAGACAAGAGGTAATCATTAAAATACAACATATGGATTGTAAGGGATTCTGATTTGATCAAATTGTTAAAAATTATGAGACTGAAGGAAAAAGGAATAGTCTGAATATTTGATTATATTAAGAAATTAATGTCATTATTTCTGTACAATGATGGCATGGTTATAACTTAATTTTAAAAAGACCTTTTAGGAAAATATTTACTTCACAATGAGGGCAGGGGAGAGAGAAACAGGTAGGGACATACCTATGACACAGGATTGGCCATGGCTAATTGTGGAACCTAAGTGATGGGTACTTGGAATTCATTATATTCCACCCTGTACTTACACAGATGTTTAAAGTTTTGTTTTGTTTTGTTTTGGAAGCTGACCTCATTGTTCCAGTGCCCTCATATTCCAGCTGGATCCTGCTGCCTTCCCTGCCTGAACCCCTCACTGACCTTCCATCTGAAACCCTTACCATAGTCTATATGGCCTGGCCCTGCTGTATTGCATCCCTCGTCTCTCTCCCTTCCCCCCAGTCTCCCTCCTTTCCACTCTACTCAATCATGCCCTTCCTGCCCATCACACTTAAAACAGGAAGGCTTCTCATACTTCAAATATTTGGTCTGGTCAACTCTATTCAGTTGACCTACTGTACCCTTGTACCTCACCATTCTATTTCTTTATAACCGTTAGCTTTCTTATATTGGTTTGCTTAACTTCTATCTCCATCCGACAGAATGTCGGCTCCTTAAGGACTTGTCTGTTTGCTGTCACACTTCTATGCTGAACATAGTATCCAGCCACGGTAGGTTAAATAGATGGATGTGAACATACAGCCCTCTCATGAGGAAAGGGTTAATGGATTTTTTTCCTTCTTGAAAACAAAAAACAGTAGCATAGCAGCAGAAATTCGCAATCAAAATACACCTTTATCCTGAAAATAAGGCCCCAGTCTTAGTATGATTCTCAACACATCTACATGCCTACAATGTACTATTTTCACTATTGATCCTCGGGTAAAAGTGTCTCTTTCTTTCCTATGATCTTTGTTCTTACCTTCCAATGGGAACTATAGAAAATACTGACAACTTCAAAACCTTGTAGAAAGGTACTTTCTGAAACTAATGTAATAGAAACAAACAGTTAAGATACCCTCTTATTGGCATCCAGAAACCCATGCTATATGTGCTCAGAAAAGAATTCCACCTACTGCTTCCTCGTGCTCCTTCCAGCAGTCATAATCTGTCGCCATGGCGATACTTGCGTAACAAATTCCAGCCTCCTTAGCAAGAACCACCTCTGGAACTGTGGTCATGTTGATAACATCCGCCCCCCAGGTGCGGAACATGAAGCTTTCTGCCCGGGAGCTAAAACGAGGTCCCTCGATTGTGACCATTGTCCCCTTAGAGTGGCACCGGAGTCCTAGCTTCTTAGCAGTCTCTATAAGAACCTAGAAAAGAAAAACCAGAAATTTCAAAACATACAAGCACATGCACAACTTAAGGCTGCATTTCCCCCCAGTGTTTAACAAGTTGATTTCTTAAAGATGATTTGTCACTATAATAAATGCCTACTATCTGCCAGGCTCTCAGAAAAAACCTAGAGGACCACAGAAGGGTGTTTCCTGGACCCTTTCTCATTCATATAATCCTATTTCCCCAGCCCTTTGCATGTAGAAAGTAATAGCTACAGAAGCAAGCACTGAGCTCTTTCTACTCACCAGGCATTTGTTTATATGCTTTAATCTCATTTGCTTCTTAACAACTTTAAGAGACTAAGCTGGTTTGAGAATACAGACTGGAGTCTTAACTTTTAACCTCGCAGGCTAAGCTAAGGTGCCTCTCGTCGCTCATCTTCTCAAACAGGTGTGTTGAGTTCTATTTCCAGGCTTCTGAAAAGTTAATTCTCATTACTTTTAAAAATACAGAATCTGAAGACTTCTGTGAAAGCTTTTTCTGGTTAGAAAGTGATTTCTCTTTTGCCTATTGCTTTTCCACAGACTTGTACTGATTGTTTTTCTGTTCACAGGGATAAACATCTTGGAATTCCTTTAGTGGCAAGGCTAGGCATGGATTTTTAGAAACATCATTGAAAAGTTCGATCGTTTTCTCCAGTGTTTTATTTAATACTGCACATCTAATCTTCAAGTTATTAATTACCTTCATTTTTTCTTAGCTTACTCAATATTCCCTTTTAATTAAAAAAATAGTCTTTTCAACTTAACTGTTAACCTACTGAAGCACTGTTGAAAAATCATCTCTGCATGCCTTAGTTTTCTCAAGTGTAAACTGAGAATAATGATATCGCATAACTCAAATGTATGAGGAAGATTAAATGAACTAAGGTATATACAAGCATAGAAGCATGCCAGGTGCGCTGTAAACACTGTATGCACTAAGCTGGTCTTCTAACAATCATTAATACTGGCAGCTTCTACACATATTTGGCTAACCTTCCTGGGATACTATATAAATAAAGTGGAGTGACTCAAAGTCAAAGTCTCCAATCTGGGCAAAGTCTCACCTGCACATGTGTTCATCACATAAACAAATTAACCTATTTCCTTAAAAAATAACTTACACTATGCCACTGCAATGGGAAACGAATTTTCACAAGAGTCTTGGCAACTCAAAATTTAGCAAGCTATGGACAATGAACAGTTGATGGTACATCTTGTTTATCTTATAAATGCTGAAAATAAAATTATGCTTAATTAACACTTTTCCCTAAAAAGTATATGTTATAAATGCAAAATCCTAAATCTCTACCCCACCTCCTTTCCCCCCCCAAAGTTAAGACATAACAAGCCCACTCCTGCTGGTTCAATAATGTCTTTAAAGATCTTGAATAACTGAACTGTATGCTTGGCTAAAGTTCACAGTGCTTCTAGAGATGAATGGCTCTTGACAAGTCCTCACTGTCACTCTGGCACTTTGGGAGATAGGTACCATGCTTATAAAGAGGAGGAAGAAATGGAGGCTATGAATATATGTCAGCCACCTGAACCAGCATTTTGCACTCCTTCAAGAACAGCTAATACTATCTTAAGGCAGCAAAAAATATCAAATACAGGGTCAAGGTCCAGGTCTGAGGTTAAGATGATTTCATTTTCTTACCTCGTGTAATCACTGAACTACTGAACAGACCGATGTGGTAGTGAAACTACCACAACCCTCACCAAGGAACTAGCAATATTAGATCACCAGCCTAAACAAATTTAATATCAGGACTTACATATTAACTCCTAAAATGAATAGAAGTAACACTGCTTTTGGAACACATATTTGTACATGGTACAAAATTTAAATAGTACAAGGAAAACCACTGTCCCTTCCCAAGGGAAACCATTATTACCAGGCTTTTTTTTTCATTTCAATAGTTTTTGGGGAGCAGGTAGTTTATTATGATGTATATAAGTTCTTTAGTAGTGATTTCTGGGATTTTGATGCACCCGTCACCCAAGAAATGTATACTGTACCCAATGTATAGTCTTTTATCCCTGATCCTCCTCTCCCACTTCCCCCCGAGGCCCCAAAGTCCATTATATCATTTTTTTTTTTTTTTTGAGATGGAGTCTCACTCTGTCGCCCACACTGGAGTGCATTAGCGCGATCTTGGATCACTGCAACCTCCGCCTCAGGGGTTCACGCAGTTCTCTGCCTCAGCCTCCCGATTAGCTGGGATTACAGGCACCCGCCACCACGGCCAGCTAATTTTTTTCTTTGTATTTTAGTAGAGACCCCTTTCACCATCTTGGCCAGGCTGGTCTTGAACTCCTGACCTCATGATCCACCCACCTCGGCCTCCCAAAGTGCTGGGATTACAGGCATGAGCCACCGCGCCCGGCCCCATTATATCATTCTTATGCATCCCCATAGCTTAGCTTTGCATCCCCATAGCTTAGCTCCCACTTACAAATGAGGACATAACGATATTTAGTTTTCCATTCCCGAGTTACTTCACTGAGAATAATGGTCTCTAACTCCATCCAGGTTGCTGCAAATGCCATCATTTTGTTCTTTTTTATGGCTAAGTAGTATTCCATTGTATTAGTCAGAGTTCTCTAGAGGGACATAACTAATAAAGGGGAGTTTATTAAGTATTAACTCACACGATCACAAGGTCCCACAATGGGCCATCTGCAGGCTGAGGAGCAAGGAGAGACAGTCCAAGTTCCAAAACTGAAGAACTTGGAGTTTGACGTTAGAGGGCAGGAAGCATCCAGCATGGGAGAAAGATGTAGGCTGGGGGACTAGGCTAGTCTCTCTTTTAACAATTTTCTGCCTGCTTATATCCTAGCCATGCTAGCAGCTGATTAGATTGTGCCCACCCAGATTAAGGCTAGGTCAGCCTTTCCCAGCCCACTGACTCAAATGTTAATCTCCTTTGGCAACACCCTCACAGACACACCCAGGATCAATACTTTGTATCCTTCAATCCAATCAAGCTGACACTCAGTATTAACCATCACAAGTCCACATGAATCCATACACATCTCCTGAGATCATACATAATCTTCAAATAAAGACAATAATAAGGTCATAATTACACCTAATACAGCTATCCTTTGTGCAACTGGAAATGCACCAAACACCAACCCAAATACTACTACATAAAGTTAGCAATACTTAAATGTTGATGTGAAGTCAATAAATCTCATGTCATATGATAAAGGAGAAAGAAAATAAAATGAAGATATTTTCTTAGTACAACTGTATATATGCACAAACATGTTTTTAACAAAAGGAAGAGGAAATACTCATGACAATTACAGTCCTCATTTCTGTAGCTGGTCATATGGTTGTAGCTGGTATCGATGACTACCTTCTTCTACTACCCATTCTGTATTCCCTTTGCCTTTAGCCAGCACCTCAGTAGGTTGTGGTTTTTTTCCTTGTGGAGTGACTGAAATCTTCATTCCTGAAGAGTCTGGGTCATTTGCAGTCCTGCCTGGATTGGGCTGTTGTAGTTTCCCAATGGCCTTAATTATAGGGCATGGTAATACTAAGAGACACCCTAATGGATCTCCTGTATTCCATGTGTACTCTTCTTTAGCTCCATTGTGGAGCAGTATACTGATTTCACCTTGATAGTCTGGGTCAATCACCCCAGCCAGCACTGTAACTCCCTTATTAGCCTGTTGACTTAAAGGTAGGAGGAGCCCAAACTGTCCAGGTGGCAAGGATGGAGGACATGCACGGTCATAGCAAAGTGCCTTCAGGACCTGCTTAAGCCCAGTCATATATATACCATTTCTATTTGACAACTGAATGCTGCTGTGCACAACCCACTTTATGGCTAGATGAGTCAGAAAGCCCCCAGTTCATGATAGGCAGTTCAGGTCGCATGGTGACTTGATGACCCATAGTCAAAAGCTCACTTTCCACCAAAGTCCAATAACAGGCCAAGGGCAGTCTCTCAAAAGGAGAGTAGTTGTCTGCAGAAGATGGCAGGACCTTGCTCCAAAATCCTAGAGGGCTCCACTGTAATTCACCTATGGGGGCCTGCCAAAGGCTCCAAACAGCATCCTTATCTGCCACTGACACCTCAAGGACCATTGGATTTGCTGGGTCATATGGCCCAAATGGCACAGCAGTTTGCACAGCAGCCTGGAACTGTTGCAGAGCCTTCTCCTGTTCTGGACCCACTCAAAATTGGCACCCTTTTGGGTCACTCAATAGATGGGCCGGAGTAACACACTCAAATGAAGAATGTGTTGCCTCCAAAATCCAAATAGGCTCACTAGGCATTGTGCCTCTTTCTTGGTTGTAGGAGAGGAGAAAAGCAGCAACTTATCCTTCACCTTAGAAGGAGTATCTCGACAGGCCCCACACCACTGGACCCCCTAGAAATTTTACTGAGGTAGAAGGTCCCTGAATTTTAGTCAGATTTATTTCCCATCCTCTGGCATGCAAATGCCTCACCAATAAGTCCGGTGTGTTTGCCACTTCTTGCTCACTGGATCCAAACAGCATACTGTCATCAGTGTAATGTACCATTGTGATATCTTGTGGGAGCAAAAAGCGATCAAGGTCTCTCTGAATAACAGTGACACAAAACTGGAGAGTTGATAAACCCCTGAGGTAGGACAGTCAAGGTATACTGCTGGCCTTGCCAGCTGAAGGCAAATTGCTTCTGGTGGGCCTTATGGACAGGAATGGAGAAAAAGGCATTTTCCAAGTCAATGGCTGCATACCAGGTACCAGGAGATGGGTTAATTTGCTCAAGCAATGAAACCATATCTGGTACAACAGCTGCAATTGGAGTCACCACTTGGTTAAGCTTATTGTAATCCACTGTCATTCTCCCCAAGACCTATCTGTCTTCTGTATGGGCCAAATGGGAGAGATAAATGGGGATGTGGTAGGAATCACCATCCCTGCGTCTTTCAAGTCTTTAATGGTGGTACTAATCTCTGCAATCCCTCCAGGGATGTGGTATTGTTTTTGCTTTACTATTTTTCTAGGTAGAGGCAGCTCGAATGGCTTCCATCTGGCCTTTCCCACCGTAATAGCTGTCACTTTACCAGTCAGGGAGCCAGTGTGGGGGTTCTGCCAGCTGCTAAGTATGTCTATGCCAGTTATGCATTCTGGCACTGGGGAAATGACCACAGGATGAGTCCAGGCACCCATAAGACCCACTGCAAGTCAGACCTGAGCTAAAACTCCATTAATTACCTGACTTCCATAAGCCCCTACTTTAACTGGAGGACCACATGACATTTTGGCTTCCCTGGAATCAACGTCAGCTCAGAGCCAGTGTCCAGTAGTCCCTGAAATGTCTGATTATTTCCCTTTCCCCAGTGCACAGTTACCCTGGTAAAAGGTCGGAGGTCTCCTTGGGGAAGGACGGGAGAAAGATTCACAGCTTAAATTGTTGGTAATATAGTGGGGTCCTTCCTCAAGGGGACCTGGCCTCCCCTTCATTCAAGGGGTTCTGGGTCTGTAAACTAGCTCAAGTCTGAAAATTGGTTGAGGGGCTGTGATTCTCTGTTTTTATAATTCAAATTAGTTTTTTGTCCACTGGACCTAGAAGTTTCTGCTTATATAAATTAAGTAGGAATGCAAAAGGCTTCCTATGAATTTTACTTCTAAGAATGCTGTAATTAATTAGCCAATGCCAGAGCTTTACATGAGTCAGACTATTCTGATTGCCGCTTTGCCTCTGCTGCCCATTATGGTAGCTATGCCCACCTTGCCTTTGACAGTTGAGTGCCACCATGGCCCCTGCTGCCTTGGAATCCAATTATTCCTACTGTATTTAAGTTTTGTAGTTGAGTGACTGCGGTTCCCACAGTTAGATCTGACATACAGAGAAGAGCAAGTACAGGGGCTCTTCAAAGATCCCAGTGCTGCCCTCACAAATCTGTTTTGTAAGGCATTGGTCAAGGGCATATTTTTTGGACCAGCAGGGATGAATAGGTCTAAAGTGACTAATCCACTCCACCATCCAAATTTCCATAAGCCTTTGGATCCCCTCCTCTAAATTAAACCAAGGGAGATCAGGCATTTCCAGTTTGTTCACAGTGGGCCACCTTTTAATCCATATTTCAGCTAACCAAGCAAGTAAATAATTAGAACCTTTTTTAACTCCCAGAGCTGCAACATTAAATGCAGAATCCCTACTTAGTGGGCCCAAATCAATAAATTCAGACTGATCCAACTCCATTTTCCTTCCACCATTATCCCACACCCTTAGTATCCATTCCCATGCCTGTTCTCCAGATTTCTGTTTATATAAATCAGAAAACTCAAGTGGTTCTTTTTGAGTGTAGCACACCACCTCAGGGGTCACAATCTCAACCTCACCTCTAGGGGCCAGCTGGGACTTCAGTCCAGTTATAGGTCTAGAAGCAAATGAGGGTCTTAGGGGTGGCTCCTGAGAAGAATCAACATTATCTTGCCTGGCAACTGCCTCAGGGGAGGCCATCACTGTTGCCTCAGGCCGCACAGGGTTTATCTCCTCAGACAAAGGTGAAAAGGCTGATGGCAGCATAGGTCAGGGAGGGGATGCTGCCACTTCTGGGGATGGGAAAGCTGTTTCTTCTGGTAAATAAGGTTCATCAGAGTTTTCAAACTCAGTGTCCCCAGCTTCACCAGGGTCGTCCCACACATCCCAGTTCCAAGTTGCAGGGTCCCATTCATTTTCAATCAATGCTCTCACTTTAACAGTAGACATCTGGCGAGGCTGTGCATGTACCTTTCATTGCAGGTCAGCCACTCACATGATAAGAGCTTGTTTCTGTTTTTCCACAATTTCAGCTCTTTCTCTACAGGAGATAAGACTCTCATTCAGAGCAATCTTAGCAGATTTGAGGCTCAGTATCTGCTTCTGGAGGTGGGAAATAGAATCCCTGAGTTCATTATTTTCTTTCATCATTTTGTCCACTGAACTTAGGAGCAACCAACCAGCTTCATTATGTTCCCTGGTTCTCCATATATGGTCAAAGGTATTATGTACAGAGTCACTAAGGGTGATTCCACATATGGTCAAAGGTATTATGTAGAGTCCTTGCCTCTCACGAGTAATGAATCAGGAGTCTCAAATATATTTATTTTGCATAACTCTCTAAACAGTTTATGCCAAGGACTATTAGTGTTCTCCATATTATTAGAAGTAGAGTCCTTAGCATCTTTGGGTCTAATCATATTAAGCAGTCAACTCCAGAAACCTCATACCAATAAAAGAACTCTATCCTTAATATTCTGTTCCTCTAGAACCACTCCTGGTACCAAAATCTGTATTAGTCAGGGTTCTCTAGAGGGATAGAACTAATGGGACAGACAGATAAAGGGGAGTTTATTAAGTATTAACTCACATGATCACAAGGTCCCACAATAGGCTGTCTGCAGGCTGAGGAGCAAGGAGAGCCAGTCAGAGTTCCAAAAATGAAGAACTTGCAGACTGATGTTTGAGGGCAGGAAGTACCCAGCACAGGAGAAAGATGTAGGCTGGGAGGCTAGGCCAGTCTCTCTTTTCACATTTTTCTGCCTGCTTATATTCTAGCCATGCTGGCAGCTAATTAGACTGTGCCCACCCACATTAAGGGTGGGTCTGCCTTTCCCAGCCCACTGACTCAATGTTAATCTCCTTTGGCAACACCCTCACAGACACACCCAGGATCAATACTCTGTATCCTTCAATCCAATCAAGTTTACACTCAGTATTAACCATCACACCCATGCTGTATATGTGCCACATTTTCTTTATTCACTCATTGGTCAACGGGCATTTAGGTTGGTTCCATAGTTTTTACAATTGCAAGTTGTGCTGCTACAAACATGCATGTGCAAGTGTCTTTTTCATATAATGACTTATTTTCCTCTGGGTAGATGCACGGGAGTGGGATTGCTGGATCACACATGGTAGTTCTACTTTTAGTTCTTTAAGGAATCTCTATATGGCTTTCCATTGTACTAGTTTACATTCACACTGGCAGTGTAAAAGTGTTCCCTTTACACCACATCTACACCAACATTTATTATTTTTTGATTTTTAAATTATGGCTATTCTTGCAGGAGTAAGGTGGTATCGCATTGTGGTTTTAATTTGCATTTCCTGGACTAGTGATTTTGAGCATTTTTTCATGTTTGTTGGCCATGTGTTTTGAAAACTGTCTATTCATGTACTTAGCGACTTTTTAATTTTTTTTTTTTCTTGCTGATTTGTTTCAGTTCCCTGTAGATTCTGGATATTGGTCCTCTATTGAATGCATAGTTTGCGAATATTTTCTCCTTTTCTGTGGATGGTCAGTTTATTCCACTGATTATTATTTTTTGTTGTTGTGCTGAAGCATTTTAGATGAATTAAGCTGCATCTATTTGTCTTAGTTTTTGTTGCATTTGCTTTTAGGTTGTTGATCATGAACTCTTTGCCTAAGCCAAGGCCTAGATAGGTTTTTCCGATGTTATCTTCTAGAATTTTTATGGTTTCAGGTCTTAGATTTAAGTCTTTGATGCATCTTGCATTGATTTTTATATAAGAGAGATGAAGATCCAGTTTCATTCTTCTACATCTGGCTTGCCAATTATCCTGCATCATTTGTTAAATAGGGTGTCCTTTCCCCAGTGTATGCTTTTGTTTTGCTTTTACAAAGATTAGTTGGCTGTAAATATTTGGCTTTATTTCTGGATACTCTACTCTGTTCCACTGGTCTACATGCCTATTTTTATACCAGTACCATGCTGTTTTGATAACTGTAGCCTTGTAGTATAGTTTGATATCAGGTAATGTGATACCTCCAGACTGTTCTTTTTGCTTAGTCTTGCTTTGGCTATATGGGCTTTTTGGTCTCATATAAATTTTAGGATTTTTTTTTTTTTTTTAATGTTTCTGTGAAGAATGATGGTGGTACTCTGAAGGAAACTGCATCGAATTTGTGGATTGCTTTTGGCAGAAATATAATATTTTTATATTTCTGTGAAGAATGATGGTGGTACTCTGAAGGAAACTGCATTGAATTTGTGGATTGCTTTTTGGCAGATTGCTTTTGTAAGAATTCTTACAATATTAATTCTACCCATCCATGAGCATGGTATATTTCCATTTTTTTGTATTATCTATAATTTCTTTCAGCAGTGTTCTGTAGTTCTCCTTGTAGAGATCTTTCATGTCCTTGGTTAGGCATTTTACTTTTTTTTTCCTGCAACTGTTGTAAAGCAGGTTGAGTTCTTGATTTGATTCTCAGCTTGGTTGCTGTTGGTGTATAAAAGTGCTATTGATTTGAGTATATTGAATTTGTATCTTGAAACTTTGCTGAATTCATTTATCTACGAGCTTTTTGGATGAGTCTTTAGGGTTTTCCAGGTGTATGACCATATCATTGGTGAACAGCAACAGTTTGACTTCCTCTTTACTGATTTTTTACCCTTTATTTCTTTCTCTTGTCTGATTGCTCTGGCTAGGACTTCCTGTACTATGTTGAACAGAAGTGGTGAAAGTGGGAATCTTGTCGTTTCAGTGCTCAGAGGGAATGCTTTCAACTTTTCCCTGTTCAATATAACACTGGCTGTGGGTTTCTCATAGATGGCTTTTTTTTTTTTTTTTTTTTTTTTTTGAGACAGAGTCTCGCTCTGTTGCCCAGGCTGGAGTGCAGTGGTGTGATCTCGGCTCACTGCAAGCTCCACCTCCCGGGTTCACACCATTCTCCTGCCTCGGTCTCCCGAGTAGCTGGGACTACAGGCACCCGCTACCACGCCAGGCTAATTTTTTGTATTTTTAGTAGAGATGGGGTTTCACCGTGTTAGCCAGGATGGTCTTGATCTCCTGACCTTGTGATCCGCCCGCCTTGGCCTCCCAAAGTGCTGGGATTACAGGTGTGAGCCACCGTGCCCGGCCCATAGATGGCTATTATTACCTTGAGGTATGTCCCTTCTGTGCCAATTTTGCTGAGGGTTTTAATTATAACTAGATGCAGGATTGTGTCAAATGCTTTTTCTGCATCTATTGAGATGACCATATGATTTTTGTTTTAAATTCTGTTTATGTGATGTATCACATTTATTGACTTGCCTATGTTAAACCATCCCTTCATCGCTGGTATGAAACCCACTTGATCATGGTGTATTATCTTTTTCATATGCTGTTGGATTTGGTTACCTAGTAATTTCTTGAGGATTTTTGCATCTATGTACATCAGGGATATTGGTCTGTAGTTGTCTTTTTTTATTATGTTCTTTTCTGATTTTGTAATTAGGGGGATACTGGCTTCACAGAATGAATTAGGAAGGATTCCTGCTTTCTCTGTCTTTTGGAATAGTTTCAGTAAGATTGGTACCACTTCTTTGAATGTCTGATAGAATTCAGCTGTGAATCCCTCTGGTCTTGGATATTTTCTTTCTTGGCAATTTTTTAAAATTACTGTTTCAATCTTCCTACTTGTTATTGGTCTGTTTAGGGTTTCCGTTTCTTCCTGATTTAATTGGGGAGGGTTGTATACTTCTAAGAATTTACTCATCTCCTCTAGATTTTCTAGTTTGTGTGCATAAAGGTGTTCACAGTAGCCCTGAATAGTCTTTTGTATTCTGTGGTATTGGTTGTAATATCTCCTGTTTCATTTCTCATTGAGCTTATTTGGATCTTGTCTCTTCTTGGTTAATTTCACTAATGGTCTATCAATTTTAAATTTTCAAATATTTTTGTTTCATTTATCTTTTGTATTTTTTTGTTTCAATTTCATTTAGTTCTGCTCTGATCTCTGCTGTTTCTTTTATTCTGCTAGGTTTGGGTTTGCTTTGTTCTTGTTTTTCTAGTTCCTTGAAGTGTGACCTTAGATTGTTGATTTGTCCTCCTTCAGACTTTTTGATGTAGGAATTTAATGCTATGAACTTTCCCATTAGCACCACTTTTTCTGTATCCCAGAGGCTTTGATAAGTTGTGTCACTATAATCATTCAGCTCAAAGAATATTTTAATTTCCATCTTGACTTTACTGTTGACCTAAAGATCATTCAGGAGCAGATTATTTAATTTCCAAGTATTTGTATAGTTTTGAGGATTCCTCTTGGGAGTTAATTTCCAATTTTATTCCACTGTGATCTGAGAGAGTACTTGATATAATTTTGATTTTCAAATTTGTTGAGACTTGTTTTGTGGCATATGTTCTATTTTGGAGAATGTTCCATGTGCTGATGAAAAGAATACATATTCTGCAGTTGTTGGGTAGACCGTTCCATATATATATGTTAAGTCCATTTGTTCTAGGTTATAGTTTAAGTCCGTTGTTTCCTTGTTGACTTTCTGTCTTGATGACCTGTCTAGTGCTGTCAGTGGAGTACTTAAGTCCTCCACTATTATTGTGTTACCATCTATGTCATTTCTTAGGCCTATTAGTAATTGTTTGATATATTTGGGAGCTCAAGTGTTAAGTGCATATATATTTAGAACTGTGATACTTTCCTGTTGGACTACTCCTTTTATCATTATATAATGTCCCTCTTTGCTTTAACTGTTGTTGCTTTAAAGTCTGTTCTTTTCTGATATAAAACTAGCTCCTCCTAATTGCTTTTGGTTTCCATTTGCATGGAATATCTTTTTCCACCCTTTTACCTTACATTTATGTGAGTTCATGTGTGCTAGGTGATTCTCCTGAAGACTGCAGATACTTAGTTGGTAGATTTTTACCCATTCTGCCATTGCGTATCTTCTCTTAAGTGGAGCATTTAGGTCATTTACATTCAACATCAGTATTGGGATGTGAGGTACTGTTCTATTCATCATGCTAGTTTTTGCCTAAAGACATTGTTCTTTCACCATTGTATTATTGTTTTATAGGTCTTATGAGATTTACACTTTAATGAGGTTCTATTTTGGTGTATTTTGAGGTTTTGTTTCAAGATTTAGAACTCCTTCAAGCATTTCTTATAGTGCTGGCTCAATAGTGGCAAATTCTCTCAGCATTTGTTTGTCTGAAAAAGACTATCTCTCCTTCAATTATGAAGCTTAGTTTCACTGGATACAAAATTCTTGGCTGAGAATAATTTTGTTTCAAAAGGTTAAAAATGGAACTTCAATCCCTTCTGGCTTCTGGCTTGCAAGATTTCTGCTGAGAAGTCTGCTATTAATCTGATAGGTTTTCCTTTATAGGTTATCTGATATTTTTGTCTCACAGCTCTTAAGATTCTTTCATCTTGACTTTAGATAGCCTGATAAATATGTGCCTAGCTGATCATCTTTTTGCAATAAATTTCCCAGGTGTTCTTTGAGCTTCTTGTATTTGGATGTCTAGATCTTTAGCAAGGCCAGCAAAGTTTTCCTCAAATAAGTTTTCCAAACTTTCAGATTTCTCTTCTTCTGCAGGAACACCAATTATTCTTAGGTTTGGCCATTTAACAAAAACCCACATTTCCTTTAAAATTTCATTTTAAAATTCTTTTTCTTTGTCTGATTCAGTTAATTCAAGAGCCTTGTCTTCAAGCTCTGAAGTTCTTTCTTCTACTTGTTCTAGTCTATTGTTGAAGCTTTCCACTACATTTTGTATTTCTCTAAGTGTGTCTTTCATTACCTGAAGCTGTGACTTATTTTTTCTTTATGATATTTCTCTGAAGAAGTTTTCATCCATATCCTGTATTGTTTTTTAAAATTTCTTTATGCTGGTTTTTACCTTTCTCTGCTACTTCCTTGAGTTGCTTAATAACCAATCTTCTGAATTCCTTATCTGGCAATTCAGAGATTTTTTCTTGGTTTGGATCCATTGCTAGGGAGCTGGTGTGATCTTTTGGGGGTGTTACAGAACCCCATTTTGTCATATTACCAGAATTGCTTTTCTGGTTCCTTGTCATTTTGGTAGACTATTTTAGTGCAGAGGTTGAAACTCAAGGCCTGCTGTTCAGATTTTCTTGTCTCATGGGGTGATCCCTTGATGTGGTGCTCTCCCCTTTCCCCTAGGGATGGGGCTTCCTGAGAGCTGGACAGCAGTGACTGTTATTGCTCTTCTAGGTCTAGCCACCCATTGAGGCCACAAGGCTCTGGGCTGGTGCTGGGGGATGTCTGCAATGAGTACTGCAATGTGATCCATCTTCAGGTCTCCAAGCTGTGGCTACTAGCACCTGCTCTGGTAGATGTGGCAGGGAAGTGAAGTAAACTCTGCAAGAGTCATTGGTTGTAGATATGTTTAGTGTGCTGGCTCTCTTGAATGCTGCTTATACTAGCAGTGAAGTTGTCATGTGGACATATTCAGGATCTCTGGTTAGCCAGGATGTTGCAGGCAGTGAAATTACGTGTTGTCTTTTCCGTCCTGGGATCAGGGTTATTGTTTTATGAGTTGCTGTAATGGCCTCAGTTGACTGGCCTCCAGCAAGGAGGTGGAGCTTTCAAGAGAGCACCAGCTGCAGAAGTAGCAGGGGGCTCTAAGCTTGCCCTAAGATGCCCAAGGTAACTATTTTGGTTTCTCAGGCAATAGGCAGGGCAATAAATATTTTGTGTTTGGCTACCAGGGTGGGTAGGGAAATACCATCAGGTGGGGGCAGGGTTAGGTGGTTCTGGGCTCAGACTCTTCTTGGGCAGGGCTTGCTGCAGCCACTGTGGGAAATTGGGGGATGCTGGTGGTTTGTCAGGCCACTGGGTTTATGTTCCAGAGGAGATCTTGACTGCCTTTGTTGTATCATAGACTTCACCAGGGTAGTGGGGGATAGCCAGCAGCAAGAGGCCTCATCCAGCTACTATGCAGTTGGTGAGGCTAGTCTCACTCCTGCAGTGCCCTGCTCAGACCTTGCCCCAGGCTGTGAGCTACCCCACTGGGAAAGCAAGCATGGCCTCTGGACCTCACCCCTTCCCATCTGCCCACTCCATCAGCAGCAGCTCCTGGACTCACTTCTATCTGCTGTGGCTCCCACTAGTCCCTTAGACTCTGCCTGAGAAAATTTGTGACCAGCTGAAACCACTACCGATTTCATTTGGGAGCTTCCTTCGCCCTGCCGTCACACTCCAATTCCACTGGCTGCCTTTCCTGAGGGCCACTGTGAGATATAGTCAGGGCTAGCTTCACTGGACTCAGGCTGGAGACCGGGAGTACATCCAAAGCACTTCCTGTTGCTACTTCTACTTTCATATTTCACGTAACCCCCTAAATCCGTTTCATCTCTAGGTAAGGTTAAATTCTTCCTCCATGATCTGGATTTTTAGATTTCCCCAGTGGGGATGTGTATTCAGAGGTAGGTTCTCCCCGACTCACACTTTGGGAACTCAGTTTTTTGCCTGTTTTGCAGCATTTGCAGTGGTGTGCCACTTCTTTCAAAGGATCTTTGAATTCTCTTGGTTTTCCCGGTAAGTTCCTACAGTGGTTCTTGGAACAAAAGATCATAGTGTCTCTATATGCTATTCTGTCTGTCCTTGTGGAAGCTGCACATCAGCCCTGTCTTGTCTTTACTTTTTTTTTTTTTTTTTTGGACACGGAGTCTCTGTCACCCAGGCTAGAGTGCAGTGGCACGATCTTAGCTCACTGCAACCTCTGCCTCCCGGGTTCAAGCGATTCTCCTGCCTCAGCCTCCCAAGTAGCTGGGACTACAGGCGCCTGCCACCATGCCTGGCTAATTTTTCGTATTTTTAGTAGAGACAGGGTTTCACCATGTTAGCCAGGATGTTCTTGATCTCCTGACCTCATGATCTGCCTGCCTTGGCCTCCCAAAGTGCTGGTATTACAGGTGTGAGCCACCGTGGCGGCCAGCCCTGTCTCTTATCTGCCATCTTCCCCGTTTCCTGTTACCAGCTTTTTTTGTTAACTTTCCAAAAATATTTTATTTGCATATAAATATTTACATACTTACTTCTTTGTATATATACATACTTTAACATAAATGGTAGAATATGGTACAACCACTGAGTATCTTGCTTGCCACTTGACAATTCATCATGACAGTCCTATTCCATCAGTACATGAAAGATCATGTGGATGTTAAAAGTGAAAATTACCAAGTGGCAGCACTATTTACTCTTCATGTTTTTGGACAATATTTAAAAATTTCTTTCTGAATGCTTATTTTGCCATTTTCTTAAATTGCCTTTCCCAGTATTCTCTCAGTCTTTATGTAGGGTCCTTTAGCTGAATTAATCTGGCTTCAAGGGAGGCTAACTTGGATTACTGGAAATTATCACCACAAACCCACATTTACATGTGCTCTATACAGCTCCGTTGTGCTTCCCCCACCTACCTCTACTCCTAGTTCCCCAAGTCACTGTATTTTGCCTGAGAACTGACCTCAGATTCATACGAGCATGCATATTCTCTCCTTAGACTATTTCTTCCCAAGCTGCCCCCATTTTGAAGTGGACAAGAATTTTATCCATACTTCATTTCCCCCAGGATAGCAAATTTATTATGTGGACAGATCTGTGCTTCAGAGGAAGACTAGCAGCATTCTGATACATTCTGTGGATAACTATCCAGAAACATGCTATATATACATATACAAACTTCACCTGCCACTTTTTTTTTTAAACAAGTAAAAAACGTACTTTCCTAGAAGTCAGAGAAAATCAATGCACAGTGGTTATCTCTGAAATGGCTTCCCTCGGTACTCGGTTTTAGATTCCAAATTCTTGTTTGAGACTAGAAATATTTCTCCCATCCCTGTGTCCTCAGTTTAGGTGCCCTTGCTGTTAACTATAAGGAAATGGGTTTTCTGTGATTATGTAGGATAAAACATAAATGCTAAAAGAAATCATCTACTCTCTATATGCAGGTGTTAATATTATCTGAATGACTAATGTGTTTAGGTATTCATATTCTCTAAGTTAACTCATAAGGGAGATTTTATGAAGCAGTTAATCTCTAACAATACTTCTGATCTTTTGAGTTGCACCTGACTTTCAAACCTGGGATTATAAGAGAAGTAGCACATGTGGACCAAGCCATAGGCTTCTTAGTCATGGTAGCCATTTTTGTTCCTTGGGAACTAAAACTGATTCCACACCTTATACCACCACTGGCCCTTGTGGGGCTGTCCCCATAGTTCTGTGATTTGGCTATAATGGTAGACAGAAGGCTGGGCAGTAATGGCCAAACTCAGGTCAAAGGCAACAGCTGCCAATCTGACCATTTTTAGAAGATCAATAATAGTAATTTAATTCATAAAAGCACTTACCAGCCATTGGATGTTCCATAACTGACAGGCATGGTTCAGAGACTTCATTAAGTATTAACTCTCTCATCCCTCACACAGTCTTATAAGGTACATGCTATAATTATCTTCATTTTAGAAATAAGATAACTGAAACCCACAGATGTCAAATAATTTGTCCTCTTGGACACAGATACTTTGTCGAAGAGCAGAGATTTGATCCTAAGTAATCTGGCTCCACACTGCATACTCTTGAGTAATGTGATATTCTATGTTAAATCATTTTATCTAGATAGCAAAATCAAAGCTTATTAAAAAGATAGGTTGCAACTTTGAGTGGTTCAGCTTAAAATGAATGAGAGTAACAGAGGAACAGGAAATTATTAGCAAGAGGAAATAACTCTTCATAAAACTTTGCATAATATAAAGCAAACTTGAGTGAGGGTATGGGGCCACTTGCTCTGCCAATTAACCAAATGCCAGATGCCACCCCAAGCCCACATGATTTATTCTGGTACACCTTCCAAAAAGACTACACACCTCTCTGGTTTTGGGGCAAAACGGCTCAGCCATTGGAATATGGCACACTCCTCTGGCACAAGAATGACTTCCATCATAGAAGGACTGAGGTCTCATAGTGGTCCTACAAAATAAAGCAAAAAAGGTTTTTGTTTTATTTTAAGGCCATCTTTCCATCCTCCGAGGGCTGGTGAGTCAACTTTATCTAGGTCAATATTTTGGTCTTTACTCCAGGCTCAATTCCTCTGGATAAGCTAAAGACAATTGTTTATAAAAGCTTCAGGGTGGTATTCAGCTTTTTTGGCTCTGGGCTGGCAGCAACACACCGCACAACAAGAATTAAAGTGTCTGTGGTCTGGCAGCTGTGACGGGGTAACCACTTTGGATTGCAGGTGCAACTCAACTGTGGGCTCAGAAAGGCCAGGTAAAACACTTAATAAGTCAATACAAAAATGTTTCATCATCACAGATGTGGAAAATCATATACTTAACACCATATACACATCACCCAGATTCAACAATTTCTTAAATTTTGTCCAACTTGCTTCCTCTATTAGCTTTTTCACAGACACAAATCCCAGGCTTTGACTCAGAGCAGATGCAAATTTCCCCAATGTCTTAAAAAAATTTGTTTTTAAACAGTTGCTTTGTTAGTTTCAGGGTCCAAACAAGGTACTTACCTTGCATTTAATTCCCATGTCTCTAAGTAATTCCTGCCTGTAACCCCAACTATATTTTTTCATGCCAGTGACCCACTGAAATAAAGAGCCACTTGTCTTGCTCCATATTTAGGAATCTTTGCTGCCTCATTTAGATTGTTCTTTTTCCCAGCTGTAATTAATTCTAAAGTGTCTTAGTTCAAGTCTTCTGACAAAACAGTTTTGAATCCATAAGAGAGGCTAAAATTAATCTAGCACCAAGTCACCTGGAAATTTCTTGTCAGAAGTTTTCAGAACAAGCCACTTTCTCTGTGCATTCAATTATTCTAAATTTGAACTGATGAGTAACACAGGGAGGAGGGGACAGCATGGGAGAGATGGGTCAAGAGAAGCCAACAGGGGCAGGTAGATAACATGATGTCCTCTTCCAGGGGTGGGAGGCAGCACTGAGAAATAGTTTCACTGGTTCCGTTTACACAGCTGGCAAGTCTACTGGCCAAAATTAACCTGTTACTTCTAGTCCATCGCACACTAAACGGTGGCATTAGCTGGCACCAAGGCCACCTCACTCAGAAATAAGGCCTCAGCGCTCTGGAGGAATGAAAACCCCATCCGAGCTCCTCCCAACCCACTGTCATATGTGCTTTAGGGGAAATGCTAAGTTAACCCCAAAGCAATTCCAGATGGAGTTGAAGAACAGGTCAAATGACTGTTTCAGCCTGTATAAACAGAGGCTTTTCTCTTTTTGAAAGATTAACCAATAAAACGGTGACACGTACTCAACTTCAGCTCTGGCTTTGTTTCAGCCTTTGATGAGTCAAGCATTAGCAACATCCCACTTATAACTATGATATGAAAACAGGGCCACAAAAGCCTCCAATGGCTACACTCCAACTGACTTCCACACCATAACACCCGCATCTCATCTACCTCTGCCCATCTCCTGTCTATCCCCACCCATTTACCTTGGAACCCCCGCCTTTGTTTTGAACTTTTTAACCTTAAGAATAACATGTATTTATGTTAAGCTTCATGCAACGTTAATATGCACCTGATAATTATTAACTACAGTCTTAATTTCCTCTCGTGCATTTTTCTTTCTCAACAAAGCTCCCTAACTACTAGCTATGTGGACTTAAACCAAATTGCCATATCTTTTCGATTCTTCATTTTGCAATCATAAAACATAGTATTCATCCACCTATTTACAAGGATGTTAGGAAGATTAAGTCAACCAAGATGTCCAGATAACTCATAGCAGCTCACAAGTGTGGGTCTGGGCTAGAGACAGAATTGGAGTCAGCACCAGATGGGGCCTCACAACACTCAACCTTTTAAGGTGCAAGCAAAGAGGGTAGCCCTGGGGAAGAAGCAAGGGCTTAAAACCATTTTTGGGCTACACTATCAAGATACTAGAAGGGAAGGTGCAGATGAGAAACACCTCTTATAGTTTGCCAGGCTATTTGTAGTTTTCTGTGTCATCAACTTAACTGTCAATATATTCAGTATTGAAACGTTTAATGATCTAAACTTAAATTCCTATAAACAGCAACACACCTGCACAGCATAACAGGATGTTCATTGTTAATGCTGAATGAAATTCTGACCAAGAGCAATGGGGTTTACAATCACAGCTGAGGGGAGTGGATGATGCCCTCAAAAGAAATTCTAGAATGAAATGTATATAATTTTAATAGCACCAGTCCTCCTTCTGAAGGTCTCTATCAGATAAATCACAAGTTTTATAACTTAGCAAGAAGGAATAAGCCTGCCGATCACACCCCACAAAGTGGGGACTGTTGCCCAATTAAGCCTGCCTGTTCACTTCCAAGTTCTAGCCAAAACAGCTCTTCTATATTAAGAATCATATTTCTCCCTCATGCTGAATTTTCTGAGTGACATAGAGAAAACACAGGAAATATAGTTTTGTCCCTGGATTCGAATGAATTTTTGTGTGGTCTTGGGCAAATTACTCAGCTTCTTCAAGTTCTTTCTTCATGAGGTATTAGCAACATCCCTACTGCTATGGTCTGAAGTTTTGTGTCCTCCCAAAATTCCTGTGTTGAAATCCAAACTCATAAGATGTGATGGTATTAGGAGATGGAGCTTTTTGGAGGTGATTAGGCAGATCTCTCATGATTGGGATCAGACCCCTTATAAAAGAGACCCCAGAGAGCTAGGTCGCCCTTCTACCACCATGTAAGGACACAATGAGAAGGTGCTACCTGTGAGAAAGTAGGTCCTCACCAGACACCAAATCTGCTGGCAACTTTTTTTTGGACTTCCCAGCCTCCAGGACTGTGAGAAATTTCTGTTGCTTAGAAG
Organism: Pongo abelii; assembly: GCF_028885655.2. NCBI lineage: Eukaryota > Metazoa > Chordata > Mammalia > Primates > Hominidae > Pongo > Pongo abelii. The sequence continues at coordinate 36,270,761 of NC_071998.2, forward strand.
CTACCCAGTCTATGGTATTCCGTTATATCAACCTGAACAGACTAAGACACACATATACACCCTTGCTTAAATATAAAAACAAGGCTGCAAAAACCTCCAGTGGCTACCTCCCAATAGACTACGATGCAATAACATCTCCATTTTAGATTTCAAATAATGGCCCCTCCAAAGATGTCCACATGCTAACCCTTAGAACCTATGAATATATTACTTTAGATGGCAAAGGGGAACTAAGAGAGCAAATGGAATTAAGGTTGCTAACAAGCTGACTTTAAAATAGAAAGGTTATTCTGGATTAACTAGGTGTGTGGCATGTCTTCACATGAGTCCTCACATGTGGAAGACAGAGGCAGAAGAGTCAATGTCAGCATGATAAGAGGTGAGGACTCCATTGCCATTGCTGGCTCTGAAGATGGATGAGGGCCATAAGCCAAGGAATGTGAGTGGCAAAAGGCAGGGAAAGGGATTCTACCCTAAGCCTCCAGAAAGGAATGCAGCCGTGCTGACAATTTTTCTAGTTTCAATGAGACCCACGATACACTCCTAACTTACAGAACTAAAAGATAAGGTCTGCTTCTTCCTCTTGCTTTAACCAGTAAAGCCCTCTAGCTAGGCAAGGGTACTAATTTTTATCTCCCCATTAGCTTGGGATCCTACTGGAAAACATGGATTTCAGGGACTGACTTATCTACTGGCTTTACCACTCACTAGCTGTGTGCCTCTGGGAAAGTCACTCTCGTCTCTCTGCACCTCAGTTATATCAGTTTCCTTAAATGGGAGTAATCCCACTTACCTTATAAAGTCCCCGTGAAAACTGAATGAGACAACATGAAGCAAGTGCTTGGCACTTGTCACTATCATTTATGGAAAATATGCTTCTAAACATTTCTTCTGCCAATCCCAAAGTATGACATATTGATGGGCCTCAAATCAAGGGTATCCAACAAATTGCTTAAGGTTGTCAAGCAGGGATATGTGATAAGAAAAGCTAGTAGACAAATGAAAAAAAAAAACAGCCTGTGGAAAAGTAAAGGAGACAAAATGATGTGTGCTGGCAAGAAAAATGAGTTCAAGAGAGTGAAAGAGAGAACACTGGCACTTTCAAAGAGAGGGAGAAAAGCCTAGAAATAGACTGACTGGTAGGTTGTTTCTTGAATCAAGACTCTTACATTGGCTTGAAAGATAGCTGTTAGTTAATACGTTTCCTTTGAGGAAATGTGGTGTTACAAACAAGCTGAGGGCAAACACCCATCCCCTGGCAGAAGCAAACACAATCATCGACCTCTGAGGACATTTCAGAATATGGTCTGTATCCACAACAAGCCCCAACATGCAGAATCGTGAGTCAATTAATTTACTGGCAGAGCAGAATAACGGCTGCTCATAAGGAGGACGGTTTAGGGGAAGTGAATCTACCCATCATTTAAAATATATCCCAAGAATCAAACAGCAGCATGAATAGGCAGTTACGAGAAAAAATTCTGACAGAAACATCAGACTAAGAAGTGGAACAATTCTGTCTTAATAACCAGAAGGAAGTGAGGCTCACACATGTAATCCCAGCACTTTAGGAGGCCAAGGTGGGTGGAACCCTTGAGTTCAGATGTTCAAGATCAGCCTAGGCAACATAGTGAAACCCTGTCTCTACAAAAACATACAAAAAATTAGCTGGGTGTGGTGTCACACACCTGTAGTCCCAGCTACTTGGGGGGCTGAGGTGGCAAGATCACCCGAGCCTGGGAGGTCAAGCCTGCAGTGAGCTGTGGCGCCACTGTACTCCAGCTTGGGCCACAGAGTGAGATCTTGTCTCAAAAAAAGAGAAGTGAAAACTTATGAATTTGGACCAATATCACTAAGATCCTCCCACTGTTCTGGTATCAAGAGTGCCCCTGAGTGCTTATGGTGACATAAAAAAGGAGGAAAACCAATGGATGTTTATATCCCAGTCAAGCAAGGCTGCTCAATAAACAGGTACCATAGTTTCCCCTTATTTTCTATTATATTTCATGAGATCATGCTAAACAATAGCACAAAAATAAAAATCCTCGCTCTACACAGGTGGTGACAACAACCTCTTTGGGCCTCAGTTTTCTCACCTTTTGTAAAAGGGAAGGATGAGGTAGATAGAAGATGTCTTCTAGAGCTGCGATAATAAGCAGTGTCAGAAACATAGTAAGGGCCTAAGTTTCTTCAACTATAAACTGGAATAATGACTGCTGTATGCCATAAGTGGGATTAACTGATTGTGACACCTAATAGGAACTCAAAAATTGGTAGTGTAGGATTTTTAATAAAAGGATGTATGATGGGAAGTTAATAACACAACTAGGTTATGGAACAGAACGTAAGAATGATCCTCATCCAGGGGAATAGTGGACACCACTTCAAGGACAGCTACAGACAAGAGGATGACAAAGAACGGGGACGCAAATAACTGGGGAAAGGGAAGGTGAAGGAAAGTGATGAGTTTATGCTTAAGTTTCTGTCTTCTCTATAAAGGTGGAGGTGACATTCTCAGCTAAAGAGTGAGGGAAATGAGTAAGAAGCGGTAAGAACAGTAAGGGTTAAAAATAGCTGTTGACAGGAATGGGAGAAAGAGCTAAACAAAGGCTTCTTGCATAACTCTTTACCATAAAACGCTTTCTAGTCATCAAGAGGCAGAAAGAGAATGATCAAATACTTGACATCAGAGCATACTCCCAACCACAGGGCCCAGACGTGGGCCTTTATCCTATGACATAAAGTTCTAGGGGAAGCCCAAGGCAGGGCTGGTCTCTGGGAGAAGGAAACAGACTGACATAACTGATCCCTCAGCACTGTGTTTACAGCGGGACTTTCCTGATGAGTAAGAATGCGTGACAAAAGCAAAGTCGAACCTCTCCCAGTTCTACCAAGAAAATAAGTTGAAGAAATAATCTGAAGAGGGGAGGATACCAGAACTTTTAGGAATCAGTTCAACACCCTCATTTAGCAGATGAGGACACTAAGTGACAAAGGAATTTCATGGCACAGCCAGGAAAGAATTCTGGACGTCCTCACTTCTAAGCTGGGATTCTTTCACTGCATTCTTTGAGAAGGCAGAACCCAAACACAGGCCTTAGGCACAACAGGCCAATGTTATTAGCCACATTTTACAGAAACTGCTTAGCACCGGGAATCACACTCTGCTTCCTTTAATATTCAGTTTTTGGTCATATTTTTTTCATTGTAAAAAAAAATCAATATCTGCAAAACATTCCTGATGAAGAAGACTATTAAACAAGAAATCTCATCCTTCTCCTTACTGATATGTTTGCAAGTTTCACCTTGAGATATTTCTGACAGTGATAGCAGTTGAGCAAGTCCCACTCATCTGATCCTTTTTTAAAAAATATGTAGCTGGGTGCAGTGGCTCATGCCTATAATCCCAGCACTTTGGGGAGGCCAAAGCAGGAAGACTGCTTGAGGCCAGGAGTTTGAAACCAGCCTGGGCAACATAGTGAGACCCCACCTCCTTTAAAAAAAAAAAAATTACCAAGCACAGTGGCAAATTCCTGTAATCCTAGCTACTAGAGGGGCTGAGGATTGCTTAAGCCCAGGGGGTAGAGGCTGCAGTGAGCCGCGATCAGGCCACTGCACTCTACCCCGGGCAACAGAGAAAGATCCTATCTAAAAAAACAACAAAAAAATACAATGTGGACATCTGTTCAAATAGTTTATAGATCTAGCTGTTTTTCTTAGATTTGCATAATAAATATGGTGTACTGATTTCCTACAATCATCAGGATTAATGGTAAAGAGAAAGAAGAGCAACTGTAGAAACTGCTGGAATCCCCTGTCCATGTATCTTTAACGGCATGGACAGTTAGTAGTTGGGGGTGAAAGAAAGGCCATATCATCAGTTCTCCCATACATACAAATGAATGTGCAAAGGTATCTAACAAGAACTGGGCTAGAAAATGGAGGGCCCATGTACCACAAGTACAGGAGGAGACAACAAAATGCCTCATGACTTGAATAAAGCAGCTGGCAGGGAAACAGTCTTGCTTTGCTCCAATGGCAAAAATCTCATTAAAAACCAATCCTGTACACCACTTTATAATGCATCATCGAAGTCGAGCTTTAGAAGTCCGGTGGGTGTGGGAGGCAGGAAAGAGTCATGCCTTTCTTCTCCATGGCTGATGAATAAAAACTAAGCAAAGGCCCAGTGATGCATAGTCATGCTTCTACATTTCTCTGAGTCTCATTTACTTTGACTCTTTTATGAGGTCTTTTTTCCCCTATTAATAGAACATCTTGCTTCAGTTTCCCATAAGTGACTCAGTGAGAGCCAGGTGTGCATACATACAAGGGTGTGTACCACAGGAGAGAAGTTCCAAAATTATGAATCTGGGAGTACATATCTTATGAGAGCCTTTTAATGTATAAATAGTCTGATGACTTTCTTTTAGGATAGATCAAAGGTCAAATACTTTCCCCAGTTCAAACAGACTGTTTAATCGCTGCAAAGAAGTGGAACAAATCCCACTCCTAACCATCTTTTACCCTCAGTGGCCAAATGACTTGTGGCTCTAACAATGGGGACCTTGTACAAGTTAAAAGAAACGGATTAATCAAACACAATCCAGCAGAAGGCATAGGCACTGAAGAAACCTACTGCAGACAAGCCTCCTAGACAAAGTTCTCGATACAGATTCTGATTTTCCTATTTTTAATTTTTGGTTTGGGAAGAACACTGCACACAGAGCCCAGGGCCTATGGCAAGGAAGCATCAGGAAACTCGTCCATGTGCAACCAAAATTGGAAAATGAAAAATATAATACATTCTTCTGGAATTTAAGTTCTAGACCGAGATATATGTTGCTTTCCATGGATGCTGTACTCACAAATGAAAGATGATTATTTTCACTTTAATTGCTATGGAATTTACTTGAATGAGAAAGACACAAAGACTGACTGCACATACCCAAACATACTTGAACCCACTGCACTCTCTACCTCTTTTTCCAGGGCAGTCACACCCAGGGATCCCCTTTTCTTATGCCCAGGCTTTCTAACTTCATCAGCTGTAATGCAGCATGAGAGAGAGAAGAAAAAAAAAGATTTTCGGAAAAGGATGACATTTTTCTTAAAAGAGCTTCCAACACTGTCAGAGTCCTTCTACAGTATATTTCATTATTAGAGCAGAAATCTAATGTTTCTAAAAACAACCCTAAAAATCAGCCACATGTCTTTCTTAAATCTGAGGCTGGTCCCCCGCCCTGCTCATGCTGGCACTGAAGGAAAAGAAAGTGATGTGCTTTAGCTTGGCCATCTATAAAATAAGAATAGCCGTATTATTAAACAATCTCGCTAGCCTTTGAAGAACACTTTAGGATGAGGATTTTTTTTTTTTTTTTTTTCTGAGACAACGTGCTGACAAAGTTACGGCAATAGGCCAATGTGTGTGGTTCTAGATAAGTCCCTGGAGAGAATACACGGGCAGTGTAGGGAAAAGGAGCCTGGCCAGGCACAGTGGCTCACACTTGCAGTGAGCTGAGATTCCATTACTGCAGTCTAGCCTGGGCAACAGAGTGGGACTATCTCAAACAACAACAACAACAACAACAACAAAAACAAAAGAATGAGAGAGAGAGATGGTGCAATTCAGCCCTCCATTTGGAAGAAAGAACCAACATGCAGTGGGTAAAGTGATTTGCACAGGGCCAAACAGAGTCAAGATGAAACCTCCTGATTCAATGCTCCTGCCCCAGCTGCTCTGGAATTCTATAATCCACGGGGTGGCTTTACAGGATGTTACAATTCTGTTAAACAAGTTGAGGCTGTGGGTATGACTCTGGGAAACTCCAGGCTAAAAATGGCACAGCCTATTTGTATCTGATGCCATCAACAAGTGGAGGTAGGAGGTGCCTGTCTCAACACACCAAGATTCACTTTACTAAGAAATGTGCTATCAGTAAAACACACACAGGGCATTAACCACAAGGCATCTTCTGCTATGAGATGTTCAAACACATAATGAATGACATACATGCTCAAACCACAAGGCATCTTCTGCTATGAGATGTTCAAACACATAATGAATGACATACATGCTCAAACCACAAGGCATCTTCTGCTATGAGATGTTCAAACACGTAATGAATGATACATGTGCTCAAGCCTGGTTAATTGGAACCCACTCAGCTCAATCAAAGGCAGCAGCACTTAAAAGATGCATCCAACAGCAATATGATGTTAGCCACCTACGTAATTTTAAAATTTCTAGTGGTCACTGAAAAAGTAAAAGAGAAACAGGTAAAATTAACTTTAAAATCTTGTCTAACCTAATATATTCAAAACGTTATCACCGCAAATAAGTAATCAATGTAAAAATTGAGATTTCACACTAAATTATATTCTCTTAGGGATCCTTCTTTTTTTTTGAGATGGAGTTTCACTCTTGTTGCCTAGGCTGGAGTGCAATGGAGCAATCTCGGCTCACTGTAACCTCTGCCTCTTGGGTTCAAGCAATTCTTCTGCCTCAGCTTTCCGAGTAGCTGGGATTATAGGTGCTCACCACACCTGGCTACTTTTTTTTTGTATTTTTAGTAAAGATGGGGTTTCACCATGTTGACCAGGCTGGTCTCGAACTTCTGACCTCAGGTGATCCGCCTGCCTCAGCCTCCCAAAATGTTGGGATTACAGGCGTGAGCCACTGCACCCTGCCAGGGATCCTTCTTTTAATAGATTCTTTCCTCCTGTTGTTGTAAAGTAGTGTCAACTAGTGGACCCTCCAGCCAGTATGCCCGTACTCTCAATAATGGCATTCAGTTATTGAGAAGGTTAACACATGCAAGATCCCACAAAAGGCACTTGTTAGAGACTTTGAACTTCTAAGGAAACATTAAGAAGGCAGGTTATCCATATGTCTCATAAACAGAAAAATAGTAGAAGATCTTAAGGTTACCTGGCTAAGATAGAATGAAACCAGATCTGATGGCAATACCTGTTCTCTTTCTAGTCTCCATCTTCTGACCCAACTGCTTTCTTGAAAGAGCCAGTAAGTGAAACATCTACATTTAAGACATGTGAATAAAAGATCTGGGAAATGCAACAGCATATAGTTATACCGTTTAAGTAACAAATTAACTCAAGGCTCAGTGCCCAATTCAGACTTTACAGTATCATCTGTAATACTTTATAAATCTGGATCATCCTGAATATGGAGTTTTGTATTCAGCTCTATTTAGCAATCATATTATAATCATTTTCTTAAACTATTATCTCCAAACACATGGACATTGACAGCCATTGAGAATTTGATCAAGATGTCTCCAAAACACAAACTCCAGGCTATCTCTCTATTCAAATGACTATGTTCAAGCCCTCAAAAAATACTGACAGAGCAAAGATGGGCCAGGAACTGTTGTGGGTGTTGGTGATATGGTACAAACAGGGCAGACAGTGCCTTTGATCTCACATGGCTTATATTCTAGAGGGAAACAGGTCACAAATATATAATGTCAGGTATAAATACATGATAAGGACATAACTCAGGGTGAGAAACATGTAACCATTTTAGTCTAACCCCATTATTTATTAGGTTGAACAACATGAAACTGCTGATATTCAACCATTTCTAACCTATAGAATGGGCAATTTCAAAACAGTTTCATTCCATCAGGAAACAACCAAGAATGCTTCTGATGGAATGGAAATTATAATGAATCCCTGAAAGGCAGAAGCCACAGTGGCCTGGACTGGACAACCCTCTCTCCCATAGCAGAAGCTCTAGGAGAGGGCTGTGAGTGCAGTAAGCTCAGAGATAAGTGATGGGAGGAGCAGCATGGACTGAGGTGGTAGCCAGGGTGACTGGACGGGGGACTGTGGAAGGATCCCCAAATGATTTAACTCTGCGCTACTCCCCACTCTCCATCCAGCCCAGGAGGCTCCAGTCTTCACCCAGAGCATTCTAAGAGGCAATTATTTCTACCAGGAATAGGGGAGGGGGTGGCCCTAGTACAGCGGCCCCTAATCTTTTTGTCACCAGGGACTGATTTCATGGAGGACAATTTTTCCACAGAGAGGGTCGGGGGGATGGTTTCAGGATGAAACTCTTCCACCTCATATCATCAGGCATTAGTTAGATTTTCATAAGGAGTGCACAACATAGATCCCTTGCATGTGTAGTTCACAATTGGGTTCCTGCTCCTATGAGACTCTAATGCTGCTGCTGATCTGACAGGATGGGGAGCTCAGGCGGTAATGCTCACTCTCGCCCCACGGCTCACCTTCTTCTGTGCAGCCCGGTTCCTAACAAGCCACAGGGGTGGGGGATCCCTGACCTAGAGACCACCACTTTCCCTTGTGATTTCAACTACTTCTAAATGCAGAAAAGGTCCAAAAACTTCGCAGTCTATTATTGTTGTTTTTTTGGGGGGTAAAGGAACAATATATATTACTTGTGCAGTTAAATAATAATAATAATAATAATAATAATAATAATAAACAAAACCCTAGCACCTCTGGCACCTGATTGATCGCATTATGAAGAGACAACTGGACATCACATGCCTTCTGACAGGATGCAGAAGGAAGGATCCTTGCCAAGAATTCAAACCTGGTTCTGATCAGGCCACCAGAACTAAATCCAGTTTATAGCAAACACAGGGGCCAGGAGAAGACACTAAATGACACTTGATACAATTAGTAACATCCAGAATGTGGATGGGCAGTAAAAGGAAAAGGAAAAAAGAAGGTGGAATCTTCCAGACTAGAAGGCTTATTAAGCTTATGTGTGTAATGAGTGGACCCTTATTTGAATAAATCAACTATTAAAAAAAAGTTCATGAGACAATACAGAGAACTTTCTAGATATCTAATACTAAGGAAATACTAATTTATGCTCTTTTTAAAAAAAAAAAAAAGAAAATGTTCTCTTGAAGCTAGGAATTAGGAACTTAAAGAGTCCCTGATTATTATTCTTTTGTGTATATGTTTAAAAATTCCCATAATATAAAGAGACAGCCTATAGATATGAAAAAAAATGTTTACAAACCATACCTCCGATAAGGGGTTAATACCCAAAATACGTAAGGAAACTAAATGAAAGAAAGTTCCAAAAACACAACCTGATTAAAAAAATAGGCAAAGGACTTGAATAGACATTCCTCAAAAGAAGACACATAAACGGACAACAGCTGTATGAAAAATGCTCAACATCACTAATCATCAGGAAAATGCAAATAAAAACCACAATAAGATATCACCTCACACCTGAATGGCTTTTTTCCTGTCACCCAGGCTGGAGTGCAGTGGTGCATTCATGAATCATTCTAGCCTTGACCTCCCAGGCTCAAGCGATTCTCCCACCTCAGTCTCCTAAGCATCTGGGACAACGGGTGTATACCAACATACCTGGCTAATTTTTGTTTTATTTTTTATAGAGACAAGGTCCCACTATGTTGCCCAAGCTGGTCTCAAACTTCCGGGCTCAAGCAATCCTCTTGCTTCCACCTCTCAAAGTGCTAGGATTACAGGCGTGAACCACTGTGCCAGGCCACAATGGCCATTATCAAAATGACAAAACAAAGTAAGTGTTGATGAGGATGTGACAAAAACAGAACCCTTGTATACTGCTGGTAGGAATATAAATTAATACAGCCATTACTAAAACTCCCCCCAAAACTGAAAATATCAACTACCACATGATCCAAGAATCCCAACTCAGAGTGTATAAGGAAATGAAATTTTATGTCAAAAAAGACATCAGCACTTCCATGGTCCCTGTAGCATTATTCACAATAGCCAAGATATGGAAGCAACATAAACGTCCATCAACAGATGAACAGATAAAGAAAATGTGGTAGAGGCGGTTCCAAGATGGCCTAATAGGAACAGCTCCAGTCTACAGCTCCCAGCATGAGCAATGCAGAAGACAGGTATTTCTGCATTTCCAACTGAGGTACCGGGTTCATCTCACTGGGGCTTGTCGGACAGTGGGTGCCAGACAGTGGGTGCAGCCCATCGAGTGTGAGCCGAAGCAGGGCGAGGCATCGCCTCACCTGGGAAGCGTAAGGGGTCAGGGAATTCCCTTTCCTAGCAAAGGGAAGGGGTGACAGACGGCACCTGGAAAATCGGGTCACTCCCACCCTAATACTACGCTTTTCCAGTGGTCTTAGCAAACGGCACACCAGGAGATTATATCCCGTGCGTAGCTCGGAGGGTCCCATGCCCACAGAGCATCGCTTATTGCTAGCACAGCAGCCTGAGATCGAACTGCAAGGTGGCAGCGAGGCTGGGGGATGGGTGCCCGCCATTGCTGAGGCTTGAGTAGGTAAACAAAGTGGCCGGGAAGCTCGAACTGGGTGGAGCCCACCACAGCTCAAGGAGGCCTGCCTGCTTATGTAGACTCTACCTCTGGGGGTAGGGCATGGCCGAACAAAAGGCAGCAGAAACCTCTGCAGACTTAAATGTCCCTGTCTGACAGCTTTGAAGAGAGCAGTGGTTCTCCCAGCACGGAGTTTGAGATCTGAGAATGGACAGACTGCCTCCTCAGGTAGGTCCCTGACCCCCGAGTAGCCTAACTGTGAGGCACTCCCCAGTACGGGCAGACTGACACCTCACACGGCCGGGTACCTCTCTGAGATGAAGCTTCCAGAGGAACGATCAGGCCGGAACATTTGCTGTTCAGCAACATTCGCCGTTTTGCAGCCTCCGCTGCTGATACCCAGGCAAACAAGGTCTGGAGTGGACCTCCAGCAAACTCCAACAGACCTGCAGCTGAGGGTCCTGACTGTTAGAAGGAAAACTAACAAACAGAAAGGACATCCACACCAAAACCCCATCTGTATGTCACCATCATCAAAGACCAAAGGTAGATAAAACCACAAAGATGAGGAAAAAATAGAGCAGAAAAGCTGAAAATTCTAAAAATCAGAGCATCTCTCCCCCTCCAACGGAACACAGCTCCTCGCCAGCAATGGAACGAAGCTGAATGGAGAATGACTTTGACGAGTCAAGAAAAGGCTTCAGACAATCAAACTTCTCTGAGCTAAAGGAGGAAGTTTGAACCCAACGCAAAGTAGCTAAAAACCTTGAAAAAAGATTAGGCAAATGGCTAACTAGAATAACCAGTGTAGAGAAGTCCTTAAATGACCTGATGGAGCTGAAAACCATGGCACGAAAACTACGTGACGAATGCACAAGCCTCAGTAGCCGATTCCATCAACTGGAAGAAAGGGTATCAGTGATTGAAGATCAAATGAATGAAATGAAGCGAGAAGTTTAGAGAAAAAAGAGTAAAAAGAAATGAACAAAGCCTCCAAGAAATATGGGACTATGTGAAAAGACCAAATCTACATCTGATTGGTGTACCGGAAAGTGATGGGGAGAATGGAACCAAGTTGGAAAACATTCTGCAGGATATTATCCAGGAGAACTTCCCCAACCTCGCAAGGCAGGCCAACATTCAAATTCAGGAAATACAGAGAATGCCACAAAGATACTCCTCAAGAAGAGCAACTCCAATACACATAATTGTCAGATTCACCAAAGTTGAAATGAAGGAAAAAATGTTAAGGGCAGCCAGAGAGAAAGGTCGGGTTACCCACAAAGGGAAGCCCATCACACTAACACCAGATCTCTCGGCAGAAACTCTACAAGCCAGAAGAGAGTGGGGGCCAATAGTCAACATTCTTAAAGAAAAGAATTTTCAACCCAGAATTTCATATCCAGCCAAACTAAGCTTCATAAGAGAAGGAGAAATAAAATCCTTTACAGACAAGCAAATGCTGAGAGATTCTGTCACCACCAGGACTGCCCTAAAAGAGCTCCTGAAGGAAGCACTAAACGAGCTCCTGAAGGAAGCACTAAACGAGCTCCTGAAGGAAGCACTAAACATGGAAAGAACAACTGGTACCAGCCTCTGCAAAAACATGCCAAAATGTAAAGACCATCGATGCTAGGAAGAAACTGCATCAACTAACGACCAAAATAACTAGCTAACATCATAATGACAGAATCAAATTCACACATAACAATATTAACCTTAAATGTAAATGGGCTAAATGCTCCAATTAAAAGACACAGACTGGTAAATTGGATAAAGAGTCAAGACCCATCAGTGTGCTGTATTCAGGAGACCCAACTCACGTGCAGAGACACACATAAGCTCAAAATAAAGGGATTGAGGAAGATCTACCAAGCAAATGGAAAACAAAAAAAGGCAGGGGTTGCAATCCTAGTCTCTCATAAAACAGACTTTAAACCAACAAAGATCAAAAGAGACAAAGAAGGCCATTACATAATGGTAAAGGGATCAATTCAACAAGAAGAGCTAACTATCTTAAATATATATGCACCCAACACAGGAGCCCAGATTCATAAAGCAAGTCCTTAGAGATCTACAAAGAGACTTACACTCCCACACAATAATAATGGGAGACTTTAACACCCCACTGTCAACATTAGACAGATCAATGACACAGAAAGTTAACAAGGATATCCAGGAATTGAACTCAGCTCTGCACCAAGTGGACCTAATAGACATCTACAGAACTCTCCACCCCAAATCAACAGAATATACATTCTTCTCAGCACCACATCACACTTATTCCAAAATTGACCACATAGTTGGAAGTAAAGCTCTCCTCAGCAAATGTAAAAGAACAGAAATTATAACAAACTGTCTCTCAGACCACAGTGCAATCAAACTAGAACTCAGGATTAAGAAACTCACTCAAAACTGCTCAACTACATGGAAACTGAACACCCTGCTCCTGAATGACTACTGGGTACATAACGAAATGAAGGCAGAAATAAAGATGTTCTTTGAAATCAACGAGAACAAAGACACAACATACGAGAATCTCTGTGACACATTTAAAGCAGTGTGTAGAGGGAAATTTATAGCGCTAAATGCCCACAAGAGAAAGCAGGAAAGATCTAAAATTGACACCCTAACATCACAATTAAAAGAACTAGAGAAGCAAGAGCAAACGTTCAAAAGCTAGCAGAAGGCAAGAAATAACTAAGATCAGAGAAGAACTAAAGAAGATAGAGACACAAAAAACCCATCAAAAAATCAATGAATCCAGGAGTTGGTTTTTTGAAAGGATCAACAAAATTGATAGACCACTAGCAAGACTAATAAAGAAGAAAAGAGGGAAGAATCAAATAGATGCAATAAAAAATGATAAAGGGGATATCACCACCGATCCCACAGAAATACAAACTACCATCAGAGAACACTATAAACACCTCTATGCAAATAAACTAGAAAATCTAGAAGAAATGGATAAATTCCTGGACACATGCACCCTCCCAAGACTAAACCAGGAAGAAGTTGAATCCCTGAATAGACCAATAACAGTTTCTGAAGTTGAGGCAATAATTAACAGGCTACCAACCAAAAAAAGCCCAGGACCAGATGGATTCACAGCCGAATTCTACCAGAGGTACAAGGAGGAGCTGGTACCATTCCTTCTGAAACTATTTCAATCAATAAAAAAAGAGGGAATCCTCCCTAACACATTTTATGATGCCAACATCATCCTGATACCAAAGCGTGGCAGAGACACAACAAAAAAAAGAGAATTTTAGACCAATATCCCTGATGAACATCGATGCAAAAATCCTCAATAAAATACTGGCAAACCGAATCCAGCAGCACATCAAAAAGCTTATCCATCATGATGAAGTGGGCTTCGTCCCTGGGATGCAAAGCTGGTTCAACATACACAAATCAATAAACGTAATCCAACATACAAACAGAACCAAAGACAAAAACCACATGATTATCTCAACAGATGCAGAATAGGCCTTTGACAAAATTCAACAATGCTTCATGCTAAAAACTCTCAATAAATTAGGTACTGATGGGATGTATCTCAAAATAATAAGAGCTATTTATGACAAAACCACAGCCAATATCATACTGAATGGGCAAAAACTGGAAGCATTCCCTTTGAAAACTGGCACAAGACAGGGATGCCCTCTCTCACCACTCCTATTTAACATAGTGTTGGAAGTTCTGGCCAGGGCAATCAGGCAGGAGAAAGATATAAAGGGTATTCAATGAGGAAAAGAGGAAGTCAAATTGTCCCTGTTTGCAGATGACATGATTGTATATTTAGAAAACCCCATCGTCTCAGCCCAAAATCTCCTTAAGATGAAAAGCAACTTCAGCAAAGTCTCAGGATACAAAATCAACATGCAAAAATCACAAGCATTCTTATACACCAATAACAGACAAACAGAGAGCCAAATCATGAGTGAACTCCCATTCACAATTGCTTCAAAGAGAATAAAATACCTAGGAATGCAACTTACAAGGGATGTGAAGGATCTCTTCAAGGAGAACTACAAACCACTGCTCAACGAAATAAAAGAGGATACAAACAAATGGAAGAACATTCCATGCTCATGGATAGGAAGAATCAATATCGTGAAAATGGCCATATTGCCCAAGGTAATTTATAGATTCAATGCCATCCCCATCAAGCTACCAATGACTTTCTTCACAGAATTGGAAAAAACTACTTTAAAGTCCATATGGAACCAAAAAAGAGCCCACATTGCCAAATCAATCCTAAGCCAAAAGAACACAGCTGGAGGCATCACGCTACCTGACTTCAAACTATACTACAAGGCTACAGTAACCAAAACAGCATGGTACTGGTACCAAAACAGATATAGACCAATGAAACAGAACAGAGCCCTCAGAAATACTACCACACATCTACAAGCATCTGATCTTTGACAAACCTGACAAAAACAAGCAATGGGGAAAGGATTCCCTATTTAATAAATGGTGCTGGGAAAACTGGCTAGCCATGTGTAGAAAGCTGAAACTGGATCCTTTCCTTACACCTTATACAAAAATTAATTCAAGATGGATTAAAGACTTAAATGGTAGACCTAAAACCATAAAAACCCTAGAAGAAAACCTAGGCAATACCATTCAGAACATAGGCACGGGCAAGGACTTCATGTCTAAAACATCAAAAGCAATGGCAACAAAAGCCAAAATTGACAAATGGGATCTAATGAAACTCAAGAGCTTCTGCACAGCAAAAGAAACTACCATCAGAGTGAACAGGCAACCTACAAAATGGGAGAAAATTTTTGCAATCTACTCATCTGACAAAGGGCTAATATCCAGAATCTACAATGAACTCAAACAAATTTACAAGAAAAAAATCAAACAACCCCACCAAAAAGTGGGCAAAGGATATGAACAGACACTTCTCAAAAGAAGACATTTATGCAGCCAAAAGACACGTGAAAAAATGCTCATCATCACTGGCCATCAGAGAAATGCAAATCAAAACCACAATGAGATATCATCTCCCACCAGTTAGAATGGTGATCATTAAAAAGTCAGGAAACAACAGGTGCTGGAGAGGATGTGGAGAAACAGGAACACTTTTACACTGTTGGTGGGACTGTGAACTAGTTCAACCATTGTGGAAGACAGTGTGGCGATTTCTCAAGGATCTAGAATTAGAAATACCATTTGACCCCGCCATCCCATTACTGGGTATATATCCAAAGGATTATAAATCATGCTGCTATAAAGGCACATACACACGTATGTTTATTGCGGCACTATTCACAATAGAAAAGACTTGGAACCAACCGAAATGTCCATCAACGACAGAGTGGATTAAGAAAATGTTGCACATATGCACCATGGAATACTATGCAGCCATAAAAAAGGATGAGTTCATGTCCTTTGTAGGCACATGGATGAAGCTGGAAACCATCATTCTCAGCAAACTATCGCAAGGACAAAAAACCAAACACCGCACGTTCTCACTCATAGGTGGGAACTGAACAATGAGAACACTTGGACACAGGAAGGGGAACATCACACACCAGGGCCTCTTGTGGGGTTGGGGGAGTGGGGAGGGAAAGCATCAAGAGATATACCCAATGTAAATGACGAGTTAATGGGTGCAGCACACCAACATGGCACATGTACACATATGTAACAAAGCTGCACGTTGTGCACATGTACCCTAGAACTTAAAAGTATAATAATAAAAAAAAAAAAAAAAAAAGAAAATGTGGTACATATACACAACGGAATACCATTTAGCCTTAAAAGAGAATGCAACTCTGTCAATTGCCACAACATGGGTGAACCTGGAGGACATTATGTTAAGTGAAATAAACCAGCCACAGAAAGACAAATACTGCATGATCTCACCTATATGTGGAATCTAACTAAGTCAAACTCATAGAAGTAAAGAGTAGAAAGGTTACCAGGGGCTGGGGTTTGGGGAGACATTGATCAAAGCACAAAATTTCAGTTAGACAGGAGGAATAAGTTTTTGAGATTATACTGCATGGTGATTATCGCTAATGACAATGTATTATGTATTTCAAAATTGTTAAAGTAAAAATCAAATGTTCCCACCACTAAAGATGATATGTGGGGTAATATGTTAATTAGCTTTGCTAATCATTGTACAATGCATACATATATCAAAATATAATGTTATACCTCATATATACATTTATCATTTGTCAATTAAAATTAAAAAACAAAAACTCACAATGAAAAGCTTAACACAGGCTGGGTGCGGTGGCTCACGCCTGTAATCCCAGCACTTTGCACTTTGGGAGGCCAAGTCGGCTGATCTCCTGATTCAAGACCAGCCTGCCCAATATGATGAAACTCCATCTCTACTAAAAATACAAAAATTAGCTGAGCATTGTGGCATGTGCCTGCAGTCCCGGCTACCCGGGAGGCTAAGACAAAAGAATTGCTTGAACCTGGGAGGCGGAGGTTTCAGTGAGCTGAGTTCATGTCACTGCACTCCAGCCCAGGAGACAGAGTGAGGTTCCGTCTCAAAAAAAAAAAAAGAAAAGAAAAAAAAAAAAAAAGGCAAGCAAGTCTGTGGCCCTGCCCTCCCAGTTTCCCTGCCGGTTCCCACGCATCGTCCATTTGAGCTGAAAATGACCGGCTACATTAGCCTAAAGCATTTTGTATGACTGCTTACCTGTCAATGAACTGATCAACAATGACAATATCGCCAGGCTGAATCTCCTCCCTCAAGGAGCCACAAGCTGTGGTCACTATGACATGTGTACAGCCCTCTTCCTTCAAAGCCCAGATGTTCGCCTGGTAGTTGACCTTTGAAGGCATGATGGTGTGCTGCCTTCCATGCCTATAGAAGGAGAGAAGAAACTGTTAACTCGTGACGAGTACACCACCAATTGTTTTCTCCTAGAGTCTAGAAAAAATTAAGTGATTCTCTAGCAATGACCACAGACTAACACAGGGGGTCTCCTAGAACCCACTCCAGTGAGCAACTAAAATTTAGGTTCACTGGATTCGGAGAAGCCACTTCTGTTTCAAAAATGTAGAGTGGCAGACAGACCCTAGTGTGGACCCCACTGTCATGCTCTGTATAAAGTGTCAGTGAACCTGGGACTTGCATCCAGCCAATAGAAAAATGGTAAACGTGCTATAAGTCACTCCCACGATTAGGCTCTACCTTGCAAGCATGCACGAGAGATTCTCCTGCCGGCCTCCTGCATGCTTGCAAGGTACAGCTTAACCATGGAGGTGACTTCTAGCACCTTTGCCATATCCTAATAGCAAGAAGCAAGCTGCAGTCAAGTGAACAACAGCCTGTGGAGCAGGCCACACGGCAGGGAATATGAACCACCTCTAGGAGCCAAAGGCCTCCGCCCTGTAACTTCTAGGGAGTGAATTCTCCTACAACCACACGAGCTTGAACAAGGACCTCAAGCTCCAGATGGGGACTCAGTCCCTGAATATGCCTTGTAAGGCCTTGTGCAACCCCAAGCAGACGACTGGCTAAGCTGTGCCAGACTTCTGACCAACAGGAACTGGGAGATGATGTGTGCTCTTTTAAGCTGCTAAATTTGTGGTAATTTGTTACACAACAGTAGAGAACTCATACATGTATCTTGTCTAACTTCTAACAATGGGATAAAAATGACTTGGCCTCCTCTGTAATATGGAGCAGCACCAGCCTCCTTAAGGAAACAACAGCACAGACACAAGTAACCCACTTCAGAAGCCCTAAGCCCACTTCCCACAGACATATAACTACTACTTGCAAGAGGTCATTAATGATGCATTGTTTTTCTTTATCTTTATAAGAAGGGGGAAAAAATTGAACAAAACATTTCTTCTTGCAGTTAGAACTAAAACCAGAGCTTTGATTTTAGTCATCTGATCTACTTTCCCAATCTAAGGGGCAAGAGCATGAGATCTTTGATCTCCTAAGTCAATATAACTTAACCAAAAATGAAACATTGTAAATAAAGGTTACTAAGATGTTCTGATTCTGCCAACATATAAAAGCTCATACCTGTATCTTTACTCTTTCCAGAATTTAAGTTAAATTTAAATTATCCTTTAGTAGTAACATCCAAAAAGCTTAAAATACCATACCTTGCAAGAAGGACGCAATCAACATTTTTTATCTTCCCCAAAATTAAGGCATCAGATGGCTGCATGCAATGAAAAAATGACATTTAACTCAGTGATTTAAAAACAGGTATGTAAATTAAAATTGTTCAACCACAACAGGACTCATGGAATCTGAAGAGTCTGAGGATACAACTTAGAGAAGAGGCAAGATCTGATTATCAATATAATCATTTAATCAATTACTTATTCATCCTCTGCAGGCATAGATTCACAGGACTCAAGGTTACCATGGGCACCTGTGTAGGTACCATTTAGTCAGATCTATTTGTAACGAGTACCCCAGGGAACTCTGATGGTAGACTGGTCAAATTTAGATGTGTCAAGGTTATTGGGCAGGTTTGAGAACAGGTGTGAAGGTGAAAGGCAGAAAGGATAAGAAGCCACTGTCATGACATTAAGAATTCAGCACTGGAAATGTCTGCTTGTGTTAACCAGGTCTAAGATGATCATGGAAATGACTTGAGGTAACAAAGGCTGGAAAGATCCTTAGAACCGAGGGGTTTAAGAAAATGAACCAGGATGACTGCAGGACTGGGAGCACACAAGGTCAACCTAAGAATTTAGCTGAAAAGGAGGGTTTGGTTGGGACAGCCAGATAGAGAGATCTTACAGAAGGACCAGAGGACGTAGCAATATGGAATTAGGAGAATGCAGACACCCTCACCCTGGCCTAGGCTGAGTGACATGGGCTTGGAGAACAAGCAACCTCTCCTATAAAAGGAGGAGCGTTTTATTTCTAGCTCAGTTACACATTCAACTAACATCAGGTATGTTCTCATTCCCCAAAACAATTCTTTCCACTCAAATGCCACTTCGTAACAATAATTCATCCTATTAGTCATCAGCCTGTCCCCTAATTAGTGTGGTGTGACCTATTGGCCACAAATTAGAAGATTTGAATGTAGAGTTGAAAAGTACAGTCTGAAATGAGTCTGTGGTCTGAAATGAGTATCTGATTTCCAGCAACAGAATGAGTAGTGGCTCACATACTCAGTAGCCATTTTCTCAAAACATCAAAGTCTGAGGCACCCATCAGACACCTTCTCAGCTGATGGAACCCAGAAGCAGAACTTCTGGCCCTCTCTGCTGGGAGCAGACAGCCCTGGGCTGCCAAAACAAAAGCAATTCTTTTTTTTTTTTTTTTAATTCAAAAATCAAGCCAGCAAGGAGAAATGAAAAAACTAACATGTCTCCACAAGTTGGATATTAACCTTGCCAAATGGAGTATCCACATATTTTTCAGTTCTTCCTTCTAAAATTTCTGGATCATCCAGGCCTGTTCCACCAATTATTCCAATCTAAGAGAGAAAAAGACAGAGAAGATTATTGTATTTGGTAATTTTTATTAGAAATAAAATTCTAAGCAAATTCATTTATTCATATGCTCTTCTCCATTCCTGCCAAGCCCTAGTTATTTTTTTGAAATCTGAAAATTACTGAATATCAATCAACAAATATTTCAAAGCCTTCCATAAAAATCAACAAACACTTGAAGGCCTTCTATATTCTATAAATAACCAAAACATAAGGCACCTTTTTGGACTACATCACATTTACTTCTGACTGTCTGAATTACAAGTCAGCATAGAGAGGCACTTTAACCAACTCAAGTTAGAAAATCAAACCTAAAAGTAGGCAAATATGGTAGTGGAAAGTACCTTCTGATCAATTTTGTTTCTCTGTCAAATGGACTACAGAGTAAAGAATGTTCAGAAGACTGCTGGGATATAAAATATTAAGTATTCCATTTGGTATTGATTTCTCCTCACTGTTCAATTTGATAAAGAAATGAGAGACTATCTTTCCCACGCCATTAGAATCACAGAGCTAGGAGAGAATGCAGACAGAGGAGACTGAAATTGCATGAAAAGTTACCCGCATATACATTTATGAAAACAATCATTCATATATGTATGCAAATTCATATTTATATATTGCAAATATACATATAGCATACTCATGTATATTACTCAGTAAATACATTTATGCAAATATAAGTAAGTAATTCAAAAGGTAGTTATAAGTTTTTTTTAAGTTCATGCATTGTATTGCATTTTTCAGAGATTATCTTGAAAGTCCTTGTCTGAGTTAAAGAAACCTAGCACTACCCTCTGACAGTTGATCTAATTTGATGATTAAGAAAGACAAACAAGAACAATTACAAAAATAAATAAATATTAACTAAACTGTTAAAACTAAAAATAAGTAACACATCATTAGGGAAATTTCCTTGGGCTGGTACTTCCTAAAGGAGAGAGTAAACAGTGCCAGGCTAACTTTATTAGAAACCTAATTAATGCGAAGTGACCTGAGCATTGTTGTTTTTCAATGAAAAGCTTTAAATCTATTGTCACAAGGGTAACTAAATAAAATAAAGTAGGCCTCAAGAAAAAAATTCCAGAGTTAAGAATTCAGTGAACACTGAATTAAATAATTTTCAGGTCAGGTTACACAAGCTGAGTCCTATCAACACGTAAAAAAATGGTTACCTTTCTGGCTCAGTTTCCTGAAAAAAATAAAACACAAAAAAACAAAAGCAACAACAACAAAAAACAAATAAGAAAATAAGGACAATTAACAAGAAAATAAGGACAATTTCTTATATGAGTATGCTATGTGTATATTTACAATATATAAATATGAATTTGCATACATAAGGAAAGTGAGGTTTTTACTGAAGAACTCCGCCTGTTTCCCATGACATGGTTACATAATTTGTGACTGTCCACCACAATTTCCTTAAGTGGCGAAGCCAGGCTTTGATGTTGGCGCCATCTTGTGGAGGTATAGTATTAAAACCACCGCAGGTTAACATACTTTATGTCAACGAACTTAACATTATTGTTAAAGAGTAACCAGTATTATAGCTTTCAAATCAACAGAGGTGTTCACTTAAGTCAATACATTTAAATAACGGCACTTCAATAGAAAATAACAAAAATTCATACTGTTTTAGGAAATCCCAATCCTTCCTTAGCCTGGCTTCTCCATCTTATCCTTCATTCCGTGGACCTCTGAAGCACCACAAGTCAGTCTTAGCTGGAGGCTAAGAAACCATCCAGCCCATGTCCTCACCTGGGTCACAGATATGAACTGCTGACTCTGAAATTACTCTCAGCCAACTACCTGGGGATTCAGCTACTAGCTTTTTAACTTATCACCACTTTGACCTGGCTGTTTCTGTGTGTTCCCTGAGCCATGGCATCTCAGATTCTGGATTCAACACTGGATGCTTGGGATCAAATACACAAATCGAGTTGGGCTTTGTTTGGAGCCACCCTCTGAGTTTAGGTGAACTTGCCCAGCATTGTAGCAGTTGTTGAGAAGTGCTAACCAGGTGTCCCGCTGAAATTCAGAGCCCCTGAGCTCACTCTCAGCAACTCCAAGCTTCACTCTGCACCACCTGGCTGCATAATGACTCTGCACTGGGTAGCTGGCAACTCAGCCCTCAGCAAGGAACATGTAGTAGCCCTGGACATGAAAGCAAGAGTGGCTACTGCTCTAGAATGATCTGCAGGCAAGCCCATCCAGTCACTTAACTAGGTCCAGTTGTTTACGGAAACCCACATTGTGCAAGGGATACAGGGACATGTGTAGCAACTGAGTCCCGCCATCCCAGGAAACTGGACTTCTAAGATGGAGGCCAGCAGGGCCAAGATGTGGCCAATGTCGCCACCTGCTGGCTCCACAGCAAAGTACAACTGGGATGAAGTACCCAAGCACTGATGGCCCAATTCTATCCACATTCCTTTGAGTCTCTAAGTTTGTGTCAACTCAGGACTGCCTTAGTAATAAAGCAACTGTGTCTGTGGACTTACATGTTAAAGGCACTGTGCTAAGTGCTTCAGTGGCCTTACCTTATTTCATCAGGACCATAAGATGGGCCCTATAGAATGTTACCCGTTTTGCAAACGAAGAAAGAGAAGCACAAAAATTAAAAACCTCGTCCAAGGGCAAATCATAAGGAGCAAAGCTGGGATAGAAATCTAGGTCTTTCAGGCTTAACCACTATGATGTGCCCTCTCCCAATATCCCCTGGAGTCCTTCATAACATTACACCTTATTAGAAAAGTTTTTTTGTCTCCATGTTATGAGGCAACATGCTCAGAGAGGTCAAGTTCATGACGAAGGTCACAGAACAAGCACAGAAACAGTGACTCCAGGTATCTGAGTGAATCATCTCAAAGGGGAGGAAAACTCTTTCTCAATGACCTCATCCACCCTCAGGAAACAATGACCAGACCTTGCCAGGCCTCCTGGACGGGAAGCGTCAGTCCTCAGTCCAGTTAATTCTAGACTGTGTAGGAAATGTGTTCAAGACCTGAGATGGAATTTCTGCCCAGCCAGGACTTCTTTATTACACAAGATAGAGTTCTGAAATAGGGAGTCAATCAAGGTCCTTGACAGATTTTAAAAGCTAGTGGCTCATGCCACACTTTTCCACTGACTGACCATCAAACCAAACTTCTCAAAACTAGACCTTCTGCACTGATAATAAATACAGCTCTCTGTGACATCTGCTTCAGAATCCTAAAGCTGCCCACACCTATCTACAGTTACTTGAACCACCTGGTGTCTGCAACCATGAGTGGGGTCACCATCTGTCTGCACTTCCCTGGCCAACTCAATGCTGACTTGCAGAAGCTGGCCGTGAACATGGTCCTATTCCCCCACCTGCACTTCATGTATGGCTTCCCCCTGCTGACCAGCCGGGACAACCAGCAGTACTGGGCCCTCATGATGCGTGAGCCCACTTGGCAGTTGTTTGATGCCAAGAATATGATGGCTGCCTGCAACCTCTGCCATGGCTGCTACCTAAAGGTAGCTGCCATGTTCAGGGGCCACATGTCCATGAAGGAGGTGGACAGGCAAATGCTTAATGCCCAAAACATGAACAGCAGCTACTTTGTTGGTTGGATCCCCCAAGATATAGAAACAGCTGTGTGTGACTTCCCACCCTGGGGGCTAAAGATGTCCGGTCACCTTCACTGGCAACAACACTGCTATCTAGGATCTGATCAAGTGCATCTCAGAGCAGTTCACAGGTGTATTTCGGTGCAAAGCTTTCCTGTACTGGTACACGGGTGAGGGCATGGACGAGATGGAATTCACCGAGGCTGAGAGCAACATGAACGACCTGGTGTCTGAGTACCAGCAGTAGCAGGAGGCCACAGCTGAGGAGGAAGAAGAGTTTGAGTGAGCCAAGGAGGAGGTAGGTGGCCTAGAGCCTTCTGTTACTGTGTAAAGGGTGGAAGTGGTGTGAACCATTTATTCACACACAATCTGTTCTATGACAGCCATGTCTTACTGTATGTGCACTTGCTGTTGTGTCTTGACATCACATGTTCTAAAGACACCCCAAAGAAAGCATTTTCATAGTGAAAAAAAAATTTTTTTTTGTTCAAGAGCAAAGGAATCCAAGGGTCTGACTTCTCTGAG
Organism: Pongo abelii; assembly: GCF_028885655.2. Classification (NCBI taxonomy): domain Eukaryota; kingdom Metazoa; phylum Chordata; class Mammalia; order Primates; family Hominidae; genus Pongo; species Pongo abelii. The sequence goes on from NC_071998.2 coordinate 36,294,636, forward strand.
ACTGTGAAAGCATTTATCCAAATACCAGCTCACTTGGTCAGAACAGTTACTTCTAGCAATGTGGAAAGGGTGCATACTAGCCCCTACTCTGTCTATTTCCACTAGTACCTAGCTACAAGAGATTTTACCAACCCTTCTTTGTCCCAGAAACCATTCACCATCACTTTGAGGCCTGGGTGTACTGCCGTAAGGAACCCAGCACTCTATAATGGCATTCTCAAAATACCATGACCCCAAGCGGTTGAGACTAGCTCATGCCAGGGAGATGGGCTGCCTCTGAGTGCCTCAAGCTCATAAGGTAAGCGAGCCAGAGGTGGAGCTGGCACAGCCCGATCTGAGCATTGCAGTCTTTTAGCTCTGGTTGCCATAACAATTTTGGCAAGCACAGCAGATGGAAGCCTTCATTATTAGGCTGACATGGCTTTGAAGCCTGTCAGGGCCTTGCAAAATCCTGGAAGCCTAGCTGTATGGGAGGGAGCAACCAACTGTCTCAGGCTGTGAAGACTGTTAAAAACCTGCAATAGGGTCCACAGGGATAGCTGGGGGCTCCATCTCTGACAAGACACCCCCTCTGTAGGCCACCCTTGTAGGTAATGGTTATGGATGGAATTGTGTCTCCCCTAAGTTCATATGTTGAAGTTCCAACTCTCAGTACCTCAGAATGTGACTGTATTTGCCGTTTTTAAAGAGGTAATTCAGATCAAATGAGGTCACCGGGATGGGCCCTAATGCAGTATACCTCATGTTATGGTTTGAATGTGGTCATCTTCAAAACTCATGTTGAGGCTTGGTCCCCAAATATAGTGATGCTGGGAGGTAGTACCTTTAAGAGGAGTTTGAGTCATGAGTCATGGTAATACTCCACCCCCATTAAGGGATTAATGCAGTCCCAGGGGAGGGTGTTCTTGCTCTCATTGGGTTGGACTAGTTCCAGTGAGAGTGGGTTGTTATGAAGCAAAGTTTGTCTCTCTCTTTTTTGTTTCCTTTTCCTATCTCCCTCGTCTCCCTTTCATTTCTTTTAAATAAACCTCTTCTCTTTATAAATTACCCTGTCTCAGGTATTGTGTTACAGCAACAGAAAACAGACTAAGAAAACTGTTGTCCTTATAAGAGACTGGGATGTAACCACATACAGAGGGAAGACCCTGTGAAGACAAATGCAGAACATTGCCATCTACAAGCCAAGACTGACCTTACAAGAAATCCACCTTGATCTCGCCTTGATCCTCGACTTCTAACCTCCAGCGCTGTAAGGAGACAATGCTTCTGTTGCATAAGCTACCCAGTCTGTAGTGCTTTGTTATAGCAGTCCTAGCGAACTCATACAGTGACTCTATATTTTAGTCAGAGAAGCTTGGATGATGCAAGCGCTCAAAACATCCATGGTTTTTATTTGACCAAACGCCCCTTGCAAAGTACGGATACCAGTCTAAAGGGCAGACACCCTCTTAAAGACACACTTCACCTGCTGAAATGGCCAGATATTTTTAGAGGAGGGTTTTCCCTAATGCATACTTTGTTAGAGCTCTCCTATGCTTGTGGAGCAACAGTGGGACCCACCCACCCTCCCGAGCCAGCTGCTGGATACTAGGACATTCCCCCTCTCCAGCTTTCAATACCAGAGCCCAGGCCCCAGGGATTCTGATTAGTTGGGCAAGGCGTAGTTTGTTTTTAAAGCTCCGCAGGTGGTTCTAAAGTGCCCTCAGAACTAAGCAACCTGCTCTAGGGCCTAGACCATAAATTTCTTTTTTTTTTTGAGACAGTCTCACTCTGTCGCCCAGACTGGAGTGCAGTGGTGCGATCTCGGCTCACTGCAAGCTCCGCCTCCCAGGTTCACACCATTCTCCTGCCTTAGTCTCCCAAGTAGCTGGGACTACAGGAGCCTGCCACCATGCCCGGCTAATTTTTTGTATTTTTAGTAGAGACGGGGTTTCACCGTGTTAGCCAGGATGGTCTCGATCTTCTGATCTTGTGATCCGCCTGCCTCGGCCTCCCAAAGTGCTGGGATTACAGGCATGAGCCACCGCGCCCGGCCCCTAGACCATAAATTTTTAAAACATGGGCTGAATGTGGCAAGCTGAACAATGCCCCTGTCCCAAAGAGATCCTAGCTACATCCTAATTCCCAGAACCTGGGAATGTTACCTCAAATATGATTAAATCCAGGATCTTCAGATGGGGAGATTATCCTAGATTATCTGGGTGGGACCTAAATGAAATCACAAGAAGGCAAGGTCAAATGAGGAAGAAAGTGATATAATGATACAAGCAGAGGGAGAGAAAAGGGGACATGATGTGGGGCCATGAGCCAAGAAGTGCTGGTGCCTCCAGAAGCTGAAAAAGGCAAGGAAATGGGTTTTCCCCATAAGCAACAGAAACTTATCTCCTCACAGTTCTGGAGGCTAGAAGTCCAACATTAAGGTGAGATTGGGATTGATTTCTTCTAAGGTCAGTCTCCTTGGCTTGTAGATGGCAACGTTCTCCATGTGTCTTCACATGGTCCTCCCTCTGTATGTGTCTGTGTCCCAATCTCTTATAAGCACAACAGTTTTCTTAGTCTGTTTTCTGCTGCTATAACAGAATACCTGAGACAGGGTAATTCATAAAGAAAAGAGGCTTATTTAGCTCATGGTTCTACAGGTTCAGAAGACTGAAAAAGGCAAGGAAATGGTTTTTCTAAGACGAACCAGCCTGATACACATGTTAATTTTAGCCCTGTAAGACTCATTTTGGATTTGTGGACTCCAGAACTGTAAGAGATTACGTTTGTGTGTGTGTGTGTTTTTTTTTTTTTTTTGGAAACAGAGTCTCACTTTGTCACCCAGGCTGCTGGAGTGCAGTGGTGAAATCTCAGCTCACTGCAGCCTCAACCTCCTGGGTTCAAGTGACCCTCCTGCCTCAGCCCCCAAGGAGCTGAACTACAAGTGTGCACCACCACACCTGGCTAATTTTTTTGCATTTTTTGCAGAGATGGGTTTCACCATGCTGCCCAGGCTGGTCTTGAACGCCTGAGCTCAAGCAATCTACCCACCTCAGCCTCCCAAAGTGCTATGATTACAGGCATGAGCCACCATGCTCGGCCTCATGTGTGTTGTCTTAAGCCACTCCATCTGTGAAAATTGTTATAGCAGCAACAGGAAACTATTACACTAAGGGAAGAACTTGTTAAAAATGTAGATGGCCACCCTTTCCAAAGCTCTCTAGGTCAGTGGCTGTCAAACTTCAGTGGACATCTGAATATTCTAAGGCTCGTCAACACCTAGATTGCTGGGCCCCAGCCCCAGAGTTTCTGATTCACTGGGACTGGGGTGGGGCCTATGAACTTGCATTTCTAGCAAATGACCAGGTGACATGAATGCATGACATGCTTTGAGGACCACTGCTTTAGATGCTTTTGAGGCACAGGCTGGAATGCCGTGACTACAACCACAGGTAAGGATCCAGAATCCACTGCATACAAACATTTTCCTTAACTGCTTCCTCAACTGTACCTATAAGGGTAAGATTTTTACTAATCCATACAATTATCAAGAGAATAAAGTGAAATAATGTATTACTATCAGTCACTGTTTCTGTATACCCTACCACTCCCGGCAAAAATAAAAAATCAAAATAAACTTCCTCAAAGCAACAAAAAAAGCCCTTATTTCCTCCTTTTACTCTGCTGAGCAGTACAAAACCTGGCTGCTCCTACCTCTCTTCAGCAGGTAGTCTTTTTTGGGATTTAGCCTTGGGGTCCTCAACTAAATGTCAAACAGCTCTCCTGGGAGTGTCTGGAAACAGGGCTATTTCTGGCTGTCATGACTAGGGGGAGTGCTACTGGCATTTCTGCGGAGGGGGTTAAGGGTTGTACTCCATGTCCTGCAATGCTTGGGACAGTCCTACAAAAGAAATAATTGTCCTGCCTAAAATGCACTCGTTTCCCTAGGCAAAAAAAATGAAGGCTTGTTGGTCATTTGATTTTCAACTGGGGCTTGCGGGTTGTCCTCAGTTTCAGATAGCCACACAAGGACTTTCAGGCTGAAGGCCCTTGAGGGCCACACTCGAGAAAGCAAAGCAGAGTGTAAAGGCCCATATTTCACAGTCTACAAACCATGACTTGTCCATCTCCCTTAATATCATTATGTTTGTAACTCACTACCAACCTACAATGGGACCATATCCCCTCCTTGTCACAGCAACCATGATTAACAAGTTGTTGTTATTATTACTATTATTATTATTTTGAGACAGGATCTTACTCTGTCGCCCAGGCTGGAGTGCAATGGCGCAGTCTCTGCTCACTGCAACCTCTGCCTCCTGGGCTCAAGGGATTCGCCTACCTTGGCCTCCTGAGTAGCTGGGATTACATGCGTGCAGCACTGTGCCTGGCTAATTTTTGTATTTTTTGTAGAGATGGGGTTTCACCATGTTGCCCAGGCTGGTCTTGAACTTCTGAGCTCAGGTAATCTGCCCAGCTGGGCCTCCCAAAGTGTTGGGATTACAGGCATGAGCCACTGCGCCTGGCCAAGTCTTATTTTTAATCTCCCAGAATGAAAGCTGGGAGGCTGCCCAGGGGAGCCATGGTACTCTGCAGGAGGCCTCCAGAATGTCCTCTATCTGGGTGCCAAAGACTGGTCTGGCCCTCTGTCAGGAATACCACCTGCCCTTGGCTGATGCTGGAGGACAATGTCACCCCGAGGTCCTCTCAGACAATGGCAGTGTTAATCCCATAGCCTCTGGCTCCTGCTGCCTCTCTCCATGGCTACCCCCCAGGTAATATCCTCACTCCCTGCCTGGACCATCTCTCACTGCAGTGAACTACAAAAAAGACTGTTTGAATTACTCTCACTCCAGGTGGCTTCCTCCCTCCCTCAACCTGCCACCCACTCTGCTCCTACAGCAAAGAGGCCCCTCAGCATCCCAGCCTCTGGCCCCCTAACCAGCAGTATCTGGGTGGAAGGAATCCTACATTCACCCTCCTTGGCTCCAAGGAGTCACTCGTGGACCCTTATCGCCCACTTTGAAATGATCCACCAGTATCATCATCTTTTTGGTTTTCCAGGTCAAAAGCAGAAATCATCCTGTTCTTCTTCCTGCACTCCCCACATCTTACCCATCTCTCTGTTCTACCTGCAAATTCTATCCCCAATCTGATTATTCCTCACCACCTCCATGGCTCCCACCCTAGACTTCAGCCCCAGCACCAAGACTTCTGGCCTGATCTCTTAGCTCTTCCCCTGCCCACAGGCTATCCTGTACACAACAGCCAGGGTAATCATTTTGAAATGTAAATCAAATGCTACCTCCCACTCTTAACCCCTCAACAGTTTCCAAAACATTTAAAATCAAAATTCTTGATCACGGTCTACAAGGATGGCCTTATGAGCTGCGTCCACCCAATTCTCACTGTGCATCCGTGATTTCCATTCCTACTACACTGAGCTCACTTCTGCGACATCTTGGTTTTCGCTCTGCTACCCCCATCTCTCTCCTCAGGTCTTCACTTGGATCTTTATCCTTATTTTCACTATCAGCTTAAGTCCATTCAGGCTGCTATAACAAAGTATCTTAGGACTGGGTGGCTTATAAACAGCAGAAATTTCTCATAGTCTGGAGACTTGGCAAGTTCAAGTTCACAGCAGATTCAATGTCTGAGGAAGGCCCACATTTTGGCTCATAGATGGTGTCCTCTCACTTAGAGGGAATAAGGCAGCTCTCTGGGGCCTCTTTTGTAAGGGCACTGCTTCCATTCATGAGGGCTCCACCTTTATGACCCAATCACGCCCAAAGGCCCCATCTTCTAATACCATCACATTGGCGATTAGGTTTCAACATACAGATTTTGGAGGCAGACTACTGCACAGCTTAAAATCCACCTCCCTAGGAGTCTTTTCTGACACCCCTCACCCAATGGAATCTTATTGCTGTTTCACTTTCATGTCAGTTGGTTTCCCACCCTGACTAGAATATAAACTTGAAGAAAATAAATAAAGGCCTCGCTTACTCAAAGCTGCATCCCCAGTGTCTAGCAGGTACTCAATAAATATTTTTGAACAGGATTTCACCAGTAGATGGCTAGATTTGAAAGATATGCCAAATATTATACTGCCAATCCAAAACTCAGTGGAATCTTTCACTTGCATGAGTTAACTGCACCTCTAAAATTGAGAATGAATTTAAGATCCACCCCCTGTTCATATCTCTATTTTAAGAAGAGAGGTACTTGGGCTGACATTAAACGAGTACCTAGAACTGGGCTGAGTGTGTTACATGTTACTGTATTTAAATCCAGCAACCTCTCAAAGGACCTGCCAGTGACATCAGTGGAGTTCAGACACACATGTGCCTCCTATACCTATACCTGGGTGGTGTCCAGCGGGCACTGGAGGCAGCCTGCTTTCTGCATGCACTCTGCCTCCCTCTTCAAAATGGACATTCTATCAAGTCACAAGAAAACAGGGCAGAGAGACCACACTTCAGATTTCAGAAATGCCTCACATCTAGTTGGTGGAATGCCAGGCTCTAGGCCCAATTCTGTCATTATCTAGGTCCAGCTGTGTAATTCTGGACACCTTAGCTGACCTTTCTGGGCCTCAACTTTACACCCGCAAAAGGGATTTGTGTGGCTATACGGATGGTCTTGAAGGAACACTCCAGCCCCATCATTCTATAATTTGGGAATAGGACGTGGTTTTTATTAACCTATTTTGCTGTGGACACTGGCACCTCACATTTTCTATACAGAGTGTTGCCTTAGAAGTCTGGGGAATACGGTGCTGGCATCATGGAATCTCTACAGCAAAGCTGTCATCTGTTCTAAACTAAAAGAGAAATCAGCAGGCACTCCTAGCACCACATGTACCTCTTAATTTTATATCCAGAAGCTTGCCAAGACCAAAAATACACATTATTCAATATTTACATCAGGTCTCTGAGAATCACATTGCCCATTCTGCACTTAAATGCACTGCATTAATTTGAAGAGAAACGGTGTGGCAGGGAGAATGCTAACCAGATTAAAGTAAGACTGTTTTAAACACCCTTTCTCCGTTTTTAATGGCACTTGAAGTGTATTCCTGCAAGGATAAGATGAAAAGTTGTGGCCTAATGATACCTAACACAATAACTTCATAATTGTTGGGGAAAAAATCATTCAAAATTAATCTCAGTTCCCCCACTTATAAGCACTACCACTTAATAAGCTTCTACCATGTGCAACATAGACAATATAATTCTAGCCCTCCTAGCAAATTCTGCAGTAAAATTCTCAGTTTATAGATGAGCACCTAAGAGAAGTCATACTTCACAGGAGTTTCATGAAAACCATTTCTGCCTTGTTTCCACCAAACAATGAAGGCAGGGGAGAGAGGCCTTCTATAAATATTTGCTGGATGCAAGATTCTTTTCAAAACGACAAAATAAGTTTCATATGTAAGTCTGGATGCAACACCCTTCACCATTCCTCTCATTCTAAGTGGCTCATTTAAACCTGGAAGGGCTTAATAAACTAATCTGGCTGATTGTACACTGACCGCAGAGATTCGCCTTCTCCCGGGAAAACTGCAGTCGAGTGTAGGGAATCGAGATACTTTGGAGAAGATCGCAGACCTTCCTATTCCATAGGCCAAAAATTTCTAAAAATCAAACAAGTTAACTGCGTTCTTAGCCAGTAATAAACTGCCTAGAAGAGGTCTTAAGTTTTATCATCAATTTTTCTTTATGTGCTGTAATTCTCTCTCGGAATACTAACCAGGAGATAAGTGTTTAAAACCCCAGGGAAGTCAGCTGCTACTCTCAGAACTCGTGCCCTCCTCAGCACAAAGCTTCCCACGGCACAGTGATCCATTGTATCAACGCCTCTCAGGGCCTAGGGCACAAGGAAATTGCAAGGCTGCAAAACAAAGCAGTTTCAAGCCAGAGGCCTCCAAACAGTGCAGCCCTAAAAACGGACGCCTGTACTCGTTTTCGAAGAAAGTCTCAGAATCCTTACAGTATTACGCTGCTGGGGAAAACTTCAGCAGTGAGAAGGCCTAAGTTTGGAGGAAAAAGAAGCCGGAAGCATACAAAAGAGCAAGTAACCAGTTCTCCCACGTGGGCCGCAGGCAGCAAGCAGAGTCAGAGAGCGGAAGCTGGAGTCCCGCAAGGCACCAGGAGACGGTCACAGAAGCTGCAGGCGCCCGGACACCTGCTGACTCCAGCCGGGTGTCTTTCTTGGGAGAAGAGTGGTTCTCAGGAATGGTGGCGGCATGGGCGCAGCCTCTCCCATCCATGATCCCTCTCTCTAAAGGGGTGCCTACGCCCTACGGGGTGCGGGTGCAGATACGCCAAAAGGTGTTGTGTGTGTGTTGGCGTGCGGCAGGGGGATCATTTGCAAGCGTACCCTCTCCTCGCGCGGGAAGTGAGTCCCGAGTGCCGCGCCCCAGTCCCTCCCCGCGGCTGCAGGGGCGCACGGGCCGGGCGCATGGCCCCGGAGGCTCGGTCCCCCGGGGCGGGGGCGAGAAGGCATCCGGCAGGGCGAACCGCTGCGGCTGGGAGGGCTCATCTCACCTTCACGGCGGTGGTGGTGGTGCCAGAGGCCATGTCTGCACGGTAAAGGAAGCTGCAGTGGGCGAGCGCTCGGGACTAAGGGAACCAAGCCAGCCACAGGCTGTGCCAACCTCACTGCGCGGGAGTGAGCAGTGCGGAGACCCGGGGCGGGCCTTGACTCCTCCTCTTCCTCCCCGGGACAGCTGGATTGGCTACTTGTGTGGGATCTCCCCCGCCACCCCTTCCCCAAATCGAAGTTCCCGCGTTCCGCCCCTTTTGCAGACCTTTCCGGTTCTCCAGGTTTTTGTCGTTTTTTTTTTCATCTCCAGTTATAACTAACGGATAATGATAATAATGGAGACCATTTATAGAGCGCTGTATTGTTCCAGACTGTGTGTTTTGCACTTTAATTGGCTTACTTAACTTTCGCTAAAACCCTATAAGGAAGAGCAGCACTTCCCGCTTGGCCCAATATTAGTGGCGTCGGAGGCCTCAGCTGCAAAATCTGGCCCGGCGGCATTCCAGAAGTTCTCGCGGGAGGGAGAATCCTCACCAAGGCGGGAACTGGCCGGCCACTGAGATTCTCTTAGGCAGCTAACGCCGGGCGGCCGCCGCGTGGGGGGGCATGGTTTGTCCTTCCTGCGGCTGCGAACCCACCGCGGGTTTGCGTATTTCCCTTGATTCCTGGAGGACAGAGCTGGGATGGACTTGACCCAAGACTTCAGGGATGACGAAAGGGAAATAAACAGTAACGTACTACTGGATAATCTTTCTGATTTACGAACTATGATTTACTCATCTTCAATTTGAGGGGCCGCTTTTAAGGGATGGAGACCTTGCGCAACTCCCAGTCTGGCTCTACCTGGCTGGGGGCATCTTTAACCCATTCTACGCCGGAGCGGCATCGAATACACCTGGATTCAGAATCCAGACTCAGGTCTCCATCATTCAACACTAGCAGGACGCGCACACACACACACACACACACACACACACACACACACACACACACACACACCCACCCACCACTAGCCCTTTACAGGGATAATCCCTCATGCTCAAAGCCCCCATCCCTTCCCTACTGGGATAATCCAATTTAACCTTCCTTGATGGATTAAGCGTTCTGAAACAAAATAATGGGTGGCAAGGATCTTAAGGGTGGACTCTGAGATGTAGAAATGCTGCAAATTAGCCTGGAGGTGGGAGGAGGGCCGAGAAAGGGGATGCTTTCCTCTTTCCTTACAGCGGCAAAATACGGAAACAAAACACAAGTACAATTTAATTCAAAATACCACTGTATGATGTTAGCCTGGATGCTGCTCATAGAACCTATTTACTTAAACAGTATAGACTTTCGTCCTCTCATTACTATATGCTTTAGGTCTAAATTTTCTCACAATGTAAAGTTTTCTTTCTTCTGTTACAATCATCTATTTCTTTTAAGTTATAAAATGCAATGGCAAAGAGGAATGAAAGTAGAATCTGAGTGCTCCTTTGAGGTACAGGAGACAGAGAGTCCTTCGTGGATGAAGACAATGTAGCTTTCTAGGGGCCTTTCTGCCGATTGCTCTATTGAGGAGCAGGAAGCCCACCACTCAGAAGTGAACCATTGATGGCACAGGGATGCCCTAGGCTTTATGGCCGCTACCTAAGTAGGGGATCCTAGCCAACTTAAGTGACTTGATATGATTAACAAGTCCAGTTTCTACTCAGCACTGCCTCTCTGCTAAAAGTTAGACGCTGTAACCAAGTTAGATCCTGTAAGCATAAAATACCCCTAGGCACAGGAGTTGGAAACTTGGGGAGGACCAGGCTGGACTTCTGGACTTTTCTACTATAACTTGCATGTAAGGGCTCAAGCATTTGCTCTTGAAGATGTGATGTCTGTGAAGAGGAAATTCTTCTAAAGTTTGAATTTCATATAAACTTACATGTGACAAAATACTATTCTACTTTTGATATTTTCTCAACCACTTAAGATTATAAAAAAACATTCTCAGTTCAAAGCTGTACAAAAACAGGTGGAGAGCTGGGTTTGGCCAAGGTCTTGGGCCATTGTTTTCCGCTCAGGGTAGTGCCTGAATCAAATGACCCCTTGCTACCCAGACTTGGATAACCCTTGGGTAAGCTTGTGGGACAGTGCTTTCTTTAGTGCAGTATCTTTGAAAAGGTAGGCAGTAATATTTTTGCCTTATTTCCAAGTTTTGGGTCATGTTTTTTCTTAGCAAGCCCTAAAATAAAAGGAAGACAAAATTTTCAATAATTTTCAATACGCAGAAATTTTCAGTGGTCTCCCTTTTTGATTACAGTGTCAACAAGACAAGGAGAGTCAGTCTATGAACATAGATTTTGCCCTGCCGTTCTGTTCTTATCCTATAAATCCCCCTCTGTTAACCTGTACCCTTGCTTTTCTAAAGATAATTATCAAGAACTAGGTCACCTTACAACAATTCTGATTATGAAACAGTATAAAGGTTTCAACAACTTCTCCCGTTTTTGATAATCTCTCATAAATGTCTTCCCAACTTCTAGGTCCTAGCCAACAAAGTACTGAAATGGTTATCACCAGTAGCTGACTATGTTGGGTCTTGAGCAGTGGTTCTTCAGTGTCCTCCAGTTCCCTTTTACTAAACATGTTATTTTTGAAGTCGTCTCCAAACCATTCCAGAATCATCAAATATTCAGGAGGAAGTATTCACACAAATGCATGAAATGTATCACCTCAGCCAACCATATCAGCTTTCCCACTGAATTGTTATATTTCCGCCCCTGACCAGTATGTCTGTCCTGGATGGGTACTACAAAATGGGCCCAAGCTGGCTGGTAACCCATCCTCATCTGAAGGTATTAAAGCTGGCAAGTTGTCATGGCCTAAGAAACTCACATAACTCCCCACTACCTTGTAGATATTTGGGCCAAAACAAAAATTCTAAATAACATGGAGGTGTACTTAGAGATCCCCAATTGTGTGTGAATCAGATCTTTTTACAATACACCTGTATCACAGCCACAATGAGTAGGGACATTTTGGCCACTACTTTTGACAATGGATTAGAGTCCCACATTGGAAGCTTTGTGAAAAACCTAAAGTTCTATTAGCAAGCAGCCACTCTAGATTTAGCAGAACATTGTTGAAAAAGTATCTGGGGGAACAATAAGTAAACTAATTGTAATAATGACAGTAATACATTTTAAAAATTATTGCATCTTCAGATTCTCAGCCGGGCAAGCCTATGCCAGCATGAAGAAGCCAAAGATGTCTGAACTGGTATAAATTCAGGTTCAAAATCCACAACATCATCATTGTGCACAGTGTGGTCATTGGGAAGAAAAAAGTTAACCTCAGAGAGACTCAATGCCTTTAATAAAATTGTGTCCAAAGAAACTTCTCCACAGGCAATTATCAGAATAATCAACTTCTCTTTACCCTGCCCAAGAAGGAAAAAAAATGTACTGAAAAGAAAATAGTGGCTAGTGTTTATTAAGAAGCAAAATATATGCAAGTATGTACCAGGCCAGTCCTTAGGTAAACGTCTGAAAAAACATTGAATATAATTGGGTAAGTGTATAAGAGATTTGTCTGCAATCCAAGTTCTCTTAACACTCTTGATTGTAAATAACTGAACAAATTATTGATCTAAAAAATACAGCTATGTGTCTTTACCCTGACTCTGCAGTATAGACCATGATACCACATAAACATTAACATTTTAGTAACTAGAGACTTAGATATTTTTGTCATAGAAAGCCTAACTAATTGAACCTTTCTAAATTTCTTATAGGTTAGTATGTGACTATTACTCTAAAACTTTAAGGAAATAAGAACAAAAAACAAAGAGAAGTGTTCCATTCTCCCATTATCATAGTGATAAAACAAAATAAGTAGTATGTCACAAGTGAAGAAAATATTACTGAAATCTAATATTAAAAATGAATTTATTGCAGGTACTTTATAGAGGGAATTGCAAGTGATATACTAGGTTTCTCAAAAAATATTTACATCACATTTTAGGTGGCAATTCCTTATAATGACCTTTAATGAAAGTGGAGAGTCCAGTTATAAAGTGTAACCTGGCATCTGTGTTTTGGTTGAGGAAAGAACCCCATGCTTTAAAATGAGATAAGTAGGGTCAGTTTTGACAGTCTGCTTTAAAGTTGGTATGCTCCAGATAGTTGGAATTAGCCATATGTTTCTTGTTGCAATAGAATCAAGTTCTCCTTCAGTTTTCTTTATTCGTTACTTCTATTCGAAGTCCCCTTTACCCTAGAAATAGACTTCATTGCAAGTCACCTTGTCTTGTCTTCAAAGTTCACTTCAAATTGTATCTCCCCTATCATTTCTGAAACTGTACTGAAGATGACTCAAGTTGCATATAATTTGGATTTTTTGAAGTAAAATCTCCCCGTTTTTCACTTTTCTTAGATTAATGCTGCACATTAAAAGCATATTCAGGTTAACAGAATAGCCATCTACCCTGGAATCCCAGGATCTTCACATATCTGTTATAAATAATAATAGGTATTATTATTTCTGTTATAGGATAAGCAAAGTGTAAGATTAAGCCCTGAGCCCTATACCTTCCTCAGTGAAAGAGAAAGTATGTTCAATCTTGCTCTAAAGAGACATGATTCTCAGCTTCTGTGCTTTGTATAGAAAAGGGCCAAAAAGTAATAGATACTCAGATGTATTTTAATATCACAGATGCAACATAATCTCTCCTTAGCATGTCAGGATCTAGGCTATGATGAAAGACCCATATAATGAGCTCTTATGTGACCCACTGCTCTTTATTCCACTTTAAAAACTTAAGGCAGGAAATAAGTCTAAAAGCATTGCTTTTCTTCTCTGCCAAATCCATGTGCTGTCTGTACATACAATCCTAAAAACAAATTGGGAACACAGTCGTCATATTTGTCTTCTGAGCATCTTCAAGAGCAGCAACAAAACAGCTAATATTTATTAAGAGCCACATATTCTTCATTTAATCCTCACAGCCATTAATGTGGTTGCTATTATAGTTTCCATTTTACAGAGGAGGAGAGACAGAGAAGTTGAATTGCTATAACTTCATCTTTTCTGCTTATTTGCCTCTCCCCAAAGCTTCCTTGTCTGTTTGGAATCTTCAGGACTTCCCTCTCTCTAGCCCATCAAAATGTCAATCAAACCTATCAAACCTGTTAAGTTGCCAAAATCAGCTTAAAATGTTACCTCACCCAGGGGTTTATGAATTTTACAGGTATTAAGCCTTAAATTGAGATAATTAAATTCTAGGTAGGATGTGATGTTTGAGAAAGGACAAGTGTCGGTGTTATTATCACTATCATTGCATGAGGAACATGAGGCTCAGAGCATTTAAGAAGTCTTCTCAAATTTATATAATGAAAGTATTTGAGATTCAGTCCTGAATCTGTCCTAATTGTAAAGTCTAAACTCTTGATTAATTATTATTTTTTCCACGGTTGAGATTCAGAAAACAACACCCCAAAAATGAAGGCCTCAGAAGCAGCCTCCAAAGCAAAAGTTTTTGTCTGACCTTCTCCTGCCTGTCTTTCATGCCCATTATCCCCCGATGCTACTATAGAAACTAGAATCCTTCTTCCCTAAGGTGGATAATAGAAACCAGAAGACCTTTTCCCTAAAGCCAGCCATAAAACCTAAACATATTTCTCTAACTTTCCCTCTGCCTTTCTGTGTAGAAGGTAAGAACCAAAAGATATGCAAATATGGCCATGAAGAAATTATCTGACCTATCTTGTTTGACTGTGGGTTATAAGACCCCCATTCCAGAGAGAAACCTGACTCATACCCATAAGGAAGGAATCCTACACAGAGAGGCCAAGAAGAATCTAGACAGTTTGCTGGGTTTCCCCACTCAGTCTGTTAGCAGTATGTCATGCCCTTTTTGTCCAATCATATTTCTACATGGCTGTCCATACTTTTTTGAACCTGTGGAATATAAATCATTAAGCCAAGGGAAAAATGACTAAGCCAAGGGAAAAGTCAAGCCAGGAACTATGTTAGGCAAACCTGCTTCCCATTTTATTCCTGGATAAGATCGCTACAAATATAAGAAGCTACATACCTCCCTCACAATTTGCCCAAGGAAATTCCTTGTGGACAAAAGACAGACAGAACTCAAAGTCATCCCTCTGAGGCTCACCTGAGACAAATGCATATCTGATTGCTTTCTCTGCCCTATTGTTTATGTAAAAATGCAGATTCACTGAACCAGACTAAATTGTGTATGCAGTGGAAGGCCGATCATGGACCTGAGGCTGTGTCACCGGTGCATCCTTAACCTTGGGCAAAATTATCTTTTGAAATTGACTGAGACCTGTTTCAGATATTTTGAGTTAACAAAGCTAATCATAAAAATAGAAAATTTTCCCTGGATCTTTGGTCTTCATTCTGAAGGCTCCTATGTGTTCACGTGAAATAAATTTGTATGCCTTGTCTCCAACAGGAAAGTTTCTCTACACCATCATGTGCTAGTCCTTAAACTTAGTGCTAAGAGAGAAAGATGTATGATCTGTATACTCTCTGAGCCCTTAAGAAACTCCTGATCTGGTGAGAAGAGTCAGAAAGAGAAGTCAAATATTATAAAACAATGTGATAAGGGTAAGGTTGGATACTGTGAAAACACAGAGCTGGGCACCTTTTAGAGTGTTCCTGGAGAAAGTGAGTCTTAAGGGATGAGCTAAGAAATTAGAGAGGTGAGGTGTGTGTATGTGTTGTTAGTGGGGAACTTGGGTATTAAGGAAATTGAAGTGCAGGAGATAGTCATTTAGATAATGAATCATGTGGTCCATTAATACTAAGAAAAAATAAATTTGATTAGATTTGATTAAGAAGTTGTTAATGGCCTTTATCCTGAGCAAAAACAAAAATTTGTTTCAGAGCCAGAAAAATAGTATGAAGGAAATGCCAAAGACAATGAGATGCCATTAAAATGACTTTGCTAGTAGAAGGTGGTCTCTTCCATCTGGCTCTACCATCCTCTGATCATCCCTGTGACTTTAGAGTTGTGACCTCTTGGAAACATTAAAAGCAACCCATGATGATGGTGGTGGTGACTTCTATCTACCCAAATCAGGCAATAAAGAAAGTGAGAAAGAATTAATCACAAAATCACTTTGATGGTGTAAACTTGAAGTCCCTGGTTGATGAAACAGTTGTAAAAAACCTCAGAGGTCCCCCTGCAAGACAGATGGAATCACTGAGGAAGCAGATCACTCTCAGGACCTATTTCTGGTCTCACTCACATCTCTGACCTATGTAGCCGTATTGTGAGCATAAACGCTTGACCCACAAAGCTCTGCTCATCCAAATTGTAAATGATTCCCTACACTTGGACCAGGAAAGAGTGACCATCAGCCTGGTTTGGCTGGGATAGTCCTGGTTTATACCTACTGTAGATCAATTAACAAGTTTTCATTATTTTTAGTGTTCCCCTTTTCCCTCTCAAATGTGTCCCAGTTTAGAAGATATATTTTTTGCTCACTCTAGGTAAGTGCCTTTCCACCATGGGATGGTTTTGAATTAAATATAGAAATGTTGAAATAAAGCAAACATAGCATTTGTGCTAAATTTAAAGAAAAACTCTGTTTCTTATTTAAAACTTTATACAGTATATAAAATACATAGAATTTCAGAGGTTATCCTCATAATTCCAATTGAATGTGCAATTGATTTTAAGTTTGATTTTAAGCTAAAAGGCAAAAATAATTTGACTAAGTTTCTGTATATTATCAGATTATATAAGGTACTTTGATTTGTTATATTTCCTGAGTATAAATAATTTTATTTCAAGCATTATCTGAGTTCTTGGAAACATTTTGTTTATAGGTATTGTAAATTCGTCCTGTCAGATATTTGAAATGCTTAAAAATTAATGTCAAATTTTTGAAAAACTGTTTAAAATATTTAATCGAATATAATTAAAGTACTGAGGAAAATTATTCTGTTCAATTTAGAAATGTTAATCCAAAAATAGCTAATACAGTAACCAATAAAAAAGTAAAGGTGATATTTCTCATTATACTCAACTTGTAAACAGTATAACAAGATTCGTAAGTTGAACAGAAATGCTTAAGGAAGACTTGTTTTTAAATTTTCTGACTTTTAATACAATTTAAAACCCAAATAGCTTTTAAATACTTCTTCACACACAGAGCTCTCATCCTTATTTTACCCTGGAATTTTTTTTTTCAAATACCCAATACAAAACTCACATGGACTATTGCCTCAAGAACAAAACTCTGGCAAATTGGAGAGAGTGTGAACAGCCTGTGGATGAGGAAAAGAAACAACAAACCTGTACTTCATAAAGTCTGGATGAAAAGGGAGGACATACTGGGAGAAGAACAGCAGAGGATAGGTAGTCAATGGGGTATTTTTTTTTTTCTTTTACTAATGAGAGAGTTTTGAGCATGTTTGTAAGCAGGTGAAAAGAAGTTGACAAAGAAGAAAAAGTGGAAGACACTAAGAGAGGTATGGCTAATGGCCCAAGATCCCAGAGGAATGGGATCAGAAGCTCTGACAGAAATCATAGTCCTCTATTAGAATGGAGACATGGGGCTGGAAGAAAGGAGGTAAGAATGGGGCCTCTAGATAATTTAAGAGTAGGTGCTGTGAACCTAAGAAAGACGACTCTTGATGGTATAATTTTCTTAATAAAGTAAGAGATAAGGGTTGCATAATGAGTTTGAGAAAAGATGACAAAGATTTGACCATGTCAGATTAGAGACCATGAATCAGAAATGGTATCAATATGCAAGGGCGTGTAACTTTTTCTGACAGCCCCTCACCCTTGTCTGATCAGATAGGACCTCAAGGAATTGAGGATGTTGGGGAGTATGAGTTTATCTTATCAATCAAAGAAAGCCAGCCCTGTGGGGAACAATGAAGCCATGAAGGACCTGGATGATGGGGGAAGGTGGAGGATCAAGGGGGTGGAGGATCAAGGGACTGGAGGGCTTAAAGGAATCTAATAGCCATGAGGGTAGGGTGAGGGAATGTGAAAGAGGGAAGGAGAGGAGGTCCTGGAGGGAGATATCAGAGCTCAAGGTTTTAGAAGAGTAGTAAGTTCTAAAGGTTATGGCAAGATCCAAGAAGTGAGCAACTGAATTAGTCAGATGGGGGAAAGGGGGAAGGTGGTTTGTTTGTTTTTTTAAATCTCTGTGTGTGTATTGTCTACATTCATATTGCGTCTCCTAGAACTGTGGCAGATAGGACTTGGGGTAACACGAAGACCATGATACAAGGTCCAGCTGTTGGAGTGGCTGGTAAATCAAAGCCACAGGGATGATCAGAGGATGGTAGAGCTGGATGGAAGAGACCACCTTCTAAGAGTATTAGTTTTTCTAGAGGCCATGGAAGCAAACCAACCGGGAGTTGGCAATGAGAAACCAGGAGATTGCTACCCTTCATCACAGTCCCCTAGTATGTAGGGAATGGAAGAATATCAACCTCCTTAAGAGAAAGCTGTAGAGTAAAAGGATAGGCAGATTTCAGTAAAGGAAAATAGATGGAAACGGTGACTTAAAATGAGGGTGCAGTGGTAAAGAGGCTTACTAATTACTAAACTAGCACTTCGTAAGAATGCAGTGGGAAATGTAAAGTACTGAGGGAAAGTGGAAGAGGAGTCTTTTTTGCTTGCTATATTTTTCTTAATTTTATTGTTAATTGACAATAATTGTATATATTCAGGAGATACATGTATATATATCCTGAATTGTATATATTCAGGAGATGTTATATATGAACATATATGCACTTTATAGAATAATTAAATCAAACTGACATATTTTCTACCTCAGATACTTAGCATTTCTTTATGTAAGAACATTTCAAATCTACTCTTTTAGTAATTTTGAAATATATAAAACATTATTCTTAATTATAGTCACCATGCTGTGCAATAGATCACAGACTTATTCCTTCTGTCTAACTGAAACTTTGTGCCTTTTGATCAACATCTTCCCTTTCCGCATTCAAATAATCCCCACCTCCAAATCTCCAGCCTCTGGTAGGCACCATTCTACTCTCTACCTCTATGAGTTTGACTTTTTTAGATTCCATATATAAGTAAGATCATGCAGTACAGTATTTGTGTTCCTCTGCCTGGCCTATTCTACTTAGCATAATTTTCTCCCGGTTCATCCTCATTGTCACAAAGGGCAGAATTTCCTTCTTTTTCTAAAGGTTGAATAATATTCAATTGTGTTTCATCTTTATCCATTCATTCATAATGGACACTTAGGTTGCTTTCATGTCTTGGCTATTGTGAACAATGCTTCAATAAACATGAAAGTGCACGTATCTCCTTGACATACTCATTTCATTTTCTTTGGATATATGTCCAGAAGTGGATTTGCTGGATCATGGTAATTGTATTTTTATTTGTTTAAGGAGACTTTGTACTGTTTTCTGAAGTGATTGTACTAATTTACCTTCCTACCAACTGTGTACAAGGGTTCACTTTTCTCCGCATCCCCCTCCAACACTTGTTCTCTTTCATCTTTTTGATAATAGCCATTCTAATAGAAATGACTTGATATCTCATTGTGATTTTAATTTGCATTTCCCTGATGATTGATGATGTTGAATAGTTCTTCATGTATCTGTTGGCCATTTGTCTTCTTTTGAGAAATGTCTACTTTGGTCCTTTGCCCATTTTTTAAATCAGGTTATTTGTTTTCTTGCTACTGAATTGTTTTAGTTCCTTATATATTTTGGATATTAGACCCTTATCAGAAGTAAGATTTGCAAATATTTTATCTGAATTCATGGGTTGTTTCTTTACTGTATTATTTCCTTTGCTGTCCAGAAGCTTTTTCTGTTTGATACAGTCCCATTTGTCTATTTTTTCTTTTATTGCCTATGCTTTTCAGGTTGTATCCAAGAAACCACTGTCCAGACCAGTGTCAAAGGGCTTTTCTTCTATGTTTTCTTTTAGAAATTTTACAGTTTTGGGCTTTACATTTAAATCTGTAATCTATTTTGAGTTGATTTTTGTATATGGAGTGAGATGAGGGTCTAATTTCATTCTTCTGTGGGTGGATATCCAGTTTTTCCAACACCGCTTATTGAAGAGACTGTCATTATACTCACTGTGTGTTCTTGACATCTTTGTCAAAACTAAATTGACCACAAATAGGAGTTTATTTCTGAAATTTCTGTTGGGTTCCACTGTTCTATATGTCTGTTTTTATGCCAGTACCATGCTAGGATTTTCAAATTGTTGTTTTTCCTTTTATTGTTAGTTGGCACAAAATAATTGTATGTATTGTGGGATACAGTGATATTTTGGTACATGTATATCATGTTGTTTGGGAAAAACTCTCAAACCATTTTTCCTGTGCTCTCACACCATAACAATCAACACAGGAGACTTCTGTGATCCAAAAATATGTGTTTATTTTCCCCCTCCAGCAAGCAAGCAGTCAATTCTGCAGGAGGACCCAGCTGGGTGTCCTCTAATTTAATTCCAACTATCTACCCAGATATAGCATCAGATCCCACAGGTTAGGAGCTTACTCCCACAAGACCATCCCCTCCTTCCCCCCGGTTGCAAGTCCAGGCTTCTGGAACTTCGGACTGACTGGCTTCAAGTTGGGGTTTCCATGAACCACCGCCCCTGCCTTTGGGTTCGATTAATTTGCTAGAGTGGCTCACAGAACTCAGGGAAGCACGTTTACTGATTTATTACGAAGGGTATTTGAAAGGATACGAATAAACATCCAGATGAAGAGATACATAAAGTGAAGTTTAGAAGGGTCCTGAGCACAGGAGCTTCTGTTCCCATACAGCTGGGGTGCACCACCTTCCTGGCACGTGGAGGAGCTCTTCATATCATGGAGATATGGCAGTCCTGTTGTACTGGTGATTGTTTCAAGTGGCTAGATTGATGAGTAGGCATGGAGTATTGGTGATCATCTAAGAAGCTTCTTATCCAACTGTGAAAATATCTCTGGAGTAGAGGTGTGTAAAGGGATATATGATGTTGCTGAGGGCTTCCTAGAGCTCCCCAAAAGTCACGTACCAGATACACAGTTTTATCCTAGACCATCTCACAATAATTGCCACAATTAAGTTAAAGCATTAGACACAAATCTTGCTCATAAAGTAATATATTCCCATCAACCTCATTTATCTCTTTATTTAAAAGTGTTGGCTGGGCACGGTGGCTTCCGCCTGTAATCCCAGCACTTTGGGAGGCCGAGGCGGGCGCATCACCTGAGGTTGGGAGTTCGAGACCAGCCTGACCAACATGGAGAAACCCCGTCTCTACTAAAAAATACAAAAATTAGCTGGGCATGGTGGCGCATGCCCGTAATCCCAGCTACCTGGGAGGCTGAGGCAGGAGAATCGCTTGAACACGGGAGGCGGAGGTTGCAGTGAGCCGAGATTGGGCCATTGCATTCCAGCCTGGGCAACAAGAGCGAAACTCCGTCTCAGAAAAAAAAAAAAAAAGTGTTATGTTTATAATGCACTTAAAGAGGAAGCAACAAGTTGTCTGTTCTGTGTGTCATGAATGGATTATATCATGTTCACTGATCCAGCCCATCCTCTCCTTCCTCCCCTCTCTTCCCTTCAACTTCTACCCTCTTTTCCTCTCTTCCTCAGGTTACTTATAAGGCCAACCATCACAAATTTGCTACAACTGAACTGAGAAACTCGAAGGACACTTCAAAACAGATTTCAATTGAATTTGGTCTTGAGATTCTTCACTTTTCTTTCCTTGTCACGTTGGTCACAATTTGGTATCCAGTTATCTCAAATAGAGCATAATTCATAGGTTCATGATATAGTTATATTCATTAGATGAATGAATAAGTGAATGACTAAATGAATGAATGAATGAAAAACACATTATTATGGTTTTAGTTTTAGCAAAAGAGAAAGTTCAGAAATGCTAAGGAACGTGAACACCAGGGGGCATCAAAAGTTTGCTTTTTTTTTTTTTTCTCAAAACTGCCGTTTAAAATAGTCTAAAACCTGAGTCATATTGGCTTCATAAGAGAAAGTGCTAGAGAGAAAGGGGGAAGAGGAAGAGAGAAGTTATAACTTAAAGGTTAATTCTAAAGTGGTAAGTGTACTCTACTGCAGTTAAGTTGCTTCTGTAACAGTGCATGTGGTTTTTCTTATATAGTTATATACCAATGACCAGCAGATGACACCACTTCTTTTGACCAGCAGATGGCACCACTTGACCTCACGGGTCAAGGAGTACAGTGTAGGACCAGATTTTGGAGGATAAACAAACTTATATATAGGGGATGAAATCTTTCACAAACTTTCTGTAGAAAAACTACTAAAGTAAAATAAATATTAAGTAGAGGATTAAGCCCTGTAGGTCTCAAATACCTTAATTTTTAAAAGGTAGAATTTTAACCAGAGGTATATTTTTCATTTTGAAACAAATAACTAAAATGTTTTTAAATGTCAAATTTAAGACTGAGAAAAGGTGAGCTGTAATTGAGAGAAATAATATGGATTTCACTGTGTACTTTTAGAATATTCCTTTATCAGATTTTTCAATGACCAATTAATTTACAGATATTAGCCAAAAGAAAGACAGTTGCACACAGACACAATACTGTTAGATTACTGATTAATAGCACTAAATGATTTCCTCCATTGTCCTTGGCTATATAATTTAAGTGTCAACAGAGTACTTCAGGTTCTCTTATGTACTATCAGTTATTTACCTTTTCTAAACATTTAACTACTTTAGTTGGATACTTATAATCAGATAAAAACCGGAACAATGTCTGTAGTTAGAGTACTTGTAGTGCAAACGAAAATGCAGACCCACTGGTTTTTGAGAGTGACAGCACTTGACCCGAAACCTTAAACATGCTTGTGAAACTTCCATCTGGGTGAAGGAGCAGAGGCCAGACTAGCACTTAGTTTTCTTTTTGGATCTTCCATGCCTTAGTCATGCAGATAAGTAGTAACTGCTTGAATGGGAATAAAAAGCATTCCGTCGGATTTCTGTGTATAATGAAAAGTCCCCGTCTTTGGCTCTTTGATTTCCCACATGAAGCTCAGCTTGGATATTACTAGGATAACAAAGAGCTCTAGAGAAAACAAAAGGGCATATTTGCTTAAATTGCTGTTTGCATCAAAAGAAACTGC
Organism: Pongo abelii; assembly: GCF_028885655.2. Taxonomy (NCBI): domain Eukaryota; kingdom Metazoa; phylum Chordata; class Mammalia; order Primates; family Hominidae; genus Pongo; species Pongo abelii. The sequence goes on from NC_071998.2 coordinate 36,317,286, forward strand.
CTAATGGGGTTATCGCTAGGTCAGACTGCACTCTGTTTTCACCAAGGCTGAATCAAGACCAGATGAATACAGGAGGGCTGGGTGGGATTAGAGTCTTTAAGCACCAGTATTTTAATAAAATTCTTCTTGGCAAAACTATCTCTGAGCCTTCTGTTTTATTAGCAACTGAAAGATACATAAGTAAGAGATTGGAAATACTGAAGTGATCAACTACTAGGAAATGACCCTTAGGTTTAATTTTATTTCCACACACACACACACACAAAAACAAAACAAAACAAAACAAAAAAACCACTGTGCCATATGGGAGAAAACATGATAGAGAAGCAAGGTCTAGACCCATACTCTCTGACTCTACACTATTTGGTGTTGAAGCTTATGACACTCGGCTTCAGTTTCTTCATCTGTAAAATTAGGGTGATTATCCAGGGTTTGTGTGAGAGTTCAAGTTAATACTTGTAAAGCACTTGGAACATGGTAAGTACCGAATGTGTTAATTATGATGATGATTCATTCATTCATTTAGTCATTCATGATGATGGTATACTAGCTACTGCATGAGGTGTTGAGAATACACAGATTGAAAAGATACTGTCTCTGCCTTTGGGGAACTTAGTCTTTTAGGAGTCAAGAAAATAAATAAGAGCAAAATATTATAATAAGGAGGTTATATAGAGTTTTGGGATAGGGAGTGACAAGGGAGGGTATGGTGAGTTTGGCCTGGGTAGGGGTGAGGGATGCCTTGAAGAAAGGCCCTTGAGCTGAATGAACTGTGCAATATGTATTTGCAGGCAAGAAAAGGGAACAAGGAAGGGCTTTTGGACATGTGGTGAAGGCAGACCTGGGCAATATGTGTTGAAGGGCACCAAAGTAGGAACCAGTGTGGTACATTCAAAGAGCTGCCATTCTTGGAATGTGGTCAGAGCACAGGGTGTGAGTATAAGGGGGCAGAGTGAGAGATGAAGCCTTTCGGGTGGACATAGGTCAGAGTCCAGCATTGGAAACAGGAATCCAGGGGTTAATTTGGAAATTAGATGAGGTTTGTTTCGCTCATTCATTCATTCATTATTTATTTATTTATTAGAGACAAGGTCTCACTGTATTACCCAGGGGGGCCTCAAACTCCTGGCCTCTAGGAATCTTCCTATGTCAACCTCCCAGGTAGCTGGAATTACAGACATGTGCCACCATGCATGCCTAGTATTTTTTAAAAATAAGCTGTCAACATTTACAACTTAGAAACCTCTACATGAAAAAATAGGGATTTCCAAGCTTTCTAGAAAATTTGGAGTGTCTTGCAATATCATTCTCTAATTCCAACACAGTATCAGTGGATGACATGTGCACTGACCAGTTTGTCCCTGGCCTCTTCCTCTCACATTCAGTCCCAGCCTTGCCTCTAATCCCATGAGCATTGGTGTTTCTGACCTTTACATAGCACCCTAAAGACTTCTGATATTATTCTACAGGGCATGCAGAGCATTGAAATGTTTTAAGCAGGAGGTTCTACTGGAGGAGGGATTGAAGGACAAGATGGTAAATTGTTTTCATCTTTTAACAAAGTTCTGAGGCGAGCCAAGATGGCCAAATAGGAACAGCTCTGGTCTACAGCTCCCAGAGTAAGCGACGCAGAAGACGGGTGATTTCTGCATTTCCATCTGAGCTTTGAAGAGAGCAGTGGTTCTCCCAGCATGCAGCTGGAGATCTGAGAACGGGCAGACTGCTTCCTCAAGTGGGTCCCTGACCCCTGACCCCTGAGCAGCCTAACTGGGAGGCACCCCCCAGTAGGGGCAGACTGGCACCTCACACGGCTGGGTACTCCTCTTAGACAAAACTTCCAGAGGAACGATCAGATAGCAGCATTCGCAGTTCACGAAAATCCGCGGTTCTGCAGCCACCGCTGCTGGTACCCAGGCAAACGGTCTGGAGTGGACCTCTAGCAAACTCCAACAGACCTGCAGCTAAGGGTCCTGTCTGTTAGAAGGAAAACTAACAAACAGAAAGGACATCCACACCAAAAACCCATCTGTACATCACCATCATCAAAGACCAAAAGTAGATAAAACCACAAAGATGGGGATAAAACACAGCAGAAAAACTCTAGGAAGCAGAGCGCCTCTCCTCCTCCAAAGGAATGCAGCTCCTCACCAGCAACAGAACAAAGTTGGAAGGAGAATGACTTTGACGAGTTGAGAGAAGAAGCCTTCAGACGATCAAACTACTCTGAGCTACAGGAGGAAATTCAAACCAAAGGCAAAGAAGTTGAAAACTTTGAAAAAATTTAAATGAATGTATAAGTAGAATAACCAATACAGAGAAGTGCTTAAAGAACCTGATGGAGCTGAAACCCAAGGCTCGAGAACCACGTGAAGAATGCAGAAGCCTCAGGAGCCGATGCGATCAACTGGAAGAAAGGGTATCAGTGATGGAAGATGAAATGAATGAAATGAAGCTAGAAGGGAAGTTTAGAGAAAAAAGAATAAAAAGAAATGAATAAAGACTCCAAGAAATATGAGACTATGTGAAAAGACCAAATCTGCGTCTGATTGGTGTACCTGAAAGTGATCGGGAGAATGGAACCAAGTTGGAAAACACTCTGCAGGATATTATCCAGGAGAACTTCCCCAATCTAGCAAGGCAGGCCAACATTCACATTCAGGAAATACAGAGAACACCACAAAGATACTCTTCGAGAAGAGCAACTCCAAGACACATAATTGTCAGATTCATCAAAGTTGAAATGAAGGAAAAAATGTTAAGGGCAGCCAGAGAGAAAGGTCAGGTTACCCACAAAGGGAAGCCCATCACACTAACAGTGGATCTCTCAGCAGAAACCCTACAAGCCAGAAGAGAGTGGGGGCCAATATTCAACATTCTTAAAGAAAAGAATTTTCAACCCAGAATTTCATATCCAGCCAAACTAAGCTTCATAAGTGAAGGAGAAATAAAATCCTTTACAAACAAGCAAATGCTGAGAGATTTTGTCACCACCACGCCTGCCCTAAAAGAGCTCCTGAAGGAAGCACTAAACATGGAAAGGCACAACCAGTACCAGCCACTGCAAAATCATGCCAAATTGTAAAGACCATCAAGGCTAGGAAGAAACTGCATCAACTAACGAGCAAAATAACAAGCTAACATCATAATGACAGGATCAAATTCACACATAACAATATTAACTTTAAATGTACATGGACTAAATGCTCCAATTAAAAGACACAGATGGGCAAATTGGATAAAGAGTCAAGACCCATCAGTGTGCTGTATTCAGGAAACCCATCTCACGTGCAGAGACACACATAGGCTCAAAATAAAAGGATGGAGGAAGATCTACCAAGCAAATGGAAAACAAAACAAGGCAGGGGTTGCAATCCTAGTCTCTGATAAAACAGACTTTAAACCAACAAAGATCAAAAGAGACAAAGAAGGCCATTACGTAATGGTAAAGGGATCAATTCCACAAGAAGAGCTAACTATCCTAAATATATATGCACCCAATACAGGAGCACCCAGATTCATAAAGCAAGTCCTGAGTGACCTACAAAGAGACTTAGACTCCCACACAATAATAATGGGAGATTTTAACACCCCACTGTCAACATTAGACAGATCAACGAGACAGAAAGTTAACAAGGATACCCAGGAATTGAACTCAGCTCTGCACCAAGCAGACCTAATAGACATCTACAGAACTCTCCACCCCAAATCAAGAGAATACACATTCTTTTCAGCACCACACCACACCTATTCCAAAATTGACCACATAGTTGGAAGTAAAGCTCTCCTCAGCAAATGTAAAAGAACAGAAATTATAACAAACTGTCTCTCAGACCACAGTGCAATCAGACTAGAACTCAGGATTAAGAAACCTACTCAAAACCGCTCAACTACATGGAAACTGAACAAACTGCTCCTGAATGACTACTGGGTACATAACAAAATGAAGGCAGAAATAAAGATGTTCTTTGAAACCAGCGAGAACAAAGACACAACATACCAGAATCTCTGGGACACATTCAAAGCAGTGTGTAGAGGGAAATTTATAGCACTAAATGCCCACAAGAGAAAGCAGGAAAGATCCAAAATTGACACCCTAACATCACAATTAAAAGAACTAGAAAAGAAAGAGCAAACACATTCAAAAGCTAGCAGAAGGCAAGAAATAACTAAGATCAGAGCAGAACTGAAGGAAATAGAGACACAAAAAACCCTTCAAAAAATTAATAAATCCAGGAGCTGGTTTTTTGAAAGGATCAACAAAATTGATAGACCGCTAGCAAGACTAATAAAGAAGAAAAGAGGGAAGAATCAAATAGATGCAATAAAATATGATAAAGAGGATATCACCACTGATCCCACAGAAGTACAAACTACCATCACAGAATACTACAAACACCTCTACGCAAATAAACTAGAAAATCTAGAAGAAATGGATAAATTCCTCGACACATACACCCTCCCAAGACTAAACCAGGAAAAAGCTGAATCTCTGAGTAGACCAATAACAGGCTCTGAAATTGTGGCAATAATCAATAGCTTACCAACCAAAAAGAGTTCAGGACCAGATGGATTCACAGCCGAATTCTACCAGAGGTAAAAGGAGGAACTGGTACCATTCCTTCTGAAACTATTCCAATCAACAGAAAAAGAGGGAATCCTCCCTAACTCATTTTATGAGGCCAGCATCATCCTGATACCAAACCCGGGCAGAGACACAACCAAAAAAGAGAATTTTAGACCAATATCCTTGATGAACATTGATGCAAAAATCCTCAATAAAATACTGGCAAACCAAATCCAGCAGCACAGCAAAAAGCTTATCCACCATGATCAAGTGGGCTTCATCCCTGGGATGCAAGGCTGGTTCAATATATGCAAATCAATAAATGTAATCCAGCATATAAACAGAACCAAAGACAAAAACCACATGATTATCTCAATAGATGCAGAAAAAGCCTTTGACAAAATTCAACAACGCTTCATGCTAAAAACTCTCAATAAATTAGGTATTGATGGGACGTATCTCAAAATAATAAGAGCTATCTATGACAAACCCACAGCCAATATCATACTGAATGGGCAAAAACTGGAAGCATTCCTTTTGAAAACTGGCACAAGACAGGGATGCCCTCTCTCACCACTCCTATTCAACATAGTGTTGGAAGTTCTGGCCAGGGTAATCAGGCAGGAGAAGGAAATCAAGGGTATTCAATGAGGAAAAGAGGAAGTCAAATTGTCCCTGTTTGTAGATGACATGATTGTATATCTAGAAAACCCCATTGTCTCAGCCCGAAATCTCCTTAAGCTGATAAGCAACTTCAGCAAAGTCTCAGGATATAAAATCAATGTACAAAAATCACAAGCATTCTTATACACCAATAACAGACAGAGAGCCAAATCATGAGTGAACTCCCATTCACAATTTCTTCAAAGAGAATAAAATACCTAGGAATCCAACTTACAAGGGATGTGAAGGACCTCTTCAAGGAGAACTACAAACCACTGCTCAATGAAATAAAAGAGGATACAAACAAATGGAAGAGCATTCCATGCTCATGGGTAGGAAGAATTCAATATCATGAAAATGGCCATACTGCCCAAGGTAAATTATAGATTCAATGCCATCCCCATCAAGCTACCAATGACTTTCTTCACAGAATTGGAAAAAACTACTTTAAAGTTCAGACTTCAAACTATACTACAAGGGTACAGTAACCAAAACAGCATGGTACTGATACCAAAGCAGAGATATAGATCAATGGAACAGAACAGAGCCCTCAGAAATAATGCTGCATATCTACAACTATCTGATCTTTGACAAACCTGAGAAAAACAAGCAATGGGGAAAGGATTCCCTATTTAATAAATGGTGCTGGGAAAACTGGCTAGCCATATGTAGAAAGCTGAAACTGGACCCTTCCTTACACCTTATATAAAAATTAATTCAAGATGGATTAAAGACTTAAACGTTAGACCTAAAACCATAAAAACCCTAGAAGAAAACCTAGGCATTACCATTCAGGACATAGGCATGGGCAAGGACTTCATGTCTAAAACACCAAAAGCAATGGCAACAAAAGCCAAAATTGACAAATGGGATCTCATTAAACTAAAGAGCTTCTGCACAGCAAAAGAAACTACCATCAGAGTGAACAGGCAACCTACAGAATGGGAGAAAATTTTTGCAACCTACTCATCTGACAAAGGGCTAATATCCAGAATCTACAATGAACTCAAACAAATTTACAAGAAAAAAAAAACAACCCCATCAAAAAGTGGGCAAAGGACATGAACAGACACTTCTCAAAAGAAGACATTTATGCAGCCAAAAAACACATGAAAAAATGCTCATCATCACTGGCCATCAGAGAAATGCAAATCAAAACCACAATGAGATACCATCTCACACCAGTTAGAATGGCAATCATTAAAAAGCCAGGAAACAACAGGTGCTAGAGAGGATGTGGAGAAATAGGAACACTTTTACACTGTTGGTGGGACTGTAAACTAGTTCAACCATTGTGGAAGACAGTGTGGCGATTCCTTAGGGATCTAGAACTAGAAATACCATTTGACCCAGCCATCCCATTACTAGGTATATACCCAAAGGACTATAAATCATGCTGCTGTAAAGACACATGCACACGTATGTTTATTGCGGTACTATTCACAATAGCAAAGACTTGGAACCAACCCAAATGTCCATCAATGATGGAGTGGATTAAGAAAATGTGGCAGATATACACCATGGAATGCTATACAGCCATGTAAAATGATGAGTTCATGTCCTTTGTAGGGACATGGATGAAATTGGAAATCATCATTCTCAGTAAACTATCGCAAGAACAAAAAACCAAACACCGCATACTCTCACTCATAGGTGGGAATTGAACAATGAGAACACATGGACACAGGAAGAGGAACATCACACTCTGGGGACTGTTGTGGGGTGGAGGGAGGGTAGAGGGATAGCTTTAGGAGATATACCTAATGCTAAATGACGACTTAATGGGTGCAGCACACCAGCATGGTACATGTATACATAAGTAACTAACCTGCACGTTGTGCACATGTACTCTAAAACTTAAAGTATAATAATAAAATAAAAAATAAAAATAAAAATAAACAAATAAAAAAATCAAAAAAACGTTCTATCATGAGCAATGACTGGACACATACGAGGGCAATTGAGTATCACTGGATTTTACTATTAAATTTCATTAGAAAATATAATCTATTCTTTGAAAATTGGAATATTTAATCTTATTATGGAAGAGTGATCTATCTTCTAGTCAATCCTGTATTATTTTTATTTTTAAGAGTAAGCAGAAGTTCTAAAATTTTAAGAGGAAAGCCCATCCTTCTTTGGCAGCTCCTTTAAGGATCAACAGATAGTCCTCTTGGAACTGATAATGAAATATAATCCAATCTTAACATACCTGGAAAAGGGCTGAAGGGAATGCATACCTACATTTCAATAGGGGAGGAACTGGTACAAAGCAATAGTTACTAAGAGGCAACAAAGAATTTATGGAAGAGTGGGTTTTGCTATCTAAAACCTGCTTTTTGTAATAGAGACAGCCTCTCATCTCCAGATACTCCGTGACTTTCAGGAAGAAAGGCACATAACTTAAATTGAAGTGATAGATAAAATAAACCCATGGCCTTTTTGGTTTTTGGGTCAGGCCCCTGTGAAGTTAGCAAAGGCAGCAGAAGCAGCTATGCTTGCATCAGAATGCAGAATGATGCCCATCCTCAGGAAGCATTTCACACCACTTCCTTTCCATCCATGGAGTAAGGGGACAGGGAAGTTAATTATGAGAAGGGGGATGAACTAATCCTATACTCATTCTCTGGCCTTCTGTAAAAACACTGGTTGGCTTTTAGCGGGAAAGTTATGCCAATTATATTAGGATTCTCCAGAAAAACAGAACCAGTAGGATGTGTGTGTGTGCATGTGTCAAGTGTATGTCACATATACACACACGTGTATGTGTGTAAGTGTATGTCACACACATGTACTTATATACATATGCATGTATATATCTATATCTATATATTTGTAGGGGCTAAGTCTGAAATTTGTGGGGCAGATTGACAGTCTGGAGATTCCGGGAAGAGTTGATGCTGCAGTCTTGAGTCTGAAGACAGTCTGGTGGCAGAATTCCTGCTTTCTTAGGAGACCTCAGTCTTTTTTCTTAAGCGTTCATTTGATTGGATGAGGCCCACTTATGTAATAGATGGTAATCTGCTTTATTCAATCTACTGATGTAAATGTTAATCACATCTAAAAAGAACCTTTGCAACAACGTCTAGACTGGTGTTTGACCAGAGTACTGGGTGCCATAGCCTAGCCAAGATGACACATAAAATTAATGACCACGTTGGGGCCCAGACTGGTCTGCATGATATAGGCTGGAGAGGAGAGGAAGACCGTGCTACTGAGCTATGCCCATCTCTGAGAAACCAAATTTTATCTTGCAAGTTATATCTGACATTCATCGAACAAACGTGGAACACCTGCTATGTGCAAAGTTCTTTGTCAATTATTCTCTGCTTTTCGTGGGTCTTTTGCTGTTGTAAATTGAAGGAAGAGTACAGATGCAGACAGACACCCTGGGAAGCAACTTAGTATGGTGGAAAGGCACTGAGTTGTAGAGACAAGAGTACCGGTTTTGGCTGTGTGACTTTGTGCAAGTTTTCACCCTTCAAAACTCATTGGTGATTCCATTTTATCAAGGTCTGCAAACTGTCTAAGCCTTATATTTATCTATAAAACCATCATCATCATCATCAGCAGCAGCAGCATCATTGCCCCAGGATTTAACAGAATAAAACATGTAACAATTTCTGATATATTACAAGTCACCAACAATTGTTCTTTGTCTTCCTTCTCTATCACATCGCTAAATAAAAAGGGGTGTGAGAAACTATGATATGAGAGGCAGAGTGAGGGAAATGACACCAGGCATGATGTTGCAGTCTTAAGTCTGAAGGTAGACTGGAGGCAGAAAATTGGAACCTTTAATCAGGTGTACCCCATAGTCAACTGGCCAGCTGACTATACGGGGCAGGTCTGTGGTGCAGGTGAGGCTTCATATTTATCTATTATTTGGTAAAAATGAGGTGCTGTTCCTGAAATCTAGAATCATGATGGTATGACTATAAACATTTCAGAATGATTCTCACCCTTTTTAATCCCTTATGTCACAATCTCCATTTATAGTTTTGAGTTTTGAATTTTAAGCCATGTTCTAAAAATTCCGAAGTTCAACTCTTAGAAAATCCCAAGTAGTCTAAGAGTGTTTTACACCAAAATAGTCACAAGATTATGTTAGACAAGTTAAAATACATGCATTTTAGTATATACTTTGCACAACCTCTCTGAAATGTCTTGTTCAAAAACAGAAAACTCAAAGCTGCTCAGATGTTTGTTATGGTCTCTTAGTTCGATAACTGAAAGTGACAGGCTATACTTTTTCCAAAGGCTCCCACACCAATTTGTGGGTTGGGCTAACATCATATTGCTTTTCTCTCACTGCATTCTCTGGCATGTGTGTGTTCTACAGAATACCTATATTAGGTCCACAGATGTCCAGTGAAAAGGAAAAGAAAAGTTTATGGTTTTTGATGCCTTATTAAAAACAAGCACAACAGGTTTTCTAGTCTGTGTAAGATGGGAAAAGGGATGGTAAGGGGATCACATACATTATCTTAGTCCTTCGAAGGTGAATTCATTGCTTCAGCCGATGATTTGATTGAAGTGGACATTATTATTTTAACTTGACCATCAGTTGCTAGTTAATAGTACCTGCACATACTATCACTAGTGGTAGATAACAATGGGAAAGCTGATACTGGTATCTCTGTAACTTTGTTAGAGTTTTGGGCAAGTGAGCCAAACCAAGTTCTAACCCCAAGTAGATCTTCACTTATCCTCAGACACACCAAGGTGATAAGACTGGAGAGGACCAGGTCATGATTAGAGAATAATTATGAAGGGATGACATTATATACATTTGGTTGGCTCAGCTGTTCATGACTGTGGGTGCAGATCACACAGATAAATGCATAGCTGATTAAGCTGGCATCCCACTCTTACTGGTGCTGTGCCAATCTGGGGGCCATTTCCAAACAAGAACATAAGAATTCAACTCAAGGGAGTCAGAGTTGTATAAATTCCAGGCTATCATACATGGGAAATACAGACTTCAAAACAAGATACTTAGAGAAGGAATTGGAAAAATTAGAGATTGGTAAAGATGGAGGTACAGTAAGAAATAAAGTAAAAAAAAAAAAAAAGGCTTTTTGGCACATTTCCATTACCACCTTGAGCATACAAGAAGTCCTCTACAGATGCTCATTGAATGAATGAATTGAAAGATATCCCTCTCCTCCTGCCAAAAGAAAAGAAAAAAAAGAAAACAGAAAGACAAAACTCACAAGGCCCTAAGAGCAATTCCAGAGAAAAACAGAAAGAAAAAGAAGTTACCTGAAGCTCGGATAAGAGGGGAAATAAGAGTTGAAAGAAAAGCTTAAAAATTGGAAGAAAAGCAAGAGGTTTGATTCAACTGAAGGATTCAACAAGCTTTTCCTCCCCAAATTCTTGCTACATATAATGGCATGATACAGAGCTAAGTATATTTTATGAATTATTTTATTTATTTCTCAAAGTAATATGAGATGTCTGCTCATATTATGCCCATTGTACAGATGAGATCAGAATCAAGTCTGGACCAAGTCTGTGTGAGACCAGAGGTACACTTGTAGCTGTTGTCCAAGATTGGACAGTAAACTATACGACACCCTAGCTGTAGGGTCCACTTGAATGAATAAGACACAGATTTTGGCCGCTAAGGAGCTTATACTCTACTGGAGGAAATCAACCTGAAAACAAATAATTTTAATTCAAAGCAGAGTGACATGAGAGTGTATTTAAGGAGCAAAGTGGTAGGTTTATGGCCCAGAGAAGAAGCACTTAATTCTGATTTGTGGGTGGGTTTAAACAACCAGTGTTAGGGAAGAAATAAATGAGAATGTAGTTTTCCCCACCTATTTTTTGTGTGTGTGTCCTAGAAACAATTCCTGAAAAGGGATCTTACAGCCAGACAGACCGATTAGAGGTGAATATATTCTAACCTCTGCCTTACATAGAAATTAAATCCTAGCAAACCCTCTATAGGTTTAAGGAAGTAAATTTATATTCCTACGCAAGGCAGCAGGTACTTCCTAGTCATTTCAAATCATGATCACTTTAAGGAAAACCAAAAACGCTGACTGGAAATTAAAAAAAAGAACTTTCAGCTGGAGGCCTGTGAAATCTTTCCTAAATTTTTGTTTAAATTGTTATAAATCTGATGCTGAATCATACTTTATTTACAAAAACAGCCTGTGTCCCAATGAAATCTTTCTTTATGCCATTTCCATGTAGACCCACTTTCTTAAAAATAAATTTGTAACACTGTTTTTTTAAAAGAGAAATCTCAACTAGCAGATGTATATTATATATATTATCAAATAAAATATGTCACATATAAAATACATAAATTTTCTCCTTCAACATAGAAATGCCTTTTAATATATTAAAATTATTCCTTTATTAAATTATATCTGCATAATTTGTCTCAGCATAGCATTAAAGATGGTCAATGTAATCTAGTGTTTTGCACTTTGTAGAAAAAAAAAATCCCATTAGGAGAAATTCAAAATGTTTTACAAATATGCCATGGAGTAGGTTTTAATCATTGCCCTTCTCTTCACCTGGACAGTAAGTGAAAGCAAGACTGTTGGGTGAAATGACTTATGCAAAGGTGAGAAGCACTAACAAAGTTTAGCCCTGACTCTGACTGCTAACACCGTCATTCTGTCCCAGAAGACATGTCATCTAACTGCTGGTCAGTCATGAAGAAAGCATTTCTGAAGCCTCACCCCTAAGTGAATTTGCTTGGCAGTAGGTAGAGGGGATAAATTAGTGACTTCCTTCTGCCTACTGAACAACTTGCTGAATATCTTGTACACAACCCAGGTCACTGAGATACAATCTAGGAAAAAAAAAATCAGCACATTCCAAAGAGAGTGAAAGCAGTTTCTATTCCAAAGATAAATCAATGGAGTTGTCATAGGTGGAAATTATTTTTTGTGTATTTGTTGTTTTCTTCTGTCTCAGGTCTCTTTCATTATTGCTGAAGACTTATAGGAAAAGCCCCTAAAATATTTAAATATTTATATATTGGAAAATTTTTTTAAAGAATATTGATTCTTAGGAACGAGCTAGATAAGAGGACTAGTTTGGAGAGATTAATCAGTATTCGGGGTTTACTGAAAATGTCACCACAATCCAGTGGCCCCAAGCTATGCAAGACAAACCAGTATATTATTTCTCTAAAAGGAATCTAAACTGAGTGTGTATACACACGATGACACTCAGATTTACCTTTGTTCTTGAGTGAAAGCAAAAGAGATTGGTATGTCATCTGTTAACAATGTTCAAGTTAGAGAATTCTCTGCAGGATTTTATTTGTGAAAAGGTAAAAAAAAAAAAGGTTGTTACACATTTTTTTCTAACCTATGCCTCTGCAATTAAGAAAAGTATGATTTTCTATAATTTGATTGTAGTTGTTTCTTTAGTGTAGGAGTGTTCACCTACAGTAGAGTACTGTGTGTTCACCAGGTAAGTGAGAACATATGATAATAATCTTTGTTCCAACAGGCACGGTAGAGCTGATAGTTCCTGGAAGCTGGTGGCATTAACTCTCTTTAATCAAGTTATAGCTGAAACTGGTTTATTAGGAATGATACTAGGATGTGGAGTGCTGATTCTTGTTTTCCCAGGTTCTTTTTAAACTAAGTAATCCTCAAAGAGTTAAAGAAATCACCACAGAATTTGGTAAAGCACTACAGAGATATGTTTTCTACACATTTAGCTTTCTTGGAGTGGAAAACATTACAGAAAATTCCTTCTTTTAAAAATAATTTGAGCAATATTTCAATCATAATATAGGACAGCATGAAAAAGAAAAATAATCTGTAGTTCTATTTTCATGAGGTCACATCGCATAGGTTTGAATTCCACCTATTCCCTTTTGTAGCTGAGTGAACTTGAAAAAACTTAAGCTTCTTTGCACTTCAGTTTCCTCACCTATAAAATAGAGATATTAATAGTAGCTAACGAATGAGGTTGTTTCAGGATTATATTAGATTAAATATACAAAGTACTTAGAACAGTGCTTGACACATGGTAAGTGCTTAGTAAATATTAGCTACTACTATTATCAATTTTGAAATGAATATAGTTCTAGGGTACATGTGCACAACGTGCAGGTTTGTTACATATGTATACATGTGTCATGTTGGTGTGCTGCACCCATTAACTCGTCATTTGGATTAGGTATATGTCCTAATGCTATCCCTCCCCTCTCCCCCTACCCCATGACAGGCCCTGGTGTGTGATGTTCCCCTTCCTGTGTCCAAGTGTTCTCATTGTTCAGTTCCCACCTATGAGTGAGAACATGCGGTGTTTGGTTTTTTCTCCTTGTGATGGTTTGCTGAGAATGATGGTTTCCAGCTTCATCCATGTCCCAACAAAGGACATGAACTCATCCTTTTTTTATGGCTGCATAGTATTCCATGGTGTATATGTGCCATATTTTCTTAATCCAGTCTGTCATTGATGGACATTTGGGTTGGTTCCAAGTCTTTGCTATTGTGAATAGTGCCACAGTAAACATAAGTGTGCATGTGTCTTTATAGCAGCATGATTTATAATCCTTTAGGTATTTACCCAGTAATGGGATGACTGGGTCAAATAATATTTCTAGTTCTAGATCCTTGAGGAATCGCCACACTGTCTTCCACAATGGTTGAACTAGTTTACAGTCCCACCAACAGTGTAAAAGTGTTCCTATTTCTCCACATCCTCTCCAGCACCTGTTGTTTCCTGACTTTTTGATGATCGCCAAGGAAAGTAGCTCCTTTTAATCTTAATCCAAATTCTATATGTGTTTATGGGGGTAATCTCAGTATGCATACAATTTTAAACTTATTTTTTCTTTTTTCTGCATAAATATCTTTTTGATGTGGCTATATAGACTTTATGTGTTACTTTTAATAGCTCCATGAAGTTGTTGCATCATTTCCTGCAATAGTGCAAGAATGCCACATACCTTTTATAGTATTATAATGATACTTTTGTTGTAATATGTACAGGTTGTTCCTATTTTTATTTTATTATATATGCAAGATAGCACTCAGATTTACCCTTGTTTTTAAGTGAGGCAAAATATAATTATATTTCATAACTGTAAAGTAATGTCACAATGAACACGTTGGAAAATTTATATTAATTCTATTGTTTTTTGCTTAAGGAATATAATTGCCAAAGATAAAATGTGAACTTTTAGAAGAATGACATTTCAATAAAACTTTCTAAAATGGTTGCCCTAAGTTACAATATCATAAGTATTATGTGAATATTTTACAGCATGTCCTCACTAGAATTTGTATTATTATTTGATAGATATAAACAAATGTTTATATCTCTTCTTGTGTGAAGTCTTGTTCATATCATTTGACCACTAAACTCTTGAAATTCTTTTCTTTTCTTTTTTATTGAGACAGAGTCTCACCCTGTCATCCGGGCTGAAATGCAGTGGTGCAATCATGAATCACTGCAGCCTTGATCTCCTGGGTTCAGGCGATCCACCCACCTCAGCCTCCAAGAAGCTGAGATTGCAGGCATGTGCACCCACACCTAGCTAATTTTTTAATTTTCTGTAGAGATGGGGTCTCCCTACATTGCCAAGGCTGGTCTTGAACTCCTGGGACCAAGCAATCCTCCCAGGTTGGCTTCCCAAAGTGTGGAGATTAAGGTGTGAGCCACCTTGCTTGGGCAGAATTATTTTCTTATACACTTAAATTTAGATATGAACCATTTTTTTTACATCTGATGAAAATGATTTTCCCTTCCATTGTAGTTTTTTGATTTACATAATTGTGATTTTTCGAATTTTTACATATTTGAAAATTTTTCTTTGAATCTTTTTTATTATATCTGGTTTCATCCAGATAAAAGTATCTTGTTCTTCTATTTTTTCTTATAAATAAATTCTTAACTTTGCAGTTTATTGTGATATGCCACATGAGAATGATTGAAAAAAAAGCATTGTTGCAAACCATCACATTGAACATCTGGTATTTGGTTTTATGAGATAATAATTATAAGAAATACAACAGGATTTACTCACTATAGAAGCTGAGAGCAGAAGGCAGATTTTTTGAAGAGAGGGTCTCTTTACTTTCCACATTGCATTAGATCTCCCTGATCCAAACAACAAGCTCTGAGAAAGGGAAAAAAAAATCTATGCCCCAAATAGAGCAGAGTTTAGAACTAAAGACAATGCTGGCATCTCATTGTCTCCTTAGGTTAGCTGATCTAATTTATCTTTTCTTTTCACGAAATTAACCTCAAGCAAACACACTGTTCATACTTTTAAGTTAAGGGATGCTTAATGTGCTTAGTGCAAGCTAGAAATATTGATTTCTTAATGTAACACTTAAACACATATATTATTGCATCAATTCCTGGCAGAAACTATTTTAATCCTTTGAACTAGTAAAAAAGGAAAGTCTTGTTTGTGGTTAAAAATATGAGTGCATTTAGTAACACTTCCGGCCTGGTAAAATTACAATCCAGAAATGCTAACAAAAAATGTTGCCTTATTTGGTTACTTCACTTTAGCACAACAAAACCTTGTCTTTGGTTCTTTAAGCAGTTAACTTCAGTACCTCAAATGTTTCTTTATCTAGACGCTGAAAATGAAAAGACAAATAAGAAAAGATTTCTGCTGGGGCAATTTAAAGCCTAGTGCAGACAGATACAGAAAATTGATTGCAACATAGTTTAGTAAATCTTAAGAACCAGACCATTTCACTGCTTGTGTCAAAGATTTTAAAGGAGACTCACAGTTCACAGTTAACAGTAGAGGGGCTATTATCCTATCTCCCTTTTGACACTGCCCCCAGCTTGACTTAAAAGTGCTTCAGAACCTCCCAGGCTCCTTGCCCACCACCTCAAGCACCTAGCTCCTCAACCTGCTTCATCATCACATACCGCCCAAGGATACTATCCCAAGAAGGAAGATATACTTAGAATTAATTTTCCACCTTTCCTTCAGAGGCTATGGAACTAATCATTATGTTTCATACTCCCTTTGGCCTCAGCCACCATAGAAGTCCAAGCATTCCAGGTCATCACAGGAACTCTCCTCCATATGTTTCTGTATATCCCTTGATCCGACTCAATCTCCCATTCCTTCCAAAACTGCGATCCCTTCCAATGCAGCTGCTAGAATTCAGGGCTTGGAAAGCACAGTCTCTTTTATTTTCCAACTCTTCTTCAAACAACACCTTCACCTTCTTGCTCTAAGCCCTGGCTCACCACCCAACCCAACCCATATCCTGTTTAACTTCAGCCTTTGCAGGGGGTGGTGGTTTTTGCTCCCACACCCTATGCTTCCAGGTCCTGGAGGTGGATATAGGAATGCTCCTTATTTCTCATTGTTTTTCGTCTTTCAAAAACCCTTCATCTCCTATTTTCCAAGCCATTCCACTTTACGATGGAAGATTTCAGCTGCTGGCTCATTGCATTTGCTTCTACCATGACTCCTGTCATCATATTTAATGACTTCAACATTTACGTATGTCATTATTTTTCAAATTTGGCTGCACATTTTTATTACCTCATGATGTTTTAAAAATCCTACCTGTGTTCAGTTCCTCCCCCAAGCCAAAGAGGTACTGATTTAATTTAGTCAAGGTAGGATTTAGACACTAGATTTTGTTTTGCTTTAAAAACAAAACAAACAAACAAAAAACCCCCACGACTCCTATGATCTGAATATGCAGCAGGGTTCAGCACTACTTACTTAGATCAGTTTCTCAGTAAGCCTTTTCAATTATTTGACCTTCTGACTCCAACATCTCTTTCTTTCCCCAACCCCATCATGTTCACCCTAGTCATACCCTAGAGTTTGTCATTATAAGTAGCCTCCAATATCTAGTTTTTCATCATTCCACTTTCTGATATTCACAGCATCTCTTTCTGACTCCTCACTTAAGTACAACATCATTCCAGTAATCCACGGACCCACTCCCAGTCTTTGTCCTAATCATCTCCCTCGCTTGTCTTTACTTTTCCCTACTCATCTTAGATTCCATGGTTTGTCACTACAACTCTTCTGCATGTATCCTCAACTCTTTTGTCCTTCTCTCTGCCCATTATATTTGCCTAGCAAAACCCAAACCCTGGTTATATTTAACTCTGCTTAATCTATATCTGCATTCAGGCAGCTAAATGGGATGAGAGAACAACACACACATTTACTTTACATTTTGGCTACAAATCTCTGGTGGGTCCTCAGCACTTCAGGAAATTTTTTATAGTAGAATTCTCTGGTCAGTTCTTTGTCCAGACATCTGTTTGATATCTTTCCCCCTTTTTAAACCTCCAACATTCCCTCCTTGTCTTCACTCTCAGCTGATAACCTAGATTTTTATTTCATAAGAAAATAGAAGTAAGCAGAAGAGAACTACTTCCTTTTCCCTTTACCAAATCTACCAACCTCCTTGCTCCACACCCAAGTGCTCCATCTTCTCTTTGATCACAGATGATAAACAGCTCCTGCAGCCTGACTCCCTAGACCATTTCATCCAGGCACATGGCCTCACATAGCATCTTCATGCTGATGATAATCCCCCTCCATCCTTTCTCCTAAGCTCTAGGTTTAAATATCCAATTGCCTAGTAGGTACATTCATTTGTGTATCTAATAAGCATAACATGTTAAAACCAAATTTTTTTTTCTTCTCACATCTGCTGTTTATATGGATTCCTCTTGGCATATCCATCCCCTAAATTGCACAATCAAATATCTAGGCACTATCCTTTTTATTTTCTCAGATTTGACTTTTTTCTTTCTTTTTTCCTTCTCTTTTCCTTCCTTCCTTCCTTGCTTCCTTCCTTCCTTCCTTCCTTCCTTCCTTCTTTCCTTCCTTCCTCTCTCTCTCTCTCTCTTTCTTTCTTTCTTTCCTTCTTTTTTTTCTTAAGGCTCTTACTCTATCACCCAGTCAGGAGTGCAGTGGCATGGTAATGGCCCACCACAGCTTAATCTTCCCGGGCTCAAGCAATCCTCCCACCTCAGACTCCCAAGTAGTTGAAACTACAGGTATGCACCACCACACCTGGTTATTTTTTTTCTATTTTTTTTGTAGATATGGGGTGTCTTGCTATGTTGCCTGGGCTGATCTTGAACTCCTGGGCTCAAGCGATCTTCCTGCCTCAGCCTTCATTAAGTGCTGGGATCATAGGCAAGAGCCATGGTGCCTGGCTCACACTTGGCATATCTATCATCAACAAGTCTTGTCACCTCTACTTTAAAAAGTGCCTTGAATTTGAGAATTCTCACTGTCTCCACCTCTACCGTTTTGGTCCACACTATTATTGTATCTGAGTGTTGTGTTAATCTCCTAACGTGTCTTCCTATTTCTGTTCTTGCATGCTTTCAATCAATTCTTCACACAGCAGCAGATTGTTTTCAAAATATAAATTTGGTCAATTAACCTGGCTTAAACCATCCCATAGTTTGCTGTTACACTGAGAACATGGTAAGTCCTTACTAATGCTCACAAGGCTGTTTGTGATCTGGCCCCTGACCCACCTTTCTGATGTCATCTTTACCAGCCCTCCCTTACTCCAAGCTGTCTGAATTTGCTTCCTGGAGTGCACCAAGCTTGCTCTATCTTTTGGGTCTTTGTACTTGATCCTTATACAGCTTATTCCCTTATTTCATAGACGAGATACCTTCCAATTCTGAGATCTCCCTTATCTAAAGTGAAGCTAAGGCTGCACATTTTATATTCTGTTACTTTCTGATATTTCCTCCATATTATTCATGGGTACTTGAACTTAAATATTTATTTGTTTACTTCATTATTTGTTTCTCTTGCTAGAATGTAAGCCTCCTGAGGTTAGAAATTTTACGTCTTGCTTATAGTAGCATCCCCAATGCTTACCTGAGAGATCCTCAGTAAGCATTTGTTCAATGAATTAATAAAATGTTGTCACTAAAACTGATGTTAATATTCATGAAAAGAGATTACCTTATTGATGTTACCTCATTATTCATTGAAAACAAACATGAAACTATTCATGTGTTCATGTGCCACCTAAAACCATCTTGCCTAATTTTGAATGCCACTCCAGGTACAACACTTTGATTAACACTATTTTCTATCCTGTGAACATTCTACCCAGGGTTTGTTGGCCCTGATTGGTTCAATCAGGCATGGGTACCTGGCCAAAGAACAACCAATTTATTATGGTTTGATTATCCACCGGATTTGAAACTGGCCAAAACATGCATTATTACCTAGTTAGGCTGAAGCTTGCTTTTGGATATGATGGAATACCTAGCAAATGACTATCATTACTGTCTTATTTATAATATTAGAAAACTTAAATTATCTTGAATGTCCAATATAAGAGGACTGGGTAAATACATAGAATGAGATGCTATATAGCCAGTAAAATGATGAATTAAAGACTTTTGAAAGATATGCTTACTATATAGTGTGTATTTTGAGTGAAAAAATCAGAGAGCACAATTGTTTATGCAGTATGACTTTAGTTTTATTAGTTTTTTCTCTTTGTATATATAGTTTCACAAAGAAAAAAAAACCTAAAAGTTAAAAGGGCTTCTTTTTTCCTGGATGCTACCAATGAGGATTGTAGGAACATCCCATTGTAGGTGATTTTACTTCTTCCATATAGTTTTATAAATAATTTCAAATTAATTTAATTAGAATAAAAATTATGTTATTTAGAAACTTTCCATAAAAAGAGCATGCTAAAATTTTATGCATTGTTTAAAACTAATTTATATTCTTGCATTATATGTGCATTTTATATACAACTATATACAAAGTATTATATTATTATATATGGTTATGCATTATATATTTATATCAAGTAACAGATTAGAATGGATTGTATATATTATTTCTACACACACACATAATTTCATAGTTTAGTGAATTATTTGGCAACACTTGAGCTACTACTTCAGTTCAAATTCTGAAGAGTGTTTTATGATGATTCCTTTAAATAATTGCCAAACATTTGCTTTTGTTCTAAAGAAACTACAATGAAGATAAATAAGTCTAAGTGCAATTATATCAATTTATGAGAATTAAAAAGTTAAAGTCCTATTGTTTAAAAGTCAAACTGTGGAGTGATGAGAGCTTCATTGTAACATTATCATTCATTTTATAAATTCAAACATATTCTGGTTAGATTATAATGACCTCCTCTTTAACCTCTAAATACTGCATGCATGTAAAGTAGAAAAGTCAGCTGTTACACAGTAAGTCTCTAAGAGTAGTTTATTAGAATTCAAATATTAAGGCTGAGGACTGACAATTATGTGGAAGAACAGCCTAAAGATGATGTGTAAGAGCATAATAAACATAAATTTTGAGTTGAGAAGTAAAAGTAATGGGCTCAGTTTGTATTTAATTAGGAAGGCTTTCAGTTTCTCTAAAATCCAGGCTCAGCCATAATTCTTTTGTTCATTTATTTGACAGATATTTATAGAGCATCTGCTGTGCCAACTGCTAAGATTCCAGTGGTGAAAAAGAGAAATAACTCCTACCTTTTTGAAATAGACTGTATGCTAGTCAATAATTACACAATTTATCAGAAAATTATAATTATAATCCATATGAAGACATTGAAGTGGGGTAACATCCAGTCTGAGGTGAGATGTAGAGACTCAAGGGATCTTTCCTTAGAGAGGAATATTTAAAGCTTCTCAACCCTATTGACCTAAAGCACTCTGGCAGGGGGTGAAATCTCTTTCTTTGTAGCCTAGTTGGAAACTGATTGTACAATTAGACACTGACATGCTCAAAATTTCTTACTTCAATTTCCTTTATGCTATAGCACAGAATACTGAGTTGAAGAAGAAGAATGAGGACAAAGTCAGGGACTTGCCAACCAATGAGAAAGTCCCCAATGTCATGGCCCCAAAATGCCATTGATGCCTACTGACTGTTCTAAATAGGCAAACAGAAACATTTCTAGGGTGGGATGCTGGGTGAAAGGACAGGGAGAAGGGGAAAGACTAAGGGCTTAGAAGAAAATCAGTTTCCATTGTTTTCAGACTCCTATTATGTGCCAGCAGTATTACATGTGTAATATCTAATATTTGCAAGAATTCTGCAGCGCAGACATTGTCACAATTTAAAGGTGAGGAAACAGGCCACGAAACCTTGAAGGACTTGCTCAGGGTTACTTAGCAAGTACATTATAGATCTGTGATTAAAATTTAGGTCTTTCAAACTCTATACCTAGCATAATTTATATATTCTTCAGCACTAGTAGCAGAATATATACAAAGGTGGGAAATGAGGAGAATAACTATTGGAGGAGGTGCAGATGTATTATAATTATGCTAAAAATGCAAGAATTAAAAGTGCTAGCAAATAAAACCATCTAATGCGATCTAAATTTGGAACTGCCTAATCTGATTTATTGCTGGGAACTCATAGCTCTTCCAACTGTAGTTTCTTTCTTCATTCTCCTTTACCTCACTTCTTCCAGGAATTGGTTCACTAAGAAGCTTAATCTATTCTATGATAGGGGCCACTGTAGATTGACTGTTTGGTCTGAATTCTTCATTGTCCCATGACAGGTTTTTCTTATTCCCTCTCTCGCCTTGCTCTCATGTGAGTGAAGTGTATTTTTCCTACTCTTTGACTTTGGGCTTAAACATATAACTTGCTTTGACTACTAGGATGTTAGTGAAACAGAGACTAGAAATGTGCTTGAATGGTTCTGCTTGCCCTCCTGGGCTGAAGCATTCCACCATGAGAAGCACTTGCCCTGGATAGCAGGTTCCCCATCAGTCTAGCCCCAGAACAAAAAACTTGGAACAGACCTGAAGTGAACCTGCAGTCAAGAGCCAAGGCCAGTCAACCCACAGCTTGAAAGAGAGCCTCAATTAGCCAAACCATATCAGTTACAGATCCACAAGTGTAAGAATAAATGTTGTTGTAAGATGCTGAGTTTGGGGGATCATTTGTTATGCAGCAATATTGTGGTTCTAGGCAACTTATATAGCCATGATGTCCACATAAAATTACTGGAGACATATAAGAAGAAAAATACTTTTATTATTTCTGAGTCATCCAAGACAGGAATGCAATGAAGGGCTGTGACTAAGAGATTTGAATAGATGGCCTGAGCACATATGAGAGGACTGTTTCTGAATGCTTATTTGCTGGACTGGGGCAGCTTCAGAGTAAGGAGTGGAGGGGAGCCCTGCCAGTGTGAGAGCTCTTTCCCAGCCAGACTCTTAAGCTTAGCCCTAGGAGACAACCAAAAGCTGCCTGTCAGTAGAAATAAGTTAAGGAAGAAAGGATTAAGGCAATGGTTGCCTTGGCTCTCGGCTCTGCTGCCTTACAAATAAGATTAGTAAATTGCTAAACATAGTTTTTGTGTAAGTAGTTGACTTCATTTCATTTCCCTATAGAATAGTGTATTCAGCCAAATAGGGCTTAGGCTTCATTGGATTTATCAGTATATACTTTGCTTATGAAGTAAGCTAGAGATTAAAGTCACTGGAACAAAGCACTAAAAATGAAAGTGCTTGAGGCAATTTTAGTCTCAGTCTAGATCATTGCCTGGTGAAGGATTTATCACAGAAATAACTTATTTAAAAATATGCAGGTGAGGTTTTACTGTAATATTTAATAAAAACACACATGGGGCTTATCATGAAATATGCTAGTGTGATGTGTCTGTCACCCCTAAGGAATCTGGCATCAGCACTAAAGCTCTGCTATATGATGCCAAAGACACTAATACGAAGTAGTTTACTTGAAGAGATATAAGTACCTAATTTATACAGTACACATCAGAAAACAGCACTTTAGCTCAAAAACATCCATATTTTATTTCCGGTTTCAAGTTATTTTCTGATAGACATAAACCATTTTCTGATGGACTTCGTCACTTGGCTAACTCTCTTTTGTGGACTCCTTTAGTTTTTGGACTTCTTACATGGAAAATTGTACTAGAATTTTGGGGATTTTTTTTTTGGCCACTTGAGCTACATGGTATTAATCCATTCTTGCACTGCTATAAAGAAATACCTGAGACTGGGCAACTTATAAAGAAAAGCAGTTTAATTAGCTCATGGTTCTGCAGGTTGCACAGGAAACACAGTGGCTTCTGCTTGGCTTCTGGGGGGGTCTCTGGAAATAATCATGATATAAGGTGAAGGGGAAGCAGGCACGTCTTACATGGCCGGAGCAGGAGGAAGAGAGAGAGGGGGTAAGTACTACACACTTTTTTGGGGGTGGGAGGATGGAGTCTCACTCTGTTGCCCAGGCTGGAGTGCAGTGGTGCAATCTCGGCTCACTGCAGCCTCCACCTCCTGGGTTCAAGCGATTCTCCTGTCTCAGCCTCCTGAGTAGCTGGAATTACAGGTGAGCACCACCGTGCCTGGCTAATTTTTGTATTTTTAGTAGAGACGGGGTTTCACCATGTTGGCTGGGATAATCTCGAACTCCTACTCTCAATTGATCCCCCAACCATGGCCTCCCAAAGTGCTGGGATTTCAGGCGTGAGCCACCTTGCCCAGCCAACACACTTTTATTTTTTTTAATTTTTTAAATTTTTCTTTTTTGAAATGGAATCTTGCTCTGTTGCCTAGGCTGGAGTGCAGTGGCACAATCTCGGCACACGGCAACCTCTGCCTCCTGGGTTCAAGCGTGTGTCACTGTGCCTGGCTAATTTTTGTGTTTGTAGTAGAGATGGAGTTTCAACATTCTTGAACTCCTGACCTCGAGTGACCCACCTGCCTCAGCCTCCCAAAGTGCTGGGATTACAGGCGTGAGCCACCACGCTCGGCCTGCCAACACACTTTTAAACAACCAGATCTCACAAGTACTCACTCACAAGAACAGCACCCAAGGTGCTAAACTATTCATGAAGGATCAACCCCACGATCAAATCACCTCTCACCAGGCCCCTCCTCCAACATTGGGGATTACAATTCGACATGAGATATGGGTAAGGACACAGATCCAAACCACATCATATGTGATATTTATCCCATGGTTGTGAAATAAGGAATATTTTGCAGAAAAATTCCTTTATTATAAGCAGGTCAAGTTTTTAGATTTTAAGGTCATATGCTATATGGCAATATATGCAGTCAACCAGTGCTATACATCCATTTGGAAAGATGGGGGTAGAAGAAATAATAATTTCATCTTAAAAAGAAAAACAGGAACTTTGTCAGATTGCCTTCTTCCTAGTCCAAACTATGAGACTGCCTTAAAACAAAGTATTTGTTTATTGAGGTAATTAACTCCATCTAGGGCTCAAAATTTTATATCTAATATTCAGGACTATCATAGTACTTGCTTGTATTAGTTACCTACTACTGCCGTAACAGAGGATCATAAACTGAGTGGCTTGAAACAACACACATTTATCTTTCAATTTTGCATGTCAGAAACCTGATGTGGGTCTAAGTGGACTAAAATCAAGGTATTGGCTGGACTCTCTTCCTTCTGGAGAGTCCAGAGGAAAATCTGTTTCCTTGCCTTTTCCAGCTTCTGGAGGCTGCCTAATTCTTCAGCTTGTGGCTTCCTTCTATCTTCAAAGTTAGCAATAGCCAGCCGAGTCCTTCTCACATTGTATTACTATGACACTGACTATTCTGCCTCTCTCTTCCACATTTAAGAACTCTTGTGATTATATTGGGTCCATCCACATAATCCAGGATAATCTCGCCATTTTAAGATCAACTGATTAGCATTCTTACCTCCATCTGTTACCCTGTTACCCTGATCCCTAATTCTCCTTTGCCATGTAACGTAACATATTCACAGGTTTGGGGTTTAGGATTTGGGCATCTTTTGGCGGCCATTATTCTGACTACTACACTCTCCTTGTGTGGTTGTTATAAAAATTAAAAATGAGATAATGCATATATAAAACTGGCTACAGCAAGTGTTCAGTAAGTGTTAGTTAATATTATTGTTGCTTTGTAAAGCCAGAGTTTCGGGTGTGTTACAGCAGATTGAATGCTCACCAATCACAAATACTACCACCCTTCACACTTAGATAAATATTCAAGGATATTGGATTTTGAAAACTCCAAAATCTTACTAAGACTCTGCTGCTAGGCATTTGCAAATCTCAATATATGCCTAGTGCATAAAGGATGGGATCAGGTAATTGGGAAATGCTATGATTTGCAAAATGTGGCCTTCATTGATAGGACAGTCATCTAGAAACAAATAGTTGTACATTTTTCAGTGCCCAAAAGGATCAAGAAATAAAATGGTACTCAATCTAAGTTGGTGTTTGATAGCCACAGGAGACAGAGAAATTTCCCAAGTGATTAATGTACTTCCAAGTGGCCTGCTTGCTTTACATCAGGGCCTCTCCCAGTAGATAAAGAAGGTAGACTCCACTCACAGTAAAACGTATCTTGATGGCTGGGATCCAGCCAAAGGCAACCCCAGACCCAACTGGGTAAACAGAATACACAATAGGAAACTAAAGTACAGGTTCAATACTGAACCATAGAGCAAATAAGCCAGATGCTGGGCTAAGAAAGCATCCTGGTGGGATCACCCTGTATCTTGACCAAGGCTTCCAGAGAGAGTTGCCTGCAGGAACTCAGCATCTGCTGCCCTGTGCCACTTCAAATTTCTGCTCTCCCCATTCTGGTGCAGCATTCCTTGACCACCCCAGCTATAATTCAAGCCAGCCTCAATCCAGCTTGGGTCACTACTCTGGAAGGGGTAAGTCATAAACTTTGACAGCATCTAGATGGGGCTAATTCTGAAGGCTCATGAAATACAAGAGCTGCGGAGTCATGGCTTCTTTCACCTAGATTTAAAAAGATTTCTCAGACAGCCTTGGTGCTCAGACAGAGACTTGTCATGAGGCAGAGCCACTACAGAAAGTTCCACTAGGACAATACCTCCTGGAGCCACAGAAGTCAGGTTGCTGTTGAGACTCCACAACTGTAGAGCCACCATCATGGAACACCAGCCTGGGAGGGCTGCAGACAGGAGAATCCAACATGCAAAAGCTGCTGTGTGGGCTGTCCCCAGCATAGTCATAGGGGTGGGACTTCCCAAGGCCTTGGAAGCCCAACTCCTATCCCAGTGTGCACAAAGAAAGGACATTGAGTCAAAAAAGATGATTCTACTGCTTTAAGATTTAACATTGCTTACCTTGTTGGATTTTTTTACTTACCTGGGATCAGTTTCTCATTTCTTCTTGCCTACTTCTTCCTTTTGTAATGAAATGGCTATCCTATGCCTATCTCACCATTATGTTTTGCAATTATATAGTTTATTTTTATTTCACAGGCTCCCAGCAGTAGAGGAATTTGCCTCAGGATGAATTGTGCCTTGAGTCTCACCTATACCTGATTTAGGCTCTGGACTTTTTCTGAGTTGATGCTAGAGCGCATTAAGACTTTGAGGTTATTGGGATGGAATAAACATATTTTGCATGTGAGAAGAACATGAATTTTAAGGGCCAGGGGCTAAATGCTGTGGTTTGAATGTATCCCCCAAAAAGCATGTGCTGTAAAGTTAATTTCCAATGCAACAGTGTTGGGAAGTGGGTCCTAATGACAAGTGATTAGGCCATGAGGCCTCTGCCCTCATGAACAGATTTATGCTGTTATTTTGGGAGAGGGTTCATTATAAAAGGGGGAGTTTATTCCCCTTCCCTTGCTCTGTCTCTCATCCTCTCTTGTCCTCTCACCTTCTGCCATGGGGTGACACAGCAAGAAGGCCCTTTCAAGATGCCAACCCCTTGCCATTAGACTTCCCAGCCTTCAGAACTGTGAGAAATGTTTCTTTTTATTTAATATATTACCCAGTCTCTGGTCTGCTCTTATGGTAGCACAAAACAAAGACAGTTATTAGTTTAGCAAATAGTTATAACCATTGTGCATATATTTGTATATGCTGTGGGGTCTAAGGGAAAAGTGGTGGAAAGAGTACAGGTTTCATTTATAGATTAATTGTATTTAAATTTCTTCTAAAAATTATGACTTGTGACCTGGCACAAGTTGCATACCTCTGTGAGCCTTAGGTTCTTTATCTATAAAATTATACACAAGATTGTAAGGATTAAATGACATAACATGCTAAAGCACCCAGAACGGCCTAGCACATAGTGGAAACTCAATAAATGATAAATGTATACCAATTTAGCATCTGAGGGTAAAGTTTCTTTTTTACTTTCCAACTACTTAACCAGGAATGAAGACCTTTGTCCTCGTGGAAAAGAAAGTGCTCTTTGTAGAGCTATAGCAGGCTCTGTGAAGTAAGCCTCCAACTCCAAAGGTTTCCTGAACCTCCCTAAAGCCATCTCACAATATCACATTAGTATTCATCCTGTTTGAAATGCACTGAGCTTCCTGAGCCTTTGGATCAAATTAAAAAATTTGATCCATAGTTTTTAGTCAAATTTGAACATTTTTCAGCTAATATGTGTGTACAGATACAGATATACACATATTGAAACGCATTGTCTTTCTTCTTTGCTGAAACATTAATTATACACATTAGACTGGTACTGTCCCACAGATCCTTGAAGCTTTGTTAGATTTTTTCAAACTTTTTTCTCTCTCTTTGTTTAAGTTTGGATGTTTTTTATTAAGTAGTCTTCACACTCATTAATCCATTATTTCTATTGTATCGAATCCACTGATAATCTTATTAAATGATTTTTAAATTTCAGATGTTAAATTGTTTTAGTTCTAGAATTTTCATTTGTTTTTGTTGTTCTTTTCAGTTTACAAATCTCTCCCAGAATTTCTCCCCTTTTCATCAGCTGAAACCATATTTGAAATAATTGTCGTGATTATTTTAAGGTTCTTTTATGGACCAGCATTGTAGACCTATTTCTGTTAACCAATTTTATCATTTTTTGGACACATTTACTTGTTTCTTTACATTACCAATAGTTTTTAATGGCATTTGGGATGTCACAGATAATACATTGTAGAGATTCTGGATTATACTATATTTCTTTAAAGGGTGTATTGGAAAACTTTTTCTATAAAGGGATATATGGTAAATATTTTAGGCCTTGTAGGCAACCTTTGGTTATTGGTATTTCTTCCCTTTCCCTTCCTCTTCCTTTTCTTCTTCCCCAGCCCTTCCTCTTTCTTTTCTTCTTCCTCTTCTCTTTCCTCCTCTCCTTACTTCCTCCTCCTCCACCCTTTCAGAATGTAAAAATCTTCCTTATCTTGAGGGTCATACAGAAATAGGACATAGGTTTTAGTTTGCTAACTCTCACACTAAATAGAGGTAGTTTTATTCTAGCAGATAGCTAAATTATAGGCAGATAATTTTGAACTCGTGGGGTTTGGTTTTATAATTTGCTAAGTTAAGCCTGTTTTAGTTTTGTCTCAAGTTGAAGAGCAAATAATCCCTTAGTCCTGGAATGTGGTCTTTACTTTATATGTGTAACCTTTTTGGAATTTCAGTGGAAAACTCACAGTGTTTTCTAAGCCCCTCTAATTTGGTTGAACTTGAACTCTAAACTGTTTCTCTGCAGTAGGTAGCAGCTGAAATATATGATCGATTTTTCATCCTTTCAATGTTTTAGCTGTGGTTTTCCTCCCGGCTTCCTTGGAGTTGCCCCCATGCACAAGCAGTCAGCCAAGGATTTTAGGAGATATTATTATGCAACTTTTGAGGCTTCCCCTTCTGTGACTCCATCTTCCCCTTCTGTGATTCCATTTCCTGAAAAGGAAATTTCTAATTTGACTTCAATAAGAAGGCAAGTTTTATTTTGTTTTAGTTCTATATTCTAAATATTGCGGGGATCAGAGAGGGCCTCTGGGGAAAAACTGTAAAACTCATGTGACTCTCTAATTTCAAGGATTAATTCACCACTAGTTTCTGTCTGCTTTTGATCACTCTTTAGTGCCTTTAAATTTTTGTTTTTAAAATACTTTGTACACAATTTATAATTGTTTTCTGAGGATGGGTTTGTTGGATACAAGATATTCAGTTATTGTCATACTGGAAGTCTCCACAATCATAACATTTGAAATTCCGTTATAATTTTACAAAGAAAGAATAAAAACTATATACTGAAAGAAGCAGGAATGATGATCAAGGGGTTTAGACAGAGTGTGACCTGGTCTGAACTGTGTTTTAGATTGATCTGTCTGGTGGAAGGGTGAATGATAATTTAAAGGAAAAGTGAGGATTCAATGCAGAGAGTCCAGTTAGGGGAATATTGCAATAATTCAGCTGAGTGATATCAAGGGCTAGGAGGTAGATCTATATGACAAAATTTGGACTTGAGCAATATTTAGGAATTACAATTGGCTGAATCCAGAGATTGCCTAGATGACAGGGGTGAGGTCTAGCATGCTTCCCAGATTTTGTTTTGGTGCCTAGTAGCTAGGGCGAACCATCAAGGACACAGGGAACATAGGAGGATAAACAAGTTTAGGGGCAGAAAAGGTGAGAAATTTGTATTGTGTCACACATACACATCCAGGGTAGATCTATAAATAAGACAGATGCCAAACTCTTTACTCAGCGTAGATTGGATTTGAATATTTTTAGAAAAAATGAAACAAAACTGTAAATAGTATTTCATCATAATATATTGATTATCAGGGCTTCACATTCATTATCATTTCCCCTAGTACTGTTGGGTTTCTAAAATATATTCCTGGCATATTAATACTGATCAGGACAGAATTCAAACATTCATTTTTAATATTTTTGTTTCCTTCCATCCCCTGTAACATTCATTATATGATGAAGTAAGATTGGTCTGATAGGAATTGTTGGTATGGGACCATTTTTCAGTATCTTTCTCTTATCAATAATTTATATAGATACAGAACATATATTACATATTTTTTAAAGCACCACATATAAACATTGACTACTCTCCTATGTCATGAACAGATTAATATTCTATGTTCTTTTGGTAATTCTTAAGATAGAATCTAGCTATGTAAATCCATTAGGTTTTTTGTTTGTTTCAATTATTATTACATAAAATATATAAATTGTTCATACCTCTTAGAAAATATATGTCACATAGGGTATATTCTTTTTGCTGTATAATTCAAACTACTTTGCATTCAAATTTTCTCAATCTGAACTTTTTCAAATTATGCTAAGGAATTTAATATTTATACATAGATCTTTTATAGAATGTTAAATATATAAACCTTGGATTTCTTCCTACATGTGGGGGTGGCTAACTAAACTCTGAATGAAGATGGTTATTTCACAAAAAATACTGGAATTGAGCTTACAGCTAGAGGTGACTTAAAAAATTAAATGGCTTCTCAGCACTGAATGACTAGTTAATACTTATAAAATAATTGAACAAGAAAGACTCTGAATCATTTATTTTTTAGTCTTTGATAAAAACAAAGCTCTATGCTGAAATTCCTGGAATCATATTTGTTTTGTTTTGTTTTGAGACAGCATCTTGCTCTGTTCCCCAGGCTGGAGTGCAGTTGCACCATCATGGCTCACTGCAGTCTCAATCTCCCCAGCTTACGTGATCCTCCCACCTCAGCTTCCCAAGTAGCTGGGACTACAGGTGCATGCTACTATGCCTGGCTAGCTTTATATTTTTTGTAGATACAGGGTTGCCCAGGCTGGTCTCAGACTCCTGGGCTCAAGTGGTCTATCCACTTCGGCCTCCGAAAATGCTGGGATTACAGGTGTGAGCCACCAGGCCCAGCCTGGATTATATTTTTGGTTTTCAGTAAATACCCTTACTTTCAGGCTATCATCTTACTTCCCCTGTATCCATTGTCCGGCTTCCCTTTTTCTCCTTCCCCTTTGCATTCAATCAATCTATAGTAATTGACCCTTTAGAAATGTCCTGACTCCATCCAGTCCTCCCTGTGTCCTCAGCTACTATCCTAGTCCAAATCGCAACTACTTTTCATAGCCTCTTAACTGGTCTCCTTACATCCTAACTTGCCCCTAATTCGTTGGTCACATTGTTGCCAGTGATGTCCTTTCTAAACTTAAAGTATAATAATAATAAAATTAAAAAAAAGACCTCCAATGGCAATTTTCCTTAGGGAAAAAAAATTACAAATTCCTTAATATGGCTTGCAATTTTCACCCCAATATGACCTTGTGTTTCATACTCATCTCATATCCCCTTCACTCTCTCCATTTGAATTCCAACCATTCTAAGTTTCTGTCAGTTCCATGTTGTTCCACCATGCTCTCATTTGCACTAGTGAATGAATGCTTTCGTGAGTGCTTCAAACCTCCTTCTACCTCTATTCCTTCTTTTCATGACTAATTCCAACTCACTCACCCTTCGGGCACTTTTGAGGTAGCACTTCTTACAGGAGTCCTTTTCTTTACTTTTGCTTAATACTAGAATATCCCGAATTTCCTCTGTCATAATATACCCCAAACTTTGTCATAACTTCTTCTCTAATTAGCTGACTGATTCCATACTGCAAGCTCCATAGGAGCAGAAACAGCGTCTTACCATCTCTAGTTATCTAGCATTTAGTAGATTCTCAATAAATATTGTATGCAAATTGTCCCCTCTTTTTTAAAATCTCTTGAAGACAAACCGTTTACTATTCTACCAGATTTAAAGACTTAGATTCAGAAATTAGATTCTTAGACTTAACTTGAATCCCATTTGTACTGATCTGAGCCTCATCTGAATCCCCCTGGTTTCAGTGGGAAAAGGGGAGCCTTCTGACATCCCACCATCATTATCTTTTTTAATTATATCTAAAGAGGCTGAAAAATTTGGGGAATGTTTGCTGAGTGAGAGTATGTAGACTATTTTTCTTCATTGGACGATTAATCAGCATCTTTCAAAAACGTCCATTGAGAATTATGACTTGGTTAAAATGCCAAGTCATGGTCAACTAGGCTGAGATCCATACATACCAACTTATGTCTGTAGTGAAAAATCAGAAAGAATCCCACTTAAAATTCAACACTGAAAGCAACTTTGAAAACAGCAGCTGAATGAGAGCAGGGTTTATTCATTCTGAAAGCCACAGTGGTATCCCAACACTTTCACTCATGGTGATTCAGGCAAGAAGCCTAGTGGATTTGACATTAGCCACATGAAAGTGTCATCACAGCTCTGCTTCTTGTGGTAGGGGCTAAAAAAGAGCAATTCAAAACAGAAATAGAAATAACAAGAGCAATAGAAATATAGTTGATGAAGCCTGCATGGCTGAGATGGAAAACTTGCATTTGCAGCTACAAATTTAGAATGGTTGCAAAGGGCACAAAACTCTTCACTCTTAGATTATCCTGTTACCAGGAATTGACTAGACAGGTATAGAGCAGTGTGGGGTACAGAAAAAATAAACAACAAGGGATAGAAATATAAAAATTCAGGACACAAGTGAAGGGCAAATCCAGACTAGTACTGACACAGATCCCTACTCTGGCCACACTCCCTGAAGTACAAACAAGTGCCTTTCAGAGTTAGAGACTAGTGCAGAAGGGAGTCCTGTGGCTAGAAATGAATGTGCTCTGTCAGCTTTTTACATGTAAGGAGTGCTTGGTCCTTGTTTTCAGCAGATTTCCCTCCACCATGGTGACTGTCTGGATAGAGAATAGCTGAAAGCATGTGAATTAATGAAAGAGCAACTGCTGCCCTTGATCTTCAAGTGAGCTTTTCTAAGATACGCTTCCTATCACTCAGTACTAACCCACTCAAAGTGGATTCAAAATATTTTCTCCACAATTGGTTGTTTTAGAGCTTTATTTTAGCTGTCATATTTTATATAGCTTTCATGTCTGATTTTAGTAGTTCTCTTGAAGAAAGGTATACAATTTAGAGATCACATTAAAGGAAAGACTTTTACCTGGGTATTGGAAGGGGAAAAGTATCCAAAGAAACAAGAAGGGGATAAATATTTATGTTTCATTTGCTGATGTCTAATCATGTGTCTGTGGAGCAGAAACCTGAGATTCCTGATATTTGGCTTATGAGCTTTGGGTTCCCCAGTGGAAATCTCATACAGCAATTTTTTAAAAAAGGTTTGGATCAGAGATCCCCTATGAAAAGTTGATAAGTTAATAAACCCTCTCCCCAGAAAAAAAGGGGATCCCTTAAAATTCCCTGGTGGGCCCTAAATTAGAAATCTATTCTATCAAGTGTAAAGGAAATAAAATGGTATAGTTAAATCTTGGTAGCATAATTATTCTTTCTTGTCCAAGCACTATAATCTAGGTTGAGCTTCTGCAAATATGAACTTCTATAATAATCTATCTGGCCTACTATAACAAAATACCCTATACTGGGTGGCTTAAATAACAGAAATGTATTTTCTCACAGTTCTGGAGGCTGGTAGTTCAAGATCAGGGTGCCAGTACATTCTGTTTCCTCCTGGCTTGTTGAAGGTGCCTTCTTGCTCTGTCCTCACAGCGGGGAAGATCAGAGAACTGCAGCATCACAGTAAAGGCAAGTAAGGGCAAGCAGCCATTTGTAAAACTTGTTGATGTGATTTCTTTTTGCCTCTTGTAGAAATACACTGAGAAAACCTGCTTCTTTAAATCCAGGCTTTGGCAAAGTTTATAAACAAAAGCCAAGAACTAACTATCTGTGATTAGTAATAAGGTTGCTGAATTAAAAGAGGATGACCTAGCACAGGTTAGACTGCGTAGACAGGAAAACACTAGGTTATGCAAGAGAGGGAACAGATGAGTCTAGAACTATTTTCTTGGCCTCAGTGGTCAAGATTTATCAGCTCTTTCTTAGGGAGGCATGTGTAGACATATCTTTTAGAGTTAACTGAGTAAAAGAATAAATGATAAACCATTTTTGGATTTTATTTTATTTTTCATTTTTTATTTTTGAGATGGAGTCTCTCTGTCACCCAGGCTGGAGTGTAGTGGTGCAATGTTGGCTTACTGCAACCTCCGCTTTCCAGGTTCAGCGATTATCCTGCCTCAGCCTCCCAAATAGCTGGGATTACAGATGTGTACCACCATGCCCAGCTAATTTTTGTATTTTTAGTAGAGACAGGGTTTCACCATATTGGCCAGCTGGTCTCAAACCCCTGACCTCAAGTGATCTGCCTGCCTTGGCGTCCCAAAGTGCTGGGATTACAGGCATGAGCCACTGCACCTGGCCTTGGATTTTATTTATAATGTAAATGTTTTCTCATTTTTTTTTTACTGCTCTTTTTTTATTGCCATCAAAAAGTTTTTAAGTTAATAAAAAATTTTAGTACTCACATAAGCGTGCTGAGGTTAGGTAGACCAGAATGGAATATGAGAATTATGACTCAGGTTTCTTGAGTAGGTAAAAATTTCTTAGGAGTGCCTCCAATAAATATCTGTCTTTAAAAGTCTAATTTATTTCCGAGCTATAGGTTGCATTTAGAAGACTGGGACTCCAATTCTGGGCTCTCTCTCTCCCTCTCTTAACTGCCCAGTGCCTAATTCTCCACAGCACAGGAACACTCATATATTTCTGGGACAAAGGCAAATATACACAGTCTCCGCAGGTTGACACTGGAATGAGCTCTCCTGACAGGAAAAAGGAAGCCAATATGTTTTAGCAATCGCTTTTCCATAATAAACTGTAATGCTTTTGCAGAAGGTGGGTCCTGACACAAGGCTTTTTGAGGATTAAGTAGATTTTAGTCATCAAGCTTGATTCCAGCTAGGGCTTTGTTATATTTTCTTTATATCAGATAACTGTATTTTTTTTTTTTAAAGAAGTATGATTTCTCTAGGGCAGATGTTTGATGGAAATTTATGGGCAAATTAGATCATCACTGAACTGATTTATTCTCTTGGTGTGTAACATTTAAATATTGATGGTGACAGTCTCTGCCTTCAGAGAATTTACAGGCTAGTTATCGAGACACACAGCAAATTACAACATAATGTTGAAAATGCTATCAGTGCAGTGGGAACCCATAGCAAGGAGTGCCTCAGTAAGATACTTGGGGGTAGGGGATAGGAAGACTGCAGCTTGGGCAGCATCTGTGTTGTCCTGGTAAAGGGAAAGTTATTAGTAGATGAAGGACCTTAAGAGTGAAGCTAACACAGCCTTCGTGCTGAGCTGAAGAGTGCACACAACTAATACCTAATGATATGTGATGAGAGGCGCAGTGAGAAGTGTGGATCAGTTTAGATACCTGGGAAACAGTGGAGAACCAGAAATTGTTGAAAGATTACTGTTGATCCCAGTGCTCTTCAGTATAGCTTCAACGCACTTTCAAGGAGATAAGTGTGCACATCAACTTCCTTCCTTTCCCTGCACAGAGACTTTCGTCTGAGTGGGCCAAAGTTAGACTCAACCATTCAGGGCCTGAGATTCATTTCTTAAGACCAGTGCTGTTCAAGAGAAATATAATATAATGCATGCCATGTGAGCTACATATGCAATTTTTTTACCAGTCACATTAGAAAAATAAAAAGAAACAGGTGAAATTAATTTTACTAATATACTTCAACTCAATAGATCAAAATATTTCAACAGGTAATCAACACAAAAATTGAGATGTTTTGCTTTTTGATACTGATATATTTTATATATATGTAGATATATATAGATATTTATACTGTCTCCTAAATCTAGTGTGAAGTTTTACACTCACAGCACATCTCAATTCAGATTATTCATACTTCAGATACACAATAGTAACATGTGGCTGGGGGCTACTGACAAATTAAAGCTACCCAGACCACTCCCTGCACAAGAGTATAAGTGTGTTTTGGTTCATCTCTTCACCAATTAAGGATGCCAAGTCCTGTGACGTCCTAGAAATCATTCTGTTACTCAGGCATTTACTCATTCATTCATGCCCTTGTTCTTTGAACAGACATTTACTGAGCACCTCCTATATGTGAAATACTTCACTGTGAGAACAGGAACATTGACCATAAAAATGAATAATACCATCCAGTATCAGAAAGAGAGGCGGAAACAAACATTCACAAGATGTTATGGCAACAGTAATAACTGGAGCAGTGATTGTCCATGGAATAGGAAGTGGATATGCCAGAGTTTATGCTGGGATGGGGGTGGGGAAGGGGAGTTGTGGGTGTTTCAAATTAAACTCATACCGTGGAAATTTCAACCTCACAAGAGAGAACCATTGTTGCCTCACCCATAGGAAGCCCCTTCTCATATAAAACCCCACTGAGACAGCATTACTGACAGGATCATGCCAAATCCCAGGGGTACTAACATGCAAAGAAGGTTGCAGGACATTGAATTAAGAGGATATACAAATTTCTATGGGACACTGGGGGATCCTGAAGGACTTCATTGAAAAGGTGGTATTTTTGTTGCATTTTGAAGGATAAGTTTATCAATTTAAAGAAGAGCATTCTAGGAAAAGGATACAAAGAATACAATGTGCAAAGGCATGGAAGTGGGGAAGGAGGAAATGTATTATGTTTAGTAAACAATGAAGATTCATGTAACTGCAGCATAGGGTGGTGTGTGTGTGTGTGTGTGTGTGTGTATGCATGTAAAGTGGGTTAGACATGTTTGATAATATAGTTTGGGACTATATTTTGATGAGTGATGTGTATTCCATTAAAAAGTTCTCACCCTGTGTTTTAGGGAATTAACATTATTTCTCCCCACAATCAATACTTTCTTCATAGTCAAATTCAAATTTCAGGAAAATCCTTGATTAGAATTACATCTCTCTGGCTTCTCTTCTACCCCTATCTCTTTTTTTCTAGACAACTGAATTTTCAGACATTAATATGAACCAGTGACTGAAAAAAATTTCCTCTGTCAACTAATTTATCTTCTTACTGAATGAATAATCAAATTCAATTGGGTTAAACAAGCTGTAATACCACTGTCAAAAGCCATTAGCTATATAAGAGCCTCAAGCCATAAAGAACTCTTTTTGTATATCTTAGAGTTTTCCTCATGAAAGGAAAAACTCAAACTAAAGGAAATAGTGTGTTTCATTACAAGCTCTCAGTCCTTTAGAGTCTTCTCATCAGCTCTGTGGTTTATTTTTTTTTCTTTTCTTTTTCTCAAGATTAAGAGTAGTGCTGTCTACTTGATTATCTCAAAAGTACAATGTTTTCTTGGCAGGATTAAAAAACTGGATGTATCAAAGCTTGCACATTATCCAAATTTTGAAATAAAAAACAATGAAGGGACATAATGAAAACCAAGGAGGAGGGGTGGGGAACTTGATACCCCCTTCTTCGTTTTGAGAGATCATTTTATCCACTTCCTGGAGCTATTGTACTTTCCCTGAAAGAATGACACTTTACATTTCCTAAATTTGTATCTCGGCCAATTTCCTGCAGATATACAGGTAGAGAGGTTGG
The DNA here is from genome assembly GCF_028885655.2 of Pongo abelii. Taxonomy (NCBI): domain Eukaryota; kingdom Metazoa; phylum Chordata; class Mammalia; order Primates; family Hominidae; genus Pongo; species Pongo abelii. Next base: position 36,354,698 of record NC_071998.2, read on the forward strand.
CTACTGTAATTGACAAGATGTCAGTGACTCATGGGACTGTCAGGAATACAAAACATTGGCGAAGCTACATAAAACCTGTAAATGAGCCATAAACGGACCTACACTTAAACAATCCTAGTGCCACTTTCAACTGATCATTTTTCTTTAAAAAATACTATTGCAGACTAAAGTGATGCATGATGTGTTCTATTTAATAACTTTACTAAAATCCCAAGAAAACAGAGGTTACTTATGCCTGCTTGATGCATTTTCCAATATACATACCATCACTGCTACAATGGTCAATCAAGCCAGATAGACAAAATGAAATATAAACCCTGATATGGCTTGGCTCTATATCCCCACCCAAATCTCATGTCGAATTGTAATTCCCAATGTTTGGGGAGGGACCTGGTGGGAGGTGATTGGATCATGGGGATGGATTTCCTCCTTGCTGTTATCGTGATAGCGAGTGAGTTCTCATAAGACCTGTTTGTTAAAAAGTGTGTAGCACTTCCCCTTTCATGCTCTTTCTCCTACTCCTCCATGTAGTATATACTTGCTTCTCCTTCACTCTTCTGCCATGATTGTAGTTTTCCTGAGGCCTCCCAGCCATGCTGCCTGTAAAACCTGCAGAACTGTGAGTCAATTAAATCTCTTTTCTTCATAAATTACCCAGTATCATGTAGTTCTTTATAGCAGTGTGAGAATGGACTAATACAAACCCATACCACATTTTCCCTTCTCTTTTGAACCTGATCATCTCAGTCACATGATGATCCTGGGTTGAAGTAAATGAAAAAAGAAAAAAATATATAAGAGAGTTTTGCTGCCTCCTAAGACTTCATTTCAAAAAGTGCTAGAGGGCAATATTAAAAATAACAAGGGTGTATCAGGCACTCTTGCTCTCTAGTGCCCCTGAAAGATTTTCTCTCTTGTGAAGTTTAGGCATAAGGATGTGAACTGTAGCCTTAACTGAATCTTCTTGTATTAGAGATTTGGATAAATCCCTCAAGTTTAACCTTGACCTTTGTCATTGGGTCTCCAATGACAACCTCTGAGAGCTCAGTTTACAAGGAGCTCTGTCAAGGATCCTTAAACACTGCACATGTATTTCTTGTGAGAAAATGCTTTAACGCATTGAAGCACAGGGGAAATAAGTTGCTGATAGGCCTTCTCCTTCCAAACCGTGTCATGGCAACAACCCTAGACAGGAATCTTGCTTAAATGGCTCTGTTTATCTTCCCTGCTCTGCTCAGCACTGGAATCTTGAGCATAATCATCAGTTAGAATTTTTCTGACTTAGCTTCTCATCTTTGATGCCTAAAGGGACCTTCTATACTCTAGACTTTACTCTAGACTTTACTCCTATACTCTAGACCTCCTATACTCTAGATTTCAACTAAAACAAGAGTTTTAGTTGAAATAGTTGAAACTAGACATTGGGATGGAAACTGTCTAGAAGTTATAGTACCTTAAGTATAATTATTTATAAACTCTAAATAAAATGATTGTAGGTTTCTGTCAAAATTTCTAATCCTTCCTTTCCAACAGTTAGCCAAATGTGTGTCCAGTTTGGTTTCATTTGGGTTCCTTTTCCTTTGTTATCTATATCCCACTTATCTCTATAATTCTTGCTGTCCCCAACTGACCTTCATTAAAATGGTCATTTCTTTTTATATCTGTTTGTTAGTAACAGCAAAAAAAAATCTTGGTCATTGAATTATTTTACTTAGATCTTGAAGTGTATTGAAGGAAGGTGATTGTCCCTCACACTGTTGGCCTCAAGATCCCTCCAGAATGATTTGCCTTTCTGTTTCTCTGGATCTACTGTTTTTTGCCACTCTTGGGCATCATCTGACTGCTATCTTTCATTCAGTCTGTTCTGTCTACAATCTCCATAATAGTAGAACTAGGGGGAATTGTTAATTCTGTTCCCTTTGGAAGGAAGAAAAACTTCCAGACTGAGTTTGAATTGAAAGGTAGATCTTGTACTTGGTAGAGAAATGGATGCCAAGACCGCTTCTATGTAAATACTATCAAATTTCTTCCTGCACTGGTGGGGATGTTCAGGGCTATTATTTTTTAAAAAATCATATGTGACATCTGCAGTGTCACAAAACATTTTAAAGAACATCCAGACATACTCCCCAGAAGCTCTTAAAATGTAAAAAATAATTTAATAGACATATTCTGATACTGTAAGAAGAAATGCATGGAGCATGAAATCAAGCAAACTTCAATAATCAATCAACACAAATACATTTACTGAACACCTGTATCATACTTCCATTGACTTGCCTATATCCTATTAGCAATGATGGATTATGTACAAAGAATTATTTTTGCTGTTTGTTATATCATCGTTTGTCATATAAGGTGATTTTCATGCAGTTATAACACACTTTAAAAATGCTTACTGTTCAGGTTCTGTCAGATAAATATGGCACAATAAAGAAAAAACATTTTGAACACTGATAGCATAGCATATATTTTTAAGATAAATTAGAAGCAGGTGTGTGTGAGTGTATACCTGTTGATCAAGGAGGCCTTGATGTTTCCCTCAGCTTGACTAAACTTGACAGGCTTCTCTCAGACTCTGAGTCCCTGACCTCTTTTTTTCCTAGAGCATTTATAAAAGAAAAAATTGTAATTGTAAATCCTTTCTCTGCCCCTTTGAGATGTAAATATTTTTAAAAGCCTCTTGCCTGTTGTACTACTCAGGGAAGTCTTTCTCAAGGAGCTGGGAGCCAACCCTTTGAAATGTAATCATCATGAAAGATAGCACTCCTGTCTACCAGTCTCTAAGGGAGGGTAGGAGCCTAACTTCAATGGGTGCCAATTAGCAAGCAGAGATGACCTAATCACAGAGAAAAGTATTTTGCAAACTCAGTGTGCCTCACACACCCCAGTGATCAACCTGCCCCCATCCTCCAGTGTTCTCTAGTTCCCTTCCACTAGCTCATACCAGTCCCTAAAGTTCCTCCCACCCCTTGTTATAGTGGAGTTGAGCAGGCTGATTTCTGGCCTCTCTCTCCTATTGTAATTGCTTTGAATAAAGTTTGTCCTTGCTATTTAACTTTGTTGGATGCAATTTTTGCTTTCACAATATGTATGTATACTCACCTTCATATAGCTAACATACAGCTACTGATTGAAAGCCACCCAGAAAAAACAAAAAAAAAAAACATTAATGCCTCATAATATTACAGTCTCTAAAGGGTTCAGGTTTATGTATGCATTCTGGGGTACATATTGTAAGAGAACATATACCACTACTTTGTTTTTAATTCTTGTGTTGCCTTTCTATCTCACTTGTCTATTTTCCCACAGCATTTATCATTACCAACATACTATGTATTTAACTTATTTATTTGTTATTTTCTATCTTCTCTGCCTAAATGAAGCTCCATGGGAGCAGGGATTTTTATGTGTTTTGTCCACTGCTGTATCTTCAGTGCCTAGCTCACGGAGTTGCTCAATAACTATCAGTTGAATAAATGAATAAATTAGCTATTAATAGTTTTGTTATTGTTAGTATTAGCTTCTGTTTTGTCTAGGAATTCTAAAAGCTAACCCAGGATTGAGCCAGAAGGCTGCAGACTGCTTCAGAGTGGGCTCTTTTCAGGATTATTTTATACAGTCACATTCTGGTATGTTGTCATCAGCCTACACTGAGGGAAAAATGCATGTATTGCTAGAATATTATTGAGGATATTATTCATTATTTTTGTGATGTCCTCTCTGTGCAGACCAATAGTGAAATTTCTCTCTGCTGTTGTCAGTTTCAGAATTTTTCAGGCCATTGGTTCATTTTCGATTTGTGGATACTACAACTCCAGTAGCTGATGGTGTTTTCTTCCTTGTGTCAGCTGCCAGAAAGCATAGAACAAAATGTGTGTTCTATCACTAGCAAGGATGGCATTTATGCTATGCACTGATCTTGTCCTTACCTGTTTGCTTCGCAACTTTTCTTTTCCCTTTGCCTTACTTTTGTTAATTATCTTAAATTCATGTTATATTAGTCTAGAGTCTTCAAAAGTCCTTTTTTTGAGATGTAAAAGTTGATCTAAATTTTAGTAACATTAAAGTTAGTAAGCTTTTTATTAACAAAATTACTCTTATGGTGATAATAATAACAATTTAGTATTTAGAAATGCTTTCCTAGATATAATGTATTCAGTTCTTACACAAGTAATGAGAGACAAGCAGCTTAGGAATTGTATTTTCATACTGTAGCTGGGGAAACTGAGGCATAGAATGATCATGTGATTTATCCAAATTTAAATGGTTAACTAAACTGAGGAAGCCAGAGGGAATCTAGACCTTCGAATGGTTCCTCTAAAGATCTCACCTCTGGTTGATATTCCTTCACTTGGTTCAACTTTTCTGGTTAGATAAACATTTTTCACATTATGTCTGGCTCAGTAGCACTTCCGTTGGATGACATGTAGCTTCCATTTTTGCCATGGAATTTCATCATTTATGAGTATTTAACTTAGAGATAGACTTGAGAATCAAATTCAACTGCAGAAACAGAATAGGGCCTGGGCTCTGTAGTCAAGACTGTCTGTGTTCAAATCCTAGATCTGCTAATTACTAGCTGTAGAAGCCTATGAAAGATGCTCAACATTTCTGTGCCCTAGTTTCTCATATCATCTATAAAACAGAAGTGAAGATACTAAGAATACCTATGTCATTGGATTGTTTGGAGAAGACAATGAGAGGATACATTTAAAGCTCCTAGAACAGTACTGGGAACATAGTAGGCACTGAATAATTGTTAACTGTTTTCTTAGGCTAGGTCCCGGGGAAATGAGCCAAACCTCAGCTTGTGTGCTAAAATATAAGACAGTTATTTGCAACTGTGATTCCAGGGAAGCAAGAGAGAAGAATAAAAGAGAAATGAGGTTGGGATAAAAGTAAAGAAAATGCAAGGTAGTATGTTTTTAAGCTGGCCATAATGTCATAAGATAACAAAGATGAATGCTCAATCTTGTGGGACTTTATCCATGTAGGCTATACTGAACCACTGCATTCAGGGACAGTCCATTGAGGACAAAGGAGTAGAATATATATATATATATATTTATATTTGATATATATATTATATATATATTTATATTTTATATATATTTATATTATATATATTTTCTGCTTAATCCTTCTTATCTTCTGTTTCTCATTGATCAAAGTTCAGTCCATGGAACATTAACTCTCCTCTACTTCTAGCAGGTTGTGATACCTGGCCAGATCCCAAGTCCTCAGATGTAGCATGGCCTCATCGGAGCTCAGAAGTATGAAGAACCAAAGACTTTGTAAGTTTGGCTGCCTGGGATGAGCATCAGATCTGCTGCAATTTCTGCCACAGGGAGTGCAGTAAAAGCTGAATATGAACCTATATCTCATCCCAGGGGAGCTGAAGCAGTTGCTAGTGTTAAGAGGTACAGGGGTGTTGAAGGTGGCTGGGACTCTTCTTTGAGAAAGTGGCTGAAGTCCAGGGACTGGCGAGGCTAAGAAAATGTGGGCAAGTACTAAATTAGTTCCATTACTACCATTACCTCCTGAAATCTTCTGTAGCAGACAAAGACACACATTGTTCAGATGTCCCTTCAAGAAGGGACTTGCTGCTATGATGAACTCCATTAGCTGAAGGCCATCAGCTATGATCACCTTCACAGTCCATCTTAGTTCTCAAGTAAAAGGAAAACCCATCTGGGGGAACTCTGGAATAAGCAAGGTGTTGGTGGCCAAGGTTTTATACTTCTCAGGATGGCTCTGGCCAAAAATTGAGCAAGGCAGGGGTAACAAGGACTTAGCCTTTTCCACCAAGCTCTTGACGACATTACCAAGCAAATCCTGCTCTACAGCTCCTCTTTGGCCTAGACCTTGTCAGCCTGCAACAGGTTTGATGGCTATCTCTGCCCAATCCTGCCCTCTTCTCTTTCACTTTACTTCCCAGTAAATAAACCTTTCACATTTCTCGCTACATCACAGGGTCTGCTTTCCAGAGAAGCCAATCCCAACACTTCCCTGAAGCAAACACATATATTAATAGATATTAATTATATGAAGGCTAAATCCTAAAATAGAAAGGAGGAAATACTTTAGTCAAGCAGAAGCTACCCGGGAAAATTTTAATACAAATGAATAGTCATCAGTGTATATTTACTATACAAAAGGGCCAACCATAGGTTCTTATTAGATACCAAGAATGTATTCAAAATTACTCCAAAATTAATTTTAAAAAGCTTAGAAAATATGACTATGAGAAAACAAAATTTTTCTTATTGTAAATTATATAATATTAACAAGAACTGCCTTTTTGAAGACCTATGTGCTAGGTTTTGTGGTAATCATATTATATATACTTTCTTGTTTAATTTTTGCAGTAACTGTGTGCTATTTTCTCGTGGTTTAGACAAGAAAATCAAGGCATAGAAACTAAGAAAATTTTCAAAGATCTGACAGAGGCAGGATTTAGATCTAGGTAAGATCTAGGAAGCTCAGATTCTTCACCATTACTTTATAATAACAGCTTGCAAATGCCAATGTCGTACATGCACCAGGCTGAACACTACATGTACTATTTAATCCTCACAATAGCCCCTTAGAGCAAGTGCAGTTGGTATCCACAGTTGAGGCCAAGTGACTTTGTATGACTCAAGAAGGTTAAGCCTAACAGGTAAAAGAATTGGGGTTTAAAACAAAGACAATTTTATTTAGGAACTTATCACTATTCTATGCTGCCTCCATCAGACGTAAATAGTTTGCCCTTGACCTGCAGTAGTCCATCTTACACAAATCCATGGTAAGAGCATTACTGGTTATACTCAAGTTAAACTCATCCACAGTAAAACTGGGAACTACCTGTCAATTTTGCTAAAGGACATACTGTACTTCCTTAACTTGAGTCTCAACTTAGTGTTGACATGGGGGATCCTATAAGTCAAGATTATTTGCCTATTAAACCTGTCATCTGCTTTTATAGAAATTCAAGTTTAATATGTGGTAAGCCCCAGAAAGCCATGCATGCTTTTATATGCTTAGAGATTTTCCAGGTGTTCAAATGATAGTTGAGACCGATAGACCGGTCTTAACTTTCCACTGAAACATTTAACCAGAGCAGTCTCTAGGTCTGAGTCTTTCTTCTTTGGGATGTAGCAGGGAAACGAGTAGACAGAATGTCTGTCTAACTGCCATTTCTCCAAGGACCACTGTCATGTCTCTGGGCCATTCCTCAAGCTGTTCCCTTTTACTAGAATTCCCTTCGCTCCTTTTACTATCGGACTTAAATCCTTTTAAGTCTTGAAGATCTGGCTCAACCCTTACTTTTTCCTGTGAAAACTTCCCAACCCTTTTCCTCTGGACTACAACTAACCACACTCTTTGCAAGAATAACTAACTTCCATGCTCTCACTTTTTTATACCTCTATTCCAGAATCTTTCATTATGTATATGGTATATGTACATCCTTCGTTGTTGGTTCTTTGAGGGCAAGAGCCAAATATTTTAATGATTGTTGAACTTGCTGTGCGTGGTGTAATAACTGGTACATATGGGTGCTCAGATTGTTCCATTATTATTTAAGAATCAGAATATTCAAAGGCATAAGAGAAACATTACTTATCTAACCACATTCTATAGGACTGGAATTTCCAATAGGCATGTCAGGAACAATTCGCTAACCACAAGTCAGGAAATAATTTTTTCTGGGACAATGTGAGGGTAGGGACCATGTCTATCTTATTTCATAACAGCATCTCCAGCTTCTAGTGTCATATCTGTCACATAGTAAGTTGCTGATCCAACACTATGAAACTATTGTTTTCACAATGCTGCCATAGACACACTATGTACACTTCCACCAATATATTATTACTATGAGAATGCTCTTATTTTAAAAATTACATTCCCATGCCAAACTAATTGGGAGAAACTCTTAGTTTAGACATCGACTTGGCAACCTACTATATCAATGTACACACAAATTTCTTTTTTCAGGCTCTCCATGATATAATTTTGCAACAATCAAGATTTCTATGACTTTTCCACTCTCCCATTCTTTATTGGCTCGTATTACAACTAATTGTAAAATAGAGTTCTTGTAAATCACACCTTTATGTGAGCACTGAAGAATAGCCTAATGAACTAGTGGGCTAGGTTTACTTATCTCACTCAAATACCTCTCTTTGTCTGGCAGCTCTTCCACCACTACATTCAAATCGAGCATAATTTGGCCAGGCCTCCACAGCTGGGGAGTCTTTTTATGCTTCTGAACACAAATTCAACCCTTTACACCCACACCCACCCACTCATTTGACCATGTCTTTTCCCAGCCTAAGCTTCATAATGGATCTGATGCCACATCTACAATGACCCTTTCCTTCTCCCCTGAGGGTCCTCATATATCCTTCAGTAAACTCAGTGCCATGTAATTGTTGAACAAATAGGTAATGAATCAGCCTGCAAGTGTGGATGATGATAGCTTGTTTAAAGTGAGAATGATGGAAGGGCCCCAGAGAAAATAAGAAATGTAGAAATTTGCCAGAAGTCAACTTAAAAAAATAGTGAGGAATTTTCATCACTATGTTCTTTTAGTGCAGGTTTTAGCTTCTCCTCAAAGCATACAGCTTTTCTCTTTATAAAGTAATTTTCTACATGAATATTTATGGCAACATTGTTCATTATAGCCAAGAGGTGGAGATAACCCAAACATCTATTAACTGATTAATGGATAAACAAAATGTGGGATATTCATACAATGGAGTTGTAATTGGGCATGAAAAGGAATGCATTACTTCTTGAACAATACATATGACAACAATGAGGAATCCTAAATTCACGCTAATGAAGAAAGCCAAGAATACACCACATGTTATATGATTCCATTTATATGAAACATCCAGAATAGGCGAATCTAGAAAGAAAATAAACTAGATTAGTGCTGGGGAGGATGGGGTCATAGGATGTTGATAGCTAAAGGCACAGGGTTTTCTCTTGAGTGATGAAAATGTTCTAAAATTGACTAATGGTGATGGTTGCACCTATTTGTGAATATCCTAAAACTACTGAATTAGACACTTTAAATGGATGAATTGTATGGCATATTCATTTGCAAGGGCTGCCATAACAAAGTGTACCATAGACTGTGGGTGGATTAAAAAACTGAAATGTATTCTCTCACAGAATGGGAGGCTAGAACTTTGAGATCAAGGTTTTGGCAGGGTTGGTTCCTTCTGAGGGTTATGAGGGAAGGACCTGTTCCAGGCCTTTCTTTTTGACTTGTCATTGGCTGTCTTCTTCCTGCCTTCACATTGTCTTCCCTCTATACATGCCTGTATTCAAATTTCCTTTTTTTAATAAGGACAGTAGTCATATTGGATTAGAACACCCTAATAACCTCATTCTATCTTAATTACCTCTGTAAAGATCATATCTCCAAATACAGTTACATTCTGAGTTACTGGGGCTTAGGACTTCAGCATATAAATTTGATGGAGTGAAGAGGAGGGGAGGGACACAATTCAGCTTATAACATAGGGTATGTGAATTATATCTCAATCAGACTGCCACAAAAAGAAGAAAATTTCCCCTAGACTTTGAGCCTACTTCTTAGATAGGACTGACCTGAGAAAGAAGCAGTGAAGTAAGGAACACACTTGTTTTCCATAGAGCAGTCGTTTGTGGCTTCTGTGATTGGTCTGGGATCACTTTACTTCTAAGTCCAAAGGTGCTCAACTACAAGAATGCAGTAGGAATAAACCAAAGTTCATAAAATACAGCCTGTAACTTGAATCCAATAACTGACATTTCACTTGGCCTACACCATATTTTCACAATTTTTGAATAGAATCTCTGGATTAAATGCATGCAGGCATATTCCAGCTTGCCATAGTCCCCACCATTGCCTACTGTCTCATACTTAGCTTGCTTCACCCATTTGTTAACTGTCTGAAAATTTGAGCTTGAGGCCTCAGGAACAAACACATTGACAGACTACAACATCTCTTGGCACATCTAACACATAGCATTATTATTAAAAATGGCTGTTTCATAACTTCCTGATTAAAAGTCATAGTGCAGAGGGACACTTGCACAAGAGTTCAGATTCAAACTTATTGTGTGAAGTATGTTTGTTGGACTGTATGCAGCAATTATAAATATAGGCAAGATCTAAATCTGTAAAAAATTCAGTTACAAAGGGAGAATTGGGTAGTTAGAGGTTTCAGACATAAGAAAATGATTATCCTTTAATCTGTAAATCTAAAGGTCTTTAAAATGAGAAACTAGCATACATTCAAGACATTTTCCTTCCATAGGTTAATAAATCATATGTATGAGTAAGTAGTAGAGGACTTTGTTGTGGTAGAGCTACAAATATTTGGATATACCACGGGTTCCATTATTTTTCTTCAATAGAGAAATTTCATATGATAAAACAGTTATGTATCTGGGTTAGTTTGCACTGGTGGTTTACAAAGTTAAGTGCACCAGCATCACCTGAAAGGTTGTTAAAAAGAGATTCCTGGACTCTGTCCCCAGAATTTCCCACACAGTTCAGTTTAGGGTGATGCCCCCAAATTTGCATTTTTAATAAGTTTCCAGATGATGCTGATGCTGCTGGCTTGGGACCATGTTTTGAGTGTCATTGATCTACACAATGAATGTGAGCTCTGTCCCTCGAATTCAGCTCAAATATACCCTCAAACTAATTTTTAAAACTTTTGAAAAATTCTGGGGAAGGAGTGTGACCAGTTTGTCAGTGCCCAACCCTTTGATCAGTGAGGCAGGTGAGTCTGTCGGGGGAAACACACAAGGCAGGCACGCTTAGCAGGCTAAGACAATGTTCACCACATTCTTTCTTTCATTAGGGGAGAATAGAGTTTTTAAAGAAACTATTTTTTCTTTAGTGTTATGGAATCATCTGCTTATTTTCTGTGTGATAACATAGTTTGAGATTGTCAAATTCAAGGGCTTGATCAAATGATTAGTGATGACTAGACTTTTGTGTTTGGCATTGTGATCTAGGAAATAAAGCACGGACAGATTACATTTGTGAAATATGTGATGCCCTGCGTGGGTCTTAAAAATGAGGGGGAAAAACCCAGGAGAAAAGGAATAACGCTACTCATTTGTTCTTAAGAGCTAGGCCTTATTTTATGATAGAGTAAAATTTGTTTTATAAATTCAGACTAATCTCAAAATTGTATTTCTTTAAACATTTGGCAATGTCCACTGAAGTTTTGTTTCTATATCTACTGAAAATGCTGAAAGTAATAATTATTCACATAACTTCCACATTTTTACATAGGTGTTTTGTACATGTTAACTAATTTGGGCCTTACAACAACTCAACCAGGTGTCATTGTCCATAATTATCTAATAATATTATCTATTACTATCCTTTATGTAAATTGAGGCTTAAAGTGTTCTAGTCACTTCCCCATGGTTACACTTCCAAATCTGACTTGCTTCAGGCTTGGGTTTTTTCTACTTTTCCATACCTCTTTCACATGATATCAAAAATGTTGTACCAGATAGTCACAACAAGGAACTGACTAAGGACATGAGAACAGTAAAGCAAAATAGCGATCCTTGAAATTCTCAGAGATTTGTATTTCCTTGGAAATAGAGATAAACATTGGGATTGTTTTTGGAAAGCATAAGGCTACTTGTTGGGGAAAAAAGAATAACATAATTTATATATTTTATTAACTTTTGCCCACATTTTTAAGCCAAATTTTTGTTACCTTGCCCACATTTTGAGAGAAAAAAACTGCCAAGAACTGTGGGGAAGAAAAAAAAACACACCGAAAAAAAGATATTTATGACTAAAATTTTACAACAGGATAAATTTATTTTTGCACTAAATCCTTAACTTCAAAGTAATCTGCTATATTATTTCATTTCTGCTCATGCATCCAAGTTTGCATTTCTTCTTTTATAGTTCCTGAATTTAGGTCAGATAAAAGTATACATTATTTTTTTAAGGCTGAGAAAACTCAGTGGCATTTTCCCTGCAAGACTTAACCACAGGCTGACTGAGGTGATGTCATCTCCCAGTTAACCAGACAGGAGTAATGTTTACCGTTGTTAAACTTAAATGTGTGCAGACCATATCCTGTCCTTTAAATGACACACTCCAGTAGTTAATTCATGCTGATGTATGAAAGACGTAAGAAAATAGCCACATGTCACCTTCTGTTTGCATGTGAGCATAAACGTATAAATCCATCCTGTATCTGCCTTGGTTTCTTTGCTAGGTGATTCTACTTACAGTCCTACAATTTCACGGTCCAAAAGCATCAGGATCCAGCTTGACTCCTCTTATTTTCCTCCATGCTGTGTCCTATCTATCAGCATATCCTGTCGGCTTTAGCTGAAAAATATATTTGAAATTTGACCATTTCTCGTCACTTCGCTGCTTCTCTTCTGGCCCAAGCCACCATCATCTCTCATTTGGGTCATTGCGATGACTCCTGACTGAATTCTCTGCCTCTGCCTTTGCCCCCTTGCAGTCAATTTCAACAAAGCTGTGGCTCCTCTTTCCCTCTTTGAGCTCCTCTCTATGCTACAGCTACACCAGCCTCCCGGATCTCCATGCAACCCTTTCCCTCACTTTCTTCAGGTTGTTGCTCAAATGTTGACTTCTTTTCTATAAAGTTTTCCTTGACCACCTTATTTAAAACTGACCACTACCTGTCTCCCTGACACTCCTTTTTCTACTTTATTTTCATTACTCTGGTCATCATTTTATATACTTGACCTATTCTAAGTATTTTTTAAAACATCTTTCTTCTTCCTCTGGAATGTAGGCTTCATGAGGGCAGGGATTTTTTGTTTGTTTATGTTCATTGTTGTATCCAAAGTGCCTAGAATTGTGCTGGACATATAGTAGGCTCTCAACAAATGCCTGCTAAAATGAATGCCTTTCAGACAAGAGTTACTTCCCACTGCACTTAAGACACCTCAAGTGAATATTTATTTTGGAACAAAGCCAGAGATTAAAACAAGCTTCTTGCCATCTCCCCTGGACTAGCAAGGAAATTGACTGAATATGATATGGTGTGGTGTGGGAAGGTGCAGTGTGGTGTTCCAGAGCAGGACAACGAACACTCAGGAACACTTTTGAGAGAAATTATACTAGTCCATCTGCACCCTGTTGTCCCATCTCTGCAGTGCATTTATGAGTTGGATGATTAGGTTAATGGCTTTAATCAGATCATGAAAGATAATGAGTTTAAAATTTAAATGGATTTAGCCATATCTCTGTCTTTGGAGAACTATTTTTGTACTAAGCAATCAACTGATCAACTGGTCACTGATACCATTGATTTAAAGGTGGTATTAAACCCTGGGCATCTGATTTAGATCTAGAGAAACCAAGAAGAAACCATCCCTGACAATGCAATAGCATGTGAGTAAGATGTAGGTGAAACTGTGATTTCCCTAAGCGGAAGTCAGTATGTTAGTTTCATGGGTACATCTGTGCTGTGCATTCTACCCGCCACAAGGTCCTGAGGTGCCAGCTGTGTCCCACGACTGCTAAGTGCCAGCCTTCTTGATCCTGTTGTGAATTGTCACAATCACTGAATAGGACCTTTTCTCTTTTAAAAGAGGCATGAGTTTTTGTGCTTCATAACTCCTAACAGACACGCCAAAAAGCTTAATAAAATATGCTGAATCAGAAGCAACATGGACTGCCAATTCACACATGTCAAAGGTTTCTTAGCACTACTCAAAGTTTGCTTTGACTACCAAAGCCTATGATGGTGTGAGTTTCCAGCATGTCTGGAATGAAAGATCTGGCAGAAAGTTATTTTTTTTCTTTTCCTTGACAAATTTGCCCCCCTACATTTTCCTGACCCTCCTGACACTCGTTATGCCATGCCTCATCACGTTTAGGTCAAGCAACATCCCACATGCTGAAAAAAAATCCAACAATTTTAAGAAAAGTAGAGGATTAGGTATCTGTGTAGAGCTTGTCCTGAAAACTCAAATAAATAGCTCCTAGGTACACAGTTTGCTATGGTCATGGGTGCTAACACTGAAGGCTTCTACAGTGCTCACTCTACTGGGCTATTAATCTAGTAGTGGAGCCAGGTATTAAATCAAATTGGTGTGATATGGATGGAAAGCCAAGAGCTAGAACTGTGGAATAAGAGAAGAAAAGGTTAGGAAGAGTCATGCAGATATACCTAAGGAAGAATGACAAAACCAATAGGAATTCTTTTACAGAAATATTAATATAAATGAGTTTTTGGTTACTTGCCCTTGTTAAGCATCCTGTGTATTGACCCGCCTGTCCTCTGGCTCCATTATCCACCTTTTCTGCCCTGCTGTGTGCCCACGTTCTCTTGTTAAGACCCTGCCTGATATAGTAGTTGGTACCAAGAGTAGCCTCATGAAACAGACATTCTGGAGAAGATTCTGAAACTAGAGTGGCTCATATGTTTTATGGACACATGAATAAACTCCTTGCTAGACAGAAATCGCACCCTGTTAATGGGTGACAGGTAGCAGTGCCATGATTTCTAAAATTATCATTGGTGATGGTGTCAGGTGATGGAAAGCAAGGTTTTGAGTGATCACATAAAGGTGGCATCTGATTGCTATGCAACAATGGTGGTTACAAAGGTTATAGACACAGTGTGTCAACTGTGTCTGACTGTGTTAGAGAGCTTATTAAAATAAAACAATAAGTTTAGGGCCTTGAACTGAAAACTTAAATCAGGAATCAAGAAAAGACTTTTATAACATCACAAATAGGGGTGGGTATGAGCTCAGCCACAGCACATCAACAACGCTGATCTGGCTATGACCATTGCTGTAGCACAGAGGCCAACGATGAGCCCCTGATAGAATATAATTCCTGGGAAAAATAGCTGGCCACCTGGAGAAGGCAAAGATGTGTCCACATGGAACAGAGATGTATTCCAAATTCAAATTTGCTTTCCGCTCTTGCAGCGCTTTTGCCCAGACCACTATTCCTGGATGACAGTGTGCCTTATTCACTGCCATCATATCCTTTTTCATAAGGCTTTTATCCAAGGAACTTATTTTACAGCAAAAGGAGTGGCAATGTGATAATACTCATGGAACTCACTGGTCTTAGGACAAACTACGTCACCCAAAAGCAAACCAAAGTGGAGAGGAATGGTAGCAGTAGAAGTGATCTGCTTGGGGTGCAAGGAATAAGGGGTTGAATTGCCTGCTGAGAATTAGAACCCACTAAAAGCCAGTTGCTTTTCATAAACACTAGGTACTTGCAATCCTAAACAACATCAGTGAAAAGAGTCTCTCCTCAAAATTTACTCCTTCCTCTTTCCCTTCTTGGTTCTCCATTGAACACTAACTAAGATACCATTTATATTTTTAGATAATTCTTCACCAAAAATAACGTGCTACTGTCTGGGCTATGGGGTTTCAAAAAAAGGTTTTTCTATAGAGTCTTCTTCCTGTCATGAGATAGTCTCTTACATTCTTTTACATTATGAAGTAGAAAGCTTTACATCTGTACCTGAGGATTGCACCGTGAAAGGAATCAGTTGGAGGTGCAAGAGTATTATAAATAGGGTGGCAGCATTTTTCTTGGAATTGGATTCAAATCATTTAGTAAGAGAGTGAGAACAACTCCAGGTTAAAATGTTGGAAACTATTATTGAGTAAGAACAAATCCAAGAATGAGAGGGGTAAATATGAAATTATAACATTAAAAATAGAGAATCATTTTTAAATTTGTGTCCTTCATTTTATCAGATAGGATGTGAAAACATTTATCTCTTCTGTTTAATACTGAGGACCTAACAGATTCTTTATGCGTATCAGGTATTACAAACAATTTTCAGAAAGTCTTTGGCAAAGGATGGAAAGGGGGAGTAAAAGATAGGATTAGGTTAGAGGAGAGAAAAGAAAAGTCTAGCAGACCTGTGATATGCCAGAAACCATCTGGATTTCAAGGTTTATTTCATCTTTTCGGTGCTCCAGGCATGGTGCTTATGATCTTTTCAATGACTGCTGTAGTGAACACTCTGTCCTGCCCAGGTACTTCCCTCTCCAATTCCTTTCACCAGCACTATGCCCTGTCCCCTCAGCGTCTGTATTCTCTTTTGCTAAAGGCTCCCTTACCTCTGCAGAGGACTGTCTTTGGATATATAAACTGTCTCATCAGTGAGGGAAGTGCCTGAGAATATTCCTATCCACTGGCTGACAGCTGGTGATTGACTGATGGAAGGGTACAAAAGCCCGACTTATTTGCCTCAACAAGTGGGACAAGCCTTGCCATGTGATTTATACTCTAGAGCTCCCCATAGGATTAGGCTGAGATTGGAACTTTATCTGCAATTACAGCCTTGCTTGGGTTCTTCCCCTTCCCAGTCTTGCCCTGACTTCCCCACTATTTCTTTCAAATCCTTATCATTTTCTCCTAGGAATCCTTCTGTAATAAAACACTTGTTCATGAATCTTGATGTCAGGTTTTGCTTCTAGGAAACCTGACCCAAGACAACTAATAAAAATATTAGACAGCTAAAAACAAATTGTCATCAAAATAAGAAAACTACCACACTGAAATAAATAAATACATTAAAATAAGTAAAATAAATAAAGCTACCAAATGAAACAAACGTATAAAAAATTTGACAATATATCAAAGCATCAGGTGTAGCAGAATTTAGTCAATATAATTACATATACTATATTTAATCTACATGAATATATTTTAATATATTAACTGTGATTGGGAATGTCATCTTCAAAGGCAAGAAGGCCACAGCCCTACCTAATTTTAGGAGCTGGTGGAGAAGGGCAGTACCCTCTTACTGACATTATTAATAGAAGCTAGGCATGGTGGCTCACATCTGTAATCTCGGCTCTTTGGGAGGCCAAGGCAGGAGGATTACTTGAGCTCAGGAGTTAGAGACCAGCTTGGGCAACATGGGGAGACCCTGTCTCTAATAAAAATAAAAACATTTGCCAAGTCTGATGGTACATGCCTGTGGTCCCAGCTACTCAGGAGGCTGAAGTGGGAGGATTGCTTAAGCCTGGGAGGTCAACACTACAGTGAGCCATGATCATACCACTGCACTCTAGCCTGTTCAACAGAGAGAGACCCTGTCTCAAAACAACAACAAACAAAATAGATCTGCTCAGGAAGCAGGGACCATCTGGGTTGGGAGACCAGATATTGTCCTTGAAGAAAAGATTCTCTCTTTTCAAATGAGAGAGACGGCCTATGGCTTGCAGTTATCTGAAGTCTACTGAATAGGAAAAAAAGACCTTTCAATCTACAATTATAGATCAAAGGCAAACAATAGATCTACAAATACTTCTTGAGTAGTATATAGAGTG
This sequence comes from Pongo abelii, assembly GCF_028885655.2. Taxonomy (NCBI): domain Eukaryota; kingdom Metazoa; phylum Chordata; class Mammalia; order Primates; family Hominidae; genus Pongo; species Pongo abelii. Next base: position 36,372,029 of record NC_071998.2, read on the forward strand.
TGTATAGAAGCATATACAGTCACACTAAAGTCTAATTGGTTATCCATCAACCTGTTGAGAGAGACCCTGTCTCAAAACAACAACAAACAAAATAGATCTGCTCAGGAAGCAGGGACCATCTGGGTTGGGAGACCAGATATTGTCCTTGAAGAAAAGATTCTCTCTTTTCAAATGAGAGAGACGGCCTATGGCTTGCAGTTATCTGAAGTCTACTGAATAGGAAAAAAAGACCTTTCAATCTACAATTATAGATCAAAGGCAAACAATAGATCTACAAATACTTCTTGAGTAGTATATAGAGTGTGTATAGAAGCATATACAGTCACACTAAAGTCTAATTGGTTATCCATCAACCTGGGTAGATAAACCAAGTCATATCTTTGCCATTTTGAGTTGAGTTGAGACAAAGGCTGGCAGGCAGACTTAAGGGAATTAAATCTTTGAAAAAGAGGTGGTTGTAAGGAACATAGCAAAATGGCACTTGCAGGGAGGTTGTGGGGCATAAGACAATCTCAGAACAATTATTCTTGAGCATGGTCTAGCTTTTCTTCAACTGAGTAATAGTATTTTGGAAACTATCTCTAAGGAGAGTCAACATTACCTCTAAGATAGGTCAGTACAATGATAAAACTGTAGACTTCTTCTGTTTCCTAATTTGGCTCTTATTTTGTTAGATTAATGATGTTAGACTAGTTTTTAGAGAGTCTTTCAGCAGGGTGCTCAGCTAGAAACTTAATTAAATTTTATTAATAATAATATTCACCCACTTAATGCCAGAACTGCTTCAGGCATCCCAGCTGCGAAAGCTTTCTTTAGGAACAGCACTCAATTTGTGGTTGTTCAAGTGTGGTCTACAAATTATTTTCAGTGGTCTTTGAACTGGAAAAGACTGAGGCCTAAACATTTGTTTCAGGCATTGTAAAGCTTATATGAATGCAAATGGTTTTCTAGAGATTTTCTTCTTCTTTTGCAAAAAAACAGGGTCGCTTGGAATGTATTGTATTGATTACTGATACAGGCTTTTTTAAGATTATGAAAAACATCATATTCAGATGTTCTTGAAATAGAACTGTTCTCCAACTAATCCTTCTTACATCAGCAACTTCAGGTTATTTTTTTTGGTGTGTCTTCTTATCCTGTAGATCACATTGCTTTAGGGCTTCCCACTCATTGAAACAATGGGTTTCCGTGCTTCAGGGAAAAGGTGTCAGAACATAGTCCCCACCAGAACACAGGGGAGTCCTTGTCCAGCTTTGACTGTCAAATTAGATTTTAGCTTGCGTCTACAACTTGAAAATAAGTTCAAAATCCAGGCTTTGTCAGGAAAAGCAGTCACATTTTTGTAGCATACCCAGACTCAAGTCTGGTGTACTCCTCATGTTTCTTCTGTAGTGCAGAGAGCAGGACAGAGAGGATGTCCCTTCCATTGATGATCCTCTTCCTTAGGCTTGCTGAATAGAGAGCAGATGCAATGAGGAGCAGTGCCTCTCAAACTATCTGTGGGAGAAACCACTTTTAAAAAGTTTCTAACACATCTTGTTCTATTGAAAGAAGTAAAAATATTTCACTCCCATAGACACTTCTTTCACATATTTTGAGATGGCTGTTCAGAGGGACTGCAAACGGAAGTAGCCTTGCAAAGCTCTTTTGTGGAGATTTGCATCTAAAGAGAAAATTTACGTTGATGCATCCAGGCTTTCTCTGAAACCTTCCCTTGACTGGATCTAGGAAAGATTAATGAGAGCCTGACACCTTTAAAGGTCTGAAAGAAATATTTACCATTTATTCTCTTGGAGGGATATTACCCGTGAAGTTTCACCTAGGCAACATGACCATCTTTGCCAGCCAAGTCTCTCCTCTCCCTGTTACCTGTCTTTCCAGTAAATCCTGATTTACCACCATAACCATTTTGGCCATGCTCTGAGCCTTCATTCTTTCTGTAACCTCAAGATTGTAAATAAGATTTTGCATCCCATCGAGGGGTTGTAGGAGTCACTCTGTGGTTCTCTCCATGTACATGTTAATAAATTTGTATGCCTTTTCTCCAATTAATCTGCCTTTTGTCAGTTGATTTTTTTAAGCAAAACTTTACAGCAGGGGCCCCAACCCCTGGGCCACAGACGGATACTACTTCATGGCCTGTTAGGAACCAGGCTGCACAGCAGGAGGTGAGCGGCAGGCTAGCGAGCATTAGCGCCTGAGCTCTGCCCCCTGTCAGATCAGTGATGACATCCGATTCTCATAGGAGCACGAACCCTATTGTGAACTGCACATGTGAGGAATCTAGGTTACACTCCTTACGAGAATCTAATGCTTGATGATCTGAGCTGGAACGGTTTCATCCTGAAACCAACCCCCAGCCCCCATTTGTGGAAACATTGGCTTTCATGAAACTGGTCCCTGGTGCCAGAAAAGTTGGGGACTGCTTCTTTAGAGGTTGAAGACGAAGTTTTCCCTGGGCTTCCACACTATCATTTAAAAAATACAATAAAAATGAGTTATGAGAAAAATGAAATAGAAAAACAAAGACACATAAAATAAAAGCCTAACATTTTAAATTACATTTGGTAGATATGAAATTACCCTGTTAAATTGTATCTAGAAATTTACTCTTCATTTTTGTGTGTATGTTATTGTGGGCCAGTGATAGTCCATGGCCTGGCGCTAGTCTGGGTAGCACTGGTGTAGGGAAATTGAAAAGCCAGAAATCTGCACCCTCTATTTCTAGAGATGTTGGAAGAGAAGAGAGAAAAAGAGCAAGAAGACAGAATACAAGGCTCTTGCAGTCTTTCTACTCCACCGTCCTCCAAACTGGCTTTGTAGAATTCTACCTTGGTGGCATCCACTTCCTTCATGGCCAAGGAAAATGCCACACTTCACTGGCTGAAGGTAGCAAGGAAGGCAGTTGAAGAAGTCAGGGATGCCCGCATGTTCCTTGCAGATGCTGAAGGAATCTGATTTGTGCACAGTGAGTTACCACTGAGCTTTGAGGCAAGGCATCAAGTGACTGGGTTGGGTAGCCTAGGCCAAGATATAAATGAAGAACATGCCACAGTCTTAGAGGGGTCTGCAGTATCAGGGTGATCCATGGTGAAGCTAAATCACTCAGTCATAGTTAGATGTGACTGAGAAAGGGACTATTTGGAAAGGGAGAGCAGTCCAGAACAGCCATGCCTCAGCAGAGAAAAGAGAGGACAACACAAAGTGTGACTTCAAGAGCACTGCTCTCCTAGGGTATCATGAGGTCATGTAAACCCCATACCTTTCCTATTCATCTAAAGATCTTCTTGGGGAGGATCTGGGCAGGGGTATATGGAATCTGAAGGACTGAGCCTTCTACCTAAAAAACATTAAACAATTACCAAATAGACTATTTATTGAATCAGACTATATTTATGAAGTTGAACTAAAGTATAGTGTCCCCATCCCTGGTCGTAAGGAAAACATGATAGGTTACAGAGAAAATAAAGAAGTTATATTTTGTCTGCACATCTGGGATGTAGTGTTTAAAACTGCAACCACTGCTTCCAAAGAATATGCACACCTGTGAACTGGAGAAGCAAGCCCTTGGTAAATTAACCATCCTGTTCCTACCCTGACATGTTTCTTTGAAGGAATGTAGAGACAATAACTTTACTCATAGTTGTATCATTCCTGGGATGGGCCTTGTCAGCAAAGAGACTTCCAATATCCTAACTTATGTATAATTCATTTTCCTTAAGAATGTCTGAAAATGATGGTAGACTCAAGGAAAATAAATCATCTGCCTTCTAGTCAAGTCACCTGCTCTTCCTCATGCCATTCATTTAGAGCTTGCCTGCAAGTGAAATTACATTGGTAAAAGGGAGAGAAGACTAAATTTCCAAGGACTTTGTAGGCCTTTAAACGACACAGTCAAAACCTCACCCTTAAACAGAAAACAAATGAAAGTATATCACATTGCCAAGGATCCAGTTTCTAGATTTAGTAAATGTAATTTTTATCGAATGGCACATGTCTTCCCAACCTCCAGGGAAAAATGGGGGCTCACCTTTTTTTCATTATCAATTTCTTTCAAGAGTATATTTTTAAAATAATCATTTTATAAAATTGTGTGGAAAAGTTGTGAGAGACATTCTAAAAAATTATTTGACATCTGGAACTTAGAGAAGTATAGTCAAATAACTACTCAAACATCAAAGAGACAATATTTAATAAGGTTTTCTAGTACAGTATATCTCAAAATTCAATATGCAAAAGAATAATTTGATTCAATAGTCTGAGATGGGACCCAAGACTCTACACTTCTACACGTTTCCAGTTGATGCTAGCGCTGCTCATCCAGGAGCTGCTCTTCAAGTAGCAGAGTGTAGAGGAGTCTCTAATTTTTCCATAATGCAGAGCTACTTTTCAAAAGTTTAGACTTCTCTGAAATCTAAAATTGACCAGTGCAGTCAGGGGTCCTTGACACAAGTTCTTGAACAGAGAAGGAGATACACTTCATTTCCTTATCTGTCAACCTTTGTATATTGTTTGGAGACCTTCTTGAGGAAGGAAGGGCTGAACTTTAATTCCCTCGCTGTATTTCCTCTGCCTCTACATTCTCCATTATCCTAAGATTGATTCTGCTGATTTTCTCCATGGTCATGTTAACTTCCTTTCCATTTCTGACCTAGGTGATTACAGAAAAGCAGTTAATTATAATAGATCTGATTTCAAAATTTTAATGCCTCTTCTTCATGAAGGAGGCTGGCTATCATAGAGGTCTATATGTCACTGACAGATCTTAGAATAGTGACCACTTTTAAAATATCTCAAATGTATTCTGCGACTCACAATGTTTGGTAGTTTATTTTGAATTCAAGTAGTTTTACCTGACATAGCATTTAACTTTGCTTTTTTTCTAGAAATTTCAAACAGATATTGCTATAAATAGTGGAATGGTTGCTTAATTCATTCAATCACTTATTAATTCATTCCTATTTTGTTGAGAAAACAGTGTATGTTAGGAAGTTGGGAGAAGAAAAAGATAAGAAATGGTTTGGTTTATGTTCTTGAGGAATTATTTATTCCGAGATTAAATTTCAGCTAAATGTAACTGAAAACCGTTAAAGTTTTGGTTTGAAAAACACATTTATTTTCCTCACATAGTAAGTCCAGTCGTGTGCTATATTAGCATTTGTTTTACACCTTGGGAGATCAGAACAGAGATTTCTGCAATGTTCTTGGTACTTTCCTTATAGTTAGCTGATGGCTGTTGAAACTCCAGCTCTAGTAATTGTGTCTATATTTTTCAGACAGAAGGAAAGAAGAAGACAGTAGTGTTTATTCCAAGAAAAAAAATGTCAGAAGTGTGCACTTGATTTCTGCTTACATTCATTGGCCAGACCTGTGTCACATGACCTATCCTTAGCTGCAAGAAAGATTATGAAATGCATGTGTTTTCTTTTTGTTTTGTTCTGTTTTAAGATGAGCACACTGAGATCTCCAAGAAAATCATTAATTTAAGAAATGGAGAATAGATACTAGGTAGGCATGTAGTTGTGTCTACCCAAGAAACTTAATGGGATATGTTATTAATCCTGTTTAACTTTTCTTCTAAGGAGTACAGAAAATTTACTCAGTGCACATATGCCAAAACACATCTTTCTAAATTCCCTCAATTAGAAAATCAAGACTCACTTCTGAAAATTTTGACCTGCTTAGATCACCTGCTTGAATATTTACCAGAAAAACATTGAAAATGTTACATGCGTTCCATTAAGGAGGTTTGTTTCACTGTGCACGTGCAAGTTCAGGCAGTGTTTCCCTTTTAAATTGCTGGTGTTCACAATGAGATACCATCTCTCACCAGTTAGAATGGCAATCATTAAAAAGTCAGGAAACAACAGGTGCTGGAGAGGATGTGGAGAAACAGGAACAGTTTTACACTGTTGATGGGACTGTAAACTAGTTCAACCATTGTGGAAGACAGTGTGGCCATTCCTCAGGGATCCAGAACTAGAAGCACTATTTGACCCAGCCATCCCATTACTGGGTTTATACCCAGAGGATTATAAATCATGCTGCTATAAAGACACATGCACACGTATGTTTATTGCGGCACTATTCACAATAGCAAAGACTTGGAACCAACCCAAATGTCCAACAATGATAGACTGGATTAAGAAAATGTAGCACATATACGCCATGGAATACTATGCAGCCATAAAAAACAATGAGTTCATGTCCTTTGTAGGGACATGGATGAAGCTGGAAACCATCATTCTCAGCAAACTATCCCAAGGACAAAAAACCAAACACTGCGTGTTCTCACTCATAGGTGGGAAGTGAACAATGAGAACACTTGGATACAGGAAGGGGAACATCACACACCGGGGCCTGTCATGGGGTAGGGGGAGAGGGGAGGGATTGCATTAGGAGATATACCTAATGTAAATGATGAGTTAATGGGTGCAGCACACCAGCATGGCACATGTATACATATGTAACAAATCCGCATGTTGTGCACATGGACCCTAGAACTTTAAGTATAATAAAAAATATATATATATATATATATATATAAAATAAATTGCTGGTGTTGGTGGCAGTTTTTATCTGTCCATGACTGAACATAGATTATTTTTATAAAATTCATCTATCTTCATGCAGGCCTGTGCATTCCACAAAGAAAAACTTGATATTTTGTTTTCATTTTACTATGGATATTGTTTATTCTCTCTGTACTGATACGGACATAAAACAATACAGACAGATTAACGGATTTCAAGGGCACACACTTGTTGATGTTTTACTCTGCAGATTATAAACCAGTTAAATATATTAGAAAACTCTGTTCTATATTTCCCCTTCATCAAACCATAATATTAACAAGTTATCACTTTTCCCTTAATAGTATGTTTCTAACTGGCTTCAAGATCAAAAATAGTTACTGAGAATTTTTACCAGTTTGGATATGTTTCTGCTGTAGCATTCGATGATTCAGCAACTGTGTGATTAAAACCAGAAAAAAGCAGGAATGGAAAGAAAATGGCATGTTGAGCCTTGATTTATAGTTAAGCAAGTGCCAAGTCAGAGCAAAACTTATACTTACCTGGAGGATGGTCCTAATGGCCTCCCCATCTATCTGGCCATCTATCCATCCATCCATTGATTCATTATTCAACAGATGTTTATTGGAGGGTAAACGATGAATAAGACAAAATGTTCCTGAAGAACCTAAATCCTAATAGGAATGATAACATAAACATACATTCCTTATAAAAAAGAAAGAGATTCTTGAATTTTGGGTTGGGGTGTCAGGGATGGTGGTGGAACATGGCCAGAGAAGGCTTAAAATGATAGCGGCACAGAGCTTCAAACCTGAAAAATGTGAATCTATGGACATTGGGAGGTGAGGTGGAGGGGATGTTTGCATTTTAGTCAGAGAAAACAGAATACGCAAACATCATGAGTAAAGAAATGGCAGAATATGTGTAAGAAACTGTGGACTATTCAATTTGCCAGGAGCAAATAACTTACAAAGGGGAGTAACCAGAGATCATAGATATATATCTGTTACTTTCTCAGGAAGATCTTTCCTGTGTCTCCAAGGTATCCAGGTGCCCTTGTTGTCCTCACATAGTAGTATCCTGTGCTTATCTCTATCATAGCCCAACAACTAAACTATGGCATAAAAGTCTGCATGGGCAGTGTGTTTCAATCTGCAAGTTGTAGATTGAAATCATTTTATCTATTTTTTACAGTTAATATTCATTTCGGTTTACCTACTTATTTATTTTTTCTTGTGCTCTTTGTGTCTTCTTGTATGACTAACCTTCCATCTGGAGTAATTTTCCTTATGCTTAAAGAACTCCACTAAATATAATATTTCAGTAGTGGCAACAAAATTCCTTTTTTATTTGTCCAGACATTTTTATTTTGTCCTCAGTTTTCCTAGATGAAAAATTATAAGTTGGCAATTATTTTCTTTTAGCATTTTAAGAAGGTCATTTTATTTTCTTCTGGTGTTCGACACTTCTGTTGAAAAATTTGAAGAGTCAGCTGTTGGTCTTTTGTTATTCCTCTGAAGGTAGTAATATTTTCCTTTGAGTGGTCTTAAGATTTCTCCTTGTTTTTAGCTTTCAGTGGTTTGTATCATAATGATGTCTGTAAGCATGGTTTTCTTTGTAGTTATCCTGCTTGGGGTACAAAGAATTACTTACATTTCTGGTGTCTTTCATCAGTTTTGCAAAATTTTTGCCCAGCATTCCTTTTCTTCTCCTTTAGCAACTTCAGTTACACATATGTTGATCTTTTCTCTCAGTCTCAGCTATCCTTTATGCTCCTTTTTGTTCCTCCTTTTGTCTTGCTGTACATGAATTTTGGTACTTTATATTGAACTCTGTTTCAGGCAATTGCTTCTGCATTCTGCTCTCTATGGCATTAAACTTGTTTCTTGAATTGAATTTTAATTATGGTTATTGTATTTTTAAAGTCCATAATTTAAATTGCCTTTTATTATAGATTCTAGTTATCCAGTAAAATTTTATATACTTTTAAATCTGTTTTCTTGAAAATGTTAATCATAGTTGTTTTAAAGTCTGTGTTTGATAACTTCAGTATCTGTATTATTTGTTGATCTATTTCCATTGTTCATTTTTGCTTTGTGGCTTCAGTAATGTGATTCTTTGTATAGACATACCTGTCAACTTGGATTGAATGTTGAACATTGTCTATGAAAAATTGTCGGAGATGTTAATTTTCTCCAAAGAGAATTTAATTTTCTTTTAGTAGGACAATACAGTACTAGCTGGATACCTTGGTTCAGTTAGGGAACTAATTGATTTGAAACTAGATTTCACAATTTGTGAAAACTGATACGTTTATAATTTGTCTTTGTTCCTATGGACTAAGGCTTTAAGGCTTTTAGGTGAAATCCTGGAGTATCTATCAAGCGGTATTTCCTTGACATGGTGTGAACTTCATTTTTTTGTCTCCTATCACCAACGCATAGCTTAGGGATTAACGAATGCTTTAGAAATAAAATTTGTGCCAAATGTTGGGCTCACTTTTCTTAGTTCCTTCAGTAATGACTAATCTTTGTAGTCATGAAGTCTAAGTTTTGATGTCTCCCACAGTGAGACTGCCACAGAGTTTAAAACATGACTTTCCCTGGCTTTGGCGCACTGAGCTGTGAATCAACAAATGCCCAAGAGGAAAAAGCAGCAGCAAATGTAGACTTACTACAATGAATTTTTCTTCCCTCTGCATCCTCTATTCTTGGGTGCTTTGAATGCTCTTCCATGTCTTCAAACTCATAGTTAAGTTTTAACTGCCAACTGATTGTAAATGTGAGTGGACAAGCTATGCATACTCCATAGTGCGAGAGGAGCAGGAAATTTCCTATGGCTGCTGATATAAAGCCCCACGGCATTTGGGCATTTGGCATTTTGTGCTTGTACACTTCACTTCTGAAATGTTCTGATCAGGAAAATACTTTCTTCACCATTTAATGACATTTTAAATACATATGGAGGTAGTTCCCATAAAACCGGGAGGAAGTGAATGAGAATTCCTTCCTTTAATTTTTTTCCCCACCACTTTCATTTAAAGAAAGTAACAAATATTGTAAGATGCTATTTAAGACAAAATGGGGATAGATAAGTGAAACACAAAAAGCAGTTCTTCAAACTTGGATATGCGTTTTCTTTTTTAAAATAGATTTCTATTGTTTTTTGGTATCCTTCCTTCAATATGGAGGGTAAAAGTTCTTATTGATTTTTCAACGCTAGGAATTTATCAGAGTTCTTATGTAAAAATTCGTGATAGTTTTGCCAAATCAAATTTATTTTCAGAATATGCGTTGTTATGAGCTGTTTTAATTTGTTTTTTTTTTTTTGAGACGGAGTCTCGCTCTGTCACCCAGGCTGGAGTGCACTGGCATGATCTCGGCTCACTGCAACTCCACCTCCCGGGTTGAGGCCATTCTCCCGCCTCAGCCTCCCGGTGGCTGGGACTACAGGCGCCCGCCACCACGCCCGGCTAATTTTTTGTATTTTTAGTAGAGACAGGGTTTCACCGTGTTAGCCAGGATGGTCTCGAACTGCTGACCTCGTGATCCCCCCGCCTCGGCCTCCCAAAGTGCTGGGATTACAGGTGTGAGCCACCGTGCCTAGCCAATTTTTTGTATTTTTTAGTAGAGACAGGGTTTCGCCGTGTTACCCAGGATTGTCTCGATCTCCTGACCTCGTGATCTACCCACCTCGGCCTCCCAAAGTGTGTTTTAATTTTTAAATAACTTTTAGGGGTCACTTTTTCATGTTGCTAGTTTCAATTCCCAAAATAGCTAGGCACGGTGGCTCATGCCTATAATCCCAGCACTTTGGGAGGCCGAGGCAGGCGGATCACTTGAGGTCGGGAGCTCAAGACCAGCCTGGCCAACATGGTGAAACTGTTATGGGGAGTGGTGTGTGGCGGTCCTTGCTCCCAGAGCTCCCAAGATGGTGGCGGGCCACCTCCAAAATGGCTGTGGGCCATTTCCAAGATGGTGGCAAGCCTCATGTTCTCTGACCTGGGGTTCTTGGCCTCACGGATTTCAAGGAATGGAATCTTGGGTCATGAGGTGAGTGTTATAGCTCTATTAGAAGCCATGGGTCACGGAAGAGAACCATGGAACCCAGTGACTAGTGTTCAGCTCTACTAGGATGAACCTGGGCACTTAGCCTTGCAGGAACAATGGCAAGCCTTTAGACCTATGGTGAGCAGCTATGGGCGCCTGGCTGGATCAGGAGCACAGAGGACACCCTGCCTGTTCTGAAGGAATGGAAGTCAGCGGTGGTCTGCGGAGGCAGCAAACAGCAGTGGCGGACGGTGAGCCAAAGCTCAGCTCCAGTAACAAACGTGGACCAGAAGAGAGTGCTGTTGCAAGATTTAATAGAGTGAAAACAGAGCTCCCATGCAAAGGGAGGGGACCCAAAGAGGGTAGCCCTTGCCGGCTCAAATGCCTGGGTTTATATCCTGATCATTGTCCCTCCCACTGTGCTCTCAGTCAATAGATGATTGGCTATTTTTTTTACCTCCTATTTTTGCCTAATTAGCATTTTAGTGATATCTCTTTCCTACCTGATTGGTCAGGTGTGAGCTAAGTTGCAAGCCGCGTGTTTAAATGTGGATGCGGTCACCTTCCCAGCTAGGCTTAGGGATTCTTAGTCCGCCTAGGAAATCCAGCTAGTCCTTTCTCTCAAAACCCCATCTCTACTAAAAATACAAATAATTAGCCTGGCATGGTGGCACGTCTGTAATCCCAGCTACTTGGGAAGCTGAAGCAGGAGATTTGCTTCAACCCTGGAGGCCGAGGTTGCAGTGAGCAGAGATCGCCACTGCACTCCAGCCTGGGCCACATAGCAAGACTCCATCTCAAAAGAAAAACCGAAAACAAAAACAAAATTAGTACTACTTGGGCATCATTTAAGATGCAGTACTTTCTGGGGTTTGTTTGTTTGTTTGAGACAGGGTCTCACTCCATTGCCCAGACTGGAGTGCAGTGGTGGGATCTCAGCTCACCCCAACCTCCACCTCCCAGGCTCAAGCAATTCTCCTGCCTCAGCCTCCTGAGTAGCTGGGATTACAGGCGCGTGCCACTACCACCTGGCTAATTTTTGTATTTTTAGTAGAGACAGGGTTCCACCATGTTGGCCAGGCTGGTCTCGAACTCCTGACCTCAAGTGATCGGCCCTCCTCAGCCTCCCAAAGTGCTGGGATTGCAGGCGTAAGCCACCGCGCATGGCCAACATGTAGTACTTTCTTGAAAGGATTTTATTGTTTTAATAAACCATTCCAAAATGGAGATAATAGTTGTTTAATTCAGCCTTGTTACTTGCTATAAACACCAGCTGCTATAATTGTAGGTCTTCCCACATGGAGGGTTTATACCACTGTAAGAAAAAGATCTTAAGAGGTGCATAAGGCAATCTGGAAGTATAAAACAACACACAATGCCTTTAAAAAGTCAGAAAATTTAGTCCAACCATAGCTCACAATTTATATTTGTTTCTGCTTGATAACTCTAGATTTAGTTTTTCTTGTATTTAATCAAAATATATATTTAAAACCAAGAAAGCCAGGATAATGCCCATTAGTTGAGGATTAGAAATAATCTAAAAATTTCCAAGAGAGGAACAAATATTGTTTTCAAATTTTACTAACTGATGTCAAAGGAAGTATCTACCGTTATGTTTATGTGTAACAGTAGTATGACAATATGACACAAGGTATAAATTCATCTTTAATATACATTTTGCATTTGGTTTATATGGAATGCTAACTTAAGAAATATGATCATAAAAGTCTTCTCTTAACCTATCTGTTAATATATTGTTATTTCTCCTTCTTCAAGGTTTTCTTCCCACTGGCGTTCTTACTCTGTGAATGGTCTGTCATCTCTAGTTTATCCTTTACTTGCTTCGTTTCACCTCTTTCAACGTGTCAACCACCAAGTTCTGCTAGTTCACCTCACACTCTTCTCACTTCTCCCTATCCACACTACTACTTCCTTAGCATAGGACGTCATTATGTCTTCCTAAGAAAACTACAATAGCCTTCCACCCAGTTTTTTCTGTTCTTACCTGTTCTCCACGCAGCACCCCAGTAGGCCTTTCAATGCAGAACTCCTCTGCTTAAAACAGGCCAGTGGTTCCCCATCCCATCACTTCAGCACCCCAGATCTCTACCAGCAGCATTATCACTCCAGCCTCACCTTCCACCCTTTCTACCTCAGACGCTCTCCATTCCTCAAGCATATCATGTTCTCTCTCTCTCATCTTTTTTTTTTTTTCTTGAGACAGTCTCGCTGTCACTCGGGATGGAGTGCAGTGGTGTGGTCTCACTGCAACCTCTGCCTCCCGGGTTCAAGCGCTTCTCCTGCCTCAGGCTCCTGAGTAACTGAGATTATAGGTGCCCCCCCATCCCCACATCTGGCGAGTTTTTGTATTTTTAGTAGAGCTGGGGTTTCACCATGTTGGTCAGGCTGTTCTGGAACTCCTGACCTCAAATAATCCTCCCGCCTCAGCCTTCCAAAGTGTTGGGATTACAGACTCCCCGCCCGACCTTCTCTTTAATCTTAGGGCCTTTGAAGATGTTCTTTCAGTTTAAAGCCCTTTTTGCTGAGCCCCTTTCACCTTCACCTAAGTCCTTCTCACCTTTTAGGAGTCATCTTGAACATCATTGTGAAGTCGTATTCAATCTTCTCCCTTTCAAGTCTGGGTTAGTTGTCCCTTATTTGTGCTTTCACTTCAATCTATACCTATATTGCATTGTTGCATATTCACTAGTTGGTATCCCTCATTAGACAGTAAATTCCATGATGCCAGGAACTGTGTTTAATTTGTTCACGGTTTTAAACTTAGGGCCTAACACAGCGCCTGGCATATTATAAATGCCCAACAAAATTTGTTGAATGATGTGTTATGGCTATTTGTTGTATCTTTTGTCTGGGACATATTAGTGCCCTCCTTTTATATTCTATTTTAACAAAATTAGAGGTCCCTTGTACTGAGCCCCATTTATAAAGTTCCACATTATAGTAACATTTACTCTTACTGGTCGCTAGGTCTGCATGGTCCATTGATTATTATAAGAACCAAGAAAAGGGTGTGACTGGACCCACATAAAAGTATTAAAAACCTGGGTGTGCAAAAGATTACTCAAGGGTTCTAGTCTACCAAATAGACCCTATATACCTATGTTCTACCATATATATCTGAGGAATTCTGGACAAGTAACTACTACTCTCTAGATCTTATTTGAGGATGTTATTAGTTACCAAAACATATTTCATAAAATACTGATCCCAAAGGGTATTCCAGGGAAAAAGTTCCCATGAGCACATACATTTGGAAAATGCTGTGTTCTTTAACCCTCTAGGAAATCACAATTTTGTTAGCACATTAAGGTTTTCAGAATTCTTGCAGTAAAGCAGTCCTTTTTCTATCAAAATGCCTAATATTAACCTGTAGAACATGCTTTCGAAAGCACCAGACCTAATCGCTAACATTAACTGTAATTTCCCAATTTCCTGTAGAACTAAAACTCTGGGTTCAGGGCTATGAAACACGTTGAGAGAATACAAACATTTTGCCTTATATTAATATAAAAATTAAAGCTGGCAGATTTATTAGGAGAGGCATTGCTACACATATCCTAGAAATATTATCAGTTCTGGAAATGTATGAGAGACCATTAAAATGGGAGAATGTTGCTAGTGTTGGTGGTAGGTGGGTGACAAGATTAAAGAAGATGAGTGACAAATTATTCCAGAGTTAGCCCAGCCATCAATAGAGCTGTGAGTTAGAACAGTTATGGGTTCAAACTTTGAGAGGTTTGCTCTGCTCTTTCTGAAATTTGAGCATTAAAGTAACATGATGAGATATCTGGGTGAGAAAGAAGTGAACAAAGTTTGACCAGATGAGATGGTAAGAGATGGAGACAATGTTGTAAATCCTTCCAACTTGTGCTAAAATGGTTTGAAGCTGTGTAAACATAGACTTTTCCACAATATTAATAATCAATAAATTTCAACTTCAAATCAGGCTGATAGTTATCTGTCCAAAGACTCATTAGTGTAGATAGTGCTAAGAACAATTTAATATACTCTCTCTATATAAATAATATTTTGTTAGCTTTCTTTTAATATCTTTTATAAAGGAAAATTTTAAACACAACTAAGAGAAAAGAGTGTTATAAACACCTTTATCTTGTCCATTAATCTTCCTGACAATAAAAGCACATTATGAAAGTACGATGTGAATCTAGTCAATACTGCAATGGATCAGACAATCTCTCAGGTCCCCTCCAGACTGAATATTCTAAGTTATATTTTTAAGTTTATTTTTAAATCCATATTCTCTCCATTGTGGGTACATATTATTGAATCCAAAGTATAATTTCCTCAACTGGAAAAAAGTATTACAGAAAAATTGGCCTAGCCTTATAAACTCAGGATAATAAAGGAAATTTAACTCGACCTGAAAAGGTGTTATGGAGAGGGAGAAATAGAATGTCTTATGAGCCCCCAGTACAAACTCCTTAAGAACAGTGCCCCCCCTTTCCAGATTATTGTTGTTTCTGGCCTGTCAAAGAGTGACAAAGCAAAATTATTGAATGGTTTCTGGATAAAATACTTTTGGGGGATGATGACACTGCTGCTCCACTTAATGAGTACTGGTGACATTGCCATCTTCCCACAAAAATGTTTCTGTCCTTCACCTAAGTAGCTCCCTCTAAACCATCAGTCCTATAACAAGTTCCAACATGAATGTTGGTTAATATTTTCATTTACATTAGTTAGCACGATGAAACTGAAGTAATGAAGATGTAAGTCAGAGCCTCCTCACCTTATTGGTTAATAAATTACGTCAGTGACTTCTTTGCTGAATCAGTTACTGATTCTTGAATATCAAAAGAATATTTTCAAATTATGTTTTTAACAATGTAACCATTACAGGCATGACATACTTTTTAAAGTTAAATTCTCGTTATTAATGTTTTCTTTATCTCTAACATTAATATTATACATTGTATAATATATAATATATAATGTATATATACATTTTATGTATAATGTGTATATATACATATATATAATATATACATTTATATTAAGTATATATTATATACGCATTATATATGACGTATATTATACATGTATATATGTATAATTATACTTTTATATGTTATGCAATTATATGTACAATTATACATTTAATTAACACGTATAATACATATAATTAGCATTATACACTTAATAATGTTAACATTAATGTGTAGGCATTCTTTTTTTTTTTATACTTTAAGTTCTAGGGTACATGTGCACAACGTGCAGGTTTGTTACATATGTATACATGTGCCGTGTTGGTGTGCTGCACCCATTAACTCGCCATTTAGCATTAGGTATATCTCCTAATGCTATCCCTCCCCCTCCCCCCATTCCACAACAGGCCCCGGTGTGTGATGTTTCCCTTCCTGTGTCCAAGTGTTCTCATTGTTCAATTCCCACCTGTGAGTGAGAACATGCGGTGTTTGGTTTTTTGTCCTTGCGATAGTTTACTGAGAATGATGGTTTCCAGTTTCATCCATGTCCCTACAAAGGACATGAACTCATCCTTTTTTATGGCTGCATAGTATTCCATGGTGTATATGTAACATTAATGTGTAGGCATTCTTAAGTCTACGCAACCCATAAAACAGTAAGTCACGAATAATGATAGTTCCTACCTCAAAGAGTTGTTGTAAATATTAAATGAGTTAATTCATGTAATTTAATATTTACAACAACTCTTTGGGGTAGGAACTATCAATATTCCTGTATTACATATGAGAAAATTGAGGTGGAAATAGATTAAGTAACTTACTCAAAGTCATTAAGCTAGCAAGTATCAGAGTTTGAATTCAAACCTAATCAAATGGCTACAGAGTTCATGTTCTTAAGCATCATCCTATACTGCTATTTTGGGCAATTTCAATACAACTCAAATCTTAAAGCTCATTTTAAATTATTCCTTTTGATGGAATCTCAGTCCTGCTTGTCTAACTCAGGGTTAGTTCCTTCGCGTAAGAGCTGAGTTCAGAAGAGCTGCATGTGGACATGGGAGATGTCAACATGGGCAAGGTACTTATTTATTGTTGTGCCTTTAAAATATTTAACAGTATTTTTAACATTTAATTTTGGATTAAAGTAATATACATTTAGGAATAAAACAACAATGACAGTAACAGTAGTGATTACTATGCAACAGGCAGATGTGTCAGTCTACCAGAATGTCATCTCAATGAAGGTAGGGGCTGGTCTAGCTGATACCCTGTGAAATATTGAGCACTCACATAATGCCTGGCATATAGATGGCAGGGTAAACAGTTGTTGAACAAAAGAATGGACAAATGCATGACTTATATACATTATTTCCTTTAATCCTCAATATTCTCCTAAGGAAGATGTTGTTAGTGTCATTGCAGATGAGAAAACTTATATTTGCCCCATGTTACGTAGCTGGTAAGCCAGGATTCATATGTAGGTCTGTCTGATTCCAGTGCTTCTGCTCTTAATAAGTATATCATGCAGTCATGATACATAGCAAGAAACAAGTATAACAAATTCTTTTATAAGCATAGTACCATAGCAGCTGCTTAAGTGCAGCGTTCAGGGAATGTTTAACAAGAATTCTTCAAAGTACAAGTGATCACTTAGACAAGTCTTACTGTAGTTTAATAAGTGCCTTTTCCTTCTTTTACTCTACTTTGGAAAATGTAAGAGGCTATGAAAACAGAGTTCAGAGGGTTTTTTTTAGTTCTAATTAACTCAGCAAATGTATATGAGATCAGATCATTTTTCATATACAGATATTTAAAGGAACTATCTGTTCAGCTTGCATGTTCCAGTAGCTCATTGAATTTTACTGATTTCTTATTCACTAGTGATACTTGCTGAATTGTTCTCACTGCAGGTGAACCCTGTGAGGCTCGACTTTACCACTTTATTGTCATGTATTTTAGATGAGCTCAGTGGGTAGTTAAATTAAGTGGCTACTATTAAATCTCTCAAGTATGGGTCTTTATCCACACCCATTTATTTCATCTGCATCCACTTAACCAGATAATTAAAAGACACATGGGGTTTTAATTGTGGCAGGCTAATTATCTTAAATATAAGTATATTTTACGCTTATGGGGAAAGTAAATTTCTCCAATAAAATGTTCTAAATTCGTTTTCACTAGAAATAGTTATAAGGGAGGAGTTTGCATGTGTGATTATAGAAATAGTTATAAGAGAGAAGTGTGCATGTGTGATTGCAAGGAGATGACAAATTGGAGAGAAAAAGAAAGAAGCCAGGCGTATGGAAACACAAAATGGTGATTACTACAATATATGTTGACTTGACAGAATAATGGAATCATGGATGTCAGAGCTGGAAGGGTTACCGAGGGACAATCTGGAGCAACGCCCAACCTTCAGGCAGGTATCATTATCCTCATTTCACAAATGAGGCAAGGAGACTCAGACAGGTTACACAATCTGCCCAAGGCCAATAGCTAATAGATGGTAGAGAAGGCACTAGAAGTAATTATTGTAGTTTTTCTTGCATTGCCCTTTTTCCTAAACTAGGCTGAAAGTCTTTAGCATTCTGTTATGAATTTAAAGTATATTTTGGAAGTAAATTTAAGAAGCATTTTCTGTAAGAGACCTCCAAGGAAACAGCTACAGAGAGGTTTCCTGGTGGCTCTTTGGGAAGGACTTTTACATTCAAGATATAAAAAGCCCTGGGAACATAGTTTTCATCCACTTTCAATCTTCTCTAATCATTGAATAGAAATATAGGAAGACAGGAAAAGCCTGTAAGGATAGCCCAAAAAGGTTTTCCACGTGTAATGAGCCCATTTATGCATTGAGTAGCCTAAGAAGTCATCATGAGGTAATAACAGAAACGAAGGAAATGCCACAAACCCAATTAAGTACAGCAAGCTCGATAACCATGTGATTATGGGCTTAGAGCTAAATTTAAATAAAGCAGCAGACAGGTAAAAATATTGAAACACAAAAGTGCACAGAACCTTGTTCATCATGCTTTAATATGCATCACAATCACATAGAATATTATTTTAAAAACTTGGATTCAAAGGACCTGTTAGATCTCAGGTGGGATCTAGGAAATGCATATTTGGCAAACATTCTAGATGATTCTATTACAGATAGTCACTAGTTCACTTGAAGAAATTCTGTGAATTAGAATAGTGCTTCAAAAGCTATAATGTTATACAAATCACATCGCATGATGTTAAATGCAGATTCTGATTCAGTAGAGCTGGGCAAAATCTGAGATTCTGCATTTCTAGCAAGCTCCCAGGTGACATCTGTACCGCTGGTCCATGAAGCACATTTCGAATACTAAGGAATGAGAATTCTGGTGTTTAATCAAATAATGTAGTTATTAATTGATATAGAAAATACTGATGGCAGTTTAATTGGTTGATACAAAAATTTGTCTACCATGAAAATTATTTTCCTATAACATATCTGAGTATCTGGTCAAAAGACAATGAAGGAAATGTTAACAGTACTAAGTTTTTGTTGATTTTTTTATATTAGTGATAGTATAGTCATTATAATACCTTTTTTAATAAAAAATTCTGAGTTCTACCCCCAACTCTAATACCAGCTGCGTTAAAATTCCATCAATAAGATAGAAAACAATATGAAGGTAACATTTTTCATTTTATTTTAAAATTTCAATAGATTTAGGAGTACGAGTGGTTTTTGGTTACATGGATGAATTGTACTGTGGTGAATTCTGGGCTTTTAGTGTGCCCATCACCTGAATAGTGTACATTGCAACCAACAGGTAATTTTCCATCCCTCTCCCCCATCACACTCTCTCCACTTCTGATTCTCCAATGTCCATTATACTACTGTGTATGCCCCTGCATAGCTATAGCTTAGCTCCCACTTATAAATGAGAACATATGATATTTGGTTTTCCATTCCTGAGTTACTTCATTTAGGATAATGGCCTCCAGTTTCATCCCAGTTGTTGCAAAAGACATTATTTCATTCTTTTTATGGCTGAGTAGTAGTCCTTGGTGTGTGTATGTAATATTTTCTGTATCCACTAATTGGCTGTTGGGCACTTAGGTAGATTTTATATCTTTGCAACTGTGAATTGTACAGTTGTCTTTGATATAATGACTTTTTTCCTTTGGGTAGATACCCAGAAGTAGGATTGCTGGATCAAATGACAAATCTACTTTCAGTTATTTGACAAATCTCCATACTGTTTTCCATAGAGGTTCTGACAATTTACATTCCCATCAATGGTGTATAAGTTCTCTTTTCACTGAATCTGTGCCAACATCTGTTGTTTTTTGACTTTTTAATAATGGCCATTCTGACAGGAGTAATGTGGTGTCTAACTGTGTTTGTAATTTGCATTTCTCTGATGATTAGTGATGTTGAGCATTTTTTCATATGTTTTTTGGCCATTTGTATGTCTTGTTTTGAAAAATACCTGTTCGCGTCATTTGCCTGCTTTGTGAAGAGAATATTTCTTTATTCTTGCTCATTTGAGTTCCTTGTACATTCTGAATAATAGTCCTTTGTTGGATGTACAGTTGGCAAATATTTTCTCCCTTTCTGTAGGTTGTCTACTTACTCTGCTAATTATTTCTTTTCTGTGCAGAAGCTTTTTAGTTTAAGTCTCATCTGTTTATTTTTGGTTTTGTTGCATTTGCTATTGGGGTTCTTAGTCATAAATTCTTTGCCTAGGGCAATGCCCAGAAGAGTTTTTCCTAGGTTTTCTTCTAGAATTTTTCATGATTTCAGGTCTTACATTTAGGTCTTTAATCCATCTTGAGTTAATTTTTGTATATGGTGATTGATACAGATCCAGTTTCATTTTTTTGCATGTGGCTATTCAATTATTGCAGCACCATTGATTGAATAGGTGTCCTTTCCCTGGTGCATGTTTTTGTCTGCTTTGCTGAAGATCAGTTGATTGTAAGTGTTTGGCTTTCTTTCTGGGTTCTTTGGGTTCTTTATTCTGTTCCATTGGTCTATGTGTCTACTTTTATACCAGTACTATGCTGTTTTGGTGATTATGGCTTTGTAGTATCATTTGAAGTCAGGTAATGGGATGCCCCCAGATTTGTTCTTTTTACTTCAGACTGTTTTGGCTATTAGGACTCTTTCACGGTTCCATATGAATTTTAGAATTTGTTTTTCTAATTCTGTGAAAAATTACAATGGTATTTGGGTAGGAATTGCATTGAATCTATAGATTGCTTTGGGCAGTATAGTTATTTTCACAATACTGATTCTTCCAATCCATGAGCATGGGATGTTTTTCCATTTGTTTGTGTCATCTACAATTTCTTTCATCTTGTGGCAATCATTCATCTCCTTGGTTAAATATATTCCTAGGTATTTTGCAACATCCTTGAATTCCTAGAATGAAACCCACTTAATCATGATGAGTTATCTTATTGATGTGCTGTTAGATTTGGTTTGATGGCATTTTGTTGAGGATTTTTGCATCTATGTTCATCAGAGATATTGGTCTGTAGCTTTCTTTTTTTATTGTGTCATTTCCTGGCGTTGGTATATGGGTGATTCTGGCTTTTAGAATGAGTTAGGGAGGATGCCCTCCTTCTAAGCCCTTTGGAATAGTTTCAGTAGGACTGGTGTCAGTTCTTTCTTGAAAGTCTGGTAGAAATTGGCTGTGAATCCATCTGGTCCTTGGCTTTTTTGTTTGTTGTTGGAATATTTTTTATTACTGATTCAATGTCACCACCCATTATTGGTCTGTTCAGGATTTCTATTTCTTCCTGATTCAAACTTGGTAGGGTGTACTGGGCCATTCTTCCATTGGTGTAAAGAAATACCTAAGACTGGGTAATTTATATGAAAAGAGGTTAATTGGCTTATGGATCTGTAGGCTGTACAGGAGGCATTGACTGCATCTGCTTCTGGGGAGGCCCCAGGGAACTTTTATGCATGGCAGAAGACAAAGAGGGAACAGGCACTTCACAGGGCCAAAGCAGAAGCAAGAGAGCAAGGGGGGTGGTGCCTCACACTTTTAAATGAACAGATCTTGTGAGAACTCACTTTTAAATGAACAGATCTTGTGAGAACTATTGTGAGGGCAGTACTCCCTCCTTGCTCTCTTGCTCCTGCTTTTGCCATGTGAAGTGCTTGCTCCCACTTTGCTTTCTGCAATGAGTAAAAGCTTCCTGTGGCCTCCCAAGAAGCATATGCTACCATGCTTCCTGTATAGCCTGCAGAACCATAAACCAATTAAACCTCTTTTCTTATAAATTACTAATCTCAGATATTTCTTTATAGAAAGAAAAAAATGGCCTAATACAGAAAATTGGTACTGAGGCGTAGAACATTGCTATAAAGATACCAGAAAGTGTGGAAGTGACTTTGGAACTGGGTAATGGGTAGAGGCTGGAATAGTTTGGAGGGCTCAGAAGAAGACAGGAAGATGAGAGAAAGTTTGCAACTTCTTAGAGACTGGTTAAATGGTTGTGATCAAAATGCTGATAATGATATGGACAGTGAAGGCCAGGCTGACCAGGTCTCAGATGGAAGTGAGAAACTTATTGGGAACTGGTGCAAAGGTCATGCATGTTATGCCTTAGCAAAGAGCTTGCCTGGCTTGTGTCCATGCCCTAGGGATATGTGGAAGTTTTAATTTGAGAGTGATGACCTAGGGTATCTGGCAGGAGAAATTTCTAAGCAACAAAGTGTTCAAGAAATGACACGGCTGTTTCTAACAATCTATTCCTATGTGCAGGAGAAAAGAAATGACTTCAAGTTGAAACTTACATTTTAAAGGGAAACAGCATAAAAGTTTGAAAAATTTTCAGCCTGACCATGTTACAGAGAAAAAAAACATTTTCTTTTGGGAGAGGAATTCAAGCAGGCTGTGGAGGAACCATTTGCTGGATAGATTTGCATAACTGAAAATAAGGCAAGTGCTGATAGATAAGATAATGAGAAAAATATCTCAAAGGCATTTCAGAGATCTAAGAAACAGCTAATCGCATCACAGGCCCAGAGGCTTAAGAGGGAAGAATGGCTTCATGGGCCAATCCCAGGGCCCCACTGCCCTGCACAGTGCTGGGACACTGCTCCCTGCATTTCTGCTGTTGCTGTTCCAGTCATGGTTCAAAGGGGCTCAGATACAGCTCAAGCTGCTGTTTCAGAAAGTGCAAGCTATAATTCTTGGCAGCTTCCATGTGGTGTTAAGCCTGCAACTGTGCAGAATGCCAGAGTTGAGGCTTGGGAGCCTCCACCTAGATTTCAGAAAATGTATGGAAAAGCCACGGTGTCTAGGCAGAAGCCTGCTGCAGGGATGGAACCCGTATGGAGAAACTCTGTTAGGGCAGTGCAATGGGGAAAGGTGAGGTTAGAGCCCCTTCCCAGAGTCCGCACTAGGGCACTGCCTAGCAGAGCTGTGAGAAGAGGGCCACCGTCCTCCAAACCCCAGAATAGTAGATCTACTGACAGCTTGCACTCTGTGCCTGGAAAAGTTCCAGGCACTTAACACCAGCCCATGAGAGCAGTTGTGGGGACTGAATCATGTAATGCTACAGAGGCAGAGCTGCCCAATGCTTTGAGAGCCCACCCCTTGCAGAAGTGTGCCCTGGATGTGGAACATGAAGTAAAAGGAGATGATTTTGGAGTTTAAGATTTAATGACTTCCCTTCTGGGTTTCAGACTTGTTAGGGCCTATAGCCCCTTTCTTTTGGCCAATGTCTTTCTTTTGGAATTGGAATGTTTACCCAATGCTTGTACCCCCACTGTATCTTGGAAGTAATTAACTTGTATATTTTACAGGCTCACAGGTGGAAAGGAATTTCTTTGTCTCAGATCAGACTTCAGACTTTGGGCTTTTGAGTAAATGCTGGAATGAGTTAAGACTTTGGGGGATTATTGGGGAGGCATGATTGTATTTTGAAATGTGAGAAGGACATGAGATTTGGGAGGGGTCAAGGGCAGAATGATATAGTTTGGATGCGTGTCCCCACCAAAATCACTATTGAAATATAATCCCCAATGTTGGAGACGAAGCCTGGTTGGAGATGATTGAATCAAGGGGGTGGAGTTCTGGTGAATGGTTTAGCACCATCCCTTTGATACTGTCCTCACATTAAAACAACCAGGTCTCACATGAGTGAATTTTCATGAGACCTGATTGTTAAAAAATATGTGGCACTTCCCCCTCACTTTCTTGCTCATGTTTTGGCCATGTGAAGTGCCTACTCCACCTTTGCCTTTCTTCATGATTGTAGGTTTCTTGAGTCCTCCCCAGAAGCAAGCAGATGCCATCATGCTTCCTGTGGAACCTGCAGAACTGTGAACCAATTAAACTGCCTTTCTTTATAAATTATCCAGTCTCAAGGTTTTTAGTTAGTTTTTTGGAGTTGGAGTCTCATTTTGTCACCCAGGCTGGAGTGCAATGGCATGATCTTGGCTCACTGCAACCTCTACTTCCTGGGTTCAAGCGATTCTCATGCCTCAGCTTCCCTAGTAGCTGGGATTACAGGCATGCACCACCACACCCAGATAATTTTTGTATTTTTAGCAGAGACAGGGTTTTGCCATGTTGCCCAGGCTAGTCTTGAACTCCTGGCCTCAAATGATCCGCCCACTTTGGCCTCCCAAAGTGCTGGGATTATAGGCATGAGCCACCGTGTCTGGCTCAAGTATTTCTTTATATCAATGATAGAACAGACTAACAAAGCAGATTACATTTTTCAGAGATTATGATTTGTATAATGTAGATCAACTTTGCTTCTCTTACTTCTAATAGTTTGTTTTGTAACCAATACATTGAAACTGCCACAATTAATAACAATACATGAATACCAGCTGCCATTATAGGATGTGTCATTTCTGCCAAGAGAGCTTTAATTTTACCTTTTTCTTCCTATTTATGGAAACATAGCAGAGTGCAACCGAATAAAAGTAAGGTTACTCTGATTTATTAAAAATATGTAAATTTTTATTGTTAGTGATCTAACCTAAATAAAGCTTAGCCTCTCAGTGGTTCTTTCTCTGCAAAGAATCACATTCAGAGAAACATCAGTCTGGGATTCAAAATGATTGGGAAGCAATTTCTTCTTTAGTTCATTTATCTTGAAATGCTAAAAAGACCCTGCATTCATAATGCACAGGAAATATCATTAAAATAAATCCGTGTTCCTCATCTCTATTTTAGTTTTTCCAAAATATCCTCAGATGCCTCCAACTATCTCTCTTTTCATATTTCCCTCAACAACTCTCACAAGCCCACTCTAATTAAATTTTTATCCCTCTCCCTTCTGCTTTCTGGCTTAGCTCTTTAGCCTGTAGATCAATTTTGCTTGTCTTCCTTCTATTAATTTTTAAGTCTCCTTTTTACCTGCATTCTGTAAAACAAACGGGCAGGAATTCAAAGTACTGATTCAGGTAGCAAGAAGCCTTTCTCTTTAGAAGTAGGGGCAGAGTGGGAGAGAGGAAACAGTTTTACAAATCTTATAGCTTAATATTTTTCATTCTTGTCATAATAACGATTTGTCATGTACCTTGCAAGTGATCTTGACACATTGCTTGAGAACTTATGCTATGCTCCTCCACCATGTAGATCTTCTACAACTCTAAGGCAGTATGAGAAAACCTGATGTAAGTAGTTTTATATTTCCAGCCAGGTAGTTTCCAATACTCTTAAGGGGAGTCAGTAGTTTCCTAACCTACCAACTTGCTCCCCACCCTAAAAAATCTGATGACAGTTTTGAAATTGTGCCTAATTTTAGTTTACTTTGAGCTAAAGATATGCCCTACAAAAGTTTTATTTTTTTTAAAAGGGTTATGACTCAGTTTTTAAAGTAAATTTTTAGTCAGTCAGCAGAAAGTGTGATCCTTTTAGTTTAGAGGAGGCATTCCATGCCACTGTAACATTAGCAGCAGCTGGTCCCTAGATTGGGATAGTAGTATTAATTTTGAATCTAGCAATTATCCTTTTAATAAGTGGGATTATTAGTCATATGTTACTGGTAATTTAGCTCAATTATAAAAATGATGCATGGTTTAACATATGAATACATAAGCCAGAAGTTATTATTCAAAGATGTCAAAATTTCATAGAATTAATCAATCTATATAGCATTCAGTTTAAACAGAGATAAAGTCCCTCAATTTGAAAATTATAAAGATTACCTAACAGATTCAAGAGAGATTAACCAAAAACTGTTGACTATTTTAAAACTCCAATTCAGTCTAAACACTATTCTAGTTTGAGCTGTTGTTATGAAAGTATGTTGACCACGAAATTTGTTTTACAGACTTTTTATATAAAGTCTATTTTTAAATGCTTGGGGCCAAGTGAATTGAGAACATTTCCAATAATTCTGGGACTACAGATCCTCTGACATTCTGACTGCTCAATCTGGATTAAAAACTATTGCTTAACAATTATATTTTTCCAAAATAATTTCAATTTTGGAATCATATATAAGGTTTGTACAAGTATTTGGATTCTAAAGTAGATTTTCATTCATTTGAGCAAGGAAAACACCATGTAAACTTTTTATTTGGAACTCTGATTAGATCCAAATTTTGGAATCATCATTTTTGAAAAGTACAATTGTGTATTGACAGTTATTGTGTCTACATTCAGAAGAGAATCTCTTGGTTACATTGGCAGTTTTGATCTGGTTTTAATCAAGATTCGCTGGATGTAATTCCCATAAGAACAGATGAATGTGTACATTCATTTGACATAGTAGCTGAGTCTTCTAAGAGACATTCACAGGGAGATGAGTGTGAAACAAGAGCACTCTTGCAGACAAAGGCAACCATGCAGAACCTTCCCCAGGCTATTGTGACAGTGTGCTTTTGAGTCAGACTTTTAACCTTCCCACTTCAGGTTTGCCTCTCCTGCTTCTGTTAGGAGAGCAGTCATAATCCCCACCACAGGAAGGAGATTATCATAAAGCAAACCCTGTTGAAGCATACATGGAGCTACTGGAAAACATTTTTAAGCAGAGGAAATAGCAAAAATTGAGGTCCCAAGTGCCTGTGATGATTAATTGTGTGTGTCAAGTTGGCTAGGTCACACAGCACCCAGGTATTTCATCAAACATTAATCTGGATTTTTCTGTAATGATTTTTTTAGATGATATTTACATTTAAATTAGTAGAATTTGAGTAAAGCAAATTACCCTACGTTATGTGGATGAAACTCATTCAATCAGGTTAAGGCCTTAGTAGAAAAAGACTGAACTCCTCAGAACAAAAGGGAACTCTGCCAGCAGCCTGCCTTTGCACTCAAACTGCAACTCTTCCCTGGGTCTCCAGTTCGTTGGTCTACCCTTGCAGATTTTGGATTTACCAAGCCTCCACAACTGTGTGAGCCAATTCCTTAAAGTAAATCTTTTTTCTTATATATACGAAGATATGTGTACTAACAGGATGTGGTACAGATCCTATTGATTCACACACACACATGCATACACACACACAAACACAAACACATAGATAACACCCCCTATACATGCAAGCACACATATCCTGTTGGTTCTGCTTCTCTGGAGAACTTTGAGTAATACAATGCCTAATGGCTGTGATGAGCAAGTGAAAGGGTTAAAAAAATCTAAGTTACAAAAATGAAAGAAACATACACTTAATATATCACAGCAAAATAAATAGATAAGCCAGAATAGAGGTTCTCAAGCCTGACTGCTGCCCAGGGGAACATTAAAAATATCCTGAGGCATAGGCCCTACCCCCACCACTAAGATTCTAATTTATTAGATCTGGGTGGGACCCAGGCATCAGAATATTTAAAGAGCTCCTCAGATCCCCAAGTAGTGCTAATCTGTAGCTTATTGCTATCAATCTTGCAGTAGAAGAATGGCCATACCTTAAGGCTGTTCATAAAGAAATGTTCCTCTGGCCTACGAAGAAATACCTGTAATAAAAAGTAACTAATTGAAGGAACTTAAAATGAGAAAAATATAGATTATTTTGTATTTTTGTAAGTTAAACTCAATGCTCCATGAGAATACCATTAATTTATTCATTTACTCATTTAAAATTATTTATTAAGTAGATATGTGCTTAAACTCTAGGCTAGAGTCTGAATGACAAGAAGTTCAGTAAAACTGGGTAGCTGGCTTTTAGGGGCTCAAAGTTTATTGGTGTAGGCAGATACTTAAACAACTATAATAGAAGAAATGAAATTCTTCTTTTAAGCAAACATTTATTGAACACTTAGGTGCTAGAGCCATATATGTATGATTTAAAAAAAATCCCCACAATAACTCTCTAAAGTAAATATTATCCCACAGTTAATAAATGGTAGACTTGAGATCTACCCAGGCAATCCAGCTCTGGAATCTGTGCTCTTAATCAATGCATAGTATATGATTATGTATAGTATAATCTAGGATTATATAATCCCAGAAATTATGAAATTCTTAAGAAAGTTCAGCAGAAGAAGCCATTAGTGTACTTCACAAAGAACATACGATTAACTTTTAGAATGGTAACCTTATTCAGTCCTATGATGTTAGGACACTAAGCAAGGTATTTGGGAAATCACAAAAAGTGCTGTGATACTTTGAGCATTGCTGTGCTAAACTGCAAAAAAATTTCAGGGAAACTCTGATTTTGTTGTGTAAGAGTCATTTTCTGAGCATAGTATGAAATCTTATGGATTACATAATATTAAAGTAGGCAAATATTTTGGAAAGGACTTCATCTAAATTTCTCATTTTGATATGAGGAGACTGATGCCTAAAGTGGTTAAGTGCAATCGTTAAGACTACTCAACAAGTTAGCCGCAGAGCCAAAACAAGAACTCAAGGCTCAGTCTTGGTTTTAAAGCTCATGTTCACATAGTGTACCCTCTAGTGGCCACTTTGTGCATGACGACTTCACCTCCCTTATCAAAGTTGAGTTTATCAAGGATAGGAGTTGACCCATTGGTTCAATCCGACTCTGATTTTTGAAAATTTGGAATTGAGACCAATTGAGAGAAGGCTTTTTTTTTTCATGTTGGTAGGAGGCTGTATTTGTAAAGTATAAGCTCTGAAGCCACAGGTTGGGTATCTTCCACACAAGGAAAGAAGATTTAGAGTGATACTAACTGCAATAAAAGATAAATCTTCAAATCTTAATAGCTTAATGGAATAGGATAGAACTTAACAGACAGCACTTCACTTCTCAGTAACATCAAGTCCATGGTGGAGGAGGGAGGTGCTGATGATAGGGCAGGGGGCATGCAATTATTCAGGGACCAAGCTCCTTTTATCCTGTGGCTCTTAACCTCCTCCAAGACTTTAGTTTTCATCGTTCTGCCGGTAGCTTAGGAGAGATAGAGAGTACAGAATTTCATGGGAGCTTATAGGTCAGAATTTGAAGTGGAATCCAGAATTGAGCTACGTGGTTACATCTAATGGCCCATGTGGTCTAGGTATATCCCCAGAAGAAAAAAAAGGAATTTACTGGACAACCAGCCAATGCCTGCCACGTGGAAGAAACCGGTCAATAGACAGCAAGAGGAATGAACAGATGGACTGAGAGGAAGAGAGGTAAAATGGTGAGAAAATCTCAATGGCTTTCTAGGCTCTGGTGTCAGCCACTGCATCCTTGCAGCTGGGTTCTGTGAGACATTTAGGACATTCTGTATCCTTCTAATTCCCCTATTCTGCTTAAACTAGCTGATGCTGGTTTCTGCAGTTTACAACGAAGACAGTCCTGAGAAATATTCACATTCAGGAGGATTGTAACAGCTTGGAAGATACATATGTCTTCAAAATCACCCACAGTGTCTATAGAAATGTACTGTGAGTTTCATTTACTTGTATCTATTTCCATAATGACATTGGCAGCCTGGAGATTAGTATTTACAATTGTGCTAAACCCCTTCATACAGATGCTGCAGCTGAAGTCAGCATAAAAAAAAAGCAAACCAAGACAGTATGAGCAAGCTGTGCCAGAAAGAGTTGGTTATTAAATCACACACATTGATTTATAGCTTCAGTTTGCCTTTACCTAAATGTCTAGTTATTTAACAGCTGTTATGAATCAGCCAGATAGAGAATTAAGAAGGACTGGGGGTTAGGGGAGAAGTAGATGAAAAAATGCTTTAATCTTATGCTACAATAGAG
Organism: Pongo abelii; assembly: GCF_028885655.2. Classification (NCBI taxonomy): domain Eukaryota; kingdom Metazoa; phylum Chordata; class Mammalia; order Primates; family Hominidae; genus Pongo; species Pongo abelii. Next base: position 36,401,696 of record NC_071998.2, read on the forward strand.
GAACAAGTTGAGTCAGGTATCATGTAGTAATTTGGGTTCTCTGCTGCTTCTTAAAGGGGAGTATTGTTCAGCTGGAACGTGAAACAGTGTAACACAGACCAGTAGGTTGTGTACATGTTAACCACATCTGTGAATGAGGTAAGTAATGCTGGGTCCCAGGTAGAAAGCAATATATCAATAAATATTGGAAGTAGCTGGCTCTATCAAAATGTTCCCACTCTCGTTGGCTGTAAATAGATAATTTACTTCAGAAGTTTGTTTGGGAACATTAAAATTTAACAAGAAGTAATTTAAGACATAGGTGACCAAATAGAAATCAAGGCAGAATTTGTTTAGGGTGGTTCCTTAGCTGATGATGTTTCATCTCCGCACGAAAGTCTTGGATAACAATCAGGAAGGATTTACCAAGTGGAAGTATCTCTTTGTAAAAATTTCTTTTACATGGGAATTCATAAAGGCAAAAAAGGACCTGCTGAGAATATCTGAACCTGTATCTATTCTCAGATGAGGTCAGGGTAAAGTTTACTCTTTGTATGTGTTCTGCACACTAAGAAGAGCATAAGCTGGATGCTGAGGTGACACTCCACTCCTCGCCTCTAAAGATGATGGTAGGGCCAGATGCGGTGGTCACATCTGTAATCTCAGCACTTTGGGAGGCCACGGTGGGTAGATCAGCTGAGGTCAGGAGTTCGAGACTAGCCTGGCCAACATGGTGAAACCCCATCTCTACGAAAAATACAAAAATTAACTGGGTGTGGTGGTGTGCCCCAAAATCCCAGCTACTGGGGAGGCTGAGGCAGGAGAATCGCTTGAACCCAGGAGGCGGAGGTTGCAGTGAGCGGAGATCGTGCCAATGCACTCCAGCCTGGGCAACAGAGTGAGACTCTGTCTCAAAAAAAAAAAAAAAAAAAAAAAAAAAAAAAAAAAAAAAAGAAGCTAGGATGATGCCACTCCTTGCCTCTGGGGAAAAGATGCTATGCTGGTCCGGCAAGGATCCTCTTTGTGTCCTGACTTGCTTTCTCCTTACTTTACTTGGTCCGTGCTCAGATGTTTTTCTTGCTGAAATCTTGGCTAAAACATTAAACTTGCACAAAGTATAACATCTTCATTGTTCCTTACTTAACATCTCCAAAAATTTTGCTTCCTTTTGAAATGTTTTGCAAATTCCCACCTAGCGCTCTTACCTGAACTTTCTGTGCTGTAAACTATGTTGTCTTTGGAGGCCGCCTTCTCTCTGTAGACCAGTACCCTCCTGTGCATATTGTGAAGGACGAGATTTTTAAAGACCACTCCTCTCCTTCAACACACACACTGGCTTTGTGTTGTATTTGAAAGCCAACACATGGCTGCTCTCTTGTACAGACTCATATACCTTGCCTTAAAGTTAAAAACCTCCTCTCCATGTCTAGCCCCTCTCACAACAACAGAAGCCTGTGGTTGCCATTTACTTATTTTATGCCGAACATTGAGCAGGACTCAGTTTTAGAAAAGCTGATTTAAAAGAGAAATACCACCTCCACCACAGACATTATCACCACCACCTATATCCACTAAACTTTTTAAGTCTCTTTACAACTACCTCAAAAAGATATTTGCTAAAATGTTCCTGTATGGATTCTCCCAATGAAAACAAGACCTGAGAAGTTAGTGATTGTGTGATTTGCCCAGAAGTACACAGCTTCTGGTAGGCAGCTCTTCTCATGCTGAGATTCACAGCTCCTCCTTCCAGCTAAACGTGTTCCTCCACATCTAGACACAGAAGGAGAGGAGCAATTCCAGTCTAAGGGGCACCTTGAGGTCCTAAGTCTGTGATTGAAAAAGTACATAGTAGTAAAAGTTGTATGAACTACAGCTGTACCTGTAATTAGTTCACTCTCTAGGCACAGGGCCTTTGTACAGGCTGTCCTGGCAAGACACAAATATCTGAGCACAGAGTAAGGCAAAAGCTAGTCAGGACATGGAAGAGGACACAGGCTTTTGTATAGGAATGCTTTTCTACTCCTGTCCATTCCACCTGGTTAACTCTTTCTTCAAATTTCAGCATATTCAATTCCTTTTTTGACCTCCTGACTTGTCCGACAGAGCAATTATATCCTTTCTTAGCTCCATGTACCTCTCCTCCATAGCATTATGATTCTTGTAATTATTTGTGATATTCTTTTTGATTACTGTTTATCTCTCTCAATAGACTGTCTGCCCCATGAGGGTAGGGACTCTGATTTTACTCACCGGAACCCCCCATTATAGCACTGTGCTAGGGATAGAGTAGGAGCTCAGTAAGTATTTGTTAAATAAATGTGTAAATAATGCTTTTGACATGTAACACAAGGCTATCAGTAAGTTACAGATTCAGAAAGCAAAAATATCACAGAGAGAAGCATTCATCAAATCATACCTGCTAAAGATTTTCACAGTGTGAATAAAAAGGAAAAGAGTGCAAACAAAAGATATTTCTCATTTGGTTGTTATTTAGGCGAAATGTTATCCCAGGTAAAGGAAGGGCAGAAGTTGGGGTGAGCTGAGGGTGATTTTCCAAAGCAAGCCCCAGCAGCAGGCAGTCCTGCTGAAGCCAACCGGATACACAGGCTTCACTGAGTCTCCAGCATCTACGAAGCCTATTATAAAGCTTGTGTTAGGTACCAAGAGGTCTCTTAACTTCCAAAAGAATCTGTATTTTTATTAGAGATAGCCGGCCATTTTATACTGTTTGTGCCCCTAAAAAGTGATTTGGAAATAGGATTTCAAAGACAGTTAAACTAAATTCTAAATACACTAGGGGAGTGCTTCTTGACTTGTGATTCGTGGAGCAAACTTCATAGTCCAGGAGTTCATAAGACTGTACTCAAAATGTGGTTTATGTGCAAATACAAGTGTTATTTTCTGGAAAGAAAATTCCAGAGCTTTTAATTAGATCACAAAGGGATTTATAAGTTCAAAAAGGTTAAGAATCACTAGTAGGAGAACATATTGTAAATGCTATAGCAGATTCCTCTGTAAAGCAAAGACTAATTTATCTATATTACATATAATTGTTTATTGTTAGTCTATTGTTTTAGACAAAGCCATTAGACTCATTTCTATCTAGAGTGATATAGGCATATTCATGGCTCCAAGAAACTTGTATACGCAGGGAAATGAAATAAATCAAGTATTATTCACAGGAAATTTTTTAAAATTACATTTATGCTTATAAGGAAATATTCATTATTTTTATTACTATTATTTCTTAGACCAAAACTGACTCAAGATTGAAAACTATAAGCTAACCACTAAGTTATTTTTTATATTGAATATTTTTATATCTAATACATGAAAGCAATTTTGACTGATTAAAAAAATCAAATTGAATGGTCATCTTGTGTGATGACCTTATAATATTTTTATAAGTATGAACTTAAGATAATTGAAAGAAGTGGACAATTTTAATAAACTTTTTTATCGTTGTTTGCTCTGGAGCTAAAAATGTTGATTTATCCCAAATCAAAGATTTTTAGCAGTGTTCCCAGGATAAGTGAGGAATATAGCCCATCTTCCTAGATTAGCAATGTTTACTACATGTTAAATAAAAATATTTTTATATTCAAACACATACCAATGTATTGATGAAAAAAATTTGGATTATTTTTTAATACAAGCCACAAGACTGAGCAATTTAAATATTGCAGTGGGTAATTTCTGTTTTATCCTCTTCACCCCAGAACACTGAAGACTCTTTGGATACAACATTGGTTGTTAGAAGCACTCTAAACAAAATATTTTTTAAAAAGGTAAATCATTTGTCTCATGACCTAGATGAAACTAGCACAATAATTACAAATAATTTTGTTTGTCTATATACGAAATTTTAGATTGGTGCCATTTTACGAACAATACTGCACTTTTATGGTTATTTTGTGCAATTTTATAGTAATAGATATTTCTAGTTTCTCTAGTGTTCTTATACATGTTGATTTCTTGTTCTACAAACTATGTATTTGCAAAAATGGGGTAGAGATTTTAATTTGTAATCCACATTCTCATGCATTAATACCTATCCTCTTCTACTTTTCCCAAACCTAACCATAAAAGTTATTTTCTCTGTCTACAATACCTAAACTTTAGATACTTTTCTTTCATTCTGCATGCAACTATTTAATCCATCAATAGCAATAAGAATGACAATGGCTATCATTTGTTGAATATTTATTATATTCTAGGTACTGTGCTAAACCCTTCTATATACGTGATTTTAAAAAATCCTCACAAATATGTTTTATGGTGGAAATACTTTTACTTCACAAATGAGGAAACTGAGGCAATAAACATAAGTAACTTTCCACAGCTATGTCTAAGAAATTGGATCTAAAACTCAGCTATGATTCCAAACTCTTAACCATTACCTTGTAATCCTATCAATTTTTTAAATCTTTAATGTCTTACTTTTTTTTTGTAGAAATCAGTCTGCATTGTGCTTTTACACATAATCTTCTTGTCATGACACCTGAGGAGCAAGAAGTGGAGAATTCTTAAGCAAGGAGGTGGTCTTTGTTCTGCGTTTGGAACGAGCTAAGCTTACTGCAGGTGTAATGAAGGGAAGTGTATGTGGGAAAGCGGTACAAACTTATGTAAAAGTACGGAAGGAAAAGTGAGAACTTGGTGTGCCTGGAGTGAAAGGTATGTGGTATGATATGCAGGAGATGAATGTGGTGCCAAGAAATTTAGAGGGCTAATCTATAACAGGGCTTGGCTGCCATGCTGAGGAGTTTTGGAGTCTTAGTGATATGAGGGAGCCTTTGGAACCTACTAGAAGGGGGCAACTTGAGCAGGTTTTTTTGTTTTTTTGTTTTGTTTTGTTTTGTTTTTGGAAGATCATTCTGGCAATGTTTCAGAGAGTAAAGGGATCTGCCTGGTGTGTGGATGACAAGTTAGATAGTTTTTGCAAAAGCCAACGTGAGAAATGATCGGCAGCAACGAAATAAATGGCAGAGGGAATAGGACACTGGGGACAAAATTAGAGGGAAATCCTGAAGGGATCGTTGACATAACTTGGTAGCTAGTAGCCTCAGGAGTTTGAGGGAGAAGGAAGAATTGAGGATGTCTTGAATATTTGAATGAAAGTAATAACGTTTCCACAATCATTTTGTCATAAGTATGGACACAACTGTTGGCTTCCATTAAATTTAATGTGATTTCATTATTTGAAACTGATGGCGTCATTTAATTTAACATGCTATCATGCTAACATGTAAAACAAATTATGTATTCTGGAATTTTCAGTCATCATAAAATCAGAAAAAAAATTCTGGTGAAATTTTTCTGTCAAAAATAGCCAAATGAAGTATTTTAAAAAAAAGTTATTTGTTATAAAGTATAATATACCTAGAAGATATTATGATTGTGTAATAATATACCTAGAAGACAATTTACAGTAGAATCCAAATGGTGTTTACTGTGTGATCCTCTGTGTAGTGGTTAAATGTGAGATCATTTGAGGGAAAAGATTGACTCTAGATTTTGGGGAATTTTTTATTGAAAGCAATTTATTAAAATAAGAAGTGATAACATTTGGATTCATTTAACATCCAACTGGACTGTAATCTAGTATACCATCCAGAATATGCCATGCTTTACTCAAGTTTAAGCTCTAGCTTGTACCAAAATTGAGACAAAAGGGTCAAATAGAAAGTGACCCAAATTCAACACAATTGTCAACTTATTAAATGAATGAGCGTATATGAAACAAATTTGTCAAACAATGTTAATTCTTATCTAGAAAGACTGGAGAAAAGAAGAGAAACATGGGCCTGAAATATGGCAGAAAGTAATAGTTCTCTGACTGAATCTGGCAAGTTTTTCTAAAAGCTGATACATTAAGAAAATGAAAAGTAAAGGCCAGACTGGGAAAAAATGTTTGAAATGCAAAGGATTTTTATCCAGAGCATATAAAAACTGTTTTGAATGAATAATAAAAAGATAAAAACCCTAATGTTAAAAGAATAGGCAAAAGACTTGAATATTATAAAATAGAAGATGCATGCATGACCAATAAGCACATGAAAAGATAAACCCAAATGAAAGCCACAGTGATACCATTTCATACCAGCTATAATGGTGAAAATTAAAGAGCCACCACGACAGTCAACAAAACAACGTGGAGCAACTGGATCCTTCATACATTACTGCTGAAAGTGTAAAATGACACAAATGTTTTGGAAAAGTATTTGGCAGTTTCTTTTAAACCTTCATCTGCCCTGCAGTCTAGCAGTTCCACTCCATGGCATTTACCCAAGAAAAACAAGTAAATGTGCCTATAAAATAACATATGCAAAAAAGTTTATACTAACCTATTCATAATGGCTCCAAACTGGAAACAATGCGGATAATGGATATACAAATAATGATATATTCATACAATAAAGTACTAGATAGCAATTAAAGAGAACAAATAAGAATGCAACAATATAGATGAATCTAAATTATCAAAATGAAAGAAACTAGACACAAAAGAGTACATACTGCATGGTGCCATTTATATGATTTCAAGAATAGGTAATAATTAATTTATGGTGAGAAAAATCAGAACTATCATTGCTCAGAGGGAAGGGGGTTTCTTGGAGGAGGAAATTATAGAGATTTCTGTGGTGGTAGAAATATTCTGTATTTTGTTTGGATAATATTCATATGGGTCTATATATTTATCAAAATTCATTTAATTATATTAATCTTTAGATTTCATTGTGTATAAATTTTACCTCAATTAAAATATATGTATTGGTTAACTCAGATACATTTTGGATATAGATGACTGAATAAAGTACATAAAGTCACTTTTTTTCCAAATGAGCAGTTCTTCAATAACAAAGACAACAGCAGCAAGAACAAAAATGCTAATGTCCAGGCTTTATCTCAAATCAGTTAAATCAAAATTTCTCAAAGTGGGCCCTAGGCATTGGTATTTTCTTAAAAGTTGTGTAATCTATTTGAGAACAACTTAAATAGGCCAATAGCTAGGCAAATTAGTAGAAGAGATACCTAATTTAATAAATTAATATAATTGTTGTTATGGACTAAATGTTTGTATCCTCCCAAAATTTATATGTTGAAGCCCAACTCCCTGTGTGATAGTATAGCATTTGGAGCTAGGGCTTATAAGGTAGTGATAAAAGTCAAATAAGGCCGCAAGGGTAGGGCAATAATTCAGTAGAACTGGTGCCCTTACAAGAAAAGGAAGAGACACCAGAGCTCTCTCTTTCTACCATGTGGGGATACAGTGAGAAGGCAGCCTTAGCAAGCCAGGAAGAGAGCCCTTACCAGAAACTGAATCGGCCAGCACCGTGATTTTGGACTTCTCGGTCTTCAGAACTGTGAGAAAATAAATTGCTGTTTAAGCCATCCAGTCTGTGGTATTTTCTTATGGCAACCTCAGCACAATAACATGATTGCCGTGCTTGGAAATGAAAACTTGAGTTGTCAAACTAGAAAATAAAATCAATGTTAACTGTATTTGATTTTTTTTTTCTTTTTAGAAGTTTATTTTAAAAACAAGAAGAGGGCCGAGGGTGGGAGAAAATGAATTGCTTTATCCTCAGAGAGGCAGCAGGTTCAGGAATGCCGAGGGGTGGAGAATAGAGACTTTTATATATACATACAAATTAAAATCCCTACCCCATTTTTACAAATACGTAGTTTGTAGAACAAGAAATCAACATGTACAAGAACACCAGAGAACCTAGAAATATCTATTACTATAAAATTGCACAAAATAACTATAAAAGTGCAGTATTGTTCATAAAATGGCACCAATCTAAAATTTTGTATATAGACAAACAAAATTATTTGTAATTATTGTACTAGTTTCATTCTAGGTCATGAGACAAATGATTTACCTTTTAAAAAATATTTTTTATATACAGATATATAACTTAATAACTTCTGCTTTGCTCTTTTTTTTTTTTTTTAATTTGTAAGTTTTCTTTTTTGGCAGAGATTTAGACCGCGTTATCTTCTCTGACTGGCTCAACCTGAAGGATCCCAATTTTGAAAGAAAAAGCATGTGATCAGCATGGGAGTTTTGACCTGCTCCATTTCTGACCTTGGCCAGTTCACCCCTCCTTACACAACCTGGTGGTCCCCCACTCCCTGGAGGTCACCATATTGATGCCAAACTTAGTGCGGACACCCGATTGGCATAGCGCACTGCAGCCCAGAACTCCTGGACTCAAGCGATCCTCCAGCCTCAGCCTCCCGAGTAGCTGGGACTACAGGCACAAAGAGCTATTTATGACAAACCCACAGCCAATATCACACGGAATGGGCAAAAACTGGAAGCATTCCCTTTGAAAACTGGCACAAGACAGGGATGCCCTCTCTCACCACTCCTATTCAACATAGTGTTGGAAGTTCTGGAGAGGGCAATCAGGCAGGAGAAAGAAATAAAGGGTATTCAATTAGGAAAAGAGGAAGTCAAATTGTCCCTGTTTGCAGATGACGTGATTGTATATCTAGAAAACCCCATTGTCTCAGCCCGAAATCTCCTTAAGCTGATAAGCAACTTCAGCAAAGTCTCAGGATACAAAAGCAATGTGCAAAAATCACAAGCATTCTTATACACCAATAACAGACAAACAGAGAGCCAAATAATGAGTGAGCTCCCATTCACAATTGCTTCAAAGAGAATAAAATACCTAGGAATACAACTTACAAAGGATGTGAAGGACCTCTTCAAGGAGAACTACAAACCACTGCTGAATGAAATAAAAGAGGACACAAACAAATGGAAGAACCTTCCATGCTCATGGGTAGGAAGAATCAATATCGTGAAAACGGCCATACTGCCCAAGGTAATTTATAGATTCAATGCCATCCCCATCAAGCTACCAATGACTTTCTTCACGGAATTGGAAAAAACTACTTTAAAGTTCATATGGAACCAAAAAAGAGCCCACTTTGCCAAGACAATCCTAAGCCAAAAGAACAAAGCTGGAGGCATCAGGCCACCTGACTTCAACTTATACTACAAAGATACAGTAACCAAAACAGCATGGTTCTGGTACCAAAACACAGATATAGACCAATGGAACAGAACAGAGGCCTCAGAAATAACACCACACATCTACAACCATCTGACCTTTGACAAACCTGACAAAAGCAAGAAATGGGGAAAGGATTCCTTATTTAATAAATGGTGCTGGGAAAACTGGCTAGCCATATGGAGAAAGTTGAAACTGGATCCCTTCCTTACACCTTATACAAAAATTAATTCAAGATGGATTAAAGACTTAAATGTTAGACCTAAAACCATAAAAACCCTGGAAGAAAACCTAGGCAATACCATTCAGGACATCAGCATGGGCAAGGACTTCATGTCTAAAACACCAAAAACAATGGCAACAAAAGCCAAAAGTGACAAATGGGATCTAATTAAACTAAAGAGCTTCTGCACAGCAAAAGAAACTACCATCAGAGTGATCAGGCAACCTACAGAATGGGAGAAAATTTTTACAATCTACTCATCTGACAAAGGGCTAATATCCAGAATCTACTAAGAACTCAAACAAATTTACAAGAAGAAATAACCCCATCAACAAGTGGGTGAAGCATATAAACAGGCACTTCTCAAAAGAAGACATTTATGCAGCCAACAGACACATGAAAAAATGCTCATCATCACTGGCCATCAGAGAAATGCAAATCAAAACCACAATGAGATACCATCTCACACCAGTTAGAATGGCGATCATTAAAAAGTCAGGAAACAACAGGTGCTGGAGAGGATGTGGAGAAATAGGAACACTTTTACACTGTTGGTGGGACGGTAAACTAGTTCAACCATTGTGGAAGTCAGTGTGGCGATTCCTCAGGGATCTAGAACTAGAAATCCCATTTGATCCAGCCATCCCATTACTGGGTATATACCCAAAGGATTATAAATCATGCTGCTATAAAGACACATGCACATGTATGTTTATTATGGCACTACTCACAATAGCAAAGACTTGGAACCAACCCAAATGTCCATCAATGATAGACTGGATTAAGAAAATGTAGCACATATACGCCATGGAATACTATGCAGCCATAAAAAACAATGAGTTCATGTCCTTTGTAGGGACATGGATGAAGCTGGAAACCATCATTCTCAGCAAACTATCGCAAGAGGAAAAAACCAAACACTGCATGTTCTCACTCATAGGTGGGAATTGAACAATGAGAACACTTGGACACAGGAAGGGGGACATCACACACCGGAGCCTGTTGTGGAATGGGGGGAGGGGGGAGGGATAGCATTAGGAGATATACCTAGTGTAAATGACGAGTTAATGGGTGCAGCACACCAACATGGCACATGTATACATATGTAACAAACCTGCACGTTGTGCACATGTACCCTAGAACTTAAAGTATAATTTAAAAAAATATATATATATATATGTATATATAAGAAAAAGCACGTGAGACTCAGAACGGACGAGAGAGTGAGGGCTCGGCACGCTCCCAAGCCCCTGAGCCCCCATGCTTGCCGCAAGGGCTCCCCTATACTCCTCACGGCAGCCATCGCTCTCTCGCCAAACAAAACCGAAGCCCCCAAACAGAAAAAAATGGAAGAAAAAAAAGATTTTTCACGGATGAAGAAGTTCACAATCATTCGATTCATTGAGCCTGCTGCTGTCCCTGCTGCATGGCTGCCGGGACCTGGGATCTGTCCGTAGTAAGCGGCTTGCTGTCTGTAATATTCTCCCCAGACTGCACTGTAGTCTGGCTGGCAGCCTGGGGGAGTTCCTGGACCCCCTCCGGTGGCCACTTGGCGCCTGCTTCTTGTAGTACTCTTCCAAAGCCTTCGTGTAGTCCTGCTGCCGGGCGCTTCCGGCTGCTGGGGCTGCTGGCCGATCTTTTTGTAATACTCTTCCCAGGCCTTAGTGTAGTCCGACTGGCCGGTGGGCGGGGACTGAGGGGGCTCATCTTGAGCGGGTGGAGCCCCAGGGACCTGCGCGGGGCCAGCGACGGGGCCGGGGACTGCTGGTAGTAATGTGAGTAGCAGGTGGCCCATGTGGCGTTGGGGTCCGCGGTAGCCACAGCTGCTTTGCTTGGATCGTGAGGAGCAGGCGGTTGCCACTGGGGGTAGGTATTGTCCCAACCCTGGTGAGGAGGGAGCCCCCCGGCATGCGGGGGAGCCCAGGTGGCCCCTGGTTGAAGGGCCCCCTCGATAAGCTGCTTGGCGTGTTGGATCTGCTGGAGCGAACCCTGGATGATGAACAACTTGAAATTGGGATCCCCACTGGGGGTGGTAGCTGCCGGGAGATCTCTACGAAGGCTCCAGTCTGCTGGCTTATGACTTTCACGTTCTGGCCACCTCGGCCGATGACCAGCCGGCACTTGTGAGTGGGGATGGAGAAGGTCATCTCCCCGCCAGGGGGCCCCCAGTTGCCTTGGCCTCTTCCTCGGCCTCCCCGGGAGCATGACTGGACCCGTTGGAGGGCCTGGGGGACCACTCCTGAGGCTCTGGAGGAGGTCGTTGATGATCCGGGCTGCGTGCTCGCACCTGTCTGGGGACCCCATTATAGGGCTGCGTGCTCGCACCTGTCTGGGGACCCCATTATATGAGCAATCTTCTCGGGCTCTGTCCCGTCATCTTGCTTGAACTGTATCCGCACGCCAGCGTCATTCTGGATCTTCTTGATCATCTCTCCTCTCCGGCCAGTTACCACGACGACAGAATGCCTGGGCACTGGCACATCGATGCCCCTGTCAATCCGAGATCCGTAATCATTCCAGTCCCCAAAGCCGTCTTGGTCACGTTCCCGGAGGGTGTCCATCACCATCTGGCAGGCTTGCTGCACTTTGTAAGGATACCCAGGGATCCGGAGAGGGTTGTCCACATTCGTATTCTGAGAACCATCTTGAATTAAGATCATCTTCACTCCAGCGTATTCCTGCAGCTGCTTCATGGTCTCCCCGCCTTTGGTGATGACCAGGCCGGCCTTGACCGCAGGTATCATGTCCTGTACAGTGCCGTTCTGGCCCCCGTTGGCGTTGTCGTGGAACTGTCCTGGGGGCCCCCCATGACCCCGAGACACAATGTCATCCAGCATCATCTTCGCTTTCTGGAGAGATTCTGGGGCTCTTGTCAAGGACACACTGTGCTTGGGTAAGCCACTGCTGTCTGGAGTAATCTGTACTTTGCAGGCTGAATCCTGTTGGATCTTGTCAATTTGTTCGCCCCCTCTGCCAAAGCTCAGGCCCACCATGCCGTCTGGGACCCTGTACTCTTCTGTCATTGAAGTCCTTGGGGGACGATGGATGGGTCCAAGTTGAGAACTGATTGAGTCTCCCTGGGAAGCCAGCTTCTTGCTCTCCGGTTGATCTCCATCTTCCAACTGTCTCTTATGGTCCCCTAGACCAAAATCAGGAGTGCTGTTATTCACTGTCGCTGCAGCATCACCTCCAATTTTGGCTGCGATCTTGGGAGGAGCCAGTCTCCAGCCCCGGAAGCATTGAGACAGCCCAAGAGCCAGTCTGTTTCCTGAAAGGAGGCAAAGTCCTCCCATTCTACCGACCTCCACCCCTCCAGGCCATGGGGAGGCTGTAAATGGAGCTGAAGAGGTCAGTCCTAGCAGCATGTGACACCTTCTTTTTGTCATCATGCCTCAATACACGGTGGTGGGAGACTCTCTCCTCTTTCCCCCAAAGAGGCAGACCACCTTTCAAGCCACCAAAGCTTCCAAAAACCAGTTCCTATGCTCATTTTCCCCATTTTGCTCAAGTGCTCAGCCCTAGATAGTTCCCCTATACACTTTCCTGACTCAAGAGGAAGGACTCAAGAGGATGTCCCTCCCATCCCCACAATGCCCCTTCCTCCAAGGGAGGGAACAGAAATGGGATTGGGTTGGGGGCAGACACTGCCCTTTGCCCTGATATGCAGAGGAGAGTAAAGACCCTTGGCCTGGGAAGGTGGACCCTGCCTCCAGGCATGACCTAAGGCCGGGTGGGTAGTGGGGGGGGTGTCCCAAAAGTGCGACCTCGAGCTCCTGGATGCCTGAACACCCACGGGCCGCTCCTGGTGATCCCCAGTGCTCCCCTACCCCCTGCAGAGGGTCACCTCCAGGAGCCCACTTCAGGCACTGCAGGAGGGCCAGGCCCTTGCCTACGGCCCCAACTATATTTGATTTTTATACCATATTGGAAAGTTCACATTTCTACTCACTAGATAAAGGAGTTTGATTTTGCATCATAACCTAGGCTTTAATTCAGCAACTTGTTCTAATTTATAAGTAGTAGATTACTTGGGATTTTAGTTGAGTAATAAACACATTATTTTAAATGTGCTCAGATGCAGCCAGCATTTCACACTCATCTGCGTTTGCAGGTGTTTTACTAAACTCAAATGGCCTTTCTTAAATTCAATAGAAACATGCTCAGAATTATAATACAACAATAATTTAATAGCTAAATATAAATTCATCAGTAACAGCAGAAAATTAATTTTTATGAAAGTTGGAAGCTTGGTTTTACTTTTCTTTTTGATGTGGAGTAAACTGAAATGTGTCAAAATCTCACCTTCATTTTTTCTCAATAAATGAAACACCAATTAAAATCGGAGTTTATAGCCTATTTGTTTACATTGCTTTAATAATTTTTAAATGCCAGTACTATCTTCCAGTGCTTAGGCCAGTCAGTCAATATGAAGTAATCATATAGCTGTGATTACTGGTAGGTACATTCCAATAGAAAAAAACCTATGTTTTTGTTTCATAGGTTTATATGAAAAAAATATTTGCAATGCTATCACTTTGCAGTTAGGAAATCTCTCTAACATATAATTAGTTTAAAATTCAGTTGAGAAATGCAATAGTATTATTTAAAAATCAATATAACTTTATATTCTGTTCAAAAGGGTCTCAAATATTCAAGGAATATAAAAACACTAAAAATACTATATTTTGGCAGAAGAGAAACATCAAACCCAGTTCCCATCTGAATGTTAAAAAATGCTTGAAGTTTTAATTTGTTAGTTTTTTCAACATCTTTTAAATTGATCATCTTACACATGCAAGAAACTATCTTAGAGGCTTTAGAAAATTTACGGATGAAACAGACTCATGGGTATGTGGCTCAGGGGAAATAAGATATATATATACAAATAAACAGAATATTATTGTATGATCCAGGCAAAGATGGAATTATGTGAGTTCAAAGGAAGAATAAATTCTTTTCAGAAAAGAGAATCAGGGAAGATATCTTTGTGGAAAAGGGATAATTTGAGTGTAGCATTGTGACTTGGATATACTTTAGACATGTTATTTTATTGAAAATGATTGGATGTTCCTCAATATCCATGCCTGGAGGCAGGGTCCACCTTCCTAGGGGGGAACAGTATCTTTCCCTACAAGTCCCTTCACGCACCAACTTTTCTGTGTCTTTTCATCTTCTGGATGGACTACTTACCTCTGAAATATCTTAAAATCTAATATTCAGTCCATTCAACATAACCTCCAATTCATCTAGGGAGCTTCTTCTTTTATCTTCATCTTTGCTTTGCTGTCATTAGTATTTATAGGTCTTTAATGGAACAACTTTGGAGCTGGAAGACCTGAAGTCAAGTCCAAGCTCTACTACCTAGTAGCTAAAAAAGCTGCTAAGTTGCTTATTCATCCTAACCCTCAGCGTCCTCATTTTCAAAGTGATATGTATTACTGATAGTTCCCATCTCACAGGATGGTTGAAAGTATTCAATTAGGTAATGTACAAAAAGATTGTAGCCCTCTGCCTGGCTTAAATAAAAGCACAATAAATATTAACTTGTGTGTTGTATATCTCGTTATTACTATTTATAAGTCCATTCTGGTCGTATTTTCTTTCTTACTCACACTGAACTATATGATCGATCATTTTCAAGTCTCTTTTATCAGAACTATTAATTGCATCCTCTTGTCCTTCTGACACACACCGTGTAAACATCCAGACTTGGATCAATCTAATGGCTCATTCTTTTCTATTCCTACTCACAGCCTGCTGAGTACTGCTGGATGAAATCACCCAATAGTGGGTTTAGTGCTTTTACAATGTTATAGCCTTCCACTATCCTGTGGCACTTAATGCCACAGGTCAATTCTGTGACATATCTCTGGCCAATTCTTCTCCTACTTAACTACTAAAAGTCTTTCCTTTTCCTTTCAAGAATGACTGAACTTGTAAGACCCTCAGTCTCATCAGGGTACCTTGGCTATGAATTTGAAGAACCTTTTAGCAACCTCCTGCTCTCCTTCCCCAACAAGCTGTTCTATGAACACCCCATCCTTCCTGCCTCTCTTTCATAACTTATGGCTTACTTTAAAGGTGGCACATTTGTTGAACTTCAGTCTACTTAGATCCAGTTATCACTTCTCAATTACTCTTGCTACTTGTAGACTGTTCCTTCAATTGCCCTCAAGTTTGGACATTTCTAAGGACTTTTTCTTTTCCACTTTTCTTTGCTTTTTGCAATTTCTCCCATTGAAGTCACAAGAATAGTTAAGATTCTATACCAGTTCTGTTATCAAGGACCCTAAATCTCTATTTCTGTCTTCATGTAAATGGTACAATGAACATAATTTGACATTCTCCTGAAATCATATTCACTCTTTAATCAACTTCATTTTGAACACTGAAATTACTTTTATTATATCTATAACGTCTTTTAATCACCAAAATCAATGAGTTCATCTAATTTCTCAGAAATCACACCTTCTTCTGATCCTTCATCTACCTCCCTGTGAGCACTGATTTAGTCTTCTTCCCGGGTCCTTCCGCCTATGTCTCTCCCGATATGTACATGTTGCTTAGGCTCCATCCCAGGTTTCTTCCTCCTTATACATACCCTCCCTGGAAAGTCTCCTCTATTTCCATGACTTCTATAGCCTATATGCTAAGACATTTATTTCTTATCCGAATTTATTTCTTCAGTTCATTCCTCTCTCCTCATCCAGGTCATCTTTTCAACTGCTGATCAACCTCTTTACCTTGCAGTCCAATAATGGCTAGTATTCATTCAGCCAATAAAAAATATTTAGTGAGTATCGACTATATACCAGGCACAGTGTATGTACTACAGCTATGATGGAGATCAAGGAGACAGTATAGATGGGATGCAGACATACAAACAGGCAATATAACATAGTGTGATACATGCTATGACACAGGAAGTTCAAAGGAGAGGGGAAATTAACCAGTCTTGAATGGTTGCTAACTTTAACCCCATTCTGCCCCCTAGCATAGCACATGGCACATATTAGGTGCTTAATACACATTTGTTAAATTAAGCAACAACAAAGGTAGAATTTGACAATGAGTTAGTAATACCAGGTGAAGAGGCTCAGAGAGGCTGAAATTATTTCCTAAGACTAATAAATCTACAAAGGCTCAAGGGATAAAGGGTGTCTGGGATGATCTTGAGGCAAGTATTTTGGAATAGCTGAAGTGGGACTCAGAAGCTCAGTATACATTAGTTTTCTTCTCTCCTTGTATAACAATTTTACATATATTGTCTCTTTAGGTTCTCAGGTAATTATTTAAATTTGCATGCTAAGTATAATTATCCCAGTTTTACAGATGAGGAAACTAAAGCTCAGAGGGATTGGATAATTTACAAAGTCCCATAGCTAGAGTCAACTTCATAGTCAGTGTCAGTGATGTGACCTGCGCAGCTGCATAGAATTTGTTTTTTGTAAGTGAAGTTAGATGGGACAAGGGAACATACGCATAAGCAGATGGGCTACACATAGTGTGTGCTCTTTCCCATCCCATGAGCACAGAATTCTGTTGTGGAATGTGTGAACTCAGTAAAACTCAAAATCAGTACAAAGTAAGTGTGTCATATCTATGACTGAGCAAGCTTACTATTCAAACCAGAATTTGCTTTAAATGCAAAAAGAGGGCAATGGTGTGCTAAGTAACACAAACAACAAAGAAATCTTTTATACTCATGTTACTTCCCTGTATGAGCCAATCCTTTATGCTGAAAATTATAACACAGAAGGAAAGGGAAAGATAGGGCAATGCACACTTTTAAAAAAGTCTTTCCTTATTTATTCATAAGTTGAAAGGAGAGGGTCTTGGCAGAATGTGAGTGTTCTATATCAAGAAATGAAATAAAACAGTTGAATTAGTGCAGTGTTTTCACTATTCTGGTAAGAATAAAATACATGGGTGTATTCAAATAAATGCTCTTATATTTGCATTTTAAACTGGTATTGCTCAATATAAAGATATATGATGAAATGATAAAATTCATGCCAATAATTTAAATTAAAAGCTTTTTTATTTAGAACATTAAATAGCAAATAAAAACACCATAAGAAGCTGAAGATGGTCTGTCAAAGGAAGAAAAAAGCTTTTATTTTAGTACTTTTAATGGCACTCTTTTTTTACCTTTTTAATAAGGGACTCCACATTTTCATTTTGTAATGGGCTCTACAAATTATGTAGCTTGTCTTGTCTGAAGCTAATAAATAATCAAACTACAATTTGATCTCAGGTTTTCGGCATCCAAATTACACAACATACTCTATTTCCTGTGATACTAATTATGTGGTATTAATCCAGTGAGGTCTATGCATCATTCACCATTTTGACTGCCATAGCTTCTCTTGTCTTTGAAGAATGAAACTATATTAACTGTAGTGGATGCTGAATGCCCTCCCCAAATTTCCTATTCATGACTGAGACATTTATTGCCCCAGCTGCCACATTAGCTGTTGAAGGTTTACAAATCAGTCCCTGCCTCAGAAATGCCTTTGGCCAAAGAGAGCTCCTTGCCTCAATTTAGGACAATTCTGAAAGGCCATCCCAGCTACAGAGCTCCCCACAGGACTGACTGTGGCCTTCGTTGCTACTGAATTGCAGATCAGCTTCTTTCTTTGCCAGTTCTTCCTTCACTCTCTCCTGGGTCTTACTCCCAAAAGTCCCACAATAAACTTCCAGTACACAAATCTCTGGCTCTGGGTCTCTCTCCCATGAAATCCAACCTAGGAAGTCAACAGTGGACACTGAATTGTAACAAATATGTCTTGTATTTTTCAAATGGACAATTTACAGTGTATTCATTTGCTAAACGTTCAGTTTTCTGCTGACTTTTACTGTAGCCATAGCTGCAATTACCTTTACTTTTACTCATACCCAATAAGATCCTGTTATTTTAGTGTTTTACACTGTGGAGTCTCTTTCTGTAAGTTTGGTGGCTGATCTCTTGCTGAGCTAGAGAAACCGTAATTCCCAAACAAACCAGGAACCCCATTTAAAATCAGTTTAAAATGCAGTTCCTGCTCTTTTAAGCATTTTTCTCACTCAAGGGGAGAAGTATCAAAGCCAGTCATTTGAGGGTGAATCCGTTATCCACCTGAATCATTTTAAAGAAATTATTAAATATCCATGTCTCTTTGTCACCTTAAATGTTTTTGAGTTAAATTTACTCTGAAGTTTTCAACTTGAATTTTCTAAACTATGATCTAAATATTATTCTTTAAAGCAGACTTATTATGGGTCAGGTTAGCTATAAAAGTCTTTCTTACTCATGTTCATTTAATTAAAAACATCTCGAAATACATAAATGTCCCAGGCACAAGTTTGTACTGGCCCAGAACAAGTCTGCCGTATACAATGACATTTATTATGAGTAAGTATACATTCTGTAACTCATTTTGGAAACATTTGACTGACTCAACCCTAACTTTTGGCTACCAGAATTAGGAAGACAAAAATATAATAGCTTCTGAGTCATCAGGTGTGGATAAATATATTTTGTAATATATTTAAGAAAATAAAATCATCCATAGAGAGGACATTTGATCATTTTTAGACCTTGTAGATTTTCCAACCAGTCCAGATCAAATTCTGGATGTTGGTATTTAGCAGAGGATCAAATATGCCACAAATGTGAAAGAGTCAGTATATTTTATTCTGATTTGATCATGGACAACACCCTTTCTTTTACTCTCTCTCCTTGTTCATGTCAACCACACACATACACATGGATACACAGCTAAACTCTATTCCTCAATGTTATCTGTTAAATAAAACTGAACTCTGAATACAAAAACAAACTATTTTAAAAACCTCGCCTCATATCAAAAGGCATCTCTGAATGTCCAAAGTGAAACTAAAACAACCGAGTTGATGATGTGCGGGCCCAGAGCCACATGTATTCCTGAGTGCACAGATGGCAGACACCTGGATGTGTAGTGCTGTGATGAGACAGCAAATTTTGTCATGTATTAATACATGTGGCTTGTGGTCATTCATAGAACAATGTGGACTCCAAAGGGAGCCAAAAGGAGCCTCTTGCCAGGACTGTATCTCCCAAGGCCTAGAGTCATTCCATCAATGCTTTGGCTATGAAGCGAGTCAGGCAGCTGCCAATTGACCCCTCATTTATAAAGACACAAAACAAAAATCAATTTAGGTCCTAATAAATCAGGCCAAGTGTGAGAATATCGAAATAGGAAGCACTGGAGGCCGGGCGAGGTGGCTCACGCCTGTAATACCAGCACTTTGAGAGGCTGAGGCAGGCAAATTGCTTGAGCCCAGGAGTTCAAAACCAGCCTGGGCAACATGGCGAAACCCTGTCTCTACGAAAAATACAAAAATTAGCCAGGTGTAGTGACATGCACCTGTAGTCCCAGGTACTCAGAAGGCTGAGAAGGGAGGATGGCTTGAGCCTGAGAGGCAGAGGTTGCAGTGAGCTGAGATTGTGCCATTGCACTCCAGTCTGAGTGACAGAGTGTGATCTTGTCTAAAAAAAAAAAAAAAAAAAAAGAAGTACTGGAAAGCCCTGAAACCATATCAAGGGGCAACTACTGCTCAGCTTTGCTGCCATAGTGTGGTAATGTACAATGTAGTATTGCCAAATCTTAGGGGTATTAGAAATCAAATGTTATAAAATACATTACTTTTAAACTGTGTTTGGATTAGCAGAACACATTTCCCAAGTCTTCATAATGGCTACAAACAGGTGCTTGCTACTTCTCTAACCTCCTTCCTACAACCCTCCTACCAATCTCTCACTTCCTCTGCCACCACCACCTTGACCCAGCTGTTCCTGAGCTGTGCAGTGCACTCTCCTGTCTCAAGGCCACTGCACTAGCACTTTCCTCACCAGGAGCACCCTTTCCCTACATAGCCACATAGCTCATTCCTTCATCTCCTTCGTGTATTTTATTAAATGTCTTCACCTCAGTGAGACCTTCCTTGACCACCCTATTTGAAATCGTATCCTCTCCCCACACTTCCTTTCCTGCTTGATTTTGTTCAGAAACACTTGTCTTCATCTAATATTATGAATTTTATTTATTTGATTTATTTTCTATCTCTTCCAACAATAGAATGTAAACTACTTGAAGACAGAGATTTTAGTTTATTTTGCTCACAGAGGCTGGCATATAGTAGAAACTTCATTAATGATTTTTTAAATGAAGGAATGAATACATAGATGAATCTGCAAGCCATCTTTGTTCTGTAGTTTGGGCTTCCAATTTTTGACATCTTATTTACATTGAAAATCTTACAGCACACCCGAAGGAAAGAGAGATTATATAGTTTGGGCAGTGAACATCTAAACTATTCCTTTCTAGGAAAGTCAAATAATCAAATGACATCATCCACAAAATTGCACAGCATTTCTTTCAGTTATAATGTCCTACATAAGCAAACTAAAGCATATACAACCATGTCAAACTTATTAATCTCATGATATTTTATTCACTCCATTTTCATTCAATGTTTATTCAATAATCATGAGGCCTTAGAATTTAAACTTCTCAGAACAAGTCCCCTTACCCACAATGTTGAGCTTCAGGTAAGTCTAAAATTAAGCATATTTCCTTTGCTGGTTGGGAAATGAAAATAAATATGAGAGAGGCAAGACTGAGCAAAGATTAAGCCTGATCTTTGTGAAGGAAAAAAGTTAATTCACGAAGATTATGTTTTCTCTGAAAGACTTACCTTTCCTCTTTACTCTGGCCTATATGAGTCAAAATATTGGATGCTATTTTTAAGAATTCAGGTCATTTCTCTCTCTCCTTCTACACTTTGCTCAGAAAAGATTCAGACAAAGCCACTAAATTTACAAAGTAAAATTCAGGTTGTGAGTGTGTGTATGTTTGTATTCTCTGACATAAGAAGAGACTAAACATATAGAACTCTTCAAGGACATAGGATAGTTGAACATATGTTAATATACCACAGATGTCATGAGAAGCATGAAATATATTTCATGACTGCATAGTAAATTTTGTAAGTCATTGCCACAAGAATTGGTACATAATGAAAATATAAACATTTGAAAAAGATGAATTCTTACATAAAAATAGATCCTTAATAATTTATGAAAGGTGAATTATTTGGATATATTCTTTGCCCCTTCAAAGCATGTGACAGGTAGGGTTTAGTCTAAAACAGAAACCTCTTTAGCTATTCAATCAGGAAATTTAATTTAGGGTTTACAAAACATTGTAAGACAAGAAAATCAGGGAAACTGCCACAAATATTCAGGAAATCAGGTAGGGCAGGAGTTGCACGGAACCTTCATCACTTGTCTCAGTTGCCTGAAGCACCTAAGTAGGTGATTTTCAGGCAGACCCCCAAAAGTCACTGGCAAAACCTCAGATCTGCTATCTGCCAATGACCCTGTACCTGCTCACTAACTCCAGAGCAATAACGGTGCCTTCTCTTCCACCTTCTCATGCAAGTGTCTCTCGTTAGAAGACCCTAAACCAGAGCACTACTTACAAGGAGTCTAGAAAACATAGCCCTTATGTTTCTGGGCCTTGCTTCCGGGGAGAGTAAAGAAGGCCCCACGCTGAGACACCAACAGACAATCCTGCTCCAAGTTGAAACCAGTGGAAACAGCGTGCTTTTCCTCTGTTTTCTGCAAATGGACTCAATCCATTTAGGCTGAGGCAGGCAAATTCTAGCATGACGCAGTATACCAAACTGTTCTTATGAAAGAACCAACCACTCCCAGAACCACCAGTGGGTTTAATAACCTTTTTTTTTTTACGGCGTTTTCATTCTCTTAATAAGACAATCCCAGTCTTCTTTTCACTCACACTCACTGATTCTTTTAAAGAGTTAATTCTGCTCAAAGGTCTTGCTCTATGTGTACATTTCTTAATTGGCATCCCTACTAAGAATTGGGAGCAATGAAGAAAGGTTGTGGAAACAAGGGAAAATTAGTTTATGCAAATAAGGCAGAATGATATTTTACCAGGCTGACACTAAATTTATCTTAGTAAAGTTGATATTACAGTATAGTCTAGCAATTTTCCTCCTGCATCTCTGAAACCTTCCTAGCCTGTGACTCAGTTTCCTACATTAAGGGGCTATTGCCACTGTAGTTAGGGTAGTCAGAGGAAGGAAATGCTTGCTCACCTTTGCTGTGTTTGGAATAACTACTCCACATCAAAGAGGTGACTCACTCTGCCCATTTGCCAGCTCTGAGCTTGCTTTCTACCTCCCACTGCCCTTTCCTGGTTGTGCTGTTCTTGGCTGGAGAGACCTTTCACCAGCAAGTCCAGGTTTGTGGAGCCTGGCACACTTACCTCCCTGAATGATGAGGCTTTCCAAGGTGGGTTGCTCTACAGGTTGAGACCTGAAGGTGACCATCAGTTTGCCCAACCTACCATTCAAGGTGTATGACTCAAAGTCAAGAAGCTGGGCTTTACTGCTCCTCAAACAGCGCAAAGGGAAATGAAATCATTTTATTTCCCCCTTCGTGTTAACAGTAAATATGTAAGCTGAAGATGTTATGAGTTCCTATTTTCATTGGATTTAGAGAAACATGTTGCTGCCTGGAATTCCAGAAGCCATCAGGTTCATTTCAGTGAACTCAACAGTGTTACTGTAGTGTGGGGCAGATGGTAAGTGCTCAGAAAATATTTATTCCTGATAGATATACCTCTGCCTGGATGAAAACCATCTTGTGGTAAATAACTTCACTGTAGACATTCTTAGAGAGGGAAAATCCACACTTCCTTTAATAAAATCCACTACAAGATTCAATATAGAGGAGAATGTGGGCATGGAAAAATAAAGGACTTTGGAATTAATAGAGATAGGTTTGAGATTAGATGCTCTGGGCAACTCCCTTATGTTCTTATCAAATAATGCAGTGTGTGCTAAAGGAGTCTGGAGTCAGATTGATCTGTTGTAGAATCTCAGAGGCCCACTTAACAGCCACATGGCTGTTGATGCTTGACTTCCTTAATTTTCAGCTTCCTCATGTAATACATAGAATAATAATGAAATTTTCCTCATAAGCTTGTTGTAAGGATTAAATAAGACAATGCAAATAAATGTTCTAAACAGAGACCCTAGGACACAATTAGTATCCCATAAATTTTAGATATATTCTAAACTTGTTACCTAACTTGGAAAAAGAAAAACATGAAACATGCCGTACTCTGCTGCAAAGGGATTTTACAGATTCTGTGAACATGAAGAAAATGCCTCCCAAGTGTGATTTGTAAGCATTATCTAACTTAATCATTGTCATGAGCCCATTCCTTTTCTCCAGCATTCGAATGTGGGCTCGCTGCTATTATCTTTTGGCGTAGTCCTTGAAAATTTGCACATAGGTTTAACAGACCAGCATTTAGAATGTATGCACATGCATCCGGAACTTATGGAAAAAAAAAAAGAATGCTTAGAGCACTTGATTACTTCCATTAATGATGAGTTTGACAACCTGCATGTGCAAAATCCTCAGATACTTTGCCATTGAATGTTCACATTGCCAGCATTCCCTCATGCTTGGATATTTAGGGGAACTGAAATCGACTCCTGGCGGTAGATTGGTGGTCTTCCTTTGACAGACCCTCTTCAGCTTCTTATGGTGTTTTTATTTGCTATTTAATGTTCTAAATAAAGAAGATATTAATTTAAATTATTGGCATGAATTTTATCATTTCATCATATATCTTTATATTGAGAAATACCAGTTTGAAATGCATATATAAGAGCATTTAGTTTGAATAAATGAGTAGAGAAACACTCTACTCATGCAACGGTTTTATTTCATATCTTGATATACTACACTCACATTCTGCCAACACTCTGTCCTTTCAACTTACGAATAAATAAGGAAAGACTTTTTAAAAAGTGTGCATTGCCCTATCTTTCCCTTTCCTTCTTTGTAATAGTCCCTGGACTGACACCTGTTGAAACCAGACCCTTCCAGGACGGTACTGGCAGTAGAATGACCTGACCATGTTAGAGCAAAGCTCCTCTTTCCCCACCTTTCCTTTAAAGCAGCCGGTTAACCTTCTTTGGCCTGCTCTGCTAAGTAATAATGCTTCTGGGGCATTTGGAGAAGAATTGGTGTGAATGGGTTTATATATTACCCAGATGGCCTCACTATTACTCATAGTCAGTTGGGAAATTTCCAACCATTTCTACTTAATTCTAATTACCTAAGGGTTTTGAACTGACATCTGCTATTGAGCTCACTTGAAAAGAGCATGTCTGAGTATTAGGTTTCACTCAACAAACATTAAGTGAGAACCATTAGTAAGGGAGTGGGGTGAAATAGAAGAAAGTACTTCTGGTTTCAGGAAAATATCAATTTAGGTTCATCCTCCAATTCTGCCACTACTACCTGTATAACCCTGAGAATGTTAACCTCAGAGCATCCCTTACTGATCTATAAAATAAAGTAATATCTCTTTTCAATGTTGTGAGGAATAAGAAATATTTTTGTGCTTAAAAACTCCTCGGTAGTAATAAGTGTTTAATAAATGGCAGCTATTATAAGTGTTGCTTTCTTATTATTCTAAACTTTTCTAGCAAAAGGAAATCCTCAGAGAAACTGTCCGGTTCTTCTTTAGGTGTTCCTATCCCATAAGGCTGTTATATTAAATACAGAAAATGGGTGGGAAAATGCTTAGTAAAACAACAAATATAGAGTTACTATGGTTATTTGGAGAAAAGGCACTTAGAGCCTGAGAAACCCTATAGACTAGGCCAAGTAGAGTGACTTTCCTTTGTTAGAATATAAGACAAGAGGACAAGAAAGGAATTAGCTTAGGGCATAGCTGAGATAATGTTTCTCATATGCTTCTTGGACTGATTCCATTCTTTAATTGATGCAATTCTAAAATAAATTTTGTTTGGTGGTGTTTATGTGTACCTGTGTTCATTTGTGTGTGTATGTATGTGTGTGTGTGCCTCTGTGCATGTAGACACTAAATATTTTTATTTGACTGAACAACTTTCGTTTTATTGATCTTAAGGATTAGGACACAAGAAGGAAGAAGAAGGAAAATTGGATTTTGCTCTCAATATATTACTAAAAAAATGAAGCTAAAAACATCCTAATATTACTAGCTGGATGCATTTACACATATTGTAAATCTATAAGTCTTAGAAAATTGCTTATATGAATACTCGTTAATTCAGTCTATTCTTTATCTCTGAGTAATGGATAACCTTTTTGAAAAGTTGAATTTCTTTACTAACCTGGAAAAACCTACACTATTTGCAGAGCATTTATTCTCTGTAAGCTATCCTGACTAAAAGTCTGGCATTAGAAATTGGCTGTGGCAACATAGGTATGTGATAAGGGGGTTATTAGATTACCTGAATAATTCTATCAGTAAAGACAGCCTATGTAGGCATGTAACTCAGTCCTGTGAGCCTTGTGGTTAAGTTTTATTTGCTTGCCTTTCCTGGGTAATTACTCAAATTTCCTCATCACTTGGCTATACAGACATGGTGAAGATTTTTAGCTCAAGCTCGGAGAGTTAAGAAAGGCTGATTCGCATAATTGGTATTCTGCCTTTAAAACATCTATTCATTAATGCTTAAATGAATAATTTGCCTGAACTTGCTTTTTGAACTTTCTTGCGTGGGATGCTATTTGCCATCCATGACTATGAGGTTTCACAAACCTACCTAGAAATATATAGCCTTCTTAAAGTCCTTTCTCCCTTCCTCTCCCTCTTCCTTGTTTTCTTCCTTCCTTTTTTTCCTTCCAAATGTTTTTTATAAAATTATATAATGCTAGATCTTGACGGAACCATGGAAATCGTAAGTCTTCTAGTTTTTCACAAACTTCATTAATTCCCACACATGAATTTTAACATATCTAGTTATTTAATATTTTTTCTAAATAGATCATTAAAAAAAAACTAAAATATCCTTTAGATACCTTCTAAAAAACTATATTCAAGGATCATGGATTTAGTAGATTGACTATTTTTTCCTGATAAATAATAAAAGAAATGTGTATCAAGTCAAGTTGGGACATACACCACTTAAAATCATCTCAATTAGCTTTGGGAAACACTGTCCCAGCATTCAAATGAGAAAACTGAGGCCTAGAAATGTAGTGAAGTTTTCCAGAGGCCAGTTAGCAATATAGCTAATAGTTGAAACCATGCTTTTGGATTCTTAAATCCAGGACTTTCTTGCTGCAGCACACTGACTTGTGTTTCTTATCTATTTGCCAGGTTTTAAGAAATAATCACAAACTAAAATGTTATAGAAAAACCATCAGTAGGCATGCAATGAAAACAGTCCATCTTCCTATTTATTTTTTCTTTAATACTTCTTAGGTCACCAAAGTGCCACAGATGCAGGACAGTGGTTCTCAACAAAAGCACTTACATGAAGGTTCACAAAGACTTTCTAAGGGCATGGATAATGTTAAGGATGTTTTCAGAGCCACACATATCCTGTGAATTCTTTCCTAAAAACCGGTCTGTAGTTACAAAGGAGCCATGCTTTTCCTCCACCTGGAATCTTATTATGAAGCATTGTCTTGGAAGGAAAAACACTTCAGCTGGTGTAGTCGTGGAAGAGGGAGAGTTTCATGTCTGGGTAACCAATCGTAGGGGGGCTCTAATTCTTTGCCTTCTGCTAAAATGAAGAAGGGCTAAACAAATTTTTCACTGATAGATCTTTAAAAATATTTTTGCATTGACAGCAATTTTTGGCACAAAAGTTGTATAAAGGTCCAAGAATTAAATGTCATAACTGTAATTAAAAAGTGTTTTCATTCTTATTTATAAATAAAGGTTTTGTTTGTTTGTTTTAGCATTTACCTCAATTAAAATGGCAAACAAGAATAGAAGTAATATCAAACTCTAACTTATTCTAGGAATAAGTAACATTCAGATACAGATCTATGAGGGAAAAAACAAAATCTGTTAAGAGGTAATTTTATTCTTTTAAATTTAATGTATACTTATCAATATTTTAATATTTTAATTAGTTATATTAAACAGTTCAATAATAGAATGTATTTTGATACATTATTAATACATGCTTACTACTAATAATTGTAATATTACAGAAGAAATATTTTTTAACATTTACAACCTGTTAGGAAATTAAAAAATTATATTTCTTTTATATTTTTGCTGAAAAGAAGTATAACAGGGTCATTAGTAGAAGATTTAAAAATAAAATAAAATTATATTTTGTGAATTAAATTATATGAAACTTGGATAAAACTTGATGAGAAAGGGAAATTTTAAAATAGGCTTAAAAAATAGAGAGAAGATGTAAAATTTCCAGATGTTAATGAAGAGTTCATTTATGGATTGCTATTTTCTTAGATTTCTGATGACAGGAAATTAAATCACTTTCTTATCTAAATTTCATAAGATGCATTTTAAAATTATATAACAATTTTAAAACAATATGAAAAGATCAATACTTAAGAAAAGTTGGAAGTTACACAATTTGTAATATTTACATTTTGGACAAATTTTAGATATCACTTTAAACTTTTGCAAGAGGTTATAGAGATTTTCATATTCTTTTAAGGAGTAAATAAAGTTTGGAGAACATTGCTTCCAGGGCTGGAATCAGTTCCCTGGCTGCCAAATGCTCCTTAGAGAATTCTCAGCCTGATACTGGTTTCCAAGGAATGAATACAGTGACTGTCGAAAGAAGCGCACTATCATCTGGGTGCTGCCAGGATTCTTGGGACAGTCTTTCAAATGTTCAGGACCCACCTGAGCCTTGCTGCTCTGTGGTTTTTCTACCTGTTAGACTCATATCTGCAGAAAAGTTCAAATTCTGTTAGGAACAACTGCTCTAGTTATAAAGAAATCTTCTTCAGCTCCCCACACCACTGTAGAATGTAACGTCTATTTACCGGGTAAAATAAAATGGTTCTTTTCCACATTCTTATAAAGGTTAGAAAAATCCAAGGCAGGTAAGAAAAACAGCACCATGTATTTAAAGTAGTTGCATATACAAATGTGTACTTTTAAAAATATGTGTAACCATGACATTGTTGTATTAAAATTTTGAAGCGTAATTTGGTATTAAAGTTCATGCTAAAGTTGTCTTTAAAATTCAGAACATAGTACTTCACTCTAGTAAATTACTTATCTAATTCTTCTATCCCAGGGAAATACAAATTATTTATGACCTATTTCAGTACATTATGTTTTGTATCACCAAATGTTTATAATAGAAGATATACATGAAGTTTCCTTTAACTCTCTTTTCTAATTTTTGAATTTTTTTTGCAAAAAATAAAAAGGAAAGAAAGCAAATTTTCCCATACATTTAAAATAACTGGACTTTTAAATAATTACAAAAGTATAAAAATTTGCAAAAAAGGATCTTGCTGAAATTAGTAGTCTCAATCAAGACTTAATAACACATTTCAACCTGATTCTAGGTTAGAAGCAGTTTTTGCCTTCAACTTCAGAGCATTATAAAATATAAATTATAATCTATTCTATTAAATCTTGATTATATTCAAAAGTGTTGACCTCTCTTTCCCAATAGCATTTATGCTCATTTTGGGAGAAATAAAACAAAAAATAACAAATTTAACATTACATGTGGACAAATTTAACACTACATTGAATTCTTCTACAGAGCTGAGAATCTGGAAATAAACACGTTTCTTTGTAATATCATATCATCCTCAACAATTATAATTTTGCCTTATGTCACTCATATTTTAATTCCAGAATGTTTCAAAGAAGCCATGGAAACTATTATCTTTAGAAGAAAAGTAATAGAAAAACACACTTTCATTTAAAAAATTTGTTTCTGTTCTAGACTGGTAAGAGATTTATGATACATACCATATTGCTTGGAAAGTCAGAAACTTGAGAAATTATTTGGAGCAATTAGGAAAAGCAATTATATGTAAGTATAGATTGCTTTGGCAAACTGAAACAGGTCTTCAAATACTGTAAATTAAAAAATAAAAATTTCCAAAATCCCCAGTTGTTTTACTTATGTTACCTACTTAGATGAATTAATAATTAAAAAAAAAAGAATCCAACATTTTTACTGGTGTCACAGAGATGAAATAAACCATGATTGACTCTGACCCATTGAAAGAAATCACAGGACTCATCCAAAGAATAGAATAGGATGACTTGATAGAAAAGATGGACAAGTGGGAGGACATATTTGGATTTAATCTTAGTGTGGGTGCAGCATGGTGTTTAGGTCATTTACTTAAGAGAAAGGAAGTGATGAGTCATACCTTGCCTTTTTGATAAAAATCACGCAGCAATTCATGCTTTATTCAGAGTTTAAATTAGTATGTCTATTTATGATATTTACAATAACCATATTCCAAGCTGATTAAGCTTTAATCACACCTGACTAAGCAAGTGGGCATGAAAGACAGAGAATAAGTCATAATTGTTACTTGCTTACACATATCCTTATAATATTCAGGGATTTAGAGTCACTTTCACTCTCTGTGGCTAATTTTACCCTACCTTCTCTACAGAAGATAAATTAACTTGTGGCATAATAAAGAAATCGAAAGTGCAGAAAATATTTATTTGATAGCCTCTCAGGTGTTACTCAGTAATCTGCTGTTTTCACACAGGTTAAGAAAGCTATATTTCCCCAAAATGTCAGGGAAAACTGAAAGTCAAAAAAGCTGTGCATTTAACTATCCCTTTCTCTACACATTCAACCAGAACAGAAGCACTTAGCTCCCATACACAGCCATATGAAATCTTCTCACTTTCTGTGGGTTTGGGCAAGTCTGGTCTTCAACCCTTGGCTTGGCAGGCTGTGGGATAGAAGAATTTAACCAATTAAGCTCTTATACTTTGCTCTGGAATACTATCTTTAAATATGAATAGGAATTAGCTGAATCATTTGGATTTTTTAAATTTTTATTTATTTTCAATTTTTATTTTTTAAGGAGTCTGCTCTATCACCCAGGCTGGAGTGTAGTGGTGTGATCTTGGCTCACTGCAACTGCCGCCTCCTGGGTTCAAGCGATTCTCCTGCCTCAGCCTCCCGAGTAGCTGAGATTACAGGCACACCCCACCATGCCTGGCTAGTTTTTGTATTTTTAGTAGAGTTGGGGTTTCACCATTTTGGCCAGGCTGGTCTTGAACTCCTGGCCTCAACTGATCTGCCCAGCACGGCCTCCCAAATTGCTGGGTTTACAGGCGTGAGCCGCTGCACCTTGCCCATTTGGATGTTTTTAAGGTGTAAACAAAATATCTGCTGAAATATCTTTTTAAATATCATTAAAGACAACTTACAATCTTTAGCTTACTTATAGCAAGTAAAATAAGAAAACAATATATCCTCTTTACATGTTTTATGTTTGATGGTAGATTTCAAACATTTTTAAAGTAAAATACCAAAATGTGTGGTGGTATTTTGTTTCGTTCTGTTTCAAATATAATAAAAATAATGCTCATAAATGTCACTTAGCTCCAAAATATCGTAATTGAAGAGTAACCCTGCAGATACATTCTAGGAACATTACAAATGTATAAGAACACTTATATAAAGTTCATATAAAGTTGAGAGCATAGTGCTACAGAAGTTTTCTGTGAGTTCTCTTGATGGGTCTAAACTGCTAATAAATATGGATTCAAAACAATGGAAAAAAGGGAAAAGAAAAATGCCCCCTTTTGCAAAACAACAATAACAGCAACAACTTATTATAAGACTTTTATTGGTTTAAGCACATGCAATTTAACTTTTACAAGCAAAGGTTCAACTAGGAATAAAGGAGAAAACCCCAAATCTTTGAAAAGTGAACTCAGAAGTTGGCAAAAAATTTCATTTTTTTCCTTTCCTCCTTCTTTCCCTCCCTCTTTCTTTCCTTCTTTTTTCCTTTCTTTCAATATAAAGCCTGTATTCTCCTTTCCTTTGATCACACTTGTGGAGAGTATTATAATTGTCATATTAGTTTCTCATATATTACAAATGTAAATGAAAATAAGTATCATTATGATATTTAGTAAATGTCTACACAGGGATTTTCCAAAATGATGGTTGCTGCCATGTCCATTTATCTTTAACATTCTGCTTAGAAACACTTTTCAGTGTAGACACTTTCCTGGAATGTTGTTGCTCATGGTTCCCCCTCATTGGAGGGTTCTACCTGGTTCATTCTTTCTGTCTTTCATTCCACCTCCTACCCAGTGATCGTGTGGGAAATATTTTGACAAGTCTAATGCTTTCCATCAAAGTACAAAGCACTTAACTAACAGCAGCACACTAAGAGAATAAAATCAGTTCTAAAGGCTTCACTATTTGTCAGTTAAAAAAGTGTCAGATCAAAAACCTGATTAGTAAGTTTTTTACCTAATAATTTCAATAACTGACATGCTTGTTGGTGGCACATTGTATAATTTTTATTTTATTTTTAAAATTATTTTGGCAAAGTTTGAAAAGAATGAATACCTAGCACTCATGTTGCCTATTTGGATAATTTACACACTTTTTGATTTTAAATCTGAAGCAGTATCATCCTGTAACTTTGAATTTAGACATGCGCTCATCTCATAATTTCAGATGATGGCATTAAATTGGAAGGAAAATTATGTCACAAGGTGAGGCACATTATGTATTTCCATTTCTCCTGCTCCTTATGGCCATCATGCCTCTATGAAACTAAACTTACAGAGTGCTGGAGACCAAAGAGACATGATAAATCATTTAATGGCATTTCTTCTCTTTACAGATGAGCAAACTGAAGTTCAAGGAGCCAGTATGGTTTTGTACAAGGGCTTGAGTTTTGGAGTCAAACAGAACCAGGCTTGAATTCTGTCTTAGTAACTGTATAAACTTAGACAAGTTACTTGAGTTTGCTGATTCTTGGAATTTTCTTTCATGGAATGGAGATAATAATAATTACTTGCTAGGAATGCCATGGAGGGTTTAATTAAAATTGTATATTTTAATGCCTGGTAAGCAGTAGACAGTTGGTGCTTCTTAGTTCTCTTGACTTCTCAAGGTAACAAAGTAAATTCATGACAAAAACTTGCTTTAGATGATTTTGAGCAAAACAGACTTCTATTTTATGCTACTTCTTCATAATTTGCTATGGAGTCCCTAAGGAAGCCTCAGCTTCTGGAATCTAAATCCCTCACCCTGCCGAATTCACCACTTTTGTCAACAAATGAGGCATCTTTAGCCGAGTCTGGAGCCTCTATGGTTTGTCCAAGTGGAGATGGGAGATGCAGAAATCACTTCCTAATTATGGAAGACCAGTGACTCAAGCTGAGGTAATAGCCCTAAACTGAGGGTGTGCCTGCTTGGATTATCAACGACAGCTTATTACTCACTAAGTAATATATTATGGAATTAATATCCAAACCTTTATCATAGACCTTATTATGCCAGCAGTTATTTACTCATAGACCCTTAATGGCATAGTTGCAGAAGATTCCCAAAACCCCACTTTTCTAATTCCAGTAAATTTCCATTCCCCTTTTCCACCAAGTAATCTGAAAGCTATACTTTCTTTTTTCCCTCATCATAATTCATTAATATCCACTGTTCTAACAGTTTTTTTGTAGGCTTTTTAGAACTTAGTTTTCCTACAATAAACATCTCTCAATCCTTGAACGTTTTCTTGGTTCCCTTCCAGTGTTTCGGTATGTAGCAACACCTTCTAGTTTGTTGCCCTAGCTGAGAGGTTGAAAAGCTACAGCCCTATAGGCCAAATCCAACCCTCTGCCTGATTGTATATGACTAGTAAGCTAAGAATGGTTTTAATATTCTTAAATGGTTGAAAAAACTTTAAAAGAAAAATATTTCATGGCGTAAAAATTATGTGAAATTCAAATTCCAGTGTCTATAAGTAAAGAGCAATTGTAACATAGTTGTACATATTACATATTGGCTATGGCTGCTTTTGCACTACAACAGCAGAGTTGAACAGCTGTAACAGAGACGATAGAGCCTGAAACACTTAAAACCCTTATTATCTGACCCTTCATATAAATTTGCTGACTGCTGCCACACTCTCAGAAGTCAGTTCTCCCCCTGACCTTTAAAGCCAATTTTGTCAATTGTACTTGGATATATTTCTCTAATCTGCCTGTCTCCATCCTAGACAAGCTGCCATCACAGTTCACATGCACTACTATAATTGTCTCCTAAATGGGCTCCTAACATATATTTTTACCCCTCCAATGTATTTACCATGCATAAACAAAATTGTAAAATTTGATCATACCAGTTAATCATACTGCTTAATATCATTCAATTCCTTCCCATTGCTCTTATAATAAAAACCCAAATTCTTTTTTTTTTTTTTTTTTTTTTGAGACAGAGTCTCACTCTGTCACCAAGGCTGGAGTGCAGTGGCCTGATCTCGGCTCAGTGCAACCTCCGCCTCCCGAGTTCACGCCATTCTCCTGCCTCAGCCTCCCGAGTAGCTGGGACTACAGGTGCCTGCCACCACGCCTGGCTAATTTTTTGTATTTTTTAGTAGAGATGGAGTTTCACTGTGTTAGCCAGGATGGTCTTGATCTCCTGACCTCGTGATCTGCCTGCCTTGGCCTCCCAAAGTGTTGAGATTACAGGCGTGAGCCACTGCGCCCGGCCAAAAACCCAAATTTTTAAAATGGTTTTAATGGCAAAAACTGCAATTACTTTTGCACCATCCCAACCTAGTACTTAGCTCAACCCTCTCATATCAAGAACAATGTGACTTTGATGCTATTGCTTATGCTATTTTCTACCTATTCTTATCAGCCATCTTTTTGTCCCTATGTTCTCCCACTTTTCTCATTTATAGTGCACATGTTCAGGAGTAGACTGTTGAGTTACTTATATTCCTCTGTTTGGGGCAACTTTCTATTATTTTTCCATGCCAAGTGTCTCCCTTTTTTCTTTTCTATTTTACCTTCGATTATTTTAGTACATAGCTCACAGTCCTTTTCTCCTTTACATATCATCATCAGTGTCAATGATTTGATCATCCATGGTGCTGACTGTTGTGTTTGGTCTCATTGTACTTTATCCTTCCCAATAGAAGTGACACTGCTCCACCTCAAAGTTCTTGGGCTCCTAAGTTCATTCCCCTTTGTTGGGCTTTTTCATTCCTTCACTCCAGTTAGCTCTCCATCCTCATTATATTTTTTCTCTTGAATGCTTCAAAGGTCTCTTAACACTTTGAGTCTCATGATGCCTTCATTGATTTCCTAAATGACTTTTCATGAGTGGGTCACAGTGTAGCCGTGAACACAGCATCAGCCACCAGCCAGGGGGAGCTCATGTTGCCTTCCACTTCTGTACTTAATCTCAGGAATCCAAGCCTTGGTTTATTACAAGCTTATGCTCACTGACTTCAGCTGGACTCTCATTACTGCATAGCAAGGGTATGGTCAATCACTCATCATTTTTCTAGAACTGAATACCTCTAACTTTCTCCATGAGAACTGATAGACTTAATAGAGTCTTCAGCTTCAAATTTGCTCAGAAACCTCAGGCCTTTATTGTTCCTTTAGCATGCCTTGCTTCCACCTCAAATCTCTTTGGCTCTATGTTTTCCTTTAGTCTCTATCTGCCTCCTAATCCCCCTCCAAATTTCTGACAAAGAAGAGACTTCCTTTCTTCTATATTTCTTCTATGTCATATTCAACTTCTAGGACTTGTTTTTATTTTTAACATTTTCATCCTCAAATTCTACTTCTCCTGGCTTTTTCTCCTTGCCTACAAACATTTTTAGTCCTCACCTAGTCTATAATCTCTTCTCTCAAATCTGTTATATTCAAAACTGTCATTTTATCTTTTTCTTTCTAATGTTTTAAAAGACTTGCCTCCATGTCTCACTACTAGCTTACTCTCAATTACTATTAATGAGCTTCAGTCCCAACTGATTGCTGAAAATGCTGTATTTAAGGAGAGTAGTGACCTGTGATCTCAAATTACAGAGAACTACTCTGAGTTTTTATCCCTTTCAACCAATCTGCAGTATTGATCACCACCGCATACATCCTGCATTAGCATGAGTGACATAATGGATTCTTCTCCTATCCCTTTGACTGCTTCTTGTCATTTCTCCCCTCTGCTGTAGCAAGTACCCCTATTTTGCTTAATGTCACAGGTATTTGTTTCTCCCTCCCCAAACCTGTGGCTTTTCCAGGTTGTAAACTTTGCAAGCAGAACTGTATTCTTCTCTTTGATTTTCTGAAGCAGAGTCTGCCATAGGGAAAAAAAATAAACAAATTAAAAATACTTATTGCATTGCATGAAAGAGTGACATTCTAACCTTTTTAAAGCAGATCATTTGGCACAGTCTCAGCATGGTATCTTATGCAGTGAAATAATTTGAGCATAAATAATAGAGACCAATTTTTCTTTGTAGTACAGACTATGAAAAAAGCAAAAAGGATTGCATTTTTAATGTATAACAAATATTATTTAAATCTTTTTCTGTTACTTTCACTTTTATTATATTTTCTAAAATAGCAGCTACTCTTTAAAATCTTCCTCTTTTTATTTTCTTTAATTCTGGAGATGATAGATTAAATAGATACATAGTTATAGATTTGGGTATATCTGTCTATCTTGTACCTCTTTCAACCATGTGGGCTTTCTATCTGTCTCCCTTTAGAGTAAATTGCTTAAGAAAGGTACCAAACTGATAGCTCTGGATGAGAGATGATGGATCCTACTCAAAGTCATGCTTTCTAATGATACTTTCTTACTTCCCAAGAATACATTCTTTATTTTCCAAATATTTCATACAGACCACTGGACCTTCTTTAAGGTCTTGAGTTTTTTTTCAGGTTAAATGCATGTAGGTAGTAATTTTCAGAGATATGAGAAGGCAGTGGAGAAACAGAAGATCAAAAAATCTACACATAATAGAAAGTAAGTTTTCACCAAAATGATGATGACCAGCAAGTAACCAAAGTTAAGGACTCAAATAAGAGCCCAGACATCTTAGCATGCCACAGTTAGCTGTGAAGTATATGACAAAAAATGCACAACTAATAAGGTGTCAATGTTTACAAAGGACTTATTTCATTTATTTATTTATTTATTGAGACGGAGTTTTTTGCTCTTGTCACCCAGGCTGGAGTGCAATGGCGTGATCTCAGTTCACTGCAACCTCCGCTTCCTGGGTTCAAGCGATTCTCCTGCCTCAGCTTCCTGAGTAGCTGGGATTACAGGTACCCACCACCACACCTGGCTAAATTTTGTATTTTTAGTACACATGCCGTTTCACCATGTTGGCCAGGCTGGTCTCAAACTCCTGACCTCAGATGATCCACCTGCCTTGGCCTCCCAAAGTGCTGGGATTACAGGCATGAACCATCATGCCAAGCCTGCAAAGGCCTTACTTTTAATTTTTCATAAATCATGGAGGATTTAAGATTATCTTTCCAACAACATTGCTTCTACTGAATTGCATTATACTACATTTACTTTGGGAGAGAGATAGGCTGGCTGGGAAATAACACTTTTAGAATCAGTATTTAGCACAGTATATAGCCTGCCTTAACTACATTGAAACCTAAGAGAAACTTTGCTGATATACTAAAAATAGTTGCAAATGAATGAAAAGTTTGATATTTGATAGTAAGGCAGGACTAGCTACATACAGCTCTCTTTTATTTTGGAAAACATATTGATGGGGCATCTGAGTCATATTCTCATTCTTCCTTGAAGCTCACCCCAAACTCAGGGGTAAGAACCTTGTGATAAGGCAGGGTGAGACAAACCACATCCTTTTCACTTTCTCTCTTTTTCTTCCTGCCCAAATGGAACAGATAGAAGCCCAACTAGCAGCATAGTGAGGTAGCACCTCCAGGCATTTAGACCAAAACTAAACACAGATGAGACAGAATCAGGGAAATTCTTTGTCAGAGGGCAGATATTACATTTGGACCCCACTTTATTGCAGGAGGCATGAATCTATTAAATTCAACATTTCTTATTCAATTGGGTAGATATTATCCAAATATCACCTCTGGTACCTCTTTCTGGGGTCTTACCTGTTCTGTAACAGAATAAAACTTGACGTAGATAGCTTCAAGTATAATTACTTAGTAGAAGAAATAAGAAAACCCTACTTAGTTTCAGTTATTGAATTTAATAAACATTCCCCCTCTTCAATGAAAGTCATATACAGTAAGAAAGAAAAATAGACATAGAAAATAAGGAGTAAGGATAAGAAGAATGCAAATGTGATGACAGTAAAAGTTAACATAATAGCCGTGTTTAACTTTAAAATTAGACACTAAAATCTGGGTGACTAAGGAAGAAAACAATCAATCATCCATAGCCTTTTGTGGCTGTGGATCACCAACATCTGCATGACCTGGGATTTTGTTAGAAGTGCAAATTCTTAGTACAGCCATTATGGAAAATAGTTTGAAAATTTCTCAAAAACTTAAAAGTAGAGCTGTCATAATGTTCCTGCAATCCCACTTCTGGGTATACATCCAAAGGAAATGAAATCAGTATGTTGAAGAGATATTTGCACTCCTCTGTTTATTGCAGCACTAGTCACAATAGCTAAGATACAGAATCAATCTAAGTGTCCATCAACAGATAAATAGATAAAGGAAATGTGGTGTATATACACAATGGAATACTGTTCCACCATAAAAAAGAAGAAAATCCTGTCATTTGTGACAACATGGATGAACCTGGAGGACATTATGGTAAGTGAAATAAGCCTGGCACAGAAAGACAAATACCGCATGATTTCCCTTATATGTGGAATCTAAAGAATTGACTTATTAGCAGAGGAGGGTGGAATTGTGTTTACCAGGGGCTGGCAGGGTGGGTTGAGGAGATGCTTGTCAAAGGGTACAAAATTTCAGTTATGTTGGAGAAATAAGTTCGAGAGATCTATTATACAACATGGTCACTATAGTTAATAAAAATATGTTGTATTCTTGAAAATTGCCAGGAGAGTAGATATTAAGTGTTCTCATACCACGAAAAATAAGTATATAAGGTAATATATATGTTAATTAGCTTGATTTAGCTGCATATATTTTACATATAATATATTAACATATAATACTATAATACCTATACAATATAAAAATATAAAAGTATATATTAACATACAATACATATATTAATTAGCTCGATTTAGCCACATATATTTGAAATATATGTTTATAATATTTCAAAACATCATGTTGTACATGATAAATATATACAATTTGTATTTGTCAATTAAGAAAAATAAATGAATAAATCAGAATAAAAAGAAATGCAAAATTTCAGGCGTAACTCTAGACCCACTAAATCAAAGTCTTGGGAATAAATTCCAGGAATCTTTATTTAACAAGCTTTCCAAGTGATTCTGATACCTTTTAAAGTATGACAAGCTCTGCTGTTTCATAATCAGAGGTGGTAAATTAGGGAAAATTCTTTTGGGGCAGCAACAGACCACCAGCAATGTGCTTCAGCTTCAAGTGCTGAGTGAGCAAGCAAGACCTTGATTGGAAAGAATCTTTCTGGAGCCAGCTGGCAGACCCGAAACAATTCTGGGCATGAATATTCTGGGCACAGGGACTCCACTGTGTGGCTGCCAGAGCCTACCTCTCAGAGAAGCACTCGGGCCAGCCAAGAAACAAATGCCATTTCTTTCACTTCCTTTTTCTTCTCTTTCCTGACCCAGTGGCACTGGTGACCTGCCCCCCAGATTTAATTACAGGCTGGGAGAGAAGGTCTAGTGTTTAGATTTGGTTCCCTAAGGAAATAATGACTGATTTCAGCTGGTGAGATTTGTGCTTTCAAAAGGATGGAAGGACTGCATGAGCTCAGAAGCCTGAAAGATTAGCATCCTCTGCGAGAGCGTCCAACCAACCTCCAGGATGAGCTGAAAACAGGATGAACAGTGGCCAAGAAATGTAGTTCACATTGCTGGGATTTATGGCGCAGCCAGGAATATTTGTAGGAAGCACAGAAACCTGTCCAGGTTCAGCACTAGCCCACACACATTCCTGGAGACTTGTTTCTTCTTTACCACATGGCGGTTGGCAACATACAACATATATATTGGGTTCACAGGTCTAGGCTCATATTTCCCAAAAATAAGCCTAATGCATCCTCTTTATTCTTCTCGCACTTTCATTCTGTTTCTGGTACTTAAGGCAGATGTCAGAATAAATGTTTGTCTCCCCAAAGCATCATAAATACACATATAAGGATTTAAAATGAGAAATACCATCTCCCTCATAGGATTAATAACATAAATATGATCCGTTTTTCACTTGCATGGAAATTTATAGACCTCTTTATTTTGTTGTTAAATCGTGTCACATTTTTGCCTAGAGCCTGAAATGCAGTGTCCATAAGAAACTTCATTTTCCTCCTCAATTTGAAGAAGGTTTCAATCACAAAGATAATTATAATGGAACATGAAAAACTAGTATTAATTCTTCCTCATATTTTAACATGTCCTTATTCATGTTTAAAATGAAATATGTATATCAAGTTAATCTTTATATAAAATATTGACTAGAACCCAGAGATACAAATAGTAAGAACTATTTGGTGTTCAATTTGGTCTTTGCAATGAGAGAGAATGCTCATTTCCCACAATCCCGTCCAAATTAAAAACCTATTTGAACGAGTGACCTATCATGATAAGGAGACATCTCTGGTTACAACTCTTACAAAACTTCAACTTTTTTTCAACACAGCAAGCATCACTTTTGACAGTTCTGCTCCACAGAAGACAGAAGCCCTTACAAATTTGCTATCTCTCCATCAGTCCCATTCTTTGCTTTAGAGGTCAGAGGCCCAGAGGTAATAAAGTTGGTGTGAACTTTTTGATGATATCCAGATGGAGAACCCAGCTTTACATGCAGAGAAATGCTAACAGAGAAATTATTTCTTTTAAATATTTTGGAAAAATTGTCATTTTTCCCTACACAAATACAATAGGACAACCAGTAGAGTGGAAGATATCTTGGATTTGACACTAGAAGTCACTGGTTCATGTTCTAGATCTCCTCACTAAGTTTTTGAGCCTGAATGAGGCACTTGAAATGTCTGAGTTTCTATTTTCTCATTCTATAAAGTAGGTCATAGCAAGATCCAGTACCACCGTTAGACCCTGAATTTTGAAGGGCTCTGATCTAGTTTTCCTATGGTGTCCCTTCACAAAGGGTTAAAGGTCAAAGGGATCAAGGGAAGCCTGGCTCACCCAGACCTTTTCTAGACTAAGATCTGAGACACAGCTTTTTAGAGTTCTATGTCCAAAATGGACCCAAGCCCTATTCTAGGAATGAGCATGTTCCCTGACCCACCCTCCTGAGGGCATAGCATAGGCCAAAGAAGTGGCCAAGGAAATTCTATTTGCATAGTGTGGACAGGCCTTGGACATAACAGGCTAGAGCGTCCACATACAAGTTTCGAGGTCCTTTATGATCTAGGAATGAGTAAGGAATGAGAAAAGTAAGGGGGGAGGCCATAGACTGAAGGTTTCCATTTGTATTTTTGCTGGGACTTCACAGATGTCATAGGGAGGTCCACTGTATCTGCCTATCTTATTGCATCATTCATTCCAAACCAGATACTGAATGGCTGTTCTCGTCTGACATAATGTAATCTCTGTTAACAGAAAGATAAGGAAGCTCATACTTTAGAAATCATCAGTCTAATGGGAAGGCTTCTACTTATAAAGACATATTTTCTTTTCTTTTTTTTTTTTGAGATGGAGTCTCGCTCTGTCGCCCAGGCTGGAGTGCAGTGGCGCAATCTCGGCTCACTGTAAGCTCAGCCTCCCGAGTAGCTGGGACTACAGGCGCCCGCCACCACGCCCGGCTAATTTTTTGTATTTTTAGTAGAGATGGGGTTTCACGGTGTTAGCCAGGATGGTCTCGATCTCCTGACCTTGTGATCCGCCTGCCTCAGCCTCCCAAAGTGCTGGGATTATAGGCGTGAGCCACCGTGCCCGGCCTATAAATACATATGTTCAACAGAATATTTAAAGGGCTATAAATCACCACCTTCTCCTTGCCCCCTGCATCAGTTCAAATAACAGCAGACTCCTGAGTCAGCCTTATCCAGTCATTGGAACCATTGTCAATCAAGATCACACTGCATGGCAAGAAAGCGCCATGAGGAGAAGATTCTACATACAAGTTAATCTCACTTTGTGTATATGACACAGGACACGTTTGTTGTCCCCACATTTGTTGTAGGGATGTGATAGCAGAGAAGTCAAGAGCCACCAACTCTGGAACCATAGAGACTGGGAGCTGAACCTCTTTTTGCCATCCACTATTTATATTTCTTATGACTAATAACTTTTCTAAGCTCAGTTTTTTAATTTGTAAAATGGAGATAAAGCTCTTTTCCTCCTATGCAAAATGGAACTACTGTAAATATTATAGAAAATAAAAATTTTAAAGTACCTAGTATAGGATCTGGTATATAGTGAGCACTAAATAAATGAAAGCTATTATTAAAAAGTTGAGGAAGTCAATTGGATTTATGTATCATTTCTTTATATGCACAGCATATATATTTTCTATAACTCTATATTGCATTTTCCAAGAGTCATTGCAAAATAAAATTTTATATAATCTAAAGAAGCAGCATCCAGCTTTAATGTTTCTTCTTGATTCAACTTCTTTGAGGGTAGAGATTGTCTTATCTGTGTTTTTTTTTCTTTATACCTAGAATGGTCCCTGGCATGATATGTTTTGGCTGGCTGAATAAATACATGAATTCAAGAGAGAGGCAGAAAACATTTTCAAAGTCATGTTCAATGTCTATGATCACTTACCTTAAACTGAAAACAAGACAGTTATTGGAATTTCTCTAAAGGCAAATGCAGTAGGAGCTTTGCCCTCCTCCCCTCAACCAGAACAAACTGAATTTTATGGAAGAAAATTCTTAGCTGAGTCTTTAAGACTGTAAAAGGACATTGGAAATAGAACCATTTGTGTATAGTGATTGGCTTTACATATTCAGCTTTCATGGAGTTAAGGAGACTGTTCTAAGAAATAAAATTTAACTGTGTTATCAGTTGAATATTTATCCAAAAGATGACTAGGTGACATACTCAATCCTTTTATGACCTATACATGTAGGAAATAAAAGATACCAAGACCAAGAAAAACAGAACATCTTTTCAAGTGGTTGTTGTCCCTCCCTCCCAACTCCTATGAGAACACGTGTCTGAAAACATTAGAAATCAATGACAAAAGATAATTAAATATTCAAAGTTTCTCTTTATGCATAACTTTTTTGTTGTTGTTTTTGAGATGGAGTCTGCCCGGGCTGGAGTGCAATGGCGCGATTTTGGCTCACTGCAAACTTCGTCTCCCGGGTTCACGTGATTCTTCTGCCTCAGCCTCCTGAGTAGCTGTGATTACAGGCACCTGCCATCATGCCCAGCTAGTTTTCGTATTTTTAGTAGATACAGGGTTTCACTATGCTGGCCAGACTGGTCTTGAACTCCCGACCTCGTGATCCGCCTGCCTCGGCCTCCCAAAGTGCTGGGATTACAGGCGTGAGCCACTGCGCCCAGCCTATGCATAACTTTTTAATAGAAAAGACACAAGTGGTATATTTCAAGGATGTTAGGAATCAGATAATTTCCTGTTTAATTTTTTTTTTTTCCCAAACAGAATCTCACTCTGTCACCCAGGCTGAAGTGCAATGGTGTGATCATAGCTCACTGCAGCCTTTAACTCTTGGATTCAAACAATCCTCCCACCTCAGCCTCCTGAGTAGCTGGGACTACAGTTGTGTGCCACTATGCCAGGCAAATTTTTTATGTTTTGTCGAGACAAGGCCTACCCTATGTTGCCTAGGCTGTTCTTGAACTCCTGGACTCAAGCAATCCTCTGGCCTTGCCCTTCCAAAGTGCTAGGGTTACAGGCATGAGCCACCACACCCACCTATTTTCTTTATATGTAGCTCGGTTTAATACAAAATTCCTAGGTCTCACTTTTATTCTTCCTTGAAAGAGATGTTGTTGTCAGTCTGTGATCTTTCAGAATGGATGTTTACACATACACAAATTTTAAAAATAAGCTAATTTCTGCTCTTTTGACAGTAAGTTGTAATAGATGTTTTTTTTTTTTTTACCTTGCTTAGATGCTTGTAGATTTTATACAATTTAACACTTTGTCACTTTCTGTGATACCACTGGTTTTTTTGGTGTAAATTTTTATTTGACTAGTCTGTGCCATAAATGATTATGTAGGGAACTTGAATCAAAACTTCAGGCAAGATAGTGTATACATAGAAGAGCAATCTTGGAGAGTGGCTGAAGACTAGGGAAGGGTTTTTACTCACTGCATACAATTTGAATGCAGACTTATAGAAAGTGGTATAAGTTTCAAGCTATGATACATTCTGGAATGAGAGGGAGAGTATCTGTGGCTAGCAGGAAAGTGGGAACTAAGGAACATCCAGGAGACTCCTTCCAAGAGTCAGCAGAATGGAGCCATGATGGAGCAGTGAATATAAGTCTTAGGCTAGTGGACATTGACATATAAAGTACAAGAATATAGCAGAGGGGACTTTCAGATCTCACTAGAAGTTGGTGTCTGAAAATTACCTAAATCATAGTTCCTGCAAAGCCTGGGTGGACATAAGTAATAGGTAGGAGGCAGGGCAAAATTGTATAAACCCTGGGAATCAGGAAAAAAGTATAGGTTCAGTGAAACTGATGCCCTAACAATTTAGAGTTCAAGGCTTTAGAATAATATCAAACCCATTGACTGGTAAGGAAAGGGGCTCAGACCTCTGTAGTGCACAGTTTTCAAATAACTGGCTTGCATACCCAGCCTGGAGTGATCAGAGGCTAAGGAAAATCTTAGTGGGAGGAGTAAAGTGTGGACAACTTTTAAATGCTACTTATATATTGGTGCTGCACTAGCTTGTTTGTTTAATGCCTTTCTCTTTAATTGTCACAACCCTTTATGAGGTAGAGATTATAATGCATTTTAGAAATCAAAAACAGGTTTTTAAAAATGGTAAGCACTTGTAAAAATGTCACAGAGCCTAGCAATGCTTACTTTATGTTATTTATTGTGCTTTCTGGGGATTTAA
Organism: Pongo abelii; assembly: GCF_028885655.2. Taxonomy (NCBI): domain Eukaryota; kingdom Metazoa; phylum Chordata; class Mammalia; order Primates; family Hominidae; genus Pongo; species Pongo abelii. Next base: position 36,445,943 of record NC_071998.2, read on the forward strand.
AAAAATAGTTTCATAAATATTTTAGCAGAATTTCTCTAGAAGGTATTCAGGTGTCACCTCATTTTACCATCTTCATATAAGTCTCCTATATACTTTTGTTTTCTTTTTACAGTGTGTACAAAGAAGTCCGTCTAGCCGTCTAGAACAGTGGTTCTTGAAGTTCAGTATGCATAAGAAACACCTGGGATCTTATTGCAATTGCAGACTCCAGAGAGTTTCCCTGAGCTTCAGTAGGGCTGGAGCAGGATCCAGGTGTCTGCATTTTAAACAAGCATCAGAAGTGAGTTCAGATGCCACTCATCGAAAGACCATGTGTGGAAATAGTGGATTATAAAGCAGTTTACAAAGTAGCATTCATCTCCACACTTAGCCCATGACCTCTTTTCCTCTAGCAACATTTTATTACAGAATTGAAGTGGTAGTCATGGAACTACCCTCATGCCCTTCAGGTGCTGCAGGTGGGGGAGGAAGAAAGGGGAGAGTATGAAAGCTGGTAAGATGTAGGTCAAGGAAGAGCCATGGGATGTTCTTACACAATGCTGTTTGACTGGCAAGTACTGGATTACATGGTCCAAGCCAGAGTGGTATGGAACCTCTCCAAAGCAGAACAGATAAAGGTAGAGGCCAACTTAAACAGGAAATACCTATTAGCAATTTAATATTTCATATTCTTTAAAAAAATTCTGGGGTAAAGGCTGATCATTTGTTAATTTAAGTAAAAACCTAGTGGTTTATTAGGGATCTCCTAACAAATGTTAAAATATTGAGTACTATTGTGCTCATGCCAGAAAGAAATATATATATTTCTTATGTATAAAGTATATATTTATAACATATATATAAACCATTAGATATTTATTTACTGCAAAAGTATTTTAATTCATAACATAAGTGTGTGGTACAAATTAATAGCTTTTTTAGTTTCCAGATACAAACCCAAACTTTTAAAAGTAGGATTTTTTTTTACCTACATGCATACATAAGGTAACTCATTAATGTAAGAGATTAATTTCTGAAAGTTTGCTAGGATATGGAGTTCTAGAAAACTGATTATGTTGAAAACTTGTCATTTACTGGAATTTTGAAATCAACCCTTCTGTGGAGGAGAAAAAAGGAACTACCCACAAATTTATCCATCTTGGAAAATCTGGACTTAATTTTGTCTCCATGCACTTATGCAAATTTTGGCAGCATTTGAAATACTACAAAATAAATGAGACCAAATTAAAAGTGCCTTTGGAATGAAGAATTTTATAGCAAGGGAAAAGATGATATAGAAAATTTTCTTAAACTGGGCAACCCTAAATATAAACAATCTTAACTTTGCAATGAATCAATATTTACAGTAAGAGGATAGCTAATGTAAGTTATAATGGCAGAGTATAAAAATCAGTACAATAGCTAATTTCATAATTCATTTATCATGACAGAAGAATATGCCCTTATCTGTAGACCAGAACAATTCTACCAATAATGAATAAGACCATAGCTGGGAGTGCCAGGTGTCAAATTAATGAAGGACTTTATCAAAGGAGGTTGCTTCAGTGCATCTGGCTTATTTCATGGAAACTGGCAAAACATCACTAGTCCTAATCCTACAAATGTAGATGTTTAAAACAGGTTGAGGCAGCCACATTTTATAGGCCAGCATGAAAAGGAAAACAATCACAGGAAAGATATAATTACAGAGTAATAAAAACATAAACACCATTAAATGCATTAATTTTATATTTGGGTTTTTTTCCGTGGTTGACTTACCAACTTATCAGTGTGAGATTTTGAAAAAATTATTAAAGTTTTTTATGTATTCATTCTAATACACACATATTGGATTTGATCATTTTTATAGGAGATTGGTATAACTGGCAATTGAACAGAATAGAGAATTTAGAAGGATTTTTATCAAGTCCAGAGACAGAAAGAGAGAGAGAGAAAAATCGTTGCCACCTTGAACTTCTTAGATACCTACAAATTAATACATTATCAGGAGTAACTGTTCCTTTTTATTGTCCTCTTGAAGCTATCGATACTTTCCTTCTTCAACTTCTATTAAAGTACAGGCATATTAGAAGACAACTGTGTAATCTTGGCAAGCTGTTTAAACTTCCCAATTCAGTTTCCTTGATTGTAAAATGCAGAGAATAATCACTACTTCAGAGGGTCGTTTTAAGGGGAAGAGACAATGCAGAAATGCTTTATACAGTGAAAGTTTCAATAAATGATGGTTATGACTTTAGTGCCTGAAGAAAAGCCAGTCAAAAAGAGGTGCCTCATGTTGATCCTCCTATGCAGCCCCTGGTGAATATAGTTGAAAGCCAGCTCCTCACAGGAATGTTGGCTCGCAAATCCATGAGATCAGCAACAGGAACAAAATGAGCTCCTTTGTGGATACCACCCGAAAGTATGACTCCTTTTCAGGAGGTGAAAGTAGTGTGCATGTTCATGTGTGTGTGTGTGTGTGTGTGTGTGTATGATGTGCCCATATTGTGTGTTTAAATAGAAGTAAGCATTTTAATAAGAATTAAACCACATGAGATATGCAAGTTTTAAAGAGAATTTGTAGATAACTTTTTCTGAAACTGAGGGACACCAGTAAATCTTAAGAAACTTCAGAGAAGAAGCTCCATGTTTCTGGTGTACATGTTTGCCGAGGCTGTGGGATGGGCCATTCTAACGCTCCTCTTCTTCAAGGACAGTTGCACTGGGCAGTTCCAGCCCTTAGCTTCTGGCTCTGCTGTCTCACCTTAAGAAATCCATTCCACCTCACCTTAGATGGTTGAGCTGCTTCATCCTTACGATGTTTACCGAGATACCTCTAACAAATCAGATCAACTTTACTCCTGTAAAATGCTTCATTGAAAAATAATCATGTGACAAGATATGTTTGGAAAAGGTGGCATATTAGAGCCTCATTTATGGATATTCACATTCTAAGGTAGAGTATTAAAGGCTTCAAGAGGTCTTATTTAACCCAATTTCCTGAATATTATTTGATCACTTAAATTTTTTCATGTAATTTTATTTGATATCCTGCATAATTATTGTTCTTAAAAATATACTTTAGGAAACACTAATTCAGACTTAGCTTTCTTGTTGTCACAGAGGTTAAATTGTTTTTAATGCAAGTATATTACCATAGCAATATAACATTTTAACTCATCTCTTGCATTGTTATTCATTTGCACTTTTTCCGTACGTTCTCATTTTACCCTGTCACCTCTCCTTACATAAAGGTTCCATGGTACCTAAGGGAATGGGACAGCGTGGGTTTCCTTTCCTGGTTTCTGTCTGTTTTCTCCACTTTTATGGCCCATTTGTTGTGTTTTAGAGTCTCAAATTCAATTGAGATTAGATCTGAGGAAGAAAAAGAGACAAAATCTTAGAAAGAGGAGAACAGAATCTGACATTACTGATATTTTAATATATATACATATATTTGCAAACATTTTACCCATCAGACATAAAGGAGCATAAACTCTCCATGTACAGAGCCTCAAATCACTACTCATTTTACTCAAAGGTAACCTGATTATAAAGAGTACAGAACTCCTACATCCTCACTCTGCAAATTCTAAGCTCATAAGAAATTCATAAATAACAAGGCTGTCTGAAGATCCACAACTCTACCCTGATAATGTTAAAGTGTATAGTGAGTGTGGAGAAGGTGTATATTACTGCGTCTCAGAAACAATATCTGAGCTTTGCCCTTTGGTAGCCACTTACAATTTACCTATAGACATAACCTAATTTATGAAGAAATTCTATCTTCCATCTCCATCTAAAATGGAAGGGAAAATCAAAATGTATTGATTTTTTTCCAGGGCTTGGGCTAAGTAGAGGCAAATTTTCCTCGCTGGTGACACAATGTAAAGTGATATTCTATAAAAGTTGATATGTGGAATAAGGACTGTCAATCTAAATACAAGCTTTCATATGGTGTCCAATTACCTAAAATGGCCTCAGTTGAATGTTAAAGGCTCATTGTTACAGCAAGGAAAAAATATCCAAAGCAAATCTAAGAGGACAATAGACATAAGGAGATCAAATAAAACTAGCACGAGGTATTGTTTGAACCATTGGCAATTTTCTCTCCAGACCTTCGGTTTCCAACCACATTCTCCCACAGCAGAGAAAAGAGCAAACAAATTCCAGTGAAACTAACTGAACAATTTTGAGGACAAGCATTGTGTGAAACAAGTCCCTGGTATCAGCTTCATGTTAGCCAAACAATAAATGAATATGTCTCTTAGTATGCAGTCTGGGTCATTTCCAAGCTGTGTGATTTGACAAATAGGGCCCACAAGCCATGAGCCTAATTCACTTCTTAGTTTGGTGACACAGAATGAAAAGGACATTCAGTTGTAAGAAGACCAAATGCAAATACACACATTAAAAATATTTTTACTGGTGTCAAAGAACTAAATGTTTTTCTTTGAACAAATAATTTCACTTATCTGTGCCTCAATTCCTGTATCTTTCAGGTAATAAAGTTATTCTAGACAATGTTTAAGTTTCTTTCCATCTTAAATTGCATGATATAGTAACTGTTCTCCTATCTTTTTTCTTTCTTTTTAAGAACTTAGTTATCCCCACACATCAGTGTACAGACTGGCTGTGTTATCTTCTGGTGAGTTTTGCAAAAATATAAGTTCTCAGGCTCTGCTCCTAGAGATTCTAATTCAGTAGGTCTGGGTGGTGTTCAAGAATTTGCAATTTAAAAAAGACTCTCCCAAGTTATACTCATTCTAACATATATCCACAGGCTTGGGAACCCTAACATATATCCACAGGCTTGGGAACTCCTGGCTGCTACTGCAGCCAGGAGTAAGATTGATGTTGCTCATTTAGAGCAAATCACTTACGATGTTTCAGCTACTAATAACAGAAAAACTGGGAGTCTGGTTTACACAATAAGGATATTTATAATCTCAAATAACTGGAAGCTTACAGGTTGGGCATGCATCATGTTTTGGTTACATTTTCCTTTGATTTGGCAGCTCTGCTGACTCTGAAGTGTTTTCAACCTCAGAATTTTGGCAAGTCTCTTTGTCTCTTGTATTTGCTTTGGGAGTTAAGCAGTCTTTCCCAAAGTTTTCCTTTAGCCTCTGCCTTAAATTTTGTTAGCTAGAATTGAACCACATGCTCATGTGTAAACTGGTTACCAGCAAAGGTATTACCAAGACCAGTGGTTCTCAGCCTTGGCTGCAGAGTGGAATCCCCCGGGAAATTTTTGAAAATTTGAATATCTGGATCCAACCTCCTGAGTTTCTGATTTAATTGGTCTGAGATGTGGCCAGGGCATCCACAGTTTAAAAAGTTTCTCAGGTTATTCTAATGTACACCAAATTTGAAAACCATTTTCCATCTACAATCCACATTCCATCCTGGGATGGAATGCTGCTGGAGAGTCAGCTACCATGACCACTAAAATCCTTTAAAATTCCTTAAGCAAAAAGTACTTCTAATTTATATGGGTCCTACAATCAGTTAGAAGGCTTGTAGACTTACCCAAGGAAGAACAACTAGAAAGTGACAGAAATATGTCTTTTTTTGACTCTTAGACTAGTGTGCTTTGCACCATGAGATGCCTACTTCTGTGCCTGGAGTCAGTGTGAAAAGGAGGACAAGTTACATGGAAAGCATTGCAGTTTATCCTGGGTGATTCCAACACTGTCTACATTCGAATGATGTCAACTAGAACTTGCTGTAGCCAGTAAGGGGTGCCCGTAAAAAAAGTAAATAGATATTACAAAAAGGAGCACATCGCAGGAATGGAAAATGATAAATTTAAATCATAGAAAATTTCCACTTTTGTTGTGATATACCATGAGATCATCACAAAAACAGCATGCTCTTTGATATGCATTGAGAAAAATTCTTTTAGAAAATCCCTCCTACAAAAATCTCTTCATAATGAAACAGGGCAGAATCTATAAGAGGGAAAAGACCTCAGTATAAAGGGGAGAAAAACATTACAATTTTAAAAATAGACTTTAAAATATATACTTTCCAAAAATAGTCATAAAATTTAGCAAACTGGCTTTTAACCAAAATAATAACTCTGAGTCATTTACATGCCTGAAATCACCAAGTAGATTTTCCTAACTATACATTTACATTATGTTTACAACTTTGGATTTTTTCAGCTTGCGTTTGATAACTATTCAAGTTCTCATAAATATAAATCAAAATGCCTTTCTTGGCATTTGCTGGTAAAGACTTTGTTTTGATGTTTGTAATGAAATGTTTGTAATGAAAATGTTGACAATTCTCCTCTCAGATTGCAAAGGAAAAAAATAAGATAAAAAGAATTCCTTAGGCTAAAATGAATTAGGAGCTATGTTTAAAGTTTAACGAATCAGAAGGAAAAGAAATAGGGTAGCTATGAGCTAATTCACTTATTAATAAAATCCTTATATTAAATTTAGGAGGCACCTAAATTTAAAATAAAACTTGAATAAAGATGATTTGAAGCCTCCAAATTAAATACTATTATAGTCCAGACATGGCGACTCATGCCTGTAATTCCAGCACTTTGAGAGTCCGAGGTCAGAGGATGGCTATGGTTCAGAAGTTTGAGACCACCCGGGGAAACAAGGCGAGACTGGGTATAATGGTGCATGCCTGTAGTCCCAGCTACTCAGGAGGCTGAGGCAGGAGGATTGCTTGAGCCCAGGAGGTTGAGGTTGCAGTGAACTATGATTGTGCCACTACACTCCAGCTTGGACACAGAGCAAGACCCTGTCTCAAAAAAATAAATAAATACTATTGTGTAGCTGACATGAATGTTTGACTTTTTGTTAACTTAAAGAGTAAACACAGGTTGAATATATGGTTTTGAAAAGATTTTAGAAAAATCTCTGAATGATAGCTCCATTCTCAGTCATTAGAGATGATTAAAAATTGATCATAATGAAGGCGTTTTACTCTTTTCAAAATGTATATCCTAATGCCACTATCAGAACCAAAAGGCTTGACTGGCAAAGGATGTGATATTCTGAACCTTACATTATTAAGGTACTCACTGCTTTTGGTGCCACACTGAAAGTATTGTTCCCTGGGGAGAAAACCAGCCACACTTGTTACCCCACCTCATGTTCATTTAACAAGCAACAAATGTTAGTGGAACTTGATCAACAATAAACCAGGAGGTGTACCAGGCTCTGGATATTAGATACACATAATGATAATAGAAAGACTCCACCATTAAGGACTTCTTGTCTAGAAAAACAATTAAGAAAACCAACTGTGGCAATTCAATGTGTTCCTCAACATAACAAAGGTAAGTGTGGAAACACAGGCAGAGAAAAAGTACCAAATTCAGCCAAGAGCCTGGGGTGGGGATGAAGAATGGAGGATGTAATAACTAATTTTACATATCAATTTGATTGGGCTAAAGAATGCCCAGATAGCTGATAAAATGTTATTTCTAGGTATGTCTGTAAGAGTTTTTCTGAAAGAGATTAACATTCTACTTAGTAAACTAAGTAAAGAAATTATGCCCCCCATGTGGGTGGGCATAATTTCATTCTGTTGTGGGCCCAGATGGAACAAAAAGGTGGAGGAATGAAGAATTTTCTCTCTCTCTTCTTAAGCTAGGATATCCATCTTCTGCTGTCCTTGGACATTGAAGCTCCTGGTTCTCAGGTCTTTGGACTCTAGGACTTACACTATTGCTAATCATTCCCCCATCTCCTGGTCTAAAGGACTTTAGACTCACACTGAATTATTCCAATGGCTTTTCTGGTTCTCCAGCTTGCAGCTTCAGCTTGTGGGATTTCTCAGCCTCTATAATCATATGAACCAATTTCCATAATAAATCTATCTGTAGAGAGATATAGATATGTAGATATATTATTGGTTTTATTACTCTGAAGAACTCTGACTAGTACAGAGGAGTTTATGGAAGATATAATGCCAGCATAGGAATTAAACAGGCAGAGAAAGAAGAGTTATTTTAGTATCGTGAGGAAATATTATGTGTAGAGGAGATAAAAATAGCCAAGTTGGCTCACACCTGTAATCCCAGCACTTTGGGAGGCCGAGGTGGGCGGATCACAAGGTTAGGAGATTGAGACCATGCTGACTAACACAGTGAAACCCCATCTCTACTAAAAATACAAAAACTTAGCTAGGTGTGGTGACGGGCACCTGTAGTCCCAGCTACTCAGGAGGCTGAGGCAGGAGAATGGCGTGAACCCAAGAGACGGAGCTTGCAGTGAGTCGAGATCACGCCACTGCACTCCAGCCTAGGCAACAGGGCGAGACTCCGTCTCAAAAAAAAAAAAAAAAAAAACAATAGCTAAGTTTAGCTGCCATATAAGGTTGCAGGTAGGGAACTGGTGAGAGGGCTGGACAAGGTGTTAGACAGGGATCACATCACAAAAGTCTTGTAAGCCACAACATTTTAGCCCATAGATGGTATCCTGACATTTTCCATGAGACTTGAGCAAATTTCCCAACTTATTATGGTCAGAGAACGAAATGGTTGGAAAGATGTTATAGTAAAAAGACATATAACCTGCTTGCACAAAATCATAGCAATCTGTTTATATGGAAAGTCAGGCAGAAGTGCTGAATGGACATTTTTTATTGATTACTTACTGTGCAACACGTACTATATTAGGTGCCTTGCATACATAATTTCTAATGTTTACAAAACTTCTGCGAGTTAAATATCATTTTTTATTTTACAGATGATAAAAGTGAGACTCCAAGAGATTGAAGAGTTTACATCAATCCTGACTGCTTCTGGTGAAATGGAAAACAGGGTTTATTAAAACATATCACAAATAAATATTATGAGGTTGTTTTTTGTTCATAATACATTACTGAGATTAAAAAAATAATGTGGAAGAATATATTCCCTCCAGCATCGGTGACCAATGTACACTTCAAATATCTACTGTTCAGCAAATTAGTAAATGAATCACCTTTACTTCTTTTCCTAGGCTAGCCTTCAAGAAAAAAAAGTCATCATTTGAAATGAGGGTGTCAGCTTGGGATTGAAATCTGCCTCTTTTCCCCCATCACTTAACTTCATGTATGTCCAGCATCTGCTGGCTCTTTGAATTAGCTGATTACAATCAGAATCTTCCAGTCACTACATGGGGCAAATACCTTTGTTGTACAGTCATAAGCGTTGCTTTAATAACATCTCTATAGCAGATGCATGGACAAGCGACTCAGTGTTTCTCAGGATATTTCTTACAAGATTATTGTGTTGATTAAATGAGAAAATATGTTTTAAACCCTTAATACTTCCTTTGGAACATAGTAAATCTATAGTATATGGCAGCTATTATTGTCGAGAGCCATCAAGACATCTCTCACCTCTACCACCTCCACCCATCCCCACCAACACAAACGCAAAAAGGTGCTCAGGACTTAGAATTGCATTTTAAAACAGAACCACTCAGTACATTCACTGAGGTCTCAGGTTGGGAGAGTAAAGGTCTCAATTGCCCTGTAGTTTGGATCCATCAAAACAGAAAATCTACTAACAACTAGACAATAAACTCTCAATGCTTATATAACAGGTAAACCATCACTCTGATTAAGAAAAGTACTTTAACTCCAGCTTTATTTCCAGATGAGAAATCCACAACACAGAGATTGTATAATTTACTCAATGACACACAGCAAGAAGAGATTGGGATTGAATTCACACTTCTTGATTGCAGGCCATTGGCTAATTTTCCTAAAACACAAACCTGAGATTACTCACTTGCTCAAATTTTCCTTGACTATTACTTACTGAATACAATTCAATATTTTTAAACTGGGATCCAAAGCCTTTTATAATCAAGTCCTAAGCTCTCTTTCCAGGCTGTCTACCACCATTAGCTCTCCAAGTACCCAGAATCCAGCCAAACACAACTATTGCCATTCCTTGGATAAGTGCAGCATTGCAGCACTTTGATGTCTTTACTCATTCAATTTCTTCTGCTTAAGATGTCCTTCCGTTTTCCTCATCTATCAAAATCATACCTGTTTTCCAAGTTCCCATTCAAATGTCAGCCTCTGCAAGAAAACTGACCAAATCTGTTCAATTGGAAGTGACCTAAAGTGATTTAAGTTTCCACATTTGAGGTGGCAAGATGGCCAAATAGGAACAGCTCTGGTCTGCAGCTCCCAGTGAGATCAATGCAGAAGTTGGAAGGCGGGTGATTTCTGCCTTTCCAACTAAGGTACCTGGCTCATCTCACTGGGACTGGTTAGACAGTGGGTGCTGCCCACAGAGGAGGAGCCAAAGCAGGGTGGGGTGTTGCCTCACCCAGGAGCTCAAGGGTTTGGGGAACTCCCTCCCTTAGCCAAGGGAAGCCGTGAGCAACTGTGCTGTGAGGAACAGTACACTCTGGCCCAGATACTATGCTTAGCCCATGGTCTTTGCAACCCGCAGACCAGGAGAATCCCTTGGGTGCCTATGCCACCAGGGCCCTGGGTTTCAAGCACGAAACTGGGAGGCCATTTGGGCAGACACCGAGCTAGCTGCAGGAGTTTTTTTCCCATACCCCAGTGGCTCCTGGAACACCAATGAGACAGAACTGTTCACTCCCCTGGAAAGGGGGCTGAAGCCACAGAGCCAACTGGTCTAGCTCAGGGGGTTCCACCCCCACAGAGCCTGGGAAGCTAAGATCCACTGGCTTGAAATTCTCGCTGCCAGCACAGCAGTCCGAAGTCTACCTGGGATGCTTGAGCTTGTTGCGGGGAGGGGCGTCTGCCATTACTGAGGCTTGAGTAGGTGGTTTTCTCCTCACATAATAAACAAAGTGGCCTGGAAATTCGGACTGGGCTGAACCCACTGCAGCTGTGCAAAGCCGCTGTAGCCAGACTGTCCTACTAGATTCCTCCTCTCTTGGCAGGGCATCTCTGAAAGAAAGGCAGCAGCCCCAGTCAGGGGCTTATAGATACAACTCCCATCTCCCTGGGACAGAGCACCTGGGGGAAGAGGCGGCTGTGGGTTCAGCTTCAGGAGACTTAAACGTTTCTGCCTGCCAGCTCTGAAGACAGCAGTGGATCTCCCAGAACAGCGCTCAAGCTCTGCTTAGGGACAGACTGCCTTCTCAAGTGGGTCCCTGACCCCTGTGCCTCCTGAATAGGAGACTCCTCCCAGCAGGGGTCGACAGACACCTCATACAGGAGAGCTCCAGCTGGTATCCAGCTGGTGCCCCTCTGGGACAAAGTTTCCAGAGGAAGGAACAGGCAGCAATCTTTGTTGTTCTGCAGCCTCCACTGGTGATACTCAGGCAAACAGGGTCTGGAGTGGACCTCTAGCCAACTCCAGCAGACCTGCAGCAGAGGGGCATGACTGTTAGAAGGAAAACTAACAAACAGAAAGGAATAGCATCAACATCAACAAAAAGGACATCCACACAAAAACTCCATCCGAAGGTCATCAACATCAATGACCAAAGGTAGATAACTCCATGAAAATGAGAAAAAAACAGTGCAAAAAGGCTGAAAATTCCAAAAACCAGAATGCCTCTTCTCCTCCAAAGGATCACAACTCCTTGCCAGCAAGGGAACAAAACTGGACTGAGTATGAGCTTAATTAATTGACAGAAGTAGGCTTCAGAAGGTGGGTAATAACAAACTCCTCCTAGCTAAAGGAGCATGTTCTAACCCAATGCAAGGAAGCTAAGAACCTTGAAAAAAAGGTTAGAGGAATTGCTAACTAGAATAACCAGTTTAGAGAAAAACATTAATGACCCAATGGAGCTGAAAAACACAGCCTGAGAACTTCGTGAAGCATATACAAGTATCAATAGCCAAATCGATCAAGCTGAAGAAAGGATATCAGAGATTGAAGATCAACTTAATGAGATAAAGGATGAAGAGAAGATTAGAGAAAAAAGAATGAAAATGAATGAACAAAGCCTCCAAGAAATGTGGGACTGTATGAAAAGACCAAGACCATGTCAACATTTGATTGGTGTACCTGAAAGTGATGAGGAGAATGGAACCAAGTTGGAAAACATTCCTCAGGATATTTTCCAGGAGAACTTCCCTAACCTAGCAAGATGGGCAAACATTCAAATTCAGGAAATACACAGAACACCACAAACATACTCCTCAAGAAAAGCAACCCCAAGACACATAATCTTCAGATTCACCAAGTTTGAAATGAAGGAAAAAATGTTAAGGGCAGCCAGAGAGAAAGGTTGGGTTACCCACAAAGGAAAGCCCATCAGACTAACAGCGGATCTCTCTGCAGAAACCTTACAAGGTAGAAGAGCATGGGGGCCAATAGTCAACACTCTTAAAGAAAAGAATTTTCGACCCAGAATTTCATATCCAGCCAAACTAAGCTTCATAAGTGAAGGAGAAATATAATCCTTTACAGACAATCAAATTCTGAGAGATTTTGTCACCACCAGGCCTGCCTTACAAGAGCTCCTGAATGAAGCACCAAATATGGAAAGAAAAACGGGTACCAGCCATGGCAAAAACATACCAAATTGTAAAGTCCATCGACACTGTGAAGAAACTGCATCAACTAATGGGCAAAATAACCAGCTAGCATCTTAATGGCAGAATCAAATTCACACATAACAATATTAACCTTAAGTGTAGACAGGCTAAATGCCCCAATTAAAAGACACAGACTGGTAAATTGGATAAAGAGTCAAGACCCATCGGTGTGTTATATTCAGAAGACCTATCTCACGTGCAAAGACACCCATAGGCTCAACACAAAGGGATAGAGGAGTCTTTACCAAGCAAATGGAAAGAAAAAAAAAGCAGAGGTTGCAATCCTAGTCTCTGATAAAACAGACTTTAAACTAACAAAGATCAAAAAAGACAAGGGCATTACATAATAGTAAAGGGATCAATGCAACAAAGAGAGCTAACTATCCTAAATATATATGCACTAAATACAGGAGCACCCAGATTCATAAAGCAAGTTCTTAGAGACCTACAAAGAGACTTAGATTCCCACACTATAATAGTGGGAGACTTTAACACCCCACTGTCAGTATTAGCTCAATGAGACAGAAAATTAACAAGGATATTCAGGACTTGAATTCATCTCTGGACCAAGCAGACCTAATAGACATCTATAGAACTCCCCACCCCAAATCAACAGAATATACATTCTTCTTAGCACCACATTGCCCTTATTCTAAATTGACCACATAATTGGAAGTAAAACACACCTCACCAAATGCAAAAGAATGGAAATCATAACAAACGGTCTCTCAGACCACAGTGAAATCAAACTAAAACCCAGGACTAAGAAACTCACTTCCCACACAGCTACAGGGAAACTGAACAACCTGCTCCTGAATGACTACTGGGTAAATAACAAAATTAAGGCAGAAATAAAAAAGTTATTTGAAACCAGTGACAACAAAGACACAACGTGCTAGAATCTCTGGGACACAGCTAAAGCAGTATTTAGAGGGAAATTTATAGCACTAAATGCCCACAGGAGAAAGCGGGAGATATCCAAAATTAACACCCTAATATCACAATTAGAAGAACTAGAGAAGCAAGAGCAAACAAATTCAAAAGCTAGCAGAAGACAAGAAATAACTAAGATCAGAGCAGAATTGAAGGAAATAGAGACATGAAAAACCCTTCAAAAAAATCAATGAATCCAGGAGCTGGTTTTTGAAAACATCAACAAAATAGATAGACCACTAGCCAGACTAATAAAGAAGAAAATAGAGAAGAATCAAACAGACACAATAAAAAATGATAAAGGGGATATCACCACTGATCCCACTGAAATACGAACTACCATCAGAGAATACTACAAACACTTCTATGCAAATGAACTACAAAATCTGGAAGAAGTGAATAAATTCCTGGACACATACATTCTCCCAAGACTGAACCAGGAAATGGGCAAAGGATATGAACAGATGCTTCTCAAAAGAAGACATTTATGCAGAAGTCGAATACCTGAATAGACCAATAACAAGCTCTGAAATTGAGGCAGTAATTAATAGCCTACCAACCAAAAAAAGCCCAGGACCAGACAGATTCATAGGCGAATTCTACCAGCAGTACAAAGAGGAGCTGGTGTCATTCCTTCTGAAACTATTCCAAAAACAGAAAAAGAGGGACTCCTCCCTAACTCATTTTATGAGGCCAGCATTGCTCTGATACCAAAACCTGGCAGAGACACCACAAAAAAGGAAAATTTGAGGCTAATATCCCTGATGAACATCAATGCAGAAATCCTCAATAAAATACTGGGAAAGTGAATCCAGCAGCACATCAAAAAACTTATCCACCATGATCAACTCAGCTTCATCCCTGGGATGCAAGGCTGGTTCAACATATGCAAATTAATAAACATAATCCATCACATAAGCAGAACCAATGACAAAAACCACATGATTATCTCAATAGATGCAGAAAAGGCCTTCAATAAAATTCAATAAAATTCAACACCCCTTAATGCTAAAAACTCTCAATAAACTAGGTATTAATGGAATGTATCTCAAAATAATAAGAGCTATTTATGACAAACATACAGCCAATATCATACTGAATGGGCAAAAGCTGGAAGCATTCCCTTTGAAAACCGGCAAAAGGAAAAGATACCCTCTCTCACCACTCCTATTCAACATAGTATGGGAAGTTCTGGCCAGGGCAATCAGGCAAGAGAAAGAAATAAATGGTGTTCAAATAGGAAGAGAGGAAGTCAAATTGTCCCTGTTTGCAGATGACATGATTGTAAATTTAGAAAATCCCATTATCTCAGCCCAAAATCTCCTTAAGCTGATAAGCAACTTCAGCAAAGTCTCAGGATACAAAATCAATGTGCAAAAATCACAAGCATTCCTAGACACCAATAATAGACAAACAGCCAAATCATGAGTGAACTCCAATTAATGATTGCTACAAAGAGAATAAAATACCTAGGAATCCAACTTATAAGGGATGTGAAGGACCTCTTCAAGGAGAACTACAAACCACTGCTCAAGGAAATAAGAGAGGACACAAACAAATGCAGAAACATTCCATGCTCATGGATAGGAAGATTCCATATTGCGAAAATGGCCATATTGCCCAAAGTAATTTATAGATTCAATGCTATCCTCATCAAACTACCATTGACGTTCTTCACAGAATTAGAAAAAAACTACTTTAAATTTCATATGAAACCAAAAAAGAGCCCATATAGCCAAGACAATCCTAATGAAAAAGAACAAAGCTTGAGGCATCACGCTACCTGACTTCAAACTATACTACAAGGCTACAGTAAACAAAACAGCATGGTACTAGTACCAAAACAGATATATAGACCAATGGAACAGAACAGATGCCTCAGAAATAACACCACACATCTAAAACCATCTGATCTTTGACAAACGTGATAAAAACAAGCAACGGGGAAAGGATTCCCTATTAATAAACGGTGTTGGGAAAACTGCTAGCCTTATGTAGAAAACTGAAACTGGACCCCTTCCTTACACTTCATACAAAAATTAACTCAAAAGGGATTAAAGACTTAAATGTAAAACACAAAACCATAAAAACCCTAGAAGAAAACGTAGGCAGTACCATTCAGGACAGAGGCATGGGCAAAGACTTCATGACTAAAACACCAAAAGCAATGGCAACAAAAGCCAAAATTGACAAATGGGATCTAATTAAACTAAAGAGCTTCTGCATGGCAAAATAAACTATCCTCAGAGTGAACAAGCAACCTACAGAATGGGAGAAAATTTTTGCAATCTATCTATCTGACAAAAGGCTAATATCCAGAATCTATAAGGAACTTACACAAATTTAGAAGAAAAAAAACAAACAAACAACCCCATCAAAAAGTGGGCAAAAGAGATGAACAGACACTTCTCAAAAGAAGACATTTGTGTGGCCAACAAATATATGAAAAGCAGCGCATCATCACTGGTCACTAGAGAAATGTAAATCAAAACCACAGTGAGATACCATCTCATGCCAGTTAGAATGGCGATCATTAAAATGTCAGGAAACAACAGATGCTGGAGAGAATGATTAGAAATAGAAACACTTTTACACTGTTGGTGAAAGTGTAAATTAGTTCAACCATTATAGAAGACAGTGTGGTGATTCTTCAAGGATCTAGAACCAGAAATACTATTTGACCCAGCAATTCCATTACTGGGTATATGCCCAAAGGATTCTAAATCTTTCTACTATAAAGACACATGCACACATATGTTTATTGCAGCACTGTTCATAATAGCAAAGACTTGGAATCAACCCAAATGCCCATCAATGATAGACTGGATAAAGATAATGTGGCACATATACACCATGGAATACTATGCAGCCATAAAAAAGGATGAGTTCATGTGCTCTGCAGGAACATAGATGAAGGTGGAAACCATCATTCTCAGCAAACTAATACAAGAACAGAAAACCAAACACTGCATGTTCTTACTCATAAATGGGAGTTGAACAAATGGACACAGGGAGGGGAATATCACACACTAGGGCCTGTCAGGGGGTGGGGTGATAGGTGAGGGATAGTATTAGGAGAAATACCTAATGCAGATGATGGGTTGACGGTTGATACAAACCATCATGGCACATGTATACCTATGTAACAAACCTGCACGTTCTGCACATGTATCCCAGAACTTAAAGTACAACAAAAAAATTAAAAAAAAACAAATTATGAAAATTAGAATATCTTTGTATTCTCTCCAACAGAACCAGAGCCTGCAGAAATTAGCATTGAAATGGATTTAATCTATCTGATGTGTATTCACTACTTTCTTTTTTTTTTTTTTTTTTTTGAGATGGAATCTCACTCTGTGCCCAGGCTGGAGCGCAGTGGCGTGATCTCGGCTCACTGCAAGCTCCACCTCCCGAGTTCACGCAGCTGGGACTACAGGCGCCTGCCACCACACCCGGCTAATTTTTTTTGCACTTTTTTTTTTTTAGTAGAGACAGGGTTTCACCGTGTTAGCCAAGATGGTCTCAATCTCCTGACCTTGTGATCAGTCTGCCTTGGCCTCCCAAAGTGCTGGGATTACAGGCGTGAGCCACCGCACCCGGCCACTGATATGTATTCACTACTTTCAATAAAGGCAAAAATGGATGTAGAAGAATAAATTAATTAATAAATTCATTAATTTTCACATTTGACATCTATACTGTTTGTTCTATGTTGAGCCTATTTTCATATACTTAAGTTCCCCTATATATGTCTCTTTCCCCATTTAATTGTAAGCTTCTTATGGTCAGAGACTGTGTTTTAATCATCTCTGCATTCCTATAATCTGAAATAGTTCTACACATTATAGATGATAAAGAAATATCTTTTGAATGAATGAAAGACTGAATGAATGATAACTCAAAATTTCATATGTTTATCTAAGATACTGATAAAAGTATGTCAATAAGGAAGGTTTGCTTATGTGGAGACTTTTTTCTGTTTTGTCTTACATATTCAAACATCTCAATTATCTCCACCAAACAGTAGAAGAATACTTGAGCTGTCTGCATTCTGGCAAGAAAGATTTGAGTGCAGGAAGTTTATTGGGAGTGCTCTGGATAAAAACACTTGGGAGAAATAAAAGCAGCAAGATTGGTCAGAGGGTAGCTGAACTGCAATTGGGTCACAAAAAAAACCTCTTTGAGGTGGGTGCTGGTCTTCAGAGTTGATGCAAGGAGTCCAGGCCTTTGTACCCAACATGATCAGTCAGTCATGTGATGCATGGTGCATCTAGGAAGGGGAAAAGCCTTGGGCAAGGCAGCTCCCTTTGAATGAGGTAGCTCCTAGGTGGGAACATAGCTTTGCGCTGTTGGCAGCTGGGGGAATGAGTGATTCAGTAATAAAGGGAGAAATCTGTGCAGTGCACCACAGCATCCATCCTCTATACAGGGTGGTCCTTTGCACTGGATGGTCTACTTGCCTTGTATAATAAGTTTGTCCTATCTGGGAACAGCCCCTCCAGGATTTCTTCAATCCCTTTTGAAGGCAAAACTGAGGAATGTTACTGGGGCAACCTACAATCCTTGCAGCTGCACAATTTCCCCTAGTGGGTCACAGGGAATGATGGTAAGTAGGACTCCTGCTACTTCCACATCTTCATTCTACCTCTTGTGGATTTAACAGCACCATATACAAGGTATTGATTTGGAGAATATACTACACCCTGAAGGATGGTGCCACTTCCTTGAAGGGTATCCTCTCTAAGCTGGAGCCTCAGCTGTGCCTTCTATAGGACAGTCCTGTGTTCTATCAGGCCAGCTGCTTCTGGGTGGTGAAGATGTGAGAGGAGCCGATGGGTCCCATGATCACATGCCCACCACCACACCTCCTTTACCAAAAAGTGCGCTTCTTGATCTGATGTTATGTTCAGGATTCAATATCTGGACCAAATACTCTATAAACTTTCAGATACTTGAGCTAACCAAGGCATATGCCCACCAGTGACCATAGGTGTGAGCTGAGGAAGGGGCCAGTGCAACAGTGATGGATGACACGTGGTTCTGGGATAAATATTTTCGTCCTCTGAAGTTCCCTATTTTCTGAAATTCTTTTTGTTCTCTTCCCACTGAAACTTATATTCCTATGTCATATTCCCTCAGAGTATAGGTCTCAGCTAGTGGTCATGGGAAAAGCCATCTATCAAAGTGGTATGTACTCACAAATTAATAGCTCTTTCTGGAGGCTCCTGGAAATCGTCCCTTTAAATCAAGGTGATTCTTATACATTATATGTATCAAAACATCACTATGTATCCCATAAATACATATAATTATTAAGTATCAATTTAAAAAATAAAATGAAGTATTAAAAATAAAGGTAGCCTCTAATGATGGTTAATAGACGTAGGAATTCTATTGAGAAATATGCTTTTGGTTAGGTAATATGGAGAAAGATATTTTTGTCCCTCAAACCAGATACATATAAAGATATTACAATGTGTGAAAGTACTGGTTTCTCAGGGGGGTTTAATGGTATTATAAAGGAATTCTCACTGTTCCCATGATTCTCTGTCATGGAGAACCCATTTTCAATTATTACTCCCAGTATAAAGAGCAAGTATAACAGAAGTTTAACCTATCTCCTTTCTACTATCTCATTGTCTAATGTTAAGATAACTTTGGATTCTTAGGATAGATAATCTTTAGCCATGAAGTAGCATCCTTTTAGTATAATGCTTTATTAAATTTGCTGATTTTGTTTAACATTAAAAAAAATCTGTGTTCAAGGGTGAGATTGACTTTTAATTATCCTTTCTCATACTGTCCTTTCCAGCTTAGTAATTAAGTTCTACTAAACTCGTTGAATGAATTCGGAATTATTCCTTCTTTTTTGATTCTCTGTAAAAACTTTTATACAATTGGGATTATCTATTTCTTGAATGTTTGGTGAAACTAACCTAAAATCATTCAGACCTGGTGCTTTCTTCATGAAAATACTTTAAAATATGAATTCAATTCCTTTAATAATTTGTTTAAATATATTTTTCTCTTCTTTTTTATCTTTTAATTTTTCTATTTTTAATTTTGTGGGTACATGGTAGATGTATATGTTTATGAGGTAAATAAGATATTTTGATACAGGCATGCAATGAGTAATAACCACATCATAATCAGAAAATTGGGTATCCAGCCCCTCAAGCATTTATCTTTTTGTTACAAAATCATCCAATTATATCATTTTTGTTATTTTAAAATGTATTATTAAATTATTATTGACTATAGTCCCCCTGTTGTGCTATCAAATATCAGGTGTTATTTATTCTATTTTTTATACCCATTAACCATCCCCACCTCACCCCTGCCCCTACTACTCATCTCAACCTCTGATAGCCATCTTTCTACTCTCTGTGACCATAAATTCAATTGCTTTGCTTCTTAAATTCCACAAATAAGTGAGAACATGCAATGTTTGTCTTTCTGTGCCTGGTTTATTTCACTTAATATAATGACCTCCAGTTCCATTTATGTTGCTGCAAGCAACAATTTTTTTCTTTATCCATTCATCTGTTGATGGACACTTAGGTTGCTTCCAAGTTTTAGCTACTACAAACAGTGCTGCAACAAACATAGGAGTGTCAATATCTTGGCGATATACTGGTTTCCTTTCTTTTGGATATGTACCCAGCAGTGGGATTGCTGAATCATATGGTAGCTCTATTTTTAGATTTTTGAGGAAACTCCAACTTTTCTCCACAATGGTTGTACTAATTTACAGTCCCATCAGCAGTGTATGAGGGTTTCCTTTTCTCCACATCCTTGCCAGCATTTGTTATTGGCTCACTTTTGCATATAAGCCATTTTAACTGGGGTGAGATGATGCTCATTGTAGTTTTGATTTGCATTTCTCTGATGATCAGTGATGTTGAGTACTTTTTAATATGCCTGTTTGCCCTTTGTATGTCTTCTTTTGAGAAATGTCTATTCAAATCTTTTGCCCATTTTAAAATCAGACTGTTAATTTTTTTCCTATAGAGTTGTTCGATCTCCCTATATATTCTAGCTATTAATGCCTTGTCAGATGGGTAGTTTGCAAATATTTTCTCTCATTCTGTGGGTTGTCTCTACACTTTGTGCATTTTTTGTTTTTGTTTTTGCTGTACAGAAACTTTTTAACTTGATGTGATCCCATTTATCCATTTTTGCTTTGGTTGCCTGTGCTTGTGGGGTATTACTCAAGAAATTTTTGCCCCAATCAATGTACTGGAGAGTTTCCCCAATGTTTTTTATAGTAAGTTCATAGTTTGAGGTTTTAGGTTTAACTCTTTCATCCATTTTGATCTGATTTTTGTATATGGTGAGAGATAGGGGTTTAGTTTCCTTGTTCTGCATATGGAATCCAATTTCCCAGCACCATTTGTTGAAGTAACTGTCTTTTTCCCAATGTATGTTGTTGGACGCTTTGTTGAAAATGAGTTTACTGTAGGTATGTGGATTTGTTTCTGAGTTCTCTATTCTGTACCATTAGTCTGTGTGTCTTTTTATGCCAGTACCATGCTGTTTTGGTTACAATAGTTTTGTAGTATAATTTGAAGTCAGGTAATACAATTGCTCCAGTTTTGTTATTTTTGCATAGGATAGCTTTGGCTATTCTAGGTCTTTTGTGATTTCGTATAAATTTAAGGGTTGTTTTCTCTATTTCTTCAAGAATGTACCTGGTCTTTTGATAGGAATTGCATTGAATCTGTACATTGCTTGGGGTAGTATGAACACTTTGACAATATTAAGTCTTCCAATTCATGAACATGCAATATTTTTTTATTTTTTTGTGTGACATCTTCAATTTCTTTCGTGTTTTATAGTTTTTATTACACAGATCTTTCACTTTTTTTGTTAAGTTAATTCCTAGGTATTATCTTTTTATTTCTTTTTCAGGTTGTTCATTGTTGGCACATAGAAATGCTACTGATTTTTTTTTAATGTTGATTTTGGATCCTGCAACTTTACGGTATTTGTTTATCAGTTCTAATCATTTTTTGGTGGAGTCTTTAGGTTTTGCCAAATATAAGGTCATATCATCTGCAACCTCTTCATGAGTTCAGTTTTTTAATCTAAATTTTCAAATTTCTTGGCATAAGCTTGTTCCTGGAAATTTTTTATCCTCCTAGTCTTTTGTGTTAGTAGTTATATCTATTTTTAATATTTAATGTGTTTTGCTCTAGATTTTTATTTTTTAATTGGTATTAACAACATTTTGTCAATGATAAAAATCTTTTCCAATAAAGTTTTGATTTTATCGATCCTCTCTATTTTAGCTTTATTTCCCAGTTAATTTCTGACCTTTTAAGATTATTTCATGTCGTTTCCTTTCTTTCATCTTATTTTGTTTTCTAACATTTTCAATTGTATATTTAGTTCATAGTTATTTTGTTTTTTTCTCAATAAATATATTTGGAATTATACATTTTTCTTTTAGTACTGCTTTAGCTGTATCCCATAGCTTTTGATATGTATATTTATCTTATGATTGCTTCTTTGACACGACAGTTGTTTTAAAGTTTTTTTAATTTTTAGACATGAAGCCATAGTTTTTTTTATAAAGAAGTTTATTCATAAATTTAGTCAACATACATAATTAACCTAAAAACTTTAATGGAAGGATAAATTTTTAAACCATTTGGAAGTCCATTTCTTAAAAGCGATTTTCTCAGGATAGTAACCAAATGTAACCTAACTGGACACCATCTTAATTGGCAGGGGTTCAATGAGCTGGAACTGTGTTCTCCTTCCCCACAGAAAATTTACACAAAGGGTTTTTATCATACTAACTCCACATAGAAAATAACTTCAACATTGTTTTCTCTTAGTAGGGGAGAAAAATCTCATCCTAGTTATGAGACCAACTATGACACAAGGAAAACATGCACTAACTAGTTAAGAATATTGATAAATGGTGATGCTGGTGTGAATGGCTCATATTTTATTATAGAGCCCTTATAAATACAATCCCCCAGTTTGTGTTTGTATTATTAGCTAGGGGTTAGTTAACATGCAGTAGAATAAGGACTTATGTAAGGTATGATATCCACATAGCATTTTACTACTGTGAAAACAAGCATAATTTGGTTAGGAGAAAGGCAACTGGACTCCAAATTACACACATATTAATGACAATATTAATGATTATACCTCTTATAAATGTAAAACATTTAATTTAAAACTGTTGACATTACAATACATAAAATGGCTATTATAAATGCTCTCCTCCTCCTCCTTCTTTCTGTCCTCCATGCCTTCCTTCCTTCCTTCCCTCCCTCCCTCTCTCTCTCTTTCTTTCCTTCCTTCCTTCTTACTTCTTTCCTTTCTTATCTCTTTCTTTTCTTTCTTCTCCCTTTGTTTCTTTCTTTCTTTCTTTCTTTCTCTTTCTCTCTTTCTCTTTCTTTCTTTCTTTCTTTCTTTCTTTCTTTCTTTCTTTCTTTCTTTCTTTCTTTCTTTCTTTTTCTTTCTGTCCCTCCCTCTCTGCCTTCCTCCCTTTCTCCCTCCCTTCCTCCCTTCCTTCCTTTCTTGAAGCTGTAAGTTACACTATGGTTAAGACTTGTATCTTCACCCTGGAAAAAGCCCACATTCTATTACAGTGATGTATGGTCAGATTTAACAGTCCTCATTGTTAAAATCTTGAATCAAGTCATAAAGTTTTATTGCAAAATAACCTTGTATAATTTATTTATCAATCTATTACCTTAAAAGCTACCCAACAAGTCATTAACATACATAAACATGCATCATGAGGAGCACAAAATATTCCCTGGCTCTTCTGCATGTTAGCAACTCATTACTCCCAAGCATCATTGAGGTCTGTGAATAGTCAGTCACTTTTCACATTCATCTTGAGTGAAAGATGGAGTGACTTCAGTACAAATGCAAAGCGTGGAAAGCAATTTCTTAGCCAAAAAAAAAAAAGTCACAGACTAAACCTAATCAAAGTATTTTACAGACTTTATTACAAAATACCATAAAATCTGCCTTCACTTAAGGTCTCTCCCCAGAGAGAGCTCTCTCCCAGTTCTCTCACCTCTTCCAGAGAGCCAACTGGTTGGATGTCTTTGGGCATAACGGTGAATCTCTTAGCATGGATGGCACACAGATCAGTATCTTCAAACAAACCCACCAGCTACGCGTTTCACCAGCCTCCTGAAAAGCACTAATGGCTGTGCTCTGAAACCTCAAGTCGTTTTGAAATCCTGGGCGATTCCTCACCATCCTCTGGAAAGGCAGTTTCTGGATGAGAAGCTCAGTCAGTTTCTGGTAATGACGAAGGGCCCGGCCCTGCAGTGATGCGGTTTCTTCACCCCATTGGCAGAGGGGGCTCTTCTCCTGGCAGCTTGAGCGGCCAGCTGTTTGCGGAGGTGAAGGTGGAGCCAGTGGAACCCAGCAGTCAGCTTGGTTCGGACCATTCTCTTTCACACAATCCCTGAGTGGGGCCACTTGTACTGCCCCGGGAGAAGCCGCAGTCGCCCGGCAAAGGAAATGTGCTCCTTCAACGAACAATCAAACTGCTCTGCACCTAAATTATATTTTGTTATTAATTTCTTGTCGAATTCTGTTGGTGTCAGAAAAGTGATCTCTATGAGACTAATTTTTTAAAGTCATTTTTGCTTGCCCTGTGGCTACATATGTGGCCAATCCCATGTGTGCTTGAAAATAATGAATTATCAAATTACTGGGTACAAGGCTCTCTCTATACAGACAAATATCCATTAGACCAAGTTTATTAGTTATGTTGTTCAAATATTTTATATCCTTGCTGACATTTTTGTCTACTTGGTATATCAATTGCTGAAAGAAGTTAATATCTCCCCTTATGATGATGGGTTCATACATTTGTTTGGTACTTTGGTTAAATTTTGCTTTAGGTGTTTGGTGCTATATTTTAGTACGCATAGAATTATTGTATCCTCTTGGTAATTTGAAGCTTTTGTTATTATACACTGGTCCTCTTTAATGATTCTCTTCAACCTTAAAATCTATTTTATCTTAAAATCTATTTTTGTATATTTGTTTGCTTTTGGTAATCGTCTCCTCAATAGAAAGGCTGTTATATAATATCCATATATTTATTACATTTATACAATCTTTTTATTATCCCTTACCTTTTTTTTAATAGACTTTATTTCTAGAAGAGTTTAAGGTTTATAGAAAATTTCAAAGATAGTGTAGAGTTTCCATATGCTTCCTTACTCAAGTTCCCCCATTGTTAACATCTTACATTAGTATGATACATTTGTTACAATTAACGAACCAACACTGATTCATTATTATTAACTGAAATTTATAGTTTATTCAGATTTCCTTAGTTTTTACTTTTTCTCCTCCAGGATCCCATCCTAGATACCACATTCATTTAGTATCATGTCTCCATACGCTCCTACTGGCTGTGACAGTTTCTCAGACTTTCCTTGTGGGTTTTTTTTTTTTTTTATGACTTCAACAGTTTTCAGGAGTGCTAGTCAAATATTTTGTAGGATGCTCCTCTATTGGAATTGATATGATATTTTTCTCATAATTAGACTTGGGTTATGAGTTTTAGGGAGGAAGATTATAAAGTGCCATTCTCATCATACCATATCAAGGCTGCATTCTAGCAACATGATTTACTACTCTTGACATTGACCTTGATCACCTGGCTGGGATAGTATTTGTCAGGTTTCTCTACTATAATGTTACTCTTTTCTCCGCCTTTCCATAGTGTGCTTTTTGGAAGGAAGTCATTATGCACAGCCAACACTTAAGGAGTGGGGAGTTATGTCACATCTCCTTGCTGGGGAGAATTCACATAACTTACTTGTAATTGTTAGCAAAGGAAATAAGTTCCTTCTCCCCCATTTATTTATTTAATCGTTTAGATCATGGACATATATTTTATACTTTGGGTTATAATCCAATACTACTTTATTATGTTGCTGAAACTGCTCCGGTTTTTGCTATTGCAAACTCATTCATTTGGCTCCTGTGCTCCTTTAGAGAGAAAGGGGTGTGTGCGTGTGTGTGTGTGTGTGTGTGTGTGTGTGTGTGTGTTTGTAATTCTTTACTTTCTGGCACTACAAGATTCTCCAGGATTATCATTTATATTTCTTATCCCAGTCCTAGAACCAGCCATTTAGACAAGGATCTCTAGATCCTCTTATCAGAGAATGGCATTAGAAACCAAATCTGGACACTAGGTAAGTTTGTTACTCCTGAGTTACCATTGTTTCTAGACCTCTCAGCAGACAGAGCAAAAAAACATATGTGACTATATTAGCTGATTATATATACATATATATGTATTTTTATGTGTAACCATTTATATCTGTATTAAGCTAACAAAAGTTCATACTAGTGTCTCCAACCCTATCTTCTGATAGATTTCTTCACCCTTATCTTTCAGTTTTCTATTTCTTCACTTCTCTTATTGGAATTTAAATTCTAAAAGTGTTTGAAATTATCTGAATGTACCTTAAATGTAATGATCCATTCTAATTTAATGAATGCAATATCTTTATCTGTTTGAAAATATTGTTTTCATTTTAATTGTCTTCTTCCTTCATAGTCTCTGTTTCTCCGGGTTACTGAGCCTCCGCTCCCTCTGTCATTTGCTTATTTAATCACCGTATTTTATATGCGATGTTTTCTTCATGTGTCTCTGGGTCCTTGATTATCTACTCATTTTTAAAAGTAGGATATATAATATCTGCTTGGAAGCTCTGAGCATGTGGGTGGAACATGTCAATTGTAAGCATCACTCTAAAACAGGACATCTTAGCCTTTTTTGTGCCACTAATCACTGTGACAGTCTAGTGAAGTCCACGTACCCGTCTTAGAATTATGTTTTGAACTATACAAAACAGAATACATAGGATTAAAAAGGAACACATTTTATTTAAAATGAAAACAAGTTCTACAAAATACAGTTATTAAAATTTATTAAAAATCAGTGATACATATGTGTATTGATTACTAGTACAGTGAATAATATATAGTGGCATGTCTGATAACTACTTTAATTTCAATAATGAATGTAAACAATATTTTGAGATATCTGCAACACTAGAATGTGATAGACATCATTCAGTTATCACTGGATTTATTTGCTAATATTTTATTTAGGATTTTTGCACATATGCTTATGAGAGAGATCAGCTTGCAATTTTCTTTTTTTGTAATGTTTTTGTCAGATTTCAGTATCAAAGTTATTTTGTCTTCAGAAAATTACTTAGGATGGATCCTACTTTTTTCTGGTTTTCTGGAATAATTTCTATGAGGTTAATTTATTTATTAGATTTGTGAGATTAGTTTTTAAATAGTTGGAAAAATTGAATGGTGAAGTGATTTGGATCTGGAGATTGTTTTGTGTGAGGGTTTTAAATTATGTACTCAATTTCTTCAATAGACAGTAGTTTTAATCCTGTAATCAGTTGCTTGGTTTTTCTGACATGACCAGACTCTTCCTCAACATTATCTAAGGGCTTTTCATGAGTCACCCCACTAGTAGAAACTCAGGTATACTAGTGACATAATAATAAAAAGTTATGAATAACAAAAGACACTCCTATTAGGAGACTCCGAGGATTTTGGAAGCTCTGTGTCAGGAAAGCAGAACCAAAGAAAAAAGTCCAGGTAGATTCTTTCTTCTTGCACAGGTTGTTAGGGAATTTCTAGGTTTTTTTTTTTTTTTTTTTTCATTTCTCCTAGCTTATTTCCACTGTATTCAGAGAACATACTGTAAATCATTAAAATTTGTTGAGAAATGTTCTTTGACCTAGAATATGATTGATTTTGATTAATATTCCATATACACTTGAGAAGAATGTGTACTCTGCAGTGGTTGGGTGTAATGGTTTAGAAATGTCAACACGATCAAATTTATTTTTAATTGTTACTTTAGAGATTTTTGCATGGAAACTGTACTTGTTCTCGCTATGATTGTGGAATTATCTATTTCTCCTTTTAGTTCTCAGAATTTTTGCTTTATACATATGGTGAAGCTACATTATTTGGGGCATATAGCTTTAGAATTCTAACATTTCCCTGGCAGATTGATTTCTTCATCTTAATGAAATATCCCAATTTTTGTGCAGTTATGCTTCTTGCCCTAAAGTCTACTTTGATGTTAAAAGAGTAATAGCAGCTTTCTTTTCTTTTTCATCAGCTTTGTTAGGGAAGCCATCACCGTAATCATAATACAGAATAATTTCATCACCCTGAAGTTTCCTAGTGCCCATTAGGAGTTATTCTGTTGCCCCTCAATATGTACTCCTGGCAACAATCAATGTGTTTCTATCTTTCCTAACATTTTATATAAGTGGAATCCTATGGTATGTAGTCTTTACCATCTCCTTTTGTTCATTTAGCATGATTATTTGAGATTCAGCATGTTTTTGTGGGTCTTAGTTGTTTGTTCTTTTCTATTGCTAAATAATATCACTTGGTATTGATGGGACACAAATTTTGCCAGATTTGGCCTTTCAAACTGGTTCTGTGTCATGTTGACATGTTCTCAACATTCTTGGATCATTTCCTTGCTTTCTGGCAAAACAAGATGTTCTTGGCTCATTTTATACCTCTCCAACCCAGCTCTAGATTCTTTCCTTCCTTCCTTCCTTCCTTCCTTCCTTCCTTCCTTCCTTCCTTCCTTCCTTCCTTCCTTCTTTCCTTCCTTCCTTCCTTCCTCCCTCCCTCCCTCTCTTTCTTTCTCTCTTTCTCTCTCTTTCCCTTTCCTTCCTTCCTTCTTTCCTTCCTTCCTTTCTTTCTGTCTTTCTTTCTTTCTTTCTTTCTTTCTTTCTTTCTTTCTTTCTTTCTTTCTTTCTTTCTTTCTTTCTTTCCTTCTTTCCTTCCTTCTTTCTTTCTTTCTTTCTTTTTTGAGACAGGGTCTCGCTCTGTCACCCAGGTTGGAGTGCAGTGTCGTGATCACGGCTCACTTCAGCCTCGACCTCCCAGGCCTAAGTGCTCCTCCCACCTCCTCCTCCTGAATAGCTGGAACCATAGGCATATGCCACCATGCCCAGCTAATTTTTGATAGAGATAGCATTTTGCCATGTGCTCAGGCTAGTCTCAAACTCCTGGGCTCAAGCAATCCTCCGACCTTGGCCTCCCAAAGTGCTGGGATTACAGGCATGAGCCACCATACCTGGGCCTTCTCTTTTTTTTTTTTTTTTTTTAACTTGTATTTTAGGTTCAGGGAAACATGTGCAGGTTTGACACATAGATAAATTGTGTGTCTTAGGGGTTTGGTGTACAGATTATTTCATCACCCAGGTCATAAGCCCAGTACTTGATAGGTAGTTTTTTTATTCACCCCCCTCCTTTCACCCTCCACCCTCAAGTAGGCCCCAGAGTCTGTTGTTCGCTTCTTTGTGTCTATTTGTACTCAGTGTTTAGCTCCTACGTTTAAGTGAGAATACACAGTATTTGGTTTTCTGTTTCTGCATTAGTTTGCTTAGGTTAATGGCCTCGAGCTCCATCCATATTCCTGCAAAGGACATAATCACATTCTTTTTATAGTTGTATAATATTCTATGGTGTATATACACTACATTTTCTTTATGCACTCTATCACTGGTGGGCATTTAAGTTGATTACATATCTTTGCTATTGTGAATACTGCTGTGATGAACACATTCATGCATGTGACTTTATGGTAGAATGATTCATATTCCTTTGGGTATATACCCAATAATGGGATTGCTGGATCAAATGAAAATTCTGTTTTGAGTTCTTTGAGAAATTGCCAAATCGATTTCCATAATGGCTGAACAAATTTACATTCCCTCCAGCAATGTATAAGCATTCCCTTTTGCCTGAAACCTTGCCAGCATTTCTTATTTTTTGACTTTTTAATAAAAGCCCTCTGACTGGTGTGAAATGGTATCTCATTGTGGTTTGGTTTGCATTTCTCTAATGATTAATGATGTTGAGTATTTTTTTATATGCTTGTTGGCCACATGTATGTCTTCCTTTGAACAGCATTCATTAATTTCCTTTGCCCACTTTTCAATGGGGTCATTTGGTTTTTGCTTGTTAATTTGTTTACATTTCTTACAGATTCTGATATTAGATCTTTGTTGAATACATAATTTGCAAATATTTTCTCCCATTCTGCATGTTGTCTGTTTACTCTGTTGATAGTTTCTTTGGCTGTACAGAAGCTCTTTGGTTTAATTAGGTCCCATCTGTCAATTTTTATTTTTGTTTCAATTGCTTTTGGCTACTTCTTCATGAAATCTTTGCCAGGGCCTATGTCCAGAATAGTATTTCCTAGATTATCTTCCAGAGTGTTTTTTATAGTTTTAGATTTTACTTTTAAGTCTTCAATGCATCTTCAGTTGATTTTTGTATATGGTGTAAAAAAGGGAAGCATCAGCTTTAATCTTGTGCATATGGCTAGATGCTATTCCAACACCATTTACTGAATACAGAGTCCTTTCCCCATTGCTTGTTTTTGTCAGCTTTGTCAAGGATCAGATGGTTGTAGGTGTGCAGTATTATTTCTGGACTCTCTATTCTGTTCCATTTGTTTATGTGTCTGTTTTTGTACTAGTATCATGCTGTTTTGGTTAGTATAGCCTTGCAGTATAGGTTGAAGTCACATAATGTGATGCCTCTAGCTTTATTTATTTATTTATTTTTAATTTAATTAATTTTTTTTTTTTTTTGAGACAGAGTCTTGCTCTGTCGCCCAGGCTGGAGTGCAGTGGCGTGATCTCGGCTCACTGCAACCTCCACCTCCTGGGTTCAAACGATTCTCCTGCCTCAGCCTCCTGAGTAGCTGGAATTACAGGCACCCACCACCACGCCCAGCTAATTTTTGTAGTTTTTAGTAGAGACAGGGTTGCACCATGTTCATCAGGCTGGTCTCGAACTTCTGACCTCAGGTGATCTGCCTCCCTTGGCCTCCCAAAGTGCTGGGATTACAGGCATGAGCCACCGCACCTGGCCCCAGCTTTGTTCTTTTTGCTTAGGATTGTCTTGGCTATTTGAGCTCTTTTTTGGTTCCATATGAATTTTAAAACAGCCTTTTCTAATTATCTGAAGAATGTCACCAGTCGTTTGATAGAAATAGCATTTAATCTGTAAAATTGCTTTGTGAAGTATGGCCATTTTAACAATAATGACTCTTCCTATCCTTGAGCATGGAATGTTTTCCCATTTGTTTGTGTTATCTCTGATTTCTTTGAGTGGTGTTTTGTAATTTTTGTTGTAGAGAACTTTCATCTTGCTAGTTAGCTGTATTCCTAGATATTTAATTCTTTTTGTGGCTATTGTGAATGAGATCAGATTCTCGATTTGGCTCCCAACTTGGATGTCGGTGTATAGAAATGCTACTGATGTTTGAACATTGATTTTGTATCTTGAAACTTCGATGAAATTTTCTATTAGATCTAGGAGCTTTTGGGCAGAGACTATGGGGTTTTCTAGGTATATAATCATATTGTGTGCAAACAAAGATAATTTGACTTCCTCTCTTCTTATTTGGATGCCTTTTATTGCTTTCTCTTGCCTGATTGCTCTGTCTAGGACTTCCAGTATTATGTTGAATAGGAGTGATGAGTGTGAGTATCCTGACTTTGTTCCAATTATCAACGGGAACGCTTCCAGCTTTTGCCCATTCGGAATGATATTGGCTGTGGGTCTGCCATATGTGGCTCTCATTATTCTGAGGTGTGTTCTTTCAATACCTAGCTTGTTGAGGGTTTTTAACATGAAGCGATGTTCAATTGTATTGAAGGCCTTTTCTGCATCTATTGTGATGATCATGTGTTTTTTGTTTTTAGTTCTGTTTATATGGTGAACCATTTATTGATTTGCATATGTTGAACCAACCTTGCATCCCAGGATTAAAGCCTACTTGATTGTGGTGGATTAGTTTTTTGATTTGCTGCTGGATTCAATTTCCTAGTATTTTGTTGACAATTTTTGCTTCTGTGTTCATCAAGGATATTGGAGTGAAGTTTTCTTTTTTTTATTGCTTCTCTGCCAGGTTTTGGTATCAGGATCATGCTGGCCTCATAGAACGAGTTAGGGAGGAGTTCCTCCTCCTCAGTTTTTTGAAACAGTTTCAGTATAAATGGTACCACCTCTTCTTTCTACATTTGGTAGTATTTGGCTGTGAATTCATCTGGTCCTGGGCCTTTTCCGTTTGGTGTATTTTTTATTACTGATTCAATTTCAGAACTCATGATTGGTCTGTTCAGGGATTCAGTTTCTTCCTGGTTCAATCTTAGGAGGTTGTATGTTTCCAGGAATGTGTCTGTTTATTCTAGGTTTTCTAGTTTGTGTGCATAGAGGTGCTTATAGTAGCCCTCTGAAGAATTGTTTGTATTTCTGTGAGGTCAGTGTTAATGTCCCCTTTGTCATTTCTGTTTGCGTTTATTAGGATCTTCTCTCTTTTTTTATTAGTCTAGCTAGTGGTTGTCAATCTTATTTATTCTTTCAAATAACCATCTTCTGCATTTGCTGGTTTTTTGTATGGTTTTTTGTCTCATTTTCCTTCAGTTCAGCTATTATTTTTGTTATTTCTTATCTTCTGCTAGCTTTGTGGTTGATTTGCTCCTATTTCTCTAGTTCCTCTACTTATGATGTTAGGTTGCTAATTTGAGACCTTTCCAACTTTTTCATGTGGGCATTTAGTGCTATAAACTCTCTTAACACTGCTTTAACTGTGTCTCAGAGATTCTGGTATGTTGAATCTTTGTTCTCATTAGTTTCAAAGAATTTCTTGATTTCTGCCTTAATTTCATTGTTTATCCTGAAGTAATTCAGGAGCAGGTTAATTTCAATGTAATCATATGGTTTTGAGTAATTTTTCTTAGTATTGATTTCTATTTTTATTGCACTGTGGTCCAAAAGTGTATTTGGTATGATTTTGTTTTAGTCTGCTGAGGACTGTTTTATGGCTAATTGTGTGGTCAATTTTAGAGTATGTGCCATGTGCAGATGAGGAGAATGTATATTCTGTGTTTTGGGGTGAAGAGTACTGTAAAGATCTATCAGATCTATTTGTTCCAATGTTGTGTTTAGGTCCTGAGTATCTTTGTTAATTTCCTGAATCTATGATCTGTCTAATACTGTCAGTGGATTGTTGAAGTCTCCCATTATTATGTTGGGAGCCTATGTCTCTTTGTAGGTCTCTAAGAACTTGCTTTATTAATTTGGGTACTCTTGTGTTGGGTGTATGTGTATTTAGGATAGTCAGGTCTTCTTGTTGAATTGAACCTTTTACCTTTATTTAATGTCCTTCTTTGTCTTTTTGATTGTTGTTAGTTTAAAGTATCTTTTGTATGAAATTAGAATAGCAACCCTTACTCTTTTCTGTTTTTATTTGCTTAGTAGATTTTTCTCCATTCTTTGGATCCAGCTTATGGTGTCTGTATTAGTCAGGGTTCTCCAGAGGAACAGAACTAATAGGGTATATGTATATATGAAAGGGATTTTATTAGGGAGAATTGGCTCACACAATCACAAGGCAAAGTCCCATAATAGGCCATTTGCAAGCTGGAGAAGAAAGAAGCCAGTAGTGGCTCAGTCCGAGTCCAAAAGCCTCAAAAGCAGGGAAGCTGACAGTACAGCCTTCAGTCTGTGGCTGAAGGCCTGAGAGCCCCTGGCAAATCACTGGTATAAGTCCAAGAATCCAAAGGTCAGAGAACCTCGAGTCTGATGTCCAAAGGCAGGAGAACCAGAAGGAAGCATCCAGAATAGGAGACAGATGAAAATCAGAAGACTCAGCAAGTCAGCTTATCCCACCTTCTTTTGCCTGCCTTGTTCTAGCCATGTTGGCAGCTGATTGGATGGTGCTGACTCACATTGAGGGTGGGTCTTCCTTTCCCAGCGCATTGACTCAAATGTCAGTCTCCTCTGGTAACACCCTCACAGACACACTCAGAAACAATACTTTACCAGCTATTTAGGCATCCATCAATCCAACCAAATTGACACCTAAGATTAACAATCACAGTGCCATTAAATTTGAGATGGGTCCCTTGTAGACAGCATGCAGTTGGGCCTTGCTTCTTTATCCAACTGTGCCTTTTAATTGGGACATTTAGCCCATTTACATTCAAGGTTAATGTTGATATATGTGAGTTTGATCCTGTCAATGGGTTGTTAGCTACTTATTCTGCAGACTTGATATGTGGTTGTTTTATAGTGTCAATGTCTATGTATTTAAGTGTGTTTTTGTGGTGGCCAGTAATGGTCTTTCCATTCCATATTTAGTACTCCCTTAAGGACTTCTTATAAGGCAGGTCTCTTGTTAATGAATTTCCTCAGCATTTGCTTTGTGAAAAGGATCTTATTTCTCCTTCACTTATAAAGCTGAGTATGGCTGGATATAAAATTCTTGGTTGGAATTTCTGTTCTTCAACATTGCTGAATATAGGACTCAAATCTCCTCTGGCCTGTAATATTTCTGCTTAAAGGTCCACTGTTAGCCTAATAGGGTTCCCTTTGTAGGTGACCTGCCACTTCTCTTTAGCTGCCTTTAACATTTTTATTTCATTTCATTGTTGGAGAATCTGATGAGTATGAGTATTGGGGATGATGATCTTGTATAGTATCGTGCATGAGTTCTCTGCATTTCCTGGATTTGAATGTTATCCTGTCTAGTGAGGTTTGGGAAATGGCATCCTCAGATGTGTTTTCCAAGTTTCTTGCTTTCTCTCCCTGTCTTTCTGGGATGCCAGTGAGTCATAGATTTGGTCTTTTTACGTAATACCATATTTCTCTGAAGTTTTCTTTATGCTTCTTTATTTTTGTCTGACTGAAGTTATTTTGCAGAGACAGTCTTTGAGTGCTGAGATTTTGTCCTCAGCTTGGTCACTTTTGTTGTTAATACTTGTGATTGCATTATGAAGTTCTTGAAGTGAGTTTTTTCAGTTCTAACAATTCAGTTCAGTTCTTTCTTAAAATAGCTATTTCATCTTTTATCTCTGTGCCCATGTTTCTTTTTGTTGTTGTTGTTGTTCTTTTTTTGGGGGGGTAGGGGATATTCTGATTCATAGGTTCTCTCTGGCAGGGACCACAGATGACATACAGGTCATATCCTTGCTGGGTCAGCCTGAATCTGCTGTCCGAGTGCTTCCTGGGGGAAAATGGGGTTGCACCTGCCCACAGAGTTAAGGCAGAAGTGGGACCACTGAGCTGGAAGCTGTAGCAGGTGTGGCCCATCTGGCTGCCAGAGGTGGGAGTGGATGAGTTGCCTGCCCTGCTGTCTGGCTGTTTCCGGGACACACCCGTCAGCAAATTCAGGCAGAATTAGGACTGCCGGGCTGGAAGCTCTAGCAGGCATGGCTTGTTTGGCTATGAGAGGCAGTAATGGGTAGAATTACCCATTCTGCCATCTGAGTGTTTCCCAGCACAACGGAAAGCTGTGCCTGACAGCAACCAGTATTCTGACTCTAAGGGAGTTCTAGAGGTTGGGAAGCCCAAGACCAAGATGCTGGCAGATTTGATGTCCGGTGAGGGCCTGCTTCCAGGTTCATAGATGGTGCATGCTCACTGTATCCTCACATGGTGGAAGGGGTCCCAGCTCTAGATTCTAACTTGAAATTTAACTTTAAATTTTAACTTAAAAAATTTTGCCTTAGAGAGTTTTTTACTCATGCAAATTCTGTGTTTTCAGGAGTAAATATTTTGAGAGCCAAAGATAGCTTCGAAATCTCAGACGAAAGTTTTTGGTTTTCTTTCCTTTTTTTCACCTCTACCCAGAACTTAGAACATGACAGACATTTTTTTTTTCTGTTTGCCTCTCTGTGGGATTTTCATTTCATTTAAACTATGCTTCTTCTTATTAAAGTAGCCAGTGATGTACAGGTAAATATTTAGCA
The DNA here is from genome assembly GCF_028885655.2 of Pongo abelii. Classification (NCBI taxonomy): domain Eukaryota; kingdom Metazoa; phylum Chordata; class Mammalia; order Primates; family Hominidae; genus Pongo; species Pongo abelii. The sequence goes on from NC_071998.2 coordinate 36,481,186, forward strand.
AATTACTGTCTGACAAGAAAAAGTGCCCTACTTTATAGCCTATGTGGATTTGTCACTATGGCTTATTTAAAGCCACTAGTATGAAGCCATTAAGCTGGCAAAATTCCTGAAAATGTTACAATTGATTTTCACAAATAAGTACACTCCCTCAGCTTGGCGTTATGTGGGTTAGACTCTGAGGCCATCTAGTCTGTACAATCCCACAACTTAGAACACAGTCCCCTCCTTCCTGTGAACTTCTATGTGTGAAACCTCTTGGTCACAGAGTTCTATACATGTACTCAAGGGATGTGGAAGTTTCAGTAATCATTTTCCTTCATAGACGGGTTTGTTTTGCTTTGTTCTTAGCCTCAGATGATTCTTACCTCTTCCATTATCTTTCATTGATTTAAAAGTATGTGTGTATATGTCTGTATGTGTGTGCTCTTGTACCCAACATCCCCAGATGTTTTATATCTGGAGGTTTCCAGAATTCATGTCTGTCATATTGCTAGAAGTGGATGCCTGTAAATAACTTTCTCTTGAGATACTAATCCACCAAAATCTTAATTAGTTGCCATAGGCAATAATTTTAAAAGATTTTATTTACAAACTAAACACATGACAGTATCTATTAAAAATGCTGTCTTCCACATACATTGCTAATGGATTATGTAAAGAATGCAAAACGTATGCATTTAGCACCATTCTCATAATAAACACTTCAAAATGTCAAGCATCATTATCCATGAATGAGTTTATGATGCATTCTATACATTGCCTGAAGGAGTGGTTTTCAAACAGCTTTCAGACTTTCTGTATGAAAGTCTTATAGTCCCATGAATTTGTTTCAGGACACTGGAATGGACAAAGAGGATTGATAAGGGGCCTATTCCAGCTTTCAACTTGTATTGGACATCAGTATAAGATTTTGTTTGAAGACCAGTTTCATAGCTATTAAAAATTTGCAACTCCCTTTTTTTTATTTTGACTTCCATCTCTAGAGGCTCGGAGATGTAACCTCTGAGAGAATTTAGGCCGTATTATAAATAACCTGTGTTTCTTAACTGGGTCTGTATTTATTCAGGCTGCATGTTGTAATTTCCACAAATTCCATCCTACCAGACAGGATTGACACAGGAAGAGCTGGTGAATATTGTGTAGCTCCTGTCATGAAAATGTTTCTGGGTCCTTAGAATGCTTGCAAGTTGTGTATGGTTGCCATGGACAATTTGCTGCCTTAAAAATCTTTTGCTGCCTTAAAAATCTTTTTTTAAGTCAGCCGAGAACCATTTTTAGTATCTCATTTGCTTGTTACCTTCTTTGGAGTCTCTATCAAACAGATAAATCATTAAAGGGAAGATAACATTAAAGGAAACCATTAGCAGAAAAAAAAGGGAGAAAAGAAAACCATAAATGACCTCCTTGAAAGTCAAGAGCTCACTGAGATCCTTTCAGCAGCATAAGTAGCCACTTCTTTCTTAAGTACCTATAATGTGTATGTATGTATGTGTGTTTTTGTGAGTGTGTATGTGTGTGTTTCAAGACTTTAGTATTTGATCTTTTAAATGAATTCAAGTGCACAATTTGAAAATGGGACTTGGAGGTAGTGAGTTAAATAAAAGCCTTGGTTATCTTGTTCCCCACAGTACATCTGGAAGCCCATTGTTTTCTCAGCATAATTGGGAACAGAAGGGATAAAGTCTTGTAATGTTTGCTTTTTACCCAGCCTCTCTACACTCTCACTCTTGCTGATATGAACCCATCCAGGATTTTATAGTGTTTTTTCTCTCTCAAATGTTAAGTACAGCTAACATGCAACTTATACCAAAACTTAACTCCTTCAGTTATTCAGTCTCATCAAATCAACATAGGGAGGAAAATTATACATCAAGGGCCAAACCCACTCAGAGAAAAAGAACTAAATATACATGTATTCGAGTTTGAAAAAAAATAATAGCTTTGATGAATTTGTGCTTGCTAAAAAGTTGGCGGGGGGGAATGGAAAACTGTCATCATCTGAAAGGTGGAAAGTTATTTTTTTTTTTACCTTTTTAGTACAGATATTGTTCAATGACTAACACTCGGCAACACCTCTAGGTGCCAGACCTGGGCATCATCATTGCCTTCTCCTTCTCCCTTTCCTCCAGCATTATATTAGTAAGGAGTCTCCTGAGAAATGGTAACAGTGGACATATGATTAAATATATTAATAAGAAAGTGGTCTATATAAAAATACATATGTATGTAAATATATATCTTATTGGTACATCTGAAAGCCCACTGTATTCTTAGCATAACTGGGAAGGGATAAAGCCTTGTCATGTTGGCCCTTTACCAAAGCTCTCTTATTGATATCAACCCATCCAGGGTTTTATATTGTTTTTTTCCTCCAGTGGGCTTCCAGATGTCTCTTTCTAAATCTATCTATCTATCTATCTATCTATCTATCTATCTATCTATCTATCCAGGGTTACAGTGAAATTAAATGAGATCAGGTGTGTGCAATAGTTATAGATAGATAGATAATTGTTGATAATTTATTGATTATTACAAGGAATTTGTTCACATGATTATGGAGGCTGATATGGTTTGGCTCTGTGTCCCCACCCAAATCTCATCTCAAATTATACTCCCATAATTCCAATGTGTTGTGGAGGGACCTGGTGGGAGATAAGTTGAATCATGGTGGAGGTTTCCCCCATACTGTTCTCATAGTACTGATTAAGTCTCATGAGATCTGATGGTTTTATCAGGGGTTTCCGCTTTTGTATCTTTCTCATTTTCTCCTGCCACCACTATGTAAGAAGTGCCTTTTGCCTTACGTCATGATTCTGAGGAGGCCTCCCAGCCATGTGGAACTGTAAGTCCAATTAAGCCTCTTTTTCTTCCCAGTGTTGGGTGTGTCTTTATCAGCAGTGTGAAAAGGGACTAATACAGTAAATTGGTACTAGGAGAGTGGGCTGTTGCTGAAAAGATACTCAAAAATGTGGAAGCGACTTTGGAACTGGGTAACAGGCAGAGGTTGGAACAGTTTGGAGGGCTCAACAGACAGGAAAATGTGAGAGAGTTTGGAACTTCCTAGATACTTGTTGAATGGCTTTGACCAAAAGCCTGGCAACGATATGGACAATAAGGTCCAGGCTGAGGTGGTCTTAGATGGAGATGAGGAACTTGTTGGGAACTGGGGCAAAGGTGACTCTTGTTATGTTTTGGCAAAGAGACTGGTGGCATTTTGCCCCTGCCCTAGAGATTTGTGGAACTTTAAACTTGAGAGACATGATTTAGAGTATCTGACAAAAGAAATTTCTAAGCAGCAAAGCGTTCAAGATATGACTTGGGTGCTGTTAAAGGCATTCAGTTTTATAAGGGAAGCAGAGCAGCCTGATAATGCAATAGAAAAGAAAAACTCATTTTCTGAGGAGAAATTCAAGCTTACTGCAGAAATTTGCATAAGTAACGAGGAGCCGAATGTTAATCCTGAAGATAATGGGGAAAACGTCTTCAGGGCATGTGAGAGGATGTCACAGCAGCCCCTCCAATCACAGGCCCAGAGGCCTAGGAGAAAATGGTTTCATGGGCCAGGCCCGGATCCCCTTGTTGTGTGCTGTGCGCAGCCTAGGAACTTGGTACCTTGTGTCACAGCCACTCCAGCTGTGGCCGAAAGGGGCCAAAGTAGAGATGGGGCCATGACTTCAGAGGGTGCAAGCCTCAAGTGTTGGCAGCTTCCATGTGGTGTTGAGCCTGTCAGTGCACAGAAGTCAAGAATTGAGGCTTGGGAACCTCCATCTAGATTTCAGAGGATGTATGGAAATGCGTGGATACCTAGAGAGAAGCTTGCTGCAGGGGCAGGGTGCTCATGGTGAACCTCTGCTAGGGCAGTGTGGAAGGGAAGTGTGGGGTCAGAGCCTTCACATGGAGTCCCTCCTGGGGCACTGACTAGTGGGGCTTTGAGAAGAGGGCCACTGTCCTCCAGATGTCAGAATGGTAGATCCACTGACAACTTGCAACATTTGCCTGGAAAAGCCACAGACGCTCAATACCAGCCTGTGAAAGCAGCTTGGAGGGAGGCTGCACCCTGCAAAGCCACAGGGGTGGAGCTGCCCAAGACCATGAGAACCCACCTCTTGCATCAGCATGACCTGGATGTGAGACCCAGAGTCAAAGGGATCATTTTGGAGCTTTAAAATTGGACTGCCCTGCTGGATTTTGGACTTGCATGGGCCCTATAACCCCTTTGTTTTGGTCAATTTCTCCCATTTGGAACAGGTTGTACTTACCCAATACCTGTACCCCCATTGTATCTAGGAAATAACTAGCTTGCCTTTGATTTTACCAGCTCATTGGCTGAAGGGACTTGCCTTGTCTCAAATGAGCCTTTGGACTGTGGATTTTTGGGTTAATGCTGAAATGAGTTAAGGCTTTGGGGGTCTTTTGGGAAGGCATGATTGGTTTCAAAATGTGAGGACATGAGATTTGGAGGGGACAGGGGCGGAATGATATGGTTTGGCTCTGTGTCCCCACCCAAATCTCATCTTGAATGGTACTCCCATAATTCCTATGTGTTGTGGGAGGGACCTGGTGGGAGATAATGTGAATCATGGAGGCAGTTTCCCCCATACTATTCTCATGGTAGTGATTAATTCTCACAAGATCTGATGGTTTTATCAAGGGTTTCTGCTTTTGCATCTTCTTCATTTGCTCTTGCCACGGCCATGTAAGAAGTGCCTTTTGCTTCTTACCATGATTCTGAGGCATTCTCAGTCATGTGGAACTGTAAGTCCAATTAAACCTCTTTTTCTTCCTAGTCTTGGGTGTGTCTTTATCAGCAGCATGAAAATGGATGGATACAGAGGCTGAGAAGTCCTACAATCAGCCACCAACAGGCTAGAGACCAGGAGAGCCAGTGGTGTAGTTCCAGTCTTCGTCCAAAGGCCTGAAAACCAGGAAAGCTGATGGTATAAGTTCAGGTCTGAATTCAGGAGAAAACCAATGTCTCAGCTTGAAGACAGGCAAGGATAGAGAATTCTCCCTTTCTCCACAGTTTTGCTCTATTTAATCCCTCAGTGGATTGAATGATGCCAACCCATACTGGGTTGGGCAACCTGCTTTGCTCAGTCTATGGACTCAAATGCGAATTTATCTAGAATGCTTTCACAAACACACTCAGAAATAATGTTTAACCAAGTATCTGAGCATCCCATGTCCCAGCCAAGTTGACAAACAAAATTACCCATCACAAAAATTATAAGGCACTAAATCATGTGGACTCTGCTTTCTGCTATCTGTCAAATCTATCTGTTCTCCTCTTCCATCGTGCCTCTTGTCTTAATTCAGTTCCCCAAATCCTCTCTCTCTCTCTTTCTTTCTGTCTCTCTTTCTCTCTCTCACTCTCCAGCTTCCTAAATTATATCCATGCTCTCATTTTGCTAATTTTCAACAGGGTGTGTTGTGGAAAATAATGTGGTGCAATGGCAAGTGAGCTAGTCTGAGACTCGTAAGCCTTGTGAGTTGTTAGACCCTGTGCAAGTCATTCAGCTTTTCCCAGTTCCCAAGTTTCATTAAAGAAATAATTTATATGAAAGTTTTGTCACATAAATGACATAAATATATCTCAAAGTTTTGCAAACTGTGGGGAGCTATACAAACATAACATAAGAATGATATATTATTGTATATAGGTTATTTTCTGTGCTTTAAGAATGGAACTTGAAAGCACCTAGATACCTCTTTGGATGCAGAATTTGAATCTTCTGATTCTGTCTCTCAGAGTTAGGGACATGCATTGAGTTAGAGAGGTTAAGTTTCATTTGTTCTTTGAAGAAGAAAGAGTATATCATATATGCTCAATGTACCAATTTTTATAACCATTTTATACAGGCATTATATTCTAGAGTCACAGTAGTGCATGATGCTTAAAACTATGGACTTGGAGGCAGACTTCCTGGCTTCGATCTAGTACCTGGCTGTGTGATTTTGGTTTAGTGCACTAAGTAAACCAAGTTTTGGTTTCTTCAACTTCAAAATAGAGATAATATTTTCTTAGCATTATGGTAAAATTTAAATAAGATCAGGTGTGTGCAACAGTTATAAATATCAGCCCCAAAACTGAGGCATGTAAGAGGTAGATTTTTATTTTAATAACTCAATTTAATTTGTTTTTAGACCTCCCACTCCACCTGGCTGTTTTGTAAATTAACCTCAGCCCTTTGTAGATTGCCTCTCTACTCTCAGGGTTGTTCCAAGTTCCAGAACACTGTTCTTAATAGATATATAAGGTGAGTTGTATGTGTAACTTTAAATTTTCTAGAAGCCACATTTCAAAAACTTAGAAGAAACACATGAATTTAATTTTGATGATATATTTCATTTAACCCAACATATTTAAATATGATCAATTCAGCATATAATCAATATCAAAAATTAATGAGGTGTTTTATATTAATTGTTTTGTATGAAGTCATTGAAGGCTGGTATGTATTTTACATTCTTAGCACATTGCAATTCAGAGTAGTCACATTTCATGTGCCCAATAGCACATGTGGCTCATGGCTAACGTATTGGATAGCACAGTTCCAGACTCTCAGACAATAGCCAGTTGTCTGGGAAGGAGGGAGGGGATGTGGGATCACACTGGTTATTGCTGAGACCCTTCCCTCCCCTGACCCACATTTCTCCTTCTGCTCTGACTTTCTAATTAAATCAGGTGAAAGAAAAGAGAGACATACAGAGGAAAACAAAAATTACTATCTGAAAACATCATCTCATCACATGTACTTACTTCAGTGCTTAGTGTTACTGTACAAACACGAGCAACTAACCAGTGTTAACAATCATTATTATAACTAAAATCGTTTTCATATTATCATAGCTCTCATTTGAGGTTCATTTCCTCATTAATATATTCCTCCGGACTTGCAACGTATAGTTTTCCAGAATAAGGTAGAGAAGCTCTTAATCTAGTATAACTCTGCTTTGTAACATAAGCCTTCTTTGTTCTGAGGAGACAACTAGAGAAAGGGACAATTTTATTTATGCAATGAGTCAATGTTCATTAAAAAATAAAGACATTAAAAATAGCATTCCTCACGAGTATTCCTTTAAATACCTTTTAGAACTCACTTCTAGGGGTTATTCTGTGCTATTTTTAAATGCACAGAAGAATTAGAATAAAATGTATTTGATCTTAGAAATCCAGACGTCATGTTGTATTGGTCTTTCATATATTTGCATTTCTCACATTTCCTTTGTGGATCTGTCAGTTAAGGGAGAATTAAATGAAATAATTACACATAAGGCTGTTAGAAGTCTTTAGAGACAGGCCTATCACATGGTGAGTACCCAATATTAATCAAGTGCTGCTCAGACACTATCTTTTTTTAATTACTGCAATAATCCTATGAAGTAACTATTATTAAAATCCCTCCTTTATACACAAGAAAACCAAGATTCAGGAAGAGTAAGTAAGTAGCCCAGGGGCACAGAGATGGTAAATGAAAGAGACAGTGATCCAGCCCAGATAGCCTGACTCTAAAGCCCACACTCTTCATTAGGCTCTACACTCTCCCTGGGCTCTGTGACCCGAAGTGTAAGAGGCAGAGAGCCTTTATCAACTCAATTCACTTGGAGGCTCTGAGTAGCAGGTTTATATACTTCGATTAATACAAACTGATGAAATTGTTACTTGATATATGCAACTTCTTTACTGGGTATGCTCTCTTAAAGTACAGATGTATATATACCATGCTTGTATGGTATCTATATATCTGAATCACCTATATTTATATTTATATTCTCCCTTGCTGATGAAAAGGTAAGAAAACTCAATCTGACTTCCCCTTGTAGTAATGATGATAAGGTCATTTGGATTAACTCTTTTGTACACTGGAACTACAAACAGCAAAAAATTAATAAACACAGACATTCACAGCAACCTAGATGAATTGCTCTTACATACATTGAGTAAAAAAAGTCCGACACAAAAAATATAAACTGTATGGTTCCACTTATATATAAACAAAACTAAACTATTGTATTTAGGGATGTATGTTTAGATGAGAAAAGAGTAAAGAAAAGCAAGAATTCGAGTATCAGCAAAGTCATGGTTGTGACACTCTTAAGAGAAAAAGAGGATATTATGAAGAGAGGGGTCACAAGGTGGGGCTTCTAGAAAGTGGCAACTTTCTATTTCTTGACCTGGATAATGGTTACACAGCTTTTTGCTTTATAATGGATTTCTAAGCTGACATTTAAGTTATCTCTATATTATATCTAGCAATAAAAATGTTTGGAATGAAAAGTCAGGAAAGTACTACAACTATTAAGTAGTGAAGAATCCCACAATAATGATGACATCTATACAGTGATGAATAATTAGAAAATATAAATTAAAGTTTCTCAGTTGTGATTGGGTCAGGAGGACCCCCTACAACAGAAGCGCTAAAGGGAATTTTAAAGGTGCAAGTTCCCATGATGTCTTCATACTAGATTTTCATTCATTTATTCACTATAATTTATTGAGCACCTGTTATGTTCCAGGTACTGTAGGTGCTGATGATACTGCAGTGAACAAAACGACAACTCCTTACTCTTGCAGAGCTTATAGTGTAATACAGCTTCAGAAGGAATCTCCATTTCTACAAGATTCCTGTGTGATTCTTAAAATGAGAACAACTGGCCTATGCACTAAGCTTTTCTTGAATCATTCCCAGTCTGCACTTGAAAGACTTGTGTGAATAAAGTTAGAATTTAAAGAAAACTAGTCTCGATCTCCTGACCTCGTGATCCGCCCGCCTTGGCCTCCCAAAGTGCTAGGATTGCAAGAGTGAGCCACCTGTGATTCTAAAGCACTTTTGTATAAGTTTTAAAAATTTGTTATAGCAATTGAATAATTTAAATAGAACCACCTTCAGGAACATAGATACACAAAGAAAAACTCAAGCAATTTAATTGAATGGTATATTTAAACGCATCAAATTCTTTAAAATCCTCCAGAATTGACTCAAGTTCACGGATATGAAAAGGTAATTTTAAAGTACTACAGACTAGAGTAAAATAGACAAAGTCATTACTTTGCATTGACCAGTAAGACAAAAGCCTGTGGATACACTAGACATTTACAAGAACACTTCTAAGAAATATTAGAGTGAAAAGTCATTAAAAAGGAACATAAATTATTTCATAAGGATACTTTTATAGCTAACAATTTATTTGGTTCTCCAAGGCTTACTTATTTTTATTTTAGAATACTAAACACAAGTTGAGTGTTCAGAATAAGAAATTAGTTAATGGGTACAATGTATGTTATTCAGGTGCCGAATACCCTAAAAACCCTGGCTTGACCAATATGCAATCTATGCATGTAACAGAATTGCAAAAAAAAAAAAAAAAAAAAAAAAAGAACAAAAGTAAATAAATAAAATTCTTTGGCTTATACAGTCAAAAGAAGAAAGACCTGTGGAGAAAATAATTCTTTTTTTAATCATCCTTCGAAACTTCAGGTCCCACTTCCCTGTCATTAATCTTTTGAGATTTAAAATTATTCCGCCCCCATCATTCTCATCCTGTGTGTATGTGTGTGTACGTGTGTGTGTTTTCTTAGCATAAATGGAACTTTGCAAGCAAGTGGTTCTTTAAAGATGTAATAAAGAAACTTCTCTGGTTCTGTTTTAATTCTTTCTCCATGACTTAGCTTGGACAGCTAAAATTTTATTCAGGGGCTACAAGAGCTTCTTGAATTCCAGGTAGTACTCCTAATGTCTAACAAACGAATCTAAGTGTCATTAAAAAGATAAATAAAACAGGCCGGGCGTGTTGGCTCACTCCTGTAATCCTAGCACTTTCGGAGGCCGAGGTGGGTGGATCACGAGGTCAGGAGATCGAGACCATCCTGGCTAACACAGTGAAACCCCGTCTCTACTGAAAATACAAAAAAATTAGCCGGGTGTGGTGGCAGGCGCCTGTAGTCCCAGCTACTCGGGAGGCTGAGGCAGGAGAATGGCATGAACCCGGGAGGCAGAGCTTGCAGCGAGCCGAGATCGCGCCACTGCACTCCAGCCTGGGCGACAAAGCGAGACTCTGTCTCAAGAAAAAAATAAATAAATAACATAAATAAATAAATAAATAAAACAATCATATCAACAAAACCCAACAAAGATATGAGATCACTTTATTTAAAAATCTCTTATTTACTGTAGAGAACCTTCTTGATATAAAATGATAGAACTGAATATAACATAGATCTCAGGTCCTGACTCCCATTCATTCACTCATGCATGCGTGTATTCATTCATTCAATGTGCCAGGCACTCTTCTCAGTCCTGGGGATTCATCTGTAAACAAAACAGGAAAAAATTCCTGGCCTGATGATGGTTACATTCTGACTCTGTATATGTAAAGGGGAAGTGGGAAGGCAGATCATAAACAAAATTTAAAAGTAGGCTATTAGGAAATTAGAGTATAATAATTGCTATAGACAAAAACAAAGCAGGCTTTGAAAGAGGGAGTTGTGGGTAAGAATAAGATTTGAAATTTTACATAGACTGGTTAGAGAAGCCCTCAAGGAGAAAGTGACATTTCTGTAAAAACTTGTAAGAGGTGAGAGAGTGAACTGCTATGAGGTCTGGGAGCAGAGCATTCCAGACACGGGTATTCAGATTTGCAAGAGCCAGGGCCTGGGGTGGAAGCATGTACTTGGTCACTTCTCAGAACCTCAGATGTAAAATGAGCATATTAATTCACCCCCTTACCTCCACCCCCGAGTGATTCCAAAGCTTATATGAGGTAACGGAGTTAGTCATGAATATGAAATCTGACACATAGAATTTCCAATTTTAAATTTACCAGTCATTTGTTTAACATCTAATATATACCAAATACTGAGTATATAACTATAAACAAGAACTGCTTTATGATATGAAGGAAATTATAATCATTTTAGGGACACTGGTGAGGGGATAATTTTAATATGTGGTATTTTCTATAGTAAGTTTAGGGTATTATGGGAAGTATGTAGAGTAGAAAATATAATCCACACTTTTTGGATGAGAAAACTGAAATATAGGGATACTAACTGATGCAGCAAAAGATGGTGCATGTGTTTTGAACCCTGTTTTTCTGACCTGTGCTTGCATCAAATCCCTCTAGTATAATCATCTCCTAGGCTAGCAGGTGTGAACAAGTGAAGCCTAGGATGAAACTCATTATTCCTCATTGCTCCTGCTACCATTTTACCCATTGCAGCATCACTCTGAGGCTGATCAAGAAAGAAACAGCCAACTACCTGGCACATGGGCCTTTAATCTGGGAAGTTAAGATAAGCTTTCCTTCCCAGAGCCTGCAGAGCCAGGGAGTGTAACTAAAAGTTGTCCCTGGGGTTTGAGTGGGAGGGGGATTGATAGAGCAATCAGGATGTGGGAAATGAAAATAATCACAGCTTTCACTTGTTTTTTCACATCTGTTTTCTCTTTTGATCCTTGCAACAGTCTCACTAATTAAGCAGGAATTGTTAGTTCTATAAAAAGCAAAACAAAACAAAACAAATACCTGTTTAAAGACTATAAGCACTTTGCTCAAGGTCTTACAGTTAGGAAGTGGGAGAAACAGAACTGAAACCCAGATTTCCATCTCCCAACTCCATTGTTCTTTCACTGATTCCATTTGCATTGGAATAGGGGGAGCTAATGAATAGGATATTGAGGACTCTGGGTCTAGATTCCTTCAAAGGTAAAATGGAAGGGGAGGAGCCATGGGCTAGATGATATCGTGGATGCCTTTGCATAGGCTGTAACTTCTGCTAGAATGCCCTCCCCCTCCTCTTCCTCTATACAGGGACGCTAATATGCTTCTTACAGAAAATACACTGTACATTTTGGAGCAGTTTCAGATTAACAGAGTTATTGAAAGATAGCTCAGAGAGTTTCCATATACTCACACCCAATTTCTCCTATTGTTAAGATCTTACATTAGTATGGTAATGTGAGATAATTTGTCACAATTCATGAACAAATGTTGATAATTTTTATTTACTAAAGTCCACATTTTATCAAGGTGTTCTCATTTTCTTCCTGGTATTTTTTTTCTGTTCCAGATTCCCATTCAGGATACCACATTACATTTAATAGTCATATTTCCATAGGCTCCTGTTTCCCCTACTTTCTTAATTTTCGATGACCTTGGCAGTTTTGAGGATTATGGTCAGGCATTTTGTAGAACTTCTTTCACTGAGATTTGGCTAATGGTTTTCTTGTGATTAGGTGGGTATTATGTGCTTTTGGAAAAAAGACCACAGAGGTAGAGCACTATTCTAGTCACATAAAGGGTATATGCTATCAATATGGCTTATCAATTTTGATGTTAACACTGATCACAAACAAACAAACCAACAAAAACAATAACCTTTACATATATTCCCAAGTCTGTCTGTCTGTTTCACTTCCTGTTTTTCCTCTCTCTTCTCTGATGTCATTGGAAAAATTAAGCCAGGTGTGGTGGCCAGCACCTGTAGTTACATCTATTCTAGAGGCTGAGATGGGAGGATCACTTGAGCCCAGGAGTTCGAGGCTGCAGCGATCTACAATTGTGCCACTACACTCCAAGATGACACTTTGTCCGGGATGACAAAGCAAAACCCTGTGTCTACAAAGAAAAAAATGTATATGAAAGCATCCTATCATTGGAAATATTAGAAAAAATGAAAATTGGATAAGAAACAATCAGAAAAAGAAGTATCTCAAAAGAAGGTTGTTTTTTAAATTGCATCAGAAAATTTCAGAAAGGTATGTAATTTATGCAGATCTATGAACACAAATTCACAGAATTATGATGGGGAAAATAATTTATCTTTTTTATCCCTGAGTATATTTCACATGTGTTTACTTCAAACATACTGTGTCAAATAACTAAAGGCAGATTTAAGAACTAAAGAAGAGAATAAATTTTCAATTGAAATCTAAGGACAATTACACATCATTCAGTAAAATCAGAATGGAATTGATCCTCTCCTGAAAATTAGCCACGGGCTTTTCCAACCAACCTTCTAAATTTCATACGGACTTAGTTTGTTGCACCTATCTCCTTTTTCCATTACAAATCTACTTGTATGGAAAATTCAACTTAATATTGACTTTTCTATTTGTAATGAAATTTGTGTGAGTTCTTAAATAAGAAAAAAAAGCTGAAATTAAGCTTCTCTTACACTGTTCATGTGTCATTCATAATGAATTTGGGAATCAGAGTGCTGTCCACATATTATAAATGTCTATTTACATTGCATTGAAACTTTCTTAAATTGCTATAACTATAAAATAATTATTTTGGCAGGAGACAAATATATGGACATTAATATCAAAGCATAACTATACCTGATTGAACTTAAGGTCTCAATGAACATTTATGCCATCTACACTAGTCTTTACAATGTTAAAAACTCAAGAATGTTTTATTTCTTTCAACACTTATGGTCCTGATAGAGTTTGCTCAGGATTGTGACATCCTAGATTGAAAAGGAACCCTAAAAGGCAGTGTGGGGCTGGGAGCAGTGGTTCACACCTGAAATTCCAGCACTTTGGGAAGCCGAGAGGGCAAATCACTTGAGGTCAGGAGTTTGAGACAGGACTGGCAGCATGATGAAACCATCTCTCTACTAAAAACACAAAAATTAGCCAGGCATGGTGGTGGGTACCTGTAATCCCAGCTACTCTGGAGGCTGAAGCATGAGAATCACTTGAACCCCTGAGGCGGAGGTTGCAGTAAGCTGAGGTTACACCACTGCACTCCAGCCTGGGTGACAGAGCCAGACTCTGTCTCAAAAAAAAAAAAAAAAAAAAAAAAAAAGTCAGTTTGGCTTAATGGAAGGTGCAGAATAGATGGATCCTGCTTCTCTGTCTCTACTTCTAATGAGGGGAATGACCTGGAGTTACTCAATTAGGACCTACCCATTTTCTTTCTGTAAAGTGACAGATAGTACCAGGTGGTCTCTAAGGCTTCATTCTGCTTCAACATTTTTTGACTACAGAGCATCATTTCTTTTTTTTTTTTTTTTTTTTCCTGAGACAGTGTCTTACTCTGTCACCCAGGTTGGAGTGCAGTGGCATGATCTCGGCTCACTGCAAGCTCCGCCTCCCGGGTTCACGCCATTCTCCTGCCTCAGCCTCCTGAGTAGCTGGGACTACAGGCGCCCGCCACAATGCCCAGCTAATGTTTTGTATTTTCAGTAGAGAAGAGGTTTCACCGTGTTAGTCAGGATGGTCTCGAACTCCTGACCTCAGATGATCCACATGCCTTGGCCTCCCAAAGTGCTGGGATTACAGGCGTGAGCCACTGTGCGCCCGGCTACAGAGCATCATTTCTAAACACTTAACACCAAAGCCATAAACTGTTCACAAAACATCTTTCTATAAAGATTTCTGGGCATACGTTCTCAGAAACTCCCTGTATATAACTAAATTATTGCCTTTTGTTAATAAATTAATAGTTTATTATGTTGATGTTGCCACAACAATGCTGAATTAAATTTGGCTTGTGCCTATGAAGGTATTTAATCATTCAGAGTGATGATTTTCAAATAAATGCCTTACTGAGAATATGATTATTCCCACTCAAAAATGAAATGAAAAAAATCAATCTCCCTAATTTCTTTTTGTGAAATAATTTTGGTTGCTTGCATTATTTGGAAAGTTGAGCACCATGTGAAATTGCCTCTGACTGCACAGTTTCCTCTGTAGGTAATATAAATTCATAGGCTATTCCAAGATTGACATACTCATGGTTACTCATTTGAGGGAATAGAGTTGTGCATACCTGCACATCATAGAAAAACACCTACACATACAAAGACTGCATTTTACCAAGACCTGAAATGTGAAAATAAAAGAGCTAGAATGCCTTCTTACCACCTCCACCCTAACCACACCTTCCTGCCCTAAGCCTATTGCCCAAACCTGGCTATGCCCCAACCACTGCCTCTTTGAAATTTGAAAAGATGTGGAGAGGAAAATGTGAGTGAACGAATAAGGTTAGAAAGAGAAACTTGTGAAAAATAGATGAAGAGCAGGAAATTCAGTTGGGTGGGGGCTTTCTAGGGTGAATTGTCATTTGGAAATGTAAGAATGCAATTAAGCGTGTAAAAATAACTAGGATTTTGCTAATTCTCATATTTCCTTTGCTAGGCTGAAACACTAAGTGAAGGTTGAACAATTCAGTTGAATTAGACAAATAAGAGTTGTTTTAATGACATTGAATACATTTTTGCAACAACCAGTGGTAGTTCAAGAAATTCAGTGAAATGCTTTGGTTTGATCGTTTGGTTTGGACCACTTAAAATAGATGACTGTCAATTTAATTTTCTTCTGCTTATACCTCCCAGATTGTTCTTCATCTCTACAGAAAGATCAATAGTTCACTTCCATAGTGGCCTCTCTTGGAATTATCTTAATTCTTCCTTTTTTTCCCCTTTGATTCTTTGGACTTTGCTCTTAGAGTATAATTTGCTGAGTCTTTTTAGCCCTTGCATCTGCTTTGGAGCCATGCAGCCTGCTGAGTCCTTTGAAAGAACAGGTAAGTTCAAAGACAGAACCCAAGAAAAACCAATAACAAGGAAGGGAAGGTGGTATCTAAAGAAAGCACTTATGTCAGGACGTAGCCAATCAGGACTTCAATAATCCGACAAACTTGTGTAGACAGGGCAGATGGAGATGCTAATTTGGCAGCTGAGAGTTGGGGAAATGTGCTGATGCGCACATTGATCTCCTGAGGAGATCAAGTAAAATGAGGATTATACAGGTCTAGAGCAAAGCCAATTGCTGCTCCAGTGTTAAGACCAAAATGTATTAGTCTGGAGGGTCAATGTATTTTGCATCTATAAAGAATCTGTGAAGCAAAAATTTGAGCCACTTATTTGGTTTTAGTCACTTTTAAGCAGATTAGCAATAGTAATTAAATTCTCAAAACCATAGCTTGATTTGTAACTGTGTACTTCCCTTGATACAAATATGGCTCATTTCTTCATTTTTCATTCTGAAAAGTAAAGAAAAACTTAGACAAGGAAGAACTTGTAGCTTGCCAAAAGCACATAGTCCTAGGGCATTTATAATGAATAATCAAGCTGCAATTTCTATAAGAGCAAAGAGGGCCATCTATTACATTAGCATGTACAAACAATTTGGTTTTATTCATCTGAGCTGAGCCAAGATGTTTGTCATACATCAGCAGCCTTGTCAGCATTGCAGAAGTATAAAAGTGAAAAATTTACCAGCATCAGCATTGATTCACTCACACCTCATGTGGTGACTAAATTAATGAGTATACCTATCTCTACCAAAAGAATCAGAGTTAGCCGGGCGCAGTGGCTCACGCCTGTAATCTCAGCACTTTGGGAGGCCGAGGTGGGTGGATCACCAGAGGTCGGGAGTTCGAGACTAGCCTGACCAAAACGGAGAAACCCCATTTCTACTAAAAATACAAAAAAATCAGCTGGGTGTGGCGGTGCATGCCTGTAATCACAGCTACTCGGGAGGCTGGGGCAGGAGAATCGCTTGAACTCAGGAGGCGGAGGTTGTGGTGAGCCGAGATCATGCCATTGCACTCCAGCCTGGGCAACAAGAGTGAAACTCCATTTCAAAAAAAAAGAATCAGAGTTAGAGGTTACAACAGCTGAAAAATATCTCAGTGGCAGAAAAGGAATTTGATTTAATTTTATTACAACAAACATTGAAAATTTGCATATGTAAGGCATTGTAGTGGCAACAGACATCTAGAGTAAATAATACCTTCCTTTAAGCAATTTATGGAAGAAACAGTCACATACATGACTATAATGTGAGATATTGAAATAAGGGTTAGATGGAGGCACATCATAATAAGTCAGGAGAGAATCAGTTCCTGAGTCACAAATAGGTGTGAGTTATAATCATGTCGCCACTATTTATTATCAGTTTGAATTTGGGTAAGTTACTTAAACTCTTGAACGCTCATCTTCCTTATCTGTACAATGGAGCTTATGAGAATTGCTTTATATGGTTGTTATAAAGATTAAATTAATAGCATACTTACAGTGTTAAGTTAGGATTCTTCCCAGAACTAGTGTTACAGAAAGAGGTCTGGATCCAGACCCCAAGAGAGGGTTCTTGGATCTCACACAAGAATTTAGGGCGAGTCTGCAGGGTAAAGAGAAAGTAAGTTTATTAAGAAAGTAAAGGGATAAAACAATGGCTACTTCCTAGACAGAGCAGCCCCAAGGGCTGCTGGTTGCCCATTTTTTGGTTATTTCTTGATTATATGCTAAACAAGAAGTGGATTATTCATGCCTTCCCTTTTTAGACCATATAGTGTAACTTCCTGACATTGCCATGGCATTGATAAACTGTCATGGCGCTGGTGGGAGTGTAGCAGTGAGGACAACCAGAGGTCACTCTCATTGCCATCTTGGTTTTCGTGGGTTTTAGCTGGCTTTTTTACTGCAAACTGTTCTATCAACAAAGTCTTTATAACCTGTATCTTGTGCCGACCTCCTATCTCATCCTGTGACTTAGAATGCCTTAACTGTCTGGGAATACAGCCCAGTAACTATCAACCCCATTTTACCCAGCCCCTATTGAAAATGGACTTGCTCTGGTTCACATGCCTCTGACACTAGAAACAATTAATTCTGATGAAAAAATCAGAGAAGGTATCACAGTGGAAGCTATAAAACTTTAATTTACAGAACAAAATTAGTAGACACACAAAGTTATTGAAGAATGTGGATGTTTGAGCAGTGTGGAATAGTCTAATGAGACCGAACTAGAGAACATAGGAAGAAGGTTTGAAACCCCAGAGCACAGAGAATTAATCAGTGGTAAGACAAGTAAAAAAAAGAAAAAAAACAGAAAAAAAATCACTTTTACAAGGCAATGTTGAAGAGATGGAGTAACATGATTTGCCATATTTTAGAAATATAGGTAGCTATGTAAAGGATGACTAATTGTAAACACTTAGGAGACTACTAAATAGCCTTTGTAAATGATAATGAGGAAATACATTTGGGACATAATTGTAAGAATAGATATAAGAAAATGGATATAAGCACATGTATACATATGTAACTTACCTGCACATTGCGCACATGTACCATAAAACCTAAAGTATAATAATAATAATAAAAAAAGAATAACTACAATTATATATTTTGTAATTATATATGTTACTGTCATATGTACTAATAAAATTCATTTACATGTAAGACAAAAAAAAAAAAAGAAAGGATTCTATGATAGAATTTGAAAAATAAAAAAAAGTCTCATGTTTGGGGGACCAAAACTCGTAAGATTTAGATGCACTCCATCAAGACTTTTTCCTTTCTTAAGGATTAGAGATTATTAATAATATTGTTCATTATTATAGTTGACTATTAGTTTTAACAAGATAATTCTAAGGTAATAGTATCCTTGCTCATAAATTGTTTGCTATCTAGGCTGCAGATTTAATAATATATACATAAAGTCTGTGTTTGCAGTTGTTTGGTCTTAGGGCAGTGGTCTTTAACTGGCATGTATCAAAATCATCTGGAGGACTTGTTAATACACAGACTGCTATGTGTGTGCCCAGAGTTTCTGATTTGATAGGTCTGGGGTCATAAATAAGAATATGCTGCTCTACAGACAATACTTTGAGAACTACTGGTTTAGTATATACTATATAAAAGCTTGTCCCATTGATTAAGGCCTAGTGGGTTTCCTCTGGGCAAAAGCTAATTAAATTAGTCCAATGGGGAGAATGGGAAAAGTATTTCAGTCTCTTCTCTAAGAAAATTAATCACAGGATTAGCCTGTGCCTTTCCTGATACTGGAATGGTAGCCCAGAAATTCCCTTCAGAATTTCAGTTTGTAGGTTTTGGTTATTGAATTCTCATTTGCCCCAATCTTAAATGATCCATATTAATTCCAGTCTTAAGAGCTTAGGACAACTTGGACAACTAAAAGTTCCCACCTTAAAGTTTCCACATTTTCATGTAGATAATATCCAATTATTCGGGGGGAGGGGTACAATATTAGACAGAATAAAATTTCATGTGAAATTCTTTAACTGGACTCTGTCTTGCGGTACTTTGAAATTCCCATCTCATTGCAAAGAAAATAATAAGAGAATGGTTTAGCATCAAAGGAAAAAGACAAACAAAGAATAAGGAGAGGAGGAAGACAGGAGGAGGAGAAACAAAGAAGAGTCAATATTCCTAATTTTCCATTTCTTAAAACAATTGAATATGGTGTGTAGGGTAGAACTCTGTGTCAGAGATGACTGCCAGGTTGTGTCTTGGGTGACTGGTGGACATAGCCATCAACCAAGATAGGAAACCCTAGAAGGGGAGCAGATCTTGCCAGGAAGATAATGAAGTTAAATTTACATAGTCACAGAGATTTTCAACTAGAGATCTTCCACAGACATTACAGATTTGGTGCTTAGAGATAAAATCAAGTTTGGGATGTAGACTTTGAGACTTGTCTGCATACAAATAATACTTATACCTATGGGACTGGATAAGCTTGCCTAGGAAGAGATCATAGGATAAAGAGAAAGCAAAGGAATATTGTTCTTAATTTGAAAGTATATACTATTTCAGTTTGTTTTTTTTCTGAAAATAAGTATGGGAAGGGTTTGGATATCTTGAAGTGTAAAAACTTTATTGCTACGTGTCGAAGTCCATTTTCTACTGCTATAACAGAATACCACAGACTGGATAATTTGTAAGGAAGAGAAGTTCATTAGGTTTATGGTTCTGGAGGCTGGGAAGTTCAAGACCATGGTGCTGGTATCTGGTGAGTGACATCTCATGGTAGAAAAGTGGAGGGCAAGACAGCATGTGTGGGAGAGAGCATGAGTGGCCAGCCTTGCTTTTATAACAAACTGTTCTCATGATAACTGATCCCCTCTTATGATAAATACATTAATCCATTCATAAGGGCTTCACCCTCATGACCCAGTACCTGTTATTAGGCTCACCTCCTTGCACTGTTACACTGAGGATTAAGTTTTCAACATATGTATTTTCGGGGACACATTCAAACCATATCATTAGGGTAATATTATGGGCATTCAAGAACTATCTCTAAGCTTTGGAAGTCTTCAGCATGTCAACATTGATGGTTTACCATGAAATGACTCTTGAAGCCAATATCAGAGAAAGAAAAATTGGACTAAGTAAACTGATTCCCATTGTGATATTTCTTACCCCATATATTTTAAAGTTCTTTATAGATTAGTAGGATATTCAACCTAAAATCATCCATTTTCTAGGCAATTGAATATTTCTCAAACTTTTAAAATTATTTAACAAGACCTCAAATTGTTGGATTAACTCTGTAGTGAAATCAGATTATGTTATCAGAAACAATGACTTGACACTTTTTATGTCTAGGGCTTTGCTACATTTTCTTTTTATTTTTTTTTAACTTCATTTTTATTTTTATTTTATTTTAAGTTCCAGGGTGCATGAGCAGGATGTGCAGGTTTGTTACATAGGTAAACGTGTGCCATGGTGGTTTGCTGCACCTATTAACCCATTACCTAGGTTTGAAGCCCAGCATGCATTTGCTCTTTTCCCTAATGCTCTCCCTACCCCCACTCTCCCCCAACAGGCCCTGGTGGGTGTTGTCTCCCTCCCTGTGTCCATGTGCTCTCATCTCACAATGTTTTCTTATTGAAAATGTGGAAACATCTACAACTCTTTTTTGTTCTTTTTTCTTTTTAATTGAAAGGTAAAAATTATATATACATTTCTATATTACTTTTTTCATATGATAAAAAAGGATATAGTAACCCCACCTTATCCTCAGGGGATATGTTCCAAGACCCACCTTGGATACCTGAAACATTAATTAGCACTAACCTCTACATATACTATATTTTTTTCCTATACATACATACCTACGATAAGTTTAACTTATAAATTAGGCATGGTAAGAGATTAAACACAATAACTAATAATAAAATAGAACAATTATAACAATATGCTGTAATAAAAGTTATAGGAATGTGGTCTCTTTCTCTCTCAAAAAAGTCTTATTATATTGTATTTACCTATGTTCAGACTGTGGTTGGTTGCAGTTAGCTGAAACTAGAAAGTCAAACCACAGATAAGGAGGAACTGCTGCAAACATGCAAACGTGAATATTTTTAAAGCTGGTTTTCTTTTTTTTTTTTAATTATACTTTAAGTTCTAGGGTACATGTGCACAACGTGCAGGTTAGTTACATATGTATACATGTGCCATGTTGGTGTGCTTCACCCAGTAACTCATCATTTAATATTAGGTATATCTCCTAATGCTATCCCTCTCCCCTCCCCCCACCCCACAACAGGCTCCGGTGTGTGATGTTCCCCTTCCTGTGTCCAAGGGTTCTCATTGTTCAATTCCCACCTATGAGTGAGAACATGCGGTGTTTGGTTTTTTGTCCTTGTGATAATTTGCTGAGAATGATGGTTTCCAGCTTCATCCCTGTCCCTACAAAGGACAGGAACTCATCCTTTTTTATGGCTGCATAGTATTCCATGGTGTATATGTGCCACATTTTCTTTATCCAGTCTATCATTGTTGGACATTTGGGTTGGTTCCAATTCTGCTATTGTGAATAGTGCCACAATAAATATACGTGTGCATGTGTCTTTATAGCAGCATGATTTATAATCCTTTGGGTATATACCCAGTAATGGGATGGCTGGGTCAAATGCTATTTCTAGTACTACATCCTTGAGGAATCGCCACACTGTCTTCCACAATGGTTGAACTAGTTTACAGTCCCACCAACAGTGTAAAAGTGTTCCTATTTCTCCACATCCTCTCCAGCACCTGTTGTTTCCTGACTTTTTAATGATTGCCATTCTAACTGGTGTGAGATGGTATCTCATTGTGGTTTTGATTTGCATTTCTCTGATGGCCAGTGATGATGAGCACTTTTTCATGTGTCTTTTGGCTGCATAAATGTCTTCTTTTGAGAAGTGTCTGTTCATATCCTTCACCCACTTTTTGATGGGGTTGTTTGTTTTTTTCTTGTAAATTTGTTTGAGTTCTTAGTAGATTCTGGATATTAGCCCTTTGTCAGATGAGTAGATTGCAAAAATTTTCTCACATTCTGTAGGTTGCCTGTTCACTCTGATGATAGTTTATTTTGCTGTGCAGAAACTCTTTAGTTTAATTAGATCCCATTTGTCAATTTTGGCTTTTGCTGCTATTGCTTTTGGTGTTTTAGATGTGAAGTCCTTGCCCATGCCTGTGTCCTGAATAGTATTGCCTAGGTTTTCTTCTAGGGTTTTTATGGTTTTAGGTCTAACATTTAAGTCTTTAATCCATCTTGAACTGATTTTTGTATAAGGTGTAAGGAAGGGATCCAGTTTCAGCTTTCTACATATGGCTAGCCAGTTTTCCCAGCACCATTTATTAAATAGGGAATCCTTTCCCCATTTCTTGTTTTTCTCAGGTTTGTCAAAGATCAGATGGTTGTAGATATGTGGCATTATTTCTGACGGCTCTGTTCTGTTCCATTGATCTATATCTCTGTTTTGGTACCAGTACCATGCTGTTTTGGTTACTGTAGCCTTGTAGTATAGTTTGAAGTCAGGTAGCGTGATGCCTCCAGCTTTGTTCTTTTGGCTTAGGATTGACTTGGCAATGCGGGCTGTTTTTTGGTTCCATATGAACTTTAAAGTAGTTTTTTCCAATTCTGTGAAGAAAGTCATTGGTAGCTTGATGGGGATGGCATTGAATCTGTAAATTACCTTGGGAAGGATGGCCATTTTCACGATATTGATTCTTCCTACCCATGAGCATGGAATGTTCTTCCATTTGTTTGTGTCCTCTTTTATTTCATTGAGCAGTGATTTGTAGCTCTCCTTGGAGAGATCCTTCACATCCCTTGTAAGTTGGATTCCTAGGTATTTTATTCTCTTTGAAGCAATTGTGAATGGGAGTTCACTCATGATTTGGCTCTCTGTTTGTCTGTTATTGGTGTATAAGAATGCTTGTGATTTTTGCACATTGCTTTTGTATCCTGAGACTTTGCTGAAGTTGCTTATCAGCTTAAGGAGATTTTGGGCTGAGACAATGGGGTTTTCTAGATATACAATCATGTCATCTGCAAACAGGGACAATTTGACTTCCTCTTTTCCTAATTGAATACCCTTGATTTCCTTCTCCTGCCTGATTGCCCTGGCCAGAACTTCCAACACTATGTTGAATAGGAGTGGTGAGAGAGGGCATCCCTGTCTTGTGCCAGTTTTCAAAGGAAATGCTTCCAGTTTTTGCCCATTCAGTATGGTATTGGCTGTGGGTTTGTCATAGATAGCTCTTATTATTTTGAGATATGTCCCAACAATACCTAATTTATTGAGAGGTTTTAGCATGAAGCGCTGTTGAATTTTGTCAAAGGCCTTTTCTGCATCTATTGAGATAATCATGTGGTTTTTGTCTTTGGTTCTGTTTATATGCTGGATTATGTTTATTGATTTGTGTATGTTGAACCAGTCTTGCATCCCAGGGATGAAGCCCACTCAATCATGGTGGATAAGCTTTTTGATGTGCTGCTGGATTTGGTTTGCCAGTATTTTATTGAGGATTTTTGTATCGAAGTTCATCAGTGATATTGGTCTAAAATCCTCTTTTTTTGTTGTGTCTCTGCCAGGCTTTGGTATCAGGATGGTGCTGGCCTCATAAAATGAGTTAGGGAGGATTCCCTCTTTTTCTATTGATTGGAATAGTTTCAGAAGGAAAGGTACCAGCTCCTCCTTGTACCTCTGGTAAAATTCGGCTGTGAATCCATCTGGTCCTGGACTTTTTTTGGTTGGTAGGCTATTAATTATTATCTCAACTTCAGAGTGTGTTATTGGTGTATTCAGGCACTCAACTTCTTCCTGGTTTAGTCTTGGGAGGGTGTATGTGCCCAGGAATTTATCCATTTCTTCTAAATTTTCTAGTTTATCTGCGTAGAGGTGTTTATAGTATTCTCTGATGGTAGTTTGTATTTCTGTGGGATTGGTGGTGATATCCCCTTTATCATTTTTTATTACATCTATTTGATTCTTCTCTCTTTTTTTCTTCATTAGTCTTGCTAGCGGTCTATCAATTTTGTTGATCTTTTCAAAAAACCAGCTCCTGGATTCACTGATTTTTTGAAGGGTTTTTTGTGTCTCTATCTCCTTTAGTTCTTCTCTGATCTTAGTTATTTCTTGCCTTCTGCTAGCTTTTGAAAGTGTTTGCTCTTGCTTCTCTAGTTCTTTTAATTGTGATGTTAGGGTGTCAATTTTAGATCTTTCCTGCTTTCTCTTGTGGGCATTAAGTGCTATAAATTTCTCCCTACACACTGCTTTAAATGTGTCCCAGAGATTCTGGTATGTTGTGTCTTTGTTCTCATTGGTTTCAAAGAACATCTTTATTTCTGCCTTCATTTTGTTATGTTGGCAGGTTGTTCAGTTTCCATGTAGCTAAGTGGATTTCAGTGCGTTTCTTAATCCTGAATTCTAGTTTGATTGCACTGTGGTCTGACAGACAGTTTGTTATAATTTCTGTTCTTTTACATTTGCTGAGGAGTGCTTTACTTGCAACTATGTGGTCAATTTTGGAATAAGTATGATGTGGTGCTAAGAAGAATGTATATTCTGTTGATTTGGGGTGGGGAGTTCTGTAGATGTCTATTAGGTCTGCTTGGTGCAGAGCTGAGTTCAATTCCTGGATATCCTTGTTAACTTTCTGTCTCGTTGATCTGTCTAATGTTGACAGTGGGGTGTTAAAGTCTCCCATGATTATTGTCTGGGAGTCTAAGTCTCTTTGTAAGTCTCTAAGGACTTGCTTTATGAATATGGGTGCTCCTGTATTGGGTGCATATATAGTTAGGATAGTTAGCTCTTCTTGTTGAATTGATCCCTTTACCATTATGTAATGGCCTCCTTTGTCGCTTTGGTCTTTGTTGGTTTAACGTCTGTTTTATCAGAGACTAGGATTGCAACCCCTGCCTTTTTTTGTTTTCCATTTGCTTGGTAGATCTTCCTCCATCCCTTTATTTTGAGCCTATGTGTGACTCTGCACGTGAGATGGGTCTCCTGAATACAGCACACTGATGGGTCTTGACTCTTTATCCAATTTGCCAGTCTGTGTCTTTTAATTGAAGCATTTAGCCCATTTACATTTAAGGTTAATATTGTTTTATGTGAACTTGATCCTGTCCTTATGATGTTAGCTGGTTATTCTGCTTGTTAGTTGATGCAGTCAACCTCAGCTTTTATATTCTGTGATTCTGTGTCAGTTGAGTCTTCCTAACATCAATGGTCTTTACAATTTGGCATGTTTTTGCAGTGGCTGGTACTGGTTGTTCCTTTCCATGTTTAGTGCTTCCTTCAGGAGCTCTTATAGGGCAGGCCTGGTGGTGACAAAATCTCTCAGCATTTGCTTGTGTGTAAAGGATTTTATTTCTCCTTCACTTATGAAGCTTAGCTTGGCTGGATACGAAATTCTGGGTTGAAAATTCTTTTCTTTAAGAATGTTGAATATTGGTCCCCAACTCTCTTCTGGCTTGTAGAGTTTCTACCAAGTGCTCTCCTGCTGGTCTGATGGGCTTCCCTTTGTGGGTGACCTGACCTTTCTCTCTGGCTGCCCTTAACATTTCTTCCTTCATTTCAACTTTGGTGAATCTGACAATTATGTGTTTTGGAGTTGCTCTTCTCGAGGAGTATCTTTGTGGCATTGTCTGTATTTCCTGAATTTGAATGTTGACCTGCCTTGCTAGGTTGGGGAAGTTCTTCTGGATAATATCCTGCAGAATGCTTTCCAACTTGGTTCCATTCTCCCCATCACTTTCAGGTACACCAATCAGACATTGATTTGGTCTTTTCACATAGTCCCATATTTCTTGGAGGCTTTGTTCATTTCTTTTTACTCTTTTTTCTTTAAACTTCTCTTCTCACTTCATTTCATTCATTTGATCTTCAGTCACTGTTACCCTTTCTTCGAGTTGATCGAATCGGCTACTGAAGCCTGTGCATTCATCACGTTGTTCTCGTGCCATGGTTTTCAGCTCCATCAGGTCACTTAAGGCCTTCTCTATACTGGTTACTCTAGTTAGCCATTCATCTAATCTTTTTTCAAGGTTTTTAGCTTCTTTGCGATGGGTTCGAACTTCCCCCTTTAGCTCAGAGAAGTTTGATCTTCTGAAGCCTTCTTGTCTCAACTCGTCAAAGTTATTCTCCATCCAGCTTTTTTCCGTTGCTGGCGAGGAGCTGAGTTCCTTTGCTACATTTTCAACCTGCATACTGTGAAAAGAATCACAGAATATTAAAGCTGAGGTTGACTGTAAAGGTGACTCAATACAACCCTCTCATTTTACAGGTTAGAACATGTAGACCCCCAAGGGGCTAACCAATGTGCTAAAGATGATTTAAGTAAAGGTAGACTCTGGATAAGAATCCAAGCCTCTTGACTCCAACTCCAGTGCTTTTGTCCTGAGGTGAGCTGCTCCTCTCCAAGAGCATCCCAAAATTGTTACATTACACGTTATCTTTAAGCAGGCACACTTTTCCTTCCTATTTCTCTTTACTCCAGAGTTTAGAAACAAACAAACAACCCTAATCCAGATACAGGATATGTATGAAGCATCTCCAGGAACTATTTATATGAATAAGTGAGAATTGTGGTTTAATCCCAGCATTCTAAGTTGAAAATGGACTGAGTAAATTAAAACCAAGAAGCGTGACAGAAAAAGTAAAACTCTTTCACTCAGCACTTTCCTTTTCCACCCTTAAAATAAACAGTCTGCTCCTACAAATAATGCCAAATGAAAAACTGAAGCCAGCAAAGGATGATTTTGCCAATGATGTCAAACTACTTTGACTGAATCATTTTGGTTTCATGTAGATGCAGCTTTAGACTATACTAATGTGTGTGTGTATGTGTGCTCACACACACATACATAGAATACATAAATATATATAATCTCATATATATTTATTATATTATATATGTATTTTTTCCTACCTCCTCCTATCTCCTCTAGAACTACTTTCTTAAGAAGGCCAGGGGAAAAAAAAGTACCAAATCACTGTGTTTCTAACATATCCTGAGACACCTTGTAGAAAAAAAGATAAATTAACAGGAGGTTAAAAAAAAGAAAAGAAAAAGAAAAAGATTAATTAAATGCTGCACTCATTTGAAGAGTGCCAAGTGAGTCACCTTTGGATGGAGACCTTTTGGCAGTATCGATATGGGCTGGCTTCCTGTACCTTGAACTCTACCTATAGAAATCACTGCTGTTACTGACTCAACAGTTCTGCTTGTTTTTCAAAAGAGAGTGCTGCTTCTCAATACAGCCGTGATTCCACAGAGCTCACTAACAGCATGACATACCTAATAGAGTTTACATCAGGACACTGGAAGTCAGAGCTCTTTCCCCCTTTTTCCACTGTCCATCATATCACTTTTCTCCTTGGTATCATCTAATTTAGTTAAATTATAGCATAAGGGATTTAAAAGGCATGTCCTCAAACAACTGTGTCCCTTTCTCTTTCCAATAATCCCTCTTTAATTTTTAGGTAATAACTGACACTCAAACAGTGTAGGTGGTACCAGTAAATTCTTACATATAAATACATTTGAACATATTCCCATTTCAGGACTTTGTGTAAAAAATAAGTGACTTTTTAAAAACGTATTATTCTACAAGTTCTTGTATCTGTTCTTCGAATCTAAGGATGACATATTTGAGGGCTTCAATACTAGAAGTCAAAATTGAGTTTACTGTCTGCGTAAAATTAAAATACTATATTCTTAAGTCAAATTTTCCAAGGAATTTTCTCTACTCCCAAAGCCAGTTCATCCTGTATCTTATGAATCTTGCTCTTTTAGGTTCTTTGAACCAGCCTGTCTTAGCTTTTCAGGTGATAATATCTCCCAGATTTACAAACATGAAAGGGAAGGAATTCTAAAGATTGACCTCATATTACATTGCAAGAGCAGGCCATTAAATATATATCTGAGTCATCTTGACATCCCCATGTGCTTAGGGACATCAATATCAGTGTCAATTTCATCAAAACTAGGACCACCTCACAGCCTGAATCCACTGTCTCAGTGCTATTATTACCAGTTGTACCATCTTAAATCCTGTGCAGTTGGCTGCTGGCAAGTGCTCCATCAAGCTTGCTTTGCCCTGGACCTGTTTTGATCCTCCTGAAAACTACACACAGGTTCTTGGAGGCTTGAGTTTCAAGGGGGTCTCCATAAATGAGTCATTCTCTACCAGTGAGTGCAGTATTTTGTGTTTCAACAGGGAGGCAAGAGAAAACCCACTCAGGGCTGCAGGCAGACGCTCAGTCAGCTTCTCACTCCATATGCATGTGAAAACTCATATGTCAGTGCTGGCCCTAGAATTTTGTGCAGACATACCCTTTGAACCCTGTACTAAAGACAGGAGGAAGCAGCTTCTTCTCTTTTGTCCTCCCTGTCTCCACTCCTCACTACATTTGGTCTTACAGCCACATGTATTTGCATTGCAAATAGAACTAGTTAACTAAAACTTTTAAAATGGTATACCAATTTCCAGATTAAACCAGGTGTGTGAATTCAACTGTAGAGCAACGTAAAGTGTGTTTTTAGATTGAATAGACTGATTATGAGCCATCTATGTGGTTTACGCGCTTTTTAATTTATTTCAGCTTCACTGCACTTGTTTCTTGTTATTTTTCTCTTAATCTGTCATGAACTAGAAAAATAGTTTAGTTTTTAAAAATTTATAGTTTATCTTCTATGACTTCTCATCTTATGCTTTTGTAATTTTGCATTTGCAAAGCACTTTAGTTAACAAAATAATTTTAACCACGCACTTCCCTTCATTTTTGATACAACAGACCTCCTCATTACCCGTTTGAGGAAACTAGAGGTTCAAGAACTCCAGTGATGTGTCATAAGTTACATTGCCAGCAAATGACAGAACGGTGACTGGAACACTGGATTTCTAAAGCCAAGTTCCCTTTTAACAACAGCTGCACACTGTTACCCATCCATACCACATGCTTTTCTGTCTCTAAGCTTTTACATACACAAATATTGCCCCTGCTTAATTACCTTCTATCTCCTACCCAGTTCACAGATTCTCTGAGGTTCTGCACTGTGTTGGAGGGGACAGTGCTGTGTCCAGGCTAGTTGGTCTGCTCCGATTCTCCATATGTTAAGGCTGAGCCTAAATGTGTCTAATGGGGAAGGTAGAGGTTATATGACTTGCAGGAGAGATGTGAAGGTACAACTAGAATAGGTTTACTCCAGCAAATGTAAAATGTCCCCTCACAGTGCAATTTGAGCTAAAAGCATACTCCAAATCATCTCTTTTACAACGTAGTCATGTTACCTAAAATATCCAACAGTAGAGACTCCCTTAATGCATGACTTCTGTGAACGTTTTCTTTCCCTCCCTTCCTTCCTTCGCTTCCTCTTTCCTTCCTTCCTTCCTTCCTCCCTCCCTCACTTCCTCCCTTCCTTCTTTCCTTCCTTCCTTCTCCTTTTTCTTTCTTTTCCCAATATGAAGATGCCTAGGTGGTAGTTACTCTTTAAAATCGGCCTCAAACAATTCTGTCTTTCCATGTGCACACGTGTTATCCCATCCACCAAGAGATAGAGCTTATGTCCCTGTCTCTTGAATTCAGGCTGGGCCTACAAAGAAACTAATGTGCTGAGACTTCTAAGTCCAGGCATTAAGAAGGCCGGGAATCTTTTACTTCCTTCCTGTTGGACCTATGAGCCACCATGTACAAAGTCTAGGCCCATCTGATGGAGAGAGAGGTCCTGGAAGATGAGAAGCCAGGAAGAGAGAGCCGTGGAGGAGTGCCAAGGTATAAACCACCAAGTCCCATCTGCAGCCCAAATACCATCTGACTATAACCTCATAAGAAACCCCAAGTGAGGCCAGTAGAGGAATCATGCAGGTTTTAGCCAAACCAGAAAATCATAAAATACGTTTTTAAATGGTTGTTTCTTTAAGCCACTAATTTTTCAAATGATTTGTTATGTAGCATAATTGGTCATTTACACTTTAGTCTGAATGTTGAGGAACCCTCAACCAGTCCTTGAAAAATATGGGCCCCCAAATAGGCCAATTTTGAACAGATTTGGGTGTTCTAAGACAGCATGGTGGTAAAAGGTATATGGTGGTCTGTGAGTAGGGGAAAGAGAATTGCTGCCAAAGATAGAATAGGAACCCAGAAAAGGGAAAAACAGGAAGAAAAAGCAACACTTGTTAGGATTTTAGATTCAGTTCTATGTAACTCTGAATCTTTTTCTTGTGTTCCAAGTTTTGTTTAAAATAGAGACAAATGTCACCCATAGTACAGGTTTAACACCAAGGAGTGCATCTATTTCCATTTTTTGTGATCGTTTCTGGGTTCAAAAATTAAAAAGGAAACTCAATGACGAAAACTCACCAAGTTATTTTTTTTAAGGGTTGGATCTCAGCATTACAGAAAACAGCACATTGTTTGGCACATGGTAGCCATTTTGGACTTCCTTCCCCCAATTTAGCTAATATGAGGCTCTGCCAGACCCTGAGTAGTTAGGGTACAGGGAAAGAGACTCTCATAGATATCCATGGGTTGGTTCTGGGCCCTGTGTTCCATCCAAAGGAGAAAAGCTGGATCATCACTTGTCCATTTATTATTTAGCCTTGTAGTGTCTGTCTAGCTAATGCCCACAAAATCTTGGATAAAGCTAAGAAATTTAGAAGAAACATGTAAGTTAAAACGAACTCAAAGTCACTTGCTTCTTCTATTTATTTATTTGGTCTGAGATGATTCCCACATTCACTTACCATATGGCATTAAATCATTCTGGTCCTTGAGTTATTATTACATGATTCAAAGAGTATAATTTACCGAATTGCCAGCCCAGGCTGCACTCTGTTCCACACCAAAAAAGGACCACAAGGAGGGGAGAAGAAAAATGACTGTTTCCTGGTAGCCCATATTTACGCAATTTTCTCCCACCACAGATTGTTTTGGCAGTCTAGACAGAGTCTTGTAAAATCCTTTTCTGATGTCATCCACATCCTTCCTTGATAAGTTCAAAATGAATCCGGAGCAAGCATGGCTCCTCTAGCCATGTCGTACAAATAATTAGTGCAGTGCCACCCGGAGAGGGTTTTGCACTCCAGTGATTTCCACATGAGAGGAATGGACTGATGAGCTGGCCACCAGATCATGTAAATATGTGGCAGAAAATGCAGCTGCTGAAGGGAAAGAAGAAACACACATGTGGGCATTTCATGTTTTAAAACAACTTTGTGGAAAATGGAACAGATCAGAGAGAGAAGTAGTCTAGATTCAGGGAAAGAAAGATTAAGGAAGTTATTTTCTTATTGAAGCCAGGAACATAGTGTAGAATTAACGATTCCTTAAAAGGCAATTTAAAATTCTATTTCTAAGGGAAGACATTAGATCATATTTATATCATATTTTGTAAAGTGGAAAAATGCTTCCAGGTTACGACTTGAAATTCAGGTTATAAGAGCTGGAATTTATTATTTCATCATTTTACTTATTTATCCATCAGTAGATGAATAAATTCACATACCAACATATGTCTTCACTAGTAGAACATAAAATATACAAGACACGTTCAAACAGTTATCAGGCTTATAGCCTTATTAAAAATCAATGCCAATTTGTTAGAAAATAATTTATTGATCAGCAAACAATGACAGATACGTCCTCTGTTAAAGGCTTGTAATTTTCCTTTGCCCTAAGTTTTTGTTTTCATGTGATTACACCCTTCTTGCTTTCAGCTGCAACTGAAAGAAAAATGCTTCTCGTATTGCACTTTTAAAATTCTCTAGTTACATTCTCCAAAAATAATGAAATTGTATAAAAGTGAGCAAGAAATATTCAATTCCATTCTTCTTGCATTTTCTCTGCAGTTGGTTATTTCAGAAAAAAAAGAATAGGAAATAGTTGACATGTGTTTTTTTTTGTTTTTTGTTTTTTTTTTCCTGCATCCTGACATATTTCTTAACTCCTCACCCTCTCCTCTCTCTATCCTGCCTTATTTCTGGCCATCTTCTCTTCTTGTTTGGCTGTTTTATTATCTTCCTCAGTGTTCTCCTGTACAATTTTCACACATAACTCAAATCATGTTCTCTCCTTACTTAAAGCCATGTCATAGCCTCTAAACCCCTCACCATGCCCTGCCATCAGCCTCAGATTACATGTGCTCCTACCTACCCTTTGCTGGAGCCTTACCGTCCACCATTGCTTGAACCTCCAGGTTCTCTGAAGCATCCAATGCATTGGCCAATTCTGCCCCTCCTTCACTTTGTCTGCCTGGCAGGTTACTACTTATTCTTTATGAAACAAACCTCATGTACTCTTGCCATCAATCTGTGTGGTCCTACTGGGCTTCTTTAATTGACCAGTCCTGGTTCCACATTCCACAGCTGACACCACATAAAAACAGACCTTGGTCACTCTTATACTGGCCACAGCTTCTGGCTGAACTCACTACTGTTATGTATCTCAAGCTTATCTCTCCCAGCTCTGTGCCTTCCCAGTCTCTGACCTCTACTACATCCCTCAGAGAGGTTTGCTCTCTGGCTCTGACCTTTGGCTTTATTTTTGACTACCACGTGTGTCATTTTCCTTGATAATCCCACTCTCAGTTGTGTAAACATTTCACTAGGCTGGCTTTTTGGCCTAAATTACCTCAGCCTTACCCAGCAAAGAATCCCCCAATTTCCCTAGAATCCTTAGAGAGACCATGTGTTCTATTCTTTCCAGTAGAGATCATGTTGTATTGTCTTTATGTTTTCACCAGGCAGCAAATTCCTGAAAAGCAGGCATGATATCTTACTCTTTTTGGTATCCTCAGGGCATAATTTAGTGCCTGATGTATAGCAGTGTTTGCTGAATGAATGAATGTGATTTTTCTATTTCCTACCTATCTACTTCATTATATCCACCTGTTTACCAGATTGTTTGGAATACAGTGGGACTTCAACAAATATATTTGGATTAAATGAATAAAGTTGTTAATATCCTCCTATAGCACTTGACTTGTTACAGTGAGCATAAATACTTTTGTAATTTTTAAATTGAAAAGGAGACAAATAAAACATTTTGGAAAACAAAAATAGGTGGTTATGTCTTTCTAAGTTAAGCACTGTGAACTCAATTCAGAGACTAAATTAGGAATATTTCCTTAATTAATAATTTGCAACTATATGGAAAAAGGTGCTGAAGTATTGTTCCTGGACAAAAAAGGGGCTTTCTAAATAAGTGCACAAGAGAAATAATATTAAATGTTGATTATTGTCAAACTCTAGAAAAATCGACTTGCCTACAAAGGAAAGTATTCAAAAAGTGTTTAATAATAGTTTGAAGAAATGTAACAATGACATATTTTTCAAAGATGTGTATCCCCAGTAATATTAGTTATGGATATATTATCATAAATATGTATGATAAATAATAAATGTAAAAATGTAAAAGTCATTAATGTAACTTGTTAACTGTTCCTTGCCCTATTTACATATCACATTTTCATTATTAATTCACTCAGCTAAGATAAATCAATGCATTCTCTGTGCCAAAGACTGGGCAAGTGCAAAGTATATCATATCCTGGAAGAAAGAAGCCTGTTCAAGGCACAATTCCAGGAATAGTTTGGCTATCCAACTTAGCCTTCTCCAGGAACTAAAATCTTAAAATAGATAGGGTCTGTATATAATTCAATTTCACACATAACTAGGGAAATAGAAATTAAAACCACAATGAGATACCATTTTCACCTATTAGTTGGAATAAAGAATATGAGATAGCAGATGCTGGTACAGATATTCAGCAAATGCTACTCTCACACATTGCTGGCACAGGTTTAAATTGCTAAAGCCACACTGAAGAACAATTTAATAAATATACAGTAAAATTAAAAATGTGTCCATGCTATGACCCAGCAGTTCCACTTGGGTACATGTCTTAAAAACAAAAATGAAAACATTCTTGATCTATAGGCTATACAGAGATATGTTCATTATAACATATTTTTTATCAGCAAAAAACTTGATGACTGACTTATGTCCATCTGTAGGTAAGAAATAGATAAATCACAGCATACTTCTATGGCTGTCTATACCAGTTAAAATCATTCATAAATGTATCTAAAAATAATGTTGACTAAAAAATTATATATTTATTTATGTAAATTTAAAAGCACAAAAAGTTGACAGTAAAGGATACTACTACACGTATATAAAAGTATAAATACATATTTGGAAGTGCACACTCAAAACTAATTTTGGTAATAGTTTCTGGGAAGTGGGGAGAGGAATGAGCCTCAGGGTTTGTAATTAAGAGATATTTATATTTATCTGCAACTTTTAATTTCTTATATAACACTGGCAGCAAGCAACTATGACAAAACTTTAACAATTGTTAATTCTGGATAGTGGAAATATGGGTATTTATTATATTATCCTTATAACTTTTCTACATTTCTTTCATTTCTCCAAAAATATACACAAATAAGGGAGAGATTTCTGTCCTCCAATAAGCTTGCTAAATCCAGTTTATCAAGTTTTTTAAACAATGTTTAAAACTTTTTTAGCTGCAGAACGTTTCAGAGCCTTAAATATTACATATTATGAATTTTCAAGAAGTAATTATAGTGTGTTAAAGAAAAGGAGTTATAACTCCAGATTTCAACACATTCTATGAAGGAGCAAAGAGGCACAGTGAAGACTGAAGGCATGGAGTGAGCAAGGGAACCTACACAGAGGACAATCATGATCAGGAATGGCCTCCCTTCATGGGTGATATTTACTTTAGGATGAAGAAAGAGAAGAAGTCTCCCTTTCAGAGCTAGGTGGAGGAAGGAGAGGAAGAAACAGCAAGTGGGCAGTTTCCAAGACAGGCAAGAGCTTGGGGCAGTTGTGAAGTGAAAGGAGTTGGTGGGACCAAAGAGGAGCCTTGTTGAGATTCTATCCGAAATATGACAGGATGCCAAGGAGAGTTTACCCCAGACACCGTGGGTCACACTGCTGTCTTCTCTTCATGGCTGTGCCCCACGAACCTCACTGTAGCCTGAGGAAGTGGCATTATCCTTGGCCTCAAAGAGCCAGTGTTCATAGTGACAGACAAACATGTAAAGGAACAATTCAGGGTGCTAAGGGCCTTGTAGAGGTTAAAAACAAATGACATAGGAGCACAAGTTAGGGACACAAATCCTGCCAGTGAGAGGCTCCTTCCAGAAGCACAGGTCTAGCCATTGAGAGCACTGTCCATAGCACATTAAATGGTTTACAACCCAGCTGCCCTCTGCTGCCTGGTGCATTTCTGGTATCACACTGCAAAGGGATAATGCATATCCAGTGCCAATAAAAGTGAATCATAAAGGAAAAGTTAACTTTCTTCCTGTCATCCCTTCAGACCCAACCTGTCTCCTGCTGCCACTGCCACTGTGGTCTTTCTACAACACATGGCTGAGCATGTCACTTCTGAGGAGGTCCTTTGTCTATGGGATTATATCCAGGTTCCTTAGAATGGCAAATCAAGTCCTTCTCAGTCTGGTTCCTCGTATGTGTTGAGCCTCCACTTCCTCCACTCTCCCATGTACACCGTTCACTGTGACCACATGAACGCCTGTCTGTTCCCCGAACATATCACGCTCTTTCCAGGCTCATGTCTTTCCTTTGCATGCTGTTCCCCTGCCTGGGATGTTCCTTCCCCTCCTGCTCACTGAGAAGAATGTGTAAAACCTCACATGACTCCATAACATGATGGCTCCACCCACTTTATATAAGCTCATTGTAAAAGATTGTTTGCACATTTTTTTTCATGGTAAACTGATTTCCTCAGGGTCGGGGATTCCATATTATTAATTTCTGTACCCCGCTGTAACACAGTGACCAATCCACAATGGGCATTCAATACGCATTTGGTGAATTGAAGTGGAGATTAATCTGCAAGGGAAAAAAATATCTCAGAAAGCATTTTTTAAAAGCCATCAGGAATAATCTTCATCATTATCTGTTGTTTTGCAGTATCTATGTCTTTGCTGCCCTCCATTAATGTAGCTCAACAAGAATTGTCATTAACTATAAGACTATTAGATTAAAAAATACAGGCTTTTCCAAGAGGAAGTATTAAGAATGTAAACATTACAGTAGTGGAAAGCTCTTGCTGGTTGCAAACTTGGGTTATCTCTCTCAGTACTCACTACAAGCATGCGAGGTAAGTATTATTATGGCACCCATTTTAGAGATGAGAAAACTGTAGCACAGAGGCCAAGTAATTTGTCAATGTCACATAACAAGGAAGCTATGATTTGAACCAGTCAGCTTGGTTCCAGAGATTAAGCTCCTAGTCTTCATGTTATACTACTTCTCAGTTTCTTCCTGCAATTAGTTTATGTTGCCAAGATTCATTCTTTCTTTCTTTCCTTCCCTCCTTCCTTCCTTCCCTCCGTCCCTCCCTCCCTCCCTTCCTTCCATCCTTTCTTCCTTTCTTCTTTCCTTCCTTCCTTTTTTTCTTTTGAAGTTATTATTGGATACTTTTTTTTGTTTGTTTTTTGAGACAGAGGCTTGCTGCGTTGCCTAGGCTGCAATGCAGTGGTGCGAACTTGGCTTACTGCAACCTCTGCCTCCCAGGTTCAAGCCATTCTCATGCCTCAGCCTCCTGAGTAGCTGGGATTACAGGTGGCTGCCACCACACCTGGCTAATTTTTAAATTTTTAGTAGAGATGGGATCTTGCTATGTTGCCCAGGCTGGTCTTAAACTCCTGGGCTCAAGTGATCTGCCTGCCTCGGCCTCCCAAACTGCCGGGATTACAGGCATGAGCCATGGTGCCTGGCAGGATACTCATTTCTTAATACAAGTATCACTACTTAAAATATTTCCATGGTGGTTGACAGGCAGGCACCTCTCTGAGACTCATGAGTAATAGCCTATTATTCTGGTCCTCCTGGTCCCACCACATGCCCAACTAAGATCCAGTAACATAGAAATAAAGCTGGAGTTGCACTGACCACTGGAGTGGCACGGATGAGTTGGTATCCATGCAATTCTTAAATCTTTTTAATATCATCTCTAAACTTAACAAAATCAACTTATGAACCGTAGGCTAAAGATAGCAGTAAAGTAGGCAGGGAGAGGTTCTGTGAGTTTTTTAACAGGAGTTGGAAAGAAATTAAAAATTTCTGCCCATCTTCACAGGGATTGCTGCCTGTGGACAGACCATGGGCTTTGAATTAGATAGAAATGGGTTTGTCTCTTACCTCCACCATTTACTAACCATATGGCTTTGTGGCAGTGAATTAACTTTGCAGAACTTCAGTTTGTTCACTTAAGGATGGTGCTAATCTTTCATGAACACTATGAGGATTAAGTAATAGAAAGTACATGAAGTGCTTAATTTAGTATTTTGTATAATGCAAAGCCATTGCTCAGAAGATGTGAGATGTGCTAGGTACTATTGTTATTATATAAAGTAGGCACAGTAGTAACGTCTACTTTATAAGGTGGTTATAAACATTAAGTGAGTTAAAAGCAAAGCTGTGATTTTGAACCATGCTTGAATAATAAACCTTCAATATAGATAAATATTGGTTATTATCATTTTGTCATAAGTTAATTCTATTTAAAGTTAGTAATTTATGTGCTACTTTTTAAGAACAGACCTTCTACTTTTAAAAGAATTTTTTCTAAGCTGAAGTTCTGTGGAAAAAAATACTTGGAAATAGAAACACTTTTTTCGCCTTTGTATAAGAATTCAAATCCTAATATAGCTGATACAGCAGTTTTAAATGATGTTTATGACTTTACTTTGTAAAATTGACAAAAACCATTTTCAGCTTAGGAAAAGCCAAACAAATATCTCATTTGTAAGGTCTATCACAAAGATGTTTTAATATTTTGTTTGAATACTTTGAGGCAGTGGTGGGTGTACTCTAATTTTCAGAGACAATTATCCAAAAAGGAGAGGATGCAACGGCATTAGTTTACGTTTTGTTTTCAATTGGTTTTGACAAAAAGAAAAGGAATGTTGAAACGAAAAATCAAAATGAGATCCTTTGGAAGAAGTTTTATAGTTTTATTTTGTTTCTGGAACATCTAAGGGGGATTTTTTTGTTTGTTTGTTTTTTAGATGGAGTCTCTCTCTGTCACCCAGGCTGGAGTGCAATGGCGCAGTCTCGGCTCACTGCAACCTCCGCCTCTCGGGTTCAAGTGATTCTCCTGCCTCAGCCTCCTGAGTAGCTGGGACTACAGGCAGGCACCACCACACCTGGCTAATTTTTGTATTTTTAGTAGTAACGTGGTTTCACTATGTTGGCCAGGCTGGTCTAGAACTCCTGACTCGTGATACGCCCGCCTCAGCCTCCCAAAGTGCTGGAGATCAGGTGCTGGTCTCATGAATTCCCAAAATGAGATGAAATCCTACTGAAACTTTAGTTGCCACAGGCAACCAACAAAAACACTAACACAGAGAGGGTTTTCTAGTTTTAAAGTAATTTACTACATAATATCTGAAATTACTGAATGAAGACTGAGAGAATTCATTCCAGTTCTGCCTTCGCCATTGGTCACATCTATGAACTTACGTAATTTGTTTAACCTCTCTGCCTCTCAGGACCATCATGTGTAATGTTTCTTGGTCAGACGTGGTGTTTTTATTCTCCATTTTGAGTTCCTCTAAATTTAAGGTTCCAGTAAGCAAATCCAGGGGAAAACAAATGACTAAAATACTTCCAACACTGCATGTGCTGGGCTTCACAATGAGCAGGATGCTTAATTCAATTAACTCACATTTACTAAACATTTATTATGTGCTAGGCACTACAGATATAAAACTGCATTTTCCAGGAGCTCCTATTCAGGTAGAAGAGAGAGTAGAATAATTTATAAAACTGCAAAAGATGTTGCTGGGTGGGTGTAGTCAGAGTCAGAAGATTCTGGGTAGCTTCCCGAGTGAAGTTTGAAGGATGAATGTTGAGCATTTAGGCCATTCTACAATTAATAAAATTAATAAGTAAATGAACTTGCTGTCACTCTAAGTTGATGGTCTCATATGTATCTGTATGAAGCGGCCCCTTTGATGAAAAGGCAACTCTTTGGATGGGTACCGGACACTTTAAGTACTGTTGCTACTCAGCAAATAGTTTAGAGGTCTCTGCAGAAAATTCTTGCAGGGCCATATTTATAACGTTTTGTGAACAGCAGGACAAACCTCCCACTGTCACTACCGCCTTCCCTGCTCAGGACTCACTTCCTGTCCACTCCCACTAGGCAGGAATAGGGCAGACTCAATGCTATTTTCAGCCAATAGCACCTCTCAAATGAGTTACCAAGCAAGGCAGAGCATAAGTTTAAAAAAGATAGAGTCAGTACAGCAAACGATGCTTATGTGGTGTTCTGTAAAGAGCCAAAATTACTCAAAGAACTAAAGGAATGCCATTTAAAATCTATGGAGATATTGTCTCTTGTACCCCTAGAAAGCTAAATTCCCTCTTATAACAGCCAGTCTCTTCAAACTAAACTTCCAACCTTTTTTTTTCTTGCCATTGGCTTTGGTCTACTTGCTTGTGAGGTGATTTTTCTTTTCGAAAAGTTGTTTCCTCTACCCTGGGCAGAAAATTAGAACCCAGGAAGACGTATTATAATCTGTCTCCTCCCAAGGCAAAGCCCTTTCTTTAGGCCGCTATAACCTGAATAGTAATTTTTACCAGTATGGTTTCTGTTTCCAGGATCCTAACTAACACAGTGGTAAATACAAGATGGCTTCACAGGAGCCCCCAGATGCCATAAATTGAGAAGTTATTGTGCCCTGAGAGCAAATGTACAGATTAGTTCATTTATTCCTTATGTTTTTGATTTCGTACAGGTTCCAGCAAATGCATTATCTAGAAAATAACTTGTCTTTGGCCATATTTGATGTGGTAGCAATGGTTATGATTATATAATCAAGGTTATAATAGGCATCAGGTATGCACCAGGCTGGTCAGTGCCCATTTTGTACCTATTGTAAGATATTTTAGATATGTATACCTAAACATATACAAATAGAGTTGTACTTATTCTCAGATATTTTACATATGTACTTATGATTACATTTCATTTCCTGATTACAAAAGTTTTGTGTACACCTTGTAGAAAATTGGAAACATAATGGAAAAGCACAAAACAGAAAATTTAAATTATCTGTAATCCCATGATTTTTATTTATATTTTATTATTATATGTATACATTTAATATATTAAACAGGCTTCTTATTGTACACATTTTCATAAGCTGCCTTTTCATAAATTCAACACATTTGTTAGGATTTTTAAAAGATTCCCCATTTATCACACCTTTTTAGATGACAGATTGAAGTAAAATTTTGTCCAAAATGTTACTCAAGCCTAATCTTCAATATATAGTATTCTTAATTTGTATTCATTTTTAATTCAGAGGTCTTTCAAAGAAAAAGAAAAGGTAAATAAATGTCTGAGGCAGGATAGCAAGTAGGCTTTATACACGTGCCCACGGCATCAGCTGCATAGACCTTTGTAATGACAGGAGATTAAGGTTACTTTTCCTGGGGCAAAGTGCTATTATTCATCAGCAAAGTCTCCAGTGGGAGAGGCAAACATGAGCCATGTAGCTGCTAGCCATCTCCAAGGCATGTCAGTGGATTTTGCACAGTGGGGCCTCTTTCATTTACTATGAGTTGTCGCAAGAGAACTCTGCTTAAGTAAAGATTTTATTCATTCATCTAATAAAGAAACACATTTAGAAAGTATGTTCCAGTTATTTATTGCTACATAACAAATCACCTCAAACTTAATAGCATAAAACAACATCCATTTAATTATGCTCATGTTTATGCAGGTCAAATATTCAGGCAAGGCACACAGAAAACAGCTCATCTTTGCTCCATGAAGTCTGGGGCTTCAGCTGGAGATTCTGGAATGGCTCAACTGAGGCTTCATGGCCAGAGCCTTGGTTTATGCTATCAGCTGCTTCCTTAGTTCTTCTCCACATGGTGTCTTCAGGGGATGAATGTATAAGATGCCTTCTTTAGTCACATGTCTGGCTCCTGAACTTGGATAGTGGGAACAATCGGGAATTGGCTAGATATGTTTCTATCTTTCTGTGCAGCCTCTCCATGTGGTTAACTTGGGCTTTCTTACAGCATGGCAGTCCCAGAGTCGTCAGATTTCTTCGTAATGGCTGGCTTCCCCTAAGTAAGCATTCCAGGAGTTCACAGTAGAAGTTTCAAGGCTTCTTATTATCTAGCCTCAAAATTCACACGGCATAATTTCTGTCGTATTTTACTGGTTGGGCAAGGCCAGTCCATATTCTTTATGGGGGACACTACACTGGGAGTTAAAGTTCTTAGGGGACTCATTGTTGGACAGTAGTTACTACACAATATTTTGAAGATCAGTCAGCTCTTTCACTTAAATTATCTTGCCTGCCACTTACTATGCCTGTGAGGTGGAAGCGTAAGGATGTTCACAATTGGAAGTAGAACATGAAAAAGAGGATCCTCTGATTTTGCAACCCTAAAGGTTATTTACTACTGGTAACTCCATGTTTGGGGGTATTTTTCTCAGAGAATATATATCATACTTGGAAGTTCAAGTCATAGGATAAGAAGCAGAACCAAACATGAGGGTATTGAAGGTGGAAAATATTGGAGAAGAAAACAGGAGTGAGGGAGTG
Organism: Pongo abelii; assembly: GCF_028885655.2. Lineage (NCBI taxonomy): Eukaryota > Metazoa > Chordata > Mammalia > Primates > Hominidae > Pongo > Pongo abelii. Next base: position 36,522,854 of record NC_071998.2, read on the forward strand.
CACTTAGTCACTAAATATTTAAAAATCAGTGTCTGTTGTGAGAAGAAGTAGGGAAGTTTGGAACTGAATCTGTGAATACTGTTCATAAATAACGTCTATTTTCATAGAATTCTTACACAAATCAAAAAGAATGAGCTTTAACAAAAACCAACGGGACCAGACATTTAGGAAAGGCTTTATTATCTCCATTTTATATGGAGACACATAAAGATTAAATGACATCCCCCAAAATACATAGCAAGTTCAGTGGCAGAGCCAGGATGCATGCTCAGATTATGTAACTAGAAGTCAGTGAACTTCTTCTTGGCTGCATCGTGAGATCTCTTAAATCTGACACCATATACTGTACCAGTTGGAATTCTTGGTTGTAAATGCTAAAATTTTCTTTGGCTAGTGTAGACAGAAGAGAAATTTATTGGAAAATAACAAGTAGTTTACTGAATGAACAGGAAAGTTGGAGAACTAGTTTCAGAAAATATTAACTGAGATAGTCATGGTCAAGCCAAAGGAAGAGGCTAGTTAGGGCATGGGCACTGGCACTTACAGACTCTGGAATCTTGTAGCCAGAAGCAGCTATTGCCACTACTGTTCTATTAACTTTATTGATCAAAACTGATTAGTATATCTTGCAGTCTTTGAGATCCTTCAAAATCTAAAGTCCCAGGCAGATGCACATGATGAATCAGGCCTCAATCTCTTACCCAAGCTGCCAGATGGTTGTTCAGAGAAGAAACCTCTAAGCCTGTGTTTTCACCTCTCACTAAGACACATACATGGGGAAAGGGAGTCAAAATGAAATGGGAGTTTGATTGCAGGTTAGCCAGAAATAACAGCACGTGTCTGCCATACACACTTATACCTGCAGTGACCTCACTTCCCGCTCATTCTATTTGAAACATGTAACAGTTTGAGGCAAGGATGCTAAGAGATGAAAGTGAAGAGTACCTGGCCAAGCCTCCCCTTTCTGAGGCACGTTCTCTGTCCACCGCAGCTGGTGAATGAAAGAAAGAAAAAGAGGAGTGCAGAAGGGAAAAGCTGGCCAAAGTCCGGGACTTGTTTCATGTTCATGACAGCAATGCTGGCATTTACCTGCATTGTTAAGCAATCAGAAAAGATCATGGTGTAAAAGTCAATATTACGTCAGTCCACTTTGAGGCCAAGATTACAGTATCATGGTCTGAGTAAGAATTGCATGTTCCAGAGAGACATGAAAGAAGAGTTTTCAATGAATTCCTCACATTATATCCTAAGCAGAGTAAGAGTTTGATGTATACAGTCTAGCAAGTGATTATTTGCAGACTATAGGAGAAGCCTAGGAATAGGATAGGATAGAGAGTGGAACAATTGTTTAAGGGGCTGTTGGATTTAATTAGAGGAAGAGAATAGGTATATATTGATTTGCTTTATGAAACCAACAGGGAAATTCAAGAAGGGTGTCCATAAGAAAGGGAATTCTAGGGTCCAGGTTAAGTTGAAAGGAGAATTACTCAGAAAACATCATGAGTGAATTTGGCTTTAAGGGAGATAAAAGCAAACTCGGATAATAAGCCAAAGCTCGGAAAGAATAGCAAGATAGAGTTGCCATTAAACTAAAGGGATTTAATGAAATGAGCAGAATGAACTACTAGATTCATTATCAGGCAAGAGGAAATAATAAAACAAGGAGCCAGTTATAGAATGAATATGGTAGAGTGAAATAGGAAAATAAATTCTTCAACATTGTGTAAGATCACCTAGCACATCCGGTCAGGGTGGAATCAAGTCCTTTTTAATAAGGCAAAACAAGCTGAAACCAAGCATTTTAGATTTGTTGTCTCATGCCAGCCAAATGCCCATTTCTACTTTACAGATGAGCAAATTGAGGCTGAGAGTCGTTAAATCATTTGCACCAAAAACAAGTATTTAGCAGTGGGCTAGCTGGAGCTTAAGCCTAAGTCTGTGTGGTTCAAAAGCTCAGACACTTCATTTTACAGGGATGACCCTCAAATTTAAGAATTTTAGGTTCTTAAGTAATCTGTGATTTTATTTATTTTTAACCTAAACATTAAATAGAAGACAGAGGCTATTCTTGAGAATCTTAGAATCTCTTCAGGCTGCGTGGCAAGGGACTACATGTTTCAGCCTCTCTTTTATCTAAATAGTCCCATGTAACTACTCACTTCTAATAATAGACCAAAGTCACTAAGAATCAGGTGTGCTTTCTTTACTGGTCCTCTTTCTCTTTCTTTGAACTAGATATTTGCATCCAGGATAACCCTGGAAGACACTTGTTGAAAACAACATAGGCTCCTCCAGCTTATAGCCATCTACTACCAACTGCACCCTCTTGCTCTCCCCAAACAAGAAGACCAGCATTAAACTATTGCATGAGTAAGAAATAAAGTTTTATTATGTGTTACACAAATAACATTGGGTTTTCATTGTTGTTATAGCAGCTGGAATTACCTGAACCAACACAATTAAATTTAATGATGCAGGCTTTTTAATGATTTGTTTCTCTTTCCTTCTGCATTATTTTTGATGTCTCCAGGATTCATCGTATCGGGGATGATATAAGAGTATGAAGGAGAGTCGCACCTCATGTCTGACAATTGTTCCCTTATGAGTAGAATAAAAAGAAAGGAGAGATGAAAAACAATTCTAAAATGCAGAATATTATTCTATAAGGACATTAATCATTTTTTTCTTTTTATAAATCCTAGTAGCATGTAAAATTAAAAATTGGATGCCTGAAACCCTTGGGAAACAACTGCTAGATCTAGCTTAATTTGTTAGTTCATTTGATACTGACTAAATATTTAACAAATATGTATCTTAAGCACTATGTGGAATGATGAGTAAAATTTTTTAAATGTCCTTTAGAAGTGACTAACACAATGGTATTAGCTATAAAGATATTAAGACAACATTGCCCATAATAGCAAAAGAAACAATATCAAAGTTCAGTAATGGAACAGTATTGTATCTGTTCTCCCCTTCTTTTATTAGCAAGAGAACGCTGGAATATGAGCTGATCAAACAGCAGCCCAGCTAAAGTCAATATTCCCAGCCTCTCTTGAGATAGGCTTGACCATACGGCTAACTTCTGGCCAGGGGTTGTTTTAACAAAAGATTAGAATAGTGTCACACTTCCTCAAGCCCTCCCATAAAGATATCTTGGCTAGATGGTGGAGCTAACTCACTGGCAAAAACCAGGTCTTCATATCCTAGCCTATTGTTTCAACGATCATAACATATTAAGTTAAGAAAAAGAGAGAGAATAAGAGAATAAGAGAGGCCAGCGAGTCCCAGAAATTTTGAAGCACAAAATTTGTGCTTGAGCTGCAACTAGGCCATATGCTCTTGACACAGCAGTGCCTCTTTGTCTGTATGCTCTTGATCTCCCCTCAACGCAGTGCTCTGCAGACTTCTCTCATGAATGAGATCACCCTTTAAATAAACACATAGCCAGGTTCCACTGAGGCTTCCTTCCGCAGGTTTAGGGTTACAAATTAAGATCTCTAATGTTGACAGATTGGAGTTCCCACTCCCCCCTAAAATCCTGTCATAAATTATCTCTTATTCTCTATTCTATAGCCTTTTCAGCTCTTTCATATCCTCATGCGAGTAAGAGAGTTTAAAAGTTGTGTCAACCGTTTACAGGCATAACAGGTCTATCTCTCAACTGCTAAAAATGAGATACAGCATCTATTACCTTGCTTTAACTGAAAGGGAACCAGGACAGATTCCATTTTAATACATGTGCCCACGAATAACAAAAAGCCACAAGCTAGGGAAAGTAAACAAAGAAATAGGGAGTATTTCTTAAAAGGATATATGAATAAAAAGGAAGTGTCCTACTCCATATAGCAAAAATGATTTTGAAAAAGAACAAAGCTGGTGAACTCACATTTCCTAATTTTAAAACTTACTACAAAGCTATAGTAATCAAAACAATGTGATACTGGTGTAAAGATGGACACACACACCAATGAAATAGAACAGAGAACCCAGAAATAAACACTTGTGTATATGGCCATATGATTTTTGACAAAGGTGTCACAAGCCATTCAATGGGGAAAGGTGAGTCCTTTCAACAAATAGTACTGTGCAAACAGGATGTCCACATAAAACAGATGAAGTCAGAAACTTAACTAACAGCTTATGCAAAAATTAACTCAAAATGAACCAAAGACTTAAAACTATAAAACTCTTAAAAGAAAAAACATAAGACAAAATCTTTGCAACACTGGATTTGGCTATGCTTTTTTGGGTAAGACACCAAAGGTACAGGCAACAAAATAAAGAATAAAGAAATTGTACTGCATAAAAGTTAAAAGTTTTGTCCATCAAAAGACAATGCCACAGGATAAAACAGCAACCCATGAAATGAGAGAAAATGTTTGCAAATCATATATCTGATAAGGGATAAGGGACTAATATCCATAATATTTAAAGAACTCCTAAAACTCAACAACTAAAACAAACAGTACAATTCAAAAATGGGCAAAGGACTTGAATAGACATTTCTTCAAAGAAGATATAAAATGGCCAATAAGTACATGAAAAGATGCTTAATATCACTAATCATTAGGAAATATAAATTAAAACTATAATGAGATACTTCACACTCATTAGGATGGCTACTATTTTTTATTTTTTTTCTTTTTATTATTATTATTATACTTTAGGTTTTATGGTACATGTGCACAATGTGCAGGTAAGTTACATATGTATACATGTGGATGGCTACTATTTTTTAAAAAGAGAGAGAAAATGACAAGCGTTGGTGAGATGTGAAGAAATTAGAACCCTTGCACACTTTTTATGGGAATGTGAAATGGTCCAGCCACTGTGGAAAACAGTATGGTGGTTCCTCACAAAATTAAAAATATTAGCAATTCTGCTTCTGGGTCAACCTAAAAGAATTCAAAACAAGGTCTTGAAAAGATATTTGCACATTTATGTTAATAACAGCATTATTCACAAAAGGTAAAATGTGGAAGAAATTCAAGTGATGAACAGATAAACAAAGTGTGATGTATGTATGTATGTATGTATGTATGTATGTATGTATGCAACAATAGAATATTATTCAGCCTTAAAAAGGAAGGAAATTCTAATATATGCTACAACATAAATAAACTGGAGCATATTATGCTAAGTGAAATAAGCCAATCACAAAAAGACAAACATTCTATGATCCCACCTATATTAAGTACTTAGAGTAGGCAAATTTATAGAGACAGAAAGTAGAATGGTGGTTGCTGGGGGCTGGGGGTAGGGGAAATGGGGAGTTATTGTTTAATGGATATAGAATTTCAGTTTTACAAGATGACGAGAATATAAAAATGGATGGTGATGGATATACAACATTATGAATGTATTTTAATCCACTGAACTATGTACTTAAAATGAGTAAGATGGTAAATTTTATGTGTGTTTTACCACATACAAAACAAAATGGGGAGAAAAAGGGGCATCCTATAGCTTCCAAGGGCAGGAATACAGCCAGACTTTAGGAATAGAAAGGAGCGTGGTGCTGAGAAGTCAGGAACCTGGAATACTTTCCTGGATTCTGAGTTGCTGGCTCCTGCTTTTCTCTGAATAACTGTTTTATTCTTTTCTATCAGCATATTTGCTTTTTCTATTATTCATTCCACATGGTTAGAGGTGGATGTCTCAGGGCTCTATAGTTTTTGTATATTCCATATTGAAGGAATTATCTAGAGTAAATTAGAATTTTTAATCTCAGTATCAAACTTCTAACCAATAGAATGTGATTGGCTCAGCTTAGATCAGGTGTCCAGCGAACTATGGATGTGGGGCGAGGGATAAGACCTGACTCCCTGAAAACTATCCTGTGAGTGAAGGCTTGAAGGTAATGGGTCATTTTTAGCTGGATAGACACCTCAAAGTACCACCTTCATATACGGCAACAGACTGTGAAAAATTGAGAGAGATAATCAGCAGGCCTTGAAAGCCGATAGAATTTAAAGGACTTAGAGAAGAGCAGGAGGCAAAAATGCTGAAGGTAAAGTCAGAATAACTTAACTCTGAGGAAAGCAAAGGCCACTGATGGAAAAGGGAACAAAAGGTTAATACTTTCAGTGTGGATGTATTGAGTTTAAGATTCTGATGTCACATCTGAATAGCAGTTGGTAAAATGGGCTAGAATTCAGGAGAGTATGAGAGTTGGAGATATTAATTGTTTTATTTATTTAAATAAATAATTAATTCTGAATACCTGCTTTTTGGCCGATGCCCTTTTAGGCTCTGGGAATATAGCAATGAACAATATGGACAGGTGGTCTTCACCCAGGTAGTTATGTCCCCCTTGGTTTTATTAATAGGCTTAAGAAACTCCATGAACCCCTTCAAATAATGAAAACTATATGTATATGCTTAAGTGTCTTTTTGAAGGAAGAAAGTCCCTGGATTTCCACAGAATCTCAAAAGGGTACATAACCTCAAAAAAGTGAAGAATTACAGATATAAAACTATATTTAGACACTAAAAATAAAATAGGAAGAACAGAAGCTGTTCATTGACAATGTCTTCATTAACACCAACACTGACAGTGTGGGAGAATGAAAAGAAATTAGAAAAAAAGAGTCCACAACCAATCTAGAAAAATAATATTTTGAAACATTATCCAATGTGTTGTATTTCTCCTTCTTGCCAATTCCTTTTATATGTAGTTAACTCTAAACCCTGACGTGAAGACTTAATGTGTTCAGGAAACAAAGAATAGAAGGGAAGAAATCCAGCATGAAAAGAGTCAGATTATTCTGTTTGAGTTTCAAAGGAAGCTCTCAAAAGCCAGTAATAGGGACAACTTTGAATTAGAAAGCTTTTTCTTTTTCTTTCTCTTTTTTTTAAGGCCTACTTCCACCTCCTACCAAGGCTAAGAGTCTGGTAAACTCAGTATTTTCTTTTTTAAACTATAGAATGTGTGACAATTCATGATCGTTCAAGAGAAGATTTGCACCATAGATAGAAGAATTTTTGGGGGAGCTGAGGGAGAAACCTGGAGAGGAATAGAGAATAGCAATATGATTGGATGCTGGTGTGAGTGCTGATCTCAAAGTAAAAACCTGGTTGGGAGATGGAGATAGCCAGATGGGTTTGGAGACTGAAAACCAAGGAGTTGTATGTTCTTTTTTCAAACTATGGAAAGAGATAGCATTCCCGAGGGTCTCCTGCCAACATGGAGTAGCCAGAGGAAAGAAGACATATTTTGAGGGCAGATATAGGCAGAGAGTGGGTTGAGATAGCCTCTTCACACTTTCTCCACCTACCTCCCAGCCCTCTTGAATTTTTTCCTTGAGATGTATGAGATCCAAAAATGTTTTGTGTGTCTAATGAGACATTAGAAATAGCTGAGAGTTGAGAGGTAGTCTTCCTGCAAGGGGTTACCACAAAAGATGATTGGTCAAAATGACCAGTTACTAAAGAATAAAATGAGGCCAGGAGAGCCTTTTGCAGAAACTACAGGGTGGCCAGCAAAAGCCGTGAATGCAAGGAGGATGTGACTAAGCCTGAAAGGATCACAGTGCCAGCCACCCTGAGGTAGGAGTGAGTCAGCAGAAGCAGGCCGCTGAGTTTTCAACAGCAATCATCTTGCACTTGCACAACAGGGAAACAGGAGCGTCATCAAAAGTAAATTCCAGCCGAGACATTCTCTCCCATATGAGAAGCAAAGGTAAGTCCCTCTGAGCTTTTGATCAGTCTGGGGAGAAGGAAATGAGAATGCATAAGGCAAAAATCAGAGAAATGTGTTTTAATCTAGAATAGCCTCGGTGATCCTGATTTGATAAATTTAAGTATTTTACCATTAGTGAGCATGGGAGTCACTAGGTTCATTTGGAATGAAATAATATTTCATCTTTGTTTAAGCTACATGGTGTGTAAAGACTACAGCTGCTACAATAGAAGTTAAATCAGGAAAGTCAGGTGTCAGAAACAGAAGAGGGGGTTTCAAGAAAGAGCACAGGTTCAACTCTAACAAATCCTGAAAGGGTTAAACAAGAAGTTTTGCATCTTGGTGAGCGTTGAATCCAGACTGCAAGTAAGAACTAAGTGAGTAGTGAACAGAGAAAGTGAATGTAGACTACTCTTTCAAAAAAGATTAACAATGAAAGAAAGGTGAACAATAGCAAAATTTCCTTAGTCTTAGTTTTCTTATCCATGAAGTAAAGGAAAATAATACTTATTAATGTAAAGTTGATATTAGAACTAATGTATATAGCGGGCATAGCAGAGTGTCTTACATGTCAGATGTCTTATCAATATTTGGTTCTGCCCTTTATTTCATCCTCTTTTCTTTCTCTTCTTCTGGAAATGGAACAAGTCAGCAACCTTCTTACAATACTTTCTCATGTGTTTGAGCATTGTTATTGTAAACTCTCAGCCTTATTTATTTGAATAAATAACATATACTCAGAGAGACATGATATGATAGGGCTAATAGAAGTCTCAGGTCATATCATTATAACTTAAGAAAGTAGGGATTCAGGTGAGTGAAGTGAGGTCTCCACAATGACATGAATAGGTAGGAGAGCCAGAACTAGAGCAAAGATTATTGTTTTCAACTACACTGTTCTTCCATTTATAGTTTGATCATTTCTGAATAGTCTGAAAGTAAGCATTTCTGAATGCTTACTTTATTAGTCCAATATTTAATTTGTTCTCACACTAGCATGACCTAGATCACCTGTATCTTATACGTAATTTAAAGTATTAGATTTATTCAGAACTCAAGAGATACCAAACTACATCCCTGTCTTAAGTCATCCTTATATGCATGATATAGCAGCCTGTGGCTTGGCATGATTAGATCTTAATTAAACATTGATAACTACCTTACAAATCAGTTCAATCTGGCATCAGTAAATTCCCTCAGGTGTGAAAGAAGAAATATCAAAGACGATTTTTAGTGCACACAGCGTATTTGGCACCACTAAAAATCAAGGCAAACTGGGAAATATGAAAAATATGTCTTTGCCATATAGCTGCCCTGTGGGACTCCCCTATTTTTTTCAAAAGAAGATATTTGTAAATAGAGCAACTGGTGGAGCTAGAAATGATCAGCCTCCAGTTTCCAGTGAGATGTCAAATAACCTACTTTAGTCTATGCTTCAAGCTAAATACCACTCATCATTCTCTCTAGGCACTGGGCTATTGAAGAGACCAATCCCTCATCTCTTATGAAAGAGGAAAATAGAGAGATTAGGCATGAGCATATCTGAAAATAAAGATAGGAGAAACCAAGAAAGATCACACTCTACTTCTTTTTTCATTCTAACAAATATTCATAATTTTTATGACTTAAGATTGCTCTGTCTTCTTAGAACTTTGGAATTTCCCCTCCTTTAACTATGGTCATCTCCTACACTGACCTGTAGTTAGTAGCAATAAATATTTGTAGGAAGCATGAGTTTTCTGTTATCTATTCTGCTGGTTATTCTCTTTCTGCTTTTCCTCCTGTCTGTTTGCTACCTGTCTCTGCTCTACTCTTTGTCTCTGAAAACTGATTCTTGCAAGCTGCACCCCACAGGCTCCCTTCTAGGCTGGTTTGTAGTTGGAATTAGGCTGGTTTATAGTTGGGGTTAGCCAGTGGGAGGTACCGGCAATATATTGAAGGGAAAGGAGAGAGATAAGCGTATTTATTCCCTACTGGCTGTCTGCTTTGGTGCTGTGATGTCGGTACTCCTGCCACAGGAGTGCTGTGATGGACATTCTTCACTTAACATTCTTCCCTTAGAACTATTTTCCACTTTTCTTGGGCCTGCATGGGGCCCAGAAGACTGACCTCTGTGGATTGTATCACTCTCATGCCCTTTGGCTTCCACTTGGGTTCAGCCAATGGGAGATACCAGGAGGAGACCAAGGAGAGGGTGTTTTCTGTTGCCTCACCTTGACGCTGTGATTCCAGCTCCTTTCCTCCATTGATTACAGATCCAGTCAGACAGCCCCTCCTCCATGGCTTCTGTTCTCATTAAGTTCCAATGTTACCATAGGCCTAGTGATGGAATGGTTTCCCAGTGTTGCTTGCTGGATTCCTTAACTATGTCTATTTCTCTATAGACGATCCTTTCTTTAAAATCACTTCACTTAAAACATCTGAGAGGAATTCTGTTTTCTCCTGGGATCCTGATTGACACATCTGAAAATGGAAAGCATGACCAAAGTCCAAATTTTATACCCCGTTTCCCAAAATATTTGAGAGAAGAGACCCTCAAATGGAAGAATGAAGGGCAGCATCTGGAAAAATTGGGATGGTAATTCCTGGAACAGGGAGATGAGCTTGAAATAAGAACGTGATGAGCTTGAGCCAATAAACTGACTAGGACCAACAATTGTCTCTCAGGATATTACACTGCAGTTCTGGCCATACTTGTCAGCTCCTTTTGGTTCCCGGAATCCAAAGACTTATTGGGTTCTTGGAAGATCTCATTTCTGCATCCTGTAACAAAACTCACTCTCTTCCATCCTCCCTGTGGCTATCTCATTCTCAACCTCAGGCCTGGGCTTTGATATTACCATCTCAGTGAGGATCTCCTGACCATGCTCTCTCAGATTAATATCCTCTCGTTATCTTATATATCAGTTCATTGTTTGGGTCCTTTATAAGATTTTTAATAGTGTTTAATTACTTTGTGCATTTTTCTTTTCTGTCAATTGTCCCCACTAGACAATTGTATGTATGTCCCCACTAGAATGTATGTTTCATGAGGATAGGGACTATGACTTGTTCAACATTATATCCCCAGAGCCTAAAATAGAGCCTGGAACATGAAAAATAATACTTGTTGATTAAGTGAAATAATGAAAGAATTGGAGAGAAAGAGGTGGCATGCATACTATATTTTTCCCTTTACCCCAACTAATTGCAGGCTTCTTAGGCCACTACAAATATCACTGTGCCCCCCTAAAAATTAATCCTGTAAATACAGAAAATAATAGGTGGAAATACTTGAGCTAAGGACCTGACTAGACGAATGTTTTGGGTGTAGTGAAAAAAATATAGGCTTTGGAACTAATAGCCATATATTAAATCCTGAATCCCTTAGTCAGTAGCTCTTTAGCCTTGGCCAAGTCATTTATTAATTCTGAGCCTCAGTTTCTTCATCTATAAATGGAGATGATAATTTTTACTTATGCAATTGATGGGCAAGTACTTGGCAACAATGTGCACTCTGTAGATGCTACTGCAATGGCAATACAATTACTCTTAAATAAAATTTTTGTTGTCAACATTTTCATTGATCAACAATCTTGTTTATCTCATTCATTGTTGTATTTATGGTGTCTATAATATTGCCTGACACTTTTAGATGCTCAATAGATATTTGTTGAATGAATATCTGTGCTTTAAGGTAATAAATTAATGACATGTATTCAGACATTCATGTATTCTGACATTTTGGTAAGCACTTTATATGCATCATATCATTTTACATCTGCATGAAGTAGATACTATTCTTTTTTTTTTCCATTTTACAACTAAAAGAGCCAAATGTTAGAAAAAGGAATTACTAAGTAAATAATCTAAATGCCTTCTCCTGCCATCCCATCAACTCCAACCCCTTATGAGGAAGACAGGTATTAGCAGCTTGGCACACTCTTTCCAGAAAGTTTCCAAACCATAACTTTAGTGTTTTTAGGTAGGATGATAACTTACTTCAAGGATTTTCCCAGGTTTTAAATCTAATCTCTCATATTGCAGTTCCAATGCCATTCAGTGCATTTGTGCACTTTCATTCCAAACCTGCATGTTATAATATATAAAAACTTTGAACAATAATGTAGCCACTAAAAGACTACCTCTGCAGGGTAAATAAGTTATTAATTTTACTTAGAATACATTAAAAATGTATTAAAGTAAGATATCTATGATTCCTAAATTTGGTGGCTCAGCTAAATCTCTGATGTACAACTAGTGTAATTAAAAAGGATGGGACTTAGAGTTAGATAGAACTGGATTTGTAGTCTGGCTCCACCACACACTAAACAAGTAATCTTGTCCAAGTTAGTTAGACTCTCTGAGCCCCAGTTTCTGATTTGTAAAATAGAGTTAATAATGCCAATGTCACTCAGTGTCTATAGGTATTAAATGGATAATCCACATAAAAGCAATTTGCAAAGTCAAGCACATGGTCAAGCAAATGGTGAAGTGTTCTACATAAATGCTCAATTTTCTTCCCTTTCATTATTTTATAATTGTCTTAGCAATCAAGTAAATATTGTATATTCAATATTTTTAATCCATTTTTTCACTTGGTCTTCAAGGTCAAGGTAAAGAAGTTTAACAGTTTTGGAAACAGTTCTACTGCTACTATTGTTACTGTGTATGTTTCTCAATAAACTACAAAACTTAGGCTTCAGAATTTCACACCATGTTTTTTTAAACAGGGAATTTACTAAAACATAAACACGGAATAATTAGAATATGTGATTTTTGTCTTTTGGCATATTATGTGTGGATAAAACTCCTTGGATCTGCTAAAATCATCCCAGAATTTTGGAGTTTTTTGTTTTTGTTTTTGTTTTTGTTTTTTCCCAAGGCCAGAGATAGAAGATTGCATTATCTAAAACCAACACATAATGCTTCAGATCACGGCAAACTCTGATACTTTATGTTCAGGATCTTCTACCAGAAGGTGTTTCCTTTGTTGATTCATCAATTATGCACAGTGCTCTGTGAAAGGCACTGTGTAGAGCCCAGACCATGCCCTCTGGAACCAGACCGTCCCCTGGACGGGAGAGAAAGCATGTATTTTACTAGCCACGATACAAAGTAAACTTTGGTAAGCACCGCAGGGATGATGAGGTAAAGTATTATGGAATTTCAAAGGAAGGAGAAATGTCTCCCACTGATGGAAGACTTTGAAGGGCTTTTTAAGTTTAGTGAATGGTAAAGGAAGAACTTAAAAGATATTGCCATTAGATCAGGCACTGAGAATGCATTGGTGATCCAGATCCTGAATCATGAGAAAAGAGAGTTTGGGTGACAGCAGTACTTCCATCTCGGGAGCCCCAGAAGCTCCAAGGATACTGTTAATTATAGGCCGGTAGAGGAGAGCACTTCTGTTCACTTGATCCATCCTCAGTTATGGTGAGTCAGATTGCATTGTAGCCATTTATTTTTCTGGCTTCATGAGGAGCTGATGAACTCCTGCAGGGCAGAGACCTTGTCTTTCCTTTTCTAGCATGTAGCCAGGCTCCAGCAAATTACAGACATTCAACATGTGACTGTGTTGTGAAATGCAAGACCTATCAAAACAGAGAACCCAGGCAGGAAGAATGGGTTTCAGTGATGCCAATATAGTTTAAATCCCTCACAGACAGAAGTTTTGGGGTCTGTCGAGGAAAGTGCATTCAGGTCATGCAGGCATGAGGCTGGGTCTGAGCTGCTTCCAGAATAGGCCAGGGTTGGCTGGGCTACAGTGGCACACTGAGCCCAGGGAAGGTAGACGTATGCGTTACTCAGCCTTGCTTAGTCAATAAGGCTGGGTTTTTCTTTATTAGCCTCTGGCTTGAAGTTGGTGGTGGTGACATGAGACTTGAACACAGACATGTAGATGTAAGGATGCTTAAATGAGAAAAAAAAAAAAACAAAAAAACAACCAACAATGTTGGAGTAAAAACTTGACTCAAAAGTCAAAGCTTAGAGAATAGTTTCATTTTACTCTTAAATGTTTTTGGATGCATAGTCTTCTAAAGGGGTAAGTTACAGATAAATCTGGAAAAAATAATGTAGAAGAGTAATTTTCAGAAAGTCTTGGCTCCTCTCTGACTCCTTAAAGACAAGACATGGACAAACAAAACCACTAGCCACCTGACTGGTTGCTGTAAGGATCCAGAGTCATGAAAAATTTCTGATACTGGGGAAAATGCCATCTTCACACAGCTCCTCCTTTTGACTCTAAATTAATTTTTAGGCACTATTAGTTGGCCTGATGCACAATGTTTTCCAAAATACAAGAAGGGAGTTCATAGAAGAGACCAATACAGACAATGGTATATTCAAGGGCACTTAACTTCAATTGGTCGAGTTAAGTGTCTCTCAAATTATGGTTCTTGGACTGCCCATGTCAGAATCATCCAGCAAGTGGGTTAAAATGCAGATTTATCAGCTCCATTCAAGACTTAATCAATCAGAATCTCTGAGAGAAGAGTTCCAGAAATCTGCATCTTAAAACACACTTGTCACCCATTCAAGTGATTCTGTTGTATACTAAAATGTATGAATCACTGCTACATTCTGCAGACTTTATGAACTAAAGAGTTCCTCTCGTTGTGTTTGAAGATTAAGTTACTAAGCCTGTGTGTTCTAAGGTCTCTTTTCCCTATCAGCCCAGAGCAAGGAGCTGGAGGAAGTGGAAGCAAGGCTGAAGTAGACAAAGTAGGTATAGAAGGTCCTTGCATAAAGAGGGGCTGGAGTTCTAAATATAAGGAAGCCAAATACAAGGTTGGAACAAACTGGAAATCATTATGTTGGCAGACAGACAAAGCAGACAAAAAGCGGAGGATTCAGTTGCCAAATAGCTAATCAATGTATGTGGTTAAAACTTCATGTTAAAAACTGCAACATTGGTGGCACGCATGGTGGCAAGCATGGTGGCACGCATCTGTAGTTCCTGCTACTCTGGAGGTTGAGGCAGGGGGATCTGTGGAGCCAAGAGTTGGAGACAGCCTTGGCAACATAGCAAGACCCTGTCTAAAAAAAAAAATTAAGTAAGGAACAAAGTCCACACCAGGCAAATCAGGAAAATGGAAGACCAGATCTAGGATGGCTACAACATAGAGAATCCAACTATATAAAGCTAAGTTTGTCCTCAGCCAACAGTCTTTAATTATTTTTTTCCAAATAACAGGAGCCATGGACTTAAATTGGGCTAGACTGAGACTTGAAGACAATTAGGAGAGGAGTGAAGTAGAAAATTAAAATACGTAGTACTACCCAGCCATTATTTCCTTCCTAAGAAACAACATACAGTTTAAGTTCCTCAGCACTGTACGAATTATTTAAATAAAAACAACAGTTAATATTCATTGAATCCCTCTATGTACTAGGTACAGTTTTAAGCATCTTTCATGTATTCACTCATTTAATCCTCACAACAATCCTATGAAATAGGTACTATTGATATTGCTGTCCTTCAGATGAGAAAACAAGTAAAGAGAGGTTAAGCAACTTGCTCAAGGCCAGGTGGCCCCAAGTGCAGAGTCAAGATTTGAACTCGGGCAGTCTAAATTCAGGTTCTGAATTCTTAACCACTATTTTATACCGTCTGCTGCAGCGTAAGTATGTCTATGGATTTTATACAGAAATCAACTCTCAGTTGTTGGATTTTATACAGAAATCAACTCTTACTTGCAATGAGCTATTAAGGCTCAATCATTGTTAATGCTGTTATTTAATACAATTAGGAAAGCAATTTAGATGTTCTCTGTACAGCATTGCCTACTGTTTATGTTTAAAATGTACTCAATCCAACGTCTTATGTATAAATGCTAACATCTGAAATCACAAATATCTGATCTGTGATGTGATGTGGTTTTCAAAGAAAACAATGCCAACATAATTTTCATGGTAGGAAGGTAACCAAAGAAACTCCAGGAGTCCGAGTGTGTCTGTGTGTGTGTGTGTGTGTGTGTGTGTGTGTGTGATTGATTATTTTGTTCTGCATGCATTCTTTTTTTCTTTATTCAGTGTTGGCTCAGATTTTGTGGACTTGTTCAAACATTTATTTTGAAATGTACTAGTGCACGTACACAGAAGAAGCTATACCTTTTTATCTTACATCTCTAGAGTTTGTCTCCTTGCTTGAGGCTCCATGGCACACCATAGCTTAAGGGAAGGGAGAAACTTAAAGAAAGAAAACCCAGGTTGAATAAGAAAGCCTTATGATTATAAAACAAAGTGGAGTTACTTTCAAAGTGAATAAGAAATAAATGAAACAGAATAACATTTCCTAATGGTTTTGTCGTGTTTTTATGACACTCACAGTTTTATTTACATTTGTAGATTGCTTTCTCTTTTTAAAATCCAGAATCAAGGATGTCTCTGGTAAGGACTAACCTTTCAAACTGCACTGACAATTGTTGGTGACTGCTTTATAGTTACCCCTAATTAAACACTGTTATCTCTCTCCATCATGCACATTTGAAATCCTTTTTAAGATAGCAGCAACTGAAACCACACACAACACACACACACCACCCCACATCAGAAGTGTGAACAACAGAAACAGAAACATAGACAAGGTTGCAGAGAGCAAATGTGAACTTTCCCTCCAGAATCTAGAGAATAAAGGCCAAGCCAGAAGGTTTTTAAGTTTATATGAACACATTTGATTTTACACTCTCATCTGAGCAAGTTTAGATTACTGGTTTGGGAGATGTCACTATGTGTCCGGTCGGAAATGTAGTCCAATGCCTGGCAAATATAAATTAATGTATGTGAAAATATAAACTAGTGACAGCAAAAAGATGTACAAAACACATGTGTTCTAGTATAATTCTATCACAGGGAGATTCTGCTTTTGTTTAATTTTCTGTTTTTATGCTTTCTAATAGGTTGTTAAAATTTTCAAATAAAGTAATAAAATGCATTCCTGGCTTATTTGGTGAACTATAGGAAGTATAATAACATGATAGGAAAGAACTAAAATGTAATTCATTAGCTCAAAGTTATTCTTAGATACCTCTTATTACCCTCCAGTAAGCAAAACAAACAAAACAAAAATACAAAAAGCAATCCTCTGAACGTTATGAAAATTATCCCTGGGCCAGGTGCAGTGGCTCATGCCTGAATGGAAACACTTTGTCAGGGGGTGAGAGGGGAGGATAGCTTGAGGCCAGGAGTTCAAGACCATCCTGGGCAACATAGGGACACCTTGTCTCTACAAAAAATTAGCCACACATGGAGGTGTGCACCTATGGTCCCAGCTACTCGGGAGGCTGAGGTGGGAGGATTGCTTGAGCCTGGGAGGTCAAGGCTGCATTGAGCCTTGATGGCACCACTGTGTTCCAGTCTGCGTGACAGAGCGAGATGCTGTTTAAAAAAAAAAAACCCATAGTGATACCAAGTAAATAAAGTGAATGCTTTCAGTTTTTAAAATTTAGTTTCTCCAACATTTTTTGACTTTTCTATTTGTCACTTTATTTTTACTCTTTTTTCTTAAAAATACCTGCCATGAACGGTGAAACCCCGTCTCTACTAAAAATAAAAAAAAATTAGCCGGGCATGGTGGCGGGCGCCTGTAGTCCCAGCTACTCGGGATGCTGAGGCAGGAGAATGGTGTGAACCCGGGAGGCAGAACTTGCAGTGAGCCAAGATCGCGCCACTGCATTCCAGCCCGGGCGACAGAGCGAGGCTCCCTCTCAAAAAAAAAAAAAAAAACACCTGCCATGGTCATAAATTCTAAATCATCAGGGAGAGAAGATGTGAATTAAAGGGAGTAATAGTTGGTAATATTTTTCATACTTTTCAGAATAAGCTGAAGACTGAGGGAACAAAAGGAGAAAGGTAAAAAATAAAAGGTATTTAATAAACTGTAACAAGCAAGATATTTACGTCAATCAAATTACAGCTACACTTTAGAACAGTTTCAAATTTCATAACACTCCTCTAGATCATTTCCAGTGGCTTTTTCCCCCCAGACCAAGAAACTGAGCAGAATTCTGATTGTACCAAGCACTTCTATGTATACATTATAAGGTTGAAACAAGGGTATGCTCCTCCGGATACGCGTGCATGTTGGGAGGCACGTGAGTGATTGGAAAGGGTGGGAGCAGAAAATTATGATTCCTGTCTCAATGCACAATCTCAGGAGTGGTTATTGCCTTAAAGACTTAATCAGTATCGTTAATGTTATCCCCCCCTTTTTTTTTTCTTTTTTGGAGACGAAGTCTCGCTCTTGTCCCCCAGGCTGCAGTGCAAATAGTGCGATCTCGGCTCACTGCAACCTCCGCCTCCCGGGTTCAAGTGATTCTCCTGCCTCCGCCTCCCGAGTAGCTGGGATTACAGGCGCCTGCTACCATGCCCGGCTAATTTTTGTATTTTTCGTAGAGACAGGGTTTCACCATGTTGGCCAGGCTGGTCTCGAACTCCTGATCTCAGATGATCCACCCGCCTTGGCCTCCCAAAGTGCTGGGATTACAGGCATGAGCCACCGCACCCGGCCCGTTCATGAGATTCTTTGTGCAAGTGTTTACTTTGGCTTTTACTTGTAAAACAACAATGATCCAGCAATAAAACACCTTACGTTGCCTATGCTCAGAAGAAGCCACGACAAGATTTCTGTCACTCTCTAGGTTTCATTTTTAAACTTCCTACAACCCTGCCTTGAGAGAAAATTAATTTACTGGGGCAGTGATAGGGGACATTACAAAAGATTCAGAAAATATACAAATATACACATTGATTAAAAGACATCTATATCACCCTAAGATTTCTTTTGGCTTTTCTTCATTTTTGTTTCAATTTTGTCTCTTCTTTTCTTTCTTCTCTTCTTCTTTTCTGTACTTTTCTTTATCTCTCTTTTTAATTTTTCTATTCTATTTGATCTTCTAGATATCCAAGACTTGTAAACTGGAAAGGTGACTTTTACCAATGATTGTCCACCCATTCAGACATGCCAAATAGCTTGCAGAAAGTTATGTACACAACCAGGTTAGAAAAGAGGGGAACCTGAGAAGGTAAACCATGCTGGTAAGAAAAGTGAACTGGTATTCCATAGTTCACTTAAGATGTAGTTTTTAATTGAATAGTGGTACCATAATTTGGAAACTCCAAACACTCACCCGATGTTTAAGTGTTTGGTTTCTTTAGGAATAAAGAGCCTCCAATGGAAATAATGTAATGTGCCTGAGTCAGGTCGGCTTTTGGAAATAATTAACAAAAACAATCTAAAATCTGATCTGGGGGGGCCTGAAGAAAGATTAGTCATGCACAAATTGAGATAAGTACGAACTACCTCTCTGTTTCTCTTGCAAGTACTCTTCAAATTGGGATTTTTGTCTAGTTTATGAAAATAATTACCTTTTTAAAAAAGACTCAGTTCCATTTTTGGCAACTGACATTTTGTAGATCATAAAATATAAATTCATGTTCTACTAAGTAAAACAAATCAAGTAGGTGAGAGATAATTTTCTCTTTTGCCACTCTTCTCCAAAATCAAATTTCTCAGTTCTGCAAAGCTTTAAAATCACACATTTTAAAAATAAAATACAACTGTACAAGAAAAAATGTGAATTATAAGAGCATTAAAGCAAATTTATAAAGGTTCATTTTACTTAGTATTAGAAGCAGTTTTGCAAGAAACTGGGATATTTTGCGGAGTTAAGTGGTCAGTAATCTGCCTAGTTTGAGAAAGCTGAATTAGCAATTCCTTCAGGAACAAATGGCTTACTCTTGTTATTTGAATGTTCTTTTTTGAAATATTTCATCAGCATCATACATACACCATTTCTTCATCATTTAATGATACCATGGTGTGTTTTAAGAACCCTTGTATCTATACTTTGTTGGCTCAGTAAATACATTATTTTCTCTGAATCTACTGGATCATTACATAGCACATTTGTAGAGTTTATTTCACCCATACCTCAGTGCTAAATGTGATTATTTCTTGTTTCCAGGGAAATTTAGTATTGGAGCAGCACAGCAGGCGAAGCTAAACCTAGTGGTAAAATTAGATGGACACATAATTCTGAGTGTTTACTCAAAGGGTTCCAGTACTGCTTTATCAATGCAGGAAGAAACATTTAATCTTCTCTGTATGATCAGCGTCTTTCACAATACCAGCCATACATTTGATTCTTGAGAATGTTTGTTGGATAAATGAATAATATAAAAATTCAGTCATTACATGTTTTTTTCCATTCAGATATCAGTCTGGCACGCTACTGAGTGTAGGATGCTCGCATTCAGGTGAACACATGTTATTTCTCAGGAACCACAGAGTCTTTCATGGCCTGACACAGGAGGTTGAGGTGGAGTAGAGTCTGGCGTTACTTGTCTTCTGTGTGCCAGTACCGGCTCAGTACTTTACCTTTGCTTTGTGATTAGCTGTACAAAAGCACTTCAAGGAGAGCATGATTATTCCCACTTTACAGATGGTTCAGGACTGTTTGGTCCCAAAGTCCTTGTTAAGGAGAATTTGTTTAAGAATAGAATTTAAACAAACATTATAACAAGTTAACATTATTCGGCAGTGGCTGAGAAGTTATCATGCACCAGAGAAGAAAGAATTATGTGAATCTTATTACTTTCCTCTCCAGACTCCATTTAACAAAATGCACACACACACACACATACACACACGCACAATATTAAAACAAGTCTTGGAATTCAGCCTTTGCAGGCCCCAACTCATACCTCCAATTACATTTATAAGCCCTTTTTATTACAGAAAATGCGTTTAAGAGGAATTATGTAAGATTTATTTAAGGCAAAACCCATGAAAACTTTTTTTCTTTTCTACTTTTGTTTTTAAGCTCAGGTCAAACTGAAAGAGAAAGTAAATCAGGCAAAGAAACCTCTTTATTTTTCATTACAGTAGCAGTCAAATGGTATGTGTACAATAAGCTGAATTTTTAAGACTTCTTTGTAATTTTTTAAAATCACAAACAATATTAAAATTCCAAGTAGATTGGGATGCATACTTACTTATAAGAGTTATGACAAAACGAGGATTAAAATATTTATATACAAAAGGATTACACAAATTTAGAAGAAAATCAGTAAGACCATCATGCACAAGAAAGATGAGAACTGACAGTTAACAAAAAAGAAAGATAAATGGCTTAATAAACATTGTAAAATCTTTAACATCACTAACAATTAAAAACAAAAGTGAAGACAATAATGCAGTTATATTTTCTCCAATTAAGCAGCAAGGTTAATTTTTTATTTTATTTTTTATAATGCACAATACAGCTAGAAGTGTAAATTAGCCAACAAGTTTTGTAAAGCAGTTTATAAATATGTATCAAAGAAGCTTTAAACATGTTTCTAGAGTGCTAATCTAAGGAAATACTCTGAAACGCAAGTAAATATTTAAATATAAAGGTATTCTTTGAAAATATTCTTTTATAAAGTAAAAAACCAGGAAATTCAATGTCTTCAAATAAGAAGCACATATGAAAACCATTTAATATGCTGGAAAATAAATTCTTGTGACCTAATAATAATAGTTATAAAACAGGCTATATAAAACTACATGACAGTATGATTTCAACCATAGAAAATGATACTTAGTGAAAGATGTCAATAGCAGTGATAACAACAGTTATCTATGCTTATTTCAATTATTTTTACTTGTTTCACTTTGTTTTTCTGTATTTTCCAAGTTTGCTTTCATCGCTAGAAAAAAATTACAGAAGAAAAGAGAAAAACCAGAACAAAAGCAAAACTTTCATCATATAGGCTCAATTAGATGCAGAAAGAGAAGAGGAACTTAATCCTGAGCATCTCAAGTTGACATGCGTTTCCTTTGTGGTCCAGCTTCTGTATAGCATATCTAGCGTCAAAAATCCAACCCAAACCAGGTATTGATTTTAGTCGACCACCAGATCTAGCTGATACAACACAGAATGACAAAGTGACCATCCAAGTAAATACATTATTAGGATGCATCAATCTAATGTCCAGAACAAAGGAGGTGATGGCTCAGCCTACTCTGGACTCACCAGACCCTGTCTGGATGGTATGGTTAGCGCTGTGCACCTGAAACAGAATGGTGAATAACTACGGTCTGTCCAGAAGAGGGTAGCCATAATGGCAAAATGTCTTGAAACCCTATGACGTTGCTGCTTAAAACTCCTCCGTTTTTTTATTATTTTTGGAAAAATGTCCGTAAGTCTACAAAACCCAGCTTCATCTGGGAAGACCCTCCCTGACTCAAAAGTCTAGTCATGCAGTTTTTGTTTCATTTCCTTCAATAGATCAAGTTACTCCTCACTTCAAAACTTAGAATTCCCTGGCTCGTACTTTGAATTATTTTTTGAATGAAGGAATGAATTCTGTAAAGCCTGTCTGTATATTTTCGTGATCACTCTCCCCTTCTACATCTTAATTTATACATAATGTTTAGAAAATGAGATTCTAAATCTGAAAAAGAGAAAACAGGTGGGAGAGGAGGGGATATGATTCCTTCTGTTTAACTCCATTAACTAGAATTAAGATTAATTACAGTTCTAAAACCATAAGGAAGAACGTTCTAAAAACTACATTTAAAAACTGGTATTGGTGCAAGGAACTCCCCTGTATGAAGTGTGTGCAAGTCATATTTGAGCATAAGCATGGGTTGGAGTTATCATAAAGGGGATTTTTCTGTCGGGTAGCTGAGTTTCATTACTCTCAAAAAATTACTTCAAAGTACGTGATTCTGTGACTTAGCAATCTCTTTGGCTATAGAGGCACTACATAAGGAAGAGAAGATTTAAGACAACAGGAGGCATAGAGCTAAACAAAGAAAAGCTTGGGGAAAAAAAGGAAATGTAACACTGTCTCAAAACATTTGATCTCATCATTTCGAACCTTCTCTGAGGCTAGGGTTGGCAGGCCTCCCAGAGAAACCAAAACAAAGCAACCTAACAGGGCACCACAAAACAAAAGGCGACCTAAGCTGGGCGATGAGAAGATGAAAGCCGTGTGTCCAGATTCACTGAAGAGAGAGAGAGGAGACATGAAAGGCAGGCTTTCTCTTTAGGGTCCTTTTCAATTCACTTAAAGGCACACCTTTGAAATGCACATCCTCAGCAGAGAGGGGGCAGTTCCCTGAATCCAGAAGTTGAGGCGTTAATGACCATGGCTAAAGGAATGTGTTGAAATGTCAGTGCAACTGCTTTCTCTATCTTCACTATCCTTAACCAAAAGTTGTGTCATCAGTCTGGAATGAGCAATGCCTGCTCAACAAACCCAGCTTTTTTCCTTCTCTTTGTATTTGCTTATTCACAGTTCAGAAATTGTCCAATGACCTTCTTACTGTCTAATCAAGGGAATTCATATTGTTGTGGAAAGAAAAACAACTTCCATTTGGTTTGAGTGAAAGATCCACATGATGTTTCTGTTTGAGACATGAAAGATGAAAACTGAGCTATACTGTATAGTTTAACCTTATTAAGGGGTGATTTGTTTCCCAGCTACAGTGTGGAAACTCCTTGTGAGGTAGAACACAAATGTTTTATTTTTGACTGCTGCTAAAAGATATTTATGTTTTTTGGGTGCTATGATGTTTATTGGGTTCTCACTAGTTTCAGGCAATGAGCCGAGTGATTTGTATGCATTATGTCCTAAATCCTAACAATAGCCTGGAAGTAGATCCAATTATAGCCCTTTTCACAGAAAAAGCCTAGAGCGGGTAGGTTGCTTACTTCAAGTCTACAAGCTTCTAAGAAGCAGAGCCAGTTATATATTTGAGAGTTTCATATATTTGCACATCACCTGTCCACTGTAGTTCAGCATAAAACACCGTCATCTGCTGCTATGGACAGATAAATACCCTTCACACTTCTTGTTCATTCTGACAGAAGCAGGTACTGTAAAAACAAACGAAGTTCAGAAAATGGTTCATATCAACTGTATACTCTTTATTGCTGTAAGAATTGGGAAACGCCGAGGTGGGAGGATCACTTGGGCCCAGGAGTTTGAGACCAGCCTAGGCAACATAGGGAGACCACAAATCTACAAAAAAGTACAAAAATTAGCCTGATATTGTGGCATGTGCCTGTAGTCCCAGCTACTTGGAAGGCTGAAGTAGGAGGACTGCTGGAGCCTGGGAGGTCAAGGCTTCAGTGAGCAGTAATCATACCACTGTACTCCAGCCTGGGCAACAAAGCAAGACCCTGTCTTACACACACACACACACACACACACACACACAAATTGGGAAAGTAGGATAGTATCAGAATTAGGAAACACATAATATTACATTTATTTTAACTTCGTTATTAAAAATTTCAAGTACATTTCGAAATAGAGAGAATATTATAATAAAGCCCCACATATTTATCACCTAGCCTTATTAATGATAATTTTACCGTATTTCCTTCGGCTACTATCTCTTTTCTCAGTTGTTTTAAAGTAAGGTCCAGATACCATTACCTCAGCCTTCAAGTTCTTTAGCATGGATCTCTAAAATTTGAAGACATTTTCTTACATACGATTCACTCCTAAGAAAATTAACAAGTTCCTTATCATGTCATACCCAGTTGGTATTTAGATTTCCCATATGTCCCCAATTTTCCATCAGTTTTTTTTTACAATTGTTGAAATAAGTTCATCATGATAGTGATGAAAGAGATTTAAGAAAACTTACTTCTACAGACAAAGCAAATGTGGGATGGATTTGGAAGCAGAGAAAAATGGGATGGGTACCTGTCCAGGACTTACCACATGCAGTCTGGGAACTCAACTTAAGTCGCCAACACTACTCTTAAACCCCACCTGTGTCTGAGCTTAAATGAAAAATCATAGCATGAGGATTAAAATCATAGGCTCTTTAATCAGATTGCCCAAATTCTCCACTTACTAGCTGTGCAACCTTGGGCAAGTTAATCTCTTTGTGCCTTAGTGTTCTTCTATGTGAAATAGAAATATTAGTATTTATCTCACAGAGTTTTTGAAAAAATTAAATGAAATAATATGAAAATTAAATGACATTGAACAGTGTCCAGTATACTATATGTGCTCAATAAGTGTTAGCTGTTGTCAGCATTATCGTTGTCATCATCATTGTCATCAACATCACCATGTTAGTTATCATGATGGGGACTGGCTCCAGGCTAAAGACTGATCCTGCAGCTGATCAGAATACAGGAGTAATGAGAATGGAGAATTGGGATCAGCGACTTCATACATTGTTTTTCCAAATTCTTTTTTATGCTGTCATATGATCCTTTTCATGAAGTTATTTTAAATCCACCTGCCTAGGGCTGGTGAAAAAAAAACATCCAAACAAACAACTTACTGTCTTAAGCTAGTGTCCAGCCCCTTTGCGTGGGTTTTCTCCAACCCAGCAGCCACTATCCAGGCTCTGCAGAAGAGGAATCTTTTTGTCCCATCTAAGCAAAGGTTTTCATGCACTCCATAAATGCCACCTTGGCTTACTTAGCTCTCCTAACCTTGTTAGCCTATGAACCTCAAGTATCATTTTCTACCACTTTCTAGCCTTGCCTTTTCACCCATTCATCAATTCAGTTTCTTTGAACTTGGACCATCCTCCCCTTACTCTCTCATTTCCTTACTGTATCTCAGCAGAAGCAAGTCATTCAACAAGCTGTATTGAACAATCTACTATGTGATAGGCACTATGATCATCATTGAGAATACAAAAACGGATAACACATTTCTACCCCTAAGGAACTCAGAGCCTGTATGCTATCATGTGGATAGCCACTTGCCTGGTCTGTTTTTGCTTCAAGGGTGTGTCACAGACAACAAGATGTGAGAGTCTATATTATTGATCATCATTAGAAGAGTTAGAGTGTATTGAATTATATATTTGGTCATCAATTTAAAAATTTTCCATTTATTGCATTCATATTTATGACTGCCATAAAATAATTTTGACAGTTAATTTTATGAGGAAAACCAAACTCAGGGTTATAGACTATTAGATTTACTGGAAGAGTAATGAAGAATTCTAAATTTGAACTGTCTAGCCATCACAAAGTAAAGGGGAGCTTTCCAATTATATATATGGCCACCAATTCTGCAGAATTCCTATAAAAATCAATTATTTCTCTTTCTTCCCAGCCCTCATTTCTGAGCCTCTGTTGGTCATGCTGTTGCAAAATTTACTTCACCAAAGTGTACTACTGTCCACATTTTCAGCAAATGAAAAATTAAAGGCAATTTAAGATGAAGTGACATCAAGAGGGAAGCAGAAAGACTAAAATTGTGCAAGCCTCAAAGATTTTCTGGAAATAAATGACACAACTCTGGATTTAGCTGGTCCATTCCATCCCCAGATGCCTTCATTAGAGGTTTAGGACTGTCACATGCCATCTTCCTTTCCTTCCATCTTAGGAAATTGATTCCTTTCACCTACACTATTCACTTCTTTTGTACATATTGACTGATAGTACATAAGAAGCTTCATCCAATTCCTGATTTAAGCACTAACTTCAAGGGTAGAAAAAATGATTTCAGTACTAGCCTCACAGGTAGAAAGGATGATTCATTCATTAGGCAGGGGTCCAGCAGAGGTAACAAAAAATGAAGAGAGAAAGCAAATGCAGAGATTGAAGAGTTCTAGAGTGGGCAAAATAGGATGTGCAGAAGAACAGGAGACAGGTCAAGTATAGCCCACAGGGTGTCAATCAAAGGTTTTAGTTCCCAAGAATGGTCTGGCTAGAGCTGGTGGTATAAATTCTGTCTCCAGAACATCCAAACTGTGTTTTTTGCCCTTAATTTAATTTAGTTCATTTAATTTTAAAATTCAGACCAAGCAGAATATGTTGACTTAAGGGTACTATCCCTGGAACAGACTGCCTACATTTGTGACCCTTTCTAGTTAGTGGCTTTGGATAAACTATTTACATGTCTGTGCCTCAATTTCCTCATCTGAAAATGGACATAACAGATGTATCAACTGCATGGAGTTGTTGTGAGGATTACTTTTGAGAATGAGTACAGGTAGTCAGGGTAAAGCTCTTAACTACAGTGAGGGCTCATTAATTAGCTGTTAAAATCTGAAAGAATATAAACCTGCAGTCTGCAACCATACTTTCCATCACAAGGAGAAAGTCATTCTGTAGTAGGAAAGAATAAAGTCAACACACAGACAGAGATGAAGAGAGAGAGAGGAAGTCTCCATTTGAGGAGTCCTTGGCCTTAGTTATTTCTGAGGTTCACTCTACTCCTGCCCATGCAATTTGCCTACATGAAACAGTACATTTTTAAAAATTTTTATTAGGATATCTTCAGTTGGGTTTCTGTAAATTGCAGCCAAAGAATTCTGACTTATAAAACCTACTTTGTGACAGACGCAGAGCTATGTTTTAAATGTATATTTCATCTTACAATTCTCAAATGAGCCTGTTACGGGCAGGGAAACTGCAACTCAGAGAATCTTCTGCTCCACTGCTACCCATTTTAAGTAGAAAAGCAGTATCAAATAGTGCTTAGAGGACACTCTGGAGCCAGACCTACTGGCTCTATTGCTTACTAGCTGGATAATCTTGGGTAAGTTACTTAACCCCTAAGGGTATTCGTTTTCTCATCTGTTAAAGGGGAGATATTAATAGGACCTACTTCATAGCATAATGTGAGGATTTAAAGGCAATTATATGTAAAGCACTTAGGATACACTGAGAACTCTAAAAATATTAGCTGTTATTATCATAGAGACTTTTCCTAATACCTTTTATAAAACTTTGTCATTCTCTGACCCCTCATCCAGCTTTTTCTTCCTAGAGGTATTACACTTGACACAGTAAATATTTATGTACATGTGTGTCATTGTCCCTTTACAAAAATGTAAGTTTTTGTTTGCTACTTTCCCAGCACTTAAAAAAGTAGCTGAGATATAGTAAGTGCTATCATAAGTACAAGTTGAGAATGAATAATCAACTTGTCAAAATTCTATAGCTAATTAGTAGCTGAGCTGAACAGGATTCCAGTTCAGGGCTGATTAGCTCCAACTTAAGCACTTTCTACTATAACATAATCTGAAATTTCCAAGTTTGTAGGTTATTAATATGTAAAATGTCATTTTAAGTAGGAAAATACTGCAAGGAGAAACAGTATGGTGTAAAGGTAAGAACATGGAGTCTGTAGACATAGAGTTTTATCAGAAATGAGTTATCTGACTATAAGTTGTTATATCTCATTAGACTTTATTTCCTCATCCGTAAAATGAGAAGTTTAGATAAAATAATTTCTATGATTTCTCTCAGTTCAATTTTCCTGACTTGATTCCACAGTTAAGTAAACCAAATTTGTTAGCAAATAGTTTTGTACCATGGTATATTTTTATATTCAAGGCATCTCTCTCTGTATTTTCTCCTGCTACAGTGAATAAAGAGAAAAGTTATAAAATAAATTACAAAGAGAATTTGGTAACAGCTAGCAATCCAATTGTGCTGTAAGCTATATTGATTTTTGTCCTTGAAATCACCTTCTAAAATCAGAGTTATTCCAGAGAAATAACTTTCTGCTACGACATGGGCCCAAATGCTAAGGGAGTATTATCACCAGTGACAGAGAGAGGTGTCCGGGGACAAAGCCGAATAGGAAACTAACCTTCTAGCAAAGGTCGCCAGTCTTCTTTGCTCGCTCCACTCAACTCCTCTTATTCTTAAGATCTTTAACACAAAAGAGAATACGATTAACCGTTGTTTACCTAGTTAAGTGTGTTCCCCACCTAGAAGCAAAATTATTGTGAGGTCCTAGCTTGCATTTTTGTATTCTTAGCCAGTGTTTAGTAGAAGGCAGGATACATATTAGATACCTAGTGAGTAATGAATTACTAATGAATTGTTTTCATCTCTGGGGTTCTATATGATCTGCCAATTGAACACCACTCTCCTAGTCTCCTCCATTCCACTTTCAATGATGTTTCTTTTTATTATCATCTCCTTTGCCTTTTACTTTATGTATGGCTCTAAACGAAGTTCATTCCTCTGGTCCTGACCACCTCTCATGTTCCTACAGAATAATCTCACCCCTTGTTGCTGGCAGTATTGTGCTTGTTCCTATCTTTTAAATTCTGATTTTCTAAAGGAAAATATTTTACCTTCCTGATATTTTTTGGTGGAGGTGGGAGGGTGGCTTGAGTGTTAGCAGTGTTAAAGAGATAAACACTGAACAACATAAGGTGAAACGCAATACTATTTAAACAGATTTGCCTTTCTATTTCTCAGTCCACTTCTTGGGTTTTCTTCCATTCTCTTACTTTGTCATTGAAAAGCTAAGCAATCCTCTTATTTGCTCATTTCGTATCATATCAGTAAAAGGTTTATTTCTCCAAAAACACAGGAAGAATGTATGCATAAAGAATAAACATGAAGTAATATTTTGATTATACTTACTAAAACTAATCTGAAAAGCAGACAAGAAAATGAAAAGACATCCCAGTTGTGAGCTCTATTAGAATTCAGCATAATTTTTTAAAAAATTAAATATACAAAGAAATAGAGGAAAATGACATTGTTCTCTACAGAGGTAATTTATTTTGGCAAGAGTTTGGCCTTTAGATAGCCTGCTTGGGCCCATTCCATCTCCAGTTTTCTGCAATTCCCCCTTAAAGCTCTTTAATGTTGAACTTGTATTATAAACGTATCTTAAAAGATTTTGTTTAAAATAATCTGACAAAGCAAAGTATGAAAAGAACGCATTTCTGAGAAGGCACTTAGAAAACCAGAATTTGTACACCAGTGGAGCAAAAAAATGATGTCATATTAATTTAGCAAGCCATAGTTCTCTTAAATGCCAGAAAGAGCAATATCTTAACAAGTGAAGAATGTGCTAAGAGTTGGTGGACTAATATCAAATCAGTGATTTAATCTAGTTTGAGCAAAGCTTTAACATATTAATTCCAAGATATTTTTTCTTTTTATTATTATTATTATTATTATTATTATACTTTAGGCTCTATGGTACATGTGCGCAACGTGCAGGTAAGTTACATATGTATACATGTGCCATGCTGGTGTGCTGCACCCACTAACTCGTCATCTAGCATTAGGTATATCTCCCAATGCTATCCCTCCCCCCTCCCCCCACCCCACAACAGTCCCCAAAGTGTGATGTTCCCCTTCCTGTGTCCATGTGTTCTCATTGTTCAATTCCCACCTATGAGTGAGAATATGCGGTGTTTGGTTTTTTGTTCTTGCGATAGTTTACTGAGAATGATGATTTCCAATTTCATCCGTGTCCCTACAAAGGACATGAAATCATCATTTTTTATGGCCGCATAGTATTCCATGGTGTATATGTGCCACATTTTCTTAATCCAGTCTATCATTGTTGGACATTTGGGTTGGTTCCAAGTCTTTGCTATTGTGAATAATGCTGCAATAAACATACGTGTGCATGTGTCTTTATAGCAGCATGATTTATAGTCCTTTGGGTATATACCCAGTAATGGGATGGCTGGGTCAAATGGAATTTCTAGTTCTAGATCCCTGAGGAATCGCCACACTGACTTCCACAAGGGTTGAACTAGTTTACAGTCCCACCAACAGTGTAAAAGTGTTCCTATTTCTCCACATCCTCTCCAGCACCTGTTGTTTCCTGACTTTTTAATGATTGCCATTCTAACTGGTGTGAGATGGTATCTCATTGTGGTTTTGATTTGCATTTCTCTGATGGCCAGTGACGGTGAGCATTTTTTCATGTGTTTTTTGGCTGCATAAATATCTTCTTTTGAGAAGTGTCTGTTCATGTCCTTTGCCCACTTTTTGATGGGGTTGTTTGTTTTTTTCTTGTAAATTTGTTGGAGTTCATTGTAGATTCTGGATATTAGCCCTTTGTCAGATGAGTAGGTTGTGAAAATTTTCTCCCATTCTGTAGGTTGCCTGTTCACTCTGATGGTAGTTTCCTTTGCTGTGCAGAAGCTCTTTAGTTTAATTAGATCCCATTTGTCAGTTTTGGCTTTTGTTGCCATTGCTTTTGGTGTTTTAGACATGAAGTCCTTGCCCATGCCTATGTCCTGAATGGTAATGCCTAGGTTTTCTTCTAGGGTTTTTATGGTTTTAGGTCTAACATTTAAGTCTTTAATCCATCTTGAATTGATTTTTGTATAAGATGTAAGGAAGGGATCCAGTTTCAGCTTTCTACATATGGCTAGCCAGTTTTCCCAGCACCATTTATTAAATAGGGAATCCTTTCCCCATTTCTTATTTCTCTCAGGTTTGTCAAAGATCAGATAGTTGTAGATATGTGGCATTATTTCTGACGGCTCTGTTCTGTTCCATTGATCTATATCTCTGTTTTGGTACCAGTACCATGCTGTTTTGGTTACTGTGGCCTTGTAGTATAGTTTGAAGTCAGGTAGTGTGATGCCTCCAGCTTTGTTCTTTTGGCTTACGATTGACTTGGCGATGTGGGCTCTTTTTTGGTTCCATATGAACTTTAAAGTAGTTTTTTCCAATTCTGTGAAGAAAGTCATTCGTAACTTGATGGGGATGGCATTGAATCTGTAAATTACCTTGGGAAGGATGGCCATTTTCATGATATTGATTCTTCCTACCCATGAGCATGGAATGTTCTTCCATTTGTTTGTATCCTCTTTTATTTCCTTGAGCAGTGGTTTGTAGTTCTCCTTGAAGAGGTCCTTCACATCCCTTGTAAGTTGGATTCCTAGGTATTTTATTCTCTTTGAAGCAATTGTGAATGGGAGTTCACTTATGATTTGGCTCTCTGTTTGTCTGTTATTGATGTATAAGAATGCTTGTGATTTTTGTACATTAATTTTGTATCCTGAGACTTTGCTGAAGTTGCTTATCAGCTTAAGGAGATTTTGGGTTGAGACAATGGGGTTTTCTAGATATACAATCATGTCATCTGCAAACAGGGACAATTTGACTTCCTCTTTTCCTAATTGAATACCCTTGATTTCCTTCTCCTGCCTGATTGCCCTGGCCAGAACTTCCAACACTATGTTAAATAGGAGTGGTGAGAGAGGGCATCCCTGTCTTGTGCCAGTTTTCAAAGGGAATGCTTCCAGTTTTTGCCCATTCAGTATGATATTGGCTGTGGGTCTGTCATAAATAGCTCTTATTATTTTGAGATACGTCTCATCAATACCTAATTTATTGAGAGTTTTTAGCATGAAGGGTTGTTGAATTTTGTCAAAGGCCTTTTCTGCATCTATTGAGATAATCATGTGGTTTTTGTCTTTGGTTCTGTTTATATGCTGGATTACATTTATTGATTTGCGTATATTGAACCAGCCTTGCATCCCAGGGATGAAGCCCACTTGATCATGGTGGATAAGCTTTTTGATGTGCTGCTGGATTCTGTTTGCCAGTATTTTATTGAGGATTTTTGCATCAATGTTCATCAAGGATATTGGTCTAAAATTCTCTTTTTTTGTTGTGTCTCTGCCAGGCTTTGGTATCAGGATGATGCTGGCCTCATAAAATGAGTTAGGGAGGATTCCCTCTTTTTCTATTGATTGGAATAGTTTCAGAAGGAATGGTACCAGCTCCTCCTTGTACCTCTGGTAGAATTCGGCTGTGAACCCATCTGGTCCTGGACTTTTTTTTGTTGGTAAGCTATTGATTATTGCCACAATTTCAGCTCCTGTTATTGGTCTATTCAGAGATTCAACTTCTTCCTGGTTTAGTCTTGGGAGGGTGTATGTGTTGAGGAATTTATCCATTTCTTCTAGATTTTCTAGTTTATTTGTGTAGAGGTGTTTGTAATATTCTCTGATGGTAGTTTGTATTTCTGTGGGATTGGTGGTGATATCCCCTTTATCATTTTTTATTGCATCTATTTGATTCTTCTCTCTTTTTTTCTTTATTAATCTTGCTAGCGGTCTATCAATTTTGTTGATCCTTTCAAAAAACCAGCTCCTAGATTCATTGATTTTTTGAAGGGTTTTTTGTGTCTCTATTTCCTTCAGTTCTGCTCTGATTTTAGTTATTTCTTGCCTTCTGCTAGCTTTTGAATGTGTTTGCTCTTGCTTTTCTAGTTCTTTTAATTGTGATGTTAGGGTGTCAATTTTGGATCTTTCCTGCTTTCTCTTGTGGGCATTTAGTGCTATAAATTTCCCTCTACACACTGCTTTGAATGCATCCCAGAGATTCTGGTATGTTGTGTCTTGGTTCTCGTTGGTTTCAAAGAACATCTTTATTTCTGCCTTCATTTCATTATGTACCCAGTAGTCATTCAGGAGCAGGTTGTTCAGTTTCCACGTAGTTGAGCGGTTTTGAGTGAGATTCTTAATCCTGATTTCTAGCTTGATTGCACTGTGATCTGAGAGATAGTTTGTTATAATTTCTGTTCTTTTAAATTTATTGAGGAGAGCTTTACTTCCAAGTATATGGTCAATTTTGGAATAGGTGTGGTGTGGTGCTGAAAAAAATGTATATTCTGTTGATTTGGGGTGGAGAGTTCTGTAGATGTCTATTAGGTCCGCTTAATTCCAAGATATTTTTTAAAAATGAAAAAACACTTTCATTATGTTTCAATAATTGCTTTCATATTTTTATTGCTCAGATGCATTTAAAATGAGAAAACTAAAACTAATTTGGTTAGAAGATATATTTCATTCCAAAAATGCTCATCGTTTTTCTTCACAAATGTTAATATGGACTAAGACAGAACAATTATTCCTCTAGAAATGCATATAACTTAATGAATATATATCCAGTTTTCTCCTGAAATATTTTGGAAGCATGATGGGTATTTATACATAATCAGATTAGTATACATAAATCTCGAGAGCTTAATTACAGGAAAATAAGAAGTGTTAGAAACTAGTGGGTACTATCAGCCTTGTGCTTTGCTGCTCTTAGTGTTTCCTCTAGAGCTGTTATTCTTAAAGCTAGAAATCTCCCCCAAATATCTTTAGGTTCCATTATAGCTCATTTTATCAATTAAACTAAATTACTTTTGAATTTATCTCATTTTCCAGGCTGCACTTACTGCAGTGTTTAAGCCTTCAAGAGTTTACAATCTTATGTGCAAAGAAAAACATCTTCCCATCTATCTTAAAAACCACAATAAATGCTGGTTTGCATAGTGTTCAGTAAAAGTGCATTTATTATTTATTCTGTTAACTGGAACTCATTAATAAGCACTTATGCCCGTGTATGGTACCAAAATATTCAATTGTCAAAATGACACCTCTATGGTATTCGGCATTTTAGAAGAGTTAGACTACGCTTAACATAAATTATTATTTGAAAACTGGTAAATTTTACATATTATAATTATTATCACACTTGTATATTCATTCCTGATTTTACCCACAAATAGCTTTTTCTGTTGTTCTTTATAATTTCATGGATTCTAGGATTCAGAGAACAAATCTCTACCCTTTGTTATTTTATACATTTCAATCGTCTTGCTGTTCCTACTATTTGCTCCCATTATCTTCTTAGATCTATCTTTTTATGCCAGAGTGCATACTTTATGACTGCTATACAAACTGTGTATTAACATATTTATATATGCACACATTTTTTATCTTTATCTTTGTTCGTTCTCATAAAAGTTTTCATTTTCTGTTTTTATATCCTGCTTTTATTTCCACATGTCAAGCTCTCATCATATTTAAGGATATTGTCCAAAGTGATCTGCAGGGAAGAGGAAAAAGCTGAAGAAACAATGTCGGGGAGGAAAGAGAGTAAGCCTGCTTGGCAAAGAGTCCACTTTTTAACCTATGAGTGTATACATATGAGTATATCTATAAATTTAGTACTGATTCTTAAGAGAAACTTGAGCAAGCAAACAAAGTAGTCTTGTGTTAAGTTTGTACATTGTATTGTTTTGGATGAAAAAGACTCGATTGCTTTGAATTCACATTAGGCAATAAAAGTTTATTTTGATATTAGAAATACAGTATATAATGGATTATACTAGCCTTTTAAAGAAGTTTTGACATTTGTTTTCTGTATATTAGGTTCTGTTTCAACCTTAAAACATACTCAGGTGAATGATGGCTTGTAACCTAATAGTTACATAGAAAACTGGTTATTTGGGTATCAAATCTCAATTTTCTTCTTCTGGTGAGTTTTTCAATTAGCAGTTAGGTGAGATGGTACTTTACATGGTGATGTAAGAGACTTTAAGGAAATGCAATTAATTTGCTGGGAAAGATCGACTTAGTAGTTCCTTGACTTAGAGCCTTATGAGCTGGAGTCAAGTGCTGATTTTGCCACATGCCATGTGTCATCTTTGTCAGCTACATAACTTAGCTGAACCTCAATTTCCTCATTAAAATGAAGATTGTGATTCCAACTTATAGCATTTTTGTGAGGTTTACATGTGAATGGAGCTTGAACCCTGCCTGGAAGAAGAAACTCAGTGATGAGCTTTTCCTTTTGCAATCTTCCAGAGTGATGTGGGTTGAGTTTCAAAGTATATTTCAAATGATGAAAATAAATTTTCAAATAACCAAGTTTTATATAAGCAATAACTGTTTTCATTACTTCAAAGCAAACAGGATACAAATTCATTATTTTTTAATACCCTGAATAGGAAAGAAAGACACTTTCCTGTATTATTATTCTATCTTTTAAATTAATGATGAGTTCAAGAAACAATTTCCCCATGATTTCCATGGTTATGTAAATTAAACATTCAATAAAAACATGCTAACAGAGTGTTTAGCAAAGATGGTTCTGAAAGTGAGAAAATGCCTTCAAAAGACAAAGAGGAGTCAAAACATTCCAGTGATGTCACAGCACTCCTCCTTGTCCTAAGCAAGGTTTTCTTTTACTTCCATTCCCAAGTTTAACCTCTCTTTCCCTTACTTTTCTTTTTTACCCATTGCCTAAAACCTAATTACAGACTAGGGTTGATGTTTAAGTCAGATAAACAGAAAAAAGTCACAACTGCATCTTGATTTACCTCTTGATCACCTAATGTTCAATAATTTAGAGAATTTATTTGATACTAGGATAAAAATCTTGCTCTTCAACCCGTCTTCAGGGCCTAGTATAATGCCAGGCACATGGGAGGGATTCAGCAAAAAGTTATTGAATCTAAGGGTGACATACATCTGGCATGCACTGGTTTGACTAGGCTTGTAAAATATTGGTACTGTTCTGTATATATTGTTATATATCTGTATTGATATAGTTCTGTATAAACAGCTACTGCCCCACGGACCCTCCAGTGCCTCTCTTACTTTCCTGGCCCCTTACCTGGGACACTCCTGTTCCTTGAGTCAGCAATGAATAGGTTAGCTTCTGACAGATCGGGGGTTTTCTAGACCTCACTCAAGAGTTCTGGCTGCCTTTAGCTCTAGGTGACCAGCATCTGTACCATTCTAGCTGTGATGTATTTTTAATATCATCTTTACTATAATGAGTGTTAGTTTAGCATTATTCACTAGCCCTGATGTAACAAAATGGGGGAAAAGTAGTGGTCTGAAGACTATAAGAGGAGGAGAAGTGAAAACAGAGGGAAGGCAGGAGAGGTAGGGAAGGTAGAAAAGAAGCAGGAGGAAAACCTGGTATAAAAGATCACCACCTGCAGGAATTTGATTCATACAATCACTTTTCTCATTTGCTATCCATTGTCCAAACCATCTTCCCAGAATGCTACAGAAAGCTTTTTGAAAAGTATAGGGTACCTGTCTAGAACCAGAGTTGTAATTACTGAGTTTCCTATGCTGATACCATTGCCTGGAAAAATATTATGCCAAATATTTCCCTTCTTTTGCCCTTTGTGTTGGCTTACTTTGGGTAAAATAACATTAGTCAGATTCTTATCCAACCCAGGTGAAATCCTCGTACAATATACTACCAGGGAGTGTCTAAATTATTTCATCGTACTGGGATTCCATTGAATTAAATGTTGTTAAAAATCTAGTATTGTGAATCTTTTGGTTACACGGAGATTTCTGTTTTGTCAAAATGCTATTACACTCTGTAATTTAGAAAGCATTAAAGAATCATTGTTGAATGTTTGGACTGCTTTTGTTTGTACTAGGGCTGTGTTTTGCAAACTGTGCCCTGCTACACTCTAAAAAATGTGGGAGTGGGTTTTGATGGTCAAAAATGTTTGAGAAATACAGTGCATGTTAGCCTATTAATGGGTCTGAGGTTTAAGCCCAAGATTTCTTGAACATCTCTCTGTCTTTTTTTTTTTTCATGGAACACTTCATGTGGGATACCAAGTCTGATAAATGCAAATGTTGGATCAGAGTATTCATTTCTGCATTTATCGAGGACCTGCCATGTGTTTGGAAATGGGTCAGGCTGACAAAGAAAAATAAAGCATAGTACTTGCCGCTGAAAGGCTAGCAGAGGAGATGCAATGCAAAGGATATTACAGAGTTGTCTTGTTTTGTTTTTTTAATTATGGGAAAAAAGCAGACAAAGCAACTGAGCATGGGAGGAGGGGGGTGAGGGCTATGTCTGGGAAAACTTCCCCAGGGAGAAAGTCTCACCGTAAGAATATATCTGTGCAAGTATCAGGCACAAGAGATTTACAAAAAACAAACAAAAAAACAAACAAAAAACCCAGCAGGGAGAAAAGGACCCTCTCACATATCCTAGCCAAACAAATGCCTCCTACCTCAGTATATTGGATATATCAACATGTCTCCCTTATGACTGCCAATTCTCATTTCAGATAGTTCCATGGAAGGTGAGTCGTGGCCATAAAGATAATCTGCATTTTTTTCTTTAACACACACACATGCACACGTTCATAATTTGGGTCTCAATTGGACATCTGCTTAGACTTTAGCTCTCTTTCCATAGCTGGACAGGGATTTAAGAAGTATGCCAGGTTCCCTTGGCTGTAAACTTGTTTTTTCTTGTATCCAACATGCACAGGGGCATGACTTTTTAACTAGTCATTCATCGGATGGGGATTGGGAATGGATTGGAATCCTTGATGTGGTTCCAAACATTGCTGGCTTTTTCAGCGTTAAAACCAACAGCCCAGAGACATTTGACGGTCTTTGATGTGTTCTACACTGAACACACTAGGTGTGCAGCAACACCATTACAAAGGAAGGGAAATGGAACTGGTGTTTCTCTCAAGTCTCTCTCTCTCTCCTTTTAAACATAAATGGTGTGCCCTGCACTCTGCTAACGAATTTATAAATATGATTTTGTTTAATTTTTACAGTACCATATGAGGTATACATTACAATATTTTTACTATTTTTACTGGTATGCAAATGGAGGGACAAAGATTTTGGAAATTTAATGAAGGTAAGTGTCAGAGAGGAGAGTAAAAATGAGATGCACTTCATTCCAAAGCCTGAATACATTTTCCACTGCACTCACTAAAATGCCAGAAAGATGACTGACACATGTCTTGTACCACTCTAAGATAACACTACTGCATTCTAATTTAGTGTGCTAGCCTAATAACAAGAGTCCTTTACTTTAAGCAGGATGCCCTAGCACTTCCTTTTCCTGATGGAAGTACCTGGCCATTGATCAAAATGTGTCAAAACAGAGTTCATCATTTATTTACTTTTCTCCTTTTATCTAATAAATGCATTCCTTGAAGGAATAAGTCCAATTTCGAGTAAAGAATGGATGGCTGGAATTTAGGGTGCTATTCAGAACTCTTCAGTAGCTGACCTGCTACCTTTGAGAAAGACCAATGTTTTCTTTACCTTTTGTTTTCTCTAAGTCCTTTCTCTCTCTCTCTCTTTCTCTCTCTCTCTTCTTAAAATGCAGATTCTGATTTAGTAGGTCTGGGATATCATCTAGGATTTTGCATTTTAAATGGTCTTGCTGATGCTGATCCTCTATGGAGTTTTACTGAGCAGTAAGACCCTAGTAGTGGTCCAATTCTATACCTCTACCACAAAGCACTTTAGAGCAGCCCCTCCCAGATTCCTGTCAGATAGATCCTTTCCATACTCCATCTCACCACTCAGCTAAAGCCTAAACCCACACAATGAGGAAGGCATCACCAGGTTGACGGGTAAGAGGGAGTAAACTGACTTTTTTCCTTAGAACAAAACTATTAGTGATGGGGAGTTGGTATTAAATAGTTCTCTATCTACTTAATATGTTGTGCATCTCTATAAATTGTAAGGTGGGTTACAAGTAATGAGTATGAATAATTTATCTCTTTACATTAGAGCAAACAAAGTTGTTAAAAAACATTGCTTTCACTTTCTTTCAAGAGAGGAGAAAGAGATAAAATCAGAGTTAGCAAGAACTAAGCATTGTACTATCACAACCTAATAATTGTTTGGAAGCCCATGTAGATATATCCATATCATCCTGGTGTGTTGGAGTTAAGAACCACCACTCTTCCTCATAGAGACCTCTGAAATCCTTTGATTCTTCAAAATATGGATGATTTAAAGATGAACAAGGCCATTGATAAGAAAGACTTATTTCTGAGCCAGAGATTAACTTTCTGTACATTAACAGCTCATGAGGGATTTTTTTTTTTTTTTAAGCAGCTAGTGTTGTTGCCTGTATTTTCAATTAAGACAAGCTTCATGACGGTTCCTAAAATGAGGGCTGAATGGGCAAAGTTGAAAAAATTCTGGAAACTGATTTAGCATTCAATAAATTTATGTATACCTAAAGACAACTGTACAATCCAATACTATGTCATTTCATTTTTAAGGGAAAACTATGGCTTTCTCTAAATGTTCTTATAAAAAAAACCATATCAGGAATAAAACAGAATATGGCTCATATTTTTCATATTCAGTTTTTTGAATAATTTAAATATTTCTTTTCCTATTTCTACTTTACGGAAGTTAGGTGAAATAAAATGTGTGTTTGACTAAACATTTAAAGAAAATAATACTACCAGGCAAAATAACATTCTAAACTTGGCATGGAATAAAGATACAATGACATGTAACATTTTCAGCTTGTTCCTGTTTTACCTACAACATTTATTTTGAAAAGCATGACACTGTCTCTTTTAGAAAAATTAATTTTCACCTTTCTACATGTACCAAAAATGCTTCCTTCTCACCTCTCTCTTCACAGTGAGAACTCTATTATTCAAAAGTAGCAGGCATGAGATTGTAGCTACAAAAAAAAAAGCCCACAAATGGAAGATAATCCATTTAAATGCTTTAACGTGCTAAAGGTTGTATAAGGATAAATGGGGAATCACAAATATTTTTAAATAATTTCAATATTTCATTTACCGTTGTTATATATTCTTATTTCAACTTTTATTCTTAATTATGAAACATTTCAAAATGATGCCAGATATTCATACACCCACCATCTAGTTTGAACAGATAATATTTGCATAGATATTTATAGTGTTGTCTTTTTAGCAAGTTTTTTCTATATAAAGAACTATAAAATACTTTTTAGCAAGTTTTCTGTATATAAACTTTTTATATATAAAGTTTTTCTATAACATGTCTACTATAAAGAAGACATTAAAATATTTGTCGATGTCATCAGAGTCAAATCGCTTAAACTGAAATTATCTGCTAACTTCCACATAAAAGCTTATTTGAACTTCAAAAAATGCCAGAGACACCTCTAAGAAATTCTTTCCCATGCTTCTTGCACCACTTCATTGTTCAAAAATAATACT
Organism: Pongo abelii; assembly: GCF_028885655.2. NCBI lineage: Eukaryota > Metazoa > Chordata > Mammalia > Primates > Hominidae > Pongo > Pongo abelii. The sequence continues at coordinate 36,563,031 of NC_071998.2, forward strand.
AATAACAATCACCAGAATTTGGGTTTGCTTACATGCAAAAACATTTCTAAATAAGTAAACTAAAAATGAAATGGAAAGCACACTTTGTATACTTTCTGTTAATAATTTATTTTATAATTATTATAAATATTTATTTTGGAAAAAGATTGTTTTGGCGTTTCTATTCCCATTTGTCATGTACTTCGTGTGTGGGTGCATTTTATATATACATATATATATATATACACACACACACACACACGTATCTTAAATACATATATTTAAACTTTAAATAACATAAAGATTGTATTCTACTCTCTTCTGAAAGTCCTTGATTACCAGTGGATGTATAAAGATGTGATAACTAATACAGAACAAGTTTTATGGTACAGAAATTATTAATCACTAAAATAATACATTAAGCTTTGTAAGTAATATATTTAGAAATAATTTAAATGCCAGTAGAAACTTTGACTTATTTATTCATTTTAGGGTACAACTAGAAAATGAGTAGTGTTCATCTTTTACTTGCAGGTAAAGGCTGAGGAGGAAATTCTCACATTCAAGACGATGCTGTCATTATGATGAAGTAAGATGGAACAAAAAGTTGTATGTGAAGTACCCTGGGCAAGCCCCTTTGATAGTTTTAGCTACAGATGCCTGTGTGTTTGCAATGTGGGCCTTTTATAGCTGTATTCTATTAGCTCTGGGTTTACTGTGATATTATGTATATTTGTCTTGGGCCAAACAGCTTGCTTGCCTCAGTTGAAGTCTAAAAGATACTATGGGCTTAAGACAGTTTTTGTTTATTTACTATTTGAGGTGAATTATTCCTTCTTTGGTTCTTTGCTATTCATAATATTATGATATATAATTTTGGCTATGAAATTGTGTAATCTTTTCTATAATATTATTTTGGGCTTCTGTATAAAAGCTTAAAAATATGTTCCACAAATGAGATGCTTATGCTTGTTTATTCAATATTTTTTTCTGTTGGACTTTGGACAAAGTCTTGCCTAGTGGGATTCACATATAAGGAAAGCTTTTTTTTTCTTGTTACTCACAGAATTACGATGTTTAAAATAGCTATTTGAGTTCAATGATACTATACTTTCCATAATAAATTTAGAGTACTTTTTTTCACTTCAAAGAATGCTTTTGAGTTTTCTATGAATAGGTTTCAGTAACTACATTTTTAAAAAGCCCTTAGCTCTGAGGTTTATACTCTTTTACATCTTAAGGTACATTTTTCATGATTTCTAAAATATTTGCTTTTTAAAAATACTACGACTTAATTTTAAAAATTCATTTTTCAAAATTTTCAGAAATTTTAATTGTAAGAATCTGTTTAATTTTTTTTATTTCTTGGTCAAGGCAGTCATATGGTTTGAGATTTCTCAGTTCTTTAAAATGGAATTCATAAATTCAACCTATTCTAAGCTAACTGTAGTGATTCCTAGCTGTCGTTTACTTAACACTATTAACCATTAAACACTACTGACCTCTCAACTCAAAACATACACTTAGGTATAGGAAATAGTATACAAACATTTTATTTAACCATATCTTATGCAGAAAATTTAAAATTTGAATCTTTCTTATAGTCCTTGGGCTCAAATCTTCATGCAGATACAATTTATATAATCAATTATATTTGACTTGCGTTTTTTAAAGTGGCTAAGGAAATGAGTACCAACTTATTAGGGAATATTTGATGAATATTTTTCGTTTTGGTTGAACAAAGACTATTTACGTACAGATATATTTACTTCATAATCAATAAAATACCACTATTAACCTTGCTTTGACGCTCCCACCCCCACCCTCCAACTCGTAGAATATTTTTTGGTGGTAACTAGACTGACCTTTGCCAAAATGTAATTACATTCACAGAGAGAAATAAAATTTTCCCCTTCAAATCCAGGTGAAAGGCTACCATGCTGGGCTTGCGGAGGGCATAGTTGAGTAGGACAGCCAGAACTTCTGGCTAGGTCATCTGGTCGGATTACCCTGCCATGTACCCCTCAGTATTTACTTCCAGAGATGGGCAACTTTCTATAGTCTTCATGTTTAAGGAATTCAAACCCAAGTGAAAAGTGTTGTGAAAGCATAAATATCTCTGCTTGTATACTACAGTACTGAATACGAAACCACATATTGCAATAAAAATAACTAACGATGGCCCATGCATTTCACAAGGCGCTCTCATACACGGGAAGGGGCAGTGGAAAGGTTCAGAGCACCCAGGCTGTCCAAAAGAGGGCGGAATCAAATCTGGGCGCAGGTGGGTACCTGGAAAAATTTCTTGGTGGAGATGGCATCTGAGAGAGGCGTCGAAGAACAGGGAGGGTTGAGTATAGGAGAGAGGCCACTCCAGATGGAAAAACACCCTCGTTTTCCAAATGCCAGTTATACCACGGGGCCTGTGATAGCCGCCACGTTTCTAGAAGACCCCTAGAAGAGCAGGGGTCCGACCAAGGAGGTACTTCCGCTGTTCAATTTGCTAAGTTTGCATTCGGAGAGTACAAGGGCGAGCTCTGGCTCTTGCAGGTGGACTCCCTCTCCCTTAGCTCTGACTGCGAGAAGCTCCCACCCGCAAAAGGCTACTGTGCCAAAAGCGAGTAGTGGCCGCCGCTTCCCCCACAGAATTCCGTCACTCGGGACCTGCGCTGCGGTGGAGAAACCTGGGTCCCGTCCGGGCCCAACGGAGGAGGCTCAGCACGGCCGCTCCCGCAGCCCCGTCCAGGCGCCTCTTCCCTCCCCCTCCTTCCCGCGGCGGTCGCGGCGGCGGCGGCGGCGGCGGCGGCGGCGCCTGGAGCGGGAGCCGGGGGCGGCGAGGGGCGGAGCCGGGGCGGAGCCACGGCTCTGGCGGCCCCGGCGGCGGCAGGTGTGGATGGGGCGAAGGTGCGGGAACCTCAACTCCCTCGCGCCCCTCTCGGGGACCAGGGCGGCCTCCCAGGAGGAGCTTTGTGAGCAGCTGCGACCTGCGCATAACTTGGGGCGCAGCCAGGGGCTCGCAGGTTCCACGTCCGGCGCCTGGAGAAAGAAGACGCGCGTCCCCGGCCGCGGCGCCGGAGCCGGCTGGGGGACCGCCTGGTCCCGGGCCAGAGCTGGGAGGCGGTGTTCCGAGAGCCGCCTGGTCTGGGGTGCGGGGGGCGGGAAGCGGCCCCTTCGTGTGCGCTTGGGCGAGGCCGGGCGGCGCCTCTATCCTCCTACTCGGACCCTCAGGTAAGCTGGGAGAGCCTTGGTCCCGCTGCGCGCTAAGCTGGCCAGGGAGGCGTCCCTCACGGAGTTGAGGAGGCTTCGGGGCCTGGGCACACGGCAGTGGGCACACGGCAGTTGACACCCGGGTCCGAGGACCGCCGGCGCCCGTGGCGCCCAAACGAGGATGCTGCGGCGGGGTCCGGCGCATCCCGGATCGCCGGCCGCCCGTGGCTCTTCGCGGAACCGCCGCCTGCTCTTGTCCAAATCTCAGGTCGTCCTCCTGGCCCGAAGTCACAGGTTCGCTCTCTGTCCCTAAACCTCGAGGAAGGAGTTGTGTGTGTCCATGAGCGTGTTGGCGGAGAGCGCTTTCAAGACAGCGATGTTTGAGTTGAGCTCATTTTACCACCTAAAATTACTGTCACTTTAAAACTTAACTAAGCTTCCCCTTCTTAAGAGAGAAGAGAAATTAGGCTTGTGGTTTAGACCCATAGCTAGTAGGATTAAAGTTTGTTTTTGCCCTGTACAGCTGAGAAAATGTTTTGTAAAATCCTGAATTTTCCAACAGTACTACTAAAAGAGCCTCATTCTCTAGCGAGACAATGGCAGTCATTAAAAAAACACAGCGGAAATGTTCACTTAGAGCGGCTTCACTAGGAGAGAAGTTAAGGAAACCTTAGGCAAAAGTGACCCCTTAATTGACACCTTACAGGACCGGTTTTTGACCTTGTATTAGTGGTAATAGGACTAAGAATGACAGCTCAAGAACTATACCTGGTTTGGAACTGAGGCTGTGGCCAGACGCCCCTCACTTTCCGGGGACCTCTAGTTTCTGGAATCGGGCCTTTGAACTTCCTTATTGAAATCCTGGCAGCTTTGAAGTGAAATTAGGAAAATGATCCTATTTATTCGCTGGAGTTTATTACGTCTGCATTAAAGTGTTTCTCTCTTGGGTCAAAATTGCAACAATATTGTATTTTGCATTTTGTTTTAAATAAATTTTTACCAATTCAGGTAAAAATTGGATTTGAAAATGACAGTTAAGTCTAGGTTTATTTGTTGTCGAGTTTTGTATGAGGGGGCTGACTTTTAAGTTATTTTTTAAAGTCCAATCCTGGTTATTTTTCATTGTCTTCAGAGGTTAATCTTTAGGGTGAGAACTTTATCTTGATTTTAAGGCAAAAAAAGTAAAAAAGGCAGTGATTTAAGTCACCCAAAGAACTATAGTTCCTCCTTTCTCTTTTTTCCTTGAGACAGAGCTTCCTGAAAATTGGGCAGTTGCTTTAATCTTATCATATAAAAAATGTTTCAAGTTGAATTTGGGGCCCTAAAATGGAAAATTTTGATTTGTGTTTGTTTTAATAGAATCATTAGACCTTATGGAATTATCAGCTTGGAGTGTTTATTTTCTATTTATACCATATTACTACTTTGTTGTACATGTTAATATTGCTTAGATGATAGGTAAATGTGGAGAGAAATCAGGCTCTTAAATAAAGTACAGAATTATTCATTGGATGAAATTTTATAATTTTTCAGTCTTATAAATTCTGAAAAGTGTATAACAGAGACAAAGTGTTTAACCTATAATGTGGATTGTTGGTCCTTTTTGGAATTTTAAACGAGAAGGGAGGTATGAAATGCTTTATTCTATATTTAAGCATCTTTTTAGAAGTGGAAATAAATTGGAGGATCCCTTTTATGTACAGTGTAATAGCTAGATAGCTATTCTAGAAACTAATAACAAATGCTTGAGGAAGTAAAATTAGAAGGTAGTATAAAATTGTGTATTATATTTTTACAATTTCAAGGAGATTGCATACTTATAAATTTCATATCCTCAAGTGAAGAGTGTTGAACTGCATAAAATAGAATTTTTCTACATACCATGTTTTTCTCAGATTAAAAAAAATAGTCATCTTGGTTTGCCTAAAAAACTAAGCTGTAGTTAAATTTTGTTGGTACCTATTTGGGATAATTAAAAATACTTTAATTCATGTACTTTAACAGTTCTTTTCTTCAGTAACAGGTTTTTGTAAGAAATGTTTTACTTGAAACATTGACATTCAGTGACAGATGTCATTACATTTTCATATAATTGCCACAGTTTTTCTTCATTGTGTGTATGTAGGTAGCTTTGGCATATAAACATCGAGGGGGCTCTAAACAAATTTTAACTGTAAAAAAGCAAGAGATGCAATCCCAGATTATTAACATTTGAGGAATGAAATCCAGCTTTAAGATAAAATGGCTTTTTGAAGACACTTTAAAATACATATAATGATAGGATTCTTAGAGAGTAATGTTTTTGGTAGTTCTTTTAATCATAAAATGAATTAACAAAAGAATTGATACTTAAGTTTGAACAGCTTCTTGATTTCACAACTATTTCCTTAGAAATAATCTCCCAAGTGATTCAGAAATTTTTATGGAAGTGAGAAAAAAAAAAAAACAACTTTTGTTCAATCTAGGGTAGGTCAATCTTAACTAAGAAACAGCGAAATTTGATCTTTGTGTTATAAACTGTAGTTTCACTGAGGACTTCTTAACTATGTCATCTTTTCAAATACGATTAAGTGTTCAGAAAGTAAGTCAGTTATTTTATTTGTACAATATAAGTGCTTGCTGTATTTGTGGATATTGAGGCTTTTTTCTCCACATCTTATGTGAGAAGGCAGGCCAGGAAATTATTAAAATAATTTTGGTAAGAGTCTAGATGAAGGGGAAAAATCGATTGTATATATGTGTGCTGGTTTGCAGTACGGAGGGGAGTAAAAAGAGTCTGCGAACAAAACTTACTTTCAGACTTCCTAAAAGTTTCTGCTTTATTATGTAATTGATTTTTTTGCCAGGATGTAGTTATTGGTTGTACTAAAATACAGCAGACAACAGAAAAAATAAATCTCATTTGAAAATCCTTAATCATGGCTTTATCGAATACACAACTTACTCTATTTTGTCTAAATATCAGCTTCCAAGCTATCAGCATTAATTTAGAAGCCAATTTCTAAATTAAATGTGTTGTAAAATTGATTAAGTAATTTCCATTTAACAGCAATGTCCAAATAGCACTGATTCTTTAAGTAAAATAATAATTATATTAATAAAAATTATACTTTTGGCAGGGGAAAAATGCCATTTTTATTGGCCTTGGAAACATTTATGCTAAGCAGTTTGTGGCCCAGTTTCCATTTCTGTGATTGTGCTGCCTCTGACAAAGGATCAACTACTGAGCGATGAAAGATTGTATAGAGAAAATTAATAAAACCTGCTATGTGGGTTGATCATAGTTCTGCATGATAAGCCTGAGTCCATATGAATCAGAGCCAGTAAAGAAGTTCTGAGTGTTAATTCCCCACAGCTCTTTTACGTTGATTCCTGTGAGTTAGCAGTAGTGAAGGAGTCCCCTTCTCTGCCATTTGCAAAGCCAACTTCATGATCCGCAGCAAATCAAACTCACGAAATGTTTTAGTCTTGTCCAATTCAGCTTTACTTCCTTGCCAGGGGCATAACAGTTGAAGTTAAAAGACTTAGACCCAAATGGGAAAATTAGTACCATTTGTGTATAGGCAGTAGCCTTATTCATACTACTTTCAACTTAATTAGAAAAAAATAAAGTATGATTTGATTGTAAGTCCTCCAGGGTAGGTAGCATGTAGGGGAGTGTGGCTCAAGAATCTAAGTTTTTCACTTATTTTGAATTATTAAGAGTTTGTGTTATAGTTCTCTTTTTTGTTTTACTTCTATAGAGTGCTTCTACAATTTGGAAGAAGGGAAAAGTACAATAAAATGGCAAACATTAAAGTGACCAAGAAGGCATAGCATTGGTTACAAAAAAGTTCTTTCACTTCTCCTTAGGTAATTCTGTGTTGGATTTTCTCCTTTGTATTTTAAATCTAGGTTCTTTGCTTAGAGGTAATTTTGATTCTGAGGAGGGTAGCAGGAAAGGAAAATGAACTGCTTCTAAAAACCAGTGTAATCTGACAACTGACGTCTTATCTCTGCCAAATTTCAGGTGGACTTGGGCCACGTTAGTAAATTGGATATGTATAAAATAAGATAAACAAACCATCTCAGAAAGTCCTGCTCCAGAAGCTTCTAATATGTGAGGTGAAACTATTTTAGAGTCCAAGGTTCGAATACAAGCAAAGGATTGATTTCCCTAAAAGTCAAACTGGTAAGATCTTACTATCTAAAATAACTTGAGATTTTTGAATTATAGCACATGTTGGAGTAGAAATTCCAGTCATAAAGTCATTATTGAATGATTATCCTGGGGAGTTTTGCCTCACTGATCAAACCTTTTACTGAGTATCTCAACTTCATTAAATAAAAAATTTCATATAAGAAGCAGTCGACTAAAGCACTAAAAGTGTGAGTTCTCTGAAGTAAAATCCACATAAAGTAAATGAAGCCTTAAAAATTAGGATTTAAGTAGCTTTTACCTAGAGTGGGTTTTCAAGTAAAAACTGGTAATATTGTCACTTGACATTTTCTTTTCATATTCTGTGCCATGACTCAAAACTCATTTCCTTTTTATAGGTGAGAATGGAAGTAGATTAAATTTGAAAACAAACACACAAACCCCAGCTTTTTTGCAGCTGGACTTTAATAATTTTATAACATGGCTGCATGTTTCCTAGCACGTTAACAGTGATAAAATTTTATATTGCTTTTTATGCTTTTGGAATTGGGATTAGGATGATATAACAGAATGAAAACTGCAACATTAATTCACTTTTCAAATGAATATGTTTATGCAAATTAAATGGAGGTCTTGAAAAACAGTAGTTTGAATTGTAATTCAAAGTAAAAATTACAGGTTAATACCTGGACTGATATGTGTTAAGTAGTTTTCTAATTGCTTCTTATAATCGAATAATTAGAATTTTATCATAACTTTTTAATCTCTGGAAATAAATTTCTAGTTTTTATATGAGGAAAAATTTAATAACATATTAATGTTATTAAGTATTAAATAATATAAGCCAAAAGATATTTTCTTTCAATACCCAGAAATGACTGAAAATATTTTTGTAGACAAAAGAAGACTATATGGAAAGGTAATGGAAAGAGATATAAAAGACTACCCAACTGGATTGTTTTTTGAAGAATAAATCTTTAATATAATTTTTATTTTAGCTGCTAAGAGGTTTTCAAATTCTGGAGAAATAGCCATAAATCTTATGAACTGACAAAGATGATCAAAACATTTTAAAGATTCAGCTTCCTTTTAAAATAAATGTTTTTATCAATTGGTCAGAGCTAATGTTCTGTATTTCCTTTTGTAAATTAACACACTGTCAAAAGGAAACAAATAAAAATGGAGAGCTAATTATAGCCCAGTTAAGAATAATTTAAAAAACAGATTTATTTGAAAAGTAAGTTTTCCTTTTGAAGATAGAGTTCATTATGCTAATCGTAAGTGTTGGTGGCCTTTTTGTTTTGCAAAATTTATTGAAGTAGAAATGATAAGACCACATATTTCAGAATAATGGGCAAGTTACTATGTGTTAGATAGTTCTATTAGCTAAGCTATAAACATAACTTTTACTGGAAATATTAAAATATAAATGGAAATAAATTATTAAAATATAAACAGAGCCACATAATTGACTGTTGTCTACTTTTATTTCAGAACACATCTAAAATACTAACTAGAATTAACACAAAACTGTTTTCTAAAACTGCCAGGGTGTCAGCTTCATCCAAATATTTTGTTCAAAAGTAAATATTAAAATAAAACGCATCCAACTCTTCTGATTGTCAAAGCAGTGATAACAATTGTAGCTCTTTCTGTTGATCATTTCCTGGGTTCCATGCTTTACTTATATTACTGCAGATAAGCTTCAAATAACCCTCCCATCTAAGCGCCATGATTGTTCCTATTTTACAGAGAAGAAAACTGGCCTAGTGAGATTAAAGGGGTCAGACAGCTAATAAATGGTGTAGTACTGGGACTCCAATCCAAGTCTTTCCTGTTTCTATGTCTCTGCTCTTAATTACTTTGTTATATATCACATTAATTAAGCAGAATATCTGTGGAACTCTTCTTCAAACCTGTTTGGGAGTCATTTGTACAGCATTTTGAATGTCCTCAGCTATAGCACATATTTTAATTTTAATTTTTAGAACTAATTCAAAGTCCTTCATGTCCAAGTCTGGCAAAAGACACAGATGGTGTAGGTAGTAATTAATGTTTGTGACCAAAAGAGGCAGATAGTGTCTTTAAAGACACATCTTAATTATGGCTGCCTCTGACAGTTCTGTCTCAAGTCCACAACTTCAACAGACTTTATACCCACACACAAGATCTATATATCCACGCCAAAGGTCAGGTGTGATAATAATGAAGAGGGAATGATCATTTTTAATGGTAAGCTACCCTTAAAATGGTAAGCTACTAAATCTGATATTTAAATTTTCTCTGAAGACCGTACTAAAGGAACCACATAGATCATTGTTTTTAGAGCCATGGCACTGGAATTGCAATATAAGTATAGTCTTCGAGGCACCTAACCCAAAATTGGTGTTCATTGAACATTTCTTAAAACAATGAATGAGACAATGAATAAAAGGATAATATGTCTTTGCCTATGAAAATTCTAATATATGCTTGCAAAGTATAGTAACAAGTGTAGGTAGCTTACCATTAAAAATGATAATTCCCTCTTCATTATTATCACACCTGACCTTTGGCGTGGATATATAGATCTTGTGTGTGGATATAAAGTCTGTTGAAGTTGTGGACTTGAGACAGAACTGTCAGAGGCAGCCATAATTAAGATGTGTGCCGAAACAAGATTTCATAGAACTGAATTCACAAGAGAAAAAGTAAAAGCCAAAGAATAAGGTGGAAATGGTGCTTTGCTAGTATTAGCAAATAGTATTTGCTAGTATCCTAGTATTAGAGGAAGGGATCTGGGTTGCCATGCTGAATCTCTAGTGTTTACTCCCATGTGGCTTTGGGTGAGTTGCTTGGGCTATCAATGTGTAAACTGAGGACCCACTTCAGGGCTACCTAAGAGTTTTTAAAATCTTCAAGGTCTCCTTGCTAAGTTTCACGTGACTGCTGTTACTGTAACTCTTCTAGGGAACTTATGGGAACTCCACATGCGAGGACACTACCATTCCATACACACACACACATCCATATCCAGGTGAAGCACTACCTGGACCTATGCTTTCCCTTTGGCAGTAGTCTACCTTCCCTCTCAGGGCTTCCCCACTGCTTTCTATCCCAGATGGCAGAGGAAGTTGGAACTAGTTTTTATTTTGTGGTGGTTAATGATCCTGCACTCCTGAATAGGGTAAATGCAAAGGCCCTTTTCAGGGCTCACATTTTGCAGTGTCTGAAATTCAGCATAGGGACACAATGAAAGAACCAAAACAGAGGGCTGAACAGTGAACGGAGTCAGTTTCCAAATGAAACAAAACAATGATTAAAATGCAAAGAAACAAAAGGAGCTTTAATAGCAAAATTGATAACAGGGTATGTTCAAAGGTCAAAGCAAAAAGGTTAAAGACAAAACTAGACAAATTTATATGATAAATTTTATAATGGAAAATGGCTTTTAAATAGTAAAAGTAATTAAAGCTTTAGATTTTTAAAATCAGAATTTTTCTTTTGGGGCTCACCAGAGCAGAGTGGTTATATTGTAGGAAAGCAAAGCTTATGCATGGGGGGAGAGGTTGAGAGCAGGATGATGTAAAACAACATTCTGGGACACCACCAAAGACAATCAAACCTCAACATTTTGAAAGAGATTCTCAACAAAAGAATATTCTAAAGCAGTTTGAAAAGAGGAAGCCATTGTCTCTTTTTGTGTCTGGAAATGAAAAACAGGGACTACATAGATTTAAATTCATCTGAAACATAAGGTTTCGAAAGAAAAAAAGACAAACAAGTTTGTCATCAGAAATAGAGTTAGTGGAACCTATAGAATTCTAGAAAATAACACTAGTTTATGCATAGTCATGTATGAGAGTGAACAATGAGGAAATGAGCAGATGTTGCTTATCAGTTACCACGGCCTGTTCAATCTAAGCAGTACCTGGGTTAAGAGGGTTGCTGAGGATAGAAGAGTCTTAGCATACACCTTGGTTTCTCCCTCCCTGACCCCAAGATTACAGATGCCATGCAAAGTCATGAAATGGGTATGGACTTTAATGGTATTAAAAGAAAGGATAACCTATATGTACACTGGCTATTCTTCCAGAGTAAGAGATTCCAGTTATACAATTTAAAATATCTTAAGGTTGTAATATGAAGAAATCATGCCCTGGACAATACGAGGCATACTCATTTCACTTTGTATCCCAGAAAAGTACATTTCTGTCATGCATAGAGGATTCAGGCCGAACTCTTACCAGTGCACTCAGAGGGAGGAAGAGTATAGTGAATGACAAATAGTACACATACCCTGCAGTTTAAATACCTTCCTGGCACCCGTCAATGATGGCTGAACAATAAGGTAGTATAAAACACTTACTTGGAAACCCAAACGAAAAGATAAATGTGTATATTTCATTTTTAAATTTTATTTTGTATTTTGCTGTTGTGCATTTGACTTATCAAAAATGGCAATAACTGAGATGACTCTGCTCCCATTGGTCTTTGTTTAAACTGTCAGCACTCACTGGATGTCTGATATATGTGCGTTTTTCTCCCCAAATAGAGTTTTAGTTCCTTGAGGTAGCAATCCTTTTTTGCCGTATTCTGTGCTGATTTTATTTAGCACCTAAAAGATAATTGAGGAGATAATACTGGTCTACACTTTAAGTAGTTGAGATTTTTTAAAAATTGCACCATATTGTTTTTTGCTAGCTTTGCTTTCTGTTTAAAAAGTTAGACTGCATTTGCAAAAACACAACAGATAAGGCTAGTTTTTATATCATGTTCATCTTGATTTCCCACATTGGATATTTGAGCTTCCTTAGTAACAGGAATTTGGGGAGCATAATCATCCTGGGAATTGTCATAGCTCTTCACTTTGCTTGACCCTGGTGTCCTTGCCATCTGACAGTGCATGTCTTTGAGGTCTGCAGTGATATGCTACAACCAGGAGCATCAGAGAAGCTGAGACTTTCTGATCTGGAAGGGCCTTTTTTTTTTTTTTTTTTTTTTTTTTGCGTTGGTGATCACTGAGGCCAAGGAAAGTCAAGGGCCTTACCCAGCTTCATGGCAGATAAGTGATAGACTCAAGAGCTGAATCCTGTTTGTAGAGTCTCAGTATATGCCCTTTCACCACACCAGCCTTTCCCTACAAGTGTTCAGTCCTGCAAGATTCTGCATAGGATTCTTTGGTCAGATCAATGTGAAGTTCTCCATGTCCTATATTTTCTTGCTTATTAGAGATTCCAGGCATTTACACAACAAAGAAACTTGTCTGATTTTAACCTACCATTTTCCAACTTTATTTTAACACAGAATCCTTTTTCACCCCAAGCATTCACCTAATAAAGGGTCATGCTGCATGGTGGTAAGCTTTGATGATGATGATGCTGGTAATGATAACAGTGACATTTATTTATCACCTACTTATGTCATAGGCATGGTTTTAAATGCTTTACATAAATCAGACTCAATCCTCACAACAACACAATGAAGAGGCACTATAATCATCTTTATTTTACAGATGAGGAGACAGGATCAGAGGGGCAGCTGGAGTATAGTAGTTGTGTTGTCCACGAAATATTATTGCACTGAAAACCAGGGTTTCTCAACCTTGGTACTATTGACATTTTGCCCATATAATGTCTTGTTATGGGAGGCTGTCCTGTGAATTGTAGGATGTTTAGCAGCATCCCTGTCTTTTACCCAGTAGTGTCAGCCAAAAATGTCTCCAGACATTGCCAAATGTTCCCTAAATTGTTCCTGGTTGAGAACTAAAGTTATAACAAAAATATGCTTTTTTTGAACAACCTTCTTAGTAACTTTTACAGTGACTCATGGTCATGATTGGGCAAATTACACATTGCAGGTTTTGTGACTACGTCAAGCAGCGTACACTTGTGTGGGGGTGCATGTGAGTTAAACCTGACCCGTACTGTTCTTTTCCGCTCCATTTCCTTACACTACTTCTGCTGAGAGCCAAAAGGCCAAAATTGTTGATTCTGCCTTCAAACTCTTTTAACTGCCCGATGCACACACCACCAATTTATATTGTTTCCATTTTTTATTTCCCCTTGGACATGACCAATATAAACACACACACACACACACACACACACACACGCATACACACGAGAGAGAGTCTTGTTTTTTCTCTGTGTAATAGAGGACTTAACGTATCTGAATTACTCTACAGTAAGAACTTATGTCGGAGCCAAGATTAACAGCTGCCAAGAAAAACATACCCAGCAGTGAATAACTCACAAAGATTTGGCAAAGAAAAAGTAAAGTTATGTGATGAAGTATGTTACTAAGTTATAGGGTTTTATTTTTCCAGCACGATAACTTGTTAACAATTCACACACTTCAAATGGGTTTGAGGCTTCTGGTCATTGTTTCTTTGTAATTTAATATGCCATTTTTAAGAGCAGCTGAGGTATAATAAAGAGCAATGAAATACCTAGTTTAAAATCCTGGCTCTGCCAAGCATTTACTAATTGTGTGACCTCACTTCTTTTTTCTAAGTGTTTGGTTTCCCACCAGTAAAATGGGTTGATGATATGAAACTAATTAGATTGTTGAAGGGTTGAAATAAGAAAATATGTGCACTAATATCCAGTCCATGTTTTGGCAGGTCCTTCCTTCCAGTTATCAAGGGACTCTACCATGATTTGTAATCTTTTTTGGTAATTCCTTAAGTGTAAATTAATTGTTTTTGAAAATAACAGAGATACCATCAAGTAGCCTAGTGCAGGTAACTCTTATTAAAAGGTGGAGTTTGGAGAGCAGGGAGGGTACGTACAGTACTCAAAGTGATTGAATTTTGAAAGCTTTATATTTAAAGATAGCAAAATAGCCAAAAGATGGAGTGCTAGGAGCTACAGAGGGCCTTCAGAAACCGAAGCTTACCCTCTGATCTTCTTAGTGGCCGTTTACTGATTCACCTCTTAGTGGATATTTGAGTGCCCACTCTGTTCTGGATGCTCTGCAAGCACTGGGAGTACAAACAGTGCAAAATAATAAAAATAGCTACTCTGTCCCTGCACTTTGTCCTCTTAAAACTTAGGTGGTGACTGTGTCCCAACTATAGTTGATACTCGCTGCTTGGAACGCTTGTTTGAAATGGGTTCTGAAGCTTAGCTGAACTTGCTGGGAAGAATGCTGGGATTTATGAATAATATGCCATGGGCAAGAAGATTTGATAGTCTTCTGGTAAAATGTTTTTCAAAATGTGGATCTGATTCATTAGTGTATCAGGAAATCAGTTTTGTGGGTCACCATGAGCATTACTTAAGAAGTTAAATAGAAATAGAGAAATATCAGAGTGCATTGCACATAGTGATAAGTCTTGCTTTGTAAAAGTTTTGTTTTAGTTATGTATGTATTGTGTACCAGGTCATGATGTAAAATGCGTATCCTACAATGGTTCATGTAAAAAATGTGAGTCTAGTGGCTATATGAACTCCTATTCCTTTCTCTCTACATTCAAACTTTTTTGCTTTTTCTGAAATTACATGACAAATTTCATAGTTTGAGCCCTATTAATCCAAAATATAGGATGACATATTCATTCTAGTAACATTCTTCAATATGCGATATGTTTATCCTTTGAGTCTACTTTTATTAGAGTCTTTATAGTTTGTCTGGGATGGTTAATAATTATATTTATAGTCAGTTCTGGTGGGAGGCAAAAATATTCAAGTATTTAGAAACTTAGACGCTGGAATAACACTTGCTTTCCAATGTAGACCATACCACTTTAGAGTGATGCTTTTTTACTGCATGACCAGATGATCATATACACGTGGCAGACTTTGTAGAAACAGCATTAAACATAGAAAGTAAAAATGTATGTATATTGCAGGTATTGGGAGCATGTCCACTGTGAACGGTTAGGAACTGCAAGCCCTATTTTATTACTTGATCTTTATTATAGATTTTGTATTTCTTGTAGGGTGAGAGGTCTCACTGAAGACTTGTTTTTATACTTTTCTGAATTGGTTAAATGAAGCTATTAGACTATCCTGTCTAGTTTAATAAAGGTTCCATCCAAATTTTCATATCCTATGACTCAATGGTTCTTTCTTCAATTGGATTGTGATCTCCAGTGTCCCTCTTAACTTTTCTTCTAATGTATTATCTTGAAGGCTTTCCTGCTTCCAGTTGGCTTGAGTGGTAACTATACTTCCAGTTAGAACATAAGCAAAAATAGATGCTCTATTCCTGACACTTTTAATCCCTACCTCCTAAAATCAGTGGCTGTAGGGAGGTCCCTTGTGTGTTTCCTCAAGAATTGCTGAAAGTAGGACTTCTTTTTGAGAAGTAATTCACAAAGTGCCAAGTGACAAGCCATACTTGCATGTGAACACAAAGTGATGTTATCTTTGTCCAAACAAGTACCTGTTATGGCATGTACTTTATAAAAACAGCCAGAAAAATGCACCTCAGTTAATGGGCACTTTAAAAGAGCATTCATTCATTTGGGTTACTGAGAAGGACCAACTCAGAAATGACCCTACTTGGCTAAGAGAAATATGCCACACCGTGATTTCTCTAACCATTTCAAGAGTTTGCTGCCCTTGATCCCTGAATGATTTTGATGTGTATTTTCTGTTCCATTCCTCTGTAGGTTGGTGTTAACCTGTCTAACCACTCATAGCTTTGCTGGACTTTTTATATGAAAGTTTTCTGCTTGGTTAGTTATGAGTTTAAAAGACTTGAGAATACTGATTTTAGGGGAAGGTTTTGAAATTGCCACCTTGCATATTGTAGAACACTTTATCACCACAGTTAAAATTGTAGGGGTTACTAATTGAGGAATAACACAAATTATATTTCAGTAACACAAAAGATAGCAATTTTATTATCTTCCTGGACTTGGGGATACTTTTATCAATTAATTTCAAACTGCGGTGTTTCAAATTATTGAAATTTATGAATATTTAATTTTACCTTTTAAGAGTTACTAATTCAGAAGCATGATCTTTTAATACATATGATATGAAATGTTTACAGATTTACTGGCAAAATACTGTAATTATGAGTCCTAATGGAGTAAATGCTTTTAAAAATTGTATTCACTTAAATTAGCCAGCTGTGTTCTGCCTTTATACTGTTAATATTATTTTTCTCAGATTGTTATAAGCAATGAGCTTTCATTAAATCTTTGGACACTAGATTATAAATTTAGTAATACCCTGCAAGATACAGAAAAGACTAAATAAATAATAGTATGCAAAAATCAAAATTATTCTTTAAATAGACCTACTAAAAATTAATGATGTTTTAATTTATTTTAAAGTTGTTGGCTCATCCTTTAAAATGTTTTAAAAAAATGTTTGACATTCATTATCAGAATGAGGGAAAATTTAAACAATTGCGTTTCTTCTTTTGCTAGTAGGCATATTATGCTAATAAAATTACTAAATTAAAAGTGTGTCAAGGATTTCACAAACTGAATGCCATTTTTCTCCAGAAGCCGAGCCCCTAAGTGATTGTCTAGAGGCAAGAATTTTCTGATATGTTGTCTCAACAATGCTTCTCACTTTGTCTTCAGGTGCTCCAACCCCCAAGTACACATACCATGTATTCACTTGAAAATGTAAAAAAAAAAAAAGTGCTTTAAGGAAAGGCCACACAGTACAAATGCTTATTAGTAGGCAGAAATAATGGGGGTGTGGGGTGGGTGGGCATCTAACCTCAGGCTTAACCGTGGGTTATAATTTCCAGCAAGGAAATCACTAGGTTCTTCTAAATTCTTAGAATTAAGTTCTCACTACTAGATGCACCAAGGATTTTGTCTTTTGAGAGATTTACTATTTAAAGTTTTTAAAATTGTTAATAATTATATAATTAATCAAATTTCCATTGTCAATCTGAATCATGCTTTTTGATGATAGAATAAAAGAGCTGATTTCCAACACTTGGTTATTTTGGGTAGCACAGATAGTGTTGAAGCTCAGTAGAGTCCGCTTAGAGGATGTAGTCCACCTCTCCTCTCCTTTATAGTTATTGGAATTGTGGTCACTATCACACCAAGCCTATCTGGTCCATTTCTGTCTCACTGCTTTTAAATGCAGTGCTTCTTTCATGCATTTAAAACATGCATGATGTACTTAGGTCCTAAAAGTTGTGAAGAGCAAAATGTGGTGTGAAAATAAGTGCATTTGTTTTTTCATACATGCTTGTATGTACTTAGAGCCTAAAAGTTGTGGAGAGCAAAACGTGGTGTGAAAAGTGCATTTGTGTTTTGTTTGCTTGTTTGTTTGGCTTTGCATTTACTTGAAAGAAAATACAGACAATATTCGTACATCTACACTGCCTCCTGACTTTGGGGGATATTAGATAAAAAAAAATGAATATCACAAAAAAATTATAGAATGGCAACTTCTTGTGATTTTATTTTCATTTTAAGAATAATTATTACTCTTGACATTTTATTTTATCCTCAAAGTGCTTGGTCAATGTTAATTTACTTTTTAAGACTTTAAAGGAGCTCAACTCAGCTTCCTTTTTCATAGTGGCCCATTGAAGTCAAGTGGTATAAGATTGAGCTATAGTAGAATTAACAAAATATTCTTTTAGGATGCCTGGGATTCAAAAAACAGAGATCTAACTGGAGTAAAGTAATGTGCATCTAAGGAAGTAATTTGGTTCATGCTGAAGAAAAACTGAATTTATTGTCTTGGCCAAATAAATTCATGGCCAAATAAAATTTCTTAATGGTGAAAAAATTGCACTGGGTTTAAATTTGATTTCTGTACTATTCAGGAGACTGTAGAGTGACACTTGACCTAATATCTGCATTAACCATTTGTAGATTTTGGCTCACATAGACATATTAAAAAATTACATTTTTCAGTGTGATATATATACACCATGGAATACTACTCAGCCATAAAAAAGAATGAAATAATGTCTTTTGCAGCAATGTGGATGGATTTTGAGGACGTTATTCTAAGTGAAATAACTCAGAAATGGAAAACCAAATATTGTATATTCTCACTTATAAGGGAGAACTAAGCTATGTGTACACAGTGGCATACAGAGTGGTATAATGGACTTTGGAGGCTCAAGAGGGAGTGGGAGGCAGTGGGGGGTGAGAGATTTAAAAAGTCCATATCGGGTATAATGTATACTGCTCTGATGACAGTGCACTAAAATCTCACACTTCACCACTATACAATTCATCCATGTACCAAAAACCACTTGTACCTTAAAAGCTATTGAAATAAAAAAAAAAAGAAAAGAAGAAAAGGAAACTAGGTGAGTTCATCTGAAATGGTAAATTCTTTATCATTGAAACATGAATAATAACCTTACCAAGTTAATGATACTTAACTTCCCAATTATGCCATCACTGATTGTATAAGTCTGTTTTCATGCCGCTGATAAAGACATACCTGAGACTGGACAATTTACGAAAGAAAGAGGTTTAATGGACTTACAGTTCCACATGGCTAGGGAAGCCTCACAATCATGGCAGAAGGTGAAAGAAAGGCAAGTCTGACATGGCAGCAGACAAGAGAAGAGAGCTTGTGCAGGGAAACTCCCCTTCTTAAAACCATGAGATCTCGTGAGACCTATTCACAATCACAGGAATAGCACGAGAAAGACCTGCCCCCATGATTCAATTACCTCCCACCAGGTTCTTCCCATAACATGTGGAAATTCAAGATGAGATTTGGGTGGGGACACAACTAAACCATATTACTGACATTGTCATAATTAAACCCAACCAGAAGATAAAAAAAGAATTATGGTTTTCATACTTAACTTGAGAAGTAGCAAAAAATAATCCCAGAATTAACCCCTTGTAATAAAATAAATGATTGAAAATGCCTACCATTGAAAAATATTTTCAAAACAATAAATGCAAAAGTTTAGAACATTCTATAATTTTAAAGTAATTTAATTCCCATATTGAACTTCTGAAAGATTTGCTTTCATTGAAGGTTTTACTTTTAAGGTGATTATTCCAGTATAGCACTCATTATTTCCTGATTAATTGCTCACCAAACTGCTGATATTTTTGCAATATTCCATTTCCACCTGCGCCTAAACCCACCCACCCACACATGTACATACATGTTGGACAGGTATCAGCATGAGTTAATATTTAACTCCTGCGGCAATGAGGAAGTGTGCTAGTAGGTAAATCCAAAACCTTGAACACCAGCAATTTATCTTAATCCTTTCTATGTAATGAGAACAACTGATAGAATACGATAATAGTATATATACATGAGAATACTATGTAGATAAAGTAACTAACCACCCATCAGGGTGTAAATTCCAGGAATATCTAAGAGGGTTCTTACTAACCGGAGCCTCAGTTTTCTCATTTCCTCCATTAAAGACAAAACAAAACAAAACACTAGCTCAATTTTTGTCACTTAGAATGTTTTTCATAAATGCTTATTCCTTCCAGTCAAAGTCAAGATCCTTGCAAGTTTCTATTTTAGGAGAAAGAAAGCAGAGCTAATTCTGTTTAGTTCCTGGCTGTTTCATGCTTGAGAACATTTGCATGGGGGTGTTTCTTTCCTAGAAAAGCTTCATCCTGCCATATCTGGTTTTTGAACTCCTGTTTAGCCTTCAGAATCCTGCTCAGTCATCACTTCCTCTGTGAAGCTTTCCATGACCTCCTTCCAGAAAAAAAATTTATATGTCTTTTCCCTGTATTTTTGTATCTTTAGATATTTCTGGTTTTGCTTGTATCGTAGTGATACATTATTTTTTTATCTGACAACCATCTCCACTTGGTTGTCGGGTCCGTGATGCCGAACTGCATCAAGTTCATCTCTGTTCTCTATTCCCTGATATATCAAGGTAAAGTAGTAAATCTTTGTTCTGATGAAGTGAAAATGCTTTACCACAATAACTAAAAGATTTTTAAGATTCAGTTTAAAATGTAGCAGCTTTTTTTTTACTGTGCTCCATTTTTAAAAAGTAATGTTATCTTTGCTATAAAATACATCAGTTTAATGGCAGAAATTTTGGAAAACATACATTTGTAAAGAAGAAAATTAAATTATTATTCCACTACTCATAAACGTTAGTATTAGCATTTTGATATAGTTCCTCAGTCTATTTACTTAAAGATGTAAATATATATATACATACATATTTAAATAAAATTGAGATTGTACAGCCTATGATATTTTGTAACTGCTCTGCTTTTTGCTAAGTAGTTTGTATCTTCACAAATCAGTAAATACTTGTCCAAGACTTTTTTTATGCTTCATTGCATTCTATGATATGAACCTTTACGGTTTATAATAAATAATAATTTATTATTGAAATATATTTTTTCCAGTTTTGTTTGCTGTTATGTCATTCTGCATAAGGATTATTATTTGTAGAATTGACTATCAGCCAGTTTAGCCATACTGGTTGTTAAAATACTGAAATATTTCCATATTGATGAGAAAACAGTCATATCCTGTGTTTCCCCGTCTCCCTCTCCTGGACTGCTGATGATCCAGTAAGCTAAGGGCACATAGCAGGTGGTATAGGTGGCATCCTTTCCTATTAGTCCTGATTGTGATATATCTGTCCAAAATCGTTAATAACACCCCTGAAATTTTGCGTGCATCTCGTTATTTCTTTAAATACCTAGAAGTAGAAATCCTTGATGAACAAATATGTGTCAGGTGTCAGGAGTCTATCAGAAAATGGCTCATTAAAATTAGGATAATTCATGGAAGGTTCAATAAAGGAACTATTTAAAAGCAAAGAGTAGAGTGTGAGCAACCCTGATAAAAGCCAAGATGGTTTTCACCAGTTGGCATAAATGTGATGGGGGGAGTGGTTACTGCAACCTGCAAGGAGACAGCCACTTTGAGAAGAATGGAGAATTCCAGTTGAAGGTCACAGTCAATCTGTGGCAGCCCCACCAGGAGTAAGCCCAGAAAATGGGTATACCAGCTTCCCTCCTTTCCTGTCCTCTGGTTTCCTATCAGGGCTCCTCCTTGCTGGCCCTGATGGGAAGTCAGAGGACTGGGGAATCTGCTTCTGTCATCCCCTGCAAGTCAGCCTCCCATGGTGGAGGGTTCATTTGGATGAGTAAACTCAACAGAGAGCTGGCACACATTTATCCTCTTTATTCCATAGTGAAAATGTGTCTCCAGAAAAATGTTTTAGAGCCTCAAATGTACTCTGTAATCTCAATGTGAGTTGATATTTACTTTACAGGTAATCAGAATTGACCTGTAAGGGGGTGTAGTCAGGTGCAGTGTTAAGAGGGAAAAATCACGGGAGTTATTGAGTACCTGACAGATAAAAGGAGAGGGAAGAGCCACTGCGTTTGTAGGCGGACCTTGGATAAAAGCCTTTTGCCCACAAAATAAACCAGTGGGAAGAGTAACTGCGGAGAGCAAGCATCATTGTGATTATCTTAAGTTCTTTTCTTTGTAGGCCTGGTGGGCCAGTTCCTGATATTTATGGGATGTTGTAAAATTATCTCAGAAGAGACCTTAAAGAACATCTAGATCGGCTGTATTCAAACTGGTTTTGGCCACAGAATTCTTTCATGAAGTGAAGTTTCACGCAGAAGCCTAACATATAAAACAAATACAGGTATGGCTGCCTTGGTTGGGAGTGGTGAGCCCTCCCCCCTCCTTTCTCCCTCAGTTCTGTGCCCCGGGGACTTAGATGATTTGCCTGAACTCATACAGCTTGCTGGTGATGAAGTCATCCCCAGGACTTACAGTCTCCTGACTATTGACTCCATCTTCTTGTATCTATAGATGGAGCCTTCTCCAGTAGTTATCAATTCATCACGGAAACTTCCCCTCATTTTTCTTCCACTGAACACTGTTGGTTCACCACCTTGTTAACAATAATAAGCTGACTATATGTGACATCCATCCATCTCAAAGCCTTATATGTGTGGTCTCTTCCCCAGCAGCACATTAGAATTCTGTGGGAAGCTTTTATAAACATAACAATGCTCAGGCCCTATTTCTAGAGATTCTGATTTGTTAAGCTGTGGTGTCAGGGTCCAAGCATCAGTAGGTTTTAGAAGCTGAAGGGGTTCTAGGAAGCAGCAAGGGCTGAGAACCCGTGTTTTGGCAGAGTTCTAGCAAGCATTAGTATTCCCAGAAAGAAGAAAAGTTTACTTACTTCCAACCCCAGGCAGCAGCTTATCCTCTCAGCAATTCCGTCTCAACCCTGCGGTCACTGATCGTGAATTTAGGGGTAAATGAAAAGTAAGCTTCTTGTATTGAAGAAGGATTGGAGTCTGATTTTATGACACGGAAATTGGGACTAAATTGATCCCAGTTATGTTTTTTTTAAGACATTTTATGTATCAGAAATAATCTGAGTAATAAAACTCTAGTGAGAGGCCAATATCCATGCTGACAATATGTGATTGGAGATAAAGAGTCCTATTTCTCCAGATTCATCCATTGATATCCCGTCATACACTTTAAGTGATTACTGTGTGTGTGTGTATGTGTGTGTGTGTGTGTTGCTTGTACAAAAATAAATGTAGTTCTTAAAATTGAAGTTTTTTGGGGGAAATATACATTTTAACTAGGGGTGGTCATATTTTTAATATTTCTAAAATGGCTCAGTAGAATTAAGTTACAGAGTAAATTTTTAGTAGGATTTCTGGGCATCATTTAAAGAGAGTAGTATTTCTAAAAATATAAATTTTCCCCTTATAAATAAATATTGTGACGGTTTAAATATGAAACTATTACATGAAGACATTTCTATAATTTGTTACTTCATGTTTTAAATAAATGAGCAGTAAGTTCTTTTTTTTGTTTACATTTTCTTTTTACCAGCAATAGTTATGAAATCTGTGCATTCTTAATTTTATGTTAACCATCCCATTGTGTTTGAAAAGTGCCTTACTACTTATTAGCTTCTTCAAGTGTGGTCCACTCTTGATTCTTTATTTCAGGCGTTTAAACAGCCATTGTCTTTAGAGTAGTAGATGTTTTACGGTGTAATCAATGGAAGTTTGCATTTTCTTCTGGATATCAAACCTGATAGAACCAAAGTTGAACTTTTCTGTTACTTTTTAAGGATTTTTTTTCTTGCTCAAAGTCCAGTACAAGTTAGAGCTCCAGAAGAGAAAACTAATTATAAATTAATTAGGAAAGGATTTTTTCTCTATTTCTGTTGTAAAAGTGTAACATGTTTATTTGTCTTAGAATGCCATGTGTTAATGTCTATCATTAGGAAATGAAATAGTTTTTCTTTTGGGCTTCTTGGTAAAAGATAATTCCTCTCAATACAGGCAGAAACAAACTAAGAATATATAAATGGCTCTTCACTGTAAGAAAAACACATTTGTGATAATATGTTCAGTTCTATGGCAGACAAAATTCCAAAGGGCAGGGACTTCCTCACCATATGGGGGAATAAGCACTTTTTCCTTGTGATTATATCAGATTACCAAATGCTGGTAGAAAGATTAACATAAAAGGCTAGTGATGACAATTTGAGTATGAGATTGCTACTGCGGCCCAGAGGGCAGCCATGTCAACACCCTGCCAATTCACATTGTTGTTTGGACTTTACTTCTCTTCGCTGAAGTTGGGCTTGGGGCTTTTAGGTTTTCAAGTCTTCTTTCAGTCTTCTTGTTTCCTCTCTCCTGTTTCTTGAGTTATTTGAGCTGCTTCTGGGTGTTTTTAGGGAAATGATTTATAAACTTTAAGAGGTATTTCCAGAGCAGCTTAGCTGTTTAGAGGAAATATCTAAAAATGCACACTTTTACTTTAATTCTTGTTTAACATGTATTGATATTTTATCCCTAGGTAGGACTTTGGAGATACATTTAGTGAAAGGGGAGCACAACTGGAGCAGGTACAAATGAAAAAACTTGGTATTATTTTGTTTTTGAACAACAGAGGATTCCCTTTCATGAATCAGATTTGGGTTATGAATCAGAATCTGTATTAGATTTGGGTTATGAAGTATCATTTCTGTACATTCTATATAAAGAGAATAAAATGAGAATGAAGATGCTTACCTTGCAGTGCTTCAGGGAGGTTTGGAAATAATTCAGTAATGCCTGCGTGGAGCAGAAACACTGACAGCTGTCACTGTTGTTGTTGTTCTTACAACTTCTGTTTTCTCCTCCAGACTGTCCATCCCTCCACTCCCAACCCTAGATTACTTGTAACCTGTGCACTCTGACTTTGACTTGGCTCCTTAATGTAGTCAGACAATATTTCTTCCTGAAACTCCCTCTAATATCTAGCTCTTCTTGGAGCCTTAGTGGTCTTGGATCTGAAAACTGTCCTGTCATCATTAGTGGCTCAGGGCATTAGATTTTAATTAGAACAATAGCCTCTGCAAAAATATACAGTGATTGGGCCCAGTTTGCTAATGTGCCTTCATCAGCAACACCAAAATGACCTACAAGGGAAAATTGAGGAACAAACAAAAAACAAACATCCAGTAAATATAATTTATCATTCCTTATCTAGTCTATTCCTTTGTTGGAATAAGGCATTTGTCATCATCTTCATTTGTATGTTTGGAATGCTGTCACAAAATAGTATAAACTGGGTGGCTTAAGCAACATTAATTTATTTTCTCATGGTTCCAAAGGTGGCTTAAGCAACATTAATTTATTTCCTCATGGCACCTAAAGCAAGGTGCCAGCTGATTTGGTTTCTCCTGTCCTGGCTTGCAGATGACCACTTTCTTACTGTGTCCTCACATTGCCTATCCTCAGTGTGTGCATGTGGAAGGAGAGAGAGGAGAAGCTCTCTGGTGTCTGTTCTTATAAGGCCACCAATCTTATTAGAGCCAGGGTCCCACCCTTATGAGCTTATTTAACCCTAATCACTTCCTTAGAGGCCTCATCTGTAAATACAGAAATACTTGGGGTTAGGGCCTCAAAATGTTGATTTTGGGGAGACATACACATCCAGTCCAAAATGATCATATTTATCATCATTATCATTTATTTGATGACTTTTGTCATTCAAAAGAACGGAAAAGGATAAAATAGATTGCATTTTAGGTTGTATTGAAGATCTGCTAGATGCTAGCTGCTGTGGCAAACTTGTACGTACATTATTTTGTTTAATTCTTACATCATTTTATTCTCACAACCCTATGAAGTAGGTATTATTTTCCCCATTTGGTAGATAGAAAAGCAAGACTCAGGTAAATTAAGTAATTTGGTTATTATACATTGTGCAAGTATGTATAAGGGCTGAGATGAGAATATGTCTTCTGTCATTCAGCCTGTACTCTAAACCACCACATCACAGAATTATTATGAAGACACTGAAGAGGGGTGGGATGACTTTGGTTCATCTAGGGTAGAGACCTTATGTATTTATAGCTGTTTGACTTTATTCTCCAATCTAGGGTTCGTAGTTGACTCCCAGTTGGCTTAAATCACCTCTCCAGTCCAGCCTCTGAGGGGAGTTACCTGTATAGCATTTTACCAAGACTCGCAAGGTAGGGAAAAGTTCCAGGATAGCGGGGAATCTCTGCCAAGATATTAATTGAACCTCTCCAAGGCAGCCACAAAACCACCTCCACTTTTTTCTTTCTCTCAATTTTATATCATATTCAAAATCTCAGTGGTAGATTTTATTGGATGTAGAAACTGACTTTTTGATTCCCTCCACCAAAACAAATTGAGAAACTCAGATGTAGGTCACACACTAAAAAAATACTAGGGAAAGCTCTGATCGCTATGAAGAGAGAAATAAGGGAAGGTGGAGGAGACTCAGTTGGCACAAGGTTAATGTAATTACATTGATAATGGTCAACTTCATGTTCCTGAATTGTCAAATAGCTTGTTTATTAGATTTAAAAAACAACATATTTTTAACTTTATTCTTTGCTTAATAATTTGATGTACTATTTTTGAGTAGATGAAAAGAAGAAAGGAATGAGAACACAAAGTATTGCTATTAGAAATAATCCTAGCCAGAAATCCACAAAGGTTTAGACACAGAAGAATTCGTCATCATAATGTTATTTCCACAGGGCCCCAAGTCTCCATTTGGTTTCTCATTTTTGATTTGTGCTACCTTAATTTTTTTTTGTGGATTCACCACTTGAGATTTTTTGCTTTCTTTCTTTTCTGTTTCACATCCTCCCGTAGTTTCTACAGAAGGTTCTGCTGCCTGTGTAGAATTTAGTATACCCTGCCACAATGGTTTGTATAGCAAGAGAGCTGTATTAGCACAGCCTTTCTAGTGAGTGCTGACCATCATCTTCCTTGAAAATAGGCTTAGCTGTGAATAAACGTACAGGCACACTTTATTTTATTGTGCTTCACTTTATTGCACTTCACAGATATTGTGCTTTCTACAAATTGCAAGTTTGTGGCAACCTTGCATCCAGTAAATTTATCAGAACCATTTTCCCAACAGCATGTGCTCACTGGGTATCTCTATCGCATTTTGTTAATTCTCACAGTATTTCATACTTTATTATTATTATTGTATCTGTTATGGTGATCTGTAATCTTTGATGTTACTATTGCAGTTGTTTTGGGTGCCATGAACCATACCCATATAAGACAGGGGACTTAATTGACAAATGTGTGTGTTCTCACTATGCCACTGACCACCTCTTTCCCTGTCTTCTTCCTCTCCTTGGACCTCCCTATTCTTTGACACACAAGGATATTGAAGTTGGGCCAATTACTAACCCAACAGTGGCCTCTTAAGTGTTCAAGTAGAAGAAAAAGTCACACATCTGTCACTTTAAATCAAAAGGTAGAAATGATTAAGCTTAGTGAGGAGGGCATCTCTAACACTAAGACAGGCTGAAAGCTGGGCCTCTTGTACCAAATAATCAAGCTTTTAGTATAAAGAAAAAGTTCTTGAAGTAAATTAAAATTGCTACTCCAGTGAACATACAAATGATAAGAAAGCAAAACAGCTTTATTGTGATATGTAGAAAGTTTTAGGGGTCTGGATAGATCAGACCAGCCATAACATTCCCTTATGCCAAAGCCTAATCCAGAACAAGGCCCTAACTCTCTTCAATTCTATCAAGTCTTAGACGTAAGGAAGCTGCAGGAGAAAAGTTTGAAGCTAGCAGAGGTTGCTTCATGAGAAGGAGACTAATGTAAAAGTGCGTGGTGAAGCAGCAGGTGCTTGTGTAGAAGCTGCAGTAAGTTATCTAGAAGATATAGCTAAGATAATTTATGAAGGTGGATGCACTAAACAGCAGATTTTCAGTGTAGACAAAACAGCCTTCTATTGGAAGAGGATGCCGTCCAGGAATTTCATAGCTAGAGAGGAGAAGTCAATACGTGGTTTCAAAGTTTCAAAGGACAAGGTGATTCTTTTGTTAGGGGCTAATACAGCCAGTAACTTTAAGTTGAAGCCAGTGCTCATTTACCATTCTGAAATCCTAGGGCCCTTAAATATGCTAAGTTGACTCTGCCTGTGCTCTATCAATGGAACAACAATGTGTCTGGATAACAGCACATCTGTTTACAGCATCATTTACTGAGTATTTTAAGCCCACTGTTGAGAGCTGCTCAGAAAAAAAGATTTCTTTTAAAATACTACTGCTCATTGATAATGTACCTGATCACCCAAGAGCTCCGATGGAGATGTACTAGGAGATGAATGTTGTTTTCCTGGCTGCCAACACAACACCCTTGCTGTAGCCCGTGGATCAATGTTTAATTTTGACTTTCAAGTGTTGCTATTTAAGAACTACAGTTTATAAGGCTATAGATGCCATAGGTAGTGACTTCTCTGGTGGATCTGGGTTGCATAAATAGAAAGACATCTGGAAAGGACTTATCATTCTAGATGTCATTAAGAACATTTATGATTCATGGGGGAGGGTCAAAATATCAGCATTAACAGGAGTTTGGAAAAAGTTTATTCCAGCCCTTATGGATGACTTTGAGTCATTACTTCAGTGGAAGAAGTAACTGCAGATGTGGTGTGAACAGCAAAATTTAAATTAGAAGTGGAGCCTGAAGATGTGACTGAATTGCTGCAATCGTATAATAAAACTTTAGTAGATAAGGAGTTGATTCTTACAGGTGACCAAGAAAGTGGTTTCTTGAGGTGGAATAACTCCCTGTGAAGATGCCATGAATATTGTTGGAATGACAATAAAGGATTTAGAATATTCCGTAAACTTAGTTGATAAAGCAGTTGCAGTGTTCGAGAAGATTGACTCCAGTTTTGAAGGAAATCTTACTATGGGCAAAATGCTAAATAGCATCCCATGCTATTTCTTTAAAGGAGAGTTGATTAATGCTGTTTTAGTTAAGAAATTGCAGGGAGAGGGCAAGATGGCCAACCAGATGGACCCAGGAAGAACAGCTACCACTGATGGACCAAGACACTGGCGCACACTCCCAACAGATATTCAGAGGGAAGGCACCGAGAGTAGATGGAAGGAAGATACAGAAGCTGGGCTGAAGTGGGAGGAAGCTTGGAATTCTTCACAGGATTACCATGCACCGGGACTCATTCCTGGCCCTTAAAGACTCCAGGGGAACTGGTGAGTTGAACTGGCAAGGAGCAAGCCACTTTCACCACGGGCCTCTGGCTGCTTAGAGAAATGGTAGGGGCATCATGCCAGCTGAAGTGGAGCCCAGAGCTCTTGGTGTGGGAGTGTCTGTAGCAGAGCACTGCCAGGGAAGCCCATCTCCCTAGGCTTGACTTGCTCCCATAGGAGACCTTAGCCCTAGCGGAACTGTTGGACCTGAACTCTGCAGGGTGGTCTTACCCACCATATGGCGCCAGTCTGATCTGAGCACCACTTGGTGTGCTGGCCTCTCCTAGGTCCCAGCCTGGCCACACCTACTTGCAGGGCAGCCTCGGGTGCCCTGGGGGCCCACATCATAGCTTCTGCACTGGTGGACCCTGCCTGACTAGTGGAGAGCTCCAGCAGAGCAACCCCCACAGCCACACACCAGCCCACCCACACCCTCCCCGCACAGCCACTTTCCCAGGGCCCAAAGCAACCTCCCACATTGCTTTGCCAGCACGTGTGTATGGGAGCAGCTTTTGCCGCCTTTGTTCTGTCAAGTGTGCCTGTGTGCATGCACCCTCCTCTGCCACTGCTGCAGTGGGAGTGCACTCTGCTCTTTCTTCCCCTGCCAGACCACCATTGCAGTCAGAGTCTTGGTGGACCCATGGAAAATCAGCCCCACTCCCACTAGCACCACACCCTTGCACCAACACTGCCACAGAAGTGAAACTAGGCACAGAGAACAGCAGACCCTCCCCTACCCTGAGAAACCACCCCTTCATGCAGTTCACAGAGAATGCATACAGACCTGTGCCCACCAGCACCCTGCCCCTATGCATCCCCAAGACAGCACAATCATGTGTAATAATCACCAGCAGGGGTCCCCAACCTCTGGAACCCTGCTGTCTCCAGCACTGTGGTGAACACCTGACGGAGGCAGGCACCCAGTAACCCACTGGTACCCTGTAACAGCTGATGAGCATGTACCCTGCTGCGCTGTCACTGCTGCTGGCATATGCAAATGAGGAAGAATGCTGCTGCCACTGCACTACGAGCACACAGTCCTGAGGTTGGGAGCTGAGTCTTGGCCCCCTAAAACCTTCCAGAAACAAACCAGTAGACTAAATCCACCTTATACCACAAACTCTCAAGGTCATCAGGTAAGATAAAAGGAAAATAAAAACATCCAACAGTCAGCAACTTCAAAGACTGAAGAAACACCAGCTCATAAAAATGAGAACCAGCACAAGAACACTGACAACTCAAAAGCCAGAGTACCTTCTTTCCTATAAACAACTGCAAGTGTTCTGAACTGGGCTGAGATAGCTGAAATGACAGAAATAAAATTCAAAATATGGATAGGAACAAAGATCACTGGGCTTCAGGGCACATTGAAACCCAATCCAAGGAAGCTAAGAATCACAATAAAACAGTGCAGGAGCTGACAGACACAATGGCCAGTGTAGAAAAGAACATAACCACCCCAATAGAGCTGAAAAACACACTACAAGAATCTCATAGTGCAGTCACAATTATTAATAGCAGAGCAGAACAAGAGAAGGAAAGAATCTCAGAGCTTGAAGACTGGCTTTCTGACATAAGACAGTCAGACAAGAATAGAGAATAAAGAATAGAAATGAATGAAAAAAACCTCTGAAAAATATGGAGTTCTGTAAAGAGACCAAATCTGTGACCCATTGATGTCCCTGAAAGAGATGAGGAGAGTATAAGCAACTTGTAAAATGTATTTCAGGGTATCATCCATGGAAACACTTCCAACCTAGGTAGGGAAGCCAACATTCAAATTCAGGAAGTGCAGAGAACCCTAGTAAGGTACTTCACAAGAAGTTCATCCCCAAGACACATAATTATCAGATTCTCCAAGGTCAAAATGAAAGAACAAATGTTAAAGGCAGCTAGAAAGAAAGGTCAGGTCACCTACATAGGGAAGCCTATCAGACTAAGAGCAGACCTCTCAGCAGAAACCCTACAAGCCAAAAGAGATTGGGGACCAATATTCAACATTCCTAAAAAAATTCTAACCCAGAATTTCATATCTTGTCAAACTAGTCTTCATAAGCAAAGGAGAAATAAGATCCTTTCCAATCAAGCAAATGCTGATGGAATTCATTACCTCCCGATCTGCCTTACAAGAGCTTCTCAAGGAAGCTCTAAATATGGAAAAACTGTTACCAGCCACTAAAAAACACATGGAAGTACACAGACCAGTGACGCTATAAAGCAACCACACAAACAAGTCTGTATGATAACCAGCTAACATCATAATGACAGGATCAAACCCACACATATAAATACTAACCTTGAATGTAAATGGCCTAAATGCATTTGCAGAAGGTTAAAACTGGATCCCCCTCCTTATACCATATAGAAAAGATAGATTAAATGTAAAATCAAAAACTGTAAAAACCCTGGAAGACAACCTAGGCAGTACCATTCAGGACATAGGCATGGGCAAAGATTTCATGCCTAAAGCAATTGCAACAAAATAAAAAATTCACAGATGGGATCTAATAAAATGAAAGAGCTTCTGCACAGCACAAGAAACTATCAACAGAGTAAACAGACAGCCTACAGAATGGGAGAAAATTTCTGTAAACTATGCATTTGACAAAGGTCTAATATCCAGCATCTATAAGGAATTTAAACAAATTTGCAAGAAAAAAACAACCCCATTAAAAAGTGGGCAAAGGACATGAACAAACACTTTTCAAAACGAGACATACATACAGCCCACAATCATGAAAAATGCTGAACATCACTGATCATTAGGAAAATGCAAATCAAAACCACAGTGAGATATAATTCTCAATCAGAATGACTATTATTAAAATGTCAAAAAAATAACAGATGCTGGCAAGGTAGTGGAGACAAAGGAATGCTTATCCACTGTTGATGGGTCTATAAATTAGTTCAACCATTGTGGAAGAGAGTGTGGCGATTCCTCAAAGACCTAAAACCAAATACCATTTGACCCAGCAATCCCATTACCAGGTATATACCGGAAGGAATATAAATAATTCTGTCAAAAAGACACAGGCATATGTGTGTTCATTGCAGCACTATTCACAATAGCAAAGACATGGAATCAACCTAAATGTCCATCAATAATAGACTCGATAGAGAAAATGTGGTACATACACACCATGGAATACTATGCAGCCATAAAAAAGAATGAAATCATGTCCTTTGCAAAAATGTGGATGGAGCTGAGACCATTATCCGTAGCAAACTAACACAGGAACAGAAAACCAAATACTGCATATTCTCACTTATAAATTGGAGCTGAATGGTGAGAACACATGGACACACAGAGGGGAACAAGTCACACTTGGACCTATTGGAGGATGGAGGGTATGAGGAAATAGAGGATCAGGAAAAATAACTAATGAATACTAGTTTTAATACCAGTGTGATGAAATAATCTGTACAACAAAACCCCATGATACAAGTTTACCTATGTAACAAACCTGCCCGTGTACTTCTGAAGTTAAAAGTAAAAAATAAAAGGAATAAGAAATATTTAACACAAAAAAGATTTTAAAAAATGGGTGAAATGCCCCAATTAAGAGGCACATAGTGGCAAGCTGGATTAGGAACCAAGACTCATTGGTATGTTGTCTTCAAGAGACCCATCTCACGTGCAGTGAGACTCATAGGCCCAAAATAAAGGGCCAGAGAAAAATCTACCAAGCAAACAGAAAACAGAAAAATCCTAATTTCAGACAAAAGAGACTTTAAACCAGCAAAGATTAAAAAAAGGATATCACATAATGGTAAAGGCTTCAATTCAACAAGAAGACCTAACTAATCCAAATATATATGCACCCAACAGAGGAGCATCCAGATTCATAAAGCAAGTTCTTAGAGACCTATGAAGAGACTTAGATAACCACAAAATAATAGTGAGAGACTTCAACATCACACTGACAATATTAGACAGATCATCAAGGCAGAAAATTAACAAGGATATTCAGGACCTGAACTCAGCACTGGACCAAATGTACCTGATAGACATCTGCAGACATCTCCATCCAAAAGCAACAGAGTATACATTATTCTCACTGCCACATGGTACATACTCTAAAATCAATGACATAATCGGACACAAAACATTCCTCAGCAAATGCTGTATAATGAGTACTAGGCTCATTATAATAACCACCCTCTCAGACCACACCACAATCAAATTAGAAAACAAGACTAAGAAATCCACTTAAAACCATATATTTAAATGGAAATAGAATAACCTACTCCTGAATGACTTTTGGGTAAATAGTAAAATTAAGGCAGAAATCAAGTTCTTTGAAACTATTGAGAACAAAGATGCAACATGCCACTCGAGTGTGCAGTGGGGAAGCCAACCTTGGAGAGCTGAGCATGTGAGAAAAAAAAAAAGATGCAACATACCAGAATCTGTGGGACACAGCTAAGGCAGTGTTAAGCAGGAAATTTATAGCACTAAATGCTCACATCAAAAGTTAGAAATACCTCAGTTTAACAACCTGACATCACAACCAAAAGGACTAGAGAACCAATAGCAAACAAACCCCAAAGTTAGCAGAAGGCAAGAAATACCCAAAATCAGAGCTGAACTGAGATTGAGACATGAAAAAAACATTCAAAAGATCAGTGAATTCGGGAGTGGGTTTTTAAAAAAATTACTAAAATAGGTAGACTGCTATCTAGACTAATAAGAAAAACTAGAAAATCCAAATAAACACAATTAGAAATGTCAAAGAGGATATTACTGCTGACCCTACAGAAATACAGATAACCATCAGAGAACATTATGCACATAAACTAGAAAATCTCAAAGAAATGGATAAATTCCTGGAGACATACATCCTCCCAAGACTGAGCCAAGAAGAAATTGAATCCCTGAACAGACCAATAATGAGCTCCAAAATTGAATTAGTAATAAATAGCCTACCTACCAAACAGAATCAGAGCCAAATTCTACCATATGTACAAAGAAGAGCTAGTACCATTCCTACTGAAACTATTCCAAAAATTGAGGAGGGACTCCTCCCTAACTCATCCTATGAGGCTAACATCATTCTGATAACAAAACCTGGCAGAGACACAACAACAACAAAAAAACTTGAGGCCAGTATCCTTGATGAATATCAGTGCAAAAATCCTCAACAAAATACTGGTAAACCAAATCCAGCAGCACATCAAAAAGCTTATCCACCACAATCAAGTAGGCTTTATCCCTGGTATACAAGTTGGTTCAACATACACAAATCAATAAATGTGATTCATCACATAAATGGAGCTAAAGACAAAAACCATATGATTATCTCAATAGATACAGAAAAGGCTTTTGATAAAATTCAACACCCCTGCATGTTAAAATCTTTCAATAAACTAGGTATTGAAGGAACACACCTCAAAATAATGAGAGCCATCTATAGCAAACCGACAGCCAACATCATACTGAGTGGGCAAAAGCTGGAACCATCTCTCTTGAAAACGGACACATGACAAGGATGCTGTCTCTCACACCTCCTAGTCAACATAGTATTGGATGTCCTGTCCAGAGCAATAGACAAGAGAAATAAAGGGCATCCAAATAGGAAGAGAGGAAGTAAAACTATTTCTGTTTGCAGACAACATGATCCTAAATCTAGAAAACCTCATATTCTTGGTTCAAAAGCTCCTTCAGCTGATAAACAACTTCAGAGTCCGAGGATACAAAATCAGGGTACAAAAATCACTAGCATTACTTTAGACCAACAACATTAACTAAACTAGAAATGCTTTACACCAATTTGGCCAAGAGCCAAATCAAGAGCACAATCCCATTCACAATTGCTACAAAAGAATAAAGTACCTAGGAATACAGCTAACCAGGGTGGTGAAAGCTCTCTACAAGGAGGACTACAAAACACTTTTCAAAGAAATCAGAGGTAACACAAACAAATGGAAAAATATTCCATGCTAACGGATAGGAAGAATCAATATTGTCAAAATGGCCATACTGCTCAAAGCAATTTATAGATTCAGTGTTATTCCTATCAAATTACCAATGACATTCTTCACAGAACTAGAAAAAAAAACTATTTAAAAATTCATATGGAACCAAAAAAGAGTCCAAAACGCAAGAAGATCCTAAGCGAAAAGAACAAAGCTGAGGGCATCATGCTACCTGACTTCAGACCATACTCTAGGGCTATAATAACCAAAACAGCATTGTGCTGGTACAAAAACAGACACATAAACCATTGGAACAGAATAGAGAGCCCAGAAATAAGGCCTTGCACCTACAACTATCTGACCTTTGACGAAGTTGACAAGAATAAGCAATGGGGAAAGGACTCCATATTCAATAAATGGTGCTGGGATAACTGGCTAGCCATATGCAGAAGACTGAAACTGGACCCCTTCCTTATACCATATACAGAAATCACCTAAAGATGGATTAAAGACTAAATGTAAAACCCAAAACTATAAAAACCCTGTAAGACAACCTAAGCAATTCCATTTTGGACATAGGCAAAGATTTTATGATGAAGACACCAAAAGCAATTTCAACAAAAGCAAAAATTGGCAAATGGGGTCTAATTAAAGAGTTTCTGTGCAGCAAAAGAAACTATCAACAGAGTAAACAGACAGCCTACAGAATGGGAGAAAAATTTTGCAAACTATGCTTCTGAGAAAGGTGTAATATCCAGCATCTATAAGGAACTTAAACCAATTTACAAGAAAAAAACAACCCCATTAAAAAGTGGGCAAAGGATAAAAAGGAATGAGTGCCTGTCCTTTGCAGGGACATGGATGGAGCTGGAAGCCCTTATCCTCAGCAAACTAACGCAGGAACAGAAAACCAAACACCACATGATCTTATCATAAGTGGGAGCTGAACAAGGAGAACGCATGGAAATGGAGGGGAACAACACACACTGTGGCCTATCAAGGTGAGGTCAGGAGGAGGGAGCCATCAGGAAAAATAGCTAATGCATGCTAAGCTTAATACGACACACATTTATGTAACAAACCTGTGCATCCTGCACATGTGCCCTGTAACTTAAAAAAAAAAGTGGGTAAATGATGTGAACAGACACTTTTCAAAAGGAGACATACACACAGCCAACAGGCATATGAAAAAAAGCTGAACATCACTGATCATTAGAGAAATACAAATCAAAACAATGAGATACTGTCTCACACCAGTCAGAGTGGCTTTTATTAAAAATTCAAGAAATAACAGATGCTGGCAAGGTTGTGGAGAAAAAGGAATGCTTATTCACTGTTGGTAGGAATGTAAATTTGTTCAACCATTGTGGAAGACAGATACCTCAAAAACCTAAAAACAGAAACACCATTCAACCCAGCAATCCCATTACTAGGATATAAATCATTCTGTCATAAAGGAATATAAACCATGCTGTTATAAAGGAATATAAGTCATTCTGTCATAAAGACACATGCACATGTATGTTCACTGTGGCACTATTCACAATAGCAAAGACATGGAATTAACCAAAA
Organism: Pongo abelii; assembly: GCF_028885655.2. NCBI lineage: Eukaryota > Metazoa > Chordata > Mammalia > Primates > Hominidae > Pongo > Pongo abelii. The sequence continues at coordinate 36,599,278 of NC_071998.2, forward strand.
TGTACATCAGTGATAGACTGGATAAAGAAAATGTGATACAGATACATCCTAGAATACTATGTAGCCATAAAAAAGAACACGTAGGAACATGGATGGAGCTGGAGGCCATTTATCCTTAGCAAACTGACACAGGAACAGAAAACCAACTACCAGGTATTTTCACTTATAAGTGGGAGCTAAATGATGAGAGCACATGGACACATAGAAGGGAACAACAGACACTGGGGCTTACAAGAGGGTGAAGGTTGGGAGGAGGGAGAAGATCAGGAAACATAACTAATGAGTACTAGGCTTAATACTTTGGTGACTAAATAATATGTACAACAAACCCCCATGACACAAGTTTACCAATATAACAAAGCTGCACATATACTCCTGAGCTTAAAATAAATGTTAAAAAAAAACAGTGAGAAAAAAAAAATTGCCAAAGTCACTCCGGCCTTCAGCTGACACCACTGTGTGATCAGCCAGTAGCCATCAAGATCAAGATAAGACCTTCCACCAGTAAAAAGGTTACAACTTGCTGGAAGCTCAGCTGATCATTAGCATTTTTTAGCAATATTTTAAAAATAAGATATATACTTTTATTTAGACATAATGCTAGTGTACAGTTTATAGACTACAGTGTAATATAACTTCTATATGCACTGGAAAGCAAATTTGTGTCACTTGCTGTATTGTGATATTCACTTTATTGTGGTGGTCTGGAACAGACCCACAATATCTCCAAGATATGCCTGGAGGAGCTTCTCTAGACCTTTGATATTTGGCTGGATATTATAAAAATAAACACACCCCATTCCTGAATCCAGAAGTTTTTCAATCACAGTGCCAATATCTGTAGGTCATGAGTGTGCCCATTCAGCATTTATTAGGCTTAACATATGTGCAGGTTCTTTGGTGGGCCTTGGGATAAAAAGTGTAAGAAGACATGGTCCATGCCCACAAAGAGCTCAAAAGCTAGTGGAAGAGGTATGTGTACAATGAGAATAGGGACTACATCAAGGTGTGTGGTGGAAGTGGAGAGACACAAGCAAAGAAGGGGGCACTACCTAACCATTGTCTTAAAGGATTAATTCTGGTTTGCCAGGTAGACCAAGTGGCATGTTCAGGGAGTGTTACAGAGTTAGGGAACAACACTCGCAAAGGGCTCAAGACTTAGCATTCTAAGGGAATGCCACTTGTGGGTGATAGAAATATCTGGAAGCCCTTGACTTTTGGATTAGTTGGGAAATTCCTCTGAAATGTGTGCATTAAGTCTGACTTTGGTCTTAGTTGGGTCACAGGCAACCATTAGCCTGATAATATAAATGTTTTGTATTTTATGTGTTTTGACAGTATTCTGAAGCTTATTGACAAACCGGAAAATGGAGTCATTTATAGTTTTGTTGTGAATCAACATGGTGAATCATTGTTTTGTTTTGTTTTGTTTTGGGCTCAGAATGCTTCCTTTTGGAATGATGAAGCAGAATGAGCATTTGGAGGAATATTTCAGGGGCAGAAGAAATGGCAGGAACAAAGTGGGAATAGTATGCCAGGGGGTAGTGAGGAGATGATTCCAGCCCCAAGGAAAAGCCCTGTTGGTCCATAGAAAATAAGGGTGGTAATGTTGGAAGTTAGTTTGGGGGCACAGATAGAATGCAGACTCTGAGGGAAGACATGCTGAGTTCAGATTCTAACATTAACTAGCACTGTGATTGTGAACTAATGACTTAACCTTTCTGAGGTTTAGTTTTCTCAGCTATATAGTATAAAATGGAAAAAAATTCTTCAACAGCTTTTCAGTTTGGAGTTAGCATTTAATAAAAGAATAGATGTACAGCTCTTGACAATATATTCTAAATACATCTTACCTTTGGTTCAGACTTCGGAGGATATAGAATATGAATTTAATGTGTAAATCAACCATTACAAATATTTTATTTTTTAAAGATATGCACATGTCATAGTCCATTTGTGCTGCTGTAACAAAATACCACAGGCTAGGTAATTTATAAATAAGAGAAATTTCTTTTTCACAGTACTGGAGGCAGGGAGATCAAGGCACTGGCAGGTTTGGTGTTTGCTAAGGGCCAGGTCTTCACTTCCAAGATGGTGCCTTTTTGCTGCCTCCTCCTGAGAGGATGGACACTATGTAGTCACATGGCCAGAAGGTGGAAGGGCAAGAGAGTGCTCCCTTCAACCTCCAGCCCTTTTATAAGGATTCGAATCTCATCCATGAGGGTGGAATCCTCATGACCTAATCACCTTTCAGAGGCCACGCCTCTTAATCCTGTTGCGTTGGGGATTGTCTTAACATAAATTTTGGAGGGGCACCATTTTTCAAACTAAAGCAGCACTGTACTAAATCTTTATGGGTGGTGGCTATACAGTAATGAAAAAGTCCTTTTGAAATGTCTTTTTTTGATGAAAAAGTGCTTGCCTGGGCCTTAGGAAGCACCATATAAATACTGGTAAATCACTGAGCTCTTCATGTCACTCATAATGGTCCCAAATTCTCTACATTTCCACACATGAAAACGTTGTTCACCCATTTTCAGAATGCTTTGGTTTCTTTCCAGAAGTGTTGATGGGTTTGCATGGATCTATCCCTACTTTCACCACCCTTGTTCCTTTAATGTCAACAGCACACATTTTTTAGGTGACTGACTAGGATTTGGGTGGCAGTCCATGGCCATGAAATCCAGAGAAAGTAGAATGGCTCATACGTAAAGACAGAAATGGCTCTAGTAGAGAATAAACATTTGAATTAACTAATGTGATGAGGTACATGTTCTAAAGTCTAGCTCAATTTTTAGATTCATGGAAAATTCGTGAAGCAGGAAAGAACTCATCCTCAGTCTCTAAAGCTGATTTTAAATTAGGGATGTATACTCTTTCCTTCTTAAGCTTAGTTTCCTTAGAAGGTTCAATATAGTTCAAGAAGTTTTCACAGTGGGGCTGTATTTTGCCATCTAGCAAAGGTTCAGCACAGCCTTCCTTCAGGTCACTTCGGCTACATAAAGCAAATGAACTTTTCAAGTGCAACAGGGAATGATTTAGTCTTCAAGGAATATCATTCTTCACATAAATTGATGTCACAGATTCTTTGAATAGATGTTCCCAGTGGTGGCCTTAGACTAGGATTAACTCAGAGTCTCTCTGAGTCTGCCTTTTTGAAGTATCTGTTGTGTTTTTGAGCTCCCTATCAGTGAAAGTCACCACTGCTCATGTAGGAGCATAGGGCAGAAAACTTTTTTTTTTTCTTGGTTCTTCCATTTTCTTAGGCCCTCAAGCCTCAAGCAAATTTTTCTCTTCTACTTTCCAAATATATCTTGAATCTATGTGCTTTTTTTTTTTTTCTAATCGAAGGTTACACCATCTCTGCACAGACAGCCTTGGTAGCTCCTAGATGGTTTCTGTGCATCCACTCTGGCCCCTCCTGTCCGTTTACCCCTATAGAGCAGCCAAAGTAATCTTGTCAAACACAAATCTTGTTTGGCTTCCTTACAGCCCTTTAGTGGTTTCCCATCCATCTTAATAAGGTAATCCAAATTCATAGTACTTTCTTATTTAACCAATACTGACTGATCTCTCTATAAGTCTCTTTCATCACAGTGTATGCTGGGTGCACAGAGATAAGTAAGGTTTTCCTCCTACTCTTAAGGAACCTATAGTCTAGCAAAACAATTAATCAATGTTTACTCATTTATCTATAAATGTTCATTGAAATCCTATCATTTACCAGCACAGTGCAGAATAAGGAGTTGGTGACTTTGTTGTGCATGTAATGAAATGGGTGACTTGAATACACATGGCCTATTTGCTGTTCTAATGACAATTTTGACCGGTTAGCCTAAATCCAAAACATGCGGTTTTAATCATTATACTTATATCAGTTATTTTCTACAATAATACTGCATAGCAAACAACTAAAAAACCTCAAATAAGTTCAGCAGTGTTTACTGCTTACACATGTGGGGTGTGTCACCTAAGCAACTCTATTAATTTTGGTTGGCTTTGCTCACATGTTGGGGTTGGCTTGCTTTTGGCCGATCTAGATGGGCCTTGGCTGGGGGGATAACTAGGGAGACTTGGCCATGTTCTTTGTGCCTTATTCTTTAGTAGAGTAATCTGGGTATGCTCTCATAATGATGACAAAGGATCAAGAGAGAGCAGGCAGGCCTAGTCTCACCAGTGCTTTTTAAGCTCTGTTTGCATCATATCTTGCTCACATCACAAGCTGACCAAGACAAATTATACAGCTAACTCCAGAGTCAGAATATGTACTGCAAAGTCACATGGCCAGGATTTGGATTCAGGGAGAATTCAGCCATCATTGTAATCCATCATGATGCTGTATTTGTTCTTATTATACCTTGTGTATAACTTGATCATAGGATTTACCAAATTATGTGGAAATACATACTGTCACCTCCCACTTGGAAACCCATTATAGGTAAAGGCCCTGTCTTCAGCACGATGCCTGGCATATAATAGAAGACCAACAAATGTTAAATTAATGGAATTATTAGTAGGTTGATGACTTTGAGATGTTTACTCTAGATAAACTCTTTCAGCCTCAGCTTAGTCATTTATAAATAGGCGATAATAATATCTACCACTGCCAGTTTTCTGAGGATTAAGTATGGGAAAGATGTAAAAGTATATACTGCTTACTCAAAAAAGATAGTTACTTCTCCCCTCCTCCCCCACCTTCGCTTTTCAGTGGGTTTTTATGAATTTTGGAAAATAGGAAATGTTTTAATTTTGGCGCATTTTAAGCAAGGGGTTATAGAATAGAGAGCTCTGAATTCAAAATGGCTTCCATATTTTCTACTAATTACTAGTTTAGTGTAATACTTGTCTCCTAAAAATTGGGATCCCTTTGGATGTTTAAGCTTATTAACAATTTGCAGTTTGTCTTGAATCCTTATAATGTAGGGGTAGATTTCCTCTTCCTCATTCCTATAGACAACATATGTGAAGAGGAAACGGGAATTTAGAAGGGTAGTGGAGTGGAAATTTGGGAAATAGGGCATTTTGTGGGAGGACAAGCCTGGTGTAGGTACTGTGGTGTGTCTGTATATTGGGGGGTGTGGGGAGTTGGATAGGCAGAGGGAAGAGAGTGTGAGGTCTTTCAGCAGGCAAGACAGGGCTGGTGGGGCAGAGAATAAAAACCTAACTCCTTTTTGTCAGTTTTTCTATACTTTGTAGTTGCCCTGGGGATCGTTTCTGATACCTGGTAGAGATATTCAGTTGTATTTTATTAGTATTCCTAAATTTAAAAGAGTTATATTTTGTCTTTGGTGGTGTTCTTCCATAAAAATATTATATAAAAATTAAAATTACGTATGCTATATATGTGTATACACACACATGTATACATATGCAGGCTTGCTAATGTAAAGACACTTTAAAAATCTTTGATTTTATAAATTCTTTTCTTAGCCATTCCTATAAGTTGCCTTTTTTTACTCTAAAAGTATCTGTAATTATTTCAGTATTTCTCCTCAATAATACTATAGATGACTGTTTAAGCACGAATAAATAAAATATCTTTTTATTGTAATTGTTTTTTCCCTCATTGGTACATTTTTGTGTGATATGGATGGTGATCAAGTGTACAATGAATGGCATTAATACATGGAACCCTGCATAGGTTTTGAGTCCCTCCAGTGGCCATAATGTTGTCTTTGCCAATTTATAAGAGATTGTATTTATTCATTCACTTGAATATATATATATATTTTGAATATATGTATATATAATTGTACTCCTTTCTTCCTGCAAACCACCACCCACAGATGTAAGGCAGAGACACATATGGCTTCTATCAATTTAGGGAGTAGCTTTGAGCACATCCTATTAAATTGTCTATTCCCAAAGGCAATACCAACACATTCAGTGAATGTTATTTTTTCCTACAGTTACATTCTTGATTGGACCACAAAGTTTTTCATAATACTGTACTTGAAAAATAGGACATTCTAACTTTTTATACATAATCAACCCCTACCCCAACCCCTTTTTAGAAAATGCTTTTTTTTTTTAAAAATTATTATTATACTTTAGGTTTTAGGGTACATGTGCGCAATGTGCAGGTTAGTTACATATGTATACATGTGCCATGCTGGTGCACTGCACCCACTAACTCGTCATTTAGCATTAGGTATATCTCCCAGTGCTATCCCTCCCCCCTCCCCCCACCCCACAACAGTCCCCAGAGTGTGATGTTCCCCTTCCTGTGTCCATGTGTTCTCATTGTTCAATTCCCACCTATGAGTGAGAATATGCAGTGTTTGGTTTTTTGTTCTTGCGATAGTTTACTGAGAATGATGATTTCCAGTTTCATCCATGTCCCTACAAAGGACATGAACTCATCATTTTTTATGGCTGCATAGTATTCCATGGTGTATATGTGCCACATTTTCTTAATCCACTCTATCATTGTTGGACATTTGGGTTGGTTCCAAGTCTTTGCTATTGTGAATAATGCCGCAATAAACATACGTGTGCATGTGTCTTTATAGCAGCATGATTTATAGTCCTTTGGGTATATACCCAGTAATGGGATGCCTGGGTCAAATGGTATTTCTAGTTCTAGATCCCTGAGGAATCGCCACACTGACTTCCACAAGGGTTGAACTAGTTTACAGTCCCACCAACAGTGTAAAAGTGTTCCTATTTCTCCACATCCTCTCCAGCACCTGTTGTTTCGTGACTTTTTAATGATTGCCATTCTAACTGGTGTGAGATGGTATCTCATTGTGGTTTTGATTTGCATTTCTCCGATGGCCAGGGATGGTGAGCATTTTTTCATGTGTTTTTTGGCTGCATAAATGTCTTCTTTTGAGAAGTGTCTGTTCATGTCCTTTGCCCACTTTTTGATGGGGTTGTTTGTTTTTTTCTTGTAAATTTGTTGGAGTTCATTGTAGATTCTGGATATTAGCCCTTTGTCAGATGAGTAGGTTGCGAAAATTGTCTCCCATTTTGTAGGTTGCCTGTTCACTCTGATGGTAGTTTCTTTTGCTGTGCAGAAGCTCTTTAGTTTAATTAGATCCCATTTGTCAATTTTGGCTTTTGTTGCCATTGCTTTTGGTGTTTTAGACATGAAGTCCTTGCCCATGCCTATGTCCTGAATGGTAATGCCTAGGTTTTCTTCTAGGGTTTTTATGGTTTTAGGTCTAACATTTAAGTCTTTAATCCATCTTGAATTGATTTTTGTATAAGGTGTAAGGAAGTAGAAAACGCTTTTTTAAAAATGAGGCGTTAAGTAGATTGTATTTCAGCTCTGAAAAGACACAGTGAGTGTTAGTTACTCCATTTTTTTCAGTTACTGTGATTGCGTTCTTATTCTTTATGTCTGTGTATTAATTGGGGTTGGTATAGCTAACTCCCCCCCGCCCTTCATATATCTGGAACATGCTAGATTTGCTGCCAGAATAGTTTTATATCAGTTATTTAGAACTAAAGTCAGATTATTAATTTTAAATGAATTTAAAGTTAGAATAATATGAAGAATCCTAGACTTTGAACTTTATTTTGTTAGTTACAATACTAAAAGTTTGAAATGTAAAAGACAATTTCTTCTTTTAGGAAAAAAATTATAAATGGGCCCTGCATTCTCTCCAGGGCATTTTTTTGTCACCATTTTTCAAGGTTTAACCTTAACTGCTAAGGGCTATAATCAGGTGTATATATATATACACACACAGGTGTATATACACTGGTGTATATATATATATATATATATATAGATATACAGGTGTGTATATATATATATACAGGTGTATATATATATATATACACACAGGTGTATATATATATATAGATATACAGGTGTATATATATATATATATATACACCTGTATATCTATATATATATATACACGTGTATATATATATATATACAGGTGTATATATATATATAGATATACAGGTGTATATATATATATAGATATACAGGTGTATATATATATAGATATACAGGTGTATATATATATATAGATATACAGGTGTATATATATATATAGATATACAGGTGTATATATATATAGATATACAGGTGTATATACACATATATAGATACAGGTGTATATACACATATATAGATACAGGTGTATATACACATATATAGATACAGGTGTGTGTACACATGTATAGATACAGGTGTGTGTACACATGTATAGATACAGGTGTGTGTACACATATATGTATAGATACAGGTGTATCTATATATACACATATATGTATATATACAGGTGTATATATAGATACACCTATATATGTATATATACAGGTGTATATATAGATACACCTATATATGTATATAGGTGTATATATGTATATATATGTGTATATACAGGTGTATATATGTGTATATATGTGTATATATATATACACCTGTATATATGTGTATATATGTATACACCTGTATATATATGTATATATGTGCATATATATACACCTGTGTATATATGTGTGTATACACATGTGTGTATATATGTGTGTGTATACACATGTGTGTATATATATATAATATATACACCTGTATATACATATTTATATATATATACACACCTGTATATATAACATATATGTAATATACACCTGTATATATAATATATATAATATATATACACCTGTATATATAATATATATAATATATATACACCTGTATATATAATATATATAATATATATACACCTGTATATATAATATATATACACCTGTATGTATAATATATATATAATATATACACACCTGTATATATAATACATATATATAATATATACACACCTGTATATATAATACATATATATAATATATACACACCTGTATATATAATACATATATAATATATACACACCTGTATATATAATACATATATATTATATACCCACCTGTATATATAATACATATATATTATATACCCACCTGTATATATAATACATATATATTATATATACACCTGTATATATAATACATATATATTATATATACACCTGTATATATAATACATATATATTATATATACACCTGTATATATAATATATATATAATATATACACCTGTATATATAATATATATAATATATACACACCTGTATATATAATATATATATAATATATACACACCTGTATATATATTATATATAATATATACACACCTGTATATATATTATATATAATATATACACACCTGCATATATAACATATATATATAATATATACACACCTGCATATACTATATATATAGTATATGCATACTATATATATATAGTATGCATATATAGTATGCATACTATATATATATAGTGTATATCATACACTATAGTGTATAGTATATATACACTATATATATATAGTATATATACACTCAGGTGTATAGTAAATACACCTGATTTGTTTTCCCATTGTAACAATTCCTGGTTAGGTTAAATTTTTGCAAGAAATTTGTTTGAGGTATATGTCGTGAGGGTGTGGGTTTTACCAGTAACCTGGTGAAAGCCATGATTCTCAGGATATATTAGAGAAATTAAAGAAAGCACCTCAGTTTCAACAGCAACAGCTTCTTCAAAAGAGTACAGTTTTTTTGTAGACTTTTCTATTACACATTGAGAAATTATTTGATAACCTAAAAAGTAAGTTTTCTTCCTCCTTTTAAATATTCAGGTATCTGCTACATCTGACTGGTAAATCAGATCGTTGCTGTTATTCAATTTTCTTTGCAAAATGAATCTGAATTTTTTTTTGAGACAGAGCCTCATGCTGTCATCCATGCTGGAGTACAGTACTACAGCCTCAAACTCCTGTGCTCAAGCAATCCTCATGTCTCATCCTCCCAAGTAGCTAGGACTACAGGTGCATGCCACCACAGCTGGCTAATTTATTTTTATTTTTAGTAGAGATGGAATCTTGCTATGTTTCTCTGGCTGGTCTTTATCTCCTGGCCTGAAATGATCCTTCCACCTTGGCCTTCAAAAGTGCTGAGATGTATTCAAGACCATGCCTGGCCTTGAATCTGAAATTTTTATGTGTAAAATGGAACTGAAAAAAGTCACAAGAAATTATTGTTTTCAAATAGGTACCATATACCTTCTAAAATGATGCAGCCTGTACCTGCCTCTTAATTATGAATATCAGATATTAGTAATATTTTTTAAAATAATAAATTTATTGGAGAAGCTTTATTCAGTTAAATCTTCTTAATTCAGAATTTTGTTACCTAATCTGTTTTGCATATGCCATTAATTTTGATTCAATGCTCTGTACTTAATGATCTCCAAATTCCTAAATACCCTTACATTAATAGATCATGCAATTAAGTTGAATTGTATCCTAGGAAGTCAATTAGTACCTCTTCCACAAGTTACCTAGCCTCAGGACAAGATGTTACAGGCTCTTGTGCAATAGAACACTCGTAAGTTCCTGCCCTCACAAGAAACAGACACCACATACTGTATATGCGTGAGTGACTGCATATGTGTATATCTAGTACCAGGCTTAGGTAATGCTGGACTTTTGTTTCCGGCAAAGGCAATTGATACTAGAATCATATTTAAAAGAGTATGCTTCTTCCTTATCTATACCTTGGTAGCACTATATAACAAAATGTTTTACCTTTATAGGTTGACCTTACACTCTATTTTGGGTAAATAATACGTATTACTTACTAGTTTTTAGTAGAGACATATAAAGAGGAAAGCAAACATAATTTATAATGCTATCCAATTTTTTTATTTAGAATAATAAATTGCTCATTTATCCTTTAATAAAAAATATATATGTATGCCCTCCAGGTATGTGTCTGTGTATACATTTTCACTTGCACAAAAGTTATACATAATGTCATTATTCTTATGCCTTACTGTTTTGTAAGGACCACCAAATACTCTGTTGTATAACTATATTATTTATTTAGCCTGTATCAATCATACTGATGAGTGTTCAAGTTGTCTCCAGTCTTTTACTATTAAAAACAGTGTTGCAGTGAACATCCTTGGACCTAGAACTTAGTGGTACTTTTGCAAATGTACTTGTGAAATAAGTTCCTAGCTGGGAATTTTTGGCTCAAAAGAGCATTATTTTTGGCAGGGCATGGTGGCTCATGCCTGTAATCCAAACACTTTGGGAGGTGGAGGCAGGAGTATGGCTTGAGTTTAAGGGTTTGAGACCAGCCTGGGCAACATAGCAAGACCTTGTCTCTACTAAAAATACAAAAAAAAAAAAAAAAAAAAAAAAAAAAGGAGTGATGGCACACACCTGTAGTCCCAGTTGCTTGGGAGGCTACGGTGGGAGGATTCACCTGAGCCTGGGAGATTGAGGCTGCAGTGAACTATGGTCGCACCACTGCACTCTACCCTGGATGACAGAGCAAGAATCTTTAAAAAAATCCAAAAATAACATTATTTTTAAGAGCACATGAAGCAGTGAACTAACTACACACTGCTGAGCCACAGTTTGTTATTGTTTAAATATATCTGAGTGGCAGAAATTGACCAAGTAAAGTTATTAGAGTAAAAATAAAATTATACTGAGAGTCACTGGGATATTTTGTGAACTATAAATATGGTGGTAATAGCCTATAATTAACTGTCATCAACTTTAGACATTATTGATTTAATAAAATTTTTGTCACAATTTCATCCCTGTTGTTTCACAAGTAGTCCATAAACATTCTTGAGGTTCATTTTAGATCAAAGACTATTAAGAAATGGAACTACCCACAAACCTCCAGTGCCTAACTACATCTTCAAAAGTGGACACTCTAAGGAAGACTATGTTGTTATGATCAGAAATAAGTTTGCGCTTTCAATTAATGAGTGTGTTTTCCCTCCCTCAGGTGAAAGGAAAAATTTTGGAAAAGTAAAACACTGAAGAGGCATAGTATTCTCCTGTAACTTGGAACTGGAGAGGAGGCAAGATGCTGGCATAGCTGTTGAACTGGGAACCTGCTATGCCAACATATTGCCATCTTTCCTGTCTGACAGCAGCCATGGCCACCTGCATGCCGGTCCTTCATGTATTGCTGTGTATGTGCGCCCTTCCTTGGATGTGGATTTCCATGACATGGCCTTTCTCACCTCCCTTACTTCCTGTCCTGCTATGCATTGTGTCCTACCATGAATTCACTCCATGCTAGCCACATTGGCCTGTATGGCTATTCCTTGGACACACCTAGGATGTTCTTGCCTCTTAGCTTGCCTACCTTTCTCTCATCATTTGGGCCTCAGCGAGGACATCATCTCCTCAGAGAAGCCTTCTGTGACCATGCTATCTAAAATACTCCAGCACTTCAGTCACCCTTTATCCCACTACTCTGCTTTTTCAGAAACATTGGTGCTCCCTGAAACATATTTGTTTACTTGCTTAGTGTCTTTTCTCCTGCATTACCATGTAAGCTTCTTGAGGGTTGGGGACCTTGTTAGGGATAACCAGTGTATCCTTAGAGTGTGACACATAGTAGGTTCTCAATACATATTTTTGAAACTGTACCCTGATGCAAAAGAGATATCATATAATTATAGTTTTTGCATTATAAATGTCTTTGGTGAAATCCCTGGCACAAAACTAATAATAAAGAAACAAACAGATAATGTTGAGTTCTGGGCCTGCAAACCTAACTCTTTAAAGCAGTCACAGTAAATGTGCCATTGGGTCCACAGACTTGTGGAAGTCAGCATATTTTATTGGGAAAAGCATGAGCTTCAAAGTAAAACTTATGATCAAATCTCATTACTGGTGCATTCTTAAGTCACTTAACCTCTGAGCCACAGTTTACACAAATGTAAAATGAGAATAATAATAGTGGCTCCATAGGACCCTCGAGATAAGGAAATAAGGTGTTTTAGTCAGATGATTCTTATCACATGTCTAAAAATTTAGTGTCTCTAAAATTCTTGATATATGCATACCAGTAGACACTCAACACATTTAATTATTTCACTACTAAGAAAAAAGTTTTCTTTAGTTAGAGACAAGGGATTTTATGTGAAATGTGTGGAAATTCTATGCCAGAAGTATAGTACATGTAGAATTCTTTGTAAAGACAGAAATCTTGAGAGACCAAGGAGTTAATTGTCGAGGATCTCAAGTTCTTCTCCTGGTTAGTTCACATTCCTCATCTTCCTTTGTTTCTGGAGTTACTCATTATCTGTAGATCTCTTTTAAAAGTGGTTTTTACACATTCACTGTAAAGAGTAAGAATGTTCAATAAATACAATTCTATTTTAATGTTTAATAAATACTGATGTTTAATAAATACTGTTTGATGTTTCATGTTTTTAAGCATTGAAGTTTTAATAAAAAGCTTTGCTTTTAATAAATAAAATTTCCTGTTAATTTTAATGCTTTTCCAAGAAATAAAGTGGCAATCACTATTCTCAATTGTCATTATTTATTATTACTCAGGGTATTAAAACATACAGAAAGATCACATTATACCTTCATTTCATGCCTCTTGGAGTATATTAAACTAAGCTGCTATTTTAACAAAAATGTGTAGCACAAAAGTGAGGTAGTTTTAGTCTACAACTTTTATAAGCATCTCTTTATATAAGGATAATTTGTTTAAAGACATCATTGTACAAGCTGGTCTTGCCTATGAAGTCTTTTAAGAACTCACAAAACAGCTTTAGCTGAAAATTAGATTCACAGTGCCTTATCCATTCTGTATATTAATAGTAAAGATATTTTGTTGCAGGGTCAATTGGCCAGGACATACAGTTTATTACAAGAACTGGTTTATTTATTTTACCTATAACTTAGTTTTAAAAACTTGTTTCATCCGTTTATTTGGGCTTCTTTTGCCTTTTGCAGAGTTCCATGTACCCTCATCTACATCAGTTACAGACATATCCAGTGTCCCCTTGACCTCAATGTAGTTGATGAGCTGGGTTCCATGTGTGGAAATGAACCTCGCTTGCCAAGCGCCATCCTCCACATCTGAATGTGTTTTACTCTAATTACTAAACACCTGTAGCTTCTTTTTTGATTCCAAGTGAACAATGTTTGCGGGGAGAAACCCAAACCCCTAAAACTTCAGACTTAGGAACATCAGTGTAAGAGACTAAAATAATATTCTAAAGTGTCCAATAACTTCTTGAAGTCAGTGGTTTTAAACTTCATTGTTGTATTATCACCTAGAGAGCTTGTTTAAAAATGCAGATTCCCAAACCATTCCCTAGACATCTATTTAATGCATCTTGACTGAGACTTCAAATCTTCATTTTTAATAAGCATCCTCCTATTGATTCTGATCCAGCTTGACAACTATGCTTTGAGGCCGGGTGTGGTGGCTCACACCTGTAATCCCAGCACTTTGGGAGGCCGAGGCAGGTGGATCACCTGAGGTCAGGAGTTCGAGACCAGCCTGACCAACACAGTGAAACCCCGTCTCTACTAAAAATAGAAAAATTAGCCAGGTGCAATGGCATGCGCCTGTAATCCCAGCTACTCGGGAGGCTGAGGCAGGAGAATCGCTTGAGCCAGGGAGGTGGAGGTTGCGGTGAGCTGAGATCACGCCACTGCACTCTAGCCTGGGTGACAGAGCGAGACTCCATCTCGAGAATATGTATACATAGATAGATAGATAGATAGATAGATAGATAGATAGATAGATGATAGATAGATAGATAGATAGATAGATAGAGATATATATACTGTCCTAAGTCTTATACAATTCCCAATATAGAAGTTGGTCGTGGTCTTAAATGCAGCCTGCTTTCCCACTGTATCTGTGCTTATGAAAAACTGGAAAAAGGCTTTGTAATTGTCCTTCTTACTCTGAGGTTTCTTACATAAACAGCCTTATAACTATTCACAGGAGCACTCACTGCACCATGTATGGGGTGATGGTGATACGCTTCCACAGAGTTGTTTTTAACTTCAATGCTTTTTTTCTCCATTGGCTCATATTATAATTTTCAAGATGTTTTCTTTTCTTTTCTGATTGCCTCGATACTGACCCAAATCCTTTACCTCTAAATATTCTTTCTCTAGGATTTGTGTCAAATTGTAAATGATATATGAGCTGTTTTCGGCTACAGACTAGGTCTAATTATGCAGAAGGGGAATTTTCAAGATTTTTAGGACTCTTACTGTGGTAAGTCTTTCTGTAAACTAACGGATCATATCTTGAGCTATTATTTTTGCAGATTTTAAAAAATTGATATGTCTTTTCCTTTATGAGGTAGTGTAGTATAGTAGAAGGAGTGTCAGAATGAAATGCACAAAGATCTGGGTCCTAGTCCCAGTTCTGCCATTTTGTAACCATGTACATGAGTTGGGGCAGATCGTTTAATCTGTTTTCTTATTTGTAAATTGGGGGTAGTAGTAGAAGAGATTATATGGTGTATTAGAAAGAAAAGAGGGAAAAGCAAAATACAGCTGTGAAAACTATGTAAGCAAATTGGAAGACAATTTATTTAAAAAGTTGGGGTTTTTTTGTAATTGTATTTAAATTTATTTTAGTGTTTTATTGTTTTATGTTGTTTTTGTCTAACTTAAATGTGAGAAAAAAAGCAGAGTTCTGGATAGAAGGCAGATAACCTTTGTTCTCATCCAACCTGAAGCACTTATTTGCTAAATAATTCCAGTCAAAAACAGAAGAAATGTGGTATTTTAGTTTTATCTTGAGGAAAGATCCTGCTTCTCTTACTCTATTTAAAAGCCTAGAAATAAAATGATAATTATTCTATGACTCATATACTTGCTTTTTTTGTCATTGGCTTATTATGAGATTCAAATCTGGTAAGGTATATAAAACTGCTTTGAGAATGGTAAGAAGTTATACAAATAAAAGTTTTAAGATATGGCTTATAAATTCTTTTCAACCCTCCATTTTTCCTATCACTCCTACAAAAGTTTGCTTTTGAAATGATTAAAATTTTTAAAAAATTAAAATATTTTATTCTAAGCCTGGCTATACTATACTGTTTTAATTTGTAGGATTTTAATCGTTTACCATTATATTTGTAGCAGCTAGACTGATAGGAGATTTGTTTTGTTGAGTCCATCCCCTTTCAGCTGTCTCATCTAGGAATGCAGAAGCAGAAAGGTAGGGCAGGCTGGTTGGATCCACTACAATGGATTTCCTACTGAATCAATACTTGTCTCAAAACCACATTAAAGCGAGGAACAGTGGCATGCACCTATAATCCCAGCTACTCGGGAGGCTGAGGTGGGAGGATGGCTGCATCCCAGGAATTAAGGCCAGCCTGAGTAACATAGCAAGACCCTGTCTTGTAAAACAAAACCAAAGCATTAAAACCAAAGTACTTTTAGTTTTCACTGAAACCTAGATGATGTTCTTATTTCTATATAAATGTTTTGTATATTAATATACATTAGAAAAATACACAGCATCTCCTTTTAAAAGTAAATTTGTTTTAATGTTTTTAAAATTAATTTAAATAAAATGTTAAGGCATTTATAGTCAAGGAATATGACAAAAATTGTGAAAGTGCTGCTCAAGTAGCCAAACTTTGGGAAATCTAATAGGAATGTGGGTAAGCAAGATCCTCCTGTCACATAGCTGGGGAAGACTTTATAGATAACACGTTAGATGTTACCTAAGGTTTCTTGAATGCATGGTTCAGTTTAAGAAGTATGTTTAGTTATTACTCTTGGATGAAGAAAATACTAGTTTTAAGTGAGTGTTAATGGACTTTGCCCATGAACTGCATACATGGTCATATATTTTTACTGTTAAGAATTACTGATATGTCCCAGATGTAAAGATCATAGTTTTTATGTCCTTGAGAGCAAAGCCCAGTTGGTAAATGATAAGAAAGTTCATTATAAGTTCATTAGTCAATCTGAGTAAGTATTTGAGTAAGTATCAGGGCAGGTGTGTGTCCTTTTTTGAAGATAAGATTACCAAAGAGTGGCAGTTTACACTGTCAGAGCAGGCACATAATCTACATGTATCCAACAAAAGCAGAAACCCTTTCTGTCAATAAAGTTAATTTGATAAGTTTAGGAGTCAAAATCTGGAAGTCCAAAAAGATCCATAGTGAGGAGAACCATCAAGCATGCATGAGGAAACAAACTGGGATGGCATTACAGGAAAATGATGTAGTTACTTGGAAGCAAGCCACCTTCGTGGTTTGCATTCTTTGGAAATATGTTCTATCTAATTGCTTAACTTTGCAAAAAAATGAGTGATTTGACTTGCTGATTCCAAGTTAATTACTTGGCCATTGAAAGTTTTTATAGAAGAGCATTCATGGAATTTGTGTGACCCAGAATGATCCCTGCCTGTGTTTTCTCACCTGCCTTTCTTCTTGCAAACCTTTCCTGATTTGTAAAGCGTGTATAAGAAACTCAAATATTGGACTTTGGAGACTTGTCATAAAAAATTGTGTTGAGCTATTGCGGGATCGTGGAGAGACAGAGGTTATCTTGGGAAGGAGATCCAGGTGTAATGTACTTGAAAAAACAATCAGTACTTGAGAATGAAAAAGAGGTAAAATAAAAAACAAAGGAAGCAAATATAATTGGCGGTAAGGTCACAAATCCAATAATAAGAGAAAGCCCACATATTAAAATTGAAATATTAGAGTCTATAGATGAATATTTCCCTAAATGTAACACATTCAAAGTTATTACATGGTGCTTATAATTATTTTGAATTAGATAACTCTTCTTTGCATCATTACCTGAATTGAATATAAAAGTTCTAGCAGTTTTATTAGAAGCACAGAAAGCCTTTTCCTGACTTCCTGTGCCATGACCTAGATTTTTTCAGTTATTTATTCATCATTCAGTAATTATTAAGCACCTCCCATGTACCATACATAGTCCGTACCTTTCCATGACTTGCAGTCTAAGAAAAAAGGTAACCATTGCAAGTTTGATTATTATGGTGAAGGACTTTCTTGTTTGTGTATGGAAACATAACAAAGACACCTAATTTAGACAGGAAGTGGTAAAGGAAAACCACTTTAAGGAAGGAATATTATTTAAGTTCAGGCAAAAAAAAAAAAAAAAAGGTCGCGGGGCAGGGGAAGAGTATCCCAGACAGCATATGTGAGAGCCGTGAAGCTAGAAATTTTGGCACATCAACAACTGACATGTCTGGAGTGTTGAGAATAGTGGTGAAAAGAGGAAATGGGGTGTGCAATACACGGATGGGGCCCAACACAGGTCTCCTAAGCCTTATGAAAAGTACAAGTAATATCATAAGTTAGATGAGGGGACAAGTAATAGATGAAAAGTACAAGTAATATCATAAGTTAGATGAAGGATTTAATGTCACTGCCTCATGAAACAAAACTTTTTTCTGGGATATTCACATTCTCTCCACAGGTTTATTCACTTCTGCCCTCTCATGTATCTAAAAATTAAACTTCCCTGGATGCTGTCACTCCTTTTTGTTACTGGTCCATCCATCACATTCTCTTTGTGCCCTAACTTCTAGCAAAAAGAGCTAATATTTATTGCATCTGTTTCTTCATGACCCATTGCAATCTATCCTCTGTTCTCATAATTAGATTGGAACTGCTGCTTCCAAAGGTGAGGTGTTCATGACTGAATCATCAGCGAACCCAGTAGTCACTCGCATTGTTGACCATTAGTTCCCCTAAGGCTCCCTTTTTGATGTTCATGACACTACTCTTATTCATCACATTTCTAACAACTGTCTCTCAGTCTTCTCTCTGATGAGTCACCGAATTCACCCTTCCTCTTAAAGCAGATTTTCAATAGTTTTCCAATCTTTTAAATCTTGATTTCTCTTTCTTCGTGGGGCATCTGTATCTACCATTTGGTTTTCAGCTCTTACAAACACTGAAGATGTCCTACGTAACATTTTTAGTCCAGACTTCTCTGCTTTACTCCAGTTTTGCATTTTCTAGCTGCTTTTTAAGTCCCCCCAAATGGCTATGCCATTTGTACCACAAACTCAATCCTTAGAAAACCAGAATCCTACTGCAATCTAAATGGCTTCTTGTCTTATCTTGGTTAAAAGCTTTGCCACTCATTCACATTGGGAACCTGAATGTTACCTTTCATTTTTTTCTCACCTACTCTCACACCTCCTCCCCCCATCTAATCATGTGTCAAATCCTGTTGATTACATCTCTGCAGTGTCTCTCAGGTAGTCACTGCTTCCCATTACTGCTGCCATTGCCTTTGTTCATACCCAGCTCACAAGCAGCCAGCTTAAAATCTTCTAATTCATCTCCCAGCCTCTATTTCCTGCCCTTCTCCCAATCTGAACCTGTTTTCCATGTCTGCTAGAGTTATCCTCCTAAAACATACATTTGATGATCTTAGTGTCTTGCTGTTTTACTGAATAAAGTCATAACTCCTTAGCCTTATAATTAGTGTGCTCCACAAATTTGCACCAAACCATTTTTCCTCTTGCATCTCCCAGGTACCTGTGCCCTAACCAAAGCAGACTGTTCTAAAAATCTAACACACATTTACATCGTCATGCCATTTTGTGTATTTTTCCATGTTTCTATTTTTACTGAAGAACTGCCCATCCCATAATGCCCAGTGAAAATTACATTTCTTTGATGAAATCTTCCCTGATCCTCTTAAATAAAATTGCTTTTTTCCTATGTGTCCCAAAAGCATTTTGTATGTGATTCAATCATATAAAGCATTTGTTTCTGTAAAACATCATTGTGCACCTGCCGTGTTTGAAGGGCAGAATTTATTCTTCAGCTTATTCGTGGTTGTGAGAGAGAAAAAAGAGATCCTCCTCTAAGTATTGTTTGAAGATAGAGTGCATGTCTTCTCTGTATATTTATATCTTCACAGTATCTAGTACAAAACCTTGCACATATAACACATTTGTTGAATATCTGTCATAGCAATTATCATTTGTTCTGTTTCATACACAAAGTACTTCTAAGGAGTCAGCTTTTAAGGTGTAAACACACACACAGAGACACACACACACACACACACACACACACACACAATGCTGCAGTTGCTTTCAATAAATGAGGACACATTTCTCTGCTCAGGCTTTCCAGCAGTGCTTTATTATATAAACTATTCTGGTTAGCTCTATTTTATGGATCAGATGCTTTCCCTGGCTACCTCAAGGAGAAGGGGTCCAGTGTAAGAATTTATAAGGCTTGGGACCAGATGATGTCAGGAACCAAAGCAGCTTTAAGGGTATGCTCTTTTCCTTACCTGTCATTTTCTTTATGACTATGCTCAATGCTTCCCTGCTACCCTCTGAGAGTCTTTTTCACTTTATCTTTTTTTACTCGTTTTTCTCTTACCATAGACTTGTCTTAGAGAGAATCGTATGGGTACCATCACCTGTCTCTACTTCATGACCTTTCAGCTTCACCTCCCACCGTTAATTGTAGCAGAGTCTTTACCTATCCCAGTTCCAGTTCCCAAGAGAGAACCTGATGGGCCAAGTTCTCCTTTTGGACCAGGCTTCATTATAGGTTTCTCGCATAGGCAGCCCTTTGGTCATATATACCACCTCTGGTCCAACCACCTCCAGGCTGCTATACAACGTGGCTGGCTCAGTCAAAGGAATTATGAACGGGGTATTTCCTCTTCATAAGGGATGTGAGCCTTTTCTGCCTACACTCACCAAATGCCATCACTGGATAGAAGTATTTATATATCTAAGTACACTTAAAAATTTTGAATTATTTTCCTACTCTCATATCTTAACAGAACTTCCACAAACACTAAAATAGTGGTATTGATTTAAAAAATTATGACACCAATTATTGATTCTCTCTTTTTCATAATGTGCCTTGTCCTTCAAGCCACACACTTACAAGATTTAGGATTGCTAACATTCGAAAAAGTCTTAAACTTTAAAGATTCTTTTTCTCTATTCTTCCTCACCTTTTCTAAATAGAGCCCATATAAATTCCCAACATTTCGTGTTTGCCCTCTCTTTAACTATCTCTTATTTTATTGCTTCCAATAATTTTAGATGAACTCTGGAGAAGATGTGAGGCTGAGTCTCTTCACTTTGTGCTCGACTTTAGGTCAAGTTCTTTTGACACTTAGACCACAAATGGATTTTATGTTCAGTGATTTGCTGACTGAAGAAGTTAGAGAAGCCATGAAAATAAAAAGGATTTTCTAGATTAAAGTCATCCAGTCTAATAGTCTGTGAAATTTCCAAGATTTTTCAACTTTGATTTCATTCCTAAGTTATGTAATACCAAATATCTCAGTAAATCATTTTATAGCTATAGCATGAATATCCTGTTTCTAATTTAATCTCATCTTTTGCTTTTCTTCATGTGCTCCTGAAAACAACCTTTTACGGCTGTACCCAGAATCAGTTTAGCATTCCTTTATCCTACTCTTCTTTAATTTTTTAAACATTAATGGACTGTTTTTAAAAGTAGTAATCAAGCAGCATGCTGATAATGCAGTCTTCCATGGCATTTCTCTTGCCTTTAGCTAATATTTGTAATTCTTTGTTAATATGTTTTGGTATGTGTGTTTTTTTCTGCAGCTGTTAGGACACGGCAAAATTACAATTGAATCTAAAAACTAGCAACTTCTTGTTCTTCTCAGGAAAGCCAAGAAAAACGATATAATGAAATATTAAAACCAATCTCTAAGGAATCAAATGTGGAATATCTAGGTTTCAGTGCCATCATTGGTAGGCACTCAGTAAATATTTGTTAAAATGACAGACAGAATTTTTATTAAGTGAATAGAATTTATGATCATTTCAAACCCTTACAATCTAGGTTTCAAAGGCAAAGCAAGTATGTAAAAATCAAGTTTCTTTTTGGAGAAACATAAGGCACAACTAATGACAGCACTGACTTCCAGAAAAGTCTCGAAGTTAATTGTGTATCACTCACTAGAATGTCATCCTTTGAAAAGACAGCCAACGACATCCACATTGCCTTGCATGCAATGCCCTACATTTCCAGGGACCACATCCAGTGTCCTCATTTCTGTTTGAGGCCCAGGGGAAGCATGCCTGGTCTTTCTCTTTATTTCACAGCTTGAAATTACCCATCTGCCAATAGATCAATAGTATTAGTCTGTTGTCTTCTAACTTCTTTAAGGGAAAGAACATCTAGGAGTCATGGTGCTTTTAACAGAACACGACGAAGTATTGCTATGACAACCTTAATTGTATATTATAGGCAAATCAGATACCACCTTGAGAAGACAAGATAAACAATTGCCTGCACTAATGGCTTAAGACAAATTTATGAGAAAAAAATGCTTATAATTTAGAAAGCTGTATCCATTAACTTGTGTATGAATTGGAAAATGCCTGCTTTTATTTAATTTTAGCAGTAAAGCACCTAGCTTCAACTTGCAAAATATTTGTTCCATTAAATCTGAGAACCAATGATCTTAGTGATTTACCTCCTGATAATTAAACAAAATGACAAATTAATCTATTGTAAAGTCTAATGTAAAATTTTTTAGACTCAGAAAATGTATCACTGCTTTTTTATTTTAAGAAAGTGTTTGTGTCTGTATTTATATCTCAAAAAATTATAAAATGCTCTGTACCTATTGCCTCTCTTTTAATGCCCTTGGCTTCCTACCACACTTATCCTGTACCATGCACATATGTACATTTTCCTTTCACATCAGTATGTAATTTTCTAGTTATAACCAGATATGTTAATGAGAAATAGACATTAATTAGAAGTGGAAAAGTTCAATTTTACTAATCTAAACTTAAACACTATAGTGTTCAGTCTTATATTTAAGAAAATAATCACTGTTTTTTTACTGTCTGGGATGGTGATGTGAAAGCCAAAATAATGTGGAGTTATGATTCAAAATTACACCCTTTTAAAAGTCCATGTGATGCAACCTCAAAGTCTTGAAGTACCATAATACTTGGTATCTAGGCACTCAATCCCAAATAATAGCTGTCTGGCAACTATTTCATAGTGTCTGTTTTCTGCCTTCCATAATAGAATTTGTTTTTTAAAATGCTTTTTTCTGTTTGGTACATAAATATGTATGCTGATGGTTCAGAAAGAAAAAAACAACTCTGAGGGCCCCAGAAACTGAAGTAATTAAACCATTTTGAAAATTATCAGTGCACCTCTAGCCAGGAGTTGATTCATTTCAGGGAGATCTTAATCTTGTCCTGACCTTCAGAATGGATGAGATGAGTAGGAAGAAGCTCAGTTCATTTTCCCAAGGCAAATGAATGGTTTCATTATATGACCTGACTGTATCTACAGCACAAACTCAGTGACAAAGAGGACATTTGTTTCTGTGTGTTAAGATGTTTTTAAGAACCTTTATTCCTGCCCCAAACAGGAGAACTGTTGAACTGTCACCACACAGGATGCTTATCAAAGACACTGACATCTTTCCAGCCTGCTTCACCTGTGCCCCAGTTGCTACCTGTTGTTGGGTGTGTGTTACCACTTCCAAGCCATCTTCTCTTGAATTTCAAGAGAAGCCACTCTGAGCAGCAGTCTCTCAGTTTCACGACTTTAGAATGACCTCTTTCATTTTGCATTTATATGTGACCAAAGGTGGCTCAGATTGGGTTTCCCAGCTTCCTAGGTTAGTCAAAGTGAAGTTTGACACCGAGAGATGGGGTCAAGCTAGGGTGCCCTCAGGAAGTTAGTCAGGAAGATTAATTGGCCCAATATTTAAGTGTAATTAAGCCCAGAAAAAATTGAAATTGTATCTAAGTACATCTGTCTAACACTCTTCCCTCTTTGTACCCCAGGCACACCAGTTTTAGTCTTTATAATGAGCTTTACAGATCTAATATTACACTTTTAATTAAGATTTTTTTAAGTAGCAATATCTTGTCTTAGTTTTAGCTGACTTATTTAGAGAGTACCTTGTTTGAGATGGCAATTCTTATGTTAGCCCACAAGCGTATTTTTACCTGGCATGCAGATGAACTTGGGTTTCTGGCATAGCATTCTATAGGTCATTTGGATAGCCTCCCATCTGGTCTTTTGATACCACTTGCACTAATCTCAGTATTTCCTGTAACCATTTTAGACTGTAGCCATCACACATCCTTTTGGTCCTGGCTGTTGACTGTGCCAAGAAAAATGTGTAATCAGGTAGTTAGACTTCGTTGCTCAGCAAACTCATTAATCTCTGGACCAGGTCAGGCACCAGTCTTCATATCTGATTTTTGGTAGTCACACAAAGTAAGCAGTATTGATTTTAGACAACTCCGTCATTTGGTAATTGCTTAGAGCCTTGAGAAATGTAGGCCAGATTAAGAAGGCAAAGGGCAAAGGTTCCAGTTCTTTAATATTATATAGTCTTCTCGTTTATTTTTCTCTTTGCTCTACCAAGAAGTGAAGTCAACTGTGTTCTTCTCAAAACTCAGATTAATGAATTCCAAATGTGACAAAAACTCTGTGAGCTTACAATGACTTCTCTGGTGTTTGTCTCTTTTAATCTCTCAAATATTTCTTCAGGAAAGGAAGAAGTGACAGGTCTAAACTGAAGAAGTTGACATCAGAGGACCAGTGGAATGGAATCTTAGTTCAGTTCCCACAAAAGGAGGATTTCTTGGTACCAAGAGATAAATATGAATTGAGGGGCTGGGGCAGGACTTCAAAGGGGCAGAGAATAAATAAATATTAAATTACTAATGTCTTTACTAGGCAATTTATACATGTTATCTTCTTTAGTCCTTATAATTACTCTGCAAGTTAATTATCAGCATTCCTCTTTTACAGAAATGAAACCTTACTAAAAAGTTAACTCTCTTCCCAAGCACTGTACATTTGGTAGGCTGGATTTCAGAGCTAGTATTATCTTAGTGTAAAACACTGACACTTCCAGTATGTTGTTTCTTCCAAGAGAAAAACAGAGCATTAATTCCAAGGTAAAGTTGACTTGCTATATTTCCTAAATTATATTGGCAGATCCTTTTCTGTGATGATTTCCACCTAGAATGCCTGTTACCTTTTTTAGGTCAGAAGAGCAGTATTCATTAAGACTTTGCATGCTATTCAGAGAAAAATATGTTCATTGATATCATCTGACCCACCCAGGACCACCCCCCCACCCCACACACACACACACACACACTCAGACACACACACACCACACCACACCATAACTTTTCCTGAGCCTGGGTCAGGCCTTCTAATCAGCAGTATTTGTTTAGTTTCTTGAATATACATGAGAATTTTAGGGTTTTTCTCTATCAGCTATGGAAAAAGATTTATGTGCCTACGTGTCAAGCAACATGGTAATATTTTCTTACCTGTAGTATCAATTATTGCTTTGTATGAAGTAGGCCTTTCTATGTTGATTTAACAGATGAAGGAATAAACTCAGAGTTTCCGAAGATTCATGTAGGTTTACCTAGTTGATAAGTTACAGAGCTAGAATTTGAGCCTCTGTCTATTTTGATTCTAAAACTGTTCTTTTCCTTGTGTCTTAGCCATTTGTCCCTCTACTCATGGTCCCTCTGTTTGGGGTGACATGCATGCTTTTGTTCTTAGCTGTGGCTTTTTACAGAGCACCATACAATGGAATGCACCATGGAAAACGATAATACCTTAGAGTCACGTGGAGCTGACTTTTAATTCTATTTACTATCGATTGTCTTTGTTTGTTGTGTTTCGCTATCTAATGAACTTTACAGATATTGTATTTTTTATCTTGAACATTTGTTTCAAGTTTTCATTTATTTTTGTACTTAATTTCTTGTATATCTTTGAATACATGGAGCCTATTTATGATAGCAGTTTAATATTTTTGCTAATTCTATCATCTCATTTATTTTCTATTAATTTTTCTCCTGATTATAGGTTATATATTCTTATTTCCTATGTCTGGTAGTTTTTTTAATTGAATGCCAGTTATTGCAATTGTATGTTTTTGTGTGATGGATTTTGTTGTATTCCTTTAAACAGGTTGGATTTTGTTTTAGTAGGCAGCTATGGTAATTGTGGATTAGTTTGATTAAAGTCTTGTTTTTATGTTCTTTTAAGACAGATCTGGGGTAGTCTTTACTTTAGGGCTAATTTAGCTCCACATTTAAGTTTTAGCCCTTTTAGGGTCTTTTGCCCTGTGGCTGGTGGGAACTTGAACAATTTTCAGTCTTGAATGTGCGCTTAAGTTGTTTGGCTTAAAGCTCCCCAGCAATTATTCTTTCTTTGGAGGTTGTACTTGCTGGGCCTCATGGGGCTTTACCCAGTGCATGTACACATTAGCACTTACCAAAGACTCAAGGGGACCCTTATAAAAAAATTCTAGAACTCTTTCTCCGGGTAGCTCACTTCTTTTGGGTACTCTGTCTTGCAAATTTCATATGCTTTGGCTTCCTCAGACTTTTATCTCTGTCTCCTGAACTCAGAGAGATTGCTCAGAAAGGGTCCTCCTCCCTGCAACACAGTCTAAAAATTGCCCCCAGGCAAAAAGCCTCATTTGTTTCTCATCTCTCAGGGATCACAGTCCTGGATTGGCTATTCTTCAATGACTGAAAATAGTTGTTTTCTATATTTTGCTTAGTTTTTAAATTGTTTGTAGAGGGAGGGTAATTCTTGACCCTGTCAGTCCCTCATGACCAGAAGTAGAAATCCCAGCTGACTATGTTTGGAAATGTTAACTTTTCTAAATCATAGGTTTCTTTTATTTTCATTTTTAAAATGATCTTATTATCGTAAGACCTGCCTCTCAAGAATATTATAAAGATTAGAAATAACGTTATATTTATTCTCTCAATAATGCACACAACATTTGGATGTAATATGTCAGTAGCTCAGTTTCCTTATTTGTGCAATGGGGATAATAATAGTACTTCATAAGATAGTTTTGTGGATTAAATAAATTATTAATAATATTTGTGATTCCTTTAGACAAATGCCTAGCACATAGTAAGAGTATTAAGTGTCAATAAAATAATTTTGGACAGCCAAGGGTGTGTTGTCTACTCCCAGAAATAAAACAATCTCATGGTTAATCAACAGTGAACACACCTAGAGTTAGAGAACATTCAAACTATCTCTTAACTTCTTTTAATGAGATGTTTTTCAGTCCACAGAGATCCATCTCAGATGGTTGTCCAGGGTTTCATATCTCTCATCTCCCCTCCTCCATTTTCCCTCTGTCTTAATCTCTCCTCCCTTTTCTGCTCATGTTTTTGGTTCACTCTTGGACACATGATGAAACATTCTCAGAATCATGATGATCATACTTACCTACATCTTTTTTAGAGTGTTCATGTACCTTTTAACATTTACCTTTAAAAAGCTTAGGTTTTTAAATTTTGTCACAATGGAGCATCTATAGGATAAATTTTTCTCTTGATAACTAGGCCACTTCTTGTAACTTTGATGTGTTGCTATGCTAACAGAGTCTCTGTTTCTTTACTATATTTTACCAGAGAATCCTGCTGAGGATTAAGAGGGAAAGAAAAGAATTAGATGACGAGGACCAAATACATAAAGCTCTTCAAGAAGTGTCTTATACATAATATATACTCAGTAAGTAATGGCTGTTATTTTGATATCACCATTTGAGTGGACACACAAGTGACACTGTACATCTAACAGTGTGACTTGTGTATTAAATATTACATTGTGTGTAAAGTGTTAAGACTAAAGACTAATATTAAGACTTAAACATGAGCAGAGGGTTTGGGGAGGACTACGTTGCCCCTGAATTTGATAATCTATGTACAATTCAAACTTATGTGTTGTAGATCGTGGGGTCTAATACTTCTACAGCTCTCTTACCAATATCCTAGAATCCCTTGTTTCATTGTCATTCAATTGACTCTCACCTGCCAAAGTCCCAACCTTGGATGGACTGTGAACCTTCTCTGCTTATTTAAATCAAGACAAATTGGTGCCTCTATTAATTTAGTTCACCAATCTATGTAAGCAGATACTCAATATTGCCCTCCTGTCTTTGTCAACTCTCCCTCACATTCTTTCTATCACAACCCTAAAATTTGCCCTCTCCCTTCAAGTTTAGAATACCTCTTTCTCCTCTATTGAATAAGTTCATTTATTCATTCAATATTTATGGGATATTTATTGGGTGTCTACTGTATTTTGGGCTGGAATGTAGTGTGCTACACTGTGTGGCTGCACTGTAAGCAAAATACAGAAATGGATAGGACCCTCTGAAGGGAGAGAGAGAAATTAGTCAAATGGTCACAAATCTTATAGACTATAATGATAGCTATGAATGCAGCTATAAGCCCACGTGTAAGAGCATGTCAGCTGGGTGAAGAGGAGTTGAATTGGGAGACAAGACAGGTTTCAAAGCAAAGCAAATAGAATGTGCCAGGGCACATGTTAATCTCATAGATGGTCCATCACGTGCTCTAGTCTTCCACTTCACCAAGAAAAAAAATAGAAATCACCAGAATGAAACACTGAGCTTCCTCTTCTAAACCTGCACCGAAACCTGTGTTGATCCTATTCTTTTCTCCTTCCTGTTACAGACCAAGCCCAACATGAGGCTCTGGTTCCATTTCTTCCCCCCTCTACTGGTTTCTTCTAATCAACAGAGAGTATTTCTCACTTTAAAAAACAAAACAAGATAAAAAACAAAACTTTCCAAGACTGAACCTCCCACTCCTATTTTCACTTAATTTTTCTCTTCGATGTAGTGATCAAATTTTTGTGGGCATAGCCTATATCATTTTGTTGTTTATTTCCATTTCCTCTTATAAGAATTGAAATCTGGCTTCCACCCTAATACTCCATTGAAAATTCCATTTGACAAAGTCACTGATAATGTCCATGTAATTAACTTCAACATATGTTTTCAAGTACTTACTTTTCTTGCCCACTTAGTGGTGTGTGACACTGTTAGACAATCCTTTGTTCTTGAAAACTGGTTTTCCTTCTGATCTAGACACTCTTTTTTTTTTTGAGACGAAGTCTTGCTCTTGTCCCCCAGGCTGCAGTGCGATAGCACAATCTCGGCTCACTTCAACCTATGCCTCCTGAGTTCATGCGATTCTCTTGCCTCAGCCTCCTGAATAGCTGGGATTACAGGCACCCACCACCATGCCTGGCTAATTTTTGTATTTTCAGTAGAGACAGGGTTTCACCATGTTGGCCAGGCTGGTCTCGAACTCCTGACCTCAGGTGTTCCACTCGCCTCAGCCTCCTAAAGTGCTGAGATTACAGGTGTGAGCCACTGCACCTGGCCTAGACATTGTTTATTTCACTTTTTGGTCTTCTCTTCTACTCATTCCTTAAATGATGGTGTTTCTTGGGGATTGATCTTGAGCAATTTGTTTGTATCATTCTGTATACAGAAGGTCAATAACTTTAGAAAAAAAGAGATGCTCCTAATTGATTTTACTCTGGTATACATCTGCATTATAGAATGCTATAACAGGGGTCACCAATCCCCAGGCCACAGTCCGGTACTGCTCCATGGCCTGTTAGGAACCAGGGCCACACAGCAGGAGGTGAGCAGCGGGTGAGTGCGCAAAGCTTCATCTCTATTTATAGCAACTCCCCACTGCTCACATTACCTCTTGAGCTCTGCCTTCTGTCAGATCAGTGGCAGCACTAGATTCTCATAGGAGTGTGAACCCTGTTGTGAACTAGGCATAGGAGGGATACAGGTTGCGTGCTCCCTGTGAGAATCTAGTACCTGATGATCTGTCACTGTCTCCCATCACCTCCAGATGGGAAATATAGTTTCCCTCCAAATGAGAAAGATAGTTGCAGGAAAACAAGCTCAGGGCTCCCACTGGTTCTACATTATCGTGAGTTGTATAATTATTTTTAGTATACATTACAATATAATAGTAATAGAAATAAAGTGCACAATAAATGTGATGTGCTTGAATCATCCTGAAACCATTCCCCTACCCTGGTCCATGGAAAAAATTATCTTCCACAAAACAGGTACCTGGTGCCAGAAAGGTTGGGGACTGCTGTGCTTTATCATTTGCTTATACTCTACTATTTCCCCCCCTTTACCCTACCTAATCCAATCAAACTCCGTTCCAGGGATCTTTATCTCTGTTTAACTGAACAGGGCCTGGAGCAATGCTAGGACCACAATAAGCAATCAATAAACATTTTTTGAATGAATTAATAACATGAGGACCAATACATGTCATCTAAGTGCTTCTAGAGTATGCACACACTTGGTTCTTCTTTCTTTGAATTAACTGACATTTGTTGAAAAAGCAGTTAATAGAAAATGGGCTTCATCTTATTTCCAGCTGTGACTGATTAATGGGGGCTGCCCTCAGAGCATTTTGAAAGTACTTACCTAGAGCTTGATGGAACAGAGCACCGTTATCTATTAATAATATCATTTTAACATAAATGATATTTTAATAATAACATAATAACATTTTAATAATAACATAAATAATAACATTTATTATGCATGGATCACATGCCATGCACTATACTAAACATATTAGGTGGATTATCTCAATTAGCTTTCACAACAACTCCAAGAGACACCATTATTATACTTGTCTTAACATTGATGAAACTGAGACACAGAGAAGTTAATAGCTTGCTAAAAACCACACAGCAAGCAAGTAGTAGAGTTGGGGTTTAAACCTATTCTGTCTCACATTAAAGCCCATGTGCTGAGTATCATGTTATACAATTTTCATGAGAAGTGGTGGTCTTTTCCTTTCTACTGTGCTTTTGCCATTCTTGGCCTAAATTATGAAGAGGGAAAGGGAGAACAGTATAGTTGATGATAGTGTACAAAAAGAAGGCTATTCTGCTCTGTTAGACCTCAGTCATCATGTCTCAGATGTGGATTATTTAGTTAAAAAATACACACACACTTTTTATCCTTTGAAATAATCACGAAAGTTGAAAATACAGGAGAGAGAATCTTGTTTTTGAAATAATTTAAGTTGCCAAGCTGATGCACCAATACTGTCAAATACTTTAATGTGTGTTTCCTACCAACAGAGATATTTTCCCTGCATAACCACAACAAAATTCAGAAATTAGCATTGTTATGTTAGCACCATATGATACTCAGTCTTCGTATTTAGATTTGTAGTCCAGTTGTCCCAATAATATATATATTTTTTTGTTTTGAAATGGAGTCTTGTTCTGTCACCCAGGCTGGAGTGCAGTGGCATAATCTCAGTTTACGGCACTCTCCACCTCCCAGGTTCAAGCTATTCTCCTGCCTCAGCCTCCCAAGTAGCTGGGATTACAGGCACCTGCCACCATGCCTGGCTAATTTTTGTATTTTTGGTACAGATGGGGTTACACCATGTTGGCCAGGCTGGTCTCAAGCTCCTGACCTCAGGTGATACACCCACCTCCACCTCCCAAAGTGCTGGGATTACAGGCACCCGCCACCACACCCAGCTAATTTTTGTATTTTTGGTAGAGATGGGGTTATACCATGTTGGCCAGTCTGGTTTCAAACTCCTGACCTCAGGTGATACACCCGCCTCAGCCTCCAAAAGTGCTGGGATTACAGGCGTGAGCCACTGTGCTTGGACCCTATAATATTCCTAGTAGCAAATGGATCCCGTTCAGAATCATGCTATGCATTCAGTTGCTATATTCTTTAGTCTCTTATAGTCTGGAGCAGTTGCTGGGTCTTTGTTGGTTTTCATGACCTTGAATGATTACAGGGCAATTGTTTTACAGAATATTTCTCCTCACTCCACTCAGATTATGACTCCCCACAGCAGCCCCACTCCACAGATGCTATAATCACTCTTAGGCTGTGACACCCATGCCAGGTTCTCTCTCCACATAAACAGTCACCTTTGCCTGTCTGAGCTCCAGCAGTGTGGCTTCCTGCCCTTTCCAGCAAAATGCTTACATTGTTTTGTCCATCTGTTGTCTTTAGGACTGAATTTTTCAAAAAGGGAAAGAGAAGCAGAGATTAGATATCAATTTAAGATCAATTCCAGCTCCAGAATTCTATGATAGATAAATTAATATGGTCAAATATTTGAAAGTTTGTGCTCAGAAAATGGAGTAGAGCTGTGTCAATATCACTGGGAAAAATAACCATATCTGAAATAATAACTGAGGCCAGAGCAAAGGGAGGCACTGAGTAGCTTGGGATAGGGCTAGATGTGGCACCCTGTGTGTGGCATGCTGGGGAGTCTGGCCAGAGCACAAGATCCCAGAGTGGTCAGAGAAGTCAGAATATGTTTACAGACGCCCCCACCCCCCGACCTCCAGAAATGGAGAGGAGGTAGTGGATGGCCAGAAAGCAAGGCATGTCCATTACAGTGGTCAAGGCAAAAAAGGGAAATATAACAATACTAACCAGCAAGTATCTTAATATGGATTAGACAGACTAGTGATCTAATGTGTTATGGGAACAATACACCTGGTCTGAGTAATGTATTGCTGATCATACATTATTAGACCACTAGATACCATTAATTTGTGATATCTTACCAACAGCGAAGTTTATCCCACGCTCTAAGTAATTGATATTATGCTGCCATCCTTTGGTTGAATTTAAAATGCCTCATTTACTAACTGGAACTATTTTTGTATATTTTAAACAGAGGGTATCACAATTTTAATTACATTTTTTAGATTGACAGTAATGATAAATAATTTATGGAGACAAGCGAATAAATAAAACTTGATACTTATGTAATAAATTTAAAAGTCATTGAAAAGCCCATTCTAGCTAAAGATGAACTACCAGTCATTTGTTTAATTTATTTCAGAGACTTCGTCATACTCACTGATACTTAAGATTTAGCCCTTTTTTTCATCATCATGACACTTTTCCATTTTCTCTAAGCAATGTAAGCATGCAGTGAATTTCCTTAATGCCATCCTTAGATTTGGACAAGAGTGACCTATGCTCTACTCTAGGTCTTGCCCTTTTGAGAAACCTGAATATCAGACATGATTCAATTTATACAACACAAGTGTATGCACACACGGAATTGCACATACACACACATGCATAGACACACACAACATTTTTAAAAAGCATCTAGTACCCACATCACTTAGGATCTGGTACTCAGTGCTCACATATGGCCCAATAACTCTAAATATACATACTCATTAGTAATTCCATTTGGTACCCAGGGAAATATTTCTCCACATCTCTTGCTTTCAGTCCCCTACAAAAAAGTGACTGTACCTGATGACACGAAGGAGACGTTGCCTTGGAATGTAGGGGATTTGAGCTGCAGAGGAAAGAGAAGACACATTAATTGCCTAGTAAACCCTTCCTCAGGACAGCAGGAATGCAATAGATTCTTACAAAATGAAATACCAATAGTACCCAGTGTCCATTCTCTTGCTTGTCTTTACGTAACAATTAGTGATTCAGGAGGGACTCATAAATTATGATGGACATTGGCAATAGTTGTACATGGAGGCTGGAAAATATTTCTCAATATTAATCAATTTATTTTACTCTTAAATCTTAATTTATGTTGGTCTAGACATATGCTGGAAGTGTAATACATTTTTTTTACATTGTCATCCATATGAACCTTGTAAGATAGAATTGCATGTAATTTTACTTTTATAAACATTTTTAATGTTTAATACTTTTTTAATTAAAAGGTTAAGTATATACTTTATTTAAATACTGTCAGTTTAAATTTGATATTAATTATGCTACACATGTTGTCTTTTAATTTTGATAGATAACATTGTATAAAATATTTCATGTTTTTTGAAAATACAAAATATGTAATATTTTTAACATTTACTTTAGATTACATTTTTTTGTGAAAATATTTTCAAAATTTCTAGACTTTGAATACAATTATATTTTGTTTTTAATCTTTTAGATCAGGATTCAGCAAACCTTTCTGTAAAAGACCAGAGAGTAAATATTTTAGGTTTTGTAGACCATATAGTTCCTATCACAACTATTCAGACTTGCTATTACAGCATGAAAGTGCCATATACACTTTGTAAACAAATGAGCATCATTGTGTTCTAATAAAACTTTATTTACAAAAGTAGGTGGTAGGCCGGATGCAGTGGCTCACGCCTGTAATTCCAGCACTTTGGGAGGCCGAGGCGGGCAGATCACGAGGTCAGGAGATCGAGACCATCCTGGCTAAAACAGTGAAACCCCATCTCTACTAAAAATATAAAAAATTAGCTGGGTGTGGTGGTGGGTGCCTGTAGTCCCAGCTACTCGGGAGGCTGAGGCAGGAGAATGGCGTGAACCTGGGAGGCGGAGCTTGTGGTTAGCCGAGATCGCGCCACTGCACACTCCAGCCTGGACGACAGAGCAAAACTCCATCTCAAAAAAAAAAAAAAAAAAAGAAGCAGGTGGTAGGCCAGATTTGGTCCATAGGCTACAGTTTGCCAACTCCCACTTTAGATTATTTATGATGAGAAAACCTCCACTTCTAGTCATGAGGGACAACTAGATTTATCATCTCACTTTAAACAACTAGAATACTGAGTAAAATATGTGAAAAATAGTTTTTAGACATTGGATAACAGACAGCATAAGATAATGATCTTTGAGAGGAAGGAAAGAAATACAGTAAGCCCTACAATTGCTCCAGCTTAATGCTGGGTAGAAAATTGGCAGGCGGCAGCACAAAGAGGAGGAAACTCCAACAGACCAGTGTTCTCACTGAGTTGATATGTCATAGTTTAGAGTTCAGGGAGGCAGCAAAATATTGGAGAAGATATTGCTGCACAGAGGGAAATTGGGGAAGAATGAATGAGAGCTACGAAGATCTGTAAAAATGTCTTCAGGAGTCTTTAGCTAATGTGTGGTTTATGTATGTATGTAAAAGAGTTACCCAAGATTAGGAAAAGAACACCCAGAAAGGAGCAGGCAGCACAGGCTGTCCCCAGTGCTAACACAAGGCTGGGGATATTTCGTGTTTCCAGCAGCAAGAGGGCAAAATTCTCCAAATTCAGAGATCATTAAGTAGAGTCCTCAAAAGACTATATTCTTGGTTGCAAAGGCATTGCCCTAAATTATAAAGTCTGCTTCACTCATGCTAACAAATCCAATGTCAGAGGAATCCAATTCCAGGTAACTCAACTATACCCTAAAACAAAGTTCAACTATACGTAAAGGACTTAACAAATCCAGCTCCCATTAAAGTAAAATTTACAATGCTCAGAATCCACTCAAAAGTTACCAAAATGCAAAAGACATAGGAAAATAGGACCCATAAAGAG
The DNA here is from genome assembly GCF_028885655.2 of Pongo abelii. Classification (NCBI taxonomy): domain Eukaryota; kingdom Metazoa; phylum Chordata; class Mammalia; order Primates; family Hominidae; genus Pongo; species Pongo abelii. The sequence goes on from NC_071998.2 coordinate 36,634,313, forward strand.
TAGAAATATAATTGACAAGACCAGACTCAGAAATGACACAAATGATAGAATTATCAGAAAAGGAGATAAAACACCTACTATAAATGTACCCCATATGCTCAAGAATGTAGAGGAAAAGATGAATGTGATGAGGAAAGAAATGTAGATATGAAAAATAAACAAATTCGACTTCTACAAATGAAAGTATAATATCTGAAGTGATAAATATACGGGATTGGATTAACTGTAGATAAGATACTACCAAAGGAAATACCAATAAGGTTGAATGCAGACATAGAAACTATTAGAAATAAGACAGAGGAAAAGACTAAAAAGTAAATGAGGAAAGCTTCAGGGAACTGTGTGATAATATTAAACAGTCAAACACATCTAGAGATGTAGTCCCAGAAGAGATTAGGAAGGAGGGAATGGTAATAGAAAAATGTTAAAAGAAATAAAGTCTGAAACTTTTTCAAATTTGATGAAAATGATAAAACCATGGATTCACAAAGCTCAAAAAAAAAACCTTGTAAAAGAGACAAGAAGAAAATCACACCAAAGCACATTATTATCAAATTGCTAGAAAATAGTGATAGCAAATCTTAAAAGCTGCCAGAGAAAAAGAAGAAACATTATGCACAGAGGAATAAAATTAAGAATGACCACAGTCTTCTCTTCAGAAATTATGCAAGCCAGAATGGAGTAGAGCAACATCTTTACAGTACTTAAAGAAAAAATATATCAACTTAGAATTCTATACCCATCAAAAATATATTTCAAAAAGAAGACACAATACTTTTTCAGACAGACAAAAGCCAAGAGAGTTTATTTCCAGGGGATGTGTAATATAAGAAATATTAATGAAAGTAGTGTAAAGAATGAGAGAGAGGAAATATAAGTATACTGTTATAATATCCCTACACTGTACTTTAAGTGGATTGTAATATTATTTGAAGGTAAACTGTAATATGTTAAATAAATATGTATATTTTTAATCCTAGAGAAACTGCTATGAAAACAAAAAGTAAAACAAAGTGGCATTACTAACAAGCCAATAATGGAGATAAAATGGGCAATAGAAAACAACAACAAAAAATTCAATCCAAAAGAAAGAAGGAAAAGCTTAAAAGTGAGAAAAAGAACATATGGGCAGTTAGAAAACAAATAATAAAGTGGTAGATATAAACCGAACCATACTGACAATGACATTAAATTTAATGACCTAAACACTCTAATAAAGCAAAGATTGTCAGACAGAATAAAATACAAGGTCCAACTATATGCTCTGTACAAGAAACTCACTTTAATATAATAACATGAATAAGTTAAAAAATTAAAAGATGCAAAAAAAGACATATTATGCTAACACTAATTGAAGAAAACATAAATGATTATCAGAGAAAGTTGATTTAGGAGTAAGGAATAATGCAAAGGATACAGAGGGACATTTTAAAATAGAGGGATCAATTCATCAAGACAACATAATAATCCTAAATATGATGCACCTAATACTAAAGTTCTAAAATATATAAGGCAAAAACTGATAGAACTGAAATGGGAGATGGGCAAATCTAAAATTATACTAGGGATTTCAGCTCTTCTGTCTTGATAGTTGATAGAACAAATAGACCGTCAGAAAGGATACAGAAAATTTCAAACACTTTCAATCAGCTTAACCTATTTGACATTTATAAAACAGTCCAACCAACAAAAGTAGAACGTTATTATTTCAAGTTCACAAGGAACTGTCACCAAGATAAACCATATTCTGAGCCATAAAATAAGTCTCAATAAATTTACACTACATTCTTTAACCACAACAGATTCAAATATGAAATCAGTAACAGAAAGGCATCTGGAAAATCCCTGATCATTTGGAAATTAAACAACATTTAGATCATTTTTGTCAATTGAATGAAAATGATGAGAAAGCCTTATAGATCAGAGCTCGTTGTTATTAGACGGAGTCACTTCTGATATTCTTAATTCATTTTTATATTGTTTTCCCGAAGCTCAGCATTAAATATTTAAAGATTTTTTGAGACTAGTCAAAATTCTACTGTCCAGATAGATTGAGCATAATGTTATGAAACAAGTGTTATTCCTTTCATATATTATATATTATCATATGTCTTTTCTCTCTTTCTCTCTCTCTCTCTCTCTCAGATAGGGAGGGAAAAGACCCTCTGTGGAGCATGCTGACTGAGTATATTTCAACTTATTAATACTAGACTAAGTGACCAAACATACAGCTGAGCTGGTATATAATGAGACCATACATGTTTACAGAATGCCTGTTTTTGACATTTAGGGATTCATCCAGCTGCCTGCAGAGAAATGATTAAAGATAAGACTCAACATCTTGTATTACTTTGTGTAGAACATATTAATTTATGCCAAGTCAACACATATTTATTAAGCAACTACTATAGTTGTATAGACAGCAAAGAAATCAGTAATCAGTGTTTATTTCACACTCTGAAGAGACTTTTAATCATGTAAGTACATAGTCAAATGTAAGACAGAACAAGAATAAGGTAGGCACAAAGTGTTGTGGGGATCCAGAAGATTATGGCTCCTTGGGGGAGATCTGGGCCTTAAAGTACAAGTAGTCTTTAGTCCTTGCACAGAAAGGTTCTTGAGGTAAAGGAGGCAACAGTTGATGTTTCAGAGAAAGCATCATCAATAAACACACACACACACACGAGTGCTAGCTGTATTAAGGGAATACTAAATCACTTACTTTATCTGGAGTTCAGATTCCTTCACACTATATTAAGAGTAACAGTGGGATAAGATTGGAAAGGTAGATTGGGGGCTTATTCAAGAGGAACTTAGAATATGGAACTGGGTATTTGTAATTCAAAGGACATTGTTAATGTAGAGATGTTCACATTAGTTTACCAGAGCTATCACTATTCTAGGGAATATAAACTAACCAAATGCCCCCAATCTCTCTTCACATATAATTTTATCATCTATAATGGATATATATCATTTAATTATATGGGCGTACCAACATATATGTAATCATTCACCTGTTGTTGAACCTATAGGTTGTTTCTAATATTCTGCCATTGCAATAATATTATAACACTCTTCTTTTGCTAATTTTTTTTGCATTGCTTCTATAGGCTAGAATCTTAGATATTAAACTGATAGGATAAGATATAAAATAATTTAAGATTGCTGTTATATGTTTTAAAATTAATTTGCTCAAGCATTTGTGACAATTTACAGTTCTAGTTGAGGTTTTAAATTTAGTAGTTTGTAAGTATTTTAAGTTTTGCCCCTGAATTCTTTATAGGTGCTGATAAGCCTTTGGTAAGTTTTACTCCATGAAAGACTATTACTGAAAAAAACTTAATCTCAATAAAAGAACTTTAATAAGCTTGACTAAATATTTAGAAAGCACATTGTGTTCAGTGAAACTTTGTATATAATGAATAGAATAATAAAAGATTATATTGGATGACTAGTCTGTAATTGCCTCAAGGAAAGCATACAATGAATAAGTTATTTTGGTACTTCCTCAAAATAGCCAACACAATAGGGAAATGGAGAAAATGTACTCTGAACACCATGAAAAGGGAACCTGAAAATCTAATGTGTAAACTTGGAGAAATGACATTAGAAAACAAAAGCAACAAAAGAGAACACTCTCCAAAATAATCTGAGATGCATGAAAGGCAAACATTCACTAGAGCTGGAATTTCCCTAAGTCTATGCAGAGATAAGTAGCGTATTTGACCTTCACCATGATTATCAAGCACTTCTTTGGAATTGTGTTGGTGCTGCTGGCCTCTACCACTATCTTCTCTGTAGATTTGAAACTGATTATCTTCCAGCAAAGACAAGTGAATCAAGAAAGTTTAAAACTCTTGAATAAGTTGCAAACCTCATCAATTCAGCAGTGTCTACCACACAGGAAAAACTTTCTGCTTCCTCAGAAGTCTTTGAGTCCTCAGCAGTACCAAAAAAGACACACTCTGGCCATTCTCCATGAGATGCTTCAGCAGATCTTCAGCCTCTTCAGGGCAAATATTTCTCTGGATGGTTGGGAGGAAAACCACATGGAGAAATTCCTCATTCAACTTCATCAACAGCTAGAATACCTAGAAGCACTCATGGGACTGGAAGCAGAGAAGCTAAGTGGTACTTTGGGTAGTGATAACCTTACATTACAAGTTAAAATGTACTTCCGAAGGATCTGTGATTACCTGGAAAACCAGGACTACAGCAGCTGTGCCTGGGCCATTGTCCAAGTAGAAATCAACCGGTGTCTGTTCTTTGTGTTCAGTCTCACAGAAAAACTGAGCAAACAAGGAACAGACCCTTGAACGACATGAAGCAAGAGCTTACTACAGAGTTTAGAAGCCCAAGGTAGGTGGAGGGACTAGAGGACTTCTCCAGACATGATTATTTCTGTTCTTCATAGAGTGGTAATACAATTTATAGTATAATCACATTGTTTTGATTTTGTGTATATATATATATTTATCTGTGTTTTAAGATTGTGCATATTGACCACAATTGTTTTTATTTTGTAATGTGGCTTTATATATTCTATCCATTTTAAATTGTTTGTAAGTCAAAATGAATTCATTAATATGGTTGATTCTTCAAATGGGTGTATTTTCATACAGGCTGGCTGGGTAGATACAACAAAATATACCACTAATGTAAAAATACTTTCCTTAACATAGAACTCCATTGCAATGATTTGCTTATTTGCCAGAAATTGCTAGAGACAATGAGAAATACTGGGAATAATTTGCATTGTAAGATTTGAAAATATTATTACACAGTGAATATTTACATTACAGGAGACACCATAGAAATATGGTGAAAGGACATGAACAGTTTGCAGAGGAAAAAAACTATACTAAAAGAGGTTCAATCTCACTCATGATAATAGAAATACAAATTAAATAGCATGCATGCCATTTATAGTACAATCACTATGGAGGCAATTAGGTGATATCTGTCAAAATTACAGATGCATGTAGCCTGTCATCTATAAATTCTAGGCCTGGAAATGTGTCCTATGAAAATACTTGCCCACAGCTGGGCATGGTGGCTCACGCCTGTAATCCCAGCACTTTGGGAGGCTGAGGAGGGTGGATCACAAAGTCAGGAGTTCGAGACCAGCCTGGCCAATATGGTGAAACCCTGTCTCTACTAAAAATACAAAAATTAGTTGGGCATGGTGGCAGGCACCTGTAGTCCCAGCTACTCGGGAGGCTGAGGCAAGAGAATCACTTGAACCTGGGAGGTGGAGGTTGCAGTGAGCCGAGATCATGCCACTGCACTCCAGCCTGGGCAACAGAGTGAGACTCTATCTCAAAACAAAACAAAACAAAACAAACAAACAAAAAAAAAACTTGCCCACGTGTGAAATAACTTAACAAAAAATATTATTCTCTGCAGCACTATTAGTAATACCAAAAGACAAGAAACCATCTCGATTTTCCTAATTAGAGACAGTTGAAGCATATTCATATAAAGGAACACTATTCAGCTGGAGAAACAAATGAGAGGGTATTTCTTTTAAAAAAAAGTTGAAAATAGGCAAGATATAGAGCAGTCTACATAAAATGCTACATTTGGGGTGAAAATGTTAAATAAAATTTATGTTTGTCCTTACTGTGTATAAATAAAGAATAAGAAATAAATTACAATGATTACCTGTATTTAGGGGAAGAAGGAAGACTGAAGAAGGAGATTAGGATGGGAGAGATTTTACAGCTCCTTTAAAAATTTTTATATTAAATCATGTGAATATTACAAATTAAGATAACAATTTAAAATGTATCTAACAAGTCACAGTTATCAGAAATATGCGTGAGGGAGTCTGGCTGGTGAAGGTCAAAAGGAACAGGGGACTGAGTTAGCCTGCCCCTGGTTGGGATGTTTGCTTGGAGGAGGGCTGGAGAGAAGCACACCCGTGCCAAGGGAGAGGGTTCCTGCTCCTGGGAGATGCCAGTGATGGAGGGATTCCAGCTCTTCTAGCCAGGAACTCCCAGAAGTCACCACGGAACGATGTGGGGGCAGAGAAACTAAAGTTCACTGAGGCTTGGTGGCTATCCCACTTTCGTCCACTGTAAGCAGCAGAGCCACAGCCCAAAACTCTGATGCTAGTTCTACTACCATGTGTCATGTTCTACGTCAGATGCATTGCATAATTGGAGGTAAAAGTCAGCAGTAAATGTAAAAACTTAGGAATGAAGCATACTCCAGTTCAGTTTAATTAGTGCAAATAAGTAATGGCTGCACTTTAGACTTGGTTTGAAAGGGAAGAGTAGGAACCAAATAGGATCCTGAAAGTGAGACAGTCACCTGCAATAGTGAAGAAGGGTAAGGAAGCAGAGGCTGGCAATCAGAAGCAAGTCTTTGCTGACTTCACATTGCAGCCAGGGGTTGATCCGTTTACCTTCAAATTCACACAAAGGTAGTGAAGTGGAGGAAGGAGAAATACCACAAGGGACTGCGAATATAAGTTGCTTTTCTTCTCATGGTCTATAAAATTTTTTGTTGTTCTTTAAACCAGGAAGTTTTTAGAACCAAATCCTTCATTTAACACATTATCCAATTTTCAACTTGACCTTACAAAGTGCCTTCTGTAATTATTTTTTTTCTCAAGTGAGAATAAGACTGTAAAGGTGAAATAACATGCTCAAAGTAATGTAGCAAGCCACAGAGCTTGCAGATACCAGAGCAAAGATCTTATCCCAAGTCAGCCTGACTCAAAAGCCTGCACTGTGTTGTTGACAACTCAAACCTGAATAACATTGTGAAATATCACTGCAAAATAATAATAACAGTAATAATAATTTTCTCCTAGCTTTCTTTATTCAAGTTTACAATGGTCTCTGAAGTCTTGAATTAAAGAAAAGATATTTCCCTTTCTCTTGACATTGCTTCCTTAAGAACTGAGAACAGAGTGGAGGAACTGTCAAATGGAAACGTTTAGAAAATAATACTCATATTTAGAAGTTTAAACTAATACTTTATATAGTAATGTTTTCCCAAACATTTAGGTTTATTAAGTTGATATCCTGTTGTATAATCACCTCAATGCCTAGCACAAAATAAAAAATTGTTACTTTTAAATATGTGTGCCCTTTTAAAACTCCAAAACCAGAGTTCTAAACTTGGGAATATTGAGAAGGAGAGACGTATTAAAAGATTGGACTCCTGGCTTAGTAGCACATGGAAAGGCTTGGAGTATGAGTAGTTTCATTTGTACTTGCAGGCTGCGTTATATTTTTGTTACATCTATATGTATTGAGCTAAATAAATCATTAAATCCAAAAGCAGGTTACAAAATAATAATAATAACAGCATCATCATATTTTCTACAAATAAAACATTCATGAAAAGTATATGAAAAGAAATGCATGAAAATGTTCATAGTACTACTGTCTTTGGGATAGAATTTACATTCACTTAAACTTTTTGGATTAAATATTTCTCCCATGAATAAGGATTCCTTTTAGAACCAGGAAAAAAATAAAATTATTATATTTTTGAAATTTAAAAAAAGAACAGGCTGGGTGCAGTAGCTCATGCCTGTAATCCCAGCACTTCGGAAGGCCAAGGCAGGCAGATTGCTTGAGCCCAGGAGTGTGAGATCAGCCTAAGCAACATGGTGAGATCCCATCTCTACTTTAAAAATTAAAAAGAACTCTTGTAAAGGGCACCTGCTGTAAGTTAAGTCCCACCTCTAACGTGAATCAGAATCACCTGGAGGATTTGTTAAAACCCTGATTGCATGGTCCCATCCCACTGTTTCTGATTCAATAGGTCTGTGGTATGGCCTGAGTAATTCCATTTCTAACAGTTCTCACATGGTGCTGTTGCTGCTGGTCTTGTGACTACACGTGGTAAGACATACCCCTACTTCTTGATAGCCTTGGTAAGTTTTTAAGAGATGAAGTCATAGTTTTTTTAAGGCTACTGATCTCATATTTCTTATGACATCTGGAGGAAAGTGAGCACCCTAGATAGGAGTTAGTTGATGAAGATATATTTTTTTTCTATCACTACCTTTTCACAGCAGCAAATCAGACACTTTCCTTATTAAAGAAGCTGTATGTAGCAACTGTCATATCCTAGGTGCATCCCATGACAATAACTGCCTTTTAAGGAAAATGGACTAAAGCAAGTTTTGTTTTGTTTTGTTTTCTCTAAGGTTTCTGGTCCTCATACCGTGAAGTTGAGTAAAATCAAAACTTCCACGATAGCAATGCTGATTGGACAAAGAATGTGTTGTGGACACAAAACCAAACTCTGGAGGACAGAGGATTCATTCCAAGGTGAAAAATGGCAAACTTATCCAGTGATCTCCTCTATAGAGAAGTATAAATGTTTGGTAAATAGAGTTGGGGGCTATTTGTGGAATTGCCTTTGGCTAAAGTCATTTAGCCCAAGTTTTCTACTCCTCCCTAGGGTCTGCTTGTATTCAATGACTGGTCTATGTGGGGGTGTGAAGGCCCCTTACTCCACCTGTGAAGAGTCATCCCAGCTTCAGACCACCCTCCCCAGCCTCCTGTTATTGGCTAAGGCCATTTTGTGACTACACTGCAGGTTAGCTTTTCCCCTTGCCTAATCGTCCTGCCTTTTCTTCTCACAAATGTGATTCCATAGCTCTCTCCAATAAACTTGCATGAGAATCCTCATCTCAGAATTTGTTGTCTGACCTTCAATTTAGGGCCACAGAAAACCTAAGCTCATAAGCTGTTTCTTTTGCTAGCTACATATTCTTTCCCTTATATGTGTTAATAACATTCCTGTTATTCATGATTCACTTAAAATTTTTCCCTTCACGGAAAGCCTTTATAGTCTGATTTGTCTGAACCTATTTGCGCCTTGCCCATAGCACAAATCTTACCAGGTCACTGACCTCATTGTAGTGTAATGGATTACTTCTCTTTCTTCCAACTAGAGTATTACCTACTTTATAGTAAGGACATGGCTTCTTAACTCTTTAGCACATTATTCAACATTTAACAGGGACACTCTAAATATTGAATGAATGCAGACTTTTTAAAATATAGCATTAAAGGAAAGAAGGGAGATACCAGTACCATATTGTCATGGCCAATTACACATATGAGGAGACTTTCTAGAAATGAAGTCTTTCTTGTTTGTGTGGTATGCTAAGAGGTTAAGTTCTTATGTTTGTTTTTGAGACTCTCCATTATTCCTGGATGGACCATTTACATATGCTACTTCTTAGAGTGAAAAATGAAGTATTCATCTTTCTCTGATGAAATGGTGGGTTTTACACTTATATAGCAAGGGCACAATAAAATAAGAACATAATGTGTAGGGCAGAAGTCCAGATGGGAGCCTCTCTTCTAACTAGTTGTTCTGATCGTCTTAGACAATGCTTTCCTGAACTACTTTTTTTTTTTTTTTTTTTTTTTTTGAGACGGAGTTTCACACTTGTTGCCCAGGCTGGAGTGCAATGGCACGATCATGGCTTACTGCAACCTCCGCCTCCTGGGTTCAAGTGAGTTTCCTGCCTCAGCCTCCCATGTAGCTGGGATTACAGGTGCCTGTCGCCAATCCAGCTAATTTTTGTATTTTTAGTAGAGACAGGGTTTCACCATGTTGGCCAGTATGGTCATGAACTCCTGACCTCAGGTGATCCACACACCTCAGCCTCCCAAAGTGCTGAGATTACAGGTGTGAACCACCGTGCCGGGCCGACCCCACTCTTATAATGTGTCTTTCCTCCCAGTCAGCCAGGGTTGATGGTTGGTTATATCTTCAACTGCCAGGTAATACAGAAACCATTAGCACCATCTTGAGCAGTTCTAAAAGGATCTGTTTTTTGCTCAGCTTATTAAAAAAACTTAATATTATGAAAATATTAGAACAGTACATGCCAATGGCATAAATGGCTCAATTTTACAATTTTATAAAATATAACACTCTTCCCATTATTCTAGACAAAAGGCCGCTTATTTGTTGTCCAGAATAGGTGGCCACTAGCTATTAATAAAGATTTGGTGGCAATTTTCTTCATTTCTTTGGATTTTATACATGAAGCATTATGAGTAGGCAGAAGATAGCCAGCATGTAGTAAGTGTTTAGAGGTAAGTAGCTAAGGTTATGTAGTAAGTATGCAGGAAGGGACCATAACACAATAACAGTCCAATGAATTTTGCCTTCAATGCAAAAAGAATCCAGTTTCTTAGAGGTGTGAAAAGCTGTTCAGTCAATTTAGGTAGAGATGTTTATCTCTTGGAAAGGATGAATTGGGGTTTAAATAGAACAAAGGACAGGATTCCGTTGACTAATAAATCATGTAACTTTAGTCTACATAAGAGAGGTAAGCATACATTGTTTTAGTGAAATTTATTCCAAGTTATGTTTCAATATAAGCCTTACACAAAATAAAATATAGATCCTTGGAGAAAATTTAATTACTCTAAGTAATTAACTCTAAGATGAACAATGCAGTTACCAATCTGTATGAAAACATTTGGGATCAAAGTGAATTTATTTTGAAAGCACTTAGAATTGAATTCTTAGCTGGTGTATTATGCAGTGTATCAGATCTTTTTAAAAAAGTAATAGTTCCTAATCCACTCTCATTACTTTAGATGGAGGAATGAGTACCGGAGAAAGAGGCTAGATGAAATTGGAAAGAAATAAGCATATTTCCAGACTCAATGGTGGGATTAGAGGAGACATACTTTGAAGGACCCATTTGTGCCTAGTAGAGGGGGAGAAGAAAGATAATACACTCTCTGGATGGGATAGAGATAGGAGCAGAAATAACTAAAATAATAAAAGTGTACCTGAAATGCCTCTGGCTAAGTGGGTTCTTACTATGGGTTCAAATTAGAGAGGCAAAGAGAGGATTCTGTACATTTCAGCATTTATGTTGCAGCACTCTGCAGGAATTGTAATTGAAGACACAAGATTAAGGGTCTCATCAAGAAAGGATTTTAGAGACTTCACTAGTAGGTTCATGTTGTAATTTCTAGCACAAAGTTTCCTTGGAGCACTTGGGACTGTCTGAGGGGTTGAACATAAACAAAAGAAAACAAAACCAAACAAACAAAAAACAAGTATGGTGTGGTGGGGAGGGAGGGAAGGTGGGTTACCAGGCAGTGGGAGCCATAGGGCTTAGGATTTCAGGGCATGTATGTTGGGGAGGGTGGGAGAAGGTGGCTGAAAAAACAAAACACAATATGTGATGTTGAACATACACACACACACACACACACACACACACAGAGTAGAGTGCAAAGTTTGAGATAAAAGATTTTTTTTCCCTAAATCATCTTTTTTAGATTGCCATGTACTGTCTTCTGCCACTAATAATGCCTGACATATTAAAAATCAAACAAAAAGAATAAAAAACACTAAATGACCTTCTCATGCTCAACACTCAGGTAAATAGCTATGAAGATTGAGCCAAGGGGTAACTTTAGTGTTACACCCATGGCTTTGTCAAAGTTGGCCTTCTACTGCTAAGCAGAGTTTTTGTGACTGGACCAGGTATGGATACAACTCTTTTCTTCCTTAGAATGGGTTCCTTTTTAGGATAAACAACAAACCCACCCTAAGACCATGATGCAAGTCCAGACAGGTCTAAGTCCAAGGGCAGCACAGTTTAGGCTCAAGCTAAGGTTGTTCAGTACATGGGAAAAAATGTAAAATATAATCCATTATATAAATATGTTTAGACAATTCATATGATGTCATCAGATCCTGGATATACAGCCAATGAGCTGTGAAACCTATATCCAATAAAATCATGTTTTTGAAGAAATAGATATACCCCTACTGGAGTATTAAATCTGCTCCAGTCCCACTTGCTCCCTTGACTGGGCTCAAGGTTACAATCTGGACAAGAATGAGATCTTCAAGTGCCTGTATGAGAATCTTGCCTCTGTCATGACTAGAAGACAGGAAAGAATCCAGATTTCCTTAGGGGCTGATGGAAGATAGCTACCTGCTGACAAAAGATCATGCCACTGTGTCCCCTACGAATAGCACCAGCAGATATTCAAGCCTTTTGTGACACAGAGATCTCATGCTAGTTGAGATGAAACCTGGATAGAGAAATTTCTTACTGGGCCTCACCAGTAGATGGACACCTAGAGGAATTAGAGACAGGAAACAAAAAGAAGCCTCCCTCCTGAGAAGTGAGCATGTTATTCTGCTTCTCTATGCCTCAGGTCATTCAGCTCCTGAGTATAATAAAAACAGCCCAAATCATTGGATGGTTACGAGGATGAATTGAATTATAAACACTTCAGAATAATGCCTGGCATGCTCAATAAGTAGAAAACATTATAGCTAGTATACCAAAATATAGGAAACAAATGCAAACCTATTAAATACTAGAAATATGTGTATGTAAAACATTTTTAAATCTTCAGACAGGAAAGCTCTTTCTGAGTAATATGAAAACCATGGCCACAATGGAAAAAAGAAATACATTTTAACACATTAAATGGAAAAAATAATCTGTCCAGCAAAGGGCCATAAAGAAAATTCAAATCACATGGAAAAAAACCCTTAAAATATGTGAGTATTAATATTTTAAATAAAAAGTTCAAATATTTTAAGAACCTGATAGAGATATGAGTAAGAAATATAGATGCAGTTTACAAGAAGCCTAAATAGCTGTGAGTGGATAATATGCCTCTCATTTCAAATAAATGAAAGATCTGATTAACAACAAAAAGATTACTTGGTGATGGTTGGGGTAAGAGTAGATACAGTAGAAGTATAAAATTTAAAAACAGTTATAGTTAATTTGGTGAAATCTACCAAAATTATCAAACCACCAGACCCAGAAAATGCAGCCCTAGGTATTTGTATTACAAAAACACTGTCCATATGCCAGCTCAAACATATATACAGATTTATTTATTGAAGCCTTATTTATATAAAAGACAGTTGTAGTGAAATTAATATGCTATTATAGAGGATTGGCTAAGTCAGCAATGGTCCCTTTGTATTACAGAATACTGTACAGTCAATTAGTCTAATTAGGTAAAGAATATTCATTTACATCCAAACTTGTTCATAGTATGTTGAATGGTGTTGAGTGAAAACACAAGTTAAGGAATAAGAGTGATTACATTGATGAGGAAACAGAGGGTAGAAATGAGATTTTAAAATTCTCTTTTAATTTCTGGAAACTAAATATCTCATTTTCTCTTTTTTAAATTATTAACTATCCATTTAAGTTGACTCAGATTGTATCCAGCATTTCTATTTTCATGAAGCAAAGGAGATTTATCATAGCTTAGTTTCTACTATGGTTGGTACTGGAAGATAACACCTGCCTTTGGTATCACCAGGGGACAATGTAGAGGGACCACTTCACTGGCCACTATTAAAAAGTGAAGGTGAAACAGTTAGAATATTGGATAAAAATCATATTTTCTAATAAGTAAATATGAGAATTTTAATATGTTTCTCATTTAATGAATAAACACAGTGATAGAGCTTTAGAAATAATTAAAATTCCAAATCCTGGAAATTGATATCCTCTTTACTATATGGTTTTTTCATAGTCATTTATGGATGAGTACAGCACATTCTTACGTTTTTCTCTAGCACCATTCTAGATCTTGGAGCTATGTTTTTGCACCTCGTGATATTGACTTATTTTCTCTTTAAAGCAAAAGTTTGCACTAAGAAAGGCTCCTTTAACCCAACAGCTTGCTCTAAACTTATTTTTAGCTGATCCAGCAATTGCTGAATAAGTTACAACAGCAAGCTCTCCACGAATCTCTATTCAGTAGGAAGTCACACTCTTGGATTAAATTAAAATGAAGGAAAAAACTGCTTGAATGTACCTTATAGAAGAAAGTTATTGAGAAAAGGTCCTTTGGTACAGAGTCAGAAAAGATCTCCTACTTGTAGGGATTATGAACCCAAAACAGACCTCTAAGAAGGAGGCATTTTGGATGAATAAGAATGGTCCCATGCCAATAATCTCAAAGCCCATTGTGATGTTCTTAGACTAACGAGGTCAGGAAGCTCAGAAGGTAAGGAACTTATTTACATCTGTAGCTTATTTGCATGTTACTTGAAGTATTTGCTTATTTGGTGTCATTTTTAAGAGTAGACACAACTTATTAGCATTTGGTAAAGTCATTTCATTTCACTTATGATCTGAAGAAAACCCATAGTTTTGGCTTAAAGGCATAAATTCTACCAATGGATTTATGCTTTAACTGGAAGTAATATATTTGAAATATATCTTGATATATTTTCTATTCTTTGAAATCTGATTTTTCCTTGGTAGCTCTTCACTCTCTTTCCCAACCCACTCTCCCTCCTCTCCCTAGGGAAGGAGAAGTTAAATATACATAGGAAAGGGGAAGAAGAGGAATAACCACAATTCCTATCACATAGGAATGTGAGATAAAGGCCTTTCTGGTGCTGGATAGCAATCATTAGCAGAGAAAGAGAGGAGGGAAGATATAGAATAGTATGGAATAGCAGTGTCCTCAATAACCTCTTCCCCTGGTGACACCTTGGCAGGGGCAATGGATATCCAGATTAATTCAAGGGTGGGGTATTTTTCCTGGATTTTCAGGATATTGACTGCGATATCTCTAGTAGACAAAGCATGTTATGCCAGTTTCCAAATGTAATTCCTATGTCAGATTTATGTGGGCCAATGGTGAGATGAATGGGCTCTATCAAGTACATTCAAATGCTAGGCCCTTTCCATTTTCTTCAATATGTGGTGTCCAAGGTTGCCATAGAATGGAAAGTGAGAAAAGAGAATCACCCATGAGAAATTTACATGAGCCAAGCCATCAGAGGGCCATGACATCTGTCCATATTGTATAGGTAAAAACTTAGTCATATGTCCTTGGCTAACTACAAGGAAAGCAGGGTGTAGCCCTGTGTCCAAAATGAAAATAAATTGGATTTGGTGCTCACCAGCAGTGACTTTGCTACATATCGACCTTCAGGTCACCAAATATTAATGTTTCTCTTTGCCTCCCATGTACAGCACACTCATTCTAACTTGAAGAGACCAAGTCAAAGTATTTTCTAGTAATTCCATCCAGCTCAAAGCTCAGAGTCTTTGGGTCATATGGAATCCTCTTCGTAATAGCTGGATATGACTCTGTGTAGTCTGAATGTAGAATGATCACAACAAAGACATGCATTCAGAATTGCCATGAATGGGAAACACAGCAGTTTTTATATCCTACTTGTAGGATTCTGAATTCCCTTGATTCCCTTTTAGCTCTCTGCTTGCGTACTGAAAAATACTTTCTTGAACTCTTATCTTTCTAAAGTTACTTGCCAAATTTAGTCAACAATTTTTCACACCTACTACTAACATCGTTTTTCAACCTCTACCCTTAGAGGTACAAGCTCAGTAGGCATATAATCTGCTTTCTAAATTAACGCAAGTTACAATTTTGTAAAAGTTCATCATTGCCTAACATAAATAATTTGTATAAATGAAATTATTTATTATAATGAAATTATTGACTAAAACAATATAATACACATAATTGAGTAAAACATGACTAAATCATAACTTTTGAAAAATTTTTATTCATTCCTTTCATTTATTAACTTATACACAAGTATTGTACGAATATATGTACAATGAAAAGACAAAAGGGACAAAATTTATTAATGAGCAATAGGAACAGAAATGATCAATAAAGGTGTATTCACAGTCTTTCTGATTACAGGAGCTTTTCTCTAACGAATATATTGAGCTTTCCTGATTGATTCTTGGCCTTTGTGATCATGATGATGTATTGCATTGAAAAGAAAATAACTAGAAAGAATTTAAAGTCAATAGAGTTTTTCACAATGAAAAGGAGGCAGGAAGAATGGGTCCAGGAAAGGACATAGGGGGAGGAAGAATGGGTCCAGGAAAGCAGAGGCATCATCTTGTGCTGATCTATGCCCTAGGTGGAGCAAAAGGTACAGCCCATCTCCTAGCATAGGTCTCTTTCCTAAACTTTGCCCCATGCTGATTTTATCCAAATGCATATGTTTAGCCTGGAAGTCATTCCCATGTTAAAAAATTACATATCCAAGTGCTCTCCATTTGACACCTCCATTTTAGACCTAAACTCAAAGTGAGGTTATTCAAAACCAATCTCCTGGAAAAGATTATTCTTTTCCAATTCTGTTAGTTGCAATTCACATGTATAGGTTCTCACATAGTCATTCTTGACTCCTCATTTTCTCTCACATCATATCTCCAGTCTGAGTGCAATTAATGTTTTTGCACCATTAAGAGTTTCCAGGTAGGAACTTCATATAGCTCTTTATTTTGAGCATGTGTCTTAATCCACTGAGTTATAGTAATAGATTTTTTAAGAATTCTTGAATTTCTAGAAAAACAATACTCAATTAAGATTTAATATTAACTTGTCTCTGGATTATTTTTCTGATATTTTACTTGTAGCTATATATAGATAATTTTCTATCTGTAGTAACTTTTTTTGTTGTTTTGTTCTATTTCAACCCTCTTCTATAATCAGTTTTATACTAGTCTCAAAAATAATTTTGGTGATTTTCTAATTTTTGACTTCCCTTGTCAAAAATTGTTTTTAATTGTTAAGAATTCCTTTTAATTCTAAATTAACAGGGGCTTCAGCATCAGTTTTTTTAAAACTTTTCAGATAACTCCAAAGTGAAGCCAAAGTGGAAACCACTGCTCTAGGAGATCGTATAAAGGAATTGTGAAGCAACTTATTCCTGTTATAATTAGAAAACTTCTCTCAGGGATCTGCTGCACACGGAGGTGTTTTGTGGTCACCTAGGAGAGATTATCAACCCTTGACCAATGATTGGATGTTTAGACCAATGGTGCCACTAGCCTACCAATGAAGTTTGAAATTTTACTACTCACATGCACTGGAACAATTTTTTTTTAATTTTTTAAATATATTTTCCTTAGATCAGAATCTGGATTTTGCCAGAGACTGGGTTTTGTTGTTGCTGCTATTGTTTTTTTTTTTCTTTTTCTTTTTTTTTTTTTTAAACAGGGATTAAAGGGAAAGAGTCAGGTAGTATGCATAGCTTGAAACTTTATGCTGTTAGGAGGTGGGACAGTGGTCAGGTTCCCCCAAGTAGACCAGGGTCTGTGGGGTTTGGAATTCTTACAAGTATGAGGAGACAGAAGTTGGGTGTAGTCCAGCTCTCTTGTTGGTCTCACAGATGGTAGGGTAGGGGAATAGGTGGGATGGGACCAGAAAGCCTGTCAGAAGTAAAAATCGAATATGAGATCTTTCTCCTTATTACAAAAAGACTCTCCTGAGGATTCCACCTGTTTGCTTCTGGCTTCATTCTTCGCTTGTGGACAGAATGTTGTCTATAGCGATGAGGCTATAGAAAAACAAGGATAGGCATCAGCCCGCTTCTTTATGTCCTAGCCAATGACCACTATATGACCAACATTCAAAGGGCAAAGAATAAGCTTCTCACAGATTGAAGAAGACAGGATATGCAATGTTAATGGATTGGAGGTTTCAATATTGTTAAGATGTTGATTTCTCAAAAAATCTCAATAAAATTGTAACAGATTTTTCTATGGAAATTGACAAGAAAATTCTGAAATTTACACTGGAGTACAAAAGACCTATGCTAGACAATTTTTAAAGAAAAGAACAAATCCAGAAGAGTAATACTAAGCTAGTCTGTCTGCGACAAAGATAAAAAATAAGTGGGTCAGTAGAAGAGCATAGAGCCAAAATACAGGCCACATTTATGGTCACCTGATTTGTAACTAATATGTCACTGCAATTCAATAAGCCTAGAAGGGTTTAAATGTTGTGTGTCAACTGAATATCCATGTTACTCCCACCTCACTATGTACAGTAAAGATGCATCATAGACCTAAATACAAAAGCTAAACATATAAAAATACTAGAAGAAAACATAAGAGCATGTCTGTATGACATGATATTTATGTACTTGGTTACTGTAAGCAGTGTTTCCTTAAATAGGACAAAAGTGAAGTAACCATCAAATAAAATTTGATAGCTTAGTCTTCATTAAGATTAATAACTTTAAGTGAATAAAAAGATCAGCTTCAATCTGAAAGATGTTATCTACAATACATTTACCCAACAAAGTAGTTGTATCTAGGATATGTATATAAATAACTAAAATAAAAAGAGAAATCAATATCAATAAGAAAAGGAGAAAGTACTTACCAAAAACAAAGATTGGAACAGGAATTTCACAAAAGAGACTACCAAAGTGGCTCATAAAACTTGAAAAAACAACACGCTCAACATACATGAACAGTACGGATGATTTCACAGACATAACATTGAGTGAAAAACCTAAATATAAAGAAAAGCTAAAATGTGTTTTCATTTATAGAAAGTTCAGAAACTTCAAAAACCAATTTATGATAATAGGAGGATACAAGAGTGGTTAGATTTATGATGTGATGTTCATTAAGAGGGAACAAAAGGAGCCTTATTTTTACCCTACAGGACCAAATTGTCTTCATGTTATAACTTTAATTCCTCTTGCTTGTTTCATAATGTTTTACATTTGTTATTATTTCACCACAATATTAAATATTTCAGGGGAAAGTAGACATTGCTGCCTTTTACCTAATTTTTTAGAAGAATATTTTTGTTTATAATTTCACTTGTTTAAAAAGAAACATGCCTGATCTCATTTGCACATATCTGTTTCTCATTAATTTGAAGTTTTAGAAATTATGACTGAATATAATTTCTTTGCAAATATCTCATCAAAATATTTGACATGATAGTTTATTTTTCTTATTCAATATTGATGAATAGATTGTTTTAAATTGTTCCCAGTAGTTGGATCAAAAATCTATGTTACTGATCACCTTATCAATTGGAAAAACTAGTGTGGAAATAATTTTTTAAAATGTCTTCTATGGGTCTTTCAATTTAAGTGGTAAATATATTTATGGGAATCTAGAATAAATAAATAACACAAAATAAAATTTTAAAAGGTAAGCATAAAATCAGTGATATTAGCCTAATACTAGTTCTAGATTGTTATTTATTATCTAATCTGACCCCATTAGACCTTCCAATATAATTGTTTTTTAAGGGATATTTGGAAGCTTTTCCATCCTTGTTTTTTATAACAGCTTTGTTCTCTGGTGTCTCTTTGATGAGCAAGGCATTTAAGCAGTTGAGTGTTGGTTAAAAAAAAAGCCTTGGCTGGGTTCATTAATGATGAACATAACATGGCCTTATGTTAATTAACCAAATGTACTTACTAAGACACATGAATATCTAGAGTTATTTTGTTTCCTTACTGTTGATACACCTCATGTGCAAACACATTCCAGTGATGAATGCTAAATGTTATTCTGCCCTCTACTGGTTCAAATTGAACTCTCCCATTTAGATACATTCCAGGAAAACAGCTTCAAGGTAGAATCTTTTTTTTTTTCTTTTTTTTTTAAGACAGGATCTTGTTGTGTTGCCCAGGCTGGAGTGGAGTGGCACAATCACAGCTCACTGCAGCCTCAGCCTCCCCAGGCTCAGATGATCTTCCCATCTTAGCCTCTCAAGTAGCTGGGACTACAGGTGTACACCACCATGCCTTTTCTATTTTTTGTAGAGAAGGAATTTGGCCATGTTGCCCAAGCTTGTCTCAAACTCCTAGGCTCAAGGCATCCTCCTGCCTTGGCCTCCTAATGTACTGGGATTACAGGCATGAGCCACCACACCCAGCTAAAGGTAGAATCTTAATGAACATTTCCCTTTATAAGCAAAACAAGTAAAACACCAGGAGAACAGAGCATGTGACCCCACCCACCCTGGTCACTGGCACTCAGGCTGTCAACAGCTGCCAGAGCTTCTGACCCAGTGTTCCTAATTCTGTGGGAACTTAACCAGTGGGTGCAGCCTCCTGTTTTCCCAGGAAGCATCCAGACAGCACGGCAGGCATTCCCATCCACCCTTGCCACTGGTAGCCAGACAAGCCATGTCCACTAGAACTTCTAGATTGGTGGTTCTATTTCTGCCTGAATTTGCAAAGGGGCACAGGTTCCTGTTGCCCTGGAAACACCTGCATGACAGGGAGGGTAGCCCCACCAACCCCCACCTCTCATAGCCAGATGGCCTACACCTGCTAGAACTTCCAACCCAGCGGTCCCACTTCCACCTGAACTCTGTGGACACGTGTAACGCTGTATTTCCCCAGAAAGCACACAGACAGCAGATTAGGGCTGACCTGGCATGGATACAGCATGTCTGCCAATGGTGGCCCTGCCTAAGGGAGTCCTGCGGATCAAAACACCCAAAAAAAGAAGTACAGGCATGTAGGCAGTAATCAGAGGGGGTTCCTCCAAGACCCAGGAGCAGACTAAAATTGAAGCCTGTCAACTAAACCCAACTTATACCATAATCAAACCCCCAAGGGCATCAAAGAAAAAAGAAAATATCCATCAAAAGGACAGCAACTTCAAAGATTGAAGGAACATCAGCCCACACAAATGAGAAAGAACCAGCAAAAAAGCCAGAGTTCCTTTTTTTTTTTTTCAAACAACTGCACTAGTTCCAAGCTGAGGAAAGAATCTCAGAGCTCAAAGACTGGCTCTCCTAAATAACTCAGTCAGACAAAAATAAAGAAAAATGAATAAAAAAGAACAAACAAAATCTCCAAGAAATATGGGATTATGGCAAGAGATGAAATCTATGACTCATTGGCATCCCTGAAAGAAATAGGGAAAAAGCAATCAACTTGGAAAACATGTTTCAGAATATCATCCATGAAAACTTCCTCAACCTCACTTAGAGAGGCCAACATTCAAATTCATGAATTACAGAGAACCCCCACGAGATATTACACACTATCCTCAAGATATGTAATCATCAGATTCTCCAAGGTCAAAATGAAACAAAAATGTGAAAGGCAGCTAGAGAGAAGGGGCAGGTCATCTACAAAGGGAACCACATAAGGCTAACAGTGGACCTTTCCACAGAAATTCTACAAATGAGAAAAGATGGGGGAACTTTACGTAGCATTTCTAAAGAAAAAAAAATTTCAACCAAGAATTTCATATCCAGCCAAACTAGGCTTCATAAGTGAAAGAGAAATAAAATTCTTTTCAGACAAGCAAATGCCAAGGGAGTTTGTTACTACCAGACCTGCCTTACAAGAGGTCCTGAAAAGAATGCCAAATATGGAAAGGAAAAAAACATTGCCAGCCACTACAAAAGCACACTTAAGTACACAGATCAGTGACACTATAAAGCAATGCACAAACAAGCCTGCATTCTAATCAATTAACAGCATGATGACAGGGTGAAATCCACATATATTAATATGAACCTTGAAGGCAAATGGGCTAAATGCCCCACTTAAAAGGCACATTATGGCAAGTTGGATAAAGAAGCAAGACCCAATGGTAGGGTGTCTTCAAGAGACCCATCTCAAATGCCATCTGTATGCTCAAAATAAGAGCTGAAGAAAAATCTACCAAGCAAACAGAAAACAGAAAAAACTGAAATTAAAAAATTGCTGTTTTAATTTCAGACAAAATGGACTTTAAGCCAACAAAGATCAAAAAAGATAAATAAGGTGAAATGGTTTGGCTGTGTCTCCATCCAAATCTCATCTTGAATTGTAGCTCCCACAATTCCCATGTGTTGTGGGAGAGAACTGGTGGGAGGTAATGGAATCATGTGGGCGGATCTTTCCTGTGCTGTTCTCTTGATAGTGAATAAGTCTCATAGTTTTATAAGGGGGGTTTATAGATTCTGATATAGTCTGGCTGTGTCCCCACTCAAATCTCATCCTGAATTCCCACATATTGTGGGAGGGACCCAGTAGGAGATAACTGAATCATGGGGGCAAGTCTTTCCCATGCTGTTCTCATGATAGTGGATAAGTCTCATGAGATCTGATGGCTTTATAAGGTGGAGTTTCCCTGCACAAGCTCTCTCTCTCTGCCTGCTGCCAACCATGTAAGATGTGACTTGCTCCTCCTTGTCTTCTGCCATGAATGATCATGAGGCCTCCCCAGCCACTTGGAAGTGTAAGTCCATTAAACCTCTTTCTCTTGTAAATTACCCAGTCTTGGGTATCTTTATCAGCAGTGTAAAAATACACTAATACAGATTCCAGACCAAGTTGACACTATTAAACAAAAACAAAAACACATATTTGTCCTAAACTTATAACTGGATCAATACTGAATATTATCATGTAGTATGAGGACATTTTCACACTGCTATAAAGAAATACCCACAACTGGATAATTTATAAAGAAATAAGATTTAATTGGCTCATGGTTCTGCAGGCTGTATAGGAAGCATGATGGCATCTGCTCAGCTTCTGGAGAGGCCTCAGGAAACTTACAATTATGGCCAAAAGGGAAGGGGGAGCAGGCACATCACATGGCCAGAGCAGGAGAGTGAGTGGGGAGGTGCTGCACACTTTTAAATGACTAAATCTCGTGAGAAGTCACTCATTATTGTGAGGACAGCACTAAGAGGATGGTGCTAAACTATTAATGTAAAATCAGCCCCAATGATCCAATCACCTCCCACTAGGTCCCACATCCAACACTGGGGATTACAATTCAACATGAGATTTGGATGGGAACACATCTGAACTGTATCATGTGTGAAGTATTAATTTATAGCTCCAATCCTGAGCCTTGGTTTTACTTTTTTATTTTTGCATAGGAAGTTAAGTTGCCTCTGTCCTCTAGATTCTTTCTCTTTGTATGGTATTTATGGGACCACCTTTGGCAAATCAGCTCTTTAGTAACTGGACTCTGTCTTATTGACTGCATTATCCTCAGCACCAAGTCTAATGTACTCAATAAATAATTTTTACTACAGCAATTTCTCAGATTTCCTCCTCGTACTAAAAGGTGTTCATGAGTGACCACATTATTTTCCTTCATTAAGGCCATATTTGCTAGGATTATAATAGACAATGGCTAATATTTCCACTCTTCTCTTACTGAGTGTCGATAATGCTTAGAGTTTTTTGCCAAATGCGCTAGATATCTAGTTCCTTTAAGAAATATATGGCTGGGAATTCAAATGCAAGAGCAACATAATTTTCAGCTTTTGCATAGTACTATGTTAAACTGTATTATGACTTCATCTCTAGTTTGCCCTCTACTTTTTTATAATAGAAATTAACCAGCCTGGTGTCATGTATAGAGCCACATGTCTAAACTAACTCTCCCTGATTCACACAGCTCACAGTAATTAGACACACTACTTTTTGAAGGTAGTAGTTCTGTGTCTCAAAATCATCATTTTTCCACCTTTCTTGCCTTTGTCAAGTGAGGCCGACTTCCCAGAGTGTGTGTGTGAGCTGTAAATTCATTTTCCATCACTCAGAAACCTAGGTTTCATGTCATTTGATGACATTTAGATGATACCATGATAAAATCAACATGTCTATATGAGGGTAGAGACCAGAAAGGAGCCGTTTTTTAAATAAACCCAGTAAATTTTAGTATTCATTATTATTAATGATTTAACTCTTTATATTGTTAAACAATTAAAATGCTCAAAGTTTTGAAATTGAGACCAGAGTTTCCATAGTAAATGAGCTTTCTTTCTAAAAAACATATTTTGCAAAATTAAGAACTTTTATCCGTTAATACAGTCAACATATTTTTATTGGATTTTAGAGTTCAACCTAATTATCATATCTTTCAAATGCAGGATAATTCTGCCAAAGCTATTTTTCTTAGTCTGTCAAACACTGGGAATGAAATGTTTTTTTCCTTGTTCACTCAGATTGTTGGACCAAGTGAACTAGGAAACAAGTTGGGGTCATATGTATATTGCCTTTTCATGTGATATTGTACTGTGCAAATTTGTTTTGCCATTCCTGGACTTTTTTCATTTTCATTTTCAGCTTATGTCAATAAAGGAATGTAAATATGATGAAAACAAATGAAATGTACATTGTTTCTAGATAGCGTTGGCAATACCCGGTGTCTTTCTTTCTCATTTCATTTTCCCAGAAAATAAAAGTGGTCTGATTTCATATCCCAATGCATGAAAACAAAAAGAAAACAATGTGTGTCTAAATGAGACTAGAATTTAAGAAGGAACACAATAGAAATTAGAAAATCTTTAATAAATGAAAATTAAAAGAAAATATACAAAACCCATGCAAGACAGTGAAAACAATGCTAACTGGGAAATTTACAGCTGTAAAAGCTGACACTAAAAAAAGAAAGAGTTCAAGTCAACAATAGAACTTTGCACCTTAAGTAACTAAAGAAAAGTACAAACAAAACCCAAATCTAGCAGAAGAAAGGAAATAATAAAACTGGAGCAAAGATAAATAAAATAGAGAATAGAAGAGCAATTTTTAAAAATCACTGAAACTAAGAGTCGGTTTTTTTAAAAAAAAAGTTCAACAAATTGACAAACCCTTACTAGGATTATTTTAAAAAGAGAGAGAGAAGACTCATAAAACAAAAATAAGAAATACAAGAGGAGACACTACAACTGATGCCACAGAAATAAAAAAGATCATAAGAGACAACTATGAACACATATACTCCAACAAATTTTATAACCTAGAAAAAATGGATGAATTCCTAGAAACATACCACTTACCAAGACTGAATCATAAATAAATAAAAAACCACAATAGAACTATAAGGATATTGAATCAATAATTAAAAACCTCTGAAAAAAGAAAAGCCCAGGACCAAATGGCTTCACTGGAGAATTTTACCAAACATCCAAAAAAGAATTAACATGATCCTTCTCAAATTCTTCCATAAGATCATAGAGGAGAGAACACTTCCAAACTAATTTTATGAGTCTATATTGAGGCAAAAACCCTCAGCAAAATACTTGCAAACAAAATTCAACAGCGTATTAAAAGGATTATATACCATGGCTACATGGTTCAACATATAGAAATCAATGTAAGAAACTAAATAAACAGAATGAAGGGGGAAAAACCATGATCACCTCAATTGATGGTGAAAACCCATTTGACAAAATTTAGTGTCCTTTCATGATATAAAGAAAGGATCAATAAACTAGGAATAGAAGGAAATTACCTCAACACGGTAACGGCTATTATATGAAAATCCCTCCATTAACATCATACTCAATAGTGAAAACCTTAAAGGTTTTCCTCTGAGCTCAGGAAAAAGGCAAGGATGCCATTCTCATCACTTCTATTTATCCATAGTATTTGAAGTCCTAGCCAGAGTCATTAGGCAACAAAAACAAATAATAAGCATCCAAATTGTAAAGGAGGAAATAAAATGATTTCTGTTGGCAGAGGACATAGTCTTATATGTAAAAAATTCTAAAGATCACACACACACACACACACACACACACACACAGTGATAACTTATAAATGAATAGAGCAAAATTTCAGGATACAAAATCAACAAACAAAAATCAGTCGTATTTCTATACACTAACAATGAATAATCCTAATAGGAAATTAAGAAAATACTCTCATTTACAATGGCATCAAAAAGCATAAAATATTCAGGAATAAACTTAACCTAGGAGGTGAAAGACATATACACTGGAAACTATCAAATACTGCTGAAAAAATTAAACGTGACAAAAATAAATGGAAAGATTTATTTATATCCATCATGTATTGGAAGACTTAACATTGTTAAGATCTTCATATTCTCCAAAGTGATCTACAGATCTAATGCAATCCCTATCAAAATCGCAGAGGCATTTTAAAAATTTATTTATTTTAAAAATTTCTTCATTTTATTATAATTTAAGTTCTAGGGTACATGTGCACAACGTGCAGGTTTGTTACATATGTATACGTGTGCCATGTTGGTTTGCTGCACCCATTAACTCGTCATTTACATTAGGTATTTCTCCTAATGCTATCCCTCCCCCATTCCCCCACCCCACAACAGGCCCTGGTGTGTAATGTACCCTGCCCTGTGTCCAAGTGTTCTCATTGGTCAATTTCCACCTATGAGTGAGAACATGCGGTGTTTGGTTTTCTGTCCTTGTGACAGTTTGCTTAGAATGATGGTTTCCAGCTTCATCCATGTCGCTACAAAGAACATGAACTCATTGTTTTTTATGGCTACATAGCATTCCATGGAATATATGTGCCACATTTTCTTAATCCAGTCTATCATTGATGGACATTTGGGTTGATTCCAAGTCTTTGCTATTGTGAATAGTGCCGCAATAAACATACATGTGCATGTGTCTATAGGAGCATGATTTATAATCCTTTGGGTATATACCCAGTAATGGGATCACTGGGTCAAATGGTATTTCTAGTTCTAGATTCTTGAGGAATTGCCTCACTGTCTTCCACAATGGTGGAACTAGTTTAAATTCCCACCAACAGTGTAAAAGCATTCCTATTTCTCCACATCCTCTCCAGCACCTGTTGTTTCCTGACTTTTTAATGATTGCCATTCTAACTGGTGTGAGATGGTATCTCATTGTGGTTTTGATTTGCATTTCTCTGATGGCCAGTGATGACGAGCATTTTTTCATGTGTCTGTTGGCTGCATAAATGCCTTCTTTTGAAAAGTGTCTGTTCATATCCTTTGCCCACTTTTTGATGGGGTTGTTTGATTTTTTCTTGTAAATTTGTTTAAGTTCTTCATAGATTCTGGATATTAGCCCTTTGTCAGATGGGTATATTGCAAAAATTTTCTCCCATTCTGTAGGTTGCCTGTTCACTCTGATGGTAGTTTCTTTTGCTGTGCAGAAGCTCTTTAGTTTAATTAGATCCCATTTGTCTATTTTGGCTTTTGTTGCCATTGCTTTTGATATTTTAGTCATGAAGTCTTTGCCCATGCCTATGTCCTGAATGGTATTGACTAGGTTTTCTTCTAGTGTTTTTATGGTTTTAGGTCTAACATTTAAGTCTTTAATCCATCTTGAATTAATTTTTGTATAAGGTGTAAGGAAGGCATCCAGTTTCAGCTTTCTACATATGGCTAGCCAGTTTTCCCAGCACCATTTATTAAATAAGGAATCCTTTCCCCATTTCTTGCCTTTGTCAGGTTTGTCAAAGATCAGATGGTCGTAGATGTGTGGTGTTATTTCTGAGGCCTCTGTTCTGTTCCATTGGTCTATATCTGTGTTTTGGTACCAGAACCATGCTGTTTTGGTTACTGTATCTTTGTAGTATAAGTTGAAGTCAGGTAGCCTGATGCCTCCAGCTTTGTTCTTTTGGCTTAGGATTGTCTTGGCAAAGTGGGCTCTTTTTTGGTTCCATATGAACTTTAAAGTAGTTTTTTCCAATTCCGTGAAGAAAGTCATTGGTAGCTTGATGGGGATGGCATTGAATCTATAAATTACCTTGGGCAGTATGGCCATTTTCACGATATTGATTCTTCCTATCCATGAGCATGGAATGTTCTTCCATTTGTTTGTGTCCTCTTTTATTTCGTTGAGCAGTGGTTTGTAGTTCTCCTTGAAGAGGTCCTTCACATCCCTTGTAAGTTGGATTCCTAGGCATTTTACTCTCTGTAGCAACTGTGAATGGGAGTTCACTCATGATTTGGCTGTTTGTCTGTTATTGGTGTATAAGAATGCTTGTGATTTTTGCACATTGGTTTTGTATCCTGAGACTTTGCTGAAGTTGCTTATCAGCTTAAGGAGATTTTGGGCTGAGACAATAGGGTTTTCTAAATATACAATCACATCATCTGCAAACAGGGACAATTTGACTTCCTCTTTTCCTTATTGAATACCCTTTGTTTCTTTCTCTTGCATGATTGCCCTGGCCAGAACTTCCAATACTGTGTTGAATAGGAATGGTGAGAGAGGGCATCCCTGTCTTGTGCCAATTTTCACAGGGAATGCTTCCAGTTTTTGCCCATTCATTAAGATATCGGCTGTGGGTTTGTCATAAATAGCTCTTATTATTTTGAGATACGTTCCATCAATAGCTAGTTTATTGAGAGTTTTTAGAATGAAAGGCTGTTGAATTTTGTTGAAGGCCTTTTCTGCATTTATTGAGATAATCATGTAGTTTTTGTCTTTGGTTCCATTTATATGATGGATTACGTTTATTGATTCGTGTATGTTGAACCAGCCTTGCATCCCAGGGGTGAAGCCAACTTGATCTTGGTGGATAAGCTTTTTGATGTGCTTGCTGCTGGATTCGGTTTGCCAGTATTTTATTGAGGAATTTTTGCATTGATGTTCATCAGGGATATTGGTCTAAAATTCTCTTTTTCTCTTGCGTCTCTGCCAGGCTTTAGTATCAGGATGATGCTGGCCTCATAAAATGAGTTAGGGGGGATTCCCTCTTTTTCTATTGATTGGAATAGTTTCAGAAGGAATGGTACCAGCCCCTTTTTGTACCTCTGGTAGAATTTGGCTGTCAATTCGTCTGGTCCTGGGCTTTTTTTGGTTGGTAGGCTATTAATTATTGCCTCAATTTCAGAGCCTGTTATTGGTCTGTTCAGAGATTGAACTTTTTCCTGGTTTAGTCTTGGGAGCGTGTATGTGTCCAGGAATTTATCCATGTCTTCTAGATTCTGTAGTTTATTTGCATAGAGGTGTTTATAGTATTCTCTGATGGTAGTTTGTATTTCTGTGGGATCAGTGGTGCTATCCCCTTTATCATTTTTGATTGCATCTATTTGATTCTTCTCTCTTTTCTTCTTTATTAGTCTGCTAGCAATCTATCAATTTTGTTGATCTTTTCAAAAAACCAGCTTCTGGATTCATTGATTTTTTGAAGGGTTTTTTGTGTCTCTATTTCCTTCAGTTCTGCTCTGATCTTAGTTATTTCCTGCCTTCTGCTAGCATTTGAATTTGTTTGCTCTTGCTTCTCTAGTTCTTTTAATTGTGATGTTAGGGTGTCGATCTTAGATCTTTCATGCTTTCTCTTGTGGGCATTTAGTGCTATAAATTTCCCCCTGCACACTGCTTTAAATGCGTCGCAGACATTCTGGTATGTTGTGTCTTTGTTCTCATTGGTTTCAAAGAACATCTTTATTTCTGCCTTCATTTCATTATGTACCCAGTAGTCACTCAGGAGCAGGTTGTTCAGTTTCCATATAGTTGGGCAGTTTTGAGTGAGTCTCTTTATACTGAGTTCTAGTTTGATTGCACTGTGGTCTGAGAGACAGTTTGTTATAATTTCTGTTCTTTTACATTTGCTGAGGAGTGCTTTACTTCCAACTATGTGGTCAATTTTAGAATAAGTATGATGTGGTGCCAAGAGGAATGTATATTCTGTTGATTTGGGGTGGAGAGTTCTGTAGATATCTATTAGGTCTGCTTGGTGGAGAGATGAGTTCAAGTCCTGGATATCCTTGTTAACTTTCTGTCTCATTGATCTGTCTAATGTTGACAGTGGGGTATTAAAGTCTCCCATGATTATTGTCTGGGAGTCTAAGTATCTTTGTAAGTCTCTAAGGACTTGCTTTATGAATCTGTGTGCTCTTTTATTGGGTATGTATATATTTAGGATAGTTAGCTCTTCTTGTTGAATTGATCCCTTTACCATTATGTAATGGCCTCCTTTGTCTCTTTTGATCTTTGTTGGTTTGAAGTCTGTTTTATCAGAGACTAGGATTGCAAGCCCTGCCTTTTTTGTTTTCCATTTGCTTGGTAGATCTTCCTCCATCCCTTCATTTTGAACCTATGTATGTCTCTGCACATGAGATGGGTCTCCTGAATACAGCACACTGATGGGTCTTGACTCTTTATCCAATTTGCCAGTCTGTGTCTTTTAATTGAAGCATTTAGCCCATTTACATTTAAGATTAATATTGTTTTGTGTGAACTTGATCCTGTCATTATGGTGTTAGCTGGTTATTTTGCTCGTTAGTTGATGCAGTTTCTTCCTAGCATCAATGGTCTTTACATTTTGGCATGTTTTTGCAGTGGCTGGTACCAGTTGTTCCTTTCCACGTTTAGTGCTTACTTCAGGAGCTCTTGTAGGGCAGGCCTGCTGGTGACAAAATCTCTCAGCATTTGCTTGTCTGTAAAGGATTTTATTTCACCTTCACTTATGAAGCTTAATTTGGCTGGATATGAAATTCTGGGTTGAAAATTCTTTTCTTTAAGAATGGTGAATATTGTCCCCCACTCTCTTCTGGCTTGTAGAGTTTCTGCTGAGATATCTGCTGTTAGTCTGATGGGCTTCACTTTGTAGGTGACCCAACCTTTCTCTCTGGCTGCCCTTAACATTTTTTCCTTCATTTCAACTTTGGTGAATCTGACAATTATGTGTCTTGGAGTTGCTCTTCTTGAGGAATATCTTTGTGGTGTTCTCTGTATTTCCTGAATTTGAATGTTGGCCTGCCTTGCTAGGATGGGGAAGTTCTCCTGGATAATATCCTGCAGAATATTTTCCAACTTGGTTCCATTCTCCCCGTCACTTTCAGGTACACCAATCCAATGTAGATTTGGTCTTTTCACATAGTCCCATATTTCTTGGAGGCTTTGTTTGTTTCTTTTTACTCTTTTTTCTCTAAACTTCTCTTCTCACTTCATTTCATTCGTTTGGTCTTCAACCACTGATACCCTTTCTTCCAGTTGATCGAATCAGTTACTGAAGCTTGTGCATTTGTCACGTAGTTCTTGTGCCATGGTTTTCAGCTCCATCAGGTCATTTAAGGACTTCTCTACACTGTTTATTCTAGTTAGCCATTCCTCTAATCTTATTTCAAGGTTTTTAGCTTCTTTGTGATGGGTTTGAACTTCCTCCTTTAGCTCGGAGAAGTTTGTTCGTCTGAAACTTTCTTCTCTCAACTTGTCAAAGTCATTCTCCATCCAGCTTTTTTTCATTGCTGGTGAGGAGCTGCATTCCTTTGGATGGGGAGAGGTGCTCTGATTTTTAGAATTTTCAGCTTTTCTGCTCTGTTTTTTCCCCATCTTTGTGGTTTTATCTACCTTTGGTCTTTGATGATGGTGATGTACAGATGGGGTTTTGGTGTAGATGTCCTTTCTCTTAGTTAGTTTTCCTTCTAACAGTCAGGACCCTCAGCTGAAGGTCTGTTGGAGTTTGCTGGAGGTCCACTCCAGACCATGTTTGCCTGGGTATCAGCAGCAGAGGCTGCAGAACAGCAAATATTGCTGAACAGCGAATGTTGCTGCCTGATCGTTCCTCTGGAAGCTTCATCTCAGAGGGGTACCCGGCTGTGTGAGGTGTCAGTCTGCCCCTACTGGGGGATGCCTCCCAGTTAGGCTACTCGGGGGTCAGGGACCCACTTGAGGAGGCAGTCTGTCCGTTCTCAGATCTCAAACTCCATGCTGGGGGAACCACTACTCTCTTCAAAGCTGTCAGACAGGGACATTTAAATCTGCAGAGGTTTCTGCTGCCTTTTGTTTGGCTATGCCCTGCCTGCAGAGGTGGAGTCTATAGAGGCAGGCAGCCCTCTTTGAGCTGTGGTGGGCTTCACCCAGTTCGAGCTTCCCAGCTGCTTTGTTTACCTACTCAAGCATCAGCAATGGCGGGTGCCCCTCCCCAAGCCTCACTGCTGCCTTGCAGTTAGATCTCAGACTGCTATGCTAGCAATGAGCAAGGCTACATGGGCGTGAGACCCTCCAAGCCAGGTGTGGGATATAATCTCCTGGTGTGCCATTTGCTAAGACCCTTGGAAAAGCGCAGTATTAGGGTGAGAGTGACCCAATTTTCCAGGTGCTGTCTGTCATGGCTTCCCTTGGCTAGGAAAGGGAATTCCCTGACCCCTTGCACTTCCTGGGTGAGGCAATGCTTCACCCTGCTTTGGCTCTTGCTCAGTAGGCTGTACCCACTGTCCTGTACTCACTGTCCAACACGCCCCAGTGAGATGAACCCAGTACCTCAGTTGGAAATGCAGAAATCACCCATCTTCTGCGTCGCTCATGCTGGGAGCTGTAGACTGGAGCTGTTCCTATTCGGCCATCTTATTTATGCTCTAGATTTTCATATCATAGAATAAATAAATCCTGATGGAATATTCCTGATGCAATATAGAAATTAAAGGTAAAATCAGATTTACAAGAAAAGGAAGTGAATATTTGTCAAATCAAAAGAGAAATGTGACGAGGGAGAAGTGTAGTTCTATATCTTAGATGATGCTTGCAGAAAAATACAAGGAACTGTCCAGGTATTGTACACAGGATAAAGTTTTTTAAAGTGCCCATAATATATATCTAAAGGAAATGAATTCAATATGTCACAGAAATATCTACACTTTTATGTTTATTGCAGCAGTATTCACAATAGCCAAGATATGGAATCAACCTATGTGTCCAGCAACAGATGAATGGATTTTAAAATGTGGTATGTATACACAATTAAATACCACTAAACCATAAAATCTTGTCATTTGTGGCAACATGGATGAACTAGGAGGACATTATGTTAAGTGATATAAGCCAAGCACAGACAGACAAATTCCACATGATCTCACTCCTATGTAGAATCTAAAAAAGCTGATCTCATAGAAGTAGAGAGTGGAATAGTGAGTACCAGAGTCAGGGGAGTGTAGAGGAGAGAGAGAGAGAAAGAGAGAGAGAGAGCTGTTCAATGGGTGCAAAATTACAGTGAGACAGGAGGAATAAATTCTGGTGTTCTATTGCATAGTAAGATGACTATTTATATCTTAAAATAGCTAGAAGACATGATTTTCAATGTTCTTACCAGAAAGTATTGATAAATATTTGAGGTGATCAATATGCTAATTACTGAGTTGACATTATGTGATGTATACATGTACCAAAACATCACAGTGTACCCCATAAATATATATAATTATTGTCAATTAAAAACAAAATAAATTAACTGTCCATAAAAGAATTAGCTAATTAGCTATAATCTATTTAAAATGTCAATGATTAAAAATTATAAAATAATTGGCTGAGCACGTGGCTCATTCCTGTAATCCCAGCACTTTGGGAGGCCAAGGTGGATAGATCACTTTTGGCCAGGAGTTCCAGACCAGCTTGGACAACATGGTGACACCCCATCTCTACAAAAATAAAATAAAATAATTGGCCGGGTGTGGTAGCACACTGCTGTATCCTAGCTACTTGGGAGGCTGAGGCACAAGAATCACTTGAGCCCTGGATGAGGAGGTAGCAGTGAGCTGAGATCACCCCACTGCAGTCCAGCCTGGGCAACAGAGACAAGACCCTGTCTCAAAACAAAACAAAAAAACAGAAAGAAGTTGGCTAACATAGAAACTGTAGTAAATGAAGTTAACAGATAAAACAAATGAAAGAAGGAAAAAAGAACTGAAATTAGCAAGTAAATACGTTACTATTGAAATTTACTACAAAATAATATTAATTACAATAATGATAAGTTATAATTTTAATAAATTACTGTTTTCAAATAAGAAAAGTTTTAAATCAAATATTTAAATAAGTAATAGCTTTTATAAATCAAATGTTAAAAATTTTCAGTACAGTATGGTAAATATAATTAATAATAACATATACTTGAAATTTGCTGAGGTAGTAGATCTTAAGTGTCCTCATCACACACACACACAACATGATGAATATGTTAGGTGATGAATGTGTTAATTGGCTTGATTGTGGGAATCATTACACAAGGTATACTTACACCAAAACACCATGTTGTACACTTTAAATAATAGAAATTTTTAAATCTGTAAATCATACCTCAATATAAAATGTCAAAAGGTTTGTTTCAATTGATCTATTCTTTGAAAATGCTTTCAAAACACATGAAAAAAATATACGTGGGTGTGTAAACAACATTTTCCTCCGGATACCACCTGATTTCCCAACTCCACTCCTCCGACTAACCTTCCCAGGGTGATTTTTTATACACAGTATACCTAATTCCCCTTCTTGTGTTTCTTCTCCAACCTACTCTTATCTCTCATTTCTGTTCCATTAATTCTACTAAACCATATATTCCCTCATCGGTCAAGGTCACCAGTGACTTCTGTTTTCAGATTCACTAGGATAGTTTGGTCTTCCTTCCCTGAAAGTACCACCGTCCTTTCCTCATTAGTCTTTCCCTGATTCTTCCCTATTTCGCCTTCTAACTGCACTGGCTATCGGCCTCAGGGTGTTTTGCAGACTCTATTATTCAGCCCTTCCTTTAACTGCTGAGGGTCTGCAGGATACAGTTTATGTCCTCATCACATTGTCGCCTCTATTTATGTGACTACATCCATTCCTGTACCCTGATAATCAGACATAAAATAAAGAATCCCAAATTAACACCTTCCCTCATGACATTCTAGACACATAATTCCCACCTGCCAATAAGACATGTACTTACGTATCTCCCATGCACCTTAGGAAGGATATCTAATATTTTTCCCTTCCAAGCACCATTTATACCTAAAGCTTCTGATGTGAGAACATCACTTTTCTTTACTTCTCTTTGTAGCATTTAACATAATTGAAATAATATAAATATTTGTCCTGTTTTTACGTCTCTTTCCCTCTTAGACTGAGAGAAACTGTGTTTGCTTTATTCACCTGTATTTCTTTAAGAAAATCCCACAGTTTTCCATTTACTCAATTTATACGTATAATAGGAATGAAATGAATGAGTTAATACATTTTACCATATTTTCAATTTGGTTTACCAAAAGAGAAAGTAGACATTGTTTATAGAATAGAAACATTTATAGAGTATTCTTTGATATGAATTTAATAAAACAAAATGCAAACTTAATATGAAAAAGTGAATGTTTTATAACTTTTAATTCAATGTGAAGATGAACATATAAAATATATAAATATCATAAATACAAGGCATGAAAAAAAAGAAGGAAGATAAATAAACAGCATCAGGGCAGTTATCTCTGAGTTATGGATGCCCCAGGGGCTGAATGTTTTTGACATACACTTGCTTTATGCTATTAATAAAGTATTTGCTAAAACTAATTCAATAATTTCTGATAAAACAGAAATGAGCTTTTTGAATATCCAAAGTCACATGTACAAGTGTGATATGGCAGATTAGTCAATGAGAATCATTTCATGATGAGCCCAGGTCTTCATCCTTACTTCTCAATCTTTCTTGCAAACTTGTGGATGAAAAGGATCTCATGATTTCCACTCTGACAACTTCCCAGGCACAATCTTTATTTCTTCTCTTTCAGGTAGAGATGGATTCCCGGAAATACCTCCTCAAGGCCAGTGTAGAGCCCTCAATCACCCCCTGCCCCAGCTTCTCCCTCTCTCATCTCCTGCACCAAGCAGGTCTCCAGGTGTTCCAGTTGCTGATGACGTACAGTGTGGAGTTGGTCCAGGAAGGTCATGTTCAATGCAGCAGAGGAGCGCTCTGTGTGAGAAGCTGAAGAGCTGCTGTAGCACGTCATAGAGGAAAGACATAACCTGGGCCTTCTGCAACTGGCTGACTTCCACCATCTCCTGGGGGAATCTGAAATCACTTCTGTCCTTCAGACACAAGAAGGGAGAGATTCTCCTCATTTGGCCCAGAAGCACCAAGGTGTTCCTGCCTAGCAGGCCATCGTTCTGAGGCAGGTCACATCCTAGAGATCCAGAAAAGCCACAGCTGCACACCTCTAGGGCTGCCAGTAGAGGGAAGAGGAGACATTGGGAAATCGGGATGCTTTTGGCCTGGCTGAGCTGAGGTCTTCATAGAACCTTGGATCCTAGGTTCTATGAAGACATTCTATCTATGCATGGCTTTAATGGAGCACAAACAGTTTTCATTTTTCTGAGCATTTCTCTAAATTTTTAATTCCACTTATTGTTTTCATTTACATGTCTTCTACATCAGCATCCACAACCTTTTGGCCACCAGTTTGGTGGAAGATAATTTTTCCACGAAAAATGGGGTCAGGGAGGGAATGTTTTTAGAGGCATTAGATTCTTATTAGGAGACCACAACCTAGATCCTTCGCATCTGCACTTCACAATAGGGTTCCTGCTCTTTTGAGAATCTAATGCCACTGCTGATCTGACAGGAGGCGGAGCTCAGGCGTTAATGCTGGTTGGTTGGCCTGCTTGCCTCCTGCTGTGCGGCCCTGTTCCTACCAGGCCAGGACAGTACCCCGGTCCATGGTTGGGGGTTGAAAAACCTTCTTCTATATGACCTAAAAGGAGGTCATCACTCTACACTCTTGATTTTTGCAATAGAAGTTCAATATTCCCAGTAAACTTAAGATATATCAATCCAAATGGATATTGATCGATCAGATGAGAAACATCTTTGTGCTACTGTTAGAAGTATATACTTTTAGTCCAGATCCTAGCCTCCAATTTTACCCTCCATTTTGCATAGGAAATCAGGATCCCTGGGCCCTATGGGTTTCTGTATTCAGTTAGGGAATTACCTATCTCTGGAAATTAAACTTTTTAGGACTATCTTTGTTTGATATTTGATTCACAGAAGATGTTGATGGTTATTAGTGAAAGAACTTCTCTGGTGCTTCCCTCCTTCTAGAATATATTCATTCAGGTTCATGTGGTTATGCTTCCCTGGGGGCTCAAGCTTAGATCAATGAACATTGCCTTTTTTGCATTATTTTCTTACTGGAGAAATATAGCACTCCTCAGGCTGTGCCAATACCCCTAAAAGAAATTCTGTTGGTTTGTTTTTTTTTTCTTTTTTAAGGTGCATATGGGTGTGGAAATTTTAATCTTAAAATAATG
Source organism: Pongo abelii (assembly GCF_028885655.2). Taxonomy (NCBI): domain Eukaryota; kingdom Metazoa; phylum Chordata; class Mammalia; order Primates; family Hominidae; genus Pongo; species Pongo abelii. The sequence continues at coordinate 36,670,846 of NC_071998.2, forward strand.
TTATTTCCTCAGCAGTGATGACTCACAAGGTATTTATCACATCAAGTCATTCCCTAAGTACAGGCTCACCACATCCTGATGACTTCAGAACTCCTTTCCCAAGGAGGTTCTTGCTTCTTTGTTGCCAAAACAATAAATCCTTTGTGACCTTTGCCCTTGCTCCTAGAATATTTGGGTGAAGGAGTATATGTTCTCAGTGGTGACCTCCTCTTCTTCTGACCCATGCCCTAGGTATCAAAGGCTCAACAGTCCTAGAACGCTGATAACAAAGGTTTGTTTTGTCTAAGTAGGTAAAGGAATTATCCAGTTGTAATCATTTTATCTTCAGTAGTTAAATAATTTTTACTTCACCAAGTACAGCTTTTATTCTGTCTTTAACTCTTTTGCTATCTTTAATTCTTTTAAACTATTGAACAGTTTTTATGCTTAAAATTTCTGAGCTATGCACAGGAGAGTCAAAGATGCTGCTGCCTCTCTTTAGAGGCTATATTACAGAAACTGGTGACCCTCAGTTGTTCACTAGCTCGGTGTGATCTGTTGAAGTTTCTTACATCTCTGTCTACATGAAACTTTGACGGTGCAGGGCAGTGAGCCCCATGCTATCACATTAAACAGTCATAGCCATCTTTCCTTTACTGATTTGTGATTCTTCATTTTAAATTTAAAGCTCAACAACAAATGAATTTTTAGAACACCTTTTTAACGTAGTGGTTTACTGGGCAAAGTTTGTCTTGCTGCTACCACATTACATTCTAATTCATGATGAAGTAACACAAACAAAGGAAAGTAAAAGAAAGGCAAAAGAGCTACACCGATTTTCTCTATAATTTCCAAAATTCGTGTTTTTCTTGTTTCTCGTTTCAACTTTTGTAGAAACTACTACTTGACAGTTGTTTGTAGGGAGAAAGAAAACAGAAGCAATTCTGATTCTCATGAAAGTGAAATAAGGGGAGTGACTTTCCCCTTACTAACTGCAAAGTGTAAGTTAGCAGACTTCAATGCAGCAAAAACTGGGGACTAGAGAGTTTTCAAAGATCAGCTACTTGACTTTCTTTCACTTTATCCACATGTGATCAGCTCTGGAGAGAAGGCAGAAGTCACACCAACCAACTCCCAAAAGATTGACAACCAGGCTGCAGTTGCTAGAACACCAACAAAGCTCTCTGGCAGGATATTAGACATTAAGCTTGTCTGAAGACTCTACCTAGTTAATAAATTCACCCAGGCAATGATAAGAGAGCCTTGAGAAACCTGGAATTAATAGAAATAGAATTGGATGATCCTAAAAGTTTCTATTTTAATCTGGATGATGATATTAATAATAATACTAATATTAAAAATGAAAACACCAACATTTATTGCATGCCTAATAGGAACCATCCACTGTTTTAAGATTTTCTTTTTTGAGACAGGGTCTTACTGTGTTACCTAGGCTGGAGTACGGTGGTATGATCACGGTTCACTGCAACCTGACCTCCTGGGCTCAAGCCGTCCTTTTACTTCAGTCTCTTGAGTAACTGGGACCACAAGCATGCACAACCATGCTTGGCTAATTTTTCAAATTTTTTGTAGAGACAGGGTTTCAACATGTGCCCAGGCTGGTCCCGTGCTCCTGGGCTCAAGCGATCATCCTGCCTCAGTGTTCCAAAGTGCTGGGATTACAGGCATCAGCCACCATGCCAGGCTGTTTTAAGATATTTTAAAAATACTAACTCCGTCTTCTCAATAACACTATTTGGATTACACCCTTTTATACAACTGTTTGGAGAGAAATATAAATCTGGAGGGATGAACTATTCTGACCACACCAATTGTGCAAGGTGAAAACTTCAGGGAGAATCAATATAATAGCTTTTCTGGAAAGGTCCTTTAAAGGAAGTGGGGGATAGATATGAACATAGAAAGTAAAGAAGAGGACATCAAATCAATGGAGCAGGGAGAGTGAGATGACTAGGATTCTGAGATGCATTTTGAATGTCAAATGGTTGCTCTCTATTGCTTTACAGAGCAACAGGGGGTGTAGTGTAAATGAATTGAACTGACTGTCTTTAAGTTCACTGGAAAAGTAGATGAAATATATTCCGTTTTTTTTTTTTTTGAGACAGAGTCTTGCTTTGTCACCCAGGCTGGAGTGCAGTGGCGCAATCTCAGCTAACTGCAACCTCCACCTCCTGGGTTCAAGTGATTCTCGTGCCTCAGCCTCTGGAGTAGCTGGGACTATCAGTGCACACCACTACACCTGGCTAATTTTTGTATTTTTATTAGAGACAGGGTTTTACCATGTTGGCCAGGCTGGTCTTGAACCCCTGGCCCTAAGTGATCTGCCTGCCTCAGCCTCCCAAAGTGCCAGGATTACAGGTGTGAGCCTCTGCACCTGGCCAACAAAATATCTTTTAAGTAGTAAAATGAAGTAGATTTGTCTGCCAATTAAAAAAATAAATCATAACATTTAATTAGCGATTTCTTCAAAAATATACTAAAACAACTCTATTAACCCATCAACTGCAAACTCCTGGAAGCCAATTTATTTTTTACTCCTGAGTTTTCTTGTGTATTTAAGAATAAAGAGAAAACAACTAATAATTTCTGGGACAGCCCAGCCATATGGACTCTGACTTTCTCCTCCTTCAGGACTCACAGGTCAGCCTGCTGCTCTTATTGCCAAGGAGAAGGATATGTCTATCCCCAGCCCATTCAGGACTTAATCTTGTGTCCTGATTGTGTCCAGTGAAGAATCTCTTCCCCTGTCTCTTTAGGTCCATTGGTTGAGTTGTGAGTACTGAAAAGATCATTCATATGACCAAGATTGTGATGCTTAGATGTTTATCCCCAGCAAACATGTAAACTATAGAAATCTCAGTTGTCTCCACCAACCATCTAAACTGTATAGCATCTAAGTAGCCTGAGGCTTTCACCAGATGCCCAGTCTTCCAGCCAGCAGCACTGTGAGCCAAATAAACATTTTTTTCTTTATAAATTACTCAGCCTCAGGTATTCCTTGATAGTGAAACTGAACCCAGGTTCAGCTGCTCACCTCTCGAAAACCAAACTCAAGAGAAGAGAGTTGTTGAGGGGGAAAGCAGGTGCATTAGGAAAGCCTGCAAACTGAGAAGACGGTAGACTAGTATCTTCAAATACCATCTTAAGACAGTACAAATTTCAGGCTCTTTTTATGTTTAGGGCAGGCAGAAAAGGAGGGGGTCAGGATGAATAGGTGACCATCAATAGCAGACAACTGGGCACCAGCACAGGTCCAAGGAATTTGAAAAATTCTTTGTTCTTAGTCAGGTCACAATGCTCCTATGAATCTTTAAGGTAACATAGTTAGTTGTTTACATTCTTCTCCTTTAATCTCAGAGTTAGTTTTAAAAATTACATGATTGCTGTTTTTGCACGTTATCTCTGCTCTAAAATTATCCCAACCTACATGCAGGAATGGGTGTAGGCCCCGTAAACAAAATGGAGTTAGTTATGTTAGGCATTTTGCTGTCTCACTGCTACAATTGCAACACAAAATGAATGCTTTTAAAGGGCTGCTTGCCAAGGAAGGTCTGGCTTTAACTACAGACTCAGCTACATTGCTTAGTATGGTTGTCTTTGGCTGTGTATGGTTGTCTATTGTTGGCATTACAATAGATGATATTTTCCAGTCATAATAATAGAAGGTTACATCAAAAAATAAATGTTTACAAAGTGAAAATGGTGAGGAACACCTCTTATAACCAAGCAGTTCCAAAACAAACAGAAACAAATATGGTGGGCGCACTGAGCACTTTCATACAGTGTTGTGCATCTGTATAAGTATCATATGCTTTATGAATTTTTGTTTTGCAATCATTTGTACTCCTTCATTCGTTTATTCATTTTCCAATGCACTTATTCCGTTTCAGGGTCAAGGGTGGCAGGAACTTATCCTCACAGATCAGGGTGTAAGGTGGAAACCCCCACTGGACAGGAAGCTATTTAATCACAGGGCACATTCAAACACACACACACACACTCACTGAGACTGGAGAAATTTAGACAAACCAATTAACTGAATGCGCACATATTTGGGATGCAGGAGGAAACTGAAGTACCTGGAGAAAACTCATGCAGGTGTGGGGAGAACTCCACACAGACAAGGCCCTGCTGGGCAGTCAGTTTCTTCTCTCATCAATGTTACAAGGAAATAACATAGAATGAAATGACGTTACTGGGGGTCTTCCTGTGACCCTTCTGTTCAAGAATTGTCTTCGTATTGTTGGTCTTTAAAGGAGGCTGCATCATGAGCAGAATTTAAGAGATCCCTTGGACTGCATTGTCCCCACGAATAATTTTCCCTGCACTGTGATGACTTGCTGGGTTCTAGGAAGAAATCAAAAGTTTGCATCTGGGAATGGACTAACCCCCTTCCTTCCCAACACTCTGCAGGCTGCTGTGGTGTCCCTGTTACCCATGCCATGGACACTAATGTTGGCCACAGCTCAACAGAACTCTGTGTTCTCAGAATCCACTTCAATCTTCTCGCCTTCTGGTAAGAATGATCTGAACAGTTGACTTAATGCTGCTTGTTGGTATTATTCCATCTCCTGAGTACCTGACACTGATGTCTATGCTTTAAACATCTCTGTCCTCCTTCCACGTTCTCAGGCTACTGCTGGCTCTTCCAGCTTACTCTAGCGCATGATGTGTGCTTTCATTGTTTGAACAAATGAGAGTCCTGTGCCTGGTGCAGTCTCTTCCTGAAGGACTCAGAACATGGAAGCTTCTAAACAGAGTCACAGATGAGCTCCTGCATTCTTTATCAGCTCATTGGACATAGAGGTATAGGCGGGACTCCCTTCATTTACTGCATTTTGATGCCAGACTGGACATCAGTGGGTCTACACCCCTACAGCTCATGACTCACCTGGCAGGAAGGGTGGAAGTGAGGCAACATGCACACTCTTCCTTCTGGGGCTTGAAAAACAGGACTATCTCCAGAGGGTGCTGCATGGTGATACCTCGCCATGTCTCTGTGGGCACCGGGCACTGATCCCTGCCTCTCCACACCTTTTCTCAGGTGGACTAGATGTTCCTGGGTGGAGGTGGGCCTGGGAGCAGTAAAACCTGTCTCCTCAGTGGGACGAAGGGCAGGGCCAGCGGCCCAGCACTCAGTGCCCCCACCACTCCCCCTGCCTAGGTGCGTCCAAACCTGCTACTGGGTTCCCCAATACTGTAGATTATATATAACAAGTTGAAAACTGTGAGATAAGAAATGAGATATGGCTATTGTGATTTTTCAGGGGAGGGTGACAATATGAAGCCAAATCAGAACTTTTACATATAATATAAATATAGTATAAAGTATAATATAAACATAAGGAAAAAATTACATTAAAATGTAAGCAGTTACCCAAGAATGGAAGGGGTTCTAATATTTGAAAGGCTAATTAGGCAATCACAAAAGACAGAACCAAGTGAATTAAAAAATTTTCATGTTGTCCTGACACTAAACTGGTTCCCTACAATTGGTGGAGGAGGAAAGGAAAAATGGTTTAACATGTAAATTAGGGCCCTCTAACCCATGAATAGAAGAGAAAAAATCTAATGGCTGGGTTTCTAACCTGAGTCAGAGAGTTGAGAGATCCCTGCTAAATTGAACACCTGCCCGGCTGCCTGAGCAACTGACCATGACTACTTCTTTAATTGCAATGTTGCCAAGATGCCTCTCAATTCTACCCTGTTGACACCTGTGGCAATCACTATGTTCTCTGAAGTTACTTTATTTATGTCAGTGCTCTCTCTAACTATTGAATCAAGATGGAACTGATGCAAGCTCATTCCTTATTCAAAGGGAAAGTAAGAATTTTCTTAATTATAAAGTCGAGGGGCATGATCTGATAGGAGGAATAAATTAGTAAAACTGACAACTTACGCTAAACAGTTAATGTACCTTCAATCAGGACAGTTTTCCTGATTTCCCTTGAAGTGCCACAGTCATATGGGGTGACTCTCACCTCCATGTGACCTGCAGTAAGTAGAGTGAGGGACCAGTCAGGAGGTCCTGGGAGGCTGCACAGGCTGGAGGCAAGGGACACCTCCTGCCCCTTTCTCTCCCCAGAGCTGCCCATTGTCCAAAGAGGACATGTCCTGCCTGAAGCTGGGAGTATCTCCCCTCTCTAAGACATGAAATTTAAAGAAATGGGCTCATTCCAGTGTTTGAGTCAGTTCTTTCCAGGAAATTTCCTCCTTTTAGAACTGAAGAAAAAGCTGGTGGAAGGAGACAGACTTATACAGAGAACAAACTTGCCCACTGTCTCTGGGCTTGGCAGGTACGTGGCTCTCTCACAGTGTGAAGTTACCCTCAATACCCCAAAAGCCAAAGAGATCAGGGAACTCAAGGCAAAAGAGAGCAGAGCTCCAGATGCAAGAAGGACCCACCCACGACTCTTGGGGCTCCTGAGGAAGACAGAAGACTCCATGTAGTGGGGGGTCTGTGGCACCTTTTTTTTTTTTCATTCTTCAAGGAATCCCAGGCTTTCTAGAAGTCTTCTCTACATCCCTCTGTAGAGGGAACTCTGACGTTTCTGCTTAGTAATTTTCCATCCACTGACCACTAAATGCAGAGGCAGGGGCTTGTCGATGATAAGAGAGACCTAGATGGAAGATTGAAGGTGGCAGAAGGAAAGAGGGGCAGAAGTAAATGGAAGAACAAGCCTTAGAGGAGCCAGACTGGGGAGGTCTTAAGCTTCCCAAAAAGGCCAGTAAAGTTTTACTTTTTTTTTTTTTTTACCGGTAAAAGTCATGCCTACAAGAAAGGAAGCAAACAGAGGAATCAAGTTTATAATTTAAAAAAGTTTAAGTTTACTGAAAAAAATTCCCATGGGATAATCAAGAGCCCAAGGAGAAAATCAGAAAGACTCAAAAAAATGGTACCCTGGATATCAGCTTTAAATTAAGCTATTATTTGACCACAGAGCTCTTTTAAAAAAATACTTTTAAATCCCTTATCAGATTTCAGCAAGAAAAAACAACGAATATTTCTTTTTATTATTATTATTATTATTATTATTATTATTATACTTTAGGCTCTATGGTACATGTGCGCAACGTGCAGGTAAGTTACATATGTATACATGTGCCATGCTGGTGCGCTGCACCCACCAACTCGTCATCTAGCATTAGGTATATCTCCCAATGCTATCCCTCCACCCTCCCCCCACCCCACAACAGTCCCCGAAGTGTGATGTTCCCCTTCCTGTGTCCATGTGTTCTCATTGTTCAATTCCCACCTATGAGTGAGAATATGCGGTGTTTGGTTTTTTGTTCTTGCGATAGTTTACTGAGAATGATGATTTCCAATTTCATCCATGTCCCTACAAAGGACATGAACTCATCATTGTTTATGGCTGCATAGTATTCCATGGTGTATATGTGCCACATTTTCTTAATCCAGTCTATCATTGTTGGACATTTGGGTTGGTTCCAAGTCTTTGCTATTGTGAATAATGCTGCAATAAACATACGTGTGCATGTGTCTTTATAGCAGCATGATTGATAGTCCTTTGGGTATATGCCCAGTAATGGGATGGCTGGGTCAAATGGAATTTCTAGTTCTAGATCCCTGAGGAATCGCCACACTGACTTCCACAAGGGCTGAACTAGTTTACAGTCCCACCAACAGTGTAAAAGTGTTCCTATTTCTCCACATCCTCTCTAGCACCTGTTGTTTCCTGACTTTTTAATGATTGCCATTCTAATTGGTGTGAGATGGTATCTCATTGTGGTTTTGATTTGCATTTCTCTGATGGCCAGTGATGGTGAGCATTTTTTCATGTGTTTTTTGGCTGCATAAATGTCTTCTTTTGAGAAGTGTCTGTTCATGTCCTGTGCCCACTTTTTGATGGGGTTGTTCGTTTTTTTCTTGTAAATTTGTTGGAGTTCATTGTAGATTCTGGATATTAGCCCTTTGTCAGATGAGTAGGTTGCGAAAATTTTCTCCCATTTTGTAGGTTGCCTGCTCACTCTGATGGTAGTTTCCTTTGCTGTGCAGAAGCTCTTTAGTTTAATTAGATCCCATTTGTCAATTTTGGCTTTTGTTGCCATTGCTTTTGGTGTTTTAGACATGAAGTCCTTGCCCATGCCTATGTCCTGAATGGTAATGCCTAGGTTTTCTTCTAGGGTTTTTATGGTTTTAGGTCTAACATTTAAGTCTTTAATCCATCTTGAATTGATTTTTGTATAAGGTGTAAGGAAGGGATCCAGTTTCAGCTTTCTACATATGGCTAGCCAGTTTTCCCAGCACCATTTATTAAATAGGGAATCCTTGCAAGATTAATAAAGAAAAAAAGAGAGACGAATCAAATAGATGCAATAAAAAATGATAAAGGGGATATCACCACCGATCCCACAGAAATACAAACTACCATCAGAGAATATTACAAACACCTCTACGCAAATAAACTAGAAAATCTAGAAGAAATGGATAAATTCCTCAACACATACACCCTCCCAAGACTAAACCAGGAAGAAGTTGAATCTCTGAATAGACCAATAACAGGAGCTGAAATTGTGGCAATAATCAATAGCTTACCAACCAAAAAAAGTCCAGGACCAGATGGGTTCACAGCCGAATTCTACCAGAGGTACAAGGAGGAGCTGGTACCATTCCTTCTGAAACTATTCCAATCAATAGAAAAAGAGGGAATCCTCCCTAACTCATTTTATGAGGCCAGCATCATCCTGATACCAAAGCCTGGCAGAGACACAACAAAAAAAGAGAATTTTAGACCAATATCCTTGATGAACATTGATGCAAAAATCCTCAATAAAATACTGGCAAACAGAATCCAGCAGCACATCAAAAAGCTTATCCACCATGATCAAGTGGGCTTCATCCCTGGGATGCAAGGCTGGTTTAATATACGCAAATCAATAAATGTAATCCAGCATATAAACAGAACCAAAGACAAAAACCACATGATTATCTCAATAGATGCAGAAAAGGCCTTTGACAAAATTCAACAACCCTTCATGCTAAAAACTCTCAATAAATTAGGTATTGATGAGACGTATCTCAAAATAATAAGAGCTATTTATGACAAACCCACAGCCAATATCATACTGAATGGGCAAAAACTGGAAGCATTCCCTTTGAAAACTGGCACAAGACAGGGATGCCCTCTCTCAACACTTCTATTCAACATAGTGTTGGAAGTTCTGGCCAGGGCAATTAGGCAAGAGAAGGAAATAAAGGGTATTCAATTAGGAAAAGAGGAAGTCAAATTGTCCCTGTTTGCAGATGACATGATAGTATATCTAGAAAACCCCATTGTCTCAGCCCAAAATCTCCTTAAGCTGATAAGCAACTTCAGCAAAGTCTCAGGATACAAAATCAATGTACAAAAATCACAAGCATTCTTATACATCAATAACAGACAAACAGAGAGCCAAATCATGAGTGAACTCCCATTCACAATTGCTTCAAAGACAATAAAATACCTAGGAATCCAACTTACAAGGGATGTGAAGGACCTCTTCAAGGAGAACTACAAACCACTGCTCAAGGAAATAAAAGAGGATACAAACAAATGGAAGAACATTCCATGCTCATGGGTAGGAAGAATCAATATCATGAAAATGGCCATCCTTCCCAAGGTAATTTACAGATTCAATGCCATCCCCATCAAGTTACCAATGACTTTCTTCACAGAATTGGAAAAAACTACTTTAAAGTTCATATGGAACCAAAAAAGAGCCCACATCGCCAAGTCATTCCTAAGCCAAAAGAACAAAGCTGGAGGCATCACACTACCTGACTTCAAACTATACTACAAGGCTACAGTAACCAAAACAGCATCGTACTGGTACCAAAACAGAGCTATAGATGGTACCAAAACAGGAACAGAATAGAGCCGTCAGAAATAATGCCACATATCTACAACAACCTATATTTCTAATGTTGGAAACTTTCTTCTTTTTTTTTCTGTTCTTTTAAAACAAAGATACCTACCAAGCGACTCAGAACCAAAATCAAGTCTTTTATGACTTAACCAAGGATACATGAGACATCTTCAAAGAAATGCAAAGATGCAGCCCTCTCAAAATTCAGAGCTACCCCCACAAATAGCCAAAAGAAAGAAAGATTTAGATGCCTTGAGAGCTGGCAATAGGCAATATGTAAGCTTTTAATGGGCGCCTCCAACATTTGTTTGGCCCCCTTCACACACCAAAGTGTGTCCTGACAGGCAGCAAGCCAAGTTGGGTTCTCAAGACACAAAACAGGAAAATGACAGCTGTTCGTTGAAGGGAAAGGATCAATAACAAATGGGTCCCTGAAATCCAAATTTACATAAGACAACAGTTCAAACAAATGGTCTCCTGCTGACCTGCATTTGGAAAGTTTATAATTAAAAAAAGTTTAAGTTTACTGAAAATAATAAAGTTTAAGTTACTGAAAAAATAAAGGTAAATTTTTACCTTTAGTTCTTGACCAGAAACTACAGGCAGAGATTCAGAACTCACCTTGGTAAAAATTCTTACCTTTATTTGCCGGCTCTTTATCAGTTGTCCCAGGACCTCATCAATAGGTGAGTCAGGTGCTTCAGACATCCCATCTTCATCATCAGAACTATAGGGGCAGAAATAGTGTGATCTCTTTCCTTCCTATCAAAAGGGTCACAGCTGACACGCCTATAACAAGGCAGGTTAACAAGAGAGAAGCATAACACGTTTATTTAATCATCATTTTATATAACTATGGAAGCCTTCAAAATGAAGACCCAAAGTACAGGAAAAAACTATCCATTTTTATGCTTATGTTCCATGAGGAATGGGCAGCTGTGCAGAAATGTGATCAGACAAAATGGGCATCATCTAATGCTAATATTCTGAGTAGGGGAAACCCAGCAAGGCCTTCCTGGTCAGATACTTCTTGGCCTCTCCATGCACCATTCCTTCCTCTTGGGTATGTGGCAGAGCCGTTTTTGGAATGGGGGTCTTAGTGTCTACAATCAAACAAGGCAGGTCAGAGAATTTCTTTATGGCCAGTTCGCTTCTTACACACAAAGGTAAGGGAAAGTTCAAGTAATATTTTTAGATTTTTGTGGCTGGCTTTGGGGAGAAAGGGCTCTGGTTTCTATTACCAGCCTTGGGAAAGGGAGTTTCTAGTTTTTATGGCTAGCCTCGGGAGATGAGGGGTGACAAACAGGAGGGCAGGAGAAGGCCAGAGAGAAACTTTGCTTCTGAGGCTGCTTCTTTTATTTTATTTTATTTTTATCATTTATTTATTTATTTATTTATTTAATTATTATTATACTTTAGGTTTTAGGGTACATGTGCACAATGTGCAGGTTAGTTACATATGTATACATGTGCCATGCTGGTGTGCTGCACCCACTGACTCGTCATCTAGCATTAGGTATATCTCCCAATGCTATCCCTCCCCCCTCCCCCAACCCCACAACAGTCCCCAGAGTGTGATGTTCCCCTTCCTGTGTCCATGTGTTCTCATTGTTCAATTCCCACCTATGAGTGAGAATATGCGGTGTTTGGTTTTTTGTTCTTGTGATAGTTTACTGAGAATGATGATTTCCAATTTCATCCATGTCCCTACAAAGGACATGAACTCATCATTGTTTATGGCTGCATAGTATTCCATGGTGTATATGTGCCACATTTTCTTAATCCAGTCTATCATTGTTGGACATTTGGGTTGGTTCCAAGTCTTTGCTATTGTGAATAATGCTGCAATAAACATACGTGTGCATGTGTCTTTATAGCAGCATGATTTATAGTCCTTTGGGTATATACCCAGTAATGGGATGGCTGGGTCAAATGGTATTTCTAGTTCTAGATCCCTGAGGAATCGCCACACTGACTTCCACAAGGGTTGAACTAGTTTACAGTCCCACCAACAGTGTCAGATCTTCACTTTGGCGTATTATTTTCCGAGCTTCAATAGGAGTGAAGAATAAGATCCAGAAAAGCTGGGGAAGAAGGAGAGAACTGTGCTGGGTATTGGAATCAGCAAATGAATAGTATGTCTATTTCACTTAGGTTTAAGAAAATAAACTCTTCCAGAATTTTCTGTAAGATACTGTTTCCTGACTGATGTACAAATGAGACTTATCTTCAGTATGAAGGGTGACTTATTTTTCAGTTTTCTCCAGAATACTCCAAGAATTCTGCTTTTTATATTATATATGTTACGGAGATTTAGGAGAGTATTCCCTTTTCTGTTCTTTCTTTCTTTTTTTTTTTTTTTTTTGACGGAGTCTCACTCTGTCACCCAGGCTGGAGTGCAGTGGCGCCATCTCAGTTCACTGCAACCTCTGTCTCCAGGGTTCAAGAGATTCTCCTGTGTCAGCCTCCCAAATAGCTGGGATTACAGGCACCCATCACCACGCCTGGCTAATTTTTGTATTTTTAGTAGGGATGGGGTTTACAATGTTGGCCAGGCTGGTGTTGAATTCTTGAACTCAAGTGATCCACCCACCTTGGCTTCCAAAGTGCTGGGATTACAGGCGTGAGCCACTGCACCCAGTCCCTTTTTTAATGTACATATATTAATTAAGGAAATAATAACCATATATTTATAAAATAAGAAAATGACTGTATATATACATATGTGTGTATATATGTGTGTATATATATCACAATGTGTGATATACATATGTGTGTATATATGTACATATATATATATATATATCACAATGTGTGGCCTGAGGGATACATGAAGAGACTCCTCTGCAATTTCAGGCTCTTCCTTGCTGCTCACTCAAGAATTCACACAGACTTCCTGTTGGAACATCTCAATGAAAATATGTTGCTGATTACAAAAATACACCTCAAATCATACCAGAATTGATATACTTTGAATGAATAAACCTCACTAGCTCTCTGGTAACAATACTATTCTTTCACACTCGTTAGCTCTTATGAGACTTCTCTCTTTTGATACCAAGACAGAGTTTTTACTATTAAGTGGAAGAACTGTCAAGATCATAATTCAAAGTGACAATGAGAATATTATTTTATTTGTTAATGTTTGAAGTCTAATAATAGGAATGATCTGTGAAACTAAGATTGTACCATTAATAGTTGTTTAATGCACTATTAAACACGAACTTGTTCTGAATACTATTAAGTTCCAGTCAAGATTGGTCGGTCTGCCTGTCCCCTGGAGTCCCATACGTTGTATGTGGAGAGGGTGTTCCTAGAGGCTGGTCTGCACAGTGGTCTATAGGCAAGGAATACCTCTCTCTCTATATCCCTATAACTGTCAATCCCAAAAAATGCATGCCCTGATGGAAGCTAGAAACTGATTCTCTTTGTAATAGACCAAGGGTAAGGAACAGGCTTATGACAGCATTAGCATCTTTTCTTGCCAAGAAGTATAATTTTTGCAGCATAAAGAGAAATGCCCAGAAGTGATGGGTTTCTGCATAGATCAGAAATCGGCCCTCCAGTCTTGGTGGCTGCCCTTGTCACCTTTGGCTACCAGGGCCTGTGATCCCCTGAGAGGTTTTCAGGAGACTGCACATAAACTACATTCTGCTTTCTCTTTCCTTTTCATTAAGTTACTATTACATCATACTTAACGGAAATTCAGGAAATCCTCTCTTGCAGATGGTTCTGCAAAACCTAGAAATTTTATTTCACTTCTGCTTAGCACTTGTGGCATTCTGATCTTTAGGGAAGCCATCAAGCTGAAACCACAACAGAACAGAAAACAGCTCTGTGTGAATGGGCAGGAAGGTGAAGGGAGTAAAGCCAGAGAGAGAATGTGCCAGGTGCCATAATCAGTCAAGAAACATCATGTGTCTTCTGCATATCAATCTGCATGATTATTCTCCTGTCTCAGGTATTTATACAAGCCACCATTTCCTGACTGAATATAAATAGGACACTTTGAAGTGAGGAATGACAATTTTTCAGCCTCTCGACAGTTTATGACAGAATCTGTGGATTTTTTTTTTAGGCCGCTTCCTTTGAAGGTCAATTCCTGAAAGGTATGACACCACAGATCCTAAAAATTTTATAGAAAGACAAATACTATTCCCATCTACAGTTGTATGAAGAAAAGGAGGAAAATACTTATCATCGTTTAACTCCTTGAGTAAGGTGTGATCTCAGCTTACTGCAATCTCCACCTCCTGGGTTCAAGCAATTTTCCAGCCTAAGCCTCCTGAGTAGCTGGGATTACAGGCACCCACCACCATGGCCAACTAATTTTTGTATTTTTAGTAGAGATGGGGTTTCACCATGTTGACCAGGCAACATGGTGGAAGATACTGTGGTAGGTGCTTTAAAGTGCATGTGTTCCTTTATGATCACAACTATATAAATTTTCTGAATCCATTTTATTTATGAGAAAACTCAGGCTCAAAGAGATTGAGTTTCTTAACACCACACGTACATGTAAGCAGAATGAAATTTCAATGTCAAATTCTTTGTAATATAATGTAAATTATGGGTGTTTTTGTCAGTTTTGTATTCTGAGTTTCAGTTATAATTGTTTTTTTTTTTTGAGACAGCGTTCTTGCTCTGTCGCCCAGGATGGAGTGCAGTGGCATGATCTTGGCTCACTGCAAGCTCTGCCTCCCGGATTCATGCCATTCTCTTGCCTCAGCCTCCCCAGTAGCTGGGGCTACAGGTGCCTGCCACCACGCCCGGCTAATTTTTTGTATTTTTTAGTAGAGATGGGGTTTCACTGCGTTAGCCAGGATGGTCTCAATCTCCTGACTTCGTGATCCTCCTGCCTCAGCCTCCCAAAGTGCTGGGATACAGGCATGACCCACTGCACTCGGCCCAGTTATAATTGTTAAATCTTTTTTTCCTTGTAAATTCTACACAACTCTTTCTTGCTCTCTGAATTTCCATGGTTCATACTGTATTTTCAGCTGGTTATGACCAATTTTTTCTTTATCTTAAGTATTGAGACAGAGATTCGTTGATCCCCTTTTCATTATTAATTTGTGAAGGAAGTTTTCAGTCTTTATGTTGATGGTAATTTAGTTATTTTTGGATTGGCATAAGATTGTAATATTCATAACATCAGGAAAAGTTACCAAGAAGTAATATATGAGCTCTACCAGAAAATAAAATGTGTTAAAAGCTGAAGTAAAATTATAGTAAACCAGTGTTAGAATTACGCAAGTTAAGTAACTTAATAAAGCCAGTAGGTCCAGGAAGCATTATATTATCAGTATTAATTAAATATTGTGATGACGGATTGAATTAGTTATCTATTCCCACCTACAGAATTAAGGCAGCTTACTGATATTCAAAGTAGTATTTATTTAAAAAATGAAAAATTATTATTGTAATTAAATATTTTAATTTAACATAAATATACTAAACATATCAATATGGTTGCCAGTACATCAGTTACATGAAATCTATCCAGAAAAAATATACTGCAAAAAAGAAAAAAAACTGTGTACAAAAACAATAATCCACATTCTTTTCAAATTCCATTCTATTTCCATCTTCACTTCAGAGTCACTAACTTCTCTTACTTGGATCCTACGCCAGTATGACTTCTACTTATTAATTCCACCAAACCAGCTCTCTCACTAAGATTGCCAATGCCACCTATTTCCCAAATATTGGGCAGTTTTAATCCCTATCTTGGGCAAATCTACTGATTCATCTTCCCAGCACATTTATCTTCTTAAATACACTTTTATCACAGTATCAGTCCATTGTTGCACTGCTACAAAGAAATAGCTGAGACTGGGTAAATTATAAGAAAAGAGGTTTAATTGCCTCACAATTCTGCAGGCTATACAGGAAGCATGGCAGCATCTGCTTCTGGGGAGGCTTCAGGGAGGAAGGTAAAGCGAGAGCAAGAGGAAGGGTAGGGGTAGGTGCCATACACTTTTAAACAACTAGATCTCAGGAGAGCTCACTATCACCATGACAGCACCAAGGGGGATGGTGTTAAACCATGAGAAATAGCCATGACCCAGTCATCCCACACCAGGCCCTACCTCCAACATTGGGGATTGCAATTCCACATGAGATTTGGGCAGGGACACAGATCCAAACCATATTAATCACCAATCTCTCTTGTTGTTAGTCTAATATAAGGGACACCACCTCTGGTTCCTTTGTGTTTCTTCTCTTCCCTCACTTTAAAGGTGGAAGGTCCTCAAAATCCTGCTTAAGTCCTTTTCTCTGTCTACACTCTCTCAACACATGAGCACTTCCATTTCTGGAATTTTGCTTGCCATGTATGAACCCCCAGCAATTGCATTCCTTGTAAGTTGCAAACTCATATATCCAACTGGTAATAGACATTTTCTACTAGATGTTTACCAGTCAACTTATTTCCTCACCTGTCTCAGTTTACCTGCTGCTGAGAGAAATCATTAGTTGTTCCTTCTTCTTCTTATAGTATTTAGGATAACTGATATTAAGAATGATTACCATTTTTAGTTTTATTCCATACAAAAATCAAATATGCAAGAGAGTAGGAAGTACATTTATTGTATTCAGCTTTATATCTTGAGTACAACATACAACCTGGTTTAGAGAAGGGTCATTTTTACCTACATCTTGCATATAATAATGATAAGTAAATAAAATATACCCTTTATTCTCTAATCAGGTTGCACAGTCAGGCTAGGAATTTCATATTAAAGAATGAACACCTACAGGAAGTTCCTATAGTAAAAGTTTAATGAACAACACAAAATAATGGATTGAGTAAATATAAGGAACATGTTTTATTACACTAACCACAGTGTAAAGGTGCACATGACGTTATATGAACAAAAATAATTTAAATCTTATAAATAGTTAAATAAATATTTAAATAGATAAATCAGTTTATCAGCATGGTCATAGTTATAGCAGGGGTGAGAGTCTCTGAAATGACAGAATTCATGAAAGTGTGACCTGGTGTATGAGTCAATAAGAATTGTTTTCATGTTGGACCAGATGTTATTCCTTCCTCCTTAATCTTTCTTGCAAGTTTGTTGATAAAGAGAGGGATCTCATAATTTCTGCTCTGACAACCTCCCAGGCACAAGGGCTGTATTTCTTCTCTGTCAGATAGAGAGTGATTCTTCGGAAGTATTTCTTCACAGCCAAGATGGAGTCCGCATTTATCAGGGGAGTTTCTCCCACCCTCTCCTCCTGCATCACACAGGCTTCCAAGTCATTCAGCTGCTGGTAGAGTTCAGTGCAGAATTCGTCTAGGAGGTCCTCATCCCAAGCAGCAGATGAATCTTTTGTGGTAAAGAGGTTGAAGATCTGCTGGATCAGCTCATGGAGGACAGAGATGGCTGGAGCCTTCTGGAACTGGTTGCCATCAAACTCCTCCTGGGGAAATCCAAAGTCAAGTCTGTCCATCAGACAGGAGGAAGGAGAGATTCTGCTCATTTGTGCCAGGAGCATCAAGGTCCTCCTGTTATCCAGGCTGTGGGTCTCAGGCAGATCACAGCCCAGAGAGCAGCTTGACTTGCAGCTGAGCACCACCAGGGCCATCAGTAAAGCAAAGGGTGAGGCCATCGTAGATATTGCAGATGCTTCTGGGCTTGCTGAGATGGGTGACTCTGAACCTTGGGCTCTAGGTTCTCTGAAGGCCTTGCTTCCTGCAAATGCCTTAAATAGGGAACCTACTGATTTCCACTTTCTTAATGCTTCTGGGCCACTTTCTATTTCTGTTTTTGCTTTCCTTCTTGAACACTTTATATGAATTTAGAACCGTGTTTCTCAAATGTTTTGTTTTTCATTATTGTCTTCCCCATCTTGTTCCCAGAGACTTTTTAGATATCTTTTTCCTAATTGAACCCACCGTGAAAATTTAATAACACAGATATAATATGTATCTATTTATATGCTATATGTATATCTCTATACTCAAAAAGTACAAAGTTTAATCTTTGTATTCAATGCAGGTTTAAAAATAACCAAATGAAAAATTTAAGCTAAAAGTTAAATTCAAAATCGATTCAAATTTTTCTTAACTTTATAACTAAATTTGCTTATGGACTTCAATGTAATTTATTTACTGATATAAATTGTACTGTAGGCCTGGCAAGTGGCTCACGCCTGTAATCCCAGCACTTTGGGAGGCCGAGGCGGGTGGATCACAAGGTCAGGAGTTCTAGACCAGCCTGGCCAAGATGGTGAAACCACATCTCAACTAAAAAAAAAAAAAAAAAATACAAAAAAACAAATTAGCTAGGCACGGTTGTGTGCACCTGTAATCCCAGCTACTCGAGAGGCCGAGGCAGAGAATTCCTTGAACTCATGAGGTGGAGGTTGCAGTGAGCCGAGATTACGCCACTGCACTCCAGCCTGGGTGTCAGAGTGAGACTCTGTTTCAGAAAGCAAACAAATAAATTGTAGTGTATTAAATTACATAAGCAAATTAACAAATTATAAACATTTTCTAATGTTTATAGATAAACATTATATAAGTAATGAATACTTAAAAATTATTTGAAAGTGATAAACACTTAAAAATTTAAAATATTTTTACCATTTATTTTTAGTGTACTGAACTTTTTTTTAGATCTGATTACTCCTGAATTTCACCAAACATTTAAATAGAACCAAATCTTTGAAAAAATTCAGGAGGAATACTTCCAAAATCATTTTATGAAGCCAGCATTACCTTGATACCAAAGCCAGAGATGGACATTACAAGAGAAAAAAAATTACAAGCCAATATTCCTGATGAACACAGATGCAAAATCATCCACAAAGTAGTTGCAAATGAAATTCAAAAGCACTATAAAAGGATCACTTATTATGATCTAGCTTGATTTATTCCTAGGATGTAAGAATATTTTAATATGTTGGAATCAATAAATGCCATACTCCTTATTTACACAATAAAAGATGAAAAAACATAACTATTTTTATGCATGCCTAAAATTATTTTGACAAAATTTAAAATCCATTTCTAATACAATTTATAACAAATTAGGTATAGAAAGAATATACCTCACAATAAAGAAATACATTCCTTCTTAGCTATAAGATAAACCATTAGCTAACACTATAGTCACTGGTGAAATGTTGGAATCTTTTTCTGAGATTTATCATAAGATAAAGATGCCCACTCTCACTACTTCTTTCAACACAGTACTGGAAATCCTACTCAGAATATTAGACAAGAAAAAAAGGGGCATTTAAATGAGAAAGAACAAGGTTTAATTTTCATGGAGGTTAATGCTCAGATTTTTACAGATTAGATTTAACATCATGAAAACCGGTACAATCCAGGAATCAGAGGAACTGTCCCTGAGGACACAGGACTTCAGGGACATCAATTATTAAGAGGCTACATGAAAGCAGAAATGCTCCTAGATGTTTCCATTGTCTACACATAAAGTTTCAACAGATCAGCCCCAGCAAGTATAGGCACATTCCTGACTACTGTGGGTGATGAGCTTTTCACCCAAAGCAGAGATGTGAAACCTGACAGGTTTCAAAGACCCCCCAAGTGCTCCATACCTTGACAGTCACTCCCACAAAGCTGAAACACCATCTGTTCCTGAGGGATCAGGTCATCTGTGACTTTGAGACACTGGCCAGTCAGGATTGAGTTGACATGAGGCCAGTGATTTTAAGTGTAAAATGCCCAAACCATCATACTCAGTAGGTAGATATTTGGAGACCTGTGCACTTAAATGGGTTGGTGAAATGTCACACCAGACACATGACTGGGAATGGGGGTTTTCTCCTCTGCTCTTAGCAGCACCTTGGTAATCCAATAATTACCCTCCCTCATGCCTCCACATCCACATCTGTGAAAAAGGCACTGGTGAGTGGGATATTTTCATGAAGCCATAGCCCATGGTTACTCCCTGCAAAGCTCTGAACTTGTGCATCCCCAGGCCAGGGGGTGGGTGTCTTTCAAAGGTGGCTGAACTTGCGCTCTGCTTGGAGAGAGTGGAAGGAAGCAGCACAGTGGCAGCATCTGGGACCTCAGGCCAATTCCCACAGCCACTTAGGAAAGCAGGTAGCTCCAGGGGCTGGAGGAGGTATGATGCTCTGGAAAGACCTCACGTGCTTGTAATTGTGACATGTGGACTCCCTTAACTGCAGGCTTCCTGCTTGTCATGTTGGAAGTTTGATTTCTCACAGACCAACAAAGGGCCAGTCACCTCTCCCGGCCTCTGTAGCAGGGTTGTACTTAAGTTTTAATTTTGTTGCATGTGAGAAATTTTTTAACTTCACTAGCTGCTAGTCACCTAAACCTTGTCAAGACTTTTTTCTTCAATGCTTGACCTAATTATTGATATGCTGAACAACTTTTGTAGAATTAATAAAATATAAATTATTCTCAAAGCCCACAACACAGTTAGAAATGCTAAGGATCAAAAATAAGCAACATCTATAAGAGGGCCAGTGACAAACCATATGTATGCAGAGGACACATCTCTTGATATGACTTTGAGATCTAGTAAGCCTTGGAAAGTAGTGCAATCACAGTCACCCATTTTCCATAGGTTTGTAACACTGAACTTATATACATTTTGTGTATCTTCCATGAACTTAATGTCAATGCTTCTCATGTGATACACAAGAAAACCCAATGGGGAGAAAACAAAAAAACTAAGGAGTAAGATTTTGTTAGATAGGGTTGAACTTTCAAGGGCCACAAACCATTTAAATCTGTAAGATTTGTTCCCACTCTCAAGAACTACACTTTTACACCCTTGGGAGTAGCATCATACGCAATGAGAATACACAATTGAAAAAATATCCTCAATTTGATTAAAAACATCTTTTTTTGCATGAAAATTCAAATTTCCAAAGAAACTTCAGAGGTTCCTTGTTGATTCTGATCAAACTGAAGGAAACCATCTTTGTCCTAAATGTTCATAATGAGATGTAAATGTTATAACATAAATGACTTGTACAGTTGTTTTCCATAGCATGCCAGACGTGATATCTTTCTTTCTCTTTTCATAAAAAGCAAAAGTTGTCACTTTTTGCATCCTAATGAATGGGGCCAAAGGAAAACAAAAGTATATCTAAATGTGATTAAAATGTAAATGGAAGTAATATCCCACTAAGAAAAAACAATGACAAAATGTACCTTAGCTGCATTCAGCCCAGCCATGATGGAGGTTAAGGGGTGGGAAAGAACAGAAGCAAAATCACAGAAGGGATATAGGTCAAAGGTAGCAAATAAGTATGGGCTGGAAGAAAAGTAATTACTCCTGGTCCACAGGGTGTTTTCAGATTTACTGAGGCCCATCTTGCAAACACACCAACTGCAAGCGTTTATACACAAGAAAGGCAGATTTTAGAAAGTACAATATTCTCTCTGGAAAATAGTTAAGTGTTCATTGCACCAAGCTCTCCACTAGTGGATAAGTACACTCCAAAGGTCAATTTTTTTCTTGTTATATTTCTAATAAGAAACAAGAGAGTTGATAATTTCAAAGGACACTTCCCCAACTTAATAGAGCTATATAATAAAGATAATATTAATAAGAGGAATGAGATATCTAAACTCTAGAAAGTCTTTATTTTCAGTCAGACACTGTTTTCAGCACTTGCATAATTAATGCTCACTTAGCCAATAAAGAATACTTTTGTTTTTCATATTTACTGAACATCTACCATGTCCCTAACCCCATTTATTCACTGGAGATATTACTGAGGAAGGCACACAGTGATAGATTTTACTATTGTCTCCATTTACAAAAGAAACAATGAAAGCACAGGAAGCTATTAAGTTGTGGAGCTACAGTTTGGATGCAGAAAATTCAACTCTGAAGTCTTAGCTCTTACATGCTCTCTGGAAATATTTCTGGCCATAAGAACCAGAGCTGATTTCTAGACCAGTCAATCCTTTCCTAGTAGAGTCCTGCCTACGTAATGAAAGGGTCTTTCTCTTCAGTTTCCATTTGTCTCCTTCACTGTAATGCCCCATTTGCTCATGCCAACATTACAATGAAATTGGGCCCCGCTTTACTTACACTTCTGGTAAAGGAGTGTATATGTTATATTCTAGTTTTGTCTTCTTGAGGATACCCTACCATAAACATGAGTGTATTTGTAAAACATGTTGTTCACCTCAGTAAATGTATTCATAAACCCTATATATTTCTATCCATTTGAAATTCTACATAGTACTATTCTTTTAATCAAATATGCACCATACTTTAGATTTCCACCTGTGTAGCACAAATTTAAGAAAGAACAAGTCATTGTCAGGCTACAGACATGAGCTAAATCAGAACTAAACCAATGAACTAAGGCTCAGAGCTCAGGGAGAGCACACCTGGAAAGGTTACCTAAATTAAAGGGATTATTAAAGGTGTGGAAATGGAAACACTTCTGGAGAAATGACGAGAGTCCATGGCATTAGAGGATGAGGACTGAGATGACAAAAGACCCTGAGTCACCTGACTTGCCAGCTGGTTGATGCCTTTTATGTTGTAGGTCACCAGAGTATGCTGCAGGGTTGATTGTACTGCCTTAATTTAAGGATCTGGTAAAGAAAAATTTATGCTGACACTTGGTATAACAGTAAGGAAGGCTTTATTTAAAAGTATTGCAACAGGTGTCAAAACTATCATGATAGGTGTATTAGTTCTTGCATTACTATACAGAAAAACCTGAGGCTGGGTAATTTAGAAAGAAAAGAGGTTTAATTGGTTCACGATTCTGCAGACTCTACAGGAAGCATGGCTTGGGAGGCCTCAGGACACTTACAATCATGGCAGAAGGCTAAAGGGAAGCAGGCATGTCCTGCATGACCGGAGCAGGAGGAGAGAAGCAGGGGAGGTGCTGCACAATTTTAAACAACCGGATCTTGCAATAACTCACTCTTACCATGACACCACCAGGGGGATGGTGTTAAACCATGAGAAACCACCCCATGATCCAATCACCTCCCACCAGGCCCCACCTTCAACACGGGATTACAATTGCATGTGAGATTTGGATGGAGATGCTGACCCAAACCATATCAATATGGGAGAGAGGTCAGTTGGTGCTCAGCTCAAAAATCAGCAAAGGCAGCCTGGGGTTTATACCCAACAAGCAGAATGAGGGGGTCAGTGGATAGAAAATCACTAAAAGGAGACATCAGGTAGGGGGATCCTTGCTAACCTGAACATAATTCTTTCTAAAGGCAAACCAGGGTAATTATATATTGAGTGCGTGGGATGAGGATTTGATATCAGATTTTTTTATTAATTAAATTAGAAATATCTTTTTTCCTAGAAAACTGAAGTGTATGTAGAAATGTGAATACTCATACACGAAAATGCTCACGTACTTTTTTTCATATATAAATATTATTCTCTTCTATGTCAGGAGCAAAACTTTTGCCCTGATCCTAAGCTACATTTTACTCTCCATGCTTTACATAGGAAATCAGGCGCCCTCTACCTGATAGGTTTCTGTATTTGGTTGGCAATTTACCAGACCATCTGTGACAATAAGCTCTTTAAAGCCAATAATTGGGTTTTGTTAACTCTTTTATTCACAGTAGAAGCTGTGATCATGTTTCTCTTTCTTCTAAAATACATTCATGCGGGTCCATATGATTACACCTCACTGGGGCCACCAGGTCAAGATTACTATAGACATAGCCCTTTTTTCCCATAATGTTCTTACTGGAGGTCTACAGTGCTCCTCAGGCTGTGATAATACCCTGCCAAGACCAGCCCGGTCAGGGAGACCCTAACCCAGGGGCACTAGAGGAATTAAAGACACACACACAGAAATACAGAGGTGTGAAGTGGGAAATCAGGGGTCTCACAGCATTCAGAGCTGAGAGCCTTGAACAGAGATTTACCCACGTATTTTTACAGCAAGCCAGTCATTAGCATTGTTTCTATAGATATTAAATTAACTAAAAGTATCCCTTATGGGAAATGAAGGGATGCGCCGAATTAAAGGAATATGTTGGGCTAGTTAACTGCAGGAGGAGCATGTCCTTATGGCACAGATCACTCATGCTATTGTTTGTGGCTTAAGAATCCCTTTAAGCAGTTTTCTGCCCTGGGTGGGCCAGGTGTTCCTTTCCCTCATTCTGGTAAACCCACAACCTTCCAGCATAGGCGTTATGGCCATCATGAACATGTCACAGTGCTGCAGAGATTTTGTTTATGGCCAGTTTTAGGGCCAGTTTATGGCCAGATTTTGGGGGGCTTGTTCCCAACAATATCCCTAGCAAGAATCCTGGTCTTTTCCAGGTGCATGGGGATATGGAGATTCAAATTTTAAGATAATTGTATTTTCCCACCATCACTTCACTCACAAAGTTTTTATCACATCCAGTAACACCCTTTCCTCTAGAGTGACAATGTCCTCAACTCAAGCTCTTCCCAACTCATTCCTGAGGCAGGCAGACAACTTTTGAACTCTTTTACTAAGGAGGGGCCTATTTCCTCGAGCCAAAATAATTAGTCCTCTAAGACCCTCGCCCTTTCCCCTAGAGTGTTTGTGTGAAGGACTCTGCTTCTCAGTGGTTACCTTCTCCTGTCCTGAACCCATATCCCTAGGTATCAAATGTGTCCACAGTGCTCAGATGCTGATAGCAAAATTTGTTTTGTCTAAATAGGTGGAAGAATTATTCAATTGCAATAATTTTTACTCAAGTAAGCAAACAATTTGTATTTTGCCAAGTATAGCTTTTATTGCTCCAGTCTTATTTTTATTATCCAATACTTAAAACTACTGAATGCTTGTTATATTTGACCTTTCAGAGCTAGGCACAGGGGATTCAATGATGATTTTGTCTCTCATAGAAACTAATATGACAGAAACTAGTGACTTTCAGTTGTTCATCCACTCAGCATGATTCTCTTAGGGTTCTTTGTTACTCTGTCTCACCCTGGTAATGCAAGGCAGTTAGGCCTAGGCTATTATGTCAGGGAGAAATAGCCTTCTTTCCTTTACTCATTTGTGGTTTTTCATTTTAAATTTTTGCATAATTTCTGTTCACATGATTTACTTACTGGGCAAAGTTTGTCTTACTCTTTCTGTATTACATTCTAATTCAAGATGAAGTAACACAAATAAAAAGAATTAAAAGGCAAATAAGCCACATAGTTTTTCTCTGTACTTTTCAAGATTTCAGATTTTTAGTTTCTCATTTGAACTTTCCTAAAAAGCAAAACATGACATTATTTGTGAGCAAAAAGAAAACAAATGTAAGTACAAATGTCATGAAAGTGAAAGAGGGAAGTGACTTTCTAGTGATGAAATTGCAAAGTGTAAGCTAGCAAAATTCAATGCAACAAAATTGAGTAGGTGCTCTGGCAAAGAAGAAGAATGAAGGCCAATGTTGAGGTATACAAAGGCAGGGAAATGGCAGCTTCTGCCAGAGGCTCCAAGAAGAGCAACTCCTGGGTCAATGAACTGCCCTCAGTTTTGCAAAACCAGCTACATGACATTTCTTTCATTGAGTCCACATTACTTATTCCTTTGCTTTTTATTATAATATGTATTTTTTATTTTTCCAATACATAATATTTGTACATATTTATGGGGTATATGTGCTATTTTAATACATGCATAGGATATATAATGATCAAGTCAGAGTATTTAGGATACCTATCACTTTTAGTATTTATATTCTTTCTTCATGTTGGGAACATTTCAACTCCTCTCTTCTAGCTATTTTTTAAATATATGATACATTGTTTTTAACTATAGTCACCCTACCATGGTATCTAACATTAAAACTTATTTTTTTCTATCTAACTGTATGCATACATGTGGTCAGCTCTGAGGAGAAAAGGGAGGAGTCACACCAACTACCTCCCAAGAGACAGGCAATCAGACCCCAGTTGTTATAACTCCAATCCTCTCTGGCAGCGTAATGGATATTAGCCTTGCCTGAACGCTCTACCAAGTTAATAAATCTACTCAGGCAAGGAAAGACAATAAAAAAATTTCTTCCATAAATCTACAGTTAAAAGAGAGGGAATTAGATTATCCCAGAAGATTCTGCTCTTAACCTGGCTAGTAATAATTGTGATTTTTTTAAAAAAAGTAGATTAAAAAAATTAAAAAAAAACCAAGATTGCATGCTTGCAATGAATGATACACTATTCTAAGATCTTCACAAATATTAATTCAGGCCTGGGATATGGTCACACAGCTGCTCAGCCATCCTGGGGATGTGTCTGCCAGGGGTGGCCCATGGGGTTGTTTCTCAGGCCAGGGACTCAAGCACAGGGCATCCAAACTGGAAAGGAGGAAGTCAAATTGTCTCTGTTTGCAGACAATATGTTCTTATATGTAGAAAAACCTAAAGGCTCTACCAAAAAACTCTTAGAACTGATAAACTAATGCAGAAAAATTTCAAGATACAAAATTAATATACAAAAAGCCATCACATTTCTATATACAAGCAACGAACTAGCTAAAAAAGAAATCCAGAAGGCAATCCCATTGACAACAGCTGCAAATACAATAAAATACCTAGGAGTACATTTAACCAACAAGATTAAAGAGCTCTACAAGGAAAACTATAAAACACTAATGAAAGAAATTGAGAAAAATACAAACAAATGGAAAGAAATCCCGTGCTCATGGATTGAAAGAATTAGTATCATTAAATGTCTATATTACCCAAAGCAATCTACAGATTCAATGCAATCCCTGTGAAAATACCAATGATTCTTCATAGAAATGGTAAACAATATATTAAAATTTGTATGGAACCACAAAAGACTTCGAATAGAAAAAATGATCCTGAGCAAAAAGAACAGCTGGAGGCATCATGCCACCAGATGTTTTGTATGACCAAGATGGAAAAATATTTTCCATTTCCTGCACAGAGGCAGTGAATGCTTTTATAGGGCAGCTTACCAATGAGTCTGGCTTTAGTGACAAACTCAGCCCACCTACCTAATATGGTGGTTTTTATTTAATTTATAACCTCATCTTATTAAAAATCATAAAATAAAATTGTAGTATTGAAATAAACATATCATTAAAATCAGCACTAATTGATAAAATGATAAAAGCATTATTATTTTACCAAACATGTTCTTTGGAACCTAATCCTCAGGAAGTGGAAAGTAGGCACTTTAAATGTGCCAGCCAAGTGTAGAAGGCATCCACTGGGAAAAAAAAAAGAATTGAGCCACCAATGATCTATTTTCAATTGAGTTAAATAAATTTTAATAATGGTCTTTGCTGCCATTAGCAGTTGTGATCACCAAATACCCACATTACTAGTATCTGTCTTGCTGGGAAAGCTCTGCTCCAATTGTTGCTAAATGTATTCAAATACCTACCTGTATCTCTTCTGCTCAAATATTATTTCATTTATTTTGTTTTCAAGGGAAGCTGTATCAAGACCTGAATTTAAGAGTTTCCTTTGATTGCATTGGCCGCATGAAAAATTTTCCCTGCAGTGGAATGACTTGTTGGCTCCAAGGAAGAAACCACAAGAGGCAGCAGGTAGTCAAATACCTCATCCTTTCCAGTACACTACAGGCTCCTGTGGCATCAGTGTCATCCATCCTGGGACGCTGATGTTGGCCACATCTCCATAGGAGAACTCTGCTCTCAGCATCCACTTCAATCTTCTCTCCCTCTAATTAGAATAATCTGAACAGTTGACTTAGTGCTCTCATTGGAAGTGTTCCATCTCCTGAGGACCTGTTGCTGTTCCAGTCTCTGTTCTCCTTCCATGTTCTCAAGCTGTGGCTGGTTCTTTCAACTTCTTCATATTACATGTGGGCTCTGCTTTTTTGAACAAATGAGAGTCCTGAGCCTTGTGCAGTCTCCTCCTAGGAGAATTAAAACATGAGAGTGCCTAAACAGGAATAGATTTGCTCCTGGATTCTTTACCAGCTCATTGGGTATAGTCTGTGGGCAGGACCCCCTCTATTCAGTGTTTCTGTGCCCAGTGGGACATCCTTGACTTCTGCAGTCCTGAGGTTGGCAGGCAGGGAGAGTTCAGGCATGGCCACATTCACACTCTCACTCACTCCCTGACCTGACAAAGCCCCAGTGTCTCCAGTGCTGCACCACGATCTTTGTTACTCCTCCAAGGGATCCAGGGAAAGAATCAAGGCTCCATGTGTCCCTCTTGAGGGGTGCTTCCCAGGCACCTGTGCAGGGCAGCCTGTGATAGAGCCCTCACTGCCAACTCTGCCACCCCCTCGCTTCAGTTCTCCATTACTTTAGGATACACAAAAAATTAACTCAGGATATGATTAAAGAGATTTTTCAGGGTAAGATGAAAATGCAGAGCCATATAATATAATTTATGCTGACTGAACATAACATTAGAAACAACAAAAAGTAAAACCACACTAGAGAAATTAGCAGCATAAAAATCAGTAAAAGAATAGAAGAGATAGTAACATCTGAAAAGTGTTAAGCAATCACTAAGACAGGGAGAGAGAGAGAGGGGACCAGGTAAATTCAAAATTTTTAATGTTTTTCTATGCTCTTAAACTGGGGAGAAAAAAGAAAGGAAAGTGAAAAATATGTGGCAAAATATAACTGAGTTCTCCAATCCCTCTCCTCTCCCACTTACGAAGAGCAATCTAAAGGTTGAGTGTATAACTGAGCAAAGATTTGTGAAATTCCTTCTAAATTGAGGCCCTTTCCTACTACTTCAGCAATTCTAACACACACACACACACACACACACACACACACACTTCCTGATTAACTTCTTGAATTACATTATTTTGCAGATTACTTTAAACTTCCCAAATTCTACCGAAATAGATACCTCTGCTGGCTGACATTTGCAAGAATTGTATCCTCTGATCCCTTTGCAAATGTCTCTGCTCTCTCTTACTACTAAAAGTAGAAAGAATGCAAGTTGAGTCGTTATTCAAAATGACAGAGAATATTCTCCTAATTATAAAGTTAAGGAATAAATTTGTAAAAATCTAAGGATTAAATTTGTAAAATTAGCGACTCATTATTAAGAAAGAACTAATGTACCTTCAAACAGGAGATTTTTTCTTCATTTCCCTTGCAATTCTACACCCAGATTGGCAGGCTGTGCTGATTCCTAGTTTAGGACAATACAGAGAGGGAGGGATGATTCAGGAGGTCCGGGGAGGCTCTACAGGATGGAGGCAAGGGACATATTCTCACCCTTTCGCCACATAGCTGTTCTTTGCCCAACAGACATGTCCTGCCTGAAGCTGGAAGTGTTTTCCCCTTCTACAATACAAAAGCCATGGAAACAGTCTTTTTCCAACAATAGAGTCAATTCTTTCTGAGAAAGAGCCCCTTTTACCTCTGGAGAAAAATCACCTGCAAGGAGACAGCATACTGCATAGAACAGAAAAGCTTGCTCTCCACAGACTTGGAGTATGTCTTTGTCATCTTGGCCAGTAGGTATCTCTCATCCTCTGTAAATATTTTAACAGCCTCCAGAGTAAAATGGATCTTGCATTCTTTGTCCTTTCTGCTACAGCAAAGGTTACATTGTAATGGGAGCATTCTCTCATTTCCAAAAAATATTCACCAGGAGAAGAAAAAGAAAGGTCTCTCGTATGGAAGTTTCTGCAAAACCAAAAACTTTCACTCAACATTTGCTTTCAGTTGAAAATTAATAGCCAGGAACCACACTGGAACAGGAAGCAGCTGTACTGATGCAAATACAAGTATCGATAGCCAAATTCAAGAAGTGGAAGAAGTAATATTAGAGCTTGAAGCCTGTCTTGCTGAAATAAGGCAGGCAGATAAGATTAGGGAAAAGAGAATGAAAAGAAATGGACAAAATCTCTGAGAACAATGGGACTATGTAAAAAGTCCAAACCTACAACTGATTGGAGTACCTGAAAGAGATGAGGAGAATAAAACCAAGTTGGAAAACACACTTTAGGATATCATCCAGGAGAACTTCCCCAACCTAGCAAGACAGGCCAACATTCAAATTCAGGACATCCAGAGAATCCCAATAAAATACTCCACAAGAAGAACAACTCGAAGAAACATAATTATCAATTTATCAAGGTCAAAATGATGGAAAAAGTGTTAAGGGCAGACAGAGAGAAAGGCCAAGTCATCTACAAAGGGAAGCCCATCAGACTAACAGCACACTTCTCAGTGGAAACCCTACAAGCCAGAAGAGATTAGGGGGCAATATTCCACATTCATAAAGAAAATAATTTTCAACCCAGAATTTCAAATCAAGCAAAACAAGCTTTATAAACAAAGGATAAATAAATTCCTTTTAGACATGCAAATGCTGAGGAATTTCATCACCACCAGGCCTGACTTGCACTGACTTCCTGAAGGAAGCAATAACATGAAAAGGAAAAACCAGCCACTACAAAAACACACTGAAGTACACAGACCAATGACACTATGAAGCAACTACATTAACAAGTCTGCAAAATTAACCAGCCAGCATTATGATGACAGGATCAAATTCAGATATAACAATGTTAACCTTAAATGTAAATGGGATAAATACCCCAATTAAAAGACACAGAATGGCAAGCTGGATAAAAAGACAAGACCCATCATTGTGCTGTATTCAGAAGACACATCTCACATGCAAAGACACGAATAGTTCAAAATAAAGGCATGGAGGAAAATTTACCAAGCAAATGGAAAACAGAAAAAAGTAGGGGTTGCAATCCTAGTTTCTGACAAAATAGACCTTAAACCAACAAAGGTCAGAAAAGACAAAGAAGGGCATTATATAATTGTAAAAGGTACAATTCAACTTGAAGAGCTAACTATCCTAAAAAATATGCACCCAATGCAGAAGCACCCAGATTCATAAAACAAGTTCTTAAAGACCTACAAAGAGACTTAGATCCCCACACAATGACAGCGAGAGACTTTAATACCTCACTGTCAGTATTAGACAGATCACTGAGACAGAAAATTAACAAAGATATTCAGGACTTGAACTCAGCTTTGGATCAAGTGGACCTGATAGGTATCTACAGAACTCTCCACCGAACAACAACAGAATATACATTTTTATTGACACCACATTGTACTTACTCTAAATTTGATCACATAATTGGAAGTAAAACACTCCTCAGAAAATGCAAAAGAACGGAAATCCTAACAGAGACTATCTCAGACCACAACACAATCAAATTAGAACTCAAGATTGAGAAGCCCACTCAAAACAACACAACTTCATGGAAAGTAAACAACCTGCTTCTGAATGACTTCTGGGTAAATAATGAAATATAGGCAGAAACCAAGAAGTTCTTTGAAACCAATGAGAACAAAGAGAAAATGTACCAGAATATCTGGGACACAGCTAAAGCAGTGTTAAGAGAGAAATTTTTAGCACTAAGTGCCCACATCAAAAAACTAGAAATATCTCAAATCAACAGCCTAATATCATGATGAAAAGAACTAGAGAACCAAGAACAAACAAACTCCAGAGCTAGCAGGAGACAAGAAATAACCAAGCTCTGAGCAGAACTGAAGGGGCTAGAGACATGAAAAACCCTTCAAAAAATCAATGAATCTAGGAGCTGGATTTAAAAACAAAAAACAAAAAAAATACAATAAAATATACCACTGTCTACACTAATAAAGAAGAAAAGAGAGAAGATTCAAATAAACACAATCAGAAATGATAAGGGGGATACAACCACTGATCCCACAAAAATAGAAACAACCATCAGAGAATACTACATACACCTCTGTGCAAATAAACTTGAAAATCTGTAAGAAATGGATAAATTCCTGGGCACATACACCCTCCTAAGACTGAACCAGGAAGAAGTTGAATCCCTGAAAAGACCAATAAAAAGTTAAAAAATTGAGGCAGTAATACATAGCTTACCAACCAAAAAAAGCCCAGGTCCAGATGGATTTACAGATCAATTCTACCAGAGGTACAAAGAGGAGCTGGTACCATTTCTTCTGAAACTCTTCCAAACAGTTGAAAAGGACAGACTCCTCCCTAACTCATTTTATGAGGCCAGCACCATCCTGATACCAAAACCTGGCAGAGATACAACAAAAAAGAAAACTTCAGGCCAATATCCCTGATGAACATCAATGCAAAAATACTGAGGAATAAAATACTGGCAAACTGAATCCAGAAGCACATCAAAAAGCTTATCCTCCACGATCAAGTCGGCTATATCCCTGGGATGCAAGGCTGGTTCAACATACTCAAATCAATAAATGTAATTCATCACATAAACAGAACTAAAGACAAAAACCACATGATTATCTCAATAGATGCAGAAAAGGACTTTGATAAAATTCAATATCACTTCATGTTAAAAACTCTCAATAAACTAGGAATTGAAGGAACATATCTCAAAATAATAAGAGCCAAATATGATAAACCCACAGCCACTATAATACTGAATTGGCAAAAGCTTATAGCATTCCCCTTGAAAACCAACACAAGACAAGGATGCCCTCTCTCACCGCTCTTATTCAACATAGTATTGGATGTTCTAGCCAGGGCAAGCAGGCAATAAAAAAAAAAATGAAGTGTATTAAAATAGGAAGAGAGGAACTCAAATTGTCTTTGTTTGCAGATGACATGATCCTATATCTAGAAAATTACGTCACCTCAGCCCAAAAGCTTCTTAAGCTGATAAGCAACTTCAGCAAAGTCTCAGGATACAAAATCAATGTGCAGAAATCACAAGCATTTCTTTACACCAATAACATACAAGAAGAGAGTGCAATCATGAATGAACTGCCATTCACAATTGTTACAAAGAGAATAAAATACCTAGGAATACAGCTAACAAGGGAAGTGAATAACCTCTTCAAGGAGAACTACAAACCACTGCTCAAGGATATCAGAGAGGACACAAGCAGATGGAAAAACATTTCCATGCTCATGGATAGGAAGAATCAATATCGTGAAAATGGCCATACTGACCAAAGCAATTTATAGATCCAATGCTATTCCCATTAAATTACCATTGAGATTCTTCCAGAATTAGAAAAAACTATTTTAAAATTCATATGGAATCAAAAAAGAGCTCATATAGCCAGGTCAATCCTAAGCAAAAAGAACAAAGCCAGAGGCATCATGC
This sequence comes from Pongo abelii, assembly GCF_028885655.2. Taxonomy (NCBI): domain Eukaryota; kingdom Metazoa; phylum Chordata; class Mammalia; order Primates; family Hominidae; genus Pongo; species Pongo abelii. The sequence goes on from NC_071998.2 coordinate 36,703,776, forward strand.
TACCTGACTTCTAACTATACTATAAGGCTACAGTAACCAAAAGAGCATAGTATTGATACACAAACAGGTACATAGACCAATGGAACAAAATAGAGAACTCAGAAATAAAACCACACATCTAAAAGCATCTGATCTTTGACAAACCTGACAAAAATAAGCCATGTGGAAAGGAATCCCTATTTAACAAATGGTGCTGGGAGAACTAGCTAGCCATATGCAGAAAATTGAAACTGAACCTCTTCCTTACACCTTACACAAAATTTAACTCAAGATGGATTAAAGACTTAAATGTAAAACCCAAAACTATAAAAACCCTAGAAGAAAATCAGGACACAGGCATGGCCAAAGGTTTTATGATGAAATTGGCCAAAAGCAATTGCAAGGAAAGCAAAAATTGACAGATGGGATCTAATTAAATTAAAGAGCTTCTGCACAAAAGAAACTGTCATCAGAGTGAACAGACAAACTACAGAATGGGAGAAAAAGTTTGCAATCAATCCATCTGACAAAGGTCTAATATCTAGAATCTTCAAGGAACTTAAGCAAATTTACAAGAAAAATAAAAAAAAGAAACACATTGAAAGGTGGGCAAAAGACATGAATAGACACTTCTCAAAATAAGACATATATACAGCCAACAAACATGAAAAAAGCTCAGCATCACTGATCTTTAGAGAAATGCAAATCAAAACCAAAATGAGATACCATCTCACACCAGTCAGAATGACAATTATTAAAAAGTCAAGAAACAAGAGATGCTGGTGAGGTTGCAGAGAAATAGGAACACTTTTACACTGTTGGTGGGAATGTAAATTAGTTCAACCATTGTGGAAGATGGTGTGGCGATTCCTCAAAGATTTAGAACCAGAAAGATCATTTGACCCAGCAATCCCATTACCAGATATATACCCCCCAAAATATAAATCACTGTGTTATAAAGCTACATGTGGCTGGGCATTGTGGCTCACACCTGTAATCCCAGCACTTTGGGAGGCTAAGGCGGGTGGATCTCCTGAGGTCAGGAGTTTGAGACCAGCCTGGCCAACATAGTGAAACCCCATCTCTACTAAAAATACAAAAATTAGCTGGGCATGGTGGCGCATGACTGTAATACCAGCTACTCAGGAGGCTGAGGCAGGAGAATCACTTGAACCTGGGAGGTGGAGGTTGCAGTAAGCCAAGATTGTGCCACTGCACTCCAGCCTGGGCAACAGGAAAAAAAAAAAAAAGTAACTTACCAACCACAAAAAGCCCCAGACCAGATGGCTTCACAGCCAAATTCAAAGAAGAGGTGGTACCAATTCTAGTGAAACTATTTCCCAAAAATAAATAAATAAATAAATAAATAAGAGGAGGGACTCCTCCCTAATTCGTTCTGTGAAGCCAACATCACCCTAATACCAAAACCTGGCAAAGACAGTGAAAAACACAAACAACAGGCCAATATCCCTGAAGAACATAGGTGCAAAAATCCTCTAGAAAATACTAGCAAACCGAATTCAACAGTATATCAACAAGTTAATTCAGCATGATCAAGTAGGCTTTGCTCCTGGGAAGTAAATTTGGTTCAACATACAGAAATTAATAAATGTTATTCATCACATAAATAGAATTAAAAGCAAAACCATATAATAGCCTCAATAGACATGGAAAAAATTTTCAATAGAATCCACCATCCCTTCATGCTAAAAACTCTCAAGAAACTAGGCATCGAAGGAACATTCCTCAAAACAATAAGAGCCATCTATGACAAACCCACAGCTAACATCAAACTGAATGGGCAAAACCTGGAAGCATTCCCCTTGAGAACTAGAGCAAGACAAGGATGTCCACTCTCACCACTCCTATTCAAAATAGTGCTAGAACTTCTAGCTAGAGCAATCAGGTAAGAGAAAGAAAGAAATGGCATAGGAAAGGAAGAAGTCAAACTACCTCTCTGAGTGGAAGATATAATCCTATACCTAGAAAGCCCTAAAGACTTTGCGAAAAGGCTCCTCAAGCTGATAAACGACTTCACTAATGTTACAGGATACAAATCAATGTACAAAAATCAGTAGAATTTCTAGACATCAATAATGTTCAAGCTGAGAGTCAAATCAAGAATGCAATCCATGTAGCCACACAAAAATAAAACACCTAGGAATATATTTAATAAATGAGGTGAAATATATTTGCAAGGAGAACTACAAAACACTGCTGAAAGAAATCATAGATGAGACAAACAAATGGAAAAACATTCCATGTTCATGGATTAGAAGAATCAATATTGTTAAAATGGCCATACTGCCCAAGGCAATCTACAGATTTGGTGCTATTCAAATGACCAATGTCATTTTCACAAAACTAGAAAAATACTATTCTAAAATTCATATGTAACCAAAAAGAGTCCAAATAACTAAAGCAATTCTAAACAAAAAGAACAAAGCAAGAGGCATCACGTTACTGGACTTCAAACTATACTATAAGATGACAGCAACCAAAAACAGACACATAGACCAATGAAACAAAATAGAGAACTCATAAATAGAGCCACATGCCTACAGCCATCTGATCTTTTACAAAGTCGACAAAAATAAGCAATAGGGAAAAGACTCCCTATTCAATAAATGGTGCTGGGATAGCTGAGTAGCCATATGCAGAAGAATAAAACTGGACCCCTACCTTTCACCACATACAAAAATTAACTCAAGGTGGATTAAAGATTTAAATGTGAGTAAATCTTTAGTGTTCTCAGCATGCATACAAAAACGAAACTGTTAACTATGTCAGCTGATGAATGTGTTAATTAGCTGTGGATTATGTAATGTGTAGAAATCATTACACAAGGTATATTTATACCTAATCACTATGTTTTACATTTTAAATAATATATTTTAATCATATCTCAGTAAAGAAATATTAAAGGTTTTACTCAAATTCAGCTATTCTTTGAAAATGATGCTCAGAAAACATTTGAAAAATATGCATGGCAATGTTAACCTACACTCTCCTCCAGGTGTCACCCTATTTCCTAACACCACAAACAAGCTTCCCAAGATGATCTTCTATACATAGTGCACCTAATACCACTTCTTGTGTTTCTTCTTCAAACTACTCTCATCTGGTCTCTGTCCCATTCATTCTGCAAAACCAGATCATCCTAAGATCAATGGTGGAGCGTGTTTCAGGTCCACTAGGACAGGTCAGTCGCCATCTTCCCTGAAAGCATTACTGTTCCCTTCATTAGTCTCTCCCTTATTCTTCCTTATTTCTTCATCCAAGTGCACTGGCCACTCTATCTCAATGTCTTTTGCAGACTCTCCTTCTCTGCTGTACCTTTAAATATTAACAGTCTGTAGAACATAGGTTAGTCGTCATCTAATTTTCTCCCCTTATTTATATGTGATCACATCCATTCCCATGCCCTGATTACCAGAAATGCAATAAAGAATCTTAAATTAACACCTATGCCCATGGTGTTTGTTCATTCTAGGCCAGCATTCCCAACTGCCAATAAGACCTCTGCACTTTCATGTCTCCGGGGCGCTTTGGGAAGAACATCCATTTTTTTTCCCTTCCCAGCATCATTTACACCTAAAGATTCTGGTGTGAGAACATAATACTCCTTTACTTCTCTCTGAAGCACTTAATATAATTGAAATAATATACACATTAGTATGGTTTTTATGTCTCTTCCCTCTTAGACTGAGAATTCCAACACAGCAGAAACTGTGTTTGCTCTAGTCACCTGTATTACTTGAAGGAATTTCTACAGTCTGCCACTTACTTAGTTCATAAATATGATGTGAATGGAATGTATGAATAATTAAATTTTGCAATCCTTTCTTCAATTTGGCTTAGGTTTTAGAAAAAACAAAATGAAAATTTTCTTTGATAAACATTTAATAAATCAAAACTGCAAATTTAATAACATTAAATGGTGAATATATTTTGTAAATGTTAATACAATGTGAAGATTAACATGTTATATGTAAAATATCTAAATATTATAAATACAATAGATGCAAAACAATGGAAATAAATAAATAACATCAGGGGAGTCATCTCTTAAGAGTCCCATGCTGCTGGAGCTGAATGTTTTGAACACATACTTGCTTAATATACTGATGAAGTATTTGCTGAATTTAACTCAACCAATTCAGTAACTAAAGCAAAACACCCAAGATCATATGTGCAAGTGTGACATGGCAGATTAGTCAATGAGAATTATTTTAAGATGACTCCATGTCTCCATCCTTACTTCTCAATCTTTCTTGTGAGTTTGTTGATATAGAGAAGGATCTCATGATTTCCACTCTGACAACTTCCCAGGCACGGTCACTGTTTCTTCTCTTTCAGGTAGAGACAGATTCCCTGGAAGTACCTTCTCAAGGCCAGTGTAGGGCTCCCAATCACCCAGCAGATTCTCCCTCTCCCACTGCCTGCACCAAGCAGGTCTCCAGGTGTTCCAGCTGCTGATGAAGTCCAGTGTGGAGTTGGTCCAGGAGGGTCATGTTCCAGGCAGCAGAGGAGCGCTCTGTGTGGAAGAGGCTGAAGATCTGCTACAGCATCTCATGGAGGACAGACATGGCCTTGGCCTTCTGCAACTGGATGACTTTCACCATCTCCTGGGGGAATCTGAAGTCTCTTCTGTCCTTGAGACACAAGAAAGGGGAGATCCATTTCATTTGGCCCAGAAGCACCAAAGTCTTCCTTCCTATCAGACCATGGTTCTGAGGCAGGTCACATCCCAGAGATCCAAAAGAGCCACAGCTGCACACAACTAGGGCCACCGCCAGAGAGTGAAGGCAGGCCACTGGGAAATGAGGGAGCTGCTGGCCTGGTGGAGCTGGGGTCTGAGTGTAACTTGGAACCTAGATTCTCTCAAGATATTCACTATGCATGGATTTTAATAGGAAACAAATAGTTTTCATTTTCTGCATTCCTCTACACTTATTTCCCTTTTTTATTATTTTTTTTATTCTTCATATGACCTAAGAAGAAACATCACTCTATACTATTAATTTTGCAATAGAAGTTTAATTTTCCTAGTAAACTTTAGAGGTGTCAATCAAAATGGATATTTATCAATTGCATGAGAAACATCTTTGTCCTAAAGACCTAAGTGTATATATGTATGTAAATACACACACGCACGCACGTGTGCACACACTATTTTTTAATATATAAACATTGCTTTTTCTGTTCTAGGAAAAGATTTTGAGCCCTGATCCTAGGCTCTATTTTTACCCTCCATACTTTACATAGGAAATCAGACTCCCTCACCTCTATGGGTGTATGTAGTTAGGGATATACCAGACCATCTATGGCATTTAAACTCTTTAGGACTGGGTTTGTTTGCTGTTTTATTCACAGCAGAGATTGATGGGTACTGGTGAATGAACTTCTGTGAAATTTCTCTTCCTTCTAAAATGCATTTATTGAGGTCCATGAGGCCATGGTTCTTGGGGGTCACAAAGTCAGGATTAATGCAGACATTGCTGTTTTTTTCACCATTTCTTACTGGTGGACTAAGTGCTCCTCAGGCTGTGTCAATTCCCCCAGGAAGAATCCTGGCTGTTTTTCAAGTGCATATAGGTGTAGAGATTCTAATTCCAAGATAATGTTTTCCAACATCACCTCACTCACAAGGTAGTTATCACATCCACTAACACTCTCTCCTATAGAGTCACAAAGTATCCTGAATCCAAAATCTTCCAGACAGCCTTATTCCCTGAGAACAGGCTCACCACATCTTGATGACTTCAGAATTCAACCCCTGAGGAATGTCTTGTTTCTTTGTTACCAAAATAATCTACCTTCTAAGACCCTTGCCTTTGCTCCTAGAGTGTGTGTGAAGATGGCCTCTTCCTCTCCTGAGCCATGTTCCTAGGTATCGAAAGTCTCAACAGTCCTCCAATGCTGATAGCAAAGGCTTGTTTTGTCTAAGGAGGTAGAGGACTTATGCAACTGCAATCATTTTACCTTCATTAGTCAAGTAATTCTTATTTTGCGAAGTACAGTTTTTACTGATGAAGACCTTTACTTAAACCACTGAGAACTTGTTATGCTTGAAGTTTCTGAGGTGGACACAGGGGATTCAGTAACAATATTTTCTTTTATTACAACCTAATTTACAGAAACTAGTGACCTAAAGTTATTTTATACAGTCAACATGATTCTAATGGAGTCTTTTTCTGTATCTATCTCACTCTGACAATGCAGGGCAGTGAGGCTCGGGTTATTCAGTAAGAAAGAAATAGCCTTATTTCCTTATTCCTTATTTGTTTGTGATTTTTCATGTTGAATTTTTGTAACTTCTTCTTCGGTTTTTTTTTTGTTTGTTTTTGTTTTGTTTTTTTTAGATGGAGTCTCAGTCGCCAGGCTGGAGTGCAGTGGCACAATCTCAGCTCACTGCAACCTCCACCTCCTGGGTTCAAGCAATTCCCCTGCCTCAGCCTGTCGAGTAGCTGGGACTACAGGTGCGCACCACCATGCCCGGCTAATTTTTTTTATTTTAGTAGAGTCTGGGTTTCACCATGTTGGCCAGGCTGGTCTCGATCTCCTGACCTCATGATCCACCTGCCTCAGCCTCCCAAAGTGCTGAGACTATAGGTTTGAGCCACCATGCCCGGCCGAATTTTTGTAAATTCTTTTCATGTACTGGTTTACTGGGTAAGGTATATCTTGCTTCTCCTACATGATATTCTTATTCATGATGAATTAAAACAAATAAAGAAAAGTAAAAGAAAGGCAAAGGAACCGCATTGTTCTTCTCCATAATTTTCAAGATTTCAGATTTTTTGTCTCTCATTTCAACTTTCCTAGAAAGCAAACCTCAACAATTGCTTGTATATTAAAAACAAAACAAATATAAGCCTGTATGTCAGGAAGTAAAAGAAGAGAAGTGACTTTCTGCTGACGAAATAGCAAAACATACATTAGTAAAATTCAATGCAGCAAAATTGGAGACTAGGGATTCTGTCCCAAGGGAAGAATGAATGTCATTGTTGAGGCACACAAAAGCAAGGGAAATGGCTGCTTCTGCCAGAGCCTCACGGAAGAGCAACTCCCAGGTCAATGGACTGTCCTCAGCTTTGCAAGACCAGCCACCTGCTCTTCTTTCATTGAATGCAGATGTTATCACCTCTGAGGTAAGAAAGGAGGAGTCACACCAACCAACTCACAATAGACTGGCAACAAGACCCCAGTTGCTAGAACACTAGTCCTCTCTGGCATGATAATGAATGTTAGCCTTGCCTTAGCACCCTACCTAGTTAATAAATCTACGCAGGAAACAAGAAGATGGCATTTAGAAACCTGCAAAGAAACAGAATTTGATTTCCCAAAAGATTCTGCTCCTAGTTGTGTTATAATAGTGATGATTTTTTAAAAAAGATAACACCAAAATTATTGCATTGTAACTATAGGCCTGTGACTGTTTTAAGATGATTAAAACTGTTAACCCAATAACCCTGTTTGCATTACACTCATTTTTATAACTGTCTGGAGAGAAATATAAATCTGAAGGAATAGAACAAAGACCTAAGGTCAAAACCACAGGGCAAGCTGAGATAATAGTGAGTCTGGAGGAGTCCATTAAAAAAACAGAACTGGATATGAGATTCATGAACCAAGGAGAGGCCATAGCATGAAATAAGAAGAGCAGGGAGGGTAAGTTGTCAAGGGATTCTGGGTTCTACTTCAAATGCCCATGGGTTGCTGTCTATTGTTTTATAGGGCAAGAGTAGGTGTGCTATGAGTGAATTGAACTGACTGACTTTTAAGTTTTTCGTAAAAGTAAACAAAAGACCATTTAAATGGATATAAGGCAGATTTTTCTGCCAATAAAAAAGTCTAAAAATTAATGAGCGATTTCTTAAATGAAATACATTTAGACCACTTTAAGAACCCATTAAATGCATACTCCTAGAGGCCTATTTATTTCTGACTCTTGAGTTGTCTTGAATAAGCAAAAAGCACCTAATATTTTCCATTTTAATGCTGTTCTCATTCCCAAGGATGACAAATCAGTTTCTCACCACCTGGTCAGACTGGACTTTGTGTTGTCTACTGATGAACCCACTGAAGATCCTTTTCTTCTCTTTATCTTTTTATCCAACAGTTGAGCTGTAAGTGCCAAAAAAAAATTTTGTATGAGCAAAATGGAAAAACATTATGCACTTCCCACACCAAAGCAGTGAATGCTTTCAAAAGGCTACTTACCAAAGTGAGTCTTCCTTTGACTCCAAAAGCAGTCACATTGCTTAGTAAGGCTGTCTTTGGCTATCTAGGATTGTCAATTGTTGGCATCAAAATGGATGATATTTTCAACCTCTTACTTCCATAGTGTTTCTGTTTCTTAAGATTTAAAAGATGTAATTTTTATTTTACAAACATTTACCAAAATCAGAAAATAAAATCCTGTCATTGCCAAGATGTTGGCCTGCCTACCTGTGTGCACAAACAGGTATGACCCACACAGAGTCACATGGAGCTTTTTCCACTGTCCCCAGACTGCACATTCAGTCAATGTGTGCAAAGACCCCATTCCGTGAAAAGGCTATATATGCAAAGCGGTACCCAAATGCCAAAGGAGCCCAGAAACCAAAGAACAAGACAGATAAATTTAGTTTGTTGGGAAAGGGTGATTTTCTGGGGAGCTTACAGACAGAAACATGTCATTGTGTAGGAACAAGACAAGTAGGTCTCAATGCTGCAGGCCCCTAGACCCAGGGGTTATATCTTGGGGAAAAGTATATCTGCTCTGGAAGGAAGGTGTAGGTGGCTGAGAGAATGCTGAGAGTGTCACAGTCTGTGATTTCTGCAACGTCAAGGTTTGTTATGGAGGAAAAGTAACACTTACAGTAAATAGGTGTTTCTACGTAAAGAGTAATGCATTAACTAGATATCTTGGAAGCATTCCCAGACTTGGGGTTAATCAGGAGTCACATGGCAGATTAGCATCTCAAACAGTCACTTTTTTCTCTATAACCCAGATGCTCTGGCAATAATCCTGTCAAGGTGTCTTGGCCATTTGGGGAGTTGGTATGGTGCCCTAGTGCCATCAGTACAGGATGTAGCTTGCTTCACATGAAATCACCGCAAGCGGAGCTCATTATAACTCCTTTAACAGGCACAATTGGAGTTTCCTTTTATACAACAAGAGATGAATTGTTTGTAGTTGTCTTGTCTGATTCTCTAAAGATTTCATCATCACTAGCTTCATGATTGGCTGTCACAGGGTGCTATATAATACATTAATGGCTAATAGTTCTAATTTGTTACTTATTTAAATTAGATTTTTGTTTGTTTTATGGACTCTAATCTTCAGGAAGAGTTCCAAATTCTAAATATGCTGACTCATCACAGAATGCACTAACTGGAAAGAAAAGAAAGGGAATCAAACTGCCAATGTTTTATTTTTCAATTATTTTCATTAAATGAATATTGACAAAGGTCTTTGCTATCATTAGTTATTATGATCTTCAAATATGCACATTACTAATATCTGTCCTGCTTGGAAGGCTCTGCCCTACTTGCCGCTAATTATACTCAAATACCTGATGTGTCTCTTCTGTTCAGGTATTGCTTCATTTTGTTTTAGTTTTAAAGGAGGCTGCATTATAACCAAAATTTAAGAGATGTCTTAGATTGCACTGGCCTCATGGAATAATTTTCCCTGTGGAGTGATGACTTGCTAGGTCCTTAAGAGGAAACAGCAGTTGGCAGCTGGCACTAGAATAAGGCTTGTCCCTTCCAAAACTCTGCAGGCTACTGTGGTCTATCAGTGTCTCCCATGCTGGAGTCACTGAGGTTGGCCATTTCTCTGTGAGAGGACTCTGTGCTTCAGTCTTCATCCACTTTCAATCTTCTCTCCCTCTCTATGATCAGAGGATCTGAACAGTTGACTCCATCTGCTCATTCACATAGTTCCATCTCTTGAGGATCTGCCACTGTTGCAGTCAATGTTTTAAACGTCTCTATTCTCCTTCCAAGATATCAAACTGCTCCTCTTTTTTTCACCTTCTTTGTATCCATGATGTATGCTGTTTTTTTTTTTTTTTTTTTTTTTTTTTTTTAAACAAATGAGAATCCTACGTCTGGTGCAGTCTCCTCTTAGGGGAATCAGAACATGGAAACTTCTAAACATAAGCACAGATGAGCTCCTGCATTCTTTACTAGTTCTTTGCATCGTAAGTATGGGGACAGGCTTCCTTCCATTTACTGCATTTTGTGGCCTGACTGGACATCAGTGGGTCTGGACCCCCCACAGCTCATGAATCACCTGGCAGGAGGGGTCAAAGCAAGGTCATATTCACACTCTTGCTTCCAAGGCTCTAAGAACTTAGCTGTCTCCAGCTAGTGCTGCATGGTTAGCCCTTGCCAAGTCTCCATGGGAACTGGAGTGCTTCTCCATGCTCCCTGAGGCCCTTCTCAGGTAGACTAGATGCACCTCAGCTGGGTCGGGAGTGTAGGGGGAAATAATGTTTGGTACTACAGAGGGACCTGAATGGGTGGGGCATCTCAGCACTCACTACCCTCCAACTTCACTCTCTGTCCTGGTCCTCCAGACCCACTGCTTGATTCCCGATTACTGTAGAACACATAACTGGTTAATAACTCCAGGATATGATGCAAGATATGGCTATAGAGATTTCCAGGGCAAGGTGACAGTTTGGAGCCAAGTCATAAAACTTTTACAACAACCTGAATATAATTTTTTTGAAGCACTGAAAAAAATGAAAGAGGTTATAACATTTGAAAGACATTATGGAGGGTAGAGCAAGGTGGCTGAATGGAGGGCACCATCGATGGTCCCACCCTCTCGGTAGGAACACCAAGTTTGACAACTGTCTATGCAAAGGGAGCATCTTCAAAGGAACCAAAAATCTTGTGAGCACTCACAGTGTCTGATTTTAACTCTATATCACTAAACAAGGCACTGGAGAGGGTAGGAAAGACAGTCTTGAATTGCCATCCCCACCCTGACTCCATCCCTAGCAGCAGCCACATAGCATGGAGAATCTGTGCACTTGGGAGAGGGAGAGTACAGTACATGTGAGACTTTGCATTGAATTCATGGCTGCCCTCTGACAGCAGAAAGCAGCACAGGGCTGTACTCAGCTGTGCCTGCCCATAGAGGGAGCATTTGAACCAGCCCTAGCCAGAGGGAAATGTCTTATCCCAGTGATGGGAGACTGAGTTCCAGCAAACCTCCCCACCATGGAGTAAAGGGCTCTGGGACCCTAAACAAACTTGAAAGGCAGCCTGGGCCACAAGGACTTTAATTCCTAAGCAAGTCCTAGTGCTGAGCTGGGCTCAGAGGCAGTGAACAGGAAGCGGGCATGTGACCTACTGAGACATCAGCAAGAAAGGTTAAAGGAGTACTTGCAACACTTTTCCCATAACCCCAGGCAGCACAGTTCAGAACTCCAAATGAGACCCTTCCTTCTGCTTAAAGAAAGCAGAGGGAAGATGTTATTACTTTGTTTTCATGCTGCTAATAAAGACATACCTGAAACTAGGAAAAAAAGAGGTTTAATTGGACTTACAGTTAGTTCCACATGGCTGGGGAGGCCTCAGAATCACGGCAGGAGGTGAAAGGCTCTTCTTACATGGTGCTGGCAAGAGAAAAATGAGGAAGAAGCAAAAGCAGAAACCCTTGATAAACCCATCAGATCTCATGAGACTTATTCACTATCACGAGAACACCATGGGAAAGACCGACCCCCATGATTCAATTACCTCCCCGTTAGTCACTCCTAAATTTCTCCATCCTCCCCTCTAGAGGACAGAAGACTGCAAACGATACAATTTTTTGTAATTTGTCTAAGGCCCTGGTCAACTCCCAGTTTGAAAGCAGCAAATCCAGATGTTGAGTGTGTAGCCGGAGGAAAAGACTCAAGAGGCCCCTGTGCAGTTGTAGGCTCTCCCTCCATGCTACCTCAGCAATTCACACACACTTCCTAGTGAAATAACTCCATGAATATATGGTGTCAGTTATAGGAATGCCTCTCAATCTCTACCAAAATTGATACATTTGAATAAATAGACCTCACCAGCTCTCAGGGAACAGTAATGCTATTCTTTCACATTCCTTAGCTTCTATGGGAATTCTTCCTTTTTCTAGCTAGGCAGGGGTTTTATTGTTGAGTGGAAGAACTGTAAAGATCATTATTCCAAGTGACAGTGAGAAAATGTTTTAATTTGTTAATGTTTGAACTCTGATATTAGGAATAAATCTGTGAAATTAAGATTGTACTGCTGGTTTAATGCACCATTAAACACGAGGTTTCTGTGAATAGTATTAAGTTCCAATACGAAATGGCAGCTCTACCTATGCCCTGGAGTCCCAATGTATGAGGATGGGGTGATCCTGGGGAGTAGACTGTTCTGCACAGTAGGGTGGGCAGATATTACACCTCTGTGTCCCTATCACTGCGAATCCCAAGGAGTCCATACCTTGACTGCACCTGGAAACTCATTCTCTTTGTAATAGACCAGGGATAAGGAACAAACTTGGACAACATTAGCATCTCTTCTCACCAAGAAGTAGCTTTTTTGCAGCACAAAGAGAAATCTCCAGAACTGGTAGGATTTCTCCATGGATCAGAAACCTGCCCTCCAGTCTTGGTTGCTGCCCTTGTCACACTTGGTCCCAGGGGACTGTCTTTTTTATTTAACTGCCGCTTTCTACTTTTACTTTTCTGCTATTTAGGGAAACCATGAAGCCAGAACCACAACAGAACAGAAAGCAGCTCTGTGTGAATGGGCAGGAGGATAAAGGGAGTGAATGACCAAGGAAACCTTGGTGATATGAGAGTGCATCCTGGAACGCTGAGAGCCAGGGAAGGAAGGTACCAGGTGCCAGAATCAGTCAATAAACATCATGTGTCTTCTGCAGTTCAAACTAGATGATGTTTCTCCTATCTCAGGAAAAGGAGCAGCCACCATGCCCTGACTGCATATAAATAGGACACATCTTTGAAATGAGGAGTGACAATTTTGCAGCCTCCCTAGAATTCTCATTTTCTTAGTCTCCTTCAATTGGAGGTCAGTTACTAAAATATAGGACATAGTTCCTAAGAATTTTATAGAAAGACAAATAATATTACCATCTACAGCTGTATGAAGAAAAACAGGAAAATACCTACCATATTTTAACTCCTTATTCGATAAAAGATATTATCGTAGGTGCTTTAAAATGCATGTGTTCCTTTAATACTCACAACTATATAAATATTTTGAAACCATTTTATTTATGAGAAAACTAAGGCTCAAAGAGATTAAGCAGATTGATCAACAATACACCTACATCCCAGGAGAATGAAATTTCAGTGTCAAATTCTTTAATGTAAGTGATGGGTGATTTTTGTCAGTTTTGTATTCCAGATTTCTGTTATAATTGCTAAATCTCCTTTCATTCATGAATGATACACAACCCTTCCATGCACTCTGAATATCCATGGTTCATGTATTTTCACTCGGTGTTGACCAGTTTTTTTCTTTACCTTAGGTATTGAGAAAGAAAGTCTCTGATTGTTTCCCACTTTTATTTTGTGAAGGACGTTTGTCAGTCTTTATGTCCATTGTAATTCGGTTCTTTCTGGATTGATATAAGACCACAATATTCATGAAATCGGGAAGAATTACCGAAGTGTAACATAAAAGAATACTTATATCTAGCACTACAAGAAATTAAGATGGATTGTAAAGCTGCAGAAGAACTGTAGTAAACCAGTGTGACGATGCACGTTAACTAACAACAAATGAGGCCAGTATTTCCAGGTGTCATTATATTATCATCATTAATTATTTTGGTGAAGGATTGAATTAATTATCTCTTACTCCCTAACAAATTAACAGAAACTAGGCAGCTTACTGATAGCCAAAGTAATATTAATTAAAACAACAATAAATTATAATTCTAAATAATATATCATGATTTAAAATAACATATTAAATATATTAATATGATTTGCTAGTACATCAGTTACATGAAATCTATCCAGAAAAAAAAAATTAACAAAGGAAATACTATGCACAGAAAAAGTAACTCACATTCTTTCCCCCATCACATCCTATTTGTTTGCCCTCTTCAGAGTCACTAACTTCTCTTATTTATACTTCCAGCCGCTACAGTATGGTTTGTTCTGATTTATTTTACCATAATAACTCTCATAAGGGTTGCCAGTGCCATCTATTTTTCCGAGGTAGTGGGCAGTTTCAATGTATAACTTCTGTGAATCTACTGATAACTCTTTTCGGATGGCCTTTCCATCTGTTTCTTTGTGGCTCTTCTCTTTCCTTTCTTAAGTGTGGAAGGTCCTCAAAACCATGTTGAAGCCATTTTTTACCTTGACACTCACTCCCCACATGAGCTCCTCCATTTCTGGGCTTTCAGTTACCGCATATGAACATCTATCAGTTGCATTCCTTATTAATTGCAAACTCGTATATACAACTGGCAGTTCACATTTGCACTTAGATGTCTACCAGTTAGCATATAGAGGATATCTCTGCGTTTATTTTTATTTCCTCACATGCCTTGGTCTACCTTCTGGGGAGATAAATTCATTGGTTCTTTCTTCTCATTATAGCATTAGACATAACTGATATTAAGTATGATTACGGTTTTTAGGTTTCTTTCCCTACAAAAAACAAAGATACGAGAGAGCAGGAATTGTACTTTTTATGTTCACCTAGATATATTGAGGGCAACATACAACCTAATTTAGACAAAGTTCATTTTTACTTACAATTTGAATGTAATAAGCATGGATAAAGGAATTGTACCATTTATTCTTTAATCAGTTTGCACAATCAGGGTTGGAGTTCAATTTTAAAGAATAAATAAATATAAGAAGTTTTCTATAGTAAAAATTTAATAAACAAGGCAAAATAAATATAAAGAACATACTTTTGTTACACAATTCACAATGTAAAAGTTCACATAATATGAACAAAACTAATTTAAGTCCCATAAATAGTTAACTAAATAAAGATGTAAATAAATAGATGAATAGATCTATCAGCATGGTCATCTGTAAGGGACTAGTGCCCATACAGCTGAACAGGATGTTGCCTAACACTCCTGAAAACACTTGACACATTTGATTCAACTCATGGCATGGTTATGGCAGAAACATGGTCTTTGAAAGAGCACAACTTGTTGAAGTGTGAGCTGCTGTATTAGTCTATAAGAATCATTTCCGTGTTGTACCAGGTCTCATTCCTTACTCTTCAATCTTTTTTGCAAGTTGATTGATAAAGAGAAGGATCTCATGATTTCTGCTCTGACAACCTCCCAGGCACAAGAGCTGTATTTCTTCTCTGCCAGATATAGAGTGATTCTTTGGAAGTATTTCCTCACAGCCAAGATGGAGTCCTCGTACATGAGGGGAGACTCTATCACCCCCACTTCCTGCATCACACAGGACTCCAGGTTATTCAGCTGCTGGTCAAGTTCGATGTAGAATTCATCTAGAAGGGTCTCATCCAAAGCAGCAGATGAATTCTTTGTGCTGAAGAGGTTGAAGGTCTGCTGGATCATCTCATGGAGGACAGAGATGGCTTGAGCCTTCTGGAACTGTTTATCATCAAACTCCTCCTGGGGGAATCCAAAGTCACGTCTGTCCTTCAGGCAGGAGAAAGGAGAGATTCTTTTCATTTGTGCCAGGAGCACCAAGGCCCTCCTGTTACCCAGGCTGTGAGTCTGAGGCAGATCACAGCCCAGAGAGCTGAATGACTTGTAGCTGAGCACCACTAGGGCCACCAGTAAATAAAAAGTCAAGGCCATTGTAGATGTTGTGGATGCTGCTGAGCTGGTTCAGATGGATAACCCTTAACCTGGATCTCTGAAGACTTTGGTTTGTACACGGCCTTATATAGGGAACATATTCGTTTCCATTTTCTGAATGCTACTGCATTACTTTTTTCTACTTCTGTTTTTGCTTTCCTTTATGTACTCTCTACATGGGCTTAGGAAAGTGTTTCTCAACCAGTTTTCTTTTCATTACTGCATTCCCTTTCTCAACCTCCAGAGTCCTGTTTGATAATTTTTTTCTAAGTAAACCCCTCCTGATAATTTAATAACACAGATATATTATGTGCATATTTGGATGTACTATATTCCTATCCATGCTTTAAAAACAAAGTGGACAGTTTACTTTTTTATGCAATGCAGCATTAAGAATAAGTAAAAATTTTATGCCAAAAGTTAAATTTAAAACTATTGCCATTTAACTTTATAAAAGTTATTTGCTGAGTGACTTCTAGTATATATACTTATATAAATATTAATGAATCAAGTGAAACACGCAAAGTTATAATATATGAAATATATAATACCAATATAATAAAAATACTTATATAAAATATGTAATATCAATAAAATAAAAATACTTAAAAATCTCCCAAAACTGCTAAGGGGTTATTTAAAATTAAATTATTCCTGTAACATTTAATTTATTATACTTAACTTTTAGTTTTGCTTCATATAGAAAATAATTTTTACCTTCACTAACTGCTAGATTTTCATCCAGATATAGTCAACATATTTTTCTTTTCAGCACTTGCTATAAGTATTGATGTTTGAAAAAGTTTTATACAATTTAATCATAAAATAAAAATATTTGTATAAAAGAGTATGATACACTTGAAAGCACTGAGGATCAAACATAAGCTACTTACCCAAGACAGGCAATGGCAGCCCATTCACATGCCAATGGAGACCACATCACTTGGTATGACTCTGAGATTGAGCACATAGTGGAAAGTCCACCAGTGACAACCATCTATTTCACATTGGTTTGCAGCACTAATCTCACATACATTTTGTGTATCTTCCATGAACTCAATATCAATCTTTTCATGTAATACATAAGAAAACCAAGTGAAAGAAAATAAATACTAAAGGATAAGGTTTTGTTAGAGTTCGGTATTGAGGGGCCATAAACAAATATAATATCTACAATTTGTTCACACCACAAGAACTAATGTTTGTATCCTTAGGAACAATATCGTCCCCAATGAGAATACACAATTGAGAAAACATCAATTATATTTTTCAAAACAATTTTTGCATTAATGTTTAGATTTCCCAAAGAACCTGGGGACATCCCAATTCTAGTTCATTCTTATAAAATAAAAAAAACCCATCTGTTTCCTAAGGTAAATAATAATATCTAAGTATGATAAAGTAAATGAAGTGTACAATTGTTGTACATAGCATGCAAGATACCAGATATCTTTCTCATTTCCTTTTTCACAGAAAGCAAAAGTTGTTGCTTTTTGTATCCCAATAAATGAGAACAAAAAGAAAACAAATGTATACCTAAATGTGATAAAAATCTAAGAATGGAAGTAATATCCCACTGGAGAAAAAAACTAACAAAATATAACTTGGATATTCAGCCCAGGTTAGATAGACATTAAGGGGTGAGGAAGAGCAGAAGCAAAATGGTGGAAGAGATGTAGAACAAAGGCAGCAAATGGGCAGGAGCTCAAAGAAAAGTAATCATTACTGGTCCAAGGGGATGTTTCCAGCTTTACTGAATTCAGCCTTACTAGACAGTTGAGGGTGATCAGCCAAACATAAGACATTGTGCACCAGAAAGGCAAATTTGTAAGAGCACCATATTCTCTCTATAGAATGGACAAATATAATTATCTCAAGTTCTCCACTAGTAGATAGATGAACTCAGAAGATTAACATATTGTGTGTTATCTGTTGTGATGGTTAACACTGAGTGTTATCTTGATTGAATTGAAGGATGCAAAGTGTTGTTCCTAGGTGTGTCTGTGAGGGTATTGCCAAAGGAGATTAAAATTTGAGTCAGTGAACTGGGAGAGGCAGACCCACACTCAGTCACTGTGGGCACCATCTAATCAGCTGCCAGCATGGCTAGAATTAAGTAGGGAGGAGAAGATGGAAGAGTAGACTTGCTGAGTCTTTTGGCCTTCATCTTTCTGATGGATGCTTCCTGCCTTTGAAATCAGACTCCAAGTTCTTCAGCTTTTGAACTCTTGGAGTTACACCAGTGATTTGGAAGGGGCTCTCAGGCCTTTGGCCACAGACTAAAGGCTGCACTGTTGACTTCTCTACTTGGGAGGTTTTGGGACACGGACTGATCCACCACTGGCTTCCTTGCTCCTCAACCTGCAGACAGCCTATGGTGGGACTTTACCTTGTGATTGTGTGAGTCAATTCTCCTTAATAAACTCCCTCTTTTTTTTTTTTTTAATAAACTCCCTCTTATACATAAACATATCTTATTAATTCTGTCCCTCTGGAGAACTCTGACTAATATATCTATCTAACAAGAAGCCAGGGAATAGATGATTTCAAAGGAAACTTATCTTGACTTAAAAGGACAATAATGATAACACTAATAAGAAGAATAAAAAGTTGCTAAATTTTATCATGTTTGTTATCAATCGGATATTGTTCTTAGCACTTACAAAAACTATTTTCACTTCATTCAATGAGAAATACCCTCATTTTCATATTTATTGAACATCTACTATATGCCCATCCCTACTTAGTTGCTAGAGATCTCAGTGACCAAAGCAGACACTGACAGGTTGTACTATTGTCCCCGTTTACAAAAGGAAAACCCAGAAGCACAGGGAGCTATTGAGTTGTGGAGCTACCGTTGGAACCCAAAACATCTGACTCTAAATCCTCATTTCTTACATGTTCTCTGGGAATTATTTGTGGCCATAAGACCCAGAGCTGGTTTCTAGACCCCGGTCAATGTTTTCTTAGTACAGTCCTGCATAAAGAAGGTCATGGTCTTTCTTTTCAGCTCCTTCACCCTCTCCTTCACTAAAAAGCCCTATTTGTTTATGCCTGATATGTTACATTATAACAAAGATGGGCCCCAATTTATTTACATGTTATATACTAGTTTTGTTTTCTTGAGAACGTATATTCATAAACTTGAATGTAGTTGCAAAATTCTTTGTTCACCCTAGTAATATATTCATAAACAACTCTGTAAAAACCTGCATATTTCTATCCTTTTATTCAAATATCCATAAGGCCTTAGATTTCTATCTTAGCACAAGTTTAAGACTAAGTAATGACAAGCTAGAGACATGAGCTAAATCAGAACTAAACCAATGAACTAGGGCTCAGAGCTCAGGGAGATCACATCTAGAAGGGCTCACTAAAAGGATTAAAAGTGAGAATGGAAGGTCTTCTGGAGAAATGAGGAGAGTCCAGCGTATTATAGGAGGAGGACTGTGATACCAAAGTCTCTGAGTCTCCTGACTTGCCAGCTGGTTGATGCCTTTTATGTTGCAGGCCAGCAGAGTTTTCTGCTGAGTTAATTTTACCACTTGTTTTGAGAAACTGGGCAAACATGATGGGCAATATATGGAGAGAACTAAAGAAATGGGGTTGGAAAAAAAATAATGTGTTTGCATAGGTGGAAAGATATTTGCTAAAAACAGGCATAGAATTGGAGCGAACTATGCCTTTACTCCTTCCATTTGGCCTTCCATTTTTTTAGGTGTGTCTTAAATAATGTGATAATTATGTCACCTTATCCAGTGATTTTTTTAAGATTCTCCTCATACAAAAAATAGATGAATGACCATTTGCTTCTTGTTATCTCCATCCATTTTCCATGCGATAGTGAGGTCCATTTCTGTTTGATTTCCAAAATTTGGCATGTAATATTCAAAGTGCTACTTCAGGTGAAAAAACCATGATTTTGGATTTTGAGTCCTTAGTTGATGTTTTTGCCTGGTAGTGTTCTTATTCTTCTTTATGCATGGTTATAATTTTCTCTTTTTTTGCTGCCAGAGATGTCACCTTTAGTGATCTGACCAATTTTCTCTTTAGAATATTTTATCAGGACTCCATAAGATACTTATGGGCAGACACATCATCTTATCCAGTCTTGTTCCCTGGCATATTGGCCCAGTCCCTATCATTTCAGGAGCTCAGCCAATATTCATGAAAAAGAGTAATCACTATAAAACTAGTGGAAAGAATATTACCAATACATATTAGATATATAATTTGAAAGGAAAATAAATCAAAAGCTAATTTGTAAATTCTTCAAGGTTCTTCATTGGAAGTTATCATTGAAAATTATGTGGAATATTCAAAGAAAGAACAGCCACTTGCTTGTAGAATCATTTTCAAGTTTGTATTTTTAATAATTAGAATATCTGAATGAGAAATAACGACTTGGACAAATGGAAGACTCACTCTCCACTTTTCTTTCAGTGGTCTTCAAGTACCTGCAGAGATACCTGTCATAGTTTCCTTGTCTCCTCAGACAATAAGGAAACAATTTCAATTTTACAACGTGTTCCAAGGCCTTATCCCATACTCTTGGCCTTTTTTCAACTTTAGCCAATGCCTTTGGGAACCAATTTAACCATTTCTTTCAAAGAGTCAATGATGCCATAAACTCTAATAAATGACATCTGTGTCCACTTCCCTGAGTTTGAATTGTGAAATCAGACTTTGGAACAGAGTTTTTAATAGAATATGCAAGCAAAAACATGGTTTGTTTTTCCTCTAAAAATAGCATTTGTACAAATATTATAAAAATGAAGATTAATCTTATTCAAAGAACTTGCCTTCTTTTCCTACCAGTCACCCACTGGACTCCCTTTCACAACTTCTTTGCATCTTGGTATCCTATGAGAATAAATCCAGGTCAAGTTAATTTGGTTGGAAGAGATACTTGCCCTGTAAC
Organism: Pongo abelii; assembly: GCF_028885655.2. Classification (NCBI taxonomy): domain Eukaryota; kingdom Metazoa; phylum Chordata; class Mammalia; order Primates; family Hominidae; genus Pongo; species Pongo abelii. Next base: position 36,724,478 of record NC_071998.2, read on the forward strand.
ATCTTGGCCTGTGAAAACATCTCCACATGATGTACCACACAGTTTAACCTTTGCAATTGACTAAAATAGATTCAAGCACCACAGCCACATTTGGAGTTATATGTTGAAGATAGCAAAGCCACAAAATAAAAGGTACTCAGATCCCGGAATAGCCAACCAGACTCATCTAAGCAGGAAGTCCTGCATTGAGCTTTTATAGGAAGGAAAGGTAAATTTGCATATTGATCTAATTACTAATTGTTTTCTATTTATCTGTTACAGCAGCTCTCATCAACTTAACTGACAAAGTCTTTTAAAATACTATCCTGAAAAAACTTTTCCATAAAAAATTAAATTTCCAATTTTGGAAACAGCAAATACCCCTCAAAGATTTAAGCAGATAAATAAAATTATAAATGATCATCTTAAGAAACTAATACATGTTCTTTTCTGCAAACATTTTTTATAAATTTGTAATACACAATATAATTTTGATATAATCTACTGATTTTGGTTTCAGATTTTCCTAGCTGGTTAAAAAATCTGAGATGACATTGCTTTTTTGGCTCAGGAAACAATAATGTAATTGATAAGAGAGAGTCATGAATATATAATAACTTTCTTGTTTATTTGCTGTCTTTTCTTTGAGGATTGTTAACGAGGGTAAAGCACCCTTCAATTTCCCCTCTGACAACTTCCGAGGCACAGAGGTCTTATTCCCTTTACTTCACATAGGGAATGATTCTTCGGAAATATTTCCAGACAGCAATTCCTAAATAAAGACAAGATAGATTTTCTACTTTTGTAGAAATTTACTTTTGTCAGCTGCAGTCGTTCCAGACTGCGATCAAGTCTGGAGCGTCGTTAATTGAGGAGGATATTATGCCAAACAGCCAGTGTGTCGTCCCTGGAGAAGAGGCTGAAGATCTGTGGGAGCAGCTGACGGTGGAAACGGATGTCTCCTGTCTTCTGGATTTGGGTGATATTTCCTCGTTTCCTAGAAAACTTGAAGTGGGTTCTGTCATTAGGCATGATTGAGAGGGGATACTTTTCAGCTGTGTGAACAGCACTGAGGTTTCCTCCTGCCTTGTTTTCTAGCCATGGCTCCAAGACTTGTCCCTGCCAAGTGAGCAGGCAGCGCTGGAGATAAGCATATTGACTCCCGCCATTACTAGGGAGGTGTAGGCCACTGTGATTTCAGAGATTCACTAGCCAGCCGCGAGGGGGCGCGGGCCCGTTACTCAAAGAGCGCGAAGCTCCCAGCGCTGAGCACCACGGCCGCAGCAAGGCGCCAGAATGGCTTTTCCTGATGCCCAGGATTTGGGAACCGCAGGTTTGAGTTTCCGGGCGTCTGGCAGCCCCAGGGAAACGTCGTCGCGGCTTATCGCGCCAACTTTGTGCAGCTTCAGCCTGAGTAAAAAAATCTCTTTTGCTGCTCAGGAGGCAGCTCCGCCGTGGTCTCCCTTGAGACATCTTCCTCAGGTAGCCAGCAGGGCACCTTTTATTTTCGGCATTTTCCCCTGGGTTTGGAGCCTTTATTTCCCATAGAGACTTCAGCGAGACTTGTTTTTACAGAAGGACCCGTTGATTCCGGGACTTGAGGGCTCGAGATTGCACGGGTTTAAACTTCGGGATTCCGTTTGTGCGGGGGCGCGGGGCGGAGACGTCTTGGGGAAGGGGACACGCTGGACCCTGGGGCGAGCGGACGGGTCCTGGGAGCGCCCGGGGCTAGGGACGCCGCGCACCGGTCCAGAAGGAGAGAGGCGCCCGTGCCTGCCCCGGGGTGTACCAGGAGCTAAGCTTTCAGCTTCAGACGCCAACGTCGCTGAAACCATAATTCAGGTATATTAAAACTCAACAGCATTATTTTAAATACTTAATACCAAAACAAGAATGTTGTGATCTTACTTCCCTAGCTTTAAAGGAAGCAAACTCAGCAATGCTTTCAAGATCCCTACTTTGTTTTATCTGGGAGAAGTGCCATGTCTGACATTTCGGGTGACTCAGTGACACTGAGATAATTTTATTTAACTTTGGTTTACTGAAAGGCCTTCTTCAGGACCCCACCTTGACTTGTGTTGCTGAAAAGAGAAATGAGCAGTGTTGCCTACAAGGAGTAGAGGAGCAGGTCAGAACTTTTTATTTTCTAGGGTAAGAATTTTATAGTCTGAGTAGAGTTTGCCACAATTTGTTACAGTGGCCGCTCTCCTTTGTAAGACCCGCAGGGTCTTCTTACATTTCCTGCCTTTACTTAAAATTTTGATATTTGTCTCATCATGGATGTTTAGGCATTAATTTCCAATGTTAATATTGTATTAAAATAGTATTTGAGTTGATAATTTAAGTATATATATTTAAACATATAGAGGATATATATTTTATATTGATCTATTTTATATGTGTGTTTCTATACATTTAAATACTTATATATAACATATTTATATATTTCAGCATATACTTTATATAAAATTATCTGTATATATTTAAATACCCATAATATATAAAATGTAAGTATATATACTACATATACTTACTATATATAGATATATAGTTATAAACTAAAACTAAAAATAAAATACTAAGCCACCCATTGGCTGAACACGCCTCCTTTTGGCCAATGGGACCCCTAAAAACCTTAACTGAATTCTCAACCATGATGGGAAGCAGGTTGGACACGCCTCGTTATATCCTCCTCCGTTTTGGAGTTTGGACACAAACTGTCCACCATTAATTTTATAAGAGAGATAATAAGACAAAACAGACTCTTTGTGGCAATAAGATACCAAATTATAAACAAGACCTAAGGCCATGCAAGGCAAGAGTTGAGTCATACACTGCAAACCATAAAATCTCCTTAAATGGATTTTTAAAAATGAACCCAGTAAAATGTGGCTTACTTTCTAACGTCTCATATAGTATCACATGGCAGATTGCAGACCCGTTTATCTTAATTTAAGCATTCTTTTCTAATGACTTCAAATCTTTAGACAAAGCTTAACACTTTCAACCAATTGCCAGCTAAATAATCCCTGAAACCCACCTGTGACTTTTAAATCCCCGCTTTGAGATGTCTTGCCTTTTCTGGCCAAACCAATGTACACCTTCCATGTATTGATTTATGATTTTACCTGCAATTCGTATCTCCCTGAAATGTCTAAAACCAAATTATAACCCAACCCCCTTGGGTGCACTTTTTCAGGACCTCTTAAAACTGTTTCTCCAGGATATGGTTGCTCATACTGGCTCACAATAAACTTCTTTAAAATATTTTCCAGTCTTACAGACAATTTCCTCTCCTAGAGTTTCCATTTAGGAGGCGCCAGTGTGCAAGACCCTGAGAGTGTCAGGGGAGCCGCAATCAAAGCTTTTCTTGGATGGACTTGGTTGAATATGGACTATACAGATTATAAATACATGCTTGTATGTATATATGTATTTTCTATATAGTTCACAAATGCAAACTATATAGATTATATTTATACTAAAGGTTACTATCTGTATTAGTCTGTTCTCATGCTGCTACTAAAGACATACCCAAGACTGAGTAATTTTTAAAGGAAAGAGGTTTAATTGACTCACAGTTCCACATGGCTGGGGAGGCCTCACAATCATGGCAGAAAGTGAATGAGGAGCAAAGTCATGCCTTACATGGTGGCAGGCGAGAGAGAGCTTGTGCAGGGAGGAGAACCCCCATTTATAAAACCGTCAGATCTTGTGAGACTTATTCACTACCACGAGAACAATATGGGAGAAACCACCCCCATGATTAAATTATCTCCACCTGGCCCCACTATTGACATGTGGGAATTATTACAATTCAAGGTGAGATTTGGGCGGAGACACAGCCAAACCACATCACTATAATTTATCATGTTCAGATTCTCAGCCAGTAATTTCCAAACTTTATTTCATTTAATCTTTACAGTTTCTAATATGACAACTACTAAAATATTCTCAATTTTTCAGAAGAGGAAATGAAAATCTGATGTTTAACTTGCTAAGAGTCACAGATTTTGTCAGAAAGTGGAGCTTTCTACTGCCTCCCAACTCCCCTCTTGATTTGCTCTCAGTACTTCCTCTTGGCTGCACTGAGAATGCTAGTGCTTAATTAATCATAATTGTGTCTTTAATGTCTGGCTTTAGCTCCCTAGAGGGCAATCATCATCCTGTCTTATTATCCTTGAATCCACATTGCCAAGCACATTGTTTGTCCTGTATACGCAGTGAACACATTTTAGTGACAGAATGAAGACAACTGGATGAGTTAACCATTGGTATGCCAGTTTTATGCCCTGTGATCTGTAGATGGTGATCTGTGGCTCCTGTAAAGAAAGGTGGAAGAAATCAAATCTAGTGCATTAGCCCCTTAAAAGGGAAATGGAGAGAGGTGAGGAAATGTGTATTTCAGTGCAATTTAATAAGTAAAAATGGGCCAGGCACAGTGGCTCACACCTGTAATCCTAGCACTTGGGAGGCCGAGACAGGCGGATCACTTGAGGCGAGGAGTTCGAGACCAGCCTGGCCAACGTGGTGAAAACCTGTCTCTACTAAAAATACAGAAAAATTAGCCAGGCATGGTGGCAGGTTCCTGTAATCCCAGCTACTTGGGAGGCTGAGGCGGGAGAATTGCTTGAACCCAGGAGGCAGAGGTTGCAGTGAGCAGAGATCGCACCATTGCACTCCAGCCTGGGTGACAGAGACTGTATCTCAAAAAAAAAAAAAAAAAAAAGAAAAAAGAAAAGAAAGAAAGTAAAAATGACATCTAAGATAAAACCTCTAAGTATCATTATTAGAATTTTAAGAGAAATAGATTGAGACTCAGACAGGTTTTTATTTAAACATTGGTTCTCATTTGAATGAATATATCCTGTTAGATCGAGATTTCTTTCATTTTCGGAGTGTTTAATTTCCATTATAATACAAAAGAAGTGCTGAGGTCATGACATTATGTGAGATCCATAAATAGAATAGAAAGTGAATAAAATGGAAAAAAAAATTGAGATAAGTACAAAAACTGAAAATCCTAGCCTGGTTATGTAATAGTCTCACAATAAGAAACTGCTGAGACAGCTGAGTGAAGGCTCACAAGGCCCGGCCAGCTGCATCCCACCAGTGGCCCTGCCAACCTTTTTGCTAGTGACACTGAGGATGATGTTCTCCAGCTTTCTCTGTACCCTTAGCTATGACCTGGCCCAGCCTGCCAGAAGCAGGAGACCTTCACAGTTCTTCACCAAATGGAAGAATCTTCCTTTTCTTCCTGTCTGAAGGACAAGAATGTTTTCAGGTTCTCCTGGAGTAGATGGATGGCACCAAATTCCAAAAAGCTCAGGCCACCAATATTCTCCATGAGATGATCCAGCAGATCTCCAATGTTTTCAGCACAAAGGGCTGAAATTCCTCACTGGGCTTGGTCAGTATCTAGAATTTCTGGAGAACTGTTTGGAACAGGAAATGGAAGAGACCTTGGGTAGAACTCCAGCCTGGCTGTGACGGGTTATTCCCAAAGGACCAGTCTATATCTGAAAAAGAAAGTACATAGCTGCTGTGCCCAGGACATTGTCCTACCAGAAATTAAGAAGTAAAAATCAGTAAGTTATTTCTCTGTGCAAATAGGCTTATCAGAAAACTCAGAAGTTTGGAGAAGAGACCTAGACGTAAACCTCATTTTGGTCAGTTGGGTCTCATCTATTAATTTGTTGCTTTAAGGTCAATTCAAAGACTTTCCTTCTGCTTCTGTAATAAAATGTATTGAGTCATTTTTGTTAGCCTTTTTCAATAAGAAGGAATTGTACAGTACTTTTGAATTAAGGAAAGTACATTTTTAGTTTGTAACAATTACAATTTATCTCATGATACTTGTCTTCAAATTTTATTCTTTATAAACATGGTCAGCTTTGCCTTTTTTTTTTTTTTTTTTTGCTGTGGAGTGTAGGAGGGAGTTAAATCTTAACTGTAAATATTGGGTCTTACTCATACTCTTGAAAAGATACAAAATGTCCATAAACCTTTAATCTGCCATCAATTTCAAAAAGAACATAAATGGTTTTATTTATTTCATTGCTTCATAAAATATTTGAGTATATCTGTTTCAAGTAATGTACTTATTTAGTGAATATATTGGTAAATAAGACAAATGTATTATTTCTGTAGTGGAGCACTCTGGCAAAGCTGACAACAGGTCTTATAGAGTAAGTAATCGGTAGAAACCCTTTCTAGGGTTATGAAGAAGATGCACCAAACGCTTTGGCAGTTTTACTAGCTGGAACTAATTCAGTTTTACTTATGTTTTTTGAAAAAGGCAGGAGGATAGCTTGAGCCCAGGAGTTCAAGGCTGCCATGCACTGTGATCATGCCACTGCACTCCAGCCTGGGCAACTTAGCTAGACCTGTCTCTAAAGCAAACAAACATAAAAATTAAATGTTCTTTAACCATTCACTCCATGAGTCACTCTAATCATGGTAGCTCCTTCTGAGCAAATGTGTTTTTTTTCCCCAAACACCTGCATATTCTTTCTTGTAGCCTCCTTCTACTTCTTGTGGGTTTCTTTCTCTCATTCATACCTGTGTGCCTTTCTTAAATGGGGCCAAATTCAGGCCATCATTTCTCTCCTCTCCTTGATTCAATATCTGTGATTTTACTTGTGAGTATAGATATGAGATCTTCTTTTAGAGAAAAGGTTAATAATTATACTTGATAATTTTGTCTGTCATATATGATTTAAACTTGAAATATTGGGTCGCAATCTAACTAATGTATTACAGGTGCTACATGAATGATTTCATGACGAAGAGACCTCAGGTTATCATGGTTATATGGCAAGGTTTCATTAAAATAGTTTTTATTCTCTACATTTGTTTGAGAATAAAGAACACATTGCTTGATGCTGCCTATATTTCTTATGGCACATTAATCCTGAATTGATTACTAATTAAATGTTTCAATGTTGCTCTGATCATGACCACCAAGGACCTGACAGACAAATCACACAGGCTTCTTTCAGTCTTTATCAAAAATGATGATGATGATGATGATAGCAAGTACAAATTATTTTCCCCTTTCTGAGGGACTCATTTAATCCCCTCACTATAATCTCATTTACCAAAAAACTGCATGCTAACGGAGTGTATATAACTAAAACAATCTAGTAAATAAAAGGCAAATCTAGGTTTCAAAACCTAGACTTTGTCAGACTCCAAACTCCACCTCCTCACCCACAGCATTACATGTCTGTGCAAATTGCATGTACTGAATCATCACTTATTTTCTAGAAAGCCTTACACTTTACTTATAATACACTGATGTTCCTTTATGGTCTACAATTCTCAAATTGATTACAAATTATCAGATACTTTCACAAATTTGTGCCTCACCTACAAATATGTAGATGTGTTGACAAAATGACAAGGAAATATCTTGACCATTTTATATAGTTGGCAAAATGAAATTAACAGTTGGTAATTATCTCTGAGAGTCTAAAGTGTAATCAACAAAGTTAATAATCGTCATAATTATTGGTATAAAATAACCATATTTACTATGGCCTAGGTGGCTCTATACGTTGCTCAGTTAATTATCACGGTAAGTTCACGAGGTGCCTGGGAGACAAGACCTGTGAGACTTATGATCTCTGGACCAGAGAGTGAGTTTCTTACAAGTATTTCATTGACTCCTGTAGAAAACAGAGCTAGTGGCTCTTGTGGGTGGAAAGGAGAGGATACTTATGCTTCCAATTTACATGACTATGGGAAATGATTGGGAAAATAGAAGATGACATATGCTGATGAGTGAAATGTGAAGGATGGAGGAGAGCAGAGCAGGTGAGGAGTGCCATCAGCAGAGATCAGGACACGGAGAATTTCAATCACCAGCACAGCAGTGACACTGAGCACGCGACCACTAACAGCGCACAAAGCTCCCTTCGCTGTTACAAACAGCCGACAGAGGGCGCCGGTCCAGCGGTAACGGACCCACCAGCGACCCTAACCCGCAGTCGCCGCTTCCTCAAGAAGACCCGCGCTCGGGGTCCGCAGAGTCGAGGCCCGGGCGCTTGGGGATTAGGGTCCGCGGACCTCGTGAGCAGCGAGTAAACGCCGCCTTTCACGGCTCTGACTACAGAGGGAGAGCTCTACCGCCGCCTCCCCCGAGACATTTTTCTCATGGAACATTTTAGCGAGACCGTTTTACCAATGTGCCAGTGTATTGAGGGGACTGACGGCTCAAAATCAGATCGTGCCGTAGGTAGCCTGTGTTAGAGATTCAGGGCCATTTCTGCGGAGAAAGACCCGAATTCAGAGAAAGGGGAAAATAAAGAACAATCAGGAAGCGAGCTTACAAAGTGCTGTCCACCTTTCAGTGGACAGAGCACCCCGGGAAAAGGAAAATGTGTGCCCCTATGTAGGTGATTTTATTAAGTTTTAATGGTTATTTTTTCCTACAACAAAGTAGTTGAAAAAACTGAAAACTATTAAAACACATTATTTTAAGTTTAAATATGCCAAGACCGGACTTTTTTTTTTTTTTTTTTGGTAAGTTTCTGATTTTAATGTAGGCAAACATCAGAATACTTTCAAAATTACTTTTCTGCTTACTCATTTTCAATTAAGAGCATTACCATGTTTGGCAATATCTCATGAACCAATAACTATCTTCATTAATTTCAACTTATAAGAACTTTTAAATCCTATTTGTTTTAAGCAAGGGCTTTCTATGAAGCATTCAGCTTTTTATGCTGTATAGTCATGGTTTTCATTGGAGAATTTTATTAACATTTTCCACTTGGTTCAAAATGTCATCCCACATAGATAAGTTGCATAAAAATGTGTAATCTCTTTGCATTAAGATGCTTTCCTTTTCAGCATAATGCAGGTTTGCATTTGGTATCATTTACTGCTTAATACATATCTTAAGTGCCAATACATCGATTTTGATTTTTATGCCCTAGATATCCTTAAGTGTTTTTAATGTAGTGGTTAATACAGACATGATAATTTCCCATCTGCTAGTTGAATTAAAAAATGTAGATATACCCTTTGTACAATACTTTTAAAAAGTTATCTTAATTCACAAATGCAGAATTTTACATAAGATTATGAACCAAGTAGGGCACAAATGTGACATAATCATTTTGGGTGGGAAATAATGGCTTTTATGCCTTTGTGTACACCTGCCACCATTGCCTCCTTATCATATACTTGGCTAATGTCATTTTTATGTCCATATCATTTTCTAGTTTAATAACAATTTCATGAACTAGGTATATTGAAGTTTTTCTTTCATTTTAAAAATGTCAAAACAATTGTTAACATCATTCTTAATGTGAACATAATGGACTATATATATTGTATAATCAAAAAATAAATATTTTGTTTTTTATATTCTTTCTCAATAGTGGTTTATATCTAACATGATTACCTATAACATTATGACTCATTTTGAACTTTATTTACAAATAAGACTCAGAATCTTTTGTATTACTAATGATATGAGTAGCTATACCAATACTATAATAACTGAAAAGCTCAACTAAAATTGAGAATATTCCAGAGTTTGGGCTTCTAATACTCTGGGTACTCTGGGACCTTCTAAAAGGTTAATTATTTTTTGCACAAAATAAAACAATATTGAAAATCACCTGCAAAAATTTTCTAACATTTTTGTTTCTCTGATTTTATTGCTTCTGTAAGCATCATCTAGTAACTTAGGAGACTGAAAGATTTTGTAAGCTTTCTATTTTAGGAAACATGATGAAACGTCAAAACTTCATGGTCACAAGTTTTGTTTGAGTTTTACAAATCTTTGAATGTATTTTTGAGGTGCTAATATTTGATTACGTTGTATTACTGATAAAACGTATGCATGGAAACAATTTTAAAAGGATTCTTTGGAATAAAAGAAGATGTCACAATGAATCAACTCTTCATTACAACATTTTTACAAAACGAGTTTTTTGAAAACATTTAGCCATAATGGAACAGATTCTCAAAAAGCTGAATCTTGTCCTTGGTCAAGCATGAACAACTTTTTAGAGGGCCAAATGGGACACAGCCATAGCAGACAAATCTATATACCATAGCAGACAAATATATATAATTACACATATTGTGGTATTTTTTACCAGAAAATAACAGAGCCAGATGTGCTATCACGTGCCTGTAACCCCAGCTAATCAGAGGCTGAGGTAAGAGGCAGGAGGATTGCTTGAGCCCAGGAGTTTGAGACTGCAGTGAATTATGATCATGCTACTGCACTCCCACCAGGACAACAGAGTGAGATTCCATCTTAAAAACAAAAAAGAAAAGAAAAAGTATAATACACAGAAATTGCGAGTATCTTAGGCATATAGCACAATGAATATTCATACACTGAATGCACTATGAAACTAACACCTGTGTGAAAAATAAAATATTTTGCTCAGGACCTAGAAGCCTCCTGAGTGTTGCCTTCTTGTCACTACTTAAAACCAGCTTTCCTGTTTCTTCCCTGAGGGTAGCTACTCTGACTTCTAACAGTCCTAATTAATTTTAGTAGGCATACTTTGATGCCTTTTGTCTGTATTTACTCATTTAATCCTTACAATAATCCTATGGAAAAAAATACTATAACTGTCCCCATATTAAAGATGAGGAAACTAGGGAACACACGTTTAGGCTATTTTACAAGGTCAGAGCTGGGATCCAGGCTACGAACTGTGGCTGCAGAATCATACTTTTTTTTGAGACGGAGTCTGGCTCTGTGCCCAGGCTGGAGTGCAGTGGCGCGATCTCGGCTCAAGGCAACCTCCGCCTCCCTGGTTCAAGCGAGAATCACACTTTTTTTTTTTTATTGCTTTTTTGTACTTTATTCATATATGAGTGCACTGAAAATGGTCTCATTATTTAAAATATCTTGCAGAAAATAATTTCTAAACATGTATTTTGCAAGATAAACAGTAGAATTCTACCAGAGGTACAAGGAGGAGCTGGTACCATTCCTTCTGAAACTATTCCAATCAATAGAAAAAGAGGGAATCCTCCCTAACTCATTTTATGAGGCCAGCATCATCCTGATACCAAAGCCTGGCAGAGACACAACAAAAAAAGAGAATTTTAGACCAATATCCTTGATGAACATTGATGCAAAAATCCTCAATAAAATACTGGCAAACCGAATCCAGCAGCACATCAAAAAGCTTATCCACCATGATCAAGTGGGCTTCATCCCTGGGATGCAAGGCTGGTTCAATATACGCAAATCAATAAATGTAATCCAGCATATAAACAGAACCAAAGACAAAAACCACATGATTATCTCAACAGATGCAGAAAAGGCCTTTGACAAAATTCAACAACCCTTCATGCTAAAAACTCTCAATAAATTAGGTATTGATGGGACATATCTCAAAATAATAAGAGCTATTTATGACAAACCCACAGCCAATATCATACTGAATGGGCAAAAACTGGAAGCACTCCCTTTGAAAACTGGCACAAGACAGGGATGCCCTCTCTCACCACTTCTATTCAACATAGTGTTGGAAGTTCTGGCCAGGGCAATTAGGCAAGAGAAGGAAATCAAGGGTATTCAGTTAGGAAAAGAGGAAGTCAAATTGTCCCTGTTTGCAGAGAATCACACTTTTAAACCAACAAACAATCCTATGACAAATAACTGCAAAGCTGGAAAAGTAGTCCAGTTCAACACAATTGGATGTGTTGAAGAATAACCACTAACATCCACATAACACTTTGCGGTGGTCTTACACTCACTATTAGCATTCATATTTTCTAAATTGTGTCTCAGAAGGTTGTGGGGAGCATGAGGCTCAGGGAAGAGAAGAGATTTGCCTGAAGGCCACAGCTGGCAAGGAACAGAGTCAAATTTGAGCGCGGGGCAGAACCATTCATTTTTTTTCTCCTTTCCACAGAACAGGCAGAACCTGAGGCCAGGAGGATTAAGAGTTGTAGTCTCCTCTCTCCAGTCGGCCCATCTCAGCACTCTGCACGTGGGGGGTGCTAAACTAGTGTGAAAATCACCCTTTGTTTCTGGACGTAATGTTGAGATGCACTCCAAACTCCCAGACTTCTTGGGGGAGCCTGGACTGCACTAGTGCTGGTGGCAGAAGATTGGTTTATAACCTAGTTTCTAGGAGGATTAGAGGAGAATTATGGGGAGGAGTGAGGCACTGGGTGAGCAGAGCAGAGGTTCTCTGTAAATATGGGGCTCCACTAGGGTGACTTGCGAGTACTTGATCTGTTCTGACAGCCCACACAACTTTGGAGGAGGGGATCATGGCCTCTATAGTGGGCACACACTTTTACACAATATCGATATTTGGGTGAACTTAACTGTCAAAATAATTCTATGTAAACAACACGGTTGTAATTTTTAACAAATTTGACAAATTCTATCTCTGCAGTCAAGAGCTTAGAATACCATATTTTGGGGAGTTTCTTACATTCCAAGTTCTCAAGCTGCTGCTGGCTCTAGGAGCATCTTCACAGATCTTGATGTTCACTTTTGTTTATTAAGCAAATGAGCATCATATGACTGGTGCAATCTCCTCCTAGAGGAATAAGAACTTCAATGCACCTAAACGAATCCACAGCGAGCTACTGGATCTCTTTACTGGCTTGTGAAGTATAGATGTGTGGGCAATGTTGGTACTGCAGATCCCTCTATTACTGCACTTCTGTTCTTCGCTGATCATCTATGGAGACTTGTCCACTGTGAGGCAGGGCATTGGCAGGCAGGAAGAGTCAAGGTGTATCTGCCTTCAAATTCAGCTGCTTCCTGCTGACACTGCGCTGATTCCGCAAAGACATTTGTGACCAACATAGTTGCAACCCAAGTTTCTCCTCATCCTCTTCCCAAGTGAGATGTGCCTTCAGCGGCTAAAGGCCAGAGTCTGAGAGAGACTTAGCCCAGAGTGGATGAGTGGCTCAGTGCTGCAGTGGATCAGTTCTTACCCCCAGCTCTGCTGCTGCCAGCACCGCCTCGGTTCTCCAATTCTTTTGAATATGGAGTTGACCCTTGAAAAACACAGGTTTGAACTACTAGGGCCCACTTATAAGTGGATTTACTTCCACTTCTGCCACCTCTCAAGACAGCAAGACCAACCCCTCCCCTTCCTCCTCCTGCTTCGCAGCTTAGTGTGTTGATGACTTTGATGATGATCCATTTCCACTTAAAGAATAATAAATATATTTTCTCTTTCTTGTGATCTCCTTTTCTTTTTTCTAGCTTGCTTTATTGTGAGAATATATATTATGTATAACATACAAAATATGTGTTAATTGATGGTTTATGTTATTGATAAGGCTTTCAGTTGACAGTAGGCTATTAGTAGTTAAGTTTTCGGAAAGTCAAAAGTTATATGCAGATTTTTCACTTTGAGGGGGGTCAGCCTCTAACTCCTGTATTGTTCTAGAGTCAACTATGCATAAAGTCAATAACTCTTGATATGGCTGCAGAGATTTTCGGGGCAAAGTGACAGCACAGAGTTAGCTAGGACAATCTTTTCACACTAAAAATAACAATGTAACAAAATGAACAAAAGTAAGTAAAATTATGCATATATGTATAAGTTATATGCATGCATGTGTCTATATGTATGTCTGTGTATGTATATATACACATATATATATTATACCTAATCTTCTATAGCATTCCATGAATAGAAAGGATCATAATAATTGAAATATGTAAGACAATCAAATAAAGAAACAGAGATTCAATAGTTGCCAAGCCTTTCCCTTGTTCCTAACCTGGTCCACCCAGAAGCGGTCATGGAGAAAAGAAAAAGGACAAAAATCTACTAAAATATTACTAAGACCCTCCCCTCCAATTTACAGGGAAGCACACTAAAGCATTGGCTAGGAAATCTGAAACAATGATTTGAGAAAAGCTCCCAAATTGATGTCCCTTCCAGCTGCCTGAGCAATCAATGTATACACACACACACACACACACACACACGCACACAAACCTCCTCATTAATGACCTCAAATACAAAATTATGCAGGTTACAGTAACATCTCCCAAATTCTACCAACATCCATATGCTTCCATGAAAAAGCCTCTGACTGTCAGTTGACAATGTAGAATTCTCTAACAAGTTCTTAAAATACACCTGAGCTCTCTATTCGACTAATGTGATGATGAATATATTTTCAAATTATACAGGCAGATATTATTATCTGATATTTGTAATGAACCTGTGAAACTGGAAATTTACTGTTGACAAAGACATTTCACACACTATCAACTATAAGATTTCCCGCTGATTTAAACTACCACTGCACTTCCACGCTGAGTTTTTCCAGCTCCACTTCATAGTGTGGGTAAGGAAGGTTAGTCAGGAGATTGTGACCTGCACAACAGGCTGGAAGCAGGAAGTACATTTTAATTAACTTTACTCATTTCATTTATAAGTTCTAACAATGTGTGTATCCCTGTGTGTGTTTGTAATCTTTAGGATTTTCTACATATAAGATCATTCTGTCTGCCAATAGAGATCATTTTACTTCTTCCTTTCCAATTTGTATGCCTTTTATTTCATTTTCTTACCAATTCCTCTGGCTAGGACTTCAAGTACTACATTAAATAGAAGTGGTGAGAGTAGAATTATTGCTTTGTTTCTGATCTTAGAGTAAAAGTTTTTAGTTTTTCACCACTGAATATGATGTTAGCTGTGGGATTTTCATATAATAGTCTTTATCACGTTGAAATAATTTCCTTCTATTTCTAGTTGAGTGTTTTTATCATGAAAGGGTTTTGAATGTTGTAAAATGCTTTTTCAGCATCAATTGAGACTATTACAGTTTCTCCCCCTTCATTCTGTTAATGAAGTATATGACATTCACTGAGTTTTTTTAAAAAAAAAGTTGAACCATCTTTGTATACCAGGAGTAAATCCCAATTAGTCATAATGCATAATACTTTTAATGTGCTATTAAATCTGAGTTCCAAGTTTTTTGTTAAGGACTTTTGCATCAATATTCAGTAGGGATGTTGGTCTTTAGTAGTTTTTGTGTCATGTCCTTGTCTGGCTTTGATATGAGGATAATGCTAGACTCATAAAATTAGTTTGAAAGAGTACCTTCCTCATCAATATTATGGAAGGGCTGAGAAAGACTAGTGTAAATTTTTCTTTAAATGTTCAGCAGAATTCTCCAGTGAAGCCATGTGTCCCTAGGTTTTTCTTTGTTCAGAAGTTTTTACTTATTGATTTAGTCTCTTTACCAGTTATAGGTCTGCTCAGATTTTTTTGTTTCTTCATGATTCAGCCTTAGCAGATTTTATGTGTATGTTTCTAGAAATTTATCCATTTCCTGTACAATATTAAATTTGTTGACATTTAATTGTTCTAATAGTCTCTTTTTCATTTCTATAGCATCAGCTCTAATGTCTCCTCTTTTGTTTCTGATTTTTGTTCTTTGAGTCTTCTCTCTTTTTTCTTAATCAATCTAGTTAGGGGTTTGTCAATTTTTAAAAACTTGTCAAAAAACCAACTATTACTTTGCTAATTTTTAAATTACTTTTTCTCTATTTTCTTTATCTTTGCTCCAATTTTTATAATTTCCTGACTTGTGCTAGCTTTGGGTTTAGTTTGCACTCCTTTTTCTAGCTACATAAGATATAAAATTGGGTAGTTTATTTGAGCTCTTTCTTCCTCTTTTTTAGTGTAAACTTTTATAGTTGAAAATTTTCCACTTAGTACTGCTTTTACCTCATCATGTAAGTTTTGTAATGTTGTCTTTTTTTCATTTATCTCAAGACATTTTCTAATTTCTCTTGATTTCCTTCTTAAGTTCTTACCTCATTTAGACATTTATTTTCTTTTTGGCCCTATGCATTGGGATGCAAAACCAGACTAGTTTACTTTGTACAAAAAGTAAAATGAGAAAGAAATATATTTGGTCTTGTGAGCACTATATGGAAATACTTTATATTCCATTTGTTTTATCATATTCATATCCCTTTATTAACATAAAGCTGAAGGTGAATAAAAAAATCAGGGTTAGCCAAACAAATTTTCATGGCCAAATACCACATAAAAAGTAAATATACTTAAGTTCCCAGCAAAATCTGAATTGAACTTAGACAAAATGCTCATTCCTCAGTGTCTGACAGACTAACAGTTTGAGCCAATAAAAATGTACTGACTGGATAAACTACTAAAAGTTGTTAATTTTTGCAATGTATATTTCCGAAAAGAAAGTTTATCTATTATAGAAATTCCTGTGCCCATTTAAGAACTTTGAGCATTCTAATCGTTTAATAATATAGTTTAATTGCATCATGAAAATAATCAATAATACAATTTATTTGGTTTATTTTAAAAAACTGATTCTTTCTGCTCTCTCTCTATATAGACTGATTTTACACTAATGTTGCCTAAAGACCATCAAATTGTTTGAAGCCTAGGTTTCTGAGGGATGGAAAATGATGTCACAACTATTTACAGTTCACACACACATTCTGGGGATTTAATACATCTTTTACAAGTGCAGGAAAGGTGGAATATTGATGATTTGGGGGAATTAGGGCTACCACACCCCAGAGGGTGGTATGGTGTGTTGTCTGTTGTGAGCTGTGTGAATCAGAGAGTTTGAATTTAGACATATATTTAGAAAGAGGGAAAGATGAACCAATCAAACATAATAACTATAATGACTTTTCAAGACATAGACAATACAGTTAAGATATAAATGGAAACAACAAAAAGTTAAAAGTGGGGAAATGAAGTTTGATATTTTGTTTTCTTTTTGCTTGTTTGTTTGTTTATGTAATCAGTGTTATCAGTTTAAAATAATGGGTTATAAGACACTATATGCAAGCCTCACGGTAACCTCAAATCTAAAACATACAACAAATACACACAAAATAAAAAGGAGAAATTAAAACACACCACCAGAGAAAATCACCTACATTAAAAGAAAGACAAAAAGGAAGAAAATAAGGAAGAGAAGGCCATCAAATAATCAGAAAATGAATAACAAAATGACAGGAATAAGTCCTCATAAATAATAACATTGAATGTAAATGTACTAAGCTCTCCAATCAAAAGACAGGGAGTGGCTGAATCTATTTAAAAAAAAAAATTACACCCAGCTGTGCATGGTGGCTCGCACCTGTAATCCCAGCATTTTGGGAGACTGAGCCGCGTGGATCACTTGAGCCCAGGAGTTCGAGACCAGCCTAGCCAACATGGCAAAACCCCATGGTGGCACACGCCTGTGGTCCCATCTACTAGAGAGGCTGAGGCACAAGAATTGCTTAAACCTGGGAGGTGGAGGTTGCAGTGACCTAAGATCGATCGAGCCACTGCACTCCAGCCTAGGTGACAGAATAAGACTTTGCCTCAAAAAAAAACAAAGCAAAACAAAACAAAACAAAAAATCCTTAGACACAATGATCCATTGCCTACAAGAAGTATGCTTCACCTATAAATATACATATAGACTGAAAGTAAAGGGATGGAAAAATATTCCATGCCTATGGAAACAAACAAAAAGAAGCAGAAGCCACATTTATATCAGACAAAATAGACTGCAAAACAAAAACTAGGAAAAGGGAGAAAGCAGTTCATTATATAGTGATAAAGGGGTCCATTTGGCAAGAGCATATAACAATTCTAAATATATATTCACCCAATACTGGAGCACTCAGGTATATAAAGCAAATATTATTAGAACCAAAGAGAGAGATAGACCCCTATACAATAATAACTGGAGACTTCAACACCCCACTTTCAGCATTGGACAGATCATCCAGACAGAAAATTAGCAAACATCAAACTTCATCTGCACCATACGCCAAATGGACCTAATAGATATTTACAGAACATTTGATCCAACAGCTGTAGAATACACATGCTTCTCCTCAGCACATGGATAATTCTCAAGGATATACCAAATGCTAGGTCACAAAACAAATCTTAAAATTTAGAACAAAAGTGAAATAATATCAAACATTTTCTCTCACCACAGACTAAGAAAAAAAGAAGTCCCAAATAAATACAATCTGAGATATAAAAGGAGACATCACAACCAATACCATAAAAAATTAAAGGATCATTAGAGGATACCATGAAACTATATGCCAATAAATTGGAAAACTTGAACAAAATAGATAATTCCTAGAAACATACAACATATTGGTCTGTTCAGGTTTTGTATTTTTTCATAGTTCCATGAAGAAATACAAGAATGGTTCTAGAAGAAATACAAGAATTGTTTCTTGTATTTCTTCATGGTTTTTGTATTTCTTCATGGAACCATATAACAATGGAACCATGAAGAAATACAAAATGTGAACAGACCAATAACAAGTAATGAGACAGAAGCCATAATAAAAAGTCTCCCAGAAAAGAACTCAGGATCTGATGGCTTCACTGATGAATTTTGCCAAATATTTAAAAAACTAATACCAATCCAACTCAAATTATTAAAAAAATAGAGGTGGACAGAATCTTTCCAAATATATTCTATGAGGCCAGTATTACTCTGATAATAAAACCAAAAAGACACACTAAAAAGAAAGAAAACTATAGGCCAATATCTCTGATGAATATTGATGCAGAAATCCTCAACAACAAATTAGCAAACTGAATTCAAGAACACATTAAAACAATCATTCATCATGACCAAGTGGAATTTGTCCTAGAGATTCAAGTGTGGTTAGGTATGTGCAGATCAATGGGTTTAATGTTGTTCGATGAACATAATGTCCTCCAGCTCCATCCATGTTGTTGCAAATGACAGGATCTCATTCTTTTTTATGGCTAAGTAGTACTCCATTGTGTTTAAATGCCATGTTTTCTTTATCCATTCATCTGTTAGACACCTAAGTTGCTTCCAGATCTTAGTTATTGTGAATAGTGCTGCAATAAACATGGGAGTGTAAATATTTTGTTGACATACTGATTTCATTTCCTTTGGATAAATACCCAGTAGTGGGATTGCTGGATCATACGGGGGAAAATGGAGATGGTTAATGGGCACAAAAATATAGTTAGAAAAAATGAATATGATTTAGTATTTGATAGCACAATAGGATGACTACAGTTAATGATAATTTATTATATATTATAAAATAACTAAAATAGTATAAATAGGATGTATGTAGCAGAGAGAAATGATAAATGTTTGAAGCATTGGATACTCCATTCAACCTGCTGTAATTATTATGAATTGTCTGCCTATATAAAAATATTTCACTTATCCCATAAACACAGATGCCTCTTATGTACCCACAAAAATCTATTTTCAAAAAAGTTGCTCTAAAAATATAGTTATCAAGTTAAGTAAAATGTCAATAGCCTTTTAATTTAATTTTTAATTGTTTTGTCATTCTTTACAATAATAAAAAACATTAACTTTATACTTTTAATTTAATGTATAGAATAGAGATATACATAGGATATGTAAATAGATACACAGTATATATGTGATTAAAATATAATGGGAGATTCAATCAGAAAAATGTTCCTAAAAAGGCTCTGGGGTAAAAGAGGAAGGAAACAATAATGAAAAAAATGTGGTGAGAAAAACAGCCTAAAACCCACGTAAAGAGTGCATAAAGAAAGCAAAAAGAGAAGTAGAAAGTAACACAGGGGCGTTTGGAAAATGTAAACGAGTATGTTCCCTATTTAAGGCTAGGCACAAAGCAAGGTCTTCAGAGAACCTGGAGCCTAAGGTTTAGATTCACCCATTTCAACCAGTCTAGCAGCATCTGCAACATCTACAATGGCCTTGACCTTTGCTTTACTGGTGACCCTCCTGGTGCTCAGCTGCAAGTCAAGCTGCTCTCTGGGCTGTGATCTGCCTCAAACCCACAGCCTGGGTAACAGGAGGACCTTGATGCTCCTGGCACAAATGAGGAGACTCTCTCTTTTCTCCTGCTTGAAGGACAGACATGACTTTGGATTTCCCCAGGAGGAGTTTGGCAACCAGTTCCAAAAGGCTCAAACCATCCCTGTCCTCCATGAGATGATCCAGCAGATCTTCAATCTCTTCAGCACAAAGGACTCATGTGCTGCTTGGGATGAGACCCTCCTAGACAAATTCTACACTGAACTCTACCAGCAGCTGAATGACCTGGAAGACTGTGTGATGCAGGAGGTGGGGGTGACAGAGACTCCCCTGATGAAGGAGGACTCCATTCTGGCTGTGAGGAAATACTTCCAAAGAATCACTCTCTATCTGAAAGAGAAGAAATACAGCCCTTGTGCCTGGGAGGTTGTCAGAGAAGAAATCATGAGATCTTTTTCTTTGTCAACAAACTTGCAAGAAAGTTTAAGAAGTAAGGAATGAAAACTGGTTCAACATGGAAATGATTTTCATTGATTCATATGTCAGCTCACCTTTTTATGATCTGCCATTTCAAAGACTCATGTTTCTGCTATGACCATGACATGATTTAAATCTTTTCAAATGTTTTTAGGAGTATTAATCAACATTGTATTCAGCTCTTAAGGCACTAGTCCCTTACAGATGACCATGCTGACTGATCTATTATCTATTTAAATATTTTAAAAATATTATTTATTTAACTATTTATAAAACTTAACTTATTTTTGTTCATATTATGTCATGTGCACCTTTGCACAGTGGTTAATGTAATAAAATATGTTCTTTGTATTTGGTAAATTTATTTTGTGTTGTTCATTGAAATTTTGCTATGGAAACTTTTTGTACTTGTTTATTCTTTAAAATGAAATTCCAAGCCTAATTGTGCAACCTGATTAGAGAATAACTGCTACACTTCATTTATCCATCAATATTATATTCAAGATATAAGTAAAAATAAACTTTCTGTAAACCAGATTGTATGTTGTACTCAAGATAACAAGGTGAACCTAACAAATACAATTCTGCTCTCTTGTGTATTTGATTTTTGTATGAAAAAAACTAAAAATGGTAATCATACTTAACTATCAGTTATGGTAAATGGTATGAAGAGAAGAAGGAACAACCTATGATTTCTCTCTGCAGAAGGTAGATTGAGGCATGTGAGGAAATACAAACAAGACAGAGATATTCTCTTTAAATTGACTAGTATACATCTATTAGAAAATGTCGATTGCCAGTTAGATATATAAGTTTGCAATTTGCAAGGAATGCGATTGTTGGGGGTTTATATGTGATAAGAGAAAGCTAAGAAATGAAGGTCATGGTGTGGGGAGAGAGTGTAGAGGGAGAAAAAGGTTTAAACATGATTCTGGGGACCTTTCACTTTTAAAGGGAGGGGAGAGAAAAGCCGCAAAGGAAACATCCACAGCCACAAAGGAATGGCTGTACATTAGAAGGCAACAGCAGAGAAGGATAACGAAAGTGTATTTAGGAAGACAAATGCTTGAGCCCAGGAGTTCAAGGCTGCAGTGAGCCATGATCACAACACTGCACTCCAGCCCGGGAGACAGAGGGAGAGTGACCCCATCTCAAAATAACAAACAAACAAAAGGAAATAAATGTGCCGAGAAGAGGATTCAGTGGATTTGCCCAAGGTGTGGCTTGAAACTGCCTACTAATTGGGAAATAGATGGCATTGGCACCCTTAGTGAGAACTGATTGGGTAAAATTAATACACAGAAGCCATATTGGAGGAAGTTTAAATAAGTTAGTGAACTGAAGTGGAGAAAGAAATAAAATGGGATTAGAAAAGGATGTGGGTTATTTTTTCTGTGCACAGTTTTTCCTTTTTTGCAATGTATATTTTTCTCAATAGATTTCATGTAATTGAGGTACTGGCAAATGACATTAATATATTTCATATATTTATTTTAAGTCACAGCATATTTAATTACAATAGTAATTTATCAGTTTTAATTAATACTACTGTGACTATCAGTAAGATGCCTAGTTTTGTTAATTATTTAGGCAGGAATAGATAACTAATGCAATCTTTCATCAAAATATTCAATTAATATTGATAATATAATGGTTACTGCAATTACTGGCTTTAATTAAGTTACTTAACTTGCGCCATTGTCATGCTAGTTTACTACAATTTGACTGCAATTCTCTGGTAGAGCCAGATATGATAAGAAATCTTTTATAATACTCCTTGGTAATTTTTCCTGATTTTATGAATATTACAATCTTACATGAATACAAAAATAACTAAATTACCATCACTTCCTTCACAAATTAAAACTTCCTTCACAAACTTCCTTCACAAATTAAATTGGGAAACTTCCTTCACAAATTAAGTTGGGAAACTGGATCAGAGAATCTCTTCCTCAATACTTAAGGGAAAGAAAAAAATTAGTCAAACCAGCTAAAAATACAACCCGAACCATGGAAATTCAGAAAGTACCAAAGAGTTGTGTATAATTCACGAGTACAAGGAGATTTAGCAACTGTAATAGAAATCCAGAAAACCAAACTGACAAAATCACTCATAATTTGCATTAAAGACTTTAACGTTGAAATTTCATTCTGCTTGGATGTATGTGTGGTGTTGATCAACCCACTTAATCTCACTGAGCCTCACTTTTCTCATAAAAATTGGGTTTAAAATATTTACGTAGTTGTGAATATTAGAAAAAACATGCATTTTAAAGCACCTACCACTGTGTCTTCTATCTAGTAAGAAGTTAAAATATGATAGGTATTTCCCTATTTTCTTCATACAGCTGTAGATGAGGATAATATTTATCTTTCTATAAAATTCTTAGGCCCTGTGTCCTACATTTCAGTAAGTGACTGCCAATGGCAGCGGCCTGAAAAAACTAGATTCTGTCAGCAACTGTAGAGTGGTTGAAAAATGGTCACTCCTCATCTCAAAGAAGTGTCCTATTTATATGCAGTCGGGGAATGGTGGCTTGTATAAATACCTGAGACAGGAGGATAAGCACATAGATTGACGTGCAGAAGACACGTGATGTTTATTTACTGATCCAGGCACCTGACACATTGCCTCCCTGGCTCTCAGCATTCCAGGAGGCATTTCCATATCACCAGGGTTTCCTTGCTCGCTGAGGTGGATTTCCCATGGGACCCTGGTCATTCATTCCCTTGACTTTCCTGCCCATTCACACAGAGCAGCTTTCTGTTCTGTTGCGGTTCTGGCTTCACATGGCTTCCCTAAGGAGCAGAATGCCACAAGGAGAAAGCAGAAGTGAAATAAAATTTCTAGGTTTTACAGAAACACATGCAAAAGGGGTTTTCTAGAATCTCCATTAAATGTGACATAATAGTAGCTTATCAAAAAGGAAAGAGAAAGCAGAATTCAGTTTATATGTAGGCTCCTGCAAACCTCTCAGGGGAAGACAGTCCCCTGGGGCCAAGTGTGATAAGGGCAGCAACCAAAACTGGAGGGGCAGGTTGCTGATCTATGAAGAAATTCTACCAGTTCTGGGGATTTATCCACGTGCTGCAAAAAGGCTACTTCTTGGCCAGAAGAGATACTCATGCTGTCATAAGCATGTTTCCTTACCCTTGGTCTATTACAAAGAGAATGAGTTTCTGGCTGCAGTCAGGGCGTGGACTCCTTGGGATTTCCAGTTATACGGACAGAGAAATATGTATTCCCTGCCCACAGCCTACTGTGTAGACCAGTCTACGCTCCCTAGGATCACCCCTTCCACATATATTGGGACTTTTGGGGATACACAGAACTGCCAATTTGGATTGGAACTTAATACTATTCACAAAAATATCATGTTTCTTAGTGCATTAAACTCTAGACAGTGGAATCTTAAGTTTCACAGATTCATTCCTAATGTCAGAGTTCAAATTTTAACAAATCAACATTTTCTCACTGTAACTTTAGATAGTAATCTTGACAGCTCCTCAACTCAGCAGTAAAAACTGTACCTAGTTAGCAAAAGGGAAAAAATCCCACAGAAGATAAGAAATATAAAAGAATATTATTATTATTATTCTCTGAGACCTAGTGAAGTCTGTTTATTCAAATGTGTCGATTTTGGTAGAATTTGAGAGGCATTCCTGTAATTGGTACCATATTTTCATGGAGGTATTTCCCAGAGAGTGTGTGTGAATTGTTGAGGTAGCAGGGAGGGAGGGCCTGCAACTGCAGAGGGGTCTCTTGAATCTTTTCCTCAAGCTACACAGTCAACATCATATATCTATACATGAATATCTAGAAATTGATATATACATACACATATATGGCTATCATTTTCTTATTTTACGGATATATGGTTATTTTCTTATTTTATACATATATATCAGAATATTGAACACTCTCCTCAAACTCAGTAACTACTACCTTCGAGAACGTGACAGTCCAAAAAACAGAATTCTTGGAAGCATTCTGGAGAAAATTGAAAAATAGTCACCCTTCACATCGAAGGTAAGTTTGATTTGTTTATTTAGTCAGGAAATGGTAGCTTACGAAATATATATGTAATATATTTCGTAATATATTCTGTTTGTTTCCCTAAACTGAAGTAAAATATACATAATATATACTGGCTGATTCTGATACCTAGCAGAATTCCCTCCTTCTTCTCCTGTTTTCTTGAATCCCATTCTTCACTTTTGTTGGGGCTCAGAAAAAAACAATACTCAAAAGTGATGGTCTCAGAAGCAGCCTCATAAGCAAATTTTCTCTCTGATCTTTTTTTCCTCTCCTGTTTCTCACTCCTCGTTCTCTAGAGGTTAGCCATAAAAACTAGAAACCCTCTTTCCCAAGGCTCCTTTTCACCAAAGTAAGCCATAAAACCTAAAAATACTACTCTTATTTTTCTGTGTAAGAACTGGCTCTAAAGAAATTCTCTGAACTATCTTGTTCAATTGTAGGTTATAAGACCTCCATTCCAAAAGGAGCTCTACCCCATGCCAGGGAGGAAGGAATGCTGCATGGAGAGGTCAAGAAGAATCTGACCAGAAAGGCCTTGCTGGCTTTCCCCACTCAGTCTATTAGCATTAGATGATGCCCTTTTTGTCTAATCACATTTTTTACACAGCTGTCTGTCCGTTCTTCATTGAACTTAAACATTACAATGAATTTTTTTATGTAACTCTGGGTCTTCATTCTGAAGGCTCCCACATCACATAAAACTATCATTAAATAAATATGCTTTGCTTTTCTCTTGTTAATCTGTATTTCTTTTGTTAAAGGGGTGTCAGCTATGACCCTTTTGATGGGAAGGAAAGAGATCACACCATTTATGCCCCTATGGTCCTGGTGATGAGGATGGGATGGCTGAAGCAACTGACTCACCTACCGATGAGGTCCTGGGACAGCTGGCAAAAAGTTGGCAAAGAAAGGTAAAAATTTGTATCAAGGTCTGTTCTCCTGTATCTCTGCC
This sequence comes from Pongo abelii, assembly GCF_028885655.2. Classification (NCBI taxonomy): domain Eukaryota; kingdom Metazoa; phylum Chordata; class Mammalia; order Primates; family Hominidae; genus Pongo; species Pongo abelii. The sequence goes on from NC_071998.2 coordinate 36,749,716, forward strand.
TATATAGTGCCTGGTCAAGAATGGAAGGTATAAATTTCTCTTTCTTTTTTTCCAAATTCAGGATAGCAGGAGAAAATTATTTGCTTGGATTGTGACTCTTGGGTAATTTTGCTTTAAAGTACCCATTTGTTATTAACCTTTTCCCTTCCATAGACAGCTATTTTGTCTCTGTCTGTCTCATATTGTGTCAAGAGAACCTGGCTTGGCTTGCTGCCTGTACAACACACTTCGGCATGTGCAGGTGGCCAAAAAAAGTGTTGGGGGCTCCCATGACAAGCTTACATGTCATCGATTGTTGCTAGCTCACAAAGTGTCTAAATCTTTCTTTTGGCTATTTTTAGGGGTGACTTTGAATTCTGAGAGGGTTGCATCTTTGCATTTCTTTGAAGATGTCTTATGCATCCTTGGTTAATCATAAAACACTTAATTGGTTTCTGTTTGGAGTCACTTGGTAGATATCTTTGTTTTAAAAGAGAAAAGGAAAAAAAGAAAACAATTTCAAAAGCTAGAAATATTAGCTGTTTATTCTTGTTGAAATCTGATAAGAGATTTAAAATGGGATCCTGTTTCTCCCGTGGGAAGTTTCTTCAGTAGACCTAAACTTCTTTTTAATTATATGTTTGATCCCTCTGTTTGCCTCCCTTCTTGCTGGCATAATTTTTGCAGAAAAAAAAGTAAAACTTCAATGGCCTTTTTGGGAAGCTCAAGATCTTCCCAATCTGGCTCCTTTAATACTTGTTCTTCCATTTATTTCTGCATTTCCTTCCTTCCGCCACCTTCAGTTTTCTATCTAGGTCTCTTTTATCATCGATACATTACCCTTCAAGCCCCTGCCTCCTCAATTTGGTGGTCAGTGGACAGAAAATTACTAGGCAGAAACATCAAAGTTCCGGATACCACAAAAGGGAATGTAGGAGACACTTGAAAAAAACCTAGGACCCCTTGACGCATGCAAAAAGAGTGCCACAGACCCTCTGCTACATGGGGTGTTTTGTCTTCCTCGTGGAGTTCCAAGAGTCATGGGTAGTTTCTCTCAGATGTGGAGCTCTGCTCTTCTTTGCCTTGAGTTCCCTGATCTCTTTGGGTTTTGGGGGTATCAAGGGTAACTTCACACTGTAAGAGAGCCACCTACCTGCCAAGACCAGAGACAGTGGCCAAGTCTGTTCTATGTATAAGTCTCCTTGCACTAGCTTTTTCTTCAGAGCTAAAAAGAGGAAATTTCCTGGAAACAACTGACCCAAATACTGGAATGAGCCCATTTCAAAATTTAATTTTTGTATATTCTGTAAAATATGGGTCAAGATTTATCATTTTTATAGAGATGTGTATCCCAGCACTATTTGTTTATTCAATTTTTCTTTTTAAAAATTGAAGGCTGTTTGTGCTTGTGTTGAGAATCAATAAACAGTATGTGTAGGTTCTATTTGTGCAAACTATTGTCTTTCACTGATACATTTGTTTCTCTTTAATACTTCACTGTCTTGATTACTTTAGTAATATAAGTCTTGAAATTAGAGATTATAAATCTCCAACATTTTTCTTCATTTTGGAGTTATTTTGGTCATTTTTGTTCCTTTGCATTTCCACATAAATATTAGAATCTGTTTGTCAATTTCTACAGAAAAAAAGTCTGGTGAAATTTTGACTGATACTGCATTGAATCTGTAGATCAATGTGATTATAACTGGTATCTTGACATTACTGAGTCTTTTAATCCATTAGCTCAATATATCTCTCCATTTGTTTAGGTCTTATCTATTTTCTATCAGCAATATTTTATAGTTTTCAATGTACGTGTCTGCCTATAAATTTATTCCTAAGTATTTTAAATGCTTCATAATATTGTAAATGACATTCTAAAGATTAAATTTCTGATTGTTCATTGCGCATATAAAGACATATTATTGATTTTTGTATATTGACTCAGACAAACTGACCAGTAAATTCTCGCATATTTTTTAAACAATCTGAAGAATTTTCTAGAGGATGAAGTCATTTTTCATAAACAAGTTTTACTTTCTTCTTTTCTATTTGGATGACTATCATGTATTTTCTTGTCTTATTAGGAAGCAGTGCTTATTTTAGTAATTTTTATTACTGAACATAATTAACAACGTTTCTAACATTGATTTAGCATTTTTTGGGTAACGTATTGGTAGCCCAATCGGCAGCTACAAGAAAATAACATCAAGGACAGATCCTAAAGCTTATGTTCATGATTTTTCATAGACTGAGAGGACTGCAGGACCATGCCATTTGGAGGACATCAAGCTATTTGATACTTGGCAATCTAGATGAAAGTGAGAGGAAATGGCCAATGAAAACTTAGTCATTAACACAGATATTCAAAAGCCATGATATGATTAAACAATGAGAAGAAAACTACAATTATTTGGGGACACAGGTCATGATGATTCTCCCCATTAAAGTCCACTGGATGGTGTACATGGTTCCTTTAGATTTGATTCACTTTTATTTAATCATTTTTCTTTTGTTTCTAAGACTTGATAATTTCATTGTCCTATCTTCAAGTTCACTAATTCTTTCTTCTGTCTACTCCAATGTGCCTTTAAATCCCTCTAATAAAATGTTCAGTGCTCATTTCAGTTATTTCACTTTTTAGCTCCAGATTATTTTTGTTTTCTTTACAGGTTTTCTATCTCTTTATTGGTAATTTCATTTTGTTTGTGCATCGTTTTTCAGACTTTCTCCACATCTTCCTTTAATTCTTTGAGCATCTTTAACAGAGTTACTTCAGTCTTTATCTTGTAGATTTGCTATGAGATCTTTTTTGGGTATGATTTCTGAGACCTTTTTTTGAATGGGCCATATTTTTATGTGTTAATGTATTATTAACACAGAAAATTGTGATTATTTTTACTGTTGAAAACTGGACATTCAAATCTAATAATGTAGTAATTCTGGAAATAAGATTAACCCCTTACCCAGTCTTTGGTGGTTGTTGATATTATTTTGTTTTTGATTTGATTGTTGCAGGCTGTCTCTGTGTAAAGATTGTCCTGAGGTATAATCTTAAGGTCTTCTCAGGGTGTTTCTGAGTCTTCACCTTTCCCTAGGCATGTGCAGTCACTCTCTAACTTTCACCTTGAATGTCCTAGTTTTTAATGCCTGGTTGCCAAAAAGGGGAAAAAAATAAAGGAGGAGATGGGGAGGGTGCTGGCTGTTTCATACCTTGGAAGTCACTTCAGCTGGAGAGTGTGGGCCTTGACACAAAGGGGATCAAAAATAGCAACCAGAAAACAGGACACAGGTCCCTGATATTTGGAGAAAGTATGCTTTTTGCCAACACTGGCTCCCATCAGCCCAGTGCAAGCTGCTCTTGGAACATGGGAACAGGTGCCTGCCATGGAGACTAGGGGTGGAAAACTGTAGAGGATCTGTTGATACTAATGTGATTAAAGCTAAAATTGACTGAAATTAGTCACAATTTACCATCCAAGAATTCCCCTGGAAGTTCCAAGCCTGAAATATATTCCAGAGTTCCAAAATAGTTATATCAGGTAGATTTTGCCATTGCAACTGTTATCTAGATAGGGAGACTGAGTTCTGGTGTTTTCTAATCCACCTTCTTCACAGAATCCTCTACAAGACCTTCAGAGGGCTCCATCATCCGGGAGAACAACAAGAATTCCAAATTGGGCAATATGTGAGATTTGATGTATATTTGTTTGTAATTAAAACAGTAGACTGACCTCAAGAGGGTCATCAATGCAACTAACAACTACCTAAAGGAGAAACATCAGATCCTGCATGCTTCGGCAATGTCATGGTATAAATTGGTGGAAAGTTTTGTTCAGCTTTAAACTTACAAGAAAACTTCAAGTAAAGATAGATAAGCTGTGCCTCTATTCATTGGTTAAAACCTGGGGAACTATTCAACAAAAGATGTCAATTGTACTGTATGTATATTTAAAAAAAATCAACGCATTGGCAACAGAAACCAAGGTTGAATGGAGACTATGAAAAAATAATGTGATGAATACATGACATAAGCCTTTTGAAAATGACAAATACTCTGTCCGACCATTTAGTGACTACAGAGTGTAAGGCTGAAGATGAAAGAGCTGTACATAGGTACTACACTTTAGGTGATAGATTGGTTTCTCACAGGGATTCTGGTTAGTTGTTCTGGAGCTACTTTACATGAATTACTAGGGTTAAATAAATAAGTAAAATCTTGTGGATAATATGAGCCAGATATCTCAGAACTGGGAAAAGAAGTTTAAAATAATCAAAATGGCAAGGCTAGAATAAACCTTATTATGCTGGATTAGAATTTTGAAAAATTAATATATTCTTATTTTTTAGTATTTATTATTTGCTCAGCTAAATTGGCATTTAACCAATGTCCAATAAAATGCATGAGGACTTCTGGGAGAAATAACTGATTCCAGGTATAGGGCATGGAAGTACCCTATACTTGTATCTTGTGGTATCTTGTGGTATCAGAAGATAGGGAAGGGCCCAGAAACAAAAACTGTAGGTGCACATCAAAAACACACAGGAGTGAACCTGAAAGAGTTTCCAATAGCCAAAGTTGGGACAAGTAGAGCAACAAAATAGTGACAGTATTTGATTATAACCCAAATAATAGAATAAATATTCATGAGTTCATACTGATATAAGTAAATGAGTGGGTGGATAATCATAAATTGGATAGGAGGGCCAACTCTTTCAGAAACATTTCAAATAATAAGTATAGAAAGAATGAGAAAAATGGAATATCACAGAAACATAATTGCAATAGGCAAGATTCACAGGTAAATCATAAAACAAGTGAGCAAAACTTTGAAGGAATTGAGGATGACTGCATATCCTCAATGTATCTCCCTCCAAAAGATTTTTAAATTACTGTGATGTTTTAATATATATCAACAAATTCTTGGATACATTGTTCTCTATGTGGTAGAACTTAATTATCCTCCTTTTAATGTGGGCTCATTTTCGTGACATGTTTCTGACACATGCAGTATGGAAAGGGAAAAATAGTAATTTTACATAGGAGAAACCTGGCAGACAACAATTTAACCAAGTGATTAATTTAATATCAGCAGCAATAAGCTATTGATATTGTATGCTTCCTATATTATTCGATGTAATGAGTATGTACTCCATTGTATTCATCCATTAAATCTATAATGTAACCATGAGAAAATTCCACACATCCAAATTGAGGAACATCCTACAAAGTAACTGACCAATATTCTTTAATAGTCTTCAGGTCATGAAAGTCAGGAAAGACTCAGCTCATGTTATAGATGAGAGGAGAATAAAGAGATGTGACAATGAAATGTAATATGGGACCCTGGATTGAATCTCAAATCAGAAAAAGGACATCAGTCAAAAAGTTAAGGAAATCACAATGAAGCCTAAAGTTTAGCAAATTTTTTCTTTGTTTGTTTTTCTTTTTTCTTTTCTTTTCTTTCTTTCTTTTTTTTTTTTTTTAAGATGGACTCTCGCACTGCTGCCCAGGCTGGAGGTCAGTGGCGTGATCTCTGCTCACTGCAACCTTCGCCTCCTGGGTTCAAGCGATCCTCCTGCCTCAGCCTCCAAGTAGCTGGAACAACAGGCATGAGCCAACATGCCCAGCTAATTTTTGTATTTTTAGTAGAGACAAGGTTTCACAATGTTGGCCAGGATGGTGTCGATCTCGACCTCCTGATCCACCCACCTTGGCCGCCCAAAGTGCTGGGATTACAGGCGTGAGCCACCAGCGACTGGCCAAGTTTAGCAAATATTAGTGCACCACTTTTAATTTCTTAGTTTTGATCATTGTTTCATGGCTGTGTAAGTTGTTAACATTAGGAGAAGCTGAGTGAAGGGAAGAGAACTCCCTGTACTATCTTTGCAAATCTCTATAGGTCTAGAATTGTTTCGAAATACAAGATAAAAATGAATAGGCTTCCAAAATTCTTAACATTACTGATTAAAATTTTAAAAATATATATTTCATTGATTAAAATCTTTCATTAAATGGTATTGTTTTCAAAAGACATAAAATTTAATCTCCCTTGTAACTGTCTAGCAGATAGTTCTGTCTCTTACCCTTTAAGTTTCTGACAACGACTCTGTCCTTTGCCAAACTTCAGTCAGTCTCCTCCAAACTCTCCTGTTTACTAGCTTGTGCCTTTGGGTCTATTCTTAGGTCTGCCAAGTCCAGTTGTAGCAGGAATCTTACTAAGTCAGTTTTATGAGAATCCTTCCACGCTTGATAGCTGATTTACCCTTGATATATGATCAAATTGTTCATCCCACACACTCAATATATAATTACCCTGGCTTGCCTTTAGAAAGAATTATGTTCAGCTTAGGAAGGATACCCCTGCCTTTGATGTCTCCTTTTAGTGATTTTCTATCTGACCCCTCATTCTGCTTGTTGGGTATAAACCCCAGGCTGCCTTTGCTGATTTTTGAGCTGAGCACCAACTGACCTCTCTCCCATATTGATATGGTTTGGGTCAGCATCTCCATCCAAATCTCACATGGAATTGTAATCCCCAGTGTAGGAGGCGGGACCTGGTGGGAGGTGATTGGATCATGGGGTGGTTTCTCATGGTTTAACACCATCTCCCTAGTGGTGTCATGGTAAGAGTGAGTTATTGCAAGATCTGGTTGTTTAAAATTGCGCAGCACCTTCCCTGCTTCTTTCCTCCTGCTCCGGTCATGCAGGACATGCCTGCTTCCCCTTAGCCTTCTGCCATGATTGCAAGTGTCCTGAGGCCTCCCCAGCCATGCTTCCTGTGTGGTCTGCAGAACTGTGAGCCAATTAATCCTCTTTTCTTTCTAAATCACCCAGCCTCAGGTTTTTCTGTACAGTAGTGCAAGAACTAATACACCTGTTGTGATAGTTTTGACACCTGTTTCAATACTTCTAAATAAGTCTTCCTTACTGTTATACCGAGTGTCAGCATAAATTTTTCTTTCCCAGATCCTTAAATTAAGGCAGTACAATCAACACTGCAGCACACTCTGGTGACCTACAACATAAAAGGCATCAACCAGCTGGCAAGTCAGGTGACTCAGTGTCTTTTGTCATCTCAGTCCTCATCCTCTAATGCCATGGACTCTCCTCATTTCTCCAGAAGTGTTTCCATTTCCACACTTTTAATAATCCCTTTAGTTAACCTTTCCAGGTGTGCTCTCCCTGAGCTCTGAGCCTTAGTTCATTGGTTTAGTTCTGATTTAGTTCATGTCTGTAGCCTGACAATGACTTGATCTTTCTTAAATTTGTGCTACACACGTGGAAATCTAAAGCATTGTGAATATTTGATTAAAAGAATAGTACTATGTAGAATTTTAAATTGACAGAAATATACAGGGTTGGTGAATATATTTACTGGGGTGAACAACAGGTTTTACAAATATATTCATGCTTCTGATGGTGTATCCTCAAGAAGACGAAACTAGAATATAAAGTGAAAGTAAAGTGGGGCCCAATTTAATTGTAATGTAACAAGTTGGCATGGACAAATGGGGCATTTCAATGAAGGAGACAAATGGAAACTGAAGAGAAAGACCCTGTCATTACATAGGAAGGACTCTACTAGGAAAACATTGATTGTCCTAGAAATCAGCTCTGGTTGTTATGTCCAGAAATATTCCCAGAGAGCATGTAAGAGGTAAGACTTCAGAGCTGTATTTTCTCCATCCAAACTGTAGCTCCACAGCTTAATAGCTCCCTAGGATTTCATTTTTTCTCTTTTGGAAATGGGGATAATACTAAAATCTATCACTGTGTGCTTTGGTCAGTGATATCTCTAGGGAATAAATGGGGCTAGGTACATGGTAGGTGTTCAGTAAATATGAAAAACAAGGGTATTCTTTATTGGGTAACTGAGCATTGATTATGCAAGTGCTAAAAACAGTGTCTGACTGAAAATAAATAAAGACTTTCCATAATTTAGATATTTCATTCCTTTTTTTTTTTGAGATGGAATTTCACTCTTGTTGCCTGGGCTGGGGTACAATTGAAGTGCAATGGCGTGATCTCGACTCACTGCAGCCTCCGCCTCCCAGGTTTAAGCAATTCTTATGCTTCAGCTGCGATTATAGGCATGCACCACCACACCAGGCTAATTTTGTATTTTTAGTAGAGACAGTGTTTCAAAATGTTAGTCAGGCTAGTCTCGAACTCCTGACCTCAGGTGATCTGCCCACCTCGGCCTCTCAAAGTGCTGGGATTACAGGCGTAAGCCACCGCACCCGGCCTGATATTTCATTTCTCTTATTAGCATTATCTTTATTATATAATTCTATTAAAAGTTAGGGAAGTGTCCTTTGAAATTATCAATTTTCTTGTTTCTTACTAGAAATATAAGAAGAAAAAAGCTGACCTTCTAAGTTTACTTATCCAATAGTGGAGAGCTTGGTGCAGTGAACATTGACCCATTTTCCAGAAGGAATATTGTACTCTCAAAAATTTCTCTTTCGTGTGTATAAATTCTTGCAGTTGGTATATTTGCAAGATGCAGTTCAGTAAATCTGAAAACACATTGTGGACCAGGAGTAATTACTTTTCTTCCAGCCCATACTTATTTGTTACCTTGACCTACATCCCTTCTACCATTTTGCTTCTGTTCTTTCCCACCCCTTAACCTCCACCATGTTGGTCAGGCTGGTCTCAAATTCCCAACCTCAGGTGATCTGTCCGCCTCGGCCTCTCAAAGTGCTGGCATTACACGTGTGACCCACGGTGCCCGGCCACTTGTGTTATCTTTTTGTCCCCATTAGTTATGATGCAAAAAGTGACAACTTTTGCTTTCTATGAAAATGAAATGAGAAAGAAAGATATCTGGTGTCTGGCATGCTATGTAAACAATTGTCAACTTATTTATGTTATTACATTTACATCCTATTATGTGCATCTAGGACAAAGATGGTTTCCTTTAGTCTGCTAGGAATCAACAAAGAACCTCTGAAGGCACTTTGGAAATTTGAACTTTCATGCAAAAAATTTTTTAATCAAATTGAGGATGTTTTTTCAATTGTGTATTCTCATTGCATATGATACTACTCCCAAGGACGTAGAAGTTAGTTCTTGGGAGTGGGAACAAATCTTACATATTTAAATGGTTTGTGGCCCTTCAAAGCTTAACCTATTTAACAAAATCTTATTCCTTAGTTTTTTTTATTTTTTCTCTCCATTGGGTTTTCTTGTGTATCACATGAGAAGCACTGACATTGAGTTCATGGAAGATACACAAAAGGTATAAAAGTTCAGCATTACAAATCTATGGCAAATGGGTAGCTGTGATTGGAGTACTTTCCGAGGTTTATTATATCTCAAAGTCATATCATGAGAGGTGTCCTCTGCATACATATGGTTTGTCACTTGCCATCTTATAGATATTGCTTATGTTTGATCCTTAGCATTTCTGTCTGTGTTGTGGGCTTTGAAATGAAATATAAATAATTTATATTTTAATAATTCTACTGAAGTTGTTCAACACATCAATATTTAGGTCAAGAATTGAAGAAAAAATTCTTGACAATCTCTAGGTGAGTATCTAGCAGCTAGTGAAGTTAAAAATGTTCTCACATGCAACAAAATTAAAAAGCGTAATAAAAATAAATGATAAAATATTTTAAATTTTTAAGTCTTTATCAGTTTCAAATAATTTGTAAGCATTCATTACTTAGATGTATGTTTATCTAGAAACATTAAATAATGTTTATAAATTGTTAAATTTCTTATGTAATTTAATACATTACAATTTATATCAGTAAATAAATTATATTGAAGCCCATAAGCAAATTTAGTTATACAGTTAAGTTAAATTTGAATAGAGTTTAAATTTAACTTTTAGCTTAAAATTTTCATTTGGTTATTTTTAAACTTGCATTGAATAAAATGATTAAACTTTGTACTTTTTGAGTATAGAGATATACATATAGCACACAAATAGATACATATTATATCTGTGTTATTAAATTTTCATGGTGGGTTCAATTAGGAAAAAAATACCTAAAAAGTCTCTGGGAACAAGATGGGGAAGACAATAATGAAAAACAAAACGGTTGAGAAACATGGCTCTAAATTCATGTAAAGAGTTCAAGAAGGAAAGCAAAAACAGAAATGGAAAGTGACCCAGAAGCATTAAGAAAGTGGAAATCAGTATGTTCCCTATTTAAGGCATTTGCAGGAAGCAAAGCCTTCAGAGAACCTAGAGCCCAAGGTTCAGAGTCACCCATCTCAGCAAGCCCAGAAGCATCTGCAATATCTACGATGGCCTCGCCCTTTGCTTTACTGATGGCCCTGGTGGTGCTCAGCTGCAAGTCAAGCTGCTCTCTGGGCTGTGATCTGCCTGAGACCCACAGCCTGGATAACAGGAGGACCTTGATGCTCCTGGCACAAATGAGCAGAATCTCTCCTTCCTCCTGTCTGATGGACAGACATGACTTTGGATTCCCCCAGGAGGAGTTTGATGGCAACCAGTTCCAGAAGGCTCCAGCCATCTCTGTCCTCCATGAGCTGATCCAGCAGATCTTCAACCTCTTTACCACAAAAGATTCATCTGCTGCTTGGGATGAGGACCTCCTAGACGAATTCTGCACTGAACTCTACCAGCAGCTGAATGACTTGGAAGCCTGTGTGATGCAGGAGGAGAGAGTGGGAGAAACTCCCCTGATGAATGCGGACTCCATCTTGGCTGTGAAGAAATACTTCCGAAGAATCACTCTCTATCTGACAGAGAAGAAATACAGCCCTTGTGCCTGGGAGGTTGTCAGAGCAGAAATCATGAGATCCCTCTCTTTATCAACAAACTTGCAAGAAAGATTAAGGAGGAAGGAATAACACCTGATCCAACATGAAAACAATTCTTATTGACTCATACACCAGCTCACACTTTCATGAATTCTGTCATTTCAAAGACTCTCACTTCTGCTATAACTATGACCATGCTGCTGAATTGATTTATCTATTTAAATATTTATTTAACTATTTATAAGATTTAAATTATTTTTGTTCATATAACATCATGTGCATCTTTACACTGTGGTTAGTGTAATAAAACATGTTCCTTATACCTACTCAATTCATTATTTTATGTTGTTCATTAAATTTTTACTATAGGAACTTCTTGTATGTGTTCATTCTTTAATACAAAATTCCTAGTCTGACTGTACAACCTGATTAGAGAATAAAGGGTATAATTTATTTACTCATCATTATTATATGAGAGATGTAAGTAAAAATGACCTTTCTCTAAACCAGGTTGTATGTTGTACTCAGGTTATAAAGGTGAATACAATAAATCTACCTCCTACTTTCTTGTATATTTGATTTTTGTATGGAATAAAACTAAAAATAGTAATCATACTTAATATCAGTTATCCTAAATACTATAAGGAGAAAAAGGAATGAACAATGATTTCTTTCGGCAGCAGGTAAACTGAAACATGGTAAGGAAATAAAAATAAACAGAGATATCCTCTATAAGTTGACTGATATAACATGTAGTAGAAACTGTCTATTGCCAGTTGGATACATGAGTTTGCAAATTATAAGGAATGCAATTGCTGTGGGTTCATATGTGGCAAGCAAAATCCCAGAAATGGAAGTGCTCATGTGTGGAGAGAGTGTAGAGAGAGAAAAGGAATTAAACGTGATTCTGAGAACCTTCCACCTTTAAAGGGAAGGAAGAGAAGAGCCACAAAGGAAACAGAGGGATGGACAAAAAGAGACAATGGTGATTAATATGGTCTGGATCTGTGTCTCTGCCTAAATCTCAGGCAGACCAGCCTCTAGAATATATGTATATATATATATATATACACGCACACACTATATATATATATTTGCATATATAGTGTATATATATATAACATATATGTATATATATGCTTATTTTCTTATTTTATAAATATATGGTTATTATTTTCTTAATTAGTGCATATATATCAGAAAAGGGACTGGGTGCAGTGGCTCATGTTTGTAATCTCAGCACTTTGGAAGCCGAGGTGGGTGGATCACTTGAGTTCAGGAGTTCAAGACCAACCTGGACAATATGGTGAAACCCTGTCTCTACTAAAAACACAAAATTTGGCCAGGCATGGTGTTGGGTACCTGTAATCACATCTATTCGGGAGGCTGAGGCAGGAGAATCGCTTGAACCCTGGAGGCAGAGATGGCGCCTCTGCACTACAGCCCCTGGGCAACAGAACAATACTCCATCCCAAAAAAAAAAAAAAGAAAAAAAAGAAAATGAGAAAACAGAAAAGGGAATATTCTCTTCTCTCCTCAATCTCCATAACACATAATAATCGAAAAAGCAGAATTCTTGGAGTATTCTGGAGAAAACTGAAAAATAGTCACCCTTCATACTGAAGATAAGTCTGATTTGTATATTCAGTCAGGATACGGTATCTTACAAGAAAATCTGGAAGAGTTTATTTTCTTAAACCTAAGTGAAATATACATACCATGCATTTGCTGATTCCGATACCCAGCACAGTTCTCTCCTTCTTCCCCAGCTTTTCTGGATCTCATTTTCACTCCTATTGAGGCTGAGAAATAATACCCCAAAGTGAAGGTCTCAGAAGCAGCCTCAGAAGCAAAGTTTCTCTCTGGCCTTCTCCTGCCCTCCTGTTTGTCACCCCTCATCTCCTGAGGGAGACCCTTTTCCCCAAAGCCAGCCATAAAATCTGAAAATATGACTCTAACTTTCCCTCACCTTTGTGTGTAAGAACTGAACTGGCCATAAAGAAATTCTCTGACCTGCCTTGTTTGATTGTAGATACTAAGACCCCCATTCCAAAAAGAGCTCTGCCACATACCGAAGAGGAAGGAATGGTGCATGGAGAGGCCAAGAAGTATCTGACCAGAAAGGCCTTGCTGGGTTTCCCCTACTCAGAATATTAGCATTAGATGATGCCCTTTTTGTCTAATCACATTTCTACACAGCTGCTCATTGTTCATGGAACATAAGCATAAAAATGGAGTTTTTTCCTGTACTTTGGGTCTTCATTTTGAAGGCTTCCGTAGTTATATAAAACTATGATTAAATAAATGTGTTATGCTTCTCTCTTGTTAAGCTGTCTTTTGTTTTAGGCGCGTCAGCTGTGACCCTTTTGATAGGAAGGAAAGAGATCACACTATTTCTACCCCTATAGTTGTGGTGATGAAGATGGGATGTCTGAAGCACCTGACTCACCTACTGATGAGGTCCTGGTAAAAGACTGATAAAGATCTTGCCAGTAAAGGTAAGAATTTTTACCAAGGTCAGTTCTGAATTTCTGCTTGTAGTGTCTGGTCAAGAACTAAAGGTAAAAATTTATCTTTATTTCTTCCTTTCCAAGTGCAGGTCATCAGGAGAAGATCATTTATTGGAATTGTTCTCTTGTGTAAATTTGGATTTATGGGACCCATGTGTTATTGATCCTTTCCCTTCAATAGACAGCTGTCGTTTTGCTGTTTTGTGTCCTGAGAACCTGACTTGGCTTGCTGCCTGTCAGGATGCCCTTCGGTGTGTGCAGGGGGCCAAACCAAAAGTGGGAGGCTCCCATTAAAAGTTTACATATTGACTATTGCCGGCTCTCAAGGTGTCTAAATTTTTCTTTCTTGTAGCGATCTTTAGAAGTGGCTCTGAATTTTGAGAGAACTGCATCTTGGCATTTCTTTCAAGGTGTCTTATGCATCCTTGGTGAAGTCAAAAAAGGCTTGGTTTTGGTACTGAGTCACTTGGTAGGTGTCTTTGTTTTAAAAGAAAAGAAAAAAAAGAAAGTTTCAAACATTAGAAATACTGGTTGTTTGTTCTTGCCGAAATCTAGTAAGGGGTTTTAAAGTAATTTTAAGAGCTCTGTATTCAATTATTAGCTTAATTTAAAGCTGATATCAAGTCTACCATTTTTTAAGGGTCTTTCTGATTTTCTCCTTGGGATCTTGTTTATCCCATGGAAACATGTTTTCTGTAAACTTAAGCCTTTTTGAATTATATATTTGAATCCTCTGTTTGCTTCCTTTCTTGTAGGCAGGATTTTTGCTGAAAAAAATGTAAAACTTCATTGGCCTTTTGGAGAAGCTTAAGACCTCCCCAGTCTGGCTCCTCTAAGACTTGTTCTTCTATTTACTTCTGCCCCTCCTTCCTTCTGCCACTTTCAGTCCTTCATCTAGCTCTCTTTTATCATCGACAAGCCCCTGCCTCTGCATTTGGTGGTCAGTGGATGGAAAATTACTAAGCAGAAACGTCAGAGTTCTGGCTACCACATAAAGGGATGTAGAGAAGACTTCTAGAAAGCCTGGGACTCCTCAAAGAATGCAAAAAAAAAAAAAAAAAAAGAGAGAGAAAGTAGCCACAGATACCCCACTACATAGTTTCCTGTCTTCCTCATGAAGCCCCAAGAGTCATGGGTAGGTCCTTCTCATGTCTGGAGCTCTGCTTTCCCTTGCCTTGAGTTCCCTGATCTCTCTGGCTTTTGTGGGTATCAAGGGTAACTTCACGCTGTGAGAGAGCCACCTACCTGCCAAGACCAAAGACAGTGGGTAAGTTTGTTCTCTGTATAAATCTGTCTCCTTCCAGCACCTTTTTCTTCAGAGCTAAAAAGAGGAACTTTCCTGGAAACAACTGACCCAAATACTAGAATGAGCCCATTTCTTTAATTTTCATATCTTAGAGAGGGAAAATACTCCCAGCTTCAGGCAGGATATGTCCTCTTTGGACAATGGGCAGCCCTGGGGAGAGAAAAGGTCAGGATGTGTCCCCTGCTTCCAGCCTGTGCAGCCTCCCAGGGTCTCCTGACTCGTCCCTCCCTCTACTTACTGCAGGTCACATGGAGGTGAGAGCCATCCCATCTGACTGTGGCACTTCAAGGGAAATCAGGAAAACTCTCCTGTTTGAAGGCACATTAACTCTTTTGAGTAAGTTGTCAGTTTTACAAATTTATTCCTCCTATCAGATCATTTCTGTCAACTTTATAATTGAGAAAATTGTTACTCTCCCTTTGAATAAGGAATGAGCTTGCATCAATTCCACCTCGATTCAATAGTTAGAGAGAGCACTAACATAAATAAAGGAACTTCAGAGAATGCAGTGATTGCCACAGGTGTCAACAGGATAGAATAGAGAGGCATCTTGGCAATATTGCAATTAAGGAAGTAATAAGAAAATGTGTGTGAATTGTGCAGGTGTCAATTGCTTAGCTAGCAGGGCAAGGGTTCAATTTAGCAGGGAACTATCAGCTGTCTGACTCAGGTTAGAGACCGAACTATTAGATTGTTTCTCTTCTATTCCTGAGTTAGAGGGCCATAATTTACATATTAAACCATTTTTCCTATCCTCCTCCATCACTTATAGGGAACCAGTTTAGGGGCAGGACAAAGGGAACATTTTTTGATTCACTTGGTTCTGTCTTTTGTGATGGCCAAATTAGCCATTCAAATATTAGAACCCCTTCTATTCTTGGGTAACTGCTTACATTTTTAAGGTAATTTTTCATTATATTTATATTATAGTTTATACTATGTTTACTTTAAAAGTAAAAGTTGTGATTTGGCTTCATATTGTCATCCTGTCCTGAAAAATCTTTATAGCCATATCTCGTTTCATATCTCAGAGTTTTTAAGTTGTTATATATAATCTACAGTATTGGGGAACCCAGCAGCAGGTCTCGAGACACCTAGGCAGAGGGCGTGGTGGGGACACTGAGTACTGGGCCGCTGGCCCTGCCCACATACCACTGAGGAGACAGGTTTTACTGCTTCCAGGCCCACCTCCACCCAGGAACATCTAGTCCACCTGAGAAAAGGTGTCGGGAGGCAGGGATCAGTGCCCGGTGCCCAGAGAGACATGGCGAGGTATCACCATGCAGCACCCTCTGGAGATAGTCCTGTTTTTCAAGCCCCAGAAGGAAGAGTGTGCATGTTGCCTCACTTCCACCCTTCCTGCCAGGTGAGTCATGAGCCGTAGGGGTGTAGACCCACTGATGTCCAGTCTGGCATCAAAATGCAGTAAATGAAGGGAGTCCTGCCTATACCTCTACATCCAATGAGCTGATAAAGAATGCAGGAGCTCATCTGTGACTCTGTTTAGAAGCTTCCATGTTCTGAGTCCTTCAGGAAGAGACTGCACCAGGCACAGGACTCTCATTTGTTCAAACAATGAAAGCACACATCATGCACTAGAGTAAGCTGGAAGAGCCAGCAGTAGCCTGAGAACGTGGAAGGAGGACAGAGATGTTTAAAGCATAGACATCAGTGTCAGGTACTCAGGAGATGGAATAATACCAACGAGCAGCATTAAGTCAATTGTTCAGATCATTCTTACCAGAAGAAGAGAAGACTGAAGTGGATTCTGAGAACACGGAGTTCTGTTGAGCTGTGGCCAACATTAGTGTCCATGGCATGGGTAACAGGGACACCACAGCAGCCTGCAGAGTGTTGGGAAGGAAGGGGGTTAGTCCATTCCCAGATGCAAACTTTTGATTTCTCCCTAGAACCCAGCAAGTCATCACAGTGCAGGGAAAATTATTCATGGGACCAATGCAGTCCAAGGGATCTCTTAAATTCTGCTCACGATGCAGCCTCCTTTAAAGACCAACAATACAAAGACAATTCTTGAACAGAAGGGTCGCAGGAAGACCCCCCCCAATAACGTCATTTCATTCTATGTCATTTCCTTGTAACATTGATGAGAGAAACTGACTCCCCACCAGGGCCTTGTCTGTGTGGAGTTCTCCCCACGTCTGCATGAGTTTTCTCCAGGTACTTCAGTTTCCTCCTGCATCCCAAATATGTGCGCGTTCAGTTAATTGGTTTGCCTAAATTTCTCCAGTCTCAGTGAGTGTGTGTGTGTGTGTGTTTGAATGTGCCCTGTGATTAAATAGCTTCCTGTCCAGTGGGGGTTTCCACCTTACACCCCAATCTGTGAGGATAAGTTCCTGCCACCCTTGACCCTGAAATGGAATAAGTGGATTGGAAAATGAATAAATGAATGAATGAGTACAAATGATTGCAAAACAAAAATTCACAAAGCATATGATACTTATACAGATGCACAACAATGTATGAAAGTGCTCAGCGAGCCCACCATATTTGTTTCTGTTTGCTTTGGAACTGCTTGGTTGTAAGAGGTGTTCCTTACAATTTTCACTTCGTAAACATTTACTTTTTGATAAAACTTTCTACTACTATGACAGGAAAATATCATCTATTGTAATGCCAACCGTAGACAACCATACAGAGCCAAAGACAACCATACTAAGCAATGTGGCTGAGTTTGTAGTTAAAGCCAGACTTGCCTTGGCAAGCAGTCCTTTAAAAGCATTCATTTTGTTTTGTAGTTGTAGCAGTGAGACAGCAAAATACCTAACATAACGAACTCCATTTTGTTTATGGGTCCTATACCCATTCCTGCACATAGGTTGGGATTATTTTAGAGCACTGAGATAATGTGCAAAAACAACAGTCATGTAGTTTTTAAAACTAACTCTGGTATTCAAGAAGAAGGATATGAACAAGTATGTTTTGTTAAAGACTGTAGGAGCATTGTGACCTGACCAAGAACAAATAATTTTCCAACCTCCTTGGGCCCTCGCTGGTGCCCAGATGTCTGCTGTTGAAGGTCTCCTCTTAATCCTGATGCCCTCCTCTTCTGCTAGCCCTTAACATAAAAAGAGCCTGAAATTTGTACTGTCTTAAGATGGTATTTATGATGCTAGTCCACCATCTTCTCAGTTTGCTGGCTTTCCTAATGAACCTGCTTCCCCTGACCCCAGCAACTATCATCTCTTGAGTTTGGTTTTCGAGGGGTGAGCAGCTGCACCTGGGTTCCTGGGTTCAGTTACACTGTCCAGGAATACCTGAAGCTGAGTAATTTATAAAGAAAAAATGTTTATTTGGCTCACAATTCTTCTGGCTGGAAGACTGGGCAACTAGTGAAAGCCTCAAGCTGCTTAGATGCTATATAGTTTAGATGTTTGGTGGGGACAACTTAGATCTCTATAGTTTCATAGTAAGCAGAGGTTGATGGTTATTAGTGAATGAGCTTCTTTAGTGTTTTTCTTCTTCTAGGATATATTCATTCAGGTTCATGTGGTTGTGCTTCCCTGGGCACTCAAGATTCAATTAATATGGACAAGGCCCTTTCTTTCATTAATTTATTTTATTTTTGGAGACAGAGTCTTGCTGTGTCACCCTGGCTGGAGTGCAGTGGCACAATCTTGGCTCACTGTAGCCTCTGCCTCTCGGGTTCAAGCGATTCTCATGCTTCAGCCTCCCAAGTAGCTGGGATTACAGACATGCCTCACCACACTTGGCTAATTTTTTATTTTTATTTTTTGTATTTTTAGTAGAGACAGGGTTTCACCATGTTAGCCAGGCTGGTCTTGAACTCCTGAGCTCAAGTGATCCATCTGCCTCTGCCTCCCAAAGTGCTGGGCATCTGGTGAAAGCCTTAGGCTGCTTAGATGCTATATAGTTTAGATGTTTGGTGGGGACATCTTACATCTCTATAGTTTACATGTTTGATGGGGAGGCTGACCTGTGAGTCCTGAAGGAGGAAAAAATCAGAGCCTGTACTGCTGGGCTGTCCTGGAAATTGTTCATTGCTTTTTCTTTATTCTTAAATACATAAGAAAACTCAAGAGTAAAAAATAAGTTGGCTTCCAGGAGTTTGTAGTTGATGGGTTAATAGAGTTTTTTAGTATATTTTTGAATAAATCACTAATTAAATTTTATGATTTATTTTTTTCAGTTGACGATGGCTCATGCCTGTAATCCCAGCATTTTGGGAGGCTGAGGCGGATCACTAGAGGCCAGAAGTTTGAGACCAGCCTGGCCAACATGGTGAAATCCCGTCTCTACTAAAAATACAAAAATTAGCTGGGCATGGTGGCAGGTGCCTGTGATCCCAGCTACTTAGGAGGCTGAGGTATGAGAATCGCTTGAACCCAGGCTGCGGAGGTTGCAGTGAGCCAAGATGTCGCCATTGCCTGGGCGACAGAGTGAGACTCTGTCTCAAAAAAGGAAGAAAAAAAAAGGAATATATTTAGTCTACTTTTCCTTAGAACTTAAAGGCAGTTAGTTCAATTCACTTACACCACACCCCCTGTTGCTCTATAAAGCAAGAGCAAATGTTTGGCATTCAAAATGGATCTCAGAATCCTTTGTCATCTCACCCTCTCTGCTCTGTTGATTTTATGCCCTGGTCTCTCCTTGGTTGATAAATTCATATCTATCCCCCCCTTCCTTTAATGGGTCCTTCCAGTCAAGCCATTATAATGATTCTCCCTAAGGTTTCGACCTTGCATGATTGGTGTGGTCAGAATAGTTCATCCCTGCAGATTTATATTTCTCTCCCAATAGTTTTATAAAAGGGTGTAATCCAAATAGTGTTATTGAGAGGACAGAGATAGTATTTCCAAACATCATAAAACAGCCTGGCACAGTGGCTGATGCCTGTAATCCCAGCATATTGGGAGGCTGAAGCAGGAGGATTGCTTGAGCCCAGGAGCTCAAGACCAGTCTAGACAACATGGTGAAACCTGGTCTCTACAAAAAATTAGCCATATGTGGTCATGCCTGCTTGTGGTCCCAGTTACTCAGGAGGCTGAGGTAGAAGTATTGCTTGAGCCCAGGAGGTCAGGCTGCAGTAAGCAGGGATCACACCACTGCACTCCAGCCTGGGTGACAGAGTGAGACCCTGTCTCAAAAAGGAAAATCTTAAAACAGTGGATGGTCCCTATTAGGCCTGCAATAAATGTTGGTGTTATCATTTTTGATATTATCATCCAGATTAAAATAGAATCTTTTGGGATCATCCAATTCTCTTCCATTAATTCCTGGTTTCTCAAGGCTATGTTTTCATTGCCTGAGTAAATTTATTAACTAGGTGGAGTCTTTAGGCAAGGCTAATATGCATTATCCTGCCAGAGAGCTTTGTTGGTTGTCTAGCGACTGCAGCCTGGTTACAGGCTTTTGGGAATTGGTTGGTGTGACTTCTCCCTTCTCTCTAGAGCTGATCACATGTGAATTATATGAAAGAAAGTCAGGTAGCTGGTCTTGGAAAGCTGAATTCAGTCCATTGACCCAGGAATTGCTTTTCTTAGAACCTCCGGCAGATGCAGCCATTTTTCTGTCTTTGTGCACCTCAACATTGGCATTATGTTTTCACTCTGCCAGAGGCTCTAGTCCCCAATTTTTGCTGCATTGAATTTTGCTAACTTACACTTTGCAATTAGTCAGGGGAAAGTCACTTCCCTTCCTTCACTTTCATGACAGTCAGAATGGCTTCTGTTTTCTTTCTGCCTACAAACAACTGTCAAGTACTACTTTCTAGAAAAGTTGAAACAAGAGACAAGAAAACCACAAAATTTGGAAATTATAAAGAAAACCACTGCAGCTCTTTTGCCTTTCTTTTACTTCCCTTTGTTTGTGTGACTTCATAGTGAATTAGAATGTAATGTGGTTGCAGTAAGACAAACTTTGCCCAGTAAACCACTACGTTAAAAAGGCGTTCTAAAAATTCATTTGTTGGTGAGCTTTAAATTTAAAATGAAGAATCACAAATCAGTAAAGGAAAGATGGCTATGACTGTTTAACATGATAGCATGGGGGCTCACTGCCCTGCACGATCAAAGTTTCACGTAGACAGAGGAGCAAAGAACTTTAACAGATCACACTGAACTGGTGAACAACTGAGGGTCACCAGTTTCTGTAACATGAGCCTCTAAAGAGAAACATTACCTTTGAGTCTTTTGTGCCTAGCTCAGAAATTTCAAGCATAAAACTGTTCCATAGTTTAAAAGAGTTGAAGATAGCAAAACAATTGAAGAATAAAAGCTGTACTTGGCAACGTTTAAATTATTTAACTACTAAAGATAAAATAATCACAATAGGATAATTCCCTTACCTACTTAGACAAAACAAACCTTTGCAATCAGCC
The DNA here is from genome assembly GCF_028885655.2 of Pongo abelii. Lineage (NCBI taxonomy): Eukaryota > Metazoa > Chordata > Mammalia > Primates > Hominidae > Pongo > Pongo abelii. The sequence goes on from NC_071998.2 coordinate 36,770,616, forward strand.
TTCTAGGGCTGTTGAGACTTTTGGTACCTAGGATCTGGGTCAGGAGACGAGGGGGTCACCACTGGGAGCAAATACTCCTTCACACGAAACTCTAGGGGCAAGAGCAAGGGTCAGGGGGATTTATTATTTTGGCAACAAAGAAGCAAGGCGCTCCTTGGGAAAAGAGTTCTAAAATCATCAGGATTTGATGAGCCTACACTTATGGAATGACTTGATGCGATAAATACCTTGTGAGTGATGTGATACTAAGGAAATAACATTATTTTGATATTAAAATTTCCACACCCACATGCACCTGAAAAAAAACAATGGAATTCCTCTTAGGGGTATTGGTAAAGCCTGAGAAGTGCTATATTTCTCCAGTAACAAAATAATGGACTGGATGGGGTGGCTCACACCTCTAATCCCAGCACTTTGGGAGGCCGAGGCGGGCGGATCACTTGAGCTCAAGAGTTCCAGACCAGTTTGGCCAACATGGTGAAACCCCATCTCTATCAAAACACAAACACACACACAAACACACACACACACACACACAAAAACAAAATTAGCCAGGTGTGGTGGGGCATGTCTGTAATCCCAGCACTTGGAAGGCTGAGGCATGAGAATAGCTTGAACCCCAGAGGTAGAGGTTACAGTGAGCCGAGATTGTGCCACTGCACTCCAGCCTGGGTGACAGAGCAAGACTCTGTCTCCAAAAATAAAATATTAATGAAAGAAAGGGCCTTGACCATATTAATCGAATCTTGAGTGCCCAGGGAAGCATAACCACATGAACCTGAATGAATATATCCTAGAAGAAGAAAAGCACTAGAGAAGCTCATTCACTAATAAACTAATTCCATTAGTCTATATGTCTGTTTTTATTCAAGTGCCATGCTGCCTTAATTATTGTAGCATCATAATATGTTTCAAAATTAGGAAATATGAGGCCTCTTGCTTTGTTTTTCTTTCTCAAGATTGTTTCGGCAACCGAGAGACCATGACGTTTAGGATATATTTTTTCTATGTCTGTTAAAAATGCCTCTGTGATTTTGATAGAGATTGCATTGAATCTGTATATCACTTTGGAGAGCATGAAGATTTTAACAATATTAAGTCTTCCAACCCATGATGGATACAAGTAAATGTCTTCCCATTTATTTTTGTCACCTTTAATTTTTTAAGTAGTATTTGGTAGTTTCCAGTGTACATGTCTTTCACATCCTGAGTTAAGTTTATTCCTAAATATTTTGCATTTTTTTCTTTTTTTTTTTTTCTTTTTATTATTATTATTATTATTATTATACTTTAGGCTCTATGGTACATGTGCGCAACGTGCAGGTAAGTTACATATGTATACATGGGCCATGCTGGTGCGCTGCACCCACCAACTCGTCATCTAGCATTAGGTATATCTCCCAATGCTATCCCTCCCCCTCCCCCCATCCCACAACAGTCCCCGAAGTGTGATGTTCCCCTTCCTGTGACCATGTGTTCTCATTGTTCAATTCCCACCTATGAGTGAGAATATGCGGTGTTTGGTTTTTTGTTCTTGCGATAGTTTACTGAGAATGATGATTTCCAATTTCATCCATGTCCCTACAAAGGACATGAACTCATCATTGTTTATGGCTGCATAGTATTCCATGGTGTATATGTGCCACATTTTCTTAATCCAGTCTATCATTGTTGGACATTTGGGTTGGTTCCAAGTCTTTGCTATTGTGAATAATGCTGCAATAAACATACGTGTGCATGTGTCTTTATAGCAGCATGATTTATAGTCCTTTGGGTATATACCCAGTAATGGGATGGCTGGGTCAAATGGAATTTCTAGTTCTAGATCCCTGAGGAATCGCCACACTGACTTCCACAAGGGTTGAACTAGTTTACAGTCCCACCAACAGTGTATAAGTGTTCCTATTTCTCCACATCCTCTCCAGCACCTGTTGTTTCCTGACTTTTTAATGATTGCCATTCTAACTGGTGTGAGATGGTATCTCATTGTGGTTTTGATTTGCATTTCTCTGATGGCCAGTGATGGTGAGCATTTTTTCATGTGTTTTTTGGCTGCATAAATGTCTTCTTTTGAGAAGTGTCTGTTCATGTCCTTCGCCCACTTTTTGATGGGGTTGTTTGTTTTTTTCTTGTAAATTTGTTGGAGTTCATTGTAGATTCTGGATATTAGCCCTTTGTCAGATGAGTAGGTTGCGAAAATTTTCTCCCATTTTGTAGGTTGCCTGTTCACTCTGATGGTAGTTTCCTTTGCTGTGCAGAAGCTCTTTAGTTTAATTAGATCCCATTTGTCAATTTTGGCTTTTGTTGCCATTGCTTTTGGTGTTTTAGACATGAAGTCCTTGCCCATGCCTATGTCCTGAATGGTAATGCCTAGGTTTTCTTCTAGGGTTTTTATGGTTTTAGGTCTAACATTTAAGTCTTTAATCCATCTTGAATTGATTTTTGTATAAGGTGTAAGGAAGGGATCCCGTTTCAGCTTTCTACATATGGCTAGCCAGTTTTCCCAGCACCATTTATTGAATAGGGTATCCTTTCCCCATTTCTTGTTTTTGTCAGGTTTGTCAAAGATCAGATAGTTGTAGATATATGGCATTATTTCTGATGGCTCTGTTCTGTTCCATTGATCTATATCTCTGTTTTGGTACCAGTACCATGCTGTTTTGGTTACTGTAGCCTTGTAGTATAGTTTGAAGTCAGGTAGTGTGATGCCTCCAGCTTTGTTCTTTCGGCTTAGGATTGACTTGGCGATGCGGGCTCTTTTTTGGTTCCATATAAACTTTAAAGTAGTTTTTTCCAATTCTGTGAAGAAAGTCATTGGTAACTTGATGCGGATGGCATTGAATCTGTAAATTACCTTGGGAAGGATGGCCATTTTCATTATTCCTAAATATTTTATGGTTTTTGATGCTATTGTAAATGAGAGCATTTTCTTAATTTCCTATTAAGATTATCCACTGTTAGTATATAGAAATGCCACTGATTTTTGTTTATTGATTTTGTATACTGCAACTTTGCTCAATTCATTTATAAGTTCTCTCTTTCTCTCTCTGTCTCTCTGTCTCTCTCTCTCTCTCTCTCTCTCTGTGTAATCTTTAGGTTTTTCAACATATAAGAATATGTCATCTGCCAACAGAGATCATTTCACTTTTTCCTTTACAATTTGGATGCTTGTTATTTCCTTTTGTTGCCTAAATACTCTGGCTAGGATTTGAAATACTAGTTGTAAGAGTGCATTCTTGCCTTTTTTCTGAACTTAGAAGAAAAACGTGTAGTTTTTCACAGCTAAGCATGATGTTTACTGTGGGATTTTCATATAATAGCCCTTATCATGTTGAGGTAATTTCCTTCTAGTCCTAGTTTGTTGAGTGTTTTTTGTCTTTTTTTAAATCATGAAAGGATATTGAATTTTATCAAATGGTTTTTCAGCATCAACTGAAGTGATCATGGTTTTTCCCCCTTCATTCTGTGGCTGGAGTTTACTACATTGATTTATTTCTATGTGTTGAACCATTCTTATATTCCAGGAATAAATCACATGTAGCCATGTTCTATAATCATTTTAATGTGCTGTTAAATTTGGTTTGCAAGTATTATGCTGAGGGTTTTTGCATCAATATTCATCAGAGATATTGGTTTGTAGTAGTCTTCATATCATGTCCTTCACTGAATTTTATGTCAGGTTAATGCAAGATTCATAAAAGTAGTTTGGAAGTGTTCCCTCCTCTTCAATCTTATGGAATAGTTTGAGAAAGATCCTGTTAATTTTTTGAATTTTTGATAGAATTCTCTAGTGAAGCCATCTGGCCCAGGGCTTGTCTTTTTTCAGGGATTTTTAATTATTTATTTAATCTCCTTATAGGTCTATTGCAAATTTTTATTTCTTTATGATTCAGTCTTGGTAAGTTGTATGTTTCTAGGAATTCATCAATTTTTTCTAGGTTATACAATTTGCTGAAGTATAATTGTTCATAGTTTTATGATCTTTTATTTCTGTGGCATCAGCTGTAGTGTCTCCTCTTATATTCTTGATTTTGATATATGAGTATTCTCTTTTTTAAAAAATAATCTAGTAAGGGTTTGTTGATTTTGCTGAACTTTTCAGAAAACCAACCCTAGTTTTAGTGATTTTTTTTAATAATTGCTCTTCTATTATCTATTTTATTTATCTTTGCTCCAGCTTTATTATTTCCTTCCTTCTGCTAGATTAGGGGTTTATTTATTTGCACTTCTTTTTTTAGTTACTTAAGGTGTACAGTAAGGTTGTTGTATTAGTCTGTTTTCATGCTCCTGATAAAGACACACTTAAGACTGGGAAATTTACAAAAGAAAGAGGTTTATTGGACTTACAGTTCCACATGGCTGGGGAGGCCTCACAATCATGGTGGAAGGCAAGGAGGAGCAAGTCACAACTTACATGGATGGCAGCAAGCAAAGAGAGAGATTGTGCAGAGAAACTCCCATTTTTAAAACTGTCAGATCCTATGAGACCTGTTCACTATCAGATCACATCTTGTGAGACCCATTTAAAACTATCAGATCTTGTGAGACCCATTCATCTATCAGATCAGATCTTGTGAGACTCATTTAAAACTATCAGATTTAGGAGACCCATTCACTATCACAAGAACAGCATGGGAAAGACCTGCCCCCATAATTCGATTATCTCCCACCAGGTCCCTCCCACAACATGTGGGAACTATGGGAGCTACAAGATGAGATTTAGGTGGGGACACAGAACCAAACTATATTAGTTGTTGATTTGAACTCTCTTCTTCTTTATAAGCTTTTATGGCTGTAAATTTCTCACTTAGCACTGCTTTCACTTCATTGTATATGTTTTGGTATATTTGGTTTTTTAGTGTCATTTATTATTTTCTAATTTCTATTGTGTTCCTTCTTAAATTTTTCTCATTTAGACATACATATGTTTTATTTTTGTCTCTGTGCATTGGGATGTGAAATCAGACCACTTTTACTTTCTAGGAAAGTGAAATAAGAAAGAAAGACACCTGGTGTTGTGAGGACTATATAGAAACATTGTACATTTCAGTTGTTTTTGTCATATTTACATACTTTTATTGACATGAAATGAAGATGAAAATAAAACATGTCCAGGAGTAGCAAAACAAATTTGCATAGCAAAATATCACATGAAAAGGGAATATACATAAGTACCCAACACAATCCAGGTAAACAAACAAAAATGTTCCAGCAGGGCATGGTTGCTCAAGCCTGTAATCCCAGCACTTTGGGAGGCCGAGGCAGGCACATCACTTGAGTTAAGAAGTTCGAGACCAGCCTGGCCAACATGGCGAAACCCTGTCTCTACCAAAATTAGTCAGATGTGGTGGCATGCACCTGTATTACCTACTTGAGAGGCTGAGTCATAAGAATTGCTTGAATTCAGGAGGCAGACGCTGCTGTGAGCTGAGATCTTGCCACTGCACTCCAGCCTGAGAGACACAGCAAGAATCCATCTCAAAAAAAAAAAAAAAAAAAGGTCCTTTTCCAGTGTTTAATAGACTAAGAATAATAGCTTAAGCAGGATTGTCCTGCATTCAAAAGCTATGATGATTAGGTTAAACTCTAAAATCCAATAAAAGTGTATTGACTGGATTACCTTATAAAAGTTATTAATTTTTGCAAGATACATTTTTGGAAAGAAAGTTCATTTACTATGGAAATTCTTGTAGCCATTTCAGAACTCTGAGCATTTTAATGATATAAAGAGTTTAAGTTAATTAATGATATAAAGAGTTTAAGTAAATCACTAAAAATAATACATACTAAAATGCATTTAGTTTTTTTAAAAAACTGATCCTATATCATCTCTATCCTCATATAGACATGTTGATTTTATACTGTTGTCATCTAAATATCATCAAATGAGTTAAAGCCTAGATTTCTGTGTGATGGAAAAATGAAGTCCCAACAATTTATAGTTCACACACACATTCTGGGAAGTTGGCCTTATTTAACAAGGGCAGGAAAGGTGGAAGATTGATGACTTGGGGATCACAGGGGTACTACCCACAAAATGTAGTGTGATTTGTTGTCTGATTGCTGTAAGCTGTGTGAATCAGGGAGAGTTTGAGTTTGGACATTTGGCTCGATATTATGACACCAGGCTGGTTAATTTATATTATAAAATGTAGAGGGCAATTTAGACATGAGGTCATAATATAGTTTAATATAGTGCTATGCAAAGGCTGAAAATTATGTTGTGCTTGCATTTGAATTCCCAGTGCCGTATATACCTTAAAGGAATTAGATATCCAGTGGGTTTGGCAATACATTCTATAATCATTATTGACACTTAGTAAGAGTAGAGTGGAAATATTAGCCATTGTCTGTTATAATCCTAACAAATACGGCCATGATGGAAACAAAATAGCTTGGTCACCCATGAATGCCTTCTAGTATAAAGAGAAAGTATGATAAATTGCTTCAGCAAAAATTATTTCTTGAATAAGTACACTAGGCCTGGTACTGAGGATAATACAGTCAATAGGACAGAGTCCAGTTACTAAAGAGATGATTTGCCAAAGATGATTCCATACTTACCATTTTAAGAGAGGGAATCTATAGGACTGAGGCAACTTAACTTGCTATGAAAAAAAAAAATCACAGCGCTCAGGATTGGAGTTGTAAGTTAATGCTTAACATGATAATATTTATCCAGTTGTGAATTTAGGACAAAGATGGTTTCTTTTTGTTTAATAGAATTGACTTGGTTTAGAAACTATAAATGTATGTTGAGGAATTTGAACTTTAATGCAAAAATACAAAAAAAATAAAATTGATGATATTTTCAAAGCTGTGTATTTCTATTGGAGATGGTATTGCCCCCAAGGTTGTAGAAATTAGTTCTTGGGGGTGTGAACAACTCTCAGATATTACAATAGTTTGTGGTCCTCCAAAGCTCAATTCTTACATAATCTTATTCTCTAGTGTTCACTTTCCTTATTGAATTTTCTTGTGTATCACACAAGACATACTGACATTGAATTCAGTTGAAACAGACAAAATACATGCACAATCAGTGTTATAAATCTATGGCGAATAGACGGCTTACTGGAGGACTTTCCTTCCATCATTTGCTGTGATTGCCTTTCTTCCAGATGTTGCTTATGTTTGAGCTTCAGGGATTCTGAGTATTAGGTAGACTTTGAGAATTAAATACAAATCATGTATATGTTATTATTTAATTCTACTAAATATTTTCAACACATCAACAGTTAACGTCAAATGCTGAAAAGAATAAAATGTTGACAATCTCTGGATGAATATGTAGCAGCTAGTGAAATTAAAAATTAGTTTATTTTTTAAAGCAAAATTAAAAGTTAAGTACACTTAAATTCAAACTTAAGAAAATAATTGATTTTTTACCTTTAAGAAACTTATGTATGTCATTATATTGGTATTATTATGTATATTACTAATACATTCTTAATTTGCAAATTTGTTTGAGATAATTTATATAAATAAATAGAGTGAATTAAAAGTTGCTGCTCAGAGTTAAGTTAAATGTCAAATTTTTAAAAATTTAACTTTTAGTTAAATTATTTTGCCATTCCTAACAGATCAAGAAATAATAAAAGTAAACTTTATGCTTTTTCTTTTAGTGTACAAAGTAGATATACCTACAGTACATAAGGAGATATACAATATATTTGTTATTAAAATTTAATAACATTTAAAATTTAATAAAATTTAATAAAAATTTAATTTCAATTAAGAAAAAAATTTCTTAAAAGACTCTGGAGGCAGGCAAGAGAAGGGAGTGTCAATAATGACCACATACACACACAAACACACACACAAAACTGGTAGAAAAACTACTCTATACCTATGTAGAGAGTACAAAAAGGAAAGCAAAATCAGAAGTAGAAAGTAAATTCTGAAAATGGAAACTAGTATGTTCCCTATTTAAGACCTACACATAAAGCAAGGTCTTCAGAGAACCTAGAGCTGAAGGTTCAGAGTCACCCATCTCAACAAGTCCAACAGCATCTGCAACATCTACAATGGCTTTGCCTTTTGCTTTACTGATGGCCCTGGTGGTGCTCAGCTGCAAGTCAAGCTGCTCTCTGGGCTGTGATCTGCCTCAGACCCACAGCCTGGGTCACAGGAGGACCATGATGCTCCTGGCACAAATGAGAAGAATCTCTCTTTTCTCCTGTCTGAAGGACAGAGACGACTTCAGATTTCCCCAGGAGGAGTTTGATGGCAACCAGTTCCAGAAGGCTGAAGCCATCTCTGTCCTCCATGAGGTGATCCAGCAGACCTTCAACCTCTTCAGCACAAAGGACTCATCTGCTGCTTGGGATGAGAGGCTTCTAGACAAACTCTACACTGAACTTTACCAGCAGCTGAATGACCTGGAAGCTTGTGTGATGCAGGAGGTGTTGGTGGGAGAGACTCCCCTGAAGAATGAGGACTTCATCCTGGCTGTGAGAAAATACTTCCAAAGAATCACTCTCTACCTGACAGAGAAGAAGTACAGCCCTTGTGCATGGGAGGTTGTCAGAACAGAAATCATGAGATCCTTCTCTTCATCAAGAAACTTGCAAGAAAGATTAAGGATGAAGGAATAAGACCTGATCCAAGACAGAAACGACTCCCATTGACGACTACACCAGCTCACACTTTCATGATCTGCCATTTTAAAGACTCTTGTTTCTGCTATAACCACGCCATGAGTTGAATCAAACGCGTCAAGTATTTTCAAGTGTGTTAAGCAACATCGTGTTCAGTTGCACAGGAACTAGTCCCTTACAGATGACTAAGCTGATGGATCTATTTATCTATTTATTAAATGTATATTTATTTGACTATTTATAATATTTAATTTTTTGCCCATATAAATGCATGAAATATATACCTTTATATTGTTGATAACATAACAAAATATATTTTCTATGTTTAGTCAATGTATTATTTTGTTTAGTTTATTAAATATTTACTATATAAAACTTCTTGGATTTGTTTATTCTCTAAGGAGAAACACCAAGCCGATTCTCTAACATGATTTAAAAATGTATGGTTCAATTCACTGACACATTGTTATTATACTCAAGTTATAAGTACAGTACAAATTTATATTGTATAAGCCAGCTTGTATGTTGACTTCAGGTTATAGAGATGAAGATACAAATACACTTCATGCTGTCTTTTATCTTTCTTTGTGTAGGGAAAAAAACCTAAAAACAAGAATAATAATTAAATCTATTAATTAGATAAATGATATAAGAAGAAGACCAAAAAACAGTATTTTTTTTTCAGCAGAAGCTGGAGTAAGGCATATCAGGAAACAAAAACAAAAGCAGCAGATATCTTCTACAGTTGACTGGTAGACACATAAGTGCAAATGTGCACTGGCAATTTGATATTTCAGTCTGCAATTTTCAAGCAATGTCATGACCTGAAACTCCAGGAACAGCAGTGGTCATGTGAGAAGTGTTTACAGAATGACAAAATGACTGAAAATTTCCTCCTGCAACTTTCAACTTTAAAGGGAGGAAAGAGCTACAATGGAAACAGATTTGGAATGGCCAAATATTAGAAGGAAAAGAGAGAATAGTGATAAGAATAAATTTAAAGGACTAAAACTGCTTAGAAGAATTGATGCATTCATGCAAAATGTAGAGTAGATTGAAACTGCCTGGTAATTTGGGCATTGGTGATCTTAGTGGAAGTTGATTGGTAGAATCAATCAGTTGACTGATAGAATTAATCAGTAGAAACCATATAGGAGTAGGTAGAAGGTAAATAAGAGAAGAGAAGGTAATGGCAATATATAGAGAAAACAATTTTGAGAAGTTTGCCTTCTTGCTGATGGCTGATGTGAGACCTAGATTCTTGTCTTCCTAGTTTTAAGAATTTAAACAAGAGACACATGGCAGTGGAGATGCAGCATGGAGTAATTTATTGCCAAAAAAAAAGAAAACGAATATTTTGAAGGCTAGGTGCAGAACAGACAGTACACCCTGAGACAGAGAGGATTCAGGGCAGGCTGCTAGTAAGGATGAGAAAGTAAAGACTAGTAATAGGGAGACTCCCTTCATGGGAATCTTCCATGATTATCCATAAGGAGGCGGGAAGAGGCGTTACTAGTAAGCATGTTCTTGGTTGTCCTCTGGGTGCACATGTGCAGTAACTGTATATGCTTGTTGTAACATTGTATGTCTCATTAGCATCTTAAATCTTCCACCCACGGGTTTATTCTTTACTATTATAATGAGCAAAGGGTCATTCTGAGGACAAGTAAAATCAAAATGTGCATTCTCTCTACAGGGGAACTACAGCTTTGCTTGAATGAGTTCAATTACAATGTTAATGCTGAAGCTTATTGTGGTGATGGTATGGTCACCAAGGTTGTGACATCCTGATGACATCGTTCCTTCCCTGACTACCTATCCTGCCTCATCATGAAATGAAGGAGAGAAGTAAAGTAGGACCTGGAAAAGGATATGAATTAATTTTTATCTGCATAGCTTTCCATTTTTGGAAATATGTATGTCTATAGATAGATTTCATGGATTTGATGTATTGAAAAATCATATTAGTATATTTAATATTTATTTTAAATTATGACATCAAATTATTTATAATGATAACATCATTATTTTGGTTAATACTATCTTAACTGTCATTAAACTGCTCTATGGGTTGAAATCATCTACTACAGTAGAAAAACAGATGGAATTGGTGACCTTAGTGAAGTTGACTTGGTAGAATTTACAAGCAGAAACTGTATTGGAGTAGGTGGAAAGGTTAAAAAAAAAAAAGAAAAATTCCTATTACCATTTTTTGGCCTGGGGAGTCACTTTCCTTCTTTCATGTTTATCATATTCAGATTTGCATTTGTTTTCCCTTCTCTTCATCATATCCAAATGCAATGACAATTTATAAAAACATTAATTTGGAGAAAGAATAAAAGGATGTATTGAAAATGATGGAAAATAATGATATGAGCTCTTTATGTTTCCATTTGTACTTCCCTATGTTGTTATTTACCTTAAGATAAAACAGAAAGTAATTCAGAAGCAGCCATACAGCACTTGACCAGAAAAATACTAAAATAAAAAAAGAATATATGAATTATTTAGACGCTGAAACCAGTAAAAAAAAAAGCAGACTAATTTCATCTAGCAGCATTGCTGGACCTTACTGTCTTAAATTTTCACCTTGAGACAGATAATAACAAACCATGAAGTTCAGTAGAAATGCACTGACTAACTGATCTAGGGACATTTAGTAGTTACTACAATGTAATCTTATTTTTCTTTTCTATATTTAATTTTATTTTATTTTAGGTTCTGGGATACATGTGCAGAACATGCAGGTTTGTCACATAGGTAAACGTGTGCCATGGTGGTTTGCTGGACCTATCAACCCATCACCTAGGTATTAAGCATCACATGCATTAGCTATTTATCCTGATGCTCTCCCTCCCCATGCCTTCCAATGTTGTTTCCCTTCCTGTGTCCATGTGTTCTCATTTTTCAGCTCCCATATATGAGTGAGAAAATGTGATGTTTAATTTTCTGTTCCTGTTAGTTTGCTAAGGATAATGGCTTCCAGCTCCATCCATTGTCCCTGCAAAGGACATGATCTCATTCCTTTTCATGGCTACATAGCATTCCATAGGGTATATGTATCATGTTTCTTTACAATCTATAATTGATGGGCATTTGAGTTGATTCTATGTATTTGCTATTGTGAATAGTGCTGCAATAAACATACACATGCATGTATCTTTATAACAGAATAACTTATATTCCTTTCAGTATATATCTAGTAATCAGATTGCTGGGTCAAATGGTATTTCTGGTTCTAGATCCTTGAGGAATCACCACACTGTTTTCCACAATGATTGAACTAATTTACGTTCCCACCAACAGTGTAAAAGCATTCCTATTTCTCCACAGCTTCGCCAGCATCTGTTATTTCTTGAGATTTTTAATAATCGCCATTCTGACTGGGGTGAGATGGTATCTCATTATGGTTTTAATTTGTATTTCTCTAATGATCAGTGGTGTTGAGCTTTTTTTTCATATGGTTCTTGGCCATATAAATGACTTCTTGGAGATGTGTCTGTTCATATCCTTTGCCCACTTTGTGACAGGGTTGTTTGGCTTTTTTTTTTTTCTTTTGAAATTGGTTTAAGCCCCTTGTGGATTCTGGATATTAGACCTTTGTCAGATTGATAGATTGCAAAAAATTTCTCCCATTACCTAGGTTGTCTGTTGACTCAGATGATAGTTTCTTTTGCTGTGCAAACGCTCTTTAGTTTAATCAGATTCCATTTGTCAATTTTTGCTTCGGTTGCAACTGCTTTTGATGTTTTTGTCAGGAAATCTTTTCCCATACCTATGTACTGAATGGTATTGCCTAGATTTTCTTCTTTGGTTTTTTTTTTTTAATTATTTTACTTTAAGTTCTAGAATACATGTGCAGAACATGCAGGTTTGTTACATAGATATACATGTGCCATGGTGATTTCCTGCACCTATAAACCCATTATCTACAATAGGTATTTCTCCTAATGCTATCCCTCCTCTAACACCCCACCCCTTCGACAGGCCCCAGTGTGTGATGTTCCCCTCCCTGTGTCCATGTGTTCTCATTGTTCAACTCCCACTTATGAGTGAGAACATGCAGTGTTTGGTTTTCTGTTCCTGTGTTAGTTTGCTGAGAATGCTTTCCAGTTTTATCCATGTCCCTATAAAGGACATGAACTCATTCTTTTTTATGGATGTCTAGTATTCCATGGCGTGTATCTGCCACATTTTCTTTATGCAGTTTATCATTGATGGGCATTTGAGTTGGTCCCAAGTTTTCGCTATTGTAAATAGTGCTGCAATAAACATATGTGTGCATGTGTCTTTATAGTAGAATGATTAATAATCCTTTGGGTATATACCCAGTAATGTGATTGCTGGATCAAATGGTATTTTAGAACTTTGAGGAATCACTACACTGTCTTCCACAGTAGTTGAACTAATTTATACTCCCACCAACAGCGTAAAACCATTCCTATTTCTCCACATCCTCCCCAGCATCTAGGGTTTTTATAGTTTTGGGTGTTACATTTAAGTCTTTAATCCATCTTGAGTTAATTTTTGGATAATGTGTAAGGAAGGGGTCCAGTTTACAGTTTTCTCATATGGCTAGCCAGTTTTCTCATTTATTGGAGAGGAAATCCTTTCCCCACTGTTTGTTTTTGTAAGGTTTGTTGAAGATCAAATGGTTGTAGATGTCTGGCCTTATTTCTGAGATCTCTACTCTGTTTCATTGGTCTATGTGTCATTTTTGGTACAAGTGCCATGCTGTTTTGGTTACTGTAGCCTTGCAGTATAGTTTGAAGTCAGGTAGCATGATGCCTCTAGCTTTTTCCTTTTTGCATAGGATTGTCTTGGCTGCATGGGCTCTTTTTGGTTCCATATACATTTTAAAGTAGGTTTTTCTAATTCTGTGAAGAATGTCAATGGTAGTTCAGTGGGAACAGCATTGAATCTGTAAATTACTTCGAGTAGTATGGCCATTTTCATGATATCGATTCTTCCTACCATGAGCATGGAATGTTTTTCCATTTGTTTGTGTCCCCTCTTATTTCCTTGACCAGTGGTTTGTAGTTCTCCTTGAAGAATTTCTCCACATCCTTTGTTAGCTGTATTCCTAGGTATTTTATTCTCTTTGTAGTAATTGTGAATGGGAGTTCATTCATGATTTGCTCTCTGCTTGTCTATTTTTCGTGTATATGAATGCTTGTAATTTTTGCACATCTATTTTTGTATCCTGAGACTTTGCTGAAGTTGCTTATCAGCTTAAGGAGCTTTTAGGCTGAGACAATATAGGATTATGTGGTCTGCAAACAGTCAATTTCACTTCCTCTCTTCCTGTTTGAATACCATTTATTTATCTTGCCTGCTTGCCCTGGCCAGAACTTTCAATACTATGCTGAATAGGAGTGATGAGAGAGGGCATCCTTGTCTTATGCTGGTTTTCAAAGGGAATGCTTCCAGCTTTTGCCCATTCAGTATGATATTAGCTTTGGGTTTGTCAGAAATGGCTCTTATTATTTTGAGATATGTTCCATCAATACATAGTTCATTGAGAGTTTTTAACATGAAGGGATGTTGAATTTTATAAAGGCCTTTCCTGCATCTATTGAGATAATCACGTGGTTTCTGTTGTCAGTTCTGTTTACATGATGGATTACATTTATTGATTTGCATATGTTGAACCAGCATTGCATCCCAAGGATGAAGCTGACTTGATCATGGTGGATAAGCCTTTTGATGTGCTGCTGGATTTGGTTTGCAGTATTTTATTGAGGATCTTCTCATCGATGTTCATCAGGGATACTGGTCTGAAGTTTTCTTTTTTTATTGTGTCTCTGCCAGGTTTTGGTATCGAGATAATGCTGGCCTCATAAAATGGGTTAGGGAGCTGGTACCATTCCTTCTGAAACTATTCCAAAGTAACATTCCTTCTGAAACTATCCCAATTTTTTTTTGAATTTGGAGTGGTGAGAGATGGCATCCTTTTCTTATGCTGGTTTTCAAAGAGAATGCTTCCAGCTTTTGCCCACTCAGTATGATATTAGCTTTGGGTTTGTCAGAAATGGCTTTTATTATTTTGAGATATGTTCCATGAATACACAGTTTATTGAGAGTTTTTAACATGAAGGTCCAATTTTTTTGAAATAGTATCAGAAGGAATGGTACCAGCTCCTCTTTGTACCTCTGGTAGAATTTAGTTGTAAATCCATCTGGTAATAAGCTTTCTTTTTGGTTGATAGGCTATTTATTACTGCCTCCATTTCAGAACATGTTATTGGTCTATTCAGGGATTCGACTTCTTTCTGGTTTAGTCTTGGGAGGGTGTATGTATCCAGAAATTTATCCATTTCTTCTAGATTTTTTAGTTTATTTGCATAGAGGTGTTTATAGTATTCTCTGATGGTTGTTTGTATTTCTGTGGGGTCAGTGGTGATATGCCCTTTATCATTTTTTTATTGTGTCTATTTGATTCTCCTCCCTTTTCTTCTTTATTAGTCTAGCTAGCAGTCTATTTTATTATTTTTTTCAAAAAAACAGCTCCTAGATTCATTGATTTTTGAAGGTTTTGTTGTGTCTCTATATCCTTCAATTTCCTCTGATTTTAGTTATTCCTTGTCTTCTGCTAGCTTTTGGATTTGTTTGCTCTTGCTTTTCTATATCTTTTAGTTGTGATGTTAGAATGTCAATTTGAGATCTTTCCAGCTTTCTAATGTGGGCATTTAGTGCTATAAATTTCCCTCTAAACCCTGCTTTAGCTGAATTCCAGAGATTCTGATATGTTGTCTCTTTATTCTCATTGGTTTCAGAGACACATAACCATCAGATTCTCCAAGGTTGAAATGAAGGAAAAAATGTTAAAGGCAGCCACAGAGAAAGGCCAGGTGACCTACAAAGGGAAGCCCATAAGACTAACAGGGAACCTTTCAGCAGAAACCCTATAGGCCAGAAGAGAGGAGGGCCAATATTCAACATTCCTAAAGAAAAGAATTTCCAACCCAGAATTTCTTATCCGGCCAAACTAAGCTTCATAAGTGAAGAAGAAGTAAAATCTTTTTCAGACAAGCAAATGTTGAGGGAATTCATAACCACCAGGCCTGTCTTGCAAGAGCTCCTGAAGGAAATACTAAATATGGAAAGGAAAAAACGGTACCAGCCACTACATAAACACACTGAAGTACAAAGACCAAGGACACTATAAAGAAACTGCATCAACTAATCTGCATAATAACCAGTTAGCACCATGATGATAGGATCAAATTCACACATAAAAATGTTAAACTTAAATGTAAATGGGCTAGATGCCCCAATTAAAAGACACAGACTGGCAAATTGGATAGAGTCAAAACCTATCAGTGTGCTGTTCAAGAGACCCATCTCACCTGCAAAGACACACAGAGGCTCAAAATAAAGGGATGGAGGAAAATTTACCAAGAGAATGGAAAGCAGAAGAAAGCAGGGGTTGCAATCCTACTTTCTGACAAAACAGACTTTAAACCAACAAAGATAAAAAAAAAAATAAGGCAACTAAGGGCATTACCTAATGGTAAAGGGATCAACTCAACAAGAAGAACTAAGAATTCTAAATATACATGCACCCAATACAGGAGCACCCACATTCATAAAACTAGTTTTTAGAGACCTACACGGAGACTTAGACTCCCACACAATAATAGTGGGAGACTTTAACAGCCCACTGTCAATATTAGACAGATCATCGAGATAATTAACAAAGATATTCAGGACTTGAACTCAGTTTGGATCAGGTGGGCCTGACAGATGTCTACATAACTCTCCACCCCAAATCAACAGAATATACATTCTTCTCAGTGCCACGTAGCACTGCCTCTAAAATTGATCGCATAATTGGAAGCAAAACATTCCTCAGCAAATGCAAAAAAAACTGAAATAGTAACAAACAGTTTCTCAGACCACACTGCAATCAAATTAGAACTCAAGATTAAGAAACTAACTCAAACCCACACAATTACATGGAAATTGAACAACCTGCTCCGGAAAGACTCCTGGGTAAATAAAGAAATTAAGGCAGAAATCAAGAAGTTCTTTGAAACCAATGAGAACAACGTAATCTGATGGAAGCAAAATCATCATAAAATCCCCTGTGGCCAGCTTAGAAACTTAAAGCATAAAAAGTATTCAGCAATTTAATGAATTGAATTCAATGTAGATATAATCCACATCTGGAAAAATAAAATTTCTCTTGCTATTGAACATAAAAATTTTGGAAACGATAATTTACCCAACCCCTGCCCACGCTCACACACTGAACATAAATTTTTGCTCCTATCATCTGGAGGCTATGAAAATATTGACGTTAGTACCAGATCAAAAAAAGAGGAGATCACTGCTGACAACCTAATTCAATCACAGCAACACTCTGTTGTCTTGGCCAATTGACTGTTTGAAGGACAAAAGCAATCACCTTCCAATAATGATGTGCCAAAATTTCTAAATTGTGATGAGCTGACTCCTGCCAGCACATTTAGAGGGAGTTAGGGAGGGTTAAATTGGAAGACAGGTGGCTGTGTGCACATTAAGCCAGAGGGTCAGATTAAAGATGTGGTCTCTAACTTGAGGGGTGAGGAGGTGCTGGGGAAAGAATAAAAATGTTGTGGTTTTGGGGATTAGGATTGATATACCCACATCTGACTTACTACCACTGTTCGTAGAAAGCAGAGACATCAATTAGGCAAGGTAAAGAAAAGGGCCTAAATATCACTTTCCATTATTCTGAATTAATTATTGGAACACAGATACATCAGGAATGAGAGTACTTGGAAAAGATGAGAACATCATTAGATTTAGAGAACAGGCAAGGCAGGTCAGGGGAGACAGCAGGGCCTAGGGCTTCTAACCAAAGGTCACAAATAATTTATCTGAGTGTGAGAGAGGTCTTCAGAGTAAAATCCCAAACATTGTGATTCAGGGTTATGAATGGGCTGATGAAGGGAGTTCAGCACACTTGAACAGGACAGCCTTTCAATACTTTTTCATCAGCCACTTCCCCATCCCATCTCAGGTGAACCTGGGGACAAGTTTCTGTCTTGTGTAGAGCCAACATTGAAAGCAATGGCGAGCCCCTGGAAAAACTTTGATCTGATATGTACACATAGACAGATATAGATAAATATAGATATAGATAGGTAAATACAGATTAGATATCAGGTTAATAATAGCTATTTAGATAGATGAAATATATATATGTATTGGCTTGGATCCCACTAGTCTTTGGAAGTCTTAAGATATTCCAGGAATTTTTTCTAGCAAATTGTTTTTTAAAAAGCAACTCATTTTTGAAAGTATAACACACAGAATGAAAGTATACATGTCTTACGCACACAGTGACATGGTTCCTCACACACTGAATATATTGTGAAAGTAGCAGCATGTCAGAAACAGTTTTCTCAGGACTTAGAAGCCTCTCTAGTGCTCTGTGCCAGTCAGTACCTAAGTAAGACCAACTCTTCTGCCTCTGCCCTGGGGATAGACACTCTCGCTTCTAACAGCAGTGATTATTTTTGCTAGGCACAGTTTCATCCATTTCGTATTTATTAATCTGATTGTTACAATATCCTATGAGATCAATACTATTATTCTTCCCATATTACAGATGAGGAAACTAGGGAGTATAATGTTCATGGTACTTGCCATGGTCATATTGCTATTAAATAGCAGAGCTGGAATCCAAACCAGGAACTCTGGCTCTAGAGTCATACCCTTTAGTCACTAAATTGTGCTGTCTAAAATAGCATGGCAAGCTCGATCAACAGTCTGAATCAATACAATTAGATGTGCTTAGAGAAATAACCACTAACCACCACATAGCACTTTGTAGATTGTTCTGCACATACCTTTTGACTTCCTCCTACTTACGGCTCAGACCCTGTGAGCAGGCATCAATCTCTGAGAGAAAAAGACTTGCCCAAAGGCCACAGCTAAAAAGGAGAAGATTTGAACTGAGAACAGTTTGGGGTCTATTATTTTCTTCACCATTTCACAAAGGACAGGAGAAGACAGACCAAGAGGATTTCATGAGTAATCCTTTTCTCCAGCGAGGCCAGCTAGGCGCTCTGGACATGGTTGGTGCTAAACTTGTAAGAAGTCCTATTCAGGCCCTGTCTCTTGACTGAAGATTTATGTGTTACTCAACCCCTCAGAATCCTTGCGGTACCTGAGTTCTTCACTGCACTTATGCAGGTGACAGGAGGTCTATCTGTGACCCAGACAGATGCCATAGGCAGGTAAGACAATAATTGAGGAAATGAGTGAAGCACAGAGTGAGTAGGGCAGATGCTGTGAGTTTGGGTCTCCAACAGGGTAACTTGTGAAGAAGAGAAAGGAAGAAGAGAAAGAAAGAAGAACCTAACCTATCTTGATAGCCCACAACCTTGGGGAAACATGATATCCACTGAGTGCATGAAGTTTCCTATCAGCACACCTAGACTCAAATCCTAACTCTGCCAATCGCTTGTGCACTCTACGTGGATCACCTTTTCTCTCAGCATCCTGCTTTCTTCATTGATAAAGTAAGCTTGATAGTATTACTATTTACACTGTAACTGGTGGATTAAAACATGTAACATATTATTTATTTTATAGATGGCACATATGTATTTTATAGATGGCACATAATCAATAGATTTTTTCTTTCTTTCCCTGTTCTTTCTTAACACTGATGAAAGAAATGAAAAACAATGTTTTCTTTTAATGCCTTCTTAGTATTGAGTGCTCTCTTCAATTCTGCATTCGTGACAAACAACAAAGTCTAACTTAGATACATTAAACACAGAGAAAAGAACACTGTACATACAGGCAGAACCAGCTATGAATCCTATCTCTGCCCCTCACCATTCACTAAATGGATGTCTTAAAGACATCACTTATCAATACTGATCTGCAGATCACTCCTCATATCATCTCTGCTAAGAGAGAAATTTATAAAATGCTACCAAAGTATGAGTGGGTTTTATGAATAGGCAGTAGAGAATAGGAAACCAGTGAATCAATAAACTCACAACGTGGTGGTTTGCAGACATTGTCTGCATGGCAGCTGAATATACTTCCCTAGAAGTATCCCCATCTGGTCAGAGATGGCCTTTACTGCAATGGCCATCCTTGTCCAGCCTTACTTAGGTTTCAGTATTTTTGCAGAATTAGCATCCCTGGTGTACGAAGAATGTGATAAATGAGCTCTCTGAGCAGTCATCTACGCTCTCTCTGAAGAGCATTTGGATTTTATTTATCCACATTAATAAAGAGAGCCCATTTGTTTGACAGAAAGAAGTAGGATTTCAAACTCATTTTCCTTAAGTTTTGCGTGGTCTCAATTGTCTGGCAATAGGAGAAATGTAAAGGAAAATAACAGTTATGTGTAAACAAAATCGACAAAGTTGTATCATAGGGAATATAGCTAACATCTACATAAAGGGTTTATATATACTTTTAAGAGGGGCGTATAAAAGCATAATTCATAAGAACAATAAAAACTACAATTAATGCCACAAAATGAAATCTAAATAGAATTAAGAACAGCAAGTGAAGCAAATGGAAAGACATTATAGCCCACTAGTACTCAAAAACTATTAAACAATTATTCCTGAAATTTTAGATTATTAAATAAGCAGTTAGACAATATAGCCTATGAAATAAAGTATTAATTTTATATGCTTTGTGCCATTATATCCATTCCCTGAAATCAATCCTAAATAAAAGTTTGTAGAAAGGTTACAAAATTATATCCGATAATACAAACACACATTTTCTTCCAGGTACTACCTTCTTGCTCTTCTTCCATTCACAGATAAACTTCTAAAAGAAGTTTCCATCCACTGTGTCTCCAACCTCTCCTGCTATTTACTCTAGTCAATATATTCCAATCTGGATTTTGCCAAATTAATTCTGGCAAACCAGCCCTTTCTTTTCCTAAATGTAAAACATCATGTTTTAAACGCATTTCTTCCCTTAAACACCCTCTTATCACAATTTTCTCCTGGTTGTCCTCCTATTTTGCTCCTGGATGTCCTCCTATCATTTCATTCAAATGTTCTTTTCAGGCTCCTCACTCTGTTCACTACACTAAGATGTAAAGGTCCTCAAGATTCAGGTTTTGGTCTTCTGATTCACCACTCAATTTCTACCAGATCTCATCCATCCTTGGGCCTTCAGGAAAAAGGTATAGCCCAGCTCCCAAATGAATATCTCTAGCCATGCACTCTAAATTCCAGAACTGTGCATCCAATTTTCAAGGCTTAAAGTCTTCCAGTTTCTGATGACAAAAACCACTTTTCTTTTGCCTATGGTTTGAGTTTATGATAGAGTTGAAATTAATTAATTGGTTGATTAATAGTTTTATTTCTCCCTCAGCAAAAAGTTTCAAGAGGGCTGAAGCTGTATTTCCTTTATTCACTTTTCTATCCTGAAAACAGTCACATATCAAGTGTTTCATACAGTGTGAATGGAATGAATGAACTGAACTTCACTTGAGGTTGCAAAACCAAACTTGGCATTGATTTATTGAGTAAGGCCAGGTATGGTGGCTCATGCCAGTAATCCCAGCAGTGTGGGAGGCTGAGGTGGGAGGATTGCTTGAGGCTAGGAGTTTGAGGCTGTAGTGAGCTATGATCCTGCCACTGAACTCCAGCTTAGGTGACAGAGCAAGACCTTGTGTGTTTTTTTTTAAATAAACAAATGCAAAATGATCTGAAAGTAAAACTCGAAATAATAAAGAGAATAATTTTCAAAATATAAAGTGAGGGGCCAGGCGTGGTGGCTCACGTCTGTAATCCCAGCACTTTGGGAGGCTGAGACGGGCAGATCACGAGGTCAGGAGTTTGAGAGCAGACTGGCCAGCATGGTGAAACTGTATCTCTACTAAAAATACAAAAAATTAGCCGGGCATGGTGGTGCGCACCTGTAGTCCCAGCTACTCGGGACACTAAAGCAGGAGAATTGCTTGACCCCGGGAGGCAGAGGTTGCAGTGAGCCGAGATCGCACCACTGTACTCCAGCCTGGGTGACAGAGCGAGACTCCGTCAAAACAAAACAAAACAAACAAACAAAATATACATAAAGTGAACACTTTTCAATGTAATTAGCACAGTGTTAAAGGTGAACATTTCATACAAGCAAAAATACTGAATACAATAAATGTAGTAGAATAATTAAGTACATGGGTAAATTAATAATATCATCCATGGTGAGCTAATGCCCCTAAGAACTGGATGCTTTATCATATAGTTGCTTGACATTACCAACAAGTATTGTGACAAATTTGATTCGGTCATTTCATTATGCAGGCAGAAAAGATAGTCTTTTAAAATAACTAAACATATGGGAATATAATGAAAAGTGTCTATAGTAATCATTTCATTAAAACACAAGTCTGTTCCTAAGCTATTAATCTTACTTGCAAGTTTGATGAAAAAAAGAAGGATCTCATGATTTCTTGCTCCAACTTCCTAGGTACAGAGGCTCTATTCTTTCTTTTCCAGATAGAGACTGATTCCTTGGAAGTAGCTCTTCACAGCATTATGGAGTTGTCATGGCCCGAGGGAGCCCTTCCACCCCTAACTCATGCAACAAGCAGGGCTCCAGGACTTCCCAATGCTGATAAAAATTCAGTGAATAATTTCTCCAGGCCAGTTTCATTCCAACCAACCTCTTGTGTTGAATAGGGTGACAATCTGCTGGAGCACCTTGTGGAGGACAGTGGTAGTCTAAGCCTTCTGAATTTTGCTGCTATCCCTTGGAAACAATAGAAAACATTCAAAACAGCTGAACAGCCCATCAATAGGGCACTGGTTAAATAACTTATGATATAACAACTCAGAGGGCAACAACAGAATTGTTTAAAAATATAAATAAGCCCTCTATACTAATTCAGGAAGATCTTGAAGTGAAAAAAGAAAGATGCAGAACAGTGTACATGGTATGCTATCTTTTACATAAAAACGAGGAGCGTGTAAGAAAAACATGACTACATTCTTACTTTGCATATGCATAAAGAACTAGAAGGATTTAAAAGACATAAACTTCAAAATTTGGAAAATGGAAGAAATTGTGTCAAAGTATACATTTATTTGTATGTCAAAATTTAAATTTACCACTAATTAAAGAAATGCAAGTTAATAAAATACAAACGGAAAAGTCAGAAGAAGGGAAAGGCACAAACATTGTTGGTGATAATATTTCGGAAATATTGTCTTGGATCAGCATTTTACTAAATATTATCCGTAACAGGGCTAAAATTTTGCTACCAGATTCTATAAGTTTACTACTGAGTCTATAAAACAATGGAGGATAAGAAGGTACACATTCAGGAACAAACAATGGGCAAAGGAAACTATAGTATGTATAGTTATTGGAAAATTATGTAGCCATTTTTAAAATTGTGGAAAACAAAGGCATTTCAAGCCAAAAATTTAGAATGTATCATTTACATAATAAAGTAACAATCTAGTAAAGACAAATATTTTGCGTTTGAAATTGTAACGAATTTGAAAATATGAACCAAAATTGTAACTGAGGTGTCTATTACATAATGTGGGATAACAATTATTGTTTTGTAGAGGAAAAAAAAATTTAAGCATCCAGGTTTCCTCTCAATTTATACAAATGCCGCACTTCACTGTTATTCAAAAAAACAGAAGCTAGGAAGCGTAAAGCTTTGAAAAATTATGCATTTGGGGAACGTAAGAGCTCAGATACGCGAAAAACTTATATCAAACGTGCAGCATAACATACGTGCACACATTCTGTCCTATTTGGTCCCACATACAAGGCAGTTCTAAGATGCCGGGCTGACGCCCACCCCACACAGCTCCGCTTCCCCAACCCTCGCCCTTCCCGCCTCCCGGGCACTTCCTCCCCCTTTCCCACCCCCACCCTCCCGCCCACTGACGAGGTCTGGAGGCCGCGCAGCCGCAGTAGCCGCTACGGCCGCTCCCACCCCGGGGTATCCTGGGACTAGGCTTTTCCGGAAGGAGCGGCTCGGCGTCGGGGCTAGGCCGGTATTCTAGGCCCAAGCCCAGGCCCAGGCCTGTGTTCCAGGTCCTTGCTCAAAGACAGGCCGGTAGCCCCTGCGACACTCTAGGTACAGCGGAGGGCGCAGCGGGCCGTTCGCTGAGGTGTCCGGACCCGCCGCCGAGCGGGCCGTGTAGCCACAGTACGTGGCGGCGCCTCTTCCTTGCCCGAAGCGGAACTGCTGAAGGAGCGGCAGCGCAGGCCGGACGAGGTGAACCAGGTCATTTAACCCCCTTCAGGTGATGAATCATCTGTCTAATAATCAGATTTGAGGTCCACAGCCCTTTGTGGTCCTGCTACAGGGCGATTTTCAGTGGATGACTGACTGGCGTGGCCTGAGGGGTGCCGCAGTGACTGCCTTCCCTTGATAAGGAAACGAGCTTTCTGTTCTTTGTGGACACCTCGTTGCCTGTAAAACATTCCGGTTATAACTTCTTTATCCGGCTTGTATCTCTGTGCAAGAGGAAAGCTTTCACATGAAAGTGTCCCTTGGTAACGGCGAAATGGGCGTCTCTGCCCATTTGCAGCCTTGTAAGGCAGGAACCACACGCTTTTTTACCAGCAATACTCACAGTTCGGTGGTACTGCAAGGCTTTGATCAGCTTAGAATAGAGGGATTGCTTTGTGATGTGACCCTGGTACCAGGTGATGGAGATGAAATCTTCCCTGTTCACAGAGCTATGATGGCGTCTGCTAGTGATTATTTCAAAGCCATGTTCACAGGTGGAATGAAAGAACAAGATTTGATGTGCATTAAGCTTCATGGGGTGAACAAGGTTGGTCTGAAGAAAATCATTGATTTTATTTATACTGCAAAACTTTCTCTTAATATGGACAATCTTCAGGACACACTTGAAGCTGCTAGCTTTTTACAAATATTACCCGTTTTGGATTTCTGTAAAGTATTCCTTATATCAGGAGTCTCTTTGGATAACTGTGTTGAGGTTGGACGAATTGCTAACACCTACAATCTTATAGAAGTGGATAAATATGTTAATAATTTCATCCTGAAGAACTTTCCTGCTTTATTGAGTACTGGGGAGTTTCTAAAACTCCCTTTTGAACGGCTTGCATTTGTGCTTTCCAGTAATAGTCTTAAGCACTGTACCGAACTTGAACTCTTTAAGGCAGCCTGTCGCTGGCTAAGGTTGGAAGACCCTCGGATGGATTATGCTGCAAAATTAATGAAGAATATTCGATTTCCACTGATGACACCACAGGATCTCATCAATTACGTGCAGACAGTAGATTTCATGAGAACAGACAATACCTGCGTGAATTTGCTTTTGGAAGCTAGCAATTACCAAATGATGCCATATATGCAGCCAGTGATGCAGTCAGATAGAACTGCCATTCGATCTGACTCCACTCACTTGGTTACCTTAGGAGGAGTTTTGAGGCAGCAGCTGGTTGTCAGTAAAGAGTTACGGATGTATGATGAAAGGGCACAAGAATGGAGATCTTTAGCCCCAATGGATGCTCCCCGTTACCAGCATGGTATTGCTGTCATTGGAAACTTTCTTTATGTAGTTGGTGGTCAGAGTAATTATGATACAAAAGGAAAAACTGCTGTTGATACAGTTTTCAGATTTGATCCTCGGTATAATAAATGGATGCAGGTTGCATCATTAAATGAGAAGCGCACATTCTTTCACTTGAGTGCCCTCAAAGGACATTTGTATGCAGTTGGTGGGCGCAGTGCAGCTGGTGAACTGGCCACAGTAGAATGTTACAACCCAAGAATGAATGAGTGGAGCTATGTTGCAAAAATGAGTGAACCCCACTATGGTCATGCTGGAACAGTTTATGGAGGCTTAATGTATATTTCAGGAGGAATTACCCATGACACTTTCCAAAATGAGCTCATGTGTTTTGACCCAGATACAGATAAATGGATGCAAAAGGCTCCAATGACTACAGTCAGAGGTCTGCATTGCATGTGTACAGTTGGAGATAAGCTCTATGTCATTGGTGGCAATCACTTCAGAGGAACAAGTGATTATGATGATGTTCTAAGCTGTGAATACTATTCACCAACCCTTGACCAGTGGACCCCAATTGCCGCAATGTTAAGAGGCCAAAGTGATGTTGGAGTTGCCGTCTTTGAAAATAAAATCTATGTTGTTGGTGGATATTCTTGGAATAATCGTTGTATGGTAGAAATTGTCCAGAAATATGACCCAGAAAAAGATGAGTGGCATAAAGTTTTTGATCTTCCAGAGTCACTTGGTGGCATTCGAGCCTGTACACTCACAGTTTTTCCACCTGAAGAAAACCCTGGGTCACCTTCTAGAGAATCACCTCTTTCAGCACCTTCAGATCATTCTTAGGTCTAAGGTGTAAAACCTTTGCAGTACATGATGGGTGATCTAATACTTCCCCTTCAGTTGTATCTTTTTACAGTGATTGGTACAGTTATTAGATATAAAGGTAACTGATGTTATTTGTCTTGTATGGCTTTTAGTATGTTTATCAAGTGGCTAACAAATGCCTTCTGAAAATGTATTTAACATAGCTGTTAACAAATGAAAAAGATGTAGAAAAATGTTTAGATGTCTTTTTGTGATGTTATATAAAATTGTAGATGACTGTGGTAAATGTGTAATTATGTCCATTATGCTTCAAAGTTGAGTTTTCATCTTTGACTCCAAAATGTCAGAGGGAGGCCGCTCTAACCTAAAAATAACGAAAGGTTGCCAAGTATTAATACTAGTTACCTCCCTCTTTTCATAGTTTTTGACATGTCTGTCAACTTACTCGATTGTGTGGTTGCATTCAGAATATTTGAAGTTTCTTACGTAGACAGAAATAATAAAAATATTAACTAGGAAAAAACAGTATAGCACCAAGCCAGTATTTGGTGTCTCTCTCTAGAGCAAGCAAGAGAGGGAGAAAGGAGGAAAAAATACACATAGTACAAACATACATGCATACACACATATGTACATATGTATACACACACATAATTTGAAAACTGGCACTTCAACGATGCTGAAATTGTTTTTAAATTTAAGTTTCTTTCTTCCACAAAGCAGCCGTTTCTATTCAAATGGGAATTCAGTACCAGAGAATAAATGTCTATATAGTCATACTGAATTTAGATAGATAAGGGCTACAGCATACTAAATCAACAACCAAATTTGTCATGTGACTAAACCGTTACTTCAGATGAAGCTTACATTACTGTTTTCTGCTTGTGTATTTTCTGTGGAGTACTTTTACGCAGATTGGTAAAGTTCAGGTTTCAGAGAACTGCTTTTCTGCAGAAGATTTAGGTTCTTTTTTCCACCTTTTTGGTCAGTAAAACTTAATGAAAAAAGCAAAGAAAAAAATATTCTGAACAAAGCTATAGGGTTTTAAGTTCAGCCTCCCAACTTAGTCATCCTAACATGATTATTTTTTGATTTGGGGTGCTTGCCCTGGTGCTGTTCCAGTCCATGTGCATCCTGAGCTGTGTGATCTGCCTCGAGGCTATGATCTGAGCAAGCAGGAGATACATTTTCTTCTGCATCAAGTGAGGAAAAATGTGCTTTTGGCCATGTCTCAAAGACAGGACCAACTTCAGATTCCCAAAGAAGCCAGCTACAGAGCCTCTGGAACACTATGGTCTTACAAGCAGTACTAAAATCAACCTTCAGCCTCTTCAATACCAAAGGTATCCCTACTGGTTGAGAACAACATGGTAATTTTTAATGGGACTTTTATCAGCAAATGGAGTTACAGGAATTCTCTGTAATGAGTGATTCTGAAGAGGTACTTTCCTGGAATAATTGTCTACCTGAAAAAAATTTTATATATACATTGTGTGTGTGTAACACACACACAGACAACCCCCTATACCTGGAAGATTGTCAGCGTGTAAATCAGGAACAACTTTCTCTTTATTGACAATCCCATAATAAAACTCAGGAACCAAGGCAAAATGAATTGGCTTCTAGGGGTCTGAACCTTACTGCCCATACAAGTGTTGATTCATTTTAATGCTTTTTATTATTTCTGCATTGGCAGAAATTTTCATACTTTCTGGTTTTTTTTTAATTACTCAGTTTTTTATTAAAATAGCACATTTGAGTACATTTGAAAAGTAGAAAAATTAGAAATTATTAACTTTATTGAATAAGCAAGAAGTGCATCCTAATCCTTTGATTATTAATGAGGTTGAATATTTGTGTGTTATGGGTAGCTGTGTTTCTTTGATCAAATGTTCCTGTCCTTTTGCCCTTCTGTTATCTGTTGGAGTTGCTTTGTTTTTCGTATCAAGTTATAGGATCTCTTTATATAATAAATGTAATTTAACTTGCATTTGCTTGCATTTATGTCTTCCCTCAATCTATTGTAGTTTTACAAAGGCAACGCTGTTCAGTTAATTTTTGAGATCAAATTTGTCTTTTTTTTTTTTTTTTGAGACAGGGTCTCACTGTTGCACAGTCTGGAGTGCAATGGCACGATATGTGCTCACTGAAACCTCTGCCTCCCCTGTTCAGGCGATTCTCCCACCTCAGCCTCCCAATTAGCTGGGATTACAGGCATGTACCACCACGCCCGGCTAATTTTGTATTTTTAGTAGAGATGGGGTTAGGGGATAATTTTGATATGGTTTATTTTTTATGTAGTATTTCAGTGCTTATTCTGACATATCAAAGTGGTACTGCCCTGCCTCTATTTTGTACAAGCTTTTCCTTTTATTGAAAAAAAGTACTTTTTATTACGTCTTATGTCTGACCCTGTTGCTTCCTGTTGAAATAAGTATTGCTTTACCAGGTAAACTGCTCTATCTACATCCCCCACCTCCAGCTTCACACACCCTGCCTCTCATTTTTTTGCTTTCCGGTATTCTGCAGTTGACAGTTCTCTTGGTAATCATACAGGTAGGTGACTAATGCTATGCTAATACAGGTTGAGCAACCCTAATCCAAAAATCCAAATTGCTCCAAAATTTAAAACTTTTTGAAGGCCAGCAGGATGCCACAAGTAGAAAATTCCACACCAGACCTCATATGACAGGTTACACTCAAAACACAGTGAAGACTTGTTTCATCCACAACATTATTAAGACTATCATATATAATTACCTTCAGACTACGTGTCTAAAACGTGAAATATAACTGAAGTTTTAAGTAATATTGTTTAGACTTGGGTCCCTCCCCCAGGATACGTCATGTACATGCAAATATTCCAAAATCCAGAACACTTCTGGTCCCAAGCATTTCAGATAAGGGATATTCAACCTGTACTGCTCATTAAACCTGGAGTTCCTTATAGAGAGAAATTTTAGGTGGTTGAAATGATTAAATGGAAAGAGATTTATTTTCATAAGCTGGCAATTTTTGAAAGAAAGTTCAGACTGGAAAAATATTTAGAGGATAAAAACTAAAAGCACATAAAGCATTTTGTTAACATTTCTTGTTTTAGTTTTTCTGATAAGTATTCAAAAATTAACATTTGTTAGCTTTTTTGGTATGTCTATTATAGAAAGTACAGGAAAATAAAAGCAAACAGTAATTTATCAGTGATTCCACATGCTGTGATAATTTCTATTAATACTCAGTATATTTTATATATATATATATATGTACATATGTGCAGGTGTTTGTCAAATATTTTTCAAGTATGCCAGACCTTAGGCTAAAAGCTGGATAATGAAAATAAATCCACCTTCCAAAGACTCCTATTATCATGACTTTCTCTTATTTTTTAAAAAGCTGTATATATTAAAAAATCATAAGGTGTTTTTTTCCTAATTATCAAATGCACATGTATTTAGAAAAACAGATTCCGTTTTTACTCAGATAAATCCAGACTTAAATTTCTTTCCCACTTGCTTACGGTAATATTTATGTAGTTGGCCTGCAAAGCAAACACATTTCACTCATGTTCAGATTTTTGTAATCAAAATTATTTTGTTCTCACTATAAAGGCAGTAAGCTCCTACAGGACATTTTAAAACTACATAAATGTGCCATCCCCAGCTCAACAGATTACAAACAACTGCTGAAAGATTGTGGGGTAAGTTTAACTCTGTAAAACTTCAGCTTTGTCATACATCTATCAGGTTGGGTGTGATCATTAATAATTCTATTTATATCAGATTTGTAAGGAAATAATATAAAGTGATTAGCATAAAATATGCACAGAAGCAGTGAATGATAGTTGTCACTAACAAAGTTGGGATTTTATAATTTTTGACTTTTGCTTCAGCTTAATGATTTTCAGGCTATTCTTTGAAAGTGTTCAGTGTCTGTACAATATTTCATTCCATGAACATGCCAAATTATTCCATTTCCTTATGTGTAGATATTTAAATGTCTACCATAAATTTTCACCATAATAAAGCAAGATGTAATATTCTTACATAAAACTTTGCCCATATCTACTACCCTATGATAAATGCTAAGTAAAATCAGAATCATATAGTGTTAGCTTTTTTAGGGTCTTAAAAAATATTTCCAGGATTATACCATATGCATTTTTAGCAGAACTGTGTTCAGTAACTATTTCAAAGGAAATCTTTGCAGTTCTAGTTATTTCACTGTTTGGATTTACATATCTTTAATTACTAGTTACAATTTCTTGTTTATTGAGCATGTGTATTTTTCATACATAAATCATTTGCTCCTATCTTTTGCAATTGTCCTATTTGCTATAAATACTTTTTTATACTCTACTTTTTTATTCAATTTAATGTGATCAAGTGTGTTCATCTTTTTTGTATGTTGACCTTTCGGTAATATTTTTGTTTTTTTTAATTTGGGGTGTGTGTGTGTGTGGTGGTGGTGGTGGTTGTTATATAGTACTGATGTGGTATTGCTTGTTCTTGATCCTATAGCTCTATAGCTTTGTGATTACTAGTTCTTGACATGTTAGGGTGGCATTTACTGCTTGTCTCCTGTTCAAGTAGCTTTTCTTTCTAGTTAAAATGAGAATGAGATTTTCCTTAAAATTAATAAAATTACCTTTTTATATTGAGATTAATCATTCATTTTTTTTTGAGATGGGGTCTCGCTATGTTGACCAGGCCGTTCTTGAACTCCTGGTCTCCAGTGATCCTCCTATTTCGGCCTCCCGAAGGGCTAGAATTACAGGTGTGAGCCACTGCAACCGGCTATATTAAGATTAATCTTTATTCTCTATTTACAGCAAGTATTTGCCCACTTGTTTTCTGTGAGCAAAAAAATCAGTGTTTTTCCTTTGTAAGGTAGCAGAATTAGTTTTTTTGTGATTTTTAATGCTTTCTTGAATAATTTTCAAATTATCCAATTTTTCCATAACCGCTTTTTGAATATCTTCATTTCCTTGCTGAATTTTTATGCTTTCAAAAAAAATCATAAAATCTTATAGGCAATCAATTTAGAGTATTTTTCTTCACTTCCAATGATCTTTTTTCAAGTTAAATTGTCTTTGATATATACGTATGTGTGTGTGTGTGTGTGTGTTTGTGTATTTCTGCTTTGAATGGGATTTCGTTATGTTATATTCTGAACTCTTGGTAGAAGTAGGAAATATGTGGTTTTAGCATAATGGTTTTCTGTCTACCGACTCTCATTGATTCTTCAGTTTTTTGGTCAATTCTCATATTTTCACCTTAACTAACCATTATCTGCATATTATAAAAGCCAATTTCATATTATTAGTTTAATATGAAACATTAAAGCATGGTTCATACTTCCAGCAAAATTATAGTAGTGACCGAGAAATTGTGTCTTATGCGTAATTTTAATAGGGGTAATTCTAGTTTTAGGATTCCTTTGTTACAGGGAAATATCCTTGATCTTGTTCACGAAGTTCCTCATTAATTAGGAGTCTTAAAAAATTAGGGTTGTATATCTTCATTACAAAATGATTTCTGTACCAGCTGATCCAAATTTTTCTTAGTACCATCCATGGGCTGAAAGAAAGGCTATTTCTTCGCTGTGTGAACAGTGTGTCATTAACTACCCATTTCTTCATTTATTTAGTAAAATTTATTGAGATGATAATTTAATTTTTCTCATGTCAAATACTGAAAAAGAGTCTGTTTTTTAATTGTTTTCAACTATTGGGTTAGAAAGGACTCTTACATATCGCTGAGTGCATCGTCAATTGGTTTACAGTTTAGAATGCAATTTGGCAAAGTAGTAAAATGATCTTTCAAGTTTCATACCTTTTGGACAGTAAGTATATTTCTAGAATTAATAAGTGACAGAAAATAGGCCAGAAATAGGCATCTCAGCATGATACTATTATTTGCTTCCTAATATGACCACATTAGACCTTCCATTAAAATACTTTTAAATGGATTTTTAAAGATTCTTCCCACCTTAATTTTGATAACTTTATCTGCATCCTCTAGTATTCAGTTGTTGAGCATATATTTGAATTTCTGGATGATGATTAGAATAAAAGACTTATATATTCATCAAGGATGACTGAACACATAACTGTTGAATTGTGTACATGAGCCAAATGCACTAGTACACAGAATAGGTCGTTCCTCTGTAACAGTGTCAGAGCAACTGCTTTCCAGGCGCTAATGTTATTCTGCCATCTACTGGTTGAAATTAAAAGTCTTTGTTTAGCTAGATTACATAAAATATATCTCCTTTATCAAAACAACAGTAATAACAAAACCCAGAAATTTTTATAGCACATGTGAAAGTTCAAAGTTGGCAGCTTATATAAATTAAATAAGTGAATATTAAAAACCTTTGGTAATTTTGGGGGTATGGTAGATCAAAAAGAATTATTTTTTATATTACTTAAAAATACAGATTTAAATAGCTATGACCTTTATTTTATTTATAAATTCGTATACATTGAATTTTAAAATCTGCAACATTTCATCTGGATTCTAAGCATTCATACCCACTACTTGCTTTTTCCTTTGAGTGGATTCCCCATACCATTTTTATTTTTAGTTTTTAGCAGACAGCCTCATCACAAAGACATATATAGAGTAAATCTTTTCAACAGAAGAAAGGATGTAATATGCATTATATCCAGTTATAAGTAAATATGACAACCTCATAATATTTAAGAAATTTTTATATTGGTTTGCTTATTTGGGTATGAGGATCACATCATGACTGCTATAGCCACATAATTTTCACCCGGCCAGCCAGACACACATACACATAAGCATATACATGTGTTTGATGTAAAACAGCTTTTGGACCAGCTGATCCAAATTTTTCTTAGTGCCATCCATGGGCTCAAAGAAAGCCTATTTCTTGACTATGTGAACAGTAAGAATGGCATCAACTACCCATTTCCTCATTCTCCATGTTATTGTCTCAGAACAAAATATTCTCTTAAACCAAGCATTTTTTCCCTCAAGATGGATGTGTATAATAACAAGTGATCTCTTAATAGTGCCTCCTGAAGGATATCAAGAGTGCACATATCTTTTCTACATAGAACTGAAGGAGCAAGATTAGATTTTGTGCAATCTTAGAACAAGATGTGTATAAAGCTGTTGACAGCAACTAAGTAACCCAAACTTCAGATGTTTTGTTGTCTAGAGCCCCTTCTCCAATTTTAAGTCCAAAGAGTATGTCTAGCTCTTTACTGGTCCATCTTCCAAAAGGCTATTACAATACAGCCTTACAATCTCTTATAATGGAAGTTTATCATTTTTTGCCTCATTTCAACCAAGTGCCAGTCAACAGAGTACATGTTCGTATGTGGTGGGGATGGGAGGCAGGTCTAACTTCTACTGATTCAAACAGCTTTATCTTACTTAGGGAGTATACTTTACCACTTAGAAGTCAAAACATTCTTCCAGCCAGGAATGAGTGATCCATTAAAACTTATTTCTAATTCATGTTAAATCATGAACCAAAACATACTCAGTATAAAAACCTAATGTGAGTCAGTGTAATGTTTATTTCTTCATACTAAGCAGTGTTTACTTCAATTTTTTATTACTCTCTCCATCTTTCTCCAGATAAGAAAATCACAGATTTCACAAAACCTTTCATATATGTATATACACATACTTGAAGACATCAATTAACTCAAAGATTAAGGAAAAAGAGTTTTTGTTTTGCTTTTGTTGTTTTTTTGTTTTTGTTGTTGTTGTTTGTTTTTTGAGATAGAGTTTCACTCTTGTCACCCAGGCTGGAGTGTAGTGGTGTGATCTTGGCTCACTGCAATCTCCGCCTCCTGGGTTCAAGTGATTCTCCTGCTTCAGCCTCCGGAGTAGCTGGCATTACAGGCGCCTGCCACCACCCCTGGCTAATTTTTGTATTTTTAGTAGAGACGGAGTTTCACCATGTTAGCCAGGCTGGTCTCGAACTCCTGACCTCAGATGATCCGCCTGCCTGGGCCTCCCAAAGTGGTGGGATTACAGGCGTGAGCCACCGCCCCCAGCCAGAAAAACAGTTTTCTAATTTTCAAGGCTGGCTCTCCATTAATAATCTCTCCCATGCCCTGGACTAGCTATACTCTATCCTGCAAGGGGAATAAGTTATGGATTCCATTGGTATGTCTACTTTGTTCACTTCTTGGGCTGCAATATCTACACTTCCCATTCACCCTTACCACTTACCTCGTGGATAGTCTAGCCACTTCCAACAGGTTCATGGCTACCATTTGGGAATGCCTCTATGAGATCAAGGAGATCCATTGAAACTCAGCCCCCAAATCCAAAGTCACTTTCCTTTTATTATCTGTAGTTGCATCATCTATCATAACCATGCCTACTCATCATCTCTAAAACACCCTTTCTACATTAAGGGATACTCTCACATTATGAATTCTAGTTGTGGTTGTTTTAAAATATATTCACAAATTTTCTCATACGCTTTTCTTTCCTCCTTTTGACTATGTGTTGGATTTAGTGATTCCCATCTAATGAATACAATGAAACAATGGTGTTTAAATTATAGACTAGGTCATAAAAAAATTGTGCACTTCCTCCATGTTTATCTCTCTTCTGTCACTTCCTCTAGTACAAGCCAGCTGCCATGTTGTGAGCACATACCACATAGCTCCATGGAGAGGCCCATGTGACTGTGATGAAGAGCTGAGACTTCCTGTTAGTGGCCATGTGAGTGACCCATGTTAGAAAATCTGCCAGCCCAAATAGAACCTTCAGACAACTGCAGCCCCAGCTGGCATCTTGACTGCAACTCATGAGAGATTCTAAGCCCACCGAAGCTGCTCTTGAATTATTGATTCACAAAAACTGTTAGGTAATAAATGTGTGTTGTTTTAAACCACTGAGTTTTTGATTAATTATGCATCAATGGAAAACCAAATCACCAATACAGGAAACATAATGTAAATTTCAAGCCTCCCTTGTAGATAGGACATGGGAACAAAGAAAGACTTGCCAATCTGGAGCACCTGCATGAGCTTTTGATCCTAAAGTGGCCACAAGAAGATATAGGCTCTATGTGGTGTTTCTGTATTTGTTGGCTGAGTTGGTGGCTTTCTATAGTGGGAAGTTCAGGTTTTAGGAAAAGAAATGGCATCAGAGAATGGAAGTTCCTTCTAGTTCTTACTAGAGCAGCATCATCAACAGTGGGTTTTTATATCTGGACAGTTCTCTGGTTTAATTTTTGATATTTTTATCTGGAGGCTTAGTCCAGAGCTTGTTTCTATGGCATCCCAAAAATTCAGCAGGCACCACATCTTAACACCTCTGTTTAGTCATCAGTCTTACATTCAGCTTTACTCTTTACTACAACCTAATAAATACCTTCCAAACCTATTACCTATCTCGTTGGGTACAATAACTATGTCCTAATGGGTCCACTTCCCACCTTTCTAACCAGTATGTGCAAGCAAACCCCAACCTGGTTTTCAAAGGGCAGCTGTAAGAGTTTTTCTAATATGTATTTGGTGACATCAATTCACTGCTTAAAACATCTCAATATTTCTAATGATCATTTCTGTGAATCATAATCCCATAATTGCTTGCAAAGCCTTTTACAATACAACACCTGCTTCCTATTCTAACTTCTGCTTTCTCCCTCCCTCCCTTCTACCTCTACATATTTCTAAACCTTCTTCACTGTTTGCTCCTGCATGCGCCCTCTGGCTGCTACACATTCACATCTGCTGTTCCCTGTTTCTGACCCTTTGAGCATCACACATTTACTTGGTTAACTCCCACAGATCCTTGAGATGCCAGCTTAGCAGTTACTTCTCCTGGATGCTTTCCCTGACAGAAACAAGTCCTACATGCTTCCAGAATCTGGTACTTTCCCTGTCACAGTCATTAGCATTACTTTAATTAAATGCTCACTTGCCCACATCCCACCAGACTGGAAGCTCTGTCATTCCCTGAAAGCAGAGAATGTGTCTACTTTCTTTCATTGTAACTGGCACCATCCACAAAGCCAGCGAATAAAAGGTATTTGCTACCTATTTGAAGTTTCAAGGTGGATGATTCTATATTTCACTTTAGTTTCTAGTTCATGCAACTGCTGAAACTGAATCAACAGTCATCAGATATGATTTATCTAAGAAAACATAAGTAAAACTGAATTCACTTCAGCTGGTATAATCTATTATAATGAATTGTTCATCTCCTTCATGGCCCTAGGATTCCTACCTACCTACTTATTGTTTAGAGCTGTCTTCTCAGGAAGAGTGCTCCACTGAAGAAAATAAAGTCTTTATTTAACTTACCAATATTTTCACAATGACAAGTAAATTGCCTGGAGCAGAGATACTTAAAACGATTTATGAATAAATAGAATTAATGTTCCTTTTGGATTTGAAAGCAGATTAAAAGTTTAAGGGCACTTTGTATCTCTTTGAGGGTTTGAGTAAGACCTGACTTTTACTGTAAAGATTTAAGTACCCGCTCCATCCTCACCAAACAATAGAAACCAGAAGGCAAAGCTGACCATATTTATAAACAATAAATTTTGAAAATATAGCAATTATCGTTGGATAAATTTTAATTATTACAAGCTAAAAATGTAATTTCTCCCTATTCAAAAGTACAGTTTTGCCAGGTGCAGTGACTCATGCCGGCAACCCCAGCATTTGGGAAGCTAAGGTGAGTGGATAACTTGAGGTCAGGAGTTCCAGACCAGCCTGGCCAACATGGCAAAAACCCGTCTCTACTGAAAATACAAAAATTAGCTGGGCATGGTGGTGCATGCCTGTAATCCCAGCTACTTGGGAGACTGAGGCATGAGAATCACTTGAACCTGGGAGGCGGAGGTTGCAGTGAACCGAGATTCTGCCACTGCATTCCAGCCTGGGTGACAGAGTGAGACTGTCAAAAACAAACAAACAAAAAAGTACAATTTCTTCTTCTTATTGAAACACAGTCTTACAAAAATGACTCAATACATTGATAAATGAAGCAGAAAGGAAAGTCTTTGAATTGAATGAATATTTACAAGCTCGAAGCCACATAATTAGTAGATGAGACCCAATTGACTGATACTGGGTCTAAATATAAGTTTCCTTTCCAACCTCGTGGGATTTCCGATAAGCCTGTTAACACAGAGAAGGCATTTATTGATTTTCCTTTCTTAATTTGCAGTCTGACAATGTCCCAGGCACAACAGATGTGTTCTTTATTTCTCACATAGAGACTGATTGCTTGTGAATACTCCTTCACAGCCAGGCTGGAGTCCTTCTGCTCAAGGTCTCTTTGATTTCCTATACCAAAACAGGTCTCCAGAAATTCTAGCTACTGATCAAGCCCAGTGAGGAATTTCAGTTCTTTGTGCTGAAAACGTTGGAGATCTCCTGGATCATCTCATGAAGAACATTGGTGGCCTGAGCCTTTTGGAATTTGGTGCCATGCGGCTGCTCTAGGGGAAACTTAAAAACATTCTTGTTCTTCAGACAGGAAGAAAAGAAAGATTCTCCCAATTTGGTGCAGAACTTTGAAGGTCACCTATTTATGGCAGCCCATGGCTCTGGGCTAGGCCACAGCTAAGGCTGCAGAGAGAACTGCAGAATGTCATCCTCAGTGTCACTAGGGAAGAGGTTGGCAGGGTCATTGGTGGGATGCAGCTGGCTAGGCCAGTCTTTACCAACCTGTCTCAGCACTTTCTTGTTGTGAGATTCTTACATAACCAGATTAGGGTTTTCAGTTTTTGTACTTTTCTCAACTTTATTTCCACTTTGTTCACCTTCTCTTCTATTTATGGGTCTCAGATAATGTCATGACCTCAACACTTCTTTTGTATTATGACAATGGAAATTAAACACACTCAGAAAATGGCAGAACTCTCAATCTAATAGGATATACCCATCCAAATGAGGCTCAGTGTTGAAATAACAACCTACCTGAGTCTCAATCTATGTCTCTTTTAAAATTCTAATAAATGTACTTAGAGGTTTGATCTTGGACATTTTTACTTCTTAAACTGCACTGAAATACGTGTTTCCTCACCTCTCTGCATTTCTCTTTTAAGTGGCTAATACACTAGGTTTGATTTCTTCCACCTTTCTTTACAAGAGCCACAGCTTACAATCTGTAGATAACAGTGGCATAAAACTCGAAAACCCAGGGTTAAGTCATCCAGTTGTCTTTATTCTGTCACTAAAAATGTCTTTACTGCATATATGTGACAGACAATAGGCTTGGCAATTTAGATTAAGAGATAAGTAAAACAGGGTGATGACTACCCTCCACGGATTCAAAGAATGGCATTTAAGACATGATTGTGATTAATTAAACACTAGCATGCTCAGTGCAGCCAAGAGGAAGAACTGAAAGCTAATGAAGAGGGAAATTGGGAGGCAGTAGAAACTGCCACTTGGTGACAAAATCTGTGGCTCCTGGGAGCTTAAACAACATCAGGTTTTCCTTTCCTCTTCTGCAAAATTGAGACAATTTTAGTAGTTGTCACATAGGAAATTGCAAAGATGAAATAAAATAAAGTTTGCAAATTACTGGCTGAGAATCTGAACATGGTAAATGATAGTTACCTTTAATTTCAATGTAATAAATAACATAATCCTGTCTATAGTCCACATTTAACCAAATCCAGCAAGAGAAGCTTTGATTGCAGCTCCCCTGACGTTCCTGAGGTCTAACACGTTGATGTCCCTCAAATGGAAACTCTAGGAAAGGGGACTATCTGTAAAACTGTGAAGGAGCAGAGCCCAGGTTCCCATTGTCAGAGTAGTGCCTTGCACAGAGGAAAAATTGTACAGCCCCCATGAAGCTTGTTCCAGGGAACCAGTGTCTCAGCAAGTTGTGATAGAAAATGGCTGCTCTGTGAATAGTATAAATAAATAAAATAATCCCTTTACTCAGATTCAGTTAGTTTCAAATCACCATTGATGATTATTTTTAGGCCCACGTAAAAAATATTTTGTAAACGATTTTCCTAGCCTTTACAACACTCTCACTCAACCCTAAAAAAAAAAGGTGATTTGAAACTAACTGAATATAGTATTATATAAATATTTGCCTATAGATATATATAGAATATACACTTACATATTTATATATACATATTTAAATACATATAAATAAGTAAATATTGTAATGTATTTAATAACATACAATATATGTTATATGCTATATTGTATATGTGTATATATAACATTGTATATATGTTATAATCTATATAAAGTATATATTGAAGTATATATATTAAAATATATAAACGTATACATATTTTTATACATTATATTTACATATGGATTTTTAAATATACAAAAACATATATAAGATATATAAATATATGTTCGGGTTTTTTTTGACAAAAGTCTCACTCTTTTGTTCAGGCTGGACTGCAGTGGTGCTGTCATACCTCACTACATCCTCGAACTCCTGGGCCCAAGTGATCCGCCCACCTTGCCCTCCCAAATAGCTGAGACTATAGGTGTGCACTACCACACCTGGCTAATTTTTTATTTTTTGGTAGAGATGGTGTCTCCTTCTGTTGACCAGGCTGGTAAATCCTGGCCTCAAGCAATCCTCCTGCCTTGGCCTTCTAAAGTGCTGACATTATAGACCTGAGCCACCATGCCAGGCCTATATATTCTTTATGTGTATTTAAATACATATGCTTAAATTATGTATACTTATATATTTAATAATATACAAATTTAATATATTTTTAATATGTTAAGTATAATTTAATAAGCACATATTAAATTATATGAGATTGTAAAAGTATATAATACTTAAAGCTGTATATACTTAAGTATACATAATTACATTTACACATATTAAATACAAAATACATAATCTAAAAATGTAATGTATATTTAATATAAGTATATAAACTTATTTTATGTTACATAAAATTTAAGTATATATAAGCATATATATACATATATATATTTCTGGAGGGAGGGGGATTGGAAATGGGACTATCTTGATTTTCAGCCATGGAAAAATCACAATACTTTGCTGATTCTGATGGCTGCCACACTCTTCCCTTCCCCTGTACTTACTGGAGGATCCCATTCTTTCATTTGTGTATGACATTAGTTTCCTCCCTCCCCAGCATAGAAATCCCAGGGTGCTCTCCTCATTCACTCACCATTAACCTGCACTGCCATTCATACAGCTGCTTCCTGTTCCATTGTGATTTCTGGCTGTCAATTTTCCCATAAGAGTACAAAGCCATCAACTGAAAGCAAAAGTTGAGTGAGAGTTCTAGGTTTTTCAGAAACATCCAAATCACTGGCCTTTTTTTTTTTTTTTACTTCCCTCCTGGTGAATAGTTTTGGAAAAGAAGGAATATCCCCATTACAATAATGTAACCATCCCTGTGGAAAAAGGAAATAGAATGCAAGATCCATTTTACTCTGGAGGCCATTAAAATATTTACAGAGGATGAGAGCCACCTACTGGCAAAGACGTACACCAAGTCTATGGAGGGCAGGCTTTTCTGTTCTGTAAAGAATATGTAATGAACCTGCACATTGTGCACATGTACCCTAAAACTTAAAGTATAATAATAAAAAAATAAATAAATAAAAAATAAAAAAATAATTCTGTTCCCTTGAAGGAGATTTTCGTTCATTGGTAAAAGGCCATCTTTCTCGGAAAGAATTAACCCTAATATTGGAAGAAGCCCATTTTCTTAGCTTTTGTATCACAGAGAGAGAAAACACTCCCAGATTCAGGAAGCACATGTTCTTTGAACAATGGGCAGCTATGTGGAGAGAGAAAGGGTCAGAATGTGTCCCTTGCCTCCAGCCTCTTGACTTGTCCCTCCATGTTTTGTGCTAGACTGGGAATCAGTACAACCTGCCAATGTAGGTGTAGAACTACAAGGGAAATCAAGAAAAAGCTCCTGGTTAAGGTACATTAGCTCTTTCTTAATAGTAAGTTGCTAATTTTACACATTCACTCCTTAGGTCATGTCCCAACTTTATAATTAAAACATTTTCTGTTATTTTCAATGATGACTCGACTTGCATCCCTTGTGCTTTTACTCAGTAATAAAAGAGAGCAAAGACATTTGTAAAGGAATCAGAGGATACAATTATTGCCAAATGATATCAAGAGAAGGTATCTATTTATGTAGAATTTGGGAAGTATTAAAGTGATCTGCAAATAGTATAATTGAAGAAGTTAATCAGGAGTGTGTGCGAGAATTACTTAGATAGTAGGAAGAGGCTTCAATTTAGGAGGAATTTCTTATTCTTTGCTCAGGTTACAGACCCAACCTTCAGATTGCACTTTTCAAATGGGAGAGGAGAGAAATTGGGAAATGGGAGAGGAGAGAAACTCGGAAATTCAGTTATATTTCACAATATGTCTCTTGTCTCTTTCTTTTACCACTGAATGTGGGGTACTCAGTTTAGGAGCAGGGGAAAATATTAAAAAGTTTAATATACCCGGTTCTCTCTCTTCCTCTCTGTTTGTATGATTGTTTAACGACTTTCAAATATTAAGTCCCCTTTAATTCTTGGTTATTTTCTATATTGCTTATTTCTTTAATGTGATTTTCCTTTTTGTTGCTTGTCGTTTCAGTGGGCAAAAATTGCATGCATATTATCATCCTACCCTGAAAAATCTCTGTGGCCATATTCTGATCATATTCAGAAGTTAATTTTTTATATATTCTAAAGTATTGGAGAACTGAGATAAGGTAGTGGCTGAGCTGGCAGCAAGGGGCATTGTTATAACCTGCCTCACACAGGTCCCTTCCTATGCAGTGCCCCTAGAGAAGGACACATAGAACCTTGGTTTCTGCCCTGAATTCCTTGGAGGAGATACAGGAAGTCATGGCACAGTGCCACCTGGAGACAGCTAGGTTTTGTGAGATCAAGGAGCCAAAGTGAATATGGTCATGCCTAGACTCTCCCTGCCTGGCAAGTTCAGTACTGCAAAGGTTAAGTACTTGAAGTTAAGTACTGCTAGGCACAAAAACAGTCAACAGAGAGAATCTTTCCCATGTGATTATACCCAACGTGTTGGTAAAGAATGCAGGAGCTCATCTGTGACCCTGTTTAGGTGCTTCTATGTTCTGATTCCTCTAGGAAGAGACTATACTAGGTTCAGGACTCTCATTTGTTGAAAGAAGCAGAGCCCACATTATGAAACATGAAGAAGAAAAGGCAAGCAGCAGCTTTAGAACTTGGAAGGAAGAGAGAGATGCTTAACACATTGATTGGAAGAGCAGCAGGTCCTCAGGAGATGGAGCAATACCAGTGGGAGCACTGAATCAACTATTTAAGATTATTCTGATCAGAGAGAAGATTAAAGTGGATGCTGAAAGCACAGAGTTCCCATGGAGGCATGGCCAAAGTCAGTGTCCCTACCATGGGTAACACTGATACCACAGCAGCCTGAGAGTATTGGAAGGGACAACGGTTACTCCAGTGTCCGTTGCAAACTTCTGTTTCCTCCCTACGACCCAGCAAGTCATCAGAGTGCAGGGAAAGTTAGGCATAGGGCCAATGCAATCCGAGGCATATCATAATTCAGGTGATAATGCAGCCTGATTTAAAGATAAAACAAATGAAAGAACAATTAAACAAAAGGGATACAGCAGTTATTTGAGTAGAATTAATAGTAACTGGGTCAGAGACATGCCAGTAGTACTGATATAGGTAATGTTTGTATTGAAGAATCACAGTTTCTAATGACAGCGAAGATCTTTGCCAAAATGTACTAATTTATTTATTTAACTTAGTTATTTGGAAAGAGGACGCTGATGGGTCAATTCTCCTTTTGTTTTTTTCCAGTGGGTGCGTTCTGCACTCAGTTGGCACAGTTAAAGTTAGAATTTGGACACTTTCTGAGGATTAGGGTCCAAAAAACAAGAAAAGTACATCCTTCATTTCTGATAAAATAATAATGCTTTTATCATTTTATCAGTTAATGCTGATTTTAGTGATATATTTATTTCATTGCTACAGTTTTATTTTATGATTTTTAATTGTATGGGGTTAGAAATTAAGTAAAATCAACCATAGTAGGCAGCTGGGCTGAGTGTAGAGGTAAAGCCAAATTCTCCTTGGTAAGAAGCTCTTCAAAAGCTTTCACTTCTGTGCAGGAAGTGCATAATATTCTCTCATCTTGGTTATATAAAAGGTCTTTTCAGCGCTCAAAACTCAACTATTGGATGGAAAGACAGAGAAGAGATTCTTCTCTGGACTCTACCATTACACAAGATGAATTTTGGTCTGGGCTGGAGGTGAGAAACAGTGTTGTCATCATTTGGAATAAAAACAACAGGCTGGACTGAAGAAGGTCTCCTGTGGAATTAGTGAGGTCCTGAAGGAGATAAGACAGGCCTGATATGGTTGTACCACCAGTAGAATAAAAATTGTTGGGTGCTTTCTGTATATTCTTAAACTCACAAAAAAGCTCAAGAGTTAAAAATAAGATTCCGATGGTCTACAACTGATATATTAATAGTTATTTTACCATATTTTACTGCAGAAATCATTCATTAAACTTTAGACTTTGTTTTTCAGTTGGGAAGAAAAATCCACTCCCTTTTAACTTTTTAAACAATGTTCTGTCTACTTAGAATTTAAAGTCAATACGTTCCATTGACTTGTAACACATACCTGTTGCCCTTGTTCATATCTATTCTTCACTTGTCTAACAGACCCTTTCACACAAGCCAATTATCTCAAGTCCCCATAAGGGTTTCACCTTGCATCATTGGCATGTTCAGAATAGTTTATCCCTCCGGATTGTTATTCTTCTCCAAAGTGTTATATAATGAGTATAATACAAATAGGTTTGTTGAAAGAATCAAATTGACTTTTTAAAGTTTCAGTTTTTTCATTTTTATATTTTTAATTGACAAATAATAATTGTATATATTCATGGACTATACAGTGATGCTTCAGTGCTGATAATATATAGTGATCAGATCAGAGTAATTAGCATATCCATCATTTCAAACATTTATCATTTCTTTGTGTTGGGAACAGTCACTGTCCTTCTAGCTAATAATATATAATATATTATTGCTAACTATATCCTACAGTGGTATAAAATACTAGACCTTAGCCTCCTACATTGCTGTAATTTTGTATCCTTTAACAAATCTCCTATCCATCCCATCCTCCTACCCCTCCCAGCCTACAGTATCCTCTGTTCTACTTTTTACTTCTATTTGATCAACGTTTCTTTAGCTTCCATATAAGAGTGAAAACATGCAGTATTTAATTTGCTGTCCCTGGCTCATTTCTCTAAACATAATGTCCTCCAGTTCCATCCATGTGGCCACAAATGACAGGATTTTATTCTTTTTTATAGCTTAATAGTATTCCATTGTGCAAATATATCACATTTTCTTTATCCATTTATTTGTTGTTGGGGAATAGATTCCATGTCTTGGCTATTGGAAATAATGTTGCAATAAACATGAGGGTGCAGATGCCTCTTAGATATAATGATTTTAGATAAAATGATTTCCTTTTCTTTGGATAAATGCCTAGTACCAGGATTGCTGCAACATACGGGTGTTCTATTTGTAGTTTTTTAAAGAACTTCCACACTGTTCTCCATAGTGGCTGTACTAGTTAACATCCCAACCAATATTGTGTAATAGTTTCATTTTATCCACATCCATACCAGCATTTGTTATTTTTTGTTTGTTTTTTGTTTTGAAAACAGCCATTCTAACTGAG
The DNA here is from genome assembly GCF_028885655.2 of Pongo abelii. Taxonomy (NCBI): domain Eukaryota; kingdom Metazoa; phylum Chordata; class Mammalia; order Primates; family Hominidae; genus Pongo; species Pongo abelii. Next base: position 36,815,246 of record NC_071998.2, read on the forward strand.
GTGGGATGATAATTCATTGTGATTTCAATTTGCATTTCCCTGATGATAGTGATGTTGATCAGTTTTTCACATATTTGTTGGCCATTTGTGTCTTCTTTTGAGAAATGTCTGTTCAGATCATTTTCCCATTGCATAATCAGATTATTATTATTTTGCTTTGAGATGTTTGAGTTCCTTGTATATTCTAGATATTAATCCCCTGTTTTATGACTGGTTTTGAAACATTTTCTTCATTCTGTAGGTTGTCACTCTATTGATTGTTTCTTTTGTTTTTTGATATAATCTAATGTGTTTATTTTTGCTTTTGTTGCCTATACTATTGTGGTCTGACTTATAAAATCTTTTCCTAGACTTCTCCTATGTTTTCTTCTAGTACTTTTAAAGTTTCAGGTATTAGATTTATGTCTCTATTCCATTTTGAGTTTTTTTTTGTGTGTGTGTAGTGTGAGAGGAGGGGGTCTAGTTTCATTCTTGTGCATATGGGTATTCAGTTTTCCCAGCACCATTTATTGAAGATACTATCCTTTCCTTAGTGAGTATTCTTGGCACTTTAATTAAAAATCAGTTGTTATTGATATGTGGATTAATTTTCCTGTTCTCTATTCTGTTGCATTTGTCTATGTGTCTGTTTTTATGTCAGTACCATGGTGTGTTGGTTACTACAGCTTTGTAGTATATTTTGAGGTCCAGTAGTGTGATATTGCCAGTGTGGTTCTTTTTGCTGAGGATTGCTTCGGCTATTCAGGGTCTTTTATGGTTCCATACAAATTTTAGTATCTTTTTTTCTGTGAAGATTATTATTGGTATTTTGATAGGGATTGCATTTAATCTTTAGATTGGTTGGGCAGTATGGACATTTTAACAATATTAATTATTTCAACCTATGAACATGGAATGTTTTTCTATTTGTTTGTATCTGCTTCAATTTCTTTTATTTGTGTTTTCTAGCTTTCCTTGTAGAGGTCTTTCACCTCCTTGGTTAAATTTATTCCTAGGCATTTTATTAATTTTTGTGTAGCTATTGAAAATCAGGTAACTTCTTGATTTATTTTTTAGCTAGTTTGTTTTTTGTGTGTAGAAACACTATTTATTTTGTATGTTAATTTTGTGTCTTGAAATGTTACTGAATTTGTTTATCAGTTCTAAGAGTTTTTTAGTAAGTTCTTTAGGTTTTTCTATATATAAGAAGATGTCATCTGCAAACAGAGACAATTTGACTCCCTCCTTTCTAACCTGGATGCCCTGCACACAGGTCCTGTGACTCAAAAACAACCCCTTGAGCTGCCTCTGTCATACTCATCCTCAGGCTGGCTGAGCAGCTTTCTGCCTATGTTCTGGGCCTGAGTTACTATTTTTAAAGACCTTAGAGTAGTGGATAGTCCATAATAAGCATTCAATGAAACTCAATAATATATTTTTATATTATGATTATTATTACTACCCAGATTAAGAGCAGAATCTCTAGGGTCATCTAACACTCTCTTAAATTCTAGGTTTTCAGAAGCAATCTTTTCATTGCGTGAGTGGATTTATTAACTAGGTAGAGAACTCAGCCAAGGCTAATTAATATCCATTATCCTGCCAGAGAGGGTTGGTGTCATACCAGCTAGGGTCTGGTTGTCTGTCTCTTGAGAAGTGATTGGTGTCACTGTTCCTTTTTCTCCTCAGAGCCGGTCACATGTGGACATACAGTTAGATTAAAGGAATAAGTTCTAATGTTTGATAGCAGTTGTTAAAGTTAACAACAATGTATTACATATTTCCAAATAGCTAGGAGAGAGGATGTGAAGTGTTCCCAACACAAAGAAATGATGAATGCTCAAGGCAATGGATTTCCTAAATATCCTGACTTGATCATTTACGACTTATGCATGTTTCAAAATAGCACATATATCCCATAAATATGTACAAATATTGTGTATCAATCAAAAATTAAAAATGTATACTATAATACTATGCAAAAAAATAAAAATGTGGATTAACTCACAGAAAAGTCAGATGGCTGGTCTTGCAAAGCTGAGGGCAGTTCATAGATTCAGCAGTTGCTCTTCTCTGAGCCTCTGGCAGATGCAGGCATTTCCCTGCCTTTGTGTGCCTCAACATTGGCCTTCATTCATCGCCTCTGCCAGAGGCCCTAGCTCTCAATTTTGCTGCATTGTATGTGACTAACTTACACCTGGCAATGTGTCAGTAGAAAGGCACTTTTGTCCTTTCATTTTCATGACATTTGTACTTTTTTTTTAAACCACAAATGACAATCAAGTTTTGCTTTCTAGGAAAGTTGAAATGAGAAAAAAAAATCTGAAATTATTGGGGGAAATTCAGCCCCCAATATTTCACGTGGGTCCTTTTCTATTTTCCCTAAGTGTCAGCTGGTCTGAGAAATAAAGGGAAAGAGTATAAAAGAGAGAAATTTTAAAGCTGGGTGTCCCAGGGAGACATCACATGTCGTCAGGTTCTGTGATGCCCCCCAAGCCGCAAAACCAGCAAGTTTTCATTAGTGATTTTCAAAAGGGGAGGGAGTGTATGAATAGGGTGTGGGTCACAGAGATCACATGCTTCGCAAGGTAATAAAATATCGGAAGGCAAATGGAGGCAGGGCGAGATCACAGGACCGGGGCGAAATTAAAACTGCTAATGAAATTTTGGGCATGCATTGTCATTGATAACATCTTATCAAGAGACAGGGTTTGAGAGCAGACAACCGGTCCGACCAAAATTTATTAGGCTGGAATTTCCTCATCCTAATAGGCCTGGGAGTGCTACAGGAGACCGGGGCTTATTTCATCCCTTATCTACAACCGTAAAAGACAGACATTCCCAAAGCGGCCATTTCAGAGGCCTCCCCCTGGGAACGCATTCTCCTTCTCAGGGATGTTCCTTGCTGAGAAAAAGAATTCAGTGATGTTTCTCCTATTTGCTTTTGAAAGAAGAGAAATATGGCTCTGTTCTGCCTGGCCCACAGGCAGCCAGACTTTAAGGTTATCTCCTGTGTTCCCTGAACATTGCTCTTATCCTGTTCTTTTTTCAAGGTGCTCAGATTTCATATTGTTTAAACAATTTTTGCAGTTAATGCAGTCATCATGGGTTCCTGAGGCAACATTCATCCTCAGCTTACTAAGATGACGGGATTAAGAGATTAAAGACAGGCATAGGAAATCACAAGAGTATTGATTGGGGAAGTGATAAGCGTCCATGAAATCTTCACAATTTATGTTCAGAGATTGCAGTAAAGACAGGCATAAGAAATTATGAAAGTATTAATTTGGGGAACTAATAAATGTCCATGAAATCTTCACAATTTATGTTCTTCTGCCATAGCTTCAGCCAGTTCCTCCATTCGTGACTTCCCATAACAGAAATCATGGGAATCATAGAAAAAAAAATGTGGCCCCTTTGCCTGTCTTTTACTTCCCTTAATTTTTGTTACTTCATCATGAATTAGAATGTAATGCAGAAACAGCAAGAAAATCTTACCCAGAAATCACTAGCGCAAAAAAGTACAAAAAATTAAAATAAAAAATCACGTACAGGTAAAAGAAAGAAGGCTATTTCTTCTTGACAGAATAGCCTGGCCCTAACTGCCCTACACTGTTAGAGCAAGGCAGAGACCCAGGAACAAAGAACCCCAAAGAAACACTGACTGGATGAACAATTGAAAGTCACTAGTTTCTGTCATATTAGTTGCTAACAAGAGACAACATCAACCTTGACTCCCCTGTGACCAGCTCAGAAAGGTCAAACCTAACAAGTGTTCAACAGTTTCGAGTATTGAAAAATGAAAGTGGCCAGGCGCGGTGGCTCACACCTGTAATCCCAGCACTTTGGGAGGCAGAGGCGGGTGGATCACGAGGTCAGGAGATTGACACCATCCTGGCTAACACGGTGAAACCTCATCCCTATTAAAAATACAAAAAATTAGCCAGGCGTGGTGCGGGCACCTGTAGTCCCAGCTACTCAGGAGGCTGAGGCAGGAGAATGACATGAACCTGGAAGGTGGAGCTTGCAGTGAGCCGAGATCGCGCCACTGCACTCCAGCCTAGGTGACAGAGCAAGACTCCATCTAAAAAAAAAAAAGAAAGAAAAATGAAAATAAGAGTTGACTGATAAAAGCTATAATTGTCAAAATAAAAGTTATTTGCTTGCTAAAGTTAAAATTATGGCAATTGAATACTTCCTTTACCTATTTGTATAAAAAGAAAGTTGCTATCAACATCCGAGCACTGTGGACACATTTGATCTCTGAGGACACAGACCCTGGACAGGAGGAGATCACCACTGAGAACCCAAATCCTTCACACAAACACTCTAAGGGCAAGGGCAAAGATCTTGGAGCATTAATTATTTTGGCTCAAAGAAAAAGACCTTTCCCTAGTAAAGGAGTTCAAACTTTGTGCCTCAGAGAATGAATCTGGAAGAGTTTGGGTTGAGGATATTGTCACTCTAGAGGAAAGGGTGTTATGTTACTGACTGTGGTAACTGCCTTGTGAGTGAGGTGGTGCTGGAGGGAAAGAAAATTAACAAACTAACTTAGGATTAGAATCTCGCAGCCCAAATGACCAGAGAAGAATCAGGATTCTTGATGGGGGTATTATTACAGCCTGAGGAGCACTATAGACATTGAGTAAGAAAATGATGGGAAGAAAGGGCTGTTTCTACATTAATCCTGACCTGTGGCTCCAGTAAGGCACAATCACATGGAATGGCATGAATGTATTTTTAAATAAATAGAAAAATCAGAGATGCTCACTAACTAATAATCATCAGCATCTGCTATGAATGAAACAATGGACAAAACTCAATTCTTTCTTCTAAAGGGTTTATTGTCAAAGCTGGTCTGATAAATTCTCAACTAAATACAGATACCCAGATGGTAGAGAGAGCCTATGTAACGCATGCAGGGTATAGTGCAACCTAGGATCAGGGCTGAAAACTTTTCGCCTGACACAGAAAAGAAGAATATTTGTATGAAAAAAATGTATATAAGTATTTACATTCCTACATACACTTCAGCCTTTATGACAATGACTGTTCTCATTTAATTGATAAATATACATTTAGATTGGCACACCTGAAGATTACTGTGCAAATTCTATTGCAAAAATTAAGGGTCTCAATTGATGTTGTGTTTTTAAGCCTAATATGCAATATGTAAATGAAAACAAAAAGTAGACATATAAATATAGAGAAATGTTCAGAAAATAAAAACTAGATGTTCCCTATTGAAAGCCATGCATAGAAATAATGTCTTCAGAGAACCTAGGTTCCAATGTTCAAACAGACCCCAGCTCACCCAGGCCTGCAGCACCCTCATTTCCCAATGGCCCTCCCAATGGCCATATTTCTTAGTGATTTTCCATCCACAGATCCTGTCATTCTGCTTGTTGGCTGCAAATCCCAGGCTGTCTGTGTCATATTCAGAGTTGAGCCCAGATTGACCAGTCTCCCCTATTGTGATAGTTTTGACATCTGTCGCAATGGTCCTAAATAAAGTCTTTGTTACTGTAATACCAAGTGATGGCATAATTTTTTCTCTACCAGTTTCTCAAAGTAAGTCAGCACAATCAACACAGTAGCAAACTCTGCTGACCTACAACATAAAAGGCATCAGCCAGCTAGAAAGTCAGGTAACTCAGAAACTTTTGTCATCGCAGTCCTCCTCCTCTAATGCCCTGGACTCTCTACATTTCTCCAGAAGTGCTTCCCATTTTCACACCCCCAATCCTTTTAGGCAGCCCTTCCAGAGAGTTTTTTCCTGATCTCTGAACCTTAGCTTATTGGGTTATTTCTGATTTAGATCATATCTATATCCCGATCATGGCTTAGTCTTACTTAGGCTTGCACTAAACTGGTAGAAATCTGAAGTATTATGGCTATTTGAATAAATGAGTAGATATACGTAGGGTTTCAAAGAGTTGCTTATGACGCAGCAAGTATTTTACAAATACATTCAAGCTTATGGAAATACATTCTCAAGAAGAAAAAACTAGAATATAATGTGTAAGTAAAATGAGGTCTAATTTAATTGTAATGTAACATGTTGGCAAAAGCAAATGGGACGTTTCAGTAAAGAAGAAGAACAGCTGAAGAGAAAGACCCTGTCATTACTTAGGCAGGACTTTCCTGGGAAAACACTGACCAATCCAGAAATCAGTTCTTATGACCAGAAATATTCCCAGAGACCATGTAAGAGCTGAGGATTTAGAGTCCAATTTTGGGGTTTAAATAGTGGCCTCAAATTCAATACCTCACTGTTCTTCTGTTTTTTCTTTTGTAAATGGGAATAATAGTAGAACCTATCAGTCTTCTTTGGTCACTGATATCTCCAGTGAATAAATGGGGGCTAGGTATATGGTAGGTGTTCAGTTAATACAAAAAGAGGATATTAATTATTGGTAAAATGAGCATCAATTTTGTAAGTTCTAAGAACAATATCTGACTGAAAATAAACACCTTCAACAATTTACCTGCTTCCTTCCTTTTTTAAACATTATCTTCATTATTGAACTTTATTAAGTTGGGGGAAGTATCCTTTAATATTGTTAACTCCCTTGATTCTTGTAAAAAACATAATAAGGGAAATACTGATCTCTTGAATGTATTTATACACTAAGGGAGAACTTGAGAATTAACACTTACTCATTATGCAGAGAGTACAGGGTACTCTTTTAAAAATTGCCCTTTTTTTATGTACAAATTCTTGCGATTGGTGTGACTCTGTGAAGGCTGGATTCAGCAAAGCTGAAAACACTCCATGGACCAGGAATGATTACTCTTTTTTCCAGCTCATACCCACTTGTTCCCTTTGATCTACATCTCTTCTACCATTTTGCTTCTCCTCTTCCCCATTCTTTAATCTCCTTCTTTACTGGGATGAATGTAGATAAGTTGCATTTTGTCATCATTTTTTTCCCAGTGAGATATTGTCTCCCTAGAGGATATTGTCACGCTAGAGAAAAGAGTGTTACTGACTGTTATAACTGCCTTGTGAGTGAGATGGTGCTGGGGGAAATAAAACAAATTAACTTAGGATTAGAATCTCCCAGCCCAAGTGACCAGAAAAGAATCAGGATTCTTTTATCACATTTAGATACACATTTGTTTTCTTTGTATCTCCATTCTGTAGGATTTTTTAAATCACATTTAGATATACATTTGTTTTCTCTTTGTCTCCATTCTTTAGGATTCAAAAAGAGACAACCTTTACTTTCAATGAAAATGAAAATGAGAAAGATCTCTGGTATACTGCATGCTATGTAAACAATTGTACAACCCATTTATGCTATCACATTTACATTATGTTATGGACATTTAGGACAAAAATGGTTTTCTTTAGTTTGAAGAGAATCAACTAGAATTAGAACCTCTGTGGGTTCTTTGGAAATCTGAACTTTCATGACAAATAATATTTTTAAAATCAAATTGGTGACATTTTCTCCATTGCATATACTCATTAAGTATATAATATTGCTTCCAAGAATGTAAAAGTTATTTCCTGGGGTCCTCTAAAGTTCAACTCTATCTGACAAAACCTTATTCCTTAGTATCTTTTTAATTGAGTTTTTTTTGTTGTTGTTGTTTGTTTGTTTGCTTATTTTTTTGAGGCGGAGTCTCGCTCTGTTGCGAGGCTGGAGTGCAGTGGTGTGATCTCGGTTCACTGCAACTCCGACTCCCTGGTTCAAGCAATTCTCCTGCCTCAGCCTCCCGAGTAGCTGGGATTACAGACACGTGCCACCATGCCCAGCTAATTTTTGTATTTTTAGTAGAGACGGGGTTTCACCATGTTGTCCAGGATGGTCTTGATCTCCTGACTCGTGATCTGTCCACCTCAGCCTCCCAAAGTGCTGGGATTACAGATGTGCGCCACCATGCCCAGCCTAATTGGGTTTTCTTGTAACATCAGAAGCATTGATCTTGAGTTCATGGAAGATACACAAAAGGTATACAAGATCAGTGCTACAAGCATATGGCAAATGGGTGGCTGTTATTGGAGGACTTTCCAAGATTTATTAGATGTCAAAGACATATCATGTGAGGTGGCCTCTGTATACATATGAGCTGTCATTTGCTGTCTTGTAGATGTTGCTTATGTTTGATCCTGAGCATTTATGACTGTGTTGTGAGTTCTGAGGTTTCAATAAAAATACTTTATCTTTTACTATTTAATTCTACTAAAGTTGTTCAACACATCAATAATTATGTCAAGCACTGAAGAGAAAAATTTTTTGACAATATCTAGATCAATATCTAGAAGCTAGTGAATTTTTAAAATTTCCCTATGAAGCAAAATTGAAAATACACTAAAAATAAATGTTAAAAATTATTTCAACTTTAATAGTCTTTAGATATTTTGAATTTTTAAGTATTTCATTATACTAAGCAATATTACATATTTTCATAATTTGTTAACTTACTTATTTAATCTGACACACTACAATTTATATAAGTAAATAAATCACATTGTTACTTAAACAAATTGAGCTATGAAGTTAAAAATCCATAAATCGTAAATTTAATTATTAACTTTTAACTTAAAATTTTCATTTGTTCATTCTTAATCCTGGATTGAATAAATTCTATTTTACATTCTATTACACTGCTTTTAAAGCATTGAAGAAGTACAATATTCTCTCTTGATAATGGGTACTGTAATGTAGATACATCAGCCAATACATAGTATATCTGTGCTATTAAAATTTAATGGGACTTTGAGTTAGGAAAAAAAATTTCTAAAAAGCACATGTGGCAGAGGAAGACGAGGTAATAATGAAAAAAAGTAAACTGAGAAACACTGCTGTACATCCATGTAGAAAGAGCATAAAAGAAAGCAAAAAGAGAAGTAGAAAGTAACACAAGGCATTCAGAAAATGGAAACTAGTATGTGACCTTTTTAAGATCTGTGCACAAAGCAAGGTCTTCAGAGAAGAGCCCAAGGTTCAGGGCCACTCAATCTCAATAGCCCAGAAGCATCTGCAACCTCCCCAATGGCCTTGTCCTTTGCTTTACTGATGGCCCTGATGGTGCTCAACTGCAAGTCAATCTGTTCTCTCGGCTGTGATCTGCCTCAGACTCACAGCCTGAGTAATAGGAGGACTTTGATGATCATGGCACAAATGGGAAGAATCTCTCCTTTCTCCTGCCTGAAGGACAGACATGACTTTGGATTTCCTCAGGAGGAGTTTGATGGCAACCAGTTCCAGAAGGCTCAAGCCATCTCTGTCCTTCTTGAGATGATCCAGCAGACCTTCAATCTCTTCAGCACAAAGGACTCATCTGGTACTTGGGATGAGACACTTCTAGACAAATTCTACACTGAACTTTACCAGCAGCTGAATGACCTGGAAGCCTGTATGATGCAGGAGGTTGGAGCGGAAGACACTCCTCTGATGAATGTTGACTCTATCCTGGCTGTGAGAAAATACTTTCAAAGAATCACTCTCTATCTGGCAGAGAAGAAATACAGCTCTTGTGCATGGGAGGTTGTTAGAGCAGAAATCATGAGATCCTTCTCTTTATCAACAAACTTGCAAGAAAGATTAAGGAGGAAGGAATGAAAACTGTTCAACATGGAAATTATTCTCATTGACTAATACACCATCTCACACTTCATGAGTTCTGCTGTTTCAAAGATTAATTTCTGCTATATCCATGACTTGAGTTGAATCAAAATTTTCAAATGTTTCAGAAGTGTTGAGCAACACTTCTTTAGCTCCACGGGGACAAAATCTTTACAGATGATCATGCCAATCTATCTATTCTATCTATCTATCTATCTATCTATCTATCTATCTATCTTCTATCTATCTATCTATCTATCTATCTATCTTCCTATCTATCATCTATCTTCTATCTAATCTATTTAAATATTTACTTATTTGTAAGATTTAAATTATTTTAAATTATGTTTGTTCAGGTAATATCACATCCACCTTTACTTTGTGGCTAATATAATATGTTCTTTATGTTTTGTCAGCTGATTATTTTGCTTTGTTCATTAAATTTTTACTATAAATAACTTGTTTGTTTATTCTTTAAAATGAAACTCCAAGCCTGATTGTAGAACTTAATTAAAAACAGATGGTACAGTTAAGTTACCTATCATTATTTTATTCAAATTTCAAGTAAAAGAAGATTTTTCTACACCAGGTTTTATGTTGCCTTCAGGATATACTAAAAAAGTGAACATAATAAATACAATTCCTGTTCTCTTGTATCTTTGATTTTTGCCAAAAAAGAAATTTAACAACAATAATTATGATTAATATGAATTATGTTAAATGCTATAATGTGAGCTAGGAAAAAAAAAACAGTGAATTCCTCTCAGCAGAATGTGGATAGAGGCATGTCCAGAAAAAAAAATAAAAGCAGAGCTATCCTCTCTAAATTGACTTTTAAACATGTAATTGCAAATGTGCATTGCTAGTCAGATACATGAGTTTGCAATATCCAAGGAATACAAGTCTGGAGGATCATAACTGGCAACCAAATGCCTAAAAATGGAGGCTGTCATGTGAGGAACCAATGTAGAGTGGAAAATAAGACTTAAACTAGATTCTGAGGACCTTCCACCATTAAAGAGAGGAAAGAGGAGAGACACAAAGAAAACAGAGGTGGAATACCTTAAACATTAGAAAGACAAGAGGGAATGATGACAAAAATGTATTAAGAAAATAAATATACTTAGAAGAAGAATCAATAGACTTATGGGAAATGTGGATTAAAACTGCCCACAACATCAGAAAAATAGATGGCAGTGGAGATCTTGGTGAGAGCTGGATTGGCAGAATTAATGAGTACAAACCATACTGGAGTAGGTGGAAGAGTGAATCAGAGAAGAGAAATCAGTGATAACCATATGTAGGAAATAATTGTGAGATGTTTGCCATGGAAATGGAGGGGTAAATAAGGTTGGACTTGAAAAAGAATGTGGATTATTTTTTATGTACATAGTTTTTCTTTTTTGAAAATAGAGTTTGTGGATTCAATCTATTGGCAAGTCATGTTAATATGTTTAATATTTTAGTATTTAAATCATAACATAATTATTTGCATAATAATTTATCATTATTTTGATTAATACTATGTTACATGTCAGGAAAAAATGACAAACTTAATGCTAAATGGCGAGTTAATGGGTGCAGCACACCAGCATGCACATGTATACATATGTAACTGACCTGCACGTTGTGCACATGTACCCTAAAACTTAAAGTATAATAATAAAAAAAAAGTAAAAAAATAAAAAATAATAAAATGGGAAACTGGATGAATCTCTTTATACTTTTGGCCAAAACCAGCTGAAAATACTACGTGAACCAAAGAGAAATTCAGAGTGCAGCAGAGAGTTGCATATAACTCAGTAGTAAAAGGAGATTTAATAATTATTACAGAAATCATGAATACAAAGCTTACACATCAGGTGTAAATAACAATAAAGATTTTACATTGAAATTACATTCTGCTTACATGTAAGCATGATATTCAGAAAACCACTTAATCTCTCTGAGCCTCAGTTTTCTTTTGAAAATATACTTTCTACATTAAAAAAGCAATACATACCACTGTTATTTTCTTTTAAACTTTTATTTTAGGTTCAGGGGTACATGTGTAGTTTTGCTATATAGATAAATTACATGTCACAGACATTTGGTATATGAATTATTTCATCATCTAGGTTATAAGCATAGTACACAATAGATAGTTTATCAATTGTCACTCTCATCCCACCCTCCATCTTCAAGTATGCCCCGGTGTCTGTTGTTCCCTTTTTTGTGTCCATATAAACTTAATATTTAGCTTCCACTTAGAAGTGAGAACGTGTGGTATTTGATTTTCTGTTTCTGCGTTAGTTTGCTTAGGATAATGGCCTCCAGCTCCATACAACTTCCCGTAGAAGACAAGATCTTGTTCTTTTTTGGCTGCATAGTATTCCATGGTATATATGTACTGCATTTAGGATTTGGCTCTCAGCTTGACTGTTGGTGGTGTATGGGAATGCTAGTAATTTTTGTACATTGATTTTGTATCCTGAAACTTTACTGAAGTTGTGTATCAGCTCAAGGAGCTTTTGGGCAGAGACTATGGGGTTTTCTATGTAGAGAATTATACCGTCTATGAACAAGGATAGTTTGACTTCTCTTCCTATTTGGATGTCCTTTATTTCTTTCTCTTGCCTGATTACTCTGGCCAGGACTTCCAGTACTATGTTGAATAGTACTGGTGAGAGAGGACGTCCTTATCTTGTGCCAGTTTTCAAGGGGAAAGCTTCCAGGTTTGCCCATTCAATATGATGTTGATTGTGGGTTTGTCATAGATGGCTCTTATTACATTGAGGTATATTCTTTCAATACTTAGTTTATTGAGAATTTTTAATGTGAAGGTGTTGAATTTTATCAAAAGCCTTTTCTGCATCTATTGAGATAATCATGTGTTTTTCTCTTTAGTTCTGTTTATTTGATGAATCACATTTATTGATTTGTGTATTTTGAACCAACCTTGCATCCCAGAGATAAAGCCTATTTGATTGTGGTGGGTTAGCTTTTTGATGTGCTGTATTTCATTTGCTAGTATTTTTTTTAAGGATTTTTACATTGGTGTTCATCAAGAATATTGACCTGAAATTTTCCTTTTTTGTTGTATCTCTGGCCAGTTTTTGTGTCAGGATGATGCTGGCCACATAGAATAAGTTAGGAAGGAGTACTTCCTCCTCAATTTGTTGGAATCATTTCAGTAGAAATATTACCAGGTCTTTTTTTTTTACATCTGGTAGAATGTATCTGTGAATTCATCTGGTCTTGCCTTTTTCTGATTTGTAGAATTTTTATTACCACTTCAACTTTAGAACTCATTTTTGATCTCTTCAGAGATTCAGTCTCTTCCTGGTTCAGTCTTGGGAGGGTTTATGTTTCCAGAAATTTATCCATTTCTTTTAGGTTTTCTAGTTTGTGTGCACGGAAGTGTTTGTAATAGTCTCTGAGGTTCGGTATATATATTTAAGATAATTAGGTCTTCTTGTTGAATTGAGCCCTTTATCATTATGTAATGCCTTTCCTTGTCTTTTTTGATCTTTGTTAATTTTAAGTGTGTTTTCTCTGAAGTTAGAATAGCAACACCTGCATTTTTCTATTTTCCATTTGCTTCGCTGATTTTTTTTCCAGTCCCTTTACTTTGAGCCTGTGAGTGTCATTGCATGTAAGATGGGTCTTTTGAAGATAGCATAGTGTTGGGTTTTGGTTCTTTATCTAACTTGACACTCTCTGCCTTTTAATTAGGGCATTTAGCTTGTTTGCATTCAAGGTTAGTATTGATATGTGTGGATTTGATCCTGTCATAATGTTGTTATATAGTTATTTTTCAGACTTGTTCATGTGATTGCTTTATAGTGTCATTAGTCTGTGTACTTCCTTTCCATATTTAGCACTCCCTTGAGAAACTCTTGTAAGTCAGATTTAGTGGTAAATTCCCTTAGCATTTGCCTGTCTGTAAAGGATCTTATTTCTCCTTTGCTTATAAAGTGCAGTTTGGCCAGATATAAAATTCTTGGTTAAAAATTGTTTTCTTTAAGACAACTGAATATAGTTCCTAATCTCTTCTGGCTTATAGAGTTTCTGCTGACAGGTCTGCTGTTAGCCTGATGCAGTTCCCTTTGTAGGTGACCTGCCCCTCCTCTCTAGATGCCTTTAGCATTTTTTCTTTCATTTAGGCCTTGGAGAATCTGATGACTAAGTGTGCTAGGGAAGGTCTTTTTCTGTAGCATTTTGCAGGGATTCTCTGCATTTCCTGAATTTGAATCTTGGCCTCATTAGTGAGGTTGGGAAAATTTTCATGGACAATATTTTGAAATATGTTCTCCAAGTTGCTTGGTTTCTCTCTCTGTCTCTCAGGCATGCCAATAAGTCATAGATTGGGTCTCTTTACATAATCTTATATTTCTTGGAAGTTTTGTTTATTCTTCTTTATTGTTTTTTCTTTATTTTTCTCTGACAGAGTTATTTTGAAGAGCCAGTTTTCAAGCTCTGAGATTCTTTCCTCAGCTTGGTCAATTCTGCTGTTAATACTTGCAATTGTATTATGAAATTCCTGTACAGTATTTTTCAGCTCTATCAATCAGTTTGATTCTTTCTTATAGTGACCATTTCATCTATTAGCTCCTGTATTGTTTTATTGTAATCCTTAGACTCCTTGGATTGGATTGGGTTTCAACTTTCTCCTATATGTCGATGATCTTGATTCCTATCCATATTCTGAATTCTATTTCTGTCAATTCAGCCATCTTAGCCTGGTTAGGAACCATTGCTGTAGAACTAGTGGGGATGTTTGTAGGTAAGAAGTCACTCTAGTTTTCTGAGTTGCCAGAGTTCTTGAACTGGTTCTTTCTCATCTTTGTGGGCTGATGGTCCTTCAATCTTTTAAGTTGCTAACCTTTGGATTGCTTTTTTTTTCTTTTATCCTATTTAACATTCTTTGGGGTTTAGTTTTGCCATAATGTGGGTTCAGTCAATTGGCTTCATCTATGGGGATTTTAGTGGGCCAAGGTTCAGCTCAGGAGCCCTGAACTGCATGATCCTACTCTGGGTGCCTACTATCAGGCCCGCAGCTTCATTCTGGGGCCCCTGGAGATTAGCAACCTGCCATGCTGAAGGGGCCTAATTTGTTCCTGAACCACTGGTCAGAACACTGTGATGGGTGGTGCCAGCCACAGTGCTTCATAGAGTGGTGGCAGTGGGATCCTTTCTCATTTGCATGTGTCAGCAGCTGCAGCAGCTTGGGAAGGCAAATGCTCATTGACTGCAGTGGGGCACTGGTGAGTGCAGGGGTGTTGGACTCCATGTAGGCATTCACAGTGGCAGTGGTGGCAGCACAGTGCAGAGGCTGCAGGAGCTCAGTTTTTTATAAATATAATGGGTTCAAATATTTATATAGTTGTTATTCCTAAATGAACACATATAGTTTAAAGCACTGTGTGTGGTATCCTTCACAGAGTAAGGATTTAAAATACGGCAGGTATTTTCCTATTTTCCTTCATCCAGCTAGAGAAGAGAATATTATTTGTCTTTCTATAACATTCTCAGGAACTGCGTCCTCCCTTTCAGAAACTGATCTCCAAAGGAGGCAAACTAAAAACCTAGAATTCGGTCAAAAAATCTGGAGGGGCTGAAAAATTGTCCCTCCTTATTTCAAAGAAGTTTGCTATTTGTATTCAGTCAGGAAATGGTGGCTTGTATACATACCTGAGAGAGAAGAAGCACCATCTAGATTGAAGTTCAGAAGATATATGATGTTTATTAGCTGATTCTGGCACCTGGCACATTCCCTTTCTGGCTCTCAGAATTCCAGAATATACTTCCATATAAAGTTAGTCTCCTAAACTGAAGTGAAATATACATAGCAACCTTTGCTGGTTCTGAGACCTGGCACACTTCCCCCTTTCCTCCCTGTTTTTCTGGATCCCATTTTTAACTCCCATACCACAATAATTTCCTTCCTCTTCTTCTAGAAATCTGCACTGTGCTCTTCTCTTCACTCTTCATTAACCTGCATTGCCTCTTCATACAGCTGTTCTCAGTTCTCTTGTGGGTTTTGTCCATCAATTTCCCCTTAAGAGTACAAAACCACAAATTAAAGCAGACATTGAATGAAAGTTCTAGGTTTTTCAGAAACTCTTATATGAAAGGCTGTTTTTCTTTTCTTATAAATATTTCTGGATAAGAGGGAATGTCCCTGTTATAATGATGTAACATTAGCTTAGCAAAAAGAAAATAAATGGCAGTTCCATTTTACTCTGAGGCTATTAAAACATTTTTAGGGGAAGAGAGCCACTGATGACGAAAATGCACCAAGACCGCAACCAAGTCTGTGGAGACCAGGCTTTTCTGTTTATGCAGAAGTCTGTCTCTGGGCAGGAGATTTATCTTCAGAGCAATGCACATTGCAAGATCACAATTCCTAATACAGCAAAGACTTTTACAAAATTTATTAATTTAACTTAGTTAATTCAGAAGAAGAAGAGAATGGCAGTTTAGTTCTGTTTCTTTTCTTTCCAGTTGATGCACTCTGCACTGAGTAGGCTTATTTAGAATTTGAACCCTTCCTGAGGATTAGGATCCATGAAACAAGAACATGAAACCTAGATAAATAACAAATTTGAATCATTAGTCATTAATGTGAGTATCTAAAGGTCTGCCATATAACAACTTGTCACAGTTAATCATGAAGCTGGTGATTATGAAATCTTTAAAGATCAAAGGCACATTCAGATAAAACCTCATATAAATGGAAATTCCAGCTAAGCCTGTTCAAAGGGTATAATGAGCTCCAATTACTGTGATTCCATGTGAAGCAAGCTACATGTCGCACTGATGATGCTAGGACACCACACCAACTTTTTAGATAGCCACCAAGATACCTGGACAGGGAGTCCTGCCAGAGCATTAGGGTGCTTTCACACACTGACTCAATGTGCAGTCTGGGACCTGTGGAAAAGGCTCCATGTGACTCTGTGTCTGTGTGAGTCACACATATTTGTGCACATAGGCAGGCAGGCCAACATCTTGGCAATGACATTGTATTCTTCCCTTAAATCTATAACTTCAATCTAGTCATGAGAAAATACCATACAAATTCAAATCAGTGGACATTCTACAAAATAATTGACCAATTTTAATTAAAAGTCTCAAGATCATGAAAGACTAGGAAAGACTGGTCACGTGTTACAGATTAAAGGAGACTAAAGAGATAAGACAACTAAGTGCAATGTGGGATCCTGGATTGATTCTTGAAACAGAAAAATAATATTAATAACAGATTGTTGAAATCTAAAGCTTAGTAATATTGTACCAGCGTAAATTTCTCAGTTTTGATAACTGTGCCACAATTATGTATGTTGTGTATATTACGGGGATGAACAAAATATTTTTCACATGCATTCAGCTCTATGAAGTAAATACTTAGGAAAACAAAAAGTAGGATATAACAAGTGTAAGTAAAATAGGACCCAATTTATTCATGATGTAACATGACTGGCATAAGCAAATGAGACTTTACAGTGAAGAAGAAGAATAAAGGCTGAAGAGAAAGAGCCTGTCATTACTTAGGCAAGACTCTACTGGAAAAGCACTGATCAGTCTAGAAATCACATCTGGTTCTTATGGCCAAAATATTCCCAGGGAGTATGTAAGACCTGATGATTCAGTCAGATTTTCTGGATTCAGACAGTGGCTCCAGAATTCAATAGCTCCCTGCACTTCTGCCTTTTTTTTTCTATAAATGGATATAATAATAGAAACTTCACTGTCTGCTTTGGTCACTGTATTACTCAGGTGTTTTCCACTACTCAGGTGTTTTCCAGTGAGACAGAATCAGTGGAATTACATTATATCATTTATTGTGATCCCTCAAATCTTTTTAAGTTAAAAAGCTTTTCAGACTTTGTAACTGCATGAGCTAATCCTTCAAATATATCATTAGAGGGATTAGCTCATGCAGTTACAAAGTCTGAAAAGCCCCTCCCATGCCACATGCCATCTGTAAGCTGGAGACCCTGGGATGCTGGTAGTGTGGCCCACTCGAAGTCTGAAGCTCCCCTCAGAACCAGAGAAGCTGATAATGTAACTCTCAGTCCCAGACCAAAGTCCTGAGAACCTGGTGGCTTCTGGTTTAAGCCCTAGAGTACACAGGTAGGGGAGCTTGGAGTTGTTGTCCAAGGACAGGGGAGAAAGAGTTCATCCCAGTTCCAGGAGATAGACCCACAGATAGAGTTTTTGTTTTCTTTGGACTGTAGAGCAGATTGCATGGTGCCTGCCTACATTGAGGGTGGATCTTCCCCACCTAGAGCACTGATAATCTCCCCTGGAAACACCTTGGGATACACCCCAAAATAATGCTTGATCAGGTTGCTAGGTATTCCTAATGCAGTCATGCTTGACACCTAAAATTAACCATCAGACACAATGATATGTACAGTGACTAAATGGAACTGAGCACTGGTAAGTTTTCAATAAATATGAAAAATGTGGAGTTTCAAATGGGGTAAAATGAGGACTGATTTGTAAGTGTTACAACAATGTATGGCTTACAATAAACACCTTCTAGAATTTAGCTATTTTATTCTTCTTATTGACACTCTCCTCATTATTTAACTACTAAGTTGAGGGAAGCATCCTTTGAAATTATTCATTTCCTTGCTTCTTGTGACAGTGATGACAAGAAAATGATTACTGTTCTGTTTATTAATCCACTAAGAAAGAACTTAGTGCGATTAACACCCATTATCCAGAGAGAATACTGTACTCTCAAAAATTTACCATTTGTGTGTAAACTCTGTTGACTTGGTTGATATGTCCTCAACTATGTGAAGGCTGGATTCCTCAAATCTGAAAGCCAGCCCCTAGACCAGGAATGATGACTTTTCCTTGAGCATATGCCCATCTACTGCTTTTGACCTACATCCTTGTCCAATTTTAATTCCTCTCTACCTCGTCTCGTAATCACCTGTTGGTTAGGCAGAATTTAGCCAAGTTATATTTGTCATTTTTTCCCAGTGGAATAATGTTGCCTTGCTACATATTTTTAAAATTAAAATAAAATAAAGCTAACATAATATTTACCATATTAACCATTTTTAGGTATACAGTTCAATAGTGTTAAATGTATTCCCACCATTGTGGAACTAATCTCCATACTTTTCCAACTTGCAAAACTGAAATTCTGTGCTCTTTTAACAACATCGCCACATTCCTTCTGGCTCCCTCCACACCTCAGCCCCTGGTAACCACTATTCTACTGTTTCTATTAATTTGATTTCTCTAGATACCTCATACAAGTGGAATAATATAATATTTGTTATTTTGTGACTGGTTTATTCACTTAGCGTAATGTCCTCAAAGTTCATTCATGTTGTAGTATGTGTCAGAATACGGCTGAATAATATTTTATTATACGTATATATCATATTTTGCTGAATAATATAATGCAGAATAATATTGCATTGTATAAGGTTGAATAATATTCTGTACTATGTTTAATAGAATGCATATAAGGCTGAATAATATTCCATCATATGTGTATACCATGTATACCACATTTTATTTATCTATTCGTACATCCATTGATGAGCACTTGGGTTTCTTCCGCCTTTGGCTATACTGATGAAAGCTTTTATAAACATTATGTACAAATAAATCTTCAAACACTTATTTAAAAAATTCTTAGGACATATACTCAGAAGTGGAATTGCTGGATTATACGGTAATTCTATTTTAAATTTTTTGAGGAACATCGTGCTGTTTCTCATTGCAACTAGGCTGCACCATTTCACATTCCCATCAACAGGGCACAAGGGTTTCAGTTTCTTCATATCATTGCCAACTCTTGTAATTTATTTCTATCTATACCTATACAATATCAACATCTATATCATCTATTTATATAGTAACCACCCTGATGGATGTGAAGTGCTATCTCATTGTGATTTTGATTTGTATTCCCTAACAGTTAGTGAGGTTGAGCATCTTTCCATATGTACCTTAGTCTGTTAGAGCTGCTATAACAAGTACCAACAACTTGATAATTTACAAATAAGAGAAATTTATTTCTCACAGTTCTGGAAGCTGGAAAGTCCAACAGCCAGGCCCCTGCAGATTCTGAGTCCACTGAGGGCCCATTTCTTGACTCAAATGATGATGTCTTCTTGTGGTATCCTCAAATGCTGGAAGGAAAGTTGGCTCTCTGGGGTCCCTTTTATAAGGGCGCTGATCCCATTAATGAGGGATCTGCCCTCATGGTTTAATCTGCTGCCAAAATGCCCACCTTCTAATACCATCACCTCAGTGTTAGGATTTCAGCATCAGAATTTAGGAGGAACATTCAGACCATAGAAATATACTAGTTGAACATTTGTATGTCTTCTTTAAATAAATGTCTATTCAAATCTTTTCCCTTTTAAAATTAAGTTAAATGCTTTTTTTAAATTATACTTTAAGTTTTAGGGTACATGTGCACAATGTGCAGCTTAGTTACATATGTATACATGTGCCATGTTGGTGTGCTGCACCCGTTAACTTGTCATGTTGTTGATTGTAGAAGTTCCTTATAGATTCTGGTCATTACCCCTTATTGGATACATTATTTGCAAATACTTTCTTCCGTTTTTAAGATTGCCCTTTTAACTCTTTTGATTGTATCTTTGAGACACAGAAGATTTTAATTTTGATGTAGTTTCATTTATCTATTTTTACATTAGTTGCCTGTGCTTTTGGTACCATATCCAATAATTAATTGTTAAATCCATTGTTATAAAGCTGTTCTTGTAGGTTTTTTCTAGGAGTTTTATGTTTTCAGGTATTATCTTTAGACATTTAATTCAATTTTAATTATTTTTTGTATATAATGTAAAGTAGGAGTTCAACTTTATTCCTTTGTCTGTCCACATCCAGTTTTTCCAACACCATTTGTTAAAAAGACTATTTTTTCCCATGGTGTATCTGTCTTAGTGTGTTTTCTGTATGGGGTAGGAGAGAAGGGCAAAGGTGAGAGGTTTGTTAATGGACGCCTTTTATTCCTTTCTTTTGAATCATCCAAAAAATTGATAATAAAATTTATTTTTTTATTAAAAACTGATTCTTTCTGATATGTACCCTTATATACTCATGCTGGTTCTATACCAGTGTCACCTAAATATCATCAAATGATTGAAGCTTAGGTTTCTGAGTTGTAGAAAAATGATGTCACAACTCCTTACATTTCACACACACATTCTGTGAATTTGGTCTCTACTTGACAAGGCAAAAAAAATGAAGCATTAATGATATGGGGGACAAATGGCTACTAACCTCAAAAAGGTAGCATGGTATGTTTTCTGATTGCTGTGAGCTGTGTGAACCAGGGAAATGCTTATCTCCTTCATCTAGTGAATCAACCACAGTAGGAAAGCTGGGCTGAGTCTGGGATTAAAGCCAGACTTTCCTTGATAAGCAGCTCTTTAAAACCCTTCACTTCTGTGCAAGAACTGCATAATATTCTTCCATTTTGGTCATAAAAGGTCTTTCCGCACTCAAAACTCGACTATTGGATGGAAAGATACAGAAGAGAATTCTTTACTGGACTCTATCAGTACACACGATGAATTCCACTCTGAGCTGGAGGTGAGAAACAGTGCTGTCATCTTTGGGAATGAGAACAGCATGCTGGCCTGAAGAAGGTCTCCTGATAAATTAGTGAAGTCCTGAAGGAGATAAGTCAGACCTTACGTGGTGGTACTAGCAGTAGACCAAAAATTGTTAGGTGCTTTTTGTTTATTCTTAAACTCAAAAAATAGCTCAAGGGTTAAAAATAAATAGGCTTCCAAGGGTCTATAAGTGATAGATTAATATTTATTTTAACATATTTCTTTGCAGAAAAATATTTATTTTAACATATTTCTTTGCATTAAACCTTAGACTTTGTTTTTCCATTGGGAGGACAAATCTATTCCCTTATAATTTTTTTTTAAAAAATTGTCTACTTAGAATTTAAAGTCAGTCAGTTAAATTTACTTGTAACAACTTTGTTGCCCTTGTTCGTATCTATTCCTCGGTTGTTTAACAGGCCCTTTTACACAAGCCAGTAGTCTCAACCCTCTATAAGGTTTTCACCTTGGATTGTTGGCATGTTTAGAATAGTTCATCCTTCCAGATTTTACTCAATGAGTGTAATACAAATAAAGGTTTGTTGGAAATGATTGAATTAATTTTTTTAAATTTCTATTTTTCTTTTTAATAATTGACAAATAATTGTGTCTGTTATTGCAGAACATAGTGATGTTTCAATGCTCGTACAGTGATCAGATCAGGGTAATTAGCATATCCATCATCTCAAACATTTATCATTTCTTTGTGTTGGGAACAGTCCTCCAAGTGTCCTCCTTCTAGCTATTTACAACTATATAATATATTATTGTAAACTATATCCTACAGTGGTATAAAATAGTGGTCTCCAAACCTTTTTGGCACCAGGGTCTGGGTTTGCAGAAGGCAATTTTCCCACTTCCACAAACTGGGAGGCGGTGGTTTTGGAAAAAAACTGTTCCACCTCAGACCATCAGGCATTACTTAGATTCTCATAAGGAACACACAACTAGATTCCTGGCATGTGCTGTTCACAATAAGGTTTGATCTATGAGAATATGATGCCATGGCTGATCTGACAGAAGACAGAGCTTAGGCAGTAATGCTTGCTTGCTCATGGTTCATCTCCTGCTGTGCTGCAGTGTGGCCCAGTTCCTAACAGGCCATGGACCAGTACCAGTCTATGGCCTGGGGGTTGGGGACTCCTGGTATAAAAAACTAGACCTGAACCTCCTATCTAGCTGTAATTTTGTCCTTTATCACATTTACCATTTGCCCCAAGAAACGAGTGCTGGTCATAAGCTGCACTTCTTTTTTCTAAATGGGAAATTGGTTAACAAATTTCTCACTATCACTTCCTTGCTTCTGGTAGCCTCTGTTCTACTTTTTACTTCTATGAAATCAACTTTTTTTTGAGCTTCCAGATATGCGTGAAAACATGCAGTATTTAATGTTCTGCTCCTGCCTCATTTCTCTAAACATAATGTCCTCAGTTCCACTCATGTTGCCACAAATGACAGCAATTCATTCTTTTTATGGCTGAATAGTATTTCGTTCTTTATATGTACCACATTTTGTTTATCCATTCATCTGTTGTTGGCCAACTAGGTTAATTTCATATCTTGGCTATCAGGAAGAATGCTTCAATAAACATGGGGATGCAGATGTCTCATATATAATGATTTTCTTTCCTTTGGATAAATGTCCATTCATGTTACTGCAAATGACTGAATCTCACTCTCTTTTATGGCTGAATAGTACTGTCCTTTTCCTCAGGATTCTTTGTCTATTAGTGGTCTTTTGTGGTTCCATAAAATTTTTAGAATTTGTTCATTTCTATAGAAAATGTCATCGGTATTTTGTTAGGGATTGCATTGAATCTGTATTTTGCTTTTGGTGGTAGTCTCATTTTAACAATATTAATTCTTCCAAGCCATGAGCACAAGATCTCTTTCTACTTGTTTATATCCTCTTAAATTTCTTTCATTAGTGTTTGGTAGTTTAGCTTCTGGAGGTCTTTAATTTCCTGGTTTAGACATATTACTGGGCGTTTTATTACTTTTTTATGGCTACTAAAATCAGGAAGCCTTCTTGATTTTTTTTCCAGCTAGTTTTTCATGTGCAGAGACACTACTGATTTTTGTATGTTAATTTTGTATCTTGAAAAGTTACTGAATTCATCTATCAGTTCTAAGAGTTATTTTGGTAGCATCCTTAGGTTTTTCTAGATATAAGATTACGTCACGTGCAAACAGAGACAATTTGACTTCTCCTTTCCAACCTGGATGCCCTGCACCCAAATTTTTAGGTTTTTGTATAAGTAAAATTATGTCATCTGCAAACAGAGACAATCTGACTTCCTCCTTTCCAACTTGGATGCCCTGCACCCAGGTCTTGGGTCTGCAAAACAGCCCCTTGGGCTACCTATATCAGATTCACCAGCAGGCTGGCTGAGCAGCGCCGTGCCTAGTGCTGGGACCTTAGTGTCCCAGACTTTAGAACACTGGATGGTCCATATTAAGCATGCAGTAAAACTCAATGTTACATTAAGAGCAGCTCTTTTTTGGCTTACCTAATCCCCTGTCTTTTAATTCTAGGTGTCTAAAAGCAATCATTTCATTGCCTGAGTGGATTTGTTAACTAGGTAGAATATTCAGGCAAGGCTAATATCCCTTATTCTGCCAAAGAGCATCCTGAGCACCCTAAAGATGGAGCCATTTTCCTGCCTTTGTGTGTCTCAACATTGGCCTTCATTCGTCCCCTCTGCCAGAGTCCCTAGTTCCCAATTTTGCTGCATTATATTTTGTGAACTTACACTTGGTGATTATGTCGGTGGAAAATCACTTCTCTTCTTTCACTTTAATGACAAAAAAACTCAATATCACTGATCATTAGATAAATTCAAATTAAAACACAATGAGATACTATCTCACACCAATCAGAATGGCTATTATTAAAATGTCAAAAAATAAATGCTGGTGAGGTTGCAGAGAAAAGGGAACAATTATTCACTGTTGGTGGGAATGTAAATTAGTTCAACCATTGTGGAAAGCAGTGTGGCGATCCCTCAAAGAGCTAAAGGCAGAACTACCATTTAACTGAGAAATCCTATTACTGAGTATATGCCCAGAGGAATATAAATCATTCTACCATAGAGACACATGCATGCAAATGCTCACTGCAGCATTATTCACGATAGCAAAGACATGGAATCAACCTAAATGTCCATCAATGACAGACTGGATAAAGAAAATGTGGTACATATGCACCACGGAATACTATGCAGCCATAAAAAAGAACAAGATTATGTCTTTTGTGAGAACATGGATGGAGCTGGCGGCTATTATCCTTAGCCAACTAATTCAGGAACAGAAAAACAAATACTGCATGTTCTCACTTATAAGTGGGAGCTAAATGACAAGAACTTATGAACACAAAGAAGAAAACAATAGACACTTGGGTCTACTTGAGGGTCGGGAGTGGGAGGAAGGAGATGAGCAGAAAAGATAACTATTGGGTGCTAGGCTTAATACCTGAGTGATGAAATGATATATACAACAAACCCCTGTGACACATGTTTACCTATGTAGACATGTGTTCACATGTATACCCAAACCTAAAATAAAAGTTAAAAATGAAATTAAAAAAAGAAATACTGAAAAAAGAACTAAAGGGCAATGATGTGTATATATAACAAAAATTTTAGCTATGAATCATGTTGGAAAAAAAATAGTAGACATCCTTTCTAAGGTGACTGGAAAACAATGTAAGTGTAGAAATCTCATTGACAATTGAGTATATGGGTCTAGAGTTAATGATAAATGCACATGGGTGGAGGTATAAATCGTGATTTGTATTGCATATCTGGTAATGAGAGCATGGGAATGCAGAAAATATTTGTTTGATGGAGTCATCTGTAGTCTGTCAAACTATCTGATACCAGTATCAGGAGGATATAAGGTTACATCTCACTACTTTCTCAGTTATATTCACACTTAGTAAACTGAGGTAGTGCTTAGGTAATAGTAAGAAAGCTAGGGGAATATTTTGAGGACACTTGAAACCACCTAATACAGGAATATCTTACTGACAGAAGTAACCTATGCCCTGCCAAAGGGGGTTGAGTCGGGAAGAGTTGGAGGTCAGGACGCATGGCTGTGTGCATATTGATCAAGCTAGACTTTGTCACTTCAGAACATAGGGTGTCATTAGAGACATGACAATTACTTTTGAGGTGAGATGGTACCATGAAAAGATGAAAATAATGCTGGTTTTGGAATTTAAATTCCCTCACCCATTATACCTGAAAATAACTAGGATTTGCACAATGAATATTGGCACCAACTGAAAGAGTCATTATGCCTAGTAAGAAAAGAGTGGAAGAGAGAGCCACCTCTGCTACAATCCTGGAAACTTGTCCCAGGTGCAGGCCTTCCAGAAGTGAAAACTATTGTGTTCCTGATTTAAAAGGGAAACATGGTGAAAGATCTTCAGAGAGCTTGAGGACCAAGATTCACACACTACACACATAGCCAGGCCAGTAGCATCTACAAGATTTTCAGTGGCCTCCTCCATCTTTATAACAATGGTGCTAGCAATGTTCTTAGGCCTCCCTGCAGCATTCACGGCTGTGAACCACCAAAGAGCCAAGGTTTGATCAGCAGGGGAATATTTATGCTTCAGAGACAATGAGGAGACTTTCTTTCCTCCTGTCTAATGAACAGATATGACTTTGTACTTCCTGGGGGCAGTACAAAGGAACTGGATGGAGCCAGTTACAGAAGGCTGAGGCCACTGCTTTACTCCTTGAGGTGCTGTAGCAAATCTTTAATCTCTTCAGTGCAGAGGATGCCGTTGCTGCTTTGAATGAGACACTTGGTGGAAATTCCTCCCTGCATATCAGCAGCAGCAGAAAGACCTGAAGACCTATTGAAGTCAGGAGAAAAAAGTAGAAGAAATCTCTGAGCTAAGTGAATATTTCCTGCTGGCTGTGAAGAGGTACTTCAAGGAACCAGTCTCTATCTAAAAGAAAAGGAATACAATGAGACTGGGCATGGTGGCTTACCCCTGTAATCCCAGAACTTTGGGAGGCCAAGGTGGGCAGATCATTTGAGGTCAGGAGTTTGAGACCACCCTGATCAACATAGTGAAATCCTGTCTCCACTAAAACTAGAAAAATAAATAAATAAATAATAAAATAGCCGGGTATGGGGATGCACACCTGTAGTCTCAGCTGCTCGGGAGGCTGAGGCAGGAGAATCGCTTGAACCCAGGATGTGGAGGTAGCAGTGAGCCAAGATCACACCACTGCACTCCAGCCTAGGTGACAGAGCGAGACTCCATCTCAAAAAAAAAAAAAAAAAAAAAAAAGAAAGAAAAGAAAATACAATGAATGTGCCTAAGTTGTTGTCAGAGTAAAATATAAGATCCAGTTGTCTTTATCATAAATATGTTAAGAAAAGCCAAAATTTAGATGACCTTGTGTTTGGCAATGACTTTAGATAGAACAACAAAGACATGGTCCATGATCTATTAGAGAAAAAATTTGTAAACTGGATTTCATTAAAATTAAAAATTTATGCTTTTCAAAAGACGCTGTCAAGAAAATATGAAAAGCTACATATTGGGAGAAATATGTTTTCAAGGACATATCTGATAAATGGCTGTTATCTCAAATATGCAAAGAGTGGTACGTATACACAATGGAGTACTATTAAGCCATAAAAAGAATGAGATCCTGTCATTTGCAACAACAGATTCTGTATATCAAGGCAATTTTCACGGTATACAATGGTAAAAACTTTTTGTTCAACTTTAAAGTTACAAGAAAACTTGAGGTAAAAATAAATGAACTATAATTCTGTCCATTTGTTAAAACCTGTGGAACTATGCACCAAAAGGTATGAATTTTACTGTATGTAAATTTTTAAAAACTCAACCACATTGGCAGTAGATACCAGGATTGAATTAAATGATGACAAATTAATGTAATTGATGTATGACATAACCACTCTGAAAGTGACAAATACTCTGTCCAGCCATGTGGTGACTAGATACTTTAAGGTGAAACACAAAAGGGTTATACACAAACACTGTATGCTAGTTGGTAGAATTGTTTCTCACAGAAATTCTGTTAGTAGTTCCGAAACATTATGTGTATTGTTAGACTTGAGTAAATAGGTAAAAATATTGTAAATAACAAAAACCAAGTATCTTAGAGTTGGAAAAAGAAGTTTCAAATAATGAAAATGGAAAGGCTAGAATTAACCTTATTGTGTTGGATTAGAATCAAAGATATTTGTATAGTCTCATGTTTGTTTTAGTCTTTATTTAGATATAGGTGTGGACAGAAATAAATATAGGTATGTGTATATAAAAAATTAGTATACATATATGTACTACTTATATTCTTATCTCTGTCACTGAAAGCACCTAAAAGCAGTGACATCCTAGTAGTGCTAAGCACATGTAGCTCTCAGATCTTGTCTTCTAAAATACCAATCTCCAATAAAAGGCATTAATACGTCTTGGAGAAATGACTGATTCTTGGTCTGTGTCATGGAAATACAAGGATACTGGAGTATCTTGTGGTGCCAGAAGATGAAGTGTGCAAAAACAAAATGTATAGGTACATGTCAAAAGGACACAGAAGCCAGCCTTAATGAGCTTCCAATAGCCAAAGCTGGGACAACTAGAGTAACACAATAGATAATGATAGTATTTTATTATCACATAAAGAATGGAATAAATATCCATGAGTTTATACTAATATAAGTAATGAGTAAATAAACACATTTATTGGGAAGGAGGGCCAACTCCATCTTTCAAAAGCATTTCAAATAATAAATGTAGAAGGAATGAGGAAAATAGAATATCATAGTCAGAACATCATAAATATAATTGCAACAGGCAAGATCTACTGTTGAATCATAAAATCAATAAGCAAAGCCTTGAAGAGAATGAGGATAACTGCATATCCTCAATGTATTTCCCTCCAAAAGATTTTTAAATTACTGTGAAGCTTTAACATATGTCAACAAAGTCCTTGATACTTCTCTTTCCATGGGGTGGAGCTTAATTTCCCTCCTTTTGAGTGTAAGCTCACATTAGTGACGTGTTACCAATATAAAGAGTATGGAAAGGAAAAACAGCAACTTTGTATCAGAGAAAACAGGCAGATCCAAACTTTACCAAGTGAATAAGTTTAATATCAGCAGTAATAAGGCAACATATTGATATTATATATCTCCTATATCACTTGATATGAGATTCACTCTATTGTATTCATCTTTTATATCTATAATTTTAATATAATAATGAGAAAATGAACTCACATCCAAATTGATGGGCATTCTACAAAAACAATTGACTAATATTCTTTAATAAGTTTCAAGGTCATGAAAGTCAGGAAAGACTGAGTGTGTATGGCAGATTAGAGAAGAATAAAGAGAAATGACAATGAAATGCAATATGGGATCCTGGATAGATTCCTTGAATAGGAAAAAGACATCAATAAAAAATTGAGGAAATCTGAGTGAAGTCTGAAGTTTAATTAGGATTAGTACACCAATCTTGACTTCTTAGTTTTGATAGTTGTGCCATGGCTATATAAGCTGTTAACATTAGGAGAAGTGAGTGAAGGGAATAGGGGACTCTCTGTACTACCTTTACAACTCTGCATATCTAAAATTGTTTCAAAATAAAAGTTAAAAAGTCCAAAATTCTTATACAGATGATTTAAATTTTTACTAGTGTATTTCATTAATTGAAATCATCATTAAATTCCCATTTTTCCATAAAAGATGTAAAATTTCATATGCCATTTTAAGTGTTTAGAAGATAGTTCTGTCTCTTACTCTTTATCCCTTTAGGGTTCTGAAAGGCTCTCTTCTTCACCAAATGTTAGTCAGGCTCCTCTGAGCTCTCTTTTTGCATAGACCATGTCTTGGAGTCCACTCTTAGTTCTGCCTAGTCCAGATGTAGCAAGAATCTTCCTAAGTCAATTTTATGAGAATTCCTATACCCTAGATATCTGACTGCCCTGGATTTACTTTGGCAAAAATTCTGTTAAGTTGATTTAGCAAGGATTTTCTTAGTGATTTTCTATCCACAGACTTTCTCATTCTGTTTGTTGGCTACAAATCCAAGGCTGTCTTTGTTATATTCAGAACTGAGTTCAGATTGATCTCTCTCCCCTATTGTGATACTTTTGGCATCTGTTGCAAGAGTCCTAAATTAAGTCTTCCTTACTGTAATACCAAGTGTCAGCATAATGTTTTTGTTTACCAGTTCCTCAAAGTAAGTCAGCACAATCAACACAGCAGCAAACTCAGCTGACCTACAACATAAAAGGCATCAACCGGCTGAAAAGTCAGGTGACTCAGAATCTTCTGTCATCTCAGTCCTCCTCCTCTAATGCACTGGAATTTTGCCATTTCCCCAGAAGTGTTTGTATTTCCACACCTTTAATCTCCTTAGAGAGCCCTTCCAGATGAGCTTTCCCTGAACTCTGTGCCTTACCTTGGTTTAGTTCTGATTTAGCTCATTTCAATATCCTGATCATGACTTAGTCTTAATTAGGATTGCACTAAACAGGTAGAAATCTAAAGCACTATGGATATTTGAATAACTGAGTAGAAATATGTAGGGTTTCAAACAATTGCTTATGAATATATTTACTGCAATGAACCAAGTGTTTGACAAATACATTCAAGCATATTAAAATACAATCTCAAGGAAACAAAACTAGAGTATAATGTGTAAGCAAAATGGGACGCAATTTAATTGTAATATAACATGTTGGCATGATCAAATGGGGAATTTTAGTGAAGAAGACTAACAAACAGCTGAAGAGAAAGACCCTGTCATTACCTAGGCCGGACTCTACTGGGAAAATTTTGATCAATCTAGAAGTCGCTCTAGTTCTTATGACCAGAAATATTCCGGGAAGCATGTAAGAACTGAGGGCTCAGTCAGATTTTGGGCTCAAACAATGGCTTCATAATTCGATAGTTACTTATACTTCTATTTTTTATTTTGTAAATAGGAATAACAGTAGAACCTATCAGTCTTCTTCGGTCACTGATATCGCCAGTGAATTAATAGGGGTAGACACATGGTAGATGTTCAGTTAATATGAAAAACAAGAGTATTCATTATTGGTAAAGGGAGCATCAATTTTGTAAGTGCTAAGAACAATGTCTGACTAAAAATAAACGCATTCAACAATTTAGCTATTTGGTTCCTATTAATCACTATTTTTATTATCAAACTTTACTAGGTTGGGGAAAGTGTCCTTTGAAATTATCAATTCCCTTGTTTCTTGTAAGAGACGTGATAAGAAAAATGTTGATGTCTTGAGTTTATTTATACACTAAGGGAGAACTTGGTACATCATCACTTACCTATTATGCAGAGAGTATATTGTACTCTCAAAATTTTGCCTTTTTTATGTATAAACTCTTGTGGTTGGTATGTGTCCCATGACACTCTGTGAAGGTTGGATTCAGCAAAGCTGAAAACACACCCCTGACCAGGAATGATTACTATTCTTCCAGCCCATGCCCATTTGCTCCCTTTGATCTACATCTCTTTCACAATTTTGCTTCTGCTCTTCCCGTTCCTTTAATTTCCACCTTGACTGGAATTAACGTAGGTAAATTCTATTTCGTCATTATTTTTTTCCATTAAGATATTTTTTCCTTTTAACATTTTAACCACATTTAGATACACGTTTGTTTTCTTCTGGTCTCCATTCTTTAGGATGCAAAAAGTAACAACTTTTGCTTTCAATGAAAATGAAAATTAGAAACAAAGATCCCTGGTGTCTGGCATGGCATGTAAAACAATTGTACAGCCCATATATGTTATCACATTTACCTCCCATTATGAACATTTAGGAAAAAAATTGTTTCATTTAGTTAGATAAGAATCAACTAGTATTGGAACCTTTGCAATTTCTTTGGAAATTTGAATTTTAATGTACAAATTTTTTTAATCCAATTGATTTTTTCTCAATTGTGTAATCTCATTGGGCATGATATTGCTCTCAAAGGAACAATTAGTTAATTCTTGGGAGCAGGAACAAATCTTACCTATTTCAATGGTTTGTGGCCCTCTAAAGCTCAACTCTATCTGAAAAAATACTTATCCCTTAACATTTTTTTGATTGAATATTCTTGTGTATCACATGAGAAGCATTGACATTGAGTCCATGGAAGATACACAAAAGGTATATAAGGTCAGTGCTGCAAACCTATGGCAAATGGGTGCTGTGAGTAGAGGACTTTTCAAGGTTTACTAGATGTCAAAGTCATATCATGAGAGGTGTCCAGTGCATACATATGTGCTGTCATTTGCCATCTCGTGGATGTTGTTTATGTCTGATCCTTAGCAATTCTGAATGTGCTGTGGGCTTTGAGAATTAAAAATACTTTATATTATTTAATTATACTGATATTGTTCATCACATCATTAACTGTTTCAGCATTGAAAAGAGAACAATCTTGACAATATCTGGATGAATATCTAGCAGCTACTGAAGTCGAAAGTTTTCCCCTATGAAGCAAAATTAAAAGTTAAGTGCACTAACAGTTAATGTTAAAAAATAATTTAAATTTTAACAGTCTTTGGCAGGTTTGAATGACTTTAAGTATTTTATTATATTAGTTATTATTATATGTTTTTATAACTTGTTAATTTGGTCATGTAATTTGACACATTACAATTTATGTAAGTGAATAAATTATATAAAAATCACTTTAAAAATGTAGCTATGGAGTTAAGTTAAATATCCATGGGTTTTAAATTTAACTATTAACTTTTAGCTTAAAATGTTTGGTCATTCTTAACCCTCCATTGAATTAAAACATTAAACTTTATACTGCTTATATATAAAGATGTGTGCATAGAACATCAACAGATATATAGTATATCTATGTTATTAAATATTAGTGGGAATTTGAATTACAGAGAAATTTCTAAAAAGACTATGGGGAAGGAGAAGAGGAGGTAATAATAAAAAGAAGTAGTTAAGAAACTGTTCTACAGGCCTGCAGAGAGAGCATAAAGGAAAACAAAAACAGAAACAGAAATTAAGAGGGGGCATTCAGAAAATAGACACTAGTGTGTTCCCTATTTAAGGTTATGCACAAAATAAGGTCTTCAGATAACCTAAAACCCAAAGTTCAGAGTTACTCTCTCAGCCAGCCCAGTAGCATCTGAAACATCCCCAATTGACTTGCCCTTTAGTTTACTGATGGCCATGATGGTGCTCAGCTGCAAGTCCATCTGCTCTCTGGGCTGTGATCTGCCTCAGGCCCACAGCCTGGGTAACAGGAGGGCCTTCATACTCCTGGCACAAATGAGGAGAATCTCTTTTTCTTGCCTGAAGGACAGACATGACTTTGATTTCCCATTATCAAGTGTTTGATGGCAACCACTTCCAGAAGGTTCAAGCTATCTTCCTCTTCCGTGAGAAGATGCAGCAGACCTTCAACCTCTTCAGCACAAAGGACTCATCTGATACTTGGGATGCGGCCCTTTTAGACAAATTCTACACTGAACTTTACCAGCAGCTGAAAGACCTGGAAGCCTGTGTGATGCAGAGGGTTGGGGTGGAAGAGACTCCCCTGGTGAATGTGGACTCCATCCTGGCTGTGAGAAAATACTTTCAAAGAATCACTCTTTATCTGACAAAGAAGAAATATAGCCCTTGTTCCTGGGAGGTTGTCAGAGCAGAAATCATGAGATCCTTCTCTTTATCAATGAACTTGCAGGAAAGATTAAGGAGGAAGGAATGAAAACTGGTTCAACATGGAAATGAGAATCATTTCCATGATTAATACGTCATCTCACACTTTCATGAATTCTGCCATTTCTCATTTTTGCTATATCCATGACATGAGCTGAATCAAAATTTTAAAATGTTTTCAGGAATGTTAAGCAACATCATGTTCAGATGTACAGGCACTAGTTCCTTACAGATGATCATGATGATGGATCTATTTATCTATTTATCTAAATAATTATTTAACTATTTATAATATTTAAAATCTTCTTTTACTATATCATGTATTTTTATTTTGTGGTTAATATAACAATAAATGTTCTTTACATTTAGTCAATATATCACTTTGCTTTTTTCATTAAATTTTTACTATGGAAAACTTGTATTTTATTCTTTAAAATGAAACTCCAAGCCTGATTATTTAACCTGATTAAAAAATAGATTATACAATTCAGTTACCTACTATTGGTTATAAGTCAAAATAGATTTTTCTATACCAGACTGTATGTTGTATGTTGCCTTCAGGATATAAAATTGAAAAAAACAAATACATTTCCTGTTCTCATGTACCTTTGATTTTTGTGAGGAAAGAAACTTAAAAACAATAATCATCATTCTCAATTGATATCAGTTATGTTAAATGCTATAATGTGAGATAGGAAAAAAAGCAATGAATTTCTAGTAGAAGAGGATGGATTTAGGCATGTCCAGAAATAAAAATAAAAAAGCAATATCCTCTATAAATTGACTTCTAAACATATAATTGCAAATGTGTATTTCCAGTCAGATATATGAATTTGCAATTTTCAAGAAATACAATGAAGGTTCATAACTGGCAATGGAAATCCCAAAAATAGAGGCAGTCATGTGGGGAGGAAAAAGAAAAGTAAAGGAAAAAAGAACTTAAAATTGATTCTGAGGACCTTCCACCTTTAAAGACAGGGGATATAAGAGACACAAAGGAAGCAAAGGTGGAAAACTACACATTAGTGAAGGAAAGACATAATGGTGATAAATGTGTGTCTTGAAAATAAATGTGTTTAGAAGAAGAATCAATAGACTTAGGGGAAATATGGATTAAAACTGTCTACTACATCAGAAAAATAAATGGCAGTGGAGATCTTAGTGAGAGCTGCATTGGTAGAATTAATCAGTATAAACCATATTGTAGTAGGTGGAAGCATGAATCAAAGAAGAGAAACCTGTAACAAAATAGATAAGAAATAGTTGTGAGAGGTTTCCCTTTAAAATAAAGGAAAGAAATAAGGTTAGACATGAAAAAAAATGTGGATTACATTTCATTTTACCTTCATAGTTTATCCATTTGAAACTATATATGTCTGCAGATTGATTTCATGCATTGAAAAGTTGTTAATATACTTAATAATTTATAATATAAAATTATAACGTATAAAGTTACAATAATTATAATTTTGATTAGTACTATGTTAAATGTCAGTAAAACCTGACAAACTTCCTTCATAAAATAAAATGGAAAACTGGATGAAAGAATCACTTTCTCAATGCTTTAAGGAAATAAAAAAAGATTGGTCACAAGTATCAATAGCCAAATCAATCAAGTGGAAGAAACGTTATCAGAGACTGAAGATCAACTTAATGAAATAAAGTGTGAAGACAAGATTAGAGAAAAAAAGAATGAAAAGGAACGAACAGAATCCAAGAAATATGGGACTATGTGAAAAGACCAAACCTACGTTTGATTCGTGTACCTAAAAGCGACGGGGAGAATGGAACGAAGTTGGGAAACACTCTTCAGGATATTACCCAGGAGAACTTCCCCAACCTAGCAAGACAGGTCAACATTCAAATTCAGGAAACACAGAGAACACCACAAAGGTACTCCTCGAGAAGAACAAACCCAATACAGATAATTGTCAGATTCACCAAGGTTGAAATGAAGGAAAAAATGTTGAGGGCAGCCAGAGAGAAAGGTCGGATTACCCACAAAGAGAAGCCCATCAGACCAACAGTGGATCTCTCTGCAGAAACTCTACAAGCCAGAAAGAGTGGGGCCCAATATTCAACATTCTTAAAAGAATTTTCAACCCAGAATTTCATATCCAGTAAATCTAAGCTTCATAAGCAAAGGAGAAATAAAATTCATTACAGACAAGCAAATGCTGAGAGATTTTGTCACCATTAGGCCTGCCTTACAAGAGCTCCTGAAGGGAGCACTAAATATGAAAAGGAAAAACCGGTACCAGTCACTACAAAAACATATCAGATTGTGAAGACCATCGAAACTATGAAGAAACTGCATCAACTAATGGGCAAAATAACCAGCTAGCATCATTATGACAGGATCAAATGCACACATAACAATATCAACCTTAAATGTAAATGTGCTAAATGCCCCAATTAAAAGACACAGACTGGCAAATTGGATAAAGAGTCAAGACCCATCAGTGTGCTGTACTCAGGAGACCCATCTTACATGCAAAGACACATAGGCTCAAAATAAAGGGATGGAGGAATATTTACCAAGCAAATGGAAAGCAAAAAAAAAAAAAAGCTGGGGTTGCAATTCTAGTCTCTGATAAAACAGACTTTAAACCAACAAAGATCAAAAAAACAAAGAAGACAAAGAAGGGCTTTACATAATGGTAAAGGGATCAATGCAACAAGAAGAGCTAACTATTCTAACTATATATGTACCCAATACTGGAGCACCCAGATTCATAAAGCAAGTTCTTAGAGACCTACAAAGAGGTTTAGACTCCCACACAATAATAGTGGGAGAATTTAATACCCCACTGTCAATATTAGACAGATCGAGACAGAAAATTAACAAGGATGTTCAGGACTTGAACTCAGCTCTGGACCAAGCAGACATAATAGATATCTACAGAACTTTCCACCCCAAATTAACAGAATATACATTCTTCTCAGCATCACATCACACTTATTCTAAAGCTGACCACATAATTGGAAATAAAACACTCCTCAGCAAATGCAAAAGAATGGAAATCAAAACAAACAGTCTCTCAGACCACAATGCGATCAAATTAGAACTCAGGATTAAGAAACTCACTCAAAACCCCACAACTACATGGAAACTGAACACCTGCTTCTGAATGACTACTGGGTAAAAAATGAAATTAAGGCAGAAATACATAAGTTCTTTGAAACCAATTAGAACAAAGACACGGTGTACCAGAATCTCTGAGACACAGCTAAAACAGTGTTTAGAGGAAAATTTATAGCAATAATGCCTACAGGAGAAAGCAGGAAAGATCTAAAATCGACACCCTAACATCACAATTAAAAGAACTAGAGAAACAAGAGCAAACAAATTCAAATGCTAGCAGAAGACAACAAATAACTAAGATCAGAGTGTAACTGAAGGAGATAGAGACACGAAAAACCCTTCAAAGAATCAGTGAATCCAGGAGCTGATTTTTTGGACAGATTAACAAAATAGATAGACCACTGGCCAGACTCATAAAGAAGAAAAGAAAGAAGAATCAAATAGACACAATAAAAAATGATAAAGAGGATATCACCACTGATCCCACAGAAATACAAACTACTATCAGAGAATACTATAAACACCTCTATACAAATAAACTAGAAAATTTAGGAGAAATGGATAAATTCCTGGACACATACACCCTCCCAAGACTAAACCAGGAAGAAGTTGAATCCCATTTCAGCTTTCTACATATGGCTAGCCAGTTTTCCTAGCACCATTTATTAAATAGGGAATCCTTTCCCCATTTCCTGTTTTCGTCAGGTTTGTCAAAGATCAGATGGTTGTAAATGTGTGGTATTATTTCTGAGGGCTCTGTTCTGTTCCATGGGTCTATATCTCTATTTTGGTACCAGTACCATGCTGTTTTGGTTACTGTAGCCTTGCAGTATGGTTTGAAGTCAGGTAGCGTGATGCCTCCAGCTTTGTTCTTTTGGCTTAGAATTGTCTTGGCAATGTGGGCTCTTTTTTGGTTCCATACGAACTTTAAAGTAGTTTTTTTCCAATTCTATGAAGAAAGTCATTGGTAGCTTGAAGTGGATGGCATTGAATCTATAAATTACCTTGGGCAGTATGGCCATTTTCACGATATTGATTCTTCCTACCCATGAGCATGGAATGTTCTTCCATTTGTTTGTATCCTCTTTTATTTAATTGAGCAGTGGTTTGTAGTTCTCCTTGAAGAGGTCCTTCACATCCCTTGTAAGTTGGATTCCTAGGTATTTTATTTTTGAAGCAATTGTGAATGGGAGTTCACTCATGATTTGGCTCTCTGTCTGTTATTGGTGTATAGGAATGCTTGTGATTTTTGCACGTTGATTTTGTATCCAGAGACCTCGCTTAAGTTGCTTATCAGCTTAAGGAGATTTTGGGCTCAGGTGTTTGGGTTTTCTAAATATATAATCATGTCTTCTGCAAACAGGGACAATTTGACTTCCTCTTTTCCTAACTGAATACCCTTTATTTGTTTCTCCTGCCTGATTGCCCTGGCCAGAACTTCTAACATTATGTTGAATAGGAGTGGTGAGAGAGGTCAGAACAAAAATTAATTCAAGATGGATTAAAGACTTAAAATGTTAGACCTAAAGCCATAAAAACCCTAGAAGAAAACCTAGGCATTGCCATTCAGGACATAGGCATGGGTAAGGACTTCATGACTATAACACCAAAAGCAATGGCAACAAAAGCCAAAATGGACAAATGGGATCTAATTAAACTAAAGAGCTTCTGCATAGCAAAAGAAACTACCATCAAAGTGAACAGGCAACCTACAGAATGGGA
Organism: Pongo abelii; assembly: GCF_028885655.2. NCBI lineage: Eukaryota > Metazoa > Chordata > Mammalia > Primates > Hominidae > Pongo > Pongo abelii. The sequence goes on from NC_071998.2 coordinate 36,852,906, forward strand.
GAAAACTTTTGCAATCTACCCATCTGACAAAGGGCTAATATCAACAATCTATATAGAACTTAAACAAATTTACAAGACAAAAATCAAACAACCCCATCAAAAAGTGGGCAAAGGATATGAACAGGCACTTCTCAAAAGAAGACATTTATGCAGCCAAAAGACACATGAAAAAATGCTCATCATCACTGGCCATCAGAGAAATGCAAATCAAAACCACAATGAGATACCATCTCACACCAGTTAGAATGGCAATCATTAAAAAGTCAGGAAACAACAGGTGCTGGTGAGGATTTGGAGAAATAGGCATACTTTTTATACTGTTGGTGGGGCTGTAAACTAGTTCAACCATTGTGGAAGACAGTGTGGTGATCGCTCAAGGATCTAGAGCTAGAAATACCATTTGACCCAGCCATCCCATTACTGGGTATATACCCAAAGGATTATAAATCATGCTGTTATAAAGACACATGCACACGTATGTTTATTGCGGCACTATTCACAATAGCAAAGACTTGGAGCCAACCCAAATGTCCATCTATGATAGACTGGATTAAGAAAATGTGGCATATATACACCATGGAATACCATGCAGTCATAAAAAAGGATGAGTTCATGTCCTTTGTAGGGACATGGATGACGCTGGAAACCATCATTCTCAGCAAACTATCGCAAGAAAAGAAAACCAAACACTGCATGTTCTCACTCATAGGTGGGAATCGAACAATGAGAACACTTGGACACAGGAAGGGGAACATCACACACCAGGGCCTGTTGTGGGGTCGGGGGAGGGATAGCATTAGGAGATATACCTAATGTAAATGACGAGTTAATGGGTGCAGCACACCAACGTAGCACGTGTATACATATGTAACAAACCTGCACATTGTGCACATGTACCCTAGAACTTAAAGTATAATAAAAAACATAAAATTGAAAAAAACAGAAGTTGAATCCCTGAGTAGACCAATAATGACTTCTGAAATTGAGGCAGTAATTAATAGACTACCAACAAAAAAAGTCCAGGACAAGATGGATTCACAGCCGAATTCTATCAGAGGTACAAAGAGGAGCTAGTACCATTCCTTCTGAAACTGTGCCAAACAATAGAAAAAGAAAGACTCCTCCCTAACTCATTTTATGAGGCCAGCATCATCCTGATACCAAAAACTGGCAGAGACACATCAAAAAAAAAGAAAATGTCAGGTCAATATCTCTGATGAACATCGATGCAAAAATCCTCGATAAAATACAGGGAAACCGAATCCAGCAACACATCAAAAAGCTTATCCACCAAGACCAAGTCAGCTTCATTCGTGGGATGCAAGGCTGGTTCAACATATGCAAATCAATAAATGTAAGCCATCACATAAACAGAACCAATGACAAAAGCCACATGATTATCTCAATAGATGCAGAAAAGGCCTTTGATAAAATTCAACACACTTTCATGCTAAAAACTCTCAATAAACTAGGTATTGATGGAATGTATCTCAAAATAATGAGAGCTATTCATGACAAACCCACAGTCAATATCATATGGAATGGGCAAAAGCTGGAAGCATTCCTTTTGAAAACTGGCACAAGACAAGGATGGTCTCTCTCATCACTCCTATTCACCACGGTATTGGAAGTTCTGGCCAGGGCAATCAGGCAAGAGAAAGAAATAAAGTGAGTTCAAATAGGAAGAGAGGAAGTCAAATTGTCTCTATTTGCAGATGACATGAGTATATATTTAGAAAACCCTATTGTCTCAGTCCAAAATCTCCTTAAGCTGATAAGCAACTTCAGCAAAGTGTCAGGATACAAAATCAATGTGCAAAAATTACAAGCACTCCTATACACTAATAATAGACAGAGAGCCAAATCATGAGTGAACTCTCATTCACAATTGCTACAAAGAGAATAAAATGCCTAGGAATACAACTTACAAGGGATGTGAAGGACCTCTTCAAGGAGAACTACAAACCACTGCTCAAGGAAATAGGAGAGGAAACAAACAAGTGGAAAGGACCTCTTCAAGAACTACAAACCACTGCTCAAGGAAATAAGAGAGGAAACAAACAAGTGGAAAAACATTCCATGCTCATGGATAGGAAGAATCAATAGTGTGAAAATGGCCATACTGCCCAAGGTAATTTATAGATGCTATCCCCATCAAACTACTTTTGACATTGTTCACATAATTAGAAAAACCTACTTTAAATTTCATATGGAACCAAAAAAGAGCCCATATAGTCAAGACAATCCTAAGCAAAAAGAAGAAATCTGGAGGCACCACACTACCTGACTTCAAACTATACTTCAAGGCTACAGTAACCAAAACAGCATGGTACTGGTACTAAAACAGATATATGGACCCATGGAACAGAACAGAGGCCTCAGAAATAATACCACACATCTACAACCATCTGTTCTTTGACAAACCTGACAAAAACAGGAAATGGGGAAAGGATTCCCTATTTAATAAACTGTGTTGGGAAAACTTGCTAGCCATATGCAGAAAACTGAAACTGGACCCCTTCTTTACACCTTGTACAAAAATTAACTCAAGATGGATTAAAGACTTAAATGTAAGACCTAAAACCATAAAAACCCTAGAAGAAAACCTAGGCAATACCATTCAGGACATAGGCATGGGCAAAGACTTCAAGACTAAAACATCAAAAGCAATGGCAACAAAGGCCAAAATTGACAAACGGGATCTAGTTAAACTAAAGAGCTTCTGCACAGCAAAAGAAACTATCATAAGAGTGAACAGGCAACCTGCAGAATGGGAGAAAAATGTTGCAATCCATTAATCTGACAAAGGTCTAATATCCAGAATCTACAAGGAACTTAAACAAATTTACAAAAAAAAAAAAAAAAAAAAAAAAAAACACCAAAAAGTGGGTGAAGGATATGAACAGACACTTCTCAAAAGAAGACATTTATGCAGCCAACAGACATATTTAAAAAACGCTCATCAGCACTGGTCAGTAGAGAAATGCAAATCAAAACCACAGTGAGATACAATCTCACACCAGTTAGAATGGCAATCATTAAAAAGTCAGGAAACAACAGATGCTGGAGAGGGTGTGGAGAAATAGGAACACTTTTACAGTGTTGGTGGGAGTGTAAATTAGGTCAACCATTGTGGAAGACAGAATGGCGATTCCTCAAGGACCTAGAACCAGAAATACCATTTGACCCAGCAATCCCATTACTGGGTATATACCCAAAGGATTACAAATCATTCTATTATAAAGACACACGCACACATACGTTTATTGCAGCACTGTTCACAATAGCAAGGCTTGGAACCAACCCAAACGCCCATCAATGATAGACTGGATAAAGAAAATGTGGCACCTATACACCAGGGAATACTATGCAGCCATAAAAAGGATGAGTTCATGTCTTTTACAGGGACATGGATGAAGCTGGAAACCTTCATTCTCAGCAAATTAACACAGGAACAGAAAACCAAACACCACATGTTCTCACTCACAAATAGGAGTTGAACAGTGAGAACACATGGATTCAGAGAGGGAAACATCACACACTGGAGCCTGTTGGGGGTGAGGGCTAGTGGAAGGATAGCATTAGGAGAAATACCTAATGGAGATGACGAGTTGATGGGTGCAGCAAATCACCATGGAGCATGTATACCTATGTAACAAACCTGCACGTTCTGCACATGTATCCCAGAACTTAAAGTATAAAAAAACAAAACAACAACAACAAAAAAAACATAGGGGCCGGGCGCGGTGGCTCACGCCTGTAATCCCAGCATTTTGGGAGGCTGAGGCGGGGGAATCATAAGGTCAGGAGATCGAGACCATCCTGGCTAACTGGTGAAACCCCTTCTCTACTAAAAATACAAAAAATTAGCCTGGCGTAGTGGCGGGTGCCTGTAGTCCCAGCTACTTGGGAGGCTGAGGCAGGAGAATGGCGTGAACCCTGGAGGCGGAGTTTGCAGTGAGCCGAGATAGCGCCACTGCACTCCAGCCTGGGCGACAGAGCAAGACTCTGCCTCAAAAAATAAATAAATAAATAAATAAATAATAAATAAAAATACAAAATAAAATAAAAGATTGGTCAAAATCAGCCGAAAATACAACATGAACCAAGGATATCCAGAGAGCAGGAGAGAGTTGTGTATAATCCAGGAATCAAAAGAGAGTTAAAATTATTGCAGAAATTCCCAATACAAAGCTTAAACATTAGTTGTAAATGACAATAAAAAATTTAACATTGAAATTTCACTGTTTGCATGTATGTGTGATGTTGAAAAAAAACACTTAATATCTCTGAGCCTCAGTTTCTTATAAATAGAAAGGATTAAAAATACTTACATAGTTGTTGTGATTCTTAAATGAATGCATGCAGTTGAAAGCAGTTTGCATAGTATTCTCCATAGAGTAAGGATTTAACATATGGCAAGTATTTTTCTATTTTTCTTCACACAGTTGTAGATGAGAATATTATTTGTCTTTCTACAAAGTTCTTAAGAATTGTGACCTACCATTCAGTAACTGACCTTCAATGGAGACAGCGTTAAAAAAACAAAACAAAACAAAACAAAAAACAGTATTCTGTCATGAATTCTAGAGAGGTTAAAAATTTGTCGCTCCTCATTTCAAACCAGTGTCCTATTTGTATTCAGTCGGGAAATGTTGGTTTGTATGAATACCTGAAAGAAAAGAAGCAGCATTTAGATTGAAATGCAGAAGACGCGTAATGTCTATTAACTGAATCTGGCACCTGGCATGTTCCTTTTCTGGCTCTCAGAATTTCAGAATACACTCTCCCACATGAAGTTAGTCTCCTAAACTAGGTAAAACATACATAGTAGCCTTTGCTTGTTCTGAGACCTGGTACACTTCCCCCTTTCCTCTCTGCTTTTGTGCATCCCATTTTTCACTCCCATATCACATTAGGTTCCTTTCTCTTCCTCTAGAAATCCTCACTGTGCTCTCCTCTTCAGTCCTCACTAGCCTGCAGTGCCTATTCACACAGCTGATTTCTGTTGTCTTGTGGGGTTTGCCCATCACTTTCCCCTTATGAATACAAAACTGCAAATTAAAGCCCACCTTGAGTGAAAGTTCTAGTTTTTTCAGACATTCTTATATAACAGGCTGTTTTTCTTTTCTTAGGAATGTTTCTGGAAAAAAAGGGAATGTCCCTTTTATAATGATGTAACAGAAGCTTTGCAAAGGGGAAATAAAAGGCAGGTTCTGTGGAGTCTTAATTGGGAAAAAAGAGTAGGGCTGGTGGGAGCAGGAGAAAGCAAAAAGAGGAAGCAGGTAAAAAAACAAGCTTGCTTTTCTTTATAGTCCGGGACACACAGTCCTCCTGCTCAAATAATTCATAATATTTCTGTACCCAGCTGTCACTAGACATCTACAAGTTAGCTCACTGCAACCTTTTTGTTATCAATACGACACAAAGCCCTCTTCAACAGACAGCATAGATTTTATCCTATAAAATCTCCAGCAAGCCTTTGTCTCCTGGCAGTCAGTTTCTCTTCCGCTGGCTGCCTGTTGTCTCTCTGGCAACATATTTTCCTAATAAATTTTCTGCCTTCCTTTACCTACAACTGTCTCGGTAAATCCTTTGAGCCCCATGCCACCGGCACTCAGTCTTCCACAATAGGTTCCATTTTACTCTGAGGCTGTTAAAACATTTACAGGAAAAGAGAGCCACCAATGACCAAAATGCACCAAGACAGCAGCAAGTCTATGAGGAGCAGCTTTTCTGCTTATGCAGAAGTGTGTCCCTGGCAGAAGATTTCATGTCAGAGTTAAAAAGAGGCTCTTTCCTATCAGCAACTGACCCCAGTATGGGAATAAGCACTTTTTCTTAATGTTTATATCTTAGAGAAAATAGTCCCAGCCTCAGGCACATTTTAACTTTTTTTGGCAATGGATGGCTATGTGGGGAAAAAGGGGTCAGGATGTGTTCCTTGCCTCCAGCCTGGCCAGCCTCCAAGGGCCTCCTGTTTCATCCCTCCCTCTATGTATTCTGTTACACTAGGAATCAGTACAGCCAGCCAATCTGGGTGCAGAACTCCAACGGAAATCAGGAAAAAAAATCTCATTTGAAGTCACATTAACTCTTTCTTAGGAGTAAGTTGTCAGTTTTAGAAATTCTTTCCTATTCTCAGATTCTGTCCCTTGACTTTACTATCAGGAGAAAATTCTCACTCTCACTTTGAATAACAAATGAGCTTGCATCAGTTCCACCTTGACTCAGGAGTTAGAGCACTGCCATAAGTAAAGGGATTTCAGAGACCACAATGACTCCCAATTGACACCTGCTTGCTACCTATTTGGGTAGAATTGAAGCATACTGAGGTAATCTGCTCAAAATTGTTAATTGAAGAAGTTAATCAGTAAGTGTGTGTAAATTGCCCAGGTGTGAATTCGCCAGATAGTAAGGCAGGGTTTCAACTTCGCAGAGATCTCTCAAATCTCTACCTCAGATTAGAGACCCAATTTTAAATTCCTTTTCTCCTATTGATGGGTTAGAGGGCTCTGATTTACATATTAAACAATTTTTGTTCCTAACTTTTCTTTCCTCTTCAATCACTTTTTGGGAAACCAGGATAGGAGCAGGGTGACATGCATATTTTTGATAAACCTGACTCTGTCTTGGTGATTCCCTAACACCTTTCAATTGTGATTCCCTAACACCTTTCAAATGTGATAACCCCTTCCATTATTTGGTTGCTGTTTTTTTTTATGTAACTTATTTTCATTATATTTTCTGGATGCAAATTTTTTATGACTTGGCTCCACACTGTTACCTTGTCCTGGAACAGTAACCTATAGCCATAAATTTTTTATATCCTGGAGCTATTGTTGTCAACGAAAAGAGTCAAACTTCAAAAAATATTTGAAGAGATTTATTCTGAGCCAAATATGAGTGACCATTGCCTGTGACACTGGGCTCAGGAGATCCCAAGAACATATATCCAAGGAGGTTGGGGTGAAGCTTGGTTTTATATATTTTAAGGAGACATGAGACTTAAATCAAATACATTTAAGAAATACGTTGGTTCAGTCCAGAAAGGTGGGACAGGTTGAAGAACGGGGGCTTCCAGGTTACAGGTAGATTTAAAATTTTTCTGACTGGTAATTGGTTGAAAGAGTTATTATTAATAGAAAGGAAAGCCTGGGTTGCAATAAGTTGTAGAGACCAAAGTTTTGTGCAGATGAAGCTTCCAGGTAGCAGGCTTCAGAGAGAATAGATTGTAAATGCTCCTTATCAGACTTAAGTTCTGTGTTGATGTTAATGCCAGGGAGAGTTCCAATGAAGCATGTCCAACTGTCATGCCTGAACCAGTCTTTCAGGTTAAATTTTAAGAGTACCCTGTCAGAGGAGGAAGTTCATTCAGGTGGTTTGGGGGCCTTATAATTTTATGTTTATAGATTACATGTTATATATGCTACAGTATTGGGGAACTGAGTGGCAAATCTGGAGGGACCTGGGCAGGGAGTGCAATGGAGTGCATGAGCACTGAGGTGGCTGACCCTTGCCCCCAGGTCCTGCTGCGAACTTGACTTTACTTCCTCCACCCCCACCCCAGGTAAAGTGCATCTAGTAAACCTAAAAAGGGCATGGAGAGCCCCCTGGTGCACAGGGAGACTTGGCTAAGGATCAATCACTATGCAGCACCAGCTGGAGACAGCCAAGTTTCTGAAGCCTCAGGGCAAGGGGTGAGCGTGGCTTTGCTTCTCCTTCCTGCCAGGTGATTCATGAGCTACAAGGGTTACAACCCAAGGAAGTCCAATTCGGCACAACCATGGTTAGTGGAAAGCACCCTGCCCACGTATCTGCACCCAAAGAGCTGGTAGGAATGCAAAAACTCATCTGTGCTTCTATTCAAAAGTTTCCAAATTCTAATTCCACTTGAAGAGACGGCAGAAGACACAAGGCTCTCATTTGTTTAAAAATCTAAAGCTCACAACATTAACTTGAAGAAGGTACTCAAGAGCTGGAACAATTCCAGCGGGAGCACTAAGTCAACTGTCCAGATCATTGCAATTAGGAGAGGAGATTAAAGTGGTTGCTAAGAGCACAGAGTTTCCTCATGGAGATGTGGCCAACATCAGTGTCTTCAGCATAGGTTACCCTGATACCATAGCAGCCTGAGAGTATTGAAAGGGGCAAGGGTTATTCCAGTGCCAGCTGTAAAATTCTGTTTCCTCCCTAGGACTCAGTAAGTTATCACAGTGCAGGAAAAATTATTCATGGGGCCAATGAAATCCAAGACATCTCATGAATTCTGGTCACAATGGAGCCTTCGTTTAAAAACAAAACAAAATGAAACAACACCTGAACAGAAGACATAAAGGCAGGTATCTCCCATAAGGAAAGATGCGATTAATGTAGACATTGCAAGATCACAATTTCAAATGCAGCAAAGACCTTTGCAAAATTCATTCATTTAACTTAGTTGAGAAGACAATGACACTTTAATTATATTTATTTTCTTTCCAGTTGGTGCACTTTGCACTAAGTAGTTATATTTAGAATTAGAAACCCTTCCTGAGGATTTAGGTTGTCAAAAGAAAAACTTCAGCCAAATTAAATTTAAAGGAGTTTAATTGAGCAATGAACTATTCATGAATTGGGTAGCCCCCAGAATCACAGCAGATTCAGAGAGACTCCAGGGGTGTCTTGTAGTCAGAACAAATTTATAGACAAAAAAAGTAAAATGACGTACAGGAATCAGAAGTGAGCTACAAAAACAGTTGGATTGGTTACAGCTTGGCATTTGCCTTATTTGAACAGAGTTTGAACACTCAGCAGTGTATGACTGGTTGAGGTATGGCTGCTGGGATTTGTCAAGACTCAGCTGTTGATACAGACTCATATTCTTAAGTTAGGTTTTCAATTTTGTCTACCTATTAAATTAGGTTGCAGTTCATCCACAAGCACTCAAATATAGAAGTATGGAGTCCTTCTCAGGCTATATTTAGTTTGCTCTAACAGGGTCCATGAAACAAGGATACGAAACCTAGATAAATAATATATTAGAACTATTAGGCATGAATGTGAGTAGCTAAAGGTTTGTTATATAGCAGTCTGTGACAGTTAATCGTGAAACTTGTGACAATTAAGTCTTTAAAAAGTCAAAAACACATGCAAACAGAAACCTTATGTGAATGGAAATTGCAGCTATGCCTTTTAAAAGGGTTGCTGTGATTCCATGTTAAGCAAGCTATATCCTGCACTAATAGCACTAGGGTACCACACCAACTCCCTCAATAGCCATCAAGACACCTGGACATGGGTATTTGCACAAATAAACTGAATGTGCACTCTGGGACCAGGGGAAAGAGCTTCTTTTGTCTCTGTGCCTGGGTAGGTCATACATGTTTGTGCACATAGGCAGGCAGGCCAAGATCTTGGCAATGACGGGGTATGCGTCTCTTAAATCTGTAAATTCAATGTTATCATGAGAAAATACCACACATATCCAGATTGATGGACATTCTACAAAACAGCTGATCAATTTTATTTAAAAGCCTCAAGATAATGAAAGACTAGGAAAGACTGAGCATGTGTTATAGATTGGAGGAGACTAAAGAAATAAGACAAATAAATGCAGTGTGGGATCCTGGATTGATTCTTGAAACAGAAAAATAATGTTAATGAAAAGGATGAAATCTAAAGTTTAGATAGTAATATTATATCATTGTTAATTTCTTTGTTAGAATAATTGTACCATGCTTATGTTGTGTATATTACTGGGATGAACAAATTATTTTTCAAATGTATTTGAATTTATAAAGATAAATTCTCAAGAAGACAAAACTAGGATAGAACATGTGTAAGTAAAATAGGGCCCAATATATTCATTATGAAACACATCTGGGATAAGCAAATGGGACTTTACAGTGAAGAAGAAGCATAACAGCTGAAGAGAATGACTTTTTTATTCCTCAGGCAGGACTCTACTGGAAAAGCATTGATCAGTCTAGAAATCACCTCTGGTTCATTTGACCAAAACATTTCCCAGCATGTAAGAGCTGAGGATTCAGTGTCAGATTTTCTGCATTCCAACAGTGGCTCCACAATTCAGTAACTCCCTATACTTCTGTATTTTCTTCTGTAAATGGGAATAATAATATAACTTACCACTGTCTGCTTTGGTCACTGTGCTATTCACGGTTCTCCAGCAAGACAAAATCAGTATATATATGTATATAGATGTAATAAATATATATAATAATTACATATAATAAATATGGAGACCGTGGGATGCTGGTAGTGTGGCTCAGTTCAAGTCTGAAGGCCTCAGAATAAGGGAAGTGGATAATGAAATTCTCAGTCCCTGGCCAAAGTCCTGAGAACCTAAGGGCTTTTGGTTTAAGCCCTGGAGTCCAAAGATTGGGGAGCTTGGGCTTGTTGTTGAAGGACGGGAGAAAGAGTGCATCATGGTTTCAGCAGATAGATCCAGGCATCTGTCTTTTATCAGTTTTGTTCTCTCTAGATTCCTAGCAGATCGCATGGTGCCCACCCACATTGAAGTTGGATCTTCCCCACTTAGCCCATTAAGACTCATATGCTAATCTCCTCTGGAAACACCCTGGGATACATCCCAAAATAATGCTTGACCAACATTGCTAGGTATTCCTAATCAATCAAGTTTACACCTAAAATTAACCATCAGAGACAGTGATATCTACGGTGACTAAATGGAATTGACCACTGGTACACATTCAATAAATATGAAAAATGCAGGTATTCCTCATGAGGTGAAATGAGGATTAATTTGTAAGTGTTAGCTATGTGCGACTGACAATAAACATTTTCTAGAATTTAGCTATTTCATTCTTCTTATTAACACTATTCTCGTTATTTAACTCTATTAAGTTAAACAATGTGGGAGAAGCATTGTTTGAAATCATGTATTTCCTTGATTTTTGTGACAGTCACAACAAGGAAATTATTGATCTTCTGGATATATTAATCCACTAGGAAAGAACTTAGTGCAATTAACACTTACCCATTATCCACAGAGAATATTGCACTTTCAAAAATTTACCTTTTCATATCAACTCTCGTGACTTGGTTATGTCCTTCTTAACTCTGAAGCCTAGAATAATCAAATCTGAAAGCTAACCCCTAGACCAGGAATGATGACTTTTCCTTGAGCCCATGTCCATCTGCTGCTTTTGGTCTACATCCTTTCTCCAATTTTGATTCCCCTCTAATTCATCTTTTAATCACTGCTTGGCTGGGCTGAATTTAGCTAAGTTATATTTTGTCATTGTTTTCCAAGGAATAATGTTGCCCTTGTTACCTATTTTTAAAATTAAGATAAAGTACAGTTAGCAGAAAGTTTACCATCTTAACCATGTTTGGTATACAGTTCAGTAGTATTAACTGCATTCACACCATTATGGAACTAATCTCCAGACTTTTCCATCTTGCAAAACTGAAATTCTATGCTCCTTAAATAACATCTCTCCACTCCTTCCAGCTCCTGCTATCCCTAAGCCTCTGGCAACCACTATTCTACTATCTGTTTTTGTGAATTTGACTACTCTAGATACTTCATATAGGTGGAATCATACAGTATCTGCTATTTTGTGACTGGCTTATTTCACTTAGCATAATGTACTCAAGGTTTATCCATGTTGCAGCATGTGTCAGAATAAGATTGAATAACATTTCATCATATGTATAATATCATGAGAAATAATACTCCATTGTAAAAAGCTGAATAATTTTCCATGATATGTTTAATGGAATGCATATAAGGCTGAATAATATTCCATTATATGTATACACTACATTTTATTTATCTATTCATCCATCCATTGATGAGCACTTGGGTTCCTTCCACCTTTTGGCTACAGTGAAGAAAGCTTTTATAAACATGGTATATAAATATTTCTTCAAACCCTGCTTTGAAAAACTGTTTTGGATATATACCCAGAAGTGGAATTTTTGGATTATATAGTAATTCTATTTTTAAGTTTTTAAGGAACATCGCACTGTTTTCCATTACAACTATGCTACATCATTTTATATTCCCACAAACAGGGCACAAGGCTTTCCATTTCTCTACATCATGCCAACTCTTGTTATTTGGGGTGTCTTTTAAAGTACTAACCACCCTGATGGATGTGAAGTGATATCTCTTTGGGATTTTGATTTGTATTCCCTAACACTTAGTCAGGTTGAGCATCTTTCCATATGGGCCTTAGTCTGTTAGAGCTGCTGTAACAAGTACCATCAACTTGGTAATTCACAAATAAGAGAAATTTATTTCTTACAGATCTGGAAGCTGGAAAGTCCAACATCAAGGCCCCTGCAGATTCTGAGTCCACCGAGGGCCCATTTCTTGGCTCAAATGATGATGTCTTCTTGTGGTATCCTCACATGCTGGAAGGAAAGTTGGCTCTCTGGGGTCTCTTTTATAAGGGCGCTAATCCCATTAATGAGGGATCTGACCTCATGGTTTAATCTGCTGCCAAAATGCCCACCTTCTAATACCATCACCTCAGTGTTAGGATTTCAGCATAAGAAGTTAGGAGGAACATTCAGACCATAGAAATATACTAGTTGAACATTTGTATGTCTTCTTTAAATAAATGTCTATTCAAACCTTTTCCCTTTTTAAATTAAGTTAAATGCTTTTTGTTGCTGATTGTAGAAGTTCCTTATAGATTCTGGCCATTACCCCTTATTAGATATATTATTTGCAAATATTTTCTTCCATTTTTAAGATTGCCCTTTTAACTCTTTTGATTGTATCTTTGAGACACAGAAGTTTTTAATTTTGATGTAGTTTCATTTATCCATGTTCAGAAAATAATTTTTCAAGTTTTAAAAAAGGTTTTGAATGACTTTTAAGTCTACCATTGTATCGGTGTTATAAATATATATTTATAAATTTTTAATTTGTGATGATGAGGATGTGAAGAAAACGGAAATCTCGTACACTGTTGATTGGAATTTAAATTAGTACAGCCACTATGGAGAACAATTTGAACATTCCTCAGAAAACAAAAATCGGGCTACCTTATGATCCAGCAATCCCACAGCTGTACATGTACACAAAAGAAAGGAAATCAGTATGTCCAGGAGATATCTACACTACTATGTTGCAGCACTGGTTACAACAGCTAAGATTTGGAAACAACCTAAGTGTCCATTACAGATGAATGGTAAAGGAAATGTAGTTAATACACACAATGCAGTACTATTCAGCCATAAAAAATAATGAGACCCTGTCATCTGAAAAATGGAGATATCCTTCACCAGATGAAATGAGGATTAATTTGTAAGTGTTAATAATGTGTGACTAACAAACACCTTCAATCTTCATTGAATCCCCTGTGACCAGCTCAGCAGCTTGAAGCATAAGAAATGTTCAACAGTTTAATGAATTAATCTCAACATAGACATCAACATTTGGCAAAATAAAATTACTTTTATTCTTTATAACAAGAGGGAAAAAATTACTGATAATGTATACTAAGGTATATAAAAATTAGGAGTTTCAGGATGGGCGTGATGGTTCATAACTGTAATCCCAGCTCTTTGGGAGACTGAGGTGGTCATATCACTTGAGGTCAGAAATTTGAGACCAGCCTGGCAAACATGGTGAAACCCATTCTCTGCTAAAAAAGTACAGTAACAACAAAAAATTAGCTGGGTGTGGTGGCATACGCCTGTAGTCCCAGCTACTTGGGAGGCTGAAGTGGAATAATCACTTGAACCCAGGAGGCAGAGATTGCAGTGAGCCGAGATCGCACCACTGGCCTCCAGCCTGGGTGACAGAGTAAGACTCTATCTCAAAAAAAAAAAAGGATTAGGAGTTTTACGTAGTTTTGGAACACACACCAATAGCACATTGATAAAGAGCAGATTAATGCATTAATAAAACTGTTGTGCTTTTATTTCAATGCTCAATTTAAATGAAAATTGAATAATACCCCTTTAACTTTAGCCAATATGATTACACACAGAATTTCTTTTGCAAGACTAATATTTCACAAACCTTCCACAACTTGGTTAAACCTTTAGCTTTATCCTATCTAAGTTAAAACAATCCTTAAATCCTCTAAACAAGACAAAAATCCACATTCCCATGCCTTTTTATAATCTTTTACTAAAAGCACATTTGACTTTCCTTACATACCTTGCACGTAAAACTGTTTTTCAAGTAGTCTCAAATACATGTTACACTGTTTAACTCTTGGAAACTTTTTATGAAAACCTGGTGTATCACTCTGTTCACGCGCTGCTAATAAAGACATACCTGAGACAGAGTAATTTATAAAGGAAAGAGGTTTAATTGACTCACAGTTCACCATGGCTTGAGAGGCCTCAGGAAACTTACAATCATGGTGGAAGGGGAAGCAAACATGTCCTTCTTTACATGGCAGCAGGAAGAGAATTGCTGAGCAAAGGGGGAAAAGCCCCTTATGAAACCATCAGATCTCATGAAAACTCACTATCACAAGAACAGCAGCATGGAGGTAATTGCCCTCTTGATTCAATTAACTCCCACTGGGTCCCTTCCACAACATGTGGGGATTTTGGAAACTACAATTGAAGATGATATTTTAGTGGGGACACAGCCAAATCTTATCAGCTGGTAAGTAAGTAATTCTAATTACATATGAGGTTTTGAGCCTAGGATACCAGACAGAAATGCAGATAAGGTCTGACTCCAGTATAGCTAGGGTGCATGGCTAACTCTGTCACTAGGCCTTACCTAGCTTTAAAGCAGACAAGTAGTTGTATAGTTAAGAGTCATAGTAGCAGTTTATGAAACATTTAGTAGGCCTATTAACCTTTAAATTGTACAAGATTTCTTTCATAAATTCCCTTTCACTAATCTTTTCACAACGTAGGCCACTTATGACATACTTGGACTTTCTGACTTGTCCTAAATATCTTTCTTTTTAAACAACCAGTTGTTTTACTTCGGGACAAGAATTTACCAAACAAAATTCTTTCTCATATAAAATCTATTTTCTTTATAACCTTTCTTCCTAGAAATACCTCTTTACATTGATAACCTTTTAATTAGACAAGTCATTTTCCTTCTGTTATAAAGTTAAGGATTTTACTGCATGTTGCTGTGCAAGTTCTGTAAAGCAGGAGTAAATGAGGAGGTTATTTACATACTGTAGAAGTTATCTCCACTCAAGAGATTGTTCAGTTCAATTTTTGCTAGGGCTTGTCAACCTAAGTGTGGGCTATTCTAAACCCTGAGGTAAGACTGTCCAGGTTGAAGTTAATTTGTTCATGTTTTAGGTAGATATCCTGGAAGAAATAGTGCTATTAGAAGGAAAGATGAATTCAAAAGTTGTGTAAATACTAAGTAGGCATCCAACTTCAAGGTATATTTTTCTCCAAAGGGGTGCGAATCTTTTCTTTTGGATGAAGGAGGTGCCATTTTTTCCCATTACTCAGTAGGATTTGGAGGAGAGTTGCTCAGAGAAGGATATTAGCACAGAGTAGGCAGCTCTTGAACCCAAAAGGGAAATGTACAATGTTACTTTCTGCCTCCAGAGTTGCCCTTGGCTTTGTTCTGTTGATGATGCTTTCTGATTTGGAAGCCAGTCATAGCAGAGAGCCCCTTTGGCTCAAGGCCATCAAGGGTTGGGATCCCTTCCTCGGACACTTCAGCCCTTGGGGCAGTCTCATTCCAGTGGCCAAGCTTGTGGCAGAGAGAGCAAGCTGCACATGGCTTTTTCCCATTTATCCCATCGGGGCAGTTTGTCTTCTAGTGGCCTGAATTGCCACACCAGTGGCAGTTACCTGAAGAAATGTCCTTAGGGCAACCTGGAGGGAGTTGGAGAGCTCCAGCCTCTATTGCAGAGCAGCCAATAGTTGAGCCTGCCTTTTCTCCCTGCATTTCTCCTTTTCCTTAGCCTTGTCTTCCTTGTCCTGATCTCAGTTATAAAAGACTGAGGAGGCTAATTTGAGGATCTCCTTCACAGAGGCACTGGGTTCTAAGTCTGACTTTTGTAATTTTCTCTGAGTTCATTTTTAGCCAAACAGTATTACAATGGAAAGCTAGGATTTTGGTTTCAAAGTTTCAGGGAATTAAACTTTTTCCAGTTCTTAAGGATGCATCCTAAGGGTGTGTTCTGTGGTATGGAGATGTGATTACCCATTTGCAGAGAGAGAACAGAGGAGAAAATGGGAAAAAGGAACAAGAAGTTGTCCCCTATTACTTTCCTATTATACTGAATGGGGTGTCCCCCATTTGTCCTTAGGGTTCTGGAATAAACTGGTCTTACTGTGTGCCCTTAACCCTGGTCCTGTCTCATTACAATGACCCACTTGAGAACAGAGGAGATACCAGAGTGAAGAGAGGACCTTCCCCTGTTCATCCTTGGGGTTCCAGAGTAAACCAATCTTACCATGTACCCCTAACCTTGCCTTCATCTCTGTTCTGATGGTAATCTATTAGCCTGGGGCAAACCTTTATCTGTGTCCTATGGGTCTCTTGTGCCTGGGCTCTTGGACTGACCTATCCTTGTCTCCATGACCTTAGAGTAACTTTTGCTCCGAGCATTTTATCAACAAAATGATTATTTCTTTTCTCAGATTCCCATTTCTCATGTTCAAGTAGACAAGAAGCCTGCTTTTCAGCTAATTGCCACAAAGGAGCTAGACTTCCCCCACCCTTCAAATAAGACCATGAAGGTCTTGATGCACACTGAGAAGGGCATGCAAGTGATTTGAGAAATGGAGGCTACAGGAAGAAATAGTAGGAAGAAAGAGGAACACTCATGGAAAGCCTTCATATGTTCCCCAAACCAAAAGCCCTTGGATTCAAGAGGGCAATGTCTATTTGCCCTCTTGACATAAAGTAGTAACCTCTAGAAGAGTTGGAGCTTGGGGTAAGAACTCACAAATGACAAAGGAAGACTATCTCCTCCTCCCAAAGGGGTGCTAACTCAAAAAAAAGCAAGTGGGGCTACAGAGTGAGGCCTTATGCGGGTGGACAGATTGCTTCAAAGGCCATTGGAAAACTTGTTCCTGGGGCATAACAGGAACAAGAAACATATGGTAAGTCATAAGGAGCTGACAGAGCCAGAGTTCCAATTAGTGTCTGTGCCTCTGTCCCAGCAATGTGCCAGCAGAAAGAGGAAGGGTTGGAGGTCATCTGGGCTGGTAGGGTAAAAACAAACATAAATCTCAGAGGATATCTACAAGGTAGCCCACGTCTTTGCTCCCACGCAAATGCTGCAAGAGCCACAGATGCCCAAATAACAGGGAGTGTGTTTAAGAAGTTATGTGGCATGCAAAGTGAAAGCAAAAAGGCAGACTTCCCCCAAGGCAGATGGTCAGAGATATGCAAGGTCATTTCAGAATATACACAGAGAAAACAGAATAGGCAGTGAAGGGTTTGGGGGAAAGAGCTGATTTTAGGTGAAAAAGCAGAGGAAACCCCGGACATTGCTTGGTCTCATGAGAGCACCACTCTCATGAGCCTCCTGTCTAGGAAGATGATTAGTGTCTCAGGGCTACTTGGTGTGAACCCCAAGGTCCTTCACACACCTGCAAGCCACCCTTCAGGGTGAGCTGAGAGATCAGCTGGAGGAACAGAGGAACAGCCACTTGTGGCTGAGAAAAGTCATTCTAGGGGTTGGTTAGTGAGCATTAGAGCAAAAAGGGAGAAGAAAACCATGTACTTGGGTTGAATACCTCCAGCCAAAGAAGGTGAGCAGTATCTTACCACTGGGGAACATATCTGAATCACACAGCAACAATGTATGTTATTAGCGGAATGTATCCAAGTCACGGCACCAAAGTATGTTACCAGCAGCAAATCCATATGGGTCTGTAGCAACCTCAATTCTTGCCTCCTCAGAATAAACAATTCAACTGAGGGGCATAAGGTGGAATGAGAGACTGAGGCGAGTTTTAGAGCAGGAGTAAAAGTTTATTTAAAAGCTCTAAGCAGGAATGAAAGGAAATAAAGTACACTTGGAAGAGGGCCAAGAAGGTGACTTGAGGGATCAAGTGCATGATTTGACCTTTTCACTTTGGGTTTTATATGTTGGCATACTCTGGGGTCTTGTGTCCCTTCTCCCTTAACATTCTTGGTAGGGTAAGAAGGGCACTCTACTGTCTTGCTTGTTAAATTACTTGTTTGACGAGCTACCCTATTATAACAATTACTATGAGCCCCGTGATAATAATAGAAAACAAGACATATCCCTTTCTCCTAATGAGGTTACTTGTCAAATAGATCTAATAAATCCTGTCTCAAGAAGACAAATCCAGCAATGACATGCAAAATAAAGAAGGTTAAAACAGAGCCCAAATCAGAGGTAAAATTTTATTGTTGGCAACAAGAAATACAGTACTTAACAGTGGTTTGATTTTAACAGAAAGACTTTATTCTTTTGAAAGATTTGAATCCATTTATGTTGACATATATGACATTTCTTAAGGCAAACCAAACTTAAATCAATAAATTAAACAAAAAATTTAAATTACTATGTTATCTAATCTATTTAGAGAATACATAAAGTGAAGCAAATAAAAGGATGGAAGAACAGTCAGAAAATAAAAACTATCATATTCTCTATCAAAGAGACAAGCATCGAAAGGTCTTCAGACAAAGTAGGGCCAAGAATCCCACAGACACACACTTGACCCAGGCTGTCAGCATCCCAAGATCCTCAAATGCACACTCCGTCTCATGGTCCTAGTGTTGCATAGGTGCTGCAACCTCTGATCTCTGGGCTCTGACCTGCCTCAGACCCATGGACTGGTTAACTGGAAGCCCTGATGCTTCCATTTTTTCCCTTAACCAAACTTTCAGGAAGAAAGAAAGGTTAATTTTTGAACTGAAGGAGTTGTTTTATTCTTTACCTCTGGGTCACAGCCCTGAATAGACTGTTATCCAATATCTGTAAATTGGTACTTTATACATCTTTTGGCAGTTCTGTACTTGTTCATGGTAGTAGGACATGGTCTAGCCTTCTTAATATATCATATCTGAAACCTGTACTGTGTTAATTTCCTTTTTATAACCAAATCTTAAATCAATCCTACATTCCATCAAGATTTTATTTTCATCTATTATATGAGAGTTTATGTTGATATCTACCTAGATTGCCTGATTATCACCCTATAAACATTTTATTGAAAATTGATACAAACTTTCTCCTAAATCCTATTACCATGATAGTAAAATAGTTTCAGATATTATATATTTTAACAATCTGGTTGCCTAATCTTACCCTTTGTCAAATTGCTTTCACTGTTATTAGAAAATACACCTCTATTTCTGGTAGAGATAGAAATGCCAAGAATTATTCTTCTCCACTGCGTCCTTTCTTCCTGATAAAATTAATATTTGATCTATAGGTATGGTGATATTTCATAAAAATTATAAACTCTTAGGGAGTAATAAATAATCAATTTGTAATGAATATAACAGTTTTGGTATCTCCATAAGATAGAAAAGTGAAACTAGATTAGAACATTTCTCATCCCCAATATCTGAAGTATGGAGCAAACTTGGATGGAAATCAGTAAAAAATAATACTAAAATAGCATCTATGAATAAAAAACAGAAAGCAAAATAGTGTGTAATTTTTTGATTAATTTGTATCTGAATTTCAAAATATGAAACTTAAGTAATTATTTGTAACATGGAATTTAAGATTCTGCATTGAATATATATTTTGCCAGGACATGTCTGTGATCCTGGGTAACTCACTTAACTCCTCTGAGCCTCAAATTTTAAAAATGTAAAGTAAGGTAGAAAGATTTCTAGAGGAGCTGTGAATATCAAACAAACTAAAACATGTAAAAGCACTTAACAGATTATCTTCCACTGACTCACGCCTTAACAGATGGTAGATATTTTCTCATTCATTCATATAGATCTATCTGAGAATAGTCAATTCTCCCATCCCTCTCCATAGCTGATTGGAAAATGCTGAGAGCCTAAAAAGAGAATTGAAGAGAGTCTAGAGAAATATGAATATTAGATACACTTGACATTAAAGATAAGTCTGACTAATTTTTATTCAATAAGAATGTGATGGCTTGTAAATATCTGATATAGGAATTAGTCTCCTAGACTAATATATTATAAATGTATATGTAAATTGGTATTCCATACATTTTTTGGCAGTTCTTGATAATGGTAGTGGGAAATGTAGCCTGATATACAGACTATATATATATATATATAGTCTCCTCCTAGACTAAATATATATAATTCTGGGAGGTTAAATATCAGTCTAAGAGACTGATCCCTGTTTCAGATACTATATATTATATAATGTATAAATAGCATGGGCTTTATAGCTATCTATATTTATAATATTCTTTGCTGATTCTGATGGCTGCCACACTCTCCTTTCCTCTCTGTTTACAGGATTCAATTCTTTCACTCCCATCTCACAATAGCTTCCTCCCTCTCCCGTGTAGAAATCCCAGGGTGCTCTCCTCATTCACTCACCAGCAACCTGCACTGCCACTCATACAGCTGCTTCCTGTTCCATTGTAGTTTTTGGCTGTCAGTTTTCCCCTAAGAGCACAAAGTCATCAAATGAAAGCTAAAGTTAGGTGAGAGTTCTAGGTTTTTCATAAACATCCGTATCAGAGGTCTTTTTTTCCCTCGTGGTGAAAAATTTTGGAAGTGAATGAATACTTTTGTTAAAATGATGTAACTGTCTCCAAAGAAAAAGGAAACGTCAAGATCTATTGTACGCCAGAGGCTGTTCAGATATTTACAGAGGATGACAGCCACCTACTGGCCATGACGACAAAGATATACATCAAGTCCGTGGAGAGTCGGCTTTTTTGTTCTATAAAGAATTCTGTCCCTTTGCAGAATTTTCTTCATAGGTAAAAGGGACTCTTTCTCAGAAACAGCTGAACCTTATATTGGAAGAAGCCCATTTCCTTCACTTTTTTTTTATCATAGAGAAGGAAAGTACTCCTAGCTTCAAGCAGGACATGTCCTTTGGGCAGTGGACAGCTATGTAGAGAGAGAAAGGGTAAGAATGTGTCCCTTGACTTCAGTCTCCTGACTCATCCCTCCTCTATGTATTGAGCTGCACTAGGAATCAGCACAGCCTGCCAATGTGGGTGTAGAACTGTAAGGGACATCCATTAAAATCTCCTGTTTGAAGGTACATTAGCTCTTTCTTAACAGTAAGTTGCTAATTTTATAAATTCATTCCTTACATCATGTCACTTACCTTCATAATAAGGAGAACATTCTCTGTTATTTTCAATAATGACTCGACTTGCATCCCTTCTATTTTCACTCAGTAGTAAGAGAGAGGACAGAGATCTGTAAAGGGATCAGAAGATACAATTCTTGCCAAATGATACCCAGTAGAAGTATCAATTTGGGTAGAATTGGGGAAACATTAAAGTGATCTGTGAAATGGTGTATTTGAAGAAGTTAACCAGGAAGCACGTGTGAATTGCTTAGGTTAGTAGGAAGAGGCTTCAACTTAGGATGGATTTCTCAATTCCTTGCTCAAGGTACAGACCCAACCTTTATATGGCTCTTTTGAAATGGAAGAGGAGAGAAATTGGGAAATTCAAAGTTATATTTTACAATATATTTGTTCTTCACCTCTCTTTCGTTAGCTACTGAGTGTGGGGGACCCAGTTTAGGATCAGGAAGAAAACATTAACATTTTTGAATATACCTGGTTCTCTCTCATCTGTCTCTTTGATGGTTTAACACCTTTCATATATTAAAAACCCTTTTATTCTTGACTATTTTTAAGCTTCTTATTTCTTTAATGTTATTTTTGTTTTTTATCATTTCAGTGGGCAAAAACTGTAATGATGTGGCTGCATATTGTCACCTTATCCTGAAAAATGTCGGTAACTATATCCTGAACATATCCAGAAGTTAATTTTTTATATATTCTAAAGTATTGGAGATCCAGTGAAAGGAAGTGACAGAGCTGGCAGAGAGGATCCCTATTATAGCCTGCCTCATACAAGTCCCTGGACAGTTCCTCTGGTGGGGAACACATGGAAGCTTAGTCCCTGACCTGACTCCATTGGAACAGATACAAGAGATCATGATACAGTACCACCTGGAGACAATGGGGCTTTGTGAGCTCAAGAGGCCAAAGAATGTAGCCACCCCTAGATTTTCCTTGCCTGGCAAGCTCAGCACTGCAGAGGTCAAGGATGTTTTGCTGGGAACAGAAACACAGTAAATAGAGGGAGTCCTGCCCCCAACACTACACCCAATGAGCGGGTAGAGAATGCAGGAGCTCATTTGTGCCTCTTTTTAGGGACTTCGAACATTCTGATTCCCCTAGGAAGAGACTCCACCAGGCTCAGGACTCTCATTTATTGAAAAAAGCAGAGCCCACATTATGAAACATGAAGAAAGAGCCAGCAGCAGCTTTAGAATTTGGAAGGAGGAGAGAAGACTGGAAGAGAGGCAGGTCCTCAGAAAATGGAACTGCAATGGAAGCACTGAGTCAACTGTTCAGAATATTCCAATCAGAGAGAGAGAAGATTGAAGTGGATGCTGAGAACATAGAGTGCTCCCATGGAGACACAGCCAACACTGTCCCCTGCACGGGTGACACTGATACTACAGCAGCCTGTAGAGTATTGGAAGGGACAGGGTTACTTCAGTGTCAACTGCAAACTCCTGTTTTCTCCCTAGGACCCATCAAGTTCTCACACTACAGGTAAAATTATTTATGGGGCCAGTGCAACTCAAGTCATCTCTTAAATTCTAGTCATAACGCAGCCTCCTTAAAGGCAGTAAAAATGAAACAATGCCTGAACAGAAGGGACACAGCAGGTATTTGAGTACATTTCAATTGGGGCAGAGACTTCCCAGCAGGACAGATATCAATAATGTGTGTACTGAAGAATCACAACTTCTTCTCTTTTTTTTTGTATTTTTTTGTTTGTTTGTTTGTTTGTTTGAGATGGAGTCTTGCTCTGTCGCCAGGCTGGAGTGCAGTGGCGCGATCTCGGCTCACTGCGATCTCCTCCTCCCAGGTTCAAGCGATTCTCCTGCCTCAGCCTCCCGAGTAAGTGGGATTACAGGCATGTGCCACCACACCCACCTAATTTTTGTATTTTTAGTAGAGACAGGGTTTCACCATATCGGCCATGAAGATCTCCATCTCCTGACCTCGTGATCCACCTGCCTTGGCCTCCCAAAGGGCTGGAATTACAGGCGTGAGGCACCGCACCTGGCTGAAGAATCACAGCTTCTAAAGGCAGCAAAGATCTTTGCTGAATTGTATTTATTTAACTTCATTAATTGAAAAGAGGACATTGGTGGGTCAGTTCTCTTTCTTCTTTTTTCTTTTTTCCAGTCACTGCATTCTATACTCAATAGGCACATTTAAAGTTAGGATTTGCACACTTTCTGAGGATTCAAGTCCAAAAGACAAGCAAAGATCATCCTTTATTTCCGACAAAATATACTAATGCTTTTATCACTTTGTCAATTACTGCTGATTTTAGCGATATATTTATTTCATTGCTAAGTTGTATTTCATGATTTTTAATTGGATCAGGCTAGAAATTAAATAAAATCAACCATGTTGGGCAGCTGAACTAAGTTTGGAGTTACAGCCAGACTGTCTTTGGTAATCAGCTCTTCAAAAGCCCTCACTTCTTCTGTACAGGAAGTGCATAATATTCTTCCATCTGACAAAATGTTTTTTCAGCACTCAAAACTCAACCGCTTGTTGGAAAGACAGAGGATAAGAGATTCTTTACAAGACTATCAGTACACAAGATGAAGTTCAGTCTGGGCTGGAGGTAAGAAACAGTGCTGTCACCTTTAGGAATGAGAACAGTAGGCTAGCCTGAAGAAGCTCTCCTGTAGATTTAGTGAGGTCCTGAAGGAGATAAGACAGATCCCATAAGGCTTCACTATCAGCAAACTGATAATTGCTAGGTGCTTTTTGATTATTCTTAAACTCACAAAAAATCTCGAGGATTAAAAATAAATAGGCTTTCAAGGGTCTACAATTGGTAAGTTAATAGTTGTTTTCCTGTATTTCTTTGATGAAACCACACATTAAACGTTAGACTTTGTCTTTCAATTGGGAGAAAAAAATTCTTGCTTATAGCTATTTAAACAATATTTTGCCTACCTAGAATTTAAAGTCAATCAGTTAAATTCACGTATAAAACACCACTGTTGCTCCTGTACGTTGGTCCCATATCTATTCTTCACTTATGTAACATGCCCTTTCATACAAACCAATTAGCTCAACTCTCCATAAGGTTTTGACCTTGGATCACTGGTATGTTCAGAATAGTTCATCCTTCCAGATTGTTATTCCTCTCAAAGAGTTATATAAGGAACATAATACAAATAGGTTTGTTGAGAGTATTGAACTTTTTTTTTTGAATTGATAAATAACAATAGTATATATTCATGGAATACATGGTGAGATTTCCATATTCATAATGTGAAATAATTAGATTTTGTTAAGTGGCTTATTCATGATCTCAAACATTTATTATTTCTTTGTGAAGGGAACAGTCACTGTCCTCCTTCTAGCTATTTACAACTATATAATATATTATTGTTAACTATACCCTACAATGGTATACAATACTAGACCTTAACCTCCTACATGGCTATAATTTAGTATCTTTTAACAAATCTCTCCAATCCATCTCTTCCTCCAACCCTTCCCACCCTCAAGTATCCTCTGTTCTACTTTTTACTTTTATGAGATCAACTTTTATTTTAGCTTCCAGATATAAGTGAAAACGTGCAGTATTTAACTTTCTGTTTCTGGCTTATTTCTCTTAGCATGATATTCTCCAGTTCCATTCATGTTGCCATGAGTGACAGGATTTTATTTTTTTATGGCTGAATAGTATGTCATTGTGTATGTATACCACATTTTGTTTATCCACTCATTTGTTGTTGGAGAACTCAGCTGATTCCGTATCTTTGCTATTGTGAATAATGTTACAATAAATACCGGGGTGCAGATGTCTCTTAGATATAATAATTCTTTTTCCTTTGGATAAATGCCCAGTACTGAGATTCCCGGATCATATGGTTGTTCTATTTCTCGCTTTTTGAGAAACCTCCATACTGTTCTCCACATTGGCTGAGGTAGTTTAGAGTTCTCTTTTCTCTATATCCAACCAGCATTTTTAACGTTGTGTTTTGAATAATGGGCATTCTAACTAAGATGCAATGATAACTCAGTGTGGTTTTGATTTCCATTTCCCTAATGATAGTGATGATGAGCAGTTTTTCATATATTTATTGGCGATATCTATATCTTTTTTTGAGAAATGTCTGTTCAGATCATTTGCCCATTTTCTAATCACACTATTATTACTTTTTTGCTCTTGAGTTGTTTGAGTTCCTCGTATATTCTGTATACTAATTCCCTGTTGGTTGAGTAGTTTCAAAATATTTTCTCCCATTCTATAGATTGTTTTCACTCTATTATTTCTTTTGTTGTTAAAAAATTTAGTTTGATAAATGCAATTTGTTTATTTTTGTTTTTGTTGCAATTTGTTTATTTTTGTTTTTGTTGTGATTTGTTTAGTTTTGTTGTTTCCTGTACTATTGTGGTCTTATTCGTAAAACTTTTTCCCAGACTTCTCTTATGTTTTCTTCTAGTACTTTTAAAGTTTGAGGTATTGGGCTGGGCACGGTGGCTCATGCCTGTAATCCCAGCACTTTAGGAGGCCGAGGTGGGCGGATCACGAGGTCAGGAGACTGAGACCATCCTGGCTAACGAGGTGAAACCCCGTCTGTACTAAAAATACAAAAAGTAGCCAGACGTGCTGGCAGGCGCCTGTAGTCCCAGCTACTTGGGAGGCTGAGGCAGGAGAATGGCGTGAACCCGGGAGGCGGAGCTTGCAGTGAGCCGAAATTGCACCTCTGCACTCCAGCTTGGCAACAGAGCGAGACTCTGTCTCAAAATAAATAAATAAATAAATAAAGTTTCAGGTATTGGATTTATGTCTCTGTTCTATTTTGAGTTGATTTTTGTATAGGGTGAGAAGCAGGGGCCTAGTTTCATTCTTTTGCATATGGATATCCAGTTTTCCCAGCACCATTTATTGAAAATATTATCTTTTCCCTAGTGAATGTTTCTGGCACCTTAGTTAGAAATTAGTTGTTGTAGATACGTGAATTAATTTATGTTTTCTTTATTCTGTTCCATTGGTCTATATGTCAGTTCTTAATGCTAGTGCCATGCTGCTTTGGTTACTACAGCTTTTTAGTCTATTTTGAGGCCCGGTAGTGTGTGATAGTGTGATAGTTCCAGCTTGGTTTTTCTTTTTTTTTTTTTTTTTGACTGTTTTGGCTGTTTGGGGTCTTTTCTGGTTCCATACAAATTTTAGAACTTTTTTCTGTTTCTGTGAAGATGTCATTGGTATTTGGGTAGGGATTACGCTGAATCTGTCGATTGCTTTGCGTAGTATTCTCATTTTAACAATATTAATTATTTCAATCCATGAGCATGGGATGTATTTCTATTTGCTTGTATCCTCTTCAATTTTTTTCATTTGTATTTTGTAGTTTTCCTTGTAGAGGTCTTTCACCTCCTTGGTAAATTTATTCCTAGCCATTTTATTACTTTTTTTTTTTTTGTAGCTACTGAAAATGGAATGGCTTCTTGATTTCTCTTTCAACTAGTTTTTCATGTGTAGAAACACTACTGATTTTTGTACATTAATTTTATATCTTGCAAACATACTTAATTTATCAGTTCTAAGGATTCTTTGGTACAATCTTCAGGTTTTGCTGTATATAAGATCATGCAGTCTGCAGAGACAATTTGACTTCCTCCATACCAGGGTGAATGACCTGCACCTGGGCCCTGGGCCTGAAAAACAGCCCCTCGGGCTGCCTCTCTCAGGCTCATCCCCAGACTGGCAAAGCAGCTTTGTGCCCATGTCCTAGGCCTGAGTTAGTATTTTTAAAGACCTTACAACAGTGGATGATCCATACTAAGCATGCAATAAAACTAAATATCATATTTTCAAATCATGATTATTATTACAATCCAGATTAAGTGCAGAATCTTTTGGGTGCATCTAATTCCCTCTCTTTTAATTCTGCATTTCCACAAGCAATCTTTTCATTGCCTGAGTAGATTTATTAACTAGGTAGAGTGCTCAGGCAAGACTGATATCCATTATCCTGCCCAAGAGGATTGGTGTTGCAGCAACTGGGGTCTTGTTGCCCATCTCTTAGGAGGTGGTTGGTGTCACTCTTCCCTTTTCTCCTCAGAGGTGATTATATGTGGACACATAGAGGAAAAGAACAAGTTCTAGCATTCAATGGTACAGTATTTAAAGTTAACAACAATGTATTATACATTTCTAAATAGCTAGAAGAGAGGATTTGAAATGTTCCCAACACAGAAAAAATGATAAATTCTCAAGGTGATGGATATCCTAAATACCCTGACTTAATCAATGTACATCCTATGCATTATCATAATAGCACATGTACCCCATGTATATGTACAACTATTATGTATCAATAAAAATTTAAAATGTGTACTATAATACAACGCAAGAAATGTTTTCAAATGTGTATTAATTCACAGAAAAGTCAGGTGGCTGGTCTTGCAAAGCTGAGAGCAGTTCATGGCTTCAGAAGTTGCTCTTCTCTGAGCCTCTTGGAGAAATAGCCATTTCCCTGCCTTTGTGTACCTCAATATGGGCCTTCATTCGTGCCCTCTGCCAGAACCCCAGTCTCCAATTTTGCTGCATTATATTTTGCTAACTTACACTTGGTGATTGTGTTATTAGAAAGTCACTTCTCTTCTTCCACTTTCATGACATTGTACTTTTTTGTAAACCACAAACTACTATCAAGTTTTGCTTTCTAGGAAAGTGGAAATGAGAAAAAAAATGAAATCAGGGAAAGTATAGAAAAAAACAATGTGGCCCCTTTGCCTGACTTTTACTTTTCTTAATTTTTGTTACTTCGTCATGAATTAGAATGTAACGCAGAAACAGCAAGACAAACCTTGTCCAGAAAATCACTATGTGCAAAGAAGCAAATTTAAAACAAAAAACCACAAACCAATAAAGGAAAGAAGCCTATTTCTTCCTGACAGAATAGTCTGGAGCCTAACTTGCCCTGCACTGTCAGAGTAAGGCAGAGATCCAGGTAAAGAACCCCAAGAAAAACACTAACTGGATGAACAACTGAAAGTCCTAGTTTCTGTCATATTAGTTGCCAAAAAGAGACAACATTATCATCATTATTAACACCCCTGTAGCCAGCTCAGAAAGGTCAAATCGAGCAAGTGTTCAATAGTTTTAAGTATTGAAGAATGAAAGTAAGAGTTGACCAATAAAATCTATAATTTTCAAAATAAAAATTATTTGCTTACTAAAGTTAAAATTATGGCAATTGAATACTTCCTCCACCTACTTAGACAGAACAAACTTTTGCTATATTATTTATATTTATTTACTCTTGCAACTTGTCATATTTCTAATATTTGTGTATTTCCTATAATAGATATTCACTTTTACATTGTACTAAAGTGTGTAATACATGTTCAACTTTTCATTTGATTTAAAAAAGTATTATTTAATACATTCTTAGTAAAGAAAACTTTTTGGATTTTTTGTTCTAAAAATAAATTCCAAATTCTGGTTTTCTAAATCCAAATGAAGAATGAATGACAATATTCATTTACTTTTTCTTTCATTCCCTTCATATCATATGTAAAAATTTGTCAGCAAAGTGATATATTATGGAATTGCTGTCAGTCAGGAAACACAGGTGAATAAAGGTAATACACTTCCTTCTTTGTGGAAACTTGAATTATTACAGAGAAAGAAACGTAAAAGCTGTACTAATATTTACTTAATTTCACTTATATGAAATACTACAAAAAGAAGTAAAGGACAATGATGTTTATATAACAAAAATTTTAGGTATGAATCATGCTGGAAAAAAATAATAAATTTCCTTTCTAAGGTGCCTAGAAAACATGAAAGTACAGAAATCATATTGACAGTTGGGTATGTGGGTTAAGATTTAATGATAAATGCCATGGGTGGAGGTATAAATTGAGATTCTTTATTCATATCTGGTAATGGGAGCATGGGAATACAGAAAATGTTTGCTGGAATCATGTGTAGGCTGTCAGACTATTTGACACCTGGGTCAGGAGGAGAGAAGGTTACATCCCGCTACTTTCTCAGTTATATTCACACTTGGTAAATAGGGGTAGTGCTTAGGCAATGAGAAGAATTTTGGGGGATTATTTTGGGGACACTTGAAACTACCCAATAAAGGAATATCTTACTGACAGAAGTAACCCATGCCCTACCAAAGGGGGTTGAGTCAGGGAGAGTTGGAGGTCAGGACACATGGCTACATGCATATTAATCAAGCTACACTTTGTCACTTCAGAACAGAGGGTGCCACTAGAGATGTGAAACCTCAGTATTTTGAGGTGAGATGGTACTGTGAAAAGGATGAAGATAATGTTGGTTTTGTAATTTAAATTCCCACACCCATTATACCTGAATATAACTAGGATTTGTATTATGAATATTGGCACCAACTGAAAGAGTCATACCTAGTAAGAAAAGAAGATATGTTTTTCAAAAATGTGTCCTTTTGAAAATATGGAACTCTAGATGATCTAGTGTTTGGTGATAACTTTAGATAAAATACCAAAAGCATGATTCATTTAAAAAAATGATACATTGGATTCTATTACAATTAAAATTTCTGCTTTGCAAAAGACACTGTCATGAGAATTTGAAAAGCCACATACTGGGAGAACACATTTGCAAAGACATCTGATAAATGGCTGTTATCCAAAATATGCAAATAATACATACACATATACAATGGAGTACAATTGACACATTAAAAAAATGATATCCTGTCATTTGCAATAACATGGATGGAACTGGAAGTCATTGTGTTAAGTGAAATAAGCCAGGCATAGAAAGACAAACTTCGCATGTTCTCACTTACTTGTAGTAGCTAAAAATTAAAACAATTGCACTCATGGAGACAGTGAGTAGAAGGATAGTTACCAGAGTCTGAGAAGGGTAGTGGAGGAGGAAAGAGGGAAAGGCTAAGGGATACAAAAATACCATTATATAGAATGAGTAAGATCTAGTTTGATAGCATAACATTGTGACTATAGTCAACAATAATTTATTGTACATTTAAAAATAACTGAAAGAGTATAAATGGATTATTTTTAACACAAAGGAAGGATAAAAGCTTCAGGTGGTGGGTACCCCATTTACCCTGATGAAATTATTACTCATTGTATGCCTGTACCAAAATATCTCATGTACCCCTTAAATATATACATCTACTGTATACCCATAAAAATTAAAAATTAAAACACACACACATATATATATTCAAATAATATTTAAAACTCAGCAATAAGAAAACAAACAACCCAATTAGAAATTAGGCAAAACCTCTGAATATACTCCTAATCAAACTAGATATAAAGATGGCAAATAACATGAAAATATGCTCAGCATCATACATTATTAGGGAATTGCACATTAAAACAATAATGAGATACCACTACATACATATTAGAATGGCTAAAATCCAAAACATTGACAACACACATGTTATTAAGTTGGGAGAAGTGTCCTTTGAAGTTATCAACTCCCTTGTTTCTTCTAAGAGACATGATAAGAAAAACATTAACCTCTTGAGTTTATGTATACATTAAGGGAGAGCTTGGGAAATAACACTTACCCATTATGCGGAGAATATACTGTAGTCTTTAAAATTTGCCTTTTTTATGTATAAACTCTTGCTGTTGGTGTGTGTCCCATGACTCTCTGTGAAGGCTGTATTCGGCAAAGCAGAAAACACACCCTTGATCAGAAATGATTACTTTTCTTCTAGCCCATGCCCATTTGCTGCCTTTGATCTACATCCGTTCTACTTTCCTGCTTCTGTTCTTCTCCATTTCTTAATCTCCATCTTGGCTGGGCTGAATGTAGGTAAGTTGCTTTTTGTCCTTGTTTTCTTCCCATTAATATATTGCTTCCTTTTTACATTTTTATCACATTTAGATATACATTTGTTTGGGGGTTTCTTTTGTCCCAGTTCTTTAGGATGCAAAAAGTGACAACCTTTGTTTTCAATAAAAATGAAAAGGAAAATGAGAAATAAAGGTTTCTGGTGTCCTGCATGTAAAACAATTGTACAACACATTTATGTTATCACATTTGCATTCCATTATGGACGTTTAGGACAAAAGGGTTTCCTTTAGTTTGATAAAAATCAACTAGAATTGGAACATCTGCAGGTCCTTCGGAAATTTGAATTTTAGGGCCAAAAATTTGTTTAATCAAATTAATGGCTTTTTCTTAACTACATATACTCATTCAGTATGATATTGCTCCCAAAAGTGTAAAAGTTATTTTTGAGTGTGTTAACAAATCTTAGGTATTTCAATGATTGTAGCACTCTAAAACTCAACTCTATCTGACAAAACCTTATTCCTTGGTACTTTTTTTTCCATTGGGTTTTCTTGTGTATCACATGAAAAGCACTGACATTAAGTTCATGGAAGATACACACAAGGTATATAAGATCAGTGTTACAAACCTATGTCAAATGGGTGCTGTGATTGGAGGAATTTCTAAGGTTTACTAGATGTCAAAGTCATAACATCTGAGGTGGCCTCTGTATACATATGGGCTGTCATTAGCCATCTTGTGAATGTTGCTTATGTTTAATCCTTAGCATTTCTGACTGCGTTGTGGGCTTTCAGAATTAAATGCAAATACTTTATATTTTAACATTTAATTCTACTAAAGGTGTTCAATACATCAATAATTATGTCAAGCACGGAAGAGAAAAAAATCTAGACAATATCTGGATGAATATCTAGCAGCTGGTGAAGTTAAACATTTTCTAACATGACAGAAAATTAAGTTACACTAAAAGTAAATGTTAAAAAATTAAATTTTAATAGTCTTTAGCAGTTTTGAATGATTTTTAAGTATTTTATGATATTAGGTATTATTATGTGTTTTTATAATTTGTTAATTTGCTGATGTAATTGGACACATTACAATTTATATAGGTAAATAAATTACTTTAAAGACACAAACAAATTGAGTTAAATGTCCATGGGTTTTAAATTTAACTATTAACTTTTAGCTTAAAAATT
Source organism: Pongo abelii (assembly GCF_028885655.2). Lineage (NCBI taxonomy): Eukaryota > Metazoa > Chordata > Mammalia > Primates > Hominidae > Pongo > Pongo abelii. The sequence goes on from NC_071998.2 coordinate 36,885,047, forward strand.
TCATTTGGTCTTCTTTTTTTCTTTCTTTCTTTCTTTTTATTTGAGATGGAATCTCGCTCTGTCTCCCAGGCTGGAGTGCAATGTTGCAGTCTCAGCTCACTGCAACCACTGCCTCCCGGATTCAAGCAATTCTGCTCCAGCCTCCTGAGTAGCTAGGATTACAGGAACCTGCCACCACACCCGACTGATTTTTGTATTTTTAGTAGAGACAGGGTTTCATCATGTTGGCAAGTCTGGTCTTGAACTCCTGACCTCGTGATCCACCAGCCTTGGTCTCCCAAAGTGCTGGAATTACAAGTGTGAGCCACCGGGCCCGGCCCATTTGGTCATTCTTAACACTATGTTGAATAAAAAGATTAAACTTTACACTCCTTATAAATAGATATGTATAGTACATCAACAAATATATGGTATGTCTGTGTTATTAAAATTTAATGGGACTTTGAATTAGAAAGAAATTTCTAAAAAGCCTACGGGGCAGGGAAAGATGAGATAATACTGAAAATAAAAGTGGTTGCGAAACAGCTGTACACCCATGTAGACAGGACATAAAGGAAAGCCAAAAGAGAAGTAGAAAGAAACATGAAGACGTTCAGAAAATGGAAGCTAGTATGTTCCTTATTTAAGACCTATGCACAGAGCAAGGTCTTCAGAAAACCTACAGACCAAGGTTCAGGGTTACCCGTCATCAACCAGCCCAGCAGCATCTTCAGGATTCCCAATGGCATTGCCCTTTGCTTTAATGATGGCCCTGGTGGTGCTCAGCTGCAAGTCAAGTGGCTCTCTGGGCTGTAACCTGTCTCAAACCCACAGCCTGAATAGCAGGAGGACTTTGATGCTCATGGCACAAATGAGGAGAATCTCTCCTTTCTCCTGCCTGAAGGACAGACATGACTTTGAATTTCCCCAGGAGGAGTTTGATGGCAACCAGTTCCAGAAGGCTCAAGCCATCTCTGTCCTCCATGAGATGATCCAGCAGATCTTCAACCTCTTCAGCACAAAGGACTCATCTGCTGCTTGGGATGAGACCCTCCTAGACAAATTCTACATTGAACTTTTCCAGCAAATGAATGACCTGGAAGCCTGTGTGATACAGGAGGTTGGGGTGGAAGAGACTCCCCTGATGAATGAGGACTCCATCCTGGCTGTGAAGAAATACTTCCAAAGAATCACTCTTTATCTGATGGAGAAGAAATACAGCCCTTGTGCCTGGGAGGTTGTCAGAGCAGAAATCATGAGATCCCTCTCTTTTTCGACAAACTTGCAAAAAAAATTAAGGAGGAAGGATTGAAAACTGGTTCAACATGGAAATGATTCTCATTGACTAATACATCATCTCACACTTTCATTAGTTCTTCCATTTCAAAGACTCACTTCTCCTATAACCACCATGAGTTGAATCAAAATTTTCAAATGTTTTCAAGACTGTAAAGAAGCATCGTGTTTACCTGTGCAGGCACTAGTCCTTTACAGATGACCATGCTGATGTCTCTGTTCATCTATTTATTTAAATATTTATTTATTTAACTATTTTTGTGATTTAAATTATTTTTATGTAATATCATATGTACCTTTACATTGTGGTTAATGTAACAATATATGTTCTTCATATTTAGCCCATATATTAATTTCCTTTTTCATTAAATTTTTACTATACAAAATTTCTTGCGTTTGTTTATTTTTTAAGATAAAATGTCAAGCCTGACTGTACAACCTGATTTCAAAATAGATGATTTAATTAAGTTACCTATCGTAATTTTATTCAAGTTATAGAAAAATACATTTTCTGTACCAGGTTATCTGTTGCCTTCAGGATGTAAACATGAATATAAAAAATACAGCTCCTGTTCTCTTGTATCTTTGATTTTTTGTCAGGAAAGAAATCTAAAAACAATAATAATGCTAAATTAATATCAGTTATGCAAACTGCTATATGGTAATGAAGTAAAAAAGCAATGAATTCTTCTTAGCACAAGGTAGATTGGGACATGTCTGGAAATAAAAGCAGAGATATACTCTGTAAACTGACTTTCAAACATGTAACTGAAAATGTACATTGCCAGTCAGATATATGAGTTTGCAGTTCCAAAGAATACGCTATCTGGAAGTTCATAACTGGCAATGGAAAGGCCAAAAATGAAGGCTGTCATGTGGGGAGCAAGTGGAGAGGGAAAAAAAGACTTAAACTGGATTCTGAGGACCTTCCACCATTAAAGTGTGGGAACAGAAGAGACACAAAGAAAACAGAGGTGGAATACCTTAACATTAGAAGAAGAAGAGGGAATGATGATAAAAGTGTATTTAGAAAACAAACGTGCTTAGAAAAAGAATCAATAGACTTATGGAAAATGTGAATTGAAGCTTACGGAGAGCTGGATTGATAGAATTAATCAGCAGATGCCATACTGGGGTAGGTAGAAGAATCAATGAGAAAAGAAAAATCAAGATAACACACACAGAAAATTGTGAGAGATCTGCCTTTGCAATGGAGGGAAGTAATAAGCTGGACCCCCCAAAAATGTAGATTATCTTTTATCTGCATAGTGTTTCCTTTTTCAAAATACATGTCAATGAATAAATTTCATAAATGTGATGCACTGGTAAATCATATTAATACATTTAATATTTTATATATTTAAAGCATAAAATAAAAAATTATTTACAATAGTAATTGGTTATTATTTTGATTAATACTCTGTTAAATGTCAGTAAAAACTGACACATTTCTTTCATAAAATTGGAAACTGGAAAAGAGAATCTCTTTCTCAATACTTTAGGAATGGGGAAAGGATTCCCTATCTAATAAATGGTGCTGGGAAAACTGCATAGCCATATGCAGAAAACTGAAACTGGACCCCTTCCTTACATCTTATACAAAAATTAACTCAAGATGAATATAAGACTTAACTATAAAACCCAAAACCATAAAAACCCTAGAAGACAACGTAGGCAATAGCATTCAGGACATCGGCATGGGCAAAGATTTTATGATGAAATTGCCAAAAGCAACTGCATCTAAAGCTAAAATTGACAAATGGCATCTAATTAAAGAGCTTCCGCACAGCAAAAGAAATTATCAATCATCAGAGCGAAGAGGTGACCTACAGAACGGGAGAAAATTTTTGCAGTCTACCCAATTGACAGAGGTCTAATATCCAGAATGTACAAAGAAGTTAAACAAATTTACAAAAAAGAAAAGCCCCATCAAAAAGTGGGCAAAACATGAACAGACATTTCTCAAAAGGAGACATTTATGTGGCCAATAAACATGAAAAAACTCAACATCACTGATCATTAGAGAAATGAAAATCAAAACCCCAATGAGATACCATCTCAGGCCACTCAGAATGGTGATTATTAAAAAGTCAGGAAACAACCGATGCTGGTGAAGCAGTGGAAAAATAGGAAAGCTTTTACACTGTTGGTGGGAATGTAAATTAGTTCAACCATTGTAGAAGACAGTGTGGCAATTCCTCAAGGATCTAGAACCAGAAATACCATTTGACCCAGCAATCCCATTCCTGAGTATATACCCAAAGGAATATAAGTCATTCTATTATGAAAATACATGAACGTGTATGGTTATTGCAGCACTATTTACAATAGCAAAGACACAAAACCAACCCAAATGCCCATCAATGATAGACCGGATTTAAAAAAATTGTGCTTAAAACCTAGGTGATGCGTTGATAGGTGCAGCAAACCACCATGGCATACCTATGTAACAAATCTGCACGGTCTGCACATGTATTCCGGAACTTAAAGCAAAATCAAAAAGAAAGAAAAAGAAAGAAAGAAAGAAAGGAAGGAAGGAAGGAAGGAAGGAAGGAAGGAAGGAAGGAAGGGAAAGAAAGAAAGGAAGGAAGAGAAAGAAGAGAGAGAACGTTGGTTAAAATCAGCTGAAAATACAACATGAACCAAGGAAATTCAGAGAGCAGGAGATGGTTGTGTATAATTGAGGAAAAAAGAGATTAATAAGTATTAAAGAAATCCCAATACAAAATTTACACATCAGGTATAAATAACAATAACTTATTTTACATTGAAATTCCATTCTGCTTGCATATATATTTTTTAGGCAGCCTAAAAAAACAGAATTCTATCATGAATTCTAGAGAGGCTGAAAAATTGTCTCACTTCATTTCAAATTGCTACTTATATTCAGTCAGGAAATGGTGGCTTGTACAAATACCTGACAGAGGAGCAGCATCTAGAGTGAAGGGCAGAATACACGTGTTGATGGTTAACTGATTCTGACACCTGGCACATTTGTTTCCTGGCTCTCAGAATCCCAGAGTACAATCCCATATGAAGATACTCTCCTAAACTTAAGTAAAATATACAACTTTGCTGGTTCTGAGAGCTGACACACTTTCCTCTTTCCTCCCTGCTTTTCTGTATCCCATTTTTTCACTCCCATATCACATTAGTTTCCTTCCTCTTCCTCTAGAATGCGCACTGTGCTCTCTTCTTCATTCATCATTAGCCTGCACTGCCTCTTCTTACAGCTGTTTTCAGTTCTCTTGTGGGTTTTACCCATCACTTTCCCCTTAAGAGTACAAAATCACAAATTAAAGCAGAAGTTCAGTCAAAGTTCGAGGTTTTTCAGAAGCTCTTTTATAAAATACTTTTTCCTTTCTTATGATGAATATTTCTGTAAAACACGGAATGTCGCTGTTACAATGACATAACAGTAGCTTAGCAAAAAAGGAAATAAAAGGCAGGTTCCATTTTACTTTGAGACGATTACAACATTTACAGGGAAAGAGAGCCCCCAACTGGTCAAAATGCACCAAGACAACAGCCAAGTCTGTGGAGCGAAGGCTGTGAATGCAGAAGTAGGACTCCTGGCAGGAGATTTATCTTCATAGCTAAAAAGAGGCTCTTTCCAAGAAAGAACTATCACAGTACTGGAATTAGCCCATTTCCTTAACTTTCGTATCTTAGACAGAGAAAATACTCCCAGCTTCAGGCAGGACATCTCCTCTTGGGGCAACGGACAGCTATGGGGAAGAGAAAGGGTCAGGATATGTCCCTTTCCTCCAGCCTGCCCAGCCTCCCCAGGGCCTCCTAACTTATCCCTTCCTCTATGGATTGTCCTAGACTAGGAATTAGAACAGCCGGCCAATCTGGGTGTAGAACTTCAAGGGAATTTGACTTGTGGTCTCTCTATCAAGATTGTGGAAGTTTTCATAGACAATATCCTGAAATATATTTTCCAAGTTGTTTGTTTTCTCCCGGTCTCTTTTAAGGATCTGAGTGATTCCTAGATTTGGCCTCTTTATAATGTTCCCTATTTGTTGGAGGTTTTGTTCATTGCTTTTCATTCTTTTTTCTTTATTTTTGTCTGACTGTCTTATTTCAGAGAGCCAGTCTTCAAGTCCTGAGATTCTGTCCTCAGCTTGGTCTATTCTGCTATTAATACTTGTGATTGCATTGTGAAATTCTTGTAGTGTGTACATCTACTAGGTCTGTTAGGTTCTTTTTCCTACTGGCTATTCTGTCTGTCAACTCCTCTATCCTTTGATTGTGATTCTTAGTTTCCTTGGTTTAGGTATTACCGTTTTCCTGAATCTCAATGAAATTCCTTTCTATCCATATGCTGGATTATACTTCTGTCATTTTAGCTAACTCATTTTAGTTAAGAACCCTTGTTGGAAAACTAGTGTGATTATTTGGAGGACATAAGATGCTCTGTCCATTGGCGTTACTGTAGTTCTTGCATTGGTTCTTTCTTATCTCTGCATATGGGAGTGTAGCTTGAGTTCAATCAATAAACAAACTTATTTTCTGGCTGTGTTCACAGGGGCATAGCTTTGTGCAGGGTCTTTATTTGTAGCTGACTTGTCTTTGGTTGAATGAGGGTATGTTAGTGAGATTTTTTAGTGTTGAAGCTTTGGGCATGACCTAGTAGGTGACTCTTAAGTGCAGTGGTCAGTTGTCAGGCTCTTGCTCAGTCATGTGTCTCCCCTACATTTCCTCACGGTTGCAGCCATGCTCTGTCTCAATGCTTTGAAAGCTTGGGCTCCTCTCCCACTTGAGTGCTGACTGTAGCTTGTATCTTGGCACTCCCAGGCTGCACACAACAGCTCTGAGGTGATCTCAGGGTTAATGTTTTCTCCCCACCTTGGAGGCATCGAAGGAAGGGACCTGGTAGTAGTTTTAACTGAGGGACTTTTGCTTGTCTCCTGGGGGCTCCACCCCAGAGATGCAGGTGAGCAATCACTCAGTGCATTCAGCCTGGGATGGGGGTGTCTGTGCTGTGGGCCCAAGCCAGGGGTTCCCTGCCTGGTGATGTGAGGGGTGGGTGGTTGACCAATGGGAGACAGACTGGTCTCCTCTCTTGGGTTGACTGCAGCTTGTTGGAGGTATGGATAAAGCACTTGGGGTCTCTGCTGCTTCATTAGCTCCAAGGTAGCTGGGGTAGTGCCACTGCAGAGGCAGTGATAGACAGGCTTTCTGTTGCCCCTGGAGTCTCCACCTCCAAGAAATGTGAAGCCATGTCAATGGGAGTGTTTAGCCAGAGGGGTTGGGTGGCTGCACTGCTGGTGTACGCTTGGGGCTTCACATTTTGGGAAACAGAAGGCGGCAATCTTACCAGGAGTAGAGACTGTTCTCCTCACCATATGGTAACTGCAGTGTGCTGTAAGTTCAGGTGACTGCAGCATGCTGCAAGCCTGTAAACAAAGAGTTTCAGACTCTTTGTTTCTTCCCCAGACCCAAGGCAGCAGGGATAAAACTGCTGCTGTGGCAGTGGCAGAGGTAGGATGGCTCTGGGACCTCTACCCAGGGAAACTCCAGGCAACTACCAGTGGATGTGCTCAGCCATGGGTAGGGTGACTGTTTTGCAGTCATGGGCTGGGGGCCCTGCCTCCTGAAGAATAGGGATGGGGATTCTCAGGGAAGAGGGGCTGGACTCCTCTTCATATGGTGGCTATGATGTGCTGGAGGTGCCATTGTAGTGATTAGGCCCTTTGTTCCGTCCCCAGCCAGAGGGCTCCTGGGGCTGTCCCACTGCAACAGTATTGGTGAAGGGGTTGTGGGTTGACTGTGAGATTTCTTCCTTGGAGAAATGCTGGACTGCCTGATGAGGCAGGGGAAGGGTGCCTGTGCTGGAGTCTCTGGTCAGGTGGTTCTGCCCACTGAGGAGAGGTGACAACCAGGAACTGTGTGGAGAACAGTGTGGCCACTCTTCTGTGAGGCAGTTGCTCTGTGTTGGGGATCTGGACCAGCCGCCATTCCCTGCAGACTCTCCAGAGCCTGGAGACAGCAAGGGCAAGAGCTGTGAGAAAGCAAAGATTGCAACCCACCATTTTCACTGGGAGCTCTGTTCCAGGGAGTTGCAGAGCTGCCATTGGCTCAATAGCCTCAGCTGGTGGCTGCAGACCCAGGCCTGGCAGACCCACCCAGTGAGGAGATAGGGGATCACGGACCCACATAACACACAGTCTGGCCACTTTTCCATAGGGTTGCTGCAATATGCTGGGGGTCCAATCCAAACCATAGTCACCTCACATTTTTCAGTACCTGAAGATATCAACAGTGAAGGCTATGAAACAATGAAGATGGGGGCTGCCCCTCCCTCTGGGAGCTCTGTTCCAGAGAGGTACAACCTGTTGCCTCCTGCAACATACCTCCAGGAGGTGGCTGGAGACCCAGGTGGGGATATCCCGCCCACTGAGGAGAAACAGCATCAGGGACTCAGGTGAAAAAAGTCTGGCCACTTTTTCGTAGAGCAGCTGTGCTGTGCTGGGGGTCTGCTGCTACCCCCAGCACAAAAGAATGGCATTTGCAAGAATGGCTAAGGCTGCTAAACAGCAACAATGGCAACCTACCCTTCCCTTTGGGAGTGCCATCCCAGGGACATTCGAAATTGCTGCCCACGAGAAAACAGCGGTGGCGGTGACTGGAGACCCCAGTGGGGAGATTCCACCCAGTGAAAAGAAACAGGATTTGGGATTGACATGAATAAGCAATCTGACTTCTCTGTAGAGCTGCTGGGCTCTGCTGGGTGGCTGCTCCACTCCCTAGCTGCCTTGGGCTCCCTAGAACCCAAAGGCTCCAATACCTAAGGCTGTGAAACAGCAAAGATGGCAGCCCACACCCTGCTGCTGTGAGCTCCATGTCAGGGAGGTATGAGGCTGCTACCAGTGGCTGGCTGGATTCCCAAGCCAGTGGGTCTTACCCTGAGACAGGCCATGGAAGGTGGGCCTGCCACTTGTCACTGCCCAGCCCCCTGGATGAAACCCCTTTCCTAGGGGTATGTACAGGGGTCTAGCCTCCTGCTTGGCTGGAGTTATAGCTTCTTTTGTGGGGAAGCCTGGCTATCTAAGTTTCCAGGGTACCCATGCATGCCTGAGCAGCTGCTCTGCTGAAACCCTATGTAGCCCTGCATGTCAGACTGAAGGCCCTGGTAGATTGGGTTCACTAGGAGATCTCCTGACCTGAGGATTGCAAAGATCTGTGGGAGAAGCATGGGTCCCCAGGGCTGCTCACTTACTCACCACTTCCCTGGGCAGGAGAGGCTCCCCTGGCTCTGTGTTACTCCTGGGTAGGCAGTTGTCCTGCCTTGCTTTGCTCTGTTCTCCATTGGTCAAGTTGTTTTCTTGAGTCCCAGTGTGTGTACCTGGATATTTCAGTTGAAGGTGCTATATTTACTCACCCCTTCCATTTCTCTCCACGAGAGTGGCACACACTAGCAGCTTCTAGGTGGCCATCTTGGCCAACCCTGAAAACTATTTGTTTCCAACTATAAGCCACGCATAAAAAGAATGCCTTGAGAGAACCTGAAGTCCAAGGTTCATCCAGACCCCAGCTCAGCTAGGCCAGCAGCACCCTCGTTTCCCAATGGTCCTACTGCTTCTTCTACTGGTGGCCCTGCTGCTTTGCCACTGTGGCCCTGTTGGATCTCTGGGCTTTGACCTGCCTCAGAACCATGGCCTACTTAGCAGGAACATCTTGGCACTTCTGGGCCAAATGTGGAGAATCTCCACTTTCTTGTGTCTCAAGGAGAGAAGAGACTTCAGGTTCCCCCTGGAGATGTGGATGGCAGCCATTTGCAGAAGGCCCAGGCCCTGTCTGTCCTCCATGAGATGCTTCAGCAGATCTTCAGACTCTTCCCCACAGAGCGCTCCTCTGTTGCCTAGAACAAGACCCTCCTGGACCAGCTCCACACTGGATTTCAACAGCAGCTAGAATGCCCGGAGTCTTGCTTAGGGCAGGCAACAGGAGAGGAAGAATCTGTAGGGGTGATTGGGGCCCTACACTGGCCTTGAGGAGGTACTTCCAGGGAATCTATGGGAATCTAGAGAATCTACCTGAAAGAGAAGAAATACAGTGACTGTGCTTGGGAGGTTGTCAGAGGTGAATCATGAAATCCTTCTCTTCATCAACAAACTTCCAAGGACTGAGAAGTAAGGATGAAGACCTGGGGTCTGCTCCAGTCTTTTTTATTTTCTTCCTCTTCCTAGCTATGTGTTTATTTCTTCTTTTTCTAGTTCCTTAACTTGTAAAGTTAGTTCATTGGTTTGAGGGCTTTCTTCTTTTTTAATATAAGCTTTTACAGCTTTCAATTTCCCCTTTAGCTCTGTTTTCACTGCATCACATACGTTTTGGTATGTAGTGTTTTCATTTTCATCTGTCTCAAGATATTTTCTAAGTTCCCCCCTGGTCATTTTTTATTTTTTTACTATACTTTAAGTTCTAGAGTAAATATGCTCAACATGCGAGTTTCTTACATAGGTATACATGTGCCATGTTGGTTTGCTGCACCCATTAACTTGTCATTTACATTAGGTATTTCTCCTCTTACAGGTTTATCACATTTAGACATACATTTGTTTTCTTTTTGTTCCCATAAATTAAGATGAAAAATCAGAACACTTTTACCTTCTAGGAAACGTGAAGTGAGAAATATAAATATATTTGCTACTGTGAATGCTACATAGAACCATTGTATAGTCCATTTAAAAATTTTATTTGTATTCTTTCATTGACACTAACCTGAATATGAAAGTGAAAGAAATCAAAGTATAGTAAAACAAATTTTCACAGTAAAATACAACATAAAAAATGAATATGCAAAAATTCCCAATACAATCTCAAGTGAACAAAGGAAAAGTACTCTCTCCCCGAGTGTTTCAAAGACTAAGAATAATAACTTGGGCAAAATTACCTGGTATACTCAGGGTCTAATAAAAGGATGAGCCTAAAATTCAATAAAAATGTGTTCACTGGATAAACTACTAAATCAATGTACAAAATATACATTTCTGAAATGAAAGCTCCTCTAATATGGAAACCCCTATGCACATTTCACAATGTAGAATATTTTAATTGTTCAATGATATAAAGAATTTAACTGAATCATTTAAAATAATGAATAATAAAATGTGTTTGGTTATTTTCTAAAATCGATCCATTTCATAATCTCTACCTCTATATAAACAGGCTGATTTTCTACCAGTGTCATCTAAAGATTATCATGTGATTTGAAGCTGAAACTTATAAATGATGGAAAAGTGATCTCACAAGTATTTACATTTCACATACACATTCTGGGGATTTGATCCAGGGAAGGAAAGCTGTAGGATTATTTGGTGGACAGAGAATATTATTCCCTCCTTTTGGGAATAGCAAATTGTCCGATTGCTATAAACTCGGTGAATTGGAGAGTTTGAATTTTGATATGTGACTCTGTGTTTGACACCAGGCTAGTTATTTTCTATTATAACAAAGTAGAGGACGGATTAGAGATGAAGTCATAAACAGTTAATATAGTGCGAGGCAAAGGATGATACTATGCTGCTCTTGCATCTTGAATCCCCGGATCTACATGCACCTTAAAAAACTAGATCCCCAGTGGTTTTAGCAGTAAACTAAATGAGCATTATTGATTTTTAGTAAAAGCTGAATGGAAATTTTTGTCATTGTCTGTTAGAATCCCAGCAAATATGGCCATGATGAAGAAAAATAGCTTCATTCTTGAACACTTTCCAGTAGAAGAAAAAATGAGAAACTAGTAAAAACTCCACCTCCTAAATGGCTGATTTGCTAAAACAGACCTCATTCCATTTAAGGACTCAGTATCTATAGGGCCGAGGCAAACTAACTTTGCCAGAGTTCAGGACCACTCTGAAAGTTAATTCTTTACATAATCATATTCAATATTTATAAATTTATGAATTTAGAACAAAGATGGTCTTTTTTATTTGATAAGAATTGACTTGGATAGGAACTTCTGAAAACCTTTAGGGAATATGAACTTCAGTGAAAAATGCCAAAAATGATTTAATTGATAACATTTTCTAAGTCACATATGTTTATTGGAATGATATTTCTTCTAAGGGTACAAAAATTAGTTCTCGTAGTGTAAACAACTCTGACATATTACAATAGTTTGTGACTCCCCAACAACTCTATCCAGCAAAATTTCTTTGCTTAACATACATCTTTCTCATTGGGTTTTCTTGTGTATGATATGAGAAGCACTGGTATTGAGTTCATGAAGATAAACAAAATATTTGTAAGATCAGTGTTAGAAACCTATGGCAAATAGATGGCTGTGATTGAAGGACTTTTCGTCCATTTTTTGCTGGATCTTAAAGTCTCATCACAATATGTGGCTTTAACCTGCATATCTTTGGGCTGACATTGATTATCTTATGGTTATTAGTTATGTTTGATCCTCAGTTCTTCAGGATGTTTTGTAGACTTTGAGGATTAAATGCAAATAGCTCATATTATATGATTTATTTCTACTAAAGTTATTCAACACATCTACATTTATGTCAAGTGCTGAAAAGAAAAAAGTGTTGGCAATATCTGGATGAAAACTGCAGCTAGTAAACTTTAAAAATTATTTTCTCATATACAGCAAAACTCAAAGCTTCATAGACTAGGGGAGAAATTTTTAAAAATTATTGATTCATATTTTTAGCAGTTTTGAATTATTAGGTATGTAATTATATTCATATTACTAATGTGTATTTATATAGATTTTTCTTTTGCATATGTATTTGATACAAAATTTACATGAACAAATTACATGAGAAGTTATTCCACAAATATACTTCTCAAATTAAGTTAAATGTCAATAGCTTTTAAACTTAGATTTTAGTTTAACTTTTCTGTCATTAACTTTACTTTAAATAAAAAGAGCAAACTTTATAGTTCTTATCTGTGAAGTAGAGGTATATGTAGTATACCTAAATAGATATGCCAAATCTATGTTATTAAAATTTTATGAAGATTTCAATTAGAAAAAAATACCATAAAAGGCTTTGAGTGCAGGGGAAAAATAGGCAATGATGAAAAAAAATGAAAAACATTGTTAAACACATGTAGAGAATGCATAAAGAAAGCAAAAACAGAGAGAGAAAGTGAAACAAGGGCATTTAGAAAATGGAAATTAGTATGTTCACTATTTAAGACCTATGCACAGAGCAAAGTCTTCAGAAAACCTAGAGGCCAAGGTTCAAGGTGACCCATCTCAAGTAGCCTAGCGATATTTGCAACATCCCAATGGCCCTGTCCTTTTCTTTACTGATGGCCGTGCTGGTGCTCAGCTACAAATCCATCTGTTCTCTGGGCTGTGATCTGCCTCAGACCCACAGCCTGGGTAATAGAAGGGCCTTGATACTCCTGGCACAAATGGGAAGAATCTCTCCTTTCTCCTGCCTGAAGGACAGACATGACTTTGAATTTCCCCAGGAGGAATTTGATGGCAACCAGTTGCAGAAGGCTCAAGCCATCTCTGTCCTCCATGAGATGATCCAGCAGACCTTCAATCTCTTCGGCACAAAGGACTCATCTGCTGCTTGGGAACAGAGCCTCCTAGAAAAATTTTCCACTGAACTTTACCAGCAACTGAATGACCTGGAAGCCTGTGTGATACAGGAGGTTGGGGTGGAAGAGACTCCCCTGATGAATGAGGACTCCATCCTGGCTGTGAAGAAATACTTCCAAAGAATCACTGTTTATCTCACAGAGAAGAAATACAGCCCTTGTGCCTGGGAGGTTGTCAGAGCAGAAATCATGAGATCCTTCTCTTTTTCAACAAACTTGCAAAAAAGATTAAGGAGGAAGGATTGAAAACTGGTTCAACATGGAAATGATCCTCATTGACGAATACATCATCTCACACTTTCATGAGTTCTTCCATTTCAAAGACTCACTTCTATAACCACCACGAGTTGAATCAAAATTTTCGAATGTTTTCAGCAGTGTAAAGAAGCGTCGTGTTTACCTGTGCAGGCACTAGTCCTTTACAGATGACCATGCTGATGTCTCTGTTCATCTATTTATTTAAATATTTATTTATTTAATTATTTTTAAGATTTAAATTATTTTTTATGTAATATCATGTGTACCTTTACATTGTGGTTAATGTACCAATATATGTTCTTCATATTTAGCAAATATATTAATTTCCTTTTTCATTAAATTTTTACTCTACAAAATTTCTTGTGTGTGCTTATTCTTTAAGATAAAATGCCAAGCCTGACTTTACAATCTGACTTAAAAATAGATGATTTAATTAACTCACCTATCATAATTTTATTCAAGTTATAAAAAAATACATTTTTCTGTACCTGGTTATATGTTGCCTTCAGGAAATAAATGTGAACATAAAATATACAGTCCCTGTTCTCTTGTATCTTTGATTTTTGTCAGGAAAGAAATCTAAAAACAATAATAATGCTGAATTAATATCAGTTATGCTATCTGCTATAATGTGAGGAAGTAAAAAAAAACAATGAATTCCTCTTAGCAGAAGGTAGATTGAGACATATCTGGAAATGAAAGCAGAGATATTCTCTGTAAACTGACTTTCAACACGTAATTGAAAATGTACATTGTCAGTCAGATATATGAGTTTTGAGTTTCCAAGGAATACGATATCTGGAAGTTCATAACTGGCAATGGAAAGGCCAAAAATGAAGGCTGTCATGTGGGGAGCAAGTGGAGAGGGAAAAAAAGACTTAAACTGGATTCTGAGGACCTTCCACCATTAAAGTGGGGGAACAGAAGAGACACAAAGAAAACAGAGGTGGAATACCTTAACATTAGAAGGACGAGAGGGAATGGTGATAAACGTGGATTTAGAAAATAAATGTGCTTAGAAAAAGAATAAATAGACTTATGGAAAATGTGAATTAAAACTGAGGACTATAGCAAGAAAACAGATGGGAGTGCAGAGCTTACTGAGAGCTGGATTGATAGAATTAACCAGCAGAAGCCATATTGGGGTAGACAGAAGAGTGAATCAGAAAAGAAAAATCAAGATAACACATATAGAAAATTGTGAGAAATCTGCCTTTGCAATGGTGGCAAGTAATGAGGTTGGACCCCCAAAAAATGTGGATTATCTTTTATCCGCATAGTGTTTCCTTTTTCAAAATATATGTCACTGAATAAATTTCACAAATGTGATGCATTGGTGAATCATATTAATACATTTAATAATTTATATATTTAAAGCATAAAATGTAAAATCATTTACAATAGTAATTGATCATTATTTTGATTAATACTCTGTTAAATGTCAGTAAACACTGACACAGTTCTTTCATAAAATAAAATCGGAAACGAGAAAAGAGAATCTCTTTCTCAATACTTTAGGAACGGGGAAAGGATTACCTATTTAATAAATGGTGCTGGGAAAACTGGATAGCCATAGGCAGAAAATTGAAACCCCTTCCTTACACCTTATACAAAAATGAACTCAAGATGGATTAAACACGTACATGTAAAACCCAAAACCATAAAAACTCTAGAGAAAACATAGGCAATAACATTCAGGACATCGGCATGGGCAAAGATTTTATGATGAAATCGCCAAAAGCAACTGCAACCAAAGCTAAAATTGACAAATGGCATCTAATTAAAGAGATTCTGCACAGCAAAAGAAACTATCAATCACCAGGGCGAACAGGCAACATTAAGAATGAGAGAAAATTTTTGCAGTCTACCCAATGGACGGAGCTCTAATATCCAGAATGTACAAAGAACTTAAACAAATTTGCACACACAAAAAAGCCCCATCATAAAGTGGGCAAAGGACGTGAACAGACACTTCTCAAAAGCAGACATTTATGCGGCCAATAAACATGAAAAGAGCTCAACATCACTGATCATTAGAGAAATGCAAATCAAAACCGCAATGAGATACCATCTCATGCCACTCAGAATGGCGATTACTAAAAAGTCAGGAAACAACAGATGCTGGTGAAGCTGTGGAAAAATAGGAAAGCTTTTACACTGTTGGTGAGAATGTAAATTAGTCCAACCATTGTGGAAGACAGTGTGGCGATTCATCAACGATCTAGAACCAGAAATACCATTTGACCCAGCAATCCCATTCCTGAGTATATACCCAAAGGAATATAAATCATTGTATGATAAAAATACATGCATGTGTATGTTTATTGCAACACTATTTACAATAGCAAAAAAAGGAAACCAACCCAAATGCCCATCAGTGATAGAATGGATTAAAAAAAACATTGTGCTTAAAACCTAGGTGACGAGTTGACAGGTGCAGCAAACCACAATTGCACAGGTATAACTATGTAACAAATCTGCACATTCTGCCCATGTATTCCGGAATTTAATGCAAAATCAAAAGAAAGAAAGAAAAAGAAAGAAAGACAGAAAGAAAGAAAGAAAGAAAGAAAGAAAGAAAGAAAGAAAGAAAGAAAGAAAGAAAGAAAGAAAGAAAGAAAGAAAGGAAGGAAGGAAGGAAGAAAGAAAGAAAGAAGAGAGAAAGAAAAAGAAAGAAAGAAAGAGAGAGAAAGAAAGAAAGAAAGAGAGAAAGAAAGAAAGAAGGAAAAGAAAAGAAAAGAAAGATAGAAAGAAAGAAAGAAAGAAAAAGAAAGAAAGAAGGAAGGAAGGAAAGAAGGAAGGAAAGAGTTGGTCAAAATCAGCTGAAAATACAACATGAACCAAGGAAATTCAGAGAGCAGGAGATGGTTGTGTATAATTGAGGAAAAAAGGAGATTAATAAGTATTAATGAAATCCTAACACAAAATTTACCCATCAGGTATAAATAATAAGAACTTATTTTACATTGAAATTCCATTCTGCTTGTATATATTGTTTTTAGGCAGCGTAAAACAACAGAATTCTGTCATGAATTCTAGAGAGGCTGAAAAGTTGTCTCACCTCATTTCAAAGTCCTACTTATATTCAGTCAGGAAATGGTGGCTTGTATAAATACCTGACAGAGGAGCAGCATCTAGATTGAAGTGCAGAATACACGTGTAGATGGTTAACTGATTCTGACACCTGGCACATTCATTTCCTGGCTCTCAGAATTCCAGAGTACACTCCCATATGAAGTTACTCTCCTAATCTTAAGTAAAGTATACATCTTTGCTGGTTCTGAGAGCTGACACACTTTCCCCTTTCCTCCCTGCTTTTCTATATCCCATTTTTCACTCCCATATCACATTAGTTTCCTTCCTCTTCCTCTAGAATGCGCACTGTGCTCTCTTCTTCACTCATCATTAGCCTACACTGCCTCTTCATACAGCTGTTTTCAGTTCTCTTGTGGGTTTTACCCATCACTTTCCCCTT
The DNA here is from genome assembly GCF_028885655.2 of Pongo abelii. NCBI lineage: Eukaryota > Metazoa > Chordata > Mammalia > Primates > Hominidae > Pongo > Pongo abelii. The sequence continues at coordinate 36,901,626 of NC_071998.2, forward strand.
AAGAGTACAAAATCACAAATTAAAACAGAAGTTCAGTGAAAGTTCTAGGTTTTTCAGAAGCTCTTTTATAAAACACTCTCTTTCCTTTCTTATGATGAATATTTCTGTAAAACAGGGAATGTCGCCATTACAATGACATAACAGTCGCTTAGCAAAAAAGGAAATAAAAGGCAGGTTCCATTTTACTTTGAGACGATTACAACATTTACAGGGAAAGAGAGCCCCCAACTGGTCAAAATGCACCAAGACAGCAGCCAAGTCTGTGGAGAGCAGGCTGTGAATGCAGAAGTAGGCCTCCTGGCAGGAAATTTATCTTCATAGCTAAAAAGAGGCTCTTCCCAAGAAAGAACTATCACGGTACTGGAATTAGCCCATTTCCTTAACTTTTGTATGTTAGAGAGAGAAAATACGCCCAGCTTCAGGCATGACATGTCCTCTTGGGGCAAGGGACAGCTATGGGGAAAGAGAAAGGGTCAGGATGTGTCCCTTTCCTCCAGCCTGCCCAGCCTCCCCGGGGCCTCCTAACTTATCCCTTCACCTATGGATTGTGCTAGACTAGGAATTAGAACAGCCGGCCAATCTCAGTGTAGATATTCAAGGGAATTTGACTTTTGGTCTCTCTATCAAGGTTGTAGAAGTTTTCATAGATAATATCCTAAAATATACCTTCCAAGTTGTTTGCCTTCTCCCTGTCACTTTGAAGGATGCAACTGATTCCTATTTGGCTTCTTTATAAAGTCCCCTATTTCTTGGAGGTTTTGTTCATTGCTCTTCATTCTTTTTTCTTTATTTTTATCTGACTGTCTTATTTCAGAGAGCCAGTCTTCAAGTCCTGAGATTCTGTCCTCAGCTTGGTCTATTCCGCTGTTAATACTTGTGATTGCATTGTGAAATTCTTGTAGTGTGTACATCTACTAGGTCCGTTAGGTTCTTTTTCATACTGGCTATTTTGTCTGTCAGCTCCTCTATCCTTTGATTGTGATTCTTAGTTTCCTTGGTTTAGGTTTTACCGTTTTCTTGAATTTCAGTGAAATTCCTTTCTGTCCATAATCTGAATTACATTTCTGTCATTTTAGCTAACTCATTTTGGTTAAGAACCCTTGTTGGAGAACTAGTGTGATTATTTGGAGGACATAAGATACTCTGTCCATTTGAGTTACCAGAGTTCTTGCATTGGTTCTTTCTCATCTCTGCATATGGCAGTGTAGCTTGAGTTCAGTCAATAAATAGACTTCAGTTCAGGATGTGTTCACAGGGCTGCAGCTTTGTGCAGGGTCTTTATTGTAGCTGACTTGTCTTTGGTTGAATGAGGGTATGTTAGTGAGACTTTTTAGTGTTGAAGCTTTGGGCATGACCTAGTAGGTGACTCTTAGGTGTAGTGGTCAGTTGTCAGGCTCTTGCTCAGTCATGTGGCTCCCCTATATTTCCTCACAGTTGCAGCCGTGCTCCTTCTCAATGCTATGAAAGTGTGGGCTCCTCTCCCACTTGAGTGCTGACTGTAGCTTGTATCTTGGCACTCCCAGGCTGCACACAACAGCTCTGGGGTGATCTCAGTCTTAATGTTTTCTCCCCACCTTGGAGGCATCGAAGGAAGAGACCTTAGTAGTAGTTTTAACTGAGGGTCTTTTGCTTGTCTCCTGGGGGCTCCACCCCAGAGATGCAGGTGAGCAATCACTCAGCGCATTCAGCCTGGGATGGGGGTGTCTCTGCTGTGGGCCCAAGCCAGGGGTTCCCTGCCTGGTGATGTGAGGTGGGGGGTGGTTGACCAATGGGAGACAGACTGGCTTCTTCTCTTGGGTTGACTGCAGCTTGTTGGAGGTATGGATAAGGCACTTGGGGTCTCTGCTGCTTCATTAGCTCCAAGGTAGCTGGGGTAGTGCCACTGCAGAGGCAGTGATAGACAGGCTTTCTGTTGCCCCTGGAGTCTCCACCTCCAAGAAATGTGAAGCCATGTTCATGGGAGTGTTTAGCCAGAGGGGTTGGGTGGCTGCACTGCTGGTGTACGCTTGGGGCTTCACATTTTGGGAAACAGAAGGCGGCAATCTTACCAGGAGTAGAGACTGTTCTCCTCACCATATGGTAACTGCAGCGTGATGTAAGTTCAGGTGACTGTGGCATGCTGTTAAGTTTGTAAACAAAGAGCTTCAGACTCTTTGTTTCTTCCCCAGACCCAAGGCAGCAGGGATAAAACTGCTGCTGTGGCAGTGGCAGAGGTAGCATGGCTCTGGGACCTCTACCCAGGGAAACTCCAGGCAACTACCAATGGCTATGCTCAGCCATGGGTAGGGTGACTGTTTTGCAGTCATGGGCTGGGGGCCCTGCCTGCTGAAGAATAGGGATGGGGATTCCCAGGGAAAAGGGGCTGGACTCCTCTTCGCATAGTGGCTATGATGTGCTGGAGGTGGGAGTGTAGTGACTAGGCCCTTTGCTCCTTCCCCAGCCAGAGGGCTCCTGGGGCTGTCCCACTGCAACAGTAGTGGTAAAGGGGTTGTGGGTTGACTGTGGGATTTCTTCCTTGGAGAAATGCTGGACTGCCTGCAGTCCAGAGGTGATGAGGCAGGGGAAGGGTGCCTGTGCTGGAGTCTCTGGTCAGGTGGCCCTGCCCATTGTGGAGAGGTGACAACAAGGAACAGCATGGAGAACAGTCTGTCTACTCTTCTGTGAGGTAGTTGCTCTGTGCTAGGGATCTGGACCAGCCGCTGTTCCCCTCAAACTCTCCAGAGCCTGGTGACAGCAAGGGTAAGAGCTATGAGAGAGCAAAGATGGAAACCCACCCTTCTCACAGGGAATTCTGTTCTAGGGAGTTGCAGAGCTGCTATTGGCTCGATAGTCTCAGCTGGTGGCTGCAGTTCCAGGCCTGGCAGACCCACCCAGTCAGGTGATAGGGGATCAGGGACTCACATAACACACAGTCTGGCCATTTTGCCATAGGGCTGCTGCAATATGCTAGGGGTCCAATCCAGACCATAGTCACCTCGCGTTTTTCAGTTCCTGAAGGTATCAACAGTGAAGGCTATGAAACAGTGAAGATGGGGGCCTGCCCCTCCCTCTGGGAGCTCTGTTCCAGAGAGGTACAACCTGTTGCCTCCTGCAACATACCTGCAGGAGGTGGCTGGAGACCCCAGTTGGGATATCACACCCACTGAGGAGAAATAGCATCAGGGACTCAGGTGAAAAAACAGTTTGGCCACTTTTTGGTAGAGCAGCTGTGCTGTGCTGGGGGTCTGCTACCACCACCAGCACAAAAGAATGGCATTTGCAAGAATGGCTAAGGCTGCTAAACAGCAACAATGGCAATCTACCCTTCCCTTTGGGAGCACCATCCCAGGGACATTGGAAACTGCTGCCCACCAGAAAACAGTGGTGGAGGTGACTGGAGACCCCAGTGGGGCGATTCCACCCAGTGAAAAGAAACAGGATTTGGGATCGATGTGAATAAGCAATCTGACTGCTTCTCTGCAAGAGCTGCTGGGCTGTGCTGGGTGGCTGTTCCAGTCCCTAGCTGCCTTGGACTCCCTAGAACCCAAAGGCTCCAATGCCTGAGGCTGTGAAACAGCAAAGATGGCAGCCCACACCCTGCTGCTGTGAGCTCCATGTCAGGGAGGTATGAGGCTGCTACCAGTGGCTGGCTGGATTCCCAAGCCAGTGGGTCTTACCCTGAGACAGGCCATGGAAGGTGGGCCTGCCACTTGTCACTGCCCAGCCCCCTGGATGAAACCCCTTTCCTAGGGGTATGTACAGGGGTCTAGCCTCCTGCTTGGCTGGAGTTATAGCTTCTTTTGTGGGGAAGCCTGGCTATCTAAGGTTCCAGTGTACCCATGCATGCCTGAGCAGCTGCTCTGCTGAAACCCTATGTAGCCCTGCATGTCAGACTGAAGGCCCTGGTAGACTGGGTTCACTAGGAGATCTCCTGACCTGAGGATTGCAAAGATCTGTGGGAGAAGCATGGGTCCCCAGGGCTGCTCACTTACTCACCACTTCCCTGGGCAGGAGAGACTCCCCTGGCTCTGTGTCATTCCTGGGTAGGCAGTTGTCCTGCCTTGCTTTGCTCTGTTCTCCATTGGTCAAGTTGTTTTCTTGAGTCCCAGTGTGTGTACCTGGATATTTCAGTTGAAGGTGCTATATTTACTCGCCCCTTCCATTTCTCTCCACGAGAGTGGCACACACTAGCAGCTTCTAGGTGGCCATCTTGGCCAACCCTGAAAACTATTTGTTTCCAACTATAAGCCATGCATAAAAAGAATGCCTTGAGAGAACCTGAAGTCCAAGGTTCATCCAGACCCCAGCTCAGCTAGGCCAGCAGCACCCTCATTTCCCAGTAGTCCTACTGCTTCTTCTACTGGTGGCCCTGCTGCTTTGCCACTGTGGCCCTGTTGGATCTCTGGGCTTTGACCTGCCTCAGAACCATGACCTACTTACCAGGAACATCTTGGCACTTCTGGGCCAAATGTGGAGAATCTCCACTTTCTTGTATCTCAAGGAGAGAAGAGACTTCAGGTTCCCCCTGGAGATGTGGATGGCAGCCATTTGCAGAAGGCCCAGGCCCTGTCTGTCCTCCATGAGATGCTTCAGCAGATCTTCAGACTCTTCCCCACAGAGCGCTCCTCTGTTGCCTAGAACATGACCCTCCTGGACCAGCTCCACACTGGATTTCAACAGCAGCTAGAATGCCTGGAGTATTGCTTAGGGCAGGCAACAGGAGAGGAAGAATCTGTAGGGGTGATTGGGGCCCTACACTGGCCTTGAGGAGGCACTTCCAGAATCTATGGGAATCTAGAGAATCTACCTGAAAAAGAAGAAATACAGTGACTGTGCTTGGGAGGTTGTCAGAGGTGAATCATGAAATCCTTCTCTTCATCAACAAACTTGCAAGGACTGAGAAGTAAGGATGAAGACCTGGGGTCTGCTTTAGTCTTTCTTATTTTCTTCCTCTTCCTAGCTATGTGTTTATTTCTTCTTTTTCTAGTTCCTTAACTTGTAAAGTCAGTTCATTGGTTTGAGGGCTTTCTTCTTTTTTAATATAAGCTTTTACAGCTTTCAATTTCCCCTTTAGCTCTGTTTTCACTGCATCACATACGTTTTGGTATGTAGTGTTTTCATTTTCATCTGTCTCAAGATATTTTCTAAGTTCCCCCCTGGTCATTTTTTATTTTTTTACTATACTTTAAGTTCTAGAGTAAATATGCTCAACATGCAAGTTTCTTACATAGGTATACATGTGCCATGTTGGTTTGCTGCACCCATTAACTTATCATTTACATTAGGTATTTCTCCTCTTACATGTTTATCACATTTAGACATACATTTGTTTTCTTTTTGTTCCCATAAATTAAGATGAAAAATCAGACCACTTTTACCTTCTAGGAAAAGTGAAGTGAGAAATATAAATATATTTGCTACTGTGAATGCTACATAGAACCATTGTATAGTCCATTTAAAAATTTTACTTGTATTCTTTCATTGACACTAACCTAAATATGAAAATGAAAGAAATCAAAGTATAGTAAAACAAATTTTCACAGTAAAATACAACATAAAAAATGAATATGCAAAAATTCCCAATACAATCTCAAGTGAACAAAGAAAAAGTACTCTCTCCCCGAGTGTTTCAAAGACTAAGAATAATAACTTGGGCAAAATTGCCTGGTATACTCAGGGTCTAATAAAAGGATGAGCCTAAAATTCAATAAAAATGTGTTCACTGGATGAACTACTAAATCAATGTACAAAATATACATTTCTGAAATGAAAGCTTCTCTAATATGGAAACCCCTATGCACATTTCACAATGTAGAATATTTTAATTGTTCAATGATATAAAGAATTTAACTGAATCATTTAAAATGATGAATAACAAAATGTGTTTGGTTATTTTCTAAAATCGATCCATTTCATAATCTCTACCTCTATATAAACAGGCTGATTTTCTACCAGTGTCATCTAAAGATTATCATGTGCTTTGAAGCTGAAACTTATAAATGATGGAAAAGTGATGTCACAAGTATTTACAGTTCACATACACATTCTGGGGATTTGATCCAGGGAAGGAAAGCTGTAGCATTATTTGGGGGACAGAGACTATTATTCCCTCCTTTTGGGAATAGTAAATTGTCCGATTCCTACAAACTCGGTGAATTGGAGAGTTTGAATTTCGATATGTGACTCTGTATTTGACACCAGGCTAGTTATTTTCTATTATAACAAAGTAGAGGACAGATTAGAGATGAAGTCATAAACAGTTAATATAGTGCTAGGCAAAGGATGATACTATGCTGCTTTTGCAACTTGAATCCCAGATCTACATGCACCTTAAAAAACTAGAATCCCCAGTGGTTTTAGCAGTAAACTAAATGAGCATTATTGATTTTTAGTAAAAGCTGAATGGAAATTTTTGTCATTGTCTATTACAGTCCCAGCAAATATGGCCATGATGAAGAAAAATAGCTTCATTCTTGAACACTTTCCAGTAGAAGAAAAAATGAGAAACTAGTAAAAACTCCACTTCCTAAAAGGCTGATTTGCTAAAACAGACCTCATTCCATTTAAGGACTCAGTATCTATAGGGCCGAGGCAAACTAACTTTGCCAGAGTTCAGGACAACCCTGAATGTTAATTCTTTACATAATCATACTCAGTATTTATAAATTTATGAATTTAGAACAAAGATGGTCTTTTTTATTTGATAAGAATTGACTTGGATAGGAACTTCTGAAAACCTTTAGGGAATGTGAACTTCAGTGAAAAATGCCAAAAATGATTTAATTGATAACATTTTCTAAGTCACATATGTTTATTGGAATGATACTTCTTCTAAGGGTACAAAAAATAGTTCTCGTAGTGTTAACAACTCTGACATACTACAATAGTTTGTGACTCTCCAACAACTCTATCCAACAAAATTTCATTGCTTAATATACATCTTTCTCATTGGGTTTTCTTGTGTATGATATGAGAAGCACTGCTATTGAGTTCATGAAGATAAAATATTTGTAAGATCAGTGTTAGAAACCTATGGCAAATAGATGGCTGTGATTGAAGGACTTTTTGTCCATTTTTTGCTGGATCTTACAGTCTTATCGCAATACGTGCCTTTAACCTGCATATATTTGGGCTGCCATTGACTATCTTATGGTTATTACTTATGTTTGATCCTCACTTCTTCAGGATGTTTGTAGGCTTTGAGAATTTTGTGCAAATAGCTTATATTATATGATTTATTTCTACTGAAGTTATTCAAAACATCTATATTTATGTCAAGTGCCGAAAAGCAAAAAGTATTGGCGATATCTCGATGAATACTGTAGCTAGTGAAGTTTACAAATTATTTTCTCATATAAAGCAAAATTCAAAGCTTCATACGCTAACAGAAAAATTTTTTTAAATTATTGATTCATATTTTTAGGAGTTTTGAATGATTAGGCATGTAATTATATTCATATTATTAAGGTGTATTTATATAGACTTTTAATTTGCATATGTACTTTGATACAAAATTTACATGAACAAATCACATTAAAAGTTATTTCACAAATATACTTATCAAATCAAGTTAAATGTCAATAGCTTTTAAACTTAGATTTTTGTTTAACTTTTCTGTCATTCTTAACTTTACTTTGAATAAAAAGAGCAAACTTGATAGTTCTCATCTGTGAAGTAGAGGTATATGTAGTATACCTAAGTAGATATGCCAAATCTGTGTTATTAAAATTTCATGAAGATTTCAATTAGAAAAAAAAATACCATAAAAGGCTTTGAGTGCAGGGGAAAAACAGGCAGTGATGAAAAAAAATGAAAAACATTGTTAAACACATGTAGAGAATGCATAAAGAAAGCAAAAACGGAGATAGAAAGTGAAACAAGGGCATTTAGAAAATGGAAATTAGTATGTTCACTATTTAAGACCTATGCACAGAGCAAAGTCTTCAGAAAACCTAGAGGCCAAGGTTCAAGGTTACCTATCTCAAGTAGCCTAGCGATATTTGCAACAGCCCAATGGCCCTGTCCTTTCCTTTACTGATGGCCATGCTGGTGCTCAGCTACAAATCCATCTGTTCTCTGGGCTGTGATCTGCCTCAGACTCACAGCCTGGGTAATAGGAGGGCCTTAATACTCCTGGCACAAATGGGAAGAATCTCTCCTTTCTCCTGCCTGAAGGACAGACATGATTTCGGATTCCCCCAGGAGGAGTTTGATGGCAACCAGTTGCAGAAGGCTCAAGCCATCTCTGTCCTCCATGAGATGATCCAGCAGACCTTCAATCTCTTCAACACAAAGGACTCATCTGCTGCTTGGGAACAGAGCCTCCTAGAAAAATTTTCCACTGAACTTTACCAGCAACTGAATGACCTGGAAGCCTGTGTGATACAGGAGGTTGGGGTGGAAGAGACTCCCCTGATGAATGAGGACTCCATCCTGGCTGTGAAGAAATACTTCCAAAGAATCACTGTTTATCTCACAGAGAAGAAATACAGCCCTTGTGCCTGGGAGGTTGTCAGAGCAGAAGTCATGAGATCCTTCTCTTATTCAACAAGCCTGCAAAAAAGAATAAGGAGGAAGGATTGAAAACTGGTTCAACATGGAAATGATCCTCATTGACGAATACATCATCTCACACTTTCATGAGTTCTTCCGTTTCAAAGACTCACTTCTATAACCACCACGAGTTGAATCAAAATTTTCGAATGTTTTCAGCAGTGTAAAGAAGCGTCATGTTTACCTGTGCAGGCACTAGTCCCTTACAGATGACCATGCTGATGTCTCTGTTCATCTATTTATTTAAATATTTATTTATTTAATTATTTTTAAGATTTAAATTATTTTTTATGTAATATCATGTGTACCTTTACATTGTGGTTAATGTACCAATATATGTTCTTCATATTTAGCAAGTATATTAATTTCCTTTTTCATTAAATTTTTACTCTACAAAATTTCTTGTGTGTGCTTATTCTTTAAGATAAAATGCCAAGCCTGACTTTACAATCTGACTTAAAAATAGATGATTTAATTAACTCACCTATCATAATTTTATTCAAGTTATAAAAAAATACATTTTTCTGTACCTGGTTATATGTTGCCTTCAGGAAATAAATGTGAACATAAAATATACAGTCCCTGTTCTCTTGTATCTTTGATTTTTGTCAGGAAAGAAATCTAAAAACAATAATAATGGTGAATTAATATCACTTATGCTGACTGCTATAATGTGAGGAAGTAAGAAAACAATGAATTCCTCTTAGCAGAAGGTAGATTGAAACACATATGGAAAAAATAGCAGAGATATTCTCTGTAAACTGACTTGCAAACATGCAATTGAAAATGTACATTGCAAGTCAGATATATGAGTTTGCAGTGTCCAAGGAATACGATGTCTGGAAGTTCGTAAGTGGTAATGGAAAGGCCAAAAATGAAGGCTGTCATGTGGGGAGCAAGTGGAGAGGGAAAAAAAGACTTAAACTGGATTCTGAGGACCTTCCACCATTAAAGTGGGGGAACAGAAGAGTCACAAAGAAAACAGAGGTGGAATACCTTAACATTAGAAGGACGAGAGGGAATGGTGATAAAAGTGGATTTACAAAATAAATGTGCTTAGGAAAACAATCAATAAACTTATGGAAAATGTGAATTAAAACTGAGCACTACAGCAAGAAAATAGATGGCAATGCAGAGCTTACTGACAGCTGGATTGGTAGAATTAATCAGCAGAAGCCACATTGGGGTAGGTAGAAGAGTGAATCAGAAAAGAAAAATCAAGATAACACATATAGAAAATTGTGAGAAATCTGCCCTTGCAATGGAGGGAAGTAATAACCTGGACCCCCCAAAACTGTGGATTACCTTTTATCTGCATAGTGTTTCCTTTTTCAAAATATATGTCACTGAATAAATTTCATAAATGTGATGCATTGGTAAATCATGTTAATGCATTTAATATTTTATATATTTAAAGCACAAAATATAAAATTATTTACAATAGTAATTGATCATTATTTTGATTACTACTCTGTTAAATGTCAGTAAAAACTGACACATTTCTTTCATAAAATAAAATCAGAAACTGGAAAAGAGAATCTCTTTCTCAATACTTTAGGAATGGGGAAAGGATTCCCTATTTAATAAATGGTGCTGGGAAAACTGGATAGCCGTATGCAGAAAAGTGAAACTGGACCCCTTCCTTACACCTTATACAAAAATTGACTCAAGATGGATCAAACACGTAAGTGTAAAACCCAGAACCATGAAAACCCTAGAAGAAAACGTAGGCAATAGCATTCAGGACATCGGCATGGGCAAAGATTTTATGATGAAATCGCCAAAAGCAACTGCAACCAAAGCTAAAATTGACAAATGGCATCTAATTAAAGAGCTTCTGCACAGCAAAAGAAATTATCAATCATCATGGCGAACAGGCAACTTACAGAATGGGAGAAAATTTTTGCAGTCTACCCAATTGACAGAGGTCTAATATTCAGAATGTACAAATAAGTTAAACAAATTTACAAAAAAAAAAAAAGCCCCATCAAAAGGTGGGCAAAGGACATGAACAGACACTTCTCAAAAGCAGACATTTATGTGGCCAATAAACATGAAAAAAGCTCAACATCACTGATCATTAGAGAAATGAAAATCAAAACCACAACGAGATACCATCCCATGTCACTCAGAATGGCAATTACTAAAAAGTCAGGAAACAACAGATGCTGGTGAAGCTGTGGAAAAATGGGAAAGCTTTTACACTGTTGGCAGGAATGTAAATTAGTTCAACAATTGTGGAAGACAGTGTGGTGATTCATCAAGGATCTAGAACCAGAAATACCATTTGACCCAGCAATCCCTTTCCTGAGTACATACCCAAAGGAATACAAATCATTCTACTATAAAAATACAGGCGCGTGTATGTTTATTGCATCACTATTTACAATAGCAAAGACAGGAAACCAACCCAAATGCCCATCAATGATAGAATGGATTTAAAAAATTGTGCTTCAAATTTTTTAATCCTACAGGAGTTGTAGGATTATTTGGCGGACAGAGACTATTATTCCCTCCTTTTGGGAATAGCAAATTGTCCGATTGCTATAAACTCGGTGAATTGGAGAGTTTGAATTTCGATATGAGACTCTGTATTTGACACCAGGCTAGCTATTTTCTATTACAACAAAGTAGAAGATGGATTAGAGAGGAAGTCATAAACAGTTAATATAGTGCTAGGCAAAGGATGATATTATGCTGCTCTTGCAACTTGAATCCCCAGATCTACATGCACCTTAAAAAACTAGAATCCCCAGTGGTTTTAGCAGTAAACTAAATGAGCATTATTGATTTTTAGTAAAAGCTGAATGGAAATTTTTGTCATTGTCTATTACAATCCCAGCAAATATGGCCATGATGAAGAAAAATAGCTTCATTCTTGAACACTTTCCAGTAGAAGAAAAAATGAGAAACTAGTAAAAACTCCATTTCCTAAAAGGCTGATTTGCTAAAACAGACCTCATTCCATTTAAGGACTCAGTATCTATAGGGCCGAGGCAAACTAACTTTGCCAGAGGTCAGGACCACTCTGAAAGTTAATTCTTTACATAATCATATTCAATATTTATAAATTTATGAATTTAGAACAAAGATGGTCTTTTTTATTTGATAAGAATTGACTTGGATAGGAACTTCTGAAAAGCTTTAGGGAATATGAACTTCAGTGAAAAATGCCAAAAATGATGTAATTGATAACATTTTCTAAGTCACATATGTTTATTGGAATGATAATTCTTCTAAGGGTACAAAAATTAGTTCTCATAGTGTAAACAACTCTGACATATTACAATAGTTTGTGACTCTCCAACAACTCTATCCAACAAAATTTCATTGCTTAACATACATCTTTCTCATTGGGTTTTCTTGTGTATGATATGAGAAGCACTGGTATTGAGTTCATGAAGATAAACAAAATATTTGTAAGATCAGTGTTAGAAACCTATGGCAAATAGATGGCTGTGATTGAAGGACTTTTTGTCCATTTTTTGCTGGATCTTCCAGTCTTATCACAATATGTGCCTTTAACCTGCATATATTTGGGCTGCCATTGATTATCTTATGGTTATTACTTATGTTTGATCCTCACTTCTTCAGGATGTTTGTAGACTTTGAGAATTCAGTGCAAATAGCTTATATTATACGACTTATTTCTACTAAAGTTATTCAAAACATCTATATTTATGTCAAGTGCCGAAAAGCAAAAAGTATTGGCGATATCTGGATGAATACTGTAGCTAGTGAAGTTTACAAATTATTTTCTCATATAAAGCAAAATTCAAAGTTTCATACGCTAACAGAAAAATTTTTTAAAATTATTGATTCATATTTTTAGGAGTTTTGAATGATTAGGCATGTAATTATATTCATATTATTAACGTGTATTTATATAGATTTTTAATTTGCGTATGTACTTTGATACAAAATTTACATGAACAAATCACATTAAAAGTTATTTCACAGATATACTTATCAAATCAAGTTAAATGTCAATAGCTTTTAAACTTAGATTTTTGTTTAACTTTTCTGTCATTCTTAACTTTACTTTGAATAAAAAGAGCAAACTTGATACTTCTTATCTGTGAAGTAGAGGTATATGTAGTATACCTAAATAGATATGCCAAATCTGTGTTATTAAAATTTCATGAAGATTTCAATTAGAAAAAAAATACCATAAAAGGCTTTGAGTGCAGGGGAAAAACAGGCAGTGATGAAAAAAAATGAAAAACATTGTTAAACACATGTAGAGAATGCATAAAGAAAGCAAAAACGGAGGTAGAAAGTGAAACAAGGGCATTTAGAAAATGGAAATTAGTATGTTCACTATTTAAGACCTATGCACAGAGCAAAGTCTTCAGAAAACCTAGAGGCCAAGGTTCAAGGTTACCTATCTCAAGTAGCCTAGCGATATTTGCAACAGCCCAATGGCCCTGTCCTTTCCTTTACTGATGGCCATGCTGGTGCTCAGCTACAAATCCATCTGTTCTCTGGGCTGTGATCTGCCTCAGACCCACAGCCTGGGTAATAGGAGGGCCTTGATACTCCTGGCACAAATGGGAAGAATCTCTCCTTTCTCCTGCCTGAAGGACAGACATGATTTTGGATTCCCCCAGGAGGAGTTTGATGGCAACCAGTTGCAGAAGGCTCAAGCCATCTCTGTCCTCCATGAGATGATCCAGCAGACCTTCAATCTCTTTGGCACAAAGGACTCATCTGCTGCTTGGGAACAGAGCCTCCTAGAAAAATTTTCCACTGAACTTTACCAGCAACTGAATGACCTGGAAGCCTGTGTGATACAGGAGGTTGGGGTGGAAGAGACTCCCCTGATGAATGAGGACTCCATCCTGGCTGTGAAGAAATACTTCCAAAGAATCACTGTTTATCTCACAGAGAAGAAATACAGCCCTTGTGCCTGGGAGGTTGTCAGAGCAGAAGTCATGAGATCCTTCTCTTATTCAACAAGCCTGCAAAAAAGAATAAGGAGGAAGGATTGAAAACTGGTTCAACATGGAAATGATCCTCATTGACGAATACATCATCTCACACTTTCATGAGTTCTTCCATTTCAAAGACTCACTTCCATAACCACCACGACTTGAATGAAAATTTTCGAATGTTTTCAGCAGTGTAAAGAAGCGTCGTGTTTACCTGTGCAGGCACTAGTCCTTTACAGATGACCATGCTGATGTCTCTGTTCATCTATTTATTTAAATATTTATTTATTTAATTATTTTTAAGATTTAAATTATTTTTTATGTAATATGATGAGTACCTTTACATTGTGGTTAATGTAACAATATATGTTCTTCATATTTAGCCAATATATTAATTTCCTTTTTCATTAAATTTTTACTCTACAAAATTTCTTGTGTTTGTTTATTCTTTAAGATAAAATGCGAAGCCTGACTGTACAACCTGACTTAAAAATAGATGATTTCACTAAGTTACCCATCATAATTTTATTCAAGTTATAAAAAAATACATTTTTCTATACCTGGTTATATGTTGCCTTCAGGATATAAACGTGAACATAAAATATACAGTCCCTGTTCTCTTGTATCTTTGATTTTTGTCAGGAAAGAAATCTAAAAACAATAATAATGCTGAATTAATATCACTTATGCTGACTGCTATAATGTGAGGAGTAAGAAAACAATGAATTCCTCTTAGCAGAAGGTAGATTGAAACACATATGGAAAAAAAAGCAGAGATATTCTCTGTAAACTGACTTGCAAACATGTAATTGAAAATGTACATTGCAAGTCAAATATATGAGTTTGCAGTGTCCAAGGAATACGACGTCTGGAAGTTGGTAAGTGGTAATAGAAAGGCCAAAAATGAAGGCTGTCATGTGGGGAGCAAGTGGAGAGGGAAAAAGAGACTTAAACTGGATTCTGAGGACCTTCCACCATCAAAGCTTGGGAACAGAAGAAACACAAAGAAAACAGAGGTGGAATACCTTAACATTAGAAGAAGAAGAGGGAACGATGATAAAAGTGTATTTAGAAAACAAACATGCTTAGAAAAAGAATCAGTAGACTTATGGAAAATGTGAATTAAAGCTTACGGAGAGCTGGATTGATAGAATTAATCAGCAGAAGCCATATTGGGGTAGGTAGAAGAATCAATGAGAAATGAAAAATCAGGATAACACATACAGAAAATTGTGAGAGATTTGCCTTTTCAATGGAGGGAAGTAATAATGTTGGACCTCCCAAAAATGTGGATATCTTTTATCTGCATAGTCTTTCCTTTTTCAAAATACATGTCACTGAAAAAATGTCATAAATGTGATGCATTGGTAAATCATATTAATACATTTAATATTTTATATATTTAAAGCATAAAATATAAAATTATTTACAATTGTAATTGATCATTATTTTGATTAATACTCTGTTAAATATCAGTAAAAACTGACACATTTTTTTCATAAAATAAAATTGGAAGCTGGAAAAGAGAATCTCTGTCTCAATACTTTAGGAATGCAGAAAGGATTCCCTATTAAATAAATGGTGCTAGGAAATCTGGACAGCCATATGCAGAAAACTGAAACTGGACCCCTTCCTTACACCTTATACAAAAATTAACTCAAGATGGATAAAACACTTAAATGTCAAGCTGAAAACGATAAAAACCCCAGAAAAAAACGTAGGCAATAGCATTCAGGACATCAGCATGGGCGAAGATTTTATACTGAAATTGCCAAAAGCAACTGCAAGCAAAGCTAAAATTGACAAATGGCATCTAATTGAAGAGCTTCTGCACAGCAAAAGAAACTATCAGTCATCACGGCAAACAGGCAACTTACAGAATGGGAGAAAATTTTTGCACTCTACCCAATGGACAGAGGTCTAATATCCAGAATGTACAAAGAAGTTAAACAAATTTACAAAAAAAAAAAGCCCCATCAAAAAGTGGGCAAAAGACATGAACAGACACTTCTCAAAAGCAGACATTTATGTGGCCAATGAACATGAAAAAAGATGAACATCACGGATTATTATAGAAATGCAAATCAAAACCACAACGAGATAGCGTCTCATGCCACTCAGAATGGTGATTATTAAAAAGTCAGGAAACAACAGATGCTGGTGAAGCTGTCGAGAAATAGGAAAGTTTTTACACTTTTGGTGAGAACCCAAATTAGTTCAACCATTGTGGAAGACAGTGTGGTGATTCATCAAGGATCTAGAACCAGAAATACCATTTAACCCAGCAATCCCATTCCTGAGTATATACCCAAAGAAATATAAATCATTCTATTATAAAAATACATGCATGTGCACGTTTGTTGCAGCATTATTTACAACAGCAAAGACAGGAAACCAACCCAAATGCCCATCAATGATAGACTGGATTAAAAAAATTGTGCTTAAAACCTAGGTGACCAATTGATAGGTGCAGCAAACCACCATGGCACACGTATACCTATGTAACAAATCTGCACGTTCTGCAGGTGTATTCCAGAACTTAAAGCAAAATCAAAAAGAAAGAAGGAAAGTAAGTAAGAAATAAAGAAAGAAAGAAAGTGGGTCAAAATCAGCTGAAAATACAACATGAGCCAAGGAAATTTAGAGAGCAGGAGATGGTTGTGTTTAATTGAGGAAAAAAGGAGATTAATAATTAAAGCAAATCCCAATACAAAATTTACACATCAGGTATAAATAACAATAAGTTATTTTACATTGAAATTCCATTCTGCTTGCATATATTTTTTTAGGCAGCCTAAAAATCAGAATTCTTACCCTGTGACAGGCCATGGAAGGGGGGACCTGCAACTTATCACTGCTCAGCCCCCTGGATGAAACCCCTTTCATAGGGGTATGTATAGGGGTCTAGCCTCCTGCTTGGCTGGAGTTATAGCTTCTTTTGTGGGGAAGCCTGGGTATCTAAGGCTCCAGGGTCTCCACGCATTCCTGAGTGGCTGCTCTGCTGAAACCCTACAGAGCCCTACATGTCAGAGTGAAGGCCCTGGTAGAGTGGGTTCACTAGAAGATCTCCTGACTTAAAGGTTGCAAAGATCCGTGGGAGAATCGTGGGTCCCCAGGGCTGCTCACTTACTCACCACTTCCCTGGGAGGGGGAGGCTCCCCTGGCTCTGTGTTACTCCTGGATAGGCAGTCGTCCTGCCTTGCTTTGCTCTGTTCTCCATTGGTCAAGTTGTTTTCTTGAGTCCCAATGTGTGTACCTGGATGTTTCAGTTGAAGGTGCTGTATTTACTTGCCCCTTCCATTTCCCTTCATGAGACTGGTACACACTAGGTGGCCATCTTGGCCAACCCTGAAAACTATTTGTTTCCAACTAAAAGCCATGCATACAAAGAATGCCTTCAGAGAACCTGGAGTCCAAGGTTCATCCAGACCCCAGCTCAGCTAGGCCATCAGCACACTCATTTCCCAATGGTCCTCCTGCTTCTTCTACTGGTGGCCCTGCTGCTTTGCCATTGTGGCCCTGTTGGATCTCTGGGCTCTGACCTGCCTCAGAACCATGACCTACTTAGCAGGAACACCTTGGCACTTCTGGGCCAAATGTGGAGAATCTCCACTTTCTTGTGTCTCAAGGAGAGAAGAGACTTCAGGTTCCCCCTGGAGATGTGGATGGCAGCCAGTTGCAGAAGGTCCAGGCCGTGTTTGTCCTCCATGAGATGCTTCAGCAGATCTTTAGCCTCTTCCACACAGAGCGCTCCTCTGCTGCCTGGAACATGACCCTCCTGGACCAACTCCACACTGGACTTCATCCGCAGCTGGAATGCCTGGAGTCTTGCTTAGGACAGGCAACAGGAGAGGAAGAATCTGTGGGACTGATTGTGGCCCTACACTGGCCTTGAGGACATACTTCCAGGGAATCCATGGGAATCCAGAGAATCTACCCGAAAGAGAAGAAATACAGTGACTGTACTTGGGAGGTTGTCAGAGTGGAGTCATGAAATCCTTCTCTTCTTCAACAAACTTCTAAGAATGACTGAGAAGTAAGGATGAAGACCTGGGGTCATCCTGAAATAATTCTCCTTGATTAATCTGCCATATCACACTTGCACATGTGTCTTTGGCCATTTCAATAGGCACTTATTTCTGCCATTGTCACAGAATTTATTGAATTAAATTCAGCAAATACCTTGTTAACAATATTTAGCAAGTATATGTTAAAAACATTCAGTTCTGGTCTTCTGTTCCTAAGACCTGACTGCCCTGATGTGTTTTATTTACTTACTTGTTCCCATTTTTTTTGCAGCTGTTTCATTTATAATATTTAGATATTTTACATATAATAACATGTTCCTCTTTACATTGTATTAAAATTTACAAATATATTCATCTTTCCATGTTATTAAATTTACATTTGTCTTGTTCATTAAATTCTCATTTGTTTTATTCATTAAGGAAAATGTCTTGAAATCCTTTTTTCTAAAAACAAAATCCACACCCAATTTTGAACAAAATCGATGAAAGGGCAATAAAATGTATTTGTTCATTTATTCCATTCACATTATACATATAAGTTAAGTAAGTGGCAGATTGTAGAGTTCCCTTCAAGAAGTACAATTGAATGAAGCACTCTCAGTCTTACAGAGAAAGAGATGTAAAAACAGGACTAATGCTTACTTTATTGCAATTCTTTTAAATGCTAGAAAAAGAAGTAAAGGAAAACAATGTTCTCACACCAGAAGCTTTAGGTACAAATGATGCCAGGAAGGGAAAAACAATATTAGATGTCCTTCTTAAGGTACTTGGGGTATATGTACAGTTGACCCTTGAACAGCGTGGGTTTGAACTGCATGGCTCCACTTATACATCTTTGTTTGTTTGTTTGTTTGTTTGTTTTTTCAAATACAGTTCACCTTCCATATCTGCATTTTCTGCATGTAAAACTAAACATGGATAGAAAATACAATATTTGTGGGATGTGAAACTTGCATACATAAAGGGGACAGCAGGATGTGAGTTTGCACAGATTTGGGTCACTGCAGGACAGGTGTGGCGTCTTAGAACCAAAATCTCAGAGATACCAAGGGAAACAGTAATTCTGGAATCGTACTGGCAGCTGGGAATATGGGTCTAGAATGAACAACAAATACCACGGGCAAAGGTATTAATTTGGGATTCTTTATAGCATGTCTGGTATTGAGGGCATGCGAATGGATATTTATAACATAGTTATAAATAGAGGGAACAATGAGACAGGATCTAAACTTAGTCCTGCAGATCCTCAACAGTCATAGTTAGGGCAGAGAAGGAGTGTCTGTGAAGGGCAAAGAGCACTTAGGAGGAGTGGTCAGTGCAGCTGGAAGGAGAAATAGCAAAGAATGAGGGAGAGACAAGCGAGGGGTAGACAGTGGTGTTTTCAGGGAAGATGAAGGCTGACCTGTCCTAACGGACTCGAAAACAGATGCCATCAGTGACGTTGGGTTGATCTGGTTTAGTAAAATGAATGGGACAGAAACTTGATGGGAGTGGGTAGAAGAGGAAATACAATAAGGACATTTGGGTGTTCCATATACAAAAAATTATCTTGGGAAGCTTGTTTGTGGAGTTGGGAAATAAGATGATACCTGGAGGAGAATGTGAGTTAACATCTTCATATTTCATTATTTTAAAATGATTTTCAGAAAACACTAACAAAACATGCATATTTTGTTAGTGTTTTCTGAAAATCATTTTCAAAGAATACATGAATTTGAACAAAATTTTAAACATTTTTTGTTGATATATTGCTGAAAAACTAAAATTTATGGATTTAAGGTGTAAAACATAGTGTTTTGCTTTAATTATAGCTTGTTTAATGATTCCGATAATCAAGTTAATTAACACATCCATCAGCTAACATAGTTACAATATTTTATTATGCATGGTGAGAACATATAATATCCACTCCCTTAGCAAATTTCAAGTATACAATGCACTATTATTAACTATTTTTCACAT
The DNA here is from genome assembly GCF_028885655.2 of Pongo abelii. Taxonomy (NCBI): domain Eukaryota; kingdom Metazoa; phylum Chordata; class Mammalia; order Primates; family Hominidae; genus Pongo; species Pongo abelii. Next base: position 36,921,079 of record NC_071998.2, read on the forward strand.
GCTGTACCGAACATTTTAAATATTTGATTTATTTAAGCTATTATTTATATATTTGATTTAAAATGTTGCTTATTGATTTGGCTAAAATGGTAACATCATTATTCTAATTAATACTACTTGGTAGTAAATTTCAATAGTAACCCATTTACTTGCTAGTTTAAATTCTTTTTACAATCAAGATTTACAATTTTGATTTTATTTTACCTGTTATTTCATTTACTCTAGTTTCGATGTTGGTTGTTTAAATTATTGATTGATAATTTTATAATTCCTAATTATTGTGACAACATTTCCTATATATTGTAGCCATAATCTTTTGATGCATATTCTTTATTTCATGTGTGTACCAAACACTAAACAGTTCCTTGTATATTTTTCCAAGCACTGTCTAGAACATAGAACCACATGCCTCCTTAAGTCTTTTGATTTTACACATATTCAGCTTCTTTTCTTGTAAATATGTTTTTACATTTAATTATGTAATACATTAGAATTTTTTTCATATGCTGTGAGAATCCAAATTGATTTTTGTTAGAGTGACAATTATTGTAGAAAATTCTATTGTAATTTTATTTTCTTTCTTATTAACAATAGATGCAGCTCTACCATAAATCTAGTTAATTATGATAATACAACATTTTGAGGTTTTTTCTGTATTAATATGGTTGCTAAACTTACTAACTACTACACTTACATTACTTCTGATATTTTAAAAGTCATTTAATTCTTCTGGTTGAGCTACCTAAGTTCAAGAATTCCTTTATACATTTTGATATTATTGCTTGCATTACTTCCTGATTAAATTTAGAGTTGTTCTAAAATAGAGAGCATTGGCTTCATGAAATCATAAGCATTTGTGAATCCTAAAACAGCTAGTTATACTATATAACCAAGAATGTAAGATAACATAAAAATGAATGAGAGAAACTAGATTACAGACTTGAGTGTAGGATGGTATTTAGTGATGTGCTTCTACCATGTAGTGTATAAAAGGCAAAAATAGTAACTTTAGAGGGCAGAAGTCTGGCAAACACCATCTTAACCAAGCGATTAAGTTAACATCAGCAGTAATAAAACATATCAATATCATGTACCTTGGATATTGTGTGATGAGATGATCAAATAAACTCTGTGGTTTTAATCCTTTAAACACATAACCTCAGCATAATCCTGAGTAAACATTGGACAAATCCAAATTGGCGAACAGTCTATGAAATAAGTGACCAATATTCTTCAAAAGTTTCAATGTCATGAAAGCCAAAGAAAGACTGAGCATGTGTTACAGATTGGAGGAGACTGAATGTATGACAACAAAATGCAATGTGAGATTCTGGATTGATTCTTGAAATAAGGTAAGACATCAGTTTTTAAAAAATCTGAGGAAATCTTAGTAAAATCTGAATGTTAGTAATATTGCCCCAATGTTCATTTCTTTGTTTTGATTCATTATACCATGGTCATGTATGTTGTTAACATGAGAAGAAACCGGGTTAAGGACATAAGCAAAATCTCTACAGTATCTTTGCCATTCTCTGTAAATCTAAAATTGTTTCAAAATAAAAAGTTAAAAATGAATAGATTTTCAAGATTCTGGACCTTACTGGTTTAAAAGTTGTTAATGTATTTAATTGATTTAAATCATTCATTAAATTCCTAATTTTTTTTCAGAAGACAGAAAATTCTATCTATAATGTAACTGTTTGGAAGATTGTTCCTTAGCCATTAAGGTTCCTCCAGTCAGAATGTGCAATCAACCCAGCAGCAAACTCTCTGGCCTACAGCATAAAAGGCATCAACCAGCTGCCAGGAGAGGTGATTCAGTCTTAGGTCATATCAGTCCTTCTCCTCTAATGCACTGGGCTCTCCTCTCTTCCCCAGAAGTGCTTACATTTCCACACCTCTAATTCCTTTAGTGAGCCCCTCTAGGTGTGCCCTCCCTGAGCTCTGAGCTTTCATGTAGTTGGTTTAGTTCTGATTTTAGTGCATGCCTATATCCTGGTGATGACACAAAGGTGTGTGACAAACAGATAGAAATCTAAAGCCTTGGCAGGGAGCGGTGGCTCACGCCTGTAATCTCAGCACTTTGGGAGGCCGAGGCGGAAGCATCACGAGGTCAGGAGATCGAGACCGTTCTGACAACCAGGGTGAAACCCCATCTCTACTAAAAATGCAAAAAGAAATTAGCCCAGCGCGGTGGCGGGAGCCTTTAGTCCCAGCTACTCAGGAGGCTGAGGCAGGAGAATGGCGTGAACCCAAGAGGCGGAGCTTGCAGTAAGAGGAGATCGCGCCACTGCACTCCAGCCTGGGTGACAGAGGGAGACTCCGTCTCAAAAAAAAAAAAAAAAAAAGAAAGAAAAGAAAAGAAATCTAAAGCCTTGTGGACATTTTCATAAATGGATAGAAATATGTAGGGTTTCAAAGAGTTGCTTATGGATATATTACTGCGGTGAACAAAGTGTTTGGCAAATATATTCAAGTTTATGAAAATGCAGTCTCAGGAAGACAAAACTAGGATATATGTGTAAGTAACTTGGGGCCCAATTTGATAACAAAACATGTCTGGCATGAGCAAATGAATCTTCTCAGTAGAGGAGAGGAATAAGAGCCGAAGAGAAGGACTCTGTCATTATTTAGGTATGGCTGTGCTGGAAAAAAAAAATGTGGACCAGAGTCTAGAAATCAGCTCCAGTTCGTATGACATATTACCAGAGCACACCTAAGAGCTGAGTACTCTAACTGGGATTTTCTGGGTTCCAACAGTGGCTCCACAGTTCAAAAGCTCCCTGTGCTTATGTTTATTCTCTTAAAAACGGGGAAAATAGTAGAACTTATCACTGCCTGCTGTAGTCACAGGGCACATAATAGGTGTTCAACATGTATGCAACATGGGGCCTATTCTTCACTGAGTAAAATTAGGATTGATTTGTAAGTACTAACAATGCCTGACAGTAAATATCTTCTACAATTTAGCTATTTCGTTCTTTTTGTTAACATTATTTTTGTTATTTAACTCTCTTAAGTTGGGGGAAATATTGTCTCCAATTATCTATTTCCTTACTTCTTCTTAGACATATAACGAGGAAATTATCTGCTTAATTTATTTATATACTAGGGAAGAATTTAGTGCAATTAACATTTGCCCACTACCCAGAAAAAAAAATACTAGACTCCCCAGAATTTGCTTTTCTTGTGTATAAACTCTTCTGAGTTAGTTGATATGTCTGCCTTGACTCTGTGAACACAGGATTCAGCAAATCTGAAAGCCAAAACCTCGACCTGGAATGCTTGCTTTTCTTCGAACCCATGCCCACATCTGATCAACATCTACCATTTTAACCATTTTTAAGTATACAGTTTAGCAGTATTAAGTAAATTCACATTGCCATGCAACAAATCATCAGTTTTTCATCTTGGAAAACCGAAACTATACTCATTAAACAGCAGCTCCTTATCTCCTCTCCCCTGGACCCCCACCCCTGACAACCATTTTACTTTCTGTTTCTATGAATTTATCTACCCTAGATAACTCATATGATTGAAATCGTACTACATTTGTCTGTTTGTGCCTAGCTTACATTAGGTACTCATGTTGTAGTATATGTCAGAATTAGGCTGAATATATTTCATTATCTGTGTATATCACCTTTTCCTGAATAATATGATAAGGCAGAATAATCATCCATGGTATAAGTGTGAATAATAGTCCATGATAGGTTTAATGGAATATATATAAGGCTGAATGATATTCCATTATATGTATATATCACATATAATCCATCTATCAATGGACACTTGGGTGATTCCAACTTTTGGCTATTGTTATGAACATAGACGTAAAAATGTATCTTTGAATCCTGCTTTTAAAAAGTATTCTAAATATATATCCAAAAGTGGAATGGCTAGATTATATGGTAATTCTGTTTTTAATTTTTTGAGATACATCATGTTGTTTTCCATTGTGGCTGTGCTGCACCATTTTACATTTCCACCAACAGTGCACAAGGGTTCCAGTTTCTCCACATCTTCACCAACACTTGTTATTTTATTTATTTTGATGGTAGTCACCTTGATAGATGTGAAGTGAAATCTCATCGTGACTTTGATTTGCATTTCCCTAATAGTGATGTTGAGGATCTTTTCCTATGTTTCTTAGTTCATTCAGGCCACTATAATGAAATATCATCAATTAGGCAGTTTATAAATAACATAAATTTATTTCCCACAGCTCTGGAGGTTGGAAAGCCCAAGAATCAAGGTGCCAGCAGATTTGGTGTGTGGTTGGGGCCCGTGTCCTATTTCACAATGAGCCACAATGGAATTAATCACATCCCAAAAAGGCCCATGTCCTAACTCCATTGCCCTAAGAGGGTTTCAACATATGAATTTTGGCAGGGCACAAACATTCAGGCCAGAGAAATATGCTTGTTGGCCATTTGTATATCTTTTTTGAATAAATATCTATTCATATGCCTTACTGAAGTTGTATTTTTTTTGTTGAGATGTGGGAGTTCCTTCTATATTCTGAATACGCTGTTACCCTTTTATCAGATACATGATTTGCAAATATTTTCTGCCATTCTGAAGGTTGCCTTTTCACTTTTCATTTTGTCCTTGAATAGACAGAGATTGTTAATCTTTGTATACTCCAATTTATCTATTTTTACTTTAGTTACCTGTGTTTTGGTGTGATATCCAAGATTTCATTGTCAAACCCATTGTCTGAGCCTCCCCTGAAGATTTTCTTCTAAAGTTTTTATAGTTTCAGGTCTTATGCTTAAATCGTTGATGTATTTTGAGTTAATTTTAGCATATAGTGTAAAGTAAGGGTGCGACTTCATTCATTTGCGTGTGTATATACAGTTTTCACAAACTGATTTTTGAAAAGTTGATCTTTAACCATTGTATAGCCTTGGCACTTTTGTCAAAGTTTATTTGACCGTATACATGAGAGTTTACTTCTGGGCTTTCTATTCTCTGCCATTGGCCTATACATTCATCTTTATGTCAGTATCATTCCATTTTTATTACTGTAGCCTTCTAATGTGTTTCAAAATCCGGTAGGGTGAGGCCTCTAGCTTTGCTTGTCTTTCTCAAGATTGATTCTGGTCCTTCAAGATTCCATAAGAGTTTTAGGACAGATTTTTCTACTTCTGCCAAAAATGCCTTAGTGATTTTGATAGGGCTTGCATTGTATCTGTGTATTGCTTTAGATAGTTTGAACACCATAACAATGATGGGCTTCCCAACCATGAACAGAAATGTCTTTTCATTTCTCTTCCTTAATTTCTTTCAGCAGTGTTTGCTAGTTTTCAATATACAAATCTTTTTCCACTTTCTTTAAGTTTATTCCTGAGTACTTTATTGTTTTGATGCTATTGCAAATGGGGTTATTTTTTAAGTTTCCTTTTCAGATTTGTCCATTGTTAGCATATAAAATTGCTACTCATTTTTACATCTTAATTTTGTATTCTCCAACTTTGCTGAATTCATTTATTAGTTCTAACAGTTTGTATGTGAGTGCATGTGTGTGTGTGTAAACTTTAGAGTTTTCTACATACACGATCAGGCTATCTGCAAAAAGATAATTTTACTTCTTCCTTTCCAATATGAATGCTTTTTATTTCTTTTTCTTGTTAATTGCTATGGCTAGATCTACAAATGTTATGTTGTATAAAAGTGGTAACAGTGGCATCCCTGCCTTGTTCCTGATCTTAGAGGAAAAGCTTTCAGTTTCTCACCATTGAATATAATGTTAATTCTGGGCTTTTTGTACATGGCCTTTATTATGTGGAGGTAACTTCCTTTTATTCCAAGTGTGTTAAATGTTTTTTATCATGAAAGGATACGGCATTTTGTCAATTTCTTTTTCTGTATCTATAGAGATTATTATGTATACTTTTCATTCATTTTGTTAATGTGATGTATTGCATTGATTAAGATTTTCATATGTTGAAACATTCTTCCATTCAAGTAATAAATCCCACTTGGTCATGATGTATAATCCTTTCATTGTGCTGTTGAATTTGGTTTACAAGTATTTCAGTGAGGATTTTTGTATCAATATTTATCAGGGATATGGATCTGTAGTTTTCTTTTCTTGTAGTGTCCTTGTCTGGCTTTGTTATCAGGAAAATGCTAGTCTTATAAAATGAGTTTGAAACTATTCCTTCCTCTTCAATTTTTTGGAAGATTTTGAGAAAGATTGGTGTTAGTTCCCTAAATGTTTGATAGAATTATCCACTGAAGCCATCTGATTATGGTTTTTTATTGTTGTTGTCATTGGGAAGTTTGATGACTGATTCAATCCCCTTACTAGTTATAGGTCTAGTCAGATGTTTTGTTTATTCATGATTTGGTCTTGGTAACTTGTTTGTTTCTAGGAATTTATATATTTCTTCTAGTTTAATCAATTTGTTGGAGTACAATTGTTCATAGTAGTCTGTTACAATTCTTTTTACTTTTTGTTGTTGTTGTTGTGGTTGTGGTTGTTTTTGAGACAGAGTCTTGCTCTGTCGCCCAGGCTGGAGTGCAGTGGCATGATCTCGGCTCACTGCAAGCTCCGCTTCCCGGGTTTACACCACTCTCCTGCCTCAGCCTCCCAAGTAGCTGGACTACAGGTGCCCGCCAGCACGCCCGGCTAATTTCTTCTTGTATTTTTAGTAGAGATGGGGTTTCACTGTGTTAGCCAGGATAGTCTCTATCTCCGGACTTTGTGATCCGTCCACCTCAGCCTCCCAAAGTGCTGGGATTACAGGCATGAGCCACCACACCCGGCCAATGCTTTTTACTTCTATGCCATCAGTTGTTATGTGTCCTCTGTTATTTCTGATTTTTATTTGATTTTTCTCTACTTATTTCTTAATATAGTTAAGGGTTTGACAATTTTGTTGATCCTTTCAAAAGACTAATGCTTAGTTCCATTGATTTTTTAATTGCTTTTCTATTCTGTATTTTATTAATTTCTGCTTTAGTCTTTCTTATTTTCTTCCTCTTCCTAGCTATGTGTTGATTTCTCCTTTTTCTAGTTTCTTAAGTTGTAAAGTTAGTTCATTGGTTTTAGTCTTTCTTCTTTCTTAGTATAAGCTTTTACAACTTTCAATTTCCTTTTTAGCTCTGTTTTCACTGCATCACATATGTTTTGGTATGTTGTGTTTTCATTTTCATCTCTCTCAAGATATTTTCTAAGTTCCCTTCTGGTCATTCTTTTTTATTTTTATTATACTTTAAATTCTAGGGTACATGTGCACATCGCGCAAGTTTGTTACATAGGTATACATGTGCCATGTTGGTTTGCTGGACCCATTAACTTGTCATTTACATTAGGTAATTCTCCTCTTACATGTTTATCACATTTAGACACACATTTGTTTTCTTTTTGTTCCCACAAGTTAAGATGAAAAATCAGACCACTTTTACCTTCTAGGAAAAGTGAAGTGAGAAATATATTTGCTGTTGTGAATGCCACATAGAACCATTGTATAGCCCATTTAAACATTATATTTATATTCTTTCATTGACACTAACCTGAATATGAAAATGAAAGAAATCAAAGTTTGGAAAAACAAATTTTCACAGTAAAATACTACATAAAAAATGAATATGCAAAAATTCCCTATACAATCTCAAGTGAACAAAGAAAAAATACTCTCTCCCCCGGTGTTTCAAACACTAAGAATAATAACTTGGGCAAAACTGCCCTGTATTCTCAGGGTCTGATACAAAGGATGAGCCCAAAATTCAATAAAAATGTGTTGACTGGATAAACTACTAAATCAATGTACAAAATATACATTTCTGAAATGAAAGCTCCTCTGTTATGGAAACCCCTGTGCACATTTCACAATGTAGAGCATTTTCATTGTTCAATGATACAAAGAATTTAAGTGAATCATTTAAAATAATGAATAATAAAATGTGTTTCATTATTTTTTAAAATTGATCCATTTCATAATCTCTAGCTTTATATAAACAAGCTAATTTTCTACTAGTGTCATCTAAAGATTATCACGTGATTTGAAGCTGAAATTTATAAATGATGGAAAAATGATGTCACAAGTATTTACAGTTCACATACACATTCTGGGGATTTGATCCAGGGAAGGAAAGCTGTAGGATTATTTGGGGGACAGAGGCTATTATTCCCTACTTTTGGGAATAGTAAATTGTCTGATTCCTATAAACTCGGTGAATTGGAGAGTTTGAATTTTGATATGTGACTCTGTATTTGACACCAGGCTCGTTATTTTCTACTATAACAAAGTAGAGGGCAGATTAGAGATGAAGTCATAAATAGTTAATATAGTGCTAGGCAAAGGATGATATTATGCTGCTCTCGCAACTTGAATCCCCAGATCTACATGCACCTTAAAAAAACTAGAATCCCAGTGGTTTTAGCAGTAAACTAAATGGGCATTATTGACTCTCAGTAAAAGCTGAATGGAAATTTTTGTCATTGTCTATTACAATCCCAGCAAATATGGCCATGATGAAGAAAAATAGCTTCATTCTTGAACACTTTCCAGTAGAAGAAAAAGTGAGAAACTAGTAAAAACTCCACTTACTAAATAGCTGATTTGCTAAAGCAGACCTCATTCCATTTAAGGACTCAGTATCTATAGGGTCGAGGCAAACTAACTTCTTAGGCAAAAGAAAAGGTACAGCCAGCGTTCAGGACCACTCTGAAAGTTATTTCTTTACTTGATAATATTTTCTAAGCCACATATGTTTATGTGATACTTATTCTAAGGGTTCTCTTAGGATAAACAAACCTAACATATTATAATAGTTATGTTATTATAACTAGTTTAGTTAGTTATGTTATTATAACTAGTATAAACAGTTGTTAGAGTTGTGATTCTCTAACAACTCTGTCCAACAAAATTTCATTGCTTAATATACATCTTTCTCATTGGATTTTCTGGTGTATCACATGAGAAGCACTGATATTGAGTTCATGAAGATACACAAAATATTTGCAAGATCAGTGTTACAAACCTATGGCAAATAGATGAATCTGATTGGGGGACTTCCTGTCCATTTTTGCTAGATCTTAAAGTCTTATCACAATATGTGACTTTAACCTGCATACCTTTGGGCTGCCATTGACTACCTTATGATTATTGTCTATGTTTGATCCTCAGTTCTTCAGGATGTTTTATAGACTTTGAGAATTCAATGCAAATAGCTTACATTATATGATTTATTTCTAGTAACGTTATTCAACACATCAATATTTATGTCAAGTGCTGAAAAGAAAAAAGTGTTGGCAATATCTGGATGAATACGGCAGCTAGTAAAGTTTACAAATTAGTTTCTCATACTAAGCAAAATTCAAAGCTTCATACACTATGAGAAAAATTTTAAAAAATTATTGATTCATATTTTTAGCAGTTTTGAATGATTAAGTATGTAATTACATTAATATTATTAATGTGTATTTATGTAGATTTTTATTTTGTATATGTAATTTGATAAAACAAAATTTACATGAACGAATTACATTAAAAGATATTCCATAAATATACTTATCAAATTAAGTTAAATGTCAATAACTTTTAAACTTAGATTTTAGTTTAACATTTCTGTCATTGTTTACTTTGAAAAAAAGAGCAAACTTTAAAGTTTTTATCTGTGAAGTAGGGGTATACATAGTATCCATAAATATATATACCAAATCTGTGTTATTAAAATTTCATGAAGATTTCAATTAGAAAAAAATACCATAAAAGGCTTTGAGTGCAGGGGAAAAATAGTCAATGATGAAAAAAATGAAAAACATCTGTAACCACATCTAGAGAGTGCATAAAGAAAGCAAAAACAGAGATAGAAAGTAAAACTAGGGCATTTAGAAAATGGAAATTAGTATGTTCACTATTTAAGACCTATGCACAGAGCAAAGTCTTCAGAAAACCTAGAGGCCAAGGTTCAAGTTTATCATCTCAAGTAGCCTAGCAATATTTGCAACATCCCAATGGCCCTGTCCTTTTCTTTACTGATGGCCGTGCTGGTGCTCAGCTACAAATCCATCTGTTCTCTAGGCTGTGATCTGCCTCAGACCCACAGCCTGGGTAAGAGGAGGGCCTTGATACTCCTGGCACAAATGGGAAGAATCTCTCCTTTCTCCTGCCTGAAGGACAGACATGATTTTGGATTCCCCCAGGAGGAGTTTGATGGCAACCAGTTGCAGAAGGCTCAAGCCATCTCTGTCTTCCATGAGATGATCCAGCAGACCTTCAATCTCTTCAGCACAAAGGACTCATCTGCTGCTTGGGATGAGACCCTCCTAAACAAATTCTACATTGAACTTTTCCAGCAAATGAATGACCTGGAAGCCTGTGTGATACAGGAGGTTGGGGTGGAAGAGACTCCCCTGATGAATGTGGACTCCATCCTGGCTGTGAGGAAATACTTCCAAAGAATCACTGTTTATCTGATGGAGAAGAAATACAGCCCTTGTGCCTGGGAGGTTGTCAGAGCAGAAATCATGAGATCCCTCTCTTTTTCAACAAACTTGCAAAAAGGATTAAGGAGGAAGGATTGAAAACTGGTTCAACATGGAAATGATCCTCATTGACTAATACATCATGTCACACTTTCATGAGTTCTTCCGTTTCAAAGACTTATTTCTACTATAACCACGATGAGGTGAATCAAAATTTTCAAATGTTTTCAGGAGTGAAAAGAAGCATCATGTTTACCTGTGCAGGCACTAGTCCTTTACAGATGACCATGCTGATGTCTCTGTTCATCTATTTATTTAAATATTTATTTATTTGACTATTTTTAAGATTTAAATTATTTTTATGTAATATCATGAGTAACTTTACATTGTGGTTAATGTAACATACATGTTCTTCATATTTAGCCAATATATTAATTTCCTTTTTCATTAAATTTTTATTATACAAAACTTCTTGTGTTTCTTTATTTTTTAAGATTAAAAGCCAAGCCTGACTGTATAACCTGACTTAAAAATGGATGATTTAATTAAGTTACCTATCATAATTTTATTCAAATTATAGAAAAATATATTTTTCTATACCAGGTTATATGTTGCATTCAGGAAATGAACGTGAAAATAAAAGTACAGTTCTTGGTTTTGTATCTTTGATTTTTGTCAGGAAAGAAGTCTAAAAACAATAATAATGCTGAATTAATATCAGTTATGCTAACTGCTGTAATGTGAGGAAGTAGAAAAAAAAACAATGAATTCCTCTTAGCAGAACATAGATTAAGACATGTCTGGAAATAAAAGTAGAGATATTCTCTATAAACTGACTTTCAACATGAAATTGAAAATGTACATTGCAAGTCAGATATATGAGTTTGCAGTTTCCAAGGAATACGATATCTGGAAGTTCATAACTGGCAATGGAAAGGCCAAAAATGAAGGCTGTCATGTGGGGAGCAAGTGGAGAGGGAAAAAAAAGACTTAAACTGGATTCTGAGGACCTTCCACCATTAAAGTGGGGAAACAGACAAGACACAAAGAAAACAGAGGTGGAATACCTTAACATTAGATGGATGAGAGAGAATGATGATAAAAGTGGATTTAGAAAATAAATGTGCTTAGAAAAACAATCAATAGACTTATGGAAAATGTGAATTAAAACTGAGGACTATAGCAAGAAAATAGATGGGAGAGCAGAGCTTACCGAGAGCTGGATTGACAGAATTAATCAGCAGAAGCCATATTGGGGTGGACAGAAGAGTGAATCAGAAAAGAAAAATCAAGATAACATGTCTAAAAAATTGTGAGAAATCTGCCTTTGCAATGGTGGCAAGTAATAAGGTTGGACCCCCAAAAAATGTGGATTATCTTTTATCTGCATAGTGTTTCCTTTTTTCAAAATATATGTCACTGAATAAATTTCATAAATGTGATGCATTAGTGAATCATATTAATACATTTAATAATTTATAGATTTAAAGCATAAAACGTAAAATTATTTACAATAGTAATTGATCATTATTTCGATTAATACTCTGTTAAATGTCAGTAAAAACTGACACATTTCTTTCATAAAATAAAATGGGAAACTGGAAAAGAGAATCTCTTTCTCAATACTTTAGGAACCGGGAAAGGATTATCTACTTAATAAATGGTGCTGGGAAAACTGGATAGCCATAGGCAGAAAATAGAAACTGGACCCCTTCCTTACACCTTATACAAAAATTAACTCAAGATGGATTAAAGACTTAAATGTAAAACCAAAAACCATAAAAACCCTAGAAGAAAATGTAGGCAATAACATTCAGGACATCGGCATGGGCAAAGGTTTTATGAAGAAATCGCCAAAAGCAACTGCAACAAAAGCTAAAATTGACAAATGGCATCTAATTAGAGAACTTCTGCACAGCAAAAGAAACTATCCATCATCAGAGCGAACAGGCAACCCATAGAATGGGAGAAAATTTTTGCAGTCTACCCAACTGACACAGGTCTAATATCCAGAATGTACAAAGAACTTAAACAAATTTACAAAAACAAAAAGCCCCATCAAAAAGTGGGTGAAAGACATGAACAGACACTTCTCAAAAGTAGACATTTATGTGGCCAATAATCATTAAAAAACTCAACATCACTGATCATTAGAGAAATGCAAATCAAAACCACGATGAAATACCATCTCATGCCACTCAGAATGGCAATTATTAAAGAGTCAAAATCAACAGATGCTGGTGAAGCTGTGGAAAAATAGGAAATCTTTTACACTGTTGGTGGGAATGTAAATTAGTTCAAGCATTGTGGAAGACAGTGTGGCGATTCATCAAGGATCTAGAACCAGAAATACTATTTGACCCAGCAATCCCATTACTGAGTATATACCCAAAGGATTATAAATCATTCTATTATAAAAATACATGCACGTGTATGTTTACTGCAGCACTGTTTACAATAGCAAAGACACAAAACCAACCCAAATGCCCATCAATGATAGACTGGATTTATTGTGCTTAAAACCTAGGTAACGAGTTGATAGGTGAGGCAAACCACCATGGCACACGTATGCCTATGTAACACATCTGCAGGTTCTGCACATGTATCCCGGAACTTAAAGCAAAATTTAAAAAGAAAGAAAGTTGGTGAAAATCAGCAGAAAATACAATATGAACCAAAGAAATTCAGAGAGCAGGAGATGGTTGTGTATAATTGAGGAAAAAAGGAGATTAATAATTATTAAGGAAATCCTAACACAAAATTTACACATCAGATATAAATAACAATAACTTATTTTACATTGAACTTCCATTCTGCTTGTATATATTGTTTTTGAGCAGCCTAAAACAACAGAATTCTGTCATGAATTCTAGAGAGGCTGAAAAATTGTCTCACCTCATTTCAAAGTCCTGCTTATATTCAGTCAGGAAATGGTTGCTTGTATAAATACCTGACAGAGGAGCAGCATCTAGATTGAAGGGCAGAATACACGTATTGATGGTTAACTGATTCTGACACCTGGCACATTCGTTTCCTGGCTCTCAGAATTCCAGAGTACACTCCCATATGAAGTTACTCTCCTAATCTTAAGTAAAGTATACATCTTTGCTGGTTCTGAGACCTGACACACTTTCCCCTTTCCTCCCTGCTTTTCTGTATCCCATTTTTCACTCCCATATCACATTAGTTTCCTTACTCTTCCTCTAGAATGCGCACTGTGCTCTCTTCTTCACTCATCATTAGCCTGCACTGCCTCTTCTTAGAGCTGTTTTCAGTTCTCTTGTGGGTTTTACCCATCACTTTCCCCTTAAGAGTACAAAATCACAAATTAAAGCAGAAGGTCAGTGAAAGTTCTAGGTTTTTCAGAAGCTGTCTTTTATAAAACACTCTTTTTGCTTTCTTATGATGAATATTTCTCTAAAACACGGAATGTGGCTGTTACAATGACATAACAGTAGCTTAGCAAAAAAGGAAATAAAAGGCAGGTTCTATTTTACTGAGTCTATTACAACATTTACAGGGAAAGAGAGCTCCCAACTTGTCAAAGTGCACCAAGACAGCAGCCAAGTCTGTGGAGAGCAGGCTGTGAATGCAGAAGTAGGCCTCCTGGCAGGAGATTTATCTTCATAGCTAAAAAGAGGCTCTTCCCAAGAAAGAACTATCATGGTACTTGAATTAGCCCATTTCCCTAACTTCCGTATCTTGGTGAGAGAACATACTCCCAGCTTCAGGCAGGACTTGTCGTCTTGGGGTAATGGACAGCTATGGGGAAAGAGAAAGGGTCAGGATGTGTCCCTTTCCTCCAGTCTGCCCAGCCTCCCCTCAGCCTCCTAACTTATCCCTTCCTCTATGGATTGTGCTAGACTAGGAATTAGAACAGCCTACCAATCTCAGAGTAGAACTTCAAGCGAATTTTACTTTTGGTCTCTCTATCAAGGTTGTGGTAGTTTTCATAGATGATATCCTGAAATATATTTTCCAAGTTGTTTGCCTTCTCCCTGCCTCTTTGAAGGATGCAAGTGATTCCTAGATTTGGCCTCTTTATAAAGTCCCCTATTTCTTGGAGGTTTTGTTCATTGCTCTTCATTCTTTTTTCTTTATTTTTGTCTGACTGTCTTATTTCAGAGAGCCAGTCTTCAAGTCCTGAAATTCTGTCCTCAGCTGGGTCTATTCCGCTGTTAATACTTGTGACTGCATTGTGAAATTCCTGTAGTGTGTACATCTACTAGGTCCGTTAGGTTCTTTTTCACACTGGCTATTTTGTCTGTCATCTCCTCTATCCTTTGATTGTGATTCTTAGTTTCCTTGGTTTAGGTTTTACCATTTTCCTGAATCTCAATGAAATTCCTTTCTGTCCATATTCTGAATTATATTTCTGTCATTTTAGCTAGCTCAGTTTGGTTAAGAACCCTTGTTGGAGAACTAGTGTGATTATTTGGAGGACATAAGATACTCTGTCCATTTGAGTTACCGGAGTTCTTGCATTGGTTCTTTCTCATCTCTGCATATGGGAGTGTAGCTTGAGTTCAATCAATAAATAGACTTCAGTTCAGGATGTGTTCACAGGGCTGCAGCTTTGTGCAGACTCTTTATTTGTAGCTGACTTGTCTTTGGTTTAATGAGGGTATGTTAGTGAGATTTTTAGTTTGAAGCTTTGGGCATGACCTAGTAGGTGACTCTTAGGTGTAGTGGTCAGTTGTCAGGCTCTTGCTCAGTCATGTGGCTCCCCCATATTTCCTCACGTTTGCAGCCGTGCTCCTTCTCAATGCTATGAAAGTGTGGGCTCCTCTCCCACTTGAGTGCTGACTGTAGCTTGTATCTTGGCACTCCCAGGCTGCACACAACAGCTCTGACGTGATCTCAGGGTTAATGTTTTCTCCCCAACTTGGAGGCATCGAAGGAAGGGACCTTGGTAGTAGTGTTAACTGAGGGTCTTTTGCTTGTCTCCTGGGGGCTCCACCCCAGAGATGCAGGTGAGCAATCACTCAGTGCAATCAGTGTGGGATGTGAGTGTCTGTGCTGTGGGCCCAAGCCAGGGGTTCCCTGACTGGTGATGTGAGGGGTGGGTGGTTGACCAATGGGAGACAGACTGGTCTCCTCTCTTGGGTTGACTGCAGCTTGTTGGAGGTATGGATAAGGCACTTGGGGTCTCTGCTGCTTCATTAGTTCCAAGGTAGCTGGGGTAGTGCCACTGTAGAGGCAGTGATAGACAGGCTTTCTGTTGCCCCTGGAGTCTCCACCTCCAAGAAATGTGAAGCCATGTCAATGGCAGTGTTTAGCCAGAGGGGTGGGTGGCTGCACTGCTGGTGTACGCTTGGGGATTCACTTCTTGGGAAACAGGAGGTAGAAATCTTACCAGAAGGAGAGACTGTTCTCCTTACCATATGGTAACTGCAGTGTGCTGTAAGTTCAGGTTGACTGCGGCATGCTGTAAGCTTGTAAACAAAGAGCTTCAGACTCTTTGTTTCTTCCCCAGACCCAAGGCAGCAGGGATAAAACTGCTGCTGTGGCAGTGGCAGAGGTAGCATGGCTCTGGGAGCCTCTCCCCAGGTAAACTCTAGGCAACTACCAGTGGATATGCTCCTCCATGGGTAGGGTGACTGTTTTGCAGTCATGGGCTGGGGGCCTTGCCTCCTGAAGAATAGGGATGGGGCTTCTCAGGGAAGAGGGGCTGGATTCCTCTTCGTATGGTGGCTACGACATGCTGGAGGTGCCATTGTAGTGACTAGGCCCTTTGTTCCTTCCCCAGCCAGAGGGCTGCTGGGGCTGTCCCACTGCAACGGTAGTGGTGGATGGGTTGTGGGTTGACTGTGGGATTTCTTCCTTGGAGAAATGCTGGACTGCCTGATATAGGTGATGAGGCAGGGGAAGGGTGCCTGTGCTGGAGTCTCTGGTCAGGTGGCCCTGCCCATTGTGGAGAGGTGACAACCAGGAACTGTGTGGAGAACAGTGTGGCCACTCTTCTGTGAGGTAGTTGCTCTGTTGGGGATCTGGACAAGCCGCTTTTCCCTACAGACCCTCCAGAGCCTGGAGACAGCAAGGGCAATAGCTATGAGACAGGAAAGAGGGCAACCCACCCTTCTCACTGGGAGCCCTGTTCCAGGGAGTTACAGAGCTGCTATTGTCTCAATAGCCCCAGCTGGTGGCTGCAGACCCAGGCCTGGCAGAACCACCCAGTGAGGAGATAGGGGATCACGGACCCACATAACACACAGTCTGGCCACTTTTTCATAGGGCTGCTGCAATATGCTGGGGTCCTATCCAGACCATAGTCACCTCACATTTTTCAGTACCTGAAGATATCAACAGGGAAGGCTATGAAACAATGAAGATGAGGGCCTGCCCCTCCCTCTGGGAGCTCTGTTCCAGAGAGGTACAACTTGTTGCCTCCTGCAACATACCTGCAGGAGGTGGCTGGAGACCCAGTTGTGATATCACACCCACTGAGGAGAAACAGCATCAGGGACTCAGGTGAAAAAACAGTCTGGCCACTTTTTGGTAGAGCAGCTGTGCTGTGCTGGGGGTCTGCTACCACCACCAGCACAAAAGAATGGCATTTGCAAGAATGGCTAAGGCTGCTAAACAGCAACAATGGCAATCTACACTTCGCTTTGGGAGTGCCATCCCAGGAACATTCGAAACTGCTGTCCCCCAGAAAACAGTGGTGGAGGTGACTGGAGATCCCAGCGTGGAGATTCCACCTAGTGAAAAGAAACAGAATTTGGGATCCACGTGAATAAGCAGTCTGACTGCTTCTCTGTAGAGCTGCTGGGCTGTGCTGGGTGGCTGCTCCAGTCCCTAGCTGCCTTGGACTCCCTAGAACCCAAAGGCTCCAATAGCTAAGGCTGTGAAACAGCAAAGATGGCAGCCCACATGCCGCTGGGAGCTCCATGTCAGGGAGGCATGAGGCTGCTTCCAGTGGCTGGCTGGATTCCCAAGCCAGTGGGTCTTACCCTGAGACAGGCCATGGAAGGTGGGCCTACCACTTGTCACTGCTCAGCCCCATGGATGAAACCCCTTTCCTAGGGGTATGTACAGGGGTCTAGCCTCCTGCTTGGCTGGAGTTATAGCTTCTTTTGTGGGGAAGCCTGGGTATCTAAGGCTCCAGGTTCCCCACGCATGCCTGAACAGCTGCTCCATTGAAACCCTACATAGCCCTGCATGTCAGAATGAAGGCCCTGGTAGAGTGGGTTCACTAGGAGATCTCCTGACCCGAGGATTGCAAAGATCTGTGGGAGCGTGGGTCCCCAGGGCTGCTCAATTACTCACCACTTCCCTGGGCAGGAGAGTCTCCCCTGGCTCTGTGTCACTCCTGGCAGGGCAGTCATCCTGCCTTGCTTTGCTCTGTTCTCCATGGGTCAAGATGTTTTCTTGAGTCCCAGTGTGTGTACCCGGATGTTTCAGTTGAAGGTGCTGTATTTACTTGCCCCTTCCATTTCTCTCTGTGAGAGTGGCACACACTAGCAGCTTCTAGGTGGCCATCTTGGCCAACCCTGAAAACTATTCGTTTCCAACTATAAGCCATGAATAAAAAGAATGCATTGAGAGAACCTGGAGTCCAAGGTTCATCCAGACCCCAGCTCAGCTAGGCCAGCAGCACCCTCATTTCCCAATGGTCCTCCTGCTTCTTCTACTGGTGGCCCTGGTACTTTGCATTTGTGGCCCTGTTGCATCTCTGAGTTGTGACCTGCCTCAGAACCATGGCCTACTTAGCAGGAACATCTTGGCACTTCTGGGCCAAATGTGGAGAATCTCCACTTTCTTGTGTCTCAAGGACAGAAGAGACTTCAGTTTCCCCCTGGAGATGTGGATGGCAGCTATTTGCAGAAGGTCCAGGCCCTGTCTGTCCTCCATGAGATGCTTCAGCAGATCTTCAGCCACTTCCCCACAGAGCGCTCCTCTGCTGCCTGGAACATGACCCTCCTGGACCAGCTCCACACTGGATTTCATCAGCAGTTAGAAGGCCTGGAGTCTTGCTTAGGGCAGGCAACAGGAAAGGAAGAATCTGTGGGGGTGATTGGGGCCCCACACTGGCCTTGAGGAGGTACTTCCAGGGAATCCATGGGAATCCTGAGAATCTACCTGAAAGAGAAGAAATACAGTGACTGTGCTTGGGAGGTTGTCAGTGTGGAATCATGAAATCCTTGTCTTCATCAACAAACTTGCAAGGACTGAGAAGTAAGGATGAAGACCTGGGGTCTGCTTTAGTCTTTCTTATTTTCTTCCTCTTCCTAGCTATGTGTTTATTTCTTCTTTTTCTAGTTCTTTAACTTGTAAAGTTAGTTCATTGGTTTGAGGTCTTTCTTCTTTTTTAGTATAAGCTTTTACAACTTTCAATTTCCCCATTAGCTCTGTTTTCACTGCATCACATTCGTTTTGGTATGTTTTGTTTTCATTTTCATCTGTCTCACGATCTTTTCCAAGTTCCCTTCTGGTCATTCTTTTTTTTTTTTTTTACTATACTTTAAGTTCTAGGGTACATGTGCACAACGTGCAGTTTTGTTACATAGGTATACATGTGCCATGTTTGTTTGCTGCACCAATTAATGCATAATTTACATTAGGTATTTCTCCTCTTACAGGTTTATCACATTTAGACATACATTTGTTTTCTTTTTGTTCCCATAAATTAAGATGAAAAATCAGACCACTTTTACCTTCTAGGAAAAGTGAAGTGAGAAATATAAATATATTTGTTGTTGTGAATGCCACATAGAACCATTGTATAGTCCATTTGAAAATTATATATATATATTCTTTCATTGACACTAACCTGAATATGAAAATGAAAGAAATGGAAGTCTAGAAAACAAAATTTTCACAGTAAAATACTACATAAAAAATGAATATGCAAAAATTCCCAATATGCTCTCAAGTGAACAAAGAAAAAGTATTCTCTCCCCCAGTGTTTCAAAGACTAAGAATAATAACTTGGGCAAAATTGCTCGGTATTCACAGGGTCTAATAAAAGGATGAGCCCATATTTCAATAAAAATGTGTTGACTGAATAAACTACTAAATCAATGTGCAAAATATACATTCCTGAAATGAAGGCTCTTCTATTATTGGAAGCCCTGTGCACATTTCACAATGTAGAATATTTTAATTGTTCAATTGTATAAAGGATTTTAGTGAGTCATTTAGAATAAGGAATAAAAAAAGGTGTTTGGTTATTTTCTAAAATCGATCCATTTCATAATCTCTACCTTTATATAAACAGGCTAATTTTCTACCAGTGTCATCTAAAGATTATCATGTGATTTGAAGCTGAAACTTATAAATGATGGAAAAATGATGTCACAAGTATTTACAGTTCACATACACATTCTGGGGATTTGATCCAGGGAAGGAAAGCTGTAGGATTATTTGAGGGGCACAGGCTATTATTCCCTACTTTTGGGAATAGTAAATTGTCTGCTTCCTATAAACTCGGTGAATTGGAGAGTTTGAATTTCGATGTGTGACTCTGTATTTGACACCAGTCTAGTTATTTTCTATTATAACAAAGTAGACGGCAGATTAGAGATGAAGTCATAAATAGTTAATATAATGCTAGGCAAAGGACGATATTATGCTGCTGTTGCAACTTGAATCCCCAGATCTATATGCACTTTAAAAAAACTAGAACCCCATTGATTTTAGCAGTAAACTAAATGGGCATTATTGATTTTCAGTAAAAGCTGAATGGAAATTTTTATCACTGTCTATTACAATCCCAGCAAATATGGCCATGATGAAGAAAAATAGCTTCATTCTTGAACACTTTCCAGTAGAAGAAAAAATGAGAAACTAGTAAAAACTCCACTTACTAAATAGCTGATTTGCTAAAGCAGACCTCATTCCATTTAAGGACTCAGTATCTATAGGGCCGAGGCAAACTAACTTCTTATGCAAAAGAAAAGGTACAGCCAGAGGTCAGGACCACTCTGAAGGTTAATTATTTGCATAATAATATTCAATATTTATAAATTTATGAATTTAGAACAAATATGGTCTTTTTTATTTGATAAGAATTGACTTGGATAGGAACTTCTGAAAACATTTAGGGAATTTGAACTTCAGTGAAAAATGCCAAAAATGATTTAATTTATAATATTTTCTAAGTCACATGTTTATTGGTATGATACTTCTTCTAAGAATACAAAAATTAGTTCTCATAGTATAAACAATTCTGACATATTACAATAGTTTGTGACTCTCCAACAACTCTATCCAACAAAATTTCACTGCTTAATATACATCTTTTCATTTGGTTTTCTTGTGTATGATATGAGAAGAACTGGTATTGAGTTCATGAAGATAAACAAAATATTTGTAAGATCAGTGTTAGAAACCTATGGCAAATAGACAACTGTGACTGAAGGACTTTGTGTCCATATTTTGCTGTATCTTAAACTCTTATCACAATATGTGGCTCTAACCTGCATACCTTTGGGCTGCCATTGACTATCTTATGGTTATTACGTATGTTTGATCCTCAATTCTTCAGGATGTTTTGTGGACTTTGAGAATTCAATGCAAATAGCTTATATTATATGATTTATTTCTACTAAAGTTATTCAACACATCTATATTTATGTCAAGTGCTGAAAAGGAAAAAGTGTTGGCAATATCTGGATGAATACTGCAGCTAGTGAAGTTTACAAATTATTTTCTCATATAAAGCAAAATTCAAAGCTTCATACACTATGAGAAAAATTTAAAAAAATTACTGACTCATATTTTTAGCAGTTTTGAGTGATTAACTATGTAATTACATTCATATTATTAATGTGTATTTGGCATATGTACTTTGATTCAAAATTTACATTAACAAATTACATGAAATGTTATTCCACAAATATACTTATCAATTTAAGTTAAATGTCAATAGCTTTTAAACTTAGATTTTAGTTTAACATTTCCGTCATTCTTAACTTTATTTTGAATAAAAAGAGCAAACTTTATAGTTCTTATCTGTGAAGTAGAGGTATACGTAGTATACATAAATAGATATGCCAAATCTGTGTTATTAAAATTTCATGAAGATTTCAATTAGAAAAAAATACCATAAAAGGCTTTCAGTGTAGGGGAAAAATAGGCAATGATGAAAAAAATGAAAAACATTGTTAAACACATATAGAGAGTACATAAAGAAAGCAAAAACAGACATAGAAAATAAAACTAGGGCATTTAGAAAATGGAAATTAGTACGTTCACTATTTAAGACCTATGCACAGAGCAAAGTCTTCAGAAAACCTAGAGGCCAAGGTTCAAGGTTACCCATCTCAAGTAGCCTAGCAATATTTGCAACAGCCCAATGGCCCTGTCCTTTTCTTTACTGATGGCCGTGCTGGTGCTCAGCTACAAATCCATCTGTTCTCTGGGCTGTGATCTGCCTCAGACCCACAGCCTGGGTAATAGGAGGGCCTTGATACTCCTGGCACAAATGGGAAGAATCTCTCCTTTCTCCTGCCTGAAGGACAGACATGATTTCGGATTCCCCCAGGAGGAGTTTGATGGCAACCAGTTGCAGAAGGCTCAAGCCATCTCTGTCCTCCATGAGATGATCCAGCAGACCTTCAATCTCTTCGGCACAAAGGACTCATCTGCTGCTTGGGAACAGAGCCTCCTAGAAAAATTTTCCACTGAACTTTACCAGCAACTGAATGACCTGGAAGCCTGTGTGATACAGGAGGTTGGGGTGGAAGAGACTCCCCTGATGAATGAGGACTCCATCCTGGCTGTGAGGAAATACTTCCAAAGAATCACCCTTTATCTGATGGAGAAGAAATACAGCCCTTGTGCCTGGGAGGTTATCAGAGCAGAAATCATGAGATCCTTCTCTTTTTCAACAAACTTGGAAAAAAGATTAAGGAAGAAGGATTGAAAACTGGTTCAACATGGAAATGATCCTCATTGACTAATACATCATCTCACACTTTCATGAGTTCTTCCATTTCAAGACTCACTTCTCCTATAACCACCACGACTTGAATCAAAATTTTCAAATGTTTTCAGGAGTGTAAAGAAACATGATGTTTACCTGTGCAGGCATTAGTCCTTTACAGATGACCATGCTGATGTTTCTGTTCATCTATTTTTAAAATATTTATTTATTTAATTATTTATAAGAATTAAATTATTTTTTATGTAGTATCATGTGTACCTTTACATTGTGACTAATGTAACAATATATGTTCTTCATATTTAGTCAATATATTAATTTCCTTTTCCATTAAATTTTTACTATACAAAATTCCCTGTGTTTGTTTATTCTTTAAGATAAAAGCCAAGCCTGACTTTACAAACTGACTTAAAAATAGATGATTTAATCAAGTTACCTATCATAATTTTATTCAAGTTATAAAAAAATACATTTTTCTGTACCTGTTTATATGTTGCCTTCAAGATATAAATGTGAACATAAAATATACAGTCCCTGTTCTCTTGTATCTTTGATTTTTGTCAGGGAAGAAATCTAAAAACAATAATAATGCTGAATTAATATCAGTTATGCTAACTGCTATAATGTGAGGAAGTAAAAAAACAATGAATTCCTCTTAGCAGAAAGTAGATTGAGACATATCTGGAAATCAAAGTAGAGATATTCTCTGTAAACTGACTTTCAACATGTAATTGAAAATGCACATTGCAAGTCAGATATATGAGTTTGCAGTTTCCAAGGAATAGGATATCTGGAAGTCCATAACTGGTAATGGAAAGGCTGAAAACGAAGGCTATCATGTGGGGAGCAAGTGGAGAGGGAAAAAAAGACTTAAACTGGATTCTGTGGACCTTCCACCATTACAGTGGGGGAACAGAAGAGACACAAAGAAAACAGAGGTGAAATACCTTAACATTAGAAGGACGAGACAGTATGGTGATAAAAGTGGATTTAGAAAATAAATGTGCTTAGAAAAAGAATCAATAGACTTATGGATAATGTGAATTAAAACTGAGCACTATAGCAAGAAAATAGAGGGCAACGCAGAGCTTACTGGGAGCTGGATTCATAGATTAATCAGGAGAAGCCACATTGGGGGAGGTAGAAGAGTGAATCAAAAAAGAAAAATCAAGATAACACATATAGAAAATTGTGAGAGATCTGCCTTTGCAATGGAGGGAAGTAATAAGTTGGAACCAACAAAAATGGGGATTATCTTTTATCTGCATAGAGTTTCCTTTTTGAAAATACATGTCAATGAATAAATTTCATAAATGTGATATACTGGTAAATCATATTAATACATTTAATATTTTATACATTTAAAGCATAAAATATAAAATTATTTATAATAGTAATTGATCATTGTTTTGATTAATACTCTGTTAAATGTCAGTAAAAACTAACACATTTCTTTCATAAAATAAAATCAGAAACTGGAAAAGAGAATCTCTTTCTCAATACTTTAGGAACGGGGAAAGGATTCCCTATTTAATAAGTGGTGCTGGGAAAACTGGATAGCCATATGCAGAAAACTGAAACTGGACACCTTCCTTACACCTTATACAAAAATTAATCAAGATGGATTAAACACTTAAATGTAAAACCCAAAACCATAAAAACCCTAAAGGAAAATGTAGGCAATAGCATTCAGGACATCGGCATGGGCAAAGATTTTATGATGAAATCGCCAAAAGCAACTGCAACCAAAGCTAAAATTGACAAATTGCATCTAATTAAAGAGCTTCTGCACAGCAAAAGAAACTATCAATCATCATGGCGAACAGGCAACTTACAGAATGGGAGAAAATTTTTGCAGTCTACTCAATTGACAGAGGTCTAATATCCAGAATGTACAAAGAAGTTAAACAAATTTACAAAAAAAAAAAAAAAGCCCCATCAAAAAGTGGGCAAAGGACATGAACAGACACTTCTCAAAAGCAGACATTTATGTGGCCAATAAACATGAAAAAAGCTCAACATCACTGATCATTACAGAAATGCAAATCAAAACCGCAATGAGATACCATCTCACGTCATTCAGAATGGTGATTACTAAAACGTCAGAAAACAACAGATGCTGGTGAAGCGGTGGAAAAATAGGAAAGCTTTTACACTGTTGGTGGGAATGTAAATTAGTCCAACCATTGTGGAAGACAGTGTGGCGATTCATCAAGGATCTAGAACCAGAAATACCATTAGACCCAGCACTCCCATTCCTGAGTATATACCCAAAGAAATATAAATCATTCTATTATAAAAATACATGCACGTGTATGTTTATTGCAACACTATTTACAATAGCAAAGACAGGAAACCAACCCAAATGCCCATCAGTGATAGACTGGATTAAAAAAACATTGTGCTTAAAACTTAGGTGACGAGTTGATAGGTGCAGCAAACCACCATGGCACACGTATACCTAGGTACCAAATGTTCACGGTATGCACATGTATTCCGGAACTTAAAGCAAAATCAAAAAGATAGAAAGAAAGACAGACAGACAGACAGACAGAAAGAAAGAAAAGAAAAAGAAAGAAAGAAAGAAAGAAAGGAAGAAAGAAAGGAAGGAAGAAAGAAAGAAAGAAAGAAAGAAAGAAAGAAAGAAAGAAAGATAGAAAGAAAGAAAGAAAGAAAGAAAGAGAAAGGAAGAAAGAAAGAGGAAGGAGAGAGAGAGAAATTTGGTCAAAATCGGCTGAAAATACAACATGAACCAAGGAAGTTCAGAGAGCAGGAGATGGTTGTGTATAATTGAGGAAAAAAGGAGATTAATAATTATTAAGGAAATCCCAATACAAAATTTACACGTCAGGTATAAATAACAATAAATTATTTTACATTGAAATTCCATTCTGCTTGCATATATTTTTTTAGGCAGCCTAAAAATACAGAATTCGGTCATGAATTCTAGAGAGGCTGAAAAATTGTCTCACCTCATTTCAAAGTCCTATTTATATTTACTCAGGAAATGATGGCTTGTATAAATACCTGACAGAGGAGCAGCATCTAGATTGAAGTGTAGAATACGCATTTTGATGATTAACCGATTCTGGCACCTGGCACATTCGTTTCCTGGCTCTAAGAATTCCAGAGTACACTCCCATATGAAGTTAGTCTCCTAAACTTCAGTAAAATATACATCTTTGCTGGTTCTAAGAGCTGACACACTTTCCCCTTTCCTCCCTGCTTTTCTGTATCCCATTTTTCACTCCCATATCACATTAGTTTCCTTCCTCTTCCTCTGGAAATCCGCACTGTGCTCTCTTCTTCACTCATCATTAGCCTGCACTGCCTCTTCATACAGCTGTTTTCAGTTCTCTTGTGGGTTTTACCCATCACTTTCCCCTTAAGAGTACAAAATCACTAATTAAAGCAG
Source organism: Pongo abelii (assembly GCF_028885655.2). Taxonomy (NCBI): domain Eukaryota; kingdom Metazoa; phylum Chordata; class Mammalia; order Primates; family Hominidae; genus Pongo; species Pongo abelii. The sequence goes on from NC_071998.2 coordinate 36,946,822, forward strand.
AAGGTCAGTGAAAGTTCTAGGTTTTTCAGAAGCTCTTTTATAAAATACTCTTTTTCCTTTCTTATGAAGAATATTTCTGAAAGAGGGAATGTCGCTGTTACAATGACATAACAGTAGCTTAGCAAAAAAGGAAATAAAAGGCAGTTTTCATGTTACTTTGAGACTATTACATTTACAGGGAAAGAGAGTCCCCACCTGGTCAAAGTGCACCAAGACAGCAGCCAAGTCTGTGGAGAGCAGGCTGTTAATGCAGAGGTAGGCCTGGACATCCCGCCACTGCACTCCAGCCTGGGCGACAGATCAAGACTCCATCTCAAAGAAAAACAAACAAACAAAAAAAGAAATAGGCCTCCTAGCAGGAGATTTATCTTCATAGCTAAAAAGAGGCTCTTCCCAAGAAAGAACTGACCCCGGTACTGGAATTAGCCCATTTCCTTAACTTTTGTATCTTAGAGAGAGAAAATACTCCCAGCTTCAGACAGGACATGTCCTCTTGGGGCAAGGGACAGCTATGGGGAAAGAGAAAGGGTCAGGATGTGTAACTTTCCTCCAGCCAGCCCAGCCTCCCTGCAGCCTCCTAACTTATCCCTTCCTCTATGGATTGTGTAGACTATGAATTAGAACAGCCTGCCAATATGGGTGTAGATCTTCAAGGGAATTTGACTTTTGGTCTCTCTATCAAGGTTGTAGAAGTTTTCATAGATGATATCCTGAAATATATTTTCCAAGTTGTTTGCCTTCTCCCTGTCCCTTTGAAGGATGCAAGTGATTCCTAGATTTGGCTTCTCTATACAATCCCCTATTTCTTGGAGGTTTTGTTCATTGCTCTTCATTCTTTTTTATTTATTTTTGTCCGACTGTCTTATTTCAGAGAGCCAGTCTTCAAGTCCTGAGATTCTGTCCTCAGCTTGGTCTATTCCGCTGTTAATACTCGGGATTGCATTGTGAAATTCTTGTAGTGTGTACATCTACTAGGTCCATTAGGTTCTTTTTTATACTGGCTATTTTGTCTGTCAGCTCCTCTATCCTTTGATTATGATTCTTAGTTTCCTTGGTTTAGGTTTTACCGTTTTCCTGAATCTCAGTGAAATTCCTTTCTGTCCATATTCTGAGTTATATTTCTGTCATTTTAGCTAGCTCAGTTTGGTTAAGAACCCCTGTTGGAGAACTAGTGTGATTATTTGGAGAACATAAGATACTCTGTCGACTTGAGTTACCGTAGGTCTTGCATTGGTTCTTTCTCATCTCTGCATATGGGAGTGTAGCTTGAGTTGAATCAATAAATAGACTTCAGTTCTGGGTGTGTTCATAGGGCTGCAGCTTTGTGCAGGGTCTTTATTGTAGCTGACTTGTCTTTGGTTTAATGAGGGTATGTCAGTGAGATTTTTTAGTGTTGAAGCTTTGGGCATGACCTAGTAGGTGACTCTTAGGTGTAGTGGTCAGTTGTCAGGCTCTTGCTCAGTCATGTGGCTCCCCTACATTTCCTCACAGTTGCAGCCGTGCTCCTTCTCAATGCTATGAAAGTGTGGGCTCCTCTCCCACTTGAGTGCTTACTGTAGCTTGTATCTTGGCACTCCCAGGCTGCACACAACAGCTCTGACGTGATCTCAGGGTTAATGTTTTCTCCCCAACTTGGAGGCATCGAAGAAAGAGACCTTAGTAGTAGTTTTAACTGAGGGTCTTTTGCTTGTCTCCTGGGGGCTCCACCCCAGAGATGCAGGTGAGCAATCACTCAGTGCATTCAGCCTGGGATGGGGGTGTCTGTGCTGTGGTCCCAAGCCAGGGGTTCCCTGCCTGGTGATGTGAGGTGGGGGGTGGTTGACCAAAGGGAGACAGACTGGCCTCTTCTCTTGGGTTGACTGCAGCTTGTTGGAGGTATGGATAAGGCACTTGGGGTCTCTGCTGCTTCATTCGTTCCAAGGTAGCTGGGGTAGTGCCACTGCAGAGGCAGTGATAGACAGGCTTTCTGTTGCCCCTGGAGTCTCCACCTCCAAGAAATGTGAAGCCATGTCAATGGCAGTGTTTAGCTAGAGGGGTTGGGTGGCTGCACTGCTGGTGTAAGCTTGGGGCTTCACATTTTGGGAAACAGAAGGCGGCAATCTTACCAGGAGTCGAGACTGTTCTTCTCACCATATGGTAACTGCAGCGTGTTGTAAGTTCAGGTGACTGTGGCATGCTGTTAAGTTTGTAAACAAAGAGCTTCAGACTCTTTGTTTCTTCCCCAGACCCACGGCAGCAGGGATAAAACTGCTGCTGTGGCAGTGGCAGAGGTAGCATGGCTCTGGGACCTCTACCCAGGGAAACTCCAGGCAACTACCAATGGCTATGCTCAGCCATGGGTAGGGTGACGGTTTTGCAGTCATGGGCGGGGGACCCTGCCTGCTGAAGAGTAGTGATGGGGATTCCCAGGGAAAAGGGGCTGGACTCCTCTTCGCATAGTGGCTGATGTGCTGGAGGTGGGAGTGCAGTGACTAGGCCCTTTGTTCCTTCCCCAGCCAGAGGGCTGCTGGGGCTGTCCCACTGCAACAGTAGTGGTAAAGGGGTTGTGGGTTGACTGTGGGATTTCTTCCTTGGAGAAATGCTGGACTGCCTGCAGTCCAGAGGTGATGAGGCAGGGGAAGGGTGCCTGTGCTGGGGTCTCTGGTCAGGTGGACCTGCCCATTGTGGAGAGGTGACAACAAGGAACAGCATGGAGAACAGTCTGTCTACTCTTCTGTGAGGTAGTTGCTCTGTGCTAGGGATCTGGACCAGCCGCTGTTCCCCTCAAACTCTCCAGAGCCTGGTGACAGCAAGGGTGAGAGCTATGAGACAGCAAAGATGGAAACCCACACTTCTCACTGGGAACTCTGTTCTAGGGAGTTGCAGAGCTGCTATTGGCTCGATAGTCTCAGCTGGTGGCTGCAGTTCCAGGCCTGGCAGACCCACCCAGTCAGGTGATAGGGGATCAGGGACTCACATAACACACAGTCTGGCCATTTTTCCATAGGGCTGCTGCAAAATGCTAGGGGTCCAATCCAGACCATAGTCACCTCGCATTTTTCAGTTCCTGAAGGTATCAACAGTGAAGGCTATGAAACAGTGAAGATGGGGGCCTGCCCCTCCCTCTGGGAGCTCTGTTCCAGAGAGGTACAACATGTTGCCTCCTGCAACATACCTGCAGGAGGTGGCTGGAGACCCCAGTTGGGATATCACACCCACTGAGGAGAAATAGCATCAGGGATTCAGGTGAAAAAACAGTTTGGCCACTTTTTGGTAGAGCAGCTGTGCTGTGCTGGGGGTCTGCTACCACCACCAGCACAAAAGAATGGCATTTGCAAGAAGGGCTAAGGCTGCTAAACAGCAACAATGGCAATCTACCCTTCCCTTTGGGAGCACCATCCCAGGGACATTCGAAACTGCTGTCCACCAGAAAACAGTGGTAGGGGTGACTGGAGACCTCAGTGGGGAGATTCCACCCAGTGAAAAGAAACAGGATTTGGGATCGATGTGAATAAGCAGTCTGACTCCTTCTCTGTAGAGCTGCTGGGCTGTGCTGGGTGGCTGTTCCAGTCCCTAGCTGCCTTGAACTCCCTAGAACCCAAGGGCTTCAATAGCTAAGACTGTGAAACAGCAAAGATGGCAGCCCACACCCTGCCGCTGGGAGCTCCATGTCAGGGAGGTATGAGGCTGCTACCAGTGGCTGGCTGGATTCCCAAGCCAGTGGGTCTTACCCTGAGACAGGCCATGGAAGGCGGGCCTGCCACTTGTCACTGCCCAGCCCCCTGGATGAAACCCCTTTCCTAGGGGTATGTACAGGGGTCTAGCCTCCTGCTTGGCTGGAGTTATAGCTTCTTTTGTGGGGAAGCCTGGCTAAGGTTCCAGGGTACCCATGCATGCCTGAGCAGCTGCTCTGCTGAAACCCTATGTAGCCCTGCATGTCAGACTGAAGGCCCTGGTAGATTGGGTTCACTAGGAGATCTCCTGACCTGAGGATTGCAAAGATCTGTGGGAGAAGCATGGGTCCCCAGGGCTGCTCACTTACTCACCACTTCCCTGGGCAGGAGAGACTCCCCTGGCTCTGTGTCATTCCTGGGTAGGCAGTTGTCCTGCCTTGCTCTGCTCTGTTCTCCATTGGTCAAGTTGTTTTCTTGAGTCCCAGTGTGTGTACCTGGATATTTCAGTTGAAGGTGCTATATTTACTCGCCCCTTCCATTTCTCTCCACGAGAGTGGCACACACTAGCAGCTTCTAGGTGGCCATCTTGGCCAACCCTGAAAACTATTTGTTTCCAACTACAAGCCATGCATAAAAAGAATGCCTTGAGAGAACCTGAAGTCCAAGGTTCATCCAGACCCCAGCTCATCTAGGCCAGCAGCACCCTTGTTTCCCAATGGTCCTACTGCTTCTTCTACTGGTGGCCCTGCTGCTTTGCCATTGTGGCCCTGTTGGATCTCTGGGCTTTGACCTGCCTCAGAACCATGACCTACTTACCAGGAACATCTTGGCACTTCTGGGCCAAATGTGGAGAATCTCCACTTTCTTGTGTCTCAAGGAGAGAAGAGACTTCAGGTTCCCCATGGAGATGTGGATGGCAGCCATTTGCAGAAGGCCCAGGCCCTGTCTGTCCTCCATGAGATGCTTCAGCAGATCTTCAGACTCTTCCCCACAGAGCGCTCCTCTGTTGCCTAGAACATGACCCTCCTGGACCAGCTCCACACTGGATTTCAACAGCAGCTAGAATGCCCGGAGTCTTGCTGAGGGCAGGCAACAGGAGAGGAAGAATCTGTAGGGGTGACTGGGGCCCTACACTGCCTTGAGGAGGTACTTCCAGAATCTATGGGAATCTAGAGAATCTACCTGAAAGAGAAGAAATACAGTGACTGTGCTTGGGAGGTTGTCAGAGGGGAATCATGAAATCCTTCTCTTCATCAACAAACTTGCAAGGACTGAGAAGTAAGGATGAAGACCTGGGGTCTGCTTTAGTCTTTCTTATTTTCTTCCTCTTCCTAGCTATGTGTTTATTTCTTCTTTTTCTAGTTCCTTAACTTGTAAAGTTAGTTCATTGGTTTGAGGGCTTTCTTCTTTTTTAATATAAGCTTTTACAGCTTTCAATTTCCCCTTTAGCTCTGTTTTCACTGCATCACATACGTTTTGGTATGTAGTGTTTTCATTTTCATCTGTCTCAAGTTATTTTCTAAGTTCCCCCCTGGTCATTTTTTATTTTTTTACTATACTTTAAGTTCTAGAGTAAATATGCTCAACATGCAAGTTTCTTACATAGGTATACATGTGCCATGTTGGTTTGCTGCACCCATTAACTTGTCATTTACATTAGGTATTTCTCCTCTTACATGTTTATCACATTTAGACATATATTTGTTTTCTTTTTGTTCCCATAAATTAAGATGAAAAATCAGAACACTTTTACCTTCTAGGAAAAGTGAAGTGAGAAATATAAATATATTTGCTACTGTGAATGCTACATAGAACCATTGTATAGTCCATTTAAAAATTTTACTTGTATTCTTTCATTGACACTAACCTAAATATGAAAATGAAAGAAATCAAAGTATAGTAAAACAAATTTTCACAGTAAAATACAACATAAAAAATGAATATGCAAAAATTCCCAATACAATCTCAAGTGAACAAAGAAAAAGTACTCTCTCCCCAAGTGTTTCAAAGACTAAGAATAATAACTTGGGCAAAATTGCCAGGTATACTCAGGGTCTAATAAAAGGATGAGCCTAAAATTCAATAAAAATGTGTTCACTGGATAAACTACTAAATCAATGTACAAAATATACATTTCTGAAATGAAAGCTCCTCTAATATGGAAACCCCTATGCACATTTCACAATGTAGAATATTTTAATTGTTCAATGATATAAAGAATTTAACTGAATCATTTAAAATGATGAATAACAAAATGTGTTTGGTTATTTTCTAAAATCGATCCATTTCATAATCTCTACCTCTATATAAACAGGCTGATTTTCTACCAGTGTCATCTAAAGATTATCATGTGCTTTGAAGCTGAAACTTATAAATGATGGAAAAGTGATGTCACAAGTATTTACAGTTCACATACACATTCTGGGGATTTGATCCAGGGAAGGAAAGCTGTAGGATTATTTGGGGGACACAGACTATTATTCCCTCCTTTTGGGAATAGTAAATTGTCCGATTCCTATAAACTCGGTGAATTGGAGAGTTTGAATTTCGATATGTGACTCTGTATTTGACACCAGGCTAGTTATTTTCTATTATAACAAAGTAGAGGACAGATTAGAGATGAAGTCATAAACAGTTAATATAGTGCTAGGCAAAGGATGATACTATGCTGCTCTTGCAACTTGAATCCCCAGATCTACATGCACCTTAAAAAACTAGAATCCCCAGTGGTTTTAGCAGTAAACTAAATGAGCATTATTGATTTTTAGTAAAAGCTGAATGGAAATTTTTGTCATTGTCTATTACAATCCCAGCAAATATGGCCATGATGAAGAAAAATAGCTTCATTCTTGAACACTTTCCAGTAGAAGAAAAAATGAGAAACTAGTAAAAACTCCACTTCCTAAATGGCTGATTTGCTAAAACAGACCTCATTCCATTTAAGGACTCAGTATCTATAGGGCCGAGGCTAACTAACTTTGCCAGAGTTCAGGACCACCCTGAAAGTTAATTCTTTACATAATCATATTCAATATTTATAAATTTATGAATTTAGAACAAAGATGGTCTTTTTTATTTGATAAGAATTGACTTGGATAGGAACTTCTGAAAACCTTTAGGGAATATGAACTTCAGTGAAAAATGCCAAAAATGATTTAATTGATAACATTTTCTAAGTCACATATGTTTATTGGAATGATACTTCTTCTAAGGGTACAAAAATTAGTTCTCGCAGTGTAAACAACTCTGACATATTACAATAGTTTGTGACTCTCCAACAACTCTATCCAACAAAATTTCATTGCTTAACATACATCTTTCTCATTGGGTTTTCTTGTGTATGATATGAGAAGCACTGCTATTGAGTTCATGAAGATAAACAAAATATTTGTAAGATCAGTGTTAGAAACCTATGGCAAATAGATGGCTGTGATTGAAGGACTTTTCGTCCATTTTTTGCTGGATCTTACAGTCTTATCGCAATATGTGCCTTTAACCTGCATATATTTGGGCTGCCATTGACTATCTTATGGTTATTACTTATGTTTGATCCTCACTTCTTCAGGATGTTTGTAGACTTTGAGAATTCAGTGCAAATAGCTTATATTATATGATTTGTTTTTACTAAAGTTATTCAAAACATCTATATTTATGTCAAGTGCCGAAAAGCAAAAAGTAATGGCGATATCTGGATGAATACTGTAGCTAGTGAAGTTTACAAATTATTTTCTCATATAAAGCAAAATTCAAAGCTTCATACGGTAACAGAAAAATTTTTTTAAATTATTGATTCATATTTTTAGGATTTTTGAATGATTAGGCATGTAATTATATTCATATTATTAACGTGTATTTATATAGATTTTTAATTTGCATATGTACTTTGGTACAAAATTTACATGAACAAATCACATTAAAAGTTATTTCACAAATATACTTATCAAATCAAGTTAAATGTCAATAGCTATTAAACTTAGATTTTTGTTTAACTTTTCTGTCATTCTTAACTTTACTTTGAATAAAAAGAGCAAACTTGATAGTTCTTATCTGCGAAGTAGAGGTATATGTAGTATACCTAAATAGATATGCCAAATCTGTGTTATTAAAATTTCATGAAGATTTCAATTAGAAAAAAAATACCATAAAAGGCTTTGAGTGGAGGGGAAAAATAGGCAATGATGAAAAAAAATGAAAAACATTGTTAAACACATGTAGAGAATGCATAAGGAAAGCAAAAACGGAGATAGAAAGTAAAACAAGGGCATTTAGAAAATGGAAATTAGTATGTTCACTATTTAAGACCTATGCACAGAGCAAAGTCTTCAGAAAACCTAGAGGCCAAGGTTCAAGGTTACCTATCTCAAGTAGCCTAGCGATATTTGCAACAGCCCAATGTCCCTGTCCTTTTCTTTACTGATGGCCATGGTGGTGCTCAGCTACAAATCCATCTGTTCTCTGGGCTGTGATCTGCCTCAGACCCACAGCCTGGGTAATAGGAGGGCCTTGATACTCCTGGCACAAATGGGAAGAATCTCTCCTTTCTCCTGCCTGAAGGACAGACATGATTTCGGATTCCCCCAGGAGGAGTTTGATGGCAACCAGTTGCAGAAGGCTCAAGCCATCTCTGTCCTCCATGAGATGATCCAGCAGACCTTCAATCTCTTCGGCACAAAGGACTCATCTGCTGCTTGGGAACAGAGCCTCCTAGAAAGATTTTCCACTGAACTTTACCAGCAACTGAATGACCTGGAAGCCTGTGTGATACAGGAGGTTGGGGTGGAAGAGACTCCCCTGATGAATGAGGACTCCATCATGGCTGTGAGGAAATACTTCCAAAGAATCACTGTTTATCTCACAGAGAAGAAATACAGCCCTTGTGCCTGGGAGGTTGTCAGAGCAGAAATCATGAGATCCTTCTCTTATGCAACAAGGCTGCAAAAAAGAATAAGGAGGAAGGATTGAAAACTGGTTCAACATGGAAATGATCCTCATTGACGAATACATCATCTCACACTTTCATGAGTTCTTCCGTTTCAAAGACTCACTTCTATAACCACCACGAGTTGAATCAAAATTTTCGAATGTTTTCAGCAGTGTAAAGAAGCGTCGTGTTTACCTGTGCAGGCACTAGTCCTTTACAGATGACCATGCTGATGTCTCTGTTCATCTATTTATTTAAATATTTATTTATTTAATTATTTTTAAGATTTAAATTATTTTTTATGTAATATGATGAGTACCTTTACATTGTGGTTAATGTAACAATATATGTTCTTTATATTTAGCCAATATGTTAATTTCCTTTTTCATTAAATTTTTACTCTACAAAATTTCTTGTGTTTGTTTATTCTTTAAGACAAAATGCCAAGCCTGACTGTACAACCCGACTTAAAAATAGATGATTTCATTAAGTTTCCCATCATAATTTTATTCAAGTTATAAAAAAAGACATTTTTCTATACCTGGTTATATGTTGCCTTCAGGATATAAACGTGAACATAAAATATACAGTCCCTGTTCTCTTGTATCTTTGATTTTTGTCAGGAAAGAAATCTAAAAACAATAATAATGGTGAATTAATATCACTTATGCTGACTGCTATAATGTGAGGAAGTAAGAAAACAATGAATTCCTCTTAGCAGAAGGTAGATTGAAACACATATGGAAAAAATAGCAGAGATATTCTCTGTAAACTGACTTGCAAACATGCAATTGAAAATGTACATTGCAAGTCAGATATATGAGTTTGCAGTGTCCAGGGAATACGATGTCTGGAAGTTCGTAAGTGGTAATGGAAAGGCCAAAAATGAAGGCTGTCATGTGGGGAGCAAGTGGAGAGGGAAAAAAAGACTTAAACTGGATTCTGAGGACCTTCCACCATTAAAGTGGGGGAACAGAAGAGTCACAAAGAAAACAGAGGTGGAATACCTTAACATTAGAAGGACGAGAGGGAATGGTGATAAAAGTGGATTTACAAAATAAATGTGCTTAGGAAAACAATCAATAAACTTATGGAAAATGTGAATTAAAACTGAGCACTACAGCAAGAAAATAGATGGCAATGCAGAGCTTACTGACAGCTGGATTGGTAGAATTAATCAGCAGAAGCCACACAGGGGTAGGTAGAAGACTGAATCAGAAAAGAAAAATCAAGATAACACATATAGAAAATTGTGAGAAATCTGCCTTTGCAATGGAGGGAAGTAATAACCTGGACCCCCCAAAACTGTGGATTACCTTTTATCTGCATAGTGTTTCCTTTTTCAAAATATATGTCACTGAATAAATTTCATAAATGTGATGCATTGGTGAATCATGTTAATACATTTAATATTTTATATATTTAAAGCACAAAATATAAAATTATTTATAATAGTAATTGATCATTATTTTGATTACTACTCTGTTAAATGTCAGTAAAAACTGACACATTTCTTTCATAAAATAAAATCGGAAACTGGAAAAGAGAATCTCTTTCTCAATACTTTAGGAATGGGGAAAGGATTCCCTATTTAATAAATGGTGCTGGGAAAACTGGATAGCCATATGCAGAAAACTGAAACTGGACCCCTTCCTTACACCTTATACAAAAATTAACTCAAGATGGATCAAACATGTAAATGTAAAACCCAAAACCATAAAAACCCTAGAAGAAAACGTAGGCAATAGCATTCAGGACATCGGCATGGGCAAAGATTTTATGATGAAATCGCCAAAAGCAACTGCAACCAAAGCTAAAATTGACAAATGGCATCTAATTAAAGAGCTTCTGCACAGCAAAAGAAATTATCAATCATCATGGCGAACAGGCAACTTACAGAATGGGAGAAAATTTTTGCAGTCTACCCAATTGACAGAGGTCTAATATTCAGAATGTACAAAGAAGTGAAACAAATTTACAAAAAAAAAAAAAGCCCCATCAAAAAGTGGGCAAAGGACATGAAGAGACACTTCTCAAAAGCAGACATTTATGTGGCCAATAAATATACAAAAAGCTCAACATCACTGATTATTAGAGAAATGAAAATCAAAACCACAACGAGATACCATCTCATGTCACTCAGAATGGCAATTACTAAAAAGTCAGGAAACAACAGATGCTGGTGAAGCTGTGGAAAAATGGGAAAGCTTTTACACTGTTGGTGGGATTGTAAATTAGTTCAACCATTGTGGAAGACAGTGTGGTGATTCATCAAGGATCTAGAACCAGAAATACCATTTGACCCAGCAATCCCATTCCTGAGTACATACCCAAAGGAATACAAATCATTCTACTATAAAAATACAGGCATGCGTATGTTTATTGCATCACTATTTACAATAGCAAAGACAGGAAACCAACCCAAATGCCCATCAATGATAGAATGCATTTTAAAAATTGTGCTTCAATTTTTTTAATCCTATAGGAGTTGTAGGATTATTTGGCAGACAGAGAATATTATTCCCTCCTTTTGGGAATAGTAAATTGTCCAATTTCTATAAACTCGGTGAATTGGAGAGTTTGAGTTTCGATATGTGACTCTGTATTTGACACCAGGCTAGTTATTTTCTATTATAACAAAGTAGAGGAAAGATTAGAGATGAAGTCATAAACAGTTAATATAGTGCTAGGCAAAGGATGATACTATGCTGCTCTTGCAACTTGAATCCCCAGATCTACATGCACCTTAAAAAACTAGATCCCCAGTGGTTTTAGCAGTAAACTAAATGAGCATTATTGATTTTTAGTAAAAGCTGAATGGAAATTTTTGTCATTGTCTGTTAGAATCCCAGCAAATATGGCCATGATGAAGAAAAATAGCTTCATTCTTGAACACTTTCCAGTAGAAGAAAAAATGAGAAACTAGTAAAAACTCCACCTCCTAAATGGCTGATTTGCTAAAACAGACCTCATTCCATTTAAGGATTCAGTATCTATAAGGCCGAGGCAAACTAACTTTGCCAGAGTTCAGGACCACTCTGAAAGTTAATTCTTTACATAATCATATTCAATATTTATAAATTTATGAATTTAGAACAAAGATGGTCTTTTTTATTTGATAAGAATTGACTTGGATAGGAACTTCTGAAAACCTTTAGGGAATATGAACTTCAGTGAAAAATGCCAAAAATGATTTAATTGATAACATTTTCTAAGTCACATATGTTTATTGGAATGATATTTCTTCTAAGGGTACAAAAATTAGTTCTCGTAGTGTAAACAACTCTGACATATTACAATAGTTTGTGACTCTCCAACAACTCTATCCAACAAAATTTCATTGCTTAACATACATCTTTCTCATTGGGTTTTCTTGTGTATGATATGAGAAGCACTGGTATTGAGTTCATGAAGATAAACAAAATATTTGTAAGATCAGTGTTAGAAACCTATGGCAAATAGATGGCTGTGATTGAAGGACTTTTCGTCCATTTTTTGCTGGATCTTAAAGTCTCATCACAATATGTGGCTTTAACCTGCATATCTTTGGGCTGACATTGACTATCTTATGGTTATTACTTATGTTTGATCCTCAGTTCTTCAGGATGTTTTGTAGACTTTGAGGATTAAATGCAAATAGCTCATATTATATGATTTATTTCTACTAAAGTTATTCAACACATCTACATTTATGTCAAGTGCTGAAAAGAAAAAAGTGTTGGCAATATCTGGATGAAAACTGCAGCTAGTAAACTTTAAAAATTATTTTCTCATATACAGCAAAACTCAAAGCTTCATAGACTAGGAGAAAAATTTTTAAAAATTATTGATTCATATTTTTAGCAGTTTTGAATTATTAGGTATGTAATTATATTCATATTACTAATGTGTATTTATATAGATTTTTCTTTTGCATATGTATTTGATACAAACTTTACATGAACAAATTACATGAAAAGTTATTCCACAAATATACTTCTCAAATTAAGTTAAATGTCAATAGCTTTTAAACTTAGATTTTTGTTTAACTTTTCTGTCATTAACTTTACTTTAAATAAAAAGAGCAAACTTTATAGTTCTTATCTGTGAAGTAGAGGTATATGTAGTATACCTAAATAGATATGCCAAATCTATGTTATTAAAATTTTGTGAAGATTTCAATTAGAAAAAAATACCATAAAAGGCTTTGAGTGGAGGGGAAAAATAGGCAATGATGAAAAAAAATGAAAAACATTGTTAAACACATGTAGAGAATGCATAAGGAAAGCAAAAACAGAGAGAGAAAGTGAAACAAGGGCATTTAGAAAATGGAAATTAGTATGTTCACTATTTAAGACCTATGCACAGAGCAAAGTCTTCAGAAAACCTAGAGGCCAAGGTTCAAGGTGACCCATCTCAAGTAGCCTAGCGATATTTGCAACATCCCAATGGCCCTGTCCTTTTCTTTACTGATGGCCGTGGTGGTGCTCAGCTACAAATCCATCTGTTCTCTGGGCTGTGATCTGCCTCAGACCCACAGCCTGGGTAATAGAAGGGCCTTGATACTCCTGGCACAAATGGGAAGAATCTCTCCTTTCTCCTGCCTGAAGGACAGACATGACTTTGAATTTCCCCAGGAGGAATTTGATGGCAACCAGTTGCAGAAGGCTCAAGCCATCTCTGTCCTCCATGAGATGATCCAGCAGACCTTCAATCTCTTCAGCACAAAGGACTCATCTGCTGCTTGGGAACAGAGCCTCCTAGAAAAATTTTCCACTGAACTTTACCAGCAACTGAATGACCTGGAAGCCTGTGTGATACAGGAGGTTGGGGTGGAAGAGACTCCCCTGATGAATGAGGACTCCATCCTGGCTGTGAAGAAATACTTCCAAAGAATCACTGTTTATCTCACAGAGAAGAAATATAGCCCTTGTGCCTGGGAGGTTGTCAGAGCAGAAATCATGAGATCCTTCTCTTTTTCAACAAACTTGCAAAAAAGAATAAGGAGGAAGTATTGAAAACTGGTTCAACATGGAAATGATCCTCATTGACTAATACATCATCTCACACTTTCATGAGTTCTTCCATTTCAAAGACTCACTTCTATAACCACCACGACTTGAATCAAAATTTTCGAATGTTTTCAGCAATGTAAAGAAGCGTCGTGTTTACCTGTGCAGGCACTAGTCCTTTACAGATGACCATGCTGATGTCTCTGTTCACCTATTTATTTAAATATTTATTTATTTAATTATTTTTAAGATTTAAATTATTTTTTATGTAATATCATGTGTACCTTTACATTGTGGTTAATGTACCAATATATGTTCTTCATATTTAGCCAATATATTAATTTCCTTTTTCATTAAATTTTTACTATACAAAATTTCTTGTGTCTGCTTATTCTTTAAGATAAAATGCCAAGCCTGACTTTACAATCTGACTTAAAAATAGATGATTTAATTAACTTACCTATCATAATATTATTCAAGTTATAAAAAAATACATTTTTCTGTACCTGGTTATATGTTGCCTTCAGGAAATAAATGTGAACATAAAATATACAGTCCCTGTTCTCTTGTATCTTTGATTTTTGTCAGGAAAGAAATCTAAAAACAATAATAATACTGAATTAATATCAGTTATGCTATCTGCTATAATGTGAGGAAGTAAAAAAAAAACAATGAATTCCTCTTAGCAGAAGGTAGATTGAGACATATCTGGAAATAAAAGCAGAGATATTCTCTGTAAACTGACTTTCAACACGTAATTGAAAATGTACATTGTCAGTCAGATATATGAGTTTTCAGTTTCCAAGGAATACGATATCTGGAAGTTCATAACTGGCAATGGAAAGGCCAAAAATGAAGGCTGTCATGTGGGGAGCAAGTGGAGAGGGAAAAAAAGACTTAAACTGGATTCTGAGGACCTTCTACCATTAAAGTGGGGGAACAGAAGAGACACAAAGAAAACAGAGGTGGAATACCTTAACATTAGAAGGACGAGAGGGAATGGTGATAAACGTGGATTTAGAAAATAAATGTGCTTAGAAAAAGAATAAATAGACTTATGGAAAATGTGAATTAAAACTGAGGACTATAGCAAGAAAATAGATGGGAGTGCAGAGCTTACTGAGAGCTGGATTGATAGAATTAACCAGCAGAAGCCATATTGGGGTAGACAGAAGAGTGAATCAGAAAAGAAAAATCAAGATAACACATATAGAAAATTGTGAGAAATCAGCCTTTGCAATGGTGGCAAGTAATGAGGTTGGACCCCCAAAAAATGTGGATTATCTTTTATCCGCATAGTGTTTCCTTTTTCAAAATATATGTCACTGAATAAATTTCACAAATGTGATGCATTGGTGAATCATATTAATACATTTAATAATTTATATATTTAAAGCATAAAATATAAAATCATTTACAATAGTAATTGATCATTATTTTGATTAATACTCTGTTAAATGTCAGTAAAAACTGACACATTTCTTTCATAAAATAAAATCGGAAATGAGAAAAGAGAATCTCTTTCTCAATACTTTAGGAACGGGGAAAGGATTACCTATTTAATAAATGGTGCTGGGAAAACTGGATAGCCATAGGCAGAAAATTGAAACCCCTTCCTTACACCTTATACAAAAATGAACTCAAGATGGATTAAACACGTACATGTAAAACCCAAAACCATAAAAACTCTAGAGAAAACATAGGCAATAACATTCAGGACATCGGCATGGGCAAAGATTTTATGATGAAATCGCCAAAAGCAACTGCAACCAAAGCTAAAATTGACAAATGGCATCCAATTAAAGAGATTCTGCACAGCAAAAGAAACTATCAATCATCAGGGCGAACAGGCAACATTAAGAATGAGAGAAAATTTTTGCAGTCTACCCAATTGATGGAGGTCTAATATCCAGAATGTACAAAGAACTTAAACAAATTTACACACAAAAAAAAGCCCCATCAAAAAGTGGGCAAAGGACATGAACAGACACTTCTCAAAAGCAGACATTTATGCGGCCAATAAACATGAAAAGAGCTCAACATCACTGATCATTAGAGAAATGCAAATCAAAACCGCAATGAGACACCATCTCATGCCACTCAGAATGGCGATTACTAAAAAGTCAGGAAACAACAGATGCTGGTGAAGCTGTGGAAAAATAGGAAAGCTTTTACACTGTTGGTGGGAATGTAAATTAGTCCAACCATTGTGGAAGACAGTGTGGCGATTCATCAAGGATCTAGAACCAGAAATACCATTTGACCCAGCAATCCCATTCCTGAGTATATACCCAAAGGAATATAAATCATTGTATGATAAAAATACATGCACGTGTATGTCTATTGCAACACTATTTACAATAGCAAAAAAAGGAAACCAACCCAAATGCCCATCAGTGATAGAATGGATTAAAAAAAACATTGTGCTTAAAACCTAGGTGACGAGTTGATAGGTGCAGCAAACCACCATGGCACAGGTATAACTATGTAACAAATCTGCACATTCTGCCCATGTATTCCGGAACTTAAAGCAAAATCAAAAGAAAGAAAGAAAAAGAAAGAAAAAGAAAGAAAGAAAGAAAGAGAGAAAGAAAGAAAGAAAGAAAGAAGAAAAAGAAAGTAAGAAAGAGAGAGAAAGAAAGAAAGAAAGAGAAAGAAAGAAAGGAAAGAAAAGGAAAGAAAGATAGAAAGACAGAAAGACAGAAAGAAAGAAAGAAAGAAAGAAGGAAGGAAGGAAGGAAGGAAGGAAAGAGTTGATCAAAATCAGCTGAAAATACAACATGAACCAAGGAAATTCAGAGAGCAGGAGATGGTTGTGTATAATTGAGGAAAAAAGGAGATTAATAAGTATTAATGAAATCCTAACACAAAATTTACCCATCAGGTATAAATAATAAGAACTTATTTTACATTGAACTTCCATTCTGCTTGTATATATTGTTTTTAGGCAGCGTAAAACAACAGAATTCTGTCATGAATTCTAGAGAGGCTGAAAAATTGTCTCACCTCATTTCAAAGTCCTACTTATATTCAGTCAGGAAATGGTGGCTTGTATAAATACCTGACAGAGGAGCAGCATCTAGATTGAAGGGCAGAATACACGTATTGATGGTTAACTGATTCTGACACCTGGCACATTCGTTTCCTGGCTCTCAGAATTCCAGAGTACACTCCCATATGAAGTTACTCTCCTAATCTTAAGTAAAGTATACATCTTTGCTGGTTCTGAGAGCTGACACACTTTCCCCTTTCCTCCCTGCTTTTCTGTATCCCATTTTTCACTCCCATATCACATTAGTTTCCTTCCTCTTCCTCTAGAATGCGCACTGTGCTCTCTTCTTCACTCATCATTAGCCTACACTGCCTCTTCATACAGCTGTTTTCAGTTCTCTTGTGGGTTTTACCCATCACTTTCCCCTTAAGAGTACAAAATCACAAATTAAAACAGAAGTTCAGTGAAAGTTCTAGGTTTTTCAGAAGCTCTTTTATAAAATACTCTCTTTCCTTTCTTATGATGAATATTTCTGTAAAAGAGGGAATGTCGCCATTACAATGACATAACAGTCGCTTAGCAAAAAAGGAAATAAAAGGCAGGTTCCATTTTACTTTGAGACGATTACAACATTTACAGGGAAAGAGAGCCCCCAACTGGTCAAAATGCACCAAGACAGCAGCCAAGTCTGTGGAGAGCAGGCTGTGAATGCAGAAGTAGGCCCCCTGGCAGGAAATTTATCTTCATAGCTAAAAAGAGGCTCTTCCCAAGAAAGAACTATCACGGTACTGGAATTAGCCCATTTCCTTAACTTTTGTATCTTAGAGAGAGAAAATACGTCCAGCTTCAGGCATGACATATCCTCTTGGGGCAAGGGACAGCTATGGGGAAAGAGAAAGGGTCAGGATGTGTCCCTTTCCTCCAGCCTGCCCAGCCTCCCCGGGGCCTCCTAATTTATCCCTTCACCTATGGATTGTGCTAGACTAGGAATTAGAACAGCCGGCCAATCTCAGTGTAGATATTCAAAGGAATTTGACTTTTGGTCTCTCTATCAAGGTTGTAGAAGTTTTCATAGATAATATCCTAAAATATACCTTCCAAGCTGTTTGCCTTCTCCCTGTCTCTTTGAAGGATGCAACTGATTCCTATTTGGCTTCTTTATAAAGTCCCCTGTTTCTTGGAGGTTTTGTTCATTGCTCTTCATTCTTTTTTCTTTATTTTTGTCCGACTGTCTTATTTCAGAGAGCCAGTCTTCAAGTCCTGAGATTCTG
Organism: Pongo abelii; assembly: GCF_028885655.2. Lineage (NCBI taxonomy): Eukaryota > Metazoa > Chordata > Mammalia > Primates > Hominidae > Pongo > Pongo abelii. Next base: position 36,964,650 of record NC_071998.2, read on the forward strand.
TCCTCAGCTTGGTCTATTCCGCTGTTAATACTTGTGATTGCATTGTGAAATTCTTGTAGTGTGTACATCTACTAGGTCCGTTAGGTTCTTTTTCATACTGGCTATTTTGTCTGTCAGCTCCTCTATCCTTTGATTGTGATTCTGTTTCCTTGGTTTAGGTTTTACCGTTTTCCTGAATCTCAGTGAAATTCCTTTCTGTCCATATTCTGAATTACATTTCTGTCATTTTAGCTAACTCATTTTGGTTAAGAACCCTTGTTGGAGAACTAGTGTGATTATTTGGAGGACATAAGATACTCTGTCCATTTGAGTTACCGGAGTTCTTGCATTGGTTCTTTCTCATCTCTGCGTATGGGAGTGTAGCTTGAGTTCAATCAATAAATAGACTCCAGTTCAGGATGTATTCACAGGGCTGCAGCTTTGTGCAGGGTCTTTATTGTAGCTGACTTGTCTTTGGTTGAATGAGGGTATGTTAGTGAGATTTTTTAGTGTTGAAGCTTTGGGCATGACCTAGTAGGTGACTCTTAGGTGTAGTGGTCAGTTGTCAGGCTCTTGCTCAGTCATGTGGCTCCCCTATATTTCCTCACAGTTGCAGCCGTGCTCCTTCTCAATGCTATGAAAGTGTGGGCTCCTCTCCCACTTGAGTGCTGACTGTAGCTTGTATCTTGGCACTCCCAGGCTGCACACAACAGCTCTGGGGTGATCTCAGTCTTAATGTTTTCTCCCCACCTTGGAGGCATCGAAGGAAGGGACCTTAGTAGTAGTTTTAACTGAGGGTCTTTTGCTTGTCTCCTGGGGGCTCCACCCCAGAGATGCAGGTGAGCAATCACTCAGTGCATTCAGCCTGGGATGGGGGTGTCTGTGCTGTGGGCCCAAGCCAGGGGTTCCCTGCCTGGTGATGTGAGGTGGGGGGTGGTTGACCAATGGGAGACAGACTGGCTTCTTCTCTTGGGTTGACTGCAGCTTGTTGGAGGTATGGATAAGGCACTTGGGGTCTCTGCTGCTTCATTCGTTCCAAGGTAGCTGGGGTAGTGCCACTGCAGAGGCAGTGATAGACAGGCTTTCTGTTGCCCCCGGGGTCTCCACCTCCAAGAAATGTGAAGCCATGTCAATGGCAGTGTTTAGCCAGAGGGGTTGGGTGGCTGCACTGCTGGTGTAAGCTTGGGGCTTCACATTTTGGGAAACAGAAGGCGGCAATCTTACCAGGAGTAGAGACTGTTCTCCTCACCATATGGTAACTGTAGCATGTTGTAAGTTCAGGTGACTGTGGCATGCTGTTAAGTTTGTAAACAAAGAGCTTCAGACTCTTTGTTTCTTCCCCAGACCCAAGGCAGCAGGGATAAAACTGCTGCTGTGGCAGTGGCAGAGGTAGGATGACTCTGGGATCTCTACCCAGGGAAACTCCAGGCAACTACCAATGGCTATGCTCAGCCATGGGTAGGATGACTGTTTTGCAGTCATGGGCTGGGGGCCCTGCCTGCTGAAGAATAGGGATGGGGATTCCCAGGGAAAAGGGGCTGGACTCCTCTTCGCATAGTGGCTATGATGTGCTGGAGGTGGGAGTGTAGTGACTAGGCCCTTTGTTCCTTCCCCAGCCAGAGGGCTGCTGGGGCTGTCCCACTGCAACAGTAGTGGTAAAGGGGTTGTGGGTTGACTGTGGGATTTCTTCCTTGGAGAAATGCTGGACTGCCTGCAGTCCAGAGGTGATGAGGCAGGGGAAGGGTGCCTGTGCTGGAGTCTCTGGTCAGGTGGCCCTGCCCATTGTGGAGAGGTGACAACAAGGAACAGCATGGAGAACAGTCTGTCTACTCTTCTGTGAGGTAGTTGCTCTGTGCTAGGGATCTGGACCAGCCGCTGTTCCCCTCAAATTCTCCAGAGCCTGGTGACAGCAAGGGTAAGAGCTATGAGACAGCAAAGATGGAAACCCACCCTTCTCACTGGGAACTCTGTTCTAGGGAGTTGCAGAGCTGCTATTGGCTTGATAGTCTCAGCTGGTGGCTGCAGTTCCAGGCCTGGCAGACCCACCCAGTCAGGTGATAGGGGATCAGGGACTCACATAACACACAGTCTGGCCATTTTTCCATAGGGCTGCTGCAATATGCTAGGGGTCCAATCCAGACCATAGTCACCTCGCATTTTTCAGTTCCTGAAGGTATCAACAGTGAAGGCTATGAAGCAGTGAAGATGGGGGCCTGCCCTTCCCTCTGGGAGCTCTGTTCCAGAGAGGTACAACCTGTTGCCTCCTGCAACATACCTGCAGGAGGTGGCTGGAGACCCCAGTTGGGATATCACACCCTCTGAGGAGAAATAGCATCAGGGACTCAAGTGAAAAAACAGTTTGGCCACTTTTTGGTAGAGCAGCTGTGCTGTGCTGGGGGTCTGCTACCACCACCAGCACAAAAGAATGGCATTTGCAAGAATGGCTAAGGCTGCTAAACAGCAGCAATGGCAATCTACCCTTCCCTTTGGGAGCACCATCCCAGGGACATTCAAAAGTGCTGTCCACCAGAAAACAGTGGTAGGGGTGACTGGAGACCCCAGTGGGGAGATTCCACCCAGTGAAAAGAAACAGGATTTGGGATCGATGTGAATAAGCAATCTGACTGCTTCTCTGTAGAGCTGCTGGGCTGTGCTGGGTGGCTGTTCCAGTCCCTAGCTGCCTTGAACTCCCTAGAACCCAAAGGCTTCAATAGCTAAGACTGTGAAACAGCAAAGATGGCAGCCCACCCCCTGCCGCTGGGAGCTCCATGTCAGGGAGGTATGAGGCTGCTACCAGTGGCTGGCTGGATTCCCAAGTCAGTGGGTCTTACCCTGAGACAGGCCATGGAAGGTGGGCCTGCCACTTGTCACTGCTCAGCCCCATGGATGAAACCCCTTTCCTAGGGGTATGTACAGGGGTCTAGCCTCCTGCTTGGCTGGAGTTATAGCTTCTTTTGTGGGGAAGCCTGGGTATCTAAGGCTCCAGGGTACCCATGCATTGCTGAGTGGCTGCTCTGTTGAAACCCTACACAGCCCTGCATGTCAGACTGAAGGCCCTGGTAGAGTGAGTTCACTAGGAGATCTCCTGACCTGAGGGTTGCAAAGATCTGTGGGAGAAGCGTGGTTCCCCAAGGCTGCTCACTTACCATTTCCCTGGCAGGGGAGGCTCCCCTGGCTCTGTGTCACTCCTGGGTAGGCATTCATCCTGCCTTGCTTTGCTCAGTTCTCCATTGGTCAAGTCGTTTTCTTGAGTCCCAGTGTGTGTACCTGGATGTTTCAGTTGAAGGTGCTGTATTTACTTGCCCCTTCCATTTCTCTGCTTGAGAGTGGCACACACTAGCAGCTTCTCGTTGGCCATCTTGGCCAACCCTGAAAGCTATTTGTTTCCAACTAAGAGCCATGCATAGAAGGAATGCCTTCAGAGAACCTGGAGTCCAAGTTTCATCCAGACCCCAGCTCAGCTAGGCCAGCAGCACCCTCGTTTCCCAATGGTTCTCATGCTTCCTCTACTCATGGCCCTGCTGCTTTGCCACTGTGGCCCTGTTGGATCTCTGAGCTGGGCCCTGCCTCAGAACCATGGCCTAGTTAGCAGGAACACCTTGGCACTTCTGACCCAAATGTAGAGAATCTCCACTTTCTTGTGTCTCAAGGACAGAAGAGACTTCAGGTTCCCCCTGGAGATGTGGATGGCAGCCAGTTGCAGAAGGCCCAGGCCATGTCTGTCCTCCATGAGATGCTTCAGCAGATCTTCAGCCTCTTCCCCACAGCGCGCTCCTCTGCTGCCTGGAACATGACCCTCCTGGACCAACTCCACACTGGACTACATCTGCAGCTGGAATGCCTGGAGTCTTGCTTAAGGCAGGCAAAAGGAGAGGAAGAATCTGTGGGAGTGATTGGGGCCCTGCGCTAGCCTTAAGGAGGTACTTTCAGGGAATGCATGGGTATCCAGGGAATCTACCTGAAAGAGAAGAAATACAGTGACTGTGCTTGGGAGGTTGTCTGAGTGGAATCATGAAATCCTTCTCTTCAATCAACAAACTTGTAAGAAGGACTGAGAAGTAAGGATGAAGACCTGGGGTCATCCTGAAATTATTCTCCTTGATTAATCTGCCATATCACACTTGCACATGTGTCTTTGGTCATTTCAATAGGCTCTTATTACTGCCGTTGTCACAGAATTTATTGAATTAAATTCAGCAAATACCTTGTTAACAATAGTAAGCAAGTATATGTTAAAAACATTTGGCTCTGGTCTTCGGTTCCTAAGACATGACTGCCCTGATGTGTTTTATTTACTTACTTTTTTCCATTCTTTTTGCAGCTCTTTCATTTATAATATTTAGATATTTTACATATAATAATATAGTCATCTTTACATTGTATTAAAATTTACAAATATATTCATCTTTCCATGTTATTAAATTTGTATTTGTTTTATTCATTAAATTCTCATTTGTTTTATTCATTAAGGAAAATGTCTTGAAATCTTTTTTCTAAAAACAAAATCCACAAGCAACTTTGAACAAAACTGAAGAAAGAACAATGAAATGTATTTGTTCATTTACTCCATTCACATTATATGTATAAGTTAAGTAAGTGGCAGATTGTAGAGTTCCCTTCAAGAAATACAATTGAATGAACCACTCTCAGTCTTACAGAGAAAGAGAGGTAAAAACAGGATTAATGCTTACTTTATTGCAATTCTCTTAAAAGCTAGAAAAAGAAGTAAAGGAAAACAATGTTCTCACACCAGAAGTTTTAGATACAAATGATGCCAGGAAGGGAAAACAATGTTAGATGTCCTTCTTAAGGTACTTGGGGTATATGTACAGTTGACCCTTGAACAGCATGGGTTTGAACTTTTGAACTGCATAGGTCCACTTATACAGGGTTTTGGGTTTTTTTATGTTATCTTTTTTTTAAATTTTATTATTATTATACTTTAAGTTTTAGGGTACATGTGCACAATGTGCAGGTTAGTTACATATGTATACATGTGCCATGCTGGTGTGCTGCACCCATTAACTCGTCATTTAGCATTAGGTATATCTCCGAAAGCTATCCCTCCCCCTCCCCCCACCCCACAACAGTCCCCAGAGTGTGATGTTCCCCTTCGTGTGTCCATGTGTTCTCATTGTTCAATTCCCACCTATGAGTGAGAAGATGTGGTGTTTGGTTTTTTGTTCTTGAGATAGTTTACTGAGAATGATGATTTCCAATTTCATCCATGTCCCTACAAAGGACATGAACTCATCATTTTTTATGGCTGCATAGTATTCCATGGTGTATATGTGCCACATTTTCTTAATCCAGTCTATCATTGTTGGACATTTGGGTTGGTTCCAAGTCTTTGCTATTGTGAATACTGCCACAATAAACATACGTGTGCATGTGTCTTTATAACAGCATGATTTATAGTCCTTTGGGTATATACCCAGTAATGGGATGGCTGGGTCAAATGGTATTTCTAGTTCTAGATCCCTGAGGAATCGCCACACTGACTTCCACAAGGGTTGAACTAGTTTACAGTCCCACCAACAGTGTAAAAGTGTTCCTATTTCTCCACATCCTCTCCAGCACCTGTTGTTTCCTGACTTTTTAATGATTGCCATTCTAACTGGTGTGAGATGGTATCTCATTGTGGTTTTGATTTGCATTTCTCTGATGGCCAGTGATGGTGAGCATTTTTTCATGTGTTTTTTGGCTGCATAAATGTCTTCTTTTGAGAAGCGTCTGTTCATGTCCTTCACCTACTTTTTGATGGGGTTGTTTGTTTTTTTCTTGTAAATTTGTTTGAGTTCATTGTAGATTCTAGATATTAGCCCTTTGTCAGATGAGTAGGTTGTGAAAATTTTCTCCCATTTTTTAGGTTGCCTGTTCACTCTGATGGTAGTTTCTTTTGCTGTGCAGAAGCTCTTGAGTTTAATTAGATCCCATTTGTCAATTTTGGCTTTTGTTGCCATTGCTTTTGGTGTTTTAGACATGAAGTCCTTGCCCATGCCTATGTCCTGAATGGTAATGCCTAGGTTTTCTTCTAGGGTTTTTATGGTTTTAGGTCTAACGTTTAAGTCTTTAATCCATCTTGAATTAATTTTTGTATAAGGTGTAAGGAAGGGATCCAGTTTCAGCTTTCTCCATATGGCTAGCCAGTTTTCCCAGCACCATTTATTAAATAGGGAATCCTTTCCCCATTGCTTGTTTTTCTCAGGTTTGTCAAAGATCAGATAGTTGTAGATTTGCGGTGTTATTTCTGAGGACTCTGTTCTGTTCCATTGATCTATATCTCTGTTTTGGTACCAGTACTATGCTGTTTTGGTTACTGTAGCCTTGTAGTATAGTTTGAAGTCAGGTAGCGTGATGCCTCCAGCTTTGTTCTTTTGGCTTAGGATTGACTTGGCGATGCGGGCTCTTTTTTGGTTCCATATGAACTTTAAAGTAGTTGTTTCCAATTCTGTGAAGAAAGTCATTGGTAGCTTGATGGGGATGGCATTGGATCTATAAATTACCTTGGGCAGTATGGCCATTTTCACGATATTGATTCTTCCTACCCATGAGCATGGAATTTTCTTCCATTTCTTTGTATCCTCTTTTATTTCATTGAGCAGTAGTTTGTAGTTCTCCTTGAAGAGGTCCTTCATGTCCCTTGTAAGTTGGATTCCTGGGCATTTTATTCTCTTTGAAGCAATTGTGAATGGGAGTTCACTCATGATTTGGCTCTCTGTTTGTCTGTTATTGGTGTATAAGAATGCTTGTAATTTTTGTACATTGATTTTGTATCCTGAGACTTTGCTGAAGTTGTTTATCAGCTTAAGGAGATTTTGGGATGAGACAATGGGGTTTTCTAAATATACAATCATGTCATCTGTAAACAGGGACAATTTGACTTCCTCTTTTCCTAATTGAATACCAATTATTTCCTTCTCCTGCCTAATTGCCATGGCCAGAACTTCCAACACTATGTTGAATAGGAGTGGTGAGAGAGGGCATCCCTGTCTTGTGCCAGTTTTCAGAGGGAATGCTTCCAGTTTTTGCCCATTCAGTATGATATTGGCTGTGGGTTTGTCATAGATAGCTCTTATTTTGAGATACATCTCATCAATAACTAATTTATTGAGAGTTTTTAGCATGAAGCATTGTTGAATTTTGTCAAAGGCCTTTTCTGCATCTATTGAGATAATCATGTGGTTTTTGTCTTTGGTTCTATTTATATGCTGGATTACATTTATTGATTTGCGTATATTGAACCAGCCTTGCATCCCAGGGATGAAGCCCACTTGATCATGGTGGATAAACTTTTTCATGTGCTGCTGGATTCGGTTTGCCAGTATTTTATCCAGGATTTTTGCATCAATGTTCATCAAGGATATTGGTCTAAAATTCTCTTTTTTGGTTGTGTCTCTGCCCGGCTTTGGTATCAGGATGATGCTGGCCTCATAAAATGAGTTAGGGAGGACTCCCTCTTTTTCTATTGATTGGAATAGTTTCAGAAGGAATGGTACCAGTTCCTCCTTGTACCTCTGGTAGAATTCGGCTGTGAATCCATCTGGTCCTGGACTCTTTTTGGTTGGTAAGCTATTGATTATGGCCACAATTTCAGAGCCTGTTATTGGTCTATTCAGAGATTCAACTTCTTCCTGGTTTAGTCTTGGGAGGGTGTATGTGTTGAGGAATTTATCCATTTCTTCTAGATTTTCTAGTTTATTTGCATAGAGGTGTTTATAGTATTCTCTGATGGTAGTTTGTATTTTTGTGGGATCAGTGGTGATATCCCCTTTATCATTTTTTATTGCATCTATTTGATTCTTCTCTCTTTTCTTTTTTATTAGTCTTGCTAGCGGTCTATCAATTTTGTTGATCCTTTCAAAAAACCAGCTCCTGGATTCATTAATTTTTTGAAGGGTTTTTTGTGTCTCTATTTCCTTCAGTTCTGCTCTAATTTTAGTTGTCTCTTGCCTTCTGCTAGCTTTTGAATGTGTTTGCTATTGCTTTTCTAGTTCTTTTAATTGTGATGTTAGGGTGTCAATTTTGGATCTTTCCTGCTTTCTCCTGTTGGCATTTAGTGCCATAAATTTCCCTCTACACACTGCTTTGAATGTGTCCCAGAGATTCTGGTATATTGTGTCTTTGTTTTCGTTGGTTTCAAAGAACATCTTTATTTCTGCCTTCACTTCATTATGTACCTAGTAGACATTCAGGAGCAGGTTGTTCAGTTTCCATGTAGTTGAGCAGTTTTGAGTGAGTTCCTTAATCCTGAGTTCTAGTTTGATTGCACTGTGGTCTGAGAGACAGTTTGTTATAATTTCTGATCTTTTACATTTGCTGAGGAGAGCTTTACTTCCAAGTATGTGGTCAGTTTTGGAATAGATGTGGTGTGGTGCTGAAAAAAATGTATATTCTGTTGATTTGGGGTGGAGAGTTTTGTAGATGTCTATTAGGTCCGCTTGGTGCAGAGCTGAGTTCAATTCCTGGGTATCCTTGTTAACTTTCTGTCTCGTTGATCTGTCTAATGTTGACAGTGGGGTGTTAAAGTCTCCTATTATTATTGTGTGGGAGTCTAAGTCTCTTTGTAGGTCACTCAGGACTTGCTTTATGAATCTGGGTGCTCCTGTATTGGGGAGCACCTGGCCGTGTGAGGTGTCAGTCTGCCCCTCCTGGGGGTTGCCTTCCAGTTAGGCTGCCCAGGGTTCAGGGGTCAGGGACCCACTTGAGGAGGCAGTCTGCCCATTCTCAGACCTCCAGCTGCGTGCTGGGAGAACCACTGCTCTCTTCAAAGCTGTCAGACAGGGACATTTAAGTCTGCAGAGGTTACTGCTGTCTTTTTGTTTGGCTGTGCCCTGCCCCCAGAGGTGGAGCCTACAGAGGCAGGCAGGCCTCCTTGAGCTGTGGTGGGCTCCACCCAGTTCGAGCTTCCAGGCTGCTTTGTTTACCTAAGCAACCCTGGGCAATGGCGGGCGCCCCTCCCCCAGCCTCGCTGCCGCCTTGCAGTTTGATCTCAGACTGCTGTGCTAGCAATCAGCGAGACTCCGTGGGTGTAGGACCCTCCAAGCCAGGTGCGGGATGTAATCTCCTGGTGTGCCGTTTTTTAAGCCCATCGGAAAAGCGCAGTATTAGGGTGGGAGTGACCCGATTTTCCAGGTGCCGTCTGTCACCCCTTTCTTTGACTAGGAAAGGGAACTCCCTGACCCCTTGAGCTTCCTGAGTGAGGAAGCTCGCCCTGCTTCAGCTCACACACGGTGCGCACACCCACTGACCTGCGCCCACTGTCTGACACTCCCTAGTGAGATGAACCCGGTACCTCAGATGGAAATGCAGAAATCACCTGTCTTCTGCCTTGCTCACGCTGGGAGCTGTAGACCGGAGCTGTTCCTATTCGGCCATCTTGGCTCCTTCCTCCAGGTTTTTTTTTTTTTCAAATACAGTTCACCTTACATATCTGTATTTTCTGCATGTAAAACTAAACTGGATAGAAAATACAGTATTTGTGGGATGTGAAACTCGCATATATGAAGGGGACTGCAGGACTTGAGTATGCACAGATTTGGGTATCTGGAGGACAGGTGTGGAGTCTTAGAACCAAAATCCCACAGATACCAAGGGAAACAGTATTTCCAGAATCTTATTGGCAGCTGGGAATGTGGGTCTAGAATGAACAACAAATGCCATGGGCAAAGGTATTAATTTGGGATTCTTTATTGCATGTCTGGTATTGAGAACATGAGAATGGATATTAGGGAATCTGTCACCTAACATAGTTATAAATTGAGGGAACGATGAGACAGGATCTAAACTTAGTCCTGCAGATCCTCAACAGTCATTGGTAGGGCAGAGAAGGAGAGTCTGTGAAGGGCAAAGAGCACTTAGGAGGAGTGGTCAGTGCAGCTGGAAGGAGAAATAAGAAAGAATGAGGGAGAGACAAGCGAGGGGTAGACAGTGGTGTTTTCAGGGAAGATGAAGGCTGACCTGTCCTAACGGACTGGAAAACAGATGCCATCAGTGCCTTAGGTGGATCTGGTTTAGTAGAATGAATGGGACAGAAACTTGATGGGAGTGGGTTGAAGAAGAAATATAATAAGGGTATTTGGGTGTTCTATGCATAAAAAATTGTGGTGGGAAACTTGTTTGTGGAGTAGGGAAATAAGATGATACTTGTAGGAGAATGTGGGTTAAGATCTTCATGCACATTTTGTTAGTGTTTTCTGAAAATCATTTTCAAAGAATAGATGAATTCAAACAAAATCTTTAAACATTTTCTGTTGATATATGGTTGAGAAATTAAAATTTATGGATTTAAGGTGTACAACATAGTGTTTTGCTTTAATTATGCCTTATGTAATGATTCTGACAATCAAGTTAATTAACACATCCTTCACCTAACATAGTTATAATATTTTATTGTGCATGGTGAGAACATATAATATCTACTCCCTTAGCAAATTTCAAGTATACAATGCATTATTATTAACTATATTTCCCATGCTGTACTGAACATCTTAAATATTTCATTTATTTAACCATTAATTTTTTTTTATTTAAAATGTTGCTTATTTATTTGGCTGAAAGGTAATTTATCATTATTCTAATTAATACTACTTGGTAGTAAATTTCAATAGTAACTCATTTACTTGCTAGTTTAAATTCTTTTTTCAATTAAGTTTTACAATTTTGATTTTATTTTACCTGTTATTTCATTTACTCTAGTTTCGATGTTGTTTATTTACATTATTGATTTATAATTTTAGAATTCCTAATCATTGTCAAAACATTTCCTGCACATTGTAGCCATAATCTTTTGATGGATACTTATTCTTTATTTCATGTGTGTACCAAACACTAAACAGTTTATTGTATATTTTTCCAAGCACTGTCTAGAACATAGAGCCACGTCTCCTTAAGTCTTTTGATTTACACATATTCAGTTCCTGTTCTTGTAAATGTGTTTTTACATTTAATTATGTAATATATTAGAATTTTTTCCATATGCTATGAGAATCCAAATTAATTTTTGTTAGAGTGACAAGCAATTATTGCACAACATTCTATTGCAATTTTATTTTCTTTGTTATTAACAATAGATGCAGCTCTACCATAAATCTCATTAATTCTGATAATACAACTTTTTCAGGTTTTTTTTCTGTATTAATATGGTTGCTAAACTTACAAATTGCTACACTTACATTACTTCTGATAGTTTAAAACTCATTTAATTCTTCTGGTTGAGCTGCCTAAGTTCAAGAATCCCTTTATACATTTTAATATTATTGCTTGCATTATTTCCTGATTAAGTTTAGAGTTGTTCTAATATAGAGAGTATTGGCTTCATGAAATCATAAACATTTGTGAATCCTAAAATGGCTAATTATATGATATCACCAAGAATGTAAGATAACATAAAAATGAATGAGACAAACTAGATTAGAGACTTGAGTGTAGGCCTGTATTTAGTGATATGCTTCTACCATGTAGTGTGTAGATGGCAAAAATAGTAACTTTATAGGACAGAAGTCTGGCAAACACCATCTTAACCAAGTGATTAAGTTAACATCAGCAGTAACAAAACATATGTAATAAAAGATATCAATATCATGTACCTTGGATATTGTGTGATGAGACGATCAGATAAACTCTGTGGTTTTAATCCTTCAAACACACAACCTCAGCATAATCCTGAGTAAACATCAGACAAATCCAAATTGGTGAACAGTCTATGAAATAACTGACCAATATTCTTCAAAAGTTTCAATGTCATGAAAGCCAAAGAAAGACTGAGCATGCGTTACAGATTGGAGGAGACTGAAGGTATGACAACAATCCAACAATTTGGATTGACAAAAATCGATCCAAATCAAGAATCAATTTGGATTGATTCTTGAAATAAAACATCAGTTTTTAAAAATCTGAGGAAATCTTAGTAAAATCTGAATGTTAGTAATATGGCCCCATGTTCATTTCTTTGTTTTGATTCATTACACCATGTTCATGTATGTTGTTAACATGAGAAGAAGCTGGGTTAAGGGCATAAGCAAAATTTCTATAATATCTTTACAATTCTTTGTAAATCTAAAATTGTTTCAAAGTAAAAAGTTAAAAATGAATAGATTTTCAAGATTCTAGACCTTACTGGTTTAAAAGTTGTTTATGTATTTAGTTGATTTAAATCATTCATTAGATTCCTAATTTTTTTCAGAAGACAGAAAATTCTATCTATAATGTAACTGTCTGAAAGACTGTTCCTTAGCCATTAGGGTTCCTCCAGTCAGAATGTGCAATCAACCCAGCAGCAAACTCTCTGTCCTACGGCATAAAAGGCATCAACCAGCTGCCAAGTGAGGTGATTCAGTCTTCGGTCATCTCAGTCCTTCTCCTCTAATGCACTGGGCTCTCCTCTCTTCCCCAGATGTGCTTACATTTCCACACCTCTAATTCCTTTAGTAAGCCCTTCTAGATGTACCCTCCCTGAGCTCTGAGCCTTCATTTGGTTGGTTTAGTTCTGATTTTAGCGCATGCTTATATCCTGGTGATGACACAAAGGTGTGTGACAAACAGAAATCTAAAGCCTTGTGGACGTTTTCATAAATGGATAGAAATAAGTAGGGTTTCAAAGAGCTGCCTATGGATATATTACTGGGGTGAACAAAGTGTTTGGCAAATATATTCAAGTTTATGAAAATACAGTCTTAGGAAGACAAAATTAGGATATATGTGTAAGTAACATGGGGCCCAATTTAATAACAAAACATGTCTGGCATGAGCAAATGAAGCTTCTCGGTGGAGGAGAGGAATAAGAACAGAAGAGAAAGACCCTCTCATTATTTAGGTAGGGCTCTGCTGGAAAGAAAAATGTGGACCAGAGTCTAGAAATCAGCTCTGGTTCTTATGACATATTACCAGAGCACACCTAAGAGCTGAGTACTCTAAATGGGATTTTCTGGGTTCCAACAGTGGCTCCACAGTTCAAAAGCTCCCTGTGCTTAGGTTTGTTCTCTTAAAAATGAGGAAAATAGTAGAATTTATACTGCCTGCTGTAGCCACAGATGTCTCCAGTGACTTAATGGGACAGGGCACGTAATAGGTGTTCAACATGTATGCAACATGGGGCCTTTTCTTCATTGGGTAAAATGAGGATTGATTTGTAAGTACTAACAACAATGCCTGACTGATAGTAAATATATTCTATAATTTAGCTATTTAGTTCTTTTAATTAATGTTATTTTTGTTATTTAACTCTATTAAGTTGGCGGAAGTATTGTTTCCAATTATCTATTTCCTTACTTCTTGTTAGATATATGACAAGCAAATTATTTATCTGCTTAATTTATTTATATACCAGGGGAGAATTTAGTGCAATTAACATTTAGGACTACCCAGAAAAAAAAATACTAGACTCTTAAAAATTTGCCTTCTTGTGTATAAACTCTTCTGAGTTAGCTGATATGTCTCCCTTGACTCTGTGAAGACAGGATTCAGCAAATCTGAAAGCCAAAATCTGGACCAGGAATGCTTACTTTTCTTTGAGCCCTTGCCAACATCTGATCAACATCTACCATTTTAACCATTTTTAAGTATACAGTTTAGCAGTATTAAGTAAATTCACATTGCCATGCAACAAATCATCAGTTTTTCATCTTGGAAAACCGAAACTATACTCATTAAACAACAGCTCCTTATCTCCTCTGCCCTGGACCCCCACCCCTGACAACCATTTCACTTTCTGTTTCTATGAATTTATCTACCCTAGGTAACTCATATGATTGAAATCATACTACATTTGTCTGTTTGTGCCTGGCTTACATTAGGTCCTCACATTGTAGTATATGTCAGAATTAGGCTGAATGTATTCCATTATCTGTATATACCACATTTTCCTGAATAATATGATAAGGCAGAATAATCATCCATGGTATAAGACTGAATAATATAGTCCAGTATATGCTTAATGGAATATATATAAGGCTGAATGATATTCCATTGTATGTATATATCACATTTTGTTTATTCATCCGTCAATGGACACTTGGATTGCTTCCAACTTTTGGCTATTGTTATGAAGATGGATGTAAAAATGTATCTTTGAATCCCGTTTTTAAAAAGTATTCTAGGCCAGGCGCGGTGGCTCACGCCTGTAATCCCAGCACTTTGGGAGGCCGATGTGGGCGGATCACGAGGTCAGGAGATCCAGACCATCCTGGCTAACATGGTGAAACCCCATCTCTACTAAAAACACAAAAAATTAGCCAGGCATGGTGGCGGGTGCTTGGGAGGCTGAGACAGGAGAATGGCGTGAACCTGGGAGGCAGAGCTTGCAGTGAGCCGAGATTGCACCACTGCACTCCAGCCTGGGCGACAGAGTGATACTCCATCATAAAAACAAAACAAAACAAAAACGATTCTAAATATATATCCATAAGGGCAATTCCTAGATTATATGGTAATTCTGTTTTTAATTTTTTGAGATACATCATGTTGTTTTCCATTGTGGCTGCGCTGCACCATTTTACATTTCCACCAACAGTGCACAGGGGTTCCAGTTTCTCCACATCTTCACCAACACTGGTTATTTTATTTATTTTGATGGTAGTCACCTTGATAGATGTGAAGTGAAATCTCATTGTGACTTTGATTTGCATTTCCCTAATAGTGATGTTGAGGATCTTTCCTATGTTCCTTAGTTCATTCAGGCTGCTATAATGAAATATCATCAATTAGGTAGTTTATAAATAACATAAATTTATTTCTCACAGTTCTGAAGGGTGGAAAGCCCAAGAATCAAGGTACCAGCAGATTTGGTGTGTGGTTGGGGCCCGTGTCCTATTTCACAATGAGCCACAATGGAATTAATCACATCCCAAAAAGGCCCATGTCCTAACACCATCGCCCTAAGGGTTAGGGTCTCAACATATGAATTTTGGCAGGGCACAAACATTCAGGCCAGAGAAATATGCTTGTTGGCCATTTGTATATCTTTTTTGAATAAATATCTATTCATATTCCTTACTCAAGTTATATTTTTTTTGTTGAGATGTGGGAGTTCCTTCTGTATTCTGAATAGGCTATTACCCTTTTATCAAATGTATGATTTGCAAATATTTTCTGCCATTCTGAAGTTTGGGTTTTGACTCTTGATTTAGTCCTTGAATGCACGGAGATTTTTAATCTTTGTATACTCCAATTTATCTATTTTTACTTTAGTTACCTGTGATTTGGTGTGATATCCAAGATTTCATTGCCAAACCCATTGTCTGAGCCTCCCCTGAAGATTTTCTTCTAAAGTTTTTATAGTTTCAGGTCTTATGTTTAAATCTTTGATCTATTTTGAGTTAACTTTAACATGTAGTGAAAAGTAAGGATGCAACTTCATTCCTTTGCATGTGTATATACAGTTTTCACAACCTGATTTTTGAAGAGTCGATCTTTAACCATTGTGTAGCCTTCGCACTTTTGTCAAAGTTCATTTGACCACATACATGAGAGTTTGCTTCTGGGCTTTCTATTCTCTCCTATTGGCCTATATGTCCATCTTTATGTCAGTATCATTCCATTTGTATTACTGTAGCCTTGTAATGTGTTTCAAAATTAGGTAGGGTGAGGCCTCTAGCTTTGCTTGTCTTTCTCAAGATTGATTCTGGTCCTTCAAGATTCCATAAGAGTTTTAGGACAGATTTTTCTACTTCTGCCAAAAATGCCTTAGTGATTTTGATAGGGCTTGCATTGTATCTGTGTATTGCTTTGGATAGTTTGAACATCATAACAATGATGGGCTTCCCAATCCATGAACAGAAATGTCTTTTCATTTCTCTTCCTTAATTTCTTTCAGCAGTGTTTGCTAGTTTTCAATATATAAATTTTTTCCACTTAAGTTTCCACTTTAAGTTTATTTAAGTTAAACTTCCACTTTAAGTTTATTCCTGAGTACTTTATTGTTTTGATGCTATTGCAAATGGGGTTATTTTTTAAGTTTCCTTTACAGATTTGTCCATTGTTAGCATATAAAAATGCTACTCATTTTTACATCTTAATTTTGTATTCTCCAACTTTGCTGAATTCATTTATTAGTTCTAACAGTTTGTATGTGAGTGCGTGTGTGTGTGTGAACTTTAGAGTTTTCTACATACACGATCAGGCTATACACAAAAAGATAATTTTACTTCTTCCTTTCCAATATGAATGCTTTTTATTTCTTTTTCTTGTTAATTGCTATGACTAGATCTACAAATGTTATGTTGTATAAAAGTGGTAACAATGGCATCCCTGCTTGTTCCTGATCTTAGAGGAAAAGCTTTCAGTTTCTCACCATTTAATATACTGTTAATTGGGGCTTTTCATACATGGCCTTTATTATGTGGAGGTAACTTCCTTTTATTCCAAGTTTGTTAAATGTTTTTATCATGAAAGGATATGGCATTTTGTCAATTTCCTTTTCTGTATCTGTAGAGATTATTATGTATATTTTTCATTCATTTTGTTAATGTGATGTATTGCATTGATTAATTTTCATATGTTCAAACATTCTTCCATCTGAGTAATAAATCCCCCTTGGTCGTGATGTATAATCCTTTTATTGTGCTGTTGAATTTGGTTTACAATTATTTTAGTGAGGATTTTTGTATCAGTATTTATCAGGGATATGGATCTGTAGTTTTCTTTTCTTGTAGTGTCCTTGTCTGGCTTTATTATCAGGGAAATGTTAGTCTCATAAAATGAGTTTGAAACTATTCCTTCGTCTTCAATTTTTTGGAATATTTTGAGAAAGATTGGTGTTAATTCCCTAAATGTTTGATAGAATTCTCCACTGAAGCCATCTGATTATGGTTTTTTTATTGTTGTTGTTATTAGGAAGTTTGATGACTGATTCAATCTCCTTACTAGTTATAGGTCTAGTCAGATTTTTTGTTTATTCCTGATTTGATCTTGGTAAGTTTTTTGTTTCTAGGAATTTACATATTTCTTCTAGGTTAATCAATTTGTTGGAGTATAATTGTTCATAGTCGTCTGTTATAATCCATTTTACTTCTTTTTTTTTTTTTTTTTTTTTTTTTTTTTTGAGATGGAGTCTCGCTCTGTCACCCAGGCTGGAGTGCAGTGGTGCGATCTTGGCTCACTGCAAGCTCCGCCTCCCGGGTTCACGCCATTCTCCTGCCACAGCCTCCTGAGTAGCCTCGACTACAGGTGCCCGCCATCACGCCCGGCTAATTTATTTTTGTATTTTTAGTAGAGATGGGGTTTCACTGTGTTAGCCAGGATGGTCTCGATCTCCTGACCTCGTGATCCACCCGCCTTGGCCTCCCAAAGTGCCGGGATTACAGGCGTGAACCAGTGCGCCCGGCCGATCCTTTTTACGTCTATGCCATCAGTTGTTATGTGTCCTCTCTTATTTCTGATTTTTATTTGATTTTTCTCTACTTATTTCTTAATATAGTTAAGGGTTTGTCAATTTTGATGATCCTTTCAAAAGACTAATGCTTAGTTCCATTGATTTTTAATTGCTTTTCTATTCTGTATTTTATGAATTTCTGTTTTAGTCTTTCTTATTTTCTTCCTCTTCCTAGCTATGTGTTTATTTCTTCTTTTTCTAGTTCCTTAACTTGTAAAGGTAGTTCATTGGTTTGAGGTCTTTCTTCTTTCTTAATATAAGCTTTTACAGCTTTCAATTTCCCCTTTAGTTCTGTTTTCACTGCATCACATATGCTTTGGTATGTTGTGTTTTCATTTTCATCTGTCTCAAGATATTTTCTAAGTTCACCTCTGGTCATTGTTTATTATTATTATTATTATTATACTTTAATTTCTAGGGTACATGTGCACAACGAGCAAGTTTGTTACATAGGTATACAAGCGCCATGTTGGTTTACTGCACCCGTTAACACGTCATTTACATTAGGTAATTCTCCTCTTACATGCTTATCACATTTAGACATAACATTTGTTTTCTTTTTGTTCCCATAAATTAAGAGGAAAAATCAGACAACTTTTACCTTCTAGGAAAAGTGATGTGAGAAATATAAATATATTTGTTGTTGTGAATGCCACACAGAACCATTGTATAGTCCATTTGAAAATTATATTTATATTATTTCATTGACACTAACCTGAATATGAAAATGAAAGAAATCAAAGTATAGAAAAACAAATTTTCACAGCAAAATACTACATAAAAAATGAATATGCAAAAATTCCCAATACAATCTCAAGTGAACAAAGAAAAAATATTCTCTCCCCCGGTGTTTCAAACACTAAGAATAATAATTTGGGCAAAATTGCCCTGTATTCTCAGGGTCTCATAAAAAGGATTAGCCCAAAATTCAATAAAAATGTGTTGACTGGATAAACTACTAAATTAATGTACAAAATATACATTTCTGAAATGAAAGCTCCTCTATTATGGAAACCCCTGTGCACATTTCACAATGTAGAATATTTTAATTGTTCAATGATATAAAGAATTTAAGTGAATCATTTAAACTAATGAATAATAAAATGTGTTCGATTATTTTCTAAAATTGATCTATTTCATAATCTCTACCTTTATATAAACAGGCTGATTTTCTACCAGTGTCATCTAAAGATTATCACATAATTCGAAGTTGAAATTTATAAATGATGGAAAAATGATGTCACAAGTATTTACAGTTCACATACACATTCTGGGGATTTGATCCAGGGAAGGAAAGCTGTAGGATTATATGGAGGACAGAGGCTATTATTCCCTACTTTTGAGAATAGTAAATTATCTGATTCCTATAAACTCGGTGAATTGGAGAGTTTGAATTTAGATATGTGACTCTGTATTTGACACCAGGCTAGCTAATTTCTATTATAACAAAGTAGAGGACAGATTAGAGATGAAGTCATAAATAGTTAATATAGTGCTAGGCAAAGGATCATATTATGCTACTCTTGCAACTTGAATCCCCAGAATCCTAGTGGTTTTAGCAGTAGACTAAATGGGCATTATTGATTCTGAGTAAAAGCTGAATGGAAATTTTTGTCATTGTCTATTACAATCCCAGCAAATATGGTCATGATGAAGAAAAATAGCCTCATTCTTGAACACTTTCAAGTAGAAGAAAAAATGAGAAACTAGTAAAAACTCCACTTACTAAATAGCTGATTTGCTAAAGCAGACCTCATTCCATTTAAGGACTCAGTATCTACAGGGCCAAGGCAAACTAACCTCTTATGCAAAAAAAAAAAAAAAAAAAAAAAGGTAGACCCAGAGTTCAGGACCACTCTGAAAGTAAATTATTTACATGATAATATTCAATATTTATAAATTTATGAATTTAGAACAAAGATGGTCTTTTTTATTTGATAAGAATTGACTTGGATAGGAACTTCTGAAAACTTTTAGGGAATTTGAACTTCAATGAAAAATGCCAAAAATGATTTAATTGATAATATTTTCTAAGTCCCATATATTTATTAGAATGATACTTCTTCTAAGAGTACAAAAATTAGTTCACATAGTATAAACAAATCTAACATATTACAATAGTTTGTGACTCTCCAACAACTCTATCCAACAAAATTTCATTGCTTAATATATATCTTTCTCATTGGGTTTTCTTGTGTATGATATTAGAAGCACTGTATTGAGTTCATGAAGATAAATAAAATATTTGCAAGATCAGTGTTACAAACCTATGGCAAATAGATGGCTGTGATTGAAGGACTTTTTGTCCATTTTCTGCTGGATCTTAAAGTCTTATCACAATATGTGGCTTTAACCTGCATACCTTTGGGCTGCCATTGACTATCATGGTTATTGCTTATGATTGATCCTCAATTCTTCAGGATGTTTTGTAGACTTTGAGAATTAAATGCAAATAGCTTATATGATTTATTTCTACTCAAGTTATTCAACAAATCAATATTTATGTCAAGTGCTGAAAAGAAAAATGTGTTGGCAATATCTGGATGAATGCTGGAGCTAGTTAAGTTTACAAATTATTTTCTCATATAAAGCAAAATTCAAAGCTTCATATACTATGAGAAAAATTTTAAAAAATTATTGATTCATATTTTTAGCAGTTTTGAATAACTATGTAATTATATTCATATTATTGTGTATTTATATAGATTTTTATTTTGCATATGTAATTTGATACAAAATTTACATGAATGAGTTACATTAAAAGTCATTCCACAAATATACTTATCAAATTAAGTTAAATGTCAGTAGGTTTTAAACTTAGATTTTAGTTTAACTTTTCTGTCATTCTTAACTTTACTTTGAATAAAAAGAGCAAACTTTATAGTTTTTATCTGTGAAGTAGAGGTATACGTAGAATACCTAAATAGATATGCCAAATCTGTTATTAAAATTTCATGAAGATTTCAATTAGAAAAAAATACCATAAAATGTTTTGAGTGCGGGGAAAAATAGGCAATGATGAAAAAAATGAAAAACATCTGTAAACACATGTAGAGTGTGCATAAAGAAAGCAAAAACAGAGATAGAAAGTAAAACTAGGGAATTTAGAAAATGGAAATTAGTATGTTCACTATTTAAGACCTATGCACAGAGCAAAGTCTTCAGAAAACCTAGAAGCCAAGGTTCAAAGTTACCCATCTCAAGTAGCCTAGCAATATTTGCAACATCCCAATGGCCCTGCCCTTTTCTTTACTGATGGCCGTGGTGGTGCTCAGCTACAAATCCATCTGTTCTCTGGGCTGTGATCTGCCTCAGACCCACAGCCTGGGTAATAGGAGGGCCTTGATACTCCTGGCACAAATGGGAAGAATCTCTCCTTTCTCCTGCCTGAAAGACAGACATGATTTCGGATTCCCCCAGGAGGAGTTTGATGGCAACCAGTTGCAGAAGGCTCAAGCCATCTCTGTCCTCCATGAGATGATCCAGCAGACCTTCAATCTCTTCAACACAAAAGACTCATCTGCTGCTTGGGAACAGAGCCTCCTAGAAAAATTTTCCACTGAACTTAACCAGCAACTGAACGACCTGGAAGCCTGTATGATACAGGAGGTTGGGGTGGAAGAGACTCCCCTGATGAATGTGGACTCCATCCTGGCTGTGAAGAAATACTTCCAAAGAATCACTCTTTATCTCACAGAGAAGAAATACAGCCCTTGTGCCTGGGAGGTTGTCAGAGCAGAAATCATGAGATCCTTCTCTTTATCAAAAACCTTTCAAGAAAGATTAAGGAGGAAGGAATGAAACCTGATTCAACATGGAAATTATCTGTATTGACTAATACACCATTCCACACTTCTATGACTTCTGCCACTTCAAAGACTCATTTCTCCTATAACCACCGCATGAGTTGAATCAAAATTTTCAGATGTTTTCAGGAGTGTAAGGAAACATCATGTTTACCTGTGCAGGCACTAGTCCTTTACAGATGACCATGCTGATAGATCTAATTATCTATCTATTGAAATATTTATTTATTTATATGATTTAAATTATTTTTGTCCATGTAATACTATGTGTACTTTTACATTGTGTTATATCAAAATATGTTATTTATATTTAGTCAATATATTATTTTGTTTTTATTAATTTTTACTATTAAAACTTCTTGTATTATTTGTTTATTCTTTAATAAAGAAATACCAAGCCCAAATGTGCAATCTCATTAAAGAATGGATGGTACAATTCATTTACCCATCATCATTATATCCAAATTGTAAGTAAAAATTGACTTTCTCTAAGCGAGGTTTTATATTGCCCTTAGGATATCTAGGTGAACATAACAAATACAGTTTTCGCTTTCTTGTGTCTTTTATTTTTGTAAGGAAAATAATAACTATACTTTCTAATACCTGTTACATTAAATGCTATAGTGAGAAGAAATAAAAACAAATGGAATTCAGTAAAACTGAAGCAAGGCATATCAAAAATTTTTTTAAAAAGTAGTAGATATCCTCTATAGTAGACAAGTAGACATCTAAGTGCAAGTGTCCATTGGCAACCTGATATTTTTGCCTGTAATTTACAAGCAATACCATGAAGTGAAAGCCTGGGAACAGAATATGTCACATGAGTTGAATAGAATGAGAAAAAGACTTAAAATTTATGCCTGCAAACTTCATCTTTAAAGGGAGAGAAGAGCTAGGAAAGAGTTTGAATGGCCATGCATTGGGACAAGAAAAAATGTTGTTAAGAGCATATTTAAAAGACTGAAACTGCTTAGAAGAATCAATGCATTCATGCAAAATGCGGATTGAAAGTGTCCATTACATCTGGAAAATAGATGGCATTGCCGCTGATAGAGCTAGTTGGGTGGAATTAATCACAGTGGAGTAAGCTGGAAGAGTGAATCGGAGAAGAGAAATCCAGTGACCATATGTAGAGAAAATGATTTTGAAAAGTTTGCTTTCAGAAGTGGAGGAGAGAAATAGAGTGGGACTTTGAAAAGAATGTGGATTTTTTTTTCTCTGAATAATTTTTACTTTAAAAAATATATTTGTCTCTGGATAGATTTTGTGAATTTGATGGACTGCCAAACCACTTTAATATGTTTAATACTTTGATTTGAAATTATGACATTTTAATTAATTATAATTATCATTGTTTTTCTTCATTATTTTGATTAATACTATGTTAAATATCATTAAACTGCTCTGTGGATTGAAACCATTCACTACAGTGGGAACACAGATCAATGCAGTGGGAACACAGACCTTATGAAAACTGGACAAGTGGAAGTAATAAGCAGAAACCATACTGAGGTAGGTGGAAGGATAAGAGAAAATAAGAACTCCATTTTCTTTTTTCATCTAGTCACTTTGTTTCTTTTACTTTTATTATATTGAGACTTACATTTTTTCTTTTGCCTCAACTTATGCAAATGTAACAACAGCTTATTAAAAAAGTTTAATGGAGAAAGAAAAATGATGACTTGAAAATTATGGGAAATAATAATACAAGTTCTTTGCATTACCATTTTTATTTCCCTGTTGAGGTACTAAACTCAAGATGGAATAGGGAGTAATTCAGAAGCAATAAGACAACCCTGGCAAAAAAATACTAATTTAATTATATATATATGTATATAAGATACATATATATAATTATGTATATAAGATACATATATATAATTATATATATAAGATATATAATACATATATAATATATTTTATATATTATATATTATATATAAGATATATAATATCTTTTATATATATTATATATAAAATATATATCTTTTATATATATTATATATAAGATATAAAATATATATCTTTTATATATATTATATATAAGATATATAATATATATCTTTTATATAAATTATATATAAGATATATAATATATATCTTTTATATAAATTATATATAAGATATATAATATATATCTTTTATATAAATTATATATAGTATATATACAAAATATATATATCTTATATATAGAGAGAGAGAGAGAGAGAGAGAGAAAGACAATGAAACCAGTAAGGAAGAGTAATTTTATCTAGCATCATATTCTGGACTTCATTGCCCCTCATTTTTATTGTGAGGTGGAGAATGGTAAACCAAGAAGCTCAGTAGAAATGCACCAATGGAAAAACGTAGGGACATTCAGTAGTTACTTCAGTATGACCTCCTTATGAGAAAAAGTAATCATTGAATCCTCTGGCTAGCTAAGAAATTTGGAGTGTAATAAATGTTCAGCAGTTTAATGCATTGAACTCAAATCAGAAATCAACAATTGGCAAATAAATTTATTTTGCTATCTAAGATAAAAATTTACAAAGGATAATTTACCCACCCCCTGACCACATGCACACATATTGAGTATACATTTTTGCTTTTGTCATCTGGAGGCTATGGAAACACTTGACACCTATATATCTGATCAAAGGAAGATGAGGTTACTGCTGCCAACCTAGGTCATTCACAGAAGTACTCTGGAGATATTTGATTGTTTAGGGAACAAAAGCAATCACCCTACAGTAAAGGTGTACTAAAAGTTTCAAGTTGTGATGAGCTAACTTGTACTATCACATTAGTGTGTTGGCAAGAGTTAGATTGGAAGAGGTGTGTCTGTGAGCACTCAGATCCAGAGGGTCAGATGAAAGTTGTGCTCTCTGAGAGGTGAGATTGTGCTGGGAAAGGATAACAATGTTGTGGGTCTTGGAATTAAAATTGGCACACCCATGTGCAATTAAAACATATAAGCTAGCCAGTGATTTCGACAACAATACCGAGTAAAAAACTCTTGCAACAATCCTGCACATGAGGCCTTGGTGAGGCAGAGCCACATGGACATGGCCACACTTGAAAGTCTTCCTGGTTTTTTTGTTTCTTTGCTTGTTTTTGTTTTTGAGACAGTGTCTCGTTCTGTTGCCCAGGCTGGAGTGCAGTGGCACAATCTCAGCTCACTGCAACCCCTGGCTCACAGGCTCAAACAATTCTCATGCCTCAGTCTTCCAAGTAGCTGGGACTAAAGGTGTGCACTACCATGCTCGAATAATTTTTGTATTTTTATGTTTTATTAGAGATGATGTTTCATCATGTTGGCTGGGCTGGTTTTGAACTCCTGATGTCAAGTGATCTGCTCGCCTCAGCCTCCTAAAGTGCTTGGATTACAGGCATGAGCCACCACGCCTGGCTGAAAGTGTTCCTTTTTAAGAGAAAATCTGAGAATATTATTTGTTAATAACTGTCTTTTATGTTTTTAGCTACACCCACTGGAATGTGATAGTCGTTAATAATTGTATCCTACTGGAATATGATACTTGTTAATAATTGTATCTTGAGTCATTACTATGAGACCTGTGATAATGATAAAAGAGTGAACAAGATATAGGCCTTTCTCCTAAGGAGGTTACTTGTCAAATGGGTCTAATAAATCCTGTCTCAGATGTATAGATTGTGAAGATTTTCTCCCACTCTGTGGGTTGTCTGTTTACTCTGCTGATTGTTTCTTTTGCTGTGCAGAATCTTTTCAGTTTAATTAAGTTCCACCTATTTATCATTATTTTTGTTGCATTTGCTATTGGGTTCTTGGTCAAGAAGTCTTTGCCTAAGCCAATGTCTAGAAGGGTTTTTCTGGTGTTATCTTCTAGATTTTTTATGGTTTCAGGTCTTAGTCTTTGATCTAGAATTATATCTAGAAGCCAATGTCTAGAAGGATTTTTCTGGTGTTATATTCTATTCTATTCCGGTGTTATATTCTAGAATTTTTATGGATTCAGATCTTACATTTAAGTCTTTGATCCATTTTGAGTTGGTTTTTGTGTAAGTTGAGAGATGAGGATCCAGTTTCATTCTTCTACATGTGGCTTGCCAATTATCTCGTCACCGTTTGTTGAATAGGGTGTCCTTTCCCCACTTTGTGTTTTTGTTTGCTTCATCAAAGTTCAGTTGGCTGTAAGCATTTGGGTTTATTTCTGGGTTCTCTATTCTCTTCCATTGGTCTATTTGCCTATTTTTATACCAGTACCATGCTGTTTTGGTGACTATGGCCTTATAGTATAGTTTGGAGTCAGGTCATGTGATGCCTCCAGATTTGTTCTTTTCGCTTAGTCTTGCTTTGGCTATAGAGGCTCAAATTCCATATGAATTTTAGGATTGTCTAGAGATCTGTAAAGAATGATGGTTGTATTGGGATGAGAATTGCATTGCATTTGTACATTGCTTTTGGCAGTATGGTCATTTTCAAAATATTGGTTCTACCCAACCATGAGCATGAGATGTGTTTCTATTTGTTTGTGTCATCTGTGATTTCTTTCAGCAGTGTTTTGTAGTTTTCCTTCTAGAGGTCTTTCACCTCCTTGGTTAGGTATATTCCTAAGTATTTAATTTTTTTTACAGCTATTGTAAAAGGGGTTGAGTTCTTGATTTGATTCTCAGCTTGGTCACTGTTGGTGTATAGCAGAGCTACTGATTCGTGTACATTAATTTTGTATCCTGCAACTTTGCCGAATTCATTTATTAGTTCTAGAAGCTTTTTTGGAGACCTCTTTATGGTTTTCTAGGTATAGAAGCATATCATCGGCAAACAGCAACAGTTTGACTTCCTCTTTACCAATTTGGATGCCCTTGATTTCTTTCTCTTGTCTGATTGTTCTGGCTAGGACTTCCAGTACTATGTTGAATAGAAGTAGTGAGAGTGGGCATCCTTGTCTGATTCCAGTTATCAGAGGGAATGCTTTCAACTTTTCCCCATTCAGTATTATGTTGGCTGTGGGTTTTCATAGATGGCCTTTGTTTCTTTCATGTATGTCCCCTCTATGCCAATTTTGCTTAGGGTTTTTTGTTTTGTTTTGTTTTGTTTTGTTTTGTTTTATTATGCAATTTTTCTTTTTTTTTCTTTTATTATTATTATTATTATTATACTTTAGGTTTTATGGTACATGTGCCCAATGTGCAGGTAAGTTACATATGTATACATGTGCCATGCTGGTGCGCTGCACCCACCAACTCGTCATCTAGCATTAGGTATATCTCCCAATGCTATCCCTCCCCCCTCCCCTCAACCCACAACAGTCCCCAAAGTGTGTTGCTTAGGGTTTTAATCATAAAGGATGCTGGATTTTGTCAAATGCTTTTTCTGCATCTATTGTGATGATCATGTGATTTTTGTTTTTAATTCTGTTTATGTGATGTATTACATTTATTGACTTGCGTATGTTAAACCATCCCTGCATCCCTGGTATGAAACAAGGACCTAAAACAAATTAGCAAGAAAAAACAAACAATCTCATCAAAAAATGGGCTAATGACATGAATAGATGATTCTCAAAAGAAGATATACAAATGGCCAACAAACATGAAAAAATGCTCAACATCACTAATGATCAGGAAAATGCAAATCAAAACCACAATGTGATACCACCTTACTCTTGCAGGAATGGCCATAATAAAAAAATCCAAAAATAATAGATGTTGGAGGGGATGCAATGAAAAGGTAACACTTTCACACTGCTGGTGGGAATGTAAACTGGTACAACCACTATGGAAAACAGTGTGGTGATTCCTTAAAGAACTAAAGTAGAACCACCATTTGATCCAGCAATCCCACTACTAGGTATCTACCCAGAGGAAAATAAGTCAACATATGAAAAAGATACTTGCACACGCATATTTATAGCAGCACAATTCACAATTGCAAAAACGTGGAACCAGCCCAAATGCCCGTCAATCAATGAGTGAATAAAGAAACATATATATATGTTTATATATATATGTTTATGTTATACATATATGTTTATAGATATATGTTTATTCACTCATTTATATATATGTATACACACACACACACTATGAAATACTATTTAGCCATAAAAAGGATATATATATACACACACACTATGTATATATAATACATATACACACACACTATGTATATATATACATATACACACACACTATGGAATACTATTCAGCCATAAAAAGGAATGAAATAATGGCATTCACAGCAACCTGGATGGAACTGGAGACCATTATTCTAAGTGACGTAACTCAGGAATGGAAAACCAAACATCTCGTGTTCTCATTCATAAGTGGAAGCTAAGTTATGAGGATGCAAAGGCATAAGAATGATACAATGGACTTTGGGGACTCAGGGGGAAAGGGTGGGAGGTGGGTGAGAGATAAAAGACTACAAATTAGGTACAGTGTATACTGCTTGGGTGATGTGTGCACCAAAATCTCACAAATCACCACTAAAGAACTTACTCATGTAACCAAACACCACTTGTTCCCCCCCAAAAGCTATGGAAATAAAAATAAAATTAAATACTTTTAAAATAAAAATGAATAAATACCTGAGCACAACTGGATTTTTTTAAAAAAATTCTGTCTCAAGAGGACAATCCAGAGCTGACATGCGAAAAGGAAGATGAAAACAGCCCAGGTCAAAGGTAAAGTTTTGTTGTTAGCAAAAGAAAAACATTATTTACAGAGGTTTGACTTTAACAAAAGGATTTTTTCATTAGAAAGATTTGAATCCATTTATGTTCAAACATTTTCAAACAAATTAAATTAAACTGAGAAAATGAAATGAATAAATTGTCACATCTTCTAGTTTATTTAGAAAATACATAAAGAAAAGTTAAAAAAAAAAGCAGTATATAGAAATATTCAAAAAATGAAAAGTACTATGTTCTCTATTTAAATGACAAGCATGGAAAAGTCTTCAGAGAAACTAGGGACCAAGACACACACAGACACACACCTTATCCAGGCTGTCAGCAGCCCAAGATCGCCAACTGCCCACCTCTCTAATGGTCTTAGTGGTGGTTAGCTGCTGCAGCATCTGATCTCTGAACCCTGATCTGCTTCAGAGCTGTCCTGGTTGACAGGAATACCCAATGCTTCTGGGACAAATAAGCAGAATCTCTACTTGTGTCTTCACAATGTCCTTCAGACATTTCTTGTGTCTGAAGGACAGAAATGACTTTAGACTCCCCCCAGGAGATGGTGAATGACAGACAGTTCCAGAAGGCCGATGCCATCTCTGTCCTCCATGAGATGCTCCAGTAAATATTCAACCACTTCCACTCAGAGCTCCTCTACTATCTGGAACTTGTTCCTCCTGGACAAACTTTGCACTGGATTTCATTGGCAGCTAGAAGACCTGGACATGCTTGGTACAGAGAAAGGGACCTAAAGAGACTCTTCTGGGAAGCAGAAACCTTACTCTAGAGGTGAACAGGTACTTCCAGGGTGTGGTATTTAATTTTAGGAGTCAACTTGGCTGGATTAAGAAATAAACTTAAGGTAGCTGGTAAAGCATTATTTCTTGGTATATCTGTGAGAGTATTTCCGAAAGAGATTGGCATTTCAATCCATGAACTGAGTAAGAAAGATCAACCTTCGCCCAATGTGGATGGGTACTATGGAAGCCACTGGCACACGTCCCAGAGTGCAAAGGACAGAGAACCTGGAGTTCTGATATTCAAGAGCAGGAGAAAAAGAGTGTCCCAGATGCAGAAGCGGGAGAGAGAGAATTTGTCTTTTAGTATTTTAGTATTACACATATATATATATATATATATATATATATATATATATATAAAATTTGCCTTTTTCTCTGCCTTTTTATTCTACCTGGGGTGGATGGCACTCATCCACACTGAGTGAAGGCAGATCTTTCTTACTCAGTTTAAATGCCAATCTCTCCCTGATACCTCTTACGTATATCCTCAGAAATAATTCTTTACCAGCTATCTGAATACCCCTTAACACAGTCAAGTTGACACCTAAAATTAACCATCACATCTACCATCACATCAATAGGGTTCCTGTATAACAGGATTTCAACTGAAAATAACTGCAAATTTTAGACTTAGACTTTAAGAAGGAATCTCTAGAGAAATCCAAAGACAAATTGGGAGACAAATGCAAGGACACAAGAGCAAATTTTAGCTTCTGACACATAAAGCTACAGGAAACAGGAAACGCAGCCTAACCACCAGCAAGATAACCACAAAGGCTTACACTGGGCTGGTCTGAGTGCAGTGGTGTTTACAACTAATCGATCACAACCAGTTACAGCTTCCTTTGTTCCCTCTCCACTCCCATTGCTTCACTTGACTAGATTTTTAAAATACCCTCACATTAAGGGTCAATTTACCTCAGTTCGTTTTACTCAATCCATCATGTCCACCTTTCAGCAAAAAATTAACAAGGTACACTAAAAGATGAAACACATAGTTTGAAAAGACAGAGTAAGCATCAGAACAAAGTCCAGATATGACAGAGATTTTGAAATCATCAAAACAGAAATTTTAAATAACTATGATTAATATGCTAAGGGCTCAAGTGCATTTCTATATTCACTCATATGCTTTCTCTAAGATATATTATTTATGATATTTAAAGTAGTTCTTGTCGTATAGCTTGTTCATCTTTGTAATATATTAAAATATAACGAAATATGTTCACTTTTACCTTGTGTCCAATTATATTCTATTGATTTTTTACATTTATTTACTTTTTTTTATATTTATTACATTCTTCCCCAAAAGACTTCTTGGATATGTTTCTTCTTAAAAAAAAGAAATAATCTAAATTTGCAAGCTAGATTATTGAATTCAACTCCCTCATTCACTTATTTCAGTCAGATTATGTTTTAAAATGGCATATTTCTATGCCATATTATGCAATTTTTTCTGCAAATATATAGGTAAATAAAGCAAATGCAAAACATCCTCTCATAACTTTCCATTTTAAAGAAAGAAACAAAAATAGTAATCATGGTTAATACATTTCAATTATGTTTTCATGAGATGTCAAGGACAAAGGATTCTCTCATCAGAAGCTTGAAAAAGGGATATCAAGAAAGGAAACAAACAGGTGTACTCCATAAAGTTCCTATGAAACATCTAAAAACAGATGCCCCATTGGTAAATTCATATGTGGATTTGGAATCTTCAACAATGTATAAGCCTGGACATAATTTGTAGGAATCTGGTCATGGTAATGTGTGTGTTTATGTCCTGTTGGTAGATTCATATGTGGATTTGGAATCTTCAACAGTGTATAAGCTGGACATAATTTGTAGGAATCTGGGCATGGTAATGTATGTGTTTACTTATAAGTACAGTGTAGAATGAGAAGATGACCTAAATCTTAGGAAGATCTTCAATTTACAAGATTAGGGAAGAGAAGAGCAAAGGGTGCAGAAATGGAGTAGTGAGTACAGTTAGGAGACAATCAGGAGAGAATTATCATCAGAAAGTATTGAAAAATAAAATAAAGGGTTTAAAAATTGAATGATGCATTTAGGAAAGGTTAGGACTAAACTGTCTCAGTGGATATGAAAACTTAGATGCTACTGGTGACTTTAGTAAGATGTGGCATGGCAGACTTGATGAGGCAGAAACCAGACTGGAGTAGGTTCAAGGATGAATAATTATAGAAGTGTGGTAAGTTGTTTCCTCTATTTTTACCTAGATGGGTCCTGCTAGAGTCCTAATTTAAAACAACAACAACAAAAAGCTTTTGTTTTCTTAAATTTGCTTTACAGTTTTTCTATTTCCTTGATTTTTCACTCTTCTCTTTATTGTTTCTTCTATACATTTTCTATATAATTTTTGTTTAATTTCTTCTAATTCTAGCTTGTTTTTTGCTTCTTTTTTTTTTTTTTTTTTTTTTTTAGAAGGAGTCTCACTCTGTCCGCCCAGGCTGAAGTGCAGTGGCTCGATCTCAGGTCACTACAACCTCCGACTCCTGGGTTCAAGCTATTCTCCTGACTCAGCCTCCCAAGTAGCTAGGATTACCGATGCACGCCACCACACTCGGCTGATTTTTGTATTTTTAGTAGAGACGGTGTTTCACCATATTGGTCATGCTGGTCTCAAACTCCTGACCTCAGGTGATCCACCTGCCTCAGCCTCCCAAAGTGTTGGGATTACTGGGGTGAGCCACAGTGACCGGCATCTAGTTGTTAAGGTGGAACATACAGAATGTTGATTTTGGACTTCTCTTCTAAAATAAGCATTTAAAGCCTTAAATTATACTTTAACCATGTTTTAACTGTGTCTCACAAATTTTGATATGTTGTATTTTTTGTTTGTTTCAAAATATTTTCTCGTATCTTTTGACATTTCTTCTTTGATCCATGAATTACCTAAAAGTGTATTATTTAATTTTCAAATATTTGGGAGTTTTTCAGATATCTTTATGCTACTGGTTTTCATTTTTGTTTTTGTTTTTGAGATGGAGTCGCACTCTGATGCCCAGGCTGGAGTGCAGTGGCGCAATCTCGGCTCACTGCAACCTCCACCTCCCGAGTTCAAGAGATTGTCCTGCATCAGCCTTCCAAGTAGCTGGAATTACAGGAGCCTAATTTTTGTATTTTTAGTAGAGACGAGGTTTCACCATTTTGGCCAGGCTGGTCTCGAACTCTTGACCTCAAGTGATCCACATGCCTCAGCCTTCCAAAGTGCTGGGATTATGGGCGTGAGCCACCATGCCTGGACTATGCTACTGTTTTCTAGGTTTGTTTCGCTTGAAATTAAAGGGCATACTCTATCATTTTAATTCTTTTCATTATACAGAAACTTGTTTATAACCCAGCATATGATCTATATTAGCGTCCAAAAGAAGTCTGTAGAAAAACACATTATATATAGTAACCATTTTACTATGTATAACAAAATATAAAGTCATTTCTGCTTTCTAATGAGTAGTGTGTTCATGGTATAATTTTTCCATCTTTAATTTTAACCTGTGTTTTTATATATAAAGTTGGATCTTTTTGTTTGAGTCTTATTTTTGTTTGCTCGGTTTTTGGTTTTTGTTTTGCTTTTGTTTTCCCAGTATAGCAATCTCTACTTTTTTAGTGGAAAGTTTAGACAATAAACATTTAATCTAATTATGCATATGTTTGGGTGTATGTTTCCCATCTTGCTTATTTTATTTCTTCCTGTTGTCCTTGTTCCTTTCTTTCTTAATTTCTTGCCTTCTCCTAAATTAGTTTACAGTTTTAATAATTCCCTCTATCTCCACTATCATTTTATCAGCTATTCTTCTAGTCTGTTTTGTTTTTAGTTTTTTTGTAGTGTTCATCACATAATATTTTAAATTATCATACACTACCTAGACATTGAGCTATTGTGCTGTATTTATTATGCTACATGTGTTTTATATCGCTGAATAAATTTTGTATTTTTTATTAAACAATCTAATACTTTACATTATTTTGTGTAGCTCCAAGTTTTCATCTGATATAATTTCATCTCTGCTTGAAGAACATTTTTAAACAATATTTGTAGTACAGGTCTGGTAGTGATAATTCTCTCAACTTCCGTTTCCCTGAAAAAGTCTTAATTTTACTTTCATTTTTGAAGTATATATTTGCTGGATATAACATTCCAGGTTAACAAGTTTGGTGTTATTTTTTCCTTTCAACTTTTAAACATGCCATTTAATTGGCATCTACCTTGCATGCTATTTAATGAGATGTTTGAAAGCATTCTTATCTTTCTTTATATGTAATGTGTTTTTTATCAGTAACTGCTTTTAAGATTTTTCTTTATCACTTGTTCTCAGCAATTTTATAATGATGTGTTTTGTTGTGGTTTTAAATATATATTCGCGTTTATGCTGCCTGAAATTTATTGAGCTTCTTGAATTCATAAATTTTTTTGTTTTGTTTTAATCTAATTCAGAAAATCACCTGACATTATTTCTCCAAATATTTTCATTAACTCTCCTCTTCCTTCTTCTGGTACTCCAAGTATCAGAGGTTCATTTCATTCCATGCCTCCTTTTTGAAAGATTCTACTGCTATGCCTTTAAAGTAACTGAGCTTTACCTCTACAGTTAATTATCTCATTTAAAGTATTACATTTTTCATCTCAAAAAGCTAACATTGATTTTTATTTATATCTTCTATTTCTTTTCTTCACTAAACCTCCAGGAAGAAAGTAGGTTAATTGTGAAACACAAGATTTTTGTTTGTTTGTTTGTTTGTATTAGGGTCACATTCCAGAGCTGTCTGTCATCCAATTTCTGTAAAATTATGCTGCATATATTTTTTTTGTCAGTTCTGTCATTGTTAAGGTAGTAGGACAAGCTCAAGCCTTCTTAATAAATAATTAATAAAACTTGTACTGTACAAATTCTCTTTCGAAAAATCTACTCTTATGTCTGTCCTGTATTCCATCAAGATCATATTTTCATCTATTGCTTGACAGGAGACTTTGCATTGATTTTTAGTAATCATGATCACCCTAGAGCCATTTTATTGAATATCACTTTTGCCATTTTAATATCAGATAAGTTCTTTCTCCTAAATCTAATTACCACTATAATATAACATTTTTTAGTAATCATATGTTTTAATAATCTGGTTACCTAAGTTTTCTTTTTGTCACATTGTTTTTACTGTTATTTAAAAACATGCCTCAGCTGGGTGCAGTGGTTCACACCTATAATCTCAGCACTTTGAGAGGCCAAGGCAGGCAGATTGCTTGAGCCAGGAGTTTGAGACCAGCCTGGGCAACATGGAAAAACCCCATCTCTACAAAAAAAACAAAAAAATTAGCTGGGCATGGTGGCGCATGTCTTTAGTACCAGCTACTAGGGAGGCTGAAATAGGAGAATGGCTTGAGTCCAGGAGGTCGAGGCTGCAGTGAGCCATGAGTATGCCACTGCACTCCATCCAGCCTGGGCAGCAGCATGAGGCACTGTCTAAAAGAAAAAAAACAGCAAAAAAAAATTATTATTCTCATTATTCTTCTCTATCACTTCCTTTCTTTCTGACTAAATTAAGACTTGGTCTATAAGTAGAATAATTATTTCATAAAAATTGTTAACTCTTAGGGATTCACAAATAATTTACAATGAACATAACAATCTGGGACAGTTCCTTTATAAGACGGAAAAGTGAAACTTGATCAGAATATTTCTCTTCCCCAGTATCAAAATTAAAGAGCAATATAGGGTGAAAATCATTTTAAAAATACAACAGCATCCATGAATGAAAGATGGCCAATGAGCAAGAGTGTATAATTTGGGGATTAAAATGTATCAGAATTTCAAACTATAAAATTTAAGTAATTACTTATGCAATATAGAATTCTGCATTGAATCTAGATTCGGCCAGCACACATCTGTGATCCTAGGTAATTCAATTAGCCCCTCTGAGCCTCAGTTTTCACAAATGTAAAATAAGATGGAAATATTCCTGGAGTTTCTGTATCAGAAAAACGAAAATATTTTAAAGCACTTAGCAGAGTATCTTCCAGACTGCTTAAGAGATGGTGACTATTTTCTTATTGATTCATACAGATCTATATAAGAATAGTGAACTCTCCTATTCCACTGTCTATAAGCAGCTGCAAAATGCTGACAGTCTAAAAAAAGAGAAATGGGAGTTCTGAAAAAGACTCAAAATTAGATACCATTTGACACTGAAGATATGTGATTAATATTTAATCAAAAATTGATGGTTTGTAAATATCTGGTACAGGGATTAGTGTCCTAAACTGAAGTTAAAAGTGTATATATATTATATATTATTATATTATGTATAACATATTTTAATATAAATTATAATAATATATATTTTAACAATATATTACAGAGTATATAATATATAGTACACAATACATATAATATATAGTAGGCAATACATAATATACACAGATACATGTATATATGTGTGTATATAAATGCCTATGCACATTTGTGTGCATACACACATACACATATATATATTTCATTTGCTAATTCTGTTGCCTGCCACAGTTTTCTTTCCTCCCTGCTTACAGGATCCCATTCTTTCATTCCCATATCATAACAGTTTCCTCCCTCTCCAGTGCAGAAATCTCCAGTGTGCCCTCTACATTCACTCCTCATTAACCTGCACTGCCCAGTCATATAGCTGCTTTCTCTTCCATTGTGGTTTCTGGCTGTGTCCCCCTAAAGTGTACACAATTACCAATTGAAAGCAATAGTTGAGTGCAAATTTTTGGTTTTTCAGAAACTCGCGTATAAGAGGCCTTTTTCTCTCCTGGTAAGTATTTTTGGAATTAAGGGAATATTCCTGTTACAATGACGTAATAGTAGTTGTAGCAAAAAGGAAATAGAGGGTAGGATCCATTTTACTCTGGGGGTTATCAAAAGATTTACAGAGGAAGAGAGCCAACTACTGACCGTGACTGACAGAAACAGCAGCCAAGTCTGGCGAGCAGCCTTCTCTTCTACGCACAATCCTGTTCCCTGGCAGGAGATTTTTCTACAGAGCTAAAATGAGCTCTTTCCTGAAAAGTATTGACCTCAATTCTGAAAGTTCATTTCCTTAGCTTTGTGTCTTACAGAAGGGAAATAGTGCCAGCTTCAAGCAGGACCTGTCCTCTTTTTTGGGCAATGGGCAGCTATGTGGAGAGAGAAAGGGTCAGGATGTATCCCTTGCCTCCAGCCTGCTCAGGCTTCCAGGGCCTCCTGACTCATCCCTCCCTCCATGTGTTGAGCTACACTAGGAATCTGTATAGCCTGCCCATCTGGGTATAGAACTGCAAGGAAAATAAAGAAAAACCTCTTGTTTGACATTACAGTAATTCTTTTTTAAAAAATACCTTGCTAATGTACAAATTCACTCCTATTAGATCATGTCACTTGACTTTGTAGTTAGGAGAAATTCTCATTGTTGCTTTGAATTTTGACAGACTTGTATCCCGTCCAGTAGTAGTAAGATACAGCAAGACATAAGTAAAGGAATTTCAGAGAATACAATAATTGCCAAATGAAAGCGTGTGGTCCATTGGGTAAAATTTAGGAAGCATAAGTTTGTGCAATGTTGTAATTGAAGAAGTTAATCAGGAAGTTTGTGAGAATTGCTCAGCTAGCAGGAAGGGGCTTCAATGGAGGAGGAATCTTCCAAATGTTTGCTCACATTACAAACCCGATGTTTAGATTTCTTCTTGCTAGATGGGAGGAGGATGAGTTGGGAAACTCAAAGTCATAATATTTGACAATATTTTTATCCTTGCCTTTCTTTCTTTGTCTACTGTTTATGGGGGCTCAGTTCAGGAGCAGGCAAAAAACAAAATATTTCTGGATTCACCTGGGTCAGTCTCTCTCTCTCTCTCTCTAGGCAGTTAAGCAGTATTTGAGTCTAATTGTTCATAGTCTGTCTTAAGGGTGTGATGGTGATTAAGAACTATAATTCACCATAAATAGGCCTGATTTAAAGAGGTATCCACTTTTGTTGATAGTCTGGTAACACAAGTCATAATAACCTAAAGACTCACTAGAAGAAATAGAAGGATTAGAAAACCTTGGAAAACCCAACCTTGCCATCCCCTATTTAGGCTGCCTGCAAACCAACTGTTAGTTGCTCCCATAAACACATTATGTGGGCTGCGTGTGGTGGGTTTTATCTGTAATTCCAGCACTTTGGAAGGCAAAGGTGGGAGGATTGCTTGAAACCCAGAGTTCAAGATCAGCTTGAGAAACAAAGTGAGATCACATTCCTATGTTTAAAAAATACAAAAAAAAAAAAAAGCCAGGCAGGGTGGCATGCACATCTAGTCCCAGCTACTTGGGAGGCTGAGGCATGAGGATTCCTCAAGCCCAGGAGTTTGAGCTCCAGTGTACTATGATCATGCCACTGCACTCCAGTGTGGACGTGTGGACAGCAGAGCAAGACCCTATCTCAAAACATATACAAATACATTACGTGTTTCTTTCTCTTGAGAAATTTCCTTAATGTATTTGGTGGCAAAATCTAAGAAAACAGCAGTATTAGTCACCTTCTTAATCTTTCTATAGTAACAAACTCAGGGGAAAGATAGGTACAGTATTCAGTTTTTTTCAATACCAAACATAAGCCTCCAACTTGGGCAAAATGATCTAAAGCTACATGATGTTTCACTAAGTGTTTTGGTTGAAGATATATGTTCTTATCTATCCTTCAATGAGTGGCTTATACCCATCTTAAACCCTGGAAGGTTTGATTGTCTACAAAATTCAAGATTTTTCCCAAATTAAAGATTAGCTTCCAATTTTACATAATCAGTACCCAACTACCACCAAGAGCAAGACCCCAGGAGTCCCACTAGGGAAACTAGCTTGTCTTTGTCTATTTGAAAGTTAATTAATTAATTCTGGTTATTGACTATTTTGGCCTCTGATCATACAAGCTATTACGGGGACATTCAGGGAAAGTTAATCCAAAGGCAGGAGTGAGCCAAGCCAAATAGAATGATCCAAACTAGTGAGGAGGCAGAATGGAATAAGCAGATTCTCCACAGACCCAGCCCTCAGTGGTTGGAAAAAGGAAAACCTAGCTGTACTTGAGCAAGGATCAGTTAAATTTGTTTACCCATAAATCTTCATAGCTACTGAACAGAGCCCAGTGGAAATTTACATTTTTTGTGGTTTATGTATAGCATGCTGTAAGGGTATATAACCACATTTGCTGAAAAAGGACTTTATTTGATTTAATCTGGTGACATTATACAGGCAATTACTTTTACCAACATGGGTAATTCCTAAGTCTCAAACGTACATTACCTAGAAACAAAATATACTTTTGCTCAGGCAACACTTGAATATGTTTTCTATATTTTGTAATGATCAGATTATTAATTGGAAAGGTTAGAGTGCTGTTTCTACTGAGTATAAAAAATCAAGTAACAGTGATGTTCGGAGTTTCAAGATTAGCTTTTCACTCTTCCTTTGAAGTGTCAGTGTGACTCTCATTGAGAACACAGACATTGGCATTAGTAGATTTGTTTTCTGACTTTTTTTGGTAGTAGCCCACAAACCCAACAATTGCTCTGGTTTTGTGTTAGAGCACAAGCTTAAGCGAAAGCTTGCACCGATTATGGTCCCGTGGACGTTCCTGTACAACAAAAATGAGAAATGATTAGGACAGCAGGAAATTAGGTATGCAGTTCCAAGAATCTGAAGGAGTTTTTTTGAGTTGTGAGATGTGGACGAAAGGTTTGAGGCCTTGAAGCTTTACTGCAGTGTAGGTGATAAGAACTTGGTATGGTCCCTTAAAATGGAGTTCAAAGTGAATATTCCTCTGATGTCATTTCTAAAAGACACAAACTCTAGGTTCTAGGTCATGAAGAATTTGATTGTCCTAAGTTGGTGGATCATGAAAAACTTCTGAAAGACAGACAGAGAGCCAAGATGGCCAACTAGATACAGCCAGGAAGAACTTCTCTCACCAAGAAAGACCAGATCATCAAGTAGACTGGCACATTTTAAACAGATCTTTGGAAAGAAGGCATGAAGAGTGGACGGAGGGATGATGTAGACCCCAAGCTGAAAGGGGAGGAAGTTGGGAACCCTGCATGAGGTTGCCAAGCTCCAGGACTCATTCCTGACTTGGAGCAGCTTCTGGGGAAGGAGTGAGTAAAATAGGCATAGAGTGAGCCACTCTTGTCATAGACCTCTGGAATCCTAGCTTCAGGAGACCCCATAACCCCCACAGACATTTGAGCTGGCAGGGATAGCTACCTGGAGAGTTGAAAAAGACAGAACTCCAGCCTGCATGGAGCCGAGGGTTTGTGTAGGAAGAGGTACAATGGAGCACAGCTCATTCCCCAAGGCTCACATGCTTCTCTAGGTGGCTTTAGCCTTTTTTGGCTGCTGGACCTGGATGGAACAGGGCTATCTTTCCCATGGGATGGGCCAGTCCAATATGAGCACCCCATGATCTGCCAGCCTATCCCAGGGACACTGCCTGTCTACACCCACTTTCAGCATGGCCTCTGCTGCCAAGCCGAGGCACTTGCCAGTGGGCACTGCCTTAGTTCTTTCACCAACAGACCCTACCTAATAGTCAGAGAACTGCAAGTGGGCCTCTGCTGGCAAGCACCCACCCACAGCCCTCCCCCACCAGGGCTCACTCACTGTAGACTTTCCCTGCTGCTTTTCAGCATGTCATACATGGGGGCCCCTGCTGCCCACCACCTCCCCACTGAAGTATTTTTGGCAGCACCCCTCATTGGAGTGCTGTTGCCAGCATACAAGGAACACCTTTGTCCCTCCAGCATACCAGATGCTTAACCTTGAGGGACCAGAGAAAAAAAGCCATAGTCCTGATCCCGGTACCCCCACACCCCAGCATTAAAACATGAAGTTTGGGAGTGCTGAGCTGAAACTTATACCCCTGAAATCATCCAGAAATGAAACCAATCAACTAAACCCAACTTATACCATAGTCAAACTCTCAAGGGCATCAAAGAATGTAAAATTTTAAAACCCCACCCAAAGGACAGCAACTTCAAAGATTAAAGGAATATCAACCTATACAGATGAGAAAGAATCAGCACAAGAACTCTGGCAATTCTAGAAACCAGAGTGTCTTCTTACCTCCAAATGACCATACTAGCTTCCCAGCACTGGTTCTTAACTGATGGCTAGAATGACAGACATAAAATTCAGAATCTGTATGGAAATGAAGACCATTGATATTCAAGAGAAAGTTTAAATCCAATCCAAAGAATATAAAGAATCCAATAAAACAGTACAAGAGCTGAAAAATGAAATAGCCATTTCAAAAAAGAAACAGCTGATCTTCTAGAGCTGAAAAACTCTTACAAGAATTATATAACACAATCAGAAGTATCAACAGCAGAATAGACCAAGCTGAGGATGGAAGCTTGAAGACTCAGAGCTTCCCCAACCTTTCTAAAGAAGTTGACATACAAATTCAGGAAATTCAGAGAACCCCAGCAAGAAACTATACAAAATGAACATACCAAAGACACATAGTCATCAGATTCTTTGACATTAACATGAAAGAGAAAATATTGAAGAAAGCTAGAGAGAAGGGGCAGGTCACCTATAAAGGGAACCCCATCAGGCTAACAACACACCTTTCAGCAGAAACCTTACAAGCCAGAAGAGATTGGGGGCCTATATTCAGCATCCTTAAAGAAAAGAAATTGCAACCAAGAATTTTATATCCAGCCAAACTAAGCTTCCTAAGCAAAGGAGAAATAAAATCCTTTTCAGATAAACAAATGCTAAATAAAGTTGTTACCACCAGACCTTCCTTACAAGAGGTCCTTAAGGAAGTGTTTAACATGGAAATGAAAGACTATTACCAGTCACCACAAAAACACACTTAAGTACCTAGCCCACTGACACTATAAACCAACTGTAGCCCAACTCTACATAACAGCAGGCTAACAACACAATGACAGGATCAAATCCTCACATGTCAATATTAACCTTGAATGTAAATGGGTTAAATGCCCCCATTTAAAAGACCGAGTAGCAAGATGGATAAAGAAGCAATATCCAAATGTATGCTGTCATCAAGAAACCCATCTTACATGCAATGATATCCACAGACTCAATATAAAGAGATGGAGAAAGATCTATCAAACAAACAGAAAAAAAAAAGAGTAGGGGTTACTATTCTTATTTCAAATAAAATAGACGTTAAACCAGTATAATCAACAAGAACAAAAAAATGGCATTACATAAAGAGCTCAATTCAACAAGAACACTTACTACCCTAAATATATATGCACCCGAAACTAGAGTGCCAAGATTCATAAGTTTCTAGAGACCTACAAAGAGACTTAGATAACCACACAATAAGAGCAAAAGACTTCCAAACCCCACTGACAGTGTTAGACAGATCAACAAGGCAGAAAACTAACAAATATATTTGAGACCTAAATGCAACACTTGATCAAATGTACCTAACAGATATCTACAGAACACTCCACCCAACAACAGCAGAATACACATTCTCGTCTGCACATAACGCGTACTCTAAGGTCAACCACATGCTTGTCCATGAAGCAATTCTCAACAAAATAAAAAAAAATCATACCAAGCACACTACTGGACCACGGTGCAATAATAACTGAAATTAATACCAAGAAGTTCTCTCAAAACCATGTAACTACATGTAAATGAGACAGCCTATTTGTGGATGACTTTCAGGTAAACAAAGAAATTAAGGCAAAAATCAAGAAATTCTTGGAAACTAATGAAAACAAAGATACAACCTTTCAGAATCTCTGGGGCACAGCTAAATCAGTATTAGGAGGAAAATTAATAGCATTAAATGGCTACATCAAAAATTAAAATTACTCATTAAATCTTAGCCCTTTTTTACAATTGGCAGAAAAATCTACTCACTGTTAACTATTTAAAAGGTCTACTTTTACTTAGGACTTAAAATTAGTTCAATTTACTCACAACACACCCCCTTTGCTCTGTCTACAAATAGATGGCAACACATTGGCATGTGACGTGGAACTCTGAATCCCTTGTCATCTCACTTGTCCTGCTCACCTGACTTCATGCCCTGGCCTCTCCTTGGTTTGTAAATTATCTACTCATATCCACCCTCCACTTCCATTGATAGAGTCTTCCAGATAAGCCACTATATTGACTCCCCCTAAAGGTTTGACCTTAAATCATTGGTGTTTTCAGAATAGCTCATCTCTCCATATATATATTTCTCTCCAGAAAGTTGTATAAATGAGTGGAATCTAAATATGGTTATTGAAAAGACTGAGTTAATATTTTCAAATATCTTAGAACAGAGGCTGGTCTTAGTCAACATGCAACAAATTCCAATGTTATCATTTTTAGTATCATCGTCATCATCATTATCCAGATAAAGAGCAGAATCTTTGGGATTATCCAGTTCTCTTTATTTTTTACTCTGAGTTTCTCAAATCACTCTTTTCATTGCCTAGGTGGATTTATTAACTTGGTAGAGTGCTCAGGCAAGGCTAATATCTATTATCCTGCCAGAGGAGGCTGCTTGTTCTAGTAATTGGGGACTGGTTGACAATCTCTTGTGAGCCAGTTGGCGTGACGCCTCCCTTCCCTCCTCAGAACTGATCCTATGTATATTAAATGAAAAAAGAGCAAGTATCTGGTCTTGCAAAGCTAAGAGCAATTCATTGACCCAGGACTTGGCCTTCTCTGAGCCTCTAGCAGAAACAGCCATTTCCCTGCCTTTGTGTACCTTAACATTGGGCTCATTCTTCCCCTCTGCCAGAACCCCTAGTCATCGATTTTGCTGCATTTTATTTTGCTAACTTATACTTGGCCATTTTATGAGCAGAAAGCCACTTCCCTTCTTTCACTTTCATGACATTCAGACTTATATTTTCTGTTTTCTTTCTTGCCCCAAAACAACTATCAAGTTTTGCTTTCTAAGAAAGTTGAAATGAAAAAGAAAAAAATCTGAACTCATGTAAATTATAGATAAAAATAGCATGGTTCCTTTGCCTTTCTTTTACTTCCTTTAATTTGCGTTATTTTATCATGAACTAGAATGTAATGCAGAAGCAGCAAGACAAACCTTGCCCAGTAAACCACTATGTAAAAATCAGGTACAAAATTTTAAAATAAAAAAATCACAAATAAATAAAGTAAGGAAGGCTCTTTCTCCCTGACAGAAAAGCATGGGTCTAACTTCCCTGCACTGTCAGAGTGAGTCAGAGATAGAGGAGGAAAGAACCCTTAGATAGAATTGCAACGACTGGATGAGCAGCTGAAGACCACTAGTTTCTGTAATATAAGCTTCTTTTTTTATTATTATTATACTTTAAGTTTTAGAGTACATGTGCACAACGTGCAGGTTTGTTACATATGTATACATGTGCCATGTTGGTGTGCTGCACCCATTAACTCGTCATTTAACATTAGATATATCTCCTAATGCTATCCCTCCCCCCTCCCTCCACCCCACAACAGGCCCTGGT
Organism: Pongo abelii; assembly: GCF_028885655.2. Lineage (NCBI taxonomy): Eukaryota > Metazoa > Chordata > Mammalia > Primates > Hominidae > Pongo > Pongo abelii. The sequence goes on from NC_071998.2 coordinate 37,007,744, forward strand.
GTGCTTCCTTACACCTCATACTAAAATTAATTCAAGATGGATTAAAGACTTAAATGTTAGACCTAAAATCATAAAAACCCTAGAAGAAAACCTAGGCAATACCATTCAGGACATAGGCATGGGCAAGGACTTCATGTCTAAAACACCAAAAGCAATGGCAACAAAAGCCAAAATTGACAAATGGGATCTAATTAAACTAAAGAGCTTCTGCACAGCAAAAGAACTACCACCAGAGTGAACAGGCAACCTACAGAATGGGAGAAAAGTTTTGCAATCTACTCATCGGACAAAGGGCTAATATCCAGAATCTACAATGAACTCAAACAAATTTACAAGAAAAAAACAAACAACCTCATCAAAAAGTGGGCAAAGGATATGAACAGACACTTCTCAAAAGAAGACATTTATGCAGCCACAAGACACATGAAAAAATGCTCATCATCACTGGCCATCAAAGAAATGCAAATCAAAACCACAATGAGATACCATCTCACACCAGTTAGAATGGCAATCATTAAAAAGTCAGGAAACAACAGGTGCTGGAGAGGATGTGGAGAAATAGGAACACTTTTACACTGTTGGTGGGACTGTAAACTAGTTCGACCATTGTGGAAGTCAGTGTGGTGATTCCTCAGGGATCTAGAACTAGAAATACCGTTTGACCCAGCCATCCCATTACTGGGTATACACCCAAAGGATTACAAATCATGCTGCTATAAAGACACATGCACACGTATGTTTATTGTGGCACTATTCACAATAGCAAAGACTTGGAGCCAACTCAAATGTCCAACAACGATAGACTGGATAGGAAAATTTGGAACATATAAGCTTCTAATGAAAGACAACATCATCACTGATCCCCTGTGCCCACCTGAGAAACACTGAGGATAACAAATGTTCAATAGCTTATGTAAAAGAATTCAACAATAAAAACCGTATCAGGATTCTGAACTTGGATACTGACACAGCCAGAGGAGCACTATTGACCTCAGTAAGCAAATGGTGGAAAATTATTTGACTAATGAAGGTAAAATGATTATAATTGGGTAATCCTTCTACCTTCCTTAGACAAAAGAAACCTTTGCTATCAGTATCTGAGGGCTGTCGAAACTTTTGATACCTGGACACATGGGTCAGGGGAAAAGGAGGTCATCACTGAGAGCCAGGATCCTTCAGACAAACACTCTAGGGGCACCGGCAAGGGTCTTGGAGGGTTAATAGTTTTGCTCACAAAGTAACCACTCCCCTCTCACCAAAAGAGTTCTGAAGTTATCAGGATGTTGTGAGACTGCTCCCCAGGAGTGAGTCTGGAAGAGTCTGGGTTGAGAGTACTTGTTACTCTAGAGGAAAAGGTATTACTAGATGTGATAACTACCTTGTGAGTGAGGAGACGCTGGGAAAGTAAAATATCTGCGAATTAGAATCTCCACATCCATATGCACCTGTAAAGAATCAGGATTCCAGCTGGGATATTGACACAGATAGGGGAGCACTATTGACCTCAGTAAGCAAATGATGGAAAGAAAAAGCAGTGTCTATATTAATCCTCACCTTGTGGTCCCAGTGAAGCGTAACCACATGGACCTGCATGAATGTTTTCTAGAAGGAAGAAAAACATCAGAGAAGCTCATTCGCTAATCATCATCACCCTCTGTTGTGAATAAAACAGCAAACAAAACTGCATTTTAGGCTCATATCTGTAATTCCAAGTACTTGGGAGGCTGAGGCAGGAGGCCTCAGCTTCAGGCCAGGAGTTTGAGACCAGCCTGAACAACATAGTGGGACCCCCATCTCTAACAACAACAACAACAACAAATTAGCCAGGCATGATGGTGCACACCTGTTGTCCCAGACACTCAGGAGGCTGAGGCACGGAGATTGCTTGAGCCCAGGAGTTAAAGGCTGCAGTGACCTCTGATCATGCCACCACACTCCAACCTGGGTGACGGATTAAGACCCCATCTCTAAAAAACAAACAACAGCAAAATGCTGTTCTTGGTTCTAAAGAGCTTATTTGCTGCAGATGATCTGGTAAACCTGAAGCAAATATAGAAACCCATAGGGTCTGACTTCCTACCTAAAGTAAGGAGGGTAAAAATGGAGGCTAGAATAAGGGTTAAAATTTTGTTTCTAGAACAGAGAAAATGATTTTTTTCACGTATATATGAATATATATTATATATACACATATATTATATATATATTCACTATATATAGTGTGTATATATAAATATATAATATATATATAAAGTTAGTATAGTGTGTGTCTGATTATTTACATACATATAGTATATACACTTATGACTTTAGTACCAAGACGTTTTTCATTTGATTAAGCATTCATTTGTATTGACACAGCTGAAGTTTACTGGAGTTTAGCTGAAGTCTAATGCAAAATTAATAGACTGTTGTCATCCTCTTAAGGTCATAGGGAGAGCACACAAACGAATACAGTAAAAGAAAGTGAAAGTACAGAGAAATGTTCAGAAAATGAAAACCATTTGTTTCCTATTAAAAGCCATGCATACAAGGAATGTCTTCAGAAAACCTAGGGTCCAAGGTTAAGCCATATCCCAGCTCAGTAAAGCCAGCAGCACCCTCATTTCCCAATGGCCCTCCTGTTCCCTCTACTGGCAGCCCTAGTGATGACCAGATATAGCCCTGTTGGAGCTCTGGGCTGTGATCTGCCTCAGAACCATGGTCTACTTAGCAGGAACACCTTGGTGCTTCTGCACCAAATGAGGAGAATCTCCCCTTTCTTGTGTCTCAAGGACAGAAAAGACTTCAGGTTCCCCCAGGAGATGGTAGAAGGGAGCCAGCTGCCGAAGGCCCAGGTCGTGTCTGTCCTCCATGAGATGCTGCAGCAGATCTTCAGCCTCTTTCACACAGAGCACTCCTCTGCTGCCTGGAACATGACCCTCCTAGACCAACTCCACACTGGACTTCATCAGCAACTGCAACACCTGGAGACCTGCTTGGTGCAGGTAATGGGAGAAGGAGAATCTTTTGGGGCAATTAGGAGCCCTGCACTGACCTTGAGGAGGTACTTCCAGGGAATCCGTGTCTACCTGAAAGAGAAGAAATACAGCGACTGTGCCTGGGAAGTTGTCAGAATGGAAATCATGAAATCCTTGTTCTTATCAACAAACATGCAAGAAAGACTGAGAAGTAAAGATAGAGACCTGGGCTCATCTTGAAATTATTCTCATTGATTAATTTGCCGTATAGCACTTGCACATGTGACTCTGGTCATTTCAAAAGACTCTTATTTCTGCTTTAATCACAGAATTGATTGAATTAATTCTGCAAATACTTTGTCAGTATATGTTAAAAAGACTTAGATTCAGGGGCATCAGTCCCTAAGATGTTATTTATTTTTACTCATTTATTTATTCTTACATTTTATCATATTTATAATATTTATATTCTTATATAACAAATGTTTGCCTTTACATTGTATTAAGATTACAAAACATGTTCGGCTTTCTATTTGGTTAAATACTGTATTTTGTTATTTATTAAATTATTTTCAAACAAAACTTCTTGAAGTTATTTATTCTAAAACCAAAATCCAAACACTAGTTTTCTGAACCAAATCAAGGAATGGATGGTAATATACACTTACCTATTCATTCATTCCATTTACATAATATGTACAAAGTGAGTATCAAAGTGGCATATTTTGGAATTGATGTCAAGCAATGCAGGTGTACTCATTGCATGACTGTATCAAAATATCTCATGTAACCAATAAATATATACACTTACTATGTACCCACAAAAATTAAAAAAGTTATTTTAAAAAAGAAATACAGGTGAATAAACACAGTTTCTTTCCGTGTTGAAGAGCTTTCATTCTTACGGGAAAAGAAACAATAAATCTGTACCAATTTCGCTTATATGAAACACTACAAAGATAAGTAAAAGAAAATGATGTTCTCATACTAGAAGCTTTAGGTGCAAATGATGTTGAGAAAGAAAAATATTAGATGTCCTTTCTAAGGTGCCTGGGAGACCTGAAATTGCAGAAATCTTATTGGCAATTGGGAATATGGATCTAGAGTGAACAACAAATGCCATGGGCAAAGGTATTAATTTAAGATTCTTTATTGCATGTCTGGTAACAAGGACATAGGAATGAATGTAGTCACTTATAAACAGAGGAGACAATGAGATGAGGACATAACCTTGTCCTGAAGACCCTCAACATTCAAAGGTAGAGCAGAGAAGGAGAAACTGTAAAGGAGCCTGAGGTAAAGTAGCCAGTGCAGTTAGAAAGAGAAATTGGAAAGAATGAGGGAGAGTCTAATGAGGGGAAGACAGTGGTACTTTCAGGGAAGGTGAGGGCTGAACTGTCCTAGTGAACCTGGAAACAAACTCCATTGATGACCTTAGGAGGATCTGGTTTAGTAGAATGAATGGGATAGAAACACGATTGGAGTAAGTTGAAGAAGAAACACAAAAAGAGAAATTAAGAACACTGCGTATAGAAAATTATTTGGGGAAGTTTGTTTGTCAAGTGGAAAAAGGAAATAAGGTGGCATCTAGAGAAGAATGTAGATTAATGTTTCTTGTATTTTTTTTCATATTTTTTGCAATATGTTTTTAAAGAATTATTTTCAGAGGGCGGGCGCGGTAGCTCAAGCCTGTAATCCCAGCGCTTTGGGAGGCCGAGGCGGGCTGATTGCGATGTCCGGAAATAGGGACGCTCCTGGCCAGCATGGTGAAACCCCGTCTCCACTAAAAAAAAAATGCAAAAATTAGCTCGGCGTGGTGGCGTGGTGGTCCCAGCTACTCGGGAGGCTGAGGCAGGAGAATCGCTTGAACCCAGGAGGCCGAGGTTGCGGTGAGCCAAGATGGCGCCCACTGCACTCCAGCCTGGCGACAGAGGGAGACTCCGTCTCAAAAAAAAAAAAAACTTATTTTCAGAGAATGAATATATTGATACAAAACGTGAACATTTGAATATTTGATTTAATTAATTGCTTATTTGAATAAAATAGTAATCTATCAGTGTTCTAATTAATATTACTTTGTAATAAGCTTCAACGGTTACCTATTTGCTTGTTAATATTCTTTTTTTCTATCAAATTTTACAATCAGATTTCATTTTATTCTGTTATTTATTTGCTCTATATTTTATGTTGGTCATATACCTTATTTGTTTATGATCTTATGATTTCTAATCACTGAGATGTACATTTCTCTATATTTTATGTTGTCATATACATTATTTGTTTATGATATTATGATTTCTAATCACTGAGATACACATTTTCTAAAAATTGTAGCCATGTTCTTGTGATGGACACTTGTTTTTAACTTTACCTGTATTCAAAGATCTGGACAATTCCTTTTTTATTTAAATTATGGAATGTCTAGCATGGAAAACTAAGCCTCTCTCTAATTGAATTCTACTTTTGACTTGACGTATATTCAGTTCCCTCTCATGTAAATCTGTTTTTATATTCAATTCTTTTTAATTTCTTTTTGAAATTTACAATGAACACTTAATAATAATGTTTATGGGGTAGAAAGTTATGTTTCCATATATGTATGCATTGTAATGATCAAATCAGGGTAAGTAGTACATCCATCACCTTAAACATTTACCGTTTCTTTGTGATGAGGACACTCAAAAACCTGGCCAGGTGCAGTGGCTCAGCCTGCAATCCCAGCACTTTCAGAGGCCGAGATGGGAAGATTGCTTGAGCTCATGAGTTCAAGACCAGCGGGGGCAACATAGCAAAATCCCACCTCTACAAAAAATACAAAAATTAGCTGGGCATGGTGGTGCGCACCTGTAGTCCCAGCTACTCAGACAGCTGAGGCGGGAAGATTGCTTGAGCCTAAGAAGTGGAGGTTGCAGTGAGCAGAGACTGTACCACTGCACTCCCCCTGGGCAACAGAGTGAGACGGAGTGTCTTAAAAACAAAACAAAACAAAATCTTATAATTATTAACTCTATTCATCCTACTATTGTATAGTCCATCAGAATTTTTCAAACGTGTGATACAAATGGTAATATAAGTTGCTTTTTGTTAGAGTGTCAGGTAACATTCCTAGAATATTTTATTAAAATTTTCTTTTATATTTTATTAACAACTGACACTGTAACAGTAAAACAGCAAAAGAACTATAACATAACTATCTTCATTTTTATTTAAGAGGCCTTTTTCCATTCCTGCACATAGGCTAGGATAATTTCAGAGCACTGAGATAATGTGCAAAAATAGCAATCATGTAGTTTTTGAAACTAACTCTGAGATTAAAGGGGAAGTATGTAAGCAACTATGTTTTGTTAAAGATTTGTGGAAGCATCGTGACTTGATCAAGGACAAAGTTGTCTCCAACTTCCCAGGACCATTGCTGGCACCCAGTTGTTTGCAGTCCTCGGTCACCTGTTGATACCAGTCCCCTCTACTTCCCTATATTCCCCTCCATCCAGACTGAACAATTTAAGATGGTATTTTAAAATGCTGGTTTTGCTGGCTTTCCAAACAAACCTGCTTTTTCTCCCACCAATTCTCATCTATTATGTTTGGCTTTCTGAGAGGTGAGCAGCCGGATCTGGGTTTGGTAACAATATATCTTTACCATAAGTATAATTACCACTGATAATAGAATGTTTTTTGAGATTATTTGCCTTATAACTATAATTAGTAAACTTTCTTCATTGTTATACTTTTTTATTACTGATACTTTAAAACATTTAATTTTTCTGGTTAAGCTAGCTAAGGCTAGAAACCTACTCCCGCCACTTGACATCAATTTACTTAAATAATTCAATTTACTTAATATTTCAACATATATAGCATTATCAAAAATCTTAATCCACCTCCTTGCAGGAAACAACTTTATTAACTAGAGTACAGTGTTTATGAACAGACTGTTTGGCTTTTAAACTTACAGATGCCACTTATTTTCAAAATTACATAGGTCAGCAACTTTTACCTTATCCCCCTTCAGTGGAATTGTTTCCTACATTTGTAATTCATTTTAAATTGTTTTGTTAAATTCTGCATTCGTCTTAGAATCTCCCAACCTCTGAACTGATTTTTAAAATTTGGACACAGTAAGGTCCACTCCTCATGCTATAAAGTTTTATAGGGTTTTACAAAGGCATAGTGACATATATCCACCATTACAGGATAATACAGAATGCCTTCACTGCCTCAAAAAATGTACTTTCATCCATTCACCGCACACATGCTCTCTCCAAACTCTTGGCTACACTGAGCTTTTTACCATCACGATTTTGTTGGCCTTTTCCAGAATGTCATACACTTGGAATCATGTGTCCTTTTCAGGATGGCTTCTTTCACTAAGCAGTATGCATTTAAAGTGTTTTTATGGCTTGATGGCTTATTTCTTTTAATCATTTAATGATATTATATTGCATGGGTATCACACCGTTTTTATTAATTGACCCATTGACGGACATCTTGGTTGCTTTAAAGTTTGGGCAATTATTAACAAAGATAATGTAAACATTTATGAGCAAAATTTTTTGGACATGTTTTCGAAGCAGTTGGGTAAATACTTAAGAGCCCAATTGTTGTTTCCTATGGTAAAACTGTTTAATTTTGTAAGAAACTGCTAGGATGTCTTCCAATGTGAGTGGACATCTTGTATGTCCACCAGTAATGAATATGTGTTCTTGCTGCTCTGCAATTGACAATAATTAGTATTGTCAGTTTTTTTTAATTTTAGCTATCCTTATATATGTATAATGATGTATTTATTGCTTTAATTTGCAATACCCTAATGACTTATCTGGGGCTTTTTTTTTTCCCTAAGAGCTACTCCATTCAGCATTTCAATAGCATTGACCTGAATGACATGGATGTGAACTTACATGGCAACTTTGTTCACATTGACTTTCATGGTTTGAGTAGGGGTCTAAGGTGAGCCCTAGAAACACTGCATCTTAACCAGAAATTGCAAGATCTACCTGTAGGGCATGAGCTCTGGGTGTGCCCAAAGGAGATTTTATACATCTCTACCAAGGACATGAAGTTCACAGGAGTCCTTCAACCCTAAAGGGCCGAACATTCACACTGTATTCTCACACTGTGTATTTTCATAAAGAACTCCTGGAAAAAGGGCACCAAAGTGACTTACCCAAAATGAGACTGCAAATGTCCTGCAGACATCTTTCTGTTCAAAGGGCACCTGCATAGTTTTGACAGGATAGCACCAATGTGCTCTACAGGGCCCTCATCAGTTGTAAGCATGTGGAGCCTGAGTTAGGTTGTGTGTGTCAGGAGAGAAAGAGGGAGATGTCTTGACTAAGAACGATGATGGCATTACCATTCCTTCCAACTCAGTGGGTCATTCCTCCGCTCTTCACTTGTTCTTCCTCTTTCCTGCTCCCCCAACCTCCACTTTCTTCACTGTGCCTCATTTATCTGCAGCCACTGGGTGGCTGCCTCATAAACATTCCCTTCCTGATTGCTGTATGATATCTTGCCCTGCAATTATGTCATCAAGCTAGGCACCATATAGTCTCCAAGAGAAGGGGTTTCCCTTGGAGAAACTCAATGGGGACAATTCATTATTGAGTTTAAAATCTGTGTCTAAATAAACCCCACAAACCCATAGCGGATCACTTATTTTGTGCCTTGGCTTTGCCACATCAACTCCAGCAGTAACCACCTCAGCAATATCACACAAACACCACCTCCCACTAAAGTTCAATCAGTTTGTCCATTGGGGGTAGTTTTTCTAACAAATACCACTGTTTTCAGGAAAATATTTTTATCCCTGAATCCTTTCAGATGTGGGCTGTCTTATGGAGGTTGAGAGGTATATCGAGGTGATCCAATTTTCATGTCCCTAGCTTTGAAACCAGTTCTTTTCTACTGATAGGAGGGCCACTTGAAGATACGTGGAGATTTCTTTCTCAAGGAGTGTGAAGAAATAGGAAGATATATGAAGATTTTTCCCGAGTCTGATAGTGTGTTCTCCTTCTACTCCAGATTTTCTAAAACCTTATATCTATTCTGCCTTTTCTTGGGCCTCCTCTCCTTCCTCTCATCCTCCTCACCACCTGTACAGAGCCAGTAGAGTTGGGGTCAGGTCTACTTCTTCATTAAGGCCAAGAAAAGAATTGTTGGAAGCAGTGCTCATCTCACATCCTATGTCAAGAATAGAGTGGAGATCTGGGGGCAGGTAGAAGCTATTCCCCACCAAAAGATTCAAAGTCATGGAGATTTATCCCTATCCTTCTAAACTTAGGGCCGCAAAGGTCTAATGCCATTTTTTGGACATATGAAGTGTCTTGTCTCCTACTGTTTTTACAGGCCGAATAGGAAATTTTTGGCTCTATGATGCCTGCTTAACCCCATCTACTCCATCCCATGACTGTATAATGTTATATTATTACATGGTCCTTATCGAGGGGAGGATTAATAGATTTTCTCATTTTATCTCATTTTTAAAGCCCCTGGGTATTTGTATTTTTGTTGTGTTTTTATGGCAATATTATATTAATAAGCTTTTTAAACTGAGATATAGTCAAAATGCAAATAAAGAAACCCAAAATGATGTCCGATGTGCTATGTCACTGTCAGCATCCCTCCCTAGCCCTGATAACCTTCAAAAAGTCAAAACTGGCTCTCAACTTGGTCTGAGGTTGACTCATTTGGTTTTTTGAGCCCAAGCTCCTGGCTAACCCTAAACCTTTCCTAAATATGGCTGAAGAAAAGGACACTTTTCTTCTTAGAAAAAAACAAATATATAGGGAACTATAGTTAGGCTACTTATAATAGAGACAACCTACTTTGGAGGATGTGGTAAATGAAAACCGATTAATTTTCTCTGATTTAGTGGAAACATTTCTTTGAGATAAATTTTGCAGGCAGTGGGGAATGCAGGAGGACATTCTGGTTGACCTGAAAGAAACATGGTCTCAGAGACAGAGAGTGGGCAGGGTGAAGAACAGCCTGATGGATCTCCGGCTGTGTTTCTGAAGTCATGCCAGAGGCCATTATCCAGGGCTTCACATAGCTGAAACATTTTGGGGACCCTCACTTGGAACCATGAAAGATGGAGGACAGTGAACTGAACCACTGGATACTTGAAGTGTGTCAGATTAGGGGAGTGGTTGAGATCCTGAAAGTGGAAGGATAGGATGAGGTGGGGCCAGGTAAGGAGGCGGTATCCAAAGATAAATGGGGTCTGGGTTAGAAATAGAGTTTGGTATCTAAGTGTGCTCTGGGTGTGGAAGGAAAAAGATAAGTTGTAGGGGTTTAAGATGGTCCTGACAATATAGAATCCAGTGACAAAGGAGGCTCTGACTGAGGAAGGGAATCCAATGGTTATATGGCTAAGAAGAAAAAAGTAAGTGGGTGATAAGGTGCAGTCAGTAGGTGGAGGCAAGAAGTAAAGAGGCCAGAGGTAGCTACAACTCAGTGAATCCCAAAGGTGACATCACAAGATATGTATCTTCCCCTGGCTTCAGAAGCAACATGATGTCTGCTTTTGTGGTTGCTCTAACTCACTCCTCAGATAAAGGATCTTGCATAAATCCTTCAGGAAGCTACTCTGCAAAGGAAGCTTTTGCAGGTGCCTACAAGAGAGAAGAAGTGCAACATACATTCAGAAGCAGGACAGGACAGACGGGCCCGGCAGGGGTCATATTCTTCCACAGTTCTGACTTCATGACACTCTTTTTCCCTCACTCAAAGGCTTGACCTCACATCACTTTGTCTATGGGTTCTCCCTCTCAGGTCAACTCCAGGCTTCACTCAGGTCCCAGATTTCCATAGGCAACCTAGGAAGAGAGATATCTGGAATAACAAAGGAGTCTAATCACATTTTCTGAGGAGAAAGTAGGTCTGATGCCTCTTCATCATCTTTGCAATGAGTTCTCCAAACAGAGAAGAAAGGAGCCTGAGTACATCAGGTGAAGGCAGAATCTTGTAGGAAACTGAGTAGAGTGCTCCATTGGGAATAAAATCTTTTACGATTAGAATCTGAATGCCCATGATTTAGGATTCAAGTCAAAGTTCCAAGGACAATAATAGTAAGGTTCACATATATAGAGAGCTAGGTCACTTTAAAGCACTTTCGCATACATTGTACCATGTGATCATAACAAAAACCCATGAGGCTTGTAGGTTGGCAATCTCTGAAACAAGGAATTTGAAACTTAAGGAAGTTAACTTGGAATATGTCCAAAAGCAGGACCCAGAAATCTTGCCTCCAAATCCAACAGTTCTTTCACTACATCTCCCACCACCAGCAAGTTGGCAAGACCCCTGGCCCAACTCAATCATTGTTTGATTCCCATGGATAGGCAGAATAGATATTAGGAGAAATGTCCCAGGCCTGATAGTCTTCGTAAAAGGCTCCCCTCCAAGATCATTATTTTCTGAGAATGAATGATTCCAAGAACTGATCTATTTTATGATTGTAGACCTGTGACCTCATAGAAGAGAGATATTAAGATTAACCTGGGGAAAGTCTGGCATTCAATAGCAGATCATCACCCTTGAAAGCTCCAGACATGGTTCTCTTCCTGCCTCTGTGTTTATGCTGAAAGACAAGAAAAAAAAATTACCTGGTAAGATAATTTCACTCCCCTCTTTCTAAAATATCAGCAGATATTCATTATTATTAGGTTGGTGCAAAAGTAATTGCAGTTTTTGCCATTATTTTTAATGGCAATTACTTTTGCAGCAACTTATGGTAAATAATGTTATTCTCTACATTGATTTTTAAGATCTGTGTTCTTTCCATGTTAATCATTTTGATCTGGATAAGAATATTTTTTCTAACTCTTCTCTGAGAAACTAAAATATAGAATGGAATTCCGCACTTTTTAGAAAAATATTTCACACACTAGTCCTCTGCTGAAGAAAGGCAAGGAATCTCAGATCTTCAGGATTGCGTGTGCTCCATGTAATAGGACTTCCTGAGGACATGTTGAGTACTCTCTGACTGGAGACTTTCAGAGGCTCAGCATTGCTCTCCATGTTGGCCCTGGGACAAAGGAGAGGCTTGGTCTAGAGACACCTGAGCTGGGAAAGAGGCTGATGAACAAGGCCTTGGGGCCTGTTCTCTTTGGGTGCCTTAATAGACCAATCCACAGCCTCTGCATCTGTGGTCTAAAACTTTATTCTGGAGCCATGGACCACACCCAGGTAGATGGTCTGTGAACAATGGATTGAAGTCTTAGTCCTCGCTGTATCTCTCATCCTGACCATTCTGTTCTATGCTGATGATTTCCCAATCCTTCCTGAGACTTCCTATTGAAAAACTCTCTGTATTCTGATAATTAATTTAGAAAAGCAGAGAGAGAGAAAGAGAATATAAGAGTCCATTTATTTTTTGGACTGAACCTAGGGTTCCCTTACCAGACTGATATTTCAGATTTTTTCAAATGTTGGTAAATATGGACTCCACTGAGTGTATTTACATGACAGTAAGAAGATCCTAACTGCACACAAAACTAAAAGATGGAACCAAAGCCCCAGTGCTAAATAAAATGCAGAAGAACCTAAAGTTCCTCATGGTCTGAAGTGTGTTGCTGCCTCAGTAACTGGACACAGAGAATACGTGGTTTCATATACAGTCCCAGGTCAGCACCACAAAGTTATACTATGATCCCAGAGTGTTCCTAAGAGTGGAGGAGGAGACAAAAATGTGGAAAGGGGGCAGACAGCCCCTCCATACTCCCCATCCTAGCAGATCCCACCATGCCTCTGGTCTCTGGATCCTGCTGCTTTTCTCTGGGACTTCCTGCTTTCCAACTTCGAGCTTACAGCATGTCATAAATATGTATATATCTTAGTGTGATGAATAAGCAATCTGACCACTCATTTATCCACTTTCCAAGAAGCTGTCAGATACTATGTAGCCATATTTATACAGACAACCCATTCCCTGAATCAGGCATTGCAGCCTGAAATCCTTTTTCCTTAATTTGTTAGCTATTCTCTGTGTAATCTTTAGCTTCTAAAAGCTATGTGTTTCAGATGATTATGCCTAAATTACCAGGTAATAATTTAAGTCACATTAACGTATTGCTCATGCTAATAATTCCTATTCCCCTGTGGAATCTACCAATAGGCAAATTTGGTGCAAGGAGAGCCAGAGGGTCTCTCATGCACTCTAATTTGGCAACCGTGGCACTGTCATGGTGAGGACCAAGTGACAGCCATCAAAATCAACTGCTGATGTCTACTCTGTGATAAATCAGGTAATATCCTCAACTTGAAGGTGTTCTCAGTCTCTTGGGAGAAGACAGGACATATGCATATTAATTTGAATGCAGGATAATTGGTGAGTCAAAAACAGCCTGTGGAACAGGCTCCAGGAGCTCACTACTGACAGTGAAGAACTTTGTCCAGGATGTGGGCTTTTCACAGGGGTGAGGAGCAATTTTCAGGTAGACATAGAGCAGAACTGCATTCCCGCAGAGAAAACAGCTTGAGCAAAGGCACTGCATAACTGTAGTGTGTTCCTTTTTCCATTTTCCAGCTTTAATTGATTAAAAAAAAATGACATACCATAAACTGCATATTTGAAAATCATGCAATTAGATATTTTAACATATGGATATGCCCATGTAACTATCACTACAAACAAAAAAAGAAAGTATTTACCATCCTTAAAAATTCTCCAGTGCTCTGTTTAAATGCTTCCCTAACTTTTCCCTCCCCATCTTTAGGCCATCACTGATCTGATTTCTGTCATTGTAGATTAGCTTCCATTTCATAGAATGCTATATAGTTATGGGCTGAGTGTCTCCCCAAAATTCATTTGTTCAAATCCTGCTGCCTAATGTGTTGGTATTAGGTGGCATGCCTTTGGGTGGTAATTAGTTTAGATGAGGCCATGAGAGTGGAGGATGGGATTCATGCCTTTATAAGAAGAGGAAGAGACATTGGAGATTTTTCTCTGCCATGAGAAGACACAGTGAGAAGGTGGCTGTCTGCAAGCCACAAAGAGAGCCCTCACTGGAAACTGCATTGGCCAACACCTTCATCCTGGACTTCCCCAGCCTCCAGAACTGTGAGAAATAAATGTCTCTTATTTAGGCCACACTGTTTATTTTGTTATACATGCCAAGTGACTAAAACAGATATATAAGTGGAGCAATATAATAGGGACTCTTTCGTCCGGCTTCCTTCATTCAAACTAAGTAAGATTCATCCATGTTATTGTGTTCATCAATAGTTCATTCATTTTATGGGTATATCATATTCCATTGTATGAATATACCACAATTTGCTTTTCTCTTTACTTTTTTATGGATATTTTATGGATTAGTTGTTTACAATTTTTGATTTCACAAATAAAGCTGCTGTAAACTTTCTTATACAAGTCTTTGCATGGACATATTTCTGCAGTAAAACCTATAGGTGGAATGTCTTTGTCTCATAGTAGGAGTATTTCAGAAACTTCCAAACACTTTTCCGAAGTGGCTGCCCCATTTTTATCTCCATTAGTGATGTAAGTGTTCCAGTCACTCCACAACCTTGCCAATACTTGATATGGTCAGTCTTCTAAATTTTAGTCAGTCCAGTCATTCTAGTTGGTGGGTAGTGGTATCTCACTGTGATTTTAATTTTAATTTTCCTAATTATTCATGATGTTAAGCATTTTGTGATGTTCTTGTTTGTCATTTGGGTATCTTATTTGGTAAAATGTCTGTTGAAATATTTTTGTCCATTTTTGTGCCTTCTTTGTTGAGTTATAAGCATTCTATGGTTTTAGTTACAAGTACTTTGTTAGATAAATGTTTTACAAAATTTTCCCAGACTCTACCTGCCCTTTTCATTGTAATAAAACTATCCTTTTAAAAATAAAAGTTTTTAAATTTTGATTAAGTGAAATTTACCAATTTTTTCATAGATTGTGCTTTTAGTGTTTCTAAGTAAAAAAATTTTTTAATAGTCTCAAAATTGTACGGTTTTAGGTTTTATACTTAGTTTTGTTACCAATATTGTGACTTAATTTTTTCATATGGTATGATGCGTGGGTCAAGATTTATTGCTTTGCATAGGGATGCCTATCTCTTCCAACACCATTTGTTTCTTCAGTTTTTTTTTTCTTTTTTTAATTATACTTTAAGTTCTGGGGTACATCTGCAGAACATGCAGGTTTGTTACATAGCTATACACATGCCATGGTGGTTTGCTGCACCCATCAACCCATCATCTACATTAGGTATTTCTGCTAATGCTATCCCTCCCCTAGCCCCCCACCCCCTGACAGGCCCCAGTGTGTGATGTTCCCCTCTCTGTGTCCATGCGTTCTCATTGTTCAACTCCCACTTATGAGTGAGAACATGCAGTGTTTGGCTTTATGTTCTTATGTTAGTTTGCTGAAAATGATGGTTTCCAGCTTTATCCATGTCCCTGCAAAGAACATGAACTCATCCTTTTCTATGGCTGCATAGTATTCCATGGTGTATATGTGCCACATTTTCTTTATCCAGTCTATCATTGATGGGCATTTGGCTTGGTTCCAAGTCTTTGATATTGTGAACAGTGCTGCAATAAACACACGTGTACATGTGTCTTCGTAGTAGAATGATTTATAATCCTTTGGGTATATACCCAGTAATGCGATTGCTGGGTCAAATGGTATTTCTAGTTCTAGATCCTTGAGGAAATGCCACACTGTCTTCCACAATGGTTGAACGAATTTACAGTCCCACCAACAAGGTAAAAGCATTCCTATTTCTCCACATCCTCTCTAGCATCTGTTGTTTCCTGACTTTTTAATGATCACCATTCTAACTGGCATGAGATGGTATCTCATTGTGGTTACTGTGGTTTTGATTTGCATTTCTCTAATGACCAGTGACGATGAGCTTTTTTTCATGTTTGTTGGCTGCATAATTGTCTTCTTTTGAGAAGTGTCTGTTCATATCCTTTGCCCACTTTTGGATGGGGTTGTTTGTTTTTTTCTTGTGAATTTGTTTAAGTTCTTTGTAGATTCTGAATATTAGCCCTTTGTCAGATGGATAGACTACAAAAATTTTATCCTGTTCTGTAGGTTGCCTATTCACTCTCATGATAGTTTCTTTTGCTGTGCAGAGGCTCTTTAGTTTAATTAGATCCCATTTGTCTATTTTGGCTTTTGTTGCCATTGCTTTTGGCGTTTTAGTCATGAAGTCCTTGCCCATGCCTTTGTCCTGAATGGTAATGCCTAGGTTTTCTTCTAGGGTTTTTATGGTTTTAGGTCATACGTTTCAGTCTTTAATCCATCTTGAGTTAATTTTTGTATAAGGTGTAAGGAAGGGATCCAGTTTCATCTTTCTGCATATGGCTAGCCAGTTTTCCCCAACCCCATTTATTCAATTGGGAATCCTTTCCCCATTTCTTGTTTTTGTCAGGTTTCTCAAAGATCAGATGGTTGTAGATGTATGGAGTTACTTCTGAGGCCTCTGTTCTGTTCCATTGGTCTATATATCTGTTTTGGTACCATGCTGTTTTGGTTACTGTAGCCTTGTAGTGTAGTTTGAAGTCAGGTAGTGTGATGCCTCCAGCTTTGTTCTTTTTGCTTAGGATTGTCTTGGCTATGCGGGCTCTTTTTTAGTTCCATATGAAATTTAAAATAGTTTTTTCCAATTCTGTGAAGAAACTCAATGGTAGCTTGATGGAGATAGCATTGAATCTATAAATTACTTGGGGAAATATGGCCATTTTGACAATATTGATTCTTCCTATCCATGAGCATGGAATGTTTTTCCATGTATTTGTGTCCTCTTTTATTTCCTTGAGCAGTGGTTTGTAGTTCTGCTTGAAGAGGTCCTTCACATCCCTTGTAAGTTGTATTCCTGGGTATCTTATTCTCTTTGTAGCAATTGTGAATGGGAGTTCACTCATGATTTGGCTCTCCGTTTGTCTGTTGGTGGTGTACAGAAATGCTTGTGATTTTTGCACATTGATTTTGAATCCTGAGACTTTGCTGAAGCTGTGTATCAGCTTAAGGAGATTTTGGGCTGAGACAATGGGGTTTTCTAAATATACAATCATGTCATCTGCAAACTTTTTAGTTGAATACCCTTTGTGATTTTGTTGAAAAAAAACAATCAACAGTATATGCGTGGCTCTATTTGTGCATACTCCTGTCTGTTCCATTGATGTATTTGTGATTTTTTTATTCTAATGCTTTACTGCCTTGATTACTTTACTCCTGAAGTCAGATAGTATAAATCCTCCAACATTTTGTGTTCTTTTTAATGTTATTTTGGTTATTTTTTGTTCTACACATTTTCACATAAATATTAGAATCCATTTTAAAATTTCTATACAAAAAGCCTAGTGGAATTTTGATTGGTATTGCATTGAGTCTACAGATCAATTTGATTACAATTGATATCTTAACAATATTGAGTCTTTTAATCCTTTAACATCATATCTCTCTCCATTTGTTTATGTCTTCTCTGTTTTCTCTCAGCAACATTTTACAGTTTCCAGTGTACAGTCCTGGCATATTTTCTATCACATTTGTTCATAATTGTTTGTTACTTTTGATGCTTTTATAAAAATTAGAAATAGAACAACCCTATGATCCAGCAATCCCACAAGTGAGAATATATCCAAAGGAAATGAAATCAGTATGTCAAAGAGATATCTGCACTCCATGTTCACTGGAATACTATTCACAATAGCCAAGATATGGAAACAACCTAAATGTTAATGAAGAGATTAATAGATAAAGAGAATGTATGAATAGTATGTACACAATGGTATACTATTTGCCATTTTAAAAAGGAAGGAAATTTTGTCATTTGAGACAACATGAATGAATCTGGATGACACTATGTTAACTGATATAAGCAAGGCATAGAAAGACAGTGCATAATCTTGCCTACATATGGAATCTTAAAAAGTTAAACTCATAGTAGTAGAGAGTGGAGTGGTGGTTACCAGGGGCTGAAGGAGAGTAGTATTGGGGAGACGTTGATCAAAGGATACACAATTTCAGTAAGATAGGGGGAATAAGTCCAAAAGATCTATTGAACAATATGGTGACTGCAGTTAGTCATTAGTAACAATGTATTATATTCTTGAATATTGCCAAGAAAGTACTTTTTAAGTGTTCTTACTACAAAAAACCGTAAGTATGTGAGGTAATGCTTATGGTAATGCACTCAATTTGTCCATTCCATAACATATATATTTCAAAACAACATGTTATACCTGGTAAATATAAACTGTTTTGTCAATTTAAAAATAAACTTAAAAGGAAGAAAAAATTCTTTCTTTTGAATCATAAACATATGTAGATGTTGCCTATGATAAACAGATGCGTTAGATTTTAAGTATGCTCCCATTGAGAATAATGACAAAACCATGGAAAGAAAGGTTTGTTGACTTTTTATTGAAATAAAATAAAAAACTGGGTATGGCTTGTCTTATGAAATTAATAAATGTATGTTTTCAATATATTGACATAAAAATGCTCTTGGCCAAGGATATGAAAATGAAGCAAAGATGGCAGTTATATAAATGGTGAACAAGCCATTATTTCCCTCAAAAATTGTTATGTTAAATTTGTACCTACTCAACTAATAATTCTGATTTGATTTGTAATAATGTTGATTTGGTGACTTGAAATATGATAATCTTTTTTAGTATTGTACAAAGGATTAATACTTTTTGAGCTTTGAGCAATAGAATATCTTTATATCTGTCCTAAAAACTGTATTAAAAACATAACGGACATTCAATGGGGATCAAGAACAAACAAAATTATGGCACTTCACACACAAACTAAAGACATTTATCAAATATTAATGATATAATATCAAATGACATAGTACATTGTGCTGAAATCTAAAGTATCTTGGCACAAATAGACTGCACATGTTTATGCAATTTAATTTGGTGGGATATTTTGAACCAAGTGGGAAAAAATAAGAAAGCTTTATTTAAAAAGAAAAGTATTTATATAAAGCAGCTGGCTTCATAGAAGACCTACCCTTTTGTTTACAACAAATGAAAGTAACTTTGAGAGTATGTTTGATAAATGTAAAATGCTAGTAAGAGATATGAATACACTTCCCAAATCTGAAAATAAATTGGAAAAATGTTAAGCAATTAGAAATGGAGACATCACTGGATTAAAGTACCAATTCTTACATGATCTAGGGATATTATTTAAAATAGGGGTTTATTCACATCTTAATTTCAACTCTGAAATGGGGATACAAAAATTTAAACTAAGCATCTTCAGATGTTAAATATTTAAGAGAAGAAATTTTTCAATGAATACATCTGATTTGCAAAAAAGCAGCTAGTAACTTTGCTCTTAAATATTCTGACCATTTACATTCTGTAGAAATTTCATTTTGAATGGTTTTAAGCATGATTCAACATCAGTAATTTGAAACACAAAACCAGTTTCATGTTTAGATCTTCTGAAATGATTCGTGAATTTGGTTTAGTGTAATTGAATTCAAATTTGGAAGTGGTCTTGAAAATTTTACAGAAAAGACAAGATTAAAAACCACATGATTATTTCAATTGAAGCAGAAAAAGGATTCAACAAAGTTAAACATCCTTTTTAGATTAAAAACTCTTAATAGCTTAGGTATTGGAGAAAACATCCTCAACATAATAAAGGCCATTTGTGAAAAAGTCAGAGCTAACATCAAAATCAATGGAGGGAAAAATAAAGCTTTTTGTCTAAGATCAGTACAAAGCAAGGAAGTTCACTCACGCTACCTTTACTCAACGTAGTACTAGAAGTCCTACCCAGAGAAATCAGATCAAAAGAAGAAGGAGAAGGAGAAGGAGAAGGAGAAGGAGAAGGAGAAGGAGAAGAAGAAGAAATAAAAGGCATCCAAAGGGGAAAGGAAGAAGTTATCTCTAATTGTAGATGACATGATTCTGTTTGTAGAAAACGCCAAGGACTCCACCAAAAACGGTTAGAACTAAGAAATAAATTTGGTTAAGTTGCAAGAGACAAAATCAATGTAATGAAAATCACTTGCATTTATATACACAAATAACCTAGCTGAAAAAAATCAAGAAAATAATCTAATTTACAAGAGCATTAAAAATACTTAGGAATAAATTTTACCAAAGAGGAGATAGACCTATACACTAAAAACTATAAAACATTAATGAAAGAAATTGAAGAATACACAAATCAATGGAAAGTAATCCTGTGTTCACACATGGAAAGAACCGAGGTTGTTAAAATGGCCATACTACACATATGTTGTATATTTATAGATTCAACATAATCCCTATCAAAATCTCAGTGATGTTCTTCACAAAAATAGGAAAAATAATCCTAAAATTTGTGTGGAACAACAGAAGACCTCGAATAGCCAAAGCAATTCTCTTAAAATATCCTTTAAAAGTTGTATGCATAAATATATTGCAGTCCATGCATATAATAAGAACATAAGCAACAATAAAAATCAAGAACTACAACTGTTTACACAGAGATGAGCCTCACAAACATAATGGTGAGTAAAAGAAGCTGAATCTGAAAGAATATATATTCTATTTATAAAAAGTTTAAAAACAGGCAAAACTGGACCACATGGTTTAGGATAAAATTAGAAAGAAAAGAAGTATTTGCCATAAAACTCAGAATAGTGGTTACTTCTAGTGAGCAGAGATAGAGATATGTCCAAGAATGGGCACATGGTATGGTAATGATGGCAGAGGTTCCAGTATATTGCAAAATCTGGTTGTTTTTATCAGTTAATGGTTACACGAGTATTTGCATAATTATTCTTTAAAATTTACTCTTATGTTTTATGCACTTTTGTGTATGATTGTTATATTTCACAATTAAAGAAAGTTAACAAACAAAAACGTAAACTGGCAGGTATACTGTACTTACCCTTAACTAAACTTCTTAGTGGATAATCCTGAAAAATATAAACCACAAGAGTATAATGTTTTCCCATATTTCTCGGTTTTCTAAATTATAATTTAAAAAGACAGAATTGGAAAATAGGCAAAAGATGAAATTCAAACTCACTATAGGCAGTAAGTATCCTTTCACATCTATCAGTTGTTCTCAAAGTGTGATTTGAAGACTGCTAGGACTCTTTCAGGAGTCATCAAGTTCCCCTCTTTTCCAACTACATATCTGAGGCTGGATTTTATTCACAGATGTCAAACAAAACAACAAATCACAAGAGACTGAATGCAGAGAAGTTACGAGAATCCATCTATCTTCTATTCAGCCAGACATTAAAAAAATTTGAAAACGTCAAAACATTGCTACTTTTCCCATTAATTTGTTGTATTAAAGCATGTAGTTATTTTCTATAAGACTTTGTTTTTATGTTAATATGTAATGGGCTTGGTTTTGTTATTTTTAAGTGGATACACAAAAATTTTCTTAATTTTAACTTATGATAAATATCAATAAATAGAAAAACACAACTACAATCTCTTTGAGAGGAAGCCTATAATTTATGAGTATCAATGAGTGCTGAAACGAAAACATCTGAGACCTGCTGGTATGGACATTTACAAGTATCTATCTGGGTTTTTAATTGGGGTGACTATTATGGGTTTATAATAATATTAATCTCTTTTTTATTGGTTGTCCTTTTCAAATCACAGGAAAACAAATGTGCATTTTCCTGACCATGCATAGTGACTGTGGTGTAGCACCAGACTGCATTTGGAGGAAAGTCTGTTGGAAAAGGGTGGGGATAGGAGATAATGAGGACACAGAAAAGGAGGAAGAGCTTGGTTCAAAAACTGTATAAAAAAAATGAAGAGTAATCTCACCCAAAATGAGATTTATTGTGATTACTCCACAATAAAAAAATGAGGAGTTATCTCACCCAAAGTCTTAATTTAACTATAAAATTTTGCTTAACACACAGAGTTCCTGTAAAACTTGGGAATCACAAAGAAAAAGCCTAAGTTCGGGGGAAAGGAAAGAGAAGAATCTGTCTTCTTGTCTTCCACTTGCGGGCTCCTTCTCACCCTCACTCTGTGCCTGTAACTGCCTCTTTGCAGGCTGGGGTTCCTCTATAACCACAAGCCAACAGCTGGTGGGGTAGGGAATCCACCTTCAGGGCTCTGACCTGAGGCGATGAGGCAGAGCATGTGCCACTGGTTTCAGACATTTCTCTGTTCCTTTTGCCCTTTTCACATCCTTTGACTAGACTCATTCTTCAGTTTCCCTCTTGGTCACCTCAGGATCCAGCTGGATAACAGGCCACTGTGCTGGGCTCCTTGCCTAACTCCTGCTAATAACAACCCTCCTGCTAGACACAAACACAAGAGAGGGTTTACATACTTTGTGCCCCAGCCACAGTTGAAAGCTTCCCATCAATAGGTTGATGGCCCAGGGATATGCTAGGGCTGCCCATGTAATTTCTCCCACCATTCGTTGCCAGGATGTCCATTGCTAGAAACTCCACATTGGCCCTATCTGATACAGACTCCAGTCAGCCTCCAGCCTGGATTTACTTTTCCCTTTGGATACCAGGTACTTTTCTGAGCCGGATGTATCTAATCGTCACAACTGTTCTTTGGGGTGAATTAAGCCAGGCCCAGGGTTAAGAAGAAAATACACCCAACATATTTACAGCAGCTTAGTTTAAAAACAATACCCACTACAATAATAAAATGAGGGGTAATCTCACCAAAGTCCTAATTACGTTGAAAAATTTTGCTCAGCAACCTAAAAAGTTTCTGTGAAACTTGGGAACCACAAAGAAAAAGCCTAAGTTCAGGGAAAGGGGAAAAAAATCTGTTTCTCTGTCTTCCACATGCTGTCTCCCGCTCACCCTCATTCAGTCCCTGAAGCTGCTTCTTCCCACTTTGGGCTTTGTCTATAACCACAAGCCAACAGCTGGTTGGGTAGGGAATCCACCTTCAGACCTCCAACCTGGTGTGAAGAGGCAGAGCATGCCATCTGTGTGCCACTGCTGTCAGACATTTCTCTGTTCCTTTTCCCTTTCCCACATCCTGGATATCTTGTCATAGTCAAAAGTCTTTGACTAGATCCATTCCTCAGTTTCCCTTCGGTCACCTTGGAACCCAGGAGGGACTAGGCCACTTCACTGGACAGGGGGGATGCGGGGGAGCTCTGCCTAACTCATGTTAATATCAGGGTTCCCGACATGCTACCCCAAAATAATGGCACCTTGAAAATTTAGAAAACTGCAGACTCAAGAAAGTCATTCTCTGACTTCGTCTCATCTTTCTGTGTGAAAGTTGGCCATAAAATAATTCTTTGTCCTATCTCCCCTGAAAGTAGGTCATAAGACCCCCATGTGACAGGTGTCCTTCCCTGCTTCTGGAGGAAAGGAATAAAGACACAGAGACACCAAGAATAATCTGAACAACTAGGCCTTGCTAAGTCCCCCTCAGTTTATTAACAATACTTCATATCCCCTTTTTGTCCAATATGCTTTTACACGACTGTCCATTTTTCAATAAACCTAAGCATAAAAATAGACAGTTTCCCTGGGTCTTTGGATCTTCATTTCTAAAGCATCTTGTCTCTCATAAAAAAAATTATTTCTAAAATTAGTTATGGTTTTCTCTTGTTAATCTTCTTTTATCATAGGGGTATTAGCCATGAACCTTGTAATGGGTGAGAAAAAGATGCTACTTTTTCTTTCTCACAATAATGACCCTTCTCCTTTATGCAAACACAACCAGAGGGTCCTATACTCTTCACCCCTAGCCACAGTTAGAATGCTGTCATCAATGGATTGATGGCCCAGGGACACACAAGGGCTGTGCTGAGGCTCAGAAAACGATACCCCAAAATGATGGCCACAGAAGCACCCTCAGAAGCAAAACTTTCTCTGACTTCCTCCTGCTCCTCTCTCTTTGACCCTTATTCTCTAGAATCTCTCTTTCAAAGGCAGGCCATAGAAACCAGAATTCCTTTCTCCAATGACAACCATAAAACCTAATCATATTAATTCAACCTTCTCCCTGTCTTTCTGCATAAAAACTGGCCATAAAGAAATTATTTTACCTGTTTTATCTGAAAGTAGATTATAACTCCATTCAGAGAGGGCCCTGCCCCATTCCCAGAGTAAGGAATGTTGCACAAAGAAGCCCAGAAGAATCTAGACAGACAGGCCTTGCTAGGCTTCCTCACTCACTCTATTAGCATTAGATCATGCCCTTTTTGTCCAGTCATTTTTCTACATAGCTGTCCAATTCTTCATTAACCTAAGCATAGAAACGATATCTTTGGCCCTTCAATCTGAAGGCTCCCATGACACATAAAACTATGATAAAATTAATTTGTATGCCTTTTCACCTATTAATCTATCTGCCTTTTGTCAATTGATTTGCAGTGAACCTTCAGAGGTCAAAGGGCAAGATTTCCCCTGGCCCCTACAGCTGCCCACCCAACATCTTCTACCAGGTGCTACCTGGACTCCCTTTGCAAGAAACTCCACATTGGCTCTATCCAGTACAGACTTCAGTGAGCCTCCAGCCTGGGTTTACTTTTCTCTTTCGGTATCAAGCACTTGTCTGAGCTGGACATATTTAATCCTCACAACCACTTTCAGGCATAAATGCAGCCAGGCCTAGAGTTAAGAAGAGAATACACAGACAACACACTTATAGCAGCTGCTGAATAAGCACCAGCTCCATTCCCTCCACAAACAGGTGGACGTGTCTATTATTGGTTTTCTACGGGAGCTTCCTGTCTCTGAAGCAGTTTCTGACACTTCTTTAAAGTTAAACCAAAACCCTTCACACCATTAAAACTTACAACTAAATGCAGTTTTATTTCATCATAGATAAACAGGGACTGTACAATGACTGCACAGGGACTGTACAGTGAACCGGATGGTGCAAAAATAACAATAAGAATGATGCAACAAGTGAAAAGGGAACTAAATGTGAGTTGACAAATTGGATTTGAAGAATGGAGCGGGGATTCCCCTGGCACTTGCCTGAGGAGAGTGCAGCTTATCTTCACAGAGCAGTGGATTCTTTTTCTGGCTTCCTGAAAGATGCCTGTGTTATTGTGGTGAAAGCTTTTAGCTCCTCAAATGGTAGACAGAACCAAGAAACCAGGAAAGTAAAGTGTGACATTGTAGACAGCTGGTGTGTGTGCCAGGTAGCAGTGCTTCTGTCTATACCATGGGATCTTTGCTGCAACATGCTTGCCTCAGTCACCAAGTGAATGGCTATTTCTGCCTCTCTGTTGTGAGTAGTTGAGCTGGCGTTAAAATGTTCCCTGGCCAGTTTTCTTGAAATTAACTCACTTTCCTGCAGAACTAGCACATTAGGGAATAATCCTCCAATCAGTTTCAAATAGGAGAGCTAACGTGTAAGTACCCTTAGTTAAGTGCCAGGAATCATTCTGAGTGTGTTATATAAATTAAACAATTAATCCTCACCACAGTTTTACGAGGTAGGACTATGGTTATCTCAATTTTACAGGTAAAGGAACTGGGCACAGAGAGGTCTATTTCCTTTTCCTGTGTTAAGACATCCAAAAATAGTATTCTGCTCCTTGAAATAAAAAACATGATATGGAATATGAAAGAAAAATCTTCAGTGAAATAGCATAAATAAAAAACAATCACAACTTCTGGAAATCAAGGACACACTTAGAGAAATGCAGTTTTAGCAATAGAATTGAACAAGCAACAGAAAGAACTTCAGAGCTCTAAGACAAGGCTTTTGAAGTAACCCAATCCAACTAAGGCAAAGAAATAAGAATTTAAAAAAAGAATAAAGTTTCCAAGAAGTTTGGGATTATGTTAAATGACCAAACCTTAGAATAATTGGTGTTCTTGAGGAAGAAGAGAAATCTAAAAGTTTGGAAAACATATTTGAAAATACAGTTGAGGAAAACTTCCCCAACCTTGGTAGAAACCTAGACATCCAAGTACAAGAAGCTCAAAGAACACCTGAGAAATTCATCTCAAAAAGATCATCATCTAGGCTCACAGTCACCAGGTTATCTAAAGTCAAGATGAAGAAAGAAGCTTAAGAGCTGTGAGGCAAAAGCATCAAGTAACCTGTAAAGAAGAAACCTATGAGAGTAACAACAGATTTCCCAGCAGAAACTCTACAAGCTAAAAGGGATTGGGGTCATATTTTAAGCCTGCTTAAAAAAAACAACTATCAGCCAAGAATTTTGTATCCACCAAAACTAAACTTCATCAATGAAGGAAAGATACAGTCTTTTCCACATAAACAAATGCTGAGAGAATTCACCACTACTAAGCCAGCACTACAAGATCTGCTAAAAAGAGCTCTAAATCTTGAAACAAATCCTTGAAACACCAAGCTAAAACCTCCTTAAAGCATAAATCTCACAGGAACTATATAACAGTAACACAATGAAAAGAAAAGGTATTTAAGCGACAAACGGGCTGATGAAGAGAATAGTCCCTTACATCTCAATACTAATATTAGAATGGCAAAATGGATAGGAATTCACCAATCAAGTTTCTGCTGTGTTCAGGAGATTCGCCTAACACATAAGGACTCACATAAACTTCAGGTAAAGGGGTGGAAAAAGATATTCCATGCAAATAGACACCAAAATTGAGCAGGAGTAGCTATTCTTATATCACACAAAACAAGCTTTAAAGCAACAGCAGATAAAAAAGACAAAAAGGGAAATTATATAATGGTAAAAAGACTAGTCCAACAGGAAAATATCAGAATCCTAAATATATATGCCCCTAACATTAGAGTTCCCAAATTTATAAAACAATTACTACTAGACCTAAGAAATGAGATAAATGACAACACAATAATAGTGGGGGACTTTAACACTCCACTGACAGCACAAGACAGGTCACCAAGACAGAAAGTCAACAAAGAAAAAATGGACTTAAACTATAGCCTAGAATAAATGGACTTAACAGATATTTATAGAATACAGGATAGAATGCTATCCAACAACTGCAGAATATACATTCTTTTCATCAGCACATGGAACATTCTCCAAGATAGACCATATGATAAGTCATAAAACAAGTCTCAGTAAATTTAAGAAAATTGAAATTATATCAAGTACTCTATCAGACCATAGTGGAATAAAATTAGAAATCAACTGCAAAAGGTACCGTCAAAACCATGCAAATACATGAAAATTAAATAACCTGCTCCTGAATTATCATTGGGATAACCATGAAATCCAGATGGAAATTTAAAAATTTTTTGAACTGAATGATAATAGTGACACAACCTATCAAAACTTCTGGGATACAGCAAAAGTGGTGCTAAAAGGAAAGTTCATAGCATTAAATGCCTACATCAAAATGTCTGAAAGAGCACAAATAGACAATCTAAGGTCACATCTCATGGAACTGGAGAAACAAGAACAATCCAAACCCAAACCCAGCAGAAGAAAAGAAATAACAAAGATCAGAGCAGAACTAAATGAAATTGAAACAAAAAAATACAATAGATAAATGAAACAAAAAGCTAGTTCTTCGAAAAGATAAATAAAATTGATGGACCATTAGTTAGAGTAACCAAGAAAAGAAGAGAGAAGACCCAAATAAGCTCAATTAGAAATGAAATGTGAGATATGACTACTGATTCCACAGAAATACAAAAGATTATTCAAGGCTACTATGAACACCTTTATGCGCATAAATTGGAAAACATATGAAATTGATAAATTCCTGGAAATATACAACCCTCCTAGATTAAACGAGGAAGATATAGCAACCCTGAACAGACGAATAACAAGCAGTAAGATTGAAATGGTAATCTAAAAATTGCCAACAAAAAAAGTCCAGGACCACACATATTAACAGCTGAATTCTATCAGACATTCAAAAAAGAATTTATACCAATCCTATTGACACTATTCCAATCAAGACTTTTCGTTTTAATACAGAAGCTTAAGCAATTTATATTTATTATTTTAACCATTATGTGCTCAGTTCTCAACTTTGGTTTCTGCTTTACTTTTTACATTACTTATATATGTTTTTGATGTTTTAACTGCATTCAATTCTCCAATTATTATTAATTTTAAAACAATTCTTTTTTTAAAAGAAATTTAAATTTTCTCTTAATTTTTTAATTAAAATTTTTCATAATACTTTTAACTGATTTTATTCTTCACTGCCAGTTCTAACTAGGACTATCACATTTTTAGTCAGCATAGTTTGTGTAAGAGATATGATATTGGCAGACGTGTGTGTTAATTTATGTTCATATATAAATTGATAAGAATGACCAAGAAGTTAGTGAATAAAAATGTATTCCTGAATTTATGAAATAAAAATGCATTAATCTGAATGTTCTTAGAATGAATGTGATTTGGAAGAAATATAATAGATTAGTGCCACTTATCCAAATATATTCAAGAGAAATTTTTTTAAGGTAAAGCTTATGACATCATACTCATTATCGCCACATTCATATTTTCTATTTCTCATGATTCAATCTTGGTAGACCGTATGCTTCTAAGAATTTCTGTATTTCTTCTATGTTATTGGTATATAATTGTTCATAGTAGCCTCTTATGATCCTTCATATTTCTAAAACATCAGTTGTTATGTCTCCTTTTTATTTATAATTTTAGTTGAATCTTCTCTCTCTCCCCCACCCCCCACTTTTTTTTCAGTTAGTCTAGCTACACATTTGTCCATTTTGTTTATCTTTTCAAAAACCACTCTTAGTTTTGTTGATTTTTAAAAATTTTTCTTTTTATTCTCTCATTTGAATCTGCTCTGTTTAATATTTCTTTTCTTCTGCTAACATTGGGCTTTGTTTTCTTTTTCTAGTTACTTGAGGTGAAAAGTAGTTTATCTGAAATCTTTCTTTCCTTCTTATGTACACATGTATCACTAGAAACCTCCCTCTTAGAACTGCTTTTGCTGCATTCCTTAAATTTTGCAATGTTGTGTTTCTGTTTTTGCTTCAAAATACTCCTTGACTTTTTTTTTAACCTCTTGATTATTCAGGAGTAATATATATATTATAATATATATAATTTAATATATATAATATATATAATTTGTAAATTTTCCAATTTTCCTCCTGTTAATTTATTTTTATTTTTTATTACAGTCAGAAAAGATACTTGATATGATTTTAATCTTTTAAATTTGTTTCTTCATTGGTTTACTGTAAACCATTCAAAATGATCCATCCATTGTTGAAAATGGGGTATTGAAGTCTCCTATTATGATCATATTGCTGCCTATTTCTCCATTCAGATCTGTTAATATTTTCTTTGTATATTTTGGTGTTCTGATGTTGAGTACACATATATATATTTATAATTGTTGTATTCTCTTGATGAAATTATCCCTTTAACATTATATAATGACCTTCTTGTTATAGTTTTTTTTTTTTTTTTTTACCTAAAGTCTATTTTGTCTAGTATATTTACCCCAGCTCTCTTTTGGTTATCATTTGTGTGAAATAATTTTCTCCATCTTTGAACTTTCAGCCTAGTTATGTTCTAAAGCTAACCTGAGTCGTCTGAAGGCAGCATATTGTTGAATGATTGAGCATCTTTGAAACAGTATCAATAGAAAGAGGAGTGTAGGTACCAACAAGCAAAGGTTTGGAATGTAGTAGACCATATCTTTTGTTTTCACTTCTGTAAGAACAGCTCTCCAGCCATGGCAATGGGGCCTGCCAGCTATGTTGTTACTGTCTATGGCTAACAAAACCAGTAAAAGTAAATCAGAAAATGATTCTAAGAATTTGACTCAAAAAACCTAAAGCCTTAGAGTTAGAAACTAAATAATGCTAATGAGAATGTTCTGAGAACGATGGAATTTACCTAGTTCTCACCTTTTCTGAGGCCTGATTGTTTAATCTTTACTTGTACTTTGTGAGATATAATAGTATTGACGCAATAATTACCTTGCAGCCTGTATTGATACAGGTTGTCATATTTTGTAAAAAGCATGTGTGTGTGTGTGTGCATGTGTGCGTGCATGCTCACATGTGTGTTAGGACAGAGAGAATTAAGTCTAATAAGTGCTATATAGAAGACTTCTCATCGCCCATCATCACAGAGTTATCATTGTGATTGTTTGAATTCCAGTCTTCCAAAATCACGCCTCTGTTTTTCAACATGGCGTGGATCAAGGTGAAAAGTATGCTTCCTAAAGTTTAAAAATATAATGTGTTTCCCACAATAGATTCACAATGGGGAGTCAGCTTATATGTTTTTTATTCCTTATTTACTTCATTATTGCCTTCTTGTGTGTTTAATCTTTTTAGCATACTGCCCAATTTCCCTCACATTCTGATTCGTTTATATTTTTTAAATATTTTCTTAGTGGTTACCATGGAAGTTACAATTAACATTCTATATTTACAACAATCTAGTTTGAATTGATACCAGCTTAGATTTAACAGCATACAAAATCTTGACTCCTATGCTGCTCTGTCTCCCCTCTGACCTCTCGTCTTTAAACATTGTTTGCCCATTCACATAGATTAGTAATTATTGTTTTATGCATTTGACTTTTAAATCATAAAGGAAATAAAAAGGGGAGTACAATAATATTATTTATATTTACCTACCTTTACCAAAGTTCTTTATATGCCTTCAAGTTACTGTCTAGTGTCCTTTTATTTTAGCCTAAAAGGCCCGTTAGCATTTCTTGTAGGACAGATCTACTAATGATGGACTCAGTCAGCTTTTGTTTATCTGGAAATGTTTTTATCTCTTATATTTTTTAAGAATAGTTTTGCTAGACATAGAATTCTTCGGTTATTTTTTCTTTCAGAATTTTATGTATGCCATCCCACTACCCTCTGGCCTCTGTGTTTTCTAATAGGAAACCTGCTGTTAATGTTATTGAGGATCTTTTGTATGTGAGAGTCACTTCTCTCCTCCTGCTTTCAAGATTTTCTCTATGTTTTTGGCTTTCAACCATTTGATTATCCTGTGTATGATCTATTTGTCTTTATTCTACTTGAAGTGTGTTGAGGTTTTTTGATGCGTAGACTCATATCTTTCACCAAACTTGCAAAGTTTGGGGCCACACTTCTTCAAATATTTTTGCTGCCCCTTTTCTCTCTCTTTTCCTCCTGTAGTTCTCATTATATATATATATATGTTAATATGTTTGATGGTGTTCCACAAGTCCTCTAAACTCTATACATTTTCCTTCATTCATTTTTTGCTCTGTGGTCCTCAGCTGCACAATTTCAATTGATCTATCTTCAAGCTCATTGAGTCTTCTGTCTACTCTAATCTTCTGTTAGACCCTTCATAAAATTGAAGTTTTCTTTTTCAATTTTTGTACGTTTTAGCTACCAAATTTCTATTCAGTTCCTCTGTATAATTTCTTTCTCTTTATTGGTATTCTTTGATCAGATGTTATTCTCCTATATTCCTCTAATTAATTAGAAACGGCTTCCTTTAGGTGTTTGAACTTATTTAATACAGCTGGTTTAAGTTTTTGTCTAATAAATTTAATATCTGGGTTTTTGGGGGAAGTTTCTATTCATGACTTTTCCACCTGTGTATAAGACATAGTTTCTTTGCATTCTTATATTTTTTGTTGAAAAGTGGACATTTTAATAATATACTGCAGCAACTGTATAAATTAGTTCCCCATCCCCCAAGAGGTTGTTGTTGCTGCTTGTTGTGGGTTGTTGTTATTTGTTTACTTGCTGTCTTTTCTGCACTAATTCTATAAAGTCTGTATTCATTAGCACATGTGCCCACTGAAGTCTCTAATCAGTTAGCTTAGTGGCCAACTAATGACTGAACAGAGATTTCCTTAAGTATCTGGAACAAATAAATCTCTCAGTTTTAGCCAAGAAGCTCTGTGTGCATGTTTAAGCACATGTTTAATACTTAGCCAGGCAGTTTTCAACCCTGCCTTGGCCTTCAGTTTCTGCTTATGATAAAAGTCAGCCAGAAGTGAAAGATTGGGTCTTTCCTGAACATGTGCACAACCTTACACATGCACAATGCCCTTCTAGAGTCCCAAAAGTATACTAGAATTTGTCAAAGCTCTTATAGACATCTCATCTCTGTTTTTCCTTTTAAGATTTTCAGTTGGTCATTATTTACCACAACTGTTATTAATCACCTCGGGTAGCCACTATGTTAAAATACTGGCCTGTAAACGTCTTTAACCAACACTCCTCAGGGAGAGTCTTTTAGCTTTGAGTGAGCTCCCAGACAGCTTAAATAAAGATAAGTCTTTCTACTAGGGTATTTCAAAGTCAAATAATGACAATCTTTAGGAATGAAGCTATGAAGGCACTCCAGATTTTTTTCTATTCCCAGTGGTACCAGGAAGGAAGCCCATTGCTTTTTAAGGCTACCATTGAACTTGATAATAGTTGATGGGATTAATTCAAGTTAAAATGCCACAAATCTTGCTATACTTACACTTACAGCTGTTTTCCTCAAATAAATGCTCCTGGGTTGTTGCATGCCTTGGGATAACTTATAATATTGTAAAACGATTTATTCTGACAAATTTTGCTCATTTTTTCTTTACTTTTATGAAGGGGCAAATTTTTTAGAGATTTTTACTCTGCCATTGTTTCTCATGGCACCACTTTCTACCCATTTTTACAAGCGTCTGAGAAAACGAACCCCTAGAAACAAAATTGGGCCCTCCTGGAACATTAATTTGAACATAACGTCAGGGTTTAAAAACCCTGAGGTTCAATTTTTTGTTTCATTGAAAACACAACACAAACAAATACAGCCTTGTTGTTCTGATTCGTGTCCTGTGTGAATGTATGTTCCCTTTTCTTTTTTTAATTATTTAACAAAAATAGAAAATAACAAGATTATCTTGGGAGTAAAAAAGAATACAGTGATCAAAAAACAAATTTCACATTTCTGGGATCACTATTATGAGTTAGAGATTTTGTGTGGGCTTCATTTATGCATTTGTTTCTTTGTTTTTACATAGGCAGGACATCAAACTGTCCTTTCTTTATATTCTAATTTCCTGAATTATTCCCAGCTGATGACCATGGTAAAGTTATCAGTATGTCCAGTCTCTAAGCCAGTATTTGACCTACAGCCAGTAGATGGCAGTATAACATCAAGCATACATACCTGGTTAAGGGTGACAGCACTAGTCAAAGCAACACTCCAAAGCTGAGGGTCTAGAGCACAGAAAAAGAGTTCCCCAAAATCTTTATTCTTCCATTGTTTTAGCTTGATCCTGTCCAACATTGGATCAGGATCACCAAAGAAAGGCCATTAAAAACCTACAGAAATAGATGGAAAGCATAGTGTAATGAGGGAACCCCTGGTGCTTATGTGCTACACTCAGACCCAAGAGAATTCATCTGCCTTCTTGGTAAAAGGTTGGGGTAGAGACATAGTAAAGGAAGAGTCTACATGGTGCTCAGGTAAAACTTTCAGTTGTTTATTTCATTACAAATGTACCTTGCTACAGTTTCAAATATGTCTTGAAAAACACTTCAGAAGCTATAACAATCAATGATGGCAACAGTATTACCACTATTTTAAAAAGTTTTCAATTCCAGGATGAGAACTGTCTTCAGAGCCAGTTTACAGGCTAGACAAGAATATCAAACTCATCACTTTATATTGATAGCACGTTTCTTCTTAAAATGAAAATTGTTTAAGTTGATCACTGTTCTATTGATTACATGACTCCTGAAACTTCCAGGAATATATTTGGAATATGTGACGCTAATCTAGCTTATTGCATCCAAATGCATTCCTTCTAAGAGCATTTAAATTAATATGCTTTTATTTCCTAAAATCAGGAATGAATTTCTCTTCACCAACTTCTTGGAACTTCCCATATATTTATTTATGAACATAAATTCACATGCATATGGATCTACTTATTTCATATCTCTTATACATACTATGTTGACCAAAAGCAACAGTATCAGTAAGAGCTGGCAGTAAATAATAAAATCAGTTAAAAGTTCTGAAATACTTTAAAAATGTTATTTTAAAGTACTGTGCAATTTTTAGTTCAAAAATAAGAGAAAATTTAAATTTCTTTTAAAAATATATTATTTAAATTAACAACAATTAAATAATTAAAGGAAGTATAAATGTTAAAAACATATAAAAGTAACGCAAGAAGTAAAGCATAAAGCAATAAAGTGAAGAACAAAACACACAATAGTTAAGATAATAAATATAAGCTGCTTAAAGTTCCCTATTAAAAGAAAAAAGTCTTGATTGGCTTAAAACCAAACCCCATTATTACTCTACATATGAGAAAAGCCTAAAATTAAAAATACTAAAACAGTGAAAGTAAAAGATGGGCAAGAAAGAGAAAAGCTATACAACAAAGGAAAAATAGAGGTGGCAATATTAATATCAATGAGATATTGATTAATATAGATATTGATACCTCTGGCAATTCAATGAACATGTGAGAAAGAGTATCAATATACATAGGAAACAAATAGGATTTATAACCAAATTATAAAAGACATAGAACTGAAATTTAATATACAATATACAGAAAAAAGTTAGCAAATATAGAGAAACAAACAAAAATGTCATTTTAATATTGACATTTTTAGCATTGTGATTAAAAATATAGCATAGAAAAATTACAAGAATAATTTAAAATATAATTGAAAGTGACACATTATTGGCTAAGATTCTGGAGCACTAAGTTACAACTTAGAATAAAAAATATGTTTTTCATATATTTATAAATCATTCACAAAAATTACCCTGTATTAGATTACAGAAAACTATCAATATTCCTCCAGAGAAAAAACACTCTAAGTTGTATAATTAGATCACAATGCCTGGAATTATTCTTTTTAAAATAATTTTTAAAGTGAACATATAGATATTTAAAATCATACTGACAAATTCAGTTAAGTCAGGAAGAAAAAGTAGGAGGTCGGGAGCCAAGATGGCCGAATAGGAACAGCTCCGGTCTACAGCTCCCAGCGTGAGCGACGCAGAAGACGGGTGATTTCTGCATTTCCATCTGAGGTACCGGGTTCATCTCACTAGGGAGTGCCAGACAGTGGGCGCAGGTCAGTGGGTGCACGCACCCTGCATGAGCCGAAGAAGGGCGAGGCATTGCCTCACTCGGGAAGCGCAAGGGGTCAGGGAGTTCCCTTTCCTAGTCAAAGAAAGGGGTGACAGATGGCACCTGGAAAATCGGGTCACTCCCACCTGAATACTGCGCTTTTTCGACGGGCTTAAAAAACGGCGCACCAGGAGATTATATCCCGCACCTGGCTCAGAAGGTCCTATGCCCACGGAGTCTCCCTGATTGCTAGCACAGCAGTCTGAGATCAAACTGCAAGGTGGCAGCGAGGCTGGGGGAGGGGCACCCGCCATTGCCCAGGCTTGCTTAGATAAACAAAGCAGCTGGGAAGCTCAAACTGGGTGGAGCCCACCACAGCTTCAGGATGCCTGCCTGCCTCTGTAGGCTCCACCTCTAGGGGCAGGGCACAGACAAACAAAAAGACAGCAGTAACCTCTGCAGACTTAAATGTCCCTGTCTGACAGCTTTGAAGAGAGCAGTGGTTCTCCCAGCATGCAGCTAGAGATCTGACAATGGGCAGACTGCCTCCTCAAGTGGGTCCCTGACCCCTGACCCCCGAGCAGCCTAACTGGGAGGCACCCCCCAGCAGGGGCAGACTGACACCTCACACGGCCCAGGTACTCCAACAGACCTGCAGCTGAGGGTCCTGTCTCTTAGAAGGAAAACTAACAAACAGAAAGGACATCCACACCAAAAACCCATCTGTACATCACCATCATCAAAGACCAAAAGTAGATAAAACCACAAAGATGGGGAAAAAACAGAGCGGAAAATCTGGAAACTCTAAAAAGCAGAGTGCCTCTCCTCCTCCAAAGGAACGCAGTTCCTCACCAGCAACGGAACAAAGCTGGATGGAGAATGACTTTGACGAGCTGGGAGAAGAAGGCTTCAGACGATCAAATTACTCCGAGCTACGGGATGATATTCAAACCAAAGACAAAGAAGTTGAAAACTTTGAAAAAAATTTGGAAGAATGTATAACTAGAATAACCAATACAGAGAAGTGCTTAAAGAAGCTGATGGAGCTGAAAACCAAGGCTCGAGAACTATGTGAAGAATGCAGAAGCCTCAGGAGCCGATGCGATCAAATGGAAGAAAGGGTATCAGCGATGGAAGATGAAATGAATGAAATGAAGCGAGAAGGGAAGTTTAGAGAAAAAAGAATAAAAAGACATGAGCAAAGCCTCCAAGAAATATGGGACTATGTGAAAAGACCAAATCTACGTCTGATTGGTGTACCTGAAAGTGACGGGGAGAATGGAACCAACTTGGAAAACACTCTGCAGGATATTATCCAGGAGAACTTCCCCAATCTAGCAAGGCAGGCCAACATTCAGATTCAGGAAATACAGAGAACGCCACAAAGATATTCCTCGAGAAGAGCAACTCCAAGACACATAATTGTCAGATTCACCAAAGTTGAAATGAAGGAAAAAATGTTAAGGGCAGCCAGAGAGAAAGGTCGGGTTACCCTCAAAGGGAAGCCCATCAGACTAACAGCAGATCTCTCGGCAGAAACTCTACAAGCCAGAAGAGAGTGGGGGCCAATATTCAACATTCTTAAAGAAAAGAATTTTCAACCCAGAATTTCATATCCAGCCAAACTAAGCTTCATAAGTGAAGGAGAAATAAAATCCTTTACAGACAAGCAAATGCTGAGAGATTTTCTCACCACCAGGCCTGCCCTAAAAGAGCTCCTGAAGGAAGCACTAAACATGGAAAGGAACAACTGGTACCAGCCGCTGCAAAATCATGCCAAAATGTAAAGACCATCGAGACTAGGAAGAAACTGCATCAACTAATGAGCAAAATAACCAGCTAACATCATAATAACAGGATCAAATTCACACATAACAATATTAATTTTAAATGTCAATGGACTAAATGCTCCAATTAAAAGACACAGACTGGCAAATTGGATAAAGAGTCAAGACCCATCAGTGTGCTGTATTCAGGAAACCCATCTCACATGCAGAGACACACATAGGCTCAAAATAAAAGGATGGAGGAAGATCTACCAAGCAAATGGAAAGCAAAAAAAGGCAGGAGTTGCAATTCTAGTCTCTGATAAAACAGACTTTAAACCAACGAAGATCAAAAGAGTCAAAGAAGGCCATTACATAATGGTAAAGGGATCAATTCAACAAGAAGACCTAACTATCCTAAATATATATGCACCCAATACAGGAGCACCCAGATTCATAAAGCAAGTCCTGAGTGACCTACAAAGAGACTTAGACTCCCACACAATAATAATGGGAGACTTTAACACCCCACTGTCAACATTAGACAGATCAACGAGACAGAAAGTCAATGAGGATACCCAGGAATTGAACTAAGCTCTGCACCAAGCGGACCTAATAGACATCTACAGAACTCTCCACCCCAAATCAACAGAATATACATTTTTTTCAGCACCACACCACACCTATTCCAAAACTGACCACATACTTGGAAGTAAAGCTCTCCTCAGCAAATGTAAAAGAACAGAAATTATAACAAACTATCTCAGATCACAGTGCAATCAAACTAGAACTCAGGATTAAGAATCTCACTCAAAACCACTCAGCTACATGGAAACTGAACAACCTGCTCCTGAATGACTACTGGGTACATAACGAAATGAAGGCAGAAATAGAGATGTTCTTTGAAATCAACGAGAACAAAGACACAACATACCAGAATCTCTGGGATGCATTCAAAGCAGTGTCTAGAGGGAAATTTATAGCACTAAATGCCCATAAGAGAAATCAGGAAAGATCCAAAATTGACACCCTAACATCACAATTAAAAGAACTAGAAAAGCAAGAGCAAACACATTCAAAAGCTAGCAGAAGGCAAGAAATAACTAAAATCAGAGCAGAACTGAAGGAAATAGAGACACAAAAAAACCCTTCAAAAAATTAATGAATCCAGGAGCTGGTATTTTGAAAGGATCAACAAAATTGATAGTCTGCTAGCAAGACTAATAAAGAAAAAAAGAGAGAAGAATCAAATAGATGCAATAAAAAATGATAAAGGGGATATCACCACTGATCCCACAGAAATACAAACTACCATCAGAGAATACTACAAACACCTCTACGCAAATAAAGTAGAAAAACTAGAAGAAATGGATAAATTCCTCAACACACACACGCTCCCAAGACTAAACCAGGAAGAAGTTGAATCTCTGAATAGACCAATAACAGGAGCTGAAATTGTGGCAATAATCAATAGCTTACCAACCAAAAAGAGTCCAGGACCAGATGGATTCACAGCCGAATTCTACCAGAGGAACAAGGAGGAACTGGTACCATTCCTTCTGAAACTATTCCAATCAATAGAAAAAGAGGGAATCCTCCCTAACTCATTTTATGAGGCCAGCATCATCCTGATACCAAAGCCTGGCAGAGACACAACCAAAAAAGAGAATTTTAGACCAATACCCTTGATGAACATTGATGCAAAAATCCTCAATAAAATACTGGCAAACCGAATCCAGCAGCACATCAAAAAGCTTATCCACCATGATCAAGTGGGCTTCATCCCTGGGATGCAAGGCTGGTTCAATATACGCAAATCAATAAATGTAATCCAGCATATAAACAGAACCAAAGACAAAAACCACATGATTATCTCAATAGATGCAGAAAAGGCTTTTGACAAAATTCAACAACCATTCATGCTAAAAACCCTCAATAAATTAGTTATTGATGGGACGTATCTCAAAATAATAAGAGTTATCTATGACAAACCCACAGCCAATATCATACTGAATGGGCAAAAACTGGAAGCATTCCCTTTGAAAACTGGCACAAGACAGGGATGCCTTCTCTCACCACTCCTATTCAACATAGTGTTGGAAGTTCTGGCCAGGGCAATTAGGCAGAAGGAAATAATGGGTATTCAATTAGGAAAAGAGGAATTCAAATTGTCCCTGTTTGTAGATGACATGATTGTATATCTAGAAAACCCCATTGTCTCAGCCCAAAATCTCCTTAAGCTGATAAGCAACTTCAGCAAAGTCTCAGCATACAAAATCAATGTACAAAAATCATAAGCATTCTTATACACCAACAACAGACAAACAGAGAGCCAAATCGTGAGTGAACTCCCATTCACAATTGCTTCAAAGAGAATAAAATACCTAGGAATCCAACTTACAAGGGATGTGAAGGACCTCTTCAAGGAGAACTACAAACCACTGCTCAAGGAAATAAAAGAGGATACAAACAAATGGAAGAACATTCTATGCTCATGGGTAGGAAGAATCAATATTGTCAAAATGGCCATATTTCCCCAAGTAATTTATAGATTCAATGCTATCTCCATCAAGCTACCATTGAGTTTCTTCACAGAATTGGAAAAAACTACTTTAAAGTTCATATGGATCCAAAAAAGAGCCCGCATCGCCAAGTCAATCCTAAGCCAAAAGAACAAAGCTGGAGGCATCACACTACCTGACTTCAAACTATACTACAAGGCTACAGTCACCAAAACAGCATGGTACTGGTACCAAAACAGAGATACAGATCAATGGAACAGAACAGAGTCCTCAGAAATAACGCCGCATATCTACAACTAACTGATCTTTGACAAACCTGAGAAAAACAAGCAATGGGGAAAGGATTCCCTATTTAATAAATGGTGCTGGGAAAACTGGCTAGCCATATGTAGAAAGCTGAAACTGGATCCCTTCCTTACACCTTATACAAAAATCAATTCAAAATGGATTAAAGACTTAAACCATAAAAACCCTAGAAGAAAACCTAGGCATTACCATTCAGGACATAGGCATGGGCAAGGACTTCATGTCTAAAACACCAAAAGCAATGGCAACAAAAGCCAAAACTGGCAAACGGGATCTAATTAAACTAAAGAGCTTCTGCACAGCAAAAGAAACTACCATCAGAGTGAACAGGCAACCTACAAAATGGGAGAAAATTTTCGCAACCTACTCATCTGACAAAGGGCTAATATCCAGAATCTACAATGAACTCAAACAAATTTACAAGAAGAAAACAAACAACCCCATCAAAAAGTGGGTGAAGGACGTGAACAGACACTTCTCAAAAGAAGACATTTATGCAGCCAAAAAACACATGAAAAAATGCTCACCATCACTGGCCATCAGAGAAATGCAAATCAAAACCACA
Source organism: Pongo abelii (assembly GCF_028885655.2). NCBI lineage: Eukaryota > Metazoa > Chordata > Mammalia > Primates > Hominidae > Pongo > Pongo abelii. The sequence continues at coordinate 37,047,809 of NC_071998.2, forward strand.
ATGAGATACCATCTCACACCAGTTAGAATGGCAATCATTAAAAAGTCAGGAAACAACAGGTGCTGGAGAGGATGTGGAGAAATAGGAACACTTTTACACTGTTGGTGGGACTGTAAACTAGTTCAACCCTTGTGGAAATCAGTGTGGCGATTCCTCAGGGATCTAGAACTAGAAATTCCATTTGACCCAGCCATCCCATTACTGGGTATATACCCAAAGGATTATAAATCATGCTGCTATAAAGACACATGCACACGTATGTTTATTGTGGCATTATTCACAATAGCAAAGACTTGGAACCAACCAAAATGTTCAACAATGATAGACTGGATTAAGAAAATGTGGCACATATACACCATGGAATACTATGCAGCCATAAAAAATGATGAGTTCATGTCTTTTGTAGGGACATGGATGAAATTGGAAATCATCATTCTCAGTAAACTATCGCAAGAACAAAAAACCAAACACCGCATCTTCTGACTCATAGGTGGGAATTGAACAATGGGAACACATGGACACAGGAAGGGGAACATCACACTCTGGGGACTGTTGCGGGGTGGGGGGAGGGGGGAGGGATAGCATTGGGAGATATACCTAATGCTAGATGACGAGTTAGTGGGTGCAGCGCACCAGCATGGCACATGTATACATATGTAACTAACCTGCACATTGTGCACATGTACCCTAAAACTTAAAGTATAATAATAATAAATAAATAAATAAGAAAATAAAAAAAAGAAAAAGTAAAATAAGTAGTTTAGTTAGTAATGGAATTAAAGCACTATTCTTAAAATATATTGAAGCAAAGCTACACACAGAGGTAAACATTCGTCAAACATACGAATTAAAAAGAGGTTAGCCTCACTCCTTAAAGTCAATGAAAAGATGTTCAAAATCCACTAATATAAATAATAAAAGCTAATGTTTATTGAATGTTCACACTGCAAGAAGGACTGTGCTAAGCACTGTACAGGAAGCACTTTAAATCCTCACCAATCCTATCAAGCTCTTAAACAATGTCTTATTCTCCACAGCCTGCTAGTAAGTAATAATGACTCTCATTTATTGAGCACCTACTCTGTACAAGAATAGCTATTATATAGCAGAACTATGATTCAAAGCTAACTTATTTTCCCCCCCAGTTCCATATATTTTCCACTGTGACAACATTTAAAATCACATTAATAAACTAATTAATCATGATTAAGAAGTATATCTTAGAAGGAAGATTTGGTGCTATAAAAAATACTTATATAATGCATCATGTAACATTTCAGAGTTGGATAAGTGGTAGTTCCATAAGGATTAGTTGTAATGTGGAATTTAAACCAAAAAAAATGAGCTTTCAAATTCTGTTACATAGAAGTTTATTAATAAGCCATACACTGAATGGATCTCTTTTGCCCATGCTAAATTTTATAATATACGAATTCGTTATTTAGGAAATATTGGTTCACTGAGTTATGCGGATGTTACAAATGTGTATTTAAATTTCAATCTATATTATCGAATGATTCAATGGCCTATATCACCACTATTGTCACCACAGAAGTTTTAAGAATAAGGAAGTTATCAACCTCATAATGACGGAGACAAATTTTTCCAAAATTCCAATTTTCTATTAAGATCTCAAATGTTATCACTGGTGAGAAATACTGGTGGTTGTTACCCTTGAAGTGACAAGTTCACTTGATAAATATTTTGAAAAACTGTCAAATGCTCAAGTCTCAATAACTATTGTTTTTCTGTCTGTCATTCTTTCAACTAAAAATGTTATTCTGCTAAAGAGTGGCTACTTCAGTTCACAACTCAATCGCATGAGTGCATTTCCTTGACACAATCATTTTATATCAGTATGAGCCATAAGCACAGTCATGCAGAATATTAAAAAGACTATCACATAGAATATTAAAATGATTGTACTCAAAGTCAAGATGTTGAAAAATTAATAATTTTTACTGTGTTCTCAAGGGCATTCTTAAAAGAAACTGGTATTTTGTTTGAATTCAAGTACATCATAGTGAAACGTAATAATTACTACTGCCTTTTGATGCCACTGCCTTGATCAACACTCAGGCACCAGCAGTTTTACCCACCATTGTTTCTGCACCATCAGTGCAAGTTGTTCACATGGTGAAAGAGGCAAGTAATGTCGATTTATTACAGAAATAGTTTTGACCTCATGGAGCCTCTTAAAATGTCTTGGGGACCCTTATGGTTATATGGACCACATTTTGAGAATTTTCGGTCTAACAAATTTCTTTGTTAGTGCTCTGGTAAAGCACTCTTCAGCTTTACATCCCAAAGTAATTTTCCTTGCCTCTCAAGTCCAGCATCTTTAACATAAAGCTGTCACTGGCCACTTTTCCATTTCCCCAGCACCATTACATGACACTTCACCATTTACTAGTACAGTCTACCCACTCCAGTCTTTTTCATTTCCTTCAATTTGCCCAGCCCTTTCCAGCTACGGGGGCACTCTCTATGCAGTTTTTGTTTTTGTTTTGCCCTGGGAAATTTTGCCCTCCACGAGATACTTAACAAACTCCTACTTATCTTTCAAGTCTCTGACTTCATATTACTTCCCTGGGGAAGGATGAAGGCAACCTAAATGAGCTGTCCGTGACATTCACTGCCATAGCCTCTTTTACTTCTCCTGTGTAGCCCAGATGCCAAATGTAAATTCCATACTAGATTATAACTTCTTCAATGGCTGTGTCCTTTGCTCTAATGTGAATTCCATAAGGGCAAGGATTATGCATCTCATACTTAAGATCTGTCACCAAGGCCAAAGCATGACTGTAACAAAAATTTTTATATTTTGTGTGCAGAATTCAGATTTCAGAAAAAGTTCTCTTTAAAAAGAGGAGAAAAGTCTTACAATAAACTTAATGAGTTTTTTAAAGTAGCATTTCTATTAATGAGGAAAATGTAAATATATGCTTATATAAACAATACAGCATATAAATACAAATACCATCAAAAATGAATAGACAAGTTAATAAAATACATATTTTATAACCTGAGTTTCAGCCACAAGATACCAGTGACATTTCTTCCAATTCTGAAAATAGTTAGATACAGATGCATTTAACATTACTGATAAGAATATGCCAAAAACGGTTCAAGTTATTTTACCACTGAAGGCAAAAAGAACAGTTATGGAAATGACCGAACAGAGTGTGAGCTAGGACATTAGCCATTGAGAACTGGGTTTCCTGAATTTTCTTAATATATTTTATTTACACTCAGACAACCTCCCAGGTACAGTTCCTGAATTTCCTCTCTTTCAAGAAGAAATGTACTCCCTGGAAGTACCTCTTTATGGCCAGTGTAGGGCCCTCAATTTCCAGGACAGAGTCTTGCTTCCCATCCTCTATACCAAGCAGGTCTCCAGGTCTTCCAGCTGCCGATGAAATCCAATCTGGAGTTTGTCCAGGAAGGCCCTATTCCAAGCAGCAGACAAGCCCTTGTGTAAAAGAGGCTGAAGATCCGCTAGTGCATCTTATGGAGGGCAGAAATCACTTGAGCTTTCCAGACAGGAAAGAAGGAAGATTGTCCCCATTTGGCCCAGAACTTTCCCAAGCGAAGTCTTAGAGGCAGGTCGCAGAAAAGGGAATAGATGTGTCAGGAGATCATCACCAATGCCACCAGCAAGGAGACCATTGGTAAGTTCCAAAGAGAAGCTCTTCTGGTTAAGATGGAATATTGGGAGCTTTGCCCCAGCTTCTCTGAGGACCTTCTGCTCATGAGCCCCTTAAATATTCAGCACACAATTTCATTTTCTGAATTTTCCTCAGATCTTTTTATTTCCCCACTTTGAACTTTTTCTTCTCTTCAAGGGCCTGGGAGACAACTCCGTCTATCTTCTTACAATTGAGTTAAAATTACTCACTAAAAAATTAAAAGTTCTAATTCCATGGGATGCTTATCACCTCAACAAAAATTGACTTTGAACTAATGATAGAGCTCTCTGGGTCTTTCTTCCTGATGTTCAGGACAACTTTTAAGAAAGCTTTATCAGGCTCCTTTTAAAAGATCTTTTCTATCCCTCTAGATTTCCCTCCTGAAAGTGTTGATATATTAGATCATGTACGTAAGATACATTCTCTTTTTTTTTTTTCTTTTTTTTTTTTTGAGACGGAGTCTCGCTGTCTCCCAGGCTGGAGTGCAGTGGCACGATCTGGGCTTACTGCAAGCTCCGCCTCCCGGGCAAGCTCCGCCTCCCGGGCAAGCTTCGCCTCCCGGGTTCACGCTATTCTCCTGCCTCAGCCTCCCCAGTAGCTGGGACTACAGGCGCCCACCGCCAAGCCCGGCTAACTTTTTGTATTTTTAGTAGAGACGGGGTTTCACCATGTTAGCCAGGATAGTCTCGATCTCCTGACCTCGTGATCCGCCCACCTCGGCCTCCCAAAGTGCTGGGACTACAGGCGTGAGCCACCACACCCCGCCATAAGATACATTCTTCATGTGCATAAATCTCCTCTTATTCTTTGCTATATCCTCAAATACCAGGAACTTAGAGGTCTTCTTGCTTTATTTATGTGTTTTTAATGAATAGGGTCCTTGGATTTCTTTAACCCGTTGGAACTTTCACCTGGCTCAAGATTGGTTCAAGGGACATAGAGCTAGAACAGAAGTTGCTCATCCTTATTACCATTGTATGAGTTGGCTGGACAATGGCCTCTGGCTTCTAATCCCATAGCATTACATTAAAGTTCACCATTATTATCTAGCTTTCCTGAAGTATCCTCTCACCTCACTGGTTTTCCACATATATCGTGGACTTTCCACTCAAGACTAGACTATGACCATCTAGCTTAATATTTCAGACATCCACATTTCCACAATTGTAAACTTTTCTCAATCACTTCCTGAAAGTAAAATACATATGAGCAACCTTCACCAGGACGCTTCAGACAATATTGTGTTAGGGGCACAATTTGAGAATCGGGGGCAAGCTTGCTGTACATACAAGCCTAAACTGTTTTATCTCTCAGGTTTCCTCCTTTGAACTCAAACATACCTAAGCAGAATACGTATATGAATATCCCACTATGGTCAGTAGTGACTTCCTTTTTTTCCTGATGTACAATAAGTCTGCTAACCTCTCCTCTTCAAAAGGGGGAAGAAAAAGTAATTCACACACAAAGCCACCAAAAGTAAATAGGAAATGACAGAAAGTGATTGAGAAATTCTCAATCCAAATGAAAATGTCAGCTGCAGACAGGTCCAGCAGTCGGGGAAACTGGCTGTTTAAAGCAGGTGGTTACCTGTAGGGCTAGTTTTCAGCTTTGCAAAATCAGGGAATTTATTTATTTAGTTAGTTGTGTATTTACTTTTTTTCACTATACACAGTGATTATCAGACTGCAAAGAGTTAGCCACACCAACCACACTCCAAAGAGGCTGGGTCATACACTGCGTGGCCATTTAATTCATGTTTGAGAGGTCAACTTTCCCAGGAGCTAATAGATGTTAGTCATTTGGAAGGGGCACTCTCTCCATTTACATGCTCATGTTCACAGTAAGAGGTGAAATTACAATAAAAATGTTTATCGATGACCTGAGAATTAAAGGAAGAGAAGCAGATCTTTCCCAGGAAATTTCCACTCTATTTCCACAGTTGGGGTTGCAGTCATTTCCTCCATTGTGGGAATGGCTAACAGGTGCCAAGTGCTTATTTTATTCAGGCATTGTACTAAATACATAATATCATCCAAATCAATTTCTTTCATCAATGTTTCATAGTTTTATTATAGACATCATTCACTTATGGTTAAATTTATTTTTAGGTATTTTATTTTATCTTATTTGTGTCTCTTGTTAATGGTATTACTTTCTTGGTTTCTTCTTCAGATTGTTTGCTGTTGGCATATAGAAATGCTACTGATTTTTAAAATTTTTTAAATTTTGGGGGGTGCATAGTAGGTGTATCTATTTATAGAGTACATGAGATACTTTAATACAGGCATGCAACGCATAATAATCACATCCTGGTAAATGAGATATCCATCCCCTCAAGCATGTGTCGTCTGTGTTACAAAGAATCCAATTATACTATTTTAGTTATTCTAAAATGTACAATTAAATTATTATTGACTATATTCACCCCTCTGTGCTATCAAATACTAGGACTTCTTCATTCTTTCTAACTACTTTTTGTACCCATTAACAATCCCTACTTGTCCCCCAGTCCCCCATTACCCTTCCTAGCCTCTGGTAACCATCCTTCTATTCTCTATATCCATGAGTTCAATTGTTTTAATTTTAAGCTCCCACAAAATAAGTGAGAACATGTGAAGGTTGTCTTTCACTTTACATAATACCTCCAGTTCCATCCATGTAGTGACAAATGACAGAATCTCATTATTCTTTATGGCTGAATAGTACTCCGTTGTGTATATATACCATATTTGCTTTATGCATTCATCTGTTGATGGACAGTTAGGTTGCATTCAAATCTTGGCTATTGCAAATAGTGCTGCAACAAACATGGGAGTGCAGCTATCCCTTTGATATGCTGATTCCCTTTCTTTTGGGTGCCTACCCAGCAGTGGGATTACTGGGTTATCCCACTCTATTTTTAGTTTTTTGCGGAACCTCCAAACTGTTTTCCATAGTGGTTGTACTAGCTTACATTTGCATCAACAGTGTAGAAGAGTTTCCTTTTCTACATGTCTTACCAACATTTGTTATTGCCTGTCTTTTGGATAAAAGCCATTTTCAATAAATGCTGATTTTTGTATGTTGATTTTGTATCCTGCAACTTTACTAAATTTGTTTATCAGTCCTAATAGTATTTTTGGTGAAATATTTAGGTTTTTTTGGAAAAGTATAATTTGACTTCTTCCCTGCCAATCTGGATGACTTGTGTTTCTTTGTCTTGTCTAATTTCTCTGGCTGGGACTTCTAGTACAATGTTGAATAAAAGCGATGAAAGTGGTTGGGCTCGGTGGCTCATGCCTGTAATCCTGGCACTGTGGGGAGCCAAGAGGGGTGGATCACCTGAGGTCAGGAGTTCGAGACCAGCCTGGCCAACATGGCAAAACCCTGTCTCTACTAAAAGTACAAAAATTTAGCTGGGCATGGTGGTGGGCACCTGTAACTCCAGCTACTTGGGAGGCTGAGGCAGGAGAATTGCTCGAACCCGGGAGGCAGAGGTTGCAGTGAGCTGAGATTGTGCCATTGCACTCCAGCCTAGGCAAGAGATTGGAACTCTGTGCCAAAAAAAAAAGTGGTGAAAGTGTGCATCCTTGACTTGTTCTAGACCTTAGAGAAAGGCTTTGAATTTTCCCATTCAGAATGATACTAGCTGTAGGTTTGTCTTATATGGCGTTTATAGTGTTCAGGTATGTTCCTTCTATACCCAGGTTTTTTAAAGCTTTTATTATGAATGAATGTTGAATTTCATCAAATGCTTTTTGAGCATCAATTGAAATGATCATAAGGTTTTTGTTCTTCATCTTCATGACAACCTATCAAAATATGTGTGGTTATCATTTACATGTAGCGGAGTATAATAAGGTGCCCAAGGTTACAACATGGAGCAGGCTGAGGCTATGACAAGAACCCCAGCAGTCCAGCCACAGAGTCCCCATGGTAACCATTAGACTGCCCTTCTGACTAATACATTACACTCCAGTTCTCATTTTCCTTAGTTACCAAAAGGCACCATTCTCTTATTCCAGAGACACTATAATACACTTGAATAGGATGCAGATAACTTTCCAGTTTCTATCTCTAGCCCTGCCTTTCAAATGATAGGTTTTATTGAGTTCAGCTGGATCTTTCAAACTTTCTATTCTCATCTCAGATATTTTTAGACATTATCCAGCTCTTTCTGGCTCTTTTGTACTTGCCTTATACACAATGTGCAGACTTCAATCATGCTATGATGCAGCAAGAACACTCTCACCAGATGCTGGTTCTGTATTCTTGGAGCTCCCAGCCTCCAGAACTGTGAGCTAAATAAACTTCTTTTCTTTATACATTACCCACTCTGTGGTAGTCTGTTATAGGAACAGAAAACAAAGACAACTAGCCATGAACAATTCAAAAAAATTAAAATAAATATTCCATTTATAATAACATCAAAAAGAATATAATACTTGGCAATAAATTTAACCAAGGATATGTAAGATTTGTCCACTGAAAACTACAAATATTGCTGAAATAAATTAAAGAAGACCTACATAAATGGAAAGGCATCCCATGTTCATGAAGTGGAAGACTTAATATTGTTTAGATGCCAATATTCCCCAGAGTAATCTATAGATTCCATGCAATTTTGATTCAAATACCAATGGCTGGTCTTGCAGAAATTAAAAATCCAATACTAAAATTTATATGGAATTGCAAGAGACTCTGGATACCCAAAATCAATCTTTTTTTTTTTCCTTTTTCAAGACAGAGTCTTGCTCTGTCACCCAGGCTGGAGTGCAATGGCACAATCTCAGCTCACTGCAACCTCCACCTCCCGGGTTCAAGGAATCTTGAAAAAATAAGGGCAAATTTGGGGGGCTCACCCTTCCTTGATTTGAAAATGTAGAAAAACTAGTGTAATCAAAACAGTGTGTCACTTGCATAAAGGTAGACATATAGACCAATGCAATAGAACTGAGTGTCCAGAAATAAACCCATATGTTTATAGTCAATTGATGTTCAACCAGGGTACGAGGACCACTGAATGTGGAAAGAACAATACCCAGTTGCCCTAGCAACTGGATATTCACATGCAAAATAATGAAATTGTACCCCAACTTCACATCATATAAAAAATATTTCAAATATATCAAATACCTAAATGTAAGAGCAAAGTCTTAGAAGAAAACATAGAGATTAATCTTTATGATTTGGATTTGCCAATGAATCCTTAGATAAAATAGGAAAGGCATAAGCAACAAAAGAAAACAGATAAATTGGACTTCATCAACATTTAAAACTTTTGTGCTCAAAAGACACTATCAAGAAAGTGAAAAGGCAACCTATAGAATGGAAGAAACTATTTGCAAATCTTATATCTTAGAAAGGACTAGTATTCAGAATATATAAATAACTTTTACAACTCAACCAAAACAGACATCCAATTATAAAATCTGCAAATAACTTGAATAGCCATTTCTCCAAATAAGATACACAATGGACAACAAGAACATGAAAAGTTGTTCAACATCATTAGTCACTGAGGAAATGCAAATCAAAACCACAAAAACATACCACCTCTCACCCATTAAGATGGCAATGATAAAAAAAGAAAAAGAAGAAAGAAAAAAATAACGTTTTGATGTGGAGAAACAGGATCTCTTGTGCGCTGTTTTTGGGAATGTAAAATGATGCAGGAGTTATGAAAAACAGTATGGTAGTTCCTCAAAAATTAAAAATTGAATTATTATATATCCAGCAATTCCACTACTGAGTATATATCCAAAGCAAAAGTACTCACAATAGTCAAAAGATAGAAGCAACCCAAATGCCTATGGATGGATGAATGGATTTTAAAAAAATGTGGTCAATACATATTATGGAATATTATTCAATCTAAAAAAAAGAAGGAAATTTGACACATACTGCAAGAGGATTCTGGAGCACGGTACGCTAACTGAAATAAGCCCATCACACAAATAAACAAATAGTATATGACGACTTATATCAGGTATCTAGAATAGTCACACTTATAGATACAGAAAGTGTAGGATTTTGGGAAAGGGAGAAATAGTGAGTTGTTTAAGAAGTATAGGGTTTAAATTTTGCAAGATGAAAAGAGTTCTGGAGACTAGTTTCACTACAATGTGAATATAGCACTACTGAACTGCACCCTTTAAAAGTATCTAAGGTGATATATTTTATGTTACGAGCATTTTACCTTAATTAAAATTTTAAAGTATGGTGGCTCATGCCTATAATTCCAATGCCTTAGGAGGCCAAGGTGGGAGGATAGCTGGACTCCAGGAGTCCAAGATGAACCTGGGCAATATAGTGAGACCCTGTCTCTATTTAAAAATTTAAAAAGTAGCCACGTGTAGTGGCATGCACCCATAGTCCCAGCTACTCAGGCGGCTGAAATGGGAGGACTGCTGGAGCCCACCATTTGGAGGCTTCAGTGAGCTATGATTGTGCCACTACACTTCAGCCTAGGCAACAGAGCAAGACATTGTCTCTGAAAAGACAAATAAATAAGTAACGTAAGTTTTTTTAAAGTGCTGCACGAACATCTGATTATCATTTATATTAATGGGGCTAAGATCACGAGATCTGTTCAGATTCTGAACCAGTATTTAAATTCTGGCTTCCCACTGATTAATTGTTTGACCTTGGAAAATAAGCTTAACATTTTTGAGCAGCCTCAGTTTCCTTCTCTATAGAATGGGAATAATAACATCTTTTCTATAGGATTGTTGAATTGATTACAAGAGATAATGTATGCAGTACAGAACAATACTTGGCCCTTAAACTGGATTATCATTAATGTTGCTATTAAAACTGAGAAAAGTCTAATGAATTTGTCAATCAATACCTTGGCGATCATGAGTTAATCAGTAATGAGTTAATCATAGACTGAGTCCTATCTCTGCTTGGTCCATTGAGGTAAAGTTTGGAGAATCACAATGAAGCTTCTTATTCAGGAGCAAAAAGTCTTACTTGACTGTTCAAAGTGGAGTAAAAAGAGCAAAGCAGGCTGAAGCTCACAAAAAGATGGATAAGCATATGCAAAGTTAAATAACTGCCCTAAGGAGTGTTGCTTTAGAGAACTAAAAAAGATTTCTTGAGTTTATTTATATTTATAAAAAATACATGAATGTATTGTCATGATTAAAAATTAGAATAATTCATACAAGTGAAAAGTCATATTGACCTGTTACCATCCCAATTTCAAATAGTTAATACTTTAATGAGTATCCTTTTAGTCATTTCCTCATTTACTTAATAAATTTATACATATAGAAATATTTAGTGGATATTAAATGTGTTTGTATTTCATAAATATCATGTTTCTTTTTTTACTTAATAGATCTTAGAGATTTTTTCTATTCGTACATAAAAATCTACTGAATTGTTTTTAATTGCTTTATTATACATTTATACATAAATTCAATGCATTCCCAAACAACACATCAACAAGATTTTTAATTGGAATTTGACAAGCTGACTACAAAATGTATCAAAAAATAATACATCAGAAAATCGGAGAAAGGAATAAATTCACAGAGGGACTTGCCTTGTAAAATACAAAATGATCTTGTAAGACTGCAGAAAGTGGTATTATTGCAAGAATAGAGAAATTGGTCAAGAAAACAGAATCAAAGTTAAGAAAAAGAAAATTGCATTTATTGTTTCTTTGCATACAGTAAAAGTGGCTTTTCAAACCAATGGGAGAAGCCCGTGTTGGGACAGTCAACTAGTCATTTGGGGGAAAAAAAGCCTAATCCTTGTGTTACATTCTCACAGATTCTCCTTGCTGCTATAGGCCTAGTTCTACAATAACAAATGCGGAGGCACTACACACCTGCTCGAATGATCAAAATTCAGAACGCTAACGGTACCAAATGCTGGCGAGATGTGCAGCAATGGGAACTCTCTATAATCCTTGTAGGAATACTGCCCTACAGATTTCCAATTATGTAGACTGAGCAAATGTCTTCATTATTTTAGACTCAATTAGCTAAGTTGTCTGTTACTTATAGTAGAAGGCACTCTTAATAGACACAATAACATTTATCAGCGTTAAGCTGGTTCTAGCCTTGGTAGGCTAAGGTATTGCTTTTTAATTAATGTGGGAGTTTATTGGTACCTTGTGAGATTAGTGTATTTTTTCCTTTTGTCACATACTAATAATTACATGAACAGATTATCGTATGCTACCATTGTATTCTTGGTTACATTCTGGTTTTTTATTTAGAGCACATCTTTGAGTTTGACTTCCTAATATTTAACATGGTATTTTTATCTTCCTGTTTATAAAAGTGTCCTATAATTTGTTGGCTGATCTTATTATCTGCGTTGTATGATTTTATTCTCACAAAATGAATTGGTTAGTTTTCCATTTGCTTCTATTTCCTGTTAAAACAGGAACTAAGTATGTTTTACTGAATAGACTTATGACATAATTTGCCACTTTGCTATCTCTTCAAGGCCCTTAATGAGGAACTATATTAAAATTTAAAGACTTTTGATTATGGATTTGCATTTCTTTTGGATGCCAAGAGAGTCAGAGAAGGAGCAAGAAGACTCACATGTGTTGGGGCTACATTTATCTAAAATAATATTTAATGTTCTTTTCAACATAAATTGTATTCTCTTTTGAATTTTATTTTTCCTTTGTTTACATTGCCCATCAATGTGCTCATGAGATAGGTGGAGCTCAAATTCTTGTCAAGAGCATTCATTAAATGAACCCTCAGCAAACATTGCCAAGATAACTCCTTGATATTTGACAGTCACAAACTCATTGAAGCATATATTGCAGCATTATATTTATTCAATAAACAATACTTAAGTTTCTACCATTGGCTACTGTGCTAATGACTGGGGAGACAAAGTTCAGATTTAAAGCATGAATCTTCTGGAAAAGAGGATAAAACAAAACATCGATTACCGAATAGAATGATGAGTGTTCTGCAAGTGCTGTATTTGCAAAGAGCCACAGGCTCAGAACAGGGCGTAAAATGGAGAGACATCCACAAGTAACCAGCATTTTAGAACTGATGGAAGGATGCAAATGACATTGAAAATTTTGGAAAAGGGGAGAAAGGACAGAGATGTGCAAGTCATTTGAAAGCAAGAGCTAAAGCAAAGAGTTGGCAGAATTGCACATTTTCTAAAAATAAGAAATAAGTGAAAAATAAGAGCTAGGAATGAGACCAAGTTTTCTTCCCTCCAGGGGTCCAGAGTGAGAGATGGGAAAGGCCAACCAGGCCTTGAATGTTCCTACTAGAACTCAAGGAGCAGAATGCTATTTTGGAATGTCATAATGGGAAAAGTAAACAGACCTCTCTTTGCCCAGTTCCCTTATCTGTAAAATTAAGATAACCACAGCCCTACCTCATAAAACTGTGGTGAGGATTAATTGTTTAATTTATATAACATGCTCAGAATGATGCCTGGAACTTAAATAAGGCTGCTTACATGTGAGTTCTCCTATTTGAAACTGATTAGAGGATGATTCCCTAATGTTCTAGGTCTGCAGGAAGGTGAGGTAATTTCAAAAGAACTAGCGAGGAACTTTTTAATGCCAGCTCAACTACTCACAAGGGAGAGGCAGAAAGAGCCATTCACTTGGTGACTGAGCCAAGCATTTCGCAGCAAATATCCCAGGATGTAGACAGAAGCACTGCTACCTGGCACAAACACCAGCTGTCTACAATGGCACACTTTACCTCTTGGTTCTCTCTACCTTTCGAGGAGCTAAATGTTTCCACTAAAATAACAGAGGCATCTTCCAGGCAGCCAGAAGAATCTTCTGCTTTGTGAAGATAAGCTGCACTTGCCTCAGGCAAGCACCAGGGCAAAGGGGAATACCCGCTCCATTCTTCAATTCCAATTCGACAATTCACATTTAGTTTCCTTTTCACTTGTTGCATCACCCTCATTGTTATTTTTGCACCACCTGGTTCATCGTACAGCCCCTGATGATGAAATAAAAATGTAATTGGTTGTAAGTTTTAATGATGTACAGGGTTTTGGTTTCACTTTGAAGAAGTGCCAGAAACTGCTTCCGAGATAGGAAGCACCCACAGAAAAACCAAAAATAGACATGTCCACGTTTTTGTGGAGGGAATGGAGCTGGTGCTTATTCAGCAGCTGCTGTAAGTGTGTTGTCTGTGTATTCTCTTCTTAACTCTAGGCCTGGCTGCATTTACCCCTGAGAGTGGTTGTGAGGATTAAATAACATACAGCTCAGAGAAGTGCCTGGTATCCAAAGGGAAAAGTAAACCCAGGCTGGAAGGTGACTGAAGTCTGTATTGGATAGAGCCAATGTGGAGTTTCTAGCAGAGGGAGTCCAGGTAGCACCTGGTAAGAAATGTTGGGTGGGCAGCTGTAGGGGCCAGGGGAAAATTAGCCCTTTGACCTCTGAAGGTTCACTGAAAATCGATTGACAAAAGGCAGATTAATAGGCAAAAAGCCATACAAATTAATTGTATAGTAGTTTCATGTGACATGGGAGCCTTCAGAATGAAAGTCCAAAGATACCATTTTTATGCTTAAGTTAATGAAGAATTGGACAGCTATGTAGAAAAATGACTGGACAAAAAAGGCATGATCTAATGCTAATAGACTGAGTGAGGAAGCCTAGCAAGGCCTGTCTGTCTAGATTCTTCTGGACTTCTTTGTGCAACACTCCTTACTCTGGGAATGGGGCAGGGCCCTCTCTGAATGGAGTTATAACCTACCACCAGATAAGGCACGTCAGATAATTTCCTTATGGCCAGCTTTTACACAGAAAGGCAAGGAGGAGGTTGAAGTAATATGTTTAGGTTTTATGGCTGGCTTTGGGAAAAGGAATTCTGGTTTCTATGGCCTGCCTTGGGAAGAGGGATTCTAGAGAGATTCTACAGAATAAGGGGCCAAAGAGAAGGGCAGGAGAAAGTCAGAGAAAGTTTTGCTTCTGAGGCTGCTTCTGTGGCCGTCATTTTGGGGTATTGTTTTCTGAGCCTCAGCACAGGCCTTGTGTGTCCCTGGGCCATCAATCCATTGATGAGACCATTCCAACTGTGGCTGGCGGTGAAGACTGTAGGACCCTCTGGTTGTGTTTGCATAAGGGAGAAGATATCATTAGTGTGGGGAAAAAAAAGTCGTGCCTTTTCTCACCTATTGCAAGGTTCATGGCTAATACCCCTATAATAAAAGAAGATTAACAAGAGAAAACCATAACTAATTTTTTAAACTAATTTTCATGGGAGACAAGAGGCTTTAGAAATGAAGATCCAAAGACCCAGGGAAACTGTCTATTTTTATGCTTAGGTTTAATGAAAAATGGACAGTCGTGTAAAAGCATATTGGACAAAAAGGGGATATGAAGTATTGTTAATAAACTGAGGGGGGACTTAGCAAGGCCTGCTTGTTCAGATGATTCTTGGTGTCCCTGTGTCTTTATTCCTTTCCTCCAGAAGCAGGGAAAGACACCTGTCACATGGGGGTCTTACGACATACTTTCAGGGGAGATAGGGCAGGTAATTACCAGCTTTCACACAGGAAGGTGAGACAAAGTCAGAGAATGACCTTCTTGATTCTGACCTTCTTGATCCTTTTCTCAATGTCCAAGGTGCAGTTATTTTGATATCATGTCAGGAATCCCGACATTAACAAGACAGGCAGAGCCCCCCGTGAA
The DNA here is from genome assembly GCF_028885655.2 of Pongo abelii. NCBI lineage: Eukaryota > Metazoa > Chordata > Mammalia > Primates > Hominidae > Pongo > Pongo abelii. Next base: position 37,063,139 of record NC_071998.2, read on the forward strand.
GTGGCCTAGTCTCTCCTGGATTCTTAGGTGACAGAACGGAAACTAACGAATGGATCTAGTCAAAGGCCTTTGACTATGACAAGACATCCAGGATGTGGGAAAGGGAAAAAGAACAGAGAAATGTCTGAAAGCAGTGGCACATAGATCTCAGCGGCATGCTCTGCCTCTTCACACCAGGTCAGAGGTCTGAAGGTGGATTCCCTACCCAGCTAGCTGATGGCTTGTGGTTATAAAGCCCAGCATGGAAAGAAGCAGCTTCAGGAACTGAATGAGGGTGAGAGGGAGGCAGCAGGTTGAAGAGAGAAAAACAAATTCTTCTTTTTCCTTTCCCTGAACTTAGGCTTTTCCTTTGTGATTCCCAAGTTTCACAGGAACTTTCTTGGTCACTGAGCAAAATTTTCCAATGTAATTAAGACTTTGGTGAGATTACCCTTCATTTTATTATTGTGGAGGGTATTGTTTTTGAACGAAGCTCTTCTGTCTTTTGCGTCCTTATTACCTCCCTTCCCCATCCTTTTCCAATGGACTTCCCTCCAAATGCAATCTGAAGCTACACCACAGTCACTACCCATGGTCAGGAAAATTTCACATTTGTTTTCCTGTGATTTAAAGAAGACAACCAATAAAAATAGAGATTAATACTATTATATGCCAAATTAACCACCTAAATAGGCTCTTGTAAATATTATCAGCTTCAGCAGTTCTCAACTGTTTTGGTTTCAGAAGCCATTGACACTTAAAAATTGTGGACACATCCAAAAAGATTGTGCTCATGTGTTTCTATGTATTGATATTTGTCATATTAGTATTATAATTCAGGAAGTTTTAAATGTTCACTTAAAATAACAGAAATACACATATACCTGAAATGTAATGAAAATTAGTCCCATTAAAAATTAGAACAGGTAATGAAAAAATAACTTTCTTCAAAATATAACAATAATAAAGCATAAAATACATTGGAATAAACTCAGAAAGAATGCACAATACATATAATCAAGCCAACAGCATAACTTTATTGAAAGACATTTTTAGAATAGCCCAATAATATTCCAATATTCACTATTTCTATTTATGGAATGCTCAATATATTATTAAGTATTCAATAAAAATATAAATATTATTTACCAAGTACTTAATATTCATTAATATATTAATTAATAACAAATATTCATTAAATAAATGACTGTGCATTTATCAGGTGAAAGATATAACTGCCTTGTCCTGGCCTTAATAGCATCCTATTGCAGTCTGATTTCCCACCTTAATGATGCTTACCACCCACCATGTGCTTAAATGTCCCCTGCTCACTTACAAAAATAGCAAATGAGAAAAGTTGATTAATCTTCATTGGTGATCAAGGTTAAAAAAAAATCACTCTCAAGAGAAATAACTATGTAGTAATATAATAGTTTTCATTGGTTTTTGATCCTCTTACTTGAATTAAAAATTCAATTATAGCCACTTCTACATGTAAGGAGCTTGGAAATGGCCACTCTGTCCTAACAAGCTGAACAGACGTAAAATCCCAAAACTCTGTTTGGATCCATGAGAAGTGAGGACACAGAGACAATTACTACCTCAAGATTAGAGAAACAGGCAGGCAAATCCAGAGTTATAGCTTAAACCAGAACAGAGATTCACCAGTGGAAACCACTTAGGGAACCAGGAAAACCTGGACTATAATTGATGAATTGGTGAAGGCTCAGTGTGGACAACTGAGAATTAAAAACTCAAGAGGACTTAGTTATAGGAGGGTCCTCATACTTTTTGCATTTTATCGCTAAGTGATTGAGCCGATTCTCACAGGAAATATCAGAGAAAAATTCTCTAGTGCTTCCAGCAATAAAGGTGAGAATATTTGGATGCGCTCCATTCTTCTTAACAAGGTCTGCACTCAGAAAAAGCTAGTTGACTAAACCTAATCTCCTGGGGTTTTATTAGAGCCTACTTTCAACTGACTTGGAGGAAGAAAAATACCCAACTCCAGCCAGTTCTAGCCATCCTGCTCCACCTAAAGGGGGAGGGAGGACACAGAAACACTTTCGAAGTTCACAGTCCAGAGGCACAGGCTCACTAAAAACAGAGACCTACTGGTAGGACTAGATAACACCTCCCCTTCCTAATACCTTACTGTCACATTTTTAAAGGCCTATTTGCAGTAGTAAAATAACGAGGCATACTAAAATACAAAAAGACAGAATTTGAAGAGACAAAGCAAGCATCAGAACCAGACATGGCAGGGATGTTGGTATTATCAGACTGGGAATTTTAAACTATGATTAAGTGCTCTGATAGATAAAGTAGGCAGCATGCAACAACAGATGGGCAATGCAACCAGAGAGATGGAAAGCCTATGAAAGAACCAAGGCTGGGCGCGGTGGCTCATGCCTGTAATTCCCAGCACTCTGGGAGGCCAAGGTGGGCGGATCACAAGGTCAGGAGATCGAGACCATCCTGGCCAATATAGTGAAATCCCTTCTCTACTAAAATACAAAAAAATAGCTGGGTGTGGTGGTGCATGCCTGTAGTGCCAGCTGGTCGGGAGGCTGAGGCAGGGGAATCGCTTGAACCCCAGAGGTGGAGATTGCAGTGAGTCAAGATCGTGCCACTGCACACCAGCCTGGTGACAGAGGAAGACTCTGTCTCAAAAAAAATAAGAAAGAAAGAAAAGAAAAGAAAGAACCAAAAAGAAATGCTAAAGATCAAAAACAGTCTGACAGTGTAGTGGAATCTTATAATTTTATGTTGCCTCAGCATCCATTTTGAATGTAAGTTTAACTTTGTCATACCAAAGCAGGGTTCAGTCACCCTTGGCACAGTTTATAGTTCTACACCACACCCAACTGACCTAAGTCAGTGGTCAGAGATAAGAACTTAGTGGCATCTCTCCCACCTAGCAGACTGGGCTCCCTGCTTTCTGGCCATTTCCTGTAAATCATTCAAGCATTTTCCTGTGAACTTAAAGTGACACATACCCTATTCCCTTATATATTCTGCCAGTTGCCCTCGTGAATTCTCTCATTTTTTGCCTAACTCTTCATTCCTGCCTCATTACACCTTTCCTTCCTAGTAGCTATAAGAAAAGCCTTTGAACTTCTTGCCTATTGTGGTGGTGTACTAAATTTGAAGAAGTAGGAGTTGCCCCATGCCAGATTTTTTCTGGGTGGCTGGGGAAAAGACAAGTTCAGGCTCTTAGGACCAGAGAGATGGTCAGGCAGGCATAAGCTGTGCACAGGTGAGAAAAAATTCACACAGGCATCTGCCAGTGTAAACAGGTTTCCCATGTGAGGGATCTGCTGGTCATGGGTTGGATATCTAAGCATTATTCCATCTGCCAGGAAAAAGAATTGCCTCATGAATGGCAAATTGTGAACACCCACAACCAGTTTCCTTTCATTTCGCATTAGGGCAAGGCTGCTAGCTGCTATGGTACTGGAAGCTGAGTTTAGATGGAAGTTCTCAGAAATCAAACAAAAAATGAAAAATGCCTTTGATGTTATTATTGGTAGACCGGACAAAGCTGAAGAAAAGAATTCCTGAGCATGAGGATTTATCAATGAAAACTTTCAAAACTGAAAAGAAAAGAGAAGAAGAACTAGGAAAAAAAGAGAACAGAATGTCAAAGACCGTAAGATAACTACAAAATGTGTAACATACATGTAATGGAAATATCAGAAAAAGAAAACAGGGAAAGAAAGAGAAGAAATATTTGAACAACAATGACTGAGAATTTATTCAAATTAATGTCAGACATCAAACTACAGATTCAAGAAGCACAGAGAACACCAACTAGGATAAATGCTGGAAAAATTACACATAGGCATATCATTTCAAACTACAGAAAATCAAAGGTAAAGAAAATATCCTGAAATAAACCAGAGGAAAAAAAATACCTTACCTCAAGAATTTAGAAAAAAAATACCAACCTAGAATTCTGTTATCTTGCAAATTATCCTTCAAAAGTGAAGGAGAAATAGAGACTTTTTCAGACAAACAAAAATTGAGGGAATATGTTACCAGTAGACCTGCTTTGCAATAAATTTTAAAAGAATTTTTTTTTAGAGAGAAGGAAAATGATATAGATCAGAAACTTAGATCTAAATAAAGGAAATTTCTCAGAGAAGAAATAAGTGAAGGTAAAATAAAAACTTTTTAAAAAATCCTTAATTTAACACATAACAGTTTTTTCAAAATAAAAATAGCAACAAGTATAACTGATATGCTAACAAATGAGAGAAAATAGAATTCTATAAAATGCTCAATTGAAACCACAAAAGGCAGAAAAAGAGTGGAAAACAAAACTGGGAATGAAGAAAAAGAGCAACAAGTAGAAAACAGTTATAAGTATGGTAGACATTAATCTAATTACATCACTAATCACATTCAATGTCAATAGTTTAAATGCACCATTAAAAGACAAAGCTTGGGGTGGGTGCAGTGCCTCATGCCTGTAATCCCAGCACTTTGGGAGGCCAAGGCGGGTGGATCACGAGGTCAGGAGATCGAGACCATCCTGGCTAACATGGTGAAACCCCGTCTCTACTAAAAATACAAAAAAATTAGCCGGGCATGGTGGCAGGCACCTGTAGTCCCAGCTACTCAGGAGGCTGAGGCAGGAGAATGGTGTGAACCCGGGAGGTGGAGCTTGCAGTGAGCCGAGATCATGCCACTGCACTCCAGCCTGGGCAACAGAGCAAGACTCTGTCTAAAAAAAAAAAAAAAAAAAAAAAAAATAGCTTGTTAGAGTGGATCAAAAAGCAAGAACCAAATATATGTTGTCTACAAGAAATCCATTTTATTCTTTAAAAAAAATTTCCCAAAGCAGGATACATTGTAATATAAAGTGGATATTAGACCAATGCAAATTTTGCATCATGCCAAAACAGTTCATTTAAATCATTACCACACACAAGAAAACTATTTTATTGATACCTATGGCTTATTACATCTGCTAAGATACAAGCAAAAAGTTCTAACTATTAATTTGAATTGGAGTCTCTAATTCTCTGATTCTGTGATGCATTGTAAAAGGGAAGTATGTAATTTTGGCAAAATAAAGTCACCCTTGACTTCATATATATATATATATATATATATATATATAATTTAATATATCTTTTATATATATGTATGTATGTATATATATATATATATATACACTTTAATCTTCATTCTACCTTTGGGTACCATGCCCAAACATTCAGTTTGCCAAGAGAGACCTTGTTTGGAGACTGTTGTTTTGGCTTATAGTGGACTCTTGAACAACATAGGGATTAGGAGCACTGACCCCCGTGTAGTTAAAAATCTGTGTGCAACTCTTGATTCCCCAAAACTTAACTACTAGTAGCCTACCTTTGACCAGAATCCTTACCTATAGCACATAGTTGATTGACATATATTTTTATGTCATATGTATTATATACTGTATTCTTACAATAAGGTAAGATAGAAAAAAGAACATGTTATCAAGAAAATCATAAGGAAGAGAAAATATATTTACTATTTATTGAGTGGAAATAAATCACCATAAAGATTTTCATCCTTGTCTTCATGTTGAGTAGGCTGAGGAGGCGAAGGAAGAGGAAGGGTTGGTCTTGATGTCTCAGGGGTGGCAGAGGTGAAGAGGTGAGGAGGTGGAGAGGCAGAAGAAGCAGGCACAATGTAACTTTATGGAAATAAATCAGAATTTCTGTGTAACTTTTTTGCTTTTTTGTTTCTCTAAAATTTTTATATATATGGTACCAATCATTCTTCCATTATTTGCTTTAGTTGCAGTGCCCATGTTGTAGAGAGGTCCATGTCATAAAAGAAGCCAAAAGCAGTCTTGAATAATCAGAACTCTTCTGCCAGATTGTCTAATGCCAATTTGTTTTCTGGCACTTCTCCTATATCTTCTTCCTCATTGTCTGGCACTGGTTCAGAAGCGCTTATCTCTGTCAAGTCATCTTCTGTTAATGCCTCTGGTGTGGTTCCTATTAGCTCTTGAATTTCTCCAAATCTATATATTGAAACCTATTTCATTAAATTGATCTTCAATCTCTGATATCCTTTCTTCCACTTGATCAGTTCAGCTCTTGTGTATGCTTCATGAAGTTCTTGTGCTGTGTTTTTTAGCTCCATCAGGTCCTTCATGTTCTTCTCTAAACTAGTTATTCTAGTTAGCAATTCCTCTTTTATCAAGGTTCTTAGCTTTCTTGCATTGGGTTAGAACATGCTCCTTTAGCTCGGAGGAGTTTGTTATTACCCACCTTCTGAAGCCTACTTCTGTCAATTCATCAAACTCATTCTCCATCCAGTTTTTTTCCCTTGCTGGTGAGGAGTTGTGATCCTTTGGAGGAGAAGAGGCATTCTGGTTTTTGGAATTTTCAGCCTTTTTGCGCTGGTCTCTCCTCATCTTCATGGATTTATTTACCTTTGGTCTTTGCTTTTGGTGACCTTCAGATGGAGATTTTGTGTGGTCATCCTTTTTGTTGATGCTGATGCTATTGCTTTGTGTTTGTTAGTTTTCCTTCTAACAGTCAGTCCCCTCTTCTGTAGGTCTGCTGGAGTTTGCTATGGGTCCACTCCAGACCCTGTTTGCCTGGGTATCACCAGTGGAGGCTGCAGAACACAAAGATTGCTGCCTTCTCCTTCCTCTGGAAGCTTCGTCCCAGAGGGGCATCTGCCAGATGCCAGCTGGAGCGCGCCTGTATGAGGTGTCTGTCGAACCCCGCTGGGACCTGTCTCCCAATCATGAGGCATGGATGTCGGGGACCCACTTGAGGAGACAGTCTGTCCCTTATCAGAGCTCAAGCACTGTGCTGGGAGATCTGCTGCTGTCTTCAGAGCAGGCAGGCAGGAACATTTAAGTCTGCTGAAGCTGTGCCCACAGTCGCCCCTTCCCCCATGTGCTCTATCCCAGGGAGATGGGAGTTCTATCTATAAGCCCCTGACTGGGGCCGCTGCCTTTCTTTCAGAGATGCCTTGCCCAGAGAGGAGGAATCTAGACAGACAGTCTGGCTACAACAGCTTTGAGGTGCTGCGGTGGGCTCCACCCAGTCCAAACTTCCAGGCAGCTTTGTTTACACTGTGAGGGGAAAACTGCCTACTGAAGCCTCAGTCATGGCAGATGCCCCTCCCCCACCAAGCTTGAGTGTCCCAGTTTGACTTCAGACTGCTGTGCGGGCAGCGAGAATTTCAAGCTAGTGGATCTTAGCTTGCTGGCCTCTCTAGGGGTGGGATCCGCTGAGCTAGACCACTTGGCTCCCTGGCTTCAGCCCCCTTTCCAGGGGAGTGAACAGTTCTGTCTCACCGGCATTCCAAGCACCACTGGAGTATGAAAAAAAACTCCTGCAGCTAGCTCAGTGTCTGCCCAAATGGCTGCCCAGTTTTGTGTTTGAAACCCAAGGCCCTTGTCATGTTAGCACCCAAGGGACTCTCCTGGTCTGTGGGTTGCAAAGACCATGGGAAAAGCATAGTATCTGGGCCAGATAGCACCATCCCTCACAGCATGGTCCTTCACAGCTTCCTTTGGCTAGGGGAGGGAGTTCCCCAACCCCTTGTGCTTCTCGGATGAGGCAACACCCCACCCTGCTTCTGCTTACCCTCCGTGGGCTGCAACCATTGTCTAACCAGTCCCACTGAGATGAACCGGGTACCTCAGTTGGAAATGCAGAAGTCACCTGCCTTCTGTGTTGGTCTTGCTGGGAGCTGCAGACCGGAGCTGTTCCTATTCCTACAGTAAGTTTTATTCTTTCATGTTTTTATGTTATTAAGTAGAATCCTTTTATTCAGCTTGAAGAATTCCCTTTAGCATTTCTTATAAGTAGGTCTAGCAGTGCCATTCTACCTCAGCTTTTGTTTGTCTGGGAAAGTTGTTATTTTCCCTCATTTCTGAAGGTCAGCTTTGTTGGGTAAAGTAATCTTGGTTGGCAAAAGAAACTTTTAAATATATTGAACTAAATGAAAATAACACAACTTAACAAAATTTGTGGAATCCAGTGAAAACAGTGCATATAGGGAAATTTATAGCACTGAGTGCTATATTAGAAAAAAAGAAAGTCGTAAAAATTAACCACCTAAGCTTCTGCTTTAGGAAAGTAGAAAAATAAGAGCAAATTAAATCCAAGGTAAGTAAAAATAAAATAAAATAAAATAAAATAAAATAAAATAAAAAATAAATAAATAAATAAAAATTAGAGCAGAAATCAATAAAATTGAAGACAGTAAATCAATAAAGAAAATCAACATAAAAAGTCTGGTTCTTGAAAAGATATATAAAGTTGATAAGCATCTACCTAGGATAATTAAGGAAAAAAGACAGAGGACGCAGATTACTAATGTCAAACATAAAAGCGGGAACATCACTGCAAATTTTATAGGCATTGAAAGTGTAATAAAAGAATACTATAAACTATTCTATGCCTACAAATTTGATAAGTAAATAGAATGAACCAATTCCTTGAAAGACATAATCTGAAAAATGTAAAAAGAAGAAATAAACAATCTGAATAGCCTATGTCTATTAAATAAATTGAATCAATAATTAATAACCTCTCAAAACAAGAAGCACAATGCCCAGATGAGTTCACTAGTGAATTCTATCAAACATTTAAAGAAAAAAAAATTATATCAACTTTCTACAATCTCTTTCAGAAGACAGAAGCAGAGGGAATACTTCCCAAATCATTCAACTAGGCCAGCATTACCTTAATACCAGAACTAGAAAATGACATTACAAGAAAAGAAAACAACAGACCAATATCTGTCATGAACAAAGATACAAACATTTTCAAGAAAATATTAGCAAAAAGAATCCAAGAATATATCAAAAAATATATGCCACAACCAAGTAGAATTTATTCCAGATACGCAAGGGTGGTTCAACATTTGAAAATCAATTAACGTAATTTGTCCCATCAACAGGCTAAAGAAGAAAATCACATGATCATATGGATAGACACAGAAAAAGCATTTGACAAAATTTAACACCCATTCATGATGCAATCTCTCAGTAAGCTAGGAATAGAGGAAAACTTCCTCAGCTTGAATGTACCTTCCTCTCAATTTTGCTATGAACTTGAAACTGCTCTTAAAAAATAAAGTTTTTCATTTAAAAAGAAAACAAAAAACATGGAGGAGCATTGATGTATCTCATTTAAGACCAATCAGCTATGGATAGTTAGGTGACAGCACAGATAGCTGCTGTACTTTTGTTTCTGACAATGTTCCAGACTACATTTAAAAAATTTTTAATTATAGACTTGTACTTAATGTTCAAGAAAAATATGAAAATGGCTTTGCCGTGTTAATGCTACTCTTTTTTTAAAAAAACTACAGTTCAAACTTTATTTATATTTCATTAGTTTTTTAGCTACTGTTCTTTTTCTTTTCTGGGATCTCATTCAGAATGCCACATTACATATAATTCTCATGTCTCCTTGGGTTCCTCTTAGTTTTGACACTTCCTCAGACTTCTCTTATTTTTGATGACCTTGACAGTTTTGAGGAGTACTGGTTAGATATAGGGTAATGGTTTTTAAAGTATATTTGTCATGATTTATACTGGGGTAAGGGTTTGGGGAGGAAGCCCATGGGGTAAAGTACTGTTCTCATCACATCATATCAAGGTTATATACTACCAATATTGCCACTGATGTTACTTAGCCTTTTAATATTTCTCTAATTTAGTGTATATGCAATGATAGTTCTCTGATTTCTGAGATTGAGTTTCTCATGTGTAATGATTATTTAGGGTTTCTCTTTCGTCTGTTCAAATTTTTGTCTAGTTTTATTTTCGACTGATTTGTAAGACTTCTTTTTATAATCTGCATATTAGAATTCTCTTTACTGGGGTGTTGCAAATATTTTCTGTAATTCTATGGCCTGACTTTTCTTAATGGTTTTTTAATTTTAAAAATAAGTCTTAATATGCATGCAATCTAATTAACAATCTTTTCTTTGTGGTTAGGACTTCGAGTCATAAGAAATTTTTCTCTACACTGAAGTCATGATGGCATGCTTCTATATTATTTTCTAAAAGATTTAAAGTTTTGCCTTCTCCATTTAGACTTATAATTCACTGGAATTTTTTTTGTGTGTATGGTATGACATATGGGTTCCTTTTTATTTTTTACATATAAATATATTTCCCTGTTTTTCTAAAAAAGAAAAAGAGCATCATTTTCCCATTGTAAAATGCCATTTTTTTCATAAGTCATTTACATATATCAATGGGTCTGTTTCTGAGCTCTACTCTATTTTATCAGCCTCACTGTCTATCCCCACACATCTCATGCTTTGTTCTAAATCTTGATATTTAGTGGAACATTCTTTCCCATTTTGTTCTACAAGAATATTTTTGTTATTGTCTTTTGGGCTTCTATATACATTTTAGAATGAGGTTGGCAAGTTAACAAACAGCTTTTTTGGGGTGAACATATTGACTATAAATTTATGTGGAAAGAAGGTATACCTTCACAATATTAAGTCTTTTAGTTCATGAATATGGTATGTCTCTCTGTTTCTGCATTAACTTAGACATTCATTAATTTATCTCACAATTTATACGTTTATTTAGATCTTCATTCATTTAAATCTTCACTAACCTCTCATTTACAATTTGTAAGTTTTCTGGGTAACAGTCTTGCACTTCTTTGCCTAGATTTATTTCCAAATAGATTATTTTTATACATCGTCTATGGTGTCATTTTTAAAATGTAATTTTTCACCTTTTTGTTGCTAAAGAGAGATGATTGATTGTTAATATTGGTCTTGTGCTTGGCGACCTTGCTGAATTCTAATCGTTTATCTATAAATTCTTTTGCATTTTGTATGTAAACAATTACATCATCTGCATATAATTTTTAAAATCTGACAAGTCAACAAGAGATTGAAACAGGCTCTTCACAAAGAAAATATCCAAATGGTCAATAAACATATGAAAAGATGCTGAAACTTATTAATAATCAGAGAGATGCAAATTAAACTATAATGAAGTATTATTGTACAACAATAGAATGGCTGAAATTAAAAAGATTGACAATATCAAAGTTGGCAAGAGTCTGATACAACTGAAACTTCTCAAACACTGTTAGTAAGAATGTAAATTGGTACAAACATTTGGGAAGTCATTACAATATTATCTGCTAAATCTGAACATATACATATTCTATGAGCCAGTTACTTCATTCTAGGCATATACCCAAAAGAAGTATGTACTATTGTGCAGTAAAAAAATACAGACAAGGAATTTCATAGGAGCATTCATTATCATGGCAAATATTTTAAAAAATTATTAGTAGTAGAAGGGATAAAACATTGTGGTATACTTCTAAATAGGGTAAAACACATTAATGTAAATTAATAAACTATACACACAAGATAGACGAATTTCACAGACATTCTATTGAGGGTAAAAAATCATTTATACAAAGCTTAAAAACAGGCAGAATATAGAGTGTTAAAAGACTGCATGGCAGTGACGTTGGGAGAAGAAAGCAGTGACGAGAGAGAGGAGAGAGAATAATGATTGCGAGGTGCTATAGTCTGAGGGTTTGTGTCCCCCAAATTTCACATGTTAAAACCTAATCCCCAATGCAATCATTTTAAGAAGTGGGTCCTTTAGTAGATAATTAGGTAATGGAACAAGAGCCCTAACAAATGGGATTGGTGCCTTATAAAAGAAGCCTGAGCCTGAGGGACATTGTTTCCTCCTTCTACCATATGAGGATGCAATGAGAAGGCGCTGTATACAAAGCAAAGAGCAAGCCCTCATCAGACACTGAATCTGCTAGGGCCTTAGTCTTGGCTTTTCCAACCTCCAGAACTGTAAAAATAAATGCTCATTGTTTAAAAGGCATTCAGTCTACGGTGTTTGGTTAGAGCAGCCCCAAGAGACTAAGAGGGAACAAGAGGGCGATTTGTGTTGATAATGTTTAGTTTGTGGTTACAAAAGAGTGCAGATGTTTTTATTTTATAACAATTCATTGAGCTATATACTTAAGATGTATGCATAATTTTCTATGTATACTATTTTTTTTATAAACTTTTTCTTAAAAGAGGAAATGGGAATTCTCCCTTTCATGTATTAATCTCTTATGAAAGAATTTGTTGGCTTCCCAAGATATTTCCAAAAGATTGCTTTTGGCTTCATTTCTGTTCTGCCACTGCTTATGGACTTCTCAATAACTCTTCATCTTGTATAATTTATCATTCTTTGATAGGGACCCTCTTCCTTGAAAAATAATTGAAGATATAAGGAGGAAGAGAAGACAACTGAAATGTTTATTTCTAGATACATAGTAGTCCTGCATAGATAATTATATTCAAAAGAGGAGGACAAATTGGCTCCTATCTCTGAAATTTATAGAAAAGCAGTTCCAAATTAAAGTGATTTCAAATGACTAGAAATGTCATTCAAGTTTTACTTTCTAAATGTCACTCTGTCTCTCCAAACCTCATTAACCACAAGGAACTGGTACAGGGACTGGAAGTAGTTTTTTCATACAGCGGAAAGTTAATGAGGGGAGGAAAGGATGTGTGCAAAAATAATGTCCACAGAAGGGACAAATAACAAAGGGAAAGATGACAGGAAAGGGTTCAGGCATTAACCCTTACAATGCAGATACACATTGGGCTGGTCTAAGAAATAGGTTTCCCTGGTAGACAGAAGGTTAAATAAATTTTCCTGGTTATTCTGATACAACTCCAAAAAAATAAGAGAAATGAAGCTAAAACTTAAAATGATGTATTTAAAAGGAAGAAATTTTAACCCATTCATAGGTGAGCTTCTGCCAAGATTACTACTAATCCTCAGGAGAAGGGGTAGAGGAGAAACTCCATAAAGGCAACTGGAAGTGGAGTATTAGGAAGCACCTCATGAACACAATAGCAGGAAGTAGCTAGAGAACAAAGAGAAGAAACCAGAAAAAAAAATCCCTTGTTATTTTTCTGTTTCCATTCCTTTGGCTCCATTTCCACAGCTATGGCCTTTATTTTTACCCTCCACAGCCATGAGAGTCTCTGGGCAGGACTTCTCCTCGCCTCTCCCTGTTCCAATCACCTCTAACATTTCTGCGCATTGTTCTGCCCAGGGAAAAAACTCCAGTCTCTTCTCTGTCAAAGACCTCTTGAATTAAGTCCAAATGCTACACTCTGGCATTCAAGACTCCATAATACAGCTCAACCTGACTTTTCCACCCTCAGCCTCCTTGATTCCTAAAATGAAGCCTGTCCACAATTGAAGCTCCTTGTCTTTGCTCCTGCAAATTTGTTCATTCTCCTGGCTGTGTTTGTGCTGGTCTCTGTCTACCTAGAGCTGTGGATATCACGGTATCTATTGTCTATCATGGTAGCCATTAACCACATGTGGCTGGTGAGCATTTTATATGGTACTAGTCTAAATTGACATCTACTGTGAGTATAAAAATATGCATTATGTTTTGAAGACTGTACACAAAATTTAATTATCTCATGAATAATTTTATATTGGTTACATGTTGAAATTATAATATTTTGGATATACTATGCTAAACAAAACATATTAAAATTAACTTCACCTGTTTCTTTTCCTCTTTCAATATGGCTACTAGAGCTTTTAAAATTGCATATGTGACTTTATTGGACAGTACCAATTGAATGCCCTCAACCACACCACCTCACCACAGCCACCTCTACCTGTAGTGATCACACCACTTCTTTAGGCACACTGCCTGCATTAAGGGCAATGAATGCCTTCTCATCTTCTCCACTAGATGTAGTTTCTTTTTTCTTTGAGAGCCCTCATCACCATCATGGTTGACACCATGAACCTATCTGAAGATGTCAGCCATAGTCTGCTTGATATTCTACAGGAAAGACCACAGTTTTAAGTGCAATCTACCCATGTTATTAGCAGTGTGTATCTTGGGCACATTACACAGCCTCTCTAAGCCTCATTTCCCTCCTCTGTAAGATGGGGATGATAATAACCTATCTCAAATGTTTACTATGAGGATTATTCAAAGAATGGCAAATAGTAAGTGCTTAATAAATGATAACTAGTACTACCGCAACTACTGTTGTTTTTATTGTATTAGATTATGAACTCTCTAAGGACCATTTCAGGATGGAGGATCAGAGGCCATTTGATGTGGGCAGTGATGAGGACTTCAGTTGCACCTGGAAAGGTCAACTGTATACAAGCTTACAAGTCATTCTATAGGAGCAGGCCCCAGTGACCAGACTCTTTAGACTGTCTCTTCTTTCCTGAGAGGGACAGCCATCTCTAGGTTGACTAACCTCTGAAGCTCCTTGCATTGGCTTTTGTGCTATGAGCCATGGATGATTCCAGACTAATCCGAGAATGCTCTTCAAAACCCCAAGGAATTACTCAAACACTGACATAACAGACATTTTTGAGTGGAAGAGCCGAGATATTTTTTTGATATTCTAAAACTCATTGTTTTTAAAATGCATGAGATGGCCAATGTCTTGCTAAGAGCTGGCCTGCAAAGGCCAAAAGGCCGGACAGAATGAAACCCATAGAGAGGCAGAATAACCAGAAAAGTTGGGACTCGTTTATTTTATAATGTAAATTAGTCTATTATGAAACAATACTTGTTTACTGGTGGAAAATTGGAAAATACAAAGAATATAAGGAGGAAAAAAATCACTCTTTAGTTTCACAAGCCAAATCAAGCCACTATTAAAATGGTGGTTTACTTCCTTTTATTAATTATCTCTACATATTTTTGTATAATCATGTTGTATGTACAATTTTATGTTCTATTTTTCAATATTAACTGGTGTCTTTCAAATTTCCTAATGACAAAAATAATATATGCTCATAATAGAACATTTTAAATGCAAATAAAACAAAATAAATGTTAAAATTTAGTAACATTTATTAAATTTTCTCAAAGTGCATGAAATTACAAATGTAACAACCTAATTCCCTAGTAGCCTAATAACCCTATTTCCCAGACCTCTTCTTATTACAAGGAAAAACTCATATGCAGATAGTTCTAAAGGTATGAAGTGAAAAGATAAAGATTTTTCTTCCTTGCTGCATCCTCACCCCGCCAGCATTATTCCCCAGGGTAACTACTATTAATAGATAGTAATTCTACCCAAAGGAAAAAATCATATGCATATAACAGCATCATATGTATACCTTTCTAGTAACTTACAAAACAAATGATAATATCATATCCTTTCTTATGTGTATTCCTCTTTTCACTAAACGTATCTGTGATATGGGTCTATATCAGCTGATTGTCCTTTTTGATGGCTGAATAATATTCCATCTTGTCCACATGATAGTATTACTTGACAAGCTCCCTGCTGATGGACATTTGTCTTTGTTACTATGATAGTAATATAATAAACATTTATATGTGTTTTGTATGCATCTATAATACACGTGCACATACACATGCATACTTCTGCAGGGATAGCCATAGGTAAATAACTAGTAATGGTATTGCAAGTTAAAGGAACAATTTCATTGCTTGAAATTTTAAATTTTGAAATACACTGCCAATTTTCATGATCTCTCCTTGTAAGCTAGTTTGGGCTTTCTCACAGCATGACAGGCTCAGGGCAGTCAGACAATCCTGGCCAAAGGCTTCAAGAGCAGAGTGCCACAGACCACAACTGCTTCTAATCAGCCATCTTCCCAAAGCCTTCTCTTTTTTCTATTAATAACTTTATATGAGAGTCCATCTTAATACTTTTCTGTTGTTTGGTCTTGTAAGAGCTTATTTTTCCTGAACCAGGAAGTGGTTCAGGGTGGTTTTTCTAACTTCACAGAGCTCCCTCTTCTGTTAGCTTTTGTGAAATGGTCAAAAACATAGCAGCCTGCCTTGTGAGTTCTCCATCCCACCCTGGTTGGGCCTTCTTTATCTTTGTCTCTGTTGTTTATATCCCGCTAAAGTGTGATTCCACTTGTGGCAGTTTCTCCTCTGTGTAGGATCAAAAGGGCTGTGGCTGGTTGGTTTGAAAATTTCTTATACCCTACACTATTCCAGTGCCTTTCAGAAGTTTCCAAGGCCCTCTCACACTAACCTATTATCATATTGGGCAAAACTCCTTCCAGTTTCAGCTACTATTCCCTGATTGACTTTTCAGTAAATCTATCTCTCAGTCTCTCAGTATCCAAAGAAGATTAGTTCTAGGACCACCATCCCGCTGCCTCCACAGATACCAAAATCAGAGGATGCCCAATTCCCTCTTATAAAATGTTGCAGTATTTGCATACAATCTGCATATGTATTTCTGTATATTTTAAATCATCCCTAGATTACTTATAATACCTGATACAATATAAATGCTAAATAGCTGTAATACTGTATCTTTAAAATTTACATTATTTTTTGTTGTTGTATTATTTTTATTGTATTTTTTAAAAATATTTTCTATCTACAGTCAGTAGAATCCACGGATACAGAACCCATGGATAGGAAGGACCAACTGTATCTTTTAGTGTTTTGAGGTTCTTGAATTCTCAGGTCGTTTGCTTTCCTTTGCTTTCTCCCAAGTCTTGTTTTACAATTTACTTTAGTCATTCACTGAAACTTTAAAAAACATTAGAAAACCTCACAGTTTGTAAATCTTTTTCCCTAATACATATAACATAAGATAGGAGCTTAAATAAAGAGTTTTAGAAACTACTACAAATGTAAATGACATAGGAAAACTGAAAGGGAGAAGTGAAAGTGGGAAATTCCTCTGAATAGAGAGAGGACCATCTCATATAAATAGGCCATACCCATGGAGAAAGGACATTCTAACTGCAACCTTTCGAAGCCTTTGCTCTGGCACCACAGGTAGTAGGCGACACTGTTCGTGTTGTCAACATGACCAACAAGTGTCTCCTCCAAATTGCTCTCCTGTTGTGCTTCTCCACTACAGCTCTTTCCATGAGCTACAACTTGCTTGGATTCCTACAAAGAAGCAGCAGTTTTCAGTGTCAGAAGCTCCTGTGGCAATTGAATGGGAGGTTTGAATATTGCCTCAAGGACAGGATGAACTTTGACATCCCTAAGGAGATTAAGCAGCTGCAGCAGTTCCAGAAGGAGGACGCGGCATTGACCATCTACGAGATGCTCCAGAACATCTTTGCTATTTTCAGACAAGATTCATCTAGCACTGGCTGGAATGAGACTATTGTTGAGAACCTCCTTGCTAATGTCTATCATCAGATAAACCATCTGAAGACAGTTCTGGAAGAAAAACTGGAGAAAGAATATTTCACCAGGGGAAAATTCATGAGCAGTCTGCACCTGAAAAGATATTATGGGAGGATTCTGCATTACCTGAAGGCCAAGGAGTACAGTCACTGTGCCTGGACCATAGTCAGAGTGGAAATCCTCAGGAACTTTTTCTTCATTAACAGACTTACAGGTTACCTCCGAAACTGAAGATCTCCTAGCCTGTGCCTCTGGGACTGGACAATTACTTCAAGCATTCTTCAACCAGCAGATGCTGTTTAAGTGACTGATGGCTAATGTACTGCATATGAAAGGACACTAGAAGACTTTAAAATTATTAAATTATGAGTTATTTTTATTTATTTAAATTTTATTTTGGAAAATAAATTATTTTTGATGCAAAAGTCAACATGGCAGTTTTAATTTCAATTTGATTTATATAACCATCCATATTATAAAATTGCTGAGTACCTATTAGTTGTTCTTTTTAAAATATACCTGAAAAGTAGTATACTTTCTGGCCCCTGCCTTTAAGGAATTTAAAATTCAAGAAAGCCATGTGGAATATATAAGGTAAGAGACAATAAGGGGACCTGAACCTTATGGGGGAATAAATATGGCATGAACTGCTGTGGGATTAAAAGAGAAAAGGCAAGCAGGAGGGTCTGGAACTAAACCTGGGGTTCCCATTGCTCCTACTGTGCGCTCCAGATTCTCTCGTCATAAAGTTAGAGTTGAGCTAGCCATCAGGAATAGCCAGAGGAATATGTCAGCTTTTGTGTTCTCCCTAACCTCCCCATGTTATTTGGGGGATACTTTGCTCCTGCAAAGATTTCAAAATAATTTTTTGCCCCCCACCATCCCTGCAAGCTTAAGGGTGAGAAGTCCCATTTACTTCCATGACACTATTAAGCAGCAATCTCTTTATTCTGCTCATCATGGGACAGCCAAGATGTGTGGGTATCTTAGGGGAGCTGTGGGTCCCTGTCTGCTGGCATGGCACAGGCATCAGAGGAAGAAGAACCCTTTTTATAACCTAGCCATCTGGTTAGTTTTCTCCCCAGTTTTTCAAAAAACTAAGTCTGCTTCCGGTCCCCACTGCCTTGTTCATACAGAATTCCAGGAATGTCCTGTCCAGTTTTCTGTTGCTCTGCATTGCGGACGCCACATAGTCCCTGAAGCCAAATGAAAGAGGTGCAGCAGTTTAAGTCCAGTTTCAAACCAAGCAAAAAGCCAGGAAACATAGGAGAAAGGGAAGTTTACGTGGGATAGAGAGGGCATTAATTTTTCCCAGGGCTTACACTGGGAAAAAATCAAGCTTTTCTAGGAGCTCTTTGGGCACCTGGTCAGCATGGGCCGACTGGTTAGGTTTTTGTCTTTGTACCAAAACTCGGGAACTTGGGTTATAATGGCTATTACTGCCATTAGCAGTTGCTGTTTACTGAGAAATTCTAATGAAATAGGCACTGCGCTGAGATCCCGTATAGACAATCGGATTTAATCTTCTCCACAAGCACCCCTCAGGTAAGCACAAGTACATTATTGCCATTTTACAGGAGAGGAAACTAAATCTCAAAGAAATTTAGTAACTGCCCATGGTCACATAATGATTTCATTCAGTCTCTAGTGAATGGAGATTTTAAAAAGAAGTTCAAAGGGAAGCATCATAAAAGTCTTTATTTGTATCTAGACATTTTTTCCTAGAGCAGTACAGAAATCTGAGTTCCTTTTAAAAGAAGCAGCTTTCAGGAGAAATAATCTGTTCATTAAGAGTTCCAGAGAAGCTACTACTGTGTAGACAATGAACTCAGGGCTCCCTCTTCCAGTTCAAAGAGGGTAACACATGGGCTATGCAAACAAGAAATGTCATCATGGGGGGCCTGCTGCCATTGACTCAAACCAGTCAAGCCCCACTCAAGCTTCACTCTTCCCCCAGCTCTCCACCCCTGCTCTGCCAAAAGCCCTTCTGTAGGCGAACTCCCCTTTTTCCTGGAGTCAAGGACAAGATCAGCAAGTAGCAATGCAGAGTCCAGGCAGTGTCTAGAGCAGCCAAGAGGAAGCTAAAGAAATCTCTCTCAACAATGGGCCCCTATTGTCCACTGCTTTCTCTGGGCTGAACTGCTAAACTGGCCCAGAAACTGGCAAGTTCTTGAAAAGACCTGCTCTACCTCCGTGCTGGGGCAAGAATGACAGGAGATAGGCCACTTCTGCAGAATTAGAAATACTGTATCACAGCTTCGCATGTCAGCCCATCCAGAATGCCAAAAATAAGTCCATAACCAGTAGAAGATAAGTAACAATTAAAATTAATTCCAATAAAAATGAAGGCAATTAGCCCAAAGGTGCACATTTGCATGTGCTGAACCAATGACTAGGCATGAGGAATAAAGTAAAATAATAATATTACTTTGGCTGGCACCAGAATAAGATCTTAAGGAAAACACTCCTTGTTTAGAAAAATATCTAATGAGTTTGTAGAAAAATATCTAATGAGGCTTCACTCAATATCTAGTGAGATCTTGAGGTTATGGGTGTGGCAACAGAAAAGACAGTAAAATACCAATAGCATGTTTTGTGTGTCAGCTTTTAAGGAGAAAGGAGACAGACAGAAATCCCCCAAAGCTCTGGAACTGTGACACTACTTGGAACAAGTCAGACAGGGAAAACTTCTGCTGGTGGGAATGAAAAAAGAACTTTTCCAAACAGCGTAGCTCATGTGCAGCATGAAATTGTGTGCGCTGATGTATTGAAACTGTGTCCACCATCATCTCCAAAACTTCAATAAAAATGGCTACCACAAAAAGTCCTTATGTGCGTAAAACCTCGGTGTACAAATCACAGAAAGTGCCCGGTCTCACATTTGAACAAACATGGGGTGGCCAGACCTTCATAGATGAACCAAATTAGAAGAAACAGAAGGCAAAACAATGACAACAGAGCCACCTTCCCCCTTCCCATATCACACCTTAGGAATCCACAGAGCTAGATTAGGAGATGGAGCTGTCTTACCTAGCTCTTGAACAGTAAGAAGGCGCTGGCGAACATCTGGGTTACATACAAATATATGAATTTTGCTTAAATATATGAACATGCAGATGCAGGGCAATATCAGCACACATTTGTATAGTCTTTTTTGCAGTCAACAAAGCTGTTATTTAGGCATTTTAGTTGGCATTAAACATGTTCAAGTATTCAAATAACATCTGATCTGGAACTTGTTCATAAAATACTCTTAAGAAAATGAAAAGAACATGCCACAGACTGGGAGAAAGTATTTGCAAATCACATATCTGATAGAAGACTCATCTCCAGAATATATTTTTTAAAATCTCTGAAAACTCAATAATAACAAAAACACTAATAAAATAATAAAATACATAATAAAAAAATAATAAAAATGGATAATATATTGGAACAGATGCTTCATCAAAGAAGATATGCAAATAGCAAATTAGTATACTAACATGGTAAAATCTTTCTCAAGGATTGTTGGTGGTATAGGTCAGATAATGAATGTGAAATGATTTGATCCCAGGGGAGCCCTTTCCACCATGAGGACCTGCCATAGCTTCTGCCCTTTCTGAGCAAAGTTCACCAGCCCTCTTGGCCAAGCTCTATTTCTGATGCATGAGAGGTCTGCCAAGCTGAGACTGTGGGGGCCCTAATCAACGTGGATTTCTTCTTGACGGGTTTGGCTGTGGGAAACACAGAGAGAGCCAGCAGCTGGTAATAGAGTCAGAAGATGAATGTCACCCAGAACCATACCTTGTTGATTGCAGACATTTTCTCTAAACACATTGCACTGGTGCTTGTTGAGCCTAAAAAATGAACTGTTTTATGAATCCTTTTGTTCTCAACATTAATTGTTGCTTTTTAAACATTAGTTTAATTGCTTAAAATTTACTAGGATAGTTTAAGACAAACTCAAAAATTGGACTAGAAGTGCCAGCACAAAATTATACTCTCCTAATTTAGTAGGGTCAACTTAACCACTTAACTCGTTAATTGACCTAATGGAGAGTACTCCAAAAACATGTTCACATCATAGTTATCACCAGATCAGACAATTATGTTTCAGTTGTTATTCTGTTTTGACATTCATGTGGAGGGTGTTCCTAGAAAACCTATAACGCATTATTCAAATTATATCCCCCAACAATTAGCCTACGAATTTAAAAAAAAATGGAGCCCACTTCAAAAGAGTCTCTTAAGAGGATTAAAAGACTCTCTTAAGAGGATTAAAAGACATATCACAAACTGAGAGAATATATTTGCAAGTCACCTCGCTGATAAAGAAGTTATATTGCTATGTAAAGAATTCTCAAGATTCAGTGATAAGAAAGCAAATAACCCAATAAAAGACAGACAGAAGATTTCAACACATATTTCAGGAAAGAAGGTACAGAGATGGCAAACAAGACAGAAAAAGACCAATATCGTTAACCTTTAATGTAATGCAAATTAAACAACAATAAGACACTGCTACATACTTATTAGAATGGCTGAAGTTAAAAGGACTCACCATATCAAGGATTGGTAAAGATGTGGAGCAACTAGAACTTTCAAAAAATGGTCCAATGACTTTGGAAAACCATTTTTGCAGTTTTTAAAAAAGGTAATCATATACCTACCACATGATCCAACCAGTCGACTCCCTAGTACTTATCCAAGAGAAAAGAAAGGATGTGTCTGTACACAGACATGTATATGAATGTCTGTGGGAGCTTTGTTTGTCCATCACAAATGAATGATTAAAGAAATTGTAGGATATCCATACAATGGAATATTATTCAACAATAAAAAGGAATGAATCATTGATACACACAACAACATGGATAAATCTCCAAAAACATTATGCTGAATATAATAGGGCCAGGCACAGTGGCTATGCCTGTAATCCCAGCACTTTGGAAGGCCGAGGCAGGCAGATCCCCTGAGGTCAGGAGTTCAAGACCAGCCTGGACAACATGGTGAAACCCCATCTCTGTAAAAATACAAAAATTAGAGGGCATGATAGCGGTTGCCTGTAATCTGAGCTATTCGGGAGGCTGAGGCGGGAGAATTGCTTGAACCCAGGAGGCAGAGGTTGTAGTGAGCGGAGATTGTACCAATGTACTCCAGCCTGGGTGACAGGGCAAGACTCCATCTCAAAAAAAAAAAGAAAAGAAAATAGACCAAAAAGGAATAAATTTTGTATTGGCCTATTTCTATAAAACTCTAGAAAGGAAAATTAATCTATAATGACAGAAAGCAGATTAGTGGTTACCTGGGGGTGGGGGCAGTAGTATTGAGGAGTGAGATGGAGGGAGAGATTACAAAGCAACACAAAGAAACTTTTGAGGGCACAAGGACGTTTTCACTATCTTGACTGTGTTGATGGTTTCAGAGGTGTATATACATGTTAAAACTTATCACAGTGTCCACTTTAAATATGTACAGTTTATTACATGTCATTGTACTTCATTGAAACCTCTCAAAAAATAAAAAAGTATAAATTTACTGAAAAATAAATAAAATGGAGCCAAAGCATCTTGTTGTGTTCCCTTGTTAAACTCAACATACATTGTTTGATGTCTTAAGATCTCTTTTATAAGACTCCAAGATGAGATTAAATCAACAGGCTCTTAGAAATAAAAAATTATCTTACAGTCTAAGTTCATTGTCAGTTAGAGGTTAGATTGTTAAAAGTTTTTACTTATGGCATGTTTGCAATACTCCATATTTTAAATGATAGTCCAAGAAGTGGATCACGATCCCCGCATGCTAAAACTATGGGGGAAAAAGCCAAGAGCACTTCACACATTGCATATCTGCACCAAGTGCAATACAAGACACATATTACAAAGTCCAGTGCTTAAGGAAATGATTTTTCCCATTTTTATATTGTGGCAAAATATACACAAAATGTAGCATTTAAACCCTTTTTAAGTTACATTTTAAGTTCTGTAACATTAAGTACATTCATACTGTTGTGCAACCATCACCACTATTCATCTCCACAACTTTTTCATCTTTTTCAGTTTCAACTCTGAACCCACTAAACACCAACTCTTCATTTGCCCTTCTCCAAGCCCCTGGTAACCAACCACCATTCTACTTTCTGTCTCTATGAATTTGACTACTCTAGGTACCTCATATGACTAATTAAATAATCTTTGTCCTTTTGTGACTGACTTATTCTACTTAGTATAATATAATGTCTTCAAGTTTCATCTATGTTGTTGCATGTTTCTGAATTTCTTTCTGTTTTAAGGCTGTGTGTTTGTGTGTGTGTACCACATTTAGTTTATTTATTCATCCATTGATGGATACTTAGTGTGCTTCCTTTTTTTGGCTATTGTGAACAATGCTGCTATGAATACGGGTATACAAATATCTATTCACCTCCCAGCTTTCCCTTCTTGGGCTATATACCCAGATATAAAATTGCTGAATCATGCAGTAATTCCATATTTAATTTCATGAGAAATCATCAAGGCAACTATTTTTAACTTGTGTCTTCATAATGGAAATATTTGCAATGATAGTACAATGCAAACACAACAATAACAGCTACATTTCTTAAGGACTTACTTTCTGCAAGGGATCTGCTGAGGATGAACTAGCTAGCTAGCTAGCTAGCTCGATAGATGATAGATGGATGGATGGATGGAGGGATGGACAGATAGATAGACAGGTAGATGATAGATAGATAGACCATTTTATTTAATCATCCAGAGAACACCTATGAGGTAAGTATTGTTCTCGCCTTTTTATACATAAGAAAACTGAGGCTCAGTAAGGTTAAGTAACTTGACCAAATCCACAGTAGGTAAAGAACAGAGACATATTTGGAACCAGGGACCACACTCTTAACTACTTGTAATCATCTACTACCACCCAAAATGCTATTTTTACCCAACTACATAGCACAAATATTGCAATTTAGAGAAGGAACAAGAAGCTCTACTGCCCGGCAGCTCATGCAGCAGCACAACTCCTGGCTTTGCTCCAAGTGGGTGCACTAACGTCCAGTGGCCTGTGGGGATCTTTTGCAGAAAGGGCTGCTGTCCTCACTCAAGCAGTTGGTCTCCTTTCATCCCCATTCAGAAGGGAACTCTCTCTGTCTTCCTTTTTCTAAAGAGAATAGCAGGAAATTCCCATTTGCTCCTTTGCCAGACTCTACGGAGAATATTTTCTCCAAAGGTTTTTGTAAGCAACTGTCTGAATCATGAGTCATCGTTTTTCCCTTGGCAAGGCTGCATTTCCTTCTCTTGACCACTACATTTTTATCCATGTACTAGCAAGACAGCCCTGTGTGCAGTTTCCCTCTCAAGTCTGACACAAGCTGCTTTTGTTATCTCATAGGAATGCTTAAAAACTAAAATGGCTTACATTATTTAATGGAAATACACAGCAAATTTCTCTTTCCTTTCACTTCTTAATTTCTTGGCTCATTTTCTTTTTATGAAAGTCCAGAGGTAAAACAAATAACTTTCAAAGCAGAAAATGATTTACTAATCTAGAAATGCGTGAATTGAAAATCTGTGCATTGAAAGTACAAAGTTTTTTTTTTTTTAAAGTTTCCTATACTCTGATGGAAAAAACAGAGGGCATGAAGTAATAGAAACCTGACAGCTACTGTGGGTTCTGCCACTTTGTACCTGTATGGTCTTGGGCAAGTTAAATAAATTAGAAACAATCATACCCCAAACTCTTCAAGATTTCTATGAGAAATAAATGCAAAAATGGGATATATGACTTGGTCCAACACAGGGCCTTGTAAATACCACAGGATCTCACTTACATGTAAAATCTGAAAATGTTAATCCCATGGAAACAGAGCATGGAATGGTGGTTGCCAGAGCTGGGACAGTTGGGATGGGTAGCACAGGGCTGAGGAGATGTTGGTCAAAAAATACAAAATTACAGTTACATAGGAGGAATAAGTTTGAAGGATCTATTATACAGCATGGTGATTGTTAATGATAATATATTGTATTCTTGAAAAATGCTAAGAGAATGGGTGTTAAGTGTTTTCACCACAAAAAAATAATAACTATGTGAGATAATGCACTTGTTAGCTAGATTTAACCATTTCACAATGTATATATAGTTCAAAACCCCATGTTGTAGGCAATAAATACATGCCATTTTTATATGTCAATTTAAAAAATAAATTAAAATAATAAAATGCCATAGAAATATTCAAGGGCTATTAAAATAACTTCTTCCATTATATTTGTCATAAGCCTTATAAATAGTTTAAAGCATGATATATTTTATATTTGGCGAACTGGCTTTAGACCAATTGGTGTCTATCAGGCATATGTGGCACCTTAGCATCTATTAAGGAAGAGTAGGCCACACAAGGGAGGAAAGCAACATTCAATACAGCTTCCTCCCCTCCAGGGTGCAACGGGATCTCTCCTAAACTCCAACATACTTTTGAGTTCCAGGGATTATTTTCCTACTATAAGCCACACCCCTGAAATAATAAATGTGGTATGCATGAAAAATTCATTTTCTTTCTGTTTATCTAAATTTGTTCTTATTTCTTATGGTTTAATTGTGTTTATTAAGACACGAGTGCTCAACCTCCCTAGGTTATAATACTTTCCGTAATAGTTGACAAGGAAGGGTTCATTTTCAAATTGCTTCATTCAAAACCCTTGACTTCATCTCAGGCTCCCATTGGCTTGGGAGGCATATATAAAGAAGGAAGTGGGAGAGGTAAATAACCCTCCATTGCATCTACTACCTGTGTAGGACTTGTCCAGGAAAACTCCTGGCATATAGTTATCAATAAATGGTAGCTTTTTTTCCTCTTTGCAGGCAATTGTTATCTATTATTCTCTTGCTGAAATATAAGAGCCTCTATTTTAAAGCATCCCATCCCTATCCAAAGTAAAATTTCACAAAATCTGTAGAAATTCCCAGATAGTTCAGACAATTATCTCTGTAATTAAAAACACCACCATGACACCATGATCATATAATTGTCTGATCAATAAGATAGAGCCTAACACAAAGTCCATGGGCATCTCAAATATATTCATATAATTAGAAAATGGCCTAGGCTCTTATCTTCTGACTGCATGTCCAATAAGCTTTCTCTCTTTCATTGCTCAGTTTCACAGACATTATTGCCTGAACTCAGCCTCCCACTGGAAATCTCACTAGCTTTGGTGCCCCATACTGGACTTCTAGACTGATCTCTCTCCCTATCTCCTGGTAACCCAGCCACATAAATACAGAAATGAAAAGGATGACAGGAACAATGTTTCGTCTGTTAGATGTCTTGTCACAGGGAACTGTTACTGGTCCCTAATAAGCCCCTGTTCCCTATTCTGTTCTTACTTCCTTACCCAGTCATTACTTGGGAATGGAAAAACACAGGCAACCCACCAGCGGAACAACTTGGGGACACTCAGACAGGGCCAAAAAGCCTTCTAAATGTTCTGAGAAGGGATTATGGCTATCAAGCTGTGATAACTTCCAAGGAGACATCATCTTATTCAGCAGCAGCATTTTCACCAACAGTCTAAAAACTCTCCTGATTTTTCCTTTTTTTCTTTCTCTCTCTCTCTCTTTTTGATTTGCCAGAAGTGATAAATGATAATAGCCCAAAGGAAAAACAGTGGTGGAGGGAAGCAGTGAAAGAACTATTTACATTTCTGACATTTTGACCTTAATGAACTGCTCCCATCGATCAACTGGGAGAAGACTGACCCTGTGGAACCCACTGCCTGATTGCACCTTGCTGTGATATTAAGTAGTCACCTACCTGGTTGTGTGTGAAACACAGTTTGTCTCCAGTAGAGAATAGCCTATCAACTGAACCAAAGTAGAAGGAAATACATTTTCATTCTTTCCCCCAGGTCTGACCATACAGTAATAAGGTCTGGAGGTGCTCCAAAATGATGATCTTCAACTAGTTGCAATATTATTCCCCTCCTGGCCAAATAGTTAACCCAGAAGCACACTAGTCATAATGCCCTCTGCATGGTTTATATCTTTCTCAATACAGCATTTGAATTTCAAAAAAATATATACTTGCCAAAGTGCAGATTAGAGATCTGAGGATTAATAACTTAAATAATTTGCTTTAACTGGTGAGTAAATAGCAGAGGCAAGGTTCTAAGATATGCAAAACTTTAATTGGCTCAGGCAATGGTACTACTTAGTAACTTTTTATTTATTAAGTGGAAAGACTGTATTTAGAGACATTCACATGAGTGACAATTGAGAAATTCTTAATTTTCTGTATATTTATTTACACACTATTCATTCTACACATGTGAGTTGGACAGCTTATAACATTCAAGGCATTAGAGCCAGAAGGCCTGCCCTCAGGGAGCTCAGTCCTATTGCAGAAGATGAGCAGTTAAAGGCAAGATAAGTGTATTCACAGAGGTTTTAGAGAGCTATTGAAGCAGAGAATGAAGATAAGTCCTTCTTGACACCCAGGACTGGGTTCCCTAGCTGGCAAAGCAGACAGTCACAAATATCAACCTGGTTTAACCATAGTGATGAGCCACCTTCTCTCCCTCAGCTTTCATTATTCTCACCCAACAATCCACATGCCCTCAAAGAAAAGAGGAGGATTTCAGCTGCCACCCTCAGGACCCTTTCAGCTGAAAGTGATGGAAACTCAACTCCAACCATAGTATGTAAAAATGGGATCTATTGCAAAATAGAATTGCTCATAGCATCAAAGCAATTGTTGCAGGAAGGGCAGCTCAGGGGTCTCAGAAACAGAAATTGGAGATTTTCCTCTATCAGAAATCTTTTCTCCCCTCCTTTCTTTATACTTCTCCCTGAGGAGGCATGGGGACTGGGCCACTCAGGAATCACACCCTTATTGCTCCGTGATTAGAGGAGAGACAAAGAGAGTATTTTAAATATATTATTTCTAACCCTTGAGTTGCTATAAGATAGCATTTTCATTGTGTTTGAAAGGAGGAAAGCAAGTAGTAGAGAATTAAGGAATCTGCTTCAAGTTCAGGGGTCGGTGAAGAGCAGGGGAAGTATTCAAGGACAGGTTGGTCTTTCTGATTCCACAACTAACTAATTGCACCATACCACCTATCAACATTTGTTAAATGAATGAATACTTGAATACATAACTCATAGATCTGAATGAAAGGTAAACCCTTTTCAAATCCCCCTTGGTTCCACCAGAGGCAATCTTCATCTTCATCTAACCTACTGGCTGCCAATACTTTCATTTTACTATACACAATCCCCCCAAACTAAGACAGTTCCAGCCAAAAATAAAAAAAAAATTCTGAAGCCTCTGATTGCTCTGGTTTTGATGGGTAGAGACTTTCTGCTTCCAGGAATCATCAAGGGCTCCTCAAGAGGAAATGAACCATGAGAGATGGAAGAATCTGGACTGGCAGCTGAGTGCCATGCAAGAAGAGCAAAAGCATCTTCCAGGCACTTCATGTAACTGACAATATATCTCTCTTGATCCAATCACCTTCATTTTTGGAATCTGCTTTGAAAATAATGGATAAATGTGAACATACACTTGAAAACTCCAGCAATGGAAGTCCAGGTCTGTAGTAGCACAGGGCCATAATAGCTAACAAAGATCGTTGTGGTGTGGGGCATCCTGCTATCCATGCTTTGGGAGAAACACTGGCTTTTTGGAGCATCTGAGCTATATGACAGAATGAAAGTACCCCAGAGGAAAGGGGAAAATATTCTAGGTCATGTGAAGCTTGAGCCAATTAAGTGTACAAAAGAGATGTGATATTCCTAGTTCAAGATGGCAAATAATCTCTCTTTAACCTCTTCCTCGTTCCAGCATCTCTTTGAATATAACAGTAAACACATAATTAAACAGTGGAATCAGTCATAAGATATTGTCTAATGAGGATAAAATAAGAAACAAGAGATTTAAGTGTATCATTATACTCATATGTATTCCTACAGTATATTATTTTATTATACTTATAAAGTTATCAGTGAAGAACCAATGAAGAATGAAAATAATATAACTATTTCTGTTAGGAATGCATTCAGCTACAGCTAACAAATAGCCTTATTAGCAGTAGCTTAAACTAAAGGAGTTTGTCTTCTCCACCTACAAAAGATCTAGATGGACGCAGTTAGAGCAGGCCAGCTTTCTAACGATGTGCCTGGGAGCTGGGCACTCTTTTTCTGCTCTATTATTTTTACCATGTCACTGTTATATTTGTCAACTCGTGGCTATAACATGACGGTTGTACCTGCAAGCATTGCCTCCACATTTCATCGAGTAGGAGGGGTATTATCTGAATTAGGAAGTGGACAATCTCTCAGAGTTCCTGATATTTCATATGGAGCCTTAGAATGTGAGTGTTTATAGCTGGACACATTGCCTCTGTTAATAAGGAAAACAAAGAAATACAGAATGGGTAATAGTTATAAAAACAGCTGCAGCAATATCCAACAAAATACGGGAGAAAAGAGGAGAGGTGGACAGTGATATAAATAAACTATGGTTAGAACATGAAGTCAAAAGTTATAGTCTAAATTGGTAAATCAATAAGGATTTTGGTACATTATGTAGATTTACATGGTTTATAATAAATGGCAAAAGAAAAGAAACAAAACAAAAAACAAGTTGCTTCTGTAGATTGGAAGTAGGGATGGAAAAGTGAGAAAGAATGTTTTTTCATTTAATTGCATTGTATAAATCTTTTTTACACTGTGTGCATGTGATGCAGTAATAACTGTAGAGAGAAAAATGTGAGCTCGTTTTTGTACTTTAACCAGGTGAAACAGGATAGACTTGTTATAAGTGTACCTAACATCAGTATTGAACACATAGTATTTATGAATAAAAAAATTTATTTATAAAACCATTTTTAATAAAAGTAAAACTAAATATCTGGAAACTCCAAAAAAAATTAAAAAGGAGAGAAGAAGAAGAATCACAAAAAGTGACCAATGTTAGAATATCTGGCACTCTTCCATTTGGTGAGAGCCAGCCAGTACTTTTGATCAGTGCCTGGTCTAGGTTGGAAAGAAAAAAATAATTTCTTCTGAGTCAATAAAGTCAGTACCTTTAATGTTCTTTCTTCTCAGTTTTCCCATCTATAAATGAGAATAAGAATATCCCTTGTAAATTTATTTTAGAGAGATTGCTTTTTAGAAAAGTGTAGGAATCTGTGTCAAACATCAATTAGCTTTGAAAAGCAACCAATAGTCATTGACTCCATGCTTTAGAAATAACAAGTACTCAACATTAATATAAAAAATGCATTGAATACAAAATAATAGAATTTTCATATTATATTATTCTAGATATTCAAATATTTAGCAATTGGTATGATAGTGGAGGGCAGCAGAAAATAAGGCTGCCAAAAGCCTTAAAACGATATTCCCTTTGATTCAGCAATTCATTTTCTATTATTTTGTCCTAAGGAAATAATTAGACAAATTTTCTTTTTTTGTTGTTTTGTTTTGTTTTGTTTGACATTGTTTTCCTTTTTTTTTTTAAATTATACTTTAAGTTTTAGGGTACATGTGCACAATGTGCAGGTTAGTTACATATGTATACATGTGCCATGTTGGTGTGCTACACCCATTAACTCGTCATTTAACATTAGGTATATCTCCTAATGCTATCCCTACCCCCTCCCCCTATCCCACAACAGGCCCCAGTGTGTGATGTTCCCCATCCTGTGTCCATGTGTTCTCATTGATCAATTCCCACCTATGAGTGAGAACATGCGGTGTTCGGTTTTTTGTCCTTGCGACAGTTTGTTGAGAATGATGGTTTCCAGCTTCATCCATGTCCCTACAAAGGAAATGAACTCATCTTTTTTATGGCTGCATAGTATTCCATGGTGTATATGTGCCACATTTTCTTAATCCAGTCTATCATTGTTGGACATTTGGCTTGGTTCCAAGTCTTTGCTATTGTGAATAGTGCTGCAATAAACATATGTGTGCATGTGTCTTTATAGCAGCATGATTTATAATCCTTTAGGTATATACCCAGTAATGGGATGGCTGGGTCAAATGGTATTTCTAGTTCTAGATCCCTGAGGAATCACCACACTGACTTCCACAATGGTCGAACTAGTTTACAGTCCCACCAACAGTGTAAAAGTGTTCCTTTCTCCACATCCTCTCCAGCACCTGTTGTTTCCTGACTTTTTAATGATTGCCATTCTAACTGGTGTGAGATGGTATCTCATTGTGGTTTTGATTTGCATTTCTCTGATAGCCAGTGATGATGAGCATTTTTTCACGTGTCTTTTGGCTGCATAAATGAACCAGACAAATTTTCAAAAGGTGTTATACAAGGGTGTCTATTGGTTCAGACTTTGTAAATACTCCAAATTTAGGAGAAAAACATAAATTTCTAACCATTGAAGATTAATTTTTAAAATTATGCTAATAAAAATTACGCTAATTAAGAACAATTATGCTAGATTTCTGTGTTGACTCAGAAAGTATTCCATAGCCAACATATTGTTAAGTGACAGAGATACATTCTAAACAATATGCATACTATAACCCCATTTTGTGGGAAAATCCATACATATATGAATAGAAAAGAGCCTAGAATTTAATATATAAAAATAATAAGGTAAAAATCTGAGTGATAAATTTGTGAATGAATTTTCTTCTTTGTATTTTTTCTGAATATGTAACACATTCAGTAGCAGGTAATGATTTTTACAATCATGTAGGAATAATAAAGCTATCTCAGTTTTAAGCACTGAAATATATTGTCTCCAATCCTATCACAATCCTAATGAGTCATTTGCTCTAGCTGTATCCTGACATTCCATTTACTACACAATGTCCCTGACAACAAGATAACTGAGAACATGAGCATAAGCTCTATTTGATATAGTTATAAGCCCAAACTTAATTTCTGAGAATCACATAATGATATTACTTTATACCTTGATGTAATTTTAAAATATAATTACTCATAAGCCTATATCGTTAGTAGAAAATGCACCAGATTGGGATTTAGGAGGCTTCAGTACCTTTTCCTTCTTTGCTGCTGGTTCATTTGGGCAAATCGCTCTACAGGATTTCTTAGGAGCCCATTGGGGATTTCAGAGGCTTGAGCCTATGTGATTTTTACTTCTATCACTCAAAGTTTTAATGTTTTATCTGGTTTCTATCTCTCTTTAAGATTATAAGTGAATGTAAAGGATTTTTCCTGCTGGATTTTATAGATCTAAAACAGAAGGCCTGGATTAAAAAACATTTATGTTTGAATTTTCGCTCCAACATTTATAATTTGTGTGACTTGGACAAATTTCTTAATCTCTCTGAGGTCTAGCTTCATTACCTTAAAAACTGGCTAATTAATGATCTACCTCTTAACATTTAAGGAATGAGATATTACATCTAAATCCCTTGGCACAGTTTCTGATACATAAGGTAAGGAGTGCTTGACAAATGTTAGTTATTATTGGCTATGCAGGTTACTCACTTCTACTCAAACAAAGATTAAGCCCTAGTAATAAGAGAATATATCGGATTTAGAAGAGGAAAACCGAAATTTTGTTAAATACCAACAGACTTTCATGTTGATGATAAGCAGGAATTTATTAAATTGATGGAAAAAAGAAGAGAAGATTCTACACCCAGAATTTCCTGGGTACCATTAAAGGAGTTAATACAAAAGAACTCGAGAGTCATTTTGTATTATAATCAGTAAAACAATTTGTTTTAAAATGTTTAACAGCAACTACAACTTAGAATGCACTAATGAAATCAGGTCTTTATTTCATAATAGCTAAATGATGATTTAATTAAAGTTTTTATTTCAATAGACTCTCTCCATTTCCATTCAAAAGTCTTCCTCAAAAAATTGCATTTAAACAGTTTTAATACCCAGGCTCATATAAAGATTGCCTGTGATTTCAGATAAACACAGTTTTTTTTAAGCTGTACTTGAAAGCGCTCTTGTAATTTAACCCCTGAATTCTGAATTTCAAATGGAGAGTAGAGGATTTACCAAATATGTGATGAAGAATTGTGTTTTCATGTTCTTTCATTTTGGGAGGAACTCTTGTTTCAATTGAAAACATTCCCTTACCATTACAGAAACCCAGAGGGCAATCATGAGTTAAGACCTGGAAAATAAAACTGAGAGAAAAGACTGGAACAACATGTGGTTGTCATTTTCAGGGCCACAGACAGGGGAAGTGGTTTTCCACTGCTAGCTAAGCAAACGCAAGCACACATAGCACACTAATGTGGAGGGCAGGCAGTAAAAATACAAAGAGATGGTGGTTCGCCTTTTTCTTTTATGGTGAAGCAGGTGCTGACTGGCCCTGCAGTTAAGACTGCATAGTTTAGGATTTTGATGCCATTTCATATTTGAGATAATAGCTTTTAATTTCCATTCACGACCTCCCAAAAGCACTCAGAGAGATGTGACCATCTTGCACACTCAGGCTCCTCTTCCATAAAGATGAACGTTGGTAGGCTATGGGACTTCCCCTTGAGCACAGTTAGAAGTTCAATTGGAAATCACTATCCCTGAATTTTCTATCTTAGAAATTGTCTGTCCATTACAAAAAAAAAAAAAGAAACAAAAGAAAAGAAAAAAGTGGTGTTTTTTGTTTTCTAATATCAGATTGTGAAAACAGGATTAGCCTACAGAAATCATTATCATTTTTCCAGTTTCCTTCATAGTTTGTGGTCACCTTTTCTATCTTGCCTGTTTAATTTCCCCTTATTCACTCCAAACCTACATCCTGTTTCATTCACACTCAAGCAAACAAGACACATACATAAGATAGCTTAACATTTACATGGGGATGGCAGCTCGAAGGGGAGCTGCCTCACCCCATAGCAGACAGAGCTAGCGGGTTACAGCACTCTTTTCACCTAGCCCAGATGAAGCCCTCTGAATCCTTCTCACTCCCTAAGACTAGTACCAATTGATTTGGGATTAAACCTGTTTGTCATCTCCAATTTTCAGCACCGTCCCTCTAACCTTTACCCAAACTTAGCAGGTAAGATTGGGTTTCTGAGATTCAGGTTCCTCTCTTGTAAAATGAGGATCGTATAATTGCTCCACATTTAGTCCGTAATGAGAATTTATATAAAAATATTATTCAGTATATAGGATGATTGTTATTGTCTTTAATATCATATGATGGTTTTTTACTCCACTCATTTTAGTTTTTCTCATCATGACTAGCTTTTCCCTTCAGACAATTCTAGCCTGCCTTGTATTCTGGCCTGCCTTGTATACAGTATAGCATCATCTAGCACAGTGCCCACACATAATTTATTCTCAAAAAATGTCACCCCCTCACCTCATTCCTTACTCTTGGTAATATTACTCGTTGATCAACTGTTGGTGTTCACAGTGCATTCAATACTACAATCTGCCCTAGCTAAATAAATTACAAAGCATAAAATCTCAAAGGATTTTAAAACAGCATCTTGACTGGCTTCAGTACTCATTCATCCACAAGTCTTTGCAACATTCTTGCCCTTACAGAGCAAAAACCCCAGAGAGAAGTGTGTCAGTGGCAGGGGCAGCTAGGCCTTCTTCTCCCTAAGAGGATGGTGATGGTGATTATGGTCATTATGGTAATAAGCATTGATTGAGCACTTCCTCTGTGCCAAATCATCAGTCACCAATCTTGCTAACAACCATCTGTGATAATATTTTCTTCACCTTAGACATCAGGAAATTGGCAAAGAGGTTAAACAATGTGCCATGTTTGAAGGGCTTTGAAATATAAGTTTATGATAAAATACAATTAGCTAAAACAAAGCCTTGAAAACTATGCCAAATATCTAAACAAGCATTTCACCCAGAATCATCCTTGATTGGAACAACGACAAGCATAAGTAGATGAAGGCAAGCCAGTACAGTCTATGCATAAAAACACAAATTAAGGCAAGGATATCCACTGCTTTGTTTTCATGTAAGTGATGGTTGATCTTTCATAGAAGATAGTTTATATCCATCACAATTATAAAAGTAAATGTATGTATTGCTGTCCAGTGATGCTATAAAGTTTTTGTTTATGTTTGGAAAATAGTAAATGAAAAGTGGCAAAGACCACATGAAAGTACCAGTAGAGGTATCCTGAAATACCATGCAAGAACAAAGCTCCCTCAGATATATAAATTTGGAGATGTGGAGCCTGCAGTCAGAGCTGATACCCGAGCTCTCTTATAGGAAGGAACAGCAGCGTGAAGGAACTCAACATGACTAGTCAATGCTTGCTGGATTGGGCTTTGGTGCTACTTCTCACCACTACTGCATTCTCTCTGGACTGTCACTTTCAAAGGTGCAAGGGCAACTGGAAGATTTTACAACATTTAAAAAACCTAGGAGAAAAATTTCCTCTGCAATGTCTAAAGGACAGGAGCAACTTCAGATTCTTCCAGGTTTCTAAAAGTAACCTGTTTTCAAAGGAAAATGCCCTCATTGCCACATAAGAAATGTTACAGCAGATATTCAACACTTTCAGCTTTAATGTCTCCCAATCTTTTTGGAATGAAAGCAGCTTGGAGAGATTCCTAAGTGGACTTTATCAGCAAATAGAGAAGACAGAGGTGTGTTTGGAGCAGGAAACCAGGAAAGAGGGCTATTCACTCT
Organism: Pongo abelii; assembly: GCF_028885655.2. NCBI lineage: Eukaryota > Metazoa > Chordata > Mammalia > Primates > Hominidae > Pongo > Pongo abelii. The sequence goes on from NC_071998.2 coordinate 37,098,890, forward strand.
TGCAAAGGGGGAGTATCATACTTAGACTAAAAAATTATTTCCAAGGGATTCACAACTACTTACACCACCAAAATTATAGCAACTGTGCCCGGGAGGTCATCCATGTTGAAATCCAAAGGGGTCTACTATTTATTGAACAGTGTACAAGAAGACTCCAAGACCAAGAAACAGGTTATTTACATAAATAACTAGTTTGGAGTTGGTTACTAGTATCACTTTAGATGTCTCTAGAAATCTGTTTGATATTTTTAAGCAACTTTTAATTGGGTTTCTGTGACTTAAGATAATATTCTTGTCAATTTTCTGGATTAATAAAATTATTTGAATCACAAATACTAATTTATCAAAAGATTTATCATATTAAATAGTATTAAAACATTAATATTAGAATATTGTATATTTATATATAAAATATTATTTAAATTAAATATATTCTTTTATTTGGTTTTATAATCAATTTTATTTATTTATTTTTAATTTCATGGGTACATGTACAGGATGTGCACGTTTGTTACACAGGTAAACATGTGCCATGGTGGTTTGCTGCACAGATCATTCCATCACCTGGGTATTAAGCCCAACATTCCATTAGCTGTTCTTCCTGATGCTCTCCCTCCTTCTCCTTACCCTCCAACAGGCCCCAGTGTGTGTTGTTCTCCCCAATATGTCCATGAGTTCTTATCATTCAACTCCCACTTATAAGTGAAAACATGTGGTATTTGGTTTTCTGTTCCTATGTTAGTTTGCTACGGATAGTGGCCTCCAGCTCTATCCATGTCCCTGCAAAGGACATGATCTCATTCCTTTTTATGACTTCATAGTATTCCATGGTGTATATGTACCATATTTTCTTTATCCAGTCTATCATTGATGGGCATTTAGGTTGATTCTATGTCTTTGCTATTGTGAATAGTGCTGCAATGAACATATGCATGCATGTATCTTTAAATAGACTGTGTAATCAATATATTTTAAGTTCAGTATTCTTATAACTTTGCTCAAAGAATAATTTTCAGACTGCTTCATTTGATAGAGAAAATATTAAACTATTTTTAGGATTATCACTATCCAGAGGGAAAGGCTATCTTTTTTATTTTATTTTATTTTATTTTATTTTATTTATTTATTTTATGAGAAGGAGTTTCACTCTTGTTGCCCAAGCTGGAGTGCAATGGCACGATCTTGGCTCACTGCAACCTCCACCTCCTGGGTTCAAGCGATTATCCTGCCTCAGCCTCCCAAGTAGCTGGGATTACAGGCACGTGCCACCATGCCCAGCTAATTTTTTGTATTTTTAGTAGAAACGGGGTTTCACCATGTTAGCCAGGCTGGTCTCGAACTCCTGACCTCAGGTAATCTGCCTACCTCAGCCTCCCAAAGTGCTGGGATTACAGGCATGAGCGACTGTGCCCTGCGGGGAAAGGCTATCTTTTAAATGCAGACAGATTATAAGACTATCAGCCTGATAAAGAAGATTATGGCTATGATTAAAAACTTGGCAGTTTCTGTTCTCAATAAATCCTACACTTGAGCTAGGGAAACAGCAACAAGTGTTCCACCTGGAACCATCCCAATCCTTTGCATGCCCATTTGAAATTCTGGATGTTTTATGTGGTTTCCTAGAAGAATGAGAACAAAGAAAGGCATGGGACAAAGGTGATGGCAGATATGGAAAACAGAAGGAAAGGGAGTGTCTTAGTCAGTTTGTACTGCTGTAACAAATTATCATTAATGGGGTAGCTTATAAACAACAGAAATTTCTCACAGTTCTGAAGGGCTGGAAAGTCCAAGAGGAAGGTGCCAGCAGATTCCGTGTCTGGTGAGGGCTGACTTTCTGACTCATAGACAGCTGTCTTTTCACTACCTCCTTGTGTGGTGAAAAGAGCAAACAAACTCCCTTTGGTCTTTTTCATAAGGGCACTAATTCCATTCATCAAGGCTCGACCCTCATGACTTAATCACCTCCCAAGAGGCCCTACCTCCTAATACTATCACTTTGGGGGTTAAGATTTTAAGATACGAATTTTGGGGGAACACAAAATTGGGAGGACACAGCAGGGAGAAAGATGAGGCAGAAATTCTCGAGATGCACTCCTACCAGCCTTCTCTCTCACACTAAGTAGAGACACCCTAGAAGAGGCCACTCCCTGTTCTTAGACTTCCTATTATCTCCTCCCCACTTCAATCCCCCACCTAAGTCCACTAACAATAAATCATAAATTATCAACATGTGTTCATTTAGTGTTGTCTTCAAGCCTCTGTGAAGCTTGGGACTACATTCTCAGTATCAATTTATTCTGTGTTTTTGTTTCTATTTTCATGTTTCTAGGTGGAAGTGACAACTAACTAACTTCCGTTTTAAAAACAGAGCAAAAAGATTCTCTTCGCTGGTGAGTGACTGAGAAACAAAATGATTGCTTAGCTAACAAGATACCTTCCTTTGCACAAGAAACCAATTATTTACAATTGGTTGGTAAACAACAATTAGTAAATTGTAAACCAATTATTTACAATTTACAACTGGGTGTGTACATTTCTCTGAGTGAGGTTGAATTTAAATGTACTGATTAACATCATTATTTTTTAAATTCTACAATAACTCCTTTTAGAAAAAGAAATATTTCTAAAATGTTGCTACTTATCTTCTATGTTATGTATCATTAAATCTTAGTCACATGTATTTCCTTAAAGAAGGGAACTCCTATAATCAGCAGTTGAACCTAGGTCATTGTGCCCATTGTTAAGCCATTTTCCTTGCCTAAGATACTGTCCCACTTCATTCAAGAGCAGCTCTAAACAACAGGAGTTTCTGCAATAATGGAAAGGTTCTCTTTGCTGTCCAATATAGTAGACATTAGCCCTGTGGCTTTTAAGCACTTGAAGTGTAGCTAGTATGACTGAGAAATTGATTTTGAAGTTTTATTTAATTTTATTAATTTAAATTTAAGTAGCACATGGACTGGTGGCTATCACACTGGACAGCCCAGTTCTGGATTCCCAAGGATTCTTGGGTGAGAGGGAGGACATAGGAGAAGGCAACTTCTTGAATCTGTCTTGGTTCCTTCTTGATGTAAAACACAATGTCCATAATATAGCATGTCTCAAATTACTTAGACTAGAATGGGTTTTTCCCATCAGGCAATCCCTGATCACTTTATATAATTGTAACCCTCTACACCCCATCACTGTTCATCCTGTGTGCCTGCTTTATTTCCATCTGATAAAAAAAAAAATTCTAATTATTTGTTTACTGCCTATCTTCTCCCAATAGAACATAAGCTCCGTGAAGACAGGCATTTTTGTCTACTTTGTTCAGTTATGCATGTGTACACACACACATACATATGTCATGCCAGACCCCTGTTAACATCAGTAGGGATGGGAGTAGGTTTATGACGCCAAAGGAAAAACCAGAGCCAGAAAACGAGACATAGGGGTTTGGGGGGGGTTGGTTTTTGTTTGTTTGTTTGTTTGTTTGTCCATTTGTTTTTCTGTTCCCAGAGACATAGAGTTTTATTAGCAGGAAACTTACATATAGGGACGGCCCAGTTGTGGCAGGCTGGCCAGAGAAAAACATGCAGTTTATATAGCATTTTCACTTAGCACTCTCCCCATAACAACCTCTACCTGGCAACCTTCATTTAACCCAAAACAAATGGCCTCACTGCCTGTATTGCCCATGTTCCACAAGACAGGCCAGGGATTTAGATGTTCCTCATAGACAAGGAATGAATTTTCAGATTGGCCATTCTTGGATTCCTTAGCTCAGAACTCCAAACACATATTCAGGTGCATCTGCCATACAGGGCATTCTCAGGGTGTGCTTAAGTTATCACTATCAGGTGCATCTACCATACAGCATACACATAACAAATGGATGGCCATGCTCAGCAAGCCCACATCCCTGTTGAATGACTATTGATCCAGCTGCCTCAGTAAAGGATAGTCTATACCATCAGCAAATTACGACAGGATGATTGAGTGGATCTACCATGTTTTTAGGGCCTCTGGGCCTCCGGAAAAGATTCTTTAATTTGGTCTTTGGGAAATAAAGAATTAATAGAACCAAAAAAAAAAAAAAACCCCCCACTACAGTTGCTCTCTGAGGCTTACTGAACAGCTACTATAGACACATTACACGGACACTTATAGTCTACTATAGAGCAATTTATATTCTGCATCAAAAGTCTATGGCTTAATTTAATCGTCAATTCTTTCTCCCTAAGGTAAAGGGGTTCCACTATGGCTACGCATTAGAGCCCACTATGGAGTTTCCAAAATGTCTAGATCTCCAGAATTTCCAGAGGTGAGGCCCAGACATGCAGAGTTCTGTGAAGCTAGAAATGAAAACCCGTTCCCTAAATGAAAAAATTCTTCTCAAATGGCAAATGTGTGTCCCACACTTGGCGTCATTTTTTTACATCCATGAACTATTTCCCCACCATCTGAGGTATTCTCTGACCTCCGTTGCCTCTGTGCCCAAATATCATGACATGAATTTTCTGGACTTGAGCAATGGCATCCCACTTACCCTGTGCTGGATTGGCTTTTCCTCACATTTCCTTATGTGTGATGCCTTCCATACCTATGCTCGGGCAGGTGTTTCTCTTTGCCACCTGCCTTTCTGTGATAGTTCTGGAGTTTTTCTTCACATCAGTGGTTGTATTAGTCCATTTTCATATTGCTATAAATAGCTACCTGAGGCTGGGCAATTTATGAAGAAAGGAAGTTTAATTGACTCACAGTTCCACAGGCTTAACAGGAAGCACGACTGGGAGGCCTCAGGAAACTTAGAATCATGGCAGAAGGTGAAGGGGAAGCAAGGACCTTCTTCACATGGTGGCAGGAGAAAAAGAGAGAGAAAGGAGAAGTTACACACTTTTAAACTATCAGATCTCATGAGAACTCACTCACTATGATGAGAAGAGCAAGGGGGAAATCAGCCCCTATGATCCAATCACCAACTACCAGGCCCCTCCTCCAATTCCACATGAGATTTGGGCAGGCACACAAATTCAAACCATATCAGTGGTTCAAAAAATCGAAGTGTTTAAGAACTACCTGGGGAGTTTGCTGAGCCAGTTTCCTGGAGCCTATGCCCAGAGATCTGTGTTACCAGAATGGGATAGAACCCATGACTTTGCTTTTTTTTGAGACAGAGTCTCACTCTGTCACCAGGGCTGGAGTGCAGTGGCACGATCTCAGCTCACTGCAACCTCCACCTCCTGGGTTCAAGTGATTCTCCTGCCTCAGCCTCCCGAGTAGCTGGGATTACAGACACGTGCTACCATGCCTGGCTATTTTTTGTATTTTTAGTAGAGACAGGTTTCGCCATCTTGGCCAGGCTGGTCTTGAACTCAAGGCCTCAATTGATCCACCCACCTCGGACCCCCCAGAGTGCTGAGATTATAGGTATGAGCCACTGCGCCCAGTCCTGACTTTGCATTTCTAACAAGCTCACAGGTGTTAAAGGAAACTAAATATGGCCTGAGAAGGACTTGTATATTTGGGTTCTTGTGGATGAACTGTAACCTAGCTTAATAGTCAGACAAAATTGAAAACCTAACTTAGGAGTAAGTTAATTTAACCATCAATTATTTCTCCCTAAGGCAAAGAGGTCCCACTATGGCTATGCATTAGAACCCACTGTAGAGTTTCCAAAAGATCTAGATCTCCAGAATTTCCAGGGGTGACGCCTAGACATGCAGAGTTCTGTGAAGCCAGAAATGAAAACCCCTGCTCTAAATGAAAAACTTTTTCATTGCACCTATAACAATAACTGAGTCCTGGCCAATCCCAGTCGCCATACTTCAACCACTCGCAGACTGCTAAGTGTTTAAACTGTGTTCAAATAAGGCAAACACCACCCTGTAACCAATCCAGCTGTTTCTGTACCTCACTGCCAATTTCTGTATGTCAATTCCCTTTTTTTGTCTGTAAGTCTTCTTCCACCACATGGCTGCACTGGAGTCTCTGCGAATCTGCTGTGATTCTGGGGGCTGCCCAATTCACGAATAGTTCATTGCTCAATTAAACTCCTTTAAATTTAATTCGGCTGAAGTTTTTCTTTTATCACAGGTGAAACCCACGCTTTGAGAACAACTGTTCTTAGGCGGTGCTCAGCCCACTTTGATGTGGATACAAATCACCTGGGGATCTTGTTAACGTACAGGTTTTGATTTAGTACACCTGGAATGAGGCTTGAACTACTGTATATTGAATTAAGGCTCAGGTAATGTTTGATACTATACTGACGGTCTGGAGAACGCCTTTTGAGTATCCAGGATTCCAGGGGGTTCACCCATGGTCACTTGGCAGCATGGGGAATAGAACTGGCCACATTTTTCTTTCTGCTCTGTCAATGTTGTGGGTTGAATTCTATCCCCAAAAAAGATATGTTAAAGTCCTAACCCCGGGTACCTCATTTAGAAAAAAGGTATTTGCAAATATTATCAAGTTAAAATGAAACCATGCTGGATTAGGGTATACCCTAATGCAATGACTGGGGCTCCTATAAGAAAAGGGAAATTTGGATGCAGACACACAGAAGAGAATGCCATGTGAAGACAGAAGCAGAAATGGGAATGAAGCATGTATAAATGAAGTGACACCAAGGGCTGCCATGAGCCACTAGAAGCTAGGAAGAAGCAAGGAAGGATCACCTGCTAAAGTCTTCAGAGAGACCATGGCTCTGCCAACACCTTAATTTGGGACTTCTGGCCTCTGGAACTGGAAGACAAAGAAGTTCTGTTGTTTTAAGCCACCCAGCTCCCTAGGAAACAAATATAGTCACACAGCTTAGTGATCACATACTGACCCAACATATGTGGGTCACATGGATCATAACATTCTCCCATAGTCCCACAGTCTTCCATATTCCCACAGTCAGGTTTTCTTTTTTTAATTTGCTGATCTTTCTCACTACACTGCACAAGAAGACACATCTTCTTGACCTTGTTTTGAATGAAGAGAAAAAGAGAGTTTCTAAGAAAAGCCCACCTACTGAGAGATGGTACTCCTGGCAGCAATCAATTTTTTTTTTATGTGTGATCTTTTAGTGCTTCCACCTTTCAAATGTTTTCTTTGCTAGAGGCCTTCAGAAATGTCTCATGGATTTTTCAAAATCTTCAAAAGCTTTTGTTTGTCAGTAAGTTTAATAAAAAATATATGCCATATGTAATTTATAAGATTTAAGAATTAGGCTATAATAAAATACAGTAGTAAAAGTGACAATAATTTGATTTTTTTTTGATGTTTCAGAAAGTATTTTCAAATTCTACCTATGGTAACTGAGGATACATACCCTAGAAATCAATTTTCACACACAAAAAATGCATCCATAGCAATAGTCAGAAATTTATAGTTAAATATTGCATAGCAAAGAAGCACAGTATTTAAGAAGTTTTTCCCTTATAACTAAGAGAGCTCATCAAAATTCAGAGGCATGTGCTTAAATATATTAGGTGAGTGCAAAAGTAATTGCGGTTTCTGCCTTGTTGGAATTTGCCGTTTGATATAGGAATACATTCTTAAATGAATGTGGTTATGTTATACCTCATTTTAATGGGCATTTGTCACTTTAGGTTTTTTGCTAATGACATTACTCATTGTTTATTTTATGTTTATTTTAGACTACAAAGATGATGTTGGACAAAAAACAAGTTCAAGCAATTTTCTCATTCAAGTACAAAACGGGTGGTAAAGCAGTGGTGTTTGCAACATTGACAATGCATTTGGCCCAGGAACTGCTAATGAATGTAGTTCAGTGGTGGTTCAAGAAGTTTTGCAAAAGAGAGGAGAACCTTGAAGGTGAGGAGCGTAGTGGCCAGTCATCGGAAGTTGACGACAAATTGAGAGTACTCATCGAAGCTGATCCTCTTACAACTACACAAGAAGTTGCCAAAGAACTCAGTGTCAGCCATTCTACAGTCGTTTGCCATCTGAAGCAAACTGGAAAGGTGACAAAGTTCAATAAGTGGGTGCCTCATGAGCTGACCAAAAATTTTTAAAAATCATCATTTTGAAGTGTCGTCTTCTTAGTCTATGCAACAGCAATGAACCATTTCTCAACTGGATTGTGACATGCGATGAAAAGTGGGTTGTATGTGACAACTGGCAATGAACAGATCAGTGGTTGACCCAGAAGAAGCTTCAAAGCACTTCCTAAAGCCAAACTTGCACCAAGAAAAGGTAGCTGTTTGGTGGCCTGCTGCCCGTCTGATCCACTACAGCTTTCCAAATCCCAGTGAAACCATTACATCTGAGAAGTATGCTCAGCAAATCAATGAGATGCACCAAAAACTGCAATGTCTGCAGCCGGCATTGGTCTACAGAAAGGGCCCAATTCTTCACGACAACACGTGACTGCATGTCCCACAACCAACGCTTCAAAAGTTGAGTGAATTGGACTAAGAAGTTTTGCCTCATCCGCCGTATTCACCTGACCTCTTGCCAACTGACTACCACTTCTTCAAGCATCTCAACAACTTTTTGTAGGCAAAATGCACAAGCAACAGGATGCAGAAAATGCTTTCCAAGAGTTTGTCAAATCCTGAAGCATGGATTTTTAAGCTAATGAATAAACTTATTTTTCATTGGCAAAAACGTGTTGATTGTAATGGTTCCTATTTTGATTAATAAAGATGTGTTTGAGCCTAGTTATAACGATTTAAAATTCATGGTCCAAACTGCAATTACTTTTGCACCAACCTAATACGTAAGTTTCTTAGTTTTGAATCCAGTCATTGATAACTACAACAAGGAGAGGCACTGTGAGAAGGAATGAGTACCTGACTTGGTTCAGAAAATCTGGCTTGCAGTATGTATCAGGTGTGGACAGCTATATGTCATGTGACTAGATAGTCAATCCCTCTGAGGCTCCAGTTTCCTTAAGTCTGAAACTAGACTAATAATATTTACCTTTCCTACTCATTAGGAAGATCAAGTGAGATACAGCATATAAAAGTACTTGGGAAAATGTTAAATAGAATGTGAAATCTCCTACGAAAATACATTTAAATTAAATCTCCTACCAAAAAATACATTTAAAGATAATTCAAGAAACTATTATCACATTGTTTGCCACTTAAATATTTTAAACCCTAACAAAGCCTAATCAACTGCAACATATTTAAGAAGCAAGTTACTGGTTTAAGAAGGACAATTTTGTTCCACCATAACTATGAGGATGAGGTGATACCTGTTTCACTAAGAAAAAGTTAACATGTCAATTTCTATTGATTAGCAGCAGAAATATTTTAGCACCAAAGTGAGTGTGCCATCCTTGCAAATTATATAGTTTAATAAATAATTTATTAAATTTTAGCTACAATGAGCCAAGCACCATGCTAACACCACACACACACACACACACAGAGTGATGGATGATTTGAGGTGTCAACTTGACTTAATTAAGGGATACTCAGATAGCTGGTAAAGCATTATTAACTCTCAATCATTGCATTAATCACCCTCAATGCTTCAGTGAGCTCTTCTGCTGAAAGAGAAACCAGATGGTTTGGCATTTGATTAGAATGATTGGGCTGCCCCAGGTGTGTCTGTGAGGGTGTTTTCAGACGAGACTGGTGTGTGAATCTGCAGACAGTGGGAAAGATCCGCCCTCAACAGAGACAGGCACCATCCAATCAGCTGGAGGCCCAGATGGAATAAAAAGGTGGAGGAAGAGCAAATTCTTGTTCTCTCTTCCAGAGCTGGGACACATTTTTTCTCCTATTCTTGGACGTCGGAAGTCCAGGTTCTCCAGCTTTTTGAATTCTGGGACTCACACCAGCAGCCTCCCAGCCCCGTAGCTCTCTGGCCTCAGAATGAGAGTTGCATCATTGACTTGCCTGGTTCTGAGATTCAGACTTGGATGAACCACACCCCTGGCTTCCCTGGTTCTCCAGCCTGCAGACAGCCTATCACCATACTTCTCAGCCTCCACAGTCAAGTGAGAATTTCCCCTAATAAACCCCTTCCCATATATTTCTCTGCATGTCCTATTGTTTCCTGGAAGAACTCTAACACACCAAACAAAGTATGACTTCTTCCCCGCCACAATGTTGTGAAGTTAGAACAAATACTTCACAGACAAGGAAACTAGGGCTTAAAAGGATGAATGAGTACCTCACTCAAGGTCTCTTAGGCACTAACTCTAACTTGATCATTATATTCATATTGTTTTTCAAAAGACTTTTAACATTTTTGATAATAAATCATTATGGCTTAGTTATCATCTTAAAGATTTTTCTCTTCAGTTCATCACCCATCGATGTTATCTGCTTCTAAATTATACTCTAACACCTGTGAGGATTGCACCCTCAAGATCTTCTGCAACACCCCGACACTGGTGTTGTGTATATTTTCCCATATACACATAAAGGGCAGGTCCATCCAGCACTACCAAGCCCTTTTAGGGGTCTGTACACTGAGCTTGGGAAGCTAGGCTTACACAGCCCTGCACTCAGCCTCCCAGCCTGTGTGTACAATTCAAGTTTGTACCTTGATGAAATCACAAACATCTTGAAGGTATCTCTCAAATCAAAGCCAAACAAGGTAAATGCCTAATCACCAAAGATTTTCAACACAGTATGCTTCTAGGTGAGCTAACAATTCTCCTATTAGAAAATTTCTGATGTTCAAAGAAACTCTTGAAGACATTCCTGAACCTTAGTTCAGGAAGAGCAGAGCCAAGAAGGTGAGGACACATCCCTCTCCTGTGTATTCCTTGGCATCCTTCCCTCACTCCCTCTCATGATAATATCCTGTCTTTATTTCGTAAGCAAATTTAATCATTTATTTTCCACAGCATTCTTTCCCTGGGTCTTCAAACACGCATAGCTTCCCAAGTGTGGAGAAAAACTTTGATAGTAATATCCACAATTTTCCTGGAGTATGATTCTTTACCATCCCCAAGGAGTCGTTATGGGGTTACCTGGCAGTATTCTCAATAGTAGCTGTTTCAAACAACATTAAACCCCAGTTCATGAGTAGCTGCTCCTCACCTAGTATCGTGCTGGGTGGGGGTGAGGATGCAAAGGTTCCCGTACTCAGAAAGCTGGAAGGGTGATAAGGAGGCACACATACAATCAGCATAGGTTATGACAAATGGAAAGCCTGAAATGAAAATGAGGACCCAAGAAGGAGAAGGAGATATGGTAGTGGACAGCAGCGGAGCACTGAGGGCTCAAAAGCAGGAAGTGGTTAACAACTGGCAGAAAAGCCAGGAAGATGAGGTCTGAAAAGCATGCCATGCTTGGCTGTAAATGGAAAGAGAGAGATAAGGTAACAGCTGGAGCAGAAGGCACAGATAAGGGAAAGAGCCTTTAGCTGCATCTTAACCTGCCTTGAGGATGATAGATTCAATTGCTTTAATATGAAGATCTTCCCCTATGGCTGACAGCTGCCATGGAAAATGAAATGGTGATGGATGGGTATCTGAATAGCTTTAGATGTAATTAAGTTGCAGGGCGGAACATTCTGTGGGACGCAGACTGGAATTTTAGATTAGTGTAAATGCAAGCCAAACCTTCTGTTTAGTTAATACTGCCTTCTAGAGTTCTGAAGCAAATTTTAATTCAGCATTTGTAAAACAGTACATATGTGAAAGCACTGTTCAATCATTTGAGTAGGCCTGAGTTGAAATACTAGCTTTACCACTTGCTAGCAGTGCTAACTCTGGGTAACTCAGATCATCTGTGTTCCAGTTTCCTCAACTGTAAAATGGAAATAATAAAGAGTACTCCCATTGCAGCTTTGTTGGAGGAGCAAATTAGTTAACCAACATAAAGTGTTCAGAATAGTGACTAGCAAGAGTCAACCCTCAATATATTTAGCTATAATTGGCATTATAATTATTACCATTGTTTGCTCTTATATTGATCAGTTTCTATCAAAGTCAGATTGTTCATTTACCTCATTTTACAGAGGCAAACTGGCTTCACATGAGTAAATGATTTTCTTTGTGCCCAATCCCAAGCCAGAATTACAGCAAAATTTCCAAACTTTCACTCACACACAGCCTAGTCCCTGTTAAATATGAACAAACCTTTACATGAAGGGCATTACAATTGCAAAGCAATCAACTATTTTTACATAAGAATTGAAGCAATAAAAAAATTAGGCTCAGGTTCATTTCGTCATAACTGCACTGGATCACAAGGTCCACAAAAGTTAAAACAAATAAATTGTATTGGAGGAAAAAATAACAGTAAAAGAAATTAAAAGGAAGAAAGGTTGATATCTGGTAAAATATCCAACCTGATATCATTCATAAGCAGCCCTAAGTTCTGTGTGGCCTTGAAAGGGCTATGATATGAATATAAACAGAACAGCAAGTCAGTACTAAGTTTTCATGTAAGAAACACACCAAGGAAGCCATTTTCATGATTTTCCATTTGGTAGGGAGTCACAACACTCCTCTCCATCCTTGAAATGCCAGCACTTAGCACCTCACTTGGCACAAAATTTGTGTGTGACAATGTGGGTTTGAATTGAGTGGAAAAGCAAGTTAAAGAGTTGAAAATAATTTAAATCTCTCTTGAAAATGGACAGAAGTATACCATCCATTATAATACAGAAAATAAAATGGAAACATTCAATGATTCATAATCTGTAACAATAGAGGAGATGATTCTAAAGAGATAAGACAAAAATCAGGTATATTAAGCATTGGAACGCACCAAATAATTACAATTTATAGATTTATTTTTATGTTATGCATAAACTAAGACAGGAATAATTTAGTTTTCCAAAGGTCAAATGGTGGGAAAAAGTAGGGGAAATGAAGACAGTTAGGGAACAACACTCACATGGATGTGGGTCCCACACAAAATATAGCAACAGTTCATAAATACCAAGTTCCCATTTCAAGAGCTCTTGAGGGGATCCATGCAGAATAAGGTTTATTTATAACTGTGACTAAGTTCTTGATAAAGGAGTAAATAGTATTAGTGTTTCATTTTGAAAATCAGAAAAGTGTATACTATATTTTACAACTTCTATAAGAAATCTTTACTTTTTTTAAGATTCCTGTGATTGAAGTTTAAGTGTCAGTTAGATAGAGAGTTCACCTGCATAACAATTCTGGATTGGATGGAATAATTGGTATCACACTGTAAATGATGATAGAACTTGACAATAAATCAACTCTATAAATCTTTCAGGAACTGGACAAGAAACAGTCCATGGCTGTGGTCCCTGAGAGAAGGGTAACACCAGCTTTCTGCCTAGGGGAACTTTCCAAGCCATGGCACAGGGAAGTGAATTCCTATTGGAAAGCAGCAGTCTTGCTGGAGAGGGAAAACAAATATTGGATTTCAAAGCGGCTGAAGAGGCTAGAAGTGTGCTATTAGAAATTAGAAAGAGCCATGCAGTGATGGATCTCCAGATGTCTTCATAGGTGTCCTCTAGTGTCTTTTGCCAAATGCTAACCTATGCAATCACAAGGCAGGGATCTGCAATGCCTGGCTGACAGCAGCTACTAGAAGCTGAGAGCCAGAGACTCCAGAGGCTTTTCCACAGAGAAAGGTGTGGCAGTTCCAATCAGCCAAAAAAGAAAGACTTTAACTGAAGACCCTGCTTATTTAGTTGAGACCTGAGACAGGTCATGTTTTAGAAGGGCTACTTTAATCCAAGGCTAATGGCTGCTCTACATCTGCCCTAAGCAAAAACAAGCTTGGACAGGATCAAGCTGCCTGCCAGTAAATCAACTGCCTGCTAGCACAAAACCCAATATTTTTAAAAGGATAAGAAAATCCAGAAATGGTATGAGATGAAAAGATAATCTATGTGACAGAATGAAGAATTTCAGAAATTGTACACAAGTGGGTAAAGATTTCCTCCTCATTTTAAAATTTATATAAAAGGCAATTGACTTTCTAAAACAAAAACTAGGCCAGGCGCGTTGGCTCACGCCTGTAATCCCAGCACTTTGGGAGGCCGAGGCGGGCGGATCACAAGGTCAGGAGATCGAGACTGTCCTGGCTAATACAGTGAAACCCCGTCTCTACTAAAAAAATACAAAAAATTAGCCGGGCGTTGTGTTGGGCGCCTGTAGTCCCAGCTACTCGGGAGGATGAGGCAGGAGAATGGCGTGAACCCCGGAGGCGGAGCTTGCAGTGAGCCGAGATCGCGCCACTGCACTCCAGCCTGGGTGACAGAGCGAGACTCCATCACAAACAAACAAACAAACAAACAAAACTAAAATTTATTGTGGGACTTATACGTAGAAGCAAAATGTATGACAGAATACAGAAATAGCAGAAATTAGGAAAGTGAACAAATGGAATTTTGTTGCAAGTTTCTTAAAATACAGCGTATGTGATGTGCTATAATATTCAGTGTATGTTATGATTATGATAATCTGATAATTCCTAGAGAGATCATTAAAAGAATCAAAATTGTAGCTAAAAAGCCAATAGAAGAAACAAAATGGGATTCCCAAAAGTACTTGATAATTCCAAAAATGTCAGGCAAGGAGGAAAAAAAAATTAAACAGGCAAATAGAAAATAAATAGCAAAATGGTAGATATTAACCCAATCATAGCAATGATTGCCTTAAGTGTAAACTAAATAATTAAAAGGCAGAGATTGACAACTAGATTAAAAAAAATAAAACCCAGCTGTGTGCTGTTTATAAGAGACACATGCGAAATGTTAGAAAAACGCTAAAAGTAAAGGAATAGGACCAGATATAACATGCAGTCACTTGTCATAAGAAAACTTTAGAGTAACTATTAGTGTCAAACAAAGTAGACTTCAAGCCTAATATACTGGCAAACAAATCTATCAACACATGAAAACGATGACACATCTTGACTAAGTGTGAGGTTCGGCCCAGTAATGCAAGCTTGCTTCATCACATTAATAAATATAATCTCAATAGATGCAGAAAAGTCCTTTGATGAAATTCCTTACCTATTCCTGATTAAAAACAAAAAAAAACTCTCAGCAAACTAAGAGTAGAAGAAAATCTCCTTAATCTAACAGAATATCTACAAGACATCAACTGCTAACCTCATATTTAATGAAGAAAAAGACTTGATGATTTCTCCCTAAGAACAGAAATAAAGCAAGGATGTCTACTCTTACTACTTCTATTCAACATTTTATTGTGGATTGTATCCAGAGTAATAAGCATGTAAAAGAAATAAAAGGCATAAAGATCTGGAAGAAAGAAATAAAACTCACTTTATTCACAGATGGCATAACCTCATTTTAAGGAATTTAACAAAATTAAGTACTATAACTAGTAGAATTTTAGCAGAATACAAGGTAAATATCCAAATAATTGTCCTCTAAAAGAAAAAACAGGCAAATATCTTTGCCAATCTTAGGGTAGGTAAATATTTCTTAGAGATGACACAGAAAATGCTAATCATAAAGAAAAATCAAACTTTATCAAAATTAAAACTTCTTTTCATCAAAAGACACCATTAAGAAAATGAATCTGTCAGAATCTGAGTTAAAAAATGAATAGTTGTATATTATAATATATGCACAATACATACATCTGACAAAGGCCTTGTATTCATATTATACGAATTCTTATACTTCAATAATAAGACATACAACCCTATAAAATGGAGAAAACACTTGAAGAGACACTGCACAAAAGAAGATATATAAATGGTTAAACAAGCACATGAAACCACACTTAACATCCTTCATCAGGGAAATGAAATTAAAATTGCAATGATATACTATTATGTACCTATGGAATGGCTAAAATTAAAAACACTGATATATTACCAAGGATGTGGAACTCTCATTCATCACTAGTGGGTATGTAAGTGATAAAATTACTCAGGAAAACTATTTGGCAGTTTCTTATTAAATATATATATATTTACCCTATAATCCAACAATTCCACTCCTAAATATTTACCTAAGAGAAGTGAAAACAAATTTCTACAAGTAGACTTGTACAAGGATGTTACTAGCTTTCTTCATAATATTTTCAAATTGAGAACAATCCAACTGTCTATCAAGAGAATGGAGAAACAAATTGTGTTATATTCATAAAATGGAATACTACTCACCAAGAAGATGAGCCACTGATACATGCAGCAGCTTGGAGGCATCTCAAAAACATTATGCTCAACAAAAGCCAAATATGAAAGAGTACATAATGAGCCCACTTATAGGTTTCCGAACAGACAAAACAAATCTGTAGTGATAGAAATAAGTCACAAGGAAGGGACATGTGACAGGAACCAGTCAACTGAGAAGACATGAAAGAACTTTCTGGGGCAACGGAAATGTTCTATATATGCATGAGGAGCGAGTTATCTTGGGTATATGCTTTTTTTCAAAACTCATTGAATTTTATATTCAAGATTTTTGCATTTTACTATATGGAAATGATGCTAAATTTAAAAAGGAAAAAACATTAAATGGGCCAACTTATTCCCTGAAGGTGGCCTACTGTCAATAGTATATGAAACCGTGATATTTATTTTGTGACTAATGACCATCTTGCAACTGTTTGTGTATATTTCTTGTGGTGTGTAAATCACTGTCTTATAAAAATGGGATGGGATGGTATGATCCATACACTCTACCTGGTCATATCTTGTTTTCCTCTTTCAGGAATACATAACAGAAATTTCACCAAATGCACTGGATTGGCGCTAACTCATTTTATCCCTATTAGCAGAAAGTGTTACAGATTCTTAAATTTTTTGCCAACTTGATGGATGTAAAATATGCTATTGTTACTTCAATGTTTATTTCCTTGACTATTAAAGAGTTGAGCATCTTTCCATATATTTCACATAAATTTGGATTCTTGGCTGGGCACGGTGGCTCATGCCTATTATCCCAGCGTCTTGGGAAGCCAAGGTGAGCAAATCACCTGAGGTCAGGAGTTTGAGACCAGCCTGACAAACATGGTGAAACCCCATCTCTACTAAAAATACAAAAATTAGTCAGGTGTGGTGGTGGGTTCCTGTAATTCCAGCTACTTGGGAGGCTGAGGCAGGAGAATCATTTGAACCCAGGAGGCAGAGGTTGCAGTGAGCTGAGATCGTGCCACTGCACTCCAGCCTGGGCAACAGAACGAGACTCTGTTTCAAAAAAAAAACACAAATTTGTATTATCTTTTCTGTGATTTGCCTATTTATCTTCTTTGCCTATTCTTTTGCATTAAAAAATCTATAATCCTATCTTGGTTGAACAGCTCTTTCTAACACATAGGTTGTCCAGATAATCATCTAAATTTTATAAAATGTTTTATTGCCTTTGTCTTTACATGTAATTCTTTAATTTTATGTGGTGTGTGGTAATTTTCCAAATTTACTTTCCTCCAGATGGATTAACCAGATGTAAAAGCCATTTCTTAGATAATAATAGTTGCTCATTGAATTGAAGTTTCATCTTTGTCAAACATTAAGTTTCCATATATAAAAAAATTCATTATTGGGATCTTGTTTATTTTCTGTTCAATTTGTTTGTTTCTATATCAATGTTATGAGGCTATGATACATTGTCTTGTAATTTTTTTAAAATTTTTTTCTTACGATCTATTATCCTATAATTCAAGTCATTCCCACTATTCCTCTTTTTTATTAATTTCTTAGCTATTCTTAGACATGCTGTATGAACTTTAAGATTATTTAATTCAATTTTTTTGTGTGTGTGTGAGATGGAATCTCGCCACCATGCCCGGCTAATTTTTTGTACTTTTAGTAGAGACGGGGTTTCACCATATTAGCCAGGATGGTCTCAATCTCCTGACTTTGTGATCCACCTGCCTCAGCCTCCCAAAGTGCTGGGATTACAGGCGTGAACCACCGTGCCCGGCCTTTTTAATTCAATTTTAAAGCCTCTTTATGATTCTCATTGGAATTACCTTCGATTTATAGGTCAATCTGGGAAATTTTAAATTTGGAGAATATCAAGGATTCCATTTGAGAACATGATATATTTTTCCTTCTGTTTCACCTTTCTATATCCTATAATTTGATTTAAAAAAAAATCTTCCTTCTTAAATAATCTGTATCTTCTTTATTTCTAGGGATCTTATAGTTTTGTTAGTATTGTCAATGGAATTTATAATTCTATTTTCTTTTTAACTGGTTATGGCTTTTATAGAGAAAGGATTTACCAAAAAAAATTTTTTTTATTAAAGCTCATATCTAGAGCATTTTGGAAATATGGGAGGAGATTATCTCATCCCATAAAGGCAAGTCTGAGTCAACAAGATCATCAATTAGGATTCAACAGAACTAGTCCCATTTTCTTCTAAATCTCTGTCTCCTGGTGGCTCCTTACCTGGCTACTCTCTGATTTGGGCACCTATTTTGCAGTTCTTTTCTGTTCTTCCTTGACTAAATTCTACTGGTCCTCTACTCAGTGCCTTAGCTGCTCATCAGGCTGGTCTAAGAGGATGCCTGCTGCTTCCCAGGGCTGAGGCCAGCACATCTACGGATTTGGCCTCTCAGACAATACAGTAGACACCACTAAAGCAATCTCCAGCTATATACAATAAAACTTCATACCAGCAATATAAAACAAGTAACCATCTGTACCGAGGTCTTAAAAGTTTTATATGCAGTAAAGATTATTCCTAATGAGGAGATAAGAAACCATTACAAACTTGAAGAGTGGACATTTAAATGTAGTTATATTGAGCTAATAAACCTTAAAAATTAACCGACTAA
This sequence comes from Pongo abelii, assembly GCF_028885655.2. Classification (NCBI taxonomy): domain Eukaryota; kingdom Metazoa; phylum Chordata; class Mammalia; order Primates; family Hominidae; genus Pongo; species Pongo abelii. The sequence goes on from NC_071998.2 coordinate 37,117,552, forward strand.
ATCTCAAAGCAAGGTTAACCTGCACTGAGTAGGCCAAGCTTAAGTAGCCCACTACTAATGTTAAGCAGGGAAAGTTTTCTTTCTCTTCCCTTGACCCTGGTATCTAATGTGTAGAGATGCTATTTAGCCATCTAGCCATCCTCTGATACACCCTACAGAGACCCAGTCTCTACCTACCTTCAACACACCTAGCCAGAGACAGCGACATCAGTTTTCTATCTGCCTAATAGGCAAATACAAGCATACTTTGCCTTTGACATCTCTCTGCCTCCTCTTCCTGCTTTTGTCTAGCCAAACCTTATCTAGAAAACCAGCCCAGATATTCCTGTCTGGGTTCAGCCTTGACTTTTTGATTCCTTACAGAACCCTCCATTTCTGAATCCACCTCGTCTCTTCCCTTTGTCGCGCCCCGCCGATCTGCTCATTACCTCCTCCTCTATAATATGACTCCTTCTCAATACAGAAAATGTATTGAGGTCTAAGCTCTTGAACTTCATTTGTGATGATAATTCCTTTGTCTACCATGGCTTGACCCCCACTTTTCTGTCTTCTATGGGGCTCCACATAATTTGACAGGCAGCATCCAGGGCTCTACCTTCAAACTTGCTTCAGGCAGGTTGTTTGCTGGGCTTGCCAGGACCTTGGCTTCCATATCATTTGAACTGTGACAGTTACCTCAGTTGATCCTCACACAGCAAGTAGAATAGGGTCTGTAACAGCATTACTTTCACTTTAAAAATAAAGGAGCTGGGGCTCAAGAGAGGCTTTAATACTTGACCAACATCACAGAGAAGCGAAACCTACACTCAAACCCAGGTTTCTCGAATAGGTCTCCTGACTGAAAATTCCTTGCTTCCTCTGTTTATTTCTGTCTCTGAGAATAATTTAATAAAAATTATTAAACTGTAATCTTCTTGAGGATGGAGGCCAGGTCTTTTTGCCTTTACATTTATTATCTCCCAAACATCCAATAAGGGCCCAGGTCTTACACAATATTTTTGATAAACAATTCTGTGGAAAGTATACACAAACAGCAGAATGAAAATATAAAACCAAAGCATGAATGAAGAAGTACAAACATTAACAACATTTACAGCTGATGGTTTTTCTAGGAACAGCTTTTATAGAAAGCATATATTTGAGAAACTGAATTAATCATGGCATTTTAGAGTATTAGAGCCAGATCATAAAAATCTTTATGATCTTCTTATCTAATCCCTCTGAATTGAGAGAATAGCCAACATTTCGGAGGCAATATGGAATAAAAGAATCTGAAGAGTAAATCTTTTTTCTTGATCCCAGAAACCCATTATTCAAGGAAGAAATGTTTCTGGTCACATTTTTCTTGGGACAAGCATTTGCTAGCATTGTTAAGTTTATATAAGTGTATAATATGAGCTGTGTTCATCTATTTAAACATCCAGTGAGTCAATAACATTTTTCTTTTTAAAGAGGCTGGTCTTGAACTCCGGGGCTCAAGCAATCCTCCCACCTCAGCCTCCACAGTTGCTGGGATTACAGGCATAAGCAACAATGCCTGGCTTTCAATAACTTTTAGACAAATTAATTTTAAATGCTTAGATCATATCTTTTAATTTTACCTCTTTGTGTTTTAACTTTTCTTATTCCAAAATAGATTACAAAAGATGTTGCAGGGGCCAGTCACAGTGACTCATGCCTGTAATCCCAGTTACTCAGGAGGCTGAGGTGGGAGGATCACTTGAGCCCAGGAGTTCAAGACCAGCCTGAGCAACATAGCAAGACTCAGTCTCTACTAGAAAAAAAAATGTTGCCGTTTTGCTTCTTGACTGTGTGTATATCATACAATTACAAACTCTTAAATTCTTACAGGCTCATTCATTTAGAAAACCTGTTACCTTAGAATACCAAAAAGCAACACTGCCTTTAATAATGACCAGAATATAACACAAATGGTTTTATCTGAGATACTATAAAAGTTATCTTCTTTTGAAACTACTTATATCTGCAACCCAAATAATGTTCCCATCACCAAAAAACTAAACTCTAAAAAATTAGCATATAAGTTGGTTTTCTCTGAGTGATTCCTCTAAGCAGTTTATAAGGTGAGTTAACCTAAGAAAAGTCTTTTTCAGTAATCATAGACAATGATGTTGAACAAGAATATATAGAAATGAAAATTGTGAATTTAAATAAAATCTTAACTATATATAACAGGAATAACAGTTTTGAAACATATTACAGTTGGCTCTCCATATCTGGGAGTTCTGTAACTGCAGATGGAAAATACTTGGGAAAAAAAACAAATTAAAAAATATATCACAACTATTTATATAACGTGTACATGGTATTAAGTATTATAAGTAATCTAGATTGAAAGCATATGGGAGAATGTGTGTAGGTTATATGCAATTATGTCCTCTTATGTAATGGACTTGAGAATCCTGGACTGTGGTATCCTGGAGTGGGGCAGGTAGCTTGTCCTGGAACCAATCCCCCATGGATACCAAGGGATGACCGTAATATGATTTTCTTTTTGCATCTCTTTGCATGACCTTCCTAGCCTGCCAGAATCATCCTTTTTGCCTCAGGGAATTTGGCTTGTGGTAGGAAGAATGTAAAGGAATGAAATGGTTTCATGCTGGGCTTTTACCTATCAAAGTGGGCTCTTGCAGTCCCCAGTGAAGCAATGGTTTTGAGTCAAAGGAATTTCTCAGTTCCCCCAAAGACTCTTTTTAGGATAGCAAAGCTTAGAGAGCTGTGGATTGAGTTTTACAATAAGCCACAGGGAAAAAAACCTAGGATATGAAACTACGGGAAGACATACACCTGACTAGGGAATTAGTAGCAAGGTTTCTAGGATAGGAGGAAAGATATTCTAAAAAAGGAAGCATGGAAAAATGGAATGTAGAATTTGTAAAAAGCATATAGAATGGAAAGATCTACATAGCAAAGCCCCTATTCCCTCTCCCCAGCTCCCTACCCCAGGCCTAAACCAAAACCACAAATTAGGGCAGGGACTTAGTGAGAATAGGAGATGCCTAAATTGTAAAATTTAAGCAGGCACACCCTCTCAGTATTGCAAGCCTGAAGGGGAGCTCCTCCTCAAAGTCTGTACCCTAGGTGCCTTGCTAGCCTCATCTACCCCAGCCCTGCTACAAAAACAGAGATGTGGTAGTAGAAATATCCTAAGCCAAGAGGAAGAATCACACGCCATAGGTTTAGTGTCCTTTCTCAGGCAGATGCAGGGAAACCTGTGAGCTCTTAGGGGAGCACCAAATTCAGGGCACAATGTGGGAGAGACAGGGCAGTGCCTGCACAGAAGTTTCCGAATGAACTGCCAGGGGGATGAGGGGATGCAAAGAGAATGAAGAAAGAACGGAGGCCTGGGGATGGAAAAGAAGACTGTGAAGGGAAGGAGAGAAGACAGGAGGTGACAGGGGGTCTTTAATTGGTATTAAGTGGGCCTAGGTTACTATCAACACCTGGTGTACAGACACCAGTGCAAGCAGGCCCCTCAAGAAGCTATCATGAACTAAAAGACAACCCAGGGGCCTATATGTACAGGTCTGAGACCCAGTATTCACCAACTACAGGTTGTGTAAATGCCATACGCTAAGGTACCTTGCGGAGAAGGGCAATAAATCAAAGAGTCTGCCCTGGAGCATACTGAGTTTCTTTTTATTGACAAATTTTGTTTTGCATTGTTTACTTTTCCCTTGAAAATCACAGGATGTTATATCATAAGCAATAATAAAAGTTATTCAAAACAAAAAACCCTACATTTCTCTTTATAAATATTAGTGTATTAAATATTAGTGTGTTAGTGTATTAACAGCTCTATTGAGGTGTAACTAACATATACTAAACTGCAATAAACTGCATCAATTTAAATGGATAAGTTTTCAGATAGATACATGCCAGAAAAATCTCACCACAAGCAAGACAATTAACATTTCCACCTCTCATGCTCCTTTGCAATCCCTCCCTTTTTTCATTCCTCTTCACTATCCATCCTCAGACAGCCACTTATTTTCCTTCTATCAGTGATGATTAGTTTCTACTTTCTAGAGCCTTAAATAAGTAGAATCATACAGTATCTATTCTTTTTTTTTTTTTCTGGCTTCTGACATTCAGTATGATTATTCTGAATTTCATCCATGTTATTGCTTGTATCAGTAGTTCACTTCTTTTTACTGCTGAGTTGGATTTCATTGTACAGTTATGCCATAATTTATTTATCCATTCATCTGTTTATGGAAATTTGGGTTGTTTTCAGTTTGTGGCTATTAAAAATAAAGCTGTGCATGAGAATCCCCATTGTGGCATGCCTTCACTAACACTTGTGGTGGTTAAATCTTTTTCATTTTAGCCATCTTTATCAGTATGTAGCGATATCTCGTTGTGGTTTTATTTGCATTTCCATAATTACTAATTATTTTGACCATACTTTTATGTCTTTCTTTGTCTCTTATTTGGTTACATGTGTTTTCAAATCTTTCGCCTATTTTTGGGGGGGTTTATTGTCTTCCAATTATTGAGTTTTGAGAGTTATGTATATATTTGCAAACAAGTTCTTTATTAGTTATGCGATTTTTAAATATTTTCTTCTACTATATAGCTTCTTTTCACTCACTTGAAAGTGTCTTTTGAAGGCCAGAAGTAGCTAAGAAATGCTTGCTTAGCTATCTAAGAAGGCTTCTAAGAAGTATCTATGAAATACCTAAGAAATCGCTGCCTAACCCAAGGTCACAAAGAGTTTTATTCTGTGTTTTCTTTGAGGGAGAGGAGTGACCTCTGAAAACTCAAGGTGCTGAAAATCAAAAAGAATTTATTTTGTAGCCAGTTTGTTACTGCCATGAAATATATTTCAAGGTTTTAGCCTCCCAGATGGTGCTCTTTGGGATGAAAACAAATTGAAGCATTTGCCCAAGGAAAACAAAATTGACATGTTCAAATAATTTTGAAATTTCTTCTAAAGATTAGAATATATTAACTCAGTTATTATCTTGGACTCTGACTTCTTCTGTACCAGCGGATAACTGAAAGTTGAATATACATACTTCAGTAATGTAACTATCACTGAATGTTTTGTTTTGGGTTAAAATTTTGGGAACAGAAAACTCATACTAGATTTAATTCATTCATCCAACATATTTATGGATACTTACTATGCCAAGCACTGTACTAGGGGCTTTTATCCATTTTCATCTATAAATTTTCTTAGTTGATCTTTCTAATAACCGTGTGCTTTTGGCAAAAGAAACTTCATTTTTAAAGGTTAAAAGTTGTCAAATTCTCACTGTTAGTGAGAGAGAAGCCTCTGAGAATCTATAATCTAGTTGAATAGTCAAGTACCTTGACAACAACAATACCCTAAGATAAATACCATCATAGACATACATTAGCCTATGTGGCTCCCAGAGGGGATCTCTGGGAAGGCTTTTACAGAATGAATAGAATTTTGACAGGTAAGTACTGGGCTGTGATAAGGGGAGGAGGTAGAATAGAAAAAGTAGAGGGGAAATTTTTCACAGAGTCACATTGGCCAGAGAATGCCTGGTGTGGTCATGGAACAGCAAGTTGCTGTGATTTTTGGTAAGGGGATAGGATGGTAGGAGATGTCAGCATGTGACAGGTTTAGGGGCAAGAAGAGATATACTGTAGCAGGCAACAGGGAGTCAGCAAAAGATTTAGACCAGGAGAATGGCTACATCAGAACGGTGTTTTAAGAAATATTTTTGCTATCCTTAAATAATCTATGGCAGTCTGGGTAGAAGCAGGAAAGAGATTGGAGGCAGGGAAGCTGGGGGAGGCCATCTTGGTAATGCTGGCAGGACGTGGGCAGGACTGGGAACTAACCAGGGGAAAGGGAGAATTTCACTTTTCATACAAAATGTTCTCTCCTAAGCTCTTTTTGTACTCTTTCCTTGGGAAATAACAAAGAATCAGCTAACTGCTTGATTTGAAAGGATTTTTTACCTTTCGATTGATTGGCTTGTTCTTTATTTGGCAACTAAAAAGGGCCTCTTTTTGTGCAGCAGAAAGATATAACCCAAGACGCTCCAGAAAGTCAACTGAGTTATGATGTAAAGAATGGATGTGAGGGAGGCCAATTACTCCTCACCCAGGTACTGGAAAATAAGGAATGGACAAAGAACACTACTGATCAGTAGGAGATCTGGAAAGGATGGGATCAATCGAATTTGATTGGATGGGGTGCTTAATGATGACTCCCCAATTTTAAAACCAAGTGGCTAGAAAAATGGTGGTCTTTCTGTGGGAAATAATGATTTAGGAAGAGAGATAGTATGCTTATTTTAAATAGGTTGAATTGGAAGACGTTCCAATTCAAAAGATAGTCCAAACAATAGGACTTTCATGAGGAAATATCCAAAAGCTGTTCAAAGGCCAGAGATAGTATTCATAAAAGAAGAAAGGGCTGAAAATAATAGTCAAAAGTTGTCCACATGGAGATAAAGCCATGTGCGGTTGTCTATGCTGAGGGATAACATGGTGACAAATGGATGGTGACTAAGGGCAGACTTTTGAGGAAATACAGCAGGAGAAGAAGACCCATCCAGAGAGACAGAAAGGACATAAGGCAAGAGACGTAGAATATGTAGAACTTCAGGGGTAAATGGAAGACAGGCAGAATTGGTAAAATGCAGCAGACCTGTCAATGAGGATGTGGATGCAGGGCCTGTGTTTGGTGACAAAGGATCAATTCTTCTGGGCAGGCTTTCCACCTTCTCCCTCCTGCCCCACTCCAGGCCATCTGGGACTTTACTTTCTCTCTTGCTGCTTAACCTGATCAGAGATAGCATTGATAATGGGTTAGCCACCAGTTTACCCTTTAGATCAAATGTTCTCTAAAAGCAAGGACTGTGGGACATCATCCCACAAGGTGATACAGGATAGGGATTCGGGGAAAAATTAACATGCTCGCGGACGGAGCAGTGTCAGGAGAGTCAAACTGTAAGGTATTATGGAACAGGAAGATGGTAGGAAATGAAAGAAGCACCTGATCAGAGAAGGCAGGCAGGGAGTTATTAGAAGATTCCATTGAGAGAGAAGCAGAAAGAATACAATGTTTAATTATATGGTAAGAGAGAGTTGTCCATGTCCCTAAAGTGCAGTGAAAGCCAATGGAAAGGAGGGGATGACGATGCAAGAAGAGGCGATGGTTAACTACTGATGCAGTGAGTCTGAGAAAGGACTGGTAAACACAAAGGTGGGGTTAACCACTGACTGAGGGCAGGGTATGAGAGAAGGTGCAGAGAAATGTAGAGGTGAGAGGTAGGCATAGTGAACGGAATGGACTATGAAAAAAGGAAGCCACAGCCTAATGGGAAACAAACAAGAAACCCCACCAACCTTGAAGTTCCGATACTGCCATTTTATCAATTGTGTGACCTGTGGCAAGTGACTTAACATTTTTTTAATGCCTCAACTTCCCTTTTGGTAAAAATGGGGGAGCTAACTTCCAACTCCAAAACCAGGTGCCATTGTCCCACTTACTTGCAAGTGCCTTCTTAGATGTTTCTCTGTTTTTGTTTTAACGTTTCCCTTTCTGGGCAGAGGAGCTTGAAGATGGGCTGGATCTTATTAGCAAAGCAGGAGGGTGGGTCATCTGTGTACGGAGACAGTGATGTCATAAGCCTGAGAGATCACGAAGAGGTTTTAGCAGTGCTGGGCATAGGCTAGAGAAATTAACACAACGTGAATAAAGATTTGCAGGCACCAGTGAGGACCCAAGGGAGATTAGGGAGCAGGGAGGCCTGATAGAAGAGGAATCAGGCCCCTAGCTGCAAAAGTGTGGGGAGGTGTGCTACAAACTTCGTTTTATTTTTATTTATTTTTTGAGACAGGATCTCGCTCTGTTACCCAGGCTGGAGTGTAGTCGCGTGATCTCGGCTCATTGCAGCCTCGACCTCCCAGGCTCAAGCGATCCTCCCACCTCAGCCTCCGGAGTAGCTGGGACAACAGGCCCGCGTCACCATGCCCGACTAATTTTTGTATATTTAGTAGAGACGCGTTTTCGCTATGTTGCCCAGGCTGGTCTCGAACTCCTAGGCTCAAAAGATCCTCCCGCCTCGGCCTCTTAAAGTGCTGGGATTATAAGCATTAGCCACTGCGCCCGGCACAAGCTTCGTGTCTGAACCTGGCTCACCGGTGGGCGTTGAGCGGAGCCCACCCTGGAATCCACTTATCTCGGGAGGTTTGGGGATGGGCTTCAGCGAGTTCGGAGGCCCCAGAAATCGCCCAGATGCACTAATTTCCAGAAGGCTTGCAAGGGGGTCTCAACACAAAGATTAGGAAGCTGTAACCAGAGTTTGGTAAGCCCACCGGGAACGCGAGCCGCCTCCCAGCCTTGCGCCCTGACGCGCTCTAGCAGTGCTGCAGAAACTTCAGGAACTTCGTTTTCATCTCTTCCCCAACGCACGACCTCGGGCTTTTTCTTTTTGTAAACTGCCAAGTGTGGAGAGGCCCCGCCCTTCCGCGCCCAGCCGCGGGGCCGCCCCTGCCTCCTCCCCGGTACTCCTTCCCGGACGGCGCTGGAAGCCCTGGCGGCGGCGGCCCATGGGGCCCTTGGCGCTGCCCGCCTGGCTGCAGCCCAGGTAGGGCGCTCGGCCGAATCCCGAGGGGAGGGGGCGCGGGTGGAGGGCTTGGGGGCGGGAGCTCCCCTCTGCGGCGGGCGGGCGGGCGGCACCGGTCAGCAAGGCGCAGCGCTACCATGCCCAGGCACCCCTTGGAGCTCATGCAGGTATTTGCTAACTTACCCCTCTTGACCACCCTAGGAAGCAGGCTCTGTTATTTTCTCCATTTTACAGTTGAAGAAATGGGAAGGACAGCTGCATGGCTACCCCTGCCCTTGTGAGCCCTTTGCTAGTACTTCCCTCCCCCACCAGGAGCCTTCTCTTGACTTTCTCAGACGCAGAGTTGCGGGGTGATTTTTAGATCTAACAGCCGTGGAAACACCTATCACACATATAGATTTCAGGGCCTAGTTCCGGGGGGGGAACAGATTCAGTCATATAGCGGTAGGGCCTGGGGGTGCATATGTTTAACCCACAAGCCAGGTAATTCTGATACAAGCTGAAGGAGGATTTCCTCTTCCCAAACCCTTTAGCAGTTCCTGCCTTTATGTGTGTGTGTGTAGGGGGGGGTGTCCCCAAATAAAATCATTCTGCCTCCCAGCTTATTTTCCTTGTTTCTAGGAGGTTTCACATCTTCAAGGAGGAGTAAATCTTGACCACACTGGCAGGGCCACTCCCATCACTCTTCTGAACTCCCAGGGAACATTTCAAACAAGTGCTTTTCCTAACTCCCTCAAACCATGTATCTGTCAATCTTCTTAGTCATCTGCCCAGCAACTCACAACACATTGTTAAACCCAGCTTGACTTCCCTTTTCTGGTATGAGCAACTAAACTGCTTTCGATGTGTATCTGATGAAGGAAACTATCTACCCTTGCAAAATGTTAATAGGCAGTGGCAAGATGTTAATACTAACCTCAATCACATAATGTGTTCAAAAGTCAGGTGTGTCCAATTACTGAATTACCCAACATTTGGATTGCTCCCATCCCTACCCCCCTTCAGAACTAAAACACTGTGTCTCAAGTTCCGCACTTAGCAAGCTGAGCTACTGGAACACATAGTGACATGTCAACCACTCTGCACACATGGATTTTTTGTTGTTGTTGTTTTGTTTTTTATTTATTTTTGAGAACAGAGTCTTGATCTGTCGCCCAGGCTGGAGTGCAGTGGCACTGTCTCGGTTCATTGCAGCCTCTGCCTCCCAGGTTCAAGTGATTGTCCTGCCTCAGCCTCCCGAGTAGCTAGGTAGCTGGGATTACAGGCATACACTACCACATCCGGCTTTTTTTATTTTTTATTTTTTTGTAAGTTGCCATGTTGGCCAGGCTGGTCTTGAACTTCTGGCCTCAAGTGATCCAACCCGCCTTGGCCTCCCAAAGTGCTGGGATTACATGCGTGAGCCACCGCACCCAGCCTGTTTTGTTTTTTTAAAGAATATTCAAAGTCGCCTTCGCAGTGGTGTCTTTTATTCCTTGGTGAGCAGCAAGATTAGAACTTTATCAAAGATGAAAGCAGATTTTGAAAAAGCACTATATTTGGTTTTAAGCAAACTCACTATACAGATGGTCCATGACTCACAATTTTTTAAACTTTGTGATGGTGTGAAAATGATATGTATTCATTAGAAACCGTACTTCAAATTTTGGATTTTAATCTTTCCCCAGGCTAGCGATGTGCAGGTATGATGCCCTTTCATGATGCTGGGCCGCAGCATCAGGCCACAGCTCCCAGTTGGCCGCATGATCAGGAAGGTAAACAACCAGTACTCCACAGTGCACTGTGTTGCCAGATGATTCCGCCCAACTGTAAGCTAATGTAGGTGTTCTGAGCAAGTTTAAGGTAGACTAGGCTAAGCTGTGATGTTCTGTAGATCAGTTGTATTACATGCATTTTCAACTTATGATATTTTCAGTTTATGATATTTTCAGCTGATGGGGTGTACCAGGACGTAACTTCATCATAAGTGAAGAAGCATCTGTACTTACTTTAGCAGGTAGTGTAGGCTATGGCTCCCTTCAAAATCTGGTATGTACTTGGGGGTAACCAGATAAAAGACTGATATGGAACAGTTTTCTTTTGCTTTCTCAGGTTGGCCAGTACATTAAAGGATATGTGTACAGTGATGAAAGGATGATTATAAAGAAGTGTTTAATGGTATTTTCCTGTATTTATAGGTATAGGAAGAATGCATATCTTTTCATCTATTACTTAATCCAGTTCTGTGGCCACTCTTGGATATTTACAAATATGACAGTCAGATTCTTTTCATTTGGAAAAGGTAAAACTCCAAAACAGTTTTTTTATTTTTACTTTTTAATCCTTGTTTTCACCTCACCCTGCTTATATTAAATTTCTACACACCTCAACCTTCTAACATCCTTCTCTAAAATTTGTATTTTTCAGCAACCGTGTTTATTGCAAAACCTTCTTGGGGAAGGGGGAAGGTGGGATAAGTAAGGGAAAGGGATTTGGCTTCCCCCTGAGTAGGCAGTTTGCCTGAAAAAAGAGATGGATGGCACTGGGGTGGTATCATTTCATTGTTCCTTTTCCATTCTGTACCAAACCTTAGCAGATTTCTAGTGTTTTGAGGAAATCTTAGCATAACATTTTATGCAGAGAAATCAGGAATGAATCAAATTCTTCCAGTGTTTGTATTATTCCCCAGGTTTGAAGTAACTGGAGGCTACTAGTAAGTGAAATACAAATTTTATATTCCCCAAGCCTCTATTTGGTCCCTTTAAGAAGTAATATGTAAATGACATACTCTGTAGAGGGCTAACCACTTATATAGGAGTCAGCATTAATGGTTTAAGTCATAAACTTCCTCTAGTTTCCTGAAAAGTAAAGTCACTGTTGGGTGACTAAATGACTATCAAAATAACATTCTCTTCATGTTCCATCCGCACGTGGGTAAGTGTCCTCACAGTTTACAACTGTTGAATGACTTGACAATCTAAGCAACTGCTGGCTTCAGCTAAAAACAAATGTTTAGAATGTAGCTGGGAAAAGTCATGCTGTGCTCATCATTTCAGACGTGTGTATCGTAAGGAAGTTATTCTACTTGCAAGGTCCCATAAGCTATTTTATGTTGCTTTTTCTTACTGAAAATCTACAGATATATTCTCGCCTTTGTTAAGGACCTCCAAAGATATAACCTAAAGCTTGAGTTTCAACTACAAATGTTGAGAGTTTTCAAGCACAGAAAAACACAGGTGATGGGAAAACTTGGTTTATGTTTTTATTAAAAAGCCATCACTTCTAGCCCTTTGAGGTTTGCTGAGGCAGTGCAGGCATATTACATGTCATTGGCAACACAAGCCATGGACTGTCTTATGCTGTCTCACCTTTCCAGTGAGAAAAGTTGCCTTAGCGAGTATTTCTTTTTCTTTTCTTTCTTTTCTTTTTTTTTTCTTTTGAGATGGAGTTTCCCTCTTGTCGCGCAGGCCGGAGTGCAATGGTACGATGTCACCTCACTGCAACCTCTGTCTGCCAGGTTCAAGTGATTCTCCTGCCTCAGCTCCCTGAGTAGCTGGGATTACAGGTGCCTGCCACCATGGCTGGCTAATTTTTGTATTTTCAGTAGACACGGGTTTTCACCACATTGGCCAGGCTGGTATTGAACTCCTGACCTAAGGTGATCCGCCCACCTCAGCCTCCCAAAGTGCTGGGATTACGGGCGTGAGCCACTGTGCCTGGCTCGGCGCATTTCTTTCTCAGTTATTATCCTGCCATTACAATTGTAGAAGCTACTTATTATTAAAGAAACACAACCGATTCATTCAGGAGACAGACTGAAAACAACTAAGTGTGGCTTCAGTACAATTTTTGAATCAATGTATAAATTATGTAAGTAGCTCAACAGAAACCTGAAACCCTGAACATGTTAGACCTGCTGCCTTCTTCCTTCACAGAGCTGTGTAATTCATAATGCTCTGGTACAGCAAGTGCAGGGCAGTGGATAAGAGCATGGACTGTGTGCTTCAGGAACCATCTCTGAAATGGGGATGATTATAATAGTGTCCATCTTGTGGAGCTGCTGAGAAGAGAAAACCTTACTGCTCAATAAATTATTATTGTGTGAAACATCACTGGGCAGTAAAGAGAGCAAAATCTTCCCTACGAGTTCCTAAACATGGCAGGATTTCATTTTAAAACTTAAAGCAACACATTTATTCTGTGTGGAGGAACATTTGTTTCCCTTCCATTTCAGCTGCAAGTGCACAGTATTTCATTTGAACCCTCTGCAATGCAAACCCCAAAAGTCCTGATCAGAGGCCCAAGTTCCAGTGTTTAACAAAATCCAGAAAAGCACTAACCAAATATGTATAGAAACAAAATCCTAGATACATATGTTATTTGATATCATGGCATTATTAGTGTCATTTCCATAAAGTTTCTTCAAAATCATTTTTTTCTCATCTTTGTCATTTTCTTGTCAAAGAAGCTGTGAGCACATAGTGTCTTTAACAAGCTCACTTCTATTTACATTTGAGGTGGTCTAGATTCTAGGAGGTTACTCTTATGTGGGGATTGCTTTATAATCTTATAAGTGGGGAATAAACGCTACATGTATGTTTGGCCATGAAATCTTTCTCAAGTTTCGATTTCTTTTTGGAACAGGAACAATTAAAATACACTACAGTATGAAGTGCGTTTTTTCTTTGCATTGTATTGTTAATAACTTAGTAGCCTACTTAAGGAATTTTTCACATGTACAATGAAAAAGGAAGTGAATAATCTCCATTTGATTTCAAAGTGCTGCATAAATTTGGGTTATAATCCAGTTTTTTCTTACTATATCTGCATTTTTAACCCACGGGACACAGATTCAATGGTTGACACTTTTTATGCTATTGGACTTGTGATGCGACTTTGCCAATCTGTATCTCTCCTGGAACTGCTGCACATATATGTTGGCATTGAGTCAAACCATCTTCTCCCAAGGTTTTTGCAGGTAGGTTTGAATCACATTATTATTATAGAATCTGTTTCATATTTGCATTTTTTCTATTTACAGCTTCTCTTGACTTTATGGCAGTTAGAAAGCCAACCCTTGTCTTAGGTCACTGATAAGGAGAATTAATTTCATGGAAGGACAACCTTATTGTAAAACTGCCCAATTAGAATAACCAGTTGGAAACATTGAGGGCAGTGATGCTTGCTGATCTTGCAGCACTGCGTTGGTCCTATCCTGGAAGGAGATTTCGCAGCCACTTGCTCCCCTCACTATGTCACTGCCTGGGGTAGTAGAAGACAATGATAAGGCATAGGACTGGAGACTTAAGTTTGAAGCCTGGCTTTTCTGCTTACCACTATGGGATCATACCACCCACAACCATTGGGCTGTTGAGGGAAAGGACACCACAAATAATACCTGGCAAAGAGTAGATGATTAAAAAACAAAAAGCTTCCTTCATCTACATCCAGAAAATAGAGTACTCCTAGGCCATTTCTTGCTCATTCCCTCTTTTTTACTAAACATCAATGGAAAGAAGAGATCATTTGTGTTTATCTAGTACAGCATCTAAGCATAGACTTGGGGAACACACAGACCTGGATTCAAATCCCAGTTCTACTTTGCACTAGTTGTATACATTTAAACAAGCCATTTAATCATTCTGAACTTCATTTTCTCATGTGATATGAAAATAACATGTATCTTATGAAGTAATTGAGAAAATGGATAAGTTCCTGGCACTTAGTTAAGAATACAATACTCGGTAGCTATTATTACTATTTTTTTTAACTATTCTTTTTTCCCTCTTCCATGCCTCTAGCCCTAGATTACCATGTTCTTTGTAAAGACAGGTTGAAGGAAGATGGGAAATTTACTAGTAGTGACTCCATGTAGAAAATCATTGCTGGATAAAGGCAAAAAAATAAAAATAAAGATTTTCTGTAGACTTTATATAGTTCATATAGTTGTCCCTTTCTTATGGGACAGTAAAGATTAGGCAACTATAAGAACACACGTTTAAAGTCTACAGAAATAGGTATCCACATGAGTATAATTTTAGGTATCCTCAAAATAAATTTGAAAAATTGATAATTTTGACAATTTCACATTGTAAAAATAATGAAAATGTCAGAATTTTATGTTGTTGCCAGCACCTAGCAAAGTGCTTAGAATGTAAATGTACACTTTAAATTTTTGTTAAATGAAAGAGTGGCATAGATCCTTATATTAAAATTTGTCTAAAATATCATGAAAGCTTAAAAGATATATATAGTATAATCCCAAGGAGCCTTTTAAGAACTGAGCATTACAAGTTTATGGAATATTTTAAATTTTGCTTATTAAGTAACAGTAGGGAAATAGTATCCATTAGGATAAAGACATTTAAAATGTTGAAATATCAAATGTAAAATAAAAGTTAGGGTAATGGTGTATAAACTAATAACGTAGTAGTCAGTTAACTAGCTAAGACCTAGATGGAATTCCCTTTAATATAGTTCCTTACAAAATAAATGGGGATACAGATCTGTCCCAACAGCACCATAGTACCTGGGAGCAAGATTTATTGGTGTTTATTACTTATTTACAATGTGGTGTACTTTGAAACAACCAAAATCCATATAGTACCAGCATCCCATAATGCTAATCTTGGAAAATAGAATTAACAACTAACGTTAAATAAAAGTTGTGTTCTATTACCTGGAATGATTTTGCTTGGACTATGACTAAATTCATCTAAAATCTCAGTTACGTTTTCTATTGGTATTTTTTAAAGGACTTTTTACTTTTTTAGGCTAAGTGGCTGCTATTAGTTTCATGGTAAACATTTTCAAAATTAAGAGTAGTGTTATTTAATTATTGCCAGTGTAAAGAATGTACCTAGAGGGAATAGATAATTTTGTAAGGAAGAAAACTCACTGAGCACCTTGAATGTGCCTAGACAATGTGCACATATGTGCTTTACAAAATTAGGCTTGTTTAGTAATAGAAATCATTATATAACTTAGAAACCTGATTTCTTGGAGTTCCAGGAATTTCAGAATATACACCTGAGTTTAACCACTGCTAATTAAAACTTTAATGGCTTACAGAAATATAACTGTAATCAAAGAACCAAATCTTGGTTTGGCAATTTAAACATAGTGGCAAATATACATTGACACCTTTTATTCAAAGGCGAGTTTGCAAAATCTGATGTTAGCGGAGTACAAATGATTTTTAAGTCTTCAGTTACTGGGAGAGATAAGTCAGAGATCACTGTGTTAGGGAAGAAAATTATTCTCATCCTGAGCTGAGTATTATCAATTTTTGTTGTGATTGTTTGGCTTCCTCTTTTTATCTCTTTTGAGATTTTATTTGGCCCCTATTTCTTTTATTAATTTATCATCCTTTTTGTGGTTCCCACAGTGGAAATGGTGTTGGATAAAGGTTCAGAAACATGCCGTTGTGCCCAAAGTTTCATTTTCTCCCTCCTTCCTATATTAGAGTTATTTAGACAATTAGAATTACCTCATTATGGGATGGCACTGAGGCCCCTGCTTTAAAATAATGAAACAAAACTCTCAGATTGTGTAATCATTCTTGGTTTTCCTGTTTCCCCATTTTTAAATGAAGAAACTGTAGTTAAGAGAGTGGCTGCTTTTAAGTAAGCTAAAAAACCATGTCAATACAGTTGTGATGTGATTTTGATAATACTTTCAAGAGATTGTTAAGTGGGCCAGGCGCAGTGGCTCACGCCTGTAATCCCAGCACTTTGGGAGGCCAAGGCGGTCGGATCACGAGGTCAAGAGATCGAGACCATCCTGGCCAACATGGTGAAACCCTGTCTCTACTAAAAATACAAAAAAATTAGCTAGACGTGGTGGCGCACGCCTGTGATCCCAGCTACTCGGGAGGCTGAGG
The DNA here is from genome assembly GCF_028885655.2 of Pongo abelii. Taxonomy (NCBI): domain Eukaryota; kingdom Metazoa; phylum Chordata; class Mammalia; order Primates; family Hominidae; genus Pongo; species Pongo abelii. The sequence continues at coordinate 37,133,992 of NC_071998.2, forward strand.
CAGGAGAATCACTTGAACCCTGGAGGCAGAGGTTACAGCGAGCCAAGATCGTGCCACTGCACTTCAGCCTGTGTGACGGAGCAAGACTCTGTCTCAAAAAAAAAAAAAAAAAAAAAAAAAAGATTGTTAAGTGACAGCTGAATTCTTCCTGGGGGGAGCTGGTCCTCCACAATATCTAGAGAACTAATTCCAACCAATAGTAGGAACTGATTAGCTAGTTGAGCAACTGGCATTACACATATTAAGTAGTGGTGGTGTGTCCACAGGGGATAGGTTTGTTTTTGTTCTGCGTTTCTGTTTCTTGTGCTTTTGTTTCTTGTGCATTTATTTTTAATTTTTTAAATTATACTTTAAGTTCTAGGGTACATGTGCACAGTGTGCAGGTTTGTTACATGTGTATACATGTGCCATGTTGGTTTGCTGCACCCATTAACTCATCATTTATATTAGGTATATCTCCTAATGCTATTCCTCCCCCCTCCCCCGACCCCACAACTGGCCCTGGTGTGTGATGTTCCCCATCCTGTGTTCAAGTGTTCTCATTGTTCAGTTCCCACCTAGGTGTTCAGAACATGTGGTGTTTGGTTTTCTGTCCTTGCAATAGTTTGCTCAGAATGATGGTTTCCAGCTTCATCCATGTTCCCGCAAAGGACATGAACTCATCATTTTTTATGGCTGCATAGTATTCCATGGTGTATATGTGCCACATTTTCTTAATCCAGTCTATCACTGATGGGCATTTGGGTTGGTTCCAAGTCTTTGCTATTGTGAATAGTGCCGCAATAAACATACATGTGCATGTGTCTTTATAGTAGCATGATTTATAATCCTTTGGGTATATACCCAGTAATGGGATGGCTGGGTCAAGTGGTATTTCTATTTCTAGATCCTTGAGGAATCGCCACACTGTCTTCCACAATGGTTGAACTAGTTTACAGTCCCACCAACAGTGTAAAAGTGTTCCTATTTCTCCACATCCTCTCTAGCACCTGTCATTTCCTGACTTTTTAATGATCACTATTCTAACTGGTGTGAGATGGTATCTCATTGTGGTTTTGATTTGCATTTCTCTGATGGCCAGTGATGATGAGCATTTTTTCATGTGTCTGTTGGCTGCATAAATGTGTTCTTTTGAGAAGTATCCACTCATATCCTTCACCTACTTTTTGATGGGGTTGTTTGATTTTTTTTTCCTGTAAATTTGTTCTTTGTAGATTCTGGGTATTAGCCCTTTGTCAGATGGGTAGATAGTAAAAATTTTCTCCCATTCTGTAGGTTGCCTGTTCACTCTGACGGTAGTTTCTTTTGCTGTGCAGAAGCTCTTTAGTTTAATTAGATCCCATTTGTCTATTTTGGCTTTTGTTGCCATTGCTTTTGGCGTTTTAGTCATGAAGTCCTTGCCCATGCCTATGTCCTGAATGGTATTGCCTAGGTTTTCTTCTAGGGTTTTTATGGTTTTAGGTCATACGTTTCAGTCTTTAATACATCGTGAATTAATTTTTGTATAAAGTGTAAGGAAGGGATCCAGTTTCAGCTACTTATGGCTAGCCAGTTTTCCCAGCACCATTTATTAAATAGGGAATCCTTTCCCCATTTCTTGTTTTTGTCAGGTTTGTCAAAGATCAGATGGTTGTAGATGTGTGGTATTACTTCTGAGGGCTCTGTTCTGTTCCATTGGTCTATATCTCTGTTTTGGTACCAGTACCATGCTGTTTTGGTTACTGTAGCCTTGTAGTATAGTTTGAAGTCAGGTAGCATGATGCCTCCAGCTTTGTTCTTTTGGCTTAGGATTGTCTTGGCAATGCGAGCTCTTTTTTTGGTTCCATATGAACTTTAAAGTAGTTTTTTCCAATTCTGTGAAGAAAGTCATTGGTAGCTTGATGGGGATGGCATTGAATCTATAAATTACCTTGGGCAGTATGGCCATTTTCATGATATTGATTCTTCCTATCCATGAGCATGGAATGTTCTTCCATTTGTTTGTGTCCTCTTTTATTTCGTTGAGCAGTGGTTTGTAGTTCTCCTTGAAGAGGTCCTTCACATCCCTTGTAAGTTGGATTCCTAGGTATTTTATTCTCTTTGAAGCAATTGTGAATGGGAGTTCACTCACGATTTGGCTCTCTGTTTGTCTGTTATTGGTGTATAAGAATGCTTGTGATTTTTGTACATTGATTTTGTATCCTGAGACTTTGCTGAAGTTGCTTATCAGCTTAAGGAGATTTTGGGCTGAGACAATGGGATTTTCTAGATATACAATCATGTCATCTGCAAACAGGGACAATTTGACTTCCTCTTTTCCTAATTGAATACCCTTTATTTCTTTCTCCTTCCTGATTGCCCTGGCCAGAACTTCCACCACTATGTCGAATAGGAGTGGTGAGAGACGGCATCCCTGTCTTGTGCCAGTTTTCATAGGGAATGCTTCCAGTTTCTGCCCATTCAGTATGATAATTGGCTGTGGGCTTGTCATAGATAGCTCTTATTATTTTGAGATACGTCCCATCGATACCTAATTTATTGAGAATTTTTAGCATGAAGGGCTGTTGAATTTTGTCAAAGGCCTTTTCTGCGTCTATTGAGATAATCATGTGGTTTTTGTCTTTGGTTCTCTTTATATGATGGATTACGTTTATTCATTTGTGTATGTTGAACCAGCCTTGCATCCCAGGGATGAAGCCAACTTGATCATGGGGGATAAGCTTTTTGATGTGCTGCTGGATTCGGTTTGCCCTGTGCATTTTTAAATGTTTTACACACACATCTTTATTTTGACACCTAGGGAGAAACCATTATGAATTTCTAAAATTACATATGAAAGGAAAGGAAAAAACCCATTGACTAAAAGAAATAATCATTTAACTGACATATTTTACTTTTTATACACTTAGAGGAAAAGGGCAAAACCACAGCGTAGCTATTTATAGACTTCCAATTTTTGAAATAATTACACGACAATAAAAATCATATAAGAAAATATAGTAAACTTTGATACTTTTACTTTTTAAAATGCAAAGTTAAAATGGTCCAAAAGAAGCATAAAAGAAATGATAATATAAATCAAAACTAGGTATCTCTCTTCTCCAATCCCCTCCTCCGAAATGAGCTTGCATACTTTATTAGCTTAGAAAAAAATGTTGAATTGGAAAACTAGTTGATTTCCGTAAATTTAATCAAAACAACTTGACTTTTATAGTACAGAAACACTGTCAACCCTGAAATGTTGATTTTGAGGGGCTTTGTTCAGTTTGCTTGTACAGAAGCCTGAGAGGGAGATTTTTATTCATACTGCTTTAGGATGTTTCAACTCAAGAAGAGGGGAAAATAGCCAACACTAACCTTTGTGTCATAACATTAGACTGATATCCCCTATAGGAAACCCGATTACTCCATCACTTTTTGAGAAATGCTTTAAATGCCAATATTTCATTTGTAATTGAATTAAAATGATTCAATTACACATCCTTCCCTCTGTGTCATAACAAACACTCCTGCACTATTAATTTTACATTTTTACTCAATTTTTAAAATTTCTCAACCAAAACACTAAAAACTAATACTCCTAAATTATTGTGCTTACAGAGATTCCATTTATGAACCCAAATCACATAAACTGTTTCTGTATTTGCCAGTAACACTTCTATTTCTGATGAGGGCAAGCAGGGATCTGTTTGTCAAAAATCCCTCTAAAGATTTCACGGTCACATACTCTTAAGAGAACAAATATGAAGGAATTCCCAAAGGAATTCCTTTTTGCCTTTTAGGCAAAAAGCCAGATTTTACCCTAATTTATTTTTAGCTATGAAGCAGGTGCTTATTTGCATTGCTAGACTAAATAATCTGACTTTATTAAAATCACATTTTTGAGCTTGGAATAGGCTTATATTGTTAGAGAAGAAACTACCAAAGATAGTGTTGAGTTGTAACATTCTCAAAATTTTGAAGCCTCCTGAGGGTGAATTACATGTCCAGTTCACTCTGTAGGTAAGATTTTAGAATCTTCCTGTTTTTCACATTTGATCCATGTGTGATAAGTATAAAGCTATCTTTCTAGTGTAATTTTACAGATGCTGAGATTGAATTTTTTTAATTCACAGATAGTCATTATCTACATAGAAAAATGTTTTCCTGTAAATACACTGTAAATCACTACATTAAAGTATATTTAAATATTTATTTTCCTAATCATAGCTTACATTTATTTGGGCGTTTATGTGTGTCAAACACTTTTCTTAGTTCTTTACATGTATTAACTTATTTAATCTTTACAACAACCTTTTCCTGTATATAATAATTACTGTGTAACAATAGATGCTAATTATTATCTCTGGTATAATTACTTAACACAGAAGTAAATTATGCAAGGTCACATAGGTTTTGTATATTGTAGCAGACATTTAAGCTCTTTGGCTCTTGAGCTCTCAACTATTATGCTACATTTGTTTAGTGTTCCACCAAGTATAATATAAATATCATGAAGGCAGGGGCTTGGTCTTGTTCACAGCTATATCCCCTGGGACCCAGAACAGTGCACTCAATAATTATCTATTGAATGATGAATAAATAAAGAAACAAATATAATTATTTAAATGCATTTTTCTTATAGAAGCATGTAATTGGTAGTTTTTGAATATATAAAGATAGATTTCTGAAGTTCTCAGAAAAGTTCAGAGGATTGAGAGTTTAGATTTCCATTTTAGTAAAATAGTAGTCTTTTAGACTAAAACTAATTTTAAGATTCTAGAAATTTTCCCTGTAGTTAAAGTATCATTTTTACCCTCCCATAGCTTATAAATCAAGTGCTACCTGCCATTTGTAAAGTAACAACTTAGTTTCAATTTTTGCTCAACCTGGAGTTTAGGATTCCCAAATAGAACATAAAAATGCCCAGCATTTTTATTATATAGTTATCACACTTTTGAGTAGATGACATTATCACTATGTTTAATTTAACCCAAGTTGTAGGATATTTACTATACCTTTTACTCTACCTGTTTGAGTTGTACTAAATAAGACCATTCTCTAGTAATTTGTCATATTTTCACAGGATTTGTTAAAAATGACAAAGGGCTAAATTCTTCCAAGTGTCAAGCTCTAAATAACTGGTCAAATGGTCATATTAAAGAAGACTGATAAATATTAAAAGCCTTTTCTTCAAAATTGTTTTGGTGTTAAGAAAATCAAGGAGGCTTCTGTTTTAAGGCTTAATTTTTAAGGAGAAGCTTTTTTAAAGAATAGGCTATAATCTGGATACTAGGTGATGGAGTAACTCATATCAAGTAACAATGGTGAAAGAGTCTTAATATTTCAGGAATTTGAAGTCGTATTGTCTAGATATTGATTCCAGACTTGTAGGTAAGTCACTTTCAGTTGGTAAAATGCATGTCTTTTGTAAAACGCCTATAACAATAATAGCACCTACTTCTTAGGGTCATTATGGAGATAAAATGAGATGGTGTATATTTGGAACCTGGCACAAGGTAAACAATAAATATTAGCTTTATTTCAATTTAAGAACATCTCTGCCTAAATTTCCCCATTGTATTGCCGTTGAATGGTCAAGTTAGAGTTGAATAACCATCAGATGATTTGTTAACTAATTTGATTGACACCGAATATAGAGGGAGTCTTCACTCGTGTGTATGTGTGTTGTGGTTTGGTTTGGGGGTCCATCCTCTTGCTGCTTTCTGTGCAGCTGGGATTTCATCGCTACCTTGCCACAGGCAGTGAAGTGATGATTTTCAACAGGGTGAGTTTCATCATGCAGCTCCAGTCTCTCCCTTTTAGGAGATTTTCCCCTCTGTCCTCTTCAATTAAGGGATGACCTGACATCATGGATAGCTTACAACTCTGGAAACCAGGAGACTTCGGATATATATATGTTTTCAGGTCTGTTCCCAAATTCCTTATTTCCAAAAAGGTGGGGCTGGGCTAGTATCAGAATGTTTTATCTAGAGGAGACCCTATAGATCATCTTATTGAAAGGTGTCTAAGTTTTTTGAGTAGTCAGCCATGTAATTAGAAATCTGTATTTTATTCATGTACCCATTCATGTATGTGTATCTCCTGAGATTTCTAGCAAAAACTAGAAGGTTTTCCTAATAACCAAGCACTGATCAAATGTAAGAGAGGTAGAGCCTAAGAACTTATTTGCTGCTATGATCGTGTATCTGAAGGCTGAAAGGTGTCATGACATCAGGGTTGAATTGTTCAGTAATTATAATTGCAGTTCAGTAGAAATTATAGAAATTAAATCAATAGAGTATTATATTGTGAAGAAAGACTGAAAAAAGAAAAACAGCTATGTAGATAGCTTCCATGGTTTGACTAAGGTTTGAATCATATCTAATTCCCCTTAGCCAAGCATAGACCCTCTTGACTCACCACTGTAGTCATGTCGTAAACATGCCAATATAGCTTATACACGTGGATTTCTGATCACGTGGCCCACTGTTGGCAAATCTTGGATTTCTTGGCACTCGGTGATTTTCCAGGACTAGCAGCCTATAAATGCTAAGTCACAGGTTATCCCAGTCTTTTCTCCTTGATCCACTTTAAAAATAAAGAAAAATATAAATAATTCCCCTCTTTACTGCGAATTTGACTGTTCAATCTTAAGTATATTTTCCTTTGACCATTAAGAGCAAGTAAAACATTCTATTAAAAACACACAAAATACAGAATGTACAGGATATATTAATATAACATAAGAAGGCACTTTATATTTAGGTTGGGAAAAAGGAATGTATTTTTTTATTTTTTGAGGCTAGTAATTGGGGCTAAGCCAAAAATGTGTGAAGTCTCAATGATTTGTAAATGCTGACTTGGAATATATTGAATTCTTTTCATTTTCCGCTAGCTTATAAGGGTTAGGATTATATTACTCCCCTACCAAAAAAAAAGAAAAAAAAAAGCTACAAGTTTCTCTATTGGATGGAACTGAAATTTCTCAGCCTGTCATTCAAAACCCTTCACAACCCAGCTCCAAACATGTTTTCAATTTCATCTCCTTTTATTCCCTTCTATGCACCCTCCCCTCTAGCCCCCCAGTGGTTCACATTACTCCCCTAGGAACCCTACATTTTCATACCTCTGCCTCTTTGCTCAGGCTGCTCCCTTTGCCTAGGATGCCTTCTCTTATACCCAGTCTACCTGACAAACTCTTATTCATTTTTTAAGATCCAACTTGGATGAAATGAAATGTAGCATGTCTTCATTAATCTCTTTGCATTCTTTCTCCAGGCAGAAAGTATCTCGCTCACCTGTGCTCCCATATCTAGCACACACTGTGCTGGCTATTGTTCAGTTCTCCCACCACTGCTACCCTCTCTGGAGCAAAGACTGTGTTTTCATTTTGGCATCTGACACACAGTGGACACTCAGTAAAGCCTTGTCAAAGTGACTAGAAATTCCTGTGGCAAGAAGCAGGGAAATATCCTGATTCACATAAAATATATGTCATTTTTTCATTCATTATATATTATTTGTAAAATATAGACAAATGAGGAACTGAAATTCAGCCATAACCCTACTCTCTCAGAGGGAGGCATTGTTAACAGTTTAGTATACATATTTCCAGCTAAAGAATACTTTTGAAAGGAGATCTGGTTTTTAAAATTAGAAAATTACCTACATAGCCTAATAGATGTCCTAATTTCTGACTTTGCTGTTTCTTTGTTAGCTCACAGAAAGAATAATCATCCTTTTTGTGGTGATCACCAGTCAAGAGGAAGTCCAAGAGAAATATGTGGTGTGTGTTTTATTCATCTTTTGGAATCTATTGGATATGGTCAGGTAAGAAGGCAAAATAATCTCTTAAAACAAGGCTAAATTGCTTTCTGCAGTGAAACCAGTACTAGCAGTAACCAGAGGTTACTTGGTACGAGAGAGGAAAACATATCCCCTTTTCAAATTATTTTATCTTGATATGGAAATGTATTTTTAGTGTTCTCCATAATGGGCATATCAAAGATAATGAAAACCTACCGGGGTATTACAAGAGTAAATCAGCACATTCAGGTTTCTGCAGAAGGCTTGGCGTAAAACCAACTTGGAATAACCCTCAGCTGTTTCCTAACAAAGGCATTCCTCACAATCGCTTTAGTATGGTTGCTTTAATAAGCAAAGCAGGTCTTTTATTATATCACCAGAATTTACAGTTAGTTTCTGTGCATTCAAGAATCTTTTAAATACAGGGCCTCTCAGGAAGAAAATGCACTCTCACATTCATTTACAATTCCAGTGGGTTCAAATGACTAACTTAAGTCCTTTTACTGCTAATTCTAAAACTTTGCAGTGAGATGTGCCTAGTCTTACCTCTACAAGTGGTGGTGTCAAACAGTCCCCTTTGCTCAGTGAGTGCTTATGCCTCACTCTGGGGAGGTGTCCTAACTGCTAGGTCAGCTTTCCCAAATAAGAACCGTCCCTCCTACTTGAGAGATCTGGATTTGAATAGGTAACAGAAGAGCCCTAGTTTGTTTTTTAGCCAAGGGTATGTAAATTTTTTTATTACATTGTCAATAACTTAACTGAATTAAAATATGTTTAAATAATAAATTGAGTCCTAGAGTGAATTAGAATGAAATCTTTTGTTGAAGTAAAATGAATTTAATTATGTATATAAATTAGTAATTTTTCATTTTTGAATTGATAGTTTAGTGGACTTGGGGCAAACTTCATGGACTTTTGTAGCCCATAACTTCTATTCATGAGACAATGGAACATCATTTGGGATTGAAGCTTTCTAGTATGTTACTCTTGGCTATACTTACTCTTTCAGTGTCAGAGAAGCTCAATAAATACATTGGAGAACAAAACAACATTTGCGCTGAAAGAAGTAGCATGCTGTCATAGGAAGATTTTTGGACATAGAGGTAGAAGATCTCTCTAGATGAAACCCACCTCCACTACTTACTTGCTAAGTGATGTTGGGCAAATCACTTAACCTTTCTTATTTTAATAACAGCTTTATTGAGATATAATTTATATACCATAAAATTCACCCTTTTAAAATACAAAATTTGTCAGTTTTAGTATGTCCAAAGAGATGTGCAATCGTCACTACTATCCTAGAACATTTTGATCACCCATAAAAGAAACCTTATACCCAATAGCAGTCACTCCCCCTGCCCTCTTTCCCTCAGCCCCTGAAAACCACGCTGTCTCTATGGATTGCCTATCCTGGAAATTTCATATAAATGGAGACATCCCATATGTGGCCTTTTGTGACAGGCTTCTTTTACTTAGCATAATGTTTTCAAGGTTCCTCTGTGTTGTGGCATGTGCAGTACTTCATTCCTTTTTGGGCTGAGTAAAATTCTATTGCATTGATTTACCACTTTCTGTGTATCCACTTATCAGTTGATGGACATTTGGCTGGTTTCTACTGTTTGGCCATGAGGAATATTGCCATGAACATCCATATACTAGCTTTTGTGTGCACATGTTTTCATTTCCCTTATACCTAGAGTGAAATTCCAAGGCACCTAACTTTTAGAAACTTTTTTTCCTCTGTAAAATGGGGGTAAACTTATCATCCCACCCTACCCTAGCATTATTTTTCCTAAGTAATGAGCAAGAGACTTCCTCAGCCTGAAAAAAGCATCTATGAAAAATCCATACTATCATGACAGTTAATGATGAAAGACTGATGCCTTCCTCCTAATATCCAGGAACAAGACAAGGGCATCCACACTTGCCACTTATATTCATCATTGTACTGGAAGTTCTATCCATGGCAATACGGCAGAACAGAAAACAAACAAAATGGTATAAAAGGCATCTATCCAGGCTGGAAAGCAACAAGTAAAACTATCTCTATTGGCAGATGACATCTTATACATAAAAAAATTATCAATATGTAAAAATGAATTATTTTTTATATATTTGCAATTAACTACCATAAAATGAAATCAAGAATACAATTCTGTTTACAGTAGCATAAAAAGAATAAAGTGCTTAGGAATAAACTTGACAAAAGATGCACAGAATTTATACATTGTTGAAAAAGCATTGTTGAAAAAAATTAAAGATCTAAATAAATGAAAGGACATCCCACATGACTTGAAGACTTAATATTGTTCAGATGGCAATATTCCCCAAATTGATCTGTAGATTCAGTGCAATCCCTATTAGAACCCAGATAACTTCATTGCAGAAATTGAGAAACTGACCCTAAAACTCATATTTAAACTCCAGGAACTCAGAATAGCCAAAACACTCTTAGAAGAATGTAGTTGAAGGACTCACTCTTTCCCATTTCAAAACTTACTACAAAGCAATAATTAAGTGTGGTACTGTGTAAGGATAAATCATGGAATAAAATTGATAAAGATAAACTCTCACACATTTTTGGTCAATTAATTTTTGACAACAATGCCAAGACCATTCAGTGGGGAAAGAATAGTCTTTTTCAACAAACGGTGCTGGGACAACTGGATATACACACACAAAAAAAATGAAGTTATCACTCACATATAAGTGGAAAACGAAACTCTTTGAAAAAAAATAGTAAATCTTGATGACTGGATTTGGCTGTGGATTATAAGGTACACAACAAAAGAAAAAAAGATAAATTGGACTTCATCAAAAGTGGCTTTTCTTTTTTTTTTTTGAGATGGAGTCTTGCTCTCTCACTCCGGCTGGAGTCCAGTGGTGTGATCTCAGCTCACCACAACCTCCGCCTCCTGGATTCAAGTGATGCCCCTGTCTCAGCTTCCTGAGTAGCTGGGATTACAGGCACCCGCCATCACGCCCGGCTAATTTTTGTATTTTTAGTATAGATGGGGTTTTGCCACGTTGGCCAGGCTGGTCTTGAACCCCTGACCTCAGGCCATCTGCCCAGCTTGGCCTCCCAAAGTGCTGGGATTACAGGAGTGAGTGAGCCACCACGGCTGGCCAAAAGTGGCTTTTAAACATAAAAACATGCTTACCCACTCTTCTAATATGAGGGGAAAAAGATGAGATACCATTTTTCACTTTGAATGGTAAAGATCAAAAAGCTTGATTATATGCTATGTTCAGTGAGGTCCTCCATTGCTGGTATATATTCTATATAGTAAATATGCACATAGATATGCAAATGCAAAAACATTTTTGAAAGAATACCTAAGAAACTGACATTGGCTATTGTCTCTGAGGGGTGGAATTCAAGTCCTGGATTGAGAGAGATTTACTCTTCCCCATTCATGTTTTCAAGGTTTTTTGGGTGGTTTTGCCACATGTATTTATTGTCTGTCTATATCAGTAGTTCTCAAAGTGTGGTCCCTATACCAGTGGCATCAGCATCACCTGGAACTTGTTAATACAAAGTCTGGGGTGTACCACAGTTCCATTGGATCAGAAACTTTGGAGTAGCGCCCAGCAATTTGTGTTTTAACATGCCATCTAGGTGATTCTGATATATGCTCAAGCCTAAAAACCAGTGTCCTATTCAAAGAAATAAAACACAATGTAGACTCCTTAATCTGTTACATCACAGTGGTAGGCTTAAAGCTCCCTACTATACCCAAATCAGCTCCCAAGGCCAGTTCTTTAATTGATCACATAGATAGTACAACTGCAGAAGCAGAAGGATGCCAAATAAAGATTTGGAAGTCACATTTTATTTTTAAATGAATTCCTGAGATATTTACAAGTATGTCTGTCATTTAAAAACCTAGCTGCTTGCTGCAAAAAATGAGCTTGGCTTTTTAGTGAAACTGAAGTCACTAATCAAGGAAATTTGTAACTGTTATTTTTCTGAGGAGGGAGTAAGAGTTACTTGCTCTGTTTAGCTTTATAATTATTCATGATCCACCACTTGAGACAAGCCAGATTGACATGGTCCCTTTCCCCCATTTTAAAAAAAATCTCTTCCTTAAATTATAGGAAATAAAATATAGAATTTGTACACTTTCCAGTTGTATCTCTGTATTTAATTACACAGTAGTTTCTCCCATTTCCCAGATATTAGCAGAAAATGATGTTTATGAGCTTCTCATCTCCTTTCAGGTACACTTATAGCATGTTATCAGTCATAGGAATATCCTATGCCGTCTTGACATGGCTCAGTCAAACACTATGGATGCCAATTTATCCTTTGTGTGTTCTTGCTGAAGGTAAGAAAAGAGTGACTAGCTGTATTGCTTACGGACAAAAGTCATCTAGTTATAATGGTTCACTAAATTTTTTGATGATTAAATTACTATTTTTGCAAATGCTTAGCTCACTCAATGTATCCTTACTGGCATATTTCCCTTCATGCAAAGAGGCAAAGTTGAAGAGGGAAGCAGCTCTGCACAGTAGACAAAATACTGGACAAAAAGCAATGGCATCTGAGTCCTTCCCTTCATTAACTCACTGTGTGAGTTTTGGGTAACTCATTTAACCTCTCAGAGTCTGCTTATTCACCAAAAAGAGGTTAACATTTAGAGATTCTGTGATTTTTCACTTTTAATGCACAGAAATTCAATTCCCTCTGGTGAGTCTTTCCCACTTGCCATTTACCATGTATCCTACCCTCTCTCGGCAACTAGTTAACTCTACCTTGAGATTAATCATCATTTTCTGAGGGAGGCATACCCTGACTTCCTCAACTGAGTTCCCCTGGGTACAGTATCATGAATCTTTTTATAGTAGGGGCCCCCAACCCAGGCCATGATCCCAGTCTGTGGCCCGTTAAGAACCAGGCCGCATAGCAGGAGGTGAGCAGTAGGCTAGCAGGTGAAGCTTCATCTGTATTTATGGCCACTCACCATTGCCCACATTATCGCCTGAGCTCTACCTCCTGTCAGATCAGTGGAGGCATCAGATTCTTATTGGAGCACAAACCCTATTGTGAACTGTGCATGTGAGGGATCTAGGTTGTGTGCTCCTTATGAGAATCTAATGCCTGATGATCTTTCACTGTCTCCCATCACCCCCAGATGAGACCATCTAGTTGCAGGAAAATAAGCTCAGGGCTCCCACTGATTCTGCATTATGGTGAGTTGTATAATTATTTTGTGATTACAGTGTAATAATAATACAAATAAAGTACAAAATAAATGTCGTGCGCTTGAACCATCCTGAAACCATCCTTCTTCCTCCAGTCTGTGGAAAAATTGTCTCCCACAAAACCAGTACCTGGAGCCAAAAAGGTTGGGGACTGCTGTCTTATAGGGCTTATATCAGCATAATTACACATTTGTATGATTCTTTGATTAATGTCCATTTCCTTGACTAGACTCTAAGCTCTAGGGGGTGTACCAGGATGTCTGTGTCTGTTTCTTTGCTTCCTTCCTTTCTCTTATGCACCAGTATACATGCTCAATAAACACAGAATGAATTATTGCGTATGAGTAGGCTAATTATATAGCCTAAATATAGACCTAAAACTTAAGATCAAATCATTCAGATCATCAGTTAGCAGAGTTTGAGGATATTTGGAGAATATATGCTTTCTTCTGCAATGGATTTGGTAGACTGGTAAGGAGCATTCTGTAAGACATGATTAAAGTTTTCAAAATTGAAGACATAAGAAAGCATGTTAAGGTAACTAAGGGAAAACATAAGGACATAGTGTTTAACATAAAATGATGACATTGACAATAATCAAAGTATATAAAAGCCAGTTATAAAACAAAAACACGTATTTTCTATCTACTGATGAGCAGATAAAAAGAGCTTAAGTTACTGTAAATCATGTTAGAATTTCTAAATTTGTTTGATTCAAAAGGAAGAATTATTAATTTTGGAATAGACTATGCCAAGTGGATCTAAAGAATAATTGTCTTGAAAACAATAAGAACCTGATTGTCCATTCTTTAAGAATCAAGTAACCTCTCATTGAAATATCAAAAACATTATCTTTGTTAAATCATAGTACTGTAGAGAATACAGAAAGGAAATGGGGAGCTGTTGGTCAAAGGGTACAGAGTTTGTTAGGAGGAATACATTTTTGAGATCTAATGCACAGCAGGGTGACTGTACTTAATAATGTATATTTCAAAATAGCTAAGAGTAAATTTCAAATCTCACCACAAAAAGTAAGTGAGGTGGTAGATATGTTAATTAGCTTGATTTAATCCTTCCACGTTGTACACATATATCAAAATATCACATTGTGCTTCATATCTGTATACAATTATGATTTGCCAATTAAAAATCAAATTTAAAAGAATATATAAAGGAATAAGGTAGAAATATGACTAATCCCTTCCTAGGAATAAGGGTGGATAAATGTATAGGAAACTTTTGCATTCTTGTTATTCCATAATTCTAATCCTTGTCCTTTCTAGGAAAGCCATGTTCTTATATGGTTGCCATACAACCCTTATTCTTTTATTAACTTCATAAACTTATTGTTGCAATTACAAAATAAGGTATATGCAGAAAATAGTGTAGAGATACATATGACAAAAATGTCAATAATGCCCTGGATGGTGGAATACAGATAATTATAATGTTATCTTTCTATGTTTCTGTATATGTTAGATGTCCCAAAGTATAAAACTGTGCAGTTAAATAAACCTACTAAACTTTTGATAACTTTAATAATTTTTAATAACTATAATTTCCCATCTGACAGATATAAGACAAAAATAAAGCTTATTTAAATAACAAAATCAACTAATTATACTGATAAAATGCTAGAGACATAGGTGCGGCCTGTGTTAACCTTAAACTGCATATTTGGTATCAGTGGCAGATCCTGCACTGATGCTGTTCATACCTCTGCTTGGCTCTAACAGTTGTGAACTCTTGCCTTTTCTTCATCTTTCTCTTTTTAAAAACTTTTTATGTAGGGATAATTTTGACCCATAAGAAATTGCAAAAATAGTGCACCATTCCTATGTACACTTCACCCAGCTTACCCTAATGATAACATCTTACATCATGTTAGCATATTAACATTTCATTGCATGAAATGTTACCAAAAATATCTATACATGGGATACAATGTTACTGAACTTTAATCTTTTTTTACCTGATACCAGCCACCTCCCTCAAAATAATTTAGGCCAGCATTTCTCATAGAGTTCTTCAAAATACTTATTAAGTACTACTGGTGGTTAAGGAGGAAGAAGGAGATATTCTAAGGCCAGTTACTTTGAGGAAAGGTTAGGTGGTATTTTTTTATTGCAGAATTTCTCACAATGTTAATGTGTTCTACTACGTTAATATGTGTTGTGAAACTCTAAGAGGAAAATATATGCACCATTTTCCAAGTTCATCTCTCTATCACCCCTATTTGTGGCTAGGTGGACAAATGTATTTTGAGATAACATTTTAAGAAACATTGTAAATTCTTCTTTTGTAGGCACGATAAGGTATACCATGGACAAACATTCAACAAGTCATACTGCTGTTAAGCACCTTGCCAACTTAATCATTTCACAGATTTCTATATTAAACTAGGTTTAGCAAAAAGATTCAGCAACTGTTACAAAACTGTCATTATCAAATTCAAAATATCCTACAACTATGAAGACATATATACACATCCCTGTAACAACTTAAGGAGGAAAACCTTTATGATGCCTTTCTTTTTTAACAGCATTTGCCATCTATCAATCGCTGCCTTATTTTGAATCATTTGGCACTTATTCCACCAAGCTGCCCTTTGACTTATCCATCTATTTCCCATATGTGCTGAAAATATATCTCATGATGCTCTTTATAGGTAAGTGGCTTTTTTGGTCTTGTTTTTGCATTTTTCCTGTACTTTTTGATTAGTGCTTGCCGTCTACCTTAATATACAGGTTGGTAAACATGGGAGAGACCAAAGAGGAAGCCTGACATCATGAACTAGATCTTGCTAGTAAAGCCCCTAGAGGTTATAATGCTTTTTGCAGGGCATCATGGGATCATATATTTCACTTTCACTGTACAAATAAGAACAATTTTACTATCAGAAAATATAGCTGCATTATGTATGAGATATAGAAGTTTTGACCATGTGCACAGGTATCTACAAATAAAACCTAGATGTCAAACTAAGAAGAATTGGCTATTTCTGATTTTTCCATTTATATCCATTTCGTTTCTTGTTTGTTTGGCTTTTCAAGCTAGCACTTCCTGTCAGGCAAATGGGAGTCAGTGTTACAGACTCAAGAAAAATGTATGGAACAAAAACTTACCCTTGAATAAATTTGATCATTAAACCTAATCATTTTCCAGGAAATTGGGGAAAAACTTTCACTATTAAATTTTTGTTTTCCCAGCTCTAACCTTCACAAATCTCCAAAATAATGATTATCTCTAGAAGGTAACAGATATCAAACATATGAACAACATATAGAGAGAAAAGACAAAAATGTGAACTTTTAGAGGGAGGTGGAGAGAGCTATGCTAAAGAAAGGAAGACAATTCCTTGCATTAAAAAAAGTAGGATGGAAGAGTTTGATTTACCTCTCTTTCTGCATAAAATCTGGACACTTCTTTAAACATTCCTTCTCACATCTCCCTTGCCAAGCGTCTTCTCCCTGGATTCGGGCAGCACTCTGACTGTATTTTAAAATCATTGTTCCTTCCAGAGAAATAGTTAACCTTACTTACTTTTGCAACTTCTTTCTCCACATTAGGTATGTATTTTACCTACAGTCATCTATACTCAGAAAGAAGAGACATCCTCGGAATCTTTCCCATTAAAAAAAAGAAAATGTGAAGTACAGCATTCCAGTGTGACATGAGAAAAGACAGGCTGTGGATTCAGCTGCAGTAAATACAACACAGGAAGTATTCTGGTGGAAAAATACCTTGTATTTGATAAAAATCCATTACATGAAATAACTGCACATACCCCCCAAAACTCTAGACATAACAGGCTATGTTTTTCACACATTGTATTTTTAAGACATATATATTCTCCATACCCTGCTTCACCAAAATTCCTGCTTCATTTGGATTTTATACAAGTTACAGTTACATTGTATGAAGTCTGATTATTTTCCTGTAAGTTTAATGAGAAATAGGAGATTAACTGCAAGAGATTCAATTAAATTAAGAAACCAAACTTGATAACCTAAATTACATGTATTCTTTTTCACTTCCAAGTTCTCAAATAGATCTGTAGGAGAAGAGGGATGGAAAATATATTCCACAGTTGCCTAGAATAACATATTTCATAGACAGATGTCTGTCTTCAGATCTAATAATACTTACCCTAAACATTAGATATGTTTAGAAAATTAAATATCTTTCCAAGCCCTATGTCTTAGCTCAGGTTGCTATAATAGAACACCATAAACTGAATGGCTTAAACAACAGCAAATGCTTCTCACAGTTCTGGAGGCTGGGAATTCCACTCAGGATCAAGGCATCAGCTAATGCAGTTTCTGGTGAGGGCCCTCTTCCCAGTTTGCAGATAGATGTCCTTCTGTGTCCTCACATGAGAGAGAGATCAACTCTCTTGTGTCTCTTATAATGGCACTAATCCCATTCATGAGGGCTCTACCCTCATGATCTAATTACCTCCCAATGGCCCCACCTCCAAATACCATCATATTGGAGGTTAGGGCTTAACACATGAATTTGGGGGGAACACAAAGATTCACTCCATAGCATTCTGTACCTGGCCCTACAAAATTCATGTCCTCCTCACATGCAAAATACATACATTCCATCTCAACAGCCTCAAAAGTCTTAACTCATTCCTGCATCAACTCTAAAGTCCAAAGTCTTATCTAAATCAGATGTGGGTGAGATTCAAGGTACAATTCATCCCGAGGCAAAATTCCCTTCCAGCTTTGAACTTGTGAAATGAAACAAGTTTTGTGCTTCCAAAATACAATGGTGGGACACGCAAAGGGTGGACATTCCTATTCCCAAAGCAAGAAACAGGAAAAAAGGAAGGTGTAATGGGTCCCCAGCAAGTCCAAAACCTAGCAAGGCAAACACCATGAGATCTTCAGGCTTAGGAATAATCCTCTTTGGCCTGATACTCTGGCTTCAGGACCCAATGAGGCAGAGGTATTGCCCCCAGGACTATGTTGGAGGAGGATGACCCCCGTATCACCAGGCGGAAGCTGTCAGGCCTGTTGAAACCAAGGCAATGACTGCCCCTTTTGAAACTGAGAAGGTACCACTGATGTTCTCTGAATCATCGTTCCAGGTCAGTTTCTCGTTTTCTTGAAGAGTAGTGTACATTCACAGCTGAATAGCTCTATGGTCCCAAATTCAAGAAGTCCAACAGTCTTCCCTCATTCTGTCCCATCTCCATTCCTTTCAATACAAACTGGCAGTGTTCCTGCTGGGGTGGCTGATTAGGTCTGTGGTTCACACCCACACAAATCTAATTGGATGACTGGTCTGCTACACCCTTAGTGTTCTCTACCAAACATGTTTTCTTATCTTTTTGTAATGCAGACAGACTGATAATTTCCCACATCTTTTAAGTTCTGGTTCCGTTTTTGTTAAGAATTCTGTCTTCATTTTTTGTCACATTTTACTTTAAGCAGTCAAGATAAACCAAGGCACTCCTTCAACACTGGTTGGAGATCTCTTCAGTTCAGTATCTAATTTCATGGCTCACAATTTTACTTTCCACAAAACACTAGAACATGAACACAATCATCCAAGTTCTTTGGCGTATTATAACAAAGATCACCTTTCTTCCAGTTTCCCATAACAGGTTCCTCATTTTCATTTGAGACTTCATCAGAATGGCCTTTATTGTCCATATGTCTACCAACATTCTCTTCATGGTGATTTATGAGTTCTCTATGAAGATGGAAGCTTTCTCTCCCACCCTCTTCTCTTTGAGCCCTCACCAAAATCACCTCTATCAATCCCTTCATGGCAATATTGGCTTTTTCTAGCAAAAAAACTAGTACCTCAAAACTCTTCCAGTACTCTTCCAGGTACTTTAGTACCTCAAAACTCTTCCAGCTTCTATCTGTTACCTAACGTCAAAGCTGCTTCCACATCTTTATATATTGGTTATAGCATCACCATACTTCTTGGTACTAACTGCTATCTTAGTCAGCTTGGCTGCTATAACAAAATACCATAAACTGGGTGGCTTAGACAACAAATATATTTCTCACAGTTCTGGAGGCAGGGAAGTCCAAGATAAAGGTGCTAGACAATTAAGTTCCTGATGAGGATCCAAGGTGCTAGACAATTAAGTTCCTGATGAGGTTCCAAGGTGCTAGCTCATTCTTCTTCATGGTTTGCAGATGGATGTCTTCTTGCTATATGCTCACATGGTAGAGGGAGAAACCATCTCTCCCTTATTTCTTATTGTAAAGGTACTAATCCCATTTATGAAGGTTCCAGCTTCAAATGCCATCATACTGGAGATTAGATTTTCAACATGTGAATTTAATGGGGGACACCAGCATTCAGTCCCTAGTGCTCTGATAGAGTATTCATTAATGTCATGTATTTGTTAACATCTTGCAAGTTATTTGGGCTTTGATGCCTTAGAAGAAGACCCTGGCCAGGCATGGTGGCTCATACCTGTAATCCTAGCACTATGAGAGGCTGAGGTGGGCAGATCAGTTGAGGTCAGGAGTTCAAGACCAGCCTGGCCAACATGGTGAAACCCCATTTCTACTAAAAATACAAAAATTAGCCAGGTATGGTGGCACATGCCTGTAATCCCAGCTACACGGGAGGCCGGGGACATGAGAATCGCTTGAGCCCGGGAGGTGGAGGTTGCAGTGAGTGGAGATTGAGCCACTGCACTCCAGCCTGGGTGACAGACTGAGACTCTATCTCAAAAGAGAAGACCCTAATGAAAATAGTAAACCTTTAGCAAATACACAAATGATGTTCCATTCTGTATTCTTTTTAATTTTAAAAATAATGACACACACATACAGGAAGATAAAAATATACTGAGTACTTTTTAAAAAGGAAAATTCATGTTTTGGATTATTACTGAATTGTTGCTAGTTACTGTAATGTAAGTCATATGTCCTTACATAGTTTTGAAAAATGCTTTATTTCAAAATCTAAAAAAAGTGTGAATAACTGATAGTTATTGCTGTATCATTGATGTATCATTCAATTTTTGGTAAAGAATTATAAAGATCTTACCTAGAAACTATGTAAAAAGGTATTAAATATATTGTGATGTAAGAATAGGATAATAAAAATGTAATTTTAAAAATGGGTAACTTATTTCCACTAAAGAAAACATTTCGAAAGAAACAATTGAGTATTAGGCTACTTGAAATCTTTATAAATATATTTGGATTTTAAAAAATTATCCTTTTAAAAAGCTACATTTTTTTTCTGCTTTTATAGTTATCTTCTAAATTTCAGAAAAATTATGAAAAGCTTTAGTGTGCAAGGAGAACATAAACCCTTTGCAAATTTTAGGTGAGTTAATCACTCCAAATAAAGATGGCTCCTTACACTGCCGAAGTACATGTATAATCAGTCACTAAAACAAAGAGAAAATTAGAGAAACTACACTTTACTGGGTCATTATAATAAATTAAAATTTCATTATTAAGTAATGCTTTAATTTTTTAAAACCAGATTACCTTAAAAACTTCTTAAAATTGAAAACCAAAAGAAACACAAGTGAATTTATAATTATTTTAAAACAGAAATGAGGATTGACAGTAATTTGAGATATCTGCAACAATTGTAACATAAAAAGATCTTACATTTCCTTTGGTGACAGACACAATTGTTAATACTACTGTGGTTGGTTGCCTATATTCACAATGGAAAGGAATACTAAATTTCATTATCAATTAGTGAAAATAAAGGGGTAATTTCTTTTCCCACTTAAGTACATGTTCCCCAGGTTAAGAAACCCAGACATAGTGAAGTCAAGACAGTAACTATCTGGTTAATCGGATGTTACTAAAATCGCAAAGTTGATGTCTTTGACTATCTGTCTTAACTGTATGTTCACCAAATCCCTATTTCATTTTGTACAGTGTAGACAAAGGCTTACTTTCTCAAATCTAAGTAACATAGATGAAATAGGAACCATTAGATATTTTGAAAGCATATCTAAGACAACTTTTTTCAGAAATTTTTTTATTGTGGTAAAATATAAAATATACTATCTTAATCCTTTTTAAGTGTGCAGTTCAGTAGTATTAAGTAATTTATATTGCGCAACCATCACCACTATCCATCTCCAGAACTTTTTTTACCTTGCAAAACTTATATCCTACATTCATTAAGCAATGGTTCCCTATTCTCCCATCTGCCCTGTCCCTGGCAACCACCAATCTACTTTTTGTCTCTATGATTTTGATTGCTCTAAGTACCTCATATAAATGTAATCATACAGTATCTGTCTTTTGTAATTGGCTTATTTCACTTAGCATAATGTCCTCAAGTTTCCTCCATTTTGTATATGTCAGAATTTTCTTCCTTTTTGAGGATGACTGATAAGGAGGGACTTACTCCTGTCATTTTGCTATTTGTTTTCTACATAGCTTAGCTTTTTTGTCCCTCATTTCCTGCATCACTGTCATCTTTTGTGTGTAGTTTACTTTTTTATAGTGAAGCATTTAAGTATCTTTCTCAGTTCTTTTGTGTATATTCTGTAGCTGTTTTCTTTTGGTTACCACAGGGTGACATTTAATATCCTGAAGGTAATTTGGACTTATGCCAGCTGAACTTCAAAAATATACAAAAATTCTGCTCTTTACATCTCTGTCAATCACTCCTTTAAGTTTCACAAAATTATATACACTGTGTGTCCAAAATCAGTTTTTAAAAATGCAGTAGTCTCTATGTGGAAAACAAAAAGTGGAGTTACAAACCATTGTTACAAAAGTACTAGATTTTATAATTGCCCATGTATTTTTCTTTACTGAGATCCTTATTTCTTCATGTGGCTTTGAGTTGCCGTTTAGTGTCTTTCCATTTCAACTTGCAGGACCCCTATTAGCATTTCCGGCAGGGGCAGGTCTAGTGGTAACATACTTTCTCAGCTTTTGTTTATCTGGGGATGTCTTAATTTCCTCTCACGTTTGAAGAACAGTTTTGCCAAATACAGGAAATGTGGTTGATAATATATTTTTTTCCTAACACTTTGAATATATGAGCTCACTGCATTCTGGCCTCCAAAGTTTCTGATGAGAAATCTGATAATCTTATTAAGGATCACTTATAGGTGATGAATTTATTTTTTCATGCTACTTTCAAGATTCTCTTTCTGTCTTTGGCTTTTGATAGTTGTGTGGATCTCTTGGAATTCATTCTGCTTGGAGTTTGTTGGTCATTATCTGGCTGTTCTTCAAATATTCTCTCTGCCCCTTTCTTTCTCTCTTTTCCTTCTGGGATCCTCACAATGTGTGTGTTGGTCTGCTTGATGGGTCCCACAGATCCTTATACCCTGTTTGCTTTTTTCCAATTTTTTTTCTATTGCTCAGACTAATAATTTCCATTATCCTATTTTCATGTATACTGATTCTTCTGCTGCTCAAATCTGCCTTTGAATACCTCTAGTGAGTTTTTCATTTCAATTATTGTACTTTCCAGCTCTTGAATTTCTTTTTTGTATCGTCTTAGATTTTCTCTATATTGATATTACCATTTTGTTCATCCATTGTTTTTTTGACTTTTTCCACATGCTCTTTGGTTCTTTAAAAAATATCCTTAAGGCAGTTGTTGTACAGCCTTTAGTGGATCCACCATCAAGTCTTTTTCAGAGATAGTTTTTGTTTTCATTTGAAAGCGACATACTTTCCTGTTTCTTTGTATGCCTTATTTTTTTGCTGAAAACTGAACATTTCAATCTAATAATATGGTAACTACATCTCACTAAGGTCCCTAAGTTAATGTTTTTTTTTAAACTATTCCTTACTTTGCCTGCCTTGAGCAAGTTGTCAAATGTGAGAATCTGTATTTATTTCAGAAGTACAAATGGATATAATCTCAATGTCTAAAATATTTCCCCAAAGAAAGAATCTTACAATTATTTAAGTTTACTTATGGAGAAAACATTTTATGGTACTAAAGTGTTAAAGTAATTTAAAATTAAGGTTAAAATATGCTAAAAATTATCTCCCTTTACCCAGTATCTATCTTCCACTCGTTTATTATTGCTTTTTAATAATTATAATGTTTCCCATTGGTTCAGATAATTTTAATATTCTTCTCGGTCTGAGTTATATGCTAATGTTGATATGACATGTTTCTCCAGGGTAGTGTTCAGATTGTATGTTCAGGGAGCAACAGCCACAATTAACAAGGTCGCCTGTTTAGAATGCAGATTCCAGGGCTCCACTAAAGATAGTTGAATCAGAAGCTCTGGGAATAAGCTCAGGATCCTACCTTTAGATAGACTCCTCAAATGAGCCTCATGCACAGAAAAGTTTGAGAACCACTGCTTTTGAGTCTAAATTATTTCAGCTTTGGACAGAAAGAAAACTGCTAATAAGAACTACTTATATAAAAGCCACCAATGTTTTCAGAACAGGGATGATTTTTTATGGCTTTAAACATCCTTAAATAGTAGTTCTGAACATGTTTTTAACATGCCAAATAAGAATTACTAACTAGTTTATTTTTGCTAAGGGTAGCTGGAATTTTAAATCTCATCTAAAATAAGGTTAGTTAATTCCATATGAAAGTCAATTAGTAAAAATATGCCTTAATTCATCACATACATGTAGGTGTCTATTGTTACTTCATGGTATTCAGCTGAATGATGGGGGTCTTGTGAAAGATAATGTGGTCTGGAATTAAGAGCACTAGGTTTGATTTGAGATCAAGCTCCATTATTTACTACCTGAATGACTCTTTGAGTTCCAGTTTCCTTAACCACTTAAAGTTATTATGACGACCAAATGACATATGGTAAATTAAACTTTTGCAAATTATAAAGGGCTTTGTGGAAGTAGGACATTTATAACAAGTTCTGTTCTTACTTCATGATGGTTTAGTGATTTATATTCTCTGACCGTAACTTCCATGAGTGCAGGGATGACACGTTTTGTTCAGATTGTACCCCAGAAACTTGTATAGTGGCACATAATAGATATCCATAATTGTGTGTGCAACCCTATCTTTAAAGAATACCACTACTACATCTAGAAATGTATTTCAAGAAATCTATCGGCTTAATTAGGTAATGAATTTCAATTGTATCTCAAAGAGTTCCTATATTTAGAAGACACATAAGTTTTGTTTTTTTCATTCAACTTATATAAGTATCTTAACATGCTACTTCTAGAATGTTTTAATTGTTAAGAACAATTTCTTAATAACCTTCCATTGTCTTCCCGAGTCCTCATATACATGTCAGAAATGTGTTCAAGCATTACAGCTATTTATTTGCAGTGAAACACACAAAAGTGGTAACATTTCAATAACATAATTTATAAACCATATTTTTGTATTATTTATTTTAACCCTCACAGCTACTTTGTGAGGTAGATCATTTTATCCAAAAAAAAAAAAAACCAAACCTCAGGGAATAATCATTTTTATTCAGTTTCATATTTAATAATTTAGTTGGAAATGATCTTACAAGTTCCCTATGTTTGACAAGAATCAGATGAGCTTTCTAAGTTGTAGTTTTAAAGAAGTTTTTACTATTTATGAAGATTAACAGATTAAATGCAAAACTCACAACTTTATAAATAATATATATATATTTATATATATCATACATTTAAGATGAGATTTTAAAGTTTCCAGGATCACAGTAATGTATTTCCCCCAGAAAATATAAAAGCATGTTACCTCATCCAGGACCACAGCAGTGATGACACACATTCATAAACGAAGATGATGCTGTTGGGTGTCTTTCCACAAGAGTGATGAAGAATGTGAACGGTTCCAGCCACACTCTGTCCCCTAGTTCCATTTGAAGTGGTTCCTATGAATAGGCTGGTTGGGTCAGAAATACAAACTGACCAAATAGAGACCTACCCTCAGGCTTTAATGAAGGCCCTATCTCTTTACCAAATGATCTGATTTCTCTTCTAAAACAGCAGTTTACTAGAGTGTTTGCTAAACCTCTAAAACTGCTGCTTGCTTTCAAAGTTACTAAGTTACTTCAAGATAGTAATTGAATCCTTAAATCTGACTCCTTATATAATTACAATACCACTATCTCTCATTTTGGAGACATTAATGTCTCACAATTAACTTAAAAAAAAATTATTAACAGCCCTTTGGTTACCATGGAGCCATTACATTACAAATAAAACACAAAGAGGATTTTAGGCACTTGCATGGATCTTAACATCTGTTCCAAATGTATACTTTTCAAATCAAGAGTCAGAGTGTTTAGATAGTTCTGAGAGACCTATCAGGGCTCAAATCCCACACATTAATTTGTTAGTACATCTCAGCATGCTATTTGTCTTGGCCACTTGTGTTTTTAAAAACTAACATTAGATGACTTGTAAGGAAACTTTCCATAAAATTAGGAACATCTGGCCTAAAAATGCAGAGACTTCTGGTTTCTGGAGAATAAACTGAAAAATCCTAAGGGAATAATTTAATTCTCACCTGAGGTCATGCAGATAGCAAGAGAAAAGGTCTTATTAGTCTGGTGATCTATATCTTAGAATGTTTAGATGTAAGAACCTTTGGAGTTTTGAATTTAGAATCTTTAGGGTTCCCATGAATAAGAAAATACTACAAATCTTATACTCAAGGCTGCTCAAAATAAAAAGAAGGAGCTGCGGAAAAAAGAATAAACATCTTATTTCCTCCCTTTTGTACTCTTCTGTTTCCTTGTCAAGGGCAGGAGCAGGGACAAAGTTTGAATGAGAAGAAACTGGGCTGAACTGAAAAGGGCAGTCTGGGGTTGGAAGACTAGGCTGATTCTTCATCTCTTTACTTGGGCATTGGCAGTCTCTGGCTGCAGACTCGAAAAATAGAGAGTAGTTCTTTGGTGCTCACTTCCTCTTTACTACTCCTGTTTGCCATTCATGTTGCAAGCTGGCCCAGGAATCTGAAGTCCTTCAACCCATGAAGACCTACTCATTTACACTACAGACCTAAACTTCTCAGTTCCAGAGGCCTACCCATATGAGGCAGAGTTGTTTCTTTATCTGATTATAGCAATCTACATTAAGCATGAGTAAGGTTTCATCCTCTGTGGGAGTTTTCATCCTAAAGGGGGAGCTGATGAGCCTGGTGCATAGAAAGAGCAATGGGTTCTCTGCCACTTACTAGTTGTGTTTGCACCATTTTAAAATAGAAAATGCCTCATTGTGGTATTGTTGCAAGAGTTAAATAATATAATACAACTGAAAGCTCAACTGTTCTGTCATTTTGATATTTGTTTTCTATCTGCTTTATAGGTATTTTGTCCCTCATTTCCTGCATGATTGTCATCTATTGTGCTTATTTTTTTGTAGTGAAGCATTTAAATACCTTTCTCATTTCCTTTTGTGTATATTCTATAGCTGTTTTCTGACACCTAGCAGTGAATGTTAGATGAATTTCAACCTCTCATCAGTAGGAAATATCAGAAAGTGTATATGGATGGGAAGGAGAGGGAAGCTGGTTTCTAGAGTAAATTTTCTATCTTCTTGGCTTCCTTCAAATTCATTTTCCTCTAGCCTAACCTCTAAGGAAGTCATGTATTTGGAAAACAAAACTAGTAAAGCTATTTTTAACCTAAGTGGCAGGTACATTGGTGACAACATGAAGGTACAGACCACAGGAGAATAATAGAAGCTCCATGGTGGTTGAGCAGCACCAGGCACTGTGCTATGGCATGACAGACACAAAGGTACATTATTTCAGTGGCATAATTTTTCTTCCAATGATCCCATATATGTATGCATCAGTACGTTTATATGATTGGCTAAACACAGAGCCCAGATACTGGCTGTGAGAACAGTCATTAGCAAATAGACCAAAATTTAAATGCTGGCTGAGTCTCAAGCCATTGAATAAAATGCAACCCTTGAGAATATCGTCACAAACCTGCATTTACTTTAGTCCAGTAGTCACCCTGATTAAGAAAGAGATTTGTACTTATTTAAAAAATTGATCTTCAGGGGAGATATTTGTCATTTTTTTGCCAGCCCAGCACCCCATCATCTTTCTTCTGGAGGAAACCCAGTTCAGGTGGTTTGGGTGGGTCTGCCTTGGCCCCTCTCTATCCAGATACTTAGGAGTGGACATATGACCCAGGCCTGGACAGTTAGCATTCCCCACCTCCCTGGGCCCAGATACTTGCTCAGAGACTCACATGTGACCGACCTCCCTGGGCCTAGGCATCCAGTCTGAACCAGAGTCCTCCTCATGTAGCTTCTGCTGTATCTGTGGGCAGATACCTTTCTTTCCCTTTGAGGTGACTGGCAGACATCTTGCCAACTATGAGGAATGATTCTGAGAGGAACAAAACCTGATGGCATCACTTGATTCACTGGATGCAGCTGTGTCAGATGAGATCTACTCTTAAATTTCTTAGTTTGTGAACTAATCTTTGGCTGAAGCTATTTGGAATCACAACTCCCAGTTGCATTCAAGAGAACAAAGCATAAGCAAATCAGACACCATTAATAAATCTGATTCAGCTAATATTCAATGCTATGCTTATTATTTAAATGTGTATAGCAGTTCCAAGAGAGTGTTTTATCAATAAGGAAATTTGTCTAACTCATTGAGTCCATGAATATTCTCATGGAGATTCATGGAAAATAGATCATAATGCCATTGTCACCAAGTGGTCCTGACACCTTCCCCCATGCCTTAAAACAAAAGTCACACGCACAAAATTGACAACATTATTTTACTGGAATTTAGCCAGGGAGAAGATAATATCTTCAAGTTTTCACAAAGAAAATCTCCACATTGAACTCTAGACAAATAAAGAAAATCCAAGTTCCTGTTTCAGTCTCAACTGGCCTGGGTACTAAAGCAATGCACTCCTCTCTTAGGAGGCATGTGTCAAGCTGTCAGTGATGTGGCCACCTTTTCATGACCCTTAACTCTCTGCATCATGTCTCAGCAATACCAGGCATGAATTCTGAAAACCTTCTTCCACTTATATGGTTTTCCTCATCCAGCTGAGAATGCTGCTGGTTACTGCAAAACTGTTCACCAACCATACGCTCTGGTCCATACAGCTTTCTTCTTAAACTCTGGGAGAACTCTCAAGGACAGCAGGGTGGCTAAGGGGACAAAATATAGGTATAGCTGCATTTGAAAAGGTCATTTTGATCAAAAAGGTGTCAGAACAGAATTTGTCTTTTTCTCACTTGGCTAATGTTCAAGACTAGGGAGTTCCATCAATATTTTGGCAGAATTTTAATGGCAGAAAACCATTTATAAATGTTGGGGGGAAAGCTGTTTTTTTTTTTTCTAAGTTACCCTGCAATCAGTTAATGGGAAAATTTTGCAGAATTAAAATGAAAGCTGACTTCTGGGATGCTGGTGATGTTTTTTTTCTTGATGAGGGTGCTGACTACATGGCTGTGTTCCCTTTGTAAAAATCTACTTACAATTTGTGCTGTTTTCTACATGAATATGGTGTTTCCATTCAACATTTACTTAACGATAAAAAACAACAATGAATAACCTGACCCTATAATAAAGTTAGGTTCATGTACTCAATGGAGCAAGTATGACCATACTAAAGTATATCTGAATATCTGTCCCCAAACTATTTCTGATCTGTTACAGGTCCCTCAGGGATCAATTTAAAATATGAAGTTCTGTGTACTTCCTTTAAGTAATTTTTATATATCTTATTTTAGAATATTAATACAAATGTATTGATATTTTATTTGAAATATAATAATATGAAGGAATGTAGGTAAGCCAGAGTTACATAATTATTGTATGTGAATCTAATAAGCCTACTATATAATCAAGTGAATATGAGCTTCCTTGGCCCAAATGACTGCTTTCCTCATCCATATGCGTTGTTATCTTTGTAACCTAAGAGAGTATATCTTTGGAGCAACCAACGTTATTATGGCCATTAAAAATGAGCACAAACTACGTGGGGCAAACAGAGTAAGCCCTAGCAGAGAGTCTCTAGGGATGGATAATGTGAAAACATGTCAGACCACAGCCCTGATTTTCAGTGAAGTTCTGTGGTTTATCAGAGTCACGTGGGAGCACTGTTGCAGCACACACATGCCTCCCACCACTTTGAGGAGACAGATTACAACCAATGAATTCTTACTTGTTTGGCAACCAATAAACTGTACCACAGTAATAGGTAAAATATGGATCATACACTGACTCCAGGCTGACCAGATAAATTATCACAGAATAGGCCAACAGGTAACTTTCTGAAGGTGAAAGTTTCAGTGGCAGCCGCTGGCAGGCTGCAGACCCCCAGATTACCAGACATGAAGAACAAGAACAAGCTGTTGTAGTCCATACGGCCAATGCCCAAATGACTTCTCAGATCTGAGTAAAATAATCTACATAAGTTTTACAGAAAGATCTTCCATGTTTGTGGATCCTACATTCATAGTTAACAAAGTCGGTAGAGAAGTACAAAAGACAGAAAGCATTTAAATGCCTGAAAGTAGGAGAAGTGTCTAGTTCCCCTGGCAAGATACTATGAAGCTCATTAAAAACACTACTTATAAGGCCAGTATAAGAACAGGTTTAGATGTTTGAAAAAGAATGTTAAAATTAAAAAGGCAGTATTTGAGCTATGTGTATTTTCAATTGTATATGATTATAAATATGTAAGACAACACACACAGAAGGGGGCAAAAACTTCTTATGGAAAATATAAAAATTGTCATTGGGCAATAGGACTCTGGATTTCTCTTTGCTGCTTTTTAGTTTTCTGAATTTTCTGAATTTTAATTAAAAGAATATTTTACTATTACCATAAAACATTTTAAAACCATTTAAATAAATGCTAAATTTAAAGGGACTGGCATTCTTTTTAAGTCTACTTTCTGGTTCAAAATGCCACACTAAACAGCTCCAGATTAGCCCTTTTGGGAACCAATATAGGTTGAGCATCCCTAATCTAAAAATCCAAAATCCTCCAAAATCTGAAACTTTTTGAGCCTCAATATGACAACACAAGTAGAAAATTCCGCACATAAGTACTTAACACCAAGTACCTTGATTCATGTACAAAATTACTAAAAATATTATATAAAATTACCTTCCGGCCATGTATGTAAGGTATGTATGAAACATAAATAAACTTTGTGTTTAGACTTGGGTTCCATCCCCAAAGCATCTCCTTATGTATGTTCAAATATACCCAAATCCAAAAACATCCAAAATCCAAAACACCTCTGGTCCCAAGCATTTCGGTTAAGAGATACTCAACCTGCAACCACTAGAATGCCATTCTGCTCCACAGACAACAATAATGGTTTTTCCCCTATGTTGAGCATAAAACATGGAAGTAATACCTTTCAAAAGATCCCTGGACTTTGCTGAGAGGGCTTCTTTAGGGCTTTCCATGATGCTGAATAGCCAGTCAATGAACTAGGGTAAAAATGAAAAATAGTGTCAAAGAAGAGAATCCTACCATCAGCAAAAGAACAGTTAGTCCCTTGGACCTATATATATGAGGTGATTCTCCTGCCTCAGCCTCCTCAGTAGCAGGGATTACAGTTCTTAGGCAATACCTTCCCCAGGTGGAGGAGATGAGACAAGGACCAAGCATAAGATATGGTAAAGTTGGATACAGCTCCCATTTAGTTAAATGACCTGGCAAAGTCAAACCTACTTCCCTGCCGAATACCTTGAGAGCTGATACGGGTGTTTTTTTTTTGTTTTTTTTTTTTTTTTTTTAGATGGAGTCTTGCTCTGTCACCAGGCTGGAGTGCAGTAGCACGATCTCGGCTCACTGCAACCTCTGCCTTCTGGGTTCAAGTGATTCTCCTGCCTCAGCCTCCAGAGCAGCTGGGACTATAGGCATACACCACCACACCCAGCTAATTTTTGTATTTTTTTCTTAGTAGAGACGGGGTTCTACCATGTTGGCCAGGATGGTTTTGATCTCTTGACCTTGTGATTCAACTGCTTTGGCCTCCCAAAGTGTTGTGATTACAGGTGTGAGCCACCACGCCTGGCTGCTGATAGAGGTTTTAAGAGGGAGGTAGACTTGGGCCCAGAGGGCCTCCTGTGTGCCAGGAGCATTATCTCTCATCACTCTGATGGGCCCAGAGAGATTAAAAATCTTGCCCAAGTCCACTCTCAATGTATAGCCGAGTTAAGATTTGAACCCAAGTACACTTGGCTTCAGAGCCCTATGCTCTTTCTTTGCATCATGCTGCCTCCCACCTGGTTCTGTGTGCAGCTTGGTCTAGGCTCCTAGGCTGGGCAGTAAATAGAAAACACATCAGATATAAGCCCCCGTTTCTGAAATAAAATATGTTTCTGTAGATGAGAACAGTTGTGCCCAAATGGATATGAAACAGAAAGTTGAAATGCAAGAGAAATGGCATAAAATAATTCACTAGGTAGAGCCAAGCGTGTTAACCATGAATAAATCCTGCAAATGAGATAGAAACTCATAGTATTTATGAGTTTGGCTGATCTCTCAAGATGCAGCCCGAATTGTTTTTGAATTAGATACAGGGTAATTTCATCAATGACTGAATGCTGCCAATCTTGGTTCACTAAAAACACATACATTGGTGATAGGTAATAGGCATTTTAGTTTCACATATAGAAGCTAGGTTGAAGAAAGAGTAAAACAGGAGAAAAACAAAATATTCCTAATTCCCTGCTTTAATCAAAAATTTTTTTCTTTGTTGATTTTCCTTTTCTCAGTTTTGTGCTATAATGTCCTACTGGTAAGCAAAAAAGTCAAGCACTACAAATATATAATCAATGCAAGAGGTCTACATTGTAGTCCAAAGGGAACGTGGTATCCCAGTCCAGAAATTATATAAGGGAAGACCACATTTAAAATTTTTTTTTTTTTTTTTTGAGACACAGTCTCAATCTGTCAGCCAGGCTGCAGAGCAGTGGAGGGATCGCGACTCACTGCAACCTCCGACTCAACCAACCTTCTCCTGCCTCAGTCTCCTGAGTAGCTGGGATTACAGGCATACACCACCACACTCGTCTAATTTTTGCATTTTTAGTAGAGACAGGGTTCCATCTTGCTGGCCAGGTTGGACTCGAACTCCTGACCTCAGGTGATCTGCCTGCCTTGGCCTCCCAAAGTGCTGGGATTCTAGGTGTGAGTCACTGTGCCCAGCCAAAATTTGATTTTAAATGGGACACAAAGCACAAAATTTGGGGCAGCAATACTAATGCTTATCAGGTTTAAGAAAAATAAAAGGCATTTTAGTTGAGACACTTGGTGGAGTTGGGCATAGCTAAACTATGGGTCTACAGTTCAGAAATGTTTTTAAAGATTAATGTTCAGATTTCAAGAATAAGCAACAAAAAGTTAGTTTGAAGCTTTCAACTTCATAAAAATCCAGTTTTGATTAAATGAGATTCAAAAAAGAATCTTCCAACCAACTGTATTAAGGACAGGTCAGAAGCATATAATGAGAAGTACAGTAAGCACAGTATTATCATATGCTTTGCAGAACAGCTAGTAGCCTGGGGAACCTCAACATTAAAAATCAAAAAATGTTTCCTTTTGGGTCATACGTTTTAACAATTTAAAGTAACACGTGTTCACATACAAAGCCCCCAACATGACGCAATGTCATCTTCTCCTTCACCCAACTCCTTCTCCCACCCCACCCCTACTCCAGAAGAGGAACTAGACTGAACAGCAAACTAAACAATTTGGGTTTTCCTGAGGGCAAGGGTGATACTATTAGACCTTTACAAAGCTCTGTTTGGCATCTAGCAGAGACCAGGGCACACTGGGTGCCTGGAGCATATCTGTGCAATGGAATAAGCTATGGGGAACCTTAAAGATGCTACAAGAAGATGGATGCTCCCGACCCACATTTCCTGGCAGAAAACTTCCTGACCCACCCAGGCATTGTTGATCAACTCCCTCCCTTGCTCATCACCACTGTATCTTACTTATCACATGCTTTGCAGTCCTGAATTTGCCTTCCCGTCGACCCTCACCTTGAGATTCTGAGCTCTGAGACATACTCACCCTTTCTTCCCCAGGATCAAGAAAAAGAGTGCCTTCAATAAATGAAGGAAAGTATGGGCTTTTCCTCCACCTCACTCCCAGCTGTAAGCAAGCTGCCACCTTCTTGTTGTTTTTAATCAGCAGTTACCCCGAGCATGGGCTAGCCTCAATCTCTGAGACTCTGCATCTGGCTGAGATTTGGGGCTGAGTAGGAAAGTCTGTGGTGTGATTCAAGATGCACTTAACTCCCACTCAATTCTACAGTAGAAACTGCTGAAGAGACAAGGCTGCCTGCCCTGCTGAGCAGGTGGCTGCCAGCCTCACCTTCTGGGTCTCTTCCTTCCATGGCTCTTTCTGCAGCAGCAGAGCCATGCTATTGGGAAGGAGAGTGAGAACCTCCTGCACAGTGACCCTGTGCATTGGACTCCTGCCAAGGAAGCTTGGTACTGGCCCAGCCGGGCCATTCTCCTGATGCCATGGCAACCAACTGGCACTGAGACCAAGGAGGAGAGGGGCAGTGTGGTCGGCCCATGCAACCACTGCGGTTGCAAATATCAGCAAGAAGAAGTCCAAAGCCTACGATGAAAATAGAAATGACGTTAGGTCATATGTTTTAACAATTCAAAGTAACATATGTTCACATACACAGCCCCTGTCGTGAGGTAATGTCATCTTCCCTTCACCCAACCAGTCCCTCCTGCCCTACCCCCACCCAGAAGAGGAACTGAACTGAACAGTAAATTCAGTTTCCATGTTTAATGAAGATACATTTTTGGGCTTTAGAAGATTTTTGAGGTCCCTTTATGTGAAGGCAGAAGACCCAACAGTTTCATTATTATTGCTCTAACATTTCAGGAGAAACATCGTTTATTCAATTCCTAATCACATCAAGATCCAAACATTCCTCTGTTTCAACGTGTTCAAAGAGCTTAAAAAATGAAATATTTATGGTTATGTGGGCAAAACTAATTTCTAAAAGTATGTATACTCTGATTCTACTTTTGAGCAAGTCTTTCTTCATTTTTTTTTTTTACTATTATTATACTTTAAGTTTTAGGGTACATGTGCACAATGTGCAGGTTAGTTACATATGTATACATGTGCCATGCTGGTGTGCTGCACCCATTAACTCGTCATTTAGTATTAGGTATATCTCCTAATGCTTTCCCTCTCCCCTCCCCCACTCCACAACAGTCCCCAGAGTGTGATGTTCCCCTTCCTGTGTCCATGTGTTCTCATTGTTCAATTCCCATCTATGAGTGAGAACATGCGGTGTTTGGTTTTTTGTCCTTGTGATAGTTTACTGAGAATGATGACTTCCAATTTCATCCATGTCCCTACAAAGGACATGAACTCATCATTTTTTATGGCTGCATAGTATTCCATGGTGTATATGTGCCACATTTTCTTAATCCAGTCTATCATTGTTGGACATTTGGGTTGGTTCCAAGTCTTTGCTATTGTGAATAGTGCCGCAATAAACATACGTGTGCATGTGTCTTTATAGCAGCATGATTTATAGTCCTTTGGGTATATACCCAGTAATGGGATGGCTGGGTCAAATGGTATCTCTAGTTCTAGATCCCTGAGGAATCGCCACAGTGACTTCCACAATGGTTGAACTAGTTTACAGTCCCACCAACAGTGTAAAAGTGTTCCTATTTCTCCACATCCTCTCCAGCACCTGTTGTTTCCTGACTTTTTAATGATTGCCATTCTAACTGGTGTGAGATGGTATCTCATTGTAGTTTTGATTTGCATTTCTCTGATGGCCAGTGATGATGAGCATTTTTTCATGTGTTTTTTGGCTGCATAAATGTCTTCTTTTGAGAAGTGTCTGTTCATATCCTTTGCCCACTTTTTGATGGGGTAGTTTGTTTTTTTCTTGTAAATTTGTTGGAGTTCATTGTAGATTCTGGATATTAGCCCTTTGTCAGATGAGTAGGTTGCAAAAATTTTCTCCCATTCTGTAGGTTGCCTGTTCACTCTGACGGTAGTTTCTTTTGCTGTGCAGAAGCTCTTTAGTTTAATTAGATCCCATTTGTCAATTTTGGCTTTTGTTGCCATTGCTTTTGGTGTTTTAGACATGAAGTCCTTGCCCATGCCTATGTCCTAAATGGTAATGCCTAGGTTTTCTTCTAGGGTTTTTATGGTTTTAGGTCTAACGTTTAAGTCTTTAATCCATCTTGAATTAATTTTTGTATAAGGTGTAAGGAAGGGATCCAGTTTCAGCTTTCTACATATGGCTAGCCAGTTTTCCCAGCACCATTTATTAAATAGGGAATCCTTTCCCCATTGCTTGTTTTTCTCAGGTTTGTCAAAGATCACATAGTTGTAGATATGTGGCGTTACTTCTGAGGGCTCTGTTCTGTTCCATTGATCTATATGTCTGTTTTGGTACCAGTACCATGCTGTTTTGGTTACTGTAGCCTTGTAGTATAGTTTGAAGTCAGGTAGTGTGATGCCTCCAGCTTTGTTCTTTTGGCTTAGGATTGACTTGGCAGTGAGGGCTCTTTTTTGGTTCCATATGAACTTTAAAGTAGTTTTTTCCAATTCTGTGAAGAAAGTCATTGTTAGTTTGATGGGGATGGCATTGAATCTATAAATTACCTTGGGCAGTATGGCCATTTTCACGACATTGATTCTTCCTACCCATGAGCATGGAATGTTCTTCCGTTTGTTTGTATCCTCTTTTATTTCATTGAGCACTGGTTTGTAGTTCTCCTTGAAGAGGTCCTTCACGTCCCTTGTAAGTTGGATTCCTAAGTATTTTATTCTCTTTGAAGCAATTGTGAATGAGAGTTCACTCGTAATTTGGCTCTCTGTTTGTCTGTTATTGGTGTATAAGAATGCTTGTGATTTTTGTACATTGATTTTGTATCCTGAGACTTTGCTGAAGTTGCTTATCAGCTTAAGGAGATTTTGGGCTGAAACAATGGGGTTTTCTAGATATACAATCATGTCATCTGCAAACAGGGACAATTTGACTTCCTCTTTTCCTAATTGAATACCCTTTATTTCCTTCTCCTGCCTAATTGCCCTGGACAGAACTTCCAGCACTATGTTGAATAGGAGTGGTGAGAGAGGGCATCCCTGTCTTGTGCCAGTTTTCAAAGGGAATGCTTCCAGTTTTTGCCCATTCAGTATGACACAAAGATCAAAAGAGACAAAGGAGGCCATTACATAATGGTAAAGGGATCAATTCAACAAGAAGAGCTAACTATCCTAAATATATATGCACCCAATACAGGAGCATCCAGATTCATAAAACAAGTCCTGAGTGACCTACAAAGAGACTTAGACACCCACACAATAATAATGGGAGACTTTAACACCCCACTGTCAACATTAGACAGATCAACAAGACAGAAAGTCAACGAGGATACCCAGGAATTGAAGTCAGCTCTGCACCAAGCGGACCTAATAGACATCTACAGAACTCTCCACCCCAAATCAACAGAATATACATTTTTTTCAGCACCACAACACACCTATTCCAAAAAAGACCACATAGTTGGAAGTAAAGCTCTCCTCAGCAAATGTAAAAGATCAGAAATTATAACAAACTGTCTCTCAGACCACAGTGCAATCAAACTAGAACTCAGGATTAAGAAACTCACTCAAAACTGCTCAATTACATGGACACTGAGCAACCTGCTCCTGAATGACTACTGGGTACATAACGAAATGAAGGCAGAAATAAAGATGTTCTTTGAAACCAACGAGAACAAAGACACAACATACCAGAATCTCTGGGACACATTCAAAGCAGTGTGTAGAGGGAAATTTATAGCACTAAATGCCCACAAGAGAAAGCAGGAAAGATCCAAAATTGACACCCTAACATCACAATTAAAAGAACTAGAAAAGCAAGAGCAAACACATTCAAAAGCTAGCAGAAGGCAAGAAATAACTAAAATCAGAGCAGAACTAAAAGAAATAGAGACAAAAAAAAAACCCTTCAAAAAATTAATGAATCCAGGAGCTGGTTTTTTGAAAGGATCAACAAAATTGATAGACCGCTAGCAAGACTAATAAAGAAAAAAAGAGAGAAGAATCAAATAGATGCAATAAAAAATGATAAAGGGGATTTCACCACCGATCCCACAGAAATACAAACTACCATCAGAGAATACTACAAACACCTCTATGCAAATAAACTAGAAAATCTAGAAGAAATGGATAAATTCCTCAACACATACACTCTCGCAAGACTAAACCAGGAAGAAGTTGAATCTCTGAATAGACCAATAACAGGAGCTGAAATTGTGGCAATAATCAATAGCTTACCAACCAAAAAGAGTCCAGGACCAGATGGATTCACAGCCGAATTCTACCAGAGGTACAAGGAGGAACTGGTACTATTCCTTCTGAAACTATTCCAATCAATAGAAAAAGAGGGAATCCTCCCTAACTCATTTTATGAGGCCAGCATCATCCTGACACCAAAGCCGGGCAGAAACACAACCAAAAAAGAGAATTTTAGACCAATATCCTTGATGAACATTGTGCAAAAATCCTCAGTAAAATACTGGCAAACCAAATCCAGCAGCACATCAAAAAGCTTACCCACCATGATCAAGTGGGCTTCATCCCTGGGATGCAAGGCTGGTTCAATATACCCAAATCAATAAATGTAATCCAGCATATAAACAGAACCAAAGACAAAAACCACATGATTATCTCAATAGATGCAGAAAAGGCCTTTGACAAAATTCAACAATGCTTCATGCTAAAAACTCTCAATAAATTAGGTATTGATGGGACGTATCTCAAAATAATAAGAGCTATCTATGACAAACCCACAGCCAATATCATACTTTCTTCATTTATTTTAAAAAATGTTTTAAGACATAGGGTCTCACTATGTTGCCCAGAGTGGTCTTGAACGCTTGAGCACAAGAAATCCTCCTGCTTCAGCCTCCCAAGTGGCTGGGACTATAGACATGTGCCATTGTGCCCAGCTTCTTCATGCATTTTAAAAACCTGTCCAGGATCTATCCATTTAGATTTCAGACTAATCTAGACAATTATAGAAATGGTGATTATAGGAGCCACCTCTGAGTAGTTGGATTACTGTGATTTAAACTACACTTCTTTCTGCTTATCTGTATTTTCTCAGTGTTTTAAGGTTTTTGTAAGAAAACAGAGAAAGTTGATAAAAACTTAGGAAATCAGAAGACAGAGGACAGATCATGCAAGTTCAAAAAAATTTAAAAAGTACTTCCTAATCTCTTAAAATTCCTAAACTCACAAATTAAAATTTCAAAAAGACATACAACTCTTCAGAAAAACTGGGCAGAACTTCAAAAAACATCCCAGGTTATGCAAATTTGACTCACATAGCAAACAGAATACTCATGAAGCATGCCTACAGAAAAAAAATTCTGCTATTACAGAATGCACAGCTGCCAGCTAAGTCAACACAATGAAGGAAAGCAGGAAAAGAGCTGTCTTCGTTTTATTAATCTTTTATTTTTAAACTCACCCAAACCTAATACTAGTGGTTCTTACTTTTTTTGAGTCATAGGTAATTTTGCAGGTGTGATAAAAACTCCTCTCCATATGTGCACACATGCACATAAGTATTGGCACACATAAGATTATCGGCATACACTCCAGGAACTTCTTCAAAGCAGGCATTTTTAGCCATATGCTGGGCCAGTGTGGAGGCCAGAGCCCTATATTCCCACATCCTTTATGGGATCAATCCCAGCTACATAGAAGCTTGGGTTCTCTCTCTCCCGAGTGTCCTTTGTGTTCTGTCTGTCAAGAAACATATTTTGTTTAAAATATTTCTCAAAGGGCAGCCTTGGGTGTCTCCAAGAGCTTGGTAAGAATACCAATTTCCTTGCGGCATCAGAGAATCATTAAGTGTGTCTAAAATAAAAGGAAAGAGGGAAAGAAAAGCTGCAAACAGCAACGTGTTCCTCTTTTGGGAGCATATATTTTAGGTTGGTGCAAAAGTAATTGCGGTTTTTGAAAACCGCAATTACTTTTGCACCAACCTAACATAAGTTCTGTATTTTAAGGAAGCTATAAACTACTCCTCTAGATTTTACCTCATCAAGAGCCGTATTCTGAAAGGATGTTGACTGGTACGCAACATTTCTAATATAACCCATCAGTTCCAAGAGCCACTCCATTCTCTTCAAAACGCCTGAAATGAAAAGGGTATTTTCTTACTAGACCACGGTTTTCCTTTGAAATGTAAAACAGATCAGTAACAACCATCATAACTAAAGCAGAACACCTGGTGAGGATTCCATTAACCAGTTTCATGTTCCCTTGCAATACCCGAGACTTGTGACTGCCTGTGAAAGAGTTCTTTGACATTATTCACATCAGATAACGGTATTTTGGTCTTTGATTTTCAAAAGCCAATTTATTCTTTAAATCTCCCTGACCACTAGTGATAAAATGCATTTGTTGGAGTTTCTCTCTCAACATTAAACACACTAGGAGAAATCTGGCATGCCAACTAACTAGCAATGTTGAATTGTTGACAATTATTTGTTTTTATAGTTCTCCTTTGCTTAAGTGTTCCCAATTTATGCCAAATCACAGAGGAAACCTAACCCAAAGACATGTAAAGAAAAACAAAATACAGCCATTATATTTCCATTAGCAGCAATATTGACGTTTTTCCCTTTTAATTTTGTTTTTTAAAAAAGAGGATTCCTAGCACAGTAAAGACTACTAAGGACAGGTTTCAAAAACGGGAACTGCATTTGAGAGCTGGCTGGTTCTGGTTGGAACCAAAGGCAACATCAGACTTATTTCAGTTTATTGCATGTAACTTCATGCTTCATTTGAAACACCTACTAGATTTCTTCCTGATACATACACTTTTGGCTTAGAGTAAAAAAGTCCAGTTTCTCATCATAGGTTCATTTTTCAGTGGAAAGGCACAAATGCAGATATAAAAACTGTTTCAGACTGCCGCAGGGGACGATGAATCAAAATTTCTTTTTTTTTCTCGAGATGCAGTCTCACTCTGTCACCCAGGCTGGAGTGCAGTGGTGGGATCTTGGCTCACTGCAACCTCTGCCTCCCAGGTTCAAACAATTCTCCTGCCTCAGCCTCCTGAGTAGCTGGGACTACATGCTCACACCACCACAACCAGCTAATTTTTGTCGTTTTAGTAGAGACAGGGTTTCACCATGTGGGCCAGGTTGGTCTTAAACTCCTGACCTCAGGTGATCCACCTGCCTTGGCCTCCTGAAAGGCTGGTATTAAGGCGATACAGTCTTGCAGAGTATTACAATCGTGTTTGTCAGTTTTTCCTCAAAATCATAACAATACAAGACATGGATAGGGAAAACCAGGCACAGAAGCATAAGCAATTTGTCCAGAGTCACACAAGCTTCCCAGCCACATCTACCCCTCAGGAGCCTGGTGCCATTCAGAACTTGAATGTAGTCTCCAGAAATTGTAAATATGACCAACAAGCTGGATAGAGCAATAGGGGAGCTCTCTTATTCAGTAATTATTAAAGCATAACATCTAAAATGGTCTAAAATTGCATCATGTGATTCATTAGCAGAGCTTCAAGCTTGCCAGTGTATATAGGGTGGCAGGATTTGATTATTCTCACCCCAGAGAAGTTCTTCTGTAAAATAATTAGTTAATTTTTTTGTTTCTGTTTTCTCTTGTTTGTTAAATGACTACCCAAAAGCCATTTTCATGAAATCATAAGGCGGAATCAATTGATATCTTGTGTGTTTGGGAAACTGAAGTTAAACAGGCAGAAGCAGCTAACTTGTTTCTGTCTTTGAGGGTCTACAGAGCCAAACAGAAAACAAAACCCCTCGAAAGAATCCATCCTCATTTCCAAAAATTGGATGCTGTGAGCTATAACTGCTCATTTCTATCCAAGTTACTCCTCATTTGGCACCAGAAGGCCTAACCTGTGTCAATAAGCACTAAACTAATTTTTAAGTTGAGAACTCAAGTGCAATTTAAAAGCAACAGCAGGCAGATCTATTCCTGTTTCTGATGTTCACCCCAGGGTGTCCTCACCCGTGTTGGCATGGCTCACAATCCGTGCCTGGTATAAGCTGTGCAGAATCATCCAGGCCAACACCTCTTTCTCACGGTGCTGCACAGCAACACTCAGCATATCGGTCAGGTTCACCAAGGGGAATCGTCCTTGAGAGACTAAGTACAGTTTGACAAAGGCAGCCTTTTCTATGTTGCTCTGCAAAAAAAAAAAAAAAAAAAAAAAAAAATTGTTTAGTTACTATTAAATTAACTGAAATAGCTACAGAATTTCAGGGCAAGGGCAAAACAAAAAAGGTGAGTTGGATGTTACTATTCTGTTCATTTCCTGCAGCACATGACCCATCTGCCTGTGTGCTAAATTAACAGGAACATACAATAGAGGGTTGTAATGCCATCTCCTGCTCCTTCATTAAAACCATAAATTTGTTCAGGAGTTAGTCAGTGATGATATTTAGTAAATATACACAAACAATAATAATAAAATGATGACTAACAAATACAGTACTTACTGTGTGCCAGGCATCACTCCAAGCACTTAACATGTGTTAATTCAGTGGTTTTCAAAGTATGGTACACAGAACTTCTGTGGAACCCCAAGGTACATAAGAGGTTCTGTGAGGTCAAAACTATTTTTATGTTAGCACCAAAGTGTACTACTATTCATTGTATATTGTACTGACATTTATTTTTTTTCACAAGCCAATTTCACTTAAAATATCCTTGTAAACAATAAAAATTATTAGTTCCATTAAACATTGGCCCTTGAGTAAATATTTTTAAAAATATTCTGTAGGACAAACTGAGAAATACTCATAAGAGAACTGTGCTGCATACCCAAGTATGATGGTGGTCTCAAGCCAAGGAAGAACACGTGTAAGATTAGGCTGTGAAATAGCCACTCTTTTCACAGAACACCATTTACTTGAAAGAATAATTGATGGAAAAACTATGGTTATTCAACCTGGGTATTTGGCAGATTATTTTCTTGAAACTGAAGGAAGTGAACCTGTCACTTCAAGAAAAATACCTGATAGTATTTGCTCCCAAATGATAAAATCTGAGCTTTCAAGAGAAAATTAGATTTTTGGAAAATGTGTTTCTGCTTCTATGAGCCTGGCAGCTTCCCAATATGTAAAAAGCTTTTCTGATGAGATTGGTAGTGCTATTAACAATACGATTATTTTATATTGTCAACATTTGGAAGATCTTCAAAACTCAGTGATTCAATATTTTCCACATGACCAATGTATGATATTACAAAACCATGCATGGGTAAAAGACCCAAAGTGCAAAACAGACCAGTGGAATTTAATGTAACAAAGTATATGAGTTTCACTAATATGGTTTCAGATTCTACATTGCAACTAACCTTTAAGGAACTACAAGTTGCTGGCCAGGCATGGTGGCTCAGGCCTGTAATCATAGCGCTTTGGGAGGCCAAGGCAGGAGGATCACCTTGAGGTCAGGAGGTCAAAACCAGCCTGGCCAACATGGTAAAACCCCGTCTCTACTAAAAATATAAAAATTAGCCAGGCATGGTGGTGGATGCCTGTAATCCCAGCTACTCTGGAGGCTGAGGCAGGAGAATCACTTGAACCCCGAAGACGGAGGTTGCAGTGAGTTGAGATCATGCCACTGCATTCCAGGCTGGGCAACAAAGTGAGACTCAGTCTAAAAAATATTTTTTTAAAAAAAGGAACTAAAAGTTGTTGAGTTTTTTGGTGAAATGTAAAAGAAGGATGTCCATAATTATGTGAAAAGACTATTAGCACACGTTTCCCTTTTCCTCCTGCATATCTGTATGAGGCTGGAATTTCTTCACATACTTCACCAAAACAACCTCACAACAGATGGAAAGAAGAAGCTGCCATGAGAATCCAGCTGTCTTCTATTAAGCCAGACATTAAGGAGATTTACAAAAATGTAAAACAATGCCACTTTTCTCACTAAATTTTTATGCTTTAAATTTTTTTATTAATCATGTTCATATATAATGGGTTTCTTATTATTGCTTTTAAGTAAATATTTAAAAGTTTTCCTACTCTTTAAATTTCTAATAAGATAAATGTCAACAGATATGACCCTTATAATTAAAAGCTCTTT
This sequence comes from Pongo abelii, assembly GCF_028885655.2. NCBI lineage: Eukaryota > Metazoa > Chordata > Mammalia > Primates > Hominidae > Pongo > Pongo abelii. Next base: position 37,177,001 of record NC_071998.2, read on the forward strand.
GGCATCCTCAATAATTTTTAAGAAGCTAAAGTGTTCCTGAGACTAAAACATTTGAGAACTGCTGTATTTACTCATTCTCACCCCAATTCTCTGCAGTAGATCCCTATTAAAGTCCCACCTTTACAGATGGGGAAACTGAAGCACAGTGGTTAAGCAACTTGCTTAAATTAAGGTCACATAGCTACAGGTGGCAGAGTAAGAAACAGAACTGAGGGAGTCTGTGTTCTCTACCACTATCTTATTCTTACCTCTACCTCTATTCTTTTCAGAAACAAATAGAAAACTCTGACCTTGCTGAAGCAGACTAACTCTTTTGGGGACATCAGAACACTACTTAGTATGTTCCAGTGATAATGTTCTGAATGGTATTTTAGGTAGAAACTCAAGCAAGTAACAGCAACCTTCAGCTCTAGGTACTAAGAAGTAAATGACATACTTTATTTCCAATTACATTACATGAATGTAATAGTAGGCTATAATTCATTACACATATGTAATAATTATGATAATAAATACTGAGTTCTTATCTTGACCTAGGCAGCATTCCAAATACTCAACATGGACTAACTCACTAAACTCTCAAAAGAGCCCTAAGTCATAGGTGTTATTATCTCCCCTTTATAGATAAGGGAACTGAGGCAGAGAGCTTATGAAGCTTAACCAAGATCGCATTGCTAGTAAATTGCAGAGCTGGATTTCAAACTGAAGCAGTGAGGCTCCACAGTCCATCATCTTAACTATTTTCTTATGTTGCTTCTCCTTGCTTAAAACCACCTAACTTCCAAAATGTTGATATTCCATATATTCTTTTTTTTTTTTGAGACAGAGTCTTGCTCTGTCACCAGGCTGGAGTACAGTGGTGGGATCTCGGCTCACTGCAACCTCCACCTCCTGGGTTCAAGCGATTCTCCTGCCTCAGCCTCCTGAGTAGCTGGGACTACAGGTGTGTGCCACTACACCTAGCTAATTTTTGTACCTTTAGTAGAGACGGGGTTTCACCATGTTGGCCAGAATAGTCTCGATCTCTTGACCTCATGATCCACCCGACTCGGACTCCCAAAGTGCTGGGATTATAGGCGTGAGCCACCGCACCTGGCCCCAAATATTCTTTAACAGTGGTTTTCAAACCTTAGGATACACCAGAATCACCTGGAGAGACAATCAAAACATAGACTCCTGGGCTCCATCTCCAGAGTTTCTGATTCAGGAGGTCTAGATGGGGGCTCAATAACTCACATTTCTTATCATTTCCAAGGCGATGCTGATGCTACTTATGCAAAGACCACATTCTGAGAACCACTGCCATATGATGCCGAAATTCAAGGATCTGATTGAATAGGCAAACCTGCCATAAAGTAAAATAAATGACACGAAGTCCACCAGCTATAAGGGAGCTCACAGTTCTCTAAACCATTGGTATTAGTTGGTATGCAAAACTGCCATTCAAATACAAGTGTGTCATTTGGGATGTACTTGTACTAAGAAATAATTCATTACTGATCTGCAACTCAAATTTAACAAAATATCTTGTATTTTGTTTGCTAAATCTGGCAACTTTACTGATATGCTACTTTTTGCTCATTCATCGTTTGACTTGGGCATGGGTGTGGGAAATAAATTATCCTGTGTCAGGGCTAATAGTGCTTGCTTTTCAATCAACCACCTTCTTCATTCCTAAGGATAGGATCAGGTGAAGGACAAAGTGGGAGAAATTGGGTTAAAAGTTATTCATCCATCTATCCATCCATATATTTGTTAAGCACCAACCACATTAGTAGGCTGAACAAGAGGCTCGACAATGTAAATGAAATATAGTTTCCTGAAATTAACCAATAACAAAAATGAAGCAAAACTTGCTGCAGCCAAACACTGAAGTCAATTCTTCAATTGTAATTTCTGCCTCAATAATGAAAAAAGGTATAGAAAGATATGTTATTACCTTAGTAACCTGGGCGATCCGATTGGCATCATCATCTGTCATTTCTAAGAGGCATTTTGCTATGCTGATATACAGCTCTAGATCCTTTCTCTGATAAAGAAAAATCCCAAACATGTCAACAAACAGTGTAAAATAACAGGTCAAAATGTTCTGACAAATTATTAGATTTTCTTATCCCCATGAACAGCAGCTGATGAGATTTTAATTTTAACCAAACCAAAACATTTCGCCAATTTTTATCATTTTGAAGACATCTTTCCTGTTACTTTGTGTTTTTTTGTTTTGTTTTGTTTTGGCTATACTTTTTTCTCCTTATCAAAATTTCTTCATCCCAAATAAATTTCTAACCTCTTTGTAAAATTACAATTCGGAGGTCTTTTGGGGGAGGGGAAGGGCTGATGCTAAATTGTTTTATATAAACAGTATATGGGAAATCAAGCCCAAGGATTCTCCAGGTGTAAAGTGTAAGGACTTCTGAGCTTTCTCGTCTTCTACAAGAGGCATTTGGTAAAAAGGCCTAATAGCAAATTTCCCGGAGCAGCACTGGTTAAACTGCTTCTAAGCTTACTCAAAACTTTGGTTCTAAATATTCAACCTCAATTTAGATCTTGGAAACAAACACACTCCTAGTAAAGAATGTGGTTATTTCTTGCTAGCCTTCCCACCCACATTCTTAAAACATACACCTCCCCAGTTTGCCAAGAAGCCTTTAAAATATCCCAAACATAAATTGTCAGGAATGTAAATATTTTTGTTCCTCACCCGAATCTTATTTGGCAGGAGGTCAAAAATTTTCCCAGTAGCTTCAGAGAGCAGACTCCAGAGGTGGTGAGCAGGGCTGGGCAGTTTCATGGCCTGGCTCAGACCCTGTAAAGCACTCGGGCATAGCTCAGGATTTCCAAGTGGGGAAGCTGCTTTAAAAACTGCCACCATTAAATTTTCAACAAAACCCAGGATCTGTTCATCAGAGATGTGTTTTATCCACAGAGGTGCAGATATCAGGAGATATCTCTTGGTATTCAGCTGGAAGTAAAACAGAAGAGGTTGAATGTAAACAGGCAAGTCTGGGTTTGCAGTGTTCAAAACCTGTACGTCATCACTGTGTTTGAGGATAGACTGAGAGATAAAAGGTTCAGGTTACTTCCTTCCCCCTTCATTTTCCCACAGCTTCACGGTCCAATGGGCCACCAATGCATGTAATTTTGGCTTCTGCAGTTACTTCTGATCCAGGGTGAATCATGTGTTTATATGGGATCTGCCAACCCATCTGTGAACTACTCAGCTTAAACCTTGGATGTTTTCAGTGACGGGAATAAAATGCTACTTCTGAAAGTACATGACAGTTACTTTTCAGTTTTAAAAGGTCACATTCTCTGGCAAGAAAAGCTCTGGAAGATGAAAGGCTCATCTGCTGAAAATCAACTAAACAGAGCATCTGATACTATTAATTTCTTCTGAGAAAAAATAAGGAAGTAATAAGGAGAAGTGACATGCTGAGACCATTTATGACCAAAGTAAAACCACCAGCTGAGCATGTAGAACTGACCAGGCACCTTAGAGTTCACGAGAGCCAAGAAAGGGCATGTTAGTAACAGCTCTGTTATATGACAGACTTTAACCAAGTGGGCTTCGAAAATTCTTAGGAACATAAACATGCTACTAAAGGGGCAGCAAGTCTAAAATAAGTGATCTAAAAATAAAATCTGGCAAAATAAGTGATCTAAAAAGTAAAACCTGGCAAAAACTTTTTTGTGTGCTATTTTTGTTTTTTCAAGATAGCACACAAAAATAGGGGAGGGACAGAGGAACAATGTTTTCTGCAAATTTCTAAAAAGATCAGTGTAGTTGCATGAGTTTTCTCAAGACCTCATTTTAAAGAATATGCCATCTCAGATCATTCTATATTTAAGAAAATGAATTCACAAACTTAATTTGTTAATTAACCAAGATAACAAAAAAGATAAATAATCAAAGACAAATGCACAGAGTAGCACAGATCTAAAAGATAAATGAAAGGATAAGTAAAATTTAGGAAAATTTCGGAGGCCAACCCAACAGGCTGGAAATAGGTCTGATTCAAAAGTAAGAAGGAGTGAATAGAAAAGGGCTTTGAACTCAGATAGATAGAGCTCTCTCTTTTATTAGCTAGGCAAACTTTGCTTGACCTCCATTTGCCTCAGTTTATAATTCTGTTAAAATGGAAATAATAAAATGTATCTCTCAGACATGAAACAAGACAGACATAAAAAAAATCATATTGTATAATTCCATTCTAAAGAATTTCAAAAATTTATATGAAATTTATATATAATTTATATAAAATTATATAAATAAAGGTTATTTTAGAAAGGCAATACTACAAATAGAAAGCATATTGGTGGTGGCTTGGGTCTGAAGCTGGGAGTGGGGATTGACTACAAACAAGCACAATGGAACTTGTCAGGTGATGGAAATATTCTTGGTGATGATTGAAAAACCTGTAAAGGTACTCAATTCATCACATTTTACACTTTCAAACAGCCATATTTTAGGCTATATAGATTATAAGTCAACAAAGCTATTTTTAAAACTGTCCTGTCCGGCTGTAGAGAAATTAAGTCTGATTTCTGTAAGTACTCACTGAGTGCTTGCAGGTACCAGGTGCACAGCAAGGGCTCAGTAAGTGGCAGGCAGCTGGGAGCCACTTGGAACAGACAGGTGGAGTGAAGTTAATACCTGACAGAAAGATGCAGACCTTGATAGCATCCACTTTCAGTTAAAGACAGTGAGGAGTAGGAAAGGTTTAAAAAAACAAAAACAGGCCCAGTGTGGTGGCTCACACATGTAATCCCAGCACTTTGGGAGACTGAGGTGGGCAGATCACTTGAGGTCAGGAGTTCGAAACCAGCCTTGCCAACTTGGTGAAACCCCGTCTCTACTAAAAATACAAAAATTAGATGGGCATGGTGGCGCACACCTATAGTCCCAGCTACTTGAGAGGCTGAGGCACGAAAATCAATTGAACCCAGGAAGCGGAGGTTGCAGTGAGTCGAGATTGTGCCACTGCACTCCAGCCTGGGCTATGGAGTGAGAAACTGTCTCAAAAACAACAACAAAAAAACAGAAACAAGGCTGAATAGGGACAAAGGCCAAGAGACTGAGGAAATGATAAGAGGGCTTTGCACTGTTCTCAAACAACTAAAGCCTCCTAGGACAGAAGAATAGGCCAGATTATGGAGACAATTAAAAGACGACAGCATTTAACTTATATCAACTGGTAAACCTCTAAAGAATCATGGAATATGTTTTTCTGTTCTAGTTTGAAACCTAATCAAAACTATACATCTTTACTAACTTCACATCTTTAAACTCTCTTGCCCTATTCTTCCTATCTGCCCTTGGCCTATGCGTGAAAGGTGCTAGCCCCCTCTATCAAAAACACCAGACTGGGTCATTGCTTTCTCAACGCTTTGCTCAAGCTAAACAGCCTAGCAGAGATCTTTCATGCTCTCCACTTACACACTCCCACCTACATCCCCTGGTCCCCTTGATGTGATACCTAACCAAATCACGGCTCACCTTAATCGCTGGCTCCTCTGGGAAAGGGGAAGGATAATACATGGATGAGTCCGGTACATATGGATTTCCTTTCTCTTAATATGTACTGAAATAATTACATATACTATATAATCAAATAAACATAAGTTCAAATAATTCCACAACTTTCTAGCTATATGATCCTGAGAAAGGAACTTTAATATCTCTGATCATCATTTTCCACTTTTTGTAATAAATGGTAGCTAAAGCATGAATGGTAATGGCTATGGCAGGGTTCTGAACTATATAATTTTCCAATATGCAGGCCAGCTACTATCAAACCCTCGATTTTTGTGAAGATCTCATCTGTCACCTCTTGACTTTGAGAACACACATCCAAATGAATGTTAATCTCCTCCTAAAGAACAATATCCTCCTGTTGGCCAACACCCTTAGTTACTACATACACTCAGACTGTGGATCAGTGGTGGTGTCACCCACAAGCCCAATAGTGCAGCTGCATTCTGGGATGACTGTGCCTGGGTCACCATAATTTCAAGGCACAGTTGCTGGATCTCTTCACCTGAAAGGCAAGAAAGGAAAAGAATCTGAATATATACTTTCCTGACTCATTTTCAGGCTTTAATATCTCAAATCAAAGCATCTGCTCATGTGACTTTTGCAAGTAAAAGAACTTCAGTAAACCAGAAGAGATATTCAAGAGACTTGTTAGTTATGAGGCAAAATAACATGTCCAATGGCATCACAGTCCCACCTTGGAACTGGCAAGGGGCTTGAACTAGATACGGGAATTTCTCTTATGATATTCAGAGGAAACTACACACTCAAACACTATCTAAAATATGAGAAAATTCTAGCTAGTAATCTCTTGATCTCTGTTTTTCCCTTCTCTCCATCTCATATGCAGACCATGAAGAAATACATCAAGGTGTGGAATGGCTTCAAGATACAGCCACATACTCTAGTCATCAAGCCTTTCTAGTAATAAGATTCCAATCAGCACCTTATTTTCCTTCCTTTTTCTAAGGACTTAAATGAAACACAAACATTTCAATATAGCACACGAAACATGGAGAGGGACAGAGGAACACATTTTTCAAAAGAAATCTCTGGGAACCCAGTATGGTGACATTATATCTTACATAGAGATTAGGTTTATATGAAAGCATTTAAGTGAAAAATTGTATGTAGTCAAAATTATCTTTATCTCTGAAACCGCACATAAATTACAGTATAAAAGTTGTTTTACATATCATATGTAAGTATGCACTCTACTATAAATGATAGAGCACTCACAGCAGGCACATACACAAACACACACAATTTTACAACACTGTTTAAATTGCTCTTCATCCCCCCTTCTTATTTTATTTTATTTTTGGAGTTAGGGTGGGGAACAAGTACATTAAATTATATTTGCATGTATAACTCTATTCTGTATAAAATAGGTTGCTGTGGATGAAAGGGAGGTGTTGAGGTGTGCATTCTGTTTGCCTCTCACCACAAAATAACTGTGGTAAGCAGAATAATGGTCCCCAATAATGTCCACATCCTGATCCCTGGAACCTGTGAATACACTACCTTATATGACAAAGAAACTTTGCAGATGTGATTAAGGTTAAGGATTTTGAGATGGAGAGATTATCCTGGATTATTTAAATGAGCCTATTAATCACATGAGTCCTTAAAGGTGGAAAACCTTTCCTGGCTACAGAGAACCAGAAAGATGATGGTGTGAGAAGACCTTAGCCCTCTATTGCTTGCCTTGAAGATGCAGAAAGGGGGCCACAAGTCAAAGAATGTGGGAAGCTTCTAGAGGCTAGAAAAGAAAAGGAAATGAATTCTTCCCTAGAACCTCTAGAAAGAAATTCTAATTTGCTGATACCTTGATCTTAGTCTGGTGAGAAACATGTTGGACTTCTGGCCTATGGATGTGTAAAGATAATAAATTTGTGTTGTTTCAAGCCACTGTGGTGATTTGTTACAGCAGCAATAGAAAATTAATACAGCATCCCACATGGTACTTCTCGAAACCTATGGCTCTGGAAATGTAGTTTGATAACCACAAGGCCAAGCTTAATGGAACCTGTACCACATTCCCAGCAGTGCGCAAACCTCAATCAAGCATTGTTTTTGGCAGGTGTATCTGGCCTGTGTCTTTAGACCTCTTCTTCCTCACCCTCAGGGGCTCAATGACTGAGTGAAAGTAACCCAGCCATTCCATCCAACATGACAAACCTCAAGATCTCAAAAGTCTATCCAGTCACTACACATTGTGACACAGAATCTGTTTTTCCATTCAGGTCAAATAGTAAAATCAAAGTCTGAAGACTTAAAAGCACGTGATATTTACCAAAATTTAGCCTCATAAGTGGAGAGAGAAGTGCAGCCCAGTTCACAGGAGGATATTGGTAGCTTTCTCCAACAGTTGCTATGGGTTTCATCACTACTTTAAGAAGGGAAGGAGGCACAGATTCAGGACCTATAACAGAAAGGGAAAAATAATAGTAAAACACCTGCATACCATCATGGAAGTGGAAAATGCCAACAATTCCTTCCTTCCTTCTAGCATCAAAAGATCTGATATCACATCTTCAATTGTGATCAACCCTTCAATTCTGTGCTCTTAATTCCAACTCCATTTGCCAGAAAAGCTTGCTCCCTCTGTTCTTCTCTTTTTAAAAATTTTTTATAAATTTTTCAATGATATATAATAACTGTATATATTTATGGGGTATGGAGTGATATTTCCATACATATGTGCAATGAACAAACCAGGATAAATAACATATCCATCATCTCCAATATTTATCATTTCTTTTTGCTGAAACATTCAAAATCCTCTTATCTAGCTATTTGGAAATAACAATTACTGTTAACTATAGTCACCCTACAGTGCTTTAGAACACCAGAACTTATTCCCCGTATTTGAACTTATTCCTCATTTTGTTTCCTTTAACCAATCCCTCATTATTGCCCCATCCTCCTTCTCTTCCTAACCTCTGGTAACCACTATTCTATACTCTCTACCTCTGTATAAGATCAACTTTCTTTGGCATTGCATATGAGATCAACTTTTTTAGCTTCCACATGTGTGATATTTATCTTTTTGTGGCTGGTTTGTTTCACTTAACATGAGTTCTCCAGGTGGCTATAAATGACATGATTTCATTCTTTCACTTGTCTACAGTCTTTCCTTTTTGACTGGATAAAAATTTTCCACATTGCTACTTAGCTGTCCTCTGCACACGCTGGTCTTTTTATCTAGTTTTCCAAATTAAGTAACTTCTTTTACATTAGTACCTCATTGCTCACTTACACCTCAATCTACTTCCAGCAGAGAGAATAAGGACTGCTCACTCAGGTACATTCCATTCTATGGACTATGTATTACCTAGTCTCTGTAGTCCTAGACTGCATTCTGTACCTTGGGAGTCTCTAGTTTTTCTGCTTCCCAGCCTGTGCCATGGTGACCGTTCTAGAAGTGAGCATCTAAGGGCTGTGTAACATCTAGTCCATCAGTTAACCAGCTGCCTATGACATAGTACCATTACTTTAATATCATATTCCTTTTTTAAGGGAGTGTGTATAGGGTAATTAGAAATTGAAAAACAGATAGTGGAGCATTTGTGAGTGGAAACATATGGTGCAATCAGGAATAGAATAGCCATTAAGGGCCATGTAAATGTGAAGCTACGAGGAGGTCAGAAATAGTATAACACATTAAAATGTAGAAGACCAAGGAGAAGCAAAAGCAGCAGGATCAACATCGGCAGCAGAAAGGAAATCAGCATCAGCAGAAAGAGAAGCAGAATCAACAAAAGGAAAAGCAGAGGTAGGAAAAGGAAAAGCAGAGGCAGGATCAGCAAAAAAGCACCTGAATCAGAAGATGCTGAAAAAGGGGGAATCAGAGTGGAAGTAGAGTCAGCAAAAGGAAAAACAGCTTCAGAAAGGAGAAGCATAGGAAGAAGGAGAAGCGGAGGCAAAATCATCAGAAAAAGTAGCAGAATCAGTAGATGCTGAAAGATGGGAGATGCAGATGTGGAGCCAGAATTAGCAAAAGTGAAAACAGCAGCAGAAAAGAGAAGCACAGGAAAAAGGAGAAGCAGAGGCCAAATTAGCAGATGCTAAAATGGGGAAGCAAGAGTCAGCAGAAAAAAAACAGCTGCAGAAAGGAGAAACATAGGAAAAAGGAGAAGCAGAGGCCATGAACAGATGCTGAAAGAAGGGGGAAGTAGGGCAGAGACAGCAAAAGTGAAAACAGCAGCATAAATGAGAAGCATAGGAAAAAGGAGAAGCAGAGCACAAATTAGCAGATGCTAAAATGGGGAAGCAAGAGTCAGCAGGAAAAAAACAGCTGCAGAAAGGAGAAACATAGGAAAAAGGAGAAGCGGAGGCCAAATTAGCAGATGCTAAAATGGGGAAGCAAGAGTCAGCAGAAAAAAAACAGCTGCAAAAAGGAGAAACATAGGAAAAAGGAGAAGCAGAGGCCAAATTAGCAGATGCTAAAATGGGGAAGCAAGAGTCAGCAGAAAAAAAACAGCTGCAGAAAGGAGAAACATAGGAAAAAGGAGAAGCAGAGGCCATGAACAGATGCTGAAAGAAGGGGGAAGTAGGGCAGAGACAGCAAAAGTGAAAACAGCAGCAGGAATGAGAAGCATAGGAAAAAGGAGAAGCAGAGCCCAAATTAGCAGATGCTAAAAGGTGGAAGCAAAAGCAGGGTAGGGTCAGCAGGAGGAAAAATAGCTACAGAAAGGAGAAACATAGGAAAAAGGAGAAGCAGGGGCCACATCAACAGATGCTGAAAGAAGGGGGAAGCAGGGCAGAGTTAGCAAAAGGGAAAACAGCAGCACAAATGAGAAGCACAGGAAAAAGGAGAAGCAGAGACCAAATTAGCAGATGCTAAAAGTGGGGAAGCAAGAATGAGCAGAAGAAAAAAAAAGCTGCAGAAAGGAGAAACATGGGAAAAAGGAGAAGCAGAGCCCACATCAGCAGATGCTGAAAGAAGAGGGAAGCAGAACAGGGCAAAGTCAGCAGAAGGTAAAATAGTTGCAGAAAGGAGAAGCACAGGAACAAGGAGAAGCAGAGGCCACATCAGCAGATGCTGAAAGAAGAGGGAAGCAGAACAGGGCAAAGTCAGCAGAAGGTAAAATAGCTGCAGAAAGGAGAAGCACAGGAACAAGGAGAAGCAGAGGCTACATCAGCAGATGCTGAAAGAAGAAGGAAGCAGAACAGGGCAAAGTCAGCAGAAGGTAAAATAGCTGCAGAAAGGAGAAGTACAGGAACAAGGAGAAGCAGAGGCCACATCAGCAGATGCTGAAAGAAGAGGGAACCAGAACCAGGCAAAGTCAGCAGAAGGTAAAATATTTACAGAAAGGAGAAGCACAGGAACAAGGAGAAGCAGAGGCCACATCAGCAGATGCTGAAAGAAGAGGGAACCAGAACAGGGCAAAGTCAGCAGAAGGTAAAATAGCTGCAGAAAGGAGAAGCACAGGAACAAGGAGAAGCAGAGGTAAAATCAGCACACTGAAAAGGTGGAAGAAGAAATAGGGCAGAGACAACAGAAGGAAAATAGCTGCAAAAAGGAGAAGCTATGTGGAATCAGCAGAAAAAGTAACATAATTAACAGAAGTTGAAAAAGAGAAACAGAAGCAAAATGAATAGATACTGAAAAAGCAGGCAGAGAAAGAAAAATGAAAAACAGCAGAAAGAAGCATAGGAGAAAAGAGAAGCACATGCAGAATTAGCAGGAAAAGCAGAACAACCAGAAACTGAAAAAGAGAGGGCAGAGGGAGAATCAACAAAAGGAAAAAAGAGCAGCTAAAAAAGGAGTAACATAGAAAAAAAGAGGAGCATATAAAAATGGGCAAAGAACTTAGACATTTTCCCAAAGATGATATACAAATGTCCAACAAGCATATGAAAATGACCAATATCACTAATCAGAAGGAAAAAAACCAAACCAAATCAAAACCACAATGAGATATCAGCCTATACCTATTAGAACCTATTTGTTGCTATAAAAACAACAGCAACAAAAACACCAGAAAATAAAAAGTGTTGCCAAGGATATGGAGATATTGGAACCCTTATGTACACTTGGTAGGACTATAAAATGATGTGACCACTATATAAAACAGTATGGCAGTTCCTTAAAAAATTACACATTATTTTATACAAATATAAAATTATAACTACAACTACCATATAATCCAGCAACCTCACTTTTAGGTATATATCCCAAAGAAATTGAAAGCAAGATCATGAAGAGATCTTGCAAACCCATGTTCACAGCAGCGTTATTCACAATAGCCAATTGGTAAAAGCAACCCAAATGTCCACTGATGAAAGAATGAATAAACAAAATGCAGTATATACATAACATGGAACATTATTCAGTCTTATAAAAAAAGAAAATCATGCTAGATGCTATAGCATGGATGAAACTTAAGGCCATTAAATTAAATTAGCCATTCACACACAAAAAAAGTATGATTCCATTTATGTGAAGTATCTAAAGTAGTCAAATTCACAGAAAAATAAAATAGAATGGTGGTTACCAGGGGCTAGGGAGAGGGGTGGGGGAAAGGGAGTTATTGTTTAATGGCTAGAGTTTCAGTTTTCTAAGTTCTGAAAAGTTCTGGAGAACTGTTTCATAACAATATGAATATACATTCACATTAACACTATTGAATGGAGAAATTCCATCTCATCTCTACTAAAAATACAAAAAATTAGCCGGGCATGGTGGTGCATGCCTGTAATCTCTGCTACTCAGGAGGCTGGGGCAGGAGAATTGCTTGAACCCGGGAGGTGAAGGTTATGGTGAGCCAAGATTGCACCATTGTACTCCAGCTTGAGCAACAAGAGCAAAACTCTGTCTCCCCACCAAAAAAATTTTAAAAAAATGGTTATGAGAGTAAATTTTATGTTATGTACTTATCACTACAATTTTTTAAAAAAGAAGATGCATATTCAGAAATAGCAGCATAATTGGTAGAGATAAAAAAAAGTAGAAGCAGAAGTGGTGGCAGAGTAATTTTAATTTTTGATTTTGTGGGTACACAGTAGATGTATATATTTATGGGGCATGGGGCACATGAGATATTTTGATATAGGCATGCAATGTGTAATAATCACATTATGGAGAAAAGGCAGAGTCTTTTTTGTTTTCCTTTTTTTGACTTCTGGTGTTCAAGGAAATCTCCATCAGACACTAGCCAATCACTGGCTAAAAGAATAGAGCCTTCAGAGAGAAAGAATACAGACAGGCTTTACAATTTTGAGAAGTCACTGAACATAGCCCACAGCAAGAAACGAAAACAAACAATAAGGAAAAGAAAGACTCTGATACTTGAAGTTACCCTGTTACAATATCCAAAATGTTCAGTTTTCAAAGTTCTGAAGCTGGATGGTGGTGATTATTGCTTAATTAATGTTTAATGTCACATTAATGCTTAATGTCATAAAACAGTATATTTAAAAGTTAAATTTTATGTTATATATTTTACAATATTTTGTTTTATTCTTGGAATAAAACTGAATTTTAACATTCAAAAAAGTCTAGTTTTCAAAAAAATATGGAGCATAAAATGAAACAAGGAAGCTTTGTCATTTCACAGAAGAAATTAACAGAAAATGTCCCAGAGGAGGCAAAGACATTGGACTTACTAGACAAAGACTTGAAAGTAACTCTCTTAAATATATTCAGCTAAAGAAAATTATGGACAAAGAACTAAAAGAAACCAGGAGAACAATACAAGAAAAGAAAAAAGAGAATATCAAAAAGAGTTCTTTTTTAAAAGAACCAAACAAATTATAGAGTTCTGTACTCTAAAAAGTACAGTAACTGCAATGAAAAACTCACTAGAGGGATTAAATAGCAGACTTGAGCAGGCAAAAGAAATCAGCTCACATAAAGATATGTCAACTGAAATCACTTAGTCTACAGAGAAGAAAGAAAGATGAAAAGTATGAGCCTAAGGATACATCAAGCACACCAACGTAGGCATAACAGGAATCCCAGAAGGATAGGAGAGAAAGGGGCAGAATGAATATTTGAAAAATGGCCGAAAACTTCTCCAATTTAATAAAAAAGACACAAATCCATACATTCAAGAAGCTCAACCAAATCTAAGAAAGATAAAGGCAAAGAGATCCACACTAAGACGTACTGTAGCCAAATTTTTAAAAGACAAAGACTGAAAATCTTGAAAGCAGCAAAGAGAAGTGATTCATCACATACAAGAGATTCCCAATAAGATTAACAGCTCATTTCTCATCAGAAACCATGGAGTCCAGTAAGGAACATGATAACACTTTTTATTGAAAGAAAAAAAAAACTGTCATCGAAAAATGCTGTATCCAACAAAACTATAATTCAAGTATTAGGGAGAAATTAAGACATATACAGAAAAACAAAGTTGAGGGAGTTTGTTACCCATAGACATGCCCTACGAGAAATGTTAACTGGAGTCCTTAAGGCTAAAATAAAAAGACACTAAATAATAATCTAGATAATAATTTGAAGCTATACAAAGAAATAAAGAATTCTGGTAAAGGTAATTACATAGGTAAATATAAAAGCCATTACTATTATATTTTTGTTTTATAACTCCCCTTTTCACTTACTATGTAACTTAAAAGGCAAATGCATAAAACAATGATTATAAATCTACATTAATGGACACATAATGTATACACATGTAATTTGGGACAATAACAACATAAAAGGGAGAAATAGAACTTTATAGGAGCAGAATTTTTATATGTTGTTGATGCTCAGTTGGAATCAATTCAAATTAGATTAATCAAGAAATTTAACAATTATAAACACATACAAATCAAACAGTAGAGCCCCCAAATACATAAACACTGACAGAATTGAAAGGAGAAACAGCTCTACAGTAACCGTTGGAGGCTTCAATACTCTACTTTCAATACTAGATAGAATATCTAGACATATGATTAATGAGGATATAAAGGATCCTTATTAATCAACAGTGTAAACCAGAGAGACCTAGCTGGCACAGCTAGAACAGTTCCACTCAACACCATCAGAATACACATTCATTTCAAGAGCACATGGAACATTGTCTAAGACTTACCACATGTCAGACCACAAAACAAGTCTCAATAAATTTTAAAAGACCAGAACCATACCAAGTATTTTCATAAACACAATGGAATAGAAATCAAGAACAGATTTCCAAAAAACTGGAAAACTCACTAATAAATGGAAAGTAAGAAAGATATTCTTAAATGACCAATGGATTAAAGAAGAAATCACAGGGAAATTATAAAATACTTTGAGACAAATGAACATAAAAATAAAAATACCAAAATTTATGGAATCGCACAAATACAGTGTACTGGGGGACATCTATAGCAATAAATGCTGGGTTTAAAAAGGCATTTTAAAAAGTAGAAATAATTCTAATCAATATCCCTAACTTTATGCCTCAAAGAACTTGAAAAAGAAGAGCAAATATACCCAAAGGTAGAGGAAGGAAATAATAAAGTTTAGAGTGGAGATAATTAAGTATAGAATAAGAAAACAGGCCGGGTGAGGTGGCTTACGCCTGTAATCCCAACACTTTGGGAGGCCGAGGTGGGCAGATCACCTGACGTCAGGAGTTCGAGACCAGCCTGGACAGCATGGTCAAACCCTGTCTCTACTAAAAATACAAAAATTAGCTGGGCATGGTGGCAGACGCCTGTAATCCCAGCTACTCAGGGGGCTGAGGTAGGAGAATCACTTGAACCCAGGAGGCGGAGATTGCAGTGAGCTGAGATCACGCCACTGTACTCCAGCCTGGGCGACAAAGCAATACTCCAACTCTCTCAAAAAAAAAAAAAAAGAAGAAGAAAAAGAAGAGGAAAACAATATAAACAACAGAACCAAAAATTGGAACTTAGAAAAGATAAACAAAATTGGCCAACTGTTAGCTAGACTAAGAAAAAAACATAGAGAACATGCAAATAAAATCAGAAATGAATATGGAAACATTTGTATGGACCTTGCAGAAATAAAAAGGATTACAAGAGAATTCTATGAAAAAATGTATGCCAACAGATTAGATAATCTAGATTAAATTGAAAAATTCCTAGAAGCACACAAATTATCAAAACTGAGTCAGGAATGCATAGAAAGTTTAACAGACCTATAACAAGTAAAGAGATTGTATCAGCAATCAAATATTTCCCAACAAAGAAAAGTTCAAGACCAGAAGGCTTCATTGGGGTGAATTCTCCCAGACACTTAAAGAATTAACACCAATCTTTCTCAATTTCTTTCAAAAAATAGGAGAAGGGAGTATTTCCTAACTTATTCTAAGAGATCAGCATTATCCTGATATCATAGACATCATAAAAAAGGAAAACCAGAGACTGATACATATTATGAATATAGATGCAAAAATTCTCAACACTAGCAAACAGAATCCAACAGCATATTAAAAAGATTATATACTATGATCAAACATGATTTATCCCAGGAATGCAAAGGTTGTTCAACATAAGAAAATCAATCAGGGTAATATATAACATTAATAATACAAAGGAAAAAAGCCCACAGGACTATTTCAATTGACACAGAAAAATCATTGACAAACACCCTTTTCCGATAAAAAACACTCATAATACTATCTTAACATGATAAAGAAAAATTGTGAAAAACTCACAGTTAAATCATACTCAATGGTGAAAAACTGAAAGCTTTTTCTCTACAATCAAGAACAAGACAGGATTCCCAGTTTCACCACTTTGTACTGGATGTTCTAACCGGAGCAATTAGACAAGAAAAAGAAAAGGCATTCAGATTGGAAAGGAAGACATAAAACTATATTTGCAAATGATATGATCCTATATAGAGAAAATCCCAAAGAATCTTTTTAAAAACTAATAGAGGTAATAAAGGAACTCAATAAAGTTGCAGGATATAAGACCAACACACAAAAATTAGTTGTGTTTTTATATTCTGGCAGTGAATAATCTGAAAAAGAAATTAAGAAACAATTCCACTTGCAATAGCACTCAAAAGAATGAAATATCTGGGAATAAATTTCACCAAGGGTAAAGACTTATACACCGAAAAATATAGAACATACTAAAGAGATTAAAGCAGCCCTAAATAAATAAAAAGACATCTTGTGTTCACAGATTCGAATACTGAATATTCTAAGATTATAATACTACCCAAAGTGATCCATAGATTCAATGCAATCCCTATCAAAATTCCAAGAGTCCTCTCCACTGAAATGAAAAAGTCAATCCTCAAATTCATGTGGAATTGCAAGGGGCCCCAAATACCTAAAAAAAAAAAATCTTGAAAAAAGAAAAATGTACAGAACTCATGCACACTAATCTTATTATACAGCTATAGTAATCAAAACAGTGTGGTATTAGTACATGTAAAGACAGGTATATAGACTAGTGTATAGGTTTATTTCTGGACTCTTGAGAGTAGAAATTACGTATATATTTATACCCAATTGATTTTTGACAAGGGTGCCAAGATCCTTCAATGGGGGAAAGAACGATTTCTTCAATAAATGGTGCTGAGACAACTAGATACTCACATGCAAAAGAATGAAGCTAGGTCCCTACCTAACACTAAATACAAAAATTAATGCAAAATGGGTTAACAGCTTAAATATAAGAACTAAACCAATCAAACTCCTAGAAGAAAACACAGGGGTAAATCTTTGACCTTGGATTTGGCAATGGATTCACAGATATGGCACTAAAAACCTGAGCAACAAAAGAAAAGCAGATAAATTGGACTCTGTCGAAGTTAAAAACTTTGTTCATTAAAGGGTATTATCGAGTAAATGAAAGACAATCTATAGAATGGCACAGTTTGCAAATTATAAATAAGGGTCTATTTTCCAGAATATACAAAGAACTCTTACAACTCAACAATAGGCAATTTATTTTTTTTTAAATAGGCAAAGGACTTGAACAGATAATTCTCCAAGAAGATATATAAATGGCTAATAAGTACATGAAACGATACTTAACATTATTAGTCATTAGGGAAATGCAAACCCAAATTACATGAGATACCACTTCACAGCCAATTAGTCGGCAACAATAATAATAATGGAAAATAAGTGTTGGCAAGAACGTGTAGAAATTGGAACCCTCCTATATTGCTTGCAAGAATGTAAAACAGTGCAGCCACTGTGGAAAAACAGTTTGGTAGTTCCTCAAAAAGTTAAGCAGAATTACCATACAACCCAGCAATTCCCCTTCTAGATATATATATACACCAAGAGAATTGAAAAAAGGTGTTCAACCCAAAACTTGTACACAAATATTCATAACAGCATCACTTGCAATAGCCAAAAGGTAGAAACAACCCAAACGTCCATAAACTGATGCATAAATAAAATCTGGCATACCCGTGCAATGGATTTTTATTCAGCTATAAAAATGAATGAAGTACTGATACTTGCTACAACGCGAATGAACCTTGAAAACATTATACCAAGTGAAAGAAGCCAATCACAAAGGCCACATATTGTATGGTTCCATTTAAATGACATTTAAATGAAAGGAAAACACATAGAGACAGAAAGCAAATTATTGGTTGCTGGGGTCTTGGAGAAATGGGAAATGGGGAACAACTGTTCATTGGGCTTAATGTTTCCTTTTGGGGTAATGAAAACATTCTGGAAATAGTCGTGATGGCACCACAACATTGTAAATGCACTGAATGCCACAGAAAACTTTCAAATGGTTAAAATGGCATGTTGTATATATTTTATCACCGAAAAAAGCATAAGAAGCTTAGAAAGGGATGGATGAGTCTTTAGAAGAAAAATAGAAACCACAAGAGAAACTGATACCACGCAGCCCCTGAAAAAGAGAAAAAGAGATACAGTCTTGGCGCCTGATATCTTTCTGTTCTTGATACTCCCAAAAATAAAGTTTCTGTCCTCGGATTTCTGTGAAACCTAAGAATCCTTGCAACAAGTATTTGTGAGTCAGTTGAAGTCAGAGTCATTGCTTTCTGGAATAAAAAGTACCCTAACACAACTGCTACATAGACATTGGCCCTGCCACTCCACCAAAACTACCCTGGCTAAGATTTCTAATGGCCATCTAAATGCCAAATTCAAGGGGATTTTCTCAGTCTTTCTTTCCATACTTTTCCATATAAAAGAGTACCATGCCCTCATTCCTGAAATAACTGCTTCCTTAAGCTTCGGTGTTCTTCCTCTGTGTAAGTTCATCCACTTTCACAGTTTCAAATATTACTTATATGTTGATGAATATAAATCCATACTTCTAATCTAGGCCTTTCTCCCATATTTTAGACTTATTTCCTATCAGCACCTTCTCAAAAATCAGCACATTTCCCTAGGCTAGCAACCCACTAACCTGCTCCCTCCTGTCAACAGGTATAGTAGTGTGCCTTCCAGTGATGCTTCTCTCCCCTCCAACAAACACTCTTTCACTTTTTAAAAATGTTGATGCTCTGGCTCACGCCTGTAATCCCAGCATTTTGGGAGGCCGAGGAGGATGGATCATGAGGTCAAGAGATCAAGACCATCCTGGCCAACATGGTGAAAGCCTGTCTCTACTAAAAATACCAAAATTAGCTGGGCGTGGTGGCATGCGCCTGTAGTCCCAGCTACTTGGGAGGCTGAGGCAGGAGAATCGCTTGAACCCGGGAGGAAGAGGTTGCAGTGAGCCAAGATCACGCCACTGCCCTCCAGCCTGGCAACAGAGCAAGACTCCATCTCAAAAAAAAAAAAAAAAAAATGTTGATGCTCAACACACCTGCCACTCTTCTGTGCTATGCTACCAGTAATTGGTGTTTTAGTTTTCTTCCATCTTGAGATGTAATATTGGGAGTTCAAGAAATATTATTAGAGTTAATCATTGCTATTATTATTATTTTTTCTTTTTTGAGACAGAGTCTTACTCTGTCGCCCAGGCCGAAGTGCAGTAGCACTATCTTGGTTCACTGCAAGTAAGTGCAGCAGCACTAACTTGGCTCACTCCGCCACCCAGGCTCAAGCGATTCTCCTGCCTCAGCCTCCTGAGTAGCTGGGACTACAGGTGCGCACCACCATACCTGGCTAATTTTTTGTATTTTCTGTATAGACGGGGTTTCACCATGTTGGCCAGGCTGTTCTCGAACTCCTGACCTTAAGCGATCTGCCTGCCTCAGCTTCCCAAAGTGCTGGGATTACAGGCATGAGACACCACATCTGGCCAACCACTGCTATTATAAGGAAAAAAAAAATTCTGACAAATAAAGTAAATACATTTATAAACACATTCATTCATTCAACTATTTACTGAGTATCTATTAGGTATCAGGTACTGACTCTAGCAGCGGAGACAGTGTTGAACAAGACAGAATAGGTCCCTGTGCTCGTGGAGCTTATATTCTAATGTGAGAAGAAACAAGCAAGGCAAAATCAGGTGTAATAACTTATGTGATAAAAAAATGCTGTGATAGGAATTAACTGGTTGTCTATTCACATAACTCCATGCTGATTACACATATGCACTAAGTATCTCTACACAACACTGGCTGCAGATTACAGTCTTTGATATCACAAAAAAGAAAACACAAAAATTAAGTTGCTTTTTGGGGTTTTCTTAGCACATGATTCATAGAAATAGTTTGATAAACTGGCAGACATTATAGTAAATACCTATGCAAGAATTACATCTCTCCATTTAAGAACAATGCATCCAATTCTGTACTGGAAATCATTAATTCATAAATAGATTTCTACTTAGAAAACTCTCAGAGATTGAGTATTTTCAAAATTACATAAAAATTTTTTTCCAGGCACTTTGAGAGAATCCACTACAAAGACTTTGGAGTTTCCAGAGGATCTAGGGAAACAGGCAAGGCGTCCAACCTGCCTTCTAATACCAGGACCCCATGTGAAATATGACCATTTTCCAGATGTTTTATTCTTAAGATAATGAGCTCTCCTTTGACAGGACAACTTTCACCAATAACTGCACTTTACACGTTGCTTCTATATTTGCTAGAATTGACCTAATATACATGCAAGTGTCAGCAACAAAGAAAATTTGTAAAATGGAGAATAGGGTTGAAAAATCACATCAGTCCAGTAATGAAATAAATCTTCCACATTTAAAAGGGCAAAGAATCAGTATTGAGTAGTATAACTAGACTCACAAAAAATTTTCCACTATTTGTAGGGAACTGATTCGGACACTAACTGGAATGAGAGGAACTATAGTAGCTGTTGGAAATGGAGAAAATATTTGGCAGTTTCATGCATTTTGGAGGAGGTATAGAAAGAGAGGGAGTCCCAAAGCCAAGGGAGAACACAGTGAACTAGTTCCTTCCCCAGAGATCTTTAGCACTGGATAAAAGAATCCACATCTAAACAACAGGAATGATCAGTTCCTTTATTACAATGCTTTGTCTTTCAAACAAGTTTTTTAGATAAAAAGAAATAATGAAATGCTTTACGGACAATGGATTTGGAACTGAGAAGGCCTAACAGTACTTGTTAAAAAGATCCAGATGTTGTAAAACCTGGAAACAAAGTTACTTTAAATCTCTCATCCAGTTCCCAGCCTCAAAGAACTCTGATAAAAATGGTATACCCGAAAATAATGCATTACAACAGGACTCATTATTGCACATACTTTGGCTACACAGAAGATCAGATCTCAATGCCACAATTCACATGTGTAACCCTTAGAGTAAAAGTCTGGCAACAAGTAGACTAACAGCCTGAGTCTGTATATTTTCCATCACTAGCATATTGCTTTTGTGGTTTGGACATATCTTTACTTTCTCCAGCTAAATGCTGCTTACAGGTAACTTAGCTTAGAATTATCTAGTGTATGTATGTATGTGTGTGTATATTTATATATATATATAAAATATATATGTGTATACGTTTAAAGTTATAGATAAACAAATATTAGAAAACTATTACATGCCAATCTGTTCTAAGTATTTACGATAAAACACAGCTATTCTTCCTGTCCATTGAGGAAATCACACCTAGTGGAAAAGACAGAGTTTAAACAAAGAAGTATAAATAATTATGAAAATGATGACACATATATATTAAGCACCATGAAAATATATAGGAAAGTATCACATAAGTAATCTGTCTTAATCTGGGAACATCACGGAAGCCCCTATCTTCCGCCACCAAGGAAAGAATATTTAAATCAAGATGAAAAGGATGAGTACAATTTTTTCTACACTAAGTCCATAGAAAACACAGGCAGAGAGAATTACAGCATTGCCTATTAGTGGGAACTAGGAGATGCCTAGCCCCCTGAAAGAAACTACAATCAAGACAGTTTTTAAAATCAATTGATGATTCTGATACATCAGACAGACACTAAAGGTTGATAGGTTTTCTATCTTAAGACCGAATATTTCAATAACATTTTGTTATTAAAAGCAAAAATATCCCAAGGCCTCTTAAACAGGAAGGCCACAAAGTAGGGTGGCAGCCAGTGGAGACCTGAGTGAGGAAGGCAGTTTAGGACAGTGGTCCGGCAGGGACAGGAGATTACATCCAGGAGGATTGGGCAAATGAGTAAATATATTGAGGAAAATGAGAGTCAAGTTTCTTACTGTCAGAGAAGGGAGTTACAAATACAAAAAGAAAGACAGATTGAACCCTTTTCATTACATATATAGCTAAATACAGAAATGAAAATAGATGAGAGAGAACAAGAACATATGTTTCCTAGCTCTGTCCACTGAAAGGGCCTAGAGACAAAGATTACCCCAGCAGCAATGAGATGCTTTGCACACAGATGTTAGCTTCTAAATACCATGCTCCACTAAAAGAAACCTGGAATATCTATTACAGGGCTGGGGATAGTACAAAATAAACCTAGGACATCTTCTTGTGCCACAAAGGAAGCAGTCAAAGAATGAGGCGGTCATGTCAAAAGGACACAAAAGCCAACTTGTAGAGGTTCTTATTGGTCAAATTTAATATTTTGTTCAATTTATTGGACAAGTTGAAGATCAAAATAATAGATAACTGAATAATTAAATAAAATAGGAATTTAGGAGTCTACACTAATACAGAGAGAGAGAGGGAGAGAGAGAGAAGAGGAGGGGAGGGGAGGGGAGGAGAAGAGAGGAGAGGAGAGGAGAGGAGAGGAGAGGAGAGGAGAGGAGAGGAGAGGAGAGGAGAGGAGAGGAGAGGAGAGGAGAGGAGAGGAGAGGAAAGGAGAGGAGAGGAGAGGAGCCATTTCTTACAGCAGAATGCCTAATAAAAAACATAGATGGGTAGATCGCAAAAATTTTCTCCCATTCTGTGCACACGTATGTTTACTGTGGCACTATTCACAATAGCAAAGACTTGGAACCAACCCAAATGTCCATCAATGATAGACTGGATTAAGAAAATGTGGCACAAATACACCATGGAATACTATGCAGCCATAAAAAAGGATGAGTTCATGTCCTTTGTAGGGACATGGATGAAGCTGGAAACGATCATTCTCAGCAAACTATCACAAGAACAAAAAACCAAACACCGCATGTTCTCACTCATAGGTGGGAACTGAACAATGAGAACACTTGGACACACTGGACACAGGAAGGGGAACATCAAACACTGAGGCCTGTTGTGGGGTTGGGGGAGGCGGGAGGGAAAGCATTAGGAGACATATCCAATGTAAATGACGAGTTAATGGGTGCAGCACACCAACATGGCACATGTATACATATGTAACAAACCTGCACATTGTGCACATGTACCCTAGAACTTAAAGTATAATAATAAAAAAAACATAGATGGATTCATGAATTTTTAAAAATCACCTTTTGGCAACCATCACAGTAATAATTCGGGCAAGAAGTCTTAGTGAACGCGAAAAGTAATAGGTGAAAATAGGATGAAAACAGAATATTTGTGAAGTCTCAAAACATCTCCACATGAAAGATTATTGAAATAAGGGTAAAAGAATAAGTTCATAGTGGAGAAACCTAGAAGACAACATCTTATCCAAGTGAGCAAAGCTCACCACCCCAGCCGAGTGAGCTGAGACGTCATGTGCCACGGATGGGATGCGGTGAGAAGCACACAGCTCCACGTCTGTCATACTCTACCAAAAGTGACCCCACCTAACTCTAATATGAGAAATATCAGGCAAACCCAAATTAAAGAGCATTGTATAAACTAACTGGCTTCTAATTAAAACTCGTTAAAGTCAAGAAGTCACAGAAAAAACTGAAAAAGTGTTCAGGTTGAAGGAGACCAAAGAGACACAATAAATAAGTGCAGAGCAACATTCTAGATGAGATTGTTTTTCTATTAAAAACATCATTGGGATTGTTGATGAAACTTGAAGAGTGCCTCTGGTTGAAAGGAATGTGGAGTTTTTCTTACTGTTAAAAAAGGAAGACAATTTTTGCAACTTTTCTATGCATTTTACAACTTTTTTATGTTTGAGATTGTTTCAAAATAAAAGGGTAAAAAAATACAAATTTAAAAATAAATTCAGAATAGAGAACTCAGAAATTATATATCTATAGCAAACTGATTTTTTACAAAAATGTCAAGAACGCTCAGTGGGGAAAGGACAGTCTCTTCAACATATGATGCTAGGAAAACTGGATATCCATAGACAGAAAAATTAAACTAGATTCCCAATCTCTCGCCCTACAAAAATCAATTCAAAGTGCATCAAAGACATAAATGTAAGACACAAAATGATAAAACTGCAAGAATAAAACATAGGAGAAAGGCTTCAGGACACAGGCCTAGGGAAAGATTTTATGAATAAGACCTCAAAAGCATAGAAAATGAAAGCAAAAATAAGTGGGATTATATCAAACTAAAAAGCTTCTGCATAGCAAAGGAAATAACAACATGAAAATACAACCTGTGGAATGGAGAAAATATTTGCATATTATTCATCTGACAAGGGCCTAATATCCAGAATATGCAAGGAACTCAAACATCTCAACAGCAAAAAATAAACAATCTGATTTTAAAATAGGGAAATTAACAGATATTTCTCAAAAGACATACAAATGGCCAATAAATATATGAAAAATTGCTCAGCATCACTAATCATCAGCAAAATGCAAATCAAAACCACAATGAGATATCATCTCTCCCCAGTCAGGATGGCTATCATTAAAAACAAAAAAAGAAACAAAAAACAGCAAATGCTGTTGAGGATGTGAAGAAAAGGGAACTCATTCACCGTTGGTGGGAATGTAAACTAGTACACCCACTATAAATAACAGTAGGGAGGTTCCTCAGAAAACTAAAAATAGAACTACAATATGATCTAATAATCCTCTTACTGGGCAGGTATTCAAAGGAAAGGAAATCATTATATCAGAGACATCTGTACCCCATGTTTATTTTAGCACTATTCACAATAGCCATGACATGGAATAAATCTAGGTGTCCAACAATAGATGAATGGATTTTTAAAATTTGGTATATATCCACAATGGAATACTATTAAGCCATCAAAAAGAATGAAATCCTGCTGGTCATGGCAGCATGGATAGAAATGCAAGACGTTATGTTAAGTGAAATAAGCCAGGAACAGAAAGTTAAATAGCACATGTTCTCACTCATATGTGGAAGCAAAAAGAAAGTTGATCTCATAGAAGTAAAAAGTAGAAGAGAGAATACTTAGAGGCTGGGAAAGAGCAGGGGGAAGAAAGAGATAGGGAGAGACTTGTTAAAGGATACAAAAGCACAATTACATGGGAGGTATAAGTTCTAGCGTTCTGTACTACTGTAGGGTGAGTATAGTTATCAATAATACATAGTTTCAAGTAGCTAGGAGGAGGAATTGAATGTTCCCAACACAAAGAAATGATAAATGTTTGAGATTAGAGATACACTAATTACTCTGATCTGATCACTGTACATGTCATCAAAACATCTCTATGTACTCCATGAACATGTATAATTATTCGTCAATTAAAAAATACATTTTTTTAAAATTTCAAATTTACTTAAAAAAAAAACCAACCTCTTAAACAGTAAATAAATGTACAGATGTTCAGACCTTCTGGCAATTATATGCAAATGAGAGTAGTCTTAAGGTATCATTTTATACCTGACTGGTTTTTATTGTTATCATTTGTTTTTTTGGGCTGCTTTTTAAAATGACATTATAAAAGAAGGAATTTATTCTTTATATTGTTTTATAAGTAATGTTACATAAAGTGACTCATAATCCTTACAAAACTCTATAAAAAACAGTCAATTATTTTCTCCATTTTACAGAAGCAGTCAAAGCTTACAGACACAGCTTGCCTGAAGTTATACAGCCAGTAAGTAGTGGAAGTGGGATATGAACCCAGGCAGCCTGACTCCTATGCTTTTAACCTCTATGTTTTATATTTTTGCAAATTCATACAGGGCTGAGGTACTGAAAACTGGCAAAGCTTTTTGAAGGGCAATGAGGCCTGGCCATCCCTATAGTCACCAAATCCTTGAACTCCTGCTCACTACATTACTGAGAATTTATCTGAAGGAAAGCTGTAGCAGAAGAGAGCTATGAGCATAATGATGTTTACTAAAGGCCAGGTATGGTGGTGCATACCTGTAATCCACTTTGGGAGGCAGAGGAGGGCAGATAACTTGAGGCCAGGAGTTCAAGACCAGCCTGGCCAACATAGAAAAATCCTATCTCTACTGAAAAGAAAAAAAAAAAAAAAAAAAGATATCTATCTATCTATCTTTGGGCTTGGTGGCACTTGCCTGTAATCCCAGCTACTCAGGAGGCTGAGGCAGGCCAATCACTTGAGACTGGGAGGCAGAGGTTGCAGTGAGCCGAGATCACGCCACTGCACTCTAGCCTGGGCGTCAGAGCAAGACTCTGTCTCAAAAAAAAAAAAAAAAAAAAGAAAAGAAAAGATGTTCACTAAAATTGAAATTTTTAAAATGACCAATACGAAAATGATTAAGTTTATTATGACTTATGAATTTGATGAAATATTCTATAGTCATTTAAAAATGATCATTATGCCATGTACAGTGGCTCATGCCTGTAATCCCAACAACTAAAGAGGCTAAGTCAGGAGGACTGCTCGAAGCTAGAGTTTGAGGCCAGACTAGGCAACATTGTGAGACTCCATCTCTACAAAAAGTACAGAAATTATCTGATCCTGGTTTTATGTACCTGCACTCCTAGCTACCTGGGGGGCTGAGGCAGAAGGACCACTTGAGCCAGAAAGTTTGAAGTTGCAGTAAGCCATGATCGTGCCACTGCACTTCACCCTGGGTGATAGAGCGGAGACCTTGTCTCAAAAATAATAGTTATTATTATATAATTGTTATGGTGATATATGAAAACAGGGAAAGTTTATAATATAATATTAAGTTCAAAAATATAGGCCAGGCACGGTGACTCACACCTGTAATTCCAGCATTTTGGGAGGCCGAGGCAGGCGGATCACCTGAGGTCGGGAGTTCAAGACCAGCCTGACCACCACGGAGAAGTCCCGTCTCTACTAAAAATACAAAAAATTAGCCAGGTGTGGTGACACATGCCTGTAATCCCAGAAGCAACAAATTAAGTAATATCTAGAAATGATAATATCTGTAGAGTCATGGGATAATTGGTGACATTTTTCCTTCCAAACATTTTCATGAGGTTTATGAAAACAAACCTCATGAAACAAAAAAGGAATCAAACACACCAAAAACATATCCTATTGACAAATGTCCAGAAACCAATGCAATAGGATTGATTCTTTTCTTACTTCCTCAAGGCTTTTTTTGGATGACATGGGTGCTAATTATGTCTATTTGCATGTAAAGTCATTACTTTTTTTAAAATAAGACAATAAAATAATATACATTTTATGGTACAATATAACACATACACATACATGTAGGAGGACATTATGAAGGACATATTTATAATGGCTATCTCCAAGTGGTGACATGACACAGGATTGTCTTATTTTCTTCTATATACACTTTTAACTTAGTATTATACATATATACTGACTTCTGATAATATTTTTTAAAGAGTTGTACAGGTAAACTATTTCTAAATTAAAATACTCAAAAATCACACATAATCTTGGCAACCAACTCCATGATTTCATCAGAAAATAGGACAGCTTTCTTGTATTATTTATTCTACACTCAGAGTTCACTAAGTCTGTTCACTTGGCATATTTCCTTCTCAACAATAACCTCTCATGCTAATAGTCCAAAAATGACTGAAGGAGCATATGCCTACCTGTACTTCGTATCCAAGCCCAATACTTACGCACGCAGATCACTGACCAATGAACCCATATCAAGAAAGAAAGCCATTCATAATGACTTTACATGGACTTAAATATACTTTGCTTAGTTAATACTTCTTACCGTGAATTTTTAAAGCCTAACAGGAAAATATAAGCTTAGAAAGTGTTAGCCACATTCCCCAGCAATATAATAACAAAAATAATGCTATTACATAGAAATATCTAATATTAGCATTAGAAAGAATCACTTTTATTAAGTACTTTAAATGTTTCTAATGTATTATAAAAGAAGTGGATAAAATCTTGATGAGATCTGAACAGCCTACGATCTTGAGAAAATCAGAAATCAGACAAAAGAATAAAAGTAGAAAAGAAGCAAAAAAGTAAGGGTCAAAAATCAGAGGTTCTTCAGGGGAAAAAAAATCCATGTTAGGAGGAATTAGATGATGAGCAAAGATTTTAAGCCTAGCATAGTCAAGAAATGTTCACAAAAATAGATAATAATGATGACAAAAGATTAAGGAACAATATATCTGATAGAGGAATTCCAGGGCTATGAGACAAGAAAGGAGAATGTCACATGGTGTAGCAAAAAAAAAAAACAACCCAGTTATAGTCAAAACCATGAATTGAATTATTTAAAAACTGAGGGAATTTCATCTATTTAGTATCTTTTTAAAATGTGGGTCTGCAAGAAAGAATGGATGCTATGAACATCTTATATGTTCTATCACATGAGTACTAAAGTCAGTATCCTAAGTGAGAAAGCCCTAAACATTAGAAGACAGATGAACAGATTCACTAACTCAAATTTGATTGGCTAAATTTGAGACCACCATGCCCAATCTCATCCTAGCACAAATGTGGATTGGGGATGGCCCATCACATTTCTTTCCTCTAGTAAGTTGCTGAAGTTAAAAGTAGCCAGCAGAGACAATGAAACCATGCCATCCCTAAACTTTTCTGCCTATGCTAAGCATTATTTTTATTTTCTAAAACCATTTATTCCTCAAAAGAGTTCACTAAAGTTGCCATCCTTCCTATCAGCAGTCCCACCGGGCTCTGATGAGTGACATCCAGACATTTAAACTCAAAAGCTGCTTCAGAAGGGAGTTATTAAAATTCAAATGAGCTGGGTATATCGAAGAAGAAAACACTCGTTTGCATGCACACCTCCGCATTTGGCCATCCCATTTAGCCCCACAGAGCAGGGTCTGGTTTTGTTTTTGTAAATGGGCTTCGGAGGCGGAGGTCAGCCTCCCACGGTCCCCACTCCTCTGGGGTCATCATTAGCAATGTGTAAGGCTGAATAGATTTTCCTCTGAATCTAGTCAGCAAACCTGACAAGAGGACAGCCCTCTCCCACAACCTGAAAATGCCAAAAATCTGACTGGTAATATGGCATTCTTAATACTTCATTTATTTGTTTTAAAACAGCTTTCAGAAAGACTGCACATAACAACACTGATTCCAGTTCCACTTGATTTTTCAGCCTTATAGCAGAACATTTCCTGTTGTATGATGACTACAGAATCACAAAAACGTTACATTCAACCAAAAATTTCCCATAAGATTCAGAGAAAATTCATGTCTGCCAAGAAATATGGATCTGGGGAGCTAGACTAACATTTTATTCACTAGAAAAGAAAAAGAGTCTATCTTTCATTTGACCTTAAGAGTTTTTACCTTTATTTCTAGTGAAAATATCTCACATCATTTTAAAATTTCATATCAATAAGCAACCTAACAAAAAATATAGCAGAAATATATACATATTCCTAGCATTAGTTTGGCCATGAAAATTTTAGATGCTCATTTAGTAAGAATTTTTTCCTAATGAAGGCATCTCTACTATAATATTTATTTTAAGTAGACTTAATTTATGGTAACATAAACAATGAACTAACTGTACATTATGTGTAATATATGATCTATTTATAATAAATATGTCATGTACAACAATGACATAACCATATGTCAATTTTTACTGAGGATAAGTAAATCATGCTAATTCAGGACCCTAGAATAATAGCACAAATTCCAGAACTCCAGAAATTAGTGGAATTTGTCTGCAGGCTATGAAAATATTCAAAATCTGGAAGCTCCAGGGATTACTGTACCCAGTGGGAAATCAGACAACACAGATTTAACTTCCCCTCCAAAGGTAACATTTTACTTCCATGACCCTCACAAATCAAACTGCCACTTCCAGATTTTTTCCAGTTTTTTTGTTTATTTTTTTCCTTTCTAAAATTGGGATGGTCTTGCTATAATACAGGCACTGATTTTGCCCAGACTGACCTAACCAAGGAAGACTGACCTAGCCAAGGAAGAATAAAATTAGCAAACCCATCAATGAAAGAATATCACGGTAATGAAGCTGATTCCTGAGCCATGACATGTTCAGTTCTAATCCATTTTTTCCTCACAGCCCTGAAAACTGTATGTGTATTATCAAGGAGCATTTATTCAATACGTTACATGGCATTGTTCTGGCTCCAGTTAAAAACAAAAGGCACTCAATCTCTGTCTTCAAGCTGCTTGTACTTTAATGGGGGTGGCAGCAATACAGAATCACAAAGGCTCAAATGTGTGCAAGGAAAAGAACACAAACTAAAAAATAGGAACTAGAGCCAGTGATTTCAACAACACAGAATGATTATAAAAGATGCAGGGAGAAGATATACTTGCAAGACAGATCCTGGGATAGAAACTGCACCCAGGTGTATTTTCTCTTTCTAGATCACACTCACTTGAAATGGATAGGAAAAGTAATCTGTGCTTATACTTTTGAAAGGGGCAAACGGGAGATTAACATTTTCACAGAGCCACTCATGGTCAGAGACAGTGATTCTAAGAAACCACACAATGTGTATATTTATGTACCAATTATTGTAGCTAGCTGCTGGTCATCTCTATTGCAAAGATGGTTTAGCAGATGAAAATATTCACCCCTTCAGATTTATATTGCTTGATTCTACAGAGGCATGCTTAGGGTACACAAATTTACTTATAACAACACGGAGACAGAATGATAAAATTCAAGAAATGTGCTCACTTGCCTTTTTTTCCTCCTGTAATGAAGAAGCCAATAGCTGCTCCAATAAAACTGCTTTCAGGCAAATAGCTATAGTCAGTAGGAACTGTGGAGACAGAAAATGATCAAATTAACCAGTGAACTTGGCAGGACTAACGAAGGAAAGACAATGATCTCATGCTGCCATATCAACCCAGAGACAAAGTGGAGATGTTTATGCCATTAATCTCAGCACAACACTTTGTGGCTGCAACTAATTCTATTAGATGAAGTGACTGGCGTTGAAGTAATCACTTAAGCTATGGAAGCAAATCTAAAATGGTGGCAAACTTAGAAAAGTCTGGAAAAACCATCACTGGCCATCAGAGAAATGCAAATCAAAATCACAATGAGATACCATCTCACACCAGTTAGAATGGCAATCATTAAAAAATCAGGAAACAACAGGTGCTGGAGAGGATGTGGAGAAATAGGAACACTTTTACACTGTTGGTGGGACTGTAAACTAGTTCAACCATTGTGGAAGTCAGTGTGGCGATTCCTCAGGGATCTAGAACTAGAAATACCATTTGACCCAGCCATCCCATTACTGGGTATATACCCAAAGGACTGTAAATCATGCTGCTATAAAGACACATGCACATGTATGTTTATTGCGGCATTATTCACAATAGCAAAGACTTGGAACCAACACAAATGTCCAACAATGATAGACTGGATTAAGAAAATGTGGCACATATACACCATGGAATACTATGCAGCCATAAAAAATGATGAGTTCATGTCCTTTGTAGGGACATGGATGAAATTGGAAATCATCATTCTCAGTAAACTATCGCAAGAACAAAAAACCAAACACCGCATATTCTCACTCATAGGTGGGAATTCAACAATGAGAACACATGGACACAGGAAGGGGAACATCACACTTTGGGGACTGTTGTGGGATGGGGGGAGGGGGGAGGGATAGCATTGGGAGATATACCTAAAGTATAATAATAATAAATAAATAAATAAATAAATAAAATAAAAAAGAAAAGTCTGGAAAAAAAATCACAGAGGATGAACACTTGAGTGAAGTGGTTTAAAAAAAAAAAATCCTTTCCACATTGTCACATCAATGAGCCCCAATCCAGTGACCTCCTCAGCATTC
Organism: Pongo abelii; assembly: GCF_028885655.2. Lineage (NCBI taxonomy): Eukaryota > Metazoa > Chordata > Mammalia > Primates > Hominidae > Pongo > Pongo abelii. The sequence goes on from NC_071998.2 coordinate 37,208,895, forward strand.
AGCAAGGAGTCTGCCGAGCTTCAAGGCTGAGACCACTGTAGTAGGTGCCACTTCAGGACATGTGGAATCGAATATATGAACCATAGAAATTCAACAACTAGTACTAACAGCACCAGTCCCTTACCTAAGGCAGAGACCTGTAAGTGACCAACATGTGCAAATAACCAGATGTGGTTGCTGAGCTGGAATGGTGAAGCAGTGACATTTATGCTAGTTGAATCCTGAGTTTCTCCTAAATTCTTTTCCTTCCAGTTTCCCATAATTGTTTCATGAGATGGTTTTTACTGCAATAAATGACTCAGTTGGAAAATTCCATCAGGAACAAGTAGCTGTACTTTTCCAGATACACAATCATTTTGTTCAGAAGAACCTGGGTATAAGATGATTCACTAGTACCTGATTTCAGTATATGTAGGCCAGACCAAGTACCCCATAATATGGCAATTAAAAGCCTACATAAAAAAATAAAAGCCTGACATAAATATCCTATCTTACCAGGACACTGTGAGATCCCTGCCCTTCAAAACTAGTATTACCCAGGGCTTCCGGTATGACTAAGTTTTCTTCTTTTTTCCATTTTAATATGGTAACTTTAGCTGTCTAAAGTTCACTACATTGCCAAGGCTGTGGACCAGTTGTCCTATTTCCATAGCTACAGAATGACTGAAAGAAAGGAAAATGGTAATTACAGAGGCCCACATTTATGTTAATGCCATCTGTAGACTACTTGTCAGTGGGTAAGTAAAACTAAGTTTTAATAAGGAATCATTGGTACCTAAACCTCTCTGGCCTGGGTCCAAGATAGCCAGTGGGTCAAAATTCTATAAAGAGCAAGGAGCAGATGTATTAACAGCCATGCCTTCCCCAGAAAATCTCCAAGCACAAATGCACATTAAGCATGTTGGGACTGCAAATATCTTTTACTGCTTTTACCAAAAAGCTAGAAATAGAAAAGGCCTTGTCATATTACGGCCTAGAATTTCAATTCCAAGGCTAAGAAGGTACACACCTTTAAATGTACTACCCCATTATTTTTTCAAAATCAGAGCCCAGAAAAACTCCAGCCATATATGAAGAGACTTTTAATGAAACATGAATACTATACAAACTACCATTACATCTAGTAAAATAAATCTGTTCCAAGCTTGAAGGACCTGGTTCCTAGTTTCTACATTTGTCACCAAATTAACTCTGCATGTAATTCATGTAATCTTTCCGAGCCATGAGTTCTTCATTTGTGAAATACAGGACACTGAATGTCTAAACTGTTCTCTAAGGGAGGCAGAGAGAAGGAGTAAAAAGAGTATGAGCTTTGGAGGCCAAAAGATTTGAGTTCAAACCACATGTCCACCACTTACTGTCACATGACCCTGGGTAAGTCAGGAAGCCTTTCCATACACCATTTCCCTCTGACATAAAATATAGATGGTAATACCCATTACTTAGGGTTGTTGTGAAGATTAATGCTCTTAACAAAGTACAGAGCGCTGGGTCAGCAATCCCTCCCTTCCAGCTCCAGTATTTTACGACTTTAATCTTACCAGAGGCTCTACTTTGACTTGAGGATAGAGTAGATAGATGAAGATGTCCAAGAAGCCAGACTGCATTTGACTGGAGACCAATCACCCCAGAGACACTAATGACCTACAAATAAAAAGGTAACAATTCAATGATCGGATAAGATCCAAGTTCCATTCAATAAAAGGTCACTCACAGAAAGTCACCAGTCATTTAGGAGGTGGTGGCTTGGCTGGCAATGAGCAGTCCCATGACAAGATGTAATATCATGTGTCTAGTACACTATACCTGCGTCATATAGATACTCAACAAGTGTCTGCTGAATGAATGAATGATTCAATCAATCATTTAATCATGGCAGAAAGTACTAGTGGTTTTCTCAGGTTTCACTGAGTGAGACTGGTCTCAAATAAATTTTCAAAAAAATGGCAAAAGAACAAAATCCAGAAAGTAGAAAAGGGGTGACAGTTACTTAAGATGAAAATACCTCTAAAAATGGAAGGAGATACATTTTGTTCTCTTCTGTAAATTATGCTCTACTGCTGCTTTATCATTCATAAGGATTTTTAAAATAATAATTTTCATTTACAGATTTTTCTCCCACATTATGGCAACTTAAATTTCAGTAGAATTCTTTTTTGAGAATATTTCTATTCACACATGCAAAAAAGAGTTTTGTCTGTTCAGAGATTTTTGTTTGCTTTTAAAAGCCTGAATTACTAAAAGTCCTTTATGTGGTAGGTATTATCATCAGCTACATTTTACAAGAAGGAAAACAAGTATGCTAAATGAAAAGAATAAAATATAAAGCTCTATATACACTAAGAATACCAACTATGCAAACAAAAGAATACTCGAAAAGAAGTATGACGAAATATCAATAACAGTTGCTTCAGGTTTGAAGGACCATCGGTGATATTTTTTTCAGCTTCTTTCATTACGTGCTTTCAAATTTTATGCAACAAACATAATCGTTTTTTTTTAAAAATCTTAAAAGATAAAAACATTTCTTAGGAGATTAATATGTCTATTCTTTAGTCAAGGATAACAATTACAATGATATGCCCACTTTTATCAGTGACATCTGAATTAGTGCCTCTTGACCTTTCTACCAAGATCTGCCGTGCCCTTTGATCACCTTCTATTTTTCCTTATCTTTAGGGCCTGACATTCCTTGCAGAATCAGGCTTTAATTTTTAAGGAAAACCAATGCCAACTTAAGTTTACTAAAAAAATGCCAGCTTTCTTTTTTTCCCAAAGGTAGTGCATGTTTGTCAGTGAACACAGGTCCACACATCACTCCCAAATGCCTCCTGAACTCAGCGGGAATAACCAGAGACTTTCCCATTTTCCAGGTAAAACATGTTGTATCATGAAATAGAAAAAAAGACAACAAAGGGGGATATGTTTTCCACTCAAGGACTTTAAATTCATTTTCTCACCTGAGTTAAGGTTCTAATGACTTCATTAAGTCTGCCTTGAAAATGAGAGGTCTGGATGGCTTCTGATTTCAGCTGAAGGAATAAGAAGAAATACCCATCCCACCCACCCCCATAAAAAAGTAAAGAGTTATATTCCCGGTGCATGAGCTATCCATCTTCTAAGCTATAAAATAGTTTATCATTATGTCCTTCTATTTCAAATACATAAGCTATGAACTCCTCAAAGGCAGGGCCCCATGCTTTATCTATCATTGATTTCCTGGTCCCTGTTCACTGTGGCATGTAAGCAATCACTCAATCAACTTTTACTGCATAAAAACAGAGCTCCTTTAGAATTACTTATAAACTTGCACATATATATGTCCACTATGAAAATATTTTGAAGTTAAAGAACAACTACATAGACATATATCAGACATTAAGATGCAAAATGGAGTTTCTTGCAAATAACTTTTGAAATTTCTTCCTTCAATCATCTTTTCTCAGGCAGAGAAATTTGTGGAGACCACCTAAGTTGTCCAGGTTTAATCTCTAAAAACCAAATTAAATAAAGAACAAACCTCTATAGAAATAATCCTTGGTTAAGTGCAATTATTCATACAGCAAGGCATTAAAAAGTCTGGTGTAACTATTACCATGAGCATAAATCCTTCTGTTCTTAGCATATTAAGACACTTGGTATTCTTCTCCTGCTATTGCTATGTACACATTTAGATGTCTTCCCCTCCATGGTTCCTTTCTTTACCTGCATTACATCCCCTTCAGAGCCTACCAGGGCCACCATGCCATGAAGAGCTGCCAGACAAAGCATTGTGGGAGTGCCCTGAAAACAAAGCATCGGAATGTGAAAAGAGGGAATCAGTCCGTGGGTTTAGATTCTATAAAACTTATTAGGACATGGAGAAATAAATGGTCGAATTGGTACCAAACTTATAGGGTCAACATAACCTGTATAACTGAACCAAAAATGGCAGCAGACTAAAAGAAAGTAACAGATTAGGGTTGTTAGATCGTGAGTGGATTCTTGCTTTTATTTTTCAAAAAACAAAATGTTGTCTTAAAATTAAAACACAGACAAAATAGCCAGTTCAAAAAAATTATAATAGTTGGCAGAATGCATTATTTATAAGGAATTTAAAAGTACGTGATCTCTTTCATTTAAAATTGCCTATTCTTTTACCATTAATGTATATATCTCAGCAACTCCTATAAATGATCCAATAAAGTAGTTCTTTTTCCATTATAAACATATGAAATAGCATACAACAGGTGACCTCTACCTCTGTTAGAACAATTCTGATCCAGGCAGGGAGTAGTTTGCTGCCCAAGTCTTCAGCTTTTCCATGTCCACACACAGACAATCCATGAACTACGTTTCCTAAAGCCAGGGCAAAACCTGAAGTCTGATATAAATAAATAAAAATGGGGTGAGAAAAAGAAAAAAAAAAGACACAGATTTAGAACGTTTATCAATAGCAACATAAACACTTTTAGTGCTAACTTTCCTACTGACAAGTTATATTTGTCATCTGAAAAATCAGAGACTTAGTGTTTTTTTTTGTTTTTGTTTTTTAAATCTAGACTGGTTTGCATCATAAACTGCAGGGTTTAATTGCAAGGAATTCAGCTTCAGTGAGTAATTTATTTCAGGAAAGTAATACTGCACCATTGAGCAGCTTAGCTCAAACAATCCGAAGAGGTTAGGGTGAAAAAACCAAGGTAGACCACACAAGGTCAATCAACTCCTAAACAAAAAGAAAGCACCCCATAATAAGCACAGTATATGAAAAATTCTACATTTCAATTTTTCAAAACTTACTCTGAATGTAAGTGAGCAGGTATATAACCATAAAACAGTAACAATAATATTACAAGCTTAAAACCAATGAATTCTGCAATAACCCATTATCGTCAATATTAAGACACTGGAGAAACCTTTAAAAAATCCAGATGGGGAAATTCTATAGCATGTGTAATCAGATAAAATTGTTTTTTTCAGTTTTTTTATTGTATTAATGTACACTTAAAATTCATCATCTTTACTGTGAATACCAGTTCAGCGGCATTCAGTACACTCATACTGCTGTGCAATCAATCCCACCATCCATCTCCAGAATCTTTACCTTAAAAAACTGAAACTCTTTACCCACTAAACAGTAACTCCCCATTCCTCCCTTCCTGTAGGCCTGAGCAATCACCATTCTACTTTCTGTCTCTATGCTTTTGACTACTCTACGCAGCTCATGTAAGTAAAAGCACACAGTGTTTGCTTTTTGTTATTTGTTTATTTCATTTAGCATAATGCCTTCAAGGTTCATCCATGTTCTAGTACATATCAGAACTTCCTTCTTTTTTAAGGTTGAATAATATTTCAGAGGAAACGTTTTAAGGTTACTTAATTTAGTTTACAGGTACTTAAATTTTCTTATACATATTTGGTCATGAGTAGAGATTTTCTGCCTTGAATTTTCTGAAGTTTGACTTTATCAGAGACTTCTATGTATTCGTATCTTTACAAATTTTTGTTTCTAGCTTTACATAACTCTTATATTTCCTAGCCATATATTTTATGATCTTATAACTACAGAGCAATAGTCAGAGAGAGAGAGAAAAGCCTATCAATACTCTCTCAAAGAAAAATAAATGTCTACAGAATGAGACAGGGGATAAGGAGAGAAAAAGACATCTGTGACATTTGGCTACAGCTGTGAGAGAAGAGAATAGTTAGAAGTTCCTCAGTTCTAGACACGAAAAATATCCCATTACACTCTAATTCAGAGTAAGTCAAAAGCAGAACTTAGCAGCAGCATGAGATCCACAGAGAGAAATAATCAGGGCACACGTTCCAACCTGCTGGCTATTCTCCACTAACAGTCGAAGCTTGTTCATAACATCCTCAGCCTCTGTAGCCTCAATAATTCCAGCACTGAACGCTGATGTACATACACAGCTAAGTGTGTAGGCAAGGACCTGAGAAGAAAATACAGCAGAAAAATGTGTCTCCAGGAGGAAAAATAAAAGAACTTGGTTTAGTTGACAAGATATTCTGTCAAACTTCCCCCCAGAGTAAGAATTGGATTCAAATACATTTACCATGGATTGGGCACTGTTTTTCTGCCTAACTTATATTGTAATATTTCATAACACTGTCATCATGGGTATGATTATTCCTACTTTATAGATAAGAACTTTGAAGCTCAATTTCATGTAGCTAGCAAGTGACAAAGGAGGGATTGAAACCCAGGTCTTTAGACTCATTACAGTAAATTTCTTCACCACATTATGCCAGAGCACAGCACCTATCAACAGCAGAAGGAAACAGATTTTCATCACCAGTGGGTGCTATTAATTAATTGCCATGCATTCCCATCCAAGGCCAAACAGGATAGGAAATTCAAAGAAGTGAAACACTGCTCCATTAAGATTCCCTAGGAGAAGTAGTGGAGCATAACTGGAACAGGAATATGGACTCTGGAGTCAGATAAATTGTATAAAATAGGAATACTAATATCTGCCTCATAGCACTAGTGTGGGAACTTAATATGTTGATGAATGAATGAATGAATGAATGAATAAATAAAATATGAGTAAAAAAGAATGGTGGGAATGGAGCCAAGATTTGGGAATATGTCACAAGTTGACCATTTACTAGCAAAGTAACTTTGGGCAAGTCACCCAATCTATCTGAGTCTCAATTTTTGCACATCAAATTTCATCATCCCCTCTCTGCCACCTCCTATTTTTATGATAAAAAACCTCCCTTATAAGAATGCTGTTAAGACAAAGTAGAAAATTCAACTTCTAGCACTGGTTGATATGGCATGAAAAATGTAAGTGCTTTCTAAGGTAGAAGTTGAATAATAAAACATCAGAGGGGAGAAAAAAACCTGCTTGCTTAAGGCCTTATAAATCAAAACATTACAGATGCATCAGTTACAAAAACGTTGCTTTCATTTATAATTTGCTCCTAGGTTGCAAGATTTACTCTTTTGGCTTAAAAAAAAATACGTACTTTTAAATCACACTTTACACCGCTTTAAAAATGGAAATGTAGTGCATGTCTTAGAACAAAACTTCATTCCTCTGTGCCCAAAGAAATTCACCAATTCAACAAGTCCTATTGCTGAAAGCAGAGGAGCTGAGCAGGGAAACACAGCAGCCATTATGTACTCATCAATAGCTCGTGGGCAGGCTGGGATAAAATAGAATCTGTTCTAATGAGAGAGAGAATCAGGCCAGGCCACGAGGTCATACCCTGCTCCTCTCAAAGAAGGGTATAAGCAGTCCAGCTTCACCTGTGCAAAATAGAGACAGGCATGACACATGCCTGAAATGTTCCATCTAAAAACATGGTTAACACCCATGAACTGGGTCACATGAACTCCAATTCTGCATATTTTTGCACCACAACAGAAAAAAAACTTTAAGTGGGGTAAAGGGAATTTCCTCAATAATATTTTATGCTAGCTGACATTTTAAAAAATTAAATGCCTTTTGATCGGCAGTTTCTGAAGCTTATTCCTGGGCATTTTTGAAAGTTATATTTGGCTTGAGCACAATTCTAAAAATCTCGATTTAACCTTCTTCCAGAAATTGTAGCTCTTCTTAGAAAGTGCCTTCTGGTGATGCTGAGTTAGGTTTTATATTCACTAAAGGCTCTTATCTTATATGCCACATTTAGGTTTAAGTTGATTTAAACTGCCACACAATATGAAAACCTTATGATCTAATATTCAGATTTTCTCTTTGAGGAAGGATTTAATTTATAGGGTTACCAAAATATGTTAAGTCCAAAATAAGTGGCAAGAAGAAAACAAAAGAGAACAGAGGGGAAAAAAATGTAACCTCCATCTCTTACCTCCTGAAACGTTCTGCTCTGGCTCCCACTGTCATCTAGGTATGCAGACAGCTTCCGAAGCAATGCTGTCACGTGAACGCAGGACTGCATTTGGCTGCTGTGACTCATGAGGGACAGAACAAGTCCAACTCCCAATATACAGCCCGTGCTTGGAAGCCAAAAAAGATAAGGTGTTAGGATCATAAGAAATCCACACAATTGCTCTTCACTTACCATGGGTGTTTACAGAGCTCTCAAACCTTGGTGAGATGGCTGGATTCAAATTCTGCTGCCTAGTAGATGGTGTGCCCCATCATCCATGACAAGTACACACACCTCTCCCCTCAAAATGAAAACCTGACATCAAAACAGGTATCTGTGGCCCATGCTAGTGCTGTATACCCCCTAGATAAAAACAAAAGGCAGGAAATAGTTTGACTTAAACTTTATGGGTGAGAAGAGGAAAAGGCATAAACCAGCTCTATTTGTGCCCTTACAGAAATGCTGTAGTTTTCCCTGCAACATCCCTACCTGCATGTTGAGTATATTGTGATCAACTGCATAAGGAAAGAAAAGACTAAAATTCAGGATGTGAGCTGAGGACATCTGACTAACAGCAAAGAAGATAAATGCAAGCCATGATTATGAGGTACTGCTAAGTGTTTCATGTTTCCTAGTCAACTTCAACAAGTGGAATTTCTTTCCTAAAGAAACTGTTTGTGCACAATGACATTAATCCTTCTCTCCCCTCTGATCTTGCAGAATACCACTGGGTCAGAAGAGAAAATGGACAAATGACAGGCTTGTCAAAAGTTACCCCATGTGACAATTCAATTGAAATCTAGGGCTTTGTGCCCCCAATTCTCCTGAATGAATACATACCCATTTAAAGAAAATAATTGTTCTCTCAGAAAACTTCAAGATAGTATGGTAAGATAATGCAGCTTGTGGTAATGCTTTACTTTAAAGAAAAAAAGCTTTTGTCATTGCTTTTTAAATGGAGAAAATGCAATATTTTTTCAGAAATCACCCTTACTCTGGCTTGCCTTGCCTCTCATCATGATATCTGCTGCCAAAGAAGACATTCCAGGGCATTTCTCCAATAATGTATCTCAATGCCCACATGTTAGGTCATTTTGCTCTTAAACAGCATCTATCCCCTTGGTCAGTGTCAAGAACATTTGCATAATTTTATGAACATGTCAGTTACTTCCCCCAACGTGCAAATGGAGCACCCACACCTAAAAGAAGACACCCAGAAGGATAGACAGGCTACAGGATTTGCTCAAGGTCACACAGAGAATATCCAGCAGAGCACGGCCAATACAAGCGGATTTTTTTTATTCCTAGCCTTCTGCCCCATCTGCCAAACCCAAAGCCCCTCTCAGTGCCCTGCATGGTGCCATGATGGAATACGTATGAGAAGGCACCATATCTCAAGTGTGTTTTTCTAGTTTCTGTTGCATAACAATCAGCCATTCAAAAATCCTTCGTAAAGAAGCTACTACAGTAATAATCCATCATTGGTCAGGCAGAACTGCTGTTATAGCTTCATAAACTTAACAAGCTCAACTAGCATAATGCATTTTCAACCAGTTAAATCAACATCTAAGATCTCAATACCACATGCTTTTGAGACTAATCACATTTACGGGAAGAGGAAAAGCTACTCTTGATTAATATGAATGTAAAGCCTTTGCTATTATTTAGAATCTACAGGGAAGTTTTTTGGCTATCTTTGTATATTGATGCATATAACAATTTGACAGAATTAGACCAAAGATATAATTAGACAAAATTTGATTAATACTTAGACAAATTTGATTGTTGTTCCCTCTTTGACTATTTAACTGCTACTTATGCTTAAGATTTCAAATGTTACTTCCTCAGAGACATCATCCCTTGCCCAGCAGAGAGCCTCTTTAATACTCTCCCACAGCACCCTGTGCTAATTTACTTCATACAATTTTAATTATAAACTGATGAAAATTATTTGGGGGATTGTTTGATTATTATCTCTTCCTTGGCCTGAAAGCTCCATAAGGGTGGGTATACCTTTTCTGTTTTTTTCCGTACCACAGTATCTGCTGCACCTAGTATACTGCTTGACGTATACAGGCACTCAACTAGTATTTATTGAAAGCTGAAGAACTAACCAAATGAAGAATTTTAAGAGTCTAGAGTAGAGAGACGATCTACAGAAGAAGAAGAAAAAAGCAAGACTTGATTCTTATGTTTAGTAGGAGGCAAATTTTATGAGTAGTAAAATTCACTGAACGTATCATGCAAGATTCAACCAAGAAAATTCAGTTTCTGTTTCTTGCCAGACTAATTTCAGAAAGAGGAATATTGGGCTCATCTGGAAAACAAATTCCTCTCAAAGCTCATTCCAATAGGGTTTATCTTTCTGAATAAACAAGGAAGTATGTAAGTCTTGCTTTTCAGGCTATCCTGGGCACACAAAAATCTCTATCCCCTAGATTGAAGCCCCTCTTTTATCATCTCAGGAGATAGATGTATTAAGGCTTTGAAAAACACGTTTCTAGTTGACATTTACCAAAAATTTATCATAGCAATTATTACTATAACCTAAGTAACGTTATAATTCACTAGCAATTCTATTCATTGCTACAATGGCAGTTAACTGACTGGTGTAACATAGGAATATATAACAGTGTATGTATATACATGTTATGGCGTATACATCTATTGCCCCTCTGAATAGGTCCCCTCTCATTCATCTCAATTTTCCAGTATGCACCAATAACGTAGTCCTAAAACTTTATTCCTGATTTCCCTCTGATTTCTAAATCTTCTATATTTTAATGTGTTTATTTTTGTCCTAAGTCTTAAAATGTTCCCCCAGGTGCTTAGTTCAGCAATTCCACATATTTACCTCATTCTACCTTCTCTTTGATATGTCTGCCAGCTTTAAACAAAAAATAGCTTGGGCAGAGGTAGCTTTCATAACTTTCTGTCCACTGAAAGCAAAAAGGAGTTAAGTGTTGGTGTGTCCAACAGAGGAAATAAAAACAAATTATAATATTTGGTATAAAACTGAACTTTGGAATTGCTAACATAAATATTTTATAAGAGTGCTAACAAATGATAAAGAGAATTTGAGTTTTTAAATTCCATATACTATTATGTCATTACTTATTTGAATCTCTTATCAGAGTATATTAAAATATCACCAGCAAAAGAAATCCTGAAACTTAAAAGCTAAGCAATTCTGATATTTGTGTTGCTGTATCAACTCAGATATAATTATATATTTTTTAAAATTAATCAGAGATGAATCTTCAATTCCCTAGTTTACTGTAGGCAATCCTGCAGATTAAGTACTAGGCCATCTAATAATTAGTTCTAATAACAGTTAACATTTGTATAGTGCTTTGCCCTTTACAAAGCGCTATACAAATGTTATCGCATTTGTAAAAGCTCAGTAGTAATTAACCAAAGCTTGGGTCATTGATGACTGCATGACTACAGTTAGGGCTGTGAGGATCACAATGGCACAATGAGCTACCACTAGATGGCAGTAAAATCTTAGTGATAGGCTCACGAACACCAGCCTGCCCAGGTGTGCGGTTCTTTCAGCAGGGAGATGTCCATTAAATCGGGAAACATGGTGAATTTGCTCTGGGAGAATTCTATCATTTGAGGGAGTACACTCCCACATCTATTAACTACCTTCTAGTAAGACTTCCACTGTTTCACTTGAGGGAGGCTTGCCCTAGACTCCTGCAATCTCATTAGATAAGGGAATACTTCAAATCTTGAGTCAGGCTTTCAGGTCTGGGTCTAGTTAAAAAGCAGAAGGAAGAATTAAAAAAATTTTTTTTTAAAAAGTGTGGGTGACACTTGCATGTCAGAAAAAAAATAAATACACAGTATACTGTCCAGCATCAAATTGCTTTCCTTCTATTGAAATGTGTTATCCATACTGTGTTATGTAAGAAAGAAAAATGGCTTTGAAGTCAGATGTCCCAGGTTTCTCTCTTGGCTCTGACACTTATTAAGCATATGACCTTGAACAAGCCTCCTACCTGAGACTCACATTCTTTATCTGTAAACCAAAGTGATGATGATTCCTACTTCAGTATCATGTTTAGGTTGTGACATGAATGTAATTCCATGAGAAACAGATGTGAAAATGCCTAGCTCAGTATGCAGCTGCTCAGTTAAGTATCAGTTGAACCTGAAGCCAAAAAGAGAACTATGCTGGGTGCAGTGGCTCACATCTGTAATCCCATTACTTTGGGAGGCCAAGGTTGGGAGGATTACTCGAGGCCAGGAGTTCAATACCAGCCTGGGCAACACAGTAAGACCCTGTCTCTACAAAAAATAAAAAAATTAGTCAGGCATGGTTGCATATGCTTGTAGTACCAGCTACTTGAGGCTGAGGCAGGAGGATCGCTTGAGCCCAGGAGGTCGAACTTGCAGTAAGCCATGATTGTATCACTGTACTCCAGCCTGAGCAAGAGTGATATCCTATCTCAAAAAAAAAAAAGGGAGAACTGCACAAGGACTGACACCTAGAGAGCATTAGTAATGATGAAGCACTAAACGTCATTAACTATAGGGCTAAAAGTTTGGAGAGGATGGAAGAAGGACTTCTTGAAGGGCCTGAGGTTTTAACTGGGCTCTAATAGACAGGCAAGTTTCCACTAACTGGACAGGAAGTCCAGGCCTACCCGTCTCTCTCTCAATATAGTTGTTCATTAAGAAGGACAGAAAACCAAACACCGCATGTTCTCACTCATAGGTGGAAATTGAACAATGAGAACACCTAGACACAGGGTGGGGAACATCACACACTGGGGCCTATCGTAGGGTGGAGGGAGGGGGTAGGGATAGCATTAGGAGATACACCTAATGTAAATGACGAGTTAATGGGTGCAGCACACCAACATGGCACATGTATACATACGTAACAAACCTGCACGTTGTGCACACGTACCCTAGAACTTAAAGTATAATTTAAAAAAAGAAAGAAAAAAATAAAATAAAAAATAAAAAATAAAAACAAAAAAATAAAATAAAAGAAGGTAAGAATCAACAAAGAAGGTAAGAATGAAGAAATAAGAAACTTATTAGTAACAAAAATAAATTTTAAAGTTAAATATGCTTAGACATATGAAGTTTTTAAGCACCTCAGAATCTGTATGGTGGGTAATTCATCCCCATGGTACTCCCCACATTTAAACAACCTTCCTGAAAACTGATGGAGACAATGCCTGAAAGTCACTCCTGACTGTGCCACTGGCTGAAGTTGGCGGCATCTTAATCTCAAATTTTTTCCCAACTTTATAACATCTTGAGCTACAGCTATAATGAACATCTTTGGGTGGTATGAGGAGGCAGGAGGGATGGAAAGAGACATGAAAATATCTTATTCCTAGGTTGTAAAAGGCAATATAAATGCATGGATTAGGTTCAAAATCTCAACTCTTCATTGGATTCAAATAACAGCTAAATTTCCCTATTTTTCTCATTAATCATTTTCTATTTTCAAGATACTTCAACCATGCCATCAAACTCTTTCTTTACTCATATTCAAACCACACTCTTTTTTTTTTTTTTTTTTTTTTTGAGACGGAGTCTCGTTCTGTCACACAGGCTGGAGTGTAGTGGCAGGATCTCAGCTCACTGCAAGCTCCGCCTCCCGGGTTCACACCGTACTCCTGCCTCAGCCTCCTGAGTAGCTGGGACTACAGACGCCTGCAACCACGCTGGGCTAATTTTTTTTCTGTATTTTTTTTCAATTTTTAATTTAATTTTTATTAAGGTAAAATATACATATAAAATGTACCATCTTTATCATTTTTAAGGGTACACTTCAGTGGTAATAATACATTTATATTCTTTTTAAAAAGTAAATCAACAAAATGACTGAGAAAAATATTTGTAATAAATATGGTAGACTAAAGTTCATATACATAATATATAATGAATTCTTAAAAATTGGTAAGACAATCTTTTTCTAAATATATATACAATCTTTCTTTTCTTTTCTTTTATTATACTTTAAGTTTTAGGGTACATGTGCACAATGTGCAGGTTAGTTGCATATGTATACATGTGCCATATTGGTGTGCTGCACCCATTAACTCGTCATTTAACATTAGGTATATCTCCTAATGCTATCCCTCCCCACTCCCCTCACCCCACAACAGGCCCCGGTGTGTGATGTTCCCCTTCCTGTGTCCATGTGTTCTCATTGTTCGGTTCCCACCTATGAGTGAGAACATACAGTGTTTGGTTTTTTGTCCTTGCAACAGTTTGCTGAGAATGATGGTTTCCAGCTTCATCCATGTCCCTACAAAGGACATGAACTCATCCTTTTTTACGGCTGCATAGTATTCCATGGTGTATATGTACCACATTTTCTTAATCCAGTCTATCATTGTTGGACATTTGGGTTGGTTCCAAGTCTTTGCTATTGTGAATAGTGCCACAATAAACATACGTGTGCATGTGTCTTTATAGCAGCATGATTTATAAACCTTTGGGTATATACCCAGTAATGGGATGGCTGGGTCAAATGGTATCTCTAGTTCTAGATCCCTGAGGAATTGCCACACTGACTTCCACAATGGTTGAACTAGTTTACAGTCCCACCAACAGTGTAAAAGTGTTCCTATTTCTCCACATCCTCTCCAGCACCTGTTGTTTCCTGACTTTTTAATGATCGCCATTCTAACTGGTGTGAGATGGTATCTCATTGTGATTTTGATTTGCATTTCTCTGACGGCCAGTGATGATGAGCATTTTTTCATGTGTCTTTTGGCTGCATAAATGTCTTCTTTTGAGAAGTGTCTGTTCATATCCTTCGCCCACTTGTTGATGGGGGGTTGTCTTTTTCTTATAAATTTGTTTGAGTTCATTATAGATTCTGGATATTAGCCCTTTGTCAGATGAGTAGGTTGCAAAAATTTTCTCCCATTCTGTAGGTTGCCTGTTCACTCTGATGGTAGTTTCTTTTGTTGTGCAGAAGCTCTTTAGTTTAATTAGATCCCATTTGTCAATTTTGGCTTTTGTTGCCATTGCTTTTGGTGTTTTAGACATGAAGTCCTTGCCCATGCCTATGTCCTGAATGGTATTGCCTAGGTTTTCTTCTAGGCAATGGTTTTAGGTCTAACATTTAAGTCTTTAATCCATCTTGAATTAATTTTTGTATAAGGTGTAAGGAAGGGATCCAGTTTCAGCTTTCTCCATATGGCTAGCCAGTTTTCCCAGCACCATTTATTAAATGGGGAATCCTTTCCCCATTGCTTGTTTTTCTCAGCTTTGTCAAAGATCAGATGGTTGTAGATATGTGGCATTATTTCTGAGGGCTCTGTTCTGTTCCATTGGTCCATATCTCTGTTTTGGTATCAGTACCATGCTGTTTTGGTGACTGTAGCCTTGTAGTATAGTTTGAAGTCAGGTAGTGTGATGCCTCCAGCTTTGTTCTTTTGGCTTAGGGTTGACTTGGTGATGTGGGCTCTTTTTTGGTTCCATATGAACTTTAAAGTAGTTTTTTCCAATTCTGTGAAGAAAGTCATTGGTAGCTTGATGGGGATGGCATTGAGTCTATAAATTACCTTGGGCAGTATGGCCATTTTCACGATATTGATTCTTCCTACCCATGAGCATGGAATGTTCTTCCATTTCTTTGTATATTATTTTATTTCATTGAGCAGTGGTTTGTAGTTCTCCTTGAAGAGGTCCTTCACATCCCTTGTAAGTTGGATTCCTAGGCATTTTATTCTCTTTGAAGCAACTGTGAATGGGAGTTCACTCATGATTTGGCTCTCTGTTTGTCTGTTATTGGTGTATAAAAATGCTTGTGATTTTTGCACATTGATTTTATATTCTGAGACTTTGCTGAAGTTGCCTATGAGCTTAAGGAGATTTTGGGCTGAGACAATGGGGTTTTCTAGATATACAATCATGTCATTTACAAACAGGGACAATTTGACTTCCTCTTTTCCTAATTGAATACCCTTTGTTTCCTTCTCCTGCCTGATTGCCCTGGTCAGAACTTCCAACACTATGTTGAACAGGAGTGGTGAGGGAGGGCATCCCTGTTTTTTCTTTGTATTTTTAGTAGAGACGGGGTTTCACCATGTTAGCCAGGACAGTCTCGATCTCCTGACCTCGTGATCCACCTGCCTCGGCCTCCCAAAGTGCTGGGATTACAGGCGTGAGCCACCGCGCTCGGCCTCAAACCACACTCTTAAGAAGTCACTTGACCCCAAAAGTGTTTCTTGAGAAACCAGGTGAGTGGCACTAGTTCCTCTCCAATCTTAGCCTGCATCTGAAAGAAGATCCCATAACTACCACCTATTAAATGGACATTTTACTTTATTTATTCCTGATGAAACCCTTTACACATGCAGCTACCGCTACCATATCATTTACCCTTTTGTTAGTCTGAAACTAACAGGATAGAAGGTATGAATGTATCTGTAAATCATAAGTTCCTAAAGGCCAGAAATGTAAACACTGATTTCATGCATATTTGAGCAGTGCCCATAATATCAAAAGGTAAATGAGTCAATAAACTGGAAGTTAGTGCTTATAATCTGTTAATTCCTAATAACAATGAACACCAGAGGATTCATGCCTGAGGTTCCAAAACACATGGAAGTCTAAAAAACTACGATGTAGCTCCCTCAAAAATGTCAGTATTTCCGAAAGCCTAACAAAACCATACCATATATTCACCTACACAAGTCACACAGACTAACTGAAACATTAAATATCTCATTAAATGAGTGTGTTTAACTCTTTTTTGAGTATTCTTTTTTTGATTATTTTTCATTTTTATCTTTCATTACTGAAATGAGAAAATAAATTTTAAAGCATTTAGTTTAATAGACAAAACTCCTTAAAAACCATGGTGTTAGCATGGGGAAGGGAAAGGTTCTTAATGCTAAGCAGGTTGGTAATCCCTGATATAACCTATTTGCTTCCATTTCTACTTCCTAGCCATGTGATTTCACAGGGAAACATAAATCATCAGTCAAAGGCCCTCTTAGCCCAATCAAATTCAAATGGCCTCAACAAATCTTTAAAATATTAAGTCGGCTGGGCAGGGTGGCTCACGCCTGTAATCCCAGCACTTTGGGAGGCAGAGGCAGGTGGATCACATGAGGTCAGCAGTTTGAGACCAGCCTGACCAATTGGTGAAACCCCAACTCTACTAAAAATACAAAATTAGCTGGGCGTGGTGATGTATGCCTGTAATGCCAGCAATTTGGGAGGCTGAGGCAGGAGAATCACTTGAACTTGGGAGGCGGAGTTTGCAGTGAGCCAAGATTCCACCATTGCACTCCAGTCTAGGCAATAAGAGTGAAATTATGTCTAAATAAATACATAAATAAAAATAAATACTTAAAAAAGATTAAGTCATGCATCCATGTCCCCATACATGTGCCTTGTATGATAAACATAAGTCAAAACTAAGGTCTTAGTAATATAAGGTGTAAGCTGCAAGATGACAGTTGTTGCTTTGAATTTAAATAATTTGTCTATTGCTGAAACATGGTTTTCAGAACAAGGAAGCTTTAATAATAAGTTTTTTGATTAATTATTACAGAAAACTCTCTGCAAAGGAATTCAAAATCACATTCTACAAATATTTCTCCATATGAATTTTAAGATTGTTTTATCTAGTTCTGTGAAGAATGATGGTAGTATTTTGATGAGAACTGCACTGAATGTGTAGATTGCTTTTGACAGTATGGCAATTATCACAATATTGATTCTACCCATCTATGAGCATGGGATGTGTTTCCATTTGTGTCGTCTATGATTTCTTTCAGCAGTGTTTTGCAGTTTTCCTTGTAGAGGTATATTCCTAAGTATCTTATTATTTTTTTTTGCAGCTATTGTAAAAAAAAAGGGGTGGGGTTCTTGATTTGATGCTCAGCTTGGTCACTGTTGGTATATAGAAGAGCTACTGATTTGGGTATATTAATTTTGTGTCTAGAAACTTTGCTGAATTCTGTTATCAATTCTGAGAGCTTTCTGAAGGAGTCCACATAGCCAAAGCAAGACTAGGCAAAAAGAACAAATATGGAGGCATCACATTACCTGATTTCAAACTATACTATAAGGCCACATTCACCAAAACAGCATGGTACTGTTATAAAACTAGGCACATAGAACAATGAAATAGAATAGGTAACCCAGAAATAAACCCAAATACAGCCAACAGATCTTCAACAAATCAAAAAAAAAAACATGAAGTGAGGAAAGGACACCCTACTCAACAAATGGTGCTGGGGTAACTGGTAAGCTACATGTAAGCTTAATTGGCAAGCTACATGTAAGAGAATAAAACTGTACAGAAGGATCCTCAGCTCTCACTTTATCCAAAAATCAACTCAAGATGGATCAAGGACTTAAATCTAAGACCTAAAACTATAAAAATTCTAAAAATAACACTGGGAAACCCTTCTAGACATTGGCTTAGACAAGGATTTCATGATGAAGAACCAAAAAGCAAATGCAATTAAAAACAACGATAAATAGCTTGGACTTAATTAAATGAAAGAGCTTTTGCATGGCAAAAGGAACAGTCAGCAGACTAAACAGACAACCCACAGAGTGGGAGAAAATCTTCACAATCTATATACAACTGACAAAGGACTAATATCCAGAATCTACAACAAACTCAAACAAATTAGCAAGACAAAAACAATCCCACCAAAAGTGGGCTAAGGACATGAATAGACAATTCTCAAAAGAAGATATACAAATGGCCAAGAAATGTATAAAAAAATGCTCAACATCACTAATGATCAGAGAAATGCAAATCAAAACCACAATGCAATACCACCTCACTCCTGCAAGAATGGCCATAATAAAAAAATAATAGATGTTGGTGTGGACGCAGTGAACAGAGAACACTTCTACACTGCTAGTGGGAGTGTAAACTAGTACAATCACTACGGAAAACAGTGTGGAGATTCCTTAAACAACTAAAAGTAGAACTACCATTTGATCCAGGAATCCCACTACCAGGTAGGTACCCACAGGAAAAGAAGTTATTATACAAAAAAGTACTTTCACATGCATGTTTATGGCAGCACAATTCACAATTGCAAAAACGTGGAACCAACTCAAATACCCATCAATCAATGAGTGGATAAAGAAACTGTGATACACACACACACACACACACACACACACACACACGATAGAATACTACTCAGCCATAAAAAGGAATGAACTAATGGCGTTCACAGCAATCTGGGTGAGACTGGAGACTATTATTCTAAGTGAAGTAACTCAGGAATGGAAAAATCAAACATCATATGTTCTCATTCATAAGTGGGAGCTAAGCTATGAGGATACAAAGGCTTAAGAATCACACAATGGACTTTGGGGATTCAGGGAGAAAGCGTGGGAAGAGGGTGAGGGATAAAAGACAACAAATTGTGTGCAGTGTATACTGCTTGGATGATGGGGGAACCAAAATCTCACAAATCACCACTAAAGAACTTACTCATGTAACCAAACACCACCTGTTCCCCAATAACCTATGGAAATAAAAAATAAAAATAAAAAAATATTTCTCCATAGCATGCAAGACTTATGGCAGTGTAGGAAGCAATGTCTAAGTACCTGTGAGAGTGGAAATAGGAACAACATACTTGTATTCAAGACTAGTGTCAAAGCAGCAATTTTCCAGGGCATCCAACGACTTCATCAGAAGAAGGTTCATCTCTTGGCCACATATATCACTGGTTAAAGATTAAGGGGAAACAATGAATTATTTAAAATTAGTCAACTATCCAAAATACTTAATACAATATTATACTCTCAATATTTTACTGGAAATACCAGCATTTCTCTTAAAAAAAAGTGACAATATTGATGAGTTGCATATGCTTATTTGGTAGTTACAGAAACTAAGTCTGACAAATTATTCAATAATTGGGTTTCTGAGCAGTATAATCACTTGCAAACCAATAAACACAAAATCTCCTATTTTTGATTTTTCTCAGCCTGTTCAAATTTTAAGCCATTGAAATATAAAAAATAAACTCGGAATTCCACATATATATTTCTAAGGATGCTTAAGTGATTTTCTTCAGAATACTTAACCTATTAAGCTGACATTATCAATAATCATTCCAAATCTTTCTTGCAAAGACTGTCACTTCTGATTTCATGTCTCAATTGTGGAGGTTATAAATTCTATTCCTTTACTTACTTATTTTTAAGGGGAGAAAATCCTAGACCTATATTTGTTTGCATTTATACAGCAATTGATGATTTTATAAATGCCTGGGTAAGAAGTATGACTTGCATAGTAAAATAAAACTTAAAAGGTTCTATGGTTGTCCCTTCAGGCAGATTTGTGGGCTTCATCACTGACATTTTAATAGCTAGAGGTTCCTACATCTTAACTCTCATATTGCTACTTCAGATCATGCTAAGTGGAATGCAACTCCAGGATCGACAACCAGGCAGAGAGCACTTTTTAAAATATTTTCCCAAACCAAGACTATAGCAGTTTTGCCCAAGGTGAAGGAATTTTTGAATGAAAAACAAATGCCCACGCGCACACCCCTCACATCACACACACAGACTTAATAGCTTTAACTAAATAAATCCTATAAAAGTTGTCCTTTGGAGTAAAATATACTTCAATATCCTAAACAAATGCTAAAGAGATCATACTTGTATTTTCTGGGGGTTATGACAGAAGCAAGAAGCTGTGGAACAACATTCTACAGCTTCTGAATAAATTTTAGATGGAACTTAAATTCAGGAGACTTTTTCATAAGCCTTAGCAAAAAATGAAATGATTTTCATAATTCTCCCTTTTTTTTTTTTTTTTTTTTTTTGTTGAGACAGAGTCTTGCTTTCTCACCCAGGCTGGGCTGGAGTGCAGTGGCACAACGTCAGCTCACTGCAACCTCAGCCTCCTGGGCTCAAGCAATTCTCATGCCTCAGCTTCCCAAGTAGATGGGACTACAGGCATTTGCCACCATGCCTGGCTAGTCTGAAACTCCTGGGCTTACACGATCTGCCCGCCTCGGCCTCCCAGAGTGCTGCAATTACAGATGTGATTCATAATTCTCTTCTACATGGTGATTTCTTAGTCTCTGAAAAACAACATATTGTCCTAATTCTGTTCCCATTAAAGGACCACATTGGGACACATTTGATGTCACTGACTAGTCAAAATCAACAGCTCTCAAAACGCTTTTAGAAAATAATTTAAACTTTCTCCAAAGATGAAATTCTCTGTTAGCATTGTTACTACCTGGTAAAAAATTTATTAGTATCAAAAGGCAAATATTTGATATTCCTCAATTCCAACAAATTGGGAAGGTGGGAGCCATGAATAGTTATATTAGTAATGGCATTACTAACACACAGGCCCTAAGTAGAAGGAGGATGCTCTCAAACACAGGAATGTTAGGGCAAAGTTAAAATTTGTAGTTATTCTGTGGGTGCTCAGCTAAGGAAGGAGCTTCCTGATGTCTTTGCCTAGGGTTTCCTTCAGGTGTGAATTCAAGTCAGACAGACAGGAGTGGAAGACAACCTAGGAAGCAGGGTCAAGTGTTCTGGGGGAATCATCATAGGTTCCTCCAGGCAGCATGATTAAGTTAACCACAAATGCAAGCTTGTCAGCCTAAAAGCAGCAGCATCTCCTCCTAAGCTAGTGAAGAAAGGAGTCAGAGCCAGAATAGGATGAAATGAGTTGCCTAGAATTAAACTGCCACAGCTCATTTTTAGTTGCAAAACATGTTGCTTGAAAAGATACCAAAGAAAGAGCATGAACACAGATGGTGGAGAGACTGTCATTTGTAGCATAGTAGCAAAGGGAAAAAATCACTTTCAAGTTTTAAGTCTTTAAAAATACTTTGTGTTCTGTCACACACACAAGATATGTAACAGTCAAATCACATGCAAAGGGCAGTTTTTTATTCATCTCCAGAACAAGACCTATATTTATTAGTGATGGTGAACAGAACAAAATGAATATTCTGGCCATATTGCACTTATGGTCTCAAAGACTAAGAGAATAATCCCAATCATCTGACAGATGTTTCTAAGAGCTGAAAATGATCATCTGAAATATGGTATTCCCCAAAATCAATAGCAATTCACATAAAAGTTTCACATACTCGTGTTTGGGAAGGACTTAATCAGTGGTCTCAAACTGAAATAAATATAGCATAGTGTCATCCAGTTTATCCACACCAACACCAGTTCTTGCCTTTGGACAGCTAATTTCTGCCAACCAGGAATTTAAAAGAATCTAATATCACAACAGAATGCCTCTCCCTACTATCATATTTCCAAAGTAGGAAAACAGGGCTAAATGCCTAGTCACTGACATAAAAATATTCATGATAAGCAAATACTCATGTTGTAGCCCACTACAATCAATGTAGATATATAAAATTCTAAGAATTGCTAGAAAATAAATAAGCAGTATGAACAACAAAACTAAAGCAGACTTGTGCACTAAAAAAACCTTTCCGATTTAGTGGAATTTTCCACCTGAGTCTATTCCATTAGCTCCATTCAAGGGTAAAGTTAGCACTCCAAAAATGAGCAATCAAAGTGAACAAAGCACACAGTTATAATATGCACAGATTAAGACTCTTTAAAGATTATAAAAATGTGGCCAGGGCACAGGAAAAAAAACCAATATTTAAAGCCGGGTACATGTAGTTCTCAGGTGATTCAGTGATTCCCAACACCCCTTAGGCACTAGAGATATGCCAGTCCTCTCCTCTCATTTTACAGTGATAACAACAAAAGATTGGCCGTTATTTTCATCCCATATAAATCAGAAAAAAGAAGCTTTTTACTTATAGCACCATAACTTGACTTTTCTCATGTCCACCACACGTAGGTACCTGGGGCTTTCATCTAAGCATGAAATGATTTTCAAGTAACCAATCACTTTAATACTAGCAACCCTTAAAATACATTAATACCTACATGATAGTATTTTAGATAGATAAATTTACTCATAAAGAAGAATAAAGGATCAACTTGCCCATCTCAGAAAGTTTAGCAAACACATATTGCTCAGATACAATGTTTATGTATAGGTGCATATGGGTGCAAAATCCTTTGCAAAAAATCACAAAGAAGAAAAGCAGGAATATTTTAATAAACTGTACCTGAGTTTCTCTTCACACAAGCGAGAGAGAAACATCCCTAAAGCAAGGCCCATGTGGATTTGCACGGCTTGAGACTCATCAGCACTTGGTTTCCCAGGTAACCTGGCAGTCAGCATGTTCAGGATTTCCTCAACCTTCTCTTTGCAAGAGATAATGAAAACTGGCACAAGGAGAGACAAAGCCGTGGCGGCAGCAGAACGGGCAATGGCACTAGCTGTGTTTTCACCAGAATAGGACTTCTAGGACATGCCAAAGAAAGAAAACAGGGTTAGCCTTAAACATGAAGGAAGCATACCTATCATAAAAGCACCATACAACCACACAAGCTTCTCTTAGATCCACCCCGGCCGACACCCAAAATAATACATTTTTTAAAAATCCAAACGTTTTTGTCTATAGATTATGTTTTCATTATTAATGAAATATTTTGCTACTAAATAATCGATTAATAATATCCTTTTAAATCTGAAAAACCAAATTACAAGTGTCTTCCTTTTAAAGGTTATAAATTCCCTCAATATAAGGCTTGAAACAATTTCAGTGTTCCTAAAAGCCCACATGTATATATATTAAAAAAACAAAAAAACAAAAAACAAAAAACTGAAGCTATCTGAGCTTGGACAAGCCAGCAAGCCACATTATAAATGTCCAGAAAGCTAGGAGTTTTCCAGGAAAGAAAGGAAAAGGGAGGAAAAGAGTTTAAGTTTAGTATGGAGAAACAAGTATAAATTTAGCACAGGGACCTATTGGCATATCTCCCAAAATTTTTGGTGGGAACACTTCCCAGTAGATGGATTATTTCCTACAGGGGGTTAATTCCTTTTAATTAAAAAGGAAGTTGAAATCCTAAAAGCCTTTGGTTACAAAGCAATAACCAGCTATTCAAAATGAAATGGAGAGCTCTATATGCCCTTTCCTACATGTAATTATGGGAAAAGAAATGAATAACAGCCCTAATAAAATGACAGAGCAGCTGAATATGAAAAGCTTCTATAAGAATCCCAGGTTAGAGAGCTCTACCAGACATTATATACATTTATAAATATGTCTAAAGTGGGAAAGAAAGCCCGTTTATCATTCTTCACTATTATCCAATTTAAAATTTCAGACACACCATAAGGGTGGTGGTGTCCCTTGCAGTCGAAGCACATTAAAATGTGTTTTTAATTCTAAGCCCACTCACTCTCTAAGCTTTGGTACTTTAAGGATAAAAATCAAACGTACTAAGTTACACTTTAAATTAATATAGCACTATTTTAATGATAATGTTACTCAAAATGACCCAGCTGGTAGCACACAGGAAATAAAGTGACTTTTAAAACAGGGCTTTGAAAAGTATGGTAATGCAAAACCTCACAAAGGTAAGAGACAATCAGAGCTGACTAGTAAAGAGATTATTTTGATTGGTTTGCAAGAACTAAGTAGCATATGAGAAATTTCATACAGTGTCCTGCTCTGGTGAATATCTGAACTAGATAGTTATTACAAAGACCTCCATAAGCATCTAAAGTTTTCACTCATCATTAAAGAAATAAGAACACTTCTGATAGAAAGTAAATCATCATAAAGCAATTAACTTTTTGAGCAAAATTTACCTTCCAATTTAATTCTACATCATCTGGTAAGTCTTTTTTTTTTTTTTTTTTTTACCTCAACTATGGTTAAAAATCTAGCTCTAAACCCAAAGCCCCTGATGAATACATACCAGATCTTCCCAAGGGCAGGACAGAGGCACACAAAATACACAGAGAAGACCTTCAGCATTAAGGTTTTAAGCTAAATTCATGATCTTAGCAACAGTTCAGAATCTGTGTTATATTTTTATTAAAATTAACTATAATCCTCTGCCACTCAGCTGATTGCCCCATGATCATTATAATTCCCTAGGCAATGGATAGTAATAGGGTAGGACCAAAATAGTTCTACAAAGACACAGAAATAAAGCATGTACTACCACCAATAAAAGGAAAAGGAAACCTAAACAAAAAAGTGTTTTCTCATTTTGCTTCAAATCTTAGAATACAAGCATGAAGACAGAGGATGGGTAACAGGTAGCTTTTTTCTTTTTAAATGATCAACAACATTACTTTGTATTTATAGAGTATTTAACAGTTTTCAAAACATTTTTACATAAAGTATATTATTTGATCTTCATAATCTTTTTAGAAAGTTGGCAAAGCATTAATTTTTACTTTCATTTTGCAGATAAGAAAAATAAGAATGATGAAGTAAGTGTCAACAGTCACAAAAACAAGAAGCGGGGGAGCAAGGGCTACAATTACCATAGATGGTATTGTTCAATTCCTTCATTTTATAAATCAGGACAAAAAGACTCAAAAAGGTTGAGTGAATTGCCCAAAGTCACACAACCTGAAATGAAAAAAAACTATGACTAGAAACTTGGAGTCCCCACATTTCAGCCAACGTTTATTCTACTACAACTGTAGCTCTTGACCCTGACTACACATTAGAATAACTGAGAGAGCTCTCAAAATGCTGATGCCTGGAGTTTATCCATGAGCAATTAAATCAGCAGTGGGGACTACACATCAGTATTTCTTTTATATATATATATATTTCTATACATATGTATTTCACATTATATATGCATATGTACGTACATATATAATATTAATATTTACACACATATTTCTTATAATTTACATATATATTTTCATATTTTATATATATAATATTTATTGTGTGTGTGTGTATTTAAAGTTCCCCAGGTGATTCTAACAAATAGCCAGGGCTGAGAATCATTACATTATATATTGGATTTCTTTTTCTTTCTTTTTCTTTTTTTTTGAGATGGAGTTTTTCTCTTGTTGCCTAGGCTGCAGTGCAATGGCGCGATCTTGGCTCACCATTACCTCTGCCTCCTGGGTTAAAGTGATTCTCCTGCCTCAGCCTCCTGAGTAGCTGGGATTACAGGCATGTGCCACCACGCCTGGCTAATTTTGTATTTTTAGCAGAGATGGGGTTTCTCCATGTTGGTCAGGCTGGTCTCGAACTCCCAACCTCAGGTGATCCGCCCACCTCAGACTCCCAAAGTGCTGGGATTACAGGGGTGAGCCACCGCGCCTGGCCTATATAATCGATTTCATGTGACCAACTGATGTCATAAGAGTCAATTCTTGAGTTTTCTGATCATTTTCTATTTTTTGCACTTACATAATAAAACCAGGAGAGAAGTTGCCCTCTGGGTTGGTAATGGCTATCCACAATGACCAAGAGTGTATCAAGTATCATGGAAACCCACTCTTTCATTGAAAGGAAATTAGGTTGAACCTGCAGATAAATTAAAAACATGAAATGATTACAGAGAAAACAAATCTAAAGATATTTCTAAATCTAGGGTGTAACTCCCTTCTATATTAAACAATAAAGTGCTGTTATCAAAAAGTAAACTTCATCTGCTTGGACTATAAGGATGCATGTATGAGGTATACAGGTAGTTGACAAATATACATCCTCACCTGTGCCCCAAAAGAAATAAGATTTATCTTTTATGAACAAATTAGCAGAAGAGGATAGATGCTGCAAAACAGAACTATCCAAGAGCCCTTCAGAGTTCTCCTGCATTGAATGAATTATAGTGAAGATAATATGGAGGTTAAAAGGACAGATGTGCAAAAAACACAATTCAAAATTTCTCATTTCTATGACTTCTTATTTGACAAAGGAGGCAATAAGCAGCCCACAAAATTCTGATCAACATCTCTAGCATTTCTGGTGACTATTACCATTTAGTTGTCATTTCAAGAATCTTGACAACATTCACCCAACTCACTGAAAGATTACGTAGAAAACATGAATCATCTTCAGTTTGAAAAAGAAGAGGAAGAGAACACAAAAACAAAACAACAACAAAACCCCACTCATTAAAAATAAAACTTGGTTATTAAAGTCACTCATGACCATGGATGTCAAAAGCATTCATTAACTCACATGGTAACTGGAATTATTATAATTCCTTGAATCAAACAAGGCTGTCACCTCTTCAAATCTTTTGTTGGTGGTCACATGCAGGTTTGAATAATGTTTGAAAGTTTCAACTTTAATCAAATAATGAGGTCTTGAATTTGCATTGAGTAGCAGCCAAAGGCAAGGTCATCATGAATAAAAGCAAAGCCCCATCTTTGGACTGTGTGGTTTCTCAATGTGTGTTGGGGTGTGTTGGGGTGGAGGAGAAAGTAAGAGAGGCTGGAACTCAAACTCTGAGCTAGACCCCTTTATTATTGGGGAAAATTACTGTATAACTGGTAGTTCGACAAAAATAACACCAAAGTGAAGGGATCATAGAAAGGGGCATTGACTTTTTAGGTTGTAGATCTATGCAGCATGTTGCCTCTGCTAAAATATTCCATGGCTCTCTGAAAGACATGAAACATTTCCTCTCTATAAAATTTCCATCTTTCTTATCAGTAAGATTCTAAGTTTAAAATTAAGTTTTCAAGGGTAATTAACTAATATCATTCATGCAATAATCCCTTGGCCTCTTTCCCTTCCCTACATGTAATATATATCCATGGCTTTTGCCACACAGCACCTATTCTCTGTTTACTGGTAGTAACACTCTTTGCAGAGTTCCGTCTTCCCCACTATTTGAAGGTTAGTTAAATGCTCAATCAAACTAGCTGTCCTACACTATCCAACGGATAGGCCTAGGACCCAAAGGACTCTGAATTTTAAGTGACGCGAGGATAATAAATGATTGAAGTTGTTCTGGCCCACTGGAGGTGGTCTGCTTAGATGTTTCATTAGTACCTGTTGCCTGGACTACCCAACTTGCCCTGGTTCTTTTTCTTCCCAAAATACAGTTTTTAAGCTTTGCCTTCAATTCCACGGGCTTCTAGATTCCATATACTTCCTGTTCCTTTTTTGTTTAAATGATTCATCAGAGTTGATTTTTTTGGTGTACCACCAAAAAAACCCACAACAAAAAAAAAAAGAATACAGATAGCCCATAAGATACTCATTGAGGACAGAGACAGACCAAATAATTTTAAATGGTTATTATTAATGAGAGTTTAGTATCTATGAGCTGTTGTGCTTCACATACATTAATTCATTTAATCCTTTGAACAATCCTATCTGGTGAGTATTGTTATCCCTCCATTTTACAGATGGGGAAATATGTTCTGAAAGAGGAAATTGCTACAAATAGGCCATAGAGGTAGTAAGTGGAAGTAATAGGATCTAAACATAGGACTTCCTTATTCCAAAGCCTATATTTTTAATGACTCAGTTATGTCGTCTCTAGATGATGATAGCTACCAGATAATGAGACTTAAAACAAGAATAAATCCATGCCTTTTTATTTAGACAGATGTGAATTATCCAATAAAGTACATTGGAAATGAACAGTGGCCAGCTCACCACATGTTTAATTAAGAAATAACTGCCTTGCAAAAATGAATAGGCGCTTTGTCATTGACATATACAATTAAAATGCAAAGTACATTTTTTTCAGTCAATAAACACTGCTTATTTATCATCTTGACAGCATTGTTCACTTTTAGTAAGCCTAGTTAACCTTGTAAAATTGGTTACCATTGATGTAATCACAAAAAGATAACCCCTATGACATAAAATTGGCACCTTCAAATAGAAATGACCACATAACTGTGATGGAGAAAGGAAAACAGAAAAGCAGCAAAGTTACAAAGACACTAAGGCTCACAGTATAAAGGCCCATCAAGTACTATAACTTGGTGCCATAATCACAGAATCTAACCTTGTAAGCCCAGGGCCAGGCTACCTAAAGCCAGGCTTAAAAAGACATAATCAAAGCCAATTGTTTAAATCACCCCAACTAACCTCCAGGAGCCCGTCAGAGTCTGAGGAGAGGCTGGCTTCATGTCTAGATACGACGACAGCAAGGCTGCTTAGAGCTAACAGCGCATTGCCTTTCACTACCGGACTCTCCCTGTTCAAAAGGAAAAAAATTTCAACAGAGAACTTTGGTATTAACCAGGAGAAGAGAAAGAGCTAATATAGGAGGGCAGATGAAGTCAAAAAGCAACTTGTGTTCCTTCACAGAGTCTTGTAAATGCAGGTCTGTTTGTTCCGTGAGGCCAAGAGTTTCTTTCCTTCCTTCTGACTCTAGAGCTGTTTCTGAACTCTTCTTATCAATGTAGTATGGGTTATTACGCCTTTTTATAACTTAAAAATCCAAGCTTAGTAAGTTGTTTCTTCCTAAATTTTTATTTCATCATTTAACTTTACATTTCCTAGGCTCTCTTCTGTGTCATCTTTGGCCAATTTAAAATTATTGATTTGTTCTAAAAACATAACTAAGACAGTTATGTCAATAAGCCCAGCAGAATAGAACGACCTTTGGCTTTTCTGAAGCACCGGTATGTTGAACTGGCTTCTAGCAAAGCACTTCAGACTGCATACCTTACAACTTGACACATGGCAGCTTTTCTTACTCATTTTTATCCTCTCCTTCTTTCTCTTAATATAGCAAAACTATCAACCTTAAAGCCAGTTTGTAATATAATTTGGAGACCCCAGATAAGATGCAAATGTAAAAGTGCTGTTTTTAGACTATTTGGACTGAAAGTTGCCTTTTTACATCATCTAAATGGTAGTCTTCTAATATTAGCAATAAACTCTTAAGAGTATGACTTCTGAATTTAACATAAAAACCTGAACCTTTTTAATATACTCACCACTTGAAAATGTACATTTAATATTATTCCATAATTCCAAGCTGATCCTATAAAGTCCCCTATGGGACACCAATGAGATACTCTAGGTTTGCCAATTCGGTTATAACAGAACTCCAGCAACAAGAGCACCCATACCATCAGATCATTTAGTCCTCAGTCCTTTGATGTGGGTTCCCATAAATACAATGTTCCCCAAAATTTGGACTTGAAACCTGAATCTGAATTCAGTGCATGATCCAAGAACCACTTCCTGCTTACCTCAGGGCAGGACTACAACAGATATGAGGGATAAGGAAGATTTTCAACTCTGCTCCCTAAATGAGCCTAGTACCTCAAGTCCCAAGCCATAGTCTCAATTGAACACTTGAGTCAGTGGGTATTAAATTGTTGGCGCACATGTGTTCTTGCATTTCTGCTTTCATTTGGTAAGAATGGGACTCAACATTTGCCATTAACAAATCCTTCCTATCTATTCGCCCATCCTTCCTTCCCCCTCTCCCTTCCACTTTAGAGTGGTTAAGCTCTGTGAAGACTTGAAGCCTTGATCATTTTGTTCACCCCCCCCAACTCAATGTATTCCTCTATAAGTCCTGTCAAAAGTTAGTAAAACATCAACATTTATAATGGGGAGGGTTGGAGGAGAAAATGGGAAGGAAGCCTTGAGGTCTAAGCAGATGGCCCCAACCTGGGTTTTGCTAGAGTTCTGCAAAGAGAATTACTGAGCACTTATATAGCTAATAAGAAAACACAAGGAAACAAGGTGGGATTTGGTCATTCCTAGGTGCCCTAGCCATAAAATCATTTAACAAAAACAAAATTAAATCTTTTATTTCTAATATTATCTCTTTCTTTTAACAGAATATCCTGAGGCCTTTCCTACTGCAAAATGGTCATGAATCCCTAAAGGTGAGTTTTAAAAACAGTTTTAAATTCTGAGTGATCTGAGAATTAGAGTCTCAGTTGTATTACTCTGTAGAAAACGTGAGGTCACTAGAATCTGGGTATCAAATGTCATAAAACAAATATATTAGACAAGATAACATAAAAAGTTCTTTTTAACCCCAAAATTCTGAAGGAGAAATTAGCCTCGGTTTTAAAACAGTACCAAAAACTATTTTATTTCAAATTCTTCACTAGTCTTGACATATCTGAGTATGCATTGTTCTTAAGTAATGGAGAAAAAATTTATTTTAAAACACTGGTAATAATATCTTTGGTTGCAGAATGAACACATATTTGGATAATAATCTTTGAATTAAAAACGTAGTCCACTCTATACAGTGCAGCCCTAGGCCAAATTACACATTTCACAAAGGTACCATGACTAACTCTTGATCATCTTCGCATTCCCTTCATGCCTGCCACAATGACTTATGGATAGAAGGTACTCAATACATACTTAGTGAAACAAATTCAAGGAGGAGCTGGAGAGGTGGGAATCTATAAATGGTTCAGTAAAAACTCATCACCTTGTTGCTCAAATAACTATCCCCTACCAGTCAAACGACAGCGACCAATTTGCATAATAACATGTCAGCATCTGTACAGTATTTATCTAGGCAACACTACTGACATTTTAATTAAATTGTCCTTTAAAACAAAATGATGTTATTAACCTAATTAAAAAGCACAAGGAAGGCTGAGCTACAATGATGCTTTCTTAGGGACAAAATATTACATTACATATTAGTAAAGTGACTCAATACTTTAGCGATTTTTATCTTCAGGTTTAAATCTGTTTAATAAATAATAATGGAAATAAATTCACATCAATCATCAGGTTTTATACGTCTTCTGATTCTCCCTTACCCCTATCCCTGAAGCTTTAAATTGTTCTTAAATGAACAAATCAGGATCATCCCATGATTGGTATGTCACTTTTTGCATTTAACTTCTAGCTCTGAACAAAACAAGCCCTACCCTGACCCAAACCAGCCTGTGGCAGCTGTAGCTAAGGAAAGGGAAGCTAAGCTGGCAGCAGGCAGTGGTGAAGGCCTCACGTTGGAGGAAGCCAGTGGGAAGAAGCAGAGAGGGTGACAGAATGATTTTTTTCCCCTGCTCTATCACCAATCTCTCAGCCTCCAGATCTAATATCTCTTATTCACTTGCTGCCATTCCTAGTATTGTCAAGATTGCTTTATTAAAATAAGGTCTATAAGATACTTTGTAAGTTTTGATGAGAAGGTAATACCATGAGAACATGAATTATTTTTACTCATGTAAACATATTTTCCTTAGGTATTAGTCACGGAGTGATGCTTTGTGAATCTGAAGATTACAGTCACATTGGAATAAAATTTTAGAATGGAAAATTGCAATATCTACTAGACAGGAGGAATTATAATTTGCTTTAGGAGAAAGTTGGTAGTTTCTTCTGCATTCAAGCTTTTTGCAGCAAATGTCAGAGCACTGCTTTTAATAGGATATATGTAGACTACATAAGAGAACAAACTATTACAGGTAAAGGTCAAAGACAGCCTGCATTCTCATCCCAGCATCCCCTCCTCCTCTGATATGCAACTGATCCCTCTCCCACTATGTCTGCAATTCACCAAACTGGAAAAAAAAAGACATGAATGAGTCTCTAGCTAAGCTCTCTGTACTTTAGTTTTCATTTTATCAACAGATATTTCCCAGTGCCTTCCATAGGACTGAGTCAGGGGAGGATTATCACTTCTATTTCTCTTTATCCAGAAGACATGAGGCTGAACAGTGATAATCTGCTGAGATCAGACTTCACAGTTAAGTGTCTGTTTAAGAAATTACCGATAGAAAGCTAACTCTAAGGTAGATCATTTTTTGTTTTGTTTTTAAGGCAAAATCTATTTAGCTACAGAAGGTTTTGCGACATGAAAAGGATAAACTATACTACAATTAAAAATTTCTAGATGATATGGACTTTTAATACACATGAGATCCTCTAGGTCAAAGGTATATCTATGTTAGTTGGAGGCGAAAAAGAAAGGAGTCAAACAGAAATGGCATCAGTTAGAGAAGATGGTGGAAGGGAGTGTAACTGGCACGTAACTTACTGCCAGGAACAATTAGTCAGCTTGTCAGTTAACAAAGGAACCTGAAGAGATTGTTCAAGCAAGTTTCGGGTATTTTTTAGTGAGAGCTGGCTTAAGGTAAATAAAAAGCATCAAGGCAGTAACACTCAAGTAATTTTTGTTAAAATAACCATAAGCATATGACTAAAACTGCTTTTTTAATGGGCCTTGGCATGAGTTTTTAGTATTTAAAAATTCAATTTTTAGATATGCTGAACCCAATAACACCAATGCAACAGAAGGAAGTACTATCAACATAACTCATATTAGCAAGGATTTCTTTCTTTTTTTTTAATCCCCTTGAACTAAATTACAATCCTTTAAGTTTAAGCCAAAGCACATGTCATCTGTTAGGTATACAGCAGGGGCTCAACTTCAGTGACTCCTGATGTAAAAGTTATATGTTAGTACCAATCCTTCTGTATTTTCACAAAAAGACACGTAGTAAGAATTCACCCACTATAAGAAGGGTAACAATTAATTTTTTTAAAAAATAGATGAAAAGTACCTTAAAATCCTTAAAATTATGAAATGCCCTAAAAGGAGAAAATGTATGTACCTGCCAGGAAAAGGTATTTATAAAAATTGTTTGATAAAAGACTAAATGGATCTTACTTTGCAGCTGCCTTGGTGATCTCATCAGTCAGCATGTCTCTAACCCTGCAATAAAGATGGAAAATAAATGAGAGTTTATGTTAGAACAAGAAATCATTCCTTTCTCTTTTTCATCAATTAATAAGAACCTCCAGCAATGGCTCCAGATCTTAAAACTATACAGGTAGAATTTCAGTGTAAGGTGAAAGAACTGTAATAAGGGCTCTGCTTTAAAGATAGCTTCATCTTCCTGTTTATGAGGTCACTGAGTGGAGGCAAGGAGGAGGTGAATGTGTAACTGAGTGGGGATGTACAGATAGCACTGTAACAGTATTATCTCAGATAGCATGGTGAGTATACAAGTGTCCATTATATTACTCTCTTCAATGGACTGAATGTTTGCATACCCCACCAAATTCACATGTTGAAATCCTAATCCCCAATGTGGTGGCATTTAGAAGCCCAAACTAAGACAATCTCTCTTTTTTACATGAGAGCTCACCAAAACATCAATTTACAATTTCAAAATTGTACATATGAAATAGTCGCTATGTGTTTATAGAAAATGCAATTTCAAACTTTGGTTATATAGTCACAGGAAAGCCAAAAGAAAATAATTATACTTGTGGGTTAGAAAGAAGGTAGGCACAATTCAAATATTTACAGAACCTAATTTTTTAATTCAATATAGAATTTTCAATATGAAGTAAAAAACAACCACTCACTGTCAAATTTACTTTTTTAAAAGGATCATTTTCAATATACACATTGAATTTTATAAATTCAAAGGTTTTATAAATATTGTTAAAGTTGTTGCATTTAAATGTAAATTATATTGACATTCATAAATATTTGCATTTGATATATAATAAAATCTTAGCTATTCAGCACTCTGAGAATGAGTCACTCTTAAGAGGCAAGTTTTTCAGACAGGTGCAACACCTCCTATAGATCCCATCTTGTATTTTTTAAAAGCATTTGACTGCAAATTTCTCTAAAATGTACTGTCTAATTTCTGTATTCCTAAGTGGAATACAGTCCATTCAATGCAATATTTCATTGGTCACTGTGGAATACTTACAAATGATGACCTATGTATACTTACATTTAAGGTCAAACCTTCCACTTGTGCACTAAAGCTATCTCTCTACTCCCTCCTCTCTGCTGCATCACAAATTTTTCCATCTCTACTTGTATTATTTCCCTTACCATGTGAACATACTGTAGTATCTACCCTCTAAAAGAAGAAAGCAGAACAAGCCCACCAGCTATTGCCCCATTTCTTGGTCTGTTATACGTCAAAACTTGTGTAAAAGATTATGCTTGATGACTCTAGTTATTTCCTTCCACTCTCTCTAGATCCTTCTAGAACCTGGCTTATGTCTCTAGTTATTTCCTTCCACTCTCTCTAGATCCTTCTAGAACCTGGCTTTTGTCTCAGTAACTCTACCAAAAGAGCTCCTGTTATGATCACCAATTATTTTCAAGAGACTGAATCTAATGCTCAATTCTCAGTCCCTATCTTCTGCAGCCTAACAACAGCATTTGACACAGTTGGTTGCTCCTTAGAATGCCTTCTTTCCTTGGCTTTTAAGATTTTACTCTCTTTTGGTTCTCTTTCTACATCACTGATAACTAATTTTTCATCTGCTTTATTGGTTCCCTCTTCATCTTCCCCACCTTTAATATATAGAATCAGGGCTCAATCTTTTGAAATCTTCTCTTTCTTTATTCACTCTCTAAGTGACCTCATCCAGCATCATGATTTTAAATGCCATCAATATGCTGATGTTTCTTAAATTCACCTCTCTAGCCCTGAGCTCTCCCTGGAAATATAGACTAGTCAACAACCTGCTTCCTATCTCTAATTGGAGGCTAATGAGGCATCTCAGGCCTAAGTCCAAAATCTGATTCCTACTCTACGCAGACCTGCTTTTCTCTAGTCTTCCTCGTCTTAAATGGAGATGCCATACTTTTGTTTAGAGTTAAAATCTTGCAGTATCTTTGATTGATCCCTTTCTTTCACATCCTTCATTTCAATTATTAGCATTTATAACGTATGATATCTGCCTTAAAATAGATTCAAAATCAATTTACTTTTCCACACTAACATCCTAGTCTATAACACTATTATCTCTTGCCTAAATTATTGCAACAGACTCCTAACCATGTCCCACAGGGTGTATTTTCAACATAACAGCTGGAGTGGTCCTTTTAAATCATGAGTCGGATTCTATGATTAAGATCTGCCAATGTTTCTCCATCTCACTCACAAAGTCCTCTTTGTGCTGACAAAGACTCTCCACTCCGCAATCTCCCAATCTTCTCTACTCTCATGTCCACTACTTCCATCCTTGCTCTCTCCATGCCACACAGGCTTTGCCAGGTACACTCCCAGGGCCTATGATGAATTCGCTGTTTTCTCTTCCTAGAATGCTCTTCTCCAGATATCAGCTTGGCTCACTCCACCACTTCTTTCAGGTCTCATTCAAATGTCATATTATTAAAGAGACCCTGAACACCGTACAGAAAATGGTTAACGCCACCCCTCAACCTCCCTCAAGCCTCATTCACTCTCTATTCCCTCTATCGTACTTTATTTTTCTTCCATGAATCAATTTCTATCATATTCCATTTGTTTATTTGTTTATTACAGGTTTCCATCTACTCAAGTATAAGCTTTGGAGGGACAAAGAAGGGGCTTTATTCACTGCTGTTCCTCTGTGCTTAGAACAGTGTCTGGCACATAACAGACACTCAATAAATACTTTTTGAAATAATGAATCAAGTGATGACTTTACTTAGATTTGGGACTGTGTTCCAATTAAGTGAGGATGAGGAAGAGCTCACTTCAAGGTAGCTTATTAGTTACTGCAGGTTTAACTATATCTTTTTTTTTTTTTTTTTTTTTTGGAAAGACAGAGTTTCGCCATGTTGCCCAAGCTGGCCTTGAACTCCTGGGCTCAAATGATCCACCTGCCTTGGCCTCCCAAAGTGCTGGGATTATAGGCATGAACCACCACATCCAGCCAAAATCATTCTTAAGAAACTTCTAGGGACCTAACTCCTTTATACTCATATATACATAGCCCATGAGTTTTCACCAGGAATATGTATTGATAGGTCTCTCTATATATTTTAAAGAACTTAGCAAATATACTACTTCACCAATTATCACTTTCAGATTATTAAATTAAAAATAGATGCAAAAGATAAGAGCAAATAGGATACAAAACCCTCTAATCCTAAATCCAATATCATAATGTTTGAAACTTCATTGCCATTTTTTTATAAATCTAGAAAATATGACTTAGAATACAATTAGTCAAACACATACACACAGTTTCTCCTTTTCTACATGAGCCAATTGTCAGTAAATGAAAACCTATAATTAAATAACCTTCGGAAAGATTTTTAGATTAAAGCAACCTGTGGTTGTAGGCAAAGCTATTCAGACTTTAGGCACTTTACTTACATTTAGGCTGTGAAACACAAATCTGATAGGGTATTCTTCTCAACGCATGAAACAATTTAAGTTGCTTTTATGAGCCAGCACTAATATATTTCTAGATGATATAGTGGGAATTCCCTAAGAAACATCTGCCAAAGAAATTAAACCCATGACATGGTAAAGTTGCTCCTAATAATTATGTCTTGGGGAAGAGGGGAGCAGAGGAGGGGAGAAGTAATCCTTGACTACATGTGAGGTAGGAAAGCAATGAACAGAGTGGGAAA
Organism: Pongo abelii; assembly: GCF_028885655.2. NCBI lineage: Eukaryota > Metazoa > Chordata > Mammalia > Primates > Hominidae > Pongo > Pongo abelii. Next base: position 37,245,903 of record NC_071998.2, read on the forward strand.
AACAGAATTTTTCATTCAAAAGCATATAAAATAATCAGTTACAGGTGGAAAAGGGAAAAAGCAAACTGTTTCCACATTGTTTTAGAACGTGTGTGTGTGTGTGTGTGTGTGTGTGTGTGTATGTGTGTATGTATAATTTATAAATAAAGGTCTCCATCTCCTATCTAGGGAATACACCTATCAGCTCTTCTGTCATTTCCCCTTCAGGCTCACATATAGAGGTTAAACCTGCTAATCTTAAAGCCTTTAAAGTAGTTACCTTTCCCCTCATAGCTCACTTCCCATGACAAATAATGGACAGCTGAACACGAACCCTTACCAGAGCCAAGCTGTGCTTTTTTTGTACTGCACCTCCTCAGGTTCTTCTTTTCCATGTTTTAACTGCAACTCCAGCTCTCCTAGTCTTCCCTGCAAAAATCACAGCATAAATCAGCATGCGAACTCGATGGCTGAAGTGATCTTAAAATTTCTTTGGAAAACACAGATATATCCTTTTCCATTTGGCCTTAAGTGTTCTGGATAAGACATTAGATTATGAAAGAGGATGTGTGAGGAGAAATCATCACATCAATGCTCAGGTATTTCTACATTCACCAAAGAGGTAACATCCTAGAGAAGTTGTATGTTTGGCAAATTTAGTGCAGAGAATTTCATTTTGAGATACCTAATGAATCAAATTTGAATTTCAGAGACCCCATTTAAAAAATCTCCTACATGCTAGTGATCTGCCTTTGTTAGCAACTGATAATTTTAGCTAACACCAAAATATACCAAGATTGGGGGCCATACACCAGTATTATAATAGAAAAGTAGAAAACAAGCTAAAGTATGTAACATTTAAGATTCAAGTAAGATACAATATTAAGTTATTCTCCAACAGCTCTACATTACACTTCTATTTCTTGAGTGAACTTATAAAAATAGATACTATAATTCCCAAATTCTAACATGTGAAAAAAAATATTGCTAACATTGTTCCTTTAAGTCCAAGGCCTTTAAATATGCATTATCTTTTCCATTTTTTTACTCAGAATTATTTTAATCAGATGCTTCCCCCTCTACTCCATCACCAATTACATTATCTAAATTATCTGTAATTAAAATACTGATTTGTTGATGGGCCCTAACTTGGACAAGAATTCAGCAGTGTAATGCCCAACCATTATCAGAAGTAGATGTGCCAGTTTACATCTCACAAGCAGTAAACAAGAGTTCTGGTTACTTCATATTCTCACCAGCATTCGGAATTGTCAGGCTTTTAATTTTTACCATTTTGGTGGATTTGAAACGGTCTTCACTATGGTTTTAATGTTATTTCATTGTTTACTAGTGAGATTGAGGATCTTTTCACATCTTCTTAACTATCAGGATTTTTCTATTCTGTCCATTTCTCTACTAGCTGTCTTTTTCTTATTGATTTTAGAGTTCTAAGATATAGAGTATAGAAGAAAAGTATGTATCTCTCCATACTTAGAAAAGTGATACACACTGAAGAGTTAAGGACATGGGCTCAGAATGCCTCGGCCTAATGCCATTTACACTTACTGGCTGTGTAAATTTAGGCAAGTTACTTCACTTCTCTAAGCTTCAGTTTCCTCATTTGTAAAATGTGGCCAACAAATATCTTGTGGTATTAAAGCATCACATTAAATAGTGCCTGATAACAAATAATAGCTACCGATATTAGATTTGTTGTCAATAACCAAAGATCTCTACCTCCCTCTTATTTTCTTACAAAACCATCTTTCATGAATTTATCTAAATATCTTCTGAAATAATTCATATTTTTATCTGTATAATCTCAGGGAGTAAGAGGTCCCAAAAATGCAATACCCAGACTATAAAGTTATATGTCCTTGTACTTCTCACAGTTGCTCACCCTGTGAGGTCAAGGACTGTTTATCAATCTACAGAGTTTGTGTATTTAGCACAACTCCCGACTCACCATACCCTGGGGCTCACCAGTTCAGGCACTCTGAGATGTAACAGACACTGTATTCACATCCTTCATAGTTTGTTTGCTTCAATCATATCAATCCTCATTCTCCTCTATCTTTCAAAGATAGAATTCTGGCCCTTTCATTCTCCCCTTTGTTTCTTGGAAACTAGCAAGATATTAATATTGGCCTCCCAGGAGTCCAGGCAAAACAATGTTTAAAACAATTTTTATTGCCTGTCTCAGTTATGCTTCTTAAATTATGCCTCCTTACTCCTAAAACATTTCCTATAATGCTTTTCCAAAAAAGGCAAGGAACAAGAAATTAAAAGGTTAAAATCCGTTTAAAGATAAACAAAACACAAGAAAACTAGAATACACGCACCTTCTTAAGAAGGCCTACCGTTTTAATCTTCCCTGCAGTCACAAATCAGCACGATCATTCTATTGTGACTAAGTAGTCTTCATGTTTTTTCTTTCTCTGAGTCTCTGTTCTTTTCTATCCCCTTTCCTGGAATGCCTCCCTAATTAATCCCTGCCACCCAATCTATGTTGGGCTATTTAGTCAGATCCATGGTGCCTTCCAATTCTTGACTTACTGGTAATAGAGAGATCCAGCAGCATTCAACTCAGTCATCTCTGCTTTCTGATTAACATTTTTGGGAAAACACTTATTGGGAGCAAAATGGCTAAAGTGATCACCTGAATTGAGATTTTTTTGGATTGCCTGTAGATTCCAATGATTAATCTAGCTATCCTCTCTGATTTTTAATCTTTAGCCTATATCATAAGAACTTGCTGATTATAGTAAGCAATTTCACCTAGCTTTCTACACATTTAAAACAAAACAAACATACACACACAAAAAAAGCAAAAAAAGTATAAATTGTCATACAGTAACTTACTGGAAGCTGCAGTTCCTGATCTGGGCTCTGATTTCTGGTTATTTGGCAACTAGCTGGCCAATTCATGAAAAATGTCTACAGTCAATTTGCTTTCATACCTCTCTCCTGTTTGAGGTCATATTCACAATTCCAAAGAGCCCTTTTCAAAAAGGCTGGAGACCTTAACCTCCACAGCATCCCAGAAGGGTAACAAGATAAAGACTGCAGAGGGCTCCTAACCAAAATGGCCTCTGTACTGTCAGTTGGCTTCTATCTGCATTTTTCATCTTAATGGGAAGAAATCTAAATACCTCTCCCCATGTCAACGACTTTGATACAGTTAAAAACCCCAAGTTCCTATGGAAAAATTAGGTAAGGCTTGAAGCAGACATCTAAGCAGAAACTACAAGTAGTGTTCAGATCTCAGACTTACATCCTAATTAGCCTCCAGGAAGTAATGGAGAATGTACCTTTCAGTGTGTTTCCTAGGCTTAATTGAATAAAACATGGCTCCTCTAAATGATCCTCTAGTTTAATGCTAAAAAATACATCTAGCACCAGATGGAAGTAACTGTAATTCCTGTACAGAAAAAGTGTCTTCTAGGACCGAAATTCTTGATATAGACAAGGAGTCTGGCAGTTGCTCCAATTATTCTAAGATACCATAAACTCTATTTAACTGTGTGGACTCATTTAAAAAAACTTGTTTAAGCATAAATGCATCAGTGTACTTTCAAGTAATAGTGATAGCCTAAATCACACTGCTGTACTTTTAAATAATACTGCAAATCTTATTTTAATCCATCCTTTAACTTTCTCTTCTTTTGTCACTAATTCTCAATGGAACTGGACTTACTAGAAATCCAAAGTAAAGGGATTTTAAATGATAAATAAAGATACCAACCATCAACTTAATAGCAGAATAACTGACCTGCATTGCTAAAAATTATGAAAAATCTGCAAGTTTTTCACAGATCAAATAGCTCTGCCCTTTAAAATATTAAACAAATTTGCATTACTCATTATAACAATTAATGACAGTGTTAGGGAAAATACATGTCACAGTGGAAAAGGCTAAGGCTCTGGAGTCAGGTTAAGTTCCTGTATTTTCATTTAGTGCTTGTTGGGTTCCTGAGCTGTTTGCTTTGCTTTCCTAGCTAACCCTGCGTTCCCATCTATAATCCCATTATACATGGGGTTAATAACATCTACTTCAAAGGGTTTCTGTACAGATTAATTGAAATAATATATGTTAAGTATTGGACACACACTAGTTACTCAACAAACCATAGCTCTTATTTAAAAATTCATGGCTTTTTTTCATCAATTGCAAGTCATCTGGAGAATTATACTATAATCCTATTCAATTTAGCCTTTCTTACACTAAGAGCTAAACAGAATTCTTAGTTCATTCTGCAGGAGGAGGAGCTCTTCATCCCTTTCTCCAGCTGCCCATAACATTTTGAACATCCTTTATTAATGCATCAAAGATACTGTACTGGAATTGCTAGTGGGCATGTTAGCCTCTCCCAGTGGATTGGGAGCTCATTGTGAGGAAGGAGTGCCCTCAGTATCCCACACACTTAGCATGGGACCTCCCCAATAAAACATGTTCCATAAATGTTTGGTGAAGAAAAAATTCAACATTGCTTGGGGAAAAATGAATGTGAGAAAAAGTACATACTCTGACTTGCAATCTTATGTTTCCTGACTAAAAACTGTAATTGGCTGTTAAAGAAATATAGAGACATGAGTCATTCATTCATTCACTCATGCATTTATCCAAAACATGCTGGGTGCCCAGATGCTGCTGAAGATAAAAATTGAGTAAGGAAACAATAAGCAAAAGAAAACGATGGTTCCAAAGGAACATCTTTAAAATGCAGATTACAGTACATTTAGGGGATCTTCTAAAACTGTTTGCTCTAAGTTTGGCTGGTAGACTATGTGAATTTAAATCACCTGGCAGCTTGTAAAACATGGAGATTCCTGGTCCCCTATTCACTTCTAATATATCAGAATCTCTGAAGATACATTAGTGTTTTACGAGTTCTAAGATCCGTAAGATGGGTTGCAAAAAGGTTTTAATTTGAGATTAGAACACCATTGCCCAGACAGTCATTCCTCTCATCCCATCCTATGCCCCACTCCCACTCCCCCACCTCATTTTATAGGACAGCTGTTATCTCTAACCACAATACTACACTTTTAAGCCTCCATGGAAATCTTATTCTGGGACATAAATTACTTCAGTAACATCGGATTTTTCCTATTATCCTTAATAATCAATTTTAAGCTACGAAAAACAATTAAGCTAGCTGTTTTCTTGTATTGTTAACTGTATATTCCCCAACTGATTAAAATTATTTCTAATTTTAAAAATTCACAAACTATAACTTATAATATTATTGGATCAAATAAACTCAAATTGAGTATATCTCATTCATTTAGTGAGCACCTAGTATGTTTAGACACTTATGTCAGGGCCAGAGACAACAGAGCTCCTGTCCTTAGGAGTACAGAGACAACTGTAAGTCCTCGCCAAATAACTAACATTATAAGGGCTTCAAAAAGGAAAGCTCAGATACTAAGAAAGTACACAAGAAGGGCATATAATCCAGTGGGGAGAGAAGTAAGGCACGTAGTGCCTGACCAGAGAAATTGATCTAGAGAACAAGTAGAAATTAGATGGGTAAAGAACAAGTAGAAATTAGGTGGGTAAAGAGGGAGTGGCAGGGTCAGAGACAGAAAGAATAGTGTGTGTAAAAGCTAAGAGGTTAGGAAAGACATGCTGAGTTTAGGAAAACAAAGAATTTAACAAGACTGAAACATAAAAATATGGGGGAAGGTTTAAGAGATCAGGCTGGAGATGTAAGCAAGTCCAGCTCAACGAAGCACAGGTATAATGGAAGACGATGAGCTCAGTTTGGGATGCACTCAAGTCAGGTGCTGTGGGGCAGCCAAGTGAGGATGTTCAGAAGGCAGCAGGATGGAGGAGACTGGCACTCAGGAGGGCGTTCTGGATGGGAGACGTGGATTTGGGGGGCATTGATGTTTAAGTGCAGCAATGCTATATATATATGCCTCACATTCTTTTATGAGTAAAAATAACCATTACATTTTTGGTAGTGCTATTTTCTCAAGTGCTTTTATATTAAATACACATTTGCAGTAAAACATGAGATAAGGAGACAGTTCGCCAAAGCAAACCTATCCTGTGGTTTCATTACCTGTAAAATGGCATGATAAGCTCGATTCATGTATGCAAGCCAGGCCTGTGGAAGAAAAATCGCACGGTGCCACTCTGAAAGCTGGATATGAACCTGTGGGAAAAATGTACCACAGCATATTAGACTACACAGTATTAAAACAGAATAAAATTAAAACTGTTTCATCAGTTCTTTCTTTTCCTTAAGTGGTTTAGATTCTGAAAACAAACCAAATCAGTCTAGGATCAGAACCACAAATAATATCTTTTGGATATTCCTAAGGAGAAGAGTTTAGAGTCTTGTGAAGACAAAATAAAGTAAACCTAGAATTTTGTAAATTGAAGCAAATAAAATCCTACAATAATAACAAGTTAAAATGTACATGTAATACAAATCTCCCCTGGAAAATTAGGGGGAAACTCTGTAAGGCCTCTTGCCAATGTCAGGAAACTAGGCATTGTCTAACAAACCCCCCTAGTAATTTTAAATAAAAATAAATATTGCTCATATCCTGGATTTCCAATATGACCATTCTGAAGTAATAAACTTATATTGCCAACAGAAATATCATGTTATATAGAAACCACGGTGGTAAGAGCATGCAAATGAGTACTGCACACAGCAATTGTGCACACCACTAGATAAATGGCCTTTAATCAGTGTGGGTAAACAAGAGAAAAATTATATATACCAACATGGAAACCCTGTTTCTCAATAGAGGCCCAGACAAAACATCTGGTTCTCATAGTCATTTCTGTTTCTACCTATTAGTACATGGCTATCTTGCAACAAATCTTCCCAAGGTCTGTTTCTGTTAAAGAAAGATCAATCAAGAAAAACAGTCACTGTGCATCACATTTCATGATTCCTGTAACACACTGAAAGTGAAACAGCTAAAACTTTAGTTTGTGTCCTACAGAACAAAAAAAAAAGAGAGAGAGAAAACAAATTTGTATGTAATTACACCAGAATCATGATAACTAGTGTTTAAGGACATTTTATTGTATTATGAGAATTAATATTCTCAAGTGCCTTGTGATAGGGAAGATAAGAAGATAATAGCGTCTCTGAATATAGTTGGTTCCCATGGCCTCTAGTATGTTCTTTAATCCCAGTCTTAGTGAGGGCCTACTATATACAAGGTACTGTGGAAAGATGAGAAGATTATCAATCAGTCTGTGTCTGCAGAGACTTTTCCACCTAGTGAGAGACCCAGAAATGGACACAAATAGGAAGAATCCATGGGAATAAAGAGAACAAAGAGATTAATTCTTACTGCTATCTATTACTTCTCATGGTATTACTGTTTAAAAAAAAAAAAGGATCTCAAACAGTATAAAACAGATACTCAGCCATGAAATGAACTTAAAAGTAATTATAAAGACAGGACTTTTCCTGAATAAGAACTACAATGAGCAGGGTGAGGGCAGCCTTGTCAATAAGTCAACAAAAATCCTTGAAGGAATGAGTCCTCCAGCTCCTGCTTCTTCTGTTATCCAGGTGGCAAACTACAACCTAGGCTCTATTTCCAGCTGGCAAGGCGTTAATCAGGTCTTGGCTCTGCTCTTTATTTCCAAAATGTGGGCAATTTTCTTTAACTTTTTTCCTATCAGTTCTGTTCCCTTTTCATAAAATATATTAATTATCTTCAAGCCCTATTTTGACAGCTGGATTTAACAGAAACAATACTCAATCACCACAACCAAAATGTTTATCTCTTACTTTACAAGCTTAAAATATTTTTAAATTTTTGCCAAATAATCCATAGATATCATTGTACTACTGAGAATACCCTTAGCTTCAGCAAATTGGCAAAAAGAGCAATTTGCAAGGAAAGCAATGGTCTCACAAATGCTTTTTAAACTTGAGTTTAAAAAAGGAAAGGATTATGGAAAAAATGTAAATGAAAATGAGCAAACCAAATGTTTAGCCTCTAAACATGAAAACATTCATGCCAGGAAACTTATTTAAAAGGAGGTTATAAACTCAAGGTTAAAGCTAATCCTCTTCCTGCTGCTTCAACCACAGCTGAAGGTGGGTACAGGAGCACAGTAGAACGCTTCAGCCTAGAAGCCAGCCTGAACTCCCCATGTTTTATGGGATTATACCCTAGTCTTAGTGTTCTATGGAGTCAGCTGTGCACAAATCTCTTTAAAAATGCACTTTCTTGCTTTTTCTCTTAATGAAGAGAGACTTTAGAGAAACAGCTTGAAGAAAGTCATGCCCTTACATTCCCATTGTGTCACAAGCAAAAAGGACTTCCCCGACCATTTTTAACAAAAACACATTTTAGAATGCTATTTCAATTTAATATACTGTATAGTCAGCCATATTGCCTATATTTTAGGTTAATGTTGCTAGGGTGAAAAATAAATTCAATTAGCATTTATAAAGTATGACAATTATGTCCAATTTGCTATACTCGTGAGAAGCCTTTGAAAAAAATCCAATCAACAAAATAAGTTCAAATCATGAAGTTGCAACCTAGTTATTCAGCAGATGATAAAGTAGGGTTCTCAACCACTGTCTCACTCAGTTTTAATGAATATGTGAAATTTTTTTCTATAACTACTCATACTCTTGCAATGGCAGCTATCTGATGGAACATTGAGATGAACGGTCCTATGGCCTAGGGAAGACTAACAGTCAAGTTTCAATGTGTAAGAGGCAGTGAATTATAATGAAATACTACACATGTGCCCAAAGAAGAGACCACAATAGGAGTATATACATGGGAGGGAAGAATGCTAATGAGGTGAGGGCAGGGATGCGAGAAGGTTACAGGGTTAAATAGGGTGGTTAGAGTAGATCTCGTAGACGAGGTAAAGTATGGGCAGAAACTTGGAGGAGGTGATAATGTAAAGACCAAAGTAAGTGCTAGCAGGAATAAAAAATGGTTCAGCTGGTATGGAAAACACTTAATGGTGGTTCCTCAGAAAGCTAAACATAGAAATACCATATGACTGAGCAATTCCACACCTAGGTATATACCCAAAAGAATTGAAAACAGGTATTCAAACAAATCCATGTACATCGATGTTCATAGCAGCACTTTCACAATAGCCAAAAGGTAGAAACAATCCAAATGTCCATCAATGGAAAAACTAGAAGAATAAAATATGTAATATGCATATAATGAAATATTATTCAGTCACAAAAAGAATGAAGTACTGATACACTACGGCTGAACCTTGGAAACATTATGCCAAAGTGAAAGAAGTCAGACACAAATGGTCACGTGTTATATGATGTAATTTATATGAAATATCCAGAATAGGTAAAGCCATAGAGACAAAAAGTAGATTAGTAGCTGCTGGGGGAGACAGGAAGCAAGACAGGAAGAAAGGAGGAGGGAATAGAAAGTGGCTGTTTCATGGGTACATGAAAGGAGGAGATTGAAATGTTTTGGAACTAACATTTCCAAATAGAGGTGACAGTTGTACAACATTGTATATGTACTAAATGCCAGTGAATTGCACACTTTAAAATGGTTTGTTTTATGTTATGTGAATGACACCTCAATTTTAAAAAATGGTAACGCAAAGGTCCTGAGCAGGCACACAACTGACCTGTTTGAGAAAGAGAAAAGAGGCCAGTCCAACTACAATAGACAAAATGAGCAAAACAGAGTAGAAAGAGAAAAAGTTAGTGAATTAACGGGGACCCAGAGAATTCAGGGCCTTCTAGGGCACCGTTCAGGACTTGCTTTTATTCTTACTAAAGAGAGAACCATTATAAGCTTTTGAGAAAAAGAATTACATGATCTAATTTATATTGTAAAAGGACAATACTGACTGCTCTGTTGACAATAGACTATAGGTAGCAAAGGTCAACATAAGAAAACCTACTCAGACGCGACATCAACAATCCAGGGAAGAGATAAAGGCAGCTCAGACAGAGCTTTATCAGTAACACAGTAGAATGATGATTTTCAAACATTTAACTATGTAATTTTTCTACCCTATCCCAGATTCAATATAAAGTAAAATGCCAATATATAAGACAAAAAACTGAAGCAAAATTTGTCTAGATGAAGTGAGGATGAGGCTAGGAGCCTGAAGTTCAGCCCCCTTGGTCATGTGAGATTGTTAGGAGATGGAGGTGGGGAAAGGGCCTGACTAGAAAGGAGCATGGGGAAATGTTTGAGGGTGGTAGAACCTTCTCATCTTGACCGTGGTGCTGGTTGGAGGAATGTGTGCACTTGCTAAAATTCATAGAACTAGACAGTAAAATGGGAGAACTCTAGTGTATTCATATTATACCCAAATAAAAATAGAATTGAAAATACCTAGTTTAAAAAAGTCACAAGTTTTAGAACACGTACTTCTCAAACTTTCACCTCTTACCATCTATTAGACTTTGTACACTTCTTTATCATCATCATTCAAAACCCACTCTTCCTGTTATCTTTCCTGTTCCCATCAATATTATCTATCAGTGTTCCAGTTACCCAAGTTTGAAATTTCTGAATTATCTTGGGAGTCTCCCTTGCCTTGAGACTCAATTCTTGAGTCTACTTCTGAAATATTTAATATATATGTCCCAACTTTTTCCTTTACTGGTTTAGTCCTATCTGATTCCTGCCTAGATTACTATGATCTAGTAACCGATCTCTTCACAGCTTAAAATCTTTCCTTGTCCTAACACATCCCCAATGGTGCTGCTCTTACTGTTAATACATTAACTCAGAACTTTCCAAAACCTTTGATGGTTCATTAAAGAATAAAGCCCAAACTCTTTTGTATAATGTTCAAAGTCTTTTAGAATTACTTTAAGAAATAACTGCTAGCCAAGACCTTCAACCAATTTCTCCACCTGATGTCTTGCTCCTCTCTTTTATATAACCTATATTCTGGCTGCATTGAATTATGAACCGATTCCCAAGCTTGTCTTATACTTCACAGGACCTTTGCACTCACTGCTTCCTCTTCCTTGAATGACCGATTTTCCTCTCATTTCTACTTACTGAAATAATTCTTCTCATCTCCATATTTCCATTACATATGTGCCTCTCCCACAACACTCCACAGATTCTGTCTTTAGATCTTAATCTCATACAATCCTAAGGAGCAAAGGTCATGTTCTATTCATGCTGGAATCCCTCCCATGGTACCCATAACAGTGTCTTGCACATAAGTGTTCAATTAAGTACCTGCTGAGTTTAACAGAATTAAATACGTAGCATTCTCTTTAAGATAAATTCTTATCGTGTGAAAATCATACTATCATAAGCAAGTATTTGCAGAAAATTATGGTGTTCAAGTTGTGATCATTCTGGAAACACAAAATTTAAAACTTTTTTTAAATAGGCACAGAGTTGTTGAGAAGACGGTTTTGCAGATTTTACAAAAGGAAGTCTAAAATGTTCTAGCCAGGAAAGGTTTAATTCCAGACAAAAACATATTGAATGATACAGTAAAATTTTAAAGCAGATATTATAATTTTTATATATTGAAATTCTGTAAACTTTTAAATCTGTATGATGTAAGCTTTAATTAAGTATATTTGAAATACTATCACAACAGAAAATGTTCTGCTTAGAAACATAATTCGCAATTGTAGGGGAATGATGGGAGAGAAAATGAAAAGGTAATCATATTTCCTCATACATGTTTTACTACAAGGGACTACATATCCATCTAGTTAGTTAATTTACAGTTCAGAATACTTTGTTCAAAAATTTGTTATTGCATTCCGCCTCCTGAGTGATCTTAACAAATATGCTTATTCCATCTACAAGTAAATACTCATTATAAGAGCCCTTCATTAAATACTATAAATCAGGTAACAAACTTTGATGGCATTCTTTGATTGTCGAACTAGAATGGGATTGGAAGAGTAGCATGTACAAATTGACAAGTAAACTAAATATTTGCTATTAATTTTATTTTATTTATTTATTTTTTTTCTTTTATTATTATTATTATTATTATTATACTTTAGGTTTTATGGTACACGTGCGCAATGTGCAGGTAAGTTACATATGTATACATGTGCCATGCTGGTGCGCTGCACCCACCAACTCGTCATCTAGCATTAGGTATATCTCCCAATGCTATCCCTCCCCCCTCCCCCCACCCCACAACAGTCCCCAGAGTGTGATGTTCCCCTTCCTGTGTCCATGTGTTCTCATTGTTCAATTCCCACCTATGAGTGAGAATATGCGGTGTTTGGTTTTTTGTTCTTGCGATAGTTTACTGAGAATGATGATTTCCAATTTCATCCATGTCCCTAATTAATTTTAAAACCCTAATTTTATAAAGGCATTTTTCATGCCACATGTAAACATTATTATCAAAATAAATGTATTTAACTTCAATTGCTACCCAGACACACAGATGAATACTGAACCACTACATTTAGCTTTATGAGACACACACACACACACACACACACACACACACACACACACACATTGTTTCCACATTCCCAGAAGAAAAACCATTTGCAACTGGTATTAGAGACCCCAAAAGCCACTCAGTATCCTATTGTTTATATACAAGAAATAACGAGCTTCAGTATTCCATCAATAGTAATCTTGTTGGGGCAAAACAATTTTCTGTTAGACCTGTCCTCTGACAGATAGTGAGAAGAAGAGAAGGGAGGACACTTTGTAAAGTAAAATGACACTCATCTCTTTCTAGGTGTTTTCTGGAAATTTAACATTCTCTCCCCATCCTTTTCTCCTTCCTTCCCTCTTTCCCTCCTTCTCTCCTACCTCTCCACTGTTTCCAATCAGGGTAACATTAGCTTGAAAGCTGACAGTTCAGTCACATCTCAAGCAACCATTTATTCTGTTATTTAATAGAAGGGGAGAAACCCAGTTACCATAACAACTCACATCCACATGATAATTATGGAGTATCTAAAATACAGCAAACCATACTTTTCACAGTATTTTCTAGGGGGAATGTGTAATAAGCACAGATACCACTTCTCCCCATTATTATTCACAATGTTCACCTAATTGTTTCATATTGCACAGATGCTAACATTATTCCTTGTACTTCATATCAAATATGTTTTTTAAAATAAAGATGACACTGAAAGAAAAAGGCAAATACACTTCTTATATTTTAAATGATTGGTTACAGCATTTGTACTTTTCTAGGGAAAAAATTTAAAGGAGGCAGAAAAGAAATTAATTTATTAGGTAAAAAGAATCAAATGATTATCACTTGAAAAAAAGAAGAAAGAATGTAGAACTAAAGATTTTATTTAGAATAGAGCTGCCAATAGGTCTGGATAAGTTTTCTCTGAAATAAAAATGAAAAGAGAGCTCATTACCTAATGCTGAGGCGGAAATATGGTTGGGTACAGGCAGCAGGAACAGGAAAATTTGCATGTGCCCAAGAAAAGAGAAAATAATGAAGCCAGACTGCCATTCTCATCCAGGGAGAAATCAGCATCAGCCAATTTAGGTGAGAGTGTCATGTCAGAGTTAGAAATGCCAAGGATAACAAGACTGGCAGCAAATTTCAGGGAAGGAAACTGTCATTCACCTTCACCTTCCTCTGCAACAGGAGCCAAGTAAACCTCAGGATGAGAAGTAGGTATACATAAGAACAAAAGAGGGAACACCACTTGAGCTTGGAGAAGCCCTAGCACATCTGAAATGACCACTGCATGTCCCCTGTACAGAGGAGCAGAGAGAGAGGCCACTTCAGTTTTGGAGAAGTCCAAACAAGACTGTCATTCTGCAGAACTGCTCCTGGTATGTCAGGCCAAACCCAAATCAAACTTGGGTCTATGATTCTTCTAAAAGTAACACGGGAGAATTTCACTTTAAGAAAAGGCAAAAAAAATCCAAAGTTTTCAAAAATTAGAGGATATAATACTTTCCAAGGAAATTTATCACAGATTACATTAAACAGCTAGCTCTCCATAGCATTGAAAATTACTTAGTTTAGCAACCATGTAGCTCTCAAGAAGTATCAACAATGAACACAAAACAAAATACATTTCAAAATATGGAAAGCGAAGGTTTCTAGTCCAGCCTGTAAGGAGCTTGGAAGTCACTACTCCATCTTAACAACAAGTAAAAAGCTGAACAAACTATAAAACCAACAACTGTTATGAGATCTGTAAAAGAAAATGAGGTCACAGAGCAAAGTGCTGCTCTCAAAGATGGAGAGACAGACAGGCAGCTACAGAGAGAATCACAGCTTATCAAAGCAGAAACTCACAGACAGAAACCACCATAGTAACCAGTGCTGGGGCAGGAAAACCTGAATAATAGTTGATGAATGGCTGGAGGCTAAGAATGGACAAGTCTGAGAATTAAAAACTCTAGGTGGACCCAGTCATAGGGAGGGTCCCCACACCTTTATGAGTTTTAGCTCCAGAGGCTCAGTCAGTTCTCATAGTGAATATCAGAAAAAACTCACCTAGTGATCACAGCAGGGGGAGGGGAAAAACATTTTGAAATATAACAGCATTCTATTCTTAACAAGGTCTGCCATCAGAAAAAAACTATTTAACAGAGCCTAACCTAATAGAGTTTTATCAGCACCTAACTAGCCTGGGGGAAAGAAATACCCATCTCCAAGATCCTCTAGCCTTCTAAGTGGGTAAAGGGAAATAGACAACTCTAACCCGTTCTAGCCATCCTATACCACCTAAGGAATTAAAAAAGAGAAAAAAATCCAAATCCTGAGAAACACTTGTGAAAGTTCTAGACTCACTATGAGATTGAGACCTAATTATAGGGTTATGGAATGACTCTACTCCCCCAACACCCTACCACTACATTACTAAAGACCTATTTACTTTATTTCCTTTTACCTAGTATGTTATGTCTGGTTATCAAGAGACAACTACAAGGAAGACTAAAAGGTAAAATACATAGCTTAAAGAGACAGAGCACATATCAGAACCAAGTAAGGATAAGCAGGGATGCTGGAATTAACAGACTGGGAATTTAAAATAACCATGATTAATGTGCTAAAGGCCATAACAGATAATAAAGACAATATGCAAGAACAAATTAACAATGTAAGCAGAGAGATATAAAAACCAAAGATTCCCTTGCAAAAAATAAATGCTAGAGATGAAAAGCATGGTAACAGAAATGAAGAATGCTTTTAATGAGCTTATTAACAGACTGGACACAACTGAGGAGATATTCTCTGATCTTGAGGATATCTCAATGGAAACCTCTAAAACTAAAAAGCGAAGAGGAAAAAGAATGAAGCAAAGAAAACAGAATATCTAAGAACCGTGGGACAACTACAAAAGTTATAACATACACATAATAGGAATTCCAGACAAATAAGCGAGAAAAAAAAACAGAAGAAATGTGTGAAATCATCTTGAGATGTTCCCAAATTAATGTCAGACATCAAACCACAGTTATAGGAGGCTCAGACAACACCAAGTAGGATAAATGCCAAAAACCTATAGGTATGTGTATATTGTATTTAAACTACATAAAAGCAATGATTTTTTTAAATTCTGAAAAAGGCCAGAGGGAAAGATACCTTAGATATAGAGAAGCAAAGATAAGTGTTATATCCATCTTTCTACCAGAAAACATGCAAGCAAGAAGAAGAGAGTGAAATAAAGTGCTGAGAGAGGAAAACTACAACCTAGAATTCTGTACCCCACAAAATGATCTTTCAAAAATAAAGGAGAAATAAAGCCTTGCTCAGACAAGCAAAATTTGAGAAAATCTGTTACCCGTACATTTCCCTTGCAGGAAATGTTTAAAGTTTTTTTTAGGGAGTAAGCAAATTATAGAGATCAGAAGCTCAGATCTAGATAAAGAAAGGAAGGCATCAGAGGAGGGATAAGTGAACATGAAATAAAAGCTTTTATTTTCCTATTCTTAATTGATCTAACAGATAACAGCTTGTTAAAAAATAATAATAGTAGTCATGTATTTGATTATATATGCTCATGTATAAGTGAAATGAATGACAGCAATGATACAAGTAATGAGAGGAAAAATTAGGATTATTTGTTATTATAAAGTATTTACACTACCTGTGAAGTGGTATAGTGTTGTTTTCAAGTAGACATAGATTAGTTGTAAATATATATTGCATACTGTGTGGCAAACATTTAAAAAGTAAAAAGAGAAACATAACTGATATGCTAACAAAAGAGAAAAAATCATACAAAATGTTCAGTTGAAACCATAAGGACAAAAAAAGAATACAAAAGCAGAATAAAGAACATGAGCAACAAACAGAAAAAAAAACAGTAACAAATATAGATGATATTAATCAAAATATATCAATAATCATTTTGGAAGCAAATTAAGATTGTCAAAGTAGATCAAAAACCAAGACCCAACTACATGTTGTCTACAAATCTACTTTAATGTAAAGACACATACAGATAAAATGTAAATGGATAGAGAAAGACACTATGCTAACATTAATCAAAAGAAAGCAGGAAGACCTATATTAATTTCAGACAGAGCAGACTTGACAACAAGGAAAGCTGTCAAGAATAAAGAGGGACATTATATAATAAATGGGTCAATTCTCGAAGAAGACATAACAATCCTTAGAGTGTATACACCTAATAACAAAGCATCAAAATATATAAGGCAAAACCTGATGGAACTGCAAGAAGAAACAGATTAATCCACTCGTATAGCCAGAGACTTCAACACTTCTCTCTCAGAAATGGACAGATCCAACAAGCAGAAAACCAGTAAAGACATAGTTGAACCCAAAAACACCATCAATCAACTGGATATAATTGACATCTACAGGCTATTTTATGCAATGGCAGCAGAACACAAATTCTTCTCAAGCTCACATGTAACATTTACCAATATTGACCACATTCTGAACGGTAAAACACACCTTAACAAATTTAAAAGAAACATAACACAGACCTTAACAAATTTAACAAATTTAGAAATTAACATCAGCAATGAAAGATGGGATATCACTACAGACTCTCTGGCCACTGAAAGGATAATAAGGAAATAATATATATAATTCTATGCCCACAAATTTGATAACCTAGATGTAATGGGCCAATTCCCTGAAAGACACAATCTGCTAAAACTCACATGAAAAATAGATATATTATTTGAATAGGTCTGTATCTATTAAAGAAATTGAACTGACAATTAATAACCTTCCAACACA
Source organism: Pongo abelii (assembly GCF_028885655.2). Classification (NCBI taxonomy): domain Eukaryota; kingdom Metazoa; phylum Chordata; class Mammalia; order Primates; family Hominidae; genus Pongo; species Pongo abelii. The sequence goes on from NC_071998.2 coordinate 37,263,040, forward strand.
GAAAGCACCAGTCCCACATGTGTTCATTGGTGAACTCTACCAAACATTTAAGGAGGATATCACACCAATTCCCAACAGTCTCTTTCAGAAGGCAGAAGCAGACAGAATACTTCCTAACTCATTATATGAGGTCAGCATTACCCTAAAACCAAAACTAGACAAAGGTATTAACAAGAATAGGAAATCTCACAGCAATATCTTTCATGAACATAAATGTAAAAGGCCTCAACAAAATATAAGCAAATTAAATCTAACAATGTAAAAAAGAATTATACACCACAACCAAATGGATTTGAGGTACACAAGACTAAATCAATATTAGAAAATCAACTAATGTTTATTCCAGCATATCAACAGGGTAAAGAAGAAAAATCACATAATCATATCAATAGATGCAGAAAAAGCATTTGACAAAATCCAACAGTTTTTCATGATAAAAACTCTCAGTAAACTAGAAATAAAGAACTTCCTCAACTTGATAAGAATATCTACAAAACACCCACAGCTAACATCATAATTTTGAGAAACTGCAAGCATTCCCACTAAGATCAGGAGCAAGGCAAGGATGTCCTCTCTCACTATTCTTTTTCAACATCATACTGGAAATCCTTTCTACTGATGTAAGCCAAAAAGAGAAAGTAAAATGTATGCTGAAGGGAAGAAAGAAACAAAATTGTCTTTGCTTGCAGATGACATGAGGGTCTATATAGAAAATCTGAAAAAGTTGACAAAAAACTCCTGGAACCCATAAGCACTTATAGCAAAATTGCAAGATACAAGGTTACAATACAAAAATCAGTTGCTTTCCTATATGACAGCAATGAAAAAAATAGAAGTTGAAATTAAAAACACAATAGCATTTACATTAACACCTCCAGAAATAAAATACTTAGGTATAAACATACATAAATATATATATATGTGTGTGTGTGTATATATATAATATCTATAGGAGAAAATTACAAAATTCTAATGAAAGAAATCAATAATGGATGAAATAAATAGAGAAATATTCCAGGTTCATGGATTTTTGAAAGCTCAATATTGTCAGGATGTCAGTTCTTCCTAACTTCATCTATAGATTCAATGCAATCACACTCAAAATCTCACCAAGTTGCTTCCTGGATAACAACAAACTGATTCAAATGTTCATATGAAGAGACAAAGGACAAAGAAGAGCCAACACAATACTGAAGAAGAACAAAGTTGGAGGACTGACATACCTAACTCCAAGACTTACTACAGAGCTACAGTAATCAAGACAGCATGGTATGAGCCAATGACTAGAGAAATAGATCAAAGAAACAGAATAGAAAGTCCAGAAACATATGTATATAAATATAGTCCGGTAATATTTGAGAATGAGTCAAACAATGGAGAAAGGATAATCTTCTCAACAAATGATACTGAAACAACCAGATATCTTGATGCAAAAAAAAAAAAGAATCTAGACCCTGACTTTACACTCTTCATAAAAATTAACTCAAAATAGATTATAGATATCAGTGTAAAGCACAGTACTGTAACATTCCTAGAAGATAACACAGGATAATATCTATAATGTTAGGCTTGATGACAGCTTTTCAGAAACAATATCAAAGGCACTACGTATTAAATAAACAATGGATATGCTGGACTTCATTAAAATAAAAATCTTCTGATCTACAAAAGGCACTGTCAAGAGAATAGATAAGCCATAGGCTGTAAGAAAATATTTGCAAAAGGCAGATCTGATAAAGGACTATTATCCAAAATATACAAAAAAGTCTTAAAACTCAACTATGAAAAACCTAACAACAGGATTTTAAAATGGGCCAAAGAAATAGATATACAGATAAAAAATAAGCATATACAAAATGCTTCACATATCAGGAATATGCTAATTAAAATAACAATGAAACGTCACTACACACCAATTAGAATGGCCAAAATCCAGACCACAACACCAATTGCTGACAAGGCTTTGGAGCAAGAGGAAGGAGATGCGAAATGGTATAGCCACTTTGGAAGATGTTTTGGCCATTTTTTACAAAACCAAACACACTCTTACCATACAATCCAGCAAGTGTGCTCCTTGGCATTTACCCAAGAGTTGAAAATTATCTCCACACAAAATTCTGCACAAAGATGTTTAAAGTAGTTTTATACATATTTGCTAAAACTTGGAAGCAATCAAGATATCCTTCTGTAGGTAAATGGATAAATCAACTGTAGTATTTCTAGACAATGGATTTTTACTCAACACTAAAAAGAAGTCAGCTATCAAGCAACGAAAATACATGCAGAAAACAAATGCCTAATACTAAGTGAAATCAGCCAGTATGAAAAATCTATATACCATATGATTCCAACTACTCGACATTCTGGAAAAAGCAAAACTATAGAGACAGTAAAAAGATCAGTGGTCACACGGAGTTAGAGAGAAGGAAGGGATGAATGGGAGATTACAGAAGGGTTTTAGAAAGCAAAACTACTGTGTATGATACTAAAATGATTATATGCATGCCACTATGCATTTGTTCAAACCCATAGAATGTTTAACACCAAGAATAAACTCTAATATAAACTATAGGCTTTGGGTAATAAGAATGTGTCAATATAGGTTCATCATTTGTAACAAATATACCACTCTGGTGGGGGATAATGGGAAGATGAGAGGTAGGCATGAGGGCAGAGTGAGCAGGGAATTATATGGGAATGCTCCATACATTGCTCTCAATTTTGCTGTGAACCTAAAACTGCTCTAAAAAATAAAGTCTATTTTTAGAAATGAGGACACAGCACATCTAAATTCAAAATAAAGTTATTTTAGCCATTTATTGACTCACTGACTCACTCTCATGTAGTTGTAGCCATTGTGAAGGGTATAGAATATCCTGTAAGGATATGGATTCTTTAGGGGCTGTTATTAATAGAAATGAATAACAACACAAACAATACATAAGGGCTTATTCACATGCCAGTAAGATCCTATTTCTTAGTAAGACCACTGCAATCATTAGATTTATCACTAATTTAATAGCAGCATTTCTGGAAAAGGAAAAATATCCCACTATATGCACATAGGAAGTACAGACACACCTCAGACAGGTTTGGTCCCAGACAAATGCATTAAAGCTAATAATCCAATAAAGAGAGTCATACAATTTTTTTTTTGTTTCCTAGTGGATATAAAAGTTATGCTTACACTATACTAGAATCTATTATGTAATAGCATATGTCTTTAAAAAAACAATGTACATACCTTAGTTTTAAAATACTTTGTTACTGCTGGGCATGGTGGCACGTACCTGTAGTCCCAGCTACTCAAGAGACTGAGATGGAAGGAGCCCTTGGGCCCAGGAGTTGGAGGCTGTAGTGTTCTGTAACTGCACCTGTGGATAGTAACTGCACCCCAGCCTGGGCAACATAGTGAGGTCCTATCACTAAAATTTTTTTTTTTAATATTCAACTGCTAAAAAATGTAAATAATTATATAAATCTTTGGCAAGTCCTAATATTCTTGCGGGTGGAAGGTCTTGCCTGGATGTTGACGGTTGCTAACTGATTAGGGTGGCTGATGAATGTTGGGGTGGCTGTGTCAATTTCTTAAGATAACAATGAACTTTGCTCCATTGCTTAATGTTTCCTTTCACAAAAGATTTCTCTGTATCATGCAATGCTGTTTGATAGCTTCATCCATGGAACTTCTCTCTAAAGTGGAATCAATCCTCTCAAACACTGATACCACATTATCAGGTAAGTTTATGTAATATTGTAAATGCTGCGTTGTCAGTTCAACAATGTTCACAGCATCTTCACCAGGAGTAGATTCCATCTCAAGAAACCACTCTGTTCATCCCTAAGAAGCAACTCCTCATGATTGTAGCAGTTCAGTCACATCCTCAGGCTCTACTTCTAATTCTACTTTTCTTGGTACCCCTCCCACATCTGCAGTGACTTCCTCCACCGAAATCTTGAACCCCTCAAAGTCATCCAAGAGGGCTGGAATCAATTTCTTATAAATACTGGTTAACATTGATATCTTGACCTCTTCATATAAATCATGGATGTTCTTAATGACATCTACATGCTAAATCCTTTCCAGAAGGTTTTCAATTTATTTCTCCCAGATCCAACAGAGGAATCACTATCTATGCCAACTATAGCCTTACAAAATGTATTTCTCAAATAAGACTTGAAAGTCAAAATTACTCCTTGATCCACGGGCTGCAGAATGGATGTTGTGTTGGCAGTCATAACAACAACATCCATCTCCTTGTACACCTCCATCAGACCTACTGGGTGACTAGGTGCATTGTCAATTAGCAGTAATACTTTGAAAGGAATTCTTTTTTTTTTCTAAGCAGTAGTTCTCAATGTGGGATTAAAATATTCAGTAAACCATGTATAAACAGATATGCTGTCATCAGGCCTTGTCCCATTTCTAGAACACAGAAGAGATTCAGCGTAATTCTTTAGAGCACTAGGATTTTCAGAATTTTAAGTAAAGTTGAACTGGCTTCAACTTAAGTCATCAGCTGCATTAGACCCTAACAAGACAGCCAGCCTGTCCTTCAGGCACTGACTTCTCTTCAGCTATAAAATTTCTACAAGGCATCTTCTTCCAATAGACAGCTCTTTCATCTACATTGAAAATGTGTTGGTTAGTTTAGCCATCTTCATCAATGATCTTAGCTAGATCTTCTGGATAACTTGCTGCAGCTTTTACATCAGCACTTGCCACTTCAACTTGCACTTCTGTGTTGTGAAAATCGCTTCTTTCCTTACACCTCATGAACCAACCTCTGCTACCTTCAAACTTTTCTTCTGCAGTTTCCTCACCTCTCTTAGCCTTCACAGAATTAAAGAGTGTTAGAGTCTTCCTCTAGATTAGACTTTGGCTTAAGGGAATGTTATGGTTGGTTTGTTCCTTTATCCAAACCACTAAAAGTTTCTCTAAATCAGCAATAAGGCTGTTTTGCTTTCTTATCACTCATGTGTTCACTAGAGTAGCACATTTAATTTCCTTCAAGAACCTTTTCTTTGCATTCAAAATTGGCTGTTTGGTGCAAGAAGCCTAGCTGTCAGCCTATCTCAGCTTTCAATACGCCTTCCTCACTAATCTTAATCATTTCTAGCTTTTGATTTCAAGTGGCAGATATGTAACTCTTCCTTTCATTTGAACAATTAGAGGCCATTGTAGTTATTAATTGGCCGAATTTCAATATTGTTGTGTCTCAGGGAATAGGGAGGCCCAATTGGGGGGACACCTGGTTGGTGAAGAAATAAAAAAGCACACAACATTTATTAAGTTCATGGTGCTATGTGGGCATGGTTTGTTATACCGCAAAACAATTACAATCGTAACTTCAAAGATCATTAATCATAGATCATCACAACAGACATGATGATAAAAAAGAAATATTTCACATTTTGTTAGCAAAATGTGACACAGAGACATGAAGTAAGCATATGGTATTGGAAAAATGGTGCCTAGAGAATTGCTCAATACAGGGTTGCCACGACCCTTCAATTTGTAAAAAATGCAGTATCTGCAAAGTGCAATAAAATGAGGTGTGCCTGTAGGTAGATACACAGATAGGTAGATTAAAAAAAATAGCCTCATATATATTAAATAAATGGAATTCACAGTTACAAACAGTCCTATAAAGAAAACTCCATGCCAAGATGCTTTCATTGGAGAATTCTACCCAACATTTAAGGAAAAATTAATAACAATTCTATACAAACTCTTTCAGGAAATAAAAAAGAGGGGAACACTACACAACTTGCTTTATTTGGACAAAATTACCCTGATAACACAACCAGGCAAAATTACTACAAGAAAACTACAGAACAACATGCCTCATGAGCATAGATGCAAAAATCCTTATTAACAAAATTTTAGCATACAGAATGAAGTAATATATAAATAGGCTACGATCAAGCGGAGTGTATCCCAGGAATGCAAGATTAGTTTACATTAGAAAATCAATCAAAATAAGTAATCAGATCAACAAATTTTAAAAGCATTGAATCATCTCAATTGATACAGAAAAAGCATTTTACAAAACTTAACATCTATTTGTGATTAAAAAAAAAAAAACCTCTCAGCAATTTAGGACTAGAAGGAAACTTCTTCAACCTGACAAAGGAAGTCGACAAAATCTGTATATAAACATCATATTAAACAGGGAAACACTGAATGTTTTCCCCTAAGTGAATGCGACAAGAATATTCACTCTCACCAGTCCTATTCAACACTGTAATGATGGCCCTAGATAGTGCGGTCCAGCAATAAAAACAATTGACAGGCATACAAATCAGAAAAGCAAAAATTAAAACCATCTTTATTTATAGACAACATTACAGTGAAAAACAAAAATAATTTACAAAAAGACTGTAAGAATATATAAGTTGGTTTAGTAAAATCATAGAAAAAATCAATTGGATGATTATAAACTAGCAATAAACAGTAAAAAATTAAAATAAAAAGTCTAATTTGAATAGCATCAAAATACTTAGGGATATGTAATACTTACGAACTTTAACAAAATATGTCCAAGATTTATAATACAAAAAAAATCAACATAGACAATTATACCTTGTTCATGGGTCTAGATACTCTATTACCAAGATGTCAGTCCTCTCCCAAGTTGACCTACAAATTCAATGCATTTACCATCGAAATCAGCAAACTTTTTTGTGATTTCTTAAAACTGATTTAAAATTCACATAGAAAAGCAAGAGATCTGGCATAGTCAGAACTTTTTTTGAAAGATGAAACAAAGTTGGAAGACTCATACTACTTGATTTCAAGATATTATAAAGTGAACGTTATTCAGCTATGTATGTCATTGTGGTGAAAGCACAAATCTACAGATCTCAATGGAACAAAAGTGAGTACAGAAATAGACCCAAACATATATGGGCAAGTGATTTTTGCAGAAGTGCCTAGGTAATTCAGTGAATAAAAGATGGTATTCAACAAATAACTCATACATCATACAAAAATTAACTCAAATGGACCTAAGCTAAAAAGTAAACCTTAAAATGTAAAACTTCTACAAGAAAACACAGGAGATCCACTAGCTGAAAGATGGATAAATTAAATGTGGTATACCCATGCAGAGAAGTATTATTCTCACACAAAAAAGAATGAAGTACTAATACATGCTACAACATGGAAAATCCCTGAAAACATTATACTAAGTGAAAGAAGCCAGACATTAAAAACCATGTATTGTATGATTGTATTTATATGAAATGACTAGAATAGGCAAATCTATAGAGGCAGAAAGTAGATTAGTGGCTGCTGAAAGCTAAGGACAAGGGAAAATGAAGAGTGACTACAAATGGGTACACAGTTTCTTTTCTGGGTAATGAAATTGTTCTAAAATTGTTTGTAAGAATGGTTACACAACTCTGTGGATACATTGAAAACCACTGAGTTGTATACTTTAAATAAGTAAATTTTATGGTATATGTATTACACCTTGTATCAGTCCACTTTCACACTGCCGATAAAGACATACCCAAGACTGGGTAATTTGCACAAGAAACAGGTTTAATAAGCTTACAGTTCTACACAGCTGTAGAGGCCTCAAAATCACGGCAGAAAGCAAGGAGGAGCGAGTCACATCTTAAATGGATGGCAGTGGGCAAAGAGAGAGGGTGTGCAGGGAAACTCACGTTTTTAAAACCATCAGATCTCATGAGACTCATTCACTATCATGAGAAGAGTGCGGGAAAGACCCGCCCCCATAATTCAGTCACCTCCCACTGGGTTCCTCCCACAACATGTAGGCATTACAATTCAAGATGAGGTTTGGATGGGGACGTAGCCAAACCATATCATACCTCAATTTCTAAAAATAATTTAAAAGAATAAAAATAAAACACAGGAAAAAAGAAAATGAAAAATTTTTGTAATCTCAGATTAAACAAAAAGCAAGAACCATTTTGTAAAATTTGGTAAGTTGAAATTCTTCAAAATGAAAAGTCCACTCTTCAAAATACATTATAAAGAAATGAAGGCCGGGCGCAGTGGCTCACGCCTGTAATTCCAGCACTTTGGGAGGCCAAGGCAGGTGGATCATGAGGTCAGGAGTTTGAGACCAGCCTGACCAACATGGTGAAACCCCATCTCGACCAAAAATACAAAAATTAGCCAGGTGTGGTGGTGCACACCTGCAATCCCAGCTATTTAGGAGACTGAGGTGGGAGAATCGCTTGAGCCCGGGAGGCGGAGGTTGCAGTGAGCTGAGATTGCACCACTGCACTCCCACCTGGGCAATAGAGCGAGACTCTGTCTCAAAGAAAAACAGAAAAAAAAAAAAAGAAAATGAAAAGATATGTAACAGACTAAGTAAAAAAAAATTAATATCCAGAATATATAAAGAACACTCTTTTGAAAACAAAAGCCCCAATTTTAAAAATGGGCAGAAGATCAGAGCAAACACTTCAGGAAGAAAACAGATACATACAAAATAAGCACATGAAAAGATGCTTCAACATCATTAGTTATTAAGGAAACACAAATTAAAACCACAAAGGGAAACTAATACTACTCATCTATAAGAATAGCTAAATTTTTTTAATTGACTATATCAAGCACTGACAAGAAGGCAGAGCAACTGAAACTCTCATACCTTGCAGATGGGCATTCAAAATAAGATAGCCACTAGGAAAACAGTTTGATAGTTTCCTATAAAGTTATATATGAATTTACCACACGACGTTGCAATCTCACTCCTAGGTATTTGTTTACTGAAAAGAAACAGAAAAATCAATGTTCACACATGGATCTGTATGAGAATGTTTATATAAACTTTAGTCTTAATCATTGAAAACTGAAAAAATCCAAAGGTCCATCAACTGGTGAATTAATAAACAAACTGCAATTCTCAAGAAATACTTGGAAATATGGCTGGGCACAGTGGCTCATGCCTGTAATCCCAGCACTTTGGGAGGCTGAGGCAAGTGGATCACCCGAGGTCAGGAGTTCGAGACCAGCCTGGCCAACATGGTAAAACTCCATCTCTACTAAAAATACAAAAATTAGCTGGGCGTGGTGGCGCATGCCTGTAATCCCAGCTACTCAGGAGGTTGAGGCAGGAGAATCCCTTGAACCTAGGAGGCAGAGGAGTGAGCTGAGATTGCACCATTGCACTCCAGCCTGGACAGCAGAGCAAGACTCCGTCTCAAAAAAAAAAAAAAAGAAAGAAAAAAGGAAAGAAAGAAGAAATACTTGGAAATAAAAAAGACTCAGGATAAAGTAATGGGAGGATCAAAAGCAGGGTTTGAAGAAATTTCATCTGCAAAAATCCCAAATTGATTGCAACAAAAGAAAGACGAGATACAAGGAGATGATTTAAGAGAGATTAGAGTAATCTTGGAAAAATCCAAATGTATTTTTAGAATCTTCTCTGATTAACCTGGGAGAGAAGATGACAGTTCAAGGACTATGGAGCCTCACTGCCTGGGTTCAATTTCCAGGTTCCTCTACTTGTTAGCTATGTGACCTTGACACATTAACAGCACCTACCTCACAGTGTTGAAAGTATCTAAATCGATTATTAGCTGTTATTATTGCAATTATTTTTATTAACCAGCTCTGAAAGTTCATATTATTTCTTGTCACGTAGTTTGAGAAACTTCATGAGTCCCCCAGCCTTTGTGTTTTAAGCAAATGAACTACATATACTGAGCAGAATATAGAATCCAGTCTAAAATCCTACTATACATTTGGCAGAATTCTGTCCAATATGCCTTCTAATTGATCCCTAAAACAATGATGTTATTTTCTTTTCCCTTTGAAATTTTCTAAACTGTCTACAGCACAAGCAACAAGTATCTTAACCCAAAGATTTTCTGTGCTTATATCTCGGACACACCTCATAACTTCTGATGCCACTGCCAAAAGTTATCTATCAGATGTCTTCTGCCATCCCCTGCACTAATGCTTTTTCTTGTTTCTGTTCTGATGGTGACTTTTTATTATAAATCAGCTTTTCAGTAAGACTTTAGACTTCAGTTTTCCTTCAAATATCTAAGTGCACAGCTTAAAACACAAAAAGGTACCAAGTTTCTCCCTTCTCTATGCCAACTAATGAGATGCCAGGGACAAGAAAAACATAGACATCACCTATGTCTGAAATTAAACCTTCCTCCTAGAGAAGTGTTGCTCTTCCCAGATCCTTCTCTTTTTAGTTGAATGAAGACACTATATTAGGCAAAAAAAAAAAAGCTTCTGAAACAAGTATTTACACAATTTTAATTCTAACTAAATATATGAAAGGAAAATGGATGGCAAAGGACAAAGATGGGTCTTGAAAAACCCTCTGAATTTTGCTATGCTATGAAACTGGTGGCAATTGGTGTGATACAGAATAAAAGTGAATCAAATTAATTACAACGAAATGTATAAATTAGGCATCAAAATAAGATGTTATAGAAACATATTTTAGAAATACTAATTATTTTTACATCAAGTTCATTAAATCTTTACAATTCATATATTTTTACTTATAACTGATATATAACCTACTATGTCTGAACTATATAAATCTCTTTGCTGTGACATTTTGTTTTGTTATTCATTCATACATTTTAATTTGTATACATCATAAGGAGTAAGTGTGATAAAATATTTAAAAACAATAAAAATACATTTCCCAAGGACTTTCCAGCTTCCCTCTTCCCCTGGTTTTGCCATAATCTGCAATATTCAGATTTCATATAAATCATCTAATAGAATCACAGAACTTTATTTTTAAAAGGTAGCTGAAAGGAAAAGTAAAATAAACATTAAAACCAAAGGTTATTTTTCTAAAATGCTTTTATTTACTTTTAATTCCAAACACTCACAAAATACAAACACTGGTCCCCTACATAATTGCAAAGGATTAGAATTAAGATATAGGCAGTAGTATTTCTTTAAATAATAGACTGATATTTATTCTGAATAATGACAGTTAAGCATTAATGAAGTAAAGCAAATTCCTAGACATTACTCCCTAATAATTACGCTGGGCAGTGTGGGAAAACATGGCAGTTTCTTTCAGAAATACATTGAAATATTTGAGTATTCAGTTGGGTCAGCTATTTTTGGTGGACTTTAAAAGCAACTTACATTAACTATGATCAAAAAAATTATTTCTTAACAAACAACCAACTTCTTAAACATATCATGAAGGGAGAAAACACTAAAACATAAAGAAGAGGACGTGGGAACCTACCTCATGTACAAGAGCAAGTGATGTCTGCTTGAAACTTCGCCCTCTGCTGGCCATCAGTCTATTCAATGGTTTTCCATCTTTACTCTGATACATGGAAACATCATAGCAAAATAACATACCACCTTTAAAAAAAAAATTATATAGACTTTATTTTATTTTTATTTTTATTTTTTTAAGACAGAATCTCACTCTGTTGCCCAGGCTGGAGTGCAGTGGTGCAATCTCAGCTGACTGCAACCTCCGTCTCCTGGGTTCAAGCGATTCTTCTGCCTCAGCCTCCTGAGTAGCTGGGACTACAAGCACGTGCCACCATGCCCAGCTAATTTTTGTAAGTTTAGTGGAGATGGGGTTTCACCATATTGGCCAGGCTGGTCTCTAACTCCTGACCTCATGATCTGCCTGCCTCGTCCTCCCAAAGTGCTGGGATTACAGGTGTGAGCCACCGTGCCCAGCTTACAAAGACATTTTTTTAAAATTAATTAATTAATTTTTTTATTATTATTATACTTTAAGTTTTAGGGTACATGTCCACAATGTGCAGGTTAGTTACATATGTATACATGTGCCATGCTGGTGTGCTGCACCCATTAACTCGCCATTTAGCTTTAGGTATATCTCCTAATGCTATTAATTCAAGATGGATTAAAAACTTAAACATTAGACCTAAAACCATAAAAAACCTAGAAGAAAACCTAGGCATTACCATTCAGGACATAGGCATGGGCAAGGACTTCATGTCTAAAACACCAAAAGCAATGGCAACAAAAGCCAAAATTGACAAATGGGATCTAATTAAACTAAAGAGCTTCTGCACAGCAAAAGAAACTACCATCAGAGTGAACAAAGACATTTCTTATGGAAAAACTTTACTAATTAGATTCTCAGTAACTGATAATCAATCTGGATAGAGATATTTATAAATAAAAGCTAATTTGTTAAGCAAATTATGATTTTTGACCATTTATATATAAGGAATAAAAAAACACAAGAGATTTAAAAAGCTAATATTTAAAATATTATTGGGACAAGCACAGTGGCTCACACCTGTAATCCCAGCACTTTGGGAGGCCAAGGTAGGCAGATCACTTGAGGTCAGGAGTTTGAGACCAGCCGGGTCAACATGGTGAAACCCCATCTCTACCAAAAATGCAAAAATTAGACAGGCATGGTGGCGAACACCTGAAATCCCAGCTACTCGGGAGGCTGAAGCAAGAGAACCACTTGAACTAGGAGGTGGAAGTTGCAGTGAACTGAGATTGTGCCACTGTACTCCAGCCTGGGCAACCAACAGAAACTCTGTCTCAAAAATATAAACGTAATATAATATAGTATACTACTTATTGACTCGGAGCTTTTTAGTTAAGATCACATGTAAAATATTATTTACAATTTACTTATAAGTAAATAAGTATAAGTATAAATAAATGAACAAATTTGCAAGTCTTGACTTTGTGAACTGTTTAGTTCTAGAGATTCTATTAAGTTTTTTAAAAATTTCAATGAAAGAGAAATACATGCACATATTAATCTTCATGAACACATGATAACATGGGTCCCTTTAGTTTATACTCAAAAGTGGACAAGCTTTCCCTCATTCCTGTATTCACATACACTCACTCTCCCTCTTCTCCCTGCCCTTTCCACAACGGTCAATCAAGCTCTCAGCTGAACCTCCAGCTTATTTATGTTTTTTATTGCACTGAGTTTTATTATCTTTATTATTTCTTCCCTTATCCTTTAAGTTTGATTTGCTGTTCTTTTCCAAGCTTCTTGAGATGGAAGTTTAAATACTGATTATTTTCCTTTCTTTTCTAAAATATACATTGAAAGTGTGAATTTCCCCAGAGGGGAAACAGTGTTTAGAAATACTATTTTAGCTGCAACCTACAGGTTGTTATATGGCTTATCTTCATTATCATTCACTTCAAACTACCTTCTAATTTCCATTTTGATTCTTTTCTCTGATCCATCCATTACTTATAAGTATACTGTTCAATTTTCAGCCAACTGGAGATAACATGGTAATCATTTTTGTTATTTATTTCTAGCTTAATCCCATTGTCATCAGAGGACAAACTCTAAGTGACTTCAATATCTTGAAATTTATTGAAGTTTGTGGTCCAGCATATGGTCATTTTGGTAAATTTTCCATGTACAGTTAAAAAATATATAAATTCTATCACTATAAGGTACAATGTTCTACATGTCAATACAGTAGTTTGTTCATAGATTGTTCAGATATTTTGTAATCTTATCGATTTTCTTGTCTCCTTGCTCTGCCAGCTACTGAAAAAGATATTTTAAAGTTTCCATTATTATTGTGGGTTTGTCTATTTCCTCTTTTAGTTCTACTCATTTTTGTCATATATTTCGAAAGTATGTTATTTCATGTAGGCCAATTAGAATTGATATTTTCCAAAAAGAGTGACTTCTTTATCTCCACGAATTATTCCCTTCATTTCCAGCTTCTTCCTTTGTCCTGTGTCTAGTGCAGCATATGAAAGAACTACAGAAGTACTAAATGATGTTATTGTTAATCAAAGAGTAGTTTTACTCTCGCCTCTGTTAGGCAGACTGGGTGAAGGACTGATTACCTCAACCTAATCAGGAATTGATCTGGTTAGGACTGACTACAACTTTTGTAATTTGAGTCCAGCTCTGGTTCACTCCTTTGCAAGGGTATATCTCCCCACAACACCCCCCACTAATTGGCAGTCTAATGAGTCTTTGACTCCTCAATCTGAAAAAATTATGAGAGATTTAGGTCTGCCCTCAGAAATTTTCAGCTTAGCTCTTTAGCTTTCCGTCCCATAAAGCTTCAAAATATCGCAAATAACTTAAGAGAGAAATTGGCCACGTGCTCAAGGTCACTCAAGTTCTGAGTTGTGTCACTCTGGCTCCACATGATTGCCAAGATGTCTGTTGGCTTCTCCACCTCCTCACTAGCTTCTCACTAAAGTTGAGGCTGAATGCTCAGATTCCAGCTGTGGCCAGAATTAGTAAGTTCACCCAGGTGACAGCAGTTGCAGATCTTCAGTATCAATTCACCATTCTCTCTCTTTTTTTTTTTCTTGGGCTTTTACCTCTTGCATGCTGTTTTTTCAAGCCCATTCTCCTAGCTCGTCTTTGTTTCCTAAGCATCAGAAGACTAAAAGGGATTTCACTTTGCCTTTCAGAAGCTTTCAGCCTAGCTCTTTAGCTCTTGGTGCAAATTCAAAATTCAGCAAATGTCCTATGAGAAAAATCTCTAATTTGTCACCCTAGTCCCAGGCAATCACTAAAAGCTCCTCTAGTTTATCTTTCTTCCAACAGGCCATGCCTCTGGGCTGAGTGGGTATCCCCCAAGGTGGGGAAAAAACAGTTCTAAAATGTTCTGCTGACTCTGAAACTTAAATCCATCTATTTGTCTTTGCTTCTACAGTTCTGTGATGTCTTTTAAAATGCGATTATTTTTGTAATTTATCCAGATGTTAGTAGCAGCAGCAACACCCTGCCATGGCCCATTATATCCTACTTGGAAGTGAAAGTTAAATCATTACATGAAAAACCTGTATTTTTGATACTATGTACTACCCTTACCTGCAAGGCCAGGTTTCAATCCTGGTTGCTTGTTTGTTTCATACATTTTCAATATAAAATTGGGGATTCCTGCTACAGTCTTTCCTTGGTCTGAGCGGACACCTCCTTTTAATGCAGAGTGATATATCCCACGAGGCATATTCACCATTTCTTGCTTCACAAGTGATGTAAAAAATTCCTCCAAAGCTAAAAGAGGATAAAAGGAGACCAAAAGTAGAGTAAATACAATAAGCTAGAAGAGAAACATTCGTTCTTAACTCAAATACAAACAACTAAGCTACATTTCTGGCCAAACTTTACATGGTAAAAAGAGAACTCTTGATCCCTATCCCTTTCTTAGTCTTCCTCCAAATTAGAACATGGCACCAAGTTGCTCAAGCTTAATTCCTCTCTTTCCCTCACTTCTTACATGTAATCTATTAGCAAGTCCTTCTGATTCCACCTTCAAAATCTATCCCAAATCCATCAATTTCTCTCCATTTTTCACTGCTATTTATCTACTTATTATCTTTTGTCCTCCTCATACAAACTAATGTAAAAACTAGTTTACTGAATTCTTTTCCTCTTGACCACCCTCTATAAATCTTCCTCTGCCCAGAGGCCAGAATTTTGTCATTCCTGTCCCTAACACCTTCCAGTTGCTTTTCACTGTGCATAAAATAAAATCACAACTTCTGACCATGATCAAGACCTTTTATGATCTAGCCCTGACTCGCCCTCAGAGTTAATGTCTAATACCCTAACTCCTTGCTATGTTGAAGTCACACTTCCATATGGCCTCTTTCCATTCCTCAAAAACACAAAGTTGATATTTAAGTCAGTGCCACTGCATTTGCTATCCTATCCCTTCCACCTGGAACATATCAGTCCCACATTTTCATGAGAATGGCTCCTTCTTATCATTTAAGTGTTTTCAGAAAAACCTCTTTCCTAACTATCTATACTTAGCAATATTAGGACAATTATTTTAAAATGAGATATTTGTCCACTACTTTGCTTGTGTTCTTTCTAATTAAGCCCAAGATCTTTATCGTTTGACATTTTACTTAATATATAATAACACAGAAATATGATATCAGAAGACAACAGGATGTACAAACAAAATATTTGATAAGACTATAGGTTCATATTCAAATGTGATTTTCCTAAGGACCACTAGAGGTTGCCCAATACAGAAACAAACAAAAAACCAAAAAACATTAAAGCTAAACAAATCATATGGAGTGGAAAATGAAAAAAGAAAACCACTGCATGTGGCTCCTATAGAAACAAAAAGCAAGGGTCCACCTAACTGGAATTTCATTCTGAAGAGATCTATCTAAAAGTCTCCTTTAAATGACTATGATTAAATTAAAGGCAGCAAGAGCTCACTGGACCATCTATTATATACCCATTTCTGACAGGACCCTCCTAGATGCAATCAAGATTCTCCGTTCAAAGCTCAAAAACACCAATATGCAATGTTTTCCATTTACTCCTTCTTATCTATCCTCTATCCTTCTCAACCCTGCTCTGTGCTCTGGAAAAACCGTCTTTAAAGAAAGGCATTAACAGGCTCCCATGTCCTCTGGCTTCTGGTTGGTTTCAACAACTGGAGTCACTGGCAGGACATCAAAGGGTGAAAACAGTGAAGTCAGGAGATGTATTCCCCAGACACAGGGCTTCTTGCAGGATTGCTACAGGTTGCCTGCATTCCTCTTCTGAAAGTCTTGGCTCCCCTTAGGCACCCCTATTTATAATACAGACACTCTTTCTTCTTCTTCCTCCCGTTATTTCTGTAGGCCAGAGACATTAAGCACTCTGAGACAGTTTACCATCTCTTGTGAGTTTCCCTTAACCTTGACAACACAACTGTAAATAGATTCTTTATTAAACTCTCTCCAATTACTCAATCTGAATGTATCCCCTACCCTTTCTTGTCAAAACAGTGATCAATACATCATTTACACAAAACAGATGAGTAATATCCGATTGCAGGCCATGTACCCCAATTTCTGCATACACATACACAGGGACTGCTTCAAAGTGGGTATAATTATAGACTTTACAGAATGCAGCTATGAATCATCTGTTTGTAAGGGTAGAGGAATTATGATGAAAGAAAGTAATTTCATCCTTTCTCAGAAGGATCCTATTCTGGCAAAAGGTGAAACATGTCAAGGGGCAAGAACATATCTGCACAGAGACTAACCCAGCAATGGAAGTTTTCTACTTACCAAGCTCTACAGTGAACTACAGATGTTTAACTAACACCAGCCCAGGGATTAATTTAAATGAAGATAAGATGCCAGGAGGCCAAGTGTAGCTGATGTATAGAGCTTCATCTTCCCGTAAATACTAAGTTAGCAACTAGAATTTTTCCCGTTGCTTTTGAGCTTTCCCCAATCTCTTTCTTACCAATGACCAGATGGGAATTTAAAAAGAAGCTGAAAATTCGTAGGACACAAAGCGTCAGATATAAATTCTCAAAACAACCCAAATGTCCTCAACAGCTGAATGGATCAACAAACTGTGTTACATTCACACAATGGAATGCCAGTCAGCAATAAAAAAGAAAAAACAATTGATACAGGTAACTATTTGGAATAAATATAAAAAACTAGTGCTAATAATAATCCCAAAAGACACAATCCCACACAACATAATCCCAAATGCTGAAATTCTGGAAGATCAAAATCCCTTAAGTCTAAACTTCCTAACATCTAAAATCCCCAAAATCACAATCCCAAAAGGTTAAAATCCCAAATGTTGAAATCCTGAAAGCCTAATCCTGGGGAAGGAATTAGTGCATTTTCAATTGTACACAGGATAGTTGCATCTGTTAGGCAGAACTATTACCTTGTTACTATCTTTATTTGGAAGTTAAGGAGATGTGTATGGGTGCCAGTTGACGAGGGGTGAACTTGTGAACTTAAGTGTCAACTTGGCTGGCTTAAGGAATACCTAGAAACCTGGTAAAGCATTATTTGGGGTTGGGGGTTGTGAGGGTATTTCCAGAGGAGATTAGTATGTGAGTCTGAGTACTATACGGGGGAGATCTGCCCTCAATGTTGATGGGCACCATCCAATTGTCCAGAGACCCAGAGAGAACAAATACAGAAGGTGAACTGCTCTCTCTATGAGAGCTGGGACAGGCTTCTGCTGCTGCTTTTGGAAATCAGAACTCCAGGCTCACGAGCCTTTAAACTACAGGACTTTCACCAGCAGCCCCCTGGGTCCCGAGGCTTTTGGCCTCAGATTGAGAGTTACACCACCCACTTCCCAGGTTCTGAAGCCTTCGGACTTGAATGGAGCCACACTACCAGAATCCCAGTCTCCAGCTTGCAGATAGTCTGTCACACAACTTAGCTACCATAATCATGTAAGCCAATTATCCTAATCAATCCCCTCTCATATATCTATATACATATCCTATTGATTCTGTCTTTCAGAAGAAATGTGACTAAAATAGATTTGGTATTGGAGAAGCCAGATACCATTCCTTCTTACTATATTCCTTGAAACAGAGTGGAAGAGATATGCGAAATTGTTCTCTCACAAAAAGGGGTTGTGATAAGTTATGTGTACAAGGCTACTTAATGGTGAAAGAAGTTCAAAAGCTAATTATTATTGATGCTGCAAAAGCAGAAAATTGCTTATTTCCAATGGCCAAGCAATAACCAGACTTTCAGATGGAGAACATATACTCACCAAATTTGTAGACCACAACCACTCTCCAAATACAAGTACAGTTCACATTTTGAAGATCACAGAAATGAAAACGCAGGCAAAAAACACAAGAAATCTCCCCTGCCAAATTATTTAATCATGTACAACTTCCACCCCTCACACATAGTGCCAATTTGCTATGCTATGTATTTCATTTTTGCATCTTTTCCAATACTGGAAGTACAAATTGTATAAAGACTTCTAAAGAGTTCTAATTGGTTTTATGCATTTTTTTTACAAATATGACTCCACAAAAGTGCATTATCACAACACCGATTTTGTAAGTATCATGTATGTATGTAAAAATGTTGAAACTTCCTCAATAAGTAGAGATGTCATTTTTGTATATCTGCATTTGTGAAACATAAAATATCTCGAGATCTCAATTATTTGAGTGACTGCATAAAGAGTGGTAACCCGTTGGGGTTTTTGTTTGTTTGTTTTTTTGAGATGGAGTCTCTGTTGCCCAGGCTGGAGTGCAGTGGTGCAATCTCGGCTCACTGCAACCTCCACCCCAGGTTCAAGCGATTCTCCTGTCTCAGCCTCCCAAGTAGCTGGAATTACAGGTGTCTGCCGCCATGCCCAGCTAATTTTTGTATTTTTGGTAGAGGCAGGGTTTCACCATGTTGGCCAGGCTGGTCTCGAGCTCGAGGTTTTCAACTGATTTTGTCAAAAGACTTCAGTTGTGCATCAGAGTATTTCCGGTGACTGCAGTTACAAACCTGGGAGCCCACAACCACCAGTAATAGTGATAAGCATTTATACATATTGTTTTGAGGGCTATTTATTTATGAATACAGTTCATCTGCTCATAATTGTTATATTGTGTCTGTTGTTAGTATACCTGTTTATGATTGCAAAAATATGTACATTACTTTGCCTATTTTATTGTGTAAAGTAATCTATGAAGTGCTCTGTTGTGTTTTTATGTTTCTCAAGTAAACTGCCTTTTAAAACGTAAATATACATCTTTTAAAGAACTTTATTATTTTTTCTAGAATTATATTTTTGAGATTTCAGAATTGTGATTTTGAGGATTTTAGACTTTAGGTATTTTAATCTTTCAGGATTTCGGCAATTACAATTACAGTATTTGGGATTTGGTCTTTCAGGGTGATGGCCCAAACCCCTAAAGGACACTTGACGGGAAAAGAAACAGCTAATCCCTTAAGTTTATATACTGGGGGGAAAACCCCTATAAAATTCAAATGGGTCTATAATTTAAGTTAGTAATATTGTGCCAATGTCAATTTTCTGGTTTTAATATCATACTATGGTTATGGGAGATGTTATCAACTAGAGCACCAGGTCAAAAAAGGTACACAGAACTCTCTAAACTGTTTTTGCAACTTCTTGCAAGTGTAAAATTATTTCAAAACTATTTTTTAATAATCAATAGCAGTAACATCTCTATTTAAATAATGCAAATTCCTGGATCCACTTTACAGCTGCTTTTATGTTCATTTGAAAGGAATTAAAAGGAGAAAGGGGCAGGATTCACTTAAATTCAGCACAATTCACTTTTCTGTCTGTAGCATTTGGTGACTAATATATATCATTCATCCTGTGCATTTTAGGGTATATATTCCTAAGGCTGGTGCCTTTTTCCTGGTTCTTTTTCTGGTTCTGTAATAATCAAAGGGACACTTTTTATAGTTCTCTAATAATCAACCAAAAAATGTCCCTGGTGACAGTTTGCCAACATAGCATCTAGATCACCCACCTCACTCAAATTACTAAATTTTCTCAAACAAATACAGTTGTCGATCTCAACTCTTCCCCTTCTTTCTCAATCGAAGGCACTGGGAACCACCAAGTAGAAACAATGTAGAAGAGCCAGGTAATAGCCACCATAGCACTGCACATTCTGTACTGAGAGGACAAACAACAGCACCCCTTGGCAACAAATATTCCCCCCACTTCTCTTTCTAATGCCAGAGACTGTGATGCAGGATACATGTACAAGTGAAAAAAAAAATCATTTAAAAAGTCCAAAAGGACTTTTGACTCTAGGTTATTTCAGGATAAAGAAAGAACTTTGGATAACTGAAGGCTTTTTCCTTCCTTGGACTCATGTTAACTTCAGGGAGGTCTTAGACTCTGAAAAGCTAAGAGGTAGGAAGTGGGGAAGAACAGAAGAGAGGAAGAGTGAACAAGTCTTTGAGGCTTCTTTCTAGATAATCAGGAGAAGAGAAAAGGTGAACTCTTTGTCTAACTTGGCCATTCAGTTTTCTCTAATAAAAGGAGGCAGGGAATTGTAAAAGGAGCTTTATCTAGAAATAAATAGTATATATTTGGCTGAATTTCCCAGGAATTTCCATGTGGGATGAAACCAGAGGAAAAAACTTCCAAAATTACAGGCTAGTATGATTATGACTGAGAAGATAAAATGACATTTCTTTTTTTCATTGAACTTCATTTCCAGAAATTAAATTTTTACATCCATGAACATTCAAAGTAGAATTGTAACAAAACTAAGCAAGATGTTGTCTAATATAGAAAAGCTACTTAATCACAATAAATCACTTGGGGAATTTGTAAATAACTTGTAATTTGTAAATAACTTTTTAATGATCAGAAAATAACATTTTAATGATCAGAAAATAACATTCAAAATAAAATAATGTAAGTTCCTAATCACAGTCCACAGTCCACAATCAAACATATTTTTCAAATGGTCTCGTCTACCATTTCTTGGGTAGGGCATATAGTAATATGGGCAGGTGAGTACTTCTAAACACAATATACATATAGAATAATTACCACATATAAGCATTAGAATACTTTTTTTTTTTTTTTGAGACACCTAGGCTGTCACCTAGGCTGGAATGCAGTGGCATGATCCCAGCTCCCTACAACCTCCACCTCCCAGGTTCAAGTGATTCTTGTGTCTCAGCCACCCAAATAGCTGGAACTACAGCATGCACCACCACACCAGGCTAATTTTGTATTTAACTCCTGACCTCAAGCAATCTGCCTGCCTCAGCCTCCCAAAGTGTTGGGATTACAGGCGTGAGCCATCATACCCAGCCTACTTTTTAAAAGATAAAGGCCCTATAAGCTTTACATCAAAGCTGAATGACCATACAATTTGATCCATCTTTTAAAAGCATTAATTTATAGCTCTCAAATAAATATCAGTAACATCTTTGGCAAAACTCTATAGAAAGAATACATGTACAATAATGAAACTACTCAGTAAATCTCTGAATAGTCTAATAATCTTTTCACTTGGCTTATGTAAGAAAGAAGTATTATTTAAATCAATGACCTAGAGTACCAGTGCAAATTCATCTTGTGGAATACATTTAGCCTTTTAAATGAATTTTAATTATCAGTGAACACAGTTGTTTACACTAGTTTTCTTGTTCAATGCTACTCAGATGTAACGTTTTTTCATATGATTTAAACACCATACTACCTCAAGCTGTTTCGATAGAACAGATGGGTGCATTTAACATTCTGGTTAAAAAATAAGCACATAAGGTTAAACTACAGTATGTACCTATCACAAAAGAATATAATCAGACAAATCGAACCACTAAAAAATGCTAGCTTCTCTACTACCAAATAGGAGTCACCTGGTAAAACCAAAGGGGGAGTGAGTGACAACAGTTTGAGATAGCAAGAGCCAGGAACTGAAAGATCCACATCCTCATCATCTTCATCATCATCTAACTCTTCAGGAATGGGAATTTCTGGTCTTATCTGAAATGATAAGTGAAAAGATCATAGAGAGAATAATAATAAAACATTATGCAAAATCTTTTCTGTATCCTTTTTTGTGACAAGATTTTAAAATTTTGTTAGACTCCATCACTCTATAACATAAAAGACCACTGAAATTAATTTTTTTAAAATCTATTCATTTTTTAGATTAACTAAATGGTCATGACTCTAGTCATCTTATTAGATACAATCTCAGATGTGTATAAAAAGCTAATGTTAATACAGTAAATCACTGTAAGCCAGTATAAGCAATGATTATTATAGAAAACTAATAAAATTCTATACCATCCAAAAATAAAATGCAAACACTGACATACTCAATATATTTAACTTCTATAGCTCATAGTTAGATATTTGCCTTGTCTGAACACTTTTTAAAAAATTTGTGATTCTAGTCATACTTCCATGACAGAGCTTAAAATCTTCCAGTAGAATATACAGTAGAGCTCAGGGAAAAACAGAATGCTTTAGTTGACTTTTTTTTTTTAAGACTTGGCAGTTTGTTGCTATGGAATACAAAAACACTAAAATCTGTAATTGGTAGCTGTACATTATTGTGTCTAAGTTGCATTTTGAAGATTTTTGTGGCTGCTCTTTGATTAGTTAGGTTTATTTGAACCAAAAATTAAAAATGTAAAAAGATTTCCACATTGTTTTCACAAGATATAACTGTTAAGCAATTAATTACATTTTTAATACCTTCAATGACACTCTATCATAATGTCCACATGGAGATAATTAAGCATTAGGGGAGGAAATCAAAATATATAAAAGTGGTTTCTATAACCATAAAGTGCCAGAATCCAGTCATTACCATTAGCCTCTCTCCCAGAGTTATTTTTAGAAATAATTAACAATTCCTGCAGACTGGCTTCTTCATACGTCCCCAAAGCACTGTTCCATTTAGGAAGTGCACTGACTCAGGATTCTTGCAGGGGGGTAAAAGAAACAGAAAAGAAATGCTTCTCTTAAGAATAATAATCTCAACTCCAATGAAGCCTTTCAACCATAACTAGTGTTCTCTTCACTAGTGAAGGAGAAGTGAAAGCAACCCGACTACCCGAGCACTGTCCAAGCCAAGATTTAATTCAGATTCAGTATTAAGTACCTAATTCTCAGAGGGCGGAATGGGCCGTACTTACAGAGATAACTATCAAGTATATTCTAGATAGGGTATGAAAGCATCTGTCGAAATCACTGCATATCAGAGAAACTCCGGCATGTTTGCGAACCTTTTGATTCTGACCGGCAGGGTTTTTCAAGTGTCTGGTCTGTGTGCATACTCACAGTCTTCCAGGTTTACTCTCAACAAGAGTTGTCTTAAAGATTCTAAACAATCCTAGTGGCCTAAAAAGTCCTGAGAAAGAAGTTGGTTCTGAGTCCTTCTGCCTTGCTTCCTGACATTTTACACATCATAGTAACGTGGGAAAACAGAAAAACAGAGTTACTACATGGCCTAGGAGTTTCACTCCTAGGTATATAACCAAGAGAAATGAAAATATACGATCATGCAAAAGCTTGCATACAAATGTTCATAGAAGTATTATTTGTAATAGCCTCAAAACGTTCATGCAGCCCAAACATTCATCAATTGATGGAATATATAAACAAAATATAGTATAAATCCATACCATGAAATATTATCCAGCCATAAAAGTGAATAAAGTACAAATACATGCTACACATGACAGAATCTTGAAAACACTATGATAAGTGAAGAAAGCCCGTCACAAAAGACCACATCCTGTATGCTTCCATTTATAGGAAAGGTCCAGAATAAGCAAACTTACAGAGGCAGAAAGCAGATTAGTGGTTGCTTAGGTCTTGGAGAGGGAATGGAGTAATGGAGACTGACTGCTAAGAAAGTTTCTTTTAGGAGGGAAAATGTTCTAAAATTAGATTGTGGTTGCTCTGTGATTAGCTGCACAACTGTTTCAATATACTAAAACCACTAAATTGCATACTTTAAAGGGTAAGTTGTACAGTATATGAATCATATGTCAATAAAGCAAGCAAGCAAGCAAGCAAGAAAGAAAGAAAGAAAAGAAAAGAAAAGAAAGGAAGGAAGGAAAGGAAGGAAGGAGCTAGGGAGGGAGAGAGGGAGGGAGGGAGGGAGGAAGGTATGTAGGCACACAGAGGAAGAGGAGGGGGAGGGGAAGAGGAGGGGAGTAGAATGAAAAGAGTAAGGGGGGGTGGGGAGTCAGGGAAGAGTCACTGCCACCACCAGAGGAACCTTAAAGTGCTGTGCAAACTATGTCAAATGACCAAATACTTCCAGAATTATTTAGTATAAAAGGGATATGATCATTTCTGTACAACTTTTATCCTATCCTATCCCGTCCTTCTGTGCAGTCAACCTAATTACTTAATACGAGTCACCGCACCTGGGTCATCAATATTTTTAAGAGCCACTAAAGAAAGAGTTACCAGATTGAGGATAAAGCAAACTGACCAACCCATCAATCTTAAATTGTCTAATTTCATATTCACATAACTGTGTGCTATATTAATTTATCTCTATGCAGTGAATAGCGTATGTCTGCATCTCAAATGTGCATAAATTTTAGCAAAGAAATTCCTTCAATTTTGTTTTCTAATAGGTGAGCTGATTCTCCTGGACAAATTAGCACTTACTATTTATCACATTTTGGTTCCATTAAATTTCCTTTCTCCTCTGATCACTTCTTTTTTAAAAAAATTTTTTATTTCCATAGGTTATTTGGGAACAGGTGGTGTTTGGTTACATGAGTAAGTTCTTTACTCCTCTGGTCACTTCTTAAAAGAATTATTTGTTCTACCTTCCCTAGGCTAACACCAGTCTTTCCCCCTGGTTGTGTGCAACAATTGAATAAGGTCAATGCAAGTAAAACTATAGAGAATTAAGAGAACTCAGTTTAAAGAATTCCTGTTAAGGTTACAAAATTTTGGCAATAATATTATATTAGCTGCTAAAACACTCAGAAAAATAAAACTGCTTATGTATCTATTAGGTTGGCGCAAAAGTAAAAAACTGCAATTACTTTTGTGCCAACCTACTAAAACACACACACACCCCATCAACAAAAACGACCTGCCTATTATAACTAAGCTTTGTTAAAAAACTTAAATGGAAAGTCAAAAATGATAATTTACTTTGTTTTTTTTTTTGAGACAAAGTCTTGCTCTGTTGTCTGGGCTGGAGTGTAGTGGCATGATCTCAGCTCACTGCAACCTCCACCTCCAGGGTTCAAGCAATTCTCCTGCCTCAGCCTCCCGAGTAGCTGGGATTACAGGCCCCGCACCACCACTCCCGGCTAGTTTTTGTATTTTTAGTAGAGACGGGGTTTCACCTTGCTGGCCAGGCTGGTCTCAAACTCCTGACCTCTAGTGATCTACCTGCCTTGGCCTCCCAAAGTGCTGGCATTACAGGTGTAAGCCACCACACTCAGCTGATAATTTACTTTTAAAACCTACTTCAAATTGAATATAGATACTCCTTGATTCATGATGGGGGTTATGTCCCAATAAACCCATCGTAGGTTGAAAATGTCAGAAGACAAAAATACATTTAACACACTTAACCTACCAAACATCATAGCTTAGCCTAACATACCTTAAGTGTGCTCAGAACACTTACATTAGCCTACAGATGGGCAGAACCATCTGGTAACACAGAACACTATAGAATATCAGTTGTTTACCCTTGTGATTCAGTGTGATTGGGAGCTGCGATCTGATACTGTTGCCCAGCATCACAAGAGAGTGGTTTACCACATATCTTAGCCTAGCCTGAGAAAAGATCAAAATTCAAAATTCGAAGTACCATTTCTACCTAATATGTATCAATTTTGCACCATCATAAAGTTGAAAAATCGTTAAGTCCAACCATCATAGTTGGGGACCATCTGTACTGGAAAGCGTATCCCATAAAATGCCTCACTGTGGGTTCTGAGCCGGATAACCTTTCAATCAACTTTCTGTGTCTGTAACCTATGGAAATCCAAGAGTTTGTGCATAAACAGAGAATTTTATTTGGAACACGTCAAGTATCTGCAGAAATTATTCAGTTAAAAAGAGAAACAGCTTCTGATGAATGCAGTGACATTCACTTTAAATCAAAGCCAAACGGGTTACGCCATATTTATACCAACCCTGAATGCATAATCAGTTCTTTTATATTATTTCTAAAATTAACCCTAGAAATTAAGAAAACAAGTTTAATTTTTAAATAGGTGCATGTTTTTTAATGAAACCAAGTCAGAGAGAAAAGTCAGTATCTTCTACCTAAATGTTTATCCATTACTGATTCTTTTAACAAGGAAACTTCTCTATAGTTTTTTTGTTTGTTTTTTCTTTTGGGGAGATGTGCTAAAGAAGACAGGGGAAGTGCAACTACCTTTTATAAAAACAGAAAAAATAAAAGCTAAAAGGGAAAAATCATTCTTCTCTATCTTTCAACATGAGAATCAACATGTCCTCAAAGAAGTCCCCTGAAATTTTGGAACCAATTTTAGATCTGTGTGCTTTAAGTGATTAACAATGATCCTGTTACAAACCAACAAAATATATGCATTCATTCAACATCCTCAGCTCTTCAGATAGGACCTAGCACTTAGTATATACCAGATAAATTATTATTAAACCAATGCAAGTATTACATGTCCATCACCTCTAATCCCACAGAAATTCTTAATAACAAATGACAAGAAAGATGAGTTCATCAACATGGTATTCAAATTCTTAACTCATATTATTGTATCTC
The DNA here is from genome assembly GCF_028885655.2 of Pongo abelii. Classification (NCBI taxonomy): domain Eukaryota; kingdom Metazoa; phylum Chordata; class Mammalia; order Primates; family Hominidae; genus Pongo; species Pongo abelii. The sequence continues at coordinate 37,290,019 of NC_071998.2, forward strand.
ATTCAGCTCTACCATCTATCCAGTACATTACCTTAAATGTACTGTTTCATTCAACCCTAAATCTTTGTTCTGATATCTGCCAATCTTCTTACTCTTTTTGTTCTACCAGTCTGTTAACTTTCAACAAGTTATACAACATAAATTGATGTTCAGCAATCAACAAGAAATATTTAAGTAAATTTAAAGAAAATCAGTACTTTAAAAAGTAGCTGCATTATAATTCACAAAGTAGCCACATTTGTAAGGATACCTTGTATATATATTTTTTAGCTCTACTTGAAATTCACAATGGGCTCAAAAGTTTATTCCACAGGTTTCCATAGGTAAGAAGAGAGAATATGGACACACTTTCACTGGAAAAATAGGTAACCTTAAGTCTTGTGTGTAAACCAATTGCCCTTAGTGCAGAGTAATGTCTGTCAACAAAGAAGAATCTTAGTTTTTACATTACAGAAGTCCCACTTGACAGGAACTTCCAAAACATTTGAAAATACATTTTTATAGAAAAATGAGCTACAGTTTCACATCACTGTTTTATAGTGTCACATCTACAAAACTAAGGTGAAGCACCGACCAGGCTGTATCCTTAGCCTTTGGGAACTTGTTTGGGATATGAACACACTGAACACTTTCTGGACTTCTAGTCTTTAGGTGTTCGAACAGCCAAACTGAAATGTAGCAATCAATGAAAAGAAGAAGAATGCATGGTGTGGTCTTAGAAGCAATGATTCTCCATAAAGAGACAGGTCCTCAGTATCAGAAGCTGGGGTCAGAGTGAGGAAGACTCTTTCAAACCACTTATACCCCTCATCTCAACCTCAGTTCAGAATATCCACTGCAGTGAGCTATTGTTACTTTTTGGAGTGGGTCATATCCCAGAAGGGGATTAGGGCAAGAAAAAAAAAAAGGCTGAAAAGCACAGCTACAAAAGGATAAGCCTTATAGCTTTCCTTTATAGCTCTTTCCACTCTGATGCTGAAAACCCGAACATATATAGAAAACCCCAACTCTAAGTACGTTTACCATTTATGTTGGAAGATATAAAGAGCTATTTATGGCTATTCAGGGATCAAAGAGTTTAGAAGAGTTAGATTAAGGAAGTAGCTAACATTTGGCTGAGTATAGCACTTATAAACTCTTGCAAACATAATTGGAAATTGAATATAAATCCGAAATCAGAAAAAAAATATAAACATGTCAATATTTTAAAAAGTAGAGACTAAATGTCAAGAGTATGCTGGAGTTATTTAATAAAAGCTATTACTCAAGCTGGAATATTTTAGGAACAAAAGGTAAAAATAAGGGTAATTTTTATGCTGTGTTTTAAATGACTAATTGCCTATTAAAAACAAGAATAAAAGGTACCTCTCCAGATGCTGTAGCTAATCTATTGGCAGGTGTTTGCATATGAAATTTACATGTAGCTTTTTTCCTTTTTCTTTTCTGTTTTAAAGCAACAATGGGTATTGCTAGTCACCATAATGCAGTCTGAAGTCCCATCTTTTTTAATCGTATGAGTCATAGGCACATCTTTACCTAAGTTTTCCCATTTGTGTTCACTGCATGACAAGCGGTCAATCTATCTTTGTAAGTCCTCAACGACACAGGAAATCCTGCCTGCCTTAGGAATTGGTTTTACAAGAGCCTATTTTCAATCCTTTTTATATCGTGGCTCCAATTCAATTCAATAAACAGAAGTTTGCCTGGTTCCTACTGGCATCTAATCTCAGTACAAACGCAATCCAGAAGAAAAAGCCAAACCCATTTTAATGCCTGAGGATCCCAAGGAATTCACACCAAACCTTCTTGCCACGTAACCTCAAAGACAGATTCTGAGTAATGTTACACGTAACTTCATCTAACACAATGTCTGCTTGACACTTCAGAGGCATTCAATCAACATCTGTATGCATTTGAATTCATAGTGGCACTAAATAAGAAATCAGATATTTAACTCCTTAATAGGATCTACTAATTTAAAGCTGATTATAATAGGCAGATACTAGAAAAGGTTGTATGTTTTTACTTCAGTCTAAAAACTAAGATAATATACAATCATGTCATCTGCAAACAGGGACAATTTGACTTCCTCTTTTCCTAAATGAATATCACACTATGTGTTAACCCTTAAAAGACAGTGATACTTTCTTCAACCAGTTTTCTGGAGCTAACCTATATACCATTTCACAGATACTAAAAAAAAAGCAGATTTTTTCATATGGCATCCCATTGTTTATCACAAATAGAGATCTTTGGCTGCACAGGTGGTATAAAATCTTAGTCTATGAAGGCCATGCTTGGATTAAAGTCCAGGATGGCATACTAATTAGGTAAAGTGATTCCTATGAGTGACTCAGATCTGGAGCAAGCCATATACCCAGTCACCTTAAGAAGATTTCATTTGCATCATATGTGCCTTCCATCTGCTTCAAACCTCTACAGTCTTTTATAGATAAACAAATAATGGGTATGAATTTTTATCTTGCATGGACAACAAATCTAGGGTTACATATATATTCATCAGGTAAGGATCTCCTAAGATGAGAGAGAAAAAGTTGTAAACCCTAGCAAATTAAGAAATACCAGTGAGAAAGCAGATATGCCTACCTTTTCAGGCAGATGAAGAATGGTGTGTTCTCCTGCACTAAAATTGGCCAGGGATCTATATGCAGCATTTGCCACAATTGGGTCCTAGATAGGGTAAAAAAAAAAAAAAAAAAAAAAAAAAAGCAAGCAAACAAAAAAAAAAAACACAACATACATTAAATATCAAATCTGGAGGGGGAAAGAAACCTTCCCTCATCAATCCCAAAGTTCTACAGTCAGTGCTTTGAAAATGGTATTAAAGCTTTTCCTAGCTAAAAGGATATTTACTAGCAATTTCAAAAGAGAGATCGAGAAATTTAATCCTCGTTTCAAAAGAAAATATTGCAAAAAAAAGTGAAAGAGTCTGTGAAGGGAAGTAAGAACAACTGGAAAAAATTATCAGCATTAAATATTTTTCTGGAGAATATACCCAATTAAAAATGGGCAAGGAGATGAAAAATCCTAAATTTTTATCCTAGTTTGAACATTAAATATAAAGTAACTCATAATTGCTCAAGTCTCCATGAAGTAGTATGATTTAGCAGAAGGAGAATAAGGAGTTACTGTCTGATAGGCCTAGGTTTGGATTCCAATTCTCCACCTATTAATAGGGCAAGTTAGCCTTTTGGAATCTAAGCTCATTCATCCATGAATTAGGTGTAACATCACCAGCAGTCTCTATGTATAATCCTTGATTGGAAACAACATCTAAAAAATGGACTGGACTTTTTGTTTGTTTGGTATGCTTGTTGGTGGGGAAGGGGCAAAGCAGGAAAGGGGAAAGACCACATAAAAATATAAGATAACATCAACAGTTCCTCTTCCCATCTGTCAGATTCACCAAGTATTAAGTGCACTTTATGGTAAAAATGTATTAAAGGGGATAAATTGAGCATAATTTTTAAAACCAAAACTTATGAAAAATCACACTTTTTTTAAAAAATTGGGAACCCATTATTTCAAGGCAGTTGTACTTTTTACCCTAAGAGTCTTATTTTACAAATGTCAAAATTATTTCCTTAGCTTTGTTCTGATTCACTGACAAGCCTTGTGATAGTACCTTGTTTTGAGTATGAGTCCAGAGGAAGCTGAGGACTTGAACTTTAAAATTCTGAAAAGTTAACAAACAAAAGAATAAATTGTTAAGACCAAGCTAAAACTGAGAATAAATAATCCAAAGTAGCAAATAATGAAAATTAAGTCACTTTTAAAGTAATACCACCAGAAATTCACTTAATGTGTATTCACCCATCATTCATAAAATGTAAATATTCAGAAACAAACTCATCTTCTAAGCACATGGATATTTTAAACACATTAAGATTTTAAGATAATGAAATTTAGAAACCTAACCATTTCTTACTCTTAGTCCCTTCAAGTACTAACAGAAATGTCACTCTTTCATGCCACTGTTCTAGCCTACCCAGAAGAGAGTTTTCCTTTCTCCAAGTGGCCATACGGCACATGGTACACCTCAGCATCTAGCATGACTAACTCGCTACGAGGCTGTACAATACTTAAGGCAGTGACTGTGTTTTTTTCATTTCAAAGACCTAAACCACAGAGCCCACGCAGTTCCTCAAAGATGACAAATGTGTAATAAATAATTGATTAAGCATAAAAGCCATTTACCTTCCAACAGTCGGTGGTCTTCTTCATTGCCACCATATCTAACTTTTTGCCCTTCTAAATCATATTAGGTTCCTCTATACCTCCTTGCCTTTGCATATTCTAGTCCCCAAACTTCAAAGGGAAGCAACAGTATATTAATTCTTCCGGTTCCAAGTCCAATAGCACAGATAATTTCCTTGGATTCTTGCTAAGAATGTTTGTCATTTTCTCTACCACACTCTCATTGCCCTTTAATTAAGTGTGCTCATCAAATGTTATTATAATTATCATCAGTCACATCTATCTCCTTTACCTACCTTTGAGCTTCTAGAAGGCAGGAACTGATAACATGGTATAATGCGAAAACAAAGGATATGAAACTAGAAAGTCCTGGATTCAGACATCAACTTTCACTTAGCTTTTTAACTACAGTCTTGGTCAAGTTACTTGCCTAGAACATAGCACATACTCAATAAATATTTGTCAAATAAATAGGCCTCTCAAAGGTTTACTTTCTGTAACAATACAATAAAAAATGATACCTTCCTATCAGAGATTAGAACTAATTAATATAAACTAGTAAGAGTGCTAGGGATTGAATAGGTACTCAAAAATAGGGTTGACTATATTTATTAGTATCTCTAGGACCTAGTGCAATTTTAATAAATATATTCTGATTCAATGAATAAGTGAAGCAAGCACTGTGCAAAGCAATTCAGAAAATACACTACAATTAAATCATGGACTCTATTTTCAATAAGCCTATAGTTCAATGGGGAAAATAATATATGCATACATATACCTGTAGTATAAAATAGAATAAACGTTCTTGGAACAGTATAAAGAACTTTGGGAACAAAAGACTCCAGCTTGCAGACAAACTCTCAAAGGATGGGATGAGTTAAAACAATCCTTTTCTTCCTAAAATATATTTTTAAATTAAAGAGGAAAAAGAAAGTAATTTTAGATAGAGGGAATAATATGAACAAAGGAAAAGAAATGGAAAAGTTTGGAGGAAGATAAGGACACTGTAAGTGGTTTAGTTTTATTGGAGTGCAGGATACAGACCACTAATGAGGCCAGATTCCAGAATGCTTTATGGACTTGGTGTAAACAGATTGGACTACATTTTAGGGAAACTTAAGGCAATGAAGTTACTAGGGATAGAAATGACTTAAGAAGCACTTTGGGAAAAATTAAATTCAACTTTGGCCCACATCCAGACAAATTCTAAGTAGTTAAAAAACCAATTATCTAAACACACACAGATAAAAGTGGGAGGAGGAAGGAGGGTCTCTCCCTTCTACATTTCTTCACTTCTGCTTTTAAGGGGACTATGTTCACTGAAGAGACTCCCCTAACTGGGCAGGAAGAGATGGAGAGAATGGCCCCAAAGCAGTCTGTCTGAACAACAGAGGAACCCTAATATAAGATACCAGAGGAAAAGAATGTAAAATCTGAAAGAAAAAAAAAAATCTGGTCCAAAAGATAATTCACAACCATGGATAAGCCAACACAAAAAACCAACACACGAGCCAATTCATAAATTAACCTGTAATAAAATCTGATTAACTCAAGGTACAAGCAATACAAAAGGTATATGATTTTAGCCTCTGAAGACAGAAAGTAAATATACCCAATGTGGCCTTACATTGGCTTTTAGTCTTAGCTCATTATCAGTAGCCCTGTGGACTCTCTGACAATATAAGAGCAAGTGCCTGTGAACTGCAGCCATAAGAAAGAATGTTGGTGAACTGTATACTCACAGTCACAAATTGATTCTTTTTTTAAGACCCTAAAAAAAAGGCTACATGTAAGAATAAACTAAAATATTCTGCATTGATTCAATCATTCATTCAACAACTACTTACTACATATAGATTATGCACCAGGTACTGTGATAGGTATTGTACAGCCCAGTAAGGATAAATTTGATTTTATTAATTGAGCAGCATTTAGAATGAGCTGAAGTATCTTCTAAGCCTGTCTCAGTCAGATGACGTAAAACATATAAGGGACTATTATTGGAATCTGATGGCTGGAGTGGCAGTTTATCAAAGTCTGTGAAGGACTAAATCAAACTAGAAGTTTACCAAGACTGCAAGTGAAAATCAACTGCTGCTCTTTGAAGGAAAAGGAAAAATGGTGAGCATGAAAAAAATATATATATGGCTTACGAATGTAGAGGCATAAATGTAATTCACTACCCTCTCATGCATTTCACTCAAAGAAGAGATAATGAAGAAAATATTAAGCAGTAATATATGAATCTTATAAAAAAGAATCTTCCACCAAGTATTTCAACTCATTACAATGACAAACACTGAGTAATTCACAAAGTTTGGAGAGTCTGTCCTGCCTTTATTAACGTCTTTGTGGCTTACTTTTTAGAACTTAAAACATTAACAAAATGATTTTTAATGGTTGGCTTTATGAATTCTATTATGTTGGAAACACTAGTTTTACAATATTGACTTTAAAATCTTGACAATACTCTCATAATTAAAAGTTGGTATCCTTTATGTAAATAAGTTTTAGACATAAGATTGATGAGGAGCTATCCTTCTACTCCTAAGAGTCCATAAACATATCAACACGGTCTCAGAACAACAACAACAACAACAAAAGATTAGGAATATTTATTCCAAAAGTTATTATAACACACATCTTTCCCATGAAGAAACAGGCAATGTGCTGAGCTCCAAGTGCATACCTCATATTCAGTTGTATTGACTGTTAAGGAAGGAACTAGAGAAAATAGTTCACTCAGTGTCTTCAGAATGAGAGGTCTTGTGTCACAACTCAGCTTTGGAGAGAGAGCATTCCAAGTGGAGCGAATGCAAACAACCTGCGAAGCAAATAGGAAAGGTCAACACCTAACAAGACTCCAACCTATATAAAGCCATTAATTAAGAGTATTATATTTTATTATAAGGAAACTTAAGAAACAATTAAGACTATGCCTAGAAGATAGGATTTAATAAGGTACAACCCCTCAAATGAAATAACTTAAACCAATGTAAACTGTTGAAGTTGTGCCTGCCTCCCACAATTGCTTTTTTACTACTTTGTTTTTAGTTAACCAAGTAAATAACTCTCTCCTAAGCATACAAGCTCTCACTCTCACCGACATACACAAAATTAACTCCAGATTATCTAGCTATATATATTGTTGAAGAACCAGCCCCTGAAACAAAGCAGGTAAGATAATGCTAGCCCATTTCTAAAGCCAGGTATCCACATTTTTTAGTTTTTCAGCCCTGTTGAAACCATATCACCACTCAGAAAATTGGAGTATTAATATATATAAATCAAACATTCTCAAATCACCTTACAAGCTTTTCAGAGGTAGGAGAATAACTATAGTATTTAACATAATAATTTAAGACATCTTAAAAGTCAATTCCGGTTTTTTAAGAGGTCATTAATGATAAAATAAATCTAAAGCCCAGCAAAAATGTTGTATCATTTCTAACTTGACCCAATTTTCTTAAACCAAGTGTTCTTCATTCATTTCAATATCTGGTTTTATGGATAGTCAAATATCTTCTTAAGTTCAATTCCAGCTAACACTGATGATTTTTTCACTGATAGATGTTTTATGAAAATGTTAAGACTCAGATAGGAAGAATGCAAACACAGATCAATTAGATAGGCTTTAACAAGAATTAATCTTTCTAAAATATTCCAATCTTTTCTTTTAAGCTGTAATTAACACATACAATTTATCTCTATCTACAAATACAAATTATTTAGAAAAACTACATAAGGTAGTAAATGAAAAAATGTCAAAGATAAATGAGTAATATATACTTAAGGAGACAGATTAAGAAGAGGCTCAAAGGAAAGACAGTAGACAGAGTATTTCTGAGAAAACTTGGATTCAGTGCATTTGCTCTTACTTTATACTTCCCGTGAAACAGTAGAATAATAAATGCTCTTTGATTTGGGATCCCCTACATGATTTGGGTTCAACTAACCTTTCCTAAGGGCAGTATTGTAGACCAGGCATGACAGTAGGCACATTTACACAAAGAACTAACTCTGATATTATAAATCATCAACATTTGAAATAAAACCCAAACCAATTCTCTAAAAGCTATCAGTTCAGCACAAGTGCATACCCAGAGTGGTACACAGTACTCACAGAAACAATAAAATATGAAGATGATCTAATCCTTCAAAAACTTGACACCTTATTGTAAAGGAAGAAAAAGATACATCATTCTAAATTATTGGAAACAAAAAGGTATATGACATGACTTTAAACTATTTCAACAGAAAATAGTTTCAAGAGGAATCTATGGAGGAGGATAAGTCAATGGGTGGGAGTCATCAGGGAGGGTATCAAGAGATGATAAGACTTGAGAAGAGATTTGAAGAAAGAATGAACAGAAATCACACAGCCATGCCACAAGAAAATGGAAAGCAAAAGTCAAACACAAAACAACATGTTATAGGTACGAAAAGCACGAGTATTGGTGGGGAAAGGCTGGTAGATCACAGCATACTTAGAATATCAAAGCAGTTGGAACCAAATCTAAAAGAAAAGGCAGGCTTTAAAGATTTCAAGTTAAGAAATACAAAACAATTTAAAAGCTATTCTTAAAAGATTCATTTGGGCCTGGCATGGTGGCTCACGCCTGTAATCCCAGCACTTTGGGAGGCCGAGGTAGGTGGATCACTTAAGGTCAGGAGTTCGAGACCAGCCTGGCCAACACAGTGAAACCCTGTCTCTACTAAAATACAAAAATTAACCAGGCATGGAGGCATATGCCCCAGCCACTGGGGAGGCTGGGGCACAAAAATCGCTTGAAACCAGGAGGCGGAGGTTGCAGTGGGCCAAGATACCGCCTCTGCACTCGAGCCTGGGCTACAGAGTGAGACTCTGTCTCAAAAACAACAACAAAAACAAAACAAAACAAACAAAGAAAACAGTGCATAATAGGGACAAAGGCCAAGAGACTGAGGAACTAATAAGAGAGCTTTGCACTATTCTCAAACAATTAAAGTCTCCTAGGGCAGAAGAAAAGGCCACGATTGTAAGGCTTCCCCAGCCACATGGAACTGTAAGTCCAATTAAACCTCTTTCTTTTGTAAATTGCCCAGTCTTGGGTATGATTTTATCAGCAGTATGAAAATGGGCTAATACAGAAATGTGACAAATAAATGCAATATGGGATCCTGGGACAGAAAAAGGACATTTTAAACACACATGTCCATAATTCAGTTAACAGCACTGCACCAATATTAATTTCTTAGTTTTAATAACTGTATTATAGTTATATAAGCAAGATGTTAATATTAGGGAAGAAGGGTGAAAAAAACACGAAATAATTATCTATTTTCTCTTTTAACAACAGCTCTTTTGATGTATAGTTCAAATACCATACAATTCCTCATGTAAAGTGTACAATTCACTGGTTTTTGGTATACTTACAAAGCCACACAACCATCACATTCAAGTTTGGAACATTTTTATCACCTCCCAAAAAAACTCATAATCATTCATCATTCTTGATTGCCCCCTAAGCTCCTCAAATCTAGGCAACCACAAATCTACTTTCTGTCTCTATAAATTTGCCTATTCTGGGCATTTCCTATAAATAGAATAATATAACATGTGCTCTTTGGTGTCTCGCTTCTATCAGTTATCGTACCTTTTCCAAGGTTCATCCATGTTGTAATATGTGTTAGTGCTCATTTCCTTTTATTGCCATATAATACTCCATTCTCTATATATATGCTTTAAACTTTTCCATAAGTTTAATTTCAAAATAAATTTTTTTAAAGAATAGAAAAAAAACACTAGTCAAAAAAGTAATGGCTAAGAATTTCCAAAATTAATAAAAGACATTAATTCTCTAACTTAACTTGTAATGCAAATAAGCTTATATCTAAATACATTATAATATGACCATTAAACACCAAAGACAAAACAACAATCTTCAAAGTTAAAGGGAAAAAATACAGACTACCTGCAAAAGAACAATTGAGAATAATATTTTCTTTCTTTCTCTTTTTTTTGAGATGGAGTTTCACTCGTGTTGACTGACTGGAATTCAATGGTGCAATCTCGGCTCGCTGCAACCTCCACCTCCCAGGTTCAAGCAATTCTCCTGCCTCAGCCTCCCAAGTAGCTGGAATTACAGGCATGCGCCACCACACACAGCTAATGTTTTTTTTTATTTGGATTTAGTAGAGACGGGGTTTCACCATGTTAGTCAGACTGATCTCAAACTCCTGACCTCAGGTGACCCATCCACGTCGGCCTCCCGAAGTGCTGGGATTACAGGCATGAGCCACCATGCCCGGCCAACATTTTTAAAATTAAGATGAAAAGACCATACAATAAGATCTTAAAAGTGCTGAGGAGCAAATGAAATATTCTCAAGGACAGACTATATGATAGACCACAAAACAAGTCTAAAAAATTTTATAAAAATGGAAATCATATCAAGTATCTTTCCTGACCACAATGGAATAAAAGTAGAAATCAATAACAAGAAGAATTTTGGAAACCATACGAACATATGGAAATTAAACAACATGCTCCTGAAAGACCAGTCAGTCAATGAAGAAATTAAAAATGAAAGTGAAAAATTTCTTGAAACAAATGAAGAACACAAACATACCAAAACATATGGGATATAGCAAAAGCAGTACTAAGAGGAAAGTTGATACCAATAAAGTGCTTACATCAATAAAGGAGAAAAACTTCAAACAAACCACCTAACAATACATCTTAAATAACTAGAAAAGAGCAAATCAAACCCAAAATTAGTAGAACAAAAGAAATAAAGATCAGAGCAGAAATAAACGAAGACTGAAAAGCAATGAAAAGATTAATGAAATGAAAAGTTTGTTTCCTGAAAAGATGAGTAAAATCAACAAACCTCTGGCCAGACTAAGAAAAAAAGAGAGAACATTGAAATAAATAAAATCAGAGATGAAAAAGGGGACATTACAAAAAACATTCACAAAATACAATACCACAAAAATTCAAAGGATCATTAGAGAAGATTATGAGCAACTATAGACAATAAATTGGAAAACCCAGAAGAAACAGATAAATTCTTAGACACATACGGCCTACCAAGATTTAATGAAAAAAAGAAATCCAAAGCCTTAATCAGCCAATAAAAAGTAGTGAGATTGCAGCCATAACAAAGTTTCCCATCAATAAAAGCCAATAATCTAATGGCTTCATTGCTGATTTCTATCAAACACTTAAAGAAGAGCTAATATCAATCCTACTCAAATTATTCCAAAAAATAGAAGAGGAGGGAATACTTCCAAATTCATTCTATGAGGCCATTATCACCCTGATACCAAAACCAGACAAAGATACAATAAAAAAACAGAACTACAGGCCAATATCTCTGACAAACATAGATGCAAAACGTCAACAAAACGCCACCACAACAAATTCAACAATACATTAAAAGGATTGTTTCTTGTGATCAAGTAGGATTCATCCCAGGGATGCAAGGATGGTTCAACATATGCAAATCAATCAATGCAATATGTTATATCAGAATGAAGGACAAAGACCATATGATCATTTCAACTGATGCTGAAAAAGAATTCAATAAAATTCAACATCACTTCATGATAAAAAAAAAAAAACTCAAAAAAAAAAACTGGGTATAGAAAGAACATACCTCAACACAATAAAAGCCATATAAGACAAATCAACAGCTAGTAGAATACTGAATGGGGAAAACTGAAAGCTTTTCCATTAAGATATGGAACAAGTCAAGAATACCCACATTCATCATTATTCAACATAGTACAGAAAATCCTAGCTACAGCAATCAAGCAAAAGAAAGAAAGGGCATCCCAATAGGAAAAAAAAAAGTAAAATTATTTTTATTTCCAAATGATATGATCTCATATTTAGAAAAACCTAGAGACTCTACCAAAACAAAATTAGGACCATTAAACTCAGGAAAGTCACAGAATACAAAATTAACATTCAAAAATCAGTAGCATTTCTATATGCCAACAGTGGACAATCTGAAAAAGAAACCAAGAAAGGAATTCCATTTACAATATCTACACATAAAATAAAATACATAGGAATAAACTTAACCAAAGAAATGAGAGATCTCTACAATGAAAACTATGAAACATTGATGAAGGAAAATGAAGAGGACACACAGAAAAAACAAATTGAAAGATATTCCATGCTCATAAATTGGAAGAATCAATATTGTTAAAATGTCCACATTACTTAAAGCAATCTATAGATTCAATGCAATCCCTATCAAAATAACAATTACATTCTTCACAGAAACAGAAAACATAATCCTAAAATTTATACAGAAAATAAAGACCCAGTATAAGGAAAACCATCCTGAGAAAAAACAACAAAATTGGAGGAATCACATTATCTGACTTCAAGTTATACTACAGAGCTATAGCAACCAAAACAGCATGGTGCTGCATAAAAACAGACACATAGACCAATAGAACAGAAGAGAGAATGAAGAAATAAATCCACATATCTGCAGTGAACTCATTTTTGACAAAGGTGCCAAGAACATACACTGGGAAAGGACAGTCTTCAATAAATGGGTCTGGGAAAACTGGGTAACCATATGCAGAAGAATGAAACTTGACCCCTATCTCTCACCATACATAAAAATCAAATCAAAATGGATTAAAGACATACATCTAACACCTGAAAGGATGAAACTACTACAAGAAAACATTGGGGAAGCATTCTAGGACATAAGTCTGGACAAAGGTTTCTTGAGTAATACCTCCAAAGTACAGACAATCAAAGAAAAAATGGACAAACAGGATCACACATCAAACTAAAAAGCTCTACACAGCAAAGGAAACAATCAACAAAGCGAGGAAACAACCCACAGAATAAGAGAAAATATTTGCAAACTATAAATTTGACAAGGAATTAATAACTGGAATAAAAGTGGAGCTCAAACAACTCAATAAGAAATAATCTAACAATCCACTCAAAAAATGGGCAAAACATCTGAATAGACATTTATCAATAGAAGACATGAATGGTTAGCAGGTATATGAAAAATGCTCAACATCATCAGAGAAATGCAAATTAAAACTACAATGAGATATTATCTCACCACAGTTAAAATGGTTTTTATCCAAATGACAGGCAATAATGAATGCTGGTGAGAATGTGGAGAAAGGGGAACCCTCGTACACTGTTGGTAGGAATGTAAATTAGTACAGCCACTATGGAGAAGACTATGGAGTTTTCTCAAAAAAATTAAAAATAGAACTGCCATATGATCCAGCAGTCCCACTGTTGAATATATAAATATATCCAAAAGAAAGGAAATCAGTACATCAAAGAGACATCTGCATTCCCATGTTTACTGCAGCACTATTCACAACAGCCAAGATTTGGAAGCAACCTAAGTGTCCATCAACGGACGAATGAATAAAGAAAATGTGGTATACACACACAATGGAATATTATTTAACCATAAAAAAGAATGGAATCCTATCATTTGCAACAACATAGATGGAACTGGAGGACACTATGGTAAGTGAAATAAGTCAGGAAAAGAAAGACAAATGTTTCATGTTCTCATATGTGGAAGTGTTTTAAAAAAAAAGAATACAGGGGTAGAATGATGGTTAACAGAGGCTGCAAAGGGTGACAAGGAGCTGGGGAATACAGCAGAAATCATTAATGGGTACAAAAATACAGTGAGAATAAGGGCTAGCATTTGATAGAATAGAGTGACAACAGTTAACAATAATTTATTTTATATTTTCAAATAACTAAGAGAGTATAATTGAAATGTTCCAAACACAGATAAATGATAATGCTTGAGGTGATGGATACCCCAGTTATCCTGATTTGATCATTACACAGTGTGACTATATCAAAACATCACATGTATCCCATAAATATATACAACTATTATGTACTCATAACTAAATTTTTTTAATTTTAAATATTAAAAATAATAAAAATTAAAAAACAATTTACTTATTCAGAGACAAGGAAAAAACACTTAACATGGCTTTCAAGGTTTTTCATGATCTGCCTTCTATCTATTCCTCCAGTCTCATCTCTTCTGCTAGTTCCTTGACATCATATTTGTTTAATAACTATTATTCATATTTAATGTTAGAAAAATAAGGAAAAGGAATATATACATTTTATTTACCCATGTATCAACATTTTAAACCACTATTTCTTATATATGGGAAAGTTTTAATAAATAAATGTAAAATTATAATGATGAAATAACTTTTCCTGTGAGAATTTTTTCCATATAACTCAATTAAATTTGTTAGACTATAGTTTGTACGGTTTAATGCTTGCATTCTTCCAGATATAACATTTTTTCCTTTTAAATTAAAAAAAGCTGTCTATTGCCATTCTTTATAAAGCACATTCAAGTTTAACTTAAACACTAATTCTGTGAAAATTAGTTGAATTATTAAAAATGCAAATCAATGGGTATGCAGTGGTTTTTAGATCAGGAATTTAAAAAGTGCTAAGGAAACTGCCAGCCTACAATGCTAAATCTACCATCGAATAGTAGGGGCAAAACATGTAATCAATCAATCAATCATGAGGGATAATACCTAGAAATCATCCACATATAGCATACGAATATTTATGTAAAAATGACTCAGAATGTTCTGCTTAGTCTGTCTATAAGATACTGAAGAATTCATCTCATCCTAAGTGTTTATGTTATGCATACTTTGTTGCTGAGGAAGAATGATACTTTTCCCATGTCATTCTTCCACAAGAATCTTACCAATTTCCCATGTTATTCTTCCACAAGAATCTTACCAACACTAAACAGTACAGATTAAAGAAGACCTTATACAGTGTGGTATGCTGGGAAGAGCACATTTTAAGGTCAGAAATCCAGGTCTCTGATTTGGTAGCTGTGTGACTATGGTGAAGTCATTAATTTCCCTCAAACTGTTTCCCCAGCTGCAAAATGGAAATAATATTAGTAACACCTGCTCTATGTACAGCACAAGGTTACCAGTAAAGCCCATATGGAGACGACTGTACACCTACTTTATACACTGAAAAATATAGTTATTGTTGTTACAACCAATAGAAAAAAAATAGTGAACCTCAGAAGAATCAGAACCTTTTCTTCTAATTCCTGTGCTGTAAAAATGACTTTGTTCTTTTGCAGAGGAACAGAGAGTTATCTCCTAATTTTACTTTCCAAAGCTATTTCTAGAAATTCCTGAGAACAGCCTACTCCTTTTGTCCTGATTCTTTACTCCAACAGAGGGAAAGCTTTATAAAAAACCTTTAGGCTATGAAAACTGCCTTATTTGCCCTTTTCATAACGAAGGCAAAAGAAACTGGCTTCACAATTAAAGGACTCAAGTCATCATCACGCAGTGAAGCCCTCTTAAGCTAATTCAGCACACACAATTCATAAAACAGGATGCTTCTGTTACCAAAACACAATAACGGGATAAGAGAGAGTTTGAAGAGACACAATCAATGGAGCAGAAACAATGAGAAAAATAACATTCTTTCTTATCCTAATAATATAGGGTTAGGGGTTGTTAAGTATTTAAAAAAATGACTAGCACAGGTTTATTTAAGCAATTCCGCAGCCTTTTAATGTCTGAGACTAGTTTATTATCAAGGCAGCATTGTAGGGAAAAAAGAAACAAATAGATACAGATATTGAGGTACCTTTTAAAAACTCACTTATAATCTAAATGACAGTAATTCTGATGATTTTCTAATATAGTTGAACAACTTTTGTCCTGTTCATGGCAAAGAATATAGATGAACATATCTAAATCCCAAACTATGCCTTAGAGAATCAAAAATATTTGGACTTGTTGTAGTAAAGCTACTCTCATATTAACAACCCTTAACATCACCATGACATTTCCAAAAGAGGTGTAACAGAGACTTTTTAAATTATTCTGTATTTCTGAAAAACTATTTGGCACTTTGTAGTACATACTTATAATTCTAATATCTGAATAGAACAGGTTTAGAATTGTGTGACACAAGTAAAAACAGAGACATTTATTAAACAGATGGATCTAGACTATCAAGCCACCCAAGAGACTCACTACTCAACAGCCAGAGATGTTAGGTTTCTTTTTTATTCCCCCAAGTGAGAAATTACAGGTGCCTAGGATACTTCCACAAGGAACAGTATCTTCCAATGCAAACTCCATTGATTTCTCTGCAGGAACAGAAAGAATGACACAAAGAACTCCCTACAGGGACATTCACTTTTCAGTTTTGCTAGATTCTGTCTGTATGAATTATCTATTTTTTGGTGGACATTCTTCCAGGATGAACTAGCAAATTCATAGGAAGAATATGTCAAAAAATTCCTTGACAAAAAAATGATTAGTGCTTTATTCCCCCAAAATAATCAGAGGAAATTTTTTTGTAACGGCCACTCCTTCCTCTTTTCTAATAGACGTTAGACTCCAAGATAATAAAGGAAAATAACAGAAATTCAATCAACATAGCTTAAGACTCAATAAATCAAACTACTGGGAAGTTGTTCAACAGATACAAAATTAAAACTAAAGCAAATTGAGTATTTACTAGCAACAAGAATAAAATATCATCCATCTAAATGTTAAAAAGGGCTAAAGAGGCTGTAAGTGTACTGTAGAAAGAGACTGAGAAATACAGCTTACTGTCATTTCATATTTAAAAATCAATATGCTGTGTATCAAAAATAATTGATGAATTAGGCAGTCAATTCAGAAACACTAAGAACACTTTAGAGAAAAACTTTAAACTTCAAAGATAAAGTTTTTAGGAATACCTATTGAGTTTAGTCCACTTTACAAAGATAGAATTCCATGAATGCATTTCTAAGTAACCAATGTTGAGAGTTCCTGAAACATAACCTGATTACATGTTCAACGAAAATGATTCTTCTATCCTCCCACCCCCACCCTATGTATCCACAGATCTGGGGATAACAGAACTGATGAATTCTTCATGGATAAACAATAGGGAAGATCAGTCTTTTAAGCGTGAGTGGCTCACACAACTAACTACAACTCCCTAGTAACAAGGAACAAACATGCCTGTGGTCCCTTTTCATAGAAACAATCAAGTTCCTTCTTAGGAAAATCAAGACTAAAGACAAAACCTATAATCTACAAGTTCAAGAGAGAAAAAGGAAACTTTTTAGTAAAACTTCTTAGGAATTACTTTGCTCTTCAGTGCTAGAAAACTAGTGAATCACAACAAAAATGATTCCCCCAAAGCAAGGTTTAAACAAGAATGAACAAGATTTTTCCACCCAAACAAAAGCAGCATCTAGCACAGTGCTTGGCATAAAAAAGCACTCATCTCAAAACAAATTTATGAATACATGGTGGTAACTGACCTATCACCAGCTAGGACACGGCAGGGCACATTTTCTGTCAAGGGTCAGAGAATTAACATTTTAGGTTTCAAGGGCCACATGGTCACTATTACAACTACTCAGTTCTACCACTGTAGCAAGAAAGCAGCCATGGACAATAATACATAAACAAATGAGCATGGTTGTGCTCCAATAAAACTTTACTTACAAAAAAAGGTAGTGGGCTGGATTGGAAGAGTCAGCCATGGTTTGCCAACTCCTGAACTAGACTATGTGATTATTAACTGGATACAGCTTAGCAATTAGATTAGACCAATGCTTCTTTAACTTTAATGTACACTTGAATATCCTGTGGTGAAAGGATCTCATCACACTACAGATTCTAACTCAGTAGGTCTAGAGTAGAGCCTGAGATTCTCGTTTCAAGCTGCCAGGTGACATAGAAGCTGCTAGTTATAAAACCATACTTTCAGTTACCAGATATTAGACTTTATTAGTGAATTTACTTTAAAATTTCAAAACGGGTAGGAAATTACAAATGTGACAGCAATAAGCCCTGGATTTGACTTGAATTGTTCCAATGTCAGGAATTCTGATGTGTTGCCGCCATAAAGCAGTCAAATTCACAATGAATTCCAAAGTTTAACCTTCCACACTGCTCTTCCACTTAAAAGAGGCATGAAGATAAAAGTCAGAACATTTATGCAGATATCTGGTTTTAGAAACAGGGACATCATATTTTTGAATCCCTTTCTTTACAGATAAAGACGCTAGACGGAAAAAAAAATTAATATACCAATGGAACTAAATAATAACACCCCCCCCCCAATGAAAAAAAAAACCCAAAACTCTTTCATGGTTTTCAACTTTATTTAAAGGTGTTAACTTTTGAAATTATTCCTACAAAATATGCAAAGGAATAAGTTTTCACTAGAGATAGACAAGACAAACCCTGACATTTAAACCAACTTAAGGTGATCTAATATTTTCATAAGACTAATTATTTATCTTCTTTATTCTTCAGTTCAAGAAATGTAAACTGAGCAACTGCTATGTACCAGGTACTAAGCTGGGCACTTTGCGGGAGGAGGTCAGTTGCTAAAACATACTTTCTATCTTCAAGGACCTTAGCATCAGGTAGTAGAGACTGATACATAAACATGCATTACAAAACCTTGTGTTAAGAGAAACTGCAGAAGTTTCATACTAGATATAGAGGGGGAAATTACCTGGTTAAGGAAGAGAGCAGAGATCAGAAAGGAGTTCCCGGAGGAAATAATATTAAAGAGCAATTATGTACCAGACACTCTGTTGTGTCTTTTTAATTTCCAATTATACCAATTTAAATTATGCCAATTAAATCATATATGATAGAAGAAAATCAAGTTTAAAGCATAACTGAAGGTAGGAGTCTTTAAATACTTTTTGCTCATGCAACTCCTAAAAAGTTTTGAAAAAGCATGTAAATTGGTATTTAAAAAGTATAAAGACTGCAAAAGATTTGTTTTCTAACATATGGTAAATACTTCCATTTTAAAATAAAATTGCTATAACATTCTATTAAGTTTATACAATTACATAAAATGCCATAGCAATTTTATATCTACCATCATCTATTTCATAAAATCCATATAAAAAATGCCTCTAACACTCCAAAATTGTATAATTTTCTTCCTCGACAGTGTATTTCTGTCATGTGACAATCCTGCACTTGTACCTCCTAAATCTATAGAAATAAAAAAATAAAAAATAAAATAATACAATGTTTTTGAAAAAGAAATTGTATTACTATTACAGTTATGCTTCATAATTTTATTCTAATATATTTAATGGTTCAGAGTCTGCTATTGGTCACCTCTCATATGCCTCTATAACAAAAATAACTTTATAAATTAAAATTATTTTTATTTCTTATGACCATAAGAGTTTTTTTAAATTTTGAGTTGTATCATTGTTATGATTATTGCTAATATACAATTAATCAAAACATAAATATTACAAATATTGGTAAGTAATCACCAAACATAAAAGGTTTAAAAAATCAGAAATGGTGTGGTCTCAGTAGAAGAGCAAGATGGTTCCTTGATAAAAAATGCTTCCCCAAAAATCAATATTTTGAACTGTCTCTTTGTTCATTGCCCTGAAATTTTTATACCTGAGAGCAATGAACTAAGGAAGATTTACAAGTAGAGATATGCCTTCTTTTTGCAGAGTAGAAAGGAGGCAATTATGAAAGGATAGTTGGGAAAGGAGATACAGTTTAATCTAAGGCAGATAAATATCAGGGAAGAGTACGTAGTGAAGTTGAGGATCTGGACATGTAGTTACTAAAACTAACATGGCTGCCTATCCCTTAGAAAGTCTTCAAATACCCTATGTACACAAGTTTGTAAACCATGACTTTAATGATTTTTTTCACTGCAAATTAAAGATGCTAACTCTTTGGACCCAAATCTCTTGAGAGTACAGCAAAACCAAAGCTGTCCTAAGCAAATAATAAAGAGTTCAAAATTAAAACTATATGTAAAAACTCCACAAGTGTAAGTGAGCTATTAATGTTGGTTAAGTTATTCCCAGAAGTCTACATTAAGGTTGACTGACTATATTAGAATACCCCAGAAAAACATCTATAGTATAACAATAGTTTAAAAAACAGAAAGAGTTTCAAGAAAGCAGACAGTAACTGTTGGGGGAAAGGAGAGGATAGATGGTTGATTTCCAAAAGAGTCCACATGCTGTGGAAAATATATTTAAAAAGAAGAGGAAACAAAGGGCACCAAGAAGAAATGTTAGCAAAGTAGGAGAACCAAGAAAGTAGAGGGTCCTGGAGTCTAGGAGAGGAGGGAGATGTCTATATGAAAAGCTTTTCATGGCACTTTTCACTCAAGAGAAGTGAAAGAGGTACTGGAAAAGTATATTGGCTTGGCCATTAATAAAATCCTTTTTTATATTTTTTTGTCCAAATTAAAAACAAAGCACCTTCTGTTTAAACTGCTTGCCTATTATAAACTGAGAGTACAGAGAAGTAATGCCTCTTTTTTCTCAATTCTTTTCAAACCTAATTGTCCATTTATGCAAACCAGAAATGCAAATCTACCCAATAATAAAGACACTTGCAAAGATAAAGATACAAAAACATTTATCACAGTGTGATTTATTTAAAAAAATAATAATAATAACAGAAACGACTTAAGTATCCCACAACAGGAAATTCATAAACTACAGTACAGCCATGTGTTCATTCAATTAGATGTCAAAAGTGGATTATCAACATGACATAGTGCCCCTGGTAAACGGCTGGCTGAAAAAACAAGTTGCAAAAGAATGTGTACAGCATGATTCCTTTCTCATTATACATACACGGTGGTTAACCCTGTGGTTTACGGTGATTTTTAACCTTCTTTTCTTCCCCTTACAGGTCTCAGAAAATGATAACCCAAAATGAAGGTCTCAGAAGCAGCTCTCTCTGACCTTAGCTTACCCTCTTGTCTCTGACCCTTCCATCTTCCAAGAGGCTAGCCACAGAAACCAGAATCCCATGGAAACCAGAACCCTTTTCCCCAAAGCCAGCAATAAAATCTAAAAATATTACTCTAACCCTCCCCACCACCTTTCTGTGTAAAAACTGGACATAAAGAAACTACCTGACCTACATTGTTGACTGTAGGCCATGAGACCCCTATTCCAGAGAGGGTCTTGACCCAGACCCAGAAGGAGGGAATGCATGCTTAGAGAGACCAAGAAGAATTTAACTGGACAGGCCTTGCTGCGTTTCCCCACTCAGTCTATTAGCGTCAAATCATGCCCACTTTGTCCAGTCATATTTCTACATGGCCGCCCATACTTTCTTGAAGCTAAGCATACAAATAGACTGTTTCTCCTGTATCTCTGGATCTTCATCTGAAGGATTCCATACCATGTAAAACTATGATCAAATAAATTTGTATGCACCTATTAATCTCCCTTTTTGTCAGTGATTTTCAGCAAACCTTCAAAGAGCAGAGATAAAGTTTTCCCTTAGCTCCTACACCCCATAATTTCTGACTTTCCTGTCATATACATAGAATACTTGAGTCACACTTTAAATGAAATATGCTCAGTTTATGAATTTGATCCTTAATCATTTTTCTATAATTAAAATTAATTTTATTTTGCTCTTCACCGTATACCTTACATGAAAACTTCATTTTCACATGACATCTAAAATTATTGTGTTCTCTTTTAAAGACATTTGGCAAAGTGATCATTCTTTCATAAGAACTGACATTTATGTTTTTTCTATTCACTCATTTAAATTTTGTTTTACAGGGAAACTTGGAAGTTTACTATAGCTGTTCTTATTTTACAAAATAAAGCCAAAACTCTTCTACATGGAAAACCTAATATAATTCCAAGGACATCTTACGTACTCTTATTGCCAAGCATGATTATCGCCCCTCCTTCCCCAACGCATAATCCAGGAATTAACAACTATTCTTGTCACACCAACTAAATATATGGCTGGTGGTAACTACACAATCCATAAACACACACCAGGAAAACAATACTGCATGAATCTAAAAAAAAAAAAAAATCTGAGCAGATGGACTAAACAGCTTCCTATAGGTTCTCAAAGAAAATAATAGCAGCATTATAAGAATTTAGACTTAACATACTACAACGTGCATGAACCTTGAAAACATTATGCTATGTGAAATAAGCCAGTCACAAAATACCACAAACAGTATGATTCCATTTACATAAAATGTACAAAACAGTCAAATTTATAGAAACTAAAAGTAGATTATTGGTTGTGTAGGGCTGGGGTAGAGAGAGATGAAGGATTGGGAAGGTAGTAGCTAAGGAATGCAGAGTTCCTTTTGGGGATGATGAAAATGTCCCAAACTTATTTGTGGTGATGATTGTACAACTCTGTGGAAAAACAACTGAAATGCACGATTAAAATGGGTGAACTGTATTATATATAAATTTTATCTCAATAAAGCTATTTACCAAAAATGCTTGCATTTAGCATGGTTCTACTTGACAGATGTTTTGGAATCAGAGAAATCTAGGTCAAACTTTGCCCATGCCACTAAGTAGCTATGTGACCCTCGGTCTCCACATCTGTAACATGAAAGGTAATACTAATAACAACCTTAGAAAGTTACTGTGAAGATGTTTATAAAAAGACTTGGCACAGTATTTGGCAATGGGCAAGCACTAGAATGTCTTCTCTTGGCATCAGTATTAAGATTACATTCTGTTACATTAACTCTTCAGCTTAGGGTAATTTTCCAACGATGAACTGGACATTGGACCACCATCCATTTTCAGCACTAGGCTGGATATGTATCATTACAATTCAACTTACATGGCAATCACTCTACTTTCTACATTAATCAACACCATTTCTAGAGTTTAACAAGCCTTGCTACATAGGGTGCTCATTTGGCATCTGATTCATCCAACACAGCCAAGTGTACTAATCATGAAACTCCCATAATATTGTTTGAAGAAGGCTCCCAGGACTAATATTAGAATTAAAGAGATTTTAAAAGCTCTCATTTCCCCTTCACTCTCTTTAATCCTCACAATTATGTAGTGGGCTTTTGGCTGCTAAAACAGTTTGGGGCTGGAGCTGACAAAGTCCAGTGAGAGGGAAAGAGGAGCAACCAGATGCTGGCTGTTTCCATCTAGGTTGGCTCTGGTTTTAAGCTTTAAGAAAGAGAAAAGGACATTCAGAAGTTTCCTTTGATTCTGTGCAGCCTAATCTCCAGGAGGTGAAAAAGGCAAATCTGGGCAAAAACTTCACACAGAAATAAAGAGTACGCATTTCTCCACAGTGATTTCTCAGTTTCAGCTCTCAGAAACCTAAGTGTAGCCACAGATGAATGGACAGGGCACACGAGGCTGAGGAAGTGCTCTCCAACATAATGACTGAAACAGACATATTCTAGCCTGGAATCCCTGAGAAATGTGCCTAAATGTCTAACTTGAGTCTAGAAGATGTCTGAGCACTCCTCCTTACAACTCCACAAGTCCATACTAATAGAAAGTAAATGTAAATTTCTAGTATAAAAACTCATAATAAACATTTGAGATTTCCTTCTATTTTCACATTTATTTCAATGCATCATATAGTTTATCCTCAGATAACTGTAACCACATCATCAATAATGCTTATTATGTTAGCATTTGCATACAGTTAACATTTACTACATAAATGAAAGAATCAGAAATTTAGTTACAATGGTCAACAATGTTTTCCAAAACAAATATGAAGACACATATAAAAAAACTTATATCCTATGCAGAAGAGCTTATAGGGAAAGCAGCACTCCCGTATAATACAGGTAGGAGTCCATATGGGAGGAATCTTTATAAATGGTAATTATACATCCTTGGACCAGCAGCCCCATTTCTAAAAATTTATTATAAAGAAATAATCCGAGATATGTGCTATGGTTTAGCTCTAAAGCTGATCACTGCAGCACTGTAGATGACAGTAAAAAATTGGAAACAATCTAATAAAATATCCATCAATAAAGGACTAGTAAAGGGACAATACATGGCATGTACAATGATATACCACGTGCCATACATATATATATATATAGAGAGAGAGAGAGAGGAAAAGATGCATAAAATATATCAAGAGGAGAAGAATCAGGTTCTACTAAATATGTTCAGTACAATCTCATTTCTAAAAATACCCATAGACATACAGACATGTACAGAAAAATGCATGAAATTATATATGGCAAATTATTATCCCAGTTATATCTGGATAGTGACATATGGGTAATTTTTTGCTTCTAATTCTGCTAATCCATATTTTCTGATTTTTGAGCATCAAATGTGTGTCATGTAATAAAAATACTTTAAAAACCAATATGCATATTCTAATAAGTAGAAATTGATTGAGTCAGTGAGGGAGGGATTGTGAAATTAGACATTTCCTGGACAACTCAAAATGTCTCATAAACAAGCAGACACTGAAGTCTCATAATAAACTCTGCCCTCTATTAAGTACTAGGACTAGAGATTATGAAAGAAATCGGAAAGAGATTATGCCCCCAAAGTAGCTCACAGAAATACAAACATGAAAATAAACATTTACAGTAAGTCAAGGTGTCAAATATAGAAGGAAGCATGAAATAAAAAGAGAAGGACACAAACCTGAGGGATAGGAAAATTTCACGAAAGAGAAACAAAAATCACTCAATAAACCCATCACATTAACTTCATTATTAACTTAACAATTAGAAAATATCTCACTAATAATACTAATTTTACTGATATTCTCAGATTAGTTTAAATCCTCTAAATACCCATAGTGACTTCGATCTCTGCTTTGTAGATTTCATCACAACTGCAAATAGGTAAGTGTACCATCAATGGTTAGATGAGGCCGGGTACAGTGGCTCACACCTGTAATCCCAGCACTTTGGGAGGCCGAGGCAGGCAGATCACCTGAGGTCAGGAGTTTGAGACCAGCCCGGCCAACATAGTGAAACCCTGTGTCTACTAAAAATACAAAAATTAGCCATGTGTGGTGGCGCATGCCTGTAGTCCCAGCTACTCGGAAGGCTGAGGCAGGAGAATCGCTTAAACTTGGGAGGCAGAGGTTGCAGTGAGCCGACATCACACCACTGCATTCCAGCCTGAGTGACACAGTGAGACTCTGTCTCAAAAAAAATGGAAATTTCCTGAGGGTTAGAACCATGTCTGCCCTTTATCTCATTATAGTTGTAACATCTAAAAGTGCCTTATGCACAGTAGGAACACAAATTTTAGTTGGAGAAATAAACATGAATGATTAAATAAAAATAAAAATGGTCAGTTGGCTAAATGGCCATCTGGGTGGTTTCTACTTTAGGGCCATTATGAATAATGCTATGAATATTCATACATAGGTTTTAGTGTGTAGTTTATACAGTTGCACTTTTCTTGGGTACATTCCTAGAAATGGGCTTTTTGGGTCATATAGTAACTCTATGTTTAACTTTTCAAGGAACTGGAGTTGGCTTAGAAAGCAGTTTCACTTGCCTGGCCCAAGGCTGTCTTTCATTTCTAACTTAGAATCATAACTTAGAATCAAACCCTCTTTTAATATTGCTCTGTAACTGCTGACTCTAAACCCTAACCAGTCCTAAGTGGTTCTTAAATTTTCCATGGCTAAATACTGTCTCTCCAACTCTAAGCCATTATTCTTCAATCCCTTATTTATTAAGTGGCAGCCACTACTAGTAGCACAGTAGAATATATGCGTATTGCATTACATGCTGTATACATGAACTATAGAGAAGGAAAATCTAAGAGTTATTGGTCTAGAGGAGGTAGAAAGAAAGATCAAAATACAAAGATTTTTAAAGAGATAATAACAGAGAACTTTCCAAACCTAGAGAAAGATATCAATATTCAAGTACACAAAGGTTATGGAACACCAAGCAGCTTTAATCAAAATAAGACTACCTCAAGACATTTAAGAATCAAACTCCTAAAGGTTAAGGATTTTTAAAGGATCCTAAAAGCAACAAGAGAAAAGAAACAAATAACATATAAAATCGTTCCAATAAGTCTAGCAGCAGACTCTCAGTGGAAACATTACAGGCTAGGAGAGAGTGACATGACATATTTAAAGTGCTGAAGGAAAAAAATTTCTATCCTAGAACAGTATATTCAGTAAAAATATCCTTCAAATATGAAAGAGAAAATAAAGACTTTCCCAGACAAACAAAATCAGAGGGACTTCATTAACATCAAACCTGTCCCACATGAAATGCTAAAGGAGTTATTCAACCTGAAAGAAAAGGATGTTAGAGAGCATTTGGAAATCATCTGAAGACACAAAATTCACTGGTAATAGTAAGTACAGAAACAAATACAGAACATTATAACATTGTAATTGTGGTATGTACACTACTCATATCTTGAGTAGAAAAACTAAAAAATAAAGCTATCAAAAATAATACTAATATCTTTTTAACACATAGACAGTATATAAGATATAAATAGAAACAACAAAAAGAGAAAAAGCATAAAGGATGAAGTTAAAGTGTAGAGTTTTTATTAGATTTCTGTTTGTTTTTACAGTTAGGTTCTCATCAGTTTAAAATTATGGGTTGTAAGATGTTATTTGCGAGCTTCATGATAACCTCAAATCAATAACCCACAGGAGATATATAAAAAATAAAAAGTAAAAATTTAAAATATATTACCAGAGAAAATCACTTTCACAAAGAGGAAGACAGGAAGGATGTATGGTAGAAAAGACCACAAAACAACCAGAAAACAATGAACAAAATGGCAGTAATAAGCCCTTACTTATCAATAATCACATTGAATGTAAATGGCCTAAACTCTGCAATCAAAAGACAATGGCTGAATAGACTGAAGAAGCAACATTCAACTGTTTGCTGTCTACAAGAAACATACTTAACCCATAGAGTCAGACATAGACTGAAATAAAGGGGATGGAAAAGATAGTACATGCCAACGGAAACCAAAAAAGAGCAGGAGCAATGACAAAACATTTCAAGACAAAGTCTGTAAAAAGGATAAGGTCGTGATATAATGATAAAGGGATTAATGCAGCATGAGGATAAAAAAACTATATATCTATATGTATCCAACACTGGTGTACCCAGATATAAAGGCAGATATTATTAAAGCTAAAGTGAGAAACAGACCCCAAGACAATAATAGCTGGACACATCAACACCCCACCTTCAGCATTAGACAGATTGTCCAGACAGAAAATCAACAAAAAAAGTAATAAGCAGTACACAACAAATAGACCTAATAGATACTTACAGTGCATTTCATCCAACAGCTGCAGAAATACACATTCTTCTCCTAAGCACAGAGATCATTTTCAAGGATAGACCAAAGGTTAGGCCACAAATAGTATTGTAAAATTGAAAAAAAAAAATCATGTAAAGTATCTTTTCTGACCACAATGGAATAAAACTAGAAATCAATAACAAGAATAACTTTGGAAACTATACAAACACATAGAAATTAAACAATATGCTCCTAAATGAACAGTGGGGTCAATAAAGAAACTAAGAAGGAAATTTTTAAATTTCTTGAAACAAATAAAAATGGGAAAACAAGATACCAAAACCTATGGGATACAGCAAAGCACTACTAAGATAGAAGTCAATAGTAATAAGCACCTACATCAATAAAGTAGAAAAACATCAAATAAACAGCTTAATGATACACATTAAAGAACTAGAAAAGCAAGAGCAAATCAAACCCAAAATTAGAAGAAAAGAAATAACAAAGATGAGCGGGGAAATAAATAAAATCGAAGTCAAGAAAACAATACAAAAGATGAAAATGAAAAGTTGTTTTATTGAAAAGATAAACAAAACTGACAAATCTTTAGCCAGACTAATTAAAAAAAAAGAAAAAAAGAAAAAGAAGGCCCAAATAAAATCAGGGATGAATAAGGAGATATTACAACTAACACTGCAGAAATTCAAATTATCAGTAGAGGCTACCAATGAGCAACTATATGACAATAAATTGAAAAACTTAGATGAAACTAATAAATTCTTAGACACATACCAACAAGACTGAACTACGAAGAAATCCAAAACCTGAATGGATCCATAAAAAGTAAGGAGATCAATGCCAAAATAAAGTCTTCCATCAAAAAAAAAAAAAGCCCAGAACCTGATGGCTTCACTGATGTAAATGGCCTAAACTCTGCATTCAAAAGACATTTATGGAAGAACTAAACATTTATAGAACTAAAATCAATCCTACTTAAACTATTATAAAAAATAGGGGACACAGAAGTACTTTCAAACTCATTCTACAAGGCCAATATCACACTGATACCAAAATCAGAAAAGATAAACAATTTTTTTAAAAAAAGAAAATTACAAGCCAATATCCCTGATGAACACTGATGCAAAAATCCTCAGTAAAATAATAGCAAACCAAATTCAACAACATATTAAAAAGATCATTTATCCTGACTAAGTGGTATTTATTCCAGGAATGCACAGATGGTTCAACATATGCAATTCAATATGACATATCGTATCAATAGAATAAAGCACCAAAATCATATGATCATTTCAGTTGATGCTGGAAAAGTATTCAGTACAATTCAACATTAACATCCCTTCATGATAAAAACCCTAAAAAAACTGGGTATAGAAGGAACCTACCTCAACATAACAAAAGCCATGTAAGACAGACCCACAGCTAGTATCATATTAAATGGGGGAAAGCTGAAATTCTTCCCTCTACAATCTAGAGCAAGACTAAGGATGCCCATTTTCACTACTGTTATTCAACATAGAACTGAAGTCCTAGCTAGAGCAATTAGACAAGAGAAAGAAAGGGCATCCAAATTGAAGAAGTCAAATTACCTTATTTTGCAGTTGATATAATCTTATATTGGAAAAAAACCTAAAGACTTCAAATTCAGGAAACTTAAAGAATAAAAAAAAAACATTAAAAAATCAGTGGCATTTCTACAGGCAAACAGTAAATAATCTGAAAAAAACAAAGTAATTCTACTTACAATACTTATAATAATAAAATAAAATACCTAAGTATAAACTTAACCAAAGAAGTAAAGGATCTCTACATAAAATAAAATAAAATGATATACCTCTACATAAAATAAAATACCTAAATATAAACTTAACCAAAGAAGTAAAAGAGATCTACAATGAATGCTATAAAACATTGATGAGAGAAACGGAAGAGGACACACACAAAAATAAATGGAAAGATATTCCATGTTCATAAATTGGAAGAATCAATATTGTTAAAATGTCCATATTATTTAAAGCAATCTATAAATTCATTGCAATCCCTATCAAAATAACAAAGACATTCTTCACATAAACAGGAAATATAATCCTAAAATTTATATGGAAGCACGAAAGACCCAGAATAGCCAAAACCATCCCGAGCAAAAACAACAAAACTGGAGGAATCACATTACCTGACATCAAATAACATTAGAAAGCTATAGTAACCAAAACAGCATGCTACTGGCACAAAAACAGACATATAGACCAACAGAACAGAATAGAGTAGCCAGACATAAATCCATACATCTACAGTGAACTCATTTTTGACAAAGATGCCAAGAACATACACTGGGGAAAGGACAGTCACCTCAATAAATAGTGCTGAGAAAGCTGGATAATCATATGCAGAAAAATGAAACTTGACACTTATCTCTCAGCATATAAAAAAATCAAATCAGGGCCAGGCATGGTGGCTCACATCTGTAATCCCAGCACTTTGGGAAGCCGATGTGGGTGGATCACCTGAGGTTAGGAGTTCAAGACCAGCCTGACTAACATGGTAAAACTCTGTCTCTATTAAAAAAACAAAAATTATCCGGGCATGGTGGCAGCTACCTGTAATCCCACCTACTTGGGAGGCTGAGGCAGGAAAAAAATCAAACCAAAATGGATTGAAGACTTAAATTTTAAAAAATAATGGAGAACTACTCCAGGACATTGGTCTGGGCTTCTAGAAACAATCAACAAAGTGAAGATGACTCACAAAATGAGAGAAAATATTTGCAAACTATCCATCTGACAAGAAATTAATAGAATATATAAGGGACTCAAACAACTTAACTGGAAAAGAATCTAATAATCCAATTAAGAAACAGGCAAAAGATATGAATAGACCTTTCTGAAAAAAAGATATACAAATGGCAAACAGGTAGATGAAAAGGTGCTCAACATCATTGATCATCAGAGAAATGCAAATCAAAACCACAGGCAACCAAAGCAAAAATGGGCTCACATCAAGCTAAAAAGCTTCTGTATAGGAAAATAAATAATCAACAAAGTGAACAGACAACATAGAATGGGAGAAAATACTTGAAAACTATCCATCTGACAAGGAATTAATAACCAGAATATAAAATGAGCT
Organism: Pongo abelii; assembly: GCF_028885655.2. Classification (NCBI taxonomy): domain Eukaryota; kingdom Metazoa; phylum Chordata; class Mammalia; order Primates; family Hominidae; genus Pongo; species Pongo abelii. Next base: position 37,320,471 of record NC_071998.2, read on the forward strand.
CAAGCAACTCTACAGGAAATAATCTAATACTTCATTTAAGAAATGGGCAAGAGATCTGAAGACATTTCTCAAAAGAAGACATACAAATGGCAAACGGGTATACGAAAATGTGCTCAACATCACTGATGGGCAGACAAATACAAATGAAAACTACAGTGAGATATAATCTCACCCTAAATGAGATAGGATGATATCCAAAAGGTAGTCAATAAAGAATGCTGGCAATAATGTGGAGAAAGGGGAACACTCATACACTGTTGGTGGGAATGTAAATTAGTACTGATGCTATGAAGAACAATATGGATGTTCCTCAACAAACTAAAAATAAAACTAACATATGATCCAGGAATCCTACTGCTGAGTGTATATCCAAAAGAAAGAAAATAGTTATATGGAAGAGATATCTGCACTCCTGTGTTTATTACAGCACTATTAGAAATAGCCAAGAGTTGGAGGCAAACCTAAGTGTCCAAGGACAGACAAATGGATAAAGAAAATGTTGTACTTATACACAATGGAATACTGTTCAGCCATAAAAAAAAGAGTGAGATCCTGTCATTCAAGAACTGGAGAATATTAAGTGAAATAAACCAGATACAGAAAAACTTCACATGTTCTCACTCAATTGTGGCAGCTAAAAATTAAAACAATTGAACTCATGGAGGTAGAAAGTAGAAGGATGTTTACCACAGGCTGGGAAGGATAGTTGGTGGTCAGGAGTGGGGATGATTAATGAGTACAAAAATACAGTTAGATATAATGAATAAGGTCCAGTATTTGATAGCACAACAGGGTGACTACAGTCAATAATTTATTGCACACTTTAAAGTAACTAAGAGTATAATTGGAATGTTCATAACACAAAGAAATGATAAATGCTTGAAGTGATGGATACCTCCATTAACCTTGATGTGATTATTAGACATCGTATGACTGTGTCAAAATATCTCGTGTACCCCTTAACTATATACACTTATGTACCCATAAACATTAAAAATAAAAAAAATTAAGTGATTGCATAGTTCAAAAAAAAGGGCAAGTAATTTTTGTGTGAAGTTGTGCTTAAGCATAACCATAAAGAATAAAGAAATTCAGGCCGGTTGCAGTGGCTCACATCTGTAATCTCAGCACTTTGAGAGGCCTAAGCGGGCAGGACAATTGAGCTCAGGAGTTTGAGACCAGCCTGGGCAACATGGCAAACCCAGTCTCTACAAAAAATACAAAAAAATTAGTCAGGCGTGGGTGTGCACACCTGTAGTCCCAGCTACTTGGAAGGCTGAAGCAGAAGGATCGCTTGAGCCTGGGAGGCAGAGGTTGCAGTGAGCCAAGATTGTGCCACTGCACTCCAGCCTGGGCAACAGCAGTAGACCTAGTCTCAAAAAAAAAAAAAAAAAAAAGAAATTCCATAAAGCCAAGGTTAACAGTGCCTCACATAAACCTTATAACAATCCACACCTGGAATAAGCATGGCTAACAAAGTGATGGAAACACACACACTCACAAACACACACACACACACCCCTATATAAACACACAATATAAATTCATATAACTGGTATGCATAAACTCCTAGGGAATGCTGTATTCTAACAGAGAGATGGTGCTACAACCAGTCTTTATTGTGGAACTCTCCATTCTTCCTTCAGAATACCTGGCTACTGTACATAACACATGATCCTCTGATGTAAGTGCAAGTAAGGAAACCACCAATCCATACGTTAAATATTAGTAAAGCTTAATTTATCTTTTAAAGATAAATAAGAAATACTCTAATATTTTCTTTCCATACCCCATGAGCAGGCTTATACATAAATCACTTTAGATATTGGTGTTCTTAAGAATGGTCCCAAACTTCACTAAACATCAAAGTCATGGGGAATTCAAATAATAAACAGTCTAAGCTTTATCTCTGGAGATTTGGATTCAGTAGCCTAAGCTATCTATAAACTTTTGAAGATCCTACTCTACATAGTAGAAGTCACTGCCAATCACTTTTCTATGAAGTCCATAACATGGATAGAGTACATGAGCCAAACAAGTGGAATAGAAGGAAATGCACTCCCATTGAGGTTACAAGTATAGCATAAATGAAATAAGGTCAATGACCTCACTTTGTTTGACCTGTTATTCTACCATTTCAGATCAAAGTCATATGACCTCGTAAATTGTTTAAGCAAGTAAATTGTTCAAATGACAATTTACATAAGTAGAGGCAGTGTGCCATGGCTCTGAAGCAAAAAGAATGTTCTCCCCCAGAGAACATCTTACTCATTACTGCTGAATTTAGAAACTAAGGCATAATACATTCCACCAGGTTATTGTGAAAAGAAATAAGCCCAGCTTTTAATAAAGCTCAAAATTAAAAAAAAAAAAAAGACCTATGTGGAATAATGTCATCTAAATCACAAAAGATAACTAATGTATACTCAAAACATGAAAAACGCTTTAGAGTGACCTCCAACTAACAGTACAGTCCACAAACTCTAAGAAATCCTATTCCTTCAACTATAACGTTTCTAAACTTAAAAATAAACACCTTTAAAAGAAAAGGTATACATTCGGTTGTTTAAATACAATTTCTGGGCTTATATGCATGCTAGTGAGGCTTTCTGATAAATTATATAACTATGAAAAGACTTACCAGTCTCGCTGTCTTAATTCCAAATTTCCTTTAAGCAAGTTAACTTCTTTCACTAACGATTTCAGTATATGTTATTTTATTCGTATAATCAAGGTTAAGTCTAATTTGGTATCACTAGAGTTTTTAGAAATGAGTCTCTTAGTGATATTTGATCCTAGGCATGGAGAAGGTGGGATACTCCTGTCCTTATGGACATGTTTATATAGCACAGAAATTAGCTTAAGCCCAACAAATAACACCATTGTTTATAAAAGTTTAATTCCAGATCATTTGAGAGTACATGCTGAATAAAATACTTTTAAAAACAGATCTAATAATTCTTGTACAAACATAATGCTTCCAATCAGATTTCAAATTCCAAAACCTTTTCAAAACGTTAACGTCATTTTGTCTACTGCCCTACTTCAGTGACTCTGTCTCTACACTCCCTTCCCTGTCCCCATTTACCAACCCCCCTCCCAAAAAAAAACCTACCCATTATATAAGCTTAAACCAGTATATTTTATTCACTGGAATGGTAGAACAGCACACAATTACCATCATTTTAGTCATGTCATTATTTCCAGCTCAGTGGCATTTATTCAGATGAGCACAATTTGCAACCACTGAGCCCAGCTCCTCTGATGTTAACTGGCATCATTAAAATCCTCCCAGTGTCCAGCTTGTTTGATCTTTTAAAGAATGCCCTCGGTTTGTGACTGAGAGCCGGAAACTCACGGCTGGACACCCTGAACAGCCTTCAGGTTTGGTCACAGACTACTCATGTCAGCTAATAATCCTCAGAGACCATGATTTTGATTCAAGTGAGAGAACTTTTCATACAAAAAGCCTTGAGACACAAAATAAACCCCCAAAATGGATAAAAATAAAGCACGGGGGCAATGGAGATCCTAAATGTAGTAACTTCGAAAGTTGAGATTGTAAATTTTCAGAGTAAAGTGTCTTAAATGATCATAACAAATCTGGGAATACTAAAGGGCAGAGAGCAGAGAAAAGGGGACTGGAGGATAGAAGCAAAAATTTTAAGCGGTAAAATATTAAGGCCTCCATTTAAAATTTTCCCATTATAAGTTGGGATATAGCATTCAACTTTCCATGATCTCCAAATTTTTCTTAATAAAACAATCAATTAAAGAGCAGTCAACATAACTGTTTTCTTTTTAAGCAACAAACCTTTTATTTTTTAATTCCCTACCCATTTCATACATGACTTATGTGTACTGAATGGTATTCTATTAAACAAACATAACACAGTCAATTAAAATTTCATTTCAATAATGAAAAACCATACTTAAAAATCTACCTGCAGGATGACAAAGTGAATGTTAATAAAAGATAAGTTCCTGCTGTCCTTTCAAAGTTAAAAATAAGGCCAAACTACAACTTTCGACTGCAAAGAGTCATTGTGTAGTATATAAAAAGCTCAGCATGGAAATAGATTCAACAAATGTACAAAAAGAGTTTTCATGCCCAGGAAGAACTGAAGGCATCAAAAAAAACATGCCCCAACTACAAATAACATAGAGCGCTGTTCAAAAAGACCAACAAATTCATTCTCTAATGCATAGCAAATTAAATTTAATAAACTCTTCTGCAAGGTTAGACAGGCAATCCACCTTTAAAAGTCCCACAAACAAAACACAAGAACAACAAAAGAGGTTCCAGAGTGTAATAAATACTGAATCCACAGTAGGCGACAGAAGACTTACTGTACACAGCTGAGAAAACCTGCCATCAGACAATGGATCACATTTCCATATTAAATTATATTTACCACGCTAAAAAATGCTTAAACAAAATGCAGGATTTCTATTGGCCATTTTTATACCACACTAACTCCCTAAAACCTTCCAAACCTGCTGAGTCCCATTGAAAATCATTCCTACCCCATGGTGCTCCAAACGAGCCCCTAGACAAAGGGTTAGGACGATGAGAGAGGGCAGGGACAACTATCTTCCACCATGATTTCAAAAAGTAAATAAATAAAAGGGGATAGAATAGCCAAAACATAACCTTGGCACAGGGTATTTCCGGGGAAATCACTGCCGTGACAAATGGCCTGAAATGAACTCTTCTAGCGGTCAAGAATCCCCAGGAAAGGCTGCCCCTCCTCCTTATCTCTTGCTCAATCATACAATGCTTGGCTTTGAAAATATAGCACCCTCTTGGAGCTGGGCAAGATGAAAGAGCTTTTCTTCATGATCCTGCAACGCCTATTAATTTTTGCTACAACAGACTCACAGCTGATTAGGAAAACACAGGAGTGGTACTGCCTCACATTCCCATCTCAAGACTTTGGGAGACAAAATGTTAAAAGTTAATCTCTCTTTTTCAGAACAATGTACTGATTCTAACTTCGGCACATCCTGTGTTTCTTCTCCAACCCTGGACAATTTGTGTAGACTGAACATTCTTTTTCTCCTTGAAACATCAGTAGCAATGTTACTTGATACTTACGAAGTTAGAGAATTATCTTTCAGAAATATTATGACTCATTCACCACCACATGGAGCACAGGTTGAGAAATCAGTCAATGGCTGATAGTAAAATTTAAATTGTTCCTAAACTACACTCACACTTTTATCACAATTAATAAGGCAACATGATACAACTGCAAAACCACAAGAATTATAGTCAAACAAAAGAATATCTCCAAATCTCCATGTTACAACACATTCCCACGTGAATTTGGGTATGTTAGACTTTCTAAACCCATTAGTAAATATCACCTACATTACAAGATTATTATGAAGTTTAATATAGGACGTAATACACACCAAACACCAAACATTGTACATGGCATGAAAAAAAGGTAGCTTTTATACTTTTGTTTTACTGAAGTAGAATAACATACTGTAAAAAGAACAGATCTTAATTGTACAGTTTGATAAATTCTGAGAAGTATGTAAATACAGGTATGAAGGTATAATTACCACCTCAATTAAAATAGAGACCAAGGAAATACAATGTGAGCCACATGTATCCTTTAAATTTTCTAGTAACTACATCTGAAAAGTAAAAAAGGTAAAATTATTTTAAATATATTTTGACACAATACATCCAAAATTTCTCATTTCAATATGAAATCAATTTTTAAAATATTATCAATAAGATATTTTACTTTTTTCATACTAAGGTTATATAGTTTATATGTATAGCACATCACAATTGGGATTAGCCATAGTTCAAGTGATCACTAGCCATATGTGGCTAACAGCTATTATACTGGATGGTGCAAATATAAACCACAGTTCAGAAAATTTCCTCCTGTCCCTTTCTGGTCTATCTCCCTACTCCCCCCCAAGACTACCACTACTCTGATTTCTACCCACATAAATTAGTTTTGCCTGTTCCTGAAGTTCATAAGGAAGGAATCGCGTGGTATATGGCTTCTTTCACTGAACATGTTTTCAAGATATATCTGTGTTGTTGCAAGTAGCAGTGGTCCATTCCTTTTTACTGCTAGTAGTATTCTATTATACAAATACACAACAATTTGTTTACCCATTGACCAGATAATGGTTATTCGAGTTGTTTTCTTTTCTCTTTTTTTTTCAACTTTTAAGTTCCAAGGTACATGTGTAGGATGTACAGGTTTGTTATGTAAGTAAACATGTGCGATGCTTGCTCCACAGATCAACCCATCACCTAGGTATTAAGCCCAACACACATTAGCTATTCTTCTCAGATGCTCTCCCTCCCCCTCCCCCACAGCAGACCCCAGTGTGTGTTGTTCCCCTCTATGTGTCCATATGTTCTCATCGTTCAGCTCCCACTTATAAGTAAGAACATGCAGTGTTTGGTTTTCTGTTCCCGTGTTAGTTTACTGAGGATAACGGCATCCAGTTCCATCCATGTCCCTGCAATGGACATGATGTTGTTCTTTTTTATGACTGCACAGTATTCCTGAATAAAGAACATCAAGTTGTTTTCTTCAAATATTCTGTCCTTAACAAAGCTGAAATGAATATTTCGTACAAGTCTTTTACCTGAATGTATTTTCGTTTACTTGGGTAAGTATCTAGAAGTGGAATTTTTGGATCATCAGGTAGAATTATGTTCATATTTATAAGAAACTGCATGCTTTTCCACAGTAGTTGTAGATTTACAATATATGAGATATCCAGTTACTTCATATATTCTCCAATATTTAGTATTGTCAGTCTTTTTAATTTTAGTGATTCCAGAGGTATGCACATTTCCCAATGACCAGTGATACTGACATTTTTCTATATGCTTACTAGTCAATCATATGACATTTTTTTTGAAGAGCGTTTGTGAAGCTGAAGAGAGAGTTGTTACAAAGACAAATTGAGATCACATATGAAGTTACTTGCAATGCTAAAATAAAGGACACACTTCCAAGGACTACTTGGGTCAGGCAGATGATGTAAATCTATAAGCCTAAAGAAGTGCACCAAATTAGAAAACACACTCATGTAAAGGAAGCTTCTAACTGCTACTTAGCACCAAGTGGTCACTGCCATGTGAAAAAGCAAGCCAGGTACTGCAAGATCTTCCTGTCTTATCAGAGAAGGTAGATATTTGTATGTTTACCTTTAGTTAATACTGGAATCAATTTGAAAAATATTAATCCTATAATAATCAAAGAAAATAAGCCATAAGTTTTCAAACTTTTATTTATATAAATGTTAGTGGCTTTTATACCAGGACAAACATTCTTATTATAATAAACATTAAACTATTCAGAACTGCTATTGGTTACTCTTGAAAAATGATACCTATTGCTCAACATCACTAATCATGAGGGAAATTCAAATTAAAACCACTATGAGATATCACCTCACACCCTTTAGGATGACTATTATCAGAAACATAAGAGACATAGAATGTTGATGGAAAAAGGGAACCCTATTACACTACTGGTGGGAATGCAGATTGGTACAGCTATTACGGAAAACAGTATAGAGGTTCTTAAAGAAACTAAAAATAAAACTACCATATGACCTAGCAATCCCTCTTCTGGGTACATACACAAAGTAGTATATGCAACTTTGTAAAGACATTTGCATTCCCACGTTTATTAGTCACTACCTCATAAAGATATCACAGCCTTACAAAGATATCTGCACTCTCATGTTTATCAAAACATTATTCACAATAGCTCAAATATGGGAACAACCTAAGTGTCCACTGATGAATGGATAAAGAAAACGTAATACATATTAACAATGGAATATTATTCAGCCTTAAAAATGGAGGTCCTGTCATTTGCCACACCATGGATGAATCTAGAGGGCATTATGCTAAGTGAAATAAGCCAGACACAGAAAGATGGGAAGGGTAGTGGAGGACTGGTGGGGAGGCAGGGATGGTTAGTGGGTACAAAAAGAAAAAAGAGAATGAACAAGATTAAGAATTTTATAGCACAATTGAGTGACTATAGTCAATAATAACTTAATTGTACATTTTAAAATAAAGAGTGTAATTAGATTGTTTGTAACTCAAAGGATAAATGCTCGAAAGGATGACTACTCCATTCTCCATGATGTACTTATTTCATGTTGCGTGCCTGTATCAAAATATCTCATGTACCCTCATAAATATATATACTTACTATATACCCACAAAAATTAAAAATTAAAAAAGAGAATGAAGGTAACAGCTAAAATGCTTCAGTGGTAACATCTATCCAGGAGAATCTGCCTTATTTGGGGAGAACAGAAGAAAAGTACATGTTGGAGAGAATGTAAAACAGAACTGCTACTTTGGAAAACAGTATGGCATTCCTCAAAGCAGTTAAACATAGAATTATCATATGATCCAGCAATTCCACTCTTAGATATACACCAAAAAAAAAAGGATGAAACTCATACGTTGACATGAAAGCTTGTACATGAAGGCTCATAGCACCATTATTCATTATAGCCAAAAAAATGGAAACAAGTCAAATGTTCATCAACTGATACAGCCATACAACACAGTATTACTCAACCCTAAAAAGACACTATAAAAAGTATTGATACATGTTGCCACAAGAATGAACCTTGAAAACATTATGCCAATTGAAAAACCAAACACAAAGGGCAATATGTTGTATGACTCCATATGAAGTGTCCAGAATAGGGATATCTATGCAGACAGTAAGTAGATTGATGGTTCCCTGAAGCAGGGAGGTATGGCAGGATTGGGGTTCAATGCTTAAGGGATGTGGGTTTCATTTTGAGGTAATGAAAATGTTCTAAAATTGATTTTAGTAAGCTTTTCAAAACTCTATTCAAAAAGTCACTAAATTATGCACTATAGATAGGTGAATTGTATATTTATGAATTATATCTCAATATCACAGAATGTATAAAGAAAAAAGAAACATACAGGTGAGCTATTGAGCCTCTTTCCTCCAGTTCCTAATCTGTCTCTCTGCAACCTGAGGATGCTGCTTAAGGTTTGAAATATTCTGTTGATGCATCTTCTATCTCTCCCCTGAACATTTCTAAATTTTAAATACATTCAGTGTACTTAACACCATGTTTCCCCTACCAGACTATGAGGTCTGAGAAGGCCAAAAACGTCTCATAAATCTTTATATGCAGAAAGCCTTGCACAGCCTGGCTCAAGTTTTCAATATTTTTATTTTAAGGTTAACACATTTTGTGTCCTACCTACAGAAATCTTTACCTCATGTTTGTTGTTGCAACAGACAGGGTTTGAAGAAGCTGTGCCAATGTATTTTCCCTTGCTCTCCTCACCACCTCTGCTTACCAGAGAATGAATAAATGATAACTGGCCTGAACACTGCTGAAAGGCTGCCAACCATTCTATTTGAACATCTTCGGGAACAGACAATAACCTTTACAAGATTATGATATCAAGAGGATCCCTTGTATACTTAAACCACAAACCCAAATACCTCTAGAACAACACAATGACAACTTCATCTTCTTTTAAAAGAAAAGGCTGTCCAAAAAAAAAACAGAGAATAATTGCTTTAAAACTATGGATTTAAATAAGATCCCTAGTCAATAAAATGAATTTCAAAAACATCCTTTAAAGGTACTCATAGGCCAGGCATGAGATTATCATGCCTATAATCTCAGTACTTTGGGAGGCCAAGGTGAGAGGACTGCTTGAGCCAAGGAGTTCAAGACAACCAGCCTGGTCAACATAGTGAGACCCTGTCTCTACAAAAAATTTAAGTTAGCCAGATATAGTGGCATGCACCTGTAGTCCCAGCAACTCAAGAGTCTAAGGCGGGAGGATCCCTTGCACCCAGAGATAGAGGCTGCTGTGGACCATGACCACACTACTGCACTCCAGCCTGGGTGTCAGAGCAAGACCCCATCTCAATAAATAAATGAGAGAAAAATGAGAAGCAACTTAAACATTCAATCAAAAATGAATCATTGATTACTAACATTTTCATTCAATGGAAAGTAAGCCATTAAAATATGTCGCTACATCAAAAATCTTTCTAGCAAAATGTAAACGAATTAGAGAACATAGAAACTGTGAAATAATGAATAAAGAAAATACAATGAAAAGGGATATGAAAAAATGAAAACAACTTTGTGAGAGAATAATAAGTGATACTACTTTTTTTCATTACCCAAAGTAAATGTGATGCTTTAAAAACCTAACATCTTTGGAAATGGGATAAAAACACTTCAACACACCTTTAACTTTGGAAACGGGATAAAAACACTTCAACATACCTTTAATATAAACTGTAATATGTAAAACACTAAAAATTAATATACTTTAGCTCAAAACATCTTTTTCATTAAGACCTTTAGGCAAAGTCTTAATAATGCAAAACCTTATACATTAACCAATCGCAAAGGAAATGGAGAAGGACAGAAAAAAAGTCCAAATATCATTCTCAAAAAAAGTTTTCTCCAATAACACATGACAAGGTAAAGTGAACACAAACACAACCACCAAAAACACATAATAACAGCAAGTGAATTTTATCTTAATAAAAACTGTATTAAGACAGACCTAGGTTTGAGTCCTGACTACTACATTTTAGTTGTATGAACTTGGGCAATTATTCAACTTTTGTCAACCTCTCAGAAGAAAATGGTACCTGTCACAATTGGGGTTTTCTTCAATTGTAAGAATTAAATGAGATAATAAATATAATGACTTTATTATATATATGCTGTTAACTATATAGAAAGTACTCAGTAAATCAAGAGATGCTTACTACTACTGCTACAAATATTATTAAAACATCTCTAGCAGTTTTCCAGCTGAAAGCATTATGCTAATTTCATATAAAAACAAAGAAAATGTTACATGTGAACAAAGTAGCAAAGAAGAGCATAATATATGTTCATCTGATCTCTCCTATGGTTTGATAAGCTCTCTTTGTAGTGAAAGGCCCACAAACCAAGCTCATGCTTTCCAGTATTTCTTACTTAGAGGCATCAGGACAGAATTCTTTTATTCATCATTTACATTTTTTTATTGTTAAAAGCAATAAAGAAGAAAATATTCAAAGGATCTGAATAAACATTTCTCCAAAAAGGTAATAGAAGTGGCCAAAAATAATAGGAAAAGATGCTCAATATTAGTCACCGGGGAAATGCAAATGAAAACTACATGGGATATCACTTCATACTCATTAGGATGGCTATAGTTTGAAAAAAAACAGACAATAAAAACTGTTGGTATTAACATCACTGATCATCAGAGAAATGCAAATCAAAACCACAAGTTTATACTATCTCATGCCAGTCAGGATGGCAATTATTAAAAGGTCAAGAAACAACAGATGCTGGTAAAGTTGTGGAGAAACAGGAACACTTTTACACTGTTGGTGGAAATATAAATTAGTTCAACAGTTGTGGAAGGTGCAGTTTTTCCTCAAAGATCTGGATCTAGAAATACCATCTGACCCAGCAATTTCATTACTGGGTATATACCCAAAATAATTTAAATCATTCTATTACAAAGACACATGCACACGTATATTCATGGCAGCACTATTCACAATAGCAAAGACATGGAATCAACCCCAAATGCCCATCAATGATAGACCAGATCAAGAAAATGTGGTACATATACACCAGGGAATGCTATGCAGCCATAAAAAGGAATGAGAGCATGTCCTTTGCAGGAACATGCATCGAGCTGGAAGTCATTATCCTCAGCAAACTAACGCAGGAACAGAAAACCAAACACCGCATGTTCTCAGTTATAAGTGGGATTTGAACAATGAGAACACATGGACACAGGGAGGGGAACAACACGTACCAAGAACTGTCAGGGGACGGGTTGGGGGGAGAGAGAGCATTAGGAAAAATAGCTAATGCCTGCTGGGATTAACACCTAGGTGATGGTTTGATAGGTGCAGCAAACCACCATGCCACACGTTTACCTATTTAACACACCTGCACATCCTGCACATGTACCCCAGAACCTAAAATAAAAATCAAAATTTTTAAAAATAAAATCACTTTCTTGGAAAAAAAACTTGGTGAGGATGTGCAGAAATTAGAACCTTCTTACAATGCTGGTGCAAATGTAAAACTGCACAACCACTATGGAAAATAGTCTGGCAGTTCCTCAAACGGTTAAACAGTGAGTTACCATATGACCCACCAATCCCACTCCTAGAGATCTACCTACCAAAATGAAAATATGTATCCACACAAAAACTTGTACACAAATGTTCATAGCAGCATTATTCAAAATAGCCAAAAATAGAAACAATCCCAATGTCCATCAATTTCTAAATATATATTCTATTGTTTATATTTGAGATTTACAACACGATGTCATGGAATACAAAGAGAGTAAAATGACTGTGACAGTGGAGCAAACTAATATATCAATCATCTTACATAGTTACTTTTTTTGTGACAAGAGTAGTTAAAATCTACTTTTTCTTTCTTTTTTTTTTTCTTGAGACAGGGTCTTGCTCTTTCATCCAGGCTGGAATGCAGTGGTGCAATCATGGCTCACTGCAACCTCAATCTTCCTGCCTCAGCCTCCTGAGTGCTGGGACAACAGGTATGTGCCACCATGCCCAGCTAATTTTTCATATTTTTATAGAGACAAGGTTTGCCATGTTTCCCAGGCTAGCCTCAAACTCCTGGTTTCAAGCCATCTGCCCACCTTGGCCTCCCAAAGTGCTGGGATTACAGGTGTGAACCAACACGCCCAGCCAAAATCTACTTATTTAATAAAAACCTTTAACAAAATAAAATTTTATTAACCTTGGGCCTCATGTTTTACATTCGATATCTAAACCTGTTCATACATACCTTCCATTTTGTATCCTTTAACATACATCTCCTATTTCCTCTTCCCTCTCACTGCTGTGGTAAACACTGTTTTATTCTATATCTCTGTGTATCGGCGCTCTTTCTTTATTTTTAGATTCCACATACAAGAGAGATCACGCAATATTTTTCTTTCCGTGTCTGTCTTATTTCACTTATCATAATGTCATCTAGGTTCATCTACGTTGTCCCAAACGGCAGGATCTCCTTTTTTAAAGGGGAATAATATTCCATGGTGTGTATACATACATACATACATACACACACACACACACACACACACACACGCCACAATTTTCTTTATCCATTTGTCTGTTAGTGGCAAATGTCCATCAACTGATAAGTGGATAAATAAAATGTGGTAGAGCCAAACAGAATAATATTCAACAATAAAAAGAAATAAAGTACTGACATGCTGTAACATGGATGAACCTTGAAAATAAGTTAAGTGAAAGAAGCTAGTTACAAAAGACAACACATTATATGGTTTTGTTTATAAGAAATATCCAGAATAAGTAAATCCACAGAGACAGAAAGTAGACTCATGGTTGCCTAGGACCAGGAGAAATGTGGAATATGGAGACTAGGGGGTGACATCTAAAGGGTATGGAGTTTTGTGGGGAGTTAAAAGTGTCCTAAAATTGCTTGTGATGATGGTGGCATAACTCTCTGAATATACTTAAACTCATTAAACTATACACATTAAATGAATGAATTGTATGCTTTGTGAATTATATCTCAATAAAATTGCTTTTTAAAAAAGATTATTTCTTTTTGGAGCCATTGTTCTGTATTAAGACAGAAAGAAGAAAGAAAATTAAGGCAAATGATGATGGGTGGGATAAAAAGTGATGAGAAAGCTCAATGGAAAAGATATGAAAAACAGAATGCAAGAATATTAATTATTTTCCTTTGAAAATGACAAACTCATAGTGTAATGATAAATAAAACTACTACTTTCAATGCCCACATTTTTCAAAGGAAACAAGCCTGGGAGCAACCAAAGAGTATAAGACTTGGGAAGAGTCTTGAGACTACTTTTGTGAGCCATGTGTTAAATTGCCAGAGCCTCTGTTTCTTCAATATAAAACGAAGTCCTACAACCCCTATATCATAAAATGTACAAATTCACACTAGGTACCTGTATTAATTAGGGTTCTCTAGAGGGACAGAACTAATAGGAAAGATGTATGTACGAAGGGAAGTTTATTAACGAGTCTTGACTCACAGGATCACAAGGTGAAGCCCCACAATAGGCCATATGCAAACTAAGGAGCAAGGAAGCCAGTCTGAGTCCCAAAACCTCAAAAGTCAGGAAGCCGACAGTGTAGCCTTCGTCCATGGCCAAAAGCCTGAGGGCCCCTGGAAAACCACTGGTGTAAGTCCAAGAGTTCAAAAGCTGAAGAACATGGAGTCTGATGTTCGAGGGCAGGAAGCATCCAGCATGGCAGAAAGATGAAGACTGGAAGACTCAGCAAGTCAAGTCATTCCAACTTCTTCTGCTGGCTTTATTCTAGTCACGCTGGCAGCTGAATAAATGGTACACTCCCAGTTTGAGGGTAGGCCTGCCTCTCCCAGTCCACTGACTCAAATGTTAATCTCTTTTGGCAAAACCCTCAGAGACACACCCAAGAACAATACTCTGCATCCTTCAATCCAATCAAGTTGACACTCAATATTAACAATTACAGAACCCAAGAAATAGTAGCTGTAATTTTTTAAAAGCAATTCAGCCCTAAAAACAAACTTGTAAATTCCCAAATCAATACATCAATAGCATTAAGGAAGGGACAAATTTCTCTTTGCCAATCCAGACAGCCAGACTAAATTCTTGCCTTTATGGTCAGCCAATATTCCTACAACCTTCTCTCTCTGTTGTTTGTTCAGCAAAGTAGCACTAAAGAAACCCATATTGAAAACACAATCTTTACCTTGAAAGAGTTGGAAGGTAGATAGAATCCACTCTTTTAATCTTTGATTGATGTCTAGGATAAATAATTAAGCAGCAATAATTCTAAACTTAATCTGATGCAAGCAAAGACAAAAGAATTTCATGATTATAACTTTCAAGATGAAAGAGTTCACTTTCAAACCTAAGGGGGAAAAAAGCACTACTTATTTTACAAAGGCAAAGTTGGGAAAGCCCTGCAAAATCCAATTCTGGGTACTTTTCCAAAGGTATTTGTTAAAGATAGAGTTATTCAATTTATTCTCTTTTCTTTATTAATTTGTTTTATTTAACCAAATTAGACTGTCTTTCTATATACCTAATTATATTTGATAGTCAAGGATCCAAAGAGTAACAGATAGACAAATCATTACCAAATGCCACCAGGAAATGGATTTATAACTATGCTGAATGTTTTCCTTCTTGAAACCTTGGCTACATCACGCTTCACACATGATATCAATTAGAAAGCAAAATAACTGGCTTCACAGAATGCAAGCTGACCTCTGTGAATAGCACTCTGGACACAAAACAAAAGATGAGCCCCCAGTTAGTAAATGTGGCCTGGCAAGAGCTGGTGAATACCAAGTATACTTTATGACTGTAACACACATCACAGGACATAGCAGCAGCTTCACAAATAATGAACACACACACACACACACAAAGCTTGGAAAGCCTTAAAACAGAAAGATATATTACTACCATCATCAAGCCTCAAAGGAAAATAGATTACATCTACTTATTTAGATAAATACAGAGCTATTCATTACCAAACATTAAAAAAAAATTATCACCAAAATTAACAGTAATGCAGTCACTTTCAACAAATTCCACAATTCTGGACATTGGTAATATCTATAAAGAAAACTGGTATATAACACTTAGTAAGCATCAATAAAATAGTTTGCTTTAGTAAGCATCAATAAAATAATTTACTATCTAGACAAGAATGAACAGATGAAAAACAAGAGGTAAGAAAATAAGCATTCTTTTTCTAATAAAATGAACTTAACTAATTAGTGGTATTGCTTTATTATTTATTAATACCTATGTGAGCAGATATTACACTAGGTCTTCTTTGTGTATAATCTTATTTTATCCTCATTTGAAGGAACAAAGGTTCAGAGAAGCTAACTAAATTAAAGGACACATAGAACAACTGATATATATTATGTACACTAGTGTCTAAAAACAAACGTGCTTTATCTTCAGTACTAACCACAGTTAATGATGATGTGTTAGAGAAATGGAATGAGGAAAGTCAGTGCCAAACTCAGGGTAATTCTTAAGAATTAATAAGCATTGATAAACTATACAGCCTTATAGTAACAGGAGGGGGATGGGCAGAGAAAACAATGGAATCATAAAAGCAATAAGGCTAAATTACTATTTATTATAAGAAAAAATGTTAATTTCAGAAATGAGTTGATGCCTGTTAGGAAAAAATAATGAAAAGGAAATGTAACAAAACAGTAAAAATGGTCACCTTTTGGAGGTGAAAGTTTAGAATTCTTTCTTCTCTCAAAACTGGTTTAAAAATAGATTTTAGGATGACTTATTATGAAAGTAATATAACTATTAAAGAGATATTTCCCAATCTCAGATAACTGACAGAAGCAGTAAAATCAAACGTCCTTGGGCATGTGTGGTATTCTCCTGCTATAATAGCCCCTTGCCATTAAGTTCTAACAACTCTTCCAAATATTGGGCACACGATGTGAAAGTATTGTCCTTACCACACATCAGTTTTTAAACAGCAATGATGTTCACTGCCTGCTGAAATGAGTGTTCACCAAAAAGAATAGAAGTGTATTCTCATACCAAGATCCTGAGTAAATATCTAACCTCTCTCTGGGGTCTATCTTCCTCATCTGTAAAATGGTGTTAATCCCTATACTGCAGACTTGTTAAGAAAAATACATAAAAAGTGCTTAGCCCAACGACACGAGCATAACGCTCAATATGGCTGTCACTTATATTATCTATCATTGTATTCATTACTATCATTATCAACCATAACTAACCATAACCATGAGGTGGGAGAATTCTACTTAGTCTCATTCACTAAAAAACTACAATTGGGTATATATGTTCACTAAGTCAAAAACTTTGGTTAGGTCAATGAATGATCTTTGATGCAATTACCACATTTCTCTAAAACAGTAGATTCTCTCTGCTATGTTATAATTCTGGGAACAGTCTGAAGTTCAGAAAATGATTTACAAGTTTAGTTCTAATATTTACCCACCCTACTCAATCCAATCACTAGGAATGAATGGTTCTTTCCCAATCTTTTAGCTATAAAAGTGCCACTGGCCCACGACAATTTCTTCACCTCACCTGTTTCTAAAGCTCTATAATCACAAAATTAAGAAGCAACTATACTCTAGAGTTCTCCTATAGGCATAACTTTCCCTTTTGTCTTAACAAAAATAAATAAGAACAAAGAAAAACCTTAAGTCTGGTTTTCTTTGATCTCTAGAGAATGCCTACATGACTGGATGTTTCAAGATTCCCTTCTAGAAAGAATTTGTAAAGTAGGTCTTGCTTCACTTTTCCAAGAAAAAAATCACTGGGAATGAACACTCAGACTTTCAGTTATTTGAATCTAAATTTACATTCTTGTACCCACTCTGCCTTATAAAAGATTTTCTTCAAAATTATCCAAAGCAATTTAAAAATGCCTACCTCAGCTTGACAGAGTGCATGAAGACCTTGTAATACCAAGGCTGCTGGAGTAGCTTGATCAGGCTTGGTGCATTCATTCAACACCTGAGAAATAGCTGCCAGCATATCTGCACCATGTTGATATGGCCTAAAAGAAATGAAAGTTTAAAAGCAAAATTAATACTAAAGTGCAGTTATCACTCCCTGATCGTTTGCCTAAACAAAAAGCATCCACCATTTTCTATACTCTTGTGCCACTAAATGGTGACCCTCAAATATTAACACCATGTTTTTTCTTCAAAAATGTGCATCACGATCATTTTCTGCTATAATTTTATGCTCGTTTTTATATAGAAATAACCCAGAAAGACACTTTTTAACAAATTTCATTCACCCTAAATCACAAATCCTATTGTCTGAATTGAGAAAAACTCAAGGCTGTAATAATGGTAAAAAGAACTGAATTACCTAATTAAGATTAGTAAAGATAGAGCTATTCTTGCCTGATAGTATCAAATACTTGTTACAAAAGCAGGAATTTGAAAACAGAAGATGATTTGTGGTAGTAGCAATACTAACTAGGGTGGTTACACCTATCACAATAATGATGATAAGGATAAAAATTATAAAAACTATAACCGACTGAGCTCCTATCTCATGCCAGGCACTGTGCTAAATTCATTCACTCATCCTCCTCCCCTTCCTCTCCTTTCTAATCCACATATATTGTGCTATCCCCAGAATACCATTTATTCATAGTTAGGCAGGTCTATTCTCTGAATTCCTTGTCACCTTTCAATAATATCTTTAATTTAATTAACAAAATGTAAACTGATGAAATTGCCTGTCAGAAATCTATTGTTTCACTGTCCCACAAGTGGAAATAATTTGCCACAATGAAAAAATTTATAAGATCTGGAGGTAGCAACTGAAAGGAACACTGAATAAGTTATCAGTAGACTGATCTGGTCTGATATTCAGTCTATCCTGAGCCTCAGCTTTAATTATATAGGATAAGAATGTCAGCCAATAACTTTTATCTCTGAATTTTTTTCCATGCCAATAGCTCAGTAAAATTCAAACTCCCAATTCTTGGGTTACACACATGTAACTCCTTTTTTTTTTTTTTTTTTTTTTTTGGTAACTTTTACACTGAGGTCATTTTTGTTTTGCCAAAAGATGGAAGCTTAGAAAACAGGTAAAATTGCTAGGGCTTAGCTTCTGTATATTCTGATCCAAATTTTACTTGAAACAGGAATCATCCATGTTATCAGCATCTGGGCCAACCCATTGCACAGCTTCAGAAAGTAGCATTCACACTGCTGTCATTAACAAAAGTGAGAATCATGTTAAAAGGAATTCAATGCCGTGGCTGATCAACAAATGAAACTGCAGGACTACAGTTTCAAATGCATCAAGTCTATTTCCTCTGTAAACATTTTTATCTTACCACATGCAAGAAAAAAAATTTTGATATGGTAGAGCTTGACTAGTATTGTTACAGTCTTGTCACCTCCACCCTGTTTATTAATCCACAATCTAGAACAGCAGAGTTATCTTCCTAATTTCTTTATGTTTTCCTAAAAGCTTAAAGCATACATAAAAATTCATCATCATTTTCTTCCTTGTTATAATTACAAATAATTCCATGCAATAAGTCAAAAATAAGGTCTCGCCATTAAAACTACTTATCTCCCTACTTAAACAAAGGGAGAATATAAGAAAGAATAGTCTATGACAACAGTCTACTGTGTAGTTTTCAGGGATTCATATACAGAAAAATAGAAAACACAACATCACATGTTTTACTGCAATATTAAATTATTAATCAGAAAAGGATAAAAATATCCTACAAACCTAGATACAAGACTAGTCATGAAAAGGAAAGACATACTTCTCCTTTTTTTTCTATTTTATTTCATTTTATTTTATTTTATTTTATTTTTTTAAATTTATTATTATTATACTTTAAGTTTTAGGGTACATGTGCACAATGTGCAGGTTAGTTACATATGTATACATGCACCATGTTGGTGTGCTGCACCCATTAACTCCTCACTTAGCATTAGGTATATCTCCTAATGCTATCACTCCCACCTCCCCCCACCCCACAACAGTCCCCAGAGTGTGATGTTCCCCTTCCTGTGTCCATGTGTTCCCATTGTTCAATTCCTACCTATGAGTGAGAACATGTGGTGTTTGGTTTTTTCTTCTTGAGATAGTTCACTGAGAATGATGATTTCCAATTTCATCCATGTCCCTACAAAGGACATGAACTCATCATTTTTTATGGCTGCATAGTATTCCATGGTGTATATGTGCCACATTTTCTTAATCCAGTCTATCATTGTTGGACATTTGGGTTGGTTCCGAGTATTTGCTATTGTGAATAGTGCCACAATAAACATGTGTGCATGTGTCTTTATAGCAGCATGATTTATAGCCCTTTGGGGATACACCCAGTAATGGGATGGCTGGGTCAAATGGAATTTCTAGTTCTAGATCCCTGAGGAATCGCCACACTGACTTCCACAATGGTTGAACTAGTTTACAGTCCCACCAACAGTGTAAAAGTGTTCCTATTTCTCCACATCCTCTCCAGCACCTGTTGTTTCCTGACTTTTTAATGATTGCCATTCTAACTGGTGTGAGATGGTATCTCATTGTGGTTTTGATTTGCATTTCTCTGATGGCCAGTGATGGTGAGCATTTTTTCATGTGTTTTTTGGCTGCATAAATGTCTTCTTTTGAGAAGTGTCTGTTCATGTCTTTCGCCCACTTTTTCATGGGGTTGTTTGTTTTTTTCTTGTAAATTTGTTTAAATTCATTGTAGATTCTGGATATTAGCCGTTTGTCAGATGAGTAGGTTGCGAAAATTTTCTCCCATTCTGTAGGTTGCCTGTTCACTCTGATGGTAGTTTCTTTTCCTGTGCAGAAGCTCTTTAGTTTAATTAGATCCCATTTGTCTATTATGGCTTTTGTTGCCATTGCTTTTGGTGTTTTAGACATGAAGTCCTTGCCCATGCCTATGTCCTGAATGGTAATGCCTAGGTTTTCTTCTAGGAATTTTATGGTTTTAGGTCTAACATTTAAGTCTTTAATCCATCTTGAATTAATTTTTGTATAAGCTGTAAGGAAGGGATCCAGTTTCAGCTTTCTACATATGGCTAGCCAGTTTTCCCAGCACCATTTATTAAATAGAGAATCCTTTCCCCATTGCTTGTTTTTGTCAGGTTGGTCAAAGATCAGATAGCTGTAGATATGCAGCGTTATTTCTGAGGGCTCTGATCTGTTCCATTGATCTATATCTCTGTTTTGGTACCAGTACCATGCTGTTTGGGGTACTGTGGCCTTGTAGTATAGTTTGAAGTCAGGTAGCGTGATGCCTCCAGCTTTGTTCCTTTGGCTTAGGATTGACTTGGCGATGCGGGCTCTTTTTTGGTTCCATATGAACTTTAAAGTAGGTTTTTCCAATTCTGTGAAGAAAGTCATTGGTAGCTTGATGGGGATGGCATTGAATCTATAAATTACCTTGGGCACTATGGCCATTTTCACGATATTGATTCTTCCTACCCATGAGCATGGAATGTTCTTCCATTTCTTTGTATCCTCTTTTATTTCATTGAGCAGTGGTTTGTAGTTCTCCTTGAAGAGGTCCTTCACGTCCCTTGTAAGTTGGATTCCTAGGTATTTTATTCTCTTTGAAGGAATTGTGAATGGGAGTTCACTCATGATTTGGCTCTCTGTTTGTCTGTTATTGATGTATAAGAATGCTTGTGATTTTTGTACATTGATTTTGTATCCTGAGACTTTGCTGAAGTTGCTCATCAGCTTAAGGAGATTTTGGGCTGAGACAATGGGGTTTTCTAGATATACAATCATGTCATCTGCAAACAGGGACAATTTGACTTCCTCTTTTCCTAATTGAATACCCTTTATTTCCTTCTCCTGCCTGATTGCCCTGGCCAGAACTTCCAACACTATGTTGAATAGGAGTGGTGAGAGAGGGCATCCCTGTCTTGTGCCAGTTTTCAAAGGGAAGGCTTCCAGTTTTTGCCCATTCAGTATGATATTGGCTGTGGGTTTGTCATAGATAGCTCTTATTATTTTGAGATACGTCCCATCAATACCTAATTTCTTGAGAGTTTTTAGCATGAAGCGTTGTTGAATTTTGTCAAAGGACTTTTCTGCATCTATTGAGATAATCATGTGGTTTTTGTCTTTGGTCTGTTTATATGCTGGATTACATTTATTGATTAGCATATATTGAACCAGCCTTGCATCCCAGGGATGAAGCCCACTTGATCATGGTGGATAAGCTTTTTGATGTGCTGCTGGATTCGGTTTGCCAGTATTTTATCCAGGATTTTTGCATCAATGTTCATCAAGGATATTGGTCTAAAATTATCTTTTTTGGTTGTGTCTCTGCCCGGCTTTGGTATCAGGATGATGCTGGCCTCATAAAATGGGTTAGGGAGGATTCCCTCTTTTTCTATTCATTGGAATAGTTTCAGAAGGAATGGTACCACTTCCTCCTTGTACCTCTGGTAGAATTCGGCTGTGAATCCATCTGGTCCTGGACTCTTTTTGGTTGGTAAGCTATTGATTATGGCCACAATTTCAGAGGCTGTTATTGGTCTATTCAGAGATTCAACTTCTTCCTGGTTTAGTCTTGGGAGGGTGTATGTGTCGAGGAATTTATCCATTTCTTCTAGCTTTTCTAGTTTATTTGCGTAGAGGTGTTTGTAGTATTCTCTGATGGTAGTTTGTATTTCTGTGGGATCGGTGGTGAAATCCCCTTTATCATTTTTTATTGCGTCTATTTGATTCTTCTCTCTTTTCTTCTTTATTAGTCTTGCTAGTGGTCTATCAATTTTGTTGATCCTTTCAAAAAACCAGCTCCTTGATTCATTAATTTTTTGAAGGGTTTTTTATGTCTCTATTTCCTTCAGTTCTGCTCTGATTTTAGTTATTTCTTGCCTTCTGCTAGCTTTTGAATGTGTTTGCTCTTGCTTTTCTAGTTCTTTTAATTGTGATATTAGGGTGCCAATTTTGGATCTTTCCTGCTTTCTCTTGTGGGCATTTAGTGCTATAATTTTCCCTCTACACACCGCTTTGAATGTGTCCCAGAGATTCTGGTATGTTGTGCCATTGTTCTCGTTGGTTTCAAAGAACATCTTTATTTCTGCCTTCATTTCGTTATGTACCCAGTAGTCATTCAGGAGCAGGTTGTTCAGTTTCCATGTAGTTGAGCGGTTTTGAGTGAGTTTCTTAATCCTGAGTTCTAGTTTGATTGCACTGTGGTCTGAGAGACAGTTTGTTATAATTTCTAATCTTTCACATTTGATGAGGAGAGCTTTACTTCCAACTATGTGGTCAATTTTGGAGTAGGTGTGGTGTGGTGCTGAAAAAAATGTATATTCTGTTGATTTGGGGTGGAGAGTTCTGTACATGTCTATTAGGTCTGCTTGGTGCAGAGCTGACTTCAATTTCTGGGTATCCTTGTGAACTTTCTGTCTTGTTGATCTGTCTAATGTTGACAGTGGGGTGTTAAAGTCTCCCCTTATTATTGTGTGGGTGTCTAACTCTCTTTGTAGGTCAGTCAGGACTTGCTTTATGAATCTGGGTGCTCCAGTATTGGGTGCATATATATTTAGGATAGTTAGCTCTTCTTGTTGAATTGATCCCTTTACCATTATGTAATGGCCTTCTTTGTCTCTTTTGATCTTTGTTGGTTTAAAGTCTGTTTTATCAGAGACTAGGATTGCAACCCCTGCCTTTTTTTGTTTTCCATTTGCTTGGTAGATCTTCCTCCATCCTTTTATTTTGAGCCTATGTGTGTCTCTGCACGTGAGATGGATTTCCTGAATACAGCACACTGATGGGTCTTGACTCTTTATCCAATTTGCCAGTCTGTGTCTTTTAATTGGAGAATTTGTCCATTTCCATTTAAAGTAATACAGTTATGTGTGAATTTGATCCTGTCATTATGATGTTAGCTGGTTATTTTGCTCCTTAGTTGATGCAGTTTCTTCCTAGCCTCGATGGTCTTTACAATTTGGCATGATTTTGCAGCGGCTGATACCGGTTGTTCCTTTCCATGTTTAGTGCTTCCTTCAGGAGCTGTTTTAGGGCAGGCCTGGTGGTGACAAAATCTCTCAGCATTTGCTTGTCTGTAAAGGATTTTATTTCTCCTTCACTTATGAAGCTTGGTTTGGCTGGATATGAAATTCTGGGTTGAAAATTCTTTTCTTTAAGAATGTTGACTATTGGCCCCCACTCTCTTCTGACATAGAGTTTCTTCCCAGAGATCCGCTGTTAGTCTGATGGGCTTCCCTTTGTGGGTAACCCGACCTTTCTCTCTGGCTGCCCTTAACATTTTTTCCTTCATTTCAACTTTGGTGAATCTGACAACTATGTGTCTTGGAGTTGCTCTTCTCGAGGAGTATCTTTGTGGCGTTCTCTGTATTTCCTGAATCTGAATGTTGGCCTGCCTTGCTAGATTGGGGAAGTTCTCCTGGATAATATCCTGCAGAGTGTTTTCCAACTTGGTTCCATTCTTCCCGTCACTTTCAGGTACACCAATCAGACGTAGATTTGGTCTTTTCACACAGTCCCATATTTCTTGGAGGCTTTGCTCATTTCTTTTTATTCTTTTTTCTCTAAACTTCCCTTCTCGCTTCATTTCATTCATTTCATCTTCCATCACTGATATCCTTTCTTCCAGTTGATAGCATCGGCTCCTGAGGCTTCTGCATTCTTCACGTAGTTCTTCACGTAGATGGAGCTTTCAGCTCCATCAGCTCCTTTAAGCACTTCTCTGTATTGGTTATTCTAGTTATACATTTGTCTAAATTTTTTTCAAAGTTTTTAACTTCTTTGCCTTTGGTTTGAATTTCCTCCTGTGGCTCAGAGTAGTTTGATCACCTGAAGCCTTCTTCTCTCAACTCGTCAGTCATTCTCCGTCCAGCTTTGTTCCGTTGCTGGTGAGGAACTGCGTTCCTTTGGAGGAGGAGAGGCGCTCTGCTTTTTAGAGTTTCCAGTTTTTCTCCTCTGTTTTTTCCCCATCTTTGTGGATTTATCTACTTTTGGTCTTTGATGATGGTGATGTACAGATGGGTTTTTGGTGTGGATGTCCTTTCTGTTTGTTAGTTTTCCTTCTAACAGACAGGACCCTCAGCTGCACGTCTGTTGGAGTTTGCTAGAGGTCCACTCCAGACCCTGTTTGCCTGGGTACCAGCAGCGGTGGCTGCAGAACAGCAGATTTGCGTGAACTGCGAATGCTGCTGTCTGATCGTTCCTCTGGAAGTTTTGTCTCAGAGGAGTACCTGGCCATGTGAGGTGTCAGTCTGCCCCTACTGGGGGGTGCCTCCCAGTTAGGCTGCTCAGGGGTCAGGGGTCAGGGGTCAGGGAGCCACTTGAGGAGGCAGCCTGCCTGTTCTCAGATCTCCAGCTGCGTGCTGGGAGAACCACTACTCTCTTCAAAGCTGTCAGACAAGGACATTTAAGTCTGCAGAGGTTACTGCTGTCTTTTTGTTTGGCTGTGCCCTGCCCCCAGAGGTGGAGCCTACAGAGGCAGGCAAGCCTCCTTGAGCTGTGGTCGGCTCCACCCAGTTCCAGCTTCCCAGCTGCTTTGTTTACCTAAGCAAGCCTGGGCAATGGCAGGTGCCCCTCCCCCAGCCTCGCTGCCGCCTTGCAGTTTGATCTCAGACTGCTGTGCTAGCAATCAGCGAGACTCTGTGGGAGTAGGACCCTCTGAGCCAGGTGCGGGATATAATCTCCTGGTGCGCCGTTTTTTAAGCCCATCAGAAAAGCGCAGTATTAGGGTGGGAGTGACCCGATTTTCCAGGTGCCGTCTGTCACCCCTTTCTTTGACTAGGAGAGGGAACTCCCTGACCCCTTGTGCTTCCCGAGTGAGGCAATGCCTCGCCCTGCTTTGGCTCATGCACGGTGCACTGCACCCACTGTCCTGCGCCCACTGTCTGGCACTCCCTAGTGAGACGAACCCTGTACCTCAGATGGAAATGCAGAAATCACCCGTCTTCTGGGTCGCTAACACTGGGAGCTGTAGACAGGAGCTTCCTATTCGGCCATCTTGGCTCCAGCTCATACTTCTCAAAGCTGTTGTTCAACATTATTACATTTCATAATCAGAAAACTTAAGCTAAAAAATTATTAATACTTATATATCCTCTGCCTATCTTTTCTTGCCTCTTGCTTGCAATTAAAAAATTAAATACAAAATAATATATCATGATACACATTCCTAAGAGTTAATGACATCATACCTCTGCTTACATATATCTCTGATTGATGCTGCTTTTGCAATCAGTTTCTCCCATTGGACTTCCTTGCCCACCGAAAGAGAAGGTACATCAGACACAGCCATGAAACGCTGCAGTTCAGGATAGACTCGGTCCTACGAAGGCAATTTTACAAAAAAGGTAGTTTCCCAACTTGAGTTGAATAATCATTATCTTCCTTTTATGCAGCATTTTCACCTCCAAATCCTCCATTTGCATTGCAAATTACACTGTAGTTCTTCTAATCAGCAGAGAAGAATGCTATAGTGATTACTGGGGATTTTCTTATACACCAATGTACTGTTGATTTCATAAAACAAGAAGAAAGTGGCTAAATCTCACCCTAATTACAAAGGCTCTAATCATTTATAACTATATCTCCATTACTTTCTCAAGCAAATGGAAAGATACATTTCAGAAATAAAGAAATAAGATTTTATATTCTCAATTTCTCTGAAAGTTAATCACAACTAACTGCATTACAAATGCATCACAATAAATCAAAACTTTTTCAATGCAATCATTGATGCCACTCATTAATACCACTAAACCAAAGCATTGCCATATATGACATAATTATGATCCTTCAGTGAAAGGAACATATTTAATACTCATGCAAGTGTATATCTGAAATTACCTGCTTTTCCCACAAAGATGTCAGCAAGCGCAAAGTGACAGCTCTTAGTCGTGGTGTGGTTCCAAGCAGTTGTATTACTCGTAGAATTTGTCCTATACACACCTAGAAAATATTGAAGAAACTCTAGTTGCATAAACTTGACTGCAGACAACCTCGAGGTTACCAAAAGCATTTTTAAACGCCTTGTTATAAAATGAAGACTGAGAAGAAAGCTTGCTGCAATATTACCCACCTTCTTAGAGGATGAACAATAGCATTGGAGAGGCTAGATAACAATTCTGGGGACATAAGGACCTAATCTCAGAGAATAGCCAAAGTGAAAACTTGGATACTAAGTAATTTAAAACAATTAATTATTAAATATTGCAATAAATACTTTTGTCTTTAGATATTACCTCCTAGCTCAACAAGAGAAGTAGT
The DNA here is from genome assembly GCF_028885655.2 of Pongo abelii. Taxonomy (NCBI): domain Eukaryota; kingdom Metazoa; phylum Chordata; class Mammalia; order Primates; family Hominidae; genus Pongo; species Pongo abelii. The sequence continues at coordinate 37,347,340 of NC_071998.2, forward strand.
GATTATGGCAAAATTTAGGGCTTAAAATTTCATAATACCAAAAAGAATTCAAGGTATTATTCATGACTCACTCTTTTCCCCAACTAAATTAATTAACATACTAACCTTGTGAACACCAAGCTTAGGTAAAGTATACAATATATCATTATATAATATAGGTTCCAGTGGTCTTCCCAATTTGAACATCAAAACTGGAATCAGATTTGGCACCTAAAATGAATTTTTAAAATATATTAAATATGCCTTGTTACAAAAAAGTAATATATAATGGAGTATTTATCTCTTTTTTTCCAGAGGAATAATATGAATATGAATGAATTGGAAGACTTAGAATATATCAGTTAGCTACTACTTGCTAATGATAATTTCATAGTATCACTAGTATTCTACCACTTATAATTAGCTGCCAAACACCAATCAAAAAGTGCTTTTATTGAATAACTATAACATCACTTCTGAGAAATACAATAGTAGTTAAGATACACCCTGCCTTGCCAAGCATGGTGGCTCACACCTGTAATCCAAGCACTTTGAGAATCCAAGGCAGGAGGATTGCTTCAGTCCAAGAGTTCAAGACCAGCCTGGCCAACACAGGAAGACCCTGTCTCTACAAAAAACTTTTATATTACCTGGGCATGGTAGTGCACACCTGTAGCCCCAGCTACTTGGGAAGGTAAGGTGGGAGGATCACTTAACACTGGGAGCTCAACGTGGCAGTGAGCCATGATTGCACCACTGCACTCCAGCCTAGATGACAGAACAAGACTCTGTCTCAAAAAAATGAAAAGATATATCCTCCCTCAAAGAAACGTAAAGTTCTAATGAACAGCCAACACTTAAGATATGTAAACAATAAAATTTCACATAATGAAACATTCAGTGAGGTTACTCCAATAAGAAGTAATGGAAGTCAGTGTACTATAAAGGAGCCAATGGACAAAAATTTCCCTCTAAGTCCTCATTTCAATCTCTATGCATGACACAATAAAATGTGAAAAGAAATACATTCATGGATCAGAAGACATAACACTGTTAAGACATCATTATTTCCCAAATTGATCTTGAAATTAAATGCAATCTTTATCAAAATTCCAGCTGGCTTCTTTGCAAAAATTGAGAGGCTGATCATAAATTCATGTGCAAAAGCAAGGAACCCTAAATACCCAAAATAATCCTGAAAAAGAAAAACAAAGTTTGAGGACTCAAACTTCTCACTTCCAAATTTATCACAAAGCTGAAGTAATCAAAACAGTATGGTACTGGCATAAGATTAGAAAGACAAACCAATGAAATAGAATTCAGAGTCCAGAAATGAATACTTATATTTATAATCAATTGGTTTTTGACAAGGATCCCCAGAAAAAAACAATAAGGAAAGAAGAGTCTCTTGGAGAGATAGTGCTGGAATTCAACAACTGGACATCCACATGCAAAAGAATCAAGTTGGACCCCTTTCTCACACAACATGTAAAAATTAACTCAAAATGGATTTTAGAACTAAATGTAAGAGCTAAAACTATAACATTCTTAAAGAAAATATAGGATTAAGTCTTTGTAACACTGGGGTAGACTAAGCTCTTAGACATGACACCAAAAGTACAAGTCACAAAAGGAAACATGAATTTCATCAACATAAAAATGCTTGTCCGTCAAAAGACACCATAAAGAAAGTGAAAGGACCATGTACAGAATGGGGAAGAATATTTGCAAACCATATATATATGGTTTGCAATATATATATATATATATATATAGCTAATAAGAGATTTGTACCTAGATTATATAAAGAACTCTTAAAACCTAATAATTTACCCAAAAAAAAGGTTTTAAAATAGGTAAAGGATCTGAATACACCTTTCTCCAAATAAGATAAACAAATGACCAATACAGGAAAATATGCTCAATTTCATGAGACATGTTGGAATGCAAATAAAAACCATGACATACCACCTTACACATGATGCAAAAGCTATCATCAAAACATGGACAACAACAAGTGTTGCCGAGTATGTGAAGAAATTGGAACCCTTATACACTGCTCGTGGTAATGTCAAGTAGTTCAGTCCCTTTGGAAAACATTCTATCAATTTCTTAAATAGGTAAACATAGAATTACCATGAGATCTAGCAATTCTATTCCTAGTTATCTACTTAAGAAAAAAGAACACATATGTCCACACAAAATCTTGTAAATGAATTTTCAGAACAGCATTATTTACACTGGCCAAAAAGTGGAAACAACCCAATGCCCATCAACTGATGAATAAACAAAATACAGTATAACCATAAAACGGGATATTATTCAGCCATAAAAATAAAGTACTGATACATGCTACAACATGGATGAATCTTGAAAACATTATCCTAAGAGAAAAAAAAAGCCACAAAAGGCCTCATGTTATATGATCTCATTTATATGAGCAGAATGCCCAGAACTATCCAATGCCCATCAACTGACGAATAAATAAACAAAATACAATATAACCACACAACAGGATATTATTCAGCCATAAAAATAAAGGAAGTACTGATACATGCTACAACATGGATGAACCTTGAAAACATTATGGTAAGAGAAAAAAAAAAGCCACAAAAGGCCTCATGTTGTATGATTTCATTTATATGAGTAGAATGCCCAGAATAGGCAAATCTGTAGAGACAGAAAGTAGATTAGTGGTTGTCTAGGATAGGGGAAGTAAGAAGCAGGGGGTGGTCAGGGAGGGTGAAAAGGCAGTGACATCTTATGGGCATGGGGTTTCTTTCGGGGGTAATGAAATGTTCTCAAATTGGTTGTAGTAATGTTTACAAAACTCTGTAAACATCATAAAAGCCATTGAATTGTACAGTTCAAATGGATGAATTATATGAGATGTAAATTATATTTTAATGGTTTTTTGAATTCAATTCAAAATTATTTGGTAAATATCTACTATAAGCAAAGCACTTACTTGATAGCACAAACTGTAATGCCAAAAAATTTTATTTGCCATATGCTACATTTCAAAAGTTTGTTGTCCAGCAGTCATTCCTCAGTATCTACAGGGATTGGTTCCAGGATGGTCAGACACACAGATATGCACACCCCATTCCATGGATAGCAAGATCCAGAAATGCTAAAGCATCTTATATAAAATGGCGTAGTATTTGTATACAACCTATGCACATCCTTCCATACACTTTAAATCATTTCTACACTACTTATAACGCCTAAAACAATGTAAATGCTATGTAAATAGTTGTTGTACTATATTGTTTATTCATATTATCTTTATTGCTAAGTTCTTATTTTTATTTTCTTCCCCAAATATGCTCTGTCTGCAGTTGGTGAATCCACAGATGAAAAACCAGCTGACATCAAGGGCCCACTGTATTTGTTAATTTTCTCTATCTGTTCTATTCTTAGAAAGTCTGTTCCTTCTAACCTTAGAAGACATCTATTTTAATTCAATTTCAAAAAGGAAAAAATATCCTCTTAACTTTACCACCAAGACATTGACAATTAAACATTAATTCATTAATGACCCTGACCACGATATACCACAGCAGCATGTGGAGCTGTGCATGTAATAGCTATGATCTCACAACAGACAGCCAAAATGTATGATGTTTTTAACAAGTGCAGAGACTTGACTGGAACAGGAATTCTATCACTCTCACTTTCGGCAAATGAAAGGAGACAAATTTTTGAACTGACTTTTCAGTTCCCATTTTAATTAAAAACAGAAGGTTATCTTAAATTGGCTTACACTGATCTCAATGCATTATCCCCTTCTAGAAATATTTCTACCAAGACACAATGACAGATTCTTAGTTTTTAGAAGGGCAATGAGTATATTTAGTGACATTTTATAAACTAGTGCATTTAGTTGTGTGACTTTTAAACAAATGTTATAATTAAACAAATGTCAGGAGAGAAATAAAGCACTGCATTTATGTCTAAGAGTACACAGTTCCTTTATGAGACTTGGCCCTAAAAAAACTATGTAAGGGTGTGTCTTTTCCTCTGGCCAATTCAGAAATAAACAAAGAAGGAAATGTTTACAGTAAATAATCTTAGACTTAATACAGTTATCAAGGCATAATAGCCCAAATTAAGTCCCCAATTAAATTGAAAAAATAAAACAGAGACTGTTTCACTAGGAAAACACAGATATAGATAGACATCTGTGGAAAATATATTTTGCATAAAGGATGGACTAATTTTTTATTATTATTAATTAAATAAGTATTTCCTTGTGAATATGTATTTACTTGAGATGTAATTACCAGCTCTTGATCCTCCTAATCTTGAATCTTATACCCTTCAGAGGCTGAAAATACAATGAATGCTCAGATTTTGCCTTTAATATAAAAGAAGCTGGTAAGTGTCCTATAATTGACTGTCTCAAGATCTGGCTTCATATAACTCAATGCTTTCTCTTCCCTCCTCCAGAGTTTAAGTTCCTTGATAAACAAATTAATTTATAATCATGGAACTGTTATGGGAGCCCCTATAGGACTATAACTAGATTTCTCAGCAGAAATCTTGCCAGCAGGAAAGGAGTAAAATAATATATTCAAAGTGCTGAAAGGAGTGGGCAGGGGTGGGTGGGTAGGTACTGCCAACCAAGATACTGGATACTATATCTGGTAAAACTATCCTTCAAAAATGAAGGAGAGGCCGGGTGCAGTGGCTCGTGCCTGTAATCCCAACACTTTGGGAGGCCAAGGTGGTAGGATCACCTGAGATCAGGAGTTCGAGACCAGTTGGGCCAACATGGTGAAACCCCATCTATGCTAAAAAAAAAAAAAACAAAATACAAAAATTAGCTGGGTATGGTGGTGCACGTCTGTAATCTCAGCTACTTAGAAGGCTAAGGCACGAGAATTGCTTGAACCAGGAGGCAGAGGGTGCAGCAAACTGAGGTTGTGCCACTGCACTCCAGCCTGGGAGACAAAGCGAGACTGTCTCAAAGAAAAAAAAAAAAAAAAGAGAAATAATGATATTTCCAGATAAACAAAGGCTGAGAGAGTCCATCACCACTAAACATGCCTTACAAAAAATACTAAAAGTAGTCCTGCAAGGTGAAACAGAAAGACTCCAGACAGAAACATGAGAGCATATGGAAATATAAAGTTTACTGGTAATACATAAACAAAGAATCCTATAATATTGTAACAGTGGTGCGTGAGTCACTTTTAATTCTGGTATAGGGTTTAGAAGGCAAAAGTATAAATAACTAAAAAAACCATGTAAATGGATGAACTTTATTAAAAAGATGTAATTTGTGACGTTGGTAACATAAAAAGGAGGGAGAAGTAAAAGAGTAGTATATGTATGTGACTGAAGTTTATGTAACTTGTTATCAGCTTAAAATATTGTTAGATATTGATGTAAGTCCCATGGCAACCACAAAAAAATACACATAGAACATGTACAAAAGAAAATGAGTGGCTGGGTGCGGTAGCTCATGCCTGTAATCTCAGTACTTTGGGAGGCCAAAGGTGGGTGGATCACTTGAGGGCAGGAGTTCAAGACCAGCCTGGTCAACATGGTGAAATCCCGTCTCTAGTAAAAACACAAAAATTAGCCGGGCATTGGTGGCACATACATGTAATCCCAGCTACTTGGGAGGCTGAGGCAGGATAATCACTTGAACCTGGGAGGCGGAAGTTCCAGTGAGCCAAGATCGTGCCACTATACTCCAGCCTGGGTGGCAGAGCAAGACTTCGTCTCAGAAAAAAAAAGAAAAAAGAAAAAAGAAAAGAAAATGAGTGAGGAATCAAAATGTCACTACCAAATCAATGAAACATAAAAGAAGACAGCAAGAGAAGAAACAAGGGACCAAAAAAATGCTATAAGACAGACAAAATACAATTAACAAAATGGCAATAGTAAGTCCTTTCCTATCACTAAGTACTTTCAATGTAAATGGATTAAACTGCTCAATCAAAAGGCATACAGTGGCTAAATGGATTCTGAAAACCCAAACAAGATCCCACTATAATAACGTCTACAAAAGACTTACTTTAGATTTAAGGAAACACATAGGCTGAAAGTGAAAGGATATTTAATACAAATGGTAACCAAAAGACAGCAAGGTTGTCCATAACAAAAATCATCACAAGAGAGAAAAAAGGACATTATATAATGATAAATGGGTCAATTCACCAGGACAATATGATAATTATATATACATTACATATATATATGCAACCAACATCATAGCACCCAGATATATAAAGCAAACATTGACAGAACCAAAGGGGAAAATAGAAAGCAATACAGTAATAGTAGATGATTTCAATATCCTATTTTAAATAATGGATAGAACATCCAGACAGAAGATCAATAAGAAAACAGAGGACTTGAACAACACTACAGACCAAATGGTCCTAACAAACTCACATAGAACGTTCTACCCAACAGCAACAGCATATTCTCTCTCAGGTGCACACAGAACATTCTCTAGGATGGATCACATGTGAGATCACAAAACAAGTCTTAACAAATTTAAGACTGAAATCACACTAAGTACCCTTTCCAACCACAAATTAGAACCATAATGAGATGTCACCTCATACCTGGTGGGATTAACATTATAAAAAAAATCAAAAGTGTTGACAAGGATGTGAAGAAATTAGAACATCTGTGCACTGTTGGTGGGAATGTAAAAAGGTGTGGCCACTATGGGAAACAGCATGAAGGTTCCTCAAAAAAAAATTTTTTAATCTACTCTACGATCGATCTTGAGGTTGTTTATGCAAAAGAACTGAAATCAGGATTTTGAGGACATATTCACATTCCCATATTCATTTCCGCATTATCCATAATAGTCAAGAGACGGAAACAACCTAAATGTTCATCGCAGGATGAATGGATAAACACAGTGTGGTATATGCATACAATGGAGTATTACTTAGTCTTTAAAAAGAAAAATTCTATCATATACTACAACTTAGATGAACCTTGAGGACACAATGCTAAGTGAAATAAGCCACAGAAGGATGAATACTGCATTATTCCACTTATATTAATTATCTAAAGTGGTCAAACTCCTAGAACAGAAAGTAGAATGGTGGTTGCCAGACAGTTGGGGAGGGAGAAGTGGGGAGCTACTGTTCAATGAGTATAGAGTTTCAGTCATGCAAAATAAAAAAAGTTCTAGAGATTCACCGTACAAAAATATTCATATACTTAACAATACTGTACAGTACAATTAGAATTTTTTAAGGTAGATTTCATGTTGCGTTTACCATACACAAAAAATCCTGGGATTGTTTTTTAAGAGTCAGAAGATATCTTAACAACTTCATTTAGTTTAACAACTTTATTTTACTGAAGATTAAACTGAGGCCCAAAAAGACCACAAAGTTAGATGATGGCAAAATGTGGATAGGAGTTTATGTCTCAGTTCACTCCTCCATTTTACCTTGGCAGAGTAACAGCAAAGACAGATTCCAAGCCATCTATAATATAACAGAAACAAAGAGCCATCATGCAAGTCTTCACCCCATAAATTGGACAAAACATAAAGAAAAAAACAAGCAGGAGAGACACAAACCAGCATCTCAGTGAAATCAAGCATATAAAAAACAGAGTATAAAAATTCAACTCTGGATTCAGAAAAAAACATACACGTTGGCAACACTTCATGAGGCTGCAAAAAAGAGCATAATTTTTCAGACAGTTCTATAATGAAAATCATAAGTAGTGCTATCTACTTACAAATTATGAGAAATAAAAAAAGGCTTTGTTACTATTCATCATGGTTAGAAGATGAGACAATATATAATGTTTACAACTATTCCTTTTTTAAAAAATATGATAGCTCATACTTTATTACTATATGAGATACATAGTAATAAATTAGTATAAATAGAAAATAAAGTTATCAGTGGAATGAAATAATTCAAGATATGATCAGCCAATGGAAGTGAGAGGCAAAACTCCAAAGCAGAATCTGCTTTTAACTTTTCAGAGTCATGTTTTATAAAACTAGACCTGAATTACAAAAGTGTATCCTTAGTTCACATTTTACTCATAGCCTTAGATTCAACAAATGCTGACTCACTCATCTTTGCATAAGCCCTTGTCCTGAGGAAAAACTGATCTAAATTCTATATATACAAGAGTGTTTGCCAGTTTTAAAAGAATGGTAAGATAATAGTATGTATTCAGTTAAATTGAAAAGACAAAACATAAAATATAAAAATAAATATGCTTGCATGATATATACAGAAACATAATTCCTAAATAATTTTAATATTGGAAGAGACTTTTAAAACTTATTCATTCTACAAAAAATGACATGATAAGTGATTAAGCTTTTGAACATTACTTAATTCTACCTTCCTCAATTACTTGACATTTTTACTTATGATGTTTATTATTTAAATAGTCCATTGGAAAGAAGTTTATTGACAGAAGTGCTGAAAAGGTAATTATTTCCTCCACTTATAAGGAATTTGCAGGCATGTAAGCAACATCACAAAAAAAAGGTACACAGTATAATCTTACTCTTCTAAGATTCAAATTATATTTATATACTAACATTATAATTAAAGAAGTATTCTAGAGTCTTGAAGTTTAACCTTTGAGAGTCAAATAAGGTCAAGGAAAGAAATGTATCTAGAATAGCAAAGGCCCCAACCAGACAATCTTTCTATAGTGATATATCACTCTAGCCTTATTCCAATCCAGCTTGAGCATCTGATCTGTAGTGATTCCTTGAATAACAACAGCTAGCATTTATTGAAGACTAACTATAACATTCTGTTAAGCACTTTGTAGAAAATCATGATTATCACCACATTTCAAACAAAAAACTGAAGCTTATACTGAAGTTAGGACTGTATCAAAGCAATCTAACACTAAAACCCACGTACTTGCCACTTAGCCATACCAAAGACAGGGATGACATCTTATACACCTTTGTGTCCCTAGTTCCCAGCACACTGTAAATGCTTTTAGAGTATAAATTATGTCTAATTTGTTTGTCTCTTCAAATTCTATAAGCAAATGGATCTTATAATAATGTTGCAATTATTTGATTCTATGAACAAGTATTAAAAGACTACTATCTGCCAATAAAGGTACTCCAAAATATATTCTGATCAAATTAACTTAGAATCAGAAAAATTTGCCCGTCCAATAAAAGTTACTAGGATGCCAAAAACATAAACATCATCAGAATCTGAGGTATAAATTTCCTAGTATGTAGAAAATAAGGTCAGCAATACAGGAGCTTCAAGTATGGAAAGACACAGGAAATACTGCAGACTAGAATAAGATAAATATCTTATTCAAATATCGTATCACTTGAGGGGTTTGATGTAGAAGAAAATAACCATGACCCTTCCCGGCCTAAACTTTATTTCCAGGTGAGTCTCATTAGCCATCTGAATATTATCTCTCAGAGTCAGAAAACTTATTTATTTAGAAAACAGTATAAGAAAAACTTAAATCATGATGTAATGGTTGGCTACATTACCAATATGTAACTACCAGTAGGGAAAAAAGGAATATAATCAACAGTTATATCCATTGTTAACATTCTGAAACTTACATAAATGATAACTATAGTGACTGAATTCCTGTATCCACAGAATTTCCTTATTGGACAAAAGTAGTTACACATTTCTGCCATGTGAGCTCTAAATCTTTGGCAGTCTGACTAGTCAAATAAAAGTTAAAAGCCAATGTCCTATAAGTAAAGTACAATGTATAATTAGGTGCAATTTCTACTACTATGTCTGTCATTGGTAATGTGTTTTACACCAGAGTTGGAAGGAGGAGTTTGAAATCTCTCCAACAATTAGATATTATTAAATATAGCTCATCTAGGTAAGCAACTATGTAACTAAGCTAGATAGATTCAATGTTTTGGGGTTTAATAAAATAGCAGATTTCCCAAAGAACCCATACATGTTGCCATCATTCAATGCTGAAGGAATTCAGTACACCCTGCATGACTTCACGGGGAAAGGACTCTAGGAAGCTTGCACTTTATGTCTTCTTGACTTTGCCTCATGAACCTTTTCCTTTGTTAATTTTGCTTTCTATCCTTTCACTGTAATAAATCTTAAGCATGGTTACAGCTCTATGCTGAGTCTTGTGAGTTCTTTTAGAGAATAACTAAACGTGTTAGTCATCTTTGGGACCCCCAAACCAGGATCATTCCACATTTTGCTTTAAAAGAAAGTGGCAATTAAGAAAACAATGGTTCTAGGATTTCTAAAAAGAATAACTTCTAGAGTATTCCAGCATCAATAATAAACAGAAAACTCTCTTATGAGTTACATATCCAGCCATCAAAAATATGTGAGGGCCAACTCTACACTGGGATTGTGTTAAGCTTTGATGACACAACTGACAAAAGATGGTCCCCCATCTCAAGTAGTTCACAGCCTAGTTAAGAAACAACTATAATCTCAAGCACTATTAACTGAATAACTTGAACTCAACTTTAAAGATTAAAAGTATAAAAAATCGTTTCTATAGACAAAAAGTAAGACGAACAAGGGAACATTTTAAGACAGTCTTTGAGGTATACAAAATAAACAGTATAGATAACGATTGATTTTTATTGTTCAGAGGAAGAGAGAGATTGTAGAGCTACGCTCCCCAATACAGTAGCCACTAGCCACTTGTGGCTATTTTAATTTGATTAATCAGTTGAATTAAATTAATCAATTTGATTAATTTAAATTTGAATTTAAATTGACTAAAATTAAATACGATTAAAACTTCTGTTCCTCAGTCACACTAGCCACATTTCAAGGGCTTAATAGTTACATGTGACTAGTGGTTACCACATAAAACCGCACAAATTATAGATCATTCACATGATAGCAGAAAGTTCTTTTGGACAAAGCTGTTCTAAAAGGCTGAGATGACTGAGAAGGCCTCAGATGTATGCAACAACAACAAAACCTTGGACAACTTAAATGTCTATCAATATGGAAATAGTTACATACATTAAATTGTTGACATGCTGTGAACACCAGCAGCCTCCAAAGACCATAAGATAGATCTGCATAAATGTGGTAAAATGGCCATAACATCTTGATGAGTGAAAAAACTACAAAGAAACATGTGCAACATAATGCTTTTGTGTACATTTCTGTGTATACAGTTTTTGGGGGAACATATGAATATTGTACATACTATTTCATTGCTTGGATACTTTACATATTACTATTATATGTTATAGATTTAAAGAATGTTACTTCAGTAAAATAAAATGTTATTTTACTAAAAATTACTTTCAGCAAAAATGATAAGACTAAAGTGGATGTTAAATGGCCAAACGACATAGAACTAGTAGGTAGCAGAGTAGGAAGTAGCTAAGCCAGCCACAGCACCCAGCAAAGGCTCAGTGCAAGAATGAGACAGAGGACAGATTTCCTGCCCAAAGATGACAGTCAATGCCGGGAGACAAAGTCTAATCATGCTTCTCCCCTGCCTTCCTGATCAGCTTATTTTTCAAGGCACATCTATTCCCTCCTCCTGCTCACTGAACCTTGTCTATGTTCCTCCTTTTTTCAACCTGATAGTTCAACTATTGACACACAGAAAATATTCACACCCATAAAATATAATATTTAAGGATAATAAGGTAATTGCCTGCCCCTTTCTAGGCAAAGAATACTCGAAGTACTCTTTGTCCCTCTAACTTTATGCACACCTTTATTCCAGTATACTTAGGGTCACAGTTATTCATTCTCACACACACTAGCCTGTGAATGCCTTACAGGTGGCAAACCTGCCCCTATTCTTCTTGTATTTACCCAGGACTATAAATATAACAAGAACTCAGTAAACATGAGCTGAACTGAACTTATCAATAACTGAAAAAGGAAGAAAAGGTTAACAAAGTATAGGTATTGAGGCTGGCTACTTCTGCCATCAAAAGACACCTGTCAGACATTCCATCGCACTCTTAGTATCACCATGAAAACCCCATTTGAAAAACTCTTGTTCTTGATCATTTTAGGTTTCCGTTCCACTGCAGAATCTGTGAGACTATTTCTAGCTAAGCAAAACCAATAAGGAGTATTTTGCTCTTTCTTTTTTTTTTTAAACAGAGTCTCACTCTGTCGCCCTAGAGTACAGTGGCGCCATCTCAGTTCACTGCAACCTCGGCCTCCAGGATTCAAGCGATTCTCATGCCTCAGCCTCACAAGTAGCTGGAATTACAGGTGTGCACCACCATGCCTAGCTAATTTTTTCTATTTTTATTAGAGACAGGGTTTCACTGTGTTGGCCAGGCTGGTCTCAAACTCCTGGCCTCGAGTGATCCACCCACCTTCGCCTACCAAAGTGCTGGGATTGCAGGCATGAACCACCACACCCAGCCTAAGAGTACTTCTAAATACATATTTACATTTATATTGAAAAAGTGAGCATTGGGAATTTGTACTACCTTTACTGTTCAACATAGTAGCCACTAGCTTTATACGGCCACTGAGCATTTGAAATGTAGCTAGTCAGAATCAAGATGTACAGTGGGTGTAAAATACATACCAGATTTGAGAGGCTTAGCACAAATACATATATACAACATACTTCAGTAATAATTTTTATGCTAATTACATAGTGAAATAATACTTCAGATATACTGGGTTAAACAAAACATGCTGAAATTAATTTCACCTATTTGTTTTCACTTTTTAATGTGGCTGCCAGAAAACTTAAACCTATGTATGTAGCTCATATTTTACCTCTATTGAACAGCACTATTCTCTATCTCCTTTTTGCATCTAAATGTTGTTTAAAACAGGCGCGTGCACGCACACACAGATAATAATTGATGTCTCTTTTTTGATGCACTTGGGGAATAAAATATGATGATAGCCCCAGAGGGGCAAGGAACATGTTATCTAGCTAAACAGTCTAGCACTGCTCCTGGAATATACAGTAGCAGACAAATAATTGTGAAATGCACTTAAAAAGCTATAAAAATCAACTATAATTTTAATAATACATAACTTTCGTCAAACACTGACTATAAACCAGTATTATACTATACTCTGGATTATCTCATTTAATCCACATGATGAATTTAATGAGGTGGGTTGTTTTGTTATTTTCATTTTAAAGATAGGAAAACATATTTGTAGAATTATAACAGAATCTCTTAATATATTTTGAAATATTACAAGAAATAAACCAATTCAATTTAATCTATGCAGAAGGTTTACACAACTTTCTTCAAACAATAAATCTTTCTTGAATGCCTCTTATCGTACGGTATTATACTGGGTGCTATGACACTAAGAGAAATCACAGGTTAGTGCAACCAAAATATTAACAGGTATAGGCTAAATCCTGTTACAAATAAATTCCACTATTATCATCCCATCTATTACCAAAATATTAATCAACCTAATAGCTAATAATCTAGTAACAGAAAACGCTTGCATTTAGATGATTATTAATAGATGGAATTCAATGTAAAAAACTAGCATTTGCATGGTACTTTACAATGTTTTTTCATGTACAGGATCTTTCAATCCTTACAATGCCCCCGAGGGAAAGGTATTGTTAAAGGTTGGGTGGGATCTTACAAGTACTTAGATTCATTATTTGATCTATGGATGCCCCTTATCAAGTTTTCATTCTTGTTCTGTAGCTTGTCTTATGGCTACTGCCTAGAATTTTTTAGGGGGAATTGGGGAATTTTTGACAAGCCGCCTACAAAATTAGTTCCGGGTTCCAGATTCCTAGCATCTTCAGAAATAACAACCTTGGGCTGAACAAAGCATGCAGGTATAATTTTAAAATGTCTAAAACGCCGAAAGAGGCAGGCTTCAAAAACTTGCCATTTGAGGAGACAGGAAGCATTCAAATTTAAAATAATACCTCATATAGAATAATTTAAATAGTACCCATCAGCACTAAGTCATCTATATTGGGCTTCTTTCTGAAAACATATTTACTAGGGCTCAAATCTTGGACTACCTTGAAAAATAAAGCAATATTTGGTACACACGAAATGGTCAACTTAATTTTTAATGAGTAAATGACACGGCAAGAGTGGTCCAGGTACTTGTAAATGCTAAATGTCTGGGTATGTCTTCATTGGCTTTTGAACAGTTTCAAAGAGCAGACATGAGGATTCATTAGCTCTTAGCACATACGAACCTGCTCCAAAGGCAGCCAAGAGAGTTGCCTAGCAACAGTGCATTTTGCATCTCTCATCATCCCCAAAGATGCTGCTGCAGCAGCAGCTAGGTCAAGCCTCTCATTAGCAACCTGACAAAGGGTTTCTATCTCCTATTTTACAAAATTATTTTTATTTCCAGGTGAAGCTCAAATATCTATGTATTATTCTTTCTGACAATGTATCCCCTTTCCCCTATTCCTTCGTCTTCCCAACCCCCATTTCAACAGATATGTTTTAATGAACCCATCAAAATCCCTGTAACAAAAGCAGACAATGAGAAATCTAACAGAATTTATATGCTTATTCACATCACTGTTAACAGTTCCATATCTTTTTGGCAATAAAATAAGAAAGCTTTAGAAGAAACGGGGGAAAGATGCTGAAATCAAATAATGGAAGGAAGAGAAAGTCAGGTATTTGACCTCAAAATTAACAAAAAAAAAATTATCCAAATTATTTGCAATGTTATTGCTGATCACTTTGTTTCTTCCTAGTCCCCACAAAAACAAATCCCAACCATACAGCACAATAGCAAAAAGGCAGAAAATTCCAGAGTGGTAATAAACTATAACAAATGGATTGACAGTTTATAATGAATATAATCCATTGGAAAGGAACTCTGGTTCCCACTTGAATAACTGTGTTATAAAGCTTCACCTCAGATCAATAGTTATTCATTCACTTCTGAAAATATTTCTTAAAATATTTACTGTTCAGTATGGTTGCCATGCAGAACTAAAAATATATCCTCCTTACATGCATTCAAAGACCCTTAAAAGAAAATAAACAAAATAAGCAGATAGACTTTTCACTTCATGTATCTTAAAGTGCTTAATCTTTATTTCGACATAAACCACATCCACCCTGGTGTCTGGGCTTTCATGCTATCGTGAATTTCCCTACGGAAACTATCACAGAACATGCATGACATGTTATAAAAGACAAAGTGTGGCCCTAATAGACACAGATTAAGAAGTGTGTAATGGGAAACATTTAAAGGCAATTGTTAGCAAACCAAATCAAATTAGGTAAATTTTTTTAAGTGATCTGAAAAGAATAATGTGATCTTTCCCTGTGATCCCCCCACCGATTTTTTTTCCTACGTGCAAGCAGCAAAGAACGAATCTTCAGAAGGATTTCCCAGAAGGGTGTCATTTACCACTAAAATATTTCATTCCAGCAGTTGAAAGACCATAAAAGGGTGAATGTCCTCCAGAGTCTCTAATAACGGTAATAGATCTTGTGTTACTATTCACCAGTGACCTCTCAGTCAGGCGATTTAATTTTTCCCCCTACAGCATGGTTCGTTTCACACACAGTGTAATAACAGTTTTTGCACAACAAGACAATTCATCCGATTAGAAGGACTGTATTAAGTCTTTCATGAACAGCATGTGTCACTATAGCTTCAGCCAGGGTTTGATTTAAGACAACCTAATATATGCATTCATGATTCTTCATTTTTCTACTGTTTTAAAAATGATTTCAGGACTTTCTTCAGCAATTTTGCAGACCATTGCCTGAACCCTCCCTGGCTTCAAAAAGTAACTAAGAACTCATCAAATGTTCACTGAGTGCTTTAAAACAGGCACCAAAAATTCTCTATCAAGCTAGTGAAATTCCACTGTTGTCTCAAAGGGGAAAAACATGAAAAGGAACAGAATGGGCATACTTGATTATCACAAATACTTTTTTGCTTCATGATATTTCATCAATTTATCATTAATTTTAAAGACAATATGACATCACCAAGGAAAGCTTAAGCTAAAGTGAATTTTGAGACTTCTACTTGTAAACCTCAAGAACACATACAAAAAATTTAAAGTGGAAACCAAAGGAAAAGGTGTGAATCGAACCCACCTACTGGCAATCTCTACTACAGAAAATGGTTCGGCATTATCAATCAATGCCCACTGAAGCCTAAACTTGAGATTATCTCCACATTTCTTACTCCCACACTGATGAGATTAGGAAGGTTAAATTCAGAATCTCTGTGGCAAAGGGCCACAATGGTAACTGACAGAATTCTCAGGGGTCCCCTTAACCTTACAACCTTTAATTGACGCTGATAGGCTTGACTTCCCCACACCACTTCCATCTCTGAATCTGCTCACCCTAGGGAGCAATGTCAGCACTCCTTCTACACTGAGTTAAGGTGTCTTCACATCGAACAGCTCCCAAGGGGATTAACCTACTGCTCCACAGCAAGGAGCCCAAGTCTGCAAGATTAAGTTCTCTTTAGACTCTTGATGCAGGTGAGATGCTCTCTAACAGAACAGACCACAACCCTTAGGAATCCTGCTTCTTTCAATAGAGTCCTGTACACTCTTCTAAGCAGCCCTATCATAAGAGATTAGAAACAATTCCCCTAGAGTTCTCTTGCCCATGTTCCCTATGTTCTGTCAAAGGGAACACTAACACATCTTTTACTTCAACAAATTCTAGCCATATAAGCCAATCCCTATACTGCAGTAGTCTCTCCTTCACTTCCACTATCAAAACAACTAAGCAGACCATTACTCCCTTTTCAATTTTTCAGGCAGTCACCAATTCACTGTATCCATTTGTCCACCCCAACTACAACGGATACACATTAAGCTGGATTGGGGAGAAAGAGACACGGGGCAGGTAGAAGGTAGGCTGAAGTCCCAGTCACTAGGCTTGAGATAAGGAGCTGCCACTTGTGGCACTCATAACCCTCTAGCAACTTTCCCCAGCAATCCTCCCTCTTCTTTTCACCTATCCTCTCATTTCCTAAAAACAAGGCATCTATAGTATTTCAAGCTGAATGATAATTCCATGATAAGTCCACTTAATGCAGATCAAGCTGCACCTCTACCATTAAAAATTGAATACAATTTGACACTAAATACATATAAAGTAAAATGTCACCAGGATAATTATTATTAATAATAATTCACACTACTGGAAATAATGAAAGGCGGCAATACGGAATTAGAGAAAAATGTTACAGAAATAAAATTCTATTACTTTCACATATATACTGTAACAAACTAATTAGCCAAGTGATACCAAGTACCAGTCCCTGCTGATATGTTAATGAATAGATAATTCGACCATTTTAAATCACCACATTCATTGTGCTAAAGCAAATGAGCAAATTCAAACTGCCTAAAAACAGTAGCTTCAACACCTGCTTATGTTTTAATTCAGCCTATATCAAATTACCCTGAGCTCTAAATTAATAGGATTTCATTTAATGAAATTTTACTGCAATCTAACCTAACCTAAGCCCTGTCCCTGGACTCTACAGTGTTTCATCTATTAGTCTGAATAACATATGACAATATTGGAAAATAGCCTATTGGTTCTAGGACATAAGGTAGATACACCTAATATATTTATGTGTTAACTGAGTCAACAACACACATATCAAAGTCCAAGAACTGTCCAAGGTTACCAGGAGGTAAAAACAAGTAAGACATGGTTTCCCTTGAGAAATTCCTTTCATGAATTCTAAATCTAATTGTATCTACTAAAAATTCCCTTTGAAGATAGCTTACATTCAAGATAACTATAGAACACTTCAAAAGGAAGTGTAAAGACACTTTGTCCTTACTCATTTTACTCAGCTTTACTGCTGCTTGATTCTCTAATATAATCAAATTCAAGTTATATATATTTTTAAATGCTTGTTTTCTTTAGAGACAAAAGGAAAAATACACAAATTGTTTTCAATGTAGAAGTAATCCATTCTCAAAAAAAAATGGTAAAAAGCAAGAATGACAGGACACAGCTTCCAAAAGTCCAATCAATATACCATAAGTCTGCCAGGTAGAAATCGTCCCAAATCACTTCTTAACTACCTGCCTGGCTCCACTTAGTTTGTAGCCATGTCTACCCATTTGAAATACATTAACGGCTGAGTGCCCAACTTCATTACATTAACTGTCCTGAAAACTTGCCTAAGAGTCTATTATAACATCTGTCGTGAAAAGCTCAAAACCGTCATTGGTCAGGTAGAAGCACTGTGTGCTCAACAGACAAAGGGACTGCACTCGAGACTTCTGGTAAAGGAGTGAACACAAGTGTCCAACTTGAGACATTCTGGGGTTGACTTTTCCCGCCAAATCCACCAAATCATAACCCATCATTTCAATTACAGCTATCACATAGCAGCAAAATTGTGACTGTGTGTGACTGCCTTTCTTTGACACCCCAACAAGAAAATTAAATCTGAAATACCATAGAAAAGTACTGCTACTGAAACTATGGTTCACAAAGTAAAGAACTAATACAGCACCTCCAGATATGTATTTTATTCCACTCTTGGCTCAAAAATGATACTCAAGGAAGATCATATAAATGTCATGTATAAAATAAAAAATGGCCCCTATTATGACTTTTTACAAGGTATAGCCTCTCTTCCCTATGCATTATGAGTGCCTCAATAACTGTATTTGTATCCTAAATTCCAATTAAAATGTATATTCCAGAGTGGGCACGGTGGCTCACGCCTGCAATCCCAGCACTCTGGGAGCCCACTTGAGATCATGGTTTTGAGACCAGCCCTAATTATGCACATAAATTTATCTCTTTTCTTGAACTGATAATGGCCAAAACTGATGTCAGACAGAATTTTCTCATTACTAATTTCAACGACATTGCTTGTAAATTTGACTTAATCATTATAAAATCGCCTCTTTATTCCATGTAAGGCTTTTCACCTTATATTCTATATTATCTACCTTAGATGAATATATTAAAACATGCTGTGCCACATTAGCTGTTCACCAATATTCGCTGTTCCACAGCCTCCGCTGCTGATACCCAGGCAAACGGGGTCTGGAGTGTACCTCTAGCAAACTCCAACAGACCTGAAGCTGAGGGTCCTGACTGTTAGAAGGAAAACTAAGAAACAGAAAGGACATCCACACCAAAACCCCATCTGTACGTCACCATCATCAAAGACCAAAGGTAGATAAAACCACAAAGATGGGGAAAAAACAGAGCAGAAAAACAAAATTCTAAAAATCAGAGCCCATCTCCTCCTCCAAAGCAATGCAGCTCCTCACCAGCAACAGAATAAAGCTGGACAGAGAATGATTTTGACGAGTTGAGTTGAGAGAAGAATGACTTTGACGAGTTGAGAGAAGAAGGCTTCAGAAGATCAAACTTCTCCGAGCTAAAGGAGGAAGTTTGAACCCACAGCAAAGAAGTTAAAAACCTTGAAAAAAAAAAACAGACGAATGGCTAACTAGAATAACCAATGCAGAGAAGTCCTCAAAGGACCTGATGGAGATGAAAACCACGGCACAAGAACTAGGTGACGAATGCACAAGCCTCAGGAGCTGATGTGATCAACTGGAAGAA
Organism: Pongo abelii; assembly: GCF_028885655.2. Lineage (NCBI taxonomy): Eukaryota > Metazoa > Chordata > Mammalia > Primates > Hominidae > Pongo > Pongo abelii. The sequence goes on from NC_071998.2 coordinate 37,366,823, forward strand.
AGGGTGTCAGTGATGGAAGATCAAATGAATGAAATGAAGCGAGAAGGGAAGTTTAGAGAAAAAAGAATAAAAAGAAACGAACAAAGCCTCCAAGAAATATGGGACTATGTGAAAAGACCAAATCTACGTCTGATTGGTGTACCTGAAAGTGACGGGAAGAATGGAACCAAGTTGGAAAACACTCTGCAGGATATTATCCAGGAGAACTTCCCCAATCTAGCAAGGCAGGCCAACATTCAGATTCAGGAAATACAGAGAACGCCACAAAGATACTCCTCGAGAAGAGCAACTCCAAGACACATAGTTGTCAGATTCACCAAAGTTGAAATGAAGGAAAAAATGTTAAGGGCAGCCAGAGAGAAAGGTTGGGTTACCCACAAAGGGAAGCCCATCAGACTAACAGAGGATCTCTCGGAAGAAACTCTATAAGTCAGAAGAGAGTGGGGGCCAATATTCAACATTCTTAAAGAAAAGAATTTTCAACCCAGAATTTCATATCCAGCCAAACCAAGCTTCATAAGTGAAGGAGAAATAAAATCCTTTACAGACAAGCAAATGCTGAGAGATTTTGTCACCACCAGGCCTGCCCTAAAAGAGCTCCTGAAGGAAGCACTAAACATGGAAAGGAACAACTGGTACCAGCCACTGCAAAAACATGCCAAATTGTAAAGACCATCGAGGCTAGGAAGAAACTGCATCAACTAAGGAGCAAAATAACCAGCTAACATCATAATGACAGGATCAAATTCACACATAACAATATTAACTTTAAATGTATATGGGCTAAATGCTCCAATTAAAAGACACAGACTGGCAAATTGGATAAAGAGTCAAGACCCATCAGTGTGCTGTATTCAGGAAACCCATCTCACGTGCAGAGACACACATAGGCTCAAAATAAAGGGATGGAGGAAGATCTACCAAGCAAATGGAAAACAAAAAAAGGCAGGGGTTGCAATCCTAGTCTCTCATAAAACAGACTTTAAACCAACAAAGATCAAAAGAGACAAAGAAGGCCATTACATAATGGTGAAGGGATCAATTCAATAAGAAGAGCTAACTATCCTAAATATATATGCACCCAATACAGGAGCATTCATAAAGCAAGACCTTAGAGACCTAGAAAGAGACTCAAGACTCCCACACAATAATAATGGGAGACTTTAACACCCCACTGTCAACATTAGACAGATCAACGAGACAGAAAGTTCACAAGGATATCCAGGAATTGAACTCAGCTCTGCACCAAGTGGACCTAATAGACATCTACAGAACTCTCCACCCCAAATCAACAGAACATACATTCTTTTCAGCACCACACCACACCTATTCCAAAATTGGCTACATAGTTGGAAGTAAAGCACTACTCAGCAAATGTAAAAGAACAGAAATTATAACAAACTGTCTCTCAGACCACAGTGCAATCAAACTAGAACTCAGGATTAAGAAACTCACTCAAAACCACTCAAATACATGGAAACTGAACAACCTGCTCCTGAAGGACTACTGGGTACATAACAAATGAAGGCAGAAATAAAGATGTTCTTTGAAACCAAAGAGAACAAAGACACAACATACCAGAATCTCTAGGACACATTTAAAGCAGTGTGTAGAGGGAAATTTATAGCACTAAATGCCCACAAGAGAAAGCAGGAAAGATCTAAAATTGACACCCTAACATCACAATTAAAAGAACTAGAGAAGCAAGAGCAAACACATTCAAAAGCTAGCAGAAGGCAAGAAATAACTAAAATCAGAGCAGAACTGAAAGAAATAGAGACACAAAAAACCCTTCAAAAAATCAATGAACCCAGAAGCTGGTTTTGTGAAAAGATCAACAAAACTGATAGACCACTAGCAAGATGAATAAAGAAGAAAAGAGAGAAGAATCAAATAGATGCAATAAAAAATGATAAAGGGGATATCACCACCGATCCCACAGAAATACAAACTACCATCAGAGAATACTATAAACACCTCTACGCAAATAAACTAGAAAAGCTAGAAGAAATGGATAAATTCCTCGACACATACACCCTCCCAAGACTAAACCAGGAAGAAGTTGAATCTCTGAATAGACCAATAACAGGCTCTGAAATTGAGGAAATAATTAATAGCTTACCAACCAAAAACAGTCCAGGACCAGACGCATTCACAGCCAAATTCTACCAGAGGTACAAGGAGGAGCTGGTACCATTCCTTTTGAAACTATTCCAATCAATAGAAAAAGAGGGAATCCTCCCTAACTCATTTTATGAGGCCAGCATCATCCTTATACCAAAGCCGGGCAGAGACACAACAAAAAAAGATAATTTTAGACCAATATCCCTGATGAACATCGATGCAAAAATCTTCAATAAAATCTTCAATAAAATACTGGCAAACCGAATCCAGCAGCAGCTTATCCACCATGATCAAGTGGGCTTCATCCCTAGGATGCAAGGCTGGTTCAACATATGCAAATCAATAAATGTAATCCAGCATATAAACAGAACTAAAGACAAAAACCACATGCTTATCTCAATAGATGCAGAAAAGGCCTTTGACAAAATTCAACAACGCTTCATGCTAAAAACTCTCAATAAATTAGGTATTGATGGGACGTATGTCAAAATAATAAGAGCTATCTATGACAAACCCACAGCCAATATCATACTGAATGGGCAAAAACTGGAAGCCTTCCCTTTGAAAACTGGCACAAGACAAGGATGCCCTCTCTCTCCACTCCTATTTAACATAGTGTTGGAAGTTCTGGCCAGGGCAATCAGGCAGGAGAAGGAAATAAAGGGTATTCAATTAGGAAAAGAGGAAGTCAAACTGTCCCTGTTTGTAGATGACATGATTGTATATGAACAAAACCCCATGGTCTCAGCCAAAAACCTCCTTAAGCTGATAAGCAACTTCAGCAAAGTCTCAGGATACAAAATCAATGTACAAAAATCACAAGCATTCTTATACACCAATAACAGACAAACAGAGAGCCAAATCATGAGTGAACTCCCATTCATAATTGCTTCAAAGAGAATAAAATACCTAGGAATCCAACTTACAAGGGACGTGAAGGACCTCTTCAAGGAGAACTACAAACCACTGATCAATGAAATAAAAGAGGATACAAACAAATGGAAGAACATTCCATGCTCATGGGTAGGAAGAATCAATATTGTGAAAATGGCCATACTGCCCAAGGTAATTTATAGATTCAATGCCATCCCCATCAAGCTACCAATGACTTTCTTCACAGAATTGGAAAAAACTACTTTAAAGTTCATATGGAACCAAAAAACAGCCAGCATTGCCAAGTCAATCCTAAGCCAAAGGAACAAAGCTGGAGGCATCACGCTACCTGACTTCAAACTATACTACAAGGCTACAGTCACCAAAACAGCATGGTACTGATACCAAAACAGAGATATGGACCAATGGAACAGAACAGAGCCCTCAGAAATAATGCCACACATCTACAACTATCTGGACTTTGACAAACCTCACAAAAACAAGAAATGGGTTAAAGATTCCCTATTTAATAAATGGTGCTGGGAAAACTGGCTAGTCATATGTAGAAAGCTGAAACTGGATCCCTTCCTTACACCTTATACAAAACTTTATTCAAGATGGATTAAAGACTTACATGTTAGACCTAAAACCATAAAAACCCTAGAAGAAAACCTAGGCAATACCATTCAGGACATAGGCATGGGCAAGGACTTCATGTCTAAAACACCAAAAGCAATGGCAACCAAAGCCAAAATTGACAAATGGGATCTAATTAAACTAAAGAGCTTCTGCACAGCAAAAGAAACTACCATCAGAGTGAACAGGCAACCTACAGAATGGGAGAAAAATTTTGCAATCTACTCATCTGACAAAGGGCTAATACCCAGAATCTACAAAGAACTCAAATAAATTTACAAGAAAAAGACAAACAACCCCATCAAAAAGTGGGCAAAGGACATGAACAGACACTTCTCAAAAGAAGACATTTATGCAGCCAAAAAACACATGAAAAAATGCTCACCATCACTGGCCATCAGAGAAATGCAAATCAAAACCACAATGAGATACCATCTCACACCAGTTAGAATGGCGATCATTAAAAAGTCAGGAAACAACAGGTGCTGGAGAGGATGTGGAGAAATAGGAACACTTTTACACTGTTGCTGGGACTGTAAACTAGTTCAACCATTGTGGAAGACAGTGTGGCGATTCCTCAGGGATCTAGAACTAGAAATACCATTTGACCCAGCCATCCCATTACTGGGTATATACCCAAAGGTTTATAAATCATGTTGCCATGAAGACACATGCACATGTATGTTTACTGTGGCACTATTCACAATAGCAAAGACTTGGAACCAACCCAAATGTCCAACAATGATGGACTGGATTAAGAAAATGTGGCACATATATACCATGGAATACTATGCAGCCATAAAAAAGGATGAGTTCATGTCCTTTGTAGGGACATGCATGAAGCTGGAAACCGTCATTCTCAGCAAAGTATCGCAAGAACAAAAAACCAAACACCACATGTTCTCACTCATAGGTAGGAATTGAACAATGAGAACACATGGACACAGGAAGGGGAACATCACACACCGGGGCCTGTTGTGGGGTGGGGGGAGGGGGGAGGGATAGCATTAGGAGATATACCTAATGTTAAATGACCAGTTAATGGGTACAGCACACCAACATGGCACCTGTATACATATGTAACAAACCTGCACGTTGTGCACATGTACCCTAAAACTTAAAGTATAATAAAAAATAAATAAATATATAAATAAAATATGCTGTGTCTTTTTTTTTTTTTTTTTTTTTTTTTGAGATGGAGTCTTGCTCTGTCCCCCAGCCTGGAGTGCAGTGGTGTGATCTCAGCTCACTGTAAGCTCTGCTTCACAGGTTCACGCCATTCTCCTGCCTCAGCCTCCCGAGCAGCTGGGACTACAGGCACCCGCCACCACGCCCGACTAAGTTTTTGTATTTTTAGTAGAGACGGGGTTTCACCGTGTTAGCCAGGATGGTCTCAATCTCCTGACCTCGTGATCCGCCCACCTCGGCCTCCCAAAGTCCTGGGATTACAGGCATGAGCCACAGTGCCTGGCCCAAAACATGCTGTGTCTTCTTAATCATTTATCTAGCTTTTCGTTTTCATCATTTAATTTTCAATTTCAGGTCTGTCTCTTGAAAACAGTATATAAGTGAATTTTTTAAACCCAATATGAGCCTTTCTTTGATAAGGGAATCTAATTCATTCACAGTAATTGTGGTAAGAGGAATACTTGAACTAGCTCCTAAAATCTTATTTTATGCAATATTTGTCATTTTTAAACATTTATTTTCCTTTTGTTATATTATTTGGAAATTTTAGAAGACTGATTGTTACTAATAAGGTAACATGTAAGCTTATTTTCCTATCAACATCTAGAACTACTCAGTTGCCAAAAAACACTCTATCATGTTCTCACTCTTCACACTATCATATTACCACTATTCACCCCCACCCACTTTTCATGTTTTAATTAGCTAGGATTTTAGGTCCAGGGAGTTATCCTGTTCTATATTTTACATAAACAATTATTTAACATTACTAATAAAATTTTCTGGATATTTTAATATCATTCAATATTTCTTCTCTGCTTGCTTAGATTCGTTTTCAATTTTGTATGAATATATTCTTGAGAGTAAGAAAAAAAATTATTGAAATACTGAAACATTATCAAATTCTCACAAATCTAAAAAGGGCTTTATTGCCATTACTCACAAAAGATAGAATAATGGGAAGAAATATGACAGGTTCAAAATTAGGTTTTTTCAAGAAACTGGAAGATAATCCACCAATGTATTCCAATACCCAGTGTGCTATTAATGAGAAATCTAAGGTCAATATAATTTTGAGTAATTTTTTCTTTTCCTATTCTTCTCTGAAATCCCTTACAATTTTCTCTTCATCCTTGAGGTTCTGGAAACATATTACGGTATTGATAAATTATCACTTGTGCTGCTTAGCTTTCAGAGGGTCCTAACAATCTGTAGCCTTGTGTCCTCTTTCAGCTCGGGGAAAGAGTTTTCTGGTGTGTTTTAAGTTTCCATCCTTCATTTTCTCTGTTTCTTTCACCCTGGAATTCCTATTAGAAAGTTGTTAGAACACCAAGGTGACCCTCAATGTCTTCACTTTTTCAATTTTATCTTTTTGCTCTATATTATGAAATATTTAGATGAATATTTTACAAATCACTAATGTAATCTCCATATATACGCTATGGCAATCACATTTTTAATTTCTCAAATCTCTTGCTTTCAAATCTCTTCTTTCTGTTGGTAGGATTTTTATATACAATACAAAACATATATACAGTGTCTTTCCAACATCTCTTAGGACATTACCTCCTGCTCTCTAAGTTCTCTTACTTCTAGGGACAGATGCTCTGGTTAGTTACATTGTTAAATTTTCTCTTAAGTCTGGTGAGCCTTAACTATTCATTTATATTTATGAATCAAGGCGAAGTTGGTTGCAGGGAGCTGGCATGGTTTAATTCAAGAGACGTAAATAAATGTTTCCCTAAATAAGACTGGCCTTTGATTTGAAGGGCTGACTGTGGAAGGGCTGAAGAATGATGAGACACGTCAACTTACTGCTCCACTTCAGGTTGTCTGGCCATGGTACAAGTACGGAGAGGACCAATCCCCACTTTGCCCTTCCCTCTCCACTAAATAAGAAAAATTTTGTTCTGGCAATGGTAGACTTCAACATATTTTCCCTTGAGCAAAATTCCTCCTATCTATTATGAAATCCAAAGTTACCACAAAGCCTGCTCTGATTCCCCTCTCACAGCCCTTCAACAACACTAGAAGCCCATCCCTTAGAGAGTTTTAACCAGAAGCAAACCTACTGGTTCCTGATATCAGTTGGAAGCAGATAGACTCCACTGTTCTGAATGTAGTTTTGGACTCCTTCTCCTCAAACTCCACCCCATCCTTTCTGATGCTTGCTGTTCAGTGACACACCCAGACAAACAGATTTTGTTTCAGTACATTAGTAAGTATCACAGTGGTAGGGGTTGAACTGAAAAGTTACAATTCCTTCAATGAGAACCATCAGTAATTTCTAATCTGTAGACCAATCAGAAGTAACAGCCCAACATTAACACCCAGGAGTGCCAAGAAGTTAACACAGAACTACTTCCCTGTATATAAACTCTAGGCTTTTTGCACACAACCAGGAAAACACAAAAGGGATCAAATGCCAGTTGAAAGCTTTTTATCCTACAGATATATATGTAAGGTTTACAAAGAAGAAATAAACATATTTACACAGGATGGGGTACATGCAACTTGACCTTATATTTCGGTTGTGCTTCTCTTCGCCTAATTCCTTCATGCTGGCAGGCTCATCCCAATTTTTCTCCAGGTATAATTGATGCTATGGATACCAGGGAATAGTAGTACACTACTTCTTATCTATCAAGCTATTTATTAAAAGTACTGTACATTCTGGCTTCTTTTTGCTGGTGTGAAGAATACAGGAAGCCGACTGACTTCAGGGGGTAGCAATTCATAGAATTCGGTAACAACAGAACAGAGTACAAAGTGTCCAAAGACTCTTTGTGCAAGTTCTTTTATAGAATATATTTTCTCTTTTTCTCACAGCAGTAACTTACAGACCATTAAATTTCACACATTTCCTATTCATTTTCCATGTTAAAATATGGCTTATGACCCTGGGTAGAACTATCACAGGGTTCTGCCCTATAACTCAACTTTTATATTTGATAATATATGACTTTTTAAAGACCAGCAAGTCATGGCCCATGAACCTAGTCACATAAGTGATTTCAAATGGATCAAATGTGTACACTTTTACACATGGAAAAAAATTGAAGCTCTGAAAACATCACAAAGAATAAAATAATTGAAGATTGCAACTGTTCCTATTAAGCAAGACATTTAACTAAACAACCAAAATGTAAAAAGAAAATAAAATACCTCAGTGTTGTAAGATGCAAAAGAAAAGAAAAGCAAAACAAATAAGCATGACTCTATTGCCACTTCCAAACAAGAGAAAAGCAAGTAACAAGAATTTGAAAGAGGTATGGAGTTTTGCAAAACTCAATTTGTCAAACTCATCAATGGGGATACGTTTTGAGGAAGGAACCTGTGGTTCTCTAAAATCAAATTTATGAGTTTTTGCTCTTTGGCATATTCTATTTTATAAATCAGTCAAAAAGAAATTGATACACCTTACACATAGTATTTAGAGTTATTCCATTGAAGGTGAGATATTAAACTATTTACACTTTTATTTTAGACCAACTCAACCTATCTAAAAATTACTAATCTTTGTGGTTGATGTTCAGTTCAGATACCTAAGTATTTAATCTAACCATAAACCCTTAAACCTTATGGATAGAAACAAAGGAGGAAAACACATTTTCACAGGTCTTAAAACCACAAACAAGTAGCCTTGATTTCCAAAACAATAAAATCTTTTGTCAGGTATTACCTCTACAAATATTTATAAGATACTATTAAGCATCCTATAAGGCTTCTACACACCAGGTGGCCAGAGGCTACCAGACAGAGACTTCAGTTAGCCTGAGCTAAGACAACTAACTGGCTGCCAGAATGCTGACACAGGATAATATCTCGGCACACCTACCACATATACAGCATTTCAGTGTCCCCCAAAAGACAAACTGAGAAGTTCTACTTTACATTTTTTGCCTATTTAGCACATTCCCACTTCTATGACGAGTACACTATCTATCCTTCCTTTGGGGGACCATCTCACCCCATTCCACATGAACCTGGTGGCAGAAACAATTTTAGACCTGATACTTCACCTACTTCTATTCTACCCAGAATGGCCAAGTAAAGTGCCCCACTATCCCATCATGATGGTTGGTCCAATGTAAACACATGACCTCAGCAAGGCCAATCTGAGCATTCTTTACTTCTCTCTTCCTTTTGAATTTTGAATATAAGGTTATAAGGCTTTGGGCTTCCAGCTAATTCACAGAGGAAAGAAACTGTACCTTGAAAATACTGTCCAGACCATGAATGTCCTAAACACTAGAGGTAATAAAAACTAGAAGAAAGGATTTTGAATGTTCCCAACATGCACACACAAAAATGATAAATGTCTGAGGTGATGGATATACTATTAATTACCCTGATTTCATCATTGCACATTTTATACCTATATCAAAATATCACTCCGTATGTATGTACAATTATTACTTGGAAACTAAAAATAAACGGGAAAAAATTGTTTGTGGCAGCTTAAGATGGGTTTCTGTTACTTACAACCTAAAGCATCATGCTGGATCAAATTTCCTGTGTGTGTGTGTGTGCATATATATATAGATAGATAGATAGATGGATAGATAGATAGATAGATAGATAGATGCAATATATGTTTTATATCAGTGGTGTAGACAGATCAAGGTAACCCACTGTATAACTTTAAGGCAATCCTTCTTTAGATAATCTCCAGGCATTATCTGCATTAACTATTCTAGAGATTATCCTACCAAGTGTCAACACTGAAAGAAAACATTGGTTAGAAGCAGGATCACTACAGAAAATACAAGGAGAGATAAAGCAGAAAGCAAGTTAAACTGATTCACATTATGCATACACCATGAAACAAAAGTATTTTGAGTACATTACAGATCCACTTGCAGAATCAGAACAGATGAGGTCTAGTCAGAGTGAAAACTTTTTGTGAGATATCAGCAGTTGTTTACATGACAAAACGGAATGAGTATGACAATTTGAGGTTAAAAAGGAATTCCAAATACATTAACTTCATATCTGTTTTGTTTTTGTTTTTGTTTTTGTTTTTTTCTTTTGAGACAGAGTCCCAGGCTGAAGTGCAGTGGCACAATCTTGGCTCACTGCAACCTCCACCTCCTGGGTTCAAGCAATTCTCCTGCCTCAGCCTCCTGAGCAGCTGGAATTACAGGTGCACGTCACTGCACCTGACTAATTTTTGTATTTTAGTAGAAACAAGGTTTCGCCATGTTGGCCAGGCTGGTCTCGAACTCTTGACCTCAAGTGATCTGCCCACCTCAGCCTTCCAAAGTGCTGGGATTACAGGCGTAAGTCACTGCACTCAGTTAACTTCATATCTCAAATAAACACATTTGCCCCTTTTCTACCATCAAATTTTTTCCTCTAGGAACACATCACTTTTCCATTGGGGATGGAAGGTTTCTTCATCACTCTTGAAACGAAACACAAGCACAGATACTAATAAACAGAAGATAACAAAAATGTCAAAACTACTTGGTTAGAAAACCTTTCCTTTATAGGAAATGCATTCTAGAGATTCTATCAATTGGAGAAAAAAAAAGTCACAGGTTATTATGCTAAGTATGTGGTTAGTGTAAAAGGCTGGGGAAATAAGTCTTATTAATGCCTGACTGCTTTCTCATTACATCCTAAGTTCTGCGCAGTTAGGAAGAAAAATTATTTACCCTCATATCCTAGCACGCAGATCCATACCATATATAGCAGAGTCAATATTTTTTAGCTATTAAATGACTCAATAAAGATAGTATCAAACTGCAAGAAGTTAAAAAGATATTAATGTCTATTGCATAGGCTCCCTTATCCTGAACTGATTAATCTGTGCCCACTTTAAATGATCAACATCAGAACTAATGGATATGTATCTTGGAATAGGTTCCAAGAGTTAGCAAAAGCATTACAAAACAGCCAATCCACCAAAAAACTGGAAGAACCAGAATAGCACCACATGCAGATTTCCTTGTGAAGTGTGCTTTCATTTAAAAAATGTTTGCATCATTAAGTATACATCAACTCAGAGAAAGCAAAAAGAAGAAAAAAATGGAAGGATAAAGATAGCAAACAAAAAAAAAAATCATCAACCCATAATTTAAAACTCTGATGCAAATAATCCACAAAGCAGGAATAATCTACATTTCCAATGATTAAGCTTTCGTCTCATTATTGTTCCATTATTCTCTTGCTTTACCTGGGAGGAATCTGCTTGGGCTAATTCTGTAGTGACCTTGAGTATTTGGTGAAGATTTTGTCCTTTGTCTTCAACAAGGAGGTGAGCCAGCAGAAGAAAGGCAGGCACAGGGATCACAGTAGTAATAGGAAGCAATGACTCTACTGAAGCCAACCAGTCACTTGCAGCAGAGGAGTCTGTCATTACTTCAAGAATCCTCCAGGCTGTAAATACTGAACCATACATACTGGTTACAGGGCACACAAGCTTGTAGGAGAGCTGAAAAATAAAGACAAGAGAGGCATAAATAAGTGAGATAAATATATTTGTCAGAAATATATTTCCAGCATTCTTATATTTCATTGTAGGATATCACTCTTTCAAACAAAATGAATACAAACAGAATTACTGCCAAAATCCTCTCTGCACATATTTGAGGTAATAGGATTACACAAAGAGAAAAGAGTTGTTAGATGGAACTCTAGAAGAGTTTTATCACAACTTTTCCTCATATTTACTATTCATTCCTCATTAAGGCAGAATATATGGACCAATATACAAAATCCAGAGGCAATTGCATTTGGAAAAAGCTATTATCACTAAAAAAGTATCCACCAATGAGAAGAAAGATTTTAAAAAAAAATACTGTATTTGCCCAGCTCCAGGCCCTAGGCAGAAGCAGTCTGGGGCAGATGGCAGACTTGGACTGAGGACAATTCATTTCTGTAACAGACAGTATGTTGATAGGAACAAAGTTGGTTCAGCTGGAGCCTCGGAATTCATTAATAATTGTAACTTCTGCAATAGGAAATGGCCTGACAGCTCTAAGCTGAAACAATACCCAGAGATTATATTATGTTAAGTTAATCTGAGAAATGGTTCCTCGCAGAAATAAAGTAATGCAGTCAGGGCCAGAGGGTAGCCAAGGTGAGCTCTGTAAACAAACAGCTCAGGAGAAGTCACAGACGTTAAAGAATCATTAGACATTGCTTGCTAATAAAGTAATTCAAATCATGTATAGTGCTTTGTGACAGACTGGAAATCTCTGGATTACAACTGTCTAGTTAATAGAGGCTGACTTACATGAATTAGGATAACAATTGAAAGCATGGAAAGTAAAAGTTAAGCTTTATAAAATTTTTAAATAACAGCTTTATTGAGATATAATTTGCATACTATAAAAGGCACCCTTTTAAAGTTTATAACTTACTGGATTTTAGTAATTCATTCCTAGAGCTGTGCAACCATCATCACTATCTAATTTTAGAACATTTTCATCAACCCAAACAAAAATCCCATACCCACTGATAGTCACTCCTTACTCCCCCAACCTTCCTCCAGCCCTTGGCAACCACTAATCTACTCTGGTTCCATATTGGTCATTTCATATAATAAGAAACACATAATATGCGGTCCTTTGTGACCAGCTTCTTTCACTTAGCATGTTTTCAAGGTTCATCCATGCTGTTACTTGTATCAATAATTCATTTCTTTTTATTGCCAAATAATGTTCCATTGTATGGATACACCATATTTTGTTTATCCATTATCAATTGATGGATATTTGGGTTGTTTCCACATTTTGGCAATAATGAATAAGATGCTATGAACACTCCTGTAAAAGTTTTTGTGAGGTTATAAGTGTTCAGTTTTCTTGAGTATATACCTAAGAGTAGATAAGAAATTTCTTTGACAATTAAATGTCACAGCAAAAACAAATGAGGAAGCTCTCACTGTACTGATATAAAAAGATTCCCCCAAGTGAAAATATAAGATACAGATAGTATGACTGGAGTGCTACCAATTTTTTTTTTCAAAGAGAGTGAGGAGAAAAAGATAATATATTTGTAGTTGCTTGTATATGCAAAGAAAACTATGTGGACAAATACAAAAGAAATTAGTAACCACTAAATCATCTTCTGTTTTGGGGAGTGAAAATTGGACAGCTGGAATCAAAGGCAAGAAGGCTGCATTCATTATATGCAATTTTCTACTGTCTAAATCATTTGAATACATTACTATTTCAAGAAAGTTACAAATTTTAAAAATTAAATAATATCTAAGTTTATATAGCTCTAGCTCTCTAAAAATATTTTTCTTCCCAAGAAGAAGGAATTCATTAACAACCATGGCCAAGTTTTTTAGACTAATGACAAACACCATAAAATTTAAAGGGCCAGGACTTCAGGATAGCCATGCCAGCTATCAGCCATTATGCAATTTTTCTAAGCCTCACTTTACTCGTTTGTAAAATTTAAGAAATGACTACTTTCCTGCTTATGTTATAATATCTATAAAACACCTAGCACAGTGCCTGAAGTTGCAAAATACAGGTAAATAGTGTTGCTGTCATCTTCAGTAGAGAAAAATAAAACTCGTGTAAATGAATACAATTTGGAAATTACCATGAACCACAAGTTGAGTAAAAGCAACAACATAACAGAGACATGTAAGAGTAAACAATGAAACAGAAAAGCAATCCTAGGTTACTTGAACTGTTATGTCCAGGTTTAGGCTCTTAAGTTTGTTTGTTTGTTTGCTTGTTTGTTTGTTTGCCTAAGGTTAGAGCAGCAGGAGAAATTGTCCCATTGAGTGACAGCTGCCACTGGCACAGTCCCAGGGCAAGGATTCAATCAAGGGTTTTCTCTCAGCACCAGCTACCAAATCCTGGCCCCATAGCCTGAGGGAGGACCTGTGAAAGTGCTAGTAAGCTTTGTTTTTAGAGGAGGAAGTAGGTGTTTAAAAATAAAAGGTTTATGTTATGTGAATTATATATCAATAAAAAATAAACCACAGAAAAATACATTTAAATAAATACTGGGTGGTTGTAAGACATCTTTTACAGGTATAAAATAATTGAGAATCTTTATTTTAAAAAGCACTTAATGAAAATGTGCAGGTACATTAAGTAGTAACAATAAGATAGACATCTGATAGTACTTCTTTGTCAAAACAGGTCTGAAAAAGAAATTGTGAACAATATTGATTTTCATTAACTGTAAAGAATGGCATTAATCTATAATAGTGACTGAAACAGGTTTAACAAAAGTAGAGAGTGGATATAGGAACTCAAACGTATAGACCTTTAAAAGTAAGATAGATTTTTGCTAGAGGATATTAATCACTCACCAGTCAAGCAGCAGAAGACTGGACTATATAAAACCTCAAGAGAGCCTTTCTAGCTCTATACCACTATGAAGACTCTAGACAAGAGCTGAGAGATTTGGGAGTGGTTGGTTATAACCAAGAGATAACACACACCATCCTCAGTCCCATGTCTTTCAGAAGATGATGATAGAAGCACAACATCTAAGACTAATAATTCCTTTTTAAGTTTCAACCAGAAGTCTAAAAAAAGTTTATTTCAATTTACTATTATCACAGTTTGTTTCCCTGTAAATCTGAAATGGAACTGTTATTTACGCCCAAGTTCAGCACAAAGATGATAAAATATTGTGCCAAGAAAACAAAATGAAAGTGTAGGTAACAGGATATAGGCCCTAGAATCAAACAGTCAAAATCTGAATTCCAACTCTACCCTTCACTACCTGCGTAATCCAGAAAAGTTAACACTCTAATCTCAGTTTCCTGGCTTGTAAAATAAGTATTTTAAGAATACCATCAGGGAAATGCAAAACAAAACCACAATGAAATACCACTTCACACCTACTAGGTTGGTTAAATCAAAAAGATAAACAATAACAACAGTTGGCGAGGACGGGGAGAAACTGGAACCCTCATATACTGCTGCTGGGAATGCAGAATAGTGCAGCCCCTTTGGAAAACAATCTGGCCATTCCCCCAAACTGTGAAACATAGAGTTATCACCTTATCTAGCAATTCTACTACTCGGTATCTACTCAAGAGAAATGAAAACATTTGTCCACACAAAAACTGATACATGAATGGTTATAGCAGCATTACAGCCAAAAAGTGGAAAAGAGCCAAAAGTTCATCAACAAAAGAACAGGAAAGTAAAATGTAAGGTATCCATACAATGGAATATTAGTCAGCTCTAAGAGAAAATGAGGCACTGCTACATGGCACATGCTACAACATGGACAAACCTTGAAAACATTATACTAAGTGAAAAAAGCCGGTCATAAAGGACCACATATTGTATGACTATATTTGAAGGAAATGTCCAGAATAGGCAAATCCATATAGAGACTGTAAGCAGATTAGAGACTGCCTAGCCTGAGGGGTGAGGAAAAAATGAGGGAATTAGGGAGTGATGACTAAGAGTGCAGGGGTTTTTTAGGGTAATAAAAATAAAAATGTTCTAAAGTGGATTGTGGTAATGAATATACAATGCTGTGAATATACTAAAAGCCACTGAATTGCACACTTTAAATGAGTGAAGGGCGTATGTGAATTACATTTCAATAAAGCTATTAAAAAAGAATTGGGTTCCCACTGCATGACAGTAAGTTATTTACCTTCTTTATGCCTCAGTTAACTCTTAGGTAAAATGAGATCAATAATTTTACCTACTTCAAAGAGTGTGAGATAAAATCAAATCAGTTAATATATACCAAAGTACTTAAAATGAAGCCTGTACATATGAAGTGCTCAATAAACCACCCCATGAAGAGGGTGTTTTGTTACCCATTTTACCAGGGCCCAGATACCACATAGATTCAGTCACTAGTTCAAGGCCACACAGCTGGAAATAGATTAAAAAAAGAAAGAAAAGAGATCTATTTCATAGTTATTGTAAGAAATATGAGTTGGTCCACATAATAACTCCTGGCATATTGCACATGTTCAATAAATGTTAACTTTAGCCATAAGTAGGACAATGACAATTCCTTGCGAATTTTATGATTTTTAAGAAACAAATATTCTGCTTACTATATACTACTTCAAAGCAATTTCAAATAAAATCTACTTGGCACAGCTTTATTACCAAAGACCCAAAAGTACCATATTTAATTTTTAAAAACACATAAGAATGAATAAACACATGGTAGACCCCAGCTCAGTCAAGCTGTCTCTAAATTGTTATGCTGACTAAAACAGTTTCATAAAGATGAATTTTGCCCTCCTGTACAATTACAAGAATTTAGCTTTTAAGTCTCCTTTTCCACTTCATCTCACCCATCCACCCTTACTCCCCTCCAAAAAAACTTTTCCGATTCTTTCTTACTTCCTGAGCCAGTTACTCAATGTGTTACCTCTCAGCTCCACACCCACCCTTCTTTGTCTGAATATGTGATCCTACAGCTGTGCCTTTTCAACATTTCTCCTTTACCCTCTGGTCTAGTATTAGACCTTGTCAATAGAGAGCATAGGAGAGACACTGCAAGGAAAGGAAGAAGGGCTTCTCTTCAGGTTCCTGTGTGCTTCTTTGATTTCTCCTACCATGGCTGCTAGGGACATGCAGGATATCCCAGAGGTGGCTTTCAGTGGACCAGCTCAGCCAATTCCAGCCTGCTCACACCAAGACAAGTGGTTTCCTGTGGACCAGTTCTAGCCTATGGCACCCCAGCAGACTATATCATCCAGTAGGCCTTCTCCACATTCTCTCCTACCAGGTCTGACTCTCAGCATTGTCTGGGGAGACCTTTTTAGTTCCTTCCTTGGGAACTCTGCCTTGGTCTTAGCTTAGAGGTAGTAGCTGCTCCCTACATTTACTACTGTAATATTCCTTAGATGCTTTTTTATAAGTTTTTGTAACTAAACACCTCTTACTAATAATTCATTGCATTAAGTTTTCCTTGTTCAAATTGCCAGTGTGTTTTCTCTTTCCTGACTGGAATCTGACTCATATACTGATGCATTCTCTCTTTTATCCCCCATATTCTCTTGCGGGAGTGGAGGGGAACAAGGAGGAAGCAGAATGTTTCAAGCCCTTTAGAATTTACAATTAGTGTTCAATTTTTTTATTTTTTTCATATTTATTTATTTATTTATTTTGCCTGGGGAGAATGCAATATAGGTAGTTTTAAATACCACATTTAATAGCCAAGATCATACCGCTGCACTCCAGCCTAGGTGGCAGAGTGAGACTCTGTCTCAAAAAAAAAAAAAAAATCCAACAGTCAAATAATCTTGACTCAGGGAGGCTGAGAACATTTGGCTGAGTCTTGAAGAATGAATAGTTCAGGCAGCTGACAGAAAACAGCATTCTGTGTAGAAGCAAAGATTCAGGAAGAGACTTGAAGAGTTTGGGGCATGTTAAATTCATAGGTGTGACTGGAATGTCAAGTTCCAGATAGGTGCAGGGAAAAAAAAGCCAACAGTAAAATGTGGCTTACATTTTTTAAAACAGTGATCATATATCTACTCAAAGCCTCCTTAAAGCAACATAGTATCATAAGGAGGATATTTATAGCCCTAATAGTAATTCTGCCCCTCCTCTTTACCAGCTGCTAAAGAGAAAGCCCAGATATTAGTGTTGATAGTAAGATTCACACACATCTAAGCAAATAGTAAACCAAGTGCTTATGTATTAAAGTTGGGATGATCCTCAGTAAATAACACTTGTGATTTAAAGGAGCAGAACTCTTGCCCTGCCAACTCTTGCCCTGCCCCTACTCCCATTCAAGATCCAATCATTGTTCTACATGGGCAAACCAACAGGTAAAGTAAAAAAGCTACTAGAATTTTTTGATCGGATTTTGTACTCCTATTAGGGCTGATGCAAGAACTTCTCTCTCTTAATTCAAATCAATTACCTGTTTCAAGTTTTAAAGTTTTAGTGAAATAATTAGGATTTAGGAAGCTATAGTATACATTCAATTTGCCTATAATTATGGGCCAGTTTCTGCTACATGCTCAAACAAGAAATAATAATGACTGGATTTGTGCTGCTGGAGCATTTAACATAAGAGGTATCTCTGCTTTTGCAGATGAAGCCACAACCATCACTCTAGTTTGTATTTACATAGTGCCTCTCTTCATGGAGATTTAAGATGCTTCGCCAGCTTTATCTTATTCAATCCTCATTTCATCCCCATAAGAGGAGTTGGGAAATAATGTTTCATATTGATAAAGGCAAAGCTCAAATATCAAAACAAAAAAAGTCTGGCAAATCTAGGCCTAGAACCCAACCAATATCCAAACCATGACAACACTTTTACATTATTGTAACAGGAAAAGTGAGACTGAAAAGGCAGAATGAGGCAGGCAGGATTGGAAAAGGAATGTGGCAGGCCTGTTGTATTCCAGTTGGAGGCAGCAGAATAGGGGCATACACAGGGGACATCGAGAGCCATTATGTCAGGGAATATGGCAAGAGGTGCCATATTAAATAAAGAAGTTTTAGTTCTTACTGATACCAGAACTTTCAGGCATTTGAGGACTATTTCCCACCTTGGATTATCTCAGATCTAGCAATATGCTGTACTTAACTAATAGTATAATTTTAAAAAATGATTCCATGTTCAAATATATTCGAGAAGCATCAGGTTAAATAGAATTAGTTCCTTTTCTGAAGAACTCTTCAGGATCTTTAGTATTGTGCACTGGATTTTCAGAGAAAAAAAAGATCATACAGCATTTTCAAACTTATTTCACAACAGGACTACTATCCCTTTTTAAGTCCAGAAGAATATGTTGAGATCTCCAACAGCATTACCTGACTGAATGGTAAAGTCTGATAACAAACAGATGCTTCATCAGGAGGCAAGATTATCTGTAAAGACCTAAATCCCACATCGACACTTTATTTAAGAGAAACAAGGATAGATTCATTACCTTTTGGTGGTCATCTCTGTAACATTCCTGCTGTATCATTTCCAAAAGGTTTAGAGCCAACTGCTGCCTAGAGGGACCTTCTTCATCCACAGATATACAGTCTTCCAAGGCAGTAGAAGACAGTATCTGCAGAATTGGCATCACTAGCAGCAGAGAGGACTTTGGGATTTTCTGATCCTCAGTAACAGAGAAGAGCTTCAAAGCTATTCATCAAAACAATAATGTACATTTTTAAAAATTAATACCACAGTCAAACAAAATGCAATTTTGCTTAAGAATGATATTGCAAGAAAGTTTTCTTCCCTTTTACAACTGGGTCAGACACATAACTAGGATGATAAATCTTATCCTAAAAGGGAATAAAAGGAGTATAAATAAACTATTATATAAAATAAGCTGTTAACATATATAACTGAAAAATTGATGATACTCTTTTAGGTCAATATGAATTTTTTAAAAAATACAATTCAACATTTTTCCTTAATATCCTCTGAGATGCTAGTATTGCCCTCAGCAATCAGAGCTAAGAGACCAAGAATTCCCGGATCAGTGGATAACAAGCCCAACATACATGCGTCCTTTACAAACGCAGCTAAGAATCCTATTAGCAGATGCTTAAGTAAACAGCAAAGTGAAGCAGGACTGCCCTTCAGCTGTAATTGCTAAGAAGCAGATTGTGAAAGTCCCAAAGTCCAGAACCAAAATAACAACAACAAAAAAAATTAGTGAATGGTTCTTTAACATGGAAACAACTTACACACCAGATACATACAGTTATACAATAACTGATTTACATGTAGAGTCTCTAGACTATTAACTGAATGAGTTAAGGCATAAATGTACTTTTTTCACAATATTTTTTTCAAAGTCATGTAATTAACCATGATTTACTAAAAGATGTTATTCATGGGCTTCAAAGTTAAATTATCAAAATATTCATCTGATTTCCCCACTACAGCAAAAATAATTATACAAGCCTTGAATCATGTCAACGAGTTGTCAGCATTTTATTTTACATCATCTGGAGGTCAAACCTTAACATGATATTAAGTACAAACACCTGTTACTCTAACACTACTAATTTACTTTTCTTGCCCAAATATTGGTCTTAATCCATAATTGTTTCTGAGATTCTATGAAAATCCATTATCTTTAATGTAACAGGAAATGAATATAACAGTAATATTTTAATAGCCTAAATTATAAATCTAAATATTCCAGGCATTTTTATAAATTGCTATTTGTAATCCAGGCTACAGTTAACAACTACATAGTGTAATATTACATTAACATAAAAATTAACATATATATAAATCTTTTAAATTTGGAATAATCAATACTCTCTTGGTTATCCTATTTCTTTGAATACTCTTTCCCCACAGTTGTTCCTCACTTTCCAACATGATATATTGGCTTAGCAGTGTTCAGTACGGTTTATTCACTCTAAGGTAACTTCAAATCAGAGATATTGGTTTATGAGAGAAAGAAAAAGTCTGCTAACCAGCAAGTAATAAAAGTATTTGACTGTTTGATACTGTATTATCTTTCTCTTACACATGAACCACAATATAAGAACATAGCTTCAGAATTTAAAATGTGGATTTTCTGAGGCTTTAGAATTTTTTTGTCAGAAAACAAAATCCATTCATATGAAATGTCTAGAAAAGGCAAATCTACAGAGACAAAAAGCAGATTAGTGTTTCTCTGGGGCTGAGGGTGAAAATGAGGATTAACTACAAATGATCACAAGAAATTTTGGGCAGATGATAGACAGTGGTGCTGGTTGCACAAATCTATAAATTTACTAGAAAACACTTTATTCTGAATTTTATGGTACGTAAATTACACCTCAATAAAGCTGTTTTAAAAAATAAAACTACAGCTGTCAGAAGTACCAGCACTGGTAAATTATACCTATGGGAAGATTCCATGTGCACTGCTATAAGAAAAAGGCAAAAACCAGATCAGACTGTGGAGGGAAGGCATAAGTGAACATAAAGCCAGTAGCCAAATGCAGGGGAGGAATCTAAGCCTAGGAGCCAAGGATCCCCTCCATGTGCTAAAGCCATTTCCAAGGCACGCTGTAGGTGAAAGAGCAATTCACTCCCAAAATCATGAATTAAAATGCCCAGAAGAATGAGCTATACAATAAGTATTTATCTCACACATTTTTTTTTTTTTTTTTTTTGAGACGGAGTTTCGCTCTTGTTGCCCAAGCTGGAGTGCAATGGCACGATCTCGGCTCACTACAACCTCTGCCTCCCGGGTTCACGTGATTATCCTGCCTCAGCCAACCAAGTAGCTAGGATTACAGGCATGCGCCACCACACCCAGCTAATTTTTTTGTATTTTTAGTAGAAACAGGGTTTCACCATATCACCCAGGCTTGGTCTCGAACTCCTGACCTCAGGTGATCCACCCACTTTGGCCTCCCAAAGTGCTGGGATTACAAGCATGAGCCACCGCGCCTGGCCTCTCACGTACTTTTTAAAAATAAGAACAGCAGCATATCAACATATCATGGCACTATACAACATAATTTAGAGCTCTCACTGTTATGTGGATTATTTTGGATCAGACCAAGTAAAGTGAGGCAACACCAATGTAAAAGCCACATTTTAGCTTAGGATTGACTTGGCGATGCGGGCTCTTTTTTGGTTCCATATGAACTTTAAAGTAGTTTTTTCCAATTCTGTGAAGAAAGTCATTGGTAGCTTGATGGGGATGGCATTGAATCTGTAAATTACCTTGGGAAGGATGGCCATTTTCATGATATTGATTCTTCCTACCCATGAGCATGGAATGTTCTTCCATTTGTTTGTATCCTCTTTTATTTCCTTGAGCAGTGGTTTGTAGTTCTCCTTGAAGAGGTCTTTCACATCCCTTGTAAGTTTGATTCCTAGGTATTTTATTCTCTTTGAAGCAATTGTGAATGGGAGTTCACTCATGATTTGGCTCTCTGTTTGTCTCTTATTGCTGTATAAGAATGCTTGTGATTTTTGCACATTGATTTTGTATCCTGAGACTTTGCTGAAGTTGCTTATCAGCTTAAGGAGATTTTGGGCTGAGACAATGGGGTTTTCTAGATATACTATCATGTCATCTGCAAACAGGGACAATTTGACTTCCTCTTTTCCTAATTGAATACCCTTGATTTCCTTCTCCTGCCTAATTGCCCTGGCCAGAACTTCCAACACTATGTTGAATAGAAGTGGCGAGAGAGGGCATCCCTGTCTTGTGCCAGTTTTCAAAGGGAATGCTTCCAGTTTTTGCCCATTCAGTATGATATTGGCTGTGGGTTTGTCATAAATAGCTCTTATTATTTTGAGATACGTCCCATCAATTCCTAATTTATTGAGAGTTTTTAGCATGAAGGGTTGTTGAATTTTGTCAAAGGCCTTTTCTGCATCTATTGAGATAATCATGTGGTTTTTGTCTTTGGTTCTGTTTATATGCTGGATTACATTTATTGATTTGCGTATATTGAACCAGCCTTGCATCCCAGGGATGAAGCCCACTTGATCATGGTGGATAAGCTTTTTGATGTGCTGCTGGATTCTGTTTGCCAGTATTTTATTGAGGATTTTTGCATCAATGTTCATCAAGGATATTGGTCTAAAATTCTCTTTTTTTGTTGTGTCTCTGCCAGGCTTTGGTATCAGGATGATGCTGGCCTCATAAAATGAGTTAGGGAGGATTCCCTCTTTTTCTATTGATTGGAATAGTTTCAGAAGGAATGGTACCAGCTCCTCCTTGTACCTCTGGTAGAATTCGGCTGTGAACCCATCTGGTCCTGGACTTTTTTTGGTTGGTAAGCTATTGATTATTGCCATAATTTCAGCTCCTGTTATTGGTCTATTCAGAGATTGAACTTCTTCTTGGTTTAGTCTTGGGAGGGTGTATGTGTTGAGGAATTTATCCATTTCTTCTAGATTTTCTAGTTTATTTGCATAGAGGTGTTTGTAATATTCTCTAATGGTAGTTTGTATTTCTGTGGGATCGGTGGTGATATCCCCTTTATCATTTTTTATTGCATCTATTTGATTCTTCTCTCTTTTTTTCTTTATTAATCTTGCTAGCGGTCTATCAATTTTGTTGATCCTTTCAAAAAACCAGCTCCTGGATTCATTTATTTTTTGAAGGGTTTTTTGTGTCTCTATTTCCTTCAGTTCTGCTCTGATTTTAGTTATTTCTTGCCTTCTGCTAGCTTTTGAATGTGTTTGCTCTTGCTTTTCTAGTTCTTTTAATTGTGATGTTAGGGTGTCAATTTTGGATCTTTCCTGCTTTCTCTTGTGGGCATTTAGTGCTATAAATTTCCCTCTACACACTGCTTTGAATGCATCCCAGAGATTCTGGTATGTTGTGTCTTGGTTCTCGTT
Source organism: Pongo abelii (assembly GCF_028885655.2). Lineage (NCBI taxonomy): Eukaryota > Metazoa > Chordata > Mammalia > Primates > Hominidae > Pongo > Pongo abelii. The sequence continues at coordinate 37,389,884 of NC_071998.2, forward strand.
GGTTTCAAAGAACATCTTTATTTCTGCCTTCATTTCGTTATGTACCCAGTAGTCATTCAGGAGCAGGTTGTTCAGTTTCCACGTAGTTGAGCGGTTTTGAGCATCACACTACCTGACTTCAAACTATACTACAAGGCTACAGTAACCAAAACAGCATGGTACTGGTACCAAAACAGAGATATAGATCAATGGAACAGAACAGAGCCGTCAGAAATAATGCCACATATCTACAACCATCTGATCTTTGACAAACCTGAGAAAAACAAGAAATGGGGAAAGGATTCCCTATTTAATAAATGGTGCTGGGAAAACTGGCTAGCCATATGTAGAAAGCTGAAACTGGATCCCTTCCTTACACCTTATACAAAAATCAATTCAAGATGGATTAAAGACTTAAATGTTAGACCTAAAACCATAAAAACCCTAGAAGAAAACCTAGGCAATACCATTCAGGACATAGGCATGGGCAAGGACTTCATGTCTAAAACACCAAAAGCAATGGCAACAAAAGCCAAAATTGACAAATGGGATCTAATTAAACTAAAGAGCTTCTGCACAGCAAAGGAAACTACCATCAGAGTGAACAGGCAACCTACAAAATGGGAGAAAATTTTCGCAACCTACTCATCTGACAAAGGGCTAATATCCAGAATCTACAATGAACTCCAACAAATTTACAAGAAAAAAACAAACAACCCCATCAAAAAGTGGGCGAAGGACATGAACAGACACTTCTCAAAAGAAGACATTTATGCAGCCAAAAGACACATGAAAAAATGCTCACCATCACTGGCCATCAGAGAAATGCAAATCAAAACCACAATGAGATACCATCTCACACCAGTTAGAATGGCGATCATTAAAAAGTCAGGAAACAACAGGTGCTGGAGAGGATGTGGAGAAATAGGAACACTTTTACACTGTTGGTGGGACTGTAAACTAGTTCAACCCTTGTGGAAGTCAGTGTGGCGATTCCTCAGGGATCTAGAACTAGAAATTCCATTTGACCCAGCCATCCCATTACTGGGTATATACCCAAAGGACTATAAATCATGCTGCTATAAAGACACATGCACACGTATGTTTATTGCCGCATTATTCACAATAGCAAAGACTTGGAACCAACCCAAATGTCCAACAATGATAGACTGGATTAAGAAAATGTGGCACATATACACCATGGAATACTATGCAGCCATAAGAAATGATGAGTTCATGTCCTTTGTAGGGACATGGATGAAATTGGAAATCATCATTCTCAGTAAACTATCACAAGAACAAAAAACCAAACACCGCATATTCTCACTCATAGGTGGGAATTGAACAATGAGAACACATGGACACAGGAAGGGGAACATCACACTTCAGGGACTGTTGTGGGTTGGGGGGAGGGGGGAGGGATAACATTGGGAGATATACCTAATGCTAGATGACGAGTTGGTGGGTGCAGTGCACCAGCATGGCACATGTATACATATGTAACTTACCTGCACATTGGGCACATGTACCATAAAACCTAAAGTATAATAATAATAATAATAATAATTAAAAAAAAATGTTAAGGTTGAAAAAAAAAAAAAAAAAAGGTCTAACTTCTGAAACCGCAGGACTGACTTACATCTTCTTTCTACTCTGAGCTATGTTACAGCAAATTAACAAAGCTGGATGATATAGAGTAAATCAGTGTGGTGAGAAAATATTTTCATTACTATTAATGCATAAGTTTTGTTCTAGAAAAATGCAAAAGTCTTTATTTTCTAATTTTGAATGTAAATTAGCTGCATTTCAGGGTGTAGCAGTTCACTAAAGTATTCACTGAAGTATTTAAAGAAGCTAAAATATAATTTGATCTTTCCATCTTATGTTCTATTTCAGAATCTGATGATTACTAAAATTGAAGAATTATTCAAATTGATCATGTGTAATCCTACATAGAAAATCTTTTTATGTAATAAATAAAATATTGCATAATTATAAAAAAATAAAAAATAAAAAAATAAAAAAAAAAAAAAAAAAAAAAAAAAAAAAAAAAAAAAAGCCACATTTTAAAAGTATGACTTATTTGCCAATCTGCCAGATAGGGCAACTAGCTTCTTTACCACATTCTTCTTAACTAGAACATTTTTGCCTCCCTTGGCCCACTCCTTCACTTTTCTTTAAATCAATACTGGACTGTCAAAAGAATATTATCTTTCATTTGTTCTAGTTAGATAAAGCAATAACCGTAAGTTAAATTCTGTTCAATGCAGCACATTTTGAATAGTAAAGGTATGGAGAGTTTTAAAAATAACTACAACTACTAAACACTTTTCTTTCAAGGATTTTATACTAAAGCTTTCCATTTTGCTGTACAATGTTGAATAAGGTGCTATGCCATTCAATATATTCCTGAATGTTACTGCTATATAAGGTTAGATTATAACCTTCTAACATGCAGCCGAGACACTTGGTAAATTATGTTATGTTAAACCTTGCACAAGGTAACACCTTATTAGACAAGAAAAAAAATTCTATTTTATAATTTTAAAAATTACAGATGGAAACTCAAAATACACAAGATAGCATGATACATAGTTCAACTGAATCCTATCAATACTCATGTTATATTTACAGTTTACTCTAGTGACTGTATTTTTATTTACCTAGATTTAAGATTGGCTTCTGCTGACTTGCTGGAGTCTGTAGAAGTAGTAAAGCTATTCCAATTATGACCAGTTCAACAGGAAAATCCTAAAAGAACAGAGGGGGAAAAAGGAGTTGTTAAAGAAGTTCCCAGAACCATGGCTTTGTAACATGTATCCAGGAAGAATATATTTAATATGAAAGACTGCAAGCCTATTACACAAATTTATTTATACAGCAAGTGTGCTCTACTAAAGAAAGAATTGGTCAGCCGGGCGTGGCAGCTCACGCCTGTAACCCCAACACTTTGGGAGGCCGAGGCGAGTGGATCACGAGGTCAGAAGTTCGAGACCAGCCCAGCCAACTTGGTGAAACCCCATCTCTATTAAAAAAATACAAAAAAATTAGCCGGGCTAATTTCCCAGCTACTCAGGAGGCAATTGCTTGACCCAGGAGGTGGAGGTTGCAGTGAGCCGAGATGGTGCCACCGCACTCCAGCCTGGGTGGCAGAGCGAGACTCCATCTCAAAAAAAAAAAGAAAGAATTAGTCAATGCCACACAGTCACACATAAATTCAAAATGATGTATTATATGGCCAAAAAGCAAGAAGCTATAAACCAAATAATTCAGACGGAAAACTCAACACAGCAGATCAGCAAGTCTCTTCTAAACAGTCAATCTTTAAAAACCATTGAAAGTTGCCTAAAATACTAAATTTAATAATATTTCATTTCTGAAAAGTAGTTCAATTTTCTACTTACCTAATACAGACATGATTCATCTATATAACTTGCATAATGAATTACACTAAACAAATTTTAGTAAATCATATCACAATAAAAGAAATATTAGTGCCAGGGAGGTAGAGATTATTTTTGAATTACCATAATTCATTAAGCATATTTAAATGTAGCAGAGCAATGACCATAGAAATGGTAAATCATTAAGTTCACCAAGTATATAAACTAAATGAAAAAAAAAACGTGTATATTAGGTTTTAATAAATATTAATAAAACACAAGTGACATGTTATTTGAGGTTTCCAAATAAAGAAAATCTTAATGTATTATGGTACTAAAGAAGAAAGGTTCAGCTAAAATGACTATTCTGAAGTTTACAGAAGTGCCTGCAGAGCAGAAGTACCTATGAATAATAAAGACAGGCAAACAAAAAAAAAAAACAGGAAAAAAAGGAAATCTGTGAGAGCCACATGTTAAAGGACCACCTGCCTGAGTGGAAACAATATAATTTGACATACTCAGAAGTTATAATCTTGAAGATACTATCATATTAACAAATACCCTCTAAAATCTCAGTTTTACCATTTGAAGAGTGAAATTAACCTACAAAATCCCCTCATGTGCTTGTTTATGGACTTTTGAAAAAAAAACAACAAAAGAAAAAAATTTGTGAATTTTTAAAAATGGGATATATTCCAATCTATGTATTTTAGGAATATATGTGTTCATTGTTTTGAAATACAGTCGAGAACAATGAAGCAACTCTTATCTATTTGAGGATAATACATGCATTTTGAAACCAACACACTTACAGTATATACTATCATACCATTCTTTGCTAGATCTTCCTCAATTTCATTTCAATTTCTGCATGTCCATAAAAAACAAAAGGAAAACCAACAAGATCACTTAAACCTCAGATTCACTAGATTCCAAGAGGATAAACAACAAAGAAAAGCACTGCTGTATAGTAATGCTATTATTGGAAAGCCTTTTTCACATAAGCTATTACTGCAAGGGCCATAAAGTAGCTTTTTAGAGTTCTGAAATGGAACAGAAATATTTTTAAGTGGATGGAACTTACAAGTATGAAGGCAAAAACGAAAATGGCCTTCTCCAGGAAGGGTGAGACTGGCCTGTTCAGAATAGAGGGTGAATGGAAAAGAGGTGGAGATTCAAGATCAAAAATAAGGAAAAGTCAATGGTGGAGGATTAGACCACATAAATCTTAAACTGCTTACAAGTCTAGTGGTTACAAGTTTTTTGATTGATTGATTTTTAATGGACACCAAAGGATAGTACCATTTAATAAGATCTTTTAATAAAACCCTGTGTCAGACATCCCCTTTGCACACTTCAAATGCTACAGCTACTGCTGTGGTAACTGGCTCTGCACAGGTGCAACCTAATGGTTCTCCCCTAAGGCCCCACCATGCACCTCTTGCTTCCTGCCCCAGAATAGCGCACTCTAGAAGTACAAGGAAGTTAAAGCCCCATAAGCCAAAGCTGACAAATCGGCAATAATACCCCATAGATAAATGCTTTCCCATTAATTCCAGATCCTTCTTTCATAAGGCTTCTCAGAAGATTCTGTGGTATCAAGCAACTAGTTGCTCGTAGCAGTAGCCTACTTGATGATGCCTGTATTGCCTCTCCCACCTTCCATACTTCACTCCTCTTGTCCCTCTCCGACTGCTTGCTGGGATCACATTGTCAGATGAACTCCAGTCATATAAGCCTTTGCTTTTGTGGAAACCCAGGCTCTACTTTTGCCGTTAGGGAAACTCAGGCTAACTCAGAGCCCGAAAATAAAATAAATAAATAAAATACAATACAATAAATAAGGAAATAAAATATATAAAATAAAACAAGGAAATTTTAAAAAATGAAATAAAATACAAAAAATGAGTAAATGCCTTTATACTCAGCCACAGATGTTGGAGGAGTCCCAGTAACAGAAAACAACCTGGAGTCCATACTTTTTGTCCTCAAGTCAAACAAAAATAGCACTAAACACCACCTATGCACCAGGCACTAAGCACATATGCTGGGTCTACGAATGCCACTGTGGACAAAATAGTCCCTTTTCTCAAGGACTTTACAGCATAGTCATGGAAAAGTATTTTTAAAGAGAAAACAAGGTATGAGAAGGTAGCAGACAAAACAAAGATGGTGGCCCAACCCACACAATCCTCCAGTGCCATAACTTTGCTACGTACTCTGTTCCCCTGGCCAGAGCTTGATCAAGCCAAGATGGGCCAAACAGATCATTTTTCCTACAAAATCTGAAAACTTAAACTGAGACACACAGTGAAGAAAGTTGGTTGGAACTGAGTCATCAGCTAGTAGTGTCTTGGAAATCACAAGTTTCCGACCCTTCCCAATGCTGAAATGTTTCACTCATTCTTCACTTTGAGAGGTACCCAATCTCCTCCCAATGAGCATCATTTTTGCCTAATTTTGCTGGTCAGGGTATATTTATTTTGCTTGAAATGGAAAGGACCTTAAGTTATGATTATTCTAATCAGGCTAAAAATGGCTCGACTAAGACCAAGTCCACAAAAACTAATGCAGCCTAAGAAATAAATCCATTTTCAATGTACAATGATACAACTCTGATATAAGAGTAGAAAGAGAACAGAGTAGGAAAAAGTTAATATAATATTTGAACAAAACATCCAGCTGATAAACCCAGTGATACAGAAATGTAGGTATGGTGTCAAAATACACAAGACTGCTTCATTCCACTTCATTCTATTTCAAATTGTAGTACATATAGACCTATAGCATATGTTCACAAATTAATTTTCCTAGGCTTACTTCTTTAACTTCAGGAACACTAAGATGGGGCTGGGGGACAGAAAACTTCATTATACAAATATTTCAACAGTTCTACTAATTGTTATTTCCTTCTAAAACTGTTAAAACATTGGGCAAATGAGAGACATAAATAGGACCTTCCCTCACCAAAAATCTTTTCATTCTTCTAAATGACATTAGTATCCTGTGACTCTACATTATAATCAAAAACATTTTTAAAAATTAGATTCAAGAGCCACTTATTAATAGATTCCCAGTGGCCAAAATAAGACAATTTAAAATTCAATATGGATAATATCTGTGATAGACTGAAGTGCATCAAATATGTTTAAATTCATGAATTCATAATACTTTTTAAAGTTAGTAAATAAAGAAAAAGGCAAAAGAGTAAAGCATTTATCCTAACTTTCCTTTACCACTGGATAACCAACTAGTAGGTTATTGGGGGAGGGGGATTCTTTTTATGGAATTATTCCAGCTAATAAATGAAGAAGGAATGATAGGATTAGAACATTACCACTCTGCAACTCCTAATGAATTAATAGAAATAGGCATTGCATACCAACAACTACTAACATCATAAAAAGAAAAGCAACACACATTGTGCCTCTTGATGACAGAACACACCACCCCCTGTAGTCTTGGAAACAAAAAACAAAATATCCTGAATCCAGTCAAACCTTTAGAGCTAACTACCTTTGAACAGAGAAACACATAAAGCAGTGGTCCCCAGCCTTTTTTGCACCAGGGGCTGGTTTCATGGAAGACAATTTTTCCACACACCTGGGGCAGGGAATGGTTTCGGGATGAAACTGTACCACCTCAGATCATCAGGCATTATTTAGATTCTTATAAGGAGCACACAACCTAGATCCCTCGCATGCACAGTTCACAATAGGGTTCATGCTCCTGTGAGAATCTAATGCATTGGCTGATCTGATAGGAGATGGAGTTTAGGCAGTAATGCTGGCTCACTGGGCTGCTCACCTCCTGTGTGTGGCCCAGTTCCTAACAAGTAAGGAACCAATACCAGTCTGTGGCCCAGGCGTTGGGGACCACTGTATTAAAGGGCACTATATGGATGCAATCAGCAAAATCCAGAAGATAGGAAACTCTCCAGCTCACACAAGCCAGGTTATTCAGTACACAAACTGCAGGGAAGAAAAGTGGGGGAGGAAACGAAAGGGGATGACCTTTAATTGGAAAGACACTTAAAAATTCTCACACACACACACACATACCCGAAAACATATTACGGTGATTAGAGATACACACTGAGATGACAAAACTATAAAGAAATGTAAGAAAGTAGTTACTATAGAAGTCAGAATAGTCAGGGGAAAAAGGAGGTTATGATTAGGACTGGGCTTGTGGAGAACTTCTGTGGTGGCTAGAAACTTCTATTTCTTGATCTGTGTGATGGGTTCAAAGTTCTATATTTTGATCTATGTACTATTTGCCTTATGTGCAAAATAAATGATAAAAATCACCTGTGGGTGCTACTCTAAAATAGAGAATACTTGGGCCGCACTCAGACCTGCTAATTCAATATCATTAAGGATAAGGCCCAGGCATGTGCATTTTTAACAAACTCTGCCTAGTGATTTTTATGCACACTAGTTTGAACCATTTGACTAAAACATGAGCTTCATGAACCTTGTCTGCTTTCAACTAATTGCCATAGCAAAGCGTTTGCCATAGGCATCTGCTTAATAAACATATGCTAAAGGTGGGGGGAAAATACACAATAAAATGGTCAGAGAATTATACTAAAAAGGACTAAACTCTATGAAATTATAATTGCTACTCACATGAATCTACTAAAAGTACCCAGGAAAAATATGGGGTTTACCCATGACTATTACATTTACAGTTAACAGAACTGGCAATTTATCTACATAATACTGATCTATAAAATATCTTTCTGTATAATATTTATCTATAAAACATCTATCTATATGCATTTATATACTATCTATATGATATATAACATAATTATATCTGTAAAATATAATTATACCTGATATATTATACATATATATATCTACTATATATAAGATACATATGTAACTGTATAATAGAAAATATGTTATTTAGAGTCCCAGTATATATAAAATCATTCTAATCATAAGATTGGCAAATTGACAAATGACTTATAATACTTGAGTCTTCCTGGGCTCCCATCTTCCATCAAAATCTACATTTACTCTCTCATTTCCTCACCTGCCATTCACACTCCCTTAATTCCAATTTCCCCACCACCACCACCACCACCACCACCACCCTGCTGAAACTGCTCCCTCTAATGTTAACAATAAGCTTTTATATGCTATATCCTGAGAATACTCTCCATCCCTTACTTTTACACCATCGCTCCATGACACATGACACTGCTGACCACTCCCTCTTATTGAGATATTCCTTCCCTTGATTTTCTTGTCATCTGTCTCTGCTGGTTATATATGATCCTTCTAGACATATTTTCTCAGACTCCTCTTTATCAGTAAATTCCAAATAACAACCACAAACACCCTAGAGTTCCACCACAAGCCCTGTCATCCAGTCCCGTGTTTAAAATCCCCACCCCAAAGTTAATGTCTACAAATATACACCTTTAGCCTAGACTTCTAGCCTAAATTTCAAAACCATATATCCAACTATCTATGATCCATACATACCTCAAGTCAAGCATATCTGAAATCAAATTAATCATCTTCCCTCCAACATCAGCTACCATTTCTCAAAGTGAACAGCATCATCTAGGAGCCCAAAACAGAAAGCTGAGATTCTATCAAGGACCCTTCTCCTTGACCATCTAATCAGTCATAAAGCCCTATTGATTCTGTCTTCTATGTCTCCCTTTTCCCACTTCCATTTCCCTCATTAGGCCCTGACTATGGGCTGAACTGTGTCCTCTCAAAATGTATTCGTTAAAGCCCTAACCCTCAAGTGACTGTATTTGGAGTAAGGAAGTAATTAAGGTCAAGTGAGGTCATCAGGGTGGGGCCCTAATCCAATCTGGATAGTGTCCTCATAAGACACCATAGAGCTCATATTCTCCCTATCATGCGAGGAAAGCCAGCTGCAAGCCAGGAAGAGTCCTCATCAAGAACAGAATCAGCCAGCACCCTGTGCTTGGACTCTCCAGCCTTCAGAACTCTGAGAAATAATTTTATTTGTTTATTTATGTATTTTGAGACAAAGTCCTGCTGTGTCGCCCAGGCTGGAGTGCAGTGGCGCAATCTCGGCTCACTGCAACCTCTGCCTCCAGGGTTCAAGCAATTCTCCTGCCTCAGCATCACGAGTAGATTATAGGCATGTACCACCACACCCAGCTAATTTTTTGTATTTTTAGTAGAGGCGAAGTTTCACCATGTTGGTCAGGCTGCTCTCGAACTCCTGACCTCAAATAATCTGCCTGCCTCAGCCTCCCAAAGTGCTGGGATTACAGGTGAGAGCCACTGCACCCGACCAATAAATACATTTTTGTTGGTTAAGCCACCCAGTCTGTGGTAGCCTGCCTAAGACATCCTCCTCACTTCCTACCCTATTAGTGGTGTGCGGTCCCAAACCCTCCTCCATCCTCCTATGAGAAAGATCTTCCACACATTAAAAAATGAGATCTGCTGAAAGGTCTCAAACAGCATGTCATTGCCTAGAGGATAAAATGTAAACTCATTTGTGTGGCATGGAAGACAGGCCCAGCCCTATTTGCCACAGCTTAATCCTTCAACAATACCCAACATCCTCTTGTTTTTTTGAATAAGCCAAGCCTGACTACTCTTTCATGTTTCTTTATTTGGGCACGTGCTGTTCTACAGCTGGAATGCCCTTCCCAGGCCCTTGTACCAGGCACATTCCATTCAGTCTTCAAATCTCAACTCATGCCCTACCTCCTGAACCTTGTTCTCCCATTACACTTTAAATATACTCCCACAAAATCCTTTCTCTTATTGTACTATAATTTAGTTATTTGCATGTCTGTAAGTCTCTTGAGGTCATAGAATTTACCTTTTCATCTATGTATTCTATAAAGCCTGGCATATAGTAAATGTTCAATACTTGTGTTCTGCATGAATAAATGAAAAAAAAAGTCACAGTGGTGATCTTTAATTGATGATCTAAAGAGTATTTTAATGATTTCTTTTTCTAATAAATGATATTACTAGTATTGCAATAGCAATATGCTCTAATGGTATTAGATCAAAATGCCTCTGATATGCAAACTAAATGAGCAGATCCACCCAGTTATTGAAAGACTCACTTGAGTGATAACTGACACAATAAAACGTCTATCTGATATGGTTTGGAACTATGGCCCTGCCCAAATCTCATGTCGAATTGTAATCCCCAATGTTAGAAGTGGGGTCTGGTGCAGGTGACTGGATCACAAAGGTGTTCCTCATGAATGGTTTAGCACAATCCTCCTGGTGCTGTTCTTATGATAATGATTGAGATCTGGTTGTTTAAAAGTGTGTAGTCTCTCGCCACTCCTCTCTCTCACTCCTGCACCAGCCATGTGAAGTGCTAGCTCCTGCTTCACCTTCCACCATGATTGTAAGTTTCCTGAGGCCTCCCCAGAAGCTAAGCAGATGCCAGCACCATGCATCCTGTACAGCCTGCCAAACTGTTAGCCAATTAAATCTCTTTTCTTTATAAATTGCCAAGTCTCAGGTATTTCTTTATAGCAACGCATGAACAGTATAATATACTACTATCCTTACCTCCTTCAGAAGTTCAACACTGTGCTCTAAGAGGTGAATTGAAGATGAACATTCACCAGTTATCTTTAAGCTGACTTCACCGACACACAGCAGCTGAAGAGTCATCTGGGTAAGCTGAATTTTCCAGAAAACAGGATGACGCAAAAGGCTTAAATATATTTCCTCAATAAACATCATCGCTTCTGTTGTCTGTATCAAATCTTTTATCTGTTTAAAAAAGTCATTATATGATATTAAAAAATACACAAACCAAAAGATAATTTTAAGGTACACAAAAAGCTTTCAACAATATAATTTTTTCTCTAAACTTATAAAGACTTAAAGGAGATGAAAAAGAGTTACAGAACTCAATGAAGGATTAACTATACAACTGCACCTTATCCTTTGGTTACTAACCAAAATCCAATTTGCTACTGTTTTTGTTATTGCTGGCTGGCACAAATTTCTTTTCCTTTATTTTCCTAGCTTCTCTGAGTGCAGATGTCTTAAAACAAGTTACATGACAATGACAACATGTCGAGGGAAATTAAGTTTAGTTTTGAATTCTCCAAATGAACTCTCATTTCTACAATTCCAACATAGATACCTGATAGTAAAGGTTCACCATGTTATTCTAACATGGTACTAAGCCCTTTATCTGCAAGATACTTGCTCAGGCAGCCTTAACTGAGAGTATCATTTCCACACTTGGCAGATATAGTAAAAGACCATATTCAAATGGTAGAGTGTCTTCTCAACAGGCTAATGTATTAGATAGGAAGGACTTGGGTGCTCTTGAAAATCCCAATGCAATTGAAACCCAGCTGTTCTGATCAAAATTCTGGAGTTGGTATTAAGGATATGGTCCTGCTCACAGACACACTGGCACTTCCCAGAGATTACAAACAACGGACCATCTGCTTCAATCAGGAGCCTGTGTCTGTTAAATTCATCAAGAAGAAAGCCTACGGTTGACCGGCTGTACCTTTTACCAGTGGTTATCACCATAATAACCCAAATGACTATTAGTTATACACAGAGAGAAAAATTAGTTGCTAGCAAACAAGAGAAAAAAGATATTAAAAGATCAAACAGAAGAAATAGCAGAAAACATTGTTATAAAAAATAAACATAAACAGTCTGGTATAAATTATTTTGCTCTCTTGCAAACATACAGTAGGAAAGTCAAAAGGCCACAGAGAAGAGACAGATTTAAAATAAAGCCTAATGTTTACTTGACAATATATTTCCTTGAGTGCATTTATGTGTACATTTCTAATTTTCCATAACAAAAAAAAGTTCAAAAGACAATCTCAGCAAGCTAGCATTAAAGGCTCTCTAATCTTTAACATTATCAAAGTTCTAAACAAGCATAATTTTGAAGTAACATTCTGTCTTTATGTAGAAATATATTATTTAATAATACAATAGGTAATATGTGAGGTGACAAGAGTCACAATTAAAATGAAAAGGATGATTCTACATCTATAAAATGAAAGAGCAACTGGAAGGAGAAGAAATAGAAAAAGGAGTTTCACTGACCATTCTTTCATCATTGGTCAACAAGGTTGCATGGTTATTTCTAAAACTTGTTTTTTAAAATTTAAATGTGATTCTGTCTTAGTGCTCAGTATAAGTAAGGCCACATCAACAGCATTGTAGTCAGCTCTAAGAAGATCATTTCATAGTAACATATTTTGAGCACCAATAAACTAGAAAATTCCTGGCAAAACAAAACAGAGAAAAGTTGGGAAACCATTTGCAATGGAGAGATTAAGAAAGTGAAGAAAAAAATAAGGAAGGGAGGGAGGTGAGGAGGAAAGGAAGGAAGGAAAAACGGGAAGGAAAGGGAGAAAAACAAGACAAGATAGGATACAGATGGGGTTTTTTTAAAAGCTTATTTCATTTTGTTCTGAGAAGAATGGAAATGAATGAATTCGAAAAATGAAGGTCAAAAAGTACTTGCTAAAAAAAATGGTTGCCTTGCAAAACAGTATGCTTCCTCTATCACTAAAATATTCAATTAGCCATGAGATAGTCATGTTTCAGAGATGTACATGGACACAGGAAGGGGAACATCACACTTCGGGGACTGTTGTGGGGTGGGAGGAGGGGGGAGGGATAGCATTGGGAGATATACCTAATGCTAGATGACGAGTTGGTGGGTGCAGCGCACCAGCATGGCACATGTATACATATGTAACTTACCTGCACATTGGGCACATGTACCATAAAACCTAAAGTATAATAATAATAATAATAATAAAAGAAAAAAAATAGAAAAAAAAAAAGAAACATCTGTATTGGGTGGGAAATGGATTATATAGTCTCTAAGACCACGTCCAACCCTCACATGCTTCATTCTAATAAAGCTGATTTGTTAAACTGATTAAGTATGCTAATGTCACTAGTTCCAGTACTTCCAAATGATGTATCCCCTTTTTTCTCACATAACTGTTAGGTTAAAAAGCCACAATTCCCAGAAATATTCCACTGAGCTCATTTCTAAAAGCATTTAAGCTTGTCAACACAGGTTCATAAGATGAAGACAAACCTTTGCCAAGGAGCACAGAACAGGGTAACGCAGCCATGATGTGAAAAATGTACCCTAGTTCAAGATGTTCTGCCTATACATTGCTTTATTGCCCGCACAAAACAAAAGCTTTGGAAAAGCCACAGGAGAATTCATTTTAATTAAATTTTCTCTGCCTTGATTACAGGAAAGCCTATCTATGAGTCGCAGAAGAAAGATTTACTCAAGTCACTCCCTGCTAACACAAACTTAAAGCAGGTCATGTGTGACTTCAAGTGATCGCTTTGAAATATGTTCACAGATTCCCTCCACCAGCTAAGCAGCATGGTGCTCAGATTCCAGGCAAATAGCAAACCTAGATGATGGGAAGAGATGGACTGATAAATGAATCACTACACTAAAATCACAACACCTGGGCAACTGGATTTTTTTATTCATATGCAGTTATAGAGACAATGACTCAAATTTCTCTTTCCCCTGAACTGTGTCCGTGTTTTATCCATACCTCTGTTAACCACCTTTCATCTTTCTACTTTGAATTATAAGAATATATGTACAGTACTTGTCCTAACTCATTTACTACATGTGTGCTTCTCAAGAGCAGGATCCCTGAGAGCTGCTGCATATGTTGTAAGGGGACATGTGGAAGCTGGAATCTAGGGGGCACTCAGCTGGCCAGGCTTTGCATCCTCAGAGCTATTTATGCCCTGAGACACATCTTTTTTTTTTTTTTTTTTTTCAATGTGCACAGAGGTCTTTTTTTTCCTTGTTACTGTCCCAATGTCTACACAGAAGAAACTCAACTCAAAATCTTTTACCTGATAACTGTTTCTTAAACAAAGGAAAGTTTTCATGCTTGCTATTCCCAAAATGGACTATGTTGATTTATAATTTCTGTGTATTTAGTTAACATCGAATATAGCGTATTCATATTAAATCTAGGTTTTGCTTCTTTCATCTTCCCCAAAAGATTGTAAGCATTTCTAGAGCGAGGATCATGTCTGAGTTTGCCAAATCACTTATGTTCTAGAACTACTTTGTCTATGACAATAACAACACTTACTGATGCTGATGCTATATTTGTGGAGAAGGACGAAGACCTTACCTGCAAACATGGAACTATGTCACAACACAGTTGAAGTATCTGCTGTTGCAGTATTGATGGTTGATCCTTGTCACAAAGAACCTGGGGTTGAAGTAAGACTTTCAGCAGGGCTAGTCGGAGTTTAGCATATTCTTGTAACTGAGATGGTTCACAATACAGATACCACAGAAATGGTGCCATTATTTGAATGCATGAAACTTCTGACCTATAAGACATGAAATGCATTAGCCAGTTATTGAGTTAAACACACTATCAAGCAGGTAAGTGGCAAATATCAACTTATAGTTCATGACATAACATAAACTACCATATCATCAAGTGTAACTTCTTTTTATGATTCTTCTATTCCGCTATGACCTGCCTACATCTATGCCAAACAGTTCTTTGTACACTGAGGAAAATTATTCAACACCTGGAGACTGTAAGCTAGATGCCCAGGAAGAAGAGAGTCTCTATTTGCACATTAGAATAGCAACTACATCTCCAAAATCAGTGTTTAGTGAACACAAGAATCATCTGGGCTGGGCACGGAGGCTCACGTCTGTAAAAATCCCAGCACTTTGGGAAGCCGAGGCGGGCAGATCACGAGGTCAAGAGATAGAGACCATCCTGGCCAACATGGTGAAACCCTGTCTCTACTAAAAATACAAAAATTAGCTGGGCATGGTGGCACGCACCTGTAGTCCCAGCTACTCAGGAGGCTGAGGCAGGAGAATCGCTTGAACCCAGGAGGCAGAGGTTGCAGTGAGCCAAGATTGCTCCACTGCACTCCAGCCTGGCAACAGAGTGAGACTCCATCTTAATAAAAAGAATCACCTGACAACCTTTCTAGAATTACAGATGTCAGGATCACCTCTCCAGCAGTATGACACAAACATGCATTTTTGGAAAAACTCTACAGGTGAGGATCTACATAAAACAAATCCAGAAAAACATCCCAAGATGATTATGATGACAGTTAACATTTACTTGTTAACCTGTTAACCCTTACAGTGTTCAAGTTACTGCATGTTATGTCTTTAAATCCATTTAATCCTCACCACAACCCTATGAAATAAAAAATAATATTATCCTCATAACACGGATAAAGAAACTGAAGGAGAGAGAGGTGAAGTAATTTGTCAAGGTCTTCTTAAGCACTTCCCACCCTAAAAATCTTTTGTATCTATTTAGATTTCATTATATCCTGAAAACTCCTAGTCCAAATTCACTAAAATACCGGAATGATCATCAAAAATAAAAATATGGTCATGTCATTAACTAGCCTAAACAGTATCCAGCCCAATTCACACACACCCTCCATCATTTGGCCTCTGTTTATCTTTCCAGCTTCATTTCTTGCTCTTCATTCACCACTAAACCACACTAAACTCCTTTCAGGTCTTTATCAAGCCATCTGGGCTTTCTTCTCACTTGCTATTCCCTCTACCTGTAATATTCTCCCCTTCTACCCTTCCTATTCCTTCTGCTACCTAGCTTCTATCATCCCTCAGTTATCTGCTTTAAAATGACTTTCTCAGGTCCTTCCTTGACACTTCACCTTGATCAGATCACAACAGATGTGCTTCTAAGATACAATGCATTTATTGTCATTACATTTTTTTAAGGGACAAGGTCTTGCTACATTGCCCAGGCTAGAGTGCAATGGCTATTCACAGGCACAATAATAGTGCACTCTAGCCTTGAATTCCTAGGCTCAAGAAATCCTCCTGCCTCAGTCTCCCAAGTAGCTGAGACTACAGGCTGTTATTATCACACACTTAATATCTGTATCCCCTGACAGACTATAAACCAAATGAGGCCACGGATTTCTGTTTACTGCTATTATCACCAATAACTGTACATACTAGGCCTTCAAAGAGATGCTCAATCATTTAATTAATTCAGTTACACTAAGTTACAGAGTAGTTTTATAATTAGCATGCAATTAAATGTCATGACATTATTTTCTAATGTTTTTCACATTATATATAAGGAATGATTAGATAAGATACAAAGATGAGATAAGAATTATCTATCCTCAAGAAGCATACGGTCTGACAATCAGTTATGATCCTGAACTAGATGATAGAAAGTGACAACTGCCAAAAGAAAGGTATAAAGTGCAATTACTTCATGGAAGAAATGGTATTTAAATTATGCTTGACTGTTCTCATTTAAGAGTGGGAGCCAAACCTTGGGTTTACACAGACATAAAGATGGGAACAACAGACACTTGGGACTCCAAAAGGAGGATGGGAAGGAGGGGGGAAAAGGGCTGAAAATTTTCCGGTTAGGTACTTTGTTCACTACTGGGTGACAGAATCAATAAAAGGCCAAACCTCAGCACTACACAATATACCCTTCCAACAGATCTGCACATATACCCCTGAATCTAAAATAAAAGGGAATTTTTTAGAATTATAATAAAATAAATAACGCTTGACAACATAGTCTTATAATACCATACATTTCATAGCAATGTGATTTCAAAATGCCATTAACATTAATAAAAATGTAAAAGTTACCAAGCCAATTAAATTTCATTCATTCATTAATTTATTCACTTGGTAAAATTTACTGACCACCTACAGTATACCTCACTCATCTACGTGATGGAAACAAAGCAAGAAATAAAAATAGATTAAGTTCCTGCTCTCATAGAGCTCACTGTCCAAAGAAATTTTTTTATCATAAGCTCAAATACTTATCCAATCTATAAAAATCAAAAGGACTTTTCACTTCATAATTATTACTGAAACATATATCTTTATCACACCTTCTACTTTAGGAAACTAAAAAAAGATAGATGAAGGAATCAGATAATGTATGTATAAAATACAAAGTGAAAGTTTCCAGAAAAGAGATTTAAGAAACTTCCTTCTCCATCTCTCTTTAATAATGTATTCCCCAAAGAATAAATACTATCCGGGTGTCAACAGCATCCATGGATAGCTTATCGGTTTTCTTCTACTTTGAAATGCTGAAGGTGAAATGTAAGGTTCATATATAGAAATACATTTCCAAGATGCCATTATGATTTGACATCAGGAGCAAACGTTGAACTTCCTTAAGGACAATATACTATTTAAAAATCCCCTTGGCTTAATCTGTTCTGATTTTAGATTCTGCATGTGGTATCTGATGATTAATCATCACTTCAGTGGAGTAAGAAATTACCAGGGCTTAGGAAAAAATGAATATTAAAAAAACAGACAATCTGAAATCCCAAAGTGATTTAAAATGTTTTAAAATGTAACCAATTGTGTATGTACCTATACACAAGTCTTTTATATTTAAGTTCACCACTAAGGGAGAAGTACTAAAAAAAAACAGACCTAGAGAGAGAGTAAAAAAATGGAGGTTTGGGCCAAGCATGGTGGCTCACACCTATAATCCCAGCAATTTAGCAGTCCGAGGCGGGTGGATCACGAGGTCAGGATATTGAGACCATCCTGGCTAACACAGTGAAACCTCGTCTCTACTAAAAATACAAAAAATTAGCCAGGCATGGTGGTGGGCACCTGTAGTCCCAGCTACTCAGGAGGCTGAGGCAGGAGAATGGCGTGAACCCGGGAGACAGAGGTTGCACTGAGCCAAGATTGCGCCACTGCACTCCAGCCTGAGCAACAGAGTAAGACTCTGTCACAAAAAAAAAATAAAAATAAAAATAATGGAGGCTTTAGGCCCAACTCCACCACTAGCTAGCCAAGAAACCTTCAGCAAGTCATTTAGTGTTGCTCTCCTCAGTTCTCTCATCTGAAAAATTATGTTAGACTAGATAACCTTAAAGTAACCCAGCCTAAAATCCATGATATTATCAATTTGCACTATTCTCAAATTCTCAGTTCCTGAAAGGTTAAAGTCATAGGCCTTCAATAAATGAATGCAGAACTTAATTATAAAATAATACCCAAATACTGCGTGCAGAGGTGCATGCCTATAGTCCCAGCTACTCAGAAGGCTGAGAAAGGAGGATCACTTGAGCCCAGGAGTTCATGTCCAGCCTGGGCAACACAGCAGACTCCCATCTCTTAAAAATAATAATTATTACAATGCTCCCCCCAAAAAATCTAGCATGAAGATATACTGTCATTTTAGGACATATACATAATATTAAAATGAACATAAATAGCTAGCTATCCTTACAACATTTAGCTTTCTTCCCATAGTTGTGAATCGCTACTCATATTCTTATTAAATTAACAACCTGTCACCCAGGCTGAAGTGCAGTGGTACAATCTCCGTTCAATGCAACCTCATTTAAAGAAATTCAACATTTATAAAGCACCTAGAAATGTGCCAAGCATCATTAATACAAAGAATAATGAAACACAGTCCCTGCCCTCAAGAAGGTTTCACAGTTAATACAGGAGAGTAATTATGATAATGTCGCAACTGCAAGGTATTATGTAACCATGCAAAAGACACGCCTAATACAGCTTCTAGTAAGAAAAGAACCTAGGGCAAAAAAAATGCCTAAACAAAGATTTCAAGTAAAGAAATGTATCAGAAAGAGAGTGGGGTAAGATTCAAGAGAGTACAGTAGATACCAGTAAGTAAAAACATGGAGAGAAGGAAACAGCACTGCTTCCTGTGTGGAACACAAGGCAAGTCAGTGTACTGCTAAAGCATAAACTGTGAGATGAAGATAAGAAAAGATAAAGCTGGTGAGATAGATTGGAACTGCATCATATACTAAGCCTACTATGACATATTAGATTTTATCCTATAGTCCAGGGAATTTCAAACTGTTTCAGAAACCAATCCTTTTTGTTTTCCCATAGAAAGCTTCCATAAGATATCAACAAGTTAAGTGCTATGAAAACAGAGCTGAAGGGGTGGGAACATGTTCCATGCTTAGCCCATGCACTGCAAGTGCAGTTTGAAAACCACAGCCACAGCGACTTAAGCACAGGAGTGATACTGTAAGATCTGCTCTCTTGATATATCCTTCTGAGGGACGTTTAGAGAATGGATTTGAGCAGGACAAGACTGGAGGCAGAGACACCAGTTAGGAACAGGTGGCAAGAGCCACAGCAAGAGATATTGAGGCCCTGAACCAGCGTCATGGTAGTAAGGACAGAAGAAAGGGGAGTAGCTTTGAGAGCCATCAAGAGACCTTGGTGAAAGTACACTAACTGCACATATGGTGGCTATCTGATCCCACTTGGCAGTAATACTTTATCTCAAATGGCAGTTTTCTAATGGAGAGACAAACTCATTAGCCAATTTCCAGGGGGAAGAACTTATCTCCTATATGTATTGTGTAGTAGCTTACTGAATTTTTCTAGCCAACTTTCCTAACCACTTACCAACGCTTAACTTCTTTAACAATAGCTTTTCTCATATTCAATATTTCAACAACCAATAAATCTGGTAGATTTTTTCCTTTTACTCTTTAAAAGAAAATAGAAAACTATAACCTGCTCTAGGATGGTTCTTCAGGAGAAAACATTATAGATCAAAGCAGCTAAAAAGAAACAAAACAAAACAAAAAAAACCTAGCTCTAAAATTAGCATATACCATTCTGTCTCCCTCACTTTATTTTACATTTTTATTTTACATTACCTTTCAGGGCACTGCTGGAAAAATGCTGTCAGCTGCTGCAAAAACACTGGCCAACAATCAGGTCTGTGTTCAAGCACAGTGATCAAAGGATGAGGATGATTTCTGAAAGACACATAAAGTCACATGGGAACCTGTCATTCAGGACTACACATTTTCAATATCCAAATATAGCAGCAAAGAAGCCAATACCATCTAGAGACTTTTTTCACAATTCATAATTGTCACAAAATGATCACTTGCTCCATTTGTTGCAGAGTTTGTTCATCAGAACTGACTCTCCCCTCTGCCTTTACCTAATGTTTTTTCAGAAAACAAAATGGACTCAGGAGCCTCAGAGATCCAAATTTGGGAATGGACTCTTCCATTTAACAGCTCTGTGACTTTGGCCAAGCTCCTGAATCCAGCAGCTCTCTCATATCCATCCTCTTGATCCTTCATTCCTAAAGGTTACAAGTCACCTCCTCCTCCTGCTACTGCTACTCTCTTTCCAAGCCTGGAAAGTTCCATTTCCTCCAACCTTACCCCAACCCATAAGCTCTGTCTCTCCCTCTCTGTTTCCACGTACTTCATTATTCCCATTGTATGGTTCTGCATTTCCCCAGCATATTTAAGAATAGAAAAAAGGAAATATTCCTTCCATCTTAACAACTATCCAAACTGAAGATGCATAAAATTTCTGTTGAATGCAGATGAATCCTTTTATTTGAGCTACTTCTATTAAGATACCTAAAGAGACTATATAAAACATAAAATCTGAAATTTGAAAGATTCTCAAAGAATGGGGTTTAACCCAAAAAAAAAAAAAAAAGCACAACCATGAGTTATTTTAAATAGTTCAAAAAAGCTCCTCTACTAATAACTGTAAATTGGTCAGCTTTTTAAACTATTAAGTACTATACAATTTTTAGCTATTATTTATGTGGCTTTTTCCTCCAAGAAAATATTTAAATAAGATTTAAGGCTGGACGCGGTGGCTCACGCCTGTAATCCCAGCACTTTGGGAGGCCGAGACGGGTGGATCACCTGAGGTTGGGAGTTCGAGACCAGCCTGACCAACAAGGAGAAACCCTGTCTCTACTAAAAATACAAAATTAGCTGGGCATGGTGGCACATGCCTGTAATCCCAGCTACTCAGGAGGCTGAGGAAGGAGAATCGCTTAAACCTGGGAGGTGGAGGTTGTGGTGAACTGATACCATGCTATTGCACTCCAGCCTGGGCAACAAGAGCAAAACTCTGTCTCAAAAAAAAAAAAAAAAAAAAAAATTAAAACGCTCATTGTAAAAACATGCAAACAATACAGAAATATCAATCTTTTTAGCATAGAAGGAACCACATACATAATGCTATTCTTTAATTTTAACCCAACTATATATCTCCAGCAATGATTTTTCAAAAAAGAGTAACAATCAGACCATCAGTTACACTCAAATGATTTTTTAAGATTGCCTTCGTGGTGATTCTCAAAATGTGATGCCTTACTAGTAAGATCAACTGGGAACTTGTTAGAAATGCAAATTCTCAAGCCCTAGCCCGGGCGTAATAAATAGCCCTGCAGGAAATTCTGATGCACTGCTATAAAGCAGTGGTTCCTAATCTTGGTTGCAAGTTAGATTAGCTGTAGAGCTCTTAATACTAATGCCCAGGTCTGTTATCTTAGATTGCTAGGAATGAAGTTTGTCCCTTAGCAATTTTTTAAAACTCTACAGGTAATTTTAATATGTTACCAGGATTCAGAACTGCTACAAGTAAAAACTACTGCAGGGGTGTTGGGGGTGGGAAATGTACTATTTTTTTTTTTCTCTTTTAAAAACAGAAGAGTACAGTAGATCTATCACGTTGAAACACATGTGAAACACCTCTCTGACACTACCACACAGTTTCTGGGTATAACACTATCTACTTCTTCTTAACCTCACCTAACCTATCATGTACTAACTAACTTCACATGCTGGCAGCCTCCTGCTTGCTAAAGCACAGGCTATTTCTGACTGATGGGAATGCTACCATTGCTAAGGGATCACTCCAAGCAACTTTTTATGCCAAAACTCAGAAATCATATCAAAATCATTCATGTTTCCCAATTCCAAACCCTTTGGCAGTTAAACCTACCTAGAATTTGCTTCCACTTTGGTTGCCACAAATACTAAGAAAAATATTACAAATTCTAAAAGCCTCTCAGGTATGTAATATCAGATGAAATTCTTAGATTGAAAGTTCAGCAGGTCGTGTTCAATTAAAACCACAAAACAGGCCAGTAGCAGTAATTCACACGTGTAATCCCAGCACTTTGGGAGGCCAAGGCTGGAGAATTGCTGGAGGCCAGGGATTTGACATCAGCCTGAGCAACATAGTAGGACCCAGTCTCTACCAAAAACAAACGAACAAACAAACAAACAAAAAAACACTCACTACATAAAAAGGAAGAAACAGCAGAAACAGTACCTACAATTATTTCAGCAGCTTTGGGTTCTTCTGATAAGAACCAGATTGCTATAAAGAGTATCAGATATAATCATCCATTAATCTTCCAGATAATGGTGGCACTTATAAATATTTAAAAAGAAAACTCAACAAATTATCACACAGTTTTTGTGTGGTCATAAGGTACTGAAGTGCTTTTCAATATTCTTCCTTTATAAGTCATCTCCCTTCCATCCTTCACACCCCACCAAAAAAACTGCTAAGAATCTATCTCCTTTTTAAAATACTCAGTTTTGTCCAAATTGAATCAGGTCAACAGAAATAAAAAATAGTATAAAATGAGATTAAAAGTGATGTATATATGGCAAACAATTCTAATTTACATTTATGCATACCGAGGGAGCCACTCCAGCTTTGTTGCATGATGCTGAAGGCCTGTTTTGCTAGCTATTGGATTCAGCAGATTTTATTTAGTATCTCAGACCTAAATTCAAAAAATGAGATTAAGTAGAATATAGTAGGATAGGGATCATAAAGATTAATTACTGATTTAGACATATGGATAATTAAGTTTTCCAAATAATTGATTATGTCAGATCTGAGTGGCAATATTGCAGGTAATGATATACAATATTGATTCTAAGAAGCTGAAAAGCTTGAGGGAAAAGGGAAGTATAAGAGGAGAACACTGAATCTTCCTGTTGATCAGCATTTGATTACTAACATACTATTTCAACTAAGTATACAAACCTATAATCAATTATAATTGCCACAATTTTAATACTTTAATCATAATGAAGCAAAGAGCTAAATTCTCCCTTAAGAGTCATCAAATTGGTATGTAATACATATATAAAATAAACCATAAAGTCTTAGGCTCACGTAATAGAATGGATGTATTTTTTAATTCAATAAACTTCATTGCACAACTGCCCATGCATGAGAGTTTCTCAGTCTTAGCACTACTGACATTTTGGGCCACATAACTCTTTATTGTGTGGGTTGTCCTATGCACAATGGAATGTTTGGCAGCATCCCTGGCCTCCACCCACTAGATACAAGTAGGATTTCTCCTAGTCATGACAATCAAAATTGTCTCCAGACATTGCCAAATATCCCCTGGAGGACAAAATTGCTCCTGGTCAAGAATCACTGCATTGAGTAAATGGCAAGCACTATGGAAGGCACATCACCGAAGAAAGAACTGCACCAGTCCCAAATTGTTAAAAAAAAAGACTATGCTTCCAGTTTCACCTTTCCTAACACTGAACAAAAAGTAGTTAATCGATCATGATCAAAGTTGTGATTTTCTTATGGAAATATAGTTATCAAACTGGATGCACAAGAGTAATAGAACACAGTAGAAACTAGAAGCCTTAAAATGGAAAACAAATGTAAAATTACTCCTTCGGAAAACACAGAATAAAAGGCATTAAAGAATATTCATGCTAATTTGGGTATGACAGAAAATGAAGTTATTTTCCTATTTAAAAAATTATAATTAAAGCATTTAAAATTCCATAAGGCTAAGTATAGCTCAGTCTTGCTGTATTCAAGAGTTGATTATTACATTTATGGATTACTCAAGATTTTTCTTTACTTTCTTCCTCTCACCCACTGCTTGTTAGCCTTTCCATTTTTTCAAGTACATCCAACTGAGAAAGGTCAAGGTAAAGGAAAGGATCCACAATTTAACTGAGTCAAGTTAAATTTTAACAACTTTAAATTGGAAGCATTATTGATCAAAAAAGGGAAGAATGTGGTAGGAAGAACGCCAAAACACAACCTGAGTCATGCCTCAAATTTCTAATTATCCCCAAACTGGCTATTCAAGTTATGAATACTAAGTTGCCTAACAACACTTTATTCAAAAGGATAGATGGGCTGATGAATCAGCCCGATCACTTGTAAATAAATCTAACAGTAGCAGACAATAAGCTATACAAGTTTTGAAAAAATAAACACAAACATTGCACATTATCATCATTATTATTATTTAAATTAATATATGCAGTGGCTACAGAACACTATCATAATCACTTACTATTATGTAGCTATGTCCATATCTCAGAAGAAAATAGAAGTGGAGAGGTGAGATAAAATTGTGAGGGAAAAGAACTGAATTAAAAGAATCAAAAGTTCCAAATTTACATCCTGGCTCTGCCACAAATCATGTGATCTCAAGCAAGAGAATTAACGTCTCTTGGCGAAAGTTTCTTCACCAATAAAATAAGGCGATCAGACTAAATACTTTCCAGAGCGAATACTGTATCACCTAAGCCACCCATTAAAACCCTAACCTTAGTACTGCTCAGGACTCCAGATGCAAACAAACCCTGCAAAGGCAAAAAGTATTAAAGATGGCAGCTCTCAGCTACTAATAATTCTACGCCAAGCTTAAATGGTTCTAAGTCCAATGTCTAATAAAATCTAAGTCCTCAAAAAAAAAGGACTTCTATTTTTAGCTCAGAGATAAATCACCCTATATTTTTTTTATTTCAGAAGGAAGTGCTATGTCCAGAAAGAGCCCACAGAAATTTTTAAATCAGAATTTCCTAACTCCTGAGGTAGCCAATAGATTCTGCTTTCTCCTTAAAAGAGAATTATATTATTTCTAAATATCAAGATCAATACAAACCAGGCAATCAGGTCACCCTTCATTGGTCTGTAGTGCCTCTAATGTCTCCTTTACTGTGTGCGTTTTTTGTTGTTGTTGTTTTTCTGCAATAGATGATCCAATTTGTTGTACATTCTTTGGCACTTCCCCATTTCGTGATTTGCAAATATTTTAATTGCTATTTTAAGTAAAGCATTTAACATAATACCTAGCAAATAGAAGAACTACATAAGTGGGTACGATTATGATTATCATCAAGATAGGTTTGTTTCTTAAATTACAGCATAAGCAGCATGAAAGCTGGGTATGTGTCTTCTTAATCTTTTTGTTTCCCTTTCAGTGCCAAATGCCTATCTACAATAAATGTAATTATCACACACACACTTTCCCCAAATCACCTTTTTAAACTCTTAAACTGGTTGATTCATGTTGTTGCAAATGACAGAATAAACTGGATCATGGGAAGCCAATTTATCACAGTCCCTCTAGCACGTTGTCCCAAAGTCAACACTGTTCAGAGAAGAAAAAAGCACAGAGGAAGCACACAGAGTTGGTACCTAATACTTCAGTGTTCCCACTCTTTATTAATATCATCAACAGCACAGAGCAGTATAGTACATGCATCCTAACAGAATGGAGTGAGGAAGGAGTGAATGATAAATGCATGGTTCCCCCAGACTAGCACAGAGGCAATGATAAAATATGTAACTGGATTCACCTTTCCAAGTATAAATACATCAATCCTAATAGAAATGAGGGGGTTAAAAAAAATAGTCTGTGATAGGCAAATCAAAAAGCAAAAGTTATTTGTAACCTTTAGGTCACCTCAACCTTCTTGCTACATCTCTGAATATAGGAAAGCTATGATTTGATTTACATCATAAATTCAGCGACAGACACAGATTGCCTTTTCTGTGTGAGGAAACAATGCCTGCAGTCACCATGCATTTTCATGTATGCAGCTGTGGCCCTGGCGCTTTCAGAAGCATAGCATAGCACTTACTACATCAAATATGCATTTTAAAAGCATTTCTCTACCTGCTCTGAATTTTGATTTGAAACTGCTGGTTAGAAGCTAAAAAGAGATTTTTTTAATCTGCAGATTTTAAGTTAAAAGATGCATAATAAAAAATTATGAAGATTCCACCATGAATATTACCATAAAAAAGAAATAACAATTCAAAAAGAAAAACTAAACAATAATTGTGAATTTCTATATATCCTATAACACAATTTTAAGACAAATGCATCTTTATCCTTCCCACATAAGCTCCTAGAAAAAGACTTGGAGCAAAGCAATTTTAATTTTGTCATTTTTGAGTCACAACATCTTTTCTTTGAGTCTATAAGGCAGAGACAGTATAAGATTCCTTTCTTTGAAAGTGCACTTCCTATTACAGTGATTCTCCCCCAACAATGAACCTTTCCCAGAATCCCTTTTAGAGGGCCAGGGTTTTAATGCAATGGTGCCTGCCAATGTCAGAAGTCAGGAACTATTTTAAGTACAAAGTAATTGGTTGGGGGGAAACATAAATGTACTTAGGGATCCACAACCTTCCTTTCATTAAGTTGTGTGCTGTGATCACTGGGGGGAAAAAAACACCTAGAGACAAACAACTAGGATAACAGGCAAAAGTTACAACATTTTTGTGGCCTTAAAGACATTTATCAGCAAATTATAATACCAATCTTTCAATTAAACATCTACAATTAGAGGAACATATAAAGTGTTTTCTGGTGGCTACTGCTAACTGGAAGAACGTATGATGGGTGCAGCTTATTTTAAAAGTCTGATTATAAATCCTAGGTGTAAACCCCAGGTGATTAGACCCATAAATTGTGAACGAAGACTTTCCTGAGTGGAAAAGAAGAAGGAAAAGAGGAAATGAAAACAGGAGCAAAACATGTAGCTAGAGAGAAAGAATGGAACTGCAAAGAGACAGATGGCCCTTGCAAAGTATTACTAGCTATGTTTTCTCAATTACTGCCCTACCTTCCTCTTTATCCTTAACTCCGCTGGGCTTTTTCAGGAGTGAATCTGACTACATCCTTTCCCATCTTCTTTCTCTGATTTTTCTATAATGATTTCTACAAGCCCTCTGAAACCATATGTAAAATTTTTAGTATATATGCATGTGTACATTTTCTATAATAGGAGAAAGTCCAAAACTTTTATGTAATTCTTAAAGAAGGTCCTGACCACCCTCCTAAAAAAGGCTACATACCAGTAAATTAAACCTAAGTATATCTTAGGTAGTTGCAACAACTCAGTCTCATTAGAACTCCTGCTTTCAAAAAAACTATAAAGACCATTTCCAATAAAAAATAAAAAAATTATATGATACGTTCTTACATTATGCTAAGTAAAACCAAACATTTACACCTCAGGAGATCCCTTCAGGTAATATATTCAAGTATTGAAATAATCAACCCCCCAAAAGCAAAATGCTCACTTTGACAACAAAACCATATGATAACAGCTGACGGTCGATTTTTTTAAGAGTTAGAGGATGAGCAACATCATTAAGAAATAGTAAATGTAATAATGAAATGTATGTAGATATGAAAAACAATAACTAAACTAAAGACTACAGTTCATTTTCAGTAACTTACAAAAAGTAGTTTACCTTTAAAATATATATAAAAGGCAAAAAAAAAACTAAAACTGCAAATGGTCTTAGCATCAAAAAATTCCAGGATAAATAAAATTTTATATCTATGGAATGGATTAAAAGGAATGAAGTATGGATGCATGCTGCAACATGAATGAAACCTTGAAAACATTATGCTAAGTGAAAGAAGCCACACTGTATTGTTCCACTTATAAGGCAAATCCAAAGACACAAATAGTAGTGCTTTCCAGGGGCTGGGAATAGAGAGTATTGGGGAATGACTGATAACAGGTATGAGGTTTCTTTTTGGGGTGATGAAAATATTCTGGAATTAGACAGTGATTACGGTTACATAACTTTCTGACTATAATAAAATCTACTGACTTGTACACTTTAAGAGTGAATTTTATAGTACACAAATTATATCTCAAAAAGGCATTTAAAATATTTCAAACTCAGCCACATACTATTTTTAATTTTAGAAAGCACATTTATCAGCAGTATAAGTATACTGCTAACGTATAAAAAAATTTAACTTGGATTTCCCTTAGAAAATAAGTCCAAATCAGAATTTGATATATCTCCTTAATATCCTTGATTGATAGCTTAATAGTCATTTCCACCTCTAAACCAAATAGCTATCTCTTTTGCCACTAATAAACATAAAGGGAGTGGTGGAGTTGGGAAAATCACCATTTTGTAGTCATCACAGTGAAAATTGGTTGGGAGTGCTGAGCTTAATGAGGAGCAGAATATTTACATGGTCTCAAAATGTATTCCCCACAGATTGCTTATTAGTCAAAAAAAAATGATAACTATTCAGTACAGAAACCACACACTACCTCGACTGTGTAGCCAAAATTAAAATCCCCAATGACGGGCAAGACGGACACTAGTATCTCCAGATGTGATTATCCTCAGAAGGACACAGCATCATTTACATGGAATTCAAAAATGCCAACACCATGAAAAACAAAGAAAGGAGGAGAAACAGTTCCAGATGTTAAAAGGTTAAAAAGGTATGGCAACCAAAGGCAACATGTGATCCTAAACTAGATCCTATACATTAAAAAGTAAGAAGGCAAAAGGTAGGACATTATTGAGACAACGGACAAAACTGGAATATGGACTGTATTATTATAAAAAGTATTATATCAATGTTCAATTTTATATTCTGGTTATATAAGAGAATATCCTGGTTCTTAGAAAACACACTCTTGAATGTATGCAATCTACTCATACATGGTTTTTATTAATTATACAGAGATAATGATACTGTAAACATGGCAAAGAGCAAAAACACTGATAAATTTGGGGAAATGGTACATGGGAGTCTTTGGTACTATTCTTGTAATTTTCTGGAACTTTAAAATTATTTCAAGTTAGTAAGTTAAAAAGAAACGTTTTTAATGACTTCCCACTGCTCTCTAAGTAAAACCCAGTCTTTGCCATGGCCTTTCATATTCTAGCCCATGCCTACCTCTCCTGAGCCAACGACCTGGCCTCACCCTCCCTAGAGCACTAAACTCCAGCCACTCTGCCGCCTGTTAGTTCCTCTCATGTGCCAAGCTTCTAGGCACTTGCTTTTCCTACATCTGAAACATTCTTCATGCAGCTGGCTCCATGTCTTCCTTCAAAACAGACAATAGGAGAAAACGCAAAAACAATGCTTAAAAAGCTAGTTACTGAAATTAAAAATGGGGCTACATTTTGATATCCACAACCACACACTGGTCTTTGTGCACTTAAATCAGTATTTATCTTGGACTTGCTCTTGCTCTTCTTTATTTGATGGTCTTAAGGGATGAATGCATTTGCCCTCAGTGATAAGGAAAAAAATCAATATAAATTACAAAATCTCAGCCTTTAGGATACACGTCTTTAAGTCCTTAAACTTAACTCTCCCTCCAAATAAACTATATACTATTATACAAATAGATGAACAAATACAAACACAGAGCGCATAACTTTAATCTACTCAGGGTAAAATCATCCATTACTGTTGGCCTAATTGCCCACTTCAGAGCACACCATCTGCCACAAACATTTAATATTCCCTTATTTCAGAAAGTACAGCTTGATGTTTACCAGACCAAACCTTCCCACAAATAAAAGATTCTTAACATTTGATATTTGTGCATGTCAGCCACTGTCTGGCACATCAGAAAAATACACGAATTCTGGAACAAGCAGTTACTGCTCATGAATTCACAGCTACTTCCTCACTTTAGCTGAGGGAAGAGAGATCTTTAAAAGATTGCCGTAATATGAATATGCAGAGAAAAAATTAAAAGCAAAAGCACATGATAAAATTCCAGGGGAAAAATGGCATCTTGCAAAGCAAATAAGAAAATGAGCCTCTAATAATTTACAACCCATGAAAATTTATTTATTCTTCCCTGCAACCAAAACACTAGCGAAATATTGATTCTCTGCCCACTTCCTGCACGATCAATATTACAAAATGTTTAAATAGGCCCAGCGCCATGGCTCACACCTGTAATCCCAGCACTTTGGGAGGCCAAAGCAGGTGGATCGCTTGAGCTCAGGAGTTCAAGACCAGCCTGGACAACCCTGCCTCTACAAAAAATTAGCAGGGTGTAGTGTCACACCTGTAGTCCCAGCTACTGGGGGAGCTGAGGTGGGAGGAAAGCTTGAGCCTGGGAGGCAAAGGTTGCAGTGAGCCAAGACTGCACCACTGCACTCCAGCCTGGGTGACAGAGTGAGACCCTGTCTTAGAAAAAAAAAAAAAAAAATGTTTAAATAACTTAAATATAAGTGTGTTACACAAAAGAGGGGTTCTAGCTAAACAAAAGAAAATTCAGACCAAATAAAAAAGGGAGAAAAAAAGAAAGTCTGAACTAAAGGATACTACATAGTTGTTTAAAAAAAATGTTAATTAGTATAACTAGAAAGGGGCTTCTGAAATTCTTGAAAATAGTAACTGCATCAGAGGTCACAAACTTGTTGGTCACTGATTGCATCTTGTGAGCAGATGTGTTTTGTCTACCTACCCTACATTTTGAAAAGTTTGAATTGGTTGTCAGCATTCAGTCAGGAGATTTCACATAAAAACTTTATTTATATTGAAAGATCTGAACGTGTGGCAACAATGAAGTCCCATTGTTTCATGGCAACAATTGGCCAGCAGTTCTCCACCCTCACCTGCACACTGGAAATCACATGGGAAGCTTTTAAAAAAATACCAACACCTAAGACCAACCCTTCAGTCATTCTGGGTAAAGCCCAGTCATCTATACATTTTAAAGCTCCCAAGAGGGCTCTAATGTGCACCCAGAGTTGAGACTCATGGGTCTAGAGTTTTATACTTGGCATATGCTCCTTAGCTA
The DNA here is from genome assembly GCF_028885655.2 of Pongo abelii. Taxonomy (NCBI): domain Eukaryota; kingdom Metazoa; phylum Chordata; class Mammalia; order Primates; family Hominidae; genus Pongo; species Pongo abelii. The sequence goes on from NC_071998.2 coordinate 37,420,959, forward strand.
ATCACAGTAGCCAAATGTACTGCACTATGCTTCCAGTTACAAAGGTAACTGAGAGGTGCAGCCTTATTTAAATATCTATGCCTAATCTTGTTTAAGCCACAAAGCTAAAGAAAAGACTGCTTAGAAAGGAGGGTCCAGTTAAGCAACATGAGCTGTATTAACTACACATGATTCTAATCCAGTGTTTCTCAAAGCCTGGTCAGTAAACCACCTCCATTCAAATCCCGTGTTAAAAATGCAGAAGTCTGGGCCATGTTCCAAACATTAAAAACTCCAAAGATGAGCTCCTTATGCACAGTAAACAAATGTCAGTTTCTAAGAGGATGTTCAAGATTCTCTTCCCCTCCTCCTCCCACAACCACCCACCCACCTTCTGACCATGAAGAACACTAACATGTGTTGGGGCCATGGAACTTTTTCATTGAACAAATCCATGATCTCTTACATTTTCTCTCTAGCATCCAAAGTTGGCTTGCTCTCTTTGGACTGCTTTTCCTTTACAGTAACTCTTTGCTTCTGCTCTTGGCCTCTCTATTGTCCATGACTGACACATGTAAGACAAACTTGGTGCCTTGGTACTTAGGAAGATACATACTTCTTGCCACCCAAATAGACAGAGAAAAGGAGGCATAGGTAAGCCACCCAAGATCCCCTCTAGTCTACCTCAAAGGGGACCTTGCAGCTCACGTATGGTACCATCAAGCTCCCAGATACTGAAGCAATAGTTCTCATGCGTAATCCACAAATGACATATTTCCATATCACTGAGCAAATGGATAACATGCTGATTTCTGAGCCTCACACAAAACCCACTGAATGAATAAGAATCTCTGGCAAGTGGGATTCAGAAGCTGTACTTTTAACACGCTGCCCCAGTGGTTCTTATGCAAGACAAGTTTGAGAACCACTAAGCTCTAGGTACAATAAAAAGAATACCATCTCTAGAGCTCCTTCATAAAATTCAGAGGGGCTAAGGGAAACCACTGCCTAACATTCTTTGTTCTCATATCTCTTCTTTTCTGTCCACTCCCATACTGGTACAACTTATTTGGTTCAGCACAGACCATTTAAGATGACCAAGTATTCTGTTGTACTGTGATTCAAATTAATCAGCTATTAGGAGAAAAAGAAGTAAGAAATACTTAAGCCCCAACTGAATACTGGCACAGTGCTTAATACCATAAAAACACAGATTAGCTGCATGCTCAGAAAGCTTACACTTATTTGCCATACTCCTTCTATTTTAAATTAATCCTACAGAATAACCAGAAAACACCTCTCAGTGGAGTTCTAAGTTTCTCATATCCCTTTTATGCTTTCATACACAGCTCACCAGTTGCCTCTCTAAGGCTGGATGATATTGCTAACCAACATGTGGCAAAGAAGGCTCTAAAACAGCATGACAATTTTATGCTTGACTCAGGTAATCATAGCTCTCTCGAGGGGAATATGCTCTTCAGGCTCACCTCTCCTCTGTTTCTGCCATCCACAATGCCCCTTGGAGGAACTTAAGGCTCTTATACACTCAATTACTCTCTACTGATTTATAGTGCCAAACGACCATTCACATAAGGGCTCTCCGTAAACATTACCAGATTATGCCAACTCAGGTGATTGATTCCGGACCTCTTAATGTGCCACATATCTAAAGACAAGCCTATGTATCCAATTCTTTTCAGCTTCTCAAACTAGGCTTCCTATTCACACCTTGCACCAATTGCCTTTTGAAACAAGACTGAAGTTAAAAGAACCAACTACAGGAAAAAATGAATTAACAGGTCAAACATTACAGATAATTAAAGGTCTAACAATTGCACACAGTGAAGACAATCAGGATTAAAATGAGAGTAACCCAAATTCTCTGCATTACAGAAAACTTCTTTTTACCATCATCTAAACTGATGCTTCTTATACTTTAAGGTGCCTATAAATTACGTAGAAAATCTTTCTAAAATGCAGTTCTGACTGTGGCACTCTGAGATGGAGTCCAAGGTTCTGCATTCTTCACAGGTATGCTGATGCGGCGGTAGCTCTGCTACTCAACAGTGTGGTAGGGCAACATCAGCATCAGCATCACCTGGGAGCCTGTTAGACAAGAATCTTGAGCCCATACTAGACTAAGGAAAAAGATTCTGCACTTCAACAAGGTCCCCAAGTAATTAGGATGCACATTTTAGAGCAGCTGACACACCACTTTGTACTCACTGTGAATGACAATCACCTAGGACACTTTTAAAACCACTAGGCCTCATGGCAGAGATTCTGATTCATTTTGTCTAGGGTATTTGATCGTTCCCATGTTTGTCTCTTTTTAAGCACAGCCAGGTGGTTCTAATGAGCACCAATGTTGGGAACCATTGAACTAAAAATACTTCCCTGAGAGGGGAGAAAATATGGAGTGACTGCTAATTGGTAAGGAATTTCTTTGGAGATGAGGAAGATGTTCTAAGATTGATTATGGTGATGGTGGCATAACTCTGTGAATGGAGTAAGTCACTGAATCATATATTTTAAATTGGTCAGTCATATGTGAATTGTATCTCCATAAAACTGTTACATAAAAATTTCAATTAAAAACTTCAATAGCTTCCCTATTTAGAAATAAATAAGCCCATCTTAACAACAACTAAATTGAATTATTTTCTATCCTGAACTCTGGCCCAAGAGTTTGAATTTCTTCTTAAAAAGGAGGAAATGCAGATGTTTATCCAGAAATATTAAAATGTGCTCATTTACTCTGCAGGTTCAATTCTAGTCAAGGCAATGGATAAAGAATAAACCCTTACATCACAAAGGACACCACTATGTTAAAAAAAGAAAAGCATATTTACCAATTTGGAAAGCTTTACTCTGCACACCTCAAGTTTTCATAGTATTTTCAAATACATAATTTTCCTTTTGCTTCCCTTATTTAAAAATAAATTAGTTAATTCATTGTACCACATTCTTCCAACTTGTATGTTTGAAGATATTCACAAAATATGTTAAGAAAAAATATAAAATGCAAATATGACCTTGTTAAAAAATGCCTTAAGAAACAATAATGTATTCATAAAAATAAGAGATCACAAATAGCACTAAAAATTACACGAAAGATCATGGTATATGAGATACGTGACGACACAGACCAACCCATATACAGTATATGAGATACTGTTTACTTATTATCAGAAAGAAAGCACTATAAATACAGGTAAGTAATAGGCACTCCTCTGTATTTTGGAGAGAGACTCTCTCGCACTTCTGATACCTGTGGTGTCAAATACTGAAGACTACAGGTGCTGTAAGACCAATCCAGTGGTGGCTCACAGCAAAAGTACCTGATTTCCTTTCCCTGTTTGATCACCATAGCCCATGTAAGCCATCTTTCCCACATGAATCAATGCCCTTCTTTATGGTTCCATGCTGTCATTCTTTTGAAGCAGACACATTCTGAATGCCTCACTGAACAGAGTTCCTAGGGCAACGTACACTGATTACATGTATCTTCTGAGTCCTCTGCTAACTCAGAGCCCCTCTCTTAAGAGATGGCTTCCTGGGTCCTTCAAGGCAATAGGTAAGGTCACCTTCACAAGGGAGTATGATTCCCTCCCTTGACCACAACTCCCCCAGAAAATCCAATGCATTGTAGTATTATTGCTACTGTGTGTATTTTATTTTTTTAAAACAATTCTACCTTATTACATTCTACAGATGACAAAGAAAAGGCAAATCAACACTCCTAACTACTGACCTTGGCCTAAGTCACTTGGAAATAGCAGTCTCTTATTGCTTTTTATAGTAAGGCAGATTACCATCCTGCCTAACCTAAATCGCCCCTGCTTTAAATATCTTTGTTCAATTAAGTCTTCCATTTTCATAATACTGTGAAGATGGTTATGTATTCTAGAGCAAACAGAATAATCTGAGTTTTAGGTAAAAGATTTCAATTCCAAATTAGCAACCCTGAAACCCACATTGGTGATACTCATCATGTTGTCAACTCTATCTCAATCCTCTGAGTCTTCGAAACGCTAACTTCCTGAGAGGTCAACACCCACAATCACTGTGTGCATATCCTGCTGAATTAAATAACTAATTCTTAATGGACTATCATGTCACAGTTAATAATTTCATTAAAAATTCATATTTGTTTAAAAAAAACAGAAAAAAGGCTTACCTAATGGTATATACCCTCTGAATATTCTTTTCCCCACCTTGTCCTTCCTTAAGAGCTTGCATTTGTAGTAATTTCATAATGGCTTTTATCAAGCCATGTGTATTTCTGTAAAGAAATATAGCATGTTAAATGTTATAGATAAAAAGTGAATATTCTAATCAGGTGCTTAATCCTATCATTTTAAAATAATTTTAATACTTGTCACCCACATTAAACAATAGCCACCCACAGGCACTCAACTCATTCTACAGTACAGCCCAAATCCATCCAACACATTTAAAGGAGAAGAAATAGAGTCAAAGAATCAAACCACCAACTTATCAATCATCTGCCTACACATTCTTGGGGGAAAATCAATCAGGAAAAAACAAACATTAGCCCACATAATTTCAAGCAGTGACCACATTGGTTGCCCACACCGAATGACCAAATATTTCATTTATAAATATTAGCAGACCATGAAAAATAACCAAATATATGAAATGGATCAGCCACTCTAAAAAGTGGGCCAGGGAAGCAATCAAAGCAAATAACCCCCATCAAAATGGAGCTAATAGAAAGGGAATAGCAATTTAAATTTTTTCCTTATTTTTGTAAGAGATAAGAGGATAAACATATCAGAAAGAAAAATAGGCTGCCTTTCTTAAATAAAGATCTCCCTGGAAAATAGAAAGAAAATATTAGAAACAAAAAACTCACTATTTGTTAAATTTAAAAAGTAATTTTTTTTTTTTTAGATGAAGTTTCACTCTTGTTGCCCAGCCTGTAGTGCAATGGCACGATCTCGGCTCACTGCAACCTCCATCTCCTAGGTTCAACTGATTCTCCTGCCTCAACCTCCCAAGTAGCTGGGATTACAAGCATGTGCCACTACACCTGGCTAATTTTGTATTTTTAGTAGAGACAAGGTTTCACCATGTTGGTCAGGCTGGTCTCAAACTCCTGACCTTAGGTGACCTGCCTGCCTCAGCCTCCCAAAGTGCTGGGATTACAGGTGTGAGCCACTGTGCCCAGCCAAAAAGTAATTATTGTTTAATTATGCTTGTTAACATTTATTGAGCATTACCATAAGCTAAGCACTCTTCTAAGTTCTTGTATTATATCATTTACTTCAGAACATAGTTGATTAGAAATCAATGTTAACTTTATTTTTGGGTTAGAACACTACTTGGACTTAATTAGGTATCATTTGTGGCATTTATGTGGGATGTTACTGAGTGTATTTTTTTATGGCATTTAAAGTTTTCCAAGTGACAAAAGGTTTGGCCACTTAGTAGACCTGCACAGTCCAATATAGTAACAGCCACATGTGGCTACTGAGCCCTAGTAATATGGTTAGTCCAAATTCAGATGTCCTGTAAGTACAAAATACATGCTAGATTTAAAAGACTTTGGGACACAAAAAAAAGAATATTAAATACCATGTATAATTTTTTATATTGATTACATGTTGAAATAATATTTTTGATATATTGGGTTACACAAAATATATTATTAAAATTAATATAATCTATTTCTGGTTTTCTAATGTGGCTACTGGAAAATTCTGAATTACATATGTGGCTTGCATTTGTGGCTAAGATTATATTTCTATTTCACAGCACTGCTGTAGACACTCAAATAGTTTAGTGCCTAAATGGATTCTTTGGGGAGTATTGAGGTTTCTCTTGCAGCTGAAGCATTTTTCACAACCTACAATGGTATATTTTCTCTTCCATATGGATCCTCTTAGGACCATGCAGTATAACTCATGGATGAATCTTTCATGACATATGTCACATGTGTAGTTTCTCTCCTGTGTGGATCCTTTGGTGAACACAGAGGTCCCAACACTTCATGAAGCCTTTTCCATAAAGATTCTCTCTCCTGTGTGTGTTCTCCAATGGATGCCAAATCGAGATTTGGCTTGCTCACATGCTACACATTGGTACTGTGTCAATTCTATGGTACTTTGGCCCACAAAATGGCCAGTGAATCCCACTGTAACTCAGTGAAAATTAAAATGGAAATCCTTTTGTAAACTAGAATGAAGTGTAATTGCCTCAAGAAGGTCTGACTGCATGGCATCTCCTTGAGGACCTCCTTGGGTAACCAAGGTATTGCCTTGTCTTCTTCCTTTGGAACTGTTCACATTCTTCTGAGAAACTTGTCTATTCTCACTGAATTTCTAGACTCCTCTTATGCCAGAGCTTAGAAAAAGATACCTCAACATCCAAACTTTTAAAATAAACTCCTTCTTTGCAAGTCTTCACACCATTTACTTTTTCAGAATCAGAACTTTTTGTAACTGAGAACTCTGGACTATAAGGACTGGTATCTCCCAGTATATCCTCCAGTTCTTCACAACTCTTCACAACACCTTCCTTTACAAAGACCTGGAGATCCCTCAACATAACTGCTCTATCACCAATTTATCAAGAACCTATACCTAGGTATAAATGTCTGGACTCAGTCACAGGGCAGAGTTCACACAGCCTCCTCTGAAGTTCTATGGGATCTGACTCCTCCAAACATGTGAATTTTGTAAGCTAACTTACCAGGTCTCAGGGATGCAGTCCTGCAGCTCTGACCCAGGCCTGTGCCTAGATATTAAATGATACCATGAAATATACAATCTCATCATCACTAATTGGGTGAGCCATTCTGAGAATCCAGTATCTGACTAAAGCCTATCATAGGGAGTCTACTTTGGTCTGTCCTGGAGAAAGAGTCACTACATGTCTAGAAGCATTCTTATCTTCTAGCCTTCAATGTCTACACAACTGAAAATCAGCTTTCAAGTCTTATTTAAGCTATTTATATACCACTGAAGAAAGGCCATGCTTCACCTAGTAACCTCGTAAGACCGCACTCTGAGCCTAATGATTAGTTGAAATGACCAGTGTTGATTGAATTTCTGACTGAATTTCTTCCAAAAAATACGAATTCATTAAATAATCCTTTTTTGCAAGTGAAACTATATTGGTTTTCCTTAATTATTTATTTTTCATATGACTAGAGTTCTAGAGATAACAGATAACAGATCTATGGTTTTTATGGTCTCCTACCTTTTTATGAAAGCAGTGGAATCCAAGAGGAAAGAATAGACATCACATTTACTTTTAATTCCAAGGGATTCACAAAACCACCAATGCTGATAAATGAACTCCAATTTTTTAAACTTTAAGTTAGGTCTCACTTGCTCTTATCTGTGGATCCAGATTTTATTGTGTAGATAACTGAGTCTATGCTGTATTTTCAGCAAGAGTGTAGCATGAGTAGATTATAATTTTTGAAAGATGATGGCATCAATCAAATTACATATAGAGGCATTCAAATGGTTATACATTTGCCTTAAATTTAATTGAAACTATCCCCCTCAAACCACTTGAAATAGATATTACTTATATTAATAAATATTATGTTTAATAAATATTATGACTTACATATTTCAAATGGGTTGAGAGGGATACTTTCAGGTTAATATTTATTTAAACCCCTACTTAAATCTGAATTAACTAGGGAATCTTAGACAAGTCACTTAATGCCTAGGGATCTCAACACCCTCGTCTTCATAACTGAAAATCATAAGCCCATCTCTTATGTTGTTTTAAAAAATAAAGAATAGTATGTCAGTAAATTACATGCTTTTTCAAAAAGCTGGGATAATTCAAAACTTATACTATAACATAAAGATAATAATGTTCTTCCCTCTTTACAGATGACGCTGCGTAAGCACAGGCATCAGAGTTAATGAATGCTGAAGCCTGGAATTTGCCTAAAACTAGCTACAAACTCACCCTAACTCCTAAAAATCTCTAGTATTTTCCATCTCTTAGCTCAAAATCTGCTTTTCTTGTTTTCAAGCCTTTGTTATTCTGGATCTGAGATCTACTCCTGCAAAATGAAAATTATTGTTGAATTCTGTATGATTTCATAAAGAGGTTACAGTAATTTGAATCATGCTAAAACTCAAAATAGTGAATTAGAAGAAAACATAACCACTGGAGAAGCAAAAGTCAAAGAAAATTTCACTGCACTTATGTCTTCAAACTGAAAAAGCTTCCAAGTACTAAGCAAGATTTCTGAAATAAAATAATTGCTGACATTTCTCAAAGGATAAAAAAAATCCTATGACCTCTTGAATTTTATAAAACAAAAAAATTTATAAAATAAAAACAACTAGGCTTGCATGATTTCTAATTTGGCATCAGCATTCTTGTCTACAAACAACAAAACTGAATGAAGCAATGCATGTGGAGTTATAAGAGAAAGGCTTATAAAACTCAGTAAGTCCAAACACCTCCCCCAAAGAAGTGAGTAAAATATGAGAAAAGAAATATTTTCACACATAAAACTCTGAAAATTTTTCTTAAAGAGGTTCTCCAGTTAAATTAGAATGCATGATTGCACAGCCTTGTAACTATACTGAAAACACTGAATTATATACTTTGAAACAGTGATTTTATAATATTTAAATTATATCTCAATAAGCTGTTTTTTTTTTTAAGATAAAAAAATTGAAGAGGCCAGGCACAGTAGCTCGTGCCTGTAACCTCAGCTACTCTGGTGGCTGGAAGCCAGAAGATCACTGGAGGTCAGGAGTTTGAGACCAGCCTGAGCAATATAGAGAGATCCCGTTTCAAAAAAAAAACCTTAAAAAATAAGCCAAGCATGATGGCACACACTTGTAGTCCTAGCTACTCAGGAGGCTGAGGCAGGAGGATCACTTGAGCCCGGGAGTTTGAGATTACAGTGAGCTATGATCTCACCACAGCACTCAAACCTGGATGACAGAAAGGCATGTCTCAGGGAAGGAAAAGAGAAGGAAAAGAGGAGGGGAGGGGAAGGGAGGGGAGGGGAGGGGAAGGGAGGGGAGGGGAGGGGAAGGGAGGGGAGGGGAGGGAGGCGGAAGGAAGGAAGGAAGGAAGGATTGAAGAAATAAAAAGTATGTAGACTACAAGTAACTTTGGTATGCATGAATATCAGAACATACAATTATTTTTCAAATGTGACTATAAAGATTAAAGCAATTGCTTTGAAAGAATTTATGGAGAAAAAATATAAAAAATAACAGAAAGAAAAATCTGTAACTAAAATTCCAGATAGTTTCAGCAAAGTTGGTAGGGAAAGTTTTTAGCAGAGGGAAAACAAAGTTAAGAGAGAGTCTAAGATAAAATGTTTACAGCATACATGCCCACAAAAGAAGAAAAGCAACAAAATAAAGCAGATCATAAAATAGTAAAATGAGCAGAGAATAGAGATATACAAATCACAGAAGAATAAGATTCATAATACTCAGTGTTAAAGAGTAGGTGGGGGAAATAAGCACTTTCATGTTGATATGTTGGTTCAGCCTTTGTGCAGAGCAAATTGACAGTATCTATGAAAATTTTAAATGAACATACCCCTTTTCCCATAAATTCTGCTTCTATGACCCCATCCTATAGACATACCCTTACCTACACTCAAAAGAAGATATTCCTATAATCCCAGCACTTTGGGAGGCCCAAGGTGGGCGGATCGCTTGAGCCCAGGAATTTGAGACCATCCTGGGCAAAACCCCATCTCTGCAAAAAATACAAAAATTGGCCAAGGGTGGTGGCATGAGCCTGTAGTCCCAGCTACTTGGGGGACTGAGTTGGGAGCATCACTTGAGCCCAGGAGGTTGGGGCTGCAGTGAGCCATGATCACGCCACTGTACTCCAGCCTGGGTGACAAAGTGAGATCATCTCAAAAAAAAAAAAAAAAAAGACAATATTATACTGTACGTGTTATCTTTTAAAGAGGAAGAGAAAAAAATACATGTTTGTCATTAGGAAAATGACTAAAATGTGACTCCTCTTAAAGAGAATACTCTACAGCTGTTAATAAGGTTGCAAACAGATTTATGCACGTGACATGGAAAAATTACCATCACATATGTGGAAAAATGCAAGTTTAAAAACAAAATACGTGTGAACGGAATATTCAATTCTAAAACACTTGACATATGTGCATATAAATGTTTTTTATAGGTCTAGGAATGGGATTTCCATGTCACTGGGGTTAGTTGGTTCCTAATTCCATGTACCTGGATCTGACTTCAGATTACCCTGGCTTTCTCTATATCCTAGCAGAAACCAAGACCAAGATTTGAAGGAAACTTTAAGACTCCCTATTAGGCCTGAGTCTTTCCAGTCCTGCCATTTCCTACTTTTCACCAGGGCTCAATAACAAAAGTGAATTTTAAGAAAAGAAAAAGAAGATGACAAAAAGTAGTTTCACCACTGACTTCCATTACCTACAATTTCCACTGTTTGCAAAACTTTTATTTTGTATTAGTTAAAAAATATTTATAATCTCCAAGTGTGAAAAAGACTTTTTTTTTTTTTTTTTTTTTTTTTTTTGAGACAGGGTCTTGCTCTGTCACCCAGGCTGGAGCACAGTGGTGCAATCATAGCTCACTATAGCTCACTGCAGCCTCGACCTCTCGGGCTCAAGAGATGCTCAAACCTAAGCCTCCCAAGTACCTGGAGCTATAGGTGTGCATCACCATACCTGGCTAATTTTTTATTTTTTGTAAAGACAGAGTCTCACTATGTTGCCTAGGCTGGTCTCAAACTCCTGGCCTCAAGCAATCCTTCTGCCTTGGCCTCTCAAAATGCTAGAATTACAGGCATGAGCCACTGTGCATGGCCCAGTGAGGAAGGACTTCCTGAACACAAATGAAAAATTAAACCTGATCTCCTGGATAGACAGTATGAGGAGAAATTGCAATAAACAATGAAATAACCACGGTGTCTTCTGCTTAGGACCTGTATTCAGTCACAGTTTAGCACAGACACAAAAACATGTCATTTAATTTGAAAAAGCAGATTTCTGAGGAACATTTTTAGGGACTGGAATTAGACTTTAGACAAGTAGACTGTATGAGTTTGAGGTACACAGGTACCTGGAAGAGTTAATTAACAAATCAAGGTAAAGACTTTAATCAGGGCAAAAAAGAGCTGATTAGATATTATGCCTAACTTATTCATAGTATAATGTGTTCAGGGGATATCAACAAAAAAAGGCATATCCAGCTGCCTACTAGACATTTCCACTTCAGCATCTGAATTGTGCCTCATATTCAACACATCCAAAATTGAACCCATGCTCTCCCCCCACACACCTGGTCTTCTAATGTTCTCTATCTAAATGTAGAGAAAGCCAGAAATCAAGGAGTCACCTTTGACATATCCCTTTCAGTCATCTACATATTCAATACACCACGAATGCTTCATCCCTTAAATTTCTCACAAATCCCTCTACTTCCCCCATCTCTAGTGCAAGCAACCATCACCTCTCACTCGACTACAGCAACAGCCACCTAATCTCTGTGTATCCCATCTAGGTGCCTACCCCAAACCCAATACTTTCAATTTTAATCTTCATACTGCATACCAAATGGCCTTTTGTGGAATCACTAACACCCACTAGATAAAACACTTCAGTACATTCCTTCTCCACCCAGGATAAAGACCCAAATCATCAAGATTGTCAATCATGCCCTGCACTGTCTGACTCCCACCTACCTTCCCAGCTTCATTTCATACCACTCTCCCCTCACTCTTAGCATTCTTTCAGGCCATCTTAACAGCCAATCTCCTTCCCACAGCAGGAACTTGGCACATACTATTTCCTGTAACTGGAAAGTTTTACCAACTCCTGTTTGCCTAGACAACTTTTATTCACTCCTTAGTCTCATCTTAGGTGTCACTTCCTCAGGAAAGCCTTCTTCTACCACCATGACTAAGTCAAATCTTCATATTAAAGGCATTCCCAACACAGTATACTTTGAATGTAGTTTCTATAACTAGGCAATTATGGCAATCTCTCCATTGAAACCAAAAGCATCATGAGTGCAATAACTACGCCTGCATTCCTCACCATGGTATCACAGCACCTAGCACAGAAATACAAGAGACAATAAATATACTCAGGAGAGCACTAGGGAAGAGTTAATGCATGCTGGGCTTAATACCTAGGTGATGGGTTGATAGGTGCAGCAAACCACCATGGCACATGTTTACCTATGTAACACACCTGCACATCCTGCACATGTATCCCAGAACTTTAAAAAAATAAAATAATAAATAAATATACTCAATAAATATGTTTAATTGGCTAGGTGTACTGGCTCACACCTGTAATCCCAGCACTTTGGGAGGCTGAGGCGGGCAGATCACCTGAGGTTGGGAGTTCGAGACTAGCCTGACCAACATGGAGAAACCCCGTCTCTACTAAAAATACAAAATTAGCCAGGGGTGGTGGCACATGCCTGTAGTCCCAGCAACCTGGGAGGCTGAGGCAGGAGAATCGCTTGAATCCAGGAGGCAGAGGTGGTGAGCCAAGATCACACCAATGCACTCCAGCCTGGGCAACAAGAACGAAACTCCGTCTCAAAAAAATACATATATATATATGTTTAATTAATAGATGGATGGATGGATACAGCTCAGGTACTACCTTGCTTGGCTCCAAAGGTAACCTCTGAAGGTATTTCTAGTTCTATATTTACACGACTTTATAGATGCACACTGAAATTCATGTATCTGATCTCTAATATCAAAATTCATTATTTAGTTTTTTACAAAATAATATGAATGCTATTACTGGTTGTGTTTCTAAAAGGCCTTTCATTTAAGGGATCACACATTTAGCAAATAGGATAACTGTAAATACTGGGAAGATGAAATTCATGTAATATCCTTATATTATCAAGCAATGAATTCTATTAGGAAATGAAGTACTTTGTTGTTGTTGTTGTTGTTGTTTTGGAGATGAAGTCTCGCTGTGTCACCCAGGCTGGAGTGCAGTGGCACGATCTTGGTTCACTGCAACCTCCACCTCCTGTGTTCAAGAGATTCTCCTGACTCAGCCTTCCGAGTAGGAGGGATTACAGGCACGCACCACCATGCCCAGCTAATTTTTTTTTGTATTTTTAGTAGAGATGGGGTTTTGCCATGTTGGCCAGGCTGGTCTTAAACTCCTGGCCTCAGCCTGCCGAAGTGCTGGGATTACAGGCATGAGCCACTGCGCTCAGCCAGAAATGAAAGTAGTTTTTTTGTTGTTATGGTTTTTTTTTTCATTTAACTTATCTTAATCTACATTCCTACAACATTAAAACCAACTTAAGATTCCTGATGGAATAACAAAAGTAAGAGAGAAATATTCAGATGTATGCAGAGATTTAACTGCTATGAAGATTGCCCATGACATAGCTAAATCTATCACCCTGTAAATTAATTCCTAAGAGATTCTTAGGAATATTAGATGGTTCCTATGACTTAATATAAGACCGGGGCAAGAAGTCCTATTTGGAAGATGCTGTTTCTTTCACTCCCCTCCATCTTCACTCACTTGTTATATATGAAAATCACTGAATAGCAATAAGATTTTTGAAACTTTGTAAATTCCGCCCTCCTCTCTCAAGCTGCTTCTAAAGAGTGGATCCAAAAGCAGCCTTAAAAATAGAGGAGAAGAGGACTCAAATACATCAAGTATGTTTAAATCCATAAGCTCATTATAATTATTTTATAAGAAAATGTAACTGGTCACCACTGAAAGGATGCTTAAAAAAATCATTATTTTGGAATTTAGTAAATAAAAGAATTACATATATATCCTGCCTTTCCTATATAAATTATACCTCTGGGTGTAGATACAGGGAAGATTCTCTTTATAGAAGTATTTCAGGTAATAAGTGAAGAAAAAAAATCATAGAATTAGAATGTCACCATTGGAAATCCCTAATGAATTAATGGATCTAGTCACTGAGTATCAACAGCTGCTAACATCATCAAAAATGAAAACAATCAGATACTATGTCCTCCTGAGAAAAGAACACAATCCCACCTAAGAAAAAGTTTCCCCCACATTCCAAGGGTTGTTTTGAGAATTAAGTGGGGAATTTTAGGTAAAGCTCTAAAGCACAAGGCAGGGCACACAGTTTATATTCAAGAAAGGCTAGTTTTCTTCCTTAACCCTCTTCCCCTAGAAAACAAAGCAGTGGTTGTTTCTATTATTATTGCTGTTTAGAAAGATAATTTATAATTTAAAGAAAATATTCTGGGGGGTGGGGGAAGTCAACGCAGTATCCCACCATCACAATTAAACAATTATATTTGACACTGATTCTCCATTCACTCAATCTCTCCTCCTTCTATCCCTGTCCGAGCAACATAGATCTAGTACTAGTCACTTGTATTTAAGCACAATTATGTTTCAAAGCTAGAGCTGAACGGCTGAGAAATACCTATTTCCATGTGGCTCTCCTCCAAATTCAGTTCCAGTGCAGAGGACTCCTCAGGAATAGCATTCCAGTCTCCTCTCTGTTTTGGAAATTACCACACCCTCTGCATTCATATGGTTACTGTATAAGTGATCCTAGTACACATATGCTCACACAATGAAGTCACAGCGAGTAGAAAGTTAAATTGTGTCCCCCCAAAAGATACATCTAAATCCCAACCCCCAGTACCTATGAATGTGACCTTATATGGAAATAGGGTCTTTGTAGATATAATTAAATTAAGTATGTTGGGATGAGATCATCCTAGGTGGGTTGTAAATCCAATAACCGGTATCCTTATAGAGAAAGTACAGGGATACTGTATTGGAGACAAAGAGATATACAGATAAGTCAGCCATGAGCATACAGAGGCAGAGACTGAAGTTACAAGGCCACAAGGCAAAGAATGTCAAAGGTTTCCATCAACCACCAGAAGCTAGTAGAGAGGCATAGAACAGATTCCCCCACAGAGCCTCCAGAAGGAATCAATCCTGCTGACACCTTGGTTTTTGGCTGCAAGGCATCATGAAATCATTAAATAATAAATTTCTGTTGTCTTAAGCCATCAAGTTTATCATCTTGTGTTAGAGTAGCCCTAGAAAACTAACACTTGGCAGAGCTGACTGATCCAGCTCCAGGTACTACCACTAGAAATCTGTAATTGTGGCCAGGAAATTCCAATCTCAGTCTGGCTGCCTCATATATAAGAGATGTTAAGCCAGGGGCAGGTGGTGCCCTGTGATCTAGGAGGCAGAGAAAGTCTGCAGGAAGAAAGAAGAACAAAACACAGTTTATATCCCATTTGTTTCTGAGGCCTAGGTGCATATTTATTCTTGGGTCCTATGAGATACATACTCCTTTATCAAAAAAATTAATCCATTTTTGCTCACACTAGTTCAAGTGGATTTCTGTAACTGGTAGCCCAAAGAGACCTAATCCACAGAGGAAACTGCTGCCAAAAGTCTACAATAAAGATCAGCTGGAATAAGTCCCTTCTTGGGCAGGTGCCAGGAAAAGATGAATTTACTCAAGAACCCTTAAAGAGAGGAAAGGAAACTTCAAAACTAAGCCACAAGCACAGTAGCAAGAAACAATGCAAAAAGGTGCCACAATTTTCACTAGGCATAAGAGCCAAGACCCACACCTCATACAGATTGAGTATCCCTAATCAAAAAATCCAAAATCCTAAATGCTCCAAAATCCTAAATTTTGTAAGCATTGATGTGACACCACAAGTTGAAAATTCCACACCTGAAGCCATGTGACAGGCTACAGACAAAATACAGTTAAAACTTTGTTTCATGCACAAAGTTATTTAAAATATTGTACAAAATTACCTTCAGGCTATCTGTATAAGGTGTACAAGAAATATAAATGAATTTTGCGTTTAGACTTGGGTCTATCCAAGACATCTTTTTATATATATGCAAATATCCCAAAATCCAAAAAATATAAAATCTGAAACACTTCTGGTCCCAAGCATTTCAGACAGGGGATAGTTAGCCTATAATGAGAGGGATTATGGGTCAATTATGACATTGAAGATTCAAAAAAAAATTTTTTTTAATTTTTAGTCAAGCTCTACCAACTACACTAACTAGAAAACACTCAGGCAGATTGCTTTTTGCTAGGTTAATATGGCATGATTACTACTGTGTATATGAATAACATGTATCAGATTCCTTTTGTTTGGGAATTATTTCATTACAACACTAAACACTGCTCATGTATGCTGGGTCTCTTTTTCAAAGACTACAAATAATGCTTGATTCTTTGCTTTCAAAATATACCAAACATGAGGTACAAGAATGTACCCATATTTGACCAGGGGTAGAATTAAAAGGGTTTGGGTTGAAGGGAATGACATAACATCCCAAGAGGGATGCATCCCTAGGTGTCATGGGAACAAATGTGGCCAAGTCCCTTTTTAGCTGGAAAGGATTTCAGATCCCTGAACAAGATAATTCATCAGTCTTAAGCATAGTAAGTCATGAGCAAATAAGAGAATGATAAACACTAGAAAAATAATCAAATCATTGTCTAAATTCATTATAAAACTATATGAGAAAACTATAAAACTATATGAAAAAGATAAACAGAGACAAGGACAAAATAAACAGTTCTGAGAAATCCATGCTTAAATGAATGACAAAAAAAAAATGCTTCTTTAAAATAAAATCTAAGAGATGTAATGTTACTGAGCTTTTGCTTAACAAAGTTCTGTGCGCTCATTTGTCTTCCATGTACCAAAAACAGCCTGATTTCTTCTGAAGCATTTTTCCATTATAAAAGTAACATGTGTTCAGTAGCCACTGTTCTTAAATCACCTAGAAACATCTTAGCATAAATACATGACTCTACAATGGAAGACTTTGTGACAAAGCCTTCAACCAGATCAACTAACTTAAAAAGAAATAGGGCAGAATGTGCTAGATCAGAAAAGTGGCTGGAACCACTTTTCTGATTAGGAACTGAAAGTTGAGAGAAATTCTGGGATTTTCAAGGGAGAAAAAAAAAGGATTGGGGAACAAAAGGAAGGAGAACATCTACAAACAAGCTAATAAGCTTAAAAGGAATATTTAAAAGACAAGATGGGAAACAGACATGGATTACCAACTCTGTCACTCTCTAATAAGAGTTAAATAAACCATAATATCAATATAAATATAAACCTTGAAACCACATCAAATTCAGGTAGTAATGCTCTGACACCCCAGCTGCAGATTAAAATGTGCTGTCTTCCCTAAACCTTGGGGAAACCTCATAAAGCTATCCTTCTTTGGTTCTTCTTCTCCTGCCAAATAAAATAAAGAGAAAGAAGCTAAATAATACAGAAAAGGTTCAATAATGTAACAAGATATGAATACAGTTGCTAGCCATTTCCTACATAACAAAGCAATTAAGTTTCCCAAGGAACAGGGTCATCAATAAAAGAGAAGACCCTGAGAGACAAGAATTTTCTCCATAAATCATCCTAAATCTTAACTCCAAATGATTCTCAGAATCATTTTTAACCACTGAACCTTCATCAACCCATGATCAAAGACTCACTGAATCCAACAGCTTTACTTAGGACCCACTACAAGAATTTTTAACATCCTATGCTAAATTTCATTAAAAGGTAGACTTTAGAAGTCTCAGAAAATACACTTTAATACACTTTATATTCCCAAATACCTCGAATGCAGGTCCCTTCCCTGTCTGAAAGCACAAAAGGCATACAAATCAAGTGCTAGCCTAGTTTATCCAGAGTATAACCTTCTTACCAAGCACATTAAGACAAGAAATGGGGGAAGCAGTTGAGCTGAAATTACAGGCTGTCATGACACCTCAATATCAAAACTGAATACCTGGTTCTGCAGGAGAGCAAGATTTTTTATTCACAATCCTGTTACTAAGCAACTGTAACAATGGTTGCATGAGCCTTCTAGAAGCCAGCACAGTTAAGGGGAAAAAAATTCTAAGGAAAGAAAAATGGTTTGGGACTCTTTATTCCAGGATACAGTCAATGTAAGGACAAAAACAAACAAAGCCAAAAAAAATCTAAACTCAAAACAATTCCTGAAAGGTCTACAAAACTATATGCTACTATATATCTTTCACTTTATTTTCAGTTTCATTTCATTTCAAAATTCACATTCGACTGGTGATAACGATTTCCTTACTGTGTTTCTTCTGTGGTCCCCTTCTTTCCTTCACCCTCCCTAGGGAATAATTTTTTTTCAAATTTCCTTACTGATGAAAAGAACATTTTAGAGCTCTTAAATCCATTTCTTTGTTTACAGAAGCTATAAAAACTAGTTTACAATTGTTTCATGTTGCCTCAGCTTTGAACAGAGAACACTCTAGGACATGAAACTATTCCTTTGAAGAGAACAGTCTCTCAAGCACAGCCAGACCCTTTCCCAGCCACTCCCTGAAGTTTAGACAACCAGATCACTGCAAATGTCAAGTCTTTTTCAAAGTTAGACTATACAATGTAACCCGCTCTAAGCCACTGTTTCTCAAATTGTAGGCTTGGATTCAGGTGGGAGGGGGGCTTCCATACAATTTTATAGACTAGACTTACAAAGGACGAAGGAGCAAGTTATAAGGCTGGAAGAGATGGGTACATCTACTTTTCCTTCCATCTTTCTTTCACGCTTTCAAAATCTGCTCTAAATGCTGAAAAAACTCAATAAGCTACATTCTCTAAACATCTATTCTATAGAAGGCTGTTTCTCACTGTTGGCTTTTTCTATCCACCCCCCTCTCTCTTTCTCAGTTCCTGAAGGATAGTAGGCTAGAAGATAAATAGGCAAGATGGAAAGATAAAGTTTTAGAATTATTTTTCTAAAGCAAAGATAAGCAATCATGGTGTGTCTCAGTTCCCAAAGTGCCTTTAGATTCCAATAAACCTCTAATTAAAGAGAAGTCAGAGACAAGTAGAAATTTAAATAATGGAAACTGAAGACCCAAACTGTCTCACCCAAAGTCATTCCCTGCATTTTATTGATTGATTGAGTGACTGATTGATTGAGATGGAGTCTCACTCTGTTATCCAGGCTGGAGTGCAGTAATGCAATCTTGGCTCAGTGCTACCTCTGCTTCCAGGTTCAAGCAATTCTCCTGCCTCAGACTCCTGAGTAGCTGGGACTATAGGCATGTGTCACCAAGCCCAGCTAAATTTTTTTGTATTTTTAATAGAGACGGGGTTACACTTTGCTGGCCAAGCTGGTCTCCAACTCCTGACTCTCAAGCGATGCGCCGCCTCAGCCTCCCAAAGTGCTGGGATTACGGGCATGAGCCACCACGCCTGGCCCATTCTTGCCTGTAAGTCCCAAAGACACAGATGGTTTTCTGTCTCAGAAGATTCCCTGAGGTTCATTTTGGAGAAGGAGGAGGCTATTTGAGTCTCATGTTTTTAATTAGCTTGTTTCTTAAAATGGATTCTCATTTTGTTGGGTTTTTTTTTTTGTAAACATAAATGGTACAAACTATAGTCTTCGTAATCACTACACACCACAAAGTTCTGCTACTTGAAATAAAGCAAATGAAGAAAATTATGTTTTCTGACATAAAAATAATTATTATACCCACTGGCAACAATAAGGAAAACTTAGCACTTACATATTTTATGATCAAATTGATTCAAAAATTAAATTGGTTAGCTTCTGCATCTATTCTGTCTATATCTCCCTGTGGATGACAATTTAGACAACATGAACATTCTCAGATAAGAAATTTTGTTTAAAATGTCCAGCATCCTTCCACTGTTAAAACTCCTATATTTGCTTATTATAAAATTCAAGGCTTTCTTCCACATGTTGGCCAAATAGCCAAAGAACCTTAAAAATTTATGGCCACCTATATGTATAAGATTAATAACTGAAACACTATCTATTGTAAAAGACTAGAAATAATAGGAAATTGATAAATTATGGCTCATCCACACAATGGAATATTATGCGGCTAGAAAAAAATAGAAAGCTGTTTATGTATTTTATAGAATGAGCTCTGAAATGGTTTGGATGTTTGTCCCCTCCAAATCTTATGTTGACATATGATTCTAAATGTTGGAGATGAGGCCTGGTAGGGGGTGACTGAATCACGGGGGCAGATCCCTTATGAATGATTTACTACCATCCCCTTGGTGACAAGTGAGTTCTTGCTCAGTTAGTTCACATGAGATCTGGTTATTTAAAAGAATCTTGGACCTCCCCCTCTCTCTCCTGCTCCTGGCTCTTGCCATCTGACATGCCTGCTTCCTCTTTGCCTTCCACCATGACTGTAAGCTTCCTGAAGCCCTTGCCAGAAGCAGATACTGGCACCATGCTTCCTGTACAGTCTGTAGAACCGTAAGCCAAAATAAACCACTTTTCTTTATAAATTACCCAGCCTTAGGTATTTCTTTATAGCAATGCAAGAACAGCCTAATACAAGCTCCAGGATATATTTTTTCACTGAAAATGCAAGCTAAAGAATACTATGTAATAGGCTACTATTTCTGTTTGTTAAGGAAGGAAAATATACATGTAAATACACATACATACAAATTTTTTATTATATATTACATAGAATATAATAAGACCTACTAACAGTTTGTCTTCCACAGGGGGGGAAAAAAAAACACAGATACTGGGATAGGACAGAGGCTTGGCCTAAAATATCCAATGTGAATATATTATCTATTCAAAAAAACACATTTTTTTTCTCTTTTGAGACCGAGTCTCGCTCTGTCACCCAGGCTGGAGTGCGGTGGCGCAATTTCAGCTTCAGCTCACTGCAAGCTCCACCTCCCAGGTTCGAGTGATTCTCCTGCCTCAGCCTCCCGAGTAGCTGGGATTACAGGCATATGTCACCATGCCCGGCTAATTTTCGTATTTTTAGTAGAGATAGGGTTTCACCATGTTGGCCAGGCTGGTCTCGAACTCCTGACCTCAAGTGATCCGCCTGCCTCGGCCTCCCAAAGTGTTGGGATTCAGGCACGAGTCGCCGCACCTCACCCAAAAAACACATTTTTAAATTTAAAAATAACTAAGGTTACCCACAAATTATAATATGCAGAGATGACAGGATAATTCACTATCCGCAAAGCTTATACTTTACAATTTACAATAGAGATGAAGAATTAATACTGATGTGTGAATGATACCTCACACCAGCATAATTTTCTAAGATTATCTTCTAGAATTAAAGGTATAATCTAACCTGCTCTAATTACACCTTAAATACACAGAAGATACTACATTGGCCCCATGAGCTGCTGATACTTTCACTTTTGAATATAAATAGTACAACTACACAATGCAATTACATTTAACATTTGCAGATTTTTAAGGCATTTGAATACATGTGAGGCGGGGGGCAAAAAATACCATACCTGCATTTCACAAATAAAAAAGGTAAGGTAAAATCTAGGTGGCTTGCATAAGATTAACCAATAAATGAGAAAAAAAGAGACACATAAAAATCTTAACTTTTCAAAATTCTCCTCAAAACTACTTTTTTAATTGGTATACAATAGAACTATTCTAAAATTTTTGTGTTTATAAGTGTGTATGTGAATGTGTGTAGAAACAGAAAGAGAGAAAGTAGTAAGTTTTCAGTCATGATCAAACCTTCACTTATTCAGAAATATCTGGGCATCTACTAAGTGTCAAAGAGAGTGCCAGATACCAAAATACAGTTTTAAAAATAATACACATAGGCACATATTGTGAAACAACAAGTAGCGCAGCAGAAAAGTGGGAAGTGTCTGGACAGGAAAGAGGACATCTGAGCACAGCCTGAAAGGATAACAAAGATGATGTCAGACAGAGAAGGGGAAGGAGCATGCCATGCTGGTGTGGAACACACACAAGGGCTCAGAAAGACTGAAGAGTTGTGGATGTCTAGAGAAGAGGGTTCATGGGGGGAAACACAACTTGAACAGAAGGCTGGATCTAGTTTGGGAAGGGCTTTTCCTTTTGCAATCACAGACTGCAAAAGGAAAAGAAAAACCAAGCCAGGCATGCTGGCACACATCTGTAGTCCCAGCTACTTAGGAGGCTGAGGCGGGAGGACTACTTGAGCCCAGGAGTTTGAGGCTTCAGTGAGCTATAATAATGCCTGGGCAGTATAGCAAGACCCAGTCAGAAAGGAAACAGAGAAAGAAAGAGAGAGAGAGAGGGAGAAGAAGGAAGGAAAGAAGGAAGGAAGGAAGGAAGGGAGGGAGGGAGGGAGGGAGGGAGGGAGGGGAGGGAAAAGAGGGGAGGGGAGGGGAAGGGAGAGGGAGGGGAAGGCAGAAGAAGGGCAGGGGAGGGGAGGGGAGGGGGGAGGGAGGGGAGGGGAGGGGGGAGGGAGGGGAGGGGAGGGGAGGGCAGGGCAGGGCAGGGCAAAATTAAGACCAAGGTGCCAAGAAGACACCTTGGGGTGTTTTTAACCTAATCAACTTCAAGCCCAGGAATCTTTCCACAAATTTTTGTTGTTGTTGTTAAGATGGAATTTTGCTCTGTCACCCAGGCTGGAGTGCAGTGGTATAATCTCGACTCACTGCAACCTCCACCTCCTGGGTTCAAGCGATTCTCATGCCTTAGTCTCCTGAGTAGCTGGGATTACAGGCACGCGTCACCACACCCAGCTAATTTTTGTATTTTTAGTAGAGATGCAGTTTCATCATGTTGGACAGGCTGGTCTCGAACTCCTGACCTCAGGTGATCCGCCCGCCTCAGCCTCCTGAAGTGCTAGGATTACAGGCGTGACCCACTGCATCCAGCATCTTTCCACAAATTGATAATTACAGCTGTACTCCATCTCCACTGAAGGCAGGGAAAAAAATTAAGTACTCAGCCCAATGACACTATAATAAAGGTGAGTGAAAAACACTGGAAAAACAAATAGCTCCACAGAGGAGGAGGGAGGCTTGGTGAGAGGTGAGGGAAGGGGGCAAAAGCCCAAATGATTTGAAGTAGTCAAAAATTAGGACATATAGATCAAGACAATTTCTTGAAGCAAAGAGTAACAACTCTTTTTCAGGGAGTATTTTATAACAGAGGCTCACTGGTTCAAACATGGTCCTGTTTGACCATCTCTGAATGGAACCCTCTTATTCCTTATTATCCCATTACCTCAGTCTGTAAATGGACTAAATACGGTCATACCAAACAAATTCAAAGAACAAAACATTACTAACTTTGAAAAATCAGGGGGAAGACATCCCTAAATCACAAAATATTTGAGAAATAAATGCCATTATTTTCTAATACACTAATGCCAAGGCCTGGCCAAGTAATGCCACTACAATGTATAAACTATACCACTGTGGAAGAAGCATTGCTTATGGACAACCTTCTTTCTGCATTACATTTTTGCAATGTAACTCCTGACTGTAATGTAATTCCTGACTGTAATGCAGTCAGGAATTACATTTTTGAATTATAAACTATTTAGCTATTTTCTTCTTAAAAAGGGCAATGACAAATTTAAGTAGAGCCCCAAAACTTAAGTACCGCAAATGACCACAAATTCTGAAACTATAGGGTTTAAATTAGCATGATCTTTTCATATATGAAACAGCAACTCATGACATTTTAAGAGCAAGAAAAACAACTGGCAAGTAGGATGAATGCTGACTCTTAATAGGGATTTAGTGAATTTTTTTTCCTAAAAACTTAAATCATTAACTGACCAAACACTGAGGAAAAAGCACCTGGTTGATGGAATCAAGTTGAGTATCCCATTGAGAACATAGCTGAACTCTGCATGATCCTGAGCAACGAGTGCCACCAGACCTTCACAGCAGGCTGTTCGAACCACTACATTGTCACTGCAACACTTCTCCCACAGCAAGTTCAAAGCAGGAGTCTGAAACCAAACCAGTGATTAGAAGACAATTCTGATGAGCAGCAAACACACACACACACCTTCGGTCATTCATCAATGAGTAATTTGTTCACAGTAGGCTAGCTTTCCTTTATTAAGATGATGCTGTTGTCACTCTGTTCCTAGAATAAAATGAAGTCAATTTCCCAAGAGAGGTAATGGATGTGTTTTGATACAGCAACTCTCTCTCTCAACTGGTATCATGGCTATAAAACAAGGCTGGCTGCAGGCAGAGGTATAACCCGAGTTCAAGCAACACAATAAAGCTAAGACTTGGCTCTAGCATATTGCTCTAACCAACAATTTAACCAGACACTAATAGTATCAGTATATCAGTTAGTCTAAGTTGAACTCCAAATACTATTTATGCCATAAGCCTTCAATGACAATAACAGTTATTTTCAGAAGATATTCCTCCTCTCCTACTACCAACCTCTATCACCTACATGCACCTCACCACCACCCACAATGCCCCTGCCACAATTTCTTGAAGTCTAACGTGGGCCCAGATATAAAGGCCTGTCCAGATAGGACAGGCCACCAGCAAGCTGCTCATTCCATGGCAACCAAAAAAAAAAAAAAAAAAAAAAAAAAAAGCCTAGGAAAACTGTTTGCCCAAGAAAGAAACTGACTTTCCCCGCTCACACTGTGACTCTGTCTTCATTGATAGAAGAGCAAGAGAAGGACATATAAGTAAATACAAGTTTTCATTTTAGAATACCCTATCAAAGCAGGGGTTCTAGCTTTTATAACTTTCTCAGGAATCCAGGACCACCAAAATGGTTCACTGCTAACAATAAACCTATATGACTGTATTGTGGATAAAGTCCATTTAGACTTACACACAGTTGTATTAAAAAAAAAAAAGAACAAATAATGAGCAATTTTTCCTTTTTCCTGATGCAACTTATTAGGGAAATATATAATTTGGGAAAAATTAATATCCCGGCTCTCAAAGAATAACTGTTAATAAAAGAATGAAAATCAAGGCCAGGCACTGTGGCTCATGCCTGTAATCCCAACATTTTGGGAGGCCAAGACGGGTGGATCAACTGAGGTCAGAAGTTTGAGACCAGCCTGGCCAACATGGTGAAACCCTGTCTCTACCAAAAATACAAAAAACTGGCTGGGCGTGGTGGCACACACCTGTAGTCCCAGCTACTCGGTAGGCTGAGATATGAGAACTGCTTGAACCCAAGAGGCGGAGGTTGCAGTGAGCTGAGATCGCGCCACTGCACTCCAGGCTGGGCAACAGAGCCAGACTCTGTCTCAAAAAAAAAAAGAAAAGAAAATCAACATCATTTTGTACCCACTTTCCCTCTGTAGCTGGCTAAGAATCTTTTCTATCTTAGCATCCCACTATTAAAATAACAATACAGTTAACAATCACTACAGGAAGGAAATATTTATATTCCACTTTTCCTTTTATTCAGAAGGACGTTGTGTTCAGCTGTACTGACAATATCAAAGGGTTCTAAATGTCATCACTCTATTATTACACCGGAAAAACAAAACAAACGAATAAATAAACTGCTGCCTCAGGTAAGACTGTGTAAGCATTCATTTTTAGTAGAAGAGGAAACAGTTACAGGGATTTGACATTCAGTAAATCCTGGCAGTTTAAGTAAAATCACTAGATCTTCTCAAAGTACACAATGTGATTATAGGCAGGTTAGGATCAGAGTTCTCAGAAAACCTAATTTATATGACTGCATACAAACACCAGAAAAATGCCAATTAGTGAAGTGTGTCCTACACTTACTTCAACATGTCTGCAGAAGCAATAAAAAAATGTAACTTTGAGCAGCTAATCAAAAAGAATGTGAAACAAAGGAAATCAATTTATTTCTCTGTGAAAAAAAAAATCTTATTTCCATCACATATGTTCCCTACAGAGGACACCTGAGAACACCTCTCTTAAGAAGAGTTTCCCAACTAGCAGGACAAAATACACAACACTGATCAACCAAACCCCAAGTGGTGTATCTCAGTAAGCTGACATTGCTTCAACTCTGAGCATTCACCTGCTGTTTGTGTAAGATGGAATTTTTCAGCTTTGACTGTCAATGTATGACCTTTTCAAATAAGAACTCACAGCTGGGGCTGAGCTGAAACATGAGAAACCTACATCCAAACAGAGCCACTCTGTTCATTCTCCTAATTACCAAAATAATTCCCTCAGAGGTAACTCTATCAATTTTCTCTAAAGCATGCTTTCTCCCATTCCACCCATATTATTTTTCATTAATAGTCATAAGAATACTCATCTCCAGCCCATCCCTCCATGTCTCATTCCTAGAGTGTTTTAATAAATTTAAAACTTTTTTATTGCTATATATTAAAAAGGCAAACAAATAAACAAAAAAGGCAATGAAGTTCTCACAGTTCAAAAACATTTCTACTGTGATCTGAACTATCAAGGAAACAAGACAGGTGCATATGTGATCCAGCTAGTAGCAATCTTATCTGAAGAGAATTAAAGCATAAAGTTAAACACAGACCTGATTTGTAGATTGGTAAATCTTTTCTGAAAAACCATTCTCCTTTAGGACTGCAGCAATAAGATGACCCGCAGCCTTAAAAAGAAATAAAATTAATGAACACAGTCCCTTAGAAGTTCTTTCCAAATATCAATACTAGTTGATATGAGTATGCCAGGTAGTCAATTAGGATTAAGTAAAATTCCCATTAACTAAGTGTGTGCTATGTAGAAGGCATTGAATTAGGCACTCCACATGCACAATTTCTAATCTTCAGAATAGCCCTCAAGGTAGGCATATCTATCCCAGTTTACCAATAAGCAACTATAGTGCATAGAGGTTAAGAAAACTGCCAGATTTTTGGTTCAAATTGCTGTCAGTATCAGAAGATAACTTGAGATCGCTTACTCCACTAAAACATGAATGAGAAAGCCCATAGTTTTTAAAATCATCTTTGCACTGAAATGAAATCCATCATGCTTCATCACACCATTAACGAATATGAAGAAAACTCATCTTTATGACTGTAGCCCACACAGATATGAATCAATAGGGCTTCCCTCCACCACCACCCTTCTCCCTCCTCTAGGCCATATAATTTTAATTTCTTTATCATTTTTTCATAGGTTTCAGCCCTTAAATGTAATTTAAATGTAAGCTTTGAGTCTAATAAATCTCTAAAGTTTTCCCATATCCTGCTTTAGCCAAAAAACCCAACATTAAATTCAAGCCTCTTATAGGAGTGCTGGTTATATAAAGACATAAATAGCATTACCTCCTACTACCTCAACTTTATCCCCCTAGTTCTTCAGCACTACCCAGCACTACTGTCTTAGAGCCAACAGGCTAGCAACAATCATTGCCATTCTGTGTACGGGTTGGAAAAAACTTCACTATTCCAACAACTGTCCATCCTGCACTTGGGACCAAATTACGGTATAGCTGTGAGTAACTGTCAGTCCTGCAAAGTCTCCAGAACAGCTCAAATAAAAACACAGCACCCACCCCTTCCTCATTTTTCTCTTTGTATTTCACACATTGGAACTGATTTAAGACCGTGGTGCTTGTGGTCTAGTTTTGCGATATAAGTCACTCATTTACATGAATATTAAGTTTAGTCCGGCTTACTGTCTCTTTTTTATTATTATTATTATTATTATTATACTTTAGGTTTTATGGTACATGTGCACAATGTGCAGGTAAGTTATACATGTATACATGTGCCATGCTGGTGCTTATCTCCTAGTAAAAGGAATAGTAATAAGAACTGAGCGCCCATGGATAGGTTGAGCTCCTGTTTTACAAAATATACCATATTTCATTGAATGGAACTGACCAGGAATTGCAAGTTGCACCATTATACAGTGTACCACTAAGAAAGAAAAAAGGCTGCCAATTAGTCTATGATACACAATGCTTCTTATAACTTAGAATTTCGGTTTTATAGTCACACAAGAGTTCTTTTAGACTCGTGTAGAAAATCATGCCCAAGTTCATAAATGTGCAGGAAATACCAACTGTATCTCAACTGCTGCCATCAATTACTAGAGGCAATCCAATTTCAAAAATGTTAAAATCTGAAAAAAACGTGTGTGAATCAATGAAATATGGTGCTAACATCAAGCAGTGGTTACAGAAGAACAATAAGAAATATTTGCAAAGGACAGGACACAATCACAAGAACCTAATAAAACCAATATGAAACACAATAGGGACAAAGAAAAAGCTATAGTTCATATCCAGAAAAAGAACTAAAAGAAGAGAAGCTTAATTCCCCATTCCCCACCAGGTTCAATTTATCTAATATACTTTTCACTTCATCTTCTAACAAATCAGAGATACTAGCCTAAACTGATTTTTTAAAATACAAAACCCAAGGATAAACCAGCCTACATCGCTACTTAAGTGTTCTATAACAGAATTCAAATAGACATCCTACACTAAACAATATAAATATATATATTTTTTTCACCTAATTTAACAGTAACACATATGGGCATTTCTTGATTATCTATGCCAACAAAGAGACTCCAGGCACAGAAAAATAAAACTGTGAATAGTATCCTCCAAGCCTTCATCTTCTTCTTCATGGTAAGGACCTGTAGGATATGACTCCAACCCAGCCAGGTAGAAGGGAATCTTGCATAAGGAGTGTTCTACTCCTCATGGAAGGGTTCCCCACTACCCAGCTAAGTCAATTCCCACAGCAGACATCTCCGAAGTTAATTGTTGAAAGTATCCAAGGTGCTGTACGTTGTTAAGTCTTCAAGATGGCTTCTGCTGGTCTGTTAGCTTTACTCTCACAAGAAAAGACAATAAGCTATTATGATACCTTGATTAACCAGAATGTTTCTAGTTAGCTAAAGGCTAACCAGAAAGCCATCTTTGTTTTAACTATTTAATTATTGAAAAGCTCTTTAAAGTTATCACAATCTTCTATCTTAGTAGATATATCAAATTTTTTAATCCAGGATACTTTACTTATTAAATGTCATTATCATAAAAATCTATATAAGGGGTAGGATATGTCTTCTTAAATATTAATCCCTCATACTCTTCAGACATATAATTGTTTACCTCTGTTCCCAATAATTATAAGCCAAAAAAAAAAATTCAGGGGCCTACTAGTTAATCAAGGTTTTATTATCTCTAGGAAGAAAAGTATGATATATAAACAGAAGCTGAGATTGATCAATTTCAAATATTTGCTTTCCTATGTCAAATATATATTTTCAAATTAACTCATAAAAGTTGTTTCATAAAATAATATAAATCTCTACACGTAGAATAAAATATTTAATATTAAATATATAAAGTTCAGTTAACAATCCACAGAACAGGTTTATTTGTTACCATGAGCAAAAATAAACAAACAAAATTACCTGTGATTGGATAAGAGAATTTGGAAATTCAAACCTTTTCCTGATATCATCTGACATTTTTGCTTCTCTTACATGTATGTGTGCAGCTTCTGTAACCAAAACAAAAGAATATTTGTTAGTCTTCCAACTGGTCTGAATTGGGGCCCCAATTAATTATTCCTCAAATAACATGAATGTAATCCATTCCAAAGACAACAATGGAAATAAAGCACAGGGCTCTGCAGAGTAATACTTGGCATAACTTCATTGTCATCCAGCACTCAAATGTCATGATTGATAAATAAACTAAAAATGCCCAACAGCTCTTGGTTTTTCCCATGAGAGCTAATCCTGAAAAAGATGAATTTGCACTACGGAAATGAAAAAAAAATCCTAAAGTTCAACCACACATTTGAAATAGAAATTAATTCTTTTGTGGATCAAAACTTATAAGGGAGAAAGTTAAAAAATTACTTCATCTATGCCTCACTTTGGCACAAGCTTTCATCTAAGCACTAATCCAACTGCTATGACAAGTGTGAAGCCTAGGTGAACTTTTTTCAAGAAGTATAGAAAAGACCTAGAAATTCACATGTTAAAACAGACTGCTTGATTCCTAAAGGAGGAACAAGCAAACAATTAGCACCAACTTTCAATATTTATATCTCACTTATCATTCCTACTGGGCTCACAAGAAAAGAAAAGAAAAGTGAAAGAGAGAGGAAGGAAGGAAGGAAGGAAGGAAGGAAGGAAGGAAGGAAGGAAGGAAGGAAGGAAGGAAGGCAGGCAGGCAGGCAGGCAAGCATGCAAAATGATGGGGAAGGCAGGTGGTAAAGCAGGAGCATGGAACTAATAAGAGGATTTCCTAAGGATCCCAATTTATCACATTTCCATGAAGCACTGAACCTACCAAATTACATTACTTTGAAAAACAGGGTCCTCTAGGCCACCTACTTATTACAATATAATTAAAATTAAAATTTTTGTCAATAAACAACCCTAGATTAACTTACAACAAGCAGAAAAACCAAGTTCCCTTGATCTCAAAAAACAAAGCATATTGTAATGAACCAGCAGCCTTTTCTAACTACAGGTTGAGCAACCCTAATCTGAAAATACAAAATTCAAAATGTTACAAAATCTGAAACGTTTTGAGCACTGACGTGACACTCAAAGGAAATGCTCATTGGAGCATTTTGGATTTTCAGATTGGATTTTCAACCGGTTTAAAATATATGCAAATAGTCCAAATTTTTTTTTAAAAAATCCAAATCCAAAACACTTCTGGTCCCGAGCATTTCAGATAAAGAATATTCAATCTGTACTTTCCACCCTTTTATCCAAAGCTAAACTGCCTGAATGGGTAATTTATCCTGGTATTTTTCTTCAACATCTATGTCCAACTTTCCTCCCCGAATTTGACATTTCACAACACTAAAACAACTTGTTCTAAGATTGCAAACTATTTTCCTATCTAAATCTACTTATTAGCTTAAGCAGGTCAAAAATTTTTAACTTCCCAATTGTGTCAATCACAACTTTCTTGTAGTTTTCTCCTCCTTTGAATTCCGTAATACTCACAACAGAATCTCCTAAAGTGTGTCCCTGGAAAACACAGGAAAAAAATATCTCCATGGGTGAAAGAAAGATTCTATGGGGACATATATTCCTATCTTGAAATTCATTCACTCATTTAACAAATACTTAATAGTTGCCTATTGTGTGTCCAGCACAGTTCTAGGTGCTTGAGTTATATCAGTGAACAAAATAGGCAAAAAATCTCTGCATTTATGGAGCTTACAGTTTAGTAGAAAGCAGCAGATAATTTTTTAAACAAATAATACATAAAATATGTTAGAAGATGGTAAGTGCTAATAAATTTTTTAAAAAAAAGAAAGTGAAGCAGAATAAAGGGGATGAGAAATGGGAGAAGTGCACACTTTCCATTTTAAATATGGTAGTCTGGGTCAGTCTCTTCTAGAGAGGGTGGCATGTGAACAGACTTAAAGGACGAAAGGAAGTTAGATTAGCCAAACAGATATCTAGGGGGAAGAGTGTCACAGGCACAGGGAAAAGCCCTAAGCTAATAAATTGCTTAAGCCCTGTCTTCGGAAGAATAAAGAGATGTGCATGCAGCAGAGGGAAGGAGGAAAAGAATGGTAAATCAGGTCAAAGGATCAACGAGAAGCCAGGTCATAAAAGGCCTTGTAGGCCACTACAGGGACTGACACACTTATCCTGAGTGAAATGGAAAGCTACTGCACAAAGAGGCAGTAGGATTTCAATAGAATCACTTGGGGTACAAAGTGGTCAGATTCTGGATATATTTGAAGGGAAAGTCAATGTGGCTGCCAATGGATTGCATAAGAGTATAGAAGAAAGGGCCAGGCACAATGGCTCACACCTGTAATCCCAGCACTTTGGGAGGCTGAGGCACGCAGATCACCTGAAGTCAGGAGTTCAAGACTAGCCTGGCCAACAGGTGAAACCCTGTCTCTACTAAAAATACAAAAATTAGCCAGATGTGGTGGTGTGCACCTGTAAGCCCAGCTACTCAGGAGGCTGGGATAGGAGAATCACTTGAACCTGGGAGGCGGAGGTTGCAATAAGCCGAGGTGGTGCCACTGCACTCCAGCCTGGCTGACTGAGTGAGACTCTGTCAAAAAAAAAAAAAAAAAAAAAGAATATAGGAGAAAGGAGTCAAGGATGACTCTAAGGTTTTTAATCTGAGCAACTTTTTTTTTTCTTTTTTTGTGAGACAGAGTCTCACTCTGTCACCCAGGCTGGAGTGCAGTGGTGCGATCTCGGCTCACTGTAACCTCCGCCTCCCAGGTTCAAGCAATTCTCCTGCCTCAGCCTCCTGAGTAGCTGGGATTACAGGCGCCCACCACCACGCTCAGCTAATTTTTGTATTTTTAGTAGAGATAGGTTTCACCATGTTGGCCAGGCTAGTCTCGAACTCCTGACCTCAAGTGATCCACCCACCTCAGCCTCCCAAAGTGCTAGGATTACAGGCGTGAGCCACCATGCCCAGCCTGAGCAACTTTATTTCTTATCTCAATTCCTTTGGCCATTTTACACATGGAACAATATAATTTCTATGTTACTTCTTACCATGGCATTTTTTTACTAAAAAGAAAAGATAGAGCTGCCATCACCTGAGATGGGGAACAAAGTTTTGTGAGGAAGACAAGGAATTCCATTTTGGACAGTTAAGTTTTAGATGCCTCACAGGTATCCCAACGGGAAATGTCTTGTAGAAAGTCGAATGCAGGAATCTAAACTTAGAGGAAGAGATCGTATTGGAGATATAAATAATGTTGCATATTATTAAAGAACATAAGAGGGTCTACTACAAGAAGTCTATTTAACTTTGCTTAACCCAGAATTTATCAAATCTATCTGGCCATGCAACAATGGAAATACCTGCTAAACATCTATACTATCAGTCTGTCCTGGGATACACATTGGGAAACATTGTTTTACTGACTCCTCCTGTTCCTCTGTCCACTCTGCTCCTCGAGTGCTATCTTCCTTCCTGGAGGCACTCCCCAGCCACTCTGCCTTGTGCTGTTGTCCCTCCATACAAACTCTCCCACAGCTATCAGTCGTCATCTCGCACAGATCTCCAAATGCTTCCATACTTTCTCTTAGGAGGCTCTAAAACACCAGAAATTAGGGACATCAAAAACAAAACACATATTTCCTTTCAAAAAACTGTCACTCAGTTCATTTTCCCCCAGTTCTCCTCTCACAATTTCCTTCACCACCACTCTCTAAATCCAGTCAGCCACAAAATCGGCTTCCTTCTTTCCAGCACCTCAGAGGTTACTCTTCCTCTTCATTCTACACTCATCTTCTTAGTTCCTCCAGTAACTCCTTAGTCTTGGGGCTCTCCATGCTGAGTTCGTACACTGCTGTCAGATTAGCTGTACTGAAATGCTGTTCCCATCACATCATTTCCCTGTGAAATTTTCATAGTGGGTTTTCAATTGTTTGTTGGATTAAATGCAAATTCTGATGCCTAGCTTTTATGCCTTCCTATCAACAGTCTTACCCATTCAACTTCATTTTCACTGCTATAATTCTAATTTAGCTAAAACAGTTTCCAAAATGGTCCCACATGTTCAAAATCTGCTCAATCCTACAGGATTTCATTTCTTCTCTCCCACATAAAATGTCTCCTATATGCTTCCACTGCTTAAATATTAAACTCATTTCATAGCACATCTCTGTTAAGCCTCTTCCAACTAGCTACATCTAACAGTAATCATATTGCTTTATATTCAGTGTTACTGCATTTTGGTCTGACCCACATGTAACTATTTATATCAGGACTAGAAATCTTTTTTCTGTAAAGGGCCAGAGAGCAACTACTCAAGTCTGCCATTGTAGCATGAAAGCAATAGGCAATACATAAATAAACGACTTGGCTGTGTTCTGATAAAACTTTATTTACAAAAAGAAGTGGGTGGGCCATAGTTTGCTAACTCCCAGTACATAAAACTATTTTTAAATTAATTTACAAAATTTCTTGACATAATTCCTACAATTAACATTCAAATTTGGTCCTGTGCTCCCAGGCAGCTAGGGTAAATAAACAAAATAAATGATACCTCTTTTATAATCTAAAAGATAAGAAAATATTCTTTATCAAAGAAAACAAACATTTTTGTGACCTTAAACTCTGAAGGAAATTTCTCACACTGGGCTTTATAAGTGGAATACAGAGTGATATAATATGCAATATTCTCAATAACAAAAGCAAAAGGAAATGTTATATTACTTTTTTTTTTTTTTTTGAGACAGAGTTACACTCTTGTTGCCCAGGATGGAGTGAAATGGCGTGACATCAGCTCACTGCAGCCTCCGCCTCTGGGTTCAAGAAATTCTCCTGCCTCAGCCTCCAGAGTAGCTGGGATTACAGGTGCCCGCCACCACGCCTGGCTAATTTTTTGTATTTTTAGTAGAGACAGGGTTTCACCATGTTGGCCAGGCTGGTCTCAAAATCCTGACCTCAGGTGATCTGCCCATCTCGGCCTCCCAAAGTGCTGGGATTACAGGTGTGAGCCACCATGCCCGGTAATATTACTTCTTTCTTAAGCAAACCCTGGATAAAGCCACAGGCATAATGTAACATGTTATTCAGCAAAAAAAAAAAAAAAAACTCTCAGCTACTGGGATCCAAGTACAGAGTTTTCTGATGATCTAATCTAACTCAACCGAAGGCTGACTTTACAGTATCCAGAGAAGCAGGTAAGATTATTGATATGTCACAGAACATAATTACTCAAATATCAATGGTGATAGAACTATACAGAAAAAGATGTGGGGCTATGCACTCCGATCCAGGCCCAGAATGCTGGAATTCCAATATGGCTTTGGGGACCAGGTGAGCAGCTGGGTAGGCTAATAGCTTATTACAGAAGTGAAGAAGCTGAGCCATCCAAAAAGATGACCTTGTTTTCAGGAGGTGGGCCACTGTGGAAAAAGAGTGTTGTTTTTATCTAAATTACCTAAGTATAGATGACAAATACCAAAGATTACAAAAGACAGCCCTAATTTCAGTGTGACACCTCAGAGAATGAATATGTTTTTTAAATCTATAGTAACTTTACCTTTCCTAACAAATGGCCATTAAGCATTCTCAAAACCACTACCCAAGCTGCAATATGACTTTACATCATTCTTGATTTGCTATCACTGGGCTACAAATTGCAAGTGTCTTTCATTTGCCGAAGACTTATATTTCAAGGTTAATCACAACCATTGGCCTTTCTAGGTATAAAAACATCATATCCTCTTAGGAAATTTCAAAAAACAGTACACATGGTCACTTTAGCATTGGCAAGTGTAGTATGTGTCCTACTTTTTTTTTTTTTTTTTTTTTAAGAGACAGAGACAGGGTTTCACTTTGTCACCCAGTCTGGAGAGCAGTCTACTTTATTTTTAAACTCAATTTCCTTTGGGTATTTTATACATTAAGGAAAAACAATTTATATATTACTTCTTGTCATGCCATTTTACTAAAAGGAAACCAGTAACAATATAATCCATAAACCACACGCTACAAAAATGCGTGTTTGATTTTAAAAGATTTGTCTCCAACCTTTCAATATGCCTTTTTTGTCTGTCTAAATCTAAATCAGAAAGAGAATTTTTAATTAAGTCTTTAAGTTCCCAGTGAATCAAAACTGTTGTTTAATGTAAGCAATTATCACATTATCTGCCAAGGTAGCTCAGCCCCGTAAGAATACTTCCAAGAAAATTAATCTATCAATTGCACTAATAAAAGAGCAGTAGATAAAACACTTTGGGTTTTCAACTTTCTTTCTCAATAGTTTCTCTAGGATATTGTACAACTACGTATCACACAAAAGTACTTAATGTCAAACCTCAAATTAAGGACACAATCTTAAAAGCAAGAGGAAATCTAACAATTACGAAAACCCAGCAGAGACAGTAACTGATTATACAAGGTAGTTGGAGGAGGAGGGTCCAATGGTCACGAAGACAGACATTTGACTTTGAGCACTCTTGACTACCAAATTTCTATATAGAAGGGCTCAAGGGCAATCATCTGGCTGAAACTCAGAGCTATACAGAATATATATATATTTTTTTCCTTAAGAGACAGAGTCTCACTCTGTCACTCAAGCTGGAGTACAGTGACACAATCATAGGTCACTGCAGCCTCAAACTCCAGGGCTCAAGTGATCCTCCCATCCTCAGCCTTCCAAGTAGCTCGGACTACAGGCATGCATCATGGTGCCTGGCTAAAGTTTTTTCAAAATTTTTTGTAGCAACGGGGACTCCCTCTGTTCCTCGGGCTGGTCTCAAACTCCTGGGCTCAAGTGATCCTCCCACCCTCAGCCCCCCAAAGCACTGGGATTACTACAGGCATGAGCCACCACATCCAGCCCAGAGTACATTCTTAAAGCTAGTTTACATGAGCAGTATCATCAGCACACTGATAAAATGGCTGATAAAAAATAAGTACTTCATTCACATTAATGGGCTCTATGTTTTAGAGACACAAAATCCAGGACTTTTCTTTTCCTAACATTTTATTAACTATTCCAATTATCAGTTATGGAATTTACCTAGTTTCTTCCTCCCACAAATTAAGCTATGGAACCATCAGCCTAAAACCATACTTTTAAACAAATATTTTGACAATTTTTATCTTTTTTATTACTTGTTGTGGATGGCTTATAGAAAAGCTGATGGGCACTATCAATAAATTTTGAGCTGATTTTATAAATTTATCCAGACTATGGCTCAAGGGTGGATTCTAGAGTCACCAACTGATTGATCCTGTCCCTCAAAAAAGAGGGGAAAAATTCTGCCTATACTTTTCAAATGCCCACTTTGTTATACTGTCTAATATGGATCTCTTTCTCATTCTTCTGCTGCTTAGCTTCTCATCTACTGCTTCCCAGTCCCTAAGTATTTCCATGTATCCTCTCTAAGATCAGGCAGCTCGATTCTGTTTCATCACCTTGTATTAAACCCTGACACCTGCTCACACTTAGCCTCAGCTCTTGCTTCAAAAGCTTAAAAAATCCAACTGCCACCAACACTCCCAAATTAACAGGACAAGATAATTGGAACCCTTTTAACCACAGCTGACCCTTGAGAAAAGGTTCACTTATACGTGGCTTTTCTTCCACCTCTGGCACCCCTGAGACAGTAAGACCAACCTCCCCTTTTCTTCCTCCTCCTCACCCTACTCAACGTGAAGGTGTAGATGAAGACCTTTATGACGATCCACTTCCACTTAATGAAAAGTTCTCTTCTTTATGATTTTCTTAATATTTTCTTTTCTCTGGCTTTCTTTGTTGTAAGAACACAGTATATAATATATAAAATGTGTACGAATCAACTGTTTATAATATCCATAAGACTACTGGTAGTTAAGTGCTTGGGGAGTAAAAAGTTACATACAGGTTTCTGACTGCATGAGGGATTGGCACCCCAAGACCCCAAATTGTTCAAGGGTCAACTGTATATGATTCATAAAAATTCATAAAAATTGAAAGTTTTCAACATTAAAGAGCAGGTGCAAGAAAACAGTAATTTTTAGTTATTATATTCTCAGAGAGACCATTAAGACACATTAAAATTAAACCCAGAGTAGAAAATAGTTTTATCTTAGCCAGTAATTTCAAAATCAAGCTGAAGTAGATCGCAACTCAGTGGTGTGACAGAGCCACTTGGTCAATATTATAAGCAGAGAAAGCAGCAACCATATGATGTGGAAGAGACTGCTATTTATCCACCAACATCTGTTCTCTTCTTTTGTATTAACAAAACTGTAACCTGAACAGCTTCATTACATTTCCCAGCCTCAAATACGGTACAGTATGAAAACGTGATCAAGTTCTCTCCAGTGGTGTTTGAGCAAAAGTGACGTGCCATTTCCAGGCTGGAGTCTGCTTCCTCCACTCTCTCTTCGGAACCACAGTGAATTCTGGGCAACAGCCTAGATGCAACCATGCACATGAAGACAATGGCCCTGGGACTCTGTCGAAAAAACAAAATGGGAAGAACGTGGATCCCTAAATGATAGCTTGCTGCACGGCTGCATACCTGGAACTCCAACTATTACAGGAAAAACTTCTACACTGTTTGAACGATTGCATTTTGGGGTCTCCTTGTTGCAATATCTAGTACTTCCTTAACTAATATAATGGACCTAACATCATCTCCCTCCCTACATATTTTCACTAGAGAAATGAAGAAACAATGTCAGAGAGGTTAAAGCAACTTGCCAAAAAGGAAAGTCATCATGACAGAGTTCAAGTGAGAACAGAGGTTTCTTGACTTCCAACCACGTGTTCTTTCCACTGGACCATTGGTAACATGAGGCATGACCTGCACATTCCACATCACTGCATCATATCCCAGGAATTTTAAGATCAATAATTCAAGTACTGAGAAAATTTACATGACTATGAGTTCAGATGATCTCACTGGTTGCCATTTACTAAAAGTACAATGAATTCTATCAAATTCCTGCCTTTACAATTTAGTTCCTTCTCAATATCACATGCTACTTACAGATTTTGAAATGGGAGCCTAAAATAAGATCAAAGGCAGGAAATTCCAAGTCAGAACGGATTGCTGTCCAGGAAAACAGGGCATTAAAATAAAAAATAAAACCACAAACTTGGCCAGGCACGGTGGCTCATACCTGTAATCCCAAGACTTTGGGAGGTCAAGGCAAGAGGACCACTTGAGCCCAAGAGTTTGAGACCAGCCTGGGCAACATAAGGAGACTCCATCTCTACAAAAAATTTAAAAATTAGCTGGGTATAGTGGCTCATGCCCATAGAAACAGCTACTTGGGAGGCTGAGGTGGGAGGATCACTTGAGCCCAGTAGATCAAGGCTCCAGAGAGCCAGGATTGTGCCACTGTACTCCAGCCTGGGTGACAGAACCAGCCCTGTTTAAAAAAAAAAAAAAAAAAAACATAAAACTGAATAATGCCTAACTAGTTACAAATTTTCTCTAATTATTGTGTTTTAACGTGTGGTATATGGATGTGTATATGCTAAATACATGAGTATATCAATGAAAAATAGTTATTTTTTTAAATCTAACAGCTTATGAATCTCTAGAATTTTTTCAACATCCAATCTAAATCTTCAAAGTTAGCTTTTTTATTTTTTCCAATATTATAATTTTTAAGTATTTTTCCTTCACCAAAACAACTACATATATTGCTCAGTACAAAACATTTTCTAAATAAAGACTTCATGTTCATACAAAATATTTACAGTATATTTACAATAAAACTGATACCTAATTATTTTAAATGTGTTACTGGCCAATAAATGATAGCAAAATCTCCATATTCACAATCTTACTTCAAATACCATTCAGTTAACTAAATTAGCAAAACATCATAGAATGGATGCTTTAGATATTTTGCTTGTATTTTCTCCCCTCACAAATGACTCAAATTTTGTATACTCACTCTCTAAAATAACTTACCTAATTCTTAGCAAATATTAATATGGTACAAAGTATACATAGTGTAAGGATGTAATATTTGGGATTTTTTATAAAATACTCAAGTATTGAAAGAAAAATAAAAGAAGATTGATAGATGAAACAGGAATGTCTAAATGTTAATAGGTACACTGGAATTCATAATACTAGTCTCTATTTTTATGTTTGAAATTCTCCATAATAAAAGGTCTTTTAAAACCCATGTATGTGGCTCTTACTAGGGGAAAGGCAATATTCTAAGCATTTTACATGTATTAACTCATTTAACCCCCACAATAACCCAGAGATAGTTACTCATTTTACAGATTAAGAAACTGAGGCACAGAAAATTTAGATAACTTTCCAAAGGTCACAAAGTAAGTGACAGAGCTGGAATTCCAACCTAAGTAGTCTCGCTCCAGAGTACATATGCACAAAGAAAAGCCCGGAATGTACAAATTGTGGATAATTTTTATTTTTGCTCATTCCCAGTTTCTAATCGTTCTATGAGAATATGTGTTTTGTAATTTTAATAAAGTTACCAAAATAGGAAAATCTTGACTCACATTCTAATACATTTTGTAGAAATAGAGGATATAACTTTCTGACACCCAAATCACTGAAAGCATAGAAATCCATCATTAAAGGGTATCATAAAGTGAGCAGCAATTTAATAGAAAAATTGTTGATAAAATAATGAAAGATTACTTTGTTACTTACATTTACCAATGCTTTATGAAAAGAGTAATATTGAAAAGTGGCCAGTGTAATTTAGCCAGATAGATTAAGTTTAAACCACTTAAAAGCTTTCTTCCTTCATTTTCAAGGAGAAAAATAATTATTATAATTTCCCCAAGTAGACTGCTAGGAAATCTTCCTCCAAAATAAAAGCTCTTACTCTGGAAAAGAATTATATAGACTGATTACAAGTTTATTGGCAACATTTTTGATTGTTGCAAAGTGACCAATCAAGCTCATTTGGTATTTTTCATAAAAACTAAATTTCTAAATTCATGTAGAATGGAACAGATATGGTTTAGTTATTTTAATATGCATACTTAGTGCTAATGAAAGCTGAGGACTAAATGAACAAAAAAATTTTACAAGAAGATAGTAAATTTCTCTATTTTCAACAAAGTCAATGTACATACACCAAAATGGACATGGAGAGTATCTCTATATTTGAATCCTTAATGGTTACAAGGACAAAAACAAAGTTATCGCAGTACTGTTAGAAGAACCACAGTGAAAATGTTCAAATGAATAAGATCAATAGTGCACTGTGAAGCAATGACATATATTCTTTTGCAAACTCTAAGATTGTCCACAGAGAAGAATAACACCTTAATCTGATTAAGCCCACAGTCTTACCTACCTCTGTCATCATGATAACAGAGCAACCCGATACAGACAGCAAAGCTCTGAGGGGCTTTGGGGGATAAAGGGAGGAGGGAACCATAGACCTGGATGCAAATCCTGGTTCCAGCACTAGGCAAATCACTTACCATCTTGGAACCTGTTTCCTTATTGGTTAAACAAGGTCTTGTGCATAACAATATAAAGTATGCCTTAAAGCCAACAGAGTCTTGCACATAGCAGGCACTGTAGAAATGTGTGCTTCCTCCCTCCCTCAATACCATGCGGGACAGTCAAGGAAGGTGAATGATGGAAAAGAATTTGAATTTAAGTGATGAGGAATCTCTCATCAAGTGAGCAGTAATGAAGTAGAAAAATTGTTTTAATGATAAAAGATAAATTACTTATATACAAAGATGGGATCTTGTATGCAAGCCACTAGAGAGAAATAAGACACCAGCCCCAAGGTTAGAATATACATAAGATTCCCATTTAAAATACAGTTTATGCAGCACTATTCACAATAGCAAAGACATGGAATAAAATACAGTTGACTTTTAACTCATATGCTGAAAACTTTTCAATAGCTCCCCACTGCAACTCCATGGGAAGGCCAAAAGGTCCTGGTCTTGCAACTCTCCTTCAGTCAGGGCACTTCAGCCACATTGGCCTTCAGTTTCTTCCTTGAACCACCCCGACAACCACACCCTCAGCTCCTTCCACATCTGGGTCTAGAACTCTCAGGTCCCTCAGCCTCAAGTGCTCTTGACTTGTTCAAATGTTCAAATAAGCTGTTTCTTCTCTCCCTTCACATGTTCCCTCGAACCTTCCCTATCCCCCTACCACCCCCATACATAGCCTCAAATAGTTCCCTACTTGCCACCGCAGTGACCCACTATTGTACCACTCATAGTTTTTATCACAATCTCAAATGATTGTCATTTACTTATTTCTGCTTCCCTACTCTACCCCCACCTCCCCAAATGCAAACTCTTTAATGCAGGGACCTTTTTTTTTTTTGAGACGGAGTCTTGCTCAGTCGCCCAGGCTGGAGTGCAGTGGCACGATCTCAGCTTTTACCACTATCTCCCCAGCATATAACAAGTACCTATTCAATAAAGATTCACTGAATAAATGCAAAGCATAACATAGGATTTGGAATACCATGTTGGATTAAACAGCTGCTATGTGCTAAGCACTCCACAAGACACTTTAACTAATTCCACTAGATCCTCACAACAACTTTGAGGTAAATATTAACTCCATTTCCCACACGAGGAAATAGGAGCTCAGGGAAGAAGTCACTTGCCTGAGGTTATACAGTGGTATTAACAGCCAGGATTTATTGAGAATTTTACCATGTGCCAGGCAGGTACTGTCAAAGCTTTTTATACGTATTCTCTCACTCGATATTCAAAACAACCCCATGACATAAGCACTACCACTAACTTTATCTTCATATGAAAAACCAAGTGAGGAAAGGAGAGGTCAAAATTAATTGCCTAATTATGTAAGAAGCAAAAGCATGAATATAAACAGTCTGCCTCCAAATCTCACATGCTTAACCACGCTTTAATAAAGTATAGATATAGTTGACTTAAAGTTTTTGTAAAATTAAGAACATCAAGCAGCCAGTGGCCCATGCCTGTAATCCCAGCACATTGGGAGGCTGAGGCGGGAGGATCACTAGAGGCCAGGGGTTCGAAATCAACCTAGGCAACATAGTGATACCTCATCTCTACAAACAATTTGAAAAATTAGCTGGGTACGGTGGTACATGCCTGTAGTCCTGGCTACCCAGGAGGCTGCAATGGGAGGATCATTTGAGCAATGGAGATTGAGGCTACAGTGAGCTATTATCATGCCAACGCACTCCAGCCTGGGCAACAGAACAATGCCCTATAGCTAATAATAATAATAATAATAAAGTTAAAAAACTAAAGCTAAATTAAGATAATCCATTAAAGCATTTCGCTCAGAGCCATGAACACAGCAAACAATTTTTAAATGTTAGTTATTATTCTTAGTCTGAATCTAATACCTTGTTTTTTCCATTATATTTTGCTGCATCTCAGGAAATCAAATAAATCTTTAAATGAATTACCTGGGTTTGCATATACTTGTTAAATCAAATTCCCAAAGCAGCTTATCAGCATATGCAAACAGCTTTGTATCTTTGTATATACTGCAATCCTAAAAAGGTAATCAAGTCTAATGCGCAAACGTTACATATTAAAGGGTTACTCCTTGCCCAGAGCACAAAACATAGAAATTGTTTATCTAAACCTAACTTTCATCCTTGTGGCACCGTCACCAGCAATACATCTCCCACATCTGTATATGTTCTTTGGTTATATGCCTTTATTTCATCATTGACTGTTCAGTTTAAGTTCAATGAGTAGCTAACAAAGGATAACAATTGGCCACTTCCATCACGACAATTATCAATCTGTAGTAAATCTATGCTTCTTGTCACTGATATCAACACTTTCACATCTACATTTTCTGTTTTTTTAAATAAGTAAATAATCACTAAAATTAATTAAAGCAATTATATACCCAAATGATTGCTTAAACACTACACACATACAGATGGCAATGCCACTGCAAATGAATACTTAGCTGGCAGGAAACCCCACCATGTGACAGGTGAAAACACAGCTCAATGAGACAGGGAAATTTGTGTGTGCATGAGTTCACTTGTAAAAACAGGGTTTGAAATAATATTGGAATGCTCAGGAAGAAATGTCCAGAAGCAGGAAGATCAAAAGGAAGCCACTGCACGTTCTTTCTCAGTTCCTGCAGCTGCCTCAGAAAACAGGGCTTGAACTAAAATTTGGCATCACATTCCAGGTAGAGGGAATATGAGGATATGGTTTAAGAGGACAAAATGGAGAGCTAAGATCAGTCTCTAATGTCCCTTCCAGCTCTGAGAGGGTTATAATCACTCCTCAAGACATTCTTGTCTCATTCTCAAGGGCCTAGTTTCCATCTATATAGCAGCTGCACCTGCTCAGATGCCAGTAAAGAAGAGTCAGAAGTGGGAAGGGTCCCCATTGACCAAGCCTGCTGCATTATTATCCTGGACATTTGGATTTCTTAAGAGAAGCAGCTTCTTGTTCACCCACTTCAGGGCCTGGCATGGAATAAGCAGTTAATAAATGTTTGCTGAATTACTGTGTTTAGCACAGTACCTAACAGACTCAGGAATGTTAGAATCAGGATTCCAAGGC
Source organism: Pongo abelii (assembly GCF_028885655.2). NCBI lineage: Eukaryota > Metazoa > Chordata > Mammalia > Primates > Hominidae > Pongo > Pongo abelii. The sequence goes on from NC_071998.2 coordinate 37,464,680, forward strand.
TTATTTTGTTTTCAGATCAACTTTCCAAAACAGAAACTAAGAAATAGAGAGGAATCTATATCTTTTTCATTAATTAAGACTCATGAAACAAAGACCAAAATAAATAAGAGCCAGAAGTAGAAAAATAAGTGTTTAAACAACTTTATGTCCAAATTAGTATAGTAACTTGAATTTAGTGACCAACACATTTAGGAATTGATGATAATTCTTTTTAGACACATCCTAAACTCCCAGTATTTTTTTTTTAACTAGGCAAATCATTTTTGTGTAGATAGTGCAAAGGTGAACTTCAGCCAAATTCAAATCCAAAATCAGCACAATCTACATCAGTAAAATTTCATTATACTCTCATGAATTTTGGTACATTTTCTTTAAAAAAAAAATCAAAGAACACATGTAAAAGCTAACAAGACTGTTTCTTCACTGTTTCCAGCTGAATCTAATAGAGATGGAAAATGGGTCTTTGTTACTTTAATACAACATAAGTTTTACATGAATGCTTCCATTGACAGCTATTATTTATCATAGCTATGTGCTTAATCTGCTATGTATTACAATCCTTTAAAAACCCACAGTATCACCTCTGTGTATTTCCCATTGGGGTAAAAGGAATTTTAAATAATTTCTTAAAAAAAAAAAAAGGAACATTTACTAATCTTCTATTATACAGCTAGCATTACTCATGGCTGTTTTTATTTATAGGGTGCAATCATCCTAAGCAGGAGTTCATTAGTAAATCATTTCATATTAGCATGGAAATATCAAGCAGCATATTCAAGAATCAGAAGAGGATCTTGGCAGAGAACAGTATGTAGGATGTCTTTCAGATAAAGTTAGTTTAAGAATTTTATTTAAACAAAGATGGAGGAGGAGGAGAACGAAGAAGGGGTTAAGATGTAATATGTAGCTCTTCATATTTTTTTTTTTTTTTTTTGAGATGGAGTCTTGCTCTGTCGCCCAGGCTGGAGTGCAGTGGCACGATCTCGGCTCACTGCAAGCTCCGCCTCCCGGGTTCATGCCATTCTCCTGCCTCAGCCTCCTGAGTAGCTGGGAATACAGGCGCCCGCCACCATGCCCGGTATATTTGTATTTTTAGTAGAGACGGGGTTTCACTGTGTTAGCCAGTATGGTCTCGATCTCCTGACCTCGTGATCCACCCACTTGGGCCTCCCAAAGTGCTGGGATTACAGGCATGAGCCACTGCGCCCGGCCGCTCTTCATAATTTTTTTAATTTCACAAATGTTAAAACTAGTATATATGATTTGCATACATACAGGCCTAATGGAACTTTTCAACACTCTGTTTTAAGTAAATGACCGACTAGATGAACAGCAACAGCCACTCCAAAGACCAGCAACTTACAATAAAGCCAATGTTCAAAAGAGTTTCATTTCACCCTCAAAGACTACTTCTGCCTTTCAGCCCAAATTCAAACACTATCGAAGAAATTGCTCCCAATCTGGCTTACTTCCAAACTGATAGAAAGGTTATCAAAGATCAGATCAGCTCAGGAACAAGCCACACAAATAAGGCAGAACCAGCATGATTCCAAGAACCACAAAAGTCTCCCCAAGTCCCACCTACCATACCTAATTTCATAGGGAACTTTAGCGCCATGAAGCTGAAAGTCTGAGGTAAGCCAAAAACTAAACCACTCTGTGGAACTGGGCAGTCTGGGTACGACTTCCTGAGCATTTGATCTTACTATCTGACACTTCTTGGCTATATCCCAAAGTGTGGCATACATCCTTCAAGTTCTATTCAGCGCCCATTTTAAAAGTGAGTTAAGAATTAAAAAGGTTTAAAATCGAGCACATTTTGTGCAAAAGTATTCATGGATAAATCTAAAAGATAAACTAAGGACTATGCAGATAAAATATTGATCAGTAATTGAAAATAACATTTGTAAAGAGTTTTAATAATGTAAAGAAAAGTTTACAATAAAAAACACTTGAGAAATTTTTGCACACAACCACGAACACAACAAAGTTTAAAATATAAGCCGGGTGCAGTGGCTCACACCTGTAATCCCAACACTTTGGGAGGCTGATTTCAAGTCCAGCCTGGGCAACATAGTGAGACCTCATCTATACAAAAAATAAAAAATTAGCCAGGCACAGTGGCGTGTCCCTGTGGTCTCAGCTACTCAGGAGGCTGAGGTGGGAGGACTGTTTGAGCCCAGGAGGTCGAGACTGCAGTGAGCCGATGATTGCAACACTACACTCCAGCCTGGGTCACAGAGCAAGACTCTATCTCAAAAATAAAAATAAATATACGTGTGTGTGTGTGTGTATACACATATAGTATATATAATGTGTGTATACATGTGTGCATGTGTGTAATATAGAGAGAAACATAGAATTAAAAAAACAAATAGGCAAAAATGTTGATAGGGTTATTTCTGAACAGGATGATGGATGATTATGTAACCTACTGTATTCCCCCTTTGCTACTTTTAATTTTGTTCTTACAATGGGGCATACATTACTTATTTTAAATTACAAAGAAATTAATTCTCTTCAAATAAAAAAATAAAATGTTTAATTGCAATTTTTAAAAAAATGATCTTATTTATTCACTTGAAACCACGGTCTTTTATCATTCTCTAAAGAGGTGGTTTCACCACAGTACACGCCAAGACAAAAAAAAGTCTCACTTGATCCAATTATACCACTTATTAAGAACTATTTAATGAGAAAGTCACACCTTTGAGTTATTAGAAGCTATAATGGTCCTGCAGAGTTCCAAACAAGTAAACTAACAGAATTACCTTTGATTCTAAATTGTTTGCCAGGAGATTAATCCATCTGCACCTGAAAAAAACATCAAGTGTTCCTCCAGTGTGTTCAACATCCTCCAGTCTCATTTTAATCAAGTATGTTAGCTTCAGTGTAGAGGGCATTTTTAATTGCTTGAACTACAGTATAAGTAGTTTTTTATTTTAATTTTCCAAATTCATACACAACATAATACCAAGAAAATCAAAATTTTAGTCATCAATAGGTAAATTTTAGAGAGGTCTTTAAACGTTTTGGCATCTGTTGAAGAATAAAAAAAGCTCTTTCCGATAGTGACATTTGAACAGACACCTGAAGGAAGTAATGCACAGTCCAAACAGAAGGAATAACCTTGAGATGGAAGCATGTTTGGCAAGTTTAGGAAAGACCAAGGACACCAGTGTTGGCTGGTGCAAGTCAGCAAGTTGGGCAGTTAGAGATTACAGAATGAAGCAGAAACCCAGATCATGTAAGCCTCTACAGGGTGCTGGGAGTCTTTGGATGTTTCTCAGTGAGACGGGAAGTCCTACAGGGTTTGGGAAAGAGGAATGGCATATTTGACTGACATTTTTAAAACATCATTATGGCTTCTAGGAAGAATAGAGACCATAAGAGGGCAAGGATAGAAAAAAGAAAAAGAGATGGACCAGATAGGTTACGTCAATAATCCAGGAGATAAATCATATTGCTTTGGACAAGGATAACAGCAGTAGAGATGGTGAGAAGAGGTCAGACTTAGGACATGTTTTTTTTTTTTCCAGATTTATTGAGGTATAATTGATGTCTTAGTCTGCTTTTTGCTGCTAAACAGAATATCTGAGATTGGGAATATTTTATAAAGAACAGAAACTTATTGGCTCACAGTTCTGGAAGCCGGGAAGTCTAGTATCAAGGTGTCAACATCTGTGGAGGGCCTTTGTGCCACATCATCACATGGTGGAAGTGCAAAGAGACAGAGGACAGGAGAGGACGGACTTTTACATTGGCACCAATCTCACCCTTGAGGGTAGCACCCTCATGACAATCACCTCTTAACAATCCCACCTCTTAATACTGTTACAATGGCAATTTATTATTATTATTATTATTATTATTATTATTATGAGATAGAGTCTTGCTGTCACCCAGGCTGGAGTGCAGTGGCATGATCTCAATTCACTACAACCTACATCTCTTGGGTACAAGCAATCTTCTCACCTCAGCCTCCCAAGTAGCTGGAAGTACAGGCTTGCACCACCACACCCAGCTAATTTTTGTATTTTCTTAGTAGAGATGGGGTTTTGCCATGTTGCCCAGGCTGGTCTCAAACTCCTGGGCTCAAGCCATCCACCTGTCTCGGCCTCCCAAAGTGCTGGGATTACAGGCATAAGCCACAGCACCTGGCCAATGGCAATTAAATTTAAACATGAATTTTGAAAGGGACAAGCATTCAAACCATAGCAATTGACAAATAAAAACTGTATATATTTAGGGTACAAAACCAGATGTTTTGATATATGTATACAGTGTGAAATGATTTCCATAATCAAACATATCTATCACCTCTTGTTACCATTGTGTGTGTGTGTGTGTGTGTGTGTGTGTGTGCGCGTGTGTATGGTGAGAATACTTGAAATCTACTCTCAGTAAATTTCAACTATACAATACATTATCATTAAGTATAGTCACCATGTTATATATACATTAGGTCTCCATTTGGTCAAAGGATACATGCCTACAGTTATAAGTATTTCAGAAATATTTGGTAAGATCTGCTAATGGATTAGACATGAAATGTGAGACGAGTGAAGGATGACTCCAAAGTTTGGGGTTCAGATAACTGAAAGAACGAAGCAGTCATACACTAAGATGCAGAAGTCAAAATCATTTATCCATTTCTAAAATAACACAGCAATGCATGAGTCTCCTAAATTCTTGGAAGCTCAATTTACTTTTGTCCATATCAGCTAAGAAAAGCTATATGATAAAAGGATGCCACATGCAGATTGTATAAGCTTCATCTGCTTCTCAATTTTATTTGGGGCCAATCTTGACTATACACAACAAATGTTAAAATGTGTGTGCTTAGCTGCAGATTGGATTTATATTAAATTCATACCTAACACCAATGCTGCAGTCAACACCTGGCCAGGTCCTATCCAATTTCCAATCCCTGTAAGGCCTCAGTGGCCCTCTAATCCATACCTATCCCACATAGCTTTTAAAATATTATAAATTGAAACCAGTAAGATACAGAGAAGGAGAGGAGACAGGTAAGTTAGTAGGTAGATGAGTAGATAATCCTTACTTTCCTACCTTGCCTTCCTTTGTTGTCCATTCCATTTCATATCTCTTTACAGGCCTTATGTCAAATGTTCAACATGTACTGAAGGCACTGTGTACATATATAAATGCAGGATGAGGGGGCAGGGAAAAAATTGATTGTATTGTAAAAAGAAATGTGAGGAAAGAAAAAATGAAAGCATACTTACGTGCTTTAGAAAAATCTTTACCAATATGAAGTTACTTTGTTAATATATAATTTGATTTGTGAATGAATCATCAACTGTTGCTAAAACTATTAAGTTAAAGGAAGATAGGGAACTTTATATTAGAGGGGTCAGGATGATCCCACTTGAATCCATTGATTCATCTTAGCATCACTAAAAGTAAGAATACCACACATTGTATCCTCATGAGTGATGGAATAGGACATACACAGGCTTCTGTAAAAACACTCTTACCTAAAAAAAAATTTGCCACTAATATACACAACTCTCTACATTTAATTACCAATTTACAAGAAATACATGAGATACAGGAACAAGGTACCTCTTCCAGGACAATACCACTTGCAGAGAAATAGATCAAGTCCAGAATTTGGGACACTTTACAGGACAAAGGACTCGGTTTCTCCAACAAATCAATGACATGGGAAAAAAGAAGGAGTGGAGGGATTGTACAGAATAAGTGACTAAACAGACATAGTAATCAAATTATATTATATTTGGGAAACTTACATGATTCTGATTTCAAAAAACCAATTCTACTAAGACAACCTTGGCACAACTGAGAAATTCTGAAATATGGACTGTATTGGATAATATTTAGGAATTCTTATTAATTTTGTTAGTGTTGATAATGAATGGCCTAGTAATAGTGCTTTAAGAAGTCCTTATTAATTAAAGACAATTACTAGGGAAGAAAAAATGTTAGAGAGAAAAACAAGATTGACAAAATGTTGATGTTGTCGAAATTAAGTTCATTCCCTATATTCCCTATTAATGTGTGTGTTTTAGTAAGACATTTTTAAAAATAAAAGAAAATAGAAAAAAAAGTAACGAGATTGTAAGATTGCAATGTGAACTGTTAAAAAACATTATTACCATTTTCAACTGCTAATCTGTGTGGATGAAAATTTCCTTGATTGTCTGCAACAAAACCAAAATACAAAATCACAATACAAAAATAAATTGGAGGCTGAGACATACAGAGATTATCATTTTTATTCACAATCATTCATTTCAATATTACGCTCCTTATAATAGCTTCATGGTTCAGATTGACTTTATAATAAGAGTATGCTATAAATTCAAATGTAAAATAGCTTTATTTTGAATAATAAAACCTTTATTTTGAATAATAAAACATTTCTCTTATCTGAAGTTCTCAGTAAGATATATGGAGGTGGAGAGAGAGTCTAAGACCTTAGAAAAGATTTGAAAATTTTCTGCCCTAGATTATTCCTTTCACCTGTTTCAGCTTTGCTTTGTACAAAAAATGTTATGATTTACAACTCAAAGTGAAGAAGTTGCTATTAAGTATCAAGAAAGGTATTGCATATAGTTAAGGAACATGATAATCTTCTTGCAAAGAGTAAATTAGAGTCTGGATGTGGAAGAATACTTGGTCTAGAAGACCTCTTTTAAAAAATGGATTGCAGCTGGGCACGGTGGCTTACACCTGTAATCCCAGCACTTTGGGAGGCCAAGGCAGAAAGATGACTTGAAGTCAGGAGTTCGAGACTGGCCTGGCCAACATGGTGAAGTGCCATCTGTACTAAAAATACAAAAATTAACCAGGCGTGGTAACACACACCTGTAATCCCATCTACTTGGGAGGCTGAGGCACAAGAATCACTTGAACCCAAGAGGCAGAGGTTGCAGTGAGCCAAGATCACACCACTGCACTTCAGCCTGGGCAACAGAGCAAGATTCCATCTAAATAAATAAATAAATAAATAAATAGTGATTGCAAAAGTACTTGCAAAGGAAACCAGGAATTCCCTCAGATAATGGCCCAGAGCTTTTCCATAAAGAATGGAAGAGACACCTAAGCCTGAAAAAGGTTGCAGTACCTTTCATTCCTTCATTCAAGAAATATTTATGAGATGCCTACCTTGTATCACACACTATACTAAGCACTGGGAATACAGAGAAAAATCCCTGCCCTTATAGATTACATTCCTAGTAGAGGGAAGACAAGAATAAGCAAAATAGTAAATTATATAGCATTTCTGAAGATAAGTGCTATGGATAAAAGTAAACCAGGGTGGCGGGTAGACAATATTAGAGAGAGAGGTTTCTATTTTTAAAAGGATGCTCAGGGAAAGGCTGAGGAAGTACTCGAGTAGCCTGAAGGGGAGTAAAAGAGCGTTTCGTCATCTCAGAAAAGAAGATTCTAGGTGGAAAGAGTAGCAGTGCCAATGCCATGGTGAAAGCATGCCTCAGATGTCTGAAGAACAGCAGAGGCTAATTTGAGCAGATTAAGCAAGAGAGGGAGAGAGTGGTTGTAAATGGAGTTGGAAAGGCAACAAATGGGTCAGATCATGGCAAGCCTCACAGGACAATCCCAAGACTGCCTTTTACTTTGGGTGGCAACGGGAAGCCACTGGAGAGTTTGGGGCAGAGAAGAGATCTAACTCATGTTTTTATAAAATCACTCTGGCTGCTGTTCTGGCAATACTGTAAGGGGAAAGATAGAAGCAATCCGTTAGAAGGCCAGGACAGTTTGCAAAAAATGGCCTCCAATTGCTCCCAATCTCTGTATACAAACTGCTTTACAAAGTGACTTTGCTGCTCCCCTCAGAAAAAAAAGTAGACTAATTTTCTATCCCCTTCATCTGGCTTGACCTGGTGACCTGCTCTCACCAACAGCAGGGAAAGTGAAGCTGTAGAAGTTCTAAGTCCAGGCCTCAAAAGGCCACGTAGTTTCCTCTTGCTATCTTGCTTCCATTAGACCGCCATGTAAAGAAACATAAACATGAGATAGTTTACTGACCACGTAGAGCAGAGATAAGCCATCTCAGCTGAGGCCTCCAAACCTACCAGTGCCCATCACTACATGAGTGAGCATGGGCAAGACCAGCAAAAGAACTGCCCCCCATCTACCCCAAGCCCAACCTAAGCTGCCAACCACAGAATCACAAACTAATAAATAACTATTGGTTTAAGCCACAAAATGTTGGGAGTAGGTCACAATTGATAACTAATATATAGAGGCTACTGCAAGATCGGGACATAAATAATGGGGGCTTAGACTAGGGTGAGAGCAGTGGGTAGTGACAAGTACTTGGATTCTAAATACATTGTGAAGGTATAGCCAACACACTTTCCAAAGTAACAGTATATATATAGATTGTGAGATAAAGAAGAGTCAAGGATGATACTCAGGTTTTTAGCCTATGTCATAAAAAGGATGGAGTTTCTGTTAACTGAAATAGGGAAGAGTATAGGTAAAAAAGGAAATTCCAGAGTTTAGTTTGAAATATATATTAGTCATCCAAACAGAAAATGCTGAGTAGGCACTGGATATACGGAGTCAGGAGTTCAAGGGAAGGCCAGGCTGAAAATATAAATTTGGAAGCTAGTAGGGTATTACTAGTATTTAAAGCTAATATTTAGGCCAGGTGCCGTGGCTCACACCTGTAATCCCAGTACTCTGGGAGGCCAAGGCAGGTGGATCATTTTTCGAGACCAGCCTGGCCAACGTCTCTACTAAAACTACAAAAATTAGCCTGGTGTGGTAGTGCGCACCTGTAGTCCCAGCTACTCAAGAGGCTGAAGCAGGAGAATCACTTGAACCCGGGAGGCGGAGGTTGCAGTGAGCCGAGATCGTGCCACTGCACTCTAGCCTGGGTGACAGAGGGAGACTCCATCTCAAAAAATAAATTGGCTGGGCTTGGTGGCTCACGCCTATAATCCTAGCACTTTGGGAGGCCGAGGTGGGCAGATCACGAGGTTAGGAGATCGAGACCATCCTGGCTAACACAGTGAAACCCGTCTCTACTAAAAATACAAAAAATTATCTGGGCATGGTGGCGGGCACCTGTAGTCCCAGCTACTTGGGAGGCTGAGGCAGAGCTACTTGGGAGGCTGAGGCAGGAGAATGGCGTGAACCTGGGAGATGCAGCTTGCAGTGAGCCAAGATGACGCCACTGCACTCTAGCCTGGGGGACAGAGCGAGACTCCATCTCAAAAAATAAAATAAAATAAAATAAAATTAATTAATAAATAAATAATAATAATAAAGCTAATATTTAAAGGCTGAATGATATGATCCAGAAGTATAAGGTCTAATGACTGAGCCCTGAAGCACTCCAATGTTAACAGCACTCTTATCAGGGAGATAAGGAAGAACCAATAAAGGAGTCTAAAAAGGGACAATGAGGTAGGAGGAAAAACAGGAATTGTGGTATTTTTGCTAATAAGGGAAGAAAGTGTTTTAAGAAGCAGAGATTGGGCCAGCACCATGGCTCACACCTGTAATCCCAGCACTTTGGGAGGCCGAGGCAGGTGGATCACTTGAGGTCAGGAGTTCAACACCAGTCTGGCCAACATGGTGAAACGCCATCTCTACTAAAAATACAAAAATTAGCTGGGTCTGGTGGCACATGCCTGTAATCCCAGCTACTCAGGAGGCTAAGACAGAAGAATCACTTGAACCCAGGAGATGAAGGCTGCAGTGAGCCGAGGTCACGCCACTGCACTCCAGCCTGGGCGACAGAGTGAGACTCTGTCTCAAAAATAAAAATAAAGAAGCAGAGAGTGACTAGCTGTCTCAAAAAAAAAAAAAAAAAAAAATGCTGACAGGTCAACTGAGAGGTAAAAATTTGGAACAGACCTTTAGATTTAGGAAAATGAAAGGGCCAGACATGGTGCCTCCGCCTGTAATCCCAGCACTGTGGGCCCAGGCAGGAGGATTGCTTGAGGCCAGAAGTTCAAAACCAGCCTGAGCAACATGGTAAGACCCCCACCGCTACAAGAAACAGAAAAATTAGCCAGGTATGGTGGCACATATCTGCAGTCCTGGCTACTCAGGAGGCGAGGCAGAAGTACCACTTGAGCCCAGGAGTTCGAGGCTGTGGCGAGCTATGATCACACCACTGCACTTCAGAGTGGGTACTTTTAGTAAGAGTAATTTTTTGATAGAGGTGATGGAGAAAGCCTGATTAAAGTGGGTTTAAGAAAGAATAGAAGGAAAGTAATTGGACAGGAGTATAGTTATACCATAAGGGGTAACAAATAAATCGTGCAGTGGCTTAAGCAGGAATGGGGTCAAAAGCTATTATTTTAACATGGAAAAATACCAGCATACTTGCATAATGAAGGGAATAATCCAGCAATGAGGGGAAATGCAATGTTCAGAGAGAGAGAGATGCTGGAGCCAAATCCTTGGGAAGGTAAAAGGAATAAGACCTAGTGCATGAGTGAGGAGCTGTCCTTAGAAACAGACTCTAGGTCAGAAAATAACAGATGGCAATCTTAGGTAAATGCAGGTATGCCAACCTCCCACATTCATGGCAATTGCCATTCACATTAAGGCATTTCCTATACCTCTGGGCCCAGAATTGACCTAAAAATACTCAACATAACTTTCTAATACTACCAATAGATAAGAATTGGCACACATAATGAAATGTATTTGCAAAAGTATTTTGGGAGTTCAAAGATCAGGAAAAGGTACATAAAAGCAAATAGGCCACACTGTCCATCCTTTCTCTGACAGATAACACAAATATTCACTGGAGACATATATGTTATTTTTAAATTTAGAAACAGTACTATGCCAACTGTCCTACTCTGACAGAAACTATCATGACTTGATGGGTAAATGTTGACAACAGAAAGCTTCATCAAAATTTAAAGTCCCAACTACTAAAAGCTAGCCATGTGCTTCAGAAAAGCGCTGTCACCCTTATACCCAAATCTAAGCTCTTTCTTACCTGTCTTCTCCTCTAAATAATCTTTCCTCGCTCTCTTACTCCTTCCCAAGCTTTTACACTGATACCATAGTCAATAAGCTTTCTTATATCCTCAGCCTCTTCACTAGATGCTCCCCATACCTCCTAGGCCTAATAGAAACTAAACTCCCCTTCTTTGGTGGCCCCCATCAGTAAAGGCTAATCATCCTTACAAGTCCCAAGGCCCAGAAGAATGTTTCCAGACCACTTACCCCATCCCACCCCCACCCCCTGTACTTTTGAGGGCATAACATCTAAGTACCTTCATCTCTCATCTATAGTGATCACCACCATAGGCAATCTAAACCTCAGAAACTAGGATCACATTCCACCCTTCCTCCCTGGGTACCACAGTTATCTACAGTCATCTGCGTGAGCAATTCATCCAATGCACCACCAGTCTCATGGTTCCTGAACAACTCCGTTTCTACCATCTATATCCACAGCCAAACCCTACATGCCATCTGTACCCTAAAAATCTTCAATTCTAATATTCTGCTCTGACCAGAGGATTTCTATCCTTTTCATTATCTCCCTTTTAGCTACAAACACTTGTATATTTACTTCATCCAGACTTTTAATCCTTTGAGCCAATTATGTTATCTCAATCTTTCAGCTCCTCCTGGCTCTATCGTCATCCCTATCCAGTCAAAACTTCACATTCCATCACTCTGACCATTCTTTCACCAATATTTTCAACTCCTTTGCATTCTTACCGTATGCACGTAACAAAATCCAAATATTGTATCAATCCAACTATTTATCATCTCTGATTCTAGTGAATTTTGCTGCCAAAAGTCACAAAATCATATGAACTAGTATTATTACAAATTAATGATCCTGGCCTATCTGGGAAACCTTCCAAAAACTGTAGTTAGCTCTTTCTCCTATTCCCTATGGTATCTGACCAGTCTCTTCTTGTTGGATTCCCTCCCTCCTTATCTTCTAGACATCCACTGTCATTAGGCTGTTCCTTCTGTCTTTTTCACTGGGTCATCTTTCCTAGAGGGTGGTGTTTCCCAGGGTTTCCCTTTTGTTTTATTCTTTCTTATTCTACAAACTCTCTTAGGCATCATCCATTCTCACATTGTTTTAACTACCTATAAATTGATAGCATCCTAATCTCTATCTCCAGCCTAGAATCCTCTCTTTATCTCCAGACCAAAGCAGCCAAATGCCCACTGAACAGCACCAATTGTGTGACCCAAACCCATGTCCAAGACTACTGATCTTATTCTCCCCATACATCTGATATTGCTCATGTGATTCCTATCTTGGGAAGTCATAAACCTAGGAGATATCCTTGACTCCATCACTTCTTCATCCCCTACATCCATCTGGCCACTAACTCAATCACCTTAATATATCTGGAATTCATCCTGTTCTCTCCAGCACCACTGCATTTTCGGAGTTCTGTCATATGTAATGCAAATGTTTGCCTTACTCCACTACAATTCATTCCTCATACTGCCTCATGAAACCGATGTTAACTTTCTTCCACTTAAAATCTATTACTCATGGATCACCATGGCCTCCAGATGAAAGCTCAAAATGGCTAACATGGTGTGGAAGAGAACTTTCACTATTCACCCCTTGTTTACTTTTTAAAGTTCATCTCTCTATTCTCTATCTTAACACATTAAGGGTCTATGTTCTGTCTCTAACCTATCTGTTTGTCCTCACTGCTTTCTTGTGCCCAGATGCCTTATCCTCTAACCTCACCAACTAATTCCTACTCACTTTCAAACTTCAATTCAGATGAAAATTCCTCCATAAAGCCTTCTCTGAATCTCCTCAAACCTCGCACAGTTTTCTCTATCCCCCACTATACTATGTGAACGACTAATTATAATGTTTATCCCATTGTATCTTGGCATTGTTTATGAAGTCCATGCAATACTGTAAGTTCCTTAAAGAAAAGTTAAGGACCTAGCACCAAAGTAGTTGTATCTTTGCTGAATGAAGGAATAAATAAAAAATAATGAATACAATACCTTTAATAACTATGACTCTTTAAAAATCACATTTACTTAAATGTTTCAACAATTAAAAACATTTAATAAAAAGTTTCCTCCATTATTCTCCATGTGTATGTCCTAATAGCATATACTAAAATCAGGTTTGGTTACATAAACCAACATGCGCAATGATTGGGAAATAGAGTAGAACTTAAGAATAAATTATGAAAGCAGGTAGGCCAAATAGAAAGGCTTGTCAAGAGAGAAGTGAAAGATACACCCTGGCAACCAAAAAACTTCATAAAACTACAGTTACAACACCCACAATTACTGTATTACATTTGTTCAACATATGTATCAGCCAAATTAGCAAGAACTCATCTGACCAAAAGGAGATTAGAAGATACCTTCGAAAGCATAAATCTCCAGTTTAGGAGCTTCAGTGGATGGTTCATTGGTCCCTAGGCAAGTAAAAAGATAAATCTTTAAATAAATAATAGTAATAAACTGACTATCTATGCAAGTTGGATTCTCAACTTCCTTTGGCCTAAAGAAATGTTTTCCCATCATGAACAATGGAAAGCTATACAGTATTTAAAGTCAAGGGTTTTGAAACATCTTCAAAATATATAAAACTAAAGTAACTCAGACTAATTAAATGAAAGCCAATATAAACTTTTAAAATCATAAACACAATTTTATTACTTTCAATATGACCTGAGTAGGAGAAAAAAAAAAAAAAAACTATGAGGCCAGAAGTACTTAGAGGGTTATAGAAACTAAATTTCAATCCATTGTTTGAAAATAGATGGGCTCTTCCACATCACTTAAAACTTTGTTGTTTCAAATCATTTACATGGAGGAAATTCACAAATATCCCTTGTCCTATCAGCTTAGCAAATCTTGTTTCTTATCATGTGGAAATAGTAACAAAACCTCCATCAATCTATTACTAATTGTGAATCACAGACTTATATAAGTATACCATACTTTATTATACCATACATATCTGGATCTATAGATTTCTCAACTCCTAAAGAAATACGTACTACCCACTTGATCAAAATTTAAATTATCACCCTAATTTTCTTTTTGTGGTTAAACCAAGTTCATTGTTATACATCAAGAAATACTGATTAAGATCAAGCTTTGCTATAGACTAATAATCCTGACACTATTATTTCCTTACACTTCATCCAAATATAGTTATTATTTTTCATTGTGGTTTTTTCCCACTAGAATGTTAATGTCCTCAGCTCTTGAATTCTCCCCCTTAACCTTCCAATCTTGATCAGGTCCATTTCTAGAACTGAAAGATGTAGCACCGACGCTGAGGGATCACTTGAGGTCAGGATTTCGAGACCAGCCTCGCCAATATGGTGAAACTCCGTCTATACTAAAAATACAAAAATTAGCTGGGTGTGGTGGCATGCGCCTGTAATCCCAGCTACTTAGGACGCTGAGGCAGAAGAATCACTTGAACCTGGGAAGCAGAGGTTGCAGTGAGCCGAGATCGCAGCACTGCACTCCAGCCTGGCGACAGAGTGACCCTGTCTCCAAACAAACAAACAAACAAAAAAATAGCAAAGGCAAAATTTTAAAAAGTTATATTTTCTTAAATTTTCCAAACTTCTAATAGTGATATAAACAATTTAATTCAACTAATCATTTGTGGACAATATCCCAAAAGTATCATGAAACTAAGAATATTGTGTCTCAGACTGTTTCATAAATCATTTTAGACGGAGAAAAAGGCCAAACGATTTACTGGTAAGCACCATCAATCAATCAACAAATGAAAAACTCTGGTTACACTTCCATGAAAATTTTGATTTCAAACTATTTATTACAGGGCGCGAGGCCCTGTTCCGCCTCCTCCAGCTCCTCCTGATAACCTTTTGGTTATCAGGCATCAACTGGAGGCAACAATCAGTTAAAATCCAGTAAATTTGGGGTTAATGAAACAAATGTTAAAATAGATATAATATTGATAAATATTAGCCAAGCGATGGTAACTACCTAACATTGATTAAGTAAGCAAATAATCAAGGCAAAGGTTTTAGCTTCCACTAATCTATAAAAGCAAGTCAAAATGCTTTGAAAATTGCATTTTCATGCAATTGTTTCAATATCATACCTTTGTATGTAACATTAAAAAGCTCATGATTACTTCATTTCAAAATTTAGATGAGTCACAGTGCTTTCTATGCAGGAATTGGATGTGAATCAAAATTGTAAACATGCACTTGCTTGGTAGTCAAAAAGTGAATGTGGACAGATACAATGTTCGTTGACACAGTAAAACATAATCATAAAATGTAACCTGTGTTTTTAAAATAGTTACTTCCTAACTGCTAACACAGTTCAGGAAACATGCCATCTACCCCTCCTCTCCTTGAAAATCTCAAAATTGTACTAATCCCATTCCCCTTCTTACAGATAGGCCACTGAAACCTGGAGTCATTACTGATACAGTTATCAGGATTACACCCTCAGAGCCACGATGGTTTCAGGGATACTAGAACCTGAAAATAACAAAAAAAAAAAAATCCAACTCAAATCTAGACAATAAAACTAGCATATAAACTGGAAGAAAACGCAGGAAATGCCGATTTTAGTATCTGGTATGAGGCTGACCATTAAGGAATCCATCAAAAAAGTTTGCAATGTATGAATGAATGACTGCATGAAATTGGCAGGATTTCATTCATTTCAAAAGCTCCAAATTCAGGAACCACACTGAGATATCAGGACGCCACAGCTGAAACTAAAATTCATGAAGGGTAAATGCAACATAACTGCACGTCTCCACACGTTAGCTGCTGCGAAAATTTCAAAACATATATCTAACATACTCTTTCTTCAAGTAATTGCCGCAAGTGCGGACGGAGCCAGAGAACTAGGAGGCTGAAAACAGGCCCTGCTCACCCATAAGCCTTTGCATTATAAGTGGACATGATCTGAGTGAGTCACCGGGAATGAGGAGACAGTCACCCCAGGCCAGGCAGGACGCGGCCACAATCTCCTGCTCTGCCCCCAACTAGGGAACCGGTCGAAGGAGAGTGGGACGACTGCAACCTGCTGCAGCTAAGTATGCAAGGATAGCGCCGACCGGCTTCCGAGTCGACATCCCACTGAGTCCCACCGCAGCCACCACAGCCAGCCCTGCCCAGGTATCTCGGAGCTCCGTAACCTCAGAAGGCCTAGTCCTCCAGAAGCTGAGAGCCCCAGCAGGACCGGACGAGGGCAAAAAGCCCCCCTCCCGGCTGCCCCTCGCCGCGACGCGGCCCTGCCGCCACATGCTCCACTGCCCCTTCTCCCAGCTCAGCCCCAGCCCCGCAGGGCCTCAGCCGCCCTCCATGCAAGCCGACCGGGCCGCAGGCGGCGCGACCCGGCGGCTCCCGAGCAGGGGGGCAGCGGTGGCAGCCCGCCGCCCCGCACGGCTTACCTCCTTTCTGCCACAAGCTCAGCCCAGCGCCGGCCGCCTGACGTGGCCCGCCCCGCCGCCTCGAACGCCCGGGGGCGGGGACTGCAGGAGAGAGCCAATGGGCTGCACATCGCGAGGCCCTGTTCCGCCTCCTCCGGCTGCGGCCCGCCCTCCCCGGCTCGCGCGCACGCGCGTCTAAGGCCCGGGCCGGGCACTGCGGTTGAAAGGCGGCGTGGGCGGCGGACCCGAGCTCCGCAGCCGAGCTGGTGCGGGGAGGGCTGCGCGCGGGGGCTGGCTGTGGAGCAGCACCGCAGTGAAGAGTTAGCCCAAGGAAAAGCAGATTAAAGGAAACTGCCTAGAGATGCCACTGCAGCGTGCCCGGGTAGTCCTGTTGGCAGCCTGCCCCTATGCAGCTTTTGGCAATACAAAACAGCTTCTTGGTATTTGGAGATTTTGTTTCCCGGGGGAAATAAATAATACTGATAACATTAAGGATTCAGAAAATTTAAAGCAGACAGCCGACTTGCAGCGAAGACGCTTCCTTCTTCGTCTAGTAGCTACTTGGTGTCTTTACTTCATTTGGCCAACACAGAACACTGCAGCTCTCGACGCCCCTGTGGTATATCCACTTGTTAGATAGTCCTGAGGTAGTTCTAGCCCAAGTGTTTCTGCTGATCTAATCTGGGGGGAATTGGCGCGAGTAATTATTCTGTTACGATTTTCCCAATACTTACTGAATGATAAACATGTATTTTCTCCTGGGGCGGGGCGGGGGCTTCCACGTGGGAAGGCTGTAACAGACAGACAGCAGCCACGATGATACACGCTGAAAACAGCCAGCAGAAAAAATGAGGAGAGAGTGGTATGACGGAGTGGAATTCCGGTTGTGGATGACAGAATGGAAATTATGCGCAAGATGAAAGAGTTAAGACAAATTACTCTAAAAATATCTGACTTAGTTGTTTCTAAACCCTGGGGCACCCTTAGGAAAAAATAAAAATAAAAAAATAAGTGCCTGGGCCTCATCACTTGGTTGAAAAATCTCTGCTGCCGGACCTTGACATTGATATTTTTCTAAGTTTCCAAAGTCATTTTAATGTATAGACAAGAAGTTCTGTTTCTCATTTGTAGGAAGAATTTGGTTCCCCATCACCTCAGAAAAGTAATTATGTATCACAGATACATAATTATCAGTTTTCCCAATAACCAACTATGCATTCACCCTCTAAGAATTTATCTAAATTAATCTTGGGGCCAGGTGGGCTGGCTCACGGCTGTAATCCCAGCACTTTGGGAGGCCAAGGCGGGTGGAGTTCGAGATCAGCCTAGGCAACATGGTGAAACCCCATCTGTACTAAAAAAACATACAAAAATTACCCCGGCGTAGGGTTGCGCGCCTGCAGTCACAGCTACTCTACTCAGGAAGCTAAGGCAGGAGAATCGCTTGAACCCGGGAGGCGGAGGTTGCAGTGAGCCGAGGTGGCGCCACCGCACTCCAGCCTCTGATGGCGTGAGACTCTGTCACAATCAATCATTCAATCAATCAATATTGAACCTACTTAAAGGTATTCAACCTCTGTTATCCTTTGCTTGAAAGGAGTTTTATAAGGCTTATAATTCCCTTTTTATGGACTTTGATGATATTCTCTTTCAGTCTTCCAAATGCAC
Source organism: Pongo abelii (assembly GCF_028885655.2). Classification (NCBI taxonomy): domain Eukaryota; kingdom Metazoa; phylum Chordata; class Mammalia; order Primates; family Hominidae; genus Pongo; species Pongo abelii. The sequence continues at coordinate 37,482,732 of NC_071998.2, forward strand.
CAGTATTTCTTTTAGGACTATTTTAATATTTTTTCTTCTATTCCTATATTTCTTGAGGCTCATTAGTCAAAATTATAATTAAACACATAACTCTGTAAACAGCGCTGTTCTAAGTATATAAATTTATTTAATCCACAGAACAACTTTATGAGGCAGTTACAGTTATTACCCACATTTTACAAATAAGGAACCTGAGGTACAGCAGGTGAAGCATCTTGACCAAGGTCATGCACCTACCTAATGGCCAGGCCAAAACTTGAATCCAAGCACCCTGGTTCTCAATGAATAAATGTACTGCCTCTGTTGTAGAAAGCCTGGTTTTAGGAACACACAGGGAAATGCCCATTTAAAGAATGATGTTGAGTCTACTTTTGACACTGTTTTAGTATGTTCAGGCTGCTATAACAAAGTATCTTAGACTGGGTAATTTATAAACAATAAAAATTTATTGTTCACAGTTCTGCAAGTTGGGAAGTCCAAGCAAGGTGCCAGCAGATTTGGTGTATGGTGAGGTTCCATTCCTCATGGATGGTGCCTTCTATGTATCATCACAGGATATAAGGGGAAATAGATTACCTGAAGCCTCTTTTATAAGGGCACTACATGAGTCCTCATAACCTAATCACCTCCCAATGGCCCCACCTCTTAATCCTGTTGCATTGGAGTTTAGGCTTCAACACATTAATTTTGGGGGACACAAACATTTAGACTATAGCAGACACCTATCCTAGATTCAGATTTTGGGCAGGATTGAGGAACTTGACCATTAAACTTGGAGCCTAGAACCGATTTGACTGCTTTTACTGCAGATCTAGAGTTAAGCTGGAAGTCCATGGGCTCACCCCCTCCTCCTGGGGTATACTCCTTCCATACAGGAACTGCAATTCAGCAGGGATCATTTCACCTTTTTTTAATCTAATGCTATACCAGGCACTGTGGTAGGCACAGGAGATACCAAGATGAAAGACGTATTCTAGAGACTTACGGAGCCAGCTCATTCTGGAGACCAAGTCGGCAGCCACTAGATTTATTTTGACAAGACTAGAGAGATAGGCTTTTAGAACCAGAAAGGATCTCAGAAGTTGCCGTTCATGACAAAGTTTTCTCTGACAAATTCTGAAATTAAAAAATATGGACAATGTATTAAGTTTTCATAAAAATAAATTTATTCAATTTAAAGGACTGTCCTTTTCCTGAGATTATGCTTTGTTCTTTTGTTTTGTTTTGTTTTAATGTTAAAAGTACCCTCTCAGGCCGGGCATAGTGGCTCACACCTATAATCCCAGCACTTTGGGAGGCCAAGTGGGAGGATAACTTGAGGCCAGGAGTTCAAGACCATCCTGGGCAACAGTGAGGACCCCCCATCTCTATTAAAAAAAGAAAATAGAAGTTTTCTCATATGAAATGATAATAGGTTATATTTGTTGGGAATTTTATTTTAGTAAGCTTAAAGTCTTATGTTGGAACTCAAAACTTTTTTACGCTTCACTGATTTAATCTAATCAAGCCAATTTACACAGAAGGGAACTAAAATTCTAAAAGGATACAGGTTCATCTTCAATTCTTCAATGTCATATGGCTAATTGCTTTTTGTGGGGGGCTGTGGTTGGGGAGGGTTTTTTTTTGTTTTTGGCTTTGTTTTGGTTTGAGGCAGGATCTTACTTTGTCACACAAGCTGGGGTACAGTGACACGATCGTAGCTCACTGCAGCCTCACCTCCTGAGCTCAAGCAGTTCTCCCACCTCAGCTTTCCAAGTAGCTAGGTCTGCAGGCACACACCAGTGTTCAGCTAACATATACATATATTCTACTACTACATTCTAATATATATATGTATATATAGAAATGAAGTCTCACTATGTTGTCCAGGCTGGTCTTGAACTCCTGGCCTCAAGTTATCCTCCCGCCTCGGCCTCCCAAAATGCTGGGATTATAGGTGAGAGCCACCATGCCTAGCTGCTAATATGTTTTAGAAGAAGGACTAAAACCCTGGTTCCCTGACTCCTGGTCCTATCCTCTTTCTACTGCATACCTATTGAATAGCTTGCTTTATGCACTGGGATATAAATTTTTAAAAATTTAAAATTTTTTTTGAGACAGAGTCTTGCTCTGTTACCAGGCTGGAGTGCAATGACGCAATCTCGGCTTGCAACCTCTGCCTCCTAGGTTCAAGCAATTCTCCTGCCTCAGCCTCCCAAGTAGCTGGGACTACAGGTGTGCGCCACCATGCCCAGCTAATTTTTGTATTTTTAGTAGAGACGGGGTTACACCATGTGGGCCAGGATGGTCTCTATCTCTTGACCTCGTGGCCGGCTCACCTCAGCCTCCCAAAGTGCTGGGATTACAGGCATGAGCCATCGTGCCTGGCCAATAATAACAAATTTTAAAAGAAATTAAGGTGATGGCTGGACAAAAAACATTAGAACAGGTTCTAATAGTCCACCTATGTTCTTAGCCAGGAAGAAAAGGATTCTGCCAGCCTAATTAATCATATTAACTAAATAGCTTACTTTCCTTCTGAGCTGAAAGCAAAGAATGGAGTCTGAAGGAATGTAGCTACAATTTATAGTTAAATTTTGATTGGAGTATAACTTAGGAAAGATCAGTTTAACTTAGTTGGGCAAACCTACATCTGATGCAGATGTTTGTAGCTCTCCACAGCTGGTTCACTGACTTTCAGTCTGAGGAATATTTCTGAGAAACAACAGAGAGAGGTGATCCTTCATAGGGGTTACAAGAGAATCATCTTTATTCACGTAACCTGTGGAGGGTGCGCTAGACTTGATTCCAGAAGGCCCAGCTCAGACGCAAATTTCACTTGAATGATTAAAACACCTTTCAAATCTATATGTTCTAGACATTCTACATGCAAAACTCTGCCTTTTAAATATTTAAGACAAACTACCGTCTTTAAGAGGTAGGCAGGCAGATAGTATTTCTGTTCAACTCCTTGTATTATTTCCACTGAAGTAGTTAAGCAGTTCTCTATTGTATAAGACCCTTTAGATAAGTACACGTTTTGAAGTCAGTGTAGAAGGGCCTATTGACTTTAACAACAACAAAAAAAAAGAGAGTCAGAAAAATGTGCCCACTCCCAAGTCATTAACAGAGCTGAAAAAATATGCTAACAAAAAAAAGACACTGTAGTCTGAATCCTGTACTGTAAGGAAGGTCATGTCACCCACAGCATCAGGAGAGAGACACAAAGCCTTGAACTCAGGCCCAAGCATGCTGGGCTGGCTCTACACGCCCACGCATTCATCATCAGGCACGAAGACTGGGAGGAGAAATTCAGTACTAAATCACAGAGCTCCAGTGTCAGCACATCACAGAAAGCAATCTTATTAGATTTAATTAGATATACGTGGCTCCAATGGCACCCCATTTCTTTCTAAGTAAAAGCAAAAGTTCTTACAAAAGCCAACAGGGCCATACATGATCTCCCTCCCCTGCACCACACACCTCCATCCCCAACACACACACGCACACACACCCACACACACACGCAGACTGTCTGTTGCCCCTTTGACCTTGTCTTCTACACTCCTGCCCAGCTCACTCACCCTGCCTCCTGGCTGCTACAAGATCTTGGCATTTCTCCCCAGATATCTTTGTGACTCATTCCATCAGATCATTCAAGTCTTTGCTGAGATGTTACCTTCTGGATAAGGCCTACTCTATCAGTCAGGGTCCCAGCAAGAAACAGATGGTACAATCAAATTAGGAAACATTGAAGAGTTTAATAAAAGACTATAAACAGAGGTATGGGCAGGGATTAAAAAGATCACAAGGGAGACGCAGTAACATTGGGGCCCCCAAATCACCCCTGAGCTGAAAGCAAAAAGGAGAGAGAGTAGTTACACCACACAAAGAAGCTGTGTTTGGGGCATTTGGTCAAGTAACACAGCCAGTCCACAGTGACTCTACAGGGAGGGGGTTCAGGGAACTACTATCTTCACTTCCCTCATTCTCCTCTGTCTTGATCTCCTGAAGCAAGGGAAGCCTGTGCTGCAGTTATAGGTCGGCCTCCTGCAGCACTGTGAAGGGGCAAAAAGAGAATATCTGACACACTTACCTTGGTCACCTAAAATAGTTAGAGATTGCTGTGTAACACACCACCCCAGAACTTAGTGGCTTACAATCACAAACATTTATTCATTCTCAGGATCCTGTGGTTTCCTAGGCAATTCACATTTAGGCTGGTTTTGCTGGTCCCTGCTGGATCTCTTTACATATCTGCAGTCAGCTTAAAGCTTGGCTGGTATCGGATGGCCTCATTCACATGCTTGCTAGTTTGCTCAAGGTCAGCTTGGGCAATAAGAATGATGTAGCCATGTATCTCTAATAACTGCAACCACTTTTCTTAATAACAAGACAATATCAGATCCTTACTAATATTGACATACATTATTTCAATGTAATCCCCATGCTAAAAATAATCCAAATTTTTATGTGACTCAGCAATGTTCCCAGCACCAAGGGATACAATATGATTGATCTAAGCCAGCAATTTCTTTCTGAAATGGACCAGACAGTAAATTTGCCTCAAGTCTCTTTTTGTTCTTCCTGATATAATGTTTTTAATTATTGGAGGTGCTGAGAGGATTCAATAAAGCAAAGGATATATAAAAACTTCAATATATCTTCATATACACACACACATACATACATTTTCTTTATCCAATCATCTTTCGACAAACAGGTTGTTTCCGTATTGTGACTACCGTGAATAATGCTGCAGTGAACAAAAGTGCAGATATCTCTTTGGGATGCCAGGTTCATTTTCTTTGGATCTATACTCAAAAGTGGGATTGCAGTATCAGATATAGTTCTATTTTTAGTATTTTGAGAAACCTCCACACGGTTTTCTATCATGGCTCTGCCAATTTACATTTCCACCAACAGTATGTAAGCGTTCCCTTTTCTCCACATCCTTAACACTTGTTACCTTTTCTAACAGGTTTGAGGTTATATCTTATAGTAGTTTTAAATTTCTCTGATGATTAGTGATGTTGAGCATTTTTTCCTATATCTATTGGCCATTTGTATGTCTTATTTGGAGAAATGTCTATCAGGTCCTTAGTCCATTTTTTAATAAGGTTATTTGGTTTTTTTGCTATTAAGCTGAGTTCCTTGTATTTTTTATATTAACCTTTTATCACATAAGTAGTTGGCAAATATTTCTCTTATTCTGTAAGTCGTCTTTTAATTCTGTTGTTTCCTTTGCTGTGCAAAAGCTTTTTGGTTTGATGCAATCCCACCTGTCTATTTTTGCTTTTGTTGCCTGTGCTTTTGGGGTCATATTAAAAAAATCATTGCTCAGAACAAGGTCAAGAAGCTTTCTTCCCATCTTTGCTTCTAGTAATTTTACAGTTTTAGATCTTATGTTTGAATATTTAATCTGTTTTAGTTGACTTTATCACATGGGGTGAGATAAGGGTCCAATTTCATTCTTCTACATGTGAATATCCAGTTTTCCCAACACCATCTAATGAAGAGTCGATCCTTGTGTGTTATTGTTTAAGATCAGTTGACCATGATATGCAGATTTATTTGTGGGCTCTCTGCTCTGTTCCATTGGCCTATCTGTATATTTTTATGCCAGTACCATACTGTTTTGATTAGTGTAGCATTGTAATGTACTTTGAAATCAAGAAGTATGATACCTCCAGCTTTGTTCTTCTTGTTCAAGATTGCTTTGGCTATTCAGGGCCTTTTGTGGTTTGATATAAATTTTATGTTGTTTTTTTCTATTTCTTAAATAGTATTATCGAAATTTTTTAGGGATTGTATTGAATCTGTAGATCATGTTGTGTGGTATGAGAATTGTAATGGTATTCTTCCAATCCATGAACAGAGGATGCCTTTCCATTTATCTGTGTCTTCTTTAATAAATGGATTTTGATGTTTGAAAATTTCCTTTCCAATTGCATTGAAATCCAAAAATGCTATTGGAACTGTAGTTTGATCTTGGAAAATATATCTCCTGCAAATGTTTGTGGGAATGGAGCTCTTGCCTCTTTTTAAAACTTTGACAGCACAGGAACTATATTAAGCAGGTTGACATTACCTGTAATTGAAACAGCATTAGTTTTTGTTAAAATGACTCTACCATAATGTGAGTTTTCGACATATGCTCTGTTTGCCTTGTAATTTTATATTGAGAAACATGATGAAGTCTGCCACAAAAGCTAATTTTCAAAGCCACTCATGTTCAATAACAGTAATTGAGGGAGGTTCTTCTCATTCCAGAAGTCTCAGGCCTGAGTTTTAAAAACTGCAACAAAACTTTACCGCTGCTAAGCCATCAAACTGCTGTGTGATAGGGCAAATCGGGATATTCAGCTTCTATTTTTGACAAAAGTTTACAGAATTGATCATTAAGTCCACCAGAGTAAATGAAGTTCACCATTGGAACTGCTGGGTCAGAAACACACAAGAGATTCAAACACTTTCTGCAAATTACCTGCTGATGAACAGCATAATAAGTAGCAATGGGCTTTAAGTATCTCACATTTTCACAAGCTTTATTAATTTGTCCAACTAAGCCTTTTCTGCTCCATACATATTTTTATCACCATAAGTTATAAGGCATCTTAGCAGATTCTACTTCAGGTTTTATTAATGTTTTCCCAACTTCTTTGAAAATATATTTGCCCATAGTTGTTCTACGCAGACAATTCATAGAGGCTAATTATTCAGTCACTTTAAACTCAGCGTTGACTCCTTGAATAAACAACTGAGCACTATTGGTAATACCTGTCAACTCATCAAGAGCCAAGGAAAACCACTCAAAATCATCTACCTTGTTTTGTAATTGACTATTGATGTTGCTCCCAGTGTCTTCAACTCTTCAAGCAACAGATCTCCCTGAAAGGTTAATAGTCTGAAACAAGTTTATTTTCTTGGGAAACAATTTTTTCAGCTGCTGTGATCAAACATGATTTAATTAATTCATTATCAGTAAACAGCTTTCTTTACTAGGCCAACAAAGAAGCCACTCAGAAAATTACTTTGGTTTCAACTCTTTTATTTGTTATTTTTGTGAAGAAATTCTGCTGTGATGACATTTTCCATTGCAAATTTTCACATTTTCTGACCATTGTCTTCCTGTGAGTTGGGAATATTGTGATGAATCTGGGAATGTTGATGTATATTATCTTTTAGCACAGGTATAGTATCACTGCACAATAAACACATACTTTGTCATCCAATTTGATAACAAAATAATCCACAATCCACTGTGCCTTAAAAGCATGACACAAAAAGTTCATTTTTCTCTTCTTTTCTTGTTTTGACATGATGGCTATGCTCTGGTATATATTTTTATGTAAAAACTATTCTTAGCTTGAAAACATTATAAAATTAGGTGATCATCCAGTTTTGGCCCACAGACTATAGTTTGCCTACCCCTAACCTAAGCCAACCATGGCTCTCTTCTTCCCCTTTGCCAGATACTTTCCCAGACTTCTTACAGCAAGTCATGGCCATGTGGTTCAGGGCTGGCCTATGAGACTTAGAGAACTAGATTTATAGAAGAAAAACTTTTTTAACCAGAAAAAGAGGGTCTTACAAGGAAGAAGTCAGTTGCCCTTGATTGTGGCTCTTGTATTTTTGCAGAATATGTACCACAGAAGTAATTTGTTCTCTTGCTGCTTCCATAGGTGTGGTTCTGCCCCAACTCTACCCCATCACACCCTGGATTCTGACACAACCTCTTACCCCAGGAACTTATTAAGTAGGTATTGGGGGGAAATTTTGAAGGAATCTATTCAATCAGGCTTCTTAAATTTCAGTCCTTATAACCATGGGGCAGATGAAAAGCACAGCTATCATTTATTCAACAAATATTACAGAGTAAATAGTATCAGCTCAATGCCATGCTAAACACTGAGTATACAGAGCAAAGTCAAATAAAATCATCATCATCCTTATCAGTAAATCCTAATCATCATTATCAGTAAATTATCAGTTTACTTCAATAAGTTATGTATTAGAAACTATTAGTTTATTTAAATAAAAGCAACTTGTAAATAGGTTTAAATCCATGGAACTGAAGTTTGGTGAGTCCTTTTGGTGACCTAGATTGTTTAACCAGCTAAACAATAATATTTTAAGTAATATAAGTTTTTCCTGTGGTTCTTTGGTTATTTTTAAAAATAATTTATTTTTGGCCGAGCGCAGCGGCTCACGCCTGTAATCCTAGCACTTTGAGGGGCCGAGGTGGGTGGATCACCCAAGGTCAGGATTTCAAGACCAGCCTGGCCAACATGGCGAGACCCTGTCTCTACTAAAAATACAAAAATTAGCTGGGCGTGGTGGTGGGCACCGGTTATCCCAGGTACTGGGGAGGCTGAGGCAGGAGAATGGCGTGAACCTGGCAGGCAGAGCTTGCAGTGAGCCGAGGTTGCGCCACTGCACTCCAGCCTGGGCGACAGAGTGAGACTCCATCTCAAAAATAATAATAATAATAATAATAAAATAATAAAAATAATTTATTTTTAAGTTATAACTTATTGATTTCACTTGTTTAACTTAAATATGTGTTGCACAAAGGCCATAGGGCTTGATATTTATCAATAAAGATGCTCAATAGTCAAACCAGCTCCCATAGCTTTGAAAAATTAATTTTTAGTGGAAAACTTTATAAAAATTATACCACACTTCTCATTTCTTCTACAGAGTATGCCAATTATAATTCATCCTTCTGAATGACATTGCAATGCACTTGTAGTTGAATTTTAAAAACTGCAATATGCCAGCAGGACCTTTGGAACAGTCTTCTATAAAGTTTGCAGGAGTTTTACTGATTCATTTTTCCTTATTTGTTGCCTTCACGCAAAAGTAGAGTATGGTTCCCTATCCCATGTACACACTATGGAGTTATGTTGTCTTTATAAGCTACAGTCAGTGGTGTGCTGGTAAACAGGCTCTCCAGGGAGGAAAAAAAAAAAGTACAACAGTTGCTGATTTCTGTGGTGTAAATATTCCTATTATGGCCAATTTCAAACTATGAACCTGATGTCCCTGAATATGGAATTTGAAAGAGATGTACACAATTAGCTCTCAGGAGCCTGTACAAGCCAGCGGCGGCACTCCATAGTGACAGCTATGATTTAGGTGTCTGTGTATGTCAGATTAGTTTTGAGAGAGTCGGCACATCGCATCTTCAAAGGTGACTGTATTAGGGAGCAATACAGGAAACTTTTTGCTCTTTTTTTGCCTGCCAGGAGCATAATTATTTGCCCCAGCATCTGTTTAACAGTAACCCATTTTCTCTCTTCTCTCTGCATTCTTTCTTCTTTTTAATCTCTCCTATCTTTTATTACATGTTACGATACTAATCTATCTTTGTGAGAGAATGATGCCTCCCTTGCAAGGATGGCCAATAGATGGAAACTGAACAGTCACCATATACACACAGAGATTCTGCTCTCCTGTTGTGCACATTTGAGTCTGGCTGCTCAGATCCTCCTGCACTCCACTTAGAGAAAGCTTGTTCTGGGCTGAAGCCATTCTTCAAGCTTAAGGATTTTAGAAGACTGGTATGAGATAACAGGATTGTCCACACAATAATTGGAGAAGTGAAATTTGGTTTCATTAATACTAAGGCATATTCCATTCTTAAGAGCTTTTTCCTCTTTATTTTAAGGCTTCCAGTTCTTGAAATTTGCCACCGAGAGTTCAATGTATAGATGTTTGTATCTATGTAATTTTATCTACGGTGCACATTTCAGTATAAGACTAAGAGTTCTAATTGGCCTGACATATTTATAAGGTTGTAGGTATCCATGACACAATCCATCATTTATATTATATTATATCCAAGATATAATAATTTCATTGTCTTATTACAGAAGATCAGAAACGTAATAAAATATAAGACTAAAAATAATATTTCTAAGGAGAGAATGTTCTGTAGACAATCTGAGTCTCTTATACGGTTGGTATTTACTAGCTGGGATTTAAAATTTTTACATAATAAGGATTGCTATTTTTTAATATCAAGTTAATAGAGTTGTTAGAGGTACAACTCAGTTAATGCCCAAAGACAATCCAAAAATTATTCAGTTCTTTCAGAGTGCCTATTGTGGGCAGAGTGGTTAAGATCTTAGACTTTGGAATCATAGAAATAGGGATAAAAATTGCAGACATTAACCAACTGTGTGACCTTGGGCAAATTAACTCTCTAAGCTTCAGGTTCCTTATTATAAAATAGAGATGATATGGTTTGGCTCTGTGTCCCCCGCCCACCCCACCCCAAAGCTCATCTCAAATGGTCATCCTCACATGTCTGTCAATGGAGGACTTGGTGGGAAGTGATTGGATTATGAGGGTGGTGGTTTCCCCCATGCTATTCTCGTGATAATGAATGAATCTCACAAGATCTGATGATTTAAAAGTGTGACACTCCCTCCCTTTCTCTATTCTCTCTCCTGCTGCTATGTAAAATTGCCTTGCTTCCCCTTCACCTTCTACTATGATTGTAAATTTTCTGAGGCCATGCAGAACTGTATCAATCAAACTTCTTTTGTTTATAATTACCCAGTTTCAGGTAGTGTCTTTATAACAGTGTGAGAACAGACTAATTCAAGAGATAATAATGATATTTACCTCACTAGGTTTAAATGATGATTTATTGATCATTAGGATTGATTTTTAGGATTAAATGAGATTATTCATATAAAGCCCTTAACCAGTCTCTAAATTTAATCTACCCATTCATTACTTCAACAAACAAATACTTACTGTGCACCAGGCCTTGGGCCCATAATAAGAGCTCAGTAAATACAGATATTATTGTTGTTAATGCTAAGTTCTTACTATGTATAAGGTGCTCTAATAAACACCATGGGTTAAAAAGATGCATAATAAACCCATGCTGCCATCATAGGGCTTGCAAAATTTTAAATGACTTTTAATTTTATTTTCTAATACTTTTTCAGTTCTCACAATTCCTCAATGATTAACCATTTCATTTGCAAATATCTCAGAATCTGGGCTTCATGGGTATATGACGTATGTAGTCACGGAGGAACCCACATTAAGAAAGTTCCTGTGCTTGCTTTAATGCTCTGCTGTTGCTTTCTTGACATTTTCAATAATGTTTCCATGGGCGCCCTGTATTATCTTTTTCTTTTTCTTTTTTTTTTGAGATGAAGTCTTGCTCTGTCACCAGGCTGGAGTGCAGTGGCACAATCTTGGATCACTGTAACCTCTGCCTCCTGGGTTCAAGCGATTCTCATGCCTCAGTCTCCTGAGTAGCTGGGATTACAGGGTGCTTACCACCATGCCCAGCTAATTTTTGTATTTTCAATAGAGACAGGGTTTCACCATGTTGGCCAGGCTGGTCTTGAACTCCTGATCTCAAGTGATCTGCCTGCCTCGGCCTCCCAAACTGCTGGGATTACAAGCATGAGCCACAGCGCTGGGCTACGATTTCTTTTTTCACTGGCCTTACAATTTATGAAGGAACACATATCCAATTTTGACGAGGATATGTTTCTGGGCCCAAGAATCCTGAATTATTTAAAATAACCAAGTTTTCACCAAGTGCTTCTCAGGCTTCTGGTTTTTTGCTATTTTGGTTTGTGCTACTTTGAAAATAAGGAACAGAATCCCCTCAAACCAGCTCAATTAAAGGAAGGGCTAATGTAAGGAATTGGTGACAAAATAAATCTAAGGAGGGCCTCTCTCTGGTGCCGATCCTCCCCTTGCACAACCCTGAGAATGAGCACCCCCTTAAATTTTTTTCACCCTTGGACCTCACTTGCCTCACTCTAGTCAAGACCATCTATGGTCCTTGGTGAAGCACAAGGCCCCCAAGAAGGAAGAAACCAGGGAGTTAAATATCCAAGAGCAGGGAAATAAATATTCTCTCTCTTCCATCCTCCGGTCTCCAAACAGGACTTCCTATGGAAGTCACAGGGCAAGGGATCCCCTTTGATGCAGTCTTTTGAAAATGTCAGCCCAGAGATGGGTGGGGAGGCTAACCGTGAACCTAGAGGAGAAAACGGGGAGCGTGCCACACAGGCTGGGAACAGGATGGGCAATAAAGTTTGTCTGGTGTGATCACCACTCCTTATGGTATGCATTTTGTTTCCGTCCAGAATGTTGTTACTTTTGAGCTTTGCTACTTCATTCCTATTATTTGTCTTAAAGGTTTCTACAGATAAATCAGGATTCAATCTCCTGACAAGGCTAATACAAGGCGTAGGCCAGTTCATATGTGGAAGGTGACCTCCTCGGAGACAGCCATTTAACTGGCTCCTGACAGATTCAATTACGACTAATGGATCTATTCAGTGGCCATCATGCCCTGTAATTGTACAATCTTTATAGCCTATCCTAATTTCTCTTCTTTTCCTCCCCCTGTAATTTTTTGATGTAGATGTTGCCTGATATCAGAACATAAAAAATGGAAATATGGAAACAATAGTTAGCTGTTTGTAACTGCTTCTAACCACCAGGAGTATTTTATTGCACAGTATAATAATGCTAGTAAATAAAGCAACTTGCTTCTATTAATAAACATTTATAAAATGTTTCCACTTGATTCACATTTCCATCTGAATGGGTTAAGAGGATGTCCTTCATCTTGCTTCTCTTTTTGTATCTAGTTGTTAAAATGGAGTCATTAAAGATCATATAATTCTGGGGTCATTTTCCCCCTTATGATTAAATGTTAAAAGTATTCAGCAATGAACTCTCAAATAGAGGAAAACAAAGGGAAATTTGTCATCACAATTTCACACTTCAGTCTTAAAAATACAAAAATGAGATGCAAACAAAACCAAATTTCTTCTCTGCTGTGTGAAACATGGAAATGTATTTGTTTACAGGAAACTTTACAATTAAATTGTATTTCATTCAGAAATTATTAGAGATAATAGATCTTCTTTCAGCAAATGTAAAAGAAGGAAAATGTATACTTCCATTTCCCTGTCCAAACACGCTTAAACCTTTTCTAGTGGCATCTATAATCAACTAAAAAAAAAAATTATGATTCAACTCCACTTCTGTTATCTACACCAGAATGATCTTTTTGATGTATGCAAAGAAGAAAGAATCCCGTCTTTATTAGGGAGGCTTTCTTTCATATCTGGTTTTTATTTTTGTTGATGTTGCTGTTGTTTTTAATTTCTTAATTCTTTGGAAGTCCAAGGTTTTCCACACATAATCTCACCACAGACTGACCATGAAGCAGTATTATTCCTGTCACAATAGTGGCCATGTCAGAAAGGTCTTCAGGTGTCAACTGTAAAGCACCTAAAAGATACTTGGAATTTCTGCAGTGGGTTCCCGGGTAATTCCTTTCTGTCCTCGCAGGGATGTTCCTGAACTCCAGGCTAATATTGCAGCATTAGAAAGAAAGATTCCTTTGTCAGGGATGTGACCAAAATGTGGGATTAATTTTGGATGGGGTTAAGACAAAGGAGATCTTCCATTTATTGGGTACTTTTTCTTTTATAATTTAAATTCCCAATTATAAAATTATATGGCACAAACTTGTCCTCTTCCTTCTGGGTTAATGCATTTGTAGACTTTGCTTTAGCTTTAAGACTGCCAACAAGACTTATAAGTCCATTTCAATCTCAAATAAACGAGTGGATTATTTTTAGTTTTTTCCTAAAGCATATAACCTTTGATTACTTATCAGAGTATTTTGAGTAGTGAAAATTTTAATTTTTAATTGATCAAGATGATAATATGAGACAAGGTACAACACGTGCATTTCACATGAGGATGATTTTAGTGACTTTATAAGATAGACAAAGAAAGAGAGACTAATTAGTGGTAGATTCGAAATTTGATTTATATGTAATTATTAGTAGCTTCAGAGAACAATGGAGGAAACTGTGAAATTTGCCAAAATATAAAATGACTTCAAATTTAAATCAATCTCTTTTTTCCTAGTGAGAAGATGCAAAAGTAGTTTTTGTGGGTTTTTTTGTTTGTTTTTGCCAACTAGAATATTTCATATTTCAGGAATATCAAAGACATCATCAAAAAATAATTTATGGATTTATTTACTCATACATGTTTACAATTTCATATTATCTAATATTGTAGAATGTTCCCCAATTGATGTACTTTTCCCACTCATATACATTAAACAATTTTAATCAAACTCTTCACAGACACCTCCAACATCAGTATTGTTGTCACCACTGGAACCACATTTTAAACCATCACCATAATTTTCTAGAAAACACCCTCTTCTCTTCCATCTAAATTGCCTAAGGTTAAGTATATACTAAATCCGTATAGAAGCTCTAATTGGAAACTTCATTCCAAATCATAACTACCTATTTGAGTAAGAGTAAGACAGTTTTTGTTTGTTTGTTTGTTTGTTTGTTTTGAGATAGGGTCTCACTCTCACCCAGGCTTGAGTGCAAGGGAGTGATTTCAACTCACTGCAACCTCCGCCTCCTGGGCTCAATTGATCCTCCTGCCTCAGCCTCCCAAGTAGGTGGGACTACAAGCATGCACCACCACTTCCAGCTGTTTTTGTATTTTTTAGTAGAGATGGGATTTTGCCATGTTGCCCAGGCTGGTCTCGAACTTCTGAGCTCAAGCAATCTTCCACTTCAGCCTCCCAAAGTGCTGGGATTACAGGGGCGAGACACTGCACCCAGCCAGTTATATTTTTTCATACTATATGTAATATTTATGGTCTTTACCAAATAACCACTTAATAGAATGCATAATAATATGGGTAAATAGTTTAAACAATGAGCTAGTACTACAGAATTTTTAACAACAAATGAACAAACAAGCAAACAAAAGCCAGCAGTCTTCTGACCCATCCTTTCCCACACCTGATTCCAGATCTCTAGTGACAACCAGAGATACAGACACAAAAATTAGCTGGGCATGGTGGTGGGTGCCTGTTATCCCAGCTACTTGGGAGGCTGAGGCAGAAGAATCGCTTGAACCTGGAAGGCGGAGGTTGCCGTGAACTGAGACCGCACCATTGCACTCCAACCTGGGTGACAGAGTGAGACTCCGTCTAAAATATATATATATAATTATAAAATATATAATTTTTGTATTTTTAGTAGAGACAGGGTTTCACCATGTTGGCCAGGCTGGTCTCGAGCTCCTGACCTCAGGCAATCCGCCTGTCTTGCCCTCCCAAAGTGCTGGGATTATAGGCGTGAGCCACCGTGCCCAGCCATTAAAATAATATATTTCAATTATATTCTGGGTAACAAGAGATGAAAACCTGGGAAAAGCAAACATCCAAAGAACTTTTATTCCCTTTAAGAACTACTTTTCATTTTGTTCTCCTGCTTAGGCTTGTGCTGTCAACACTTTTCACCAACATATTTACTCTTTTTCTTTTACTGTCATATTTCTAGAATCAAATAATTGTATAGACATATAAAAGGTGGATATGCACTTATTTGATCTTGTCCTGACACAATACAGACCACAATTCTGAGGAAGTGACTGAACTGAAATTGCTAATCTTTTTATTATAGAATGAGACAAAGAGATGAATTAGCTGATTCATCATTCATTAGTTACAAAAGATAAAGAGTTGGGCTTTATTGTCCTAAGCAGTGTAAATGTAGTATTTACATTTTCTGGGAGTCGCTGCCTCCCAGAAAAGGCTTTGCAAATTAGAAGGTATTTATATTTTTCACTATCGTCACTATCATATTCTTCTATAAGACTTGGAAACCTATACTTATTCTAGGTCTTTAGATCTCTTGGGACTCATTCTTAGTCTTAATAAAACTTCAAGCAAGGTTTTTCTTTTTCTTTAGCAGTCTCTAAGCCAGTAACTCTAGCTCTATTAGCCCATTAACAATCAAAATGCCTACTTAATCTAGCAGAATACCCCCATACTGGGGTACTCTATCCTGGTTTATCATTTTCCTTTTTTAATTAAGTCAACTAACATTACTACCAACTTATTCTTCATAAGGCAGAATACCAGTTTTATAATTTCTCTGCTTAAAAAAAAATGCAGTGTTTTCCACTATGTATAACATTTCAAAATACCAAAAACTGGTATTTTGAAAAATAGTTT
The DNA here is from genome assembly GCF_028885655.2 of Pongo abelii. Taxonomy (NCBI): domain Eukaryota; kingdom Metazoa; phylum Chordata; class Mammalia; order Primates; family Hominidae; genus Pongo; species Pongo abelii. The sequence goes on from NC_071998.2 coordinate 37,498,774, forward strand.
TATTGAGGTAAATATGACATATATTAAACTTTATGTATTTAAAGTATACAATTTAATAAGCTTTGACACATGTATAAACTCTTGAAACCATCGCCATTATTAAGATATCACCCTGGGCTGGGCACAATGGCTCACGCCTGTAATCCCAGCACATTGGGATGCTAAGTCAGGAGGATTGCTTGAGGCCAGGAGTTTGAAACCAGCCTGGTCAACAAAGCAAGACCTCATCTCCATGAGAAAAAAAAAAAAAAAAGAAAGGAAAGAAAAGGAAAAATATCACTCTGGCATTTGAAGCTCTCCACTATAAGGTTCCTTCTTTATGGGATTTATCTCTCCCTTCCTGCTTATTTGCCTTATTCCTCTTGAATATATTATAAACTTATAAACTCTTCAGAAATACTGATGAAGCCCTACTTGTTTTTGGAGCCCTAAAAATGCTTAGTAAATAATATGCACTGAGAAATGAAGAGCTCTTTCTAATTGAGGTCTGATTTTTTGAACCATTAAATAGAATCAGTATTAATTGAACTATTACTTTTTACCTCTTTTAATAAAGTAGGTATTTCTATGGTCATACTAGATGTCAGATCACTTAGTCAATATGTCAGGTCACTTAGTCAACGTTGTCTCACAGATAGATATAAATTTAATACTATAAACTATTTTTTATTTATATAAGGGTCTAGAAATATAGAACTTTTTAAAAGGAAAACATATGTTATTTAAATATAGAACTTTTAAAATTAGATTTGCTGCAGAATCTTGAGGAGAAAACAGAGTTAATACCTTCATTTCATTAATAATTAATAAAAACAACAATGCTGATATTTTTACTTCACTGTTGGAAAAGTGCTTTGAAATTTACTGTCTCAGTGGATCTCATTAAGACAAAATAACAATACAAAATAGGTAAAGGAAAACAAATTTAAAAGACATCATCCACTAGTGATTTACTTCATGACATTAATAAAGAATAGAAAGAAACATGATCCCTACATGTTTATTTTTTCAAGTATGAAGATTGGGAGAAAATATCATATAAAGTACACTTTGTAAGGATACTTGAGATGGTTTTTACAGAAAATGTGTTTTAGAGAAATGGAAAATGCAGAAGTCTGAAAAGGAAAGTCTTTCAGAAAATACTGTGATACCTGAAGTAGCATCAGGCTTGAGGTTACGTATTGTTTTCTTCACACCAGAATTTTAAAAGCATTCTGGTACCATTATTCAAGTGCCAACTATATTGAATTCTTTGAAAACAGGGCCCATGTCTTAGAATTGTTTTTGATGCATAGCATTTAATAAAATGTCTATTAAGTGATTAAGGATAGATGATAGATTGGAAGATTGCAAACATAGTCATCAACTCTGTGTGTGTGTGTGTGTGTGTGTGTGTGTTCATGCACACATGCATACATGTAGTAGGTAATATGGACTGCTGATAGAAATATTTCATTAAGGAAAAGAGTGCCTCTTAATTTTTTATATTATTTATTTGTTTGCTTGCTTGTTTTTTCAGACAGGGTCTTTCCCTGTCACTCAGGCTGGAGTGCAGTGCATGATCACAGCTCATTGTAACCTCAAACTCCTGAGCTCAGGACTGCAGACATGTGCCACCATGCCTGACTAATTTTTTGTTTTTTATTTTTTTGTAGAGACAGTCTCACTATGTTGTCCAGGCTGGTCTCAAACTCCTAACCTTAAGCGATCCTCCCACCTCAGCCTCTCAAAGAGCTGGGATTACAGGCATGAAGCTATCACACCCAGCCTAATTTAATTTGCAGACATAGCCACTATTCCTTGATATTGTCAGAAGTAAAAAACCTTTTGTTATATAGTTTGTTTACTGAAAATAAGATACATTATAAGTGTTACTGTTAAAATTGTAACTTTAAAAGGTTTTATTGAAATACATCAGACTCAAGACAACTGGATACAAATAATTTTCTATTATGTTATTTGAATTATTCCTTTAAGTTTAAATGTCTTGATTTTTCTATTAAGTATACGATGCATTGAAAACTAAATCTTTAGAATGTTATCAAAATATATTCCTGACTCTTCCAAAAGCAGGCTCTGAGCCAAAGTTCAGGTTGCAAGACTTTTATAAGGGATAAATATCTGGCTGGGTGCAGTGGCTCACGCCTGCAATCCTAGCACTTTGGGAGGCCAAGGCAGGATGATCACTTGAGCCCAGGTGTTCAAGACCAGTCTGGGCAATATAATGAGACCCCATCTCTAAAAAAAAAAATTAAAAAATAGAAATAAAAAGGTATAAATATTTGTCAAACGTGTTGGGGAGTGGGGAGAGGAAGCAGAATTGAGCAGGAAAAAAGTTGAAACCAGATGCAGGCTGGACAAAGTCCCCAGTCACCCTGGCTGGGAGCTTAGGAAACTAATATTGCCCTTCAGAGTTGTCCCAGACTAAAATGTCCCAGTCTTTATTCCCTTGCTTCTCTCAGTCACCAAATGTAAGCTGCCTTGGGAAGGGCATGACTTTGGCTAAGATGGCTCTTTACCCCCGAGGCTGACCCTAAAGGAGCTGACACCTGGAGGCTCTTGTGCAGACTACCTTCTCCACAGCTGGGCAGTAATTAATTCCTTGTAATGGGATCTGGACTGTGCATCTCCATGGCTATCACAATGTAGCTTGTATTTATACACACACACACATATATTTCCACTTAATGTTTAGCAACACAGCCATGTTTAAAAAATAAAAACAATATAAAAAGTTTACAGCGAAATCATGTCCCATCCACTACTTGTAGATATTTTCAGTAGTTCTTTATGCAACTAAGGCAAATATCATACACATTCATAATTCCCCATTTTTCATAGACAAAAGGTGCATACTCTACCACTGTTTTGTACCTTGCCTTTTTTTCACTTAATAATACATCTTGGTTATCTTTTCATGTCAATATATAAAGAATTTCCTCATTCTTTCTTTTATAGCAGCATTTTTTGATGGCCATTTCAGAGGTTTCCAAGCTTTTACTAATAACAGTGCTGCTTTTGCCCACATCATTTTGTACCTGCCTAAGTATATCTGTAGGATAAAGTGACAGAAGTAGAATTTCTGAGTCTAAGTGTAAATGCCTTTGTAATCTGGTATTACTGAATTAACTTCCATAGGGCTTGCAGCAATATGTACTCGATGTAGCCTATGTTTAGCAATATGAAAATTAGACACAATGGCTGATTTTCTAAATATTGACCTCTTTTTCCCAGTGTGATAAAATGTAAAACAGTAGGAAGAGAGAGAGTGAGAAAAAGAAGGACATTGAGAATATCTCAGTTTAACAGTTCCCTCTTAGATTTTAATTACCTGCCTAGTCTGTGCTCCTTGGCCCATCAAGTGGACAACTGCCTCCCAACCATTTAAATTCCCTCATTTTTAACACCTCCCTTTCCCCACTCCTCACAACCAACTCAGGTTTTTCTATCACAGCCTGCTGCAAAACCCAGTCTTGAGATAATCTTATAATACATGTTGTCTACTATTCCTCCTACAGAACTCAGCACATTGGAGACTATCATACATCTTTAAGTGTTGCTGACACTACAATTTCAATGTTTCTCCTGTCTATTGAACCCTTCATGCTACTTCTCGGTCCTTTTACTAGTCTTTGGTTGTCTCCCAACCCATTCTCCTCTACCACATTTTTCAGATAACTTTGCTTCCGTACTTCTCAGAGAAGACCAAGAACATCAGAGTGAATGCCATCATTTTCAGTTGCCATTGCCAAACATCTCCACAGCCTACTTACCTCTCCAGCTGTGCTCTTAATTCTACTTCTCTAATTTCTCTAAAACATCTCTTCTCAACTTATTCCTCTCTGTCTTAAACCTCCCCTCTTCTGCTGACTCCTTTCCCGTAGTCTATGAACATGTTCAACCACTCCATTTTAATCACAGTCTTGTCATGGAATGTCCCTATAATTTTTGCCCAAATTGCTCTCTCTCTCTCTCTTTGACTGCCTGTCTCTTACATCCTTCTCAGCCATAATTGTTCTTTTATTTCTATATGCTCTTTTTGTAACTTCTCCAGTCACTATAATCTGACTTCTGATCCTTCTCCCTCAAACCCAAATAAAATGACCCTTGCTGGGGCTACCAGCTTTCTCCTACTTTTCACATCCAGTGAACACTTTCCTGAGTCTGTTACTTGGTATCTCTGTGGCATTGACACTGTTGGCCACTCCTCATCTTGGTCTTCCTTCCGTCATTCTAACCAAACTGTTGCTGTCTCTTCGGATCTTCTTTTTCTGCTGATCTCTACATATTGGTATTGAAATGTCCTCAGATTTTATACTGACTTCTTTTCTTCTCACCCTACAGAGATCTTCTTTCTAAGGGATCTGAATATTTTTCCATAATTTTAACTACCAACTACATGAAGAGGCAAATCACCTTGTCAACATACATGCCCTAAAACCAGACTGTATGGGCTCATAGCCTGGCTCTACCACTTCCTGGCTGAGAGTAACTTTCAGTATTTTTTCTCTGCCTCAATTTCCTCATCTTTAAAATGGGAATAACAGTAATTTCTACACCATAGGACACTGTAAGGATGTGTGATATCCAAAGGGTTCAGAACATTGCTTGGCGCCTGATAAGCCCTAGGTTAAACGTTAACCATAATTACTATTATTGCTGTTGTTATTGCTGATGACTTACAAGTTATTGTCTGTAGCCCCTCTCATCTCCTTGTCTCCACATCTGGATATTTAGCTACCACTGAACCTGTCCATAAGGATGTCCCACAGGTACTCCAAGAAAACATCTCAAAAAACCAAACTCATTATCTTGAAAACAAAACTGAATTTTCTTCCTATATTTCTTACTTCAGGCCTTGATGGCATATTATTCACCCAGCCACTTGAGCAAGAAACCTGGAAAATGTTGCCAACTTATCCACTCTGTCTCCATTAATTTTTACTTCTGAACTATCTCTCAAATTTCATTGCATCGCTCCAATAGTCACTGCCTTAGTCAAGCGCTTACCATCTCTTGCCTAGACTGATGCAATATCCTAACTGATCTGCCCATCTGCATCTCACTGCTTTCCAATGCTTTCACATTGCCATCAAAATGACTGCTTCCCTGCATAAAATCTTTCAATGACTATTACTACATTAGTTTGCTACGGCTGCCATAACAAAATATCACAGGTTGAGTGACTTGGACAACAGAAATTTATTTTCTTCCAGCTCTGGATGCAGGGAAATCCAACATCAAAGTGTTAGCAGGCCTGATTTCTCCTGAGGCCTCTCTCCTTGGCACGCAGATGAGCACTTTCTCACTGTAACCTCACATGATCTTTCCTCCATGTGCATACATCCTGGGTGTCTCTTTGGCCAAATTTCCTCTTCTTATATCTTAATCACCTCTTCTTCTTTCTTTCTTTCTTTTTTTTAGATAGAGTCACTCTGTCACTCAGGCTGGAGTGCAGTGGTGCCATCTTGACTCACTGCAACCTCCTCCTCCCATGTTCAGGCAATTCTCATGCCTCAGCCTCCCAATTAGCTGGAACTACAGGCACACACCACCATGCCAGGCTAATTTTCTTTTTAAATTTTTTTGTGTGGGGCGGGGGGAGGGGAGCAGAGTCTCACTCTGTTGCCTAGGCCGGAGGGCAGCGGTGCCATCTTGGCTCACTGAAACCTCCACTCCCAAGGTTTAAGTGATTATCCTTCCTCAGCCTGCCAAGTAGCTGGGACTACAGGCACACAGCACCACACCCAGCTAGTTTTTTGAATTTTTAGTAGAGATGGGGTTTTGCCATGTTGGCTAGGCTGGTGTAGAACTCCTGAGCTCAGGCAATCGCCCACCTCAGCCTCCCAAAGTGCTAGGCGTGAGCCACGACACCCTGTCACTTAATCACCTCTTTAAAGGCCCTATTTCCAAATACAGTCATATTCTGAGGTACTAGGGGTTGGAACTTCAGCATAGGAATTTGGGGGAAAATAATTCAACCCATAAGAATCACCTACCAATGAAGAATGGAGTTAGTTGTTATAACCTGTAAACCTACTTATAATACAACCCGTTCCAACTCTCCAACTTCAGGTCTTCTATTTCCGTTATTTTAATTTCCAGGGATACCAAATTCTGTATAGTTCTTTAAACATCCAGTCTGTTTGGTGCTTTTGTGCCACCCACTTCTTTTGACTAGAATGGCCACCCTACCCTCTTGTCACTGGTAAACTGCTATTCATCCTTCAAATCTTACTCTGAGACTTTTCTGAAATTCCATACCCATGGATCAGCAACTGTTATTTATTATGCTGTTTTGATAGTTTCATTATATTTCCTAGTACACTAGTTCCTAAAGACAGAACTAGGACATAGCTTTTTTCCTTTGAATGAGTGAGCCTGTATGGAAAAGAAACAGAATCATAAAATATAAGCTTTCTTCCAGGACCTAGTAAGAGAAAGACAGACACTCACCACAGAGAAATAAAAGACTGCTCCAGGCAAGACGAACATGAGGAAGTGAGTGAGCCTTGTCCTATTAGACCCCTCTTGGCAAAAACTAAGTCTTGTCCATTCAAGAGGGGAACAGATCCTCTGCAAGAATGTCAGAGCAGCCACACAACAGGGACAGGTGTCTGTCCTATTGCCTCAGTCCTGAATTGTTTTTGCAGCCAAATGAGAAGGCAAGTTTGCATCAAGAGAAATCAGGCATTCAGGAACTAGGCTACCCAGGCATGAGAAACTCATCTAGACTTTCAAACTTCATGGCTTAAGGCCAATCACACCTTTTTTCAACGTAGCACTTGCAGGTAAATTCAAACCACTGCATTTCAATCATATTGAATCATCTAACTTTAGATTTAAGACATACTCCTTCCCTCCCACTCCCTTCTTCAGACTGTCTTGCTCTATCAGCCAGGCTGGAGTGCTGTGGTGCGATCTCAGCTCACTGCAATCTCAGCCTATCTTGGCTCAAATGATTCTTCTGCTTCAGCCTCCCCAGTAACTGGGACTACAGGCGTACACCACCATACCTGGCTAATTTTTGTATTTTTTGTAGAGACGGGGTCTCCCTATGTTTCTCAGGCTGGTTTTGAACTCCTGGGCTCAAGTGATCCACCTGCCTCAGCTTCCAAAAGTGCTGAGATTACAGGCATGAGCCACGGTGCCCAGCCAAGACCTACTCTTTTAACTCATTTAGGGGACAGGGTGGTGCCCAAAAAAAGAGAGCCTTGGTAGAAAATATATTGGTTTTGTGTAGACCTAAGCCCAAAAAGGGACCTCTAAGATCCCTGAAAAGGGATCTTTACCAATATCCTCAGTAATCAGAAACCCACAAGTTAGGCACAATTTTACCCTAGACTGAAAAGAAGGTGTACAATTTAATAAAGAGACATTGGCCTTCAAGGTCTTTTTTTCTTGTAAATGTAGCTGTATTCCTCTGCCTTGTGATTATGAGTAGCTAAGCCCATGACTTTCAAAACACTAATTTTGTCACCACTATGAGTTGTTCTTATACTGCTGTTATAATGCTCTATAATTCTCTGGCATAGGATAGGTCACATTTTGTTTTTTTTGTTTTTTGTTTTCAAAATCAGATCAAATCAGGGATGATCACAGTCATCTTTTTGAGACACCTCCCCTCCTAATTTCTGAGATTAAGGTCATGAGAGATTACTTGTCGCATCTGAGTGATGCTGTTGCAAGTCCTGGTCCCTCACCTTCAGAAAAGGCAGCCAAGTGTTGCATGCCCCAGGGCTATGCCACAGGCTGCAGAGCCAGCCAAGGAAACCTTCATGGAGGGTCCCAAGGGAATGCCATGAGTGTCCTGCTTCTTGTATTCACACGGGTACCCCATGTCCTGCTGCAGGACTGGATCTCCATTTGTGATGTTCATAAAACCCTCAGAGACCTGAAAACTACTCTGTATCTCAGTTTCCAAGGAGATCAATTCTGGGGTTAAGTCCCACTCTCTTTTTCCTAGAGGCACAAAATCCATAGAACTGAAGAAAAGGAAAAAAATTAACTTTTCTTTCTTTTGCTGATGAGATTGGATGAGGAAAAAGAGACATGAAGTATACCTCTACTGAACTTCCTAAAGTTCAGTTCACAGTTGGGTTATTGACAGGAGGTTTAAAAATTTATTTTGTAAAAGAAAACACACTCCATTCTCCCCATACTCCCACAAAACCTTTGTAAACCTTCCTCTGACCATCATTACACCCTCTATACCTGAAGAGGTTCCTTGCTCATTACTATTTATTATTTGTTTTGTTTTGTTTTGTTGTTGTTGTTGTTGAGATAGAGTTTTGCTCTGTTGCCCAGGATGGAGTGCAGTGGCACGATCTTGGCTCATGTAACCACTGCTTCCCAGGTTCAAGCAATTCTCCTGTCTCAGCCTCCTGAGTAGCTGGGACTACAGGAATGCATCACCAGGCCCAACTAATTTTAGTATTAGTAGAGATGGGGTTTCACCATGTTGGCTAGGCTGGTCTTCAACTCCTGGCCTCAAGTGATCCATCCACCTCAGCCTCCAAAAGTGCTGGGATTACAAGTGTGAGCCGCTGCACCCAGCCTCTTTTTATTAGTGTACCTTTCACATAGTCCTCTTATTTTATGTATCTACGAAAACTGGGAGCTCCCTAATAACTGAAATCTGATCTGTTTTGTGCACCACTGCAGCCCCAATGCCTAGCATGTTATTTAGTAATAGCCCATACTCTTAATAAATTTTCATGGAAATGAATTAAGTATTGATATCAAATCAGCTCAGGTATCTAGTCAAATGATAAAGGAAGAAGAAAAGCAAGTATAGGAATATCTTACTTCATTGTACTTCTTGGATATTGCTTTTTTTTTTTTTTTTTTTTGAGATGGAGTCTTGCTCCTTCGCCAGGCTGGAATGCACTGGCACGATCTCGGCTCACTGCAACCTCTACCTCCCGGGTTCAAGTGATTCTTCTGCCTCAGCCTCCCGAGTAGCTGGGACTACAGGAGCATGCCACCACGCCCAGCTAATTTTTATATTTTTAGTAGAGACTGGATTTCACCATGTTGGCCAGGATGGTCTTGATCTCTTTACCTCACGATCCCCCCCACCTCGGCCTCCCAAAGTGCTGGGATTACAGGCATGAGCCACTGCTCCTGGCCGGATATTACGTTTTTTACAGCTTGAAGGTTTGTGGCGACGCTGTGTCGAATAAGTCTATTGGCAACATTTTTTCCAGAAGCATGTGTTCACTTCATGTCTGTGTCATATTTTATTAATTCTCAATATTTTAAATGATTTCATTAAATTTATATCTCTTATGGCTATCTGTGATCAGTGATCTTTGATGTTACTCTTGCAATTGCATTGGCGCACCACAAACCACACCCTAGAAGACTTGAATTTAATTGAGAAATGTTGTGTGTGTCCTGATTTTTCCACGCTTCCACAGATCAGACATTCCCCCATCTCTCTCTCTTTGCTCAGGCCTCCTTATTCCCTGAGAAACAACAATATTGAAATTAGACCAATAACCCTAAGACTTCTAAATGTTCAAGTGAAAAGAAGAGTCACTCATCTCTCACTTGCAATCAAAAGCTAAAAACGATTAAGCATCTCAAAAGCCAAGGTAGGCTGAAAGCCAGGCCTCTTGCATCAGTTAGCCAAATTGTGAATGCAAAGGAAAAGTTATTGAGGAAAATTAAAAAGAGCTACTCCAGTGAACACATGAATGCTAAGAAAGCAAAACAGCCTTGTTCCTGATACGGAGAAAGTTTTGGTGGTCAGGATATAAAATCAAACCAGCCACAGCATTCTCTAAAGCCAAAGCCTAATCCAGAGCAAGGCCCTAACTCTCTTCAATTCTATGAAGGCTGAGACGCATGAGGAAGGTGCACAAGAAAATTTAGAAGCTAGCAGATTGGTTCATGAAGTTTAAAGAAGGAAGTCATCTTCAAAACATAAAAGTGCAAAGTGAAGCTGCAAGTGCTGATGTAGAAGTTGCAGCAAATTATCCAGATCTAGCTAAGATCACTGATGAAGGAGGAACACTAAACAACATATTTTCAGTGTAGATGAAACGCCTTTCCATTGAAAGAATACGCCACCTAGAAATTTTATAGCTAAAGAGGAGAAGTCAGTGCCTTGCTTCAAAGCTTCAAAGGACAGGTTGACCCTCTTGTTAGTGGCTGATGGCTTTCATTTTAAACCAATGCACACTTACTATTCTGAAAATTTTAGGGCCCTTAAAAATAATGCTAAATCCATTCTGCCAGTGTTTTATAAGTGAAATCACAAAGCCTGAATGACAGCACTTCTGTTTATAGCATGGTTTACTGAATATTTTAAGCCCCCTGTAAAGACTTAATGCTCAGAAAAAAAAAAAAAAAGAAAAAGTGATTCCTTTCATCCTCACTGACAATGCACCTGGTTACACAAGAGCTGTGATGGAGATGTACAAGGAGATGAATGTTACTATTATGCCTGCTAACACGACATCTATTCCGCAGCCCACAGATTAAGAAGTAATTTCAGTTTTCAACTCTTTTATTATTACTATCATTGTTGTAAAGCTACAGCTGCCATAGATAGTAATTTGTCTGGTGGATCTGGGCAAAGTAAATTGAAAACCTTCTGGAAGGGGTTAACCATTAGAGATGTCATTAAGAACATTTGTGACTCATGGGAAGAGGTCAAAATATCAACATGAACAATTTAGAAAAAGTTGATTCCAATCTTCATGGATGACTTTGAAGGGTTCAAGATTTCAGTAGAGGAAGTCACTGCAGATGTGGCAGAAATAGCAAGATAACTAGAATTAGAAGTGGAGCCTAGGGTCGGGTGGCTCACGCCTGTAATCCCAGCACTTCGGGAGGCCGAGGTGGGCGGATCACGAAATCAGGAGATCGAGACCATCTTGGCTAACATGGTGAAACCCCGTCTCTACTAAAAATACAAAAAATTAGCCGGGCGTGATGGCACAAGCCTGTAGTTCCAGCTACTCAGGAGGCTGAGGCAGGAGAATGGCTTGAACCGAGGAGGCGGAGGTTACAGTGAGCCAAGATCGTGCCACTGCACTCCAGCCTGGGCGACAGAGTGAGATTGTGTCTCAAAAAAAAAAAAAAAAAAAAAAAAAGTGGAGCCTAAAGATGACTGAACTGCTGTAATCTCATGATAGAACTGGAATAGATGAGGAGTTGCTTCTTATGGATGAGCAAAGGAAGCAGGGTTTGAGAGGATTAACCCCAATTTCTAAAGAAGTTCTGCTGTGGGTAAAATGTTATCAAACAGCGTCACATGCTACAGAGAAATCTTTTGCGAAAGAAAGAGTTAATTGATGCAGCAAACTTCATTGTTGTGTTGTTTTCAGATATTTCTGCAGCCACCCCAACCTTCAGCAACCACCACCCGGATCAGTCAGCAGCCATCAACATTGAGGCAAGACCCTCCTCCAGCAAAAAGATTACAACACAATGAAGACTCAGATGATTATTGGCATTTTTATTAGTAACATATTAATAAATATTGTGTTTTATTAATGGTTCTATATAACTAGGGCACTGCAAAGTTAAAGGATTTTCTGAATACCAGAATTTTACTACTAATAGAGCCATTTTAGAATCTGGCCCTATCCATACTTTAGCCCATTGGCACATGATTTATCCGTCTCTCTGTAATAATTTATCAATGCTATTACTAATAAATAGATTATTAAACGTTCTTGAAAGAACATAAGAAATATATAGTTCTTCTTTCACCCCACCAATAGTAATAATAACTCTGAATATAAAATGGTGAGAGGTGGCCATGTGCAATGGCTCATGCCTGTAATCCCAAAAGTTTGGAAAGTCACGGTGGCAGGATAGCTTGAAGCCGGGATTACAAGATCAGCCTGGGCAACATAGCGAGATCTTCACATCTACAAAAAATAAAAAAAAAAAAAAATTATCTGGGTATAGTCCTATCTACTCCAGGCTGAGATGGGAGGATCACTGGAGCCCAGGAGTTCAAGGGTGCAGTGAGCTGGGATCATGCTACTGCACTCCAGCTTGGGAAACAGAGCAAGATCCCATCTTAAAAAAAAAAAAAAATGGAGTGAGGTATGTCAAATGGATCATAACTAATATATGTAAAATGGTGATGAACAGGGCCTAGATGTATCTTTTGTATATTCTTGGATCCCATAGCTGAAAACAGATGCAATATATTAAGTCAGTAAATCGCCGGCTATAGCACCAGCCACTTACATACAAGATTTGACTAATCTTGGTCATCTGTTCAGGGAAGTACAGAACTGTGGTGTAACCATGTCTTCCCCCTTTTATCTCTTCAGTGGGGGAGAGGTGGGATAGATGTGTCAGGCCAGATGTTGCTGGAACAAGAAGACAAGTGTCAGAGGGAGAGGGAGGCAGAGCTGAGACCAAGTGTGTCAGAGGGGTCGCCTGCTTTCCTGCCATTTGAAAACTCATTTCGTAAAGAACAGTTACACTGTGCAATGTAATAATATTTTGTCACTAAAAAGACAAGGCAGCTCTACACTTACCAGTATGGAACAGGCTCCAAGTCATATTAAGTTGGGGAGGGGTAATGGGTGGGGAACAAAATGTAGAACAATGTATATAATATGCTATCATATGTGTATATAATTAAATATATATTTATGTCTGTATATGCTTACATACACATAGAACATGTTTGGAAGAATATTGAAAATTTGGGAGCTGGGTATGGTGGCTCATGCCTGTAGTCCCAGTTACTCAGGAAGCTAAGGTAGGAGGATTGTTTAAGCCCAGGAGTTTGAGACCACCCTGGACAACATAGTGAAAGAAACCTCATCTCCATTATAAACAAAATAAAATAAAATAAAATAAAATAAAACTTGCAAACGTTGGGGGAGGCAAACAACGTAGGGCTTCCATGTAAGGCCACGCATGATGGAAATACAACCTTCCAGAGGCATCAATTACAAAGGCTCTTGCTACTCAAAGGTGTGGTCTCCAGGCCAGCAGCATCAGCATTACCTGAGAGTTTGTTAGAAATGCAGAATCTCAGCTTCTATCCCAGACTTACTGAATCATAATCTACCTTTAAAGAGGACTCTCAATTATTTTTTGATTGCATCAAATTTTGAGAAATACTGTTATAAATGCAAAGTGTATCGAGTATTCTAGAGTTGTGCACTCTTTAACCTTCATAACCAAGAGTAAAGGAAAGACCTGTGAGTAAAGGATGGAAAGAAGTCTCTTCACCATAGAGGGTTTTTTTTTGTCTATGTTTTTGAGATGGAATCTCGCTCTGTTGCCCAGGCTGGAGTACAGTGGCACAATCCAGGCTCACTGCAAACTCCGCCTCCCAGGTTCAAGTGATTCTCTTGCCTCAGCCTCCCGAGTAGCTGGGATTACAGGCATGTGCCAAAACACCTGGCTAATTTATAGAGCCTTTTTGCACTTTATACATGTTGAGTCATGTGGTACAAAAAGAATTCTAAATATTGAAATAAACTAAAGCAAACAGCACTTTACAGCCTAAAGGGGATGACTTTAATAATTGAGAGTAGGCCAGGCACGGTGGCTCACACCTGTAATTCCAACATTTTGGGTGACCTAGACGTGAGGATAGTTTGAGGCCAGGAGTTCAAGACCAGCCTGGGAAACATGGCAAAACTCCATCTCTACAAAAAATACAAAAATCAGCTGGGTGTGGTGGCACGTGTCTATACTCTCAGCTACTCAGGGTTGAGGTGGGGAGCTGGGGGACGGTCAATGGGGGCTTAGGCAGGCGGATCACTTGAGCCTGGGAGATTGAGGCTGCAGTGAGCTACAGTCGTGCCACTGCACTGCAACCTGGGTGACAGAGTGAGAGCCTGTCTCAAATAAATAAATAAATACATACATACATACATACATACATACATAAATGAGAGTAACTGATCATTATGGAATAAGACATTGATGAGGAAAGCCAGTCAATGACAAAGAGCATTTCAACTGAGCACAGTGGTGGTAGTTTTTGGAAGCCATAGAACTGTTTCATGCTTATATCTCAAAGAGATATTGGTTACATCGGGACATTAGTTTAACAACTTTTGAAGATAACTAAGTTAGGTATTGGAACATCCACGTTATGTGTTTGAGTTCCCAAATGGGAGACTAATGCCTTAAGTGTGACTTCTGTTCTACCTCCCAGTCGTCCCACTTTCTGCCCTCTAGGACTTTTGTACTGTGCTGCCATTTATGAGGTAGCACCAAGCTCATATTTTGCTTCAGACAAAATCATTATTTAGGTTGCAGCCTCAGAGTTATTTTATCATGTCTATGATAAGCAAATAACTGCTGTATAAATGAGAAAATGGGGTAATGTTTTAAAATTTAATTATATTTATACTTTAGAATTATATACATTCACATGAAACAGAAAGTGTAAAAGGGGTACAAAGTAAGAAAGCTCTTCTCTGTGGCTATAATCCAGTTATACTGTTTCCTTTTCTAGAGGCACCTAATGTGAGTTTTTGTGTATCTTTCTGAAGATAATTTATACATAAAACACAATTTATATTATTTTACATGCTGTTTTTAAACAAAAGATAGTATACTATATTTACCATACCTTGCTTTTTCTGAATAACATTAGATCAGGGAGATCATCCTGTAGCACATAAAGATGAACCCCATAGCTACTGTATCCCAATGTAGGGATACATTATTATATATATTCTCTATGGGTGAAAACTTTTGGTATTATAAACAATGCTATAATGAGTAATCTATTTCATACATGAGTGAATAAAGTCTGGGATAAATTCCCAGGAGGAGACCTGTTGAGTTGCATTGTTAATACTGTGAGATAATGGCAAATTGCCAACTTACACTCAACTGGGAATGTATGAGAACACACTGTCTAATCAAACCTTTAGATCTTTGCTAATACAATAACTTTAAAATGATATTCCAGCCATTGGAATTTGCATTTCTGTTTTTGTGAATAAGACTGAGCATCTTTTTATATATTTAAAGGTCCTTTCTTTTTTCTTTCTTTCTTTCTTTCTTTCTTTTTTTCTTTCTTTCTTTCTTTCTTTCTTTCTTTCTTTCTTTCTTTCTTTCTATTTCTTCCTTCCTCCCTGCCTTCCTTCCTTCCTTTCTTTCTCTTTCTTTCTTTCTCTCTCTCTCTTTCTTTCTTTTTTTGACAGAGTTTCACTCTTGTTGCCCAGGCTGGAGTGCAATGGCATAACCTTGGCTGACTGCAACCTCTGTCTCCCAGGTTCAAGCAATTCTCCTGTCTCAGCCTCCTGAGTAGCTGGGATTACAGGCGCCTGCCACCACACCTGGCTAATTTTTTGTATTTTTAGTAGAGACGGGGTTTCACCTGTTGGCCAGGTTGGTCTCGAACTCCTAATGTCAGGTGATACCCGCCTCGGCCTCCCAAAGTGCTGGGATTACAGGTGTCAGCCACCATGCCCAGCCTGGTCATTTTCTTATTGATTTTCAAATGCTCTCTCTGTATTAGAAAGATTAGCACCTGCCTATGTTATAACTAGCAAATATTTTTCCAAGTTTGTCATTTGACTTTTTTTATCTTGCAGAACTTTATTTTTATTTTTTATGCAATCAAATTTTTAAATCATTTCTTTTATGGCTTCTGAATGTTATGACATATTTAGAAATAGCTTTCCCGTCCCTAAATTTTTTTAAAAGGAAATCTTCAGAGCTTTCTTCTAGCTCTCTTATGTTTTCATTTATTAACCTGTAAATATTTGAGCCAACTTGAATTTGTTTTGAGGTAAGTTAGGAGATACAGATCCAAATTTATTTTTCTTACATTTTCTAGATGTCTATTGGTAGTCTTAATAGTATTTTTATATAAATAATTTTTTGCCACTGATTCAAAAGGCTGATTTTATAATTTACTAAATTCTGTTTCTGAATATTCTCATTTATTCCATTGATTCCTTTTAAGATATAAAAAAGCTAGTTGACCTTCACACTCTAGGCTTTTCCTACATTTTCCTAGATACTATTGCTTGTTATTTTTAAATATAAGCTTTAGAATTTGATTGGCTGAAATAAAATCATCTTGTCTTTTTATTGGATCAATCTGTGTGTGATAATGTCTTCCTGTTCAAGAATATGCTATGTCTTTCCATTTGTTCAAAGTTCTTTTGAGACTTTAGTTGCGGTTTAATGTTTTTTTTTTCTTTCAAATAGATTTTCTACATTTTCATTGCTTTTGTAAATAGAATCTTTTTGTCCATTATATCTTCTAAACTAACTAGTTAATACACGTAAATGAATTGACTATTCATTTCCGTATGCTAATTTTATACTTAGCCAACTTACTGAATTGTCTTATCATCTGTAGTAATTTTTCAGTTATCTCAAGTTTTTCAGAAATGCAACAGTAATATTTACAAATAATTATAATTTTGCCCTCTTCTTTTCCACTTTTTATACTTCTCATTTCTGTGTCCTTTCTTGTGATGGCTACTATCTCCAAAATAGTGTCAAATAGAGGTAACAGATATTTTCACCTAGCTCCTGATTTTAATGGGACTCCTCTAAACGTTTCCCATGAACAGGATGCTGGCTTTGGGGTTGAAATAGATGTATTTTATATACTATGACTATTCATTGTGTGTCACATTAAATTTAAATGACTAATGAAATCACTAAGGATCTCTTAGAGAGAGAGGGTACCTTGTTTGGTCCACATTGGTAATATATGGCTGTTTATGGCTTATCAAATATTTTTTACATGTATCAGTTATCTCACTGGATCCCCACCGTAATCCTGACTTAGATACCCATTCCAGCATTTTTTTCTATTTATTATGCCTTGTTCTGGCTTCTATCAGATCATTAGAAATGAAGTACAAATAATGAGAAAACATTCCTCCTTTGAAAGCACAACAAAGTGTTCAAGAATAGCAGAGATTTAAAAATAAACTATTTTATAGGATGCAGTTTCTAGAGTATTAACAATATGTTCAGTGTCTCTTGTGGCCAAGAGATAGTTTAACCCCCCATTTTTCCTTGTAGTTAAATCAGTGAGTTCCTTATTACTAGAGGCTGAGCCTAAACACGCAAAGTGAGAGCTGGCCTGGAGGAACAGATTTGAGAATCATCCATGGGCAGGTTATAGTTGAAGCCACAGGATTAGATGAGATAATCCAGAATAATGTACTCTAGAAGGAGAAGATAAATAAATCAAAATGGAAGCCTGGATAAAACCAATAAGAAGGGTGAGTAAAAGAAAAAAGGTTCTGAAAAAGGGAATAAAAATGAACAGCAAGAGTTAAAGAGAGGAAAAAGCACAAGAAAATTCATTACTGAAACAAAGGGAGAAGGGAATTTCAAGAAGTTGTCAACAGCATGAAAGTCTTCAGAGACTAAAATAATTCCAAGAGTTGAGAAGTATTCATCGTAATTAGCAAAAAGGTGATCACAGGCAAATTTGACAGGAACAATGTCAGCGGATGCAGTGGCTATTGTCTGCCCAGAATGCCTTTCTCTTCTACATCTGGCAACAAATCCTGCTTCTCTGTCCACAGGAGCAGGCACATGATTCAGGTTGTGCTAATTATAGCATCACATCTTCCTGGCTGTAGAGATAGGCAGCATTCAATAGTAGGCATATGGCTGGGCACAGTGGCTCATGCCTGTAATCCCAGCCTTTAAAAGGCTGAAGCAGATGAATCACCTGAGGTCAGAAGTTCGAAATCAGCCTGACCAACATGGTAGAACCCCTTCTCTACTAAAAACACAAAAAATTTAGCTGGGTGTGATGGCATGCACCTGTGGTCCCAGGTACTTGGGAGGCCAAGGCAGGAGAATCACTTGAACCTGGGAACCGGAGGTTGCAGTGAGCCGAGATTACACCACTGCACTCCAGCCTGGGCAACAGAGTGAGACAGTCTCATTAAAGAAAAAAAAAATAGTAGGTGTATGGCCCAAGCTAGACCAATCTGAATATTTGCATGGAATTTTTCTGTCTGCAACTAATGAGAAAACATCTTTTTTTCCTTCTGAATGATGGAAATATCAGAATGAAGTAAATATACAGAGATATGTAGAGATGAAACATGAGCAATGGAGAGAGAGAGCACGCGCATGCGCTCCTGTGAAAGAGAAATATCTGCCCCACCTTTTTTTGAATCTTAATTCTCTTCACTTAATTCTATGAGCTTCCTTAATGTCCTTCAAATAATTTCCGCTACTTCCCCTCGCTTTTTTTAGTAACAAAAGAATTAAGATTAATAGATAGAAGTCAGATTGTAATTGGCTTAGAAATGAATGATATAAATACTTCAGAATAACTGTAACAAGAAATGGAGAGGAACGATATAAATAAAACTACAAAATTTTACTGAAGATCATAAAAGATGACTTGAATAAATGGGAAGTCCTCACATGTTCCTGGGTAGCAATGACTATTATAAAGATGTCAGTTCTTCTCAAATTAATTTATAGGTTTAATGCAACTCCAATCAAAATCCAAATAGGATACCTTTTGGAGCTTGAAATGGTGATTCTACAGTTGATTAGCTTAAAAAAAATAGAAAAGAGTGAGGAAATTAAAAAAAAAAAAAAGGAAAATTGGTGAGGGGAAGAGCGAACAGCTATTAAGCATCCTCCCCAGCTTAAAGGATTCAATAGGAGTGGCTCTGTAGCTCTCTCTCCTTGTCAAAGAGATCCTTGCCTCTGGGCACAGGGTCCATGGATATTCTTCCTTTTTCTTAAAGTAACTTAATTAAGTTTTTGTTGCTTGTAACCAAAAGAGTCCTAATTCAAGAACTTGCCCCATCAGATATTAAAACAGCACATAAAACACAGTATTACTAGTATAAATGTTTATGAGCATACCTTTGAAACAAAATAAATAGCCATAAATATATACTATCTCTTACTTACAAAACTGATATAAATAATAAAGTTAACATCACACTGCAATGTGTAAAGGAAAAATCATTCAATACGTTGGTTAACTGTGAAAACTTAAGTTGTCAACTTGCAACATATACTAAAATAAATTCCAGATATTAAATGTGAAAAGTGTTAACTGTAAAACAAACCAATGGCTACTAAAACATGTGCCTGAAATATAGCAAAAGTTTGCCAAAGTGCAGGTTAAAAAACTAGGAGATTGTTTAGGGAACTGTTTACTTGTTCTTGAGCTGAAGGAAGAATTGTCTAAGTATAAAATCAATGGCCTAAACCACAAAGGAATCAACATCAGATATTTGACTACATGAAAAATTCGAGTCTACACAACAGAAGCCATCAAAATGTGAAAGGTAAATTATAAAGTAGAAAAAAATTTCAATATATCTGACAAAAAGCATGTAGTAGTTTAAATCAATAATGAAAACACTGAAACTTCAATGGAAAAAAGTACAACTATGTGCAGACAAATCTCAGAAGCAAAAATATAAATGACCAATAAATATGTGAAACAATTCACTTTTACTGCTATAATACAAAAAGGTAACAATTTCAATGATATATCATTTTATTCTACTAGAAAAGGTATGAAAATTTACAAAATTTAAGGCTGGTGAGGTTGTTTCAAAAATAAGCATGATCATACACTCCTATTAAGAGTCTAAACTGGTACGTATTTTTTAGAAAGCAATTTGGCAACATATCAAGAACTTTGCAAAAGATCCATATTCTTTGATCCAGATTCCCATTCTAGAACCTTTAAAGGCACAAAATGTATCCCCTCTTCTCAGAAGTGTAAATATGCAAGAAGCATAAAGCTGACAGCCAGAGGGAAAGAAGGCAGTAGAAAGAAATAGGTGGCATTAAGATTCTGGTTGTAGTCACTGAATCCCTAAAACGGCCCTGGTTCTTCAGAATCTGTGAGCTATCTCAGATCCTTTCCAATAAATCCTCCCCTGTGATCCCTTAGTCTCTGTCCCCTGCACAAAAAGATAATTGACTAACATAATGACACTGGCCTGAAATGTGTATTCTCTCCTTTTGCTAGATTAACCTACTGTATAATTTTGGGTAAAAGGTGCTGATTGCTTTGATTCATTGCAGTTGGTTCTAGTCCAAGCTTAATTAGATTGGAATTAAACTGGATCCAATACTAGCACTTTTTATAGTGTCTATTTAAATACAACATTAGAGTGATGAAATTCTTCTTGAATGAGAGGTGTTGGTGAGATTTTTAGCCAAGACAAAGTCATGTTTACTAGCTGGATTAGCCAGGGTTTCTAAAGGGACAGAACTACTACGATATATGTATATATGAAGGGGAGTTTATTAGGATAATTGACTCACACAATCACAAGGCAAAGTGCCACAGTAGGCCATCTGCAAGCTGAGCAGCAAGGAAGCCAGTGCGAGTCCCCAAACCTCAGAAGTAGGGAAGCCGACAGTGCAGCCTTCAGTCTGTGGCTGAAGGCATGAGAGCCCCCGGCAAACCACTGGTGTAAGTCCAAGAGTCCAAAAGCTGAAGAACTTGGAGTCTGATGTTCAATGACAGGAAGCATCCAGCACGGGAGAAAGATGAAGGCTGGAAGATTCAGCAAGTCTGCTGTTTACAACTTCTGCTTGGCGGCTGATTAGATGGTGCCCGACCAGCTTGAGGGTGGATCTGCCTCTCCCAGTCCACTGACTCAAATGTCAGTCTCCTTTGGCAACACCCTCAGAGACACACCCAGGAACAATACTTTGCGTCCTTCAATCCAATCAAGTTGACACTCAATCTTAACCTTCACACCAGCCAAAATAGATCAGAAACAAAAATTAGAAGAAATTTACTGGACTTAGTCCTAATTAGTGAGATAGAGCTGCTTCGTGTGGCGCTGTGGTTAAGTGATTAGGTAACAATGATCCAAACACAACAAAATTCAACATCCTGAGGTGATGCCTTATGAATCCGTTCCTCCTTAAAAAGCCTGTAACATGGTGGACTACTCTTTTCTTGTCTTTTTCCTAGCCTTCACAATTCCACACTCTCCTGGAACTTCTCATTAGTCACATTCTCTCCTGGTTTTAATAATAGTTGGATTAGCTTGGATAAAGGCTAGACTGAGGTAACAAGAGACAAAAAATACTTAAACAAGATAAAGAGTTATTTCTCATGTAATATTTTGTGTATATTGTCCAGGAATAATATGGTGGCCCAGTAGGTTAGAGAACCTGAGGTTCTTTTAATGTATGACAGCCACTGGGTATGACCCTCATCCATGTGGTCAAAATGACCTCACTATCATATTTGCATTCAACCCCATGGAAAGCAGCGACATGCTTCTTTCCTACAAAAGGCATAATTGAGAAAGTGAAAACATCATTTCTAATAAATCCCACAAATCAGAACCTAATCATATGGCCACAATTAGCTGCACAGAGGCTGGGAAATGTACTCTATATTTGGGGAATCGTGTGCCCAGCTAAAGCTCTATTTTATAGAAAAACAGCACTTTCTAACACTGAGGTTTGCTAAGTATGTCTCATTACTTCAGATTTCTCTCCTGATGTTCACACCTACTTATTCAACTGTTTACTGAGCATTTATTTATTCAACAAATATTTAACTGAGCTCCTGTGTTACCAGCCACACTAACAAAGATGCTTTTTCTATTTAGATGTTATTCAGAACTCTAACATGTCCAAAGCTGACCATTCCATATTCCCTAAACTTTCCTCCTTCCTATCTAGGTTATTTGCACCATTATTCAACCAGCTGCCCAATTCAGAAGTGAAGGTGTCTCATACTTATATTCTCCCCTCTCTCATCCAAACAGTCACCAAGCCTAATCAAATCTACCACCTAAATAGATCTCCATTCTAGCCACTTTTCTCCACATACCTCCTTTTAACTGTCATCTAGGGCTCAGTCCTCTCTCTTTTTGAAACTGAAGTATAACATATGTACAGTAAATATGTGAAGTGCGCTAATATAAATGTGAAGTTTAATGGGTTTTACATATGTACATATGTGCATACCCATTTAACCACCATCCAGATGAAGATACTTCTCAAGATTCTCTGTGTTCTTTCTCAATCAAGCACTATTTCTCCTGTTTAGATAGTTGTTTAAGCCTTTTCAATGGACACTGACCATCTTTCAGTTTCTTTATCTCTCTGTTTCTGATTGCCTACTTGTCTGCCCACCTCTCTTTCTCTCTCTCTCTCTCGTGTGTGTGTGTGTGTGTATTTTTCCCTTGTCCCTGGGGCTTCATTTTACTTCTGTTCTCTCTCTTCCTTTTTGGCAGACAAATCCTTCTGTAACCCAGATCTCAGCTGAGATATCACCTTTATCAAGAAACCCTGTCAGTTGCTGGTATGGGGATTTGCCTAAATAACCTTGTTATGGTTACCTTAGCTTGGGAAAAGGAGAAATAAAACATGTTGAATATGTTTTGATGTAGAATACAGAATATATTTGTTTTGGGTAAATGAATTGGAGATAGTATTTTACTTGTCAGTGAGACCTGGTCACCAAAATATTTTCATTCCTAGTATTAGTTTAAACATTGCTGCTGTAAGTTAGCTATCACAGCAAATCAATAATATTTAAGTCATAGCTCCTTTCAGTGGATCTCACTAGTAAATAAGCCATTGAAAAGTATGACCATATTTATTTTTAGTGAACTAATGTTATATAATTTACATCTAGTAAAGTATACATAATCTAGCGTGTAGTTTGATGAGTTTTGATGACTGTATACCTCTGGGTAACCAATCTCCCAATTGGTTTCCAAAGTAGAACTTTTCCAGCACCCCAAATAGTTCCTTTGTGCGTTTTTGGTCAATTCCTCTAAAATGCAGTTACTGTTCTAATTTCTACCACAATTCATTGGTTTTGCATGTGTGGGAATGCCGTATAAGTAGAATCAGACAGTATATGTACATTCACATGTTTTGCCTCTTTTGCTCAACATAACGTTGTTCAGATTCATTTATTTTGTTGCATATATGAGTAGTTCATTCTTATTTTATTACTGAACAATATTCCAATGTAGTATATATAGCACAATTTATCCATTTTACCAATTCTTATATTGGTGGACTTATGGACTATTCCCTATTTTGGCCTATAACAAATAAATCTACTATGAACATTCTTACATAAGTCTTTTTGTGAAGGCATGTCTTCATATTTCATAAACACCTAGAAGTTGAATCCAGACGGATCCTAGAATAGGTATATTTTTATCTTTATTAGAAACTGTTAAACAGTTTATCAAAGATTGGTATTATTTTATACTCCAACTAGAAATGTATGCAAATTCTACTTGTTCCACATCCACATCAAAATCTAATGTTGTCAATCTTTTTAATGTTTGTCCTTTTAGAAGTGTGAAATGATTTCTCATTGCAGTTTTCACTTGCATTTCCCTAATGATTAAAAATGTTGAGCACCTTTTCTACATTCCTGTCCTGGAATCTTTAAAGTATGGCTCTTGTTCTCATTCTTACAAAATAGCGCTGGAGCTCTAGCTGTCACTGCATCGTAGGCAGAAGGAGGAACAAAGGGTCCAGATCTTACAGTCATGTATCTGCTGAATCTTTCTCAGAAGCCTCACCCATGGGCTTCTGTTTCTATCTCATTGGTCAAAATTATGTCACATGCCTAACCAATCTGCCAGGAAGGCTGGGAAATGCAATTTTTTAAGTGGATCTTCCAGGTATCTATTACTGTGAAACAAACCAACTCAAAACTTAATGGCTTAGAATGAAAATGTGTTTTTCTCACAAATAGGCCATTTGGGCAAAGCTCAGCAGAGACAGCTTGTCTCTGCTTCACTTGGCATCAGCCTAGAGGCAATTGTTGCTGGCTGCCGGCCAAGAAGACTCACACAGTTGGAACCGTGGTTAGAACACCTACACATGAGCTTTTCATGTGGGTTCTTGGATTCCCACACCACGACAGCTGAGTCCCAAGGGTAAGGGTCCCAAGAGAGACTGAGGTAGAAACCATATTGCCTTTTATGACCTGGAAGTCACACATTATCACTGGTGCTGTATTCTATTCATTGTGGAAAATACAAAGGTCTGCTTGGTTAAAGGGGAAGAGAAGTAGATTTTACAACTTGATCTGGGGGTGGCAAGGTATGGAAGAGCAAGCGGCCAAAATATTGCTGTGGGCTGGGCACAGTGGCTCATGCCTATAATCCCAGCTCTTTGGGAGGCCGAGGCAAGTGGATCATTTGAGGTCAGGAATTTGAGACCAGCCTGGCCAACATGGTGAAAGCCCGTCTCTACTGAAAAAATACAAAAATTAGCCAGGTGTAGTGGCGCACGCCTGTAATCCCAACTACTTCAGGAGGCTGAGGCGGGAGAATAGCTTGAACCTGGGAGGCGGAGGTTGCAGTGAGTCGAGATCGTGCCACTGCACCCCAGCCTGAGCGACAAGACTGAGACTCCATCTCAAAAACAAAAAAACAAAAAACAAAATATTACTGTGGCCATTTTGGGGAAATACAGTCTGCTACAATTGGGCATGTTGCTTACCCCTAACTAAGCTGGGATTCTCTTCACAAGAAAGATGTGGCGAATAAATATTGGGTAGGCAAGCTGAGTTTCTGTCATGTTCTTTACACATATAACATTATAATTGTTTGCTTTCCACTAGACTGTAAACTCCATAAAGACAGCAGCCAGATTTGTCTGTCTATATTAATTATCGGTTCCTTAGGGCCTAAGGAAAAAAAAATAGGCATTCAAGAAATATTTCTCAATGAACAAGTATTAAACTAAATAAAACCATACATAGAATATCAGCTTTAGAAAATAAACTGTGATGAAACGTTAGGAAAGAATGTAAAAATTGAAATTTTAAGTCAATAACCTGCCAGCCTGGAGCTGGGAGCTGTGGCTCACACCTGTAATCCCAGCACTTTGGGAGGCTGGGACAGGTAGATCGCTTGAGCTCAGGAGTTTGGGACCAGCCTGGGCAACATGGCAAAACCCTGTCTTTACAAAAAATACAAAAATTCATCATGTGTGGTGGTGCATGCCTGTAGTCCCAGCTACTCAGGAGGCTGAGTTGGGAGGATCACTTGAGCCCAGGAGGTTGAGGCTGCAGTGAGCCATGATTATGCCACTGTACATCAGCCTGGGTGACATAGTGAGACCCTATCACAATAAATAAATAAATAAATAAATAAAAACCTATGAGGCTGGGCAACATAGTAAGACCCTATCTCTACAAAAATCTTTTTAAAAAATTAGCTGAGTGTGGTGGCTTGCACCTGTAGTGGCAGCTATTTGGGAGGCTGAGGTGGGAGGATCACTTGAACCCAGGAGTTCAAGGCTGCAGTGAGCCATGATCACACCACTGCATTCCAGCCTGGGTGATAGAGTGAGATTTTCTCTTAAAAAAAGTCAATAACCTACAAAAAGCCTAATAAACATATATGCTAAGGATTAAAACAAATCTCATTCTACTTTTTAAAATAAAAAACAAAATAAAGTACTATTTAGTGAGGCAATCAGAGACCAAAAGCCAGTCCTTATGATTTTTCTATACATTAATTTATATTGGTTTGGAATATCCAGCCATTGACCATTATTTGCTATTGTTGGAGACAGTTGGGAAAATGCATATTCCCTGATCCTTACTGGATCAGTATTGAGGTCAAGAATTTGTTCATTCTGTGAACTGTCTCTTCTTCATCCTTAAGTACATTGTTAGCTTACATAGCTTAAAATCTTTATTTTCTCTTTTTATTTATTTATATATTTATTTATTTGTTTGTTTGTTTTTTAGTGTTAGAGACAAGGTCTCATTCAGTTACCCAGGCTGGAGTGCAGTGGCACTATCATAGCCCACTGTAACCTCAAACTCCTGGACTCAAGCAATCCTCCCACTTCAGCTTCCCGAGTACCTGGGACTACAGGTGCACACCACCATGCCCAGCTAATTAAAAGAAAAAAAAATTCCTTGTAGAGACGGGGTTTCTCTGTGTTTCCCAGGGTGGTCTCTAATTTCTGGCCTCAAGCAATCTTTCCACCTCAGCCTCCCAAACTGCTGAGATTATAGACATTAGCTACTGCACCCAGCCTTAACATTTTTTGACTTTTGTTGTTTCATATATTTAAATATTTTCATCATTTTCATTGGTTTCATATTCCCTTTCGAAGAGCTCTTCAATGTTTTGTTTTTCTTTTTC
Source organism: Pongo abelii (assembly GCF_028885655.2). NCBI lineage: Eukaryota > Metazoa > Chordata > Mammalia > Primates > Hominidae > Pongo > Pongo abelii. The sequence continues at coordinate 37,524,867 of NC_071998.2, forward strand.
TGGTCCATTTAATAACTAGTTTGCCATTAACCATGGCTTTGCATGGCACATTCCTGAGAACTGTGACAAATATTCTCATACTGTGATCTGATTATATCATACCTCTGCTCAAATTTTTTCAGTGGTTTCTTGTCAGGCATAGAAAACTCTTAAGCTTTTGAGCATGAACAGAAGACCCTTTCTGAGGAGATTCCCCATCTCCCAACACTTTCCTTCAGTCAGACCTTAGAATAATTATAGCTACTGAGCTTGCCATACCTTCTCCTTTCTCAGTGCTCCCCCACCCCCACCCTTCCTAGTGTCTTTCCAGGCTGAAGGAAGAATATCTGTTAAATGTTTGCTCCCAATTTCATCCTCATCCTTGTGACACCCTCTCCTCATCCTTGTGACAAACTCTTACCCTCCAGTATCATCTCAAGTGTTAATGCTTCAGTGATTCTTTCTCTAAGCTCCCATCTCAGATTGGGTGCATTTTCCTTGTCTTGTATTTGAATATGCAAATCTCAATTAGGCTTTTATTTTTTATTTTATTTTTTTTACTTTCTCACAGCAAGTAGTTCTACACAAAATCTAGGTGGAAGAAACCAAGCACAATCATTTATTTAAATAGCATTTATTGTTTCTTCCTTTCTCTATGTCGTTTTATAGGAGAAGGGAGATATGAATTGGGGCGAGAGGCATCCTACTCTGTTGTTGGCTCTTTTTGTACCTACTATTGGCCAAAGAAGGAGAAGACAGGTGGAGAGTAGTGATGCTCCTCCTGGAATGCCAAGGTGGAAGAGAAAAGCAAGTGATTTGAGAGGTGATTGCATAAGCTTAGACTCAAAGGCCCTGCTGATATATTTCCTATCTTTTACTTGCATCCTTCACCACATGAAGGAGGTTTTAGGGTATTTTTCACATCTGCCCATGGGACAACCCAGCCATTTTCTCTGTCCTCTGGGCTCCCTGCCTTGACAGAGGCTTCTTAGTGTGGTGCTGTCACAACAAGGCTGTTACTGTGATTGAAAGGAAAAGGCCAAAAGACACAGACAATGGAAAGTTTATTTAATAGCCATGAATATATAAATGTACAGAAACAGTCAGACAAAGCATAAAACAACATAAAATACTCCCAGTTGGATTTACAGACTTTTCAAGTTCCCCACTGGGTCCTACTTAGGAAGAGTGAGACATCTTCTATGCCATTTTATCAGAGAATTTCCAATCCCCCTGCTCCTCCCTCTGCCTTTCTGAAGATTCTGCAATTGCCTTGCAGCTCTCCAGCTGCAAGCAATTGATGCAAATCAATCCTAGTACATTCCAGAGTGTTTATTGGGAGACTAGGTGAGTTGAAGGTGAATTTCTACTTGTAGCATCTATAAGTAGAGCATCTTGTAGCAGGCCCAGATTTCAGGGTTGCTTTCGTTTGGTCCATTTCTACACATGGTGTTTCTATATTTACTAGAGTTATCCCTGCACTGTTATAAGAGAGAAAACATGTTAATAGCCTGGAGTATGGAATTAGATTGCCAGGGTTTGAATTTTAGGATGACCAACCATACTGGTTGTGCTGGGACTGAGGAGTTCTGTAAGGATGCAGGAATTGTCAGTACTAAAACAAGGACAGTGGTCACCCCAGAACACTGCTACTTACTAGCTCAGGTCTAAAATGGAGGTAAAAGTATTCCAGCATTATGGAGGTATTGTTGGAATAAGAGTCAATATTTCTAAAGTGCTTACAACAGTGTCTGACATATATAAGTGTGTGTTAAATCTAAAACTTATGGAAGACACGATTTTTTTCTGGGCATAATCGCAGTGTCCAAGCAATGTTTTTAATTTTTGCCATTATCTTAGGGGTTTACAAAAGTGAATTCTTATTTATCTATACATTTATACGTATATACTGTTTAAGTGAGTTTTTACCATCTAATTTTCACATAAGACAATACATACTCAAAATAACTTCAGTATAGTAATGTTGAACTACAAAATAGCATGAGTAAAAAGTGATGTGGATAGTAAAGGAGGATGTCCAATTGTGAACAAGTTCCTCCAAACCCTGCCCCTCTTTCCTTTCTGCTCTTACTCTACCTTGATCAGAGCCCTGTTTAACAATGACTGTATTATGTTGGAATTATATGTCTATTGCCACCAGAGAGGGTGTGCAAAAGTAGAGCCTGTGTTGTAGCTGACAGTGTGGAGGGAAAAGAGAGCTTGGGCCAGTGGCTATTAATTACTGGAATCTTTCACCAGAAATGAGAGACTCACTGAGTGTCGGACCCTCACCCATCAGATTAGCCATCCCTCCTCCAAAGCAGGGGTATGGGCAGTCCTAGAGAAGGCAAGAAGTATTCAGACCATGTTCTATGGAAATGAGAAAGGTTTGGATCACAGATGTATCTCCCAGCCTACAACCCTTTGACTAAAAGCCTCCTACTTTAAAATATTTGTTAATAGTTTGAAGCTTTTTTCTAAAAAAAAAAAAGTTTTTGAATCCCTTGTGATTCAAATCCAGAGCAGTTCTCTTGACAAGAAATGAATGCTATGTGAACATAAATATTTTTAAATATCAAGACCTTTAGGTTTTCCTTGAACCTCATGAAAAGGACTCACAGACCCCCAATACTTCTTAAAAATCTTCCCTTCTTCTCCCATTGGCTAGTCTATTCAGCTAGGCAGCCTTATCTCTTGTAGCCCACTTTCATTTTCCCCACCCCAACCCTCTTTCACCCTTAAGCCTAGAAGTCTTTGGGACTTTGTTCCTATTCTTTTTCCTACACCTCTGAGTTCTTTATTGTGTAAGAAATAATAATTGATTTAATTTATTTGCTAAATTATTGCCGTCTAATATTCTTAAATTCTAAATCTGTGATGTCCTTCCAACACGCTAGCACCATCTTAGCTATTGAGCCCTTGAAAGGTGGCTAATCCTATTGGAGACACACTGTGGCAACTTAAAATCAGTGAGAGACCAACTCTACAAAGCAAAGAGTTCATTCAGGAGTAGCAAGGGATTGCAATGAGGGATACATGTGCTAAGAAAATCATAGGTGCATCCAAGAGAATTGGGGCAAAGGGGAAGCTTTTAAAGGCAAAATAAATGTCCATATAAGTCATTTTGAAACAATCACCATTGATTACAGGGTTGCATTGCTGGAGTTGTTAGCTTATTGGTGGAAATAGCCATTGTTAGGCAAGTGTCCTTGTGAAATCAGGTTACTGCAGTTTCAAGGAATTCCTTGCATAGTTCCCATTATAGGCATACATGGGTGAGGACCCCTCCTTCACGGCATCCCCGCTCCATTGTGTTAGGGTTTTATATTAGTGACTCCATTTTCATACTGATAACTTTCACAACTGCAAGTATATACACACTGAATTTCAAAGGCAGAATGAAAAGGAATGTAAAAGATAGCAATAATAATTTTTAAATTAATTTCAATTGAAATGATATTTTGGTTATATCGGGTTAAACAAAATACATTATTAAAACTAATTTTATCATCTTGCTTTTTAAAAATATGGCTACTAGAACATCTAAAATTATATACATGCCTCACATTATATTACCATTGAACAACACTGTTCTAGATTGGGTCAGCAAACTTTTCCCATAAAGGCCAGATAGTGACAAAGATTTTTTCCTTGGCCAAACTTTAGTCAGGCTGCTGAACCTTCTCCTAGGCCCATCTGTGCACTTCCTAATTAAACTCACTTTTAGCAAGAACCCCCTACCCTTGGAATCTGATCAGGCTTCTCATCCTCCACCATCCTCCAGGTGATGTCTGGTCACCCTGGCCTGCCTTCAACAAAAATCCTGTTAGGTCAGTTTAGCCAGACTCACTTTTGCCCCTGATGTTACCTCTCAGTGATTTCCATCCAACCACACCCTGCTCCTTGACTATGAATTTCCACTTGCCCATGTATTTGGAGTTGAACCCAATTTCCCCCTCCACTGCCAGGCTCTGTTGTAGTGGTTCCTGTACCTGTCTTAATGATGCTGAGTAAAGTCTTCCTTATTGTGCTTTAATAGGTATCATTGAATAATTTTTTTTCTTTAAAAAGGATAAACATTTTAGGCTTTGTGGGCCATGTGGTCTCTGTTGCAACCACAGATATATGAAAAGCAGCCACAGATATATGAAAACTAATGACCTTTGTTATGTTTCAATAAAACTTTATTTATAGGCTCTGAAATATGAATTTTAAAATAATTTCACTTGTCATGAAATATCCTTTTAAAAATTGTATTCAATTATTCAAAGATGTAAAAGTTTTTCTTAAACAGACTTAGAATCTGACTCGACTTCCTGGCCACAGTTTGTCCACCATACGTTACCCACATCTGTTCTATATCAACAACAGGACCCTAAGGATGAGATTATCTTCACTACCACAGAAAGGGCCTCAAGAGCTGGGCTGCTTGAGTAAATGAGTAAATTAGCGAAATCAGAACTGTGGACAACTAGAGGAGGAGTACCTAGTCTAAGGGGGTAGCCTGAACTCAGCTTCAGCTGAGTCTTCTGGATACGTGAGCCCTGGGTGGCCAGATTTCTGATTTACTTTTTCCCCAGGAGAAGCAGGGAATTCGAATTTTTACGTAACGTTTTCCAAACTTGACATACTATCCACTACCTTAAACAAATAAATAAGCCAAAAATTTTGTTCAGGTCAAACAAAATAGGATATAGTTTCAATTCAGTTCTCCAGCCACCACCTCATATCCTCTGTCTTAGCCATGGAATTTTATTCATAAACCCATTTCTTTTAAACCTTGCAGATAAAGGTGACTGGTGTTTTACATGTTTATGTGTCTTGCCAGAATAATTTTAGGTAATTTCAGTGTGACATAATTTTGCAATTACTACTTCATGTTCTCAAGGATAATTTTGTGTCATGTAGAGACTTTTTTACTTAGTAAACAATCATAGTCTATAACTAATTCTCTCCCTCCCCCTTCTTGTATATTTCCTCCATTTATTATGGTTTTATTCTTTGCAAAACACATTTTTTTCTAAAAATGGCTTTTAAGTGACTAGTAGATGAGAACTGTCATTACTCAAAAAGGCCAGGCTTTTAGTTTTATTATCTGAGAGAGAATGAGTACTTAGAAAACTACATGTATTCACTGAAAGAAAAAGCAAACAAACGTGAAAACTGATTTTGGGGTTCTAAAAATATTGTTGTTTTTACCTTTGACTTAACAGCTACTTTGGGGCCATCTTTATTCTTAAGTTAAATACGTTTTCTACTATTAGCTTAATGAAAAATTATTTTGAAATGTTTTTTTTCTATTTCTACAATAGAGTAAGATGGCTCAAAATTGTTATTTTGGGCAAGTCTGCTATTCCTGAACTCTGCCAGTTGGAGACAACCTCTCGTGTCAAAGAACTTCCTTTTTGAGACATGTGCTTGGCTCAGAATTACTTCTGCTCCCCAGTTTTGCCAAGTAGGCTTGCTTATACCCGAGAGTTCAATCATTTTATCTTTGACATTAAGGAGAAGTTTAGCCAATTTATATTTAGGTCAATATTTTAAAAGGAAAAAAATGCTGAGATTGATTTAATGCCATTTTGTAGCATTTTTCATTTATCTGCATGTGAGTTGAATGAACTCTTGTCTCCAAACATGTAATATTAAATCATAAAGCCTCAGCAATTACCTTCAGATCTAATTTTTCAGAATTTCTACCCATGAAACACAAAGCAGCTTTTCAAAACAACCAATATGATAAAATATGGGAGTGGAGGGGAAAAGAATGAAGCTAAAGACTCCTGCTATGGTAAAACCAGAATCAGGAGTGTTCTGATTAATCCCAACTGGAAAAATGAGGATCGGTGTACCTTAACCTTGACAAAATTCATTAGGAATGACAGAATCCTGTGTAATGACAAACGCCCTTGCTTCTCCATTTCTAAATTGTTATTAAATTCAAACTATGCCTATATTATTTTATTCATATTGTTTCTCGTTATTTAATGAGTAGACTTATGCTAGGAAACAGATCAAAACTCAAAAACTAAGTACTTACAAGTTTTTCAACATTGCCTTTTAACAGATTTTCTTATTTCTCTACACACTTTGAAGTCTTTCTTACCTGTGCCTTTTTACTTTATTTTTTTCTAGAGATGGAGTCCTACTATGTTGCCCAGGCTGTCCTCGAACTCCTGGGTTCAAGGGATCCTCCTGCCTCAGCCTCCTGAGTAGTTGGAACTATTGGAACTACAGGCATGAGCCACTGTGCCCAGCCTTTTCTTACATTTATCTCTTTCCTTTAACCAATATGGCTCCATCCAAATTAACTTTCTGTTGAATTCTATTTCAAGTTGCAGAATTTAGTTTTTTGTGCTTTATACATAATGGGTATACAGTAATATTTGTGAAATAAATCTATAATGTTAGGGAAACGTTATTCTTTTCTGTTTTGTATTTGTTGAATATGTTATATCAATAGAACCAATAAACAATTTCATCCACTAATATGGTTATTGCCATTTTAATTAGAATAATTACAACTTCTTCCCATTCTCTCCAAAATAAAATAAAAATCAAAGCCTTGAGTGTCTCGCTAAAAAATCTGTACCACGTTGTTGAGTCAAGGAAGACAAAATGACTTGGAATATTTTGCATTATGACCTGGAAACTGCGTTTATATCTTTTTCCTGCCATGTGCATATGATCACTGCCTTAAGGTTCAACTTTAGTTTTGGCTTGAAGTCAGACCATTGCGTTAGCTCTCTAATCAAAACATCTGGGATACAGCGAGACCAGTACATAGTTTTAAATATAGGGTTGTATAAGAGAATTAAAGGCCTTGATTGAAGGAAAGGTTAGGTGGTCTGACATCTCTAAAAGACACTTCTGGTGCCTTTTGTTTACAGAGTACCACAACTTGGGTAAGAACCACAGTATAACAACTAATGAATTAAGAAACTACATGGACTGTTATATACAATTACAGCTTCCACATTGAGATTACTGAATAAAAATCAAGACCAGTCTCTGAATGCTTTGCACTTACAGTAAAAAGAATTTTTTCAGAACACTGTCATCATATTTATAATTCCCATAAATTTTGCTTTATGGTCTAGTTTGGGAGTTTTTATCTTAAATTGGTTTGGATTTATTTTGTTTATTTGTTCTTTTTTGGGACCTGATTTTTTAAATTCACATTTTCACTTAATGACCTTCTCTACCCCTCACAGACGTTTTAAGGAGTTAGTGGTGCCTTTGTGCATTCTCTCTCAAGTTTGGAAAGGAAACAGAGAGCTCTCTACCCTGTTATTTAGTCTACTCTTTCCACATTCCTCTCTGGTACCTGGTTGGCAAAAAAATCTCCATAAACATCCTGGGTATAAAAGGACAGCTCAAAGAGCAATCTGTTAATCTGCTATTTGTTCAAAACTGCTGGCCAATCTTTAGACATTGCATTGGCTGTACTTGATCAAGAAAAGGTCCTATTCCCGATTTTGAGAAGTACTAACCTGACAGGTGTCAGAGGTAGGTGACCTTTAAAGAAAATATTAACTAAGAACAAAAGCATTAGATGGTTTCTAAATGAGCCAAGGCTACTCATCCAGCTGCCCTTGAGCAATAAAAAAGGAAAGTCAGTGCATTATACACCGGGTCAGTGATAAAAGGCATGAAAAAAATAATCTTTCTAAGTTAGACAATGCTGATATTGGCAGTCCTTGAATGCTATTAAAACACACATACTTCTTTTTGAGAAATGCTTAATGGGGCACAATTAAGCGGTCTGTAGAATTGAATGACCTTTAAATTGCTGTAATCTCATGAGGGAAACCTTTCATACACAGCATCTACTTTTGAAAGAACATTCCATGAAAATATTGTCACTAATTCAGCAGGGCATGCCAAACCTATGTCTAGTTTCTTGCTCCCTTTGGAGTCCTTCATTCCCAGAGAAAAGCTGAGATCACCAAATATGCTGACCTCAAACATGTCAGTCAACTAAAAGCCGTCACATTATTATAATTCAAAAACAAATTTGGTGGTAGGCAGAAAGGAAAAAACATAAAATAGGTAAAGCTTTAAACTGACAAAAAAGAAAAGAAGAAAAAAGAAAAAAACTATAACCTCAATCTTTTACATAAAAATAAAATCATTTAGATTGTAATATTTTCTCTTCTCATTTGTCCTACTTTTGTTCTTATTAAGCATATATTTTTAAGAAAAAAAATCATCAAATAACATATACAGAACATATACATATACATATACAGAACTGTGACTTCCTAAATTAGTTCTGAATCTTAAGAACCAATTTTCCCCCTACAATTTATGTTTTGAAAAAAGGAGACTAGGCATGATGGCTCATGCCTGCACTCCCAGCACTTTGGGAGGCTGAGACAGGAGGATTGCTTGAGGCCAGGAGTTCGAGATTAGCCCTGGCAACATAACAAGACCTCCTGCCTATAAAAAAATTTAAAAAAAAATAGCTGCACATGGTGTCTGGTGCCTGTAATCCCAGCTACTCTGGAGGCTGAGGTGAGAGGAGGATCACATAAGTGCAGGAGTTGGAGGGCTGCAGTGAGCTATGAATGTGCCAGTGTACTCCAGCTGGGAAATAGAATAAAACCCTATCTTAAAAAAAAAAAAAAAAAAGACGAATTTACTGAAAAGGCAGTACAACGATAATTTCAATTCATTTACCTTACCTCTCTTTTATCTTAATCTGTATCTTTATTATTTTGACTCACCTACTTGAGTGTAAGTTGTACACATGACACGACCCTAACTACTTTGGCATGTATTTTCCAAAAACTAGGAGAGTCACCTGTCTAATCACAACCCTATTAGCACAAGAAATTTCACTTTGATAATATCTTCTAATATACAGTATAGATTCAGATTTCTCCAATTATTCCAAGAATAAACTTTAGGCTATTTTGTGTTTATAGACATGTTTTTGTATCCAGAATTCCGGTAAGTATTAAACATTGTATTTAGTTGTCATGTTTTAGTCAACTTTAATCTGGACCTATCCTTATCTTTTTGTTTTTTTTGGCCCTTATGATACTGATATTTGAAGAGTTCAGGTCAGTTATCCTGTAAAATGTTCTACATAATCTGGATTTGTCTGATTACTTCCTCTTGATTAGATTCAGGTTAAACATTTTTGGCAAGAAAAATACATAGGTGGTGATGCTGTATGCTTTCTTATTGCATCACATCAAGAGGCACATGATGTCAGCTCTTCCCACTAGAAATGATGGTAAGTTTAATCACTTGGTTAAGTGGTGTCCATGAGATGTTTCCACTGTAAAGGTCTCTTTCTCCGTTTGTAATTAATATGTAATCTGTGATACTATAACATTAAATTAATATTGATATATAAAATTAATATGTAATCTGTAACACCAGATTTTGTGAATAATGTATTCCCCAAAATCTTTCACTTAATACTTTCAGCATATACTGATGAGCCTTGACTAAATCTATTACTGTTATGGAGTCTGCAAAATTATGACTTTTCTGATCCTATCATTCCTTTTATGTATATTAGCTAGCATTTTTCCATAAGAAGAAGTTTTGTTTTCAACCTTCTTGTTAGTTTTTTAAAGTACCATTATGGAATCATAGATTCTTTCTGAAGTTCAAATTGTCCCAACTTTGACTAGTTGGATCCTTTAAAGTAAAATTTTAATTTGGAAGTGCTCTCAATACTTGTTTTAATCTTAGTAAATAATTTCAGCCATTTTTTTAAAGTAGAGGTTACTACAATGTCATGGCTAAATCTTTTTTTTTTTTCTTAAATAAGGATACAAGTGAATAACCAGGGCTTATCGTTAAGTGCTTAATAACATCTTTCATTTGTTGTGGCAATCTGTCAACTTTAATTCAATAATTATGAAATGCCTTGAAATAAATGAGAGTTAGAGGCATCCTAAACTTACCCTGATTTGAAAGGACCAAGAAAAGTAGCTGACCTTCAATAGAAAGCCAATAAAAGTTAACTGAACACATTAAACTAATCATCAAACTAAAATGCTAAAGTCATGAAACATAAGAAAAGATTGAAATAAGAAATATTAAGGGTCTGATCGTACAGAAATAAAGTTATTTAGCTATTCGTAAGTTATTTTTATCTCCTTGTTACTATTTGAAATTTCTCCCAAACTGTTATCAATACAGTGCAAAAGACAGTTCTTCACTAACTTTCCCTTATTTGGATTCATAGAGCATATGTAATAGACCTATAATTAGGAATAGCCTTTAAGAGTTATTTTGATTTAGCAAACTGTAAATGAACATTCCTTTTTTCCCATTGATTGGTATTGCTTCCTAGATCAAGAGTTTTTTGCCAAAGCACCCTATATCTGACATGAAAAATTGGTTAATAAAATTTAGAAAGTTTTTCTTAGTAAAATTTAGAAAGAGCTCCAAAACAGAAAGGATGAAATAATATATAAACTTTTCTGTGAGAAAAACTATGAATGGAAAGTAACAAGTAGATGCAGGGACATACATTTTGTATAGTTTTAAAAACTCTGCCTATAACATAAATTTACATTTAAAAAACTCCACACACATAAATTGTGTCATTGTGGATTATCTACAAAGTAGGTAATATACTCATGGATTATTCAAGGCTGGCTGTAAATAGCTTAACCCAACCAGGATACTTGATCCTACCAGAAGGTAGTAAATCACTCGCTTCTTAGAGGCTTAGTATTATTTTCAAGCCACTGTCACACCATTTAGTAGATGGAAAGGAGTCATTTCTTTTTTTTTTTTTTGAGATGGAGTCTCGCTCTGTCACCAAGCTGGAGTGCAGTGGTGTGATCTTGGCTCACTGCAATCTCTGCCACACGGGTTCAAGTGATTCTCCTGCCTCAGCCTCCCGAGTAGCTAGGACTATAGGCGTGTGCTACCATATCCAGCTAATTTTGGTATTTTTAGTAGAGACAAGGTTTCACCATGTTGGCCAGGATGGTCTCCATCTCTTGACCTCATGACCTGCCCACCTCGGCCTCCCAAAATGCTGGGATTACAGGCATGAGCCACTGTGCCTGGCTAGGAGTCACTTCTTTTTCCTAAGTTTTTGGCAGTTTTTGTTGAAATTTGAGCTGTCCAAATTAGTTCATAGGCCTGATATGTTATTTTTCAATTTTTACCAAAAAGACAAAATATATTTTATTATTTTAAGATAAAGTGATTATTTTAAGCCCTGATTCATTATATGTGAGTGGGAGAGGTGAACTCATATATAAAAACAAACAGAATTTCCATTAAAAATAAAAGATATCAAATCATTACATAAAGAAAGACGGAACATTGCACAGTAGCGTTTGAAGAGATGCCAGAGATACATAAAGATATAGTCATTGGGTCTACTTTTTAGATAGATTGTTTTACAGCAAGGATTTTCAACTTAATATGTATTTTACCTAGAACTATTCCACTAAGCCTCCTGTATATATTACGGCGACACTTTCAATCACACTATATCAACTGTCCCCCAGTACTTATTTTGTTTCATATTGCTGGTTTTACATGACATCCTTGATTAATTTTCAGGCCTTGAGGTGCTACTTATTAAATTAAGGATACAGCCCACTAAATTAATAAATTATTACTGTGGAGGCACTTGTGTCTTCTGCATGTGTAAGTGCATTGCTTAAATTACTCTCAGGGAATAATTTACACATGAAGAGGCACTGGTGGTTAAAAAAGCTCTGTGTATTTCTTATCTCTGGAAATAGTCCTGGACTAGGTGCTCAAATGGCTATCAAAGCAATCTTTTTTTCAAAGTAGTAATGATTCTTACCATTTTAGTGTTCCCACACTATCCTAGAATCATGAATTAAATATAATGTTAAACATGTAACATTTTGAACCAAAAATTTCCATAAGAAATGGGGAGATGATTTCAACTGAGAATTGCTCATGATCTTGAAAAGACTTAGCTTTTTTTCATTGTGGGATTTTTTTTTCTCCCTAAAAGAGCTGTAAAAAAGTGAACATACAAAATACTTTAGATCAAGAAAAAGGAAAGTAGGAATTGGCTGCTGTTGCAAGAAAGATATCTGCCCCTCCCCACCTTTTAAGTATTAAAAGGTGGAATTAAGGACAATGACTCCTGGCTTCTAATCTCATGTCACTGTTTTTCCTGTCCTTGGGCTGTTCATGTCAGGTTTCTATGCTCCTCGCTTATATATGACACACATCCCAAATTTAGCTGTTATGAAATTAAAAAAAAAAAGTTTTTGGTGAAACTTCTCCCCTGGTTTATAAACTCTGATATCAGGAATCCTGTCATTCTTACAGTCTTAGGGCCTAACTCTCTGCCTGAGACATGGAATCATTTTGTGAATAAACACATGGATGCAGTACACAGAAAAAGGTGCACCATTATGGAAGAAGAATCCTTAATTACTTTGAGTCTGATTTTTGCAAAATGTCTATTTAGTGTCTGGCACATTTTCTAGTTTTTTCCATGCTTCTTCTTCCTCTTTTCTCCCCAAGTCTATACAGCAATGATGGGAAATAAATGGTAAATTTTTATTGATTTGAATTTGTGCATCAATTATCTATCACAACAAATAGATAAGTTTATTTTAGGATGCTCCTTAACACTCTCATTACACGTTAAAGGCCCTCTCTTTGTTCTGCCAGAAACATGGAAACTGGCTTTAGCTTCCAGACTAAACAAAACAATTGCAAATAAAAACGCTGGAGCCAAAATGATGGTGGTAGGGCAATGGTGATGGTAGTGGTGGTAGTGATCTGTCACAGACACTCTTCTCTTTTATTCTTCATCACGATTTTTATTTGATATGTTAATTACTTTTCTGATCTTCAAACTAACCCCATGGTGCTTCATACTGTGCTATATACAACAGTATGAATTTTCGTAAGATAATTATTCTTTGGATAAGTAGATGATTTTATCCCTCATCACTTCCATTTTAGTTATTATATTACTATTCCTGTATTTAGCACTGAAGTTTGTCTTAAAATTTATTTACAATACATTTTCTATAATTACATTGTCAAGTACACAAAAGGTTATTTTCCACATTTTTACCTCACGTAAAAGTGTGAAGATCTGCACAGGAAATTAATCGATTTTAATTGTTTTTAATGGCAAGCTTATTAAAATAGGTTGTAATTAATAAATTGAAAGACTTGCATACATTTCTTTTTCCAAAGTTGAATGGAGAGTATTCAGTCTTGTGTTTTCTTTTCTTTCTTTTCTCTGCCTTCCTGATCTTTTTGTTGTGAAGGGGTCACGTAAGGACGTCCGTGGAAGAGCTCCGTGCGCCATCTACTGACGGAATCTAAATGTCCAGTATTTGGAGATTGGGAGTAACTACATTGGGTTGTTAGAGCATTCTTTGAGGAAAGCGGGGTACTGGGAAAATACCCTTTCAGACTCTATGGCTTATTAGTGATTGCTGGAATAAATCTGAATTCAGCAAACATATAATTAAAAAAAGAGACCTCTATCTGTTGTGCGGGTACAAGTTTTGGAGACAATCTCAACAGAGTCCGGTGGCTGGCGCCAGAAGAAGTTAAACCCTGAAATGAACTCAAACGGGGAATGGGATTGTTGTTTTTTGCCTGTGTCCTGAGCTACACTCGCTGTTAATGGTTACTTCTTAATAAGAAATGGCTTTACTAATGGCACATCCAGATAACCTTTAGTTTCCAATATTATTATTACAAAGGACTGCTCTCCAATTTGATTATTTTATCAAAAGTTTAATAATGCACAACAAATAGGTCCCCCCTTCACGTAGATACTACCCACACAGCTTGTCTCTGCGAATATAAATTTAGTCCTTGTACACACATACGGACACAGCGACACATATACCTACAGGATGATATGCAGTTATGTATATGTGTGTCAGTTGACAAATCTAAGCCCTTGGATTTAGATTAAAATGTTTCTCCCTTCAGTCGTTTGCTCCATTCTATGCTAAATCCTGTAGAAGGCTGGGAAGAACTGGGGACCTCAAGCCAAAGAAGTTTCTTGATTATAACTGACAGGCAGCAGAATATCAGTTTTAGGGAATCAAAAGTTGAGTTGGAAGGCTGCTGGTTTGGAAACTAAGGTTGGTTCCAAGTGGTGCGACCTGATTCCCAGGATCTTTTTGAGAGCTGCTGGGAGAACTGAAAATTAACAGCGAGGACACAGGACGCCCTAGGTAATGTCCTCCCCGCTATTCTGCTCTCCTCAATTCAAGGGCAGAGACAACTTGCTTTTGTGGAAAAGGGAAGAAAAGGGAAAAGAGAAAAGCAAGGAAGTTCAGTCAGAAAGAGGAAGAGGGACAAAGAGGAAAGAAAGGGACAAAGAGGAAAGAAAGGGAGAAGAGGAAAGAAAGAGGGACGAAGAGGAAAGGCAAGGAGAAGGAAAAATCAAGGTTCAGCAAGAAGTTGGAAGGCGAGGGAAAAAGGGGAGTAAAGAAAAGAGAAGGCAAAGGAGGTCTAAGGGCTAGGAAGATGCAAGGATCTTTTTTTAACGAACCAAAGTCACATCCATCTTTCACTTTCAAATAAATCGTCTAGATCTTATCCGTTTCCTTTTTAAAGGTTATCTGCGTTTCTAAAGGAAGCCAGTAGTTGATACTCCTCTCCGCGCCCCACGCGTGGCCGCGCTGTTCTGTCTCCGGCCACTGAGATCAAATACAACGCGAGTGAGAACATTTGCAGAGGCGCGACTCTGGGAACACTCCTGCGACTGGTTGTCACCCGGGAGTCTAACCGGATTAATACCCAGAGATGGATTACGCTGGTTGTCACCAATACGCCTAAAGATTATAATCCAATTTATGTACATTACAGTCAGTATTAGCTTTATCTGCTATTTTAAGACTCCCGGTTGCCCCACGAGTCCTCAGAGGACAATCCTCCACGTTCTGATGCAACTCAGTAGTCTGTCAGAAAGGGAAGCCTCCCGAAGAAAACAACTCCAAGCCTGGTCCCCGAGGGTCTGTACCCGGCACGCCCAGGTGTCTTGCCTTCACCTGGGCACGGCTTTATGAAGCTTCCCAGCCGGGGATTACCAACGCGGAAGGCGTTCCCTTGCAAGGAAATAGCATCCTTGTTTCTCCCTTGTTCATTTCATTTTCAAATTTTCGGTGGCGGTGGCAGGAGGGCGGGGAGTGAGGGTGGCGGGCGGGTGCCTGTGAGTGGATGGGGCAGGGGGCCAGGGGATCGTTGCGGGTTAGAACGGCCTCAGTGATTGCTATTTTCATGCTCGTTTTTTGCAGGATGGCATTTCTCTCGCTCTCTTTAAGTAAGTTTGTTTGGGTGTGAGTTCTTGTCTTTTCAGCACAAAACCACAGAAATACGTGGTGGAAAGTAAAAGAAAGCCCACTCCCTCCTCCCCGTGCGTACTAGCTAAGGACTTGATTTAACACCCCTTCTCCGGCTGCTGGGGGCTCTAAGCAGTGGCTACATTCCAGCAGTTTTAATCCGTTTTTTATTGTAGGGCGAGCAGAGTTTACACAGGGGCTGGGATGGCTCCCCAGCTGGCCGCTCTCCCCACTCCTGCGCCCCCTCCCTGCCACCCCCCCCAGCAGGAACCTGTTACTTTAAGCGAGGCTTTCCAGTGCGGCGCTGCGGGCCGCCGGGGTTTCGGGAGGTGGCAGGTGATTGGCTCTTTCGAGCTCCCCCTGGCTCGCTCGCTCTGCCTCCCCGCGCGCTCCGCCCCGCCGGCAAGCCCTCCCTCCGCCCTGTGAGGCTAGGAGCCCGGGTGTCAGGCGCGACGGCGCATGCTCCGGAATCATCTTCTTTACCCTGGAGCTGCTGCTGCTGCTGCTGCTTTTGCTTTTGGGGCTGAGTTTAATAAGCGAGCGAGCGAGCAAGTGAGCGCGGGGGGAAAAAGGCAGAGAATGTCCGCCATCTACCCTCCGCTCCTGGGCGCGCTCTCATTCATAGCAGCCTCTTCATGAATTACAGCTGAGGGGGGGCGGAGGAGGGGGGGTACCACACAACACCCCAGCAAACCTCCGGGCCCCCAAGCATGGCTAGCTCGGTAAGTACGCGCAAAAATAATAATAAAAGACCTCCCCCACTTTCCTTCCTCGCCCTGCGCCGCCGCAGCCCAGACAGCGCCAGCGCTCCGCGGTTCCAATTAGAGAAAGGTTGGTACGGCTTGCAGGGAGCTGCCGCCTCTCCCTCAGCCTCCGCTCCCCTCCTCCCCCACCCCCCCGGCGCGCGCGCACACAGACACACACACACAGACACACACACACACTCACGCTCACACTCGCCCCTCCACCCCCCCCCGCGCCTCCCTCCCTCCTCGCCTCTTTGCAATCACAAGAAGCGCACTCACACACTCCCTCTCGCTCACACGCGCGCACTCACACACACACTCACACACGGTGGAAGGAGGCGAATAATAACTCAGCCATATTTCAGCCGCCGCCGCCGGGAGCTGCGGGCACAGTCCGGGGACGCGGCGAGCAGCCTCGGCGGCCGCACCTCCGCAAAGCGCCGCGGCCGCTACGATGGTGCGTTCTCCGCGGCGCGCGTGTGTGAGCCGAAGTGTGCGGGGCTGACAGCGGCGGGGCCGCACGCAACTTTGCCCCAGCGCCGGGAGGTGCTGAGCGCGAGCCGAGCCTCGGCGGCTGTCCGCCCGCCGCCCTGCCTTTCTGAATTTCATTTTTTGGGGGGAGGTGGGAGATACTTTGGAGCCACTTGGGTTCTTGAAAGTGTGTTGCGGGGGCTCGGTTCGACTGGCCTGGCCGATCGCGTGGGGCTTTTCGCCGGGGGGTGCGGGGTGCTCTAAGTTATGGATGCCTCGGCGTGTTTTCCTGCGGGCGTGTGTGTGTGTGTTTCAGTGTGTATGACGACGTCTCATTTTTGTTGTGCACGAACCCCGTGGCAAGAGCACGGGAGTTTGTGCCCATCAGCAGAGGCTGCCTGTAGTTTCCATTCCGCCTGGCACAGCGCTCCACACGCACGCACACACACACGTACACAAAGACTTCCTCGGCGTGTGCCTGTCGCCGCGGTACTTTCGGGGAGGGGGCTCGCTAGGAGCCCTTCGGTCCCGCTGGGTCCCAGCCACCTCCCCTCCCACGCCGGGAAACCGCCCCGGCATCGCCTTCTGATTTGTTTCCGATGCATTTGTTGTCGTGCTTGTCGTGGCTGAGTGTGTTCTCGCTCTTTTCCCCGACCCCCTTCCCGACTGGGGATAACATTCCGTTACAATCCTGTCCGATGTGGATGCGGGGCCCGGGGCGCCTGGGGCCGAGCCGGGCCGGGCGGGCGGGTATATTTGGGGGTGTGGGGTGTGCGCGCCCACGCGCGTGAAACGTGGATGCAGAGAGCACCGTCGTTTCCTTTTATGTGCGTTTCAAGAAGGAGGAAAAAAATGTCAGGCGCAACGTTCACAGCCGAAACGTCGCCTTCCTGTTGTTCACGGCTATCTCTCCTCCCCCTGCCCGCAGTGTGCCGTGCAGGTGAAGCTGGAGCTGGGGCACCGCGCCCAGGTGAGGAAAAAACCCACCGTGGAGGGCTTCACCCACGACTGGATGGTGTTCGTACGCGGCCCGGAGCACAGTAACATACAGCACTTTGTGGAGAAAGTCGTCTTCCACTTGCACGAAAGCTTTCCTAGGCCAAAAAGAGGTAGGGCTCGAATACAAAAGGGTCTTGATAAAAAATGTCTTTGCTTGGCGAGGAAACAATCGCTTGGCCCGGGCGGTCCCGCTGCTCCGCTCCCCACCCCCAGCGCCGCGCTCGCCGGCGTAGCCTCGGGATCCGGGTGCGCGGCGCCGCGCGGGCCAGGTCCCGGCTCCCGCCTGCCCGCGCGCGCGCCACTTCGGCTTGGTGAAAGTCACCGCAGAGAAAGGACCGTCAGGTGTCGAGTGTTTATTCATCCCAAGTCAGCCCTCACCAGTCCGCTGGGGTTAGCCGCGGGTTCTTTGGGAAAGGTGCAATTAGTTGTTGAGTTTGGAGATGTAGGGAATCGGGCTGGAGGGAATAAACACTTTGCGTGTGTGTGTGTGTGTGTGTGTGTGTTTTCCTAGAGAAATTAAGATTTACCTGTGTTATTAGCAAAGAATGTATTGGATGTAGTTATTGTTCGGTCTTGGCAAGTCGGTTCTCTTTAGGGTCTTCTCTGCTTTCCTGTCTGTGTATGAGGCACCAGGTGCCAGTTGCCATAGACTTTTCTTTTTGTGGCTTAGCCACCGCCACACCCCACTCCAGTCTGGATTTTATGTTTACTTGGGGGGCTTACTCGTTCCTCCCTCCCACCTCCGCGTGGCACTTGACTGCTCCTTTGATTCTGAGCAACGTTCCAAAGTGTCTGCCGGATGTGATCTGCAGGGAGACAGTTCTTGCAAAGGTCGAAGCTAAGTTGAAGAGGAAGATGTGGAGGAAGGCTTTTGCTTTAGTCGCTCCGCTCCCCACCTTGGTTCTTAGCCTTGGAGTCTAGTTTGCATAATCCTACTGGGCCTCTGCGGTCCCAAACATTTTCCATAATGGGCAGGACAGTTTTGGAAAAAAGAAACGGAGTGTCATTTTGAAAGAAATTTAAAGAGGGTTTGAGAAATACCGATTTCTTTTCCCTTCAACCCCTGGAAAACTAATGTCTGATTGTTTTAGTTGGATTAGTGAAGGTAACAGTACAAATACAATAAGGTGCTTTGTTTGTGAGCAGGTTTATTTATCTAAGTCGACACAATGGTTAGTAGTTATCTTCCATTTGATCCGTAATCTTTATTGGCATCTAGAACTCCTGCCGTTTCTTAGAGTAACATCATAATAAATCTATTCCGCTTAGAGCTATGTGGAAATTATTGAACATTCAGGGGGCTGAATAAAGAAAGGAGAAATGCCGTGTGCCTTAGAGGTGGCAGAGGTTTGTATTGGTGCTTAGTTTTGTTTCCAGAGCTCATGTAATGGGAAGTAGGATTGTATTTTTTGCCTTTAGCGGTTTGGTTTTAACTCCTCCTGAAAACTTGAACAGTGAATTTGATGGTCTTTGTTGGATGGTTAATAAATAAATCCAGTTTCTTATAGAGGGCTAGAAATATGCATGGCCTATAGGAAATAACATTTGAAATTTGTTAGCATTTTATGTTAAAATATAGTCAGAGATTATTATATTTCATATTTCCTCCAAACTGTGGTAAGGATGAGTGATGTCAAATTTCTATCACTGATGAGGTTGATATGCTGCTTCTTGGATTCTCTCTCTCCCTTTCCATGTGTCTGTAGAGCAGAGGAGTTTAAACAAAAGAAACCACTTTCTAAGATCCTTGGTATACGTTATTACTACTACTTGGCTGCAGTTCACTTCAAGGTGAAATAAGCTTTTAAAAAGCAACATTTATTAGGAAAATTAACTCAGTTGGCAGAAGATGTAGCTCTTAAGGTAACTTTGTTTAGGCACCTTGACAATCAAGAAATTGGCATTATGAAATTAAAGATGATCAACTTCTATTTTACCATTGTTTTTCTGCTTCAGTGGATGTGTGCATTGATGTTATTTTTATTTCCTATGCTTAATGATTTTCTGTCTACCCTGAGGGAACATGAGGGTGCTGCTCACATAGGCCACACATGGGAGTTGTTGCTAGGCGTGGTAAGCTGCTTGATAGCAGTGATGACTTCTCAGAGGTCTCTGGTAAGAGATGTCTGCTTGTTGGTTGGATTCCTCAATTTTTATACTCAACTGTGGAGGTTCTCTATGCAGTCTATAAGCCATTGTTTTAAAATGTTTATTTTTGGATTTTTATTTGTATGTGTGCTTCCCATGATGTGACAAGTCCTGGGAAAAGTGCCAGCTTACATCACCCAGGAGAGACCTTGTCATACTGTAATTACACATGATTCAGATTGCAAGAGAAGGTTTCTCTGTTCATTGGGAATAGTTGTAAGTTCAAGCAACACCAAACATGCCACTTAATCCTGGGACTTATTTTTTGGCTTATAAAGTCTTTCAAAATGATAAGAATAAATATAGAATAAGAATGCCAAGAATTTGTATGTCTACTTCCAGTACCTTTTGAAGTGTTATGTTAGCTATACTGTAGATCTATAAGTGATAGAGTAAAATTCTACCAACTGGAAATTGGAGAAACTGCAAATATGAATTTGTGAGAAATCTGAGTTATAAGATCTTTAAAAGAAATGCTCATATTCTATAATAAATAAGCTGTGTTGGCTGTAGTGACAATCTAAATCATTTTCACTGTATACAGTAGCTGCTAAACAGAGATGAACCTTAGGACTGAGGATGAACTGCTCAGCCACAAAGATGAAAGAGTCCTTAGTTTTGTAAATCTTTGGTTTGGAAAAGTGAATTGATTTTCAGGTTGATTTACTTCACAGTATATTAGAATTTGTAGGAGAAGAAATTATAGTATTTTTAACTTGTTGCCTAATGAGAATTACGTATAGCATTTCAGAATTGAGCTAATTGGATTTGCATTAATGAGGTTTTACTCTGTCATAAAGATGTGTGGGAGACCTTCACTTTAAAACTACTGGCACAAAATCTTAGAAAAGAGATTTTGATGAAATGATGAAGCCTGGAATGTCTATTAGCCATGACAAAACAGGTAGGTCAGAGTATGATGCATTTTTAAACTATTTACCTGCAAAAAAAGACAATATCTTATGTATTAGTACCAAAGATTTGTACTAGTCTGATATGACTGAAATGAACAGTCACATTCAAAACATTTCTTTTAAAATATTAATGTTTTTGTTTTTAGTATGATATGAATTTGAGTGAACTTTCTTTCCAGTTACAGCCATCCTTACTATTGCAATTTGTTTCACTGACATTTATGATATGAAATCTGTTGCTTATTATTTTATGGAAGCTAATTTGGCCACTGGTATGATTTGATAGCTTTTTATTTGTAGCCTTAGTCCTTTGAGTGGGCAGATAAAGCTTAATAAATCCACTCTAACAATTTTCCTTTAAGTGTATGAGGCCAGCTTTACTGCATAGTTTTGATTTGTGTTAAATGGTCTTCTGAAATAATTTGGATAAGTTTTTATCAAGGTAACTAATATTTGAGGGCTTACTAGCTGAAGACGTTGTGTGCATCTGGTATATTTTCTCTTCAGAGTCATTTAGAAGATATAAGGAACAAAATGAAGATGAGTGACTGTTCTGATACATTCAGCGAGTGTTATTTGTGTAGGGTTCTGTATGAAATTTAGGTGACCAGTGAGAACAGTTTTACTGCTGTGCATTTTGAAGCACATAAAGTATAATTTTCCAAGGCACTTAAAAGCTGAATTGTTGGAGGAAATCTCATATTCTGTGGGCGAGAATGTAAATTGGGCAGGGGTATTTTGGAGAACATTGGCAAGGTCTATTAAGATTTTTAATGTTTATACTGTTTAGCCTAGCAAATTTACTTCTAGGAATTTTCTGACAAATATGTTCTCACAAGTACACAAAGATACAGCATGTTTCTTGTGATTGTTTTTGTAATAGTCAAAATTTGGAAGCAAGCCATATAGGGGCCCTCAACTGGATACAATTAAATGATGATAATCTATAAAAAGAGGTATATCTATTTGTAGATGCAGGAAGATCTTCAAGAATAATTAAGTGAAATAAGGCAAGTTGCTAAATCATTGTGATCTCATTTTTTTAACAAAGTGCTTGTGCAGATAAGTATATGTATGTCTATACATGTGTATGTCTGTAAATAAGTAAATTTGCATTAGCGGGCATCAAACTCTTACTAGTAGTTTACTTTAGTAGCTACTTGTGGTGGTGATGGGAAGTTATTTTTGTAGTGTTTGTTTTTTTTTTTAAAGTTAACTCTGTATATTTAAAACATTCAATGAGCACACATAACTTTTTAAAACTGAAAAAGAATAAAAAACCAATATAGAATATTGTTTTAAAAATAGGGATTAGCATGTAGCTATCTAAAAGTGTCTAAAAAAGCTATCTAAAAGCTATCTTAAAGATCTAAAAGTGATCTTTAATATCTTGGGTAGATATTGTTGCTTAAAGATGAAGAGAATTTAGGGTTAGGAATTACAGACTTGTATTCAAATGTTGGTTTAAGAGACTCCTTGTGTGGTTTTGGACAAGTTACTTCTGTATCTCTTTTCTCATTTGCATTATGGAAATGATGATAAAATAGAACTATTACCTCATAAGTTGAGGTTGAAATATAAATCAACTGTTTTCAAACTTTTTGGGCTTAAGATCCTTTTACACTTACAAATTGAAGAATGCATAGAGTTTTTTTGTGTAAATTATATCTATTAATTTTACTGTATTAGAAATTAAAATGGAGACATTTTAAGGAAATTAATTTGTCTAAAGGTAACCTATTACATGTTAACATACAGGTAACATTTTAATGAAAAATAAACATTTTCTTAAAAACAGTGACAAGAGGGCATTGTTTTCTTTTTTTTTTTTCCAAATCTCTTTGTTTTAATAGAAGACAACTAAGTCCTCTTACCTGCTTCTCTTTTCACTCTATTGTGTTATCACATGTCCTGTAGCCTCTGGAAAACTCTGCTACACACTCATGAGAGAATGGGAAGGAAAAAGGCAAATAACTTAATAGATTTTATTATATATATAGTTTTAATGTCACCAATCACCTGAAAAGATCGTAGGGATCCTGAGGTCCTAACTCTACACTCTGAGAACTGCTGGTAGAAAGTATTCAGCCTACAATCTGGTACACATAAATTGCCCAATACATGGAAGCTGATTGTTATTATTGTTGCTAATAAAAACTTATTTAATGGAAACAGAAAAGGTAAATCTTCCAAGGTATTTGCCTCATTAAATTCCGGTGAATGATTACCTAACGATATTTTTTTTCAGAAAAGGATAATTTAAACTTGGGTTTTTCTGGACATATTTTATAGCTACTATTACTGTCCATTCTTTTTTTTTTTTTTTTTTTTTTTCGCATGGTCTGGCCCTGTCACCCAGGCTGGGTTGTAATTGCATGATTTCAGCTCATTGCAACCTCCATCTCCTGGACTCAAGCCATCCTCCCATCTCCTGGTCTCAAGCTGCTTCCCAAACAGCTCAGACTATAGGCGTGGACGACCATGCCTGGCAATGTGTGTGTGTGTGTGTGTGTGTGTTTTGGTAGAGATGGGGTTTCACTGTGTTGCCCAGACTGGTCTCCAACTCCTGGGGCCAGGCGACCCACCAGCCTCGAGCTCCCAAATTGCTGGGATTACAGGCATGAGCCATTGTGCCCGGCCTATCACTGTCCATTCTGTGTTGCATTACCTGAATTATGCAGAAGTCTTTTATATTCATTATTGTAGGTGCCCCTCTGTAGAACTACCTATCTTTATGAAGTAGGCCAGGCAGGGATATCACTTGGTTTGATAATTTTGCCTTAAAGTTCCTTTGTTCCTTCTCTTGGTTCTTTGAAGTTTCTTTCTCATGGGTCTTCCATGGACCAGCCTTGGCCCCTTTTTTGCCTTTCTAGTCATTTATTACAGATAATCCCCACTATTTAACATCACTTTTACAGTTCTAAGATATAGAACTTTTCTTGTTTTGAATCTTCAAAAAGAGATGCTAGAAGTTGGGAAATTACATGGCACAATTTTGTGGTGTAGCTTTTATGAAGAACCTTGTTCATTTTTTTAAACAAATGAAATGTTTTTTTTCTAATTTGTAGATATTTGTTCATCGTAGAAAAGTCAAACCATGGACAAGTTATCTGAAATTTTCATATATAACCATAGTTAATATTTGTTAGACATCTTTATATATATACACATACACATCAATATTAACTATTAACATTCATTCATTCAACAAGTGTGTGCTTTTTTTTAAGCTCCTACTATGTGCGTGCCTGCCTGCCTCCCTCCCTCCCTCCCTCCCTCCTTTCCTTCCTTCCTTCTTTCATTTTGGGACAGGGTTTCCCTCTTGTCACCCAGGCTGGGGTGCAGTGGCATGATCTTGGCTCATTTCAACTTCTGCCTCCCAGGTTCAAGAATTCTCCTGCCTCAGCCTCCTGAGTAGCTGGGATTATAGGCATGCGCCACCGCACCCGGCTAATTTTGTATTTTTAGTAGAGACAGGGTTTCACCATGTTGGCCAGGCTGGTCTCAAACTCCTGACCTCAGGTGATCTTCCCGTCTTGGCCTCCCAAAGTGCTGAGATTACAGGCATGAGCCACTGCGCCCGGCCCTAGCACCCTTCTTAGAGCTGGAGATAAAGCAGAGGAACGTTCCTAGCCTTGTGGCATATCATCTTTTAAAATTGTTGGATTTTTCTGGCATGACATTGTATATGGATTTATTATACTTCATTTGGATTTTTCCCAGTTTTGATTTGTTATGAATAATGCTGTGATGGACATCTTTGACATGCATTTTAATGGTTTTTCTAATAATTTACTTATGTTAAATTTCTAGAAGGGAGGTAGTGGAGTCAAAAGGTATACAGAGTTGAAATTTTGTTATATATTACCAAACTTTCCTCCAAAAAGATTGTCCCAGTTTATATTT
The DNA here is from genome assembly GCF_028885655.2 of Pongo abelii. Taxonomy (NCBI): domain Eukaryota; kingdom Metazoa; phylum Chordata; class Mammalia; order Primates; family Hominidae; genus Pongo; species Pongo abelii. The sequence goes on from NC_071998.2 coordinate 37,549,323, forward strand.
CCTCAGGCATATAAACTGGAAATTAACAGCTTAAAAAAAATCTTTGCCAATCTGTGTGGAAAAACTACCTTATTTTGGTTTGCATTTATATGATTAGCAGTGCTACATATCTTTCTTTATGTATTTATTTACCGTTTGTCTTTTGTGATGTGCCTTTTTTGTCCTTTGTAGTCCATGGCTGCTTTTTTAATTAAAAAAAAAAAGCATGGGGAAATGCAGAGAATGATATAACAAACATTCAAATCTCCACTACCAAGAATGAATAAATGTTTACATATTATCTTATTTGATTCCTTGTTTGGATTCTGGAGAATTAACTATTATAGATGCAGCTAATGTTTTAAAATACTTCCCAGCCTTTTCTTCCAACCCTTCGGTCTGTCTTCCATTCTATTTATTTTGCACATTTATATTGCTTACAGATAATAATGTATTGTGTCTTAAAAATCAACATGAAGAGGATCATGCTAGTGAATCTTTTTTTTCAATTGAGATATAATTCACATGCAAAATTCACCCTTTTAAAGTGTGCAAGTCTGTGGTTTTTAGTATATTCATAAGGTTGTATAACCATTGCCATTATTTAATACCAGAATATTTTTATGAGTGAATACATTTGCATCTTGCTTTTTCCCCCCACTCAATTCTGTTTTTGAACCTATCCACATTTCATCTATAAAGAGCCACGTCATTCTCTTTAATTTCCTCTGCTTAGTATTTCATCATGGGAATATATTGTATACTTTACTTTTCTGTTTTCCTATTAAGAAATAAATAGGTCATTTTCTATTCTGTGCAGTGAGCATCTTTGTGCATGTTACCTTGTGCAGATGAACAAGGGTTTGGACATAGGCCTAGATTTTGAGTTATTGAGTTGTGGGCACGTGTGTCTTCATTTGTACTAGCTGCTGTCAGATTGCTCTAAAAAGTGGTTGTGACAGTTTATACTCTGTCAAGAAAATGAGTACCATTTTTCCTCTATATCTTTGCCAATTTTGGCAATTTTAATATTTCCTATTTTTCAGAGTTGAAATTTGGTATCTTTTTGTTTTCATTTACATTTCTCTGGTTCCTAGTGGGATTGAGCATTTTATATATAGTTATTGACTATTTTGATTTCCTCTTTATTGACTTCTTTTTATATCCTTTTTCTTAAAAGAAAAGATTGGGATGTTTGTAATTTTCTTGTTTGTAGGATGTTCTTTGTTATTTTTGTTGAAAATATCTTGCCTCATTTTTTTCTTTCATCTTGATTTATGGTATCTTTTTGCCATATGCAAGCTTTTAATTTTGTCAAGTTGATGTGCTTTATTTTGTTTTGTTTTCCTCTCTGGGCTTAGGGTCTTATTTAAGAATTTAGTTGGTGGCCATAGTAATGTGCTTAACCAAAAGGCAATATATATGTAGGATACAGTGAACGACTGAGGGAGATACAAATAAGAGTAAGAGGAGGTCCCTGCCTTCAGTGTGCTGTGTCTTTTTAGAGCTGGAAAGGACACTTGACATTCTTCATCTTCGATTACCCTTTCATTTTACTTTTAATCAGAAGCCTAGAAATGTGGAGCGATCTTGCATGTAGACACAATGAGTCACAAGTATGCCTGTGCAAAGATAACTAGTAATAAATGGTGGTCAATGTTTACTTTTAAAACATTGAGTAATAATTCACTTATATTAGCAGACAAATGTTCAGCAATAGCTGCTTTTGTAGACATGATCTAGGATTTAATTAAGTGGTGGTAACCATGGTAGATGCTGTTTAAAAGGAAAAAGTTCTATAGCTACTTTCAGACAAAATCAAATTCTCTATATGAATTAAAGTTTTCCTTTGAGATTAAATCATTAGAAAAAATTGTTGCTGGGTGGTAGTTATCTCCTGATATTTTGTCCCCAACACACCCAGTGGTAAGAATTGCAATTACCTGAAGGATGCAGAGTGTTGTTTTAAGAAGTAATGTTGCATGACTTAATCCTTTTGACTTAAGTGTGATAAGTTTGCAGTGGTTGACGACTGAAGAAGGCTATTACGATAGAATTTCTAAAAAGATAAGGCTAGCATTTGGGTGTGATTTAGTTGGTATGTAGCAGTTAACAATTAACTTTTTGGATAAAATCAAGTCACCATTTTTTTATTAAAGAAAATTATGGCTTATCTTTAATGTTCATTAGTGATTATAAATATAATTAGTTACCTTTAATTAGTTACACATATTAGAAGGTTGATATTCTCAAAGCCAAGTTAATTTTTTTCTATTTTAAAATATTTGATTTTGTCAAAACTAGATTTTTTTCTTTGTTCCTTTCCAGTAGAAATTATTAGTTATTTCCTCATCAATACCAGGCCAAATGCTCTGTGTGTGTATATTGATTTTTAAAAGCAAAATATATATTAACAGTTTCCTGAAGTATTAATAATAATAGCAGTGGCTCAGAAAGTAGGGAGGTAATTTGCCTCTTAATGTTTTCAGATATAAATTTAGTCTGAATGATGCCTTTTCATTTTTGCAGATAGGTTTTTATGTCCCATTTCCCCTGCCTCCCTCCAAGGATGGTATTGGGGATAGAATACTGTCTGATTATTCCAGGTATCTATTCATTTGATAAACATGTAAAACACTTTGGGTATTTAAAAACCAGGTTCATTGTAGACTTTATATCATCTTTACCCTTTACCCCAAATACTTCATTAATATGAATAATGAAAGCTAAATAATTAAGGCCTTTTTTATATTGAGGAAACATTCTTCTATTTCACATAGTATTTTCCTTCATTTTATTTGTTTCTCTGTTTCTCTATAATAAGCAGGTGTTTTATAGAGGTTCAATGAAAAATGGGGGGTTTGGGCTGTTGAGATTTAGTTGCATTTAGTGGAACAGGTTATTTAAAAATGTTGACACAGTTCAAAATTGTCTGATGCTTGTTGTATGACTTTTTCTCTGTATGCACAGAAATAGTAACTAGTGGGCTGGAAGCTAACTTTCATCATAGCACGTGTTATGTGTTACATGCTTTCATTAGTCCAACACTCCCTTCTCTTTGTATATGTTATCTCTTTTTCCTCCTGTGTTGCATTAGAGTTACACATCAGAAAGGATGGGACCTATGTTATCACTGTAGACACTACTTATAGCTCCATCAATGTAATGTCTTGACACTGGAAGTTTTTGGCAACCATATAAAGGCAGGTATTGCAAGTCAGAAAAAGGGTTTTAGAATCCCTGACTTGACTTTCCACTCCTGTAAGTTATAAATTATTACTCAGATTTCTGAAACTCATTTCTTCTGCACCTCTAATAATTGACTTTGTGTAAACAGAACCCCACTTGAATTTAGCAGGAAACATTGTGTCTGCTGAGAATCACATTTTATAGAATGTGTTCTAGCATTTGTAATAGGCAAAAATGAATTTTTCTCTTTTCTCTTTTTTCCCTTATTCTTTCTTCACTTACTTTGGATGCTTAAAAAGAAAAGCTAGACACAAACTTGAAGGACTTGGCCAGCTCTATCATTTTTTTACTACCTAATCCATGAAATACAACCAGCCTTTTAGCTTTAAAAATAAGAGTCTAATGTATTCCAGTAACTGGTAGGAGCAGTATTTAGCAGTGTGGCAGGAAAGGCCCTGGCCTGGGAGGTAGAAAGGATGTGTTTGGACTGAAAAAGCTGTGTGGGCTTTTGCAGCTCTGAAAATACTGTTTTTCCTTTAGTTTTAAAAAGGATAAATTCTGCAATTGTCATTGATCTAGTGTTTTTATAACAATGAAATAATAACTACCCTTTACTAAATAGCTATATTGGTTATCATGCTAGACAATAGACATGTGGTGTATTTAATTTCTCACTCTTCCTAAGTAGTAGTTCGGAAAATGATATTTTTGAGAAAATAAAATACCGACATATGAACATCAGTGTATTGGAATTTTATCTTTTCTTATGGTGAATGGACAGTGAAATGGGTGAAAGACTTGCTGCAGTAATAGGGAAGTAGAAGATAACATGAGTAATTCACCAAATAAGGGATTAAGTTACACTTGTAAAAGTTAATTTCTGATCATATCGGTGCCATTCACCTCAACCATCAACTATTACTTGTAGATTGGAGCATTTCAAGAACTCAGAAGACCACCCAGTGTTGATAGGAAACTTCTTCCTCACTCATGGCTCTTGACCATGCCATTAGATCATTGGGTTTTTCATGCTTTTTTGTCTTTTACATAAAATAGACCTTGAAATTGTGTCACTTAATTTGCTTTTCTGAAGTATCACTTACCAGGTATTACTTGTGTTTTTATTATCAATAGAGTAATAATTCAGGACTACCCATGTAAGCTAATTGAGGACTGTCCGTATTATCATGTGAACAGGTTAGAAGAAAGTATATGAAATTTTTGATCGTCCAACATACTTGCATACATACAAATAAGAATAAATAGGGTTTTCTATTTAATAAATCAAATGCTCAATTGAAGTTGTTTTGAAAAGCAAGTAGTTTTCTACTCTTCAGTTGTAACATGCTGTATAACTTCTAGGTCAAAGAAAAAATAATTTTAGTTAGCATTCCAATTCTATAAAGAAAATTGTCAAGCAATTGACTAGAGCCGATAATTTATCAAAAAATACACAAATGCAGACATTTAAAATAGAGCTGCAAATAAATAGGAATTTTCTTACATTGTAAAGGCTACACAATAGCTTATAGTTAATGCTTCTTGACAGAGTATCTTTTTTAGGTTAACATCATTGATTCAGTTCATTTTCTGTGTTAGAATGGCTAGATTTGTTCTTCTTTACCCCACATTTTGAGAAGTATGTGACAGATAAAAATACATCACTGAAAAGATGGGAAGAAATACTATCGTGGAATGTTAATATAAGTCATCTCTGGGAGGTGGGATATCAGGAACTTCTTATTGTTGTCAGTAAAATTTGTTGGCTTTTTCAAGTTTTCTTGAATGACTCATATTATGTGAAAGTAAAACTAGTATTTAAATGTATGTATCGGCACATTTACAATAAGATTTTTAGTTTTTTCTAAAAGTAATTTGGAACATGATTAAGACTGTCTTTCCCAAGAAACATTTTCAAATTTTGCTATTTGACATTTTTACCACCTTGTCGTTTTGAGTCTTTTCCTTTAATGTTACTATGAGTATTTGCACAGTGTTTCACAAATTGATTGTAAGCTTTAAAGGGAGACATGTAGATAACGTTCTTACCTTTCTTAACATTTTGTATTGAAGTTATAAAAGTAATGAGATTAACCTGATTTATAAATGTGTATTCATATAGGATAGTCTTGGTAACAGAAAAATACCCAAGTGTATTATATCAGTACAGTATACATTTTTGGAGTACTTAGGAATGTTTTGAAAAGTTCTTGCCTTTTTTTCCTGTGGAGTTTTGATAACTTTGATAATTAATATGTCTATCTTGCTGTGTAGTGTTAAACATTTTTCTAGAGCCTACATCTGACTTTAAAAATCAACTACAAATAAAAAGACTGTCATCATGTTGCTTAGATATATGGTGATTATGTTGAAGAATAAATAGTATCGATAATTGGAAATAAAAGACTCATTCCAGTGTATGCATCTTTGTATATAATTTGGAAGTCAAACATGAACTTTTAAGAAATAAAAAGTACCAAAACAAGTACCAAACATAAGGCATAGAGAAAAAAAGATTTAGGGCAGAGAAAGAAGTGGTCCTTTTTGGATGGAGAATTCATGCATAATTCCATAAATACAAACTATTTTGATACTAAGATGATTTTATTAATATTTCATATATAAGCTACAAAAATAACTAGAGGTTTTTACAAAGGGAAATTAGTGCATAATTTTATGTTTTATGTACAATGCAGATTGATATGAATATTCCTTAAACATAACTAAAAATGATTTCTGCAAAATGAGGAGGTTAATTTTAGTTGTCTCAAGGGTCTCTCTGCAATCTAAAATTTATCTAATTAAGTCCCTGATTTTATAGTCCGTGAGAAAACACATTTGCATTTTGACATTAAACTTTAAAAGTGTACTGTGCACTAATGCATAGCAAAGCTATACGTCAAATAAAAATAAGGGCATTTTCCCTTTAGTAGTAGATAATTTTACAAAATCCATAAAATACATGTAGATTAACTCTACCTTAGAATGTTTGTGAAATATAAACAATGATATTTGTGATCTGGGTATTTCTTATTAGCTGCTTGAATAAAATTGCAACTTCAAATTCTATTTGCCAGCATTTGGAATAAGATTATATTCCATGAACTTAATTTAGTTCTGCTGACAAATTTCTACTTAACTATGTCTATTCCTTTTGAGAGAATTCTAAACGTGATTTATAATGGCCTGGAATCCTTTCTTCAGGATTAAGGTGTACACAAGAATGAGGAAAATATACTCTTTGGCACAATGAGTACAGATGGCAATATTTATTTGCTACTTTTATTAGTAAGTTAATTTATATAGATGTCTTAACTGCAAAAATAAAATAATAGTTTTAAAATTAAGTAATTGTTTTAAAACTTGTTATAACCAAATACCCCAGAGACCAAGTTGAAGAGTGGAGAGTTTGAGCAATACGAAGACCTGGTTTGAGTATTGCAAAGAGATTCCAAATTGGCATCAAATTAAATAAAAATACTCATAAAATTTTGTTATAGGACAGACAAAACTATGGTAGATGACGATAGTGTACAAATGGCCCTTATTTGGAGCATATGGAGTGGGAGCATATTTTGCAGTGAAAGAGGAACCAGAGGACAAGGTGTTCTCTACTTGTAGACTTGTAAAGACCTCTGAGTTTTCTTTATGTTATTGTAGAAAGACATTATTTTTGCTTTGGTGTGCTTAAAACTAAAGGGCAAATGATCCAAAAGAATAATCTTGAAATTCAATAGCAAGAGAACTACTTGACATTGTGGGCTGGAGGCCAGCAAACGTGGGGCTTTCATTGAATGCGTGGGAAATGGGGCAGGCCTGGAATTTAAAGAGACAGGGTGCAGTACCCTAGAAAAGAAAAGCCCTCCTGTATGATTTGCTTACTTGGAGAAAAAAAATAGACTTAAAGTTTTCTCTAAAGGATCTTTATTGGATCAACTATTTAAGGCATTGAAAGACACTGAGTGAATTTTTCTTAACTCCACCTCCCACACTCCCTAGCCATCTTCTCTTGTCTGAAATTGGTGCAGAGTAAAATTGTTTATAACAGAGCACAAGCAGCTTTTCAAATAAAAGTACTTTGTAGTCTGTTCAAATGGAGTATAATGTAATTCTCTCTGAAATTGAGCACTTATTACTTTGTTTATGTAGCTGTTTTAAAAGTATGGGTGGGTGAAGGGGGTACGGCAGGAACCTCTGCTTTAGAAATTACTGTTTTTTTCTGAGTTTTCCTCCCCCATCCACTCATGAATCCCCTTTCACCCCTCCCCCACCTCCCGCAATCCCTCAATAAAATAGTATTTAAAAGACTTGAATAACCAGTCCTATGTACCAGCTTCTTGCTGGAGGCAATAATGTACTATTTTCAATGGGTGGTCTTGAATCTCCATGGGAGATTTTACAGGCAGTGGGCTCCAAGACCCACTAAGTGTATTATATGAACATAACCAGCTAAATTTCCCAGCCATAGAGAATACGCAGGGATAGTTTTACATTATTGAATTCTCATCATTAATTACTTGCAAACTAATTTCTTTAATTTTATTTGAAGAAGTTATGGTTTAAGTCCCTAAAGTGAAACATATTAACCCAGCATTTGGGAGTTACTTTTTAAAACCAGTAAGCCATTCATAAGTGTGCCAGTTTAGGAATATCCATTTGTGCATATACTTTAATTATTAAGTGTTAAGTAATTTGTACTCCTTTACAAAACCAACACTTAGTAATTGTCTTCAAATGCTTAATAGTTGAAGTGAGATTTCTTCTACTTAAGATAGTATAAAAAGATGATACAGGACTCATAATCAGAAAGTATGTTTGATATATTTATGATCAATTAGTATCTCTTACCTATGGCATATAGTATAAATGTTATACTAGCTTAAAGTGTAACTAAAATTGTTCTGGCCCAAACCTTTGTGGAAGTAAACATGATTGGAATTACGTTAAATACTGGATTAAAATTGCTCTTTAGGTGAATTACTTGAGTAAGACAATATAGTTACATATGCATCATAAATATTGAAATGGGGAATGTTGTGTCATACCTATTCCCACATAACTTAGTTTGAAATTATTTTGGAGCTTCTTTCTAGTATGAACCCATGGTTATTAACTAGAGTAATAAGCATAACTTTGTTGGGTCATTTATTTAAATTACTTTGTTTCCCTTATTCACATTCTTCAGAAACTTGATTTATAAATAAATAAATATTTATAAGTCCCAATTAGCTAGATGTCTGAAATACCTGTTTTCCACAGGGTGAGTAAAAAAGAATGTAGGAATAGGTATCTCAGATACATTGATAGTAACCGGATGATGATATGTAATAAGAGAGCTATTTTTGGCTTATTTTGAACAGTGTAAGTAGTTTTTGGTAGGAAATTGTAATCCTTGAGGAATTGAGTTTGTTTCTTTTATAAAAATCATTATACAGTTGTTTCAGGTCTTCTATAAAATGGTATAAATCCTGCAGTTTTCTTCACTGAAAGAATTAAACATCTATGGCTCAACAGTTTACTGCAATGACTAACCATTTGCCTTTTATTTTTTAGCTTAATATGTTCTTGAATAGCTAAAAAGTTTTCCAGTAGTTTTTATAAGTGAGTTTAAAGAAGTGATAGCCATCTGAAGTTTTATCTTGTGTAGCCAGTATTTAAAAGTTATTAAGATTATCTACACAGAAAAAAGGTACAACTTACTTCTGGCCATATATGTGAATAAAAGTTTAACATTGTTAAAAATTAGCTTGGCAAGTAAACGTACTGACTGAGGCATAATGTTGTTTTCGTTATCCATTCCGTTGGCTGAAAATGAAATAGAAACGATCTGGTTACTAAAGACCAGTGCTGCATTGGATCACTTCCTTAAGCTTTTGCTATGATCGTTAAAGGCAAAGTTAGACAGCTGCTGTAGATTTTGCCAGTGGCCTCACAAAATAAATTGTTTAACCCTATTAGTTTCAAACACTATCATTTCTACTTTGCAGATATGCTAGCTGTGTTTGATATGAATCTATATGACTATGATTTGAATTTCTGATTTACAGGAAGGTAGTATAGCAGAAAATGAGTTATTTTAACATGATTATATTTTCATGTCTTGGAATATAACAAATCTCAACATTTTTGCTTATATTGGGACAGATTTAAAAACTTCAACTTAGACTATTTAAAGTTAGGCTTTGTTTTTTGTATCTGAAGAGTTTTAGAAAACTGTGAAAATTGAGTTTGACTTATAATCCTTGATAATTGGATATTTAAATGTCCTTTTTTAGGCTTGAAGTTCAGAGGAAATACTAACTCATTGACTTTAAAATCTCATCTTGGATAAGTGTAGAGTTAGAATAATACCATGTACTCCTGGAATTGATGTTGTAATGTTAAAAATCCCAACAAAATTTCAACAATGTTGGGTCCTTCTGTATAATGTGTTTGCATTATTGCTATAGATTTAAAGGGCAGGGAAATACTTTATTGTTAAGTCTGAAGAGGGCAAGATTTTGAAACCCACTGCTACGTGATTAAATCAGTGTGTTTGCCCTGAGGCTTCAGCCATTCAATCTGAATTCATAGCCTGAAATTTTGGATACCTTCTGTGTTTGAAAATAATACTTCTTAAACAATTTTAAGACTGCCTTTGCCTATTCACATGAAAACTATTGAGGCAAATTACCAGGGTTAAGATTTTCATGTAATCAAGACTCTCAAGATACATTTCAGTATTTTAAAGAGAAAGTTCACAGCCACTGTACATAAAATTTTACTGGGCTTTTCATTAATCTAAAATAACTGGTCTATAAGTACTTTATCAGTGAAAACTGCTCAGCATGTAAAACGAGGAGTAGAAGAGGACAAAGGCTTCCTGCAAATTAAGGGCACAATGAGTACTAACGGACTTTCCAGCCATCTCCAGCTGTGAGATTATTATAGTTTTTGCAAACCCTTTTCTCTCAAAACTAAATCAAGAATGGTAGAGTCCTGATAAAAAGAAGTGTAGAAAAGCCTAACTAATCCTTAGATGAGTTACTTCAAACGTGCCAAAATAGAATAAAATCAGTTAATAGCATAGATTAAAGGTTACTTTTAATGCATTTTTATCACTCACATTGAGAATTTTGTTGTATGTTAATGCATTTGGCCTTAGTTAAAAAAATTCAGAGGAAAAAACATAATGAAATTTGAGAGATTACATAATCACATTGTTTTGAGGAAATTTAGTACTAAGTTGCGGGTGCCAGATTTGATCTAAGAGGTAAAAGTGGTGTTCTTGAGATCAGAGCTGTAAACAGGTGGCTCCAAGTTTTCGGGTTATAAATAGAAGGCTCACCTATATACTTATAAGAGTTGGCTTATTATATAGATTTTAAAAAACAATGTGGCTATATGTCTTTGGATAAATATGTCCAAGTGGTTTCTTGGATAGGAGTACAGAAGACTGCCAAAATCAGATCCGGATTAATGTTTCAAAAGTGCTTGATTCTTGCTAATGGTAAAGAGAAAGTGAGAAGGAGAAATTAGAGGCAGATTTTGGGTGCAAAGGTAGTCTTTATTTTATGTATATATCTAAAAATGATCTTTCATATATAGAGGGAGACTATATCATATCTACTTTTAATTCAGAGCTACATGTTAGCCAACTACTTAATTTGTGGAATTATGGCATATTATGATAAAGCTGCCAAGAATACTGGGTTAAGGAAAAATTGATTTGGCATGATGCCATTGGCAGGAGGAATTAAAAAGTGACATGTCTTTCTCTTTTTAGGTGGAGATAAATATATGTGTGCATATGCTGTGTGTGTGTATGTGTGTGTGTGTGTGTATATATATCAAACTTAATAAAACATTGTTACAAGAGCCTGGCATTAGGAGATTTGATAATCATGTTACATTTGCCACTCCTCCAAGATGCCAAATTCTAAGTGTCTCTATCAGGACTTAACATTTACTTCCTTGTAATAAATGTATTGCTTTTGCAGTGGGATAACAGGAAATAGTTTGACTGTCACTCCTGAGCACATGCGTGTGCTATATGGGTTAGGTATTTGTGTGTGTGTGTGCCCATCCCACATATCCCATATACAAATGTAGATTTTTTTATAAGCCATGTGAGAGTAAAGTTCTGTTAATTTATGGTCAAAACATATAATTTGCCCGTACATACAATTCCTTTATTGAAATTCTGACCACATTTAACCTTATTGAAAGCTTCTAGCTTGAATGAGTTTTGCTACATTGAATAAATACTATGCTGTATAGTTATTTATGTGCTTAAGAAGCTGAACTTTCATTCCATCCCAGTAAGTTCCCATGGGATAAGTTATTTTAGTAAATCAGAAAATTTTTCTGAAAGCAAAGTAATTCTTAATTTTTGGAGGCTTGAAAATGGAGAAAATAGCCATACGAGTTAGGGGGACGAAGTTCTCATTGATTCATATTGCTAAAAAATAATTTAAAATACTTGTACTCTTAAATTATCGTTAGGGGGAATAACCCACCACAATACTGCTGAATTGTTTTACTTCTGGGATTATATCTTTGTGTGTTTATAGGAGTGGGAACATTTTATCTTCTGTGTTTCTGTTGAGGTTGTTTTTCAGCAGTGCCCCAAGAAAAGTCCTGGAGTCTAGCTTTGAAGCCCGGTGGACAAGCTGGATATCAAAGAACCAGAGGAATTCGGCAGTAATTGTTTTATGACTGGCCAGAAATCAGACCTATTTGTATAGGTAGCACACAAAATAGCTGTGATTTGACAATTTGGTGCTATTTATACCCACCATAAAAAGAAAAGAAAAAGTTAAAGGGTTATTTTGGAAACAGGAACTAAGCTGTAAATGCAAATTGCTTCATTTTCTCAAAGGAACAAAAAAAGAAAGGGTTTAGGAAGTTTTTATTGAAGCTACATTATTGAGGATCTGTCTGCTTTCAGGACACTCAGTATTGTACTCACATTGAAACTACTTCTTTCTGTTTGCAGTTTTTTCCCTATTCCCATCTGACTAAAATTATTTTTGTGGAGCAAAAGAAACTCTGGGGGAGGAGGGATAGTGGAGTCACAAAGTTTCCAACTCTATCTTAGTAGACATTTACAGTTTCATATTGCTGTTGTTATTTAGCTTGGGGTAAGAACAGTCTGCTATTGCTACAGCTAAGTATTTTTCCATGTAAAAGTTACATATTTTCCACAGTCAGTTGCAGATCATAGTGAAGTGTGAGGCTTCGCTAGGTAAGTTTTCATGTGTTTTTTTAGAAACACGCAGAATAAACTTTCTACTTTCTATGACTGTTTTTGATCTGGAGGCCAGAGACATCTTTTTGAATACAAAACGCCTTAATGATTTGTTCCTCTCACCTGGAGAATATTCTGAACTAAAGGTGGGCAGTGTATCATGGTATGTCTCTACTTAAATGGGTAGCCCAAAGTGAAGTGTGATTCTGACCTTTTGAGGTTGTCAAATGCTTCATTGTTTTGCCTCCAAACCCCCAGCCCCTAGAGCAATCTGAGTCTGGGGGCAATGGTGCAGAGAAAAAGCAAACATGTCTGTGACTGACTACACTTTTTTTTTATTTAAAGAAACCCTAGAAATGCCTTAGGGACCACTGAGGCTTTGTCACAATTTAAAGCCATTTTACCATTGAAGGTGCCGTTGAATTTTGACTGTATTAATTTGCTTTGGTTTAAATTTTTTCCCATTGGATTCTGATTCTCCCATAATAAGTAGAGTGATTTATGTCATGTATACCTTACTTTCTAGGGGGAGGCTCTATAGTTATGGTTGGATGAAAATAGTTCACTGGGGGTAGGAGAAAAGAAGTGGAAATGGGTGGAGATAATTGGGTGTTCAGGCAGTCAGTTCGGGCTTCTTTGAAAGAAGAGTAAGGTTTAAGATGGTGTGTGAAGGATCGGAAGCTTCTGAGTAAGGATTTAAAATGGGAATCTCCCAAAAGCCTAAAATCTAGTTGGATTTCAAGGTGGGTTCCTTAATCGGGAAATAGGTGACATCACTCTATAGAGAAGAAACATTTGGATTGCTGTTATTCCTGAGGAGTGTGAACACTCAGAAGGGAAAAGAAGGATACGTCCTTACAGAATATTTTTGTGGGTTGAGAATGTACACCAGTTGGGGTTGGTTAAGGAAGGGGTTGTATTTCTAAAGTATTGATTACTTATTCAGCCAACATTGAGCACCATCTACGTGCCAGGCACTGCAGTAAACACGGAGGATAGCAACAAAACAGACGTGGTTCTTACCTTCTGGAAATGCTTAGTCCAGCATCAGGCATGTTTTCCACACATACAAACACAATAACAGCACAACAAGATGAGTGCTTTTATGAAGCTATGAAAAATGAAGCTGTGGAAACAGAGTTCTGAGTGTTTAGTACTGCCCAGGTATCAGAATTTGAACTAAGTGTTTTTTTTTTTTTTTGACAACATTGTAAGGGAAACATTTGATAAGAAAGAGAATCAGTGTGGATTTAAAAAAATTATCCTGAATCTGTCAAAGATGGATTTTATCTCTTTGAGGGTTCTCGTTATAAGGCTGTATAAGTGCAGTGTTCTTGCAATTTCTGAACTCACTGGGTTAGCATCGTACAATATAATATTATATAGGTGAAAAAAGAAGAAAGCTAAGCAATTTATAGTTCCTGAAGGTTTGATTTTACACCTTGTTATTTTATAGACGTGGCATCCAAGACTGAAGATTAACTAACTTGCCCATGGTCCATGTGGCCTCTGAATATGGTGACTCTATGTCCTGTTTTGCTGGGGACAGTCCAAGTATATGCCTATTGTCCTGTGTTGGTGTCAGAACTATTGCTCTTTGGATGATAGATTATATAGTCACCCTTTTTTAGAGTGGCATAACTAAGATTTACACTCAGGCCTTTTGACTCCAAGTCATAAGCTCATCACTGTTTTACTCTGTTTATACCATGCTTCTAGGTCATATCTCTACCTTTAGGTTGGTCTAATGAGAAGGATTCTGAGGCCTAAGTCTGGCTTAGTACAATATTCAGTTCTTGGTTATGTTTACCATGGACAATGGGGAGAAACATGATAGCTTTCATGCTACCTTTTTTTTTTTTTAAAACATCCGGTTATTAATTGTTTCAGAACGTAATTTAGTTTTCCTTCAGAAATTCTGAAGGCATTTGAGGAACTTTACGTCTTAGCATTGTATTTATAAATATTAGTCATCATTGCATGATACTCAAAGAAGAAACTTCTTTTTTTTTTTTTTTTTTTGGAGACAGAGTCTTACTCTGTCGCCCAGGCTGACGTGCAGTGGCACAATCTTGGCTCACTGCAACCTCCACCTCCCTGGTTCAAGTGATTCTCCTGTCTCAGCTTCCTGAGTAGCTGGGACTGCAGGTGCGTGCCACCATGCCCAGCTAATTTTTGTATTTTTGGTAGAGACAGGGTTTCACCATGTTGGCCAGCATGGTCTCGATCTCTTGACCTTGTGGTCTGCCCGCCTCGGCCTCCCAAAGTGCTGGGATTACAGGCGTGAGCCACCGCGCCTGGCCTACTCAAAGAAAATTCTAATGATTTGAGTCCTCTGGATACATGGAAATTTGGCACATCTCTTAATCATTGAATATTGTGCTTTTCCCTTTAATTTTTGTTTCCCTTTCTTCACCTAATCAGAAGCCTAGAGCAGCAGAATAGGGTTTCAGGAAAGTAACTCTAATTTGGAAAAGAAAATTGGAAACTTATGTTGTGATTTGCTTAAATTGATTAGCATTTCCACCAGGTTTTCTGGACAGCTTTTGAGTGAATCACCTTTATTTGGTTTCATTTAAATGGCTCAGCACTTCAGAAAGGTAGTTTTAGAAGTGTACTGTCTATCAGGTAAATCAGCTAAAACTTAAATGGATTCAATTTACTGATCATCACTTCTGGTAATTAGATAACTTTATTTTGTTCTGTGTCATTTGTCTTATATACTGTCTGAGCAGTGCTTCACTGAAGGCTGTAGTGTCCTCACCTAAAGAATGACTAATGGCAACTGTTAGAATGATAAAAGCAAAACTAAAGCCATTTTTGAGAACTTACAGGTTAGATGGTATTGGGGTGGGATGGAAATGCCTTATGTTGCACATCCTACTTCTCTTCCAAATTTACACATCTAGTTAGACATATGGCTTCTCTGCTCTCAGAGACTCATATGTGGGGTGAAGGGGAGATAGATTTGTAAGTGGATAAATTTCAGTGCAATTCAAATAAGTTATAGTTTGGTAGGAACAGAGTTTTTTGGGAATATAAAGGGGTAAGTAGAGATTGAAAATGAGCACAGTAATGTTTCCATTTATATAGCAGATGTTTGAACCTGAATCTTTCATATTTTATATCATTTTTGGTTTCTACAGCATTTTCTGTTGGTTTGCTTCTCTTTTCAGAGACTGTTTATGACCCAACTTGAACAATGTAATAAAATTCTTCTTTAGCTCAAGCTGTTATGAATCCAAAAATAGATCTGGGCTAAGATTAGACTCTGTGGCACAAATTGTGGTTTGTTAGGTTGTGGCTGTCTCTCTTCCAACAAATAAATGTAAATTAACAATTATTTAGAAGTAAAGCAAATGTTGCTGAGACAGAAACAGGACCTGGTTGATTTTTAAATGGTGCTTTGGAACACTAAGCAGATATCTAAGTTTAAAGAACTGTTTGGAAAAAAAATTGTTTTAGTTAAAAAATATTAGTAAGCTTCTATAGAATGGTAGGATTGGTGACTGCAGTTCTATAGGAACCTTACTTATTGTAATCTCTTACTCCTTTTATTTTCCATTTCTTTTTGTTTCTCTTCTGAAAATTCAAAAGCATGAAATAGGCTTCACAGAAAGAAAAAACAAAGCTAGTAATTACAAGACACTAAAACTTTCCTATCTTATTGGTCAAGTGCAACACATGACACCACTCTGCAGTAATACTGGTGTTCAGAAGAGTTATGGAAGAATCTAGTAATAAACATAGTAAGAAGAAGGAGGGCTGAACCTCATTTGTATGGTTGAAAAGTAGATGGTCTTCTGAGGCTCTTAACAGTATATGAAGGTAAATTTGTTATAAAGGAAATCTTATTCAGATTTTTAATCTGATGTCTATACAAATTACTTGTGGGACAAGGATGATCTATTTCTGCAGTAAGACCTCTAGCTCCTTATGGACAGGATTTTTTTTTTTTTAAGTCACTGTGTTACTCAGACCTTTGCACATAAGTGGTATTAAATAACAACTTTCTAGTAAGACACATTTGTAAGGCCCTAGATAAATAAAAGTACTTCAGTGGCCTACTGTGTGCCAGGCTGAGTACTGGGTACTCTCCAATAATTACCTTATTAGTCTAATGATCCCTACGAATTGAGGTACTACCTGTACTATCCCCATAATGGATGAATTTATCAAGTTTATAGCATACAAGATTAGTATACAAAAAACAATAGTATTTCTACATACTTGCAGTGAACAATCTAAAAATGAAATTAAGGAACCAATTTTATTTATAATAGCATCAAAAAGAGTAAAATACTTAGGAACACATTTAACAAAACAGATGTGAAATTTGTGCTCTGAAACTACAAAACATTGTTGAAAGAAATAGAGGACTATTTAAATAAATGAAAAAAATTCCATGTTCATAGATTGGGAGACTTAAGGTGGCAATACTCCCCCAAATTGCTTCAGGTTACATACAATCCCTATCAGTCAGAACCCCAACTGGCTTCTTTGTAAATTGACAAGCTGATTTAAAATTAATGTGTAATTGCAAGGGACCCATAATATTTTGTGAGTGAGATTACATTTTTAATGTTTTCAAGCAGCTTATTATTTTATTTTATTTATTTATTTTTTGAGATAGAGTCTTGCTTTGTTGCCCAGCCCAGGCTGGAGTGCAGTGGCACGTCTCAGCTCATTGCAACCTCCAGCTCCTGGGCTCAAGCGATTCTCATGCCTCAGCCTTCCAAGTAACTGGGACTACAGGCATGCACCACCATGCCCAGCTACTTTTTGTATTTTTAGTAGAGACACAGTCTCACCATTTTGGCCAGGCTGGTCTTGAACTCCTGACCTCAGGTGATCTGCCTGTCTTGGCCTCCCAACGTGCTGGGATTATAGGCGTGTGCCACCATGCCTGGCCAGAACTTATTATTTTAAATGAAAACTGCAAATCAGTTTTTAAAAATCAGTCATGAAAATAGTGACATCTTAAATCAGGGTACTCCTATACATTTAATTAAATGCCATAGTTTTCCTGGTAATTCAATGTTTTGGGGTAGGTTTAAAGCTTTATAAATTTAATTCTGCAAGCTTTTATTCAGCATTTATTTTTTGGAGTCAAGAAAACATGCTGTAAGAAAGTTCAATGGAGGCAATTCCTGATACAGAATTATCTGGTGAAAAAAGCTTATAAAATAGTTTTATAAGTTTTTAAAGTTTTCCCTTAAGCCTACCCATAATTTAAGCTTGTGACTTTTTATATTGTCTTTCATGGCTAGGTTTGTTTATACCCTGCAGCAGTACTGTCTAAAACAATAGCCACTAGACATATGTGGCTTTTAAAATTTAAATTATTTAAAATAAAACATTTAATTCCTCAGTCACCGGCCACATTTGAGGACTTAATAGTCATGGGTAGCTAGTGGCTGCCATATTGGACAGAGCTAGGTAGAGAAATGGTAACATATATCCAGGACTTCTTTTTACAGTGGGATTGAGATAGTATATGTGCTTTTGTGAGGGATAAAAAGTATAGGAAAAGAATCTGATAAGACTTTTTATATAAAATCATGTCTTTCTTTTTTTTGTAGTTACTGCTGCTAGCATTATGACACTTTGTATCTTTCAAATGTCATGTGCTACAATAATCTTTTCTCTAATGGTCTTAGCATCTACTGCTCATCTTTTTTTGATGAGCCTGAATTAACTATTTTATTGGGGTTGCAAATTGGTGCTTTTCCTTCTTTGATAACGCTTATGTTTCAAGTGATAGATACAGGATCTATTCTATTTTTCCTGTTTATGGTTTTGACAAAATTTTATATTTCCTGTGTCTGATTTTATGGATAACTTAGTGAAGTATGTGGTAATATAAAATTATAATATAAATTATAAGGTAATATAACCTTATTTTTCCAGTAATTTTTATTTTATTTTATTGTTTTTTGAGATAGGGTCTTGCTCTGTCACTCAGGCTGGAGTGCAGTGGTATGTATGAACACGATTCACTGCTGCCTCAGTCTCCTGGGATCAAGCGATCCTCCTGTCTCAGCCTCTTGTGTACCTGGATCCACAGGCACACACCTCCATGCCTGGCTAATTTTTTCTTTTCTTTTTTTTTTTGTAGAGATGGAGGTCTCACTTTGTTGCCCAGGCTGGTCTTGAACTCCTGGGCTCAAATAGTCCTCCAGAATTGGCCTCCCAAAATGCTGGGATGACAGTTGTGAGCCACGGCACCCTGCAACCCCCATGCCCAGTAATTTTTTTTTTAAGTGAAAGTAAGTTTATTGGAGAAGTAAAGAAACAAAAGAACGGCTACTCCATAGGCAGAGCAGCAGCATGAACTGCTGTTTGGATATTTTTATGGTTATTTCTTGATTATATGGTAAACAAGGGGTGGATTATTCATGAGTTTTATGGGAAGGGGCTGGGCAATTCCTGGAACTGAGGGTTCCTCTCCTTTTTGGACCATACAGGGGAACTTCCTGACATTGCTGTGGCATTTGTAAACTTTCTTGGCATTGGTGGGAGTGTCTTTTACCATGCTAATGCATTATAATTAGCATATAGTGAGCAGTGAGGATGACCAAAGGTCACTTTCATCGCCTTCTTGGTTTTGGTGGGTTTGGGCTGACTTCTTTACCTCAGTCTGTTTTGTTAGCAGGGTCTTTATGACCTATGTCTTGTGCCAACCTTTTGTCTTATCCTGTGACTAAGACGCCTTAATCTCCTGGGAATGTAGCCCAGTAATTCTCAGCCTTATTTTACCCAGCCCCTTTTAAAGATGGAGTTGCTCTGGTTCAAACATATTGCCCCCCTCTGACATATTGCCTCTCTGACATATTGCCCTCTGACATATTGCCTCTCTGACATATGCCTCTCTGACATATTGCCCCCCTCCCTTTTATAAGATAACCCTTAATCCTAAGGGTTGAAGAGGGATGAAGATCCATCTTCTGTAACTTCTTCAGGCTGAATAGAGGTGATAATATTCCTGCCTATTAGGGTCTCTTGTATTCAGGGTAGAGAGGAGCTCAGCCAGAAAGCATTAGTATGTCGAGGACCACTCATAACTCTTGAGTTCCGACAAAAGGTGATATCTAGAAGATTAACAAATGTTTAATTTAAGAGAACATTGGTTGGGCACGGCGTCTTACACCTGTAATCCCACCACTTTGGGAGGCCGAGGTAGGTGGATCATTTGAGGTCAGGAGTTCGAGACCAGCTTGACCAATATGGCGAAACTCTGTCTCTACTAAAATACAAAAAATTAGCCAGGTGTGGTGGTGGGTGTCTGTAATCCCAGCTACTTGGGAGGCTGAGGCAGGAGAATCACCTGAACCCAGGAGATGGATGTTGCAGTGAGCCGAGATCGCGCCACTGCACTCCAGCCTGGGCGACAGAGCAAGAGTCCCTCTCAGTAAAAAAAAAAAAAAAAAGAGAACATTGAGTAAGCTTATCCTGCATTCCTACACATGGAGTACAACAACAGTATATTCCACAACAGTAAAGCTAAATAAGCAAAGTTATCCCAAGTAAAATAATAAGAAGGCTTTCTATGAATTATGCAATTGTTGGAACCAAGCTGATAGTCTGAAGTTGCTGGCTGATTCCAGTACGTGCCCAGAATTAAAATACTGCCTCAGATTTTTACATTACCCATCCCTATTGTTTCTTCTGAGTCAAAGCCAGATATCACTGGTTGGTTCACAGGAATAAGCAGAGTTAGTCTAAATTGCAGGAAAAAAACTCAGAAACAACTAATGAGACTAGAATCTAATAACAGATGTACCATAGTTGTTGAAACATAATTTTTCTCTCTCCAGTGTCCTATTTTTACTAAAGACAAATCATGGTAAAACTGATCTGCTTTATTATACTTGGCATGATTATTTGTATAAAGTGCAGCAAGAAAAGTTATTTTTCACATAGGCTTTTAAAATTGGCTTTGATGGGTCCATAAGGAATCTCAGATAAGACTTTCTTGATGCTGAGCCCAGCAATGGGTTTCTACCCTCAAATACCTATAAGTTTGCGTACATTCCTCTCCTCTTGAGGTCCCAGGATAACTTGGGATTCCTGGGCCTGTCAGAAAGTGAACACACCCAGTAATTTTTAAATGTTGAGATCTGAGGAGAGAGGAGGTGGTTCCAAGGGAAGAAACGGATTTGAATCAAACGTTTATGGCCATTTAAATTTACAATATTGAAGCCCTTGTTTTTTGATTTTAAATATGCTTATGGCTTCTGAAGAGTCATGCTATCTCAGAAGAAATTTCTGCTATAGTAAATTTAGCTACAGTACAGAAAAATTTGAGCTTTTATTAAGTTCTGGGCATGGGCATCAAAAATGCCATAATAATACTTAACAGCTTTGGTAGCAAGTGTTGGAATGTCACTATATAAACTCCACCTGCCCTTGCCTTCTCTTTCATTGCTTCTTTAGTTTTATCAGTGGGGATGGATGAGAAAGGAACTTGTCTGAAATTTTGTTGCTCATAGGAAGTGGCTTAAAATTCCCAGGATAGTTTTAGAACAGATTCTTGATCTTGGAATGTTGGAATAGACCTCCTGGTAATCGTATGGCTGACGTGCACTTGCATTCTAGGAGGGATCTGGTTAGACCTGAGTGTGTTTTTCTCTTTGCTTATGAGTATTTATTTAGGACTTTTTCAAAGTTTTTGAAGTAATGATTACTTTAAGTTATAAAAATTATAGCCAGCTATAATGTTATGGGCCGAATTATGTGCCCCCCTCCCCATGCACCACAAATTCGTATGTTGAAGTTCTAAGAATGACTATTTGGAGATAGAATCTTTAAAGAAGTAATTAAGGTAAAATGAGGTTATTGGGGTAGGACCTAATCTAATATGACTTGTGTCCTTATAAGAAGAGAAGATTAGGACAGACACACAAAGAAAAGACCATGTGAAGGCACAGAGAGAGGATAGACATCTGTAAGCCAAGGAGAAGCCTCAGCAGAAATCAGCCCTGCTGATATCTTGATCTTGGACTTAGAGCCTCTAGAGCTGTAAATAAATTCCTGTTGCTTAAGCCACCCCATTTGGGTTGTTTAAACCCACTTTGTTATAGCAGCTCTAGTGAAGGAATAAGCATAGGTAAGCAGGTTATTCTTGTTTATATCTAAAACCACATGTAAGGTGGGGTAGGGGAGATGATAGGGTTAAGTAAGGATGGATTGTGAGGCTAAAAGTCTAATTTTTCATCTTCCATTTTAATTTTTTGGTATACGTGATTGGAATCGGTAGAATGTTTACTCATAGGCTTGCCTTATCTTTTTCTGATCTCTTAATCACTTGGGAATGAAAATATGATAATATAGGTTGGTGGCTCACTAATTCTTATTCATTCTATTCTTAATTTATTTTTATTATTAAAAAAAGTGTGTTGCCTAGGCTGGACTCGAACTCCTGGGCTCAAGCAATCTTCCCACCTCAGCCTTCTGAGTGACTAGCTACAAGTGTGCCACTGTACCTGGCTTCATTCTGTTTGACATTTCTTAAAAACACTCTTCCTTTCTTTTCCATTTGGGAATTAATTTTCTGTTTTTAGTTTCATGTTCCTTAGAAACCATCTTTCACATTGTTGTCACAAAAATTTTTTTTTGATACACATTCCCTTATTTGCTTAAACACCTTTCTCTTAAAGTCTTCTTTCTGTGAAATAATTCACATTCAAGATGCTCCCTAAATGGTGAGTTCACAGTTTGCATGTAAGTTTGGTAATTTTCAGATGATTCTTTGTTCCCTAAACATTTTGTGATATTCTATAACTCTGCCTAAGTTGTTCCCCTCAGTCTGGAATTCCTTTGGTGTTCACTACTCATAATCAGTTCCTTTTTTATTGGCTTCTAGAATTCACAGATGGTTTTTAACATATCTGTTTATAAGTTCATTTTGTGGGCCAGGCTGAGTCGTTCTGTGGCTGCATTTGCTGAATACACCTCTCAGAATGCCCCCTACAGTGGAGTCATATTTTGTTAAAAATGCTTCCTCCACACTATCTGAGACCTGTTGACTGGGAACCTTTTCAGAGTGAAATCTGGGAATGTGTATTTTTAAATGCACCCCCAGTGCCCAAATTGCAGCACCTCTACTGTACAGTAGTGGCAGGAACTTACTCTTCTTCCTAAGTGTCAGGCCCCCAGTAAACTAGAAAAAAACGTACTAAATAAATTGGAGAGAACAATAAAACTAGATTCAAAAAATAGGTCCAATAAATTCAGAATGTCACTAGGTATATACAAAAATTTATGTGGGATTGTATACTAAAATTAATGTGACTAAATGTCCCCGTGTTCTTTTTTTTTCCATTTAATTATCAACTATTTATTAAGTCCTTACGATGTAATTGACATTCTGTTGGGCTTTAGAGATGAAAAGATGAAGATATGGTTTCACCATAAAAACTTTCCAGGCTAAATGGTATTAATGTCTCTAAGAGATCATCACTCCTTGTGTTCTTTTTAAAAACTGTCAAGGCCAGGTACAGTGGGTCACAACTTTAATCCCAGCACTTTGGGAGGCTGAAGTGGAAGGATTGCCTGAGGCCAGTAGTTCAAGACCAGACTAGGCAATGTAGGAAGACCCCATCTCTACAATAACATTAAAAAAAAAAAATTAGCCAAGTATGGTGGTGCATGTCCATCATCCATCCCAACTACTCAGGAGGCTGAGGTCAGAGGATTGCTTGAGCCCAGGAATTCGAGGCTGCAATGCATGATGATCAGGCCACTGCACTCAAGCCTGGACAACAGAGCAAGACAATGCCACTAAGGAAAAAAAAAGAAGATGGCAATTGTATTAGTTCATTTTCACACTGCTATGAAGAACTGCCTGAGACTGGATAATTTATAAAGAAAGGAGGTTTAATTGACTCAGAGCTCCACATGGCTGGAGAGGCCTCAGGAAACTTACAATCATGGCAGAAGGGGAAGCAGGCATGTCTTACATGGTGGCAGGCAGGTGAGAGAGTGACAGAGAGAGAGAGAGACAGACAGACAATGAACACGAGAGAATGAACAAGTGAAGCGCCACACTTTAAAATCATCAATTCCCGTGAGAACTCACTATCATAAGAACAGCGTGGGGGAAACTGCCCCCATGGTCTAATAACCTCCGACTGGGGCCCTGCCTCCACACGTGGAGATTCATAGGGATTACAATTCAAGATGACATTGGGGACACATGCAACCCATATCAGCAGTAAGTATAGGGACTCTGTCTAGGTAGCACTGATGTAAAGGGGACTCATGAACTCATACTTCTAGGGAGGCACAACTGCCATTTTCATCTACGCTGACTTCTAGGATGTTAAGAAGCTTGGAGAGAGTTGATGCCCATTGAAGTGTATGCAATTACAGCTCTGGAAGCCTACTAAGTTAGAGTGGTTGGTGAAAGGAAAGGTAGAAAAAGGTTTTCCAACTTCTAACAACTGACCTAGATGACTTTGTAAATGGGCTGTTCATTATCCACAGAATGGCTTCTCCTGGCAGGTAACTCAGCTCCACAGAGGGCTGCTTACAAATCACCAGTTAGGTCGGGCTATAATCCCAGCACTTTGGGAGGCCGAGGCAGATGGATCATGAGGTCAGGAGTTCGAGGCCAGCCTGGCCAAGATGGTGAAACCCCATCTCTACTAAAAATACAAAAATTAGCCGGGCACAGTGGCGGGCACCTGTAATCCCAGCTACTTGGGAGGCTGAGGCAGAAGAATCACTAGAACTCAGGAGGCAGAGGTTACAGTGAGCCGAGATTGCACCACTGTGCTCCAGCCTGGGTGACAGAGCAAGACTCCGCCTCAAAAAAAAAAAAAAAAAAAATCACCAATCAAAACCATGGGCTGGGATACTATTGCCATCATAGAAGGAACTTTCAAGAAATACAAAGTTTTTGAATACCTCCATTCTCAAATTCTTTTTTTATAAAAAATTTTTCAATAAAGGATTTCTCTGTACTTGAAAGCCACATTATAGATTTTTTTCTTTTAATGGTTAAAATGAGTATTTTTTTTTCTTTTGTCTTAGAATTTAGGCATTGTTGTGAAGTAGAAAGAGTAGGGGGACCCTCCCTTGTCTTGAAGGTGGGAGTCCTTGGTTTGAATTCTGGCTCTCTTATGCACTGAAGGCCATGCAGTGAAAAAGTTTCCATCACTTCCAAGAGTGTCTGCTTTCTTATCTGTAAAATGAAGAGAGACAGATTGGCTTCCCATACCTAATTCATAGAATAGTGATAATAGGAGTGAATAAAGAAAAAGATTATATGATATGTCATTTTTATCTGCTTTGTGTCTTATTGGTTTCTTTAAAAGTTCCCTTTGCAGATATGAACCTATTGGGAAGTTTTTTTTTTTTTTTTGCCTAGCTATCTGTTATCTGTTGGAAATATGCAAAAATTAAAATATCAAACTTTTGTTTCAAAAAATCTAAGGGAAATTGGTATATTAACATTATTTTAAGCTACAGAATCAAGTCTTTTATTTTGTACTTTGTTTTATCAAAGAATTGGCTGGCTTCTCCTGGCTCCTACCTAGAAAGTTTGAGGAAAATTAATTCATCACATTTCTACTTAGGAAAGAATCATGCTTTTGTTTTAAAAACAGATTGAGGTTTCGTTTCATCTTTTAAAAAAACAAAACAAAGCATGTAGCAGATAGATTGAAAAGGGTATTATACTAGGAATAGTTCTTTCTTACTCTTATTTTTGCTCTTTTTTCTCCTCCCAACTTGCTCCACTCTGCTGGCTCCTTAGAGGAATGGGAAACCATTTCCCCCCTTCCCTAACCAGTGAGTCTCATTATTTCTCTACCTTTTTTCCCTTCCTTCCTCTCCTCCCTTGGAAAGAGGTAAAAAAAAAAAAACTCCTTGAGGTTTATTAGGGGCTTTAAATTGGAGTTTGACTTGTGACGTGCCATAGTTTGAATAATTTGCTTCCATGGTATTTTGCTTATCTCAGTTTCCCAGCTGCATACCTAACTTCTGCCTCCTCTCTTTTTCAGCAGGTTAGTTGAGCTTATTTTTAAAGAGAACCAGTCCACTGCCACCCCTAAGCCCCCCAGTGATTTTCTAGGGGTTATGTACGAAGTCAGTGATAGCACTTTTGGGATTTGGGCAAACACGTCAATTTTCGATCCCCCCCCTTTTTTTTTCCCCCAATCACAGAATGACTTTGATTTCCTGATTATGTCAGTACCCATCCATACCCACCCATATTACTTTTTTTTTTCTCTGAGATGTGGTCTCACTCTGTCACCCAGGCTGGAATACAGTGCCACGATCATGGTTCACTGCAGCCTTGACCATCTGGGCTCAAACAGTTCTCCCACATCAGCTACCAGAGTAGCTGGGACTACAGGCACACACCACCACACCCGGCTAATTTAAAACATTTTTTTTGTAGAGATGAAGCCTCGCTATGTTGTCCAGGCTGGTCCCAAACTCCTGAGTGCGAGTGATCCTCCCATCTTGGCTTCCCAAAGTGCTAGGATTACAGATGTGAGTCATTGTTCCCGGCCTATATTTATTCTAAGAGGCTTTCTGATTCAAAAGTCAGCAGCCCGTGAGGAAAAGAGAATGGTTGCAGGTCTCTAACCAATCGATCCAGTAAGAGTCAGGCTGACCATTGGTGATTTTTATTCACTGTTTCTCCCTCAGTTATAGCAGTCTGTTTAGTGTTTGTTATTCTTGACTGTATTAGAAAGGTCTTAATATATTATTGTTACTGGTTGGAGCCCAATCTTCTGCATTTCTAATAAGCAGTCCTGGTGATCATGCTCCAAGATGACCATGAGACCACATTGGGAAATAGAACAGTGAAAAAGGTATTTTGCAGACACCTTGCCAAAGAAAATGTACAGATGGCAAATAAGTGTATGAAAACATGCTCAATATCACGTCATTAGAGAACTGCAAATTAACAGAAACAATGATACCACTACATACCATTAGAATGGTGAAGATTTAGAATCAAGTGCTGGGAAGGATGTGGATCCACAGGGACTCACATTCACTGCTGGTGGGAGTGCACAATGACACAGCCACTTTTGAAGATGGTTTCACGGTTCTTTATGAAACTAAACGTACTATTACTGTATGTTGTGGACTGACTGTTTTTGTCCCCCCACCAAATTCATATGTTGAAACCCTACCCTTCTACGACTGTATTTGTAGATAGAGCCTTTGTGGAGGTTAAAGGGTGGGACCCTGATCTGATGGAATTAGTGTCTTTATAAGAAGGGACAGGATGTTGTGTACCATAAATATGTACAATTTTTGTCAATTGAAAGTTAAATAAGAGACCAAAAAGAGGCCTGCCTGTCCCCCGGTTATTTGAGGACACAGTGAGAAGTTGGCCATCTGCAAGTCAGAAAGAGAGTCCTCACCGGAAACAGAATCAGTTCGCCCCTTTATTTTGGACTTTCCAGCCTCCAAAACTGTGAGAAACAAATTACTAAGCCACCAAGTTTATGGTATTTTGTTAAGGCAACCTGAACAGATTAATGCATCATATGATTCAGAAATCATGCTCCAAAGTATTTACTCAAATGAGTTGAAAACTTATGTCTGCACAGAAACCTGCACATGAATGTTTATAACAGCTTTATTTATAATTGCCTAAAATTTGAAGCAATCAAGATGTCCTTCAATAGGTAAATGGATGAACTGGTGCATCCACACAATGGAATACTGTTTAGCAATGAAAAGAAATGAGCTATCAAACTACGAAAAGACATCGAAGAACCTTAAATGCTGATGCGGTTTGGCTGTGCCCCCACCCAAATCTCAACTTGAATAGTATCTCCCAGAGTTCCCACGTGTTGTGGGAGGGACCTAGGGGGAGATAATTGAATCTTGGGGCCTGGTCTTTCTTGTGCTATTCTTGTGATAGTGAATAAGTCTCGTGAGATCTGATGGGTTTATCAGAGGTTTCCACTTTTGCTTCTTCCTCATTTATCTCTTGCTGCTGCCATGTATGAAGTGCCTTTCGCCTCCTGCCATGATACTGAGGCCTCCCAGCCATGTGGAACTGTAGGTTCAATTAAACCTCTTTTTTCTTCCCAGCAGCGTGAAATGGGTATGTCTTTATCAGCAGTGTGAAAAAGGACTAATACAGTAAATTGGTACCAGTAGAGTGGGGCTTTGCTGAAAAGATACCCAGAAATGTGGAAGTGATTTTGGAACAGGCAGAGGTTGGAACAGTTTGGAGGGCTCAGAAGAAGATAGGAAACTGTGGGAAAGTTTGGAACTTCCTAGAGACTTGTTGAATGGCTTTGACGAAAATGCTGATAGTGACATGAACAATAAAGTCCAGGCTGAGGTAGTCTCAGATGGAGATGAGGAACTTGTTGGGAACGGGAGCAAAGGTGACTCTTGTTACGTTTTAGCAAAGAGACTGGTGGCGTTTTGCCCTGCCTTAGAGATTTGTGGAACTTTGAACTTGAGAGAGATGATTTAGGATATCTGGCAGAAAAAATTTCTAAGCAGCAAAGTATACAAGAGGTGACTTGGGTGCTGTTAAAGGCATTTAGTTTTAAAAGGGAAACAGAGCATAGAAGTTTGGAAAATTTGCAGCCTGATAATGTGACAGAAAAGAAAACCCCATTTTCTGGGGAGAAATTCAAGCCCGCTACAGAAATTTGCATAAGTAGCAAGGCGCCTAATGTTAATCCCCAAGACCATGGGGAAAATGTCTTCAGGCCATGTTAGAGACCTTCATGGCAGCACCTTCCATCACATGCCCAGAGTCCCAGGAAGAAAAAGTGGTTTTGTGGGCTGGGCCCAGGGTCCCCATGCTGTGTGCAGCATAGGGACTTGGTGTCCTGTGTCCCAGCTGCTCCAGCCATGACTGAAAGGGACCAACGTGCAGCTTGGTCTCTGGCTTCAGAGGGTGGAAGCCCCAAGACTTGGCAGCTTCCATGTGATGTTGAGCCTGTGGGTGCAACAGAAGTCAAGGATTGAGGTTTGGGAACCTCTGCCTAGATTGCAGAAGATGTATGTAAATGCCAGATGCCCAGGGAAAAATTTGCTGCAGGGGTGGGACCCTCATGGAGAACCTTTGCTAAGGGCAGTACGGAAGAGAAATATGGGGTTGGAGCCCCCGCGCAGAGTCCCTACTGGGGCACTGCATAGTGGAACTGTGAGAAGAAGGCTACTGTCCTCCAGACCCCAGAATGGTAGATTCACCGACTGCCTGCACAGTGCTCCTGGAAAAGCCGCACTTAACACTAGCCTGTGAAAGCAGCAGAGAGGGAGGCTGTACCCTGCAAAGCCACAGGGGCGGAGTTGCCCAAGACCATGAACCCACCTCTTGGTATCAGCATGATCTCTATGTGAGACTGGAGTCAAAGGAGATCATTTTGGAGCTTTAAAATTTGAATGCATGGGCCCCGTAACTCCTTTGTTTGGCCAGTTTCTCCCATTTGGAATGGTTGTATTTACCCAATGTCTGTACCCCCATTGTATCTAGGAAGTGACTAGCTTGCTTTTGATTTTACAGGCTTATAGGTAGAAGGGACTTGCCTTTTCTCAGATGAGACTTTGGACTGTGGACTTTTGGGTTAGTGCTGAAATGAGTTAAGACTTTGGGGGACTATTGGGAAGGCATGGTTGGTTTTGAAATGTGAGAACATGAGATTTGGAGGGGCCAGAGGTGGAATGATATGGTTTGACTGTGCCCCCACCCAAATCTCAAGTTGAATTGTATCTCCCAGAATTTCCATGTGTTGTAGGAGGGACCCAGGGCAAGGTAATTGAATCATGGGGGCCGGTCTTTCCTGTGTTATTCTCACGATAGTATGTCTCACAAGATCTGATGGGTTTATCAGGGGTTTCTGCTTTTGCTTCTTCCTCATTTTTCTCTTGCTGCTGCCATGTAAGAAGTGCCTTTCACCTCCTATCATGATTCTGAGGCCTCCCCAGCCATGTGGAACTGTAAGTCCAATTAAACCTCTTTTTCTTCCCAGCAGCATGAAATGAGTATGTCTTTATCAGCAGGGTGAAAAAGGACTAATACAAATGCATATTGCCAATTGAAAGAAGCCAATCTGAAAAGCCTACATATTATATGACTTCAATTTTATAACATTCTGAAAAAGGTAAAACTATGAAAACAATAAAAAGATCAGTGGTTGCTGGGGGTTTGGTGGGGAGGAAGGAAGGGATGAATAGGTAGAACATGCTGGGATTTTTAGGGCAATGAAACTACTTTTTTTGATACTGTTATGAGTGGTTACATGACATTATTCATTTGTCAAAACCCATAGAACTTCCATACAACAGAGAGAGAAAACCCTAATGTAAGGGATGGACTTTAGTTAATAGTGTGTCAATGTTGGTTTGTCAGTTGTAGCAAATGTACCACCCCAATGCAAGATGTTAATAATAGGGGAAAATGAGAGCCAGGTAGTGGGGAGAGGGAATATGTAAGAACTCTCTGTACTTTCTGCTTAATTTTTCTGAAACCTAAAACTGCTTTAAAAAGTACAGCTTATTGGTTTTTTAAAAGAGTATTTTGGATTCACCTTAGTTTTGTAAGGAGAATAATTTAATATAAAAAAATTAAAAATATTTTTCATTGCGGCTGGATTGAGCATCAGATATAGAACTTTGTTCTGTGGTTTCAAAAATAGGAGAGAAAAAATTAGGCTCTTTCAAATCCGAGAGAGGGTTGCTCTTCTTAAATAGTGATATAGAGCCTTAAATGCATTTTTGTTGTTGTTGTTGATCACTTAGAGAAATAGCCAGAGGTAATGGTATTCCTCTTACCAAATTGAAGGTTTAGCTCTGTAGAAATGTTGAATTTTAAATGTTTTCCTTGTACCTAATAGAATTGCATAGTGTTCCTGCATCTTATATGAGAGGTAGTTTAAGGTGCTTCATCAACTGTGGATGGAATCCTCAAAGTCCAGTCTCTGATTGGCTGCTAGGGGCCTAGACAGGTTGAGTATTTTAATCAACTATACAGGAGTCAACCATCCCAAGAGTTAAAGAATTGCATAGGTCCTTTAGTTTAAGGGAAAAAAAATTCCAAGTGAATTTCTGGTGTGAATTAGAGAAGACTTATTTAGGTTGCCCTTTAAGTCGTTAAAGTGGCCTCTTAGAACTCCTGATTTAATGAAAAGATAAAAATGTTTTGTAATTAGCAGATCAAAGCACTGCTGTGGGTGGTGTTTACATTGTCAGTATGTAAATTAAACTTCTAAAGGGAAAGAAAGAATTTGTTTAACACCTCTTTAATTTTATGTAATTTCTTGCTTAAAAATCTCTTCCCATTCCCACTTACCATAAATGATACTAAAATAAACACTAACTTACCACTCTCACCTGTGTATCAAAGAACTTCAGAAACAGCAATGTCTGAATTGTGGAACTTTGCTATATTTAAGACAGATTGAGTTTATCCTCCAAAAAGAAACATGGTCTTGAAAGGTTCATTCATCAGTCCTAAACTATAAATGAATCCACTGATAAATGGAATTTAAAGAAGCACCAAAATAAATGGTTGTGTTCATATTCATTTTGAATTGGAATTTGGCAATATCCTTTTGTACAAATTACCAAATGCAGTGTAGCTTGGCATGCATTGCTTGTTTGGAATATAATGTAGGTTTAAAAACAAAATACGTTGACAGAAGCTTTTCTGTTCAGGTGGTTAGGCAGGTTAGCCTTGTGTAAATTGTTGTAGTTCTGGTTCAGTTCCTCTGAACTGGAGGGAGGGGTGCTCTCCTTACACATTGCTGTGTATGATTAGAATGCTACATCTAATACAGTAAATATTTTATATAAAAATGAATGTTGACTGCTTTATTTCAAGGCTTTACCTCTAGCCATATTTGTGAAGGAGTGTGTGATGAAAACATTGATAAGCCGTGCCTATGTGAAAGGAAAACTATATTATATTTCAAGTCATTCCATCCCTGGTCACTTTTTGATTAGCAGCCTTGGTCTTCTTCAGGACTAACCATTATATGCAGAGTGTGCACAGATTCCAGATAAAACTGCTCAAAGCAAATGGATTAAAAAAACTGTCCAAGAGAGTCTAAGAAGTTGTTTTATGAAGAGTCTTGGCTCTCCAATGGTGAGTCCCAGTCTGAATTTATTCAAGACTGAAAGAAGTTGGAGCATGTCTATTCAAGGGTATTTTTCAAGAGATTTTCTCTAAGAAATTGAGCTTAAAAAAAAAAAAGTCAAGTTAACTAACGTAACATGCAAAGTGTTAGATGGGACTTTTATCACTGTCTAGTTACAGCAATGGAAATTATTATTAATTTCCATAAATGGAGAGAAAGGATTTAACCTTTCTGTTTTGTTTTAAGAATTAATGCTAATTAAATGCTCCCAAGGAAGAAAGAGTAAAGTAGTGGATAGCATTTGCATTTATGACCATTAGCATGGCTGGGATTGTGCCTGTGTGAATGACTAAGATGAGTAGACTTTTTGTACTGTGAGACTGTGGTAGCTGAGCCAGAGCTCTTGGGTCTTGCTAAGGTGGTAAGAAGCTATGGCTTTCTTTATTTAATGGGCCTGTTTAGTATAACTGGGATAGGACCTCACTGCTCCCTATTTACCTCACACAAGTCTGGTGAGATTTAATTAGTCTACTTATAAAAATCTGCCTGGGGTCTACTTTAGGGTCTGAATTCACCCAGTATCTTCTTTCCCCCTAGAGAAAACAAAAGGTTCCTCCCTCTTTGCTACCTAGGCATCCCATACTGACCTCTGTGGATTACCAGGCTGGAGGCCTCACCTTTATGCTGTTACCATGTCCTGTCTAGCCTCTCGTATGTGTCCCTAACTTGATTTGGACTTAGTAGTGAGTAAAAAGGGTGGGGTTAGAGCAAAGAGCTCTTTTGCCCTAACCACAAGTCCACATTTCCTCATACCATACTGTACTTTCTCATAGGAAATTAATTTTGTGTGCCTCCATAATGGCTCTCATCAACTTCTTGTTTTTTAAAAGTTTATATTTTTTTATTCATGCGTCAGAATTGTGAGGAAATTATTTGGATACTTAGAAATCTTATTTGGAGAGATGTTTTTTAAAAAGTCTTCTCATGGGCTCTTTGTAGAAGGACATTTCCTCTTGTTTCTCAATGATACCAAATTGTTTTGTTCTTTTATATATATATAATTTTCATTTCTTCTCATTTCTTATTTAAATTTTTTTTTCTTTTTAATAGAGACAGAATCTTACTCTGTTGCCCAGGCTGGAATGTAGTGGCGTACTACTCACAGCTCATTGCAACCTTTGACTACTGTGCTCAAGTGATTTTCCCATTGAGCCTCCAGAGTAGCTGGGACCACAAGCATACGCCCAGCTAATTTTAAATTTTTATTTTTAATTTGTTTAGAGACGTAGTCTCACTGTGTTGCCCAGGCTGGTCTCAAACTCCTGGCCTCAAGCAATCCTCCTGCACTTCAGCCTGGGATTACAGTAGCTGGGATTACAGGCACGAGCTATCATACCTGGCTTGATTTATCTTATTCTTAACCCTTCTTTCAAAAATTGTTAAATGTTTTACATTCCTTAAGGTAAGCAACACTATACAAGGGAAACATAATGCAAGTCACAGTTGCAATTTTAGGTTTTTGAGTAGCTTTACTTGAAAAAGTAAAAAGAAACAAGTAAACTTAATTTTAACAATATAATTTATCTAACTGAATATATCCAAAATATCACTTATCTATAAATAATTAATAAAATATTTTACTTTTTTTTGTGAAGTCTTTGGAGTCTGGTATGTATTTAGATTTCATATCTACTTGGAAAATGTTACGTCATATACTTGAATTGTTCCCAGTATAATGTTCAAGGGTTTTCTAGTAATTGATTATATTTTAAAATTTTTAATTAATTAAAATAAAATATAATTTAAAATGCAGGTCCTCAGTTGCACTAGCCACATTTGAAGTGCTCAGTAGTTGCATATGCCTGGTGGTTGCTATATTAGATATCACAGTGTTCTTGACCTGTCATTCTTTCTTTGATATGTTTCCCATCTTCTCTTCTTTTTCTTTTTCTTTTTTTTTAGAGACATAGTTTCTGTGTTGACCAGGCTGGTCTTGAACTCTTGGCTTTAAGCAGTCCTCCCACCTCTGCCTCCTAAAGTGTTGGGATTACAAGTGTGAGCCACCACGTTCAGCTCCATTTTCAGATAATGAAACTGAGCCCTGGATTAGTAATCAATCCCTGTTTTTCATTATGCTTCCATAATACTTAGAGCAGACGTTAGTTCAGAGTGATTCAAAATTTTAATACATCTTATGTGCCAGATATGACTAGGGAAGGAATGACTTACCTGGACTTCTTTTGAATTCATCTAGCAGTTCTTACATTCCTATTTAGTAAAGGTCAGCAGAAGAGCTGACTATAGTACAGATCCTCCAAATTGTTGTCTGTCTCTTCTAACATGCTAGATAACTAATAATTCCCTTTGTGGTGGAGTATTTCTTTTTGCAAATGATAGGAACTTAAAGGAATCATCCTTTTCTGTTTAGTAGTATGTAGGTCTTGATTCAGTTGTTGATAGCAGAGACCACTTTAGCCAGTTTTAGTAGGGAGAGATTTGATACTGGGAACTACAGAGAATACTGGTGGATCAGGTTTTAGGTTGAATTTCTAGGAATGATTCCCAAATAATATAGAACTGGCCAGCCAGGAAAACTGCTATGTCTGCTGTATCAGGAAGCTGAACACATGAGCAGTCTTCCATTATCACAGCAGCAGACTTCAAGACCCTAAAGCCTAGCTGGCAAAATGGTGTGTGTATTGACTCTTCTCCCTTGAAGCTGAAAACTAAACACTAGGATTTATTCAGAAGCACAGCCTTACCCCACAGTGTTTATTTCTACCTTTCTAATCTGTCATGGCTGTGTCTGGCAGAAGTCTGTCTTCTATTGTGCAGTAATGGGGCTAGAATGGATTTGAATGGACAAGTCTGTGATACTTGCCCAAGTGGTTAGTATATTGGTATGAAAGTGAGAGATGGTCAAGGTGAATCTTTGCTGAACCTGGGGCTCTTTGTCTTGCTGGGAGAATTTCACAGAGATGTTGAAAAGGTACATGGGCTAAGAGAACAGGCGCTGTGAAATGAAAGTTGTGTTTTCTTCTCTGGAGGGCATTTCTTCAGATCCATATCATCTGAAAAGATAAAAACAAATGGTAATACTTCTGGATCAAACTTTATTATTTTGTGTTTTGAAAGATCTCAGAGCCTAACTCCACGTGAATATATCAGGTTAGTGTCTAGCCTATTTCATGATTTTTTTGTGCATCTGAACATTCAGGGCCTTAAAAATAGGAGGGAAGCAATATTAAATTGAAATTTTGTCCTACTATTGCTTTAACTGGAGTTATTAAATATATTAAATTTGTGTGGTGATAAATCACCACACGAACAGTGTATAATTTTAGAAGAGACAGGTAGAAAGAGTTATATGTTTTGGGATTTTTAGAGGTCAAGATAATAGACATTGGACAATGTTGCAGGATTAATCCTGGTTTGAAAATAAAGTACAGGTGTACTTCATTGTATGGTGCTTTGCAGATATAGTGTGTTTTTGTTTTTGAGATGGGATCTCACTATATTGCCCAGACTGGTCCCAAACTCGTGGGCTCAGGTGATTCTCATGACTTAGCTTCCTGACTAAATAGGACTACAGGTATGTGCCACCACATCTGGCTGGATATTGTGTTTTCATAAGTTGAAAGTTTGTGCCACAACCCTTCATTGAGCAAATCTATTTGGTCCATTTCTCCAACAGCATGTGCTCACTTTATGTCTCTGTGTCACCTTTTGGTAATTCTTGCAGTGTATCAGAATTTTTCATTATTATCGTATCTGTTATAATGATCAGTGATCATTGATGTTACTATTGTAATTGTTTTGTGTTGCCATGAAGCGTGCCCGTATAAGATGGTGAACTAGATATATGCTGTGTATGTTCTGACTGCTTCACTGCTGCAGTCATTCTCTCGTCTCTCCTCCTCTCCTTGGACCTCCCTATTTCTTGGCACAACAATATTGAAATTAAGCCAATTACACATCTTTCATTTCAAATCAAAAGCTAGAATTATTAAGCTTAGTGAGAAGACCATATCAAAAGCCAAGATGGCCAAAACCTAGACCTCTTGTGCCAAACACTTAGCCAAGTTAAGAATGCACAGGAAAAGTTCTTGAAGGAAATTAAAAGAGCTACACCAGTGAACACATGAATGATAAGATAGTAAACAGCTTTATTGCTGATATGGAGAAAGTTTTAGTGGTCTGGATAGAAGATCAAACCAGCCACAGCATTCTCTTAAGCCAAAGCCTAATCCAGAGCAAGGCCTTAACTGTCTTCAACTCCGAATGCTGAGAGAGGTGAGGCAACTGCAGAAGAATAGTTTGGAGGTTGTTTTATGGGGTTTAAGGAAAGAAACCATCTTCATAACATAAAAGTGCAAGGTGAAGCAGCAAGTGCTGATGTAGAAGCTGCAGCAAATTATCCAGAAGATCTAGCTAAGATCATTGAGGAAGGTGGCTACACTAAACAACAGATTTTCAATGTAGGTGAAACAGGCTTTGATTGGAAAAAGATGTTATCTAGGACTTTCATAGCTAGAGAGAAGTCAGTGCTTGACTTGGAAGCTTGAAAGGACAAGCTTACTTTCTTGTTAAGGGCTAATGCAGCTGCTGACTTTTAGTTGAAGCCAGCGCTCATTTACATTCTGAAAATCCTAGTGTCCTTAAGACTTATGCTAAATCTACTCTGCCTGTGCTCTGTAAATGGAACAACAAAGCCTGGATGACAGCACATCTACTTACAATATCTACTTGCCACACTGAATATTTTAAGTCCACTATTGAGACCTACTGCTCAGAAAAAAAGATTTCTTTCAAAATATTACTGCTCATTGACAATGCACCTCATCACCCAAGAGCTCTGATGGAGATACACGAGGAAATTACTGTTGTTATTATACCTGGTGACACAGCATCTATTCTGCAGTCTGTGGGTCAGGGAGTCATTTTGACATTCAAGTTTTGTTATTTAAGAAATTCATTATGAATGTATACATTATAAATGCACAGGAAATAAAAATTTTGTACAAACCTTAAAAATTTTAATTTTAAAAATGCTTTATTGCTAAAAAAATGCTAATGATCATCTGGGTCTTCTGCGAGTTGTATCTGTAATTTTGACATTCAAGCCTACTGTCTATGGCTATAGCTGCCATAGATAGTAATTTCTCTGATGGATCTGGGTAAAGTAAACTGGAAACATTCTGGAAAAGGTTCACTATTCTAGATACTATTAAGAACATTTGTGATTCATTGGAGGAGGTCAGAATATTAACATGAATAGGAGTTTGGAAGAATTTTTTCCCAGCCCTCATGTATGACTTTGAAAGGTTGAAGACTTCAGTGGAGGAAGTCACTAAAAATGTGGTGGAAAGAGAAGTAGAATTAGAAGTGGAACCTGAAGATGTGACTGAATTGCTGCAATCTCATGATAAAATTTGAACAGATGAGGAGTTGCATCTTATGGAAGAGCCAAGCAAGTGATTTCTTGAGATGGAAACTGTTCCTGGTGAAGACGCTTTGAACATTGTTGAAATGACAACAAAGGATTTAGAATATTACATATAACGTGGTTGATCAAGTGATGGCAGGGTTTGAGATAATTGACTTCAGTTTTGAATGAAGTTCTACTGTGGTAAAATGCTATCAAACGGCATCACATGCTACAGAGAAATCTTTTGTGAAAGGAACAGTCAATCCATACAGCAAACTTTATTGTTGTCATATTTCCAGAAATTGCCACAGCCGTCTTAACCTTCATCACCCACCACCCTGATTAGTCAGCAGCCATCAACATCCAGGCAGGACCCTCCACTAGCAAAATGAGGGGATGGTTGTGGCAGATACAACTTGCAGAAGACCCAGATGATCATTAGCATTTTTTAAGCAATAAAGCATTTTAAAAATTAAGGTCTATGCATTATTTTTAAGACATAATGCTATTGCATACTCAATAGACTATGGTATAGTGTAAATGTAACTCTTAAGTTCACTCAGAAACCCAGAAAGTTGTGTGATTTTCTTTATCGTGGTATTCACTTTATTGCAGTCATTTGCAATGAACTTGGAATATCTCATAGGTATGATTGTACTTTACACCATAGTGACTTTTCACAGAACTTTTGTTCTTTAAAATGTGTGGTATAAATCAAATAACTGGAAAATTCAGACAGTGGAATTAGGTTCCTTGGACATGATTCATTCTTCTTTTATTGTGTCTCTAAATGTCATGTTTCTTTTTTATTGGTGTAAAGCAGTGGGTCTCTTAATTTGTGATTTGCAATTAGTCTGGGCATTATCACCTAGGAACTTGTTAGAAATGCAAATTATTGGACATTATCTTGAACTTACTGAATCAGAGACCCTGGATGTAGTGCCCAGAACCCAGCAATCTGCATTTTAACAAGCCCTATAGGTGATTTTGATTTTCAAGTTTAAGAACTTTGATATGAAGTGATTTACTATTCTCCTAAATAGGAGTAACCAGTCACCAGTTCTTCTATCTCTATACTTTCTCGAACCCAAAAAATGAAACCAAACAGCAAAAATGCAACAGAATTTTATTTTTGAGCAAGTAACTTGATCTGTCTTGTAGCTAAGTTTCTCACCTGTAAGATGGAAAAATTTATAGTTTTGGGTTTTGATGAGGATTAAATGTGATAGATGGTTTATGTAATGTGCAAAGAACAGCTCAATAATTAGTTACTGTTAATATTGTTTTTATTATGTTCCAGTTTTTCAAAGCCTTTTTGGAGGTAGCAACTTGATTCCATTTTATCAAGGGGAGACATATATCCAACCTGGTTTGATTTTAGTTCTCTTAAGTTGCTTCAGATCTTATAATTTGTATTTCAGACATCTTTTAACTTATTAAAGCTTTTTAACATCTACTTTAAACATTAACTTTATTTGCATTTTCTTTAACTTTTCTGGTCTTCATTCATTTCCATTTTAGTTTTTTATTTGTATTATGTCTTAGTGGTTTTTAAAATCTTTCTCGTGGCTGGCCACAGTGGTTCATGCCTGTAATCCCAGCACTTTGGGAGGCTGAGGTGGGTGGATTCCTTGAGCTTAGGAGTTCGAGACTAGTCTGGGCAACATGGTGAAACCCATCTTTATGAAAAATACAGAAAATTAGCCAGGCACTGTGGCATGTGCCTATAGTCCCAGCTATTTGTGGGGCTGAGGCAGGAGGATCACTTCAGCCCTGGAATTTGAGGTTGCAGTGAGCAGTAATCTCGCCACTACACTCAGCCTGGGTGACAAAGTGAGACTGTCTCAAAAAAAAAAAAAGAAAAAACAGAAACAAAAACAAAACACAATAACCAAAAAACAAAAAAAGTTCTCCTGTTGTGATAGTTTTACTTTGACCTAGTTTTCAAACTTGGTGGGAGATATGAAACTATCAACAGGTGAATAAACCAAATGATTTCATTGAGTCTCCTAGTCAGTAATCTGGAGGTATTTCATTTTATATGCAAGTGTATAATTTTTTGAAGGAGAAACTATATCTATGGATGGAGAAAACACATCTTTGAGCAAGGAGAGGTTTTCTAATTTTAGTTTTCTTTCAACTAATAAAAAGCTAGTTCAGAAATTTTCTGTTCCTAGACCTAATTAACTGAGAAATCTGGATGTTACTGTTTACTTATTTATATATTATTATTTTTTGAGGTGGAGTCTTGTTCCATTGCCCAGGCTGGAGTGCAGTGGTGCAGTCTTGGCTCACTGCAATCTCTGCCTCCGGGGTTCAAGCAATCCTTCCGCCTCAGCCTCCCAAGCAGCTGGGGTACAGGCACCTGCCATCACATCCAGCTAATTTTATATTTTTAGTAGAGACGGGGTTTCACCATTTTGGCCAGGCTGGCCTCGAGTCCCTGACCTCAAGTGATTCGCCTGCCTCGGCCTTCCAAAGTGCTGGGATTACAGGCGTGAGCCACCACGCCCGGCCTAATATTTTGTATTAATATATAAATAAATAACAAACTATATATTTGTGGTATAATGTGATATTTTGAGAGCTTTATAGATTGTGGAATGACTAAATCAAGCTAATTAACATATCCAACGCCTCACATACCATTTTGAGATGGCAAGAACATTTAATATCTACTCTCTCAGCAATTTTGAAATATACTGTATATTATTATTAACCGTGGTCAGCTTCCTATTTCATCTCCAGAACTTATTCCTTCCATTTAACTGAAGCTTTGTGCCCTTTGGCCAACATCTCCCCATTCCTCCACCCCTGTGTCCCTGCCCCTGGTAACCACCATTCTACTCTCTACCTCTATGAGTTTGACTTTTTAGATTCCACATACAAGTGGGATTATGCAGTGTCTTTTCGTGTCTGGTTTATTTCACTTAACATAATGTCCTTTAGGTTCATCCATGTGCCTCTTTGACATACTGATTTCATTTCCTTTGGATATGTACCCAGAAGTGAAATTGGTGGATCATGTGATCGTTTTATTTTTAATGTTTTGAGGAACTTCCATACTGTTTTCCAAAATGGCTATACTAATGTACATTCCCACCAACAGTGTGCAAGGATTTCCTTTTCTCCACATCTTTGCCAATACTTGTTATCTTTTGTTTTCTTGACAAAAACTATTCTAACAGAAGTGAAATGATATCTTATTTTGGTTTTAATTTGCATTTCCACGATGATTAGTGATGTTGAGCATTTTTTTTCATATACCTGTTGGCCATTTGTCTTGTCTTTTAGAATGTCTTTTCAGGTCCTTTGCCCGTTTTAAAATCAGGTTGTTTTCTGCATGTTCTCACTCATAAGTAGGAGTTGAACAATGAAAACACATGGACACAGGGAGGGGAACATCACACACCAGGGCCTGCCTGGAGGTGGGAGACTAGGGGAGGGATAGCATTAGGAGAAATACCTAATGTAGAAGATGGGTTGATGGGTGCAGCAAACCACCATGGCACGTGTATACCTATGTAACAAACCTGCATGTTCTGTACATGTATCCCAGAACTTAAACTATAGTAAAAAATACATAAAATCAGTTTTTTTATTGTTATTGAATTGAGTTGCTTATATATTTTAGATATTATGCTCTTATTACATGTAGGTTTTGCAAATATTTTCTCCCATTAATAGGTCGTCACTTCACTGTGTTGTTTGTGTGTGTGTGTGCGTGCGCTTGTGCACGCTATGCAGAAGTTTAGTTTGAGGCAATCCCATTGTCTAGCTTTGCTTTTGTTGCAGTTAAAAGGTTTTTGTTGGAAAGTTAAAAGCTTTGGTTGGAAGTTATAAGCTCACCTGCAGCATTATATGAAAATAAATCTTTGTTTCCCAAGGAATGATATGTATATGTGTGAGTACATGTGGTGGTCCTTGTTTTTTTGTGTGTGTGAATAAGCGACTGTGTGCCTTTCTATACTACAAAGACATGTCTTCTATTTTCAGTGAGTGATAAAGCCTAGAGTTTTACTCATGGCTTCTTAACTTTGTATGAAATACAGTCTCGCAATTGTGTAGTTAGTTTACAAAGTCTAGGTATGAGTCATCTTCAGGCTATGGCTTTTTCAAGTTACGCTTAAAGGTCAGAATCTATTTAGTTCTTAACCCTGCCTTTTCTAAGTGGGAAGTTAGAGTCAAAAAAAGTAAGAAAATATGGAATTTGTTGGGACTTAATCCAGACCTATAGGTTTCTTATTTTAATGGGTTGCTTTTTAAAGAAGAACAATCAGTATTGCTAGGAATTTCCAGAATTGCTAAGTAATTTGAAACTTAATCGTTTAACAGTGTTCATAAAAGTTGGACCTTTGGATTTTTGATTTTGCTTAAATGTTTGATTCTGGCAAATACAAAAGTTGGTAAGGTTCACAGTTCATTTTCTACTCATGTCGTAAATGTACATATGTCTAAATCTCTTTTGTTGTTATAGACATTCCAGAAATCTCATTTAAACAAAAATAGTTTGATGTAATTAGCTTAAGAAATTGTTAAAACTGTGATACGTGTAGGAGAAATAATTTCCATGTTTGTTAGAAAGTGTAGTGTTTATGTTTAGCCATATTAATTTTAGTTTCATTTATCTTAAGTGTTAGTGAATAACATTGAAAAAACACAGTACTTTGACTCCGCAGTTGTTGTTTATTACTACCATGCTAGTAATGCTGATGGAAGAAAATTAAGATTCTATGACTTGATTCTTTGGAATTCTGACTGTTGTCACTGTATAAATAAAACAATCTCTGGCTGCTCATGCAGTTTTTGTCCCTTGGACAATATAATATCCTGGCATTTTTCATAGTCTATTATCAAAGCCAAGGTCTAGAATTTCAAGTGGGAAATTGGCTCTGAAATAATCAAATGCCAAACAAAGCCCATCTGAAAGTCCAATAAAGTAAAATTATAGTATTGCAAAATAGCGTTACTGAACTAAATCCCCACAGTTTGAGGATCTTTCATTTATAGAGTAGATGCTGTTGTGTTGTCAGAGTGGAGGGAATGTAGTTTGGGCCAGCTGGGGGCAAATGAGGAGCCAAGGGTTCATTTTTCTGCTGGGGTTATTGAAGGAGAAAGGATGTTTGCAGGTACAGACCACAGCGCATTATGTGGGGAAGAAGACTTTACCGAGCTTCTGCTTCACATTGAGTGTCAAGCACTGAGCTTTATGTATACATAGGTATGTTAGCTCCACTAAACAGGGACTGAAATAGCTAAGAGGTGACGTACCCAAAGTCATAGAACTTGTGAGTGGAGAAACTGGGATTTGGAATGGTCTCTTCACTCCAAACCTTTAGAACTGGGTGTTCTAAATACCAAGGACACCACTGAGTTTTCCCTAGTGCTTGTTTGCTGAAGTTTTATTGTAGGTTGTCATCATTGGCTTGTGTACTTTTTGAAATATCAAGCATATTATAAGTATGTTGTAGTAGATTTCTGTGTGATCTTTCTAACAGCTCTGAGACTTTGAAAAGTCTTGGGACATCTTGGTGACTGTTTTGTGGGTTGTTAATTGGGGAGTGTAGATAGATGATGGCTATATTGCTATAACTGTTTTTAAAGAGGGAATGAGCCTAGATTTCAAGGTACAATATTGGGTAATGGTGTGTGCAGTAATCCACGGAGGATTTCTGGGTCTCGAAAACAGTTTTTGCCCATTAGCAGGTATCTTGAGCAGGTTACCTGGTTTCTCCGAGTCTCAGTTTTTACAAAATGGGAATGATAAGAGTTCCTTTAGTGTGTATGTGAATAAGACCACGGGAGGCACATAAGCATTCTGTAAATGCTGGCTGCTGTTGTTGATCTTATTGAGGCTTATGGAACTTTTCATTCTTCTTGATGTATTCCTTTTACAATCATTTGTTCCCGTTGGTTGTGAGCATGGACAGGAGGGGTGTAAGTGTTACCCTTGCATAGGGTTACGTTGGAACCCGAGGCTCTGGATAGTTTTCCTTTGGGAATTTTTTGAAGTAGATGAATTTTTATCTTTATGTTTGGGAATTTTCTCTCCTATTTTTTTTTCTCTGAGACATCTTAAAGACAAAGATGTGATTCTTAAATTCTTGGAATCCCTACTGCAACCCCACTCTATTTTTACTCTCTCAACCTCAATGTCTTTATTTCTGAAATGAAGGTAATAACTTCCTCTCAGGACTGTTGTGAGGATTAGATGTAAATACAGACAAGTTTTTTGTACATAACAAGGGTTTAATCAACA
Organism: Pongo abelii; assembly: GCF_028885655.2. NCBI lineage: Eukaryota > Metazoa > Chordata > Mammalia > Primates > Hominidae > Pongo > Pongo abelii. Next base: position 37,592,483 of record NC_071998.2, read on the forward strand.
TTAGCTGAAAGGGGAAATAAACCTTTTTGAACAGATGATATTTTCCTTCAGGAAAAGAAATTAACTTGTTTTACTTTCTGTTGGGATATTTTTGTCAGATTCTTTTCATTCTATACTTGTTACATCCTCACTGGAAACTTTGTTTATATGGATTTTTGGGTGTGTACCCCTCAGGGAACTGTAGTTTTCTCTTAAGCTTGGATCTTGCTACAGCTTGGTTTGCTTGTATTCGAATGGCTTCTAAAGGCATCCAGAAGTATTTTGTAGAATCATTATGCTAGTTATAAATATTTTCTGAACACAAAGTAATATGATTCTTGTCGAAAAGCATAGTGAGTAAAATTATCCATAATCCCTCCATTAAGAGGTATTAGCATTTTATTTTAAGTTTTCAGTCCTTCCTCCCCAGCCTTGTATTACGGAAATTTAAAAATATTCAGAAAAGTAGAGAGAATAGTATAATTCTCTGTGTATTCAGTACTCAGCCTCAATAATTATTAACTCACAATCTTGTGTCATCAATACCACCATCTAAGCCTCCTTTCCTCCCTCTCTCCAACTGAATTTATTTTGAAGTCAGTCCTAGACATCAAATCATTTAGTCTATAAATATCTCAGTGGTGGATGCTTTTAAAATGTTATGTATCACAGTTTCTAACACACATACACACACCCCTCTTTTACTTTATTTATGAGTGCTTATTTCTGTCACCATATTCTTCTTAGCTAAGGTTAATTAATTGGGAATTGTTGAATAGCCACAGAACGTGGACTCCGGGAATTGTTGAATAGCCACAGAACGTGGACTCCAAGTCGACATCTTAATTGTTCCTGAAGGCAGCTGTAGGTGGCGGGGATGGAGGTTAAGTATTTTGGTGAGTGGGGTGGAGGGTAGGAGAGAAGAGTTCTTGAAACATGGGCCTTTCTCTTTTTTAAACCCCTTGCTCCCTAGTGGAATGAAGACCTGTTAGTTTCAGGGTTGGAAGCCAAGTATTAGTGTATGTAGCCATTCTTGACTGAGCCAAAAACCTGCTTGGTTAATGTATAAATCAATTTGTTCATTTCAAAATATACATTACTGTTGGACATGTACCCTGTGTCTTGGTCACTGGGACCGTTCTATAAATCTGGGTAACGATAATATAGTCAGGGCTGTTGACCAAGTTGTGGAATGTTTCTTGTGCCAAATCTTGCGGTTATGCTTTCTTGGAACCCTGGCAAGGAAAAGGAGAACTGTAATGATAAGCCAAATTAAATGAAATTTCAATGTTCAGATCTGAAGATTTACTAAAACAGAGTTTGACATAGAAGAGTTTCCTGTGCCATTTTATGTTTAGGCTCACTATAGCTTGGGGTGGCTATCAGTTGGTGGCTTGATTGCAACAGCAAGGCTAATAACCTTTTAAAAAAGTTAAAGAGTTTATACTTCTATATTGAGTTGCATATTAATTGGTTAAATCGTTTGTGTTAATTTTTTTTTTTTTTTACTGAATATAGTACTACTTTCAGCTCTTCTTTTGGTTATAGAAACAAGTTTAATTTAGATTCTTGGAGAAAAGAGACCCACCCTAATTTTAATTTTTTCAGCCCTACTTTTTTTTTTTTTTTTTTGACTTTGAGTGATAACATTTTCTCTTGTGCTTTTGGTTGCATCCTGAAGTTTCTGCTTTTTTTCTAAAATGAGTTATAAATTTTCAAACACAATTCAGACCCATTTTCTAATCCATAAATGATCTACTCTGAGGTTGATACCCTGAGAATCCTATATGCAGTTGCTGGACGGTGCCTTTAAGACAGTTAATAGAACTGCCCTTGAGATCAGGGACATAGCAGAATCCTAATGGATCTCCCTCTTTGGTCAGTTGCTTTGAGTATTATTATTATTTTTTAAAGATGGATATGCTGCTATTCCTCAGTATCCTTGTGCTGGCTAACCAGTGATTATTTGGTGTACCACCTGGAGCCCTAGGTTCAGATGCCCTCTACCCTTTTTCCTCCTTAATCTCAGATGAGCATGGGCACAAGCATATGTAAGGACACAGACATGTGTTTCTCCTTGTTTCTGAAGTCCCCAGAAGACCTGCTTCTCTGTGGCTTTAACCCTTTGATTATTGCTTGAGTAAATATTTATTGAGCAACTATTTGTATCAGCAGGGTGCCAGGTACTGGATGCACAGGTGAATAGGGCATTTCTTGCTCTTATAGAGTGCACAGTCTGTTAGATATGCTAGATCTGTAAACTGATAAGCATGTATACGTGTTTAAGTATATAAATCAGGCTGGAAGGATACATAACAAATGGTTAACAGGGATTGGAGGGAGAGGAGAGGACTCTGTTTTAACTGAATATGCCTACGTATTGTTTGAACTTGTCCTAAGCGTGTATTGTTCATGCAATTAGAAAGAAGATGCATTATGATAGGTACAAAAAGTGTTTATTTTGTTAGGGGGCAGAAGGGTCCTTCACATCCCCTCTTCTTTTTTTTGAGATGGAGTCTCACTCTGTAGACTTGGTAGAGACTGGGTTTCACCATGTTGGCCAGGGTGGTCTCAAACTCCTGACTTCAAGTGATCCACCTGCCTCAGCCTCCCAAAGTGCTGGAATTACAGGCATGAGCCACTATGCTCAGCCCAAAAAGTGTTTAAAAATATAGTGAGAAAGCGGTTAATTCCATGTGACGAAAGTACACTTTATATATATATATATATATATATATATATATATATATATATATATATATATATTTTTTTTTTTTTTTCCTTGAGTAGGAGGAAGGAGGAAGTGAGGATATAGAGAGTGGACTTTTTCTGAAGAGGGACTAGAATGTGCCCAAGATGGACAGAGTAGCTTTTTATATTCAGGGTTTTGGTAGTGACTAGCTTATCTAGTCTAGGTCTCAGGGCACCACAGCTTTTCTTTCTTTGGGGGTGGAGAGGTAAAATGCAATCATATTTTCTTTGGGGATTTGGAATATATTAGTTTCAATATATTTAATATTTTTGAAAAGGTACCGTAATTGGTGGTTAGGTTTTCAGTGAACCTGTGCACGTTTTAAAAACTCATGATATAGATAACTGTAGACTTGGACTGTGACTAACTTTGTTTCAATAGGAATATTAAGTTGAATTACCTAGCAGTGTGTATTAGATTATGAGAGTGGAGACGGTACTTATAGCAGTGGTTCTATAAAGAAAGTGAACAATTAGGTCTTTGGGTCTACTGGGCTACTCTGGAAGTTTTCCTTTTTGGGCAGTGAGTTGGTAAGTTATTCTCAGTGTGCGCGCCCCACCAAGAGCACAGTTGCATAACAGCTCACTGTGTTTTCCTCATCCCTCCCAACTCCTTAGCCCAAGCTTTTCTAAGTGTAGCTGATAACCTAGCGGAACCGAAGCTTTGTGCATTGTACAATTTGATCAGTAACACACTTACAGAAGATAATCTTGTCAATTGTAAACAGATACTCAGTGGGGCATCCTTTTATTCCTCCAATTGGTGGGAGAAAACTAAATACCAAGAAAAAAAACCACATCAGTCAATAAGCCAGAGATTTTACCTAATATATGTGGAATAAAGCAGTTAATTCCTTGATTCTCTGTATATGCCAGTACTATAGTGATATCATATTTGAAAGTTTCCAGTGTGTTTTAATTCTCTAACTTTTCACAGATAAGTGGAAGACATGTAAGCTGAGTTTAATGTAGAAAGCAGTCATATTAAGTGCTACCCATACCGTGTGGTATTTCTCCCCTGACTACAAAACATTTGCCTTTTGGAAGAATGGATGGCTCAAGGGATTAGTGATGGGGAAGTGGAGGTTTTCACATTGGTTCAGATTTGACCTTGGTCAGTGATGCTTGAAAATCAGCACTATTTAATAGGCATTAAGAGAGCCCACTTTTTGATCCACTTCCAGTGGATAAATATCCATAGTTCTTTAATGCCATAGTTGCGGAACTAATTGGCAGAATTAAATGATTTAAGAACTTTACTCCCCTTTTGCCCTCAGAAAATAGTTGGTTGTTGTTTAAATCAGAATCTTGGAAACTGCATGAGTTGTTTCTGAGGACCTGAGACTATAGCTAGCTTTGCAGCTTTTACTGTATTGGGAAGCTTATGTACTTTGAATTACTTTTAGTAGGTGAGGCTGGAGAACGCAAAGGCTATTTTTTTCTTTTAGTTTGCAATTTTGCCAAATTCGAGGCTTGCTCATCTGATCCTAGACACACTTAAAAAACAATACAGGAGTCATTTATTTCCAGAGATTCATTCTTCTTTTCTCCATGATCAAATAAAGGGAGTGTAAGAGCCATCTCTTTTCTGTCTCCTCATTTTCCCTCCCCTGGAAGAATTCCAAGTGCATAAAACTTTTCTGACACCCTGCTTCTGATTGATATGATGGAATTCTGCAGTGTGGCTTAAGTGAAGTTAGTAGTGTTTTACATTTTACACTCAGTAACTGCCAGTCTTGATCACTCTGTATTTATAGAGCATCCAGGGAAGGGTATGCACTCAGGGATGATATATTACCTGCTAATTTGTTTGCTGAAAGATAGGACCATATATTTAGAATGATGACAGATCAGAATATTTGGCTAAGTATATTAGTCAGTGTCTCATTTTTCAAAACATGAAAACTCCAGCATGCTGCTATAAAAATGCTGTGCTGGAGATGGATTTTACTTGCCAAATGGATTTCTGTCCTGACTGGATTCACTTGCTTATTTATTTATTTTTAAAAGTCATCTTTTGTTATATCCTAAGTTGGATAATGAAAACTTGTGGCTGATTCTTTTTCTTCTTTTACAGATTCTGTTTGTCATTCCTGCAACTCACTTTCCTTTTTCTTATTATAGCAGTATTGGTCGCCAACATCTTTCCCACATAAAGAAGGTCAAGTACAGAAATCTGTAGGTCTGACTACTCTTTGTTCTCTCTGTCTGTGGCCAAGAGGTGTAGACAAGGCCTTCACTGAAGGATAAAGGGAAAAAACAATGGGCTTTCTAACCCAGCTGAGAGGCTTGAGGATTGTAAGAGAAATTAAAAGCACCATCCAGGAAGGCGGAAAAGCAGTAGTTATGCTTAGCAGGTAGAGATGCTGCTTGTTCCAGATGTCTCTGTGGACCTTTATTGAGCTGTTCTCTCCTTGTGCACATAAGGGAATCCGGAAATGTATTTAGCCTGGTTTGTCTGAATAGATTGTCGACAAAAAGAAAAGGAAAAGGCTGTTTCAATTATTAGCTGTCAAATATATGACACCCCTCCCCTACCCAACAGGGACCTGGCTTTAGGACAGTAAGATTAGATAGTGAATAAAAGATATTCTTAGTTCACCTGTTATAGCAAGTGATCTTTAAAAAAAAAGTGCTTTAGATATTAGCAGATCAGATTCCAGGTAAACCCATTAATGCTGTTCCTCCATGACATGTTACTGATTTTCCCAGGACTGTGCTTGTAATCCATATGTTTTAAAGATATTTATATCTGGAGTTGATCATAGCTGCAGGGATAAAGTTTTTCCTTTGAATTCTGCCTAGTGTGCTTCTTGGAAACGTTCCCCAGCATGTCTGAGAGCTCTGGGGTTACTGTGCTTCTTAGCTCTTAGCTCCAGGTTTATGAGATCTAAGCTAGCAAGCCAGCAGGGCTGTGAGCTGTGACTGGATAGGAATGGGGGATGGGAGGTGTTGCTAGAAGGTGTTTCATTGGGTACAGTATAAGTAAAATAAAGACAAAATGCAAAGAATGCTCTGGGACCTAATGTTTTTGAGATTTCACAACTCTGATTAGTTAAGAGTTGAAGCCAGTCTTAACTACTGCATCACCTGTTATACTACACGAAGTATTAGGGAAACACTTTCATTTTTCTGGTCTTACCAGGCAGAAAGATAGGCAGGGCTACTGAGCCTCTTATTCTTAAGAATAGTGTCTTCTCTTAGGAAATCAAAATGATAAATTATTTCTACCTGGTCATCCCCTAAAAACACTTAATGTATAAAATTGCACATGTATCTGGGAAATGATTCTTCTGCCATTAAACATATTTACTCCTTTTTTTCTTGTCACTCTTTTTTTGCATTTGCGGTTTCTTTTATTACACTTTTGAATTTGTTTAACCAAATTGTCTCTGAAATTATCTTTGCTGGTGCTAAGGGTCCATTGATAGGTTGTTTATATTTATGAAGTAGTTTCTTAAAATCTGTTAGTGTCATAGATCAAATTTTAAATGCCTTTACATGTTACTGTTGAGGTACAAAGCTAGAAGTGTAAATTATTTCTAAATTTTTTTTTTTTTTGGTGAGGATTGCATGAATGATGGTGGTGGTAGAGGTAGTGGTGGGAGTGGAAACAGCGATAGCAGAATTCAACCGCATTTTTAATTACTGTCATAGTATATTTTTGCTTTTGGTTCTGTGTAGCCAATGGCTGGAAACATTGTGAAACTAGTTTTACTATGGAAGCTACTGAGTCACTTAGTATAAGAACATAGCCCTTTTCACAAGCATAACTTGCATTACACTGTAAATGTTGACATGCATGGCTTTATATATCTCCTCAGTATAAATGGGATTAAATAAAGCATGAAAATATGACATAAAATATTTATAGAAAGATAATATTTAAATTATTGTGTCTGAGGTTAGGCTTAGGATTCTCTCCATCTCCCCTTGGTGATGTCCTTACTTCTGTTCCCTAATCTCTGCCCCCCCAGCCCTCAAACCCAAACAAACCAAAATGCAAAAACTCTACATTCTTCAAAAGGATTAGAGAAAGTTAATTATAGTGATATGCAGCAAGTAGGACAATCATAGCTGTTGGTCTGTCCCAAAGCCTACAGAGGGTTCTTATTTCATAAGCAGAGATAATTTGTTTTTCTCTGTGTGCCATATGGTTTTGCAACTGCAGAGATCAAACAGATTTGTGGATGTAAACTTCAGTTCTGTACTTAAAAAACTTTGAGTCGTGTGGAGATTTTCATAATGTGCTTGAATCATTGATGCCAACCAGGTCTGTTGGAGTCAAGGATCTCTTGTCAGTTCTGTAAGCAACTATGTATGGTGGTTTTTATTTGCCTTGGACTTTAAAGACAACTTTGGAAAGGAAACTTGGAAAACAAATTGTCAACTGGAATGCAGTGATTGTCTTTTGTTATAAAGACGATGATTAAAACCAGCAGTCATTAGCATAGAACGATAATAGTTCTGAGGCTGCCCAGGTGGTCTCTGGGAAAGATTGGAGTTTTTTCTTAATCAGAAAAGTTTTAATTACACGAATTTATTTTGGGATTAATTATTTTGGGGATAGTCTTCAGAATGAAGAGTTTGAGTATCTTGATTGCTATTTTTAAAACGAGAAAAAAATGTAAGTGTGCCAATGATTTCCCTCATTTTTTGTCTGTATGTATAGTGCTCTGTCCTGCTGGTCTTAGTGCATATAATTTTTAATACAGTGCTCCATTGGTCTAAAGTAGATACATGTTAACTAGAGAAATAAAATGCATGTGCTTGTGCACACACGTGTGTGTGTGCGTGCATGCATGTGTAACCTGGAGAAAAGTACAGGAGGCGGCACACACACACACAAAATAAAGTAGATACATGTTCCCTGGTCCCTTTGCTTTTCAATTATAACATTTAACAGTATACCTAAATTATATAAACTGTCTCAATTTATAGATATAACATTTGATAGGGTCTAATATTTCAAATATTTCGAGGTAGCTAGAAGAGAGGATTTGAAATGTTACCAACACGTGGAAATGATAAGCATGCAAGGTGATGACACCCCAGATTCCCTGACTTGATTGTTACACAATCTGTGTGTGTAAAAAATACTCACATGTACCCCATAAATATGTAAAATATTATCTATCAATGAAAGAAAAATAATAAAAATAGAATAAAAAAATTTTTAATAAGAGTGTAAGGCTGTCCTGTCTGCTTAGAATGCTGTCTCCTGTTAGCCCACAGTGCTCCCAGCCCACAATCCTTAAAATCTTAGATGAAATGTTATTCCCTGAGGACCTTCACACCCAGCTTCTTCTACTATTAGGTTTTCGGGCACACCCTATATCTACTTCTTTTGTGCAGCAACATCACATTTGTAAAAATTCTGTAATTTTGGTTTATTCTCCTGCTGTTTATCTAGCTCCAAAGAGCAGGAACTGTTTGTCTTGTTTTTGCTCTTTTCCCCAACTCATGGCTCGTAATGGGTGCTCAGTAAATATGTGTTGAATGAGCGATAGTATAGTTGGTATAAATCATGCTTATTTAGTATGTAAGATATAATATTTTTTCTTTTGCTAATTTTCATATACATCATCTTTCAAAATAGCAGTTGTGGCTTTTTGACCCCTTCTTTTAAAAATGACTACATACCTTATGTTTGCATGTACTGAAGGGATCTGGTGTCTGGGTGTCCAGATGTTATTTCTAATTTTTTTTTCTTCACTTCAACTTATGCATGGCGGCTATTATTTTGCTGTTTCCCAGGCTTATAATTCCAGAACCCTCAGCAGGAATAAGCAGACAGTAATGAATTTCTATGTCAACTTCACAATATGTTTCATTTTTGTTGGTACAGAAAACAAGACCTGAGACTGCTTGAAAAGTACAGGTTTATAGTGTGAGGTTTTAGGAATCATGTTATCCAAGTCTCCCTTATTTTATATCTGAAGAAACCAGTGGCACAGAGAATGTACCTGGTGTTGCCCAAAGTAAAATGACTAGTCTGGTTTGTGTTTATGTAGGGTTAAGAACATAGTCACTTGCTTCTGTGTTAGTACTCTTGCTGCTACAAAATCCTTGTATTTGTCAGAAGGTCAGTCTTTCTTTTTACCGAAACTTTGTTGTGCATATTGAACATTCAGGAGTGACTATTCCATAAATATGTATTTTATGCTCTCTCAGGCAGTGGTAATAACAGGTGCACAACATTTGACAGCACAGAGTACTTTATCCTACATGACTCAGGTGGAGGAGGTACTCAAATTAAAGGATGCAATGTGATGCATTTCAGAGGGGTGAAGTGATTTGGCCAAAGGCTCTGCCATAGTAAAATTGGTCACCCTGCCTCTGCCTACCCCTGCAAAAGGCATTGGCTTTGAAATAAATATCCCCATATAATAAACTCAGCAACTTATCAGATAAGTTAATGTGGAGTGCCAAAATAAAGAGAAGTTTTATTCTTCCAGAGTGCTATTCTTACCCTTTGCACTGATGTAAAATGCCACCAGCCCTGTGCTTTCGTAAAAACAGCTTGGAAACTGGAATGGCAACTTGAACACCACTTACTTTAACCCGTTAACAAAAGCTTTGTTTATTTTATGTTTCCTTTTAATAGCAGAAGTTAAAAGTGTCTCAGCTTTTAAAAGTACTCAAATGATGAGTTCATGTCCTTTGTAGGGACATGGATGAAATTGGAAATCATCATTCTCAGTAAACTATCGCAAGAACAAAAAACCAAACACCGCATATTCTCACTCATAGGTGGGAATTGAACAATGAGAACACATGGACACAGGAAGGGGAACATCACACTTCGGGGACTGTTGTGGGGTGGGGGGAGGGGGGAGGGATAGCATTGGGAGATATACCTAATGCTAGATGACGAGTTAGTGGGTGCAGCGCACCAGCATGGCACATGTATACATATGTAACTTACCTGCACATTGGGCACATGTACCATAAAACCTAAAGTATAATAATAATAATAATAATACTAATAATAAAATAAAAAAAAAATAAAAGTACTCATACATATGTTTTGCAAAAGAGTATCCTTTGCTCTCTTTAGGAACACAAATATTCCAAAATACTTATATCAGTATTTTAAAATGGAATCCTATTACAAAGTATAACTTTATTGTTATATAAAATTATTTCTAGTAAAAACAAATTTGCAAAACTGTTCAGTGAATGATTCCCAAGAGACCATATCCCATGAAGCCCCATCTTCCTGCTACAGGGTTCCTGGGCCATAAAGATGGACCTGGAACAGGATAAAACAACCATTGTGCTACAATCTACCCTCATCATTCAGCCTTTTAGTGAAAAAGACAAGCAGCGGTCAGGGTGATTCAGACCCTTCACCAGGACTGTGAGGAAGCTATGAGAAAGATGCTCTCCCCTTCCTTTCTGTTTGTAATGCTGGCAAGTTTAAAATCCAGAACAGTTTGCAGTCATGGTCCCAGTCTTGTGGAAACAGAGCTTGCTGATGAAAATGATGCCAACAGTTTCTCATAGTGGGCAAAGTAAGTATGAATTGCATTTGCTAAGTGATATTCCAGGGATGTCCTTCAGGCAGTGGTCATAAAACTACAGTGTACTTAAGAATTCCCTGGGGGTTTGTTTAAAAATGCAGATTCTTGATCTCTGCCCCAGACTGAGTCAGCCTCTCTGGGGGTCCAGGAATCTGTATTTCACACAAATATCTCAGCTAAGTTTAATGCTTTTGGGTGCTGTTGAATTGATAAGAGCCTATTCTTCAACTTGGCAGCTGAGGATGTGATGCTGGCTTGCATTTAGGCACAAGTGAGATTTAGGTTTATTGCAATGAAAAAGTTATATTACAGTTAGGGTTAGAAAGATGCTTCCTGGTTGGGTGCAGTGGCTCATGTCTGTAATCACAGCACTTTGGGAGGCTAAGGCAGGCAGGCAGATCACTTGAGGTTAGGCACTTGAGATCAGCCTGGCTAACATGGTGAAACCCCGTCTCTACCAAAAACAAAAACAAAATTGCTTCCTGAAGGCCAAATATGGGGCTACGTTTATTAGGGCAAATCATTTGTTAAAAAGAAACATTCTTTCCTAAAGATATGATTTTGTGGATAAGATTTTGGGGATGATTGTTGTAGTGGTCGCTGAAATCAATGGTTCTGTGTTCATACACCTGCCAGCCCATGTTCTCCAGGGCTGCTGTTTAGTACTGTCCTTGGCTTCCTTCCTGCAGCCTCTTTTTCTTTTTTCAACCAACTGTAAAAAGTGAACTACAGCCAACTGTAGGCCTGAACAACTGGAGAGGAGAGGAATAGGCAGTGATGTCTGTATCAATCGTCTATCCAGTTATTTTTTGGTTTTCTTTGGTTATCAATATAGGTTATCCCCCTCTAATTATTTTCCATATATTGTCTCTTGATTCAAGATAAGGAATGAATGAAGCCCTGGGAATAGAAAGTGTGACCTTCTCCCAGCAGTTTCTTCCCAGGACTTGCTCTCTCCCACTAGATTTTTCTGTTTCTGAAACAGGGTAGAATTGCTCGCTAATTAAAATACCTTTGCTAGTGTTTCTCTTCCTTAACCCTAGTTGATTTACACAGAGTTTTTATGGACCCTATTATATTCTCACTAGTGCCTTTCTCTAGGAAGGGACTAATGGGGTGCATAGATATTCTTGTTTGTTCCTTCCAAGTAAGCAGTACCCTGAAATAGGTGAGGAAGTAGCAATTTATAAAGATGTGGGCTAGTGTCTACACAGTAAAAATCTGGACCAGGTGTGGTGATAGTCACTGTAGTAGAAATTTTGGTGGGGCTAATAACGATGATGTGGCAAAAACTGTCAAGCAGGGATTTAAAGGTTTTAGCTATATTAATTCATTCAGTTTACAAAACCCCCATCAGGTAATGTTGATTATAATTCCCATTTTAAAGATGAGGAAATTGGACCACAGAGAGATTAATTGGCTTAAACTAGTGAATTGCAGAGGCAGATTTTGAAACCAGGTAACCCGCTACCACATTCCATGCCCTCAACCCCACTACCCCACTATGTTATTCTGCTCTCTTACCAAATTAGCAGTTCACAGCATGTGACCAAAAGCCCCTGCTTAAGGAAGAATGGTGGAATTTGAGGAGGACTGGGTCTGTTTTCTTGATGGTATGAACAGGGGCCAGGAGGTGGGAAAGTGCAAACTTGTGGAGGAAATGATGTTCCTGAGACTCCAACTGCAGGTGCAAACCGAGGAGCTGTTGTTAGTTAAAGGCTGGAACAGTAGGTTGTGTTCTTCTTCTGAATCATAGTCATTGGATGCAGAATGACTGCTACTGGTATAGCTCCATGGTCTTCAAATATTGTGCTGATTGCATACATTGTCGTTATAACTTAGGTTGTTTCAAAATACGTAATTTGGGGCATATTGTAAAAATTGGCATTTAAAAATAGACCTTTTACGTAATATACTTAAGTAGAGCTGATGAAAAATCTAACATTGTCATACCAGCCCACCATTCATTAAAAAAAATAAGTGAACAAGCTCTTTAATTGGAAACTTATCTCTCCCTGTTTACTTGAACTCTTTTGTAATCTTACTTCTCCCCCAACTTTTATTTCTTTATTTATTTATTTTGAGATGGAGTTTTGCTCTTTCACCCAGGCTGGAGTGCAGTGGTGCGATCTTGGGTCACTGCAACCTCCTACTCGTGGGTTCAAGGGATTTTTCTGGCTCAGCCTCCTGAGTAGCTGGGATTACAGGTGCCCGCCACCATGGCTGGCTAATTTTTATGTTTTTAGTAGAGATGGGGTTTCACCATGTTGGCCAGGCTGGTCTCGAACTCCTTACCTTGTGATCCGCCCACCTCGGCCTCTCAAAGTGACGAGATTACAGGTGTGAGCCACTGCGCCTGGCCTTCTCCCCCAATTTTTATTCTAATATAATACATGTTCATGTTTTAGAGTCTTTTATGGATTATCATGTCATACTTATGTAATAAAAATATATCAATACTGAAAATTAAAAATATCCTATGCCTCAAGGATTATTTAATCCAGAAGTAATTGTATAAGTATTTCCATTTGTGGAATGGAGTTGATCAAAATAACATGATTATATTACAAATTCTGATAAATGATTGATAAAAAGTAAAAATATTTCTGTTTATACATTCATCTATTGCATGTATATGGGTGTTTTTTTCTTAATAAATTTGTTTATTACTAGATGAGAAAAGATTTGGCATCATTTTTATTTTCCCTTTTTCTGTGTAAGATGCAGGCACTGAAAACACTTGTCAAAAATGAAAAAGGGAGTATTATAGCAGCGTCAGTCAATTGTTTGGAGTTTTTCTGAAGTTATGTGGCAAAACTCACACAGTAATCTCATCAGAACTTATTTTTAATAATTTGTTGGCAGATGGCTTAAAGAATGGATGCTCCTGTAATTTTGTTTGAAGCAATCCAACTTGCAAAAGCATTTTGTTCCCTTTTAGACGTCTAGAAATGTTTCTTATTTATTTATTTGCATCAAGACCAGTTTGCTTCTAGTGGGTCTCCTCCTTGTTGCCTGGGAGGTTTTATAATTGTGGGCAGTGTGCCTAGTGAGATGAGGGGAGGGTGGTGGCTGAGAGGTATGCCCACTTTAGGAAGTGAGAGGCAGTTAGGAAAGAGAAGGGAAATTCTCAGGCATATTATTTTACAAGGAAGTTGAAGATGGAGAGAGAGTTTTTTTCCTTTAGAGTTTTCATGTACCCTAAATGTTGTACATAGCCTGGTTTAAAGACCATCAGTGTAGAATGTAGTAGAGTAGTGAGATTTTAAGTTGTATATTTCCTCAGCTTTATGGGTTCAAGAACTGAGTTGCAGCCTGGGTCTGGTGGCTCACGCCTGTAATCCTAGGACTTTGGGTGGGAGAATTGTTTGAACTCAGGAGTTCAAGACCACCCTAGGCAACATGGTGAGACCCTGTCTCTATTAAAAAAAAAATAGAACTCAGTTTCAGCTCTAAAAATTTAGTTTGGAGGCTAATACTTACAGAGGAAACTGTGTTTTCAACCAAAATGCTATTTCCAGCATGAAAATAAACCAGAGAATCCAGTGTAAGATTAGGTTAAGACGATTTGTGGGGTCAGTTAGATGACCTTCAGGAGGAGTGCTATCTGAAGACTCATCTGGCAGCCCTGGGGAAGGGGATGATTGGGAGTGGCCACCACCATATGCTTTATTGTATTTGTTTAGCTTCACGAAACACTTCGTAATTCGACACCAGCTGACTACTTGGTCTAGTTGTAGTTAATTAATTAGAAAGGAATAATTAAAATTAAGATTAAAATTATTGCTTCTTACAGACTTAAATTCTCTTTCCACCGTTCATTAGGCAGATATTAATTTAGCCACTCCCATTTGAGTATCTGCAAAGTAGTTAATTTAGTTTTTCAAAAGTAGTCATTTTTCACCCTCATTTTATTGGTTAACAAAATAATAAATTACTTAAGTACAAGAGCAAATGGTCAAGAACAAAAACAAAAAGCCAGGTTTCGGAACAAACAAGATGCCTTGTACTAAGTATATTATGGGAGAGGTACTTAATAGGTATATACATTTACTCTTTGGAGGGTGTCACCCATGTGTTTTACAGAGGGAAAGTAGGTATCCTTGTCAGATTGAGAGGTAAGTGAAGTCAGTTAAAAGTTTAAAGTATATGTAATCAGCTTTGTTTTGCTGAACTTTGTTTTATTGAGAGTTTTGTGCAATTTATAGTATTTTTTCATTGATTTTCTTTCTTATTGCATCTTATATGGACTGTTGTAACATTCTGTGAGTATATTTTGTTCATGTCATCCATTTTTGGTGTTCAGTAATTTTAAAAATGAATTTTAAGTAGGGACAGGAGCTTGAATATGTAATTTGGTTTTATGTACCAGAAGATCAGTCAGAAACTGAGTAGCCAAACTTGTAACAACCTGTATTGGTGCATATTCTGCCAGACTATGAATTTTCTTAAGTAATAGAGAACAGAGGTCTTTAAAAAATTGTGAACTGAGATTTTTTTTAAAGGTGAAATGAAAGCAGTACTGTACAGGAAATTAAGTTTTTGGGTAAGGAAGTGGAATTGGTTTGATTGAAATTGTTAATGTCTCTTTAATGAGGGGTTATATGAAAAATGTTAGGCAGAAAGTGTGATCCAGTTAAAAATCCTAAATATGAAATTGATTCAGTTTGAACAAACAGTATTTGGAACTGAACAGAGAGGAAAAGGAAAATTCTTATGTGGAAGAAATTAGTTGTCATTCTCAAGGGTATGAAAAGCTGCTGGACCATTAACAATTGATTTGCTTTTCTCTAAAGAGAAATACCTGACTCAGAGATTTGTGATTTTAGTATGTGAAGTTTTCCTCAAGTTAGTATTTAGTATTCTGGGAACATTTTCTTTTGCCAGGAGGGTTGTGAATGTCTATATTTGTGTATTGTAAATTAAAAAAAAATGCTGTTTATTTTTCGTCTTGTACAGGCAAGGAAAGTTTCTAATGTAGTTATAAAAACTTAGTTACATATTCAAGCGCCTGTTGTTTCCTGTCTTCTAGATCTGTAAGATAAGAATGTCTAAAAGGTCAAGTAATTTGACCAGCCTTTTTGGGGAAGTCCAGTGAATAGTAGAATAATATTTAGAAATGAATTTTCTGTCATAGGCATGGGATAAACTCTATTTCAGTAGAAAGGCAAGATAATGAGCAGGATCTTATATAGACAAATCGTTCATTCCAAACATGCTGGCCCTAGGAGGTGTTCAGTGTATTTGTTGAATGAGTGTTACAGATGAATTGAGGTCAGATGGAATTGAGGTCAGATTCCTCCATGAGTGGAGGGATTTTTTTTCTCTCATGTCCTGGGCACCTAACACCATGCCTGGCACATGCTTGTCAGCTGTCCTTTGTTGAATCTGCGAATAAATGTGAGGCCGACTCAGCAACTATTACCTCCTTGTGGATATGCATATAAGCTCTTCTAGAGTATTTTGGGGGAAGAAATAACCAGAATGTCAGCCCTCTCTTTTTCCTTTGTGAAACTGTTTTCTACAGTTACACTTAGTGTCGAGAAATGAGGGCTTTTTTGTTTTGTTTTAAGTGGCTTTTAAAGTTGCTCCAAGATTCATGAGGTTAAAGTATAAACTTTAATACTTTAGAAAAATAAGGACTTAATTCTGGATTCTGACCTCTGGTGGTGAAGAAGAAACACCTATTACTCATAATAAAAGATCAGATTCTCATATGTTCTCTAGTACTTTCTGGGTGTCCAATGTAGGGAAAGTCTTAATTAGAAAAATACAAATTTTGTATGTGTTTTTGAATTTTCATGAGACAAAACTTTTATTTTTTTACCTTGCAACTTTTTGATAAGCATATAAAAAACATTTAGGTTGTACCTTTACAAGGCTCATTACTGAAAGTGATTTTTTATTTGGGACCTTGCCTGATGAGAAAAGGTAGATTCTATGTGGGATTTTTATATGGTAATACTAGTCTTACATTTGACTTCTTAAACTTTCTATTAAAACTATTTCCTAAGTAAATCTAAGGTTTATTTGGATAACGATTATATTGTTACCAAGAAAAACATGAATGTATTACTTGGGAGGAATGCCAAGGTAGATTATTTTGGGTCCTTAAAAATAAACTGCTTATCAGAAACTGAAAACTCATCTTTATTATCACACCTATCACTGAGCTCATAGGTTCTGTTCTCACTTCTTCTACTCTCAAACCGTCTATTCTTCCCCAACAACAACAACAACAACAACGATAACAACAACAAACTGGGAAGGAGATCTTCTAGCAGCTAGAGTCTAGCTGCTAGTTGGTGCCACATGTGATGAGCTGATTCTGCTCACATGAGCGATGTCAGCCTTAATTAAAAAACAAAAACTTGAATTTTGGTAGCTGAGGAAATTAAAAGGGTAGGTGGAACACTTGCTACCTTGCATCTGAACTCTACCTTGTATCTACTGGGTGGTCTTTTGCAAGTGACTTAACCTTATTTTTGGTGTGTGTTAAATAGGATTACGAATGCTTCCATTTCTAAAGTGTTGTAAGAAGGCTCTCATGTGAGTGTAAAGTTCTTTGCAAACAAGACTCCAAGTAATAAAGAAAATCCTAAAAACATCTTTGCTACTGTTGCTCACTGTCCTCTGCCAATATGCTTCTGAGAATTGATCGGCGCTTTATAAAAGGAAAGTGGTTACAGTATGTCAGGAAGAAAAACCCATGAGAAATAAGTAATCCATAAACTTTACAGTCATAAAGGGATCCGGGTGGGTGGATCTGATGACTTGGCAACTCAGAGAGGGAAGCAAGTGTAATTGTTGATTTTATCAGAGCAGGTTTGTGTATTTGTTTGTGCACATAGGGGGATGGGGGTTGAATAAAGACTTAACAATTAACATGAATTTTGTGAGGTTACAAAAGTCTACTGCTGCATAAATCCTAGGTAATATGTTCATGTCTATAGGGTGTAATGTTAATGTTCAATAAAAATTAATATCAAAGTCTGTCATAGGTTTTATGTTTTGGGGCCTCCAGGTAACTAGTTTGTATCATCATTGGGAGTTTATGGAAGTTGATTTAAGTATACAGTAGTTAGCTCTCTATTAAATACTGAAATCATGCACTGTGTCACCTTGATCAATGAGCAAGTTTTTTTTTTTTTTTTCTGATTCTGGAATTTCAGCACTTTCAGCTTTGAAGGTTGCCTTGGGTCTGTTTTTGAATTAAAAGTGTCACAGGAGAAAGGCTGATTGTTACATTCATGACCAATCAGAAGAGTCTGTAGGACTCAAAATGTTTGGTACATTCCTTACATTAGAAGATATGCTTCTGGACTTTTCCCAGGGAAAGCAGTTCCATGTAATAATTTACCAAAAGGAAGTTGGGAAAATGAAACATCACCTTTTGTGGGGAAGAGGATGGGGTGGGGAGAGTGCTTTAAAGTGATCTTTGCTTTGTGGAATGCATTGGATTAAAGAGTCACAGGCCACAAAAAGCAGCTCAGTGAGTTATCAAATATAGGAGTACTTGAGAAATTAAACCAGGTATGTTATTATTCTTTCTTGGGGAGCCTAAAAATAAACTCAAGGATTGGAATTGTTCCTTTTACTTTTATATCTGCTGGCTGCTAAAGGCAATTGGAAATTTTAGCAAACATGTTGACCTACTTGATTTTCACGATGAGTATTTTTTTCCTCAGCCGAATTGGTCATTTAAAGAAAACTTTGTGGCTGGGTGCTGTGGCGCACGCCTGTAATCCTAGTCCTTTGGAAGGCTAAGGTGGGAGGATTACTTGAGGCCAGGAGTTTGAGACTAGCCTGGTCAATGTAGTGAGATCCCATTTCTACCAAGAAAAAAATGAAAAAAAATTAGCTGGGCATGGTGGCACATGCCTGTAGTCCTAGCTACTTGGGAAGCTGAGGTGGGAGGATTGCTTGAGCCCAGGAGTTTGTAGTTATAGTGAGCTATGATCATGCCACTGCAGTCCAGCCTGGGCAACAGAGTGAGACCCTGTCTGTCTCTTAAAAAACTAAATAAATAAAATAAAGAAGACTTTGTAACATATTGAACAAGCTTTAACATATTAAAAAATACACACAGCTGGGCACAGTGGCTCATGCCTGTAATCCCAACATTTTAAAGAGGCCGAGGAAGTTCAAGACTAGCCTGGGCAACATAGTGAAACTCTGTCTATGAAAAAAAATTTAGTCATGTGGTGGTGGTGTCTGCTTGTGGTCCCAGTTACTCGTGGGGTGGGAGGATCGCTTGAGTCTGGGAGGCTGAGGCTATGGTGAGCTGTGATCGTGCCACTGCATTCCAGCCTGGGTGACAAAGCAAGACCTGTCTCAAAAATAAAAAACAACACACACACACACACACACACAGTGAAACAAATGGCACCAAGGAAGAAATCCAAGTGCAAGAAAAGAGGGAATTGTACAATAAGAACAATAGGGTGGAAAGCCAGGGTTAAATACACATCTCTGATGAAGGAAGGGCTGTGTATCTGGGTCCTTACTTTTCCCCTTTCACTTGGGTGCTTCTGTTGTTATTATTTGTAAGTCACTTCTCTCATGAAGTGCTTTGAGCTTTTGGGGCAAGTAAGAGTAGAGAAACTAGAAATAGTTGGGAATTCATTATCAGCCTTGTTACATGGGATTAGAACTATTGTCTAAGATGGGATTGTGAGTTTTTGAATTGTAGGTGAGATTTTAATGCATGTGTCCATGCCACCATTATTGAAGTGGGTTTGGAGTTCATGATATTAGAAGCAATTCCTTAGTTAGCAGTTCTTGTAGATGAGTGATGAGCCACAAGATTTCTGTTGAGATCAACATTCAGTTGTATGAAAATCTTGAGGTGCAGAGGGGAGTAGCATAGGAATTTCCTAATTTGGTTGGATTGACTCCCTTTTGGAACTAGATTTTCTACATGCATGTGCTAAGAAGAGAGATGGTGGTCACAGTGAATGGATCACTGGGCAAAGATCTTTGGTGAGTAAATGTGGAAAGAAGTTTTCAGGTATTTGTATTTCTGTCAGGGTGGGATTAAAAGGTCTGAGTAGGTAGTGGTCTTTATAATTCTCAAATCAGCCAAGGTGAATTTGATAGTCTTGGCTGTAGAGCGTAGTGGTTAAAAGCATGTCATTTGGAGCCAGACTGTCTAGGTTCAAACCTTAGGTCTTCTGCCAGTCGCCTGTGTGACCTTTGTTCATTAACTGTCATTTCCTTACTTTCTTCATCTTCAGAATGGGTAGCATAAGGTACCTGCTTTCTAGAGTTGTTGGGCAGATTAAACAAGTTAACATATGTAAAATGCTTAGGACAGTTCCTGGCACACAGTAAATGGCATATATGTGTTAGCTATTGTTATTACTACTAATATTATTAGTAGGAACTATTTGAGTTAGTCGTTGTTGTTGTTATAAACCATGTTGGGTTGGTAACAGAGATTGTTACCAACAATTGTTGGTGTTTCTTTGTAGAGAAAGCAAAGCCTGATGTCGTTTTTATCTTTGTGTCCAGTGTTTTGGCTCACACAAATTATAGCTACTTGGCTTTTCTTATTCTGATGTTGCCAAGGAATCTGGTAATTTAATCAGTGATTTGAGTGGCCTGTGCCTCGTCAAATGAAGGCACTATTCCTAACGCCTCATTTTATTATTATTGTTATTTTTGTTAATATCTTTGAGGCAGGGTGTGATGGCTAATGCCTGTAATCCCAGCACTTTGGGAGGTCCGGGTGTGTAGATTGCGTGAGCCCCGGAGTTTGGGACCTACCTGGGCAACATGGTGAAACCCCCTCTCTACAAAAAAATACTAAAATTAGCCGGGTATGGTGATGCATGGCTGTAGTCCTAGCTACTTGGGAGGCAAAAGTGGGAGGATCAGCTGAGCCCGGGGAGGTCGAGGATGCAGTGATGGTGCCACTGCACTCTAGCCTGGTTGACACAGTGAGACCCTGTTTGGAAAAAAAAAAATCTTTGAGCAAAATGTGTGTTTTGGTAAGTTTGAGAATATTGAAATTCCCAACAAATATTGCCCATCAGTCTTTCAGAGGCATTCAGGTGAGTAGTTTATTCTTTTTGCAACTCCTTGCTGCCTTTTTATCAGCCTTGCTGCCCAGAGCTGGCAGGAGAGATTACACCTGGGACAGGGGATGACTTTTCTTGAATCTTACTCTTAACAGAGCCATTCCAAATGGATTTTAGAACAATTTCACATAATTAGGGTAAGCAGGTTTTACCCTTGGTGTTTCCAATAATTAATTATTACAATTAAAATCCATTTACAGTATGTACTCCAATGGGATGTCAAATGTAATCTGTATTTAGCACCTCCCTGGAAAACTTAAAATATTTTCATTTACCATTGTTCAGACTCTAAATGCTGATGGCTTTTCAGAAACAAAAATGTCTTCCTTGGGGAGGAGGTTAATCTCAGGCTGTACCAGTTAGATACTACGAGAGCCATCATAAACGTGATGTCAGAGAACTGGAGAAGATAGAGCCAACTGATGAGATAGACGCTTTTTCCTGTTCCTGTTAGACATGTGCTGTCCAATATGGCAGTCACTAGGCAAATTTGACTGTTGAGTACTTGAAATGTGGTTAGACTAAAGAACTGAATTCTAAATTTCATTTAATTTTAAACTTAAATAAGAGGCTTGATTCAATTAATGGAAAATTGTAAATATGTTTAGAGCACCTTGGGTATGTGAATCTACCTTTTCAACTGTAAAGTTTTTTGGACTCTAGATACAAGTCAAGTAGTCAAATGAAAATTTAGCATCTGAATTGAGATGTGCTGTAGGTGTAAAATGTGTACCAACTTTTGTTTTATTTTTGAGATAGGATCTTGCTGTGTTGTCCAGGTGGGAATGCAGTCATGTGATCTCAGCTTATTGTAGCCTCGAGCTCCTGGGCTTAAGGGATCCTCCCACCTAAGCCTCCTGAGTAGCTAGGACTACAGGTATGCACTACCACACTTGGCTAATATTGTTTATTTTTTGTAGAGACAAGTTATTGTTCTGTTGCCCAGGCTAGTCTTGAACTCCTGGGCCCAAGTGATCTATCTGCTTCCACCTCCGAAAGTGCTGGAATTACAGGCGTGAGCCACTGTCCAGTGTATGTACCTTTTTTTTTTTTTTTTTTTTTTTAAGGCGGAGTTTCACTCTTGTCCAGGCTGGAGTGCAATGGTGCCATCTTGGCTCACTGCAACCTCCGCCTCCCAGGTTCAAGAGATTCTCTTGCCTCAGCCTCCCGAGTAGCTGGGATTACAGCGCTCACCACTACACCCAGTTAATTTTTTTGTACTTTAATAGAGACGGGGTTTCACCATGTTGGCCAGGCTGGTTGTAAACTCCTGACCTCAGGTGATCCACCCACCTCGGCCTCCCAAAGTGCTGGGATTACAGGCGTGAGCCACCATGTCTGGCCATGTATCAAATTTTAAAGACAGTATGGGGGCCGGGCATGGTAGCTCACACCTGTAATTCCAGCACTTTAGGAGGTTGAGGCAGGTAGATCACTTGAGCCCAGGAGTTTGAAACCAGCCTGGGCAACATGGTAAGACCTCATCTCTACAGGAAAAAAAAAAAGTATATGAGTACAAGAATATAACATATCTCAATTTTTAATATTCTCACAAAGTGGAACTATTTTTGGTATATTAAATAAAATATTATGTTAATGTCACCAGTATCTGTTGTGCCAAACTCCTGTTGACTCCAGTGGGGATGGCACCAGATTCAGGAGGCCAAAGAAGAGACCCAGAGCCAGCAAACAAGACATGGGGTGTTTCTGGGCCTTATACACAGGGAAGAATCCAGTGGCAGCAGGCTGGACAGGGTAACTGCACAGGCCAATGGCAGCAGGCTGTGCAGAAGAACTGCAACTGCCTGCAAAAGGCACGCAGTTTATGTAGCATTTTTTTAGCACCCTCCTCTAACAGTCTCCACCTGGCAACCTTCGTTCAACCCGAAACAAAGAGCCTTGATCCCCTGTATGGCCCCTGCCTGTTCCACGGGACAGGATGGGAGTGAGAGAGGGTAAGGACTTGGATGTTCCTCATAGTTAAGGAATGGATCTCCAGGTTGGCCACTCCCGGATTCCTTAGCTTGGAACTCTAAACGCACATTCAGGTGCATCTGCCATACAGGGTCATTCTCAGGTATGCTTAAGTTATCACTGTCAGGTGTGTCTACCATACACAGGTTCATCTACCATACAGTAGATTTTTTTTTTAAGTGATAGGTTCTTGCTCTGTTGCCCATACCAGAGTGCAGTGGTGTGATCAGAGCTCACTGCAGCCT
Organism: Pongo abelii; assembly: GCF_028885655.2. Classification (NCBI taxonomy): domain Eukaryota; kingdom Metazoa; phylum Chordata; class Mammalia; order Primates; family Hominidae; genus Pongo; species Pongo abelii. Next base: position 37,615,040 of record NC_071998.2, read on the forward strand.
TCAACCTCTTGGGCTTAAGCAGTCCTCCTGCCTTGGTCTCCTGAGTAGCTAGGACTATAGGCATGTGCCACCACAGCCAGCTAAGTTTAAAATTTTTTTGCCGAAACAGTGCCTCACTATGTTGCCCAGGCTTGTTTCAAACTCTGGGCCTCAAGCCATCTTCCTGCCTTTATTTATTTATTTATTTATTATTATTTTTTTTAAGTGGCAATGGGAAAACTTTAAATTACATGTGTAGATTGTGTTATATTTGTATCAAGCAACATTGTATTCTCTCTTTTTACAATCTGTGTCTTTGGAAGCATTTTGATAAACTCCTATGTTCCTGTGTGTTGGGAGTTCATGTTCTGGAAGGGGTCAGAGAAATAAAAATCATCTGGAAATAATATTAGCTTAATATATGTTGAATATGAAAATAATCTCAGTCTTGTCCCTTTCATAATTTCTTTTTTTATTACTGTTTTTTTAGAGACGAGATCTTGCTGTGCTGCCCAGGTTAGGGTGCAGTGGCACGATCATAGCTCACTGCAGCATGGAACACTTGAGCTCAAGTGATCCTTCCGCCTCAGTCTTTCTCGTAGCTGGGACTGGAAATGCTAATTTTTTATTTATTTTTATTTTTTATTTTGGTAGAGACTGGGTCTTACTTTGTTTCCCAGGCTAGTCTTGAACTCCTGTCTTCAAGGGCCCCTCCCACCCTGACCTCCCAAAGTGTTGGGATTACATGTGTGAGCCACTGGACCTGGTCCCCTTTCATAATTTAATATGAATGTTTAACAAATAGATTTGCTGCCCAGGCTGATTTAAATCTAATACGGTTAAAGATGTATGACTAAAATACAAGGTTGTTAAATAATACTTTGTATATAGGTATTATATTCCTGTGTGCTAATTGTTTTTATTGCGGCAAAAAACTTTTACACATAACATAAAACTCACCCTCCAATCATTTCCAAATGTACAGTACACTTTTGCCAACCACATGCGTGTTGCTAAGAAACAGTTCCCCAGAACTCCTTCCACCCACCCTGCGTGATTAAAACTCTGTACCCATCTAACAATGGATCCCCTCTCCTTCACCCCAGGCCTCAGGCAGCCACCATTCTACTTTGTGTTTCTTTGAGTTTGACCTCTGTAAATACCTCATGTAAGTGGGATCATGTGATATTTGTCTTTTTATGACTGATTTATTTCACTTAGCATGTCCTCAGGGTTTGCTCTTATAGTATATGGCAGGATTTCTTTAAGGCTCAATAACATTCCACTGTATGTATATAACACATTTTGTTTATCTATTTATCTTTCAGTGGACTTTTAGGTTGCTCCTCCTACCTCTTGGCTATTGTCAATAATGCTGCTGCTGCTTTATTATTATTATTATTTTTTTTTGAAGAGATAGGTCTTGCTGTGTCACCCAGGCTGGATTGCAGTGGCGTGATCATGGCTTTCTGTAACCTCGAGCTCCTGGGTTCAAATGGCCCTTCCACCTCAGCTTCAGCTATAGCCTAGCCTGTAGCTAGGACTACAGATGTGTGCCACCACGTTGGCTAATTTTTTATTTTTTTTTAAAGACAGGATCTTACTTTGTTGCCCAGATTGGTCTCAAACTCCTGGCCTCAAGCTATCCTCAAACCTTGGCCTCCCAAAGTGGTGGGATTATAGGCATAAGCAATGCCCGACTGAGTAATGCTTCATTGAACGTGGGTGTACAAATATTTATTTGAGATACTGATTGCATTTCCTATGGATATATACCCAGAAATGGGATTGCTGAATCCTATGGTAATTCTAGTTTTAATTTTTGAGGAACGTTCATAGTGTTTTCCATAGCAGCTCTACCATTTTGTATCCCCAATGACAGTGCACAAGGATTCTAATTTCTTTACATCCTTGTCAACACCTATTATTTTCTGTTTTTTTCAGTAGTGGCCATCCTCCGTGGAAAACGTGGTACTTCATTGTGGCTTCATTTGCATTCCCTGATAATTAGTGATGTTGAACATCATCTCATATGCCTCTTGGCCATTTGTATATTTTCTTTGGAGAAATGTCTGTTCAAGTCCTGTTCAACGTCTTATCAAATAGATGATTTGGAAATATTTATTCCGATTTCATAGGTTGCCTTTTCATTTCATTTTTTTTTCCTGCATAGAAGTTTGTGAGCGTGGTATAGTCCCATTTGTCTACTTTTGCTTCGTTGCCTATACTTTTGGTGTCATGCTTAAGAAATCCCTCCCAAATCCAATATTCTGAAGCTTTTCCCCTATGTTTTCTTCTAGGAGTTTTATAAGTGTTATGTTTTGGTCTTAATCCAACTTCTTTTTCTGGCATGTGGAAATCCAGTTTTCTCAGCACCATTTGTTGGAGAGACAATCCTTTCCCCATTGTGTAGTCTTGGCATCCTTGGTGAAGATCATTTGTCCATATCTATAAGACTTTAGTTCTGGGTTCTCTATTCTGTTCTGTTGATTTATGTGTCTGTCTTTATGACAGTACTATACAGTTTTGATTCCCCTGTTGTAGAGGCATACCTCGTTTTATTGTGCTTCACTTTATTATGCTGTGCAGATAATGCATCATTTACAAATGGAAGGTTTGCGGTAACCTTGCATCAAGCAAGTCTATTGGCACCATTTTTCCAATAGCATATGCTCACTTTGTGTTCTTATGCCGTATTTTGGTAATTCTTGCAATGTTTTCAGTTTTTTTCTCCTCCTCCTCCTCCTTTTCCTTCCTTTTATCCTCTTCCTCCTCTTTCCTCCTTCCTCTTCCTCTTCCTCTTTCTCCTCCTCTTCTCCTTCTCCTTTTCCTTCTTCTTCTTCTTTCTGGGACAGGGTCTCATTCTTCTGCCCAGGTTGGGGTACACTGGCACGATCATAGCCCACTGTAGACTCAAACTCCTGGCCTCAAGCAATCCTCCCTTCTTGGCCTCCCAAAGTGCTGGGATTAGAGGCATGAGCCACTGCACCTGGCCAGTTTTTCATTATTCTTATGCATGTTATGGGAACGTGACTAGTGATCTTTGAAGATACTATTGTAACTGTTTTGGGGGCACCATAAGCCATACCCATGTAAGACTTCAACTGTGTGTTCCAGTGAAAGGAAGAGCTGCATGTCTGTCACTTTAAATTAAAAGCTAGAAATGATTAAGTGTAGTGAGGAAAGCATGTCAAAAGCTGGGTGAGTTAGGCCAAAAGTTAGGCCTCTTGTACCAAGTAGTTAGCCAGCTTGTGAGTGTGAAGGAAAATTTCTTGCAGGAAACTAAATGTGCTCCTTCAGTGAACAATCAAATGTTAAGAAAGCGACACAGGCTTATTGCTAATATGGAGAAAGTTTAGTGGTCTGGGTAGACCAAACCAGCCACAATTTTCCCTTGAGCCAAAGCCTAATCCAGAGCAAGGCCCTAAATCTCTTCAATTCTTTGAAGGCTGAGAGGAGTGAGGAAACTGCAGAAGAAATGTTGGAAGCTAGCACAGGTTGTTTCATGAGATTTGAAGAAAGAAGCTATCTTTATAATATAAAAGTGCAAGGTGAAGCAGCAAGTGCTGACGTAGAAGCTGCAGCAAGTTATCCAGAAGCTCTAGCTAAGATCATTGAGAAAGGTGGCTACACTAAACAACAGGTTTTCAATGTAAATCAAACAGCTTTCTAATGGTGAAGATACCATCCAGGAGGAGGAGTCAATGCCTAGCTTCAAATCTTCAAAGGACAGGTTGGCTCTCTTGTTAAGGGCCACTGCTCATTTATCATTCTGAAAGTCCTAGGTTCCTTAAGAATTATGCTAATTTTACTCTGCTTATAGTGTAGAAATGGAAGAGCAAAGCTTGGATGACAGCACATCTGTTTACTGCATGGCTTACTGAATAGTTTAAACCCACTGTTGAGCCCTACTGCTCAGAAAAAAAAGACTCCTTTAAAAATATTACTGCTCATTGACACAAGAGCTGTGATGGTTACACAAGAGCTGTGATGGGAATGTATGAGGAGATTGATACTATTTTCTTGCCTGGCAACACAACACCCATTCTACAGCTCATGGGTCAAGGAGTAATTTTTGACTTTCACTTACTATTATATAAGAAATATATTTCATAAAGCAATAGCTGCCATAGATAGTGATTCTTCTGATAGAACTGGGTAAAGTAAATTGAAAACCTCTGGAAAAGATTTACTATTCTAGATGCCATTATGAACATTTGTGATTCATGGGAGGGAGTCAAAATATCAACATGAACAGGATTTTGGAAGAATTTGATGACTTTGAGGGGTTGAAGACTTCAGTGGAGGAAATCACCGCAGATATGGTAGGTGTACTGAAAGAGGTAGAATTTGAAGTAGAACCTGAAGATATGACTGAATTTCTGCAATCTCATGATGAAACTTGAACAGATGAGGAGTTGCTTCTAATGGATGAACAACAAAAGTGGTTTCTTTGAGATGGAAGCTACTTGATAGGGTTTGGCTCTATGTCCTCACGCAAATCGCATGTCAAATTGTAATCCCCACATGTCAGGGGAGGGACTTGGTGGGTGTTGATTGGATCATGGGGGCGGATTTCCCCTATGAGGGCCTCGTGATAGTGAGTTCTCACGAGATCTGAAGTTTTAAAAGTGTGGCATGTCCTCCCTTGTACTGTCTCTCCTGCTGCCATGTGAGATGTGCCTTGCTTCTCTCTCTGCCATGATTGTAAGTTTCCTGAGTCCTCTTCAACCATGCAGAACTGTGAGTCAGTTAAATTTCTTTTCTTTATAAATTATCCAGACTCAGGTAGTTCTTTATTGCAGTGTAAAAACAGACTAACATAGAAAATTGGTACTGGTAGTGCGGCACTGCTGTAAAGATACCTGAAAATGTGGAAGCAACTTTGGAACGGGGTACCAGGCAGAGGTTGGAACAGTTCAGAGGACTTAGAAGAATACAGGAAGATGTTGAAGTTTGTAAGTTCCTCAAGACTTATTGAATGGTTTTGACAAAAATGTTGATAGTGATATGGACAGTGAAGTCCAGACAGGTAGTGTCAGATGGAGAAGAGGAACTTATTGGGAACTGGAGTAAAGGTCACTCTTGCTATGATTTAGCAAAAAGGCTGGTGGCATTTTACCCCTGCCCTAGAGATTTGTGGAACTTTGAACTTGAGAGAGATGATTTAGGGTATATGGTGGAAAAAATTTCTAAGCACAGAGCATTCAAGATTTGACTTGGATGTTTCTAACAGCATACAGTCATATGCATTCACAAAGAGATGGTCTGAAATTCGAACTTATGTTTAAAAGGGAAGCAGAGCATAAAAACTTGGAAAATTTGCAGCCTGACCATGTAGTAGAAAAGAAAAACCCATTTTCTGGGGAGGAATTGAAGCTAATGAAATTTGCATTAGTAAAGAGGAGTGAAATGTTAATAGCCAAGACATTGGGGAAAATGCCTCCAGGGTTATATCAGAGACCTTCACAGGAGCCCCTCCCATCACTGGCCTGGAGGCCTAGGAGGGAAAAATGGTTTCAGGGGCCAGGCCCAGGACCCTGCTGCTTTGTGCAGCCTTAAGACATGGCACCCTGTGTCCCAGCTGCTCCATCTCCAGCCCCACCCACTTCAGCTCCAGCCATGGCTAAAAGGGGCCAAGGTACAGCTTGGGCCATGGCTTCAGAGGGTTCAAGCCCCAACACCACATGACTTCCATGTGGTGTTGGACCTGTGGGTGTGCAGAAGGCAAGAATTGAGGTTTGGGAACCTCTGCCTAGATTTCAGAGGATGTATGGAAATGTCTGGATGTCCAGGCAGAAGTCTGCTGGAGGGGTGGACACGAAGTCAGTGGAGATTATTTTGAAGCTTTAAGATTTAGTGACTGCCTTGCTGGGTTTTGGAGTTGCCTGGGGTTTGTAGCCTCTTTGTTTTGGGCAATTTTTCCCTTTTGGAATGGGAGCATTTACCCAATGCCTGTACCTCCATTGTATCTTGGACGTAACTAATTTGTTTTTGATTTTATAGGCTTCTAGATGGAAGGGACCTTCCTTATGTGGAAGGGACTTGCCTTATCTCAGATGAGACTTTGAACTTGGACTTTTGAGTTAATGCTGGAATGAGTTAAGACTTCGGGGACTGTCGTGAAGGAATGATTGATCTCACAATGTGAGAAGGTCATGAGATTTGGGAGGGGTCAGGGGAAGAATGATATGGTTTGGCTCTGTGTCCCCACCCAAATCTCATGTTGAATTGTAATCCCCATGTGTCAGGGGAGGTATCTAGTGGGAGGTGATTGGATCATGGGCGTGGATTTCCCCCATGTTATTCCTGTGATAGTGAGTGAGCTCTCGCAAGAATTGATGGTTTAAAAGTATGGCACTTCTCCCCTTGTCCTCTCTCTCCTGCTGTCCTATAAGGTGTGCCTTGCTTCCCCTTCGCCTTCAGCCTTCAGCCATGATTGTAAGTTTCCTGAGGCCTCTCCTGCCATATGGAACTGTGAGTCAATTAAACCTCTTTTATTTATAAATTACCCATTCTCAGGTAGTGCTTTATAGCACTGTGAAAATGGACTAATATACTACTCTTGGTAAAGATGCTGTAAACATTGTTGAAATTACAACACATGTTTTAGAATATCGCATAAACTTAGTTGATAAAGCAGTGGCAAGGTTTGAGATGATTGACTCCAATTTGGAGGAAGTTCAACTGTGGGTAAAATGCTATCAAACAGCATCACATGCCACAGGGAAATCTGTTGTGAAGGGATGAGTCAATCCATGTAGCAAACTTCATTGTTGTCTTATTTCCGGAAATCACCACAGTTACTCCAGCCTTCAGCAACTACCACCCTGATCAGTTGGTAACAATCAACATCCAGGCATTACTGCTCCCCAGTGAAAAGATTATGATTTGCTGAATGCTCAAGTGATTGTTAGCATTTTTTTAAAGCAATAAAGCATTTTAAAGTTAAGGCATGTACATTTTTTAAACACATAATGCTATCGCACATGTGTATATTATATTATAGTATAAACATAACTTTTATTTGCACTGGGAAACCAAAAAATTTACTTGACTTGCTTTATTGTGATATTTGCTTTGTTGTGGTGATCTGGAACTGAATCCACAATATCTCTGAGGTATGCCTGTAGAGATTTTTAAAAAGCATTGGTGTTTTATTTATGTTTTTAAGGGACTAAATAGGAATGTTTAAAAACTCGATTTGTAATGCCTTACTTCTTTAATTTTATATAGTTTATAAATTTTTGCATTTTGTATTCATTTTCTCTTTCTGGGAAGTGTAAGGGAATTTCCTTCTTTTCTCTTTTATCTCAAGCATGTTTGGAGCAACTTTGGTATACAAATTTACTTTTTCAAAAGAAATTGCAGATGGTATGAATTTAGATAGGAATGTTTGCTTTCTCAGGTATTCCTGATATTGAGGTGGAGGTTGGAAGCCAGGAAAGCAGGTTGGGATTGTTTAATATGGCATGCTCTAGAAATGTGGTTAAGACTCTGGAGCCAGATTGCCTGGGTTTGAATTTCAGCTGTGTTACTTACTTATAAATTTTGGGCAAGTAATTTGACCCCTTTGTTTCAATTGCCTTATCTGTAAAATGAAGATAATGTTAGAAACTACCTCAGAGAAATGTTTCAAGGGTTGATTGGATTAAACACAGTGCTTGGCACTCATTAAGTGCTATTTAAGTGTGGTATATTTTATTACTTTGTATTTTACAAATAAAAGTGAAAATAGTAGCTAAATTCTTAGGTTCTGAAAAAAACTAACCTTTCTAATTCAGCAATAATGAACACATGGGGCACACATAATTTTTTTCCATAAGAACTCTTACACCCAGATGGTATAATAGGAGATTTTATCTTCTCAAGTCAGTGGAGGTTTCCAAATCTTTTAATAATTATATGAACCTTGCATTTATATTAAGGAATATTATAAGTCTACCATGTAGTTTATCATTTGTCTTCTGATTTGTCATTAGTTTTTAAAATATATGTTTAAAACCTAGGCTAAGATGAAGATTAATGTATTTGAACAGCATAAACTATGATACTTTGATGTTGGAGTGGTTATAGTATGCCATGTCTGTCAAATACATATTGCAACTTAGACTTTATTTTCATAGGGCAATAAATCATCTGCAGGATCTGAAGTTTATAAATTTAATGGTAGTGCTTTTAAATTTCTTTTTCTTGGTGTTTTAATTACATTTAGCTTTTATAGCTTGCATTGCTTTATATCTGAATTATTCCAAATATTTGAAAATAACCCATGTGAAAATTCGCATTGGAACCAAGGATTTGTTTGAGATGTATACATGTGAATTGGCAGGACTCTCTCACCCCCGCTTCTTTTTAAAGTGTAAATGGGTGAAAAATGTTAAGTGTTCTTTTATTAGGAAAGTCATGTACTGGAGCTTATGACTCAAGATGTTTATGAAGGTGAGATAATCATCTCTAGGAAAATAAAAACATTCTTCAGATAAGAAAGCCTATCTAAAATATATTTTCTTGTACAGAAAGAATACATCATTTTCTGTAAATTTTACATTTCCATAACAGATTAAAAAATAACCCTGACCCCTATTCTAGACAAATGTAATATTCTCACTTATACAGAATACATTCTATTCTGTATGTAGTATACATTGATTTGGCCTTAGCTCTTTCTTGCCCAGCTTTAATAACATTGAGTACTTATTTGCTTTTTTCAACCTATTTCAGAATATATGACATTTTAAATATCTGTAGTTAAGAGAAAGGTAAGTGTATATGAATGCATATGTTGAAACAGCTCATATATGGCCTTAAATAATTGGCTACTTTGGGGCTTCCCATCTATAGTTTTACAGCTGGCAATGCAGGGCACCTAGGTTTCATGGTCCTGGATGTTTGTGTTTCTGAAACCTTCATTATAAATGAAGAACCAGATGGTTCTTCTTCTTCATTCAGGCTACCATCATAGATGTTCTGAAAAGCTGCTGCTGTCTATAAATGTAGTGCTTATGTTTTCTGCACAGTATGTGCTTGTTGGCAGTTTTTTTTTTTTTTTCTGGTTAAACAGCTACTACCTGCAGGAGTCGTCCCATACTGGAGTGGAGAAAAAATAGTCTTGGCTAGGTAGTTTGCAGTAATTTTGTATTTTTAAAAAATGCACACAGTAGATTTTATTAAAACAAAACAAAATAGGCACTACTATAAAAGATTACCCTTCAGGAAGACTCATCAGTATCCAATTTAAAATTGAAGGGACTTTGATTACAGTATTATGCCTTACCTATGTTACTATTTTCCCTTTGATTCACTTTTTCTTCTAACTGTGGCTACAGTTGGCTCATTAGACTGATTCCGAGAGAATAGTAGGCATATTTTAATTTTACTGCCTAGCATTGCATAGTGGTTTTTATGATGTGCTCAGTATTAAAGGCAGTGGGGGAAATGGTTGAATAATCCCGGTATACTCTTTTTGCCTAAATGATACCCATCAAAATCTAGAGTCAGAAAAGGCTTTCTCATGGTGTCTTCTTTTATTACTGTGTGCCCTGCCAAAACCCTGGACACTTGCTCACTCCCAAGGACAAGCATGAGCTAGAAGTATGCGCTCTACCTCACTTGTAGGATAAATACCACAAAGCCATTTTCTTCTTTCTGTTTTGCTCTCCATTTATTCCTTGCTGTCCAGTTTTTTTTTTTTTTTAAAGATGCTGGTAGTAATGCTATTCACATGGCTAAATTAATGACAAAGAATAGATTTCTGGCTCTTTGATTTTTCTAATGGATTGATTGGCTCTTTGCCTGCTTGACTACATTAAGAAAAAAAAATCCCCCTTTAAAAATTACAGTCAGAAATATACCTGTGATGGACTTTTAAAAGCTACTTTATATTTAATAAGTACAGGAGGTCCTTATAAGTTTTGTTTAGTAATAAAATCACATAGTCATGTCTGACTCTTGGTGAATTAAAAGGCAACCTCATTGGGTCTAATTTATGCATTGTTTGGATATTTCTAGCTTAAAAATGGATGGGCATCTTCCTATTTCTCCTAACACTTGCCGGTATCAAACACTTTTTGTGGTGATGTCATTGAGGATGTGGGACATGTGGGATTTGAGAGGATCAGCGAATGTCTCCTGAACTGAATTTAATTCTGGTGAGCATCTCTGCTGTACCAAGACCCTGCCGGTTCAGGGCTGGTCAGTACCTATTGTAATCCTAAATGTGTGCTCCTTGCAGAGTCTCTTCCTGCTGAGTGAATAGAATATGGTTTTCTTTCAGTAACTATTTTTTTGTTTCTCATTACTCAAATATTTTATGATTGATTTTTTTGTTTGTGCATTTCCTTTTTTCTTGGTTTCTATTAAAAGTTATGTTGTGTTTAAAAATGGCTTGCTGGCTGTGGCCTCTTTGGCACCAAGGCTTTCTGGGCTAGACCTGATTGACCCTGTGGTGCTGCTGTACTTCTTTTCTTACATTATGTGATGGGAAAACAGTGGTCCCCAACCTTTTTGGCACCAGGGACTGGTTTCATGGAAGACAATTTTCCATGGATGGGGTCGGGGGATGGTTTCGGGATGAAACTGTTCCACCTCAAATCATCAGATTAAATTCATCATTAGATTCTTATAAGGAGTACACAACCTAGATCCCTCACATGTGCAGTTCACAGTAGGTTTCACACTCCTATGAGAAACAATCTAATGCCACCACTGATCTGACAGGAGGTGGAACTCAGGCAGTAACGCTAGCTCATCTGCCGCTGACCTGCTGTGTGGCCCGCTACCTAACAGGCCAGGATTCCTAACAGTACCAGTATTAGGCCCTGGGAGTTGGGGACCCCTGCTATAAAAGACTTAGTCTTTGAAGTTTGATCTGTTCATTCTTGTTTGAGCAAACCATGATAAGTTTGTGTCTTTGGTTCCTAATCTATTTTTTCTTTATAATTTTCTTCTTTTTATTTTCTTTTATTTTATTTTTGAGATGGAGTCTTGCCCTGTCCCCCAGGCTAGAGTGCAGTGGCATCATCTCAGCTCACTGCAAGCTCTGCCTCCTGGGTTCATGCCATTCTCCTGCCTCAGCTTCCCAAGTTGCTGAGATTACAGGCGCCTGCTACCACGCCCAGCTAATTTTTTGTATTTTTAGTAGAGACAGGGTTTCACTGTGTTATCCAGGATGTTCTCGATCTCCTGACCTTGTGATCCGCCTGCCTCGGCCTCCCAAAGTTGGTATTACAGGTGTGAGCCACTACGCCCGGCCTTTTCTTTATAATTTTCTAAGTGCTTATGTGTTTAGTGTGCTTATTGAGAAGAATAGTTAGAACACAGTGTTCTGTTCATCCAGGGAGGACAAAGCAGAGTGAAAAATGAAGGCGAATGCTACTAAAGTTCAGAACGTTTCACATGATTGCATGAATTCATAACTATTTCTAAACTTTAGATTATTTGGAATGATCTGTTCGGTAGCTTATATAAAGGATTAAAGTAGGGCCATAGGATCACTATTTAAATTGGACCTTTCTCTTTTTCAGATGTTGAAAGCTGTAAAGATGCATTTCTAATGAAGACGTTTTCCCATCATTGCCATGCTGTTTATTTGACTTGCTTTTTAAAAGTTGGGTCAGTTCTCCCACGGTAGCAACTTTCCGAAGACATGACTTAGAAAATTTTTAGAAATAAATTTGCTAAACATTTCTCTTTTGAAATATCCCTATTTTGTATAATAACTGTTGAATATTCTGGTGGTAGCTTTTTTTTTTAAGGATGACTTTTATTTACTTAAAAATATTTAATTGACAAATTAGGATTGAGTACAAGATATACAGCCTGATGATTTGATATACGTGTACATTGTGCCATGACTACCACAAATTAATTCACACATCCATCACCATCCATGCTATATATATGAGATTCCCAGAACTTATATTTTAACTGAAACTTTGTACCCTTTGACTAACATCTCCCCGATTCTCCCACCTCTCAGCTCCTGGCAACAACCTTTCTTTGCTTCTATGAGTTCAGCGTTTTTAGGTTCTACCTGTGGATCATGCAGTGTTTGTCTTTCTGTGTCTAGCTTATTACACTTAGTATAATGTCCTCCAGGTTCATCTATTTTGCTACAAATGGCAGGATATCCTTCTCTTTTAAGACTGAATAATATTCTGTTGCTTATATCTATCACAGTTCATTCATCTGTGGATGGACACTTGGCTTGTTTTCATATCTTGGCTATTGTGAGTAATGCTACAGTGAACATGGGGGTGCAGATATCTCTTCAAGATACTGATTTTATTTCCTTAGGACATATGCCCAGTAGTGAGATTGCTGGATCATATGGTAGTTCTATTTTTAATTTTTTGAGGAACCTCCATACTATTTTCTATAATGGCTGTACCAATTTACATTCTGGTGGTAGATTTTTCTAACAGCCATTAAGATGACATTTTCTTTTCTTTTTAAAGGAAAATTTGTTTTATTTTAATTATTTTTATTTCCAGAAAACTCAACAGTGTACATTTAACCCAGTTCGGTGGCAAGTTCTTTAGCCTTTGCCTTTTTGAGCTTGGCAATGTGAGCCACAGTCTAGGGACCCAGTGATGGCGGATCTCATCATATCTGTCATTATAATTGGTCCTGATGGCTTCCACCAGCTTAGTCAAAGCTCCTTTGCCTTCTGAGTTAACCTGTGTAAAGGTGACGGTGGTGCAGGTCTTCCTGTGAACTAGATGTCCCAGACTTGCCTTCTCCTTGGTAATGCAGTTAAGGGACCCCCATTTTACGACACAGGGCAGGCAGGAAGACAACCAGCTTGATGGGATCCATGTTGTGTGCAGTCACCACCAGCTGATCCTTTTTGTTCTCCACCAAGGTGGTGATGATATTAACTCCTGCTCGAAGGACAGGTGATCTCTTAGTGGGGATGTGCCCTTTGCTGGGAGCTTTCTTCTCAGCCCAGGCCAACAGGCTCTGCTTCTTCTCTTGCTTTGCCTCTGGTCTGTACTTGTGATCCAGCTTAAGCAGCTGAGTAGCTGTTTGATGGTCCAGGGCCTGGGTGAACTGGTTAATCTCAGGAAGTGCTTTCAGCCGCTTGTAATAGGATGGCTCTGCTGCTGCAACCTGATATAGTGGGGCCGTTTCACAAAGCAAGTTAAGTCCCTTTTGGGCTGCATATCCTGTCTAATGCCAAAATTCTTAGGCCTTTTCTTAAACAGGAGATTTACCACTTTCTTGGCCTCCTGCTTTTTCAGGACAGCAGGGGCCGGAGCCACATTCTTTCTCTTGGCCTTCTTTCCTTTTGGAATCTTGGGTGGCAGAAGTAGAGAGCAAGATGACATTTTCTTAAACGTTCTAATGACCTAGGACAGAATTCATGATATAAGTTGAAAATGTAAGCTCAAATTATATACTACATGATTGCAACTGTGTTAATTTTTTACAATTATGAACATATTACATTTTGGTGTCTTTTTACTATTCCACAAATTTTCACAGTTGTTACTCTTGGGTGATGGTTTGAGTGATTTATATATATATATATTTTTTTTTTCCTATTTTTTTACATTTTTCCATACTGTATTTCTAACAACAAAAGGTAACCTTTTAAAGTATTGCTGGTGAATGTTTGCAAGGGTCACTTTGGCTGAGCAATATTTTCTAGATTATTGTGAAGACTTTATCACATAGTTGAATATCTTCACTTTACAGATTAAATGATGGCTGATAAGGTTTAATGTTTTGCTTGACGCCATGACATTTAGGGGCCATTAACAAATCTGTGATGGAACATAGCTGTGAAAACAACTTGCGATCAATTTAATTTGGTCATTTTTGTGGGCGTTTGAACAGTGCTGTCTGTCACTAAGCTAACGAATAGTGAATGTTTTGTAAATATTTGTTATTTAGTCTAAACTAAAATGAAAATTTTTAGCTTTTCCTGTGAAAGCTAAAAATTTTCACTTTTGTTTATATTAAATAACAAATATTTATTCTTGTGAATCAGTAGTTTACACAGATAATATTGAGAGGCTTTCTTGGGAATTTGAAAGGAGTCTTCAAATCATCCTTTCCCTCAGAGATTAAAAAATATTTTAAAAAAATTACTGTCTTGTATATTTGATATTTTGAAAATGGCAAGGAATCAACAATTTGTTAATCTGTTGTTAAGATCAGTTATGCTGCATTCAGTGGCATACTTCTTGTCTTAGAAATTAGTTGAAATTAATATTGCTAGTGGAAGTGTGGATATAGAAACAGTTGAAAGGAAGACAAATGAGAAGTGGACCTTGCTTCTCATTGAGGATGCTGCAGAACTAGAGTGGTTGCCAGCAGGATGAAATCTCAATTAATTGCTCGACAGAGAATTAAAACAAAGGCAAGTGGTGCCTTTAAAAAAGATAAAAATAGATGAATATGAAGTTGAAAGGAGGCCAGGTACAGTAGCTGACACCTGTAATCCCAGCACTGTAGGAGCCCAAGGTGGGTGGATGGCCTGAGGTCAGGAGTTTGAGACCAGCCTGGCCAACATGGTGAAACGCTGTCTCTATTATAAACACAAAAATTAGCTGGGCATGGTGGCATACGCTTGTAATCACAGCTACTCGGGAGGCTGAGGCAGGAGAATCACTTGAACCTGGGAGGTAGAGGTTGCAGTGAGCCGAGATCGCACCATTACACTCCAGCCGGGGTGACAAGAGCACGACTGTGTTTCAAAAAAAAAAAAAAAAAAAGTTGAAAGGAAAATGTATTTGAAAAAGCAGCTGAATATTGGATAGAGAGGGGAAAAAAGGGCAATGTATCAAAAAAAAAAAGCTAAAAGCAAAACTGGATTACTCTTGGATTTTTCTTTTTTGGGAAAAAACTAGAAGTATCTTAAAAATATAAGTAGATGAATTAAATTAGGTTAAAAAGATGTAAATAAAATATGTAATACATAATTTGTTCAAAATGTACAAGCAGCGCCAGGCACGATGGCTCACACCTGTAATCCCAGCACTTGGGAGGCCAAGGTGGGCTGATCACTTGAGATAAGTAATTCGAGACCAAGCTGGCCAACATAGTGAAACCCCATTTCTACTAAAAGCACAAAAAATTATCCAGGTGTGGTGGTGCATGCTTGTATTCCCAGCTACTTGGGAGGCTGAGACAGGAGAATCGATTGAAACCCAGGATGTAGAGGATGGGCTACAGAGCAAGCAAAACCCAAAATGTACAAGCAATTTATATAGGACTTTTGGAATCATGGTTTACTGAACACCTATTTATATTCAGTAACTGTTTTTATGCATGTATTTACCAGAGAATAAGACATAATATAGATATGGATTTCTGAAAACATTTTGCACATCTTGAAGGAAAGTTGCTGAACAAATTCCTCTCTCTGTCATCTAGAAGCTGACAGCTTAACCCCTTTATCTTGGCAGATTTAAGCTCTGAACATTTTGATAGGTGACTTGGCTTTGAAGTTTTTCCACTGGCCATACATTTTGCCTTTCATTGTATATGAATAAAATACATATGTTAAATCAAAGGTTTAGTAACTCTTACTTAACAGTTTCAATATTGAAATATGTGTGTGTTCTAGTCTTGGTAATTTTTTATCCATGTAGTGAGAAGTAAGGGTAACAATGAAAATCCAACCTTTGTATGACTTCCTGGTCTAATCTTCCTTCATTTGTGAAATCAGTTTATTGAGATACTGTTTTTGCCACCTTTGCAGTTATTCATCATACTAATCAAAGTAAAACACGGCGTTTCTAAGCAAAATTAACAAGCATTAACATTTATGCCCAACTGTTGACATGTATAGGCTTTCCTTTGAAATAGGAGGCGTTTCAAAAAATACACGTTTCAAAATAGAATCAACCGACTTTTGAGTTTCCCTTCTATTTCTCAGTAGTGGAGGTGGTAAACAACCCTAGGTAAGTAGATAAAAGTGCAGCCCCAGAAAGAATGAAGAGGAATCAGAGACATGAAAATAAAACCCTCAGTTTGTATAATTGGCCTGGTTGATAAAGAATTGGATTACAGTGGGATGCCATGGCTCATGCCTGTCAGCTCAATGCTTTGGGAGGCCAAGGCAGGGGAATTGTTAAAGGCCAGGAGTTAAGAGACCAGCCTGGGCAACACAGTGAGAACCCCATCTCTACCAAAAAAAAAAAAAAAAGGATTGGGTTAATCATCTTTTCTAGTCTCTGAATTTTGTTTGTCATTTCTCATGCCTTAGTAGTGGTCTTTGATATAAAAATAAAATCATGAAACAGCAAGTATAATTCTAAAATGATCTCAATATGATTATTTTCATGAGTGGCTTATTCCAAACAAGCATTTGATACTTTTAGAGAAAGGTCAATTAAATGAACTAACTGGAGGTTCCGTTTTATGAACTAGACATTTATTTTGTACTGTATTTGGGTTTGGGTTTGCCATTCTGCTAACATATTCTGATTTGGCTAAAAGTGTCATGGATCAGTTTTTAGAACTTTTAATCTGAACATGTTTTCAAATTAAGTTACGAACATGATTTTTAAAGGAATCTTTTCTCCCTAAGGAGAAGAGGTGATTGCATTAAATTGGTAAAAAAAATAACAAAAACAAACCAAAAACAGTTCACTGTATAATTAAGGTCTCCATCCTATTTTGTTATTCTGTTGGGCTAGTGGTTTTTCAAACCTGGTTGCACATTTGGATCACCTGAGTTAGTCAAAAAAATCCAACCAAACCTAGGCTACATACCCAGATTGTAAGGCGTGGTCTCAGGTGTGGCCCTAGAGTCAGTAGTTTTAAAATGTCCCAAGATGATTTTAATGTTCAGGGTTGATAACCCTGAGCCAGGCTCTCACTACTAATAGACATCTGTAGTATGACACTGGCAGTCTTTGATTTTGGCCTTCAGTGCACTCTGAACTTTCATACAGTACACATTAAAATTCCCTACCCTGTCTACAGTTGGGGCCTTGTATATTAACTGATGAGAATGCTCAACAGTTTTACAGTAGGCTGCTGTTGTAGGCCAAATGGTGGTTCCCCAAAATGTCCACATCCTAGTATCTGGAACCTGTAAATTTTACCTTATTGGAAAAAGGATCCTTGCAGATGCGGTAAATTAAGGATCTTGAGATAAAGAGATCATCCTGGATTATCTGAGTTTTCCCTAAATGTCATCTTAAGTATCCTAGTGAAATGAGGGTGAGATTTGACAGACACACAGTGGCGAAGGCACTGTGAAGATGGAGACACACTTGGAGTGATGGGGCCACAAGTCAAGGAATGTCTGTCCGTGGCCACCAAGGAAAAGGCAAAGAACAGATTCTCACCTAGAGCCTTTGGGGGGAGCGCAGCTCTGATGAAACCTTGATTTCAGTGCAGTGAAACTGATTGTGAGCTACTGGCCTCCAGAACTGTGGGGAAATACGTTTCTGTTATTTTAAAGCACAAAGTTTGTGGTAGTTTGTTACAGCAGCCACAGGAAACGAATATAGCCACTTTCCTGTTACCAGTTGGGTTTTGGCAGTGTGCTATCCCTGTCTACACAGCAGTATATATTTGTGTAATAGATTAAATGCGTTATCCCATTTTATAAAAATAAGCTGAAATCAGAGAATGGCTTTATGTATTTGTGTGAACACACACATGGATATATTTATACACACACCCAGTGGTATAGCTATAATCTTAATGTGATTGAGATAAAGATGGAAATCATTAGGATGGGTCTTTAACCTCAATTAGATGCTCATTAGATTTAAGTTGTGTTTAATGATGAGGCAGAAGAACACAGTTAATGAACATGTACCAAATGCTGGAACTATTTTGTTGAAGATTGTTTCTAAAAACGTGACAGATAATTAGGGATTTTAATAAACTTCTATTGCACTGGGAATAGATAATCTCTCATAACATTTACTGTGCTTTCTTGGTTCTAAGGTGTAACACTTTCCTCATTTCTGAAATCAGCATACCATGTAATAAATGTGCTCATTTAATGTGTTCACCTTAAGATGTTAACAGAATTAATGGTGTCATTCTGAAATAAAGGTATTTTAGAATTGTGGCACTTCAGCAAGCCTGTTGTTTGACTTTTCCAATTTGACTCTTGGATATTCAATTTGAGCACATTTTGAAATGCATTATATAAGAAGGCCAAGCAGTACCTATATGAAATTTTAAAGCTTTTAATGTTCCAGTTTAATTATTGTTTTTGTCTTCAGTTCCCAGGAGCTACCATAGTGGGAACTATAATTTTGCTTGTTGAGATACAGACTGTTCAGTGGAAAAATCATGGACTTCAGAAGTGGCAGATCTCAGTGCTTAGGCTAATTCCACTGCTGCTGATTAGCTGTGACATTAGGTGACTTTTCTTTGGTAAATGAGGGTAATACCTGTATTACAAGGTTGTGGTGATTAAATGAGATAATGTATTTAAAATGTTAAGTAAGGTCTGTTCAAAACTCCATGGACTACTGTCATCTGCCCTCATTTTTATCCAACCTGTTTTGTGCCCAGTAAAGATTTGAACCTTAGGAAAGATTTGAACCTTAGGAAAGGAAATTATGTTAACCCAGGAATAAAGCTCATTCTGACTTGAATTTTCCTGCTTATGGCTCTTTTTGCTTTTGCATATTGTTCTACCTGATAAATGTATTAAATTTCTTCATGGTTCACCTCCAGATTTCCCTTCTTTATATATCCTTCTCTGTCCACAATAACCTTAAATTGATTTTTCCTTGTTCTGTGTTCCTAGAACGCTCATAGCCTGGTTACATAACCTTACCCTTTGATCTTACACTGTTCTTTGTCTTTTCCCTGTGTGTATCATGTTCATACTAAATAGATTAAAAGCTTTGGACCAAGTACTTGTATCCAGAATATATAAAGGATTTTGCCAAATCAATTCAGAAAAGACAGCCAACCCAACAGAAAAAGTGAATGAAAGACTTCAACAGACACTTTGTAAGTGTCCAATATATACCATAAACATATGAAAGGTGCCTAGCCTCATTAGTCATTAGGGAAATGCAAATGAAACCACAAGGTGATTTCACTACACCACCACCAGAATTGCTAAAGACAATGAAGTATTGGCAGGAATGTAGAACAACAGAAATTCTCACTCTGCTGGTGGGAATGTAAATTGATGCGAGCACTTAGGAAAACTGCCAGTAAAGTTAAACATGAACATACCCAAGGATCTAGCTATTCTACTCCTAGGAATGTGCATATGTGTGTGTGGGTACATGTACAAGACATGTACAAGAATATTTCTAGCAGTACTATTTATAATAGCTTAAAACTGTCAATCATTGTAGAATGTTCCTACAACAGAATGATCTACATTAGTGAATATGAACTAACTACTGCTATACTCAGTAATGTGAATGACTCTTAAGAAGCCATACACATAAGTATGTGTATTCTATGCATAAGCCATACACATAAGCAATACACATAAGCATGTGTATTCTATGCATAAGCCATACACATAAGCAATACACATAAGCATGTATATTCTATGCATAAGCCATACACATAAGCAATACATATAAGCATGTGTATTCTATGCATAAGCCATACACATAAGCAGTACACATAAGCAATACACATAAGCATGTATATTCTATGCATAAGCCATACACATAAGCAATACATATAAGCAATACACATAAGCATGTGTATTCTATGCATAAGCCATACACATAAGCAATACACATAAGCATGTGTATTCTATGCATAAGCCATACACATAAGCAATACACATAAGCAATACACATAAGCATGTGTATTCTATGCTTCTGTTAATAAAAAGTTCAGAACCAGGATGGTACTACCTTTTGGCAGGTCTAGTTTGTGGGGTGTAGTAATGTTAGTGGGTACTGGGGAAGGCTTCTGGGAAACTGGTAATGTTCCATTTCTTGAACTGGGAGGTAGTTTATTGGGTTTGTTGATTTAGTTTAACTTCATCAAACTGTATACCTATTATTATTGCACTTTTCTGTATGTATGTACACTAGTCTTTGATAAGCTTACTTTTTACAAAAGTTCATTATTGTCAGCTAGCAGAGTGTTTGGCACCTCATGGGTGCCTAATGAACACATCTTTTGGTTTTACTTGATTTTTATACTCCTAGTATTATGGAATTTTTTTCCATGAAATGTTACAGTATTTTCTGATCTTGAACATACGTATCTTCTCCAAAGCAATGCCTCCCACCGCCCTTTCTACCTTGTCAAACTCTGAGCCTTTCTTAGTGATAGCCAAAATTATAAAAGGTATTGCTTTTTTGGTCTCAGTACAAATGTTCTTGCCATAATTTTCAATAAATTCTTAAAGAATGTCACAACATGTAAATTTAGAGGGTCAGGCTTCAACCTAGACTACAATTGGTCTTGTGAGACCAGTTATAAGTAATAGTTTGATGAAAGGTATTAAAAGCCTGGACTGACACATTAAAAGGGCTGAAAAAAATCTTACAGCAACAAGGTTGTATCCTAAACCTATTAAATGGAGAAGCATGTGTGCTCAGTGACCTTGGGACTGACTAGACCTACATTTGAGAGTTGACAGGAATGGTTTACAGATGAATGAAATAAGAAGCATGTGTAGTGGGGATACGGTTACATTTGATAGGAGGAATGGAAACAAGAGCCTTAGATTTCATTTAAAACCTCAGTACTGTAAAAAACTCTAAGATGTCTTTTTTTATTATTTTTTATTTTTTATTTTTTATTTAAGTCAGAGTCTTACTGTTGCCCAGGCCGGAGTGCAGTGGCAGGATCTCAGCGCACTGCAACCTCCGCCTTCTGGGTTCAAGCAATTCTCATGCGTCAGCCTACCAAGTAGCTGGGATTACATGTGCGCGCCACCACACTCGGTAATTTTTGTATTTTTAGTAGAGACAGGATTTCACCATGTTGGCCAGACTGGTCTCAAACTCCTGACCTCAGGTGATCCACTTGCCTCGGCCTCCCAAAGTGCTGGGATTACAGGCGTGAGCCACCATGCCCGGCCTTGAATTTGTCTTTCTGTTTGTAGAACTTACAAATGTTGAGGAGCTAGCTACTTTTTTCACTGCCTCGGTTTTTTTTTTTTTTTTTTTAGTCTTTCTTCTTAATTCTACTTTCTTGTTCATATCCTCTCCCCTGTCTCCTTCCTTATACTTCTCATCCCTTTCTTCCCCTTCCCTCTTTTTCCCCTCCTTTCTCCTCTACCCTCACTGGGCCAAGCTACTAGGTGCCTTCCTGAATGCTGAGGATGTTGTGGCCCCCTCTGTAGCCTTACAGGGTTCCTGCTTCTTTCTGACTGAAGCTGCTCACAAGGATTTAGCATTTGTCTTTTGTTTCCTTTGGGAATACATTTATGAAAACAAGCAAGGTGGAGGGGGTGTGGAGTTGGGGAACCTTCAGGCAAGCAGTGCCCAGCAGGAACCTCATTCAGAGATTTGCTGGGCTGGGATGAATGGAATGGGGAACAAGTATGAGTGATAATCACACTTGAGATATTTGGTAAAACTTTTGGTGGGTCATTCATGACAGCTACCCTCTGCCACAGTAATTTTTATTTACTATTTTTATTTAAAAATGTTATTTCTGGGAGAATTGCTAGAGCCCAGGAGTTTGAGTCCACCTGGTAACACAATGAGAGCCCGAGAGCCTGTCATTTTTTTAAAAAAAGTTCTTTTTTGTTAGTCACAGTTATTCCTTTTCTCTGCTTTAAAAAGTATGGAAGATAATTTTTATTACAGTACATTTCATCTGGCGGAAACATTTCAATATTCTATTGTACTATGCAGTAGTTTTATAGAAGTTTTTGCAGAGATTGTTATACCAGAACTGAGATAAGGATATTAATTTTGTATCTTGATACAAATAGTATTTTAAGAAGCAAAACACTTAGTTTTTAAAAATTCAGAGGAATTTTAGGTTTACAGCAAAGCCAAGCAGAAGGTACAGAGATTTCCTATGTAACCCCCAATCCTACACATGCACAGCTTCGTCCATTATCAACATCCCCTACCAGAGTGGTATATTCTTGCTGTTGTATACTTTATGGGTTAGGATAAGTGTATAATGACATCTATTCACCATTATAGAATCACACAGAACAGTTTCACTGTCCAGAAAATCCACTGTGCTCTACCTATTCATCCCTTCTCCCCGCTGCTTCTCCTGACAACCGTTGATCTCTCTGTGTGTGTCTGTGGCTTTTTTTTTTTTTTTTTTGAGATGGGTTCTGGCTGTGTTGCCTAGGTTGGAGAGCAGTGGCATGATCTTGGCTCACTGTAACCTCCACCTCCTGAACTCAAGCGAACTTCCCATTTCAGCCTTCTGAGTAGCTGGGACTATAGGCACACTCCACCATGCTTGGCAAATTTTTGTATTTTTTTTTTGTAGAGATGGGGTTTCTCCATGTTGCTCAGGCTGGTCTTGAACTCCTGAGCTCAAGTGATTGCCCTCCTCAGCCTCCCAAAGTGCTGGGATTACAGGCATGAGCCACCCCATCCGGCCCATTGATCTTTTTACTGTCTCTATAATTTTGCCCTATCCTAAATGTCGTATAGTTGGAATCATACAGATGTAGTCTTTTCAGACTGGCTTCTTTCATTTAGTAAAATGCATTTCAGTTTCCTCATGGCTTGATAGCTCATTTCCTTTTAGTGCTGAATAATGTTCCATTGTGTGGTGGAGGTACCACAGTTTATCTCTTCATCTACTGAAGGACATCTTGGTGCTTTCAAGTTTTGGCAACTATGAATAAAGCTGATATAAACATCCATATGTAGGTTTTTGTATGGACTTAAATTTTCAACTCTTTTGGAGTAAATACCAAGAAGTTCCTTTGCTGGATTATATGGTAAGAGTATGTTTAGTTTTATAGGAAACTGCCAAATGTCTTCCAAAGTGGCTATACCATTGTGCATTTCTACCAGCAATGAATGAGAGTTCCTGTTGCTCCGTATCCTCACCAGCATGTAGTGTTATCGGCATTCTGGAATTTGGCTATTCTAATAGGTGTGTAGAAATAGCTCATTGTTTTAATTTGCATTTCCTTGATGACAGATAATGTAGAGCATCTTTTCATGTGCTTATTTGCCATTTGTATACTTTCTTTGGTGATTTGTCTGTTAAGGTCTTTGGTCCATTTTTGAATTGGGTTGTTTATTTTTGGATTTTAAGAATTTGTTGTATATTTTGTTGTTATTTTTATTTATTTATTTATTTTTTAAGACAGGATCTCATTCTGTTGCCCAGGTTGGAGTGCAGTGGCACAATCACGGCTCACTGAAGCCTTGACTTCCTTTGGCTCAGATGATTCTCCTATCTCAGCCTCCAGAGTAGCTGGCCCTACAGGCATGCACCACCACATGCTGAGATTAGAGGTGTTAGCTACTGCACTGGGCCCTTTGTATATTGTATATCCTTTATCAAATATGTCATTTATTTCCTTTTAGTCTGTGGCTTTTCTTTTGATTCTCTTGACAGCATCACTTGCAATTTAGAAGGAAACAACTATTTTTATTCTGTTTATTTTCTTCTCTAGTCTTTCTTCTTATACTACACTACAGATTTCTGTATCCACCCTCCCCTCCAAGCACATACTGGGCAGTAAGTTCTTCCTTAGCTATTTGAAACAAGAGGGAATAAATATCACATATGACCTCAAAAGGGTAGTAAAAAATTGACAGGCAATAATTATATGTTCTAAGAGATTATATCTAAGAGAAGATATAATTACTGTTGTGGTCCAGAATTATTATATCATTATTTTGAAGAGGAAAAGCTAATTTTAAAATATGTTAATTGCTTTCTTCCAAATAATGTTTAAGCTTTAATATCCCATTTATCATTTAAATACAGCACAGAACTATTTTAATTTTTAAAATTCTTTTTTTTTTGGTCACTTTCAAAGCTGGAAGAGATGACTTTGGCTGTCTTATTTGGAATGGAAACTACCTAATAGTCTTCTCTATGGAACTTGTTTCTGTACTACAGTAGTACTTTAAGAACATGGACAGTTTAGTGCTGGTAGTGGGAATCTTTCTTTAAATAATTTTTTTTTGTATCAAAACTTGTTTCTGGGCTCTAGAAATAAATGTGTTTCTACATTTTTACATTCAGTTTAATGAGGAAAGTTTCCACCGCATATTTCAGAGTGTTAAAAAAAAAACTGTGACAGTCAAAACTTAATTATAATTTTCCCTTTTAATATCACGTGCTGTCTCCCTTTAGTTCCTATTACATTTCTTGTTTTCTTCTCCTTCATTCTTTCCTCTTCTTTTAGACTGCTGTTAACCTTGAATACTAAGCTGCATTGGATAAATAGAATGAGAATATTACGGCTATTTTTTCAGCAAGTAATGAGTTCTAGCTGGTCTTAATTGCTTATGGCATCACGAACAATAAGGAATTTTTCTTCATTAAATCCAGGATTCAATACCTATTTAAAGAACAGAAAGCACTGAATTTTCTTTTTCATGAATTACTTGAGAACACATTTTCTTACCATTTCTTCCTGCTTAGGGCATCTATAGCCAACATTCTTTGTCAGTTTAAACTTTGCTTTTATGATAGTTACTGTAATGTGGTAATGAATCAAAAGCCACCATAGAGGCTTGAGTTTGAGTTACAGTTAAATGATTTCTTCTTCTGTTTTCTTGAGGGTTTTGAACTCATTTCACATCCATTGTCTCCCATTTACACACACACACACACACACACACACACACACACAGCGAGAGAGAGTGAGCAGGAGACTCTTTTTGAGGAACAAATTCTCAATTGATTTGGTTTAAAGTTTACAGCTTAGGCTGGGTGCAGTGGCTTACGCCTGTAATCCCATCACTTTGGGAGGCCAAGGTGGGCAGATCACCTGAAGTCAGGAGTTCGAAACCAGACTGGCCAACACGGCGAAACCCCGTCACTGCTAAAAATACAAAAATTAGTCGGATGCAATGGTGCATACCTGAAGTCCTAGCTGCTAGGGAGGCTGAGGCAGGAGAATCGCTTGAACTCAGGAGGTGGAGGTTGCAGTGAGCCGAAATCGCGTCATTGTGCTCCAGCTTGGGTGACAGAGCAAGACTCTCTCTCTTTCAAAAAAAAAAAAAAAAAGAACAAAAAAAACAGTTTACAGCTTAGCTGTGCAACTCATTTAAATTAAAAAAAAATTATTTCAAAGGTTCTGTGAATTCTTCCACATCCTCAGCCTGTTTACAACCCTTTTGTCTTAGAAGAAATCCTGCCTTTTCCACTATTCCACATGTCCTGCTTCTCCCACTCTTAGTCTTGCCTCAGCTTTAGGACAGTTGCTGCATCTCTGGCTTTTTCTGCAGCCGTGGCCATGGCCAGCATTCTCTTCTAACACTCTGCTATTCCCAAATGTTCCTTGGATTTTCCTGTCCCTGTGCGTTTAAGATGTTATCCTCCTTTCTCAGAACATCCCCTTTTTCTTAGGATTGGCTAACTCGTGCTCCTAATTCAAGACTCAGTTCAACCATCTCTCTCTCTCTAGGGAAGTCTGTACTGTCTCCCAGTCACCCATTTTTGTTGTGTGCCTAACCCTTGTGTGTTTTTATTGTGGTGTTATTCATATTAGTCTCTATTCACTTTCTTGTATTATTCTTCACATTATTTTTTGTTTATATGCCTTCCTATTTTGCTGGACTTTAAGTTACATGAAGGAAATCGCTTTTCACAGCATTTAGGATGGAACTTAGCTGGTACAAAGTAACTTGAAATAAGTGCTTTTTCATTGATAGGATTTGTGAGCTGTTTATGTGACTGTCTCAATTTATTCCAATTGAGACTCAGTGATATTCTGTTTTTTTTAAATTTGACTTTTAAGTTCAGGGGTCCATTTGCAGATTTGTTATGTGGGTAAACTGGTGTCATAGAGGTTTGTTGTACAGATTATTTCATCACCCAGGTATAAGCCTAGTACCCATTAGTTATTTTTTCTGATCCTCTCCCTCCTCTCACTCTCCACCCTCCAACAGGCCCCAGTGTGTGTTGTTCCCCTCTATGTGTCCATGTATTCTCATCATTTAGCTCCCACTTATAAGTGAGAACATGTGGTATTTGGCTTTCTGTTCCTGTGTTAAGTTTCCTAAAGATAATGGCCTCCAGCTCCACCCATGTCCCTACAAAGGACATGATCTCATTTGTTTTTATGATTACATAGTATTCCATGGCATATATGTACCATATTTTCTTTATCCAGTCTACCATAGATGGGCATTTAGGTTGATTCCATGTCTTTGCTACTGTGAATAGTGCTGCAGTGAACATATACGTGCATGTGTCTTTATAATAGAATGATTTATATTCCTTTGGGTATATACCCAGTAATGAAATTGCTGGGTCAAATGGT
This sequence comes from Pongo abelii, assembly GCF_028885655.2. Classification (NCBI taxonomy): domain Eukaryota; kingdom Metazoa; phylum Chordata; class Mammalia; order Primates; family Hominidae; genus Pongo; species Pongo abelii. The sequence goes on from NC_071998.2 coordinate 37,641,375, forward strand.
AATTCTGTTTTTAGTTCTTTCAGGAATCACCACACTGTCTTCTACAATGATTGAACTAATTTACACTCCCACCAACAGTGTATAGGCATTTCATTTTCTCCACAACCTTGCCAGCATCTGTTACTTTTTGATTTTTTAATAATAGCCATTCTGACTGAGATGGTTTCTCACTGTGGTTTTGATTAGTATTTCTCTAATGATCAGTGATGTTGAGCTTTTTTTCATATGATTGTTGGCCACATGTATGTATTCTTTTGAAAAGTGAGATTCAGTGATATTCTGTGGGTTTAACGATGTATGTCATTGTATGTTTATATCATATAGTCAAAAAAGCCTATATATGGCTCTTAATATGGCCTAATATAATGACATGCTTCCATCTGGCAATCGTTAGGTACCTAAAAGTGATGACATATAAATAAAAACCTTTTTATCTCTAATAAATTTAGGTCTACAGAAAAGTTTCATAGTATAGAGTATCCCTGTATACTCCTCGCTCAATTTCCTCTATTGTTAAAAGTCTTTAAGGGTTTTGTAAAGACTTTTGTAAAAACTGATAAACTAATATTGGCACACCATTATTAACTAATTTCCAGACTTTATTCAGATTTATCTAGTTTTTATAGCAGCATGATTTATAGTCCTTTGGGTATATACCCAGTAATGTTTATTGCCGCATTATTCACAATAGCAAAGACTTGGAACCAACCCAAATGTCCAACAATGATAGACTGGATTAAGAAAATGTGGCACATATACACCATGGAATACTATGCAGCCATAAAAAATGATGAGTTCACGTCCTTTGTAGGGACATGGATGAAATTGGAAATCATCATTCTCAGTAAACTATCGCAAGAACAAAAAACCAAACACCGCATATTCTCACTCATAGGTGGGAATTGAACAATGAGAACACATGGACACAGGAAGGGGAACATCACACTTCGGGGACTGTTGTGGGGTGGGGGGAGGGGGGAGGGATAGCATTGGGAGATATACCTAATGCTAGATGACGAGTTGGTGGGTGCAGCGCACCAGCATGGCACATGTATACATATGTAACTTACCTGCACATTGTGCACATGTACCATAAAACCTAAAGTATAATAATAATAATAATAATAATAAAAGAAAAAAAAAGATTTATCTAGTTTTTCTACTAATATCTTTTTTTTGTGTTTCAAGATCTAGCCTAGGATACCACATTGATTGTGTTTAGCAAATATTTGTTTTAAAAGTCTGTAATTTAAAGAGTAATCTAAATTTCTTCTGGTTAATAAGTATTTCCAACTTTTTTTCTATTTAGTGATTTAAAAACACTATTCCTTTTTTACCTTTTATAGGAAGGAAGAATTAACTCATTGTTAATTAATGAAAGCATTAGTTAATTTAAAGAGTATTGCAGGGTCAGCAAAATCAGGATCCAAACCAGGATCCCACATTGCAGTTAGTTGTCATGTTTCTTTAGTCTTTATCTGTGAGAGTTGCTCAGTCTGTCTTTGTCTTTCATGACCTTGATATTTTTGAAAATTTTTGGTCAGGTATTTTGTAGTATGTCCCTTGATTTGGGGTTTGTCTGATGTTTTCTCATGATTAGACTGTGGTTATATTATTGAGAAGGACTCCATACATTCGATAAGCCCTTCTCATTCATTCCATTACCTGAGGGGTACATGGTACATGATGTCAGTATGTATTACTGGTGTTAACCTTGTTCACTTGTTTAAGGTGGTATCTGTTAGGATCCTTCACTATAAAATTTTATTTTATCTTTATGATTACTAAATGTCTTGGGAGAGATACTTTGAGATTGTGTGATATCTTGTTTGTGCTTAAAATTTTGCCCACTTATTTTTGTTTCCATTCTTGCATTTTGCCTGGAGCAGTTACCACTGTAGTGTTCTAATGGTGTTTTTCTGTTTCTCTTATTTTCTTCTGCATTTGTTAATTATAATTCTTCTGTAAGGAAAAGTTGCCTTTTTTTGTTTGTTTGTTTGTTTTGAGACAGAGTTTTTGCTCTGTTGCCTGGGTTGGAGTGCAATGGTGCGATCTTGGCTCACTGCAACCTCTGCCTCCTGGGTTAAAGCAATTTTCCTGCCTCAGCATCCTGAGTAGCTGGGATTACAGGCGTGTGCCACCATGCCCGGCTAATTTTTTATTTTTAGTAGATACGAGGTTTCACCATGTTGGCCAGGCTGGTTGCGAACTCCTGACCTCAGGTGATCCACCTGCCTCTGCCTCCACCTCCCAAAGTGCTAGGATTATAGGCATGAGCCACAGCGCTCAGCCTACCATTCATTCATTCATTCATAGCACTATGCTTCATGAATATTTATTCTTTTGGTTATACTATTATTGCTCATTTTATTGTTTAAATTACCCCAACTTTGGCCAGTGTAATTTCTTGTGAGTTGCCTTCTATGCCTTCTGACAAGTCTTCATCTCTTTTGCCATCTGCTTCTCTATTTTGTTTTATTTGATTTCTGGCTTTTTTTTTTTTTTTTTTTTTCCTGAGACAGAGTTTTGCTCTTGTCTCCCAGGCTGCAATGCAGTGGCAGGATCTTGGCTTCACTGCAATCTCCGTCTCCCAGGTTCAAGCAATTCTTCTGCCTCAGCTTCCCGAGTAACTGGTATTACAGGCACCATACCAGCACACCCAGCTCATTTTGTATTTTTAGTAGAGATGAGGTTTCACCATGTTGGCCAGGTTGGTATCAAACTCCTGACCTTAAGTGATCCGTCTGCCTCAGCCTCCCAAAGTGCTGGGATAATAGGCGTGAGCCACAGCGCCTGGCCCTGCTTCTTTATTTTCTGACCCCACAGGATGATCTAGGCACACCTTGTATTTTCACTGCCCTTATCTTAGGTTCAACCAATTTTCTTTTTTTTCAGACGGAGTCTCACTCTGTCACTAGGCTGACCCTAAAGAACCTTGGTTCCTTTTATTGGGGGATTGTATTTAGAAACCTCAATCTGGGTGCCATTTGTGTTCATTGTTACTGGGATGCCACTCCTTCTGGTCCCTCTCAGTGGATAGAGCTATGAGATTTGTGTTGTTCTTTTTTGATGATGGTTTTGTAGCCCTCTACAGTAGGTAGAAACTGTTGGCCAATACTTTGTAAAAATCTCAATATAGCTTTTCCTTTTCTGTTTTTCTGAGGAAATTTTCCAAAATTCCTATGACATTATAATACCCAGTAAATATTATATAATACTAGGCTAAGAGCTCCTTGAAGTCTGAAACAACCTATACTAGCACCTGGACAGTAAATCAATGCTTATTGAACAAAATGGAATTAGACTATTTTTAAAAAATACAAAAACTGGGTAAGTATATTATTTCCTATAGCTGATCAATAAAGTAAAACATTTATCCTTAAACTGCATAGCAGTTTCCAGCATATTACTAAAAATTTCTAGCATATTACTGAAAATTGAGTAGATGCTTAAAATGCATGAGTTGGATTTATTATAATACATTTTAAATTATCTTATCCTATTGTAAAAATAATATACCTTCTAGGGACAGATTTTACCTTTTAGCCTGCCCATTGAACTTACTGAAAATATATTTGGAAACAGAGTTGAGGTAAAATGTGTTACCAATTTAACATTCCCATATAATCTTTCTACATTGTTGTAACTACTTGTTAGGAGAGGCTCAGATTCTTTTTTGGTTCAAGAGTATCTGGAAATGATTCTGTACACTCCATAGATGATAGAGCATTCTAATAAGCTTTGATATAAAAAAGAAATAGATGTTTCTGCTCAACATTGCAAATAAACTTTTATAGTATTATGTGCCTTTGGCATGACAGTTATTTAATACAATAGCATCAATAGCATTCCTGAGACATATAAAATGAGGAATAACAAGGGGGACCTGACAGATAATGAAAGTTTTGGAGTTAAGTCAAGAAATGAGAGTAGTAAGACTGTAGAAGCTCTAGCTCTGTGATTAACTGTAATTTAAAGTATTTCAGTGTGTATACATGTAGAGTGTTGTGCTTTTCTACATATTTTTGTGAGGCTGCCTATCAAATTGGAGTGTGATTAAAAAAAAAAGTCACAATATCGTTTGTGCTGGTTGTGACCAGAGAGCCATTTAGTGTAAACATTTGTTTCCAAGCTTACGTGATGAGGATACTTTCTCCTCCTTCATGTGGGTCACAGGTGGGATTGGTGGGTCCTTAGCGGAGTCAGGAGATATCTGAGGCAGTGCTGGTGTTCATAGTCACAGACTCCTGGAGCTGGGTCTGGGGTTTATGGCTGACATCTAGATATCTCTTACTTAACTGGCTTTGCTTCTGTTTCTTATTTTTTTGTCATTATGTGTTATGCTCCCATGGCACACAATATAACATATCTAGTAACATTGCTTGTGAGTCTTTTTCTTGTGTAAAAGCAAATAGATGTTGCTCTGGTACAGAATATATATTGACTCAATTTTCTTCAGACATACTCCCCAGCCACAGAGTCTTACATCAGGGGGTCTGTGCTTGAGCTTTGGGGGAGGCCACAACCTGATCCAGATGAGGTCAATGGGGAGATCCTCAAAAGAGGCTGCTGCCTGTTATGACTCTGGCTGATGGCAACCATAGTAGAGGTGGCCGCTTACTATGGTTGCCATATGGGACCCCAGGAGCTTGTCAGATAAACATCCAAAGAAAGAAAAATAATTACTTAGCTGCGTAGCCATTCTAAAATATTTTGCCAAAAAGAAAAAAAAAACAAAAACAAAAACAAAACAAAATGGTGAGTATGGGGAGAAAAAGGTACTAATGATCTCACAGTCTCTGGCCATCCCAAGAAAAGGCTGCTGCCTAGAGATACCTTCTTCCTCCCCCATTTTCTCTTATCAGTCAGATATAGGAACTAAAAAGGGTGTTGGCTTCAAGCCCAAGAGGGAAAGAAAAGGAACTTTAAACCCTATAGTCCCTACTCACCAGGTCCCGCAAGTATGCCAGTCCTAGATTACTTAAAATTTCAAAACAAACTCGGCCAAACTTCAGGCAGGCGCCTCAGCACTGAATGCCCTGGCCTACAAATAGTGACATCGTTACATTTATTATAAACAATTGGACCATTGCCTAAAAATTGTTCCTTGAGGCCTGGCGCAGTGACTCACGCCTGTAATCCCAGAACTTTGGGAGACCAAAGCAGGTGGCTCACGAGGTCAGGAGTTCAAGACCAGCCTGGCCAACATAGTGAAACCCCGTCTCTGCTAGAAATACAAAAAATTAGCTGGGCGTGGTGGCGGGCACTTGTAATCCCAGCTACTAGGGAGGCTGAGGCAGGAGAATTGCCTGAATCCGGGAGGCAGAGGTTGCGGTGAGCTGAGATCACGCCATTGCACTCCAGCCCGGGCAACAGTGCAAGACTCCATCTCAAAAAAAAAAAAAAAAAAAAAAAAAAATTGTTCCTTCAAGGTAAGAAACACTGAGAATCTCCTGCCTTGAAGACATTACTGGTGGTAACCAGGAAACACATTTCACTTCCTAGAACACAATACTGGTGTCTTGGAAGATGCTTTCAGTAGAACTTTCATGTCCCTGACAGGTGTTAGGTAATGATTTAATTGAGAGGCATAATGATTTCCTCAAACGACTCCTTTTCAAATCCCAGCCCAACAAATAAAGCCCTAACAGTTTCTATCTTGCCCTAGGTCATATCTTTATACATTTGTGATCTTGCTGCCATCCCATAAGGGCTGGCAGCTAGATCAAGGGCACATTGTTTCCTGGGACCTATTAAAAATAGATTGCCCCATGGGCCAGGCAGTTTCTCGTTTGATATGGGGGACCTATTTGAGCTTAAATCTCCACCACCAAAAAATAAAAATAAAAAAAAAATCAAAACCCCTATATGGTGCAGCTACATATCATTTTGTTGAATATTAGTCTCATTACTACTGGTTTGGGTGTTTAATGGTTTACAGTCCAGAGGCCTTCATCAACTTGAGTGGGCAGTCACTTAAAAAGCCATACCCCAGTCTCACATCCCAGATGATATCACCCAACCCAGGACCTCTCCATTGGAGATGACTTTGCCCCTCTGATTACTTCCTCTGGGACACTAAAACCTCCACTCAGCAGGACACAGGACATTTTTTGGTTTTCTTCCTGAACCCACTGTCTCCTTAGCCCTTGATCCTGGTATCCTCCTTGTTCTCCACTCAAATGTACACCCCTACACTTCCATACTGAAAGGAAAATCTGGAATGAGTTACTACAATTAATGGAGACTGTTGCTTTCCTCAGGAGACACCTGCCTCATATCAGTCAACCCCTTACTCCCTAGGGGAGCGGACCACCTACCCACTGGTGTCTTTTCCTACTACCCCTTCCAACTTTCCATCAGAATCTCCTGCCTTGTGCCTCTGACTATGACCACCAAATCCACTTTCTCCTTACAGTCAGCGCATCCACCCCTCAGACTTACACTTATCTGACATTTAAAAACTGGTGCCCAGGCACCAAGATGTGAATTACAGTGAATTCTTATAATTTTATTTTGCTTCAGCATCTATTCTGAGTCTAGGTGTAACTTGTTTCACACAGAAGCAGGGCTCAGTCATCCTTGACACACTATCCACTCCCTGCCTCCTCCCGGTTCCTCAGTGTGGTCGAGCCAGATATCTGCCGCGTACAACCACCTCCCTCATGGACATACAGATACAGCCTACTTGACTGACCCCCCATACCCTGCATGGACTGCTGCAGATATGCCACAGTAGCCACTCTCATTCACAGTGTGACTCCACAGAACTTTTGCCTGCTTGCTCTAAACCCACCAACTAGAACTTCCCACAGGAAACCTGCTTGGTTGGTTCCCTGGACCCCAATAAAGGCCTTGGCCCATAGCTAATTTCTCTCTGGCTCCCCATCTGCTGGTTGAGTGCATTTCCCTGCCATCTTGTCTTTTGCCTGCATTGGTACTCCTGTTCTCTCACCGATTTGTCATACGTTGCTTCTGGTATTTCACGTGTTTGTGTTGTGTTTCCTCCTCCGTGTCTCATTGGACTGACAGACCCAGATCTAATTTTCCTCTTAGTCAGAGCTCTCCCAGAGAGTGGCTATCTTGGGAGGAATAAACTGGACACAGGTCAGACAAGAGCCACAAGGGTGCCTGCCAGTATAAACCAGTTTCCTGTGAGAGGGACACCTGGTCACAGGTCAGACACTAGGCATTAGGCTATCTGCCAGGATGAAGAAGGATCTCATGAAAGGTACATTGTAAATATCTATGACTATATTTCCTAGAGCCCTATCAGGGCAAGACTAGAATTTATGGCTACTCTCCAGAGAGATACCCCCAAAACCAAATCGGAGAGAAATATAACAGAGCCTCACTTACAGTTCTTAATATGGTATCTTATGTGTAGTGGATGTTTGATCATTTGTATTGAATTGTCCTATACAGTGGAGTATGTATGTATTATTTACTTAGTCACTTTATAGCTTGTGTTGCAAAATGGCCAATGCCATAAACAGGAGTTCTAAGCAAAAGACAGGCTCTGCAAACTGCATGCTTAGTGTGGGGATGCGTTTGGTCATGTACTGTGCTTTGTGGCAGTATAGTTAGAAGCAGTTGTGGTGATGGTCATAGCTATTTTAGTAACTTAAGTTACTAACTTCTTGGAACAAAGTTTCTTGAAAATAAAGTCAGCTGCATTAAAAAACCAAAAAACAATAAATGAACTTTGCTTAATGACATAACATGGCATGCTATTGAAACAGCATTGTTAACTATTAAACTTACGGAGTGTATAGGATTAAAACACTTGTACTCATAGATGCTGTTTATAATGTATAGTTAGGGGCAATGGTTCTGCAACAATAGCCATTATCAGAATCAGAACAAGCTGGACTCTTCCCCCAAAGTTTCTGATTCATTAAATTTGGGGTGGGGCCTGAGAATTTGCACTTCCAAAGGTTCCCAGGTGATGCTAATAGTTCTGGAGTCACAGTTCGAGAGCCACTGTTTTAATGTTAGGAGAACATAGCAACCTATCAAAGTGGGCAGGCATCTGATATTGCTGATTCATGGTGGCATGCTGTTGCTGTATTAAACATCTAAGAAAAATCTATTGTGGAGTGAAAATATGATTGCTAATGGAATTTCAGATCAGGAGCCAGATAGGGTGACATCTGTTGTTCCACAGTCCCTAAAACAGCACCATTGCAGCCTTTCTTGGAGGCAGATCAAGAATGAGTATTTTAGCTTAGTATGTATTAAAGGAATACTTTTGAAAGCTTGCTCTTGAAGTGCTAGGTTAAGTGCATAAAGAGGTCTGTGTCTCATCTTCAGCTCAGACTTGGGGGCTTTTTTCTTTTTATTCCTCCAGCAAGGTCAACTAGGCTTTATACCTCTCCTACTCAGGGATGGGCTTCTTCTATTTTAGAACTCTGTACTGGTAATGCAATTCTGAGGCTGCTCTCTGCTCCACAGAAAAGAGTGCTGTGATAGATTATTAATGTCTGCTGTGGCTCCTGTTGCCCTTCTCTGCCTTCAGTGTGAGCACTTATAGGTGTTCCTCTTCTAAACTTTACTTGCTGAAGAGGAAGGAGAGGCAGAGGGGTGTGTGTGTGTGTGTGTGTGTGTGTGTGTGTGTGTGTGTGTGTGTGTGTGTGTGTGTGTGTGCGCACGCGCGCACGTATGTATGTATGTATGTATGTGTATCTGTGATGTCTGTGTATCTGTATGTGATGCATTTAAAAAAAAATCTTGTATATTTTCTTAGGGACTATGTTGTGAGGCTGGAGTACAGTGGCTATTCATAGGCTCTGTCATAGGCCATGAAATCCTGGGCTCTAGCTGTCCTCCTGCCTCAGCCTCCCAATGTATGTAATACATTTAATGATGCTTCATAGCATAACACCTTTTCTACCATCTTATAATGTAATTCCCTGTTGCTTTTACTTCTGGTAATAGTCTGAGAGAAGGAATTGTGCTATAAAGATTCCAGCTTGTAACTCATTGTGTTATACTTAAAATTTCTTGGTAGATTACTTTTTTTGTGTTTGAAAAAAAGGTATTGCAATTGCAATTTTTTATTATTTGCATATGTTTGTATTTGCATATATTCTTTCCAATACTGGGTCTGATCAGTTTCATTTGTTCTTAATTATTTATATTTTTCTTGAAGTTTTTTTTAAATTACGAAAGTAATACGTTTAAGTTTTATAACTCAGTCACCCCAGAAATTAATAAGCATCCTTCCATATGAACATGCACACACACATACACCACCACTCTAGTATTAGGCTCTAATAGACATGTTTAAAATGTTTTAATTTGTTTTAAATTTTATAATATTAAATAATAACAGTCACATGATTATTCTCTGACTTTAATTTTTCACTTAAACATATCTTGGACTTATTTTGAGGTTAATAGATGCAGATATATAATTCATTATTTTTAATGGCTGCATAATATTCTATAGAGAGAACCAAATGTGATTTATTTAGCCTTTCTGGTATTGATGGCAACCACATTTCCAGTTTTTGTTCTTCTAAGCAGTAATGGCAAAGCATTCTTGAGTATATATCTTTAAATGCTGGTGCTTTAGTTCAGTTGAATAAACACTGAAAGTGGCATTCCTAGACTAAAAGATGTATAATTTAAAAAATTTAAATAATAACATTTTACCAAATACTTTCTGGAAGATTGTAGAAACTTTCAAACCCCTCTCCCAAGTAGTATATGAAAATGTACATTTCCTTATAGTACTACCAACTCTGAATATTAACAATCACCAAGTTTTTGCAAAATGGATCTTTTTTTTTTTTTTTCTGAGATGGAGTCTTGATCTGTTGCCCAGGCTGGAGTGCAGTCACGAGATCTCGGCTCACTGCAACCTCTGCCTCCTGGGTTCAAGCAATTCTCCTGCCTCAGCCTCCTGAGTAGCTGGGATTAGAGGTGCATGCCACCACACCTGGCTAATTTTGTGTATTTTTAGTAGAGATGAGGTTTCACCATGTTGGTCAGACTGCTCTTGAACTCCTGACCTCGTGATCTGCCCACCTTGGCCTCCCAAAGTGCTGGGATTACAGGCGTGAGCCACCGCACCTGGCGGCAAAATTGATCTTTTATTTGCGTATCTCTGCCAACCAGTAAAGTTGAGTACCTTTTCACATATTTTAAATTTATTCACATTTCTCCTGTTCATTGCTCATTTTTTCCTTCTTGGATTCTTTTTGCTTATCAAATTGTTGGAATTCTTTAAAGACATTAACCCTTTTTCAGATGTGTTAAAATATTTTCTTCTAGTTTATCATTTGATAGTGGTAGTGCCTTGCTCTTTCACCAAGCAGAAATATTAAATATTTATCTAATATAGCTTGTCAGTCTTTCCTTCATGTTTTTAAAAATAGAATTTTAGGGTTTGTAAAACATTTTCACATTTGATTCACATAATTCAGCTAAGATAATGTTGATATTCTCATCTTTATGAAGAACCTGAGCTTCCAGGAAGCCAACTGGCCTGCCTAAGTTTGTAAGTGGTGGATATCAGATGTAAAAAAAAAAAAAAAAAAAAAAAGGTACCCTGATCATTATACTGTGCTCTGATTGACAGTTCTTGTACAATTAAACTTACTTAATCATTTGGCAGGATATAAAACAAAAATATGTGGTAGTAATGGAATATAATCTGTTTTCAAGGCTACATGTAAGACAAAGTTCAGGTTACATTTTGTTTGTTAGTGAAAGATGCAGTGCCATGTACATTACAGCAATGACTTGAACTGTGCTATTAATACAGTCTTGTCATGGTGGCTTATTTGTAACATGGTATCATACAGTATTTCAATATTTATGCTTAAACAAAAGCCAAAACCTCAAGTGTTGTAGATATTAATGCTTAGGAGAAAGACCAAGGTAGAAGAGAAACACATCTTCAACAAATTCAAAAGAGCCACCTCTTATTCAACACCTGGGTGTTTCAATGACTTAAAGCCACTACAAGCACAACTAAAGAGTGAGATCCATTTTTATTGAGAGACAAAGAATTATAAAAGTATAATAATAATAAAATAAATTAATTAATTAAAAAAAAAAGAAACAGTGAAAGCTTTTCCGCCACTACATTTCAGCTGAACTTTGAACAGAGTAAATATGCCTTTCAGCACATATTTTAATGAGTATACTGTCCATGGTGAACATACTTAAAAAAAAGGAATCCACCATAAAACAAAAAGATTGCCATCTTTGGTAGACTTCAGTGATTTGTGCTACCAGATGTTCTAGGTACCCAGTCTGGACTCTGAATGGAGAGAGTTTGAAGAACCCAGTCAGAACTGGAGTTCATTAGATCTTCATGGAATGTAAACTGTTGTGGGCATTGTACATACATCATATAAAATATGAAGCCTAGGACAATAGATACCTCTCTTGCATGAAAAGAACAGAGACCTTGTGCTTCTGATTCCCACTGATGTACATTGACCTGTAATTCCTTGTCATGTCTTCACCACCCCTTTCCAAACACACAATCACCAGACTTTAAAAATGAAATTATTTAAAATGAAATCTTATATCATATTCTTTTGGTTTTGAGTTCCTTGAGGATGTAGAGATGACAGCCATATGAATTAGTGATACCACAAAATAGAAATGTTTTTCAGTATTATAAAATGGAGATGCTTAGCCATATTTTGTTTTTGCTGGACCTATGGGGTTTATAGATACTTATTTTATACTTCCATTAGTGAACATGTCAAATCCTTTTAGCCATTTGGGTTTAAAACTTTTTTTTTTTGAATTTATTACTTTTTGTTCTGTTTAGTTTCTTTAATTTACGAGGCTAGTCTACTTGAACTGTATGAAGTCTGACTTTGTAAAGCAGTAGTTTGTTCTTATCTGTCTAATCCTTTCTTGTGCCTGAATTTTTAATCTTTTGTCTTCTTCATTCTTTACCTCTAAGATTTACTTTCAGTTCCTCCCTACAGTTATGACTGGGGTTTTGTTGACTAGAATTTCTTCTGCTTTAGGTCTCTAGATCCTGGGATGATAGTGTTGGCACTGCGGTAGTGTCCTCTCCTATCTCTTTCTACCATCTGTAAACACTTTCATTCTCCTTTTAGTGGATGGGCCTCCTGAGGATACATGATGCAGAGTGTTTGTGAAAGGAAACTGATAGGACTGAAGACATTTTTCTTTATAAACGGGGAAGGGCGGAATGTGGGGTGAGAGGTAAGGGAATGGATCTTTTGTCATCCTTACTTGTTTCAAGTGTTTTGTGGGTTTTTCATTTACCTGCAGTTTTGTGAGGCCATAAATAAGAACATTATGATGGGAAAGTTGCAGTATTTTAAATTTAGAGCAGTTTCAAAATCTGTGATTCTGGTTAGTAGGAGACAGATGCTAAACTATTTTATTGTGATGCATTGAAATAGAACCTCTCCTTTTGGATTAAGCAGCAGGGAATATACATTTGAATATCTTAATGTTATTGAATTAATTTCCAGATTTATTATGGCTACCTCTCCCCTCATGTAAACTGCTTTTATTCTTTTTTAAACAAATGTGTTATATTTTGATGCCTAATCATGATTTTAGCATACTTTATTTGGATTGATATAGATTCTTATTGTGAAGAGTACTTTTCCTTTTCCTTTTATTCTATTATGATTTTAACATTAAAATGTTGAGCCAATTGATTTATCTATTTTTCTGGGCTTGAGATTTGGTTTTTTTTTCCATTTTGGGAATAGACTACATGACATTTTGTGATTGGTTAATTTTCTTCTAATATTGCTGCTCTATCTTTGAGGAAGTTAATAAGCAAATTCTTACATGCATGGGCAGGAGGAAATTGGGTAATCTTGAGAAATCATCTGCTGGCTTTGAACATGAGATTAATTTTGGTTTTGATTACTTTGTTAGACCAAAGGTTTGGGAGGAAAGGAGGAAACCTATAAGGGTCTCTTTTTTAAAGGCAAGTTTTAATAAATGTTATATAAACTAGGACCTTTTTGTGAATATGTTTTTGTAGGGTTAACATTCTCATTTTAAAAAAATGAAGGAAGTTTTGAGCCTAGGCCGTGGTCAACTTGGGGGAGGCAATTTTAGGCTTTAGAAATATTTCCTTAGCTCTTCCCCAGACACTGATTTTCTTTTGGTCCCTTGTAAGTAAGAAGTAGATTGCCGAAAGATGCTCAACTAACAGATTATATGAATTTGTAGATTGTTTGTAAGCTTCAAAACTTAAGAGGCAGATATCGGTGGAACTTGATCTGGATTCAGCTAGTCCCCTTTCCCTTCTTTTAAAGGTCAATTAACTGCTAAAGTGATGTTTTAAGAAACAGTTCTCTTTCAAATGTAGACACCGTCTTGAAAATTTACTACTCGCTTTCGCATTAAGCCAGGGCCTACTTGTTAAAGGTTTTAGGGGGTGCCTTGCACTCTTCATACTGCCAGTTGAATAGTAAGTGTTGATTTGGAACAAAGATAATTAATTTTACATGTTTGAGAAAGATTCGTTTTTAAGTGATACCCACCCCCTACTTAAATAGCGAGTGATTAACTACTACTTTAATTTTCAATTAATCAAATTAGGTTTCTACTGGTAGATTTTGATTACATGCAGTTCTAACAGCTTCCAGATACACTTCTCTTTCCCATATGCTTACCATATGCTGACTAAAATCAATGTAGAATAAATTAGTGTAAAAGTAAGAACACTAAGTTCTTTTGTAGAGTTCATCTTGAATGACAAGACAGCTCAGAATCATTTTAGCTATGAGGCACCTTTTGAAAAGTGATATGGAAAAATAACCTATTTATGTGTGCCAAGGTCTGTTTTCATAAATGTAAATTTGAAAGTTCATTAAAATTTTGGCATGTGATTTGGAATGCATAATAACTGGAAATGAGTCAAAGCCAGAAATCTGTATCCTTATACTAACAGCATGTTTCACTGAAGACTGGCTTTGTATAGTTCTTTAATATTTAAAAGGTTAAAAAAAAAAGCATTTACTTGATGGTTATGGCTCTGGAATTGTATTCAGGATGGAGAGGCTGCAGAGGCAAGGGAGAGCCAGCAGTCTAACCAGTGGCCCCAGGAAGCTCATCAGCCAGTTCTCTTGAAAAAGCAGGGGCCGGGCATGGTGGCTCACACCTGTAATCCCAGCACTTTGGGAGGCTGAGGTGGGCGGATTGCCTGAGCTCAGAAGTTCAAGACCAGCCTGGCCAACATGGAGAAACCTTGTCTCAAACTAGCTGGGCATGGTGGTGTGCACCTGTAATCCCAACTACTTGGGGGACTGAGGCAGGAGAATTGCTTGAACCTGGGAGGCAGAGGTTGCAGTGAGCCGAAATCGTGCCACTGCACTGGAGACTACATCTCAAAAAAAAAAAAAAAAAGGGAGAGAGAGAGAGAAAGAAAGAGCAGGGCTGGTGACTTTTGAACAGTGACTACTGTCAGTGACCAACTATCCTTTGTTTTTCAGAGATAGCAAGACAGAAATGCATGTTTTCTGTACCATCTTTGGGAATGTAAAGTTGGACCATGAAGGACATTTTAGCTCATGTAACAACGGCTGAAAAATGGCTGAGCTGGGATCACACTTAGGGGGTATCTAAAGCCAGTGTTCTAAAGTATGAACAGTTAATGCTTGGATATATTCTAATGTTACATGCCTGGCCTACTGCTTACCTGTAACATAAGCCTTCCAAGGTGACGCAATACAGGCAAAGAGGAAGAGGAAAAACCTACCAACTGTTGGTGTAATCAAGCCCACTTCTTTGTAACAAGACAAATGTGTGTCACGATAGTCCTTTCAGACATCTTCAAGTGAGGCCTAGGAAACAGTGCCATAAGCCAAGGTAAGGATGAATGAGGAATTGCTGAAATAGAAGAGTTTTTATTTTAGAACTTATAGGCTAACCTCTTCGAATTCTTATCCTCTGCCCACTTGTTATTTTTGCTGTTATATATGTGTACTTTGTACAGATTCCATTTTTATTCTGTTATTCATTTTTATGACTTTGTTTTTAAAGTTTTTTGTTCTCTGACATCTCAGGCACTCTGGTTTCTACATTCCAATTTTGTTGGAGGAAAAAAAAAGTTTATAATTTAGCAAATAAGGTGATCACCATTGATGAAAAGTCTTACTACTTAAGTTTGTGATTATGTGTTTAGGTCATATTCTGTCACTTAGTATGCCATTTATGGATGATGTTTTAAAATTAACCAAGCTTCTTGCAGAAAGTGAGTTTAAAATCACTGTCGTCTTGGTGTATTTCCTCTCTTAGCTTTTGATCTATTTGACTTTGACACACGCATCTCACCAACTTCTGCAGATTCTCATTTTGACGGGATGCTTTGATTACCACCAACACCTCACCAACAACCACCCCCTGTTCTGGTTCAAGCCATCAGTCACTAAATTGGATGTTCTTGCATCTGTTTTGTTCACTTTATGTCTTTTGACTTATTATGAGCCCTTCTTTCTTTTCACCTGAACTTAGTAATTTTTGCTACTTTTGGGCTCCTTTCCCTCAAACCATTTTTCTCATTGTGGACAAATACCTTTCTGAAAACATGGGTCTCATCAAGTTTTTCTACTTAAAAAAATTAATTTTTTAAATTGAAAAATAAAAATTATACGTATTTATAGTGTATAACACGATGTGGAAATCTGTATACATTGTGAAATGGCTAAATTGAGCTAATTAACATATGCATTATCTCAGATACTTATCATGTTTTGTGGTGAGAAGACTTAAAATCCCCTTAATGTTTTTCAAAATAAAATACATTGTTAAGAACTGTAGTCACCATATTGTACAATAAATCTCTTGAACTTATTCCTCTTATCAAGTGAAACTTTATATCCTTTGAACAACATCTCCCCAACTCTCCACCTGCCCCCACCCACCACCATTCTACTCTTTGATTCAATGAGTTTAGCTTTTTTAGATTACACATACACATAAAATCATGTGATTATTTGCCTTTCTGTGTCTGGCCTATTTCTCTTAACATAATGTCTTCCAGGTTCATTCATGTTGTTGAAAATGACAGGATTTCCTTCTTTTTTAAAGACTGAATAGTATTCAGCCTTTAATATAATTATATATGTACACACATACACACACACGATTCCATTGGGGATATATATTTCACATTTTCTTTGTCCATTCTTCTCTTCATGGACACTTAGGTTGATTCCATATCTTGACTATTGTAACTAGTACTGCAGTGAAAATGGAAGTACAGATATCTCTTTGAAATACTGGTTTTGTTTCCTTTGGATGTATACACAGTTTTGGAATTGCTAGGTCAATAATTTAATTTTTGAGGAACCTTAAAATTTTCCATAATGGCTATACTAGTTTTCATTCCCACCAACAGTATACAGTGGATCCTTTTTCTCTGCTCTCTATGTCCTTGCAAAAATTTATCTTCATCTTTTCGATAATAGCCATTCTAGCACATGTGAGGAGATACCTCATTGTGGTATTAATTTGCATGTCTCTGATGATTAGTAATGTTGGGCATTTTTTCATATACCTGTTGCCTATTTGTATGTCGTCTTTTGAGAAATGTCTTTTCAAGTCCTTCACCCATTTTAAAATCAGGTTATTTATTTTCTTGCTATTGAGTTGTTTGAGTTCCTCATATATTTTGGATATTAGTCTTTTATCAGATGCATAGTTTGCATATATTTTTTTCCAGGCTGTAGGCTGTCTTTCAGTCTGTTGATTGTTTTCTTTCCTGTGCAGAGCTCTTTAGTTTGATGTAAACCCAGTTGTCTATTTTTTTGTTTTTGTTTTTGGTTGCTTGTGCTTTTGGGGTCATATCCAAAGAATCATCACCCAGAATAATGTCATGGAGAGTTTCCGCTATGTTTTCTTCTAGTAGTTTTATGGTTTCAAGGTTTACATTTGAATCTTTAGTCCATTTTGAGTTGATTTTTATATTTAGTATGAAGTAAGGGTCGAATTTCATTCTTATGTGTGTGAGTGTCCAGTTTTCCTAACACCATTTAATGAAGAGGCTGTGCTTTCCCCATTGTGCATTCTTGGCACCTTTGTTGAAAATCAATTGACTGTATATGTGTAGATTTATTTCTGGGCCCTCTATTCCGTTCCATTGATCTATGTATCTCTTTTTATACCAGTATGGATTACTATAGCTTGGTAGTATATTTTGAAGTTAGATAGTGTGATGCCTCTAGCTTTGTTCTTTTTGCTGGAGATTACTTCAGATATTTGGGGTCTTTTGTGGTTCCATACAAATTTTAGGATTGTTTTTTCTATTTCTGTGAAAAATGTCATTGGAATTTTGATTGGGGAATCTGTAGATCACTTTGGGTAGTGTGGACATTTTAACACTATTAATTTCTCCATTTGTGAACACAGTATGTCTTTCCACTTATTCGTGTTGTCTTCAGTTTTTTTCATCAATCTTTTACAGTTTCTGGTGTACAGGTCTTTCAACTTCTTGGTTTAAATTTTTTCCTAAGCATTCTATTCTTTTTGGTTGCTATAGTGAATGGATTGTTTTCTTAATTTCTCTTTCAGATAGCTCATTGTTAGCATATAGAGATGCTACTGGTTTTTGAAAAATGTTTATTTTGTTTCCTGCAGCTTCACTGAATTCATTTATTAGTTCTAACAGTTTTTTGATGGAGATGTTAGAGTTGTTTGTGTACAGTCATTCCTCAGTATCTGCAGGGGATTGGTTCCAGGACCTCCTGTGGATACCCAAACCCATGGATTCTGAAATCTCTGATATAAAATGGCATAGTATTTGCATATAACCTATGTACATTCTCCTGTATACTATAAATTATCTCTAGATTACTTATAATAACTAATACATTGTAAATGTTATATAAATAGTTGGTATACTGTATTGCTTAGGGAATAATGATAATAAAAAAGTTTGTACATGTTCAGTACAGATGTAATTTTTTCTCCTAATATTTCAATCTGTGGTTGGTTGAATCCACAGATGTGGAACCCATGGATATAGACCAGCAACTGTATAAGATCACGTTGTCTGCAAGTTTTTTCACCTCTTAAAAATATTTGGTGGCTAGCTATTACCTATAGAATTCAGCTCCTTACAGTGCTATGTAAGGAACATCACAGGCTGGCATTTGCCTACCTTGTTAGTCTGATGATCAGACACAAATGTGGCTCTGTGGCTGGTCATGAGGCTAACAAGGTAGGCACCTGGAACCACAGTTCAAGTCAGGTTCATTTGTGGTGCCCTGTCAAGCCAGGCATTCTGTATACTCTGGAATTTTTGCTTACATTTTAACTTTGTCAACAATCAGTACTCTTCGTTTTATTATTGTCAAATATTTAGCTACTTTTCCTTAAAAGGTAGTCCCCCCCCCCTTTTTTTTTGAGATGGAGTTTCGCTCTTTTTGCCCAGGCTGGAGTGCAATGGCACCATATCGGCTCACTGCAACCTCCGCCTCCCATGTTCAAGTGAATCTCCTGCCTTAGCTTCCCCAGTAGCTGGGATTACAGGTGTGTGTCACCACCCCCAGCTAATTTTTGTATTTTTAGTAGAGATGGGGTTTCACCATATTGGCCAGGCTAGTCTCGAGCTCCTAATCTCAGGTGATCTGCCTGCTTTGGTCTCTCAAAATGCTGGGATTACAGGTGTGAGCCACCTCGCCTGGCCTCTTGGGTGTGGTTTTAACTGAGTCTCCTAGGTCTTAATGAGGGCTCCTTTGGATATTGTAAGTAATAATCATGATTGTTGGTAAATTTGTCTTCATAGTTAGATGCCTTAACTATGTGAGGGGAAGGAAACTGTCTTATTTGCCTTCATGACCTCACACATAGCAGAAGGCCTGGTATGTATTCAGTGTTCCATCAGTATTTATTGTGTGGAATTTATTTTCGATTACATTTTATGGAGAATGAGAGAATCTTAAAGTAAATGAGGTGTCATAGAAATGGTATATTTGAATAAAGATTTGTGACATCATGATTTATGGAAGTAGAAAGGGAAATATAATAATTCCTAGGCATTTTAACTAGTGAATGGATACCATGAACCATAATTGGTAAATTATCCAAAAATCAATCATATATAGCTAAGGAAAGTGGTGCGCATGTGTGTGCATATGTGTGTGTATCTGTGTGTTTTATAATGGGAAATTCACTTTAAACTAATGAAAGAATGATTTGAAACTCTGAATTATAGACAATTCTTAATAATTATTGGGAGGGCTAGAGTGTAACCCAGGTTTCTGGGCATTGAACTTAAAGAAGACATTGAACTGGAGGGAGTTGAAAATGATGCAGCTGTGCATCAAGAGATTGCTATTAGTTTCTCTATATGACCTGTGGTAAGTAACTGTTCTGAATTTGCTTTTTGTAACACAGAACACCTGGAGGACCTAAGTCAATAGGGTATACTCAACTGTAGTAGACGAGATGGAAAACAGTATTGGGAGAAATAAGAATGGGGAAAATATTGAGCCTGGGCATGTCAGTGTATAGCTTTGCCTTAGAATTTAATTTGAACTGAGTGGTCAATAGTTCTTGATGCCCCAGGGAGAACTAGGATATATTCTGGGGCAAATTGAATTTTCCAAAGATTTCCGTAAAGTTATCTTTCACCCATATGCTCTTCTCACAGTTGATTTTGCTACTTCTGTCTTTGAGAGGTAGGGTCTTTGTCTTTTCTTTTTGAAGCTAGGTTGGATTTTGTGCCTGTTTCAGCCAATAGAGTAGTGCAGAAATGATGCTATGTGATTTCTGAAGCTAGATCAGAAAAGGTGATGCTCCTTTCTTTGTTGAAATACGGTGTTCAGTTGTGAAACCTGCAGCCTTCATATAAGCAGTACAGCTGCTCAGAGGCCATTGTGTTGTGAGGAGAGACCAAGGGCCCTGAGAAGACCAACTGTATCAAGCAACCAGACCTTTGCCCTGGTAGCCCTCCACCGCTCTTGCTCCAGGCACCATTTCAATGCAGCCAAATGAGAAACTCTGAGCTAGAGCCACACAATCAAACCTTTCTGAGTTCCTGACCCTCAGAGAAAGTAAAATGGCTATTACTGTTTTAAACTAAGCTTGATGGTGACTTATTATGTATCAATAGATAATTGGAACATGTTTCTTTGGAGAAGCATTTTTCCATTTTCTGTTAGGTGGTATTGAAGGAAGACAGGGATGGAATAAGAGGCATCTCTGAATGCAGATTTAGAGTTGTCACTGCATTAACCCCTGTTCCCCCACATTTTTTTTTAAGAGACAGGTTCTTGCTATGATGTCCAGGCTGGATTCAAAGTCCTAGGCTCAAATAATCCTCTTGCCTCAGCCTTCTGAGTAGCTGGGACTAGAGGAGGATGCTACATTTTTACACCCTATTTGGAGACAGAACAATAGAGATCTTAAAAGAAACAGTCATACAAGTTTTTTTCTTCATGTACCTTTACCTAACAGTTATTAATAAGGGGACAGCTCAGGGTAGACCCTTAAGCTGAGCTGATTGTATTGCAAGGAATGCATCTATTTTGGGGAAATAAGACCATGGGTAAATTCTGCAAATGATTTTGAAGGTATCTCTATGAGAACAGTTATTGCAGCAAAAATGGACTGTTTCAAGGAGGTCAGAGCTTATGTCAAATAATTTATTATTCAGTGTGTTTTTTTTTAAAGACAATGTTTTTAGAGCAGCTTGAAGTTCACAGCAAAATTAAGAGGAAGATGTAGAAATATCCCGTGTACCCTCTCCCCTCACACGTGCATAGCCTCCCTGTGTCATTTACAGTGGGTTTTAAAAAATATTAAATACTAAATGCCTGTTATGGGCTGAGTTGTATCCTCCCAAATATATGTTGAGTCCTAACCCCAGGTACTTTTGAATGTGACCTTATTTGGAAATAGTGTCTTTTGTAGATGCGATCAATTTAGGATGAGGTCATCATGGATTACTGTTGGCCCAAGTCCAGTGACTGCTGTCTTTATGAGAAGATACTTTATATGAAGATACAGAGGCAGGAAGAAGCCCATGGGAAGATGGAGGCAGAGATTGGAGTTATGCTGCTACAACTAAGAAATGCATTTCAAAGATTGCCAGCAACCACCAGAAGCTAGGAGAGTCAAGGAAGGATTCTTTTCTAGAGCTTTCAGAGGGAATATGGCCCTACTGACACTTTGATTTCAGACTTCTAGCACGAATGGTTAAATTTCTGTTGTTTCAAGCCACCCTGTTTGTGGTACTTTGTTACAGTAGCCCTAGGAAGCTAATACACTAATACTAAGGCAGTATGCTTTAGTGCTTAAAGTTATATTGAAACAATAAAAACAATTTGCTCTTCAAAAGTTACAAAAGATAAGCCACAGCCTGGGAGAAAATACTTGTTAACATATGTCTGACAAGGGCATGAATCTAGATCAGGGGTGTCCAATCTTTTGGCTTCTCTGGGCCACATTGGAAGAAGAATTGTCTTGGGCCCCACATGAAATACACTAATGATAGCTGATGAGCTAAAAAAAATACAAATCACACAAAAAAAGTCTCATAATGTTTTAAGAAAGTTTACAAATTTGTGTTGGGCCGCATTCAAAGCCATCTTGGGCTGCATGTGGCCTGTGGTCGGCGGGTTGGACAAGCTTGATCTAGATTATATGAACAACCTACAGCTGAATAATAAGATGGTTCAGTTATAAAATGGGCAAAAGATTTGAATAGACACTTCATCAAAGGAGATATACAGATGTCAAAGAAGCACAAGAAAAGATACTCGACATCATAAGTCATTAGGAAAATGCAAATTAAAACCAATAGAAGAGTATTACACTCTCAGTAGAATGGCTAAAATTTAAAAGACTGACCACACCAAATACTGGTAAAGGTAGAACAGCTAGAAGAACCTTTTTTTTTTTTAGACAGTGTCTCACTCTGTCACCTAGGCTGGAGTACAGTGGCGCCATCTCTGCTCACTGCAGCCTCTGCCTCCACCTCCCAGGTTCAAGTGATTCTCCTACTTCAGCCTCCTGAGTTGCTGGGACTACAGGTGCATGCCACCACGCCCAGCTAATTTTTGTATTTTTTAGTAGAGACAAGGTTTCACCATGTTAGGCAGACTGATCTCGAACTCCTGGCCTCAAGTGATCCACTCGCCTCACTGTCCCAAAGTGTTGGAATTACAAGCATGAGCCACTGCACCCATAGAAGAACTCTTTTACCTAGCTGATGGACACTTAAAATGGTATAATCACTTTGGAAACAGTTTTTTAAAAATTTTCATAAAATATTAAGGACATATCTACCCAATCATTCTGCTTGTAAGTATTTACCCAAGAGAATTGAAAGTATATATCCATACAAAGACTTACACACTTATACAAGTTCGTAAGAACTTTTTTTTGTAACTGGCCCAAACTGGAGGACACCCAGATGTCCACCAACAGGGAATGGATAAACAAATTGTGGAAATTCCACATCATAAAACACTACTCAGCAATAAAGAGGAATGAACTATTGATGCACAACACCATGGGTGATTCTCAAAGTAATTTAAATAATTACATTTAGTGAAAGATGCCAACCCCTGAAAAAGCATACACATTGTATGATTCTATTTATACAAAATTCTATAAAATGCAGCATAATTATAAGAACAGGAAATGGATCAGTGGTTACCTGAAAATGGGATCCTAGACAGGGCAGGGAGGGGAAAGGATCATGAAGCTCAGGGGAAAACTTTTAGGGGTTGATGGATGTTCCTTATCTTGACTATGGTGATGGTTTCCTGGGTATATATTTATGTCGAAACATATCAAATTGTTTTACTTTAAATATGTGATTTTTAATGTCAATTGTGTTTAATAAAGATAGAGCAAAAAGAACATTGAAAAGTTTATAGAAAAAAATGAAGGTTTGGGAGGTCAGAGGGGTTTAGACCCCAGGCCATATTCTACTGTCTGTCAACTGAATTATCAGAAGGTGAAGTTTGCTTTGCCATTTACTGTTGGATACTACAGCATGTCTTTAATGACAAGAAACGATTTAAATCTAGAGCCAACAAGTAAACCGTTTTGAGAATCAGTTGTGGTTTGATCATGGAAGAAGAACTCTAATGAGTTATTAGCATAAGGAATTTATTATAGAAATTAAATCTTAAGCATTTATAGGGGAAGCTTGACAAGTCAAAGTCCAAGAGGGAAGTTGGAGGATCAGTGGTGTCCCCACTTAGTCTGAGAGCCACACATGAGAAAGGCTCTTGGGGAAGTGTCTCTGAGAAGCTGTGCCTCAGTGTACCTATCATCTGTATTGATATGTTGGGCCTAAAGCACTGTTTATCTATAGAGGAAGTTGGACAGGGATTTGGGAAGAGCAAAGATAAGCCTGAATCCACTGGCATAGTGGACTGTCAATATAGTAACCATGACGACTTTTGGCTTCCAAATCTGTGCAAATTCTACTTTCTGGTTCCATGTCAACTTTAGCGTAGAACCATACTGGAAGATCCTAGGAAAAGTAGTTTCAGCTTAACCAGGCTAACACAGCACAAACCACAACACCCTGCTAATTAATGAGCTTTGTAATTGTAGTGCTTATTTTTTTTAATGTGTGTGTGTGTTTTTACAGTGCGTGTTATGAACCTAACCTCCCCTGTACTCATGTGATGTGTCAAATATACTAAACAAATATAGAATATAATTTGGAGTGATCTAATTGGGATAGAATGGAGTGAAGGTTAGTCCAGGCATGAATTATAAGCCTAGATCTTTCCAGAAACAGGGCTGATTACAATATAAACAATGGGGAGACTGCATCCCCTCTTACATGGAAGGTGTTTATAGCAACATAAACACCTTTTCAACACAGTAACATAAACAGTTTCTCAAGGAAACATTGTGTAGCATTCAGGAAATATTTCTTTCTTTACAAACAAAAAAGTGTGTTTTTCTAAAGATTTAATTTACTTAAGGGCTCTGTTTAGAACAAGGCAATGATTGTAGAGGGATAAAGTTATTCCCAGAGCACTTTTGTGGTAGGTTAAAGTTGAAATCCTTATAGAAAGCATCTTGTTAAAAAATCTGTGGACTAAGCACAGGTCAGTACAAGTTTAATATGTTGCATATTGGGCAAACCTATGGAAAGTTCTGCAAATTGTACTTTTGTGACTCGAACTGTGTTATAAATTTCCAGGAGCCTGTTATTTGGTATTGTCTCATGAAAATCCTTCTTGAAATTATGAGGACCCTGTGTTACAGGTATAACATTGACTGTCTACTATGAGCCCAGGGCCTATGATAGGGGTTATGTGTTTGTCTCAATCATATTTAAATTAGTTTGTGAAGTAAATGCTTCCTCAAATTGGTCAATTAGGATTCTTACATTAAGGTTCTTTAAAACATTTTTTAACTTGGAGCAACTAAAAATAGATTTCATCCACAAGACCCATCTTAGGTTTGAAAAAGAGGACAATTCTTTAGTAAGAATGCTTTGTTAATAGAGAATGGTGAACAGATATACCTATTTTCAGTATGTTATTAAAAAATCTAGTTCCGGTTGTATAATGAAAACGCTGTAAATAGGCATTGAGCATCAGCCACACACGTTTTCTAAATCTATGTGGAAAGGCCACATTTAATTAAAGATTTACCAATAATCTCTAGGAATGATTTATTCATTGCTGACTGTAGATTTTTTGCAGCTTTCTACAACTTAGAATGTGCAAGCAGGAGACAGTATATCATTCTGCCTTCTACCTTAACCTCTAGACTAGTGCTTCTCAAACTTTAATGTGCAGACTGATAGCCTGGGCATCTTGTTAAATGCAAATTGTGATTCAGTAGGTCGCAGTGGGGAGTCTGAGATTTTGTAGTTCCAACAAGCTCCCAGGGGATACTGATGTCACTGATTTGCAGAGCACACTGAGAAGCAAGGGAGTAGGTTTTCTGAGTGTAATTCTGGGTATGGTTGCCCATATTATTAAACTTTTTACAGTAAGTGTGATGGACAGAGAGAAAAATGATTTATATAGGCCTAGTTCTTCTCTTGAGGGCAAAAAGATAATGGCAGACTCCCATTAATTAAGTAGCTTGCTTGTAGTTTGGCAGGAATGAAGTACAGAAATTTCCTATTCAACTAGCTGTAAATGCATTACATTTTTTAATTTATGAAAGTGGGCCAATTTAAAAGCCAACCTCTCATCCAGATGCAAATTACCCTAGGAGGAAAAAAAATCATCTTGCATATATGTATAGTACAACTATGGGCTTACTCCTTTCCCTTGGAAAGATCCATTTGGTATCTGCAAAATTAATAAAATAGTTGTTTTTTCAGTTTTAATATATATGAAATTAAATGAATTGCTCATGGGTATTCAAATAACAAACTCAGGACCACCTTGAGTAATTTTGAACAGCATTCCAATATTGAGAAAATGTCCGTGGTAGGGAAATTTGCCTGTTTCAAGGATGAAAATGGGGAATTAATTTGAAAAGACTTTTTAGCTGTCACCACTTTGTTTTACGTTTTAAAGTGGGCAGCCTGAAAACATTGGTAAAATGGCATCACGTGCTGTTAAAATAGATAGGTTTTGAATATTTTTAAAGAAAACTTCAGGCAATTAGATTATATTTGGGAAATATCATTGCAGTATGAATTTGAGGTTAGGAAAAAATGTTCACAGAGATAAATTCAAATACTTCAAAAAATTATTTGCTTATTTCTTAAACCATTATTTCTTAATTTTAAGTTGACCCTTTATAGTGAAATTGATGATTAAAAACAAAACAGAGCAAATCAGCATCTTTAAAGCCTTCTGGATTTGTGCATAAACCTCTTCTTCACTGAAGAATGGTAAAAGCTGTAGCCAAATGGCTATATCTCTCTGTAGAATGATATGATGGACCACAGAAGTCATTTAGCAACTGCGAAAATTCCTTAGGATCCTGACACAGGCTGATAAAAGAATTCCTAGGAATCATGGAAGCCAAATTGTGTTTATATGCTGTAATGATTGTGGATAGTCAAATATATTTTTGACAAAGATACTTTAATAGTTTTCAGCTTGACTTTGTCATCCAGGATAATAAATGAAAACTTAGGAATTGATTGCATCTTCCTGAAGACAAGTCTGTTGTTAGTTTCTGTCTGAGAATTTTTCATCTGCATTTCAGATGGTTGAGTATGTTGGAAATGTGCATTCCAGAAAAGTGAGGAAGGAGGTATGTGCTTCATGGGGACTAGGTGTTAAAATGGTTGTGGTACCAGCATATTGTAAAGAATGAGTAGTAGGAAAATAACTATGGTGTTACAGAGTTAAAAAATTATGCATGCATATTGTGCACCATTTGCAGAAAGACAATAATGTGAAAAACTTAACATACTTTATAGTATTTTTCAGTTTTTTAGAATTGTAATTATTCTATTTTTCATAGTTTCTTTAACATAAGGTATTTCTCATGTAATTATACATGTTTTGGGGTGAACATCATTTTTGATGGCTCATAATATTTATAAGAGGAATGCCATTTAGGCAATAATTTTTACTTGTTGGATATTTAAGTGGATTCTTTGTATCTTCCTATGACAAATAATACTAATGAGCATCTATGTGTAATGCTTTTCTGTGGTCAAGATTTTTTCTTTAAGATAGCTTTCCAGAACTTAAATTTATATTCTTATAGGAAACCTTTCCTTAAAGACTTGTCTGTGAAGTTGAGGAACTATTTATAAAGAAATACTAACCCTTCCCGAGTGTTAAAAGATAAGGATGTTATTTCAAGGTGTTAAAAGCTAAGCTGGAGTTGGACAGGTCAGATTAACCTGGTTCTATCTTTAACATATTTTAAACACCTGTTGAAAAGGCTGGAAACTTATTTTTTGATAAATTACTACAGGATAGGTAGGATGCTTTTTGGAGAAATATGAGTTGTTTATGTGGCGAATGTCTTTAAACAATGTTTTTCTAATAACAAGAGTAGGAAGACACTTGAAGATAAAGTTTCTAATAATAAGAAAAAGTTTATAATGTTTAACTCCTAATCCTCTGAGCTTTCTTTATGGCAAAATATTGAAGTAGGCATGATCCATTAGGCAAATAGAAAAACAAATCGGAAATGGGAATAATACCTGTAGTAGGAAAAAAAATGGAAATGGGTGCACAATTCAGTCTATAAGCTGATTTGTGACATTCATTCTTGGCCAATATTTAAAGGTAAGACAATCAATTGGATAGGTCATGAATCGATTCTAAACAACTCTAAACTTCTATTTAGCCTGCAGCATTTTAGTTGCTGGAGAGTGTTATGGCATTAAATTTATAGACAGCGAAAAAGTTTTTCAAGATCAGATCTATAAGCTATATTTTCTATGTACTTACTAAAATTCTTAGTTTAGCATATTAATGGATATTTAAGTTAGAGATTTTAGTTTTCAAGCGAATTCTTAATTTAGCTTAGATATTTAGTTTAGAGATTTTAGTTTTGAAGCAGGTGCTAATTTCCCTGAGTAACTATTTTGTGCTTTTATATAAATGATTTTTTTCTATTAAATCTAGCACATTAATATATATCTTAATATATGTGGGAAATTTAGTTAGGTAGAATTAATGTATGTTGGAAGTAATTATGTTTTCATGATTTTATTTTTATGTTTATAACTATATTTTCAAGAAATTATATCACCTCGAGTTCATTTTAAACTGTAACACTTGGAACATATAAATGCATGTAAAGTATAAACTATAAAACATAATAATAAAATGAACATCCTTGAAATGACCATCCAACCTAAGAACTAGTATATGACCAAAACTATCTGTAAGTTCTTTTTCTAGCCCATTCAGTTTTACAGAGTTTACAGGTTAAAAAGGATCTTGGTACCTTCATTTTCTAAGTTACAATTAGTATGCTATCAGCCTTTAAAAAAATCTAAATAGATATATGCAATTTACTTTAGGAACACCTGCAAATAAATGATATCAATCCATATGCATAATTAATAATGACAAAGATGGAGGTTTTAAAAATAGGACATTAGTACAGAAAATATTAGCTATGGTTAGATTTAAGCTTTTAAATTTATTAGGCTAGAAATCATCTCTTTTTTTTCTAAATAGGTTAATAAATGTTTTATTACTGAACCTAAAAATGACGTGAGTACAGTATCTACACAAAACACAAATAGGTGTTCATTTAATAACATACATTCACATTACTGGTTGGAATTCCAGGGTTGGTTTATTTGAGAAGAAACTCCATATTCCATATCATGCTATTCCTGAGTGCAGGATCTTCTGTGTTCCCCAATCTTTCTTTGTACTATGCTCTGAAAGTCAACAATTCATGGTGAAAAGTCACACAAGAAAACATCAGCAGTAGAAGAAAGTGCTACTGATGAATGAAGCTCCAGGTGTATATGTGGTTATTTAAAGATCATCTCCCCAAATATTATTTCTCACATTTGTACTTTTTGCCACTTACTATTTTGGAATATAACCGTTGTTGATTTCTCACTTGAGTTTTGATTGAGTCTCTCTTAACAGAAACTCAAATTCTTTTTAAATTTTTACTATCTTTAGCAGTAACTCTTTGAGGAGTAGGAAATGCCATCTATTCCTCTTCTAGAGCCATTGCATGTGATTGACTGGCTGTTTATCTTCCTCATAAAATAAATATTAGATTTCATTTTTGGTTTGTATTTTGCCCCTGATGTCTTTCTATATTATTGCCTTTATCTGGATTTTTCTGCTTTCTTGAGCAGGGATGTATCTCCTCTAAATAGTGTGGTACTGTATAGTTCCTCATTTTTCTCTTTCTTGAAAAAACTCTCTCACATGGTTTTTAAAAATTACTTTCATTTTTTCTTGATATAATACCATATTTAAAATGGTTTTGTGGATAAGAATTAAAAAATGAATTTATGTTAAAACGTAGCCTTTGATTGACAAAGTATTGCTCTTGATTTTTGAGTATGCAGGAAGAAGTACCTAGTTACATAGGTTTGAATTTATTTTTAGTAATATTGTTTTTCCTGTTGAGTTGACTTAAGGACATTATATGATATATTAACGTCACTTAAGGACATTATAAAAAAGTACCTCTCTGATTTAGATAACCTTTTCATTTTAAACCATTTAAAGTTTTCTGATCTTTAAAATGAAGGTATTTCCTTGTTGAGTGAAATTTAGTCAGATTCCAGCTGCAATTTTTAATTCATATTATAACTATTATGGGCCAATTAGTTTTCTTGAATATACAGCAAACCACTCTAGTCATTACTAGATCCTAGATTCTGTGTTCTTAAGCAGATTATTTAACACTCTCTATTCCTTAGTTTCCTCATGTGTAAAATGGAGGATGATAACTTTTCAGGGTTGTTGTGAGAATTAAATGGGTTCCTGTGTCCAGATACTTGCATATGGTAAGTTCTCGCATTAATTTTCTGTTGCTGCCATAGCAAATTAACACAAATTTAGTGGCTTAAAATGAGACTGTCTCATGATTCTCTGGGTCAGAAGCTGGGATTGCCCCAACTTGTTTCTCTGCTCTGGGTTTCCTGAGGCTGAAATCTAGGTGTTGCCAGCTGGGCTCTGGGAAGAATCTGCTCCCAGGTTCGTTCAGGTTGTTGGCAGAATCTGGTTCCTTGTGGCTGTGGGGCTGAGGTCTCTGTTTCTTTGCCAACTGTTAGCTGGGCCAGCCCTCAGCAACTAGAGGCATCTCTCCAGTCCTTGAATGTGGGCCCTTAACATTTCAAAGCCAGCAATGGCGTGACAAATTCTTCTCATGCTAGAATCTCTCTGACTTCTCTCTTGTACGCCATCTCTCTGACTGTAGCTGAAGAAAGTTCTTCACTTTTAAAGTCTCATGTGGTTAGATTGGGACCATCTGGATAGTCTTCATATCCTATGGTCAGTTGATTAGTAACCTTATATTTGCAGAATCCCTTCACAATAGTACCTAGATTAGTGTTTGGTTAAATAGCCAGAGGACAGAAATCTTTGGGGGGCAGCTTTAGAATTCTGCCTGTCATGGTACTTAATCAGTGATGGTGAAGAGCAGTCATGGAGGTGACTGGCAGTGATGAAAGAAATCACATCTTTATCAGAGGAGCACAGAGTAAATTCCTTGAAGGTGGGTGCCATGTATTCCTTTTTGTATCCTTAGCACCTTACAGTTTGCCATGGATTTATTTGAGTACCTGCCATTGGTTGTTAGCTTGAATGTAATTTCTCTCTTTATTTTTTTCGTTTTCTTTCCCTGACTCAGAAAAAGTATTACAGGAGTTTTATTTGGTATCTCTGGCACCTGCTTGGAAAATTAATTACAACATGTAGTTTCCCTTTAACTTTTCCCCTAGGTTTGACTGTCATCAAATCACAAAATAAAATAGCTTGCCATTTATGTAGGAAGCTGCTACGACAGACTTAACTGTCATTGGAGCACAGACACTGAATTGTTTTGCCTTGTGCTTTTTCAGGATATGCTGGAATTATATGTACTCTTAGCCATGTCTTCTGTATCTTGTATTTGAAGATAGGTTGTAAGTACAGCTATTGTGATGGCTGAGTATAAAGCTAGCCAATTGCTCCAGCAGATAGAAGGGTTCTATTAACGTCTTCAGGGTGGCAGCCCTAAATACTGAACCTATTGGCCAAAGACAATAGCAAGGTGATAATCACCCACAGTTTCTCTTACCATCTGGGGATGTTTTCCTGATCAACAAATCTGCCTAAATCTCCCTTTAATGATTTTGTTAGACATATTAGAGACCTGCCAAGAAAGAGAATATAAATCGTCACCTTTAAGATGCCAAGATCTTTGAAAAGGTGTTAGACCTTCTAATGACATTGTTTATAGGATATTTACATAGGCCTGCCTCTGTAGATATAAAAAACCTATTTGACTCAGGAACCAATTCATTGAAAGAATTTTATAAAATTTATTTTTCCGATATTCTTTCTGTTCCATTGACATGCCAGTCCCCTACCTCTCTCCCCTTCCACCCGCTCTCCCTTATTAAGCCAGGAGAAACAAGGAATTTGTTTAATATACTTTGTGGAATAGTGTTCACTTTGTTACTTCTCTTTGTTCATAAATGGTATTAATATCTTGGAATCTTTCTGACACTTAGATACTGTCTAAAAATATGCCTATCTTCCCCCCAAGAAGACAGATCAAATGAAATAACTCTTTTGTGCTGAGTAGTTGAAACACTTTTTGCCAAAGTGTCTTGCTTGCCTTGCTGCCTTTGAATTTTATTACAGAGGCTGGCTGGGCATTCATATGGTGAGTCTTTTCAAGAATGCCTTTCTGTCTAAATCTGGATCAACAGTGTCCACTCGCCATTTATCTGATCTTTAAGTTTTACAGCCTTATCTGGCAGTACAATTTCTTTCATGGAAAACGGGGCATTTGTTCCTTTACATTAACCACTTTTCAGTAAATTGGAGCCTCCCTTACCAAATTTCATTTCAGGAGAGCAAATCTTTCAGAAGCTCTTTGAAAGAATCAGATTCTATATATTGCTTTGTAAATTTTAACTATTTTTGGAGATCTATTCATGTTACAAGAATAAGTTTAAAGTATTATATTTGCTTAATTTGTTGAGAAAATTGTCATTCTTACTGATGTCATTAGTCTCTAATCAGGGAAATGATTAGCATTCTTTATTTAAAGTCTTCTAATTACTAACAAATTTTTAATCTTTTTCTATGAGTACACATTGTTCAATTTTTCATTCAGTTTGGATTATCAGTTTGATTATTAGTTTTTTTCATTTTTTATTGTAAAAATATATAACATTAGATTTGCCATTTTCACCATTTTTTAAGTGTACAGTTAAGTGGCGTTAAGCATATTCACATTGTTGCACGGTCATTATCACTGTCCATCCTCAGAGCTTTTTTGTTATCCCAAGCTGGAAGTTTGTACCCATTAAATAGTAATTCCCTCTTCCCCCCTCCTTCTGACCCCTGGCAACCACTTTGTTACTTTGTCTCTATTAATGTGACTTAATTAATTTGTTTTTGTAATCTTTACCTCAAAAGCACTTATCCTTCAAGGAAGATTTTGTTTATGGGTATCAGATTTAATTTATTTAATTTATTGCACTTAAGGCGCAATAAAAAGGTAAGTAACCTTACCTGCCTTGTGTACTTTTGATTATTTTTAATGTGCAGGATTTGAACATTTGGAATATATGAATATAACTTGTCTTTAACAGAGGTGCTATGCCATTGAAGAAAAAAAATAAAGCTTTGAACTTTGAGTTATGAGTTTTGCTGATATTCATCTCTCTCAAATACTATATAATTTCAGTTTGGTTTTCCTCAGATCTTTTACTTACCATCTTGAATGTTTAGTCTATGGCTACTAGAATTCAATGGAAATAATCCCTTATTTTCTTAGACCACTAATGCCTTGATTTTTGACATAAATATGTCTCACATACCACAAGGTTGCTTTAAAATTAATTTGGTAAGAATTAGTTATTCCTAAATTGTGCCACTTGGATTGTGGATACATTGTCTGATAACTGAATTATTGGCACAGATAGACCCTTCTAAAATAGAGGGAAATGGCCATCTTTCTTGTTGTGGGAAAGTGGTGAATCGTACTGATTAGGGAGTATAAAACAATTTTCTGACGTTTGACATGGGAAAGCATGGCTCTGGTTGAAAGTAGGTTAGGTTTTTTCTCTTACGAGTGGCCATAAGCTTCTCCAGAGGCAGGTTTCTAGCTGTATTTGTTAATTTATTTTGTAAATAACTTAATCATATGTTGGGCATAAATAGAATTTCATCCTAGTAGCAAAAGTCCTATGACTTTGCTAGACAGCAGCAACATTTTAGCCTTGGATAGTTAGAATTAAAGGTAAACAGAGTCCATTGCTTCATAAGGAGCACTTTTACCCTTTTTTCTCCTTACATTTAGGAGACCAGGAGAAGAAATGAAAGATGAGGTGAGGAATATTTTAATATTAAACTAGCTCTGCTTTGCAACTTTTATTCGGCAGCTTTAGGACCTTTTTATTTAGCTAATGCCCTCTCTGCCATAATTCTAGGTGATAAACATAGATGAATACATGGATAAATAATTGATTTTTTATAGTCTGATTAATAATTGCATTTTGTTATCTTAACACACAACAATTGATAATCACAAATGCATTCCTGTAACATTTTTGAAGTTAAGGTGGTTTTATTATTATAAAATGTCATGAGTGCGGGTTTTCATTTCCTCCCAGATTCCCCTAGCACAATTTTCTGTTAATCAACAAGTACTGATATAAAGATAATAAAATTTATGTCCCTTGCTTTTGGAGAATAAACAAGCTGATGGAGGCTTAGATATCCACTGAAAGAGTGAGCAAATAAGGTTGCAATACAGTAACGATGCAATACTGCAGAGTAGGTCAGCCTGACAGTTTAAATCTCATAGATATTAACCAAGAGCTGGCCCTTGGAGAATAAGTAGAAACATTTGTTGCCACGTGTCTTCCAAAGAGGTGATACCAAGTTGCACTGTAGGAGTGTAACCTTACCTTATTTAAAACCTTTTGCTAATCTTTCAGAAAATTGTGAGGTGGAATATCATTTCATGTATTACTAGCTGCTTTTTTCTGGGGTTGCCAGTTAGTATGCTTTAATGTTGGCCTGTAGAGGACAGGATGTTTGTTGGAATTGTGTTAAAGGTATGGAAAATTAGCCTTTTTGTGATAGTGTACCATTTCAGTCTAAGAGCATGTTATATCTTTTTATTTATTCAAGTCTTATTTTATATCTCTCAGTAAAGTTATATAACTTTATAGGTAACCTGTGTTTCTTGAGTTCATTGAGTTTTTTGCTGCTTTTATAAATGGGGCCCTTTGTTCTGTTGTATTTTGGAAATAGTTACTCCAGGAAGCAGTTATTGCTGCCATGTAGGAAAAGCTATATATTTTTGTATATTACCTTATTTCTGGTTATATGTTTTTGTATTATAACCAGAATCTTTCTGGGAAAGTATAGAATAGTGCTAAAAGAATAGAAAAAATGTTTATCATGTGACTGACAGATACAAATTTTATTTCAGGAAATGCATGACTTGACTATAACTTGTGTGTGAGTGAAGTGTTACTTCATGGCTGAAAATAATACAATACATGCATCTCTGTGTGGAAATTCTTATTATTTTATCACTATTTAGACATTATTCAAGAAGTGCTATATGTATATAGTAGAAGGTTTAGACCACTTGAAGTCTGTTTGCTCAACCCTGTTATAATTAATGATACTGATTTATTTATTATTTTCAAAGTGTAAAAATTTCACCTTATTCCCCACTTTGCTTCTGGTAAGAAATCGCTATTTTGTTTTATAGCTTTCCAGTCTTTATGTATTAAATCACATCACACACACATGCACACACACACACACACACGTGTGTGTGTGTGTATGTGTATATTCTTTTATTAACATTGAGTGATTTAAAGCAGAAAATGTAGTGATTTTTTAAAAAACTTACCGAATGTATTGTGTACATTTTAAATGTGATTTTAAACATCTTGGCTTAGTGTCTGCGTTATATTATTATGGTGGTGACATTTCATGGCTTCTTATGTGTGAGAAATAAACAAGTGTAGTGATATTATAGGAAATGAATTATTCTAGAAGAAGATATATTGTTTAGGTTTTCATACATAGCAATCATTCTAGGAGCCATTTAGCCAAAAGTGGTCTCAAAATAATGTATGAAATGTATAGTTCCCTAAGAGATTTTCACCAATTAAAAGAAATTTTAATAAAACAGATATTTTACATGTAAAATCAAACTATTCACAGAGACTTGAATATGCTCTTGCTTTAAAATCTGATGAAGAAATAGAATTGGCCGGGCATGGTGGCTTATGCCTGTAATCCCAGTACTTTGGGAGGCCAAGGCGGGCGGATCACCTGAGGTCAGGAGTTCAAGACCAGCGTGCCCAACATGGTGAAACCCCGTCTCTACTGAAAATACAAAAATTAGCTGGGCGTGGTGGTGGGTACCTGTAATCCCAGCCATTGGGGAGGCTGAGGGAGGAGAATTGCTTGAACCCGGGAGATGGAGGTTGTCGTGAGCCAAGATTGCGCCACTGCACTCCAGTCTGGGCAACAGAGAGAGACTCTCTCTCAAAAAAAAAAAAAAAAAAAGAAAGAAAGAAATATAATTACAGATTTTGCAATAGGAGACTTATGTAAATTTGATTCATATTTTCAAAGACCTTTACCATACATACTCCTTATCTTTTGAAAATATTTAACTGCGTTCAAAATGTGGTTGTGATTATATAATTATTGTTCTCTGGTTCATGTGGTTGTGTTCATGATTTATTTTCAGTATTAAACATTTTGAATACTTTGGGTTAAGCACCATATTAGGCACTGGTACTGTCTTGGGGGAAGGGCAGTTCTTTTTACAGACTTTACAGGTTACAGACTAATGGGAGAGACAAAGAAGCAAATTTCAAGGATTCCAGGGGAGAAATTGGTAATTTTGAGCTTAGGAGGAAGATGCAGAGAAATCATGGCAGTATGTGGTGGGGCAGACCAGAGAAAAGGAGTAATTTTTGGGTTAAGTTTACCCATATAGTTGGGTAGTAGGTGCATCTCATAGGGTTGAGGGAATAAAAGCCAAAAATATGTAAATATTTCTGGTTCTATAAACTGCACACAGTTGAGTGTGGCAATTGAGGAAAAATTAAGTGATAGAGAGCTTCCTCCAATACAGCATTACTACAGCAGTGTAGTAATGATGGTAGAACAATTATTCGTAGAGCAAAGTTAAAAGAATAAGCTGGAGAGCATGGTGAAGGATGTATTACAGTTTTCTGAGAATACTTTTTCATGAAAATTTTTAGTAGACCTAAATGGAAAATATAGTGATACTAGTAGGAAAATTTATTTGCTAAGATTTCTCTCCATTACCGGCTTGACTGGATTGCCTCTGTGTGCACATTATCTTTAGCCAAATCTCTTATTATATATTCATGTGCCCATAAATAATGAATCACCTGTATTAATAGTTATATCACTATTGTATTTTATATATTTTAAGATCTACATTTTAACCTCTCTGAAAGTGGAATATATATACTAATCTATGCTAAATTAAGAGTTTTACTGGGCCGGGCACGGTGGCTCACTCCTGTAATCCCAGCACTTTGGGAGGCCAAGGCGGGCGGATCATGAGGTCAGGAGATTGAGACCATCCTGGCTAACACGGTGAAACCCCATCTCTACTAAAAATACAAAAACAATTAGACTTGAGTGGTGGCGGGTGCCTGTAGTCCCAGCTACTCCGGAGGCTGAGTCAGGAGAATGGCGTGAACTCGGGAGGCGGAGCTTGCAGTGAGCCAAGATGGCGCCGCTGCACTCTAGCCTGGGTGACAGAGCGAGACTCCATCTCAGAAAAAAAAAAAGAGTTTTACTGACTGTGTTATCTCGTTAGTGTAACATCAAGTCATACTGAGTCTTACATTCAGGGGCATCTTACACTTAAAATATGGTATTAACAGTTTGCTGGTGGTTCTCTCCTTTTAAAAAATTAGGTGCACATATTTTCTCCTTTTAAAAATTGTAATCACTGGCCAGGCACGGTGGCTCATGCCTGTAATCCCGGCATTTTGGGAAGCTGAGGTGGGAGGATCGCTTGAGCCCAGGAGTTGAAGACCAGCCTGGGCAACATAGTGAGATCCTTAAAGTTAAAAAAAAATAGCCAGGTGTAATGGTGCATGCCTGTAGTCCCAGCTACTTGGGAGGCTGAGATGGGAGATCACCTGAGCGAGCCCAGAAGATCAAGGCTACAGTGAGCCATGACTGCACCACTGCACTCCAGCCTGGGCAACAGAGCAAGAACCTGTCTCAAAATAATAATAATAATAATAATAATAATTATTATTATTATTATTTGTAGTAATATAATGAATATCCATGATGGTTTGTAATGGAGCATTTCTGATCATTGCGTTAATATGGATTACTGGGTGTGGGATTTCTAGTTAGCTTTTAAGAGTCTGAAATGATTCACAATTGGCCTCTAGTTGTCTTTTTATTTTCCACAGTTTGTTTTTTTTTCACCTGGAGAAGCCAGAATCACTTGTCATTTGTCAGTTCAGTTCTTAGCATGTAAGTAGTACTGTACAATCCTAAGATCAGCAAGAAAATTGAGGATAGACTGCTAGGACAAGAGGATGGAAGATATGTTTCTAGGATATAAAAGTCACCTAACAGGTTATTGGGTAATGTGTTAAACTCATGATTTATATAAGAAACAACAGGTATAAGTAAATGGCAAGGACAGATGTGTGGGTGTTCCCTCTAATGGGAGAGATTTTTTACCTAAGAAATAAATATACACTCATTTTAACTCTTCTTGGATTAAAAAAGAAATGAAAACAGTCCGCTAATGCCTCTTATACTAATTATCTTAGTATTATTCACTCTCTTCTTTAGGACTTATTGGAACTTTGTATTTTTATGATAATCTATTATTAAACCTCCTGGCTGGTATTAGGTGGGAAATCCTAGTAGCATATGTTGTGTTGTATAGGATATCACCTTTTAGATTATCAAAAGACAAATTTGCAAATCTAGTTTAAAGATCTTAATTGATTTTACTCGTCATTCTAGAATTGGGCAACACTTCATTTGATAAGGTACAATGAGTGTTCCAATGACCTGAGAAGGGGAAATTGGTTTTGTAGACAAGAGCTAAAGAAAGCAGAAAAAAGGAAAAAGTGGATGACCATTTCAAAGTTACTTTTCTTGTAAGGTGGGAACAGGGAAACAGAACAGAAGAAAAATAACTGGCTAACATCAGGTTACATTTTGTTGTAAGGATTAAAGACAGAGGGAACTTTATTGTCATGCCGATTGAAACTGGTCTGTGGACTTTTAGAATGTGTGATTCCATTTGGTTTGGTCTGGTTTGTTTTGGTCTAATGCAGGAACTTAGTCCAAAACTATGGCCTCCTATAATTTTTATTTAACAAAATTCAGGAGTGACTAATATAGGGAAATACAATATGTGGATGAAGAGTCTAGCTTTTGACAGGCTTTCTTAGATTGGGAGATAATGTCTAAACAAGTGCCTTGTCTCTATAACTAGACAGATAGGAGAGGACTCTTGAGTTCGAAGTACATTTCCTCAATTTCTTCAGCATGTTCTTGAGACCTTGGTTCTCTGTATTTGTTACTACCCAGCTGACCCCTAGTGTGGTCTTAGCAAAAATCAGTGGCAATGCTGGTTCTTGAGTGCTAAGTAAGGTATTCCTCTTCTAGTTGACTTTTTTAAAAAATGCAGTTTTAGCTTTTTAGACACAATTTTGACTTTGGTAAGTAACTTGTAACCTCTGTCAAGTATATGTGAGGGAACTGAATTTTCTCCAATGCTCCATTCCTAAGAAGTGGAAGGGAGTTTTAACTGGTGATATGTCATTGATTGAAGGATCTGCGTGGTAGGCGGAAGGGAGCAGAGCAAGGGGATATACAGGGTACTATGGGGGTGGAATGAGTGGGGAGCTATTTGATTCCTAACTCCCAGTAGGTTCCTCAGTGACAGTTGCACAGTTGTCCCTTTGTATCTGAGAGGTGTTGATTCTAGGAACCCCCATCCCCTCATTGCAAAATCCACAGATGCTCAAGTCAAGTACAGTTGGCCGTCCTTATGTTGGGGTGTGGGACCTGCAGATATGGAGCGCCAACTGCATATCAGATAATTGTAGAACTTGAGGCCATCCCTTTAGGCATCTCTTAAATTGTTTTTGGTCTGAGGTCCTTCAGATTCCTAAAGAAAACAGGAAAATGTTTGCTCCTGTGACAGCAATCGGGGAATTAAATCAGGATTTGGTCAAAAGCTTAATCGGAGATTAAATAACTCTTGGCTGTCTGCATGTAATATGTGAGTCCATCATTAGGAAAAAGTATATT
Organism: Pongo abelii; assembly: GCF_028885655.2. NCBI lineage: Eukaryota > Metazoa > Chordata > Mammalia > Primates > Hominidae > Pongo > Pongo abelii. The sequence goes on from NC_071998.2 coordinate 37,680,272, forward strand.
AATATTCCAGTTCCCAAACACTGCTCTGAGACAATTCATCAGGGAAAACTTGGCTTTAGTAGGACTGGCAATAGTTTGCCCATTCTTAGTTTTCTCTTTTACTTGAGGTTCCTGTCATAAATAACATTTTTAACAATAATACTTAGTTTTTAAGGCTAGTTTTAGGGATATCTCCTAAATACCTCCTATGAAACTGATCCTGACTCTTTTTTTGTGTGTGTGTGTGCTTTGCCAGTGCTTTTAAAATTATGCTTTTAAAATTATAGTTCTCATGACAATTTATTTATTTATAGGTTTGCCTTTTATTCTTCTTTGAATAAGGTCCCTCTGACCTAGCTATCTTTGTATTTGTAGTGCCTAGCATTTTCTAGGTGGTCAGTAAAGAACTGAGCATCTACTATGTACCTATCATTATATGAGGCCCTCTGAGATATTAAAATAAATGGGTTCCTAGTGGTTGGCCCTTTCTCACTTCCAAAAGTGTACAAAGGCTTATTTGGTGAGTCAGTGCATTAGTGCTCTATGAATACTAATTGATTGTCTTCATGATTCCATTAGGCTGAACAGATACTTTTGTCTTGAAGAGCAAAATTGCTCTGAAGTGCCTAGCTCGGAAGACCTAGGCTATCTCCAATACGTGGAGGAAAAGGAATCCTGACCCTCTTTGCAGATGCAGTTTTGAAATAGTTCAACAGCAGGCTGGCTCCATCTGAAACTGTCAGTTCTTCATTGTTGAGTTTGCATATGGAAATTTGTCTTTGCTCATCCAAGCTCAGGAATTATTCAAGTGGATCTGTTTGCATGAAGAGAAACTTCCAGAACTGGAAGCCTTCCTATGAAAGGCAAGGAGCCACGAATAAGGCAGTGGAAGCCTTGGGGCCCATGAAAGAGCTATTTCATGCATTTATTTTTAGGCCCCCTGAAATGAAGTAATGAAATAGAAAGGCTCAGGAAGCCCCAACAAGTTTGTAGTTTACAGTTTGGCTCTCAAGAAGACAGCATGCGTTCTTTCTGCAAACTTTTGATTTTCAGTTCTCATGTTTTGCTTTTATTTTGCTTACTTCTTTGCCTTAAACCTGCTTTCCAGAAATAAGTCAGTGGGAGAAAGGATATGAGGTTTGGCAAAGAAAGAGAGCAGATAGAATACCTCTTGTATTTGTAGGAAGGACTGTACCTTGTTACAGGCTGTGATATGCTCACATTTTATATTGTAGTAATACCAGAAGCATAACTCGGCATCATGGGAGTTCTCTGTTGCAATGGTTCAGAGCAGGGACATTAGGTAATTTCTACTTATACTTTCACATAACTCAGCTGTTGTATCACATATACCATGGCATTGTTATGAGTTATGGAAATTAAGCCATTGTGCTGCATTATTTCCCTGCAAAATATTTCATGGTCTTTATCCAAATTTGGTTATATATACAAATGAATGTTATCTGTGTGATGTTTCAAATGTTGATTTTTATTATGTGTAGAATAGTTTTACTTAAAAACAAGTATTATTCACAGCATCCCAGGAAGGAAAGCTAGGACAGATACTATCACTCATGTCTGATTAAGGAAACTGAGTCATGGGAAATTTTTGACTCACCTGAAATCTCCGGCCAGGAAATTAGTGGCAGGCTGGAACTAGAAACCATAGTACCCAACTTCTCTAGGCCTTACTCCTTTCTCCTCTGAACAGCTTGCTTTGAGTCAAATGGAGAAGGTCTTAGCTTAGAACTGGACCCTAATTTGATAAACTAGTTTTTCAGGATTTGTTTAGAGTAAGGAAAGGAAATCACCATTTTCCCTCTTGTTTTTTTTTTTTTTTTAAAGCTATAAGAAAAAAAAAGATTTCCTCTAGATATGAAGGGAGGCCAACATCAGTTAACAATATAAAAAGCAAATTAATTAGAGAAATAGTTCTAGTGCTTAAAAGATACCCCTTCACAGTAATTGCCTTAGGGTACAAGTACACAGTTAACAACTTTCCTAAGAAACCTGAAAGCATAAAAAGAGCCAGGAACCCCCTCGACAACAAAAACAAAAACACACCAGCCAGCAGGATTATGTCATATTAGAAACATTTAAACTTGTAAAGGAAACCATTTTAAATCGTTCTTTCCAAATTATCCACTCCTCTCTAATTAAAGAGATTCATCACGTTAGGAATCACATAAGAGAAGGAATTTAGGCCATGCCAGATGAGGGCAGACCAAGATTTCTTTAATTGAGAGCCTTCAAATCCAAACTGTCATCAGTTCCTGTCAATCTCATTCTTTGTAAAGTCTCTCAAGAGCATTCCCACAGCTGCTATTGTACACCAGGCCCTCTATGGAAAATTCCATGTTGAAGTTTCTGGAGATGGAACTTCACCTCTGCTGAAGTTCCCTCCCTTTCTCCCCTTCCTCTCCTTCTCTCCTTTCCTCCAGGTGCTTTCTTATACATGGCCTCTTTTCTAAATCCAACTAGACTGTGAAGTAGTACTCCCTTGTTAAACATGGGGAAAGCTCCGAGGTTAAAATGACTTGCCCTGGGTCATAGCTATTAAGGAGTGGATTTAGAATTTAAACCAGGTCATCTTATTCACAGTCCTGTGCTCTTTTCACCTTGCCATAGCTATATCTTCCATCTTAACTGTAGTGATCATGTGCAGAGCAAGAGATGTCTGAGGTCATCCTTGAACCTAGGCTTTTAGGGCTTTATAAGACTACGATCAATTGGTTGAGTTGTTCCTTGACGGGGTACAGTGTCTCACTCTGCAGTTCACCAGCCATGTTCTATGTTACATTTCTGGCTTACTTTCAAGAGGCATGTTAGTCAGTCCGTCTGTGGTTAGTGAGCATCTCTTCTGTGCCAGGTATTGTTTTAGTCACTGAGGGACAGTGCTAAACAAGACAGAACAACTCTTTTCACAGAACTTACATCTCTTCTCCTCACTGTACCTCTTCAGTGAAAGCCAGAAATGTTTATAAAGGCCTTAGTGTATGCAAAGAATGCCATTAACTTCAGTTAACATATCTGAGAAGAGACTGCAGAGGTAGAGGAATAAGATGCAGCTTCTCAGTGCAGCCACTGCCAGTCCACTGAGAATCTGTGATCACCAAGCAGTTGCAAAGGATCTCCCCAAGTTCTTGTCATGCCTGAAACACAGCGACACTAAGCCCCAGGGCAGGGTTTAGGGGACTTGTTATTTCAGGGTGGCTTTGTTTCTCTTGATCCACCTCTGATAATTATTGTACTTTTTACTTTGGCAGCTGTAAATAGAGGATGAAGTTGCAAAGGCTGGAACAGCGCTTCTTCTGCAACCTAATTAAAAATGAAATCCTAAATTGTTAAATCCAGTATTGGTTAATCTGTGAAACATACAGTCATAGAAAATATTTCCTTCTCTTTAGGACTTTCTTTGTTGCTTTTATAGCAGTGTTGGTCATCTCATTTTAGGGTAAAAGTGAGCTTGCAAAAATAACTCATACCATTGGGATGATACTGTGCACCCTCTCTGTATCTCCCTGGAGTATAGGAGAACTGTAGAGCCAGAAAGGTCACTAGCTCTAGCCTTTATTTTATAGAAGAAACTAAGTCCCAGGGAGAAGTTGTGTGACTCTTCCTGGGCCCCAGAGCATATAGAAGAGGGCTATTTATTTATTTATTTATTTATATTTTTCCCTATCCAGTTTTGTCATCCTTCTGGTCATTAGGACAGTAAGCTCACATAAAGGTGACAGGTTGTCAGCTTCAGTTTTAGGTGGCAGAGTTTGTTTTAACTTATTGGGGTCTACTTTCAAAGATTTTTAATTGGGGATGTAAGAGAGGCTGCATCAGAGTTTGTTAGTCAAATGCCACTATAAAACAGAGACTCCAGTTGTTTCACTCCTCTCTCTAAAATACTACTTTAAAAAACAAAGGGCATAAGCAACTTGTAGAGTGTGTTGCCTTACAAAGAAAGAAAAAAGAGCCTTGAAATTTCCAATCATGACAAATAGAGCAAACCTTAAAGTCAACACTTTTTCATTTTTGTTCCAGTTTTCTCCTGGCAAATAGAAGAATTTAATAAGAAAGGAACTCATGGTTCCAAAACAAATAGGGTCTAAGTCCAAGACATCTAAAGCTTGTGTGGAATCCCTCCGGCATTCATCCCACTGGGCCCCAGAGAAGGGAGGAGACAAAAGTCCATATCCCTGTTCTAGTCAGAGTTGGTTCAATTAAAGGTGAAACTGTCTGTCAAACTATTTATAGCATGTTTATAGCATGATGGAAAAAACAAAAGACCATAGGTTTTAAAGCCTGGCCTTTATTCACAGATGGAAAAGACTTGTTTGTTTTAAAGGATAGATTCCTTAACGTATGTTATGGTTATTGATATAAATTTAAATCAGGACATTTTAGCTAGTTGATAATTTTCTTGATTATAATCATTCTTAACAATTTCTATTTAATATTGAGAAATCAATGAAAATGTCAGTCTTTAGGATGAATACTCCACTTATTTAAGATGGACTTCAAGGGCTTCAAGATAAAATACTGTCTTCGAATGTAAAAAGTTTTTCATTTTAAATCCTTAGAAGGTTGGTTTTCATTGGCATTTCCAAGTAATCTCAACCAGGTACCATATGATTTATAGAGCCTCTGGTGTAATTTTATAAGCTTTTGTTTGGTTTCTGATTTATAATTATATGTATTACCATTTATTTTTGAATTAAGTTGACATTACTTATTTGTTTTAAGGATATAAATTTTTTGGCAGTATTTTATAAGTGACTGATATAACTTAAATTTACACACTGTATTGAACAGGGAACATGTGGATAAGGCATGCTGAAATCTATGAGATACCTTTGTTAAACAGTATATTTAACTCCTGATTAAAGTGAAGTTACTGTCTCAGGGTTTCTGTATTTCTCTGATTTGGGTCACTCTAACTTGCTTAAAAAACAAACCTGCTGACCTGCTTTGAGTCTTGTAGAGAAGATGGCACAAAATCTGAAGAGTGTATGCATTGCTGAAATACTATTTCCCCTCCTGTTTCATTAACCATGTTTATCACATGGCATTTTATCTAGAAATATCTTCACCAAATAGAGTTTGAGGTTTACTGTGAACTATGATTGCGTGACTGCACTCCAGCCTGGGTGACAGAATGTGACCCTATCTCTTAAAAAAAAAAAAAACAAAACAGTGCATTAATGTTGAGACAATAATTTTCCTGTTTTTGAATCAAATAAATAAGTTTGGAATAACTGGGAAATCTTTTAGGTAGCATTATCATATTTGCTATTTAGAAAAACATGTATCAGTGAAATGCATAGTTTGTTTCAGTAGGACAATTTTGTTGCTAACTGAAATAACACATTGACTAATAGCTTTACTGATATTCTACCTTCAACCTATTGAAATGAAATATTGTGTGTATTTTGGAGGAGGACTCAACTTTGGTGTGTAAAAAGCTCTTGTATTTAAATTGTGCCAAATCCTGGTATAGCTAGGTAATGTAAATCAATGTAATGGAAGTCAAATGTGATTTTTCCCATAAAACCAATGTGAGAATGAGGAGCTTCCATTCCTGACCTGGGGACCTGAACCAGGTTTTGTTTTGTTTTAAACGAATGCACCAAATACCATATTTAATTAGCTATAAATAATATATTTCTGATCCTGTTGAATTGTCCTTCATATATACATGACTTATTTCAATACAGCTGCCTAATAGTAGAAAGTTGTATGAAACTTTATATGTTAACAAAATTTTAAATATTTCTTAACTGAAGCTAATTTGTGCCTTCTTTTTCATGCAGCAGATCAGAATTTGAAATTATACCATTAAGTTAAAGTGCAGGATGGCTTCCAAGAGGGGAGATTTGATGGGTATCTTTGTGAAAAGTTGTTAAGAGTTAGGGGATGGGATAAGTCTTTTTAGGTGAATTATTGAGAGATACCTGTTTGGCTACCCTCTTTCACATTATAGAGATTTACTGCAGAAAGCACAGTCGTTAACAGTCAAGTGGCTGGCATTTCTGCTGTATTTGAGTTTCCTACTAGAGCTGCCATCCCATTCCAAATAACTTCACCTTGAGCCTTTAAAGTTGTATAAATCATACTGACCTTTAAAATGCATGAATCAACTCTTAAGCCAATGGATTTTTCATTCATTCATTCAGTTTCCCCCGCGCATTTCTCATGCCATTACTTTATAGTGTCAAGTAGCCTTAAAGCTTTGGCTTGATGGGTTGGCGTACTAGGCTGACAGCTCTTTGTTGAATTCATAGCATTAAGTTACTCTAGTTCCCTCCTGGATGTGGACATATGTAATAAAGTCCTCCACTATTTAGAACACTACTCCCTTTTACCTGTTAGCTATTTAAAAATATTCAAGTCTTGATGGGATTTGGAATAGATATATTAAAACATACTTTTTGCAAAAGAGTGTGTTTCTTTCAAGTGCTTTCTGTGGATGCTGCCTTCAAAATCAGCTTAGTAGCTGTGGGAGAAAATTGCCCTCATTACATTATAGTCATAGGATGCTCTTTGGTCTGCTTTTTTTTTTCCCTCTTTGGTCAAACTGCTTATAGGGCACTATTTTCTTGAGCAAATAGCTAGATCAGAGAGGGGGCTGTATGTGGGAAAAAACAAATTAGGGTGGAATAAAAGGGTGTCTTTCAGGGTCTCCGCTGAATGAAGGCAGAGTCTTTTGGTGGTAGACCGAGCCTTGTAGTATATGGATGAGGAGATTCGTGTATAGGAACAGAATGACAAGATAGGGTAGGTCCATTTATATTAACAGCAATACCTTGAGAGTAATTGGCTTCACATAATGAATATTAATTGTGGGTCAGCTAGTCATTGAAAATGTAAGTATTCATAGTTGCATTTGAACATTAATATCTACACAAGCTAATTTCTAAGATGTTCTGTTTAGATCATAACAGATGTAAACTCTATCATCACTTCAAATCTCCTCCTCCAATTTTCTTTACGCATTTCTTTAAGCAAGGTATTATAAAAATTTCTATGTGGTTTTCAGCCAAAATTACTGAAGAATCTTTTGTTCAAATCAGTCCAATAATTAGAGTGTTATAGAAATGGTGTTGAGGGCTTCAGAAATGATAAATCGTAAGTTTAGGAGCCAGGAGACAGAAAAAGACACTCCCAGCCGACACTTGCAAATCAAAAGCAGCTGCAGCAAGGTCAGTGTCCTGAGTATGGAGAGGCTGGTTATATTATCATCATTTAAGGGAATCAACTTTATTCCAAGTCTGTAGGTATTTGATACTTCTATTGGGCATCATCTCTGGCCTTCTAGGAACAGACATGAAGCAAGAGTGTGGCACAATAAATTCTATTTGTGCAGTGACTAGTTACAAGTTGCATAATAATTATTTATGTATTGTACTTCATTGTTGTATATGAGCCAGGCTTTGAGTCCATTATTGTGAAGCAGCCTGCAGCTACTTTGTTTTTTTAGTTTATTAGCATAGTTAGTTTTTTTGTTGTCTTTTGCTTTTTTTAAATGGTTTTCATAGCAGTGACATTATGAGATTACTATGTTCTTGACAGTTCTTATGGGAAAAGTTTGAGTATTATCTGGTGGATTAAGCTTGAATATTGGACCCAGTCCTATTCTTTACCAACCAATGAAAAGCAACTGTTGTTTAGCCTCTGATGTTTAGAAAATTCCTTCCATGACTATGTCTATGTCTTCCTGGCAGTGATTGCTTAAACAGTAAACAGACGTACCTCTAGTGTTATTATCACATTAAGGATCATAATTTTACTCTTGAACATTTTATTTTGTTGTTGTTCTTTGTTTTTAAAATTACATTTGGTGAAACTCAACATTATTAACAATTTTTGTATTATTAAAATAATGTTATACAGAAAAGGAAATTTTAGGGGATGATTGTACATCATGCTCCTTTAAAAAAGTGTTTTAGAAAACGATGTAATTTTTCAGATGAGAGAAGTAACTTTAACCATTTGGTGGACGAAAAAATAGCAGTGTAACTGAAGCAATAAGAAAAAGTGATTTTCAAAGAGAAAACATCTTTGCTTTGACTACATGAGTATATGAGAAGATCTCTAGTGCAGTGGATCTCAAACTTGAGCAAGCATCGGAATCTCCTGGGAGGTTTAGGAGAACAGATTGCTACGGCCTACCCCAGAGTTTCTGATTTAAGAGATGTAGAGTAGAGACCAAAACTTGGTATTTCTAAAAAGTCTTTCAGGTGATGCTGGTGTTACTGATCCTGAGACCACTGTTCTAGGTGTAATTAAACTAATGAAGTCTTAGCTAAGAAACTTTTTTTTTCTTTTTCTTTTCTTTTTTTTTTGTTAGCATAGTGGTAGTAAAAAGAAATAAATGGAAAGAATAGCAGTTGAAGTTTCTTTGGGAGGGTGGCCAACTTTTGAATGACTAGGAGAGGATTGAATTGCAATTACATTGCTGAACTAATATGATTAAGGAAAGGATATGGTTTAGAACTTAAGATATTTCTAAATTTGGTTTGCTTGGTATTTGTATTAGCACTTATAGCTTATGAAAAGCTTTTTCTTTGGTTGTTAACAAGAACTGTTTCTTCAAAAACATGCAGGGGCTTGTATATATTTTTCTTTATAGTTGGTTTAAGCCCATCTGAAGTTTGTTCAATCTAGGATGTTCAACTACTGCTACTAAAGACTTGGCACCTTCACTTGTTTAGTGCCCAACCCCCAGTGGTAGGGGTGGGCCGTACTTGAAATTCTTAACTAGGATCTAAAATGCTTGGACAGAAAATGCCTAACTATGATCCTTTTGAGGATAAGTCCTTATTTCATTCATGCTTGCATTCTTAGTCCTGGTGTATAATAAGTGTGCGATGTTTGGGAAAGGAATAAGTGAATGGCCGGCAACACATATGTTGAAAATAGGTGATGGCAGTGGCATTGAGGGTTGGAACCATCTCAGAATATAAACCTATCCCAGGAAATACATGGTAACTTGAAAAATTTGCATACTAGTTTATCAATATAGTTCCTGTTATCTCAGTAAATTGAAGGCAAATGAAAATCCCAATAGAATTGAATAATATCTGGGTTTTAACATAAAAACAAATCCCTAGAAACATATTTTGATAGCTATGACACGTTATCTAAATGAAGCTAGAATTAAAGCCATGGAGAGATAATAAAAGCATTAAACTAAAACATGAAGTTCAAGTAAACCATATTTGTAAAAGAACTTCCGAACTTATTTATTTCATCTTAACAGTTTAACAGTATTATGCTATTCTAATAATATATTCTTTTAGGATCTTCATTTTCCTTGCTATTTCTTAGCTAAGAAACAGCTGTGTTGCTGTGTTGGTGGTAAAGGTGTATTATCCACATCCTACTAGAGTTTTCTATCCAAAAAAAAAATGGTAGGTGACATCCTTAGGGGCAGAATTATGTCTCAGTATTTCTAACACCTGTCTCTTGGTTAGTCAGAAGTTTTGGCTCAGTGGCACCTTCTCTTTGTCCCCATTTAGTGGAAGTAAGCATAACTGTTGGCAAAATATGTTTTAAGACTAATGTTTGGCAGGCGTTTAGCATTTACAAATCAAGTTTCTCATAAAATAATGTGTTACATTGAATTTGCACAGCCATGCTTTCATTGTTTTATGGATAGGAGAATCTGAGGTAGAGAGAAGTTAAATAACCTACCTAAAGTTAATTACTAGAGCTAGGAAATGTCAGAGCAGCAAAGAACACAGTTTAGCTGGCTCTAAATCTGGTATCTTTATAAACTTGTTTCTTGTGTGATTTTCGTAGGAAAAGGTGTGGAATGGAAAGTACGCATAGGTGGAAGACCTAGACCTCAGTCCTCCTTGACTTTCTGAATATTTCAAATTCCAGAGACCTTGCATTTCTCCGAATTCCTCTTAATTTCACTCAACATCACATTACTGTTTTAAAGATTTTTCTTATTATTACAAGTAATAATTTTTGTTTTTGTAGAAAAATGAGAAGATCCAAATAAGCAAAAAGAAAAAAATACTTTTCATATAAGCATTCAGCACAAAGTGCTACACAGAAGCCTTTAATAAATATCTATTGATTGAATGCCAGGAATTAACTCACTGACCTCTGAGTAAATTGCTTAAGTTGTCATATTCCATCTTTAAAAAAGGGTGGCTGGCAGAGCTCTTGAGCTACTTATTTCCTTATGTTATAGATTTATGTGACATCAGTGATCTTTCAGGGACCTGGTGAAAGGTGTTAAATAAATCATACCTTTATTGTTATCTCCAAGGAAGAAATTATTTGAAATTGGCTGTCTTTAAATGTCTTACTGCTTTTTGTTGCAAGTAGGAGAGAAAATGACTTATTTGCAATGTTTGATATGTGTTTATTTAGAGGGGAGTATGTGTGAGAGCAAATGCATGTATTTATACATAAAGCATCATTTTAAAATATTAAAATTTTCTTCCTGCGGTGTTAAGTACTATTGTTCAGTTTATTAGCCCCTCCCTACCCTCCTTTGTACCTTTGGTTTAGGGTAGAAGCTAAACAATAGTACTTGACATCCCAGGAAGAAACTAGACTCAGATGGATTTGGAATTTATCTACCAGCATTTCTTGATGAAAACAGAAAAACAAGGAAAAGGAGTTGATAAGGTAGGTAAAGCTTATTCAGTTTCTTGGTAGTCTTTCTGGTTGATTGTATTTACTCCATGGGCATGGCATTGACGTAGGTATACTAATTCACGATTTACTTAGTTCATTAGCTGATATCAGCATCATTGTCCAAAAACGTTGCTATTTAGGAGGGAAAATTAAATTAGATAGTGAGTTTTCAATATACGAAATGACAACACACAGGGAGAGCAATTTTTTTTAATGAAACACAAATGGACCTGTTGTCCGATGAGAAATTTAAATAAACCAGGCTTCTCAAGATGGGATTATACTGCCTCCCAAATATTTGCTACTAATGTGATAAACATTTTTTTTCTATTCTTTTAGCACTATTCTATATTTTCCACATTTTCCTAGAGCCGAGTTTGTATTTCCGTTTTGAAGGTAGTATGTGTACACAGCGAGAAGTATATGTTCATCTTTTAGTTAAATACCCTGTTAGAATAGATTGAAACTGGTGACTGGACATTCAGGTCAACAAAAAATAATACTTGGAAACAAATTGCTGTTTTTTTCTTCATAAAATTTCTTTTCTTTTTGTATAAATAAATTAGGCTATAATAGAATTCTACACAAAATTAACTGGAAGGCTTTTACCAAAATTCATACTTCTGTTAATATTTGACATTTTATAGTTCTAGAATTTATTTTTAAATTACAATATGACAGCAAGATTTTAATCTGTGTTGTACCTAAGTTCCAGTCAATTCAAAATAGGAATGGTTCCCTGTAAAGATTATTTGGGACTTAGCTCACCTTCATTCAGTTTTATAATTTATCTTTTAAAACAGACTCAGTGAAAGTTATTATGGTCACTCTTTAGGGAGAGAGATTTTTTTTTTTTCCTGATTACACCGAATTAGTGAACACTAGCTAGTTCTTCAAGTTAGGGTCTTAATTATTCTCTTGTTTGACCTTTGTCTGTAACATTTGGTTTGAGTTGTGTTCTTCTCTTTGACTTTAAGATTCAACTACTGGCAGAAGCCTTAATCTTTCTGTTGAGCTGTTTCATCTCCTTGAGTAGGGCATAAACCTATTCATCAACCTATCCTTCATGTGGGCACGCTGTTCTGGAATACTATTAAGATTGACTGCATTGTGGCAGGGTGCATTCTATTTAAAAAGCAATGTAATATGCTTCAATGTGATTAAGAACAAGGGTGTTACAAGTGCAATATATAGAAAAATCATAACATTCAAGAGCTTTTTACATAATGTGCTATGCCTAATGTGCAAACAGTTGATTTAATTTTCTATTTTACCATTTTAAAGGCATGATGTTTCTCATAAATGCTGCCAGGTATGTTCTGTTGTTTCATTTCTTAATACTGGAGTTCATATGCCACTCTAACTAAATTATACCAAGTTCCTGAGGAATCACATTGCTGGTTTGATTTATACATGTAAAACAGGGTTTTACTTGACACATTTAAGGTGACTCCCAAGTAAGAAGGGAAACAATGAAAATCTAATTTATTTTTTATTGCATGGGAGCAATATTTAGTATTCCTTTATATTTAGTATTTCCTGTTTTATTTAGTATTCCTTTATTTAATGGTCTAATAAAAAAAATAGTTGTTCTCTCTGTAAGAAAAATGGCTTTACCAAATATATTTAAAACAATTCAAGTGTGATTTTAAATCCCTTCATTTTTGTTGTTTGTTTGCTTGTTTTGTCTCAGTTTCCCGATTGTGTTAAGAGCAGATGTGGTGTTTAGCTGATAAATGTTTTATGCTTAAACAAAGATAATGAAAAAATGCATTTGCTTTCAAGTTAGAGTAGAAGTAACATATATGACTGGTCCTTAGAATGTTAGGATTTTAGATGTGGAAGCAGCCTCTGAAATGGAAGCTGGCTTCTTATGTGACAGAGGAGGGCTAGAGTAAGTGGTTAAAGAACAAATGGCTAGTTTGTGATAGAAATGGAGCCAGAACCAGGTCCCCTGATTCCCCATTAATTTTTCTTTTACTGCATCACAGGACTCAAACTCAGATTACATTTCCATTTTCTACTCATTTGTTTTATTGCAATATTTCAATGTTCCTGCTTTAGTACATAACCTCAGAAGCCTTACTTAAAGCTTTTTCACAATATATGCTCACTTGGGCTTCACGAGTTTCTAGGTGGGCTGATTAGTGTGGCATCACTGCTAATAGTACCTTTAGTGGTGGATTGAGCTAAAAGAACTCCAAGTGAGCAACATTTTCTTTTTTCACATATCCCTGTCAAGGAGCTATGACAGCAAAAATAAAAACAAATTTAGGAATATTTAATTATACTGATGGAAAATATATGTATTTCACTCTGTTTGGGGGAAGAAGTCCAAAAAATTCTCTAATATTTATGGTTTGCATTTGACTACTATTAGATAACTGGGTGATTTCTAGTTTTCAGAAAGTGTTTTAAAAGTTAAGGGACTATCTCGTGCTTTCTAGCATGGATAATCTCTTAAAGTTTATAGGAGCTATATGAAGTAGGCAATAGCATTAGCTTCACTTTGTAAATGAGGGAACCGAACATAATATGTCCAAGATGGGGTCTGAACCTAAGGATCTTTCTCAAAGGCTCTGGCTCTCGACCACTAAACTTCTCTGTCTCCACGTTATACATACCTGCCTCTTCCGCAAAATGCTGCCTGTTGCTAAATTAAAGTTTTCAATGAGCCCTTGATTTAAGTGAGGAAAACACCTGCCAATTATTACAGTAAGCTTCAGCAGCATACATGATAATTCATAATTTCTGACAGCATCTTAACTTTCAGCCTCCTTTTTCCTCCTCTTTCTTCGTATTTAGTCTTCATTTTCTGTATTCTCTGTTCTCTTTGTTTATTTGGGGCAATAGGCAATATGCTTTGTGCATTATTTGGTTACCTTTGCTTCTATTCTCAAAATAGCCATTTTTTATTACTCCTAAATAAGATTAAATCTACTCATCGACTTTTATTTTTTATTTATTATTATTATTTTTTTAGATGGAGTGCCACTCTGTCACCAGGCTAGAGTGCAATGGCATGATCTCGGCTCACAGCAGCTTCCGCCTCCCGAGTTCAAGCGATTCTCCTGCCTCAGCCTCCTGAGTAGCTGGGACTACAGGAGCGTGCCACCACACCCAGCTAATTTTTGTATTTTTAGTAGAGACGGGGTTTCACCATGTTGGTGTTGGCCAGGATGTTCTCCTTCTCTTGACCTCTTGATCCACCCACCTCAGCCTCCCAAAATGCTGGGATTACAGGCATGAGCCACTGAGCTTGGCCTGGACTTTTAAAATCTTAAGCGGGGCATGATGGTGCAGCCTGTAGTCCCAGCTAGTTGGGAGGCTGAGGTGAGAGGACCACTTGAGGCCAGGAGTTCAAATCCAACCTAGACAACATAGTGAGAGCTTGTCTCAATTGAAAAAAAAAAACATTCTTTGCCAGTATCCGGTTCTCTCTCTCTCTTTTTGTTTTTTAACCTTCCTCTTATTTTCTTAGTGTCTCTAGTTTGAAAAGAACTGTTAAGAAATACCTAATTCAGTTGCTGTCCTGTGGAATGTTTCATATATAATCTAGCTTGTATTGTAATCTACTTATACTAAGCCTTTCTAGAATCGTTACTGCTCATTAGAATTTTATTTTCTTCTTCCTTTTGACAGTCATACCTGCTTCCTTTAAAACAAACTAATATTAAGCCCCAATGACTGACTCTATCTCTGCTTCTCCCTGGTTTGTTCCCTAAGCATTTCAGTTTGTGAGCAACCTCCTATAACATTGACTACTAGTAGTTTTTATGTTTGTTTTGATTTCTCTTTCATTCATGTTTGTGCTCTTATATTTGTCCCCCTACGTAGTAATTCCTGCAGTTCAGAGACCGTGAGAGATACTATGCAATTAGTACCACATTTGATAATCAGAAGGTATTTTGTAAAAGTTGACCTGCAGAGTTGAATAAAAGCTGTTCTTTATCCTGTTATCTATTTAGCCCAAAGACATGCCAGAGTTACAAACTTGAGAGATCTGTGTGTTTCTCACTTCTATGGTCAGGGTAGGGAGAAAACAGTAAACTGATACTATGTTTGATAGGAGCAAGCAAAAAAACCCCATACTCTGTAAAAGTAGGTTTACTTAAATGATATAGCTAAAACTTCATAATGTACATGCTTTTGAACAGTGGTTTCAGATTTTGTTTTAAGCCATGGCTTTTTTTCACATAGTGTTAAGGGGACACTAACACTGTGCAGGTTGAGTCTCCCTAACTTGAAAATCCGAAATCCAAAATGGCTCAAAAATCTGAAACTTTTGAATGCCAACATGACACTCAAAGGAAATAATCACTGGAGCATTTTGGATTGGGATTTTTGGATTTAAAATCTGAACCTTAAGTATACGTAAATATTCCAAAATCCTAAAAAATCTAAAATCCAAAATCAACCTCTGATCCCAAGCATTTTGGATAGGAGATATTCAACCTGTATCTAAAACTAGGATGAGTCCTTCCACTATTCAGTTTTTCATTGTTTGGGACAAATACCCTTTTTGTAGAATCACCTAAACACCTTGCAAGGATGTAGGGTTTCCTGGAACACAGTTTGGAAATCCTTGCTTGAGAAAAGTGGAGAAACTGGATTTTCCCTGGTTTCTTGAAGAAGATTGAAAGATTGTCAGCCTAAACAGAAACTATACTCCTATATGTACCCTGTATAAACTGTCGTCATCATATTAACATCACCCTCATTCAGTCTTTGTTTTTAATGTTTAATGGAGTTTAAATCAATTAGGATATTTAGGATAGGCTACCACTATGCCAAATGCCATGCAGGGGGGAAAAAAAAGTAGAGCTCACAAGATGCTGAAAAGAAATCTTGTTCTTAATCCTTCCTCTGAAGTTAGGACAATTTTGGATCCTGTCCTGGAAAAGGGAATAAAGCAAAAATTAATATTGAGCCATCACGTTTTGGTGTTTCTGTCACGTTAGGTTCTGATGGTCTCCTAGGCTATTTTTCAAAACTCAGAAATGGGTTTTAATTTTGATTTATTATATTTGATTATTTTATAACACGTTGTCATTTCTATCACCCTACTGCAATTGATAACTGTTGTGTGTAAGACAATTTTGTTGTCCTCTGCATTTGGAGAAAAAGGGTCAGAATAAAAAACGAAATTTCATGTTAGGTAAGAGAATATGGGTGTAGCGTATTTAAAAGTAAGTCTCATACAGTGCGTTTATTAAAAGAACAAAACCCATCTATTTCAGTTGAAAATTATCCTTTTAAGGTGAATGTACGTTTGAGAAAATTAGAACTACTGTATATTAATAATTTGAACATTATCTCTTTTTGTACTTTTCCCCTTTCTCTCCTGAACCATGTAATTTTTTCCCTGCAACACTATTTCCCTCCCTTGTGTAGATAGCTTTTCACCTGTTGTCTTTCCTTTTCTCAAATTGCACTTAAAATCTGCTGCTTTTTTATGCTTTGGTATTCCTTAGTCCAGATTCTTTATTGTGTTTAGGAACTCTGAAATTTCAAGGGACAGATTGAAAAAGAAAAAATAGGTCATATAAATTCCCAAGAATTATATCTACTTATAAAATCTTTATAATGTGGAGTCATTATAAGCTCTTGGGGGTTTATAGCTTTAGGAGAATTTAAGATATGAGAAACGAGATTATCATGAAATTATAAGAGCCAAACCTGTGTGAGTTATTACATGGTGAATTCATGGAAGAGAAGCCCAAGTAGGAAATGTTTAGGAAGGAAGAAATGGCTTTCACCTCAGTTATAGAGGAAGAAATCAGGTAAGGGGCTAAGTAGTGCTGGAGGTGAATATAAGGACAGGCTTTAGATTGTTTGCACATCTTCCTCTGTAACCAATATAAATGTCATTTTTTCCTGCCAGGCCAACACATACCCTCCCCCCTTTTTTTCTTTCTTTCAGGTCTCAACTTAAATGCCACTTCCTTAAAGAGGGACTATGATTCTAAAATAAAAAAGAGCTCCTATTCTTTTAGTCTGTTTTATTATCATAGCACTTTTATTATTCTATACTGTTATTTTTATGTAGCACTTGTCACTCAGTACTTTCTCAGTATTTTATATATGCATGTTGTCTTTCTCTCCACTTCCTCCCTTTGTCTTCCAACAGTGGATATAAGTTTATTAAGTGCAGGGGGCCTGTCAATTACGTTTATTGCTCTATCCACAGTCCCTAGAATAGAACTTGTACTTAGCAGGCAACGGTCTCTGGTTAGACTGAGCAGGACTCATCTTATCTTTGTAGCCTTAAGATTTTGTAGTGCTTGTTGAATTTAATTAATTTGGCTATTATTATTGAGAAGAAATGCGTTAATATTAATGAAAAGTATAATTTTATAAATTAACACATTAAAATTCTTTTTTTTTTCTAAATAAAAAATAGTTTCAGTTTTAGCAATGGCTGGGCCAGAAGTAGTACATGGAAGCCTGGGTAAAATTTTGATGTCAGAGGGCTGTCCCAAGGTTCGTTTTTTCTGCTACCTACAGAAATCAAAAGGCGATTGTTTTAGGAAGTGATACTCTTCAATGGCTTTTTATATATTTTATTTTAAAAAGCCACCGAGAAGAACTGGGGTTTCAGATGACCAACTTTTATGATGTAGTGGTACACACTGAAATGAAGATGTTCCCACCAAATATTGGGAACAGTTCTTAGTTACTTTCCTAGAAGATCATTTTCTGTGTAGCTAGTGTTGCTTTTCCAGATGGACTTCCTGAAATATGAATATTTTGCCCAAGGTTTAACTTTAAGAAAATGATAATAATTCTTGGAATACAAGTCTCAAGATTTTTCCATTTGTATAATTTTCAATAAAAAATTAGGTCTGTTTCTAGGTTGAACCTTCTCTGAAGATACAGTTTTTCTATTTCCCATCATATTAGCCTGGACATCTGTTTCCACTAGGCTAATCATTTGAAACAATTCTATATACTGAGTTATATTGAAGGAACTTGGGGGAAGTTGCTAGGAGAAGCACTATCAATTTTAGTGAAAGATGTAAGCCTGAGGAATTATATTTAGTATTTCCTAACAATTAATAATATTATCTAGTTTTGGGAAACTTCTGAATTTTGCTGGCTTATTTGTTATACATTCCTTGAAGAAATGATTGTGAAGGCAGTCGTGTTTTAACATAGCTGTTATATTCTCTCAAGATGAAATAGATTGACTTAACCTCAGCTACATGGGCTTTGCTAACTCTAATGACTAAACTCCTTAGAAAGCTAAAAATGTTGTGCATATGTTAAAGAAAATTTCTCCTCCCCCGCACCCCCTTGAAAGAGAAGCTAGGGATATACTGAATATATAAGTAAAGATTCCAAGTTACTAACAAATGAAGTAACTTTTATGTATCATCATTAAGATTTTTGCAATATAGCCAATTTGGAGTCTCAAATTCTTATTCCAAATCTAGGGGTTCTCTGTAACATTTCAAATTCAATAATCCTTCCTTTACGAGCGCAATCCATTTTTCCCCCCCTGGACTTTTGACATGAATTTCTGAGTGTGTATAGCATGACGTTCTCTATACAAATGTAAACTTTATTTGTATTGTCTATTGTTTCATTGTTTTCAATGTTTCTGCTTATACCGACTGTCTCATTATATTGAATTTTACTCTCCTGTTGCCTTTGTTCACACTTTCTGCTTGCTGTCCAGGCCTTGTATACTTTATCCTCAACTGTCAGTTTTACTCTATCCCTTCCTTTAAAACTCATGCTAAAGTTATGTTTCACATAACTTTATATCATTTCATAAATGATGGTCTGGGATAAGGAATGAGAGGAGGTGTGAGAAACAGCATTAGCTTTTGGAAAGCTCTGAATTAAGTAGGGATGAGGATGGGACTTGATGGTAGCAGATGTATTAGGATTAGCTAATATGATGCAATGAGAAAAAGGTAGAAGAGAGAAATGACCATTTTTTGTTTTGAGTATTGGCAGAAGGCTCTCCAGAGGTGGTGCTATTGAGTCAGGCCTTGAGTGGTGAGTCCAGAGGAGGTGGACAGGTGGTCTGCATCTTCTCCGCTAACTGTATCTAATTTGTGTCTTTAAAACTTTATGAAAGTTAATTAGACAGTTATGTTGGGTGGCTACAGTTCCTTATTGTATAGGAAGCAATTAGGTTTTTAGAATTGCATTTGAATTCTTTAAAAGATCCAAAAGGTGAGAACAACTCAACACACAACTCAATGTATTTGTTGATGTTATCTTTAATTCTTGTTCAAGGAAATGGAGGAAATAAAACACAAAAGAGGGAAAACTTCTAAAAATTTTGTTCTTTAGGAATAATCTGTTTTGAAGTGGGCTGAATAAAAGCAATGGTGAATCTTCTTGTGTGTGCTTATAAAAATAAAAACGAAACCCAACTGTTGATTTTTGTTTTCAAAATGTCTTGACTGTAAAGCCTTAAGCCATGTTTAGTGGTAGGTGCGGTAAGCTACCCTCTGATGCTCAGACTTTCAGACGCTGGCTCTAGACTTCCAGATGCTCATGCGGAACAGTTTGGGTGCGGAGAGATGGGCTGAACAGGACCTTGTTTGCCCCATTCCTTGGGGCTCTGATGTGGTAGAACTGAAGCAGGAAGTGAGGGAGTCCAAAATACTAAAGCTGGAAGGGACATTTGGCACAAAGCAGTAGTAATAACCAGTCTATATATAGAGAGTTTGATGTGTTTCCTTCCTGAAGGGCTCTCTGCACAGTAAATAAAGTAAAGCCAATAATTATCAATGGGCAACTGGGCCATGTTCTTAACATAAGTATTCAGATGGCCATAAATCATAGCATCAAAACAAATAGGGTAAAGGGATGCTCTGGAGAGGAATCTACCAGCTGTTTTCCTGAGGTTTTGGGAAAAAACTGTTGCCTAATAATACTTCTAAAGTTTAAATGAAGGTCTTATGGAGTTGGCAGAGTTTTTTCTTTTGGTGCTAAAAAAAATGGCTCCTATTAATTACATTTATTTATTGAATATATATAAGTAATTTATTATATAATCACAAATATATTTATTCATTTACAGAGCATTTATTTCTCTGTACCAAGCATAGCTCTTTGTCAAATCTTTTACTTCTAACAAGAATATTAAAATTTTCAGTAAGGACTTTTAATAAGTAAGGGTTTGACTTATTTCTAACTAATTAAAAGTCCTTGCTTATTGAAAATTTGCCAGATCATTTTCTTTTCCCCCTTTCCATGTGTTTTTCTTCCTTGTGTATATGTTTTCCAACTAAAAATTAATAGTTTATTGGTCAATGTATGGTTAGCATCATACTACATATTATATATTTGAATCTATATTGTGTCTGTTATTTTGAAAAGCCATTTCAGGGAAAAATGCAATTAAACCCAATTACACTTCTTTTTAAACAAACAAAAACTTTGATCTGTTTCTCTCAGGCATGAATTTTCATTATCGTATCCTAATAGACCTTACATGGTACATGGGATTAATTACACAAAGAGAGTTTTGAAAACCTCTCCCAATTAGAGTCTTGGAGTACATGGGTAGTAATGTGTGGATGGAGAGGAGAAGGGGAGTAGTTATTTACGGCAGTTGAATATTAGTTTCAAAATGGCCTTAGAGATCTGGCCCAGTTGATTAACTCCGTTGCTTAACATGTGGTACTCTCAGAACTAGGACCAGTTCCACAGTACTCAAGAATAATTTCCTCTGTAGCAACACTTTTCTATCACCTGCACCAATTTTTTAAAAGTTTTAAAAGTTTATGTTGATAGTAGCGAGTTTGGAGAAGAATTTGATTGGTTACTGTCAACTCACCACTTCTATTGGAAAAGCAACTTCTTTGGCAGTGGTAAATCAGTGAAGGGTAGCGTAAGTCTTTTAAAAGTTAAATTTGACAAACATTTGTTGGGTACATATTATTTGGCTCAATGGTAGTGTCAGGCATTACAGAGATGAATAATGATTGTGGTTGCTGACTTTGAAGGGGGTCTGTCTAGTGGAGGAGTCTGAGAGGGAAATGACTTACCTTCTGACCTGTTCATTGCAACAAGATCATGGAAGAGAGCCAAGGGAGATGTTCTGAAAGAGCTAACATCTGGGCTGGATATTTACAGATGAAAAAAGCTTTTAATGATTTTGCCTGAATTAATATGTGAGAATGCATATGCGTATAATAGAACATGAGAATTTAAAAAATAAATGTTAATTATCCCATTTTATTGTCACCTAAAGAGTTTAATGGCTTTCTAAAGGTGAATATTCCTTCAGTAGCTTCTGAAACTTGGCCTTTTATGACATAGAGCTTAAGGATGATCTGATTCTTGAACAATCAAGAGGAAGAATTAGTTTAAGGGTTTAGAATGCTTAGCTATCATAAGCTTGATGCCGTGAGAGAAGAGACTCTCAATGAAGAAGTTTTGCAAGTGACAGAAGGTGATCCCTCCCAAACATGGTTCTACTAGTTCAAAAAAGAATTGCTTTATATCTAATGTACTATCCCTACTGGCTAAGATGTTTCTAAGTTTTAACCTCTGTTTCTTCTTTTGAACTAAGAAACTCATACTAATTCTGATCATAAAATACCCAAATAAACAACTTCCCCTAATTTGACTTTCTTCAGATTAGAACTGTAAGTTTTTATTTACATGGCTACTGATTTTCTAGCCTGTTTATTGTGTGTAAAAAGTTCCTATGGTTTGCTTCTAATTAAGAACTCAGTGGTTTACAGACATTGTTCATTGTTATTGATGAAATTGTTGCATTTAAAAATAATTATATGAATTGGTAAACAGTTTCTTATAAAATCACACTTCTATACAATATTAGTACATAGCAAGTCATTTCCTTTAAAGGGTGGGGAAAAAAATCCAAAGACATTCAACGATAAGATGTGCTCATTATCAGCTGTTTCTGATAATAGGAGCAATTCGCATTCAGAATAGAGAAAATGAATTATACAAAAGGGCATATAGAGGATCAGCTATAACTTCTCTGGCATATGCAGCAGCCCACAAAATAAACTACCTTCCAATGACATTGGCATGATTAATCCCAAGCAACCTGGACACTGAAATTGCTGTTCTGAAAAGGGGCTTTGCAGCCTGGAAGTGTCATAAGCATAACACTAGCCTTCTTGCTAAGGTGGGGTGGGGGCTGCTCAGTGCATTTAGTGAGACTCTCTCACTTCTCCCTAGTGTTCACAGTATTTGAATATTCATGATGGGTTGACAGGTGGTCAGTGAATGCAAGGCTGAAGCCACTCTGGATCCTTTCACTTTTTTGTTTTTCTATTAGAGAAACTTATAAGGTCATGTGAGATGCCTCATTCTTGATTTACTTCTTTGGATGTCAGTTTGGGGCAATTTTCCTAAGGTGGGCTTCAGTTTACATTTTTGTAACCATATTTTTGCTTGTGGAATGTCTTAACCAATTTCCAGGTACATTATCAACATCATCTCTGTAATAAAAGTGCCTCACGCTTCTGTTTCCTTACATATAGTCTCCTTGTATGTCGATGGCTGTGCCTTCAGTTGTGTAGATGGTGTTTCCTCTTCTTTAAAGGGAGAGAAAACATAGGCTGTCCAGAGAATATTCAATCCAGGGCTGTGGGCCTGAGTCTTCTGACCCAAATCTAGGGCCCTTGCTTGCTGCATCCTGTTTATTTTCATCCAAAAGGCTACGTGGCAATTGGGTGTTTTATGGTTAGATTTCCTGCCTTGCTCGAGTCACTTACTGAGAACTTAGGCGCCAGGCCCTGTGCTGCATCTTTTACACACATCACTGTGCTTAACCATTCAGGATGCTTTAACAAAGTACCATCCACTGGATGGCTTATAAACAACACAAATGGACTTCTCACAGTTCTGGAGACTGAAAGTCCCAGATCAGAGTGCCAGCATGGTGGGATTCTGGTGGGGGCCCTCCTGAGACTTGCAGACTGCTGTCTTCTCACCATGTCCTCACATAGAGGAAGGGGCAAGAGAGCTCTCTAGGGTGCTAATCCCATTCATGAGGTTTCCACCTTCATGACCTAATCACCTTCAAAATTCCTACCTCCTGATAGGATTTCAATTTATGAGGTTTAGGGGAATACAAACATTCAGTTCATAACGGTCACCTTGTTTAGTCTTCAGATTGTCTAGAAGAGGAACCCAGAGATCTAAGATGAAATAATTTTGCAGAGGTAGCTTGCCTAGTCTGAGGAGGATCATGGATTGGTACCCAAGTATTCTGGGCTGCTGTCGCCTGAGCCCTTGACACTCTATCTTCTTGAGGTGAATGTGCTTTCTGTCCTTGAGAAGTGAAAGGAAATTAGCAGATAAGATCCTTCAAAATATGGTCATAAGGAACTCTGTTCAGTGTCAAGGCACTGATTCAGGCAGTTAACTTTTTGGGAGGACAAACGGAAAATAGATGGTAATGCTTTGTGGTCTAGAAAGATCTTGTGAAGAAATTAGAATTTGAATTTGCAGAGGATACTAAGAGTAGCTTCAAGATGTGGTGGAAGGGACAGGAGGAGGACCAGGCACGGGTGGGAAATGCTGGGCACATTTTGGGGAAATGCATTGGAATAAAGTAGAGGGGTTTTGGTAGTTGACAAAAGGACAGGTAAACTGGGGCTGCTGAAGAGGACTCAGGGCATCAGTGTGTGTGGCCTTGATATTTGGCATGTACATGTTTACTTTGTGTTACCACCAAAATGCAGTCTTAACTAGAATGGTTTCAGTTGGCTTGTGACTGATTTTTGTTTAATTGAAATTTTAGTGGAATGAAATCCTATTTGGCTTCTTAGGGTCTCTCATTCCCCAAGAGCTTGCCTAATAGTCTTGCTTCCTTTTAACTCCATGAGAAATAAAAGCCTTATTGTTTCTTGTGTATTCTTATGATGTGATTAGATCTTAAGTGTTTACATGTATATTGGTATTTTAGTAAACATTCCTTTTGGGTGGGTGAAGGAGGGAGATTATGCGTCATTGAGAAACTCTGGGTTTGGGATTTTCTAAGGAAAGAGGATGGCATAGAAGTCAGGACATCTCTAGGCCAGGCATGGTGGGTCATGCCTGTAATCCCAACACTTTGGGAGGCTGAAGCGGACAGATCACCTGAGGTCGGGAGTTCAAGACCAGCCTGACCAACATGGAGAAACCTCGTCTCTACTAAAAATACAAAATTAGCCTGGTGTGGCGGCGCATGCCTGTAATCGCAGCTGACTCGAGAGGCTGAGGCAGGAGAATCGCTTGAACCAGGGAGGCAAAGGTTGTGGTGAGCCGAGATCACACCATTGCACTCCAGCTTGGGCAACAAGAGTGAAACTCCATCTCAAAAAAAAAAAAAAAAAAAAAGATGTCAGGAAGTCAGGACATCTCAGACAAGTCAGGAGTTAAGGTGGGGAGTGATTTGCATCAAAGACTAGACATAGATAATACTCTTGTTAGGAAGCTTACAGTTCTTTTCAAACTTTGGGTCATAGAGAGCAATCATCAGTTTCCCTAAAGCTTTTGGGCAGGGTAATAACAAGTGAAGTTCACTCATTAATAATCGTGGTTGATTGTGATGAGCTATTCTCCACCAAGATTTGAATAAATGACTTACATATCTGCTTTACATAAGAGAAATTATTGTTATAGTTTCTGGAGAAGAAATAAAGGATAGATCGGAGACTCAACTGGGGGTTTGGCAAGGGGCTATGAAAATCGCGTGTGATCTAGATGGTAGAACGGGATTTTTTTTAAAAAAGAAGAATGTCTTTTTGTCTATTATTCTCATCTTACCTATTTTCTTTTTTAATGTTGCAGTGTGCAAAGATCCACCTTACAAAGTAGAAGAATCTGGGTATGCTGGTTTCATTTTGCCAATTGAGGTTTATTTTAAAAACAAGGTATGTAATCTTTACCCATTAATCTTTCAGTAGAAGATCCATCATTAGCCAAATGATGTTTAAAATAATTTTGACTCATAAGCACTTCTGTCACTAGATGATTTTAAAATAAAAGTTAAATTTGTCTTCTAGGAATTTTGGCTATCATTACCCTTAATTATCAAGGAAGTGGCTAGAAGATAATTTTAATTATATGAAGTCAGATTATGTGAAATTCATTAAGTGTTCCTTTAAAGAGAGGAGTGATTACCATTTTGGAAAAGATAAATATGTTTGTAAAATAGAAAAGAAGAATTACAGTTTTTCAGTAAAATGCTTCTTTTCTCATTTTCATATCTGTAGAATTTTTTTGAGGCTTGCAAAGAATAATCTAATTTTATCTTTAGCTGGTACCCACACCATACATGTATATAGTTATTTCAACTTCGGATATATGGATTTTACTGGATTTAAAAGTTCTCAGGCCAGGCGCGGTGGCTCACACCCGTAATCCCAGCACTTTGGGAGGCCAAGGCGGGCGGATCACTTGAGGTCAGGAGTTCGAGACCAGCCTGGCCAACATGGTGAAACCTCGTCTCTACTAAAAATACAAAAATTAGCCAAGTATGGTGGTGGATGCCTGTAATTCCAGCTACATAGGAGGCTGAGGCAAGAGAATCACTTGAACCTGGGAGGCGGAGATGGCAGTGAGCCGAGATCGCACCACTGCACTCCAGCCAGGGTGACAGAGTGAAGCTCCATTTTTTTTCTCAAAAAAAAAAAAAAAAAAGTTTTTAGCAGTACATATGTGGCATAACACACAGACTGTATAATACCAAACAAATTGGTCAACCTCTGTGGGGCTTACTTTCCTTATTTATGAAATGAGGAGATAAGAGTACTTACCTCATAAGGTGGTTAGTAGGATTAGATAAAATAAACTTATGCAAAGTATTTAGAATAGTAACTTATAGATAAGCACTTCAAAATGCTAATTATTATATCATATTCCTTATTTTTCCTCCAGAGATATCATAATTTCTAAAACCTGCTGAAAAGTCAGGTAATTGGCTTTTTTTTTCTTTTAAGGAACTGAGCAAATAGGATGTCGTGTTATCCAAACCAGTGCTCAGTAAAGTATGGTTCTTGGGATAGCATTAGCATTACCCTAAGAACAGGTTAGAAATGAGATTCTCAAATTCTACCCAGATGTATCAAATCAGAATCTCTGGAGGCAGGGCCTAGGAATCTGCATATTTACTAGTCCTTCTGATGCTCAGTAAGTAAGAGAACCACTGATAAGCCACTCTTTAATGTGCAATCCCTTCCACTGGAACAGTGTCACACTGGCCTTTTTAACTTATAGCAGTCTCAGTCCTCAATTCAGCAGTTAGAAAGTGTTAAAACCAGATTCGTGATCTAGGTCTTTCTCTCCATTGGCTATACTCCTAATTTCTGTGCCTTCTAGCAGTAACTCTTTGCTAGAATAATGATTGTCTTTCTTAGTGGTGATACCACTGAATCGTTGACATATTTGTCATCAAATCAAATTTGTTGAGATGTATTTATGTGTGCTCATGTGACATGCCTTCACATTGAAGTGCTCATTTTTGTCATTTCAAGTTCAATTTCCCTTAAGAAAATGGTTTTTGGCTTTATTTCTTCTGTTTTTCCTTCACCACCAATTTCTCCAATACTCGTTACTTGTTATTTTCTATTATAGTCATCCTAGTAGATGTGAAGTATACCTCATTTTGGTTTTATATGCATTTCTTTGATGATTTATGAGTTTGAACATCTTTTCATGTGCTCGTTGTTCATTTGTATGTTTTTTTGGAGAAGTGACTATTCATATCTCACTTTGCTCACTTTTCAGTGTACTTTTAATTTAAGTGGTATGTTTACGGGAAGGAATTTAGAGGCTGTCTCTATCTCCCATATTCCCCACTACCCTTTTAATATCTTAGAAGTTTAAGTGATGAAGATCATATGGTGCTTTTCTTCCCTCTTGTCACACCTTCATAGCCAGTGTTTTAATTTCATCTAGGGATTGGGCTACACCATAGGAAGAATCTGGCCCTTCAAGCTAGCAAAGTTCTTAACTCAAAGAAATTAAAGAATACGCAATTATGATCTCTTATGAGAAGACCATAATGGTTATGATTATATCACTGTCTTCCCACCAGCAAAGTTAGTTTGACATTGCATTGACTTCAGTTTGGAAATAATGATGCAGTGAAGTATCTTCTCTCTTTTCTTGTTTTTAACTCTTCTGGTCATTTGTACAAGCTCTGAGTTGAACAGAGGAATCTGTTTTATGAATTGCTCAGTTTCCTGCTTTACAAAAATAACTGGAATTTCCCCACATGCCAGATTTAAGAAGAATACAAGTAAAGGATGAAGAGGTAGCAAGTATCACTCCCTACCATACGCACACGCACACACACACGCGTGTGCATACACACACACACACACACACACACACTTCAGTCTTCTTGAAATTCATGGAACAGAGTAAAAGCAAGATATAATGAAGGCACATTGGGTAGTCATTATGACTGTAAGACATATATCCATTTTGTGAGGGATTTTATTTTCTTAAAATATAAAGGAAGAAAGCAGCATATGAGATGAAAAACATCTCTTCCTTTGTGGCCATTATAAAATAGACACTTTTGGAACATTGTAGATTTTCTGTTTACTATATAGATTAGCTAATTTCTATTTTCTAGTTTTAGGCTTTCTTTAAAATTTCATACATAATAATGATTGCTGTTTTCACATGTACACAATAATACATATATATTTCAGTGTTTGTAATATAGAAAGGTAGGATACACCTAATTGGCCCTATGTAGAGATGTGGATTAATAAATGGTAATTAAGTAATCCATAGAATTCTGTACAGTACTTAATGTGGCAACATGAGTAAATCTCAAAAAATGATGACTTAAAAGTTGCAGAAATATATGTGCATGGTTATATCATTTGTGTATTTTTTAAAGAAATTATTGAAATGAGTAATGGTGTTCTGGAGAGGTATGTATTTAGTATAAGAGCATATGTTGGAATGACAACACAGGAACTTAAGGGCATTAGTTACTGGAGGAGAGGAATGAAGAAGCTTACATATATAAAGTTTTGTTTTTTGTTTTGTGTTTTGTTTTGTTTTGTTTTGTTTTGATGGGGTTTCACTCTGTCACCCAGGCTGGAGTGCAGTGGCGCAATCTCAGCTCACTGCAGCCTCCACTTCCTGAGATCAAGTGATCCTTCCACCTCAGCTTCCCAAGTAGCTGGGACCACAGGCATGCACCACCACACCTGGCTAATTTTTGTAATTTTTGTAGAGACAGGGTTTCACCATGTTGCCCAGGATGATTTCGAGCTCCTGAGCTCAAGTGATCTGCCCACCTCTGCCTCCCAAAGTGCTAGGATTACAGGTGTGAGCCGCCCCAAGTGGCCAAATTTTATTTCTTTAAAGAAAAAGATAAAGCAAATCTCTGGAAGTGTTATCTGTTTAATCTCAGTAGAGGGCACATGGATATAGCATTTTTAAGTACTTTTCTATATGTTAGTAATTTCTTAATTAAAAAAGGAGTTATTGCTTTGCCACTTTTTTGTTTTCTTAGGATGTCTTAGAAACCAAATATTTGCTATAGTCTCATCTAGGTCTCTGAGCTAGATATTTTTGTTTCTTTATTTGTTCTAATTTAACTTGTAAGAGCACCTAATGTGAGATCTAGCTTCTTAACACATTTTAAGTGTATTAAGTGTACAATACCTTATTGTTGACTATAGTTGCAATGTATAGCAGATCTCTAGAGCTTATTCATCTTACTTAATTGAAACTTAATGCCTAT
The DNA here is from genome assembly GCF_028885655.2 of Pongo abelii. NCBI lineage: Eukaryota > Metazoa > Chordata > Mammalia > Primates > Hominidae > Pongo > Pongo abelii. The sequence continues at coordinate 37,708,605 of NC_071998.2, forward strand.
TGATTGACAATTCATTTTCCTCTCTCCCCAGCCCATGGTAACCACCTTTCCAGTCTCTGATTTTATGAATTTAAAATCTTATATGATATCTGTTTTAGATATCTCATGTAAGTGGACTCAGATAGTACTCGTCTTTCTGTGTCTGGCTTATTCCCCAAGGTCCAGCTGGATATATTTTTTATTTTTCATGTTACTGAAATGATCCATTGGTAAAAATTTAATAGGTGTAGGCTCTTGCTTCAGAGTGTTCATTTCTTTCTTTTGCATATTTATTATTTATCCCTGGAGTTTATTCAACTCTGTCTTGAAGAATAAACATCCATTATAGTAATGGCATATTAGTCCCTTCTCACATTGTTATTAATACCCGAGACTGGGTAATTTATAAAGGAAATGGGTTTAATTGACTCACAGTTCTGCATGGCTGGGAAGGCCTCAAGAAACTTACAGTCATAGCGGAAGGGGAAGCAAACACGTCCTTCTTCACAAGGCGGCAGGAGAGAAAAATGCAGAGCAAAGTGGGGAAATGTCCCTTATAAAACCATCAGATCTTGTGAGAACTCACTTACTATCATGAGAACAGCATGAGGGAACACCCCCATTATCTAATTACCTCCCAAGACACATGGGGATTATAGGAACCACAATTCAAGATGAGATTTGGGTGGAGGCACAGCCAAACCATATCAAATGATTTATGAAAAAGTGTTGTTCAGAGTTTTCACAGGAATGAGGGAAAGCAGAAAAAATAATTCCAGGTAATGATGGAAGAGTCTTAATTCCACATATTAAAGATATCCTGTCCTTGGTCACATCCCCATCCTGTGTTTTTCCTGCTTCTCTAATGAGCTTGTCTTCAGTTCTGCTCATTTATTTGAGCTGTCAGGGTCAAGAGGGGTGGTAGAGTGTCAGTACTTCTCTTGAGTTTGTATATGTTAATTATGTCTTATTTTGTATTTGTGCTCAACAAAAAAACCCTATTTGTGAGAATTGTGTGTTTCAGAAACTCTAAACCAACAGGGATACTGAAACATTATCGATTTATGTTTGAAAGGATCGCATGCTTCTCTCTTTCAATCTGATCTCAGAAAAGAGAGAGTAAATGTCAAGGACTGAAGCTTCTGCAGAGTGAGAGAGGGTAACTTGATATTGCCAAAAACAGATTTCCACCTCTAGGAAATGTATTATTTATATATATAGAGCAAGCACATGCTTTCTCATTTGAACTTTGAAGAAGAATGTTTTCTGAGGAGCATAGACTGACATAATATCGATGTCTGCCTTCTAAGAGAAGATATTCAGTTGGCCAGAGCACAAGTTTATGAGTACTTTTTTCTTACTTAAAAAAAATCTTTAAAAAAATCATACTCAGGATTCAGAGAGTCATTTTCTGTGTTGCTTACCATTGGTTTTATTGAAAAGTGATGTTTTTTGTTCTGTTTTAGACTGTTGTAGACTATAAAGTGATGTTGATATTACCTCATTGTTTTTATGCTGGTAATTAATGTGTATTCTTCAATATGTTTTTGAATACAGGAGTATATATTTTCCTATATACTAGTAAAAGTATATGGAATAGAACTTAGGAGTTTTAGTCCTTTGACTACATTTAATGATTGTTAACTATTTGGTACAGTCTTCCCAGATTTCCCTCCATGTATTTACATAGATAAAATGTGTGTCAGCATAGAGATTGGCAGGGGCATGATTTAATATTTTTCTGTGACTTGCCTTTAATTCAATTAGCAATATGCCTTTCAAAGTCAGTATTTTTAAACACCTGAATGGTGTTATGTGGTAATGATGAAGATCATTCTTAGTTTCTTGCTATTCTAAGCAATGCTACCATGAACATTTAATAGTATATTTTTGTACTTATATCTGAATATTTGTGTGGAAGAGATTCTTAGAGGTAGAATTACTGGGTCAAACATCATATGTATTTGGTATGTTGATAGATATTGCCAAGATGTCTACCAAAAAGGCTTTACCAGTTTATGCTCCCAGTTACATGGCAGAAAACTGCCCTCCTTTTAAAATTAATTCTAAAGTTACATCTTCTGTTTTACAACTTGTGTTTTATAACTTCTGTCTGTAACTGAGGATAGACAGATAAAAAATGATCATAACTAAATGTGATAATTACATTAATAGAGGAATGCTATGAGGGACATCTAATTCAGATTATATTGGGAGAGTAAGAAAGACTTTCAGAGGAATTAATGCTTTAGCTGGGTGTTGAATAATGAGTTTGCATTAACTAGGCAATAGAGGGGAAGCTATGCTGGGAGGGAGGACATTTTAGGTGTGGGGAGCACGACTTGTGAAAGGCCAAATGAATGAGTTAATGTGAAGTATTGGGGAACTGCAGATGCTTCAAAGTTGTGGAAAAACAGTATAGTAAGAGATCAAAAGAAATATAGGAAAGGTAGTAAGAGACTGCAATGGTTATTCCAAGGAAGTGGGATTTTATTGCAGAAACTGATGAACCATTAAAGGCTTTTATATCAGTGGAAAGCTGTAATCTGATTTTTGTGTTAGAAAGATCATTCTCTGGTCACTGTGGGAAGTAGAATGAGGTAAGTTCAAAATCAGGAAGGACATCAAATGAAGAATGGTGGTGGTCTAAGCTAGGACAGTAGGCCTTAGAGGAAAGGATAGGTAGATCTGAAAGTTCATAAGGACGAATACCAAATAGAACTTAGAGAAAATTTGACTGTAGTCAGTGAGGAAGAAGGAACAGTTGGGAATGATTTTTGTGTAATTTAACCTTGGCAAGCAGTTAGAATTGCTGTTTTCCAAGATAATAGAGGATAGGACAAAAGACATATGAAGGTAACTTTAGTTTAACATAATGCATGAATTGGATGCTGCCATAAGTCAACCTGTGGAACACATGTATGTGGCAGTCAGTGAGAGCTGGGTTGGAGATACACTTAGGGGAGTCACTGTCACACAGGTGGAACTGACTCCTTGTGAATGGGTGTCATCTCCTTGGGAAACTTTGCAGAAAGGTAAAGGACATTTAAGGTCAGTGAAGAAAGAGAGGAAAGTCCTTGAAGAAGATTGAGAAGGAATAGCCAGTAAACTATGAGGAAAACCAGGAGAGAATGGCATCCTGATAAGAGAGAGAAAAAGTAGGTTTCATGTCAGATTGTAGTGGAAGTGAAGGGGTACTAAGGAAATGAATAGAGATTATGATTTGGGAAGTTTGGGTGAGGAGGTGGAAACCATGAATTTTGAGTAGTTAATTCCTATATTCTGACAGTTTCAGGTGCTAAGACCCTTGAGTCAAAAGAAATGGATTCAAATTATTTTGTTTCATCATGTATTAGTAATATAACAATAAAACAAGGCTCACATCTGCCCCAAAGAGTGCAGTGAGAATTAAATGAGAGGTCATTATTATCTTGAGTCTGTATTTTCACCTTGTGTGGCTAAAGATCAATGTGTAGAGAGGGATAAATGTTCAGTCAACTTAAGTAACGGCTTGAGAGTTGAACCTGGGTATCGGAAATTCTAACTATTGTATTCTTTTGCATAGGATGCTATTTTGTCCTAGTTATTTATTCAGAAAAATTCCATTCTTATTAATCTCACAGATACTTACTGCATTTCTACTGTGTAGGCATAAACTAGTTTTTGAGGGTACAATGGTGATTCAAACATTGATCCTACTTTCAACAGTCTTCTGATCCAGCAGGGTAAATGGTGATAATAAGAAGGCAATTATTCTAAGACATGGCAAGGGTGAGAGAAAGATGCACACAGAGTAGAGGAGAGGTAGTGGGGAGTTGGGAGTTAAGGGGAGGTTTTCCAAAAGTGAAATCTTGAGTTAGGAATGGTGAGAAGTTATCTAGGTGAAGCAGTAGGTAGAGAAATGGAGGTAGGCAATGAAGGTAGTAATGCAAAGCAAGAATGAAACCAGAGGTAACCTACAACACAGTAGGTACTGGGAAGCAACCAGCATTGGGATGTTGCTAGGCCATCAGATGGACAGAAGGGGAATGGTGGGATATGAAGCCAAGAGCCAGATTATGAAGGCCCTTATGTGGCATTCAAGTGAGATTAGGATTTTTAGCCCAATGGCTATTGGAAGCTGTTGAAATTTTAACTAGGAAGTGAAAATGGCTAGATTTTTGTTTCATATAGATAATCTTAAGGCCTGAATGGAGGAGGGATTGAAGAGAATATATCCCAAAGTAGAGAGTTTATAGTAGTTTGGGCCATGAGTGAAAGCCTAGCAGTAAGAGTTAGAGGGCTTGCTGAAGAAATATTTATGGAGAAAATGGCAGCCTTTGATAGTGAGTGTAGTGGGGTAGGGAAGAGGAAGGAATGTGCTTGGTTTCTAGTTGGGTGGCTATGTTGCTGGTATCCCATCACCTGAAAGATCATGGGGAAGATGAGAAGTTTTTCTTATTTCATTTCCCCTAACACAAGAAACTAATTTGTCAGGTATTTCTATTTTGTTTCACTGATGATTGATTCCATGATACTTTTTTTTTCCCAGTACTACTTTGACAGTTTAGCTGTTAGATGTCTTAGTTCTTTTCTACTTCTTATGAGGAGTAAATTTTTGCTTTTAAAATTTCACTTATGCCTCACTCTCTTTTTTCTTTCATAATTTTTGTTAACTTCCAGGAAGAACCTAGGAAAGTCCGCTTTGATTATGACTTATTCCTGCATCTTGAAGGCCATCCACCAGTGAATCACCTCCGCTGTGAAAAGCTAACTTTCAACAACCCCACAGAGGACTTTAGGAGAAAGTTGCTGAAGGCAGGAGGGGTAAGTGGCACTCTCTTGTGAAAAGCATTCTTATTAAAAAAAAAAAAACAAAACAAAAAAACAAAACTAGTTCCTGATGTGTTAAAAATATAAGGTTTTGGAAGAGGTAAAAGAGATGATGTACCTTACTGGCTTAGCTGTGGATTCATGTGTTGAGATGAACAGGTAGACAATAATATTTTAGATAGGCTTAAATTTGAAATTACACTGTTTATTAAAACAGCCTTAAGATCTATGCAGCTCAAATTTAATTATGACAAAACCCCAAAACAAACAAGCAATAAACTCTTATTTAAGAAAAGAATAATGTTTGAACTGTGTTATATCAGTTATAGAAACTTTTGGGTTACGTTGCAAGTCACATTAAAAATTATATAAGAAGAAATCCAAATTTTCTTGATCACAATTAATAAAAAAGGTATCTTCACTCATACTACATGTTTGGGTCACTTAAATACACATTTTTGTTGGTTTGAATTTTATGTCGATAAAAGATGGATTTTCCTTTTTAAAGTAATGGTAGCAAAAGTGTTGTAAACTTTTGCCCTTGTGATTTGACTAGTATGGGAAAGAATTTTAAGTGGTACCTCTTGCAAACGTAAACATTTGGAATGTTTGCTTCTGAATCTGGGTCAGCTGTACAAACACTATTGATTGGTCAAAATCTATTTGACAATGAGTGTCACCGGGATCATCAGCTCCTACTTCACATGAACTTATGTGTCGTATTATGTGGGCACTTCACACCCCATCTATTTTGAAATATGTTCTTTTCTCCAGGATCATCTTCACTTTAGTTTCTCTGGAAGGTTTTTGTGCAGTTTTCTATTTATGAAGTTATTTTCTATATGCATTTGTAGACCGTAACCCATCAAGATGCCTTATATCACTGATAAACTCTACCTGAGGGCTTTGTAGGAAGGAGGTGGTTTTTTTTGTGGCACAGTTTTCTTTATTGGATACATGAACAACCACTTTGAGAACCTAAGAAAAGCTATTGTTCCTCTTATGAGAAAGTTGCCCATGTATATAATTGTGTGAATATTCTGGGTGATGTGGACCCCATTTTTTGAGTTCTGTTTTGCTAGGCTGCTGTCCTTTTACCTGAATTATGAATATGCATTTGAAGCATTGCAAGTACTTTTACCATGTTTCATTCCTTGTCATATATATGTCAGTAGATTATGGTTTAAGTGGGTATTGAGCCAGCTTTGGAAATGAAATGCCACTTAGAGTATTCTATGGGAGAAATACAGCTTCATGAAGAAATGGGCTTTTGTAACACAACTTATTTTAAAATTAGTAACTTATTATGATTTTATTAAAGAAGTTGTTTGGAAAAGTAACTCTGTTTTACTCCTTTTATAGTTATCAGGAGTATAGTGTTGATGCTATTTACCTATGGCTATGCCCTTAACAATCAACTAACTGGTCCATTTAAAATCCTAATCAACCACTTTTTTTTATGAATTTAGCATTTTACATTTCTGATTATCTCTCTTGGGTTGTGTAGTTGGGTGGGTAAATTGGAGAGTGCAAATTATGTAACTTTAGTACATCATGCTTCTGATAAGGGTCGTAGGAAAACGTAAATATGACACAAGAACTTTTTAAAGCAACCACTTAGTCCCAGAGAAGTCGAGGGTTGCCTGTGAGCTGGAAGAGAGGTTACAGTCAGTGATAATGCAGCAAAGTGCAGCACTGCATCCTGATAAGGTCTCTAGTTGATTTCTCATCTTGTGCTCTACTGAGCCTTTATCTCAGAATGATTCTTCTTGACTTCTAACTTTCCTTCTTTGTGTTTAAGTGCTGTTTGAAGCCAGCAGATATTTTCCTATTAGAATTAGATTGTGTCTTGACAACTCTAAAATAATAAGTTGAAATGTGAACTATTCCAGGCATATGCTATTTGAAATATTACAAGTTACTTAAGGGACTAATCACAGTGAATTTTGTAGTAAAATAAGCATTTAAAAATTCATTAAAAATCATAGTAATTCCACAGATTCTGTCTATTTCATATGGGAAGATTAAAATAAACTTCTATAGAAATGTAAAAAAAAATCAATAGACTAATAAACATCTTTTGGCTTACCTAGATTTTTGACTGCCTTATATTATTGATACCTGGCTTTAACCATTTGTCTTATCTTAGTATTAATGCAGCCTATCATGGTGTTACTAACTTATGAGCCATTCTGATTTCATGAGAAATGAGTTCACGATTATGTCTTCAGATAAACTTATTATTATTATTTTTTTTGGCCTGAGTTTTGTGGTGGGAGAGAGGATACTTTCCTCCTTATACCTAAAGATTATGTATTGACATAGATGTATATATTCTACCTTAAAAGGAAAAAGTAATTGAACCTCTCTTCTCATCTTTATATATAAGTTAAGGCATGGGTGGAGTAAAAGTGTTTGGCTATGGTTCCTTCTCTTTTATTATTTTCTTTTAAACTAAAAGTGCATAGAGCTATTAAAAGTTGAGTGTTGCTTTTCAAGAGATCAGAGAGGTTGATTTTAGAGCTGGCAGCATCTTGGAAAAAATGTTTTTCAGCCCTTAGAAGAAAATAATTCCAAAGAACTTTTTGCCAGAGAATCTTGAAAAACTGCAGATTTTTTCTAATTCATAATCTATAAGCCTTTAACAACTTTTTTTGGGAGAGGGGTCAATAACATTCTATTTTTTTCACTGGATTTTGTTTTTAATTTCAATGTCGTACTATTTCCTAAATAGTCTCAAAACTTGGTGTATGTCCCTCTTGGAAGAAATATACCCTGTGTTTTTCTGTGACATGGCTCCCTAATATTAAGTATATTCTTGTTATAAAGAAGAAATATTGTGGGCAGGGCACATTTAGATCCAAACATTATTTTCTGAGAGTATTGAATACAGAGTGATTTACTTTATAGGACCCTGAAAGTAGGTTCCTCTAAACTAGACAGCTCATGGGAGCTTGCTGGGGAAATTGTGGATTTGGTTTAGGATCTAGCCCGTCTAACTTTTTTTTTTTTTAATTGAGATAGAGTCTCACTCTGTTGCCCAGGCTGGAGTGCAGTGGCTTGATTTTTGTACACTGCAGCCTTGACTTGCTGGGCTGAAATGAACGTCCCACCTCAGCTTCCCAAATAGCCGTGACTACAGATGCACGCCACCACATTTACTAATTTAAAAAAAAATTGTAGAGACAGGGTCTTATTATGTTCCCTAGGCTGGTAGATTTTTATTTTTATTTTTTGAGATAGGGTCTTACTCTGTCACCCAGGCTGGAGTGCAGTGGTGCAGTCATGGCTTACTGCAGCCTCAACCTCCTGGGCTCAAGTGATCCTCCCACGTCAGCCTCCTGAGTAGCTGGGACTACAGGCACAGACTACTACACCTGACTAATTTTTGTATTTTTTGTAGAGACAGGGTTTTCCCATGTTGCCCAGGCTGATCTTGAACTTCTGAGCTGAAATGATCAGCCCCCCTTGGCCTCCTAAAGTGCTCTAACTGCAGGCATGAGTCACTGCGTCCAGCCCCTTGTAAGGCTTTAAGTGAGAGAAAGAGGGTAGGGGTTATGAAATGAGAAAGAACAACTTGAGAACTTATTTTTAAAATTATTATTCATATTTATTATATAAATTTTTGTATGTTATATTAAGGGAGGCGATTTCCTTTGAGATCTTTATTCTTTGATTGGTAGAGGGAAGAGAGCAGTGAGCAGTAAACTTTTGAGGGCAAGAACAAACATAATATGTCTTTTAATTTTAAGCAAAAGGACCAAATGTACTCTGTGGAGAAGCACCTCTCTATTTGCTGAGATATTTCTATGTATTTCCCATTTTTAAAGAATGAACTGATTGATCACTTTTGGATCAGTGATTCTCAAATTGTGCTCATTAGGATGTTAAGATTAAAAGGCTTATGATCATGACAGATAATTTTCTCTCTATTCACTTATCACTTTTTAGTAGTTGGATTCAGTCATATTGAAAACATTGCAGAAGAGTTTGTCATGTATTACTATAAGATAGATGAAAGAAGATGAGCTTTTCTTTGGGTTGTTGGCAAAGTAAACATATATTGTATATTAGATATTGTATATTGGGGAACTAAAATTTATTATTCTACTAACTTGTCTTTCTGAATTTCTGGTTGGAAAGAAGTGTGATACAATTGGAAAAGTTTTAAAGTCAAGCTGGTTTAGATAAAACCTTTATCATCTTCAAGCTGGGTAACCCTGGGAAAAACCATTGCATCTTTTTGTATCTCAGTTTATTAGCTGTGAAATGGATATGGCAGTGTTTTCCTCATAGGGAACATGTAACCATGGTGTATGGCACATAATAGATACCCAGTACCTTAGTTCTTTTCCCCTCAATTACTAGTTTAGAATATCAACAGATGCTTAACCATCTTTATATCAGGCACTTAAAGGTATGGTGAAAAAGATTTGCTATTTAGTGTAAGCTACTCAACATTTATTCACAGGAAAACATGTTTAGCACCAAGTTAGTGTGACTAGCGCATTGATAGATCTGTGTTGTGTTTAAAGATTAGCCCGTGGTTTCTTTCTTCAAGCTGTTGGCACTCTGTTTGTATTTTGCTTGTATAAAGTGCCTATTTGTATTTTGCTTGTGTAAAGGGCTTGGAATATTATTTTGTAAGATGTAACTTTTCATTAGAAAAATGAATTCTTACCATTGTTCTTAATTCTGAATTTTTAGCGGATTAAAGGCTTCTCAAGGCTATGTGTTTCCTTAGAAGAGTTCACATATATGACCAGCAAGGTAGTTGGATCCTTGTGCTTCTACGAAGAAAGCACAAAATAGGCAAGCATCTTTGAAAAATCAAGTTTATTTTACCGTTTCTTTTTTTTTTTTTTTTTTTTTTTGGCCTGGAAACCAAATGGCCTGCTTTGGTTCTGTTGTTTTTTTATGGGATGGTGGTAGGGTGTTGGGTGTTTGTTTGTTCCTACTACCTTTCTTTCTTTCTTCCCTCCCTCTTTCCTTCTCTCCCTCCCTCCTTCCTTCCTTCCTTTCCTCAATTAAACAGGGCAAAGTCTAAACATGTTGTTCAGTCCTATTTCTGAATCACTGGCAAGCAGTTAATTTTGAGGACTGAAAATTAAAACTAACCACAGCAGTTGTTAAAACTAGGGTTTCTATAGGCAGAAATCCAATTCTGTTCAGACACCACCTGTTTCAGTAGGACATTTCAGACGCCCATTTGGCAAGATTTGCTGGAGAAGACATGGGGAACATGCTTCCAGTCTGTATTAAATCTGCAGCATAATGCAGTCCTGTTTCTGAGAGTGACAGTTACATTTATATATGATCTGTTTTCGCAAGGAATAAATTGGAATCTTTCTGAAATGCTGCTTATTGTCAAGTGAAATTCAGGTCCAGAGTGGACCTCCAACGAGGGGTTTTGCTTATTAAAGGGCCAAAAGGATCTTAGGATAAGGAGCTTTCACTAATGCAGCTGTGTCAAGCCATCTGAACACAGCATTTTATTACAAGGATTTGAAATGAATCTTGTGTAGGGTGGTTTAGTGTTTCCTTTGTAGGGTAGTTCAGAACACTTCTAATTTCTCAACTGTATGGATCACATTCTCTTCTCCTCAAATTTTAATTTTTTTGAATAGGTAAATATACACACAGTGCAGCATGATATACAGTAGGTTTTCCTCTAGGACACCAGTAATACTGTAGTAAATAAACTCATACATAGTTCTTTGTGCACATGGATATGTCTGTAGGATAAATTCCTTAGAGTAGAATTGTGGGTCCAAGGCAAAGTGAAATTTAAATTTTGGTAGACATGTACACATTTCCTGCCAAAGAGGTTATACTACTCTATGCCTGCACCTAATAGTATGTGAGTGCATGTTTCTCCACAGGATGATTTATTAAACTACCCTCTCCCCCAACCTGATGGATGAAAAATGGCATCTCATTTGTAATTCACATTTCTCCCATGAGTGATGGTGAGCAACTTTTCATATGCTTAAAAAGCCATTTTCATTTCCTTTCAAAGGCCACATTTTAATGTATTTTAAATTGGAAATATTCTAAGTGTTTCGGTTTCAACTTAAATTTATGGGTACTCTTCCCACATACTTACATTTGGAAAGGTTACAAAAAGATACGGAAGCCTCTTTAACCAAGGTCTGTGTTTTCAGGCTTTCTTCGATGTGTAACAAATTATGTTCTTAGGAACTGATTTGTCAAGACTTTGGCTTCTAAAAATATAAGTGGCTTTTGTGGCAAACTCATCTAGACAGTGCCTAGAGATGGATAGCTGGCTGCTTATTTTTAAAATGACTCAAAGAAAATAATACAGAGAAGATTATTTTAGTGGCTGTCACTGGACAGCTTCATTGGATTTTTGGATATTTGTTTTGGAATAAGTACCTTTTTGATTATTTTCTGATATATATAATTCTGTAATTGTCTGCTTCAAACGATGAAAGAATGCTGCTGCTTTTTTACTGGCACTGATAAAAGGTGGTTTATTTAAATAAATGTAAGACCAAGCAGGCTGCTTCATTTATGTGGTTATTTCTTAGAAGCTAATTTTCTGTCATATTTGGCATTTTCTCCTTCTTTCTATAACCTTGTCGGCCACCTTCCCCCACAAACTCTGGAAAATTAAGTTATGAAAGTGGAACATACATATAAATGTTAAGTAGAAAGTCAAAATTGTGAGCCTTAATTCCAAATGTAATGTCGATCTCATAAATTATTTCAGGGAAAGCATGGTCATGATAGTACAAAGTTATTTATGTCACTCAACCTATTTAGTAGTTTTATGATTTAATGTCTTCTTAAAGTCACACACGTTGATTGCAGGGCAGTTACAGACTTTTGAAAATATGTACCAGAAAAATCTGTGTGATAAAACAACTTTCGTGTCTTCATTTGTTCCTTCCTTCCCAACTACCTGTTTACCTTTTAAGTGACGAGGAAAAAAACAGGAGCAAACTTTCCACTCTGCTGAAAGCTCAAATGCCATTACTGCATAAACTAAGCAAAGACTGAAAGAAAAACAGAGGAGAGAGGGAGATGTTCCTAGAATGTGTACTAAGAAAAGTTGTTTTGAGTGTTTAGTTGTCAGTATTGGAAGATGTGCCCCATTTCTTTCTGCAGACCTCACCGAAGTAGCAGTTTAGCTGACTGTATGTACGAAACTCTTAATATAGTAACCTTAATTTAGTTTTGAAAGGAAATGCTGTGATATCTTAAAGTTGTCACTTAATCCTGCTACTACCTCCTGTCCCCAAATGCACAAAAAGCCAAGAAAATAACAAATGAACAGAAAAGGAAAAATATGAAAGGATGTGAATGTTGGAGAAATTTCAGATTAAGAAATAATTGTTTCTCTGTTTAAATACAAAAATATTGCAGTTGAAAACCATAGATTCTGTTTCTGTATTTCGTCTTTGCTTAGGTACTAGCTCTTTATGTACTTGTTTCAAGGATGCATACAAAGTGTATCTAATACTTTATCTGAGTTCATTCTCTTCTAGGATAGTGAGGGAGTTGTCTATGAGCACAGATGCTTATTCTGATTGTCCCCGCCAGATATTTTTGAGTTTCATACTCTATAATATTAAGTGAAAACAATTTTAGGGGAAATTGAGGAGGAGAACGGGGGCTATGATTAACGTTTTGTTTTATGCCTTTTTTCTTGTTCCATGAGTTATAAGAAAACCTGACAATAATCAGAATCTGAAGGTAGCACTTTAAGAAACAAATGTCTGAGACTTGAAGTAGGCATATGTGGTTCATTTTCAGGGGTTGAGGATAGGTGGTAGGTGGCTTAATATAATAACCTTCATTACCACAGGGGATATAGCCATGGTATAACAGAAAGAATGTTTGATTTGATATCGGAAGGCACAAATTCAATTCTTGGATCTGCTGCTAGTTTACCTTGGGCTTAGGTTTGTATAAATCTAAAATAAGCGTAATATCTCCTTTCTCCCATTTGAGATTATTAAATGCAATCTGGTACATAATTCAGTAGTCAGCAAATAATTAGTTTATTTATTGACATGACATCTTTTTTCTGCAGATTTATTATATTTTCGGTTAAACCATGATTTTTGTTATCTGGAATGGTGAAAGTAAAAGGTTTCCATTACGAGGATTTGACATAATAATATTGTTCTACCAGAAAGAACATATTTTAGTTTCAAGAAGGAATCTAACATTTTCCCTGATTTTAAAATAAGTATGTGTTATTTTTAGAAAGTGTGGACATCTAGAAAAGCAAAAAAGAAGAAAATAAATCATTGTAATCTTTCCGGTGACTATAACCTCTGTCAGTATTTCACATTATAGTTTTCTGTAGATGAGATCCCACTGAAAATCTATATTTTGCATTTAATATATTAAACATAACGCATAGATTTTAAACATATATGACTTTATGTCCTCACACTTCAGAGGATTGATACAAACTTTTTGGTTGTTAAGAACTTACCATTAATGTGTTCTATTGCTTTCTTTCTCTGCCATCCCCCCACTCCCCTTTCTGGTACTCTGTTTCTCAAAATTAAACTTACTGGCTTAAGACCCAGAAATTTTAACATTGAGAACAAAAGAACTGTTTTGCACAAATTTGAAATTTTCTCTTCATGGTTTTGACAATACAGAAGTATGATGTACTAGTTGGTTTTTTTTTTTTTTCTGGTGACTGTTTAGTCCATAGATCAGTTATTTGGAAAGATCTGTAAATATTTTGTTTCTGTTTTTGTTTTTGTTTTTGAGATGGAGTCTTGCTCTGTCACCCAAGCTGGAATACAGTGGTGCCATCTTGGATAACTGCAGCCCCTGCCTCCTGGGTTCAAGGGATTCTCCTGCCTCAGTCTCCTGAGTAGCTGGGACTACAGATGTATGCCACCACGTCCAGCTAATTTTTGTATTTTTTTAGTAGAGTCGGGGTTTCACCATGTTGGTCAGGTTGGTCTTGAACTCCTGACCTCAAGTGATCCGCCCACCTCAGCTCCGAAAGTGCTGGGATTACAGATGTGAGCCACTGCACCTGGCCTAAGATTTGTAATTTAATATAGATTATTGTAGGTGTAGATTTTGCAGCTTGTCTTTGCAAATATCACTCACACCTTCCCTTTCACTATAGGGTACATTGTGGGCCTGTGGGTAGTGTGAAATGGTAAAATAATGGACAGATTGAGTGAGATAAGGATGCCCTATTCATGAAACAAACTGGTCCAATCAACTACAGTTAGAGTAAAATGAAGTATAATAAAAATTTAGTTGGCCTTACAAATATCAGCCTTTACATGAACTTGTGGTGACTTAAGATAGGAATTTATATGGGTAATGTAGACAGAAGTCCATGCATATGGTGACCATTGTGTCTTTGGGCAAATTAAAAATGTCATGCTTATAATCGCACTTTGGGAGACTGGGGCGGGAGGATCACTTGAGGCCAGGAGTTTGAGACCAACCTGGGCCACAGAGTGAGACCCCTGTCTCTACAAAAAATAATATAAAATAAAATAAAATTAGCTTGGTGTAGTGACACACCTCTATAGTCCTAGCTACTCAGGAGGCTGAAGTAGGAGGATCGCTTGAGCCCAGGAATTTGAGGCTCCAGTGAGTTATAATTTCTGTTACTGCACTACAGCCCCAGCCTTGGTGACAGAGCAAGACCCTGTCTCTAAATAAATAAGTAAAGTGCTGCTACCTCTCCCCACTCTATAAAACCCCAGCCCAAGGAGCATGGCATGGCTAGCATAGTGTAGCTGAATTTCAGCTAATCCTCATCCCATTGGCCACACTTCCTATGCAGGGTACCATCTGGACAACCATTTGCAGTGGCACTATTTATAGGTTCATAAAAAAGGTGACTTTGATATTAAAGCTATCTTGTTTGATATAGTCTAGACAAAGTTATCTGGAGAAATAATACATAAATCTTTCTTGAAAATTTGTTATCAGAGTGTTCTGGTTTTGAATAGTCATGTTCTTTCAAAGGTTTAGCTTGACCTCTCATTCTGCCACTCTGCTTTGTGCTTTTAGCTTATAACACTATTGTCCAGCATTCATAGATCTCTATAAAGGTCTGATTTAAGCATAGGGAGCAAAAACTTTTGATAAGACTGTTTTGCTAAACCAGGGGTTTCAAATGCCAGTGACTATGAGACCAAGCTAATCCTTTGAAAGAACATGGCTACAAAAACTAGAGGACCAGCTGAATAATGTAGCCCTTGCTGTAGGGAATTTCACACAAAAGATAGTTATTTATTGTTTTTTTAAAGTAAAGATTAAATGAAGTGGAATTTTCCTTTCTGATGATTTTGAGCTCTGAATACTTTGGCAAAGAGATCATCAGTGAGCTCTAAATCAGGAATATTCTAGATCAGCACTAATAAAAATACCTTCTACTACGTTCCAGTTTTAAGATGTACTTTATCTGATTTGGCTCTTCATATGGGTCTCAGGGCCAGGGCTAGAACTAGTTCTAGTTGAGTCATTTCTCTTACATCCCCATTGTATTTTTTCTTCCTAGATTTCTGTTCCTACTCTTGACAGAAGGGATTGGTCTTTCGTCCATCACACCCTCTCCCAGGGTCAGGTTTCTTGAGCTTCTTTACTTCTCTATCCACACCAACCCCTGGGATCATTTTATCTGAAATCTGTTCTTTTTTATTTTTTTCTGGAAGATATTTTTGTGGCTTATATACATACACTTAATTTTGGCTTCAGTTTATTTTTCTTTTTGAATTAAAAAAAGCTGTAATTAAACCTTTATTCTGATTTACCTTTTTAAAATGAAAATAGCTTGACATCAGATGTATGTGCCTCTCTACTGCAGAGCAACATAGAATGTGAATGTCTCACAGGGCTTAGGTTAAACTACTCTGGATTGATCAGCCTTAAAGATAATAGTAACACCTATAGAAATTGAGATGTGTAGTAGCTTTCTCACTGCTCAATTTTCTGCATACTGATCCTGATTTTTTTTTTTGATGCAATGAATACAGCATAACAGTCAGAAAGGCAGACTCATAGCACAGCTCTTTTTTTCAAATGCTGGTATTGGTGCTTCGTAGCTGTGTGTCTTTGGGCACATTACTAATCTCTATCAGTCTGTTTGCTCATTTGTAAAATGAGGTGTTGGTACCATATACCAGGATATAGTAGTTGTGAGGATGACTTGAGATAATGCATGAGAAATGATTAGCACAGTAACTGCTGTTTAGGAAAAACCCATGAACACTTTCATTATTTTTAATACATTTAGATTCTGGGCATGCAGATCAGGATGTATTTTTATGGCTATAAAATGAGTAAATCATACAGTTTTGTAGCTGATGAAATTCTTTGATATAATAGGTCAAGGTCACCATTTTACAGATGAGTAAACTAAGGCATCAAATACTGAAATCAGTCAAGCAAGAGATAGCTGAGTCAGGGTTTTTGTTCAGTCTTGCATGTTCTTTCTATGGTTACACATAGTGATATTAGCTTTCTTTTTGGAAATGCAATGAAAGGAAGACAAAGAATTAAAAAATAAAAATCCCCAGGGCCACTTCTCTTAGTTGCATTAGGACCAATGGAGCAATCTTGCATGAGTCTCCTTTCTGAAGACAACTTGGGTAAACTGCCAGTGAAGCAGCTCACTGGTTGGCAGCAACGGACTTCACCTTTTTGTTTATTGCTTTGTAGACTAAATTTTCCTGTATTTCTCTTGCTTCTGAAAATACAATTTATGTGGAGAATATGATAATTAGAAATACCTTTCCCCTAAACTTTTTAAAGCCAGCATCAACCTATCTGTGGGGATTGGTTAAGTTTGCATTTTCTGTAAGTTAAGAGGCAATCATAATTTTTGGAGTTTTTCTTTTATTCAGTTGAACAGCAAGGTTATGCATGACTTTATATGTGGTCTAAAAATGGTTAATGCAACATGAATCAGCATATGAAAAAGCCTATCATAAAGTCAAGAAATAACTGTAATCTACCAGGGTTTTGAAAGTAGAGATACAAATTAGCCATGGGGTATTGTGATTCTTTGAGTGCTTAGATATTAAAAGATATTCTGCTCAGGGTAGGAAAGTAGGATGGTAATACACTTTAATAGAATCAGTTTACTGTGGCTGACTTGCTACCTTTTCTCTGGGGGAGCTACTTTGGCTTCTTTATAGTCATATTCCTCTACCCCGCCACACATGTACAGTCCTTTGCATTTATGATCTAAAAATGGTTGAGAATATTTGAATCTAGGACTGATAAGACAAGCTCGGGAAATCCAAGATGCTTTTCAAGTCCTGAAAGACTTCTGGCAGAAGATTTTTATTCTTTTGTTTCTTGCTTCATAGATTGAAGTTCCCTATACAAAACTAATGTCTTTTGCTTCTGAAAATCAAGTTCGAGAGGACCTTCCTAAGTCTTCCCATACTCCTTTTTCCTTCAGATACCATCCCTACACCTCCCACTTTCTGCCTACATAGCTCGGAGTGTATAAATAAACAAAAATAAAAATGTCTTTCCAAGAGGCATTTTTTAGCTTAGTGCTTGCCTTATCTGGAGGACATATAAATACTTTTCATTTTGAAGTATTTGAGTACCTACTGTGGGCCACACTTAATGCCAGATTTTGGGTATGTAGTGAAAGATCACTGAATTGTTTTGCTTTCTATCAAGCCTTAACCCTTGGTCAATTTTTAAGGGATAATAAATTCTCATCTTTTAAGAGGACTGGAATAATCTAGCTCAGTTTCTTCTTTTTTTAAAAAACACTGGGTGTGGTGGTGAGCACCTGTAGTCCCAGCTACTAAGGAGGCTGAGGCAGGAGGATTGCTGGAGCCCGGGAGTTCAAGTCTAGCCTGGGTAACATACTGAGACCCTGTTTCTAAAAAAGAAAGAAATAAGGAAAACAAAACAAATTCACAGCCACCAGTCCAGGCCACCCTCATGTGCTTTCAGGAGAAAAAGCTGTGGTACTCAGACATCTGCTTCGTTTAGTGGGGTGCCAGAAGCTTTTTTATTGGACTCCATTCCTCATCCCACTCCAGGCAGGCTCTGAGTCTCTGAAGACTAAGGATGGCAAAAACAACATTTTTTTTTTAAAGAATGCTGATCTTTTGTGTAAATCATTAGATGGTCAAAGTGCACGTGTGTAAAATTGTCTTGTTTCTACAACAAATCCTACTAAGTGGAGCTGATTTTCCCAATAAGATGTGGAAATGCTGTTCCCAAATACACCTTTGAATTTATATTACAAGTTTATTGTCTTTTTTTCTGCAACCGAGACAATATATTTTAGTTGAGAGGAGATGAACTGAAGGCTTCAGATTATGCTTGTTTTTTGTTTACTCTGTTTTTGTGTGTGATATAGATAGAAGAACAACCTCATTTGGCATTTTTGAGAGAAAACCACTGCCTTTCCTTTTATTAGAAAAGCCTTGATTTAGCTAACAGATCAACTAATTTGTATAAGGAAGCCTTTGTTCCTTTTGGGATGGCATTTAGATTCCTCTTAGGATAATATGGTGCAATTTGGGTCTGCACAGTATGTTATGGGTCCTTGAAGAGACAGCCAAGTGGAGCAAATTGAAACAGACTGAAGGCCCCTTGAAGACATCCTCTGATTTCAGTGCCCTTCCCAGAGTCCCTTAGTCCACTGTGCATAGATTGAGATGTGGGGCTTCCCCAAATACTATTTACTTACTTTATAATTTAAAAAAAATTGGAAATAATCTCACATTTACACTTGTAATACAAGTATGGTACAAAGAGCTTTTCTTTCTTTGAGAGTAAGTTGCCAGTATTGATGCTCCATTGTCCCTGAATACTTTAGAATTTATTTCCTGCAAACAAGGGCATTCTCACATAACTACAGTACAACCATCCAAGTCAGGAATTAGCACTGATACATTATTAACTTGCTATCCTCAGATCCTACTCCAGTTTTGTTGCAGATTGTTCCAGTAATGTCCTTTAATTTTTATTTTTTTATTTTTTTGAGATGAAGTCTCACTCTGTCACCAGGCTAGAGTGCAGTGGCACTGTCTTGGCTCACTGCAACCTCCGCCTCCCAGGTTCAAGCGATTCTGCTGCCTCATCCTCCCGAGTAGCTGGGACTACAGGTGCATGCCACCATACCCAGCTAATTTTTTTTTTTTTTGTATTTTTAGTACAGACAGGGTTTCATCATGTTGGCCAGTATGGTCTCGATCTCTTGACCTCGTGATCTGCCCACCTCGGCCTTCCAAAGTGCTGGGATTACAGGTGTGAGCCAGCATGCCTGGCCCTGTCCTTTATTTTGATAGCAAAAGGATTCAGTCTACAATCATACATAGCATTTAGTTGTCATGTCTTAGCCTCCATCAACTGGAAAGAGTTCCTTGATCTTTCCTTGACTTTCATGAACTTGAAGATTTTAAAGACTTCAGGCCAGTTATTTAGTAGATATACATACTTGGTTGTGTATATTTCCCTACAACTAGATTCATGTTATGCATCTTTGGTAGGAATATCTGCGCTCTTCTCATTGAACCACATCACATGATCCTGATTTCCATTGAGACATTACTGTTGATGTTAACACCCATTACTTGATTCAAATGGCATCCTCCAGGCTTCTCCACTGTACAGTTTCTCTTTGTAATTAATAAGTGTATTATTGGAAGGTACTTTGAGAAGATGTAAATATCCCATTTTTCCTCAAACTTAAGTGTATTCTTATGTTTATTTTATCATCATGGACTCATGGGTATATATTTTTTCAATGGGTTATAACCTATTACTATCATTATTTATTTTGATAACTTAAATTTTCCTGACTTGGCCAGTGAGAGCCTCTTTAACCTGGTTTCTTTGCATACTTTTAAACCTTTTTCTATAAAAAGATATGTCAAGTTCATATTGTACTTTCTTGTCCCTGCTCTGAATTCAGCCATTTCTCCAAAGAGCAGGCCCTTTTAGTGTCTCCCAGCCACTGTACAGATGTTTCTCCACCTGTAATCATTCCTCGGCACTGTTGCGTACTTTGCTTGGCCCGACATAAGAGCTTTTGGACTGAATTGTTCAGGGAGCAAAAAGGCATAATTTAATCGCTTGTGTTAGCTCCGAGTGGATGGGGACTATAATATATTTGATGTGGTATCCCCCGGTGCCTACTGTATAGTAAATACTCAATAAATGTATATATTCATTCAAAGGCACATACTTATTATGTGCCTATTAGGGTCAGCCATTATTCCAGGTGCTGGAGAGATACAACAGTGAATCAAAATTTAAAAACAAAAGCATACATATGTAGGAGCTCTGTGAAGGGAAATAGTTTTTTGTGAAGGATGGAAATAATTTTGTAAGGCAGCCGTTTCCCAAGTGTGTTTGTTTACGCCAGTATGTATTCAATGAACAAAAAGATTTTGATTTTGCCCTTTTAAACTGTTGTTCTTATTAAAGTGCATAGACTAAAAAAAAAGTGATTTTTCTTCCAGCCTTGGTGATTTCTTTTTCTGTATTAGGACAGCTCTGCTTTTTTCCCCCACCCTGTATGTGCCGCACATATAGCTAACTCCATGTTTTAGGACAAACGGGTATTGTAGGAGTTACATATTAGCTAATTCTGCCCTACAGTTTGTTAGTTTCTACACCTTTGACCGGCAATATAATACTTCCATAGAAAAAAGTTATTTGACTTGAATATTTTTCTCATTATACTTTTGGTAATAAGTAATATAATGTAAAAAAAGATAAGAATATATTAGTAACTCTTTAAAGTTATGTTATTTCATTTAACTCCTGTGGGTAGAACTATAATACTATATAATCAAACTCTGTCTCTTTTAGTATTATAAAATTATTCAAGCATTTATTCACTGAGCACATACTTGATTGCCTATTCTTTATCAAGTACTTACCACACAGGACTCTTTAAGAAGATTAAATGAGACACTGTGTTTGTGTTTTGCTCATAGCAGCTAATAAATAAGTATCTGCTGAATTTGAATGTGAATTTCTCTTCCTAGACTAGAAGATTTTGACATCAGGAATTTTGAATTTTTCTTATAATAAAAATGTTATATTACATCCATGTCCCTACAAAAGACATGAACTCATCATTTTTTATGGCTGCATAGTATGGATGAAATTGGAAATCATCATTCTCAGTAAACTATCTCAAGGACAAAAAACCAAACACTGCATGTTCTCACTCATAGGTGGGAATTGAACAATGAGAACACATGGACACAGGAAGGGGAACATCACACTCTGGGAACTGTTGTGGGGTAGGGGGAGGGGGGAGGGATAGCATTAGGAGATATACCTAATGCTAAATGACGAGTTAATGGGTGCAGCACACCAGCATGGCACATGTATACATATGTAACTAACCTGCACATTGTGTACATGTACCCTAAAACTTGAAGTATAATAATAATAAAATGAAAAAGAAAATTAATGTAAAAAAAAAAGTTATATTACAAACCACTCTGTCTGTATATGCCTCTCTATTCCTTTGCCTTCCCTGGATATAATTACCTTCCTAAAGTTTCTTGAGCTTTTAAACATGGTTTTACCGTAAATGTATGTTTGTTTGCTCATCTTTGCTTATTTTTTATTGTTATGAAAATGGTATAATGCTATATGTATTTTTTATGACTTTGACTTGCTTTATTTATTCAGCATTATAAGATTTGTCTTTATTATTGTCTATTTCACTGCTGTATATAGTCCAAAGAGTGATTATATCATGACTTGTGCATTCATTGTCTTGTTATCTAGATATCTAGATTTCCCCTTTTTATTTGGTTTTGCAATTATGAACCTTTTTGTGCATATGTCTAGTATACCCATGCAAGAGTTTCTGTAGGGCAGTAGATTTCAGACTTTTATGATCGTGACCTATAGTAAGAAACAGGTTTTCCATAATGATCAAGTACCCATATACATAAATAAATATGCATGGACAAATGAGACAAAAGTTTAATAAGCCATGCTTAACCTTTACTACATGGAATTCAGTCTATTTAATTTTGTACTGGTTGACTTATAAACAATTATGGAGTCTACTATATTGCTTTCCAGCCTTACTAAACCAGTTCTGTTTGAATAATACTGCTCTAACTCAGTGGTTGCCAAACTCTAGGGTACATGAGAATTACCTGGAGAATTAAGAAACATGAGGACTCTTGGGCCCAGCTGCAGAGATTCTTATTTAGTAGGTCTAGGGTGGGGCTTAAAAATATAAATTTCTGATAAGCATCTAGGTAATACTAATATTGCTGGTCTGCCGACCACATTCAGAGAAATGCTGTCTTATATTGTATACCTATGAATAAAATTGCTGGATCATAGAGCAGTCACCTATTTAGCCTTAGTTTATTTTATATAATAGTTATAGCAATTTAGAGTCTCATATCAGCATGTAAAAGAGATCTCATTGTTCTATTTTCTTGTCAGACTTGTTCATCTATGCACATTTAGTAAGCACATAAAATTGTATCATTATTCTCTTATTTTGCATTGCAGTGATTATATGTTCATTAATGAGGCTGAACATATATTTCAGTGGCCATTCATGTTTCTTATTCTATGAAATGTTTGTTCATGTCTTCCACTTACTTTTCTATTTACTTATTAGAGGTCTTTTAATATCCTGGAGATAGGAGTTCATTGTTGTTTATATTTCCTATTGACATATTTTCCTAGTTTTCTCAGTTAGTGGCGTTTTTACTTTATGGTATCTTTTGATAAACAAATTCTTAATGTGATCAGATTTTTAAAATAGTTAGTTCTTTTTAATGTCCCATTTAGTGTGTTCTCCTATACCAAGGTCATATAGATATTCTCCTGAATTTTTTTTCTGAAAAGTTTTAGAAGTTTTGTCTAACATTGAAATATTTTCAAACATCTGGAATTGATTTTATGAATGTATGAGGTAAGAGTCTAATTTAAATGTTTTCCTATATAGAAAACCAGCTCCAGCATGTTTTATTGAGTTGTCTATGCTTTCATCAATGATCCGCCATGTCAAGCATCAGCTTTTAAAATATCTGTGAGTCTGTTTGGAAGGGTGTACATTTCTGTCCATTGATCAGTTTGTTGATCTCTGTAGCAATACTACAATGTTGTAATTACTATCATTTCATAAAGAGGTTGACTATATAATGTAACAAGTTCTAGTAGATCATTTTTTTCTTCATATACATTTTAGAATCAGTGTAAGTTCTCTGAAAAACTGTTGAGATTTGAATTGAAATTACATTGAATCTGTGGTTGAAGAATATTATCATCTGTGAACCTAGTTTCTCAATGAGTTTATTTAAATGTTATTTAATGTCTTTAAAGTGTCTGTGTAGTTTTATGCTTTATTTATTCTTAGCTACTTTATATTTTGTTTTGCTATTATTAATATTAATATTAAATGTTTCCTGTTTGTTCCTGATGTGTAAATATGCAGTCTACCTTAGGATATTGATATGACTTCTAACATCTTACTAAACTTATTAATTCTTTACAGATCCTTTTGTATTTCTGTGTGGACAATTAAATGTGAATAATGACATATATCTGTCTTATTTCCAGTTTTCCTATCCTTTTCCCCCCGCACTGCGTTTTGCGGTCCTGAGTCAGTAGGAATACCAGTAAAAACTGATTACAAAGGGACTGATTCTAATAATTTGCTATTTAGAATGTCGTCTCCATGGGACTTTGGTAGCTACTCTTTTTCAAGTTAAGGAATTTATCTCCTAGTCATGTTTGTAAGGAATTTTGTTTGTTTTCATTTTTTGAAAAACCATGGATGAATTTTTGATTTTATCAGAAAACGTTTCAGCATCTATTGAGATGAACAGATGGTTTTGTTCTCCTTTAATCTGTTAATGTAGTGCTTGACAAGCATTTTTGTCACGCCAAAGTGATCTTGAATTTTGAGATTAAACCTAATTTGGTTTTGGTCTATTAGGTTTTTTTCCTTTTTTTTTTCCCCCTACAATTGGATTAGTTATGCTAATATTCTATTAAAAAATTTTTGCATTTATATTCTTGAGTTAGATTAGGCCATATGCTTCTTTTTCTTACTCTTCTTGGTAGGATTTATTGCTTTGATAATATTAACCACAGAAAATAATATATGTTTCCTTTTTTCTATTATTATTACTTTCTTAAGAGACAGGGTGTCACCCTGTTGCCCAGGCTGGAGTGCAGTGGTGCAGTAATGGCTCACTTCAGCCTCCAACTCCTGGGCTCAAGGGATTCTCCTGCCTCAGCCTGCTGATTAGTTAGGACTATAGGTGTGTGCCACCATGCCTGGCTAATTTTAAAATCTTTTTTAGCAGTGGGGTCTTGCTATATTGCCCAGGCTGGTCTTGAACTTCTGGCCTCAAGAGAGCACTCTTCCCACTTTGGCCTCCTAAAACCACAGGGATTACAGGCATGAACTACCATACCTGCCTCTCTTCTCTATTCTTTAGAAGAGTTTCTTTAATATTAAAATTATCTTTTCCTAGAACTTGCTTCTAAAACCCTGTGGGCTTGATGTTTTCTTTGTAGGAAGATTTCAAACTACTTATCTGATATCAATACAGGATTCTTCCTAATTTTTACTTTTTTGGGGGAGTCAGCTTTGGTACGTTACATTTTTCCCAACATTTGCTTTCACATTTGTTGCAATAAAATTATTTATAATATATTCTTATCTGTTTTATCTGTGCTATACTTGTAGATGTTTTCTTATTTTTTTCTTCCTGTGCTTTATTTATACTTTCTCTCCTTTGTTTTAATTCAGTCTTTCAGTGAGTTTTATTAGTTCTTTTCAAAGTTCTTTCCTTAGGCTTTGTTGACTGTTTTATTAGGGTTACAAAAATCTTTATAGTCTTTCTTTTGCTTGAGTTTATTATTCTTCTGTTCATTTATCATCCATCATTTTCTTCACAGACAAGGATTGGTGGCTAAAATTTTTTCAAGTTCTGTTTTAATTCCACAAAATTAATGTAGCATTTTCTTTATCATTCAATGTGATGAAGTTGAAAATTTTTATTTTAATTTCTTCTTTAACCTGAAAATTATTGAAGTATATTTTTATAATTCCAAATATATACAGTTTTTTTAAAAACATTAAAATCTTTTTAAATTTTAGCGTAATTATATTACCATAATGTCTTCTTAAACTAGTTTTTCTTATTCCTGATATAAATCCTGTGGATGTTCTTTTACTAAAAGGCTCCTGTTAGTAAACACTCAGTTTGTGTTAATCTATAAAGTTTTGATTATTGCGCCTATTATGAAAGTGTTTTTTCTAGTTTTACAATTCTAGGTTTTTACTTACTTCCTTTCAATATTTGAAAATATTTTTCTATTGTTCTTGTGAAGTCTGGTGTAAGTCTGATTTAGGGTTTTTCTAATGTTTAGCAACTATCTTTCTGAGGGAAAAAGTCATGATTTTTAGTGTTTGCTTATTTCTGTGGTGGAAATACTCTCACCATATTATATCAGTTATTGCAAAGTTGGGAAGAACATATAGTTATGAATTATTTCTGCCATCCTATACAATAGAGAGAATTACCTCAAGAAAACAGCTAATAATAATATGTAGTAAACTAATTAGAAAGTGCTGAGTTTTGATTATTAATTACCACTGCTTTTAATATTTCTCTGCTTGCAATTTTATATTATATAAAATAATAGTCTTCTTTAATTTATACAATGCATTTACTGTTTAAAAACTGGCTGAAAAAAATTTCTAAAAATTTAACAGCTGGCTCCCAGTCAAGCCTCTATTAGCTGGCGCCAGTGTACCACTAGTTCTTTTTTTAATACATGATCTCTTGTTTCTTACTGTCTTTATAGTTTTTTTGTTTTGGTGTTCTTCATTTTTAGTACAATGTGTCTAGGATTAAATTTCTTTTATTTATGTATATTATTTTTATATTATACTTGGTTTATCTGTAGATTCATGACTTTTATCATATTTGGAAAATTTCCACCATTGTATCCCTATGTTCTTTATTCTTTCTGGGTCTCTAATTTGATATTTGTTATTTTTATTCTGTTCTCCATGTCTCTTAATAGCTTTTATATTTCCCATTTTCTTGTGTCTTTGTGAGTATTCTGGCAGTTTATTCATATTTATCTTCCAGTTCACTAATTCTTTTCAGCTGTGTTCAATCTGCTGTTTAACTAGTCCTTTGAGATATTGATTCCAACAGTGTTTTTTTTTTTCATTTCTTAAAGTCTTATTTGTTTCTTTTCAGTGGCCCAGTCATTCTTATTAATTTCTTATTGCTTGGTCGCTTTTTGGATTCCAATGTTTTTCCTTTTTATACTTCATATATAGTTATTTATAGTCTGCATTTGATGATTTCCCTATAGTAAGTCTTTAAGGTCCTTTTACCTCACATCATGGTGGCTTGTTTCTTTGTGTTCAGGAATATTTTTAAATTGCGAATTCATATTTGATTTAGGTGAACATTGGGAATCCTGAGACCTGAATTCAGAGTATTTTTCCCCAACAGCAGATTTGTAAAGGCTTATTCTTGGTTTTTGTGAGACCCTGAGGTTTAGATCTCCAAATGTGCTATAGGGCCCAGGTTTGGTCTTTAGAGACCCAGGAGAACACAGCCATGCTTGTGTTCTTTGGGCAACCCCATCTTTCATGAGTGATTGTAGTTCACATTTTATGGGCCTTTTATCTTTCTATTTCTCTTTCATATACTCTTGATTCTTGAACTTTTTCTTTATTTTTTTAAAGGCCCAGCAATGAAGTTTTGTTGTAATTATCTAATATCTAGTTGTATCGTAGTAAGAACTCCCAAAGAGTCCACCATATTGCCCAAATTAGACGAGTTGTTTTCTGCGAAGCCATAGTATTTAACAGTTTCAGCATATTCCTTTGCGTATGCTGGAGACCTCATAAATATGTATAAAATAACTACTGAGAGAAGGTAACAAGATAGCATAAACCTGATTATATTTTCCCGTTGTTCAGTTGCATCTCTTTGGGCTTTTATTTATGCAGTATATTTATTAAATTTGTGTGTGTCAGGTACTGTTTTTCATTTTATACTTCTAGCCATTATTTGTGATTAGTAATATAATCTGAAGATTGGCTATTCTCTGTTATTTAATGATTATTTATCAAGGCTAATTATCAGAAATCAAGCTAGTACTAAGAGAGAAGGCTGGAATGATCTGGCCAATGTGTTTTTAAGCTGGTTTAATAAAGCAGGAACTGTACAAAGCTAAATATACAAAAACCTAGAAAGAGAAGTGATATAAATGTTACTTCAAATTTTTAGTTTCAAACCACAAAGATAAGCAGAAGTTTACTTGAAACTACAGTCTTCTAAATATAACTTACAGTCATTAGTACTTAACTATGATTTAGAACTTAAGCCATAGCAAGTCAGGGAGTATATATAAATAGGAGAATTTTAAATGAAATTGGATTCTGAAACAAAAGGATTTTATAGCACATACAACATAGCTGAAACAAGTCATAGTCATTTGAGGAAAAAAGGGCATTATATATTTTGTCTATTTAAAATATTATTTTGTAAAATATTAAATACTTTTGCCAATCAGTACTTAAGCTTCATTTAAGTGCAAATACAGTACTTCAGTATATTTTTAATATTAAAAAATATTTATTGGGTTTACCTTAAATTCTTTAGAACAAAAGGCTGGGCAAATGAAAATTTACTACTTATTCTTTTCGCTTCATAGTTGAAATAAATTTTTTCATGTGTTTCTGTTTCTCAATTATAAATATAATTTGTAGATCTTTTCATCTTATTAATGATATAAGCTAAATGTATATAACTCAAAGTGCAATCTTAGTAAGCAGCTACGTCTGTAGCTTGATGCTTGATTGTAGTTTGCTCAAAAACAGTAATAGAACAAATGACATCAGAAGGAAAATTGAATTGTTTTTAAAACATAGAATGATACTAGTCACATTGTTGAATCATTTATCTTTTTATTTTTCTAATGCAAAATGTATTTCACAAAATCTCTAAAGTGCAAATGAGTGCATGAAAAGGAAGAGGATAAAGTACATTTGTAAAGTCGAAGATATTTACATGGCTGAAAAAAATAGCCAAGTGTTTAACAAAAAGTAGAAGTCCTATGTTCTAATCTTCCTGAACCTCCTTCCGACTTTCTGGAAGGAACCACTTTAACTGTTTCTATATTTAAATTCTAAGGTGAATGCCCAGAGTTTCCTAACTATATGCTATGCTGCTATTTTTACATGAGAATCTAACCCATTTGCTCCATATGATACCATTTTAATGACACCTAGTATGACACCATTTTAAATTGATCTCTTGGATACCTTTATAACTTTCTAGATGTTTAATGTAGAACTATATTACTTGGCTCACCAACTGTGGACAATGTCCCTTGATTCTCAACTTTGTAAGTTCAGGTTATCCTAAAGTTATTTCCCTTCTCTTCTGTTCAGACACTTATATTGTGCTATGTAATAAAAACGTTAAGTCTTCTGTGCTTGTCTGCAGTAGTGGTGGTGGTAGTAATAGAAAGCACTCACATAGTTCCTGCTTTGTGCCCGGCCACATTACGTATACATGTGATTTATAATGCACACACATATACAGACATAGGTACTTTACATATATTAAGCTTATGTAATCATTAGGCTCACTTTGTGGTGTAGGTAATATTGTGGTAATATTATGGTCCTCATTTTACTGACAAGAAAATTTAAGGCACTTAGCAAGTGGTAGAGCTGAGTAGATTAGTTTCCAAAAGTTGAAAATCAGTGAATATTGTTTATTGTTATCACTAGGTAGAATGTTTATTTGCAGCTATAATGCTAGATTTTCTTTCTTGCACAGCCATATATTTTTGTAGCTTTTGGTTTTCTTTATTGCTGCCTGTTTTTGTGTAAAATATTTCAAATTCTCTCTCTTCCTAATGACAGCCTATAGGGGCCCTTATAAGATTCTCCAGTTTTCTTAAAACAGTGACCTCTCCCACCTCATCCTTTTTGGAGGTGATTATTTATGTGATTTGAGCACTATAAATTTTTATGACTTCAAAATTTGAAAACATTTAATGTGAGATGAGAAGTATCTTGCAGTTTTATTATACCCTTTGAGATAATTGGAAGCATCATGTGCTCTGCCAGGGTATTATAGGAGAGGCTGATTTTTCTCAGTATCACAAGAGCCCTCCGAACACAACTCTACTAATAAGTTTATCAACTTAAAAATATTTATTTAGTACCAAAAGACTCAAAGTTTAACCCACTTGAAATGTATACAAGAAGAGCCTCTGATTTTAAAATAAATTACAGTTGCCTCTCAGTATTCATGGGGGATTGATGGGTTCCAGGACCCTCTCAGATGCCAAAATCTATGGATCCTCAAATCCCTTGTACAAAATGGCATAGTATTTGCATATAATTTATGCACATCCTCCTGTATGCCTTAAATCATTTCTAGATTTGTTATACTACTCAACACAATGTAAGTGATCTGTAAATAGTTGTTATACTATATTTTTAAATTGTGCATTATTTTGAGTTTTTCCCCAAATATTTTCTTTTCTTTGGAGATGGTCTTGCTCTGTTGCTCAGACTGGAGTGCAGTGACCTCCTAGGCACAAGTGATCCTCCTGCCTCACCCCTCGCGAGTAGCTGTGGAACTACAGGCATGCACCACCACCACACTCAGCTAGTTTATTTATTTATTTATTTATTTATTTTTTATTTTAGTAGAGATGAAATCTCACTATATTGCCCAGGCTGGTCTCAAACTCCTGAGCTCACTATCTACCCGCCTCAGCCTCCTGAGTAGCTGGGACTACAGGCACATGCCACCACGCCTGGCTAATTTTTTTTTTTTTTTTTAATGTAGAGATAGGGTCTCACCATGTTGCCCAGGCTGGTCTCGAACCCCTGGGCTCAAGTGATCCTCCTTCCTTGGCCTCCCTAAATGCAGGGATTACAGGTATGAGCCACTGTACCTGGCCTTTCCCTGAATATTCTTGGTACATGGTTGG
Organism: Pongo abelii; assembly: GCF_028885655.2. Classification (NCBI taxonomy): domain Eukaryota; kingdom Metazoa; phylum Chordata; class Mammalia; order Primates; family Hominidae; genus Pongo; species Pongo abelii. The sequence continues at coordinate 37,738,389 of NC_071998.2, forward strand.
TTGAATCTGTGGATACAGAACCCTTGGATATGGGGGGCCAGGAGGGCCCATTGCATTTTTTAATCACCTAGCAAAAAATAATATTTTACCCCCTCTACTGGAAATAAATAGAACTTCATTTGTATAGTTCTGCCTAGACAACAGGCATATTTTTGATGATGTTCTTTTACAGTCATTGAACTTCTCCCCCATTCTATATCTTCTTTCATTTCTGGCCCAGGTTATATTGGCAAGATTGACAGCTGATTTTGAAACCAACTGACTTTATAAGTGTAAATAAAAATATAGTGGTTAAGACTATAAAAATATAGTGGTGGTGCATGCCTGTAGTCCCACAGCTACTTGCAAGTGGTGAGGAAGGAGGATCGCTTGAGCCTAGAAGGTCACTGCACTCCAGCCTGAGCAACAGAGGAAGACCATCTCCAAAGAAAAGAAGTCAGACTAACTGGGGGCTTGAATGTCAGTTTCATCACTAATTATGTATGTGTCTTTGGGCACGTTAGTATTTGTACCTCAGTTTCCTCACTTATAAATTGGGGCTAATAATAGCTATTTCACAAGATTGTTGAGTTAATAATGATAAAACTTCTACATCAGTCTGGATTAGTAAGCATTCATTAAGCTATTACCGCTGCCACCACTGTTACCATCATTGTCACCATCACTGTCCCACATTGCTACCAGATGGCCTTCCTAAAGTGATTAGTTAATATTGATCTCCTCTTTAAAGTTTTCAGGTGGGTTTCTTTTGTTTCCCAGATGTCACTACTCCCAGATGTCACTACTCTTTGTGGCTGCTATTAAAGCCTGTCTTTCCTAATAAATAATTGTCAGAATTCGTAGTCAGGTATGGCTGAAGGGAATCTTTTGTTATTCTCTCGAATCTCTCCTTGAACGGTCAGCATCATCTTTTGCTCTTTCATGTTATGTGTTGGTTCTTGCTTAACTGTTAGGATGATTGCTGTATCTTTTGTCATTAGTGCAAAATCCAGACTTATTTGTATTTCTGTAAGTGTGGTTATATCTATATTGGTTATTTTACAGATCTGGGTAAATCGAGGAATTTAAGGATATAATTCTTTAGTTTTGTAAAACTGCTGCTCTTCCCTGGTCAGGTCTAGAAATGGCTTTATTATTTTGGATCTGTGAGGATATATTGTAGAGTTCCTTCTAACTTTCTGGTTGAATGTCACCTTAAAAAATGGGACATTATTGAAAAGTCGAAACAAGTAAAACCTTCCAAAGCATTGTGTTTCATAACAGGAGACCTTTCTTTTTCTTACTTGAGTGTGTATAAATATTTTTTGTCCTTTTTGTGCACTGGCCACATATATTGTTTTGAACGAAAGACTCTTGTGCTTCTCAAGTGCCATTTCTCTTCCACTTGTGGCATGTTCTTTTAGTCTTCTGCCCATTGACTGAGACATGTTAGATTTTGGGTCTCAGTGGCTCTGTTTAGACTTGATGTTTAAGTAAGTTTTGATTCTTTAAAACACATTAATCCTACCAATTGTTAAGGTGTTTTCTGTTTTATAGTTTTATTATAACATTAATTTTTAATAAAACATTTACAATATGAACTCATATCTTGCTAAAAATCCTATAAAAAGCATCAGCAGTCCATTTTGCTTCACTCTTTCCCTTAGTACATTCTCTCTGTCTTTCTCTGCCAACTGATGGGTTGATTCTTTTGGTATTTAACTACCTATTTTGACATGTTTCTAAATTGCTGTCTCCTCATTAATCTTATTCCTTTTATGGAAAATCTGAGTTTTTAATTCGAGAAATTTTACATGCAAGAAATTTTACTTCTTTCAGTTAATGTAGAGAAGTAGATTGTAAATTTTCTTTAAGTCAGAATTAACTTGGCAAATTTCTCCTTAGGATTGGAACACTAAACATATGTGTCAGGACATTATACAATTATATAATTAAAGCCCTGACGTTGGTGAAATTTGTTTCTTTTACTTTCTTCATTATGTTGGGTATTATAATGTTTGCATGTTTTGTGGATCTTTTCCCAGTTTCTCAAAGTGAATACTAAGTTTAGCTTTGTACTTGGTTTCTCTCTTCTCCTTGTACCTCTTCTTTTTTGTTTAAATAACAAACGCAATGAAGGCTATGAATTTTCCTTGGAGCACGTGTTTTTCTATGCCTACAGAGTTTTTTTTATATGAAGTGCTATTTTCATTGTTTTCTTTTGATTTATTTGTCTTTAATTTATTTATTTTATTTATTTATTTGAGACAGAGTCTTGCTCTATTGCCCAGGCTGGAGTGCAGTGGTGTAGTCTTGGCTCACTGAAACCTCCACCTCCCAGGTTTAAGTGATTCTCCTACCTCAGCCTCCCAAGTAGCTTGGATTACAGGCACCCGCCACCTGGCCTGGCTAATTTTTGTATTTTTAGTAGAGACAGGGTTTCACCATGTTGGCTAGGCTGGTCTTGAACTCCTGACCTCAAGTGATCCACCCGCCTCAGCCTCCCAAAGTGTTGGGATTACAGGTGTGAGCCACTGCGCCTGGCCTAATTTTCTAATTTTCTTGGAGTAGAGTCAGCCAATGTAATCTATACAAACATTTTAAAAGAGATGTTTTAAAGCTTATGTTACCTTATGATTGATTTTTATCAGTGTTCTATGGATACATATAAAACTTCTAAACTTTATTCAAGGATAGCATTAGGAGATATACCTAATGTAAATGACGAGTTAATGGGTGCAGCACACCAACATGGCGCATGTATACATATGTAACAAACCTGCGCGTTGTGTACATGTACCCTAGAACTTAAAGTATTAAAAAAAAAAGAGATAGAAAAGTTCTATGTATAATTATTAAATGAGCATGTGGGTTGTTTTGGTCAGTTATACTGTGTCTGTACTCATTGTGTTTTATGAGATCTGTCAATTTATGACAAAGATATATTGATTTCTCATTTAACTAAGTATTTTAAATCTTCTTATTAAATACCTTTTGCTTTATATAATTTAGATTTTTACATTTTTTATCCTATTTGGTACTCTCAACGTTGAATTCCACATGATCTGATATTAATCTAGCTCTCAAACTTTCTTTTGGGGGCATTTAGCTGATATTTCTTTGCCCACCCCATTATTTTAAACTTTTTTCAATCAATTGATTTTAAGTATTTCTTGTAACAGCCTTTATCTTATCTTTGTCTTTTTAGCCCAGTCTGACAGTTTATTTTCCAGAGGGAGAATTCAGTTCTTTCATTTTTATTCTAAGTTATACTTGATCTTATTTACTGTCTTTTCACCTTGTTCATTATTCATATTTGTGACTTTTTTCACTTTTCTTAATTTTGCCTATATTTTCAAGTTGATATTCATTTTCCATTTTCCATTTGTTTATGTGACAGTTCTGCGCTTTTCCATTTAATAATTGACCACCTTCCTTTCTAATTGCTCATAATCCAATTTTTCTTCCACTTTAACATGAAAAAAGATACTAGCACTTTCTTTCACCTTGACACCCTAATCCTTCTCTTTCATTCCTAAATTTCTGTGGAAATAATTTAGTTGTTTAGGTCCAGATTGTTAGACTTTTCTGTGTCAGGAATTCATGTTGAGGACTTACATTACAGTTTTTCATTTAGATTTAAATCTGTATATTGTGCAAGATACATTGTATGCCTCATTTCTTCCCCTTCCCACACATAAAACGTTTCTGGTTCAGTTATTGTTTGACTAGACTCTTTTCTCAAGTCCTTTCCTTTGGCAGGGACAGTGGTTGATGTGCTATTTGAATTCTTAAATTTTGGCAAATAGTTCTTTCGCAACGGACTGTGTGTGTGTGATATTTGGGTTCTACTTCTTTTTCTCCCAGCTGTCTGAATGTTACTGTTCTTTCTTCTAGATTTCAGTATTACAAATGAGAAGCACAATGTGAGTTTAATTATTATTCAATTTTAAGTAATTATTCTTTCTGGATACTTGTCAGGTTTTTTTTTTCTTTTTCTTTTTCTTTTTTTTTTGTTTTAAAGTATAGGAATTGTAGTGTGATTTTCCCTGGGCGTCATTTCTCATTATCTTTGCCTGGATCTCAGAGAGCTCTGTGAGATTGTAATTCAGCTCTCTCTTTAGTTTATGAAAATTTTTTTCCATATTACTTTAATTATTACCTCTTCTGTCTTTTCTCTTTCTTCTTTCTGGAACTCTTCTTACGGCTGTATGTTAGATTTCCTTGATCCATTCAAGGCTCTTCTCTTTTCCCATTATGATTTTCATCGCTTTGTATTTTTACTTTGTGCTTTGAAATTTCATTCATTTGATCTTTTATACTGCCAGTTAGCATCGATCTTCTACTTTATCTACTGAATTATTCAGCTTGAGAATATAAATATTTAAATTTTAGTTTTTAATTAAACATTTTTTTCTAGAAGTTATTTTCTATACTTTACTTGATTCTCCTTAAGTAGTCATACTGCTTTTGACCTCAATATTTCATCTTTCTCCTCCAGAAAATCTGTTAGATCTGCTTCCTCCTATTTCCTCTCACCCTTAAGTATGTCACTTATATGTGCATTGGGGTTGAAGTTGAGCTGTTAGGGGACTTTAGGCTGTTGTAATTCTGTAAGTGATGAAAGGTACAGGCATCTCAACCTGCACAGTAGCAGCAAGCATATTATCTATTTCTTGTTTATACACCTAGAGGATTCTGTGCCTTCCTTCTGATCTCCTTACATTCTGCAGCCCTAAGAGCAGACTCTCCTCCTGTATCAAGTACCTTCTCAGTGCTGGGAAGGCTGGCCATACTTGTGTGTGTGAAACTCTCCTGGAAGCTGGGTATGGTGGCATGTGCACCTGTCGTCCCAGTTTCTTGGGAGTCCAAGGCAGGAGGATCACTTGAGCCCAGGAATTCCAGGCTGTAGCATGTAGTGATCATGCCTGTGAATAGCCACTGCATTCCAGCCTGGGCAACACAGCAAGACCCCATCTCTAAAAAAAAACAAATAAACTCTTTTGGGTCAAGCAGAGCAAATCCTGCACCAATTATTTTTCTCAAGATGCCCATAAGCCCGTGGCCACATTCTTCAGGCCACTGCCTGCTACCCCCAGAGCTGACTAGTTCAAGAGACATAAATGGGGTTAGATTTGGGATTGAAGTGGGAAAAGTAAATCAAATTCAAGGCCTCCCCTGATGCCAGAATTCTGAATTTTAATACTCCATTCGTAGTTTCAGTTAGCAGTAATTGTGCCTCGCATAAACCCCATTGGCTATGATCCTGCCACTGCACAAAGCTATTTGTAGTTTCAGATGGCTTGTCATCCCTGTGTGTTATTCATTGTGTGTTTAATGACATTTTAGAGGAGACTTGTATTTTGGAACCTTACCTTTGACTATCATGGTTTTTCCTACCCCTACATATGCATAACCTCTTGGACCACACTACAATTTTTAGGAAGTGTCCTTGTAAAAATGCAGTTTGAACCAATAAACTTCTAGGAGAGTTTGTTAGTTTTGATAAGTAAAACTCTTCTGGGAGAGTTTGTCTGTATGCAAATTTCATTGAACAAAATATGATTGATCTGAAAATCTTTCACAAGACAGAAGCCAGTTAAAGTAGAACAGAGACCAAAAATAAGAGGGATAGCCAGCGGGAAGAAACAGAAGCCAAGAATCAGCTATGAGTTGTCAGTGGTTCTTAGAAGTAGACATGGAGGTAACACGGAAACTAAAAGCCACATATAATCAGAAAACCTTATTCTGGCCAGTAGTTCTGATTTTTTTCTTAAGTCCTCTACTTGAGTTGCTGACAAGTAGTATTAGAAGAGATTAAACATTAAAGATACCCATTCTGTTCCAAAAAATTAAAACAAGGAAGCATTCAGTGCAATCTGAATAGATGAGAGAAAATATTGTATCCTATAGTCACAGGTTGTAAAGTTAGTGCAAATATATGTATATTTATGTTTAAACAATCATTTGCCTTAAATATTTGAGATTTGAATTATGCACACATGCTCTCTGTGTTAGATTGCTTGATATTCACTTTGTCCTAATCAGCCTCAGGCGAAGAGAATTTGAATTATACATGTGTAAACTTTACATTGAATGGTAATTAGTCTGTGCTGCTCAGTGGTACTTAATGTTGAGGTTAATGGTTAATTGAAAAATTTAAAAAGCCAGTGACAAGACCCCCATATATATTATATATAATGTATCAAATATACATATTTATATATAATAAATATATATTTATATATAATATATGTAAATATCGGATAGGCTGAAAATCAGTGAAAGCTTTTAATCTGTGTCAGTGACAATTTAATGCCTAGCTGTGTATCTGAGCCACTGTTTTACATTTATTACATGTACAAACAAGGAGACTGGTGACAAGACCCCCATATATATATATATATATAAATATATAATATATATAAAAATATCAGATAGATAGGCTGAAAATCAGTGAAAGCTTTTAATCTGTGTCAGTGACAATTTAATGCCTAGCTGTGTATCTGAGCCACTGTTTTACATTTATTACATGTACAAACACGGAGACTGGTGACAAGACCCCCATATATATATATATATAAATATATAATATATATAAAAATATCAGATAGATAGGCTGAAAATCAGTGAAAGCTTTTAATCTGTGTCAGTGACAATTTAATGTCTGGCTGTGTATCTGAGCTACTGTTTTACATTTACTACATGTACAAACATGGAGACTGATGACAATATATTTGAACTTTGACATTTGTCATGGGCCCAGGCCAAAGAAAATGCTGCTTTAAAAACTGCTCTCTCTCCTTTTATTTTTTAAATTTTATTTAAGACATTGTTATGGAATGTGTTTGTCCTCTTTTGTTCTCTTAGCTTAAAGATTTTTGAGGTGGTAATTACAAAAAAGGAAAGAACAAGAATGTCTGAGTCACTTGCTTGTACCAAGATTTATTGAGTGGATAAAAAGGTAATAGTAGACATTCAATACCCAGACCAACATGAGAAGTAAAACATTATAAAAAGATATATTTCTAGAGTTTTGTACCTAGCATTATATGCATGTAATTAAAAAAGGAACTTAACTTTTTTATGACACAAGAAGCTGTGTCAGATACCAATGTGTACCCTGAATTAAAGAATTCCAGTTTGTTCTAAAGAAGGATTTTAAAAATATATCATGGAAGGATCTATACAGAAGTTTTATTGTCCTTCCTGGTGCTGGAATGTTGCTGTTTTTTAATACTTAACATTAGAAATATGTTGGTAGGTTCAAAATTGTATGCTTTTAAAACTTACTTACAAAGTATGTGTGTAATACTTCATATAGGTTGAATATTAAACAGTGATACTTGAGTATTCTAGAGCCATAATTAGAATACTGATTGCAAATTTTCAAAATTCAGTAAGTCAACAAGCCAGTTGAAAAAAACTCAAGGATATGAGATTTCAAAATGTTCTTCCTTAATTTAGTTTGTCCATTATACTTTATATTAATTATTCATAGTATTGCTTAACATGACAGGAAATATAATAAAATTTATAAAATAATGAAATTTTAGTAATATGAATCCTATCTTTAGAATTTTCCTTTTAAATCTCAGATTATGATGTTTTCTAAAGAATTATCTAATTTGGTGCATAAAAACAAGTCTTTGCTTAGTAACTTCATTCAGTTTAGAATTTTGAAACCACTCCAGAAAATAAATGGAATAATTTTTTTATATGTCATTTTGTTGTTGAGCAAATGAGACAAAAAAAATTTATTAAGAAACCAAAAAATACTTTTCTACTAATATAGAACAATAAGTTTTCATTTGGATATTACTTTGTGATGCTTATACATGTACCTATGTATATATTTTTTGTTGTTTTGTTTTTGCATAGACCCAATAAGTAGATTGTTCATTTTAGTGAAAAGCATACCCCTGCTTGCTTACTGTCCTGTGTCATGCTAGATAGTTAAGGAATATAGGATTGGTTTACATATCATTGGCTTAAGTGGGTGAGTTAAGGTGAAAGATAATAAGCAAGCCTGAAGATGTAAATTCCAGTTGAAAATCTGGACATTTATTTGTCTTTGGTTCCATTAGGAGGTGGAAGTAAGCAAGAAAGAGCTCTTCTTTTAGTATTGATGTGGATTTTTGCATGTCCAGGATCTACTCTGTTTCTTATTCTTACTATTAATGGTAGAGGTTCACAAATATGGTAAGTATGGACTTAGATTTTGTTCCTAAACAGAAAGATTATATATAGGTTATATATTCTGATATGTTTATATGAGTGGAAAAATTGATCACGTTTAAAATGAAATAGGCAGCAATTACCTCTTTTCTCATGATCGAAATACAGTAATTGCTAAAGACTTTCTAGTCCATTTGATGGTTAGGTGAAATCTTTGTTCTATTAACTTCCTTTTATTTTTCCTAGTGGGTGAGAGATACAGTTCTTAACTGATGAAATTTTATACAGCATAAAAATAATTGCTTTTCATCTCAAATTGAGAATTACTTTATTTCTTTTGGGGGGGATTTTATGATTCCTTATATTGCAAAGCCATTTGAAATTTAATGTAATCTGACCTTATTATGTGAAGCTGGGCTGTTTTTCTGCCTCCTTCTCAATCTTGTTCTATAGCTGGGTGTTGTTCCCCAAATACAATCTGTGCTTTGCTTCCTGTTGTTTTAATTTATTCTGGTCCTTGGTCTCTTAAGTACCTTTCCATTCTTTTCATTCTAGTAATTACCTCTTTATCCTCCAGGACCTAATTCAGATGTTACTTTATGAATTTTTGAATTATTCTTCGCCCCATGCTCCCAACAGAATTAAATAGTTCCCGTCTTTTGGTTGTCAACAACTATCAATCATAGATACGTCATAGTTATTAAGAGTGGGGGCCATGTGTTATTCATCCTTGTATCTTCTAGGACAAGCAGTAGTTAACATTTGTTGAATTGAAATGTTTTAAAACTCCATGCTTCAGATGATTAAGAAAACAGCTTTCCTCATTAAATTCTTTGATAATAACCTACTCTCACCTGTTTCTCGCATACACTATTCTCACCTGTTATATTGTGGTTTTTGGTTTATATTAAAATATTTTTGGTATTTTAATGAGAGCTTGAGAGGAATCAAAGAAGGATCATTTTATGTAGATCTCTTTTGACTCTTCATTGCTATTTAGTTTTGAGAGTTTCATTTTCTTCTCCCCTTTTTGCAGGACCCTAATAGGAGTATTCATACCAGCAGCAGCAGCAGCAGCAGCAGTAGCAGCAGCAGCAGCAGCAGCAGCAGCAGTAGCAGCAGCAGTAGCAGCAGCAGCAGCAGCAGCAGCAGCAGCAGCAGTAGCAGCAGCAGCAGCAGCAGTAGTACCAGTTTTTCAAAGCCTCACAAATTAATGAAGGAGCACAAGGAAAAACCTTCTAAAGACTCCAGAGAACATAAAAGTGCCTTCAAAGAACCTTCCAGGGATCACAACAAATCTTCCAAAGAATCCTCTAAGAAACCCAAAGAAAATAAACCACTGAAAGAAGAGAAAATAGTTCCTAAGATGGCCTTCAAGGAACCTAAACCCATGTCAAAAGAGCCAAAACCAGACAGTAACTTACTCACCATTACCAGTGGACAAGATAAGAAGGCTCCTAGTAAAAGGCCACCCATTTCAGATTCTGAAGAACTCTCAGCCAAAAAACGGAAAAAGAGTAGCTCAGAGGCTTTATTTAAAAGTTTTTCTAGTGCACCACCACTGATACTCACTTGTTCTGCTGACAAAAAACAGATAAAAGATAAATCTCATGTCAAGATGGGAAAGGTCAAAATTGAAAGTGAGACATCAGAGAAGAAGAAATCAACGTTACCGCCATTTGATGATATTGTGGATCCCAATGATTCAGATGTGGAGGAGAATATATCCTCTAAATCTGATGTGAGTAGTTCTTACTGGCTTTCTTCCTTTCCCTTATTTTCAGATTTTATTTCGGATAGCTTCGTAATAAAGAATGAGGGAAGAAAATGAATGCTGAGCTGTAAAGTGGTAGCACAGAGGTAGATCTGGCCTAGAAATGCATTTCCTTAACTAATGGGAAGGAAGAAATGAAGTCGTTAAGGAATCTGCAGATTTTTAGGCTGTTATTTAAGTTGTTAAAGGGAAGATACTTCCATAGCATTACAATGGGTCATTTGAATAGCAGCAGAAAATTTCGGTGCTCATCAAAGCTTGGTATCTATGCTTTCCAATGAGTGATGATTTAGGAAAATCAGAAGAATAATAAAACTTGAATACAAGAGAAAATAAATTTAAAGAGAAACTTATAAAATATTAGGGCTATAATGTTGGTGTTTTGATCATTGGAATGAAGTAGCATGTTTATGTTGATAGAAGGCTGGTTATAGTATTTTTCTTTTTACCAGTTTTATTGAGGCAAAATGATGTAACAATATACTACACATATTTAAAATGTATAATTTGATAAATTTTGACATTTGTGTATACCTGTAAAACCAGGCAGTAGCATTTTGAAAAGAGAATATTTAATTTTTTTCTTGATTGTTTAGCCATTGATTTGGAAGGGGTGGGGTATGTGATCTTCACTACAAGTTTTTGCTAATGGGTAGGATTATCCTTTGTGGATGCCTAAGAGAGCATCTGACCATCTAATTCCCCTAAAAGGTGTTTTTTGATATTGGGGTTTAAACTTAACAATTACAGATTTTCAGCAGTGGAAGCGATTTTCAGATTATCTATTTTAACCTCTGTAATAAACCTTACACTTCTAGTGACACGGTTGTTACTAATTCAAAAGTGTTTGATAACGTTTTTGAAGAATAAACATTACTTTGAAGTTATCTCTTTACTTTCCTATTTTTTCTAATTTTGGCCTTTTTTCGGTTACTTATTAGTAATGATCAGTCCCAATAATCTCGTTACATTGGCTTGACCGTATTTCTAGGCAATGGTCAAGGAAGCTATCTGGCTAAAAATAACTGGCAATCTTAGAATACTTTTCTTTCTGTCCCTTGGGCTGCCCACATATGTCTGTAGTTTAAATGCTGGCAAAGGCTAGGAGGGCATAGTAGCAGATTTGCTGTCCCTGGTTTGTACTGTTCTGGGTAGAAAGCCAGTCAGGGTCAGGACATGGTGCTGACACTGATCCCCAGTGGTCCACAGATCTCCCTACTCTCTATAGCTAATCTCAAAATTTTAGTAGAAGATCGGATTAGGACAGTAGCATATAAAATACCGGACGTTGGGAAAATTTGTTCCAGTATTTGGTAAAGGCTTTATTGTCATAATTTATGAAATGGAGATGAGAGTTGAATATGTTTGTTCCAATATCTCAAGTATTTATTTTTCCTTCTTTGCTTCTTACCTTTCCTCTTAACTCGAAGCTTATTCTTAATGCAGATGTTACTTGGATCTTTTTTTTGTGTGTTTGACTTTTGTTTCAAATCACCCTGAAATGCTGTTGGGTTGTGATTAGTCAATCAAAATTGTCAAATTTTGCAACTTTGCCTTTTTATATTCTAACACATTGCAATTCTTCTAGTATAGAGGTTTTCAAATCATGGGTTGTGATTCACTAGTGAGCTATGAAATAAATTTAACATATCACTAGCATTAAAAAAATCAGAAAACATTATAATTAGTATGGGTAAGTAATGGCTTATGAAAATTTTATTTCAGAGAAGGTGTGTGTGTTTCTTATAGTGGTCAAAATTTTGAAAGGCACCTTTTTAGAATGTTTGCCGATTTATGAGAAGACCAAATGGCGTTCATAAAGCATCATTGAAAGCTCTTTCTACATGAAACACAGATGGTCTTCCTCTTTAGGTAATTTTGTTTATTCTCCTTTTGTCTGCCTCTTGCTCCCTCCCATTTATATATGATTTATAAAGTATGTCTTTCTTTTGATAAAATTCTTGTTCAATTTGATGTATTTATTCAAAGGTGTACCTTGAAAAGTCTTCTGGAATGAAGAGTTAGAATTGGAAAACTTTACAGTAGGTAGTAAATTTTCAAAATGGTATGTGACATATTAGAGCCACAAATCCAGTGATTACAATAGTAGTGTTTGTAATGTACTCTGCATAGCATTGCTGAGAAAGCCTGTAAAGACTTTCAGGTACTATTTGTGTATAAAACCCAACAACCGTACTTTCCTTATTAGTCTTCTGGTACTAGTAATGGTTTTATTGTTGTTGCTATTGGTTCAATACTTGAAAAGTAGGTAGCGTAACAGAAGAGAATTAACAAAAGTGATGTGATGTAAACCATGAACCCAAAGGCCTTTCTATGAGCAAAGGAAGGTGAGAGAGAATTGAAATTCCATTTATCCAGTAGAAAAGACAGGCTTTGTTTGGACTGTCTCCTACCTGGCATCCCTCCTGCCAGCAAGACAAAAGGAACAGGGGACACTTGTAATGGAGAGCACTAAGCTATGGACTGCTACTGCTCTCCATTACAAGTATCCCCTGTTACCTTGGCCAGTAATTGACTTGGTAGCTTGGGGCAGGCCCAACTTCAGGGGGGACTGTGCACATTGTCCTAGTTGTGTGTCTGCCTCTGAGTAAGTGTGATTAGATGACCTGATCTCTCTAAGGTCCTTTCCAGTTTTATTATTTGAATATGAGCCAGATTGGTATTCATTTGTGGGACATGGGGTGATGGGTGGTTTTAGACATAATGGGCAGAGATCATGGACTTTGGAAACAGAAAAAAGACACAAATAAATCGGAAGAATTTGAAGAATAAGGAAGGCTGGGGAAAATGATTATTTGTCTAGTATGTCTATAAAGAAAACATCTCGCCTCAGTATAGGTCTTATAATTAAAAAGATGAACATTTTAAAGAACCTTTTCTAGAATCAAATTCTACTCAGGTTTTATATAAAAATGTCAGTAGTATTAAGATGGGTTAGGAAGCTTAGATTATTAACTGATATGGTCCTTTTTGGTAAGATTTTTGTATCCTTTGTAAGTGAGAAGAGAGAAAGAAGTTGGACATCCATGGTTTGTATGTCTGGCTGGTGTTTAGGGATCGATCACTTATTTGTTGATAAGTGAAAGGTAGGTAGATAGGTAATCAGAATTCTGCCGTCTGGTGTCAGACAGGCTGTGTTTTAAATTTCAGTGCCACCAGTGATCTTGGGCAAATAATTTAGCTTTCTCTGTTTCTTAGTTTCCTCTTTTATAAAATGGAGATCATAATAGTATCTTCTTTGTAGGATTATTGTTGAAAATTTAATAAATCAATGTGGGTGAAACGTTAACACACTAATAAAAAAAATGTTAGTTAGCTATTGCTATATATGACTTGACTTCTGGGTACCTATATAACCTGTAGCTTTGAAAGAGATTTTTTCTCTTTCAAACTCAAGATTTTTTCTCTTGCAGAACTCTGGTGTCCTTTTTCAAGGTTGTGGGTTTATATGCTGCAATATTTGGTACTCTAAGCCACTTTGTTTTGAATTTTGTCTTTTGTCACTTTGCTCTGAATTTTGTCGTCACAAGGTGTGTGGTCTTGATGTTGATATGGTTCTGCTACATGATCAATGTAAAAATACAAGATAAAAAGTCTTAAGTTTGAAGCTGAAAGATAAGCCAAAGTTTCTCAGATCTTTCAGCTTTTTAATTAAATGAGATAAAGGACAAGAACGTACCAAGTACTGCACTGGGTAGGCACTTGGTAGATTTTTGTTTTTTCACTTTTGTTTTTTGCTATTGCTGTTAAAATATTCTAAGAAATGATTTATCTTGAGTTACTGTTAATATAACTGAAAGAATAATTTTTAAATACATTTTGTGATTATTGAAATGTTTCTCATAAAGAGATCTAATACTGTCACATGAAAGTTTGTCAGTAATTTTCCCCTACAGAAGAATTTGGTAGGGGCTTGGATAAGGTAGACAGGCAGAAGGACTGTGTTATAGTGGGTGAGCATTTAGCAAATACAGAAAGCATGATAGGGAAATGTTTCTGTTAAGAATATTTTACATTCAAGAACTGAGGCTATTCCCATTAGAGTACAGTGGTTCCTGGTTTAGGAGTTCATCTCTTTGGGGTACATAATGTTCCACTGTACTTACTGTTTAGTAGGTAAGTGACTGGTGACTGACACTAACAGCTGCAAAGGGAGTGTATCAGTGTCAACTAAAGGTTTATAATTGTATTTTTTATTAACCTGCTTAAGCTTTAATTGATAATAGGGGAAAAACCAAATATCTTTCACCTCTTCTGTAATTCACCTGTTTTTGTTTTTCATATAATTTTGCTCCTGAAGAGAAGTGTATAGAGTTGATCTTGTCTTCTGATATGAAGACGTTTGGTATTCACAGCAGAGGAGGAAAAAAAAGTAAATGAAAATTGAAATAACCATGTATGATCAGATTCAGTTATGGTGGTAATTTTCTTATCATTGCCTTCCTCTTTCTTGCCTTACTTTGAGGATTTAATCATAATTTTAAAGTGAAGAAGTAAAAAGTTTTAATGATCTTTCCCTGAAAATGGACAAATTACATTTGGCAAAATGTTACATCCTTCAGCCTGCAGCATGAGAAGAGACATTTCAGTCATGTCTTTTGATAGTTGGAGCTTACCAAGGGGTTTTCTTGGCGAAAACCTTCTTGAAGGAGAAAAACAAAATCTCATCAGATGGCAGCATTTTTCCCAAGAGTGGATGGTGATTCCGATGCAGGATAAATGCTTTAAATCACCTTACCAGAAATTTCTTTCAAAAAGAAAAAAACGAAGAAGGAAAAAAAAAAACTTCCCTTCTTTTGTTGTTTCTCATTTCCTCCTGCCCCACCCTGTTCATTGCCCTGCTTAAGCTGTCTGGAGCTGGTAGTAAACGTCCTGCTGTTGAAGCATTGGCCTTAGGTTTTTATGTGATGGAAGGTTGTTGCAGTCAGAGAAGAAGGTCTTTATTGTGTTTTCAAAGTGGCTTTTTAATGACTTGTAATTCCAGCACATGCAAGAGCTGTAAAGTCTGTAAGTATGGTGAGGGAGCAGCTGGAGAGGCCATTCATTAAAGGGCTGCCCTGGCTCTCCAGGGGGCAGGTTCTCATTGGAGGCTCCTGTTTTCTGTGTTTTATAACTGGAGGTAAAAATACCTGAAGGGTTACAGTTCTTCCTCTGGTAAATTCTGCTCAATATGGAACATTAATTGAAATTACCAGACAAAAGTTAACTTTGTTGGGTGCATGGAGATATTTCACCTGTCCCTATTTTCTAACGCATTTTTTTTTCTGTGTTGGGTGTGATCACACTGAGGAGGAGGCAGCCTTGCCAACCAGCTGTTCATTTATTCATCCTTATTCCTGGTTTATTTGAAAAAAGCAGTTAAAAAGGAGATTAAAAAAAAAGAAAAACAGAGGCCTTTTTGTTTCCGTGTTTCAGTAGATACTAGGCCCAGTGTGGTATCTCAGTTCTTAAATTAAGTAATTCCTTAGAAGCCCTTGGGTAGCAGAAGGTTGTGAATACACAGGGGCTCTATCTTTGCAAAGCTGGTTGTCATCAACAATTGGCAAAACTCAGCATTTCCACTGACATGTATTGAGCCAGAATCTCTCTTCCAATAAATTCTGTGAGCCTTCTTTAAGAGAGCTACATCACCTATTCAATGCATTATTGTTTCTTGCTTTATGACCTATACATTTGATGGAATTATCCCATTTGTCATCTTTAGACATAAAGCCAACAATGGGACTCAACATGGCCTCTGCAAGACTAGCATTACCATACCACAGAGATGCCTTATAGCCATAGCTAAACTTGAGTGTTTAGTCTGTGTTAGTCACCCTTCTATGTACTTAACATGATTTAACTCATTCACCCCTCGAGACAGCTCTATGAAATAGGTATTATTATTATTATTATTATTATTATTATTATTGCCGTTTTATAGATGAAGAAGCTGAGGCTCCAAGATGAAGAATCTTCCCCAAGGTTGCCATCTTTAAAAGTGATGGAGCTAGGATTTGAACCCACTTGGTAGGTAGTGTACCTACCTAAGAGGAGGTTGGTGATAAAACAAATCTTATTCTTCCTTGGATTCATACTAAAATTGTAGAGGTGTGCTTCATGAAGTTGGCAGTGCTGCTGGGAAAGCCTTGAATATCTCATATTGTCCCCCATATGAATCCTGTTTCTTTGACCTATTGGTTTGGGCTTTACCAGTGGCCTTCAGGAGGTGACAGGTTGTCCTCATAGGTGGATTTGGCATGCAGAGCCAGGATTGAGGGAAGAGCTGTGAAACATCCAGGAGCCTCTAGCTTCTTATACATCCTCACTTAAAATAAAACTGACTCTCTTGGGTCTAGATTGCACCTTATTGTACTATATCATCAGGATTATTTTTCTGTTTCCAGAGTTTTTCCCATGTGCTTTTGCAAGAGAATTTATGTTTCACAGAGCTGAGCTGCAATATCAACCTTTCCCAGAAGATGCCACCAAATAACAAATGGTGTCCTCCAGTTTGGAGACTCCTTTCTGAATTTTCTAGTTACATTTTGTAAATTCATGTTATAACCTCTCTAAGTTATTCAAAATGTAGGCTGTGCTTTCTTTGCATTAGGAGACAAGATAATGCAATGGTAGGAGTAGAGGGTTGTTTTCTTTTGGTGTCTATGTAATTATTTAACCAAGTTTGAGAAATTGTTCTCAGAGGGTTACAATTTATGACTGTAAACTTTGCAAGCAGTGTCAAGGTCCACAAAGAAAAATCACCCCTAAGCAGCTTCCTTAGGTCACCAAAGGTAATTGTGCAGTGATATATTCCCAGATAAAGTCAAAGATCCTTCTATTAAGCAGGATAATATGGAGAAGCATTTACTAAAATGTTTGAAGACAACACTTTTATCTTTGAATTCTGAAAATATAAAGGTTAGGGATGTGGGAGTACAGGGATAGGAAGAAATATTCAGAATCTGTGACACAGAAAAGGTAATTTTCTTGCCTTTCACGGTCATAGAAGGAAAATACATATATGGGGGCCTCAGGTATTACTTTAAATAAATTGAGAAAGAAAGAAATTACTAGAGTGGCCCTGGTTTGAGACCTCAGTGCTTAGAATCACAGTACTGGTTTTTAAAAAATAAATTGCTGACCTTTGCTTTATTATGTGACACTCCTATTTTTTTAAGTATGATAAACTATCATATCACTTTAAGTTATAAAAAACATTTTCTTCTAGATGTGTTTAATGGTTTGTAATATTCCTTGATTACTCTAATAATGTCCAGTAACGCTTAAAAATATGTATGTGGTAGGTACTTCCTATGTACAGGCACTGCATGAGGTGGTCCAGATAGTACAAAGTTAGAATTTAAGCTGGTCTTTGAAGGAAAGAGGCATGAATTAGTAGAGATGAGGGTGTGGGGTCAGTGGGAGAAGACTTTCTATTTATTTTTGAGACAGGGTCTCACTATATGGCCCAGACTGGTCTCAAGCTCCTGGGCTCTAGTGATCCTCCTGCCTCAGCCTCCCAAGTAGCTGCTGGGGCTACAGGAAAAGGCTTTTTTTTCTTTTTTTCTTTTTTTTTTTGTTTTTTTTTGTTTTAGGTGGAGTCTCACTCTGTTCTCCAGGCTGGAGTGTAGTGGTGCAATCTTGGCTCACTGCAGCCTCTGCCTCCCGGGTTCAAGCAATTCTCCTGCCTCAGCCTCCCAAGAAGCTGGAACCACAGGCGTGCACCACCATGCCCTGCTAATTTTTGTACTTTTAGTAGAGGCGGGATTTCACCGTGTTGGCCAGGCTGGTCTCAAACTCCTGACATCAGGTGATCCACCCTCCTTGGCCTCCCAACGTGCTGGGATTGTAGACATGAGCCACCACACCTGGCCAGAAGGCATTCTTGATAAGAGGAAACAACTTGGAAAAAAACACAAACAATTGATGACAAATTGTGTAAATAGTTTGTGTTATCCTCTCTGAGAATGAAGAAGAATCGCATAAATAAATTCCTGCAGTTAATTTATCAAACTGGTTTACTGGGAATGAAAGAAACCTTCTTGAACTCTACTCCCTCCATGGTAGACATGTGCAGGACTCTTTTATTTTACATCTTCTTACTTAATCTATACAATAGGTAAGATAGCTTTTGTTCTCATCTTACAGGTGGAAGTGACAGAGCAAGAATTCAAATCCAGGTCTGAATAATGCCAAAATTCATGCTTGTTGTATTGTACCACTGATGATTAAACCTTGTTCAGAGGGAAGTCATGTCGAATTAAAACCACTGTGATATTGACTAAACATTTTTGAGAAAATACAATTTAGTAATGTTAACTTTCCCATCATCTGACATCCTCTGACCATCTGGTAGTTGTGCCACATTCTGGTGAAAAGGGAAGAGTAAGAAATAAAATGTAGCCACAGTACTTGGAAACTTGGGTGTGAGTAATGGATGCAAAGGAGACTCTGGCATGATTTCTAAAATGCTGATTGAGTCTTGCTTTATGTAACCTAATATCATTTTCTGAGAAGCAGAATTGCAGAAAGTACTGAAAAGCTGTGGTACCTGAGAGTCTGTCTGAGGGAACTTTTCCCTAATGTACTATCTTATTAGGTTGTTTCATATATCTCATTTCTAGGGCCAAGGACATGGCCAGTGTTACTACGAGGGCTCCCACCTATTGTATTGATATTATATTGTATTATCTAAAGGTGGCACTCATGCATCTCCAGGTGGATTATGTCAGAAAAAAATTATAATAAAAGAAATAAAGGTCATGCTCATGAAGGATCTGAGGAAGGAAGATAGGGCTTCTGTGTCCTGGAACATAGCCATACTTGGCCAGTCAATTATCTTTGTGGGCTCAGGAGGAGTGGCCCAGGAAGTGTGGTACAGGAGTCTACACTTGGAATAAAAAGACTAGACAGGCTGGGCACAGTGGCTGAAGCCTATAATCTCAGTGCTTTGGGAGGCCAAGGTAGGAGGATTGCTTGAAGCCAGGAGTTCAAGACCAGCCAGGGCAACAGGGCGAGATCATGTCTCCACAAAAAAATTTAAAAATTAGCTGGGCGTGGTGGTGCACGCCTGTTCTCCTAGCCACTCGAGATGCTGAGGCAGAAGGACTGCTTGAACTCAGGAGTTCTAGGCTGCAGTGAGCTATGATCACATCACTGCACTCCAGCATAGGCAATATAGTGAGACCGTTTCAAAATCAAAAACTAAAACTAAACAGGTTTAGCTTTGTAGTAGAGAACCATAAAATGTGGATTTAATAATTAATAATGCTCGCCTTATTATAGATGCAAATTGCCATTCAGGTATTAGTTCAAGCAAAATATTAATGATGTCATAGGTGAAGTCAGCTTTTGTTTGGTAATTTTATCAATTGCATTATGTGAAGACCTGATGTTGGCAGGGGTTCTTGTAAAGATTGGGAGGCAAAGCTGCAGTCTGGGAACCTAGTGATTTATAATCCATGACCACAGAATATGTTTTTATTTCTGCATATATTTCTAAAATGTCATTTTCTATTTGGCCTAACGCTTCATTTTATTGGGAATAAAAGCAGAATCTTTCTCAAAGTCCACCTTAGTTTAAAATGTTTAGTATCTGACTGGGCTCGGTGGTTCACACCTATAATCCCAGCACTTTGGGAGGCCAAGGTGAGTGGATAACTTGAGTCTAGGAGTTCAAGACTCGTCTGGGCAACATGGAGAAATCTCATCTCTACAAAAAAATACAAAAATTAGCTGGGTGTAATGGTTCACACCTGTAGTCCCAGCTACTTGGGAGGCTGAGGTGAGAGAATCATCTGAGCCCAGTAAGTTGAGGCTGCAGTGAGCCATGATTGTGCTACTGTACTCCAGCCTGGGCAATGTGAGTGAGACACTGTTTCTGAAAAACAAAAGTTTAGTATCTGATAAATTCTACTCAAGATGACCTAATTTCTAGGGCATTTTTAGTAATATAAAGTATTCACTCTATTTTCAAGTGTCCTAGTTCACATTATTTTGCAGCATTATTTTAATTTAAAGTGAGCCTCAGACTTGTTGATCTTGTGGTGGGTTATTTTAAAGTGCTAGGTTATCTGATGATCTTAGTTAAGAATCAGACAGGGCTAGCACATATACTGTTGTTTACCAAGCCTCCTGTCATTGTCTATCAACTTTCAGAGACTTGTAACAAGTCACTTCCTCCCTTTTAAAGATAAGTCATGCATAGTCCTCTGTGTTTTGTATAATAAACCAATGAGCCTCATAGTTTTACCTCCTCCAAAAAACAAGATTTGAAGGAGGGAGGTTGTGTGTTATATGCCACTCATCTCTATCTTCATTGGGCCTGTAGATACATTAATAGCTCTGTGGTCTCTCTTCTCTATTTAGAAAACCTCTCAAGGCTTAGGTACTCTTTTTGAAGGTTTAAGACCAAATTTAGAAATCACATACAGTTTTATACAGCATTTATTTCATGATTTAGATAATCACAGAGTTTTTAGAACAAGAAACTTCAGAAATCTCATTCAACAACTTGAATTTTGCAGAAGAGAACTGGAAGCCAAGTTCAATAACTTGCCCAAGATCCTAGGGGTCTCATTGTTTTTTTTTTTAAAGGGGGCCCTAGGATGCAGGCCCCCAATTGGCATGCCATTATCGATCATTTCCAGTTTGCAGTGATTCGCACATCCTTCACTCACTTTCCCAAACTCTCCTCTTCTAGGGACATTTTAAAGTGGTTCCTAGTGAGTTGTTACCATTTAAAAACTAGCCCTTACACACTTATTTAAGCCTGTCAGGCATATGGCTGATGTGACCTCTTGGTCCAGCCTCTCAGCCTGTGCCCCTATGTTGATTGAATGAACCTCATATCCCATATCCCCAGCTGAATTCCACCTGCAGGGCTTCATGTCTTGTCTAAAAAAGGGTAGGGTGCAAATCCCAAAGGATGTTATATAAGTTAATTGGTGAGAATTTTGATAGACTTTGTGTCCTGGTCATCCTTTATTGTCTCTGGGATATTGCCAACCAGAATAATCATGACTTGATGTATTTCAGGGGGGAAAAAATCACTAGGCAAAACAGAAAATGACACATTAAGGTATCTGGCAAATCAAAAGTCTCAGTATTGTTTCATAATAAAAACATGGAAAGAGGTTTTAAAAACTCCTGTGTAAATGAAGCCTTTACTTGGACAAACTGCTGTTCTCAGCAGACGAAACCCAGATCCTCCTCCCTTCCACCCTCCAGGTTCTTCAGTATCTGAGTCTGTCCTGGATTGTTCTCCTTAGTCTATCTACAAATATAATGAGTCATCCTTCAGGCCAAACACACCTCCCTGCAACTTTCCAGTGAACTCTGGTGCTTTTTAGACGATGGCACCTTCATTTCCTTTCTTTCTCTGATGGACACCTCAAAAGCTCCCTTATTCCTCAACCCATTGTGGTCTGGCTTTTGCTCTTGAAACTGTTCTTAAAACTACCACTGGAAAAGTTCACTAGTGCCTTCCAGATCCTAATGTAGAAACCATGTCCTAAGCATTGACTTTGACCTTATTGGCACTTTTGACTTACTTTTTGCTTGATTCCTTGACTCTGTTATACCTACCTTGATCTCACTCTGTGTGAGTCTCCTTTACCTGCTGACCTTCCTCTACCACCATTAAGTTAGCCATTCTCAGTTTCTCCTTTTCTGTTACATAGTCGGTCCCTGGACAATCACCTGTTACCAATATATTTTTTACATCTTCTTCAACGCCAACTATTCTCAAAAGCTACCAGCTGGACAATTTGATCAACAGGTACTTGAAATAGAACAGATACCCAGGTACAACATATTCTAAAGTATCTCTTGCAGACACTGCTAGTTATCTATTCAATATCCATTATCCTCTTATTCTTCTTACTAACAGAATTTTTATTTTATTAGAACAGTAATATGCCTAACAAAAAAGTTTCCCCAGCCTTCCTTGCAGTTAGACATTATTCTGTGACTGAATCTGGCTAACGAGATATAAATGGCAGTTACTAGGTGGGAATTACAGGGAAGTTCCTTAAAAAGAAGCTGACTCACCTGGCAGGTACCATTTTGTCTTTCCCTCTTCTGCTTCTTGCCTGGAGCTTGGAAGTGATGGCTGGTGCTCTAGCTGCTACGTTGTTAGAAGCATATGCAAAGTATGGAGGAACACAAAAACAGGAAGGGACTGGATTCCTGATTCTTGACCTTGTAGAGCTGCCATGCTGATCCTGTCTATCATACTGGGTTTCTCATTTAATGAAAAAAACAATGTTAGTTCATGATGTATACATTACTACCAGGTGAGCATACTCCCTAACTGATTTAACTGTACCCATTATCCCAAAACACCTTCCTGTGTTTTCTAATTAGGTAAATATATATTCCATCTATTTTTATTAACCTAAATTAGAAATATCAGTTATTAACATATTTTTTCAAAAAATACTTACTATTATGGGTTATTGGGCACTGGGGATAATACAATGCTTAAGATAGGAACAGAGCTTTACCTTCATGTAAAAGGAAATTATAATTTTAGGTAGTGATTGGTGCTATGAAAATTATTTCTTTTCCCTCAGATCTTATTTCATTTGGTTATGATTCCTTATCAGGTTTGCTCCAAAAATGTCTGTGACTCTCCCTTTCTCTCCTCCTGCTGCTTCTATTCAGCGCTTAGTTTGGATTCTCATCACATTAACTCAGTTGAGGTTGGAGATTTTGAGTTGTTCTTCCTATCTCCTGTCTCTTTCCTTTCTCAGGTTCTTCTCTACAAAACTTTCTAAAATACAAATTCTAGAAGAAAATATGCAAAAGGATATAAATCAACTAGTTAAAATGATGGTGTAATGGGTCACTTTCAAAATATTATCTTCACAATTGGCAGTTTAATGAAACATTCCATAGTTTCAAAACTGCAGCACTTGTATGGACTAAGTACCACATTCTCTTTAACATTTTTTTTTCTTTTTGTAATCCTTCATTATGAAGATTTTCAAGTATACATGAAATACACAAAATAGTAAACCCTTCATGGACCATCACTCAGCTTCAACAATTATTAATGGATGGTCAGTTTTGTTTCATGTGTAGTGCCATCTTCTGCTAGCCTGGTATGATTTTTAATAAGATCCAAGATATATTATTTCATTTATAGATATTTTAATATGAATCTCTAAAAGATAAGGACTTTTTTAAAAAACAGAACTAAATACCATGATCACATCTAAATTAATTAGTTAAGTCTTAATATCATCAAATATCTAGCCACTGGACAAATTTCCAATGGAATCAAAATATCTTAAGTTCTTTTCTCTATATTTTGTTTGTATTGAAATCTAAATAAAGTTCACATCTTGCAATTTGTGAAAGTATTACATTTCTTTAATCTATAGGTTCTCCCTCATCTCTCTTTTTTCACATGAAGGTACAAGAGGAGAAAAACTCGGTTGTCATAGAATTTCTGGTTTTGGATTTTGTTGACAGTATCTTCACGGTGTATTTTCTGTAAGTCAATAGTCAAAAGTTAGAATCATGATCAGAGTCATGTTAGGTTTTTTTGTTTGTTTTAGTTTTGTTTTTCTGGGCCAGACCATCTCATGGGTAGATTATATTCTTTTATTAGGAGGCCTATAATATAAGATTGTCTCTTTTTTTTTTTATGATGTTAGCAACCATTGATGCTCATTGCTGTATAAGCATTAATAGCGATTGTGAAATGTTGATATTTTTGTTCCATCATTCTTTCTTCATTTATCTGCCAGAGTTCACCTATAAAGAGAAACTGCCCCTTATCTACTTTCTCCCCCCAAACCAGCAGTAGTTTGTATAGAAAAGTAAAACACAGTGCTTGATTCTTTCCGTTTATTTGTTTTCAAAAGAATGACTTTGGTTCCCTAGCAGCCTCCAACAGTTTCAAAAGTATTGCTTTTAAGCCTTCTCCAGTCTGACCTTTTCATCCATATCTTTCTTTCATCTCCCCTATACTTTAGTCATCCTAAAATATTAGCAATCCATGATTCCTTGACTATTCCATGCTGTTTCATGTCCCAGTGTATTACCCTGAGTCCTTTATGAGCTGGTTAACTTTCACTTATTCTTTGAAACTTTTCTAAATAATCTGCCACACCCCAACTAACCCCTCCCTCCTTTGTGCATCTACCATGTATACAGTTTATGTATACTTTGATGATGATTGTTTTTCCGTCATATTAAAGTGTTTTTCTCCTGACCAGTGGACTATTTTGAGGGCAGACCCTGTCTCTTAATTTTCTAATTTCACAGCTCTTTGCATGGTCCCTGGCTCTTAATTGGCACTCAACAAATATTGAGTTAAAAAGTGCAAAGATTTGCTAATATATGTATATGTATTTATAGTTAAGACTCCTCTTAAGTAATTGATGCATGTCTAGTCGAGGAGTCTTAACTATAAATATGTCTATGTAATCTGAAGATGGGATTTTTGGTCTTTCTTCTTTATGGAGGTGGACTAGACAGGTCACATGAGTGAGAGAACTCCCTGTACAAATAAGACAAGTCTTGGCCCTCTCAGAGGTACACAGTACAGGGTGTAAGCCACCCTTATGCAAATAAGTTTATATAACAAAATCCTAGGATAAATTGGAGGTCACAGTAAGCAAGTTGCATAAATTGGATTTCACTCTTACCTGCCCTCGCAGCCCCTTGCCTTTGTGTTGGAGTACATAAGCCAGCCAAGGAGTGTGTAGCTCCTGAAAACTCCAACAGAAAGAGAAGAGAGTTGTTTTTTTTGTTTTGTTTTTTAGCTGATTTCACCATGAAGGGTATTAAACCACAAAAATAACACAGGGGCAGCAAGGACCACAAACTAATCTTTTATTGAGACAGCAGAGGGATGTCAGAGTCTAAAATCCCGAAACATTTGCTTCTCTATTTTAAAAAAGCAAATAGTTTTCAGAGAAATTTCAATAACAGGATGTTGCAGTGAAAGAAATTTCTGCCTCCCTGTTTCCTATAGGGGCTGTGCAGAGGCATGATAACATGAAAGTTATATGGCCACCTTGTTTTTGCTGTCTTTGTGATCATGAAATATGATTATATTTCCTCTCATGTTTACAGTGCTCTTGAAATTATTGGAACGGGTAAAATGCCACTTGTATACCATGTAAAAGGGACTTGCTTCCCCCACCCCCCCAACTTCTGTTTCCTCAGGTTGCATAATTGTCAAGACAGAATAGCTTTAAATTAATAAGCTTAATTTGGCTGTTAAATATTTATTAAACCATCACATCTGAGTAACTACAACCATATAATTAAATGTTTATTGTGGCCATGTAGCTCATGCCTGTAATCCCAACATTTGGGAAGCTGAGGCAGGAGGACTGCCTGAAGCCAGGAGTTTGAGACCAGCCTGGGCAACAAAGGGAGACTCTCTAAAAAAACTAAAAAATAAGCTGAGTGTGGTGGCACACACCAGCTGCTCAAGAGACTGAGGTGAGGGATTACTTGAGCCTAGGAGTTCAAGACTGCATGAGCTGTCCTTGTACCACTGCACTCCGGCCTGAGTGAGACCCTGTCTAAAAATAGAAAAAAATTAAAAATTAAAAATATTCATTGTATATGCAGAAGAATGAATGAAAAAATGCAAAAGATATAAGTTTCTAACTAAAAGGGGCAAGTATTGTGAAAGAGAGTTATATTGAACACTAGCATAGTGACAGAAACAAGATGTGGAAGATGAAGTTAGTTCCCCTAAAAAATTAGGGTCTTAGTTGTGTCTTTGTTGGCACTTGTATTTGGAAATACATATATATTTAATTATATTCATTGGATACACTGTAGCATTTCTAAGAGTGGTTTTAAAAGAGGCATTTCATCTATGAGACAAAAATTATACCCAAATATAATTTATCACTGTGGGATGCTGAGATTAAGAGAAAAAAAATGAACTCTAAAGACAGCAGTCATCATTTTAGAAAGAAAGATGTTATCACAACCTTCTTCTCTTTTCTTAAGGAAAGGCATAGCCTCAGCACATGTACTTTGAAACCTTATTAAGATACCCTAAAACTTAGGTAAATATAGATTGATGGGTTGCCTCCTGTATTCACTTCTGGAGATCCCGTAAGTTGTAATTTGCGTGCTGATGGGTCCTGCAGAGCTGCCTTTCTACCCAGCTTTTATAGGGCCGTACATGTTCTGCAGTCAAAAGAAGCTCAAGTAATGAGCCTGCACTGATAACAATTCTGTGCAATCGCCTGTAAAGCATACTGACTGTTGCCAGTCGCTGGTGGGTGCTAGCTTATACTGTGTACTTCTGCTCCCAAAAGTTGAATGTTACACTCACTGAGAAGCCAGTATAGTTGTTCCCAAAGATGTATCAGTTGTTCTTCTAATTATGTTAATTAAATGTTTTAGAAACCAGTAATGTACAAAAAGCAATTGTTTCTATGAAAACTAAGTTGAAACCTGATGGGGAATCCCTTGAAAAAATGTGCTTTCAAATAAGGTATAAAACACCAAGGCGGAAAAAATTATGAGACTCTAGAAGGACTCCTGCGTTCTAACAGCTATGCAAGTCTCTGGCTTCTTGCTCATAAATGGTGATTGTAGATAATGCATTTAGTGTGATTTATGTAAGAAAGATTTTTCAGACCCTACTGAAAACTGCTTGATTCTGCATCAAAAGATTGGTTGATTAATGTGTATTTATAAATTTTCAGTTAAAGTAAAATATTTAAAGTGTGTGTATGTGTGTGTGTTTAACTAGTTCTAGCATCTTTCACCTGACAGATCTCCACTAGCCAGAAATCTTGATTGTGCCTCACCTTGGATTGTGGTTCTTTTTTCCTTGATCTTTGAGTTAGGATAAGCCTTACTCCAGCAACAACACCCTTTTTGCCTTTTCTTTCTTCCACTATTCCATTTTATCAATGACAGTGTCATACATACCTCACTTCCTGCATGCATTTCTTTCTAGATGAGTTTGTAGATTCTGTCAGCTTTGACGGCATCTACGCCCACCAACATTTCCCTTCTGAACTTGTGTGCTCCTGTAAATATATGCCAGGTGGTGCAAGAATCTGCTTGGAACCATAGCACTTTGGGCCCAGGCAAGCAGATTATCCATGTTTTGGTGAGGAACACAAACTGTGTTTTATAAACCAATTGAAAAACTAGCACCCCAGAAAGACTCTTCAGACCTGGGAAAGGGCCCCAGGTCTGACAGTTTAACTAGCTCTGTGATCTGGGGCAAAATACTTATTAACAACTATGAATCTTAATTTTATAATCTCTGATATGTGAATAATAGCTCACAAAATTGTGTGAATCAAAGGGTAGTAAAAAGTACCTGGCACATAGTTGGTAGTCTGTAAATTCCAGTAAAACCTGAATATTTCTAAACTAGTTTCCTTCCTTCTTTCCATGCCTTACTTCACATATTATTAGGGGGACTATATGTATAAAAGAGTTCCCAAAGTTTAAAGTGCTACTCACAAGATGTTAAAAGAGATTACTTTATCTTAAAAAAAAAAACCTGAAAATATGGTTTATAGTAGGCATTTTATCCTTTTAGTTGATAGTTTCTGTTCATGAGGTGACATTGCCATTATAGATGCTGTATTCATATGTATTAGTTAACTTTTGCCTTTATGCTTCATCTTGTCTACTGATTAGAACTGGGAATTTTAAAGGTAGGGATTCTGCTTTCTCCAAGAACAAGCCTATGCTGTCCTGAACACAGGATCCTGCATTCAGAAAATTCTACAGTATAGTTGTTACCGATGGTTTCCTTCATCCTGTTTACCTGATGCTCTGCCATCAGTACTTTTGTTGGCTCTTCAACAGCTTAAAGCCTATAAAAGTGCAGACTTGGCTGGCATGTTTTAATCTATCGGAGGGCATGTAATGTACCACACAGGAAAGATTTATGTTGCTTTCATTATATGTGGTTGTGAACCATGTCACTAAGTCAAAGGAAAAGCTTTTAATTATTACTGAAAGGACAGCTAAAAGGTGTTTAACCTAAATCTCTTTCCTGAATGGCAAATATCTATCCAGGGAGAAAGATGCCAAGTTTTTTTCTGATGAGTTTATTACAGAGCAGTAAACACATAGCCAACATGAAAGGGAAACACAGTTTTGCATTAGATTCATAGCTGCATGTTTTAAAGTAGCTTTGAAAGTTACCCCATTAGTACCTTTTAAAGCTACACATAAAATGCCACTTTACATCTGGCATCAGATCTATTAATTTGACTATTATGAATATGTAGGAATATTTTTGAAAACTCCTGTGGTCTTGTAAAGCCTCCAGGCCCTTATTAGCTAAAAAATCTTGCCTTCTGCCAGGGCATGAAGCCAAAGATCCTAAGTAGATAACATTTAGCGTTTGAAATAATAATAATGAAAGAGAAGTCCACATGGAGCTTTCAAGTTGTTACCCATTTGAAATACCCAGTATGGAGTTGGAGGCCAGGGGAGAAGATCAAGCAGATGTTAGGTTTCTTTCAGCAGGATGCGCTGCTTAACCACCTTCTCTCCAAAGTGCTTTGTGCCTAGCATCCTGGGAAGGGCAGTGACTTATTCATTTGCTCCATCTGTTGCCTTGGGAGACACTATGGTTTAGTTCCTCTGACTGTTAGCTTCACAGGTGGTGACCACTGAACATAGGAGAGATTAGGCCCTTTCCTTACTCTTGTGGGACCTTTCTTTCACCTGCTCTTCTCTCACATGGATCACCTTGGATGGAAACCTTTTCCCACACCTCCCTCCATCAAAAAAGAAGTTGAGGGGGGAGGGCGGGCACAGCTTTTTAAATGGGCCCATTTTAAAAAGTTGAAATAAGCCAAGATTTCCTGTTTACTGGCATGTCGTTCTTTTGCGGAAGCCTTATTTCTCCAAACTCTTTCTCTAACATTGTATTCCTTATTTTCTTATCTTTTCTGAGAAAGAGTTTAAAAATACATTCCATGTTTGTTACAAAGTGTATCTTACAGCCAGTGTCTAACACTTTGTGAGTAAAGGTAACCCCCAGAAAAGGTGATATCTCTGTGGTGGAAGTTACAGCTAGTTCCATATTCTGAGTAGATCAGTTCTTGCCTCCGGATAGTAAAGTTGTACACCCAGACATGATGTCTCCTTTGTGGACCCCAAATTTACCTAGTAGGAATATTGAGTTAAGTTACCTTATCACCATCCCTTAATTCCCCCTCCTTACTGCCCTCTCAGAACTAAGACACTGTAGTAGCCTTAAACAGTTAATTCTCTAACTCAGGGCCAGGTCACTAATTGACTTAGTGTCTAGGTAGGAAGAATTATAGCTGGGTTTCTTAAAGCTGCGCCTCATCTTCTTTTTGCACAGCTAGTGTCTTATTTTGTGTTCAGATCGGAAGAACTGCTCTGCCTCCCTGCCTCCATAAGTGGCAAATACCTGAAACCTTGACTCTAATTCTGGAGGAGGTACCTGTCCCTCAATGCTCCCCCTAACCCTGGACCTTTTTCTTTGGGTGTCTGTGTTTGGTGTCTCAGCCTGCATCCTGAAGCCTATATGAGAATCCAGCCAGCTCCTTGCTGTGTTGTACAGGTGAAAATTCTATAAACTGCATATGAGTCATTTTCCTCATCTGGAAAGAATCAGAATCAGGGATGGTGGCATTGAATGATTTGAAAGAGTTGTTGTGAAGGATAATTAAAATGACTGTAAATCTTTTTTAGATATGAAGCTTTACAAGAATGATAAATCTTATCAATGATAAAGTACTTTTAAGAAAAGTATCAAATAATAAGAACCAATTTATTATATATGTTTAAAAATTGGTAATGCTAGTTATAAATATATCTCAAGTTACAGTTATCACTTTCTCTTGTTACTCTTAATTTTCTATGCTCTTAAAATAGTTACCTGTTCTTGTTAGATTGGCACTTAAAAAAATGCATGACTAATTACTACATAATTGAAAAAATCCAATAATGACTTTTTTCCTCTGTCAACTAGCATTACTTTTATCACGCAATAAAAAGTGGTTATGTAAGGCATAGCTGTTGGAGTAAAGAAGAGAGGCATTGCACATATTTACAGTCTTCAGGCACTGACCTTTTCATAGCATGTAACCTAAAACATTCAGACCTGTATTTAATTATATCAGTGAATATTTTTGAAATTGAAGGGAAGTCTTTATAGCAAGGTCTACTGTAGATGATATAGTGCTACAGTTAAAGATAGTGTTCTAAGTGAGTAATGTGAGCATTTAGCCTTTGAAATGCAACAATCAGCATCCAGTGATAAAGTGAGCATAATCTTCTATGAGTAGTCCTGACAAATCCTCAGATTCCAGAAATTGCCGATTGGTAAGTCCTATAGTGTTTCCCAGTAAACTCTGGAATTGAATTTGAAATACGTAGTTAAGGAACATTTGGAAAAGACTGTGGCTGTCACTAGGTCCTGCCTGGTTATTATACCTAACAATCCTAATTTCTTTATTTTTTATAAGGTTGACTAGAGAATGCAATGGCTCATCCTCATCAGCTTTTTTTTCTTTTTTTTAATTGAGATGGAGTTTCGCTCTTGTTGCCCAGGCTGGAGTGCAATGGCATGATCTCAGCTCACTACAATCTCAGCCTCCTGGGTTCAATCGATTCTCCTGCCTCAGCCTCCTAAGTAGCTGGGATTACAGGCATGCACCACCATGCCCAGCTAATTTTGTATTTTTAGTAGAGACAGGGTTTTATCATGTTGATCAGGCTGGTCTCAAACTCCTGACCTCAGGTGATCCACCCGCTTTGGCCTCCCAAAGTGCTGGGATTACAGGTCATCAGTCTTTTAATGATACCTTAGGATAAGGTAGAAGAGAACCTGGTGATTCTTGAGATGGATGGATTTGTACTCACTCTACAAATGCATTTAAAGAGTCCATGTCAGCCTGTAAAGAGATCTCTTTCAGAGGGTTACAGGGCTTTGCCTTTTGTCCTGTCCTATTATGTTTATTGCAAATTTCATAAAGATATGGAAGCTGTGTTCACCAGTTACCCAAAGCTGGGAGGGATAATGTCTTCCATTAACCCCAGAATTATAAGAAAAAAATGCTCATCAAGTAGAAATGCTAGGGTAAACCCAAGAAAGTGAAATTTAACAAAGATAAATATAAGTTTCTTCATTTAAAAGTAAGTAATTATTTTGATTAGTAAAGGAAAAGGAAGATGGGCCTTAGAGACAGTTTATATGGAGATGAGGAGGATCTTGGGGATTTTAGTAGATTGTCAGCTCTATATAAGCTACTTCAATCTAAGATTGTATTACTAGAAAAATTTTATGTCAGTCATATTAAATTACAGTACTATCATCTTCTCCCGTCAGACTGCATCTGGGCCTTATGTTTGGTGTCACATTTTAAAGAGCTGACAAAATAGAAATATAGTTCAGAGGGCAATCTCTGGACCCTGAAGGTTCTTACAATTACCAGGCATGGTTTGAGGAAGTGAGATTGGGAAGAGACATAGTAATTATCTTTATTTTGGAAGTAGTGCTCTTAGAAGTTTCTTAGAGTGTTCTGATTAACAGTAGATTTGGCTTCTTGGTAACTCAGGGAGCTCAGGAGGCCTCGGATAAGCAAACTGAAGGATATTTTTCCAGTGAAGTTCCCGCTTACCGACAAGGTGAGCTGATTCTTGTGGCAAGCCACCAGTGATACAACGCTCCTTAGAATGCCTGTTGACTTCCATATAGTTTTGTCTTTTTCTTTAGTTGTTTTCTGTCTTTAACCTTATGTAGCACCTGGGCTGTATTATATTAATAGTAAAATAAAATTAGAGAAATCATAGATACATACTAAAACCTTAACTTTCACAAACTTGCATAATTTCTAGTTGCTAGTTGGACATTTATCACATACACATCTTCCTTCTACTAACTTAAGCTTTAGAGAAGTACATTTGATAGTGACAAAGAATTGTGTATTTTTAAAACCTGTCTTGTTTTAGGAAAAACATGGTAGTTGATAGAAGTAATATTAAATGCAATAACATTAGATTTACAAGAGGTAAATACGGAAAGTGGATCAGGAACAGATAAACATAGGCTGGCATATTTTCTCATGAAAATATTCAGTAAATAAATAGATGGATAGGTGAGATGAGATGATGATTCCCTGTGTTTCAGGCTGCTCTTTGATCCGCCTAGGCTCACTTTATGTTGCTTATTAGATCTAGCTTGAGGGCCTTCTGGTTTCATGCCTTAAAGTAATAATTCCCTCATACTGTCAGCCTTCCTTACAAAATAAATATGGGAAGAATGAGTACAGTTCCCCCTGGGTTACTACCTTGTTTACCTTATCTTATTTACCTTGTTGATCACATTCTTCAGGCACCTGTTCCACTTCCTTTTCTTCTTTTTCCCTCTGCTTTTCCCTGTCCTAGAAATTAGCAAGGATTTTCTAAACACAGATAATCAGTCACTTAGATGCAATTTTATTCCTACAAAATGATTGATTGATGTCAATTGAGTTGCCTTAAAATTTTTTTCTACCCAATTCCCCAGGGGAGTTGGTAGGACCAAGCAAGAAATCCAGCAAATCACCTAGCAAACCATTGTCTAAAATTGCCAACAGGTGAACTGTTCTGTATCTTGATCTGGTGGCAGTAACATGGGTGTATAAATATGTAAAATTAATTGAGCTGTATACCTAGATTGTGCATTTTACTACATGCAAGCATGTAAATCACACCCCAATTTGCTTACTTACTTAACCTTTTTTCTTTTTTAAAAAAATGAGATGGGATTTCACTATGTTGCCTAGGCAAGTCTTGAACTCCTGGATTCAAATGATATTTTCACTTCTGCCTCCTGAGTAGCTGGGATTACAGGCTTGCACCACCATGCCTGGCACACCTCAATTTAATCTATAAGATATCTGATTTGTCTTACTATTATAGAAATAAATTGTTTCTCCAAATGTTAATTTGTACTTCTAACTCAGCTTTTAAAAAAGAAACTTTAATGCTCCCTCTTACGTAAGTATTTTGGAGAAGTTGTAGTTTTCATATTTGAAGAATGTTAGTCAATTTGCCAGAGTTCTTGGTATATGTGAAATATTGAAGCAAAGGCAGTTAAACTTTAAACCATAAAATACACTCCAAAGTCTCTAAGGTCAGGAATCATATCTGGGTTGTTGAGCACTGTTTGTCCAGTGTGCTAAGACATTTCTAGACACATAGTAGGCATTCAATAACATACAATTTTTGTATGTACAAAATTTGCTGATGTTTTACACAAAGGAATTAATTTATGATTATTTTGGGATCAGTGCTTTTATCTGATCTTTATACAATTGTAGATCCATCTTCATTTTACATTAATGCTACTTTCTCTTTTTCGGTTAGTAGATCTCATTCTATGTAACAAAGTTTTAAGTTTTGCTTTTAAAGCCCTAACTATATTTACAATCTTGGGGAAAATTAATATCCTACTTTTAAGATCTCTATTTAAACTTACCACTTTTTCCTCCAAATATCTCCACATATTTTTCTAATTTATATCCTTCTTAATGTAACACTATCAAATCTACTACTATTTTCTTTGGCTAATTTTTCATATTTTATCTTCAGTTCATTGGAAAGATTGCCGCCAGACTCATCATTAACTTCCCTTGGTTGCTTCTCATAACATTTCCATTTTAGGAACTTCCATAATAATCTGATGGGCCAAATGTACTACACAATGCCCTAAAGTATACATAACTTAATTACATTTTAACCTTTTAAAACATAGGAGCTGAATCAAGTTGCCTTACTGGACAAAATAAGACAAGAAAAAATTTAATGAGCAATTGTCAATATGTGTTCAGTGTGACTTTAAAAATGCAACTTTATTTAAACAGTTCACCCATTTAAAGTGGTTTTCTTTCCCTTCCTTTTTCATTTCCCTTTCCTTCCCTTACCTGACAGGGTCTGACTGTGTTGCCCAGGCTGGAGTCAGCGGTGTGGTCGTAGCATACTGTAACCTTGAACTCTTGGGTTCAAGTGATCCTCCTGCCTTAGCCTCTTGAGTAGCTGAGACAACAAGTACATGCCACCACATGTGGCTTTTTTGTTTTGTTTTAATTTTTGTAGAGATGGGGTTCTACTGTGTTACCCAAGCTGGTCTTGACCTCCTGGCCTCAAGCAGTCCTCCCACCTTGGCCTCCCAAAGCACTGAGATTACAAGCATGAGCCACCATGCCCGGTCTAAAGTGGTTTTTAGTATATTCCAGAATTGTGCAGCTATCCCCACAATACATATTGGAACAATTTCACTGGCCCCAAAATAAACCCATACCCTTTAGCTATCAACTCTCAATTCTCTTATCTCCCCTAGCCCTAGGCAATCACAGGCAACCAGTAATCAACTTTCTATCTGTACAGTTGCCTATTCTAGACAATTGATATCAATGGAATCATATAATATGTGATGTTTTGTGCTTGGCGTCTTTCACTTAGTATTGTATTTCCAGGACTTATCTATGTTGTATCATGTACCAGAACTTCATTAGTTTTTATGTCTGAGTAATATTCCGTTGTGTGGATATACCACAATTTGCCTTTCTGTTCATTGGCTGATGGACACTTGGATTGTTTTCACCTTTTGGCTGCTGTGAATAATGCTACTGTGAATGGCTGAAAACAGGTTTTTGTGTGGATTCAGTGTTTTTTTACATAATATGTTACTGATGAAACATTACTTTCTGATCCTACTGCAGCATTCAGAGTTTCTGACATTCTTGTTCATGTAATTTTCTATTTCTCTTCAGAGCATCTTGAGAAGGCTGAAAGAATTCTGATATATGTTGAGGGAGATGGGTTGTTTTTCTCCCCAGTGGAATGTCACATTAGGTCAGTTATTACCAATATTTTCACCACACACAAAAAAACAACAAGATAAACTATATGGTCTCACCCACATTCTTATTCTTGGTGGCATCACTCTTTTTCCCAATATGCTGGCATATAACTTTTGTGAGAAACTGTCTTGAAGGATCCCATCTTTTGGAATCATGTTTTTTTTTTTTCCTTTCTTCCTGTTTATTCTTTGTTTTTGACAATTACCTTATTATTGTTTTTTAATGGGATATTCTTTCGGAGAATAGTTTTGTTTTGTTTTTTTGAGACCGAGTCTCACTCTGTCGCCCAGGCTGGAGTGCAGTGGCGCGATCTCGGCTCACTGCAAGCTCTGCCTCCCGGGTTCACTCCATTCTCCTGCCTCAGCCTCCCGAGTAGCTGGGACTACAGGTGCCCACCACCACACCTATCTAATTTTTGGTATTTTTTAGTAGAGATCTCCTGACCTCATGATCCGCATGCCTCAGCCTCCTAAAGTTCTGGGACTACAGGCCTGAGCCAGCGCACCCGGCCGGAGAATAGCTTTCTTTATAAACAAAAAAGGACAAATTCTAGTGTCATCTTCAAATTTCTTCAACGTTTGATTTTACTTGTTAGCTAATGGTTTAGTTTTGTTGTTTATTAGAATAAGTGTTCAAAAGAAACAATCAAGTACAAATTTTCTAAATCAATACTTGATCTTCCTTTTTGTTTTGAGGTCTAGGCAAGAATCAATTTGGTTACAGATTCTAGTGTGGAAAATTTCATCTAGGTAATAATCAAAATGCTGATCTTCATAAACATCAATTTGGCCATAAAGCACAGGTGTTTGTTTCATTTGATTAGGTATTTTTTGGGGGCAATTGTGATGTTAACTCCCACTCTCCACTGCCCTCCTGAATGAGCCAGTCCTGCCTATACTTCTGTTTATAGAACTGGAACTTCCAGATATTTAAAACTTATCCATTTAAAATACCTGAATTTTTGAAACAATGAGTTGCATTTGCTAAACGAGTGACCTTTAGATAGCCTTCCTGTGGTGGCTTGAGAATTCTGTTTGTAACTTTTCTCAAACTGCCTTTTCTAAGATGTTGCCATATCAAAGGAACTATCTGGTAGAGAGCAATTTATTATATTTTATTGATGATACTTTCATTTGTATACATTCAACAATATAATTGGCATGAAAACTCACTCTTCAGGATAATATATCACAGTTGTGTCTTGCGCAGTAACTCTGAGAAACTTGGACAACAAGGTCAGAACACTGCTATTTTGCAGGATAAAATTGTTTAGCTGCCATAGGACAGAGTGTCTTTAAGGAATGGAAAACTGCATAGCTAGTGAAGGAGGTCATTAAGCTTCCCCTCCATGACCGCAAAAACAAAAAAGCCAAAATTGTGTTTTCAAACAAAAATAGACCAGTAATAGGATAAACTAAATCAGAGAAATCTGATTTAACAAAGTTCACCAAATCCCTAACATCTTTAAGTGTGATATTGCTATACTAAGTACCCATGGAGCAGGGATCAGCAAAAACAGCCTGTGAACCAAATCTGGCACACTGCTTGTTTTTGTAAATAAAGTTTTATTGAACACAGCCATGCCATTTGTTTACATACTGTCTACGACTGCTTTCATGCTACAAGAGTAGAACTGAGGAGCTCTGGAGTATCTCTGACAGAGACTGAACAGCCTGTGAAGTCTAAAACATTTACTATTCAGTCTTTTATAGGAAAAGCCTACCATCTCCTGCTATAGAGGATCCGAAGTAAGAAAGACGTATTTTCTATCCTCATCTTCATCTTTGGCTAGTGTGACTGCAGGGAAAAGTGGCTAATACAAATATTTAGATAACTTACACACAAAGCAAAAAGTAGAATAGTAGAATTTTACCAGGTATGAAAAGGATATGAGAAGTCAACTTAATATATTAAGACAATTAGAATAATAATTTCTATATTAGAGAGCAGTGGATATCTGGATAAAATAGTAATAGCAGGCCTATAACTTACTATTATCTAGGTTTAGTTCAGAATGTTATATATATCCAGAAAATAGCCTGGTTTTCACCATAGGAGCAGACTGGCCAATACTAATGGCCATAAAAGCCGGTTAACATTTCTTACTGAGAATTTTTTGGGGTCTGGAATATTTAATGTAGTCACATATTCACTTGGCTGTCTCATTCCAGTACATCTTTAGAATAGGAGCTTGGGGCATCCATGGAATGGAGTCTGTCACTTCCAGTGATGACTGTGGCAGCTGAAAGCTTCTGTCAATAGGCTTTATCCAATTCTGCAATGTTCATTACTCCAGCGATTGGGCCTCCAAACAAAGCTTGATGACAGGAGCCAGATCAACTCCTTGTTGGTCTTTCTTTAGCAAAGCTATAGCCATGAAGGAAAACCCACATACAATTCAGAGGCTAACTTGTCAGACTTTGGGTTTATTGGCTTCTAAGGGAGTAGGCTTGGGACTGCTGACCAGAGAGGTATTTGAATGAATGACCCTTCTCCTTACTCTTTAACCTGCTGTGCCTTGGAAACTCTCCTTGAAACATTATTTTGTGCCACTTCAGGCACAGAACACGCTTGCCCTAAACATAAACTGACTGGTAACACCATTCTTGTATTTACTTACTCTAATTGCAAACTCTTTTTCATTTCGGATAACATTATGTAAAGTATGTGCTTTCACATGGTACTTTTTGGACCCTGTTAACCAAATGGCACACATCTCTACATGTTCTGTATATGAAATACAGAAATGGCAGTGCCCATTGGAAATGGGAATTCAGTTTCAACCTAAGGGACATCAGGGCTGTCTCGCCAGAACCCCTTCACTAAAGGGAGAGATGCAACACAAATATCTCAGAAGGCAGATTGCAGTTTACTTCAGAATGCACCTTAGCATCAATGCTAGAGAGAGACCATTGAAATGGATCTTATCAGACCGAAAGTATCATTTCATAATGGTCTTAAGATTAGAACTTTATTAAAGTGGAATCATCTGTCAATTAATGGTATATAATTATATGAGGCTCTTGTAGGTAACTTCTTGAGAAAACATTATCCTAGGATAGTGTCTCCCCTACCCCACCCCATTGGGCACTATCCGGAGACATTTTTAAATGTTGTGACTTGGGAGTGGGAGTGGGAGTGGTGTCAGCCAAAATTTTCAGCTGAGATTTTGACATTTTAGGACAAATTATTAAGTCTTTCTAAAATCTTTTTGGACTTGGAAAAGTATTTCTTATTGCT
This sequence comes from Pongo abelii, assembly GCF_028885655.2. Lineage (NCBI taxonomy): Eukaryota > Metazoa > Chordata > Mammalia > Primates > Hominidae > Pongo > Pongo abelii. The sequence goes on from NC_071998.2 coordinate 37,776,408, forward strand.
TTAGGATGTTCTCAACTGAACCAAAAACAGACATTTTGTTATTTTTATTCATATATTTCAAACATAATTATTGTAAAAATTTTTGAAAGGTACAGAATTGTTTTATAAAGAAGAAAATAAAACGCACCATAATCCTACCATTCATTTGTACATTTTCTTCAAGATTCAAAATATCATGGAACAGATGGTTTATCAGAGTAGTCTCCTTAAGTAAATCAGCTGAAAGTGGGATTTTTTCCTGGGATATTGCTTACATTATCTTTCCGTAGCCCCTTCTCTTTCAAATAATACTACTGTCACACAAAGTTTAGGGTCAGTTTATCAGAACGTGACTAATTATACTATAAATACCTGAGGAGAATTTCCAGCTTTAGGAGTTCTTACCGATATTTAAATAGACTCAGGAAAAAGTATTGTAGACCCCTTTATTATTTTCAGTGTGTATGTTAATCGGTTAGAGATTTTTATTAAGTACCTTTACTTATGGTAGGATTTATTAATAAATAAAAATATTTTGTAACTTTTCAGTCTGGGTCTAGAGGTAACTTTTTACTTTTCTGCGAGAATTTTTAGTTGATTATGAGATCTAAAAAGGCAAAGAAGAGGGAAAGACCAGATAATCTAGACCACCACATAACAGTGTCTCTGGACTTCAGAAGCCCCAGGATGGTGCAGCTGGGGAGTGCTATATTTTCTGTACACTTAGTGAGTCAAATTTGGTTTGGCAGAGAATTTTTAGAAGTAGATAAGTCTCTGTAAGTAAAACTTTGCAGTTTTAGCCAAAGAAAACAGACTGTAGATTTGATGACTCTATTTGATTTATTAGTGCCATATGCAGGGCCTTTTGATCTTCAGGATTCAGTAAACCAACGAATTGATATTTATCAGAACTCCATCACATGGGAAGAAATCTTAATTTGACTGTAGTGTTGATACTAATATAATTATCCAACACCTGCATCCCATTGATGATAATTGTGTTAGATTATATTAAATTTTAATGATAGGTACAAACTGAGCATTAAGAACACGTTTTTGGATAATATTAACATTGACAATTCTCTTATTTCTTAGGAAATGAGTACATTAAACTTGCTTACTTCTATGTATAACAAAACCTCTTACTAGGAGTACAGGAACTGTGTATATGTAGTGATTGTAGTTTTTAAAGAAAAAAGAAATAATTGGCATTGATGATATACCACATGACCAGATGCTATATAATAAAGTGACTTACAATCTTAATTTGTCAGACAACACTAGAGAGTTTCAATTAAGTTTGAGGTTTTGGCCCACCTCTGAATTCCTTTGTAATATTTTATAAAGTAGCAAAAGCTACAGACAAATATTTCTGCCATTAAGCAATCAGCATCCATCTGTTTTTGTCTTTTTACTACCAAGACAAGTTAACATGTGGCAGAAGCATATAAGTCTACAAAATTGAGATGAACTGTGAAGAACAGTATCATGATATTATTATTTTCTTTAAATGGATCATTTTCTTGAGAGTCTTAGGGCCCACTTTTTCTGCAAAAGGAAAAACTTCTCAAACAATGTGATGCCCCAAATAAGTTTCACTTTCTTTTTTCTATGAATTCTCAAATATTGCTTGACCAGGCAGTTCTTACCTATAGATGATTTGTGCTTAGATTAACAATCACTTTTTAATTCTCATCTTTGTTTATTCTGTTTGTATAGAAGTCCTTGCTAGAATGTCTTATATATTGGGCACTGAACTAGGTACTTTATCAGCTGCCTGCTCCAGGAGAAGTTTGAGAGAAAATAAATTTTGGATTAGTCTAAAGGAAGTTACCTTATTTCATGAAGTGTGAAGTGTTTTTCAGGGAAGACTATCATAGGGGGAGAGGGTGGACAAGCCAAATGGACTCAGACATAACTTTTTAATATCATAATTTTATATTTATTCCTATTGATGATAATAGTAACTAATATTTAGTCATCCTTTATTCAGTGCTCTGTCCTAACTGCTTTGCATTGTCAACATTCTAACATTAGTGATATGAATTGGTACCACTATTACTTATGTTTCCCCATTAGAAATGAAGGAACTGAGGCCTGGAGAGATGATGTTATGTGCTAAGGTCACATAGCTAGAAAGTGGTGGAACTGAGATTCAAACCAGGTTTGATGTTTTCAGAACCTGAGCACCAAATTATTATAGTGTTTTATTCCTTTCACCCTCATACTAATCTAGACTTTTCAAAATGTTTGACATTAAGATTAAAATGCAAAGTTCATGTCAAAAGTAAAATATAATTATTTTAAAATTGTTTGACATTTTAAAATAACCTACCCCCCATCATAGAGCTGATAGCTGCATTTGTTTTCTGCTCCTCACCAACACATCTTAATATATATAAATCTCAATGTGTATGCATATATACAACACAATAGTGTTGTAGGTGTAGTTGATAGCTGCCAGCAAACAGTGCCATCTGTGTTTTCTCTTGTTTCTCACTTACTGGAAAATGTTACTGAAGCTCAAATTATGAATAGGTGCTTAAAGTTCATGTTCAGTATCTCCACCTTTTAACTCTACCACCCTTTATTTGCACAAGAAAATGTGATCCTCTGTAGTGACTTTACCCTGTTTACAGAATAGGAATGTGTGCTATTACTGATAGGATGGGCAGGTCTTACAGTTAAAAATACCCATAAGACAAATAGATCCTGCAATCTTTACATAGTCATTTCTTTACTTTGTACTTCATAAAACCCTGCAGGCTAGAGCAAGGAATTGATGTAAGTTGATGTCAGACTGACTTTACAAAAACATTCTGGAATTCTAAATCAATGTGATTTAAGATCCTGGTATACTAAGAGAGATAGTTAAGCATTTGACATCCGATCTCTCTAGAAGAATGTCTGCTTACCACACATACAGTAGTATCAGATGGGAGAAGCTAGTTTCTAAAACAGTTCGGGGTGGATGTTTGCCTCTGATTAGCCTGTGTATGTGTTAGATGAATGAGCAATTGGGAAGTCATGACCATGTGTTTGCTGTCATTTAAACTGCCAATCTAATCTAAATATACATGTGGGTGCCTAAGGAGACTTCTTTCTTTTCAAGAAGATCATTCTTAACAGCTCTCAATTCCTTGCTGACACACATGAACTTAGGGGCACTTCTCTTTTCCTGAGGGCTACACCGTTTTCTTTTGAAAGAGGTGAGAACAATTTCTTCACTTGCTGTGTTTCTAATTTTTAAAGATAAACTATATGTAAAGTTTATTTACTATGAGTAGTAATTTCATAGGCAAGATAGCTTCTGGGTTATTATGTAAGGTAATGAAAAATGGGGTGAGAGGGATGGAACAAGTAAAAGCCACAGGAGGTTTTGATGTATAGAAAAATTCAGGAAAATCTTACAATTTTAGATGATTAATGTGCATATAACATGCATTCATCTAATTAAGAAAACAATGGAGAAAAAGTTTTAAAATAGGAGCCCCAGTGTGCATTTCTTCTCCAGAGTGATTTAAAGTAGGAAAAAAGATACCCTTCTCCTCTGACTTCAGCACATTTACAAGTATTTTATCTACCAGTGAATTTTTAAATGCATGTTAAAGAAATAGAAGCATTTTTTAACTCATGATTATCATATTAAATAATTTCTCTTATTTTCTGAGAGAAGCTAAGGATTAGAGCTCTAATTATTTTACTAATCTGAAATGAATCTTCTTTCAGAATAATATTGTTCCTACATTTTTCTTAATTATATAGCTTATCATATGTTGAAAGTCGTTCATCCAAAATGATTTTCTCTATTCACGTATTTTTAAATATAAAAGTAAACACTGCAAGATTTAACTTACCAGAAAAATAACAGAGTATTCCTTGTTATCTAACCACTAGGGTATTTGGTAAAAAATAGCCCTTAATTATACATTAAAATGTTGTTTTATTAAATTAAAAATATAACTATGTAAATTCTCATACAAGTACATGTATTTCATTTTTAACTTGTTTAATAGTTGTATCACTGAATGGCATTTAGATTGGTTTACAGGTTAATATACATGGCAAATATAATCTAATGTAAGTAGTTACAAAATTTAAAGAACATAGCATTTGTTCAGTTAGGTGCTTTTTACACATAGGCAATAAGTTCTGCCATTTTTTTCCTAGAGAAATATAACAGTTATGGAGTTTTATATTTGGAATATCAGAAAGCATGCACATTCTTCAGCAGAAATAAATTTTCCTGGAACTACATTCAATGAGAATTTGTCATGTGGATCTCTATAAATTAAATGCAATCACATGATGTCCAAATAGTTAATATTATATGTAAATGTTGTATATGAATGCTAATCCTGATAAAATTGTTTTTCTGATGCACTAAAACATGGTGCTTCTACCCAAATGTGGAAATATCTAAAGGTTTAAAATACTTTGTTGGAGCATTTTCTTTTGAGATTTCATTTCAGCACAATTTCAGAAAAAACAGAAGCTGATCATAAGTTCCTTTTATTCTAGGAAGAGTCATATTTAGTATATTATATTTTAGAGCAATAAGTGGAGCCTTAGTGTGTCTTTAAAGCTAATCTCTCCCCTTCCTCCTGACATTGCTCAGCCCATTCTCAGAGAATTCTGCAATTTGCTCAGTTCATCAGGAAGATCATGAGAATAATAACATCAGTATTTCTGGCTTTCTTTCACATTTTTAGTTTATAAGAAAACAGCACTTTCCAGTCTAATTTGACTTTCAAGTTTCCAGCAGCCAGCTAGAAAAGAGAATGTACTCTGTTACGCATTTCACATTGTTCCTAAGATAAAAACCAATGTCTTAGGAGATGTTTAAGTCAGATGAAATTAAGTGAAAAGAACGGTCTGTGTTTTCTCCTTGCTTTTCGGCCTATGGTGTTTAAGTGTAGTGGATAAAAGGTAGTAAGCAGCCTTTACTACATAGGAAGAAATTGGAATGGCAGGTTACAACTAAATGTGTTGAAGTTTTAAGTATCCATATTTGAATTGTACGTGCAAGTGTGTGTGGGATAGTAAGGTTTGTAGAGCTGAATAATAATTCCTGAATAATGATTCCACGAGTAGGAATTGCTCCTGTTTTATGAAGATTAAAAACAAGTTAGGCCTTTAAATCATTCTTGAGATATTTGAAATTGAATGAGTTTCTGAGGATCAATTCAGAAACGATCCCGAACCATCCCCTAAGAATGCCGTAAATCATGTGTGCTGTTGTTCTAATTGAACAGTGTGGATCTGGACCCTCATTAACTTGTCTGTAGGAAGAGAAAATTGAAGAGAGAGAGGAAGAGGCTGAGGAGAAGACCTTTACCGGTGCTGTCCTGAGCTGCCATTGTTGAAGGACATCCTGTGAGCTAATTTCAGTCCCATTTAAAAAAAAAATCTATTTAGCGATTAGTAACCAGTGGATAAGAGTAGAAAGCCCAAGTGAATAAAGGCCATAAATACTGAAGTCTTTGGGATAACAGCCTGTAAAACTGTCAAAAACCATTGCTGAAGTGACAAAAGATAGCCTGAAGTAACAAGAATGTTAGCTCACTGGGCAATACTACATATTCATGAACGAGGAGACGTAATTTAGTTTTCTTCAAAAATAGAGGTTCTTCTTGAATCCAGTACCTGCCTCACTTCATTTATTTATTTGTTTTGGATGGTGTCTATTTGTTTTAAATTTATGGTTAACTGCTTTTGCTAGTAGGAGTCGTGATGCCTGTTTAAAGATAGCTTTGTTTCCAAAAGTAGGACTCTGATTACTGAAACTTCTGTTTAGATCCATCAAGATCTACTTACTTGTTAAGAATGTTAAGCCTAACTGGAGTGAATGGGTGAGTATGTGTGTGTGTATATTTTTAAAAGGCAGATGGTTAGGAATTGGATGCTGACAAGTACCTTCTTATTGTTTTTAAATTAAAATCTAAAGTTTGTAATTCTTAAATATTTCTCCCTAAGGGGAAAAATTAAGTAAATAAAAACAGAAGAACATTAAATCTATATTGCAAACTGTTTTGTTATTCCTGCAGAATATTGAGATTCAAGTGATTAAAGTCTTACTAGCCAGTAATTTAGATTTGTTTTTAGGGCCAGAGAAAATTCAAGATGATGAATCCAGTGGCTTTATTCTAAACTCCAATTGTTCTCACTATGATGATGATTTGGGGGCTTTTGAGTGACAATCTAAATTCTGTGTTCTTTAGTTTTGTGGTATAACCTCTAAATCCCAAGTGTATGTTTTAGAGATGGGACTTCAGTGTATTTAAAGTGTTGTGCTTCTTCAAGTTAGATAATTTTATCAAGTTAGAGTATTTGCTTTTTAACGTCCAGGCTGTGAGAACTAGAGGTGTCATTCATTTGAAGGGAGCAGATGTTAAAGGTTCTTGCCCCTGCCTCCCTAATCCCAAATACCCTTGAAGAAGAGAAACGTTCTGTTACCCAAATAGGCATCTTTCTGATGGTGAGAAAAGGCGGTAAAAGGCAGTAAATCTGCCTTCTCATTATGAAGTGCAACAATAGATTGATTTATGAAGAAAAGCAACTGTTAGGCTTATGTAAGATGTGTGCATGGAAATGCAGGTTCCTTTAGAGCCTTATAAGCAGCAGCATTCCTCCTATTCTGGACAGGAATCTAATATTACTAATAAGGAATATGTGATTCTGAATACCACATTTTTAAAGGGGCTACATTGAGAACAAAACAAAAGAATCTACCTCCTGAGGTTTTCACATGAGAGCTGTCTTGTAAATGTAGCATGTTTTTGCTATTTTAGTTCATTTTCATTAAGATAGAGGGACTTCTTAAAATAGTTATATTTTTACAAACTTTTTATTAGGACTTAACATTTTAAATACAAGTCAATGTAAGTATAGCACATTTAGACTGATTATAAACAATTTCACTTAATATTGTATAATTTTCTGTAAACACTATAAAAGTAAACTCTAAAATAGAGCTACAGATAATTTCAAACTTCTAGGGGGATTATGTAAAGTATTTTGTGTTGGGTTTTTAAGAAAATCTATGTGCACTTCAAAATCTTTTAAATAAGTTTGTGTTACCTCTTCTTCAATAAGGAACTCTGCGTACAGTATAAATATAAAAAGTAAACTTTTAAGCTCTGAGTTTGATTGTTATCATAAAATACTGTAAAATGGCAAAAATCTGGATACTCTCTGTGTGAGTTATAATGAGACTGTCCTGTTTATTTAGCATGTATCACTCCAGAACTTGAAATCATGTGATATAATTAAGATTTGAGCAGGTAAATTACAGAATTAAAACTTACAGAGTTGGTATTACAACTCATCTCTCCCTGTAAACCTGTATCCCCAATGTATGTACATTTCCAAATGTTCCAAAGCCAACATATTATGTACAAGAATAAGTTATGCTGTACTTTCATATTATGTACAAGAAAACACATACAAAAAATTGAAAATTTAAAAGTAAAAGACTAATATGAAAAAGAGGTCTTGTTATTTTCTTTTACTGCTATGTATTATCTTACACACATCTATGTAAACATATATGTGCATACCCACACCCAAAGAACTTTGGAGTTCTTGATCTAGATAGAGGAAAGAGCTCCAGTATTCTAATTCTAGTGAGGAAGATATAAGGCTTGTAAAGAAATAACCCTTACAACTATCAGTAGTCTTTGTTTTATAAGCTGATAATGAGAAAATGTTGCATTTTTGACCTGGTGAAAATGAGGTAGTCTTAAGTCAACACTTTTTCCCCAATGGATTTTGGTTATATTAAAAGTCAAACTACCATGGACATAAGTTCTTAGCAAATAAAATAAACTCTTAATGCCACTGCCATGATAGTAAATCCAGGTTTCACATTTAATCGGGAAAATTCTGTAGGATAGTCCAAAGATTAAAATTAATACTTCTTGACATCTGTGTAAATCTGTAAAGATTATATTGGTGTCAATCAAATGCTTTATGAACATTTTAAAGTAACTCATTTTTTAAAAGGTTAAAGTTAATAAGGAAATGTAGTTAAATGTCTTGTCAAAATAATCTTTTCAGATATATATCTTTTAGTTATTTCATTATCACCTTTATTTCCTGAATTCATTCTATTTAATTTACTTTATACTTTTTTATAATCCAAAATATACTTTAATATTTATAATCCAATACTGAGCCCTGTAGCCATAATGTACTTTTTATGACTTTGTTCAATTCAGTGTTCAGTTCAATGTTGCCGTTATAAATGTTGAGAAGACAAAAGTGATTTTCCACTATTTTAAATTTCTTATGCTCTGCACAGGAGGGTTACTTCACAAGTAACTGAATAGTTCTGACAACAATTTCAAGATCTCATTGTAAACTGACAAGTAGTGGTGTTTCGATGTTCATTGGTCAACTCCAATAACAATTAATTATGGGCCAGTTATATCAGAAACTTTTTTTCCTTCCTATTTCTCTTCTGTGAGGAATTACAGCTCTGAGCCCTCTCACTTGTAACATTTTTGTTTCTCTACCCATCACTCTCAAAACACACAAAAGAGAAAGAGAAAACACAGCTAAAAGGTATGTCTTTGGCATCACAACTAAGTGGTGTAGTTAAAGGTCAGTTGTGAAATTCAACTTCTATACACGTGATCTTTGCTCAAAAATAGTACTGTGCTTATAGGTGGTGTGACTGTAAGTGGTCTGTTTTCAGATGATTTCTCATTCTCAAAGCTCTTAACAAGGATCCTTCAGCCAGTGATCTTAGAACACATCTTGCAACAACTGGATTTTTTGAAAGAGCACGTGTTCTGGCTACAATCATAGCAGCCTTTAAAGTACAAATGGTGATGAGAGATAAAAGACTTGAGGCTCTTCTGCTTTAAAGGGAGGAAGCTGAAAGAAAATGATAGCCATCCCTAAGTGTGGAAAAGGGTCTTATGGAGAGATTTATAGACCCCTGCTCCCCAAGGCCATTTTATTTCCTAATGACATTTTCTATTCTCAGACAAGTAGTGATAAGTCCAAATGACAGCATTTAATAGTAAAGGTAATGATAATAATGAAGAAAGTGAATGCAATTGTAAAAACAGGCACCTCAATACAAGCCAATTATCTTGGCTTCCAGGATGATTTTATATCTGTAAGTTGAAAATATAACAGAAATAAGGATGTTTCCTGTTTTGCTAACAGTTGAGAGGGTAATTCTTAGGATCTTGCTCTATCACCAGAAAATGATGGGTATAACAATAGCTTTTGATAACATAAGAAATCAAGAGGCTAAATATGATTCTAATCTAACATCAAATTCATTCAAGTTGTCATAATACAAATGGAGAGCATCTCCTAAAAAGAGCTGTAGAGTCTTCTCTGTGGTTACAGACTTGAGTAGGTGTCTAGCAATAAAGGTTGCACTCTAGTGTCCTTTTCCCGGTTCCACCTTGTTTTGAAAGAAAGAGCTGTTAACAGCTTATTTAAAGCATTAAATGGTATTTTTTTTGATATTATGGGATTTATATTGAAGAGTTAGGAAAAGAGTGTAGATCACTTGAAGGTACATAAAATATATGATTTTACTGTGTTGCCTGATGTGCTCCTTGGTCCTATTAATGCCAGTTCTCAAGAGGAGTAGGGCAGTTCAGAGAAGAAACTTCCCTGTTTTCCTTTATAAACTCACTGAAGTCTGGGCGCGGTGGCTCAGGCCTGTAATCCCAGCACTTTGGGAGGCTGAGGCGGGCGGATCACGAGGTCAGGAGATGGAGACCATCCTGGCCAACACGGTGTAACCTCGTCTCTACTAAAAATACAAAAACTTAGCCGGGCGTGGTGGTGGGCGCCTGTAGTCCCAGCTACTCGGGAGGCTGAGGCGGGAGAATGGCATGAACCCAGGAGGCGGAGCTTGCAGTGAGCCGAGATCGCGCCACTGCACTCCAGCCTGGGGGACAGAGCGAGACTCTGTCTCAAAAAAAAAAAAAAAAAAAAGAAAGAAAAAAAAATTACTGAAATAACGAGGTTCCTAGCCAGGATTCATTGTAATATTGATTGGACAAATGTTAGAAGCAATGGATCAGACACATTAACTCCCCTGGGATGAAGTGTTTTGTTTTACCACTGGTTTGCTTTGGGTGTGGATCAGAAGATGTAGCTTGGGGACAAAGGATGTTCCTTACATCTTCTGCAGTGACAAAACTTTGTTCCCTGTCCCTAATTTATAAAAGGGTGTTAGTATGTTCAGAACACTGCTTTAAATTAATTGCCCTTTTTCAAAGTTAATAGTTGCAGTAAAAAGAGCATTGGATTAGAAGTCAGAAAATCCGGTTCTAATTCACCTAAATATTACCCCCAGTCACTTAATCTTACTGTGTGCTTCAGTTTTATCATCTGAAAAATATTGATCTAAAATGCACCCTGTTATCTTAGTCAGCTTGGGCTGCCATAACAAAATACGGTAGACTGAGTGTCTTAAGCAACAGGAATTTATTTCTCGCAGTTTTAAAGGCTGGAAAGTCCAACAAGGAATCTGGTAAGGTCTCTCTTCCTGGCTTGCAGATGGCTGCCTTCTTGCTGTGTCCTCACACAGTAAGAAAGAAAAGAAGCAAGCTCTTTGGTGTCTGTTCTTACAAGGACACCAATTCCATCAAGAGGGCCCTACATTCATGACCTCATTTTAAACCTAATTACCTTGCAAAGGTCCCATCTTCAAATACTATCATATTGGGACACTGGGGGTTAGGGCTTCAACATGTGAATTTTGGGGTAGAGGGGGCATAATTCCTGTCACTCGCCTTACTAGTGGTAGTGCAAATGAAATAAGGAATATGATAGAGCTACACAAAAATACATTATGAGGTTAGAGTTACTGATGTTTGTTCAATCTCATTTTTATATATCTTTTTATATAACAAAGTTTTGTTCTTTTAGCATGTTTTTGAAGCAGTTACTAATGTAAAACCAAATGATAATAAAATTTCTCTTGATTCTGGCTTTTAATAATTCACTAGTGCATAGATTGTTAGGTCAGCGTAACTAGAATATTGTTTTATCACTTTTCAATACTTCTTTGTTTAAATTTGGCCTTACCTTTTATTGACATATCTATCTCAATATTTTACCCATTAATGGGAGTTGGTAACATAGATTTCACTCATCTAATGGAAAGCATTTTTCCACAATTGTTTGGCATGGATGTTATGTCTTTTATTTTGAGACAGAGTCTTGTCACCCAAACTGGAGTGCAGTGGCATAGCCATAGCTCACTGCAGCCTCAAACTCCTGGGCTCGGGGGATCCTCCTGCCTCAGCCTCTCAAGTAGTTGGGACTACAGGGACACTTCTCCAAGCCTGGCTAATATTTTTATTTTTTGTAGAGATAGGGATCTCACTATGTTGCCCAGGCTGGTCTTGAACTCCTGGCTTCAATCAATCTTCCTGCCTTGGCCTCCCAAAGTGCTGGGATTACAGGCATGTGCCGCTGCACCTAGCTTGTTATGTTATTTTTTTAAATGCATATTTAAAAATTGAGTGGATTATTTTCAGTTTCCTACAGAGGAGAAACTAAATGAGGTGGACTTTTAAGTGGTTTTTTTTTTTTTATGTTAAGCAAAAAGAAAAGCTGTATAATGTGTAAGATGATTTTTTTTTTTTAATGAAAGGACCAAAACTGTGAGAAGAACCTAGTACTTCAGTCAGGCATGATGAAAATTGAACAGAGAAGTAAATAAAGTGTCTTATATTTGTGTTTTCTTCTTTCATTAGTATTCATCCACAGTCTTTCTGGATATTTGTCAAAGAAGAGAGAATCTTTATAGCAGGCTGTAGGTGTTCCGTTTCTAGGTGAGGTTTACATTTTATGAAAAGTTACATTTTCATAATGTAACTAATGAGGTTACATTTTATGAAAAGTGTAGCAATGTGCCTGAAATAATTTCTGTTTAGTTATACTGTACTCTTTCCCTTTTCACTATTTTTGTTTTGATTGCTTTAAAGATCAAGTCACCAAAATTCTGTTCATAAATATAGTTGCCAATTAGAAAAGACAGAACTACTTTTGACATCTGTTACCTAAGGAGGAAGTATGCTCTTAGTACAGGATCAGTGCCAGCTTATGCAGACCTCTCCTGTGATCCACCTTGACAGGTGCTCTCTTTTGAAACACTTCTAGTTGTAAACATGTGGTTTTTCTTACTTGTCTTGGACAAAAGTAATACTGTGTAGAAAATCCATTACAAAATGATTTTGCATAGCCATTTAATGTTGAAGATTATATTGCAAATCCTGGTAGGCCCATTGTTTTGGTAGTAAAGATATATCTTGTATTAGGCGGTAGAGGAGTATGTGACGTATTGTAAATGATAGTAGCAATCAAATGTTGATTAGCTGCCATTAGAACAGCAGTGTGCTAGGTGTTTTTACTTTATTATATCAATTCAAGATAATCACTTCTATATGAGGTTCAGTGCCCTCACTCTATGAGCAAACTCATGTTTAAGGAATCTTCCCCAGAATATACTATCAAGCGGTAGAATTAAGATACTTCAGCATATGTAGGCATACCTTCGAGACACTGCAGGTTAGGTTCCAGACAATTGTAATAAAGCAAATAGCACAATAAAATTAGGCATGTGAAGTTTTTGGTTTCCCAGTGTATATAAAAGTTATATTTATACTATACTGTAATCTATTAAGTGTGACAGTATATATTACCTTATTAAAATATACCTTGTTGCCAAAAATGCTTAACAATTTTCTTGGCCTTCAGCTAGTCGTAGTCTTTTTGCTGGTAGAAGGTCTCGCCCAGATGCTGATGACTACTTATCAATTGGAGTGCTGAAGATATGAGTGGCTGTGGCAATTTTTGAAAATAAGACAATGCAGGCCAGGCGTGGTGGCTCATGCCTGTAATCCCAGCGCTTTGGGAGGCCAAGGCGGGTGGATCACGAGGTCAGGAGATCGAGACCATCCTGGCTAACACAGTGAAACCCCGTCTCTACTAAAAATCCAAAAAAAAAAAAAAATTAGCCGGGCATGGTGGCGGGCGCCTGTAGTCCCAGCTACTCAGGAGGCTGAGGCAGGAGAATGGCGTGAACGAACTTGCAGTGAGCCGAGATGGTGCCACTGCATTCCAGCCTGGGTGACAAAGTGAGACTCCATCTAAAAAAGAAAAGAAAGAAAGAAAATAAGACAATGCAGTTTGCTGCATGGACTGACTTAATTTTGCAAAAGAATTATCTGTAGCATGTGAGGTTGTTTGATAGCGCAGTAGATCTTTTAGAATTGGACTCAATTCTTTCAAACCCTGCCACTGCTTTATCAACTAAATTTATATAATATTCTAAATTCTTTATTGTCGTTTCAACAATGTTCCTAGCATTTTCACCAGGAGTAGATTCCGTCTCAAGAAACCAGTTTCTTTGGTCATCCATAAGCAGCAACTCCTCATCCATTCAAATGTTATGAGATTGCAAAAATTCAGTCACATCTTTAGACTCCACTTCTAATTCTAGTTATCTTGCTGTTTCCACCACATCTGCAGTGACTTCCTCCACTAAAGTCTTGAACCCCTCGAAGTCATCCATGAAGGTTGAATTCAGCTTTTTCCAAACTCCTTTTAATGTTCATATTTTGATCTCTTGTGAATCATGAATGTTCATAATGGCATCTAGAATGGTGAATCCTTTTCCAGAAGGTTTTTTATTTACTTTGCTCAGATATATCAGAGGAATCACTATCTATGGCAGCTATAGCCTTACAAAATGTATTTCTTAAATAATAAAACTTGAAAGCCAAAACTACTTCTTGATTCATGAGCTACAGAATAGAAGTGTTAGCAGGCATGAAAAGAACATTAATCTCCTTGTGCATCTCCCACAGAGCTTTCAGGTGACCAGGTACATTGTCAATGAGCAATAATATTTTGAAAGGGATCTTTTATTCTGAGTGGTAGGTCTCAACAGTGGGCTCAAACTATTCAGTAAACCATGCTGTAGGCAGATGTGCTGTCATCCAGGTTTTGTTGTTCCATTCCTATAGAGCAGGAAAAGTAGATTTAGCATAATTCTTAAGGGCCCTAGGATATTTTCAGAATAGTAAATGAGCATTAGCTTCAACTTAAATTCATCAGTTGCATTAGCCCCTAAAAAGAGTGTCAGTCTATCCTTTGAAACTTTGAAGCCAGGCCTTGACTTCTCTCTAGCTATGAAAGCTCTAGATGGCATCTTGTTCTGGTAGAAGGCTGTTTCGTCTACATAGAAAATTTGTTTAGTGTAGCCACCTTCATCAATGTTGTTAGCTAGATCTTCTGGATAACTTCCTGCAGCTTCTATATCAGCTCTTGCTGCTTCAACTTGCACTTTTATGTTACAGAGATGGCTTATTTCCCTAAACCTTATGAACCAACCTCTACTGGCGTCAAACTTTTTGTCTGCAGCTTCCTCATCTCTCAGATTTTATAAAATTAAAGAGAATTAGGGCCTTGCTCTGGATTAGGCTTTGGTTTAAGGAAGTGTTGTGGCTGGTGTGATCTTATATCCAGACCACTACAACTTTCTCCATATCAGCAATAAGGCTGTTTTGCTTCCTTATCATTCATGAGTTCACTGGAGTAGCACTTTTAATTCCATTCAAGAACTTTTCCTTCGCATTCACAACTTGGCTAAATATTTGGTGCAAGAGGCCTAGCATTTGGCCTGTCACCTCTTGACGTGCCTTTCTCACTAAGCCTAATCATTTGTAGCTTTGATTTAAAGTGAGAGATGTGTCTTGGTGCAGTGGCTCACACTTGTAATCCCAGCACTTTGGGAGGCCAAGGCAGGTGGATCACCTGAGGTCAAGAGTTCGAGACCAGCCTGGCTAACATGGCGAAACCCCATCTCTACCAAAAATATACAAATTAGCTAGGCGTGTTGGTGCACACCTGTAATCCCAGCTACTCGGGAGGCTGAGGCAGGAGAATGGCTTGAACCCGGAAGGCGGAGGTTGCAGAGAGCTGAGATCCTGCCATTGCACTGCAGCCTAGGCAACGAGAGCGAAACTCTGTCTCAAAAAAAAAAAAAAAAAAAAAAGATTTGTGGCTCTTCCTTTCATTTGAACATTTAGAGGCCATTGTAGGATTATTAATTGGCCTAATTTCAGTATTGTTGTATCTCAGGGAATAGGGAGACCCAAGGAGAAGGAGGGAGTTGGGGATTGACAGGTTGGTGGAACAGTTAGAGATACACAACATTGATTAAGTTTGCTATCTTACATGGGTGTGGTTTGTGGTGCCCCCAAAGCAATTACAATAGTAGCATCAAAGATCACTGATCTCAGATCACCATAACGGGTATAATAATAATGAAAAAGTTTGAAAAGTTGCAAGAATTTCCAATATGTGTTGCAGAGACATGAAGTGAACACAAATTGTTGGAAAAATGGCATGATGAAACAAAGGATGTCTATACTTTTATCACTGTAGAACATACCATTGAAAGAAACTACATGCATAGTGTTTCATTCAGTAGGTCAGGTAAGCATGTGGTTAGAGGATCAGCAAGAAGTAGTAAAACATTTTTTTGGTGGTTAGATTTTGATATTATACAAACAGGTGTTATATTAGTGAGCAAGGAGAAAAATCAGAACTTCATTGGACTTCTCTGAATTTTTGGTTTAGCATTCACACATGTGCACGCACTCACATGTATACAGACACAAGCACATATTTAAAATGTTTCTTAGGGGATAGGGTGGGGAAAGGAGATTATTATATCTTGCAGTCCTTAGGGCCTGTAAAGATCTTCATATAGCCCTGTTTATGATGATTTTTTTGTGTGTGTAAAGCAAGTGACCTTCTTTAGTTTATATAATCATCCTTGGTTTGTTTTTGGAAGATAAGTACGACGTTTTAAAAATAAAATACATAACTCACAGTGAACTGCAATTCTGTTGGTTGGGCTTGATGAAATGTAAGACAGTGTCAGCCTCCTCTAGTGGCAGAGTGGCTCTTTGAGCAGTTAACATGCAGGTGAATTCTGTACTAGGCAGGTTAAGTTAGTTTAAGGTGTCTCCACCACAACATGGTTGTACATGCTTCATAAATGTTTTCACTGAGTGGCAATTGCGTTCTTTCAAGCTGCCTCTGGATAAGTCAATTTTTTTTCTAATTTTTCTCATGATGTGTATACTCATGCTTTCTTAAATTAAAAATTCTTTCAAAAATGTGTTTTTGTGTGTGTGTTTAGGGAAGAAAGGCAGACTAATATAGAATCAGTGGCCTCATCCTGTAGTTTTCATCAGTATCTCTTGTGAGCTTTTTATAAACATGCCTGGATCTCCACTGTCAACCTATTAAATCAGAATCTCCTCATATATAGGCTTCTCCCAGCTAATTCTGTTGAGTTTCTGTGATTATCGGTCTCTGGGTCCTCGATCAGTGGTTCTCATCAGCATGGTTGGTCCCTGGACCTGCAGCATCATCATTACCTGTGATGTTTTATAAATTCCAGGGTCCTGTCCCACTCACCCATGTCCCTCAACCTACTGAATCTGTAACTCCTGGGTGGGGCAGCAGGCTGTGTTTTAACAAGTCCTCCTGTGGTTCTATTGTCCACCAAAGTGTGAGATTCACTGCCTTAGATCATTTTAAAGGTCTCATCTTCCACAAATGCTTGTTCTGTCCTGACTACTAAAAGCTTTCAGGACATTGCCTTGTTGCCCACTCTTCAGCATTTTATCCTTTTTTATCCAGCTCTTTTGCTTTAAACTTTCTACTTTAATGTCCTTGTAGAATTAATGTCTTTTGTTGTAAAACTTCTCAAATACTTTGTGGCAGAGGCAGGGTCTTAATCATAAATGATGAATAAAAAGCCCTTTTTCCTGTTGTGTTATGTTCCTATTTGTGGGTTTTTTGGTGATCAGCAACTGTGTAATTATTAACCTTATTTATGGGTAAGAAGCTAAAAGAAGCCTGCCTCCTGGTTTGGTTCTGGAATTGACATGATGTTTGAGACAGATGAGTCATGTTTCATGTGGGGTAGTTGGAGAGATGACCACCATCTTCTCTTGTCATCCTAGCTAATATCATTCTCAGCAAATAGCTCTGGCAGAGTGGCTCCTTTAAGTCCAATACAATGTGAACTGGCCAGGCAAGATGAGGAATTAGAGCTCTCTCTGCTCACTGTAAGGAAACCTCCTTTTCGGCTCCCAGGTGGTTTCCAGAGCTATCAAAATAATATCATTTGCAGGCACTTTTCATGGCTGAAAAGAGCAACTTGGAGAGGAAGAGGAGTACTCTGCAAACCCTGGGAGAAATGTTTTACAGCTGGGCAGTGCACATAAATGCCAACTGAATGCTCTTTCAGTTGTGTAACTCGCCATTGGGGCTCAACAGTAGAAGAGCCACTCAACAGAAATGAAGAGTACCTCACAGAGCATTTGTACTTGTAAACCAACTTTTCTTTGTGACCCACAAACAGCAATGTGTAAGACATTGTGCTACAGTACTCAAGTAAATCTTACAGTGCTGAAGGGTTGGTAGGCCACCTGCTGCTCATTAGAGATCCTGTCTGGCTCTTTTCCTGCAGAATGAGTGCTAAATAGCTGACACCTGCTTTCCCATCAAGGCTGAGGATGTGAATTGTGCATTAGGAATGTCTGAAAGTGTTTCCTTGTGTCCAAGTTGGTAGAGCTTGGTGCTACCTTGGGAGAAGGGGGTGAGAATTCAGTGCTTGAAAGGGAGATGAACAAAGCAATGGTGAGAAACAAATATAAACTGACTGAGATTCTCATCCTCATTTAGTGATTTCTGGTTGTGCTCTTAGTTTGTCCTCAAATTTGGTCACCTTGAAGTAAAAAGATTTGTTCTATACACAGGAAACCGCAAATATTCTCAAATATGTAGTTAAGACTATAAGCATATTAAAAATAGGATGGAAATAAATTTGTTTGTAAGAACATTACTAAGTTATTGTGAAATAGATTTAGCCTTAAATATGTAAAATTCAAGTTTGTTGGTATGATTGGTACCTTTGCACACTTAGGTCCATGTGTCTGCATTGCCTGTCTTTACCTGCCATGGAATCTTTCAAAAAAAACTGTGGCAGAAGGTGGAACACAGGGCCTAATGTGCTGTCTTTAATCACTGATAAAAAGTGCCTCTTGTATACAATGCATTATGCTAAGTACAAGAGGATTACAAGAAGCACAAGACAGGCCCCTAAGTTTTCAAGTGCTGGCAGTCTACAGACTATCTGGGGAGCAAAGACACATCGGAGGCAGTGCAATACTGTTGTACCTCTAACAAGAAAACATGATATTCCACTGTATTTCAGTGGTTTTGGAGAAGGAAGAGAACTGAGTTGGGTGGGTCAAAGAGGATGTGGAACTTTCTGGTTATAAAAGGGTAAGGAGAATTCATAGAGAGTAAGAGATTGGGGTGTGTGTATGACACTCTTTCCTTGCCACTAACAGGTTGTGGAATTAAAGAGAATTTACAAAAAAAGAATGGCAACATTTTCCCTTGACTCATTTGGACCTGTCTGGGTCTTGTTATGAATATTGGCCTCCATTTGTGAACTGTGGATGAAAAGGGTTAGGGTTGGGTCATGGCCTTGGGCCACAGTTAGATTAACTGGCTCATAATGTGATTGAACTATTGACCTTAGCCTCATTACCACTATGTTTTAACCAGTTGAGTCAATCAAACATTACAGAAAGGGTAATCAAGGTATCTCTTAGAAGGACACCTGTATTTCTCTAATGACTAGTAATGGTGAGCTTTTTTTCATATGTTTGTTGGCTGCATAAATGTCTTCTTTTGAAATGCAAATCAAGACCACAAGGAGATACCCTCTCATGCCAGTTAGAATGGCAGTCAATAAAAAGTCAGGAAACAACAGATGCTGGAGAGGATGTGGAGAAATAGGAACACTTTTACACTGTTGGTGGGACTGTAAATTAGTTCAACCATTGTGGAAGACAGTGTGGCGATTTCTCAAGGATCTAGAACCAGAAATACCATTTGACCCAGCAGTCACATTACGGGGTATATACCCAAAGGATTATAAATCATTCTAGTATAAAGACACATGCACATGTATGTTTATTGTGGCAGTATTCACAATAGCAAAGACTTGGAACCAACCCAAATGCCCATCAGTGATAGACTGGATAAAGAACATGTGGCACATGTACACCATGAAATACTATGTAGCCGTAAAAAGGATGAGTTCATGTCCTTTGCAGGGACATGGATGAAGCTGGAAACCATCATTCTCAGCAAACTAACACAGGAACAGAAAACCAAACACCACATGTTCTCATAAGTGAAGAGTTGAACAATAAGAACACATAGACACAGGGAGGGGAACATCACACACCAGGGCCTTTCAGGGGTCAGGGGCTAGGGGAGGGATAGCACTAGGAGAAATACCTAACGTAGATGATGGGTTGATGGGTGCAGTAAACCACAGTGGCACATGTATACCTATGTAACAAACCTGCACGTTCTGCCCATGTATCCCAAAACTTAAAGTATAATAAAGAAGTATTTTATATCTAAGATGAAAAGAGGGAGACCTGTATAGCAGTAAACATAGGAGTGAAATCAAAGCCAGGCCCTTTTCTCATGGAACATCCAGGTGTTTATCTCCTCATTCTTAAGTTTTTATACTTGTTTCTGCATCTAATAAAAATAAAGTGGTCACAACAAAAGACAACATGACTGTCCTGTGTTAGTAATTTGACATAATGAAATGCATCACGGTTTTTGAAGAGGATGGTTTGAGCAACAATACTGTTTTCAACTTTAGATGTGTGGTATCCCATAAATTTATTGATGGTGCCTTTTTATTCTTCTTTAAAGTCTGAACAACCCAGTCCTGCCAGCTCCAGCTCCAGCTCCAGCTCCAGCTTCACACCATCCCAGACCAGGCAACAAGGTATCAACATCCCCTGCAAACTAGGAGATGCTTTTCTCATAAAACATCTTAATGGCACTTTGGGAGGCTGACGTGGGTGGATCAAGAGGTCAGGAGATCAAGACCATCCTAGCTAACACGGTGAAACCCCATCTCTACTAAAAATACAAAAAATTAGCCAGGCGTGGTAGATGCACCTGTAGTCCCAGCTACTTGGGGGGCTGAGGCAGGAGAATCCCTTGGACCTGGGGCGGAAGTTGCAGTGAGCCAAGATCGCGCCACTGCCCTCCAGCCTGGGCGACACAGTGAGAATCTGTCTCCAAAAAGAGAAAACAAAACAAAACAAAAAAAACCATCTTAATGCATTATCACCTTATACTGTTTTATTATTCGAATCATAACTTGGCTTTTATGCAGTTGTATTTATTTCCCTTAGGAATACAGTTGAGTATTGTTCTGATGTACGAGGCAAGGCTCTACAAATTCCCCTTTTTCCGGTCCCTGCCATCAGATTCTCATTGCTACAAAAGGATTATAGACACAGCCCATCCCAGGGAGTTCCCAAAGGAAATACAATAGCAAAAGCTTTAAGAGGCTTTGACATAGGGAAATAGGTTTTCATCTTTCCTCCTGGACATATTTTTTTTCTACATGTTAATAGTCTTTAAGGCAATACTAATTGGCTATCTTTTAAATATATATTTTTCTCTACTCATGATCAAGTGTTAACTTGAATTCAGAATAAAGACATTTAAACTAGAATATTTAACTAATTATATTTTCCATTTTCGTGTATGTGGAAAATCTTCAAATGTGTACACTCTTTTTACATGAAAAATGCGTAGGTATCAAAGTAGAATTTGTGTTTTAGCATAGTATTGAACATTACCTTTTTCAATGACCACACTGAATTCCTGATGGCTTTGAATGTTTTGAAAAGGATTAAATTGTTGTGTGTGTTTGGACTAAGGCTAAGCTTCCAGGAAAAAAATAAAATAAAAGACAGTAATCGTTTTGGCTATTCAGAGGTCTTGTTTCACTGACTTCCAAAGAAATAAGCCCACTACAAAAGCAGAAAAATTTGGGTTTTGCAGAATGTGAGATTGTAGGGAGTCAAGACAGTAATAGCTCAGATATCTCTGTCATAGATGAGACTTTAGGAATTGCCTAATCCCAAATGAAAGTGTCTCTCTTTCTTTATTGTCTTTATAACCTCTTCTGTTAAGATTAAAACTATTTTTTTATCACATTTAGCCTAGTAAAGTGAAAATAAGCCACACTAATGAATTTGTGTTTGTGTGTTTCATTTCTGTCCTGTCCTAGAATAAAATTAGAGTTTGATTTTTTTTTCTTTTTCCTGTCTGATACTGGATACTGTCCTGATTTTTCTGTGTACCTGATTTATTACATGGTCTTATTTGTATTTATACATGCTGGTATTGTGCCAGTAATTTCTTAAAAAGTAAAATGAAAATTGGCTGCTTAAAATTGCTGCAACAAGACCTTGTGTCCAAGATCAATATGAAGATCAGAGGTAGGATATTACACCATGGAATTGAAATACTTTATAATCTGAACTTGACTGAAATGCTTGCTTGACCTGAAATTGACCTTGAAATAAAAGGAACAGCTAAACCTTAATAGATCAAAAACTACCACACAAAGGCTGCATTGCCAAGAACAAGTTACAACCACAGTGATTTATTAATCTCAACTTTTCAATACATGGATTAACCTAACAAAACATTCAATTTACTAATAGATTTTTCTTTTTCTTTTTATGTATAATTTTTCTTAGGGAAGAAAAATACACAGAAAAAAATTCCTAGAAAATAGAGATTCTTTAATAAACATTTTGGGAATCTATTATGAAAACAATAGTGTTTTGGCAGAGATTGCATTTTAGAAACTATACCAAATTTGCCTTGTAAATTGTATAAATATATATGATGATTATTGTTAACCAGTGTTCAGTGCTGGTAAGCATCCCCCTGTTTCTAATATGGCTAAGTGTGTTTGAGTATATGTTTGATTGCCTGTGGTTCATTGTCATTACTCAGGTCCTTTGAGGTCTATAATGAAAGATCTGCATTCTGATGACAATGAGGAGGAATCAGATGAAGTGGAGGATAACGACAATGACTCTGAAATGGAGAGGCCTGTAAATAGAGGAGGCAGCCGAAGTCGCAGGTGAGTATCTTGGAAGGAAAGGGGTTGCCTGTGATGAAGTCAGACTCTTTCACAAGCCCTGCTGGGATAATCACAGCAAAGGTGTGAAACACCAAAAACGGCAGTAGATGGTCACAGTCATTTGATGCAGGGACTCCTTGGCATGCCTACACATACTTTACAGGGAACTCTTTCTCCTTTTTCTCAGAAAGAGGCTTTTCCTCTAAAAATTTTATAGGAAAAAGTCACATTAGATGTCCTTGTCCTTGGAAATGTATGCCAAGTGGCAGGACTGACTGTTGAACTAAAGTCTGTTTTCATTTGAAGAGTTTGTGTTGATCCACTGCTGGAGATAGTCTCAGAATTTGAAGAAATCTGTTTGCTGTTTGTAGTTAGAAATACATAATTGGCTCCAGTGAATTATGTGTGTGACCTAATTAAAACTAGGATCACCTGTGTGTTTTCCAGAAAATAAATTCCTTTTAAGTGTGCTGACAATTAGGTGCCTTAAGTAGCTTTAATGCTGTGAGGCATAATTCCATGTTATAAGGTGGTAATTCATGTCACTTATAATTAATACTCAACTTGAAATTGCCCTGAGGATTTTATTTCTTTATCATGAAGAAAACAAATAGGCATGCTTGCTTTAATTTGTCTTGAGTGGAAAAAATACGAATATACTTGAATTTAAAATCCAATTACATTTATAATATATTGCATTAAATCTTTCCCTATTATCCATTACTATGTAGAAGACCCTAAGATTAAAAAAAAAATGCAGTCTTAACCCAAACTGGAGAGACCGATGCTTCCTAATTGCCAATGCTTTGTCCTCTGAAAAGAGCCTCCTTAGGGTGTGTGCCCCATTAGATATCTCAGTGACTGTTTTTTATGGTCGTATTCAACCCCTGTTTCTCTCCTTGTCTCTCAGACTTACCTGTCAGCATTCCTTTTAAATAGGAGAATATAATCTCTTTAATATGACCATGGCCTTATAACATTTCCCTTTAGAAGTCTTTTGTCTGATAAAAAGGAAACTGGTAGGGAAAAAAGACCTCAAAATGGACTGAAACTTAAAGTAGCTTACTTATATCAACCAAAATCCTGACCACTGCCTGCTCTCAAATTTAGTTGATGAAAAATGTGTGGCCTATTTAGATGATTTCCCAAGTTGTTATTTAGAATATCTGGATATTCTGTGATTAGTTGTTGCCCACCTACTTATTGCTCCAACCCCTGAGTCTGTGTGGCCATCATATAGGTTTGTGAGTCATCTGATATAGATATACATTGTTGGGGCTGCTTTTCTTGTTCCCTGCCTGACATGTGCTGTGTTAGCGTGGCAGTGCCAGTGTAACGTTTGATCTTCACTGCACTTGTGAAGTCTCAACTGTTTAATCAGTTTAAATACTCAGCCTTCCACTTCACTCAAGAAGCATTTTAAAACAGCGCTTCAACTGAACACTTCATTAATGTAATTTAGTTAAGAAAAACAAGTTCTATCAGTTTTTGCTAAAAGGATGTCCCAGTGTATCCTTTTCATTTCCTATCTTGTATCTTGTCTGTCTGAATACATTATAGAGCTAGAATGTGATTGCCTATTCAGAGTGAAAGAAAAACTATCCTGATTTCTAAAACAGTTTCTGTTTCTGAGAAGCATATTACATTAGGTGCTATATAACCAGAGAAGGGGGGAGCAAATACTGAAAGAGGACATCTCTGAGGGAGGACTACATTCAGCACAGTAGAATAAAGAAATCTCTCCTATTGTGGATAAAAGAAAATTCAATTTTCATCTGAAAAGAAAAAATGGGGAGGAGGTGGTGTGTATTGTCTTTAGTTGTTTAATTTTTAAAATATATCATTGTAGTTTTCCAAAGCGGTTATCCCAAACATACTATTTCTTTGTGTTGTTGTAGCGTATTTCCAATGAATTGTTGTATCAGTGTTCAGAACTAGAGACAGCCTTGAATAATGACACAGTAGAAGTTATTGGTAATGGTCCTAGCATGCCGGGCTCCACATGTTCAATCCTTAGATGTCACTCTGTGCTGTCAGTGGTGCAGGGCTGTTTTCCACATTCTTTATGAAGTTTCGTTTATGTGGTTGCTTCTTCCTCTGCAGCGTGTATTCTAGACATGTTTGTAACTTTTTCATCTGTAACAGAGAGGAGGAAGAAAGGAAAATAAAGGTAGTAATCAACAAACTAATTTTGCTGACCTTCTGTAAGCTTGAGTAGCATGCTTGATCATAGTAGGTGGGTAGAGCAGGAGAAGGGAGATGAATGAATAAATGACCCCAGTAAAGTATAGTGGCTGAGCACTAGCTTTGGGCCACATTGCTTGTATTTGAATTCCAGAGCCACCATTTTTACCTATGTGACCCTAGATGAGTGACCCAGTCTTTCTGAGTCTCAGTTGACTCATCTGTGAAACAGCAGATCATGGAAAGAGAAATGGCAGGTAAAGCACTTAACACAGTTCCAGTTACAAAGTAAGCACCAATACATGTTAGCGGTTGTGAGTTAAAATGAACTTGTCAAGGGTTAGTGTTTGGATTCTGTGCTTTCCACGCCTGTTTCTATGGGTATTTCAAGAATCATCTGTTTGTAGTGATGTGCATAACTTGTCTCTTTCTTTTCAGAGTTAGCTTAAGTGATGGCAGCGATAGTGAAAGCAGTTCTGCTTCTTCACCCCTACATCACGAACCTCCACCGCCCTTATTAAAAACCAACAACAACCAGGTAAATTGTGGGGTTTGCACTTTGCAAGACTCTGCAGAGCTAGGTGTAATCATTTTTACAAAGCATGCAAAACTTTCATCCCTGAATTTTAAACAAACTTCCTCTTGAGGCCAAATAGATGGGAGGCCACAGCCTTTGGAATAAACACATAGTTAGGGTAAAAGAGGTTCTGTTGTCATGAGAAGATGAATATGTACCATCAGATGGGTTAATTAAGTTAGTACAATAAGAGAGGGTGAAAAAAGTATTGCCCATTTACCATTTACTACTGATTTCTATATACTTTACACCTCAGCAGTAAGTAGGTGCCTTAATTAGGAAGAATATGACCTTTGGGCCTAGTACAAAGCTTGGTTCTTTACCACTGGTAATTTACTGGTGGCAAATTAACTTTTAGCTTTTGATTCTCAGTTTCCTTATCTGTAAATGACATTAACACTACCTTTTAGGTTATTGGGAAGATGACAAATAATATATGTAAAGAGCAAAAGGCAGTGCACAGCCCCTACTTGGCACTCAGTTGATGGTAGTTTATTATTATAGGTGTTCGGCCTCAGTTTTCTCGTCCAAGATAGAAAGATTATTACTTGGGATTTTAAGGAATAATTAATAAAATGCTGAGAAAATAATGGTCATTATCATTGTTACAACTTGAGCTAAAGGAAAGCTTATTAATTTGATAGTCAACTCAAAATATAACTATTTGGATAAGATCTAGGCAGAACTTTGAAGGCTATGATAAAGAGCATTTGTTAAATAAATTAAATTGGGATATTTTCTTTACCAACGAAAATAAACTATTTTCAGTATCATGAATAATGTAAAAGCCTCATTGAGCATTGAATTGATACTCTCATTACCATAAGTTTTTCTTATCTTTTTGTGTCGGCAGATTTCCTATGACCTCTACAATAACTGCTTAATTCAAGTTACTATACGAATATTAACTTGAAAACTAAACAACTGTGTTTTTCTGAAAATACTGTTTCACAGGTGTCCTTCAATTTTAAATGGTCTTGCCCTTAAATTCGTGGTCTTTGTGTTACTTGGAAAATGTTAGTTTATAGCTGAAGACTTTTTCTTTTTGCATTTTATTTAAAGCACTAGCAAAGATCTCTTATAGTTTAAAATTCCTCATTTATAAGGTTTGTCTATAATGCAAATCCGTTCTTGTTAAGTAGGAATGATACCAGTACTCTTTGTTGTACCAGTTACAGTTCAACTGCAATTTCTTTGTATCCTACATTAAAATCAAAGTCCAGCCTCATTATCTCTTATAGATGGGGTATTCAGTGAGTTATTTACTTCTTTTTCCATATCCTGGCTCTTCCCCATCTTCAGGGCCAGCTGTGCTCATGGCCCAGCCGTCTTTTACCTCTGGTGCGGATGCCTGCCACCACAAGTCAGGCATTTCAGAGGAAAGTAAAAAGAGGAAAGACGTATGCATCATGGCCAATCAGCTGAGAACACTGGACTGGTTAACTAGAAAATTTGGGATCCTTTTGTAAATTTGTGCTTCAGTGAGAACTAGCATTAGAATAGAATTTGAACCTTGGTGAGATTTTTTTTTTTTTTTTTTTGAGACGGAGTTTTACTCTTGTTGCCCAGGCTGGAGTGCAATGGCGCGATCTTGGCTCACTGCAACCTCCGCCTCCTGGGTTCAAGCGATTCTCCTGCCTCAGCCCCGTGAGTAGCTGGGACTACAGGCACATGCCACCACGCCCAGCTAATTTTTGTATTTTTAGTAGAGACGGGGTTTCACCATGTTGGCCAGGATGGTCTTGATCTCTTGACCTCATCATCCGCCTCACAGCATGCTGGGATTACAGGCATGAGCCACCGCTCCCAGCTGATGATATTTTTAAATCCAATTTAGGCATATTTCAGCTTGATTTCTGTATCCAGTGGGTGGGGTATGAGAGCTACAATACTTCATGGGCACAGCAGTGGCAGGGCCAGGAGTGTAGGCCATTAGGCTCTGCTTTTGTGCCCCTCACTAATCTCCTTCAGTATCTCTCCTAATCATAGTGAAAAGTGGGCTTGCTAGGGAATGCAGCTCCAGCAAGCCCCTTTCATGCCCTTCAAACCTTATGGCTTCACTTAAGTCCTTCCTGAATGGGCAGTCTTGAACTGACCTTGGCTTTAGGGAAAGGTTTAGACTCTTTGTCAGACTGTTTTTTGCCTGTCTAGCAAAACAAAACCAAAAACGAATAGTATCATCTATCTGGAGAGGGTAAAAGTTACCTTATCTGATTAAGTAGCATACCCCTGGTTTCTTGGTGTGTTTATTTGGCAAATGTTCCTTCACACATGTGAATCATCAGTCTGCTGATAATTCACATAATACTCTATTATGTGTCACTTTCTCCATGCACCTGTAAGCATGGTAAGAAAGTCCATATGCTTCCACTTTTAGCTAGTCTGGGTTAGGAAATATATATACCACAGGAGGGCTTACCTCCTTAGAGCTATGTCTTGGAGCTGAGAGGACAAGAAAAGGTTTCTTAAACCTTGTTTATTATTGGTTTCCTAGCCCCTCAAATCACTTGCACTGGGGTCAGGTGTGATGCTATCCCTTTAAGTCAAGCTTCTGGGACTTAAAAAAAATTACTAGTATATCTTAATTCTCTATGTTGATGGTGTAAGAGAGTAAAAATTTCTTAAAAATCTAAAAGTCAACTGAATTTCACTCTGGAATGACTTTTCAGTTGTATTTGAATGTGTGTGTGTGTGTGTGTGTGTGTGTGTGTGCAGGAGGGAGGGAGAAAAGTAGGGGGAGAGAGACAGGGATAGAGAAAGAGTATGAATCTGAATTTTCACGATAAATAAAGAGTTGAGAACATACTTGGAAGGACTAACTCCGAAATGGGAACACTCTGAGTTTCCTTCTTCCATACTCCTTGCCTGTTCTCTCTCTATGAATTGATAATGATCTCTGAGTTTGATAAAGTACCAGGCAAAGCTGAAATGTCCATTGCCTTTTCTCAAATCTTCCAGGGACTAGAGAAGAGGGGAAGTACTAATGGAGCCAAATATTTTCATACTAAATAAAAGTGAACATAGAGTCGCACGTCAACCAAGCAAGTAATTAACCTGAGTATTGTTGGGAGCTACTGTCATTAGAGCATGAAAGATCTATCAGTAGAGAATCCATCTGTGAATAACTGAGTTGTCATTCTTCATAAAGTGATACAGAAAAATATAATCTTGAACGTTTGTCAAGACATTTTTTCAGATTAAAGACAAAAGTGCTACTAAACCACAATTCTTCTATTTTCAGAGACTGCTGTATCTATAAATGGAGTAGCTAGGCAGTCTAGGTAGCTCTGCTTCTCTCAGTACAATTTAATAGGTAATAATAGTGTTGCATCATTTCAACCAGAGATGGTTTTTTCACTCCAAACCTCCCTTATGTGAGTTTCAAACAAAAACAAAATACCACATCTTTTTTAGCCAGAAGCTTGGCAGGGAGGGAAGGGAGAAAGGACTTGAAGAAAGGAAGTGATCCATTGGACTCGGGTTAATATTCAGAATATCATAAATCACGTATCAGCCTGCAAGGCATGTTGAATGAAGTTAAAAAGAGTCTATCCAGTTAAACTGGTTTAAAATAAGCCTGTGGAAGACAAGGTGTTGTACTTTTTTATTCTGGAGTTGTTTCCCTGAAGATAAGAAATGATCATAAATAAAACAATTGTCTTCAGCAGGGCTCAGCTCTCTCAGAATGAGGTTTTGACAAAGCTGTTTATTTTGGAGCAGGGAGAGATCAAAGAAGGAAGATTAACTGAGCCCTCTCTGGGCAGCCACTCAGTAACTTGAGGCGGGTCACTGACACCCAGAGCTTTTGTTCCTGCCACTGCAGCTTCAGAAGAAAGAAACTAGGATTTCAATGTATTTTGGCCTTCTGTGCTGTAGCACTTACGGAATGTGTGGGGTGGGACTTAAGCGTCCAAATGTTCTATTTTCTGCTTTGAAGAAAAGGTGGCAGAACTCTGTAAACCTAGTTAGCAAAGTTCTATTACAAATACAGCGTCCTCAAGTCACTTCAACACCCAGAGTACAGGAGTTGGAGGAGGGGATTGTGGGAGGCAGCGGGATATGATGGGAACAAAATTCAGTTCTGTAATGCACAAGTCAAGCAGGCAGGCACTTTTTTTTTCTTTTTTTCTTGCCTGAAATCTCAGCAGATTGTCTTTGCATGCCCAGCCCAGTATCTGAGTTGGCGAGGAGTGCCATCTACTGACCTACTTACTCCTAGGTCTCAGCGCTGATTTTTCCCTTGAGGTCTAACTTCCAACAACAATGGAGGAGGAAATTGTGAATGTAGTGGAGTATTTGGTTTCCTTTACAGTGGAGCACGTTAAAAACGATTGCCTTGCCTCTGCTAATAAGTAATTTCCTTGTGTTGCCAAAAGTATTGTATTTTAAGTTAGCCTGGTCAAATTAGTCATTTGGTTATCTTCGTATTAAAAATGATGAAAAAAAGCATGATTGTCAGGAAAGACTGTTAGAAGGACACTTTTTACTCATGCATTATTCTCGATTAAAATAAAAATATGCTCCTTCAGGAGTATTTGGTCTTTTCCAGGATGTCATGTTCCTATCCTCATCCAGTAAAATGTTTATTAGTAATAAAAAATGTTAAAGCTGAATGGGAATCTGGGTGTTATCTTGTTCATCTCTCCCTTTTCATCCTTTGCAGTACAAAAATATTAAATAATAAGGCTGGGACTTGAACTTAGGCTTCTGAGCCTAATCAGTGCTCTTGCCACTACAGATTAAAAGTGGACTCATTCTTAAAATCTTTATGTTATGGAATGTGGTAAACTTATGGACAGAGCTGTTACTAAGTTACAGCAGAGAATGGGTAAAGAGAACAGTAGGAATATAAAACTTCTTAAGATAAATTAGGTCCTTTATTTGGCATTTTCTTCCTTTAATATTAGTCTCCAAATATAACAACTCACTTCATAATGAGTTATAATGAAAAAGACAAATTACTTTGCTTTTTGTGTTTATACACACTTGTAAGCACTCATCATTTATAAATTTAGTGGTTTCAAGCTTTTTCAAGTGAGGGCCATTTAAAAATACTTCCCTTTTAATCCTCAGTTTTGAAGATGCTGTCAAAGAAATCAGCTGCATTTATTAAATAATAATTTGCTTCTCCTTTTTATTAAGTGGAAACATAGCTTCCCACAAAAGCTTCTATACAGTATGTAAAGCTATTCATAACTTAAGTTGTAATCAGTCCAGATAAAAGGAAAAGCAGTTGGAGTTTTACCAATGGTAAACACCTCATTTCTTAAAACACAGAAGATAGTCCTATCTCTTTATTTCTTGAGTTCGAGGATCTCAAATTGGGAGCAACTAGTATAACTCATGGCCATCTTCATTTCCAAAGCTGCATCAGTTTTGTGCATATGAGTAATTTTAGAATGTGAAAGTTAGGTACTAAAAAGGGCATTTGAGTATTTGTTTTTATCATCCCTAGCATACTGAGCACTAGTAGTCATGCTGAAACAGCAGAATGAATAGGAAAAAAATTCTTGCCAGAGGGAACTATAATCTCAGTATAACTCAGCTGCTATACATATGGTGAGAGTGTTGTCGCAAAAGAGAAGCAGCCTTGGAAGCTTAGATCAATTTCCTTATCATCAACTGTGTTATTTTTTTTTTTTTTTTTAGTTCTACTCCTCTGACTCAGCATTTCAGATCTAAGTAATTCATTTTCCAAGGAAAATAAGATTAGAGAGAAGAAGGAAAATGTATAGAAAAGAAATGCTATTTGGAAAGTAAATGTTACTGTACATTTCATTCAGTGAATGCCTTTGTTTATGTGGCTGGTTAGCTAAGAGATGCCTGAAATAAAATTTAACACAGCATTCTCTTTGATCCCTAGATTCTTGAAGTGAAAAGTCCAATAAAGCAAAGCAAATCAGATAAGCAAATAAAGAATGGTGAATGTGACAAGGTAGGTTTCCAGTCTGTTACTAGGAGGGCTCCAACACTGACAAGCCTTCTGTTTCTTTGTGTTCCCCTTGATCATCCTTGCTGGTTCTCCTTTCATTTTCTTCATCAAAGTGCCCAAGATGCCCAAATGATGAGTATTTCGTCCCAGTGCTTTGTAGTTTGTTTTCCATGTGTTGTTTATATCTTCGGTATTAAGCTTGGCCTTATGCTGTCATTTGCCATGATGCCTACATTGCCAAGGGATTTCAGGCACATTGAATTGGGAAGTAAGAGAATTGTGTTAGAGATACAATGTTAAGGAATCTCAGATGTAGATGAGCAAGACATCTGATGCTAGTGCAGTGTGCTTTCCCAGAGTGTGCATCATGCTTCTGAAATCTGACTACAAGACCTGGTGGGGTTAAGTTACCTGGTTTGGGCAGAGCCCTAACCCTGCTTTGTAGGGCCAGGGCAGACCTCTGTAATGCTTCACAAATCTTTCATTAGCCTTTATCGCAAATGGTGCTGGGGGCACCCATGCAGTTACACTAACAAAGACTCGTGAGTCTGAGCATATGGAAAGAGAGGTACCCCCTCTCCCCTTTCAGGGGAGCTCTTCACAAATCAGACGATAATTAGATAGTGATCCCTGTTTTTCATAATACATTCTTCTGTTCTTCTGTCACTTGCTGGCATTGCTTACTAGCAATATTTGGTATGACCAGGAAGCCTTTTTAAAACAAAAACAAAACAAACAGGAAAAACCCCACAAAATTCCCCTGACTTCATTGGTAATGTACATTGTTGTTTCCATGTTCAAACTTAGAATTTTTTTCTCTTAGAAACCTTCTGAGATTCAACAATGAAAAAAAAAATGAAAGTAGCCTTTGTTAATATGTTTAAACTCACAATTTAGCATTTAATTTCCCTACCTTTTGTAGAGATATTGTTGGAGGAAAGTGAGTCTACTGACTTGAATCTTCATAAGAGCAATTAAGTCCAAGAATTCACTCCAACTCCCTTTTTGAAGTTGGCGTGATAAAGGTAATGACTGGTCCGAGACAGGCTTGGTCTGCAGAGGCCTTTGGGCACTGAGTGCACACAGCCTAGGCTGGAGTGGTATAATGAGAAACCTCCAACTGCTGCTGCCTGTGTGTTCTTACTTACATATTCATTTATTTTTGAACTACTTCTTAAAGTGCTTGTCCTTTTCGGGGACATTCTTCTCTTTCAGGCATACCTAGATGAACTGGTAGAGCTTCACAGAAGGTTAATGACGCTGAGAGAAAGACACATTCTGCAGCAGGTGAGAAATGCTCTTTAGCACAACCCTTTCCAGAAACTTCAAGACTTGGTTTGTCCTGCAGTAGTGTGATAGCACCTGGAGGCCACTGCAGCCCCACGCTATCAGAACCTGGCGAATGCCACCTGTAGATGTATTTGGGAAGGGTTCTTATTTCTGAGGCTACCTAGAACTCTCCTGTGGAGCTCTATGGGAACTGTTCTCCCTCCTCTAGTGCAGTGGATGGTGAGAACTGGGCAATTTGGGAAGTGATACTGGATTGTAGTGATCCCTCAGATGGCTGGTGTAATGTGGGCTCAGGGAGGGGACAGTAGAAATGCAAAAACCTTTGGGGCCAGGCTTCTGGTTTCATGGGAAAACAGTGATAAGAATTTGAGTCAAGTGTTGTAAACATTTGTGATTCAATTTAGTAACCTTTGCCAATGATATTCTAAGGAAAATAAATATTTTCTTCATTTCCCTTATCTTCTATGACATACATTCTATTATTATGAACTCAACTGTAGAATACTTGCAGTGGAATACTTGTAGAGTGGGGAAACTTCTATTAGTATAATTTGATGTTTTGAGAAGATAAGAAGGGTGGTTTTTCATTTTCATCCAGTTAATGATGTATGCCTCTGTTGCATTACCAGCAGCTATTGGTAATTTTTTTTAACACCCAAAGAGAAGAATGTGTGTTCTAAATTCCGGGGCAGACATGGAGATTGTTTCGCTGTTTGAATTTTTTTCTTTTTTTTTTTCTTTTTTTTTACTATTTTCAAATGACTTGACGTTAGTACTTAATCTACCCCAGCTGTGTGTGGGTTTTTTTTTTTTTTTTTAACATTTAATGGCTGGTGGTCACATTTATATTCTGTGTACATTTTTGCTTACGTCTATAAATATGTACTCTCAAACTTGCCAAGTTTCCTGACTGGCCTGATAAGCTTTTTAACCCTTGTAGAGTTTTAGATTTGAACAAAAGACTACAGACCTATGATTCTTAATTGCAGATAAGTTGCATTTCTTGCAGTCTCTTTTTAGTTAGTATGGGTAAGGAAGCAGGACTTGAGTGGCCTACCATAAGTGGTGGTCTAGTACTTTGCTAATATTCTCCTTAGGCCTCTTTTGAAGAACTGACCGTTGTTTTACCTGTCATTTTCCAAATATTTGGGGCTGGCATAATGCTGATTGCAGATCTATTGCATGATCTTTCTCATCTCTTCCCAAACACCAGCTCTGAACCACTGTGGAGCAATTGTCCAATAAAGCTATTAATACCCAAGCTGGGCCCAAATAATAAGTCTCATAGGAGGGTGGGACAGATGTGTGTGCAGGGTTGGGACATCTTCACAAAGAAAGCCCTACCAGTGAGTCAAGGATACTAGGCCATTGGGCAGATCTTACTTTGGGGTGTCATTGGCATTCCCAATTTAATTTTCTCCTTTATTTTGACCTTATAAGAATTGTGAAGAAAGGTGGCTTACTGGAGAACTCCATCCAAGTGGATTATTTTAGTATTCTAGAGGGAGACAGTATCTATGAATTTTTAACCTGGCATAAAGGCACTCTAGGGCACACAGCATTTCACCCTAATTGCATTCCCAGGCCGGTTGAAAGCTCTCAGTCTTTGGCCTTTTGCCTTGTAATGCAGCTGAGGCTTGTGATTATGATACCATGATGCATGTCCTGTCACGGTTTACTGCTTAATTAATTCCTTTTGTAAAACATAGCACTATTGAGGACTAATGTTATTCTCCACCTTGAGGGCTGCTCGTCTCATGGAATGCATTCCACGAAGTCTATGTATTCTCTGCCGTGCAGACTTGAACACCTGAAGCAGAATTTCTGGTGGGCCCAGGATCACATCTAGGTCCTTTCCTGTTAAATACATCCTATCCAAAAATCTGGCCTGATGATTTTATTTGGCTCACAAAAAGCGGTTAATAGCTTTGTTTTACTCTGGGGGCATGCAGTCCTGGCACTCGGCAGCTAGTTTAATGAACAGACAGCATTGGATCAAGGAGCCTGTGTTCCTAAGCCACTTTTTCAAAGGGTATAAATACAGTAGAGTAGACACAGTCAAACCAAGAGAAGTGATTACCTAGGACTGATGAATAATTTGATTCCTCTTTAAACCACATGTTCCACATTTATTTGGAAAGTGAGATTGAATGTATCTAACCTCCCCAGCAATTCAGCTCTAAGCCTGGATTTGCATCCACGTCTGGGGGAAGAAAACTCTGTGGGAAACCAGGTTTCCTTAGAGGGTAGTTTAGCAGTTTAGAAGCCAGCCATCATTCTTTTCGAATTGTCTGCAGGGAATGGGGAATCTGTGGTGTATTAGAATATTCCTTCTAAGAACCCAGAGAACCCTCCCTGAGAAGTGTTCTGATGAAAATGATGTTCTCCATCCTGGGAAATTACTTGTCACATCTCAGCAACCCTTGTAGATTGGAGCCTGATGGCCTACCCCTTAACCAAGTGTAGAGCACACATTTTTATGTGGTGGTTGTCCACGCTTTCCAGACCATAGTAGAGGCCATTCTATGGGAAGACCTATGTTATCCCAGACCTGGCTCTACTCCATAGGGAAGCAGTTAAAGTAAAGCCTGTTCATTACTCCCCACACAGCGAAGAGGCTGCTTCACATGGAAAGAACCCTGGTTTTTGAAACTATAATCAGACTAAAATCAATGCATTTACCTTTGTATAATTAAAAATTGGGGAAGGGAGCCACAGATCTGACAAGTGAACCTTACCCTGTTTAAAACAAAATGAGACATCCAACAGCCTGCGTAGTACCGCTTGAAAGGCTGATGTGGCAGGAAATAATCCATCATGAATGTTTTCACAACAACCATCATCTGAAGAATGAGTTAAGCAGTTTACACACTCTTCCTTTTCCACTACCCATATGTACTCGGTTGCCTGTTTTTCTTATCTGCAGTCACTCTATCTACTATTATTATTATTTTGGACAGACATTAATTATAGCACTATGATGCAGAGTAATGACATCAAGGTCAAGCCACACTGCATCAGCAAAGAGGGTATTCCTGTAGGAAGGCAGAGTGTTCTTCAGGCACTCATGGGATGTGTTCAGGCTTTGTGGCATGTGTCAATGGAATAAAGCATGTTAATGTTGTTTCTGATGTTCTAACTATCAGGATTCCTGGAAAGCAGTGCACACTTATTTTTCTTTATGGAGCCCTTACTTAAACGAGGATGTGGGCACATGCTCTAATAATTCAGATCATTAATGCCGTTCCCTTTGGCAAATAATTCCCAACTCCCCAGCTGCTGCCACTGCTACTACATTAAGGCTGTTTCTCTGCATCTACCTTGATGTATTCTTGTGGGCTCTCATAAAAATGTGGGGCTCAGTTAGATTTATCAGATCCCCTTTATATTGTTGTGCATGTGTGGCTGCAGGCCGGGCACAACATGGTGATAGAGGAGGTAGGGGGTGGTGATGGAAGTACTGGAGATCTGCAAGATAGCACAATGCATGAGAAATGCCCGGGCTAAAGTTTCTAGTGGGTAAAAGTGTTTATATGCTTTAAAATTAAGTGGCTTTTTTTCTAGAAGGGATTTTTTATTGCCCAGTTTTCTATTTGTTGTTAAATAATTAGGGAACAACTATATTGGGTCGTGGAAAACTGTTTTCTTAAAAGAATGAGTTACAATTTTTTTTTTAATTCAAGCCGGCCTTTCTGAGTTTTAGTTTCTGCATTTTCTTGCCTCATTTATTTTAGTGCTAATGAAATGGCTAACACTCGTTGGGGGCGAGAGGAAAAAGCATCAGGTCTATAATTCATGTGCAGTTTAGTTACCTCCCAGATAATTAAGGATCAGTTTATAAGGTAATCATAATCATGCTATCCTGACTTAGGTAGCAATTTACCATTTATAAGAAGCTTTATTTATGATATCTTATTTGATCATCTGCCCAAACTTGTACAAGTAGAACAGGTAGCATTACTCCCATTTTCCAGAAGAGGAAACTGAGGCTCAAAGGTTATGATGTTCTGTCTAATACCATTGAAAAAGTGAGCAGAGTCAGAACTTGATATGCCAAATCCAGAACTCTATTCTGAATGCTTTGTCAATTACCTACTGGGCAGCTGGCTGAGGAAAGGAGTCAAATTCTAGTCAGCTTGTTATTTGCCTCCATTGTATAAATTTGAAATTATAATAGCTCTAAAGAGACTACTTGTTTCCATCCTGAAATTTACGCATTTTCACTAGATTCATAGTATTTTTGCACAAAATGGCAAAAAAATTATTCCAGAAAATACATAGTTCAATTGATGTTAATTACATAGTAAGTATATGATTGACATGAAAAGCCTCTGTGGGCATAGTTGTGTGTTTGTGTTTCTGTATGTATGTGGATATGTGTGGATGACTTGTTGAAAGTTCTGTTACTAATAACTAATAAAACAAATGCGTGTCCATTTTAGATCTTTTAGTGTTAATAAGATCTTGTTGGATACATTTTTACATAAATGTAGCACTTTAACCATAATTGGGTACACCTCTTCTAAGTATTTCTTGATGCTTGTAACAGAACCTTGAGTCTAGTGGTTCAAACAAGTGAGGTTTTCTTCCGACTCCCTCCCCACCTATAACAGTAAACCTGGAGGTAAGTATTCCATGGTCAAGGTAGTTGCTTAAAAGATGCCACTGATGACACAGGCTCCTTGTCTTTCTTTTCTTCCATCTTTCATATGCTGTATTCGTCTTCTTAATGGGAAGACAGCTGCTGCACTTCCAAGCACTGCATTCCCATTGCACACAGGAAGAAGGAAAGAAGGCAAAGGATGCATACCCATTGTCCATACCCTTTTCAGAAATATTCCTGAAAACAGTGAGTTCTGACAAATAAATTGTAAATAGCAGCATCTGACAAGTGCTGCAAGTAGGTCTGGAGAGGCAAGCGTTGTAGTTGGGCAGCTCTCAGAAAATCGGCCTTCCATTAATAAAAAAAAATTAAAAAAGGAATAAATCGATATTTGCAGCATCTGTCATTGCTTCCACTATGAGAGTAGCTTGTTTTAATATTAAGGCTGTAGTTATATCCGTAAAAAATAGTTCCAGAGATTGGGTAAGACAATAACAGCTCAATCTGGAGCTGAGCAGTTAACTGGATTGAGAGTTAATATGTCATGCTTCTGTGAAAGTCAAATAATATGTCAGGAATGGGGAGCACATTTTCTATTAAGAGCCACTGACCTATAGGGAGTAGTTCACAAATTTACTGTATTTTTTAAAAGAAAGCTAATTGTAAGAAGAGAAGGTTAAAAGTTTCAGTTCTGCTGTTACTCAACGTGGCATTAGGTAATCTAAAACTTCATGAAATAAATGATAGGCTCAATAATTAAAATTAGTCTCTTTTTTAGGATTATTGACCTAAGGAGAATCAGAGGTAAGTGACAGAAAGAGAATAACAGACAACTCAAATCAGGTGGAAGTTTGCCAGCTGTTTACTCTGTGCAAATTTTTTTTTATTGCCCTGATACTAACTTTGCTCCCTCCCCCAAAAAACGTTATCCCCAACATACTGCCCAGATACAGCATCCATGTCCAATAAAATTATTAGTAGAATAGGAATGGTAAGATACTTTACATGGTAAAAGAATCTCTCAAACCAATCATCAACTTCATTCTTAATGTTGAGACTTCAGAAGTGTTCTCCTGAAAGCCAGGGCAAGAGTAACAGTAACCGTCACCTCTGTCATTTAACATTTTTCTGAAAGCTGGAGCCAATACAAGAAGAAATGAGGTATAACTTTTCCAAATGACAAGACAAAGGCATCCTTTCTTTTTCTAGATAATATTTCTATTTAATTGAATACCTTAAATATTTAAAATCTCCCCAAAATATTCAGGGGAATCAAGTGAACACAACTGAAAGTAATAAATATGTTTTTATTTTTATGTTAAAGTATAACAAAGCATTCAGGTAGATGCATTTTCACCAAGTGACAACATCTTATGTAACCAGCACCCAAGTCAAACAACAAAACAGTTCCAGTACTCTAGAAGGCTCCCTTGAGCCCCCTCTGGTCACTACCTGTTAAGGGGGTGGGATTATAGACAGTTTCTTTCTTTTCTTTTCTTTTTTTTTTGAGTTCCTGTATTTTCCAAATTATTAACAATTATATAATGATAAAGGAAAATGATTTTATATAGGGGTGTGTGTGTGTATGTGTTTGTACTTAAGTAAAAGTAGTTTTGTTATTTCTCGGCTGGATTTTTCTTATGTCTATTAAGTATAACCACTGTCTATTGAGTCAGTAACTAATTTTTAAAGGGGTCTTGAAATGTTATCTCCCCCTAACTGCTCACTCACAGTTAAATATTCTGTTCATGACTTGAAAGCAGGAATCAGTTTAAAGGGTATGAAAATCAAGACAGGTTCTCACTGGGAATTTCTAAGGCTTAATATACCTTTGACTTATCAAGCTGACTGAGACAGTTTAATGCTATTCATGGTATGGGACCTTGTTGCTATAAATACGAATATTTATCACTTGATTCCATATTTGATCGCCCCTCCATTACTCTCTCTATGCCTTTTGATGTTTGCTGCGTATTGCCCAAACTTTCTCTTCTTCACTCCTCTAGATCGTGAACCTTATAGAAGAAACTGGACACTTTCATATCACAAACACAACATTTGATTTTGATCTTTGCTCGCTGGACAAAACCACAGTCCGCAAACTACAGAGTTACCTGGAAACATCTGGAACATCCTGAGGATATGAAAACTGGATGCATCAAGAACAATTGTATTTTTTTTTTGTTTTTTTTTTTTGGTTGTGATTTTTTGTTGTTGTTGTTTATATGAAAACACTCAAAATGATGCAACCAAAAGGGAAAAAATAAAAATCAAACAACCTTCAGCTTTATTTTTCTTTAAAGCCAGTCATCATCTCTTGATAAAGGAGAGGTTAAAGCAAACCAGCCTCAGCGGACCACTCTTCTCTCCAAGGAAATCCCCGGGAAGAGTTAGCCTGGATAGCCTTGAAAACAAACAAATCAAACACAACACAAGAAAACTCAAAGAATGTGTATGGTATCATGTATCTCTCTGTGGTGGTTCATTCCACAGGACGAATGCATATTCAACACACTGCCTTATTACATAACTGATCTATTTATTATCGCATACAGATATTCTAAGTCGTTGAGGGAATGACACCATCAGACATTATAAGTACTTGGTCCCGTGGATGCTCTTTCAATGCAGCACCCTTGCCATCCCAAGCCCAGTGACCTTACTCGTATACCGTGCCACTTTCCACCAACTTTTTCCAAGTCCTTTAACTCGTTGCAGTCTGTATTTTCCACCTTTTGTTTTTCCAGTTCCAGGACACAGATTATCAACTGGGGGGACCAAATAGCCACCTTGATTTTCTTCTTTGTGGTCTTTTTCCTGAAAGTTGGGGCCCAGTCCTTGGCTGTATCCATGTAATGATCTTGGACCATGGTAGAAAATGCACCAAATAGGATCATATGAATTGCTGTCTAGCCTTAGTCAATAAACTCGTAGGACTTTTAAACAAAAGTGTACCTGTAAATGTCCTGAATCCAGCATTGTTGAGCTGTCATCAACATTCTTGTGTCTGTTTTACTGTTATAATATTAGGTGAATATGGAAGTAAAGGCATTCCACAGGATCATCATTTAAAAAAAAAAAGAATTCTGGTCCTGTTTTCTAAAAAAAAAACTGTTGTAGAAATTCTTAATTTGGATCTATTTATTAGTAAGAGTTTCAGCTTTCTTCTGCTGCCAGTGTGTTACTCATCTTTATCCTAAAAATCTGGAATCAGAGATTTTTGTTTGTTCACATGTGATTCTCTTAGACACTTTTATATTTGAAAAAATTAAAATCTTTCTTTGTGGGAAAATTCTTGGTTATTCTGCCATAACAGATTATGTATTAACTTGTAGA
This sequence comes from Pongo abelii, assembly GCF_028885655.2. NCBI lineage: Eukaryota > Metazoa > Chordata > Mammalia > Primates > Hominidae > Pongo > Pongo abelii. Next base: position 37,816,372 of record NC_071998.2, read on the forward strand.
TTCAGTGGTTCAATACCTGTTTAGTCGCTTGCTAATATTTCCAGAAGGATTTCTTGTATTGGTGAAAGACGGTTGGGGACGGGGGGATTTTTTTGTTCTTGTTGTACCCTTGTTTTGAAACTAGAAATCTGTCCTGTGGCATGCAAAAGAAAGCAAATTATTTTTAAAAGAAAAAAACCAGTACCCTTGTTTTGAAACTAGAAATCTGTCCTGTGGCATGCAAAAGAAAGCAAATTATTTTTAAAAGAAAAAAACCAAAGTACTTTTGGTGTCATTATTCCATCTTCTCCATAAGTGGAGAAATGAAAAGTAAGAACAGCTCATCTTCAAAGTTTTTACTAGAAATACAACCGAAATGAAGAGAAATGAAGAAATACTTCTGGATCCAAAGGTTCGTCACTGGATCAGCCTTAAGAAAGTCTCTATGTGTGCTAATAGACCAGTATCTCCCTTGTTTGTTCCCATGCCAGATGCTGTCTTTTCATACAGAGATTAACTAGTGTCTGTACAGAAAATGGTCTTTCCAGACCCATTCTTTTGGGCAGTTATATAAATGCAGATTGATAATGGAGTTATTTCTGCATTTTAAAAAGGGGATTTTTTACACTGTTTCTTTCTATCCAAAGAAACTATTTTTCCTTTAAAAAATTATAATACAGCCATGCTCCTTGTAAATTATTTCTCTGAAGCGTCCTCCCAGAGGACAAGTGTACTTTCTCAATAATGTTATGATTCTTAATGATGATTGGCATGATCCGTACTTGAAGCATTTGTTGTATTGTCCACTTCTCGATGTGCAGAGAAACTTTGAGTCATTTTGGACATTAGATGATTGATCAATTGTGTGGTTTCAGTTGCGTTTTGTTTTTAACTTTATAGCTGGAAGGGGAGGGTAATGTTTATATGGAAATGTTGCAAATTTTTAAAATATTTTAAAATTTCCAACTGCTAACTCACATATTCTGATCAAGCCAGAAGTTTATGTGGTTTAATATATCTGTGTAGTTTAACTAGAAACGTATATATGTAGTTTAGGCCATTTTTATTTCTGTAACTAAATTATGGGGCAAAAAATATGATTTGCCAATGTAAAATTTTTTTCCCTTAAGTTACTAACCAAGAAACTAGGTAAGATAAGAAATGACGAAACAAAAATAATGATAAGAAGGGCAGCTATTATATGATAAACTTTAGACTTGAAAATTAGGTAATAAAGTTAATTTCTTCACAGTATCCTAAAATGTAAGTTTGTAAATTGATAAAATTCAGAAAAACTTATCCATCTTCTACTCATCAAGATAGCAAAATAAGTTTTTCACAAAATTAAGAGTGAGAGTTACGTTATTTTTTTTGAAGTGGTAATCTTGCTCTTATCTAATTTTTAAATACAGAAATAAAAAGATCCCTTTGAATTAATTTCAGGTAGTTATAACCTCTCTTAAAATAACCCCTTCAGTTCTGTCACACTTATATACACCCAACTTTGAAGCCTATTAAGAATATCTTTGACATGTGAGTACGCTAACAGTGGCTCTGGTTTCTTAAGCACAAAGGGAAAATGGCAGGGTTTAATTTCTTTGGTGTACATATATAAATAGATGTTTCAAATAAAATTAATTGGGTAAATGTGAATATGGTTTGAACCAACCAGAGTATGATAAACTTTTAAAAAATTTTTCCTCAGTAATTAGCCAGGGGAAAAAATGTATGTACAGAGCTCCTGCCCCTCTACCCCCTTATAACTTAGCTTTTGCCTCTGGTTTTGCAGCAGGATGTGTGTTGGTGGGTTTGGGGTTCCTTCTGTCTTCAGATGTAACAGTCATGTTAGCAACAATATTTTGCAGTTATTTCACGATCCTAACCATAATCTGCCTCTCTCTCAATCTTAATACAGACAAATAGGTATGTCTATAAATGCGTTCATATAGTGTCAAGGTAGGGAAGACTATAAAAACTTCAGATCAGGAAAAAATATCTCGTAAGAGAGTGTCTTAAACATTTTAAATTACTAGGCAATTTAAGTCTCTCTAATCTGAATATTCACCTTTTGGTGGAAAGAGCCAGTAATACTGGTTTTCTTCCACTAAAAAGTTTCTTCAAAAAAAATTTTTTTTTTTTTGCCAATATCTTTTACAGGCCCACCTAATCTTTAAAAAAAAGAGAAGAAACAATTTTAGGCCTGTATAACATCCCATTTACCACTTCAAGCTCCACAAATGTAGTTAATATACTTGTTTAAGAGAGACTTTACTCTTAAATGTTTTAACTTTGCCTACTTAATGGAGTTGGATGTCCAGTGTTGGAAACGGTCAGTGTCTGGTGGTTCATGTTTATTTTTGTCACTGTAGAAGTGATCTTCTCTGGAGTAATTTGCTTATGCTTATTACTTTCCACCTTTAGCGTTTTGTGTACTAATGCTATGTACTGCTCCTATATTTATATATACATATATATATATATACATATATATTATCAGAGTAATCTTGCTTTGGACTGTTGCTCTAAAACTATGACTATGATGTAGAGACTACTACAGCTGCAGTGAAAGTTAAGGAGTCAATTCCCATGGTTTAGTTTAGTCTCGGACAGGAAGTCTACATCTTTTGACCTCTTTTGTTTTATATGATGCTTTTTATTATATAGGCACTGCCGTCCCTGAATATTCCTTGTAAAGACGCATTGAAGAAGTCAATTTAAAAGGAAGACAAAGCCACCGCTGTCTGTAAACTGTAAATATGTGTTTTGGCACTTGTACTCCAGTATTCTGAAAATAGAGTTATGATGGAAATGCTGACAGATCCTTAATGGTGGCCAGAGCTACCATGCAGTGCAAAAATAAATTAAGTGAAAATGTATTATTGATATTAACAGTGCAAGGCCAATACATTTTATAAATCTGTCAGTATCTTTTTAATGGACTGTATATGTGTAGTTATGTTGAAAGATACTTTGTGTATGTGTACATGCTTTTGTGTGAATTCAAGGCACACTGTAAGATGTATTTCCCTTCTCTAAAATCCATATTGAAATGTAAGTACAGATTGATAGAAATAGGTCTTTTACTTAAACTCATATAATCTGTTTCAGCACCTTTTTTAAAATGTATAATTGTACTGATTTGCTACGAGTCATTTGACCAAAGTTTGGCTTTATTTTGCATACAGGAAAAATTAGCCCCTAGCCTTTTCTCAAGAAGTGATGCTGTTTCTAAAGAAGAATAGATGGGGAGATCTGAGGCATCCAGAGAAAGGACAATGTGTCCAAAACCAGCTGAAGGCAGAGAGTCCATGCCTCATTCATTTTAGGAGTCCCTCATGTCTAACACCATCTTCTGTGTCCTAAAGCCAGTATATATATAATTTTTTTTAAACTCTGCAAAGATTGGAACAAGAAGTGGTGGGATACATTTTTGGCATAAACTAGGCTGTGTATGCATGGTATTTTTTCTTTCTCTCCTATCTCTTTGGAGGGTTTTGTTCAGAAGCAATGTGCTATAGCCAGAGAGCGTCGATCTTACAAAGTCCCTGCATTTACTTTCACAGCAAGAACTGCTACCTTGATTAGACAGGAAGGAGAACAACTACTACAACAAAGAGAATAAAATACATTCAGTTTGGTAAATAACCAAGGAATTGGGTGTGATGCTCTTACTTAACAGTAAAGAGATTTACATCAAATTTGAGAAACTGACTTTATCTTCATTCAGGCTGACAAGCCATTTAGGGGATTAGAGGGGACTGCTTTGTCTCTTATCAACCCGAAACTGAGTTTAGATGTGGAAGCATCAGTCCCAGATGGGTTGGGGTGGCAGTAGAACTTTCTAATGACCATACTTGGATTGGACTAATCTGTTCCCTTGTTGTGGCGTAGATACTCAATTTTATTTAAAATAATGGCCTTACACCTTCTCCAGTGTACAGAAAGGGTCAAGATCAGCCCCGGGCCCTGCTGAAGCACACTCACCCAGGGGTGCACTGCACCACATGGTTTTCCCCAATAATTTGTTTCCTGTCTCTCCAATTTATGGCCCCATTTCGATGTGCAAGGAAACCTGGAGAGAGATGACAGATAACCAAGCCTGACCCCCAGACCTCTCTGGTTGCTAATTCAGGGAAATAAGTCTCCAAAACTAGTGGTCTTGTTTTATTCTGATTAGTGGAGCAACTAAGGGTATTTTATTGGTTTCCTTGCCAGGGATACCACCCAAATAGAAAACACGGAGCACATTTCAAAGCTTCTGCTTTCTCTGCCAGGTAATAGTATCCATACCTTCCTGTTTATGTGGTCCCCTTCTGTAGAGGCGTTTCCAATTCTTTCCAGAGGTGGTTAGATTGCCTTTGGCTCTCAGCTTAGCCTCTTGGTCTTAATTTCCCCTTAATTAAAGAAGGGTAACCAATGTGGTCCCTAGGAGCTAGTGAGAGAAATATACGGCACAAACCAGAAAACACTCTGATAATGATAACTGGGCCCTATGGCTCTTAAATAACAGCACAAATAGTCTTCTACCTGAATGAGAAGGCTCCTTGAGTCCACTTTTAGAACAATTCAGGGTGACTACTAGGACACTTGGCAATCCGCATGGAATAGGAGGCGCCCACAAGGAGTGGGAGATAGATGGTGAGTAAAGACAAATTTATTTGCTCATTTTCCCCTCAATCATGTAATCATGTCTCCCACCCCATGCAGCCCCCACCACAGAGTTCTGAAGCTTCAAAAGGGTAGAAAAGGATAAATCCAGGCCATTAAAAGAAAATAATCAAAGCTATTGAAAAGATAAAACAAATGAGTCGCACTAAAAGGGCCGTCTGTGCAAGTAATAAGGTTGAAATACTGATACTGATTTCCTAGCCGAACAGCATTCCTCACACATGTGGTTTGTGTATCCGTGTCTGGGTGGGTGGTCTGGTGAGAAGTGCTAAACGCAGCAAGATGGCTTAGTTTTTGAGCAGTGGAGGGAAGCTTTGGGACAGGCTCAGCCCGTGGCATCTATAGTCCCTGCAACATAAAGAGGCTTTCCTTTTGCTTTGTTCCAGGATGGAAAGTTTTAACTTGGCTTATTCATTTAAATGTGAGTCTCTATTCTGCACAGAACCAATCAGAGGGTAGGAGTGTGTGTGTGTGAGTGTGTGTGTGTGCGTGTGTAAGAACCTTCTTGTCTCTAGCCGCCCCAGCCCTAGGGGATGGGATGTGTGGCATAGAATGTATAACTCTTCATTTGTTGGAATGTATTCCCTGGGTGCTAAGCACCTATTAACATCTCTTTTGAAAGGGACGCTGTTTTAAATAGCACCTCAGTCTAGCTAGGACAGGAAATAGCATTAAATTAAAGGTACACATGAATACGGTCCACAAGCAATCCAAATAAAGATGGACTCCCCCAAAAGCACATTTATACTAATGAGAATGCCAAATGAAGCACACTCAGTTCAAAGGCGGAGACTTTTTAAGGGAAGCTTCTTTTATTCAGGAAACACGATGCCCAGCGATGGCTTTTGAGAGACACAAATCATTGCCAACTCACATCTGAAGACAGGCTGCTTCATGAGTATCCCTCAGAATTGTTAGATGTCGGGAGTTTTGACTTTGAATCAATTGAGGGATAAATCATTGTTTTCCAAATTACAATATTTATTTGTTTCTATGTTTATTATCTGTCTCCCCCACTAGAACAGAAGCACCTGAGGGCAAGAAGTTTGTTTTGTTCACTGCTGATTCCAGGACCTAGAACAAGTCCAAGACATACGAGACACCTGTATTTATCAAATGAAAATGTGGGAGCATTTTGTGGAACATGAACCTCTTGACATTTCATGAGAAATGGTTTTGCGTTTAAGTTTGGAAAAATTGCCCAGTATATGACCCTCTTGGTAATTCATGACATGCTAAAATATTAAATCTTGGAAAGCCACATGTTCCACCAATAGTCAAACTTGTTTAACTTTATTTAATGCAATATTTCCCAAACAGTATGTAACACAATAGTAGTTATGCAAGATAATAATAGCTGTTTGGCATTTAAAATGTTTCTTTATCAAAATAGTTTTTATTTTATTTTATTGTTTTTTTATGAGACGGGGTCTTGCTTAGTCACCCAGGCTGGAGTGCAGTGGTGCGATCTCGGCTCACTGCAAGCACCACCTGCCGGGTTCACGCCATTCTCCTGCCTCAGCCTCCCAAGTAGCTGGGACTACAGGCACCCGCCACCACGCCTGGCTAATTTTTTGTTGTATTTTTAGTAGAGACGGGGTTTCACCGTGTTAGCCAGGATGGTCTTTATCTCCTGACCTTGTGATCCGCCTGCCTCTGCCTCCCAAAGTGCTGGGATTACAGGCCTGAGCTACCACGCCCAGCCTCAAAATCGTTTTTAAACTATGTTTCATTCTTCAAGGTTTATAACATAGTTTGGGTAGCACAGTTTCAGAGAAGGACAGCACAGCTATTACTATCTCTAGAAGTGGTTTTCTGGATTAGCTAACCGTGTAACTTTTTGGCCAAACTGGAATTTTTTTGTTGTTGTTGTTTTAGATACAGGATTTCCCTGTGTTGCGAGGGCTGTAGTGCAGTAGCTATTCACAGGCACGTCATAACATGGTATGGCCTTGAACTCCTAGGCTTAAGTGAACCTCCCGCCTTGGTCTCAGAAGTAGTTAGGACTATAGGTCCATACCAGTAGATCTGGCAAACTGGAACATTTTTGAGAAGGAAATGGGACACTATTAATAATCATCCCAGGACAACATGAATAAATCAAAGCTGTCTTTGGCAAATCAGGGCATGTGGTCACTGTAGTTTCGAGGAAAACACTTTGGGACATGTGGAACTGAAAGTATACCTTCAGATTTCTCTTTCCATCACTTTTATCATACGCACTTATGATGCATATGGTTTGGTTGGGCTGTGTAGGGTAGAAAAAATATCTTTCTTCACCCATTACAAGGTTCATGGCTGACACCCCTACATTAAAAATAGATTAACAAGAGAGAAGCAGAGCAGATTCAACCAAAGTTTTATGTGACATGGGAGCTGTTAGAAATGAAGGTCCAAGAGACCCAGAGGAAGCTCCATTTTTATGCTTAACTTTGATGAAGAATGGACAGTCATACGGAAGTATCCATAAAGGCGGTATGACCTAATGGTAATAAACTGGGGGCACTTAGCAAGGCCTGATTGTTCAGATTCTTCCGGCCTTAGGGTATAGGGCAGGACTCCTTTGGAATGAGGATCTTTTTGACCTCCTTTCAGGTGAGGTAAGTCAGAAATTTTTTAGAAGGACTCTCGCCTTGTTGACCAGGCTGGAGTGCAATGGCCTGATCTTGGCTCACTACAACCTCCGCCTCCCGGATTCAAGTGATTCTCCTGCCTCAACCTCCTGAGTAGCTGGGATTACAGGCATCTGCCACCAAGCCCGGCTAATTTTTTGTATTTTTAGTAGAGACGAGGTTTCACCATGTTGGCCAGGCTGGTCTTGGACTCCTGACCTCAAGTGATCCACCTGCCTCGGCCTCCCAAAGTGCTGGGATTACAAGTGTGAGCCACCACGCCCAGCAAAGAAAATTTTTTAAATGACCAATCTTCATGGGAGAAAGGTGGCAAAAAGAGTGCTCTTTCTGCTTCTGAGTTTCCTCAGTTTCCTCCAGTTTAAAATAGTATGGCAAGGTGCCATATTTTGGGATATTGAGTTCTGAACCTTGACAGCTGCTGCTTTGTGGTAACAATTGAGCATCTCCCTCATAGTAAGGGTAGGCCCACAGGATCCAGGGTTTAAAGGGCGTTATCAGTGTTGCTGAAGAGGCTTTGCAGTTGATGTGGTCTCCAAGCCAGCCCTTGTGTTAGCCTATCAGTTGAACAGGTGAATAGGCCGGTATTGAACATCAGTCCTGCATGCAAGAAGGGCGCATTCCATATTTGGGGTCTCTGGCCCCATTTCCTGAGCCTGTTGCATGTTGAGGTTGTGTTTGTTTTCCTCAAACTTGACACCTTTGTTTGAGATGTTACCTCTTCATTGTCACCTGCCAAGTCATTCTGGCTGCTGCTGCCATGTCCAGGGTGGAATTGCTCAGCTGGCAGGTCCTCTCCCTGTTAGAGCATGTTCTGGAAGTTTGTAGGTTTTCACTCTGTCTCCAAGTCCTACTACCTGATACCCTTTGATATTTTGGTGATTCCAAGTTATATGGGCACAATTCCTGGCATAGACCAAATGCTCAAAAAATGATGAACCAATTAAATAAATGGCCGTAAATAAATATCTTCCTTGGCTTGCAGGTAAGTTGCTACCTCAATGCCAATTCTCTGCTGCCTCTTTCCTTAAAAGTATGTCTTATTCTGCTACTATACTAAAGGTAGTATAACATTAGAGGCAGAAAGATTTGGTTTTGAATGCCAGGTCTGTCACTCCTAGCCATATAACCTTAAAACAACATACTTTCCCAAACTTTGGTTTTCTAATTTGTGAGATGAGATGAACAATGGACCTCTGTTTAAGGTGACTGTTAAAATTAGATGTTTGTAGCACACTTAGCACACTGTGCCTGGTCCACAGTAAAGTGCTTAATAAATGGTAGTTATGATGCTGTTGGAGTCTGATGAAACAATTCTCTATTCTCTGGTTGGTGGAGAATTTTGCCAATATGTAGGATTACACTGGTGCTGTTTGCCATTCAGCCCCGAGTGTCTTCAGCCTGTTGTGATCATTGCCCTTCCTCAGGTGCACATTCTTGCAGGGCAGTCATCAGCTATGTAACTGACTGCTGCTCCTTCAAAGCTGTTTTCACCCCATTGGAATGAAAGGGAGCCAGGTCTCTTGCCTCAGAGCTGGGCCACATAGGACAGATAGAGTTGAACCCATTTCCACCTGATGAGCTCAATTGCTACAGGTAACACTGGTGAAGCTGAGGTCATAGGTTGAAGCCCCTTTTCAACCCACTGGTTTGCCCCCTTGCATGACTACACACTTCCTGAGCATACACAAACATGTCATGAATGGTGCCCTGGATCACAGGAAGGACCGTGTGAGAGCACGCCCTTTCAAACATGGTTGTATAGTGCCTTCTGGAGAAGGGTGGGTATATAGTATGAGCATCACTGTCATCTTTATGCAGCAGTGTCTTACAGCTTTGGTGAGTGGTATTTGTGTGGGAAGCCATTCTCTAGAGAATGTTGGGCATTCACCTGGAGTGAGCCCAAGTTGTGATCTTGGTTAGCCAGACGTTCTACTCATTTATTTACCATGTACAAGACCTTAGAATGATGTCACTTTTCCTTAAGGCACATATACCACATGGAAATGGTCATTGTTATTGTATAGTCTGTGATTTTATTTATAGCAAGCATCTCAGTAACCTTTATTTCACCATTATACTCTTAAAAGCCATACCACAGTTTTGAAAGGGATGTGGCTAGCCACATCATCTTATAGAGGATACATATGTAGCCCTTTGCTATGTTGAAACACAAAGAAATGCTAATTTAGTCACTATTACTCTCCAAATTATTTTTTTCTCTTAAATATTGTGTGATGTGTTAGTTTCCTGTTGCTGTAACAAATTGCCATAAACTTTGTGGCTTAAAATAACACACATTTATTATCTTACAACTTCAGGGGTCACAAGTGTAAAGTGAGTTTCACTGGGTTAAAATCAAACTGTCAACAAGGCTGCATTTCTTCCAGTGTCTTTTCCAGGGGGAGAATCCATTTCTCTACCTTTTTCATCTTCTAGAGGCCACCTGCATTCCTTGGCTCATGGCCCCTCCCTCTATCTTCAAAGCTAGAAGCATAGCTTCTTCCACTCTCTCTCTCTGAACTGTGTCTGTCTTCCATCATTTTTTTTTCCCCCTGAGGCAGGGTCTCGCTCTGTCATCCAGGCTAGAATGCAGTGGCATGATCACAGCTCACTGTATCAAGGATACAGGATCAAGGATCCTCCCACCTCAGCCTTCCTGGTAGCTGGGACTATAAGCATGCACCACCGCACCCCGCTAATTTATTTTTTGTAGATATAGGGTCTAGCCATGTTGCCCAAGCTGGATAACAGTAAACCAGAAGAACGCACCAATCGAATTTTCTCTGAGGAAAACAACTATTGGCACTGAAAGCTTTAGTCTGTCCTGATTCAGCAAACCCACACCAAGTATAACTTTTTAAAGTTTATTTTACGTAATCAAATTTGTAGCAATTCTAGCATAAGAAGAAAACTGTTTATTCTTGTTTCAGTGTTGCCTTTTTAATTTAAAAATATATATATACTTTTAAACATACAGAAAATAGGAAAAAATAGCACATTGAACACCCATATACACACCAGTTAGATTCATTAACATTTTGCCATATATGCTTCATGAGCATTTTGCAAAACCATTTTAAAACATTTTAAGGGACACTATAACACCTCATTCTTAAATCAGTGTGCAAATGAAGGCATTCTTTTATAAACTACAACATCCTTCTCACAGCTCATAAAATTAGCAATAATGGTCTAGTATTCAAAATCTAGTCCATATTCAAATTTTCTCAGCCCCCTTAGGTTTAATCAAAGATTCCACATTGCATTAGGTTATGATGTCTCTTAAGTAGCTTTTAATCTGGAAGAGTTACCCATTCCACCTTCTTTTATTTTTATTTTTTGGCAACACTGATATTTTGAAGCAATGAGGCCAGTTATCTTCTACAACATTCTATATTCTGGGTCTGTCTGATTGTTTCTTTAGTGGTGTCATTTAACTTGTTGCTCTATCCCTAGCATCTCCTGCAAACAGGAAATCAGATCTAAAGGCTTGACTAAATTTCAGCTAAAGTTTTTTGACCAGAGCACTTCACAGGTCATAGAGTGTACAGTGCAGTATGTGTAGGTCATACTGCATCACAAGTCAGAAAACATGTCTGTTTTTTCTGACTACTAGTGATGTAAAATGTCATCAGAGCCTACGGAACTCTTTATTATAAAAGTATATTTTTTCCACACCACCAACCAGTAAGTTTTTGGTGAGGTGATACTTTGATACCATGAGAATTCTAGTAGGGATGTAGCTCAACCTTTTATCTAATAGTTTTGGTATCAGAATGTCTTTAATACTGTTTTACATTAACCTTTCAACTTTTTAACATTTTAAATTTAAAAATATTCAGAAACATTTGCTTTCCACAAACCATAAAATTTTACAAAAGTAAGATTCACTTTTATAATAATGGCATATTTACTCATTAATTGGAACGTGAGCATAATTTTGCTTGAACCCTGTATAATAGCCAGTATGATAGCCACTTATGTACCAAGAGATTAGCATACTTCGTAAAGCATTAACATCATCAAGAAAATCTAGACCTGTGGGAGGTGGTGGGGGAATTTTTGGTGGTCCAGAAGGAAATGGAGACAGCAAGCATGAGGGGAAGCAGGGTGGTGTGGGTGGTGGGCTATTGAATTTTAGACCTGACCTGGCTTTCGTGGTCTCAGAATTCCATGGAGTAGCTTCTGAGCTGATGCTAAATGGTTTCTTTCCAGGACCTGGAGTTCTCGCTTTCATCCATTGAATCTTGACTTTCATTTTCTTTCTTTTGAGCATTCTGTCCTATATTATTTGCTACAGAGGTTGAAGAAAGTAGATCAGACAGATTTGCTCCTTTCTATTTCCATATGCAGTGTAAATCACAAAACAGCTTTCTGTCTTCATATCAACTGAAGCGATGGTAGCAGAGTAAATGCAGCTGTCTTCTGAGCAAATGGCAGAACGTTTGTCCCCAACTTTCCACTACTTCAGGAAAGTTGCAGTATTCTTTTTTTGGCTTTTATTCTTCTTAGCAGGTTTTCTATTAGGCATGCTTTTTGGTTTATCTGAGGTTTCACAAATGTCATCATTCTTTAGAGCCTGATTAAATGAAGCCACAGCTTTATCATCCACTTTTATCAGTGCTGTAGCATCCCAAATGTCAGAAACGTCACTCTGGCCTATGCTGCACTAGAACTGCACCAAATCTTCCTGCTCCAGGATGCCACAGCCACTGCTGGCACTGCCCATTGCCATCGTAAGCCTACTGCCAGTTTTACCTTTCAATGAATGCATTATTTCCTGAATACTAACCACAGTCAAAAATTGTTTCACTGAGATGATATAGCCTTCTCCTTTGGTGGCACATATTAACTTTGTTAGTCTCAATATGACTCACAGTTTGGATTTTCAGGTTCAAGAAAGTTTGTGCAGAGTCATCCAAGTCCTCCCTACAGGTGGTTTTTTTTCAGCACATTTTACTTAGTCAAATCATCAAACTATTGATCATGTCCCCACACCTAACCAATTTATAAAACTCAAAGCCATCTGCCTGGCACGGACTCTCCATAGTCTTGATTGCAGAGTTGATTTATGACCTAAAGAAAGAGAGATTTTAGCTTAGCTTTTGGATATATTCCCTTGTAGATCAATTGTATATATATCCCTTGTAGATATATTCCCTTGTAGATCCCTTGTAGATCCCTGTAGATCAAAGATGATGATGGTTTTCAGTAAGTTGACTGAGCAGGAATAGAACTTTTTAAGTCATCCCAGTTTTATAGGATTCAAGGCATTTCTTTTCCAAGGCTGATTATTAATTTTGCATTGAAATCTCTCATAACAATAAGCCTGTTGCATAGAAACAAATTTTTGATGAATCATCAAATCATCAAATATTTTCTCTTTCTTCAACATGAAGGGCATCCATGCTAAGTTACTTCTGATTTAAGGGTATTTTAAAAGGATCATCAAACATCTCCACTTGATGGCTATACTTTGTAAGAAAGACATTTTCTCTGATAAAGTGTAATTGCTACCTTCTTCTCTGAGCATTTCTTTATGAAAAGGTGGTTGGTTTCACTCCTTGAGTGATCCCTAAGTCGATTTAACTCTGGGTCAGTTTGTCAATTTTATTTGGTAACAAATGGGGAGGAAGGCAGATTTCCTGAAGGGCATAAAAATAAGATACTCATTTTTAAATCCCCTCCTCTTTCTCTTTGAACTGATTTGATACACCAGGAAGGTGAGTAGAACTGATATATTGCATGGAAACCTGAATAATTTTGACAAACCATGTGGAAGACTTTCTTTTGTCTTAATGGAAGAATTTTGAGGATGAACCCAATTGGAAGGTGTAGGCAAATTCATAATTCCTTGGAATTTTCTTGCTTGTCTGATGGCAAACTTAGGATGAAATGTAATCCTTCATTGTGACAAATATGCCTACTGTTTGGCAGATTTGCTTTTTCATCCTTCTATGTGGCTTTTAATTTTGTGTGCTACTAACCTTCCTGAATGTAGGTCCTTTACACTGCCTGTTATTTCAATAGCATGGTATAAATTACAGTTAAGCCAATAAATAATTGTTTCTCCTTCTGGCAGGTCCATCCCACAGTTATTCTTTCATTAGTTGTTGACTGAAGTGATTTGCCAGACTGCGAACTAGCTCTGAGGATCCCAAGTTGAGGAAGAGGCTCAATACAGAGCTTACAGCTAGAGAGGTATTAGACAAAGAAACCAAAGGTTATAAGACAGGTGGACATGTGGTATAAGAGAGTTGAGAGGACAGTGTAAGGATTTGAATGGAGTTCTACAGAGCACCAAAGATGCTTGTAACTGAACCTGTACAGGAAGGCATTCTAGGCAGAGGGAACAGTATGGACAAAGAGAAAAGTATACAGCATTTGGGGCAACTACATGTAGTTTGGTATGACTTAAAGACGAGTGCAAGTGGTAGGAAAGCAGGAGATAAAATTGGAGAAATAGGCAGAGACCACATGATGTCAGACCTTGTTGCTAGACTGAGGAACTCCTGCTTGATTTAGTGGATAAATGGGCAGCTATAGTGGGGGTGGAGTTTGGAATAGCATGAAAAGCTTTGCATTGTGAAGTAGGATCCCATACTTCTCCTCCAGAGAGTATCTACTGTAAGTATCCTGTGATCCCAAGCTTCACACTTTTAACAAGAATCTTTGCATGTGTATCTCACTGAGTTTTAATTACATTTTTAATATATTGGATTATCTACTGCTGTGTAACAAATTGCCCTCAAAAGTCAGCAGCTTAAAACAATACATATTTATCATGTCACAGTTTCTGTGTAATCTAGACATGGCTTGGCTAGATCTTGCAGCTCAGGGCCTCTCCTATGGATGAAACCAAGTTACTGGTTCAACTGGGGCATGGTGTTTCCAAGTTCGCTTAGTGATTGTTGACAGAATTCAATTTTATCATGGGCTGTTGGACTGAGGGTCCCAGTTCCTTGCTGGCAGTTGGCTGAAGGACGCGCTCAGTTCCTTGCCACCTGGGCTTCCCAAACTGCCAGATTGCTTTATTAAAGCCAGTAAGAGAGTCTGCTGGCCAGGCACGGTGGCTCACGCCTGTAATCCCAGTACTTTGGGAGGCCAAGGTGGGCGGATCACGAGGTCAAGAAATCGAGACTATCCTGGCCAACATGGTGAAACCCCGTTTCTACTAAAAATATAAAAATTGGGTGGATGTGGTGGTGGGCGCCTATAGCCCCAGCTACTCAGGAAGCTGAGGCAGGAGAATCACTTGAACCTGGGAGGCAGAGGTTGCAGTGAGCCGAGATCGCGCCACTGCATTCCAGCCTGGTGACAGAGCAAGACTCTGTCTCAAAAATAAAAAAAAAAAGTCTGCTAGCAAGGTGGAAGTAATAGTCTTTTATAACCTAATCATGGAAATAATATCCCATCACTTTTGCCATATTGTGTTTATTGGAAGCTAGTCACGATGTCCTGCACTCACTCAAGTAGAGGTTCCCTGTGTTGCCGTGTCAGTAGGAGGAATCTAGAATGTCATCTGGATGGCTGTCCACTTTGAAGGCTGGCCTTCCTCCCTGTAGGAGTTTGGTCGTTGGATAAGGAATTATATTGTTTCTTGAACCAAAAGTACTGGATACCTGAAGGCACTTCCTGATATCCCAGACACTTGGACAAACCCAAGGAAATAGGGGCACTTGTGGAAATTTTGTTCCTCAGTGGGGCTTCATTCTCCTCCCCTGAAGGGAAATACGGCAGAGCTCTGAGGCCTGATGAGGCAGGAAGAAGAGATTATATGGAGGAAAAGTCTCAGCTGGGATTTTTTTAGACTGCTTGTTTATGGCTTCACCAATTCAACTTTCTGGTTGTAAATCATGGCCATTTGTCTTTCCCTCAGGGATGGTTTTGTTTTTGGTTTTGGTTTTTGTTTGTTTGTTTTTGTTTTTGTTTTTGTTTGAGACAAGGTCTCGTTCTTTTGACCAGGTTGGAGTGCAATGGCATGATCTCAGCTCACTACAACCTCCGCCTCCCTGGTTCAAGCAATTCTCCTGCCTCAGTCTCCTGAGTAGTTGGGACTATAGGCACCCACCACCACGCCGAGCTGAGTTTTGTATTTTTAGTACAGATGGGGTTGTAGATACAGGACTTCACCATGTTGGCCAGGCTTGGTCTCAAACTCCTGACCTCAAGTGATCTGCCCACCTCGGCCTCCCAAAGTGTTAGGATTATGGGTATGAGCCACCGTGCCTGGCCTCTGGGATGTTTTTAATGGCTGGAGAGCAACCCACCTCCTGACTGGCTGTTTGGAGGCCACATTCCAACAACATAGATTCCCTCCCAGCATTGAGGTGGCAGATTCTGTCCAGGTTTCTCTCTTATAATGGGATATTCCATGCAGCTATATATTTCATTTGTAAAACTTTCCACTGGGATTATGACTTTCTTTCAAATGTAACTGACCCTGCCCTGGCATTGTTTTCATACAACTGTGTGTCATTGCCTGGCCCAGAAAAGATGCCACTATCCAAATCTGCTCTTACAGACAAAACTAAAATTTCATTTCCAAAGATATTTATCCATTCAATAACATTTATCAAATGCCTACTATAGGTCATTCTTGGTGCTAATCAGGGAGAATATAGCACAGTAGCTACCCTCTAGGAGTTTACAGACTAGTGTATTTGAGGTTGATTTGTCTCATTTTATATAATCTTTTCCCTTACACAAACATTTCATCTAGTAAATGGTTCCAAGATACTTACAAATATTAATAGCAGTGTCACATTGTTCCTCAAAATGTTGAAAAATTTATGTGATCTTATCTGTCCTACACTTTAATGCTATGGTGTATATTTAATAAAGGATTGAATTTGGTCGATGTCAAGAGTGAGGTGAGGAGAACCTACAAGATAAGTGAGTTTGGAGGAGTGTGAGTGTGCATAGCAGATTCCAGACCCAGCTTCTCGGTGATTTCTTGTTCATCTTGCTCCATCTCAGCTTCCCACTTTGGTCAAATCACCCCCAGTTGAATGAGCATGGCAAAAATATTTCCCAAAAAGGCATTTTGAACTTGAGAATAGCGGTTGGTGAGCCCATAGTACTATTTGTACTTACTGGCTCTAAGACCTTAGTTAATTAACCTCCCTAAACCTGTTTCTCAACTGTAAAATGGAGATAAGAAGAATACTTTAATGCATTTATTTACTAAAAAATGTTTTACTGAAAACACCATTCTTGTAGGTCCTGGGGATTTAAAGTGAACAAAAGTCCTGTCCTTCTCCAGCTACTTTCTAGTTGGTGGAGACAGTAAACAAATATGTAGCAGGTTGACAGTGGGGGTGCAATGAAGAGAATGCAAGCAACGAATGGGATGTGGGGAGGAGATGAGGTACAATGTACACTGGGCAGCCATCTTCTCCCTGGAAGATGACATTTGAGGGTAAAAAAGACAAGCATAGGGGAGAGAGGGGAGTTAGTTGACAAGTGAGGGGAACCGCAAGACCAGCTAGAGTGTAGAACTGAAAGGTGATTCTCTAGAAAACACAATCGGAGAGCTCACAGGGGCCTCAGGACAGCCCACAGTAGGACTTTACTTTTCCTCCAAGTGAGACAGCCACTGGAGAGTTCTGTGCTGAGAAGCATCATCATCTGATTTCTGTTTTAAAGATCATTCTGGAGTTTGGGGGTGGATCAAATGAGATAATGCCTGAAAACCAGCACAATGCCTGGAACATGATAAACTCACAATAAAGATTAGCTCCAGGGAAGAGGGGCCTACAATTACACAGCATCAAGCCTTTGGGAACATGTTTGCACATTTCTGTGTCCTTCAATCATATAGACTTGGATCCTAAGAAATTGAGTTTTTTTTAAAGGATGTTCACTCAAAACCAGTGGGGTTTACCCACTTTCAGGGATGGCAAGGGGCATAAATTGTAGAGAAGGCTTAGCTATTTAGAGTTTAGAGGCTCAAAATGATACCATGTTTAAGGATACCTTTGGAGCCACTCAGAGCATACCCACAGAAGGCCGAGGGGCTGCCCTCTGTGCATTTTTGCTAACAGCTTTGCATAGACTGGATTTATGAAGCGCCACCCTATCTGCTAAGCCCCATGGAGATTCAGAAAAGCTGAGGCTGATTTTGATGGCGTGGAGGCAAGAGAAAACCAATTGGAGATTGATGCAGGGATGAAGGTGGGTGCTGAGCCACTGTGCCAAATTTAGTGTCAACACTGAACCGGAAGGTAGGAATGAGTTTATACTGAGAAATAGAAAATGAGAGCTTGCTCAAGAGGTTTGCTGAGAATAAGTGCTTCTTAATGGATTACGTTGTGACTTGAAATTGAAAATTAATACACAGAAAGAGTCAAGCTCAGAGAAGGGCAACCTGGCTGCTCAACTCTGGCCTGAGAGATGGTCATGGGGGTTTGGGTAGGAGATGATTCCTGTTTGCAAGTATGAGCAAATTTTGAGTGGAGGAGGAAGTGTCTTGGAAACAGAATCCTTTGTAAGTGTACCTCCAAGGTGCCCATTACAGCAAGTTCTTGAGAACGGTGGGTCCCCAGATCCACCATGTGCCCAGCAGTTTCTCTGCAATCCAGGATGTTAAGCAATGGGGCTTTTTCTCTCTCTTATCTGCAGAATAGAAAGGATCCATGGGGCATCACAGAGCACCGAGTTCTTTCCAGCCACGTTGCCTCTTCTAACAGCATTTGCTTCAGTGGTGGTTTGACAGACTTGCGTGTTTCAGCAAATGTGCAGGGCCTAAGGTCAAAGAAAGCAGGCCGGGTTGCACTCTGTTCCCCATTGTTCCCTTTTCCCTTCTTGTCTTCATTTCTGTTCTCCCAGGTTTCCCTCAGGTCTCTCCTCACTCCTTCCTTTTCTCCTGTCACTCATTGTTCTCTCTCATTTGCTTTCTTCTCCCGCCATTCTTTTATGCCAGATTTCTCTTCTTTAATCACCGCTATTAAGCATTTGAAGCAGTGAGTGATGTGTGTGTTCGGCTGCAATCGTTCCAAACATTGGTCGTTGCCATAGTGTTCCTTTAGCATGAGGCCAGGGAAGTGTAGAAGGCTTTTGTGTCTGCCCTGGGGAAGGAGGACAGCCTCCTGAAGGGGTCTGAGTGCAGAGCAAGAGGTGGATAGTAATTTAGAAAGCAGGAATTTGCCGTCAAAGCTTTGGGGAGGTTTAGAAGAGGCTATTTATAATCCATCAGGGAATTAAAAAGAAAATAGGCAGGTTCTGGGATATTGCTATAGATCACCTAGACAAGATGAAAAGATAGAGCAGCTCAGGAAATGTGTTTACAGATAAGAGGCAAGTTTTAAAAGCAGGGCCATGATCATGGGGACTTTGACTGATTACACCTACTAAATAATGTATAAATGAATGTTATTCAACAACTGCAGATATTGACTGACAAAACAACAGTGGGCAAATGGAGGCAAAAGCATAAGCCTTAGCAATAAATCTCTGTAGTCCAGGCTCCGCGCATGGTACTCCCTTGTGGCCATGGCCTTTCCCTCTTGTCCTACAGCTAGGCTCCCTGTAGCTAGCTTTGGGGGGAGTTGATACATGATTCATTTGTGTGTTCATTTATTGTCACACATTTGAGTACCGACTTTGGGTCAGATTGGATGCATTTAGGAGAAAAGATTCAGCCTCAGCCCTGAAGGACCTCATGGGAGGCAGACAGGAAACAAACCCAGCTAACAAAAATAAGATAATGAAACATGTAGAGATGTAAACAAAATGTATTGAAAACCAAGGAGGAACACCTCAGTATCAGAAGTAACTCAGAACTAGGACCTGGTGTTTTTGAACTCCAGTGGAAAGAGTCTTGAGATATTCCTAAATGGCATGGAGAGAGAAAAATCCAGCAATCTTGGACTTCCCTCTTTCCTAGTCAGGATTAAATATAAATATCAAGAATGGCATACATTCAAAGTTCCCTGAGGAGCTAGAATTGAGTCCAGAATGAATCTAGCCTTCGTCATTTATCTCCCCCAACCCTCAAAATAAGCTGGTTTTTGGTTTTTGGATTTTTTGTTGTTATGTTGTTGTTTGTTTTTTTTGTTTTTTTTTTTGAGACATGGTCTTACTCTATCACTCAGGCTAGAGTACAGTGGTGCGATTTGGCTCACTGCAGCCTCAACCTCCCAGGCTCAGGTGATACTGTAGGTATGCATCACCATTCCTGGCTTTTTTTTTTTTTTTTTTTTTTTTGTAGAGATGATGTTTTGCCATGTTCCCCGGGATGGTCTCAAACTCCTGGACTCAAATGATCCTCCTGCCTTGGGCTCCCAAAGTGCTGGGATTATAGGCATGAGTCACCATGCCAAGCCAACATAAGCATTTTTTAAAAAATTATTTGGGATAAAAAGATCCAAGTAGGCCAGACAATGAAGAGTTTGTTTCTTTTTTGTTAGATGGAGAGAATGAGAATGTGGCAAATTTGGGGAGCAGATTTTTCTATAGTTGGAGAAAACCTTGTTGATGACTAAGACTTTTGGATTAAAGTTGGGTTTAACCATGTGGGTTGCTTCTATGAGTCAATACTTTTAAGGTAATTCAATACAGAGACAGTGGGTAATATCTGGAAAATGGCAAGGACAACTGTATCTCACAGTCAAACATACCCTTTTCTTTGGGGGTCAATAAACTCTAAGCCACCAATCTTCAGTGTTGTGGGAAATTCTTAGAAACCTCAGAATCATTTCACGAAGACCAGATGGCTTATGTTAGTTTCACTAAAAATCTCAGGCTTCTATTTGGCACATAAGGTCTCCTTCATCTTCAGATTTCCATCTAGAGAACTAAAGATGTCCAGTCATCAAAAGTCCATGGGTCATTGCTAAATGGCATCAAGGAGGAAATACAGGGGCTGTAGTAAACCAGGCTGGGAGTTTGGTTATAAGCACTCACTCTCTAAAAGTGATTAGCAGTAATATTATGAAGCCTAGCAAAGATTAAAAGAAAACATTGTCCCAACCAAGAACAATTAAATTAGAATCTTTGGTGGTGGGGTGCCAGGTACCAACACTTTTTCAAGCTTCTCAGGCGATTCTAATATGCAACTAGCACTAAGCATCCCAGTCCTCGGGGCTGCTAATCTCGGACAGATGTGACTCAGTAACTGAGATCCAGCATAATTTTCAAGGTGATAGTTGTACATGTTGCTCAGTGCAGAAAACATGGAATTGGGTTACTCTAAATTTGTTAGAGCAGGGTCCCCAGATGTTACCTTTTGCTAGAAGTGTGGTTGGGTTACAACAAACAAATTGCTATGGCAGAAAGTCTGAGTAGAATGCGAATGAGCACAGGATGCGATCATACCACTGGGGCTCACTAGGCCTTTCTTAGCTTCTGTTTTGAAAGTCCAAAATTGTTCTTCTCCCAGACAGGCATTTGAAAGGACTGGAAAGATTTGGATAGGAAGCCCTAGAGAGATAGACATTTGCTGAGTTGAAGCCAAGGATTGAGTCTCATGCATGTGAAAATCTAATACAGGTAAATCTCCAACATATGGCAGCACTAATTCCTGAGAAAGGTCATGAGTGAGCAGCAAAAGCATGAACAAAGCCTTCAAGCCCAAAGCTTTGATTATGCAAAATAGCTATTTGTGGCACTTAAGTACAGTGGTCACCCTAGATTTTCCAGAGTGGTTTAGATTTTGGCTCCATTATCAGTGTGCTACATCAATGTCCAGTTTTTTGAAATCCCAGTACCTGATGCCCAGTGAATATACACTCATGTTGGTTGAATTGAGCTAAAGTCCATTCCCCCCTCCAAGTTGCCTCTCATACACAGAACCAAACTCTAGCCACACAGACACCCAATGCGCTGAGGGCAGGGCACCCCAGGAATGAAGGTCATGGCCCTGTGGCAACCTCACTGGATACGCAAGGTGGAAACTGGCTTTCTGCTGGTGCATAAGCCATTCCCTGCCTTCCCTTCAGACAGCCCAGCTCTAAATCTACCTTTTCCACTACCGGAATTTCTTTTTTGGGTACTACGACTATATCTCAGAGCAAAGATCTAGGCATGGCTCTCCCATTCCTATTAATTTTAAGCATTGACATCTGCTTTGGGACCCACACACCTGGCTCTAAGCAATACTACATCCCCGCTCCACAGCTGTGGTTCCCCACATGGCCCCGCCATCCCTGTGGGATACAAAAATTACCTTGACAGAGCACTTGTTTGCATTATCCCCCTGGAAAACAGGGTGCATTATTCACCCATATATTTTGGTGAAGAAAAGCAGCTGTTTTCAGCTAACTAGTCGTTCTCAGCCTGGGCTGCACCCATGCCTATAGACCACACCCCTTCCCACAACCTTTTGTGGCAACCTCAGCTTAAGCTTTTGTCACTGTCTTGAAATCACACGACCAGTGTTTTTTTTTTTTTTTTTTTTTTTTGTATTTCTGGTAGGATAATTAGCTCATACGAGTCATCAGGGAAGGACTCATCCAGCTCCCATCTCTTTCTGTGGAGCAGCATAATGACTGTGTGCACTCATTGCAGGGAGCCTCAGGCACTCAGACCCACAGGGGACTGATGTGAAGCTCCTCATTTCAAATGCTCCACTCTGTTGCTCTATCTGAACATGAGGACCTTCTCTTGGCAGCTTAGATCCTCTATTACAGCAAAGGATTGGCTCCAACCAATGGGAGCCAGTTGCTGGTGGAAAATATGATTACCAACACAGAGGCAGCTGCTGTTGCTCTTTGTTTTTCTAACTTTCAAAAGTGTGGAACAGTAGTTAAAGCCTCCAACAATCTTACTCCTTTCTATCCCATTTCATTTCACCAAAGGTTCAAGGTAGCTGCACTCCAAGTAACGTCTTAAATGATCATATTCAAAGCATGATGTCACACAGGGATAAGAGTAGCAATTTTTTTTCGAATCAATATGTAAACCTGACTCCTTCATTCAGGGTCACAGCTCTCCAGTGTTTTGGCCTCTCATCACATGGCTCTGATGTGTGGATCTTCTGTATAGAACCTCTTGGCTGGTGAAAGTCTGAACTGAAAAGGCACCAGTATCTGTTAAGACAATCCTGTTAACCTGTTATTACCTGCCAATTACATTGTTCCTTGTTTAGAAATCCAGTTGAAAGAGGCATGCTAAGAACTCCATCAGAAGTAGCTGGTGTGGGTTTTTGTAAGTATGGGTAGAGAATCTGCCTACAGCAAGTAACACCAGTGCTGGCATGCCCAGAAAATTCCAGCTGGAGGTGGGAGTAAGTGGCACTTGGCAAAGTTGCCCTCTTGACCTAATTGTTTAATTTGGATGGAAAAATGTGTTTTGTTTGTGTATTTTTTTCAGGGAGCCATTATGGTGAGTCTTTCCAATATAATTTCCACTCAGACCTCTCTTATTCAGCTGAATTTTCTCTTGGGCTGAGGCTGACAGAGGCATGGTTGGTGGGAGAATATGTCACCCTGTGGAGCTGAACAGTCTTCAAAGCTGCCTGCTGGCCTTTCACACCCAAATTGCCTGAAACCTGGTCACGTCCCAGCCAATGTCCTCTGCCTTTTGATGCGCTCCACTGTGAGGGGAGAACTAGAAACTGTGAGGAGTGGGTAGACTTTTTCCTACTGTGCAGTGAGACGGGAATTTGGTTACATTAAAAAATACATCTGTATTCCTTTCATCATGCAGATGAAGTAAAAAGGAGTATATAAAATAAATTTATAGTTTTGCATTTAAAAGAGAGACAGACAGAGAGAGAAAGAGAGACCTTTGGCCTTTGTTATTTGTTTAACATCTGCAGTCCTGCTGGACCACTAGCTTGGTGAGGGCAGCTGGCAGGCAAGCCTGTGTGCTGTTGTAGCCAAGCCCCTAGCACAGCTCATAGTAGGGGCTCAGTAAATATTGAATTAATAATTAATCTCCATATCAAATTTCCTCTTTGTCTGCAGTCATGAAATTCATACGTGTCTTAAGTTTCAAAGCACTGAGTGAATATAGCTTGCCCTAAAGCAAACAAACAAAAATAGCATTGCTTTTAAAGATCTCGTTTAGCACCTTAGTTACCACAAGTGCTCATTAGGGCTTTCTTTTTCTCTTGAAGGTGTACATTTGGCTGAGAGTGTGTAAGTGGGTTATGTGACTAGCCAAATGCCTTCTCTCTTCTGTACTTGAAGCCCTGTTCTCTCAAGCTGAAGAGTAGATGACTACAAGGAAAATGTGACTCATAGCAAGTGTTGTTATTAAATCACCTTGAAGTGTCTTTTGTAAAAGATAACTCCCTGCATTGTAGAAATGTCTTTGACAAGAGAGGATTAGGGTGAAATTGCAATTACCTTGACATAAAGGAATGAATTAACTTTCCAACTTGCATTTTTGCAAGGCATAGATTCAAGCTGCTTGGAATATAAACATTGAACACATTCACAATAGCTTGGGGCACTTGAAAATTCTAAAGATGGGCAAGGAGCCCCAAGATGCTAGGCAACTTCAGAGGTATTTCTCACCACAGAGGGAGTGCCTGCCTGGACAGAAACCGCCAGTGCAGTTGTGCAGTGTCTGCTCATGTGTCAGCAGGGTTTAGGTGACCATCAGGACGAATGCCTCCTGGAGCTGATGCCTGCAGGGTCTGCCTGGAGGAAACAGAGAAATGCTCTTCCAAGATTTGACTTCCAAAACTACCCATTCACTCGACTCAGCAAATATTGACTGAGCACTTACTATGCGTTGGGCCGTGAGTTTAGGCAGTCTTGGCTGTCAGGGAATTGGAAAAGTCAGACGTTAAACAAATCGTGTGGGCATGAACCTCACTCAATTCATGTGTAAAAATACACACTTTTGTTTGTTTTCTTTAAGTCAAAGCTGACTCTAAGCTCTCATCCTGCCAGGGCAGCAGGAAATTCCACCTCCTAGGTTTGCACCAGAAGCCCAGGGCCTTCACGAGGATTCTGAAAACCCAGGAAGGGCCTCTGGTTTCTGGTCCATCATAGCTGCTGCCAACATCTCTATTTTATCTCAGTCTCCAGATGGGCAAGCAGGCCAAGATGTGAGGCAGCTCAGTGTGTTCTGCTGTGTCAATGTGACCTGTGGGCATATGAATCTCCACCTGAGCTGGAAAGTCCATGACAAGGCCCTGGCGTCCTCAGGTGCACGCCTTGGCCATGTCTCTGAGGAATATTCACAGCTCCCTAGGCACGCTTCTGTCGGAGACACAGGCAGGCTCTATCCAGGGAGGGGAGGGGGTGGTCTGCAGAATAGGGCCTGAGCCACCCTTGGATGATAGGGTAGTGGGTAATCTTGTCCAACTTCTAATAGGAGACTGGGCACTCATTGTCCAACTTCTTTCCACTATCATCTGTCATATTCTTAACAGCAGCCATGTCAACATATGACTTAAAATTGTTAAAAAGCCCAGCACGTTGGGAGGCCAAGATGGGAGGATCTCTTGAGGCCAGGAGTTTGAGGCTGTAGTGAGCCATGATTGTGTCACTGCATTCCAGTCTGGGTGACAGAGGAAGACACCAACTCAAAAAAAAATTGTTTAAAAGGCTGAATTTTTAGTAAATGTATTCAGGGGAAAAGTATTCCACTAACACTTGGCTACATTTCAGTCTGGTCTCTGCTAAGCTCAGCATCTGTCTACCGTCACCCACCTCGAGAATTTCTCTCCTCTCTTCCTGTCATCGAAGGAAGGGCTCTCTCCCTTTGCTTTGCCTGCAAAGGACTGGGTGTTTTACATGAAGAGCAACGTCTTCCTTCAGCTTCCACTTTCTCTCTGGAAAAATCCCTACAGCAAAGGAATACAAAGCCAGGTGCCTGGTAGAAATGAAGAAATGGAACAACAGAACAGCCATGAATGAATGGTTCAGCAGGCTGTCCCACCAGGCCCCAAATCACAAAGCACATGAGGATAATGAAAGAGGAATTGTCTGCAGCCAAGGGGCACGTGGTGGGCTGGTCTGAGGGGCCAGAGAAGGCCTCCTGGAAAACGTGATGACTAGGATAAGGTCTCAAGGATGAAAAAGAAGTTCACCAGGGAAGCAGGGTTAGGATGTTTACAGGGCCAGATCACAGAGGGAGACGGGCAGTCGGAGAGGGAGCAGGCATGGCCTGAGATCTGAGCAGAAGCCCAAAGGGCAAGAGAGGAAATATCGATGGTGACCCAGTGGTTGTTGAGTCTGTCCTTGTCCACTGGGTCCCTTACAGAAGGGCTTTCCCTCATGTGGTTTGTTTGTATGGGGCCTGTGTATTTAGGGACAGCACAGATAGAGGCAAGAAGGAATCAGAATGGAACCTACAAATGTGGAGGGGAAGGAGCCACAGCCCTAGAGACACCACATGTGCAGACCCAAGATGGAATGGAGCTCGGAGCTGGCGCTGTGGAGTGAGCTACTGACACTCTGACAGTCTCGGCATCTCTGTAAGATTAGAACAGTAATTCTCACATCCTAAGTTATTGTGAGACTTTAAATTCTGGTGCACAGTGTATATTAGGCCAGGCCTGGGCTGCTTGCCCTCAGCTCTATTCCCTCCCAATCCTTGCTCTCTCTGTGTGGCAGGAGGCCATCCCTGCAATCTCCGGTGTCAGCCAGATCTCTGGCCTGTTGAGGCCTCGGCAGGAGATTGGAGGGTGGGAGGATGAAGGAAGCCCAGCTATTTCTACCCTCTTTCTCTCCTCCTGCCTGGCTCCAATTTCCTCCTGACAGAGCTGCCATGGTCCTCATTTCCACTTAGTAGGTGACCCAGGCCCCGAGTCTTGCCTAACCCTGACATTCAATTTGTCTGTGCAGTTGAGGCGTGGTAGCAGCTTTCTGCTCTTGCTAATCTCTGGGTTGTATGCTGTCTCCTGTTTGGCTTCTCAGCCTCCCTATCACCTGTTACCTCTTCTCTGCACCAAATCCCCTCTGCTTTAAACTCTCAGCATGATTTCTGTTTTCCTGGATGAATGATAAGCATCGCAGTGAGTAGCAGTAGTTCCTCTTCCCTGTGACCACTGCTGTGAGTTGAATTGTGTCCTCCAAAAAATACTGAAGTCCTAACACCTGGTGCCTGTGAGCATGACCTTTTTGGGAATTAGATCTTTGCAGACGTAATCAAGTTAAGATAAGGTCATTAAGGTGGGCCCTAATCCAATGACGGAATCCTTAGAAGAAAAGGGAAATTTAGACACAGGAGAGCACCCATGGAAAGACAGAGACACACAGGGAGATCCCCATTTGATGACACAGACACAAGTTGTCACGATGCAGCTGCAAGCCAAGGAATGCCAAGAAACGATGGCCACCACCAGGAGCCAGGCAGAGGCAAGGAAGGATTCTCCCCTTTGGGTTTCAGAGAGCATGTCCCGGGTGGCACTGATTTCAGACTTCTTGCCTCTAAAACTATGAGACAATACATTTCTATTATTAATATTTTAAGCCACCTACCTTGTGGCATTTTGTTATGTCAGTCCTAGAAAACTGCCATGGTTTCAATGTGGGTTGCCCCCACCAAAATTCATGTTGACATTTGATTCCCCTGATGGCAGCGTTGGGAGGAGAGGCCTAGAGGGAGGCATTTGGGTCCTGGGGTAACGCTGCTCTCACCTCTCTCACTATGCAGGGAATAGTTCCTGAGAGAGCAATTGTTATAGGTGAGCCCAGCCCCTCTTGCCTGCCTCTTTGTGTGTGACCACTGGCCTTTCTGCTTTTCCACCGAAAGGTGAAGCCCATGGCTCTCGCCAGAGCTCGGCAGATGTCAGTGCCATGCTGTCGGACTTTCCTGCAAACAGAACTGTGAGCTAAATAAACCTCTTTCTTGTATAAATTACCCAGTCTCAGGAATTCTGTTATGGCAACACCAAATGGATGAAGGTAGAAACGGATGCAACAGCCGTGGCAGATTATATAGGGGAGCCTCTTACATCCAGCTCTCCCTCCCCTCCTCTCCACTACCACTTTGAGCTGCCCTAAGTACTCTGGTCACCCACATGTAATAGACATCCTCTCCCCTGCACATGATTTTGCTTTGGCGAGAGTTATCGAAGTTGATCTCAAGCTTGATAGCAGTTGCTTTGGCCTCACCTATATTCTTCTGATACAATCAATAGGAGGTTGGGATTTACCATGTTTTCAGTGTCTGTATAGGTTTTGATGTTTTAATTGCAAAACAAAACAGAACAAAAAACTGACAACCTAGAAACCAGTCAACTTGGCTTAAAGAAATGAAAAAAAGAAAAGAAAAAGAAAAAGAAAAAGGGCATAAATTCTAAGAACCCAGAGACATCTCACAAAATATAAAGGCACTAATGTAACTGTGCCTGTGGAGGGGATTAGAGCCAGAAACTGGAAGCCTTCTGTGACTCATTCTTCTCTTTTTTCTTATAGAGGACTGGATTTTTCTGCTGCTGCTCTGATTCACAGCTCCCATATTTATGTCTCGTATTTCCAGCCACATAGAGGCTGACTTGGTTCAAGTTCAAGTTCCAAATTGCCCAAAGAAGAAAATCTGATTGGATCAGCTTGAGTCAGGTGTCCACACCTTATCCAATCAATTGTGTTTATGGTGGTGGAGGGAGCACACAGGACCAGGATGGTTTCTGGGAGCCCACCCCTATGGAGAGGGAGATTTTAAAATATGAAGGGCAGAGTTATTGTAGGGTTCATTCCCCAAGAAAAAAGGTGTGTTCTGGGTTGGATGCCTTCTGGGCTGAGGCTGGGGTATGAAATGTGGCTCTAGGCCAGACCCTGGCTCTCACCTCACAGTCAGGGCCTGCAGGGACTCACGGGTGGCCTTCACCAGACCTTACCGTCTGGGTATGCAACAGAAAGAGTAATGGGAGAATTCACCCTAGTTAAACCTGCAAATCAAACCTCCCACTTCACTAAATGATGTGTGTTCCTGTTATGTAATCTGTGGGTAATAATAGCTAACATTTACTGGACACCTACAACAGGCCAGTTGCTAAGTGTTAAGAACATTTTTCTAATGCTCATAATTCCACAAGATTGATTTTGTTATTCACTGTCATCTCTGCCCCCTCATCTTCCCCATTAACACATGTCCTAATCTCAAGTCACAATGTAAAATGACTATGATCTTCAACTTTCTGCTATGTAGTTGGTTTTTAACAGGTGATGCAGGAACATGGTTCAGGTATATTGTAAGTCTCCTTCCCATCTCTGTGTTTCAACCACATCCTTCCTCTCCCTAAAGGCAACCACTGTTGCTGGTTTCTTATATATACAAGCATAAATGTGTGTATCCTTTTGTTTCTCTGGAAATGATAGATGACTTTTCACATTATTATAAAAATTGTAACACTGTATCTTCGTGGTTGTTAGCACGGAAAGCAAATCTTTGAATGGCTTCTGCTGAAATATTGTAAGGAAATGTCATTATCTACAAAACTACTGCCTTATTGATGATAACTGAGGTTACTTCCACCCTTTTGCTAATATAAGCAATGCTGCAGGAATATCTTTGTGGCTACAACTTTATGCACATGTGCCAACATATCTATAGAATAAATTCTCCAAAGTAGAATATCAGGGTAAAAGAGTGCATGTGCTAGGGCTGGGCGCGATGGCTCACACCTGTAATCCCAGCATTTTGGAAGGCCCAGGTGGGTGGATCACGAGGTCAGGAGATTGAGATCATCCTGGTTAACACGGTGAAACCCCGTCTCTACTAAAAATATAAAAAATTAGCTGGAAATGGGTGGCAGGCACCTGTAGTCCCAGCTACTCGGGAGGCTGAAGCAGGAGAATGGCGTGAACCCGGGAGGCGGAGCTTGCAGTGAGCCGAGATAGCTTCACTGTACTCCAGCCTGGGGAACAGAGCAAGACTCCATCTCAAAAAAAAAAAAAAAAAGAAAAAAGAAAAAATACATGTGCTATACATTTTTATATGAGTATTCAGTTGCTCTGCACTGAATCAATTTATAAGCCTAGCAACAATTCTAGTGAATAGCTGTTTCTACTCTCCCAATAGTGCTCCATTCAAGGATTTGATATTTGATAATTTGCAATGTAAGAAATGTAGTTTATTTGCTTTCTTTTAAATGTCATTTTAAGTGTTTTAAATCCTTTCGGAGTGTGTATGTGTCGGGGGAGTGTGTGCCACAGAGAAAGACATGTCCATCCAGGTCCTTTGCCCATTTTCCTATTGTGTTTTTGGCCTTTTTCTAAATGATTTTTGGTGATTATATATTACCATATATATTGGCATATATATTAGAGAATGAGTCCTTTCTTACGTGTATTACAAATGGTATCCCAAGTGTATTGTCATTGTCTGTCTTAATTTTCTGTGTTTCTTGTACGCAATTTTTAATTTTTGTAGAGTTGTATACATTTTATTCTTTATGGTTCCTGGGATTTTTTTTTCTCATACTTAGGTCTTTCCATTTCTAAGATTATAAAATATTTTTCTGAATTTTTCTAGTGACTTACACCCATCAGGAATTTACTTTGGTCTGATGGATAAATTTAGTAATCCTGCTTTATTTTTTTCCTAAATGGCTACCTAGTTGTCTCAACACCATTTGCTTAATTATGTGTTTTTCACCACTGATATAAAATGCCACCTCTGTCATATTTTACATTCTCATATGTTTTGGAGTCTGCTTCTGGATTTTATTTTTTAAATCAGGCCCATGATGTTTTAATTACTCTAGCTTTATGTTATACCAGCTGGTACATCCAGTCTGTCTTTCTTACTTTTCTTTTTCAGAATTTTTCTAAATATTCTCATTGCTATATATTTACCATATACGATTTAAAATCTGTTTAGTGAAAAAAAGTTCTGTCAGTGTTTTCACTGAAATCACATTTCTTAGATTTCTAGTTGTTTTATCCTTTAGGTTGCTGTTGGAAATGGGAACTGCTCTACTTTCCAAATGATTGTTGTTTTTATATTTGAGGCTGTTGATTTCTTTTTGGCACTGATTTTGTATATAGCTGACTTTTTAAGTTTTCTTACTCATTTTAATATTTTTTCCTACTCTTTTATTATTCCCCATAAATATGTGATCATATCATCTGCAAATACTGATAACTAGACCTCCTGGCAAGTTCTGAATTGGTGAATTCCTTG
This sequence comes from Pongo abelii, assembly GCF_028885655.2. Classification (NCBI taxonomy): domain Eukaryota; kingdom Metazoa; phylum Chordata; class Mammalia; order Primates; family Hominidae; genus Pongo; species Pongo abelii. Next base: position 37,846,683 of record NC_071998.2, read on the forward strand.
TCTTTCCTAATTGTGTTGGCATGTATCACTAGACTAGTGTTAAAAAGTAGTAGTGAATATGGAAGTCCTTTGTTTTGTTGCTGACTTTAATGAGCATGTTTATTATGTCTTCCCATTAAGCATGGCCCTAGTTTTTGGGATATGATATATATATATTTTGTTTCACAGAACCTCACCAATATGGCCTGCTTCCATGCTTTTGCATGTGTTAATTCCTTTCTGCTATGTGGGAAAACTGTCCTTATCCTTCATGACCTTTTCTGATGCCATTTTCTGTATGCTGTCTTCCTCATGAATCAAGCTATTAGTCATCCTCTCCTCTGTTTTCCCACAATGCCCAGCCCATACTTTCATTATATATAATACAAAATACACTGTTTTCTAGCCATCTGCCTGTCTTTTCTTAGGTTGTGAGCTCCTTTAAAGCAGGCACTGTGTTCAGAGCTTGATAAGAAGTGGACCAGTCAAGCAGCTTCCAGAAGCATTGATCTAAAAAGGGATACTAATAAATCAGTGAACTTAATCTCTGTCTACACTCTCTTGGCCCATGGCTTTTAAATACTGTCTACAAGAAAGTGATCCGAATTTATATCTCTTGCTCTGACCTGTCCACTGAGCAAGTACATCTAGCCACCAACTTGATATATACAGATTCAGACCACACCATCTCATGGATCATGTCTAAAACAGAACTCTTGATTTCCTGTGCTTCCAAATCTGTTGCTGCCTTCCCACCCCCCATTTTCCGCATCTTGGCTAATGGTCCTGGAGTTCTTCTCGACTCCACTCTTTCCCACACCTTACACCACACCACAGCAAGTCCTGTAGCTTCCACCTCCAAAACATATCTGGATTCCAACTGTTTCTCACCACCTCCACTGCACAATTGTAATCATCATTTAAGCCACCCTTATTTTTTGCTTAGATTCCTGTGATGTGTTTCAAGTATTCGTCCAATTCCCATTCTTTTTCTCATAATAATCTATTCTCTACATACTAACTGGCAGAATCTCTTAAAAGGGCAAATAAGATCATGTCACTTATTTTATTAAACCTTTTAATGGTTTTCCATTACATTTAGAATAAAATGTAATCTTATCATAGCCTGTAAAATCTGCCTCTCTTCTCTGCCCTTTCATTCCCTTATGATTTACCTGGGTGCTCCACTGCAGCCCTGCCAGCCTTCTGTCTGTTCCTCGATGCCACAAACTTATGTGGGCCTTTCCATTTGCTGTTGCCTTTGCCTGGGCTACTTTTCCCCCAGGTCTTTGCCTGGGCAGTTCTTTCTCAACAATCAGATCTCAGCTCAATTACAAATAAAAACCTAAATCAGCTCCCCTTCCCATGGTCAGAAAATGGCATATGTCTTGAGCTCTTGAATACCCAGCATTCTTATTCTTTATCACATCTTCCTATTTGATTTCCTCCTTTGAACCTATCATTATCTAAAATTAATCCATAGATTTGTTTAGTTGTTTATTATTTTTCCCCATACTCCATTAAAATTTAAACTTTACATAAACAGGCACATTATGTAGTTTGTTCTTTGAAATAGGCTCAGTAGTTGGAACAGTCTTGGTACATAGTGGGCACATAATAAATATTTGTTGAATAAATGAAATAATATGTATATAATAATGTATATGTACCAATTAACTCATTTACATGATATTATTCCTTACATGAAGGGCAAAGCAGGAATGAGTTTTTCTTTTGCTGTAGTTGATAGCACCCTGGAATGAAAAGCACCTCTTTCCAGGGTCCAAGGAACATTGCTGAGAGTTTTTGTGACAAGCTCATGCAATTTGCAGTGAACCAATGGCCACACTCTCCTGAGACCACTCAGGGGACTGTGGCCTAGCACCACCTAAGCCTTTGATGAAGGCTCCAAATCTGATCATGCTGGCTGCTTTGGGCTTGCTTCCCATAGGATTTGGCATGGCTGGCTTATTTGTAAAATCAGGTAGTCAGTCACAATTCTGAAACCACATAATGCTGGTAGAGTGTTGTTTATTGGCAATTATTGAATCATTTTATTGCCTAAACTCAAAACTCTTTAATATGTTTCCTGTCCAAGAAGTGGTCTGATTTAAAAACAAACCACAATTTAAAACAGGGAAGAAAACAAGAGCTCTAGAAACGAACATAAGTTGTTTGAACATTTTATTTCAACCAATGGAGGTAAAGCAGGTAAATTTACTGCTGCGTACAATGATTATTAAATCATTTACTTCCCACCATCACTAAATAAATATCGAACAAATAGCTAAAGAACATTCTTTTAAAGTAGTACCGAATAATTAGGCTGCTTGGGATTCTTCATCCACTGGCCTGCCCTGAGCTTGTCTCATTCGTCTTTGTTTTCCCTGTATCATCTCCCAGAATTCCTGACAAGGCCCGGTGCACAGTAGGGTTTTCTGAAATGAAGGAAGGCAGGTAAGAGTCTTGAATTTTTCCTTGGCATCCAAACAGCTGAGAGATATTTGCACTCTCAGCACAGAATTCTCTGAAGGGATCCATCCAATGTGGAAAGCATCCTCTGTTCCATATGGCCCCTCCAAGAGTTTACAGCAGGAAGAATCAGATACACAGAGCCCTGCCTTGTGTTTACATTACCCCAGACCAACAGAATAATGTGGTCCGACTTCATTACAGCCTTTATTCCAAGGTTTGAAATATTGAAAACATCTTTCTGGGTGTATTGGAAATCTTCATGTAGATGCATTTAATGTAATTAGATTCAGCTAGCCTTGCTAACTCTGGTATGTGTGATGTAATTAGTAAAGCAACTAGTTGAATGAATTTGTACGGCCTCTCGCCCCATTTGGGAGGAGGTGAGATACTGACACACTGTACAGAGACTGTGTAGCTATAAACATTGTCTAGGTTGATTGTCAAAGGAAGGCTTGTTCTAATTAAGACTGTGAAATGGCTTCTCTTCCTCTAGCAGAGATATTCTCAGTAAATATTTCCCCTGGAATGGAACCTTTCATGTTTGGGCTCCACCCAAAGTGGAATTTAACTTTCTCTAAGTCTTAACATTGTGGAGCGGAAAAGGGGTGGGACTGTGAAGTTCTTCCTTCCAATGCAGGAGGTTTAAAAAAAAAGAATTGAGCATGTAGAGTTTACAAAATGAAATAAAGATTAAGGGTTAAGTAACCCAAAACTAGAAACACCTGGCTGAGTGTTTGGCGACTATGAAGGTGGTGATGATAGTGATGACTTGATAAGTGATGCAGTTAAATAGTGCAAAGTTGTTGCCAAGAAATGGCTGCTCAGAGACAGACTGCATGTGTTAGGCAGAATAACAGCCCTCCAAAGATGTCCACATCCTAATTCCCAGGAAGCGAGTTTGTTGGGTTACATGGTAGAGGGGCATTGAAGTTGCAGGAGGAGTTCAGGTGCTAATCAGATGACTTTTGATTAGGGAAATGATTGTGGATTATGCTTTTGGATGATATGTAGATAGCAAGGAGAGGATTACCCAAAGTTAGCAATGGTAGTCATGGGAGGGGACAGACAATAGGCAGGGATGGTGGGAACAAAGATGTACTTGAAGAGAAGATTGTGGGGAAAATGGGTACGTTGCTAATGGCAATGGCTGGTCCAGTGGAAAGGCCACTGGTCAAAGGCCAGAAAGTCTGCTTTGAAGTCTTGGTTTTACCACCTCAACCTACCCCCTCTCACAGCATTAGAATTCTCATTGCAAAAGAGGGATGGTAAGACTTACTCTGCCTCCCAGGATTGTTAGGCTCAAGTGAGAAGCAAGCCTCAGTTATTTGTAAACTGTGATTTTGAATGCATAGCATGGTGTGATACCGCAAACAAGATTTAAACCTCTGAGACAAGCCAGCTGTTTTCCCTCTGCCTACAACTTCCTTGAATTCTGGCTGATATATTTGAGGGCAACTTTGGAGCCACCAGGTCTGGCTCATAGCTAGCACCACCTAACCCTCTGATGAAGACTCCAAATCTGATCTTGCTGGCTGCTTTGGGCTGGCTTCCCATAGGATTTGGCACGTCTGGCTTATTTGTAAAATCAGCAGAAAATCCACCCCAACTGGGAGACATCAATTCCCTCTAGCCAGAGCACATGGCTTCCCTGCAAAGGAGAGACTTGCTTCTTTCTCCAAAACACTTGGTGTTGGGTCTGAAGTGCCTCCTTCCTCAGTAGGAACTCAGGCAGGTAAACATCCGTGAAGCTGGACACTGGGACACAAAGGCACAGTCTTGGTCTCCAAATCTCTCTGCCGTCTGTCGTGGGGAGAATATGAATGGCTTTCTGACTAAAGCCAATGGTGGATGTGGATGATTGTAGCGCTGATGGTGAGTTATGATGTGATAGAAATGAAGCCACCTATCTCTGTAGCCTTGTCTTATAATACCTATATGCCAGCCATCCTGACCTTTCTCGTCCTCTTCTCTGGCAAGCTTGTTCCAGATCAGGGCTTTTGCACCTCTGCCTGGTGTACCTTCTGTCCAGAATGTTCTGCCTCCAGATCTCCATGTGGCTGCATCTTTCCCTGATTTGGGCCTTGGCTTGAATGTCATTTCCTCAGACACAGCATCTCTAACTACTCTGCCAATGGTACCTACTCCCATTCCTGTTACTTGCTTGCATGACTTATTTTCTTCAGGATCCTTATCACTACTGAAAGTCTTCATTCTTTATTTCTTTCCAACCAACCTTGTCCATCCTTTTCAGTGCTGCAGCCCCAGAGTCCGGGCATTATAGATCATCAATGCATGTTTGCTGAATGAGCACCTTGTGCCGCTCACCGTGTGCCAGGCACTGCATGCGGTGCTCTATAGACATTCTCAAGGGCTACTCCAGATACTTCTAGGAGAAGGAGTTTGCTCTCCTTGTTTTACAGATGCACTGACAGAGGCCCCGAAGGGCTGAGTGATCTGCCCTAGTTCCCACAACTGGTAATTAGGGGACCCTGGATTAGAACGGTGTTCCAAGTGTTTGCAACATTTAGAGTGGTAGCTCCCAACTCTGAGCATAAGGACCACACAGCTGAAGGATCCACGGCTTGCAGTCCAGGATGACCACCTGATCACAATTTTTTTAAAGTAGTGCTTCTTGAACTTTAATGTGCATTGCAAATCACCTGGAGACTTTGCTAACCTGGAGATTTGGATTCAAGGGTGCAGTTAATCTGTTGTGGGGCAGGGAGCGTGTTGTGGTGTGGGGTGGGGTGCTGAGATTGTGCATTTCTCACAAGCTCCCAGGTACTGCTGGTGGCCATGCTTTAAGAGCCAGGGCTTAGAGGTTCTTTTGATTTGAGAACTGCATCAGCTATTTGCAGAACAACGGCAGGATGAGAGGGACCTGGTAAATCTTGTAGTCAAATCAATTGCTGCAGCTGAGCAAAGAGAGCCGCGGGCCCTCCTTCCCTGGGAGAAGCGGATGTTATCCCAGCACCTTCTGCAACCTGGTCAGGGACTGAGTCCCGGAAACTCGGGTCTAGCATGTGTCTCTGAGCCTAGATTTGGTTTCCAGTTGTGTAGCACTTGGCTGAAGACCAACAAAGGGGCCGAGCCAACTATAGAAAGTCATCTCTTTAAGCAGTAAGTATTTCCTGCCGACCCCTCATTCCTGGACCCCAAGTATAGTTGTCTAACTCTAAATGCCAAATGAGAAGCTTGCTTGGAATTTAGGAGTTTCTCACAATGCCTACAATTTGCAGGAATTTTCTCATTTAGAGGATAAGTGTAAAATGTCTGCTCTGCTTATTTTAGAGGGTTGTTGTTAAAATGCTTTGAAAAGTAGAAAGCAGCATTTCCCAAATGTGGGTGGAATTGGTTTTCAGTAGGACAGAGTCCCAGCATTAGGGAATACTAATCACAGAGTGAAGAAGTTACTCTCTCTTCAAGTTTGTTTCAGCTTCTGATTAATTTATAAGAAAGTCTCACTTCAGGACTACTATATCTCAAACACTTCATTTGCATGTCCCAATCTCCCTTTTTTTAAAAGCAGAGAAAGAGGTGGCAAACAGCTGTACCTAGCTAGAATTTAATAATAATTGTTTTTTTGTGTGTACTTTTTTATGGTTACCGTCTATCTGTGACAGATGATATAGATTTTCCATTTAAGGTGATTATATAAACCTTTCCTTTAAAGATCGATATAAACAAAACATAAGATGATTTAAAACAGTAGGTAAAATTACAGGGTGAATGCAGATATGGTAGAAGTTGTGAGGGTGATATGAAGATGAGTCAGTCTAAGAAAATAACATTAAGGTCTGTAATCCCAGCACTTTGGGAGGCTGAGGTGGGAGGATCACTTGAGGTCAGGAGTCTGAAACCAGCCTAGCCAAATGGTGAAACCCTGTCTCTACTAAAAATACAAAAAATTAGCCAGGTGAAGTGGCATACACCTGTAATCCCAGCTACTTGGGAGGCTGAGGCAGGAGAATCGCTTGAACCCAGGAGGCAGAGGTTGCAATGGACCAAGATCATGCCACTGCACTCCAGCCTGGGTGACAGAGTGAGACTCCGTCTCAAAATAAAAACAAACAAAAGAAGAAAATAACATTAAGGACTGTAAAGGGGTGTAGCTGTGACATTATTCATGGGATGACACAAAGACACCCAACACGGCCCTGCCAAATCAGTGGATGTGCCACCTCCCTGGCTGTGGGCTGGTAATCCCACCAGAGGGTCCTCAGGCAGGAGATGGAGGTGGATATTAGCCCCAGGCAAGAATGTACAGCTAAATCTCAGCCACAGGTTTGCAGAAGCCTGTGGGTCTTTCTCTATTTGTGGAACCTTTTGGGAAAAAATTAAGCAAGACAGCTATATAAAGGCTCAGCATCTTACATTTGCCTGTGGTAGAGACAAATCAATTGCTTTGCTTCGGGCCTTGCCTTGCATGTTTGTTGTTGTTGTTGTTGTTGTTCACTATCATTAAAAGAACTATAGTGATTGTAAATAGAAGTTGCCAATTTCGTGGTTATTTTCTAAATCTCATTGCAACAGGCCAAAGGAGTTAAAGAATCATTCTGAATTCCAAGGCAACATGGGGTAGCTTCCAACATCACGGAGTTGTGTCAGAATCCTGGCTCAGCCAGTGCTGTGGGCTGAGTTGTGTCCCTATCCAATTCATACGTTGAAGTCTTAACCCCTAGTACCTCAGAATAATGTGACTGTGTTTGGAGATAGGGTCTTTAAAGAGGTTAGTTATTTAAACTGAAGTCATTGGGGTAGGCTCTAATCCAGAATGACAGGTATCCTTATAAAAAGGACACAGACACAGAGAAAAGACCACGTGAAGGCAGAGGGAGAAGATGGCCATCTATAAGTCAAGGAGAGAGGCCTCTGAAGAAACCAACCCTGCCCACAACTTGACCCCAGCCTTCCAGCCTCTGGGACTGTGAGAAATACATTTGTGTTGTTTAAGCTGCCCAGTCTATGGTACTTTGTTAAGGCAACCCTGGCAAACCAATTCAGCCACTTGCCATTGGGTGGTCTTGGTTAATTGCTTGACATCTTGGAGCCTCAGTGTCCTCATCTATATATTGGGATAATGCTATTGACTTCACAGAGTTATATGCTCAAATATGCTGACATATGTAAAATACTTAGCATAGTCTCTGCTAGACTCTAGATACTGAATATGGATAACTATTTTTATTTACTTAGAGATCAGTCTCCCTTCCCCTTCCATTTTGAAGAGTTTAAGACAAAAATGACAGCTATTATTGCTACCGCCTGACCTAAATCTTTTTAAGATGTTAATTGCTATTATAAAGCCTTTAACAGATATGTAGTCATCTACACTGACTCCTTTGTAACTATTAAAATGGTATTATCGGCTGGGCGCGGTGGCTCATGCCTGTAATCCCAGCACTTTGGGAGGCCGAGGTGGGCGATCATGAGGTCAGGAGATCGAGACCATCCTGACCAACATGGTGAAACCTCATCTCTACTAAAAATACAAAAATTAGCCAGGCATGGTAGCACACATCTGTAATCCCAGCTACTCAGGAGGCTGAGGCAGGAGAATCACTTGAACCTGGGAGGCGGAGATGCAGTGAGCCGAGATTGTGCCACTGCACTACAGCATGGCGACAGAGCAAGACTCCATCTCAAAAAAAAAAAAAAAAAAAAAAAAATGGAATTATCCTATTTGGTAGAATCCACTTTCTTTAATATGCATGTCTTTAAATAACTTTGTGCTAAATGGTGTTTTCCATATCCAATCCACTCTCCAGTGCGGGTATATGAAGTGGGGAGTCATTTAAGTAGTTGGATAGGGGCATGGTGTGATCATAAGACTCATTGTGGGCTGGTGGACACCGAGACTGGCAGTAGGGTTGCTGGGCAGTTACTGTCATGACCCAGGTGAGCTCATATGTGTCTCTGGGATCCCACCTGGGACTATGTCCTTGCTCTGCTGCTTATTATCCCTGAGACTTTAGGCAAGTTACTTGTTTTTTCTCTCTCTAGCTTGGTTTCCTCCTCTGTAAAATAGAAAAATGAAAATAGTACAGGGCTATCTCATTTTATATAAGAATTGTGTTCCTGGAGACCCAGCATAATTCAAACAAAATGTACATATTTAAATCAAGAGTAATTTACCTATAAGAATAAGCATATACTGGGTTTTATGTTTATTCTGATGGGTAAAGTAGGCTTTACATTATTTTTATACCTTTAACTTCGTACCTTTCTGTGTGATTGAAACTTTCCAAACTTACGCATGTGTTTTATATAAAATACCAATGAGAATTATTTGGCTGTTAAAAGTCTTTTTTTAAAAAGAAAATTATCTCTATCTCTGTATTTTTAAGCACTTTAAAACAATTTTGAAAATGTGTTTATTACAATGGACTCTTTCTAAATATCTTCTTTACCCTTCAAAAAAGATCACTCAGGCCAGATGGTCTGTTTTCCCTCTGTGCTTTATAAGCCCTTTGCAGAATCTGCTCCCGGGGCTGTGGGATGGGAGTTTAGGAAGGGGGCTTGGGGGTGAGCTGGCAGTGAGGGAGAGAGCATCCAGCAGTGAAATAGTTAACCTGCCTGCCACTGAAGTGGAGAGACCCAGCTTGAGGCAATCCTGTGTGAGGCAGCAATAAATTCAAGCCAGGTTTTCAGAGTGGAAACTGAAGTTAGCCTCTTTAATCAGATATTTCAGAGTCACCCAGCATAAAACCCAAGACTAACGAATTCGTACTTGGAACTGTTGTATAGCTATGTCATGAAATGTAGCTGAGATTCTCGGTGGACTTGGATACACCTTATGTGGTCACTGTCACTTAGGGACCATAAGGCTGAAGGTACTTCCCGAGTCTTGCCCCATCCAAACCCCCAAAGCATAAGAAGCACAGCACCCACTGAGCTGAGAGCCCACTTCCCTGTCTGCATGTTAGCTTCAGGTAAGATGCAAAGACTAGGAACACAGTGAGGTTTTGCTGCTAGGGTGTCCCTACTTGAGAAAAGCATTGCCTGTGTCTCTAATAAAAATAAAATGAACTCTTCTGGTGGCAAAGTTCAATTAAATTTCAAGATATGGCTACAGTCAGGTGGAGGAAAGACTTCTACTCTTGAAGGAGGTAATAATTGGGCAGCTAAGGGTTGGACGATCTTCAAGGCTCTGGTGCAAATGTCTCTTGCTTGATTGTTTTAGCAAACCTCCAGTTATTTGAAGTATCCCTGGCTGTATGGGCTAGGGGCTATCATCTTTTGTGGCCCTTAAACTATGCTGTCAGAACGTGGGAACTAGATTACTTCATTCTGCTCCTGGGAAAGGGAACAGACTTGTGGGATTTAAAATGAATATGTTAAATTTGTTGATTATCAAAGGGAAAAATAGAGAAAAATAAATAAACTCTTACAAGATCTTGGCTGAAGTACAGGGGCCAAAGTTTAAATCCTTGCTCTCAACCATGTTAGGATTTTGTAAAAGACCTTCAATTTTCTCTTCCAATTCACTCAGGTGGGAGGAGGAATGTACCCTTTGGAGGCCCCTGCTTCCCCTCAGGATTCTTTTTTAATGTAAATGGAAGGGTAAGAAGAGGGATAGTAACTGTACTCCTGTGATGCATGAAAAAGGGCAGCAGCCTTATGATGAATTTTTCCTTTTTTTAAAAGAAAAAAATACAGATATATCTATGTATCTTAGTAAAAAATATTTTTAAAAGTGTGATAAGATGGATATTGTCACATGCAGGTAAGAGGGTAAAGTGGTACTTTTTGGGATGTAAGTTTAGCAAAATATATCAGATACTCTAACAAGATTGAGACTCTATTCATTTTTCTTTTAGGAATTTATCCAAAGGAAATAATCCAAAAAGTTCACAATTATCAATATGCTGTCACTGCATTGTTTACAGTAGTGAAAATCTCAACCTCAATGTTGATCATATGGGAAATAATTGGTTATATTAATGTTGGTTCAGCCCCACAGTGGTATCATCCTTGGCAATTAAAAATAAATGACAACACCACCAAAGGCACAATCCATGAAAGAAATAATTGATAAGCCAGACTTCATTAAAATTAAAAACTTCTGCTCTGTGAAAGACGTAGTCAAGAGAATGAGAAGACAAGCCACAGACTGGGAGAAAATATTTGCAAAAGACAGTCTGATAAAGGACTGCTATCCAAAAGAAAAGTATAAAAAAAAACTCAACACCAAAATATGAAAATAACCTGATTAGAAAATAAGCCAAAGATCTCAACAGACACCTCACCACATAAGATATACAGATGGCAAATAAGCATATGAAAAGATGCTCCACATCATCTGTCATTAGAGAAATGCAAATTAAAACAATGAGATACCATTACATACCTATTAGAATGACCAAAACCCAGAACACTGACAACACTAAATGCTGACAAGGATGGGAATCAACAGGAGCTCTCATTGATTGCTGGTGTGGGTGCAAAATATAACAGTATGGCCATTTGGGAAGACAGTTAGCCAGTTTCTTACAAAACTAAAAATATGCTTACCATACTGCCCAGCAACTGAGCTCCTTGGTAGCTACCCAAAGGAGTTGAAAACTGTACAAAAACCTACACACAGTTGTTAATAGCAGCTTTATTCAGAATTACCAAAAACTTGGAAACAAGATATCTTTTCATAGGTGAATAGATAAATAAGCGGTGGTATGTCCATACAATGGAATATTATTCAGCGTTAAAAGGAAATGAGCTGTCAAGCCATGAAGAAACTTAAATGCATATTACTAAGTGAAAGAAGTCAGTTGTAAAGGCTACATAGTGTATGATTCCAACTCTATGACATTCTGGAAAAGGCAAAACTACGAAGATAGTAAAAAGACCAATGGTTGCCAGGGGTTAGCAAGGAGGGAGAGGTGAATAGGCAGAGTACAGAGAGGTTTTAGGGCAGTGAAAGTACTCTGAATGATACTATAATGGTGGATACCTGTCATTAATACATTTGTTCAGACCCACAGAATGTACAACACCAAGAGTGAACCCTAAGGTAAACCATGGACTTTGAGTGATTATGATGTGTCAGCGTTGGTTGACAGTTGTAACAAATGTACCACGCTGGTGGGGGATGTTGATAATGGAGGAGGTTCTGCATGTGGGGGTGCAAGGACTATGTTGGAAATCTCTGTACCTTCCTCTCAATTTTGCTGTAAACCTAAAACTACATGAAAAAAAAAGGCTTTAATTTCTTTTAAAGTCTTCATCTCTTACTATGATACCCTGAGCATTTCCCCCAATGTCTTTAAGGGAAAAGAAGCTGGAAATAAAAGGGTAAATGTGTGGTAATGACAGGTTTGTGAAATTACACACATAGAAGGAGAGAAATGCAGCAAAATCATGTCTAGGTGGTAGGGTTATGGTTAAGATAATTATTTTCTTTTACATTTTTTCCAAGGTTTTCAAGATTGAACCTATACCATTTTTTTAAATTATTATTATACTTTAAGTTTTAGAGTACATGTGCACAATGTGCAGGTTAGTTACATATGTATACATGTGCCATGCTGGTGCGCTGCACCCACTAACTCGTCATCTAGCATTAGGTATATCTCCCAATGCTATCCCTCCCCCCTCCCCCCACCCCACAACAGTCCCCAGGGTGTGATATTCCCCTTCCTGTGTCCATGTGCTCTCATTGTTCAATTCCCACCTATGAGTGAGAATATGCGGTGTTTGGTTTTTTGTTCTTGTGATAGTTTACTGAGAATGATGATTTCCAATTTCATCCATGTCCCTACAAAGGACATGAACTCATCATTTTTTATGGCTGCATAGTATTCCATGGTGTATATGTGCCATTCAATGCCATCCCCATCAAGCTACCAATGACTTTCTTCAGTGAATTGGAAAAAACTACTGTAAAGTTCATGTGGAACCAAAAAAGAGCCCACATCGCCAAGTCAATCCTAAGCCAAAAGAACAAAGCTGGAGGCATCACGCTACCTGACTTCAAACTATACTACAAGGCTACAGTAACCAAAACAGCATGGTACTGGTACCAAAACAGAGATATAGATCAATGGAACAGAACAGAGCCCTCAGAAATAATGCCGCATATCTACAACTATCTGATCTTTGACAAACCTGAGAAAAACAAGCAATGGGGAAAGGATTCCCTATTTAATAAATGGTGCTGGGAAAACTGGCTAGCCATATGTAGAAAGCTGAAACTGGATCCCTTCCTTACACCTTATACAAAAATCAATTCAAGATGGATTAAAGACTTAAACGTTAGACCTAAAACCATAAAAACCCTAGAAGAAAACCTAGGCATTACCATTCAGGACATAGGCATAGGCAAAGACTTCATGTCTAAAACACCAAAAGCAATGGCAACAAAAGCCAAAATTGACAAATGGGATCTAATTAAACTAAAGAGCTTCTGCATAGCAAAAGAAACTACCATCAGAGTGAACAGGCAGCCTACAGAATGGGAGAAAATTTTCGCAACCTACTCATCTGACAAAGGGCTAATATCCAGAATCTACAATGAACTCAAAAAAATTTACAAGAAAAAAACAACCCCATCAAAAAGTGGGCGAAGGACATGAACCTATACCATTTTTATAATAAGAAAAAAAATGTACTACCCAAACTACAATAGATGTGAAGCATTTGCCAGTCTTCAGCCTGTGAGACAAAGTGGGACTAAGAGCATGTTTACTTGCTTGGAAGGTAGGACTTTTAACCAGTGTTTCTTTCACCTGCCAAAGGCTGAGAAGCCAAGAAGATACTGGAGGTAGAGCAAAGCATGTGCCTTTGTGTTTTTGCTCTTGTTTGCTTGGGGAGCAATGTGCCTTTGTGGCCTCTTCAGGTGGGAGAAGAGGTAGAGGAAGAGCTCCTCCAGTTTTTAATCCCCTTGTCTAATCACCAGACCTTTCTTGTGGTTTTCCTGGGACTCTTTTTACTAAGTGGTTGGATTGACACTGTTTGTGTATGTATGTTGTACTTGGATTATGCCTTAATGTGTCACAATGATGACAAAAGGGATTGCAACAGCAGGCAGGCAAATGTCCCTGGTTTTAATAGAAAGCACATTCCAGCACTTTATATTATCTGTAACACATAGAGCTGCTTAGAACAAAGCATTGCCCCTAAGACATGGTCCCCAAGAGTCTTTAATAAGTTCCAGACCTCTGTGAAGGTATTAATTAAATATTTTAAACAGAATGACTTTAGCTGGCTGGGGCATTTTTATGAGGGAAGGGAGTATATTTAAAACCAGGGCTGTTTCTGTAACAGGAGCTTGTTTTGAAGGAAATGTTCTTGGGTGGGGACTCTATGGGTACCAGGCTGTCAAATCTATGGGCCAACTTGATGTCAAAAACAGACATTCTGGATGTTTCAAACAATATTTGAATTGGGTCCTTGCTGTAGAATTTGGACATAATTCTAAAGCATGATTTTAACACAAAGGGGAGAATAGGAAGAGTCTATGGTTATTCCAGGCACTGTTAGAGGTAGTTTTTCACAATAGTTCCATGAGAAGGGCTTTGACAAGGCCATTTTATAGAAAACAAACAAACAAAACCTAAGTGACTATTTTTCGAAGTCACAAAATTTGATGGAGGAGCTAATACCAAAACTCAATTAAAGTCTGTCCAATAACTAAAAGATATAATTGGATTGTTTGTAACACAAAGGATAAATGCTCAAAGGGATAGATACCCCATTTTCCAAGATGTAATTATCATACATGACATGCCTGTATCAAAACACTTCATGTACCCCATAAATGTATATATATACCTACTACGTACCCACAAAAATTTTTAAAAAGTCTGTCCATCTATCCATCCATCATCTGTGTATTTTCGTATGCATTTTTCTACCTATCCATCCTCTATATTTCAGAATACTTTACTCTTTCTCAGGAAGTACTAGAAATAAAGATAAGCTTAAAAAGCAGATCCTGGTCCAATCGATAGACATTTCCTGAATTCAAAGTCATCAGAGTTATTGAATACCATGTAGAGTCTAGAAGCACAAAGTTAGCTGATTTTTCTAGAAGGCATCATGATGTAGTGAAAAGAGCAATGCACTTGGAATAAGAGGTCCAAGTTTGGATCCTGGCTCTGCCACTTATGGATATCTGTGACATCAAGCAAGTCTCTCCCTGAGCAAGTTTCTTTGTCTCCAAAATTAGAATTGCATTTAGCATTGTGCCTAGTAGGTGACCAGAGAAGGCAAGTTAAACCTGAATTTGGTCCTAGTAGTGGGGGTAAGGAATAGGGAGAGGATTGTCCTTGAGTCCTTTGTGGATCACTCTGGGTCTTCAGGAATCAGCAGTCCAATGGGTTCACAAGGAACCTCCCCTTCCTGGCTAATGATAGCCAAAGTAACAAACTGGTATAGAGACACTCCCAAATAAGACATTGGAGCCCCCTCAAGGGAATGATCATGTTCGAATGGGCATCACAAGCATGGCAGGAAATGATTGACGCTGCTTTGGCTTCTTCCTGGATTCACTTCATTCCAGAGCCTGTCAATCCACTTCTTGGCATGCACAGCCCTTCTTGGGACCACCCTTAGTGTATTCCCACCTGCTCAAGAACTCTATCCTTCTTCATGTCCCCAAGCTCCTTTCCCACATGCTGTATTGCCTCATACATGGAACCCTTGAATCCCTAAATAAAATATGTATTCACATCTGTGAAGATCCTTTGTGACCTGGGACCCAGGGCTGTGTGCACAAAAGGGCTAATTTTTATTATTCCTTTAATGGGCCTGCCCTGCCTGCTCCTGCTCCCTCTCTATGAATCTTCAGAAGCCTCCAAGCTTTCCCATCTAGCCATTCTTGCTTATTTATCTCAAGACCTCACATTGTCCTTCTCTGCTTTATTTGGGGAATGACTTTATGGGACTGTTGTATATACATCCCGACGCCCAAACCATCTCTCAGACCCTCCATGGCCGCATGTCCTCTAGGATCCTCCCTGTTCAGCACAGGTCTGTAGATGAGCTATTAAGAACTTGGAGTCATATGAGCCTCGGTCTGCCCCAACTAGCTGAGTGGGCTCTAGTAAGGAGAAGGGCAAAGGAAATGAAGAACATAGGGGATAACTCACTACCTTTTCACCTCTCTCCTGCTGCGCACCTCTCTTGCCTCAGATCCTCATTTCTAAAATGAAGATAGTAGTTGTATCTTCCTCAGTGCTGTTTGGAAAGATTAAATGACTTAGTACATACAAAGAACTTAGTGTAGTGTTTAGCCCATAGGCTGCTGCTATTACTATTATGGCTGCTAATAGAAATCATTGGAAACATGATGATTTGAGATGGAACATTGTATATTAGGAAGAACATATCTAGTTTTAAATCTAAGCTCTCTCACTTTTGTGTGTATGAAAATTAGTCTTTCTGGACCGGATGCGGTGGCTCACGCCTGTAATCCCAGCACTTTGGGAGGCCGAGGCAGGCCGATCACCTGAGGTCAGGAGTTCAAGACCAGCCGGGCCAACATGATGAAACCCCGCCTCTACTAAAAATATAAAAATTAGCTGGGCATGGTGGCGCATGCCTGCAATCCTAGCTACTTGGGAGGCCAAGGCAGGAGAATCGCTTGAACCCGGCAGGTGGAGGTGCAGTGAGCCGAGATAGCTCCACTGCACTCCAGCCTGAGTGACAAGAGCAAAACTCCATCTCAAAAAAATAAAAAAGAAAATTAATCTTTCTGAACCTCAATTTCCTCATACTCACAATGGACATAATAATCACTTGCTCACAGATCTGTGGGAATGTAAAGTCTCTGGGACTGTGCCTGGCACTGTCTGAGCTTCATGGGTATCAGTCACCTAGTTCTGTGGCTGTCCTACCTGCTGTTGCTCCCTGTTCCACAGCACTGGGGGCTGCTGCTTCCTTATGGAGTTTGCCTCTACCAGTGCTTGGAGTGGCAGCGTGCAAGGCAAGCCAGCCGAGGAGGGTTAAAGTCAGGGAATATTGTGTACTTGAACTGACAGTGATTCACAACATGTCTGCACAGATTGCTCAGAGTCTAGGCATTTGCCATAGCTGGGGAGATGGTGAGTGGGGGTGGACCATGGGGCTGTGAGCAAAGGATGTTCCGTCCCTGGGCGTATAAACACAGCACTGTCTGTAACCTAAAAAGTTTGGTTGGGAGGGCCATCAAAGTCTGCTGTGCATTATTTGGACTGTGCTCAGCCTCCTCAAGGAAGCGCCCACGGATCCACCCGTGTTTCATCTGAGAGCTGTCACAGGCCAGAGTCAGCAGTGCTGGACTCTGCGCAGGATTCCTGGCAGCTGCCTAGGTGGGGGCTGCCATTGCCATGGGTCTGTCCCAGACTTGCCACTGTCCCTGAGGCAGGTGAGTCACTGTCCCATCTGGCCAGTGACTAATCAGAGTGAGACCCTTTCCTCATTTATAGTCCACGTGCCAAACCCTTCTTCAGGGCCAGTTTATATTCCTTCCTCCCATCCCACCTTCCCTTAGTTTCCATCCCCTTGGCCTTCAAACTGCCGCCTTGTTTCCTGTTGGCCACCTCACCCTGACCCCTGGATTCTGCTTCTTTGGTCTTCAGGTCTGGTTTTTCTCCTTCATCAGGGTTAATGTGTAAAATGGATGATGCTGATGTGGTCTTTTGGATCCCAACCTGGATTTTGAGGCCCAATCTGTGACCTTCCCTCCAGGTTTTCCTGGAGTGCAGTAGCACCTGGACAGTCTGACTGGCACATTGGTTATGAGGATGTTCTTTGGAATGGAACAGAGCTGGGTTTGAATCCTTGCTCTGCCACTTGTTGGCGGGTTTAGGCCATAATACCAAAGGACACAATTCCAAACACCATAATCCCGAATGTTGAAACCCCAAAAGATCAAAATTCCTAGTCTAAAATCCCCAAAATATAATTCTGGAAAAAATAAAAATTCTTTAAAATAAATTTATTTACATTTTAAAAGGGGGATTTATTTGAGAAGCATAAAAGAGTGACAGCATACTTCATAGACTGTTTTACAGAACAGACTAGTTAATAATAACATACATATTTTTGCAAGCATAAACAGTCAGGTATACTAACAACAGTCATGGAGGCATAATAGTTATGAACTGTATACATGAAGAAATAGGTCAGAAAGTGAAATTTATGAATGCATACCACTATGGTTGGCAATTCAGCTTTATAACTGTGGTCATCTGAAATGCCATGATGGGCAACCTCAATCTTTTGATGAGAGCAAACAAAAACCACAATGGATCACCACTGCATATGCAGTCACCCGAAGAATTGGGACTTCAAGAAATCATATCTTTCACAAATGCAGCTGTGCAAAGAGAGGTCTTTTGTACATCTGCATTGTGAAAGATAAATTCTTTACATCTTCATTTACTGAGGAAGTTTCAACATTTTTACATACATGCATAGTGCTTACACAGAAAGTCAACATTGTGAATAAGGCACTTCCTTGGTGTCAATTTTTTTTAAAAAAATGTCTAAAATGAATTAGAGCTCTCTAAAAGTCTTTGTGCAATTTATACCGCCAGTACTAGAAATGATGCAAAGATAAAACACATAGCATAGCCAATTGGTGCTATGTGTGAAGGGGCAGAAGTTGTATACAATTGAATAATTTGGCAGGGGAGATTTCTTGTGTTTTTCATTTGTTTTCACATCTATGAGTTTGGAAACACTTGCTGCACTTTTATTTGGAGAGTGGTTGTGGTCTATAAATTTTGTAAGTATATGCTGTCCATCTGAGAGTCTGGGTATTGCTTGGCTACTGCAATT
Source organism: Pongo abelii (assembly GCF_028885655.2). Taxonomy (NCBI): domain Eukaryota; kingdom Metazoa; phylum Chordata; class Mammalia; order Primates; family Hominidae; genus Pongo; species Pongo abelii. The sequence goes on from NC_071998.2 coordinate 37,864,899, forward strand.
AGGTGATTTTCTGCTTTTGCAGCACCAATAATAATTAGTTTTAAACTTTTGTCTTTCACCATTAAGTAGCCTTATACACTTAAATTAGAGGGAACAATTTCACAGATCTCTTCCATTGTGTTGTAAGGAACGCAGTAAGAAAGAACAATATCTGATTTCCCTAATACAAAATTTATATTAGTCAGGGTTCTCCAGAGAGATAGAACCAACAGGATATAGATGTAGATATATGAGAAGGGGTTTACTGGGGAATTGTCTCACGCAATTATGGAGGCTGAGAAGTTCCATGACTGACCACCTGTAAGCTGGAGACCCTGGAATGCTGGCAGTGTGGCTCTTGGCAAGTTCAAAAGCCTTAGAACCTAGAAAGCAGATGGTGTAACTCTCTGTCCAAGGTCAAAAGCCTCAGGACCCAGAGTGCCACTGGTGTAAGTCCCAGAGCTCAGAGCCTGAATTGCTGATGTCCAAAGCAGCAGAAGAAAAATTTGTCTCTGCTTCAGTGGAAGACCAGTTCACCTTCTGTATCTGTTTGTTCAGGGCCTTTGGCTGATTAGACAGTGCCTGCCAACACTGAGGGCACATCTTCCTGCCTAGTTCATTCACACTCACACACTAATCTCTGGAAACACCCTCACAGACACACCCAGAATAATGATTTACCAGGTTTCTAGGTATTCCTTAATTCTGTCAAGTTAGTACTCAATATTAAGTCCACAAATCCACTCCTTGTCCACTTGGCACCCTTAAACTATACTTAATTTCTAAACAAAGATACTAGCGAGATAATAGTTCGCCTAAGATGATGGAACTAATATGATGCAGCTGTTTATTCTGTGTACAACTGAAAATGTACTAATCTCTCCCCTAGGATTCTGCTTTCAGGATTTCAACATTTGGTATTTTAATCTTTCAGGATTGTGATTTTGGGGATTTTAGAGATTAGGGATTTTAGATGTTAGGAATTTTAGACTTCAGGGATTTTGACCTTTAGGGATTTCGACATTCTGGATTGTGGCATTTGTGACTGTATCTCTTGAGGTTGCAATACCCACTATGTATGTGTGTGTGTGTGTGTGTATACATATGCACAGATACAGATACATTTTGTGGTTTTATCTTATTTATTTATTTATTTATACCTGATCTAAAATGGGTGTGCTTACTAAATGACAATTTGAGTTTTGCCAGTATCTGAGTAGAGTGGTACAAATGTGACCTGAGGTTTGGGGAAGGAAGAGCTCAGGCTGGTAGGAACATGACCTTTGATGTTATACCAACGTCTGGTGGCCATTTGTACTGTGCTTCTGTCACCAACTTGCACTCGTGAGGTTGGGGATGGTGCCTTATTTCTCTTTTGTCTTTTGTGCCTGAAATATCATATTTGCCAGCAAATATTTATTGAATTAAACCAACTTCATTTTCCATTAGTACTGGTTTCTTTAAGGAAATCACTAAGTGATTTCTGATGTCTTTAAAAGAACTGAAGGGCCTATACTCAAGTTTTTCTCTAATACAGAGTTGTCATTTTCAACACGTTATCTTAAGAAAGCATTGAGTCAGCAGAACTGAAGAACTGGGGCTTTGAGGGAAGAGTTTGAATTATTTCTGAGACAAGCAAGAATGCCACGTTTCCTAGAATGCAGCAGCAGCTCTGCCCAGGCTGGTTAATTGAGTGGAGCAAGCTAACGAGCTTGCCTCATGGGGAGTTGGGAAGCAACAATCAGCCCCTTCGAAATAATTCCTTCCTAGGGCGGGAGGAATTCCAATATTACCATTGTCACTGTGATGAGCAGTCACGTGGAGAAATGTGGCAGGGTTGTGTTGTGCCTGATTCATTTTTGTGGCTTCTCTGCATTCGGGAAAGAGGGTCCATGGGAGACTAGGCCAGCAGGGTGCAGCCTACAGGTATGGGGTCTGTACTGCACTACAGGGTGTGCCTGTGCCTGGGGTTGCAGGCTGCTGATGTGCCATTCCAGGAGGGAAGCAGGTGCTTCAAAGTCCAGGAAACAAAACAAGAAGATGATGGTCTAAGAGAAAAGATTGCGCAGTGGAGGTCACGATGAACAAATGTACAAGCAGTGGGGGTCATTGTCAGGGTAAAGATGGGCTGGCCAGAAATGCACGGAATGGGAGTCAGGGCGTCATTCTCCATGCTCAGGGTGTCTGCCATAGCATCCTTCTTGCGTGGAGCCTGAGGACTTGGTTGGCTTACTATGTGAAGTTAAATGGACTGATCTCTGCTGAAGAAAGGACTAAGGGGGTGGGAGTGGACATTGTACTAAATAAATGTCTTCAAATATCTCTAGGAGGATGCCTTGTAGAAAAGCAAATTGGCGACAGAAAATAGAAGGATTGGGGAAGGGATGGTATTCTTGACAACCTCTGGAGTTTCATAGCGAGTGTCATAGATCATAGGAGATGAGCGAAGGATAATACTTGTGTATTTGTGCGGAAACCCCACCCAGTGAAGAGTATGTGCATACTTGAGCCAGAAGGCCAAGAAGGCTCTGCCATACCCTTTGACCAGAGTGAGGGTGGTAATAACAGTGCTTAGGAATACCTCAAGGTAGGGGAGGATCCAAATGAGCCCCTGGGCTTTTTTGGCCACAGCCAGCCAATCTTGCAATTAGGATTTGACCCCAATGACCAGTCATAGGGGTTCCCTACAATGACACCAAATCCGCTCTGCCTCCCTGAGAAATTCCTAGAGTGGAAACCTGGGTGTGAAGAGATGAGAGAAGTCAGGGACGGAATCTCTTAGGTAAGGCCCTCTTTGGGAGCCAAGCCTACCTTTCTGGGAGAAGGAACAGGGAAATGTGGGAGTGTTAGGTGTTGAGTTGTGTCCCCTTAAAAAGATATGTTGAAGTCCTAATCCCTAGTGTCTCAGAACTTGATATTATTTGGAAATAGAGTTGGTGTGGATGTAATTATTTAAGAAGAGTTTATACAAGAGTAGGACTGGTCCCTAATCCAATATGACTAATGTCCTTATAAGAAGAGTCAGGAGAGACACATAGGGGAAATGCCATGTGAAGATCAAGGCAGAGATTGATGTTATGCAGTGACAAGCCAAGGAACGCCAAAGATTGCCAGAAAACCACCAGAAGCTAGGAAGAGGCAAGGAAGAGTTCCCTTATGGGTTTCCGAGAAGGCATGGCCCTGTTGATCCCTTGATTTTGAACTTCCAGCCTCCATAACTGTGAGACAGGGCCAGGTGTAGTGGCCTATGCCTATAATCCCTTTGGGATTTGGGAGGCCAAGGCAGGAGGATTGCTTGAGCCCAGGAGTTTGAGACTAGCCTGGGCAAGGTGGGGAGACCCCATCTCTACAAAAAATAAAGGAATTGCCTGAGTGTAGTGATACATGCCTGTGGTCTCAGTGAAGTAAAAGGATCACTTGAGCCCAGGAGGTCAAGGTTGCAGTGAGCTGTTTGTGCCACTGCACTCCAACCTGAGTGACAGAACGAGACGCTATCCCAAAAACAAAACAAAACAAAAACAAAACAAAAAACAGAACCATAAGACAACAAATTTCTGTTGTTGAAGCCACCCAGTTTGTGGTACTTTGTTACAGCAGCCCTAGCACGTCAACACAGATAGCTAAGGGAGAATCAGTATGTTTGTGTTTCTGAACTATTTATTATGACTTTAAGTTCTCCAGTGAATTGGAGACTTAAGAAGGCGTATATGTGACTTACCTCATCTTTTCTCCTTACTCTTCTCTTCACCTTCTTTTTTCCCTCTCCTACATTTCTTTCTAAACAGATAAAATCTTGTACTTAAAACGAGACTATTAGTGGAATAAAGACTTCCATGAAAGTGATTGATTCTGTAATAACATTCCAGTCTGATGACTTCATTTCTGCTATTCCCATTGTATCATTCCCCAGGAAGACACCCACTATCCGGGAGACAGATGCACTGCAGTCAGTTTCCCCCTGCACAAGCAAGTCGTTTTTTGATTGGCTGGCTCCAGCATCATGTCAGTACCCTCTGCTATGTTGCGGTTGGGTGTGTAGAAACACAACACCCCAGCCTTTGCATCCAGGAGCTCAGTGCAGGCTGGCAGGACTTTATTCTGACAATTCAATGATTTGACCTAATTTTCCACCTGACACCCTTTCTAGTCTCCATATTGGCTTTTGAATTGGCCCTGCTTTTCCTTCCTGCTCCTTTCACTCCCTCCATTTTCCCCACCCAGAGCATAGCATCCTGCCTTTTTCCTCTCCAATCCCTTCCTCCACTGGGTGATTTTCCTAGGTGCATTCTGATCATGTCGCTTTGACCATGAATCATGTCAAAAATGACCCGTGGCTCTTCTCGATCCCTAGATCTGCTACAAAGTCCACATCTTTGTTACATTCAAGATCCTCCATAGTTGTCATTCAAGATCCTCTATAATATATCCCCAAATTATTTTAGTGCTCCAACGTCCAGGAAACAAAACAAGAAGGTGATGGCACTGTGGAGGCCACAATGAGCAAATGCACAAGCGGTGGGGGGGTCATCATAAGGGTGAAGATGGGCTGGCCAGAGACACATGGAGAGGGCGTCAGGGCCAGAGCCTCATTCTCCATTTATGAGGTGTCTGCCATAGCATCCTTCTTGTGTGGAGCCTGAGGGAGATGTGAGCTGTCATCTCTTGCATCCACTTTAAGCTCCAGACAAATTGGACTATGGACTGTCCCATTACATGGCCCTGATCTAACCCTCTGCCATTTCTTTGTTCATGCATCTCTGTTTGAAGTGTCATTGTGTACCTTTCTCCTTTTCATTTCAAATGCCATCTCTCTCTGCAAGCCTTTCTTGATTTCCCCAACCAGAAGCATGTTCTCCTCTTTGAATCCCTTGGCACTCTGTTTTTCTATTTCTCTCCTGGCCCTTCTCTTATGCTCTCCTGTGTTTTCCACATCCATATTGCTAGCCTTGCTTGCTCTCAGTTGCTTACGGGCAGGCGTTTTTCACTTATTTTGTTCCCCTACTTCTCATCATGACCTCCGTATGCTCCTTGGAGCTCTTCCTCTGTTCAATGTTGATATGTGTGGTTGTACATGTTGTTTATTGCACAACGACCCCTGGCCAAGAGGGTGAGTGGGGCTGAAATCCAGCCTATGCCCTGCTTGCCAGGTTGTGTACCTTTGTGCGGGGCCATAGCTCTAACTTTTAAAAAATTCTCATGAATATGCCATACGGGTCAATGCTAGGTGGTCCAGTCCTCTTGAAATCAGCTGTCCTCTACCTTATCTGTGCCTCCTGGCCACAAGGTTGCAATGGCCTCTGAGGACTCCATCCCTTGCCCAGAAGAACCCCACTTCCACTTCTGCCTCTGCCTTTCCCCACAACCCCAAAGTGTGCCTGCACTGGACTTCCAGAGCTTTCAGATTGTATTTCCATGGTAGCATGTAGGCATCTCAGGAACAGCTCTCTGTAGCATCAAAAATGATTTGTCCCTGCTCTTTCCCCTCACCCCGCAGCAAAAACCTGCAGGAGCTGCAGGTAGTGGCGTCACAACAGCTTAGGATCCAAGAGACTCATTCCAGCCGCTAAAGCGCTAAGCTTTCTCTGTGATCACACATTTTGCACCAGCCAGAGCTCACACATGCCTCTACAGACCCGCGGCCAAAGGCATGTGGATATCAGCAACTGCTTAGAGAAGCTGGCCAAGGCTGGCCTGACAAGGGGCAAGGGAGGGAGAGCCCAGATTACAGGCAGGATGAGATACATTTGAAACAACTGACAAGAAACTGTACATCAGAAATCAGAACAGCTGTGGGCTCCTCAACACGGCAGATGGGTATGCGGGGAATGCTGTGCAGCTTTAATCACATTTAACACGCCTGTCCGAGAATTGGGTCCATCTTAGTATTCAATCGGGTTTTCTACATTGTTCGTTTGACAGAGTTCGGCCTTACCCTGCTTGCTGCACTCAGTATGGCTAGAACGATATTGATTTCTGTTCCTTGTTTTCAGCAGAGAATAGCTAGTGCCACTCTGCCGAGCGGGGGAAGTGGTGGGTTTGTGTTGGGGTTGAGTGCAGGGCGAAGAGACCTGTAAGCCACTGTTCTGGCTCAGAGGGCAAGAGCTCAGCCAAGGTTGGAGCAATAGTCCTTAAGGAGTGGGCATCCCAGCCCTGATTTAGGAGCACTGTGTGATGCTACAATGTGTGTGTGGCTGTGTGTTTAAATTCTGAATTTTTGAATGCTTCTATGAATGGGAGATTCACAGAAGCGTAGGAAAAAATTCCAATTTTTCCATTCTGTGCCAACACAGTACACAGTTTCCATTTAGTATTTGCCAAGGAAAATCAACCCTACTAGTTATAAGCCCTAAGTGTGGCATCCTCATATAACAAGAGGAGGCATCTTGGAGCCCAATGGATGGGAGTTCAATTCATTTTTTCATTCATCCAGGAAATGTTCATGGAGGGCCAGCCCTGTCAAAGACACCGTGCTGCTGGAGCCACAAGACAAAAGAGCGCCTGACTCTGGGCCTGACTTTGTCTTAAGTGCTGCTTGTGTGGTTAAACATTGAATAAAAATTCCACAAAGTGGTACTGTTTTCATCTGCATTTCACAATGAGAGAACTGAGACTCAGAGAGGTTAATGACTTATCCGAAGGCAGGCAGCAAGAAACGGGAAAGAGTCAGCATTCAAAACTGCACTCCTTTAATTCCTCTTAATAACTCCACTAACCCTTGTCTTATTCCCATGGAGAAGAAGGTATGACTGTGGACAAATTGCTTTGTCTTTCTGTGTCTCAATTTCCTTGCATGTGAAGTGGAGGTGATTACAATAATTTATTGGTGAAATGAAAGAGTGCAAGAAGCAAACTCTAAAGCAGGACATAAAACTTAGCTGTTACCATGTTTCTGTGGTTATTGCTAAGAAAGAAGAGCAAGCATTTGCATGCTGTTTCAATTACTATGACTGTATCACAAACTGCCCCCTAAACTTAGTGACTTGAATTAATGATGACCTATGTTTTGCTCACAGATATACAAATTGCCCAGGGCTCTGTAGGGACAGGTTGCCTGCATCACTTAATGTCGGCTGGGGTGACTTGAAATCTAGTGGCTGGAATTATGTGAAGGCTCACTCAGAGAGTTGTCTGGTGGTTGATGCCGGCTGTCAGTTGAGACATTCTCTGATGCTGTCAGCTGGAACACCTACATATGACCTCTTCATGTGGCCTGTGCTTCCTGCCAACATGGCAGCTGAACTGTACTGAAGATGAGCATCCTAAGAGACAGCCAGAGCTAGGCAGAGAGGTAACCTAGCCTTGGAAGTTGCATTGTGTCTCTTCCATTGTATTCTTTTTTTTTTTTTTTTTTTTTTTTTTTGACAGAGTCTCACTCCTTCAGTGGCACAATCTCTGCTCACTGCAACCTCCGCCTTCCAGGTTCAAGTGATTCTTGTGCATCAGCCTTCCAAACAGGCATGTGCCACCATGCCTTGCTAATTTTTTGTATTTTTAGTAGAGATAGGGTTTCGCCATATTGGCCAGGCTGGTCTCAAACTCCTGGCCTCAAGTGATCCACCTGCCTTAGCCTCCCAAGGTGTTGGGATTACAGGCGTGAGCCACTGCACCTGGCCCTTTCCACTGTATTCTATAGTTTGGAGAAGTTACCCATTCCCTCCTCTCCCACTACTCGTCCCCCCGCCCCCAGCATGCACTCATCCTTTAGATGCAAGAGGAGGGAACAGACTTTACTTCTTGGTAGGAGGAGTGTTGATGCCACCTTATAAGAAGAACATGAGGAATGAGAGGCTTTGGAAAATACAAACTGCCATGTGAACCCTTGCATTACACCAATTCTTACCTTCCCTGGCCTTGAGGTTCCTACAGGTAGATGCAGCAAATACTGATGTACTAATGTATACTCCCCTGCCCCTGCCCAAGTGATGAGCAGATGATGGTTGCAAGTCACTAAGTACTGCTTTTCCTTGTTTCTAAAACTCCTTTCTCTCTGTATTTTCAAACTCATGAAATTTAGATGCATCTTATGGTCTGGAAATTTTAATGTCTTTTTTTTTTCTAACTCCTCCCTTCCCACTCCCAACCAAAAAACAAGAAAAGTTATCAAATTGTTTGCATACCTTGCAATCAATCTGTGTAAAAATTGAGAAAACTTTGTAATGAATGGACTTAGAGCATTTATTTCTTCATATGTGCATTTAACGGATATTTGAGTATCAGCCAATATCAGGGAGTTTGACCTGGACCAAGGGAGTGTGGTATGAACTGAGACTGAAGAATTAACCGGAAGAGGTGGAGAGGTGGTTTTGGCACTCTGTAAAGGCTTGGCGCTCTGGAGGCTTCCTTCAGATCAACGGAGGCAATGTGTTAAGTATGCATTCACCAGTGAGGTTCTTTGATGTAGGATTTCCCTCATTGCTCAACTGAAAGCTCTGTGAAGGCACGTATTTTGTCTATTTTCTCATCACCATATCCCTAGCACTAGGAATCTGACACAGAGTAGGTGTTAAAAAACTGTTCGTTGTATGAGTGAAAAGTCTATACTTGCTCCCTCTTATTTGGGTATTTTTTCTAGAGGCTACCAACCCTCTTGTTCTGTGGTTATCAGAATAGAGCTGGTTTCCTGCAACCACCTCACCTCATCCCAGGGGAGTTGATAGGCTCAGCATATGAAAGTTACCTGGGCAGGAGTGAGGAGAGATGCACCTCTGGCCATTGGGCTGCTATGACCCTCCCACAGCCTCCCATGGGTCTGTTCACCTTTGCTCTCCCCAATGAGATGAATGTTTGCCTGGTTCCCAGATTCCCTAGGTAATGGGTAGTCCTTATCAGGAGGACCAGGTCCTGCAAGAAATGTCCCATTGTCCTTTTAAACTACTGAGTCACAGAAGTTGAATAAATGTCATTTTTCTCCTAGTTAAAGCATGGTGGAAGATTTGTGCTTATTTTACAGGTTTGGTTGTCTTAAAACAATGTTTCCTGGAATGCAGCTCACTGCATCAGACTTACCCTGGCATGTTTATTTAGGAAGCAGACCTCCCGGCCTCTACTCTAGACTCACTGAATCCAAAGCCCCAGGGTAGGGTGAAGGAATCAGTATTGTTAGCAAGCATTTTAGTGTTTCTGAAGAAAATAATCTACATCTACAACCTCATAATCATAACATTCTAGTGCAATTGTTAAGGAGGATGAGTGTTGGGGTAAGAGCAGGGTTGGAATACTCAATGTGTCCTTGGACAAGTTAACTGTCCTTTCTCGGCTTCCTCTGTAGTGCATCCAAACACTTTGTTCAGGAAAGTCCTGTTTTGTGCCTGCTGCCTGGCATTATTATAAATAGCATCCCCTTCCCCAAGTGTCGTGATTTAACTAGCAACTGATGTGTGTAATCTATCCATACTCATCCATGCAAGGGGAAGGTGGCAAATGCTGCTGTTGCCTGCCAGTAGTCATTCTCTCCTTCTCCCTCAGTTCTATTCTGCTAAAATGACAGATCTCAGCCCCCCTTGCAGCATAACATAGAGCAATCTATTGGACTGTAAGCAGGAGTTCTGCTTTTCTGTAAAACCTTTTTTAAAAGAGAAACTGAGTTGTCCTTTGCCTTTTGCTCATCATCCTTCCTATTCTTCCTACCTGAACGCCAGAGACAGAGTTATATTCTTGTTAGTACAAGGAAATAAGCATAAGAACAAAAGCCATGCATGAAGGATAGCTAGACAGAAGCTTGATGGAGCCTGGATGTGACAGCTGCCACATCATCTCCCTGAGCTTCCTCATAGCCCTGGTCTGCTTTCTTCTGTACTTATTGAATATGAGAAAAATAAGCCTTCATTTGGTCAAGCCATGGTAGCTTGGATTTTCTATTATGTGCAACCCAACCTATTCCTAACTGATACAAAGATATGCACACCCACCTCTGGACAGTGTAATAAGGATAAATGAGAGCAGTGGGTGAAAAATGCATAGCTCAGTGCTGGCATAAGTTCTTCATATATGATGGTTTGCAACAGGAAACTGTTTTCTCTTCCTTCCTGGGAAGGGGACTGTGTTAGTCTGCTCAGGCTGTCATAACAAAATACCACAGTCTGGGTGTCTTAAACAACATAAATTTATTTCTCACAGTTGTGGAGGCTGGAAGTCCAAGATCAAGGTGTTGGCAGGTTTGGTTTCTCCTGAGCCTATCTCCTTGGCTTGCTGATGGCCACTTGCTTGCTGTGTCCTCAAATGGCCTTTCCTCTGTGCATGTGCTTCCTTGGTGTCTCTCTGTGTGTCCCAGTCTCCCCTTCTTATACAGACACCAGTCGTATAGAATTACGGCCCCACCCTTATGATCTTAATGTTTGAACCTTTCTTGTGATAGTTAATTTTGTATGTCAACTTGACTGGACCCAGAAATTTGGTCAAACATCCTGGGTACATTTGTGAGGTGATTTTGGATGAGATTAACATTTAAATTGGTAGGTGGAGTAAAGCAGCTTGCCCTCTCTGATATCAGTGGCCCTCATCCAATGAGTTAAAGGCCTAAGTAGAACAAAAAGCCTGTCCCTCCCTCAAGTAGAAGAGCATTCTTCCTGCTTGATGCCTTGGAGTGGAAACATCAGCTTTTTTCCTGCTTTCAGACTCATACTGAAACATCAGTTCATCCTGGTTCTAGGCCTTCAGCCTTGGACTAGAACTAAATTGCCTTCCTTGGTCTCCAGCTTGCCAATTCACTCTGCATATCAGTGTCTTGCCAACCTTCATAATCACAATTCAATTCCTTATCATAAACCTCTTTCTACATATTATATACATCATATTGGTTCTGTTTCTCTGGAGCACTCAGACTAATACAAGGCCCTATTTCCACATGGAGTCACATTGGATGTTAGGATTTCAACATGAATTTGGAGGGCAGCATGATTCAGTCTGTAACAGGGATGCTTCTACCTATTTCCTTGGGAAGAGGTTTCCTCACATGAATATGATGTGCTACCTCCTGCCCACCCTGCTAGCTCTGGCCTATTGTTTGCATCATTTTGGCCTGCTGGTAGTAAATATTAGGTAATCCTTACACTTAACATTTAAAAACTGCTAATAGAATTATATTTGGCTTGCTTGAATTGCAAAGGCATAAGAAAAAATCTGCTTCTCAAACAATATCATTGTAGCTTTTATGTCCTTAAAATTTGCTGTAAGGCATTTACGGAAGCTGAATGTCTTTAAACATGTACATGCTGTCCTCAGGAATACAATCCTTTTGTTTCTATTTGCTAGGGCCTAATCAGTGAAGGGAAATAAGATAGGAGAGGCTGAGGACTGCACCCTACTAGGCTTTTCATCTGGCTCCTCAAAATCCAGGAATGAATGGTGCTTTATTGTGCTTGGTTCTCTACTTGTGAAACTCTTCTAGTTTCACAGCTCTTGCAGGATTTCTTAAACTCTTCAAAAGAAAAATTTTATTCTCTTTAAAAAAATCTCTTCTTTTGCTATGTAGTTAGAATCCTGCTGGGCAGAGATGTTGAATCTTTAGTCATTGGCTTGACGATACCACACCAAAAAAATGTGTTTTAAGCTTATTAACATGGCTAAATGAGGGGTTGAACTATGACTTCTCAGAGATTTCTCTGCAGTTATTTAGATAATGTACCTGAGCTGGGCATGGTCGTGCATGCCTGTAGTTCCAGCTAACTCGGGAGGTTGAGGATGGAGGATTGCTTGAGCCTAGGAGTTTGAGCCTGCGGTGAGCTATGATCACACCACTGCACTCCAGCCTGGGCAACAGAGTGAGACCCCATGTCTTTAAAAAAAAAAAAAAAAAGTACCTGAAAACACATTTGAATTATATAGACAAACAAAAGCTTCATGTGAGGATCACCAGTGATTTTGACTTATAAAGGGATCAAGTCCTTGGCTGTGTATGTTACAGGTAGTTAGGCATGAGTGGGGCAGGACGGGGCTCTCCCCCACCCACTAGAAATGTCGGGTGATGGTTCGGCAATTATCGCATTGCCTCTCTAGAAATGATAATTCGGCAGCCAGGGAGAGTCAAGCCACTGATGGTCCACACCTGTTAACATTAAAAATGTTCATTGAATGTAGAACCCAGGGAAAAGCAGCTTCTTGGGCGTGCATGTTAAGAGACAAAATGGTGAAGTATGACATTCCGGGAACACACGCCACCGGAAAAAGGAAAATGCCTCAGATGGGCATGCGTATAACTCCCTAAACACGCTGCCTGCTCAATTACAGAGGGCAAGAAAAGCACTGCGCATGCGAGAATCCTACACCTTTCGTGGGAAAGAGGCGAGCGTATAAAGTTGTAGGATCAAGATTAAAGGCCCCGCCCTTTTTTTTCTCTCTTTTCTCCCTTGGACCTTCAGGTGCCCACTGGGTCTCTTGCAAGTGAATTTTCCTTTCTTTCCTGTTCTAAGGTCTTTTAAAATAGACTTCCATTCTTGCTCTGGAACTTGCTTCAGTCTCTTTTTCTGCTTTATGCCCGTCAGTTGAATTATTTCTTCTGAGGAGGCAAGGACTGAAGTTGCTACTGACCCGTATGGATATTCTGGCCATAACTCGGGGTAATTCGAGTCTCTTCTACTGCTAACATGTAGACTTGTTTGCTGCTTCTAGGTCTGGAATCTGCAGAGGCCAGACTGGAGGAGGGCAGTGATGATCAAAATCTAGAGTCCATACGAATTGCCAGCAGAGCTAACAAAATAAGATTTCCTCCCTCCAACCCCCATGCAGGGATTATTTTAGGTAGTCTGAACTGGGAATCAGGAATCGACCTATTTCCTATGCACATAAGCATTCTAATGCAAGTGATCCAGAGAGCATTTGTTGAGAAACGCCGACATCCAAATGGACAAATACACATGGCCAATAACTAGATGCTCAAAACCACTGGTATTTAAAGAAGTGTAAATTAAAATAATATGATTTTTTAGACCTATCCGATTGGGAAATAATTTTCTAAGTGGTAATATCCAGTACAGACAAAGGCACAGCAGATGGCCCTCTCTCTTGCTAAGGATAGGAAGAAGCTGTGACTTATCTGGAAGATGGGAGGGAAGGGAAGAGGAGGATTTGACCATGTGTATTAACAGTCTTAACATGTTTCTATCCCTTTGACTCAGGATAATACTTGGAGGAATTTATCATAAAGAAATAATCAGAGGTGTGTGCAAAGTTGCAATGATACAGATGCAAGGTTCATTGCAGAGTCATGTATTACAAGAAGAATAGAAATAGTTTTAAATGTCCAACATGAAAGGTATTTGGTTTAAATATTACAGTGTATTAACTGATGAAAAAGTATGTAGATGTTAGAATGATAATGTTCAAGAGTATATAAACTCGTGAGGATGTTATTATAAGTGATATTGAGTAAAAAATCAATGTATATCTATAAAATCATTTCTTTATACTTTTCTACATTTTTCAAAATTTCTGTAATGAACATGACTTTAATTTTAATAGTTAGAAAGATACCAATTCATGTTACTTCTAAAGATGGGGGTGCGGGGTTGCTGTTGGGGGTTGCTGTTGGCATCTGTCAGGCCTGAATTTGCATTTCTATCACTGAAAGAGTATGATTTGGGGCATTAATCTCTTGCATTTCAGATTCCTCAACTAGAAAATTGAATAAATGCAAACAGTGTGTAGGTTTGTCATGAAAATTAAGAGAGATAATTATGTAAAATGCACTTGACACATAATATGAATGTATAAATATTGGATTTTGTCTCCCTTTCAAATTTTTGAAATCAGAAGAAGTACTCACTCTCTAGCCAGAGATCAATAAAAAAGAATTTATTTCTTTTACACAAACCATGGAATTTCAACTTATTTCTTTTGGATCCTTTTCTGGGAAAAGGTTTCTTGGGGCCTATTAGATTCTGTTGGAAGTGCAAACTGGAATTTGTAGTTGGCACTCTAATTGGCTAATTGCAGCCTCTAGTCTTATTTGTTTTCCCCTTTGTCAGTTTTAATAGTTTGGGATATTTAAATAATCTTTCTCCTCCTATCATTTTAATAAAACAAAATTTTAGGATTCTTGTCTAGAAAGGCAATAAAGCTCAGGCTATTAAAATGTTCCATCTCCTTAAAATCCCACAGAGTCCCAGTGCAATTTATAATAGCATCAAAAATATAAAACACTAAGGAATAAATCTAATGAAAAATGTGCCAGTCTTCAACAAAGAAGATTACAAGACAATATTGAGAGAAATTTTAAAAAGACTTAAATAAATGTATGTTGTTCATGTTTTGGAAGATTTAATACTGTAGAGATATCAATTTTCCCCAGATTATCCTATATGTATGTTTGCCAAAAGCTATAAACTAGAATTTTTATAGCAGCACTATTTGTAATAGCTAAAAATTGACAACCTAAATGTCCATTATTAGTAGAATGAATGGATTTACTATGAGATATTCCCCAAATCAAATACTATACAACAATGATGCTGAGCAGTTCATTACATGCAACATTATGGATAAATCTGACCAACACTATGTGGCACAAAAGAAGACACACATAAAAGAATATATACTGTATGATTACCTTTATATAAAGTTTGAAGATATGCAAAGTTAACCTATGTGATTAGACATCAGCATCATGGTTTTTCTTGTGGGAGAGTAGTGACTGAGAAAGAGTACATGGAAGTTTCTGGGGTGCTGGTAATGCCCTGTTTTAGATCTGGGTACTGGTTACATGATTGTGTTCAGTTGTGAAAATGTATCAAGCTCTATCCTAATGATATGTGCATATTTGAATATATGTAAAAAGTATATACTTCAATAAAAAGTATAAAAAGTTTATAGTTTCCTTAAGAAGTATAAATAAGATAAAGAGTGCTGTTGTAGTTATGTTTTATTAAAAACTTCATGCTTGGGCTGGGCATGGTGGTTCGCGCCTGTATTCCCAGCACTTTCGGAGGCTGAGGCTGGAGGATCGCTTGAGCCCGGGAGTTCGAGACCAGCTTGTGCAAGATGGTGAAACCCTGTCTCAACAAAAAATACAAAAATCAGCCAGGCATGGTGTCTCATGCCTGTAGTCCCAGCTACTTGGGAGGCTGAGATTGGGGGATCCACTGAGCCCAGGAAGTTGAGGCTGCAATGAGCCAAAATAGTGCCATTGCATTCTAGCCTGGGTGACAGAGAGACCATTTGTTCCTCCAAATGCTCTAGGGAAAAATTCTATCCCTTGTCTCCTCCTGCTTCTGGTGGCTCCAGGCCTCCCTTGGGTTCTGGCTGCATGGTCTGCATCTTCACATGGCTGTCACCTCTGTATCTGTGTCTTCTATTTCTTATAAGGACACTTGCCATTAGATTTAGGGCCCAACCAGATAATCCAGGCTGATCTCATCTTGAGATCCTTCACCTAATTATGTCTTCTAAAACCCTTTTACCAATAAGGCTACATTCATAGCCTCTGGTGTTTAGGATGTGGACATGTCTTTCGGTAGCCCACAATTTGACCTAGTACAGGGGCCCAAGTTCATAAATGAAAACAAAAACAAAACCATAAACCCAAAACCTGATGTGGCTCCAGTACCAGAGATTTTTTCCTCTTTAGTAACAATGGTCACCACTGATTCTTGCACAATCATTCAGGGCAACTTCTGAGATGCTCAGCCCAAACCTCCCTTACCAGGCTGGTGCCCCCTGTGATCTAGGGCTGTATTGGCTGCTAATAGCTCATGGCACCCTCTTCTGCAGAGAATTACCTCTAGTCAGATGGAAGCTGCTTTGATCTAGAGGTTATATACCCATCTCCTCACCTCCCTCTGAAGGCCAATGACTAACAAGGGGTACAAAAAAAATGGCACCTTGCCTGAAGATAGGACCACCTCTGTAGTGTAATTTGTATTCCAGGGCTCCCTGTGGGATCACACCGGAGCCACCTGAGCCACATCTTCGTTTAACTTTCTTCCGAGCCCCATTCAGCTTTTTTGCTCCCTTTCTCCCAAGCCCCCCCCGCCAGTAAACTACTTTTTCAAGAATCCCCATCTCAGACTCTGCTTCTTAGGAACCCAAACTAAGACAATGCCTCTGCCATTGGCAATAGCCTATTTTTCCCGCCAGACCCTGCTGCTTAGAATCCTTCATTTGTTTGGCGGGGGCACTTACGTGAGAATTTTAAAGATGGGACCATTCAGTAAGCTGAATCTCGAAGTCCTGATCCTCAGTGGTTTTACTGACAAATTTTATAAATAATCAGCTTAGAAGATCTACATCATCGATAACAATGAGAGTGTGTCCCTGAGACCTGGAGACGTGCTTATGACCAGCTATGCAAACCACTGGAAGGAACACTTGTTTTAATGGTGGAGGTGAAATGATCAGTAACCCAAGGAAAAATTTTTCTAACCCTTAACATGTAATCTTATCTTCCTAATTATGCTTTACACAAGACAGTAAGAATATAGGATCCCTTGGCATTTAATTCGGTAAGTCAACTAAGCTATTAGTCCAGCAGGAGGGCTGTCCAGACCTCTTGGTTAGACATTGTTGATGGACTTGCAATATCATCAACATAGCTTTTTAAAAAATAGCCTTTATTTTTATTTTTATTTTTTGTTTATTTTTTAAGACAGAGTTTTACTCTTGTTGCTCAGGCTGGAGTGCAATGGTGTGATCTCGGCTCTCTGCATCCTCTGCCTCCCGGGTTGAAGTGATTCTCCTGCCTCAGCGTCGTGAGTAGCTGGGATTACAGGCATCCGCCACCATGCCCAGCTAATTTTTGTGTTTTTAGTAGAGATGGGGTTTCACCATGTTGGACAGGCTGGCCTCGAACTCCTGGCCTCAGGTGATCGACCTGCCTCAGCCTCCCAAAGTGCTGGGATTACAGGCATGAGCCACCATGTCTGGCCGATTTTAAATAAACAATATATGCTTATATGATTTGGCTGTGTCCCCATCCAAATCTCATCTTAAATTGTAGTTCCCATAATCCCTATGTGTCATGGGAGGGACTTAGTGGGAGGAAATCAAATCATGGGGGTGGGTTTTTTTTCATGTTGTTCTCATGATAGTGAATAAGTATCATGAGATCTGATGGTTTTATAAGCAGCTTTTCCCCATTTTGCTCTCATTCTTCTCCTTCCTGCTGCCCTATGAAGAAGGACATGTTTGCTTCCCCTTCTGCCATGATTGTAAGTGTCCTGAGGCCTCCTAATCCTTGTGGAACCATGAGTCAATTAAACCTCTTTCCTTTATAAATAACCCAGTCTTGGGTATGTCTTTATTAGCAGTATGAGAATGGACTAATACAATAAATTGGTACTAGTAGAGTGGGGTACTGTTGTAAAGATACGTGAAAATGTGAAAGTAACTTTGGAACTGGGCAGGCAAAGGTTGGAGCAGTTTAGAGGGCTCAGAAGGAGATAGGAAAATGTGAGAAAGTTTAAACTTCGTAAAGACTTGGAGGGCTCAGAAGACAGGACGATGTGGGAAAGTTTGGAACTTCCTAGAGACTTGTTGAGTGGCTTTGACCAAAATGCTGATAGTGATATGGACAATAAAGTCCAGGCTGAGGTGGTCTCAGATGGAGATGAGGAACTTGTTGGAAACTGGAGCAAAAGTGACTCTTGCTGTGCTTCAGCAAAGAGACTAGTGGCATTTTGACCCTGCCCTAGAGATCTGTGGAACTTTGAACTTGAGAGATGATTTAGGGTATCTGGTAGAAGAAATTTCTAAGAAGCAAAGCATTCAAGATGTGTCTTGGTTGCTCATAAAAGCATTCAGTTTTATTGATTCACAAAGATGTGGTTTGGAGATGGAACTTTAAAAGGGAAGCAGAGCATAAGAGTTCAAAAATTTTGCAGCCTGGTATGTGATAGAAAAGAAAAACCCATTTTCTTTTTATTTATTTATTTTTAATTTTTTTATTATACTTTAAGTTCTAGGATACATGTGCACAGTATGCAGGTTTGTTACATATGTATACATGTGCCATGTTGGTGTGCTGCACCCATTAACTCGTCATTTACATTAGGTATATCTCCTAATGCTATCCTTCCCCCTCCCCCCACCCAGTGACAGGCCCCGGTGATGTTCCCCACCCTGTGTCCAAGTGTTCTCATTGTTCAATTCCCACCTGTGAGTGAGAACATGCAGAGTTTGGTTTTCTCTCCTTGTGGTAGTTTGCTCAGAATGATGGTTTCCAGCTTCATCCATGTCCCTACAAAGGACATGAACTCATCCTTTTTGATGACTGCATAGTATTCCATGGTGTATATGTGCCATATTTTCTTAATCCAGTCTATCGTTGATGGACATTTGTGTTGGTTCCAAGTCTTTGTTATTGTGAACAGTGCCGCAATAAACATATGTGTGCATGTGTCTTTATAGCAGCATGCTTTATAATCCTTTGGGTATATACCCAGTAATGGGATGGCTGGGTCAAATGGTATTTCTAGTTCTAGATCCCTGAGGAATTGCCACACTGTCTTCCACAATGGCTGAACTAGTTTACAGTCCCACCAATAGTGTAAAAGTGTTCCTATTTCTCCACATCCTCTCCAGCACCTGTTGTTTCCTGACTTTTTAATGATCGCCATTCTAACTGGTGTGAGATGGTATCTCATTG
The DNA here is from genome assembly GCF_028885655.2 of Pongo abelii. Taxonomy (NCBI): domain Eukaryota; kingdom Metazoa; phylum Chordata; class Mammalia; order Primates; family Hominidae; genus Pongo; species Pongo abelii. The sequence goes on from NC_071998.2 coordinate 37,883,452, forward strand.
TGGTTTTGATTTGCATTTCTCTGATGGCCAGTGATGATGAGCATTTTTTCATGTGTCTTTTGGCTGCCTAAGTGTCTTCTTTTGAGAACTGTCTGTTCATATCCTTTGCCCATTTTTTGATGGGGTTGTTTGATTTTTTCTTGTAAATTTGTTTAAGTTCTTTGTGGATTCTGGATATTAGCCCTTTGTCAGATGTGTAGATTGTAAAAATTTTCTCCCATTCTGTAGGTTGCCTGTTCACTCTGATGGTAGTTTCTTTTGCTGTGCAGAAGTTCTTTAGTTTAATTAGATCCCATTTGTCAATTTTGGCTTCTGTTGCCATTGCTTTTGATGTTTTAGTCATGAGTCCTTGCCCATGCCTATGTCCTGAATGGTATTGCCTAGGTTTTCTTCTAGGGTTTTTATGGGAAAACCCCATTTTGTGAGGAGAGATTCAAGCTGGCGGCAGAAATTTGCAAAGGTAATGAGGAGCCAAATGTTAATTGCCAAGACAATGGGGAAAATGTCTTGGGCATGTCAGTGGACTTCATGGAAGCCCTTCCCATCACAAGCCAGGAGGCCTAGGAGGAAAAAATGGTTTCATGGGCCAGGTCCAAGGCCTTGCTGCTTTGTGCAGTCTTGGGATTTGGTGCCCTGTGTCCCAGCAGTGGCTAAAAGGGGCCAACATACAGCTCAGGACATTGCTTCAGAGGGTGCAAGCCCCAAACCTTGGTGGCTTACACATGGTGTTGGGCCCACAGGTATATAGAAGTCAAGCACTGAGGTTTGGGAACCTCCGCCTAGATTTCAGAGGATGTATGGAAATGCCTGGATGTCTAGGCAGAGGTGTGCTGCAGGGGCAGAGCCCTCATGGAGAACATCTGTTAGGGCAGTGTGGAAGGGAAATGTGAAGGGGGAGCCCCTACACAGAATCCCCACTAGGGCACTCCCCAGTGGAGCTGTGAGAAGAGGGACACCATCATCCAGACCCCAGAATGGTAGATCCACTGACAGCTCGCACCATGTACCTGGAAAAGCCACAGACACTCAATGCCAGCCCATGAAAGCAGCCAGGAATGGGGCTGTACCCTGCAAAGCCACAGGGGCGGAGCTGCCCAAGACCATGGGAACCCAACTCTTGCATCAGTGTGACCAAGATGTGAGACATGGAGTCAAAGGAGATCATTTTGGAGCTTTAATTTGCCTGCCCAGCTGGATTTTGGACTTGCGTGGGGCCTGTAGCCCCTTTGTTTTGGCCAATTTCTCCCATTTGGAATGGCTGCATTTACCCAAAGCCTGTATCCCCATTGTATCTAGGAAGAAATTAACTTGCTTTCTGTTTTACAGGCTATAGGCAGACGGGACTTACCTTGTCTCATATGAGACTTTGGACATTTTGAGTTAAGGCTGAAATGAGTTAAGACTTTAGGGGACTGTTGGGAAGGCATGATGGATTTTGAAATGTGAGGACATGATATTTGGGAGGGGTCAGGGGCAGAATGATATGGTTTGGCTCTGTCCTCACCCAAATCTTATCTTGAATTGTAGCTCCCATAATCCCCATGTGTCATGGGAGGGACCCGGTGGGAGGTAATTGTATCATGGGGGTGGTTTTGTTCACATGCTGTTCTCATGATAGTGAATAAGTCTCACGAGACCTGATAGTTTTATAAAGGGGAGTTCCCTTACACGTGCTCTCTTCCCTGCCACCATGTAAGATGTGCCTTTGCTCCTCCTTCACTTTCCACCATGATTGTGAGGTCTCCCCAGCCACGTCAAACTGTGAGTACATTAAACCTCTTTTTCTTTATAAATTACCCAGTCTTGGGTATTTCTTCATAGCAGTATGAAAATGGACGAATACACATGTAGAATTTTAAAGATGTTGATCACTATAGCTATATCTCAATCAATATATCCTTGGAGTAAAATGAGATTGTCTACAACTTGCCCTGGATATAGAGACATGAGGAAAAAGGCCTCATCAGAGCTGGGAGGTGAGTGGGTGTCTAAGAAGAGCAACGTATGGTACTATCTTAGGTGTGATCTTCTTGTTGGTGGCCTGAAAGCCAGACTAGCTGAGCAGAGGTGGATATTTCTAAAGCCTAAACATTTAGGAGCAGATGCCACTGTATCTATACACATTTTCACAAAAAAATAGAACCACCAGGCCTCAGGGCAAGGTAACTCTAGGAATTTGAGCAGAAGGAGTGTGTGATTTTTCTTGCAAGTGCTCTGGCATTAATGTGAGCGAGCCATTTCCTGTGTCCTTCATCGGTACCATGATTTTCAAGGCCTCTTTTCTTTTCTCTTCAGGGCTCTTCTCTCCTCACTTGTTTGCCATAACCCCTAACTGAGCTCTATGTCTATGTTTACTTTTAGCTTCAGGCCCCACTGCTGAGAACTTCTTGCTGTTGTTATGTCTTAGTTCAGATGCCAGAAGCGGAATCCTATTGGCTGTGTTCATCTCTTCCTGCTGGGTCGCATCATCATAGCTCCCTGGCCAGGCCTCAGGTATATTGCCTTGGATCAGGAGTCCACCCCTAATCCTGTCATCTAGGGTCTGACTGAGGTGGGGATTGAGGGAGAAAGTCATGCATCACAAAAGGCGGCCACTAAGGGTCACCTCTTCTGGCTAGACAGTGGCTGGGAGAGGCACAGTGACTGATGTCTAGTACTACCACCCAAGCTTCCTCACCGTGGCATGCTCATCCCACAGTGCAGAGAGGGGTCTGACAAGGGCAGAGTTTCTTCATCCCCAAGAGATCTGGGTGGATGAGGAAGCCATGGTCCACTATCCTTGGGGGACAAAGAGGGACAAAGCCTCTTCTGTCATCATTGTAAATTAGTGAAGATAGCCCAGGCACAAGGCAGCAGGCCTAGCCCTCCCAGAACTTCAGTGTTTCCTTCACATCTCTGAGCTTCTTCATAGTGTTAGACTAGAGCCTTTCCAGGGTTCCCTTTACCTGTGAACTCTCTGACTCCACAGTGTAGTATTGCAGTTGGGAGAGAGACCTGAGTTTGACAATAGTCCCTCCTCTTTTTCCCTCACACCTCAAAAGCTAATTCTCAATCCAGCAGCCAAAATTACCCAAGTAAAATATTAATTGGATCAGGACACTTTTTTGATCAAAACTCTCTAAAGAATTCTTATCTTATTTAGAATTAGAGTCAAAGTCCTTCATGTGAGCTAAAATGCCTTTCATAATCTTGGCTCCTCACCTCATCCGCCACGTAACCACATGATCTCCTCCACAATCACTCTATATAGAAGAGCAGGCCCCCAGCACTCCTGGTCCCCCTCCCCTGTTTTGGCTATATCCATAGTCCTTGAAGCCACAACAGCTGGCATCATTATCTATGTATTTGTTCATTGTCTACCTCCTACCCACCCACACACTAGAATATAAGTGTCAGGAGAGAAGGAACTTTGGCTTATTCCCTCTTATATCCTCAGTGCTCAGAACACTGTCTAGCACACATCTGTTGATTGAATGAGTGGAGACACAAATCAGTAGGTACTGGGGATGAGGGGAGAAAAAGTCATATCTTTCTCTCATCCATCACAAGGCTCATGGCTGATACCCATATTACAAAACAAAGATTAACAAGAGAAAAGCCTAACAGATTTATTTAAATTGTATCTAACATGAGAACCTTCAGAAATGAAGACCCAAAGAAATGGGTAAAACTGTCTTTTTTATACTTAGGTTTGATGGAAAATGGATAGTTGTGTAGAAATATGATTGAACAGATGGGGGTAAGGTTTAATATTAAACTGGGGAAACTTGGTGTATTAGTCCGTTTTCACACTGCTAATAAAGACATACCTGAGACTGGGCAATTTACAAAAGAAAGAGGTTTTAATTGGACTTACAGTTCCATGTGGCTGGGGAGGCCTCACAATCATGGTGGAAGGCAAGGAGGAGCAAGTCACATCTTATGTGGATGGCAGCAGGCAAAGAGAGAGCTTGTGCAGAGAAACTCTCGTTTTTAACATCACCAGATCTCATGAGACCCATTCACTATCATGAGAACAGCATGGGAAAGACTCGCCTCCATGATTCAATCATCTCCCACAGGGTTCCTCCCATAAAAGTAGGAGTAATGGGAGCTGCAAGATGAGATTTGGGTGGGGACATGGAGGCAAATCATATCACTTTGGATGCTGTTTGTTCAGATTCTTCTTGGCATCTCTGTGTCTTTGTTTCTTTGGGAATAAGGCAGGACATCTGTTGCATGAGGGTTTTATAACTTACTTTCAGGGGAAGCAGGTCAGAAAATTCTTGTATGGCTAGCTTTCACACAGAAAGGTGGGGCAGTGTCAGAGGGTGACCTTTCTGCTTATGCTGTCTTCTCAATTTCCAAGAAGCCATATTTTGGGGGCAGTGTGTCCTATGCTCCATCAGGGACAAGCATCATGGTTTTCGGCTGTCCACATCCTCTGTTGGGTGTGGTAGTGGTTAGACACATAGTCTGCCTCACATTGTGGAAGTCACTGACGATAGATCCTCTTCTTCCCAGACCCTGGCAGCCAGGATGTGGGCATGTGACCTAGGCTTGGCTTGGCCAAACGGATCCTAGCCTGGGATCAGGATCCAGTAAAGAACACACTGAGGGCTCTTAACCTTTACTTGCAGCAGTTGCAACGTGCTAAGGATATCACCGCTGGGCTCCATGGGGAATCTCCTAGTGCTGTTCCTATTGGCTTCAGCTTCCCATGCATTCTCAGTGGGCCTCTGATAATCTCCCAATAAACCTCTTTTTTTGCTGTAGGGAGCCAGAGTAGATTTCTAGAGCTGGCAACCAAAGGAACCTTGACTGGAACAAGAGATACCATTAATTTTAGGCTGCTATGCTTTTCTTCTTTTTGTTATTTTAAGTTGCCTGATCAGTCAATTGGTTTACCTTGAAGACTGGTTTGTATGTTTATATGAGAGTTATATTACAGAATATGGAGTTTTAGTTTCTCAGTTTTCCAACTTGCTTTAGAGGGGATGATGACCTTATTACAAAATCATCTCATTCAGAGAGGAATAGGGTCTTGTTTAATCTTCCAACCTTCAAGGTTTCAGGGTAGAGTCTAGAACACTACCTAGTAGTCAGCTCACATTTGTGGAGTTGGAATAAAAAATTAGGGAGCCTCAGCTAAACACACTTGTCAGGATGAACTGCCACATTAAGGGACAGGTCGAACTATGAGACTCTGAAACAGCAGTTCTCTCTGGATGATGGTAGGAATGATCACAGAAATCTCCCTCTGACATCTGTTAGAGCATCTTGATGTTTGCTATACTAGTGAGTCCCTTTTAGGCGGTCTCAAAAAGGACTTCATTTTCTAATTTTAGTGCTGGTGCTTCTCCCAAATTACTGGTTTATTCTTGAGTTTTTAACTTTCAGGCTCTACAAATTGTGCAAGTCAGCCATTCTCAAAGGTGTATAGTTGGCATTTCAGGCAGGACAATTCTTTAGGACTCTTAAGCATTGCAGGATAATTATCCTTCCTGACTCTCACCCACAAAATGTGAGAAGTAGCCCCAAGTTCTTGTGAAAAAGTGAATGCAACCTAATAGTTTAACCTTTCCCCCTCCAGATGGGCAGCATCTCAAGCTGACCATGTTTTCCTCTTTGCTTCGGCCATTAGGTAGCACAGCACCAAATCTGATTAAGTACAAATTTTTGCAATATCCTTACAAATGGATAATCTAATTTTCTTTATTTTTTTAGTTGAATTTCTTTATCCTTTTTTGCTCCTCTTTATATATTATATACATTTTGCAAACTCATTCAAACCTTTCTTTAATAACAAAATGGAGTCCAAGTAAAATAAAGTAGCAGAATATTTGGATAGTGTGTGTTGTTTGTAGATGTTTTTTAAAAAAATTCAACATCTGTGTCAGTCTCTTGCTTGAGCTTTTCTTTCCTAAGATGCTTCAGGAACAAAATTAGTTGCAGAAACACATCTGATATCATTTGTCTATTGCACCTAGCGGTGCTGTGAGTGAGAGAGGCCTTCTGTGTGCTGATAATCTCAGTCATTTGTATAGTGATTTCTCAGAGATGATCTGTTGAGTATAAGCAGAAAAAATAAAAAAGGAAATCCCATAAAAGAAAGCAGCAGCAGCATATATCTGGCAAAACCCACTAGCCCAGGAGGAGAGGATGAATAAACACACACAGGGTAACTCTTGAAACTGCAGGAGAGCATATTCTGGGTAGGATGTAACTCCCCAGACATCTGTTGGTGACATCTACAGTTCAGACATGCATCATTGAAGGGATCTGTAAATTATATGGGGGACAGTTTAATGATCTACCAAGCAGCACATCCAGCCAGCACAGACAACATCTTCGAAATAGGGCAAGGGAATTAATTTAGATGGGAGAGGAGAGAGTGCTGAGGTGGGTGAGTGGGGAAAGGGCTCTGTGCGAGCGCTTTATGGAAAGGACTCCTTGGAGACAGTAACCTTAAAGCGAGAGTAAGATAGAGTGAAGAGGATGGTGCTGCTTTGTGTATTTCAGGGAGGATTAAGCAGGAGACAGGAGGCTAGCACAACCTAGGTAACAGAGAAGAAAATGGTCCTTTTAAAAAGGAAGGAGATAAAAAAGGAAACTGGATTCCAAAGAACAAAGGCAAGTTCTTCCCTCTGTTCCCCATTTATTTAAGAAGAGTAGGCAGGAATAGTAGAATTCTAAATGCTTTCTGAAAAATATTCTAAAACATCAGCTTTCAACTTTTTATTGTATGAAAACATTTTTGTTTTTAAAATAAAGTTTATGCAAAGTTCCACTAGAATGTGAACTCCATGATGACAGGGGTTTTTGTCCCATTGTTAACTGTTATATCCCCAGAGTCTGTCACATAGCAGGCACTCAATAAATATTTGTTGAATGAATGAATGAATGAATGAATGAATAGGTATGCCATTGGGCTGGGAAAGATCATTACCTTTCTAGCAGAGACCAGAGCTCCTTAGGGAAAGCACTTTATTTTAGGGAAATACCTTGCTAAATCACCTTCAGGGAGAACGCAACCAAGAAACAGCTAAAGGCTTTTTGTAAGTAATAAACTTGAATTTGATGGTGGGGATGGGTAGCAAAGAGAGGGGAGGAAGAAGGATGGAGAGGCTGAGTAACAGGGCTTGTCATGAACAGTTATGACTAATTCTCTTAAATTACGTCCTGTGAGGTACACAGGAAACTCCTTACCATTATTCTCAATTCTACAGTAAAAAATATAGCCTAGACATCTCCTTTATGTGTGAGATAGGGAAGGGCAGTGCTATGGTTTGTTTATTCCCACCAAAATGCACGCTGAAATTTGATTCCCCAGTGTGGCAGTGTTGGGAAAGTGGAGCCTAGTGAAAGCTGTTTGGGTCATGGGGTTGGATCCCTTATGAATAGGTTGGTGCCCTTCTGATTGTTGTGAAAGAGCTCGCTCTCTGACAAGACTGGATTATTTTTTGCAGGAATGGATTAGTTCCTGCTAGAGTAAGTCATTATAAAGCCAAGATGCCCCTCCAGTCTTCCCTCTTCACACGTCTGCTTCCCCTTTGAAATTCTCCACCATGTTATGATGCAGCATGAAAGATCTTGCCAGAAGGCAGGGCCATACCACTGGACTTCCTAGCCTGCAGAACTGTCAGCTAAATAAACCTCTTTTCTCACAAATTACTCAGGCTCAGGTATTCTGTTATAGCAACACAAAACAGGCTAAGACCAGGTATCAAGAGGAAAGCAGTCAAGTCCTTTGTTTGGGTCAATGCCAAGAAGAAGATAAAAAACAAAAGGAACAAAGAAGCCATATGACTCAGATTGACAAATGTAGTAAAAACAAAGTATGAGATAGAGGTGACTACCAGAAGGTAAGCCTCTAAGAAATTGAAAAAAAATCTTGGTGAGGGTCGAGGGGAGCAGGTTGTACTTCTCCTTGGTTGTAGAATAGGAATTTGGTTTGCTCTTATCTGGATATGAAAGGACATCTGCTATCAGGGGTACCTGAAAAGCAGATGAAACAGAGCTGCTGGGAATGAAGAGAGACACCCAGAACACTGCTCCTTTCACTCATGCCCCTTCTTACTCTACCCCACCTGCCTTTGAAGCTTTTACTTGCTGAGAACAGAGAAATGAAAGGAAGCTCAGGAGAGTCATGGATGGGAGGAGGAGATGAGCTGAGGAATGAGGCACTGGGGATTTGGATTCAGACCCATGGTATAGTAGGGATATCCCTGAGATAGCCATATCCCCAGTTTCCAACATCATGGATGCATCTCCTTTTCTTACCTATACAACAGGGATAAAAACACCTGCCCTCCAGAGTGCTGGAAAGATTCATATGCATTTATATTAAGGGAGAGCCATAAAACTGTTGAGATTTTATGAGTGTCTAGACTCCTTCACGGCTAAGACTCCATCCTACACACCAACTTAGGTGGGGCATAAAAATTCATGCTTCAGGCAAAAAACAAGTAACTCCCCACCCCCAGAAATCCATTGAGGTCACTTTTAAATTGTCAAAGCAGCAAATATTGCATCCTTAACTGCCAAATTGTACCTAAAAATAATTCTTAGCAACAATAACAAAAATCCTTAGCTGCAAAAGGGGTCCATAGTGGGTTCAACTCTTGTTAGCTAGCTGTTGAAGATGATATCCCTAAATGTGGAAAACTGAATGTCCCAGAATGGTACTCCCTTAAGAGTTCTCTTTCATAGTTCCTCCACACACATACCATTTATTTTGTGCCAGAGACTGCCTGCAATGAGTCTGGGACAAATGGGAAAATATCTGAACTGAGTATATTCAAATAGGCCCTGGAAGGATGCCTGAATCCTTTACACGAGAGGCAAGCCTGAAGAAGTAGATGTCTTAGTCTGTTTTCTGTTGCTTATAACAGAATACCTAAAACTGGGCTATTTAATTTATTTGTCACAGTTATGGAGGCTGAAAAGTCCAAGACTGAGGGGCTGCATCTGGTCAGGGCCTTCTTGCTGGTGGAGACTCTGAGAGTTTTGAGGAGGTGCAAAGCATCACATGATGAGGGAGCAGAGTGTGCTAGCTCAGATCTCTCTTCCTCTTCTTATAAACCCTTCAGTGCCACTCCCATGTTAACCTGTTAATCCATTAACCCATTAATTCATTAATCCATAAATTAGTCCATTCACAAGGACAGAGCCCTCATGACTCAATCACCTCTTAAAGGCCCCATCTCCCAATACTGCCATGTTGGGAGTTAAGTTTCAACATGACTTTCGGAGGGGACATTCAAACCAAAGCAGTGGAGCATAAGGCCTGATGTAGAGGAAGAAGACCATGGGGCTATTGGCTATGAGGGAGCGCCCTCTCCTCTGCTGCTCCCTATGGTCAGCTTTCAATGCAGTGTCAACAACTCACACCTGAGCGTGACAGGGAGTGAATCCTAAGCCCTGCTTCCCACTTCAGTGTTAAACTTCTCAAGCCAATGTGGCTAAGGTAGTTCACTTACACCTCAGGCTACTCATTTCCCATTCCCTCCTTAAGGCAAAGGAGCTGAATAGCAGATAACCTGGCTGTGGGGGAGGAAGTGCATGAAACATCACGGTGGAGGAAGAAAAGTAGGGGCCAGGCAACCCAGTGGGATGGGGAGGTTAAAGGTAATTGAGAGAGGGTTGAGGGCCCTATTCTCACTTCCTGGCACCCAGTAGGAAGGGCCAATGAGAAAGCTCAAAGTCATTCACTCCTTACACGGTTGACTCATTCACCCACTCTTCTTAGGTCCGTGAACCAAGCCCTTTATAGATACTTGACACACGAAATTAAAAAAAATTGTGTTTCCTCTTGGCAACTTCATAAATGAGAGGCAAACATTCTCTAAATGGAATGTAGTCCTGCAATATGTCAAGTATAATTTGTTCATTTATTGATCACCTGCTATGTGGCAGACACAGTGCTGGGCTTGGGGAATGTGCACTCAAAAAGTGTTACCAGAGCCCATGAGAAGGAGGCGTCCAATGCCTCCTCTTAGAGTCTTCCCTGAGTGCCTATTCTAGGCTCTGTTAAAGCCTGGAACCCCTTTTTCAGAGTGTTATTCTTCTCCTGCCACGAAAGAGCCTGACAGGAAAGTGTAGCTGTGGGGTGGTGGCGGCACTGGGGGGTCCTGGCCAGACAAGCACTAGGAGACACCAGCATTCTGAGCTCACTGACCTGAAGGTGAGTTTTCAGGGGGATCCGGGCAAGCAATTGCCATATTCTTATTCTAAACTTACCAGGAGACCTGGACAAATTTGAGTTGGTGTGTGGGTTAGAGGGTGGGGATGCTGATGGTTATTGTGAAAACTAGATTTGCTATATGATGTAAAATCTTAGTGATTAAAGAAGCCATTTAATTTTATCTCCACTTAAAATATTATAGGTTAGCATTTTCCAAATTGGGTCTGAAGAACACTTGTATCTTCACAGAAATTTGTTTCAAAAGTATTCTGTTTTATGATAATTTTTGTCAGTTAAACCAAACCAGCTTTTTTTTTTTTTTTTTTTCATTTCTTAAGAGATGGTCTTGCTCTGTCATCTAGGCTGGCCTCAAACACCTGGGCTCAAGCGATGCTCCTGCCTCAGCTACCCAAGTAGCTAGGACTACAGATGTGTTCCACTATGCCTAGCTGATTATTTTAATTTAGTTTTGTGGAGATGGGGTCTCATTCTGTTGCCCAGGTGGGTCTCAAACTTCTGGCCTCAAGTGATCCTCCTGCCTCAGCCTCCCAAAGTATTGGAATTACAGGCATGAGCCACTGCACCTGGCCTCGATTCCTTTTAACTACAGTACTGCTCAGTGTCTCTGCTTTGATAAAGTGCACCGTGAATCTCCAAGGATGCAGAGATTTTCAAACTTGCTTGTGTAGAACCTAGACTCATTTTCAGAAAAATAAAGGTTGTGAAATGTAGCTCTGATATTTCAGCAAGTTTTGGGATGCCATTGTTTATAATTTTGTGTGTCCCTGAATTTTCCTGGAAGGAAACATTTATTAGGTGCTTAGCAGATGTGCCAAAAAAAAAAATTACTGAGGTCTTTGTGGAAACTTGAAAAGCAGTTATCAAAGGGCTTTTCGTGGTCTAAGAACTATAACTATGAGAAGAGCAGTTATCTGGAGAATGAGTTAGGTCTTGGGCTATAGGGAACACCCAGAGACTGGGTATTGGGGAACCTGCCCCCGATAGTCACGTAGGTGCTTTTCTATTTTCACTAAGCATCAGCCAGTTTGAGAAATAAAGGGACAGAGTACAAAAGAGAGAAATTTTAAAGCTGGGCATCCAGGGGAGACATCACATGTCAGTAGGTTCTGTGATGCCCCCCAACCCACAAAACCAGCAAATTTTTATTAGTGATTTTCAAAAGGGGAGGGAGTGTGCGAATAGGGTGTGGGTCACAGAGATCACGTGCTTCACAAGGTAATAAAATATCACAAGGTAAATGGAGGCAGGGCCAGATCACAGGACCACAGGACGGGGCAAAATTAAAATTGCTAATGAAGTTTCGGGCATGCATTGTCATTGATAACATCTTATCAGGAGACAGGGTTTGAGAGCAGACAACTGGTCTGACCAAAAATTTATTAGGCAGGAATTTCCTCATCCTAATAAGCCTGGGAGTGCTATGGGAGACTGGGGCTTATTTCATCCCTACAGATCGACCATAAAAGACGGCCACACCCAAGGGGGCCATTTTAGAGGCCCACCCTCAGGGACTCATTCTCTTTCTCAGGGATGTTCCTTGCTGAGAAAAAGAATTCAGCGATATTTCTCCCATTTGCTTTTGAAAGAAGAGAAATATGGCTCTGTTCCACCCGGCTCACCGGCGGTCAGAGTTTAAGGTTCTCTCTCTTGTTCCCTGAACATTGCTGTTATCCTGTTCTTTTTTCAAGGTGCCCAGATTTCATATTGTTCAAACACACATGCTCTACAAACAATTTGTGCAGTTAACGCAATCACCACAGGGTCCTGAGGTGACATACATCCTCCTCAGCTCATGAAAATGACAGGATTAAGAGATTAAAGTAAAGACAGGCCTAAGAAATCACAAGGGTATTGATTGGGGAAATAATAAGTGTCCATGAAATCTTCACAATTTATGTTCGAAGATTACAGTAAAGACAGGCGTAAGAAATTATAAAAGTATTAATTTGGGGATCTAATGAGTGTCCATGAAATCTTCATAATTTATGTTCTTCCGCCATGGCTTCAGCCAGTCCCTCCATTTGGGGTCCCTGACTTTCCGCAACAACTGGGCGACTATTCTTCAGCTCCCTTTTATGACAGTCAACCCAGGCCCAAGGATACCCTACCTTTACCAGGAATCCACACAGTAGACTGTGCCTGTTCACCCACTGCCGGCTGCTCTGACAGAAGCCATAGATGTCCTTTCTTTGTAATCCTCACATGATGAGGAAGGCTCCAGAAGTGCAGGCAGGCAGCCACTGATATGGATCTCCCGCGGTAGCCTGCTGCAAGAGCAGAGCCATTTAGCAGGAGGCTGCTTCTCCAGCTAGCCTGGATGTATCCTCAGGTGGTGAAAGACGCATCCTAATAGACCCAAATGTACCAGGGCTGGGAGCATGGGTGAATCCTAGATAGGCCTCTGTGCTCATTGTTGGAGTGGCTTAGGATTCTCCAACAGTCCAACAGTGACTCCTGAGCCATCTTGAACTCAGAGATTATGCATTTTAGGACTGATAGACCTCCGGAAAGCATTAACACCACCTTCTCTGTTTTACAGGCATGTTATTTTTTACAGGGATTAAGTAACTTGCCTAACTCCTTTAGGCCTCTATTTTCTATAAAACAAAAAGTTTAGGGTCAGGAAAAAGAGAAACAAATATTAAGCACCTATATTTTACCACAGGTTATTTTTCATATGATCTCAAATATCACAAGGACACTATATAATTTAGATATGATTGATTGCTCTCATCTTCCAGAGGAGGAACCCAAAACTGAGATTGTCTTTTGTCCAAATTTCCATAGTTAGTAAGTGATGGACACAGAATTGAATGCCAATTGTGTTTGATACTTCAGCTCCACCTCTTTTCATGCTACCATTCCACCAGGAAAAGATTTGTTTCAGAAGTTCTTGACTTGATGTTTTTCTTAAGGAAAATCTTTGGAGAAGGGCAAATTCAGCTGCAACACATGAAGCAGGGGCAGCTGTCCTGACCTTTGGCTTTTTGGTGGCCCTGCCCACTGTGGATGAGATGAACTGAGTTATCTGAGAAAAGGGGATTACTTTGTTCAAAGTACTTTACAAGCAGGAACTCATGTAATCCTCCTCTCAAGGGAACTGTGAAGTAGATACTTATGCTAACCTTATAGGTGTGGAAACTGAGGTGCAGAGAGGTTGTGTCAGAACTGACATTTCAACAGAGGTGTTGTTTCTTTAGTGTCCTTGCTCCTAACTGCCTTTGTTACACCTGAGCATCTCTGGACTCATACAATGCCTTGTGTTGCTTGGGATGGGGGCCCTCAGGGCTGACTACAATAGAAGTCAGACTGGCAGAAGGAAGAGGCATTGGTTCTCTCTTGTCAAGAGCTAGTTATTCCAGATACGTGGGCCAGCTCAGAGGTGCAGAGCAAGAAAGGAAACCATCCAAACTTCTGAGCAAGAGAGGAGATTGGCATCTGCCCAGCCAGACATGATGTTCACTTAAAGCCTTCATTGTGTTAGAGCCTTAATGGAGAGGGGGGGCACGATACCCAGGAGGGCACAAGGGAGAGGAGAAGCAGGTTTACTTCCTGCAACAACGGAAGTGTTCAGGGTGGGCTTTGTCCCAGTGGCACCAAGGAACATTGCAATCTTCCAAAAGGAACACATACTATAGGGTAAAATTAGTGCTAGCTACTAGCACTGGCTACTACGAAGAACACCATTCATGTAAACACGTAGGGCACGGTGATTCAGGACTGCTGTTCACATGAAGCACAGTGTGAAGGTGCCCATGGAATTTTGCTAGCTTCCTAATTTTTCACTAGAAAGCATGTGAAGAATCCTTCTCTGATGGGTGCAGTGGTTCCTGCCTGTAATCTTAACGCGTTTGAGGGGCCGAGGTGGGAGGATTGCTTGATTCCAGGAGTTTGAGACCAGCCCTGGAAACAGTAAGACCCAGTCTCTACAAAAAATTAAAAAATTAGCCATGTGTGGTGCACACCAGTGGTCCCAGTTACTCAGGAGGCTGAGGTGGGCAGATTGCTTGAACCCAGGAGGTGAAGGCTACAGTAGCCATAATCACATCACTGAAGGCCAGCCTGGGCAACAGAGTGAGATCCTGTCTCACCCCCACCCCCACCAAAAAGAAAAGGATTCTTCTCTCTCTGTCTCCTCCACCCAGGTCTTGGTTAATTTTATTGCTGACTATCCTTCCAGGTTAACCTCACAACAAACCAGTAGTGAAGAAACATAAAAGTACACATGAGCTTTGAAATGGGTTAGGTATTGGGCTACAAGAAACACCCAGTGATAGCACAGGTGCAGCCTCCATTGGATTGAGGACAATTCATGAATTTACCTATTCCATTTATCTACCCATTTATTCCACCCTGATTTATTTCTTCTCTCAGTGAACATTAACTGACATTTACCAAGTGCCACTCTGCCAAGCGTTGGGAAGAATAAAACGCCATGGTTCCTGTTCTCAAGGTTAGGGAAAAAAAGATTCAAAACCAACCCTGCAGAATAGAAAGGCACACATGGCAGTGGAAAAATGTACTAACTTCAGTGCAGACACCTAGGAGGGCGTGATGAGGGGCAGAGAGTGGGAAGAGAATGGGTGAGAACATTCCGGCAGAAGGAGTTCATTCAGGGAGCCGGGGGAAGCAGCCAGATGGCAGATTCTAAACAAATTCAGCTTGATGGTTTCCATTTCATACAGGCTGGTGCCCAAATATGAAATGAGATAATGCTCATGATAAGGTTTCATAAATGGAAAATAAGCACTTCTCCAGTTGTAGATATTAGAGGTTATTTCTGGGCTGTGCTGAGGTAAATGTGTTTCATGCAGGCAGCAGGGCTATGGTTAGCTCTGAGGTGCCAGTGGCCAGCAAAGCTGCTAGAAATCCTGAAAAAAATTCTGCCAGAGAATTCCTGAAAAAAATTACTTGTGAGCCAACAATGACCACTTTCCTTTACTGGGCACTGTGCTAGGCACTTGGTCTTCAGTCCTCATGTATAGCCTGGAATAGGTCTGATTATTCTCATGTATAAACAGAAATTATAGACAAGGAAACTTCGGCTGCTGGGAATAACTCATTTGCCAGGGTCATATAGGTAGGACATGCCAAAACCAAGATTCAAACCATGTTCGCCCAACCCCAGTGGAACCTTTCTCCTTTGGTGATGTCAGTTTTATTTGCTTATAAGTAAAACTCTGAGTAAGCTGGAAGTAAGCTTGGTCAGAGAATAATAGTATTACAGCATTATTTCTCTTTTTGGGCTGCCTTTTCCTATCTGTACAGAGAAAATGTAACACATTAGCAATGTTGTCTTTTGTTTATGGAGTTACTTAAAAAATGATTTGGTAGCCAGGCGCGGTGGCTCACACCTGTATTCCCAGAACTTTGGGAGGCCGAGGCGGGTGGATCACAAGGTCAGGAGATCGAGACCATCCTGACTAACATGGTGAAATGCTGTCTCTACTAAAAATACAAAAACTAGCCAGGAGTGGTGGCGGGCGCCTGTACTCCCAGCTACTCGGGAGGCTGAGGCAGGAGAATGGCGTGAATCTGGGAGGCAGAGCTTTCAGTGAGCCGAGATTGTGCCACTGCACTCCAATCTGAGTGACAGAGCGAGACTCAGTCTCAAAAAAAAAAAAAAAGATTTGGTGTTTTCTACAAGTTTTCAAAATGGCCAGGCTTTACTTTACCAGTAGAAGATAGTAAACTTTATAGAAAAACGAAAATACAATTATGATAGTACTGTGGTTTAAATGTATCCCCCAAAATTCACGTGTTGGAAACTTAATCCCCAATTCAGCAGTGTTGGGTGGTGAGGCCTAACAGGTGGGTCTCATTGGGTCATGAGGGTGGCGCCCTCATGAATGGATGAGTGTTGTTATTGCAGGAGTGGGTTAGTTTTGGAGAGAGTGGGCTGTTATAAAGCAAGTCTGACCCTGGCACTCTTCTTTTTACACATGCTTGCTGGCCTAGCCTCCCTTTTGCGTTTCTACCATGGGATAATGCAGCCTGAAGGCTCTCACTAGATGTCAGCCCATTGATATTGGGACTTCCCAGCCTCCACAACCATGAGCTAAATACATTTCAGTTTTTTTTTAAATTATGAAGTCTGTCAATTATTCTAAGTGAAATAACTCAGGAATGGAAAACCAGACATTGTATGTTCTCAGTCATATGTGGTTGCTAAGCTATGAGAATGCAAAGGCATAAGGATGACACTTTGGGCCGGGTGCAGTGGCTCATGCCTGTAATTCCAGCACTTTACTGCCCAGGCTGAGGTGGGCAGATCACGAGGTCAAGAGATCGAGACCATCCTGGCCAATATGGTGAAACTCCATCTCTACTAAAAATACAAAAATTAGCCGGGTGTGGTGGCGGGTGCCTGTAGTCCCAGCTACTCGAGAGGCTGAGGCAGGAGAATCGCTTGAACCCGGGAGGCGGAGGTTGCAGTGAGCTGAGATTACGCCACTGCACTCCAGCCTGGGCAACAGAGTGAGACCCTGTCTTCTAAAAAGAAAAAAAGAATGATACATTGGACTTTCGGGACTCAGAGGAAAGGGTGAGGCGTGATGAGGAATAAAGGACTACACATTGGGTACAGTGTACACTCTTCGGATGATAGGTGCACCAGAAGCTCAGCAATTACCACTAAAGAACTTATTCATGTAACCAAACACCACCTGTTCTCCACAAACCTATTAAAATAATAAAAGTAAAAAAATAAAAGCAATGGAGATGGAAAAGAAATTATGAAGTCTATGGTATTCTGTTATAGCAGAACAAAATGAACTAAGACAGTATTTTAATCCTGACCTATGTCATATGGATTTCTACAGAATGAAATTGAAAATTGATATCTAATTGTATTTAGCTACCCAGAAGCCAAGATCCCTAGTGTTACAAAAGGTTCCCTACACCTCACCTTAAAAAGTTATTATTCCCCATTAACTTTCTTAATTAGTAGTTTTCTTTTGGATGACTGGCTTCTTAGTCCACTGTTGCTGCTGTATCAGAATACCTGAGACTGGGTAATTCATAATAAACAGAAATTTATTGGCTCCAAGTTCTAGAGTCTTTGAAGTCCAAGATTGAGATGCCAGTATTTGGCAATGGATTTCTTGCTGCATTATTCCATAGCAGGAAGTAGAAGGGCAAGAGAGGACAAGAAGGGCCAAACCAGCCCTTTTAAAATGGCACTAAGCCCACTGATGAAGTTGGAGCCCTCATGGTCTAATTGCCTCTTAAAGGTCTCACCTTTTATTTATTTATTTGTTTGTTTATTTGTTTGTTTTTTGAGACAGGGTCTCACTCTGTCACACAGGCTGGAGTGCAGTGGCACAGTCATGGCTCACTGCAGCCTCAACCTCTGAGGCTCAGGTGAACTCCAACCTCAGCCTCCTGGGTAGCTGGGACTATGGATATATGCCACCCAGCTAATTTTCATATTTTTGGTAGAAATGGGGCTTTGTCATGTTGCCCAGGCTAGTCTCGAACTCCTGGGCTCAAGGAATCCTCCCACCTCGGTCTCCCAAAGTCCTAGGGTTATAGGCATGAGCCACTGTGCCCTGCTAGGTCTTACCTCTTAATACTGTTACAATGGCAATTAAATTTTAACATGAGTTTTGGAGGGGTCAAACATTCAAATCATAGCTATTGGGGACTGTTTGGATCTGAAGTCTCTCTCCAGAGGCTTGAGATGATTAAGACTTGAGATGATTACTGGGGACTATTTGGATCTCAAGTCTCTCTCCAGAGACTTGAGATGATTAAGTTTCAGTTGATGTCTCTGACTCTGTCCCAAACAGTAGGCATATAACTCATTCATTCTTTGAGGAACTTCCAAGGGGTTTTCTTCAACCACTGCTCATCTCCTATCTTGGCTGGGCAGGGTAGGATGAGTGTGATAAATATATTAAAAACAAACTAATTTTTTTTGGTTAATAAAATTTAATCCTCCCACATAGCAGTATGATTAAAAAGAATTTTCTCTAGGGCTGGGGTGATGTGATTTTATCAAAATAGTTATATCTGTGTGCATTAATTTTCTATTGCTGATGCAACAAATGACCACAAATTGTGTGGCTTAAAATAACATAATCTTTTAATCTTACAATTCTGGAAGTCAGAAATCTAAAATGAGTCTCACTGGGCTAAAATCAAGGTATCAGCAGGGCTTCAATTTTTCCTGGAGGCTTTAGGGGAGAATCTGGTTTCTTGTCTTTTCCAGTTCTTGGAAACAATTCACGTTCCTTGGCTTATGGTTCCTTCCTCCATCTTGGAAGCCAGCAATGTTGCATCTCTCTTAACATTCTTCCAAGGTTTCATTTCCCTCTGACTCTCTCCTTCTGTCTCCCTCTTCCATGTTTAATAGTCCCTTTAACCAACCAGATAATCCAGCATAATCTCCCCTTCTCAGAGCCTTTAACTTAATGTTTTAGTTAGGGCTTTCCAGAGAGACACAATCTGTAGCATGGATGGATGGATGGATGGATGGGTGAATGGATGGATGGATGGATAGACATTAGATAGATAGATATAGATAGATAGATAGATAGAAAGAAAGAAAGATAGATAGATAGATAGATAGATAGATAGATAGATAGATAAATGAGAGGAGATTTATTAGGGAAATTGGCTTACAAGATAATGGAGGCTGAGAAGACCCGTGACAGACCATCTGCAAGCTGGCAAACCAGAAAAGCCAATAGTGTGGCTTCATGGTGAAATTATTAGTCAGAGGCCAAAGGCTGAAAGGCCCATGGGCTGCTGGTGTGAGTCCCAGAGCCCAAAGGTCAGAGAATTTAGAGTGCTGACATCTGAGGACAGGAGAAGAGTGTCCTGGTTCCAGAAGAGACAGCAGGAATTTGCCCTTCTTATAAGCATTTTGTTCCATCCAGACCCCCAGTTGTTGGATGGCACCCATCCACATTGAGGGCGGATCTTCCTCACTCAGTCCACTGACCCACATGCCAGTCTCCTCTGAAAACACCTCAAAGATAAACCTGGGGCAGCCCAATCATTCTAATCAAATGCCAAACCACCTGTGTTTCTCTTTCAACAGAGGAGGGATAGGCTCAGTGCTTACTGAAGCATTGAGAATAATTAATGCTTTACCAGCTATCTGGGTATCCCTTAATCTGGTCAAGTTAACAGCCAAAATTGATAATCACACATATTAATTTAATCATATTGGCAAAATCTCTTTTCCCATGTGATGTAACATAGCACCGTTCTGGGTGTTAGGACTTGGACATCTTTGGGAGTCATTATTCTCCCTACCACATGGGGTGTGTGTAGGGGGTTGGGAGGGGAGTTTAGGGAGAGGAAATCTATAATGCAAAAAGGTTTTAAGGTAAGGACACTATTGATTTATTCTCAGCACTCGCCTTGCTCTTCCTAGTTAGGTCTTAAGGATATTTTTAGATAGCCCCCTTTTCTTAGCTATTTACACACAGACTCCATGAGCTAAGGGACCATGCCAGTGTCATGGAAAACACTGTTTCTGTATGGTGATGTCAAGCCAATGAGCCCACTCATTTTAGAAAAACCAGAGGCTCAGGGGATGGGAACCATTATTTATTGAGGGTTTGCTATGTGCCAGGTCATTTCCATATATTATTTTATTTAGTTGTCATAACAAACTGATAAATTGGGTACTTTTGCTCTCATTTTACAGATGAGGAAGAAAGAAATTTAGAGATGTTAAGGAAACTGGCCTAGTAAATGAAAGTCAGTAACAGGCAGATCTGAGATTCAAACTCTACTCAGTCTGGTTTAAAATCACCTCTCTTTCTGTACTTATAAACACGCTTCTTTCCAGAGGCCCAGTGACACGCCACTAGTTTAAGGCAAGAGCTTAATCCTAACACCAGTCCTAACACCAGTGCCTTTTCCTTTCTGCAGTACTAATGCATCTGGTATGATCAGAAGGATTGGGACCACAGATGTAGAATTAAGTCAACTATAGAAAAAGAAAGTGCACCAGGCCTTTCAATTTGACTGAAAACTATAAAGAGGTAGATTTTAACTCAGGACCTTGACGTTTCTAGAGATTGAGTGTTTCTCCTGTTTTTTGGAGTGTATTTGTTCCTAAATCTCTGAGCCTTAAAAATATTTTTAATCTTATGATGTATTTATCACTAATTGCAATTGGGATCAAACCAGTCTGGCTGTGTATACTGCTGAACAAGGGACTTTGGAAAATTTCTAGGCATTGGGTATAAGCTGAAATAGTAGACCTCAGAAGACCCACAACCAATTTAAAAACAGATTGATAGTGCCTCTCATTTACACGAGCTGAAAGTGCTGAAGTCTCTGATTCTCTGAAATGATTAAGCTTTCAGTAACCAAAGGCAAATACAAGATCCTTTTAATTGTGCAAAGAGAATAATACTGGCTCTGCATGCTCATTCACTTTAGGCAAGTGTGTTTGTGTGTTTGTGTGTGTGTGTGTGTGTGTGTATACATGCTGGAGTTTTATTATTTTTTTTTCTTTTTGGTTTCCTTTCTTTCTACCCTTGGGGACTATTTCATGCTCAATAGGCATGGCAGGAGCAAATAAAAAGAGTAAAAAGAACTACAAGTTTGCTTGCAATTCATTACCTCCAGAGGTTGCTTCTACTGTCTAGGTATGGTAGGTGAATCATCTCTAGGGTATCAGAAAGCCCTCACTGAATGCACGGCTCTAGAAAATCTGATCCCAACCTCTCCCCTGAACCTAAGAACTGCACGGTTGGATTAGGAATCCCACAGCATTTATAATGCTTGATGGCAGAGCATGTAAGGATTAGAAAGGTGAAGAAAAGAACCCTTGGGACAGTTACCCAAGAGGTAGCAGTAGGGCAGGAAACACAACATAGAAAGTGCAAGCCCCAGTTGGTAACTGAGAGAGGAAAAAAAAAATTGTGAAGTGCAGGCCCAGACACTCTACTTCCTGAAATGATTGGCAAAGTCTTGGCAGGACTGTCTGCCTTCATTGTGTAGCCTTTGGAGTTCTTGAGTATTCCCAGAAGAGCAGAGGTTTAGCAGGAAGGACACATCAGAGCAGAGTTGGTTGCAACTAGAGGTCTCACATTCTACACCATTTTATTTTCAAGCCATTAGACTTGAGCTTCCCTTATGCTTTTCATTATGAACTACCCTAGCAAATACTATGGTTTAAACGTGTCTCCCCAAAGGCATGCTTTGGAAACTTAATCCCCAAGGCAACAGTGTTGGGAGGTGGGGCCTAATGAGAGATGATCAGGCCATGAGGGCAGTGAAATAATTAATACAGTTATCACAGGAATGGGTTTGATATGAAAGAATGAGTTCAGAATCCTCTTGCTCTCTCTCACTCTCTGCCCTTCTACCATGGGATTATATACAAAGAATGGCCTCACCAGATGCCAGACCTTGATCTTGGATTTTCCAGCCTCCAGAACTGTGAACAGATAAATTTCTGTTCATTATCAGTTACCCGGTCTGTAGTATTGTGCCATAGCAGCACAAATGGACTAAAACAATAAACAATTGGAGCTGGGCTCAACTTGCTTCACAAAATGGAAGAATGATGTGGCAGATTAAGTATGACCATGAATTCTTTGACACACTTTCTATTCCTTTCAACCTGAATGTGTTCTATGACAGCACTGATCAGTAGAATATGACAAAAGTGATGTCGGGCCATTTTCCAGGACCAACTCTAAAGATCTAAGCAACTTCCACTTGCTGTTTCTTAGTTTCCACTCACCATGCTGTGAGGAAGTCCAAGCAGCCTCTTAGATAGACTCATATGGAAAGGAACAGAGGCCCTCGCTGACAGCTACACCTGAGCTCTCAGACAATGTCAGTGAGTCAACTTGGAAGTGGATCCTCCTGCCTCAGATGAGCTGCTCCAGATGATGCCATGTATATAGGTATGAGCTATGTCCTGTGTGAGCTCTTCCCAAACTGCAGATTCACAAGGAAAATAAAGAACTGGTGTTTTAAGCCACTAACTTGAGGGTAGCTTATTGTGGAACAATACAGCACTAGAACAAAGGAGATTGGGCAAAATCAGGGCTGGAAACTATACTGTTTAATGCCACCCCATGGCAGAACTTTTTATCTCACTGAGCCCAGAAATCTTACTAGCAGTACTCTAGGCAGTCATTACCAGTGGATCAAAGATAACATGTAAAATGAAACCACTTGTCATCTCTCAGCTAAGTGGTAAGTGATTAAGGATGATGGTGTAGATATTAGACTTGCTAAACCCTGAACTTTGGTCACATTTCATTCCAGAGAGGTAGAATAACAACTCATGACATGGTTTGGCTCTGTGTTCCCAACCGAAATCTCACCTTGAATTGTAATAATCTGCATGTGTAATGGGAAGGACCTTGTAGGAGGTAATTGAATCATGGGGGTGGATTTTTCCTGTGCTGTTCTCATGATGGTGAATAGGTTTCAGGAGATCTCATGGTTTTATAAAGGGGAGTTTCCATACACATGCCTCTTGCCTGCTGCCATGTAAGATGTATCTTTGCTCCTCCTTCGCCTTCCGCCAAGACTGTGAGATCTCCCCAGCCATGTGTAATTGTGAGTCAGTTAAACCTCTTTTTCTTTATAAATCATCCAGTCTTGGGTATTTCTTTATTAGAAGTGTGAGAATGGACTAATACGACCCCCATCCAGGAACCTGCTTGGAATCTGATTGTGTCATGAAACTAGAAGTTGTCACCTCTGCCTTTTTCATGGGTCACTAAGTGGTGGTCACTGTGGACTTAGTCTAGGTGCCCTCCTGGTCAAAGATGGATGCAGTTACCCTTCTCCTCCCTTCACCAACTGAAGCAGATTAATAGAGGTACAACTTGTTACATACAGTGACTCTACCATAAGTAATTGCTTGTATTCTTATCAGTCTGCTAGGGATATCCTACCCCTGCATCACCCCACACAGTGCCTGGCATGTGTTGCTGTTGAACACATTTGTTGAATGGATGTAGCCAAGGGATATCTATTCCCAGTACCCAGCTTCTAGCACAGAGCCTGGCACACGGTGGTTGCTAAACAAATGCCCATTAAATTGATTTTGATGGCATTATTTCTAAAATAGCAGCTTGATGAACAAGTGGAGTCTCACCCTCCCTAAGAAACATCAACTCCAAACAGAGGCATAATAGAGCCAGAGCTCAAAGTAAGAATTATTCACAAATTCCAAGTGCCTCAATCCATGGGTTTTAATGAAAGTCATTCTGCAGTTGAAAATGTTGTAGTAATTACAGGCAAGCTAATATCTCTGCCATATGGTTTGAAAGCAGGTCTGAATTCTGAAAGCTACTATCAGCAGTTTTATTTTCTGCTTCTGCTTCTCTGCACCCCACCCCCTGCCTGTCTTTGTCTCTCTCTTTGCTTTTATCTCTTTATTTCAACCTCATATTCCCTCTCTTCCACACCATTCTCCCTCATTGGTCCTCCTTTACTGACCCCAAGTCACATTTGTAAAGCATTTGGTATGAAGCATCCAGTGGTTCTAAGAAGTAATTGCAGTGCCCAGAACGGGTCATGACATACACCTGACCCAGTGCCAAGAAAGAGAACCAAGGATGCTCTGACCCCCTGTGAATTGACTGTGTCACTCTGTCCTCCAAGTGTGGTTGCATGACTGAAAGAAAAAGAATCCAATTAATCTCTCTGCTACTGGATCACTCACGTGCAGCAGTTCACAACCCTGGCTGCACAGAGAATCACCTGGAAAGCTAATAAAAAGTACTGATGCCTGGGCCCCACTTCCCCAGTGATTAGATTCTGAATTAACTTGTTCAGAGTAGGGTCTGGACATCATATTTTATAAAAATCTCGAGATGATCCCAGTGCGGAGCCAAGGTTGAGAACCCTGCCCTGGATCATTGGCCTTGGATAAACAATAGTGAGATTTGGTCTCTCTCCTTTTATCTACCTGTTACACTTGGAAGTAAGATGGTACAAACAATTATTATTGAAGTAATGCCAAATTGCAAGGCATCCACTCACCTAGATGCAACTGTTTAATAACTACACATCTGTTGAGCTCAAAATGCATTTATGAATGCTTTGATAAAGTCTTGTAAAAACTCTGGAAAGTGAGCTGGGCTGGAGCTAATATTCATATTTTGTAAATGGGAGCTTAGATACTAAGATCATATAGCGGGCATGTCTTCTTCCAGGTCAGTGCTCTTTCTACTGCATAATAATATTTTCTTTGCCCTGCTTTAGAATAGTTAAAAGACCAGGCTCCTAACTATCTAACAGTCAAGACTTCCCTCTAGCCTGTCATAAAATTCCCACTATAGGGGTAATTGCCTTGGGATAGGCAACAAAAGTGGGTGCCTTGTTTCTAACATGCCATTGCTATTCTTCCCTGGAAAGGAAGAGCCTGGAGTCTTTCTTTAGCAGATTAGTTGATGAGATTAACTAATGATCCCATTGGAAGGTCAGAGAAGCCTGAGGCAACAATGAAAGGGGAGATGTCAGGAGCTTGTAGGGAAGCACCAGCTGCTTAGTTAGGCCTAACAGACAGGAATAGAGTCTGGAACAAGAAGGGGTCTTAGAGTGTGAAAATTTGGAGTGGAGATCCCATGTTTTTTGGAGACATGCTTGCTGATTTAGGATCAGGTGTTGAGAAGGAGCAAGGGGAAAAGACAACAACAACAACTGCCAATTGGTAGTAAAAAGCAAAACAAATAAAACCAGTTCAATTCATCCAAACCTGAGTTTCTTACCATCAGCCTGCTTGAACCTCAATATCCCTATCTGTAGATGAAGACAACTCCACCTTGCCTAATGTTTCATAATGTTGTTTCGGGAATCAAGTGAGATCATGGTGTGTGTGTACTTTGGAAACAAGTGCTCTATCCCTGTTGAGCATTTTTATAGTGAAAGCCACATGGTGTAGCAGAAAGACTGGTGAACTAAGTGTCAAAAAGCCTGGCATCCTGTCCCACCTCTATCTCTCGCTAGCCATGAGACACCAGACACAGTGCTCAGCTGGTTCCTTTTCTGTGAAATGGGATAATAATTACAGTGTCATCTCTGAATACATGAAATACCATTGGGGAAGTTTGTGGGAAAGTACAATACAAACTATTAATTGCTATATAAATCTAAGGCAATATTAGGAATAAAACTCATATGCCTTTCCAGACATACCCTTTGGATGGAATATTTGTGGACTCTGAGCCCTTCAAAATGAGCTTTATAATGATCTTCTCATTGTTCATAGCAGTCTACTTTCATTCATAATGTGAACACATTGTCTTGTAGTCCTTGTGGCTGGCTTCCCAACATCTGTTCCAACTGAAATAATTCTCTCAGGTTATTCATGGAGATCCCATTCCCTTTGACAGTGATTGGTCTAGGAATGGGCAGGTGACCCAAGTCCTGGCCAATGAAGCACGTGGCAAAGTCTGGCTTAAGCTTCTGGGAAATATGTCTTGTTTCAGTAAGGATACAGAGGCAGGCCAATCCTGTTCTACCTCTGGACATTGTGGAGCATGGCTATAATACCTGGAACTGCAGCAGCATCTTGAGTCCATGAGGGAAGCTGACTCATACAACTGATATGTTGTGGGTGACAGAGGGATCCTGGAGAATCATTGAGCTGTTGAATCAACCATCCCTGGAGCCTTCTTAGGAGAGTTTACTTCTAAATCTCTGGTTTCAAAGAAATATTTTTTTGTTTGAATCAATTGGAGAAGATTTTTAAAAATTGCTGCAGCCAAAGGTATCTTAACTGATATACCATGTAACTTGACCAGTTTATTACATAATTCTTGACACTTACTTTATCTTATTAATGCTTTCTCTTTGTGAAAAAATAGCTCCCATCCTCCCTATTAAAAAGTGATGATTGTTAATGATACTAGATCGAGCAAACATGGAAAAGTTTAATGAAGAAAATGCAAATTGTACATAGCCTCCCTACTTCGAGAAAGTTATGGCTGTTATTTTGGTCATTTTTTTCCTTGGTGTTAGCATAGCTTTAATCTGAGTTTACTTGTTTGAAATGTTTGCAAAGAGGAAGAAAAAGCTCATGAAGGAATTTGCTAGACTCATTCTGCTTCTAGAAAGGATACTAAGAAGGGGATAAGGGTGGGCGGGGACAAACCTGGGGGACCTTGTTGAGAGGAAATACCTAAGAGTACGAGAGGCTTGGGAGGAGAAAGTAGCAGAGAAGTAGAGAGAAAATTCTCAGAGACAAATGTAGGCTTCAAGAT